>NC_059079.1:46077113-50877113 GCF_020497125.1 Mauremys mutica | reverse complement strand
GCGTAGACGTTGACGAGATTAACCACAAGCCCCTCCATGTGGACCCGGAGGTGCAGCAGGCGGCCCGGCACAGCCTCGGCGACCCCCAGCACCTCGGGCCGTAGGTCGGGGGAGAACAGGGTCGCCACTCCTGCCGAGCGAACTGAGAGGTGGCTAAAGTAGACCCTGTCCCCCCACTCCAGCCGCCAGCTAGCTTCAGCGGCCGGATCCGTATGGGTCTCCTGCAGGAAAACCACAGAGTACCCCCCGTCCCGAAGGAAGGAGAGCACCTGGCTCCTGCGGAGACCCATCCTACAGCCCCGGGCGTTCAAAGTGGCAAAGATGATCGGCGCCATGAGGAGTGCTGGGGGGGATCCTCGCCGGCAGACACGCCCACGGCCTCCGTCGGGCCGCGCAACAATCCGTGACCAAACCCGTAGGTGTGCAGAGAGTCACGGAAGAAGCAGACCCGCCGGTAGGCCGCGGCGGCCTGCTTCCCGGTCCCCTAACCCTCCCCCATGAGGGCCTTTGCGGCCCGGAGGATCAGGTGGAAATCCCCCCACCGCTGGAGCGCAAGATGGACTTTGTTACGGGAGCCACGGACGTCCTCAAGGAACTCCCGCAGCTCCTCCCTCAGCACATGGGGGGGCGGCGTAACGGATCGATGACCGTCCCCCAGCGGGGCCCCCATCACAGCCCCGTGGCCCACCGAGGCGGGCAGGCAGGGGGCAGACCCTCGACGTGGCGTCTGATGGGCCGACGTCACGCGGTCCGCCCTGATCCCCAGTTCAACAGGGGGCGGCGGAAGGAGAACAGCATCCCCTGATGGGTCAGGGCAGGGAAAACCAACTAAGGCCGCGCCCTGGGGAGTATCCCCAGGGGCGGCAATGGCATCACGGGAGGTGGAGGGGACAAGGGTGGGGCCAGGGGTCGGTTGGCCCACACCCAAGAGGGACACCCCCTGGGAATCGGGTCCGGGTAGCGGGGCACCAGCCGTCGCCTCAATGGGTTCGGCGGCCATCAGTGAGGTGCCACCTGCAGCCGGGTTGATGGAAGATCCCAGGGGACCCTCAGAGGCGGGAGCAGAAGCATCAATCAGGGGTAGGGAACCCGGGGACAGGGGGACCGTAGTGAGGTTGCTCAGATCAAGGCCCGTTTGCAAAGGGTCGTCCTCCCCCTGTGTAACTGGGGTCAGACCCAGGGCCTCGATCTCCTCATAGATGGAGGGGAGATCGCCGTCCGCCACCCCAGGGCCCTCCCCGCCACTACCCGAAGCAACGCCCACCTCAGCGCTCGCGGGGGCTCCGGATGGCAAGGGGGCAAGAGGGGCTCCCTCGGGGGCTCCCTCGGGAAGGGACCCCGGAGGAGGGGCAGCGTCACCGTCCGGTGCTGCCACGTTGTCCCCAGCCGGCACCACAAAACGGGCATCGTAGGGGGCAAGGCGGAAGGCTCGTCATCAGAGACCCCCTTCCTGCTCTTCCGGGGGGTCTCCGAATCCGAAAGACGTAATGGGGCCTGAGCCTTCCGCTTGCCCCGCTTCCCCTGTACTAAGGACCAGCCCTCCATGGCATCATCCGGGGGCTGGCTAACAGGGGTCGGGTCTGGGGGCAAGGGCAACAGCTCAGAGAGTCGGGGAAGCAACGGAGGGGCAACAGGAACGAGGGAGGAGTCTCCCTGGGGCGGGCCCTCTCCCACGCCCGGCGTTATCTCCGCCGCACCCTCTTCCACAGCAGTGGAATGAGAAGGAGGAGGGGCAGCTTCAGATGCCGGGCAGCCAGAGGCACTGGCGGTGACAGGGCCGGCGCCTTGCCGGGGCTCGGGGGTCCCGGACGCTCCTCCGTGCCGGGCCAAGGGGCAGTCCCTCCGGACGTGCCCCATCGCCCGGCAGAGGTAGCACCGGGCCTCCCCTGTTGAGTAATGCACCCGGTAGCGGGCTCCCTGGTAGGGGACCACAAAGGACCCCTCGAGCGCCTCTCCGTCACGCGCCGCCGGAGGCAGTTGAAGCTGCACTTGCCGGCGGAACGAGAGGACGTGACGGAGGGCGGGGTCCTTGCAGCCCAACGGGAGAGGGTTGATGACAGAAATAGGGCGCCCCAGGGCAGAAAGGGCGGGCAGCAGGGCAGCATTGGGCAGGAAGGGAGGGACGGAGGTCAGGATCAAGCGGACCCCCAGGTCTTCCAAGGGCTCAAGGGGCACGAACACGCCCCCCACCGCCAGACCCGTCTCTACAGCCTCCTGGGCGGCAGCCTCTGACGCCAGGAAGAAGACTACCTTCCCGTACATCTTGGAGGCCGCCACGATGGCCGTGGGCCCCACCACCCTCGCCAACGCCCACACGTAGATCTCCACGTGGGGCGAGGTGGACACCAGGAGGCAACGGACGCCGTGCTTCCTGGTCAAGGTGGGGAAGGGGCCCCGGCCGCTATAGATGGAAGCGGAAGCGGCGGCAGGCGGGGGGGCCGCCGTCACCTGGGCATACGCCCTGGGGGCTGGGGGAGGGACACCTGCGGAGCTGGTAGAGGGAACAGCGGGGAGGGATGCTGCGGCCGGTAGTGGGGCCACGGCAGCGGGGGGAGGCCCCGCCATGGAGGGCTTGGTCTTTTTAGCGGGGCCCTTACCCTTCTTCCCACCCCGACCTTTCCCACCGGCTGGGGGGGCTCCCCCCGAATCAGAAGGGGCGAGGGACGTGGCAGCAGCGGACGTCTCCCCGGTACTCGCCGCTGCAGGTGCCCCAGCGGGGGCGGTGGCAGATAGACCGGCAGCGGCGGTCGAGGTAGAGGCTTGGGGAATGGACATGGGGGTGTCTGGAGGAGGGGCGGAGGGAGCATCGCGAGGGGTCTCCCCCGCCACGTCCCCCGCCATAACGAGAGCGGGGAGGGGGACAAGCAGCGAGGGGAGGGGAGGGAAAGGAGGCGACCACCCCTCCCCGCTAGGCTGCAGGCAGGGGAGGAGGGTGCCAGAAAGGGAAGGCTAAAGGGGTGTGGGGAGCAATCGAGGACCCAGGGGTGGGAGGGTGGCAGGTCATCGACCCAGAGGGGAATTCCGGCTCCTCTAGTTGCACTAGGGGATCAGGGGGGCTAACAGCATAGGGGGGTGCAGTGAACAAGGGCAAACTCAAATGGGGGAAGAGCACAAGCGCATGGAAGGGGCCATGGGCGCACGAGGGGAGGGGCTAAACAGGGCTGGGGAAGCACAGGGAGGGGGGGAAAGTTGAGCTAGGAGCGGGGCAGAGGGACCACGGGGCTAGCTGCAGGGCTGGGGCAGGACAATCAGGGCCACATGGGAAATGGGTGGGGCAGACAAAAGTGGCAAAGGAGAGGGGGCCAGACCAAGGGGTGGGGGGGGTGCGCCCACGGGCACTTGAGCAAAAAGTCAATTGTAGCTGGCTGCTGCTGCTGCAGGCCCAAATGGTGGAAGTGGGCGTGGCAAGGCAGGTGAGCAGCTCAGTCCCAGAGGCAGGAGGCCGAAGCAGAAGGAAAACAGCCAGCGGGGGCGGTGGAGGGGGCAACGATGGTGGTGGGGGCGAAGGGGGACACGGATGAACCGGGGGCAGGCTCCACGCCACACCCCCGGTGTCCCAACAGACACAGTCCAAACCCCCACCACAAGAGCACAGTTCAAAAAATACTCAGTCCTTTAGTGCCCCCTCCACGGTGGTCTTCAGAGGCACCATGAGGTCCTCCAGCAGCAGACGGTCCTCTCCTCCTCCTCCTCCTCCTCCTCGGGGCTCCAGCAGCTCCCCAGCAGCAAACACAGCAGCTCCAGCAGCTCCAGGCGGTGGTCTTGTGGCCAGGCAGGAGGGACCCCGCTCAGAAGATGGTGGTGGTGGAGCCCTCAGCAACAAGGGCCGGAGCTGGGGTCCCTCACTCCCCTCCTCCGGGGAGCAGGCCAGCAGCCCCCCCCCCCAGGGGCTGTAGGAGGAGTAACAGCAGCAACTGGGTGGTGGTGAGGAAATCTACTAGCCAGCCAGCAAGCAGATAGCAGAGAAAGGGGGTGGGTGGTGGTGTCCAGCCCAGCCAGGGGAGCAGCCGGAGCAGGAACAGCAGCAGCAATGAGGGCCCAGCAGGAACAGCAACAGCAGCAGCCCTCTCCCTCCTACCCTCTACAGCAGAGGAGTCGAAGGGAGATCTTCTGGCCACTGAAGAAAGAGTTTTCTGTTCCCTGAGTGACCAGAGCAGGGGCTGCACTAGAGTAATCAGGAACCTGCTAGAACCAGTTAAGGCAGACAGGCTGATTAGATCACCTGCAGCCAATCAAGGCAGGCTAATCAACGCACCTGGGTTTAAAAAGGAGCTCACTCCAGTCAGGCGGGAGGGAGCTAGAGGAGAGGAAGTGCATGTGAGGAGCTGGGAGCAAGAGGCACAAGGAGCTGAGAGTGAGAGGATGTGCTGCTAGAGGACTAAGGAGTACAAGTGTTATCAGACACCAGGAGGAAGGTCCTGTGGTGAGGATAAAGAAGGTGTTTGGAGGAGGCCATGAGGAAGTAGCCCAGGGAGTTGTAGCTGTCATGCAGCTGTTACAGGAGGCACTATAGACAGCTGCAATCCACAGGGCCCTGGGCTGGAACCCAGAGTAGAAGGCGGGCCTGGGTTCCCCCCAAACCTCCCAACTCCTGATCAGACACAGGAGAAGTTGACCCAGACTGTGGGGAAGATCACTGAGGTGAGCAAATCTGCCAATAAGCGCAGGACCCACCAGAGTAGAGGAGGAACTTTGTCACAGTACATACCCTGAGATGCTGTTGTGGCGGGAGGGGGGAAGAAAAACAGTTAGTTGAAATTGGCCTCAGCCATTTTTATTGATGTTACGGTCCAGTCTTGCTTCCTAGAAGGCAAAACAAGAGCAACACACACAAAAGGGGAAATAAGAGAACAGCAAAGCTAGAAAATGCAGCTTCTGTCTCTGGCGTTGACTCTCACTTGCAGCCTCACCACTGGAAAAATACAAGCATGACAAATGGTTTTATCAGTCACTCTGAGACCTAGCAAACTTGTACCAGCATCGGACTATTTAGGGCATTGCTTTTAGCATCCTTTCTCATCACAGGCTTATGGTAGTGTTACAAAAGGTAGATTTTGGCTGGCTAAGCCAGACTCTTATTAGATGGAAGGAAAAAAGAAAACAAGAAGAAATAACGTGGGGAAGAGAAGGGACACGCCCAGGATTGTGGAGGGAGTGTCAGAAGTGAGAAAGAGTCCCATCCCACTGGTGGTCAGAATTCAGCTGGAGACAGTGATGTCATCTGTATCCCTCTCTCTGGCCTGGTCCACCCCACCATCAACCTCAGCCTGGACCAATCTACAAGGGAGGTCCACTTCCTAGACACTACGGTGCAAATAATTGATGGTCACATTAACACCACCCTATACCGAAAACCTACCGACCGCTATGCCTACCTTCATGCCTCCAGCTTCCATCCCGGGCACACCACAAGATCCATTGTCTACAGCCAAGCACTGAGGTACAACCGCATCTGCTCTAACCCCACAGACAGAGACCAACACCTACAAAATCTCCACCAAGCATTCTCAAAACTACAGTACCCGCACGAGGAAATAAGGAGACAGATCAACAGAGCCAGACGTGTACCCAGAAGCCTCCTACTGCAAGACAAACCCAAGAAAGAAGCCAACAGGACTCCACTGGCCATCACATACAGTCCCCAGCTAAAACCCCTCCAGCGCATCATCAGGGATCTACAACCCATCCTGGAGAATGATCCCACACTTTCACAGGCCTTGGGTGGCAGGCCAGTCCTCGCCCACAGACAACCTGCCAACCTGAAGCATATTCTCACCAGTAACTGCACCCTGCACCATAGTAACTCTAGCTCAGGAACCAATCCATGCAACAAACCTCGATGCCAACTCTGCCCACATATCTACACCAGCGATACCATCACAGGACCTAACCAGATCAGCCACACCATCACCGGTTCATTCACCTGCACGTCCACCAATGTAATATATGCCATCATATGCCAGCAATGCCCCTCTGCTATGTACATCGGCCAAACTGGACAGTCTCTAAGGAAAAGGATAAATGGACACAAATCAGATATTAGGAATGGCAATATACAAAAACCTGTAGGAGAACACTTCAACCTCCCTGGCCACACAATAGCAGATCTTAAGGTGGCCGTCCTGCAGCAAAAAAACTTCAGGACCAGACTTCAAAGAGAAACTGCTGAGCTCCAGTTCATCTGCAAATTTGACACCATCAGCTCAGGATTAAACAAAGACTGTGAATGGCTTGCCAACTACAGAACCAGTTTCTCCTCTCTTGGTTTTCACTCAACTGCTAGAACAGGGCCTCATCCTCCCTGATTGAACTAACCTCGTTATCTCTAGCTTGCTTCTTGCTTGCATATATAAACCTGCCCCTGGAAATTTCCACCACTTGCATCTGAAGAAGTGGGTATTCACCCACGAAAGCTCATGCTGCAAAACGTCTGTTAGTCTATAAGGTGCCACAGGATTCTTTGCTGCTTTTACAGATCCAGACTAACACGGCTACCCCTCTGATACTTGACACCATGCAAGGCACTGCATTTAGCCGTATGGAGTGGAAATCCATCAACCTCATGAAGAAACTTGCACAAATACAGACAGACATCATCTTCCTTTCCAAATGCAAACGGATGGACATCATACCAAATGGACTAAAGGTAAAAAATCCACTGCTATCTACATACTACACAGACCACAGTGAGAGATTATGCCGTACTCTGTCAAAGAAACTGAGGAACCACCTGATCAGCCTCCTATACAGCAAACAGGAAAACATCAAAAAAGAGCTCTCCAACCTGGAGACTCTCATTAATAACCAAACTTCCATACAAACGGACTTCACTAAAATAAGACAGGAGATCTACATCACTCACTTCACCTCTCTACAAAGGAAAAAGGACTGTAAGCTGTCTAAACTCCTACCTGCCACATGGGGCCACAACCGTGGTACCCCTAACCCACCCAGCAATATCGTCAATCTATCCAACCACACACTCAGCCCAGAAGAAACGTCTGTCCTATCTCGGGGACTCTCTTTCTGCCCTGCCACCCCCACCAACATGATACAGTTCTGCGGCGATCTGGAAGCCTACTTTCGCCGTCTCCGACTCAAAGAATACTTTCAGGACAACACTGAACAGCGCACTGATACACAGTTACCCTCCCACCAACAGCACAAAAAGAAGAACTCCACATGGACTCCTCCTGAGGGTCGAAATGACAGTCTGGACCTATACATTGAATGTTTCCGCCGACGTGCACAGGCAGAAATTGTGGAAAAACAACATCGCTTGCCTCATAACCTAAGTCGTGCAGAACGCAATGCCATCCACAGCCTCAGAAACCATCCTGACATTATAATCAAAGAGGCTGATAAAGGAGGTGCTGTTGTCATCATGAACAGGTCTGACTACCAAAAGGAGGCCGCCAGACAATTCTCTAACACCAAATTCTACAGGCCACTTCCCTCAGATCCCACTGAGGAATACACTAAGAAACTGAACCATCTACTCAGGACACTCCCTACGCTAACACCGGAACAAATCACCATACCCTTAGAGCCCCGACCAGGGCTATTCTATCTACTGCCCAAAATCCACAAACCTGGAAATCCTGGACGCCCCATCATCTCGGGCATTGGAACTCTCACTGAAGGACTGTCTGGATATGTGGACTCTCTACTCAGACCCTATGCCACCAGCACTCCCAGCTATCTCCGTGACACCACTGATTTCCTGAGGAAATTACAATGCATTGGTGACCTTCCAGAAAACACCATCCTGGCCACCATGGATGTAGAGGCTCTCTACACCAACATCCCACACGCTGATGGAATACAAGCTGTCAGGAACAGTATCCCTGACGATGCCACAGCACAACTGGTTGCTGAGCTCTGTGCCTTTATCCTCAGACACAACTATTTCAAATTTGATGACAATATATATCTCCAGATCAGTGGCACCGCTATGGGCACCCGCATGGCCCCACAATATGCCAATATTTTTATGGCTGACCTGGAACAACGCTTCCTCAGCTCCCGTCCACTCACGCCCCTTCTCTACCTACGCTACATTGATGACATCTTCATCATCTGGACCCATGGGAAGGAGACTCTGGAAAAATTCCACCATGATTTCAACAGCTTCCACCCCACCATCAACCTCAGCCTGGACCAATCTACAAGGGAGGTCCACTTCCTAAACACTACGGTGCAAATAATTGATGGTCACATTAACACCACCCTATACCGAAAACCTACCGACCGCTATGCCTACCTTCATGCCTCCAGCTTCCATCCCGGGCACACCACAAGATCCATTGTCTACAGCCAAGCACTGAGGTACAACCGCATCTGCTCTAACCCCACAGACAGAGACCAACACCCACAAAATCTCCACCAAGCATTCTCAAAACTACAGTACCCGCATGAGGAAATAAGGAGACAGATCAACAGAGCCAGACGTGTACCCAGAAGCCTCCTACTGCAAGACAAACCCAAGAAAGAAGCCAACAGGACTCCACTGGCCATCACATACAGTCCCCAGCTAAAACCCCTCCAGCGCATCATCAGGGATCTACAACCCATCCTGGAGAATGATCCCACACTTTCACAGGCCTTGGGTGGCAGGCCAGTCCTCGCCCACAGACAACCTGCCAACCTGAAGCATATTCTCACCAGTAACTGCACCCTGCACCATAGTAACTCTAGCTCAGGAACCAATCCATGCAACAAACCTCGATGCCAACTCTGCCCACATATCTACACCAGCGATACCATCACAGGACCTAACCAGATCAGCCACACCATCACCGGTTCATTCACCTGCACGTCCACCAATGTAATAAATGCCATCATATGCCAGCAATGCCCCTCTGCTATGTACATCGGCCAAACTGGACAGTCTCTAAGGAAAAGGATAAATGGACACAAATCAGATATTAGGAATGGCAATATACAAAAACCTGTAGGAGAACACTTCAACCTCCCTGGCCACACAATAGCAGATCTTAAGGTGGCCGTCCTGCAGCAAAAAAACTTCAGGACCAGACTTCAAAGAGAAACTGCTGAGCTCCAGTTCATCTGCAAATTTGACACCATCAGCTCAGGATTAAACAAAGACTGTGAATGGCTTGCCAACTACAGAACCAGTTTCTCCTCTCTTGGTTTTCACTCAACTGCTAGAACAGGGCCTCATCCTCCCTGATTGAACTAACCTCGTTATCTCTAGCTTGCTTCTTGCTTGCATATATAAACCTGCCCCTGGAAATTTCCACCACTTGCATCTGAAGAAGTGGGTATTCACCCACGAAAGCTCATGCTGCAAAACGTCTGTTAGTCTATAAGGTGCCACAGGATTCTTTGCTGCTTTTACAGATCCAGACTAACACGGCTACCCCTCTGATACTGGTCTGGTCAAGACATCTCTAGGGATTATGACAATGAAGGCACAATAGTGTTATGCTGGATCCCATGGTTCCAGGGGATGGTTGGGAGGGCAGCCATGATGTTCCTACCAGTTCTTTCAGTCTGCCTGCATAACAATGGCTTCCATTTCCCTCAAAATCTCTTCTTTTAATGACCCCCCAAAACAGTGATGTGTATAATAGCCCACCCCTTCATTATTTTGTGTATCAATTAGTCCTAATTTGCAATACACCAGTTTTGATTCAATGATTTATGATCCCCCACTTCTTTTGTTTACCAGGCATAACCTTAAAACAGTTATCAGATTATATCAGCAGACCTTTTTGCTCGTACCGATTTAGGCTTTGACTCCCTTTTGTACCTTTCCTCATCAACATTTATTGTTTTAGGTTATTGTGACATTTTATGAACTTTCACTCAGTTTTCACAGTTGAGCTCCCAATTAGGGTAAATTGGTAGGCCCAGTTATCATAACATAATACAAATAATAAATTCAATAGACAGAATAGATAGGAAAATAGTGACTATAATGTGTATTGTATAATGTGTCATTTTTATTAAATTCAGACTACAGCATTATATTTCTGTGGCAACCAATTTCCTGCATACAGGGTGTAAAACATCAGTTAACAGCAACATCTCAAAGGTCAGATTTGTCCTTGGGATCAATTTCAACATCCTACAGAACCATTATCTTAACAATGGCATCTTTCCAGTTAGCTTGTTTTCCTTTGTTGCCCTGCCAGTCATTGCTGGTGTTTCCTCCTCCAGAAGTTTTTAAAACTACCACTGCTAAAGTACATTCAAGACTTTCTTTATGATTGGCATTTAGTGGTTCCAACCCCATGTCTTGCACTAAAGTAATCTACAATCTTAAACAATTTCCCACAGTCAACAGACATGTTTGCCAATCACAACTTGTCTTTCCATTGCAGTCGTACCCTACTAAGCCTCTATGACAAAAGACCCCTTACGTTTGAGAGGGCTTTTCTAAATCCATGCAACACTGATGAATGAAGAGCAGAAGGACTTCTATGCTGCATGCACTGCACTGCGACATTCCTTTGAGGCAGACAAAACAGAATTTTGCTTTTTGTGTACACTTTTCATAATTTAAGAGTGATTCATCCAGCTTATTTAGAGAATGTACCTTGAGTGTCTGAGTGTCCCCAGCGTGCGTTCGCGCGCACGCGCACACACATACTTTAAAACAGATAACTTTTTTTTTTATTCATGTGTGGGCCAACTCATCTGCCTGTGAGTAC
The DNA here is from genome assembly GCF_020497125.1 of Mauremys mutica. Lineage (NCBI taxonomy): Eukaryota > Metazoa > Chordata > Testudines > Geoemydidae > Mauremys > Mauremys mutica. Next base: position 50,866,434 of record NC_059079.1, on the reverse strand, counting down.
CACATTCTATGCCTTTGTTTTTACTTGAGCTCTCGTAAGCCCTAATCCAGTGAAGCACGTCAGTTTATTGGACAATACTCATGCTTAAAGTCGAACATATTCTGGGACAGTGGAATTGGTGGGATGAGGGGGTTAGCACCTCCACAATGGAAATATTGGTGGATTAATGTATGTTTCCACTCTCCAAATGTTTTCTGCCCCCACAATATCTTGCAGAGGCCAAAGGAGGATCCAGCTATGTTTCCAGACATGTGGGACGGGGAGAGAGCAGATGCAATAGTGGGATCTCAAGGATGGGCTGGGGCTGCTGCTGCAGTGAAGGAGGTTGGGCCTGCCACCAGGGAGCAGGTAGGAATAGCTCTCCCCTCTCCTTCTTCCAGACAAGAGTCCCAGCTGAGACACTCGGAAGAAGCAAGTGCACCAGCTGACAGGGTGAGGTGGGGGACAGGGTACCGCGATGTGGATGGAAGGTAGTGGGGGTTGGTGCACTGGGTGCCAGCTGCTCAGGGGGGCCAGAGCACAAGGTACCAGCACCAGCCAATTAGGTATGGCAGTAGAAGCTGCCGGGATGTCCATTCTTAGCCTGTATCCAGCTGCCTCTCCCTACTGAGTCTCAGTAGTTCTTCTTAGTCCACCTCTTATCCCTCTTCCCACATGCACAGCGAGCTTTACACCCCAACACATTTATAAGCATTTTGCTAGATTGGGGCCCTACAGCATGTGCTTCCCACAGCTGTATGTGTTCCATTTGTATATGTGGCATACTGAGGCATGATGGATACTATAGGCTTACAGAAAAAAAAAGTGTAATTTCCTCTTTATTGATGATAAACTTAAGTCAACCCGTGTAGGATACTAAAGGTAACGTGTGCTTACAGTTAAATAAATATGAACCCTCTAAGACCAGTGGCTGAACTTTCTCTGTGGAGGGTCCCCATATTAGGAATTAAATCTCTGCAGTAGTCCACAAGAGCCCGAGTTTAGCAACCTTCAGAGCAACAAGTTATAAGGCCCGTTTGTTTTGTTTAGAATTTTATTTGACTGATTCATTCTTCTTGTACCATAATATTTTGTTTTTACAATTCTGTTCTAGCTAACTGGTGTTTAATCTATCTCTGCAATTGGAGCACTGAACAGCCATAGAAATAGCATCTAAATACTTACATAATATAAGTTGACACATTATAAGTTCATTGCACTTTTTTCAATTTTTCCATTGTTGTTTTCTTTACTGTTTTTGTGCTAATCCAGTAAAGCAAAATCTGTTCTTTATGAGCATTAGAATAATCCAGAAACAGGAATAGGAATTCCTCTGTCTCACATAAAAAAAAATACTAGTCAGATAGAAACTATCAAAAGGGACTACACATCTTTCCAAACAAATGCTGCTTGCATGTTGAGTCTTACTGCACTTCTCCCACATTCTGCAAATCAGACTTTATAGTATATATCTCATGTCAAGTATTTCATCTGAGTGTCTAGGTGGCAAAAATCCTCCCCTAGGCTAATGGCTAAAGTATCCTCTCTGGTTTTAGCAATCCCTTCCATAAATGGGAAGGACAAGAGGATCCATATGTAGTGCTGCTTACACTTCCTGAGCACAGTGGGTTCAGGGCATGCTGTGCAGTAAGCAATATTGCATACTCCAGGAAGGATGTTTTTGCAGAAACCAGGGTATGGTTAAAGTCTTGTTTAGAAAATCGATGTCGGGAAAACACAAAGGCTAGATTTACAGAAGGACTTAAGGTCCTAACTGTCACTTTCAGTGCCTAAATTCCAGAATCAGGCCCCACTGAAAGTCACATAACCCCCACTCAGTTGCCACTGAACCCTGTAGGTACCTGAACTCACTTGGCACCTAGATTTTTTTTTTGAGTAAAGAGTACCTTAGGCATCTGTGTTTCTGCTTGAGGACATGCACACTGCAGCCCCACACCAGATGTCCAGATTGCCAAAGCCCCAGAGCAGTGCGTGAGCTGGGGGAAGATAGGCATTCCTCTGCCTCATTCAAATGCAAACCCTGATCCAGTAACCATGCACAGAGCTTGGTGACCTTACAAAAAACAAGGAAGAAGAGCACTCATGACTTTTAGCCAGTATTTAGGGTAATTACATGGGATGTTAGAGATGCCTGCTTCAAGTTCCCACCCACCTGATGATTCTTTGTCCTCATTGGACCAGAGAGAGAGAAAACGTGAGAATGATACTATTGCCTGGTGGTTAGAGCATTCACCTGAGGGGTGGGAGACCCAGGTTCCATTCCCCTGACTCCAGTAACTTCCTGCACTGAAGGAGTAGGTCTGAAGTACAGAACCGATGGGAAACTATTCCATCTGAGGCGACTGCATGCCATCACCAAGGTGAAGGAAACTGTACTTCGAGACTTTCTCTTTGCCGATGATTGTGCTCTGAATGCTAGTACAGAGGCAGAAATGCAAGCCAGTATGGACAAGTTTTCATCTGCATGCAACAACTTCGGCCTCACCGTTAACATCAAGAAGACTGAGGTCATGAACCAGCCAGCTCCCCACACTCTGTACTTAGAACCGTCCATCACTGTAAATGGACAGAGACTTCAGGCAGTGGACCACTTCACGTTCCTGGGCAGTACCCTTTCTCGAGCAGTGTCAGTAGATGATGAAGTAAAGTGCAGAATTGCTAAAGCCAGCTCTGCATTTGGCCGATTGTGCTCCAACGTCTGGGAACATCAAGGGATCAGCCTACCAACGAGGCTGAAGGTCTACTGAGCAGTGGTGCTTCCAACTCTGCTGTACGCCTGCGAGACGTGGACTGTCTATTGGAGACATGCACAAAGGCTCAATCACTTCCACATTTCCTGTCTGCGAAAGCTTCTTAAAATCAGATGGCAGGACAAAGTGCTCGATACTGAAGTCCTTATCAGAGCCAGTCTGCCGTCAGTTCACACACTGCTGATGAGAGCCCAGACCAGATGGGCCGGACATGTCGTGAGAATGTCAGACGAGCGCATTCCTAAACAGCTCTTCTACGGAGAACTCGCCCAGGGAAAGCGCTCCCATGGAGGACAAAAGAAGCGGTTCAAGACCTCTCTGAAGTCCCTTGAGATTGACACCGCCACATGGGAAACCCTCGCACTGAACCGTCCAGCATGGCGCAGCCTCATTCACACAGGCAGTAATACCTCTGAGGCGAGGCGTACTGCTGAGGCTGAAAGAAAGCGTGAGCTGCGCAAGTCCAGAGCTGCCCGCACATCATCGACAGTACCATCACATGTCTGCCCGACGTGTGACAGGACGTTCCATGCCCGAATCGGACTGATCAGTCATCTTCGGACGCACAGAGTCCGGTCATTGAACGAATGAGTTGTTGAGGTCTTCATCGACAACGATGGACGAACATCATCATCACAGGAATCTCTTAATGCCAACTGGCAAGGGACACACAAAGGGTACATAGGAGTTAGAGATCTCCTGGATCTGGTATGCACATTCTCATTAACCAAAGAGTGTCATGTGAGGTCTCAAATAAAAGGCAGTATTATTCTGATCATCGATATTATGAAATGCATGTATGGATGTTGTGTAAGGAGTTATGTATTTGCACAGAAAATTCAGTTTATTAAGGTCTGCGTCTAGAGACTGGTCACCAGCAAAGGTTAAAAAAACAACAACAAGTTTTGTTTTAAACAAAAAACATATATTTGTCTGTTTACGTGTAAGTTACATGGTTCACATTGGGTAGCCTCTCCCCAGTCTGAACAGAAAGGGAGAAAAATAACAGGAAGAAGTAAACAGTAGGGTGTGGAGGGAAGAACTCTCTCTCTTGAGGTGCACATCATAGGTTTGCTTTAATATATTGGCGGGAGACAAGGAAAACACCCTTCATCTAAGAAATAATTGGACAGTGAGTTGCTTCATTAAAGAGGTGTCTCAGCCATGCTTGTTTGAAAGTGCTGGGGAGAACTTTGGTGAGATAAGCTTCTCTAGACAGGTGGATAACTTGTCAGTTAAGTTTAATTTCTAGAAAGCATATTATTTTTTACATATATAACCATTTGTTTCCAATATTCTCACTATCACCTGAATTTCTGTGTTATGATAATAAACGTATTCTTATTTTCACTGTACATATATCTAATCGCTGTGGTGTTAAGTAAAGTGCTAATCCCGAGTTGAATCTTACAAGCTGTTGTGTACTGTTTTTCTGGGAACAAGCAAGTTTGGCGGTAATGTGAGTGTCCAGTAGACAGGGGCTGGGTGCTATAAGAGATGCTCTGAAGAATCGAGGGCTATTCTGTGCCTTTTGCTAACCCACACACAGAGAAAGTGAGGCCTGTGGAGGCCTGGAAGGTAGTGTTTGTGTTTCTACAGGCTGGGGTTTTCAGGGAGCTGATCCACAGCAGGCACAGACAAGACTTCCTGATGAGGTGCCTCACAACCTTGGGTACGCCTAGGGAGGATCACAAGTACCCAACTGCAAAACCTTAAAGAAGCCTGAAAGTGCTGATCCATCTTGTCCACCAGAAATCAGGCCCCAATGAAGTGAGTTATGTTGGGTCTCAAAATCACTAGATAATAATTGGCTAATTATGCCTCACACATTCTAATGAGCGTACATTTGTTCACAATTTTATTGTTTTCCAAATCTGTCTTCTGTAGTTTTGGGAGAAAGTAACAAGATGAAAACATTAATTAATATTCTTTGCAGACAACATAAGCATTAGCCTTATGGCTCCCACTGACTTTAATGGAACTTGAAAGGTTGAAACTGTCTTGTTCAGTCAAATTACAAATCAGCTATTGGGAATAAAAAATGAGCCATCCTTTTCTACTGGGCACCATGATCTGCTAAATGTCCTCTGACAGATGGGTCTGGCTGCCTGTAATCAGAACCCATGGTAATTAGCTATCGAAACCTTTATTTTGTATAAATTTAAAATAATGACTTTGCATTACTTGTTGTGTGGATCTTGATATTCCATGCTACTGACACGCTGTGATATGACCTAGGGGATAATGTTGGCAATGTCAAGTATTATGACAGCAAATGTATGGCAATCAGAGTTACGTTAGCTTAATGTGGGCTGGTGATGTACGTGTTTTAGTGTATCTAATTTAAAATGGGAATCAAGCAGGGCTGTGTGAGCCCAGCAAGATTACATTTATCAAGGGGATTGCGAATTCAGTTTGCTTGTGGGGACTGGAACTGAATCAATTCCTGTATGTTTTCTTAGATCTCTAAGCTGATCCACAACTACTTACAGCTGTTTCCGCCCTCCCACCTTCCCTAGCCCCATTTTACCCCATCTAACAAATCCCAGAAAGGCCCTTTGATATTAGATAATTGCAAGAAGATTCCAAGGGCTTATTGGATCAGAAGGAATGGGGAGAACAAAGTAGGCCAGTGAGTATGAGGAAAGTTCACTGAGATTCCAAAATTGGTGAGCAACCTCAGCTTTTATTCACTGAATTTTCAAAAGAATGGACTGATGTTCATTAATTCAGGTGTCACTCAAACCCAGACCTGAATTTAGAATACTTTGCAGGTCAACTCAAGCATGTCACACAGCTCTACACTAAAGAAAAGAATAGGGAGACAATATGAAAAAAAAATAGTAACAGTTCGGCGATGGTGACCATGTTACTGCTCCTGATTGGATAAGAATTGCACTGTTAATTTTATTACTCCTCATGTTGGAATATTTCTTTGTCTCATCCACCTGCTAAGGTCTTGTCTTTCAGAGTGTAACTAAGCTCTTTAGCTAGATCAACATTTTCCAAATTTTAAGTTCTCAACCATTTTTTTATTGAAAATTTTGATGGAAAAAATCCCTCAATGTTTTGATTGAAAATCCCTACCGAGCTTCTCTACATTTTATTGAAGTTTTGATTAAGGAGTTCACACTATTTTTTTTTCTTTAGCCTTGCACAGTGGAATCTTTGCCTGGGTTGGCCTCTAGACAATACCACAATATAAATGTTAAATAATAATAATAAATTTAGTATATGAACTGTTTGGAGAGAACAATAGATATGTGTGTGTGGTGTGTGATTTGTTTTTGTAAATTGACCATGAGCATGTCGCAAATGTGTACATGTATGTTGCATGTTTTGTCAGAACTTAATTTACCTTATGGATTACTCATGAGCCACTGTGAATATTGCTTTAAATATTCCTATTTGTAATTTGAAAGGCTTGAATGATTAGATAGGATGTCTTTTTCCCTGATTGGACAAGTATATACCTTAGAATTAGATGCAAATACTCTGGATCATGAATACAAAATGTGCTTCTTTCTTGTATAGTTTCTTGTCAAACTATGCTTAAAATTCATTGGTGATTCCTGCCAGTAAACTTTTTCTCTAGAATATTAATGTAAACCAAAAAAAGAGAAGGTCCCAGATGTCTTAGTATCTTTACTTGAAGATTTTAACAAATATTTGGAAACTTTTTTTGCAGTTTTTGTTCAGTTTGTCATATTTATTTGGTTTGGGGGGGGAGGCAGTGATATTTAAAGAATATGCAGAACTGCAAAAAAACATTATCAAGCAAAGGTAATTTTTTTCCCCACAATCATTCTTTGCCTCCATTTTTTTTAATGGGATAGGTTGTGACGTGTGAGTGTGAATATGGGGATATTCATAGTTTTTCTGGTATCTTATCATAGCTGTGTAAGGAAGTTATACTGTGTCACCCCTCCACCCAACATCTCACAAACATGATGCTAAGGAGAGAGACTACATCATTTTTATCCCTATGTGTTCCTTAACACTGTTGTTTGCTTTGAATTCTATAAAACATGTTTGTGAAAAATTAGATGAAATGGTGAAGAAAGATGACAGCAATCATTATCTTTTATCAGGCCATATAACTTGTTTCTAATATTTGTATTCTGGCCCATTTACAACTCTGATTGTTCTAATAGAGGTTGGGCTTTTTGCTAGTTAGCTATTGGGAGAAGTCCATTGTAGAATGAAATGTTCTTCCACTTTTATCTGTTCTATCTGAAGTGGATGTGAAATCAAGGAAAGGCAATCTGCAATCAATGTCATGCTGTCAAGGATATGGGTAAAGGGTCACATTGACATATTTTATGTCCAGTGTATGAACAAAGATGCCAGTAAATTCTGACAGGAAGCTATGGCACTGTACTTTTGTTAAAATACTGTGATAAAACTCAAGGCCATTTTAAAAGCTGAGAGGTGACAGTTGAGGGTGGTAAACTCCAAGATTTTATAACCCATGAAAATTAGCAATACATTGAGGGACAAAGGAGGAGCAGGTAGAGTAGTCTGAGTTTGATATTGTTCCATCCTCTTTGTAAACTACATTTAAGAGATTTTCTCTGCTTTATATACAAAAAAAATGTTAAAAATTAATTAAAGTTCTGGTGTCTCTACTGAATATCAATAAGGATAGTAATTAGTGCCAGTTGCAGTGGTGGCTCTGTCCATTTGTCTACTTTAGCACAGGGAACAGAACTGCATCTACCTAAGACACAATAATTAACTAATCATTAACTATATGTTTAAAAAAGAGAATGTCAGATGAAAGCATTAAAGTTATCCTCTTAAAGTGATCTATATGCTATTTATAGTCTTTGTCATAGACAGTTATATTATCTTATGAGACTAGGGCAATGTCAAGATGAGCAACTCTGCCCTCAAAAGTGTGAAAATCTGTTTGTACAATAATACCAGCTCAGTAATTATAAGATGAAATAGGTAGGGTGATTATAACATTTATAGTAGGACCATTGCTTGTTTTCTTATTTTCTTGTGTATACTAGTATCAATAACTCTCAAGGGGGCCTAATCCAAAGTCAATTGAAGTCACTAGGAGGCCTTCCATGACTTCAGAGGGCTTTGGGTCCGGCCCTAGTTCTACTGAACAGATCTCTCAGGCCTTGTCTACACTACAAGACTATTTCAAATCAACTTAGTTCGAATTTGTGGATTCGACCTTATGAAGTCGAATTTGTGTATCCATACTAAATACACTAATTCGAATTTCTGAGTCCACATTCACGGGGCCAGCGTCGACTTTGGAAGCGGTGCACTGTGGGAAGCTATCCCACAGTTCCCGCAGTCCCCGCTGCCCATTGGAATGCTGGGTAGAGCCCCCAATGCCTGCTGGGGGGAGAAATGTGTCGAGGGTGGTTTTGGGTAAGTGTCGTCATTGAACCGTCAATCACAACCTCCCTCCCTCCCTCCTTGAAAGCGCCTGCGGGCAATCTGTTCGTGCACTTTTCTGGTCAGTGACAGCGCGGACGCCACAGCACTGCAAGCACGGAGCCCGCTGCGATCATCGCCGTTTTCTCCTCCTCGCACTTTATCGTCCACGTCTTCCACAGTCAGCTGATGAGAAATTGGGTTACTTTTCAATGGTGCTGCAAGCACTGGGGGACCATAGGGGACGTTTTACAAACATCAACGTCGGGTGGCCGGGCAAGGTTCATGATGCGTGTGTTTTCAGGAACTGTGGGCTGCTCAGACGCCTGCAGGAAGGTAGTTTCTTCCCGGACCACGAAATAACTGTTGTGGATGTGCAGATGCCTATAGTCATCCTCAGGGACCCAGCCTGCCCGCTAATGCACTTGCTCATGAAGCCCTATACAGGCGCCTGGGACAGCGACAAGGAACTCTTCAAATACCAGCGAGCAGCGAGCAGCGTGACCTGTGACTGTTCAGTTTCTTTACAGAGAAGCTGAACCTGTCCCTGTTTCTTTACCCAGTTACTGTTGACTCTCCTCTTCGGTTACATACCCCGTTCACCCCGTTACCCCCACTTCCAGCACACGTGTAAAAATAAAATACATGTCCCATTATTACTTAACAAAGGTTTCTTTATTCATGACTTTTCGTGAAAGAGTTGAAACTGGGACGCAGGCTGTGCTGGGTAGGGTGTGCGGTGATGTAAAGACTGCCTCTAAACTCAAGGAATGACAGGCTCCTGCTCCTAGAGCGGTCCACAGTGCCGGAATGCTTCTTTCAACGGAGCCTGCCATCCCTCTTTATGGAATTCTGTGTGCAGGCGGATATGTGACCTTGTGGTGGAGGAGGACGGATACAGATTCCTCAGCTGCGTGACTCAGCGGTCCAGGACAAGGACCGCTGTATAAGATCTGTAACCGCCCTCCCCCGCTGCAAAGTCACATCTCCCCCGCCCACACAGATCCTGGAAACCACCTCCAAGAACCGACCAGGGTGCCTACTGACTGCACCGTGTGTGTGACCCACTGCTGATCCTGCCCCCGTGTCTGTACCCTGGGAAAGGTGACTGTCCTATGCAATTAACCACCCCCTTCCCCACGCCCCCCATTCAAACACAGTCTTCTTTGAAAAAACATAACGGAAACAGTAATTAACAGCAAAGCATTTTTATTAATTAAATAGACAGTTAGGGGATGGGACTGGGATTGGGACTACTGTGAGTCTGGAAGTGAAGGACTTCGGCAAATGTAGGGTATGAGAGCTTTTGGGTACTTGAGCACTGTGCTGTGGTGCAGTGACAGTATTCACGTCCCCGGCCGCCCCTCCTCCTGATTATTTTCGGTGAGGGGGGTATGGGTGTCTCTGTCCTCCTGCGGTCCTGCAGAACATCCACAAGGCGCCTGAGCGTGTCTGTTTGCTCCCTCACTAGTCCAAGCATTGTTTCAGTCGCCTGCTTGTCTTCCTCACGCCACCTCTCCTCCCATTCGCTGTGTGAGCGCTGGCACAGAGAGACGGTCTCCCTCCACTGGCTCTGCTGGTCCGCCTCTGCTAGGTAGCAGCCCATACGTTCCTCGAACATCTTGTCCCTTGTCTTTTTCTTTCGCCGCCTAATCTTCGCCAGCCTCTGCGAGGGGGATGCTGTGGCAGGTCTGGAGACAGTGGAAGCTGTGAGATGGGAAACAGGGAGTGAATTCCTTGCAAAGATACATTTTTGCGAACAATTAACTGAGTCTAGGCTGTCTCTGTGAATTCTGGGTTGAGACCCCTGTGCCTGCTGGGGCAAAAATCATTTTCGCGGTGGATTCTGGGTAAATGTCGCCAGTCATTCCTTCCTCCGGGAAAGCAACGGCAGACAATCATTTCAAGCCCATTTTCCCAGAATTGCCCTGGCATACGCCATAGCGTGGCAACCATGGACACTGTTTTGCCTTTTGTGTATGTCACCGTATGTGTACTAGATGCCGCTGACAGAGGCGGCCAGCAGCGCTACACAGCAGCATGCTTTTGCTTTTGCATGACAGCAGAGATGGTTACCAGCCATATTGTACCATCTACCAAGATGGTAATAAGATGGGCATGGTTACCTGTCCTTTTGCACTGCCCCATTTGGGGCTGTCATAAGTGCCCCTGGCCGAGCAGCCAGGGGCGCAAAAGCAAAAATTGGGAATGACTCCCTGAGTCAATCCCTCCTTTTTGGTATCTAAAAATAGAATCAGTCCTGCCTAGATTATGGGCAAGTGTACTAGAGAACCACTGTATCATAGAACCAGAGAGCACAGCTGCTCTGTGTCCGATCCTGCATAAATTATGAGCTGTATGCTATTCACAGGGGGTGCTCCTGCAACAACACCACCTGTTCATTCCGTTCTTACCCCAGCCTTCCTGGGCTACCATACCATTGTCCCCCCACTTGTGTGATGAAGTAATAAAGAATGCAGGAATAAGACACAGTGACTTGTTTGTGAGAAATGAGTGGAAGGAAGCCTCCACCTGCAATGATAGTCCAGGCAGGACATTAAGGAGTGTGGATGAAGGAGACCATCATCCCTCTGCTAGTCCAGGGGCAATTGAATCTTTTATTTACAATGAAGTGTGGGGGCTGATGGAGTTCAGCCCCCTGTTGCAATGATGAGGATGGTTACCAGCATATTGCACCATCTGCCATCAAAAATTAGGGACAGGCGCCCTTGATCGACCTTACTGATGCTAGTCGGCAAGGTTACCAGCCCTTTTGCACTGCCCCATGTGCCAATAGGCTGATGATGAGGACGGATTTCCATCTTTTTGTACCATCAGCCATCCATAGCGTGGGGGGAGCAAGGATGTTGGTGTTGAGTGCTGCACCATCGCGTCTATCTGCAGCATTCAGTAAAGATAGGGTGACATGTAAAAGAGTCAACAGAGGATTGTTTTCACTTCTGGTGGTGGGTGGGGTGTGTGCGCAAATTGCCGAACTATGCCCTGACCCACCGCAGACACTGTGTTTGACCCTAGAAGCATTTGGAGCTCATCCAAGAATGCAAATACTTTTCGGAGACAGCAGGAACTGTGGGATACCTTGCGTCCTCATTCCCCCCTCCCTCCATGAGCGTCCATTATATTCTTTGGCTTTCCGTTACGCTCGTCACGCAGCTGCGTGCTGAGTCTGTGCTATGCCGTCTGTCCGTAGATTTTTTAAAAATACTTTGGACCAGGCGTAAAATTACAGTAATTACCCTAATTAGATGCAGGAGTCTCCGAGCGAGATCACCCTGAGGAGGGTCACTGAAGGAGATAGAGAGCGCATGCTGCGTGAAATCTAGCACGAACCAGGGCCCGATGCAGCCGTGCTCGGGGAGGCAGTGCTCCCTGAGTACCTCATGAAAGCCTTGCGCGGAAAACTGTGCTACCACGGACAGGGGCGGCTCTAGGTTTTTGGCCGCCCCAAGCAGTCATGCCCGGGAGGCGCCCCCGAGCCGCGGGAGCAGCGGACCTCCCGCGGGCATGACTGCAGAGGGTCCACTGGTCGCGCGGCTCGGCTGGACCTCCCGCAGCTGCGGGCGGTTCGCAGGTCCAGCGGCTCCGGTTGAGCTGCCGCAGGCATGCCTGCGGGAGGTCCAGCCGAGCCGCGGGACCAGCGAACCGTCCGCAGTCATGCCTGCGGGAGGTCCACTGGAGCCGCCGGCCGAGCGTCCCCTCCGCAGTCATGCCTGCGGCAGGTCCGCTGCTCCCGGGGCTCCGGTGGACCTCCCACAGGCATGACTGCGGCAGGTCCGCTGGCCCAGCCTGCCGCCCCCCCGGGAAAGGGCCGCCCCAGGCAGGAGCTTGCCCCGCTGGGCTCTGGAGCCGGCCCTGACCACGGAGCACCCAATAAGGCAGCTCTCCCCAGGAACCTCCTGCTGATGCTTTTCGATTAACGCAAGGAGAGCTTCGTGGAGATCTCCAAGGATGATTTCTGTTCTATCCCCATATCTAGAGAGACCTCCTTTTCACACAGATAAGATTCCTGTTATATTAAGAATAAAAGTTAACATGGTTAAAGCACTTACCGACTGCTCCTTCCCCTGATTCAGGGTCCGGGTTAATGGCCGGGGAGGGTTGTTGGGGGATCTCCGTGACGGTGATGAATAGATCCTGGCTGTCGGGGAAACCAGCGTTGTAAGCGCTGTCGCCTGCCTCGTCCTCCACAAACCCTTCCTCATCTTCACCGTCCGCGAACATCACCGAGGAACTGGCCGTCGACACTGTCCCATCGTCAGAGTCCACGGTCACTGGTGGGGCAGTGGTGGCAGGCTCCGTAGCGTCCGTTTACCGCTTTGATTTTTTGGTAGCCTTGTCTGGGGTCCTTGATTTTCACGCGGCACTGCGTTGCATCCCGCCTGTATCCTCTGTCTCTCATGGCTTTGGAGACCTTCTCGTAGGTCTTCGCATTCCCTGTTTTGGAGCGCAGCTCCGAAAGCACAGACTCCTCGCCCCACACACCAATCAGATCGAAGAGTTCCCAGTCAGTCTATGCTGGGTCCCTCTTTCTATTCACAGATAACATGAACTCCTCTGCTGGAGAGCTCTGCATTGTTGCAGGTGCTGCGGAGCTCGCCCCAATGTCCAGCCAGGACGTCAGATTCAAAGTGCCCAGACAGGAAAATGAATTCAAATTTTCCCGGGTCATTTCCTGTGTGGCTGGTCAGAGAATCCAAGCTCCGACTGCTGTCCAGAGCGTCAACAGAGTGGTGCACTGTGGGATAGCTCCCGGAGCTTCTAAGTTCGATTTGCATCCACACCTAGCCTAATTCGAGCTAGCCATGTCGAATTTAGCGTTACTCCACCTGTCAGGGTGGAGTACCAAATTCGAACTAAAGAGCCCTCTAGTTCGAATTAAATGGCTTCCTGGTGTGGACGGTTGAGCGGTTAGTTCGAATTAACGCTGCTAAATTCGAATTAAAGTCCTAGTGTAGACCAGGCCTCAGAGGTGCAACTATCAATGTCCTTAATTTAGTTTAAAAGATGGCACATCTTCATTCTTCTTTGCTTACTTTTCTAAAGGTGAAGATTCTGGTTGCAGTGGTGCCTGCCTCTGTCTTTGTGGTGGAGTGCAGCAGAGGGGAATTGCAGAGAACAAGTTTCCATTCCAAAATGAAATAATGAATTAGAACCTAGAAGATATGGACTGTGAACTGGGTGATTTATTACTCCATTTGCAGTAATTTGTGACTTTTGAGTGGATTCCAAGGGTCACAAATTAAAAAGTGTACAGCATCCTTCTACCCTGCTGTCATAAAACCTAGTGATTTGCTTTTTACATTCTTTCAACATCCATAAAAACCATCAATGTTTGAAGTCTCCAGAACAGGAATTTAAAATTTAATGTTGTATCCATAGGAGCAAAATTCAAGCAACAATAACAGTTCGGTTAGCTTATAAATATAATTTAGTAAACATCTTGGGAAGAATTAAAATTCTAACAAATCTGTTTTATTAAAGGATATAAAATGTGTGACCATAAAAGCAAAGGTTAACATTACAGCTGAAATGTGGTGTTTCAACATGCCCAGTCTATTTAGACATTACAGCCTGAGTACACTGCAAAACAATGCATTTTACAGTAATTTTTCCTATTCTGTGATTAGATGGACAATCTAGAGCCCTGTTATAAACCCACAAAATCTAGTAAACTGAGAATTAAAGTTAAAAGTCCATCCTTAGACGTAAATTATAGATCAAACCTACTTGCAGGTAATTTCAGTAACAATGTTATGTAACACCATGTACTGTTTGGAGATCTAAGAATGCCTATCCTTAGGGGAGAAGTTTGCTTCTTAGACTATGTTAACACTTAAATCGCTACAGTGGCATAGCTGCAGCTCTTGCATACACCTGGGGTCCCCCAATTTTTTGCCTGCATTACCCCATTTTGACACTTACTTTTTCCTGTGACCCCAGACAGCAACAAAGCAACATAGTGATCAAGAAATGTACACATTAAGTGCTTTATTTAATGTGCTCTAACATGACACATGAGCTTGTGAGTTACAACACAGCTTCTTGAAGTCCGGTCATGGTCTTCGGCGGTATTTCAGGGAGGGTAATAAACCTTGCCGCCAAAAACAGAAGCACCCACCGCCGAAATACCACCAAAGACCGTCCACGACTGAAGGATTCTCCACCGAATTGCCACCGAAGACCAAGAAACAAAATATCGGGACAAATGGCGTCCTGACCGTACTCTGGTCGGGACACGGGACAAACTCCTCAAAATTGGGAGAGTCCCAATTTTATCGGGACGTCTGGTCACCCTAACTCAATTGCAGGAAACTTCAATGAGCTGTTCGATTTCAGCTGCTGGCAAATCTATGGCATCAGGCTTTCACTGAAAGGGATTTCTGAATAATTTGTCAGTCTGGAACTTGCAGCACAGAGACAGTGACTTACAAAGATTTTTTATCGAGTGCCAACAGAGTCCTCAAGGTGGCATAAATGAAGATATGGGCCTTGTCTTGAGGTGTTTACAAGCTACTGCAGATGTACATCTAAGTAAAGGTTAGCACAGACTCCTATCAGCTCAGGCAGTGAGGATGCTCTGTTGATAATGCTGGTGCCCACAGATGAGGATCTTCTGGATTCAGGTATCTCACCTGGATGTTTGCCCAGATGGATGGTGCAAATGGCAAAACGGTAACAGCCTAGCCACCTCTGCCCAGCCAACATGCCAACATGCCTGCTCCACAAACACTGCATCAGGAGACTGCCATTTTAGAATATGTTAGCTTCCACACAACATGACTTTGCATGTACAAAGGCTGTCATTTTGATGTACAAAGTGGCAGCCTCCCCACAGTGGGTCCTCGCATGCACCATATGTGTGGGGTCATGCAGTGTGGAGGCTGCCATTTTGTAAATCAAAATGCTGGCTTCTCGGCACAGCATTTGAGGATCAGGTCTGGACATGTTCAGGGCATCATCTTGCAGGCCATTCTGGCCTATTGGACTCGTGACCCTATCTGCTGATGGCACAACCCCATTTGGAGTCATGACCCACAGTTTGGGAAACACTGGTATAGACATTCACTGTAGAGACTGGTGGAGTTCTTCCATCATTGTAGTTAATCTACTTCCCTGAAAGGTGGTAGCTAGGTTGTAAGTTTTTAGCCCTTATTGTTATAGAGAGAAGCTAGAAAATGTTAACCAGGACCACTTCAAATCTTGAAAGCAAATAAAAAGAACCTCAGCCATTGTTTAATTTTTTTTCATGATTCTTAAGCCAGCCACATGATTTTTGGAGGCCCTGACACCTGATTTTTTGAGTGAACTAGTTCAGAAATAACTACTATGAACCTTCTCTTTCACTGTCCATTTTAAACATTTCACAAAGATGTGGCTCTTGCATCTACTCCTATCCACTCTCCCGGCTCCTCACTTCATTTAACTCCATTGACAAATCCTTTTAGGTAGGTACAGCTTGCTTCTTCCACCTTCAACATTAGGAAGAAAAATAGAAAGAACATAGGAACAAAGGTTGAGATTTTTCAAAGCCGACCAGGGTCTGTGGTCAAATAAATCTAATTGTGGTGGTCATGTGGCTGAATTCTTCAATTGGCTTTGCAAATCTTAAACAAAAAAAGAAAATTAAAAATCATTAGCATCATCATGGAGGCTACTTAGACATACCTTAAAAGGGCCATAGAAGCCATGCATGTACTTAAACAAAAGAAAAAATAGTTTTGTTACAGAATTTTTTCAAGACAAAAAATGTAAAAATAAAGTAAAATAATAATAATAATAATCAAAGGGAAATCCAGTTCAAATGAAGCCAGTGGAAAAGAACAAAAAATTATGGTAGCTGCAACAGGGCTTGGGTGGCCAGGCAGCCTATTGGTTAGATCACCTGGCTCTGTCTCAGCCCCCTGCTGGCTGAGTGGCCTCAGCCTTTAGGGCTGTGGGGGGGGGGTCCAGGGACTTGGACCCTCCTTCTCCAATGGGCCCCAGCCCAGTGCCCTGTGTAGGTGAACCCTTGAACAAGGGGGTTGATGTTCCTCCCGGCAGGGAGTCAGAATCCACTGCCCTGGTCTACTTCCTACTAGTCTGTTCAGTTTGGGGCATGACCCCTGTAGTCCAATCTACGGGGTGGCTTGTTTCCCACAGGATTCCCTCTGGGATCTGGATGGTGCTTTGCTGCAGTCCAGGTTCCTTCATGTGGATCAGCCACAAGCTGGTGAGGATGAGCCCCACAACGTCTCTGGGGTTTGCTCAGTCAGTTACCTCCCATGCTGGGGGTTCCTCTGCAAACTCCTTTGGCTGAGAAACCAGAGCTTCCTTCCAGGTGGCTGCCTGGCTGAAAGGCCTGTGCTCCACCTCTTCAGTCAGGGAGACAGCCAGCTCCTGCCTCTTCACCAGTCAGCCCTGAATTGAGCCAGGCTGCCATCTTTTATCCCCCCTCCAAGCCTGGCATTGGCTGCAGGCCTAGTGGGGTGGGGGTAGGTTAGCTGGGCCCAAAGGCTTTCTTTAACCCCTTCTGTCCTGGCTGGCAGTTTCTCTGCTTCATCACAGTAGGTTAAATACCAGATGGAAACTGATTATTAATGCACCAGATTTTTTGTTACTTATCTACCTACCTACATTTGTTATTACAGGGCCCCATCACCATAGTATCGGAGCACCTCACAATCTTTAATGTATTTATCCTCAAAACCCACTTGTGAGGTAGGTAGGGAAGTACAGATAGGGAAATGTATAGAAAGCCAGATTTTTAAAGGTCTTTAGTTGCCTAAATATGCAGATAGGACCAGGTGGGATTTCCAGGGCCCATTGAAAATCCTACTAGACACCCGTCTATCATCAAGCAACTAAATATCTTTGAAAATCTGGTCCTGAGAGACTAAATGACTTGTCCAAAGGTTCAGTTAGTACTTACATACAATACTGATATGTGTGGAGTTTTTTTAATGTCTCGCAGCCATGTGACATGGAGATCACTGGGGGCAGGGAGGAGGAAGAGAGAGAGAGAAATTAATAGTGAAACAGCTAGTAAAAAGTCTCAGTAGGATGGTGCAAAAGTGTTCTAAATTGGACTGAATCATGTTTTCTCACCTAATCTCCAACCCATCAAAGCCAAATGAATCAACAGTTGCTTTTAAACATACAGAATCTGACTCCACAACAGTTATTTCCTGTGGGAGATAAATGTTTCATAAAACTCAAACTGAGAAAAGTTTATAAAGCATGCTCTTCAGAGAGGAATAGGCCTTTCATTACATGTGATGGCACAGGGAACTGGTGATACTAAGAGGCAATTTAACAGGAGCTAGGTCAAATTTATTTCCCTGAAAGTGGATGTATATTTGAAGAAAGAATGTGAAGGTTGTAAACAGGTTCAGCAGTTTGTTTTTGAGGCAACTTTGTTTTACTCCTTATAGCACTGTGGAATTGGGTGATCAAGGTGGTAAACTATTAAGCAATCAGTTAAGGTTTTGTGTCATTCTCAGTAATTCATTATACCACAAAAGCAGTCCAAGTGTTTAATGTGATAACAAGTGAGAACATTTAATTCAAGACATTGGACATACACTTTTTTTCTGGGTTACTCTTTATTTGCTGATTAACATTCAGTAGCTCTGGAAGAAGCACTGAGTCATGCAATAAATACACTTTACACTGTAAAGAAGCAATGTGCAGCCCTTATTAGGGGTTAAAGTAAGAAGCAGTGCAGCTCCATCTCCTCCATTGAAAAGAGAGGGACAGTTCCCCTATTTTCCCTGTCTCTGTGGAATCCCCCCTCCTGTCTTGTTGCTAAAAAGAAGAGTCATTAGGCGAGAATCAGAGTTGGAAGAAGGAAGAGGAGTTAGTCTCTCTGGGGAGTTCCTGGAGCTTCTAGCCTTTGTTGCCAGTAGCGAGAGCAGCACCACCATTAACTATTGAAAGAGACGATTTCTCAGCTAGCGGTGCCTTATTTTACACTTCCCTTCTTCTACAGCAAACTCTGTAAGCCACCATCTTTCCCTCTTCTCCACAGGAAGTGGGGGAAACTCCCCTCCAAGGGTAAGAAGAATCCTTAGTGCAATGGTTCTTCTCAACCAAGGGTACACGAACCCCTGGGGGTACATCAACTCATCTAGATATTCCCCTAGTTTTACAACAGGCTACAGAAAAAGCACTAGCAAAACCAGTACAAACTAAAATTTCATACAGATAATGACTTGTTTATAGTGCTCTATATACTGTACACTGAAATGTAAGTACAATATTTATATTCCAGTTGATTTATTTTATAATTATATGGTAAAAATGAGAGAGAAGCAATTTTCAGTAATACACTTCTGTGTTTTCATGTCTGATTTTGTAAGCAAGTAGTTTTAAAATGAGGTGAAACTAGGGGGTAGGCAAGACAAATCAGCCTTCTGAAAGGGGGACAGTAATCTGGAAAGGTTGAGAGCAACTGCCTTAGTGCTCCCCCTGCACACACACACCTGCAGGGGAAAAGACTTAATAGAAGTTTGTGTATAAAACCTCTTCTGAAATGTTTTTAAAATATTTTAAGAAACTGGAGTCAAAGGTTCATGTGTTCCAGAACATCACTCTTTATCATATTCACATGGCAAGCAGTACTGCTGATAGCCTGCTCTTTAAGTCACAGAGCCAAATCGAACTCCAATATGGTGTAACAGCAAAAGTTGACCTGTGAAAATATTGTTGGTGTAGCCTGATCTGGGGTGGGTTAGTAGGGTTGGTGGAATTTATCCACTTAATTTAATTTTATTTGATAATTAATTTTCTAATTAATTAGTAATATTAATAATAATTAATGGGTATTAATAATATGGGTATGGCTCGCCAATGTGTATGATCAGAAGATAAAGTTCGTCCTGAATCAGGCTTCACAGAGTTTATAAAAGGAGCTTCGGGGTATATGACAGGAACTTACACTGAGACAGAAATAGTCATAAAGACCTTTTATTAAAATCAATGAAACAATAAGTAAATGTAAAAATGTTAAAACAGTTCAAGATTACAAAGTTACAAAATATCACAGTTCTTTAAGAGATATATTTATGATAATACACTGTTATAAACTCACTCTGTGCAGTAGCACTTTGGGTGTTGTTCACACTTCTGATAGAGGAAGTTGATAATATGGGTTCGACTTTAACCCTATATAAACTAGGTGCTTTTTAAAAGGTAAAGCAGAAACTAGATTCCTTTATACTTACAGCTTTGAAAAGAAATAATACCACGGCCTATCAATAGTTAACAGGCTTCGTAGATGGGTAGCATCGATGCGTATTTGGGGTGGAGGCGATGGGGTAAACAGGAACAGATAGATGGGTGTATCGCCTGCCTAATGGTGATTTGTTTCACCTTTTATAGAGCATTATTCGGAAATCCTTCCTCCTATGCCCAAATTTCATCTTCCCCCCACAGAAATGTTAGGGTACACCTGCCTCATAGGCTAACATATGTGTGCGTATGAGTGACAGTTATGTACGCATTTGTGGTGTACTTGTTAGATTTGTGGGCAAAAATCCCTATTTCCACCCTTTACTGTTATTGATTCAGTTAAAGGTCTCCAGACATTTGCGTAGGTAATTTGTCTTATTATTACTTTTCTGAGTAAGGGTCCTAAAGGTTACCTTTAGCGTCACGGGATGTCTGACTTGGATGTCTGACCTGTGTCTGTTACAGCTGTCCCCCTGCTGCATTCCTTTTTCCCCTCTCCTTTTTGTTTGTCCTGTGTGGCCGCCCCTCCCGGCCATTGTGCTAACTAAAGTCACAGCCCTCTTCATAGGAATGGCCTGTACAGACTAACTGGAGCCATTGCTCTGCCTAGGGAGGGAGCTTCTTGCTTCTTTGTTTGGCTCCTTTGTTCAGACCTGGGCTCGGTGTGGGGGGCGCTGCCCAGAAATGCAAGACCTGAAGTGGCCAGCTAATTAAGCATATGAGTCATACCTGTGGCTCAGAAGATGCCCAGGCATGCCTATGCTTACCTGCAGCCTTTCCCTGCCTTCTCTCCTCCCCTGTATCAAGAGGAGCCAATCAAAAGTACTGGTAGGAAACTGCCTAAGTTTGCCTTTAAAGCCAGACATTTTCTGATCAGACCTCGGAGAAGGTCCTTGCTTTGCTACCTGGTCTGATCAGCTAGGGGTCTTTGGGGGGCCCTCTCCCTGCTCTCGTTTGTTTTTGAGCATACCCCCATTTTTAAACTCCCCTCCCACGAACAACGAATTTGTGCCTGGAGATCTCCTGATTATTGTAAGCGAATCGAGTCCTCTCTCCATCCTCCGATGCTACTGCTGTTCCTGCCTCTGTGCTTGCTGCTGTCCTAGGGATTGATAAGAACTCCCTCTTGCAAACTCCCCCTGTCCTAGCTGCTGGCCTTGTTTCCCCAGCAGACAGACCCAAGCTAACTCCTTGGTCTGTATCTGTAATCTGTTTCTTGCTCTGCAGCGCCTTTGCTGCTAAAAATAAGCCTGTGCCGCTGATAAGCTGTGCCTTCCTGGACTGTATCCTGGGCTGCCAGCTTGCAGCTGCCCCACTGCTGCAGCCACCACTAGTTAACCCCCCGCCCCCCTGGGGCTGTACCCTGGGCACACACCACTCTGCCCTCTGGAACTGCTCCCCCTCCCGATCAAAGAATCGGCATAGTGTAAGGTGCACCTATTAAAATCAGGTTCTTAGTCTAGATAAATTGTAATTTCATTTTGCATAGCTGTGGTTAAGTTAGGTTTAGAGAATTGTTTGTATGGTGCTCTGTAAGTTAAGTTTAAAAAATCATTGCATTGTGTTCTGTTGCTTGCTAATTTGTGTAGTCTTGGTTAAGTTAGATCATAGATAAGATTTTGCTGTGTTCTGTATAATTGTGGTTAACTCTGTCTTCCCGCTGCCCTAAACACCCCCCCGAGCTTGCCCGTGTCTCCCCCTGAGCTCCCCAGTCACTCGTTGCAGTCCCTCTGCTGTTTAAACTTGCAGCCTGTCTGCTCTCTGTGTCTCCCTGAGTTTAAATCTCCCTCCGCAGTACCTCTGCCTTTGGTATCTGCTCCACCACGTGCTCCTCTTCCCCCATCCCCCAACCTCATTCCTCTACCACTGCCTTTCTCTCTCTCTCTCTCTCTCTCTCTCTCTCCTTTAATCCCTTCCCCGACATGTTCACCCCGCTCCTACTGCTGCCAAACCTCAATTGTATTGCTAAAATCTAGCATAAAACCCCATTGGTTACCCTCTTTCTCTCTGACACACCTCACATTTTACATTTACACCACTGTAACACATTTTTACCTAGAGTTGTTGGTTATTTAACACATTTTACCCATAACTGTTAGTTGGTTATATGCTGCTGTGACACACCCTTTACATAGAAATTGTTAGCTACCTGTTACATTTATACTTCAGTGTTAATTGGTTACCAACCGTATTGTACCCCACTGTATTGTACCCCACTATTGAAACCCCCTATACTATTTACTAAAAGAAACCCCTCCCCAATTGTCTACCTTAACAAACCCCATACCCCTCACTATTGAATTTTCCCTGTTTTTGCATTTTCTTAATAAAGTTTATTTTGCACCCCACCAGTGCAGTAGTTGCCCCCCAAGATCCCCTACCTGCTTGCAGGGTCAACCTGGATGTCTGTCTTGCATTTCAGCTATTGCAAATCTATAAATCTATAAGCCTATTACATACTTAAATTTATCAAAAAGACATTTTATACAGACCAACAGACTAATCCTCAGGGCTACAGTTGGCCCCTCTGATGAGTGGTAGAAGATGTCAAGATCTTGTAGGTAGACAAATCAGTGGCACGGGATCTGGGTGTATTTTCAATGCAACTTTTTAATTTTACTCTGCGTATACTAGTCCTTGAGCAGAGATGATCTCCATACAAAGGCAATCTGTATTCTGGATTATCAGCCAAAACACCGGTGTTTGGTTACCAGGGAACAGCTCTGCTCCAAGAATAGCTAGAGAGATTAGATAGAGAGCAAACTTCCTCACAGGTTGCCACAGCTCCTCCCAAAAGAAACTATATCACAAAACTAACAACAATGCACACTTTTTAAAGACTGAAGAGATCATCTACACTAAGTAAAAGAATGTTGGTGGCACTCCAGGCAGAGGCAGAAACCTACCTGTATGAATTCATTTTCAGGATCAGGGCCCATGGAAAAAGATGGGCAGTGCTTGCTCCCTGTGTCTTATGCTCAGGAAAAGCTGTGTAGCTTTAGAAGGGGGAGGGGGGGAAGGATGTCGACCTTTCTAGTGTCAACAATAAATAGGTTTTCTTCTAAATCATTCAGGCAACAGAGCACACCTGACTGGTTTTGCTGCCATCACCTTCAAGGCTAAATCCGGTTTCCTTTGGTAAGTCTAAGATTGTTCCTCCCGTATGGATAATCATGAATGTGTGGACTGAATGAATCCAGTTAACTGAGGATAGGGTTAAGTAAGCATCTGCATATCCGGCCCTAGGCTACAAGTTGTTCAGTTCAAACGTTTGGATTTTGGGGATTTAAATTATCCTGGTGTAGGTCAGTGGTTGAATCAATGCAGTTGCATTATTTAAAAATAAAAAATATATAGTGCAGAAAACTGATATGATACTTTCAAAACATGGTCTTCCAGTGCTTGCATTTGTGTAAATGAGGAAAGAATGTCTCTGTATTTGCAGTTCAGATTTTCTTTGATGTTCATGATGGACTGTGCACCCAAATTCCAGGACCTCTAGACGAACGTAACCTCTTAATATTTTATCTTAATTCTTTACATTTCTAGTTTCTAATTAATGCCTGCATTCCAGTTAGCTAATTTTTTTTATCTTATCTGTTTAGACTATAAGCATTATGGGACAGGGTCTGTCTCTTGCTGTGCCTAAGTGCAGTGCTTAGCATAAATAGTGCTATTGTAATATAAATAATGAGAAATAGTTGCATTTTTAAGCAAAAAGAGGATACCTTTTTGATGAATATTTTCAAGAAAAATGTGCTCCTTCTTTCTACCAGTTCTAATAATAATTAAATAGATAACCCCATTCTGCTAACCAGGCATGGAGCTAGTCCCTCTTTGGTCCTACCGGATAAACTGCAAAATGTCTATTTCACCATGCTGGAGAAGCAAACAGATTTTTTGATGAGTAGCACAGTGACCAAGACTCTGTTTCCTTTTACTGACCATGGTGACATGAGCAGTGAATGAGATGGATGTCTAATTGTTATCAACAGTGCTGCCTGTAGTATGCTCAGGTACACATCCCATGAAACATCATAAACTAAAGTACAATACTGAACTATAATTGCTGGATCTGCATCTGCAAGCTATCAAAAGGAAACCATTTGCTCCTCAGAGCACTTCCTCTGCTTACCTGAACGAACTCATTCCTCCGGTAGTGCAGTGTATCAACCCTCCATAAGAATTTTGTTTTCTTAAAGGATGAAAGCAAGTTCTTGCTGAATTTTCTGAGGCTTCCCTGATCTGTGTCATCCTGATCCTCATCTGTGCTAAGAATAGGGTGACCAGATGTCCTGATTTTATAGGGACAGTCCCCATATTTAGGGCTTTGTCTTATATAGGTGCCTATTACCCCCACCCCATCTTGATTTTTTTCATTCTTGCTGTCTGGTCACCCTAGCTAAGAATTCTGTTTGTCCCAGCCTTTTCTTACCTCTTTCTGCTGCTTGGATCACAACTGCCATGTTAAGGTGCTATTTTGTTCTAGTAATGATAATGGTAGTTTGAATAATTTGGAGAAATTCCAGGGTTGAGTTTTCTATGTCACATAGATGCTTTTGGGTTACTTTGAAAGGCATGGCCTTTTCTACTTTTAAAGTATATTTGTGCCCGAAAAGCATTCCAATTATCTTGTTTATTATTAGTTTATTAAGAGACAATTTGATCACAGAAGAACTTATACATAGGGAGAAGGTACAAGATACTAAAAGGTTCTTTAATCTAGGCGGTGAAGGCATAAGGAGCTCCAATGCCTAGAAGTCGTGGAAGCAAGACAGATTCATAAATAGAATTATACCTCTATCTCGATATAACGCAACCCAATATAACACAAATTCGGATTTAACGTGGTAAAGCAGTGCTCCGGGAGGGGGGCTGCGCACTCTGGTGGATCAAAGCAAGTTCGATATAATGCAGTTTCACCTATAATGCAGTAAGATTTTTTGGCTCCCGAGGACAGCGTTATATCGAGGTAGAGGTGTATTGCACGGATTTTTAACTGTAAGGGTAATTAACCATTGGAACAGCTTACCAAGGATATGGTGGGTTCTCCATGCCTTGAAATCTTTAAATCTAACCTGGATGTCTTCCTAAAATATATGTTCTGGTTCCATCAGAAGTACTTGATCTTGATGAAGGAATTTCTATTTTCTAATTAATGCCTACATTCCAGTTAGCTACAGGTGACTTCCTATGGCGTGTGTTCGGCCAAAGATCAAAGCTGATGATCATAATGGTCCTTTTGACCTTACAATCAATGAATCATATTCTCTCTGTTATTTAAGTTCCCATTTACATTCATGTTATATGAACCCTGAAAACCCATTATATTTAATCCCTAAATGAAAATTTACCTTACTCAGCTTCTTGTCAGTATATATGTAGCCTTCCATTTTAAAGTGTCTCTTGATTCAAATATTTGGGTGGCAAGGCCAACCAGGGACAAATGTTTAGGGACCAACCTATAGTATCACTTGCCAATCACAAGACCTTCTACAAATTTGAATCTAGGGGTAGGGAAGGAGAGTAACAGTAATGTATAATCTGAATAGCTGTATAATACAAAAATTAGAAACTTGTATTACTCCCTGAGAAGCAATAATCTCCATAGAGACTGGACCTAGTTATTTCAGTTATCCCACCGGCAGGGGCAAATAGTATTCTTCTGAGAAACTGAGAAACATGCTTTGATGACATCCTAAGGTGATTCATTTATGATTTCAGCATGTAGTGAGTTAAATACCAATACTCCCATGATTTAGAAAAAAAATGATGAAAATAGCGAGCAGAGAAGAACAGGGACCATAATTTTGTTTTAGGAAAGAATATTCATACCTTTTCCTATTTTAGCTCTGATATCTCAGTGGCACAATTACTAAAATATGTGTATTAGGTTTTGAATAATAAGATGGCTCTTGTCATTTCCAGTTACAAAAAACTGGCAGCACTTTCATTGTCTGTTCCTTCAGATGTGCATTCATTCTCATGACTGATACATGAGTAGTAACCTTCCTGTTTAAAAGAAAAATTAAACAAAAAAATTCTGTGTTCTACTTGAGACCAACATTTTAAATCCTTCTAACCAGAAGCCTGAGTCTGCACACAGTGGAGTTGAAGAGAGCTTTTCCATTAACTTCAGTGGCACAAGATCAGGCCCACAAGTTACCGGCAGTGGAATGAGATAGGGAAGGACACTGGTAGGTGGTATAAATTAAGCAGGGCCTGTAAAGTCAAGCAGGTGGAAGGGGGCCTTCAGAGCTGTCACTAGTTCATAATCCTTACTCCTGCCTTGAGTGCAGGGGACTGGACTAAATGACCTATCAAAGTCCCTTTCAGTCCTATGATTCTATGTGTGGGCAAACTAGTCCAGTGTAAACAACCACCCTGAACCTTGACCCAAACTAAACTTCTCCAAAAACTTCCCCATATGGTTGCATTATCTGGTTCCAGCCAACAGGAAAAGTAAGTGCCAAGATATTACAAAGGAGACTGTCTCAAAAATAGTCACCAACCAAACATTGTGGGGGATAATGGGGAGGGAGCAGTTTGAGTCAGTTGAAACATTTCATTCAGAAAATTTCAAAATGTTTTCTTTTGGTTTCAGTTTTTTCAAAAAATCTTTTTAATACAATTACCTGAATTTTGTTAAACAAAGTCATTTTGAGATGGAAAACCAGAATTTTTCAGTTAGAAAATGTTGAAATGAACTGTTTTGACAATTTCTAAACTTTCTCAATGTTGTTTCAAGTAGAAAAAAAATTGTCAAAACTTACCATTTCCTGCAAAAAAGTTTGTTTCAACATATCTACATTTTCCAGTGAAAAAAAAGTTTAACTGGAAAAATCCCA
This sequence comes from Mauremys mutica, assembly GCF_020497125.1. NCBI lineage: Eukaryota > Metazoa > Chordata > Testudines > Geoemydidae > Mauremys > Mauremys mutica. The sequence continues at coordinate 50,840,207 of NC_059079.1, read as the reverse complement.
ACCAGCTCTAGTGCCCAGAGCATTTCTAGGTCAAGGACTATGTATACTTTTGTCCTGAATACATCTATTCCTGAGATTGTTCCAATACAGACTGTTCATTATGGGCCTGATCTAGCCCTCATTAAAGTCAGTGGAAAGACTATCATTGATTATGAGGGTTGGATCAGACCCCATCTTTGCTATTTATGCTCACAAAGATTTATTTGTAAAATGATGATATGATTATTTTATCTCTCATTTGGATACCCATGAAATTTGAAGAACCCACTGAATAAACACTGTAGCAGAAAACAGATTTATTTACTGGTTGCCAGAAGAACATTAATATGCTTCTGGGACTTGCACGCACTGTTAGTTATTCTTAATCCTGGTGGAAGTACTGCACAGGCATAGTCATTCTGTTTACTTAGTGTACTCTAAATTCATCCTTTATTAATTATATCAACTATGGTTCTTCTCTGGAGCTTGCATAGTATAAAGTGTATATTGCTGAAAGAAATTTTCAAAGCTCCTTATACAGATTTTAAAAAGTCATTGTTATGTTGTGCTTTCCTTGTCTATTGTATCAATCTATTGTCTCTAATCTTATAGTTAGATTGTAATCTCTTTGGGACAGGGTCTTTTTCATCATATGTGTTTTCAGTACCTAGCAAATAGAGGCCCCAGATCTCTGACTGTTGCCTGCAGACTCTACTGCAATACACATAAATATTAATAATAATAATATAAGATAGACTCTCTTTCTCCAATGAGAATGGCCAGGGGCCTGTTTCACAGGTAATATTGAAGGAAATGTGAAATATGTCTAGAACTTTTAGTTGTGTAAAAAGAACATATTTTGGGGAAGGAAGGTGTCTAGACAGTGGACCCCTATGCACAGCTACTGGTTCTTGGTACCCTTAAAAGCCTTCCCAGGAGTGAATGATCTTCTCAGCCAAAGAGGATACTCATTCCTTGAGTTAGCAATGCTGAGGTCTGCTGAGGACTGCAGGCAGTCTGGACTGGTCCTGCTAGTGAAGGCAGGGGGTTGGACTTGATGACCTTTCAAGGTCCCTTCCAGTTCTAGGAGATTGGTATATGAAGAAGCGGTTCATCACCCTGAATAGCTCTTACATTCATTTAGCATGTGTGTTTTGGTGGCTGTTTTTCATTATGCTAAGAGTGATTCTATTCTTTATAGGTTTCATGTTTGTCACCAGTTTCTCTCCCTGTCTCTTCTTCTGATACCCATACAGAACTATACAAATGAGGAGGAGGAAGGGTTGTTTGGGTCATTTTGCTGATGACAATGACAAGGGTATGGTCATAATGACTTGTCTGAAAATTCTTGGTCCTTTAATATGTTTTGAGATTTAGTTGCACTCAGGAGCTTTTGGCAATGTCCATAATAAAGCCTGTCAGTTACCTAGGAAAGTTCTTGTAGTTCAGTGTAGTGGTATTCTCTATATCAAAACATAATCAGATCCAAGGTGTTGGCCAGCTATGTGAATTTGACCTGTGAGAGTCATACGATGAAGAGAGAAAGGAACTGCTTATATATGGTAAATCACATTTTTCTGAACAAAGATGTGTATTTTTGGTAAATCTTTTAGTTAATGTAAATCAGCCTTTGTAAAATGGGGACAAAAATCAGGCATAAAAAGTAGCAATACAAAAAAGTAGCAGCCAACCATATCCGCAGTCTGAGCAGAATTTGAGCTATGAATTAATGGTGTAACATCTTGGCATTTATTGAAAAATGAGTATGTTATTAGGAAAATAATTGGGAGATAATTACCTTTGTTCTACAATGTATCCAGGATGTACAGTAGTTGCATCCATTTTCAGCATTAATTGAATAGTGTTAAAAATTTTCCAATCACTGTGTACTGATCTCCATTTAGATGTGTAACTTTCATTGACAGACATTTACCTATGGCATCATTGAAGTCACTGGCAAAACTCCCACTGGTGGAGTGATTAGGCCTCAAAAGGGAGAGAAAGGAGTTTTGAGTCAGATCTTACATTCTTTATAGGTCCAAAACTCCCCTTGAAATCAGCTGAAGTTTGAATATGTAAGGATTTTACGATTATCTACCTTTGTGTTTTATAATCCAATTGCTTGCAAAATGTAGTTGATTATTCACCATAAAGTACAATGAGACACCATAATGAATGAAAGCATAATTGGTCAATCTGTTTTGCATTGCATCACCTCCATCTGAGTAAAACCTCTGCTGCAAGCATATTATTGACTCAGCAGATTGGTAGAATCTCCAAGATATTCTTCCCTGGGTGAGAAGATATCTTATAAAAGACTCAAGAAAGACAAATAATATAACTTTTGGTATATGAAGATTCTTATATGGAATGCAAAAGTGGTTTTCTGTAGGGAAAGTCCTGATAGTGGTTTAGCTGGCATCAGTAAAATGGTTTGTTGGAACACAGTGATTAAATTGGTGACTTGTAGACACGTGGCCCGTTGTGGAAACTGCCATGCACAAATAATAAGCTATAATTATTTTTCTTCACCAGCATGCCTTGATGAAGAAGAATATCATCCTTGAAATAGTCTAGCAATTGCCTGAAAAAAAGTGTAGATCATGTTTCACATTTTCCATTGCCCTACACCCCACGTAGTTATTTACATATGAGCAAAGTAGGTATAAAATGCTGCCATTCTGATCTAGAAGCATTTTATGCTCAGTTTGCTCTGGTGTAGATGGCTGCATAATATTCAGAGCAATAGAGAATCAGACCCCAACATTCTAAGTATTGTATACTGTATTTGGAAGAAACTTAGGTCTGGTCAACAAGCATATGCTTGTTTGTACCAGTATAAGTAATTTTGTGAGGGGGGGGGATTTTTTTTATGGAAATAGTTACACCGGTACAACCCCTAGTGTGGATGCAGTTATAGCTGTATACAACTGTAACTGCATCAGGAAAACCTTACACAGAACCTACTATCACAGTGAATAGCCAAACACTCCAGACAGTGGTACTTCAGCAGTACACTGTCTTGCAGTTCACATCAATCATGAAAGCAATGCCAGAATTGCCAAAGCAAGTGTGGTCTTTGGCAGACTACATGAAAATATTTGGGAGCATAGAGGTTCAATAAACAAACTGAAGGTCTACAAATCCATTGTGTTGCCAACTTGGATGTATGCATTTGAAACCTGGACAGTGTACAGACACCATGCTATGAAGCTGAATCATTTTCACGTGGGCTGTCTGAGGAAACTGATGAGGAAAAGATGTCAAGACAAAATTCCAGAGACTGAGGTTCTCATATGGACAGGCATTCCAAGCATTCATATTCTGTTGATGAAATCACAGATGAGACAGACAGGCCATGTCACCAGAATGTCAGATAAGTGACTGCTAAAGAAGATCTTTTGTGGAGAGCTAAAGGAGGAAAAGCACTCTCAGGGAGGCCATAAGAAATGTTTCAAGGACTCCCTCAAGTTATCCTTGAGGCATTTCAACACTGAGCCAGAGTTTTGGGAAGATCTCGCTCATGATTGTTCTATCTGGTGGAAACCTCATCCATACAGGAACTATAGTCTATGAGCATAGGAGAGCTGCTGAGGCAGAGCAGAACCACCAGCAGCATAAATCTCGCAAAAGTTGCATGTCCACTTTTAATCAATAACCCATAGCGGTATCTCTTGTTCAGTGTGCCACAGACAGTTGGAAGCTCAAGTTAGCCTGATCAGCCACTCACATGTTCACAGAAACAAAACCAATCAATGATGTTATGATCATCTTCAAACTCGAAGAATGAACAATAACAGCTGTATACAAGTGCTTATACTGGGGGTTCACTCTTCCCATATTGGAACAAGCTATATCAGTTTAAGTAGTTCCATAGCAGGTTCCATGAGTCCACACCAGGGTGATTGTTCCACTTTACTTATACTGGTATAGTTAAAGTGATAGAAAATTTTGCATAAATAAGTTAGACACTGTCTAATAGCTGAAAGAAACATCACATTCTTCACCTGTACGTCAAAAAAACACAGCAACCCACCCTGATTCTTAGAAGGTTTGGGATTGTTCTGACAATATTTAGAAACAGTCGAAATGTAATCCAAATAATACTAATAAAAAACATGTAGTGATGAACTAGAAAGATAGTAAAGGACGAAAGGAAGATTAAAATATAGCATAGACACATTCATTTATATATGGTCTGATGAGAGATTGCAAAAAATAGGATTATTTACGCTCAACTGTGATATTCAAAATTCTGAAGGGCCTGCTGAAAGCTCATCAGTCACTCTTTTTCACTCTATCTAATAATACAAGGAAAGGAGAGAGACATTGAAATTAAATGCAATATACTTAGAACCAGTAAAGTGTGATATTATTATATGTAGTCATGGGTGAAAGTAAGCCGGTACGGGATGGTACAGCGTACCGGTAAAAATTGGCCGCCAGTACTGGCCCATACCCAGCTGACTTTAAAGTGCTGCCACAGCAAAGGACCCTGCTTAAAGTGCTTCCACAGCAGCGCTTTAATGGCGTTGCCCCTTTCCGCCCCCCCCAGCCACCAACGGGGAAGGGGCAAAGGAGCAGCCGCTGTGGTAGCAGCAGCCGAAGCCCCAGGCCTTTTAAATTGCTGCTGGAGCCCTAGGTGGCGTGGGCCAGGCAGCATGGAAGGGCTGGCTGGGAGACGCTGATGTGAGGCCCCACCCTTTCCGCCCAAGACCCTACTCCTTCCGGGGGCCAGAGTCGGCCCCCATACCTGTAAGTCTTACTTTCTTTTTCTTTTACTTCTTTACTTTCACCCCATAGTCTATAGTTAGCCTGTTGAATTCACTGCCATAGAAAGTCATCAAGATTCACACTATGTGGTTGGATTTTTAAAAAGGATCTCAAATTTTATGACAATTAAAACCACATAGTTTTTATATTCCATATAAGCTTAAAAGAGTAACCATTTTTAACCCTTCAACGTGTATGTTTATCACATGCAGGGGCAAAGGAAGGAATTTTCAATTAAAGACAAATATAATGTCATATAACACAGTCCCAATATGTGTCAATGAGCAGTTTACTCTTTTCCTAAAAAATCTTGAAATTTGGATGAAATATCAACATTTTTAAGAAGGAAAGAAAAAAAAATCAGCCAAATTTTCAGAAATTGTCAATGTATTTTTCAATCACCTCTATCACTGTGTAATGCTTAGGTAAAAATGAGGCAGAGGCATGTGATCATTGGATAGTATCCATAATGAACTTAACCTGAGGGGCATTTTGGTTATTTAATAAATATTTATATTAAGTATCTTCACAGTTAAACATCTAGCACTAACCAACAATAAATTGAACACCTCCTATTTCTGCAAAATTAAAGGATAGTAATTCCTGTGTATTGACTAGAGGACTTGCATAGCGATTTTAGCATACTGAAAAAGAGAGATATGTGAGTAAATCCATACTCTGTTTTGCTGTGCTACCATTTCTGAGTATGTAACATATATCTGGAATGTTGCATATTACATAATACAGACATAAAACATGATCTGCTGTATTCTGAGAAAGTAAGACAGAGATTAATGATTCAGAGAAGAATAAAGAATTTTCAGGTCATGACAAGACATAGTGCACTTGTAAAATGAGTTAACACATACTCCACTAGAAGCAAAAAGTATTAGATGTGGACTAATAGAGCAGAGCTTGTGAGGTAAGTTTATTATAGTGACATGTTCACGATGCTAGCATTAAAGGCCCAGCAAGCTTTTTATTATAAACTCTTTCTTTGAGATGTGATTTGATATCTTCAGATTAATGAAGGGCTGAAAATTGGAATAGAAATTGTTGGATGTGGGATTTTATTTTTATTGAATAGTGTAAACTAAAATCATTACCTCACTTTAGTTACATTTTTGGACATGAAGGTCCATAAAAGCAACTTTTAAAAAATTGACATAGTTCAGTTCTTAGTGGATGGTAGTAACTAGATATTTTCTGATGAGCTGAAAAAATGCTCAAAACTGTAGAGATGTGCTTCTGAGACTGTTGGAGTTTAGAGGACTTGAAATGTCAGTCAAAGTGTCTCATACATCTCCACAATGATAGATGTACTTTGATTTGCCAGTGACCCACTTTGAACAGCCCGAGGGCAAGTTTTAAAATATATGCTTCACATTATGAAATCATAAGTTGTCAGAGGTTCCGAGATCTAGCCTTAGGCCCTGATCTAGCAAAGCATTTACGGACATGCTGAACTTTAAGCATGTGAGTAGTCCCATCGGGATGAACTCTTGGGTGGGGAGGAGGAACGTTGTCCAGCACTGGAACAGTGAAAGCAGCAAGTGTTTTTGAACATGAAAGTAAGACAAGGAAAGAAAATGACTTGTATAAGAGAGAAGCAGCTGAAGTGTCCTTAGAGTCTGTCTGGGAATGTAAAACTTATTTGAGTCAAATTATTTAGGTTTAACTCCATAATGAATCTGATATATATATATATAAATTCAAGATATGTAATATCTGGAATTATTTGCTGTTGAAATGATCATTTTTGCAACAGAAATGGTATGGGTATCCCTTATTTCCAAGGGATTTCTCTGTAAATTTAGGCTCAGTTTGACTGAGGAGGTGGTAATAATGGCTGGTCTACTGCAAGGAAAATAGAAGGATAAAATAATATATTTTTTGTAGGGTGTATGTGGTCTGAGCCAGCTCTCTCTGGCATGAATGGAAAAACTCTTTGACTTACTTGGGAGTTTAATCTAGTCCATAATCCTTATATTCTTGTCTGTAATACTGAGGAACACTGAATCTATCTGATCTGTGTCTTTCAGTTAGAAATATGTTCTGCACCTGCAATATTAACATAGTGAAGTTTCTAAGTAATATTTATTTTACTTAACACACACTCACCACTTGAATAATAGTGAACATCTTGTCTTTATTGGCTTCACCTGGATTGGTTTCAGTGCACAATATTTAGGGATAATAATTTATTTATAATGTAGTTATTACTGACCTCATTTTCTCTTCCTTTTTGCATGTTCTATTGATATCATTTAAGATTCAAAGATTTACATAAAAACTTGCTTACAGTCAGATCTTTCACAATTAACAAATAGATACATCAAATATTTGTAGATTAAAAAAAGTATCTAATTAAGCATATACTCATAGATTCTAAGGTCAGAAGAGACCATCATGATCTTCTAGTTTGACCTCCTGCACATTGCAGGCCACAGAACCTTTCCAACTCACTCCTGTAATAGACTCATAAGCTCTGGTTGGGTTATTGAAGTCCTCACATATTGATTTAAAGACTTCAAGTTACATAGAATCCACCATTTACACTAGTTTAAACCTGCAAGTGACCCATGCTCCATGTTGCAGAGGAAAGCAAAAAATCCCCCAGGGTCTCTGCCAATATGACCCAGGGGGGGAAATATTAAGCACTTATTCCTATTCTTTCGCTCTATTTTGAATGAAGCCAGATCTTCGAATCTCAAAATCTTTTGTGAAATGGACTTCTGTTCAACTCACTGCTCTATTTATAACATCACTCAGAATCAGTGTGTTGGTACTATTTCAAATGGTCTTGCTTGTCGTGTTTTTCTGAATTCATAAGTGGTTGGCTTATAGGAACATGTTTACTGTCCGCTATAGTGCAGGGTTTTTTTAAATGCTCTGTATATCAGTAAAGTCTGTTGTGCCCAAATCTCTCTCTCTATGAATTCTTGTTCATAAGCATTACTGCTGCCTACATAGTACACCAATACAAGGAAACAAAACATTATGTGGTAACAGTACATTACATTTTCCATGTAATTAGCCTCACTGACGCCAATGAGATTATTCTCATAAGTCCTATTCAGCATAAATAAGGGTTGCAGAGTTGGACCCGTAAGATTCACAGATAGAATTTGGACTGGTATTTTCCTCTTTTCTTAAGAAATAACATAATGTTTCTTTTCTGTAACTTTTTTTTTTTAGATCAAAAACATGACCAGTTGTAACTAAATGAATGAAATCACAGCAGGTTGGTTTAATGGGAAGGTGTTTTGTTTGTTTGTTTTTCATGGGGGGAGCCTTTCATTGAACTCATCTGTGATTGAAGACATTTATATTCCATCTACATGAGTTGAGGTCTGGGAAATTCACTCCCATTACTGTGTGTGTGTATTTGGTCAGTTATCTATATTTATTAATTAATATTACAAGGCAGGGCATTATGTGTACCGCACAGAGAACCAGCAAATCAGCTGAATGTGTAAAGTTCCATTGTTCTTTTCTGCTTATCCATATATCCCTTTCATAATATACTAAATTATACTACTACATTTTCCTTTGAACTTATATTTTTTTCTGTTATGCTATTTCTTTTCATGCTATTTATATTTCCTGCTCTTACTAGCTTTGAGTTTTGCATCACTTTCTGACCTTTCTACAATTAATTATAAATTTTCTGTGCTACTCAGAAATTCTTTTTTTTTCCCATTCAAAAACCTCTTATTGCCATCAGATTGTCCAGTGGCTGAGTCATTCATCTGTCACTAATTTGACTATTCTCACTCTGCTGATCACCCTCATATTTATTTCTAGGTTGATCCTGATATTTAGTACCTGTAGCTAGTTCTCAACTGAATCAATGTTTCTAGTCTTTGCACTTTTACCTGTATTCACTCATCTCTGTTGTTTTTCTAAAAAAGCTAAGTGCCCATTATATTCCTGAGTTCTTGTGAGAAATCGGATGAAACTAATGTATTGCCAGTGCATTTTTCCCCCCTAAAATCAAATATTCTAGTTCTTAAATGGAGTAGATTAAGTCAGTGGGACTTTTGACTACCATGAAGTTAGCCCCTTTCATCATGATTGCATGAGTTTTCTGAACACTTATCAGGAGAGAACTATATCCTTCGTAACAACAATCTGTAGCTGCTGAAACTGAAGTGCCTTCATAGGTCCAAGTCAATGCCCACTCAAATCAGTGGAATCCTTTCCGCATTCTGTCTCTTATGTAATGTAGAAACATATGAGGAGGCCCAAACCTATGCTAAATGGCGTCCAAACAGTGGTGAGCACCCTCAACACTTTCATTTAGGGAGTTGAGGATGTCCATTAGTTCCTAGGAACTGCTTAGCATAATGTATTCCTGGCCCTTCATGAATTTCATAGGAGAATGGGTTCAGGCACATGAACATAATTTAGGGATGGTGAATGCCAACTAGTCTGTGTCACAGTGCATAATAAAGAGCCAAAGTGTGTGCTTGCTTAAGAAAATCTACAAAAGTATTCCTAAAATCAGATGAGGAAAATACTTTGTTACATAACATACATTTTTGTCAGTGCACTTGACAAACTATAAAATAAGATTTGTTAAAAAAAAAACCCAAAAAACCCAACCAAACAAAAGACAACCACAACTGCAAAACAAAGCAAAAATCATTTTGCCTCTTACTCATGAAACCACTTAAGTATGTGCTTAACTTTAAGTACATGCTTAGGTCCCATAGAAGCCAGTTGGACTTGAGTATATGCTTACCATTAAGCATGTGTGTAATACTTTCCTGTATGTGGGCCTTTGAAATCACACAACAGATAATAAAGATTCCTTCAAAGATCTTTAGATGAATGTCACCCATAGAGAAGCTACCCCCCCCCCACCCCCCAGCAATTAGGAGTAGCAGAGAAGATCACAAGGGAATAATTCAAGCTGAAAGAGGAGCTGGTGGAGTGTAAGGATTGAGGACATTGGACAAGGTCAATGGGGCATAGAAACATTTCTCTATGTATCTTTTTGCAATAACCAGAGTATAAATTTAATGGTGGGCAGTTTACTTTGCAGAGGTCTTTATCTTATCTGCAAAGTATATCCACAGTCAGAGACTAAGAGTAGCATCACTTTTCTTTACAATGACAGTGTTTCTTGAAACTTAGTAATAAGGAGAAGCTAACATGTACACTTAATAATGTAGATCCCCAGTTGGTGTAAAGCAACCTAGTTCCATTGCTTAAATAGGGGCAGACTGATTTACACCAACTGAGTATCTATTCTGTCATTTGTTTCAGGTCACTTTATATCATTATTTAAAGTGTTTTCTTTTTAAGGCTACACTCTTATTAACCATAAATGACTAAAGCTGAAATTGTCTATTACAGCATAGTTTTGTCTATTAGAAATGTGCACTTGCTCTGTAATAAATGGCTTAGTGCCATTCAAATGTTTGTACTATGGTCTCTGAATGCTTCTTATCTAGCAATAAACCTCCATATGCATGCCATTTTAATGACCTGCATGCAGTGAACATGATGACATGGGTATTTAGAGATGGATAAATGGCTCAAGTAGATCAGAATTATTCTGTACTGGAAGGCAGATAAATGAGCGATGATTAATGAACCTTAATTTTTCATGCTTAAAATAGAAAAAAAATGCCATGTGATTTTTTTTTAATTCAACAGCTGTATTCATGATATTTATTCATATGGAACATATTATGATCCAGAAGAATAGAGATTTTAGATAAAGATTTTGTGATTTTTTTACATATTAGCAAAAGGTAAGTAAATAAGCCCTGTTTTTCGTAAGATTCCAGAGGCTTGTGTGTATGCTTAAATAATAGTAATAAATAATAATAAATGTGTGTGTGTGTCATGGGGTGTATGTACTCCATTCTAGACCAGCAACGAAAGGGTTAATACAGGCCCTGCCAGGCACTGTTGATTGGCAGTCTAACAGAAGCTGGGTGGATAAAAGGGCTGGGAAGCAAAAGGATTGGGTGTCTAACAGAGGAGTGAGCAGGCAGGAGAGAGGCACTCCTATCAACAGACTGCTAGGGAGCCGCCAAGGGACAACACCCAAGCAAGGGACAAAGAGACCAACAGGCTGAAGAGCCTGCAGATGCCTGAGGGAAGGTAGGTAGGAGCTAGGGTTGCCAATTTTTGTTGGCTGTATTCCTGGAGATTTTGTCACATGACATAATCTTTAATTCCTGGAGACTCCAGGCCTATCCTAAACCCTAGTAGGAGCTCAGGACACTGTCAGAGTCAGCAAACTCTGACTCTCCTTGTTTAGCTTGAGGGCCCCAAGCTGGAATCCATTGGAGTGGGTGGGTCTGGATTCTCTTACCAACACTCCGGGCGGACCTGAGAACAGAGAGGGTTTCCAGATTTCTGGATACCATGGATGGACTGACAGTCCTCCTGTTTGGCTGGGGCTGGGAGGCCAGGGGCGGGGTGGGTACTAATGAAAACTGTCCATGTTGTTTTATTATTGAACTGTGCTTACTAAATATGTGTTTAAACTACATGTTACCTAAAGTGTGTCTGTTATGGCTACATTTCAGTATTATGACTGCATAAAAGAAAAAGGACACTGTACATTAGTCTCAAAACCTACAGCAGCAGAAAATAATGGATCACATCATTAAGTGAACCAGCTTTTTATGAGAGAGTAATCGATAGGTTGCCAGGTAATGAAGAACAATTTAATGTTCAGCGCTGAATATGTTTCTCTGCATGACCTTTTCAACATACAGGGAACTGCAGCTCTCCCACTATTTTTCTTGTCTTTTACATCAGGGTGGGTGAAGTGGAACAGGATTTGGCTCTCCCTATACTAGATTTAAATTACACCAGGCTTTAGTGAGACACTTAATTTACCATGGCAGCTTCCATTGGGGATGCAGGATTTGCTCTATTGCAAACCAAGCTAGAGGCCCCTCTCTTGCCCCATCCCTCTCCTCCAAGTATCCTGTTTGATCTTCCAAGTTAGCCTACAGATATAAGGCCATCTGGATGGAGGTTGTGTGTTTCCACAGCAGATCCAGAGCCCCCTGACTCTCTCAGGAACCTGGAAGAATTGGCCCTGTGCTACCTTTAGAGGAAGATGTTCCTCAGGGAACAGTCCTCCAGTGGAACTGGGATCCTGCAGGACCCACTGCCATAATCGTGGGAGCAGGTAAATTGTACCTTGTTGCAGGCGGGATTGAGTGTGCAAAAAAACAAAACTGCAGTTATTTGCGGGAAAACATTAAATCTCTCAGCAATTTACCAATAGTAACTATTCAGAGAATTGCCAATTATTTTGTTTGAGTTAAATATTTTGTACACGATTGAAGCAAGATTTGTTTTATTCTTTTAGTGGTAAAAATTGTGTCTGAATTCCATTTGTATATATAATATATTAATGAACCATTGTGTGTGTGGCAGCGGGGGAGGTTAGTAGAATGGCGGAATCAGTCTTTCTTGTGGGATTTGCAGGATCTAAAGTTTTGCCGGTGGGAGTGGGATAAAAATGCATGAAACAATATGGCAGTGGGTGGGAGTGGGTATTGTGGGGCAGGATTAAAAAAATAGTCCCATGCAGACTATTCCTCAAGGAAGATTATAGATTATAAAGCCAGAAGAGACAACTGTGATAATTTAGTCAACTTTCCTGCATAACACTGGTTATAGGCCTACTGTCCTGTCTTCACTAGAACATGTCTTTTTAGAAGAAAACATCCAATCTTGATTTCAAAATTTCTAGTGATGGAAAATCCACCAGCCCCTTTATAAGTTGTTCTAATGGTTAATTACCCACACTGTTAAAAATATGTGCCTTATTTCTAGTCTGAATCTGTCCAGCTTCAATTTCCATACACTGGATCTTGTTATACCTTTGTCTGCTAGATTGAAGAGCCCATTATTATTTTTTTGTTCCTTATGTCTTCTCTGGGGACCGTCACCTTGTTGTGGTGAAAGGGCTTGCATGCTCCAATGAACCTCAGAGCTAAGTTGTCAAGAGCTTTATGTTTCTGATAGGGTCTCCCAAGGCGAACAGGTCTGAGGATAGGTCCCAGAAAAAGAATGGTCCAATCTCCCAAGTCCTCAACAGTGGATCAGGCAGAAGAGAGTCTGATAGACACACTGAAAGCATATCTTAAGAAAACTGATGTGGACATCACAAGCTGGGAAGAGAAAGCCACCAACCATCCCCAATGGTGCCACATCCTCCAGCAGACAGTGACCCGCATTGAGGCAAAGCGCCTTGCCCTTGAAACTGAAAAGAGAGAGAGGAGGAAGGAAAAATAAATAATTTTCTCTCAGCAGGCTGCTGGCCTGTGACAAAATGTCTGTACCTACTGAGGGCAGATTTGCGGTTCCATATGTCAATCTGTGGTAGAGATCATCTTTGAAATCGAGGGATCGCCAGTCAATCAATCACTTATAAATTGTGCTTAAGTCATCCCCCAACATTCTCTTTGTTAAAATAAGTAAGTGTGTCCTGTGTTCTTTGTTCATAGATGTATACATTTACAGGTGGCCAAATAGAAATGCCTATTGTTTGTTCGTTCCTAGTTTACTAAGCAATCCAGATCATTTTGAATCAGTGAACTATCATTCTCATCATTTACTGCTCCCCATTGTTTGTGTCTTTGTCGGTGATGATTTTATGCATTCTTCTAGGTCATTGATAAAAATGTTAAATAGTGTAGGGCCAAGACGTAATCCCTGCAGGACCCCACTGGAAACACACCATTTGATGATGATTCCCCATTCACAACTACAGTTTGAGGCTACAAATTAGCTAGTTTTTAATCAATTTAATATGTGCCGTGTTAATTTTATATTATTCTAGTTTTGTAATCAAAATGTTGTGAGGTATCTAACTAAATACCTTACAGCTATCTAATTATATTATATCAACACTGTTACCTTTATCAACTAAACTTGTAATCTCATAAAAAAGATATCAGGTTAGTTTGACAGGATCTATTTTCGATAAATCCATTATGTTACCCTATTTTAATTCTTTATTAATACAGTCCCATATCAGCCACCCCATTACTTTGCCTGGGATCAATGTCAGGCTGACAGGCCTATAATTACCTGGGTCATCCTGTTGACCTTTGTTAAAAACAGGCACAACATTAGCTTCCTTACAGTGTTCTGGAAGTTCCCCAGTTCTCCAAGACTTATTGAAAATCAGCATTAATGGTCCAGCGAACTCCTCAGGTGGTTCTTTTTAAAACTCCTTGGATGCAAGTTTTCTGGAACTGTTGATAAAAAATGACTAACTTTAGTAGCTGCTTTTTTACATTCTCCTGAGACGTAGTAATAGAATGGAAAGTCTTATCATTAACATATGATGTGATTATATCATCTGTTTTTTCACCAATTACAGAATGGAAATATGTATTGAACACTTCCACCTTTTCTGCATTATTATTGATAATTCTACCATTTACATTTTGTAATGAACCAATAACTTTGGTAATACTGTGAGTACTCATTCAATTAGAAAATGTACTTGTTTGTCTCTTACATTACTGTTCTGCCATATTTTAACAGGCTATGTGTGTGTGTCTTTTTCTTTGGTATTATTTTGCAGGGAAGGCATATTGTGCAGGAGTGATTATAACTGGCCATTGAGAATACTGTGTCATTACACTGCAAATAATGAATATGAGCACTTGAGTTGACTACAGTTCTTTTATATATAATCAATGATAATAAATATGCAAAACTATAAAGATCATGAAGAAAAAACAAAATAGAAAAACCTTTAAAACAAGTAAAGGAGGTAATTATAGGGTCATCACAATTTTCTAAGAGTCACATATACTTGCAGTATTAAAGAGAGAAGATACCCTCAATCGCATCCATTCAATTTTTTGTTATGGGGTAAAAAAATCTAATGAACAATCTCCTGGGAAATTCTATAACAGATAGACACAGAAAATGCTTTAACTGTAAAAAAAGGGAACATGATAATAAAGGCCCATCCTAAACCACCTAAGCCTAATAAGGGAATGAGAGAGTCAGCCAGTATCTATATTAGAACTCCAGAAAATAGAGGATTGCAATTATTTAGGCTCCAAGCCTGCCAGCTGTTGTTTGCAGACACACCACTCTGCCCACACAGAACACCTCGCAGAGCCTTAAGTTTTAATGGATACAAGTTTTGCATTACTGAGGGCTGTGGAGAGTCATAATTTTGGCCATCAATCTTTTGCAAAGGTATTCATGAAAGAGAGATTTTTATCCCTTTCTTTACCCTCCATTCTCTGAAGATCACTGTCTGAGTAAAGCAAGGACCTGATCCTGAAAACTGCTGAACACTTCCAATTTCAATTGCCGCCAACAGGATCTGCAAAGGATCAGCAACTCTCAGCATCAGGCTGCAGTACTGGAAAATGTCAATTTGAACATATTAATATTTCACTTCCCCTGGCAATTTCATATTCTGAACATAACAGCGTAAGAATGTACATACTTCATCAGGCCAATGGACCGTCTAACCCAGTATCCTGTTGTCCAGTTCCAGCTTCTGGCAATTGGAGGTTTAGGGATACCTGGAGCATGGAGTTGCACCCTGGGCTATCATGGCTATTAGTCAATGTCAATAGACTATCCTCCATGATCTTATCTAATTCTTTTTTTTTTTGAGTCCAATTATTATTTTGGATTTCAAAACATCCTGTGGCAATGAGTTCCACAGTTTGCCTGTATGTTGTGTGACGATGTACTGCCTTTTGTTTGTTTTAAACTTTCTGCCTATTAGTTTAATTGGGTGACCCCTAGTTCTTGTGTTATGTGAAGAGGTAAATAACACTTGCGTCATACCATTCATGAGTTTTTAGACCTCTGTCCTATCCCCCTTTGTCATCTCTTTTCCAAGCTATACTGTCCCAGTCCTTTAAATCTCTCCTTGTATGGAAGTTGTTCCATAACCCTAATCATGTTTATTGCACTTCTCTGCACCTTTTCCACATCTAATATATTTTCTTTGTGATGAGGCAACCAGAACTGCCTACACTATTCATGGAGTGTGCATACCCTGGGATTTATATAGTGACATTATCTATCCCTTTCCTAATGGTTCCTAACATTGTTAGCTTTCTTGACTCCCATTTCACATTGAGCAGATGTTTTCAAAGAACTGTCCACAATGAACCCTCAAGATCTCTTTTTTGAGTGGTAACACCTAATTTAGACCCCATCATTTTGCATGATTATTTTTTCCAATTTGCATTACTTTGTATTTAGCGACATTGAATTTCATCTGCCATTTTGTCATCCAGTCACCCAGTGTTGTGAGAGCTCTTTGCAATTCTTCACAGTCTGCTTTGGACTTAACTATCTTGAGTAATTTTGTATAGTCTGCAAATGCTGCCAACTTCCTGAGTACCCCTTTTTCCTGATTATTTATGAATAAGTAGAACAGTGCAGATTTCAGTACAGATCCTTGGGAGCCACATTTTACCTCTCTGTATTGTGAAAACTGATCATTTTTTCCTACACTTTGTTTCCTATCTTTTAACTAGTTCCAGTCCACGAGAGGACCTTCCCTCTTTTCCTATTACGGCGTAGTTTGCTTAAGCGTCCTTGTCAAAGGATTTCTGAAAGACTAAGTACACTTTATTGACTGGATCACCCTTGTCCACATGCTTGTTGACTCCCTCAAAGAATTCTAATAGTTTGGATTTGGCATGATTTCCTTTTACTAAAGCCATGTTTACTCTTCCCCAACATATGTTTGCCTGTGTTTGATCATTTTGTTCTTTACTATAGTTTCAATCAATATGCATGGTACTGAAGTGGGACTTATTGTCTTGTAATTGCCAGGATCACCTCTGGAGCTCCTTTTTATTTATGTATTTATTTATTTATTTATTTATTTAAGGCATTATGGTAGCTACCCTCTAGTCATCTGGTACAGCAGCTGATATATTATGTACCGTAGATAGTAGTTCTGCAATTTCATAATTGAATACCATCTGGTCCTGATGACTTATTACTGTTTAATGTATGAATTTGTTCCAAAACTTCCTCTATTGACACCTCAATATGGGACAGTTCCTCAGATTTGTCACCTAAAAGAATGGCTCAAATATGTGAACCTCTCTCACATCCTCTGCAGTGAAGATCGATGCAAAAAATTCATTTTAGCTTTTCTGCAATGGCTTTGTGTTCCTTGAGTGCTCCTTCAGCACCTTCAGCATCCAGTAGCTTCAATGACTGACTGGCAGGCTTCTTGCTTCTGATGTAATTAAAAAAAAATGTTCTTTCATTTTTGAGTCTTTGGGTAATTGCTCTTCAAAATCTTTTTGGCCTTCCTAATTATACTTTTGCACTTGATTTGTCAGAGTTAATGATTGTTTCGATTTTCCTCACTAGGATTTGACTCCATTGTTTAAAGAATGATTTTTCGCTTCTTACCACCTTCTTTTACTCTGCTATTTAGCCATAATTACATCTTTTGGTTTTCTTTCTGATTTTTTTGGGGGGAGCGGGGGCATAATACCTCTAGTTTGAGCCTCTGTTATGGTGTTTTAAGGTAGTCTCTATGCAGTTTGCAGCATTGTGACTGTTCCTTTTAATTCCCATTTAAGTAATTTCCTCATTTTTGTGTAGTTCCCTTTTTGAAGTTAAATGCTACTGTGGTGGGATTCTTTGGCATTTTTCTCCTTACAGCTATGTTAAATTTCATTATTTTATGGCAGCTATTACTGAGCGGCTCAGCTATATTCACCTCTTGGACCAGATCCTGTGCTCCACTTAGAACAAAATCAGGAGTTGCCTTTCCCCTTGTGGGTTCCAGGACTTGCTGCTTCAACAAGCAGTCATTTACTGTGTCTAGAAATTTTCTCTCTGCATCTCTTCTTGAGGTGATGTATACCCATTCAATATGAGAAAAGTTGAAATCCCCCATTACAGTTGCATTTTCTGCCTTTTAGAGCCTCTCTTATCTCCCTGCAAACTTTACAATCGCCATCACCATCCTTATCAAGTGGTTGGAAGTATATTCCTACTGCTATACTTTTATTGTTCAAGCATGGAATTTCAGTCCATAGAAATTCTATGGTACAGTCAGATTCATTTAAGAGTATTGCTTTATTAGACTGTATGCTTTCTTTCACATTTAGTACAACTCCCCCAAAAGCAGGACCTACTCTGTCATTCCTAGGTATTTTGTACCCTGGTATCCTATTGATTATTGCCATTTTTCCATGTTTTCATGATTTCTGTTATATCATTAAATGCCAGGCACTCCTGTTCACCCATCTAAATATTTATTTTTCTAGCATTTGTACATAAGCACTTGTACATTTTATCAATATTCAGTTTCTTGCCTTTGTGTTATATTTAAATGAGAATCTTTTATGTTTGACTGTTCCTCACGGTTGCCTATCTGTACTTTACCAACTTCTTTCCTTTCCTACATATGTGTTATATATTTACAGACTTTCAGTATACATTTTTCAGCAACACATACAGTGCGATAACCATGAATTTCATAAGATATAAGCCTCACAGCTATATCCATTGCCTGATAAGTGGGAATCTAAGCATAGTGAAAACTCAATTCTCTAAGCGAAACCTCATCTACTTCCACCATAGCCACTCATTTCCTAGCCTCCAATACCTGCCCTTCTTCTCCTTTAAAGGGACTAGAATCCATCTCCATCCTCTTTTTCTCTGGATTTGTTCATCTTACTTTCCAATGTCTTTTGGGCATCACAGTTCATCTATTCCTACTTCCACTCCTAAAGTTATGGTAACCTTTTCTGCATCTCCCTGGTCTTCAGACTGGATGCTCATCTGCAAGAGGGTTCACCCCATAAAGTCACCACCTTCAGTCATAAAAGTGTATCTGGAAGGGGAGTAGGACAGGATTCTGGCTTCTCACAGCATAGTCCAGAGGAGGCAGCAGACAACATGTTTCTGCTGCTAGGAGCTGAGATGCTCATCACAATCACTAGAGTGTTGTCACTATGGTTATCAAAGGACTTCCGGTAGTGTTTCTCAGACCCAAGCCATAAATGTACTTGTTGCCCTTTGCCTGTTTTAGATTGAGCTAACAGTGTCTCACAACTGAGGGGATGAGGCATTAGCCCGCTCCTGAAATGTTGCTGTTACCTGAAAGATTTGTGGAGTACCTTCTTGATACCTCCTCTTGAAAGCCAAGATGATAACTGGCAGGTCACAAAAAACTTGAAGATGAGAAGTGGACTATAAAATTCTTTCAGAGAAGACTCCAAAGGGGCACTGAGGTCTTTCTGTAAGTATGTGGGAGGTGTAGAGGACAGGTGGTCCTTTTGGGGAAGAAAATGAAGTCCTGTGGATCTTTCTGAAAGAGGAGCCAATATCTGAAGGGGTGGGATCTGGAGACATTGTTGGTAGAAGATAACCCCACTGTGAACCCCAGGCTGGGGAGTCACAAGACAGACGTCCTCTCTTATTCCAGATTTAGGGCTAGATATTTAAAGGTAGATAGAGAGTTAGGGTCCTAAATACCTTTAAAAATATGGCCCTTAGGCTACTGGGTTGTTGAAAATCTCCAAGTGTTTCTTTAAAATTTAACCAGAATTTAGGCCCATCATCCTGTTTAAATTGTATCCAGTTGGTTTAGAATCTAACTTCTGGCTCCTCTGCAATTTTCTGACTCTACAGGAAGCTAATTTAGTCAGGGCTAGTCTACACTTACCAGCCGGGTCGACGCGGTGAGTTCGACTTCTCGGAGTTTGAACTATCGCGTCTAATCTGGACGCGATAGTTCGAACTCCGGAAGCGCCGCGGTCGACTCCGGTACTCCACCACTGCAAACGGCGGTGGCGGAGTCGACCTTGGAGCCGCGGACTTCGATTCCGCGGCGTCTGGACGGGTAAGTAGTTCGAACTAGGGTACTTCGAATTCAGCTACGCTATTCATGTAGCTGAATTTGCGTACCCTAGTTCGACCCCGCTTCTTAGTGTGGACCAGCCCTCAGACATTCAATATTTTACAAGTGATGTCATAAAGAGAAGTCACAGATAAACTAATTATTGGCAGACTTAAAGGATTTGTTCCGTTCAGATAAGCCCTGGAAGCTGAGATGATTCTCTAAATTTCTGATCTGCAGAGCTG
The DNA here is from genome assembly GCF_020497125.1 of Mauremys mutica. Taxonomy (NCBI): domain Eukaryota; kingdom Metazoa; phylum Chordata; order Testudines; family Geoemydidae; genus Mauremys; species Mauremys mutica. The sequence goes on along the minus strand of NC_059079.1, from coordinate 50,820,356 downwards.
GGCTGCAAACCTTTAACCATACTTGTGAGATACCAGTACTTCCTGCTTGTTATTGGGCCAAAACTATCACAGAAACTGCTTTTTTGGAATATTTCAGCAGTTGTCCTGACCAAAGCCCAATCTCAGAGAAAAGCCATAGATGAATACTCAAAAGTTAACCAAATCTTTTGGAAACTTAATAAAGATTTGAGCTTTGGGTGAAGATTTAGGTGGGGAAAGAGCTTGCAAATGTCAGACTGGTTCATGCACCTTCAACAATTTTTATAGTGTTTGAAATGTCTGTATTATCCTGGACTACTCTCTGTCACTGATTTTGTGGTCATTGTACTGAGCTGCTAGTAAAATCATCATCTCTCTTCTGTTTGCTTATATTCCTTCTTCTTCTGACTTTGTTCTTTTCTATTTGTTTAAGGACAGTAATGAGACAAAACAATTGCTGTAATTTCTGATGATAAATATGAGTGCTGAAGTCCCAGCCTTCACTGTTGTTACATTATGGTTTATGCTGTTTCAGCACCCTCCCATCTCTCCTGATGAACAGGCCATAACAATCTTCACAGCGACAAGACTGTTGAGCTCTCTCCTCCCCACAGATCAGCAAATCCTCAACATATAAAAGTAAAATAAAATCTATTTCTGAACAGATTTTTCTACTAAACTAGTCATGTTGCCAATTAGCCATAATCCATGATGTAAGACTATTAGATAATTACAGATAAATAGGGCCTTATAAGAGTTAATAATAATAATTAATAATATCAGCAAAATCATTTCTGGAATATGTTTTGTGAACATAATAGTAAAAAGGAAATTCTTCCTTGCCAATGTTTAGCTTTCTCCATAGGTGTATTAAACAGAGGCCTTTGTCATATAATAATACAAAATGACTGAAAGATTTTTGTCATTCTCACTGAAGATATACTACAGTTTTAGCCCTGCATACAGTTTTTTATATCTGGATGTTGCATGTGGTCCCTGAAATAAACAAAACTACATGATAACTCATGGCCTAAATTCTGTGTGCTGTTATCAAGTTCATGCAAAGTAATGGTTGTGAAATCAGTAATTCCCAAATAGGCATTTAGTGTTAGGTACCATACTGTACTTCACACATGCTGCTTGACCTTGTTCAATGCTTATAAATGTATGATAGGACTGGCAGTAATCTGAGGGTTCACAAGCCTCCACCAACCAAGACTGAATGTTACAGAAGAGCCTCAGCCCAATGATAGACAGCCAATATGGAAGGGCTACTGTTAAGTGGCAACATTGATTGGAGGGTACAGGGTCTGAGTTGGTTCTCTATTCCTTGGTGTGAATACTTGTGTTGTAGGGAAAAAATGATACTTTTGAAAACATTTTAAAAATATATCCTATAATGAGAGATTTGGGATTAAGGAGTATTCATTGTACTTTTGGGATTTCTAGAGTCAGCTGTATTTTGTCATGGGCACAGATGTCCTTTGATCTCAGGTACATGCTTACTTACCCAAGATTTAAAAGACTAGAAGTAAGTGCAGGAACAGACTGCATCAGGTGAAAGACTAAATGCCTAGTGATAGAAGAGGTATACTGTAGCCTCTGTTAGGTATGGGTGTATTTTCCCTTCTATATAATGGCCCAGGAAGGATGGTCCTTGGAGTTAAATGTGGCACTTTCAAACCCTACTGTACAAAGGGTTTGAAATGCCCCCATCAGGGTGATAAGTGTCATCTAACAGCTAGTATTGAAAGTGAGAGACTGAAGTCAGTTATGTTGTCCTGGCTTTTTGCCACTAGCAAGTAGAGTGGTAGGTGGTTGTAGATCAGATCTAGGATCTCTCTCAAGTGAAGTGATTTCTCATTGTTCATCTAGTTTCTCTGAATAATATGTGTGCCTTTGCTATAAATTAGTGTGTTGCGTTGTGTTTGTTCTGTGCCTGTATTAGTCATTGCCCTATCTTCGATTTGTTTCCCATAACACATTTACACAGATTGTTTCAGCTGAGGTCTGTGTGGAGAGGGTTTTGTGTATCAGTCATATGAAATTAACATTTGACAAAACATGGCTGTATTGACTTAATTACATTTTGATATTTCATGTTCATTAAAGCAAAAATCAGGGAGGGATCTACAAAGTCATGTTTGTTCAAACTGAACAAAGTCTTCATAATCTCTTTGATGTGAAACAGATTAGCTTTTCTCTATGCCAGGACCCATCTCCAATGGAATATTATTGTGCTCATAGTCATTAGACTCTTTAGGGAGGTTTCTTTATTTAAATCAATAATAATAATACAAATAATTGACAAGGAATAGAAAGGAAGGCACAGAAGAAGGTGAGAAACAGACAGTATATTATACTTGATTGGATATTTCTCTGAATTCTGATAGCAATTGTCACAGGGTATGTCTACACTACGGGATTATTCTGATTTTACAGAAACCGGTTTTTTAAAACAGATTGTATAAAGTTGAGTGCACGCGGCCACACTAAGCACATTAATTCAGCAGTGTGTGTCCATGTACTGAGGCTAATGTCGATTTCCGGAGCGTTGCACTGTGGGTAGCTATCCCATAGTTCCCACAGTCTCCCCCGCCCATTGGAATTCTGGGTTGAGATCCCAGTGCCTGATGGGGCAAAAAACATTGTCACGGGTGGTTCTGGGTACAGCCTCACCCCTCCCTCCGTGCAAGTAGCAGACAACCGTTTCGCGCCTTTTTCCCTGGGTGAACTGTGCAAACGCCATAGCACGGCAAGCATGGACCCTACTCAGCTCAAGACAGCAATCATGGACGTTGTAAACACCTTGCGCATTCTCGTGCAGTCAATGCTGAACCAGGACCTGCAAAACCAGTCGAGGAGGAGGCGGCTACGGCAGCGCAGCGACAAGAGTGATGAGGACATGGACACAGAATTCTCTCAAACCGCGGGCCCCTGCGCTTTGGAGATCATGCTGGTAATGGGGCAGGTTCTAGCCATTGAACGCCGATTTTGGGCCCAGGAAACAAGCACAGACTGGTGGGACCGCATAGTGTTGCAGGTGTGGGATGATTCCCAGTGGCTGCGAAACTTTCTCATGCATAAGGGCACTTTCATGGAACTTTGTGACTTGCTTTCCCCTCAGGGCCGGCTCCAGGCACCAGCTGAGCAAGCTGGTGCTTGGGGCAGCAGATTCTAGTGGGCGGCATTCTAGGGCAGCACGGCCGCTTTTTGTTTTTGTTTGTTTGCCGCTCTGGCTGCCCTGTAGAGGGTGGAGGAGGGGAGCGACCTGCAGCAAACTCAGCAGGGCAGCCCACATCCTTCCCTCCCCACTGACCGGAGCAGCGCGGAGCCTCCCGCAGGCGGCGCGGCAGTCGGGGCCGCGGGGTGAGTTCCCTGCTGAAGCGCTGGCCGCGCCCTTCTCTCTCCCCCGCCCCACTAGACCATGCGCACACTCAGCAGCACAGGGAGTCCCCCTGCACCCTGGCTCCGGCTGCCCTGTGGGTTTTTTTTTCCCCTGCTTTGCCAGCCGCGCCGTTGTCCCTCCCCCCGCCCCAGCTTTGCCGCTCCAGCCGCGCCGTGTTTTTGTTTTGCGCCCCCCCCGCCTTTGCCGCGCCGCAGGTTTTTTTTTCCTCCTGCTTTGCCGCTCCAGCCATGCCGTGTTTTTTTGTTTTTTGTTCCCCCCTGCTTTACCGCTCCTGCTGTGCTGCAGGTTCCCCCCCCCCGCGTTGCGGTTCCAGCCGTGCCGTTTTTTTGTTCCCCCAACCCTGCTTTGCCGCTTTAGCTGTACCGTGTTTTCTTTTCTTTTTTTTTCACCTGCTTTGCCGCTCCAGCCGCACCATTTTTTTGTTTTTGTTCCCCCCGCCTTCCCCCTCCTTTACTGCTCTGGGCGCACTGTTTTGTTGTTGTTGTTGTTTCCCCCCCCCCCGCTTTGCAGTTCCAGCCACGCCGTTTTTTTGTTCCCCCCACCCCGCTTTGCCGCGTTGTGTGGTTTTTTTCCCCTGCTTTGCCGCTCCGGCGCGCCCCCCCCCTTTTTTTTTTGCTTGGGGCGGCAAAAAAGCCAGAGCCGGCCCTGTTTCCCCTGCCCTGAAACGCCAGAATACCAAGATGAGAGCAGCCCTCACAGTAGAGAAGCGAGTGGCGATAGCCCTGTGGTAGCTTGCAACGCCAGATAGCTACCGGTCAGTCGAGAATCAATTTGGAGTGGGCAAATCTACTGTGGGGGCTGCTGTGATGCAAGTAGCCAAAGCAATTATTAAGCTGCTGCTACGAAAGGTTGTGACTCTGGGAAATGTCCAGGTCATAGTGGATGGCTTGGCTGTACTGGGATTCCCTAACTGTGGTGGGGTGATAGATGGAACCCATATCCCTATCTTGGCACCGGAGCACCAGGGCACCCAGTACGTAAACCGCAAGGGGTACTTTTCCATGATGCTGCAAGCACTGGTGGATCACAAGGGACATTTCACCAACATCCACGTGGGATGGCCAGGAAGGGTTCATGACGCTCGCGTATTCAGGAACACTACTCTGTTTAAATGGCTGCAGCAAGGGAATTACTTCCCAGACCAGAAAATAACAGTTGGGGATGTTGAAATGCCTGTCGTTATCCTGGGGGACCCAGCCTACCCCTTGATGCCATGGCTCATGAAACCATACACAGGCAGCCTGGACAGTAGTCAGGAGCTGTTCAACTACAGGCTGAGCAAGTGCAGAATGGTGGTAGAATGTGCATTTGGCCGTTTAAAGGCGCGCTGGCGCACATTACTGACTCGCTCAGACCTCAGCCAAACCAATGTCCCCATTGTTATTGCTGCTTGCTGTGTGCTCCACAATCTCTGTGAGAGTAAGGGGGAGACCTTTATGGTGGGGTAGGAGGCTGAGGCGAATCACCTGGCCACTGATTACGCGCAGCCAGACACCAGGGCAGTTAGAAGAACACACCAGGAAGCGGTGCGCATCAGAAAAGCTTTGAAAACCAGTTTCATCATGGGCCAGGGTACGGTGTGACTGTTGTGTTTGTCCTTGATGAAACCCCTCTCCCCCTTGATTGACTCATTCCCTGTAAGCCACCCACCCTCCCCCTTCGATTACCGCTTGCTTCCTAAGGAAATAAAATCACTCTTGTTTAAAAATCATGTATCCTTTATTAATTAATTATAAAAAGAGGGCGAGAACTGACAAGGTAGCCCGGGTGGGGTTTGGGAGGAGGATAGGAGGGAAGGAAAAGGCCACTAAAAAAATTTCAAAATAATGACAATGGTTGGGCTGTCCACTGGGGTGGAATGGGCAGGTGCACGGAGCCTCCCGCCACACGTTCTTAGTTGTCTGGTGGGTGAGGAGGCTAAGGAACTTGGTGAGGGGGGAGGGCAATTATACAGGGGCTGCAGCAGCATTCTGTGATCCTGACACCGGAGCATGTCCGTTTGATGACGCAGCAGCCCCAGAGTTGCATCCTGACACCTCAAATCTTCCTGCTGCCACCTCTCATCTCGAGCGTCTCTCCTCTCCTCACGTTCATCCCCTCTGCCCTCACGGTCACTGGCATCTTTCCTGTACTTTGATACCACATCCTTCCACTCATTCAGATAAGCTCTTTCATTGCGGGTCACTTCGATGATTTCCGAGAACATTTCGTCTCGCATCTTTTTTTTCCGCTTTCTTATCTGAGATAGCCTTTGGGATGGAGGAGGGAGACTTGAAAAATTTTCAGCTGCAGGAGGGAGGGAAAAAAGGGAGAGAAATATTTAAAAAGATACATTTTATAGAACAATGGTTATGCTCTTTCAAGGTGAACAACACTATTCACCTTACATAGCACATGTGATCTCACTACAAGGTCACATTTTGCATCTTAATATTGAGTGCCTGCGGCTTTGGTGTTAGAGATCACAGATGCAGGTCCGGGCCTCAGAATTCGGCTTGCATGTGGCCATGGTAAACCATTGTCTTTCGGCTTCTGCAGCCTTCATATATCCAGCACCTTCCTTTCCCAAATAGCAAGCAAAGCCCGTTGAGTGCTGCTTCTTTCCTGTTAACGTGCAGCATCAGAACCGCCCCCATCCAATTCTCTGGGATAATCGCTTTACCCCTCCCCCCACCATGTGGCTGGTATCATGGAAGATCACTGCTAGCCACCCTCCCCCCCAACCACGTGGCTGGTAGCAGGGAAGATCCCAGCTAGCCAAACGCGAAAAAGCTCAGTGCCAATCAATCCCCGCCCCCCGGCTTGGCTAAATGCAGGGAAGGATTTCTTTTAAGCCACAGGCAAACAGCCCAACCATCTCTGTCCCCTTAATTAAATTCCTGAATTTCAACCAGGTTACCATCAACGATATCACTCTCCTGAAGATAACACAGTGAGATAAAGAACGGATGTTGCTTGAATGCCAGCAAACACCGGGACCATACGCAGCTAGGCTTTGTCATGCAATGATACCAGATTACTTGCTACATGCATGGCGTGGTCAAGTGTCCTACCATGGAGGACGGAATAAGGCTGCCCTGCCCAGAAACCTTCTGCAAAGGCTTTTAGAGTACCTCCAGGAGAGCTTCATGGAGATGTCCCTGGAGGATTTCTGCTCCATCCCCAGACATGTTAACAGACTTTTCCAGTAACTTTACTGGCCGTGAATGCATCCCAAGTCCTCAGGGCAAATTAATTATTAAAAAACACTTGCTTTTAAACCATATTTTATATTTACAAAGGTACACTCACCAGAGGTCCCTTCCATGGCTTCATTGTCTGGGATAGTGGGCTGGGAGGGTAATTCCGTCAGGGTGAGAAAAAGCTGCTGGCTGTTGGGGAGAACAGAGTGCTGTGTGCTCTCTGCAAGCTCATCCTCCTCTTCCTCCTCCTCATTTTCCCCGTCCGCAGAATCCTCAGGCATGGCTGAGATTACCACCCCCACCTCGGAATCCACAGACAGGGGTGGGGTAGTGGTGGCGGACCCCTCTAGAATTGCATGCAGCTTAGCGTAGAAGCGGCATGTTTTCGGCCCTGCCCCGGACCTTCCGTTTGCGTCTTTGGTTTTCTGGTAGGCTTGTGTGAGCTCCTTAACTTTCACACAGCACTGTACTGAGTCCCTGGTGTGGCCTCTCTGCATCATGGCCTTGGAAATTTTTTCAAATGTTTTTTCATTTCGTCTTTTGGAACGGAGGTCTGTTAGCACGGAATCCTCTCCCCATACAGCGATCAGATCCAGTACCTCCCGTGCAGTCCATGCTGGAGCTCTTTTTCGATTCTCAGGAGACTGCATTGTTACCTGCGCTGATGAGCTCTGTGTGGTCACCTGTGCTGGTGAGCTCTCCACGCTGGCCAAACAGGAAATGAAATTCAAAAGTTCGCGGGGCTTTTCCTGCCTACCTGGCCAGTGCAGTCGAGTTCAGATGGATTTACAGAGCGGTCACAATGGTGTACTGTGGGATACCGCCCGGAGGCCAATACCGTCGAATTGCGGCCACACTAACCCTAATCCGACATGGAAATACCGATTTGAGCGCTACTCCCCTCGTCGGGGAGGAGTACAGAAATCGGTTTTAAGAGCCCTTTATATCGATATAAAGGGCTTTGTTGTGTGGATGGGTGCAGGGTTAAATCGGTTTAACGCTGCTAAATTGGATATAAACGCGTAGTCTAGACCAGGCCACAGTTCAGGACAATTGGTCCTGTATTGCCCTTCTGTGGTCCAGCAAGGGCACCCACTTTTAGGCTTCTGGATCCCCAGCTATCTCCACTCTTCAACAGAGACCTAGTCTTTCTCCCTCCTAACCAGAATTTTTCCAGCCTGCACAGTAACCAGCCTACACTGCGTAATTCCTAACCAGGAAGAGTCTGTGTTTTGATAACTCTTCGAAGGCTTATGAACAGCATATTTGCCAGCAGTTTTTACCACACAGCCCTCTATAAACAAGCACATTTATTCTTAAGGTGAAAGCATTACAGAGAAAACCTATTAAAACAATAAAAGTTCCCATATGCATGTGAAAAGATTACAGGAGGTCACCCATCAGTCTTATGGAATTTTAGTAGGCCACAGTTCTTCTAACCATTCCCAGGAAGCACTGGTTCCCCCTGTTGGACAGGAGGTTCTGTCCATTTGCTGGATCAGAAAGAAGGTCTTGAGTCAGTTTAAATTCAGGCTGTTCATCCAAAAATCCTTTCTTTGCTGTCTCTGGAGAATCCACGTCTGAACCAGTATATGCAAACCCCTCCAACTGGTGGTACCTCTCAGGAGGTGTTACCCCTAAGTGAATTTACTTAATCACCCCCACTCTTCTTAATTCCTAGAGTGGCTCCCCTGTTGAATTACACACAGTCCCAGGCCCACAATGATACATTCAGTTAATACAGCGAGATCACCCATAGATATTGAAGGAAATTGCCATATTTGTCACAGCAGTTTCCAGATCTGTGTAATAGATTATGGAACTTTTTCTGCTGCTACTTGTTTGTAATTAATCATGCATGACATTAAAACTGGAGATTATTCATGTGCAGTAGGTTGATATTACTGTGGTATTTCCTAGTTTTAGTTCATTACAAATGTTATATTTAAAATATATATAGATATTGCAAAGTAGAAAATTTAAATAGTTTAATGTCCTTTGTTAGTATTCTGCTAATTTTTTAATAAATTCAGTAAGGGTTAATTTCTGCAGACCTTACTTCTGTGAGTAACACATACACAAGTGGAGATTCCCACTGTATTTCTCATTGTAAGTATGGAGACAGAATAAGGCCCTAAATGTTGATTTTGATGTACTTTTTTTGATTTTTTGTCATTTCTCTGGGCAACTGCAGTAAAGATGTCTGACAATACTGTATCTGGTGGTGCCTACGTGATTCTTGATGACAACTGAATCTAATGTCTAAAAGATTGGTAGTGAATACTGGGTGCATTTTTTTAAAGGCAAATAGTGTATTTGCCAAAAAATGCAGTGTAGGTCAACCTGACACTGTTTGACATGAAAGTTGCCAAACAGCTTTGGGGGAAGAAACACACACACACACACGATGTCAGAGACCAAGGTTCAAATCCCTACTCTGGGAAGTGGATTTGAACCCAGGTGTTTCCCTAACCACTAGGCTATGGGCTATTCCAGGGATCTCAAACATGCGGCCCGCGGAGTTATTTTCTGTGGCCTGTGAGCTCCTCACGGTTCCCCCGCCCTCCCCCAGTGTTTACCTAGAGTGGCTCCAGCCTGACGCGCACCGGGGGCAGGGCAGGCTCCCTGCCTGCCTGCCCTGCCCCGTGCCGCGCCGCTCCGGGAAGTGGAAAGAACCTGGGAGAGGAGAGGCGCAGGGGTGTGTGTTGATGTTGCTTCAGGCAGCACCCCCAGCAGCTCCCATTGGCTGCAATTCCCTGTTCCCGGCCAATGGGAAATGCTGGGGGCAGTGCCTGAAGCAACAGCAACACACACCCTTGTGCCTCTCCTCCCCCACGTTCCAACCACTTCCTGGAGTGACGCGGGGGGCAGGGCAGATAGGAAGGGAGCCTGACCTGCCCCTGGTGCGTGCGGGGCCAGAGCCCACCCCCCTCCTGCACCCTGACCACCTGCCCTGAGCCCCCTGACACACCCCTCATCCCTCCTGCACCCCACACCCCAAATCCCTGCCCTGAGCCTCTGCTATACCCCACACCCCTCCTGCATCCCCTGGGCACAGGGAGGGGGCGGAGTTGGGGTGGGGATTAGAGGGAAGGGGTTGGAATGGGGGCAGGGAAGGGGTGGGAAGAGGTGGGGCAGGGCTGGGGCCTCATGGAAGGGGTGGAGTGGGGGTGTGGCCAAGGGTGGTGGTGGGGATGTGTCAAAAATGCGGCCTTTGGGCCAATGTATTAGTCCTCATGTGGCCCTCGTGGTTATTTAAGTTTGAGACCCTGGGGCTATTCTGTGGGTGGTGGGATTCTTTCAATCTCTCTTGTTGCAATTGTAACACTTTTTGTGTCAAATACTTGAAAGGCGTTAGTACAGCGAGAGAAATAGCCTCCGTAACTTGTTGGTTAGGGCACTGGAAGGCCTATGATCAGATCCATGTTCTGGAGTGGGGATTCAAAACTGTGTCTCCCAAATAAGATGGGACACTATCTCCTCCTCCTCCTGATATTCTGTAAATCTAGCATGGTAAAAATGCTTATAAACACGTTTTAATTAGACGCAAAACAAACTTATTTGATTTGAAGAAAATTCTGAAAAAAATCAGATTCAATTAGACCTAAAACATTTTTTTTTATTTTTCAAAACCAAAAAGCCACCTATTCACCCAGTTCTACTAGTAAAACCCAAGATTTCACACCAAATAATAGTGAACCACATTGCACTCTTTGAACATAGTGTTGGAGCCAGATTCAGCTCAGAGACTGCTACTACACCAGCTTCTGATAGTGGAAACCCTGGTGCAGGTACAGAATAACAAAAAGTCAGATGTATCGGTACTGGAGAGATTAATTAGATTTTTTTTAAAAAGTAACAACAAAAATTGGATTTTTATGGATTTTACTCTCATCTTAAGGCAATAGTATCATTGGTTCTGTTTTTTGTGTATCACCAGTTTATACTGTTTGATTCTATTTTAAAGTACGCCTTGTTCTCTCAGCCTTTCTTGTCCAAGGGCTGCCTTCAATTTGGGGTCATTTCCAATTTTAGTTCATAATGAATATTTTGGACATATTCTTATTGAGAGTAAGGGCACTTTATACCACATTGGTAGCATAAAGGGGACATTAGTTCTGGGTAAATTATGTTTACACCCATTTTAAGGATCCTGTCATCAGAGTAGTGTGAAGTATCTTTAGTGTAAATGAGAATCAGGCCATTTAAATCAAATGAGTGGACATAAAATTAAATGAGTAAGCTTCAGAACAAGGAAGTGGAAGGAGACTGCACGAGAGAATTAGGTTCTGAATTTTTTTCCCCTCAGGGTTCTGAGTGTGGAGCTTGAATCTTTTATGCAGAAATCCAATATATTCTTGGGGTATGAGGGGAAAAAATAATTAGGAAGAACTTTAAGACAAGAGTCTCCTCTCAGATGCACATGATATATCTGAACTCTTAGCTATTCTGCCTACGCTGGCAGATCTCCTACTGATTTCAATAGGGTGAGCAAAATATCAGAGATGAAAGCCACCATGCAGTTCTGAGAAGCAGAACTTTGCCCTAATTTTGTAAACTTTAAACCTTTCTAGCTATGGAATTGACAGGTTGAATTTTTCCTGTGTGTTTTAGCTCTTAGATGAGGTGAATGATTGAATTTGTTTACCTCTGGAGAGTTTATTAGAAGTTGTTGGAAGAAAAAAGAATGATGTGTTCTCTGTACTTAAGCTCTTAGAACACTCAGATTTTACTGCAATTCATATAATAGGCAGTCTGGTTTGGTTTTATTTGTAATACTCTTTGTTTATAAAAACTATTTTATTAAATAGCACTTAAGTGCAGTTTTACATTAAAAAGCAGGAATAATCAAGCAAATTTGCTTTATTTTTCTACCCTTATCCAAAAATTGTACAGAAATTTTCTGTGCTGGATGCCAGATTTGTGAACTCATCTTCTCATTTAAAGACTCTATTCTTCTATATACCTCCATCAGGATCTCCCAAAATGCCTATTTTACCATCGGGTGCTGTGACAGGAGAATGTGTGTGTGTGGGGTGGGGGGGCTTCATTTTATTGATTCATACTTGTATAGGTAGCTCATTCATCTCATGAGCAAACTCACTTTTCTTTAATCTTTGTAGTCAAGGTAGTCACCCAGCTCCCATTGACTTTCAATGGGATTTAGGCATCTAACTCCTTTTTTGTGTCTTTGAAAATCTTTCCCAAATTTTTTTGCTCAAGTGATGTGAATCCCAATAGGCTTACCTTTCTTTTTGTGCAGTCATGTACACCTCTGCAAAGTGGGTGTAAAATCTGATGAAATCAGGGTCGTGATTTAGACCCAATTTGCCAAGGTGTAAATGGCTAGACAAGGCACAAAATCATGACACAATGAACACACAGTACAAAACAACGAGTAGATGACGTCTGGTATCTGTGGTGTCCAGTGACAGTTCAATGCTTAAGGTGCTTGCAGAAGATTTGCTTTATTCTGTGTCCAGATCCAACTGGCTGTTCATAACAGGAACTTCACAGTGCTCCTCCCAAACTCTCTAGCTGGGAAGTTCAGCCCTTGAAGGCCCAGTCCTCAGTACAATAGTATCTTTTCCCAGTCTGTACTTATTGGGACAATTTTCAATAAACACCTTTCTCTATGATAACAATGATTTCTCTTAGCTAGGCTTAATCACCTTTAACAAATGTAATGTTACAGAACTGCTACACAGGAGACAATTCTTTAAGCAACCCAAGCAAGTCCTAACATCTAATTCGTATCAGTTAAAGTTATTGGTTGGTCCTCTAAAGATAAAATGAAAGAAAGGGATATCAATAGTATTGACTAGCACTTCACAAAAGTTTGATTGCAATTTGGCCCATGATTCTGAAAACAGACAGGTATTTGTATTTCATTAACCCAGTGGCATACACATCAAAGGAAAACACTAATTGCTAATTATTTATTTGTTAACTTTATTTTGTGTAACACGTGGTTCCAAAAATGATGACAATAGAAAAATTGAAACTGAGAGAGTGCTTTATTTATATATTGCCACAGCATCCACTAAATTTGTTGTAAGATGGAAGTCAAGTGCTTGCAAGTTCCACAGATTGCTTTATAAATACAGAACTGCAGATACAAGAAAGAAGTATGGGGTGACTATTCTAATGCCCTTCAAAATGACCAGTGTGAACTGTCAGTGTGAGCTGGTTAACCATGCAGCTAATAATTTGGCTGCAGTGTGGGACTGGCATGAGTTCTGTGCACTTGTAGGAGAATATCTTGGCTTTACTACTGGCAGAATCATGGGAGTGCACAGGGTGCCAGAGATGTAGCAGACAAGTGAAGTTACTCTGAGGTACTCTGCCTGCAAAGGGCATAAATGAGCAGGATATCATGGAGATACTGGAAAAGAATGCTCAGCAATGACACTGCTCTTTTAAAAAGTTACAATGTGCATTTTTCTCCTTGCGGGATGCTAGTAAGGAGGCATATATGTGTTGGGAGTGAGGTAAAGATTAGGGCTACGAGAATATCCACAAAATACCCACAGTTGGGTACTGTGGAGTATCACTGTTCAGACTGGCATTGCCATCCGACGAAATTTCCTTTCTCAAGCACTCATAAGAATTAGTGGAACCATTCTTCCTGCCTTGATGAGCACAAGATATAATAAATATTTATATTATGGCAGTGCCCAAAGACTCCAAATGGTATTGCATTGAGCATTATACTGATGGAAGAGAGAATCACTGCCCTGGAGACTTTACAATCTAAAAGACTCAAATGGAGGAAGTATTGGATATGGGAAGATGTTATACAAGCAAACAAATGTGGTGAAGAATTGAAATGGGGTAAAAGGAAGGTCCACACATATGAGCACACACATTCCTTCTATCCCAGTGAACCTAGAAAGGACTGACCGTGATTTAACACTTAGAATAGTAGACTCTTCAAGACACAATTCCTCCTTTTAATATGTTAAAATAACATTTTAAAAGAACAGGGATAGATTCCCTCAAATTCCAATTCTATTAGGGAATGTACTGATTTGATTCAATGAAACAAAGATGGATAGTATGCTGGACAACAAAAGGAGAAAAAAAATCATGCAGATGTTTGCAAAGTTTTTTTGTGTTTTTCAATATTTGATATTTTGCTAATATTACTAAAAAGTTTAACTACAAATTAGAGTACTGATTAAAAGTATCCTTTATATAACTTTTTATAATAATATGTATATTTACTCTAACCCCTAACCTATACTACATGAAATCTGCTACATATCCCTATCCCTTGTATCTGTTATCCTCTCTTCAGTGTCTATGTAAGAAAATAACTTGAACCAATGACAATGCTTTTTATAAGTAGCTAAAAATGAATTTTAAAAAGTAAACATAGCTACATAAAGAAACATTGCTGTGCCTTGCAGAAAGTGTGACAGAAAAATGACCTGAATTAAAAAGGAATGAGATTTTTGAGGGCTGTTCAGCACTGTACATTCTCTGAGCAATGATCAGCACAGTTACTTAGCCCAAGTGTTTCTGTAATTGTGATATATTAGGAAAATTAGCAATGTTCAATGGACCTCAGACTGACACTTCTACCTTTATGTTGAAGCAGTCGATAGTTAACATACAGGGTTATGATTCAAAACATGTATCCTAGCATACAGGCTCAAGAAGACCCGCTGATGCGTTTTCATGATGCATGTTCCTTGGTTTATCTAATTGTATTCCTAAGGTTTGAAAAAGAGGATTTAGAATGAAATACAGCACAGTAGATTTGTACAAAGCTACAGTGTTTGAGCCCCCTTTTTTCCTTGAATGCTGGCAACTTTCCCTAGGTGTAAATTGCAAGTGTTCAGGTGAAAACTATGCGACTGTGACTGAATGAAAATCTAATCATGCTGATGCCATAATGTTTTTATGTTTTTATCTCCGAATGCAGGTGTTCATGGTGAATTTATATATATATATAATTACTACATTGATTACTATATCTTCACTTAATTATTTTATCTTTTATTGATAAAAGGCTTACAGATATTTATGGGCTATCTTTCCCTTTCATCCCATTAAGATCATGAAAGAGACAACTTTGTTTATAATGGAATGTTCTGAGTGATGTAACACATCCATAATAAGTTGGTGATAATTTTATAGTAAATGTGCTGTAACAAACTGTTTAGTGTGCGAATCACTGCCCTCTGTTGAATAGAATGAGAATTGCTGAGTTTAGTACCATAGGCTCTATACTGATATAAGATACAAGTTTTTCTCATCGCTCCGAGAGTACAGTCTATACTTTTGGTGAAAGAGGCTCTGAGTTCTGGCTCAGAACACAGACTATTCCTTTAAGTATCAAGAGTAGAAGAACTGAACTGCTGAAGGGTCCCAGCTGCCAATTCTCATGGCATATAGTTCCTTAGAAAGCATAGGCAGTTGTCATGAGTTAAAGCAACTTCTAGGATGCTATAATTTATGCTGAGATCAGAATCACAATAACTGAGAATTGGAGCCAGGACTGCCGTCCTCTTCACCAACCTTTGTGCTGTGTTCTTCTTGGCACAGGAAATAATTTGTTCTTAAATCCCTAAACTGCACAGATGGAATTTTGTGACTTTTTTTCCAGTGGATGCTGGAATATCACAGAAACCGCCTGTCTAAATAGCTTTGTGCTGATCCAATGTGAACATGTAGTGCTAAAAAGCCGTAAATGTTTTTAATATCAGACCATAATGGAGATAGGGTACCCAATGAATGATTACATAATAACATAAAGTGGCTAGAATTGATATCATTAATGAGCTTATAACAACCTGAGATGAAAGTTGGTTGTGTTAAAAACCTCAGGATAGCATAAAAAGGAATTATCAATTGTTACTTTGCCTAAGTGGGGGTGACTGGATTTGATGCTATATTAGTAGCTGAATCAAGAGAAAAGTAAAAGGATATTAGGCTAAAGCCATGATGGCAGGGACAAGGTTAAGGGAATCCGGAGAGGTCAATTAGCCCATTCTGACGCTTAGAGGGGAGACAGCTAATTAAGGATTACACCCACCTGGGGAAAACTAGATGGTGGGTTCTGTAAAGGAACAACTGCTGAGCCAATAGGAGAGGATTGAAAGAGGAGCTCTACAGTAGGGATCTTTTACTGGCCCTACAGGGCAAGGACAACAAGAGTGAAGGGGCTCTAGGCAGTCACCAGAAAGGCTGAGAACTGCCAAAAGGAGGCTCCTCAGCAACAGGTTGGTAGGAAGCCACATATGGAGTCGGACTTCCAGAGAGAGAGGATTGAAAGTTGTAGTCCTGGAAAAGGTACATGTGGATGGGGGAGGTAGGAAGAAGCAAGGGTTTTTAAGGAATAGGTCTTTGCAATTTTATAACAGGGTCAGTGGCCTGGAATCCAGAGGCAGGATGAGCCTGGCCCCTTGTGAATATGCATTATGATATAATCTTTAATTACCACTGCTCTGGACATTGGATTCTATCTCTGGCTCTATCACAGAGTTCCTATGTGATGCTGGGCAAGTGACTTACACCAAACTTTTCACAGGCATTCATTTCTGCAGGTAGTTAAAGGCTGGATCATAATGAATATACACAAGAGGGCTGAATTAAGGTTGTATGGGCAAATTTCATTCTGGCACTTTCTAACATTTGAGAATACTTGGCTTTGTAAATTTTTAAACCTTTGTATTTCATATTTTTGTTAATGGTTTAGTTTATTGATGAGGACAAACTTAACTACTGTTAAATGATGGTTATTTGTTTTTTTTTGTCAGTTTCCTTAGTTTTGTAACAGAAATATTTATATATGAATGTATATGTTGTAAAACGATGTAGTCCAACAATGTTTTATATGACATTAATGAAGTTGTAACAGTAATAGTTATAGAATGTTGACATATCATGTGAACAAGTCAGCATGAATTCAGTATATTTTCCTCTATTTGGGGGGAAAGTTTTAATGTCATAAAAAGACTACAACTTCTAAATTACTAATTATTATTATTATTTATTTATTTATTTTAAAATGTGCAACAGAAAACTGAGTCTGGACTCATGCATATTTCCCACTTTTACAGCCATCAATATACAGAAAAAGGAGTTGGAATTTTGCATCTTATTTTCATGTAACACTTTTTGAGGAAAGTAATAATCAATTACCCTTTGAAAAGAAATAGTAAATTACCCAGGACAAACCCACAAGAGCACAGAAGGACTTTCTCTAAACCGAGTCAGCTTTCATTGTGGAACCCTTCTTTGTAATGCTATCATGGTCATCTGAGGTAATTCAGTTAGCAAAGGAAGCTGTTTCCATGACAACCAGGGCAATACTGACTCCCCCCAAGTATGTAAGTGCACTGCAGAGACTGAGTGATGATGAGTGGCTGATGGTTTTCTCTGATGTCACAATGTTACTGCTCAGGCAGCAGCAGTAATGTGCACTGTATGGAAAAAAAAGGCATATCTTGTGTTTGTTTCTCTACATTTTCTTTAAAAAAACCAACAACAAACATTATAAATACTGGAGAACATTCCCCGCACATATTAATTAGTGACTGAAGTTTGTTTCAAAATCCCCATAGCATCCAAAACTAGATGAGATACAGATCCCATAAAACAGAAAATTCTCATGCAACCTTAACTATGGTCTTGCTATTGCAAGTGATAACATTGTGGTAATAAATATATAATTATCCTATCACCACACTTATCTAGTGCTCAGAATGGGGGAATATCTCTAAATTAATAATTCTCTAAAAGGCAAGTAGGCTTTGATTGTAAGCTCTTTGGGGCAGGGACCACTTTTTTGTTCTGCACAATGAGGTCTTGGCCTGTGACTGGGACTTCTAGGTACTACAGTAATACAAATAGTAATAAGTAAGATAAAACATGAATTAACACCTGAGAGTATAACTTTGGCAAACCTTGTGCTCTCTCTAGATTGGAGTGACACAAGATTCAATACCTCTTGCAGGTCTCTGCTTAAAAGTCTTTCCACTGGGAGTCATTGACTTCAGTCATTGCTGGATCAGACAGTAATGTAGATTTGAATATGTGAAGTGAATATTCATAGTTTATTTTCTGAAAGCTGCTCAGATGCATTCCCTTTTTTTCAGCTTTCCAATCATCAAAGACAATTCAGTTCTTCAATCAGATTGCGATGTTTCATAGTTGTTTGGGGGTTTTTTTTGTCCCCCCCCCACATTTATGAAAATCAGTAATGCTGCAAAGATTTATATATAATAGTAATTTAGGCATGATTATCACCAATGACTACATCAGGCTTCACTGTACAACAGCATCATGAAAAGTTATTTCCTATATTTAAGCAGAATAAAAGCTTCTCCTAAAGGACTTTTATGACTATGAAGTGGCTGTTTACAGTGTAAGTGTGGAACTAGTCAAGTGTAAGTAGAGGGAGAAGAACAGCAAAATCTCTATTCATAAGTTTAGTTATAATTGCTTCAATTTCCCTGCAGTGCTTCATCCTCATGGAAGGGTAAACACAATATTACAGCACAAGAAAGTATAAGTAGCTGGTAACAGACTCTGGTTCTCTGCATTACAATTCAGCAAAATTATGTTTCTCATGAAGAAATGAATGTGTTATTCCTAAGAGTGATGGTTTATAAATGAATGACAGCATCATTGACCAAAATGAACTGAACCTATCACCTGATCCCATTAGTCATGAACTGAGCAGGACATGCAACTCAACTAATTCATTTAATTGATGAGATGTGTAACAAGCACTCCAGTGAACATATGACCAGAAAAAGTACCTACACATATTGTAATAACACTGTAAATAAGGTTCTCTTTTTTAAATAACTTTTTAAGATAGCTCTTTTTTTTAAATATCTTTGTTTTTGTATGCAAACAAATTGACTTTTAGCACTAATTCTAAAAAGAGCTTTGCCTTTTTGATTAAGTATTAAGATTCAGAAGGAAGCATTTAAAGTTAAGACTTATACTGAAAATTTCTTGGGGAAGGGACTATAGCCCTCATCCTCCAGGTGGGTCTGGAAGGATCAAATACTTTAAATACCCTACACAAGTTAGCAATTTATTAAATCAGCTGATTAAAGCAACTTAGTATAATCAAACAACTAGTGTTTGGAAGAGACTGCTCAAGGGTTATTGAAGAGACAAAAGGGGAGGGAATTTCTTTTATTGGACTTGACATTTGGAAGAGAGGTGGCCTTTGTGTCAGGGTGTGCCTTTTGCTATGCTCATGAAAATCTGCAAAAAATTGATCAAGTTATAAGCACAATTTTCACAGGTTGAGTAGAGGTATGTTAGATTTTAGTGGCTAGAGTAGCTGAAGATTCTCCCTGCACTGGGCATGCTGTGGTTTCAACCTTGCTGATAATCCATGTGGATGTCAACATGCTGCCACATGATGGGGTGGGTTTTTTTTGAGGGGGGAGGCAGGATTACATTAAAAAAACAATGAAATTCTATATGTATGTGTGTGTGTGTGTGTGTGCACAGACACACAAATAAAAATGAAAAAAAATATTATGCTGGTTGCAAAGTCAAGCACTCAAAAGTTCAGAAATGCCACAATTAAGGTGGCATTTGTAACCTTAATTTGTCCCCCTGGATATATGGATTAAAATAAAGTCTTTAATTACATGATTACATACTATTTTTTTCCACATGACCCCAGCCTCATTCAGTGGAGAGTCTGGACCTGCTCTGGGTTTGAATCAGGGTTGCCTAGTCAAGGTGAGGCTGTTGTCTGTAGGACAATTTGTTTCAGAAGGTGGAAGGCATGTACTGAGTGAGGCAAGTGATTGGAGGAAGATAGAGCAGTGGTTCTCAGCCAGGGGCCTGTAGCCCCCTTTGGGCCATGAGCAGGTTTCAGGGGGTCTCACTGAGGCCCAGGGCAGAAAGTGGAAGCTCCACCTCATGGGGCTGAAGCCCGGGGTCCTGAGCCAAAGTCCATAGGAGCTGTGCTTTAAAATAATATATGGCTATGTTAACATGCAATTGGTCAACAGATTTTGAAATGCCTTCTCAACCAGCTATACATTAATAGCACTGTGCATTCTTTTAAAATTTTGCTCTGTCCTGGAAGAATTAAAGTATAGTAGCAAAAGGGGGACAAAAAGATAGTTTGTGTGTAGCCTTTATGGACATTTTAGAACTAAGGGAGTGATACTATGAGTGGGACAGTAATTAAGGTAATAGCTTCAGGACTGTAAGCATGAGATGTTTCAGAAACCTGACCAAACTCCATCTGAACTGATTGTTTGTGCAAACTCTGTGTGTGTGTGTGTGTGTGTGTGTGTGTGTGTATTGTGATAGACCCAGTGCAGGGCCGGCTTTAGGCCTATTTCACCAATTCCTCCGAATCGGGCCCCACACCTAAGAGGGCCCCGCACCCAGTGAGAATCCCTTCCCTGGCTAGAGGCGCCTTTTTAATTTTTTACTCACCTGGCGACACTCCGGGTCTTCAGCGGCACTTCGGCGGTGGGTCCTTTGCTTGCTCTGGGTCTTCGGTGGCACTTCGGCGGCGGATCCTTCACCTACGTGGTTTTTTTACATTTTTTTTAAGTCATCCCTGCCAGGGTCTTGCCGAAACTGTTCAAATTGGGCCCCGCACTTCCTAAAGCCAGCCCTGGACCCAGGTCAGTTGGGAACAGCAGAGTAGTAGAAGGGAGATATACCGGCCACTGGATAAGCAATTTTCTGTTCCCTGAGTGCCCAGAGCAGGGGCTGCTCCAGGCTAATGAGAACACGTGACTCCAATTAACCTGTTTAGAGTCAGATGCTTAACACCCTCACCTGACTCTAATTAAGGCCCCTCTGATGCTATAAAAGGGCTCACGCCGGTCAGGCCAAAAGGAGCTAGGGAGCCAGAGGAGAGGAAGTGTGTGTGAGGAACTGGGAGCAAGAGGCATGCAAGAAGCTGAGAGTGAGCAGGCATAGTGCTGGAGGACTGCGAAGTACAAGTGTTATCAGACATCAGGAGGAAGGTGGTGAGGACCAAAGAAGGTGTTGGGAGGAGGCCATGGGGAAGTAGCCCAGGGAGTTGTAGCTGTCGCGCAACTGTACAGGAGGCTGTCTTGACAGCTGCAGTCCACAGGGCCCAGGGCTGGAACCTGGAGAAGAGGGCGGGCCTGGGTTTCCCCCAAATCTCCCAAGTCCTGATCAAACACAGGAGGAATTGACCTGGACTGTGGCTTCTACCAGAGGGGAAGTTCTCTGGGCTGTTTCCCGACCCACAGGGTGAATCTGCGAGGTGAGCAAATCTGCCAGTAAGTGTAGGACACACCAAGGTAGAGGAAGAACTTTAGAAAAGAAACTGAGTGAATGTGATATTGAGTTTTATTCAATATCTTCATTAACGATCTGGAGGATGGTGTGGACTGCACCCTTAGCAAGTTTGCAGATGACACTAAACTGGGAGGAGTGGTAGATACGCTGGAGGGTAGGGATAGGATACAGAGGGACCTAGACAAATTAGAGGACTGGGCCAAAAGAAATCTGATGAGGTTCAACAAGGACAAGTGCAGAGTCTTGCACTTAGGACGGAAGAATCCCATGCACTGCTACAGACTAGGGACCAAATGGCTGGGCAGCAGTTCTGCAGAAAAGGACCTAGGGGTTACGGTGGACGAAAAGCTGAATATGAGTCAACAGTGTGCCCTTGTTGCCAAGAAGGCTAATGGCATTTTGGGTTGTATAAGTAGGGGCATTTCCAGCAGATCGAGGGATGTGATCATTCCCCTCTACTCAGCACTGGTGAGGCCTTATTTGGAGTACTGTGTCCAGTTTTGGGCCCCACGCTACAAGAAGGATGTGGATAAATTGGAGAGAGTCCAGCGGAGGGCAACAAAAATTATTAGGGGGCTGGAGCACATGACTTATGAGAAGAGGCTGAGGGAACTGGTATTGTTTAGTCTGCAGAAGAGAAGAATGAGGGGGGATTTGATAGCTGCTTTCAACTACCTGAAAGGAGGTTCCAAAGAGGATGGATCTAGACTGTTCTCAGTGGTAGAAGATGACAGAACAAGGAGTAATGGTCTCAAGTTGCAGAGGGGGAGGTTTAGGTTGGACATTAGGAAAAACTTTTTCATGAGTAGGTTGGTGAAGAACTGGAATGGGTTACCAAGGGAGGTGGTGGAATCTCCTTCCTTAGAGGTTTTTAAGGTCAGGCTTGACAAAGCCCTGGCTGGGATGATTTAGTTGGGTTTGGTCCTGCTTTGAGCAGGGGGTTGGACTAGATGACCTCCTAAGGTCCCTTCCAACCCTGAGATTCTATGATTCTATGAAAGACATTTCAAAATATATTGATGGGGGGTGGTAGAAGGGTGTTTTTCAGGACTTGGTTACTAAGGGCTTGTCTACACTTACCTGGGGATTGACACGTGGTGATCGATGCATTGGCAGTCGATTTAGTGGGTCTAGTGAACTAACTGCAGATCACTTTCCCATCAACTCCTGTACCTCACCGGATTGAGAAGAGAAAGGGGAGTCGATCACGTAGTGTGACCCTGCAGTAAGTAGATCCAAGCTACGTCGACTTGAGTTACGCTATTCACGTAACTCGAATTGTGTAGCTTAGATTACCTTTTCCCTGTAGTGTAGACAAGGTCTCAGATAGTTTACTCCAGGTTGATAGCATTGTGGCTTCAACCAGGAGTTACTTGGAATCTGCAGTATTGATGAGACTGGTGCCTGTAAGCATTCTGCATTTTGTAACTTCAACAATTATGTGTTTTATTAAGTCAAGGGAATAACTCATCTATTTCTTATTTATAATGCCCCTTTGTGTCTAGTACAAAATTGCAAATGTACACAGAAATCACTGAAGTACAATCAAATCATTTTCATTATTTTACCAGGTTGAACCAGTAAAATTTGTATTCTCCAAAAGGTGCAAAAAATATTAAGGAAGATTCAGACTATAAGTCTGGCTACAGTGCATAGAAGAGATCCAGACCAAAGCCTGAAGTTGAGGTATTTGTTGTTTTTATCTTTCTTTACATCTAAAGACAAATGTATACAAGTTAAATTGTGTGTTGAATATAAATGACCTATTGAACACGCAGCAATTCTAGAAGAGAGATTTAGTATGGGAGGTATACCTGAGAAAACTATAGGCCAGGGGTCAGCAACCTATGGCATGCATGCCAAAGAGAGCATGTGAGCCAATTTTTAATGGCACGCTGCTGCCTGCCGGGGTCCCGGCCGCTGGTCCACTCAGCCCGCTGCCAAACCCGGGCCGGCGGCTGGGACCCGGTGGGCAGAAGCATGCCATTAAAAATCCTGCCTGGCCCAGCATGCCCTTCTTTGCCCCCCACCCACTGCTCTTTCCTGCGGGAGCAGAGGGCAGAAGCTTGGTCCTGCCGGCTGCTGCTGCAGGGCAGCCTCCGCTGGCAGCCAAGCTCCCTCCTCCCTAGCCTCTTCCCCCAGCGTGCTGGGTTCCTACCCCTCCTCCTCTCCCTCCCTTCAGCCGAACAGCTGATGGCCCTGGAGAGTGAGGGGGAGAAGTGAAGCTGGAACTGCAGCCACAACAGGACCTTGGGGAAGAAGGGTGGAATCAGGGCATATCCCCTCCAGCCCCCTGCCCTGAGCCACTCAGGGCAGGGGGCTGTGAGCATGCCCACGACTCCAGCCCACACCCTCAGCCCCTGCCCTGACTCCTGAACTCCCCACACACCCCCAGCCCTCTGCTCTGAGCCCTGTACCCCACTCACACACACACACAGACCCCTGCCCTGATCCCTGCACCCCCCTAAGACTCCAGCCCTGACTCCAGCACCCCCCCAAATACCCAGCTCCCCCCCACACTCCATGCCCTGACTCCTGCACCCCCCTCACATGCCTCCGGCCCTCTACCCTGACTCCTGCACCCCCCTCACATGCTTCCGGCCCTCTGCCCTGACTCCTGCACCCTCCTCACACACCCCAATCCCCCTGCCCTGACTCCTGTACCCCCCACACATACCCAGCACCCCCATGCCCTGATTCGTGCACTCCCACATCCCCACCTCCACCCTGAGCACCAAACAGAAGCTCCTGCACACACACCCCACATTCCCATCTGTACCTCTCACACCAAATGGGAGCTGCCCAGGTAAGCGCTGCACACCCAAACATCCTGCCCCAACCCTGAGCCCCCTCGCTCATTGCTCCTGGCCAGAACTTACACCCCAACCGCCAGCCGGCTCCTTCACCCCTGGCCCTGTGCTCAGTGTACTCCAACCCTCAGCTCAGTGCAGAGAGAGAGGAAGAGAATGGGCTAAAACCAGGGAGAAGGTAGGTACCCACTGTATGTGGGCAGGGCTGGGACCCCAGACCGGCAGCAGGCTGAGCAGGGCCAGCAGCTGGGACCCAGGCTGGCAGGAGCAGGCGGACGGAACCCCAGACCGGCAATGGGCTGAGCGGCAGCGGGCGGAGGTCCCGGCTGCTGGTCCCACTCAGCCCACTGCCAGTCTGGAGTTCTGGCTGCCGGGCCCCTTGCCAGCCGGGAACCCCTTGCCAGGCTGGCAGCGGGCTGAGCAGGCCGGTGGCGTAAGATCAGCATTTTAATTTAATTTTAAATGAAGCTTCTTAAACATTTTGAAAACCTTGTTTTCAAATAGTTTAGTTATATAATATATAGACTTATAGAGAGAGACCTTCTAAAAACGTTAAAATGTATTACTAGCATGCAAAACCTTAAATTAAAGTGAATAAATGAAGACTCGGCACACCACTTCTCAAAGGTTGCCGACCCCTGCTATAGGCAATGATGAAGGCAATATTTTATGCAACCTGGGCTATCCCATTTGGCAAGGTTTGCCTAAAAGTCCAAAATGACTCCCATTAGTATTAAGGATAAATTCAATGATGTGGCAAACAGCCTCCAGCAATGCTTTGTTTCATGTTGTTATGGAAACACTAATAATTATAGTGGCCTGCAGCATAAAGCAAATGTATCTAATAGAACAAGAAAAGAAGCTTGTACTAATTATTATTTCTTTCCATCATTTTATCTGATTATTTCCTGAGGTTTAACCAACTATACCACAACTAGAAGGTAACCCTGGAAGAATTAAATATTATTTTCAAGTTATCCTGGCAATGGGGAGTTGCTTCCAGCTGTCATAGCAACTAAAGTTCTGAAAATATTTGGAAGTCAAGGGTCATTTTCAAAGTGCTGTGATTGTGATCTCTTTGGTTTTTCTGTTAATCAATAAATGTTCTCTAGCTTCTTCCTGCACTGAGCTCTTGGGATAAGGTTATATTTTTAGATGCTACTGTAGATCTTGGTTTAAGGTTTATGATCTTCCATTGGTGAGGTTGCAGGCCTCATAGAACTCCATGTAACACATAATGTTCAGTGGTTTGTGACAGTGATATTTATATTGAACTTGAGCTGAATGGTCTTGAGGAAGAAAAATGGACAGTGTACTAAGTATTGATGAAATGGCCTGTTCAGAAGAGATAAGAACTCTGACGGGTGAACGTCTCCAATTTTATAAAGAATTCCTTGAAACCTTCTCTGTTGCTACTGGGCTAGCTGTTCTCTGTACCCCCACAACATCCTTTAAAAAGCCCTCGTTTATTTACTAGAACTGTTTGAATGCTGCAAGCATTTCTGAAAACCAGGTAGGGGCTAAAGAGCTTTTCTTGCTTAGCATGTAGTTGCTGGGAGACTGAGAAGCAGTCAGTTAGTGTACGCTGACTTCCCCCATGCTTCCAGAAGATAGCAAAGCTAAGGTAGGGTAGTACTGGGAGAGGGGTAATGTGTAGGGGTTAGATCTAGTAGGATGGGACTGGGAGAGTGCTGTTCAAACTGCATCAGGCCAGGTTGGGGACTGTTTCTTAAACCAGAACTGTTGTTCAAGAACAAAATGGAGCCTTGATATCCTGATAACAAGGCATTCCAGCATCTGTGGAAACTTCACATGCTCTTCCTTCATGCTCATTAAGTTCACAGTGAAATACATTGTCTAAATGTGGCTGAAATTGTATTTAGGACGTTGGTGCAGTCTGCCCCAAACCACTAGGACTTAAAGCAAAATAATATCTGGCAGAATTAAGTCAAACTATGGCCAGTACCAACACCCCTCTCTCTTCCCCCCCACTTTCTCCCTCACTGCACAGTACACTGTGTGTAAAGTAAAAGATTACTGTGTGCCTGTGTGTTTCACTATTGTTTCTCACAAAATGTTCTACACTAAGTTTACAATGCTCCAAACACTTTGTTTTATGGCAAATTGTTATCATTAGACTATAAGATCCTTGGGGCAAGGTCCATCTTTTTGTTCTGTGTTGGTACAATGCCTATCATAGAGGTTCTGGTCCAAGACGAGGGCTTTTAGGCACTATGGTATTACAAATAATAATTAATAGAATAATATCACTATTAGTGGTTTTAGTATTGCAGTAGCATCTGGAAGTCTCAGTCAGGAATTCATAGATTATAAATCCAGAAGGAACCATTATGGTCATCTAGTCTTGTGTCCCATTGTGATAAGTACTGTAGTGACATGAAGCAAACAGACAATCTCACCCTCAAAGAATTTACAATCATAACAAGATGCCCCAGATTGATGGAACATTAATTAACTAAAATTGTTGCCTTCGTGCTAAATCCAAGTAGTATATCAGGTGTCCCTTTTCAGGGCATATTTGAGAAGGGTTTTATTGGCACTTATATGGGTTAATGTGAATATTTCTATTACTTTTGTGTGTTCCCAAATTCATCTTAGTGAAACCTTTACCCCAAACTACACTATCATATCTCCCTCAGACATAGTCAAAGGTATATACTTGTGTATGTGTGCGTGTGTTCTGTCTCCAGTTAGTCACCTAAACATTGAGGCATGGATAGCCACTTTTGAAAACGTTGGCCATATAATTTTTTTCTTGTTATAATTTAGCATCAAATTGTTGAAATAAACAGATAAATTTAAGTGTGTTTCTTTAAAAAGGTAGAGCTCAGTGTGCTGGAAGGGAGGACACATTAGGATTGTAAGGATGTCTGATTTTAAACGGTATGAACATGTTAAAAACATATGAGTGAATTATGTTCTGATAAGGTGGGCCTAGTTACCCTACCACTTGGAGAAATGGTAGTCATAGAAATTGGAAAGATATTACTATCCTTTGTAAACACTAGTCCCAGAGTTATTAGTCCTATTATTTTAGTTTTTGTTTTTATAATATATTTTAAAAGGTTACACTGTTGCTTATACGTTTAGTTTACTTATGTAACTCTTTTGCCACATGGAACCAGCGGCAACAAGGGCCAGGTTCAGTATCTAGGGTTTCCTTTTCAACAATATAATACAAATCCGGCTCCTTCAGTTGAGGGTGAATCCCTTCATCAGGGTATGCCAGGTACAGTTCTGCTGCCCTTGGTTCACACAACGAGGATAACAACTCTTTATTACTCCCCCCCACCCCAATAACAAGGAGACTGGGGATCCAACACCAGCCACAAGTGATCATTTGGGCAAGCAATCCCATCATGCTGAGCACCTAGGCAGGATGGGTGTGTCCATGCAAACAAGATCAGCTACTGAAGTCCTTTTCCACAGCTCACCACTAGATGTCAGGGGAGAGCTCATTCAGGCTCTGCTTACAGTCACATTGATCATGGTTTTGTCTGAACTGTCTGGGAACTTTGGAAAGGGCTGAGAGATTGTTCAACACAGCATTTAAGTTACTTTAAAAATAAACTTTCTCACAGAAGTTTTTATTTTTAAGAAAACTGGCTAGTTACTTCATATGACTTTAAAATATCTGTTTCTAGATTATATTCATGTACACTCTAAATCCCTATTCATATATATACCACTACCCCAATATAACGCGACCCGATATAACACAAATTCTGATATAATGTGGTAAAGCAGTGCTCCGGGGGGGAAGGGGGGGCTGCGCACTCCTGCAGATCAAGCAAGTTCAATATAACGCGGTTTCACCTATAGCGCAGTAAGATGTTTTGGCTCCTGAGGACAGCGTTATATCAAGATAGAGATGTAGTTGTATTGTTTAGCCAAAACATATATGACACCTTGGTTACGAATGATGAATTCACTGGCATGATTTTAATTATCTATCATAACAAGACCTCAGCCCACACAATACCATTCTCTTTTACCATTTTCTTTTTAATTAGATTTGCTCAGATAGTCTTCAGATTCTTCTTTCCAGTGTTCTTATCTCCCTCACCACCCCCATGTAGTTTAGTCACATTTTACTTTTAATTATATCACGTATATGTATATTTTCTTACAATAGTGTGTTTGTTGTTTAATTATATCTATCCCCTTACAGATAACTGTGTGAAGAACGAGTATATTCTTTCTGAAAAAATGCAAAGACATAATGACTGATGAGATGGTGTCAGCAAAAAACTGCATCATTCCGAACAGTGTCTCTTTTTCCCCTCCTCCCACAAATGTAATAAACTGCATTTAATGAGAATCCAACACAAAAAGAAAGTCACATTAGAGTTAGAGATGCAGGGCTTGAACACAAGAACTGCCTACTTTTAGTATTTTAATCATGCTAGCATTTTGGAATGAATTAATTGTTGTTGGGCTGATTTAATCAGCTGCACTGCTTCTAAAGCATCCCAAGGGTCAATCAAATCATCTCAGGGTATTAATAGCATAGCTGAAGCAATGTTTATTCTGTTATTGAATGAGACACTTGGCTTGAAAAAACAACTTCTGTTGTGGAGATGTGGGACTACTGGCCAAACAGAAATGTGACAAAAGAGCTACTGGACCGAAAAATTTATATATATATATGAATATAGTTTAATATTTTTCCTAAGTAGACTCCAAAGATCTGATTCTCAACTACACTCCACCATTTGTATGCCATCATAACTGTACTGAAACCACTCTGGGTATATGTGTATGAAATGGATATCCCCTAAATGGAAGAACTTGATGGCTAGATGACCTATAGCAAGGGCAAGCTTCAAAGTGAGCCATGGTCAACATCTAAATTAAAACCGACTTTGGATAGTTTAGCCTATGCTGGCCATATTGAATGTAAGTAAATTGCTGGTCTAGTACAGGGGTCGGCAACCTCTGGAACGCGGCTCACCAGGGTAAGCACCCTGGCGGGCCAGGCCAGTTTTTTTATCTGCCGCGTCGGCAGGTTTGGCGGACCGCAGCTCCCACTGACCGCAGTGCGCCGTCACAGACCAATGCGGGAGGTGAGAAGCCACGGCCAGCACATCCCTCAGCCCGTGGCGCTTCCCACTGCCCCCATTGGCCTGGGACGGTGAACCACAGCCAGTGGGAGCTGCGGTCCGCCGAACCTGCCAACGCGGCAGGTTAACAAACTGACCCAGCCCGCCAGGGTGCTTACTCTGGCGAGCTGCGTGCCAGAGGTTGCCGACTCCTGGTCTAGAAGGAAGACTAGAATCAACTAAGCTAAATGTGATTTTAATAACTTTTGTACTTATGATGAATGTACTGTACTAAACTGACTGGTGTGTGAGTGCCTCACTACTCTATACTGCTTGGAATCAGAATTGCCAATTTTTACCAGTTATGTCCAGCAAATGTTTCTTGCCAATGTAAAAATTAATTCCCATACACCTGATGGAGTATAATGTTCTACTAGTTTAAATGAATGTTCCCCCCAAAATGGTATGAATTCCAGAAATGGAAGAAGGGTTATGTAAAAGGGATAAAAAATGCATTGTTAAAAATCCAATCATGGTGCAACATGTGTCAAAAATGAACCAAATATTACTAGAAGGGAAGTTCAGCTTCTTACATTTCACATATAAATGAGTATATTTTAACAAGCAAACAATCAGTAACAAATAACAAAAATGTTGCTTGCAACATAAAATAATCTTCAGGAAGTTGATTGCAAAGCCCTAGATCAAAAGATAATGTTGGTAAAGTACTAGAGGCTATTAATAAAAAATGTGGTCTACTCCAATTAAGGGAACATGTGATTGCACATGCTGGTGGCTAGAGATTTGCTGAAAGCTTTGCCTTCAGGCTGCCTTATACAACTCTTTGCTGAAAAAAATATTTAAAAATAAGGTAATCTGACGGCCTATGCTATAGCCAGGCTTACCTTTGTTTGATATAGATACCAAGATTCCAGCTTTAGGCCAAATGAAGTGTTCTTCAAATAAATTCACCAGGTTTAGATGGGCTTTACTGCAGATCTATTTTCTGACTCATGTAGAAATCTAGAGATATGTTATTTATACCACTGAAAGCTTACCTTCCCAGTGGAAATAAATGGTGTTATTTTCCTACCATTGAAATAAATTATTTATTTTGACAGTAGAAAAGCGTGTTTTTAAAAGTGGAAAAGTGTCAACATTATTGGTCAAAAGGGCTATCAACTCATTCTTTTATTTAAAACTTGGAACCAATAGAAAAGTAACTTTTGAATGAAACACAAAAGAGCTATTCTATACTGTCTTTGAAAATCTAAACTGGATCAAAAAGGAAACATTAGTGTTAAATAAAAATATGTAATGCATGTAGCTTTTCATCTGCCTAGAGTTTTTCCATCATTACTTATCATAAGAGTGGCATAGACCAGTGTTTCCCAAACTTGGGACACCACTTGTGTAGGGAAAGCCTCTGTCGGGCTGGGCCGGTTTGTTCACCGGCCACATCCCCAGGTCCAGCCGATCGCGGCTTCCAATACGGGCCAGTATGTCTCTTGGCCTGCATCGCTTCCCGCAGCTCCCATTGGCCTGGAGCAGTGAACCGTGGCCAGTGGGAGCCCATTAAAGCTGACCAATAAAATAGATACCCTGCCATGATAAAAATAGAGGGTGAGCACAGACCTCAAAATGGAGGATATAGTACAGTGCCCATGTAAAGAGACTATTCCCATTCCACCTACAACCCCAAACCAAAAATAAGATGTGAGCAGCTTTATGCATTGACCCAGACTCCAGCTGGGATAGTCACGTCATTGTCATGGCTTCTAATGAATCTTGAGCAATTGAAGAGCTTTATTATCCATGTGGTGTTTGAGACAACATGAAACAATAAGTCTTTGTAATGTTCACGTTAGATTGAGTAATTAAAAATTTACCCAGGAAATTTGAGGCCCAAATGTGAAAATTCCCATTTTAACTGTCACCCTCAAAGGCCTATAGTAGAAATTCAATGCACAGCTACAGGGTATCCTTTCTTCCTCATCAGGTTATGCTGAACTGTGTACCTGTCAAGAGACAATTGGTATAATGGTCCTACAGTGTCATGTAATCAGTCGCAGTAATGAATGCAAAATCAGATGCCTCACCATAGTTCAAGTTACAGATGTTAATAGCCACTAGCCATTGATGTTAAAACAGCAGTATGAATTGTAAAGTGTAGTGCTTAGTATCCAAAGCCCTGGCAACTTGAATTGGACACCAGATGGGACCAGTGGGACCAATAATAAACATAAAGTGTTTGATCTAAAATATGTCATCCTCCCCATGCAGTCTTTCCCTTTCTGTGTCAAGAGAGCATAAGAGCATAAGAAAGGCCGTACCAGGTCAGACCAAAGGTCCATCTAGCCCAGTATCTGTCTACCGACAGTGGCCAATGCCAGGTGCCCCAGAGGGAGTGAACCTAACAGGCAACGATCAAGTGATCTCTCTCCTGCCATCCATCTCCATCCTCTGACGAACAGATGCTAGGGACACCATTCTTACCCATCCTGGCTAATAGCCATTTATGGACTTAGCCACCATGAATTTATCCAGTCCCCTTTTAAACATTGTTATAGTCCTAGCCTTCACAACCTCCTCAGGTAAGGAGTTCCACAAGTTGACTGCGCTGCGTGAAGAACTTCCTTTTATTTGTTTTAAACCTGCTGCCTATTAATTTCATTTGGTGACCACTAGTTCTTGTATTATGGGAATAAGTAAATAACTTTTCCTTATCCACTTTCTCAACATCACTCATGATTTTATATACCTCTATCATAGCCCCTCTTAGTCTTCTCTTTTCCAAGCTGAAGAGTCCTAGCCTCTTTAATCTTTCTCGTATGGGACCCTCTCTAAACCCCTAATCATTTTAGTTGCCCTTTTCGAACCTTTTCTAGTGCTAGAATATCTTTTTTGAGGTGAGGAGACCACATCTGTACACAGTATTTGAGATGTGAGTGTACCATGGATTTATATAAGGGCAATAATATATTCTCAGTCTTATTTTCTATCCCCTTTTTAATGATTCCTAACATCCTGTTTGCTTTTTTGACCGCCTCTGCACACTGCGTGGACATCTTCAGAGAACTATCCACGATGACTCCAAGATCTTTTTCCTGACTCATTGTAGCTAAATTAGCCCCCATCATGTTGTATGTATGAGAGACTGAAACACCCTAATCTCGTCAACAGACTCCCTGTGTGGGCTTTCCTACCTCAAAAATATGGAGCTCAACCTTCTCATCTGCTCTGATGAGGTCAGTAGAAGAGCACCGCTACCTTATCAATGTGCACAAGAAAGAACCTTTAGGGAAAGCTGTATGTAAAACAATACAGCCCCCACACGTCAAAAAGGCTTCATTTAAAAAAACAAAACAAAAACAGACAATCACATGACGTTCCTCAGTACTGAATGCCGAGCATGCTGGTCCCAGTCAAACAAAGCACTTTGGCATACAGTTAACTTTAAGCACAAGTAGCCCCATTGAAGTCATAAATGATAAACATCCTATTAATTTTGTTACACTTTCCTCATTGTCCCTCAAACCTCTGCTCACATGTTTGTCTATTTATCTATTCTAGGTACTGCTATGGACCCCATTACTATAGTATAGGAGTGCCTCATGATGTACAATGTCAGGTTTCAGAGTAGCAGCCGTGTTAGTCTGTATCCGCAAAAAGAACAGGAGTACTTGTGGCACCTTAAAGACTAACAAATTTATTTTAGCATGAGCTTTCGTGAGCTACAGCTCACGTGAGCTGTAGCTCACGAAGGCTCATGCTAAAATAAATTTGTTAGTCTTTAAGGTGCCACAAGTACTCCTGTTCTTGATGTTCAATGTGTTTATCCTCACAGTATCCCTGTGAGGTAGGGAAGTGCTGTTATCCCCATTTTGCAGATGAGAACTGAGTCACCAAGAGACTAAGAGCCAGATTTTAAAGGTATTTAGGTACCTAAAATGCAAATAGGTATCTAGTGGGATTTTTTAAAGCAACTAAGCACATAACACCAATTGTAATTAATGAGCTAGGTGCTTAGATGCTTTTGAAAATCCCACTAGAGTGCCTATCTTAATCATTAGACGTCTTCATTAAAAACCTGTCCTGAAGTGACTTGTCCAAAGTCACACAGGAAGATTGTGGTGAGCAGGAAATTGAACCTGTGTCTCAAGTCCCAGACTGCCACCCTAATCACTAGCTCACCCTTCATTTCCTCATCCACTTATGACTTGTCTTTTAGAGTGTATGCTCTTTGGGATAGGGAATATTATTTACTATATGTTTGTACAGTGCTTGGTATAATGGGGTTAGGATCTTGCAACTATCAAAACACATACATGGTTAATAATAATTACTCAAAACAAAAACTAAGGCAACGGCTGAAAAAGTAAGCGACATTCCTTTTTCTTTTACAATACTTTCTGTTGCTTCCATGTGCTAATCTCTCTCATCTCCCTTCATGCTTAGTTATGGGAGAGATCTCAGCCCACAAGCTTAGATTTATGTTTGCAAAGTGGTTTCCATAGGACCAATGAGTGGCTGCAGCTTTGTTCACACCCTTAATTGAAATTATACAATCCTTGTACTTTGTTAATAGAGTTAATTGGTTAGCACAATCAGCAGCTGTAATAGAATTATTTCTCAGATCTATGGGAGTAGAAGTACAGCAGCATATTTATTAATAGATAGAAAGTGGAAAGTCATTCTGCTTGACTAAGAGCAAAGCCATGAAAGCTTCCTATACAATTAGTTCCTTGATGCATGTGATTAGGTTTTTGCTAAGATGGATCTTTAGACAGAAGTGTCCTGTCAAGCACACCCCAGAGTCTTATTAGATGTTTTGAAAAACCTCCGTATTTTTAGAACAGTATTTTTAGTGTCAGTAAATGATGCTTTAAAAAAAAATCACATCAGATTGTTACTCTGAGTCCATTGGGTTTATTAGGGTTGCTATTAGAGCTAAACAGCTTTATATTTGATACTTAATGAGTTTGCTTACATTTATTTAAACCATTGTAACTTCCACATTGTAATGGATCTGAACCCAAATGTGATCACAAAGGCCTTGATTGCACCATGTTCTCCGTGGGTTGACCCCTATGAGCAAAGTCAGTGGGACTTTATGTGGGCATATAAGTTTCCTGCATGCAGTTCAGAGCAGGGTCAGTGTGATGTTTCCATTTCCATGTCCAGTTTTCATTCTGTACAGTTACGAATTATAACACCTTTCTTTAAATATTTGAGGTTTTGCTTTAAAGAAAAAAGGATGGCAAATACATCACACATATGCAACATTAAAATGACCAAAACCAAAACCAACAACAAAAAATCAGACACATTTCCACATAAATCCTAGGGAAAAAAATATACATTCGGAAAACATTATACTGAAAGCAACAATAGCCATACTTTCTGGACACAGAACTACTGTGCATCACACAAAAGGGTTTCCACAGTAGTTACTATTGGAGAGCCAACATTTGCCAATAACTATGTAGAGTTGTATCTGAGATAACTCAGTTTTCCCCATCATGGAAAAGAAATAACCATGGTACATTGAGGAGGGAGGGCAGGAGTATGTTGGCAAATGTTGACTTATTAAAAGTAATCACTATACAAAATACAAGTCATAGACACTAGATTTAAACACAGAAATGTATTAATTAGTCATTTCTCTGAGAACATCTAAGGAGATGTTTCTCAAATCATCTTTCTTGTTATACAGTAAAATTATAGCCAGTTCAAGATGCATACCATTAACTTTGAGAACAGTGGGACTATTATGCAATTATACTCTGCATTTGAAAATATCCAACAAATATTACTTTACAGTGTGTGTGCTACTGTTGTGGTTAAAATGTGTTGTTGGGTTTTTTTTAAATGAAATGACAGCAGCTTCCAACAAAAACAGTAGTGCTGTGTGTGCTACCAAAGTTACGGGAAATAAAATACCAGATTTGTGTACAGTATAAAATGAAATCCAGGGCCTATAGAAGTCAATGACACAGTTCCTATTGCTTCAGCGGGACCAGGATTTCACCCATACTTTCTAATGTTGTATCTGACCTATGCCCAGGAGACCGTGCTTTTAAGTGTAACACTTGTTTACAAAAGATTCAACGTTGGGTATTTAATATTCCAGCTTCATAAATGGTCATCCAAGGTCGTATATTTTTGTTTCAATTCCCTCCTTGATCAAATCTTTGAAAAGACAAATGGGTTGAACATATATAGGCAGCATCAAATATGAGTATTCAGAAACACACCCATTTGAATGCAGAATACATATATTTTGTCACATATACCTTTGTGTATACCAGCAAATCATCCAAACCACTTTTGGAGATTGACATCTTTGGGAATACCAGTGGGCTTCAGTACTGTCAAACCGAACCAGAGCCCTAGTATTCTAAAACATTTTTGAATCCTGTCTGTGATTTTGCTATTCAACCAGCTCTATTTGCTAGGTATTAATGACTAGAGCCGCCCCTGAGTAGATGACAGTGGTTGAAACACTATGCACTATTTACACTACAGTTTCCATGATAAGTAGCATTAATGCACCTTCAGTAGTGCAGAAAAATGCTTACAAATTTTCTCCCAGTGGATACACCCTATGAGAAAACCTTACACAGTGCATTAGATTATCTTTGGTGTGTCAGTGGTTTTGTAACAGAAATGGAAGTAGCCCATTGTGCTATTTTTCATTAAGTTCAAAGCAGTTCTAAAGACAGTTGCCATCTTGAGCTATCAGATGTTTGTTTTCTGAAGAAAGCAAAATACTCAAGTCAGAGAACCTTGCATTTCAATAGCTGAAGGCTACTGTTTTATCTCATTCCTTTATCTGTATAAAACTTGGAATCAGAGAGCAGGACTGTGATGGGGCATCCACCCCACACAGTATTGAAAGGGGTTAAGGTGGCCAGGCAGGTCAATTAACTCCAATGGGTGCACCTGGAGGAGAAGCATGCCACAATTTAGAAGGAAGCTCAGCTGAGGTGGGGCCAGTATAAAGCCCAGGAGTAGTTATTAGCAAAGAGGCTGCAGGAAGGCAGGGAAATTGGCTGCAGTTACTATCTGAGTGGAGAGATTTGGGAGGCTGGTAAGCCCAGAGAGCGGGGAAGCCAGATGAGTAGGAAGAAGCCCAGGGAAACAGCAACAAGGGGTAGGACCGTGCAGAGACCTTGGCTGCTTGTTATAGGGTCCCTGGCTGGAACCCAGTGTTGAGGGAAGGCCTGGATTCCACTACCAACCACTGGGAAGTGGCAAGAGTATTGGAGGTGCCAGTGGTCTGGAAGGACTTCAAATTCCCTTGAAGGGGAGGACCTTAGTGACCTGGCCAGAGGGCCAAACAATGAAAAGCAGATTGCAGATCTGAGAGTGAGTGAGGCTGCAGAGTTAGAGATATGCAACAGTTCATTAGTATGTATTTCACTTGTATTGTCATCTTCACATCTAGAGATGACAAGATGCTGCCATTTTAATGATTCCCCCCTTTCCCCTCCCCCTGGAGAAATCCAGTAGTGACTTGAAGTACTAGATTAAAAAATGTATCAATAGGATGTGATTTACTAATGGGGTCAATCAATTGGCAGTATGGAAGGAGTTTCAAAAACAGTAGATTACTATTGGCTCTCAAATCATAAGGAGGTTTTCTGAGAAGAACGAAAACACTGCAGGATTTCTTAAACACAGTGAATTCTCAAGTAATCACCTGCCTCAGGTTCAAAATTATCTTGTCCATGCAGCAGTCAGTTCCTTTTCAAATTCTGACTCGGTAAATGTTTGAATGCAGTAATGAAGAGGATGGTATTGTCAAGATTTATTTGCCTAATTACTTGTGATATGTATCTTAAACCTATAAGGACAATAGGAAATAGCACCCAGATTATTTTTCTCAAAGTTAGGCATATTACAGTATATGTGATCATGATGGCTATAGAATCAACACATTGTAAGTGTGGGTAATTTCCAGAAGTCTGTTAGGAATTGCATGAGCTATCCCAGCATAGACACTTTTAACCTCATCACCTAAAAACACCCCTCTGAGCGATGCAAGTTTCAGCACTGTAAAGCGGCAGTGCAGGCAGTGCACCAGCACTGGGTGCCACACTCCCAGTGCTGGTAGCTACTTCCCTCATGGGGATATGTGTGTTTTTGTTTTACAGTACTTGGAGAGCTCTCTCCCAGTGCTGGTGCCACAACTGCACATGCCCTAAGGACATCCTGCCTGTTCCTGTTGCTATCAGACCACCTCTTGAGGAATAAACTGTTAATTTTGAAATATAGGAGATCTTTGCAGACACTCTGGGCAGAATATCTAGGGCTGGTTGATTACTCTATTCCTTTCAAAATTACATCGATCCCATGACCAAAACTGGACCTAGACACATTTTTTTTTATGCATCTGGCAAGCCATTTGATTAGGTATAATTGCTTCATGTCCTTGGAGGGTTTGGGTTTCTGGCTTTCTAATGGTACAAAATGTTTATCTTATAGCCGTGTCAAGTATTGGATTGTTATAGTTTGACACCCTGAAGTACAGAAAGAGTTCAAATATAGATAGTATTTTTTTTCTCCTGCTTGGTGGCCTGTACCTTTGGACACATTGTGATAAAGAAACCAAGGGTTTTTTTTTTAGGAAGAAGGAAATAAAAAAATCACTACCCATAAACATTTTTACAAACTCTAAAATTTCAAAAATTACCATCTTCATAATATGTGTCAAGTGTTTATTAGCACCGAGTCTCAGTTGTGGTTTCACCATTTGTGTGTAACCTCCTTCCAAAAGAACTTTTGGAAATAGTCATTTTCTCCTTATTATATATTTGAGCATTTGTAAAAAATCACATTTTCCATGCCAATGATGTTATTGTGATATAAAATCTAAGTAGTTTCCATGGCTCTCAGATCTAGGGGAAAATGTTCATGGTTTGGGCCTATTCTCTGTAGATTTCTATTGATCCTGTTAATTAAGAAGAGGGTTGTAGTGAGATGCAAATTAATGTACATTGTTGACATTATGGTACTCAGTATCAGGGAGTGTAGACCCGGCATACATTTTAACACACCAAAATACATGCCATCATTTACCTCCTTTAATCTTAAACTCATAATTTAATACTTCCCCCATGTGAAATACAGCTCTAACGACTGTATAGCGGAGAAAATGGCCAGTAGTAATTAGTGACATACTTTTTTAAAAGAACAGCCCTATAAATGCTGTGCATTTAAATAACTATAGAGAGCATTTTCATTCACAAATTATTTTCATAGGGAAAGGTTGGTCTCCAGTGAGTTAAAGATGAAAATGAAACCTATTGTAACACATCTAAATAGCTTGCAATATGGGTTATGCTGACACTGCTTTGTGTTTTTCCAGCTGTGGGACATGACTGATCTCTTTTCTAATAGAACATCAGGACTGCCATTAGCATAAAGTTTTGTCTTTGGCCCTGTAGAAAAGACTCAGGAGTGGATATGCTAGCTAGCAGTTCTAATGGGAGTTGGCTCTATTCCAGGTGCTACTATTGGTTATGTGGCCTTAGGTATGTCACTTTTTTTGTGTGTGTGCATAGGTATGATAACACCTGCCTCACAAGGGTGTTTGTAAGGATTAATTAATTAGGACCTCATTATGTTTCCCCTGCATGGGAACGATGGGTGAGAGGAAAGGCAGCTGTACCCTTCCCTCCCTGCCACATACACACACCTGATCCCCAGCACACTTGTACAAGAGACAGAAATAATATGGTTTTCTTGTGCTGATTCAATCCCTATTATATTAAACAGGGATTGGATCAGGCCCCATTCTACTGGTGAGAAGCATCTACAGAGAAGAGAAAGTTTGGTTGTGATGTGGGTGGGCTATGGCCGCAGTCCCCTGTACACCAGCTAGTGGCAGGGAACAATGAAACCAAGAAGTCTCTGAAGATAGTGAGTTCTCTTGCCCTGAGTAAGCATGATGTTCAGTGTACTCTTACGCAGGTGGTGTACTTACCTCCTTATCTTTTATGGAAAAGTCCTGTAGAAGCCAATAAAAATAACTTTTAAAAACATCGTATATAATTTAATGGAGAATTGCATCTGTGCTATAGAATTCTATCAGATGATAAAAAAAAAGAAAAACTTACAGAAAAAAATTCATTCACTGTTATACTGATTCTTAGCCATTTCTAGAGAGCCCAGTTAAATAGCCGAATTCACTTTTTTGTAAACTGAGATGGTTTCCTCTCTTAAATATTGTAGGATTTTTTATATAGGGGAGTCTTAAAAAAGCTCTTGTTGGTCGTCAGCAGGCACTAGGGCTAGAAATGTTTAAAAGTTTAGCACCCATAATCAGGATCAGGAGTGAAATCCTAGCCTCGTTAAGCTCAATGGAAAACTCCCACTGATTTAAGTGGGAACATGATTTCACCTCGTCAGAAAATCTGGTTCTCACAATGGGAGCTGCTGAGGCTTGAGCACATTCAAAGAGCTGAGCTTTTATAAAAATCTAGTCCCTTTTTTTGGGTGCTCAGCCCTTGTAAATATGGTTCTGAACTCTTAAGAAAAAATGACTGTCTCCACATACTATAGAGCCAGGTCTTTGGCAGGTATAATTAGCATCACTCCATTCATCAGTGCATTTAAAATATGCAGGGAGTAGAAGAAATACCTCATTTTAGTTTTCTTCTAGCCAATCTCCCTTGCTGAACAAAAGAAAAGCTCGTATCTGTGCTCCTAACAAATAAGTCAAAAGTCATTAAACTAAAAGGGAGGCTTGCCTAGAAAAAGACAGCAGGATCAATCTCATTTTTTTGTGAAATTTTTCCAGCCCAGAGGTGTTTCCATGTTAATTTCCTCCCTTTTGGAGAACAACGGTTAAGAAGAATCCTCCTCTGTCTGAACAGTGCTGTATTAAGTCCAGTCACTGAGAGTCTAAAACACACATACAGAAGAAAAATATTTTTATGAGATGTAATGGCGCATATGACACAAGAATATGATGATTCTCTGTGTTAGTTGCCCTCCATGGGCTTCACTTGATACTCTCAGCTCTCTTCACCCCAACCCAAGATGCCAAAGAACTTGATCAGAGATTTTTTTTCCCAGTTGTTCAGACATGTTTGGTTCAGTTATAATGAGCATTGCAATGAGTGCTCCCTGGCAATTCATCATAGTGCAGCTGAATTCAAGCCATCATTGTGTTACTAAAATTTTGCAGTCCTCCTTATAAGTAGGGTTGCCAACTCTTCTCAATTGGCCTGGAATCTACAGGAATTGGCATCAATCTCTCAGTGACTATTGAAAGCAATCCAGGAGATTTTAATAGGTACAGTACAATCGTTGGAGGGAGAGGGGGAAAATCTCCCGGAATGGTTTCAGTCAGAATTGGCAACCCTACTTACAAGGCTGATTACTAACATTAAAAAAAGGTAAAGAGCCTGGCTTGGCTTTCTTAGTTGAAATATCTGACAAGTGTATTATGTTGTACCTATTTTTGTTTTCATATGAAATATTCTAGTCGTTAGGGTGGGATAATCCTTTCAAATACTTACTACAAATAGCACATAAGTATCACCATTATAATGGCTTCTCACTCTCACACACACCACAAACAAACAAACAAATCCCAACAAGTAACAGAAGGAAAGGAAATTGCAATAAGGGTGAGGGGTATAGGGTGGGTGTAGACGTAAGTTTATCTAAACAAAAGGGCTAAATTCTGCTATTGCAAACTCCAGTATAAATTTAAATGATAGATGGGTGGGAATTTTCAATAAAACATTTTTTCATCAGAAAATGCTGATTTGTCAAAACCTCAGGAAAGAGTTGATTTCTACCAATTTCCCTACAATGAAAAAAAAGAATTGTTGTGCTGTGACTCATTCAAAAATGAAAAGTGTTGGGGTTTGGTGCAAAACACTTTTAAAAAATAGTTTAATTTATCATTTTAAAAGAACTTCAAAATGTTTTATTTTGATTTTGACTCTCAAAG
Source organism: Mauremys mutica (assembly GCF_020497125.1). NCBI lineage: Eukaryota > Metazoa > Chordata > Testudines > Geoemydidae > Mauremys > Mauremys mutica. The sequence continues at coordinate 50,779,665 of NC_059079.1, read as the reverse complement.
CAAAATGTTTTAATTGACCTGATCTATTTATATATATTTATATATAGAATTTTCAGCTAAAATATTGGAGATGTTTTGACTTTGTCCTGATTAAAAATCTGAGATTATGATTTTTATGGGACATGGAAATAATTTTCTAATTCAGAGTAGCTCTGACTCCATGAAGTTGCTCTATATTTACATCAATGAACTGGGAGCAGAATTTGGTCCTTTCAGTCTGCATCTTTAGATAATTTTTACCTTGTTTCTTCTGTTATAAGCATTGCATCGTAAGCCTTGGTTTGGTTCTCTAGCAGAGGTTTTTATGGCACCGGGAGATCATCTATATATGTTTCTGTACACTACTGCTAATTTAGGTGCTTTCCAGCAGCTCTGTACCTACTCTGAGTCATCAGACCAGACACTTAGCAGATGTGAGTGGCCAAGAGAGATTGCCCTCTCACTCCTGATCAGAGAGGTTATGGATCTGCCCCAGAGAAAGCACTTCCACCCAACTTCTGATGCCCCCTTCATTGGCCTTAAAAAACAGCCCCCTGTGCCAAACAAAGTTTTCTTTAACAGCAAGAGGGTTTGGACTAGATTGTCACTTTACATACAGTACTGAGCTAGGGTTGTTGCATAAACTGCTTCCCCCAAACAGCAGTGTTGGGAAGCACAGTGCTTCAGACACATCTCTGAATCATAATCCCTCATCTGCTTTCTTTTTACTCCTGAGAGGTAGTAATTTACTGGAAGCTTATCCCAGCAGTAAATTATTACCCATCCCTCACTAGCTCAGCTACTCTGGCCAGCAAATAGTGGAGGGGCAAAGCCAACACTCCACCTAATCCCTGTCCCCTCCCCACCTTCTTGATTCAGGAGGGGAGTAAGCAAGGAAGAAGCCCTGCTTACTCAGATGCATCTGGCCCCAAGATCTAAGTAGCCCCTGTAGGAGATGTGGAGACAGCTTCCTCTCTTTCTCCCTTGAGTGGGCTTGCAGAGGCACAGTCGGGCCCCTAATTTGAAGTGCTACTGAGACTTGTAGGCACTGGGCTCTGAAAGGAAGAATGCTCAGATTTTCGTTGTTCCTATAGCTCACATAGAATAATAATATTTCTGTATCTGTGTAAAGAATGTGGAGTTCATTTCAACCTATAAGGAGAAAAACCATTTGCCGGAAGTATAAGCAGGTGGTTCCGTGTTCTGAACATGGAACCTTAACGTAAGTGCTGAATTTTGACAGGTATTCGGATCTGGTCTCAGGGCTATAACACTGAGTTAGTGCACAGGAAGCTGAGCTGTAAATCAACAACCCTCCAAAATACACTAGGTGACTTCTAGTGTGCAGCAGCAGAGTCCGTATGGACAATTAGCACACAGCATGCTGTAGCACTGTAGATTTACCACCTAGTTTGCCACTCAGTAATTTACTATATATATATATAATTTGCCTGTCTCTAGTGAGATAAAAACAAGAAAAAATGGCTGATAATTGGGACTATCAATTTAAATCTTTGGAGAATGCAAAAATATTTTAGTGTCTCTGTCACCATTAGACTTGTGTAAATAATTGATCTTTAATTCACTGGCAATTCCAAAAAACTGGGGTGGGGGGGAATTGTTTTGGGTTAAACCAAAAATGATTTTATTTTTAAATGTTTGCCAAATTAAAAAGTAAAAATAAAATCATTTCGATTTAAAAAATTAATTTTGCATTGATTTTATTGGTTTTTAAATGTTATGATTTTTGTAATTTAATATTACATAATTTTTTAAACATTATTTTGAACCAACAAAGCAGGAGGTTTGAAATGAAATATTTAGATATTTTTTCAGATTTTTTTGTGGGGGGAGGAGTGGGTGGGTGAAATAGACACACATTTGCAATATGTTTGTTACACCAATTCTGCATTTTTCACTGAGAAAAAAAAGTTTTGGCCAAAAATTTCACTTAGCTTTAATCACATCACAACATGCCTAGATCCAGGCCCTAGAAGTACCAAAACTTCATCAGTAAAACAGTCGAGTAGAAATATTTAGAAGAGCGTCTGATTCTATACCATGAAAACAATTTTCAGTAGCGTGTAGGAAGTAGTGAGAAAACACATATGTTAACACAACAACTTATAGAAGGCATGTATAGAAAACCTACAACAACCCACAACATTGTCAAGGTACAAGTTGATGTGAGAAAATGGGAGAGACAGTGCTACCGAATGTGCTAAAAAAAAATTTTTTTCTTAAACTGAAGTAGGAGGATATCCCAGGTACAAAATGCAGCATTAGCCTGAGTGGGCCAGATAGATAATATACTGAACCAACAGCTAAATATACCACTATGTTGCATTGACTTTGCTACTTCAGGATGAAATGTCAGCAAAATCTTCAGCATAAGATTTACTTAAACAGATCATATTCTTAACTTTTCCAAATTGCATAAAGAGGATTTTTCTCAGCTACCAAAACCTACTCATTATTATCCACCACTATCAATTCTGCCTCCATCTGTCATATCCAGTGTGCCAATTGCTTAATCTGCTGTTTTGTTAGTAAAGTAGCCTCTACTGTTTACTTTCATTCAGCATCCTTCTGTGACTGGTGCCTGCTGGACCTAATTTAAAAGAGAAACTTTTTAAATTAGCCATAATTTTCAGTCAGACTGAATCTGAAACTTAATTTCTAGTCCTAAAAGCACCTTCAATATATGTATATTTGTATACATTTCTCTGTGACATCGTAATACCCCCCAAAATAATAATAATAAAATTTAAAAAATCCCCAAATAATAAACATCAAATACCAGGTTGTGCTGCTGCTTTTATTTATTCATTTGTTTGTTATTCTGAAAAACCTATGTATTTATCACAATACTGCAAAGCTAGGAATACTGCCAAGGGGTCTTAATGTCATTTCACGTGTTATAACCAGTAGTCAACACCAACAAGCATATTTAATAGTTATTTTTGAAAGCTAAATATTTTTTTCCAACATACCAATGAAAGCGCTTTATGGTATAAACTAACTATCTTTATTAATTAAAAAATAAAATTATAAATATCAGTAGTTATTTATCTTATTCTATAAAAGGAGCACTTCAAAAACCAACAACAAAAAGCCACACCAAAGGGTATATATTTTTTAACCCCCATTCCAAAATAAATAAATAAAGCCTAGCTAATCCATTTCAAACATGTTTTGGACAAGTACATCCACATCTTGGCTGACAATTTATATCTGTTCAGGCAGATATGATTTTGAAATTACTGACACATTAAGCTCCTTTCCACCCTGAAAAAAATGGATGCATTTTGAAAATGCTGACAAGCCCCTTTGCTGTAGCGCTGCTATCGGGTGCTGATATAATTAAGTCCCAGAGTAAGGTACAGCGTGTTGGCGATACAACCTGTCAGTAATTTTGCAATGATTTATCATCTCTAACAGTGAAGTACCTGCGGGGCAAGCAATATCACATTCATTGTAAAGGAACATTTTCCCCTAAACTTTTAAAGGCAAACTTCAACATTAAACACTCAGGGCTAGATTTTTATAGCTATTTAGGTGTCTAAAGACACTGAGAGGCACCTGGTGGGAACTTTAAAAACACTTGGGTTTCTCACTGTCATCGATTTCCAACGAAAGTAAGACACTTAAGCACTTTTTAACATATTAGTAGGCACCTATCTGCATCTTTAGACACCTAAATACCTTTAGAAATGTGGGCCTGTAAGCCCACATGAAACTCTTAAATCAGATATGTTTTCAAAAAAGTAAAACCTATTCTCAACTGATGTTTCACTAGGAGGCTGTTACATTTATATCAGTTGTATTCACATTAAAAGAACAACTTTCTGGTTTGAACTGTTTAAGAGCACCAAAACCGTGTTGGACAGCTGAGCATAGCAGTCTAGTCTTATTGGTAGCATATGTGATTGGGAATCGGGAATCCTGCCTTCCAATCCTGATTCTGTCACTGACCTGCTCTCTGACCTCTGGCAAATCACTTCATTCCTCTATTCTTTCCCTTCACATCCTTTGTCTATTTATAGTGTAAGGTCTTTGGGACAAAGACTCTCTCTTGCTATGTGTTAGTGGCTTATACAAAGAAGCCTCAATCTCTTGGTATTCTGTTTGGTACTTTGGGTGCTGTGGTAATATTAATACAGTAGCCAAATCCTACAGGAGTGCAGAACTTCCACCTTACATCTGACTGGGGTGGTAGTGACATAATTGCTTAAACTAATTAAGCAATTAAACACAACAGGAAAACTTCCTACATGGTGGTTCACAATCAGCTTAATCTAAACAATTACTTTATAATCAGATCTGGAATTAGAAATAGAACATGATTTATGGTGATAGTAGAAAAAGTAGTAGTAATATTAATGAATAAATAAAGCTAAAAGAAATTTTTCATGAAAAAACTATAGCTCATCGATCCTAGTAAATATCTGTTTTGTTATAGAACAACTTCTGGCAGCAAACTTGTTAGGAAATAATAATGCACTTGCTGTATCAGGTTAGCGCAGGGGTGAGCAAACTATGGCCCACAGGCCGTATCCAGCCCATGGGATTGCCATCCTTGTGGCCCCGCAGAGCTCCCGGAAGCGGCCAGCACCACATCCCTGTAGGGAGGGGGGCCAGAGGGCTCCATGCACCTCCCTTGCCTGCAGGCACTGCCCCCCACAGCTCCCATTGGCTGGGAACAGAGAACCACGTCCAATGGGAGCTCTGGGGGAGATACCCACAGGCAAGGGCAGGATGCGGAGCTCTCTGACCCCCACCCCCATCCCCATCAGCTGCAGGGACATGGTGCCGGCTGCTTCTGGGAGCGGCGCAGGGCCAGGACAGGCAGGGAGCCTGCCTTAGCCTTGCTGCATGCTGCTGCAACCCTGGAGCCCCTCCAGGTAAGTGGTGCTGGGCCAGACCCTGCACCCCAACCCCCTGCTCTGAGCCCCCTGTTTTACTCACACCCCTCCTGCACCCCTGCCCTAAGCATTTTGGTACACCCCACACCCCTTCTCCGCCCCAACCGCTTGCCCTGATCCCCTTCCTGCCCACCGCACCCTTCCACCTACCACGGCCTCCTTCCCACACTCCAACCCCCTGCCCCAGCCCTACATTCATGGCGCTGCATCCAATTTCCTCACCCAGATGTGGCCCTTGGGCCAAAAAATTTGCCCACCCCTGGGTTAGTGTGTGGCTTGTTTCTGTCTTTTCTTTTTTTCCCACTTACTCTTTTGTCCTTCAGTGTCAGCTTCTTCTCAGACCAAATATCGTTATCATGATTAAAAGCTTTTTAAAATGTTGGGGTTTTTTTCTGTTTTTTTTCTTTAATGTATTTGCATTTCATTTTCCTCCTCTGAATATTAGGGGTTGGTTGTCTAATTTTGCCTTCCTTTCTTTTTAGCTTTTTTTCACATTCACTCCTGTTTCATTATTTCTCCTTTATTTCCCCTCACCATTTTTTTTTTCATTTGACATGGTCCCAAGCCATCATTTAAACTCATTCATCTCTTTTTATTATTTATTATTTCATTAAACCTGTCTTCCTCCTTGATTAAGGGTAACATTTTCAAAAGCACCAAAGTGACTTAGGAGCCATAAATATTCAATGAGACTTAGGCTACTAAATTACTTAGTGTAAAATTTTCAAAAGCACCTAAATCTCTTTCTATCTCATGGGATGGCTTCTGATCTCATTTACACCGGTTTGAATCCAGAGTAAATTCACTGAAGGCAAAGGAGTTATTCCAGATTTATACAGATGTTGCTTTTCTGTTCTTTCTTGTCTCTATTCCTGATTACCACATCACACTACTCCTGTGTGTGGCAGGGTGCTGGTTGAGAAGCCATCAATCAGCTCAGCTACTCCAGCCCCCAATCAAGGGGAATGGATTGGGGCTGGGTGAATAGCCCTGTGCCTGCCTGGTAACTGGCCGCACCTGCCAGTCTTATTAGCCTAGAGCTATAAAGGCTGGGAAGGACCCAGAAAAGGGGAAAAAAGGAAAGAGAAAGGTCAGGCACAGAAGGAAGTGGGAGCCTCCTAGTCTGTTGCTGGCCAGGGCTGCTATAGGCCAAGCAGCTGTGAAGCCTGTATATAGTTGGAAACTGGTGATGGGAAACCTTTTGAGAATAAAGAGCACGGGTGTTGCACCAGACTGAAGTGTCCCGGACTCATTGAAGAGGGAGGCCCATGAGCCAAATACACAGGGACGCAGTGTAAACCCTGTTACATGTGGGGGCTTGTCCAGGAAGCCACCACCAGGGCGTGGCAACCCAAAGATGGAGGGAACCTTGCAGTGGCTAGCCAAGCAGCAGGAGGAGATGCAGAAAGCACTGCAGGCCTTCCAATAATCCCACCAATTCTTTCTGTGCCATCAGATGTGTCCTGGGGTGTCAAGGTTCCCTCCCCACTCTGAACTTTAGAGTACAGACGTGGGGACCCGCATGAAAGACTCTCTAACCTTATTTTTACCAGTTTAGGTTAAAACTTCCCCAAGGCACAAATTCTCCCTTGTACCTTGGATCAGGTAAACACTGTCACCACCAAGTGCTTTAAACAAAGGATCAGGGAAAGGACCACTTGGAGTCCTATTTCCCCAAAATATCCCCCCAAGCCCTACACCCCCTTTCCTGGGGAGGCTTGAGAATAAACAAGATGAGCACAGACCAGCCTTTGGTTTTTAGGATACTAAAAAACCCAATTAGATTCTTAAAAAAACAGAACTTTATTAGAAAGAAAAAAGGTGAAAGGAGTACCTATGTAAGATTAGAATGGAAGATAATCTCATAGGCAATCAGATTCAAAACACAGAGGGTTTCCCTCTAGGCAAAACCTTAAAGTTACAAAAAGAAAAAACAGGGATACACATTCCCCACAGCACAGAGAAATTCACAAAAGATAATCTAACGCATTTCCTTGATAAATATTTACTAACTCTATTGGAGTTGGATTGCTTGCTTCTTTGATCTGTCTCTGGCAAAAGCCACCTGGGACAGACAGAACAAAGCCTTCCCTCCCTCCCCCAATTTGAAAGTATCTTGTCCCCTTATTGGTCCTTTTGGTCAGGTGCCAGCTAGGTTACCTGAGCTTCTTAACCCTTTACAGGTAAGAGGATTTTGTGCCTCTGGCCAGGAGGGATTGTATAGTACTGTATACAGAAAGGTGGTTAACCTTCCCTTTATACTTATGACATGGAGCATAAACAAATCTCTGCCATCCTGCTCTATCCTGGGCTGCTCTTTGCATGTCCTCCATGTTGTTAAGACCCATACATTTTTCCCTTTGAACAATGTTCAACATAAGGAATCTTTCATCAGCCCTTTTTGTGTGTTCTTCCAGCTGCCCAATGACACACCTTCCATGATGCAGTCACTCTGGCTTCATTCTTAAAATAGGTCCCAAATATTTTCATCTTCTCTTCTGGATAACTTTAGAGATAAGAGATTGTTATACTTTCTAATGAATCATGGTACTGTATTTAGTAATTTTTCTAAGGCATTTAGACACTTTGAGCAGATTTCCAGCTTTCACATCCGTATGTTAAAATGAAAATAACACTTGACTTTGGTCTTTAAATTCTAGTTTTTTGATGACCAACTCTTTCTTAAGCTGGTGAATGCAGCTGCTGTCTTGCTCATGTGTGACATTAATTCCTCCTTCTGGACATCCCCATTAGCTTTTATATTACTGCCAAAGTATGTTAATTATTCCTTGCTTTCTAAAGTAATACTTAAGTTGAGAGTTGGCTGGGCTTTGCTACTGGTTTCTTTTTCTTTACTTTGACATGAGTTGGGGAGAGGAAAAAAATAAAACACATATTTTGACCCACAGCAAAAGTGGGAAGAGGAAAAGGGCATCTAATGTACATGGATTTAATGAATGGTGTATGAAGTTGAAAGATTATTGCAACTTTTGAAATTATAGCTATATATATGTATGTGTTCCTAGTTTAAGCAATATTTTATGAAAAGTCATAGCAAAAACAATCAAAATCTGTTGCAAAATTAAATTAAAAAGGTATCGATAGAAAGTTTTTGAAAAGCTAATCTGTGACCTGAAATAATAATTAATAGAACACAAGCAAAAAAGGCTACTAAAGTTCATTCTGTTCTAATCTATTCATTATAATATACCACTCTGATCACCAGGATTATTAGATTGTACAAGCCAGTGTCTGATGAGCAGATATTTGAATGAGCAGCTGACATTCAATGTGCCATTAAAATAACCAGCTGGACAACTAGCTAGACATGACCAACTGAAAGGATAAAATGAGGATTTTTAATATACTCTTAATAAATTTGATACCATTTAACAGGGAACAATGGGTAAACATTAATTAGTACTCATGGATTTTCAGGTTTGCAATGTCAGCTTTTTACATTCCTGATAATATCTTCTTCCTCCATCTGTTATCACTCCTGATGTTTCTGAGGGTATGGGTAAATATTTGTGGACCTAGCTAAGGGCCAATTCTTATACCTTTATTGACATCTTATTCTGTAAGTAGCTCTATTGAAATTAATTTGAATATTGAATAAGATACTATTGAGTATGAGTTAAGAGTAGCAGATTCTGGTTCTTATTTTCCAAGGTTTATATGGAGGTGGAAAAATTATTTATAGAACCGTCACAGGTGAGCTCATAATCTGAAATTACAAAGAGTAATGGCAAACCCACCTTCTGATAAAGTGGTGACTTTAATGAATCACTGTGCAACTTAGCACAGTAGAAAGTAATGATTATCTGTAGAGAATATGACATATAGAAACAGACTGATATGGGATCTTTCAGGAAACAGCAAAGACCTTTTGAAGGGTGCCAGTAATTGATATAACTAGAAAATCACTACATGACTGAAAATAATATAATGTAAATACAATCTTGGTAATATACGTAGACTCTAACAGTATATATAAAAAGAATAACATCAAAGGGCAATTATTTATTGAAAAACAAAACCACAGTATAATTACACTGTAACTGCTTTGTAATTAAAACAATGTATTATGAAGTGTGGCCTTTAATGGGTATGTTCAAAGGGCCCAATCCTGCAAGGTAGTGAGCGTCCTCAGTTCTCATTGAGTTCACTTGCACTTTTCCCCTGTTTAATTCAGTGGGAGTCAAGGGCAGCTAGCATCTTACAGGCTCACAATCTGAGAGGTGAAAAATGTTGTTGACCAAAGTAAAATCCTTGCTTCTGACCCATCTTTACAGACTGGATTATAAAAATAGCACATTTGATCAAAACAGTCAAATAAAGCGTGTACATTTTATGGTGTGTTGCTTTTACACTGGTCCCCTTACGTAATTATTTCACGAATTAAATGATTTGTACTACTCTAGGACTTTCAGCTAGTCTTTGTTAATATCTATAGGAATAACATTCTTAAGATAGCTGCTAAAATATTCATTGTTTTGGAACAAAAGTATTCTGTTTTCCCTTCAGTCATGAATTATGACTGCATATTTGAATACAGCAGAGAAAAAGAAAATACATTGCAGACATTAACCTGGGAAATAACCTGAATAAATTAGGACTAAAGAGGTTAAATTTTCCTTCTCAGAAACAGCAAAGCAGTTTTCCAGTGTATGTACCCTTTTGACATTTTCATAGTTCACAGAACAGTGATTTATTTTTATTTTTTACTCTGAAGGCCAATGTATTTAAACTCAATTTTTCAGAAATATTTTATTTTATATCTCCAATGCAGCTTTCACAAAATATTGTCATTTATTTTCTCTTAATATGTACAGTATTATAACCATAATAATTCACTATTAAAGCTGTAATTTTTAGCTGGAGCATTTTTGTGATATCCCCAAAACAACTAAACAATTAAAAACCTGGAAAATATGAGAGGAGTGCTGAGAGGTTTTGTTCATATTTGTAGAGTGTTTTGAGATTCATAGATGAAACGTTCCAAAGGATGAATGCACAAGATTGTCATTATTTTTTCTGAAATATTAATTTACAAAAATGAAAACTGATTCGTTCAAGAATCATAAATTTGTGCTGAATTTTTCCTGAAAGCAAAAATGCTTTTGAAGTTGTGCAAAGATTCTCCCCTTCCCCCCACCATTTAGATACCTGCATAAAGGTACAGTCAGCTTTAAGAAATGCCTTTTTTAGTTTGGAAATGGATTGGTTGGGAATGGTCATGTTATTTGAGTAACAAGGTTTTCTGTTCTGGTTCCTAGACTTAGCTGAGTTTACTTCCTGTGATTAAGGGAGTCAGCAGAAGGTATTTCAGGCCAAATTAATCTTTTGTAGAATCGCTGACAATAAAAATAGAGGGCTAGATTCTCCAATCGGCAGAGGCCACTTGCCAGATTGTTAAAGATGTTTAGACATGTGAAGATGTAGATAGGCACTTTTGAAAATCCCACTAGCTGCCTAACTTCCAATAGGGGTGATTTTTACTCTGACTCCATTTGTCTAAGAAAGAGGAACTACAATTTCACTGCTTTTGGTGAGTTAGGCAGAAAAATATTGTGTGAAAGTATAGGATTGATAACTTGGTGCATGCCTCAATTCTGCTTGGAAACACTCCAGTCAGTTATTTGACCTCGTGATTTATGCAGTCAGTCTCACTGCATACACCAAATGAAGAGTAGGAAGAGATTGAGGTGATTTTTCATGGCATAAGAGTTCTCCAAGCAATATATAGTATAGTAGAACCTCAGAGTTATGAACACCAGAGTTATGAATTGACCAGTCAACCACACATCTCATTTGGAACTGGAAGTATGCAGCAGCAGAGACCAAAAATAAATAAATAAAAATACAATACTGTGTTTAAAAATAAACTACTAAAAATAGAGTTTAAAAACAAGATTTGACCAGTTAAGCAAACTGTTTCTGTGCTTGTTTCATTTAAATTAGGATGGTTAAAAGCAGCATTTTTCTTTACATAATAAAGTTTCATAGCTTTATCAAGTCATTGAGTTGTAAACTTTTGAAAGAACAACCATAATGTTTTGTCTGAGTTATGAACCACCTCCATCCCTGAGTTGTTTGTAATTCTGAGGTTCTACTGTATGTTACATTATTTGTTTGAAATTGTTCCTTACCAGTGCTGATTTCTAGGCATATCAATTGTCTGTAGTTTCACATGCACTGTAATCACATTACTTACATTTTTCCTTCATGGTCTATCTGAGGTCAGTCATTTGGTTTTCTGAGGATGTAGATGAGGACACTGTCACAAATCCTCAAAATGCAAATGAAGCTGAAGATGACTAGCAAGGTGCTAATGTGGAAGAGTGCCACATGAGATATAACTTGGAGGATAAACAGGTTGTCCTCTGACCCCAAAGTAGTCACTCACATGAAGATCACATATCTTTCATAGCCTATAGGGTTATATCTCTCACAGTTCCAGATATAGATTCCTATATGCAATGGTGTGAAATGATGTTGGCTGATTGCACAGAGGCTAGTAAACTGGTTATTCTGATGAGATTTTGGATGGTTCTTTTGTGTTTTCCCCATCAGCAACAAGTGCCACAAGGTACCTCACTGAATATGAGTTTCACCACATCTGATATCACTTACACTGATGTCACTCTGGAGTAACTCTACTGAATTCTGATTTTACATTGATGTAAATGAGATCAGAATTTGACATCCCGGGGCAGTTTCTCTGGTCTGGCTGAGCTGCATTACGGCCCCTCAATCCAGGGCTGGCCAGAGACTGGACTGATCCCATTTGTTAGAATTCTCAGTTTATGCCTTTACTGCCCATATCTCTGAAAGACCTTTCCAACAGCTAGGAATCACTGCTGCACAGGGAGGCCAGACATTCCTCTTCTATGATGAGAAAGGTCCCCTAAGCGAGTCACAGGGCCACCCTCCCTTTGTTCAGGAAAAGTACAACTACTCCATTTCTATGCCACTCAGACACCCCTTACACAAGTGTCCAGCAGCAATAGACTGGAAGTCTATTCCCAGCTCTCCCATTGACTTTCTGGGTGATTTTGAATAATCCCTTAACCTATCTGTGCTTCAGATCTCCATTTCACCCTCCCTTGTATGATGATATTAGCAGCATCTTATATTGCTGAGCAAATTAAAGAAACATTTTAAACTGACAATTTCAAAAGATTCTGTTACATAAAATTTTTACTTCTAATAGCTATGAGGACCTTTTTTCCCCCCACCCCTTTATTTTTTTTACTGGCATGTCTTAAAAAGTACTTAAATTTAAATTTTAAAAATATGTTTGAATTATAAAGTAATGCTTTAAACTAATGGCCATATCATTAATTTCCTCTAGTATTTATTGGCACCCATTGTAATTGTGATGAACTCATTTGGTATTAATGTGGGTGTCAAAAGTACAGTGCTTCCTTGGGATTTCCACAGTAATTTAGCGCACAATTATTTTAAAAGGTTACAAATCTTTCTAATGCCAACTACATGGCAAAAGAGTGGAGTACAGTTTTCTCGGGTATATTGTAAAACAGGTACATTAGTCTTCATTCTGGTGAGTTTATCAGTTCTCTCCGTATTCTGAATTACTCACGCTTCCAGGGAGAGCATCTCAGCACATTTCTAGCTATCTTCAGTCTATATGCAGTATTCTAGTTAAAATATCATCTTTGAAAGATCATCAATTTAGTTAACGCTACTTAAGATTATGTTTAATAAAGATGGGGCTTGATGTACAAAGAGACATGGTCTGATCGAGCTGTAGGGAAGTCAAAGCCATTCAGTTGAGGTTGGATCAGGCCCTAGTATTATCAATGACTTATCACATCAATTAGAAATCTGGGCAGGGCCTATTTAGTTGAACTAAATGTTGAATTTTTTTTAGAGAGAAACAAATTATCAGATAAATGTACAATAACCTTGGAATACAGATTTAATAAATGTGCCATGTACTCTAGTCTAAGTGATAAACATCAAAGGGACTGGTTCTGTGGAATGTAAAAAATAAGATATGTAAGCTAATGGTAAGACATCAAAGGATAAGGACCATGTTATTGTCAGAGTTACAGGGATAACTGGACGGCTAACCTCTTCGTTGTTCTCTCTGAGTGCACCGTCTCTAGGTCTTAGGCCTCTTGCCTTTACCTCCCTGGGGTGGAATCCTGAAATTCTCCCACTCTTTGACCAGGTCTTCAGCTATAGCATCCACAAGGAGCAACCATGATTCCTCACTAGGTACGAATGGGTACAGCACCTACAAGTCTTACATTCACAAGCTGTGAGCAGTGGTGAATTCAGTGACCCCCAAACAGCCTTTCCAACACAAAATATTGTTTAATCTTTACAGCAGGAACAAGGCACAACATAAGACAAAATCGATTTTTGACTCAAAGGCCTACACACACATATCTAACCTATGGTCCTAGTTAGGTCCATCTTATCCTAGATATTCCACTCTCTGGAAACTGGATTCACTTTAGTTCAAAATCCCTATATTTTTCTTTCAAGTAGGGCATCTCCTTTGTAAGTCCAGTCAAGTCATTTTTTTCCCTCAAGCCTGGTCAATCTTTGTCTTGAGCCTGGTCAAACTGGTTTGTGTGGCTCACCAGACCCTTGGAAATTGACTCCAAAGTGGTTGGTTTTCTGCATTATCTCAGGTGTTTGCAGAGCATCTGTTATCAGGGCATTATTTCCCTTGCTGCATGTGTAGTCCAAGCTCTGGCTCGATTTAACCCCTTATGCTAATACATTAAACAACACAATCAAGAAGATGGAGTATATAATCATAAATTACTACAGGCAGCCTCACATACCTCACAATCATTATAGCTTTCCAATTTATCTCAATGTTTGCATGCATCTATTCTTAATGTGGCTAATTGACTAAGATAATTACACCAATCTTCAGCATGAGACCAAGGAGGATTTCCATCTTTGCAGTTTTAGTTTCTCAGCAGGCAGAGAATCCTCGCTTCACAAAGAACTTGATCAATGACAAAGATTATCCCACCATGAAGGATGGTGGATTTTTCTTGTTCATTTCTCTTACACATTTTTCTTTACTTCCTTCTCTGTTAAATAAAAATATGCCCAATAACAAATATTAAACCTAGAACAATAGTAATGGAGGGAGAACTGAATAATGATAAGTTGGTGTGTATTTTTATGTTTGTTTTCATTCAGGGCCTCATTCAAAGCCCATTGAAATCAATGGGAGTCTTTCAACTGCATCAATGGGAGTTAGAGTAGATCTGTACACATTGGATGATATTCAGTATTAGGCTTGACTGGGAATTCTTGATTTATTGCTAATTACAGTAAGTGTTTCTAGAATCCATTTTGTTGAGAGAAAAACACAAATTTCTCTTCTTAGTTGTCCTTGTAGCTGCTACAGTATTTCTTTAAAATCCCTTCCCTCCTTGTGTCCAAGCTGTCTACCTTTCTAAACTTTTATACAGTGACAGTATTTAAAAATACTGGTGTTATTGTCTATCCCATCAGACTGTTCATATGGCTTAGCTAATACTGTAACAGTGCTGTACAGTACTTGTAAGACTTTAAAGGCTAACTGTGATGTCATACTATGCTGGAAGAGGCCATCAATCGAGCATATTCTGGTCTAAATTACAATCTTGTAATTTAGACTTGCTCCATTGAAATCAATGGAGCTTCCCACTCTTGCAGACTTCCATATGTGTAATTCAGATTGGGTTCTGGGCTAAAGGATATAAAATGAAGTTGTGATACATTATTGTTATGCAAGATACATTGTTCAGGGAAAGATTTATTCTGGTTACTAGTTGCCTTATTCATGTAATTGAAATTGCTTGGCATAAACTGTTTTAACACAAGGCCTGAAGATGAGATCTGACTAATACCAATCTGTGCCAATTACTATAGGGTACAAATGAATAATGCAATATATGCATAGCCAAAGGCTAGGATTTATCACTAAAGCTTTGCAAAAATGCCCTGGTTTCACTGCACAAATATTTCTAAGGGAATGCTTATATTTTCAGGAGACTTATTTAATTTATTCTATCCTGAAATTTCAGCATTTCTATCATGGAACATAGTTTTTTTGTTGTGAGAATGGTAAGATTCTGCTCTTTATACAAAACTGCAAATTTCATCAATTTGCTGCAAGTAAAAGTTGGCCATTTTCGGACCAAGAAAAACTTTTCATTATAAAAACAATACTACTTTTACCTGATGAAAATCAAAATAAAATTAAAAATGTTTAATTGTTTTCTGAACCCAGAACAATAAATTTTTTAGCAGATATATTAGTCTAATTTTCCACCCATTCTTTTTTGCCAGTCCCATGACACTCAGGCCTTGTTCAATTTATATGTCATATCACACATGTATGGCCATTTCTGTTCTCACAAATTGGTTCTTCAATTAATTAAGTCTCTGGATAGGGCTTATATTTTATTTAATCTTATTTGAATGTATAGCACAAATGCAAATAGATCACAAAATAGGATAGCACCTAGACCTTTCTTCCACAGTGCTGATCACTTTCTCTGTGACTCTTGGGCTGGGAGATGTATGAGGCTGAGGGCCTTGAAGGAAGAAAGGCCTTTTAGGGATGATAGAAGATCTGGATGTTTGAACCAGAAGGTCAACAATAGTCAGGCAATTCATTTCTTTGTTAGGAAAATACTGTGAGAAGAGTGTTCCTTGTGGCATTTCTGACCTTATCCAAACTGGAACTAAAACCAGTTTTGATTTTCACTTAGAATTCTAAATCTCAGAAACCAATTGAGATCAGAGAGTTAGAGATTGGAAAGAAATGAAACCTTACATTTGTCCTTCCACCCAATAATTTTAGAGAATTCTCAAGGACACAGAGCTACTCTTGTATAATGCTTGACGTCAGAGAGGCACTGTACTGTATGAAGGCACAGCACAAATATGGAATCTCATTATTTGTCCACCCACCTAATAATTTTGGAAGGTCCAAAAGTCGGATAGGAGAATCTAGTTTTGTGCCATCTCTAACCCTCAAAGAGGACAATAGCTCTCCTATTTCAGCCTGGCTTATCTATTTTTAAGCTTGGCAGCCTTTGGCTATTTTTTTTATTTCAATTATTACTATTTTATTATTTTTTTTAATATTTTGAGCAATTTAAATTTTTTACGGTTGCTGAAAATTAAGGTGGGGGTAGGGCTGGGAGTTAGGTTTAGGGTAGCACTGAGAGCAAGACTGCAGGAAGCTTCTTGCATGGTCGAAGGGTCTGAGACATGGGGGTGCAAAGTCTGAGGGAGGCTGCGGACCTGACCTGGTGGAGCAGAGACCTTTGCTCAGGACTGCAAGAAGGGGAATGAGCCCCCAGCAATGGGGTGCTGCCGAATAGTTTCTGCCCAGGGATGGCTCCTACTCTGCTGGCTGGTGGGTGAGTGAGTGAGTGGGGCTGTGACAGCGGAGCTGCAGAGGGCTCCCTACATAGCCTCAGGGCTCATCACACCCAATCCTTGCAGGTGTAAAGTGCTGCAGTCTTGGTGGGGCAGAGCAGAGACCTCCCCAGCCAGGACTGCGAGGAGCAGGAGGAAGATGACAAACCCATGGCTGTGGGTGAAGCCACCCTGTTGCTGAATGGCTCTGTCCCTGGGCAGCAACCATTCAGCAGCAGAGTGGTTTCCCCCGCAGTTTGGGACGATGACTCCTCGTAGCCCTGGCCAGGGGTCTCTGCTCTGCCCTACCAGGACCACAGCCTTCCTCACAGTTTGCACCTGCATGGATCAGATGTCACCCACTCTGTGTCAGCACAGGGAGCCCTCTGCAGCTCCCTCGTCACAGGAGTGAGGGAGCAAGTATGTGACAGCGGAGTTGCAGAGGGCTCTCTGCATTGCCACAGGACCCATGCCACCCAACCCCTACAGGCAGAATTGGGGGAAGGCTGCACTCCCTCTGACTGTTACCAATTGATATTTTTCATCAATTTCAGTGTCAGCTGAAATAGAAGTTTACTAACATCTATCAATGTAATCAATCCCTTCCAAGTCTATTAATTTTGCCCCTCCGCCAAAAAAGAATTGAAAACTTCCGAGAGATAAAAGAAGAAAAAAATCAGAGAAAACACAGATATAAATACATATATTCCACATCTAATTCTTATTCATTTGCTCTTTCCTCCCCCACTGACCCAAACTCAGCTAATTACACACATGAGAGAAGAACCTATTACACACACGAGAACACAGTTGCTCTGTATTCACCTATGGTTCCCTAAGATTGGGTCCCCCCATTCTGGCATCATAAGTATCCCAAATAATTCAGTTGCAGCAACCACTAAATCTAACTGCCTGCAGATGGTATATGTAGCACATGCTGATATGTGCCACCTCTAGCAGTTGGAGGCTGCTACTTACAACTGATGGAGATTTTTCCTTAAGCTCAAGTTGCAGAATTGCTATTTCTGAAACACAGGTCCTTATTTAAAGCATCAACAAGTATAAGGTTTGCCATCTCACTGCTCAGATGATAATTCAGTTCTCCCTTTGTATTTGATACAATTGAATGGGTGACCACCAGTTTAAATGTTAGTTGGGCTAAATACATACCCCATGCCAACACTTAGGACTCTTAACAAAGATTGGACAAAGCACAAGGAAATGTAATGTAAGAAATAATCATACACTGGGATAAAGATGGCCCTGTCTGATCTACATGGCCTTTTGAATTTCTATATTTAGGAATTCTATGATTTATCTCCAAGAATAGTGTATATACCAATTATCAATTGCACTGAAGCAGCTCTTTGCATTGAACTGTCACAGTTGAGTTTTTTCTTAAAGAGAGTGAAATATGGAATGCTCACACCCACTAAGAGTTGGAAGCTCTGGATAGAGAACATAAATGTTGCTAATAACTAATATGCCTAGTTCAAAATAGCCCAGCTCTGTTGACCTTCAGGGAATGCAGCATGGCCTATCTCTTTAGGAGGGTTGCTGAAGAAGTAGATATATTTGGGGGTGACCTTTAGGGATCACGGGGAATGTATTTTGTTTGTGCCACCTGTTTATTTAGTGTTGTGTTATAGTGTTGCTAGTTCTATCTTTGTTTGACTGAATTTTTAAGTGTTTTTCAGTGGCACCAGATGGGTGCCACTTTATAAATCTTAAGAATAAATACATTAAAAGTATATTAGAAATCCTTATTTAACCATCTAGCTCAAGCTAGAGAACCTCTATTCTGTGTTCATGTGTCCATTTTTTAAAAGCCAGTATCTCACTACATGTTTAAAATTTACAAAGAATTCTGGTCCAGGTTATTGCTAATCATTTTAAAACAATAATTAAGCAAAACTGGAACCAGTTTATCAGCAAGAAATGCTGATAAAACCAAGGAGAAGATCAGAGAAAAAAGAAAAATATCCAACAGATTTTTTTCTTCTGTTCTTCTATTAACAGATACCAAGACAAGATACTGATCATCAAAGTCTCTTTCTAGATATATTTAATATTCTCAGTTTTAAAAGTCCTAGTTTACCTTTATAGGTAAGGGGTAGGAATTTCAAAATTGCTCCCATGAAGGGACTTAGGCATTGCAACACTGAGCGTTGCAATGTCTAACTCTTAAGCACCCTGCTTGCCAAGTGGAATTCACGGCCCTGAGTTAGGCACCCAGGTTTCCCAGGCACTGTTTGGGGATAGGTGCCGAACAAAGGGATTCACAGAACCTGGAAGCCGAGCAGTGAGCTGTCTGAGTTAGCCCATAAGAGATGCTGTAGGAGATGCCCTCAAAGATAATTAGGCACCTAAATCTGGGCTGCGGGAGGTGCCTCCTTAGACATCTAAGCCAGATCAGCCCTTTCTTATGAAAAAACAGAGAAGCAGTTATAGTCAATAGCCCAGTGGTTGTCATTCCCCTTGGGTGTGGGAGACCTGTTCTCAAATCTCTGCTCCGTCTGATTTGGAGCAGAGACTTAAGCCCACATCCCTGCTGAGTGCCCTGACCAACAGGCTATAAGGTATTCTGGGGATTGTTTCTCCTGTTGAAGCTGTTTCACTTTGTATAAATAATTACATACTCATTGGAGCAGAGACTTGAATCTCTCTCTCCCCTGGAGAGTGCCCTAACCACGGGACTGTAGAGTCAGATTTGTACCCTGGCCTAATGACTAATGTATAAAAAACGGATCAGATTCAACAGGATACACCGAGGAACCCCACCCACAATACCTGATATGCTGATGGTACAGGCACTCGTCTGGGATGCAGAAGACCCAGGTTTAAAACCCTGCTCTGCCTAATTTGGAGCAAGAACTTGAACCCAGGTCTCCCACATCTCAGGTGAGTGCCATAAACACTGGGTACAGTGTTTTGGGTATGGTGGGAGGGCACACCAGCCAGCCCCCCAAATTATCCATCAGTTCATCTTTGTGCTGGGCCTGATCCAGACAACATGCTCCAATCACACCTACTTGATTGGGTCTCTCAGATAAGGTAGGTGGGGAACGCTGGAGCTTAGGCATAAACTACTGTGCTGAGTGGCTCAGCAGGATCAGTACCTCAGTGGTTTGTGCATGCTCACCTGCAGAATCCTAGACACCTATGGAACTTTACCAGTGGATACTTAGGCCCCTAGGGAATTTAGGTGCCTACAGGATTAGGCAGAAGCTGAGCTGAAGATTTGAGGCTCTCGGTGGTGTCTAAATGTTGGACTAAGCACCTAAAGTGGCAGTTAGGTGCCTAAGTCCCTTTGATAAGTGGCTTAGGAGCACAAGTCCCACTCGTTGAATTTCCTGCGCACTCTAGTCATTCAGGTACTTTTGAATATACTACCCAACACCCAGTGCAGAGAGAAAGAGACAATTAATTCCATGTTGGGGTTGTTACAGCTGTATTTTCACAAATTATTGCAACAACCTGGTATTCTTCATTGAGTTGCTGGAGGGACTTGAACATGGAAAAAAAAAGATCTGAATGTATAAAGAAATTCAGAATCAGAGAGGCTTTCAAACAGTGAACTTGAGTGCAACATAAGGATTGTTAATTGTATTCATAAACAACTTGCTCTACTTTATGTAGTCTAAATTCTTCCACAGCATCACCTCTTTAGGTGTGGACAGCTCTCAAAACATCAATACTGTAGTTCCACTGTACAGGCTAGAAAAAAGCCCTGAAGGAGTTCTTCACCGTCCCTTCATGCTAAACAGCCCTGCTCCCCAGCAGTTCTCTCATAAGCAGAATGGAGAGTTTGGGACAAGGCTAGTGACGCGGCAGCTCTGCAGATGCACTGACCAAAGATACCTCATTGCTCAAAATACCATGATGTTATATTAAGAATACTTAAAATATAGAACAGGAACAGCTGTGTGGCCAAATGGGGAAGGATTTTCTTTCTCCTCCGCTGATACCCAAGGAAATCCCCTGTGTAAAGTCTACTGGGCTTGGAACAAAGGACAAGAACTCCTTTTAAAGTTTCCAGCATTTGCCTAGATGGGGCTTGATCCAAAAGCTCCTTGAAATCAGTGGAAAGATTCCTATTGACCTCAGTGGGGCTTTGGATCTGTTCCATAGTCACTACTATACAAATATGTGACTTCCAGTTTTGGTAATCACTTAATAATACTTTAACTGTGAACATGCCATACTGGGGGAAAAAAAGCTATATTGGAAATGCATTTGAAATATATAATACTTTATATCTCAATATTTTCACTATCCACAGAACAGTGCATATTTTTAACAATTTAGTATGTATTAGTGATAATGCATCTCTCTTTTTTGTCTTATTATACAGTTTTTTATGAGAGTTATTGACCTATTACCATAAAATATACTCCTAGATTGAAGGAGGAGCAGTAAATCTGTTGTATTCAATTGAATTACCACCACGTGGTGCAGCAACTACTGCATACAAAGTCAAATCCAAAATGTTTCACATATTAAAAAGAAAAAAGTCTAGTTCAGAAGAACAGTTCTGATATATAAAGATATTATACCAGTGGGCCTGATCCTGCAGCCTTAATTCAGCCAAAACTCATTGAATTAAAAATTTAGGCCCTACAAAACTTGTTCCGTTGGTTTAGGATTAGTTATGTCAATTATCAAATCAAACAGCACATGGTATTATCTTAATCTGGATGCCTCAATTGGCAATTCCCATGTGTTCTTTGTGAAATGTATGAGGGTAGTCTTAGTTATGTCTTCTGTCACTTCGATCTTTTTTTTTATAGCTATCCCATCTTTGCAATGGGACTGAACTGTTCTATTTCTAATGCGCCTTGTGGTTTGGGGATTTTTTTACATATTTTTTTCCCAAAGGGATTTTGGAGCCAGGTCACTACAATGACACATCACATCAAGAAAACTATACCTGTGCAAAACCAAGTATTCACACCCCTCATGTTTTAAGATAAAGAGATGGTCTATAAAGACAAGAATGCAGAGATGTGTTGCCATGTCTCAATAGCAGCGTATGCTTTTTGTTCTTATTGACACACAGGTCCAGCTTCAGGCTGCAAAGCATGAAAAGGCTATGGGTCCAAAAATCTTCCTTCATGGCAGGTACTATTCTTTTCTATATTACATTGGGGGGAAGGGGGAGCCTGTGTTGACATAAACCTATTGAAAGCAGAAGCCTCTTCTTTTAGAAAAAGGTTGACTAGTTCTCTTGCATCTTTATTGATGTTTTCTTGTTTAGGTTCCCCTTTCTGATTCCACAGTTCAAAACACTTGGGAATGGCTCTCAGCAGCCCTTTTTGACATGGAAATAATTAACAAGCTTCAGCTCAATCAATACTGTTGCTACTCAAAGATTTGATGCTTTAAGCCTCTCCTGAATTAACTTATCTCAAACTGTGTCTCAGACATATCACATAGTATTTCCTGTATTGCCGATGACAATTTATGAAATGTTTATCAAGTGTAGCACCTATGTTTATTTTACTCCTTAGACTTATCTATACAGATCCATGGAAGAAGTCATTTAATTTGAAGAGCGTGTATCCTGGCATGCAGATATTGAATAGTAAATAAATTGGAATTTTCTTTTGTTTTTTTTTCAGCACATTCAGTATTTACAGTTTAGGTATCTCCTGATGGGAATAGGAGAGCTCAGATCAGTCTGAAGCAAGGAAGCCTTTTAGAATGGTTTTTGAAATCTGGAACACAAACATCATGATAACTATCTCCTTGCTTTCCCTTCCTCCCTCAACTGTACATAATAAGTTTCAGAGAAGCATATGAGGAATAGAGGTTAATTACCACTGACGGCAGCAGCAGTTTTCCTGAAATTAGAATAGGAAAAGATGATCCTTTAAATGATCATGAAGAATAAGTACCTGCTAGTGTGAGTGGTACATTTTAGTTGTGTAGGAGGCTGACTTTTTAAAGTATTCCAACACACCTTAAAAACATGTCTAACAATGGTGGGGAAATATTTTTAGTTATTTGTGCAACATCCAGTACAATAGAGTCTTGATCTTGGATTGGATCCCTTTGATGCTGCTATAACAGAATATTACATAGTCTAGTATAAAAGATCATTTAGGACATTTACATTGTTCCCTGAATTGCAGCTTTTTGTGGAATCAAAATGGTCACTGTAATATCACAAGGCATTCCAAGATATCTTTCATAGTAGACAACTCAAACAGTGGCAGCTGAATGTTCTCGCTATCTTGACAAGTTAACAAACAAGACAAGGCCAATTATTTAGTTTCATTGGTGAGAATAGTTAACCAGCAACTTAAAGATGACATATTAATTTACCTAGTATCTAGCAAGCATGTGAATAAGTATATTTACCATACAACAAATAATTGTGCTTTTTAAAAGCTCTCTAGAATCCAATTTTTTTATTCAGGAGTGGATTAAGGATGAGGGATTAGTGGGCAAACAGTCTGGTGGGAGAGGATGGAGGATGCAGGTGAGAGCTAGTTTTGGAGGAGGAGCTATTTGATGGCAATTGGAGAGGCAAAAATCTGCATTTTCCTTTCATTCAGTCTGGATTATGAACCAGCCAGAGAACCCCATCCTCACCCAACTAAAGAAGCAACTCAACAGAGTGTCTCCAGCTAACATTCTGGGAGAGAAATGGGAGGCATAAATAGGCTGAAAATATCTTTTTGCTGCCCACAATATCCAACCATAATACCCTTTATCTTCCCAGAATCATTTTATGTGTCTATTACACAGAGATAAACTGAGAATAATAGTTGTATTTGGTGGGATTGCTGAGTACATCTCATTTGCTTATAAAACCAGAGTGTCGTCTTTGATATTTTCAGATTACACTATAATAATTACAGATAAAAGTAATGATAGCACTTGTTTTGCTCTTTTTTGTTTATTACTTTACTACTTTTTCTTTACTGAACAGTAGAAAAATCAGGTTCCTGCATTTCTTTCCCTTCTAATTAATTTCAGCTTCTCTCCCTGTTTTCTCCTCTCCTTTTCCATGTCCTTTCATAAGAATTTTTACTTCCTTTAAATATCTATTTCCTTCTCTCTCACCTTCCTTCTTCCTCTGTTACCTTTTCTTACTAATCCCTACAAGCTCCCCCTCCTTCATCTCCATTTCTCTATTTCCTCTTTCTCCATTTCCTTCCCACCCATCATTCACTTTCTGCCACTATAACTGTAACCAAAGCTGCTTATTTGAACAACCCAACACATCCACATCTAGATCTGCACAACTGGTCTAAACATCTCATGAAAGCAAGCTTTCTCCTGGAATTTCCAAGTACAGTACACTTCCAGACAGACCAGAATTACTGCAGAAACCATTTCCTCTGGTCATAGTTTGGAACTTTTTGTCTCATCTGCTGCCCAAAAAATATGAATTTTCTCAAAAATTGTTTTGATGTTGGCGGTTGAGGGGCAAAGTTTATCTTGTATTATCCTAATTGGTTTTCCACCTTTATTTATTTTTAATCTGGGACCCAAACCTACTGGTCTTTCTCGGCAAAAATCCTGATTTATATCACTGGCTATACGTGGTTTCCACTGTCTAATTTAAACTTTTTTAAAAAATTAGGCCTATTGCATGTCATTATCAATTTAACTTGGAGTACAGTAAAACTCTAAGATCTTAGACATATTGTGGTTTAAGCTTACAATCCATGAAACATACTTAATGAAATTATATTCAAATACTTTGAATATACATTTTACTGAAATAATATAATAAAAAAACATGGAAGACCAGGATGAAAACCTGCCTTTACTGAAGGCAATGACAAAACTCCTCTTGACTTCAGTGGATCTAGGATTTCATCCCAGGTATATAGTAGTGTATTGGACAGGACAAATGCTACAGTCTTTGAAATAACTTAGTATATACATTCATAACTTAGTATATAAATAGACGTTTTAATATCCACATATCTGTACCAAAAATATAGGAACAAAACCACACAGAGTAATCTTCTAGAATCTCATAATAGATACTGTTCTGTCATGTTTTCTGTGTATACAGAAAACCAAACTCTTTAATGTCTAAGATATATATTCTGTTAAAATCTGAAACTGTTGCTGTGGAGGAGATAACTTATAGTCTCTGTTCCGAACACTGTATTGTGCAAAGATTAAATGGAAGGAAACGTGATATCCATGATGCAAGAAATGCTGATCTCTTTGGGTCATTACATAACTTATTATATTTCCAGAGACTAGGGGAGGTTATCCTCATGTGCTTCATGAGTTGAGGCATCAGTTCAGAGTTCTGAACTGAAGCCTCAACTCAGATAGGAGGAATTCAAAGTAATCTATCCAGTTTGCTTGAAAAACACGTGCACCTTGGTCCCTTCTGTTCTTTGCCTGTGTCACATAGTTGTCTAGACTCCTATGGATCTAGACTCCTTTGCTCTAATTTCTGCTGTTTGGGTTTAGTTTGTGGGTGTGGGGTGGAGATGGTGGCCTGTGATTTACAGGAGGTAAGTGTGATAGAATGCACTACTATATTCACATCCTATACACTATTGTAATAATCTGTGTATGAAATATGCCTTGTGAGGTATCATTTGAAAACTCATAACTTCCCAGTAAGTCAAATGTATATAGCAACATTGTGACAAGTTATAAATCCTGCCCCTCACCCCCATATTATGTTAAAAATATATATTCAGACTCACGTAGTCAAACAGATTTGTTTTGAACAAAGGAGTGTATGCTTGTTTTAATTTGCATTTAAACAGTAAACAGTCATCAAGCAGAAAGGGAAAAGGGAGAAAACAAAGTAAGCTCAAGTAAGTGAAAAAACCCAGTAGGGAACATTCTTCCACACAGACTCTTTGTCTTCTGGTTCTCAGCTGAAACTGCTTTTCAAAGTGAGACTGAAACTATAAAAAGGACGGGCAAACACCCCAAGGAACCCTCCACCCCATCCTGTCTTTATCACTCTTTGCACTAAAGAAAACAAAAGAAATCGCTGTCAGACTCTGGGGGAGGGGTCATGACATACAGGCTGGTCAGTAATACTGCTGGAAGCATGTGGTGAGAAATTTTGCTTGAATCTAATATAGGTTGTTAGACAGTGGAAAGCATTTTATCTTTTTTTATAATCATTTCTGACTTTTATGCCTCATTGCTTGTTCTCAGTTAAAATCTCTCTTTGCAGTTAATAAATTTGTTTTATTGTTGTATCTAATCCAATGGGGGAAACTCCATTTAAAGTGTCAAGTTGTTGTGTATTATTCCCTTAAAGGAATAATGGACTTAATATTTTGGACTGTCCAGAACAGGGCTGAGCAATACAAGGCAGAGGTTTCTGAGGAAAATCTGGGACTGAGGGTGTTTTGGGGACACCCTACACTATAACCAATTCTGGTGAGAGCCAGAGTATTACCCAAGTGTGGCTGGCAGGCTGCATTTTCACACAGATACTCAGGGTGTGGCTTGCATGCTGAAGGCTGTTGATGAGTACCCCAGGTGGAAGCTACAGCAGCAAGGCATTGTAAGGCACCAAGGTTGCAGGGTAAAGTGGCAGAGCTCCTCATAGGTCTGGTCCATTCCGTTCCCTTGTATGTCATGGTATGACTAGATCAGGTGGTCCCTTCTGGCTTTAAACTCTGACTATTATGGCCATTAATGAAACTGAGAAATGGACATTAGACATGGCATAGGCAGGAAGCTAAATGAACTATCTTATTTACAGATGCAGTGAAGCACTGAAATATAATCTGCACAGAGATGAACATTTCATTTTGAGTAGACAGGCTTATCTGAGCTCTAACCTGTAAATCCAGTTGGTACCTGATAGGTTTTCTGTTCTTCATTGTTTTACATCACTGTGTCAAAACTAGACAAAATATTCATGTTTTAAAGTTGGCTCACATTAGCAGAAAAAATAATATCTATAGTAGAACTATATTGCAAAAATCCTCCTTATTTAGTTATTTAAAATCAGTCATTTTTACTAGGGCAGTGATGGGCCTGATCGTACACTCATTCTTGCTGATTTTATACCATATTAGCATTCAGCTGCTGATGTGGCACTCTGCTTTTCAAATGTTTAATTAAAATATTTAAAAGTTAATTTGCTTTATCAACATTTTATATATAAAACACTTATTATGGGTCATTATTACTTAAGTGGCCTTTTACAGTATCATGGTGTTTTAATGTAGCATCAGCATTTTTATTAGTCCCCTGCTTAATTTAGATTACAAACAGTTCACATGAGGCTAAAACTTGGTATGAAAATTGTAGTCTGGGTGCCACATTTTGTTCCCAAATATTGTTTCAGATCAGTAAGGCTATTCTTTGAATAGCAGGATCAAAATGGCATAATGGCACCAGATCTTCAGCTAATATAAATTGGTGTATCTCTATTGACTGAACGGGAGTTATACCAATTTTCAGCAACAGTCAGTCAGATATATTTTGAAGGTTTTGGACTAAAAACAAGGAATCAGACTTTAAAATATTTGAAATGTGCTTAATTTAAAATAAAAACAATATATTCCTGGAATTTAAAACTGTAGACATAATCATATTTTAAAATGAGTAGAACAAAAGCCGGAGAGCCTTTTAACAGGATAGATGATGTAAAACCATTTACATTTTAATGGAGAGAACTGAAATAGAATTATTACTGTGATTATTATTACTACTGCACAGGTGGGAGATGACAACCAATCTGCACTTTAACCACCTCCTTTCCATTGCCTTGATAGTTGCCCACTCTCCTTCTAAGACATTTTGGACCCATCCCCAAATACATCTGAGGATTTGTCTACATTGGGAAAATTACTTTTTAATTAACATATTTTTAAATACCACTTAATACTTAGTGTAGATAAAAATAGCTATGTTTCAAAACGTGGTGTGTTCTTAAAGCTACTTAATATTAGAGTGTATTTATGTTATTGTTTACTGATTCACAGCCCATATAACTGTTGACCAATGGGGCTGGGTGTGTTTTAATTTCATCTAGTACTTTGTCCAAGCTGTTTTGTAACATTGGAGTGTGGCTAAAACCAAATTTTATAGAATGTATCAAATAGTGATGGACACTATAACTAGAATCTCAACTAACAGTGAGGTACATCAGAATACTTATCTTTATTTGTGGTGCACCATTCCCCATTGGTGATAAAGTGAACGTAACTGAGTACTATTGTGATGATTCTCAGGAACAATTAGCCCAAATCTTACAGAACAGAACCCTGACCTCACGCTGTCTTAAAGTCTATGAAAATGTCCTTAAAAAGACTCTGTTGGAAACCTTTCATCACAGTATGTTTCTTCCACACTTCGAATAGCAACAAGTAAAACACCCAGACTTTTTTCCTCCTACTAACCATGGGCTAAAAGCTCCGGAACCTTTACAGAACAACCAGGGTATCTGCCCATCAACTAGAAAACATGCTTTCATACTTTTTCTCTTTTCTTTTCTTCATGCATGCTGTGAGCACTTCATTTCATCTTCTGCTGCTAAATGCCTTTTATTATCCAGGATCATGTCTCCTTCTCCCTACATATTTTTTTTAGAATTTTTCTTTACACTTTTTATTTGACTTCCATCTCTTCTCTTTTTATGGTTACAGTGCCCTCCTCTCATTTCCTAATATGATGGGGGAAAATATTATGCTTGTATGTCTCTACAGATGTACTTTATTCATATAGAGCTGTGAATAAAATTTCCCTGCTTTCCACAGCATGTGTATGTGTGAGGGAGGGGGTTAAAATTGATGGGTCCATCATACCTTTCAAAAAATATGTTTGCTGTCATGTATCACTTATTGTTTTTCATCTTTTATGTGTTATGTTTCCATCAGAAAATACCTGGAGTATGTGGAAAAATGTGATTTTTATTTTTCCTCATTATACTCAGCTGTCTTTCTTCCATCATCTGTACTGTCTGATCGACTTAGTCCTGTGTTATACAAAATGTTTGATTCATTGGCTTTGTAAACTGTTTTGAGCCCAATCCTCAACTGATGGAAATTTCCATAGCAAAACTGAAGCTAATGGATCTGTGCTGATATACGCTTGCTCAGGATCTGGCCCTTTGCGTCTACATTTTCTGTGGCATAGATCTGTTCATCTAATTCTTATAAGTGTGTTCTTGGAATTAGAAATCTACTCTTTATTCTCAACACTGTAAATTTTACCTTCCTCCTACGCAGTATTTCTTATTTACTGTCTTCTAAACAACTCTTTGCATCCTACTACAGAATTCACTTTCTATGCTGAACTGGTGAACACTGATGCATCTTTGAAAACATATGGCTTGCAGGTCAAACTGGCAAGCTGGTAAAGATAAGTTACTCTGAAAAAAGATTTGTTTCTTTTGTAGTAACTGTTCATTCTTCCCACCATTTCTCCTGGCTCCTTTTATCAGTTTTCACTCTTATTAACTGAGTTACTCAGTATTGTTCTATTTTGTTTTCTTACATGTTTAGTAATAAATTACCCTTCCAAAATGGTATAGATTCACTTTAATTTGTCACCAGTTTCATAAGAAATAGTCATTCAGCTATTGTTTTGGTAGCAGCCATATAGGTGCCTAGTTAGACAGACAAACCCATATGGATAGACAAATATTCATACAGTGCCAAAATAAATATACCAATCAAATGATTGATTTAGCTAGTGAAAAAAAGTGTTGATGGTAGTGCATGTCCTGGAAAAATTAATAATATTTGTTTACTAATAACCTGAAATGAGAAGCTAAGTTTATTACGTCCCCTGTTCCCCATCCTCTATAGCAGTGGTGGGCAACCTGCAGCCCTCGGGCTGCACGTGGCCCATCAGGGTAATCCACTGGCGGTCCAGGAGACAGTTTGTTTACATTGACTGTCTGCAGGCACAGCCCCCTGGAGCTCCCATTGGCCGGGAACACAGTTCCCCGTTCCCAGTCAGTTCCTGCAGCCTGCTGCTTCCCTCAGCTCCCATTGGCTGGGAATGGTGAACCACGGCCACTAGGAGCTGCAGGGGGGCCGTGCCTTCGGATGGTCAACGTCTGCAAAATGTCTCACGGCCCACAATTAGTTTACCCTGATGAGCTGAAGGTTGCCCACCGCTGCTTTATAGAGAGGAATAGGCAGAGCTGCCTCTCTCCCAAATTCATGTAGTCCTTATTGAACAATAATCAGAAATGCCTTGGGTTGGCTAATACCCTCTGTTCTGTTTCAAGGGATGAGGCATCCATGCTACTGGGGGAGCCACTCTCATTTATTACCTATTATTTAAATCAAAATCCGGACAGTGGGATTTCAAGGACACTAGATCTACCACACAGATGAAATAAAAACCGAAGTCATGTGTGTGTGTGATAAATGAAGGGGGGGGAGGGAGGTAGCTCCCTTTTATGGACACCCAGCCAGCCAGTAGCTATAAAATCCCTCTTAGTAGTTGTTCTCCAATTGCTCTACCTGCAAAGGGTTAAAAAGTCTCACTGCTATCAATAGGTAAAAGGAAGTGAGTGGGCACCTGGCCAAAAGTGCCAATGGGAAGGCTAGAACATTTTAAAATTAAAACAGACTCCTCTTTTGTCTGTCTGTGGTTGTTCTCCCGCAGAGAGGCGGACAGGGCAACAGCTATGCTGTAAGAAGCTTGGGGCCAGGTATGAAAAATCCTCGGTATCATACCTAGAAACTACTCATTTGAAATCCCAAATATGTAAGTAGATCAGGAAATGTCTAGGAAGACGCGATTAGGTTTATCCCTTTTTATTTCTTTATGGCCTGTGGACTCCTCTGTGTTAACCCAAGGTGCTTTTATTTTGCTTGTAACTTTTAAGCTGGATGCCAAGAAAGCTATTCTTGGTGCTTAATCCTTTTAGTTACTCTTTTAAAATCTAGCAATAGCCTGAATTCCCAGACGTATTTTCTTTTTTTTATTAATAAAATTTAACTTTTTTAAGAACAGAATTGGATTTTTGTATCTTAAGAAGTTTGTGCACATGTTGTTTAATTAGCTGGTGGCAACAGCTGATTTCCTTTTTTTTTTCTTTCTCAGTTCTTCCCTGGGGCGGGGGGGTTGAAAGGGCGTGAGGGTACCCCACAGGACGGAATTCCCAAGTGTGCCTTCCTGGGCTCTCAGAGGGGTTCTGCACTTGAGTGGTGGCAGCATCTACTAATCCAAGCTCAGAGAAAAGCTGTAACCTTGGAAGTTTAATACAAGCCTGGAGTGGCCAGTATTAATTTTTAGAATCCTTGCAGGCCCCCACCTTCTGCACCCAAAGTGCCAGAGTGGGAAATTAACCTTGACAGTATGTGTGATATCCAGGAGGGATAAAAACAACAATTCAGTTTAGAGTCTCAAAAGTTGCAGAGCCCTGGGAATAATAATTAGATCGAAGACAGAGGAATTGCACAAACCCAACTAAAACAGAGCATTAGAATGCTATATGAGTCTACCACCTCTCAATCTAAACACAGAGTTAAATTTCATTAAACTCTATGATTATTTTATTTATTGATGAACACAAGTCACCTCAGAACAGATGATGATGCCATTTCATGATTTGTTTATAAGTGGCCATGTGCATCCATCTTAAAACATTAAAAATCCATAAAAGGAAAGGAATGCTTTTGTGACGTGATACACAGCAAAGCTCAAGCCTTTATTATGTGAGTGAAGAGGCTGTAAGTAGCCTTAACTGTAAAAAGATAATGAATAATGGAGGCCTGCATGAAAATTTCCATTTCACAAGGGATACTTGACTAAACAACATAAATTAGCAAAAATAGACAAAATAATACTTCATGGGCCTTGGAAGGACTATTACTGTATCTCCAGCAGTATCTGAGCTGCTGCAGCTTTGGAGCTGATCGAGATTGGCATTTTGATGAATAGATGGATCCCTTTCCCTCAGCCAGTGAGATGACTTTAAGGGTGAAATGGGAGCTGGGAGCCATCTTAAGAGTCAGGACAGTGAGGAATCAAGTCTTTGGGTCCTGTGGGGGGATAGGGTTAGCTCCTGGAATCTAGGCCAAAAAAGAAAGCCCTCAGTAAAGACCCTCTCATCTGTCTAAGGCCACGTCTATACTTACCCGCCGGGTCGACGAGTTCTCGGAGTTCGAACTATCGCGTCTGATCTAGACGCGATAGTTCGAACTCCGGAAGCGCCGCGGTCGACTCCGGTACTCCGGTACTTCCGCGGCGTCTGGACGGTAAGTCATTCGAACTAGGGTAGTTCGAATTCAGCTACGTTATTCACGTAGCTGAATTCGCGTACCCTAGTTCGTACCAGGGGCTGTGTGTAGACCAGGGCTAAGAGAAGCTCTCAGTATGAAAGGGCAGGAGGGATGGAAGCCTAAACCCTAGGCATTTAAGAATCTCTGTGTGGGGAGGATTTTGTCTTTGAGTGAGTGAGCTCTAGAATGCACTGTGGCCCATGAGGATTTGTAATGGACTAAACCAGCAGGGATTCACTGTCATTAACTGACTTATTTCTATCGGTTAATTCTCTTTATTGTTACTTTATTGAACTTATTTATATGTTCCCAGCCAGAGTAGGAGTAAAAGGCTGTTTATTTGTGAGTTCTGCAAGTGAGTGTTAAATGCCCACATGTCTTCAATATGTGGAGCTCCTACTGTGCTTTCCCCCAGGGGTTGTGTGTATGGTTGCCATGGCTACTGACACTTTTGTGCTCACATGGGCTCCAACTCAGGCTTACGTGTAGCATGAGGGTGTTTACAATATTTTGCAAGTATATAGCTTCTTTCATCTGGGGATCTCAAAGCACTTTGGGAATATGGGTAAGTACTAGAGCTTAAGACCTCCAATATTTATTTCAAAAATGTCTTTCTATCAGTATTTGTTTTCAAGATACCAAATGTTTGGCATGGTTTTACAATATTTTGGCAATTTTCTACGTTTTTCTGCCTGCTGTTAGGATGAACAAGAGACATTTGTGGCATATATTTGAATTACTTTTCAAACTCTGAACTTGTTTGGTTGTTGTTGGTTGGGTCAGACAAGTCATATGATATTGATTCCAGTTCTGTCACTGGCTGAGTCTATCACATGCGCTCAGGAAAGTTAGTAGAGGCCATTTCAAGTAAGTTTTCTCAAAGGGAGGGGCTGCAGTATTGGGGGAAGGAGATGAAATTTTTTAGCACTGACCCAAAACTGAAGACCATCCAGGATTTTGAGGAAGGTTGGGAGTTGAGAGTTAATCACCCTACCTGGTGCCTCCCTCCACAACACTAAGTATAAGATTTGCTGACCTATCAAAGATGCCAGAGTTCCCATGTGACATCAGCAAGTAAGGATGATGGTGATTTGTTGTGGAAGATC
Source organism: Mauremys mutica (assembly GCF_020497125.1). Taxonomy (NCBI): domain Eukaryota; kingdom Metazoa; phylum Chordata; order Testudines; family Geoemydidae; genus Mauremys; species Mauremys mutica. Next base: position 50,747,040 of record NC_059079.1, on the reverse strand, counting down.
CCGATGAAGGAGAATGTGTGAGAAAGTAGGGTCATATGGCCTGGTAGGGTCCTCAGGAGATTCAGATAGTTTGAATAGGTATCTATACCCCAACCCTAAACTGAAATGAAGTTCTGTTAATTTGCATCTGCTCTACAATATGCTTCCGAAGCAGTTTTTTTCTGAGGTAAGGCTGCTATATAAACATTTTATATGTAGTTAACAACATTTTTCTACATTTTTGTGATGGAAATGCTTGATTTTAGCCTTTTTGTGTGAGAATTTTGGTCAAATTCAGGCTCCATGGAAAGAAAATCCACAGCAAAATACTCTAAAAAAAGTGTGTACTTTGGAAGGACTTCAATAATTGTAGGGTAACTTGAAAATGCTGTGCAATTGAATTTTTGTTTGTTTGTTTATTTTTTGCTTTCCTTGTGCATAATACGTCTAACTGGCATACACCAGTGTGGGTGTTACATATGCTACTGGTACACATGTATTTTTTTTTTTGCAGGTTCAGTATAAGCACTAACATTTGAAAATGTAACCCTATAAGGTGAATATAATTCAGGGTCTGATTCTGCACCCACAGAATCCTGTTAGACTGCAAACTCTTTGGGACTGGCCCCTTTTATTGTTTATTTTATTGTTATATGCTGTCTTGACTCTCCAATGTCATACACCATTCAGATTTAGTGGCATTATAATAGAAGTACGTTGCACGCACTCTGCACAAGTGTAAAAGCCTACACAAATCTTGGTCTCTGTGTACAATACCTAGCACAATGGTCTCCAATACCTGATTAGGAGTGTTAGGCATGTCCACTGTAGAAATAATAGACAGAATTTCAGCAAGTGGCACATCTTATGAAATGGGCCCTTTTTGTGCAAGATGTGTTCCTTCTACGATAACATCTAAACAATTTCAAAATACCAGCCTTGTGGCAACAGACCTGTCCTCTATCACTCCATTAAGTGTACCCTCCGTGAATTCTCATCTTCATTCTTCAACAGTTCAGAAAAGACAGTTTTAAAAATGTGTGATTAAAGTACTGCAATGAAATAGAGCAGCTCTGACCTTTTATATTAAAATAAAAAGCTACGTTTTCAGAGCTTTGCAGAAAGAAATCATACAATACATGTTGCTGGCTCAATACACAAATAGGATAGAGTTTAATCTGTCCCTGCTTCACCAGTAGGAAATAATTAGATATCAAAAGAGAAGTAGTGAAGTGTAGCTGTGTATTTTTTTTTAACAGGAATGTCATTAATTCCCTTTTCTTATACTTAATGCGATTTCAAATTCAAATAATTATACTTGGACAAGGTCCTTTGGTTAAAAGTGAAGCTGATTATAGGAAACTTACTTGTAGGTACTTTAAAGCAATAAACAATTACAGACCATCACCCTATGTGTTATACTTTTTTTTCTTTCAGAAAGCCACAATAGCCCAGCTTTAATTAAACAAACTATCATATTAATGAAGAGTTTATAGTTTATCCATCAAAAAGCCCCCTGATACTACAGATTTTTAAGAGGCTTATAAATCATTATTTTCTACTTGTACAGCATTTGCAACATTTCAAAATAAAGTCTACTATCAAGAAAAGTTAGCAAACCAACTTGGGAGGTATGCTGTTACTGATCAGGACATGCAGATGACTGAGCTACAGCCAAAGGAAGGATTTAAACACCAGGCCACAACTCCATTTCTTTATTTTTTTAACACTTATGCCCCTGCTCTTACATACTAGGCATTTTAACTGGGTCTAGTGTACGTTACAGGGCTCCCAGCATATAATCAAAAACTCTGGGTTGACCCACCTCAGCCTTCCCATAGGACTCAACTCACTTCTGAATCCTGCAGAGTGCATAGAGGGTACCAAGGGAGGATCTCAATCCGCGAAGTCTTCAGGTCTGCCCTTCTCCTATAGACACAAGGTCCACCACCAAAGACTCAGGTCTCATTTATTTATTGGGGCCTGCCCCCTTACCCTTTATCCACACTGGCCACTGGGGCACCAACAATTTGCTTGGTCACTCCACATCTTCATAACTTGGTATCCAGGGCCGGTGCAACCATTTAGGCGATCTAGGCAGTCGCCTAGGGTGCTAGGATTTGGGGGGCGGCATTTTCTTTGGCAGCGACCGCGGCGGCTGGATCTTCGGCCACCCCAGTCACCGCTGGCATTTAGGCAGAGGGAGCTGGGGCAGGGGAGTGCGGGGAGAGCTGCCTACAGCAAGTAAGGGGAGGGCGGCACGCAGGGGAACTCCCCACCCCAGCTCACCCCTGTCTCCTAAACTGATTGGCGCCACAAGCCTGGGAGGCGGGAGAAGTGAAGCAGCGATGGCATGCTCGGGGTGGAGGCGGAGCAGGGGTGAGCTGGGGCGGGGGGGGGCCTCAGGGCGGAGGGTGCGGGGTGGGGAGCTGCCATGGGGGGGTGCCTCAGGGCGGAGGGGGGGAGCTGTCGTGGAGGGGGGGGCACCTCAGGGCGGGGGCTCAGGGACGGGAGGGCGCAAGGTGGAAGTTTCGCCTAGGGTGCGAAACATCCTTGCACCAGCCCTGTTGGTATCTAATCTAATCCCTAACAACACACAGCCAAATGACAGCTGCTGAGTCTGAAAAGTGAACTGACCTCATGGTTCACTTATCGTGGTGACCTCATGGTTCACATTCTTGCCAGCTCTATCCATGCATGCTAGCTCAATGGCTCTCACCACACTTGCTTCAGAAGCATTGCAGGTCAAGCCAGTCTTATATGTATGGCCCTAATTAATTCCACATCTCTCTCAATCCAAATTTTCAAGTTTACTCCAATGCAAAAACCAAGATAATGTTCACTAAGGTAAATAACCAGGATATTAAGTGGCTGTATTTTACCAGTCAACCAGTGAAGAAGAGGCAAAAGCTGATCCCACAACATGCCTCTTTTGCCATACCCCTGAAGGCAGACAGCTTCAGCCCTGAAGCTCAGTTACATTCTACTTCCAACCTGGCTGCCTGCTTGTGGAGTACACAATAGAGTGCCTACAAACTCCAGACATCGACCAACCTTCCAATGTCTCCTGCAATCACAGGTGACAAACTTAGGTCAGACGCATGGCATGGCTCTGCGACCGATAGATAAGACAAACATAGGTCCTGTAACAGTCTGCTTTTTAGTGCCCAATTGCCTGGGCCTTCAGAGAATCAAAACCCTCAGATGTTGCTGTCTCAATCCTAAATGAATGGAATGCATGCCAAAAATTGCCAGATTGAAACTTAAGTAAACTAAAGCCTCCTTCATGACTGCAGCAAGCTGGTACCTGGTCAAGTAGCTGCCATCCCCATGTATGAATAGTGGGGATGGCTCATTGAAAAGCGCATGAAGAGTTTAAATAGAAAGTGCAAGAGCCCATTAGCCCCCTTGCTTGGCCAATGGGTGGCAGAGAACTCAAGGAGGAAGAAGCGTTTGACTCCTGCCTTACCAAGTATGGACTCTCCTCTTCCCCTCTTCCTTCCAGGTGCTGTCTTATTGCTGTGGGTCCAACCAACAACCACTTCCATTGAGGTGGGTGAGGAGGAGAGATTTCTTATAGGAAATAATTTGAGTGATCAGAATACAGAGGGCCAAATTTATCAGGCATATGTGTTCAGTTAAATGGAGTTGCCCCAGCAATTAATGTAAATTAATCATTCTTATGTAATTTTATTGACAGTTCAATTTCTGGAATTAGTCTTTGAATAGAAATAGGTTTCAATAGCAAAAGCATCACAATTCTCATCAAAACTCAATGTACACATCTCAGAATTTCTCTTTACTGCAGTGTCCACATATAGCACAACTTTGTATCTGTGATAGGTTTGGTTACAGAGATTGTCACCTGATTTGCTGAGACTACCTCTGAGCCCGTTTTCCCTGCCACTTGGGACTCCAGAACCCTGCCTTCTTGAGGCAGACTTACTAGCCTGCTGCAACGCAGACCCGGAACTGGTCCATGCCCCCAAAGCTGCAGACTTAAATGAAAACAGCTTAGCAGGGCACCTGCCTCCAGCACCCAGACATCCAGCTCCCAATGGGATCCAAACCCCAAATAAATCTGTTTTACTCTGTATAAAGCTTATACACAGTACATTTATAAATTGTCTGCCCTCTATAACACTGATAGAGATATGCACAACTGTTTGCTCCCCCAGGTATTAATCACTTACTCTGGGTTTCCTAATAAATCCTACTTTTTATAATTAATGAAATCACTTTTGTTTAAGTGGTTCCAAATAATAACAGACAGAACAAAGTAAGTGACCAAGCAAAATAAAGCAAAAACACTCAGGTCTAAGCCTAATACATCAAGAAACCGATTACAGGTAATATCTCACCTTCAGAGATATTCCAATAAGCTTTTTTCACAGGTTTGACTCCTTCCTAATCTGGGCCCAATCCTTTCCCCCTGGTACAGTCCTTATTAGTTCCAGTAGCCATCTTAGGTGGTAAAGGGGTCTTTTCATGACTGGCCACCTGGTTTGTCCTGCTCCACCCCCTTTTATAGTTTTGGCACAAGGGGGGAATCTTTTGTCTCTCTGGGTCCCCACCCCTCCTTCTAAATTGAAAAGTACCAAATTTAAGATGGTTTTCAGTATCAGGTAACATGATCACATGTCTTGTGAGACTCCAGCCTCCATTCCTCCTGGGGTGGCCCACATGTACACAGGAAGGTTTGCAAGTAAACAGAGCCATTTACAGTTCATTGATTCTGAAGCATCCTTCATGGCTTCCACTTAATATGTTTACATCAGTAATACAAGTTTATATCTTATTCTCCTAACTTCAGACATAGAAATAATACATGTAAACAAATAGGATGAACACACTCAGTAGAGTATAAGCTTTCTAATGATACCTTACAAGAGACCTTTTGCATAAAGCATATTTCAATTCATCATATTCACATTCATGAGCATATTTCCATAAAGCATATGGAGTGCAACATCACAGTATCCACTTCATTTATTTTTCTTGTTATCAAATGTTTACCCAAGCCTCTATGTATGTAACTTCACCCCAAATGAAAATACCCATTCTTTTGCTTGGTTGTGTGATCTCAGGAAATATTTAGTACCATTTAAACTCTTAATGGGGTTCAGAGCTACCTTATTTTCAGTTGCTTTGTAGCAAAAAAAAAGACTTTCCCTTTAAATATATGCACTTATCTTAGAGTAAATAGTATTTGATTGTAAATTGAGTATGTTGTTTACACCACTTTCTTATAACTTCTCTCATTTCCATATGAATAACCTAGTTAACTAGGAAGAACAGTATGAGGATGAATATGGATGGGGCCTTTCAGTTTAGCCACAAACAGATATTCTATGTGTGAGGAATAGGCAAATGGGAATTATAAACCAATTGACAAAAGACAGAAGAGTGGATAGCTCTACCCAAGGCCAAAAAGAGTGGAATTAAAGGAAACCAACATGAGGGGGGCAGAAATACAGTCAGCATAATCTTGCTTGCTCTATCCCATCATACAATGAAACTCTCCTCTGATGGGTGGGAGAGAGGCCAGGAGTTGTGGCTAGAATAAGAGCACATCTCCTCCAAGACTATGCTGGCATAGTGGTAGCATGTGGGTGAAAGTTCATGAGGCATTGTGGAGGTAAGCTCTAGTAATAAGGTTTTCCAGCTCTACAATATGTGGACTCAATCTTCAACTGCAGTCAAGCTAGTGCTCAGCACAGCTAAGGGGACAAAGGTCATTTTATGACATTCTTAAGACCCTCCAATTCTGGAGTCCAATTTGACCCGTGGAATAGTTTATAGAAGCCTCAGCACAGGGCTCAATTGGATTCTGGGCAGCCCCAGGAGGGGACTTGGTGTGAAAAGGAAACATAAAGCACAGTTCAGCCACAGCTATAGATTAAGCACACAGATTTTACAGATTGAATTCTGCTCTACACTAGCAAATTAGGTCAGTTTAACTACACTGATCAGAAGTGTGAAAAATCCACACCCTTAGTGGCATGGGAAAATCAACTGAAATTCCTTGTAGATAGTGCTAGGTCGATGGAAGAATTCTTCCATCGTCATAGCTACTGCCTCTTAGGGCAAGTCTACACTAAAAAAATAAGTTGACCTAAGTTACATTGACATACATCCACCGCAGTAATTGAATCGGTTTTTACACTTCCACACTACACTTTTAGTGTCAATGGTGTGTGTCCTCACCAAGAGCGCTTGCACAAATTTAATTGCCAATGTGAGGTATGTGGGACAGTTTCTGAAAGGTAACAGTTGATGTAAGCAATGCAATGTTTACACTGATAATTCATCGGCCTAACTACATTGACTTAAGCGCTATGCCTCTCGTGGAAGTGCAGTTATTAAGTCAGTGTTGTGGGCGAGTTACATTAGTGGGAGCTACATTTTAGAGTATACGCTTGTAGAATTAGGTCTACCTAAACTGCCTTATGTTGACCTAACTCTGTAGTGTAGACCAAGCCTCAGAGAGGTGGATTACCTATGCTGATGGGAGAATCCCTCCTATCATGGTAGATAACGTCTACACTGAAGGACTGAATTTTAGATGTAGATGGACCCTGAAAAGACATCTTTGTACACCTTGTGTTTTCCAGTACTCTAAGTTATGCCTTAGTTTGCCTGCCACACAAGGATCATCAGTGATCAGCAGCACTCTAGCCAGGCACCCTTTCTCCATCCACACCTCCAACATCCCTCCCACATCCAGAACTGTGAAGGGAGGTGGTATGGAGCAAACTACTACCAGCTCCACTAACTTGATGAACTCTCTTCTTTTGTGACATCTTGTCTTCCCAATGATGGACCACTACAGTGTTCTATTTTTTTATAAAGGAAAATCATTGTAAAAAATATTTCTCCCTGTACGTTGCTTTATTACCTTCCAAGGTAATCTTTTTCTTTAAGTGTAAAAATTAAAAACAAAACAAAACAAAATAAAAAACCAGCAAATTTTCATGTAAAGGTATGCTGGACCTACCCAGAGACTGATCTGTGGAAAAAGTGATGTTCTTCGGAGCTCCATCTACCTGAAATACCATAGTGAGATGCCACTCAAAGTAGATTGGGCAAAATTTCACAAAATGATCAACCAACTTCTTTCTTGTGTGTTCTTCATGAAGTTATGTCACTCATTCTTTGTTCCTCTTCTTACTTTGATCAATGAATACATTTACATAATTGATATTTAAAGTATCAGCATTAGGCTTCAAATTTAACACCTCAGTGAGATGAATGAGTGCATTCACACTTCTCAGACATCTTTAGACTGTGTGCAGGCTTAGGCAGAGTTCACTGGTTTACATTTGATTCACAATTTGTGAGTTTATCTGCATGTTGTTTCTTGAAAGCTTAGGTTCTGAAATACAAGACAGCATCCTCCATGAAAAAGTACAGGCTGACCAAGTCAGTGAAATTTGGCCCGTTTGTTCTACATATGTACCACATATGGGAGTGAGAAGGATAACTAGTTTTGGTCACACATCCTTCATCAAATGTTTATTTGTTTGAAAAATTTATGGCTGTTTTCTGATATTCAACCAGTTCTAGTTAGACCTATTTGATAAATTGTATTCATCTCACATTTTTGACAGTTTAACCTGCACTCTGCCCACTAATCCATCTCCTGCATATCAAACTTACAAACGGTTGCAGAGACTCTACTTACAAATAAATAAAAGCCAGCTAAATGTTTCCTAATTTCTCCTCTGACCCAATCCATAGGTGCTGTTTCCCTATCAATATTACACTGGTCTGAGAAGTAGGTCAGGGAATATTCAGGCCGGCACCAATGACAAGATTAAGATCCATAATAAAAGCAAAGTCCACTCAGAAGGAGCTCTTTGTCTTCTTTTGAGGACAAAGCTTTGGTCTCTCTGGATGGAGTAGGTTGAATGGCTTCTTGGCTCAGGAAGATGTATAGTAAAAGCATATATTCTTTTTGGTTTTAACTCACAATGTAAGTCAAATCAAGGGCCAAATTCCACAGTGAGTGTGCATCCAAAACTCCAACTTACTTAGATGGGAGGAGTTCTGGATGCCCAAGAAGGAATGCGGGATCAAAATCATATTAGCCATATAATAGATTCTAGGCTTGAGTTCTCTGTCAGTAATGCCTGTTGTAACAATTTGAGGAAGCTGTCAGTGAACAGCTTCTGAATTCTGTTTGATACTGGGACCTGACTCTGTGCATCTGTGTCAGACTACAAACTCCACTTTGATTCTGCCATTTTATACTCATCTTGACCGAAAAGGGTTGGTGGCAGAAGGTTAACAATAGAAGGTCATTAAACATTGATGATCATCTAGAGAGATGACTAAAGTCCAAAGCAAACCAGTTTATCAAGTCTGAATTCTGACATGGAAGAGCGGGAAGGGGGAAACAAAATAGTGGATCACCTGGTTCAGTCACCTGGCAAGGCTGACCAGGGAGTCACATAACAAGGTGGCTGAGTTTATAAAAGAAAAGTCTCCGACTGGCAATTTTCAAGAGAGATGGAGAAGAGACTCCAAGTTCTGGAGGAGAAGCTGTGTCTGGGAGCTCAGTGGGAGAGTAAGGATCCTGTACTCTGACATACACCCAAAGAATGCTCAAAATGGTGAGGAAACCAAAAGGGTGAAATGTTTATAAGTCTTTTATTGTTTTGTCTAGAGCTTTATATTATTTGTACTACTTGAAGTAATGGGTGATTGGTTTTGGTGCACTTTCAAAGCTTATGTGTCTGTTTGCTTCAACTATTACTTTGACCCGAGGAGGTAACTGTAAACCTAGGGGGCCCACAAGGTTGGAACTGTGGTAAATGTGTGCTTAAGCCCACAGGATGTCAGCATTGGCCTTGGAGGCCTAGGGCAGCTAGGCCATGGGTACCCATTTCTGTGAAGGAGTAAGAGAGAACCTGTGCCAAAGAAGCCAAGAGGAGAGACAGTGTTGCAGGCTACTATGATGAAGGGAAGCTTAAGAGCACATGGACTCAGGTATAAGGCCTAAACACAGCAGGTTGTCAATGTCCAGGCAGAAGAGGAGCTCTATCGGTGATACCAATCTATTGGATAAGCAGTAGTATGCTCACAAGCAGGGGAGAGGTTGCTTTGTCTTTTTTGTTTTTTCTCTAGACTTCCAATTTCTGTCATAGAGATTGCTGCAACACTAACACAATATAGATTTGATTTCTTTTCAAAGCTCATGTCAAGAAAGCTAAAAGTACACAAGTCGCAGTCAAGCAGTAACCCCTAGATTTTTCTTTATGTTTCAGTTTACTTTTCTTCTGTGAACCATTGTTTAAATTAAACCCTGTATTTTGTTTTTGACATACCTGCTGACTCCACTGTGCAGTTCCAAGAAAAATTAATAACAGATTTGATAAAATGTGAAATACTGACAGTGGGAAGACTAAAATTTCTCCATCCTCCCCTATTTCATTTGAAGTCAATTAAAGGTAAATTACAGTAATTGATTTTATGTTCCTAATGACGTCAGTATAATTGTACTATTAATATCATAACATAAAAACGGTTCACCTCCCTTTCTGTTGCTTAAACACATCATCAATTTCATTTTATACTTTTCTGTATATCGGTAGGGATGCTTAAGGTTTAAAGTAGCATAATGTGCTATCAATTTTTACAAGGCTGCATTTTAACCCTGGAAACAAATTTTAAGCAATGTAGAAATTATCAGTTTATTCTCTGAATGTGAAGTTATTTTCATGTATTTCATTTCAGAGGAAAGAAGAAAATTATTACCTAATGGTGTCAGCAAAGCAGGAAATGTATATTGTAAAATGACAGGAATATAGCATACCTCCATAATACTAATGTATTGGGCTTTCTGTTGCAGTTCTAATAAAGCTCTAATTTCCCACAAGTTCTTCAGGAGGCTTGAGGGAGATGGTAAATTTAGTGAAACTACGAATTTATGAATATCGATCACCAGAGTTTTATTCTTACATAATCATTCACTATTTACCATTTTTCAAGTGTGATCAGTGAATATTTTTAGAGTCAAAAAGGCATAAAAGCATAGGTTGTACAATGAGCCCTAAAACAGGTAAAATGCAATGTAAAAAAAAGAAAAGGAAACATAATTGAGTCCTATACATAAACACATTCTCTCTCTCTCTCTCTCTCTCTCTGCGTAATCTCTCTTACTCCCACACACACACTCTCTCTCTCTCTCTCTCTCTCTCTCCAGTGTATGGGACCTAGATACTGTTTGTTACATACCACCATTCCTCCTCTCCCCCCCCACCGCACCCCCAATTTCCATTAAAAAGTATTCCTAGTTGTCTGTTTCTTTGACTCCGTTAATCTGGTCAATAAAATCCACTAAACATCACAGTTGTTCTTCTATGCAACTGCTTCCCTGGACCCCACCAAGCTACTCCAAATGCTGCTTCCCTGATGGCCTCTGACCCACTTAATCCCTATGTCCTTCTAGTCCACAATGTACCATGGGATCTCCATGCCTCACCTCTGTAGGTATTCTTCACTGCCTCACCTTCTCTCTCCACCCCATACACCCATTTTCTCACATTTCATCCCACCCATCCATCTTGAGCTGTGCTTTCCTTGCTCACATCCAAGCAACAAAGCCCATTATAAAGCCCCCTATGGAATTAATCTTTAATTGATTATTTTAATTGTTTAAATCCCTAATTGCATAAAGTTTAATTGCACAGGAGTTTAATTTTAGCTGATAAATCTATTGATATTAGAATATGACATATATATTTAAGCAAACAGATCTATTTCCTAAATTGAGAAAGGGGTTTATAAGTTTTTTCTGTATTATTTTTTTCTTATCTTTTCAATAGAACCTACTTTTCACAGTGCAAGGATTTTCAGTATAAACTTACGCACACACACACACACACACACACACATCTGTTTTGGAAGGTTATACTGAAAATCCTTGCACTGTGAAAAGGTAAGAAAAAAATAATACAGAAAAAACTTATAAACCTCTTTCTCAATTTAGGAAATAGATCTGTTTGCTTAAATATTTCCCCCATCTCCCTTTCTCTTTTTTAAAGATTCCCTGGAGTATTGCAGTACTTTCTTCATGGTTCCTGACATTCCCCAAAACCCAGCTATGTGTTCAGCAATAGTTTGTGGCCTAACAAGTTCACTCAATGCATTTTTTACAATAAAAAGTCATTATTGACTACAGAACAGTTCCTAGTTTGGCTTTTGCATGATTCACAGTGAGTTAACAGTTGCTGGAAGGGCCACAAACTGATAATGAAATGGCAGCTGAGTACTTTGAGTCAGGGGCAATCTGAACTGTCACATTTTCTTTTTCAACAACTTTCACTCCAGCTGCCTCAATTCACCTGCCAAGTCCATAGGGTACTTGATTTTTATTCCACCATTATTTTTTCCTTGTCTATTGACTATAAAGGTTTTTTTTATGTATGTTTAAGTGCACAGTTGTTGCTTCACCCGTCTTCTAAGTTGGTGTAAGATGGCTATCATTGCCAACCAGATAATCTGCATATGACTTTGGTCAGCCAGTGTCACAGCCAGACTGTGGATGAAATCCTGGCTCCATTAAAGTAATTGGGAATTTTGTTTGGCTTTCATGGAGCAGGATTTCACACGATATTTGCTTTCTGCAATCATTTTATTTATTTGCAATCTAATGCCTACTGAAGTTACTGTTCAAGAAAGAGATCTTGGAGTCATTGTGGGTAGTCCTCTGAAAATATCTGCTCAATGTGCAGCAGCAGACAAAGAAGCTAACAGAATGTTATGAACCACTGGGAATGGGATAGATAATGAGACAGTAAATATCATAATGCCACTATATGAATCCATGGTATGCCCACATCTTGAATACTGCATGCAGTTCTGGTCATCTCGTGTCCAAAAAGATATATTAGCATTGAAAAGGGTACAGTGAAGTGCAACAAAAATGATTAGGGGTATGAAACAGTTTCCAAATGGGAGAAAAAAAAAGACGGGGGCTGTTCAGCTTGTAAAAGAGATGACTGGGGAAGGATATGATAGGTCTATAAAATCGTGTATTGTTAGGAGAAAGTGAAGAAGGAAGTGTTATTTACCCCTTCATATAACACAAGAACCAAGAGTCACCATATGAAATTAATAGTGAGTTTAAAACAAACATAAGGAGATATGTCTTCACACAACCCACAGTCAACCTGCAGAACTCATTATCAGGGGATGTGGTGAAGACCAAAAGTATAACTAGGTTAAAAAAATGAATTAGACAGGATGCTTATTTACTGTGTGAAAGTTGGCAACTATGAATGGAAGCCTGGAATCAATATTTCCTTACCCCTCAGCTGGGAGTGGGGAATAGTATAGCTAAGATTTTAGCCACAGGTCATATCAATCAGATTTGCTTATCATACCTGAGTCCTTCAGCAAGGAAAAAGGAGTGAAAACCTGGTATTTCTAATGCAAATAGCAAGAAGCAGTTAAAACCTTTTTTTTGTTTTTTAAAAAGAAGAGTCCATATTTATGGATGATAAAGGAGCAGTAAAGAGCCAATCTCTATATATTTGCTTAGCAGTTCACCTTTGAAAGGAAATTAGTGCATTGTTTGTAATCTCTCTGACTGGCAGACTGGAAAACCAGTATTTGAATTACACAAATTCGTGTAGGGAATGAATAAAAATCCCTTCTATTTATCATGTTTTAAAAAAAGATGAAAGAACTTTGTTTTGTTTTTTAACATGTAAGGACAAATTCCCAGCTGATGTCATTTGGCATAGTAGCCTTGAAATCAATAATTACATTTATTTACACCAGCTTAATATCAGCTAAAGTACCGCAAGGTCATCTTAAAGGAGAGGAAAAAATTTCTCCCAATGATACACAATAACATAATTGAATTTTAAGTTATAAAACAAGAACAAATATTTTTTTTCTTGGACAAAAATTTTGCTCCCACAAATCTTTATCATAGCCAAGGAAAAATAGTGACAAACAGGGGACTCTGTGATCTATCCTTGGGTTCAGCAGGTAGCTAGATAAACTTTGGGTTGCAGGCTGAAAAGTGTTGACTTGGGCTTGGTCTACACTAAGAACTTATGTGAGTATAACTGTGTCACTCAGGGGTGTGGAAAATCCACACCCCTGAATGATGTAGTTATACTGACATAACCTCTGACATAGACAGCGCTATGTCAATGGGAGGGCTTCTGCTGTTGACATAGCTACTGCCTCTGGGGAGGTGGAGTAGCTATGCCAATGCAAGAAACTCTCCCGTTGGCACAGGTAGCATCTTCATTAAGAACTACACTTCATTAAGCAGCTCAGGGCCACCCGAGGAGGAGGGGGCAAGTGGGGCAATTTGCCCCGGGCCCCACAGGGGCCCCGTGAGCCGCTCCGGGTTTTTGGCAGCATTTTTGCAGCGGGCCCTTCACTCGCTCTGGGTCTTCAGCGGCGGGTCCTGCAGTGCAGTGGAAGACTCAGAACGAGTGAAGAACCCACCGCTGAAGTGCTGCCGAAGTCTCCGAGCGCAGCCCAGTGAGTACAAGCGCGAAAAAAAAAAAAAAGAAAAAAAAGAAAAAAGCCATGATCAGCGGCAGCTCTGCCACTGCCACTTCATTCTTCAGCGGCAATTCGACAGCGGGTCCTTCTCTCTGAGAGGGATCCGTCGCTGAATTGCCACCAAAGACCCAGCCCTGCCCCAGGCCCCCTGAATCCTCTGGGCGGCCCTGAAGCAGCTGCACCGCTATAGCGCTAAGTATAGACAAGCCCTCAGTCAAAAATGGAATGAAAAGTGCAGTGGCTGGACTAGAAAATTTACATATTATCAGTTTCATGATACGTGAACATATTTATTATTCCACAAATATCTTCAGTCCTTCGACACATTGCTATTGGTATTCCTGCGGAATGAGGAAGGTAATTTTTTTTCCCCCACAGGCTAAACTCAAAAGTATAGATAATTTATGACTTTCTCTCCTTTAAATACCTAGCGCAACAGACATTGACAAAGGGAACAGATGTCAGCATGATAGCTGAGCAAACAAGTGCTGAGGGCCATGTTTTGAATCCCGGTTTTACCTTAAGCAGCAAGTCTCAAATTAACAAGACTCTGTTAATCTTTAATGTGCTGTGTCAGTCAAAGGGCCATTTTCCTTGCTGAGGAGAACAGTAAAAGAAAAAGCAAGTTCCTTCAGAGGGCACTTGAGGCAGCAGGTTTACACTGTCCCTCTGGCCCCAATCCTGCACCTGCCCTTGCCTTAAGGAAAGGAAATATATTATAACATTGTGTTTATACACTAGCTAATCTATATGTACAAGCATTCTGTTCCAGAGAATTTGCTTGACATTTTGCATGCCTGGGCCAACAACCTGGATGTCTAAGTACTGAAAGCTTCACAATTTTTTTGGCAAGTTTTGCAAAGCCTAAACTTCTCCATAAAATAGAAAAATGCAGACAAATGCTACAACTGGACCCCTCCCTCTCTTGACCCCAGTAGGAAGTGAAATTGAAATTGTCTGACTAACAAACCAACATCCTGAAACAATAGAAGTGGAAAAATCTTGTTTCTGGTGGGCCCAAGTAGGGACCAGCTAAGATTTTCCCCTGAGCCTAGTGTCCTATTCCCCCTTGGAAAACTAGGACAAGATTTTCAAAAATAATTAGTGATTTTTTTTTAGGTAGGTCTTGTATGCAGATGGTTCACTACTGAAGTCAACAGGATCTGCAAACGGCCTCTAAAGGTTTATTACAACAAGATTGAGAGCTCTAAATTTTGAAATCTGTTATCTGAATTTATGTACCTGGCCTTGCTATTTATTATCAGAACAAAACTGTTTTAACAGTCCCTCTGGGGTGTGAATTATTACATCCCATAATATTTTGGAGGGAGGAAGCACAATTTGCATTTATTTCTGGTTTAGTTTTTTAAAGTCTCTCTTTTGTAAGAAGAATTTTATTGTGTATTTTATTGTAATATTTAAAATATCACTCAAACTTTTGAAGTCTCCCTCACTCAGATTGTCACAGCTTGTTAGCCTTGTTTGGGGTTTTTTGATGTCTGTAAATCTCTGACTGAAATTGGTGATTGTGTCTGATTTTGCCTCTTTAAAAATACTAATGTTGATAACAAAGACATTGTTAAAGTCTGATATCTAAATCTTTCATAATATTGCTGTGTAGCACTAGGAGATTCTATAAGGAGCTGTTGAAGAATGACATGAATGTTGACACACAGGAGTTTATTAAATACAGATCCTAAGAAGGAGGAAAGAATTTCTATTGTGGCTCTTACTATCCTGATGCAATTCACAGTGATACAGCATCATAAAGTTAACATAATGGTGTTATACTGACCCCTTTGTACACCTAATACAGCCCTGGACAAATACCTGCATGGATTTTGACAGCATGTTAACTATGTGCCTAAAAGAAGCTGTGCTCTTCCTGAAAATCTGGCCTTGGCTGTGGCTGGTGATCACTTGAAAATCGGGCACTAAGCTTCTTTGAAAAATCTGGTCCTTTGTGTGTTGTCAGCTTCACTTTGCTTCTATTATTTATTTATATAGATTTGGCATAAAAGAAACAGCCCATACAAAGCGCTGAGCACTCTGAAAAGTATTCATCTTGCAATAACCCCCAGTAGTATTAATACTAATATACAAATTAATGCATTAAAACTTAAATAATCAAATGAAGATAATTTACTACAACTGGCAGATAGACACACCACTCAAGCTCCAGAAATGCCTCTCACCGCACAATTCCACCATCATCCTTCCCCTAAAAGCTTGCTCGACAGGTTAGTCAATCTTTTTTTTTTCAGTAGTGGAAAAGACTTATAAACAACAGAAGAAATGAAATATTCCTTTGTTTTAAAAGGAGTATCTCAAAAGATAAGACAAAACCCAAAAGCTGTTCTATCTGAGACTGGATATTATTATTTTATTGATTAAATTTTAGCTATTTTTTAAATAAAATTGTCACGTTCCGTTAAAGTAACCCATGCAGTGGTGTCAGCTGAAAAGATCAGTAAACATATAATTCATGATTTACAAAAAATTCGCGGAGACTGGCTGTGACACTATTCCCCATATTCGTTATAATAATATTCTATGATATGATTATGACATAAACACAATGTATTATATGTAAGATAGGTCATGTGATATAGCATTGGAAAGGTTATGATTTATTGACTATGATTATCCTATTTGTATGCATGTATCATTTTTGTATCTGAAGTTAGGAATATTGTCTGTGTAGCTACTACAAATGTATTTATACCTGGGGAATGCCCACTAGGCAAAATGTCTGTCTAGATGGCTGACTGGGAAGGGCTCAAATCAATGGACTATTAGGGAGAACAATAGGTCTTAGAAGAAGCTACTCTACCACCAGGGAGTTTTCCTGAGGACACTACAAACAGCCTCTTAGTCATGGCTGCTTGACGCTACAGGGGCATGTGACCAGATCACCTGGTACTGGACTCCATTTTGGAATACCAGTGTTTTTCCACCTTAAGGCGTGGGAACCAAGCTTGTAGACAAAGGGTTCCTGCCATATGCAAAAGCTATTTAAGGCAAGGGAGTGACATCTTCATGGTTTTTCACTGACTCCCTGCCCAAAGGAGACTGTTGGAAACACCTGAGGAACAAGGACTGAACTGGGGAGAACCAGTCTGGAGGAATTTTTAGCCTGTGGAAGGATTATCTGGGTTTTTTAAGCTGCAAGCAAGTGCAGTTCTCCCCTTATGAGCCTGCAGCCTGCTTAAATCATCATTTAGGGTGAGAATTTGCTACTCATATCTAATCTCTTTAGTATATTAAGCTCAGATTGCATTTTTTGTTTATTTGCTAGGTAACCTGCTTTGTTCTGTTTGCTATCACTTATAATCACTTAAAATCTACCTTTTGTAGTTAATAAATTTGCTTTTTGCTTTATCACAAATCAGTTTGTGGGAGTTATAACTTGGAGCAAAAAGCTGTTGTATATTCTCTCTCCACATTGAGGGAGAGGGTGAATTTCATGAGCTTATTCTGTGCAGTGCAAGACACTATAATTTTGGGTTTACACTCCAGAGGGAGGTGTGCTTTTGAGCAACTGGGCAGTTCCTTAGCTGTAGCTTCCGTATGCAGAGCTGATCACAGTAGCCTGTAAATACTGCATCTGGGTGAGTCCCTACATGTGTGTATGCTGGAGAAAGACCAAGCTTGGAGAGCTTGGCAACCTGTCACAGCAGCACCATGTGAGAGGGAGCCCAGGCTGGTGGGTATGGGGGGCCCAGTGGTACCCCAGTTGCAGGTGGCAAGTGATTCTGCCAAGGATAGGAAATTGTCATTAATTATTAATCATGTTTATTATGGTAGTGTCTAATGACCAACCAAAAATAGAGCCCCACTGTACTAGGCACTGTAGAACTCAGTAGTAGGTAGTTCCTCCCACAAAGAATTTACAATCTATATACACAAGAAAGACAGGTTTGGGGAAGGAGTAGAACACACAAACAAAGTGAACTATGTGGTTGTGGTAAACAACATGTTAGTTCCAGATTTTTTGCGGGAGGGGATTGCTTAAAGGGGATCAGCTAAATGGAAAGAAAAGGGAAGGGAAATGAGGAGACAAGGCTGGAGAGAAGACAGTATAATGTGCAGGTGTGGAGTGAAGCTGAGGTAAAGAGATTGTGATGGTGAGGGTTGGAACAAACAGCAGAGAACAGAGAAAGTCAGAACTTTCTACAGTTGTGACTGACATGTCCAAATTACCATATTTTTAAGGTAAGCATAAGTACTGGTTGCTGTATAACTACAACTGAGCAAACTAGAATAAACAGGTCTGGTAGAAACTGAGTGTAAAATTCTTCTCTGTTATGGCAGTGTAAATCTGGAGTAATGCTTCTGAAGTTACTTGAGATTGTTAGCAGTATAACTGAAACATAGCTCCTAGTTTTCAGATACCTAGCTGGAGAAATATTATTAATTATGGAATAATGTGCTGCAGATAAATGGCTTCTCTGTCTAGTCATTATTTTTATTTCCTAAGAGATCATGCCCTGGACTACTTCTACCATAATTAAACATTCTCATGGCTAGTACAATCTGTTTGATTGTTTTATTTCTGTGTATCTATTTCAATCTCCCTTTGTACTGTACTGCAATGCTTGTTATCTTGAAAATTAACACAGTGAATTATTTCTGACACTATCCCACTTCTCCTTATGCCAGGAAGAGAATGTTTTTATATTTTTCCCCCACATAGTCCCTATTAAAAAATGTACTTTTATTTTTTTGTCATTGTATATGTAGGAGAGTACACAAGAAGCTGTGAATGTTTTTTTAAGTGCTTTTAGTAAACTGTTACAAAAAATAATAACCCCGACCCCCATCTCTTCAAAAAAACAACCAAACATAAAAACCTCTCATTTCAGGTAACTCACCAATTACCCAAGGTAAGTTTAAAGCGTTTGATTAATTTAGCTTAACAAAGGGAATGTTAAGGACTGATTATTAGTCTGTAAGTACCTACCTGCGGAAAAACTATTTGATAATAGGCTCTTCAATCTAGCAGACAGAGGTATAACACAATCCATTAGCTGGAAGTGGAAGCTAGACAAATTCAGACTGGAAATAAGGCATAAATTCTTAACAGTGAGGGTGATTAAATCTTGGAACAATTTACCCATAGTCGTGATGGATTCTCCATCACTTGGCAATTTTTAAATCACGATTGGATTTTTTTAAAAAATATGTTTTTTTTCAGGGAAGTTCTATGGTGAGGTGAGACCACAAGGTGAGACCAGAAGATGATCACAATGTTCCCTTCTGATCTTGGCGATGAACTTTGTTGTTTTCATATCACCAGTGTGATTAAATAGATAATACCCCATAATTTTTAAAAGAATTTTAAAAACTTTTATTCCCCTTATCTGAAATAACTCTGTTAAAGCTAACAGTTGGACTCAGTTTCTTTACTAATTTACTTACTGAAGACGAGTGTGAGGTATTAAGGCACAGTCCTGAGTATCAGGGTGTTTTGTTATCATGTATCATCTCAGCACTGGAGAAACATAAAGGAAGACATAGTTCTTGTCTCAAGGAATTTACTGTTTAAGGTCCCAATCCTATAGGCAGCAGAATACATTCTTGAGGGGTGCAGAGTGTCCACTGATGTCAATAAGATTTGATGCTAATGAGACATTCTGGATCTCCCAAGAGGGACCCAGTAATTTACCATATGTTTACATGGGGATAAAACATCCTGTGGCTAGCCCAGATCAGCCAATTTGGGCTCATGGGGCTCGGGCCCTGGCCCCAGTGATGGGCCAGGGTACGGTTGCCAACTGTCTAATCGCACAAACCCAAACACCCTTGCCTCGCCCGGAGGTCATACCCCTGCCCAGCCCCTTCTCCGAGGCCCCGCCTCCATACACTCCATCCCCTCGCCCTCTGTTGCTTGCTCTCCCCCACCCTCACTCACTTTCACTGGGCAGGGGAATGGAGTTGGGGTGCAGAAGGGGGTGTGGACTCTGGGATGGGGGTAGAGTCAAGGGGTGTGGGAGGGAGTTTGGTAGTGGGAGGGGGATCAGAGCTGAGGTAAGGGGTAGTGGTGCAGGAGAGGGTGTGGGGTGCAGGCTCAGCAAGGGAGTTTGGGTGAGGGAAGGCACTCAGGGCTGAGGCAAGTGTTTGGGGTGCAGGAGGGGGTGCAGGTTGTAGGCTCCAGGAGGAAGTTTGGGTATGGGAGGGGGCTCAGGGCTAGAGCAGGAGTTTGGGGGGTGGGTTCTGGGAGAGAGTTTGGGTGTGGGAGGGGTCTCAGGGCTGGGGCAGGAGGTTGGGGTCCAGGAGGGGGTGAGGGGTTCAGGTGCCAACAGCGACCGGCATGTCTGGCTCCTAGGCTCGGGGATGGCCAGGTGGCTCTGCACACTGCCCCTGCCTGCAGGCACCACCCTCGAAGCTCCCATGGGCTGTGGTTCCCGGCCAATGTGAGCCGTGGAGTCAGTGCTCTGGCTGGGGGCAGTGCACAAAGACTCCCTGGCTGCCCCTGCACCTAGAAGCTGAACATGTTGGCTGCTTCCATGAGCTACACAGAGCCAGGGCAGGCAAGGAGCCTGCCTTAGCCCTGCTGTGCCACAGACCGGACTTTGGCCTATTAAAATCTCCTGGATTGCCTTTAATAGTCACTGAGAGATTGAAGCTCATTCCGGGAAACTCCTGGCCAGTCTGGGAGTGTTGGCAACCTTAGCTTTGGGGCCTAAAAATTGCTGTGTAGAAATTCAGGATCAGACTGGAGTCCAATCTCTGGGACCCTGTGAGCCTAAGTCTGAACGCTTCACAGCAATTTTTAGCCCCACAGCCTGAGCCCTGCGAGTCTGAGTCAGGTGACCCAGACCAGCTGAGGCCATGCCCCGGGGCGTTTATTCTCATGTAGACGTAACCTCACAGGCTGAAGCTCTACAAGCTGGGGTGGCATCTTTCAACCCACCCCTGTAAGGGCTGCAGCAGGGACTGAATTGTGACACACAGTTATACCCCTATTTTCCCACTGATCCTGGTGGAAAAGTGATAGTCCTTTTCCTGGTTTCGTTTGATCTACACTCCATGCAGGCATTGCTGGGGCCAGGGGAGGGACAGGGACAAGGAGACCCCACTTATCTGAATGGAATGAGGGTGAAGAACAGTTAGTATTTGCCAAATCCTCCTGCACAGGTTCTGGCAATGCTGATGGCCATCATAGCGGAGTAAGGAGGCTCCTTACACCCCTTTATGCCACTGTCCGGCATGAAGCTGAACTCATAGTTGAGCCCTATATAACACTGCAACCAAACATGAAACATGAGCTGAAGATTAGCCCTGCATGTAAGCAGTGTAACTGTGACCACTAGAGTCAGAGGAAATTGCCTCTGAGGTGACAAAATATTAACCATTGTAAATCACAACTGAATCAGGTGATGGAGACCAGGAAATAAAGTTAAGTTTCTTACTAGCGATCCTGTGCAGCAGACACTTATTGCAAGCAGTGCTGATTTATTTATTTATTTTTAGTAAGTAAAGTGTTGGCTTGCAATAATAATTAACAATACAAATAACTGCACAGACTTTCTAAAAGATATAAACAAAACAAAAAGTAATGTTTTACTCTCACCATCAAGTTTTTAAATAAAAACTTGAAAAAAATATCAGTTTCTCTGTTGCATTGTCTTTTGGTGGGCCCCCACCTTCCCGCCTCCTTAAAATAGGTTTTTTATAAAGTTTATAGAAGATTTGTTTGAACAAAATCTGCTCCCTGGAAAGAACGTGTAAACTACGTGTGCTGCCTTAATTTCTTTTTATCTATAATTATACCAATGGATAGAACAATATCTGTGCTACATTTGATTCAGAAGATATCCCATTTTCTTTCTTTCTAATTGTCAACATTTTTATTTATTTATTTATTTTGCTCATCTCTAATACTCTCCATCCCTCCTTGCTATAATTTAAGATAGTCAGGATGTATAGACCTCTTTCTGTTCAGTGGTTGCATATGTACATCTACTGCAATTGTCTCTGTTGCTTCTAGTTTCTAATGCAGAGTAACTTCTCGGATGGGCAGTCACTAGCGCAGTATGAGACTTTTACTAGTAAAACCAGACAAAGCACATATTACAAACTTGGGCCTATATAGATACACTTTCTGTAAACTTTTGGTGGGTTTACATTGAATTTGACCTGAATCCAAACAACATTTGGCAATTCCACCTGAGTTGCACTTTAGGTTTGCCATTAGTTCAAAATCCTCAAAATGACACTGGAGAGTGTGGGATTAGGTAGGTAAATGACATTCCGAGGTGCAAGTCAGACCAGTGAGGGGCTATGTCATGCCTGCCCTGCAACCTGAGGTGCCTCACGATGTTTCGCTGCTGTAGATCCCAACATGGGCTTCTTACAATCAGCCAAACATCATGCAGGTCATACTCTGAGTGTCTGTGTATAGCCACAGCACTGGTGCAGCAATTCTGACCCCAGCAGCCTCTTAGCAAATACCAGCCACACTCTGGCTTCTAGCAGCCTTGGTTACGACTTGCATGGTGACCCGAACACATTTCCAGTCCTGGCTTTTCCTCCAGAAAAGTGTATTCTTCACTGTCCATCTCTCTTCTGGACAGTCCAGCTATATTAGGTCTATTGTCCCTTTACGGGGATCAATATACAACAGTTTGCTACCATAAATAGAATTACCCACCCAGTTCAGTTTAAAGACAGCACAGGATTCGTTTTTAATTAAAGAGTAAAACTAGTTTATTTAACTACAAGGAGAGAGGTTTTAAGTGAGTACAAATGTAAGGCATTAAAATCAGAAATGGTTACAACAGAAATAAAGATAAAACAAATCTTGATACTAAACTTAACATACTAGACTTGTTTTAAGGTGAAATTCTTACTACTGGTTCCTGGTAACATTGCTGACCAAGTTTCAGGTCGGGATCTGCTCCCAAAGTCCAACGGTTGTTTCTTTTGCCATCTTAGGTGAAATAGTAAGAACTGGATAAGGAGAGAGAACTTGGAGTGTTTTTGCCCGTCTTTTATAGTTCAGTCACCCTTTGAAATGCATTTTCTTGAGGGTTAGGTCTCTTTTAATGGGAGAAACTGAAATAGTAAGGATTGCTGCTTATTTCTGGATTTAAACCAGCTCTTTCCATCCTTGCAAATGGTTTTAACTTACTTGGGAAACCATCAACATTGGAAATATAATGTCCATTTCAAGTTCTTTGCAGTTAATTTCTTCATAGTATCTGAATGATCTACTAGCACTTTTTGATATAAAAATAACAGCCTCTTCTCATTTAGTGTCAATAATGTATGCAGTGTTACTGAGATTACTTTATCCTACATGGGCATTTCAGTATCTTAAAAAGCGATGTGTGAATCTGAATTAGTTATATGCTCTGAGAGAGACTGAACAAATGTACTGGACTATGATATGGAAGCTTAAATTCATAACTTTGCTAGACACTAAAAATGTGTACTGAATAGAGACACTAGATTTATGGCTTATTACAACAATCTATAACCAATTCCACTCCCATCTCATCTTTTTTCCTACTTCCCCCCTCTGACTGGAGAGGTGTTAACTGGCCAATTCACCTTGACTGTTCTCTTGAAATACATGTTAACTACTTATGCTAAGTAGTCTGTTTCACCTTATATTTAGCTGTGATACTGAGTTCCTTTTCCAGACCCAAAGAGAAGCTCTGTGTACGTTTGAACGCTTGTCTCTCTCACCAATAGAAGTTGGTCCAATACAAGATAGTACCTCACCCACCTTGTCTCTCTGAACTATGATATATATTCTTGTCTACCCCTCCCCCCTTAGCAAAATACTTAAGCACCTGCCTATCTTTAATCATTTGAGTAGTCCTGTTGAAGATAATGGAACTACTCATATGCTTAAAGTTAACCACATGCTTGACTAATGTGGTTAATGGATAATTCTGTGCATTTGCAGTGTTATCTATTTTGTTGATAATTTGGGATATTTTATTTGGCAATGCTCTAATAATAGAGAACTTTGCTCAAATGTTATAAATGTTATAGAAATTGTATGGAATCCTAAAATACCTGGTGAGCTAGAATAATATTTTCCACTTCAGTACATGGGACTGCAAAAGGCTTTTTTTTTAAATAAACTCTTGTTTGTTTGCCCTTTGTTTTGCAAAGAGTTTAATGTTTGGAAGGTAGAAAAGGTCTTGTGTCCCTGACTTGTATGTTGATATGGCAAAAATTGCTTCATGTCATTAATCTTATACATAAGATAATGATGACACTGACAAATTCCACGTGATATGGGAAACACTTACCTTTAAAGGGAGACAGATATGAAAATGAGAGGTTCACAAGATATTTTAGGAAGTGATAAGTGTGGGAAGGTGATGTAGTGGTCCAAGACTTTGATTTTCTAAAGTGTGTGTGTTGTTTATCCACAGATTGTTATTCTTATATTTAGCTTTGTATCATTGTTTTTATATTTAAATATTTTAAAATGGTTTCTAAAAATCTCCCCTACACACACAAAGAACAGTAAGACAGGATGACACATTCTGCTCAGTTGCATCAGTTTGTCATTTCACTTCTCAGCATATTTCATAACAGATCATGCCTAATAGTTTGATCTGATATGTCACATTTCACACTTTTCTGGGTTATTTATTTTTAAAAAAATATTCTGGAAACCATAATTAAAGCAAACACAGTTTTGAGGAAATGAATAATGCATAGTAATTATGAAAAGATTCAGGTTTGACTATTCACAGCTAGAATGGTGAATAATGTGCTTGTTTTTTTCTGCTATTGGTGGGTAGAGTACTCTCTCCATCAGGAGCTCTGTTCCCCCACCCTCTACAGTGGGGAGTTTGTTTCCCCCCTCCCTCCTCATTCCCTACTCTTCACCATTCCAGGGTCTGTCTTTCTCATTTACCCACCCTCTGTCTTGCCCCCTGCCAATTGCCTTTCTTCCCTCAGAATTGGAAGGGGCAGGCACAGGCTGGTGGTCCCATCTCTCTTCCCTCACCATGGAGCAGACTTTGAGAAGGGGGGAAAGTATTAAGGAAGCTTGCTTTCCTGTACCTGCTGACTGAGCACTACCCCACGGTTGTTAGATGGCTCCAAGTAGGGAATGCAATTAGTTCTCTTCAGGGTAGGGAATTAATGGGAGACATGTTTATTTTTTTATTTGCTCTATAGATAATGCAGAGGCACTGCAACCTGGGGCTGTGCTAATCAGATGGCAGGGGCTCTATGTGTCCCCCATTTCAGTTTTCCAAATGCATTACATACATACAAAGAGAAATGCCATCAAGCTTAGTCAAGTACAAGAGAACTCTGCACAACAGTTTAGGGCAGAAATTGAAGAGGAACAATATATGTGCTCAAAACAAGAGGTGGACTTTTGGTAGACAGAATGTAATTAGCCATGATGGAATTAACATTATTATCTACCACACTTAGAAAATAACAACACCACTCTCTCGAAAAGAGAGTTCCGCTACTGTTTTCATTAAATTAGTAGCATCCAGTCACAGAGATTCCAAGAACCTGAATACTATTGTACCTGCTCACATGTGTTCTTCTCAAATAATTCTGTTTTTTGTGTGTTTGTGTATAAAAAGCAAGACATTACATCAGAGCGGAGATGTTCTTGAACCTGTTTTGGAAATGTTCTTTAGGATTGATCATATCTAATCTTTCTACCATACCTAGTTCTTGTATTATGGTCAGGAAGAGGGCTCTTTTCCCTTGCTAGTGGGCAACTCCAACTTTGGCATCAGCCATAGAGAGCCATATATACCTTTATATATATATCATTTCTTTTTGTGCTACATGATCTACATCACGTCAGGTAACCACTCTGAAGGGCAAGGACCATGTCTTCTCTGTTTTTGTGCATCACCAAGTACAGGTGGCCCTAATCCTGGTTGGGACCTCTGGATATACTCTAATATGAATCATAATAATTATTGGACTTACCGTTAATGAATCTAGGTATGAACAAATTAGTTCCAATAGAATGCAAAATATCTCAGTATGTTACTCCTTCCTCAATCCGGAGTCACTTTTAAGACACAAAAAAAGTCGTCTTCCTCCTCCATGATACTTCAATAGGATCTACTGTTCATAGGTCTGCATGTTTACATTATACCTCATGGGATAGTTTATCTTACCCAATCACAGAAAAGTAGAAGAGTCCTACCAGTATGTTAGAGTATTTTCTCCTCATAGAGTTGTACTGATTTAAGCATTGATTATGTGGGTACCCTTACGCTTGGCATATATTTTGAAAGTGTATTGTTTGAGACTACATACATTTTGAATCAAATTACATAGGGTCAGTTGCAGGGTTCCAAAATGAACTTGCATGAGTCGGTAGGTCATGCTGTACTTCTTTATTCTGCTTTATTTTTCCATCTCTTGGGAGTGCTGCCCATATGTAAGTTGCAAGGTGGGCATGGCTAAGAACCATATCTTATATATAGTTGTAAATTTAGTATACTTCCATTTGACTAATGCGGGAGGTGCTCTATCATAATTATTGACACTTTGTCTGGATCTGTCTGGGTAGTAGACTTCACTTCAAGAAGAGAACCCCCTTTCTAATAGCCCCCTAACAGTTGTTCTGAGATGATGCCAGTGTGAGTAAGCTTAATGGCTCTAACCCACTCTCCCTTCTCCCTTGTTATAAAGTCCTCCACTAAGTGCTCTTCAAGCTACTGCTGAAACAAAATATAGAGCATTCTGGGGGGCACAGTGTGCTCTGCGGTTCCAGAGAGCATATTTAAAACTAAAGAGCACCAGGACTTGAAAGAAGTTACTTGAGCTCATCAAGTTAAATGTCACTTCTTCCTGCTGCTATAGCCTCTTCCTTGAAATCATTGAATTTGTTCATTCCTAGCAATAACATCCTATATGGTATGTGAATTTCAAGGGAAAAGAAATTTGCCTGATATCAGCCTGATTTTCTCTGGCTATTTTATTTTGGGTAATTTCAAGTGAAACATGAAACAGTACCTGTAAAAATAACATCCAGCCAAATGCTGTAAGGCAGTTAAGTTGCAGTGAAAAGCCTCTCTCATATAAATCTTAATAATTTTTCCAATTATGTTTGCTACATTTTGAATGAGGCTGAAACATCCAAGCGGAATATCAAACATGATAGATGATATTTTATCACTGTGAATATGCCGAAATGCGTAGGATGGTGGTCATTAAATTGTGATGCCTCTCTTGCACAATAAAAATAAAGAACATAATGAACCATGAGCTGAGGGAGATGCATTGTAAAGTGGGCCATTCATCTTCAACATGCATCACCTGAATATGGCCTGTTAGCTAGCTGTGCCTTTGCTGTCATAAGACAGAAATGTACTAAAGTTCCCTTGTAGTACTTTGACCTTTTGGCTCTCTGGCGTTGTGAGTAGGAGTTATGTTTCAGTCCTTTGTAATGGAGATGAATGTCACATTTTGGGGTGCAATTCAGACCAATGAGAGATTGTGTTACCACTTGTCCTGTAACCCTGAATGCCTTAAAATGCTCTGTTGCTGCAGTTCCCTGTCTGGATGCCCGCAGCCGGCATGCACTGAGTATCTGCGTGTTGAGCCTCCCTAGTTCAGCAACTCTGACTCCAGCAGCCTGCTTGTTTCGCCACTGTCACACTCTGGTCTCCACCAGCCTTGTTTACTATTAGGCAAATAACCCACAACACATACCCCACACCAGAATTTCCTCAAAACTATCCGCCCTGAAATGTTCAGCTGTTTCCTAGAACATCCAGACGAGTGATAAGGTCCATTGTTCCCTTAAAGAGACAAAAGCACAGCAGCTTGTTGCCTGATTTGGAGTTAACAATCACTTCGATTCAGACACAGCACTGGGTTGGTTTAGATTAAAAATAAAACAAGTTTATTACCAAAAGAGAGGTTTTAAGTGAGTTCATGCATCAGGGATAAAGGTTATAAACAAATAAAAGTGAAAAACCCTTTCTAGTGAATAATACTAAACAAAGCTACAGTTTTGGTTCAAGGTAGGATTCTTACCATACCTTCTTCCAGCAAGATGCCGGACCTTTCTCTTGGTCAGGATCTCCCACACAAAGTTCAAAGTGTTCAGTTCCTTTGTTGTCTTAGGTGAAAGATAACTTAGGGTTCTTTGCACTATCTTTTGTAGTCCACAGAACTTTTGAAACGTATCCTTCTCAAAGTCCAGTGCCCCTTCTGTGAGGAAAGGGAGCAATTGCCCATGGACCTGGGCAATTTAAAAGGGCCTGTGGGCTGCCACAGGTGGGCCGCAGGGCTCCGAGGCGTGCACAGGGTCGTGGCCGCTCTGGGCCTCGTGCTTTGGGGGGCCCCACAGGCCAGCACAATTGGCCAGCGTGGTTGGTCCCAGAAGTGACAGATTCATCACTTCTGCCCTAGGCCCTGCACTCCCCTAAGGACGGCCCCGGTGCCCAGAATTGCTGTTGGCGGGCCTGTGACAATTGCACCTGGATGTAGGTGTTGGCCTTTCCTGTGTCTGGAAACAAAACTGTTTACCCTCTTCCCAGACTTTTCTTGTTCAAAGACAGTTTAGTTTCACATTTCCTCCACATTTATACAGTCCTTTAGGTGTTTACCATACATACACCACACAAGAATATTAATGATCAGTGTGTTATTTTTTTTCTAATGATACCTTACATGACACCTATTTGATACAGATTATAACATAAATGAGTTGGGGTACGCTGAACTAGTCAGGCCAGCTGAAGCTTACTACCTAATACCAGTGAGCCCCTTGCCCTCTGGCATTTGGATTCTCTGAGGGTCACAGCAAGTTTCCTAATGTTTAGCATTAGACTCATAGACTTTAAGGTCAGAAGGGACCATTATGATCATCTAGTCTGACCTCCTGCATAATGCAGGCCACAGAATCTCACCCACCCACTCCTGTAACAAACCCTTAACCTATGTCAGAGTTACTGAAGTCCTCAAATCGTGGCTTAAAGACCTCAAGGTGCAGAGAATCCTCCAGCAAGCAGGGGCGGCTCCAGGCATGGTCCCGTGGCTTCGCCAGCGGACCCTCCATGCTTGGGGCGGCAAAATGTCTAGATCCGCACCTGCCAGCAAGTGACCCATGCCCCACGCTACAGAGGAAGGCGAAAAACCTCCAGGGCCTCCGCCAATCTGCCCTGGAGGAAAATTACTTCCCAATCCCAAATATGGCCATCAGTTAAACCCTGAGCATGTGAGCAAGACTCAGCAGCCAGCACCCAGGAAAGAATTCTCTATAGTAACTCAGTTCCCACCCTATCTAACATCCCGGCACAGACCACTGGGCATATTTACCTGCTAATAATCAAAAATCAATTGCCAAAATAATTGCCAAAATTAGGCTATCCCATCATACCATCCCCTCCATAAACTTATCAAGCTTAGTCTTGAAGCCAGATATGTCTTTTGCCCCCACTATTCCTCTTGGAAGGCTGTTCAGAACTTCACTCCTCTAATGGTTAGAAACCTTCGTCTAATTTCAAGTCTAAACTTCCTAGTGTCCAGTTTATATCCATTTGTTCTTGTGTCCACATTGGTACTGAGCTGAAATAATTCCTCTCCCTCCTTGATATTTATCCCTCTGATATATTTATAAAGAGCAATCATATCTCCCCTCAGCCTTCTTTTGGTTAGGCTAAACAAGCCAAGCTCTTTGAGTCTCCTTTCATAAGACAGGTTTTCCATTCCTCGGATCATCCTAGTAGACTTTCTCTGTACCTGTTCCAGTTTGAATTCATCTTTTTTAAAATGGGAGACCAGAACTGCGCACAATATTCCAGATGAGGTCTCACCAGTGCCTTGTATAATGGTACTAACACCTTCTTATTTTTACTGGAAATACCTCGCCTGATGCATCCTAAAATCGCATTAGCTTTTTTAACGGCCATATTACATTGGCTGCTCATAGTCATCCTGTGATCAACCAATACGCCGAGGTCCTTCTCCTCCTCTGTTACTTCCAACTGATGTGTCCCCAATTTATAACCAAAATTCTTGTTAATAATCCCTAAATGCATGACCTTGCACTTTTCACTATTAAATTTCATTCTATTACTATTACTCCAGTTTACAAGGTCATCCAGACCTTCCTGTATGATATCCTGGTCCTTCTCTGTGTTAGCAATACCTCCCAGCTTTGTGTCATCCACAAACTTTATTAGCACATTCCCACTTTTTGTGCCAAGGTCAGTAATAAAAAGATTAAATAAGATTGGTCCCAAAACCAATCCCTGAGGAACTCCACTAGTAACCTCCTTCCAGCCTGACAGTTCACCTTTCAGTATGACCCATTGTAGTCTCCCCTTTAACCAGTCCCTTATCCACCTTTCAATTTTCATATTGATCCCCATCTTTTCCAATTTAACTAATAATTCCCCATGTGGAACCGTATCAAATGCCTTACTGAAATTGAGGTAAATTAGATCCATTGTGTTTCTTTTGTCTAATAAATCTGTTACCTTCTCAAAGAAGAAGACCAGGTTGGTTTGGCACGATCTACCTTTTTGTAAAACCATGTTGTATTTTGTCCCAATTACCATTGACCTCAATGTCCTTAACTACTTTGCATACTACAGATGTCGAACTAACAGGCCTATAGTTACTCGGATCACTTTTTTTCCCTTTCTTAAAAATAGGAACTATGTTAGCAATTCTCCAGTCATATTGTACAACCCCTGAGTTTATTGATTCATTAAAATGTTTTGCTAATGGGATTCATGTGCCAGTTCTTTCAATATTCTTGGATGAAGATTATCAGGGCCCTCTGATTTTGTCCCATTAAGCTGTTCGAGTTTGGCTTCTACCTCGGATGTGGTAATATCTACCTCCATATCCTCATTCCCATTTGTCATCCTACCATTATCCCTAAACTCTTCATTAAAGACTGAGGCAAAGTATTTGTTTAGATATTGGGACATGCCTAGATTATCCTTAACCTCCACTCAATCCTCAGTGTTTAGCATTCACACTTCTTTCTTTGTTTTCTTCTTATAGAACCTTTTACTATTGGTTTTAATTCCCTTTGCAAGGGAAAACTCTACATGGCTTTTGGCCTTTCTCACTTTATCCCTACATGTTCTGACCTCAATAAGGTAGCTTTCCTTGCTAATCCCTCCCATCTTCCACTCCTTGTAGGCTTTCTGCTTTTTCTTAATCACCTCTCTAAGATGCTTGCTCATCCAGCTTGGTCTACAACTCCTGCCTATCATTTTTTCCCCTTTCTTGATATGCAGGCTTCTGATAGTTTCTGCAACTTTGACTTGAAGTAATTCCAGGCCTCCTCCGCCTTTAGATCCACAAGTTCTTCCGTCCAATCTACTTCCCTAAATCATTTCCTTAATTCTTTAAATTTAGCGCTTTTGAAATAAAAAACCCTAGTCCCAGATCTATTTTTGTTTATCCTTCCATCTAGTTTGAACTGAATTAGTTCATGATCACTAAAACCAAGGTTGTCCCCTACAACCATTTCTTCTATGAGGTCCAAAACCAAATCTAAAATGGCATCCCCTCTTGGTGGTTCTTCAACTACTTGGTGAAGGAATCCATCAGCTATTGCATCCAGAAAAATCTGAGCCCTATTATTATTACTAGCACTTGTCCTCCAGTCTACATCTGGGAAGTTAAAGGCTCCCTTGATCACACAATTCCCATTAGTGTTTACTTCATTAAAAACATTAAAGAGGTCTCTATCCCTATCCAAATCAGACCCCGGCGGTCTGTAGCACACCCCGAGCACTATCTCAAGGGAGGCTCTAGTAGCATTCTTGGCTCAGTAGTGAGGAGATTGAGTTGTTCCCAAGGGAATCAGTTCCAGCTAAATCCTATGTCAGCAGTAGCGGCACTGTGCTATTGTGCATAGCTTTCTCAGTTAAGTAGACTGCAGCACTCATGGAAGATAATATGATTATCTCAATCACATATTTCTTAGCAATGGTGTGGAGTCAGAAAGGAAAGACAGAAGAAAGCTGGCTATTAAATGTAATGGAGGAGACTTGAATATAAGGCATACTGTAAATCAATATATACTGTATATACCAATGTATATATTTGCTTATTTGTTAACTCCATTTCCTAAATGAAGCTGCTTGCATTCAAGGATGCAGTTCATATTCTACAGCTTTGATCACACTTATCTCTTAACAATTAAATTAACAGTGTCCTACTTCTTTGCTTTGCAATTACTCTGAAACTTTTCATATTACAGGGAAGCATGTTTACATTATACCTCATGGGATAGTTTATCTTACCCAATCACAGAAAAGTAGAATAGTCCTACCAGTATGTTAGAGGATTTTCTCCTCACAGAGTTGTACTGATTTTAAGCATTGATTATGTGGGTACCCTTATACTTGGCATATATTTTGAAAGTGTATTGTTTGAGACTACATACATTTTGAATCAAATTACATAGGGTCAGTTGCAGGGTTCCAAAATGAACTTGCATGAGCCGGTAGGTCATGCTGTACTTCTTTATTCTGCTTTATTTTTTCCATCTCTTGGGAGTGCTGCGCATATGTAAGTTGGAAGGTGGGCATGGCTAAGAACCATATCTTATATATAGTTGTAAATTTAGTATACTTCAATTTGACTAATGCGGAGGTGCTCTATCATAATTATTGATACTTTGTCTGGATCTGTCTGGGTAGTAGACTTCACTTCAAGAAGAGAACCCCCTTTCTAATAGCCCCCCAACAGTTGTTCTGAGATGATGCCAGTGTGAGTAAGCTTAATGGCTTTAGCCCACTCTCCCAGGCAATGTTATGTTCAGAACATAAACACAAAGAAGTTTGAATAAAAACATTAAACTGCTGCTGGGATGTTGCAATCTAACACTACTTTATTTCTTAAAATTCAGAACCTTAATACACAAGAACCCCAAAACAGAAAAAGACCAAAACAGGCTCCCTAAAATCAGAGGCACAATTTAACCCATCTTTCTCTAGACTGTCTGTCTGCAGCTGACTCTGATCAGGTGGTTTCCTAAATAACCTTAGTCTGCAAACAGGACCAGGAAACCCCTTACAAATTAAAGTGATAGCTTGTAATATTTAACAGTTTTCCATATACTACTAGCAGTGCACCCACACACACATACATGCAAAAGGGTTTCAAAATATGAAAGATTCTTACACTCAGGGGAGGATCTGAAGTTGTTAGGAGAAGGTCAATTGTTTCTGTTCTGTTCTTGTAACTTAAGGGGAAAGCCTATATAACTTAGCTTGGAAGGAAGCATAAGATTAGATGAGACTAAATATGCCTGTAGGCTGTTTGTTGTTTGAAAATCATATTTATTCACTGATGTTTTATTCCAACTGGTAGATGATGATAATTATAATAAAACCCCTTGTTTTATGAAAGCTGTTGATTAATATAATATTAATTAATTAATATAAGCAGTGGATGTGCTATTTCTGGACTTTAGCAAAGCTTTTGATACAGTCTCCCACAATATTCTTGCCAGCAAGTTAAAGAAGTATGGGCTGGATGAATGGACGGTACGGTGGATAGAAAACTGGCTAGATGGTCGGGCTCAATGGGTAGTGATCAATAGTTCCATGTCTAGTTGGCAGCCGGTATCAAGTGGAGTGCCCCAAGGATCGGTGCTGGGGCCGGTTTTGTTCAATATCTTCATTAACGATCTGGAGGATGGTGTGGACTGCACCCTTAGCAAGTTTGCAGATGACACTAAACTGGGAGGAGTGGTTGATACGCTGGTAGGAATAGGATACAGAGGGACCTAGACAAATTAGAGGATTGGGCCAAAAGAAATATGATGAGGTTCAACAAGGACAAGTGCAGAGTCCTGCACTTAGGATGGAAGAATCCCATGCATTGCTACAGACTAGGGACCGAATGGCTGGGCAGCAGTTCTGCAGAAAAGGACCCAGGGGTTATGGTGGACGAAAAGCTGAATATGAGTCAACAGTGTGCCCTTGTTGCCAAGAAGGCTAATGGCATTTTGGGTTGTATAAGTAGGGGCATTTCCAGCAGATCGAAGGATGTGATCATTCCCCTCTATTCAGCACTGGTGAGGCCTCATTTGGAGTACTGTGTCCAGTTTTGGGCCCCACACTACAAGAAGGATGTGGATAAATTGGAGAGAGTCCAGCAGAGGGCAACAAAAATGATTAGGAGGCTGGAGCACATGACTTATGAGGAGAGGCTGAGGGAACTGGGATTGTTTAGCCTGCAGAAGAGAAGAATGAGGGGGGATTTGATAGCTGCTTTCAACTACCTGAAAGGGGGTTCCAAAGAGGATGGATCTAGACTGTTCTTAGTGGTAGAAGATGACAGAACAAGGAGTAATGGTCTCAAGTTGCAGAGGGGGAGGTTTAGGTTGGACATTAGGAGAAACTTTTTCACGAGTAGGGTGGTGAAGAACTGGAATGGGTTACCTGGGGAGGTGGT
Organism: Mauremys mutica; assembly: GCF_020497125.1. NCBI lineage: Eukaryota > Metazoa > Chordata > Testudines > Geoemydidae > Mauremys > Mauremys mutica. The sequence continues at coordinate 50,713,128 of NC_059079.1, read as the reverse complement.
GGAATCTCCTTCCTTAGAGGTTTTTAAGGTCAGGCTTGACAAAGCCCTGGCTGGGATGATTTAGTTGGGTTTGGTCCTGCTTTGAGCAGGGGGTTGGACTAGATGACCTCCTGAGGTCCCTTCCAACCCTGAGATTCTATGATTCTATCATTCTATGAATAATGCTGGTCACAGTTTGTGTAGGGGGTAGTGTCCCTGTCTAAATGTGGAAGAATCAGAAGATTCCACCCCAGTACAGGTAAAGGCAGATGGCCTATCACTTGAGTCATGCATTCCACACAGGATGACTAGATAGCAAGTGTGAAAATTCAGAATGGGGGACAAGGGGTAATAGGCATATAAGAAAAAGCTCCCAATATTGGGACTGTCCTTATAAAATTGGGACATCTTGTCACCCTAATTCCATGACCTGAAAGGGGTTGTTCCTGTAACTGTGGCATTCCATTCCCTTCATTCCATCTACTTGGAATTTACACCGGTGCCACGGAGATCAGAATCTGACTCAGATCTCTGAAGATCTGTTTGATCATGTCCATTTCCTTTTTCTGCTGATTTTTCATAGAATAAAATAAAGGGGAATGGAGTGAAGAAAGCAGTGTGCAATCAGGAGGAGCTCTAACCAAGGAGTAGTAGGGTGGAGGAAGACTGGAAGGAAGCATCTGCAAATAGAAGATAGGAAGAGGAAGTGAAGGGAGAAAAAGGAAGAAAATGGAGAGGAAAATAGAGTGTGGTGGGAGGAGTCACGGAAGATAGGGGAAAATGGGGTAGGAGGAAGATAAAACTGTTAAGAGAAACAGAAATAGATAAATATGAGAGAAATAACAGGATAAGAAGGTAAAGAGACACAACAGAGTTCTATCTATGTTTTTCTTAGTCACCCTGTCAAGAACAATTAATGTAGGGCAAACTTACAGGATGGGGGACTCAATCCTGGGAAGCAGTGAAACTGAAAAATATGGAGGTTGTGGAGGTTGTGGTGGATAATCAGCTAAATGTGAGCCCCCAGTGTGATGCTGGCTAAAAGAGCTATTATAATCCTGGGTTGCATCAACCGGGGAATCTCGAGTAGGAGTAGAGAGGTCATTTTACCTCTGTGTTTGGCATTGGTGTGACTGCTGCTGGAATATTGTGTCCAGTTCTGGTGCCCACAGTTCAAGAAGGATGTTGATAAACTGGAGAGGGTTCAGAGAAGAGCCACAGGAATGATTAAAAGATTAGAAAACATGTCTTACAGTGAAAAAGAGATAAGGTGGGTGACGTAATATCTTTTATTGCCCCAGTTTCTGTTGGTGAGAGAGCTATTTAGCTTAACAAAGGCATGACTTGATCACAGTCTATAAGTAGCTACATGGGTAACAAATACTCAATAGTGGGCTCTTCGATCTAGCAGAGAAAGATATATAACATGATCTAACGGCTGTTAGTTGAAGCTAGACAAATTCAAACTGGAAATATGGCATAAATGTTTAATGATGAGACTAATTAACCATTGGCACAATTTACCAAGGATTGTGGTGGATTCACCATAACTGACAATTTTTAAATCAAGATTGGATTCTTTTTCTAAAATATCTGCTCTAGGAATTATTTTGGGAAAGTTCTATTGCCTGTGTTATACAGGATGTCAGACTAGATTATCACAGTGGTCCCTTCTGGCCATGGAATCTATGTTTGTAGTTAAGCGCTCTACACAATTTATACCAAAAATATAGCAAGAGTGGTGTTATTTCCTTTTTCACTAATCTGTTGGTCACTTAGGGCTAGTCTACACTTACCGTCCGGGTCGACGCGGTGAGTTCGACTTCTCGGAGTTCGAACTATCGCGTCTGATCTAGACGCGATAGTTCGAACTCCGGAAGCGCCGCGGTCGACTCCAGTACTCCACCACTGCAAAAGGCGGTGGCGGAGTCGACCTTGGAGCCGCGGACTTCGATCCCGCGGCGTGTGGACGGGTAAGTAAGTAGTTCGAACTAGGGTACTTCAAGTTCAGCTACGCTATTCACGTAGCTGAACTTGCGTACCCTAGTTCGACCCCCGCCCTTAGTGTAGACCTGCCCTTACTTTGGGAAACTGCCATACACATGGAACCTGAGCCCAACTTCATTCTTTCTCTTCCTCTTTCCTTACTCTCCACCCCTACTCCAGCCTCAGTATTTTCCTTTTACCTTAATGTGAGGATCTGGGCCCCTTCTGTCATGGTCAGGTTTCTGCAGCCAGTTCATACTATTTCAGATGCAGAACCAGGCTGGTCAGATAGATTGATTGCCTAAGGGGTTGCTCTTGCAGTCCCTAATTCTAAGAATGACACATGTGATGTTCTAATAACAAGGATTGGAAAGGAGGAGAAATGTAAATGCAGGGTCTTTAAGAGGTTATGATTATGCGAAAATTAAAGTAAGTATGTCCTTCTAGGACATAAGTGCAGATTATATGTTTAGGCTCATAAGAACCATGAAGATGAATGTACAATTGAAAGCATCTTAAAATTGAAAGCATCTGATTTTCATTTACTATTCATACTTCTCATCCATTATTTGCTTATTTAAAATTTGTCACTGTACTCTGATAGTGCTTGTTTGGATATTCTGAGACATTTGTAAACATATGAGTTGTAAATTTTTGTTTTGTTTGTTTTTGGAAAGCAGGATGAAAGCTACAAAATATAATTTAAAACAAAGAAATTAAATGGTAATTGTTTCTCTTAAGGACAAAAGGGTAGGTAGTCAATTGGAATTAGGCACTCAATTCCTTTTTGTGCTTTGGTAAATCCTTCCCTAAAAACTTGAGGTGCCATTTGAACAATCCAACTCTTTTCTGTGAATCAGTCAGAAAAAGCAATACGGTGATCATTGTAAAAAATCTTCACATTTACCATTTGAAAATAATTAACTTTCTGAAGTATAGGGAATATCATGGTAATACTAATTGCTTTCAAAAAGTAAATGTCAACATTGGTAATATAGTATAAGGTCATATAGGAGGAGAAGCTTGTCTCTCAGTGCAGTTGATTCTCGGCTTCACCTCCCTGCACCCTGATCTGTGTGTGTCCAAAAGGCGAGACTGATAATTTCCAGAGATACTACAAGTGGCTATAAAAGGCAGGAAATGTGCCAAATAAATTTCTTGACTTTCCCCCAAAAAACTGCCGTGCTGTACTATCCAAGCCAATTTGCTTCTCTCTGTGTAGTGCAAGGAAACACACAGACTAATAGATATATATTTTTTTTGCAAGGATTGTCATAGGAACCTAAGGGGTTTTGGGCACCTAACTGTCACAGGCTCCTGTTGGAAACCCCCGTCTTTGTTGTTGTTTTTTAATAACATAGGTTTGCTTGTCACTGTGAAAATACACAAACACACACACACACACTTCTTGCCCAAGGAGTTTACATTCCAAAGGCCAGTCTTGTAAGATGCTGAATACCCTCAACTTCCATTAACTCACAAGAGGTGCTCAGCTTGAAGGATTGATCTTACAACCTGACCCAGATATACAGAACAATCATACATTCCAAACATGCTCAGGGTCTAGTCTTAAGTGTGTATATGTGTATATATATATATAATACTTTCGTTTTGGTGGATTATTGCTGGAATGTTCAGTGGAAGAGCCTTAATGATTTATTAAATACAATATAGACTCCTATGCTTAATAAAAAATCCCCATTAGACTATTTCATTAATTAGCATCACATCACACTGACATTTTACACCTGTCAACAAATCTCACATGCAATGAGTATAACGAACCATTTCTACTGATCACAATCATATGCTCATTCAGAGCTTAACCCATACTTGTCTCTTTGGGCTAAACATCAAACTAAAAATCTCATGGGAATTGACTTTCTGGCATGATTGCTGGCATTTCCCGATTCTGACTCAGTTGTAAAAATTGCAAAAACAACTTTTCATATGGTATTTCTGTATTTCAGTGGGGTATGATTCCCACTAAGTTCAGTAGGCTATAGCACCTAGAAATATTTCTTTAAAAAAAAAATCACATAGGGCCATATTTTAAAACTCTTAGTCACTCTGAATTGTGCCTATTCCATGAATAAGCCCATTGACTTCTACGGACCACTCTTATAGTAATGTACTTGTCACGCTGTCTTGAGAAGCTCACAACTGCGTGTGCCAATCTCCAGACAGACTGTCAAGAAACAGGGCACAAACCCCAAACTGGTTGTGTATTCTTTACTTAGATTTCACCAACCGAGTAACAAATGTGAACTTGGCAGGCACTAACAGCCTTAATAGGGAGCCACAGGCAGTCCCCTGGATAGATAGACTCTGATCTATCTTGCCACCCAGGCAAGCCTGTCTCTGTGATAGATGGTTCCTTACACCAAAAATCACAAATATATTCAGGTTATACCCAGTCCCAAAGGACGAGTTAATTACCCCAGGTCAACTGTATTCAGACCTCAAACCAAAGAAACACTTGTAGCCAATCTTGTAACAAACTAACTAAAGGTTTATTAATTAGGAAAAAATATGAAATCAGGCAAACATATACACAATATTATGTTCAAAAGATAATAGAATCTCCTATAATAAGCCAGGTTTTTTGTCCTTTAGGGCTAACACAAGCCAACCAGCTTGGGGATTTTTTGCTTATGTTTAGGAATCTTTGCCCGTCACAGTCCAGACAGAATAAAGATGCCAATTTCTCATTAATGGGCATTTTTATTGTCTTTCCCCAGCATTCAAGCTGTAATGGGATGCAAGCTTATGCAGGTACCCTCTTTAGAGGTGTAGGTAAAGCAATCAACAAAGGCTTTTGTCCACAATGGTTTGTCTGCTGTTCTTTTGTTAGAGAGAAAATAATATCCTTTGGGGTAAACTAGCATTTCACACTTGGTAATACTTCTCCCCTCACTGTGGGGAATTTATTGTCTTAGCAAATATTTTTATAGTTACAGAGGAAACATTTAACCATTACCTTATAAGGTAGAATACAGATACTATAAGTAGGATTAATACATGAGGTATCCTACAAGAATTCCATAAAATCTAAACACTAAACACATTCTTATAACTCTAATATCTATTTCAACAATACTAACACACGGGTGAGTCAGACTGGTTTCCAGCTATGCATTTGTCAATGTTCAGTGAGGCCTAAGGAACTTGGCATGAGCTGGCATCTGATCTGTCAGCATCACAATACTATTCAATATCAAGAAGGATTTCAAATTCTGGCTCAAAATTTCTGTCGTACAGACCATTCTCTGTTCCAGAATAATGCACAAATAAATAGATAATTTGTTAGTAATCTATTATGGAAGTTAACTTCTGTAATCATAGAGTTCAATTAATCAGCAGTGAGATGGGTTTTGGATGACTGACTACATGCATGTCAATAGAGGTCTTTCATCTGAATATGCATACCACTTTCCCAGAGCTTCATGTCCCTGCTTGACATCATGTTTCTGAAATGCAGTAGTTTCTTTCTTCTCTGTTCATATATCTATTCCCATAGCTAATACAGTATTTCTTCATGTTCATGGGAATGTTTCTATGTCAGGACAGCTCTAAGTCTATCTTTACTAGCATGAGTGTAAAATGTGGGTGTCAAATGATGGATAGGGTAACTAAGCATGACTTGAGAGTTTCAAATGCATCTTGACAATCCTTTCAACTTTGCCATTTCATGTCTATCCATTTGAGACTTTTTGATAGCTCAACAGTGACTGAAAATTAGAAATGTCCAGGTGCTGCCAACCCACTACTTCTAAAAACTGATACAACTATTTCAGATTTCTAGGCAGTAAGGCTGTAACTACCATTCACACAGACACACAAATGTCCTTAGATAGAGTTAATGAGTGTTCTATCATTCAAGTCAGTGAAGTTAAACTGATTTATACCAACCAAAGAGCTGGTCCTTTAAAAATTTCATGAATATCTCTGAATTTGTTCAGAGGAAAATTGTGCCCTTAAATCTTCATTAGTAAACACAACTTTTATAACAAAATGATGATATCTTCCGCATGGATAAAATCGTGAATTTGTTTTTCATATGTAATTATGACAGCTTTCTGCTGCTTAAAATATTTGTTTGTTTTTAAAAAATTAAATGTGTGAGAATAAATCAATGTTTTCCTTTATTGTTTATTTATATACCACATTATAAACTCTAGCCTGCATCCAAACTCATCCCTTCTTTCAGACAGATGTAAAACAGTAGTCCTGACCACTTACAGTTATTGGATGTCCCATGGCTCTTGCCACAAGAGAAAAGGTGTACAATTTCAGTTGGCTACACTATAGTTCTTGACATTCTTTGCTGAAAAGTGGTTGAGACAGATATGGCAATTTCCTCTATATCCTTGGGAAACCTTATAGGATTAAGTTGAAGTATCTTTGGGATCCATTGTATTAAATTCAAAGTTTATGTATTGTTGTGGGCCATGACTGTATATAAACTCTGTGTCAGTAGTGGGGAGATGTGATGTGAGGCCTGGGAGTTCAAATGAGTACTGAAAATGTGCCAGACAAGAATGGACTTTTGGGACTATAAGTGTGAGGTGGATTTCCCAGGAAATATCTAGGAAAAGGTTAATGCAAATTATCCTCCAGTTATGCAGAAACCTAGACTTTTGATGCTATGTCCTGAGGAGTGGGTTATTGCCTGCTGATTACCTGTTCACTGAGCCTGGAGATCAAAGGCCTGAACTGCCTAAAGAAATGGCTGAACTAACTGCCTGTGTTCTGGTTCTGAATATGAGACAGTTTTGAACTTTGTAACCATGGGGAAAACCCAATTGTGAGTTTTGAAGGACAGACACCTATCAGAGCCTGAGGATGGAGTTGGGGTTATCTCTCGTAAGCTTTTTAGAATGCATGTAGGCTCTTCTATTGTTTTTTTAATGTTTTCTCTGTAATGCTTTCACCATAAAAATTAATTTGCTTGCTTAGAAGTAGCTGTGTGTAACTTATAACTGCTGGCAATACACTGGTCATAGCCTCTGGAGAGAAAGCAAAGCATAGATTCTGATCTTCTAGGCACTCTGGTTTGCTGGGGATATCATAGTGTGGGCAGGGAACCAGAGGTGCCGGAACAATTTTTATAGTGGGGGTGCTGAAAGCCATTGAGACAAACTGTAAACTCTGTATATAATGGAAACTGCTTCAAGCTAGGGGGTGCTGCAAAACTTCCCCCATACCTCTAGTTCCAACACCCAGGCAAGGAACAGTTCAGCCTTAAAGGTCTCCCTGTCAGGAGAGGTGAAATGTGGGTCTCTGGCCAAGAGAGGTGATGGCTAGGAGCTGGAAGCATAAGAGTAGGTGCCCTTGGTGGCCACAGAGGGGGAATACAGGCGAAGTTGCTCTGAACTATGACAGTGGTGTAACATTGTTGTACTCTTTGAAGATGTGCCATGTTGCTCTTCACAGCAAGATTCCATGCTTTTATGCCTATGTGTTTTCTGCCTCTGCCACTTAATGGCAACTCTTTGTTCTTACATCGAAAATTTTCTATAAGGACCTCAAATCATTTTACAAAGGTGGGGCAAGTATTATTATATATGAGGGAACAGAACACAGAGCTTAGGTAACTTGTCCAATATCACATAGAAAGTGAGCAACAGGGTTGGGCATAGACACTGGTCTCCTTAGTCATGGCTCTCCAATATAATAATTTGATCATGCTGCCTCCCTAACATCAAAAATACACATTTTTTGTGGGAGGAACTCAAATTAGGAATTAGTGCATTTGATCTTTAATTCTGTCACCTTGATTTCCTTTTGTTCAAATGTTTGTACTTGAAACTTTGTGATTTAACAGATGCAGGTGATCCTAGATCTAAATTTGCAATCCTGCTTCAACCCATTAAAAACTTGTTCAACTGCAGGTGTAAATGTCAATGACTGTGCATGATAGTTCCATTAAACATACAGTAGTGAATTGACCCTCCACTCCCCATCCTTCCTATCTTCTTCTGTACCAGTGACAGGATTGCTAAACCAGCTACTATATTTGGGATGTACAATTAATGAACTGAATAGAAAAAAAAACAGAGTTTTTAATTCCAGGATTTGAATTTATATTTTGATATATGTAAAATCTGTGCTGACATGTGCCTTTCGAGACCATTTGAAGATGGCAAGTGAAATAACTTAGCTATTGGACCAGATTTTCAACAGGTATCAACTAGAGTAGCTCCATTGCTAACAGAACCACAGTGGTTTACACCAGCTGAGGATCTGTTACAGTATCTTTCCCTTAACTTTTTGTAGACCTTAAATGTACAAATGGAAAAGAGCTGTTGTTTACAAGTTGTTAATAGCTACATATTTCCACCCCCCCATCCCCCTGGCCAATCAATTTCTTACTGTTATCTGTGTGTCTTAGGTAGTCATACATAGCCAACAACAATGAATGGACACCTTATTACAGATGACCAAAAATCCTTTGTGAGTTGATGTCCAGTTACTTTGTATTTGTAATTTTCTGTATTCCTACCTCTATATATATTAGCTCAAATTCTTCCCTCAGTTATACCTGTGCAACCCCCGGGGAGGTGATTGAAAGAATTTCCCCCCCTCTGGTTAGTGGCATTAGCTCATTTTCATTTTTGTATGGCCACAATAGGTAAGGTAAACCAACAGTTGAACCAATACATGGATTTCCCACCCTCCCATCATGTATTTGTTCCACTAAATTTGTCAGTGATTTCTTGATATCTTTATAAAGAGAGGCTGACAAAGTTACAAGGATAATTTCACCTAATTATTGAACATTATTTTAAGTTCTCATCCCATTCATAGGAAGTACTAGGAAGAACATTTTATAAAATGAAAAGTATCCTATGTTCAGTGATTCATGGGCAATGACATATGGGAGCAAGAAAAGTGAATATAGTTGGTAGTAGCCTAATACTTTGTCTGCTGCAGTGACAAGTAAATTAAATGCAAGTGCTTGCTTTATTACTGTTTTTCAACAGTTTCAAACAGTGACATTTTTTCTTATTAGAAGACTCCAATGTCACTTGTTTCACTGCCAGATCTTGAAACTGATCAGTCACTTTCTTAATAGTTTTATCTACACTAATTCACTACTTCTGTGAACTCTTCCTTTATAAGAGCTGGATGAATACAGTAAATAATTATCTCTGATTATTTATTTAATTTTTATACAAATTCATTTCAGATGTCTCCAGCCACATACTGTATTTTATTGAATGATTTGTCAGGTAGGAGTGTTCTCAGAAACAAGGGATTTTAAGTGAATACTGGAGTCCTTGAAAAGTATTTGCAGAAAAAGGATTGTGAATTTGTAATAGTGAGGATCCATCCAAGAAAGGTATTCCTAACAGTTGCTTTCCTTCAATCAGAAAACAAAAACAAACTGTGTGACCTATGCATCTAGTCAAAACAGTTCAAAGATCAAATACTAGAAATAAATGGTAGGCCAAAAATTCTTCACAGAAAATATGTATTAAATAACTTAGAATAACATATTATTTCTAGTGTGTTAAAAAACAAACAAAAACTCTGCAGGCAATTCAGAAACAAAAGAAGGTAAAATGTATTAATTATAAACCATATATTCACCAGATCTGTTCTTATCATTGGCTTTTTAAAATGTTCATTGTTATAGACAGTAGATTCCTGTTTAATTCCTTTATATTTTATGCACATGTGCCTAATGTACAATAAATGTGAACATTCACTGTTTGTGTAGAGAACATTTGATGCTATTATGAATTCAGGGTCATAACTAAGCATTTTAGAGCCTGGGGTGACCAAGCATGTATTTGCCCCCTACCCTTTTATTTTGTAGTTCTTGATAGTGGGAAGATGCAATTTAAAGATTCTGGGGTGGCACGTGACCACCCCACATGTCGCCTCTGGGCTGAGGAGCAGCAGCAGAGCCAGGAGCTCCAGGGGAGCAGCAAGCAAGCTCCTTGGGAAGCATCTCATGACAGTGCAGCTTCCATGGGCAGGGGCTGGCTCCAGGGGGCATCGCCAGCTGGAGCAGGATTCCTTCATGGGAGAGGCAAGTAGCTCATCAGGGACACAGCTCAGAGCTGTGCTGCCTGCCCTGCCTGTGGAGCACCTGGACGTGCAGAGGTGGCCCAGCTCAGGGACCAAGGCAGAGAGGGTGGCAGGGCAGGCGGTAAAGCTCTGACGTGCTCTTGCCTCTCCCCAAAAGGAGCCTGGCACTGGCTGGCCCCTGCCTGCAGAGCCTGACTGCCATGAGATGTTCTCCGAGGCATTCGCTCACTGCTGCCCTGGTGCTCATGGTTCTGCTGCTCCTCTTCAGTGTTCTGCCCCTTTTTTCCATCCCCATGGCTTTGCACACTAAGCGGCTGCCCTGCTTACAGCACTGGGTGAATCTGAGTTAGCTTTAATACTTAGGAGTGGTAAACCCATGAGTGAATTGGTTAGGTCCTTCAAAATCTGACACTGAAGTAATATTCAGTCCTGCATGTTCAGAGCTTCAGGTAAATGTACATTTAGGGGCTAGTCTGTGTTTCAGAGGAAAGCAGGAAACATTCTTCTGCCACTTTTCAAAAAGGAGTGGTCAGTGCTTGAAGCTATTCAGAGGACTGGAATGTGAAAAATAGTGAAAGGAGAGCATAGTGCTTGAGTTTGTCAAATCTGCATGATGAATTAAAGAGCAAGGAGACAAACTGCATATATCCCGTGGCAAGTGGTCATCACTACGGTACACTACCAAATATGTTTTCATGGGTGAACAGGATTATATTTGTACAAAGACACAACAGGGTTGTTTTTATTTTGGGTTTCTTTGTCATTTTATGCATAGGAAAAACTTCTAACATCTGTTCCATACAGTACAGTATGTCATGCTTGTGGTACTGTGCAGAAGCAAGTAGATTTTGTTACCAGAATATAAGATTTTCAGGCAGCCTTAGCAACATGTGTCAAAATACTGCTGCAATGACTGATGTGCTAGGCTGCTGGTGACTGCATGAAAACCAATGCCAGTAGCTAGTCCCTGATACAGAGTGGTAAATGTATATGATTAAAGACAAATAGGTGTCTTATCTGGCTCTTCTACAGATATTTTAGAATTCACAGAAATTCTCAGTTGGAAAGGTATATGTGGAGAAGTGGTGAATCTAATTGCCCATCCTGTCAACATGTGTTGAACAATGTTTTCAGGAAATGATGAAAAATGTATTTTTAAAAAAAAGAGTTTGAAATATGCCAGCATAATTTCCTCATGCCAGTGACTACTGCTGGAGATTGGCTAGGTTTATACATGTAATTCAATTGTATGAATGAAGTAAATTTCCCCCTTCTCAATGCATCCCTTATTTAACTAATCTGCTAACTCTTCTGAGGCTGTAATCATTTCCAGATAGTACTGCTACATTATTTGTATGCAGTTACATCCTATTTTACAGATGATAGTATTATATATATATTAATATATATATTAAAAAACAACAAGTAGAGATGTTTTAAACAGGTTTTCATAAAATATCAAAAGTCACCTAATTTTATTAAGCATTCAAAAATTGATTTCTGTATTCTAAAATTTGTTGCAGTTTTAAACTAACCCCGCCTGCTGTTTATATGGATTGCTGTATTTTTCATGTACTGCAGTCAATGAAATGAAACTGGTGTTATGAGCCATATTTTCTTTGGACAATTGCTATCACCCAAGGACATACATTCAGAGTATTCAGGGTAATGTAATGATTGCATCTTGTAAATTGCTGATTCAAATATATAAAAACTCATCAAAAAGCCAGTCACCATGAATTTTCACATTCTCATATTGTGTTCCTAGAGCCAATTACCTTAAACAGAGCAATCTTGATACGATTTCAGGTTTATAGCATCAGGGTCCCCCTCCTCACTTCCCCCCTCTGTTTTACACAATGCCTCCATAGTCACAGAATGAAATAATTTCAGAATTACGATTGCAGTTTCATTTGTTACCTCTATCCAAACTGTGATAAAAGAACAATTTATTATCATCATTCCCACAATAAATATTTTCAACACCCTGAAATAAAACAACTGAAAACAAACAATCATTACAGATGGTGTTTCATTTAAAAAAAATATCTACTGCATATTCTGTTGCTGATAGAGCCAGAGGATTTGTCTCATCACATCGACTGGTCTATCAACTCTGGTACTCTCACTGAAAATATAAAATAAAGGCTATGGGCCAGATGTTCAGCTGGTGCAAATCAGAGTAGCTCTTTTTGACTTCAACTGAGCTATGCCAACATTCAGCAACTGAAAATGGCTTTGTGATAAAAGGGGTATATATTCTTGTAGATTTACCAGGGCAAATTGAAATCTGAATCTGCTCAAATCAAACTAGAATATAGCAAATTTGGATATGATATTAATAAGCTCACCTTTCAAGAGTCTGTTCCCAAAAAGGGGAGGCCAGTAGCATGGAGAAAGACCAGACAAAAAGAATCTGAAATCTTAGGGCCAAAAGCAAGGTAGGATGAATGCATTGCTATTCTTGCAATTGTGGAAGGCTGAGTATGCATTAGAGCCTCAGTCTTGCCACAAGCTTAATGCTTAGAGTTTAATGCACAAAGCCCCTTCAGATTCAGTATGGTTCTGTACTGGCACAGGGATCTGCCTACATGGAGCTCATTGAAGCAGCAGAGACAAAGTTTGTGCCTATTTCTGAATTATTTTTCAGTGCAAGATGGTAACTCTTAAAACTGGTAGGAAAATTTCCATCAAATTGAAATTGCAAAAAAAGCAAACGTGCCCCCAAAGGAATGCCCTCCCATTTTCCAGCCAGCTTTAGTATCTGCAAATTACAAATACTTTTCCCTCTATGAAGTCTGCACCTTAGTATCCCTATTTCCCATAGCTGCTCTTTCTTTCCTGCTTGCTATTCCTTTTGACCTTACCTTAGCACAAATACAGTGTTCTGTCTTTTCTCTGACAATTTTTAATTTTTAATTGCTGGCTCCTGGGGATAGGCCTTTTAATAAGAGGGGGTTGACTATGAGTTTTAATGCAATGGTCTATGCTTGCAAGAGAAAAAGAGCCTTTTATGTAACATGACAGTGTATTGTAACTAAATCAGTGGGAACTAGGAGATATATTTGAAAAATCTCATGTTCATTATATTCTATTTCAAAAACAGGCTGCTGGCCTGCCTGGCAGGGAGGATGGTGATGCTGTGATCAGTGATGAGAAAGGTGGAGTGTGGAAGATTGAGGCAACACAGGCACTCACTGTTCTCCATGTTGGCTGTTACAACCTCATCCTGTCTGGCCATCTGACACCCATGTTCTCTTGCACTCCGCTGGTCCATTTTGAATGCATTTTCTGACATCATTCTCATCATGTTACACTCAAATATCTTCACTGGTCTCCCCTGCTCCCTTTCTCCTTCACATCAAATTCACACTGCCTGTCTTCACTTCTAAGGCCCTTCACAACTCTGTCCTTCCCTACTAGTCTGCATTTGTGTCTCATCCTCCGTTCCCTGCATTCTGCCAGTCATACCAGTCTCAGCCATCCACCTGTCCTATCTCTCACAAGTGATTTTATTCTTTTCCCCTTGCTACCTTTACAAAGCAGCTGTTCCTCTGTTAGTTTTTTCAACAGCTTTACTCTGTGTACTCTGTTGCCCATCTCAAAGAGGGCTGCCACAGATTGACCGTTAGCTTCTTTTGTCCTCCATGTAGATGGCCACTGTACTTGCGGCTTTGCTGCTCCAGGCATTGCGCAAGTGACTTCACTAATAGGTGCAGTGGCCTCATTGCCAGATATAATATTGTGTGGTAGTAAATGCAGACACACAAAGATAAAGGATTAATGCTCTTTTATTAGCTGAGCATCTATATTTGATGGTCATTGACACTTTTTCAAACCTACCCAGCCCACTGGTATAAAAAATATTTATTTGTTTAGGCCCTTTTTATGTGGGAATCCATTCTGAGCCAGTTGCAGAGGTAATGGCAGTAGCAGAGGCATACTGGACACCACCACCCTTTTCAGGGGTGAGAGGTGGACCCATGTGAATGTACCTCTGAACTTTGGGTATTCACTGCCTAAGGACAACCAACTGCAGGTGGGGTTCAGCAGAGGGAAAATTATATTAAAAGAACCTTCATTTGTCAGACTTTCACACTGCAAGGTGGTAAACTGAGGCAAAGGACACTGCCCAATACGCTATGGGATGAGTGTTTGCTTTTGGTTATATGCTTTAGAATCATGGTTGTGGTGTTTTCCCAAATTAATGCTGGGTTCCCTATACCTTGTAATAAAAGTTTTCTTTTGTTATACACAGACTCAGTGTTTATGAGTGGGAAAGTGTTGCCTATTAGAAGTGCTTAGTTTTCCCAGATTACTGGGTGGAGGCTGAAGCTGGTTTTGTTTTGTATTGTTAAAGGGAATCCCTATATACTGAATCCGGCCCTTGTTTGTGCCAATTCATACTGGCAGAAGAGTTACATTTTGGGAGTCTTATCAGAATCTTGGGTCAGTACCCCTTGCATGCACATCTTGAGTAAACCATTAAATTGGGGAAATATTTTGTTAATTTTTTTTTGGAAATTACAGTTTATATAATGGCTGTATACATATTCGAGAATTGGTGCAAGGAACTGAATATTGACCCTCAGAACTACCTTCTAGCAACAGGGATGTCAGAGATATTTGCTGTGGGGTCTGTTGAATCCACTGGAGAGGCAACTACAAAATGTCTGAGCAAGTGCACAAATGCATGGGTGCATGTTTATGAGGGAGGATGGTGCCTTGGCAGCACTGTGTGAGCTGCCAGTGTTAGTGGACCCACCACCACAAGTTCCAAGTGAGATTGCAGTGGCAGACAACACATGGAAGCTGATAGCTGCTGGAAGCCAGTCCACCCCACCCCCAGCCTCAGATGCAGAGTTTTTAAAGAAGATGTCAGCCTTTTTAAGAAAAGACAGACAGACCCTGGCTGATATGCCAGGTTTGTTGGGCCTTAACACAGCAGCCCCACACCTGGAGGCTACAGCCTCACCCAATGTGTGGACAAAGTCACTGGGGCAAGCATTAGAAAAGGTTGTGCTGTTCCATCCTAAGTCAAGCTCCTATTGTAAGTTAAGGTTATTCTTTGGAGGTGTGATCCCAGTACCTGGGGAAGAGGAATTTGAACCTGGTTGGAACACACCACTGAACTTCTGCAGGAGTGGGCAGTACCAGATGCAGAAAAGTGAAGATTTGTGGTAGAGTGACTTGGGCCCAGTGTTAGATGTGATTTTCAGCCTGAAGATCAGTAACCCTGGGGTCAGTGTGAGGAACTGCCTAGATATCCTCCATCACACCTTTGGGAGCACAAAGGGCTCTGAGGAATTTTATTGTAAGTTCCTCAATGCCTATCAGCAAAGGGTTAAGAAGGTTTCAGCTTAGAAAGAGAGGTTGGAGAAACTGCTACAGAGATCTGTCAAGGTGAGAGCAATGACTGAAGCAAAGGGACCAGCAGAGTGGCCCAAGCTGTATGAGGAGCTCAATATCAGCATCCAATTCTATTCCACTTTTGATTAAGAGAATGACAGAAGAGTCCACCAAGTTACTCTCAGCTGATCAAAGAGTTCCTAGAGAAGGAAGAAAGGCAGGCAGCTAGCGAGTCTTGGGAAGCCCAGTCATCTAAGCCAGCCAGTGCAGCACCCCTGCAACCAGCCAATATACTGATGGTGAGCACCAAAGAGGAACTTACCCATTAAGTGCAAGTCCTGGCAGAACAGATGGCTCAACTACAAAGTACCATCAACCAAGCTAAGACTTCTGGGCATAAGGAGCCCGTGGCTGCAGTGATAGAGAAATCAGCATTTAGAGCCAATATCCCATCAAAGTGAAAGGGGGAAGGACAATTCTTCTCCTACAAGGGTGGCCAGTATGGAAACACTGCTGCAAAGTATCATAATGAAGAAAGTGGCTCCTTAATGTGTGAAAAGCTGAGGACCAGCAGGGAGGAATTGAGGAACTGCCAACGGAGCTTGGGAAAAGAGCCACTAACCCAGGGGTTCTCAAACTGGGGGTCGGGACCCCTCATGGGGTCACGAGGTTATTACATGGGGGGTTCCAAGCTGTCAGCCTCCATCCCAAACCCTGCTCTGCCTCCAGCATTTATAATGGTGTTAAATATATAAAAAGGTGTTTTTTAATTTATTAGAGGGGGTCACACTCAAAGGTTTGCTATGTGAAAAGGGTCACCAGTAAAAAAGTTTGAGAACCACTGCTAGCCCCTCAGGACTTGAAGACTTCCCTGGAAAGGACTGACCAGCTGGAATCCTATCAGGATTGATAGGGCATAAAGTAGAGGTCACTGTGAGGATTGAAAGGACAGAATATAAAGTGGTGCTGGACACCAGATCTCAACTATTATAGTTCAGTCCTTCTACCAACAGATGCTTAGGCACTTGTCTATACAGCAACTGATGGGACTCTGTCTGTGCAGCTTCAGAAAATACATTAAGCATGATAAGAAATAATATTTAATATTTAAATATATTAATAATATGTTTTTTAAAAAGCAGTATTTCCATTCTAAGTATAGAAAATGCTACAAATATTGTGAAAACATCAGCTAGTGTGGATGAGTAAATACTGAGTTATATTTGAATGGCACTGTAACGGGTCGACTCACCCCTGCGGCGCCTCCTGCTGGTAACTCTGGGGAATTAGCTCTTTCCAGCCCTGGAGCGCCCTCTGCAGGCCGGTGATCCACCTATTTGCTACTGGCCCCGTGTCCCTCCCAGGACCCCAGTGCCCCTTTAACCTTTAACTGGGTTTCCCCTTCCCAGGGGAACCCCCACCCTACTATCCCCACTTCACCTCAGTAGTGGCTACTGCCCAGTCTCTATCTAGCCCCCGTTCACTGGGGCAGACTGCAGTATCCAGTACTCATCATCGGCAAAGGGGGTTTGGACCTGCTGCCTTGGCCTACCCCTAGGTTGCCCCCTGCAACCCCCAGTACTTTTTGCCCTGTGCTAGGCCGCAGACTGGGGTTTTCTAGGCTGGAGCTTCCCCAGCTCCTCAGCCTTTCCCCAGCCCTGCTTCACCCTAGGTACCTTATCTCAGCTCCTAAGCAGCCGTGCCCATCTCTATCTATAGCCAGAGAGAGACTGACTGGGCTCCTGGCTCACAGCCTTTTATAAGGGCCAGCTGTGGCCTGATTGGGGTGTGGCCCAGCTGCAGCCACTTCCCCAATCAGCCCAGCTTTGACAGCAGCAGCTCAAGCCCTGCCAAGCCGCTTTTAAACCCCTTAAAAACCCAGAGCAGGGATCCACCCTGCTACAGTCACCCACTTTAGCTATTGGTCAGCCATGATACCAAAGCAGTCTGGCATTCTACATTAATTTGATTGAATGATAATGGGTCCTTTTCAGCAAACTTTTAAGACACTGCTTAACTGTGTATACATGAGTTAGCCCATTCCTGTTCAGCAAAGCACTGAACTTTCCCACTGAAATTAATTAAATTTGTTAAATTAAGCACATGCTTACAGATTTTGCTGAATAGTGGTGGCATTACTCAAATGGATAAAGTTATGTGTTTTCATAAGTACTTTGCTGAATTGGGGCCAACATAAATGGGAACAGTTCAGAAGTTATGCCCATCTTTCATACTATATCATTGCTGGAATAGATAATCTCATAATGGAAGCCCCACTGCTTGGGTTGTTCAATACTTGGGTCATGGACTAGGATCTTCTCTTGCTGACATAGCTACCACCGCTCTTTGAAGTGGTTTTATTGTGTCAAGAGCTCTCTCTCATGAGCATATAGCAGCTACACAATCTTACAGCAGCGCATCTGCATCGGTACAGCTGTGCTGCTGTAAACTTGCTAGTATATACATGGCCTAGGACTGGATCAAGCACTAAAAATGTACTGTAAGAAAGAATTTGCAGGGACAAAAATTGCATGATCTAAGGTCTATGAATATACAATTCAGATCCCACATTTCAGAATAGAATTTCCAATGGTCAGTTAATAGAGTCCAATATCTGGGATAACTATTGTAATAAACCTAAAAATTCGGTGAAATTAAATCTTGACCCTCATTGTAGCTTCAATAAAAAGTGATGAGGAACACGAGGAAATAATTAAATTTGACTCTTTGGGGCAAAACTAATAAGACTAAAATTAATATCCTCCCAAGGTGAGTCTACATCTTTAGCTCCCTGCCAATTCAGATTCCTAAATCTTTCTTTAATTGAGTCAAAACCTTAATAAGCAGTTTTTATGGGGTAGGAAAAAAAGAGAGTGAGAATTACATATTCAGAAACAATAGTGCCTAGAGAGCAGGGAGACTTGAGAGACTGAGCCTCTTGATATATAAAGATCATTTGGTACTGAAGAAGATCGTTCTCTGGAATACTGACTCTCATCATGAAAAAGCAAGATGTTTTGAGTTAAAGGAGAATTGTGCAATCATGACCTTGCAATCATTTCTCATCCTGCAGTGTCTTAAAACTCATGTCTTTTTCAGAGCATTAAAATAATAATCCAAGTACTTCACAGTTTACTGATCCCTTGCTTTATTGCTTTTTATTCTTTTGAGGTCTTTCTGGAATATTTTTATCATTTTTTTTATATTTTATGATTTTAGCACAAAACTATATACTCCATAACTTGCATGCCCAAATGTACATCACATAATTGCAAATCTTGTCTCAAGGTTTTGGTCACACTTTCTGCTGACGTATCTTCATTGACTGCTATGGAGTTATGCCAGCAAATAATTTGGTCTTTATCCACAAGATACGTTCTCTTATATTATGTGCTATCATGATCATTTCAATGGGCAAAGTATTTGTAACCAACTGTCAATCAGGACACACAGGAGAGTGAAGCACAGACACAGGGACTGATTTTTAAGGAGAAGGCTGCAACTTTATTAATTTTCAACTTTCTTGATGCGAGGAGAGAAAGAAAAGACAGAGAGAGCAGGCCTAGGGAATTTTAGGACATTTTAAAATTATCCACTGCCTTCTATCGCACAACAGAGAACATAATATTTGGCTATATATAGAGACACCAGAATTAAAAATGACTGGTCCCTGCCTGACTCAGAGAGATAAGCTAAATGTGTTGGCTGCTGAGCAGACTTGAGAAATAGTCCTCTCTTGTCATAGTGATACCAAATAATACCTGTGCTGTGCCCCACCCTGTCTCTTCTGAATGGCAATGCTGTACTGAGACTGCAGTATTGAGACTAATGGCTCTTCTCCTTGCTTCAGCCCTTCAAAGTTATGCCTGCAGGTTTATTATATTTCAACCACATGGGAGATGCTGCTCTGTGTCATGTGTAGAGATGATTTCATAGTGTGGTTTTCCACTAATAATCTTCAGTATCTGTCTGGCCATATTTCAGATGCATTGTTTAGTATTGTGGGGAAGGGACATGTTGAAAGTGTCACCAAGCAAATGACTTTGTTGCTACTGGAGCATTTGCCATTGTTGCCTCCCTCTGCCTTCTCCACTTTACTGAGTTTTGTGATCGCTCAGTGTTGTTTGTGTTATAACCTTTGGTTTCTCCCATACCAAGTCTCTGCTTGTCTCCTAATTCCCTCACTCTCAAACACAGAAATGCAAGAATAAAGGTGGACTTGTCAGCACTATTGGCTTGAATACCCATAATTCAAAATTAACGTGTTTTCATTATTTATTACTTCTGTTCCAGTGGCGTTTTTATGTGAGATCAGCAGTCCCAGTGTGCTAGGCTTTGTTCAAACATTATGGTAAAAGACTTCTTCTTTCATATGGCTTGGGAAGGTAGCAACAACTAAAAGTTTGATAATCAGCACATTGCCACAGCAGTGAGCTGGTGAATGTCCTTCAGCCCCCCGGCAGAGGAACAAAGGGGACATTCAGATATGATGTGCTCTATCATTTGTGCTTGATGACCACAGTCACATACAGGTGTTTGCCTCATTTTCCATTTAAAGAGGGTTTGTCCACATCTCCCATGCGATGTCCTGATGCGATTCAATCTGCACCAGTCTTTCCGACATAAATCAAAACGCAGTGGTTCCTCAACGGGATCAATGGTGAGCTTTGTTTTGAGTGGTCCAAGTGCTCCATGTGACTCTCCATTGAGACTCAACATCAAAGTTTGGTGTAAGGATCTTGATACAGTTACATAGAGGGTTGCGGGATTTTAATCTCATCTTTGGCAGGTTCTGTAGGTCATAGTGCAGTGGGATCCTGGTATTTAGAAATGATTAAGAAAATGAGATGTCTGAGCAGCTCTTTTAAGCTGTGGAGGCTGGATGTGCAATAGGACCGGGAGCCAGTCAGCTGGAGTAGACTTGAGGGTCCCCAACACTACGTGTAGCATTATTGAATTGAGTGTTAAGGAGTTTAGTGTGACTGCTATGAGACCACACTAGTGCACAATATTCAGCTGCAGAATATATCAAGGCAATTGTCATGTTTCGTAAGGTCCGTGGACTGGAGCCCCATGATGTTCTGGCCAATTTTCTGAGAAGCACAACACGAGACCTGACCTTATCATGGGTATTCTCAAGGTGTTGTCGAAAGGTCAAACTCCAGTCCAGTGTAACTCCAAGATACTCTGGATTAGGTTTGTGGTTGATGCTCTCACCACAGAACTGCACATCAAGTTTGATATTAGCCATTTTATTGTTCAGATGGAAAGCAGTTACCATGGAATTTTTGGATTAGACCTAAATTTCCAGCATTGGAAATTATCAGCCATTGTGCTAAGATCCCGGGTTAGGGTGCAGCTGATGGTATGGAGTCTTGTATGCTGAACAGCTAGGGCAATGTCATCTGTATACATGAATTTCCTTGACTCCGTCGCTGGTATATTTCGCAGTGTATAGATTAAAAAGTATTGGGTCCAGGACAGAGTCCTGAGGGATGCCCGAGTTAAGAGTTCTTGGTCTACTGATCTGGCCATTAAGGTGTACCTTAAAGCGGTGGTCTCCAGCCATTGCCACCAAGAGGCAGATCATTCACCGGCAGTGAATAACACAAGAGACCTTGAAGAGGAGGCCCTGTCTCCAGATAGTGTCATATGCTGAGGACAGATCAACAAGGGCGATTCCTGGCTGGTAAGTGAAGCTAGTTGGTCACAGCAGTTCCTCTTTGGGCGAAATCCTGCCTGGTCCACTGGCAAGATGTCTTCAATAATATCAGACAGATGGTGGAGCAGCACCCGTTCCATGACCTTGCTGGTGGTTGAGAGGTGAGAGATGGTGCAGTAGCTGGCTGCATCCTCTGGGGGTTTCTCAGGCTTCAGTAGGGCCACCACTGTTACCTGTCGCCAGCTTGTCGGCACTTCTCCGGTTCTATGTATGGCAGTAAAAAGCCCTGCCAGCCATTCCAATCCCCATCTCCCCAGATTTCCAACAGTGCAACATTGATCTCCTCGACAAAATATGAGGAAGAGAGTGGAGAATATGCTTCAGGTTGGCAGAACCTGAAGCATATTCTCACCAGCAACTGCACACCGCACCATAGTAACTCTAGCTCAGGAACCAACCCATGCAACAAACCTCGATGCCAACTCTGCCCACATATCTACACCAGCAACACCATCACAGGACCTAACCAGATCAGTCACACCATCACCGGTTCATTCACCTGCACGTCCACCAATGTAATATATGCCATCATATGCCAGCAATGCCCCTCTGCTATGTACATCGGCCAAACTGGACAGTCTCTAAGGAAAAGGATAAATGGACACAAATCAGACATTAGGAATGGCAATATACAAAAACCTGTAGGAGAACACTTCAACCTCCCTGGCCACACAATAGCAGATCTTAAGGTGGCCATCCTGCAGCAAAAAAACTTTAGGACCAGACTTCAAAGAGAAACTGCTGAGCTCCAGTTCATCTGCAAATTTAACACCATCAGCTCAGGATTAAACAAAGACTGTGAATGGCTTGCCAATTACAGAACCAGTTTCTCCTCCCTTGGTTTTCACACCTCAGCTGCTGGAACAGGGCCTCATCGTCCCTGATTGATCTAACCTCATTATCTCTAGCTTGCTTCTTGCTTGCTTATATATACACCTGCCCCTGGAAATTTCCACTGCTTGCATCCGAAGAAGTGGGTATTCACCCACGAAAGCTCATGCTGCAAAACGTCTGTTAGTCTATAAGGTGCCACAGGATTCTTTGCTGCTTCATAAGAAGATATTTGCTTGCATAAAATAGTCAAACAATAGAAAATAACTAGGGAGGCTCAACAAGACAAACATTATCACATGATATAATAATCAAAACATTTTGTCCATTATATTATATCGTGTCATGTAAAGCCAAAACAAAATATTTCAGCCTTATCAAAATGAAATAATTTTGGCCTTTTCAAAACAAAATGTTTCAACATTTTTTAAACAAAATTTCAGAATTTTGTTTTATGGAAAATTTTCAAAGTTTGATTTTTCTTTCCAACTGGGAATGGAAAAAAATCCGAAATTTGGAATTTCCTGTGGAATGGGAACTCTGGGTTCTGACCAGCTGTAATAGGGTTGAATTTCACCCGTCATGATTAACTCCAAAATATTTTCCCTATTCATCCCAAACTCTGTCTTATGCACTAAATCTAACACAGACCTATGACTAAAATAAATGTGAAGTTTCTAGACATGAAACTCATTTTTCAAAAAAGTGAAGAACACCTAATTTTTCAAAGTCTTATATCTCCAATATGCCTTGTCTTATTAAACTGCAATTTTTTCCAAATAATTGTCCTCTGGCTAAGGAATATACATATTCAATAACATTTTGAATTTTTTTTTATTTAGAATGTGTAGGAATTAGTAAAAATCATTCTGGTAATGGAAAGATGACATACTGTGCAACTGTAACTATACATTTACTTCTGTGCCTCCATAACAAAGCAGCTGGCATAAGTCACTGGAGACTAGATAACAATTTGTGCTTTTTGGGGAAGATTTTGCACTTGTCAGGATTTGTCTGCATTGTACAGAATTTGCACTTGGCATTTGATATTTAAATTGTCTCTGCTAAAATGTATGATCACACCTACAATTACTGTTCTCTTCCTTTGTGCACACACTTGTTTTTTCATCTTTTCGAAATGAAGTACTCTGAAACCAGTAAAACACTATTCTCAGAATGATTGTATTGTTATGAAGAGAAACTTTTGTTGTTTATTTTTCATGTAATGTATTGGAACTTCACTTTGATTATTATTATTATTATTTTAAATAAATCTTATAACCTTGAAGAGGTTTTGAAGTCTATGAATGTGCATTAGAATGAGGAATCTGAGTTTATTCCTCTTCCATATCAGCCTGAGTACTGAATACCTCTAATGTCAATACATAGGGTCCAACTATAGCACCCTGTGGAATTGTCAGGAAACTATGGGCTCGGCCCAATCCCATTATTTCTTTTTTCATTGACTTTAATGAGAGCTGTACTGGGTCTATGTGAGAGTGACATGTAGAATTCCCTTCAATGTATACCGTGGAAAAGGGGTTTCACAGACAGTGAGTAGCTGGAAGGTTCAGCTTTCTAAACCTGAGATCTCCAGCATCAGCTGATAGAGACGACATTTCAGCATTGCCAACCTTAAGTATTCAAAAATCATAAGTTGCACCCTCCAAAATCACATGAGTTTAAATAAAAAAAATCGAGTCTTTTCTTTCCCACTTTCATCTAAGGTTTAAGGATTCATGTTTTCAAGCTTTTTTTCTGCAATCATGAGGGTTAGAAACACTCAGCAGTACAGTACTTGCTATTAGTGGTGTTATTTAGCAAAGTTGTTTTTGAAAATACCAGCCAAAGTTAAATTTGTAACCACTGAGAGGAATTGCAGATTGGGTGCTGTGTAACTTTAGCTTACACCATCTATGTTGCTTGTTTAATGTTTTCATTTCACTCAGCTATGACTGGAGGGCTCGTTCTAGTGGATAAAGCATTGGCCTGGGACTCAGGAGATGTGAGTTTAATTCCCAGCAAACTACAGATGTCCTGTGGGTCCATAATGGAACAATGGGCTCCAGGGGACATGTGCACATCCCAGTATATCTGTTAAAGCCCTTGGGCCCTTTAAACTAAGAGCTGTAGTCATAGGACATATGCCTAAGAAGAATCTGCATATATGGCATCCTGTCCCTTATGTAGGGGATCAGGCAGGGGTGACTGAAGGACAGGGAAGGAGGCTGTCTGCGTTTGTCAGGCAAAGGCCTGAGAAGGAGATAATTAAAGAGAGCAAGGGCCAACCAGGGAGGACTGTCAGATCTTGGAAGATTAGAACTGACTAGGATTTTAATTTTTTGGGATGCAGGGAATGTCTTTTTGTTCCTTTTATATAGAGCCTAGCACAGTGGGGTCCTGGTCCATGACTGGGGATCCTGGGTGCTGCTGCAATATAAATAATGATGAAGGGCTGCTGCAATGACTGATGCCCTGGAGACAAGGTCTAAGGCAAAATCTTCAGAGTGGGTGCAGTGGAACTCTGGGTTGCTTTGTATCTCTTCCTTTTGTGCAGATGCCATTTTGGCTCACACACATCAGAGGATGAACCTGGGACATCAGGGCTAAAATAGGAGCTGCGACAACTTGAGCTAAAAAGGGCTGTAACAACTCAAGTCTTCTCTGGATAATCAAAAGAGAGGGACCTGTAACATATGCTCACCATGTTACTAAGCCCTGAACAAAGGAACTGGACATGTTCAATTGTGCAGAATATGATTTCTCCGTCCTTGGCTGGTGCATTAGTCCGCCAGCTCATAGTGGCCTGTGCCCCACTTCCCCATGTGTTAAATAAGGATAATGTATTCCTTCCTCATAGGGGTGTTGTGATGTTACAGTCAATTAAGAATTAAGTGCTTAGAAGTTGCAATGATGAGGGCCATATAAAGACTTAAATAGACTGACAGTCAAGTATGATAAATGTAACTTTCTGCTTCTCATGTGTTATCAGCACAGGCTGTCCTAGTTTGTTGTCTAATATTATGGAAAAATTATTACATGTGGGGGGAATAAAACCTTTCCACTGAATTTTTATTTTTAAATATTCATGAAAATATTTCCCTTTGTGTTCATGATTGTAAAAAAAATAAATAAACAAAACGAAACCTGAACTGTAGTCTTAAATACTTGTCAGTATCCCCATAATACTTAGATTCTATAATATTATAATCTCATTCGGTGGCACAAGGTATGATAATGAATGGTCACTTTGACATTTCCTCCCCAAAAAATGTGAACAATTTCTCTGGACCAAAACTGATAATTGAAGTATGAAAAATTCAGGATCTTCCTCAAACTAAATTGTTTTTCTTATTTCTACCTATTTCTTTTTACATCACAAATATAACCAGAAATCCTCAACATGGTTTTCTATTGCAATATATTAGCTAGGGCCAGCAATCCTCAAAAGGTCACATTTGTTCATTCCTTTAAAATGCATGGCAAAATGAAAGCACAAATATAATTTACTATTGACAATCATCAGTCCCAGTTCATCTCAGCTTAGTTACCATCTCATTAGGCTCCCTGAGGTCCTTGTAATTCTAAACAATAATATGAGAAATTGCTATTTGTTCATTAGTAAGGCTTGCCATCTTCTTTATTCTCTATACAATCAGTTTAATATATTTGAAGATGACATTCGGCTGTGCCTGGAATACAATTTAATAATTTTCTTTTCCCATACCACTAACAAAGCTTAAAAAGGAAAATGGAATACAAGCTTCTGGAGAAAGGAGGGGGGTTATTATAGTCTCTCCATTTTACCTTTAGATTTGAACAGGTTTCATTGTAACAAAAAAGGCTAATAAAACTAAGGCCTTGTCTACACTACAAGACTATTTCGAATCAACTTAGTTCGAATTTGTGGATTCGACCTTATGAAGTCGAATTTGTGTATCCATACTAAATACACTAATTCGAATTTCTGAGTCCACATTCACGGGGCCAGCGTCGACTTTGGAAGCGGTGCACTGTGGGAAGCTATCCCACAGTTCCCGCAGTCCCCGCTGCCCATTGGAATGCTGGGTAGAGCCCCCAATGCCTGCTGGGGGAAAAAATGTGTCGAGGGTGGTTTTGGTAACTGTCGTCATTGAACCGTCAATCACGCCCTCACTCCCTTCCTCCCTGAAAGCGCCTGCGGGCAATCTGTTCGTGCACTTTTCTGGTCAGTGACAGCGCGGACGCCACAGCACTGCAAGCACGGAGCCCGCTG
The DNA here is from genome assembly GCF_020497125.1 of Mauremys mutica. Classification (NCBI taxonomy): domain Eukaryota; kingdom Metazoa; phylum Chordata; order Testudines; family Geoemydidae; genus Mauremys; species Mauremys mutica. The sequence continues at coordinate 50,686,966 of NC_059079.1, read as the reverse complement.
CGATCCTCGCCGTTTTCTCCTCCTCGCACTTTATCATCCACCTCTTCCACATTCAGCTGCTGAGAAATTGGGCTACTTTTCAATGGTTCTGCAAGCACTGGGGGACCATAGGGGACGTTTTACCAACATGAATGTCGGATGGCCGGGCAAGGTTCCTGATGCGTGTGTTCTCAGGAACTGTGGGCTGCTCAGACGCCTGCTGGAAGGTAGTTTCTTCCCGGACCACGAAATAACTGTTGTGGATGTGCATTTGCCTATAGTGATCCTCGGTGACCCAGCCTGCCCGCTAATGCACTTGCTCATGAAGCCCTATACAGGCGCCTGGGACAGCAACAAGGAACTCTTCAAATACCAGTGAGCAGCGAGCAGCGTGACCTGTGACTGTTCAGTTTCTTTACAGAGAAGCTGAACCTGCCCCTGTTTCTTTACCCAGTTACTGTTGACTCTCCTCTTCGGTTAAATACCCCGTTCTCCCCGTTTCCCCCACTTCCAAGACACGTGTAAAAATAAAATACATGTCACACTGTTACTGAGGAGAGGTTTCTTTATTCATGACTTTTCGTTAAAGGGTTGAAACTGGAACGCAGACTGTGGTGGGTAGGGTGTGCGCTGATGTAAAGACCGCCTCTAAACTCAAGGAATGACAGGCTCCTGCTCCTACAGCGGTCCGCATTGCCGGACTGCTTGTTTCAATGGAGCCTGCCATCCCTCCTTTTTGGGATTCTGTGTGCGGGGGGCTATGTGGCCTTGTGGCGGAGGAGGACGGATACAGATTCCTCTGCTGCGTGACTCAGCGGTCCAGGACAAGGACCGCTGTACAAGATCTGTAACCGCCCTCCCCCGCTAAAAAGTCACATCCCCACCGCCCACACAGAACCTGGAAACCACCTCCCATACCGACCACGGTGCCTACTGACTGCACTGTGTGTGTGACCCGCTGCTGATCCGGCCCCCGTGTCTGTACCCTGGGAAAGGTGCCTGTCCTATGCAATTAGCAACGCACTTCCCCATGCACCCCATTCAAACACAGTCTTCAGTGAAAAAACATGACGGAAACAGTACTTAACAGCAAAGTATTTTTATTACTTAAGTACACAGTTATGGGATGGGACTGGGATTGGGACTTGTTTGAGTCCGGAAGGGAAGGACTTATGCAAACGTAGGGTATGAGAGCTTTTGGTTACTTGAGCACTCTGCTGGGGTGCAGTGACAGTATTCACGGCCCAGGGCGGGCATCCTCCTGGTTATTTAGGGTGAGGGGGGTATGTGACTTTGTGGCGGGGGAGGGCGGTTGCAGAGATACTGCCGGGGGCTCTGTCCTGCAGCGGTCCTGCAGAACATACACAAGTCGCCGGAGCGTGTCCGTTTGCTCCCTCACTAGTACAAGCATTGCTTGAGTCGCCTGCTTGTGTTCCTCACGCCACCTCTCCTCCCATTCGCTGTGTGAGCGCTGGTACAGAGAGACTTTCTCCCTCCACTGCCTCTGCTGGTCCGCCTCGGCTAGGTAGCAGCCCACACATTCATCGAAAATCGTGTCCCTTGTCTTTTTCTTTCGCCGCCTAATCTTCGCCAGCCTCTGTGAGGGGGATGCTGTGGAAGGTCTGGAGACAGTGGAAGCTGTGAGATGGGAAACAGTTAGTGAATTCCTTGCAAAGATACTTTTTTGCGAACAATTAACTGAGTCTAGGCTGTCTCTGTGAATTTTTTGTTGAGACCCCTGTGCCTGCTGTTGCACAAATCATTTGCGCGGTGGATTCTGGGTAAATGTCGCCAGTCATTCCTTCCTCCGGGAAAGCAACGGCAGACAATCATTTCGAGCACGTTTTCCATGAAATGCCCTGGCACACGCCATAGCGTGGCAACAATGGACCCTATTTTGCCTTTTGTGTATGTCACCGTATGTGTACTAGATGCCGCTGACAGAGGCGGACCAGCAGCGCTACACAGCAGCATGCTTTTGCTTTTGCATGACAGCAGCGATGGTTACCAGGCATACTGCACCGTCTACCATACCATGAACTGGTAAGAAGACGGTAATAAGATGGTCATGGTTACCTGTCCTTTTGCACTGCGCCATTTGGTGCTGTCATAAGTGCCCCTGGCCGATCAGCCAGGGGCACAAAAGCAAAATTTGGGAATGACTCCCCGAGTCAATCCCTCCTTTTTGGGTATCTAAAAATAGAATCAGTCCTGCCTAGAATATGGGCAACTGTACTAGAGAACCATTGTATCATAGAACCAGAGAGCACAGCTGCTCTCTGACCAATCATGCATAAATTTTGAGCTGAATGCTATTCACAGGGTGTGCTCCTGAAACAACCCCAGCTGTTCATTCCGTTCTTCCCCCAGCCTTCCTGGGTTCCAATACCATTGTCCCCCCACTTATGTGATGAAGTAATATAGAATGCATGAATAAGACACAGGTAGTCGTTTGTGAGAAATGAGTGGAAGGAAGCCTCCAGCTGCAATGATAGTCCAGAGATGACATTAAGGGGTGTGGAGGAGGGAGCCAATCATCCCTCTGCTAGTCCAGGGGCAATTGAATCTTTTCTTTACAATGAAGGGTGGGGGCTGATGGAGCTCAGCCCCCTGTTGCAATGATGAGGACGGTTACCAGCCATACTGCACCATCTACCATGAAAAATTAGGACCAGGCGACCTTGATCGACCTGTCCCAAGCAAGTTGGTATGGTTACCAGTCCTTTTGCACTGCCCCATGTGCCAATAGGCTGATGATGAGGACGGGTAGCAGTCCTATTGTACCATCAGCCACCCATGGCGGGGTGGGAGGAAGGATGTTGTTGTTCAGTGCTGCAGCAGCGCGTCTATCTGCAGCATTCAGTACAGATACGGTGACATGTAAAAGAGTCAACAGAGGATTGTTTTCCCTTTAACTTCTGCGGGTCGGGGGGGGTGCGTAAATTGCCGAGCTATGCCCCGACCCACCGCGGACACTGTGTTTGACCCTAGAAGCATTTGGAGATCAGCCAAGAATGCAAATGCTTTTCGGAGACAGCAGGAACTGTGGGATACCTTGCGTCCTCGTTCCCCCCTCCCTCCATGAGCATCCATTTGATTCTTTGGCTTTCCGTTACGCTCGTCACGCAGCTGCGTGCTGAGTCTGTGCTATGCCGTCTGTCCGGAGATTTTTTAAAAATACTTTGGACCAGGCGTAACATTACAGTAATTCCCCTACTTAGATGCAGGAGTCTCCGAGCGAGATAACCGTGAGGACGGGCACTGAAGGAGATAGAGAGCGCATGCTGCGTGAAATCTAGCACGAACCACGGACCTATGCAGCCGTGCTCTGGGAGGCAGTGCTCCCTGAATACCGCATGAAAGCCTCGCGCGGAAAAGTGTGCTATCACGGAGCACCCAATAAGGCAGCTCTCCCCAGGAACCTCCTGCTGATGCTTATCGATTAATGGCAGGAGAGCTTCGTGGAGATCTCCCAGGAGGATTTCTGTTCTATCACCATATATACAGAGACCTCCTTTTCACACACTTCAGATTCCTGTTATATTAAGAATAAAAGTTAACATGGTTAAAGCACTTACCGACTGCTCCTTCCCCTGATTCAGGATCCGGGTTCATGGCCGGGGAGGGTTGGTAGGGGATCTCCGTGACGGTGATGAAGAGATCCTGGCTGTCGGGGACACCAGCGTTGTAAGCGCTGTCGCCTGCCTCGTCCTACACAAACCCTTCCTCATCTTCCCCGTCCGTGAACATCGTCGAGGAACTGTCCGTCGACACTGTCCCATCATCAGAGTCCATGGTCACTGGTGGGGCAGTGGTGGCAGGCTCCGTAGCATCCGTTGGCCGCTTTGATTTTTTGGTAGGCTTGTCTGGGGTCCTTGATTTTCACGCAGCACTGCGTTGCATGATGGCTGTATCCTCTGTCTGTATCATGGCTTTGGAGACCTTCTCGTAGGTCTTTGCATTCCGTTTGCTGGAGCGCATCTCCGAAAGCACAGACTCCTCGCCCCCCACACCGATCAGATCGAAGAGTTCCCGGTCAGTCTATGCCGGGTCCCTCTTTCTATTCAGAGATTACATGAACTCCTCTGCTGGAGAGCTCTGCATTGCTGCCGGTGCTGCTGAGCTCGCCCCGATGTCCAACCACAAAATGAGATTCTAACTGTCCAGAAAGGAAAAGGAATTCAAATTTTCCCGGGTCGTTTCCTGTGTGGCTGGTCAGAGCATCGAAGCTCGGACTGCAGTCCAGAGCGTCAACAGAGTGGTGCACTGTGGGATAGCTCCCGGAGCTACTAAGTTCGATTTCCATCCACACCTAGCCTAATTCGAACTAGCCATGTCGAATTTAGCGTTACTCCACCTGTCGGGGTGGAGTACCAAATTCGAACTAAAGAGCCCTCTAGTTCGAATTAAATGGCTTCCTGGTGTGGACGGTTGAGCGGTTAGTTCGAATTAACGCTGCTAAATTCGAATTAAAGTCCTAGTGTAGACCAGGCCTAAGATCACATTAACAACTTTCGAAGGAAAAAAAACCATCATCTCACTAGATGGGATGTCTGTAGTCTATTTGCACTCTATATCACATGGTTGAGTCAAGGATAGATGAAGTATTTGGGAACTGCACAAGCCAATGTCATGCAATTACTGAGCAACTTTTCAACACAGTACCTTCACTTGCAGTTCTTCATAGCTAAAATCTTTCATCAGATCATTGGCCAGAGCATGGAACCTGGGCCAGTTTCCAAGAGGTGAAGCAGAGATGATAGGTCTCACATAGTATTGGAAACAGCTACCTTCTTCTCTGGCTGGATTGACACTGGCAATAGTTCCAGTGAAGCTGAAAGGAGCCTTGGGGCTGATTGAAATGGTAACATCCCCTAAGGGACTGACAAGTGGGTGGTTACCACCAAAATTCAGTCCACTCTGTCCTAGCCCTGATTTGCCCCCCACACCATAGCTGCAGGAAGGAGATGGCCTAGGAACTGACCATGGGATAGGGATAGGATACAGAGGGACCTAGACAAATTAGAGGACTGGGCCAAAAGAAATCTGATGAGGTTCAACAAGGACAAGTGCAGAGTCCTGCACTTAGGATGGAAGAATCCCATTCACTGTTACAGACTAGGGACCGAATGGCTAGGCAGCAGTTCTTCAGAAAAGGAACTAGGGTTACAGTGGACGAGAAGCTGGATATGAGTCAACAGTGTGCCCCTGTTGCCAAGAAGGCTAACAGCATTTTGGGCTGTATAAGTAGGGGCATTGCCAGCATATCGAGGGATGTGATCATTCCCCTCTATTCGACATTGGTGAGGTCTCATCTGGAGTACTGTTTCCAGTTTTGGGCCCCATACTACAAGAAGGATGTGGAAAAATTGGAAAGAGTCCAGCAGAGGGAAACAATAATGATTAGGGGTCTGGAGCACATGACTTATGAGGAGAGGCTGAGGGAACTGGGATTGTTTAGTCTGCAGAAGAGAAGAATGAGGGGGGATTTGATAGCTGCTTTCAACTACCTGAAAGGGGGTTCCAAAGAAGATGGATCTAGACTGTTCTCAGTGGTAGCAGATGACAGAACAAGGAGTAATGGTCTCAAGTTGCAGTGGGGGAGGTTTAGGTTGGATATTAGGAAAAACGTTTTCACTCAGAGAGTGGTGAAGCACTGGAATGGGTTACCTAGGGAGGTGTGGAATCTCCTTCCTTAGAGGTTTTTAAGGTCAGGCTTGACAAAGCCCTGGCTGGGATGATTTAGTTGGGAATTGGTCCTGCTTTGAGCAGGGGGTTGGACTAGATGACCTCCTGAGGTCCCTTCCAACCCTGATATTCTATGATTCTATGCCACCTCTACCCTCAGTAGGGGATACAGACTGTGTCTGACATTTTTGCACAACCTGAACAAACGCATAGATGGCAATAAGTGCCACTGGAGAAACTTATTCTGGCAAAATCTGTAAAACTGGTGAGAAAAACATGAAAGCCTAGAAGCAAAGCAAGCAAACAAAACCAAATATCCATCAAAGGTGACTAACCAAACCTGTTAAAATGTTTGAAAGATAAGCCTCTTTAATAACTTCCTTCCTATATATATGAAGTGTAATATTTTCCATTTAACTTATACCACATCTTTGAATAGAACACAGCTTTTGCTTCAGTAATGGAGAAAATACTCAGTGGTTTTAACGAGTCAAACTTCTTCTCGTTGCATGTGGCAAACATAGTGAAACATGTATCGGTTTTGTTGTGTGTGTGCATGTGCATGTATTTTTATTATCCTGTTTGAAGTAACACTTTTTAAAATGTTATACTGAGCCTTGTCAAAATAAAATTGCCAGCAGCAGTCATCTTGCAAACGTGCCTGTATTTACAGGGGTTGCAAAAACAACCACCATTATTAAATGCCCAGCAAATACTGTTACATGCCCGGGGCTCCTTTCGAGCTTGTTACGGTATGAACAAACCCCTGGCGCCCTTGGTGTTATGCCCTTCAACCACAGTGTGTGATGCCACCTTATTCCAGTTTGTGTTGCTGCCCTTAATTGAAACTGCTTATGACATGCCCCCAAACATATTGTGTGCCTGCAGGGCTGCTATCTGGGTAGGCCTGTACCATAACACCCACATAGATGACAAGGGCAGCCTCCCAATTTTTCCCATGTTCTAGGCACCCTAGGCCTCTTGGGCAGTTAGCTCTTTTGCTTCCCTTGCCCATGTTTACTGTCTGTGAACACTTTCCTGTGCCATAGGGATATTATATCCACGAATTCACCTCTAAGGGTTTTATATTTAGTTATACTGAGTAGGTGAACTCCCATCGGGTAAGCCACCTCGGCATAATCATACTGAGGACTGCTCCCCAATAGGCCCCCCAGGAGTGTCTACTCTGTCTCATGCAGTTCCATGCCCTGATGGCCAATGAGTTCCCATGTGCCCTTCTCTGTCCTGATGCCCAAACTTGAGCCTATGCTGGGCCTACCCTGTCACCCTGTGCAGACCCCTCACATCTAGCTGCCTGAAGCTGCTGTAGTAAATGCAAATTAGCTTGCAGCAGCTGTGTAATGCCATCAGTGCCCCCACTGAAGATGCCACCCCTAGGTGGGTCTGCCCAGACTTCTGGACATTCCACTCCTGGGCCCAGCATATTTAATACCCGAATAGGCTGACTCCTGTTCAGCTTAGGTAAACTCACTGAGTGACTGGTTGAGCAGAGTCCCTGCACCTGGCTGTGGCTCCTGCAACTGCCACCCTTTGCCAGGCTGAAAGGCTGGATACTACCCCTGCCACCAATTCCCCCAACCTCTGTGTGGTTTAGATCACACTCACACCTGGGATCAGCATTACTGCCATCCCTTGTGTTGGGTAGAAGAGAATATCCTGGTCCTAGGTGACCTTGTGCCCTCTGAAGCTTTGTAATGCTATGGAGGAAACCTCAGAAACAATGTCAGTGACCATTTGCTGCACAGCTCCGCTGACTACCCCATTAATCCACACAGCCTGCCCCCATGCATGCGAGGATGCTTCCCCTCGTCATTTCCCTCCCTTGGTCCACGAGGCTGCCCTGGGTTATGCCTTGGGTTATTAAACACACCACCCTGGGCAGTAGCAGCCCCCGCACTTGTGAGCCTCCTTGACCCTGCTGCAATACTGTCTGCTTTGGGTCCCCTTTCAGTCCATGGGCTCCCTTGGGGCTGCCGAGAGCTGTAGCCTATGCTGTCCCCTTTCCAGCAAAGGTACAGGCACCTGAGCAGAAACCAGCACACAGCAAGAAAGAATTCCAATCTGATATATGCACTTGCAGCATGCTGGTACGTGAAACAGTTAACTTTTCCTTGCCTTGCTCTGTTCCCCCCCAACAACCAATGCACATTGATTGGAACACTGAGAGCCTGAAGCCAGGCAGCCTCCTGACTGCAGGAGACACTGAGGTTTTCTTGTTAACTTACCCCTGTGTTCTACTTGTCTATTCTGCCTGCCCTCCCCTGCCTCCGGGACCGCGGGGAAAGAGCCCCCTGTTTTCCCGAGCTCACCCTTCTCCATGCCCCTGGAGCCATGCTGCTTAAACTGTCCTGATTGTGCTTCCCCGGAGACATGCTGTCTTCCTTGCTGCTTGGACATAGAGACTTGACCCACCCAGGTTTCCTACCTTTACTCACATTCCTGAGTCATTCCTGCAAAGCTGACCACTAAGCACCTTTTACAACAGTTTCTGACCTTCTTCCTCTCTCTCCTGCCTTCCCCACACAAAGCAGAGCTGCCCTTCTTTGGGTAAGCCCAGACAAATTCCGACCCCCTTTAGTTGTTGGTTTTAAAATATTTGGCAGCAAGTGTCATAATGGGAGTTGCTGAACACATGACATTTTGAAGTGAATGGAGCTATCCTGATGTATACTAAGCTGAGGATCTGGCCCTGTAAGTCAGATTTGCTTGCATGGCTTCTATTAATTTCAAGAAGGGGTAGAACTTGGCCCAATACTTTCAGGTTTTGCTAAACTATGGCATCTTTTCACTTTCACAAAGCCACTGGTTTGGTTTTGTATTTGTCTTTCACACAAGCAGCAAAGTCAGACAAAGATATTGCTGAGAATCAATTTATTTGTGAAAAATGTGTAGTTTTAGTCAGGGGTGGCAGGTTTGTATAATTTTTGGTTGTGCCCAGAATGGGGCCAAGTCCTGCCCTCCCCCACACCTGCCTAAGTCTCTGGGAGGAAGTTTGGGTGCTGGACGGATTTGGAGTGCAGGCTCTGGGAGGAAGTTTGGGTGCGGGAGGGATGTGGGTTCTGGGCTGGGACAGAGGTTTGGTGTTCAGGAGGGGATGCAGGAGGGGGTTTGGGATGCTGGGTGCGGGAGAGGTTTGGGTGCTGGGTGTGGACTCTGGGCTGGAACAGAGGGCTGGGATGCAGGGCATGGGGCTGGGCCTGGGATGAGGAGTTTGGGGTGCAGCAGGCAGGCTGCCCTGGGGCCAGAGCAGGGGGCCAGAGAGGAGGACTCCCCCCAACCCTCTCCCCTCCAGCAACAGCAAGCTCTGGGGGAGAGGCAGAGGGGGAAGGGGGCTCTGGGGGGGCCCTCCCCACCCCCCAGCATAACAGTCACCCAAGCCCCACAAGGCTGCTGCTCAGGAGATCCAGCCAGGATAACCCCCCGCCCTCAGAGTCAACTCGGAGTCACCTGCCGGGGGTGGGGGTGTCTGCCATGCATCTCCTCCCCTCCTCCCTCCGCAGGCGCAGCAGCCGCCTGAGCCTGCACCCAGTGCTGCTCCTGCATAGCCGGCAGCAGCAGCAGCAGCTGGGGACGGAGCACAGCAAAGAGCTGCAGGGGGCAGCCACCCGCTGCCCAGGGCAGGCAGGGATGCTCCATTGGAGGCGTGCGGGAGCGGCAGGCGGGGCTGGGGGAGATACCTGGCCCTGAACATTGGTGGAGCTGGGCCCCCCAGACCCTGAATTTGCTGGGCAGCAGGAGTCCCTATAACTCACTGGCCCTGGTTTTAGTGCCAAATCTTTCTCACCTTGTGCATGAGAGTATCTCCCTTCATTGGGATTCTTCATATGAGTAAAAATTAGCAGACTTTGGCCCTCCAAAAAGAACCCTGGTCACATATTTGTAATGATAACAGAATACAAATTCATCTGAAACTTCTTTGTCACTAAGGAAAATACCACAAAAAGCATGTTTTTGTAATCTCTAAAGTGCAACATGAATCATTGTCTGGGAGGAGATAGACTGAAATCCATGAGACACAAAGTGATAAAGTGCTAGAAAACATTAAAGGCCAGAAACAGACAGGCAACATTTCAACCCAAAGAATAAATCCCTCTCTCATAGACAATGTTAATTGTGATTGAATTATTCTTCCCATATCTGAATAAAACAGAAACAAATGGGCTTATAGAGTCAGAGATTTTTTTTAAGGCCAAAAGGGATCACTGTTACCTTGTATGACCTCCAGCGCAACAAGCTTGGGGACTGATTCTTCTCCTCGTGACATCCACAATTGTGTAATTGACATCAAGAAGGTCAGCATTGTGCCCAAGGGGGTTTCTACTGTACTTTTAACTGAAACATGTTTGCAGTGCTCTTTATGTATACTAAGTTGCTGATGTGTCTACTAGCACTGGCTGAAATGTTCCAAATTTTGTTTTTTCTCCCTCTATATGTTATTGAAAAAACAGGATGGTTTAAAAAAAAATCACAAAAAAGCCTTTTTTTCCTAATCAGCTATAGAACTAATTAAAAAAATTAAAGTTGACAAAAAAGATTTGTCATTTACTCAAATTTTCACACAAAACAACAATTGTTTTATTAGCTCTAAAGTCATTTTTTCTATATAACCACAATATTTCTCCTGAAATAAATTACTTTATGTTATTTTTAAGTTAAGGAGCTGTGTATTTGATGAGTATGAACTTCCTTAAAGAGATGGGAGGCTAAGTACATCTTTAATCTTGTAAATAATTGAAAAACTAACACATTTTATCCATAATATTGTTTCACCCAATCAAAACATATGGGGGTATGTTATTTTTTGTCAGTGACCTTTGTAGAACTGGCTAATGTCAATTTTACAACTGAAGATCCTAATGAAAAGTCCACTTTAGGGACTATTATCTTCTTTTTATAGAAGCATGCTTTTAGAACACTTCAATTATAGCTTTGCAGATCTCTGGACATCTTGGATTTACAGGATGTTCTTAATGTGGTATTTGACTTCGATGAATATAGGTGCTTTTCTTATGTGGCTAGCAAACTCCTTATCTTGCAAGTAGCACTAGAATGGAACTGATATTTTTATTATTATTTTTAATCTACCAATGAATCCTGTGTAAAAGCTCTTTAGCAGCCTAAATCCAGGCTATATGTTAAATGGGAAACAAAAACATATATATTTAAATATATTTGTTAAAATTAGTTATTGTTCTTTTTGAAAAATATTTTAGCCTAGATTGTTAAAATAGATTTTTGAAAAAAAGCCAGATTTGTGTTGGGTTTTTGTTTTCCTGAGCCATAGCTCATTTGTCTACCAATGAATTCATTGGGCTTTGGATCATGACCTTTATGAAGTAGATGTTGGGAAGCTTAAGTATATAGTGCACTGAATGAGCATTGCTATTGTCTTTAAAGAGAGATTTTTTTAAGCATATTGGTGACAGTGTATTAGGACATCAAACTACATTATCCTATATGGTACACTACTTGTCAGTTTTAATTAATTAATCGTCTGCTTTCTTCTGCTCCCTCCTCTTATTTATTCATTTAAAAAAAATAAAAGAAAGTGTTCAGGTTTGATGCCTTTTTACAATTTTTTATTTTGTTATAATTAACATACATGAACTTTCCATGAAAGCATTGAAAAATCTTATTCAGAACCTGTATTTGTTACCTTTAAAAGCGACTTACTTGTGTTTGGTGGATATCATTATTGGTATTTTCATTTTCTTCAAATTGCAAACATTTAAACATGCATTTGAAATCTCATTGATCCTGATTTTTCCAGTGAAAGAATTTCCCATACTTTATTTCTCCATGGCACTAGGGTTGGGACATCTGTCCTTTTCCTAAAAAAGCTATACCACATGTGGTTACTAGTAATAATTGTGTTATTGATGAGATCTTCTCTGAGTCAGTAAGCTCCTTTTGACTTTAAACTAACAAAATCACTGTCAGTTCTTTGAGTAGTTTAACTTTAGTGATCTTGAAAAATCTATTTGTTGTTTTCTTCCAAAACACTTTTATTTTAGCGCATTCCCACCATAGGTCCCTATTCTGGCACATCATCTCAAGCACGTATTTGTCCAAGTACTCATTTAGTTTTGGATGATCCAAAACTATTGTGCTCTCTCACCAATACTCTGTTCTAATATACTCGTGCAGAAAGGCTGTGTGATCGAGTGGTAAGGTCCCTGGGCTGAGAGTCAGAAGTTTTGCATCCTGGCTATGCTCTTACCTTCACTTATCTTCTCTGTGCCCCTGTTTATTTTTTTATCCTTTGTCTTTTATGTTCATGCCATCTATAAGCTCCTTTAGTCAGGAACGGTTAAGGGAAAGGTTTTCCATTTTATGCGTACACCGTGTGTAATGCCACAGTTTTTACTGAGACTCATGAAACATTCTACCTATGGTAATGCTTATTTTGACTTTTTTTGCATTCCTTTCAACCCAAAACAAAATGAAACTCAGGAAATGCAAATGGTCATTCAGTTCCTGAATAATAGGTGTTTATGTCACAGGACTAATCGCAGAACTGGTACTACTTGACATTTTTGGCACAGAAGTGAAGGATTAAATGAATATGAAAAATGAATTACTCTCTCATCGCTTCAGGGTGACTCCTATAGGTTAAAGTTGAGACACATTGTTGGAGCAGCATGGAGAAGCTTGCATTGTCATTGCTTGAACTGTACATGTTTTTGCTAACAAAAGGACTTTCATTCTATAGGTCTATCCATCTGTCACCTTTCTTGAGCACTAAAATTAACTTAAAGCTCTATTGTGTGTAGACATGATCCCCAGCCTGATCATGTAACCTCTATCCAATGAGTAACTGGCCTTTAGTCCATCTTTTCAGAAGAAGCAACTATCTGATTATGTTGTAATGAGATAATAAGGGCAAGAGACAGACATTTAAACCACCCTACTTGCTTTTAATTATAGTCTGCCCAGATTGAAGTCTTCTCTCACCCATATGAAAGTGTATCTGACTCTTCTTTCCATTTATTCAGACCCCTTTCACTCTAAATCATGCTACTTACTGGTTGCCTGGCAACTCTGCCACTGTTGCTGTGCATGTGCATTAAACAATATCAACTGAAACATTTTTGCCTTTTACAGTTTTCCGTTTCATAAAATAAATGGACACAGTGCAAAATGTATCCTGCCTTGGGATCAGCAAGTAGCTCTGTTGAAAATATGAAAGCTACTCTGCATTCAGTTCTTAAATCTGTGAATCCATGCTAATACCTCAATACACAGAGATGACATCTATCTGTGACTTAACCAGGGACCACTGCTTGCCAAGTATGACCTTTATGGAATAAAAATAACTTCTTCTTCACTAGCCGGTTCTGGAGTCATCTGTGTATGGAAGAGAGAGGTGCTAGGCTATACAACAGGGGTGGTCAATAAGTGGACCGCGGGCCAAATCTGGACCACCAGATGCTTTTGAGTGGACCTTAACATCTTTATATGTAGTTATTATTATTATTAATTATTATCATTATCAGGTTTTTTATTATTATTTTCTCTGGAGTCTTGACCTTGGCTATACCTTGACCAAGAAATTTGGACCTTTAAAAAAATAATTGACTATTCCCACTGTACAGTTTTCAGTATAGACAGATCATAAGTGAAGAAGAGGCCTGTCACATTATGATCCAGTGTCAGCTTTGTGCCACACTATTGTGGAGCCTGCTGGGGGAGGGAGGGTCTTGTTAGGACTGGTGCTGAAAGTATTTGCTTTGAGGTGGGTAATGCTGGCTGGCTGTGCTGTCTTCAACCCAGTAGAACAACTACTGATGCTGCTTTAAGCAAGCAGAGAAGCATACATCTAGGTTCACATTTATGCAAATATTTTCTTGGGTTATTGCCCCTGCCCCAGGGGTTCCATCAGATTGGGATGCACTGGTCAATGCAGGGCGAGTTGGCCACTTCTGTCTTCCACGATTCTAGAATATTATCACCTCAATCCTTCCTGTATTACCATATACAAGTACAAGTATGTTCTACAAGCGTCTCAGGTATAGAGTATGCAAAAGTGCTTAGCTGCATCCACCATGGCACCTGTGTGTGTTTGTGGTGGGGGATACAGGTAGCTCAGTTAATGAGCCAGAAAGATTCTGTTCTCAGTTAAAATGGGGGAACTGTTCCAAATTTCTGCCCATGTAACTGAGATCAGAATCTAGCCCAATGCATTTTAATGAGATACTCAGTCTTCTGCTGTAGCTCATCAACTAATTAGGCAGCCTTAGTGGTCCTTAATATAACCAATATACTCTACTAATGGTATTTAAAAATATACACTATTGTTACCTGTGACACAGTTTGTAAAAGTTGTGTATGAAACACAATATATAAAACTATTACAGTATGTTCAGCACTGCCAAATAGCTCAGCATGTCTCCAGTGAACAGAATCCAATCCATTTTTCCTTTTAAAAAAATGTGAAAAACTGAGATCATCATTCTGCAAAGCAATTTTATAATGATTTTCTTGTGTATTTTATTGGATGACTCATTGGCCTTTTCTTTCTGGAACTCTAATTTAAATTGAGCCTAGACAAGAGTGACTAAATATTCAGTCTGATAATTTGTTTCTTAAAAGCTATGTAGAAAATGAGTTTGTAAATGTCACTTCAAAGTCTGCAAACTCTAAGGGAATCCAAAGGTTTAGAAAATGTGAACAGACCTGGTATTTTCTAAACAAATAACTATTTGGTTAACACATATAAAGAATGAGAAATTAGTTCCCTTGAAAATTATGATAATATATGGAAATGACTTAGGCAGTGATGGGATATTCCTTATTTAAACCGTATTTAGATCTTGCAAAAGCTGCCAGATTTACATCTTTGGAGAGTGACTGGGAGAACAGCTGATTGGATGTTAGTTAGCAAATACTATCTTTGCCATTTTTATAGTTATTTCGCAAATAACTTATGTCAAGAAATATTTTTTGCATTATTCAACCACCCCCCATGGCAGATTGAATATTTTAAATGGAATTTGTTTTATTTAGCCAGGTCTAGATAGAATAATTCTATGCAGTAGCAGAACAAGTACAGCAGGGGGTTCATCTCTGTCTGTAATATGGCAGTTCAGTCTGCTTCCTGTACAGACTTGGGATGTTATGTTGTTATTTTTTCTTGGACAGAAAAATCACTTGGTAATTTCCCCCAACCTGCCTTGAATGGATGAGTGCAACTTTTAGAATCTAATAGATGATATGAATACTTGTGTTGGAATTCTTTCCCTTTCTCCTACTATTTTTGAATTCTAGCTTTGTCGTGCTGTCTGGAGTGGCTCACAACTGTGAGTGCCAGTCTCAAGTCAGACTGTCAGAAAATAGGGCAGACACCCCAAATTGGTGGTGTATTCTATAATTAGATTTCACAAAGCCAGTAACAAATCCTGGATCATCATCTCAGTCTTACCATGAAGTCACAGACAGTTCCCTTAAATCCTCCAGCCTATCTTGCCACCCAGACAAACTGGATTTTCTGATTAAACATTAAATAAACCAAAAATCACATCACATTAGGTTACTTCCAATCCCAAAGGATCAATCACTTACCCCAAATCAATTGGTACTCTGGATCTTAACCAAAAACAACAGTGGTAGCCAATTCTCTAGTAAATTAACTAAAGATTTATTAGCTAAGAAAAAGAAATGACAGTTATTGAGAGGTTAAAGCAGGAAAATGCATTAACAGGTGAGTCAAAATTAGTAAATCCAAATGTTAGCAGATATGTAGTAATCTGCCAGTCTCCAAAAAGGGTTACCCAGGATAACCCTGGGATCTCTGTCCACTGACTCAGTATTTCCACCCTGTTGGAATTCTAGCAGTCCAAAGATGAAGGATCTTTACTTGAGTCCACCTTTTATACCTTCTTCACACAGAAAACTAGCAGACAGGCTTCTGTACCCATCTGGGCCTTCCTTTGTTGGCTGTGAGGAATGCAGATTGAGTCTGTAGATTCCCATTATGAACTCAGTGGCCCTTGCTTTGAAGTTAGCACTCTTCTTTGATGAGTGAGTAATTTAGATACAGAGATATACATAATGCAAACTGTCATTATATAGGAATAGATAAGTGAGAACTATACACATCACATTCTGTTAGTTTTCATGAAGTTCTAACACCTGAATAAACTCTTCATTAACACACCTTTGATCTTGGGTTATTTAATTACAGGGTACACATAATGTATAAGTAATGTAATAGCAAACTACAGGATTTGGACAGTCAAAAACAATATAATCAACATCTCCTCTGATATTCACATACAAGTGAATTGTCCTGAGAGTCTGGCATGCGCTGATACCTGGCCTGTCAGCATCACAAAGATAAAACTATTTTTCCCATGAACATTCCTGTGATTGATCTTGTTTACTGGAATATTTACAGACCATACACATACAAGTGGAATGAGCACAGTCAAAAGGAATGAAGTTTCTTATTCTAGTAATTATTCGTGGACTTATTTTATTTTATTTTTTATTTTTTCAGTTTCCATCCAATTTTAGTCCGAGACCTAATGAAACTAACAAATCTATTACCTGGATTTCCAGAGCTTTATGTGTATTATGCAAAAATTATAATAAATGGGCCCATGAAGCAAAGTTCAGATCAAGATTCATATTTGGAACTACCCAGTATTGTGCTGTGCTGCTGTCTATAAATCTTCTCCCCTCTTTTGTAGTTTTTGGGGGGGATAGAGATGCTCAGTTCAGATCAGGACACCTCTGACTAAAATATCCCATATAGTACCTGTGATTTAAGAATTATAGTAGAGTTGACAGCGTCTGCCAGACTTGTTAAGAACTTGCAGTAGACTTGGTGTTTTGCTATCAAAGACAGTTGTCTGTTGGAGGTCATGGAAAGGAGCGTGATCACAGTCTGAGATGCATCAGCGGCAAAAAGTGTCTTTCACTGGTATAGGCGGACAATCAGCCAGGATGGGTGAGGCACATGGTTGGGCATTAGTGCCTTGCACACTTTTGGAAGCTGTATACATTATTATAATGAATAATAGAAACAGATGGAAGAGATTGGGGAAAAGGGAAAAAAAAACATCTGGTTGAATTAGGAGAAGGGGAATCATAAAAAGGGAGATGTTCAGGGAGGAAAACAATCCCCAAAAGTTCAGATAGGTTTAGATAAACACTTATACTAGAGCAATTTATCCAAATTAAACCCACCCAACTTTCTCCTATGATTAATCATAATCATCCCTCCATTACTCAATGTAGAGAGGAAGGATGGTCCAGTTTTTAAGGCACTCTCTGGAACTCTGGTGACCTTGGATTCAATTTCCTGTTCAGCTACATACTTACTGTGTGATCATGTGCAGGTCACTCATTCTTTCTATACTCAGTTCCCCATCTGTCAAACGGGGGCAGTGGTGCTTCTCTACTTCATAGGTATCTAAGGAGGATAAATGCTTTAAAGGATAAAGATTGTGAGATACTTGGATATTGCAGTGATAGGGGACATCTAAGCTCCTAAAATAGATAGATAACCAATGGTACAAGGAAACTGGAGTTAGGCTGTGAAAGTGTACAGAATGTAAATGTTGGGTTCTTGAGCCTGGATATCGTAGATTTTTGTAAAGAGAAGAAAGGCTTTCAGACTGAGTGTCAAGATGTGCTGACAGGATGAAAGATAATATAAAGAAACAAAAGTTCAGGATTTCAAAGCCCAAATTCATAAATAGATGGCTCTATGATAATTTCTGAATACTGCTAGAAGCAGTGCTTGGCTACAGTGTCCCTCCCCACTTCAGTGATGTGGAATTTGGCCCAGTTGAGCCAGGGGTGAGGGGCAGTTCTAGGTAGGGGGAGAGGAGAGCTCATTCCCAGACTTGTGGGAGCCTACCCCCTCCCTGTGTCTCAAAGAGCACCTGGGAGTGTGCCTGGAGAGGGGGTATCTCTGTTTCCCATTGGCAAGCCAGTTGTGTGTGCATGCAGATTGGCTCTCCTGTCAGTGTAAAGCTTTCCCAGGTGACCAGAGTTATTTTGCCATGATTCTTGTCTTGCCCTCCCTCCCTGTAATTGATGTATATTGAGTTGTTTTTCCAGGATGCTATGTCTGACCAATCACCTGTTCTGGGGATCAGGAAGGATTTTTGTCCTCTTGGACTAAGTTGAGCGGGGTCAAGAGGTTTTTCTTGATAAACAGAATACAAGAACCTCCTTGGGGAGAAAATATCAGGTACTAAAGGACTCTTTAATACAGCAGAGAAAAGCATAACTAGAACCAGTAGCTTGAATTTGAAGCCAGACAAATTCAAATTAGAAATTAGGCACAATTTTTTAAACAGCAAGGGTGATTAACCACTGCAGCAACGTACCAAGGGATGTGGTGGATTCTCCATCACTTGATGTCTTCAGATTAGACCTGGATGATTTTCTTCACAATACGCTTTAGACAAACACAAGAAGATATTGGGCTCAATACAGTTGTAAATGGATGAAATGGCCTGTGTTATAGAAGAAGTCAGGATAGATGATCTAGTGGTCCCTTCTGGCCTAAAACATTATTAATCTATTAATTAATGCAACACTCAGGGTATTGCAGTGATGTTCTTTACTTACAAAGACAACTGAACAATATAAGGCAACAACTACATTGCATATATTTAGATGTATGTTTTTATGTATTGCAATTGCACTCGTCAACATAGTTTCTAAATTCTAGACCAAAAAAAAAAAAAGAATTCTACTTGTTTTGTATACAGATAACATTACTCTCCCTCACTTCTTGGTTCAGGTGCTATTATTTTATTGGAGAGGTTCCCCCCCCAAAAAAGATGGTGTCCTCTGCATGGTCCCCCTGTGTACTAGGTCCCTGTGGGAAGAATCAAGCCAATTAACTGGTACGAATGCAGACCTACCCTTAACTCAGTAAAAGTTTTTTCTAGGCCTGTTCAAACTTAAATGCTGATAATCAAGGAAGTGGAAATAAAGTTTTCCCACCTTCAGCATCCTTTCATGGTCAGGCACAGTCTTGCCATTGTTGTCAGAGTGCTACTGGTATGATGCTCTGCTTTCTCCAATGTTGATATCACTCGGCTGCGTGCGTGTGTTCCCTCTGTGTGCTGCCCCAGCTCTGCACAGATAGCTGACACAGCAGACCCGACGAGAACCCCCAATAACCACAGAGTCTAGTAACGTACGAAGGCACGTCGACCAGGTTTATTGCCGTATTGGACACAGTAATAGTTCCCTGTAGGTTTCTGAGCCTAACTCAGGGCATACTACGAATATGCGCCCACGGTCA
The DNA here is from genome assembly GCF_020497125.1 of Mauremys mutica. Lineage (NCBI taxonomy): Eukaryota > Metazoa > Chordata > Testudines > Geoemydidae > Mauremys > Mauremys mutica. The sequence continues at coordinate 50,668,008 of NC_059079.1, read as the reverse complement.
ATGGACTCGGCTCAGTCAGTGGCGGGACTTTCCACTGCCCCCTCAGCCGGACAAAGACACCGCCCCAGGGATGCATTCTTATACACAGGTACAAACAAGCTACACATCACTCCTGACGTATTGAGGTGCAACCCTTCCACGTAGCAAGGTACAACTCCTCTACATATTAAGGTGCCGCCTCTCACCTTGTACATGTTGGTTCGATCAAAACAACTCTATCCATCATATTATCCTTTTGCCCCTGTCATTGGAATGGGCCAGCCTGTTCCTTGTTATCTGTGTGGAATGTGCAAGTATGTGAATATTCTGATATCTAGTGTTCAGTACCTTTTAGGTACGTATCTTCTTGCAGCATCAGCCCTTTCCTTGCCAGCTTCTGTGAGCAGGGCCTGCCTCTGGCTCACAGCTTAACTTTGCTTTATGTTAGCAAAGTCTTGACCATTACTTTAGTTTAGGCCTCAGGCCTCATACTAGGCCTCTGATACCAAGGTTTATATCTTAGGGCCTCCTCTTACTACAGCTACCACAAGCACCACCATAATATCTGTCTTTTAGAGGGTATATTATTTCCCACAAGTCATACAATATGTATCTTTTTATTAATTATGCACCTACAGATGAGTCTGAATTATGTAAGAATGAATATAACCTGACAAACAAGTCTACAACACAGACAACAGACAAAACAAAATGGCATTCAAAAAATGAGACACAGACAAGACTAATGTACAGAGCTCAAAGCATGAGCTTGTCAAAAGAAGTTTCATGGGACATATCGTATTCAAATAAGGACAGCAGTTAAATATGTCACTATGAGAGGAAGATTTTAAGTAAATTAGGAGATGAATTGGTATCAGTGATTGCCTCAAGGGAGTAAGAGATTAACTGAATCCCGATACAGTCCTGTTTTCATATTTCTTGCATAGTAAATGTCATGCTCGTAATACTTTCATTTTCAGAATACTGTTGTACCAAATATTGTTACAAATAAAATGGAGGATATCTGGTTAAAATATTGCATAGCATCAGGAATTGTGAGATGTAGTTTTGCTTGTTCATTCCACTTCCATAGACTTCCTTTGTAACATTGGGAAGATAATTTCACCTCTTTGTGCTTCACTTTCATCTTAAAATACTTGCCCACCTCTCAGGGACTGTTTCAGGGGTTAGTTTGATTAATGTTTGCCCAATGTGGTGGAATGCTTGAAGCAAAGGTGCCATAGTTGTGCAAAGTGTTTTTATTAGAACCCATCCAATCCAAATATCAATCTTTGAAGAGTCCCAGGTTGTATAGTGTGATGGGGCAAGGCCAGATGGCTATAGGAAAGTAGTGAGGAACAGGTATGTTAGCCCCAGGGTAAACAAATACCTGTTACCATGGTAATCAAATGGCAGTTGCTCCAAGTTAATCAAACACCTGGGGCCAATTAAGATCCTTCTAGAAAGCAGTGGAGATAGCTAGGTTGATTGGGACACACGAAGCCAATCAAAGGCTGGCTGGAACTAGTTAAAAGCCTCCCACTTAGTCAGTAAGGTGTGTGTGTGTCAGGAGCGATAGGAGGAAGCTGTGTTGCTGGAGAAACTGGGTAGTACAAATCCTATCAGGCATAAGGAAGAAAGCCCTGAGGTAAGGGTCAAGTAGATATTGAGAAAGTGTGGGCTGCTGTGCTGAAGTGGCCCAGGGAATTGTACTTGTCCTGTTTCAAAAGGTCAGCTACCAACAGCTGCTACAATTTTAGGGTCCCTGGGCTGGAACCCAGAGTAGAGGGTGGGCCCAGGTTTCTCCCCACCCCCACACTCCACGATTAATCACAGAGACTGTGAGACAACAGAGATTGTGCCAGGGAGGGTTGCTTCTTCCCACCTCCCTTGCTGGCTTATGATGAAAATGGCTCAGTAGGCTGTAACCCTTGCCTCTAGAGAGAGAAGGGCTACGTGGAGGGTCACAGAAAGAGGTTACGTGGAGGAGGAGGAGGAAGAAGAACCCTAGACCTTAAACCAAACAAGTGATGTGGAAAACAAATCCACAGGGAAAAAAAAGAAAACAATATATATAGATGACCACAGAGAGAGGGTAACCCTCCAGATGTCATAGAGAACATGCCTGATGGCAATGGCTCCCAGCTGTGTTTTTGTTTTGTTTGTTTGTTTGTTTTTGTTTTGCACTGGCATTGGCTAGAAATTGGGTTTAAAGTGAGAAGGAGGAATGGCAAGCACCAGTACTATCCACAACTCCCTCACTTCAGGCTTTGCTGGGATTTCTGAGGTTTGCCTCCAATATTTCTACTTTCAGAGTGGCAGCTGTAAAAGTGACATTGAATAAAACAGAAGAGGGGTATGTGTCATGTGTAAGCTGTCTGAAAAGCATAGAAATAAGAATAAGACAGTTTTTGACCAACTGTTGTAAGGGAGAGAACACACACGATGGAATAAAGTGAGAGCTCATGTCTAAAGCCCTTTAATTAGTACTGTTCCAATGCATTCCAGCAGCTAAAGGCAGAGCTGTTAATACATTATAGTGGGGCACCTTCTGTGGGGTAAAGGATACTTTCCTCAGGATACTAGGTGCACAGGTAGAGCAAAAAGGACAATAGATGGAGTGAACCAAAGGTCTATCTATCCCATACACCTGGGTTTATAATGGAGATATCCTGTTGGTCAGCTCTGAAGTTCACATACTCAGGCATTAAAGTAAGGGGGAGCAGAGAAGAATGCAGCTCTACTTCCATTACTCAAAGCAGACTGAGAGCTACCACTCTTCCTTGGTTGGTGCGTCTACATGTATAAGGATCAAATGTTGACTTGCATAGGACTTTGCACAAGAGTTGACCCACATGGAGTCCACTGCAAAGTGGTTTTTTTTCTATCTGTCTGTAATTTCCAACCTGCCCAGAACCAATGAGTTTGATTATTCTCTCATTTCCACCAATTTTACTGCCTTCAGTGATATTACTCCTGATTTTACAGTACAAATGAGAGCAGAATCAGGCTTTATACTGCCATAATTTTTTATTAAATATCCAATGAGCTGCCAATAGTTGTACATTCATTTTCTGTGTCATCCATAAAGTCAACACACGTGCACACAGACAGCTTAACAGTGGTGCACAACCTCCTCCCATAATTACACTTTCATTATCTTTAATTTTACTCTCTTGTCTTTCCTTCCTCATTAGTTAAATTATCACATCAGGCATCAACTTGTTTTGTGAGAAGGACTGGCCTAATCTTATGGCTTTACTTCAGACTTTTCCTGTGATGAGTCATCAGCTGTTCTTTATTAACATTTAGCATGTTGTCTGAAAAAAAAAGTGGGAAAATTCACCCCACTGTAAACGATCGCCTAACATAATTTAAAAATTATCTTCTTAAATCTTCCCACTTCTAAAGATATCACTCAGAAAAATGTTTGCTGTCATTACACTATTTTGCTTTGGCTAGCTATCCTATCTAATCATTTACAGCCAGATGCTACTGTCAGATAAGCATCACATGTAGCATCAAATATCTATGAAATTTTCTGTAATGTACACAGTGTTCAGGTAAAATCTGTCCCCTCAGTTATAAAGAGACATGGTGAATAAGATAGTATCTTCTATTGGACCAACTTCTGCTGGTCAGATACAAACGTTCAAGCTTACACAAAGCTCTTCTTCAGGTCTGGGCCCAATAAAAGGTGTTACCTCACCCATCTTGCCTCAGCTTAGTATTTAGACATTTATTTTTCTCATTAGAACAAGCTCACAATAAAAAAAGTGAATTTGCAGTAATCAGACCCCTCTAACAGTGAAATCTAAACTTCTAACAAGGGGTGGCTCTAGACATTTTGCCGCCCCAAGCACGGCGTCATGCCATGGGAGGGCGCTCTGCCGGTCGCCGGTCCCGCAGCTCCGGTGGACCTCCCGCAGGCGTGCCTGCGGAGGGTCCTCTGGTCCCGCGGCTTCGGTGGAGCACTTGGCGTGCTGGGGCCTGGAACCGCCCCTGCTTCTAACACTTATTTTAGAAGAGGTAAAATACATTTTGAAATTTACCAGAGCCCTGTACATTGCTATTAGAATACAACTGTTATAACAAATATAACAAAAGTTAGAACCATTAAAATAACTTAACAAAAGACACAACTCATAAATTATGTATTTTTAAAATCAAAACATCATTTTCCTAGATATCTCTTTGTTTAAAAAGAACATCTATCATTCAGTAAACATTTAAAACTAAAGAGATTCTCCCCCTTAAAATCTTTCATCTGTGATCTTTGTAAACCCTCACTGCAAATGAATGCAAAAAATAACTTTAAAACTCAATCATGCTTTGTATTTTTTTCTGTTTTTTGTTGTTGGTGGTTGAGACATACATCAAAGTCACTAACACTATTTGGATTTTTTTTATCATAAGTGGTACAGTGCTTCAATAACAATGAATGTTTGTCACAAATAGGCTATGACAGTCTTTCTGTTTGCCAACCCTGATCACCGCTGGCCCTGGTGGTGCAGTCTGACCTCCCTGGGCACTCTTTCTGGTCCCTTTGTCATTAGATATTTTTTTTCTGTAGTGACAGGGCTTCCTGGAAACTGGTTTGGGATGTTGATACATCTATATTCTACTTTTAAAGACTGAAATGGCTGCTTTCATATGTGCTAGGTAACATCTGTCTTGGTAAGATACATTTAAACCATTAGGGCATTTGCCAACTTGAGGTAATTTAACCCATCCTGAAATCTCATTTTTTGGGCTAACAGTTGCTGCCAGGTGGCAATTTGCTGGGCATGAGGAACTCTCTTGGCTGGAAAGAGGAAGAGACAGTTGGAATGGGATCCTTGAGCCTGTCCAGCCATGCCAATCCCTGCCTCCCACCTGCCAGAAACTCCACTACTCTGTTAGGCATGTCCTACTGGTAAGTGATAGCTAAACTTTTAAAAGCATGTATGTGTTTTTCAAAACTGCTGCCTTATGTACACAAAAACCTTTTGCCTATTTCAGTCAAGTTGTGTGAGTGTTCTTACCTAAATACATGAATGAGGAAATCCCACCTAGCAGGTGTGAATTGGGATGTATGCACATGCACTTTTAAAAACCAAATACTTCATATATTGTCGACTTTTTTTACCTTAATTGTGATTTTTAGCCTAAAATTTTCCTTTCTTGGTTTATCTCCAGTACCATTTCTAGTCCCCCTCCCGCAGAATACCCTAAATAATTCTTCCTCTTCCTTAGTTTTGGTAGCTTCAGATACTTGTGGAGAGTATACTGTCATTCCTTTTTAGTATCATTGGGAATATTTAAGTATTTTACTTTTGTTTTCTTATTTAGTTTTTCCTCTGAAGTAAGTCTGTCAAACCCTCAATGACCTTTGACTTTTTTTTTCTGGATTCTTTCCAATATGATGTTTTTTTTTTGAACTGAGGCACTAAAAATAGACACTTTTGTTCCAAATGTGAACCAATCAATGCTTTCGTAAAGAGGCTCTGTTACTTTTCTGAGTAGTTTTATTTCTATTTGTGGTGCAGCCTAGTGTGGCCCTACTTTATGTCAACACATTATATAGTAATCACTTAAATCTGGCTTGCAACCACTGACAATCTATCTTTCCATCATTACTGTTTGCAAGCTTCTGGCACCTTATTATGCATCACTGATTCATGCTGTCTTCCCCTAAATGTACCAACTAAAATTTTTACATGACAAGTGTTCCTGGCCTTTTCTCTGATCTTTCTAGGTTCATTTCAATTTCCTGTTAGTCTTCTCATGTGTTAGTGACTCCTCCTACAATATTATCTTCTATCAATTCAATTAATGGGCTTCTTTACTTCCTCCTCCAAATCACTGATGAAAATATTAATGGAGCAGGATGTGACATTGACCTGCATGTACACAAAACATCATCTAATCCAAAAACAGTCCCATTTATAATTACTCTTTTCTTTTGGTCCATAAGCTAGTTTTTGATCCATTTCACAATATGCTTGTCTAAACCAATTTGATTTTTTTCTAATAAACTTTCATGATGCACTATATTACATTACTTTAAAATGATAGTCTGGCATCCATTGTAAAAACTGTTTTCCTTTATAAAAAGTTTGCAGAAGAATCTAGAAGTACACTCTATGTGCACTTAAAATATAGATGGATTTTGTCCATATTGTTGCAGCAATTCAACTCCTTTTCTCTCTTTATAGTGCTTTATACTGCAGAGAAAGAAAACAATTTGTTACATTCTCCATGCATTGACTCTTTTCCAGTCAAACTTATGAAAGTATTAATATGCTCTTCAACATCAAGGCAAATGACATACACATTATTGTTTCCATTACACAGAACTTGATAATCAATTTTACTGCTAATGCTCAAGTAACTACATTAAATTCTGCAACTTGTGAGTACAGTCAGTACTGTAAATATCTTTAGCATTATCTTTGTTCAAACAACACAGTTGTTTTCCATGTCTGGATAGAAGTCCAATGGGAGAAGAGTCCAAAATGAACTCATACTCACATACCAAGCACCACATTGGCATCTATGACTCTTTGGAATACCTTCTAGTAAATGATCTTGCATTATTTATACAGTGCCTTTTATCTATATGGATCTCAATGTTCTTGATAATTTTGACTGGTCAGTACACAAACTATAAGCCCAATTCTGGCCTGTGGTTCTTGCTCAAGAAACCATCCCTGGTACAAACCTCCTCCGTGATTATTATCTGAGGTCTAATCTCTCCTTTCTGTGACAGGTCATTGAGTTGACAGTGACAGGCCAACTCCAGAACAATACAGGGGGCTTCATATACTAATTAATGTTCTGTTCCCATTTATTTCACTTCAAATGTTCTTTACTGAAACAAAACTGTAATAAAAAAATATATATTTTACCGTTGCAATATCACTTACCTAAATAGCTGTCCCCACACAGCACCACTAACTATGGGTTCATGACTCTATCAAAGAAATGCTTTGACTTCCTCTCAGCAGCACAAACTTCAGAGGTGGCTTACTCACATCTGGATGGTTTTCTACAAAAGAAACAAAGGAAATGGTGACTTTGTTTACACTTGTAAAACATCAGTCTGACAAGCAGGATTGTGAATGTGGGGAGAATATGCTCATTTATCCAAGACATGTCAGTTTCCCTTCAAACTTGCATTACTAGAATGGCTCAGGAAAAGGGACCATAGACAATAAGTAGTGTAAAATTCTAAACTGACTCTCATCTGTCAACAACAAAAGGGCCAATATCCAGTGGAGATTTTTCAAATGAGAGGAAGCAAAATAAAATAAAATAAAATAAAATACAATAAAGGAAGTGTAAAAACAAACAGATAAAACTGTTTCCTTTTTTAATTATTTAGTTAATTTAAATACGTGTATGGATTACTCCTCTAGAGGCTGAAATATCAGAGGCTGGAAATAAAAGGTTGATTTGCAAAGAGCATTCACTGAAAAATAGAGTTAGTGATAGAAACAAAAAGAATGAAATTTTTCACAATTTTTCTGAAACATTGAGAAATCATCATGTTCTTACTGTATAAATGGTGTTTTTTAAAATAAAATATTTTGCAGTGTGCCCCAACCATCTCTCTAAAAATCTAACCTCTGTGGGGCCTCCCTGCATATGTTGCTCTAACTCTGGGAGTGTTACACTTGAACAAACATGTTCCTTTCGTCACCTGACCCTGTTGTATGTCTGTGTTCCCACTGAGACAAATAGGCCAAATTCCCAAATTCATCCCTGGTTTGTGTCAGTGGAAGCCCATCACGGAAGCTTTGCCTCAGGCTGATTGAAATATTTATATTTTAGAACAAATGGGCAATTCAAATAAATATCTCAAAAGATATTGATCAAGATTTTAAAAAGTAGTGCCTAAAATTAGTTGCCTAAATCCATATTTAGGCAAGTAAGTAAGCTGACTATCCAGCGAACCAATTCCCATTATAAGCAAGGATCTACTTGATTCAATTCAGGCTCTTGTGTGATAGGTTCACGGCACACAAAGAGAGAAGTTAAATAACAACATAAAATACTCTTTCTAGAAGGTTGCAGTGCAACACTAATTTATTTCTTAATATCCAGAACCTTAACACACACAAACCAAAAAGAGAGAGAGAGAATAACAGGCTGCTCCCTAGGGCAAAGAGCCACAACTCACCCCATCTTGCTCTAGACCGACTCTTACAGATTGATTGTACAAGACTCACGTCACACACTTCCCTACAGAACCCCATAGCCTTCAAGCAGAGCTAGGAAACTCTTTACAATTAACATGATGGCTTGTATGCTGCGCAGGGCCATCGAGAGCAGGTTCAGGCCCTGGTGAAAATGTTTTTTCGGGCCCCCCAGCAAGGGCGGACCGGCTAAACAGGGCCGACGAAGCCAGGCCCCGGGCCCCCTTCCGGACCACCGGGCCCCGGTCATTTGTACCGGCTTCCCCCCTCTCTTGTCGGCCCTGTGTTGCACCCATCACCATGGTATCTGCAGCCTGGATCCTCACTGGTATTTAGGTGCTTAATTTGGGGGCTAAGTACCTAAATACCTTTGAGGATCTGGACCACAGTGCCTATGGCAAACTGGTTCAGTGGAAACATTTCAGAGCTTATTTGTACTAACCTTTTAAAGATTTGCCCCTGATTAATCAGAGGCCTTAAGTGAAGATTTGCTGGATTGGGCCTTAAGTTTCCTTAGCGTTGCATCTGAACCATAGTGCTACCAGAAAATCATACAATTGACCATCAAAGAGATTTCCAAAATGTTTATTGTGACTTAATGAGACTACATCATTTGATTTTGATTTCAGCCATTTAGGAAAGAGAAGTGTAGTAAAACCTCGTTTCTTCCTCCACAGTGACTTGTTTACCTATTAATCACTGCAGGCATCTTAGTACTGAATGTCAGACACCTCTTAAATTAAATCTAAGGCAAGTATTTCCATTTCCACTTCTATTGCTTTCCCTGTATGTAATATAGTTGCTGACTGGCTTATATTCATGAGCTTAAACTTCTCTTTTCAGATAACTGAAAAATTGATGACGCTGAGTGGCTAAGTGTTTCATTTATTCACAAGGGATCTGCCCATGCCTTGTTCAGCACTCCTAATAATGGCTTGCAAGAGAAATCAGCTATCTAAAAAATTAGTGAGGACCACAGCCCAGATCACAGAGGTAACAAAGACAAAAATAGTGATGAGTAAATTGTTTTTTAAAAACTCTTTAAAAACTTTTTGCTCTTCTGTGGTATTGGTACTAACAATATCTGTGGGTTTTTTGGGGTTTTTTGTTTTTTTTAAGTTCACAAAGACATCTTTACCTTTCCCATTTTGTGACACCCAGTGTGGAATCTGGCCCTAGATCAGTGTTTCTCAAATGCGGTCACCATGGCCACATGTGGCCACCAGGGGGTTTCCCTGAGGCCACGGCAGTTTCCTGTGCAGTGGTGGTGGTGGGGAAGCATCAGCCCTTCCCCTTCTTCCCTGTTGCTCCTGCATGTGCTGCCTCTCTGGAGACACTGGTGCGACACACAACGCTTAAGGAGCAAGGTGAGAAGGCAAGTGGTGAGGTGACAGGGCTGACCTTACCATGAGGTGAACTGAGGCGGCCAGCTCAGGTGCCAGACTGGGGGAGGGGGGAGACTAGGACCCAGAGTGTGGAAAATTGTGTTTGCTGCTGGTGCATATGTATGCAGGAGAAACAGTGAGAGGGAAAAACAGAAAGCAGCAGGAACTGCAGGGAGAAAGAGGAGGAGGAGCCTCTTATGTACCCCTCTAGCACCCCCAGGAGCCTGGACTGATTAACACCAGCTTCTCAGGGAGCTTCCTGTTTCCTGCTTCTTCCCTGAACCCACTCGAGGAGAACGGGCAGTCAACTGAAGTAGTAGGAGCCAGGTAGGCCCTTAAGACGCTGATATCTTCCCTCACTCAGGCCCTGCTACCAGCCTGCTTATTTGTCCCCTTCAATTGAGTGTTGAGAGCCACTATAGATGGCACAGAACAGCAGGCATGAGTGAAAGAAGAAAACACCCCTCTGGGGCAGCATTCAGAAAAAGAAAGAAAGCAAAGAAAGCTTTTCTAAGCAGGAAGGAGCTCTCCTGAGATACATAGACACAAATGTTCACGGTGAGCCTTCCGGCCCCAGTGATGATGTGAGTAGTAAGGAAATGCCTGATATTCCAGTTAGTCAGCGTGCAGGAGACCTGGCAGCTACTGCAGCATCCATATCTCCATCTCAAATAGATGTAACCATGCACATTCCTGAAGAAAAGTGTAGATCAGAGAAGAGTGCGGTAGAGGCGCAAGAAACAGCTGCTGCTGAGTTTAGTTCCTTAAGTCTAGATGATCCAGGACTGTGGACCCACTTGAGCAGTAGCCTGAAGGACTCCTTGTACTGCATGGGCCACAGCAAGTGAAAAACTTCATGTTCCCCAAAGACAATGAAAATAGAAGTTTCCATCCAACACATTACTGGCATGAAATCTCCAATGGAGGCAAAGTGGAGAGGCCATGGCTTATGTACTCAAAAACCCAGAATGCTGCATACTGTTTTTGTTGCAAACTCTTCCAGTCTAATGTTCCAGCCACACTGGGTTCTACAGGAACAAAGGACAGGAAAAATCTGGCTAGAAATCTAGCATGCCATGAGAAGTCAGCAAATCACCAGAGAGCATTCCATAGGTGGAAAGAACTTGAAATGAGACTAAGGTTAAAGGCCAGCATAGATGATCAGCATCAAGAGAAGATTGCATCAGAGTCTCTTTACTGGCAAAATGTTCTGAAAAGGCTCATTGCCATTGTGAGAATGCTTGCTACTCAAAACCTAGCACTGCGTGGCACTTCAGCTTAGCCGTATGTGCCAAACAATGGAAACTTCCTTAAAATTGTGGAGCTGATGGCTGAGTTTGATGCTCTACTCCAGGAGCATCTAAGAAGAGTCACCACCCAAGAAATGTAAACACACCAATACTTTGGAAAAACAATTCAAAATGAGATCATACAGTTACTGACAATAAAAGTCAAACAGAAGATTGTGGCAGAACTGAAGTAGTAAGATATTACTCTGTTATTCTGGACTGCACACCTGACATCAGCCATACAGAACAAATGACTTTAATGGTGTGTTTTGTAACAACAACGGAACCTAGTGAAAATGTCCCTGCAATGGTAACTGTCAGAGAGCATTTTCTAGAATTTATTGACATTGATGATACTACAGGAGCTGGTATGACAAATGTGCTTCTTAAAGAGCTGGAAGATACGGGAATTGAGATAGCTGACATGAGAGGTCAGGGCTACGATAATGGTGCCAACATGAGAGGAAAGAACAGAGGAGTGCAGACACGGATCTGAGACTTAAACCCTCAAGCTTTTTTTGTCCTATGCAGTTCTCATTCATTGAATGCGGTGGTCAGTGATGCAGCATCAGCTTCTAGTGAGGCTGCTGAATTTTTTAATGTAATTCAAAGCATCTATGTATTTTTATCTGCATCAACTCATCGATGGCAAATTTTGAAGCAACACCTGGGAACATCCTCTCTGACACTGAAACCACTGAGTGCCACACGATGGGATAGTCGAGTGGAAGTGATAAAGCCTATCAAACACCAAATAGGGAAGATAGATGATGCCGTAGTTACCATTATGGAGGATAATGCTATGACAAGAACTGTTCATGGGAGAACAGTGGCAGAGGGAAATGGAATCACCAGAAACATCTGTAACTTCAAATTTCTGTATGGCTTAGTGTTGTGACATGACATATCGTTTGAAATAAATGTTGGAAACAAGAGACTCCAAGGTGTTGACCTTGATATATCTGGAGCAATGGAACAACTGGACAAAGCAGTCATACCTACAGTCTTACTGGTCAGACGAGGCATTTCAAAACATTATGAAGAGTGCATAGAAGTTGGTAGAGGAACTTCACACTGAAGCTATTTTCCCACGCATTCAAGAATACAAGAGTCACTGAAAAAGAAGACATTTTGATTAAAAGGCTCGGGATAATCCCAAACAACAATTCAAAGTTGAAATCTTTAATCAGGTGCTCGATTGTGCAATACAGTCAGTTGAAGAACATTTCATGCAGCCCAAGGTACACAGCAGTATATTTGGGATGTTGTATGATATTCCAAAACTCCTCACTATACCTGAAGAAGACCTATATCAGCAATGCAGGGCACTAGAGACAGTGTTGACACATGATGACATGCTTGATATTGATGTGAGTGATTTAGGTGATGAACTGAAAGCCCTTTCAAGATACATTTCAGCAGGATCAACTCCAAAGGCTGTTCTGGAATATATGTGCACAAATAAGATGACCACCTTCTTTCCAAATGCTTTTGTTGCTCTGTGCATACTTCTAACACTTCCTGTAACAGTTGCCAGTGGAGAACGCAGCTTCTCCAAGCTGAAGTTAATAAAACACATCTACACTCCACAATGACACAGGAGAGGCTGGTCGGCCATGCAACCATCACAATAGAGCATGAGCTGGCCTAGACTGTGGACCTTCAGGAAGCAGTTCAAATCTTTGCAACCAAGAAGGCACAGAAAGCACCACTTTGATTATTCAAACAGATAAAAATGCCAGTGTTTACTATGCAGACAAGAAAAGTTACATTTGCTGTTCAGGCATTTGAAAGTTAAGTGTTACTTCAAATTTTTGAGCAAGGCATTTTAAGTTGTTAGTTCTCCTTTATTGGGATAGGTAGCAGAGCAGTACCATGAGAGGAGTAGAACAGGAAGAAGGCATAATTGAGACCTTTCAAAGTTTTGGCCTAAGCGGGAGGGCATGGGGGCGTCATTTGAGCTCCCTGTCTCAGATGCCAAAATGTTGTGGGCTGGCCCTGCGAGGCAAACAGTCAGGGAGAGGTGGTGGTGGTGGTGAGGAAGCAAGTAGCAAGAGTACGAGGGGGCAGGTGGAGGGCCTGGTGGAGGAATAAGGAAGCAAGCGGCAAGCCAGCAGCAGGATGATGAGGTGGGCAGGGGGTCTTGCAACGAGCGGGGGAGTGAGGAGTCTCGGCTGGCCAAAGCACCGAGACTGCCCCCACCCCACTGTCCACAGGAGCCCTGGGCTGAGTGAAGCCCGGAGCGCCCCCTACTCATTCAGAGGAGCTCCAACCTGGCCGAAGCCCTGAGCCTCACCACCTGCCTGGACGAGCCCTGGGCCAGCCACACCCATGCCTCCCCTCCCCTCCCCATACCCAAGCCACCCAGATATGTTTCTCATTATTATTTGTATCAGAGGGGTAGCCATGTTAGTCTGAATATGTAAAAGCAGCAAAGAGTCCTGTGGCACCTTATAGACTAACAGACATATTGGAGCATGAGCTTTCGTGGGTGAATACCCACTTTGTCGGATGCATGTAGTGGAAATTTCCAGGGGCAGGTATATATATGCAAGCAAGAGGCAGGCTAGAGATAATGAGGTTAGTTCAGTCAGGGAGGATGAGGCCCTCTTCTAGCAGTTGAGGTGTGAAAACCAAGGGAGGAGAAATTGCTTTTGTAGTTGGCAAGCCATTCACAGTCTTTGTTTAATCCTGAGCTGATGGTGTCAAATTTGCAGATGAACTGAAGCTCAGCAGTTTCCCTTTGAAGTCTGGTCCTGAAGTTTTTTTACTGCAGGATGGCTACCTTTAGATCTGCTATTGTGTGTCCAGGGAGATTGAAGTGTTCTCCTACAGGTTTTTGTATACTGTCATTCCTCATATCTGATTTGTGTCCATTTATCCTTTTCCATAGGGACTGTCCAGTTTGGCCGATGTACATAGCAGAGGGGCATTGCTGGCATATGATGGCATATATTACATTGGTGGACGTGCAGGTGAATGAACCGATGATGGTGTGGCTGATCTGGTTAGGTCCTGTGATGGTGTCGCTGGTGTAGATATGTGGGCAGAGTTGGCATCGAGGTTTGTTGCATGGATTGGTTCCTGAGTTAGAGTTGCTATCATGCGGTGTGCAGTTACTGGTGAGAATATGCTTCAGGTTGGCAGGTTGTCTGTGGGCGAGGACTGGCCTGCCACCCAAGGCCTGTGAAAGTGAGAGATCATTGTCCAGGATGGGTTGTAGATCCCTGATGATGCGTTGGAGGGGTTTTAGCTGGGGACTGTATGTGATGGCCAGTGGAGTCCTGTTGGTTTCTTTCTTGGGTTTGTCTTGCAGTAGGAGGCTTCTGGGTACACATCTGGCTCTGTTGATCTGTTTCCTTATTTCCTTGTGTGGGTATTGTAGTTTTGAGAATGCTTGGTGAAGATTTTGTAGGTGTTGGTCTCTGTCTGAGGGGTTGGAGCAGATGCGGTTGTACCTCAGTGCTTGGCTGTAGACAATGGATCATGTGGTGTGCCCAGGATGGAAGCTGGAGGCATGAAGGTAGGCATAGCGGTCGGTAGGTTTTCGGTGCTGGGTGGTGTTAATGTGACCATCACTTATTTGCACCGTGGTGTCTAGGAAGTGGACCTCCCATGTAGATTGGTCCAGGCTGAGGTTGATGGTGGGGTGGAAGCTGTTGAAATCATGGTGGAATTTTTCCAGTCTCCTTCCCATGGGTCCAGATGATGAAGATGTCATCAATGTAGTGTAGATAGAGAAGGGGCATGAGTGGATGAGAGCTGAGGAAGCGTTGTTCCAAGCCAGCCATAAAAATGTTGGCATATTGTGGGGCCCATAGCGGTGCCACTGATCTGGAGATATATATTGTCATCAAATTTGAAATAGTTGTGTGTGAGGATAAAGGCACAGAGCTCAGCAACCAGTTGTGCTGTGGCATCATCAGGGATACTGTTCCTGACAGCTTGTATTCCATCAGCGTGTGGGATGTTTGTGTAGAGAGCCTCTACATCCATGGTGGCTAGGATGGTGTTTTCTGGAAGGTCACCAATGCATTGTAGTTTTCTCAGGAGAGATAGCTGGGAGTTTTCTCAGGAGAGATAGCTGTCATGGAGATAGCTGGGAGTGCTGGTGGCATAGAGTCATTATTATTTGGACTTCTATTACGTCAAAGTATTTTTAAATTTACTTCAGAACTGTTGTACAGACAACCATTTTTACCTAAAAAGCAAAAGAAACAATAATAAAAAAGACAAGAATGTGCACAGCACTTTATTTGTGTTTCTATTCTGTTAGGTCCAGTAAAGAATAGAGACAACTGTGCATTATTTTTATTATTGAGTCTGCAAAAAAAGAAACCCAAACCTTACATAAGTAAATTACAATTATTTCGATGTATATATGTGCATATTACTTAATTAACTTTAGAAAAAATAAATAATTTTAGGAAAAAGTGTCAGTGCAGCCACCAGCAAGAGTTGGTGGCCTCACTCTGAGGCCACCAAAAATTTTGTTGTGAGAACTCCTGCCTTAGATGTCTATTGACTTTTGCCCATACTTGTTCCATGATGTCTGTGTCTTATTATCACATGCAAACCACAAAATGAAACTAATTGGTTACAATCCCTTCTGCTGTTCTATTTAAATATATATATTTTACCCTTATGGTCACCTGTTAATCTCACCCCTACTTTCACTCAAACAGGAACTCCTGAAAAATGTCTCTTTGGGTTTAGTTCTGATATCCCCTGGCTTTATGCAAGGAGTATCTTTCACTTCTGTCACTTCAGCTTTATATATACTGTAAAGGCATTGCCATTTGCAGAGATTAAAAGACAGGCAGTAATAGAGAATGAGGCTTAGTGATCATTCAGAGGGTAGATATAGTTCAAGCTGTCCCACCAATAAGCTAGTTCCTTAGCTGGCAGCAAGAAAACTCTCTAGAGGTAAAATTAATGTACTCTTTATGCTATCTTAACATTCTGAGCCTTTTTTCAACTGAGAATGACATTCAAATTCAATTGTCTTCAGTTACATGCTGGCTTTCACTTGTGGTCGGCAAGATATGAAATAAAATGTTATAATACAGGTAATGGCTGCAAAATGATATATTTACACTGAAGGATTGCTGTTCATTAGTGCACTCTAAATACACATCTTCCTCAATCATTATAAAATCATTACTGCTGTAAGCACTATGCTGCTTGTCAAATACTTTGCTTGCTAGAACAAAAATCTCATTTAGGATATGTTTGTGTTCGTGTGCTTAAAGACATGATCAAGTGATTTGTCACCAGATTGTTTTTGTTTTTACTTGTGTTTTTGGCAGACAAATCACCCAATATGGTCAGATTTTTTTCACATGATATCAACTCAGCAAATTTTCCCTGGCTCAGTATCAACAAAAAGAGATTGTTTCTCTCATTTTTTGTAAATAATTCTGTGGTATCCAAACATTTTAAGTTTTAAAGCAAAGACTAGAACTTTAAACCATTTTCTTCTTAAGCAATGTTTTCCTTAATTTATTTCTGCCCTCGTATCATGAGCCTGTTCCCTGTGGCTTCCTTATTCTCTGAGGTATAAGTAGCTGCCGATTTCTCCTCATCTCTGCTGGGCCCGATTCTTGTTATAATTCAAAATTCTCCATTGATTGGACTACCTGGTGCAGACTGCAGGGTCTCTCGGAGTTTGCTGAAATTTCTGCAGAGTAGAGGCGGATAATAGGCTGTTAGTGAACTGGAAAGCTCAACTTGTTATGATACTGGCAGATGACAGGAAATCCAAAGTACAATTGGAACTGAGATGCAATGGTCTTTTTATTTATTTTTTAACAAGCAACATAAAATTAAAGACATCAGTGAGTGGTCTAGTAAGTATTGCATAATTGCAAGTGTGTATCTTGTAAAGTCTCTGACTCTCTGCCACAAAAAGAGTGTAGATATGCTATTGCTTTTAAATATGTGACCCAGACCTGTCTTGAACTGTAGCATCCATGCAGAATCTTTGAGTTAGAAAGTGATTTCAGGTCATTTTATACAATAGCTTTGGAAAGAGGCACACTGAACATGCAAATCCTGTTGAAGTCAAAGGAAAGACTGATTCTACAGGCCTTTGTGATCTTAGTGGTGAATAGTGATCCTCTAACTAGGAGAGGAAGGATGATCTAGTGGTTAAGGCCCTTAGCCTAGGATCTGAGAGACTCGTAAAATATTCTTCTCCAATACAGATACACTGCATGACCATGAGCAAGTCATTCAGCCTTTATGTGCCTCAACTCCCCCTCTGTAATATGGGGATAATAGCCAGTGGTGCAAGTCAAATCCATTTCTTACTGATATCGGGAGGCACGTGACCTCCCCAAGTGACCCTCCATGTGATTCCTCCCTGCCTTACCCCCAGCCTGGGGCCCCCACGTTCTCCACATACCCTCCCCATGATCCATCCCATGTTACCTGGGGATGGGAAGGGCTCTATCCTCCTCCTGCTGCACCGGAGACTTCAGGACAGGGTTCTCCCATGAACTGCAGCGGGGAAAGGAGCAGAAGGAAGGAGGGAGTCACAGCTCCACGTTTGGAAGGGCAGAGGGCGGGGCTGGGAGTTCTGTAGAACGTCAGCAGCTCCTCCAACAGCTGTACCACCCCCTACCCTTCCACGGAGCTACATCTCTATCCTCCGTCTGTGTACTGCAGCAGTCCCTCCCATCAGGGAAAGGAGCAGAACCCCCAGCCCTCTCCTCCGGCTGCTGCTGTGTCTTTCCAGTACACTGTGCCAGTTATAAGTAGCTTGCTGGTACAGCATACCGGAGCGTACCAGCCTACTTGCACAGCTGATAATAGCTCTTCCCTACCTCACAGGGTGTTGGGAGGATAAATACATTAAAGAATGTGAAGCACTCCGTTACTGTAGTAATGGGAGTCATATAAGCCTTATAAATACATGTAACAATTTATTTAATAAATGTGGTTATTTTTTCTGTTTGTGAACTCTTCATGAACAAACTTTCTTTTACCTATGTAAATTCACAACTAGAAATGTAGCACACAATTACAAAATAAGCATTATGAAGGGATCTGATGGATTTTGAATTATTTGTGCTGTTGACTGGATAAGTTTCTAAAATATATTCTGTGCTTCAATGAAAAGTATGGTTTTGATGCAGTGTTTATGGTGTGGACTTCAATGTCTCTGATATGCAGGAGGTCAGACCAGGTGATCATAATGGCCCCTGCTGGCCTTAGTATCTATCAATCTACAAATACATTCACTTTGTGTAGTTGTCTGACCGTTTTTTGTGCAAACATTTCTTATGGGTTATTCAGACTGTTCATTAAACTATTTGCTATTAATTCTGCTTAATTTTGAAATACATGCTGTGATGGGTTCGGTCACAGAGACCCCCTTGGGACTGCCACCTGATGTGCTGACATTACCTCTGAGCCCATTGTCCCTGCCAACTTGGGATTTCAGAACCCTGCCTTTTTGAGCCAGACACGCTAACCTGCTGCAAACACAGACCTAGGTCTGAACCACGTCCCCCAAAGCTGCAGGCTTTAATTGAAAACCACTTAGCAGGTATTCCTGTCTCCAGCACCCAGATACCCGGTTCCCAATGGGATCCAAACCCCCAAATAAATCTGTTTTACTCTGTATAAAGCTTATACAGTGTAAACTCATAAGTTGTCTGCCCTCAATAACACTGATAGAGAGAGATGCACAGCTGTTTGCTCCCCCCAGGTTTTAGTCACTAACTCTGGGTTCAGTAATAGCAAAAGGTAATTTTATTAAGTATAACAAGTAGGATTTAAGTCGTTCCAAGTAATAACAGACAGAACAAAGTAAGTTACCAAGCAAAATAAAACAAAAACACCCAAGTCTAAGCCTAATATATTAGATGAAATCTCACCCCCAGAGATGTTCCAATAAGCTTCTTTCACAGACTGGACTCCTTCCAAGTCTGGGTCAAGCAATCACTCATACCCCCATAGCTACTGTCCTTTGTTCCAGTTTCTTTCAGGCATCTCTTTGGGGTGGAGAGGCCATCTCTTAAGCCAGCTGAAGACATAATGGAGATGCTTCCAGGGCCTTTTATATTCTCTCTCTTGTGAGCGGAAACCCCTTTGTTCTTCTGTGCAAAGTCACAGCAACAAGATGGAGTTTGTAGCCACCTGGGCAAGTCACATGTCTATGAATGATTCAGCTTTTTGCAGGCCGATGCCATTGTTTACATGTTAGTTTGAATGTTCCCAGGAAAGCTCTGATGTGGATTGGCATCTCCCAAAGTCCATTGTCAGTTAAGTGTTTCTTGACTGGGCACTTACTGAGACTAGTCCTTTCTCAAGAAGCTGACCAAATGATTCACTGAGGCTACTTAGAATCAAACACATTGAAATACAAGTATACAGCCAATATTCATAACTTCAAATACAAAAATGATACACGCATACAGACAGAATAATCAGAACCAGCAAACTACAACCTTCCTATAGACACCCTACTTGAAATCCTCTGTGCAAGACCAGATGCAACCATAGGACCCTGGTTGCAACAATGATCTATATGGTCACAGTTCATGTCAATAATGTCACACATGCTACCCGCAAAGAGATTACATTGTTTGTTTCCATTGTATATTTCTACATGCACATGTAACTTCTTATAGTATTTTTACTTAGTCAGTATGTAACACAACATGCTTTACTGTGATGCCTATAAAAAAATAAAACAAAACAAAAAATTGACAACAGTTATTCTGTCGAAGGGCTGAGACCACTGCCTATCATGCTGATCAGCTTTACCTCATTGATTTGTACTCCCTTCTCTGTACTCCTCCCATTGACTCTTGTCTTATCTTTAAATCATAGCTCTTTGTACAGGGACCGTGTTTGTACAGAGCCCAGCACAATTGGGTTCTTGTCCATGATTAGGGCTCCTGGGTGCTACAGTAATATACATAGTTTGTATTAATAATAAATATCAGTGGTTCCCAAACCATGGTCTATTGAGTACTTACTGGTGGTCAACAGAGAGATGGCAGATCACATGCTGCTGGCTCCTCCTCCTTGTTTCTAGCTGCTTAATCTCATTAAAAGAACTTAAAAATATATCCAATACGTTATAAATGGTAGTTTTTTTCATGTAAGAAATTGCTGTAGTTGTCACAGGGATATTATTAAAGAATCAGTAGGAAGGGAGTTTACCCACACAATTGTGAATAGGAGATATGGTCTTGAGATAATTTCTTTATTAAGATATGGACTATGAAGAAATTTAAGAAACCCCAATTTTATATTGTACCCACTTGCAATTGAAAGGGTCAAGATTCAGACACTTTACATGATGTTAATTGATAAAATTTGCTAGTATATGAGGTCTTATGCATATATTGCATATCTATTGAATCTACTTTTTTAGTCTATTTCATTATTGATGCCCTACACCCCAACACAGAAGGGTGTTACCAGAGATTTCATCCAGTGCAGCACCTTAATGAGAGAGGAGAGAAAATATGGAGACAACTTGCTGTTACAGTGGAATCTGTAGTCACTATGCTTGTTCTATGTAAATAGCATGACCCCAGACAGTAAAAAGAAAGATGTGGGGAAGGAAAGAGACAGATGGGGAAATATTTTTATTATTATGGATGGGAGGTTTTTTGAGCTTCTGTAAAATGTCACTTTCAATATGAGACACCTACTTACCACATATGTCACCCTTATTTCAAGAAACAGCTAAATTTCACACAGACCTTTTAATAGAAATAACTAAATATTATGTACAAAACAATTTATGAGACAAAGTAAAGTTTTCTGTTAGAACCAAAAGTTATTGCATATGTTGAAGTTAATAAGATATCTCAGTTCTTTCCTTTCATAGAAACATAAATACAACCCAGTTATCCGTGAGGCTATCCCTTCCCCAGGTATTGGGCATATTTCCCATTATGACGCTGTTTTGGTGAAGCAAATATTTACTTTAAGTGGAGCTTTTTATATGCATAGTTACCAAAAAAAACCCAAAACTTTTATATCCATATTAAACCTGAATGAGTATATTGTGGTTAATGTTATCACAATAAATACCAAAGGAATTAATATAGATGTGCTATGTTGAGCTAAGTCTTTCCTATAATATCTATTTTTGACATTTTGGCTAAAGACTGAATACAATTAGTTCTTATCACAGGTGCCATGTAAGTTTCTTTTTGCTACACATGGCAGTAGTACCGTCACAGCAGAGGTATATAATGCAAATGAACCCTAAATCCTTCTAATATTTCTGCTTTCATATTCTAATGGCAAACAGTGCAAATAGAGCAGCATTTTCATTTTGATTTATTAAAAGAGAAGGGGGTGAGCTTCTTTTATTGGCTGACAAGTCTTTTTTTTTCAGTTTACCTTTGTTGCATTTTGTTACCTTTATTGGCCTTTGTTATTGGGTTTTTTCTCCCCTCTATTATAAATATGTCCAGGAGATACTGACAGACACATACTTTCCAAATTAAAAACCAATGAAGAAATCTGTGTAGATAACATATTTTGAAGTAAATGTACATGCACATGTTGTTGTTTTGAAGTGCACAAAACAATTATCATGTAACATGAGTTGAATAGACAAGAATCATAGATTTATTTTCTTTTAAGGCTGGAAGGGACAATTGTGATAATCTAGTCTGACCTACATAACACAAGCCACAGGACTTCCTTAAATTAATTCCATCCTCAAGTTCAATAGCTGTGGTTGAACTGGAACATATATATTTTAGAAAACAAAAAGCAAACGCAAACATCCAATCTTGGTTTTAAAATTTCCAGTGGTGGAGAATCCATCATCACCCTTAGTAACTAGTTCTAATGGTTAATTACCCATACTGTTAAAAAAATGCACTTTATTTCTAATCTGTATTTGTCTAATTTCAACTTCCAGCCACTGGATTTTGCTATACCTTTATCTGCTAGATTGAAGAGCCCTCTACAATACAGTATATAAATAAATATTCAGCCTGAAATTCTACTTTTTATACCAGAGTTGCCTGCAAATATTTCTGAGTTTAGTAAGATGAAGTTTGGATATAATTTTTAGTCCTATGGCTGTTACAATAATTACTAGTTTTCCACACATTCTGGTGGTGTGAATCATTGTTCTTTAATGCAGTGCCAAAATTAAGATTAAAGATGACTTCATTGAAGGTTTTCCAAAGGAGGCTGGATAGCCATCTCTCTGAAATGGTTTTAGACACAACAAATCCTGCATCTTGGCAAGGGGTTAGACTAGATCACTCTTGTGATCCCTTCTAACCATATGATTCTATGAAGAGACAACATAAACAAGGCCCAAGGGTTGATAGAAAGGATCAATTATTTTGTCAGTTACACCAGAGTAATGTATATACTCTGTGCATCTGCTGCTTAGGTATTTCTAGTGTACCTATCACTGACATAACTAGGGGCTGTAATTTAAATTAAAGGAGTCAGTTGAATTCCAGAGCACATTATTTTATCTTTGTCTCCCATAGTTTTATCATATTTCTGTGGATCTTCTGGAAGGCAGACTCTGGTTGATTAATGATCTTGCTTAACGGTTTCATCATGGTCTCCATCAGCCTTAGGATCCCAGTGGATTGAAGTGTTTTTAGTATTTTACATGAAGGGAAGTAGTCTCTGAGATCATATCCTAGCCCACTGAGAGCTTTGTAGATGTGAACCTGGAGCCACTATTGGATGGAAACCCTTGGAACATATGGAGAACTACTATAATATGTTCTTTACGTGTTCAAATCAGAAGATTCGACCATCCAAATTTTGTGTCACTTCCAATTTCATCCATAGGTAGGGCACGTTACAGGCTAATAGACATGGAACACCATGGTAAAGTCTCTTTCTGAACAGAGAACAGACTATATATGTAGTCACTCCAGATTTACATGGATGTAATTGAGAATAGTTTTTGCTATAGCCAACACCAGTGCTGATTTTTCAAATAAATAATATTAGAATATTGCTAGTATTTCTTGTAATATAAGAAAATACTTTTGTTTTTAAAATAGGCTATGCTATTTCATAAGAGAGATTCGGATCAACCAAGTAATGTGGTATAAGATGCTAGAAATGTTTCTGTCCAGCCATGAAAAAAAGAACTAGGAATTTCCAGTCACCTTTTAGTTGGAAGCTTTATTTTGTTAACATCCCTGTTTCCTCTAAGTACACTGATTGAAATTTTTCAAAGTTTTTTTAAATTGAAAGCATGGCCTTTTAACTGACATAAAAACTTTAGTGAAAACACACTTATATGGAAAGTTTTGTTTTTCACAAATATTTCCACAGCATTTCTGATCAAAATTTTTCAGATACCTTGTGGATATCTTTGAGTCTGGGACCCAACTGTATCCTGTACACCATTTTATTTATTTGGATCTGTATTGTATAGGGTCTCTTCCAAGGTTTATCCTGACCTTCATTTTCCTAAGATTATGGAACCAGACCAGCTCCCTTCTTTTAAAGTTTCCCCTTATATCCTTTTTTATTTTAACAGACGCTATCCTCACATTTTCTCCAGCAAATGTGTGAGCTTTTTCAGTTTTGGATTATAGGGTTTCTACACATGCCAACTCCCTTTGCACCTCAAAAGGAATTCTATACATTATCAAACTTGGCTTCCAGTCACCATCATGACATGTCAGTAATGAAAAATGTACTCTTTTTCCTTCCTGGTACCAGAGTCATTGGATGAAATCCTAGTGCCACTCCAGTCAGTGAGAAAACTCCCATCGACTTCAGCTTGGCCAAGATTTGTGTTTTTTGATGCTGGTCTGTAGTAGGCCAAATTGCTATTAGCCATTCTTGCAAAATCTCTTTCACAGAAGAAGATATTTATTGGCTTTACTCTCTTTGAAATCAGGCATTTCATGCTGTTTTTCAAGTATGGTTCAAAATGTATTCTCTATCAGAGTGTCAGGAAGATGGCACCACTGACAAATGATATTCCCTGCAGGGAGGGCTTTGTGCGACACCAAAACTCTTCAGAGAAATCAAGGGCATCTGCTTTACAATAATTCTGTTCTTCCCCGGGGAGAGAATCTTATAGCAATATCAAGGAGCAGAATCTCATAAAAACCAACGTACTTTCAGCAGTCCCCCAGAGAGATCACCCATTAATCAGTTAAAAAGTAAC
Source organism: Mauremys mutica (assembly GCF_020497125.1). Classification (NCBI taxonomy): domain Eukaryota; kingdom Metazoa; phylum Chordata; order Testudines; family Geoemydidae; genus Mauremys; species Mauremys mutica. The sequence continues at coordinate 50,644,028 of NC_059079.1, read as the reverse complement.
ATTCTTCACTTTGCAGAAAGCTTAAACATATGCAGCCTGATCCCATATTCCTTACACACTAGAAACTATTAGGATCAACCCTGTGGTAAGCAAACAGTGACAACAAAGAATAGCAGAAGGCTTTATATACAGTTTTCTGACATGAAGCAAATACAATTCAGTGTTGACAAATGATAGTGTAGAAGCCAGGTTGCCAATAGAATAACAAATAGAAAATGAATTAAGTGTATCAGACTACGAAAACTGAAAGTCATCTAAACATGTATAGGCATGCTGGGTTTGTAAATCCTCTGACCTCTTCTTCTTGTGTCTAGTGTCAAATACTAGTTTTTTTTCCTTGAATAAAATTCTCCACTCAGTTCCCTTAACATTTGTTATTGTTTCGTTTCTTCAATGTGCCCTTTTCCATTTTATTGTATAGGTGACAACAGGTTATGTAACATACTATCTCAAAAGCTGGCATAACCTGCCATAATATGTTTGATAACTCACACATCACTTACATTGATTTTTTTATTTAATTTACTCTGTCTAACTTTAAAAATGGGATAGTGTGGTCGATATGTATTTTCTTACAATGATGCAATGTATGTTGTTAATTTGCAAGTAAAAAATGTATTTGCTTTGCAAATTGATCCTGAGCTCTGATAGTCAAGGTTCTGAAATAATTCATGTTCATTGCTATATAATGATGAACAAATGCTAGCTAAAGAATAAACTGAAGTACCTACAGTGGATATATACTGCTTAGAAAACAACTTGATAAAAATTACATTCCAGTGCAGTCTGAGGTGTATAGAATCTTTAGTCACATAGATAATGCCATTCTAATTTAGAGTTTGTAGCCCATATAGCAATAACACAATCTACTATATCATGGTATTAGCAAGACCACTTCTTACAGCTGAAACGTGGGGATCCTTTGGTGAAATTAGTTAAGAGAAAATTGTATATTAAAATAGGCCACAGTTGCCTGCCAAGTTTTCCCAAACAATTTGCATGCCCTTAGGTTTTTACATGAGCCAATTAAGACTGATGAAATGGCACTGACATTGTTTCAAAATGGATGAAATAAACATACATCACAAATAATTACTCTTTAATTAAAATTAGTATCAAACACTGTTTTGTCAAGTTAAATTATCATCACTTACAGTTCTTCTGTTTAAGAAAAAAAATCTGTTCTGCTTCCAAGACTCTCTTCTCATCTCCCCCCAAATAATACCTCCTCTCCTAGACATCCTTTAAAATGAGAAAGGTATAGGTGATTTAACCTTATAGTACATCACCAAATAATTAAATACAGATGCAGTGTGAATTGGTATAACATCTAGAAAGCCTTTTAAAAAAAAATTCTATGCGTTAGTCTCCAAGTGTGAAATTACCACTTTGCTAGCATTTGTAGGCCATTTTAATGATATGCCATTTGATAATAATGAATCCTGTCAGATTTAATGGATATATAATTAATGCTTAGATGCTACCGATAGCACATCATGTCTCTAAATGGGGATAATGTTTTGGAAGCAACAAGCCATTTCAACTGGAAAGTTCTCAATACAGGAGAGAAGTTCAGGATACCAGAACTTGTAGGACACTAGGAGGCTGAAAGATTAATTAATGATACTTACTTTGTTCTGAGATTATGATAATCGGAAAGACACATGAGGTCCTGCATGGTTGTTTTTGCAGTTTTTATGCATGAGTGGATATGGAGATTCCAAAATTTGAAAGAAACTAAAAAAAAAAAAAGTCCAGAACTTCAGACCTTTAGAGTTTGCCTTTTAAATATTAGACCCAATCCAGCTGGATACTTACCTAATATAAATTGGTTCAATGAAATAAATAGAGCTTATGTCCTGGCTTATTGCCTCCTCAAATGTTCATCATGCTCTTGCTAATTATAATTCTGGAGAGGAGAGGGGGATATGGGAAATGTCATGGAAAGGCAGATACATTGCAGACTACAAGTCTACCGTGATGAAAGTTAAGACTTGCATCTTTTCTATGACAAAATAGAAGAGATTGTTAGCTAAATGGGAATTTACAATTGTATTCTAATAAAGCCACCATTTTCTTCCAGAAGCAACAAAATTGTCCAGTGTATGAGAACTATCAAAAACAGAAGTACAGTCCTTTATTTTCAGTACACATGTCATTCCTTTAAAATCTGGTACAAAGGCAAATAATGTGAGGATAGCTCTCAAACTCATACCAAGAATCTAAAATAATAATAAGATTAGAAATAACCTAGGCAGGTACATACTGATTCCCAAAGAAACACATACAGTAAACATTGTGTATATATTGAAACAATTGCAAATTGAGCTTTTGTAAAGCTGGTATTGTTCTTAATGAAATAGTATTTAACTTCTACCCACAGCTTCTTTCATTCTCATATAGAATAGCATTTTAAAAAGGAATGATTAAAACAGATTCATATAAAATAAAAAGCAATCTGAACTTTAATCTAAAATTGAAACCAAATACAAATCCCTTCCTAGGTTACAAAGAGTTGTGTTTAAATGACACTGGTCTACAATTTTTGAGAAGTGGTCTGCTTCAGAGATAAAATGTGCTATTTATTATGTATTTTGATGTGCTGAATTCAAATATGACAATTAAAACAACTGATTGGCTACTGTTTCTAAGTTATTTAAGTTTTTACATTTTATGTCTATGTATATTGTGTAGATAGTAGAGTTTTAATCATAAATTGTAAACCTAGGTCTTTTCATGTGTTTATGGCTGCTTTACATGATAATATTTCACCTGTCCTGTTTATGTAAGACTTTAAAAATCAGCAAAAGGGTTATCTAACTAAAATTTATTATGAAACAAAAGGCAAAAAATTATTATGTACATAGTTTAGTCCTATTCAGTGTCTACTCGGCGCTTCTTGGCTTGTCTCTTGTATTCATTAAATGGAGCATCTCTTGTCACTGTCCAGCAATAGTCTGCAAGCATTGATGGGCTCCATTTGCCCTGATAGCGTTTCTCCATTGTTGCAGTGTCCTGGTGAAATCGCTCGCCGTGCTCGTCGCTCACTGCTCCGCAGTTCGGTGGAAAAAAATCTAGATGAGAGTGCAAAAAATGTATCTTTAGTGACATGGTGCAACCAAGGCTTTTGTATGCCTTGAGGAGGTTTTCCACCAACAACCTGTAGTTGTCTGCCTTGTTGTTTCCAAGAAAATTTATTGCCACTAACTGGAAGGCTTTCCATGCTGTCTTTTCCTTGCCACGTAGTGCATGGTCAAATGCATCATCTCAAAGAAGTTCACGAATCTGAGGACCAACAAAGACACCTTCCTTTATCTTAGCTTCACTTAATCTTGGAAATTTTCCACGGAGGTACTTGAAAGCTGCTTGTGTTTTGTCAATGGCCTTGACAAAGTTCTTCATCAGACCCAGCTTGATGTGTAAGGGTGGTAACAAAATCTTCCTTGATTCAACAAGTGGTGGATGCTGAACACTTTTCCTCCCAGGCTCCAATGACTGTCAGGGTGGCCAATCTTTCTTGATGTAGTGGGAATCTCTTGCACGACTATCCCATTCACAGAGAAAACAGCAGTACTTTGTGTATCCAGTCTGCAGACCAAGCAAGAGAGCAGCAACCACAAAGCTGCCACTGATGTTGGTCATAGTTTATGCACCTCAAAAGTTGTTTCATGTTGTCATAGGTTTCCTTCATATGGACTGCATGACCAACTGGAATTGATGGCAAAACATTGCCATTATGCAGTAAAACAGCTTTAAGACTCGTCTTCGATGAATCAATGAACAGTCTCCACTCATCTGGATCGTGAACGATGTTGAGGGCTGCCATCACACCATCGATGTTGTTGCAGGCTACAAGATCACCTTCCATGAAGAAGAATGGGACAAGATCCTTTTGACGGTCACGGAACATGGAAACCCTAACATCACCTGCCAGGAGATTCCACTGCTGTAGTCTGGAGCCCAACAGCTCTGCCTTACTCTTGGGTAGTTCCAAATCCCTGACAAGGTCATTCAGTTCACCTTGTGTTATGAGGTGTGGTTCAGAGGAGGAGGATGGGAGAAAATGTGGGTGCTGTGACATTGACGGTTCAGGACCAGAAGTTTCATCCTCTTCCTCTTCCTCGTCTGACTCAAGTGAGAATGATTCTGGTGCATCAGGAACCGGCAGTCCTTCTCCGTGGGGTACTGGGTGTACAGCTGATGGAATGTTTGGATAATGCACAGTCCACTTTTTCTTCTTTGACACACCTTTCCCAACTGGAGGCACCATGCAGAAGTAACAATTGCTGGTATGATCTGTTGGCTCTCTCCAAATCATTGGCACTGCAAAAGGCATAGATTTCCTTTTCCTGTTCAACCACTGGCGAAGATTTGTTGCACAAGTGTTGCAGCATATGTGTGGGGCCCACCTCTTGTCCTGATCTCCAATTTTGCAGCCAAAATAAAGGTGATAGGCTTTCTTAACCATAGTGCTTATACTGCGCTTTTGTGATGCAAAAGTCACTTCACCACAAACATAGCAGAAGTTATCTGCACTGTTCACACAAGTACGAGGCATCTCTGCTCACTTTGGCTAAACAGAAATGTGTCCCTTTGCAAAATCAAACACTGACAAATAAGAGAGAACGACACTGTATGATTTCTAGAGCTGATATAGGGCAATTTGTTCAGCAGAGTGATGTAAGCTTCGTTATGATTGCATCATCCTTGACTTCTAGGAATAACATGATGCAATTCATATCATGTATGACGCAATACCAGCTTCAGATTGCATCATTCATTGTTTTGCCTAAAAAGCAAGTACTGTCCAAACCCAGTCATAGATTTATTCATAGATCCAGTCAAAGATGTATTTTAGTCATTTCTGGTTTAAATTGAGATCCCTTCCCTTTATAACTCACTTATCCTCCGCTATTCCCAAGTCAAGGGTCGTATATACTGACCCAATAGCATAATTTGAAAACTAGAGCCAATCAACAATTTTAAGCATCATTTTCGTTCTCAGTGACCCAGAATTAGTAAAGTTTGACTACATTTATTTCAGAAGCATTTTGGCTGTAGAGTAGTATTATCATAATAGATTCATACCCTTTAAGGCCAGAAGGAATCATTATTAGAGGTGGCTGGACATTTTTTCATAAAACATTTTTCCATTGAAAAATGCTGGTTTCTCAAAATTGAAACATTTCGCAGAGATATCTATATAACAAAAAAAATCATTTTGAAATCAAAATGAAAGTGGTGAAGCATTTCAATAATGTTGAAATATTTGAGATTTTCATAGTGGGACTTTTGAATGTTTTCTTTCAAAATGTCTTTTGGTTTCACATTTCATTTTATATTAAAGTCAAAATCAGAACAAAACATTTTGACTGAGAAGAAAAAAATCAACTTCATTTTTTGTTTGTGTTTTTGTTTCCAATTATGAAAAACAAAATTTGAAATTTGGAATTTCCCATAGAACAGAAATTCAGAAGTTTCATCAGCTCTAACCATTGTGATAATCTGCTTTGACCTCCTCATAATATAGACAGATAATCTCACCCAAGAAACTCTTCATCAAGACTATTATTTGTGTATGAACCATAGCATATATTTTAGAAAGATACCCATTCTTGACTTACTTCATGTGGTGAAGAATCCACCCTATCCCTAGGTAAAAAAATATACTTTGAGTTGGTCTAGTTTCAATTTCCAAACACTAGATCCTTTTATGACTTTTTTTTCTGTTAACTTAAAGAGACATCTATTGTCAGAAATCTCGTCCTCTCTATATAGGTATAGACCGGGGTCAAATCACCAATTAACATTTTCTTAGATAAACTAAATAGATTGAGCTTCTTAAGTCTTTCACTATAAGTTATGTTTTCAGGCCTTGGACCATTCGTTTAGCTCGTTCCTTATCCATTTCTAATTATTCAACATAATTTCAGAAATGTGGAGAGCTGAACTGGACACAGTATTCCAATAATTGTCTCACTAGTGCTGTATATAATGGTGATACCACATTCCTCTTCCTGCTTGATACCTCCCTGCTTATATAGCCAAGGATCACATTAGTCCTCTTATCTGTAGCTATGAACTGGGAGTTGGTTATCCACTATGACACCTAAGTACTTTTCAGTGCTGCTACTTTTCAGGATAATTTCCCTCACGTTCTGTGGCTTACAATATCTGTTCCTAGATGTTGCATTTGGTTATATTAAAATGCATATTGTTCACATGAGCCCACTTTACGAAGTGTTAGGTCTCCCTGTATAACTGACTTGTCCTCATCATTATTTACCACTCCATTATTTTTCTGGGTTATTTGCAAATCTTACCAGTTTTAGTAATCTGTTTTCTACAAGATCATTGATAATGATATTTAATAGCACTGGGCCATGTACACATTCAAATCCACTAGAAACATCTGTATGGGATGATGATTCATCACTTACAATTATTTTTTGAGATCTGTTAGACAACCAGTTGTCATCTATGTAATATAGGCTACAATGATTTTTGTATGCCATTTGTTAGGATCAGATGGGATTAGGTGAAGTTCCCTATACAATTTTAAATATATTGTGTCAACACAGTTACCTTTGTCAACCACACTTTTGAACCCATCAAAAACAACAAGAATTTTGTTTGACAAGATCTATTGACCATAAAACCATGCTGATTGATAGCCTAATTAATACCATTCTTTACTGATTGGATCCCTTATCAGCCTTTCCAGGATTTTGCCTGGGATCAATGTCAATATAACTGGCCTACCAGCATGATCCTGCTTCCCTTTTTTAAAATATCGGCATGACATTAGCTTTTTCCTGAGTACCCTGCAATTTTCCCAGTGTTTCAAGATTTCATCAAAATCAACTTTAATGGTTCAGATTGCTCCTTGGCCAATTATTTCAATATTCTTTGGTGCAAATTATCCAGTCCCTCAGATTTAAAAATGCTTAACTTTACTGCTTGGGGTTTTACATCCTCTCTAGTTATTGATAGAATACAACATTTTTACTTATCACTGTAATATGTTAATACATTATCCTGCTTCTTTACCAATTCTTTCCAAGAGAATTTTTCTGCATTTCTATATCATGATTAACAATTTTACCATCCTTACTAGTATCAGACCTGTCAGTCTAAAACCTAGTGACAAAGCAGGTTGTACTTTATTTAACTTTTAACTCTGTGTCCAATGTGATACTAAGGCTGCTGTGGAAGTCAAAGGCATTTTTTCCTCTGTCTTGAGGAGGTACTGAAAAGGAGAACGTAATGAATTTTGCAATAGATATGACATTGACACTGCTCTCATGGAGGACTAAAAAATCCTAGTGTGTCATCCATTTACTATGTTTAGTAAAAGTGTAACCCAGTTGCCAATACACTTTTAATCATTATTCTAGTTTGAACTGTATCAACCTCTAAGTCAAAATAAGTCATCTTGCATTTTGTTCAAGCCAGTTCTAAATTAAATTTCTTACTGAAATTGTGTTACACGATACAAAAAAAGCCCTGAATGAAAGTCTATTGCAATCACTGTGTCTTTCCATTGACTTCAATGGGCATTGGATCAGGCCCTGAAAAAAATATACTCTTTATTGAAAGTCAATACACCAAATATAACAAGCTCAAGTACCAAGCTATTCATTTATATTTAGAGAGTATTGTGCCAAATTAGCTCACTTTTCTACTGCATTTTGGTATATGTAGCTCTGAATTAGATCTCCAGAGCTGAACACCTCTGAACTTTTTGCAATCTATAATGTACCTCTGGACTCTGGGTCTGAATCCAAACATCACTTCTTGAGCCCAGACAGAATATGTTTTAAAAGGTGTGAGAGAAATATAAACATTTTTATCACTATTTCTCTGTTCTCTTATTTTTGTTTCCCTCTTATCTGTCTTCTCTCCTGACCACTTTCTGCTATCCTTTTCTCCTCACAGCACTTATCCATTTCTTCATTTCTGTGCCAGTGGCAACTGGCTGTAGAAAAGAAATTATGATCTGGGAGCATAAAGTTAATCTGTCTCCAACCTCAGCAATATTGGCAGCACCACACATATGCTACCTGTAAAATGGATGTAACTGTAGCGGTCCTCTGAAGAATTTTAGAATTGCAGAAGTCCCAGCATAATTTTTTTTCAGGACCCTCCTTCATACATACATATTTAAGGGAACAAAGTGAGAAATGAAAATTCATCAGTACAGAGAGAAACAAATAAGATTCCACCCAGCTCAAATATTTTGAAGCACAGAACTCATGTTAACTCTTAAATCCCGTCTCACTTTTAAGCAGATGGTGCATTAGTGTATCATTGATTTTTCTTTGATTTCCTTTTCTTGTTGTACTACAAAGTTAAAACTAATTAATCCCTTTTTGATAGACAACTAATTTGCTTCATTTTATGCTAACATCTTAATGGAAATCCATACATAGATGATTTATTAGAGGCTATTTATCTGATCCACTGTAACTAGACAACATGGTAGCTACACTGCAGTAGTATTTTGAGTAGGATTTCAAATGCCACTTTAACATAAACATTTCTGTTTGAGGAAACCCTGTAAAGTAATAGTGCTTTACTTATGGCTGAACCAAAATGGAGATCCTATTGATGTACTTTTCATACACACATTAATACCTAATGAATTTATTATGTTCAACATTATGAGAATGAATACCAGGTAAATTAAGAATGAGAGTGCATATAAGAACAGTTAAGTTCTCTGAAACATTATGACAAAAAAAGACATTAAAATAAATGCATAGTCTGAATTTTGGAAAGACATATTGCATGGCTAATAATAGTTAAAGTCACCCAAAGTCAGTCCATATAACATACCAATATGTGATAATAAGTTAGTGTGAGCTTTGTATGAGTTAGTGGATTAGACCTTTTGAATGTCTAACAGCGAGGTGAAAGCTGAATGACACTATGTGAATAAAAGTAGTAGCTCTGAAGACACAAGGCCAGATCCCCAACAGGTGTAAATCGGCATAGCTCTACTGGATGCAAAGGAGATACATCAATTTACTCCCTGTGATGATTTGGCCCACAATTCTTATAGTACTCTATATTTAAATGGAAAACATGACACTTGACAAGTGCCACATGTGAACACTGAGCATAAAAGAGATTTTCAGAGGGGTGGGGGTGGGGTGGGGTAGGGAATTGCAGTAATTAGAATGAATTAAAGCTCCATTGGCTGCAAATCTGAGACACTACCATTTTTACATCCTAACAGAGCATATGTTTAATTGATTGAAAGCTGAAGAGTCTGTATAAAATATGTGATTTATATACTTTGGCCAGTCTGCTTTTTAATACTTTTGTACACTGGTATGATATTTAATTTCATGGGCAAATGAACTGCTTTTTGAAAATGTGGCTTAAATTAATGCAGGAACATATCATCTTTGTCCATCATATCTGTAACTTATATTATAATGCATGCGGCAATATTTTTTATTACTTGATATTTGTCTCTTTGAAAAGCAAGCTCGCATGTAATAAAGCTCACTAACAGAAACTAAGAATAACTCATACATCGAACTTTATTATCTGCAATTTTGCAAATGGTTACTGACCCAGTATGTTTCTGAAAGAAAGACTCTAATTGGAAATTGTGTGCCTATTTGCCAGTAAAAACAGTAATGAAAATGAACACAATAATGAAACAGTGTGTGAAATTATGCCTGGTATTTCATCTTTCAAATATATAATTTGAAATCATGTAGCTCTATATAGCAAGAACTGTTGCATACTTAAAGAGAAATGGAAGAGCAGAATAACTGTGGGGATGCATAATTGATAAAGTGGCATTGACAGATTGTGCGTCAATGTATCAGTGGGATTTTTTTAAAGTAATACAAATGGTTTAAAAAAGTAAATAATTAAAACGGATAAAAACAAAGTGAAAGAAAAATTTACATGTAGCAAACGAAAAAGGGCCATATGCACAAAAGTTGCAAGTATGGGTGGCAAGAGGGAACATAAGAATGGCTCTACTGAGTCAGACTAAAGGTCCATCCAGCCCAGTATCCTGTCTGCTGACAGTGGCCAAAGCCAGGTGCCCCAGAGTGAGTGAACCTAACAGGTAATGATCAAGTGATCACTCTCCTGCCATCCATCTCCACCCTCTGACAAACAGAGGCCAGGGACACCATTCCTTACCCATCCTGGCTAATAGCCATTAATGGACTTAACCTCCATGAATTTATCTAGTTCTCTTTTAAACCCTGTTATAGTCTTAGCCCTGGTCTACACACAGCCCCGGGGTCGAACTAGGGTACGCGAATTCAGCTACGTGAATAACGTAGCTGAATTCGAACTACCCTAGTTCGAATGACTTACCCGTCCAGACGCCGCGGAAGCGAACTCCGCGGCTCCAAGGTCGACTCCGCCAACTCCTCCTGCCGCGGTGGAGTACCGGAGTCGACCGCGGCGCTTCCGGAGTTCGAACTATCGCGTCTAGATCAGACGCGATAGTTCGAACTCCGAGAAGTCGAACTCGCCGCGTCGACCCGCGCGGTAAGTATAAACGTACCCTTAGACTTCACAACCTCTTCAGACAAGGAGTTCGACAGGTTGACAGTGTGCTGTGTGAAGAAGAACTTCCCTTTATTTGTTTTAAACCTGCTGCCCATTAATTTCATTTGGTGGCCCCTAGTTCTTATATTATGGAAACAAGTAAATAACTTTTCCTTATTCACTTTCTCCACACCACTCATGATTTTATATACTTCTATCATATCCCCCCTTAGTCTCCTCTTTTCCAAGCTGAAAAGTCCTAGCCTCTTTAATCTCTCCTCATATGGGACCCGTTCCAAACCCCTAATTATTTTAGTTGCCCTTCTCTGAACCTTTTCTAATGCCAGTATATATATATTTTTTTGAGTTGAGGCGATCACATCTGTATACAGCAGGGGTCGGCAACCTTTGTGCCGAGTCTTCATTTACTCACTCTAATTTAAGGTTTCACGTGCCAGTAATACATTTTAACGTTTTTAGAAGGTCTCTTTCCATAAGTCTATAATATATAACTAAACTATTGTTGTATGTAAAGTAAATAAGATTTTTAAAATGTTTAAGAAGATTCATTTAAAACTAAATTAAAATGCAGAGCCCCCTGGACCAGTGGCCAGGACCCAGGCAGTGAGTGTCACTGAAAATCAGCTTGCATGTCACCTTCGGCACACGTGCCATAGGTTGCCTACCCCTGGTATACAGTATTCAAGATCTGGATGTACCATGGATTTATATAAGAGCAATAAGATATTCTCCGTCTTATTCTCTATTCCTTTTTTAATGATTCCTAACATCATGTCTGCTTTTTTTGACTGCCGCTGCACACTGCGTGGACGTCTTCAGAAAACTATCCACAATGACTCCAAGATATCTTTCCTGATTAGTTGTAGCTAAATTAGCCCCCATCATATTGTCTGTATAGTTGAGGTTATTTTTTCCAATGTGCATTACTTTACATTTATCCACATTAAATTTCATTTGCCACTTTGTTGCCCAATCACATAGTTTTGTGAGATCTTTTTGAAGTTCTTCACAGTCTGCTTTGGTCTTAACTATCTTAAGATTATGATGGTGGAGAGAGCGAATACCAGGGTGTCATGCAGGTTATCATGGAAGTATTTATCAGAGTCTCACTGCCATGTTCAGAGTAGCTATAATAATGGCTTTAGACTAGAGCAGACCACCTACAATTGTGAGTAATTTGTAGAATTGGGGTAGAGAAGATAAAACTGGTTGAGGGAGGTCCTGAGGTCTTAGCAAGAAGGAAAAAAATATGGCTCCTTTATGTCATTGCCCCTCCTGGATTTATTTTTCATATGTTTTTGGTCCATTCCCAAGGCCAAACATCTGACCTTCTGCTACGCTGCCTAACCAGAAAAAAAGGAAGGAAGGAAGGAAATTAGAAACACTACTCTCCAAAAGTATCTTTGAGCCAGGTTCTCTCTCATAACTCTCAAAGGAGGTCTTAAGCTTTTAGAGCTCCCCTCAAACCTCCCAGCACAAAGGGGTGGAATTCTGGATATGTCCCAAATACAAGTCTTTAATGGTGACAATAATGCAAGTTATGCAGTTAGATGAGCACAATTTGGGGGGAAATTTGCAAATACTTATCCAAATATGAAAAAGACACATTTAATCAAATTCTGATTCATTATCTGAGATTTGGATCAGCTGATTTCCATTTAATCCAATTTGATCAGTGTTTCAATTTAAATATAACCTAAGTTTCTCTGCAGTCTGGAGTCCTCTTCTTCTCTTCATTTCCTCTTCTCTGCAGACAGTTTCATGTGACCCAATTGTTAACAGGAGACACATGCAAATAAAACCTGCACTTTTTATGAATTTTCAGTTAAAGGATACCAAGCAAATGCAGCAGATGCCTTTTAAATAAGTATTGATACCTGAAACCTGTTCAGTATATATTTTTTGTAGTGCTGATGTTCTAGAATAGAAGCATCCTGCAAAACAGGTGACTTTTTGTGGCATTATGCAAGACATTAATCTGAACTCATCTGTAGCTGGTGGCTGTAGATATGTAGAACTATCTCACCATCTCATGAGTCGAGAGCGGTGACCCAGTTCAGATAAGAAATGTCCCCAGCCTCTTCCCAAACCTTACACTAAAACTCAGCTTGGATTTGATGCATTTATGGGATTTAGGGAAAAAGGTAACACTTTTTGCAAAAATAATTGCATAAAATTAGGCTTTTAATTCCACATTTAGCCCCCCTAAATGAATGACCTGATATTCAAAAGTTCTGAGCACCTAATAGGTCCCATTAAAGGAGATGGGGTTCAGACATTGCAGGAAAGTGATATTTTTAGGATTGGTCTGGTTAAACACTAGCCACCTTTTTACAGAGTAATTGCACATGATATAAGAACAGCCATACTGGGTCAGACCAAAGGTCCATCTAGCCCAGAGTCCTGTCTTCTGACAGTGCCAATGCCAGGTGCCCCAGAGGGAATGAACAGAACAGGTAATCATCAAGTGATACCGTCGCCCATTCCCAGCTTCTGGTAAACAGAGGCTAGGGACACCATCCCTGTCCCACCTAGCTAATAGCCATTGATGGACCTATCCTCCATGAATTTATCTAGGTCTTTTTTGAACCCTGTTATAGTCTTGGCCTTCAAAACAAGGAGTTCCACAGGTTAACTGTGCATTGTATGAAGAAATAATTCCTTTTGTTTGTTTTAAATCTGATGCCTATTAATTTCATTTGGTGACCCCTAGTTCTTGTGTTATGAAAAGGAGTAAATAGCACTTCCTTATTTACTTTATCCACACCAGTCATGATTTTATAGACTGCTAACATATCTATCCCCTCTTAGTCATCTCTTCCAAGCTCCCAGTCTTATTTATCTCTCCTCATATGGCAGCCATTCCATACCCCCAATCCTTTTTGTTGCCCTTTTCTGAACCTTTTCCAATTCCAATGCATCTTTTTTTTGAGATGGGGCGACAACATCTGCACTCAGTATTCAAGATGTGGGCATACCCACATCTTGTCAGTATAGTCAGTCTGTAGGCCAGTGTAGGGGTTTCCTGCTTAAAATTTGGTATGTGATCATGAGATTGTTTTTTTGCTCAAAAGGTTTGTCCACCCAATCTCTGTTTTTCCATGTTGATGATTGTTACATTTTTTTAAATGCAGCCATAAGCTATTTATCCGTATCAGTGTGAATATTGTCCATATCCTGTGTCTGAGCAAGACATATTTAATTTAGTCTACACTGCTTTATGCTTTTCTATCTTAAAAACAGTGGATCCAGGATTCCCATATTTCTGTTAATGAGGTTGAAAAGTCTCTTTGGTATCAGAGAACAGTCTGGACAGAGTTTGTATTTAGTTTTGAAAAGGAATCATGTGCCTCTGACCATCCAGGACTTGCAGGTTGTCCATTATTTGTTGAATGAAAGGGAAATGAAATTAAATTACTGATGGGAACATTTTAAATTTTCAGTAAAAAAGCATGTAACTGAAATCCCAGGAACAATGAGTTACCATCCCAGTCCCTTTTTTCACTCTCCATTTTCTTCCTTTCTTCTTTCTTTCTCTTCTCTTCTCTTCTCCTCTGCCTTCTCCTCATGCCCTTCTGTCTTGTTCTGCCCTATGAGCAGCTCATTGTTGAGTGGTTGTATTATTACATTAGAGTAGTTCCTTCTTCTCCTGTTCCCACTCTTTTCCTCTCATCACTAACTCTCTTCCTTCTTTTATCCCCCTCCTCCCTACCCCTCACTGGTGAGTAGAGGGATTGTGACATCATAGGTAAATGAGAGTGGGTACTCAGAAGACAGGTATCTCTGTATGGTATAAGAGAAGTAAGATAATTTATTACAAAATGTTGGAATAATGGAAAAACAAGTTAATATATTGGTGAATATATTATAATTCATTGTGTTATACAGTTTGTTGCTAATACATATTGGTTTTATTGTGAAATTCCAAAGTGTCTCTGATTTGTACCACATTATTTTTTAAACATTTCTTGGTTATTATTTCTATTTAGCAGTAATCATTCATAATTCACCTATGAAAAAGTTTCAAAGAACAAATCAGGGAGAAAAAAATGTGAAATGCACACCCTATGAATAACAAATTGGGATAGTCAAAGTGAACAGGTCACAAACACCAGAAACTTGTTTATCCAAACTAGCAAGTTAATATTTGTAAGTAGATGTACTTGTAAAAATCAGAAATGGTTTATAAAATTATTCCATAACTAAAAAAAGAGACTAAATTTGTCAAATACTATTTGAGCTGTACTAATGATTCTATTCTATAATCTCCTATCATTGTATATTAGTATCTATACCTAGAAATATCTCAAATTGGATTTTATTACTAATATTTTCATCATCATGAATAGAGAACACCAGAAGCCAAAGATAGTTTTTACTTATCACATGATTACTAGATAAATGTATATAGCTATAAATATACATAATTTTATTCTCATTTTCATTTAAGCAAATGAAGAAATGTATTGTGATTTGTTAATGGAAACATTATGATGCTTATTGAAACATGGCAATCAGCAAATGATGAGCAGAAACAAACTCCATCTCTGAATATTCATGACAGTTATTTTGAATATGATTTGTTTACCAGATATTCAAGCTCCAAGTGGTAAAGAAAGAATCCTCAGAATGATAGTACTATGAGCAACATGAGAAAAGAAATTTCATGGATGTTTATTCTTATCGAATCAAACAATATGCTTTCTCTTTGCAAATGTTCACATTGATGTGGACATGAAAAAGAAATACCAAAATGTCCACTGATCAGAATTAATAAATAGCATCCCTGTTGGAATGCCTTATATCAGTATATACTGAAAGAGGCACTGTTGGCAGGTTAATTCAGACAATTCCCCTTTTGAAAATATGTCATTGGAAGTGTAACTACTCCAACCTTTCCTTTTATTAAAGCACTTCACAAAGACAACCTAATTAAGTTCTATTAATGGAAAAGACAATTCAGGCACATCTAGTTCTTCTCTAGCTGAAGTCTCATGAGACTTGGTGACTTGCAGGTTGCAACATCTTGCTGTCATTTTCTGAGGTGCTACAACAAAGTTTATTCTTTCTAGAATCAGATCAAATCCTGTTTTTTATTTACTTAAGATTTTTATGGCCTTTTAAAGTACAAGATAGGTCTGTCACAGTCATGAATATATTGATATATTTTACATGTGTCAAGTGTTCATAGGTAAAGCTGGTCAGGAATTTTTCAACAAAATGGTTTTTCATCAGAAAATTTCAACATGTAAAAAACAAACTTTTTGTGGGAAAAAGTGGGTTTTGATGAAACTTTTGTCATGGTCAAATTTCTGGTGAGAGATCAAGAGGTACCCCAAACTAGCCTGCTTGTGAGGGCACTCCCCTGGGATGTGGAGACCTGAGTGTCAGTCACTGCTCTGGACTATTAATTATTCCACAGTGGGGTTTCTCTCAGTCTCTCCTGTTGGAGTATTCCACTTCGTATAAATAATTACATTTCTTTGGGCCAGCAAGAGGGACTCTATAGCCCAATGCTTATAGCACTCATGTAGTACGCCCAGAGTTCATGCTTCTGCTCCAGGTGAGTGCCCTAGTCATCAGGCTACTGGTTATTTTGGGGTATGGGCTTGCTCTGGTTTTTGTGAAAAACTTCAAAAGGTTTGGGGTTCATCTGGATTTAGAACAGGAAAAAATTCTGAAATCTCAATTTTTTTTATTTTAGGATGGGAAACTTGATTCCTACCCAGCTCAGCTCTATGCATAGGACACTGTGGAAAAGACACCACTAGTTCTTGAATTTAACTCTGTAAATCTAAAATAATTGAAAAATAGATTCACTTTCTCAGCATGGTTACATGATGTTGAAACAATGATAAATGGTTCATGGGTTCAGTTTGAAAGAAGGCCCAGAAAGTGAGGATATTTAATTTGAAATTCCATTGACACAGTCTAACCACCTGAGTTTACTAAATGGTCTGAAAAATCTTATGAGATCAGCCTATTCATTCATTCACAGACAGGGTATCCTTATACCCTTCTGCTGCTTATCACATTCATGACTGCACCCAGGAAGCACAGTGATGCATGCAAAATGAGGGGGAGTTTAACTTGGAGTAAAAAACACCTAAGTCTCATTTTCAAATGTGACTGAGGGTACAGCTACACTTCGAGATGGAGGTGGAATGTCCAGCATGGTTAAATATACAGATGCTAGCTTTGATCAACCTATTGCACTAAAAATGGCAGTATAGCTGTGGTGGTGGTGTGGCAGTAGAATGGAATAGTTGCCCGAGTAAGTACCTAGGGTCTCAGGCAGGACTGTACTAAGTAACTAAGGACCCAAAATTATAAGTTATTACTATTTAAGGATTGTCCAGGCATCAGGGTTGTTTAGAGAAGACAGGACAGTGGGTGGAGAGAGGAGGGGATACAACCTTCTTTGTCTAAGGGCAAAATTTCTCCAGACTGTGTGAGAAAACTTAGAATCTCTGCAGCTTTTCTCAAGAATTTGCTGTTGATCAGCCAAAGAAACTTCCATTTTTATACCCTGTCTGTGAATGAATGAAATTAAATATATATAACTTTATGATGTATACATATATACCATAAAGTTATTATATGAAGTGCCGGATACAGTAATGAAAAATAGGGAATTTGATGGAATCGAATATTCTGATTAAATGAAGTTACATGTATAAGAGGGACGTTGACTATAAGTGATGCAGCTTTGGGCAAAATATTGGAAACTTTAATTACAGGGTTTATTTTATGGCTAATCAATCCTGCTAGGAAAGAAAGGGGGTTTGTTCATATTGATTTCTTTTACTTTAGCGACAAAATGAAGAAGTAAGGTTAATATCTGCAATCAAGCATGTGTATGCTATCAAATTAGTGAAATACATCTGTGCTGAAAGAGGCAGTAAATAAAAGGAACTGAAAGCAAATAGTGACACTTGATCACAGAGTGGAATAATCAGAGATGATTAATTTTTGATAGATTAAACTCTTTGATTAATAATGCCCAGACTCACTCAGCCATACATACCAAAGGCTCACCATTGTTTAACAAGAAGTACAGGGATGGAAGATTTATACAGCTGTTCCAGCCTGTTGGAGAACAACAGTTCTTGAGGTGACTTTGCATTATATAATGGACTATTAAAACAAATTTAAAGAACATCATATAACAGGGATGTTCTATAAACTATTTTGAGCTTTAAACTGGACATTTGATCAGCTAGAAAAGTGTTGATGGAGAAACTGCAACTTGAGCAAGCATCACCTCAAAGTTGGCCCAGGGGTGCTCTGCAGAGTGGGCTATGGAAAATGACTTATGGAGTTAAGTTGTTGACTTGTGTCAGTGTTAAATGTATGCCCGAAGATGGTTATGCCAATAGCTGTGACTAACTTGTCTAATACAAGCTGGTATGACAAAATATGTTGCACAAAGAGACTGGAAAAGTCCAATCTCAGTTGCAAGAACACAAAAATGGTGCCTTGTTCCTTGATTGGACAGTGAGAGAGGGCAACTCTCATTTTGGATGGACATTTTCAAACCTTCAGAAGTAGTATGGGTTACCATCTAATTGGTCCCTGCCAGCATCTCCAAAAAGGGGAACAAAGTTGGACCACAGAAATGGGATAAAATGGGCCTCTGACCTGTAGCACTTCACTTCCTGAAAGCCAAAGACATCTGCAAGGGAGAAGACTGTGGTCTTAGAGTGGCCATTTCAGATTCCTCCTGGTGATATCAACTACCTATCTCAGATAGGGACCTTTAAATATCTCTCTTTAATTTGGGTTCCCCTCTCGCATACTGGGAAAGACTATAGTTGTGTCTGTCCTTTGCTCCTCCTGTTTTTCAATGTCAACTCCTGCTGTGAAGAATATCTGAGCTGAAAGGAGATGGTTGAACAAAGATCTGGTGATAAGTAACTCCCAGACTTTCTCTTGGATTATGAAACTGGGTTCCTAATTAATAAAGTATGCTTGTCCCATAGTGTCCTAATTTTATAGGGACAATCCTGATTTTGGGGTCTTTTTCTTATATAGGCTCCTATTACCCGCCACCCCGTCCCGATTTTTCACACTTGCTGTCTGGTCAGCCTATTGTCCCAACATTATACTGGGTCTCCTTGTTTTGTAACATGTTCCAGTCAAGATTGTTTTAATGTGCTTTGAAACTAAAGAAGTTATTTTTGTTAACTAAGATTGCAGGACACCTCATATGTGACTACCATAGTTAATTGTTACATTTTGCCTTTAAATTTCTGGGTGCATACAGAAATAAAAGAGACCAAATGTACAATCCTTTTAAACTGAACTCAATCTATACAGTTTGTCATAATGTAGTGGTTTGTGCTACATAGCTAGGGGTGTTAATCAGATCCTGGGCTAATATAATTTGTGAGAAAGTAGATTAGAAGGATTGACCACTGTAGATCCATTGGGAAAGAGAGCTGGATGAATTGGAATGTAAGAAATTGACCAGATTTCTTACGCTTTGGCTTTGCATGGTTTTTCCTCCGTTGTGTTTGCAACACCAGAATTGATAACCAATTGGCACAAGTAAGGTACTATTCTGAGGGACTCTTAGTCAAAAATCTAAACAAAGTCACCTTCCCAAGACAGTAATTGAATGAGTGTTATTTTCTATAGTAGTTGTGTTATTTGATTCTGAAAAGTTAAATGGTTAGACTAGAGCAATCAATTTTTTAGGTTGCTAGCCAAATCTTACTCCAACACAATTTCTGTTTTGTTCTTTCCCCACTGTCAGAGTCTTTTGCTGTGGAGGGAAAGACTCCTGCAGCTGTCTGTGCTGGGGAAAGTTTCCAGCAGCGTGGAGCTGCAGGAGCCTTTCTTTCCCGCCTCCTAGCTGCTGGACTCTTTGCTTACTGTCTCCCAGTTGCCGGAGTCTTTCCCTATGGCAGTGGGGAGGTAGCTGTGGGGAGGTAGCAGGACACGATGCTGTTAAAAGTACTAGATGAGGGAGGCACTGCTTAGTTGTTGAAAAAGCTGTGCAAGATATGTTCTCTCAGGGTTCAGGGTGTCTTTACTTGCATAATCAGTGCCTCACCACATACATGGTGATTTATATCTGAGCTGGGAGGTGTCTGGTGGATGTACTCTACATGCTAGTCTAAGGGTACGTCTTCACTACCCGCCATATTGGTGGGTAGCAATCGATTTCTTGGAGTTCGATATATCGCGTCTCATCTAGACGCGATATATCGAGCTCCGAACGCACTCCCGTCAACTCCGGAACGCCACCACCGCGAACGGCGGTGGCGGAGTCGACGGGGGAGCCGCGGATGTCAATCCTGCGCCGTGAGGACGGGTAAGTAATTCTAAGTAAGGTACTTCAACCGCGTACCTTAGATCGAACCCCTCCCCCTAGTGTAGACTAGGCCTAAGGAGTATACCGTGTAGATGTCCCAACAGGTGTTTACATCCTGTTAAAGTCAAAGGAATTTTGGTTCCCAAGACAATTTTATGCCTTTGAAAAATTGAATTTTCCAAAATCTGGAACATTTTCAAAGCCCAAAATGTTACAGTCAGTTCTTATTTTACTCAAAATACCTTGCTTATCCCTAGTGATGAACTATTAGAAATCCACAATAATCCGTATGTGTATGATCAATATTATTTCTTAATATGTTGTTTTATCTTTGCTTCTCATGTTGACTGAATATTTTTCCTTCTCAATTTCCTTATAGGACAAATAGAGCTGAATGCAGTTCTATGTATGCTATTGTGTGTTCTCTATAATACCATTAGTCTATCCAACATTAATAGTGTTCTCAGTTGTTAAATTTAAGATAAATGAAGCAATCATTCTTAATTTGAAATCTGGTTAAATTACATTTTCTTCTAGTGAGTGTCTAGATTAATTAATGTAATTTCAAACTATTTTGAGTGAATTTACACTGTGTTCCAGTGTGCAGTGTCCAAACATTGTGGCACTGATAATGAGTTTGCTATGGCTAATTAACTAAAGTACATAAAAATACAAGCAAAAAGTGCATTGGTTTCTTTAGATAAAACATTCCTTTGGTTTCTATGAGCTACCATGGAAAGTTTCTATTCTTACCAAATCCCAAAAATTGTTCATACTTCTGAAAACCCCCACAAAAAGCAAAGAAACAAAACAAAACAAAAAACAAATAAACAAACAAACAAAAAAAAACCCCACACCTCACACCAGAAAAAGTCAAAGCTGGAGAGACTAACCTTAGTTTCATGAAATTCAGCAGTTCCACATGAGGTATGTGTGACCTTCTTGGTTTCTGTTCACATAGGTTAGTGACACTCAAGTTTTGTTTTGAGATTTGGATTTAAATCAGGGGTAGTCAATAGGTGGACCGTGGACCAAATTTGGACTGCCAAATTCTTTTAAACAGACCACAAAATATGTTTATTTACTTCTTATTATGTTATTGTTGTTATTTTTGCATTATTTTCTCTGGAGTCTGGACCTTGACTGTACCTTGACCAAGAAATTTGTACCTTAGAATATATATTAGGGTTGGAAGAGACCTCAGGAGGTCATCTAGTCCAATCCCCTGCTCAAAGCAGGACCAACACAAACTCAATCATCCCAGCCAAGGCTTTGTCAAGCCAGGCCTTAAAAGCCTCTAAGGATGGAGATTCCATCACCTCCCTAGGTAACCCATTCCAGTGTTTCACCACCCTCCTAGTGAAATAGTGTTTCCTAGTATCCAATCTAGACCTCCCCACCTGCAACTTGAGACCATTGCTTCTTGTTCTGTCATCTGCCACCACTGAGAACAGCCTAGCTTCATCCTCTTTGGAACCCCCCTTCAGGTAGTTGAAGGCTGCTATCAAATCCCCCCTCACTTTCTCTTCTGCAGACTAAATAATCCCAATTTACTCAGCCTGTCCTCACAAATCATGTGCCCCAGGCCCTAATAATTTTCATTGCCCTCCTTGGACTCTTTCCAATTTGTCCACATACCTTCATGTAGTGTGGGGCCCCAAACTGGCAATACTCCAGGTGTGGCCTCACCAGTGCCGAGTAGAGGGGAATAATCACTTTCCTTGATCTGCTGGCAATGCTCCTACTAATACAGCCCAATATGCCCTGGGCCTTCTTGGCAACGAAGGCATACTGTTGATTCATATCCAGCTTCTCAACCACTGTAATCCCCAGGTCCTTTTCTGCAGAACTGCTGCTTAGC
Source organism: Mauremys mutica (assembly GCF_020497125.1). Classification (NCBI taxonomy): domain Eukaryota; kingdom Metazoa; phylum Chordata; order Testudines; family Geoemydidae; genus Mauremys; species Mauremys mutica. The sequence continues at coordinate 50,622,300 of NC_059079.1, read as the reverse complement.
CAGTCAGTCCCCAACCTGTAGCAGTACATCGGATTCTTCCTTCCTAAGTGCAGGAGTCTGCACTTGTTCTTGTTGAACCTCATCAGATTTCTTTTGGCCCAATCCTCTAATTTATCTAGGTCCCTCTGGACCATATCCCTACCCTTCAGCATATCTACCTCTCCCCCCAGTTTAGTGTACTCTGCGAACTTGCTGAGGGTGCAATTAATCCCATCATCCAGATCATTGATAAAGATTTTGAACAAAGCAATTTACCTTGTCAATAAATAATTGATTACAACTGGTTTAAATTATGCTTAAAACCAGCCACTGTGCCTATTGGGGGAGGAGTGGGGTGAAACCATGAAAAGCTTGTTTTTGCTGGGCTTCTATCAAAAACCATGTATCAGCCCAATTTCACTTAAAAGCAGCTTTGCTGAAACCCTAGCTCAGGTTATCTGAAATCTTTATGGACTATGGTAAACCTGACCCAATTTTAGAAAGACCCAGAGCTGTGAAGGGCTAACTCAGGGATCAGCAACCTTTGGCACACGGCCTTCCAGGGTAAGTACCCTGGTGGGCCAGGCCGGTTTGTTTACCTGCTGCATCCACAGGTTCGGCTGATCGCGGCTCCCACTGGCTGCAGTTCACCGCTCCAGGCCAATGGGGGCTGCGGGAAGCCGTGGCCAGCACATCCCTCGGTCCATGCCACTTCCTGCAGCCCCCATTGGCCTGGAGTGGCGACCCACGCCAAGTGGGAGCCACGATCGGCTGAACCTGCAGATGCAGCAGGTAAACAAACCGGCCCGGCCCACCAGGGTGCTTACCCTGGTGGACCGCATGTCAAAGGTTGCCGATCCCTGGGCTAACTTAGACCCAAGTAATTTTTCTTTTGTGGCCTTATAAGCACAGGGCCATTTGGCACAATATCTCTTGGAGGTGCCTGGCATGTAGGGGTTGCTATGATCATCAATCTCTCATCCCAGATCCATTTGGGGTGGCTACAGCTGCTAATCTTCTACACTGCTTGCTTTCAGCTGAACTAAAGGGCTGTTCTGATGACCTATCCCTGAGTGAGGCAGGAGTGTAAGGCCAAAGTTTCCCTGTCTACCCTCTTACACTACCACTCAGAATTCAAGCACAGTCAGACCCTCTAGTTCACATCTTTGAGTTTGGACAATCCTTCAAGCTGTCAGGAACCTCTCAAAGAATTTTTCTAACAGTGACTTCAGTGTCATGGTGAACAATTCTCTTGTTTGTCGAGAGGATCTATTTCTAGTGTTGTTCTCTATTTCAAAACAGAAGGAACTTAATGAATGTGACAGCTGTAGAACTGATGGGCAGGATCCCCTGGGAGAATAACATGAGGGGGAAAGGAGTCTAGGAGATCTGGCTGTATTTTAAAGAATCCTTATTGAGGTTGCAGGAACAAACCATCCTGATGTGTAGAAAGAATAGTAAATATGGCAGGCAACCATCTTAGCTTAACAGTGAAATTCTTGCTGATCTTAAACACAAAAAAGAAGCTTACAAGAAGTGGAAGCTCGGACAAATGACCAGGGAGGAGTATAAAAATATTGCTCAGGTATGCAGGAGTGAAATCAGGAAGGCCAAATCACAATTAGAGTTGCAGCTATCAAGGGATGTTAAGAGTAACAAGAAGGGTTTCTACAGGTATGTTAGCAACAAGAAGAAGGTCAGGGAAAGTGTGGGTCCCTTAGTGAATGGGGGAGGCAACCTAGTGACAGAGAATGTGAAAAAAGCTAATGTACTCAATGCTTTTTTTGCCTCTCTCTTCACGAACAAGGTCAGCTCCCAGACTATTGCACTGGGCAGCACAGTATGGGGAGGAGATGACCAGCCCCCTATGGAGAAAGAAGTGGTTCAGGCCTATTTAGAAAAGCTGGATGAGCACAAGTCCATGGGGATGGATGCACGGCATCCGAAGGTGCTAAAGGAGTTGGTAGATGTGATTGCAGAGCCATTGGCCATTATCTTTGGAAACTCATGGTGATTGGGTGAGGTCCTGGATGACTGGAAAAAGTCTAATGTATTGCCCATCTTTTAAAAAGGGAAGGAGGAGGATCTGGGGAACTACAGGCCAGTCAGCCTCACTTTAGTCCCTGGAAAAATCATGGAGCAGTTCCTCAATGAATCAATTTTGAAGCACTTAGAGGAGAGGAAAGTGATCAGGAACAGTCAGCATGGATTCACCAAGGGCAAGTCATGCCTGACTAACCTACTTTCCTTCTATGATGAAATAACTGGCTCTATGGATGAGGGGAAAGCAGGTATGTTATTCCTTGACTTTAGCAAAGCTTTTGATACGGTATCCCACAGTATTCTTGCCAGCAAGTTAAAGAAGTATGGGCTGGATGAATGGATTATAAGGTGGAGAGAAAACTAGCTAGATCATCAGGCTCAATGGGTAGTTGGCAGCCGGTAGCAAGCAGAGTCCCCAAGGGTCGGTCCTGGGGCCGTTTTTGTTCAATATCTTCATTAATGATCTGGAGGATGGTGTGGATTGCACCCTCAGCAACTTTGCATATCTAAAGTGGGAGGAGTGGTAGATATGCTGGAGGGTAGGGATAGGATACAGAGGGACCTAGACAAATTAGAGGATTGGGCCAAAAGAAATCTGATGAGGTTCAACAAGGACAAGTGCAGAGTCCTGCACTTAGGATGGAAGATTTGCTACATACTAGGGACCAAGTGGCTAGGCAGCAGTTCTGCAGAAAAGGACCTACGGGTTACAGTGGACGAGAAGCTGGATAGGAGTCAACAGTGTGCCCTTGTTGCCAAGAAGGCTAATGGCATTTTGGGCTGTAAAAGTAGGAGCATTGCCAGCAGATTGAGAGACGTGATTATTCCCCTCTATTCAGCATTGGTGAGGCCTCATCTGGAGTACTGTGTCCAGTTTTGGGCCCCACACTACAAGAAGGATGTGGAAAAATTGGAAAGAGTCCAGCAAAGGGCAGAAAAAAATATTAGAGGGCTGGAGCTCATGACTTATGAGGAGAGAGATTTGATAGCTGCTTTAAACTACCTGAAAGGGGGTTCCAAAGATGATGGATCTAGACTGTTCTCAGTGGTGGCAGATGACAGAACAAGGAGTAATGGTCTCAAGTTGCAGTGGGGGAGGTTTAGGTTGGATATTAGGAAAAACTTTTTCACTAGGAGGATGGTGAAGCACTGGAATGGGTTACCTAGGGAGGTGGTGGAACTCCATCCTTAGAAGTTTTTAAGGTCACGCTTGACAAAGCCCTGGCTAGGATGATTTAGTTGGGTATTGGTTCTGCTTTGAGCAGGGGGTTGCACTAGATGACCTTCCAACCCTGATATTCTAAATTCTATAATTCTTTAGGATTTTCTTTTTTTTTTATTTTGCCCTATCAGCCACAATAAAGACTTTTATAATTTAATACATATTTAATTTCTAAAGAATTACCTTTAATAGTATACCATGCCCTCTTTATAAAGCTCTCTGGTATGGTATTCTTGGTGTAAAGCTCCATAATAATCTGCTGCACTTAAATTTATCATATTCACCTTTATTTTAATAATGTGATTGTACAATATTTTTGATTTTTGGCTCCCAGGGATGTTATAACGAGTATGGAATGTAGTACCAATAAAATTAATCTTCTGTTTAATGCTGGGTAGGTGAATTACTGAAATGCTAAGAACAGATGTCTCTCTACTGCCAGACAGTACACTCATCCAATTGCTGATTAACACATTGCCCATGTTCCATTTTTTAAATGGAGTGCGTACTTTTTGTGTGCTTCATTTCTCCTATGAAATGGGGAAGATTGTTAGAAAAAAATATTTTAAGGCGTCACTGGCCTCTTTGAAAGAAAAAAAGGATGCAATTTTCATCACGATATTTGTGCAATGTTAAATATATTGTTACTCTTTTGATCCAAGTGGTTAGCCAAGTTCAGGGTGTTTCAGGTTGTGTCAATTGGGAGGAGAAATGTGTGATCACATTTCCTTCAATGCAATTTTGTTTATTTACAAAGAAAGTCCTGTTTCCCCAAACACAGGGAAAATAAAAATACAGGAGGCAGTTTCTTTGCTTTTGGCCCTAACTCTCTTTTGCCAGAACCAGACCCAGGAACCCCATCTCTAGGCTTCTCTCAGTATCACACACCATTTTTGTCCAGGCCGTCTCTCTTCTCTCCTTATGTACTTTCTCCTACTTCTCTTACACACCCACCCACCCACCTCCTCAAACAATACACAGCAAACACCTCCACTCAAGTCATTCACATTTCTGGGTAGTGTTACACTGGCCTTTTTTTTGAGTAGAGATATGTGCCAATGTGGGGTTTGGAGACTATTATTTCAGTCACTTCTTTAAATTGTTATGCCCATCCATAAACCCAACCCACAGTAGCTCCACCCACCTTAATTTCACCCCTCATCCCAATGGAGCCTAAAATGGTGCATGATCCATCCCAATCAGAAAGAAAAGAAAGTGTTTAACAAATTGCAAATGGTTCAAGCCTAACTATTTCAATATTGACGGTGTCTTTCCATCAGGATATTTTCACACGACCAACACAAAACAATGTTTTACTCCCACTGAAATCTGTGGGATTTTTTGCTCCCTGCTCTATTTCTTTCAAGCACTAGGGAGTGGCCTTTTTTGGTGGGGCCCTGGTGAAGGTTATTGGTTCAGTGGAATTTCTGAGATAGACACTGCTCGTGTTGGTCTAATGACAAATTAATTTCTGTGACTTTTCAGCCTCAGCTTCCACAGCTACAATCTCAGTTTTAGAGGGCAGCCAAGCTGAAATTCTGTCCCTGTGATACTTTGTGGATACCTTTGAGTCCAGGACCCAACTGTATCCTATACACCACTTCATGTATTTGGGTCTGTATTGTGTAGGGTCTCTCCTATGGTTTATCCAGTTTAAGGTTTCTGTCCTTCCTTCTCCTAGGATTATGGAACCAGACCAACTTCCCTCTCTTAAAGGTTTCCCCATATGACCTTATATCATTTCTATTTTATCAGAGGCTATCCTCCCATTTTCTCCACTGAATGTGTGAGCTTTTTTAGTGTTGGATTGTAAGGTTTCTACACACTCAAAATCCCTTTACACCTCTCCAGGAAGTCTATACAAGAGGTTGACTGTGGTCTTTAGTTCATGCATAAATATGAGGAATACTGCAGCTGGGAGAGGTTCCCAGAAGCAAATCTGATCTCCTTCGTGCTTCAGGGTACGCCCCAGCCAGAGGCTCCTGCCATGTGCCAGGCTCCAGCTGCTAGTCCTGGCTGAACTGGGGATGGGGGGGAGAGAGGATTTCCTCTTCTATTGCACAGGGCAGTCCCAGGGCTAGGCCAGACTCATCTCTGGGAACCTCCCCCAGCTGCAGGAAGCTCCACAGCTTTTTTAAATAATTTACACAATAGTAGAAAAGAAAGAAGAGTTTCTTCAGCTGAATCAGTTCCTGCTAATATTAACATGGGTTTGGTTTGGTTTGTTTAGGGTTAATTTACTAAGTTTCCAGTCTGGAATGGAATTGAATGCAGTAAGTTCTTGCAAATACTATTTAAGAAAGAATTTGAATATAATCAGTCAAGAGCTGAAGACAATTCCAATTATGTAAATTAAGTTCAATAAGATTTCTTATACTTGGATAACAAATCAATAAGCTTTAATCATTGCTTTCTCTCCCTCCTAGTCTTTAGAAAATTTAGTTAATGAAAATATATTTATCAAGAAGTATTCACATGACACTATTAAAATACGTCTAGTTTATTTTCATAAGGTCTCATTCAAATTTACAGGTTTTTCTTTGTGTGTGTGTGTGTGTGTGTGTGTGTGTGTGTGAGAGAGAGAGAGAGATCACCCACACCCACATAGAAGCTAAACTGAGCCATAAGGCTCAGCTCTGATTATTGAGAGCATGGCATTGACATGTCTTTGTGTCATCCCAAGGAGAGTACTAGAAAATATTGTGACGAAGTCACATTGCCTTTCCTGCTCCATTCTTGTGCTGAGAATTTTGGGAAAAGTTTACTGCAACACTGAAAAGGATACAACTTTCTTTCCCCTGCTGCCTAGCCAGTTCGCTGGCCAGTATGCTGTTGAGGCAGAGCCTTGGCTCCATCCCTTTTCTTCCCTTCTCTGAGAATGCTGCCTGAAAGGAGACGAGCAGTGCAATGACCTAGAGTCAGGGTCCAGGTGTCCAGGTGTCCCTGCACAGAGAATGGAAGGGAAATGGTGGTGTGACTCCCCTGCACAGCTACTGTAGGGCTAGTGACAATCAGCCCCAAAGTTATTAACTATCGTCACTTTTGTCAAATATCAGTTGTCATCAGTGTTTAGAGTAGAACTGAATATGGAAGAATCAAAAGATTGCCTATAGTTTCAGACAATTTAAAACTAACATGGGTCCCAAAGGGTGTAATAAGAACAACATTTCACCCAATTAGTCTTGTAGAAACCAAATATTCCACTAAAAGAAAGTATTCTACATCGGGCAGTAACATTTGGCACTTTGTGTTAGGTATTATAAGACATGTTGTGATAATGGTATTGTATCAATATAACAGTGACACTGAGGAGCACTACACCACCTCTCAGGTATATCAAGGTTGGAGATCAATTGATTATTTTGTATTTGTGCATTTTTAAGCTACCTTTACAAAAACTAAATAAAATTCAAATATATCAAATATTAGCTTGATAAGGCAGATTAAATACACTTTCAGGGAAAGTTGACATATAGTAGTTCAGGTGATATGGAATCCTTAATCACTACTGTGTAAAATGTTTCTTAGCAAAGAGAATAAACCAGTAGGTCCCCTAACTTAAATCCCAGTCTAGAGATGTTCAAACACCCAAATGATAGGGAAAGTCACAAGGCATAGGATACTCATTCATAAAGACTAACCCAGAAATTGATCCAAAGTTCTATAATCCATCTATTTTAGGTATCAATAGGAATAAATTACTTGTAGCTTCCAGGCATTGTAGTATCTTAGGTGGCATAATATCTAAGCAAAGACAAGTATTTTACAACCGAGTTGGTAGCAGGCCAAGGTATTGTCTTCAATGATATGCTGATACAGCTGAATCTTAGTGAGCACTCTAGCTGTTAAATTCTATACAAGCAGAAGCTTCTACAAAAACAGTTCAGAAAGTCTGCAAACAAGGAATTACAGTATTACAACCTTGATGTGATCAGACATAAATCAAGAGCCGTAGACCCTGCTTAAAACAGCATTTTTTCTAATGTCGCTAAAGTCCTGACAGGGAAACATGAAGACTTAACACTATGTCCTTCAAAACAAAACTCAGGGTCAAATATGACACCAAAATTATTTAAGGAGAAGACTATTTAATATTTCCAACAAATGGTGCCATAAATGAAGAAGTGCCACCTAGCACACATCTTAAATGAATTAAGCAACGAATGTTAGCAGACATCAGACACTAAACATTTAGTAAGTATTTTTCCAGACTAGAGACAGTTCTGTCTAGGTCATCATGAACCATTTGATATACCTGTTATATTTGGATGTTGTCAGCATACAGATGCTTTTCTTACTGAATAAATGTCCCAATAGGATCATGTACTGGATATGCTAAATACGATTGTCCTGCTTTACAAGACCTATCAATAAAATACTCAGCTCCTGTGAATAGAAAGCTATTACTAGTGTGTTCCAAACTGAGCAAAAGTAACAATGGTTGTATTTAGTTGGATTGGGTTCAATTTAAATAAAAGTGTGATATGGAAAAACAGATCTGCTTCTCACTGTTATCTTGCTCCCTGCCCCAATGTGTAGAGAATTAAGTCAAATATTTGTCAATGTACTTATTTTGCTATCTGTTAACAATGGTTTAGTTTGTTTGCACAAAATAAAGGGACAAATCCAGCTCCCACTGTAATCAGTGGTAAATTTCCCAATGACAGCAGAGTTAGGCACAGCTGCAAGGAGATGAGAAACTTTAGGTATTTTTTGTAGTGTTATAATTATGTATTACTTGTATTAAAGTAGCTCTTGTATTAAAGAATCTCTAGCTGCTACCATGGCCTCATTGGGCTCGACACTGTATGAACACATAGTAAAAGACAGCCAGCCGTAAAGAGCTTACATGGGAACATAGGAATTCCCATAATGGATGAGACCTCTGGTCAATCTAGCTGAGTATCCTGTCTCTCTCTGTGCATTACAGAAAGTGCAAGAAACCCACAGTAGGCATTTGGGAATGTAGCCTGGTACTCTTGCCTCTGGTGGTTATAAATTGCCAAGCCTTCTTTGGTTTTCACACTCTCTGGATCAGTCTTTTTGTAAATGGTTGGACTCACCCCTATGGCGCCCCCTGCTGGTTATCTGTGGGAATTAGCTCATCCCAGCTCCAGAGCACCCTCTGCAGGCCGGTGATCCGCCTTACCTCACTCTGGCCCCCATGTCCCTCCCAGGACCCGGTGCCCCTTCACCGGGTTTCTGCGCCCCCTTGCAGAACCCCTGTCTCAGGGTCTCCCCCTCCCAGGGGAACCCCCACCCACTATCCCCACTTCGCCTCAGTCTTGGCTACTGCCAGTCATCACTTAGCCCCCGTTCACTGGGGCAGACTGCAGTGTATCAGCCACTCAAAGGGGTTTGGACCTGCTGCCTCTACCTATCCATGGGCTGCCCCTTTGCACCCCCAGTACCCAGCTGGCCTTACCCTAGGCCTGCAGCCTGGGGGGGTTTCCAGGCCAGAGCTCCCCAGCTCCTCTTGCCTTCCCTCAGCCCTGTTCCAACTTAGGTACCCAGGTACGCTCCCTAGCAGCCAGGCCCTTCTTCCTATAAAGGCAGAGAGAGAGTATGTGTCTGCCCCTGGCTTCCCTGCCCTTATAGGGCCAGCTGAGTCTGTCTGAGGTGTGGCCACAGCTGAGGCTGCCTCCCAATCAGCCCAGCCTAAGGCTCCCAGCCCCAACCCTCTCTAGGGCTGGCTTTTAACCCGTTAGGGCAGGAGCGGGTGACCACCCCGCTACACCTTTCTTTCTTGAATCTTGGGTGATGCAAATTTCAGATTCTGGTTGTCCAAGTAGTTTTTAAAATCTCTCATGTTCTGTAGTGTCGGTATTCTTCCAAAGCACAAATCTTTTCTTCCAGCACAGCCACCAACTTGCACTTAATACAGATGAAGTCTCTTCTGGCTTTAGACAGGAAATAAAAAATGCCACAGCAACTGCAGGTTACAACCACTGTTTTATTACTGACCATAGCAGTATTGAGGGGAGCACTGTACCGAGAAAGAAAGCCTCACACAGTCTCTCGTGTAAACTCCCTTGTTTGCCACTCAGGAGTCCACATGGCAATTGACTTATATACTAAGGCTTGCTGCTGCCAGGGAGAGACTAACTACTCAAAGACATCAAACACTGGGATGATCACAGACCCAACAGTCCCAGCTACATGGTCCTCACTAAGATACAGACAAACAGACTGTCTCACCTGACCTGCTCACAGCTGTGCAACCCTCATGGAGAACAAACAAAAAAACAGAACAAACCTTCCACTCACCAAGTCCCTCTACTTCAGTGGTTCTTAAACTTTTGTACTGGTGACCCCTTTCACATAGCAAGCCTCTGAGTGCAACCCCCCCCCCTTATAAATTAAAAACACTTCTTTATATATTTAACACCATTATAAATGCTGGAGGTAAAGCGCGGTTGAGGTAGAGGTTGACAGCTCGCGATACCCCATGTAATAACCTCGTGACCCCCTGAGGGGTCCTGACCCCAGTTTGAGAACCCCTGCTCTACTTCCAAGCACAGGATCCACAGTTATGCCCTCCATAACTGTCATTCACCACTCTTGTTCACCTGCTGACTATTGATCTAAGCCACTAAGTATGAGGCTTTATATCCTCTCCATTTTTTGTATTAACTATTATAACTCAGGATATTCTTGACATCCATATGAATGGCTAATTCCTTTTTGAACCTTGCTGAGTTCTTGGCCTCACTGACATCCTGGGGCAATAACTTCCACAGTCTAATATATGCATTGTGTGGGAAAAGTATTTACTTCTATCAGTTTTGAATTTGCTGACTTTCGATTTCTTGTAATTTCCCACTTGATCTTGTACTATGAGATAGGAATAAGTTCATGATCTACCTCCTCTATAACATTAATTGTTTTGTATACTTTTATATGTCTCCCTTTATTCATTTCTCCTTTATGTAAACAATCTCTCTTCATAAGGGTTTTTCTATGCCCCAGTCATTCTCCTTGCTTGTTTCTGAACTCCTAATTTTGTATTAACCGTTTTAAGATAAAGTATATGAGGAAGTGTAACTATTATGATCCCCATTTTACAGATGGGACTAGTCCAAGATCCCATAAAGAGTCTGTGGCTGAGCCAGAAATTGAACTTAGATCTCCTGAGTCCCAGCCAAGTTCTTTAAGCACTTTACCATCTTTCCTTTTTAGTGCATGTTTTTTTTCTCTTTACAATATATTGTAAAGCAGATTGTATCTTATAACCCTTTGGAACATGATACTGAGTGTGGAAAAAAACTTCTCCTCACTGCCTTGCCAAAGTGCCTCCACCCTGTGTTCTGTAATGGCCACCTCTAGTGGTGAGAAGGTAGTTACGTTTCTTTGTCCATTCATTTCTTAGCCTTGCTTCAGAGACTCCTGATTGTCCAGGATGAACTGGACTAAGACCATCAACTCTATTCTTCAGTCCCATTAATCCACCGCTTTTCATGAGCAAAAAAAGCCACTTAAAATGAAACATTTCATTTATTAGTCAGTACAAAACACATTCTTAATCCGTTACTGTGATAGGTTCACTAAAAAGCAAAAAATAAACAGTTAAAAGAACTGAAAAAAGGTACTCCTAATCAACCACGCAAATGTCCGTGTAAAATTAGAAGAAAAAAACAACGCTTCCATTTGTATTCAATGGCCAAAGCCTCAAAGGCATATACAACAGAAAATGGGAACCAGATGGTATAGTATCACAGGTTTAATAGGAAAACAGTCTTCCCACTAAAGAATGGTTAAAATCTGTAATTCAATATCTACAACAATAAAAAGTATGTTGAGCTCCTTGGGATAGTTTCTGATGGGATCATCTTAACTCTCTGTCCATGGACAGTGTGGTGATGAGTTGCTCTCAGACACTAATAAAAGTGTTTTTGCTGCTCATCTGAATATAAGCGGAAAATTACTTACACTGCAACAATTCAGTAGTTATGAGATCTGCCTATGAAATGAAATGCAAATCTAACAAGAACCCTAGGGATTATTTCAATGAGCCTGAATCTATCTGTTTTGAAGGCAAATTACATATAACAATATTCTTTACATGGAAAACAGGATTTGTCATTTATAACTTGCACCGATAAATTCAGCAATGAATTAATTAGGTAGATTTTTTTTAAAAGTCCCTAAGAAGAACAGGTATAATAGGCTTTGTGGCAAAATTAATTTGAAGTCAAAAGGCTGACAATAAAGAGAGACTGCAGAGTGCAAATTCACTGTGGTCTCCTCAGGAAATTTCTAGACAAACATCACAAATTATTTTATAAGAATACCGTGAAATAACAGAACTCAGTTGAAGAAATTACCAAACAAAAGCTTAAGGAAATCATTAGGGTAAAAAAAACAAAAAAATTAAAGTGACTCAGGCACTTAAGATCTTTAATCTCATTAAAAATCAGTGCGGCTTAAGTGCCTAAGAATTTTTAATTATTCCATTAGGTTCCTATCTGCATCTTTAGGACCCTAAATACACTGATTTCAATGGGAGTTAGACATCAATGCACTTTCGAAAATCCCATTAGGTGCCTATCTGAATATTTAGGCACCTAAATACATCTAAAAATCTAGCTAAATGCCTGTTACCTTTGAAAATGGACTGAAAGTTCAAAGTCACTTACGTTCTTTTGGAAATGCCACCCTTTGAGGCTGATATGTGCCATATCAGCATTTCTGAGATTGTAGGTGACTAACTTCCAGTGGCCAAACCAATGTCACGCTAAAGGTTCAATCCTGCCAACCTTTACTGACACACATGGGCAAATTTTCATTTTTACTAAGACCACTTTATACCATTCTGACAATGCAGAGGAGCTTTAGAGTGGGTACAAGTTACATTACAGAATTTATCTTCCTTATGTATTTAGGATGACACCTCTGCCTTGAACCTGCACACAAGAGAGGGGGGAGTGCAGCAAGATTCTCTGGGAATACACTTGTCACTCCTATAGAATACTAGTGGTGGCTGAGACATACCAGAAGAATACATTGTATAACACACCAGTCTGGTTTTACTGGAAATGGAAGTGTCAGTTACCCATAGGGGGATCTCAACCCCATTATTCTGAAAAAAAAATACATTCCTTCACAATTCTAAATTGTTCTACACTGAAATCTGCTGCACAATCATTGATTCTTCTTTTCAGACAAAGAGGTAGATGCAAAAGAGAAAAATTAAATAATTCAACTGAATTTACTTCTTTCTCCCTGCTGTATCATTCTGATACCTTGAAATTGGCTTTGATATTACAGCCATTCAATAAGTGGAATGAATAGGATGACAATTTCTGGTATTCATAAAATTCATGATTTGGCTAAGGACCACATATCTTTGATATAGTTGATATATTCTGCAGTGATTCAGAATATAAAAATGCTATCAGTTTTCCTCAGGAGTCTAAGGGTCCATCTGATACTCAATTACAGCAGAAAGCAGATTGCTGTCTACTTGATAAAATGCCAGAATAACTTAGAGCCTAACATAGATTGTTACCTTATCTGATCTCCCCACTCACCTCAGACTGGTTGACTCTAAGGGCCTGTCTACACTGGGAGAGTTACAGCACCAGCAGTTACAGCACTGCTCAGAGAGCACTGAAGGGAAACCACTGTTGTGTGTTCACACTGTCAGCTGCCTGTGCAATAGCATGTTCACACTTGCAGCAGTATTTGGGGAGAGCCAGCACTGTAGGAAGGGAAGATTTATGATCATTGCTGTCCCCAAATTTTCCATAGACTCTGTTAATTGAATATCAGGGTTGGAAGGGACCTAAGAAGGTCATCTAGTCCAACCTGCTGTTCAAAGCAGGACCAATCCCTAGACAGATTTTTATCTCAGGTCCCTAGATGGCCCCCTCAAGGATTAAACTCACAGGCCTGGGTTTAGCAGGCCAATGCTCAAACTGCTGAGCTATCCCTCCTCCCTTCATTATGGAAGATATCTCACTGCTGAGGGTGAGCAAGGAATCAAAGGAGAGTCTTCTCAAAGACTGCAGCTTCCGCTCTGGGCCTTATGTGGATCGCCTGTGTGCAGCAATGGTCCCCCTGCAGTGACAGCAGAGTGGTGCAGGAAAGTTACCCTCAATGGGGCAAGAAACAAAGCAGCTCTGCCAAAGAACCTGCGGCAGCAGATTGCTCAGTATCTCCATGAGAGTTTCCTGGAGATCTCTGAGGCAGATCCCCGTGAAGTGAGGGAGTCAATCAACACCCTGTTCCACCACTCAGACTAGGCATGTGGTGGTACACACATCATACAAACACAGGCCTGCTTTCTACATCCCTCCTGCCCCCAACAACTTGCTTCAGCAATTCGCAAAATCAAAGCCATTTACCAGGGCCTACTCTCCTGTTTGTGCTTCACCAAGACCTGACAGCTGTGACTGGCTAGCCTACAGGGTAGAGAAGAGCTCTGGGCTGCATGCATCTCTGACCTCTGAGTCATCCTCTGCCTCTGGGCTCTCCCCCCCCCCCCACACCACATCCTCATCCAATATTGCCTCCTCTTGGCTCGGTCCACTCTCGACTGGCACACAAGCCACCAAATTATCCACAGTGGCCTTTGCAATGGATATGGTATCACTACCGAGTATCATGTACAGCTCTTTGTAGAACCAGCAGCTCATGGGCGCAGCACTGGAGCGACAGTTTACCTCCCATGCCTTGTAGTAGGCGTTCCGCAGCTCCTTCATTTGGTCCTGCACTGCAGTGTGTCCTGGTCATGGATCCTTTCTGTCATACATAATGAAATCTGTCCATAGGTATCATAATTCTTATGGCTGGATCGCAGCTGGGACTGAATAGCCTCCTTTCCCCAAATGCTGATGAGGTCCAGGAGCTCAGCATTGCTCCAAGCGGGGGATCGCCTGGTGCATGGAGCAGGCATAGTCACCTGGAAAGATGAGCTGAGACCACTGCATGCATCACCAAGCAAACAGGAAGGGTACTTTCAAAATTCCCAAGGTATTTAAGGGGTGCGGATGACAATTGGTCACCTGAGGGCAGGGCATTAGAGTTCAAACTGATGACCAGAGAGGTGAGAACAGGCATTGTGGGACACCTCCTGGAGGCCAGTCGCAGTGCTGTAATCGACCAGGGTGTCTACACTGGCACTGCAGCACTGTACCCCCAGTGCAACAAGCTGCACACCTCTTGGGGTGGTTTTTTTACAGCATTGCAACTGCGCAGTTTCCACACACTAAGTGGCTTGGCAGTGTGTACACCTCGGGAGTTACAACACAGAAAGCTGCTTTACTGTGCAGAAACTTGCCAGTGTAGACAAAGCCTCAAAGGAAGGGCCATAAAATTGGTGAAACATTGACAATAACAAAATCATAAACAGCAAGGAGACAATTGCCTTCTCTCATGAATATTTATAAATATGGACATTAATGGACATTCTGAGCTACCCACTGGGAGTGTTTATATTTGAATAGACTAATCAATGTGGTCACCTAGAATATGAATATTCCTTGTACAGTAAGAAAGGCAATTTTGGTTATAAAATTCACTTTCTTGAGGGAGAATTCCATCTTTTTTTTTTCTAATTAAATGTTCACTTAAATTTGAACAAAAAGAAATTACTGGGAGTTGGATTGGTAAATCTGGAAAGCATTTGTCTTTTACAGTTGTGTATTTTAAGAAATATTTTATATTTTCAACATTGTTGAATAGTAAAGCTAATTTTCATTTTTTGTGTGGGAGTTTTCCTCATTATAAGTCTGATTTTCATTATGAATTTAAATATGCTTCTGTATTAAAAATCAAGAAAGCTTTCATCTCTCAATCACCCTATTTTAATATAATTTACTGAGAAAGCATAGAATACTTTGAAATGTGGGCTATTCAAGACAAACTGCAGATCAGAAGAAACAACAATTCTCAAGGAAGCTGATGTAGGCCATTTTTTTTTCTTTTTGAAGATGTAATTTACCTGGTCTGATCAGGCAAGAAGCAACATGCATTGGTCTGGTTATTGATCTCTGTAAAACTAAGTCCCTGGTGATTACCATCAAACAGCCTCCAGCTCCAGATTTCATACGGATCAATATTAACCTGTCTGGATGGGCCATTGAGCAATGGCGGCTGTCAAATATTTGTGTAGCATCATAGGCAGTGCGGGAGGATCTTGAAGGACATGGATGTTCATAAAGCAGCAGTTGCAGCCATGTTTCAGACTCTTTGGCATCCTCTATGGGGATCTTGTAACATCAAGCTTGCTACAAAGCTCTGGATCTAAGGAACTACAGTTATACCAATTCTATTGTATGGAAGTGAAATATGGGCACCAAGGAAGGCTGAAGAGCACCAGATTGACATTTTTAATTCTCATCAGTTTCTCAAGTGGCAGGAGAAGAGCAGAAATGAAAATATTCATAGCCAAACCCAGCAACTGCTCAGTTCCTGCAGCTTTCTTGGTTTGGACATGTGTGTTATAAGAATGAAAGACCAATAAATTCCAAAGTATGTGTACAAAGAAATGCCACTAAATGGCCAGCAATCACATGGGCACCAAAAGTTTAGGTGGCAGGATAAGATTGCCAATGATGGACATAAACTGAACATACAATCAGACTACTACCTTGTCAGAGATTGATCCAGGTGGGGCTTGATTTGCAAAGAGACCATGTCCTTTTGGGATTAGTCATGATGATGATGATGCTATCATCCATAATTTCAGGCTTCTGATCCCACAACAAAACATTTAAGCACATATTTAACTTTAAACATGTAACAGGCTGTTGCAACATGTTAACTCCTTATGCTTAATAATCTGTTCCACCTTTTATTAGCTGTGACATTGTGATTACCTTTCCCAGACCTTAAGAAGAGCTCTCTGTAGCTGGAAAGCTTGTCCTTTTCACCAACAGAAGTTGGTCCAATAAAATATATTGTCTCACCTAGCTTGTCTCTTTAATTACTTAATGTACTAAGTCATTTATAGCCAACAAGAGGCATGATTTTGAGGATACTTTCAATAGACTTGGGTAATGGACTAGACTGGAATTGTCTCTTAAAGGAAATTTTCTTGCTATTTTTTCTCACTAAAGGAGTCCAAGGAAAGCTTGAGCTTCTCAGTGTTTAGTAGAAATTGTTTCCCTCCCTACCATTTAAAGATGATTTTATTAAAATTTTACAGTGTTTATTTAATAAAAATCTTGTATCAGTCTCATTGAAGCTGTATCCATGTGTTTACTATGTTAATAATTCTTCATTTGCATTACAGAGAATAAGGGAAGTTCCAACATTAAAGAAATACTACATTAACACTGAGTGCAGGTTGTCGATCTCTATTGCTAAATAACACAAACACTAAAAATGTAGGTTTCAGCGGTAACCGTGTTAGTCTGTATCAGCAAAAATAATGAGGAGTCCGTGTGGCACCTTAGAGACTAACAAATTTATTTGAACATAAGCTTTGGTGGGCTTCAGGTGTATGAAGTAAAAGATACAGGAGCAGGTATAAATACATGAAAGGATGTGGGGTGTTTTACCAAGTGTTAAGTCAGTCTAACAAGATAAATCAATTAACAGCAGGATACCAAGGGAGGAGAAATAACTTTTGACGTGGTAAGAGAGTGCCGCATGACAGACAGTTGACAAGAAGGTGTGAGTAACAGTAGGGGGAAATTAGTATTGGGGAAATTAAGTTTAGGTTTTGTAATGACCCAACATCTCCCAGTCTTTATTCAGGCCTAATCTGATGGTATCTAGTTTATAAATTAATTCTAGTTCTGCAGCTTCACGTCAGAGTCTGTTTTTGAAGGGTTTTTTTTGAAGAATTGCCACTTTGAGGTCTGTAATTGAGTGGCCAGAGAGATTGAAGTGACTCCTACTGGTTTTTGAATGTTATGATTCCTGATGTCAGATTTGTGTCCATTTATTCTTTTGCGTAGCGACTGTCCGGTTTGGCCAATGTACTTGGCAGAGCGGCATTGATGGCACATGATGGCAAACTTTAGAAATCACGTCCCTTTAATGTTCCAAAATTCAGTTTTTCAATGGAAAAAAAACCCAGGGGAAAAAAGTTACAAAATGTTTGATTTTCTTTTCTTGATTCATAAATAATATTTTTTTCAATCCTTTCAGAGATTAGGGTTGAGGTGTATGTGCGGGCTGCGTGGAGAGTGTGGATATGTATACAAATACACAAACAAATATCTCATATACTTAGCCTGTGTAAAGGACTTATTGATTTTTCACTTTTGAATTACATATTGCATCATCTCCTCTCTCTGAGGGGTAAGTGACTGTCTGTAGTGTGTGTTTGTTTGTGTTTGGGGGTTACTTGCTGTGTGCTGAGCTTGTGTTTGTCAGTCTGTTTGTTTGGTTGGTTGTTTGAGGGACCGTGTGCTCTGGCTGGCAGTTGGAGGCAGGTTTGAAAGCTCCAAGCCTCTGGTAATTGGCTGAGCCTAAATCAGTGGGCGGGGCATTCACTCAGGCCAGGGCTTTATAAAGCCGCGCACAAGCGACCAGGGAGCTTTGCGACCAGGGGTTGCTAACAGGGAGTTTCGCAAGGGAGTTTAGAAGGGGAGTGGGAAGGGAGTGGGGAGTCCCTCGCCAGCCCTAACCCCTTCCCTGTGGTCCCCCTAAAACCTATAAACCGAACCACATTTCAAAACCCCTTTCCGTAAACCACCCTACCATTAACTAGGAGACAATGCAGGCAGTAGCCCAGCAGCAGAGTGGGGGCTATCCAGTTTATTGTGCTGAGTGTTGCATGTATGATTACCTGCCCTGTGCGCGGGTGGCGTATGTGTGCAGTCGGTGCAAGGAGCTCCTGGCCCTCAGAGACCATGTACGGACTTTGGAGGCCAGGGTGGTGGAACTGGAGGAGCTAAGAGAGGCAGAGAGGTATGTTGATGAGGCTTTCCGGGACACTGTAGAATTGTCCCACCTCCAGTCAGACAGCCCCTGCTCTGTTGAGGCGGATGAAAGGCCCAGGGAAGCAGAGCAATCAATGGGAGCAGAGGGAAACCTTCCCGTAGTTGGGACCCTCCTTCCAGATGGTGCTGGGGTTGCCTCTCGCACTGAGGTTGCCTCTCTCGGGGAGGGAACTCCAGTTTCTAGGAAAAGGCAGGTGTTAGTAATGGGAGATTCGATTATTAGAAACATAGATAGCTGGGTTTGTGATGACCGGGAGAACCATATGGTGACTTGCCTGCCTGGTGCGAAGGTTGCGGATCTCTCGAGGAATCTAGACAGACTTATGCGTAGTGCTGGGGAGGAGCCTGTGGTCGTGGTACATGTAGGTACCAATGACATAGGGAAGGGTAGGAGAGATGTCCTGGAAGCCAAATTTAGGCTGCTAGGGAAGAGACTGAAATCCAGGACCTCTATGGTGGCATTCTCAGAAATGATCCCAGTTCCACGCGCAGGGCCAGGTAGGCAGGCGGAGCTTCAGAGTCTCAATGCGTGGATGAGACGATGGTGTAGAGAGGAGGGGTTCACGTTCATTAGGAACTGGGGAAACTTCTGGGATGGGAGGAGCCTATACAGGAGAGATGGGCTCCACCTAAACCAAAGTGGAACCAGACTGCTGGCACTAAACATTAAAAAGGTTGTAGAGCAGTTTTTAAACTAGGAGATGGGGGAAAGCCATCCACTGCAGATGAGCATGTGGATCGGACACAGACTTTTCTTAGGGGAGAGTCTGATGATAGAGAATCTCCAGGTTATAATCAGGAGCAGAGGACTGAAGAGTATAATGTAAGGGCCGGATCAGATGATAAACAGTCACATGAAAAAGAATCTGGCACATCAGAAAAAGGCAAGCTAATAAACAGGGACAAGTTTTTAAAGTGCTTGTACACAAATGCCAGAAGTCTAAATAATAAGATGGGTGAACTAGAGTGCCTTGTGATAAAGGAGGATATTGATAAAATAGGCATCAAAGAAACCTGGTGGACTGAGAGCAATCAACGGGACACAATCATTCTGGGGTACAAAATATATCGGAAGGACAGAACAGGTCGTGCAGGGGGAGGAGTGGCACTATATGTGAAAGAAATTGTAGATTCAAATGAAGTAAAAATCTTAAGCGAATCCACATGTTCCATAGAATCTCTATGGATGGAAATTTCATGCTATAGTAAAAATATAACATTAGGGATCTATTATCGACCACCTGACCAGGACAGTAATAGTGATGATGAAATGCTAAGTGAAATTAGAGAGACTATCAAAATTAAGAACCCAATAATAGTGGGGGATTTCAATTATCCCCATATTGACTGGGAACATTTCACTTCAGGACGAAATGCAGAGATAAAATTTCTCGATACTTTAAATGACTGCTTCATGGAGCAGCTGGTATGGGAACCCACAAGGGGAGAGGCAACTCTAGATTTAATCTTGAGTGGAGTGCAGGAGCTGGTCCAAGAGGTAACTATAGCAGGACCGCTTGGAAATAGTGACCATAATACAATAACATTCAACATCCCTGTGGTGGGAAGAACACCTCAACTGCCCAACACTGTGGCATTTAATTTCAAAAGGGGGAACTATACAAAAATGAGGGGGTTAGTTAGACAAAAGTTAAAAGGTACAGTGACTAAAGTGAAATCCCTGCAAGTTGTATGGGCCCTTTTTAAAGACACCATAATAGAGGCCCAACTTCAATGTATACCCCAAATTAAGAAACACAGTAAAAGAACTAAAAAAGAGCCACCGTGGCTTAACAACCATGTAAAAGAAGCAGTGAGAGATAAAAAGACTTCCTTTAAAAGGTGGAAGTCAAATCCTAGTGAGGCAAATAGAAAGGAACACAAACACTGCCAACTTAAGTGCAAGAGTGTAATAAGAAAAGCCAAAGAGGAGTTTGAAGAACGACTAGCCAAAAACTCAAAAGGTAATAACATAATGTTTTTTAAGTACATCAGAAGCAGGAAGCCAGCTAAACAACCAGTGGGGCCCCTTGACGATCGAAATACAAATGGAGCGCTTAAAGACGATAAAGTCATTGCGGAGAAACTAAATGGATTCTTTGCTTCAGTCTTCACGGCTGAGGATGTTAGGGAGATTCCCAAACCTGAGCTGGCTTTTGTAGGTGACAAATCTGAGGAACTGTCACAGACTGAAGTGTCACTAGAGGAAGTTTTGGAATTAATTGATAAACTCAACATTAACAAGTCACCGGGACCAGATGGCATTCACCCAAGAGTTCTGAAAGAACTCAAATGTGAAGTTGCGGAACTATTAACTAAGGTTTGTAACCTGT
Source organism: Mauremys mutica (assembly GCF_020497125.1). Classification (NCBI taxonomy): domain Eukaryota; kingdom Metazoa; phylum Chordata; order Testudines; family Geoemydidae; genus Mauremys; species Mauremys mutica. The sequence goes on along the minus strand of NC_059079.1, from coordinate 50,601,826 downwards.
CCTTTAAATCGGCTTCGGTACCCAATGACTGGATGTTAGCTAACGTAACGCCAATATTTTAAAAGGGCTCTAGGGGTGATCCCGGCAATTACAGACCGGTACGTCTAACGTCGGTACCGGGCAAATTAGTTGAAACAATAGTTAAGAATAAAATTGTCAGACACATAGAAAAACATAAACTGTTGAGCAATAGTCAACATGGTTTCTGTAAAGGGAAATCGTGTCTTACTAATCTATTAGAGTTCTTTGAAGGGGTCAACAAACATGTGGACAAGGGGGATCCGATGGACATAGTGTACTTAGATTTCCAGAAAGCCTTTGACAAGGTCCCTCACCAAAGGCTCTTAAGTAAATTAAGCTGTCATGGGATAAAAGGGGAGGTCCTTTCATGGATTGAGAACTGGTTAAAGGACAGGGAACAAAGGGTAGGAATTAATGGTAAATTCTCAGAATGGAGAGGGGTAACTAGTGGTGTTCCCCAAGGGTCAGTCCTAGGACCAATCCTATTCAATTTATTCATAAATGATCTGGAGAAAGGGGTAAACAGTGAGGTGGCAAAGTTTGCAGATGATACTAAACTGCTCAAGATAGTTAAGACCAAAGCAGATTGTGAAGAACTTCAAAAAGATCTCACAAAACTAAGTGATTGGGCAACAAAATGGCAAATGAAATTTAATGTGGATAAATGTAAAGTAATGCACATTGGAAAAAATAACCCCAACTATACATACAACATGATGGGGGCTAATTTAGCTACAACAAGTCAGGAAAAAGATCTTGGAGTCATCGTGGATAGTTCTCTGAAGATGGCCACGCAGTGTGCAGAGGCGGTCAAAAAAGCAAACAGGATGTTAGGAATCATTAAAAAGGGGATAGAAAATAAGACTGAGAATATATTATTGCCCTTATATAAATCCATGGTACGCCCACATCTCGAATACTGTGTACAGATGTGGTCTCCTCACCTCAAAAAAGATATTCTAGCACTAGAAAAGGTTCAGAAAAGGGCAACTAAAATGATTAGGGGTTTAGAGAGGGTCCCATATGAGGAAAGATTAAAGAGGCTAGGACTCTTCAGCTTGGAAAAGAGACAACTAAGGGGGGATATGATAGAGGTATATAAAATCATGAGTGATGTTGAGAAAGTGGATAATGAAAAGTTATTTACTTATTCCCATAATACAAGAACTAGGGGTCACCAAATGAAATTAATAGGCAGCAGGTTTAAAACAAATAAAAGGAAGTTCTTCTTCACGCAGCACACAGTCAACTTGTGGAACTCCTTACCTGAGGAGGTTGTGAAGGCTAGGACTATAACAATGTTTAAAAGGGGACTGGATAAATTCATGGTGGCTAAGTCCATAAATGGCTATTAGCTAGGATGGGTAAGAATGGTGTCCCTAGCCTCTGTTCGTCAGAGGATGGAGATGGATGGCAGGAGAAATTTGATCATTGCCTGTTAGTTTCACTCCCTCTGGAGCACCTGGCGTTGGCCACTGTCGGTAGACAGATACTGGGCTAGATGGACCTTTACTCTGACCCGGTACGACCATTCTTATGTTCTTATGTTCTTATGACCAATTGTCTCATGAAATGGATGGTGTCAAGTGTTAGTTTACTATATGAATCCTCCTCTCTCTACTGATATCGATAATGCCCCTCCCTGCCATTTCAACAGGGTAGACGTTACTCACTAAACTAGGGGGATGGCCAGCCTCTGAGAGAGGAAGGGAGTGTTCATGCCCAGACATGCTGGAGCCAAGCCTCTCTTTGTGCACACTGAATCCAATTCAATGCCTGGTATGAGGGAGGAAAGGGTGGTGGATAGGGTCGCAACCCAAAGTTAATATAGTTGCAGCCTGCTGTTTAAATCTATCCTTGTGTCTGTCTTTTGTATGCTGTGTGTCCTAGCCAAAGTTGTGTTTGTGCACACACCATAGCTTTGTTCCTTTACACCAGGGGTGGGCAAACTACAGCCCATGGGCCAGATCTGGCCCATCAGGGCTTTGGATACAGACCCATGGGATTGCCACGCCCATGATGCCATGTGGCTAAGGCAGGCTCCCTGCCTGCCCTGGCCATGTGCTACTGCTTTTGTTACATGCATTTTTTTCTTGGTTTGACAGAATTTACATTATTTTAATTAAGTGCATTGGGAATTGTATGCAAGAGAGAAGAGAAAAATAAGAAGGACTAAACAAACAACTAAAACAAAAGACTCAACTAGAGAAATATTAACTTTTCATGAATATCATTTTATTTCTGGAAAGTATAATCAAGTATTTCATGCATTCATCACTCACAGTACAATCTTTAAAAGACGTATTTTGTCTTTGATTTTTTTTTTTTAAGTTTTATCTGGACAATGTTATAGATGTTTGGTCTGGGTGTTGGGTTCTGTTTGTTTGTTTTTACTTTTACTACTGACCTGCAGACATTTTCATCATGAATGTTCATTATTTTATCTCCTGTATGTATGTATCAGTCACAGAAATGCTATTCAAATTATAGCTTATTCTGCGTAGCATGACAGCCATCAAATTTCACACACAGGTTCTAATTCCTCCAGTTAGATTTTTTATCACAGTCACAATATTTATTTAAAACTGAACTGGATTTATCAGGGAATTCATAAATATAAAAGTCTGGAGAAGGTCATACTACAAAATTAAATGACAAAGACAACATTCCAGAAATTAAAGTGTAATAAGTCACGACAGATATAGCTACACATACCTCATAGAAGGAATAAATGCCTTTAACTGTCATTTTACTTTAATTCATGTTAAATTGTGTTTTTGTTTTTCAAAAAAAGTTTTGCTGTTACAATATGAGTTTACTTTTGTTGTAGGTCTACTGATCATGCATCTTTTCATCTCCAGTTGTAGTCTTGCCAGATCTCAGAAGGAAAGAGTGATCCTTAAAAATCAGTTCTTAGATGTGAGCTCTAAAGGAGAAACCCAGATACTGGTATTGTAAGAAACAGCTTTGGTGAGTAGGTTTTACTCACTTTCTGATTCCATACTGAGCCATTGCTCAATATACCAGCTCTATTCTATGATGTTACTAGAAGTGTTTTCTTGGTGTAAGACATAAAACCAAGGCCATTTTTCCCATAACACATTTTGATAGGGTAGGACTGTTAATACTGGAGCCTTTGACAATTCTAAGTTACTAAATTCAGTCTACCTGGGATGGCAGAGTAGAAACAAGAGGATGTTGAATCCTGTGATAGTATAAAACTGGGTATAAGTGATGAAGATAGTGGCACCCACTGTGGGATGAGGGCCCACTTTTGACATCCTGATTTCTGTATTTTTTGTCTGTGGCCCTGATTAAAAGAAAAAATCACTTTTAATGTTGGCTTCAAGCTAGTTGTTGGGTTCATTGTAATAAAATGCTTTCTACATCCATGGTAATATATACATCCCCCACTTGTAATAAAATGTGTTAATTGCTTAAACATATTGGAGTAAAGAAAAGAAGCCACATCAGAAGTAATTTGCTGCATTCGGTATTTACACAAGACATACCCTGTAAAAGATACAAGGCAAGACCACTGGGCAAGCCGAGACAAAACTGTTCAGCACAGGACCCAAAGGGTAGGATGCAGAGGTGGTTTTACTCCTTGGATCCTGGGACTGGTTGGGAGCTGAGATACTTTAACTTGCATCCAGCAGGAATGTCCACAGTGATCTTCTGCCCAGTAGCTCTGTGTCACCTGTACACCAGCGGAATCCCCAACTAACTACTAAAGCCACTTTTCCATTTGCTTTGTGTCACCAGAGAAGCACAAAGCAGGAGGAATGGAGGGCTAGGGGTCTGGTATCTGTCAGCAACTGCTTTTTGCTGAATATTTAATAATTATATAGATGTTAACTATTGTATATCCTGTTCCTTATTCATCCTTAAATATGATTATTTAAAACCATATCAGTATATCATCTCGGAGGTGGTGTCTATGTGGCAATCAAAGATGTGATTGGCTGCTTGGGTAGGCATAACTGCACTAACTTTAATCTAGCCAGCTCACTAAAAATAACAGTGAAGATGAGGCAGTGCAGGCTTTTGTGCAGGCTATACAAGCCTGCCCAGTCCCCCTGGTACTTATTTTCATTTCTAGCAGAGAGATAACCTGAATGTACCTTGTGGATGTGTATTTCACCATGTGGAAGGATGTACTACATTGAGGTAACATGAACAAAGTTTATAAAATATAGCATAATGCTGAGAAATACTCCATGATGAAAATGTTGTGTACGCTATTTCTACCCCCACTACATATAAGGCAGATAAAATAGTAATCTGAAAACAAAAATGATATATTATTGACTTGCTGAGTGATGCCCACATTTAATATTAACCAGTTAAGGCAATCTCTGTAAGTGTTTGTGTCTGTTTGAAAATGTATAACAATTTTAATCAATGGATATTAATACGTCGGTAGTGTTTCACTAGTGGTAGAGCAGATTAAAAATAGATTCTAAATTGCCTAAATTTCTTTAGATGAAAATAGACCTTTTAGCTGGGATTTTCAAAATGGACTTCCGCTCCTAAATCCCATAGGAGTTTTTGAAAATGGAATGTCAATTGGAGTGAGGTTCCTAACTTATATGGGCCACTTCAAAAAAAATCTCTGCTTTGACACTAAAAAATAAGAACACAAAGTTAACTATAACAACTTAGAGGACACAAAAAGACCCTTCTTATTTTCCTCTAAACTATTTCTTAAGAAAATGTTTAATGAAAACTTATTCCTTCTTCTAGAAGAATATTGTAAAATGTATTCCATCAAAGTGGCCACTGCTATCTTGTCTAGGAACAATAGGTTATTTTGATTTGTGCAGTGTTCCTAGAACATGTCAAAGTATGCAATACCCATAATCTTGAAATGTTGTAAGAAATGCTTGATTTACTGGGATCCTCAGGAAAAAAAGTGTTGTATTTAAAACATAACTGGAACCTGTTGTATTCTAGTTACTTACAGGTAATCTAACATCCTTGATGCACACTTCTCAGGTTTCTGAATAAAAGGCTATTTCATGTCTGACAGCATCTCTGCTGTATATGAACAGCTGTTGGATATAAAGAATTAGGTGGTTGCAAAGAGCAAAAACAATATTATGATGTTAATAGTACATTATTGCTGTGTTTATTCTGTCAAGTACAGATACAAAACATATTACATCTTTATTAAGAACTCAGAGCTAAATAAGTTATTGAATGTGTTGGGGTTCTTACCTATGATCATGTAGCTTTTTCCTGTGCATACATACAATACAAAGGTAAAATATGGCCTTCCATGCTAACAGATTGTAAACCAATGGTTAGAACATATCCCATAGGCTAAGAACAGTCATGATATAATAGTTAAATGCTACAAGGTCTTTATCATAGTTTTCTCTGTAATATCTTTTGATCTTTTAAATCATTGTTTAGGACATTTTAATGAAATTGGAGCAATAATACTATTGTTTAATAGTGTCTTTGGAATTTTTCCATCTTGGAAGCCAAAAATGACATCAGTCAGTTCTTCAAAGAAACTTCCTGAGAGGGAGAAAGTACTGAAATGTTTACACATTAGTCTAAAAGATGCATGTTCAGGCTATAACAGAGAACAGTTATCCTTTGGGAAGAGATAGAGGTGCTAATTAGCACTGGAGAGAAAATTCTTAACTGCATACATGAATTCCTAACATCAAAAAAGGGTGGTTGTGGTTGTGGTTGTTTTATATATGAGCAAATAAACACTGATATTTGATGACTACTCAGAATGCTTATTAGAATTGTCCTCTGTTCTGGAATATCAGAATCTTTAGTTTTGAATGCAAATAGTAACTATATAAGGATGCTTAGTTGGAGGAAAGCACACTAACACCCTAATGAGGATTATTGGTCAAATCAAGAAGCCTTTGAAATCTGTTAATAGAATTCAGACCAGTTGTGTTTTATTCTGCTGAACTCCAAATAATGGTATGTTCCTGAATCTTTAACTTCTCTTTAGTGAAGTTTTTGAGTGGGTCAGTGATTATTCAAGGAATGCTATGTATGAGTATATTGAAATAGAGAGACATTATCTCTGAATATAATGAAATCATTTTGACTCCTGTTATATTAGGAACATAAAAATCAGGCACACACATGTTCTTTAACATGTAGGGCACTCCATTTGAATGAACTTTAGCTACATTATATCCCAGTGTGTTTTGAATACATAGGTACCTGACCTTAAAATAATGAAATTGCATAGTATCCTTTTCTTCTAGAGCGAAACCTCTACTTTCAGTTGCTTGTAAGTCTCATAAATACTAAATTTGCACGCAAACATCACTTTGGTCTTTGCCAAAGTGAATATTTCTTTTTAAAATCATGAGCAAAATCAGATCAACTTTATCAGTTTCCCTTTAGGATAAGTTTGGCTTAGAAATTAACTTTTGATTTGTTCTGAGACCAAATCTAAATCCTGTTGTTCATCATAGCATCTGCTACATTTCTCATGCTGGATTTTTAATATCCTGATGGTATGTTTACTGCAGCTGATTATTACTATGTTTATTTGCAGCCAATAGAAGGATATTCAGACTCAATAAAAAAGTAACTTTCCAAAAAGTAGAGTAACAAGTTCACAATTTTCTTACTAGTTTTATTATTACTAGTGATATACGTAGGTTCCATGTGCACATCAATAAATCACCTCCTTTCTTACTCCCCATTCAAATATCAAAGCAGGTCCCATTGGTGAACCTCATATAATGGCCCACAGACTCCTCCTTCTCCACTAACTCTGAGTCCTGAACAGTATGCTGTACTGCAACACTAAATAACCTCAGCCAATGAGGTCAGTAGTGTTGTTACATCATCAGTATAACTCAGTTATAAAAATTGACTAAAATCTGGTAATCGACAGAAAAAACTTCAGGCCAATTGCAGTATTGATGTCATTTCTACTTACTGGGGTATTTTGGCATAAGAATTTTTTTTTCACTTTTTTTTTAATTCTTTAGCACCTTCAGTTCCCAGTGAACTAAGAGTTCTCAGAACCATGTGACAGGCATTCATCACCACACAGGTTCAGGCCTTTTATTGTTTGGTCGTCTTTTGTCATTCAATCAGCTGGGCGTAGTCTTCTGTATACCCATCTCAAGGGAAGAAAAACTTGACATTGACATAAAACCTTAACTGAAACCAATGTTCAGTTAGTACTATATGCTTTTTAAAAAATTTCTCAGTCTCTCTTGGGCCAGCGAGAGCCATGCTTGGCATACAGATGGGGCAGGAGATCAGGTAAATGGTACTTGAATATAAATGAGCTCCTACAGGTTTGCTCCAGAACCTGAATTATATAATGTACTCCACCTGATAGGATCTGTTGTTTCATCTGGCAGATGCAATTAGCAGGAGATTTATTGTCTGCTTAGGAAAATACTTAATAGTTGGGCTACTCAAAACCCATCCCAAATTTTAGGTGAGGATAAATGCTTACAGCAATTTTTGCTGAAGATGTTTGAAACGAATCCTGTTTTACTCTTTTACTGGACTGAATACATGGAGGACTAAAATAATCCTTGATTTTGTGGTATAAACCAGAATAACATATACTATTACCTCTGGAATATCCCATATGTCTGAATTGTCAGGTTTTTTTACATTCAATGGCCTCATTTGCTAGGGGAAAATCAAGAAAGAACAGCAGACAGTTGCGTATATTGGGATTTTTATGTAATTTTAAAGGTTATTCCTCTAAAATTATAATCTATTGATTCTAATTCCAGCCACCAAAACTGTAAAGAGGTATCATATTCAATCAATAATCTTGTCATATAAACCTGTGTTTTGGAGAATTGGGAAGTGATATCTCAACCTTGCACTGTCAAGTTGTTGTTGTTTTTTTTAGCATCTAATGATAGAATTAAGAAGCCATCTGAACCTTGTCTATAGGGTGACCAGTCAGCAAGTGTGAAAAATCAGGACAGGAGGTGGGGGGTAATAAGACCCTATATAAGAAAAAGACCCAAACATTGGGACTGTCCCTATAAAATCGGGACATCTGGTCACCCTACTTGTCTACTGGCAAGCAATCCTGATTTATCCATATAGAACAAGCATTGCATATGGGGAGTTAATATATATGCTGTTATTCTGGCTACTATTTTACATTCAACATCTGGTAAGGATATTGGCAAACATGAGAGACAAAGTGAAGGAGGGAGTGTTCTTTGGCTTTAGGAATTATATTTGTCAGTTGTTTGCCAAGAATAGGTAGCAGAGTATTATTCTGTGGATATTAAATGTGCTTAATTAATGTAATTGAACATTATCAAAGTTGTATAATCTGCCCTGTAACCATCTGGACTCAGAAATGTATTTCTGGTAAACGACTCAATTACTATTTTTGCTTCCTCCAACTCTACATGGGAAAGTTGGTTTTCTGCCTGAGTTTGAGAGTTTAGTAATATCAGACTTATTAAGCAATTGGCATGTTCTTAATAATAAACCATTAGGGGAGTTTCTGTTTAGAGGATTTGTTAATATTTGGAAAAGCATCTGCTATCGCTTTTTGCTGTGCTCTTATGTTGAGACCAGGACCTAAAGCATCCTTTTCATGATTCAGCCCTCCAGACATACCATCATGCATGTTTTTCTCCTTCAGGAGGGAGGAGGAGGAGGAGGAGAAGTATACCACAGTTCTAGGGTCCAGCCACTTCCCCAGTGGTGAGTGGGGGGACCAGGGCCAACCCACTTCTTCAGGTTCCAGCCCAGGGACTCCATAGCTGGCAGCCTCCTGCTGCCTCTCCTTAACTTCTCCATTAGTACTGCTTCAATTCCCTGGGCCACTTCCTATCAGCTCCAGCACTTTCTTTGCCCTCTTCCCAGGGCCTCCAGCCTGCAAATCCCAACAGCCAGCCAGAAGCTCACCCCTGCTCTCTCAATTCCTGCCTGCAACTGCTCTGTCAAGGTGCTACCTTTCTGCAGCCCACTAGGAATATTGCCCTCCCTCCTTGGGCTCCCTATAGCAACTCACACTGCTCTGCCCTGCAGCTCTCTTTTATGTGAGCCCGGTGGGCCCTGATTGGTTGCCTCTCTCTGGTTGGATACTCCCTGTGCAGCCTACCTAGGCGGCTTTTAACCCATTCCTTGCTTGTGTGGGATGATCGCCTCATCACACATGCCTAAATTCACAATCTAACCCCGAACTAACTTGAACGTCAGCTGTGAAAGTAAATACTGAAATTTTGTTAAAGCACTGATATTTAAAAAAAATCTATGCAGGCTGTATTTATCAAAGACTTCATATTTTAAAACATTTTGTCTGTAAAACATGATTTAGTTCTATAAATAAGTACAACAATATGTTCTCACTGACACAGGCCAATTTTTACTCGAAGTAAATTGTACAGGATAATTAATATGCTCAGTATGGAAAGAGTTGCTGCAAGCTCTAATGAAATATCACCCTGACAAACTAAACTATTTTCTAGACTATATTTCAGGACCAGATTCTGATCTCATCTACCCAGGTCTTAATTCTGAATATATCCATTGGATAAATGTTCAGTACTGCTACAGTAAGCATTCTAATTGCCATCAGACAAATATATTCAATTTACATCAGCCATTTGATATTTTTAAAAGGTTGAGTGTTTACTATATTGGAAATAAATATCTTGCAAGAAGTAATGTGACCATATTTTATGTCAATTTCCATTAAATGGCAGGAGTGTGAGAGCTTTTTGAATGGGTTCCTAATTATAAATCCTGTCCAAAGCTCAGCACTTTTAATGAAGGTGAGTGTACAACACTGTCCCTATATGTAGCCAACATCTGTCTTTGTATTATAGCAGGAGGATAACTGCTTTAGTTAAGGTTGCATAAAAGTGTTCATTCTATCATGCTGTTTTTCATTCTTCATAATGTATGAATTCTATTTTATTCACTGCTTCCCAAGGAAAATCGTATGCACTCATCTTGTAAAAATGCAAATAAAAACAAACAAAACCAACAATGAACTTATTCTACACTAAGGCTGAAATTCACTCTGATGACAGAGAATGTGAGAGTGAGAGCTGGCTAGGTTTGGATTAGAGAAGAAGAAAGATATATAGAATAGGGGGAGATAGTCATTTAAAAGGCTTTGGTCGATCATCCAGACTTTTAGGGATTTGATTAAATCCATGAACCTTTTCCTATTTTTGCCCATTACTAATTACCCAATAAACCACATTGAGTTAATATATTAAAAACACTTTAGAATCGCAATACATGCCAATATAAAGTTGAGTAAATTGCCAATATTTGGGGCTTGAACAGGATATTCAACATTTTTCACATTCTGTATTAACTAAATTATGTAATGCAGACATAGTATGTAAAACTCAGCTAGGCTGCTACTTTACTTCATGGTTACTGGGATTCCTGATAAAAGTCTCATGCTGAAATAATCTCACTGGCAAACAAAAAGCAAAAATGGACTTAGAGCTCATACAGAGAGTTAAGATATTATTCCCTAAAATTATGTATTGTACTGCATTTCAATGTATTGTACATTCTGCAAAATTACATGATCAATATTCTTTTAGGGACTCAATTGGAACTCAGTTGAATTCAAAACCCAAACTCAACATGATGGCATACATTTCACTTTGTTCTGAAAGCAGGGCTATCCATGCAAGTAGCTGTTACAGGACTTTTCCCCAATCATCTTAACTGTAAGTATTTTAATTGTTCCAACTGTATAGAAATACCTTATCTAGTTAATGTAAGCAGTAATTTGCTCAGACTGCCAATGAATTGTCTGGAACAAACTGCATTCTAAAACTGTACCTATATTATTTGTCATGTCCAACACTGCTCTTACTTTTGGTGTATGGGAAGAGTTCAAGGTGTTCATTTTTTTCTTATAGACTTGTCCAGATTTTTAAATGATGATTTTTCTGTTTTTTTTCTCCTTGCTATTTTCCTTTTAGGATGCATCCTATTAATCCTTATGACTTAAGAGGAAAACAAATTAGTTGATAAATGTATACTTATTTGTATAGCTTGTACAGTCAACTCCAATATTAAATAGACCTAATACTACAAGTATTATTACTTATTTATATTGTGGCAGAGGCCTCACTTGAGATGGGGACCCATTGTGCTAGGCACTGAGCATAAAAAGGGATAGTCCCTGCCCCAAATTGTTTACATCTAACTACAAGAGAAAGGAAGGCTTATTATCCCAATGTTTACAAATAGGGAATTGAGTTACAGATTAAGGGTTCAGTTCTCAGTCTGGCTATGCACTGATGCATGAGGGTGTGGGGATATAAAAAGCCCCCTATTCTTCTCTGGGGGTCATCTGCATTACCAGACCTTGTAAGGGCAGGCCATAGATTGTGACTCAGAATGTGGTTCTAGGCTAGTTCTGGGGGCTGCACAGATGGATTTCAAGTTGTCAATGAAGCCTAAGTAACTTTCTGTAGTTGCACACACAATCTGTGGCAGAACCAGAAACTGAACCTAGGTCTCATGAACCCTAGTTCAGTGCCTCCGCTACAAAAACATCCTTCCTCTGTGTTGAGATCTGATATTATGTTAGCTGACATGAAGCATAGCATTACCTGTTACAGTTCTAATACACATAGTCCATGAACCTCATGTCACTTATATAATGCTAACAATAAATCTGCTTTTGGAGTAATGCAGCATATGTATTATACATGTGTAATTTAGATTCTCAAGTAGACATATTCAATACAGATGAATTAACAATTTATGTGGAGTAACAGCAAACCAGAGTATGGATCCTGAGGCCCAGAGAACTACATTTTGAATAATGTAATGAGAATCAATTGTTAGTGTCACCTCTTATTTTTGCTATTAAACACGCCTTGTCAGAATAACAAAGTTATATTGCACTCTATCCTGTAACCATTACAGATTTTGCCATAGCAATAAAATATCCAAATATTTTGTCATAAAAGTATGGCTCCAGAATTTCAATTTCATCTGCGCGGTAAATCATTACATTACATTGTACATTTTCAAGGTTTAATATGTCATATATTGATTAATTGGCAATTATGATTCTGATCTCATTGTATGAGAAAGAGCCCTAAATTAGCAGAAAGTGACCTTTATCCATTTTCAGGACTTAAGTGCATTTTCTGCTCTTGTTTCAAGCAGATACAGTCGTAGGTGAATGCAATCTATGCAGCCTCATAAATTGCCCCACTTTTGAAGGGGTCCTGCGCCTCACAAATACTACAATCTGCCAGCCAGTGAACAAATGCAAGAACCATTCCTAGCAGAGATTTCTGTCCCAGTACCTTTAATAACAATAATAACTGTTGCCCATATATATAATTTACATTGTTGTTGTAGCTGTGTTGGTCCCACAATATGAGAGAGAAAAAATGGGTAAGGTAGAGAGGCAAGCTTTTGAACTCCACAGTGCTCTTCTTCCAGTTTTCTTCCCAGACCTGAAGAAGAACTCTGTGGAGCTCAGCAGCTTGTCTCTCTCACCAATGGAAGTTGGTCCAATAAAAGATACTACCTCACCCACCTGGTGTCTGTCATATGTCCCATATAGTATTTTTTCACATCTAGATTTCAAAGCTCATTATAGAGGAGGTAAGTTTCATCCTCATTTTGAAGTTTGGGAAAACTGAGGCACAGAAGAGTAAAATTATTTGTCCAATGTCACATACCAGGCCACTAGTAGAGAGAGGGTTAGAACTTAGGGCTTGTTTACACTACAGGATAGGTTGGCATAATTTATGTCGCTCCAGGGTGTTAGTAAGCCCCCACCTTGTGCAACGTAAGTTATGCCGATCTAAATGCCAGTGTAGACAGTGCTAAGCTGGCAGGAGAGCTTCTCCCACTGACACAGCTACCGCTTCTCACAGAGGTGGTTTGCTGACGGGAGAACTCTCTCCTGTTGACATAAAGCATCTTCACCAGATATGAAGTGTGCCTAGTCTAGACTAGCTCTCAGCATTCCTGAGCACCTGTTTACTGTCCTAGCTGTTGTTCCATGCTAGGATCCAAAAGCATCGATTAGCATACCTATACCAGATGCCCACACTGAACCTCATTTTTAAAACAGCATACTATAATAGCAGTAACACAGGTAAGCAAGCAGAAATCTGAAACTAATGGAAAGCCTGAAACCAGGGGCGGCTCTAGGAATTTGGCCACCCCAAGCAGTCATGCCTGCGGGAGGTGCACCGGAGCCGTGGGACCAGCGGACCTGCTGCAGGCATGACTGCGGAGGGTCCGCTGGTCCCGCGGCTCCAGTGGACCTCCCGCAGCTGCGGAGGGTTCGCTGGTCCGCGGCTCTGGTGGAGCATCCGCAGTCATGCCTGCGGGAGGTCCGCTGGTCCCGCGGCTCCGGTGCACCTCCGGGAGTCATGCCTGCGGGGGGTCCACCCGAGCCGGGGGACCAGTGATCCGTCCACAGTCATGCCTGCGGGAGGTCGACTGGAGCCGCGGGACCAGCGGACCCTCCGCAGTCATGCCTGCGGGAGGTCCGCTGGTCCCGCGGCTCCGGTGCACCTCCCGCAGGCATGACTGCGGAAGGTCCGCTGGAGCCGGCTGCCGCCCTGCCGGCAAAATGCCGCCCCAAGCGTGCGCTTGGCGCGCTGGGGTCTGGAGCTGGTCCTGCCTGAAACTAATACAAAATGGTAGAAAATAACTTAAATATGACACTTCCAAAGGGAACAGAGAAAGGAGTAACAGGATTGCTCCTTCTGTATTATCTATCCATAAAGGAAAAGATGTATTAAAAACTGAGTCTAGAATGTAAAACAACCAAGAAGCTAGATATCTCACACTTCTTTCGTGTACCCTAAACCCCAAAAGAACCTGGCTGGTCTTTGCAACTCTTTGTCAGTGCACCATCGATAGGTGCAGGAAAGTAAGTATTCACCTAGAAGTCTTATAACTGAATGCAGCAGGAGAAAGGAGCAATCAGTCAGCAACATAAAGTGTAAACTAATTTAGCTATTTTCAATGGCTGTAAGCTCTGCAGACCAGATCATCAACTTGGGCACACTGATTTACACCAGTTGAAGATGTGATACTGACTGCTTAAGATTAGTTTTAGTGGGTATCAGTGTATTCTGTGTTATGTGTGTGATGGTGCACCAGTTTCTCAAGAACACTGTTAGGCTAGATATTTCCCACTGGGGAAATGCCAAAAGAGCATGGATATATGCAGGTCTCCAGCTGTTATCTACAGTAAGAGGCCACCTGCTGCTCCTAGAAATAATCTGTGGAATTAGTCTACATTCCAATCCACATCTTGGTTGGGTCTTGAGTGTCCCAGGGAGCAAAACTCTTGTAGAGTGGATAGCTAAGAGTTCCTCTTTCTCTAGCAGGTTTGGGCTGATGGAAAGCAGCTGTGCTGATTGACTTTCCTAGTCAGAACAGATGAACATGATCATCTTGATAACTTACTAAGGGATAGACTCATAGACTTTAAGGTCAGAAGGGACCATTATGATCATCTAGTCTGACTTCCTGCACAATGCAGGCCACAGAATCTCACCCATCCACTTCTATAACAAACCCCTAACCTATGGCTGAGTTATTGAAGTCCTCAAATTGTGGTTTGAAGACCTCAAGCTGCAGAGAATCCTCCAGCAAGTGACTAAGCTTAAATAATTCCTCTCCCTCCCTAATATTAATCCCTCTGATATATTTATAAAGAGCAATCATATCCCCCCTCAACCTTCTTTTGGTTAGGCTAAACAAGCCAAGCTCTTTGAGTCTCCTTTCATAAGACAGGTTTTCCATTCCTCGGATCATCCTAGTAGCCCGTCTCTGAACCTGTTCCAGTTTGAATTCATCCTTCTTAAACATGGGAGAACAGAACTGCACACAATATTCCAGATGAGGTCTCACCAGTGCCTTGCCTAATCATACTAACACCTCCTTAGCTTTACTGGAAATACCTCACCTGATGCATCCTAAAACTGCATTAGCTTTTTTAACGGCCATATCACATTGGCAGCTCATAGTCATCCTGTGATCAACCAATACTCCGAGGTCCTTCTCCTCCTCTGTTACTTCCAACTGATGTGTCCCCAATTTATAACTAAAATTCTTGTTATTAATCCCTAAATGCATGACCTTGCACTTTTCACTATTAAATTTCATCTATTACTATTACTCCAGTTTACAAGGTCATCCAGATCTTCCTGTATGATATCCCAGTCCTTCTCTGTGTTAGCAATACCTCCCAGCTTTGTGTCATCCGCAAACTTTATTAGCACATTCCCGCTTTTTGTGCCAAGGTCAGTAATAAAAAGGTTAAATAAGATTGGCCCCGATACATTAATAGCTTGGCTTTGGACTGAAAAGAAGGAAGATCTGTGGGTGTTCTTTGAGGCCCTGGGAGTAGCAGTATGCTTATTTGAGTTAATCGAAGTGCCAGGTATACACACTCACACAGTAATAAACCCTAGTGAGCTATGACTATATGCAGTGCCGAACCTAAGCTTTTCAGATACCAAAATAAATAAATAAATAAAGCAAACAAGTATGTGTCATCACTGCCTTAACTTTGAATCTCTATGTTTTTAAGGGTGAAACAGACTCTGGTTCAATAGGACTCTATAAGACTCTTTTGCCCAAGAGGAAAGAATGTGTGGTCTGGAGTTATGCAATTATTCCCTTGTAACCCTATACTGTAACAGATGGAATTAAGTTTTCTTAATGCTCTTCCCTCCATTCTACTTATTTATCCAATTGATTCTCTAATAGTTGCTAACTCATATTCCAGAACATGAGCTAGTAGAAAAAACAAAGAATTGGAAAGTGGTTAGCTTTTTAGTACTGCAATAAAATCCCTGTTGGCAACTAGTCTGAATTAAAACAAGTATTGCATTATCAGCATTCAGCACTACTCTTAGGGCTTGATCCAACGTCCACTGAAGTCAATGAAAAATTTCCATTTACTTATTTGCCTTTAGATCAGGAAGAGAAAAATATCAAAACTATAAAGATAATAAGAAAAAGAGAATGCAAGTTCTTGTACTGAGTCCAACCCCTTTACTGGATTGAATACATGTTTACTTATATTTCTGAAATTAATTTTACAAGGATCATTATAATTCATATAAATGATACAGACTATATTGAATGCCTAGAGTATCCATGAAGGACATAAAATATTATGGGAACAATAGGTCCCTGAGATCTTGTTCTTGGTGTTGTTTTTTTAAACAAAACAAAATCCAGATTTTACAAAAGCAGGATTTAATCCATAATTTTGAAGGACTCCAAACTTACTCTAAATCAGGTAATTACTTCAGATGGGTTAGCTCCTGCAAAAAACACACACATAGAATACACCAGTGGCCAATTTTATTTATTTGTAAATAATTTTCAGTCCTGTCCAGTACTATATACGTAAGTTTAGATCCAGCTAGATGTCACCAGGCTATCCAACACTAATAGAGCAAAAATACCAAGATAATAGTTCCAATTAAGTATATTCCCAAATACTTTCTAGTTATATAAAAATCCAATGTATTGATATCAAACTTAAGGAGAAAAGCTAAAGTGATTGTTTCTCAGTCCAAAAGTCTTCTCAGTATATGAAATGAAAGGCAGCCAAGTATAAATATATGTTTTGTAAGTTATTTATTTTAGCCTCATGCTTTTTCCCCCCATGTGTATACATATTTTTTAAACCATGAGTCCAGGGAGCAGGAGTTGTTTGATTTGTTTATTTAATTAGTGGCAACTAAAATTCATTGTTAGTAATCAAAAATATATTCTATTCACCTTTTAATTGTTTACCATCTATTACTAGTAGAGGAGAGGAGAAAATGTACCTGCTCTTTCAAAAAATTAAATTATGCTGCTTTTTACCAGAAAGCAAACTTCTTAGATGGAAGCATCCAAAAGTTATGTTTCAGGGACTCTCACTGCCTGTACTTTCTATACTTAAGTCACTTTTGACCAGACTATCCCTCTGAAGGTAAAAATCTCAAAAATCCCCAATGATTGTGTAGAAGGTGGTATGGTTTTCCCTGCTCAGTGATTGAACCCTGAAGCCTGATCCCAAAATCCATTGGATTTTGACTGTTCAGTGTCAGGATCATTTATAATTAGGTTCTAGTTCAGGTTCTGGCCAGTGGCCCAAATCCACAAAGGTATTTAGGCTCCTAACTTCCATTGATTTCAGCCTAAATATCTTTGTGGATCTGAGCCTATGCTTCTTATATCCCCTAACCCTGGCAGTGCAGATCCTGTGAAGCTATGCTACCAGGGACTTCCCCTGGGTGTAAAACTCTATGAAACTAACTACTGCAGAAGGTGCAGCATGAGATGGATAATATGCATTTCTCTTAGCTTTTGAAGACTGAATAAATAACTAAAATAATATAGTAAAGGAAGGGTCAGATTCTAATGCAACCACCTTTGAAGTACACTGGTCAATGATCCAAGTGGGATGCAAGAAGATGACCCTTAAAGCACATTCAAAAAGGGTCAATACTGTGTCACTAAATATTTAAATTATTCCTCTTCTGACAAAAATAAAATAAAATAAGCTCAATTGTATTGTGTGCCAGCTGATTGGCTAGGGATTGGTGTAATCAAAGATCTCTTTTATAAAGTCCTATAATGGTCTTCTTATGGTAAATCCTAGTATGCATAGGGTGTCCTAACTGAAAACTTAAAAAAAAAAGTAGGTATTTCTGGGAAGGGTGACAGAAAATAACCACTCCCACAAAGAAAGAAAATTCATATAAATTAATTATAGTCTTCTGTATATTAGATAACAAAGTAATTTAAAAAATGAATTTCTCTCTTTTCAGAGAAGAATCTGCTACCAAACAAAAAGACATTTTCTTACATCTACTAAGGGAAATCTCCCACTACACCCATGCAGGGTTTGAATCTTTACAGAAGAAGCCATTTACTTTTTTTATTTAATTTTACAGTCATTTACTCCAACGCACTAAAGCCTTAGAAATATTTCAGCTCTGTAAGCTTGAAATATCTTGCACTGAATAATGCTCTAAATGCCCCCTTATCTAACAAACTTTGACTTTGAATCTACTTGATAATGTTCATTTGCTTAATGGGATTGCCATTAATGTTGTTATAAAAGTACTTGAGAGTCATTCCAAAGACATTATTCATCAGAAGAAACACCACATACAATAGAAAATGTAATCTTGTGTGGCATGATCTGTATTTTGCGATATAGGAGCTGGATTAATTATTCAGTTATGCACCCTTTGTGCTACTCAAGAGGTGCAAAAGGGCCCAGAACAGCTGTAAATAGCCAGTAAACATTTTCCCTGGTGTAAGTTTCTGGGTCCTGTATCTACCACTTCCATACCATCTTGGCACTGGAGATGTTTTGGGAAATGGTAAGGGGCATGATTTCAGGTACAGGTAGGGGGTGGGAGAAGCAATAGAGTTTCACTAAACCTATGCTCCACAGACACTGGGGTCCATTAAGGACTCCTAAACCCGGGGTAGGACTTAGAGTTGCCTAGCAACAGCTGTAAGCGACATCAGACCAGGGCTAGCTGAGCAGAGTTCTGGCATAGGAGAGAATCTGCCTCAATAGCTTGCTTCTCTTGTCTC
Source organism: Mauremys mutica (assembly GCF_020497125.1). Lineage (NCBI taxonomy): Eukaryota > Metazoa > Chordata > Testudines > Geoemydidae > Mauremys > Mauremys mutica. The sequence goes on along the minus strand of NC_059079.1, from coordinate 50,583,235 downwards.
TATGCTTTGTTTTCTTATTCCACATATTCACTAAGCCTCTTTTGTGACTGAACATGATTCTCCATAGCATATAGTTACCCATGATTTATGTAATATTGACTTAATAGGTAATGGAGGACTTTCATATCTTGATGCATTATGGTCCATATTTTATAGATCTGTCATTCATGAATGGAATGAACCCTGTAACAGGGTCAGCGCCCACCTCTCATGACTGCCCCCTCTGGTTGGTGTGTCCACAGTCTTTAAACCAGTCTCAGCCCTGCCATTGGGCCACACCCCCAGGGCTTCCTCCCTTGAGGTAATGGTTTTGCCTTTTTAGTCTCTTTTGGCTACAGTTTTCAACTGAGTCACCTGACAATTCAGGCCTCTTCTGGAGGTTTACTGATGTCCAATTGTAGGTCTTTCCCCAGGGGCCTATTTGGGGGAACCTGGGCCCGCCCACTACTCCTGAACCCAGCCTTCACCACTGCCTTACCCTTAGCTCAGGGCTCATCTAAGCTCAGGTCCAGTAGTCAGCCAGGAGCTCTTCCTTGCTCCCCTGGTCCCTACTAGCACAGAGCTGTCCATTGTACTGCAGTTCCCTCTGCAAGCCATACCAGCCACACTCCTCCAGCCCTAGCAGGGAACTGCCCTTTCTCTGACACTGTAGCTCCTTTTTATAAGGCCCTCCTGGGCCCTGACTGGCTGCTTCCCCTGGAGCCACTCTAGCCTGCTTGGAGGACCTCTCTACTGCTCCTTACCTGGGACAAGTGTGGCAGGACCCTGAGGCTTACAGCAGGGGGCCTCTGGGCCTAGTCCACCCCATCATACACCATACATAATTTGTGTTATATTGTAAGCCTGTTTTTTTTAATAAAATTCAATAAACATTAAATTAAAAACAATAATTACGGAGGAAATATGTCCCATATTACAACAAAGAATAGGGAAAGTAATGGAGAAAGTTTGAAAGCAAGTTTCCAATATGGTTAAACTGATTAAAAGTGTACTTGATCTCTTAGGGAGGAATGCCCAACTCTTTACACTTACCTCCTTTGTAAAATGAGATGTACTGATGAAAAGTTCTATATAAGAGTTAGGTATTATTATTATTATTTTATTACACAACATGAAGCTTGTAGCAAATAAGTGAGGCCTTAAAATTAGAGATGGTTGAACAATTTTAATTGAAACTTTAATTTTTACCAAAAACAGCTTTTTGACAAAACTGAAATTTTCAAAAACAAATTTCAGTTTTCATTAAAAGATTTTTTGGCTTTTCACCAAAAGTAAAATAGAAAAGAAAATTGATCAGTGTTTGTTTTTCTGACCAGCATCCAAAACATTTGGAAGAAAAAAAATAGATGAAAATGAAAAATGTGTTCATCAAATATTTTTCCTGAAAGGGAGATTCCCCCCGCCCCCCTCCCAACCATCTCTACTCAAAACTAATTGAAGCAGGGAAGAGAAGGCTGGGTGGAGTAATCCCTATTCCCCAACCTCCCAATCCACAGTAGGTCATCTTTTGGAATAGTACTTGGTTCAGTTCTACAGGTTTTGGGAGTGGAAGTGTCCTGCTAACCAGGAAGAAATACTGCCAGAAAACAAGTGAAAGACCCTGTTGCTTTCAAAAGTGTTAACTGCGTACTGCATTTTGTACCTGCACACCATTTTTAGGTGATGTTATGTTATCCTGGGTACGAAGAGGAACCAGGAAGGAATAATTGATCTTCCTGTAGAAAAAAGGAAGCAAATAGGAGACTCTAAGCTTGGACAGTTATTTTCCTATCAGACGCTGGGAAATCTTGGCACCCAATAAACTCCTCAGCCAGGTATCAACTGGTTTTATATTCTCCTGTCTGCGGAGTCTTCTCTGACTGGAGTTTTACCAGTCAGAGAAGAGAAAAAGGGAAGAGGAGTTCAGTTTCTTCAAGTCCACTACAGTGAGAGGATGGGGAACTTTACCTCTTTTTGGCCATGTTCCCACATGGTTTTTCCTTTAACTTCGGCTCAACCATTTCTAGCTTACTGTTCAAATGCCAAACACAGGCCTCTATAAGATCACTAGTTCAGCACCTTAAGCTAATGCACTGAGTTCCAGACAGACTTTTGTGAGGTTGACTGAGTGGGCTGATTTTAAGTCACAGTTTTCAGCAGAGTTTCCAGTTCAGCATCATTAGCTTGGTGCACTGATATCGGAGGATAGACCTCCGTGATGCCACTACTCAACACTTCTACATTTCTGGGCTCATGTCTAATGTAAGGTCATTGACTGAACACCTCTAGTTTGCCTGGCTTATATCAACACTTGGTCTCAGTCAGGTCACTGGATCAGCACTTCTAACTTGCTGGCCTTATGTGAAGGCCTAATCTTCTCTGAGGCCTCTGGTTCAACGACTCTAATTTGCTAGGATGAAGCAAAATCACATCTTGGTGAGTTCACTGGCTCAGCACATCTATCATGCTGGTTTGATGTTAAAAAATATACATAAGTGGTGTCACTGGCTCAGCACTTCTACCTTGCTGAGATTTTGCCAGATCAAATGCCCCTGTCACTAGCCTGGCACTTCCAAAATGATGACCTAATACAAAAAGGCAGGTATCTTAATGTCATTAACTGCATGAGTCCAGGTTGGTAAGATGATGCCAAGACACAGGTCTTTGTAAGTTTATTGGTTAAGGGTTTGGCAAACAAAAATGAGAGAGGGAACCAACAGCAGCACAGCAGCTGAGTAAAATGAGATATCCGCGTTGAAGAGGAAGTCTGAGAAGAATGATGAAGAGATTATCTGTGCAGATGCTCTAAGATCAAGAGAAGATATACATATCCCAGGTAAATGGATTTTGCTAGCCGAAGGGGGGAAAAACTGTTCTATATCTTCTTATTTTCTTACAGGAAGCTCCCATGTAGCCTAAGAGTGGAATAAAAGGCCATGTAGCCATTCTCTCCATGCCTGTATTATATTGACTCATATGCAATAACAGGGCAAAAAGCCATTTTGGGAAGGGAAGCTTCAGTCAAAAAATAAGAGTGGAGAAAAATAGCTTTTGGAAGGTGGTTCTTGCTTTTTGTCAAGTTTTGATGGGCAGTGAATGATCACAGCTGTTTTTTGGGCATTTGAACAATGCCACATAATTTCATGTTTAAACATCATATTTGTAATACGCAAATCAGAGGATCACTGATGGATAAAGGGTATTGTTTATAACATTCATTTATTCTGGCGGCCTCATATACATTCAGCATACTACAGGCAGTGACTCTCCCTCATGACTACAGCATACTGATTTCTTATTCATTCAATGGATTCTTCTAAGTATAAAGAGAATTTTTCCCCACTAGTCTGTAAATAATTGATGTAGCTATTGATTTAATATATTTTAGTCATTTTTTGTGAATTTGTCTACTTTATCATTGACTTAATGTAACAGTGGGAATGACATTTTATGATAATCAGAAATGGATACTCAAGTAAAAATATTCCTCGTCCAGCACTTCCTGCCCTTCTCCAGACACACATGCTGACATAAGCAAATCATTCATTTTTTCATTGCTTTTTAATAACTCTTATGAATGCAAATATTGCCAGCAGTTTGTTAACCCCACCTTCTACCACCCAACAATATTGCAGACCAACAAGTATACTTGGGCTTACTGTAAATGTTTATCCAAAGGAAATTTGCATTGAAATCCAAAGTAATTTACTATAAAGCCAAGATAATAATGTATAACGTATTTAACCATAGTCTCAAATGAATGTATTCATCTAAAGTGACATTATTACACTTGAGTGTACATAGGACCTGACTGACAGCCCACTAAGTCAAGTCTTTCCACAAACTTTGGATCAGACCTTTTTGGCTTTTTGTAAAGTGATTTGAGATCTGCTGATAAAAAGTGCTACATAAGAACTAGGCATTATTAATTATTATATGCTGTTCCTTTTTGTTTGGCTCTCTTTTGCTGTCCTATACATGTAATTGACTGTGACTTGGTTACAGCTGGGTCTGCTACATATCTAAACACAGAGCTGTGCCTTGTGTCTGATGCTCTTTTTCTGATTCTTCACTTCTTTTCATTACCCAGGTGGTCCATTCAGAAAACCTGAGTTGATAGTTATCATTATTTAGTGAGATTCTCTAACATATTCTGACATTTATGTTAAAATTTCCAAGAAGAAAAAGGAGGGAATATTTGTGCAATAACCGTTTTCAGAATCTGAATGTAGAAGGAATTAGAAGATCATGACTGAAAAGACATCTCCTGCAGCAGACAAGAAGACCTGGAAGAAGATAAGACTTGCAGAAAATAACTAAATTGATTTTTTTTAATTTTTGAGACAAAATTTGTTTACAGAATGTTTCACTGATGATGGTTTTAAGACTGATGCTGACCTTTAGGGGAATCCTCTCTCACTCTGATTTGATACACAAAATGTTAGATTTGTTCAAATCAAGAGTATACATCAGGAGCGAGCAAACTTTTTGGCCCAAGGGCCACATCAGTTTTCGTAAATTGTATGGAGGGATGATTAGGGGAGGGGGTTGTGACCTGGACCCCAACTCCTATCTTCCCCCATGGGACTCCTGCCCCGACCAACCTCCCCTGTTCCCGGACGGCCCCTCTGGAACCCCTGCCCCATCCACACACCCCTGCTCCCTGTCCCCTGACTGCTCCTGGACCCTCGCCGCCCCATCCAACCCCTCCTCTCATTCCTGATGTCCCCCCCCCCAGGACCCTTGCCCCATCTAACCACCCCTTCTCCTTGTCCCCTGACTGCCCCCAGGACCCCTGCCCCCATTCAACACCCTGTTTCCCCCCCAACCACCATACACACCCCTGCCACCTGACCACCACCCCAAACTCCCCTGTCCTCTATCGAACCCCCACCCTGCTCCCTGCCCCTTTACCATGCTGCCTGGAGCACCAGTGGCTGGTGGCGCTACAGCCGCGCCACCCGCCTGGAGTCAGGCCATGCTGCCACCACTGCCACCACCACGCAGCACAGAGACCAGGTCAGGCCAGGTTCTGCAGCTGTGCTGTCCCAGGAGCTCACAGCCCCGCCACCCAGAGCATTGTGCCAGTGGTGGGACGAGCTGAGGCTACAGGCGAGGGGGAACAGTGGGGGAAGTCAATGAAAAGACTTCCATTTATTTCAATAGACTGTTAGGCCACATTATGCTTGAAGAGGTGAATGGGTAAATACATAAGAGACAGAAATTTGACAACGTAGAGACTGAGGCTGCTCTCCTTTTATGTTTGCTTAAAAAATCAAGTTTATAAATCAGGAATTTTCTGTAACCGACCATGGAAGCACCAAAAAGATAACTTGAATTTGAAATATGTTTCCGAATAAGAATAATGAAACTCAAAATAAAGAAATAACCTTAAATTATGGATGAAGTTTTTCTGAAATGTCTTAGGAACAAACTGGCATTGATAATTAAGAATCAAAAATTAATAATTGATTACTGATATTTGTCAGTAATCAAAAATGTATGAGACTTCTTGAGTATGATCATACATTTAGTAGGTAGCATTCTTTTAATTCAGATTTCATAGAATCAAAGGACATGAAGGGATCTCAAGAGGTCTTCTAGTCCAGTCCCCTGCACTCAGGACTCAGCACTATCGACCATCCCTGACAAGTGTTTATCTAAACTGCTCTTAAGAATCTCAAGTGCTTAACTACCCTGACATGAAGTTTTCTCTAATGTTCAACTGAAAGCTCACTTGCTGCAACTTAAGCCCATTGCTTCTTGTCCTATCCTCAAAGGTTAACAAGAACAGTTTTTCTCTCTCCACCTTGTAACAGCCTTTTATGTATTTGAAAACTGTTTTCATGTCCCTTCTCAGTCTTCTCTTCTCCAGACTAAAGAAACCCATTTTTTTCAATCTTTCCTTATAGGTCATGTTTTCTAGACCTTTAATCATTTTTGTTGCTCCTCTCTGGGCTTTCTTCAATTAGTCTACATCTTTCCTAAAATGTGGCACCCAGAACTGGACACAATCCTCCAGTTGAGTTCTTATCAGAGCAGAGTAGAGCAGAAGAATTACTTCTTGCGTCTTGCTTAAAACACTCCTGCTAATACATCCCAGAATGATGTTTGCTTTTTTTGCAACAGTGTACACTGTTAACTTATATTTAGCTTGTGATCAACTATGATCCTTCTGTACTCCTTCCTAGGCAGTCATTTCCTATTTTGCATGTGTGCAATTGATTATTCCTTCCTAAGTGGAGTACTTTGCATTTGTTCTTAATGAATTTCATCCAATTTACTTCAGACTATTTCTCCAGTTTGTCTAGATCATTTTGAATTGTAAGCCTATCCTCCAAAGCATTTACAACCCTTCCTAGTTTGGTATCGTCCACAAACGTTATACGTATACTCTATTATCATCATCATGTTCCCATTACACCTCTGGTGTTTAGGGCAGCAACAAAGCTCCCCAACTCCTGTCTGTTTCTAGAAAGTCTTTCAATGGTTACCCAGCTGTGCCTCAGGTTTTTCAGCTTGGCTTCCGCAGCTCTTTACCATGTTATTTTTGTGTGGCTGCATTTTCGCTTGCCTTCAGGTGTCTATCTTATTGCTACTCTGGTGATGGAATCAGTTTCCATCCGAAGCACATGGCCAATCCATCTCCAACGCCTCCTGGCAATGATGGTGCTCATATCTTCTTGGCTGCACTGTGTCAAAAGATCTTGTTCTGGGCCAAAAGATTTGGAGGATTTTTCTGAGGTAGGTTGTATGGAATGAAGACAGTTTGTACTCTATGCCATTATTTAAATAATTGATTAAGATATTGAACAGAACAAGACTCAGAAGTAATCCCAGCAGTATCCCACTTGATATTGCCTTCCAGCTTGACTGTGAACCACAGGTAACTACTCTCTGGGATTGGTTTTCCAACCAGTTATGCACCCACCTTATAGTTGTTCCATCTAGATTGTATTTCCCTATTTTTTTTATAAGAAGCTCATGCAAGACAGCATAAAAAGCTTTACTAAAGTCTAGATATACCACATCTACCACTCCCCCCCCCCATCCACTAGGCTTGTTACCTTATCAAAAAAAGCTATTAGGTTGGTCTGACTTGATTTTGTTCTGGACAAATCAATGCTGACTGTTACTTAGCACCTTTTTATCTTCTAGATGTTTACAAATTGATTTGTTTAATAATAAGAGACCTTGGTTAAATCAGCGCTCATTGGATTGATCAAGCAATTAGTAAAGATAGCACATATGCAGAGAGGCATACAATTACCAACAACTGCAGAAGACCTTCTCTGTAGCACCTGACAGCCTGTGTCTAGTCTGCCAATGATCTTACTTACTCATGTTTTCTTTGAGTAATTATATCCTTGTACCCTTCATTGTTTATCATTCAAACCATTATCTATTTCCCCCTTTTGATACATATGTCTCCTTATCTCAGGTTATTTGCTAAGTTCTCTGTTCCCTTGTAACTTTCCAACTGTCTCAACACTTGCTAGTTAGTCATTGTTCATGCCCTTTTTTGCACAGTTTCATTTGTTATACATTACAGTATCTGTTACAACAACTTCAATATATGTTAAAGGTCACTGCTCAGTAAAATTCCACTCTCTAAGGTTAGCTTTACTTTAACTTCAAAATATCATGGGAGTCTTGCTCCTAGGCAAGCCTTAAACCTTTCTTTGGTCTGTTTTAAGTTTCAGCACCGGCTCACACTTCAATATCAGATTTGTTGTATCCATCTTTTGTACTCTTTTTGTTTTCTTGTTGACCAAAAATGTTTTAGAGAACAAAGCTGGAAAATGTCTGTTGTCTATTATGTTTTAAGCTCTCATCTCCCTTTTATATTATCTCAAGATACTGATATATTACAAAATTTTGTTCCATATTCTTGCCTATTTTTGAAAAATTCTTCTACAATCTCCTACTGCTACAGAAGAAAGATGTAAAATAGTTTCATATTTCATTATGGCACAAAATGCAGAGTTTCACAGATAATCCATATGATTGGGTTCTTCGTACAGGAATGTTAATGCTTGAATGCCAGGTGATGCCTGGCTTGATGGAACAACCAGTTATATGTGAACCAAGGGTAATGCAGAAGAGAGATTTAAAAATGAAGGTGATGTATGTGAAGGAAGAAAGGTGGCAGTAGCACATGTGGGTGCACATATACACCATGCACCAGAGCTGGAAGATTTCTGTAGCAGTGTGCATTGACCCACATGAGCATTGTATGTAGCCATGTGGTTCATGCAAGGTTATATTAGGCTGTGCAGGGCAACACCCTCTCAGCTCCCTCTGACCGCTGCATGACTGGAGTCAGAATCTCTCTTTCTCTGTGATCGTGGCTTTGCCTAACAAAGCCCTTACATTTGTTCATAGCTAGCTTTCTTTTGTTTTTCTCCTTAGTTAACTGTACATAGTTCTTAGTGTAGCATAGTCAGTTCTCTGTGTCGCACCCTAGGAACTATGCCCATTTCCTGGGGTTCCAAAACTGTGTGTTGTGCCCTCACTTGTTCTCAGTGAGCACCAGTGATTTCTGGACTGTCTCGAGGAGACTCATCTTTCTGTGAGATTTCTGGCTCCTTCCCTTCATGGACTCGGGAAGGATGCCAACTTCGCTTCCGCAAATTCCTTATGGAGAAAGCCTTCCATCTGTGTGTGCAGTCTGACCCTGGACCGTCGGAACCTTTGGTGTAGTGCTTTTCACCGGTGGTGAGTACTCCTTGTAGTGTGGAGGTGCTATGTCCCCCACAGATTTATTTCCTGACACCACCTGGAAAACAGAGACTAATTACCATAGCCTTGGGTTCAGATAACCCCAGGTCACAGGTCCCTCAGTATCTACACTGGCACCCTATGATAAACAGCAGTGCCAACCCTTCCATCCCCACTCAGACATGACATATCAGGCCTCCGATCCTCAATAACGGGGCCCACAGCTGGAGCAGGATCATGGATCATTGGGTACTAGAGGTCATGCAGCATAATTACTCTATAGAATTTATCTCCTTTCCCCTGCATCAGGGACCTCCACAAATGCCTGCTGGGGATCTCTCCCATCATGACCTCCTACAGCACATCGTCCAGTGTGTTTGTGTGTTTGTTCTACACCCTATACTCAATCTTCCCCTCCTCAACACCTTCATCATGAAGATCAAGTTCCATATCGTGACACTCACATCGGTCATCCTATCCCTTATTCAGGGAGCATGGTTTGCAGTTCTTGACATGCAGGATGCATACTTTCATATTGACATCCATTTGGCTCACCACAAATTTCTCTGCTTTCATGTGGGTGACCAGTTCTAGGTTCTCCCCTTCGGCATTGCGATTGCCCCATGGGTTTTCATGAAGGTATTCATAGTTGTAGTGGTCCAGATGAGACATCTGGAGTACTTCATGTACCTTTACCTGGACTACTGGCTTCTGGTCACACTCTCCCACACTGAGATTACATCTGCAGTTTGCACTCTCCACTCTCTCCTCACCACGTTTGGTGTCTGTATCAATTTCATTGGTGCGCACTTGGATTCCATGGTGGCATGTGCCATTTTCCGTGCAGACTGCTTCACGGTCCTCACTGTTGTCATGGAGGACTTAAGCCATAAACCAGGCATCACGGTATTGCCTCTGCCTCCTCAGCACATGGTGGCCTTCACCTACATGACACCGCATTCCTGCTTGCACACACATAGCCTACATATGTGGCTCCTGTCAGTCTTCAGACCCCACCAGGATCACCTTAATGCCACAGTGCTCATCCCATGGTCAGCTCTGGCCTCCTTCACCTGGTGGACCAATCCTTCCAAGGTGCTCATTGGCACCCCCTTCTCCTCCCTATCCTGGATGCCTCCCTCTCCTGTTGGGGCAGCCGTCTGCAGGAGCACACCACCAGGGGATTTGGACACAATGCAAAGCTGTCATGGACATCAATGTCCTGGAGCTGAGGATGGTTTGTTTGGCCTGCCATGCATTCCTGCCACTCATCTGTGCCCATCATGTTCAGCTCCTCTCTGACAACATGACAGAATTCGCCTACATCAACAGTGGAGGGGCACCAAGTCCCTGTTGCTCTGCTCAGAGTCCATCCACTTCCGGAACTAGTGTCTCCCCAACATGTTACCCTCCAAACAGCATACCACACATCTCGAAGAACCTCCAGTTACATATAAGTAAGCTCAACTTTCATGCAAAGATGGTGAAATAATAAAGTAAAAAGACCAAGATTTAGAGTGAAAGAGTCTCGGCATCATCTTACGAGAGGTTTTGGTTGGATGCAAATGCAGTAGACCTGATATCAAAGAGTGAATAAGAGAGGAATATAACACTAGATGATGTAAGTCAGCAGAACCTCTGTTGAAGCCAGTGGAGCTATACTAGTGAAAAATGAGTTTAGAATCAGGCCCATATATTAGACTTCTCTTTAAACCTCTCTCCTACAGTATTACAATTCCTTTCTACACTACAAGTAAAGACAGTCCATTCAAACAATTTATGATATTCAGTAGAACCTGTTCATACAATACTCTGAAATAGTGAAAACTGTTTTTTTATAGCAAAATAAAAGGACAGTGCAGCGCCATTTACATGCATTGCAGAATTACAATCTTAATTGAAGCAAAGGGGACAGGATCACCTTTGGGATGTGCCACTATTAACCCAAGTGCAGGGCTTGTGCAAGAAGAAAATGCACCCAGGAGGAAGATTTTGATGGCACAAAGTAGCTACAGTCCCTCTTGGACTGGGCAAAATGATCAAATGCATCCCAAAAAGGGTCTGTTTCATCACATGACTAGCAGTCTCACCCAGTAGGGCTCCTATGGAGCTGCTGGCAGAAATTAAATTACCCTCCAGAGGGGAATCCAAGCTGCAAACTCTGGATGCCTTCTCCAGAATAGGAATTCCACTGCCTGCAATCCCTCCCTACACCAGCAAGATGCAGAGAAATACAGTTTGCTTCTCCTTGCAGTAAGCAGAGTGAATCTGACCACGTGTCTGCTTAGTGATTTTATGTAATGGGGAATAGCTTCCTTACAATAAAATTCCAATATGTGTCTATGTTTGTGTAGCTAGGTAAGATTTACTGGGCTTTTTGAACTTGTAAACTGCTTGCAAGCAAACTGGAGGGTAAGGATTTTCATTCCCTTTACAAGCTCATAATTAACATTTATGCTTTCTATCTGCTTCCTGCACCCTAAAGTGATATCATAGGCATTTAAACGATGAACTTGGATTGTTATAAACCCTACAGCCCTGAACTATTTTAATTGTTCATCCTTGTGCAGAGATAATTGATGTGGAAAAGAAATCAGAGTTGATTCCCAGTGCTACTTAAACAGTTCTTTTCCATATATCATTCTTTACACAGAAGCCCTCAAGATCAGTTTTGTTTAAGGATTTTTTGCAAAAATTGCAGGATATATTAAGGCCTGTATATTTTATGAATGAGGTTAAAAGCTAAAACCATCAGTTACTTATTCCCTTAAACAATAAGGTCCACATAAGCAGTTTGAACCAGGGCATATTAGTTTGAGTTCCTCAGTGTTGAGCAGCCTGCATATCAAGGACATAAAAGAGGCAAATCTCTTTGGTGTCTGCAAGGTTAAAGGCTAGGATACCATGTAGTGGGATAGTGGCACTAGAACTAAGTCCTGAGATCTGAATAAAGAATAAAATAATTTCTTTTCATTGTCCTGAATAGCAACTTTTGTAAAGACACCTTCACTTCTTAATGGATTTTCAATAACCTAAATTATTTTGTTATTTTGCAGTTAAACTCCCAAAACACTAAGCACGGTGTTAGAAAAGTAATAAAGTACTAAAGCAATGTTAAAAGTGTCAGTTCTATTACATCTAAAAGCATTTCAGTTCTAACTGTAAACAGATGTTTAAATTCCATTGTTAGGAAACTCAGTTTTTTTTTTCCATACTCAGTTTGAATAGGTGCAGCAGGTCAGTCATTCTGAATAACAAATCAGCTTCTTAGCCTTTCCCAGAAATAATTCGTTATTTAAATAATACTTGGTACTTTTCATTTCTGAAAGGTTGATGAAAAACATAAAGGGCTACATTTTCAGATTTCAGGACCAATCTATATAACAAAGTGCCAAGAATCCAAAATTCTCTTTTCATACAAGGGAATAATAAAATATGTACAATATAATTAAAACAACCAATTGTGAGATTAAAATCTATGTGTTTTGCCTTCTACTTGCAACAAGTGAACCAAGAACAACGTATCATAAAAAAGCCCATAGCAATCTATTAGAGAAGACTGCAACATATTCTTGTGAGTGTAAAAGCCTCAAAGCACTCATTTGGTAGCACTCTTATCTGACTGTTCAAAGCATTATGGACTCAATCCTGAAAGATATTGACAGTGAAACACTCTGACTCCAATCCAGATAACACTGAGGCATGTACTTGGAATGACCCATTGACTTAAAATAATAATGCTTATGAGAGTGTAAATTACTTACAGACTTCATCAAAAGGCTGTTATAACACAAGTTTGCATGCTATAATCTCCAGTGCTACCGGTAGTAGTGAATAAATAGAGCTGGGGACATTTCATAATGAAGAAATTATTTGACAAATGTTGACTCCTTTTAACTTCCATGTCTTTTCCATGGTCAGTTTTTCTTGAACATATTGATGTTATCCACTATATATATGTGTTAGGCGAAGTATATACCACATCCATAGGTGTTGGGTACATGGTGTTAATCTGATATACTATATATGTATTGGAAAGTTATGTTTGTGATCGTAATTTTCTCCAATAAATTTAAGTATTTTAGCAGTTCATTGTATTAAGAATGGAAATGGTTATGTATTATTGTGGAATGATATGTAATATTTTTGAGGAGGAGACATGGCTAATATGAACACTTACGAATTTCAAAGTACTCTTTGGAACATTGTGCTAGACAAATGAAGTTAAGTGGGATTCCTAGAAAATACTTGAGAGGAGGAGAATGCAAATTAACCACCACTATACCCATCCTTTTGAAACCGAAGAAAACCCATTGTCTGGCTGTTTACCTAATCATGGTCTCTTCAAAGACCCAACTTGGATAAAGGAGTGACTCAGATTCATGAGCGTGCTTGTTCTGAGCCAAAGCACTTATGAACTAGTAACCACAGAAAACCCTCTTGGTGGGGTTTGAAGGACTGTTCACCAGCCAGAGACCTTGCTGGAGTTGGGGTGGTCTCTGGTAAGCTTATTAGCATGCTTGTCGGTCCTTTTATTGTTTTAGTGTGTTTACTTTGTAATGCTGTTTTACCCTAAGAATAAATGAGCTTGTTTAGAAAGAGCTGTGTGGTAACTTAACTGTGGCAATTACACTGTTTACTGTCTCTGAGGAGAAAAGTAAAGCAGGCCTGCATCAGCAGTCAGTTTGCTGGGAAATTTACAGTGTACCCAGGGATCTGTGAACCCTGGAAATACTCCAGTCAGGAGGGAACGAGACACTTATCTCTGCCAGAGAGAAGTGGTGGCGGGTGAGCTAGAAGCCTAAGAGTATGTGCCCTTTGCTGATCCATAGAGGGGGAATACAGGTGCAGTTGACCTTAACTTGGACAAGGATAACTGAATGTATTATGCTCTTCCCACAATTCTGTTCACCTCCGCTAAGTGTCCCACCACACTTTGCAAAGTTGAAGTCAGCTTTGGCATTAGAAAATAGGAAACCAGTCAAAGACAAAATGCGTGATTGGTGTGTCCTAGCACAGGTTGGGATGTACTGCTGTTCCCAACTGGTTCGGAAAGCAGTATCCTAACAAATATAAGGAAGGTACACAATGATACCTAAAACCAGGGTAAAAAGATGACAGCTGAATGTTAGTCTTGGGTGATGTGTATACTGCTTTCTAACTTGTGATATAAATAAAGGTGTATAGTGGTTTTTGAGGTGTATCTTTAAAGATGATAATAATAATAATTATATGTTCAGTTTATATTTTCTGTCTCTTCCCCCTACCCTTTATCTCTGTTGTCAATTAGATTGTAAGCTGTTTGGAGCAGAGACTGTCTCATACACTGTGTTTGTATAGTGTCTAGAACAATGGTGCCCCATTTTCATTTGGTCCCTAGGTGCTCCTATAATACACATGACTTTATTAATATGTTTTACATACAGTATTTGCAATAGATGGACCAGGTGTCATAAGAAATATGTGGGAAGTGAACATTTTTCACTCTTTGATCATTGCTACATAATAATAAGCAAAGTATATAATTTCACTGAATCCCCAAAGAGCAATTTGAAATGACAGGTTATACTTAAAGTTGAGGGCCTAAGGGTGGTCTGAGCTCCAACTGCCTTTCCCCAAGTGGCATTCGCATAACAGCTGATAATCTGTTCCGCTACAAGAAGATTGCAGCATTTGTTTTCTATTCAAATGAAAGCAGTAGAATTATGTGTAACATATTTATTCTCTTATTTCATTACAGATCTCATATCTGAAGAAATAATATGATACTGGAGGTCAGCATGAAATGCAAACAGAAATGATATGTTGCTCTATTACTGTACTGTTACAATGATGTTTATAATTCTATGATGTTATCATTGGCTTCAGTACAGTAGCCAAACAACTAGAGAATAACTAAGATAATCCCCAGGAAAGTGCTTCTATCTATACTTGCAATCTTATCTATCTTGGTGCCTCTATGCCCCACACCAAAAAAATTAAAAATAGAACTCACTTTCTCCTTCTCTAGCCTCTAGGAAAAATAGTTTTAATAATTTAAGCAGAAGGGGAATGTTGTTTGCTTGGTTATGCCTGTGTGTGCATATGGATTTGTGGTTGTGTATGAAGAAATTATGAGAGAAAGCTATGTCAGAAATGGGTTTTACATTTCATTATGAAAATAGCTAGGTCCTTGGCCATCTTTATCTTTTATTTAAAAACAAATAAAACCCCTTTTGGGTCAGATCCTGTGCTATGGCCAATGAGGTGGAGGCAAAGGTGACTTTTAAATCAACATGAACCTGGAATGGGGCAATCTTTGGCATCAATTAGAGCAAACTGATGCTAGCTGCCAAGAGCTTTTGTGAGTGCACCAACAGCTAGGGATCAAACAGATGTCCACCATGTCCCATTTTCTGGCCACTGGCAGCTGCTTCAAAAGCTCTACAGCACCCAAAGATCCATCCTACTCTGGGAGATCTTCCACTGGGTAGCTCAGCTGTCTACAGGGCAGCTTTGTACTGCAGAGTTGCCCCAAACATCATGAAGAATGGGGCTTATAATATTTAAATTATCAAAGAGAAAAGCTTCTACTCAGCTTTAACATTCATCATGGCATCAGAAAGATTTGCCTTCCTATTTCGAAAGAGCAAGAAACAGCAAAATATAATAAGTATTTGCTACTGAATATATAAATGTGCTGCTTGAAAGGCTAAAAAAATAATGCTAAAAGCATGTTCCCCTGATTCAGATACATTAGACTTTATCCAAATAACAACATCAACTACACTGCCTATATCTTCAATAAAAGTTACTTTGTTAGGATCCTTTCAGCGAAATTATGTTTGTGCTGTTAGATAGGATATATGAAATTCTGCATGTGACAAATTATAATAAATGTACAATAACTATTAGAGAAAGCCTTTGAAGATATTTCAGCTAGGATATCCTTGCTTTAGTAATCAGCTTCCATTACAAGCAGTGAAACAGCAATATTGTTTTTGACTATACATGAGCATACAAATCGAGGCTACTAATTGCAGCAGAAACTTACCCAGAAGTTATCTCTTTTCTATGTTTTTAAAGGGCCCAGTACAAAGAGTACCAAATCCTAATTTGAGGCCTTCAGGCGCTACCATAATAGGAATGTTTAATGATGATGATAATAATAAAACTTGTAATAGTTGATGTAGGCAATATATTCCTAGAACAAAGGGGAACATCAAAGATGAAAATAATATTCTGATTAGTATTATAATGAAAAACAGAGAGAGAATTACAGAAACTACTGAGATAGTCAATGCAATTAGCAGAAGTTAAGTGAAATGTCCATTTTGCCAGCAAGCACTTGGAAGTGATCACACACACTTGAAAATGAAAAAGGCCATAACGCTCAGAAGGAAAGACAACTCCACAAGGAAGAAATGCTTCAGTTCACTATTCTGGAAGGGCATTTCTTCCCTCCCCCAAATTTATGGTGCAAATAGATTACTGAAACAAAAGGCCATATTTGGAATGGGATTATTGCATCATACTAAAAGATGGGCAAACTTCTTTAGGGTCATAGCTTTGGTTCACATAAGCCCACAATTGTTCAGGGGTGGGATTTTCAAAGACACTTGGAGGACTTGGACACCCAGTTCCATGAATGTTAAAGGCAACTATGCAAATCTCTTAGCTTTGAAAATCTCAACCTAGGTGCTTATCCAAAGGATGCAGAATCTGAATCATTTGAGATCTCCTGTCTTCATTCCTAATCCTTCTCCAACTCTTGTCTTTTTCTTTTTTTTTTGTCAATGCAACCATATCCTCCCCGCAGTCTGACCTGACCCTTTGTTTTCTCGCTCTCCAACCCTACACTCCCTCCTGCTGGCCCCTAAGCCAACCAGTCATTCTCTGCTATCATTGATGATATGATAGTGCCTTCTCACTCCAGTCAGCTCCATTATGCAAATGACCTTTGTTTCTTATACTGGCTTGATTTATAGGGTGACCACTTTTTCAAGGTGCAAAAATGCAGGTGCCCTGCCTCCTCTGTGGCCCCACCCCTGCTCTTCCTCCTCCTGCTGAGGCCCTGCCCTTTGACCAGGCCGGAAGCCTGAGCCAGGCAGCAGTAAGAGCCGCCCAAGAAGCCTGGACCACCATGGGGAATTCCTTGAACTTCCACCTGCCTTGGATGGGGGGCCATGGTGCCCACAAGCAGCCCCTGATCTGTCTCCCTCCCTGCCCCCTCGGGCATGCTGCCAAAGGCAGGTGGAGGGTCCGGAACTTCAGGGCTTCCCACAGTGGTCTGGGCTCCCTGGGTGGCACTTACAACTTAAGATATGTATATTGAAGTATGTATGTTAAATGAATATCCCTCTGTTGTAAATGTGGTGTAACCCACAATCAATAGTAATTAGAAGCTAATTTATTTTAAGTGTAACTGAATTGAAGCAACACAACTCTAAATAGTATACACTGTAGGTAGGCTTCATTAGAACATTTGGCTCTCAGAGCTCACTCATCTAACAGTATTGCGAGCCTTGTTCATAACTGAGAGATCTTTATCTGAATGTGTAAAAATAATAGTTCTATAGATTTAAATTAGGCCAGATTAATTTGAATTATTTTCCTATTAAAATGAGTGTACAATGAATGAGAGATTCCTGCCAGAACTTTTATTTTATTTGTTAGTTTACATCTAATAACTTATTGAGGGGAAAAAAAGACATTGAGTCTAAACCACCATACTGTGGCCACAGGATCTGATCTAAAGACCAATGAAGTCAACTGAAAAGCTTTCATTGACTTCAACAGGTTTCAATTATATCTAGTTTACCCATATTTAGTCTATCTAACCACTTTACACTATTCCCTCCCTCTCCCATTCTTTGCAAGTGTTTGCAAGTCCCCTTGTTGCATCTTGTCTTAATAAACCACTGATCTTGCAAACATTTACATATGTGAGTAGTTCATTGAAGTCAGTGGGACTAACTATTTGCATAAAGTCAATCATGCATAAGTGTCCTCAGGATTGGTGCTTTACACTGTAAACTTGTCAAGGTAGGCACTGTTTTTTAGTATGTATATGCAGAATGTCCTGCACAGTGGAGACCCTGTGCACTACTATAATGATATATTAATAAATAAAATGAAATGAATAGTCTAATTTATATGTTTGTACTTAGCCAAGAAGTTGATTTTGGTTAAAAAGTTTTATTATTATTTCTCAGTCTATAAACTCATTCTTTGCTCGTGGCACAATGTGTGTCTTTGCAAATGCATTAATGTACCATGGGGGCCATTTCTGATTTCTGTTGCCTTGTAAAACATGGAATTGCACAAGAAAGAAGCATATGCAGACATCTTGTTCATGAGAAGTTTTGTCATCGGCAAGAAAGGATTCCCAAAAGAATGATCAGTAGATGATTACTGTTGCTGTTGCACTAGATCATCTGCCCCCATACACAGTGCTTTGGAGAGGAAATTTCTGATAAGATCCCCTTGCAGAGATCTCTACTATATCACCACATTTGGATTCCCAGGGATCAGCACAGAACCCCTAGGTCTCATTTTTTCTAGTTCCATGGCAGTGATGGGGGAAAAGGGAGCAAGCCCTTCTTATCCTCAAGGAAATGATCAGGCAGAAACTTTTGAGTTTTCCAACTCACAGAGTTCATAGACCCTACACAGGAATAGCTCATGGATGGGACATTGTGGTTCTGAAATGTTACCCTAATGCTGTATGTTTAAAATTTCTATGTCCCTAGTGAAATCATTCTATTGGTTCATAAATAGCACATTTCCCTTAAAGACACTGAGTGCTGGGAGTGACTGTATGTTCAAATATAGTATATAATCTGCCATGTTATTTTATGACTTGAGAGAGGTAATGTCAATACCTATCAGGTGGAAATTATCAAAATAGACGGGTTATTAACCTATTGCAGATTTGATTGCTTGTTTTTCTTCTATGTTATTGTTAAAAGTAATGGCAAATTGTGTACAAATAAGTTATTAATGCTTCCTTTGTCATAATTAATGACCTCTGTATTAGCAATGCGTTCAAATGGTTCCTTTCATGGAACATCAGGGGGTAGTATTGAAGTTAGTTATTCTTTGAATGTTTTATTGTCTGCTCTTAGGTAAGTTCATAATGAACTTCTCAAATGCAACTTCTTAAAGGCATAAAGGGAAATAATTTTATTTGCACAACTGTATTTTTGAGAGGAGGGTGAAACTACAATTATCAGAATGTAAAAAATACAGCAATAATAATCCATGAATTAGAAAGTAGCCAAGGCTGAAAAATAATTTCAGGGGAAGAAGAGAACTGCAGAAACAAACTTCCAAATACTGAACTTCCTTTATGAACTGAAAAGAGCAAGATAATGATGAATATGGCAATAGCAATATCTCTTTCTTCCATCTGCATTGTTATCACAGAAGTAAGCAAAGAGGCAAAGAGACTAGCAAAGGAAATGCAGCAAGAAGTGAACATATGGCAGGGGCAATATGTGGTACACATCCCTATCTCTGCTTCCTTTGTAGTTGAACAAGAAAACTATGTAACCAGGTTTTCTCAATTTAAATTAAACCAGCACGTCTCCCCTAGACCTCAAAATCACCGCCTCTCTAGAATTCACAGCTGCTACAGAAGATGAGTGCACTGTGAAAAGAAGCAGGTAGAAAAAATGAGATGTATGCAATAAGTTATTCCTATTCTGATATCCTAAAGCATCATTTTTAAGGCCAACACACAGGGCCTAATCATCCCCTCTAGCAGTAAAACCCAGGTGAGGGTCACTTGTGGAGTTACCTCCAGAGGTGAAAGTAAGCTGGCATGCGCCAGTACAGCATACCGGAAAGAGCTGGTGCACTGTACCAGGGTGGCAATTTTAAGGGCTGGAGTCCCAGGCCCTTTAAATTGCTGCCAGAGCCCGGCTGCTGGAGTCCTGGAGTAGCGGCAGGGCTCCAGGGGTTATTTAAAGGGCTGGGGCTCCTGCTGCCTCTACTGCCCTGGGCCCTTTAAATAGTCGCCGGTGCCCTGCCACCACTACCCCAGGGCTCTGGGGGCTATTTAAAGGGCCGAGGCAGTAGAAGCAGGGGAGTCCTGGGCCCTTTAAATAGCCCCCGGAGCACCACTGCCGGAGCCCTGGGGTATCAGCAGCAGCCGGGGGCTCCGGCAGCGGTTTAAAGGGCCTTGGGGTGGTAGTGGCAGCCCAGCCCTGCTACCCCGGGCGGGGAGGGGAGGGCACTTACTGGTACAGGGCAGGCTGGGGTTGGCACTGACCCCCCATCCCCGCCCATTCCGCCTGAGGCCACGCCCCTTCCGGGGGCCAAAGCCGACCCCAACCCAGCCCCGTACCAGTAAGTCCCTAGTTCTGCTTTCACCCTGGATCACCTCCTTACTCTCACCTAGCCAAAAAAGTCTGTGAAAGGAAAGGGCAATGTGGTCATTTGGATTAAAGTTTTTCATCAATATTTCAATATCAAAGAAAATTTTCACAAACGTTAAGTCTAGGTTTCAACCAGCTCTACATGCAAAACAATCACAATGCTTTAACCATAGTTAAGGCTAAGATTTTGTCATGGATATTTTCAGTAAAAGTCACAGACGGGTCATGGGTAATAAAGAAAAATTCACAGAAGCCCATGACCTGTCCCTGACTTTTACTAAAAATAACTATGATAAAATTGGAAGGCACTGGACAGCTGCAGGGTGGCTGGGAGCTCGGGCCACCACCACCTGTGAGGCTCAGAGCTCCAGAGTCCCCCAGCCCCGAGCAGCAGAGGGGAGCTGCAGGGTCCCACTGCCACCATCGAAGTGGGGAGCTGTGGGCATCCCCTACCCCGCTGTGGCAGCCGGGGCATGCGGGGAGTCCCCCTGCCTCACTGCCACAGTGGTAGCAGCGGGGAGCTGCCGGGGTGCCCCTGCCCCATGGTGGTGGCTGGGGAGCTGCTGGGGTCTCCCAGTGGCAGCGGGCAGCTGCCAGGGTCCACTAGCCCCATGGCGGTGGCAAGCTTCCAGGGTTCACAAGCCCCATGGTGGCAGCTGGGGAGCTGCCAGGGTCCCCCTGCCACTGCGACTGCCAGGTAGCTGCTGGGATCCTCCTGTTCCCCACAGTGGCAGGAGCTGTGGGGTACCCACCCTGCCTGCGGTGGCTGAGAGCTGTGGGGTCCCGCTGTCTCAGGCAGCGGGGATACCTCACACCTCCCTGCTGCTGGGGAAGGCACAGGACCCTGCAGCTCCCAGTCATGAGAGCTGAAGTCACGGAGGTCATGGATTCTGTGACTTCCACGACCCCTGTGACAAAACTGTAACCTTGACCATAGTACCCTGGAATTTCTCAGACTTCAGTTCACATAGAGCCAGATAACAAGGTCTCAGTGGAAGAATTTTAAGACCTTCCCCAAGAATGCAGAATTTCAGTGCTTTTTATGAGCATGCAACATTTCATGTGCCTATGCATATGTCTGCACTTTGCAGGGACTGTCAAATTCATGCATACTTAAAAAATTCTAACATTTGAATGGATACAAGTGTTAAGAGTTTGCATTCAGAAAACACATTAGGACAATGAGGTTATACAGATGCCATAGTTTCATGGTTTCCCTTGGTCAATCAAGTGTAACTTTCTTTGCAAGAAAACTACAAATATTTTGATATATATTTTAAAAAATTCATTAGGCAGTTGGGAGGCGGGATAAGTCCATTACAAATTGGATAGGAGATATAAGATTTCAAGTTAGGAGGGATATAATTTATTGATTCATTTTCCTGCAACAGTAGAGATCAAATACTCATCTCTTTCAGATTAATCCATTATATAAATAAGTAATATAAACTATAAAAGATACATCAAACAGAGATTTGCATGAGACCCACAAAATAAATAAATAAAAAATGCTATGTCTATTCTTGAATATCATTGTGAGACACCAGTTGTCTTTGTGGAACTTGGTGTCCTTTAACATCCTGAACTCATTATGCTCTGTGGATGGCTAACTGCTATGTACAGTGGTTAGGTTAGTTAGAGGGCTCACTCTCTTATCGGTTAGTGTGCTGTCTTCTGTACCACTGCTACCCTTCTGTCATCTGGATGGGTGATTAACTGATTCACTCATGCCCTTCACAGATAGCTGGCTGGCTGGTTTTCTACTTCCTGCATTCAGGCTAGTAAACTCATGGGGCCTGTTGGTTGACTGTTCCTAGATGATGCTTAGATTTTCCCTGCCTCTTAGTTAATCTAACAGCAGTTTTCCCTTTTCTCTCTTGTTTTCCATCCTGAAGGTCAGTGAGGTTTAAAGCAACATTTCCCTTTCTCTCTCACCAACTGCACAGGATCCTGCCACACTGAGAGTCTGTGGCCATAACACTAAAAGCACCCTAAATTACTACTCAGATGTTATACTTTTCATTTCACCCTGAATGCTCCCTTTAATTCCACTCATTCTGTCCAGATAGTAAATTATCTGGAACAACAACAACAACAACAACAACAACAAATCAAGAATATATATGTTGTATTTCTCTGGGTTTGTCAAAATTGCGACTCAGTGGATTTCTGTTTTTAATCTAAAAATGAATGTGTATAAAGCCAAGATCATGACTAACTATCTTGCAAATCAAGGGAAATGATTACTGAAAAATCCCTCCTGAAGAGAATCAGTGGCTTTATATACCTGGAACAATGGCTAAGCATGAGTGCCACCCGAGCCCCACTGCTTTACCGTGTTATATCTGAATTCGTGTGGAGCCCCGGGCCCTTTAAATCACTGCCCGAGCCCTGCTGCCAGAGCTCTGGCGGTGATTTAAAGGGCCCGGGGCTCTGGCCACTGCAGGGAGCCCTGGGTCCTTTAAATCCCCACCCGAGCCCTGCTGCCAGAGCTCCGGCGGTGATTTAAAGGGCCCGAGGCTCTGGCCAGGCTCTGACAGCCAGGCTCAGGCGGTGATTTAAAGTGCCCAAGGCTCTGGCCACTGTGGGAAGCCCCAGGCCCTTTAAATCCCCGCCTGAGCCCCACTGCCAGAGCTCCGGCGGTGATTTAAAGAGACCGGGGCTCCCCGCAGTGGCTGGAGCACTGGGCCCTTTAAATCTCCGCAAGGGCTCTGACAGCCGGGCTCAGGTGGTGATTTAAAGGGCCAGAGGCTCCAGCCAGTGCAAGGAGCCCCAGGCCTTTTAAATCCTTGCCCGAGCCCCGCTGCCGGTGCTCCAGCGGTGATTTAAATCACCACCGGGGAAGCCGGTACAGTCCGGCACAGCATACTGGACCAAACCCGATATAACGCGGTCTCACCTATAAGGTGGTGAGATTTTTTGGCTCCCGAGGACCATGTTATAGCGGGGTAGAGATGTATAAGAAGTAAGCATCTGATTTGTCCAAAAATAATTTAATCAAGGTGTTTTCCTATCCATCACCTACATAGTGTACACATGGATGCTAACCAAGTGCACCAAGCAGAAGATACAGGTAGTGCAGAGAATCATGAAGTGACTGATACTGCTGAAACAAATGACTGGGTAAGGGGCCAGATAAAAGTCAAGAGCCTCATGCACATGTGTGAGTGGTGCTGCGTAAGTCAGACCTCGGCAGATGGACCAGACAGGTGACTTCCTGTATCCTTATATGTTGGAAAGAAAAAAGGTGGAAAGTAAGGTACTTGGAGCTTTGAGCTAATGATATAGAAACTTTTGCAGAAGCAGGCTTACCTAGGCCAGTAGTTTTTCTGTAAACATTCTTCTGTGCATTAATTCAAAACTATTAAAAATAGCATAGCATATGCTGATTACAGGAATAGACTGGGTTATTATTTGTATCTTTGCAGAAATGTAACCGTATTGGTCCCAGGATATTAGAGAGACAAGGTCGGCGCGGTAATGTGTTTTACTGAACCAACTTCTCTTAGTGAGACAAGCTTTTGAGCTTATACAATGCTCTTCAATATTGCAGTTATGCTTAAAAGACCCAACTGAGATAGGGACCCCATTGTGCTAGCCTTAGATAAGGACACATAGTAAGAGACAGTCACTGCTCTGAAGAGCTTAGAATCTAAATAGACAAGATAGGCAAAGGGTAGGGAAGAGGAACAAGCATAAACACCATTTTACAGATGCAGAAGTGAAGCACAGACTAGTTAAGTGACTGGCAAAGCATGTAATTGAAGCCAGAGTCCTAGGCTATTGCCTGATTATTTCCTTATACTCTCCTGTTTGTCTTTCTGTATTCCTCTATTGCCTCTTGTTGTATACTTAGATTGTAAGCTTTGCGCGCGTGTGTGTGTGAAAATATACGTACATATACAGTGCCTAGCACAATGGAGTCCTTGTCTGTCACTGAGACTCTTAGGTGCTACTGAAATAATGATGATTAACCAGAAAGCCATCCTGTCTGCATGCTGCCTACTTTTCCAATGGGAGAAGTCATGAAGCTTTAAAAAAGGTATTATTGTTCACCGATCTGTGTTCTTTGGAAATCCGTGGGGATCCTCCTGCTGCCAGTGTATTCTCAGGATATCATTTCAAAAACAAAGTCAAAAACAAAACCAAGAATGCTCTTTTATCTGTCCAACACGTCATAGACTTTTTCACTAAAATGTGTATAGATTTTTTGGGGGGGAGAGAGGGTTATGCTCTACAGCATGGAATTTATTATTATTTTCTCCTCTTGAAAGCTGATCATGTGCATATTTGTGTGCCATATGAACTGTGCAAAATCAGTGAGTTCTTCAAGCCGTGACAGGGAGTTAGAGTGCAAATGGATGCAACACACAGGAATAGTGCATGCATCCAAGAGTATATTGTAGTGTAGCTAGTAGCTATACCAACAAACCCTGTGAAATATTACTGTTTCTGATACTAAATATAGGGCCAGAGCTTTTATTCCTTAATCAGACAAAAATCTCATTCAAGTCACTAATAGTTTTGACTGAACAAGAATGACCAATCTATGCCGTTGGTGAATTTCATGTTTGCATAAGAGCAGGTGAGATATCTTTTAAAGGCAATGAGTTGCTGATGGTAGTTTTCACTGAAGAGTAAATCAGCTAGCTATTTTAATGCCTTGGAATAGCCAGAAAACACACAGTTGTTATTGTGACTATTCTACTGAGAAATATGAAATTGTTGTCTTCTGCTGAATTTAACTAAAGAAGGATTGCTAACCTTCTAGTCAATTATGCTGGATGAGGAAAAATCTCTAGAGCTCCTCTATCTCATTTCTGCACCTGCCAGATTTCCCAACCAATTATTAACTATTAATATTTTTTATATTTTAATACAGTCCATATATGCTCACAGTATTTTATAGACAAATAAAAGGCATGCCTAAATGCCTTAAGGTATTTATAATCTAAGCATAGACATAACATGAGAAGCAATGACAATAAACAGTTTAGGGTGGGAGCGAGGAAAAAGGTTACAACAATAAGATCACTGTTCTTTGTTTAGTTTTGAGCTGTGCCTGGAATAAAGGATACATGTTTGAGATCACGTCAGAAGGGTTGGTGAAATGGTTGGGAGGGTGAGGATTCAAGGATGCAAAAGGAGGGGAGAGAGTAAGTTGATGGAGGAAGGGAGGGCAAAGAAGATGAAGCAAAAGTATGGTCTGGTGGATTAGGGCACTGGAATGGTAATTCAAGAGAGCTGTGATAATTAGCTGGTTCAGCCACAGACTTCCTGTGTGATTTTTGGGCAAGTCACTTAATCTACCCGGAGACTCATTTCCACATATGTAAAATGAGGATAATACTTCTTTACCTCACTGGGCTGCTTTACCTCACTGGGCTGAAATCCATTAGTGATTGTGAAACCTTCAGATATTATAGTGGTAAGGTCCATATAGGGTATGTCTACAGTCACAGGTGCTGGAACCTAAGCATGCTGCCGCTAGAACCTAAGCATGCTGCCGCACCCTGAAGTGGTTTCTATCAGCTACATGGTTTACAGTTTGGTTCAATGGCTCTAAGCACTCCCACCATACACCCCTGTCTATGCTGCAGTTAGACACCCACAGCTGGATCATGCCAGATGAGTCAGGCTCATGGAACTTGGGCTGCGGGGCTGTTAAATTGTGGTGTAGATATTCCAACTCAGGCTGCAGGTCGAGCTCTGGGACTCCACCACCTTGCAGGGTCCTAGAGCCTGAGCCCAGAAGTCTACACAGCAATTACATTTCCCTACAGCCCAAGCCTCACGAGCTTGAGTCAGCTGGCACGGGTCAACCATGGCTTTTTAATTAAAGTGTAGACATACCCATAGAAGCTTGAGGGCAAGGCAAAATGAAATAGGGCAGATAAGGGGGTCATGCATTGTGTGGGTACCAGTGACGCTGGTGACATTATCCGCATCCAAAGGGTTCAGTGAGGGTGGAGTCTAGAATTGGCTGGCTCTTGTCTCTTTTTTCTCATGAGTACCCTAGTGATGCTCAGGGCCTCATTATTATTACCTAAGTGTCCATATGCTATGATCAGTGAAAACTACATTACATTTAATGTTTAGTTTGAGAGATCAATATTTGCTGGCTCTTGCATTAGAAGGTTCAATTGTCCATACATGTCAAAGTGGAATAAGGCACAATCGTTGTTCACCAATAGTATGGGAAACAAAACCATTTGGTAATTTTTTTTTCCTTCTATGTCATGTAGTTTAGTAGTTTGATGTCAGGTTTGTTATCTCTAGTATATTTCCATTTGCAGAACTGTTAAAGATACTAAGGTGGGAAAAGAAAGAGACTGCCTTTGCACTGAATGAGGCAGGGATCCCATTGAAAAATAATATGTAATCATGTAAATAAGGTTTCTCTCAACTGCATCCCCATAAGAAGGCAAAATTAAGTTTGCATGGGCAACCTTAATCTTGTCATTTCTTAACTTTCAAATGCTTGACTTTGTAACTTTCATAGCATTTTAATACATTTTGTGTGTAGTATTTAACATAATCAATATAATTGAATTACTTTATACAAATGCAACATAACATTCAAACTAGTCTTTTTAAACAAATGCTAAAAGCATATTAGCAGTATATCCTTTCTCCATGGACTTACACGGAGGCTCTTCTTGCTGCCTATGAACACACACTCATGGAATAAAGTATGGGGTCTGATTTGCCACTCCTTTACAGCATTGCAGACTGGGATAATTCTATTGACTTCCAGTGACTTCAGCTGAGTTACACCAATAAAAAGCTAATGCAACAGAAAAGAAAATCAGTCCTATAATTCCTAAAGGCTATATCACACTATTCAATGCAATATCATACCTCTTCTGTCATCTTCAGAGATTCCACTTTCTTGTGTGGCCTAAATATATTATGGATCCCGTGTATTCTTCTATTAAGTGGACTGAAATGAAAACTGTCATGTGTCTCGGTCCATCCCCAAAAGTTTCTACAACAATAAAAAAACCTCAGCTCTGTGTCAGAGTCAGTTCTCATGTCAATAACTGACATGTTCCTACTTGCATGCTGCCTGAAGTTAGTGATACAAGGTCTGAACTCCAACACATAAAACAATCAATCCTGTGGGTTTCCATGAGGTTTCCACGGGCTTGCCACTCTTATCTGGCACTATCCTTTCCTAATGAGGCTGAATCAGAAAAAAAGATTTGGAGATCCTTAGCTCATAGAGCTCTGCAGCTATTGTTTCCTTCAGTAACTAACAGAGAGGGTCACAATCAAAAATATCCAGTGCATACCCCAGTGACAAGACCTCCCGTCCTGGGGTCCATCTTTATGCCTTATTTTTACAAGGACATCACATGTATATAAAAATTAGGCTTTTGGATCAAAGGTTTTTTTCAACAGAGGTTTTTAAGGGTTTCATTGAAAATGAACATTTTCATATTATTATTTTTTAAAAAAGTCAACACAAAAGAAAAACTTAGAAAATATTTTTATTTTGTTTTTCATTTTTACCAAACACTGGGACAATTCCCATTTTCAAATATGTACTGCTCCAAGAAGGGGAAAGTAGAAAAGGTAGGCAAAAAATGAAACACATACATACACAAACCAAAAAACACTTTTTTCTCACTTATTTACTTTTTCCGTATTCAAAGAAGTTGGAAAAGGGGTTTTAAAAGTTAGAGAAAAGGGGTGGAAATCCATTAGCTCACTTTTTTTTCTTTCTTTGTAACATGCCCACAACCATTATTTTCCAGTAGAGAAAAAGGAGAGGAAAGTAGAAAAGTGAAAGAGGGGAAAACACTCAATTTTTTTCTAAATGAAAAAAAAGTTTGTTTCATTTTGTTCAAAAAACATTTCTAATTTTTCATTAAGAAATAAAAGTGAAAAAATTGTAAACAAAATTAAAAACTGTTTTCTTCTCTCTTTTTTTTTGGTATGGAAAGTTAAGAAAAATGACTGACTCTCTTAGAGATTGGACAATAGCTAGAATACACTTAAGCAACAGAGAAAGAGATGCAACTAAACTGCATATTCTTTCAGGTTCTCTCTCCTGCAGCCCACCTGCCTTCCTGAATCTTGCAGCTGAATCTGAATGGCTATCCTATGACCTCTTATTGGCTTGACTCCATGTAGTTCTGGGTTGGGGGTTGTAAGAAACCTGTGTGCTATAGACAGTGGTCAAAATTAGTAGCTAAATCATACACACTCACTCTTACACATCTCCCTGAAAACTGGGACTAGACCCCTATTACGTCAGCTTCACAGTTACGATAACTGATAAAAGGCCCCAAAGGGCAATATGCTCACAAGGATCATAGTTTCGACATTGATGTCAAGCAGCTACTGAACATGCTCAGTAACTATGAAGAGCCTGCTGGCTTTTTCACCACTTATATATGTGCTCCCTCATATACTATATATGTTTTAAAAACTGGGACGATTACAAAAAAATCCTTTAATGATACCCACTGCTGCTCTCCCTTGTCTCTGGCCTTTAGGTGTGACTATACCATGCTGTAATATAAAGAAGATGAATTCTCCATATTCAATTTCTACTATGTGTCTTGTGCAAAAAACGCATACATCCAAGGGCCCGATTTTTGAGAAAATGCTTGAGTAATTGCATATCTAGTTTTCACTTACAATAACTGTGAGTCTATACGCAAATAGGGTATTTGTGCATGCAAATACTCAAGTATACGATATTTCTAACTGATCATTTGTTTCTGCAAATACCCAATTTACAAAATGAGTCACAGGCATTGCACATGCAAATTTGTTGTATGCTTGCCTGTGCACTTTTGGAAATCACCCCCTCCACCCCCACCTCGATGTTCCATTAACACATGTGCATGGAATTTTATCTTCTATGCGTATTCCAGTGAGGCCATTTGTGGTGTCTGTAGCGAGATAAGAACAAGGTGGAATTTTTAATCTGTTCATTAAACTAAATCCTATTGTGCAGACTGAAGTGCTTGGAGACAGGGAATGGTCTCAATTAACCACAGAACATTTTGAATCATTTTTGGCTTGTATCTCTAAACTGAAGCAGATTGTAAGCATTCTCCTTCATCTTATTTACTGTTAATTTCAGAGTAAACCACTCGCTCTGAACACATTTTTCCTCATCACTTAAAATTCACCCAAAGTGGCTAATGAGCTGTAAAATTTTATCATTTCCAAGTGCTGCATAAGTCTCTGCATCTATCATGGGCGAAAGAGTACAGTCAAAGACATTGACATTTATTTCCTACTGAGGTGCTTGAAATATTTTTCAGTGTAGCTCATGGCATCATCAGATACGTTTTTTTTTCTCCAATTCAGCTTCTTCATCCCCCAGACAAGTTCATATCAGAGTGCTTGTAGGTTGGGATCAGGTTGGTGACAGTGACCTTCTAAACATACACGTATACAACAAACCTCTGCTATATGGCATCTATTGATATCCTTATCATTATGTCTAGTACATCAAAGTCAGTAATGCAAAGTTTTTATAAAAGTTGAATTTCCCCCCTTTATTTATAGATTTTTCCCCCCAACTTACCCATAAATCATAGGACATTAATTATCGGGAAGAGTGCAATAACAATTCATCCACGTATTTAATAATTTCCCATCATAAAATGTCATCATTGGGAAAAAGGCACACCAAACGTATTGCTCTTAAAGGATGCGCACTATTTTTCTTTCCTCTCTGCAGAATCACTTAAAGGGAAAGACAGAACAGTGGAACAGAACAGAAGTTTGTTAGCCAGTATCTTGATAGACAAAGAAAGGAGCTAAAAAGAAATTGTGATTTTTTTCTGGCAGGGACAAGGAAAACCCTGAAAGGGTTTAGCACTCTGTCAAAGGCCTTTTATATATCTTTTCTTTTTATTTGTTTTGGAAGGCGAAAGATAATTTTTACATGCCCAGTTGGTTTGATTTTTAGGGTTTTTGTTTGTTTGTTTGTTTTTGTTTTTTGGGGGGGAGGGATTATCTGTGGACTTGAATTTTTTACATAATCCAAGTATATTGGACAATAAAGATTTCAAACAATGAATCACACAGACCAAAACCACAAATCTCACTAATATTTGTGAATGTGATCATTGGTAAGCTGTCTGTGAGATACTGTCATGAGGTCATTAACTCATTTTAAATATGTCTCCAGTCAATATCAGTCAGATGATAATGAGTGTTAGACATTAGTGATGTGAGCAGGATTTGAACCAGTGGTCTAGAAGTAATAGCCTCTCAATACTTTCCTGCCTATTCCCATTATGAAATTGTCTTCAAAGGGCTGGATTTGGCCCATTATTGTACTGTATGCTTTAAGATGAAACACTAATAACTCAACCTAAAATATATATGTATGTAAAGTTTATGAAAAAAACAACATTGTATGAGCATTTTCTGGAAGAGACTGGCAGTTGATAGTGAATCAGTGAATTTGCATAGAGGAAGTGAAGTTTGTCTTTGGGGAAAATAAATCATATCAGCCAGATGGGACAGGAGGAAGAGCTCAGCTTGTGTTGAGAGAGCTCTTGTAAAGCAGTATTGATTCACAGAAAAAGGTTTTCTCTAGATGGTATTGGTAATAAACCTAAATAGTGATTTATTCAGTCAGGACATTGCTCACGAGTATCTAAACTGTGACTGTACTTCATGTCTTTAGTAGACCTGGCAAACACGTTCACAAGTTACAGCCTCTCCCCAAGGGAGACTAAATGGATTATAATATAAAAGAAGGGATTTCTGATGTGCATAGTTTTTTGGTCATTTTCTCTTGAAGATATGGGTAATAAACCAAAAGAATGATTTATACAGTACATTGAAACTGCTGCTGCCTGGAATTTCCATTTGCTGTAGACAGAGAAAGGTTAGAGTGCTATTCTGAACAGATTGCTGCTGACTCCCAGTGCTAATGGTAATGCTTAGGAATAAAACCACTGAACTTTTTCAGCACCTTTACAACCCTCTTCCAAGAGAAATTACTCCCTGGGTAAGCTCATTTAACACTTGTGGGGATTCTAGTTTTCTTTTACTAATTTTCTGTGTTTGTTTTGGCCACTTTAATGCATTATAACTTCCTAAAATACTCGGTTTCATTATTAGTTTTCGCTGATAGCTGTAATCCGTACACATCCTGAAGGTGAATGATTCCCCCATTGAATTGATGGGAAAATGTCATTCTTTAACACTGTGGCTGGTTTTTGCTCTGTAATAAGACACTGTGCTATAGTAGAGGGGTTAAGTGGCACAAATAAATTCCAATGGTTCAGCTTTAATCAGCTTTAAAATTGGACACTGACACTGGTAGACCTGGTAACCCAGAATGCCCTTAAACATGGTACAACTGGGGACAATCTTTACATATAGATCAGTTGTTCTTGAATAAATGCTTCTGTGTATTAGACAGATGAAGTTTTGTTGTCACATCAACCTGAAAACATGTTTATTGTGACCTGTGGATGGGAAATCCCAATCTCCATTCAAAGTCAATCTTTGTTTATTAATAAATGTAAACACAAACATAAAAGTAGAAAGGTCAAGTATATAAATCAAGCCTACCTATTATCCAGAATTTTGTGTCCAATCAACCATGCTTTCCCCTTTCTCCCCAGATATCCAGGCTATTTTCCAGTTGTTTTCTCTACAAAATGCTGACTCTTACTTTTTGCCCATTCTTTGGTTGTCACCAGTTTTCACTACTTCAGCCTCTTTTCCTCTGGCTTCTCAACTTCTGTCTCACTCCCACTTCACTCAGTCCAAAAAGTTGCAGTTTTAAAATTTCTATCTCACCCATCAGTTAGACTTACCTCTCCACTGGCTACTGCATTATTGCTTATGCAGCCTGAGGCACATTGT
Organism: Mauremys mutica; assembly: GCF_020497125.1. Lineage (NCBI taxonomy): Eukaryota > Metazoa > Chordata > Testudines > Geoemydidae > Mauremys > Mauremys mutica. The sequence continues at coordinate 50,551,319 of NC_059079.1, read as the reverse complement.
CTAACTGCAGAAAGTTCCAGAAATTCTGGAAGAGCTTATACTTGAGAGATTTCCCACGCAGGCCTAAAATGATCAGATGAGCATGTGAACTTCTAGCGGTTTAACTGAGCTTCAATTGTTGCTGTTTACCCATTACTATGAGATTGACATGTTTCCAGACTTAATTTGTCACATTCTTCATTTAAATTTCAGATTCTAGTGCTTTGAGCACTGGGGCTGCCCACAATGGCAGCCCCAGCACTTCTCTGCATACCACTGAGACCCAAGAAGCATTATGTCACCATGAATCCAAGACAATGGGCATGTTTACACTACAATTTTAAGTCAACCTATGTCCACATTACCCTCCTTCTGTCAGTGGTGTGTGTCCTCACCAGGAGCGCTACCACTGATTGAAGAGGGGCAGTATTGGGTGCTGACAGCTGGGGCACCACACTGACTAGGGAGCAGTATGCAGCCACACTGTTCCAGTGGGAGCACCCAAAGGCTTTCAGGTACAATGTCTCCTGGTCATCAAAGGGCATTAAACATTATCTGTGGGATTTTCTGAAGTGCTTTGCCCAGACACAATTTGGCTTCTGTTGATGCCAATAGGAGTTTTTTTCCACTGACTTCAGCAATGCAGAGTTAGGCTTCTGAAAATCCCACACTACCAGTTTAGTGGTGTCTTACAGAGTAATTGGGGGGAGGGGGACAGAGAGGGTTGCAACTTGTCACTGTGATGTTTTTAATTTAGTATTTCTACTTATTAGTGTATTTTGAATGCTTACTTTAGGGCTAGTTTAATGTGCTCCTTGACATTTCCTTTACTTTACAGCTCCTTTTCTGTTTCCAAACCAGTTACTGACAACTGATGGAAAGAGTCTTTATGTTGAGTTCTGTAGACAGCCACAAGAAATTCATATATATACTAATTATTCAGTATTTAGAAAACAATTTGTTCTTAATGCTTACAAGGTACATATCTATTGCTACACTGGGGCAAGGATTGTAATTTACTATATGTTTGTAGAGAACCCAGCACAATGCCACCCCATCCTTGTGGGTCTTGAGGCACTTCCATGATATAAGTGGAAAATAAAAGATTATTAAATACTAGAAAGAAAGTCAGCCTTCCTCCACCTCCTCTTCATTTCAGCTGTAGTTTATGGTATATAATTTCCCAGTCTTTCTTGTGAATCTTCTGTTGTGCATACAAATAAACAAGTAGGAAAATATAACTTTGAAGCTAAAATTCAGTCCTTTACCTATAACTTGGTATGCTTAGGTATTATAGAACACCTGGCATACAGCTATACCTTCTAAGAGAGATAGGGTATAAAGCAAATTTTAATTAAACAAACTGCTTAACTGATTACCCATACCACATTTCTTAGAGTTCCTTGAATTTTGATTGATGAAAGAAATAGGATTTGAGAGTTAAATTTAATTTATATAGAATTTTACTATCCTTATCAACAGCAACTAATAATATAGAATATAAGAAGGTGAAAATAGTATTGGGCTATGATTTTGCTAAGATAAACTGGAAAATTGGTCAATACAGTAACTATCCAGGTTTTAACATAACCACAATAGAAAATAACACTTAATCACTATTCTGAAAAGGTGACTTTGTTTAGATTTTGACTAATAGTAGGGCCTAACTTGTGCCAACTGGTTATCAACTCTGGTGTTGCTAATCCAACAGAGGAAAAAACAATCCAAAAAGCATAAAAAATCTGGACAATTACTTACATGCCTATTCACCCAGGTCTCCTTCCCAAACCATCCACTGTAGTCAACCCTTTTATACTACTTCCCGACTAATTATATTAGTCCCAAAATCTGATTAACATTCCCAACTATCTAACATAAACTCATACATTTCTAACAAACTGTAGAGACTGAGTGCAGTTCAAGATGGTTGCATACTTGAGCATTTTATGTCTGCATACACCCAGAGCTTGAAAGGCAGTATTTAACAATTAACTCTGGTAGACACATGTACAATGCTTCATAATTTCAGTTAACAATGGTGACTTGTTCAGTTTCAAAGCTACTTTGCAACAGTCTTAATTGGAACTTGTAACAAAACAAGGGCATATATATATATACTAAAACTATGTGGCAATCTTTAAAGCACACACACAAACTTGTACACTTCATTACTGATTAGGTACCCAGTTTCGGGAAGTAGTCAACTGACTGATTTGGGTCATCTGCCAGGAGAAAGTCTATGTGTTACTTATCACCAGATCTTTGCTTATCTGTCAGTTTTCTGCTCAGTTATTGTTCACAGCAGGAGTTGATACTGCAAACACAGGTGGAGCAAAGGACAGACGACTAATCTTCTCCTGTTGAGTTACAAGGCAACCTGAACTGCTGGAAAATATAAAAAGAGAAAATAAGGTGCCTATCTCGGATAGTTATTTGGTATCTCCAGAAGGATTCCCAGGTGGCTGGCCTAGGACTTCAGTCTTCGCCCTTCCAGGAGAAGACCTGTTGGAAGCAATGTACTGAAGAAGATCACCCATTTTATCTCATTTCTGCTGGGTGGATCAACTTTTGTTACTCTTCTTGGAGATGCTGGCATGGACATCTCAGACGTTGACCCACACTTCTTCCAAAGATTCAAAATGTCCAACCAAAGTGAAAGTTGCCCTCTGTCACCATCAAATCAGGGAATGAGGTTTCACCGTTCAGTTCTTGCTACTGGGATTGTGATTTTCAAATGTCTTTGTGCAACACATCGTGTCATACTAGCTTGCTTAAGATAACTTAGGCCATACCCGTTGGTACAGCCATTTTAGGACATATATTGAACACCAGCTGGTTTACTCCATTCAGCAACTAACTGCTTCAAGTTGATTTCTGTGGGCCCCTCTGTGGTCAACTTTGCACACTATATTTGCTAAAATTGCAATTTCTTCATCAACACAATATGGGCTGCTGAAATGCCCAATTTAAAGTTTATATAGTTTATATAACATGTCTCCATGTTCTTTGATGCTTTTTAAACTTGTTTTTACAGTCCAGTATACAATGCAAAGTCACCTCAAGCACTGTTGTTCTTCAGCAGGCTGGAACAGCTGTCTAAATCTTCTTTGTTATGTATGGCTGAACTGTGTCTGTGCATTACTGATCAAACAGTCACGTTTCTGATTATTCCACCCTGTGATCAAGTCTCCTTATAGTACAGTATTTGGTTTGAGTTCCTCTTATTTATTGCCTCTCTCAACAAAGCTGTATTTCATAAACTTAATAGCATAAATATGCATACTTGATCACAAATATTAATGTTCTGTTTTCATTTTTGTCACTAAAGTAAAATAAATCAACAAGAACAAAATCCTTTTCTTTCCCTAACAGAATAGCCATTGGGGTAAAACTTGTCATTAAAGTTTACAATAGTTTCCCCAAAGCAGTATCACTTATAGTCGACATCCCTTTTACAGATATAATTTCATTTAATCACAATATTTGAGGCAAACTGGATTCCCACTACTATATCTAACAATAGAATAGAATATGGTAATATCTATTTTTTTAAAAATCATTCATTCACAGACGGGGATTTTTCAGATTCCCTTGTTGGTATTGGATAAGTCTTACCCTTATTAACGGAACGTAGAGTCCATCTAAATGCCCCCTTTTTGAATTATTAAAATTAATAAAAGGAAACATATTTTTCCGCAATGTTTGGATGGGATTCTCTTTCAGATATACCTGACATCATGACTTGGGGCTCTTAGACATTTACTAGCAAATCCTGCCCCTACTCCTTGGATTTGAAGGGGTTCCCTGTGTGCTGTTCCATATGTGTGCTGTTCCATATGTGTGCGAGTGGAGGGAGCCAAGGGAGTCACACTGGGGAAAGGACAGGAGTCAGCTGAAAAGCTGCAAGGTCCCCAGAGGTCATCTGCTCTGAAGAAAGATGCAATCCCAAATCTCCTGGTGGCTGTTGGATCATAGTATATATTCCATTGGAATTATACTTACTATTATTTTGAATAATTTCTTTTTAAACTTCAACTGTCAGTCGGGAGTGTCAGCCTAGGAACAGGGAGAATATTGAGCCCATGGATTCCTATGCACACTTCAATCAGAAAGCAAGAGGTTGTCATTATCTGAAAACTGTCTGTATTTACATCTAAACAATTTATTAAAATTCCAGGAAAGAGAGAAAAAAAAATATACAGCCTGTGTATACTATTAAAATTTCTGGTTTTATACTTGTTTTTTTGTTATTGTTAAAACCAATCAGTCTTCCATCTGAAGTATAGAATGTGGAGTTTACCAATGGGAGTTAGAATTAACTGCTCTATAGGAGGTACTGAGGGCATGTTTACACTGCATGCTCCTTACGGTAACACATAGAGTACATACATTTCATGCCCCCCAACACAGGTATAAATGTAGATGGTGAAGCATTACTTAGGAGAGTAAAGACACGCATGAACTCTAATTGTTTTATACACTGCAAACAATAGATTTATGGTTTGCCAGGTGTAACCATGCCTTACTGGGTCACAACTGAGGATGCCAAATTCAGGACAAACTGCTGAGAATTAGGGCAAACACAACCCAAAACTGTGGTTATTCTTTTATAAGATATACCAAACCGGCCACAAAAGTAAACTCCTGTTTCACCACACTGGCTAACAAGAAAATATAAAGGCAGTTTCCTCAGGCAGTCCAGTTCTTATATCACCACCAAAAACACTGGATTCAGCGGTGAGTGGTTCTTTACAACCAGTCTCATCAAATAATAGGTTCTTCTGATCCCAAAGGACCAGCCACACAAGTCAATATATAACTTAGATCTGACCCAAAAATCACACTGATACCAATCCTTTAGTATCTAAAATCTAAATGTTTATTTATAAAAAGAAAGAAAGAAAGTTGAAAGTTAAAACTGGTTAAAGGAATCAGTTACATACAGTAATGGCAAAGTTCTTGGTTCAGGCTTGTAGCAGAGATGGAATAAACTGCTGGTTTAAGTAAAATCTCTGGAATACATCCACAGCGTGGGTGGGTCATTCAGTCCTTTGTTCAGAGCTTCAGTTTGTAGTAAAGTTCCTTCAGAGGTAAGAAGCAGGACTGAAGACAAAATGGAGATATTTCCAGGGCCTTTTATAGCTTTTGCCATGTGGCGGGCATCCCATTGTTCATACTGTGGAAAATTACAGCAACGAGATGGAGTTTGGAGTCACATGGACAAGTCACCTGTTCATGCCAATTTCCCTCAGTCATTGCAGGAAGCCATTACCTACATTCCAGACAGCACGTTTACATGACAGTCCACTCAGTGCAGATGGGAGTTTCCCATGGTCCATTGTCAACCAAGTGTTTCTTGATGATTTATTTAACGTGAGTAGTCCCTCCAAGATGTGCTGGCTAGCTACTTTGTGGGCTGTACTCTAGGAGCCACATTTGAAATCCAGGTATAGAGCCAATGTTTATAATTTCAAATACAAAAATGATACATGCATACAGATAGCATAATCATAACCAGCAAATCATAACCTTTTCATAGACACCTCACTCAACAACCTTTGTACAATATTAACTGCAAATATAGAATAGTGGTTGCAACAATGATCTATATGGTCATATTTTAATCAGATAACATCGCACCAGGATTTTTATGGACACTCAGGGCCAGATTCTGATCTCAGTGACAGGTATAAACCCAGAGAAATTAATTTGGCCTTAATGCTGTTATGCTGCATTTACAATGCTGACAATGGGATTAGAATCTGACTTTAGTATTAAACTGAATGTGGATTGTGTACATAACTCTTCTCAAAACACACATTTTCTCTATTCCTCCCATCACACATTGAAATGTAAAACATTGAGCCTCTGAGTCTTCATTGTTCATTTTATATTCTAGTTGATCATGTTTTTTTTAAATAAACTATTTAATAAATGATTCCATAGATATTTACATACAAAAACAAAGGGTGTAAAAATAGTACATTGTACTGAGTCACAGAAAACAGTCCCTTAGAATTTGACATCATTCATTATTTATGGTAACAAGGGAGAGAATGTCTTTCTACGTAGATATATTTTGCCACAAGGTTTGAGGCTTTGATTTGTTTGTTCATTAAAGAAAAAAAAATACTTACTTCCTTTCAGTGGGTTATACACTGAGCATGTTCCATATTGAATAAGCATTCCTGAAAGCTCAGTATTACCAACCAAGGCTAAGAGCCAGATTCTCAGACTTACTTCAGTGGATCTAGGCTGGCATACAGTAGCTGAAACTATTAAGACCCTTGAGGTGAAATCCTGGCTTTACTGAAGTCTATAGGAGACTTCAGTGGGACCAAGATTTCATACTTTGGGTTGGGTTCCCATTGTCTAGGCAAAAACAAGTTTAATCTAATACGTACATCCAAAAATCCTTTCATAATTTTGTACATGCACTGGTGATAAAATGTTTGTGATATTCAGTAAAAGACATTAAATGGTCCTGAAAAACCACATAATTGTATGATATAAGTGAGATTCTGCCAAATGTCAATCAAGTTGCAAAATTACATGTGCATTAGGATAATATTGCATTTTTTTAAATTAAGTAGTTCCAACAGCATCTGTAAGAGGGCAGGACTAAGTCTGAGTAGCTCTCTTTTGGAAAACAAATCATGGGGTAATTTCATTGCATTGTCCCTTTCTCCCTTCAACCTCATGGAAGTTCCATTGTTGGAGCTCTGAAAAAGTCTAACTCTGCATGATGTTGTGGGCATGGCCAGGGGCAGGATGGCAGGCAGTCCATGAGTTGGTGCGCCTCATTAGAAGCAGCATTAACTCCTGCTTGGCCCCTCTAAGGCCTGGTCTACACTAAGAGTTTATGTCGAATTTAGCAGTGTTAATTCGATTTAACCGTGCACCCGTCCACACCAGGAAGCTAATTAGTTCGACCTAGAGGGCTCTTTAGTTCGAATTCGGTACTCCACCCCGACGAGGGGAGTAGCGCTAAATTCGACATGGCTATGTCGAGTTAGCCTATGTGTGGACGGAAATCGACCTTAGTAGCTCCGGGAGCTATCCCACAGTGCACCACTCTGTTGATGCTCTGGACAGCAGTCCGAGCTCAGATGTTCTGATCAGCCATACAGGAAAAGCCCTGGGAAAATTTGAATTCCTTTTCCTGTCTGGCCATTTTGAATCTCACTTCCTGGTTGAACATCGGGGCGAGCTCAGCAGCACCGGCAGCGATGCAGAGCTCTCCAGCAGAGGGGTCCATGCAATCTCAAAGTAGAAAGAGGGCCCCAGCATGGACTGACCGGGAAGTCTTGGATCTGATCGCTGTGTGGGGCGATGAGTCTGTGCTTTCGGAGCTGCGCTCCAAAAAACGGAATGCAAAGACCTACGAGAAGGTCTCCAAAGCCATGGCACTCAGAGGATACAGCCGGGATGCAACGCAGTGCCGCGTGAAAATCAAGGACCTGAGACAAGGCTACCAAAAAATCAAAGCGGCAAACGGACGCTCCGGAGCCCAGCCCCAGACATGCCGCTTCTACAAGGCACTGCATGCCATTCTCGGTGGGTCTGCCACCACTGCCCCACCAGTGACCGTGGACTCTGAGGATGGGATAGTGTCGAGGGGCAGTTTCTCGGCGATGTTCGCCGATGGGGAAGATGAGGAAGGGTTTGTGGAGGACGAGGCAGGCGACAGCACTTACAATACTGATTTCCCCGACAGCCAGGATCTCTTCATCACCCTCACAGAGATCTCCTACCAACCCTCCCCGGCCGTTAACCCGGACTCTGAATCAGGGAAAGGCTCAGTCAGTAAGTGCTATAAACATATAAACATTTATTTTTTTTAAATTAGGAATAAAAACTATACGAAAAGAAGGTCAATACATATAGCGATCGAATAGAAATCCTCCTGGGACACTTCCACAAAGCTCTCATACTGGTATTCGAAAAGCCTACGCAGGAGGTTCCTGGGGAGAGTTGCCTTATTGGGTGCTCCGTGGAAGCACACTCTTCCGCGCCAGGCCATCCTGAGGTATAGTGGGAGCATTGCCTCCACCAGCATGGCAGCATAGGGCCCTGGTCTGTGCAGGGATTCACGCAGCATGCGCTCTCTGTCTGTCCTAGTGACCCGCCTCAGGGTGATCTCGCTCGGCGACTGCTGCATCTAATTAGGGGAATTAATGTAATGTTACTATTGTGAATGCTTGACTTTTCCTTTGCATAACAATGACCATCGTTTAACAGCCACGTGTTGGAGGCTGCAGAGGGAAAGCATACAGGGATCTTTCCCGGGGACAGCCGCGAGGGGCTGGAACAGGGTCAGACTTTATGCTTTCCAGATTGCCTGCAGCAGGAGGCCACTGCTATCCATTAACTTTTAAGCAGCCTAAAGTTTACGGCTTACCAGGCCTGGCTGTTACACGGATTTTGCTGTCCTGCCCCGCTTGTCCGATCTCCAGTGCAATGAAAGCGAATGCCGAAAATTCGAACTTGTCCTGAGAGCACATGAGATAGGTGCCCTGTATGGTCTTGTTCACAGAAACTGAGTAGACTGTGTTCAGTGTTCGCAAACATGTATCTTCACAAGGAAATCACTTCCTTTTTCCCATCACACAGCTGCGGCTCTTTCCCGAACTGCCCCGGCATCCCCCTCACAGAGGCTGGCGCAGATTAGGCGGCGAAAGAAAAAGACTCGGGACGAGATGTTCGCTGAACTGATGGCCTGCTCCAGAGCCGAGGCGGCCCAGCAGAGCCAGTGGAGGGAGACCCTCTCTCAGCAGCAGCGCTCACACAGCGAACGGGAGGACAGGTGGCGGCAGGAAGACCAGCAGGCGACTCAAACGCTGCTTGGACTAATGAGGGAGCAAACGGACACGCTCCGGCGCCTTGTGGATGTTCTACAGGACCGCAGGCAGGAGCAGAGAGCCCCCCTGAACTGTATCTGCAACCACCCTCCCCCCGCCACAAAGTCCTGTCCCCCCCTCACCCAAAATCACAAGAAGGAGAGGCGCTAGGGGCCGTGAAAACTGTCACTCCACCCCAGCAGAGCGCTCATGTACCAAACAGCTCACATTCCATAAAGTATGAGAATTGCTTCCCTTCCTGGTGTCCCTGCCAGCAGGTATATGGGATCTTGGGGAGCAATTACCACACAGGTGGGGTGCAAAATAAACTTTATTAAGGAAATGCAAAAACAGGGAAAATTTAATAGTGAGGGGTGTGGGGTTTGTTAAGGTAGACAATTGGGGAGGGGTTTCTTTTGGTGAACAGTATAGGGGGTTTCAATAGTGGGGTACAACACAGTAGGATACAATACAGTGGGTAATCAGTTAACACTGAGGTATAAATGTAACATGTAGCTAGCGATTTCTATGTAAAAAGGTGTGTCACAGCAGCATATAACCAACTAACAGTTATGGATAAAATGTGTTAAATAACAAACAATTTTAGGTAAAAATGTGTCACAGTGGTGTAAATGTAGAATGTGAGGGGTATCAGAGAGAAAAAAGTAACCAATGGGGTTTTGTGCTAGACTTCAGCAATACAATCGAGGTTTGGCAGTAGGAGCACAGACACACAGAGAACAAGCAGGCTAGGAAGACACAGAGAATAAGCAGGCTATAAGTTTAAGCAGCAAGGAGAGTGTAACAAGGTAGAAGGACACAGAGAAGCTGGGGGGGTGCAGTGGGAAGACAGACTTAATTACAATTATACAGAACACAGCAAAATCTTATCTATGATCTAACTTAACCAAGACTACACAAATTAAAACACAATGCAACAATTCTCTAAGCCTAACTTACAAAGTATAATGCTAAACTTAACTTAATGGGTGCACCTTATGCTAAGGATAGTTCCAGAGGGCTGAGTGGTGTGTGTCCAGGACACAGCTCCAAAGAAGGGGGGGGGGTGACTGCATCAGTGGATACAGCTGAAAACAGTCCAAGGCAAAGCCCACAGGAGCAGAACTTAGCAGCAGCACAAACTCATTTTCAGTGGCAGAGTGTCACGGGGTTTAATAGAGAGGTTTTAAAACACAGACCAAGGTTTAGCTTGAGTCTGTGTGCTGGGGAGACAGAGCCAGCAGCCAAGGTTTAGCTTGAGTCTGTGTGCTGGGGAGACAGAGCCAGCAGCTAAAATAATAAAATAAAAGTATAGAAAGTTTCACAGAGGGATTCTTACCATCCCCCAAGGCAGCAGAGGCAGAAACAGCAAGCACATCAGAAGGCCGGTACAGTCTTGACAATCAGGAGAACCCCCAGGCAGCAATACGTGCTTCGGCGGCGGGTTCAAAAACGGGGGTACGCTCAAAAATAAAACGAGAGCGGAGAAAGGACCCCCAGAACCCCTAGTTGATCAGACCAGGCAGCAATGCAAGAACCTTTCTGAAGTCTGTTCAAAATGTCTGTTTTTAAAGGCAAACCCTGGCAGCTTCCCGCCAGTAACTCTGATTGGTTCCCCTTCTCACAGGGAGGAGAGCAAGCAGGGAAAAACTGCAGGTAGCCACAGAGGCATGTTAGGACTAGTCCTGAGCCCAGATGTATGACTCATGCCCAGGATCTTAAAAACACAATAGTCTTGCAGCTCTGGATAGAGCCTACCCTACACCAAGCCCAGGTTTTAACAAGGCGATAACAGGACTAACCCTTTGAACAGGGCAGTGGTCCCACTTAGCATAAGTGGCCATTCCTTTGAGAAGGGCAATGGCTTTTGTTAAACAACTTAAGGGGCCCTCCCTTGAGAAGGGCAGAGGCCCTGGTAAACAACTTAACAGCCAGGGAGGGGCGGCCACAGAGGAGAACAAGAACAAAATGGAGTAAGGGGACAGCTTTAAGAGACAAAATGGAGCTGTAACAGACATGCCCCCCTGGCCGACCTGAACGGGCTGTGAGGGGGATATCCCATGCAAAGACCAAAAAAAAAAAGGAGAAAAGAAGAAAAAAAAAAAGGGGTGTTTTACAAGTCGTCGTCTTCGTAGTATGGAGGTGGTGGTTTGCTGCTGTCCAAGGGGATGGAGGAATACCTCACCTGCAAAGGCAGGGCTGACGCAACCTTACGAATTAGCTGCTTGACCACTGCCATCCCCAACAAAAAAGACTATAAGAATAAAAGCAACAGTAATAAGCCACTGCTCAATGGACTGGGCCCAGGATCCCACTGCTTATGCTCCTTACGAATCTGCATGGCGAAGGAGGACAGTTGGTCAGCCACGGCTGAGATGTTGTTCCACCCAGGCTGAAGGTGCAGGCAACATTGTCCCTTAAAGCGAGGATCAGGGTCCTCTAAGGCAAAACAAAAGTCCTTCTGTAGGTTGGTCTGGATCAGAAGACGGTTCTGCTCGGCGTAGCTGGCTAGGATAGTGAGGGCGTCACTGGTGGTGTGGCACGTGAACAGAGGCCGATGAACCCAGTCTGTGTCGTTGCAGGCTGAAGCTGGATGCTGTGGAGTCAGGTTCGTGAGGGGGAGGAACTCCCAGAGGAAGGGGGACCCTCCCTCTGAGGCCTCTGGTCTTGTACAGGCAACGCAATTGTGTGATGGGGGGACATCTGACAGGTTCCCAATGAGGACCTCCTGTAGGGCGTAGGCTTTCAACCTGGCAACCAGGGGGTTTTCTCGAGCCGGGGCGGCAATCATGGCGACTGATTCCCCCCACTGGGACACCGTCTGGTCTATAGCTCTACTGGTGAACGGTGGCCCTCCATTGGTCTGGATCTCTTCGGGTGCCCCCCAGGCAGCAATTACCTGGAGAAGGGCTACAGAAACAGCTGGTGCAGTAGATCGCCTGAGGGGAGAACACATTAGATACTGTTTTGCCCCCGGGAGGGGGCCAATGAGGTCCATCTGCCAGGTTTTACCCGGGCTAAAGTGCTCAGGGCTATAAGCACCATGAGCATAGACAGGCTTGTTAGTGACTCGTGCCTGTTGGCGGCTCAGACACCCTTGGACAGCTTGGGTGCACTGCTGCCTAGACACACTCGATGTTCGTCTCCCTCGGTCAGTCAACAGCTGATGTAGGGCACGGGCAGGCAGGTGCCCCCACTCTTTATGGAGCCAGGTGATGAAGGGATCGCTGCAAGAGATAATGTTAACCTGGAATGTGTTACATTTATATTCTCGGAGTTGTGGATCCAGGCTGGAATGAAGAGGGTTACTGTCAGACCTGTGTGAAGGACAATGGGTAACAAACCATGGCAGCTTGGACTGTGCTGCCAGTTGAGTAACCTGTGCCCATATTTCTTCATGAGCGGTGGGCCGTCCTTCTCCCACCAGGATGGACACGCAATATCTTGAGTCCACTCCCAGGACCACACGTGTTTTCGGGCGGGCTGCCACAATGTGAGAGGCTGCCAACAGGACGCCTTCTGCTTCGGTCTTCTGAGCTGAGCTGGAAAAATCTAAGGGTTTAACTTTGAGGGTGTTACAGGTAGCACATAGCATTCCTGCTCGGGGAGAAGGCGATGTGCCCCCATCAGATACAATCCAAGGGGCATAGGCACTTAGTTGGCCAATAGCCCCCGGCTCAGTGGGAGCTGTGGTGGAGGAGGACTTGAGGGCCCAATGTCCAAATACCTCTTGGGCCTGGTAAACAAGTCGCTCCCAAGTAGCAGGGGCTCCCTGCAACTGGGGGCCCGGGGTGAAGGTGAGGTATGGGAGAAGCTGCACATGAGGCCCCTTTAGGGTGCCTGTGGCAGATTTACCCCATGGGAGAGCACACTGGACAGCAAGCATGGCGATCCCCACAGGACCATCTGTGGGTATGGGTCTGTATTTCCAGGGTGTGGGGTTGAGCAGTTCAGGCTCGTGGGGGGCACTGGCACCCGATAGGGTGACTGGTAGTGCATCGAGCACGGCTTTGGCCAGTTTAAAACGCCATAGCTCCTGAACCCCAAGGAGGGGCGTGGGTCCCACTAGGGCCCGAAATGTTATTGGTGTGTGGTTTATGTGTGCATGTACCTTTACCTCTGAGCAGGGCTCTGTGCGATTGAGGCCTTGCACATAAATGGTGTGTCCTGTGGGAGTGTGAGGGACGTGAGGGGGTACAATGGACACCTGTGCCCCCGTGTCCAGCAAAAAGGGGATGACAAGACCCTTGTCAAAAACTAGCGGATAATAGGGACGGGGGTCCCCTGGCCGGGTGCTGGCCGCCGCCAAGCACCCGGCCGCTATCCGTTTTTTGGCTGGGAAGGTTTTGGGCGCTCTTCCCATCCCAGAGCTATGGCCAAGGCTCTTTGCTGCTCACTATTGAGCTTACGTACAACCTCCTTAGTGAGGCCCTTGTACAATAAGAACCCAAAGATTTTGCGTTCTGTAAATGAATGCTGTGAGTACTGGGACCTGGGTTGTGGACTGGCGTGTGGTGGGGGTGGACTGGCGTGCAGTGGGGGTGGACTGGCGTGCAGTGGGGGTGGACTGATGGGTAGAGCTTGGGCTGAGGGCCATCTTACTTTCTCGAGGGCTTCATAGAGTCGCCCAATGGGGCGCCTAGCATACCCCCTTAGCCACAGAACTGCCCCAGTGTCAGGGGTGGTACTGCTATCCATGGCTAAGTCAATGGCAGCTTCGGCTATGGGTATCTCAGTGGGGTCAATAACATGCCTGAAGGCATTGACCTGGTTAATCTGGGCCTGAGTAAGTCCGAGAGGGTGTAGGGCAGGGGACCATAGCATGATGGACCCCCCTGCGATGGCACATCTCAGGGAAGGGATGTCCTTGATGCTTCCTCTGGGGACTTGGACCCCTTGAAGGGAGTGCTGTAAATGGAGGAAAGCCAGGGCTGGGGCAGTCAGGGGCCATGCGGTGTTAGATATCACCGGGCTCCCTGAGAGACCCCGGGACCAGCTACTGGTCCTGGCTAGTACTATGCCCTCTTCTCTATTTACTAGCTCCTGTCCATGTTCCAGGGCCAAGCGGCCTAGCCACAGTAGTGGTGGCTCATTGGCTTCCCTAGTAGTGTCTGAGATGAACTCCTTCATCTCTGCTTTGGAGCGGGGTCGGAGTTCTGTCACCTGTGTGGTGTTGCCCTGGTCATCAATCTTTATACGACTGATGGATACTGGCAGGGCTTCACCAGAGGTGACAGTGGGTGCAGGTTCATGGGCTTGGGCCTCTAGAGGGGCTGAAGGTAGGGCTGGGTATAGTGGGGTTTTCTTGAGGGGAGATGAGGCCTCTGGGTGGATATATGGGGGTGGTTTTTCAGGGGATTTATTGGGACTGGGCAGGCTAGGGGTCAGTGGTGGTCCCTCCTGGCTAGGCTGGCTAGTGGCCTCCTTGGCCGAGGTCATTAGGGCCCCATGGAAAACAGTTAGTTTATCAAGGGCCTGAGCCAGGATCTCATAGGTAACTGTGGCTACCTTTTGGGGCTTATATATGTCATGCCACAGTTTCTTGGGCTTACGAATTTCATCTAGCTTTTGCACCAGTTCTGTTAATATCTGGTGGGTGGGGGACCCTTGCAAAATTCGAGGTTCAGGGGTGAGTTTAGAGGGGGCCCCCCCGCAGGCTTTCATGACCCTTCCCACCTCTCTCCAGAGGCGGGTGGGATCTGAATCTGCGGCTGGCTCTCCTGCCTTAGTGCAGACTGGCCGGAGGCTGGAATCAGCAGGGCTGGCCCTGAATGTGGGGTGGCAGGTTAAGAGGCACCCCACATCAGTGAGCCCCAGGTGGGTGGTATACACCCTGGAGCTCTGGCCATTGCCAATCGTGCAGACCCATTCTAGGGCTTCAGGCTTCTGCTTACTTTGCAGCAAGTGGTATTGTAGGTGGTTGGTCTGATCTTCCTCTGTCCCAGAGGTCTTGGCCTCTTTCCAGGGACAGGGAGGGCAGTAATTGTTACCCCAAGATCCTGTTCGTGACGCCATGTCCCTGCCAGCAGGTATATGGGATCTTGGGGAGCAATTACCACACAGGTGGGGTGCAAAATAAACTTTATTAAGCAAAAGCAAAAACAGGGAAAATTTAATAGTGAGGGGTGTGGGGTTTGTTAAGGTAGACAATTGGGGAGGGGTTTCTTTTTGGTGAACAGTATAGGGGGTTTCAATAGTGGGGTACAACACAGTAGGATACAATACAGTGGGTAATCAGTTAACACTGAGGTATAAATGTAACATGTAGCTAGCGATTTCTATGTAAAAAGGTGTGTCACAGCAGCATATAACCAACTAACAGTTATGGATAAAATGTATTAAATAACAAACAATGTTAGGTAAAAATGTGTCACAGTGGTGTAAATGTAGAATGTGAGGGGTATCAGAGAGAAAAAAGTAACCAATGGGGTTTTGTGCTAGACTTCAGCAATACAATCGAGGTTTGGCAGTAGGAGCACAGACACACAGAGAACAAGCAGGCTAGGAAGACACAGAGAACAAGCAGGCTATAAGTTTAAGCAGCAAGGAGAGTGTAACAAGGTAGAAGGACACAGAGAAGCTGGGGGGGGTGCAGTGGGAAGACAGACTTAATTACAATTATACAGAACACAGCAAAATCTTATCTATGATCTAACTTAACCAAGACTACACAAATTAAAACACAATGCAACAATTCTCTAAGCCTAACTTACAAAGTATAATGCTAAACTTAACTTAATGGGTGCACCTTATGCTAAGGATAGTTCCAGAGGGCTGAGTGGTGTGTGTCCAGGACACAGCTCCAAAGAAGGGGGGGGGGGGTGACTGCAGCAGTGGATACAGCTGAAAACAGTCCAAGGCAAAGCCCACAGGAGCAGAACTTAGCAGCAGCACAAACTCATTTTCAGTGGCAGAGTGTCACGGGGTTTAAGAGAGAGGTTTTAAAACACAGACCAAGGTTTAGCTTGAGTCTGTGTGCTGGGGAGACAGAGCCAGCAGCTAGGATGGGGGGGGAGGGTTTGTAAGAGAGGTTTTAGGACACAGACCAAGGTTTAGCTTGAGTCTGTGTGCTGGGGAGACAGAGCCAGCAGCTAAAATAATAAAATAAAAGTATAGAAAGTTTCACAGAGGGATTCTTACCATCCCCCAAGGTAGCAGCAGAGGCAGAAACAGCAAGCACATCAGAAGGCTCGGTACAGTCTTGATAATCAGGAGATCTCTCAGGCAGCAATTCGTTCTTCGGGGGGGGGGTTCAAAAACGGGGGTACGCTCAAAAATAAAACGAGAGCGGAGAAAGGACCCCCAGAACCCCTAGTTGATCAGACCAGGCAGCAATGCAAGAACCTTTCTGAAGTCTGTTCAAAATGTCTGTTTTTAAAGGCAAACCCTGGCAGCTTCCCGCCAGTAACTCTGATTGGTTCCCCTTCTCACAGGGAGGAGAGCAAGCAGGGAAAAACTGCAGGTAGCCACAGAGGCATGTTAGGACTAGTCCTGAGCCCAGAGGTATGACTCATGCCCAGGATCTTAAAAACACAATAGTCTTGCAGCTCTGGATAGAGCCTACCCTACACCAAGCCCAGGTTTTAACAAGGCGATAACAGGACTAACCCTTTGAACAGGGCAGTGGTCCCACTTAGCATAAGTGGCCATTCCTTTGAGAAGGGCAATGGCTTTTGTTAAACAACTTAAGGGGCCCTCCCTTTGAGAAGGGCAGAGGCCCTGGTAAACAACTTAACAGCCAGGGAGGGGCGGCCACAGAGGAGAACAAGAACAAAATGGAGTAAGGGGACAGCTTTAAGAGACAAAATGGAGCTGTAACAGACACCTGGCTCACCCGATCCAAAATCCCAGTTTCATCCCCCAACTGTGTAGTTGAGTATTAAAAATAGTTTGCTGTTCATTACTGTTTCTGTCATGTTTCTTTGCAGAAGACTTTGTGTGAAGGGGAGATAGGGGTTTGTTAATTGCATAGGACAGCCACCATTACCAGGGTACAGACATGGGGGCAGGATCAACAGCAGGTCACACACAGAGTGCAGTCACTAGGCACCCGGGTCACTCTGCGAGGTGTCTGCTGCCCCAGGTCAGTCTGGGAGGTGTATGCTGCCCCAGGGTCCGAGCACCTGGCATCCACAAATGGCAAGGCAGGCTGCCCTTACCATGCCCTTCCACCCTAGCCATGAACCTCTCCGATGCCCTGAGCCCCAGCCAGAGCCATCATCCCCGACACCTACTCAGCCTTCCCACACACCCCTCACCCCTTCCTGCAAACCCACCCCTTCCTGTACACCCTCCTGTAACCGTCCTCCCCCCAGAGACCGCTGTAGGAGCAGGAGCCTGTCAGTCCTCGAGTGTAGAAGCGGTCTGTACATCACTGCACACCGTACCCACCACAGTCTGCGTCCCTGTTTGAACCCTTTTACGCGAATTCGTTAGTAAAGAAAACTTTCTTAATTAAAAATGTTCCAATAACTTTATTTTTAAACGTCTGTTGGAAGGGGGGAAACCTGGTGAACGGGGTATGTAACCGCTGAAAAAAGTCAATAGTAACTGAAACAGGGGCAGGTTCAGCTTCTCTGTAAAGAGACTGGACAGTCATAGGTTACCCTGCTCGCTGAGGAACCTAGCTTTCAAAGCCTCCTGGATGCACAGCGCTTCCCGCTGGGCTCTTCTAATCGCACGGGTGTCTGGCTGAGCGTAATCAGCAGCCAGGCAATTTGCCTCAACCTCCCATCCCGCCATAAAGGTCTCCCCCTTGCTCTCACAGAGATTGTGGAGCACACAGCAAGCTGCAATAACAATGGGGATATTGGTTTCGCTGAGATCCGAGCGAGTCAGTAAGCTCCTCCATCTCCCCTTGAGACGTCCGAAAGCACACTCCACCACCATTCTGCACTTGCTCAGCCAGTAGTTGAAGAGCTCCTTGTCACTGTCCAGGGCGCCTGTATAGGGCTTCATGAGCCAGGGCATTAGCGGGTAGGCTGGGTCCCCGAGGATCACTGTAGGCATCTCCACATCCCCAACAGTTATTTTGTGGTCAGGGAAGAAAATACCTTCCTGCAGGCGTCTAAACAGACCAGAGTTCCTGAAAACACGTGCGTCATGAACCTTGCCCGCCCACCCGACGTAGATGTTGGTAAAACGTCCCCTATGGTCCACCAGTGCTTGCAGCACCATTGAAAAGTAGCCCTTTCGGTTAATATACTGGCTGGCCTGGTGGGCCGGTCCCAGGATAGGGTTGTGAGTGCCATCTATAGCCCCACCGCAGTTTGGGAATCCCATCGCGGCGAAGCCATCTATGACGACCTGGACGTTTCCCAGGGTCACTATCTTTGAGAGCAGTAGGTCAACGATTGCGTGGGCTCCTTGCATCACAGCAACCCCCACGGTAGATTTGCCCACGCCAAAGTGGTTCGCTACTGACTGGTAGCTGTCTGGCGTTGCAAGTTTCCATAGGGCTATGGCCACTCGCTTCTGCACAGTCAGGGCTGCTCGCATCCGGGTGTCCTGGCGCTTCAGGGCAGGGGCCAGCAAGTCACACAGTTCAAGGAAAGTGCCCTTACGCATCCTGAAGTTTCGCAGCCACTGTGATTCATCCCAGACCTGCAGCACTATGCGGTCCCACCAGTCCGTGCTTGTTTCCCGGGCCCAGAATCGCCGTCCCACAGCATGAACGTGACCCATTGCCACCATGATCTCCGCGGTGCGGGATCCCGTGCTTTGTGAGAGGTCTGTGCCACTCTCACACTTCATGTCCTCACCGCGCTGCCGGAGCCTCCTCGCCCGATTTCTCAGCAGCTGACTGTGGAAGAGGTGGACGATAAGGTGCGAGGAGTTGACAACGGCCATAAGTGCAGCGATGATCGCAGCGGGCTCCATGCTCGCAGTGCTGTGGCGTCTGCGCTGTCACTGACCATAAAGTGCGCTAACAGATTTCCCGCCGGCGCTTTCAGGGAGGGAGGGCGGAATGACGGTTGAATGACGACAGTTACCCAAAACCACCCTCGACACATTTTTCCCCCAGCAGGCATTGGGGGCTCTACCCAGCATTCCAATGGGAAGCGGGGACTGCGGGAACTGTGGGATAGCTGCCCAGAATGCACCGCTCCCAATGTCGACGCTTGCCCCGTTAGTGTGGACTCACAAAGTCGAATTAGTGTCCTTAGTGTGGATACACAAATTCGACTTCATAAGGTCGAATCCACAAATTCGACCTAAGTTAAATCGAACTACTCTTGTAGTGTAGACATACCCTAAGGCTGCTTCTGTGTAGTCTCAGGGGAACTCAACATATGTCAGCATGGTTTCTGAACGTAATGAGTTGCTTGAGCACGAAGAGGGACCAACCTAATGGTTTGCACTGATGCCTCTGAATATAGCAGTCCAGTGGGAGTTTTACCTGACTAAATAAAATGACTAATTAAAGATTGCAGCATCTGGCCCACAATTATATATATGAATGGAAACACAAAAGGAAACTATGAATGGAACTATTTGTAGGTTCTTTAAAAAAAGTGTCTATATGTGTATGTATATATATATACGTACACACAAAATAAAATAAGTTTTCATTCATATTTTCTTTGCTGAATGTATATTCTACCCCTATTAAAAATAACCCAGACATGGCCTTGTATGTTAGCCTTAGAATGACATACTGTTTAATTTGGTTCAACAGTAAATTGGAATTGTTTCTTATTTAAATACTGTTGCCCTTTGCGAAATAGTAGTAGATTCCTGTGGTTTGTTAGTCAGTTTACTGTTGAAGAAGAAATTGGTGACCCAGAATGACAGACCAAGCACCCTCAACTCTCATTGACTTCACTGAAAATTGAGAGCACTTATTAGCACATATGCAGAATTCTTTGTATCACCGAATCAGGCCCTTAGTTTATAAAGTGATTTGGGTCCTTTAGTATTAAAGAAGTAGCATCAGTAAATGGTTTTGATTAGGATTATTAATGATAATTGCAATGGAATTTTTAAATATAAATTCTGTTTGTTACCCTTGCTGAGAAGGTTGCACTAAACTGTGTGCTGTGCTACTGAGCTCTGGCAGCAACAGGATTTAAAAACGAGGTGATAATCTTAGTAATTCCCTTGTAGGCAGTTTGAATGCATGTTTTATGATGACAAGGTGCACTGGAGTGCAAGGGGACTACTCTTTAAACTGAAACAACTTGACAAGTCATTCTGCCACTCAACCATCATTTGAAATCTGTTTTAGTACTAAACAATGAATGGAGTAACAAGAAGCCCTCCTGGTAGTTTCATGTGGGCCCAAAAGCAAAAAGGAAAAACTAAAGCATGCTCTCTGTTTTAGTTGTATGAAGTAAATAGTTAATCAGATACTTTCCTGGTTTCTGGCTGGCAACTGAGAATTGATTCAGTCACAATCAAAGAACAGGCAAATAATCATTGCACTCCTGTATTCACGCTGGAAAAAAAATACTAGCAATAACATCAGAATCAACAACAGTATTAAAAAGCCTCATCACAAATATATATGGCCAGATTTATCCTGGCTGTGGTGTGAGTGCAAGATGGCACAAGGAACAACACAGAATTCCAGTCTCTGCCTTCAAAGAAGAGTAAGGACTGCTCAATTCCTACTCCCACTGGGGTACAGAGAAAGTTTATGAGGAGGTGTTAAGCTCTGGCTCCAACCCCTGTGCACCAGCCCCTTAAAGACTGTGTGTGTCCAGGAGCTCTAGGACACATTCTATCTTTTCTTTTATTAATTTGGTAGTAGGTAGATAGTTTAGGTGCAGCCCTGGCAAGGGTTGGGATGTAAACTGTATTACCCCAAAAGGACTTCTGTCTCTGAGGCACAATTCCTCCTCTGCTTCCATCTTGCTCCAGGGTAGTAATTTACTTCTAGCACATCCTGGCAGCAAATTACAACACACCTGCACTGGGTCAGTAGCACTGGCAAGTGAGGAAGCTGGTGTGGAACCCAAACTATCCTGCCTCTCTCCCACTCCCCACCCACCTACTGGAAGGGAGCAGGAATAAACAAGCACAAAGCACCTACTTACTCTTATGTATCTGTATCCAAAGTCCAGATAGCCTATGCAGGGGTATAAGAGGGTATTCTTGTTTCTACTTAATTCCTTGTGTGGGTGCATAGTTCAAGTAACAGTCAAGCCCTCAGTCTTCTTTCCTGGTTTCTGAAAACTACAGGCCACATTCATCCCTTGAGTAACTGAATGAAAATGACAGCAGGGATGCATTTGGCATGATTTGTTCAAACTTTCATTTTGGCACTATTACAGTTACTTTAGTTCATTATTGATCTGAAAGGGATGAATCAGAGCCTTCGGAGAGAGTAAATACACGTGTTTCTACAAGAACAAGGGGTTACTGAGGTGAAAACTTTTAGATATAACAATACCATTTGTCAAATCTTCCCACATAAGAGAGTCTTATTAGAGTCCTTATGATTCACTAGAAGTGGCCAGAATATTTTCAACTAAACTTCCGTTGGTTGGCAAATGCCATTTTTGTCAAAAACAAAATGAATCATGGAGACGGCGGCGGCTCCAGGCACCAGCGCTCCAAGTGTATGCCTGGGGCAGCAAGCCGCGGGGGGCACCCTGCCGGTCCCTGCAAGGGTGGCAGTCAGACAGCCTTCGGTGGCTTGCCTGCAGGAGGTCCGCCAGTCCTGCAGATTCGGCAGCAATTCGGCAGACCTCCCACAGGCAAGCCGCCGAATCCATGGGACCGGGGACCTCCCACAGGCAAGCTGCTGAAGGCTGCCTGACTGCCATGCTTGGGGTGGCAAAAGAGCTAGAGCCGCCCCTGCATGGAGATACATAGATTTTGAAGACATTTTTGACAGAAAGGTTTCTGAGGACCAGGGTGGACTCTGGTCGAGAAGGAGTTGAACTGAACCCTGACTTTTTTTATCCAAAAAGGAACATTCTGATAAAATTCCATTTCATTAAAACTTTGAAGTTTAGTTTTGTTTCAATGCAGAATGAAAACAGATTTTAAAAAGCTGAAAGTATTTGTAAAATGTAATTGTTAGTAGCTTTATCACTCACATAGACTTTGATAATGTCTTCCTGGATTTATTTGCTAATTCTTACCTTGTAGCAAGAAGACAGTGGGTTTCAGAGCAGAGGTTTAAGAGGATTCTCAGGACTTGTCTTCACTACCGGGATAAGTCGACTTAAGTTATGCTACTCCAGCTACGTGAATAATGTAGCTGGCGTCAATGTAGCTTAGGTTGACTTACACCAGTGTCTTCACTGTGCTGCATCGATGGGAGATGCTCTCGGTCAACTTCCCTTACTCTCCTTGAAGAAGTGGAGTACTGGGGTTGACAGGAGAGCGCTCTGCTGTCGATTTAGTGGGTCTTCACTAAAGATGCCAAATTGACCCCTGCTGCATCGATTGCAGAAATGTCAATCTCCCTGTAGTGAAGACCAGCCTTCAGAAACCTTAAAAAAAGAGAAGAAGTCAGGAAGAAGAGAAGGAACAGAAGCAGACTCTCTCTGTCAGGAAGAAAAGGAAGTAGAAGCTGTGAGTGAGAATATGAGATGAGGTAAAGTGCTCTAGCCATACCTTCAAATAAATTAGGCTACAAAATCATCATCATCATCATCATCATCATCGACCCTGCCAGCAGGTCTTGGGGGACAACTACTGCACTGGTGGGGTGCAAAATAAACTTTATTAAGAAAATGCAAAAACAGGGAAAATTCAATAGTGAGGGGTATAGGGTTTGTTAAGGTAGACAATTGGGGAGGGGTTTCTTTTAGTAAATAGTATAGGGGTTTCAATAGTGGGGTACAATACAGTGGGGTACAATACAGTTGGTAACCAATTAACACTGAAGTATAAATGTAACAGGTAGCTAACAATTTCTATGTAAAGGGTGTGTCACAGCAGCATATAACCAACAAACAGTTATGGGTAAAATGTGTTAAATAACCAACAACTCTAAGTAAAAATATGTTACAGTGGTGTAAATGTAAAATGTGAGGTGTGTCAGGAGAAAGAGGGTAACCAATGGGGTTTTATGCTAGATTTCAGCAATACAATGGGGGAAGGGATTAAAGGAGAGAGAGAGAGAGAAAAAGGCAGTGGTAGAGGAATGAGGTTGGGGGATGGGGGAAGAGGAGCACGTGGTGGAGCAGAGACCAAAGGCAGAGGTGCTGCGGAGGGAGATTTAAACTCAGGGAGACACAGAGAGCAGACAGGCTGCAAGTTTAAACAGTAGAGGGACTGCAACGAGTGACTGGGGAGCTCGGGGGGAGACATGGGCAAGCCCGGGGGGGCGGGGGGGGGTTAACTAGTGGTGGCTGCAGCAGTGGGGCGGCTGCAAGCCGGCAGCCCAGGATACAGTCCAGGAAGGCACAGCTTAGCAGCGGCACAGGCTTATTTTTAGCAGCAAAGGCGCTGCGGAACAAGAAACAGATTACAGATACAGACCAAGGAGTTAGCTTGGGTCTGTCTGCTGGGGAAACAAGGCCAGCAGCTAGGACAGGGGGAGTTTGCAAGAGGGAGTTCTTACCAATCCCCAGGACAGCAGCAAGCACAGAGGCAGGAACAGCAGTAGCATCGGAGGATGGAGAGAGGACTCGATTCGCTTACAATAATCAGGAGATCTCCAGGCACAAATTCGTTGTTCGTGGGAGGGGAGTTTAAAAACGGGGGTATGCTCAAAAACAAATGAGAGCGGGGAGAGGGCCCCCCAAAGACCCCTAGCTGATCAGACCAGGTGGCAAAGCAAGGACCTTCTCTGAGGTCTGATCAGAAAATGTCCGGCTTTAAAGGCAAACTTAGGCAGTTTCCCACCAGTACTTTTGATTGGCTCCTCTTGATACAGGGGAGGAGAGAAGGCAGGGAAAGGCTGCAGGTAAGCATAGGCATGCCTGGGCATGTTCTGAGCCACAGGTATGACTCATATGCTTAATTAGTTGGACACTTCAGGTCTTGCATTTCTGGGCAGCGCCCCCCCACACCGAGCCCGGGTCTGAACAAAGGAGCCAAACAAAGAAGCAAGAAGCCCCCTCCCTAGGCAGAGCAATGGCTCAAGTTAGTCTGTACAAGCCATTCCTATGAATAGGGCTGTGACTTTAGTTAGCACAATGGCCGGGAGGGGCGGCCACACAGGACAAACAGAAAGGAGAGGGGAAAAAAGGAATGCAGCAGGGGGACAGCTGTAACAGACAATCATCATCCAGGTTTAAAATCTAGGATGGGAAATAGAAAAGTTCTTCCCCAAATCTATTTAGGAGATGCTGAGAATTGGTGACTCAATGCTATAGTGAAAGGTGGATCAGTTCCTAAATGCTTACCACTGAAGGAGAGGAGGAATTGTGCCTCAGAGGGATGTCTCTGAGTGTGTCTCTAAATAGCTTCATAATAAGGCCTTGTGTTGCTTCTCAGTGGGGTATCTTTCTATAATATATTTGAACTTTCAAGACTCATCTGGTTTGCTAGAAGAGATCTTCAAAATGCTTCCAAAAAGTTTTCAAGCATTTTTTTCCCCAGAGATTAAAATATATTTTGTTTCTGCTTCTGTTTAAAAATAGAATTCACCTATGGGCAAAAATCAAACACAGAACAATTCACTTTGAAATGCGGAATTTTCAGAAAGTTGTGAGTGTTTGAAAACAGGGGATTAGAATGGAAACTTTAATGCAATCTTAACTTTAACAGAACATGGCAAGCACTCCCTGAGCATGAACACAAAACCTAGACTTATATGATCCCTAAATATGAAGGCTCCTGATTCCTGCTTCTGTATTACCTGTTTACTCACCATCTTTCAAGTCTGCATTTTTGACGAGTCTGCTTTAGGTGCATGTGCTGTGTGAAGATATATTGTCTTTTCTTTGACCCACCTGAGTTAGGGATGATTGTATTTACCAAAGGTATTTGGAAAAAAAACTAAAGGATTGCTGCACTTTCTCCATGCTATTTCATGCAATCTGTTGACTTTACCATCAAACTGCCAGCAAAATCCAGATAAAAAATCAACTTCAAGACAAGAATTTGTGATCTCCTTATAAAAAGAGATGCTTACCGTCTGCAGCATTAATGTTTCTCTGCTAAGTGGTGCCCCCTTAGTCAATCTTTTAAACTTCTTCCTTCATGAAAGAAACGATCATTAAGAAATGGAAATTTCCAAAAGCTTTAAAACACAGGCTTAGTAAAACCTCAACTGATTTGAGTAACGTTAATATATTTATGGCACTCACATCCCAGGTTATCCAAAAATACAAGATTATTGTTATGCCTCAGGCATTTCATCACAGATTCTTCAGTAATATTCTGCCTCAAGACAGCAGAGTGATCTCAAACAAATCATGAAGACAGAACAATAAATCCCATCTTGCACCTTCTGAAGAAAAATATGGGGAGACGAGGAAATAAATATTCTAAGTACAGAACATATCTTGAAGAAAAAATTCTCTTACATCACCAATGATTTCATGCATAAATGGAGTATCTAACTACATTTTGTATTTGTAACAAATCACTCATTAAAAGTTATGATTTAATTTTGTTTTGATAGATTAAATACTAACTCATTTTATAGACTTTTCAAACTTTATTATGCTCCAGCCTAAAGTATCATAGAGATAATACAAATTATTTCTGTAATGACAAATATACTGCTGAGGTAAGTAAGTAAAACTCCACTGAAATCAATGCACTCACGCCAGTAATGAATTTGTCATGTATACTCAAATTCATACAAAAGTACTGCAAATCACTTCGCAGTAAAGTAGAATATGAGCATGCAGATAAGTAGAAAGAGTACTTTTTTTCTCTCATACAATCAGATAAGTGAAATGAATACTACATATGGCTATGCTACTGTTGAAAATGAAGCCACAAATAAAGGTGGGCAATAAAAAAATGGCCGTTCCACAAAAGTTTTTGAAATTTCAAATTTTTCCCCATCACCAATAGGGATGTAAAAGCAAAATCTTGAAAATTCTCAAAAAATGTCATGAACTGATAATCAAGAAAAAAAATCAGATCAGGGCAATAGAAATGTTTCATTTTGATAAAGTTTGAAACATTTCATTTAAATTTCAAGCTTTTAAAAAAAAACTAAATAACTTACATTTTTAATTTTCTTACATTTCCAATTTTCTAAGTTGTTTAGAGCTGGAAAATGAAAATTTTTATTTTGAAAATGTCCAAGCAGGACATTTTGACAATTAAAAAATGTTTGTTTGTTTTTTCAACATTTTTTAATCAAGAGATTCATCAAAACCAACTCTTTCCCACAATGACCTCAGAGTGTAAAATGAAAACATGATGGTATTTTGCAGTGAGGTGGATCTCTTGCTATCAACATGTGCACATGACTTTATAAATAAGTAGCATACTCTTCTCTTACTTAACAGGATTGTTCATATTTTTAACCTCTGCCATATCTGTGCAGCAGCATGTTCTTCCTTCCTATATTGTCGTCTTTTCCCATTTTGCAGTCTTGATGTGTTATGGAGGCTAAAAGACTTACATAAGGCTTTTACTGTAGTGTAGACACTTCCTACATTGACAAAAGGTTTCTTTTTTTTTTACTGTTGATGTTGGTAATCCTTCTCTCAGAAAGGCAGTAGCTAGGCTGACCTAGCTGCATGCACAGTGGGAGTTAGATCGACCCAACTACATCACTCAGAGGGTGAAGTTTTTCACAACCCTGATCGATATAGCTAGGTTGACCTAAGTTTCAGATGTAGAGCAGGCCTATGTTTGCAGATACTGCTACCATGTGCTCTACACTTTCTGAAAGTCTTTTGTTATTTACCTGAAAAAACGTTGGTCATTGTACTTTTATTCGATGGAGCAACAGTAATGGGCAAATATCACCATCACTACTAATGCTGCTAAATAATATGACTGGTTTCTTTTGGTGACTAGACCACATTGAAACTATGCTATATCACAGGAGGTATTATTTGTCATGGTTGTCACCCCTGGGACCAGGGTAGGAGCAGCAGAGGTTAAACCCCAGTTACTTTGACTCTTGTTTATTGGGTGAACCAAATGACCCTGCCAAACTTGTAAGGATGACAAGCATTGGATTGGCTACAATCATCTTTCCCAGTTGTTGGTATTTTTAAATGGTTTATCATTTGTTAAACACTGTAATTGGCACTATAGAAGGAAACAATGCCAAGGAATGTTTGTTCTAAACAGTGCGATGTAGTACACTTGGAAATTCTCAAAAGAGTTCAGTCTTAGACAATGTTTGTTTCTTTGTCTGCCTCCTCACATTTGTGATTCCACCCCTCTTTGTCTTTCTTAAAAAATTGATAGTCAGTTGTTTTTGTTTTAAATCCAGTGGTTGAAAGTGGAGGGGAAATTCAGATATGTACAGTGCAGTATAGTGGAAAAAAGAAAAGAAAACAGAGGTGATTATGGTTGTGTTTATAGCTTGCCAGTGAGATACCTAAGACAGTTTGCTTCCTTGAAGTATAGTGGAAAAGATTGATAAATAGGATTTCCCACAGAGATAGACTTTCACATTGTGTAGGATCCTGCAGAGAGTCACAAAGGAGCCTACATGACAGGAAATCTTTCTTCTAGGCAGTGATCCCACTGAAATTACAGGCTGTCATTAAAGAACTATAAAATAGTTGGAGCATGATACTGGTTGAGCATTTACATAACTTTTAGTCAGTTATATGTTAAGGTATCTGAGCAGGCAGTGAAATAACAATGGTGACAATATGCCTGTGGTAGGCGAGCTAGTGGACACAATTTTTTTTTTCAAAGGTGTTCTTTGCAACCGGAGTTGGTGAGCTGTAGCATATCTCCAACCTTCCATGTGCATATTTGTTAGACATCTGCTATAAATCTGATGCCATGAAACAAGTTTCTCAGAGAAAATACAGAGGTTAAGCATAAATACAGAGCATATCTAGAGATCCTGGATCATATGCTGTTTGGATTATATTAACCTATGGCAGCTAGATTTATTTGTCACTTGAAGACCAGTTGTTTAATTGTCTTGTATAAATACTGACTTTTTTTTTAACCAGAATAGTTTTTAAATTGTTAAAATAACAGAGAGCTCAGTCATTAGCCCAGCTCCTTATGCCCCCTTGCTGGGTGCCTCAGAGCACCCAAGGGCTCATTATCCCCCTTCTGTGTGGGTGGCCTGACAGGGAGTAGCCAGAGTCATGACTGTGCCCTCTCAACACACTAGCCAACACAGCTGAGCCAATATAGATGGGGAAGTAAACTGTTCCTGGAAAATGGCTGGTGCAGTATGCTTCCCTCTAGAGTCAAAGTCACTTGTCAGTCCCTGTGGGGCCCTTTCTTTGAGCTGGATTGCAAGGTGCCTCTCCAGCCCACAGACAAGATGGGTCTGAACTTTTTGTGGTCATTAACACCTGTGCAAGGTTTTACATGTACTTTGTGTGATGCAAATGACTCCACAAGTGTAAATGGCTATGCAATGGCAATCAGACCATTGTGTTAATGTTTTCAACAAATTTAATAATGGTTAAAAGCATCTAGGTATTTATACAGGACAATTAAACAGCTTCTTTCCTAGTCACAGCTGTATTTATCTAGCATAGGTAATTATAAATCAAAATCACAGTTGAGCTGGGAGCTCTAGGGTAGACTGGTTGGTTTCTTATCTCACTTATACTGTTTTTTCAGCACTGTGCCTCTATCCATTCCAATGAAATCACTGTGGATTTACACCAGCATAACTGAGATCAGTATCGGGAGCCACTGTTTTAAGCAGGCTTTTAAAAAATCTATTTATGATAAACATATCCATGCTTATAAAGACAGTATTTGTATAATTTAATTTGCAAGGAAAGGGAGAAAGCAAGTTTGAGACAGTAGAAGATAGGGTGTGGGGGAGTTGTTCTCTCAGCAGTTAGTCATAGAGAAGTATCACTCCCTTGGGAACAATGAACATTCTCCATTTGACAGCAGAGCTGAAAAGGTGGACACAAACTAAACGGTGCTGCTAACAGAAGCTGTCACCATGATTAATGCTGATGAGCAGTAATTAATGTGGGTTCATTGAAGCAAGGCCTGCTTCAAACTCAGAGACCAGTGATACATAAAGGAAAGGCACACACACATTTTTATGATGAGATGGTCTGACAATAAGGTTGCACAGGCTCAATAGTCTTCAGCAGCAATCCAGCAGTGACTTTGAATCCTCGCTCAACTGAAACAATAGGCCTTAAAGGCAAAAATATTTACTGTCATTAGAGATGGGTCTGAATCAGCTCTTTGTATCTCAGCACCCCCAGTGCCTGGGAAAGTTTGCTCCTGCTAGAAACTGTATAGTTCAGGCCCCTCACTTAGCTGTATTCAAAAGCTGCAAATGAAGGTTCAGGTTTTACTTGCAACTATAACTGTTCCAGAGTCTATTATGAGTGACTGAAAACTCAGTTACAATAGAGATGAACATTAACTAAACCTGTCCTTACAGCTCAAGCTATAGATTAACTTGGTAAATAAAATTATTTAAATAGGTGTTTCAAGGAAAATTTGAGTTACAGCAGAGCTACAGCTGGTGTAAGTTACCATAGCTCCATTGCGTGAGTGAAGCCATGCAGATATACATCAGCTGAGCATCTGGCCCATTATATTTAATTAATTTGTCATACTCTGAAAAATAATATTTAATAAATGATGCAATTCTGACATTTAAATCCTCTCTCTCGATTTAAATATAGAGGCAGATTTTGTATATTGTAATATCTATATCTATAACATGTTTTATGGGAGAGTCCCTTGGAGAGGCAATGTACTTGTCATCACCTTACTGAAGCATTTGTTTTAGATTTACATGCTATTGCACGTTGAAATAGTGTCACTGCATAAGGCAATATATTCCCTGTACTTTGGAATATACAATACACACAAGAGATTCTTCAAATGAGTAATCATTAGGGAACGCTTTACCAACAATAGACTTCACACACTTTGCTGCTAACAGGGCAATCCAACTAGTATCATAAAATAATGAACATATTTAACTCATCCCCAGGGCCATTTCCTCAACTGGTGTTAATCAGCGTATCTACACTGAAGCCAATGGAGCTATGCCAATTTACACTAGCTGAGGCTCTATCCCATTCTTTTGCTTAAATCCTGAAGTGATATTACGTTAATATTTGCCATGCTATATTTAATTCACATAACTCCAGTCCAGTTACTAATATGAGTTAAAATAATTTCCGTGTATTGTTTCAACACACCATGTAGGGGAAACGTAGTTGGATGAAAAGTTTAGGCAAAATTTGAGAGCTTACGTCAGTGTTCTGTGACCAGGGGCAAGTGTTTCAGGGAAATGAATGTCACACTATGCCTTTTCCATGGATGTATGCACAGCTAAAGAGCCAACATATGATATGTCTTTCACTTGGCTGAGAGGCATGCCCCCTGTCAAGAGTGCCTCAACTCCTAACTGCAGCCTGTTATAATTAAATATTAGCCAGGTATGTAATATTGCTGGGTAAGATGTAATTTAGAATTATTCTAGGAATAAACAGGACATGAGAAATGAGGACAGATATTACAAGTGTTGTGTTTTCTGACATGCTAACATATTAACTAATATGTCTGGAGTCTGTATATAATCCTAATCTCATATCTGTGGCCTGTGCACAGGAGGGGCTTTAGAGTCAGAGCTTAAATTTGACAAGTGGCTTTTGGGAGACATTTGAATAAAGGTGATATATAAATGTAATATTATTACCATAATGCATTTAAAAAACCTACAGGTTCTTCCAAATCTCTACATCCATTAATCCATTTTGAAATTAAATGTGTGTCATTCTCTTAATTCTGCAAATGATCATCCTGCAGCTTTAAGCAGGGGAGTTTTTTGCTGGTCTGGCCAAGTGAAGGGAACAGTGCTTTATGGTGGTGGGGGTGTGTGTGATGAAAACTGCTGCAAAAGGGGCAGAGTGGTCGCTGACTCATTCCCTGGGAATGCAGGATTTGAAAAGAAGCAACAAGATGTCTGGAGCCTTCCTTTTTACACAGACCAAGGCTGAGGCAGGACCCACCCTCCCTCCCTTTTAGGTGGTAAAATACCAGGTTTGGTCAACACCTGCTGTGAGCATTATGCTAGCTGCCTCTTTTTTAGTGGGGAGCTGGGAAGGAATTTTTCCCTTACCACCATATTGGCTTTGGGTGCAGTTGCGGTTTTTTTCACCTTGCCCACAGCGAATTTTGGGAAGGGCTTTGTTTGTTCATGACATGATGGGCGGTAGGCCCTATGTTGCAACTCATTATTTAAGTGTCAGGTGGATGTGCAGTGCAGGTACTCCATAGGAAAGGTATACAGTGACCAGATCAATGGCTTGGGAAAGAACTTAAAAAGAGGGGTTCATTAAAGGAGTGAATGGGGGGCAGTTGGAGACTCCTATGATTGGTACAGCAGGGAGCCAACCCCCCATTTTTATAGCCCACCTTAACCCTCCTAGGAGGTGCGGGTCCCGGCAATGGATTTGCCGGAGGGACATAGATGGAAAAAGAGGGGGAGCTGGTAACTATAGAATAAACATGGGGTTACCTGCACTATACAGTTTTATCTGCCGGGTAGTCCCAGACATCTAATAATAAAGTTGTGGCCTAATTAAACCTATGTCAAATGTCTCCTGCCCTTCTTTCAGCATAGCCAGACAAAAGGAAAACCTTGCAATCTCAATTATCATTCTTGGGAGATAATATTAATTAGTCTCATATCAGAAATCATGTCTGAAAGCCTTTGGAAGTATAACTTTTTTGTTTTACTTCTTTTACTTTAATTTGTTTTCACCTTTCTCCTTCAGCCTGCAGTGACACTTCCATTTTATTATAATACCATTGCAATTATGAAATACACTTTGTATAATCTATATTCATTCGGATGGTTTTATTTATTTCTTTTATAGATTTTTAAAAATCATATTTTTTCATTAAAAAGGAATATTTACTGTACCAAAGGGATTATAGTGTAAATTAGGATAGCTCCATTAATGTCCATGGAGTTATGCCAGTTCATGCCTCTTGATGATCTGCCCTAATACTATGTGAAATAAATATGAACTAGGACAAATACAGGTTGAATGAGGTCATTTTCTGCCAAACAATGTTTTCCCTCTCAAGGGAAAGAGCATTACAGTATACTACCACACACAATTTAGACATAAAAATTACAACCACAACTGAACATAAGGCGTAGAAGGGACTAACATCTGTTAACTAGAGAGTAGCTTCCAAGCAAAGCAGGAAAAAAAAGAGAAAGATTTGTCAATGAGAGTGGCATATCTTCAGCCCAGCATCGCTAACCCCCAAACATTTAAAAATGACAAGTCATCCCCCACCCCTTCAAATTATGAGATTGACTTAAAAATCATAATCTTTAAAAAAAAAACCATAAATGTGGTGGTGGTGTTTTTTTAATTATCTTCTGGATTTTGAGCCTTTAAGATGCATTTGTCCCGTTTTCAACTTCTTCATAACCATGAGGGCTAAAAACTTACTATTTTATTTTATCAATGAAAGCTGAAATTCTCACTTAATCGCACACCTTCAGGAGCTGTGGCTTTCAGAAACACACCAAAGATCATTAGACTTGTGGTAAAATCATGAAAATTGGCAACAGTGTCAATTCTTCCCAAATGAACCAAAACAGCCTTATGCTTTTGGAAAGGAGAATATACATTACTATGGGAAAATACAAATGCAAAACCTGAAAAAATCCACATAAAACTATGATGTTGTGGTTTTTTTCTGGTTGTGCCTTTGACAAAATATCAGTGTCTGATTTCTCATTCTCTGTTTAACACACCCACCAACAATAAACCTAATCTCTCAATGGCTCTCTCAGTGCAGTAGCTCTCGCATAGTGTGTAAAATGAAACTTCTCCCTCTCTCAATCTAATGAGTTTAATAAAACTTAATGGAACATTTTTAAACTTAATGGAGCACTTTGAAAATGAAAAACAAAGGAAATCCAACTCCTCCTAATAGGGAATTGGGACATTAGACTGGAAGCACAAGAGCAGCTGAGGTCCTGATACATTTTTAATGTGTCCCTGAAGTTAATGTGTTTATTTTCAATGGGAAAAAAGTGTGTACCCTGGAAAATCTTGTTACTGTAAACAAAGCAAAATCATAATTTTTGTCAGACTTGTCAGACTTGATCATGCCTATGGTCCATCTAGTTCAATATCCTGCTTCTTTCAGTGGCCATTACCAGAGGCTGCAGTTGAAGGTGCAAAAAACCCCACCATAGGCAGACGTGGCAGAACCCAACCCTCACAAAGGTCTCTTCCTAATCTCTACACTTTTTCCTTTGCAATATTGACATCCTTAGAAACTCTAAAGGTGTTTTGCTTAATACATTCTTAAATCAAGATTAACACAAGGAGATGACATCACAAGGATCCACAAACCCAGTGACTAGATTGAGACTGGACTACAAGCCCATACAAAGAAGGAAGGAGCAGTAAAAACTTCTCTTATGCCTTTACATGGACAGCCCAGACTTTAGGTCTGGTCATGAAGGAGGCCACTCCAGCCACCCCTTAAATTGGTGCGAGTGGAAAGAGAGGGGTGAGGAGTGGTCAGTTCCCTGGCACCACCCCTCCTGCTTGCAGGCGGTGTTGTAATTTGCCACAGGCCACATGGAAATTACTACCATCATGGAGTAAGAAGGAAGCAGAGGAGGAGATATGGCTGAGAGATGTATCACAGTGACTCATGGTGCGACTTGTGCAGTGGTGCAGCTTATGCGCCACCTCATGCACAGGGACTATATTTAAAAAATTAAGCAGCTCCGAAAATACCTGAGTCCAATTTTGTCCCCACACTACAAGAAGGATATGGAAAAATTGGAAAGAGTCCAGCGGAGGGCAACAAAAATGATTAGGGGGCTGGAGTACATGACTTACGAGAAGAGGCTGAAGGAACTGGGATTATTTAGTCTGCAGAGGAGAAGAATGAGGAGGGATTTGATAGCTGCTTTCAACTACCTGAAAGGGGGTTCCAAAGAGGATGGATCTAGACTGTTTTCAGTAGTGGCAGATGATAGAACAAGGAGTAATGGTCTCAAGTTGCAGTGGGGGAGGTTTAGGTTGGATATTAGGAAAAAACGTTTTCACTAGGAGGATGGTGAAGCACTGGAATGGGTTACTTAGGGAGGTGGTGGAATCCTCTTCCTTAGAGGTTTTTAAGGTCAGCCTTGAGAAATCCCTGACTGGGATGATTTAGTTAGGGATTAAGTCTTGCGTTGAGCAGGGGGTTGGACTAGATGACCTCCTGAGATCCCTTCCAACTCTGATATTCTATGATTCTATATGATGGCCTTGGGGCAGCATGGGAGATGTAGTCCATCTGGGGAGCTTGGCACATAGAGAAAAATAGGGACACAATGCATCTGAATGACAACGCCCACTAGACACACAGAGGCATTTCTGATTTGAAGACCGATTGAAGGATTTTAGCTCTCAGCCACCAAACCAAGATCTTTTTTTGGTTTTCAGCTGTTTGGTTTGTCAAATAAAAGTCAAAAGTTTCCAGAGAAAGCACCTTTTGCAAAAATGACATTTAGACAAAAATCCTATTTTCTGTTGAAAAACAAGTTTCCACTGAAAATTTTTGAACAAGCATAATAGTGAACCCATTTATATTGCCAAATGGTAGATATAGTCTGAAATGCAACATTAACTGTCAGAGGCATGCACACCTGGGGATGAGGGGGTAAAAATTAACTCATATTCTGCACTCTTTCATAAGAATTCTTACATATTGATCAAATGTTGTGGGGTTAGACTGCAGATTTGTCACAAGCCCTGTGTGTGGAAGTCCCTCCTTGATCCTCTCCTTTTCCCAGACAAATTTATTCTATACCACCAGCAAATTATTTCCTCATTCATGCTGGCTCCATTAATCATGTTGGGGTTAAAGCTGATGTTCTTCCTAATTCTCTGTCCATCTCATGACCCTTTGTATAAGGGTAGGGTTAGCAGGCATGCAGCACCTACTTACCTGAGCGCACCAGACTCAAGCACCAGGAAGCCCAGATGCGTGCTTAAGTATAATTCTTTCTCAAATTTCAGGTCCTGGATGCATGTGCAACCAATCAGGCCCTTTGGCGTGATAACTGTGGTGTGGGAATGTGCCTTCCCATGTACAGGCACGTCATTTCATACTGCTACACGAATATTCCTCATTTACAGTTGGCACAACAAGGATTATAATATGCCTATTCGTAGTTTTATCCAGTGTTAAATGGCTGAGTTTATGATACCAAATTTGTGCCCTTTGTTCATAACTGGGATTTGGATCATTTGAAGATTCAGACAAATGATTTATGAGACACACAATGATCTCACTGAGTTTAATTTGATTTGAGGAAATTTCCCAACATTTATCAAGAGAAACTGTTATAAATCAAAACACTGGATATTTCATACGAGGCTTTAACATTTTCTTCTAATGTTTTCAATATTCCTTTAGGATTTGATTCTGCAGCGGTTACACTGAGCTGTATTTTGCTCAACTACTAATCCCACTGAAATTCAATCACTCAAGGGTGGCCAAATCTGGCCTTTAATAAGTAGATGATGTATAGATACTATCTCTGAAGAGTAAGATGTTGTTTTCTAATTATTTGTTTAGGATACATAGATTCTATGGGCATGATTCTGTGCTGACTGAAGAGCTGAACCAGCACGTGTCATAAGCTAGAGAGCCTCTAGGAAAATGATATGCATATGATATGTAAAATCATAGGAACAGAAATATAGGGCTGGAAGTGACCTTGAGATCATCTAGTCCACCTCCCTTTGTCGAGGCAGGATCAAGTATACCTTGACCATTCCTGACAGGTGACAGTCTCCCTGGGAAGCCTATTACAGTGCATAACTATTCTTATAATTAAAAAGATTTTGGTCTAGTAGCTAACCTACATCTCCTTTGCTGCAGATTATGTCAAATCCTTCTTGTCTTACTTTCAATGGATGTGGAGAACAAGATATTACCATCCTCTTTTTTACAGCCCTTAACATATTTGAAGACTGTTCTCAGGTTTCCCCTTGGACTTCTATTCTCAAGAATAAACATGCCCAAGTTTTTTAACCTTTCCTCAGAGGTGCAGTTTTCTAAAGCTTTTATCATTTTTGTTACTCTTATCTGGACTTCCTCCAGCTTGTCCACATATTTTGTAGACAAACTGGACATAATACTCCAGCTGAGGCCTCACCAGTACTGGGTAGAGCAGGATAATTACCTCCCATATCTTACAACCAACACTCAAATTAATACACCTAATACACATTAGCCTTTTTCGTAGCTGCATCACATTGCTGACTCATATTCAATTTATGATCAATTATAGCTCCCAGATCCTTTTCACAGTATTAACACCTAGCCAGTTATTCCCCATTTTTGTAGCTGGATATTTGCTTTTTTCTTCCTAAGCGTAGTACTTTGCACTTGTTTATTAAATTTGAGCTTGTTGATTTCAAAGTTCTCCAGGACTGTAACTGCCTGTGAATGTGGAGTGACATTATTGCACCAAAAGTGGACATGGTTAGCAGATAGGGAATCTATTTGTACAGTATCTCCTCTCCATGACTCCCTCTGCTGGAGTTCCTGTGGAGCCCATGCAGCATTTAAATTGTTCCCCCACTCCATGGCAGAATCCCAATTATGCTTAGGCATCAACTGTGTCTATTATCCATATGGATGAATATCTTAAACTACAATGGGCATAGCTAGTGCAGGAGTATATATGCTACTTCTTCCTATAACAGCGTTGCTGAATTTGACTCAGTATATGGGTGTAGGTTGGGTGTATAATATATACATAAACACAAAGAACATGTTGTATATACATTTGTAGATTGTTACCTTGAGAGGCTAGATGTGAACTAGGAGCTTGGGAAATACAGGGTTTAAAAACAGATTGTATCACACATTCCTCCAAGTTTTTCTCCCTCCCCCATTTTTTCCATAATTAATTCTCAAATGTTAATGGTCTTTATATTCAGAAGAAACATGCACACAGTTTACTAAATCCCAGGTAACAAACACCTATGATTTATTTATTTCTGAATATTACAGTGTGATTCAGGCCCCAACTGGGGCTCAATTGGGACACCATTATTCAAGCCCTTGTATAATCACATCATAACAGTCAGCCCCTGCCTCAAAACTCTTACAAGTTACATAGGTAAAGCAGAATCATTATCTCCATTTGACAGGTGGGGAAATAGAGAGAGTCAGTGATGTTCCTGAAGTCAGACAGGGACTCTGGTAGAGCCAAGAATTGAACCCAGATTTGCTGAGTACCAGTCCATTCTTTTAACTGCAAAACAACCTTTCCTCCCCAAGTTAATGAATCACTACAAGTAAAGTACAAATGTTTCTAACTTTCTTTTCCATCATAGGAACACTAGGCACAGATCTTATGTCCTGTTGCAAATACAGCATATTACCATCTGGTGGCTATTTGGTGAATGAGATTTAATTGGTGATCCAGATCCAATTTCCAAATAAAAAACAAAACAAAAACATGATCCCACCTAGAGTCCTTGTAACACGTCAAGAACTGAATGGGCCTGGATACTCAACTCTTCTTTTACCTTTTGGGATTCAAATATAGCCAGTAGCAACTCACCTGCTTGCATTGCCCTTTACGTATCTGCTCTGTGGCTAAGTAGCAGTGGATATAAAACTGCACTATCAATTAGTGTCTTCCAGAAGTACTGGCTTCACTTCAAAATCTCAAACACCAAACAGAAATGCAACGAGCCAACTTGAACTACAACAGAACAAGGATCTGTAAATCAAGTTAAAAAAGAACACAAACAAGCAGTCTGCTTTCATAACAGTAACTGACAACACAGATTTAGATGCTAGAGTTTGACATTACTCAAAAAAGCGCACTGTCACATATATCAAAAAACCTGCATACTAGGAAGAGGAAAAACATTCTATGGTAAAGTTTCAGAGTAATATTAAAAAGAAAAAGAAAAAAAAACAATCACATTGCTTATCATAATAATAATTTTAATTGCAAGGTGTCAAACAGGATTAGTTCAATGATTTTATTCAATGCAAACAATTTATTCATCAGATTTGTTCCTTTATCTTTTTTTGGGAATCATCATCACCATCTCAAACTTACTCAGTATTTGTATTTTTTTTTTAATGAATAGGTTTTATACACATTTGGGCCTGTGGATTGCTTGGAAATTTAAAATAAGATTCAGTGTGTTTGATATTCTGAATTCAATATTCAGCTGTTTGACTGGTCAACTAAATCATATGGCATGGCTTCTGTTCCCTGACTGGATGTCTTAACTTCAGCTGCAGTTCCTGAAGAAATCATTGGAATGCTGAATCTCTGAAGAAGAAGACAGGGAGCACTTTAGAGAGACATACATAGCAGGAAATCAGCAGGCTTAAAACATTTAAATAATTTCTCGTCCTCTTTTGTACAAGAAAGATTATTATATTTTTCTTTGTGTTTGGCAGATTTTTTTTTTAAAAATTGGGTAATATCCTGACTGAGGGAGAAAGATGTAAGCCAGAATTATTGGATGATCAGTAGACTTTACATTTAATTTTTTTGTCATACTGAGTAATTGCTTGTAATCTGTTTATTTTAGGGTGTGCTATAGCACCAATCACTCTAATATGTAAGGTTATGTCTACTCTTATGGCAGTGCCTAGAGGACAGACAGTGCCTGTCTGGCTAGCACAGGTATAACTAGCAGTGTAGATGGTGAGACAGTGGCTTAGATGAGTATAGTCGAGGAGAGTGCCCTATACACCTGAAGCACCAAAGTACCAACCCTACACAGCTCTCTACATGCCCAAACCATACCTCCCACATCTACACTGCTATTTTTAGCACTGTAGTGTCCCTTTGCCTCCCTGCTGCCAGAGCCTTTCCTCACCCCAGTGAAAGGAAAGCTCTAGCAAGGGTGAGAGGCAGTGGAGAAAGGCTCCTGCAGCTACCTTCTGCCACAGCCTTTCCCCTCTGCCCTCTCCCGCCGGAGCCTTTTCTTTTCACAGTGAAAGGTTCTGGCTGTGGGGAGCTGCTAGAGCCTTTTCCCACTGCCTCCCTGCTTCCAAAGCCTTTCACTGAGGCATATAGCTACATACTTCTGAGACAAGTGTGGACACAGCCTGCCTTTCACTGCAGTGAGTCACTGCACATGTAGGGCTTGAACTCTGCATGCTGCCACACGTGTAGATATGCTTCCAAAGTTAGTTAGATATGCATGTTAAGGTCACTGTTGGACCTCAGACTCTTGTGCTCTACTCCCTTCCCTGGTATAGGAATATGCATCTACAGTTTTATATTTCTTCTTCTCCTCTTCCCTTCCCCTTCTCACATCAATCTAGTTGTGATGCACAGACTTTCTGAAAAAGGAGGTTCTTGCAGCAAAGCAGTCATACAGTCCTTTGGATTAGTCTGATCTCATTTGAGGAAGCTCTGTCCATAGCTAAACCCCATGACCATAACCATTTTAGCTCTGGCTCTCTAATATTTTGTCCTGGGCTTTATGACGAAGAGGTTGTCTCTATTGGCATATCATGGCTAGAGATGTAATCATTAGTGTAGCTGGGTCTCAGGGATTAACAGCATCGTTGTCACCACCTCATCCTCCACTAGTATCACCAACTTTATTTAGCACTATTTCCATTTAGCACATTGGCAGTTTGAGTTAAGTTGTGCCATGAAGCAATGTGCAATGGATGGAGACACTTCCAGGGAAAGCCTTGTGGGCCATGGTCTCAGAAACACACCTAACAGGCACAAGTCTTTCCAAGGATAATGTTGCATTGAAGGAGGAACAGTAGGCAATATCCTATATGAGGTACAACATCCTTCCCCCACATATCCAACCAACTGCAATCAGGTATCATGAGGAAGGGAGGGAATAGAAGCATGGCTCCTCCTACCCCCTTGCTCCCAGAGTGAAGAGCATCAATACTGTGTTCCTCCAGGTGCCAGAAGACATTGTCCTGGAAGCCCTCATGAAGCCACACAATAGCTTATTTTCTCTCTTCCCTATAGCTATGTTAGGACTAGGCACAATCTAGCCCTGTGTTTCTGTGCTAATGTTTGAGAGACACCCTCAAGGAAAGGCCTCAAGGAAATTCTTCTGCTGGCAGAGATCTCTAATTTAATTTATGGGTCTCAGTGTGTGTATAAAGATTTAGTCATCTATGACGGCCTTTGTGCGGATCATAACTGTCAGTCAGCTCTGTTTTGCATCAATTTGGTGCAGTAAAACACAGACACACATTCAAGCAATTGAGAGCAGGAGAAGTAGCAGTAACCTGTCCCAGCCCCAGCAGCGAGGGATGTATCCTGTTGCTAATTTTCATTAGAAGAAGCGTCTGTATTCAATCCAACTTCCCAGAGAGCAGCAGTATCAGTATGTCCCACCTCAGCTGCATGTGGATTCAGAGTATTCTTCATCTCTGTGGTATCATTCAGTCCAGCCAGAAATGATAACAGACTGTTAAAGGGGAGGCAGCATAGTTGAGTAGATAGAGCACTAGACTATGATTCAGGGAACTTGGGTTCTATAAGTGGCTTTGCCATAGGCCTGCTGCGTGACTCAATTCTCCACTTCATGCCTTAGTTTCCCCATCAGTAAAATGGGGATAATCATGCTGATCTCCTTT
The DNA here is from genome assembly GCF_020497125.1 of Mauremys mutica. Taxonomy (NCBI): domain Eukaryota; kingdom Metazoa; phylum Chordata; order Testudines; family Geoemydidae; genus Mauremys; species Mauremys mutica. The sequence goes on along the minus strand of NC_059079.1, from coordinate 50,510,844 downwards.
GTAAAGTGCTTGGAAAGATACTTATCAAACGCACTGTAGGAAAGCTAGGTATTATAATTTATTACTTTTTATTGATGCACTTGGTCCCCTGCTGCAGCTAGAAAAATAGGTGCTGGCCCTCTTACAGTTGCTTAAAGCCTTGCACAAGCGTCTCCTGCTGTGTTCCTGTTGCCCCTGAAGAACCTCTCAGTCTCTTGGCAGGAGCCCTCTATCACACTATCCAGGGCACAGCCCCATTCATCAGAGTGATTTCCCCATCATGAGCCACAATCCTGGTTTCTGCCATCTGCTTGTCAAATGAAACTGCAGAAAGGATCTCTCCATTGCCATATTGCAGCTGCCTACATTTACCTACTTTGCTGCTTCTGTGGCTGTCATCCTTACTTCCTAAAGGGAGCTGCTCCATGCTGTGAGATTAGAACATGTGCAGCGTCACATGCAAGAGACCATTCTGCCGCTCTAGCACTTTCCCTGCCACACCCCTTCTCTCCTGCTACAGCTGTATGATCACTCAGTTTGCTTGGAAACAATGGCCTTCCCATTCCTCTCATCCTTTTCTGCCTCCTGACACACTCCCAGCCACTGTATGCTGGGCGGCTGGGTCAGCATTTCAACGATGAATAAAGTATGTGTATTCACACACAGATATGCCTTTTATATATAAATGCTCCTATCTATAGTGGTAAAAGCTCCTCTGCATCTGGTTGGGGAGCATGGCCTAGTGATCATGACCACAACCCCAACTGCCAAAGGGGTTGTGGAAAGGGGATTCCGGGCCCTCCCATTTCACCAGGCTCTAACCCAGGGCCCTTTGGGCTACCAGTGATCTGGCAACCAAGGCTGCTTAAGGCTGTCCTCCTTGGGCCTTTTCCTCTCATCCCCCTGGGTCAGTTTAGTCCACAGCCTACCCCTGGTGGGGAAGTCCACACCAAAATAAGTAAGAGAGGGTTGCCAACATTCAGGGTCCACAGGATACTTCCGTGTCTGGGGTGGGTCCTCCCTTCCTTCAGGCAGAGCCCGTTTGGGCAGCTATGTCAGAGCCTTTTGACTTCTCACTGTGCTGCTGGAGCTGCGGGTCTACTTACCTGCCTTTTAATTCCACCAGCAGATGGAGCATTTGCTGCAGGTGTGGCAGAGCTGAACTGGCTGACCAAAATAAACCCTTAAATCCTTGTTGCCCAGTGTGGGGTATGTACACCCCATCACACTCCCCGAAACATTTATGCAAACACAGTCCAATTACATGATTGTTTGTGTTAAATGAAATAAAAAGAGCCCTGAACATAATTGGATCAAATCCCATTACAAATTGTGAATATGGTTGTGAATATTTTCCCCCAAATTCATTCATCACTAGCTGAGAAAATCCAGTCACATAACGAATGTTTCAAAAGCATTAAAAAAAATATTGTTCATAACCCAATAAGATTTCAAAGACCTAACATAACTCGACAGAGCTTGTTGGATTGGTATTTAAAACACTGTACTCCACCTTACTTCAGCACCAGAGTTTTTAAACCATTATTCAACTGCTTTCTGAAGTCACATATAACCCTACAAAATCCAATTTAAAAATAAAACATGCAATAAAAAGATTAAAAGGGAAAAGAGTGGGAACTATATTGTTAAGAAAGAAAAATAGCAATTCATGTTACCTTTTTTCCTTTTGCAAAATCGTACTTAAATCTTCTAAAAATATTACTGGAAAAGGCATTTATGAAGTTGTTCCTAATCTCAAGTCTGATCTCTGTGTCAGTAATGACAATATGATCTGAAACACACAGCACTATAGTGGTCCATTCTATTCCATTCCAGGCATTTAAACCTTGACCATCACCATGTTATCTGGGTACAGGGTCCACTCGTGTTTATTGAACAGAATCAAAAGAACACTCTCGAACTGTTTGGCTAACTTCCATCTAATGATGGTTTGTATTGGCAAGCCTAGTTAGCATTCCCAGACTGGCTGCTGCAATTTGCTCCCACCCTACACGCCTCAAGTCAGTGTGGGATTCTACTCTCACAACAAAACATTCTGGACTTTAATTGGGCTCCTCTTGGTTGGACTAATGTCTGAGAATGCCTCTCCTAACTTGGAAAGGAGGTCTTATAGGAACTCTATGGGAGTTAGCAGCTTCCTGTATCTGTCGAAAGAGTCATATGTTACCATTATCAGTTTGATTTTTACATCTATAGTCACTTGTAGGTTTGCCTCTGTTGGCATGGATGCATGTGCTACTATTGTGTCCTTGTCTTTCTCTATTTTTTTATAACGGCAAATATAACAACAGAGGCAGGTGAGCTGAGGAGTGCAGGGCATTACAGCAAAGAGTCAGGGACATTAGTTTTTGAAAGCTCTGCCTGAGCTGCAACATTAGGGGGAAGAGAATCCACAAGGACTGAGTAGAAGTGTTTGTGTACATCTATAATGATGGCCCATTTCTTCTATAAGAACATGCTGTGCTGCTGTTACATAGGGTTGTGTCCTGTGACAATATTTCCTATTGGATTGGGAATCTAAATTGTTATTCCTCCCTTTTTTTTGTTTGAACATAGGATCTCTGTAAGGTTATATTTTATCTGAGAGTCTAGCCATCCCTATATCCCATGGTGGAGCTTCAGCACCTCAGTCAGTTTAGAAAAGTTAGAAAATGATTTGGTAGGGGCTTCCCACCTGCACTTGTTGCTTGGGATTTAAAAATGTCTCTCCTTAGTTTTGTAAATAAGAGTTGCACTATCATTTATTTTCATTGGCAGCCTCCCTTTGGCAACATCAGGTGATGGTGTACAGTATAAAAAGCAGAAAAATGAACTATGCCTAGCTTTTTACACTAGGTGATCTGTCTCTCTTTCAAATGTGACTTTAAAAACATATTTAATGGTGTCAGCTATGCCTTGAGGGACCAGAATTGCAAACAGGTACATCAAAAGTAAGATATGGCTCCTTCCTCCCCTACCCCCACATACTCCCAATGTGACATTCAACAAAAGGAATTTCCCTTTAGGTTGTACTTACACAAAACTGCCAAAACATGAAAGCAGACTGTCCCCACACAATAGAGAGTTTCTACCAGAATTGATTTCTATATTATAATGGAACTAAAAAAAAATTGTTTTTGCTTTTTTTAAAGGACTTCATTGGTATTTCAAAAACAGTTACTGGTATATTCATGGGATTGCTGAGATTATGTGTGACAGTGGTTCCCAAATCTTTTCACAGAGAGGTCCATCTCTTAATAATAATATTGTCTTGTGAACCACCTCCCCGTTAATTTTTTTTACTTCAGAGACCACCTGCTTCCCATTCCCAAAAGTTCCCTGTGGCAAATCTGGGAACTGCTTCCCTAGAAAAGTAATATTAGGAAATTATTTATGCATCTTCCTGTAGGGTTTAAACACTTTTGCATATGCAAGACACTAACAGATTTAATTGTACTGATTGTGAAAGGACACCATCCAAAGATGCTGCTTCCTGATTTGATAAGGAAAGTTCCATTTTCTTTGCATTCTTCATTCGCTTGCTTTTCACTGATCTGTTTCATTTTATTCAAACTATACATTCATTATACATTTGCTTTGCAAATTTATACATAATCAAAATAGATGTTCTTAGGTTTTAACATGGCAGTCGGTGAGAAGAGAAACTTTAGAGTGAATCACTTTTAAATTACTAGTTTAATGCTCTGGGGATCAGATTGCCAAGAGGTTAGTCCCTGAAAGGAAGGATTTTGCCTATAATCAAGAAAAGTGTTTTACTAAGGGTAGGTCTATACTCACCGTCCGGGTCGACACGGTGAGTTCGACTTCTCGGAGTTCGAACTATCGCGTCTAATCAAGACGCGATAGTTCGAACTCACCGCGCGCTCCGGTTGACTCCGGAACTCCACCACCGCGAACGGCGGTGGCGGAGTCGACCTTGGAGCCGCAGAGTTCGACCCCGCCGCGTCTGGACGGGTAAGTCAGTGGAACTAGGGTACTTTGAGTTCAGCTACGCTATTCGCATAGCTGAACTTGCGTACCCTAGTTTGACCCTCTCCCCCCTTAGTGTAGACCAGGCCTTAGTGACTAGGTTTCACTTTAAGGCCTGAAGAATCCAGATCCAGCTGGTCTGGGGGTAGTATTAAATCATAGCCTGAATAAAAATCAGTTAAAATTGTTATTGAATAGTACAACCCCCTTTTCTCTGGGTTAAGTCAACCAAAAGTTGCTGTCAGCACTATAGAAACGTGAAATAATGAGAAAATTAGGGGTTTGTTTGTTTGTTTTTTAAGCAAGCATTGCTATGTTGGGGGGGGGGGGAATCACACTCAGAACATTTAGAATGGAATAGAGGACTTTTCCTTAGAGAGAGGGATCTTTAATAGTGAATGGTTCCTATGATTTCTAATTTTCATGCATTTTAGCCCTAATTTCTTCCTTTTGTGTACTTAATACATCATAAAAGGGATGTTTGCTTTTAGGTGATTTTTCTTACCCTGTATAAAAGGGACACAGAATGAACTTATGGTGTAATTACAATAAAATCGGGATCAAATTGGCCAAACCCCTTTCTTTATGACACTTGCCATGTAAAAATAGGAGGAAAGGTTGAGAAAATCTGAGGAAGGGGAGTCCAGAATGAGAAATGTCTTACCAATACCAAGAGTGACTGAGACTTATCTTTTCTTTGTTCGTGTTTAACAAAACATTGAGATGTTTGTGCTACTCTGTCTCAGCTAGAAACTAACCCAGGACCACAGCCTAGTGATTCTGAATGAAACTGCTATGTAAATGAACTGGTGCATCAGGATATTTCTAGTATATGTCAATCGGTCATTTTTTTCCTTTCTGTACTTGCATGTACACCAGTATTTTTCTTATGTAATTATGTTTTCATTCCAAAGTCCCTCTCAATATTTCTACCTAACGCCAATGAGACAAATTTGGTGTTAATAAAAGTGGGTGCAACTCATTTAAAATCAATAGGGTTAAATCCACTTGCACCACTGCATACTGTGTATGATCACTTGAGGTTAATTAATTGATGTATTGTGGGGTACATAACTTATTAATAAACAAATTCCCTTTGACAGGCCACAACCCCACACAACATTCTTATTACATTGCTGCAGGATATAGTAAAGCTTTCTTGTTGAACACAAATCATTCTTCATTGTTGCCAGATAAAAGATACATTTTTAATCACTATCAATGGTGAAATTAAGCCCTTTTTATTATTTCGGGATACCCTTTTTGAGACAGCTGGGTTATATGGGTTTGAAAGATGGCAGCTTGTCCACGTTTTATTAATGTCATTTTCCCTACTGGTTGGCAATGTGCTCAAGTTTTTGTAATTTCTTAGGTTTGCTTGTCTAACTGCAACCCTGCTGTAACTCCAGTGATATCATCGTGGTTACTTCAGAGTTGAATTTGAAAGCCCTCTGATAATGGACTATCTTTTCCTTCATTCTAAAATTCCTTGCTTTGAGGTTTAACTAAAAAGACCTAATGCTCCTTTGCCATTTTACAATTTCCCCCCCAAAGAAGGTGTAAAACAGCCCAAGGTTCTGATTCTGACCCTCACCGAATGCACACACACCTGTGACAATAATTTACAAAGTAACAGGGTAATGAAATATACTTTCTCCTAACTAAACTAGATTTCAGCCAGGTGGTTTGATACATTTACAGAAAAAACATGCTTATTTGGTTCCAAATCCCTGCACTGCAAGAGAACCCTGCACAACCACGAAGTAGGAGGCATGATTCTATCACAGGCAAACATCTTTTTGGTTTCTTGGAAAAAAAATCACCTATGTTGAAGCTATGTAGTAGGCATTCTCAAGGAAGTTATTTAGGCACTCATGGAAACTGTCCGTATGCATGATACCCTCTGTGCAGATAGATGTAGGTAAATACAGAATATATATATATATATATATATATATACACACACACAGACACATACAGAGAATACAGATAGTATGTGTATATATATATATATATAAATAATATGCAAGGGGTGGGGCGTGCAATATGATATTTATTTATTTGATATATGATATTTATTTTCGTGGTCTTTCTCTACATATTCTTCAATAAATATGCAAGCAATCATGTAAATCAAATAATTATGGAGACTAAACCTGTTCTCAGTGGAAAGGGATTTCTCTGCTGTAAACTACTGGATATTAGTAAGATAGCTAGCCTTTCATTTGCTCATATACTGTAACCAAGGCAACCTTTCATTACTTTGTATCCCACAGGACACCAGTACTAGCATCCTGTCCATCCTAAAATGCACAGTACTACAGCTCTGGGAATCTGTATGCCATGGTACAGTATCTTGAAAAAGTCATGCCCTTAGCAAGTCTCCCAGGTGCAGGACAAGTGAGCCATCAACCACAGCTGTCAGTTTGCCTTGACATGAACATTTGAATTTGTGTCTCATACGAATAATATAAGATTCCTATTTTTGTTGGCTTTTCTAGGATTTATATAAAAATAATTTGTGACTACCCTCTCCACACCCACGCCTCTAATATACTGCACACACAAAAGTATATCAGGGATATTACTTATTTTGTGAAGGAAAAAAAAAAGAATCCCACAGCATTTGTTTTTAATAACTGTTCAGCTACAAAATTTTATTGGTATCCTTTTATGTTCCCTCTAGAGGATGTAATGCACAAAAGCATTGCCACGGAACATATAAAATTACAAATGAAATTTATTGTAAAAAGTAGAATGTCTTCTAGACTGGTGTCAGTATTTATTTCATTCATAAACCAAAACTGCAGGTATAATATATTCATTGTCAGCAAGTTCATGTGTGTAAATTGCCATCCAATGGTATTGACTGATATAAGACAGATATTGAAAAGACAATTTAAATTTACTCTTCCAAACATAAACTGTTCCACAAAAGCACTGTAAAAACTCCTTCAAGGTTTTGTGTTGTGCTTCACATTGATGGTTAACTACATAATTTGGTTGTGTCATAATCCACTGTGTTTGGTAATTTGGCATTAAAGGCCTGCAAAGCGGATTGAATCCTCACCACCTCACTGGTAGATAGTTTGAGTCTATGTCGTAGCAAGCAAGAGAACAGGTCTAGACGACGCTGGCCAGGCGGGGAGAGTTTATTTACACGGTCCCGTATCTCTAATAGCTGCAAAAGTGCTGAGTCCTGTGATCCCTGAGTATAGGGGTAGTCCAGCTGCAAAATTAAGTCCCGAATTGCTTCTGGGTCAAAGTGCATGCTGTAGCCAAACACTTGGATGTTGTTGATTTTCATGTAGCCTAGGTTACGTGAAGGATCGATAAATTCCAGGGGTTCGTAGTAGATGCTTTCATTGCCATTTGGACCATTTGACTTAATTCGACTCCTCAAGTAGATATGTACTGTTTCAAAAAATGTCTTCCACTTGTTGCCTAGAGTCAGCGTCCAGTTATAACACTGAAGAGGTAAGTCCAGCTTAGTCCGCTCCCAGTCTGGGAAACTGTTTTCATTCACCGGCATGAACCAGCTTTCAGAGTGGCTGCCTCCAAAAGGGTTGACGTAAACTGCTAGAACAGGTTCCAAGGTGCTGTTTTTTGTTAGGCAAATTTGAAGAGAGATACCCAGTATCATATGGACCAAGCTAGACTTGTATTTGTTACTCTTAAGGGTAAGGAGCATCCGTTTGCGCCAGGAGGGATCGAACCAGCTATTGAGGCGCATATCATTGCTGATGAAAATGGCATGGACTTCAATCCTCCGGTCAGTTTTTTGCAATAAATACTTCATCTCCAGATCCTGAAGATCTGTCTCAAACCCAATGTAGTGCTCTGTGGAGTCTGCCACTTCAGGCTTGCAAAGCCCTTGGCTCAGCATGTATCCAGTATTACAGTTCCCACAGCGGGTGCGGTTGTCAGGTGCACATGTTAAACATGCAGAGCCATCTCCCACAATGCAGGGAAGGAACCCGTTGCAGGCGACCTGATCATTAGGGCAGGTGCACGAATGAGTCTCTTCAGAAAAGCTTCCCAGAAGACCATTTTCATTGCAGTACAGAAAGGACTGGATGCGGTTTAGCCAATAGATTGACGATCTGTAAAAGTTAAAAATAATAACAGTAATTAATAACACAAAGGAATCAGAACCCAATCAATACAACCTTGTATTTTTTCACTTTGAAAGAGACAAAGAAAACTGATAGTGGCAGCAAATTCAGACACTATAAACATCTCTAACATGTCAGATGATGACATCTGGAGTGATATCAATGGATATATACATTTCCAGTATGATGAAAAATCACAAAGGAATGTTACCTTATAAACTCAGTGGCATAAAAAGACAATTGGTTTATATTTTCTATTCACTGCACATCATTACTAAGAAACCCTGTCAAGTAAATAGCTAATTTTCTGCATCTGACTTCACTTTAGTACTCTATACAGGGTGGATTTGGGTTTTTTTGGTGCTATTTTGCTAGTTAAGTTGTTATCTGTGTGGGTGGATGTGTACCATCTTTCATCTTTGTTACATAGTCTTTGGAGATTTACATGATATTCTGAACGTTCTTGTTCTGGGTTGGAACTGCTGTGATTTACAGATAGTGAAATTTAGAGACCAAGCATTTAGCTGGAATACCAGGTAAGAGAAAACATTAAAATAGATTCAGACTTTATTATCTGAGTCACTTCTAGCACTATACTCCTACTGTTAAGCATGGGTGAATATGTCTTTCATTTTTCCCTGACTGGACTGGTAAGGCACAGTTGCAAAGAGAAAGACAATATGACCAAACAGACTCTGGAAATGGCTCAGAGCAAAAATAACCTGCATTGCTTTTATATTTTTCAGCTTTTGTGCATGCTAGTTTTATTGATGCATTGCTTGAAGAACACATTTTAGTTTCTGCTATGTCAAATTCCATTTTTCTAATGTTTGTACAACATCTTTATCATTTGTTTCCCCCCCAACTATAAAATAAACATTAACACTGTAAACATGTATGATCTCAAAATTTGGCTTTGCAAAAGTGTCAGTCTGAAACACAGTAAAAACAAGTTAACCTGTACCCTTGTTATTTGATCTTTTTTTCTTTTTGTGTGTCATTTATTGCATATCGATATTTTACATGAATAACAACCTTTGTTCAAGAAACATTTTTTTTTAAAATAGAAGCATGGTTGCCTAGAATGCATTCATTGTGCTTTGTATCTAGTTGAAAGCAGACATTAAGTAAGAATGTTATTACTAGAGCTGGTCAAATCTAGAATTTCCATCTTACAGAAAATGTCAAATATTATGGCATTTTTATTGTCCAAATCAACAAAAAGTAAAAATATTAAACTTTGCATGGAATGGAAAGTTACAAAATAATTTATATTGGAAATGCAAAATGTTTTGTTTGGCTTAGTTCAAAATTGAACTGTGTCTATGTGGACTGCAGTGGTGCCACAGGGAAGCTATAGTTTTGGTTAACCTGAATCAAAACATTTTGGTTTATTGAACCAAATCAAAATGTTCAGGTTTTGGGTAAGTTCACCATTACTCTGTGTCTGCCTGTATTGCTATGGTGCCTCATGAAAATTATATTTAAGGTTCCTTTTATCCCCATTCTACCCTATGAGCTGGGTACACAGCCAAAAAACATCTCTCATAATGCATCATCATGAAACACTGTGGCAGTCCAATCAGAGGTAAGACTGTGTGCACCACGGGAAATGTAGTCCAGCCAAGGAGCTCAATCTGTAGAGGAAAATGAGAGAATGAAACATCTAAACTACAGCTCCCATAAGACATTGTGGCAGCTCAGGTGGACACAGATTATTTTCAAATTGACCCAAAATTAAATATTTGTATTTTATTTAACAAACCAAAATGTTCTGATTTGGCTCAACCAAATATGAAATTAAATATTTTGTTTAGATTTACCTGAAAAGTGGGAAAAAAGGCAAAATTGAAATTTTCACACAGATATACTTTAATGGAAAATTGCTAACCAGCTCTAATTATTACTGTTTCATAGTATGTATTATCTTATTGTTTCAAAAGTAAACATTACAAAAGCCTTGAGTAGCTTTTTGTGACATATTTAGAAGTAGAGCTGAGTGGGACATGGGTTTCTTGTATTGGGAAACAATTGGGTTTTTTAAACCTCCTGTCCCAAATGAAGACAAAAAATATAAATCTCAACAATTTTCAGAAACTGACAATCCATAAATAATTTGGTTAAGGATCAATCAAAATATTTTATTTTGATAATTTCAAAATGTTTTGCTTCAATGTTAGGTTTCAGAGTAGCAGCCGTGTTAGTCTGTATCCGCAAAAAGAACAGGAGTACTTGTGGCACCTTAAAGACTAACAAATTTATTTCAGCATGAGCTTTCATGAGCTACAGCTCACTTCTTTGGATGCATAGAATGGAACAATGTTGAACTTTTTACTATAGTTAGTTTAAATTTCAACATTTGGACAATTTTCAAACTTTTTTTCCATTTTTTTAAACTAGAAATTGGTCAAAACTGACAGTTTCCTGCTAAGTTTCAATTAAGATGAATCAGTATTTTCTACCAAAAAAAAAATTCTGTCAAAAATTCCCTGCTAGTTCTAGTTATAACTTCTCAATTATTGTCTCCAGTTTCTGCTGGAACAGAAATACTAAGATATCATGTGGACATTATACTGATAGGCACAAATGAGCCTATTTTAAATATTTGGGCCATATAACATTTAAAACTGGAGATAAATTAGTATACATTTTGTCAAGTATCCCAAATTAAAGAGGGGTCCTATAGTAGAAAGAAAGGATGGTCTTGTTAAGGCAACAGACGGGGACTTCAATTCCAATCTCAACTTCTGGCTTCAATTCGCATCTCAACTACATTTATGTGTTAGATTGGACAAATCATGTAGTGCAGGATTTTGTCCTGCAGCAGAAGGCTAACAACATTTGTTTAAATGAAAGCCAAGATTTGGAACTACTATTCTTCACCAAAGGGAGATGTGGGATGAGGGCAAATTTCCTGTGGAAAATTCCATGGATATGGAATCACAGAATACATAGTGCTCCAATGCCTATGTTGTTCCTATCTTTGGAAGGCACTTCCTCTATGTATCTTTAGTGAAAGCTAAAATTGTTGCTTGCATTGCTACGATACGTAACTACACTGGAAACAATGGTGTACGAATATACATACTAATTTATATTGATGGTGCCACATTACTGAAATAAATCTTAATAAAATTTTGTCCTTGTCTGAAGGATTGAAAGTCCCATCTCAAAGGTCGCTCACTACTGCCTATTCCTAGAGCTTTATGGCTTGGGCCTGTCTGAGATATATCACAATCAGATTTCCAAAAGGTACAAGATAGAGGACATGGCACTCCAGAGCTTTTTTCACCCCTTTAAATCTTTGGACTATGCCATTTACTTTTAATTAGTCTTTAAAAATTAGGCCTGCCCTGTTGGTAACAGTTGGACCTATACAATTACAGTATCACGTTTAAGAACTTACCCTGATGGAAGCTGATCTGATCTACAAATGTGAATCCTAGGAGCACATCCCTCATTATGAGTTCTCCATGAAAGTTCAGTTTCTTTTAAAAGTTTTGTTCATAAATAAGAATATGTGAACACAAAGCTGCTTCTTGTACAAGAGAAACTCCATTATTCAGACATGGATTTGAAGCACAGTGGCAGGATAGTTATTTGCAGAATTATTGTAAAGATTCCTTTTTCTGTTTTAGGGTATCAGCAATAGAGGCCAAATTTGGCTTATTTTATTCACATAAATCATCATGCTGTTCAATTATTTTGGACATCTAAGTATTGATTTAGAAGCCTAATTTCAAGCACCAGTTTCTGATAATTGGAGCGGTAATCTATGTTAAAAAACATTTGAAACTGAAACTTTGAATATTGTTTTACCGAAAAAAGGAAGAAATGATGGAGCTTTGAGTCGTGTGTATGTGTGTCAGAAAATTCTCATGAATCTTTTATCTTTTCCTCTTCTGTTTCCTTTAATCACCTATTTTCTTAAAATAAATGCATGCAAAACAGAGTGGAATCCTAATTCCAGAGAGCTAATATTAATTTAAAATCACCTCAGAGTTAGCGATCATTTTATGTACATCATCTATCATTTCTGCATTCCTCATGCTGTCAACAAAAAAACAAACAAACAAAAATTGGTGGCTCAGAATTGATCTGAAATTTTAAAAGGGTATTTTACAAAATATGTGATGACCAAGAGATGTGCTTGTATGAAACTATCTATACAACAAACAATATATTTTCTTTTAACAACCAAACTTTTCTGTTTAGCATTTGTTTGTCTTATGTGCTTATCTGTACTGTGAAGATTTGCACCTGTGTGATCAATGTAATACTTCTAATGGAATAGATGGTGGGTCATCTCCTGTTTACCTTCCTAATAGAAGTAATTACACAGTGAATGAGACTGCTTGTGTCAATGAGATGAGCAGGAATTGTCTCATTGACAATAAACAAAAGGGAAATCACTACCCTGTTTTCATTGTCCACAATAACAAAAAAGCAAAAGGCAAGCTGACATAATAAATAATGTTAGGTGACGATTTCAAAAATGATATCGTTGTTAATAATCTAATAGAATTTGATTTAAAAAAATAATTAATTGTACCTGATAGCATTCCTTTAACACCTTATGATACAGTTATAGCACTTTAATATTTTGTTTCTTTGCTATTTCAAAGAATTATCTACACATTAACATGCAGCCCAAACAACAAACATCAGAGCTTAGGTCGTCATCCTTCTAAAGTGGGTGGACCAAATTCAGGGGCAATACATTAGTTATGCTAACTTAGATTCCATTATAGTCAGACACTTTTACTGCTATTGGCACTCAGCAACAAATGTGTGTGTGACTGGAAAGGAGTCTATGTTGTCAAAACAAACGCACACATAAAGAACCTCAAAGTATGGGCATGGCCTACTTTTAACAGACACTCTTACACTCACCTGTTAGTTACTTTCCTGCATGAACTTCTCTCTTCTGTCCCTGGGCTTATCAGTAAAACCAGTTGACTCCCTTTAATGTAAACTCAGTGGGCCAAATTCAGAAATGACATGCCCCACGGTGACCTTCACGTTTCTCTTTGGTGAGTATGAGTCTAAAGATTTCTACAATGTCTAAATAAGACGAAGGCCTTGTGTACACTGCCACTTACAGCGCTGGAACTTTCTTTGCTCAGTGGTGTGAAAAAACACCCCTGAGCAATGTAAGTTTCAGAGCTGTAAAGTGGCAGGGTAGATAGTGCTACAGCTATAGATAGTAGCTATTCCCCATGCAGACGTGGTGTTATTAGAGCTCCAGGAGAGCTCATCTCCCAGCACTGGAGCCGTGACTACACAGCCATGTTAAAACACTGCCATGGCAGCACTTTAACGTCTGCTGTATAGACATGCCCTTAGAGAATGTGGGTAAATCTAAGGATATCTAAGAGGATATAAATGCACTTTGGGAGGGTTGAAAGATGAAACTTCCAACTTAGACTCCATCTAGACTTCCTTAGTTTTTCTTACACTGAAGTCTAGTCCACATTAAAAACCCAACTACATCACTCTGGAATCCACACCTCGTGGATATAGTTAATATAGTTAAGTGATATAGTTAAGCAGACCTAACTCGTAGTATAGACAACTCTAGGTCGACAGACACAATTCTTCTGTTGACCTATCCACTGCCTGTCACGGAACTGGATTAACTACACTGATGGGAAATTCCCTCCTGTCGGCATAGTTAGTGTCTACAGTGAAGCACTGCAGCAATGGAGGTGCAGCACTACTGATGTAGACAAGCACTCAGACTTGTTTCCACTCACCTCCCAAATGGTCCAAGAATATTTACTACTATGATTCCTTTGTTATTTGCATGAATGAAACCAACTGCTTTGTATTACTTTATCTCTTTAAAGTTGGCATTAAGCAGTAATAATATACTTCCTAGTTCACCTTTGTCATATTACTTTTACTGAAGTAAATTAAGTGAAAAAAAAATCTACATGAAAGGTAGGTAACCATACTTTATTTATCCTACTAGTCCTTAATAGATAAATTTAGACTCATTTTAAAGAATTATTCTGAATTTGTTCTCCTCATTCTAGGAGTAGAGATGGTCATTTAAATAACTCATCTGGAAAAAAATTGATTCAGATTCTAGTCATAATTAGGAATTTTTTAAAATGTGTAACATTATGTTTTTAGGAAAAAAACACCATACAAACAGTTTCAGATCCATGATAGTATTCCCTAACAGATGTTCATGTCTGTATGCTTTGTGAACCTTTGAGTTTGAAGGGGCTGGTTATATGCATTGTACTGATTCCTGAGATCCCTCAACTCCTCCTACTGAAAGCCGTAATCAGGGGAATCCTCACTTTACAGGATGAGGCCTGTGATGAGGTGTATATCCCACAAAGACTTCAAATGGGCCTGAGAGAACAACTAACATACCGGGCTGCACCTGGAGAGTGGGCCAGGCTTAACTGAGGATGAGGCCTGGCTGGGGAGGGGACATGGGAGAGGGTTATAAACTAAGGAACTTGAGAGCAGAATGGGGCTGGCTGCTGGGGTGTGGAGGGTGAGCTGGCTTTTGGCAGGATTGAGATGGAAGATTTTCTGACCCCAAATGAAGTCACTCTAGAAACTGAAGAAGATTCTGTTAGAGAGGGAAAATGGATACAAAGTAGGGAAAAAAAGAAAAGAGTAGAATCAGAGCATGATGATATCAGCAACAAAGCAAAGCTTGGGAAAGAAATAAACCAAAATGTTATAACTGCAAGTTCCTTAGCCAAAGCAATAAGATTAGGTGCCATTCAGTATGTGAAAGCAGCTAACTAGATCCAAAAAAGCATAGGGCAGTGGCTCTCAAACTTTTTTTTACTGGTGGCCCCTTCACATAGCAAGCCTCTGAGTGCGACCCCGCTTATAAGTTAAAAACACTTTTTATATATATTTAACACCATTGTAAATGCTGGAGGCAAAGCGGGGTTTGGGGTGGAGGTTCACAGATCGCAACCCCCTATGTAATAATCTCACGACTCCCTGAGGTATCCTGACCCCCAGTTTGAGAACCCCTGGCACAGGGGATATAGTAACAGCCAGTAGGTTGTAAGATGGGGATTTTTTAGTTGACTGTACAGACAAAGAGCAGGCTGCTAAACTGCTTAAAAACTAAAATGCTAGGGAAAATTAAAATAAATTGCCAGCTACCAAAGTATTCCCTGCAAAAAGGGGGTGATATATGGAGTGCCATTAGAACTGATCAGTGATGAAATACCAAAAGTATAGGAGAAGAGAAAGTGTATATTAACAATCTGTCAATAGATCAAATTCATGTGATTTGAAATAAGGTTAAGAGTGCAATACTACTACTATTGAGATCACAGTCTTTTGTTGGAATGTGTAGTTTTACAGCACATGCAAGAATTAAATGAAAATATCCTGGAAATGAAAAATAAACCAGCTGTCCTATGTCTCCAGCAAACATGGTTGGTTAAAAAGCTTCCCTTTAAATTTACAGGTTACTTAGACAAGACTGAAAACTAGGAAGAGAAGGAGTCATTTGCACTTTCATAAAGGACACACTAAACTACAAAGCCATAGAGAATGAAGAAGTAATGATGTGGAGATCCCAATTCAGACGAGAATTTTTTCTTTAAAGATTTATAATATCTATAACCTGTGTAGAAAATTAGACTGCTCAGACTTACTAGAAAGACAATATATTTTATGCAGTGACCTAAATAGTCATAATAATTTGTGGGACAGTAAGACAACTGATAAGAATGGCATATGCTTAGAAAAGTTCATTGAAAACAAACTAGTGATTTTAAACAATGGCACACCAACACCCCAAAAGAGATTTAAAGCAGCAGATGATAGTTTTTCTTGCTTAGATCTGGGAATTGTAACAGCAGATCCTGCAAGTAGATGCAACTGGGAAATAAATAGGGAAGTAGGAATGGGGAGTGATCATTTCTCCATACCGCCAACCTTACCTTGCCCTTGAAATGTAATGGAATATTACCCACCTGGGATTTTAAAAAAAGCTATCTCAGAGCCATTTACAACTAAGTGTACTGAATTTGTGAATGTTCATTGTGTGAATGATGATGACGTAGAGAATTTCAATGCCAATGTAATAAAGGGATTAATAACAGCAGCTATGTTAGCCATACCTAAGATACCAAAGTACCCCAAAACTAAAACCTCAGTTCCATGGTGGAATGAGGACTGCAAAATGGCAATTAAGGACAGGAACAAAGCCTATAAAAAGAAAAAATGAATAGTAAAGATCTAATGAAGTATAGAAGACATAAGACAATAGCCGAAAGAATTATTTAAAAAAAAGAAAAGAAAGACAGGTGGAGGAAGTACTGTGGGTGGATAAATAAAGATACCAAGACATGAGAAATATACAGGCAAATTAGAAGAATGCATACAATTAAGACAAAGAATAGTAACTTCCCACGTTTTCTTGGGACTGACACAATAGTTAGAAGTTCTGATAACAAAACAGCATAAGTTTAGCAGAAACTTTCTGAGGGGTGAGTAATGATGAAATCAAAGTGCAGTTTGTCACCACATTAAAAGATAATTCATTTAAGAGAATCGTGATCTATTATATTGGTGGGGTAAACATGAAGCTAGTATACTGAATGAATGGTTTTGTAAATGGGAGCTTGAGAAAGCTATTGCTAACTGCAAGAATACAGACCCAGCTAAAAATAATATATTCAACATTTTTACTATCTTTTTGAAAGCAGTTTGAGGGTTCACTTGGAATTATATAACAAACTATATCGGAGGGGGGAGGAGTGATACCACTAGGGTGCAAACATGTAGTAATTCCAATATGTGGCAAAGAGTTCTGTGGCACCTTATAGACTAACAAATGTATTGGAGCATGAGCTTTCGTGGGTGAATATCCACTTCGTTGGATGCTGAAGTGGGTATTCACCCACGAAAGCTCATGCTCCAATACGTTTGCTAGTCTATAAGGTACCACAGAACTCTTTGCCACTTTTACAGATCCAGGCTAACATGGCTACCCCTCTGATACTTAATTCCAATATGAAAACCAGGCAAACTTTCTTCACAAATTGGACGCTTATAGATCTATTGACCTTATGTCTTGTCTGGGTAAAATTATGGAGAGAATGGTGAATGCAAGATTCATTGTCTATTTGGAAAACAATGACATTATAGAAATGACATGGTTTTAGGAGCATAAAATGCACCCATTGATCACATTGATAAATTAGAAATTGAAATACAAAAAAAATGAGGCACAAAGATTTCATGATAGCTGTCTTTCTAGATATTGAAAAGGCATATGCCATGCTATGGAGGGAAGGTTTTTGTACAAAGTAAATGAATTTAGGAATAAGGGGAAGAATATATGGGTGAATTAGGGACTTTTTCAGTAATAGGACTATGGAGATCAGAGTTGGGAAAGTTATGTTGACTATAGCTAATATTAAAAATGGTACACCACAGGGAAGTATTATCAGCCTGACCTTATTTAATATGATAAATGATCTCCCAAAACAAATAAGTGCTGGGGTCAGTCTATTCTCAGATAATTGTGGTTTGTGGATGAGCAGCAGGAATATTGAGGTGGCAGAAAGGAGAATCAATAAAACATTACAAGAGACCTCTGATTAGGGAACTGCATAAGGTACCAATTTCTCCATTGCCAAAGCCAAATGACTGATCTTTACAAAAAGGAAAGTTACAAAGGAATTTAAACGGTCTCTGTATGGAGAACAATTAGATAAAGTTAGAAGGTTTAAATTCCTAGAGATAATATTTGATGCTAAATTATTTTGGAAAGATAATATAGATTATGTTAAAGATATATATAAAGGAAGGATTAAACCACATAAAAGTCTTGCTGGACTAAATGGATAATGGAGATGAAAGCATTGCTGTAGATATACAGAGCCATAATCAGGCTGGTAATTGGCTATGGCAGCAAAGCTTTTGGGTCAGCATCAAAATCAGAACTTGAAATCACCGGATCCAACTTTCTTGTCCAAAATTAATGGGAATTGTAATAATGAAAGCACCAAACAAACATATGAGGATTGTTGGGAATTTGATAGGCAAACTATAACACATGATATTAGAACTCCACATGCCATTCAAGTTAAATGTGGATGCAGATGTTGAAAGACAAGGGAGAGCCAAATGGCATAAAAACTTTTAGTCATGGGAAAATTAGATGTAGATGGAAAATCATCTGTCCAAACATGGATTTAGATTTATTTATAAACTTAAAGGTAAAAAAGAGACAGTAGGTATTAAAACTGAAATGTACCAGTCTACAGATGAAAAGTGGAGTCAATTGTGTCAAATATATATAGATGGGTCCAAATGAGACAAAACCAGAAGAATATATCAAAATGTGAAATAAGTACATCTAAAATAATACCAACAGATGAACTAGTAGCAATACACTAGCATTAAATTAGATCAGGAATGTACACCCAGTATAGGTGGCTATTTTTTTTATTCAGTCTTAGGCCTTATAGTGATAAAAGAGGGTATCTCAGTATGTTGTGATTTAATCAATTAAATTATATTTCTAATAACAGATGGGGTTACCTGTAGCTTTAGTTTGGACCCTTGTGCATATTAGAATAGCAGAGGAAGAAATGGTGGACAAAGCAGCTAAAAATACTTCAAGAAACTGAAACACTAACATGGAAATACCCTTGAGTAGACAGGAATTCAAAAGCCCAGTACAGAAAAATGTTTAAAAAGTAACAGAAAAAAAATGGACTAATGAAAAAAGGAAGATTTTTTTTTAATTGTGCCCTAGAGTTGAAGATAACAATATACTTCAGGGACTGGTTTGAAAAAATGTGGAGATTTTGTTTAGAGTACTAACTAGCCATTGTGCCTTAAACAAAAATCTTTTTTGAATAAACAGACACCACGACAGACAATGTATAGTCTAAAAAGTGGAAGATATAATTGATCACCTTGTATGGGCTTTGATAAATAAAGGGAAAAGCTTTCTGAAGAATTCAAACATCTTAAGGTAACAAAAGTTAAATTGTTATTTAGTAAAAATGTCAAGGAAATGGGATAATTTTAGAATGGTGCTGTTACATTACCTGAAAGACTCAGGGAAGAGTGAGAGAATATAAACTGCTAAGTATTTAGGAATTATAGTTGGCAGCTACAGACTACTCAGTTAAATCTGCTTCACCACTTGAAAAAACGAAAAGAAGGAAAGAACGGGGCTGCAGGGAAGAGAAGAAGGACCTCTGCAATCACTCTGGAATTTGAGAGTGGAAAGGTCAGGAAGATAGCCCATGGCAGAGAGTTGGTCCTGGGATCCTCTCATAAACAGAGAAGTTTTGAAAGAGGCCAGGAGGGAGAGACAACCACTGGGAATGGAGCAGGCTGATAAAAGGGCAGGAACCAAATTTCCAGTGGAGAGTCCTGGGAGCTGTTTGATTGAGAAGTAAAGGAAGCTCAAGAGAGATGAAAGGTCAAGCCCAAAGTGAGTGGAAGTGGGTTTGACTGTATATTTTTATTCTGGGATTTTGTTGGGGTAAATCAGGGGAAGACCCTGATAGTTCCAGCCCTGAAAGAAGAGTTAGGCATTCTGACTCACAGACTTTCTAGGTTAAGAAAAGTTGGATAGGAAGAAGTCCAGGGAAGTAGCAGAAATTAGCTGGGAATGGAGCAGTCCTTGGTTGCTAGTTATAGGGGTCACTGGAGTGGAATCTAGTGTAGGGGAGTGGGGCTAGGTTCCCCTACTAGCTATTGACAAGGGGCTGTGAAGCCAGAAAAGGATATAGGGATGATGGAAAGCCCTGAAAGAAGGGTGTGAGGACAATGGGGCCTGGAGTTGCGGTCAAAGATCTTTTTGTAAGGACTTTTATTTGTTGGACTTACCTTGGAAGGGGTGGACTTAAATAATTACCTGGATTGCCAGAGGGCTGAGTTACAGGAAAAGACATTTCTGCAGAGCAAGAGTGACCTTTGGCAGGGGGCATTAGAAATGAGAGAGCACGCGTCCTCATTTCCAGCCACGGGAAGATGCAGTAGTGGACAGTGCACTCTTTCACAGGGCCCCAGATGTCTGTCTCATTAGCAATCCAAGATCTACATTTTATGCTTTCCTTGTTTCACTAAATGAAACAAGTTTATGCTAATACTAGATTTATGAAACACTACATTTTTTGATACCCCCACAAAAGTTTCTTCAATTGATTGAAAACTTTCCACATGTGACTGATGTTCCAAGTCAAGAATTATCATCTGTGTTATACTGTGAACTTCCAGAAATACTGTTAAATTGAACAGCTCTGCTTAGGAGAAATTTAGGGACATCTCATAAACTGTATTTCAATTGCCTTATGTCCATGTTGGATCTTAAAGGGACCCAATTTCCTTTCTATCGTTAATAACATTGCTGTGGCTATCCTACAAGGGTAGAATGTGGGAACATACTGTGAAGTTCAGTGTACTTGGCACATGGAGCAATGCCAGAGTATCACTTTACTCAGATAACTACTTTCCTTACCTGCCATTCAGACAATGGCACTTTGTACTGGATTCCCTCCACTGGATTCCCCTTTAGAACTACATTGTTTATATATTTTCACCCTTTGAAGTTCTTCCCAGCTCTGCTCCAGCATGACTGTCTCCCTTGCTTTGCCAGTGATACCAGCCTCAATGCACCATTCCTCCTCTTCTCCCACTCATCATTTACTGATGCAAACTCCTCATGGAATGTCCTCCCAGGACTAGTTCACCAAAACATTATCCTTTCAATATTCAAGACTCACATCTCTCCACATTCCAGACTCGCAACTTCAGCCATGCCCACCAGAAATGGGGAAAACTTACCATTCAAAGTTCCTTGTGGCTTCAGAGCATATCCCATTTTATTCATCTTTTGGTGTGAAATCTGGCCCAACTTATGCCAGTAGCAGAACTCACATTCACATCAATGAGAACTGACCCATTTACCCTTAGATTGTAAACTCTTTGGGTAACACTATACATCACACCTGTCTTTTTTGTTTACTAGGCTCTTACTGTTCTGCTCAAGACTAATGCATTCCCACTACTGCTTTCCATCCACTTTTTTTTTAAACCTGTGACCACATCACTGGGGGAGTGTGGGACTAGTCAATAAGTGAGGACCTACTTATTCCTAGATTCCAAAACTAGAAGGGACCATAGTGATCATGTAGACTGATCTCCTGTATAGCACAGGCAATAGAATTTCCCCAAAATAATTCCTAGAATATATCTTTTAGGGAAAAAAAATGATTGACTTTAAAAATGGCCAGTGAGGAGAATCCACCATGACCCTTGGTAAATTGTTGCATTGTTAATTACCCTCACAGTGAAATGTATGGCTTATTTACAGTCTGAATTTATTTAGTTTCAACTGCCAGTCATTTGATTATGTTACACCTTTGATATATAGAAGAGCCCATTATCAAATATTTGTTTCCTATGTAGGTACTTATATAGATACTCTGATTAAGTCACTCCTTAATTGTCCCCTAATTAAATTAAAATATTTAGCTTCTTGAGTGTAATATAAAGCGTGATTTATAATCCTTTAATCATTCTGATGGCTCTTGTCTGAACCTTCACCAACATATCTTACTTACTGAATAGGAGTACCACTTACTGGTCCTTTGTGTCTTGTACTGTCCCAGGCATGCTGTCAGTGCTTAACAGCTATAATTATAAAAATAACTGGTACATTAGACAGCACTGGAAGTGCTTTACAATATACTGCACTACATTTTATGACAGGCTGTCATTATTATTTCAACCTGGAGACCCACTTTAGAAGTAATGTGTGTTTGGTTTTCAAGTGTGAAAGTCAGGTGATGAGGTAATACTACTTCAATATAAGATGTGACCAAAGTCTACTGAAATCAGTGCTTACCTTTCCATTGACTTCAATGGACTTCAGATCAAGCTTCAAATGCATAGGGTTCCCAATTTGACCATTCCTGAGTAAATGGTAGTTTGCCATAAAACTTTATCAAGAACTATTATTTACTGAATCCTACTTAAAAAAAAATCCCAAGTTCACTTTATTAAAATGTTTTAAACTAGATTGAGCATTTCTTATACAAATGACATTCTGTCCTGCCCAGACTACTCATTTATTTTATCCAGAAACACTGATACAGTCTTGCTTTGCCATATATGATATTGTTTACAAATCCTTTCAAATGTTAAATTTGCTTGTGACAAATTGTATTTTTGGCATTTCCTTATGGAAAGGAAGTGTCTGAACTATTAGTCTGTGAGAAATGACTTACTTCTGTTACACAACTTCTGAATTCTTCACTTTTATAAAAATAAACTTTATATTTCTTTGAATAGCTTTAGAGAATTCTCAGCCTTGTGCATTCTGCTCTTTGTGGGGAAAGTATAGCGTGGGCCGCACAGTGCTTCCTTAAGTTGTTCCTGCACTGTGCTTCAGCACTGTCCTGCAATAAACACTTATACGGATAACAAGAACTTGGAGTCAGTGCACATACATGTAAGGTTTCCTGGAAGGAGAAACACTCAACAAAAGTTCCTTCAAGACAGGGAGCCTTTGGTAGAAGCCAGGTATTGGCTACCAAATGTGTTGGGTCCCCGCAATATGAGTGTGATTCTGCGTGTATCAGCAGGAGGCACAGGCAGGGGCGGCTCTATGAATTCCGTCGCCTCAAGCAGGGCGGCGCGCTGCGCCGCTCGCGCTGCCGGGTGCCGGTCCCGCGCCTTCGCGGGACCTCCCACAGACGTGCCGCTGGTCCCACGCCTATGGTGGAGCTTCCACAGGCATGCCTGCGGGAGGTCCACATGAGCCGCGGGACCAGCGCACCCTCCGCAGTCATGCCTGCGGGAGGTCCGGTCGTCCCGCGGCTCCGTTGGACCTCCCGCAGGCATGACTGCGGAAGGTCCGTCGGACCCGCCTGCCACCCTCCAGTTAAAATGCCGCCCCACGCACGCGCTTGGCGCGCTGGGGTCTGGAGCCAGCCCTGGGCACAGGGCCATCTGCCCTGAGTCCTTGTGACTCTTCACTGGGTCCTGGTCTCCATGATCCTGAACTGCACTGCTAAGGCTGTCCTGCTGCCCCCCAGAATGATCACAAATTAAGGGGAAAGAGGAGTCCTACGGTACACAAGGGTTTCAGTCTGCCTTAAACTTTTGGGCTGATTTACCATTGCTAGAGGAGAAGGAACAATATGCCTTTCCCCCAGATCTATTCCTTGCCACACCTCTGCAGTGCAGATCCCTGTGTAGCATCTGCCACAGAGAGGTCAAGGGGAAAGTTGCTATGGAGATAGCTGACTTCTGTCTATTGAGGAGATCTCCAGTATATTGGAACTGGGGAGATGGTCTCCCCAGAATGATTACGAACATAAGAACAGCCATACTGGCCCAACCAATGGTCCATCTAGTCCTGTCTTCAAACAGTGGCCAGTGCTAGTGCTTCACAGGGTATAAACATAACAGGGGACTTTTGAGAGATCCACCCCCTGTCATCCAGTCCCATGTTCTGGCAATTGGAGGTTTAAGAACACCCAGAGCAAAATGTTGCATCCCTGTCCATCTTGGCTATAGCCATTGATGGACCTATCCTTCTGGAACATATCTACTTCTTTTTTGAACCTAGGGTATGATTACAAACCAAACATTCTAAACACATTTTGTGGTTTTCTTTAGCAGTTAGAATATTTTGGAAAATTTTGCTTAGTTTTTGCTGATTTTCATCCCACAAGTAGTGGTGTATTCGATTTACTGTAACTCTTGTTTGATTATTGCAGCAGAGGGAACCGAAAAACAAACCTGTTCTGAAATCTGATGATCTTTCTTACGTTTTCAATTGGAATAGATTTTCTTGAGGCAGATGATGAATTTTGAATTGTAAATCTTAGGACAGCTGGGTGGATAATCAGGTAGAAGGCGATTCTACACTATGTAGGCTCTGTCCAGTGGGTAAGCAGTAAGAGCCTCTAAAAGTATTCAATTTTTTTTTCTGTGTATATGTGTCTGTCTGTCTGTGTGCACAGAATTACAAAACTAATGATGTAGATATAAAAGTCCATGTATATGCATTTTTTTCTGTATGTAGGTGTTCAATGAAAGTAACAACAGTATGGTTTTACCTTCCATTTTAGACACTATTTCAAAAAGATGCTGGGCTACAGTGGTCCAAAAAGGTACAAACTGCAGTTGCCTAATAGAGTAAGGATTACTGCTTCCCACTAAAGATTCACCGCTGGTCAAGAACAGGGAATAGTTGAACTGTCACTCACCCTTGAGGGTTTCACCAGGAAAGATATATTCAAATCATAGTCAGGACTCAATAGCAGCCTTGCTGATGAATCCTGAGCAAGGGATGCCCTAAATCAGTACTTTCCTCAGCCTTTCACCCTTCCCCAAAATGTGTCACCATTTTTTTAGGCTGTTTCGGCTGGAGTGTGCCACCATAGTCAACTTCCAAATGGACTTTCTGTTGCTAGGGGTCCTATGCAATGTGCTACGGTGGTTTCAATCAGGGAAACCACATGGTGAATCTATACCAGTGTATATCTGGCCAAACTCATAAGTGATCTACAAAAAGATTAATAAATGAAATGACTGAATGTGAATTCATATTCCATTGCACACCAATCAAATGTCTCCTTAATTATTTATTTCTCTACAGTGTCTTAAAAAAAATCAACAACTTGCTACCATTTTCTAACTATATGGCAGTGATACAAACAGAAAATACATTTATTTGGACAATAGAATTTTAAGTAAAATACAAAATAGGTCTTAATACTTCCCCAGTACACACAAATATTAACCATAAAAATGGAACACAGTATGTAATAGCAGTAGCAAGTATTTAATCATGGTGTGACACTTTTGCCTCCCTCTCCGGCTTGCTGAGTGCTTAACATCTGCTGTACATCAGATGGTTCACTAGCAGATGATGAGTGCTCAGTGAGGCAGATGCTGAGTAAAAAACAGACAATTTAACAAGAAACATGTGGGCAGTAAAACACCGATTACTACATTTTTTGATGGGGGAGACTAAAATCCAGTATAAATTCACAGAACAGGAACAGCAAAGGCAATTGCAGCACAAGCTTCTCTAAAAATGTCCTAAACCTGATCTGCCTGGACCACATCTATAAGAGATGAGCACAGAAGTCTCCATGCTCTTTGTTTCTGCACTGAAACTGCTGATAGGGAGATTAATTGCCAATAAATCAGGTGGTGGTCTGGAAGTGTGGATGTTTGTCCTTTAGGAGCTAGACCGAGACTACCAATTCATTCCAAATAAGCCACCAGGTGGTAATAACTGATAATTAACAACCTGGGTTGAAGTTGCATTAGCAGGATAGAGATGCAAGGCTAGGGATGCTATTATCAACATCCTAGGCAATTAAGGGAGCAGATACATGCTTCAGAGTTTGATACCAAAACCGATGAAATGCAGGTATTTAAATAAAATTCTAGCATGTTAATCAGTAGTGTACTAATGGCACTTACTGGATCTGATAAATGTCTTCTAATGTAATCAGAAAATACCTTGCATCCGACCAAGTGGGTATTCACCCACAAAAGCTCATGCTCATGCTCCAATACGTCCAATATAAGGTTCCACAGGATTCTTTGCTGCTTTTACAGATCCAGACTAGCACGGCTCCCCTCTGATAGAAAATACCTAAATATTCATTGTATACTAGAGGTGACATGGGGTGAAAGCAGAAATAGGGACTTACCAGGTACGGAGCTGGGTTGGGGTCGGCTCTGGCCCCTGGAAGGGGTGGGGCCTCAGGAAGAAGGGGCAGGGATGGGGCGTCAGAGCCAGCCTTGACCTGCCCTGCACCGGTAAGTGCCCTCCTCTCCCCGCCTGGGTAGCACTGGCAGCCGGGGGCTCCGGCGGCTATTTAAAGGGCCCAGGGCTCGGCCGCCACTACCACCCCAGGCCCTTTAAACTGCTGCCTGCGCCCCCGGCTGCTGCTGATACCCCAGGGCTCTGGCAGTGGGGCTCTGGGGGCTATTTAAAGGGCCCAGGACTCCCCTGCTTCTATTGCCCCAGCCCTTTAAATAGCCCCTGGAGCCCTGGGGTAGTGGCAGTGGGGCTATTTAAAGGGCCCAGGACAGTAGAGGCAGTGGGAGCCCTGGCACTTTAAATAACCCTCGGAGCCCCGCTGCCACTAGCCCAGGGCTCCAGCCACAGGGGTCTGGCTGCAATTTAAAGGGCCTGGGGCTCCAGCTGCTGCTGGGAGCCCCAGGCCCTTTAAATTGCCACCTAGGGAAGTCGGGCCACCCCGGTACAGTGCACCGGCTCTTGCTGGTACGCCGTACCGGAGCGTACCAGCTTACTTTCACCTCTGAAGATGACAAAATGTGTATGGATGACAAGCAGCAGCCACTCTTGTTGTCCTTCTAATTGAGGGATAACCAAATAGCTTTTTGGAAGAGGGGGCTGTGCTTGGGTGTATGTTAATCTTGACTGTAAAAATGTAGCCAGCTGGGCCCCTGCATAGTGCTTCTGCTTTGAACTGTTGGATATTCCAGGACACTCTGAATCCTGATCTCATTTGAGATTTAAAGCATCCAGAACTCATACTATGTATCCTTTCAAAAGGGAAGCACCAGCTGAGGCTTAGCATAAGATGTAGCTGGGCTTCAATTTAAACTTGTAAATCAGTGAAGGGATGCTATAAAAGAACAGGTAAAATGGTTTGGAGATGAAGAAGGTCACAGGGGTTGCGGGGTTAGTTGGAGACATGTGAGATGATCCTTCCAGCCTTCATTCCAGCCACTGTTCACTCCAGCCATAGTTCCTTATCCCACAACTTTATTGCTGTCCCTACCACCCTTCCTAGAACCAACTGTCACTGCACAACTTTTTCAAACTCACAATGCTCCCAGCTTCCAAATTTCTTCCATATGCTCCTTTAAAAAAACTTCATATTTATCCAAACCTTCATACCACCCTATGTCCACTGTCCCCAACCCAACTTCTCTGTGCTGCTGAAATCCTTTACACTTCACCCCATAATATATGACCACTTTAATATCCCTGTGGCCTTAATGGTATTACAAAACAGTAATTAAGTCTTTGTATTGATAAGTGCAAAGAAATACATACTGGAAAAAATAATCCCAACTACACATATAAAACAATGGGTTTTAAATTAGCTGTTACCACTCAAGAAAGAGATCTTGGACCACTGTGGATAGTACTCTATAAGCTCTACCTCAGTGCACAGCAACAGTCAAAAAGGCTAACAGAATTTTAGGCTCTATTTTGAAAAGTATAGAAAATGAGACCAAAAATATCATAATGCCACTATACAAATCCATGATATGCCCACACCTTGAATACTGAATTCAGTTGTGGTTGCCCCATCTCACAAAGATCTAGTGGAACTGGAAAAGATTCAGAGAATGGCAACAGAGATTATCAAGGATATAGAATGGCTTTCATACAAGGAGAAACTAAAAAAGATTAGGACTGTACAGCTTAGAAAAGAGACAAGTAAGGGTGGAGATGATAGACTTCTATAAAATCAGGAATGGTGTTGGAAAAGTGAGTAAATACATTTTATTTATCCTTTTCCACAATAGAAAAACCAGGGGTCATTTGATGAAATTAATAGGCAGCAGGTTGAATGCAAACAAAGAGTTGTACTTTTTCATACAACTCACAATTAATCTGTGGAACTCATTGTCATGAGCTGGTCTGATGGTGAAAAGTATAACTGGGCTGAAAAAAAGAATTTGATCTAAGGCTAAAATAGGAAAAGAACAAGTTAAGAATTATTTAGACAAATTAGGTGTCTTTAGGTCAGCAGAATACTTAAGGCCTAGCTATAGTGATATCTGAGTCATTAGTGATTATCTTTGAGGACTCATCAATGATGGGACAGATCCCAGAGGACTGGAAAAGGGCAAATATAGTACTTATCTATAAAAAGGGGAATAAGGACAAGCCAGGGAATTATAGACTAGTCTATAGTCTGGGTACCCTGAAAGATAATGGAGCCAATAATCACTCAATCAATGTGTAAGCACCTACAGGAATATAAGATAAATTGAGAACAAATCATGTCAAACCAACCTAATATCCTTCTTTGACAGGGTAATGCATCTTGTGGGATGCAGGGGTGGGGGAAGAAGTAGTAGGTATTATATAACTCAACTTTAATAAGGTGTTTGATACTGTCCTGCATGACCTCATAAACAAACTGGAGAAACACAGCCTAGATTAACCTACTATAAGGTGGGTACACAACTGTTTGGAAAACGTACTCAGAGTGTAGTTACAAATGGATGACAATCAAGCTGGAAGGTAGGGTGACCAGATGTCCTGATAAAACCGCTATTTAGGTGTTTCTCCCGCATCCCGACCGATCTTTGGTCGGGACGCAATTTGTCCCGATATTTTGTTGTTGTTTTTTTTGCTCCACCGGTAGCACTCAGCTTTTTTTTTTTTTTTTTTGCTCTACTGGCGGAAACCCATGTGTCCCGATATTTTCTCCCTCTCATCTGGTCACCCTACTGGAAGGCCATATCGAGTGGGGTCCTGCAGGAATCTGTCCTGGTGTGGTTCTCTTCAATATTCTCTTAAATCATTTGGATAATGTCATAGAGAGTACACTTATAAAGTTTTCAGATGGTACACACTGGAAGGAGTCACAAGCACTTTGGAGGATAGGATTAAAATTCAAAATGATCTTGGCATACTGGTAAAATGGTCTAAAATAAATAGGATGAAATTAAACAAGGACAAATGCAAAATACTACACTTAAGAAGAACAAGCAATTGCACAAATACAAAAATGGGAACGACTGCCAAGGAAAGATTACTGCAGAAAATGGTCTGAGTTTTTATACTGGATCACAATGTAAATATGTGAAAAATGTAGCGCTGTTGCAAATAAAAGTGGACATAATTCTGGGATGTATTAATAGAAATGCTGTAAGCAAGACAAGAGAATTAATTTTTCCACTCTACTCAGCAATGATATAGCCTTAATTGAAATATTGTATCCAGTTCTGGGTACTACACTTCCATAATGATGTGGACAAATTGGAGAAAGTCCAGCGGAGAGAAACAAAAATGATTAAAGGTCTAGAAAACATGACCTATAAGAAAAGATTGAAAAACATGGATTTGTTTAGTCTGAAGAAGAGGAGACTCAGGGGACATAACAGTCCTCAAGTACATAAAGGTTGTTAGAAAGAGGAGATAAATTGTTCTTAATCATTGAGGATAGGAGAAGAAGCAATGGGCTTAAATTGCAGCAAGGGAGATTTTGGTTAGACATTAGAAAAAACTTCCTATGTGTAAGGGTAGCTAAGCACTGAAACAAATTACCTAGAGAGGTTGTGGAATTTCTCTCATTGTTTTTGTCTGAGGTTTTTAAGAACAGGTTAGACAGACATCTGTCAGGAATGGTCTATATCAGGGGTCGGCAACCTTTCAGAAGTGCTGTGCCAAATCTTCATTTATTCACTCTGATTTAAGGTTCCACGTGCCAGTAATACATGTTAACATTTTTAGAAGGTCTCCTTCTATAAGTCTATAATATATAACAAAACAATTGTTGTATGTAAAGTAAATAAGGTTTTTAAAATGCTTAAGAAGCTTCATTTAAAATTAAATTAAAATGCAGAGCCCCCCTGACCGGTGGCCAGGACCCGGGCAGTGAGGGGGCCACTGAAAATCAGCTCGCGTGCCACCTTCGTCACTCATGCCATAGGTTGCCTACCCCTGGTCTAGATAATACTTAGTCCTGCCTCAGTGCAGGGAACTGGACTACATGACCTATAAAGGTGCCTTCCAATCCTGCATTTCTATGATTCTCGATAAGTTAATGGAAGATAGGTCAATCAATGGCTTTTCGACAAAATGGTCAGGAATACCATCCCTATACTCAGGGCAGTCCTAAATCTCTGACTGCCAGAAGCTGGGAGAGGAAGACAAGGGTGGATCACTTCGACTGCCTTGTTCTATACACTCACCCTGAAGCTCTGTTACTGGCCACTGTTGGAGACAGGATACTGGGCTAGATGGAGCATTGGACTGATCCAGTATGACAGAATTTTTATGTTCTTATTGATTGGTGTGGTCATCTCAAATCTAGTAGACTGGTACAGCCACAAGTTACCCAAAGTTTCAGATTAAAAGACACTTTAAGCTTAAGCTTTCATGGGCTAAAGCCCACTTCATCAGATGCATGCAGTGGAAAATACAGTAGGAAGATATATACATACGGAGAACATGAAAAAATGGGGGTTGCCATACCAACTCTAATGAGACTCATTGATTAAGGTGGGCTATCATCAGCAGGAGAAAAAAAACTTCTGTAATGATAATCAGGATGGCCCATTTCAAACAGTTGACAAGAAGGTATGACTAACAGCAGGGGGAAAATTAGCATGGGAAAATAGTTTTTAGTTTGTGTAATGACTTATTCACTCCCAGTCTTTATTCAAGCCTAATTTTATGTTGCCCATTTTGCAAATTAATTCCAGTTCTGCAGTTTCTAGTTGGAGTCTGTTTTTGAAGTTTTCTTGTTGAATAATTGTGACTTTTAGGTCTGTAATTGAGTGACCAGGGAGGTTTAATTGTTCTCTGACTGGTTTTTGGCCTATAGTTGTAAGAATGCTTGATTGAGATCTTGTAGGTGTTTGTCTCTGTCTGAGGAGTTGGAGCAAATGCGGTTGTATCTTAGAGCTTGGCTGTAGACAATGGATCGTGTGGTGTGGTCTGAATGAAAGCTGTAGGTAAGTATAGCTTCACGTCAGGGGCACTGGCCCCACAGTATGCCAACATAGAACAGTGCTTCCTCAGCTCTTGTCCCCTAATGCCCCTACTCTACTTGCTCTACATTAATGACATCTTTATCATCTGGATCCATGGAAAAGAAGCCCTTGAGGAATTCCACCATGATTTCAACAATTTCCATCCTACCATCAACCTCAGCCTGGACCAGTCCATGCAAGAGATCCACTTCCTGGACACTACAGTGCTAATAAGAGATGGTCACATAAACACCACCCTATACTGGAAACCTACTGACCCCTATACTTACCCCATGCCTCCAGATTTCAACTACAATACCCACCTGCTGAAGTGAAGAAACAGATTGACAGAGCCAGAAGAGTACCCAGAAGTCACCTACTACAGGACAAGCCCAACAAAGAAAATAACAGAACACCACTAGCTGTCACCTTTAGCCACCAACTGAAACCTCTCCAGGACATCATCAAGGATCTACAACCTATCCTGAAGGATGATCCCTCACTCTCACAGATCTTGGGAGACAGGCCAGTCCTCGCTTACAGACAGCCCCCCAACCTGAAGCAAATACTCACCAGCAACCACACACCACACAACAAAAACACTAACCGAGGAACATATCCTTGCATGAAAGCCCATTGCCAACTCTGTCCACATATTTATTCAGGGGACACCATCATAGGACCTAATCACATCAGCCACACTATCAGAGGCTCATTCACCTGCACATCTACCAATGTGATATATGCCATCATTTGCCAGCAATACCCCTCTGCCATGTACATTGGCCAAACCGGACAGTCTCTATGCAAAAGAATAAATGGACACAAATCAGACGTCAAGAATTATAACGTTCAAAAAACAGCCAGAGAACACTTCAACCTCCCTGGTCACTCAATTACAGATCTAAAAGTCACAATTATTCAACAAAAAAACTTCAGAAACAGATTCCAATGAGAAACTGCAGAACTGGAATTAATTTGCAAAATGGACACCATGAAATTAGGCTTGAATAAAGACTGGGAGTGGAAATATAAGCAAGCAAGTAGCAAGCTAGAGATAACGAGGTTAGATCAATCAGGGAGGATGAGGCCCTGTTCTAGCAGTTGAGGTGTGAAAACCAAGGGAGGAGAAACTGGTTCTGTAATTGGCTCCTCCCTTGGTTGCTTATATTTACCTGCCCCTGGAAATTTCCACTACTTGCATCTGAAGAAGTGGGTATTCACCCACGAAAGCTCATGCTGCAAAAACATCTGTTAGTCTATAAGGTGCCACAGGATTCTTTGCTGCTTCTACAGAACCAGACTAACACGGCTACCCCTCTGATACTTAAAAAGTTAGTTTTCATTATTTTGAATTTAGCTCATCAGACTATCATATCAGTCAGATAAGGACCAAGCTGCTTGTTACATTATTATGGCATGTTCTTATCTTCTTAACAACAGATTCCCATTATTAATCCTTATTGACTATACAAAGTTGCATCTGATGTGTAAACTTCCTAGAAAGTTCAGAATTCCCCCTTCTGATGAGCATGGCATTTAACATCACCCTTTAATATGTTCTTTTGCTAAAGTGTAATTTGAAAGTGCATAAATATATACCAGATGCACACTTTGATCCTGATATGTGTCATCAGCATCATGTCTTTATATTCAAAATATGTAGGGTTAGTTGATACAGTATGCAGTACGTTATATTTGAGATTTCTGCTAAACCTTGTAATTGTCCTTAGTCAGAAAATTTCATTTAAAGATTTGTGGGTTTAACCACAGTAATTTGTGTATCCAGTTATTTTTATGACCAGGCATTTTCCCCTGTTCCTAGTTTTGTGTCAGGGAATAGTCACACCCAAGTCAATTTTAGGACCTGTCCATGTGGTTATAACAGTTTACAGTAAAACTAAAGTTTCATTTAAACCATCACATTATCACTAAGCCAAAACCAAACTGCTTTGTAGTACCATCTACTTATTTGAAGAGGTTTACATCTGAGTCACTCTTGCAAAGCCTTCACAGAAACTCTAATAATGGTCCGTGGTACAGTAATTATACAGGGAAATAAGGGCTGAATGGGTTAAGACTGTCAAAAGCAGAATAAGATAACAATTAAAGGTGCCAAGGGGACTTAGAAGGACATTTTCCACATATGAGAGGAAGAACATATACACAAGAAGGGTGATACAAAAAATAAATGAGAAGGACTACAAAATAAGTCTTCTTAAAACCACTCTGATGGATTACTTAAATTCCTTTTCTAACAGGACTAACAACAAAGAGGTGAGAACAATTTGGTAGTCATAAAGATTTCCTCTCTATGGGCTTGAGCCAAAGCTCATTTTAGTTGCAAGTCTATTCATTATCTTCAATGGGTTTTTGGTCATACCTTATAGGTATGGGGGGGGGGGGAAGCAATTAAAAGAATTATGAGAAGTGAAATTTGGATTCAGTTACATTTGAAAGACATATTGCAAGTCTGGATGGTATGTCTCCTTAGGGTTCTTTCTTGGGGTACCCAGGGAAATAAGGGAAATAACTGACAAGCTGACTGAAATGTTATCAATTCATAAAAAAAATCATGGTGAACTAAGGAGGTATAAGACAGGCCAAATAAAAAAAAGAAAGAAAAAGAGAACATGGGAAATAATTCTAGTGACTGCCAGTTTGTATGTAGAGTTAGTCAAACATGGGATTTTTTTTGTGATTATTATTTGATTTATGCATTCATTTATTTATCTGGTCAAAAATGTGTCCCACTTTTTGGTTGGAAAACTTCAAACTTTTTAACCAATTCCTTTGGTAAGTCAACATCAGTCCCTTCCTATGTAGTGTAACACTGTACTTAGAATAATGCTTCAGTTCAGAGCACCTCAATACCAGAAATTGGAAGGAATTCAAGGAAAGGCAACAGAAATGATTAATAAAGGATTAAGAGGAAAGATTAAGAAACTAAATGAACATAGCTTGGTTTTAACAATGACTAACACATTTGTGAATGTGATAACTGTCTGTACATATGGTATTTGAAAGGATAAAAACTGCAAGGAGGGAGAAACTAATTTTAGGGAAGTCTGAAGAGAATAAACTAAGAACAATGGAATTAAGCAAATGAAAACTTTTGGTTTAACATACAGAAAATAATCTCCTAAAAGTGAGATTTTGGAGTGTGGAAAAAAAAGATCCAAAAGAGAATGATGATAGTCCTTTTATTTGAGTCACTTTATATGGTATGGAGAAATAATTGGACAATATACTGCATGAAACTATTCTGTATGTGCCAAAATATGAGGTAGATGGGCTAATACCATAGGCTGTTTCCATTTCTAATTTGTGTAATTCTTCCTGGATGACTGACCGTGTCTTCTCTAAATCACCAACAGTTCAGTGGGGACCTGGATGAGAGGTCAAATATTCTAAGACACAGATGTATACTGAAGTAGCAACAATAGGAAATGCAAATCTAGGAGCCAATAAATCTAGCACCATCTTTGGCCTACAGAATTGTGATTATATAAATCATTTAACTCTATGGTCAGAGTGTATGTATAAATGCAGGAAAAAAATGTCCTTAAATGCTTGTGTTGCACCATAGGAACAGAAACATATGCTAGTAGTTCTTTACTCCGAAACAAGAATAATGTAGAGATTCAGCCTGAATACTGCTATTGAAAACTACTTATTTCCTGAAGTTGACAGCTTTCAACATTTTGTGTGAGATAATAGAGTATGTAGGTAATAGGTGACCAGTGGGGATGGGGTTTCTGAACTAGAAATGAAGATAGCAGAGTGATAGGATCACTGACACAAGGTTGGAGGGTGGTTGTGGATATAGGAAGAGATTTAGTGTTGGTGTTAGCATCTTAACTTTGAATTTCCTGCTTGCCTAGAATTTAGACTAAGTACTATGGGTGAAACCCTGGCCCTACTGATGATGTCAAAACTCCCATTGATTTCAATGGGTCCAGGTGTGACCCAAGAACCCTTCTATGCCAGCTGGTAAGGGGGCTATTGGAATATCCTGATTCTGGTTTGTGCACTCTAGTTTAACAAAGAATGTCACGTGAGGTCCTAAATGAAAGCCAGTGTCACTCTGCTCCTTAATGTTGTTGTGAAATGGATGTACAGGTTCAATGTAAATAGTCATGTATGTACAGTTAAAGTTTTGTTATTTGGGAAAATGGAGGGGTGCTGGCTAGTAAATAATTCCGGTTAAGTAAGGGTTATACTTACCAATGGAGGGAGGGAGTTTGGGTGAGAGAGAGGGCTTGGGCAGGTGGTTAGGGTGCGGGAAGGGTTTCAGGGTGCCAGATCCAGGCAGTGCTCACCTCAAGCGGCTCCCTGCAAGCGGAGACATATCCCTGTTGCTCCTAGGTGGAAACGTGACCAGGCGATTCTGCACCCTGACTCTGCCCATAGGTGCTGCCCCCGCAGCTCCCATTGGATGTGGTTCCTGGACAGTGGGAGCTTCAGAGCCAGTGCTTGGGTGGGGTGGGGTAGGAGCAGCACACAGAGCCTCCTGGCCGCACCTCCACCTAGGAGCAGCAGGAACATGTCACTGCTTGCAGGGAGCTGCCTGAGGTGAGTGCTGCCTGGATCTGGACACCTGGCAACCTTATCAGAAATGCTGGTTTCTAGAGCTTTCTGGTTGCTAAACTACTGGATAAAGCAGCATTTAAGTACACCTCTACCCCGATATAACGCGGTCCTCAGGAGCCAAAAATCCCTACCACGTAATAGGGGAAACCACATTATATCGGGGTAGCGGGGGGAGGGCTCCAGCAGTGATTTAAAGGGCCCAGGGCTCCCTGCAGCAGCCAAGCCCCAGGTCGTTTAAAGCGTCACCTGAGCCCCGCTGCCAGAGCCCCGGGGTTACCGTATTGTATGTGAACCCATGTTATATCGGGTCGCGTTTATCGGGGTAGAGGTGTATATTAAAAATGTTTTAAAGTCCATATCAAGGTAGTAGTTACCAGCGAAGATGAAATACAGGTTTTATCGAGACAGGAGGTAAGAAATGTGTATCTCTCTGTTGGGGTGTACATTAAGCATTGTAAGCTAACACAATGGATGTCTATTTACATCAAAGTCAACAGGAAAAACAAGGCATTGGAGAGTTATCCTGGCTGTGTGCTAAGACAATGAACTTTAAGGGTATATTTAAGAGGCAAAGAAGACACCCCCTCATTCTGGACCTAGGAAGAAAACAGAGTGTTTACATTTGTGAAAACGAAATCTCCACCAATTTTGGTTGAAAACACTGCAGAGGACTTTGGGTGAAAGAAACTTCTTTAGATAGGAGGTTAACCTCTTAAGTTTAGTCTCTAGAAAACATGTTATGATTTTGTTTTATATGAAATCATTTGTTTCCAATATCCTTACTCACTATGTCTTGAATGTCTAGGCTGTGATAATAAATACTCTTATTCTTTTTTTCACAATACGCATATCTCAGTGCTGTGATGTGTAGCTGGGCCTGAGCTGAATCCTACAAGCTGGTGTGTATACTGTTCCTTTGGAGAGGATACCTGGTATCTCTGTGAATAGCCAGTGTCAGGGGCTGGATATCACAGGGGAATGCTTCAAAGGGACTTGGGTCTCGGGTGCACTTGTTGTTAACTTGCAAGGCAAAGAGCTGGCATAGCCCATAGCAGAGTGTTTGAATGGCTGAAAATTTGGTGGTTTTAGGGACCTGATACCCAGCTAAGCACGCATCAGGCTTCCTCATGCTGGAGGCAGGGGATAACAAGGTAACTCTCAGTCCTGGGTACCCCAAAAACTGTCACCTCAGGATTTCACATATGGGCTTGATACAAAGTACATAGAGTTCAACTGAAAGACTCCCATTGACTTCAAGGAACCTGGCATCATGCACTATATTCACAGCATGATTATTAAGGCATCTCTGTTCTCATCTCATTTGAAAATAATCTGAAGAAATAAAACACATTCTTAGCCCTACAACATGAATTATATTCATAGGCCAGTGGTTAAGGCACCTTAGACTAAAGAGATTGCGGTTCAATTCCTGACTCTACCACAGATTTTTTTTATGTGATCTTGGGCAAGTCACTTCATCTTTTTTTGCTTCATATTAATATCTATAAACTGGGGATAATATTCTTTCACTTTCTTCACCCTCTGAAAGTCTTGGCCCATTAAATTGTAAGATCTTTGGTTCAGGGACTAGCTTTTGTACCACAGTTTTCACCTCTATATGTTACTGTAATTCAAATAAAAGTAATATATCATTACTTTCCTTTATACAGAGTTAGAATTAACTGAAACAGCGAATTTACTAGTAAAGAGTCAGTTTCAATTAAACAACACAGATGTCAATTCTGCATTCATATGTCAGCATTTTTTGATGTAAAAAAACCCCAAGACATGATGGTCTAATCAGAAAATTACCTAATATTCTCTTTTAATTCAACTTGAGCTAAATTCTGGGCGTCAACTTAACATAGCTACATTTTACACAGGCACTTTATACACAGCTGCCATGACATGTGTCCAAACAAATGGAAAGGGATCCCCAAATCTTTTGTTAGGTAAAAAGCAGAGGCTTCCTGAAATAATTGTGTCATACTTCATTAAAACAAGCTGTTGCTTGATTCCCCAAAATAAAAATAAAAAAACCCATTAATATGATGGACTGACCAGATTTTGGATCTATCTGCTGCCAAGCAGAACCCTGTAGAGTTTTAGAAAGTCATTATATGGCAATGAGCTCTATTGCTGCATAACCAGTAAGAAATGTGTCTCTTTGGACTCTCTTATTTGTCTTGCATCAAAACCCAAAATGTAGATTATATATTAAATTAAGAGCTGAGTGTACCATCTAGTCAATACTGAAAGCCTATGATGCAGAGAAATACAGCATAGGTAAAACTTACAAATTACCTAAGTGGCTGAAGAGCCTAAGTCCCTTCTTAAAAAGTGCCTACATCACTCTTTGACACCTTGCATGGTGATGTAGATTGCATATACATGTACATATGCATAAAATGAATGGCATTGTATTTAGGTACTTCAGAATGGCTCTATCTTATCTAGATATATTCTTTCCTAAGCAAAATATTTAATTATTTTTGTTTAAATTAATTACAACTGTGTTTCTGAAGAATACTCTTCTGATCATTATCATTGTCGTGTTATTAATGAATTTCAACACCCCCTCGCCCCCACCCGCAGCATCATGACTTTTTCAATCAAGACAGTTAAATCTACAGTTACAAAGATGCAAATGGAGCCACAAAACGTGATGGCTCATACTACCAGAAGCCATTATGCATTCTCAGGAACCCATCAGAAGTTCTTGTGGCAGGAGCGAATTTATCTTAAGTAATTGTTTAATTATTGCATGTGCCATTGCTCTATTTGTTTATACTGATGAACTGATGTGCAACAATTTAAAATTCCATTAAAAAACCAAAGGTGCCATCTTATATCTATCTGAAGTCTAACTGAACTTCTGTAATCTTTCATTTACAGCTGGGAGTTTTAATGGCTTTGGAACCACTGAAGATATAGTGTGAGCAGTCTGTCAAGTACAGAGTTTTCTTTTTACATCAGCATGTTAACAGGATCTGAAGTGAGTGTGGCCTAAGAAGAATTTAGAAAGTAATCATAAAACCTAATCAAGCCTTTTGTTCTGAGAAGGAGCCTACCTTTGATAATCTATTTGCAGTGGTCTTAGTGTTTCATTCTCACTCCACTGAGGATATTTTCTCTTGATTATTGCTTGCTTATATTTATTGGGTGAAATAAAACTTGTCCCTGAAGTAGTTTTTTAAAGATCTGCTTCCATTTGGTAATCTTCATTTAAAGCAAGGTCATATTAAAGGCATTTTAGGCCCCCTTAAATTTCTCCTCAGGGGAAATGACATTCTACTCCCGAAAAAGGAATCAAATGTACCTGCCTTTAATAGAAACTTCCTAAAAACCAACATTAATAACTGTAGATGGACTGGAGTGGACACCATTTGCTGCTAGAAAAAATCCATTAAAGAATATATTTTTCTGACAAGTGAAAATATGCAGATAACATTTTAGAACCTACTATGGCATATCCACATGTGTAATAAGACCTAACACTTGTAATAGTCCCAACAAACTTATTTTAATAGCTTTGTGGTTTCTCGAATAAGCAGTGTAGGATGATAAAACACCTTAGAGAAATGCAGTCATGAATATGAACGCTTCAGTAAAAAATCCTATCCACAATAATCTGGACATCCCCTCAGAGGATTTGTATATTCCCTTGCAAACAACTCAAACATCTAATAGATGGTATCACATGGAGACAATCTTCTACTCCAGCTGTGAAAACAAGCTGCATCCCCCTAAAAATCAGCCAGAACTCTAACCCCTGCAGCTGTTCCAGTAATATTGAAGGTGGATATGGGTCGAAGTGGAGTGAAATCCACAGTTATTACAATTAATGAAAATGATTGATAAGCTGGAAAGAGCATGAATTTCGATGTGATGATAGAGAAATGGTACCAGGTTTCCTGGACACAAGTAGTTTGAAAAGTACTGAATTATGAGGTGTAATGCTCTGTTGAATCATTGCAATGTAAACACTGAGTCACAGCTCAGAACTTCAGAGAGACAATATGTACAGTATGTTTAAATCAAGCTGTTAACATGTCTATTTTATATTATCTTATTAAATGGGATCTCTAGTGTGAAAGTTGTGTTGAAATATATATAGGACTTCTTATTTCTGGGGAGCTACCTGAAAGGAGACTGATGTGTGAGCTGCAGAGAAGTGGAATACTATCCTCAGTTATTCCAAAATGAAATGCCATGTACAGCAGTTATTTCTCATTGCTTAATACATTTAGATGTCACATGTATTTATCTGGGACTCTATATACAAAACATTTTTTTCTTATACAAAATTGTAACACAGTCCATGTGTTTCAGTGATGTCAAACCTGAAGCAAATAATGCTCAAGAAGAGTTTAAGGTTATTACACTTTAAGGCTACTATTCAGCTTTGTGTGAGATTACCCATAATTCTTACATTATTATTAATTATTTGTATAACAGTCACACCTAGTGGCTCAAACCGAGATTGGGGCTCTATTGTCCTAGGCAGTGTACACACATTATTATTTTATTAATTATGTTTATTAGAGTAGTGGCCAGGTGAGAACACAGCCCCACTGTGCTAAGTCACGTACAAACACAGACTTCTGCCTTGAAGATCTTCTCATCTAAATGGACAAGACAAAAGGAAGAGAAAAGAGATGCCTCTCTCTCTCAGCCACACAGAGTAAGAATGTTAGAAAGGTAATGATGGAGAGTGGGGGTGGATAACTGCAGCGTATTACTGAATAACTAGCTAAAGTGTATTCCTGCAGATTTAATATTCCTGCTTTTTCCTGCAGAGGATTTTCTGATGTGCAGAGTGAATTGCACTGAATAACAATGAATTCTTGTGTATATATAAACTTTTTTTAATGTCCTGAGGCATGAATCCTTTACCCATTAACTCTTCTGATTTTCTGAAACCCAATTTATCAAAATGGTTTTGACATTGCTCTTACATGTTTTTGGTGGGAAGGGTTGTATTGCATTTATATTGAAAGCATTTATAGCTGAACCAGATATTTCATTTGGATTCTTTCCAGGCCATTTCTTATATTTTCTTCTCAGTGCTGTAATCCCTTCTCCCCAATGTCAAGCAAGTACTGTTTTGTGGTACATCTTATTGGCAGTAAAGGTGAGCAGCTTTGTCACTGGTAAGGTGATCAGGGGGTAATGTAAACACCTTTACCTTGATGCCTAATCACATTGCCTATGAAATAAACCAGTCTCTACTGGCTAAAGGACTGAAAATCTCAAATCTACTCATAATCCAATGTTTTTCACAAGGCAGCTGGAGGCTTCACTGCTATACAACTAGGATTGACATTACAAGAAGGTTAAAAAAAATGATCCTGCTCAAACATTGCATGTTTGACTGATTTGAAGTTAACCCTTTAAAGCTAAATGTCCACTCACATAAATCCCAAGCAAATTCGAGTGTAAAGCTTGCCAATTCTACCATTCATGTTTGTTTTATGCATGGCAGAAATTTAACAGTAAATGATTGCTGTTTGGATTAGTAATAGGTAGTCACTCAGATAATGTTTGTATTTGACAAAACTGGGTTACAATCTATTTCCTTGTGGACCTGATCTAAAGAGTACTGAGATAAATGGAAAGACTCCCATTAACTCCAACATTTCTTCATGAAAAAAAAATTACTTCTTGATCAGAAACCAGTTAACAACGCACAATGCTGGAGAGGGCAACTTGGCTATATTTAAAAATACTTGAAGTCTGGCTTCCTTGCACAAAACAAATGCTTTATAGTTTGTCCTTGATTATCAGAGGGTAACTTGACTGCATTCATTTCATTTTGGCTAAAGGCTTCCATTTGCTATTAGTTTCTAGGGAAACGCTGTCAAATAACATTTTCATATAGGTTTAGATTATGATTTGGATTACCTGCCCATGCAGGGCAATTTATGTTACACCCTTGAACTCTTTCATGAGCCCAGGCAGGTAGGAGTTAACAGATATTGCAGGCCCACTTATTCCCCTTGGAGAAGGTGGGTGGGAAGGGCCACGATACTGGTAGAACCTTGCCACTCCCTCCAGAATATTTCAGTCAGCACATCTGGTATAGGCCTGCAACAAAGTGCTACACACAATGCAAAGAGGAAGCAAGGAGAGAATGGTGTGTCACGGGAGTATCTCTGAGCTACATTGCCTCCTGTGATGGAGCAAACCACCATCCCTTGCATTGCTCACAACTGCGCCTTTAGACACCTTCTAGAACACAATTTGGTCTGTTTATTTTGTTTTTCCAAATTTTATAACTTCTGAACTTAACACAATTATTAGTGAGGTAGTCCTTGGGCCATTTCATCATCAAAGTGGGCCAATTCTGTCACTTTAGTCATGTTCAGTAACACCCTATTCTGTGAGAAATCCCATTAAAATTGTGACATAGCCTCTTTCTTGGGGCCAGACAGCCAAACTCAACCAAGTCTCTACTGAGTATGTGGGAACTGAGATTTTTCATGGGTTTATAATTTGGTCACATTTGGGCTGATTAGGCAAACGGCCACCCTTCTGCTCCAAGTCCCAGTTCCAAAGCATGGAGGCACTAGAACTTCTCAATGACACAGCTGTAGACATTTTTTAATGTGAGCAAAGCAACATATTTTTTCCCCTTGCCTTATTCTTGGAAACAGCTGAGACATTTTAGCTTTAGGCAGATATTTGGCATGGAAAACTTAAGCCCAAATAGTTAGTTTGGCAAATGTATAAGCAATTTAAAATAGGGTCTTATAATGGAAAATGTCAGTCAACCTTAACTAGAGATGCCACTAGTACAATAACCCATAAACAAGTCCTTAGTATTTTAAAACTTACTGGTTCTGGCACTAGAAAGAATTATGGTAGTGTAAAGATGGGCTTCAGCAAATGGAGAGGGTATGTTAAAGTAAGGCATCAGAATGTTTAATGTTCTCTTTGAGTTCAGTTCTAGAAACATGCAGCTTCTCTAAACATGATACAGTGAAATGGATATGACTCGGGAAAGTGTTTCAACAGCAGTACATTACTCTTCCATTTTAGAACTAAAAAGTATTAAAGCGGTGCAGGCTCTAAGCAGGGAAATTAATTTAGTGCCTGAGCAGTACCTTGTATGCAGCATGACAAGAATATGCAAAATACTTTTTAGATGAGCACATATCCCACATTTACAGGCTCATGAAGCACTTTCCAATTAAAAACAGACTGTTTGGTCTCAATAGAATCTATGAACATGATTTGGGTGTTCGTAGTAGAAAACACAACACATTTTTCTCTCACTTTTGCAACCAGTTTACCCTAACTGTTTTCTTTATTGCCCCTAACAAGAAAGCAAATTCAGTTTTCAGCCATCTGTTTCTAAATGTGCTAGTTATTGCAAGTCTATAGTTTATTCTCTATTTTTTATAACTTGTTTGTATTTTTGTAATCTTAGCTAAAGTACTGGAGATGGGCAAAGCAGGGACTAGTTTGGTTTTGATTTAACAAAACCTCATTGGTTGGATTTTGGTTTTGAAAAACTGAAAACAAACCTGCAGATGTTTTCAGAGATTAATTGCTTGCTGTTGCATGGAACTTGGGTATTGTGGTGCCTCCGTCGCCCCTATTCTCTGTCTTTGGCACATAATAATGTAGTCTCTTGAGGGTTGTAAGACCTTGGTTTAATTTCATTGTTGGGTTTAGTTAGTATATGTGTGCTGAGTGGTATTGGTGGCCTGTGATGTACTAGATGATCTGGTGGTCCCTTCTAGCCTTAAATTCTATGACTAAGATCCTGAACCCACTTTATGTAAATCCCAGGAGGGTGGGGTGGTTCAGATAAAATGATTCCCACACTAACGTGCAATCCATTGAGATGCTCAGTGCTCTCACCCTCTCCCACACACACACCTTAGTTTATTCTGGGGGTTGAAAATACTTGTTGTAGTGTATGTGGTCATTAACTGTTATGCCTTTGTTTTCAATTCACTGCTCCTCTAAGTCTGTGCCTATATTTGGAGCTAAGGATGTGATTCCCAGCTTGCATAGCTAGCATGCTAAAAATAGTAGTGCACCACAATAACATGGGAGTGGCAAGCAATAGCATGGGGTAGCCACCTTAAAAACAATCTCCCCTCTGCCCTCACAGACTCTATAATTACATACTCAGCATGGGTAGCGTGTGCTGCTGCTTGCCATTCCCCATGCTAACTGTGGCTATACTACTATTTTCTATCCGACTGAAAATACCTTTACACTCTTGCTAGATATGGAAAAAATAATACAAAATAATACAAGATGCTGAGACTGTAAATTAACAAACAGCTCAGAGAAAGTACAGAATCAAAAGTTCTCTTGTGTGTGTGTTTTTAAGAATTAGAACAAGGTCACATACGGGCATGGAGAGTGTGTCCATTTTAATGAAAAAAGATGAATAATTTTAAATATACATGCACAGATGTGATCAGCAGGCCAGATCTCTAGCTGCTGTAAATCAGCATAGTTCCATTTTTGATTTTCATAGAATGATGAGACTCAACTGCCTTTAAACGCACCCCTATTTTAGTTGTCT
This sequence comes from Mauremys mutica, assembly GCF_020497125.1. Classification (NCBI taxonomy): domain Eukaryota; kingdom Metazoa; phylum Chordata; order Testudines; family Geoemydidae; genus Mauremys; species Mauremys mutica. The sequence continues at coordinate 50,466,876 of NC_059079.1, read as the reverse complement.
CAAGTTGCCTATCCAACAATGTAGGCACCCAAAATCACTAGTCCTTTTTTTTAATCTTGGCTTGGGCATTAGTGCTTAAATAATAGCCCATTAAAACAAAGGAGAAAGGGCATGTAAAACATAAAGGTCAAATATGGAAAGAATAAACTTGTTTTAAAAGAGTCATATCTTCAACATTTCTTCTGTTAGAAACCTTAAGTCATCCAAAACCAGTCTCCTTGAGGCCATGGACACATCTACATTTCTCCCTTAGTCATTCTCTGAAATGGAAACGATTATAGGAAAATAATAATCCAAGCTCATGTCAAAAGTTTGCCTGTTCTTTAACACATTGAAGCTAATAGCAATGATGTTTGCAAACACACACGTGATGTGCATATCTATCACACAGTATCAAATAAAAATTATAAATTAATCAAACAGATGACAATAAAAATTCACTGTAAAAGTTGGAAGATGTCACATCCTGTACCATTTACACTGAAAAGGAGCCTTTATAGTAGCACATTCTTGCTCTCAATATCGGTAAAAGATATATCTGTAAACAGAGCGACTGGAGATGAAAAAAATCTCATATGGGATTTTTTTTACACATAAAATCAGGTGTAATTTTTTGACCAGAGAACACAATAAATCAATCTGGGTTTAGATTGTATGTCATGTATGAAGTTGTTTCTGCCAAGTTTTAAGATTTTTGATGTGTTCCTAATTTTTAATCATACAAAATAACAAACCACTTATTTCTATTTTCCCCCTGACCTCTCTACCAATTTCTCATTAGACTATGAGCTCCTCCGAGCAGGGACTGTTCTTTATAAGTGTTTGGAAAGCACATAGCAAATTATAGGCATCTCCATAACAGTCATAAAATTCCTTAGCTATATTAGCATATGGAAAAATAATAGTTGCATAAAGGTCACATGTATCTAAAACAACAAAAAATGTTATTTTTAATCGTATCTACATTTTGAGAAAATAATATACAATATCAGTCATGTGAGCTACTTGACACTTATTCTTTCCTTTTAAGAACAAGGTATACAATGAATAAAAATAAGAATTCTGTTAGTCAAGTGTTTATTTTATATAATATAAATGTATTGTGGGAAAAGATGTCATCCTCTTTTCTACCCTTAATCTTTCTTTGTGTATTTTTTTTAATTATTCTTCGCAGAATATGACAATGAAACAGCATATTGTATTGCAGATAACGATGATAGGTGCTGCAGAAGTCAATCAGATTTCTTTTTACAATGAACTTATACAGTTACACTGAATGAAAAGAAAGCTAGTTTCTCATAAGCATAAAATTATACTATAAGCTTTGCAAATATGAGAAGAGAGAGAAGAATGAATGGCCATAGGGAACTCTTTTTTCTTGTTATTTGACAGATCATATAGTGAAAACTTCAAAAAGAAAGACTGCCAATCAAGGAAAATGCCAGTTTTGAATAAAATGATTTCATTGTGATAACCAACTGACATCCACAAATACTCACAGAACACTTTTCTGCTACATTCATATTTCTTGTCAACAATCATTCATTATATGACAAAGTGGTACAAATGGATGTTTTATGCCCACTGTCCCGGTTGGGAAACACTTTCTATAATATATAATCAATGTTATAATATATGCATTTAATTTTGAGCACATAATGAATCTACTGTAGTTCTATTTTAATTCTAATTAGTATAAAGCATACAAAAGAAGGATCTCATCTTTGATAGACACAATCCCTGTATAAATATCATAAGACCTAATCAAAAGCCAATTGAGCTCAATGAGAGTCTTTCCATTTATTTTTGTGGGCTTTTTGATCAAGTCCCTTTGTGGGGCAGATTTTCAAAAGCAGAAATGAAAAATAAGGGACAGATTTTTAAAGGTGTTTAGGTGACTAACTCCCAATTAAATCAATATGAGCTAGACATCTAAATACTTCTAAAAATCTGCCGCTAAACACCTCACTCCCATTGAGTTTCAATGGGATTTATACAAGATGACATTCTTCTGCACCTCTTCTGCCACAGCCTAGAAAAATCAGAGCTGCAACTGAGACACGCTTGATTTCTCAAGATACACGGGCACCTCTCAGAATATCAGTCACAGGTCTTCCAAGCTGCTCTAATTAAACCTTCCAACATTCAATATATCTATACCCAATATAGTCAATGCAACTGGAGAACATGCAGAAAAATACCTGAATTCAAATCTGCGGAACACAACACAAACAAGGCTCCCCTTGGAGAGGGGGGGAGAGGTGTGAGTGGACAAAGCCATGGCTCCACCCCCTTCTAGTTGGCCAATGCAGTTGAAGCAGCTCAGAATGGAGAAGGTGTTGTAATTTGATGTTGGCATAAGCCCTGCCCACCAGTCTACCAGAGCAAGGAGGACGCAAGGAAGGAATTGTGATTCAGAGATGTGTAGTCAGAGACATATTGCCTCTGAGGCTTGGGTAGAGTAGCTTATGAACCACTAGTAGTTAGAGTAAGGAGGATTCAATTCTAGAAATCAAGGCAGTTTTATTGAAATTCCTACATGGGGATTTGGTTAACTGATTTTATGCATGGTTTTGAAAATTTTGGCCTAAATATTCTGGAAATACCTAGGTGCACAAATTTCTGTAGTTACATAGAGCTTGGAACATTTTTTTTTTTTTAGGATTATTCCTAATTAAAATAAAGTATGTGTGCATCTTTGTCTTTGTGTCAGAGTTGTACATCTGACACACAGACTAGGTTGTCAAAATGATTTACCCATAGTTTTTTTGACTCTCTCTAGCCCTAAGTGAGTCCATTAATTCATACCTTATAATGTTGGAAGCAGAAACATGTTATGCAAACACTACAAAGTCATTATAATTAATTCTATGCTAATAATTTTCTAGCAATGTAGTTGGGCAAAGCTACAAAGAATGCTTTTTACATGGATTTCACACAAAAAATCAGTTCCACCCTCTGTCCCTCCACATCCTTAAAAAAGTGAAAACTTAAAACAACAATATTTTTGCAAACCTAACGAAATAAGTGAAAACTGTTTTACCACAAAACATTAAGAATTCTCAGGCTGTTATGCATTTCCAAAGGCTTATAGGACTTATAGTCAGAATTCCATGGCTCTATTCATCTCAAATTATCTGTAGACCTCTATACTCAGATAACAGTAAGCTATTCAGGAGACCAAGCAGGCTAAGGAATTATATTTTGCCAAGATTCACAGGTGCCTCTTGTAGAGAACTTCTTTATAATACTCCTCTGCAAACCCTCCACCCCCCTTTCAGGACACTAATCTCTATTCACTAGAGATAAAAACTTGATTTATGTAGAGAAAGAGTCTATTTTTATTTTTGAAGTTAATCCAATTCCAAGTTGCAACAACAATTATACATCCTCTTAAGCACAGATGTAGAAATTGTGCATAGACTTCCTTTTAAATATTAATGGATGGAAACCTGGTCCTCTTAATACTAAAATTTAAAAGCTGAGAAGGGTTCTCTGGCATTTCTGAACCTTTGCTTATCTCCTTAAAACAAATAAGATATTGCCTTTCTCAGTATGGTTGAGATTATATCCAAATGTGGTGCACATGTTGTGACGAAGTGGGACTGTTCTTGGTGTTTTCTCTGAATACCGTGTGGGTGCCTCAGTTTCTGGCCAACACTCTGTCTCCTGGCAACTAATGGGCTGGGCCCTTCCCCCCTGTAAGGGGATGCTAAAGGTGTGGGAGAACAAAGAGGTCAGGTGACCTCCTGGCCCCAGAAAGAAACTCAGCAGAGAAAGAGGGGCTGGAGGGGGTTTCAGTTGGGAGCTGGCTGGGGACAGGAAGTGAGGGCAGACAGGGTTGTCTGGCTCACTGGGCCCCAGAATGGACCCGGCTGAGGGGTCCCATTCTCTGTACCTACAAGCTCTGTTTTAGACCATGTTCCTGTTTTCTAATAAACCTCTGCTTTACTGGCTGGCTAAGAGTCACATCTGACTGCGAAGTGGGGGTGCGTGCAGGACCCTCTGGCTTCCCCAGGACCCCGCCTGGGTGGACTCGCTGTGGGAAGTGCACAGAGGGGCAAATTCTGAATGCTCCAAGGTCAGACCCAGGGAGGTGAAGCCGTGTGAGCTTCTTGCCCTGAAGGCAGTCTGCTCCAAGGGAGAGGAGGCTCCCCAAAGTCCTGACTGGCTTTGTGGGGAGCAGTTCCAGAGCATTGCCCGGGGACTCCGTGACACATGTGTAGCCTATATACTATACATGATAGAACTTTATATGAAAAAAAATCTACTAATTGTGAGTAATTCCATACTGGCTGCAAGCTTCACTGGATCACATAGATTGGATTCAGCAAGACAAAAACGATAAGCAAATATGTTGCAACATACTGAAATCTAAGGAAACGACAAAGAAGAGTCTACATGCTGTCTTGGAACCTATTAAGATTCTCTCTACTCTCAGTTTCTTTGACACAAGTTTTGTAGAGAATTATTATATATCATTAAGGCTACGTGTCTGTCACGGAGGTCACAGAAGTCACAGATTCCGGGACTTTCTGTAACATCTGTGACTTCTGCAGCAGACAGCAGAAGCAGTTTGGGTGTGAGGGAGGGGCCTCAGGGCTGGGGTAGAGGGTTGGGGTGCTTGATGGTGCTTACCGGGGCTGAGGGGCTCCCCGGCTCTCACTGGGATGTCCCTCCAGGTCCTCAGCAGAATGGCCAGGGGGGTCTCTGTGCACTGCCCCCTCTCACTGGTGCCACCTTCACAGCTCCCATTGGCTGTGGTTCCCGGCCAATGAGAGCTGTAGAGACAGTGCTTGTGGCAGGAGCAGAGTGCAGAACCCCCTACCGCCCCTCTCCTAGGAGCTGCAGGGACATTCTGGTCGGAGCCAGGTAGGGATCCCATCAACCCTCCCCCCGCAGGACCAGCAGAGGTCCCGGGCTGCACACTGCTGCCTGCCTTCTCCTTCCCAAAACCAGCAGGAGTCCCAGCTGTATGGCACCGCCCACCGCCCCCCCCCCAGCATCAGCGGGGGTCCCAGGCCACCCCTTCCCAGCACCTGTGCATTTTTGTTTACTGCTTGTGATCTGTCCATGACTTTTACAAAAAATACCCGTGATGAAAATGTAGCCTTACATATCATACAGTCAACAGCATAGCTACCCATTTCACAAGTATCTCAGACATATGTGCCAGTTTTTTGGTGTATATTTATACTGTAACTTAGTCATTGCTCTAGGAATAATGTAAACTGGTGCTGTTTTGTGCAGATAATACAATGATGAAAGCAGTCCAAATGTACACCGATCGTAAGCTTTCAGCTCAAATTAGAAAAAAATATCAATTATTGTCTCATTTGTTTGTTTTTTTTCTAAATTAAGGTTAAAATGCCAAAAAGAATGTAGAAAATAATATCCTGTTTTTCAAGGTCATGCTGTTTTCTTAGGTCCAGCTGTGAAACACTAAGATTTTTAATTGTGCACATTGTTCTGAGAATTATTTCATTAGTTTGGGCACTAATAAAGGATTTTAAAAAATAAATAATGACGGTGAAGACCCTGCCATCAGTTTGTACTGGGACTTTCATTATTTTATGGATGTTTTCCTTAGATATAGAATAAAAAATGAAGTTCACCAAAGTAGCTATGCTTGATACTTCTGGCTGTGTCATTCATAAACGGGTTATGGATTATAAAATTGAGCCTCTCTGTGAATACAAGGACGCATGTATGAGTTTAAAATGGTGCAAAAAATGGGCATTTGTGGTTACTAGATATTTTTATGACTACAGTGAAGTCTCCTCCATGACACACAACCTGAAGCTATTTATCAACAAAATTATTTGTAAGATATATGGCTAAAAATCCAGATAGCCCATAAATAAATAAATATTCTTTTTTTAAAGTGAAAAATGAAAGTTTTTTGGGGGGGGTCGACAAAAAAAACATGAAAACATGTTTTATGGTGAATTGGATAGTGTCTTTATAGGGAGAAATTTTGGACTAAGTATGTTACTCTTGCTCTTCCAGCTGTAAATGTTATGTATATAGTTATGAGCTCCTCAGGCTGGAACAAATACATGATCTTGCTGTGGACTGAGCAAGAAGATTCTTCCAGGTGAACTTCAAATTTGATGTTTGTTTCTTTGTTTAACTACTGTATCTTGGTTGTTGATAGAAGTCAATCATAAAAGATAATAAATAAGACTGAATTTCCTGAATCGGTGACCACTCCCCAAGCCAACACTTGGTGCTGCACGTGCTCCTCCAGATGAATAACTCCTGCTTAATATTCATCCTCTCTGCTTCTAAGTATGTCACCGGAGAACTGATGCTACCATTGTGTCATTCTCCTGTCACATGAACAAGAACAAAGTGTCTTCTATACTCCAGTAGCTGCTTTGTTTCATCTGCTATGTCTGTTCTCTTTAGGAATGACTGGGCATCAATACCAAACTAGTCTGCTGATTACATCCAGTCTTAGGACTTATTGTAAGCATGTACTCAGAGGGACAGAGATGTCACATTCTGAGTCAGCTCTCTCACATTCTCAGTAGGCAGCTAGAAAAAACAGTTAAATCATGGGAAAGTATGGATATGAGGCCCTAGGATACAAATTCTATGTTATTTCCTGTACTGATTTCTGCAAAGAGGCCACGTTGCCATCACCTTCAGTGATGAGAGGGTCCAAGCCCAGGATGAGGGCATACATAGATGTCTTAGATAATTTTCTTCTCTCCTTTTGACTTGTAGGTAGTACTCAGAGCTGGAAGAGGTGAAGGTCACTCTGAACTTCAAGACACTGGTCAACTGCAACTGTGGAGAAAGGAAACATGACAGAAATGGAATCTTGTTTTCATTTCAGCTGTGGTTTTAAGGCACTGGCCTCCTTTCATTTAGTTATTGAAGGCAAATAGAACTTCACTTACATCTCCATTGTTCTGAAACCTTTCTGTTTCCGTCCTACCACAAAGACTGTAAAATGGATTTAAGAAGAACTTCATTGCATAGCACACGTCTTGTTCTCATACTTCCTGGCATTACTATTGTACCTTTCCAAGATAATGGATGTCTGGGAAGAAAGTCATGCAGATATAATCTTTCCACCAGAAGGGATATGCCTCCATTCTGTCTGCTGATAACCTTCTGAAAGCAGTGAAGAGAAAGGCTTCTCAGTCAAGATAGTGTCTGCCAAAGGACAGTTGACTTTTTCCCAGCATTGTGCAAAACAGACATATGATAATACAGTTTTAACTGCTGAGATATTTATTTGGATGTGAACTCTTCACATAAACAGTAGGATCATGGTTTCTCATACTGGATTATAACCCTGCATGGAAACAAATGGTTGCATTGATAGTTTTACTATCAATAAGGGGAAAATTCTTCCATCCTTACTCGGGATGTGTAGTACCTTACTCTGCAAGTAGGATCAATGAAATCAATGGTACTATTCATGAAGCAAGGTACTTATTCATACTGAGTAAGGGTAGTAGAATAAGGCTCAATATTAGAGCAAGACTGTAGAAATCCTATCCTCCCTGGTAAGCAATTACAAATGCAAATAGCCCTACTGAAGTCATTCAGATTTCATGTGTGAATAGATACTTCCACGGGGGAGTAACAGCTCCACAATATGGTGCTTAATAAATACTTGGAATTTCTTGCAAGCTACAGAAAGATATGAATGATAAACAATAGTGTAGGGCCATATTCTGACACTGATTCTCACTGAGTAATATTTTTACCCTTAGAGCAGTCCCTTTCCTATCAATGGGATTACTCAGAGAGTAAGGTACTATTCTGTTAATTAGTGTGTCATAGTCTACCCCTGAAGCTACATGGAAGTCTATTTCTATCAGAAATTTATATACTCTGACAATAGAAGTTACAAAACGATTACTTACTTTAGTAAACAATGAACTTCCCTCCTAGCTAATATGTGCCCACATCACTGCCACAGCTGGCACCTTTCTAGCATTCTCAGAAAAGAGGCCAAGGTGTGAAGGGATATAAAGTCCAACTTGCCTTCCCATCCGTACAGGTGGTCCCTCCAAGTAAGAATTGAGACATGTTGGCAAGACAACATGGGCCTATACTGCTACTGCCTGTGCCTGTCTATTCAGTGAATATGTCAGAAGACCGCATATTCCAGAGCTGCCAATCTGACACTTCTCATAGGAGGACTAAACTCACTTAGAAACTGGTGAGAAGGAAAAACAAACTACAACAACAAAACAAAGATTAAAAACAGAAGCTTTCTGACTTGTATTCCTGAGTGATCACTGATAGAGTGGAGTTGTTGAGCCTGCTATTCAGTACTGTTTATGGAAAGTGGGATCTAATTTATTTGTTTTAGTCCATCACTAGGCATGTACAGTATACACTATTTTTCCATCCATATTTTTCATTGTCATATTCTTATTTTTAAAAAACCAAGTCCTTTTTCATGTTCTAGATATGGAGCTGCAGCAGTTGACTCTTCTTGGTATTTCTGTCCACAGATGAAGCTAGCCTTGAGATTATCCATATGACACTACGATTGCACACCATATTGCTGGCTAAAATATCACTTTCAAAAAGGTGAGGTGTGTTTGTCAGCTTGTAATATGCTCCTTCCATCACTCTGCTTTGTTCTCATAATGGGGACATAAGAAAAGTTGGAGAATATATTATATACCAGAAACTCTTTGATGCTCTTGGTTTGTGTAAGACAAAATAACCAATACATTAGATGGAATGGGAAACTTTGAACGTGATGCAATGGAAATAAAAGAAACTGAGTCCCTCAGAGCTGATTTCTTGACTTGTCTCATACCTTCTGGACAGGAATGATTGCTCCCTCAGCTATGAGAATTAGAAGAATTTATGATGGAATGGATTTGTTTCATTCCATCTGTTGGAATGAAGGTCAGGCTTTTTTGTCGGGGAAAACAAAGAATAAAAATGAGAGAATAACAGTTTCAAAGGCAACCTTACAGTACTTTTCAAAGGAATCTTCAAATCCAAAAAGTGAAAATTCAGCATCAGCAGGGGTGGATCTAGCCATACTCCAAATTAATCGCATGACAAAAGTACAGTAAGTATATTGTTATGGTGACCTAAGACACAACTCAGAAGATTTAACTTTAGTGTCAGTTGTCCCATCTGAAAAGCTAATGCCCTAGTTTTTCAGTGCGAAAATGGTGTAATTGCATGTGGTATAAGATAGGTGAAGAATAAAAGAAGCTTGCTTGTGTGTGTCCATACCTACATCAATGCATATATCACAGTGCCTCTTCTCATCTAATTGAGAATATTCTGATTCAGAGCCTGGAAAAGCCTGTTCTGAGAGTTCTAACAGACATGATTTCACAAGCAGAAATCTCTGTCAAAGTGTAGCATCAGTGCAATAAAACGTGCCTGAAATGTGGATGTGCATGACAGTACTTCCTGTCCCCCAACTTTGACCTTCATCTCTTTCATTCTCCATTCATGTAAAAGCGCTTTGGTTCATCATTAGACAATTGTTCCCATAAAGAAAGAACATTTTTATGATTTTTTTAAAGTAGCACAACATGGGGAATCAGCTGAGAACTATTTGAATTACAGTAACACCTAGCAGCCTCAACTGGTATCAGGAGCCTGTTATGCTAGGGAGCGTACAAACATCTTACAATCTAAATAGATACAACATGTAAAGGGGAGGAAGAAAGGTAAGATCATTATCCCCATGTCACATGGGGAAACTGAGGCAGAGCGAGGAAACCTGTTGCACAGCTGGGAACTGAATCGAGAGTTCCTGAGTCCTAGTCTAGTGCCTGAATCACAAGACCATCATCCTTCTCTTTAGGTCTCTTGTTGTCATGGCTTGTTTAGTAACCTACACAGCAAATAAGCTGAACTGCCTGTTTCATTGAGGTATATTTTGTGGGGTTTGTACCCTTTTGAGATAGACACAACCGCAGCTCTGTATCACATCAATATTAGAGAATCCATGGGCCTTAATGGCAAGACTCTGTAACCACCTCAGCAAATGTCCTGTATTTTGCATTGTTCTAGTGGAAATTCTGCACCACTTCAGTTTAAGTTTAAAAAAATTAAAGTTTTTATTTAATTAAATAAAACATTGTAATTTTTAATAAGTTGCTTTTATTTTACCCTGGCCTCACATTTTCAGTGTTCAGTAGACAGACAGATTCCAGTACTGTCAATGCCTAACTGATCGTAACTGTTGTCAGGAGGAAATGTGGAGGTTTGGGAAGCAGGGTAGGTGACAAGCAGGGCTTTTGGCATCTGAGAAAGCAGAGAAAGCAGTCTGGGATTGTAGAATAAGCATATTCTTCACAGCAGCTGCAGAAAGCAGTTGAAAGAGGTACAGCTGCACTGGGATTGAGGGGACAAAATGTGGCCCAGCAAGGACCACCCTTACCCTCCTAGATCCAGAACTGTGCAAGGAAGAGACCTCTCCTCTGGGGGGACTTGGATCCATGCAGCATGTCTCTTCACCACAGCCTTATTACCTTTGGGAAAGAAACTGCAGGAGGTAGACAGTCAGAGACTGAAGCCAGCAGAGCTGCTACAGGAAAGAGTTCAAGCAAGGAACCCTGGACAATGATGATGTCATAGGAGTATGTTCTGCAGTTTTCACTATGAACATTCCCTCCCTGGTGCTGATGATATTTGTTCTGCACACTCCCTTCCTGTGTCTTTCCATCTGACTAGTCAGCTCTGCGACTCACAAAACACACGTGCAGCCACTGCCTAACATTGAAGGCACTTAAACTCATTGACTACTGTTTTTCCTTGGATCTGCACACTGCAACCTCACTCTGTGCAGCTGGATGCCTATCTCCTGCCTGAGTATGTTCAGTACTGCCTCATCGTAGGTGTCCGGATGGCTATGCCCTGCCTAAGCCTCAGAGTGAGTCACAAATTGGGAACAACAGGTATTTGGCTGCCCAAGTCATGTGTGGGGGCCTGATCTGGTATGTGGTCTCTCAGCATGCATACTGGATTGGGCCCTTCAGATGAGTTCACACAAAACAGCCAGGGCAGGGGGAAAGCCCTGCCTTATAATCCTTAACCTGGTGGAGAGGGTGCTCACCAAGGATGTGGAAGACCCCCAGTTCACATACCCCTTCTCCTGAGGAGACAAAAGGATTTGAACAAGGATCTGCCATCTCTTAGATAAGTGCCCTAACCACTTGGCTATTGAGTCATTCTAACTCTTGCTTTGGCCCAATTAATATTTAAGTAGTCCATTGTTTAATTAAAGTGTTGAGGGCAAGTGTGTCAATAGCACAATCAGCTATTATTTATACCCCATGCTCGAAGAGCAAGAGTTAACTGGAGCCAGAGTACAATTAGTGCACCAGAGAGTTAGCCTCAACTGGGGAGGAGTTCAATGGCTGAATCAAGAATGAGTTCCATCTGAGAGAAGCAGAGTGACTAATAAAGGAAGAAATTCAGGGCAGTAGATAAGAGGTAGGTATTTGTGAGAGGGAAGAAGGCTTTGAGAACCTTTCCTGTAAAAGGCTAGGAGTTATACTGGGAAGTCAGAGGGGTGGAGCAGTTTCCTGTGGTGATCTTTGACAAAACGGAAAGACCCGAGGATTGGGTTTCTGAGGGAGATGTAAATACACAAAGAGGCTTGAAGCAACAGGAGCCAGGCCTCTGGGGAGAAAGCCTGGGTGGTTCTGTACAGGAGATAGAATGCATGCTGTTGTAAGGATCAGGAGATCTAGAACATGGGTCTGAGGGGCTCCAGGTGACCAATGCTTCCACCCCATGGCAGAGGTGTTAGCCATTAACTATAAACTAGGGGCAAAATTAGCACCATAAGAAGTTCTACCCATGGAAGACCTGATTAGCAGCACACCCTTCCTCCCTGCCTGACTTTTGATTGATTGGTCTGCCCAGGCACACTATTTAAGCATAGAGGGAGTTCCAGGAAGATATACATGCAAACTGGAAGTACCTAGTCTGTTATTACAATAGACCTTGCTCACATTTCCTGGTTCTGATAACTGGCTTGATGTCTGACTCCTGGTCCTACCCACTATGCCAGACTGCCTGTCTCTCAGTGGTGATACCTGCAGAGCCCAGAAAAGGGGATTGATATGCTGAGGAGTGAACCCAGAAACAGGATGGTTAAAAGGACTTCAAGAACTCAAAGAACAAGGGGGAACCAAGATCCTCCATCAGCCACCAAGCAAAGTGGCTAAAAGCCCTGTGACATAAGGGGTGCAAGAACTGTTGAGCCAAAAACCTGGTGTTAAGTCACTGGACTACTGATTTGTGGACTTGGTTACCATGGAAAGGGTCAGACTGAACACAACTGGGCCAAGCCATGAGAAATAGATCACCACAGGGCTGGAGCAGATGTCTGTGCCAGAGGATAAGTGCTTGCTATACCATGCCCAGCCACAAGGAAGTGTGCTGCTGGTGAGTCACACTTTTACACAGCCTATTAGCTTGTATATATAACTTTTTTCTGCTTATGATTGTGATCAGACCTTTTAGTCACAGGCCTATGGATCATGTTTGTATGTGTGTCACATCTGATTTAAATAACTCTAATCTCCAGTCCAATTAAAGTATCACCTCAAAGTCCACTAATTTATTTCCCTGGAGAAACTTCCATGGAGACTTCTATGTTCAAAAAAACCACACTCAGCCACTGACCTTCATTTTATCTTGCATTCTTTCATCTTAGTATTGCATGCAGCTTTCTGATGTGCACCTGGTGTGTGAGCTAGATGACTTTGATTTCTATTGGAAGTTTAAACCTGCAAACCCATTTTAACTCCCACATGCAGTATCTTAATGAAGTGGATCAAAGAAAGCTTTTTACTGTTTGTGACTGAAAGTGATATATAACTTAGGTACATTTTATCTTCGTTCCTAGGGCAATTTGTATTTAGAAACTTGTGTATTCTGTTCTAGAAACAAAGGACTTTGCTAATAAAACACAGTAAAAACATGTTAGTGCTTAACATCTCTGGCTTAACATTGCTTCTAGAGCAGCACTAGATGAAGCTCAGCCCCAGTCCATTCAATGAATGGGGCTCTTGCTTATTTGTATTGTCTTGGTCTAAAGCAACATTCAGTTGCTATTTTCCTTTATCTTAGTGATCTGCTGAATAATGTGTAATTAGGTTTTATCAGACATCCAGTTCTGCAAACATCCTGTACAAAGAAAAAGCCACCAATAGTTATTCAGTGTCCTTTTCTACATATTAAGATTTACTTTTCTTTTCTGCGGGGGAAACTTTATTCCTTGATCATCTTGTGGCCAGTGCACTAATCAACAATATTTCTAGCAATGCATTCTAGGGTTAGAGTAATCAAATCTCAAGGAAATTGTGTAACATCACAATGTGGCCCAGGCTTATTACTTTGAAGCCTAACTTTGAAGTATTCAGGTATTGCCCATTAAGAAAAGTGGGATAGAAAACTTTATTTGCCAATCAACTGAAACAGTATGGTAAAGTCCATTGCTCAGATTTCCCATGTCTGTTCTGCAGGTGTGCAATGAGGAGCAGCAACAATGAAGAAGCCCCTTCTCTATGTTTATATCATAAACTTAAAGAGATATTAGGTAAAATATAAAATAACCTTGTTGTAAGATTTCAATGTAACACTATTTTATGTCTGAAAAATTCAGAACAATGACATGGAAGAACCAAAAACCAGAGAGCGAGCAGGCTGCTTCCTAATACTGAGAGGCAGAACTCACCCTACCTTACTATAAGCTGGCTACTGCTAGACCTAGATTGTATGCTTCCCTACATAGCTCCCTAGTCTGCAAGCAGGACCAGAAAAACTCCGGAGCATTTAAAGTGACAGACTAAAAATTCAATACATTTTTAATACACCACACTCTTAAGTGCCTTTGAAGCAGATAAGCACAAATTTAGGCTGCCAGATAAGAGATTGAAGTCTGGGACCTCCATGGTAGCATTCTCTGAAATGCTTCCAGTTCCATCCTCAGGCAGTTACACAGGCAGAACTGCAGGGTCTCGATGCGTGGATGGGACAATGGTGTAGGGAGAGGGGTTTAGATTTATTAGGAACTGGGGAAACTTTTGGGGAAGGGGGAGCCTACACAGGAAAATGCAACCAGATTTCTGGCATATAAAATTTAAAAAAGTCAAAGAGCAGTTTTTAAACTAAGGGCTGGGGGAAAGCCAACAGAAAGCACATGGTTCAGACAGAGACATCCCTTAGGGGAGAACCTATCAGTAGAGATTCTCTATGTCCTAATAAGGAGGAGAGGTTGGAAGATGATAAAATATGGGTAGGATCTGATGAGAAACAATTAAATGAAAAAGAGGCCCATTCAATCACATCATGTAATGGCAGACAGATAAAAAGTGACAATTGTTTAGTGCTTATATACAAATACTAGAAGTCTAAATAATAACATGGGTGAACTAGAGTGCCTCATTTTAAATGAGGCTATTGATAATAATAGGCATCACAGAAACTTCGTGGAATAAGGATAATCAATGGGACACAGTAATACCAGGGTACAAAATACATCGGAAAGACAGAACAGGCCATGCTGGTGGAGGAGTGGCAATAATGTGAACAAAGCACAGAATCAAATGAAGAAAAACCTTAAATGAACCAAACTGTACCATAGAATCTCTATGGATAGTAATTCCATGCTCTAATAATAAGAATGTAGCAGTAGAGATATATTACTCACCACTTGACCGGGATGGTGATAGTGACTGGGAAATGAAATGTTCAGGAAGATTACAGAGGCTATAAAAATAAAAAACAATAATAATGGGGAATTTCAAATATCCCCATATTGACTGGGTACATGTCACCTCAGGATGGGATGCAGAGATAAAGTCTCTTGACATTTTAAATGACTGCTTCTTGGAGCAGCTAGTCCTGGAACCCACAAGAGGAGTGGCAATTCTTGTTGTAGTCCTAAGTGAAGAATAGGATCTGGTCCAAGAGGTGAATACAGCTGGTAACACTGCTTTGTAACAGTGATGATAATATAATTAAATTTAACATTCCTGTGGCAGGGAAAACATCACAGCATCCCAACACTAGCATTTAATTTCAGAAAGGGGGACTATACAAAAATGAGGAAGTTAGTTAAACAGAAATTAAAAGGTACAAAAAGTCAAAAAGTCATAGCAAATATTTTTTTTAGTACATCAGAAGCAGGAAGCCTGCTAAACAACTAGTGGGGCCACTGGACAATCGAGATGCTAAAGGAGCACTCAAGGGCAATAAGGCAAATGAGGAGAAACTAAATGAATTCTTTGCATTGGTCTTAATGGCGGAGGATGTGAGGGAGATTCCCAAACCTGAGCCATTCTTTTTAGGTGACAAATCTGAGGAACTGTACCAGATTGAGGTGTCAGTTGAGGAGGTTTTGGAACAAACTGGTAAACTAAACAGTAACAAGTCACCAGGACCAGATGGTATTCACCCAAGAGTTCTGAAGGAACTCACATATGAAATTGCAGATCTACTAACTGTGGTATGTAGCCTATCGTTTAAATCAGTTTCTGTACAGGGGATGGATCATTTGATGATTATCTGTTCTGTTCATTCTCTCTGGGGTACCTGGTATTGGCCACTTTCAGAAGACAGGATACTGAGCTAGATGGACCTTTGGTCTGACTCAGTAGGGCTGTTTTTATGTTCTTAACTGGTGTCCTTGTGTTCCCTGGCACTCAAACTCTGCTCCTTCTGTGAGAATACTGGGGTGTAAACACCCAAAATAGAGCAGAGTGAGATGGTGAGAGGACAGCTGTATGGCTCTTCCTCCTTACACAGCAGTCTGTAGAACTTTTGGGTGCACCCTGAGAAAGATTAAATAGTGTCATAAGTCCACTGCATGCTAGAGAGCTCCAGGAAGAATTCTGTATCCCAAAGGCAGAATTCTTCCTGGAACCCATCATGCTTTGAGGCATGTGTCCGCTGTCTCCAACACTGAGCTATGTCTTATGGACATAACTGAGCTTTTCCCCCCAGGTTAAGGGAATCCCTCATGTAAATGATCATGTCTTGGGCCGGGCCTTCAAATATATGGCTAAGTGTATACACTAGATCAACAACCTGTTTTATCTTTAACATCTTTCGAAAAGAACAGCAAACTGGCTTGCTTGTTTTTCACATATGGCTTTCAAGCTGCAGTGAATGACGTGACAAATTCAAAGCTCCGTCTGAGATAAGGGGCCAGAGTTTTGCCCATAACATGACACTGGGATAGATCCTCTGCTGGTGTAAATTGACCTAGCTCCTCTTACTTCAAAGAAGCTGATTCAATTTGCACTAGGTGAGGATCAGGCCCAATGTGTTTAGCTGCTGTTACAAATTACATAGTAAGATTAAACAGTGACTTAAAAAAATTCAAATACTGATGTTTTACCAAAAGTGTGCTTTTGTGTGCTAATTTTGTACGTATACTTTTTGAGCTAACATTCATATTTGCTCAAGTTCAATTCTGCATTGCAGCAGTTGCAATAGATTTGGCTTATATACCAAAGATATAATATATTCTAATGTTTTACTGCTATATTTAAATTGTTTCTCTTTTTAATATTTTATCTATTTATTAAATGATAAATTATGCTATTTAGATTTGGCACAAAATGTTGAGTTTTCATTAGAAAGTTATATAAACTGCATACAAATTAGGCTAGTGCAGCTAGTGTCTATGTAATATTTTGTACCACATGCATCCACTCAAATGAATAATATGCTATTCTTGGAATCACTATAAATGACATGGAAAAAGCTAGATAGTAAGTACATTAGCTTGCATTTCCATGATGTATGTGACTTTGGCACCCAACGTTAAATGGGGGTTGAGCAACTAATCCCTGATCTTTGGAAACACAGCCCTAATGTGGATATAGTCATGTTTATAGAAAATAGCCTTTTCTTTTAGCTCGTCCTACAGTGAGACCATGCTCTTTGACACAGATCTTTGTTTTATGTCACTGAAGTTAATAGGAATACTGCCATCGATGTCAGTGAAAGCAGGTTTGGGCCATTAATTTTGAGGGACTTGGTGCCTGACCTTGCCAACTGTTACTAGCACAGAAAGCCCCATTGATTCCAAGTAACAACTGGATGGGGGGCTTGTGTTCCTATGATTTTCAGGTGCCCAGAATATAGCTATTACAATATAAAAGGAGGTGCTGTTGCTATGAAAATCCAGCCAGACAAGAGCAGTGACAAAAATATGACCTTTCACCTCAGTGAGGTGTGAACTACAGTGACCTATCATGAGTATTTAAAAGTTGACCCTGTTGAACACGGGTCATTTTCCCTTGTAAAATAAGAACATTAAATACAGCCCACATTACTACAAAGTTAAATTTGCATCAATCCCATCTTTCAGGTTTAGCCACAGCCCATAGCGATCATCCAGAACAGTAGAGTTTGGACCAGGTTCCTAAAATTTAAGGAGGTTTAGACCTGTGCTCCAGTTGATGCCCCTCTGTACATTTCACCTTATTTGCAAAAGATGCTGCTACACCTAATAAGATGAAGTAACTCTGTCAGTCTCACCCCTTGCAGCCAAATAAATATAATAAAAGTCAAAAGCTTCTATACATATGCCACTTCAATATCTTTCTCAATTCACAATCCTTCTTTGCACATGATTATCCTCATACAGAAGCTCTCTGCCCACAACAGCCAGTCTTTTGAGACAACATATTTTGCCATCTGCAGCATTGCTGTATCTTTCTGTGATATCAACTGTAGCAAGAGCTGGCCACCTAGTGGAATTCCAACTAATGCAGGCAACATAGGCTGGTCAAGCTAAGAAAACACAGTGAGTAAGTGTATGATGTCACACAATTCTTAAGGCAGATGTAACTGTTAATGTATCAAAGCAGCTCACTGAGAACATTTTATTGACCATCCTTGACCCATTTGACATAGCAGGTCCTGAAGCCCATGCAGAATGCTCTGTGACATCATTTCACAGAAAATTAAGAAATTTTCTTTCAAATTGTAACTTTTTCTTTTCATGCTTGGAGTGTTTTGGATAATGTCCATGTTGCAAAGGTTTGTGCCTATTACATACACAAAAGTAAATCCAAATTGTTTTCATACTCAACATAAAGTCTCACTATATGCCTCAGTAGATGAAAATCCTCTTGAAAAGGATGTTTATGATATGACTGGGAGGGGAAAGACCCCACAGCCCTACAAACCCTTCCCTGCAACCCTCTTAGAATAAACTACACTTAGTTATATAATTAGTAGTAGCCAAGAAAAGTGGTGATAAATAAAGGAATGACACAGAATGCCTCTAGCAATTCATTTACTTATCAGTATATAAATAATTTCAGTACAACTTGTTTAGTGTCAGCTCCGCAAAAGTATTTTTCATGGGTGTGTTAAACCTATTGGACTCTAGCCAATAGTCCTTGTACACCCAAATGTCTCACTGAAATGAAGTTTTAGGTGTGCAACAAAGGCAGGATCCTGGATACACATACTCTTGTTTATCTTAACTTTTCTAATTCTATATAACTAGGTAAGTTGTTTGCTCCTCTGAAATAGTTTACTAAAAGAAGGTGATACAACTGGTATGCAGAAAACAAACTTTATTCTGCCACTTTATCTCAAGAAGTTGAACCCAAGATGGAGTATTGGGAGTGGAGGAGTAAATTATCCCACACCTGCCTACCGCATGGTTCTTATACCTTCCTCTGAAGCATTTGAGGCTGGCCACAGAATGATGTACCAGATGGACATCAGGTCTGATCCAATCTGGCAATTCCTATGTTACTATTTGATTCTCACTATTTATTCAAAAAGTTCTGTTGCTGCTGAAAATAGCCTGAAAAAATCCCCTTCACTGATACATAGAACACTTCCTTACTCACTTAGAGGAATTTTAAATGTCAGAATAAATCACATCTAAACAGCCCATAAAAACTTACCATTGACTTGTGCAGTTGATCTTGGTGTGATTCTAACTACTGCATCATTAAATCAGAAATTGAAATAATACATTTTTTTTAAATTAAATTGACCTTAAAATCTAAGAACAACATCTAGAATTGGAAAGAAATTGACACTGAGAGGAATAAAATGAAAATGGTCCCCCCCCATGTATGCTAAAACTGTGGCAGGGCACAAAAGTATGAAGATTGTTAGTTTTGTCTCATTCTAATCTGTTCTATCTGTGTTACGTTGATTGTAAACTATGAATTGTGAGGAAGTGGTTTCTATAGCTCAGGAGTCAATTAATTATTTCTGTTAACAATGTTGGGAAAAATATGTAAAGTTGCTTGTGTTTGAAGACTATAACATCATGAGATAGAATTACTTTAAATGGCTTGTTTCTTTGCTTCAATCAAGAGCTGGGGAGCAAGGGGGGAAGGGAGAGACAGTCCATTTCAATTAACATTTTTTTCCTTTTTGTCCAACTGAGGCATAGTTTTAAAAACTTAGCAAAATGTTAGGAAACCAGCTGTAGGAGGACAAAGAAAGAGGCTTGTGTTTTGTTTTGTTTTTTCCACAAGGAAGTGTTACAATAAATATTTGTAGTTATCTTTTCCAACTGTGGCAAAAGGATTTATTATATGTTGCATATTGAAATCTCTATAAAAATACTTTCTGACAGAAAAAGCTAATTAATTATACTAAATTTTTAGGACATCCTTCCTAGCTTCCTACAAGAGCAATCAAACTCTAATCTTTAATCTATATTTTTATAGTACTACAATCTACTCACTTTAGGTCCACTACTGCCCTTTAGTAGAGTAGGCCAAATCTTCTACTGGTGTAACTTCATTGCATTATTTTTTTGTTCTCTACTAGATTAGTAGTAGAGTTGCTCCTGTGTAAGACCTGGTATAAAGGCCTGATCAAATACCTGTTGAAGTCAATGAAAATCCTTCCATTAACTTCCTCAAGCATTACATAGGAGGCCTAGGAGTAGCTATAACTCTGCTGAAGTTAATGGATTAAATGAGGGATGAATTAGACCTCAGTGGGGATGTGTGTGTGTTTGCGGGGGAGGGAGGGGAAATGTTACTTTGATTTGTTGATTCCAGTAATGCACAAGGATATTCAGTTGTAGTTTGCGTTTTACTGTTCTCATTGTGGCATCATCTTTGGGAAGGTCTGACCAGAACATTAAAGGTTAGAATACCCAATAGCATTGTCTTGCTGTTATGGATTTAAAGGCTGGATACTATATTTATTAGCATACCTGTACTTTTAAGCAGGCTTCAGTCTCAAAACAATGTCCTGAGTGTGTCAGGTTTTCACAGCATTTCTTACCTCTGTCTTGGCAAGCTGATGAGTGGCTGTTTATGGCATCTCTTACTTAGGCTAAAGAGCTTGTGTACAATTTTCTGTGCCTTAAGGAAAAGTTGTTTCATGCTGTTTTCCAGTTGCTCATAACGACGCTGAAAATTAGAATCCATTGTCCACAAATGCATTATGGTAGACGTGTTGAGGAAATAGTTCATGGGCAGCCTTTTCATAAAGAACTTGAATTCATCTGAAAAATGGCAAGATTCAATGTTTTGTAATTACATATCTATGGTTATTTTTGGGCACAATTTGTTATATTTTGCTGCAAAATGTATCATTTTACAATAAAACATAATTGCATTACCAATGACAACTAGATGACAATGATGCAATAACAGAAAATTACACAAATAGTAACTTAAATTAAGAATAAGTACACATTAGCCTTATTCTCCACTTTGGTAGCAAAAAGATGCCTTAGTGTATAAGAATCAGGCTCTCTTATATCCAAATAAAGGACCTGGTTTTGCAAACATTTCAATGCACACAGTTTTACTCAGACAAGGAATAGAAATAGATGGTCCAGTGATTAAGGCACTAGTCTTAGGTAGGGAATATTTGGGTTCAAATCCTTGTTTCACCACAGACTTTCTGTGTCACCTTGGGCAAGTCACTTAGGGCCAGATCTTTAAAGGTATTTAGCCAGTCAAAGAGGCAATAGGTGCCTAGTTGAAAAGCACCTTTTGAAAATCCCACTAGGTGATCATCTGCATCTTTAAATGTCCTTTTAAAAACCTGACCCTGGGTCTCTCTTAACTTCAGTTCCCCTTCTGTAAAACGGGGAGAACAGGATTTTCATACCTCACAAGGATAAATACATTGAAGACTGAGAGGTACTCGGACATTATAATAATGCAGGCCATACACGTACCTTAGATAATAAGTCAATGGGATTATTCACATGAGTAGTGTGACCCAGATGCTTATTTCTAGAATTTAGACCATCCTTTTATTTCCTTTTAAAAAGGGACCTTAATGGTAGAAAACATCTTAAATACTGCACTCTTATGTAACTTTGTGCTTCCCCTCCACATATTAGATTCCACATATTGTTGTCTAGTTCCTTCATCTTCCCACTCCTGTTTGACAATCCATGTTTTGTCAGATTGGTCCTACACCGAAGTCATAATTATCCCACCATAACTCCTTAATCCTGCCAAATTGGGTAGACACCAGCTCCAGAACAGAACCCTTATGACTTCAATGGGTCTGCATGAGTAGAGTGGTCTGTCTTCATAGAATAGCGTGCAGGGCTGGGACCTTAATTACAACCACATCTGGTGAAAAAACTGTCCATCCTATTTTTTGACAGAAAATGGCTTGGTTTTGAGGAAAATATCTGGGCTTGCTTATACAGGTTTTTAGCTAAATAAAAATCAGTTTCATGATGTAAAACCTGAACACTTTAGTAGAAAATTCTTGCATGTTTTGGCTTGTTTAGTTTACCAAACTTTGTTTTGGGGTGGCATGGGGTGATGGAGAGGAGAGAGAGCAATCCAGATCAGCTCTAGTTATAGGATCACAATCTAGGGCATGGAAACGGGCATCAACATTTTGGCATGATGTAGGTTTAAAAATAGTAAGTTTTTAGTATTGGATTTTCTTATGCAAATACATCATTTTCATAACTTAAGAGAACACAAAAAGATAAATTATGGAAAGCAAGTGACAGGCAAATAAGTTTAACTATGCATTGCTTTAAAATGTTCCCTTTGGCAGAACTAAAAAACAGAGGCCCTGAACCTCAGCTAGTGTAAATCAGCATCACTCCTCTGACTTCCATGGAACTATGGTGATTCCACCAGATAAGGATCTGGCAGGGCTGCCCGGGGGGGGGCAAGTGGGGCAATATGCCCCAGGCCCCGGGCCCCACAGGGGCCCCCATGAGAGTTTTTCGGGGCCCCTGGAGTGGGGTCCTTCACTTGCTCCGGGGGCCCTGGAAAACTCTCATGGGCCTCGGGCCCCTGGAGCTTCTTCTGCTCCAGGTCTTTGGCGGCACTTCGGTGGCGAGGGGTCATTCTGCTCCGGGACCCGCCACCGAAGTGCCGCGAAGACCAGTGGCTGGGGGTCCTTCCGCTCTGGGACCCACCGCCGAAGTGTCCTGAAGACCAGTGGCGGGGTGTCCTTCCGCCCCGGGACCCACCGCCGAAGTGCCGGGTCTTCAGCGGCAATTTGGCTGCGGGCCCCCCCGCCCCCCCCCCGCCGAAGACCCCAGGACCCCTGAATCCTCTGGGCGGCCCTGAGATCTGGCCCAGAAGTTAGTTCTCCTGTCTACCAGTCCTACGCTTTAACCACAGAAGTATAATTTGCCTTTCATTACTAGTAAGTATTTGTATTTCTACTTAAGCTTAGTTTCTTACTGCTGAAAAATAGAGAAGACAACATCATCATAATTTCTTTTAAGTTTTCACATTGCTATGATCACTTCTATAAGAAACATTGTCTATTTGCAGTCCTTTGCACAATAGCAATGTGTTCTACAATTTGTTTACAAGTAACAAGTTCTATGCTCAACTTACAATACAAAACTGCAAAATACAATACCATTTCCAATATGAAAACACATTTGCTTATTTAATGATCACTGCCCTGCTCTGTTGCTGTACCCTCTACTATCATGTTAAAGAGCCCTGTATTGTATGAGAGAGGTAAGTGACAAAAGTAGTATGGTTACACAGTGCCTTATCACCTCACCCCAAAATCATCTGTTTCAGATATGAAGACAGTTGCACATCATGAACCATTAGAATGCAATACTGTAGTCATCTCTGAATAAACACAATATGCCACACTACAGCATTAGGTGTCCATACAAGTGCCTAGATATATGTAGAACATGACACTAGATTATAAGCTAATGTATAATTCCAGAGTGATGTCTTTTCAATAGATAGTCATGCATCCCCACTGGCCAGGGGTGTAATTGAGTTGGGATCAAGAATCTTGGCCCCTCACAATCCCATGTAAGGGTAATAATTCCATGTCCTGCAGCCAGGGTAGGGTCAGGCCCATATAATAAAACATGAATGGAGGTAGAGGGAAGAGTGCCACTGAGAAACAAAGTGAGATGCTGAACTCACGTTTAGGTATTTCAGCATCTAGTACCATAGAGAAAATCACATTTTCCCCAGGTCCTTAACCTGTCCTTTCCTGTTTATTTCAGTGTTGATTTATCTCAGTGTTCCCTGGAAAAAAGACTGAAGCTTTTCTTGGATCTGTGTTAGAACTGAAATTAACATACATACTTTTTGCAGTATTGAGACAGGAGGATCTAGGCCCTCCCATAACTAAAGAACCATCCCCTCAATTAAGAGGGAGGAAACCTAAGTCCAGGCCACAACTGATTGCTGGGGAAAACAAAGGGGAAAACAGGAATGGGAGTGAGGTTAAAGGTTGAAAATCAGGATAAACCAGAGAACCCTGGATAGCACCCACCACTTCTCAGAGGCATCCGAGGAGTCAATGGACACTACCCAGAGGAACTCTACCTAGAGACATGAGAGACAAGGGACATGAAATAGATCTCACAGTTCCAGAGTACCTCCCACTTCCCTGTCCAGCTTCCTCCTCCTAGACCATCTTGGACAGTCTTAGGAAGACAGGGAGGTCCTGTGACTTTGAGGGGGCCACAGAGGTGATGTGCAAAAATCCGAAGGTGCAGGGAAGAAATTTGAGTGTGTGTGTGTGTGTGTGTGAGAGAGAGAGAGAGAGAGAGAATGTAAAACACAATGGGTAGGTACAATATGATAGTTTAATATGGTGGTAGTGGTTCATGCTTTATCAAAAAAACAAACAAACAAACAAACAAACCGGAAAAAAGTTTTGTCTAGATCCTCAGGTGGTATACATGAGTGCAGCTGGCCCTTCATTAACTTACATTTTGTGTTTTAATATTATATTCTTAGTAGCACTGATATCCAATCTGGAATAGTTTCATTTTACAGCATCAACCCACTTTTCTGTAAATTATAATGTAACAATACGATAAAGACTTGCTTCTGTTCAGGCTTGGCCTAAGACTAAACTAAGCAGAATTTTTATTTCTTACAACCAATCTTCAAAAAGCAAAGCAACAACCATACCATGAGTTGAAACAATCTCTCACAAACTGAAAAGGTGCATTCATTGATCAGTTTCAGAATTTTTTATCAAACAAATGTTTGTTTGGGGTGTTCGTTTTGTTAGGGGTTCCCCCCCTTGAAATGACATATAAACTGGAGGGCAACCATTCCTACTTTTAACAATTCCTCAATTGTACTGAAAGGTACCCCCCACCCCTCCCCACTTCTGATCAGACCCATGAAGCCACCCTCCATCACCACTTTTTAAATTTTCAAGTAAGTACCATTGTGCTTTCTCTCATGCAGCCCCTTGTGCTTGTTTACAGGTAGTTCCTCCTATCTGCAAGAACAAGTCATTGTCCTCTTACAAACTTTCCTTAAAACTCTCCTCTGCTGTGTTGTCTGCAAAAAAAATTGACAATGGCTAGGCCTCTGGTGTGCTGAGACCACTGCCTGTCATGCTGATTGTCTATCTGATTCCCTGTGTGCCCTCATCTGTCTTTCTGTACACACCTGTTGTCTGTCTTGTACTTAAATTGCAAGCTTATTTTTCCCTACAGTGCCTAGCACAATGGGGTCCTGGTCTAGAACTCCAAGGTGCTACAGTAATATAAAGAAGCTTTAGGTGTAGGTTGGTTAGATTTTTTTCTTTAAATGAAGAAGAAATTGTTTACAATTGCTTGTAAACAACAATCCACAGTAAATGTAACTCTGTAGAAAAATGTATTTTTCAACACAATACTTCATTAAAGTAAAAATGTTAAAGCTTCTTGACAGCAATTTCAGTGGTTTGTTTTGTCACTTTTCAAAACACTGACACATTTTTCTAACAAAAATACTTTCAATAAGTAGAGAAGTTGTGAATAAGAATGTACAAAAATGTGTGTAAAGGATGGAATGTACACTTCTGTACTTTCTTTGTTTTCACTTGATTGAGAGTATTATAATTTAAACATTGTCAGTAAAATCTGTCTTTACCACATGCTAATACTAGCATTCATCTGCAACTCATCTCTTGGTTGGTATCAGCCCCTGGTGGTGCTCCAGCAGGAATCTCCAAGTAGGACTGGACTTCCAAATTCAATCCTGCCATGTGGTAGTGGCCATGGTGGACTTCATCCTTGAATAGAGATCCCATGCAGAGGGGCATCTTACCCAAAAATATGGGGTCTCTCTGAATGGCAAATGCAAGCAATCCTCTGGACATTAAGAGGATTGTGTATGCATCAGTTATGTAATACTGCAAAAGGTTCTGTTGATTCAAATGGCCATTTCAGCAGCCATGTTTTCTGTATTATCACATAAACCAGTATCTTCCCTCTGACATTGCAAACATGTAATGTTTGGCATGAATGCCAGCACACAATATAATTCTAGTTGCCAATTTGTTAATGGGAAATGAGAAGATACATTGCAGATGCTCTTGTCAAATCAAACAGCCCCTTCATCAGACTGCTACATCTCGTCTTCCACCACCATGGGACTCGAGAAATAAACCTACCCTCTGATCTGACCAGAAGACTTTCAGTCTGATGCTCAGTGCATCAAAGAAAGGTCACTTTTACAAAGTTGACTCTTCTATCCAGCAAGGAAGGGCATGTCTATATGTGGGCACATCAAAACCTCTGCTACTTAATTCCTGGCAGATGCAGAAGATTCAAAGAATCTGTGATTCCACATGCTGGGCCAGATGGCCGTGGCTTCTAGAGCCTCATATTTATCCAGGCTGACTCAATTCTCTATCCTGCTGTCTCTCAAACTGAGAATCTACCCTGGAATGATCACTCATGACCAGGCATCCACACTCCATCTTAAACCGAGTGTTGTGTACCTTCATGGAATGGTTACTGAGGTGATTTAGTTCCAGAGATATAGCTTTGAATGCATCTCTCAAGATTCCTGGCTTTCAATAGCTAAGGGTCTTGCAATTTTATATGAAAATAAAAGTTTTAATTGTGATATGTTCAATTCCCCATGGATCCTCTGGAATGCCCTATCTGTCAGCTGGTTTAGTCTTCATTTGTCTAGGTCTGATTTTAATGTGAATCCTATTTAAGTTCATCTGAGAGAGACAATTCCTTGAAATAAGTTAAAAATAATTAATAGGATCACACTGTGCAACTGAGCAGTAGTCAAGTCCAATGAGGAATTAAAAAACAAAACAAAAGGGGAAGGTGTTTAGAGCTACTGATGTGATTTCAGGGATTCTCTCCTCTCTAGAGGGATGAAATCCAGAATTGTCTAGGAATGAACTTGCTCCAGCTTATATCCTTGAAACCTTTAGACCACAGTCTTTTGGTTGCTGTGAATGTAGGCCTTATTACTTAGGCAAACACCTCTGGGAACTGCAGTCTTTTATTCACAGTAGAGGTGGTGGATATGGGCAGCAGCAAAGCAGCCCCCCCAACCCTGCTCTGCCAATATGCCTCAACCCTAACCTGACAGGAACACTCATCCTCCATGGCCATTTCAGTCCTAAACCTTTTATGTCCATGCTGTCAACAAAAGTATCGTTGACTACCAATACTGTTGTATTTTGTGATTACAAACGAAGAACTGAAATTGATATCACCCAAGCTATTTAAAACAGCCCATTTGAGAACACGGAGGATTTTGAGCATTGAAAGTTGAGGTTAAAGCACGGAACTGAGCTTCAAGAAATCTGGCCCTACCTCAGGCAACTATGGCCTCAGCAAAGTCCACGATCAAGAGCTGTAATAGAGAATTTCAAAATCCCCAACAGTGCATCCTACTCTTCAAATAACAGCACTTCATGCTAAAACTCTCTTCTGACAAGAAAACCATGGTAATAGAACTACTTTCCCCATCATAATGCTTTTAATTATAATCAGGGCAATAAATGTTATCGTTGGTGAAACACCAACAGAAGAATCAAATTGAAATCTCAAACCACAAAGCTACCAAAATTTTGTGTAAGGGACTTATCTGCAATAGAACTGATATTTCAAATGGCCAAATACTGTAAATGTCCAATAAAATTCTGCTCCTGTATTGTCCAGACTCTATTTTTTTTTATTTAAATATCTAATGACCCACTCTGTTCCAAGGGCCCAGGAAAAACAAAGCAGTAAAATGAATATATATATTTGTTTTTATGTTCCAAATAATTTTAGTTGTTTGATATACATTAATTCATCTAAAGAAGTAGCAGCAATATTACAAGAAATATATATTGGGGGGGGAAACATATATGAATGACCTTGGCTTGAAATGACTGGTTTTTCCCACAGAAAAAGGTAGCAGAGGAGAACTTTAAATGGGATTATATAAATCATTCAGCCCTCTGGAATGAAGTCATTTGCTGTTCTTACTCTCTTAAGGTGTAAGTACAGGAATCAAAGACATGTACTGTGAAAGGAATGGACTGGACAGGAAGCTGGGATTTAGAATAAATGTTAAAAATCATAGGATCAAACTATCTGATATGATCTGGTCACTTTATGCTGCTCAGGGGGTGCAAAGTAGCTGGATTCTTGCCAGAAATGGCCAGTGGGGAACTCTCTCCACTAGCATAAGCCTGTTGGGGCAACTGCTCTGTTGGGAGTTCCTCCCCCAACCCTAGTGGAGGAAGAATATCAGGGGATGTGCATATCAGAGTGTCAGTTGGAGGGGAGTGTAGGGAGGAGTACAGTGCACTGGTCTTCCACAAGTACAGGATCTCTTTAGGACTGTGTGGAGGTGGTATAATTTACAGTAGCTCCCAGGATGATTTAACTCTCAAATTGGTGCAGACTCAGGGAGCTGTAACTGGCTCTCTTAGATCTTCACCCTCCCTTGTATTGACTGGAGCTCAGATGCAGGGGAAGATGTTAGAGAACTAAGCACTTTTAGTAAGGGTAGAGTCTCCAAACCCAATTAGGGACTAATCCTGAGGTATACAAGGCACTACCTGTAACATGAGGTGCTCTCATGGAAATAGGAGACAGACTTGTTGAAAGTCTCTGGATAAGACAAGAGGGGTAAAATCAAGGGTGATGTCATGGTAGGGGTCTACTACAGGCCACCTAGCCAGGAAGAAGAGGTGGATGAGGCTTTTTATAAACAACTAACAAAATCATCCAGAGCACAGGACTTGGTGATGTGGGACTTCAACTACTCAGACATCTGTTGGGAAAATAACACAGCAGAGCACAGATTATCCAACAAGTTCTTGGAATGTATTGGAGACATTTTTTTTTATTTCAGAAGGTGGAGACAGCTAGCAGGGGAGAGGCTGTTCTAGATTTGATTTTGACAAATAGGGAGGAACTGGATAAGAATTTGAAAGTGGATGACAGCTTGGATGAAAGTGATCATCGGCCCACTTCATCAGATGCATAGAATGGAACATATAGTGAGGAGATATAGATATATAGTCAAGTCACCAGGGCCTGATGAAATGCATTCTAGAATACTCAAGGAGCTGACTGAGGAGATATCTGAGCCATTATCAATTATCTTTTTGAAGTCATGGAAGATGGGAGAGATTCCAGAAGACTGGAAAAGGGCAAATATAGTGTCCATCTATAAAAAGGGAAATAAGGACAACCCAGGGAATTACAGAACAGTCAGTTTAACTTCCGTACCTGGAAAGATAATGGAGCAAATAATTAAGCAATCAGTTTGCAAACATTTAGAAGATAATAAGGTAATAAGTAACAGTCAGCATGGATCTGTCAAAAACAAATTGTGTCAAACCAACCTGATAGCTTTCTTTGACAGGGTAACAAGCCTTGTGGATGGGGGGAAGCGGTAGACGTGGTATATCTTGATTTTAGTAAAACTTTTGATACTGACTCACATGACCTTCTCATAAATAAACTAGGGAAATGCAACTAGATGGAGCTACTATAAAGTGGGTGCAAAACTGGTTGAAAAACCTTCCAGAGAGTAGTTATAAGTGGTTCACAGTCATGCTGAAAGGGCATATAACAAGTGGGATCCCACAGAGATCAGTTCTGTGTCTGGTTCTGTTCAATATCTTCATCAATGATTTAGATAATGGCATACAGATTACACTTATAAAGTTTGTGGACGATACCAAGCTGGGAGGGGTTGAAAGTACTTTGAAGGAGAGGATTAAAATTCAAAATGATCTGGAGAAACTGAAGAAATGGTCTAAAGTAAATAGGATGAAATTCAATAAGGACAAATGCAAAGTACTCCATTTGGGAAGGAACAATTAGTTGCACACATACAAAATGGGAAATGACTGCCTAGGAAAGAGCACTGCGGAATGGGATCTGGGGGTGATAGTGGACCACAAGCTAAATATGAGTCAACAGTGTAAAGCTGTTGCAAAAAAGTGAACATCATTCGGGGATGTATTAGCAGGAGTGTTGTAAGCAAGACACGAGAAGTATTTTTCTGCTCCACTGATTAGGCCTCAACTGGAGTATTTTGTCCAGTTCTGGCAACCACATTTCAGGAAGGATGTGGACAAATTGGCGAGAGTACCGAGAAGAGCAACAAAAAATGATTAAACTCTTCATTCTATGACAAATCTGTCTTGACTTTTTTGTCCCAATTTGGAATGAAAACAAATGTGAAAATATCAGAATTTATCGTGGGACATAAATTCGGGGAGAGAGGGAGGAGGGCTGGTTGTTATTTTTGCCCAGCTCTAGTTACTATCATCATAAATATAATTTTCCTAAAGCTGCAGACTAACATAGTACTTAAAAACCAGAAACATAAGCATAACCACTGCTGCTTCCAAAAAATTAAAACCTAAGGCCCTGATCCTACAGGGAGCACCATGTGGGCTGACTTCTGCTGCCTTTATTTTGGGATTTGGGCCTAAATTAGACAAGGCAAACAAATAAAAGACTTGTCACAGAACTATAGTTCTAGAAAAGAAAGGAGAAATTACCGAGGGGAAAAAAGCAAAAAAACAAAAATGAGAGTTCTTCTTGGACGAAGTATTGTATATACATTAAAAATGATTAAGAAATGACAAATCACCAGAGACAATCTCCATAAAGAGGAAAGAGAAGACAAGAATGACATCTCTTGTAATATTGAGTTCAAGGCTGCCAGAATGGATTAAAATTGTCCCAAGAGTGAGATTTGTTACCAGCTTTCAAAAAAAAACCTACTTATGTCCATCATGTACAAGACTAATGTAGATTCATACTAGATGAAACCTTCTCCTTCTCCTTCATTACAATGTCATCATACTTTAAGCTTTATCTGAGCAAACAACATCTTGCATAACTTTAAGTAGATTTGCCAGGTGCTAAACTAGCAGGAGGCACATAATGCTTTTAGGGTTGAAAATGAGGCAATTATGTTGTCGGAGTCTGATTGGCTGTCCTTTCACTTTTGGAATATGAGATGAACAATTTAGAAATTGGCTCTGAAGAAATTCTGTACATTGCACCTGTTCACTTTATTAAAACACTGACACCTCCACAGGGGTGAGGGGAGAATATTGGTCACAGAAGCAATGACATCTGGGTATATCTGTTCTTACTATTGATTAAATTGCCTGACAACCACATGGGGAAGTTAATTACTGGGAGGCAAATTAACACCTTTGCAAGATAATAGAGTAAACAATAATTATATTAAGAATACAGGAGGCTTGAAGCTTTTTTTTTCTGGAGCCTGAAGCTCTAAGCCCCATCTTAAAAGAACCACTGCTATACAGCTCTGGGGCAAATGGATTGAACCATATTGACTAATGTCTTTATTCACAATGTTTAACAAGGAACTTCTACGGCCACTAATTCAGCTCAGACTGTTCACAATGAGTCTTTCAATTAAGATTTAGAATGAGACTCACTTGGCATAGAAATTGGCTTCCAATCCTGATTTAGCAATTGGGTCTGTTTTGGTCAGAGGAGAGGCAGTGGGCACTGAGTGAATGATCCCACCTCCTATATACTGTGAGATTGCATGGATCTTTCATAGACATATTATTTCTCCCTTCTGAATCAATAACAACATAACCTATCATGGCACAAAGTTAAATCTGTCTTCTTTATAGATTAAAGGAGTTCTTCACACACCAGTCTTAATTTTAAGTTTGATTTATTAAGTTTATGCAGCATCTTCTCTCCCAGTTGAAATGGAGTACTTGAAAAAAACAGTAATGGATAGTCAAGTTACTGTACAAAAGCACTTCTACTGAGAAAAGTGTTTCTTTGCAAAGGGTATTGTGGGATTCCAAATGCATTGTCTTACTATTTCCAGATCAAATTTGCTCAGTGTATAAGGAGATACATTTAGTTCTAGCTACTAGCCCTGCAAACAGTCTGTGATCTGAAAGCCAAGCTGGGCGCTCTCTTTCCTTTGCATCAGCACAATAGAATGTCCATAAAAATGTACCCATAGGAACATCTGTGCAACCCCACTGTCTCTAAATTATGCCCTCAGTAATGCTTCTACAACCCCTGTACTTTTTAATAGATGGGAAAAGTGCAAATGAGGACATACTGTACAATGGCACAGCTTAAACTTGTCAGTTACCTTCAGATGTCATCCTAAATGGTCTTTCCCACTGCTAAGGGAAGCACAGGAAATACTGAAAATATCAAGGGAATTTTAAACTAGTTGTTAGCTAAAGGTAATCTGGAAATACATTAAGCATGACTGCTACAAATTAAAGAGAATGAGGTTGAATGTGAGCTACTGAGGGCATAATTTGGAATGTAGGGTCTCTATCACTTGTGATGATATGGGAGAAAGAACAAACCTAAGCTGGCGTCCACATTGACTCCGCATGGTTGGCAACTGGGAGGAAAACAAAAGAAAATATAAACTGAGCTAATTTGAATTTGGAGCTATTGAGGCAATACAAATGGAATCCCCTGGTGCCCATTTCTACAGAGATAATTTTCAGAGTAAACTACACCCAAGGAAACAGCAAATATCAATGGCTTATTGAGGGTGAGGATAGTCTTTATGTAAAAGAAAAACAAAATTGTACTTGATTTTTCTATTAAATAGAAGAGTGGTTACAGCTAAACATTATGGACCAAATTTAACCTTGCTGAAACTTCACTAGAGTCATCCATCAACAAACATCTGACATAGTAATCACACTTAAAAGTGCTTGCTGAATGGAGAGGATGGGAGAACAACAGGTGATGTTAGTCACATTGAAAATGCACTACTGGAAGAAGCTGAAATACTGCAGAGATGAGGGTGGGATAAGAACCTCTGTAGAAAAAGCAGGGATTTGCCTATTGAAAGTGAGCCTTAGCACAAATCTCACTCCACTAAACATAAGCTTCCTCCATGTTGTTATTGTACCATTTCCCCCAGAACCTCCTTTGTTGTGATAAGAGTCAACAACAAAACACCTTTGTCTCAATTTGAGAGAGTGAGTCACCTGCTTTCCTGTTGGTCACCAACAAGGCTGATCCTATATTTGCTTTTTACACATTGAAGCACTCATTTATTATTACTCTGATTTTAGCAACTACTTTATCATTGTAACTGGCTTAATGACAAATCTCTACAAGACTGTAGAAATACGTGCTTTAAAATATTATAGTATAATTTTGTGAACCATGCTGCTTAGAAGTATACATTATGGTTCATTTTTAGGCTTCTGTAATTGACAAGAGGATTTAAGGAGCAGATTTTCAAAAGCACAAATGTCAATTAGGTGTCTAAACTTCATTGACTTTCAGTGAGTGCTCAGCCCCTAACTACCGCCAGAGCTTTTGAGACTCAACCTCTGAAAGCTTTTATGTTCATGTTAGGTGAAACAGCACATTCAAGATGGTGTCTGAAAATACTGTAGAATTTTGTTGTTCCCAAAATACAGTAGACAAGTTCACCATACTATTAATAGATAATTCCTTAAATCATCCTCTGAAAAATAGGACCAGACACATCAGAGCTATTCTCTTCTGTTGATTTATGTAGATTGTTCATGAAGTGAGATTGTTCAAGATGCAAACACTGTCTACAAAAATGAAAATTACATGAACTTTAACTTTACTGACATTTAATTCACTAATAAGTAGATTGCCCCTTCTACTAGAGTATCTTAATGAATTTCCTTTTGTCCTTTAAATCCCATTCTTTTAGACAAGATGCTTTCAGGAAGAGAGTGCTAATAATTCAATCTTCACAAAGATTTGAAAAAATATATATAATTTCAGGGTAGATTGTTGGTTGGTGTAAATCAGGATAACTTCATTGACTTCAGGGGAGTTATGCTGATTTACATCAACCAATGATCTAGCCCTCCATTTCAGATAAATCTTTCAATGTTTTCATTTCTTCTGATGATTATGTATCACTATTTACAAAACACATCACTATTCAGCAACAGGAAATCCAGCAGTTATTAAGGAATTATGCACTGTTTCAGATATTCTTTATGCAGCTTAAATCCACTGACTCAAGGGATTTAAAGAAATAACATAAAAAGCAGTGCAGTTGTAATAATACATTTCAATCACAACTGTGATGGAGGCTGGGCTCATAATGAACAACATTTTCAGCAAAGATTTATTCAAATTTTAAAATCAGTTGATTTTAGCAATGTTCATGCCCTTTTTGTTTTGCTTTCTGCAGATGCTGAGTTTTCCTTTCACAAACATCTGTGCCAAGCACATTTTCAAGCGTAATTTAAGAGTATTTGCGGAGAACAAACTTTAAAGTTGTGTGTTTGCTCCTGAAGTGTTTGCACGCTCTTTCAGGGATATTCTTGTCCACAGAATTGTCTTTAGTTTCATTCCCAGTTTTGTTCATGCCAATAGAAGATTTCAAAGGTTCACCTTTCTAAG
The DNA here is from genome assembly GCF_020497125.1 of Mauremys mutica. Taxonomy (NCBI): domain Eukaryota; kingdom Metazoa; phylum Chordata; order Testudines; family Geoemydidae; genus Mauremys; species Mauremys mutica. The sequence continues at coordinate 50,432,780 of NC_059079.1, read as the reverse complement.
GTATAAAGGGACAAATTTAGCAAAAGGCCACAATCTGGCCTGTAAATTTGGGCAGAACCACAAATTTGTGAGGACAAACAATACATGCTTTAATGAGCTCATACCTGCAAGATACTGTGGCCCTGATCCATTTAAGCAAATGCTTAACATGTAGCACACACATCGTCTCAATTAATTCAGTGGGACTACTCACCACATGCTCATTTAAGCATGTTTTAGCACTGGCTTTGCCTGATCACTTGAGCCCAAGCTGAGTTGTAAGCTATCTATCCAAAGTCTATGCACTGTGCTACTTCTGTCTAGAGTATCTTGAGAGTTATAGCATGTTTACATGGGAAACGTTTTGCACTGGCCTTTTTCAAAGTGGCTTTGAAAATATGAGTTGTGATATCTTTCATAAACAGTAAAATGTAACGTTTTTTCTAATGAACTCATAGAAACAGAAAAAGATAGCATTCAAAAATGTGTTCTTAACATTTGATCTCTTAGCTAAGTCTCTATAATTCTTTGTAGGCTTCTTCCCCTTTCCTTTCCCCCCACATTCTTTTCAAAACAAACACACCAAATGACATTTGTTTCTTAAGGGGGAATTTCAACACCAACAGCCTCACGTTCAAGGAAAGAAAAAATAAATGGGGAGTAAGCATTCTGTGCACAGCACAGGATGAAAATAAAATATCAGGATGGAAAAAGATTTTATTTTCAGGTTTTCAGAAGTTATAAATAACTTAAAACATGATTATGAAAATGGCATATATTTGATGAGATGTCACAATTTTCATAAATAGTCTTAATAATCCTGCCATCCACATCTTCATATTTGCTTTTTTAAAACAGTCTTCCTTTATATTATTATTATTTTAAAACGTGAAGTGCAGTGTCAACAATTAATTTACAATAGTCAATGTAATTTTCTTTTAAGAAACTAGGACTGGAAAGGAGCTCATGAGTCATTGCATCTAATCCCTTGCTATCCTAGCAACTACATTTAGATGCCACTGAGCAGCCCACATGCATCAGCATTCATGTCATGCTCCTTGTCAGTACCGGTCCTGGGCCAGGGAAGCTAACAATCCAATCAGCGGACCAGATTCAGTGATGAATCTGGTCACGTGCCACCTGACGCACGTTGCGCATACACTAAGAAGAAGTATCAGTACGTTTCTTTTATTTCTGTGAATTTTGTGGAAAATTGTTACTATCTTTTGGTAACACTTTTTTTTCATGTAAGTGCTCAGTGATTTGAAACTATTTATATGGAATGTTGCTAGGTATTGTACAGTTCTGTGGTACTATAGACAATTTCTGCTTGGGCACCACTCAAACCTATCTTAAGTTATTGTTATTAATAAAATACATCTTGATAAGGATATTTCTTCCACTAAGTACTGTACAAATATAGATAGATAGCTCCTGCCCCCGTGATCATGGGTTTAGGCTTTCAAAGGGATAAGTTCTGTGCTGAAAATTATGTGTGTGCTTAAGTGCTTTCCCGAATGTTGTTATAAGTACAGGTAATACTGGAAAGGTTACACAATTTTTAAACCCATTTGTAGCTGGCATAACTTCAGAGGCATTGTATATGTCAAAATAGGCACAATTTATTGTACATAAAAAGGGGGTAAATGAAAAATGGATTTGTTTTGACCAAAAGAGCACTCTCTTTATGCCACTGTTAAAATACAGCTTCTTAGAATATTCTTCTCATGGAGGATCATGCTTAAACATGAATTCAGCCAAGGTCCTTGAGACACTAATGAAATGTACTAAGAATTTAGGATGAACAGTTTCAGCATGAATTTTTGATAAGAAAACAGCTGCTCATCTTGCAAGGGTGGTAGCGAAGTCTGAAGGCCAGAAGATATGACTGTGTGTATAAGATATGATAAGGAATAAGCAGATGGCTTAGAGTAAACAATTCAAAATAGCTGTCAGTTCTTTGGGTGAAAACACAATATGTTTTCTGATATTAAGAGGTTACATGAAACTCAAAAAACTAACTGTGTTTTGAGTTTCTGGAGGGAAACTACATTGATAAAGCCAGCCAAGGACATTGTGAGAAAAGCAATACACTACTGGAAATGTTCCTTGCCCAAAATGGGATTTGAGTTCTTGTAAGATGTCAGAAACGAGTGTGTTAAAGGACATTTTGTATTTGAATTTTGTTAGCCTACCAAATCTTTATTAATCATCATTGTCCTATGGAGAAATTGCTACTAGCTATGAATTGTTCATGGAAAAATCATCCATAGCTCAGAGGTACCTTTCTGGCATAAGACACCTGATTTTTTCCAAAAATGTGTATGCTAATTGCTCACCTAATTTGGTGTGCATTTAACATGATTGCATGCACCAATCTGTTATCTGTGTCTGCAAGAGGTTTATTAGATATACACAATAACTGGCTATATGCATGTGCCACTGCAGTATGTACGTACAAATTTGACTTTCAACTGTACTTAAATTCTGGCATATACATTTTGCTAAATCAGGCCTTAAAATTCTATCTAGGAGAAAACTTTATAAGCTCTCTACTTTTCTTAGGGAGCAGTGGAGCTAAGAGAACCATTTTGAGGTTTTTTGTTGTTGTTGTTTTGTTTTTTAAAATTAATTAGTACTAGAGATCCAGAAGGAGACTTTCAAAGGCACAAATAGTAGTTAGGCACTGAACTGGTATTTTATGCCTTTGAACATCTACAAATCTACCCTTTAATTGTTTTATCTGAAACAGACAAAGGAGAGAGAACACTGACAGCAGACAAGTAGTCTCAAAGAGAATGCTTGCAGTCTTATTCTTTAGGACGAATTCTGGCCATGGATACATGTGTGTGACCCCTGTTGAACTCAACAGCAATTACAGATCTGTTATCAGAGGCAGAGTTTCTCTGTTTGATGACACGCTTATTATATATTTAAACTAAAGTGGAATGGAAAGCAGGAGAGTTAGAAAACTCATAAACTCACATATTCATGTTTGCCTGGATTTGAATTACATAAATAACACTGGATGAAATCTGTTTTGTGCACTACAGGGGTAGTGCATTGGGCTGTGACTGAAAGGAGCACAAGTTCTAGTCTTTAATTCAATAATAATATGCTGTGTGACCTTAGACAAATTATTTCCCCTCCCATCATCACTGTCTTGTCTATTTAGAGTCTAGGCTCATTAGGACAAGAAAATAAAAGGCTTCTGCACCCCCTTTATGCCCTTAAATCCATTAAAATGGGATGTTGGCCTGAGGAAGGACTACAGGAATTTCTCCTGTTTGCTGCAGGGAAATTAAATGTGAGCTATTTAAAATGAAATTTTTGACAGTTTTTCCTGAAATATGCTATTAATATGTATTAAATAATATCTCCTATGCTGCAGAATATCCAAAGCATTCATAATGTTTCATAATTATCAGTTTTAATAGAAAGTTGACATTAAGTGAAATTTCTGTTGGAAATTAGTAATATGATTTATGATTTATGCAGATTTTGTCATTCCCCACAGAAACTCCACTATCTTCTGTCAAACATTGTCACTTTTCCCCCCAGATTCAGAACAGTACCAAATGCTGGACATTTTTCACCTATATTGTCCTTGCTTTCAGTGTATGTCTTTATACAAAATATTCAAAAAATGTAAGGCCGAGATTTTCAAAGATTGCCTTAGGGATTTAGACACTCATATCTCACTATATTGTCTACATTTATTGAAATAAATTGAAGAGATAAGGGTGTGTGAGGGGTCGATGGAAATGGTTTAATGGAATTCCTATTAATAATTTATCTACTCTCATATTGTTTAAGGAATAAACCTAGTAATAATTACCAACATGCTGTGTTAATGTTAAACTGACATGCAGATCAATATCACAATTTTAAATATAGTTGAACTGCCAATTTTTTATAAATGTAGGGCTCCAGTATTAGCGATTTTTCCCTTGACATTATGTTCACTGCACACTGAGAGTGCACTGTGAGTGGGTTTCACTTCTTTCTTGTCCTATTGATACATTTAGTAATCTCTTTCCGAGATACTGAAAACTATAAGGCTAGACATCACAAATGTGTGGCTAAGTCTGAATTTGATGGGGATAGAGTAGCCTGCTTTCCAGATATTGATTAAAAAGGGGTATATTTGCAGCCATTGCTTTGACTATACATAAGTGGTGAAAAGTCCAGGTGAATACTAAAGCTGTAGACTGTTTGAATAATCTCTGGCCAGATTCCCTCAATGATGGGTGGTGATATAAGGGTTATAGAGGTGTTGAGTTGTTCAAAATGACATCCCTCTCCCCTCACTCGATATTTCCTGGATGTAGCGTCAGTGAATTGCTCTTCATCTACTTTCAGACTTCAACCAAGCTCTCCCTTAGCTGAGAGATGGCGCTGATTGCATCTGTTGGGAGGGAAGGTGCTATTGAGGTCTGGGTATTTTTGAATTGTGTATTGCTCAGTCCATAGGAAAAAAAACAGGTTTTATACTCAGTTATCAAGACTCCAATGGGGCACAAAGATCTTCCCAAGCATCCATGTTGTTTAGGGAAATAATCTTCTCCTTCATGGTGGACTGCCCAAGGTTGTTACTGCTGCAGTGAAACTTAACTGTGTGTGACTCAAGGATCTCATTTAAACAAGCTGTCTTTATCTCGCTAGTAACCCCAATAAATTCCACGGAGTAGAGCTGAAGCTAAGTTTTAGCTGTCTTTCTATCCAATATTTCTCTGGCCTGGTGTAAGGGGCTGCCCTCCCCCTAGAATACCACATGTATTATTAGATGGATACTGCCCATTGATGTTCAGTAATTCTCATTGACATTATTTATTAAAATAGACTCCTGATAAATAACTAACCGAAACATTCCTGTTGGTTAATATCCAGGGGAAAGCAGCTATTCATAACCACACTGATGCATCTCTGCCTTATTAAATGAAGTCACTTTATTCTTCTCAACAAAAGGAGAAGAGGTGTTTAGATAGTAAGCTCTTTTGGGGGCAAGAACAGTCTTTGTACAGAAGCTAGCACAATGGAGTCCCAGTCCATGAGTGAGGCTTCTAGGTGCTATTGCAGTATAAATAATACTGCTTGGGTAAGATGCAGCAACAAAAGAAAATCTGCAATACCATAGAGGCTATGGAAAGACCATTATTTTTACTGGGAAACTTGTCATTGACCTAAATATTCAGCAGCAAAATCAACATGGTACCATAAGAGATATGATATGTAGCACCTTAATACATTACACTCTGAGACAAACAAAAAGGGATGTTACTTACTTGTAACTGAGGTTCTTTGAGATGGACTTTGCATATTCCCACACTTGGAATATGTACTCAATGGTCCAGCCTTCTATTGTTAGTGACTGTTAAAGCACTTGTGAGACCCCACTCTCATGACTCCCCTTATCACTCCAGCACATTCTCAGGATGGGGCTATAAAAGGGAGCACTGTAGCAGTTGTCATCTCAGTTCTTCCCACCATTAATGCACCTCAGTGCTTTCCACCATTAATGACACTAGTGCTCCTTAGAGGGGAAGAAGGGTTGGAATGGTGGATATGCAGAGTCCATCTCAAAGAACAAGTAAATAACAAGTAAATAACCTTAATTTCTTCTTCGAGTGTCCTCTGCATAGTCCCACACTTGGGAAGGTTTAGTCAACGGTAATCAGAGTAGGATGGGGGGATAAAGAGCCTTAATTTAAATAAGGATTGAAGAACTGATCTGCCAAAATGGGCATCTGATCTGGTTTAGATATCTATCACATAATGCTTACTAAAAGCATGCATAGATCTCTACATCAATCTTTACCAATTTCAGCAAGGGGGACATGTTTTAAATATCCCGGATCCAACAAGGAGACAATTGGAGATACTACTGATGTGGGGATCTACAAAAGAGGTGATACAGCTCTCCTATGAGAGAAAGTAGGTCTTCGGGTCAGGGTGGAGGGGAAGCATAAGCAACAATCCAGGTGGTGAAGTTATCTACCTTTTGTTTCTTGTGAGCAGGAAGAGACACTGCAGGCTTCATTATCCATGCGTCTCTTTCCTTGTCTCTGTAAAGATCCAACAGAATCTGAGGAGTGCAGTTTGGAGTGAAATTGTGCAGTTATAACAACAGACAGTATTGGTGCCGGGGTAGTATTCAGATCCAACAACTGACATAAAAGGATGGTCAGATGACCCCATATCTTTATGACTCCAATCCCTTCTTCAGGTCTGCATGTTCATGGTCCAAGAGACTGAGTCCCCAGTATAGGGAGTGGCCCCAGGTACTGACAAGTGTTTTGTTTTGACTTTTTTCCCCCTTCTTCAGATCTTTGGATCTGGAGTTTCAGTCACAGATTGGTAATTGTCCAGACGTGTTTCCATCATGGACTTGTACCCTGTAGGAATCAAATCTGTGGGTTTAATCAGAGAGTGCCCAGTCTTTAGAGCTAGATCCTGATAGTTTAGAATAGAAGGCTTCCTGGAACTGTAGGGTACTGGAGCTGATTCAAGGCTTTTATCCATTTTGTCTGGAACCTTAGAAATCTCTGACCTGGAAGATTTAACTGATGAGGCTTTCTGTAGTAGGAGGGACTGAAGGCTATTTTGCCTCTTGTTTCTAGCTTCTGCTGTGAAGTTTCTGCAGCCAGAAGGAGAAAGCCCTTCTCCAAAGCACTTCAGACAGAGAGTGAGAGTGTCCAGTGCTGGGAAGGCAACAGGACATAGAGTGCATCTCTTGAACCCGTACTTCTTGGTTTTTGGATCCGCTAACAACAGTAACTATAACTGTCTAACTACAAACACTTAATACTAAACTAACATGCTAGAGCATTGAGGGGAGGGGCAAAATGGGATGAACAAGAACTCTAACAGACACTACTAGTAGAAGGCTCCACCATTCATTGGCACAAGTCAGCACATGTCCCAAGAGCGGCCACTCAAAGAAGTACAGTCATCTACAGATAAAATGCAGCTCAAAGGAAAATATTTTCAGACAGAAACACATCAAGGCACTTGTTGCCAGGTGGCTTCATCTGTCCTTCTTGAATTGCTAACCAATATCACCTCCCATTCAAACAGGACAATATATGGGTAGGCAAAACTACAGCTTGTCAGTACCTACAATGTAATTGTACTGATGTATAATGTTCTAAGTGAAGGTGTGAGTTCAGAAATGTACAAAGATGTCAAAATGGAGGAATTTCAAAGAAGGATGCTTTATAAAAAACAACAAACAAATATATGAATATTTTAAATAATGATTGATTCATAGCATCCTCTCAGAACTCCGTGGTCCACATCCTCATTTCAGGAGCAGGACCAGTGCTAGCGCCTTGAGCTGACATTTTCAAAGGAGACTAAGAGAATTAGGCATCCAAATCCCATTGAAAGTCAGTGGGAGTTGGATGATTAACAGCTTTAGGCTTCTTTGAATTCCCCAGCCTCAATTAATTCTGATTGGTCAAAGAGAAATTAGGGTATTTTTCATTACAACAATTAATATAGAAAACATAGTACTTATAAATTTCCCCCTCTCCATTTATACTCAAGCATTTTAGTGTTGAGTCTTTTTCTCCGCTAGTTTCCAGTTCTTACATTGCCTTTTTTTTCTCTCAGTCCTGTCACCCCCAGACTATATCTTTCCTGTCTGCCATACATTTTATTTCATTCTACAATTTCCACTTTTCTCTACTCCTCCCTCACATCCCTTCACTTCTATTTTTCGGCCTGATATTTTTTTCCCCGAGCTCTCTTTCCTTTTCCTGCCAGCTGGCTAGACAGCTGTTCCTGATAATACTGAGTGAATGAGTTGTGAAAACAGTTGTTCAGAAGCCAATTTTACCTGCAGTTTCCATTCTCTATGGGACTGGAAGTCCTGGGGATGAGAAGGAGGGAAATGGTGTGTGAAACAAACCCTGATGTTTAGAAAAAAAGCCAGTGTGACACAGAATGTGGTGGGGGAATGAGATGGAACTAGTCCAGTTTAAACAGTCCCCATGGCATTGTAGAGAAGCGTTTGGAGTAGCAATTCTTACAAGTCCATGTTAATTTAGGGGCAAATCCAATCCCCAGTGACCAGCCCAAATATTCCAGCTGGGTATAGCAGATCTCAACAGCAGTGTGGGGGTAGGAAGTGTGAAAGGAATCTTCCACTTAAGGCTGCAAAGCAGAGGTGGGCTGTAGTGACAGCTACAGTTCTAGTGTATTTCTGCTGCAGAAGGAAAGACTTAGAATCTATGTAACAGTGAATTGGCCAATGCTGACCCTTCTCTGATCTGTCTCCTCCCCTTCCCATATAGTCATTCACGCTGCCATGGAAAGGGCCCTCATGGAGCTCGGCTTCACCACTTACAGGAGATAAGTATTCTCTGAGCCGCCTGCCAAAATCCAAAAATAATTCCACTGCCCTCACCACCATTGGAGGTTGGGGTAGCATTTGTCCTATAGGGATCAAGGAGTTATAATGAGTAAGGCACAGATCCAGCAAAGCATTGAAGCATATGCTTACCTTTAAGCACATACATAGTCCCAGGGGCTTCAAAGGAACTGCTCACCCCTCATTAAGGAAATTCTGTGATGTTAAGTAACACAAATACAAATATTTAAAAAGATCACACCTGACTCTTCAAATTCGCTGTTGTAAGCATTCCAGGTTTCACTTATGCGAAGCAGGGTTTCCTCCATGGCTTGAATGTCCATGTATGGACAGTTGCACTCTGGGAATTTGGGGCCACACTGACACCAGCAATCATTATCTTTGCAGATAAACTCCCCCTCTGAATTGCAGGCAATATAACTCAAAGCTGCCTGCACAAAACGCTCCTGCAGATATTCAGGCAGGACGAGCTGAAGACCTTTAGAAAATAAAATAGGAATAACCTCATTTAAATGTGAGATAGGGTTGACGCAAACTGATTCAACAGTCTACATATCATGTTGACAAAGTAACATTTTAGATACAGAAGGAAACTATGTGGCCTAATTAGGTCAATTTACCCATCTGTCTAGCATTCCCACTATATAGTATTTTTCGTTCTCAAGGATTAACCTCAGATGAATTCCTTATTTCCATCTGAGTGCAGAATATCAATCCTAGTAACCTGTGCTCTCCAGATAGAAGGTTTACTGGAGTTCTTTCCTTCTGAGGAGACTGTCAGTAAAAAAAAAAAAAAAAAGTGTGAGGGATGGATTATATCAACCTTGCATTGTTAAGAATTGATGAATAAATAGCCAGAGTCATAAGGGCATTTCAGTAGCAAAAAAAATGGAGTGAAATTACAATCTTGATATTAGCAGTTAATGTAAACTTTGGAAAAATGGATGTAGAGAAACCAAGGATAGGGGGAAAAGGGAAGCAAACGGGGAAAAAAAAAGTGTAGTCGCACATTATCCTTAATGCATTTTTGTTGTTTCCTTTTCTGTCCATAAAGCTGTGAAGACAAATGAGGAAGAACAGAAACTGTGAGCTAAAACCACCACCCTTTTTTTAATTTATATGCTTATGCTTCATTCTGTTATCATTTAAATGTAGGTGTTTAGTGTCTTAATAGTATGCTGCAAAAATATAAGTATGATGATTCATAGTCAACTGTATTTCTATGATGTTGCACAAAATACAATTGAAGATTTGCTATCGGTTTTTATTAAGTGCTGAGAACCCAGTTCTCACTGGGAGTGCCTCAAGGGGGCACACTCAGCACCTTGCAGGATTGGGTCCACAGGGCCAGATCCATTATTCCAAGATTCCTGTTGACTTCAGGAGATATTAGATCAGGACCAAAATGATTACCATCAAACTGGTTTGTATGTCTCAGAAGGGATTTTCAAAATGTCTAAGTGAGTTAGGAGCACAAGTCCTGCTGAAGGTCAATGAGACTTGTAGGGTAAATTTTCAGAGGCACAAATCAGGGTTAGGCCCCAAACTCTCACTGAAAGTCAGTGGGGGTTGGGGCTAAGTGCCCCTGCCCTTGAAAAAATCTCCCTGTGCTCCTAACTATTTGGGGCTTTTGAAAATCCCGCTCCTTGTTCTGAAAAAGTGAAAGTGCAATACACACTTTCACAGTTAAATACATCTTATTTGTTTTTTTAATATATGTAATTATCCAGAATTCTTGCAACCGGAAATTAAGATCTACTTTATAATAACTGAGTATTATTTGCATGATGCCAATGAGTAGCATGATTATATGGTAATTACTGAATTCTAATTTAGTTATGGCTGTCAGTCATGCTAGTTACAATATTAAACAGCAACAATAAAATACAGCCAGCTACCTTATTAATATTAATCATTTGCCAAAGCTTTGGGGCCAGATTGTGATACTCTAAGTATCTAACTCCACAAGCGGTCTGACTGGAATCAATGGGAATACTTGCAGAGCAAATTGCTTTTCAGTGTGAAGAAGAGTATCATAATCTAGTCCATAGATTAACAGGTTATTTGTTATATATGCCTCTGCTATACAGGAGCTTGTTCAAGTTCACAGGAAAATCTTCCTTGTTTTTAATACATTAATAAATAATAATATTATATAGTTTTGCAAGTTTAAAGCCATATCGCAATGGTTTGAGAACACTGATGCCATTGCTAAAACCAGTTGTTACTTAGGCATGATTGTAAACATATCAACATACTTCTGAAAAGCCTTGAAGTTGCAAAGTGAAAAGAAAATCTCAGTAGGCAATCCCAAGCCTTTGTTCAACATGACTACATTAAATATAAAATAGTTTAAGCAGCAATAACATTATGATTTTTAAAGCTAATCCAATGGCATGTATCAAATCTGTCTTTGATTCACGTAATAACCACTTTTCTACCTATTTTATTGACAAATGTGAGTGATCAAAGAGCATTCCAAAATGGCAAATTATTTCTGCAGATACAGTGGAAGAGGTGAGCCCCCATATAAATAACATAATCTATCCAATTGTATTATGCCTTAAAAATATCATGTGATGTTTAATCTATGCTGTCCTTAATGTCCTCATAAACAGCTAGCCAGACAGATGTAGGAGAAAAAAGAATGTGGACATATTCAACAGGGAGATAAAATAATCCTGATAGTCTATCTTGATAACTGAAGAACACTTTTTTATAGTATATTTTGCCAATTTATGGCCTGATACTGCAAACATTTAATACAAGTAGTAATTGAGCAGCTCAGTGGAAATTAGGGGTGCTACTTGCACATGTAGACATTGCATTAGCAGCAAGTGTTTGCAGGGCTGGAGCCTTAATTTGCAAAATGAGCCAAATCTTGATCCCTTTATACACCAAGTAATCCCACTCACGTGACTGGGCCTACTCAAATGAGTAAAGCAACTACAATTAGGTCTGTTAGCTGCAATAATACTGAACATCTATACACAGTACCCCTTGTGTAACTGATAAAAGCAATGATTAATGGCTAGATTCTGCCACCTTTGCTGATGTAGGGTTTTAGGCATGAGTAGATTTTTCAAAGGATTTAAGCACCTAAAGATCCACATAAGCACCTAATGGGATTTTCAAAAGTGATTATTCAGGATAGATGCCTCAGTTTCCTGGATTTTAATGGGAATTAGGCATATAACCTTTTGGGGGTATTTTTGCCATAGACTCTATGGCCCAGATTTTCAAAGATATTTAAGCACCTGAAGAAGCAGATAGGTACCTAACACCCATTGATTTTAATTGCAAGTAAGTGCCTAACAAGTTTATTTTCTTTTGAAAATCTCACTAGGCAACTAAATACTTCTGAAAATCTGGCTCCAGGTGCCCATCTGCATCTTTAGGCACCTATATACCTTTAAAACTGTGGCCTAAATTTACTCTTCAAATAGTCCCATCAATTTCAATTGGGACTACTCAATATGAGCCAGGATGTAATAATGGGCCTAAATGTCATTTCCTGTTCAGTGTACACTTTGGAAGTTTTGGCTGGGTAAAGAGTGCATACATGGTTGATTGCTAAATAAGGCTGTAAAATGTTAACAGACTTACATTATTTTCTGATCAGTACTGACATTCTTTCTAGTTCAAACACAACATGAGTTACTGACACTTCCTTCACTTTGTCCACAATGTGCTTATTGGACAAAAAATTAGGGAAACGACCTTTTTTGAGGGCAGCAAAGGTTAAAAAAGAGAAAAAAATATATCCTCCTGTTCCATAAAAAAATAACAAAATTGCACCTACTTACCTTGTAACTGAATCTTATTTTCAGGACTCTGAACCAGAACAGAACTGACAGAATCTAGGTTGTCATAGTTACTGCAGCCAAGAGGACCAGTCCGGGTTTCTGTTACCTAATGGCAAGAGAATGGAAAACCATTTGCTACATTATACAAAACAAGCTACGGCATTAAAAGTTTGTTTAATGAAACTCCCATCCAAATCAGCAGGTTGTATATTTTGTATGCTGACAATGCAACATTCTCTCATTTTATCAGCTAAAAGTATCACTACAAATATTTTACCGGTATTATTAAATTTTTTGGTGTCATTTCCATAGCAAAGGATTCCTTAAAATAAGCTTTATCAGCCCAAGAACTTAAGGGATGTTACATTTCTTCATGGCTGAGTGTTAATGTGAGTTCACTATAAGTTAACCTATAGCTTGCACCAAAGTTAATTCTCATACCAGTGCATAAAGCAGTAGGAAACTCTGCACTAGAGATGTGAAGATTGATTCTGATCTTACTCATTCCACTCTTACACAAGACTAATTCCACTGACTTCAGTGGATAGGCTCCTGATTTATTTCAGTGTAACTTAGCAGAAAATAAGGTTTTTGAACTCTAGTGTTACCTTTTATGAAGTTTTCTTACAAAAGCTCCTGAACTTGTTGGATACCTTTCAATTAGGAGATGATCTAAAATAAGGCCAGTCTCCTATAGAAATTCAAGCTGTTTGTAATCAGAGGCACCAGTGATGTCTAACTACAGAGTCAAATCACAGCTGAACTGATCAAAGCACGATAATTCCAGATGGGGCTGTGTGATGGGGGGTGAGGCTGAGGCACTGGAAGGAAAGAGATGGGACTGGGGACATGAAGTTTATTTAATTAATGGCTGTGAAAAGAATCTCAGACAAAGTGAGTAATTCTGCATACTTTATGCAGTAACATGAAGATATTTTTTAAGCTTTGTAAAACTATGTTAAGGGCTAGATCGTGACTTCAGGCACAGCTCTGTGTAAAGGATGGTACCTAATTTAGATACCCAGCACCAGCCCTTTGAGGCAAGGAGTCACATTTGCCCCATTTCCTCCTTGCACACAGGAGCTGGTAACTTACCACTAGTTTTTACCTGAGCTTTTTCAGGGACAGCACAATGATTCCTGCCCCTCCCTATGGCATAGACTGTAAACTGACAATCGAGCCTTGAATCCATAACTGAGGATAGGAATCTTGTGAGAAAACTGTTCTTGTGATGTTTCCAGTATGGCTGAGACTGTTCCCCTGGGTATTTCTACTTTCAATTCCATCTGACATCTTGATGCACAAGAACTGTTAGCTTGTTCAGTAAGTTGAACTCTCCTTCTAACCGAAAGTAAGTTGAAGTGCAATTTCCATTTGAGCCAAAAGTTCAGGTTGTTTTGTTTCCAAATTGTTTTCAATCCCTACTACTTTTTCTTTAGACATTAGTGCAGTTAGTAGAGTTAATTCCAGCAATTAGGACTTTGCTTTTCTTAATTAATGACAGGCATGGAAAGACAAAAATAAAACAGTATAATTCAGGTTTGTTTGTTTGTTTACAATGGTGATTGTTTTATTTAAGTTGGATCCCTAACCTATGAATAGAAAGTCAACACACAACAAAAAATAAACTGATTCTTATGGAGCCTAATTCATTACTGAGGCCCCTTTACACCAATTCTGCCAGTGTAAACCTGTCAGTCCCAGCTTCTGGGGATTCCATTGCTGTTAGAGGTTCAGTAGGTGTAGTTGTCGCTATGCCACCCCACTGCAAGAGCTCCCTGGCAAGCAGGTGTGCTGGTGTTATGGCCATGGCTATCATGCTGCTGTACTACAGTTATTCTATGATGCTGAACTAGGCCAGAGGGGCTACTGGCAATTTGGGCAGCATCTCAAACTTCTCTAGTCTGCACAGGGAGGCCAAAGAAGCAACCAACACCTTTGAGACAGAGAAGGTGAAAAGGTTGTGCAAAGCTACCTTCTCTCCCTACCAAAGTCCTGCTCCAATCTCATATCAGGTGCAGTACTGAATTAGGCTCTGGAGTTTGATTGGCTTTCCATCTGAGAGCAGGCAGAAAGAGAAAGGAGAAGCTAGAACAAAAGTAATACAAAGCACTGTTCTTGCAATCTCCCCCAGCTATGTTACTTTAGGATCTCTTGGAGAAGGAGCCTAAGTTATGAGGTTGGGGAACTTGATTTCAAGATCCACACTTAAAATAAGCAAATGCATTAGATAAATCAGTTACATATTGTCAGTTCAGGTGAAGTCTTTTAAGCAGGAGAAATATTGTACTTTAAAAAGCTCTTGTAAAAAAATTAGGAGATTCTCTTTATCTTCCTATTGCTAACCTTAAAAACACCATGTAGTCCCCTACATTTAAAAGCTGCTTCACACACACATTGTTCTGTAGTAGCCTGTGAACCACCACCACCACCTGCAAAGTAGATATGGCTGTGGGTCATACCCCTCAGCTCTGAAAGGCATTGCACTTGATTATCCTTTGCCCTGAACCTGTGCAAAGTGAATATAAAAAAAACACTGCTATTCTGATTTGTTAGCTGCTTATGCCCATTTTATACTCAGAGCAATGGAGACTCAGGCCCATTGGGTCTGGAGGCAGGTTCAATGTCTTTAGAAGCACTCCGGGAACGTATGCAGCATTGACCTTCTGCAGTTATGTCTGCACTGCAGCTGGCAGGGTGCCTCCCTGCATGGGTACAGAGACACATGCTACCCTGCTCAAGTTAGCATGCTAAAAATAGCATGGGTGTTTTAGGCTAGCCACCAGCGTACAAGCCCACCTAACTCCTGGTTATGCTAGCTCAAGTAGAGCTAGCGTGTGTCTGTTAGAAGAGTGGAGACAGTGATTATTGTATTATTTATTCTATTTTTTTAAATATCATGGTTAATAATTTTAAAGACCCTTTTCCACATTGTGTTATTCTTAGACTGTTGGTTTTGAACCCATTTGTCTTTAAGGCAAGGTGACCCTACAATATAACTTTAAAAGTAGGATTTATGTGACCAAATGTATAATGCTTATTCATTCTCATTTACTGCTTGGCTCTCTTGAGGTATCAGACTAAGGAAGGTTAGTAATTAGCATCATTACAGACTCTCATTTTGTGCTTGCAGATTCATTTGTCATTCAGATGGATATTCAAGGCAATTCAATATAGGTGGGCATTACCACTGACTTGATTATGGGAGCATCAGAAGTTGCTTTGCTGAGGTCTGGGTGGGAAGGGCAAAATAGTTATCCATAAATTACCTTCAACTTCAGTGCTTATAACCAATCATGAAACTTAAAAAACAAAAACAAACCCGGTGTGTGTGTCCAAATAATTAGGGCTAGATTGTGATTTGGGTTACGTACCTGCAAATAGGTGCAAGGGGAGTACCGGTGAGCTGGCCCACCAGGAGTGTTTTAATGTGCTGCAAGTATAGGCCAGCAGCAATTAGTAGCACTCTCTTTCCTCTCTGGAACAAGGATGAAACAGGGAAGTGACTTGGACATGTGTCTCCATGTCACAGTACTTCCCAGGCTGCCTGAGTTGGTGCAGTGTATGCCCTACCCCTTGCTATGGGATGTGCCTAAAGTCACAGAACCAGACCTTCAGTTGCTGTAGCTTCATTGATGCCTGTGGAGTTATACCACTTTACCCTAGCTGAGGATCTGGCCCACAATCTACTCTTTCACTCAAAATTATATTGATTATATATATGTCATTTTGACTTTTGAAAAAGTAGAGCTTTCCTCTGATGAAACCCCTTCACCCTGCAATTCTTAGGTACCACATGCTACACATGGCATAGAATAATTTCTATTGTGAAACAAAAATGTAAGTCAGGCATTGTTGTGCATAAGGAAAAAAGACCAATAATGAAGCTGCCTGAAATTCTACCTCTCTAGAGGTGCTTGTTAACAGTGATCAAATTGATGTAGTTATATAAATTCCTGCTACAAACATACATATCCTACTGAACAGAGGGTGTATCCTGAGAAAGAATTGGAATAGTAGGGAAATGAAATTATAATAATTTACAAAAGCCACTTCCACTGTTTACTGCTGTATTTCTCCAAGTGCAAGCGGTTCATTTTTTTTTATGTTATTTTAATGACAAAGATGACTACAAGCATAGCAAATGGTCCAAACTGAATCCATTGGAGTCTCCCACTGCCACCTAAACTGGCATGAGTGTTGCCATTTACTTCTATGACGCCAGCATGATTCCAGTGATTGCATCAAGGCTGGCGGAGGAGGGGAAAATTAATGTATGTAATTGTCTTTCAGATGTAGAATTGTAATTGTACACACTGCATAGGAACTGTTAAGTCTGAAGGTAAACAGTATAAGGTAGCTATAAACAGTAGAGGATAATACATACAGTGTAATGCACAGCACACACTACAGTGGCAAGACTAATTTATAAGTGGTGGAAGATGAAAGAAAAGCATCTTGGTTTCACTCCTGTTCTATAAACACCATATCTATTGTCCACAAAGAACACGAGCTCACATAATAAAAATATTACAGAACAAAGCTGGTTATTAACCCAAAACCCCAAGAAACAAGAACTAAAGTTGCATAAACCAGTCTGATGTGAGGCAGGCAGGTTATTCTCAAGTGCCTTGTTTCCAAGGATTATCACGGCACAGGTTTCCCTGGGCAGCAGGGTTTTCAATTCCCAGAAATAAACTATAACATTTGGTATTAATGAGACAACTGCCTACCGTTTTCAGTCAGTTAAGACTCAGAACCATGGTGATAATGACCCAATTGTAAGTGCACTGAGAACATACCTCCTAGCTCTGCAGCAGGACTGAATTCTGTGATATCAGTAGGTAGTATTTCCCTAGGAAACTGTGTATTTTTTGTCAGTGATAATTAAGCCTATAACAAGGCTTTCCTACCAAAAGGGAAAAAAAGTATGCAGAGATTACTGATTCTTTTTAAAATTCATGCTGCTAATATTCCTAACTACTTGCCCATGGCAAGTCCCTATCTCATCTTGTGTGAAGAGTCTTTAAAAAGGTATATGGCTTCCAAGAAGGTAACTAAGCCAGCCCTTAGGAGAATGAGACAGTACCATTTATCTATGAACAAGCAGCTAAGTGCACATCCAACTTGGTGTTCACCAATACTGTTTAACATGTTAAATTTTAAAGGAGTGGTCCTGGTAACAAACTCAGCACTAGTTGCGGCAAAGGAGAGTTATGCTTTGATTAGAGAATAAAACTGGGAGTCAGTGCTCCAAGATTTTATAACACTTAGTCATTTGGTGCCTCAGTTTACTTGTTTAAAATACTTCTTTTTTATGGTGGTGTGATGCTTAATTAATGTTTAGACAGGGCCAGATTCTGCCACTGCCCCTCATACTTAGTAGTACTTTACTCCATACGTCATTCGATGGGACTAATAACATAGTAAAGTGCTACTCTATGTGAGTGAGAGTGGAAGTGTGTGGCCCATAGTGATTTGAGTTCCTCTGATATATGTACAAAGCATTGTTTACTAAAGGGCAAAATTCAGCCAGGGTGCAAAATGCCTCCCCACCCCTTAAGCTCTGCATAGGGGCTGCACTGGGGTCTGCTGACGGAGTGACCATACGTGGGTGCTGTGCACATCCAGTATGTCACAGAAAGGGTTATAGCTGGGTGGGAAAGGTTTGGTGCAGCTTCATAGAGGTGCTGCAAATTCATGTTTGCGTGAGGGCCTCAGTAACCCGTACAACCATTGGAAAGGGGCTGCAGTGGCTACTTCAGCCAATATCAGCTGATGAGAGGGAAGGGAGGTCTTCACACCAGCTCCACTCCCTAGCCATGGTTTGAGAGGGTGGACCTCGCCTTCCAACAACTCCACACTCCAGCCACATTGCAGAAAGTGCAGATGCAACTCCTGGCAAAGTCTATTACACCCTAAAAAAGGAGAATCAAATGAATAGGAACCATATGTATATAAAAGACTAGGGAACTCATCTTCCATGCTCTACAATATTTTAACAAGACAGCCTTGCCTTCAGGAGCTGCTTCTTCACACTCTTCACAATGTGAAAGGTACTCCTCTGCTGCCCTTTTTTTGATGTCACAATGTATATTAAAAGAAACCTGAATCACACTAATGGCTGCATAACTCAAAAGAAAGCAAACCTCACTAACCTGTCAAACACTGACATTTGCCACACAACCAGCCATGTGGATGTATCAGGAGGATGCATATATCAACCCACATTACCCAGAGAGTTAGAGGTCTTTTATGCAATATTTTAAAACATTATAGTAATGTATCTGTTATATAGCTTGTAAGAATATAACATCTTCTGTGTCTTTTCTAGCAGCAACGCCCTGGAAATTTCCACTGCTTGCATCCGAAGAAGTGGGTATTCACCCACGAAAGCTCATGCTGCAAAACGTCTGTTAGTCTATAAGGTGCCACAGGATTCTTTGCTGCATCATAGGAATTATTGTCTGAGGAGACCACTAGCTCAGCAGAGCCAGAATCCTTCTCATTATGATATCACAGATTCTACTGTTATAAGACATAACAAACAGGATTGTGAGTCTTTCTTCTCTTCATGAAATCAATTGCAAAACTGCCATTAACTTAAAATAGAAGTAGGATGAGGCCTTTTAAAAAGCTATTTCTCTTTTTGACACAGACTTTATTTGAACACATCAATAGAGCTTCCCAAGAAGATTTGTTTGATGTTTCCCTCCCTTCTCTACTCTTAACTATATAAATTTAAAAAAAATAGCTAAGAGTATATATTAGTAACTTAGCAGCAAAAACTATTATAAGGATGCTGTGGTTATCCCAAAACCAAGCATTACAAATCCAGAAAATTCGGAGTTAAGATTACTCTATAAGAGAACCAAATATTTTAAGATATGGAAATAAATTCAAGCCACCTTACTCTGCCCTCTGCAAGAGCCGTACAGTTATGATTAAAAACAGTTAATGTTTAGCTTAAACCATTTTTTAAAGACACATTGAGTTTTTGTTTTTAATGTTCAGGCCTCATGGTGTCACTACAGGCAATGAGAGGTTCCGGAGTCTCTATGGGTTCAGCTACACTGATCCAGTCTATGGCTAAAGCAACCTACCTGAGACCACAGAGACTAGAGGTGACATTTTGGCCCCACTGAAGTCAGTGGAAGTTCTGTCATTGGCCTTAGTGGAGTCAGGATTTCATCCTAGGCATGTGTGTATGAAGAGCATCTCAAACCCATTCCCTGTCAGATCACCTCAGGAGGGTATATGGGGTAGAACACTTTACCCCTTGTGTCTGCAGGAGCAGGAAGATGCTCAGTACAGGAGTTGAGGCTGTCGGGAGAGGAGGAGCAGCAGGAGCAGCAGGGCACTGCTGACATGCCAACAAGAGCAGAGCAGGGCCTGGAGACAGCACCATGATCTTAGCTTTCCTTTTTGGGAGGGGGCAGGAAAAGTGTCAATTAAAAAAAATCATGAGCAGATCCAATAATTATGATTTAAACAGGAGATGAAAAAAGGGGTAAAGACAAACATACACAGCCCCTTACTTCACACGTTATTTTAATTCTATTATTTTCCCATACCTTTCTACAGCAGAAGCAGTTTTAAAAAAGAGAATCTCCTATACAGGAATTCTTAGGCAACACATCTGATGAAGGAAACATACTTCAGTCGAACAAAGAGAGCATCCTCTTTGAAAATCATATGTTTAAACATTTCTCTATGTAGGTCTGTATATGGCTCTCATCACCATATCCTACTTGAAGACCTGTACATCCAACCTGTGTCCAAATCTTCCTGCTTCTTCCTCTATAATATCTCTACAATCCTGTTTTTTTGCACAGCCCACATCACTAAAACTACTAGCTATGCCCTCACTATCTCTCAACTTGATTACTGCAGCCTCCCCGTCTCTGGTCTTCCTGACACACATCTTGCTCCCCTTACTTCCATTCAGAATATCTCTGGTAAAATCATCTTCCTGTGTCACCTCCCCATTTGCATCCTTCCATTAACTCCCTCTCTGCCATTCCGTCAAATTCAAGTTTCTCTTCTTCACTTTTAACGCCCATCATAATTCAATTTCTGCCTACTTATCCACTCATATCTGACTGTGAAACCCCTTATCCTTTTGTGCTCTACTATGATACCAGTCTCCATTGCCCATTTTGATAGTGCAAGAAGCATTTCAGAGTTTATCATCAGGCCCAAGAGAATGTGGATCCAATTTCAGAATTTTTTTCAGCCGAGCCATAATGTAACAGCTGACTCCTTTGAATCTCCTCAGATGTTTAACCAAGATGTTGGACTAAATTAATTTTAGACAACACTCAACCTTTACCCTTAAAAGTTCTCTGCCCATCAATGTTCTTCCTATATGTATCAATGTCCAGTGACATCTCACCAATATTGCTGAATAAGTCATGATGTAATTCTTTAGAACTCCATTAACATTGTGTAGTTTCATCTGTAGCAAAACCAAATCTTTAACCTGTAGTCTCCATTTTTCATAAACTTTTAGTAAGACACTATGAAAGAATACATCAGATTGGAAACTGATTCTTAATAATGTTGCAAATAATGTCACGTTTATTGTACAGCCACAGATTATTGTTGCTATTATTCCAAAAATAATAATTAGGTTTTGAAAAACTGTAATACATGCATATCTTCTTTGTCCAAAGTTTGAAGGGGGATCATATTAACATTTTATGCTCCCTTGCTCACCAAAAATCTGTACTCTGATATTTGTCTCAGAAAAATGCATTAATTTGTTGTCAAATGTTATTTCTCAGGAAAAATATCCATCAATACTTGCCTCCAATAACATCAGGTAATCTTACCAAGGCTGACTATTAGCATTAGCAAAAGAATTATCAACGTTCAGTGAAACTCAAGGGTCTCACCAGTTAATCTTAAAGAATGTTGCTTGATGTAAACATATGCTTAATGCAGACTCTGTTTCAAAATCTGTACAATTACGGTAACATTTTCAAAAGTGCCTGAGTGACTTAGGATGCATTAAGTCCCATTTCAAAATAATGCCATAATTTAGGACAATCCTAAATCTCATTGGGAGACTAGGACTGCTAGGTGCCTAGGTTCCTTCTGAAAATGGCTCCTAAGTCACTTAAGTGCTTTTTTGAAAATTTTACCCTTTATCTCAGGTCAGATCCTCTCAGCCAGTATAAACTGATGCATCTTCATTAACTTTTTTTGATTTTCGAAGGATCGGACCAATAATGTTCAAATTAATCCATCAGATATTATACTTTATGTTTAGCTGTTAGGACAAGGACTGTGTGATTGTGAACCCTTTGGAGCTCATTTTACGATGGTTGGAAATGAACAAAAGCTTCAGGTTTTGGAGGAACAAATGTATTATATTTTATCCTCCCATGGGAACTGCTCACAGTAAGCACCTTCCTCTCCCATCTGCACTTCTTCCCCAACAGGGACTTCAGTCCACATCCCTGCAGACAAGCTTCTGGCCCCAACTCTAGCTTGAGAAGCAATTGTGGGAGGAGCAAGTGTAACACCGACAGACCCCATCGTCGGTGGGTGGGATAAAACATGGGATCTCTGAAGCTTAGCGCATGAGCCTCTACTGCATGAGCTAAAAGCCAACTGGCTGTTAGCTAAGGCTCTAAAACAGACTCATTAATCTCCCTGTCTCTCTCTAAGTGGTCTCAGTGCCACTAGATGGGACAGATAACCACACCCAGGAGGCATGTGGGTTACACAAGGAACAGCTGGGGAAGAAGGCAGGGTGTTTGGATTCTCAGCTGTGCAAGGATAAGGGAACTTCTAGAAGCATGATGTGAGGGTTGTGATTGCTCAGATCCTCTGCCATAAGGCTAAGTTTGAGTGGGATACAACTAAGCCACACAACTCCAGCAGGGCCTCTATAGTTTCAGCCAAATATTAATAGGATAATGTTTTTCACAGGGAATTCTCTGCTTTGTGATTAGTGAGATGATCAGTGTTATTTCAGATAAATAATGATAGAAAGGCCTACTTAAGAGAAGGCAAAGGAAGAAAAGGTACATAGGAAAAAGCAGTTGGTTGAAAAACAACTCAAGAAACAAAATGTGTAGAGACAGAAGGAGCTATGCCCATACCAGACTTACTAGCACATGCCAAACCAACTACACTGCCTTTGTGCCTCACCACTTTCCATTCATGTGTGCAAGTGGATCTTCAGAATAGCAGAGCTCATCTCTAGGGCCATGATTCCGTAATGAGCTGGTGGGTGGGTTCAAAAGTCATCCCATGTGAACCTCTGTAACGTCAAGACCTAATGGGGTACAACCATCATGTCACTTTATGTTAATGATTACCCCATCTTGAAGAGATATTAATAATGGTAGCTCATTGTTGTTAACTCTGTTTTGAGTGAGATGTATTATGTGCTTTCCCTGCAGCTGTAAGGTGCCTCTGAGCATACAGTGGCGTGTCTGAAATTCCTGTCTACCATCTTATATCATCAGCCATCACTGTATTTGAATAAACAGAAAACTTCAAAGTGACTGAGTTCTTGTCACTCTGGCCTAATGGTTGGAGTGTAATGTAATTTGTTTACATTAAGAAATCAGAATTTCACAAACCTTTTCCCTTTCTTTATCAAAGCCCTTATGTACCCATAAAAGGTGACCAATTGGGATGCTGGACTGATGCTGCTACTGAGCATAAGTATCATCCTGCTGACTCCTGCAACCAATCGTGGCACAGTCAATTGGACAGTTTCTATCAGGGTTAGTTGCACTTATTAGGTTGCCAGGGGACTAGTTTTGCTGCAGGCTGGTCCCTGATAGATCTAAAATCACAATGTGCCACTTTAAAAAGATCTAATCCTCCCAAGGACTCTTACAAATATTTGATCATTGGGACTTCATTTCAGTAATTTTATTCTTAAAAAAAAAAAAAAGTCCAATATGATTTTGTCCTCCCCCAACACACATACACACTCACACTGTATTTAAATATCTGATGTGATGGTAAGAAGATGTTTAAATGGACAAGACAGATAAAGGATGGGAAGGAAAGATAATCACAGAGAGGTAAAATAATTTGCCTACAGTCACATGGTAGGTCTGTGCCAGAACTGGAAATAGAATCCAAGTTTCTTGACTCTGCCCAGGTCATAAGACTATAAACATTTCTGCATTAGACTAACTAGGCTTCCTAAATTGGATTACCAGACTGAATAATTAAGTAGAGTACTTGTAACTTTGAGTACTTCTAAAGGCATTTAGGTACCACAGTGAAACTTAGAAAAATAATAGATTAGCTAGATAAAATAGAAAAGCAAAAGAAGACCTCAACAAACAAAAACAGTTGAGTTGAAAATCTTCAAACTCCATATATCTTCCACAGGGAAGTCTTTCGTGATGTATAAAATCCTTCATGGAAGGCAGATCCTAACCTACTAACAACTGAAGTAGCTTTGCGGAAATAAATCAATCTATGTTGATTTACTGCAGGTGAGTTCACTAGCCCATGAGTCCACAGTCCTAACACCATCTTATAAGTACACACTGGTAAGGCTGCTTGATCTAGCTTAGCCACCAGCCTCTAATTCATCCCCACTTTAAAAAGGTAAGTGAATGAGCACCATAGCTACCCTTCGGAGAATTTCAGATAACAACGTAGTGGTTCTTGATATCTTTATTTCATGAACTAGACAAGAAGAACATATTTAATATAAACAAGGCTGCTCTTGGTATTAGGCTCAAGAGACAACACTAGCCAGGCAGAGTATGTGCTCAGATGGAAAATCCTTCAAATCCTCTTAATTTGCCTACACCTGGAGCTCCACAGGCCTATCAAATTTTAAAGCCTATTTGTTAGACCTTACATGGATCTTTTGTAATGTGCATCTTACATTAATGTTTTAAGAGTATTCAAAGAATATAGGTTTCTGTGTAAACATTTTTATTTTTAATCTCTCCTTGACTCTGTAACAAAAGTCAGACACTTTCTAAGACCCTGCATAAGTGCAGGGTAATTGCTTCTGCTTCATAATGACAGGTTCATTTTTTCTAACTCTAACCAGTATAAAAGAGGGGTTGGCATGTTTCCCTGAGTATGGGGAAGTAGGAGTGGGACATAGGCAGTCCTACTAGGAAGAGACCAGTTTGAGGAAAGAAAGCCTAAGCCAAAGTACAGAGTTTGTTGTAGCCATCTGCTACTAATAAAAGCGAACCTCAGGAAGGATTTGGATTACCCTGTGTTCAGCAGGGGGGAACTCCACCTTTCACAAGCTCATTTTGTCTCCATCTAAATTACTTGTGAAGCTAGAGCCTAGTAAATGTCATTGCGGTGAAGAACAGCGAGGAGTCCGGTGGCACCTTAAAGATTAACAGATTTATTTGGGCATAAGGTTTCGTGGGTAAAAAACGCACTTCTTCAGATGAACATATTGTGGTGAAGCACAGTTTGCAGAGGAAGACTACCTATTTCCTCTCAAACTATGTTAGATTAAAAGCCCTAGCCATAACCACCCATTACATTACATACTGCATCCCAACACGTGGAACCCACTCCACCTACACATCTGCCTTGAGACGTCTCTTAGCATTGGCAAATGATTTTCTTTCAGAAGCTTTTCATTTTAGAACCACTAATAGGTTAGATATAGGACAGTCTTTGGTCCAAGATTTTGTTCTGTTTATATTTCATAGTATTTTATTCTGGTTTTGTGTTTTAATTAACATTCCATATTGTTTCATCAGAGTTATGAATAAATGTCTAGTTCTCAAACTGCCCTTATACTGGTGGGACTTCACACATTGATTTTTTTGCCAGCATTATCTCCAGAATGCCCATATAATGTAATACTTTTCCTGACAAACCAGAATATGCTTACTCCCTTTACAATAACTTTTATATGGACTACCCTTTATTTCCATCAGAGAGGCTGGTGATGCTCAGTTCTATTTTTGATGGAATCCAAGGGATGACTGTGACACGGAGGTCCCTTAGTGCCAACTAGCAAATGGTTTTAACAAGCAACTCCTGTCTCAGACTTGACAAACTCACTGCACCTAATACACCACTTTCATGGTATTTATCCGTGAATGGTTGCATGTGAGGTATCTACTGAAAGTTTGTAACTTATCAATACTCATAAACATTGTAAGATGTGTGTACTGGCAATAATTATGGAATAATATAGTTATATTGAAAGCTACACCTTATGGTGCAAAAGGGGATCCTCTGTCTCAGAGATGGCCCAATCAAGTGGGAGAGAGTTGTCACCTGTCCCTTGTAAGCCAGTGATTTCATGCAAGGATCTATTGTCTACCGTTTCCCCATCCCAGAAGAGTCAATGGAAACCTATCAAAGATGACTGCAAACAATCAAAACCACTTGGAGGTAAAAAGGAACATTATAGCAGACAGGGAATTGCCTGAACTGTGACTAAAGACTAAAGATTGATTCATTATATCACAGGGTGGAGAAAGACACTTTTCATTCATTCACTGAGGAGACATCTTGTTAAGAAGGGGTGTTTTATGAAAGGTTGGATCCTGGAAAGCCAGTCTCCTCTGCAATAGACTGAACTTTGGCTGGGAGGGAGGGAGGGGGCAGGTGGGAGAGAGAGACCTACTTTATAAGGTAGGAAAGGTAACTTCTATGATTAATACATGTAGGCCCTAGTTATCATTTTATGCTTTTGTTTTGTATTGTAACCATTTGTTTCTACCACACTTTCTTGTTTCTAGAGGAACCACTATTCTTTCTTAAATAAACCTTTTTTTGTTGTTGGTTTAAGTGTTCACAAGTGCTGTGTATTATACAAGAACAGTGATTTAAGGTAAAACTGGTAAACTGGGGAGGAGAGGATCTGGGATTTCTGTGAGCAGCTTGTGTTGGGCTAACTTATAACAGGGACATGCTTCCAGGCGACTCAGAGACTGGGGTGCACCTCTTAACCTACAAGTGAAGACAGGGCTGACATAGTCCTGAAGGGAGTGCTTGAGTGGCTGACAGATGGGTGATGTTTGGGACCTAACACCTAGCTATCCCAAGCAAGACTTCCTCTTGCTGGAGGCAGGGGATAACACGGTGACTCACAGCCCTGGGTAACCAGAGAATTGTCACAATGAAAGAGAATTTTAAAAAAACAAACAATTGATCATATGTTACAAAATGGGGACAGTTACACTTACTCATCTTTACTGATCTAAAGCACCTTTCTTCCGAAGACTGCAAAGTGCATTGCACACATAAAGGAATTAAGCCAAGCAACTCCCATGTGAGATAGGTATATATTATTTTTCCCATTTCAATTATGAGAGAAAGAAAAGCACAGAGAAGTGCAAATGACTTGCCCAAGGTCATAGAATGAGCCAGGAATAGAGTCCAGAACTCTTGACTATATGCTTCCTACTGGATCACATTCCTTTCTTTTACTAAATATTATTACAACATCCTGGAGGATAAAATATTCACAAGGGGTTAGGGGCATAAGACTAACTTCCAAAGTCAGAGCAAATAGCTCTAACAGCTCTCTGAGGAAGTAAAAAGGTATGATAGAGATTTCAGGGAATTGCTCTTTGCCTCTACAAAGCAACAAGAAATTTATCCTGATGTGGGAGGAGAAATGTAGTAAGACATAAAAAGGCCTACAGAGAGCTCTTGAAAGCATTTAGTTTAAATATATGCTAAAGCTGGACTTTAGGCAGAAGGTTCTGAGAGAGGATTTGCATGTGGGTAAAAAATATCCTACAAAGGATTTTAATACCATGAATGATCTTGAGCTCTTAAACTAAAGCATTGAATGTTGGACACTGATTTGCATTTATGAAGGACTTCTTACACTGAGGCAAACTTGAGAAGCTTTATTTTATCTCTTTACCACTTCTGTGTTTTTCTTTCCCTCAGAACTTGTCTTTTCTAACTTGAGTCTGCAGTAAAGTTAGAATTAGATTTTTATTTGACATCACAATCTGTTATCTTGGGGGGAAATGTATGTTACTATAGAATCAGCATTATGAGGCAGGATTGAGTAACAGGAGAGAATGAGCTTAAGCAACACTTGATCACAATGGTCCCTCTGGCCTTGGAATCTACGAACAATAGTGATAAAGAAAATATTTAATGGAGATTAAATAAATTTGCTTGGTCATTTGAAAGGGGCCATGCTTCTCAGACTGTGGCTTGGGATACCTCTGGAATCCTCCTCATGCAGATTCGGCAGCAGGTCTATAGCACAGACAAGGAAGCAGCGTAAAATACTGTAAACTCTGCTGGCAGTAAGCTGTGCTGCTTTGCTGTTACTTTGACCTATGTGTTTGATGGAGAAGAATTCGGCTGAGACTTGCCCACTTCACTTGTGGAACTACAACTCTGAAGAGTGCCTGTGAAGAGCTTTGACAGCATTAGGGAGATATTTCAAACTATGAAGGTAGCTATGGGTATGTGCTGGATGTTAAGCACATGCTTAGGTGCTTTGCTGAACTAGGATCATATTTCCCTAGTATTTGTCCTGACTCCTAACTAAATATATTTTGTTGTTTCTCCCAGTGTATATTGCATTTGCTTTATTAAGTGATCTATACATAGGAAAAAGTGTATTTTCATTATGTATTTTTGTCCTTGCTGCTTGTTTTTATTATATTAGAAAATCAAATCTTGTCTAAACTGTATTTCCTGGAAGACACCATAGCCAACTGAAGAACAAGTAGGATTATAACATCAACCGTAATGAGTGAAATTGAAAGAACAAGGATTATTTTAGACTCTTTAAATTTTTGTTGCTCTTTGTTAATATTTAATTAACTCCAATTATTGACAAACTATTGAGAAAAAGAAAATTCTTAGTGAAAGATTCAAGCCCCAACTCCTTAAATGTGCAGGATGGGAAAGCTCCTGCACCAGTTCTATATTCCTTTGCAAAGCCCTCCAGCAAAAACAGTGAAGACAACGCATTATTTCCTGATATAGCTAAAGTAAAAACACATTGAAAAACCAAAATATATAAGCCTCTTTTATAAATTACGAAGAAGTAAAAAAATTAAAAAGTCACAAACCCAATATATTTTCCTTTTCAGGTAACTTTTAGAAAAGTTTTCCTAACTGGAAATTTCAAGATTAAATTTACCAAGTAAATCAATATAGGATTTTGCATGTTTTAAAAGCTTTAATGCCTCAACAATTATTACAAAGGTATTTAGTTTCTTTTGTAGATCCACAGGGTTTCAGTTGTATAGTGACTGAGGATGTAAATTACGATGCTTGAATTAATGAACTGTATTTATTTCTTACATTCGGTATACAGGGATCAATGTAGCGCTGAATGTTATATTTCAGCTGGAGAATTGGATTTAGAATAAATTCCACTTAAATAGGCCAAAATATGAAGGAGGAAAAACAAATTGAATGAGACTCTTCAAACCATTTTCTCCTTTATCTGCAACATTTGAGTCATCACTTATTGTTACATATTAAGAGCCCCATAAAAAATCAAGAGGGAAAACAAGGAATGTTTCTTGCAGTACTCTAGGTGCTGCTTGAAAAGATACAATTATGTGCCATTACAAATCTGCATGCTAACTAGGCAGTCGTGTACCAATGTTCTCTATTGGTATTACCATTATTATTACAGTACTGGAGTATGATAGACTGACATAACTAAGCCACTGCAGCTGTGCCTTTATTTATTCAGGTAGAAAACAAGAAAGGAAATGGTAATTACCTACAAGAATATGAAGGGTGTTAGTGCCAACAAATGAGAAGTATTATTTAGGGTAGTCCAAAGGAATATACCTAAGAACAAAGGACTGAAATTAAGAAAATGGCAATTTAGGCTGAATGGAGAAGACTGATTTTAGTTCCATAAACGTCAATCTGGAGAAACTTCATTAATTTCATTGGGGCTGGCTCCTTGTGTAATTGAGATAAGAGTATTTCACAATTCTAGGGGGGGAAATCATAACCCAAGGATCTGTGTCTGTGGAATATATTCCCAAGAAAAAACGGGAGATATTTAAAACTAGACTAGAAAATATACTGGACAATTAACACCATATAAAGTATAATACATAACGATATAATAGATGAGTCAGTTGGCCTTTTCCATCTCTAACTTCTACCATTCTACATACAAATTGTCAGTTAGTGTGTTGCATGCTACAGAAAGTATAAATCTTACCAAAATACTACATGTGGCCCTCCATGTGGAGATGGGAACGGCAATCAGAGTGAACTATTGTGGTCACTCAGGAATTTAGTGGCTTCATTCTTTTGTGCCATTATTTAATAAACAAAATAGGATGATTATAAGCTTAGTTATAATTATAACATCCAGGCCTATGACGATGGTGTAGCTATTTTCTTCCATGCATGAAGGTACCATTCAGTATTGAGATAAAGGAAAGCTATCCATGAAAACATGTGACTACAAGAACCAGAGAGAGGAAAAGACCAACTAGTGAAGGAGAAACAGAGTTCAGGTACAGGTTTGCTGAGTTGGAAAAATGAAGAAGGGGCCCAGCTGATAGTAACAGAAGGTGGGAAGGCAAGGAAGAAGAGAAGAGTGATTAGTGCTACAGGAAGAGGGGAAGAATAAATGGAGATAGCCAGTATTGGAGCCCTAGGAGAACAGAAGAAGACTTGCAGAAGATTGCAAGAGAGAACAAAAGACAAGAGACTTGCAGCAAGAAAGAATAGGAGGAAGGCTGGAGAATCACACCAACACCAGGAAAAGGTAGGTCTATATGTTTAATGCCTTACTACAAAGAACAGATCTGTCACCATAGTTGATCCAGAGAATAAAAGGGTGTGCTGTCTGCCAGGAGCTAAGATACGGGATATGGACCTGAGGCTGAAGAGGATCCCAGTGGAAGCAGGAAAGAATCCACTGATTGTCTTTCACATAGGGACAAATGATACTAGTAGGTCCTTGCTGGAACGCAACAAAGGAGACTACGCCAGGCTTAAAGAAATGGAGGCTCAGGTGATCTTCAGTGGATTCTATGTGTCCCTAGAGGAGGACAACAAAGGTGAGACAAGATTTTGATGATTAACAGATGGCTCAGGCAATGGTACTATAAGGAGGGCTTTGGGATGTTCAAACACTGGGAGGCATTCATGGGCAGAGGACTGTTCTCATTGGATGGACCTCACCTAAGTAGGGAGAAATAGTAGTCATGACTGGAGTATAGGGACTGAAGGTTATGTGCTGTCCAAGAAAGACACAAATAAAGGTAAAGGTGGTGGAGTAACATTGCATATTAATGATGAGATAGATTGTAAAGAAATTATGAGTGATGGATGAAACAGAGTCTGTTTGCGTCAAAATCATTTGGGAAAGAATGCTACCAGAGGCTTCCATGGGACAGTGTTTGGAGTATGCTACTGACCCTCAGGATCTGATCCGGATAGAGATAGAGACCTCTTTAATGTTTTTAATGAAATGAAAACTACTGGGAATTGTGTGAATATGGGATACTTTAACCTCCCAGATATAAATTGGAGGACAAGTACTACTAATAATACTATGGCCCAGATGTCTTCTCAAATAATTGCTGAACTTACAAGAGGTGATGCCATTTTAGATTTGGTATTGGTGAGTAGTGAGGACCTCATAGAGGAGAAGTATAAAGGTTGTAGAGGACAAGTGATCATGAGCTAATTCAGCTTAAGCTAAATGGAAAGATGGAAAGATCTGGGTTGCAGATTGATTTTTGTTTATTTCAAAAGGGCAAAATTAAAAAAATAAATGAAATTAGTTAGGGAAGTAGACTGAACTGAAGAACTCAAGGATCTGAATGTGGAAGAGGCTTGGAATTACTTTAATTCAAAGTTGCAGAAACTATCTGAAGCCTGCATCCCATGCAAGGTAGAAAATGTAGGTAGGGGTTGCTGATGAAGTGGATGTGCAAGCAGCTCAAACAGGTGATTAACAGAAAGCAGACAGCCTAAAAGGAATGGTAGATGGGATGGAGCAGTGAGGAAAGCTGCCTCTTGGAGGTCACAAAGTATAGGGATAAAGTGACAACTTCCAAACACTAAGCAGAGTTGGACCTTGCAATAGTAAAAGGTTCTATAGCCATATAAATAAAAAGAAAATAAGGAAAGAAAAAGTTGGACCGCTAATCACTGAGGAGATTAAAGATTATCCAGGAATGGTCCAACACCTAAAATATTGTATATACTCGTTCATTAGCACATTTGTTTATAAGCCGACCCCCCAAAATGGATAAGTAAAAATAGCCAAAACTTTATGACCCTTTCATAAGCCGATCCTATATTTCAGGGGTTGGAAAACTTTGGCTCCCAGCCCATCAGGATAAGCTGCTGGCGGGTCAGGATGTTTCGTTTACCTGGAGTGTTCACAGCATGGAGCCCCTCAGCTCCCAGTGGCTGTGGTTTGCCATTCCTAGCCAATGGGAGCTGTGGGAAGTGGCACACCACTTCCTGAAGCTCCCATTGGCTGCGAATGGCAAACTGTGGCCACAGGGAGCTGAGAGGCTCAATGCCTGCAGACGCTCCAGGTAAACAAAATGACAATGTATTAGATATTCAATTCAATGATTCCATAGAGTTTAAAATCATCAAATTTTGGTGTACACCTGTTTATAAGCTGACCCCCACTCTTTGATGTGTCACTTTTTTACCAAAAATATTCGGCTTATGAATGAGTATGTACAGTATATATTTTGCCTCCATTTTTAATAAGGGTAATGAGGAGTTTAGGTGTTGTGGCAGGGTGGCTAATGGAAATGAGGATATGGAAGTACAACTTACCACATCCAAGGTGGAAGTCAAACTCAAACAGCTTAATGGGACCAAATCAGGGGCCCCAGATAATCTTCATCCAAGAATATTAACAGAACTGGCACATGAAACTGCAAATCCAATAGTAAGGATTTTTAATGAATCTGTAAATTCAGAGGTCATAACCTATGACTGGAAAATTGCTAATATAGTTCAGTTTTTTAAGAAAGGGGGGGAGTGGGGAGTGATCTGGGAAACTACAGGCCTGTTAGTTTAATAGCAATTGCATGCAAGGTCTTGGAACAATTTTTGAAAGAGAAAGTAGTTAAGGACATAGAGGTAAACAGTAATTGGGATAACATACAACATGGTTTTACAAAAGATAGATCATGCTAAATCAGCCTGATTCCCTTGTTTGAAAGAGTAACTGATTTTTTAGACAAAGGAAATTGAGTAGGTCTAATCTATCTGCATTTCAATAAGGGATTCCCAGATTCCCAGGTGTAGTGAGGTGGGGTGGGTCCCTGCCGCCTCAGAGAGAGACAAGCCCCTCCGGATACCAAAGTGGGCAGAGCCAGGGAACTCTGAGCCTGCCCTCCAGAGGGTCAGGTGTGGCACAGGAAGTATAAAGACCTGACCCCAGAGCTCACTGGGAGGGCAGCCGCTGCGAAGACCAGATGCCTCTGGCCTACCTCCTGATTGGGAAGCCCCAGTGACCTGCCGCAGACCCAAGCGCTGGCAGGGCCTGCCCCAGGCCAGCTACCCGGAGGAGTTGCCGAGCCTGCCCCAGGCCAGCTACCCGGAGGAGTTGCCGAGCCTGCCCCAGACCAGCTACCTGGTGGAGTTGCCGAGCCTGCCTCAGGCCAGCTACCCAGAGGAGTTGCTGAGCCTGCCTGCAACCAGTGATCCCGAGGAACCCATGGTGCTGGACCACCCTGAGGACACCACCCTGACCCAGGTACCTGAAGAGAGGGAATCTGGAAGTAGCCCAGGGGCAGCTGACCCTAGTCTGGCTGTGACGCTGCCAGAACCCATGTCAGTGTGTTGCAGCCATGATCCCCACTGACTAAGCTCTGTTGCTGCTAGAGCCCCGGGCTGGGATGCAAAGAAGTGAGAGGGCCTGCGTCCCCCCCCGCCACCCAACTCACGGGTGGCAGTCTCCCCCTCTCCCAGGCCTTCGGACCTAGGGCCTGGGCTCACTTTGTATATACTGTTATTGCTCAGTCCCTGCCTGAGGGCCTGAGCACCTGACTCACCCTTGTCCCGACCTGACCAAGGGCCTGGGCTTATGACTAACTGCTTATTTTTGCCCTAACAAAGGTCATGGAGGACTCTTGTGGCCAGACTAATTCCCTGCTAGGCCCCATCCTGAACTTAGTGGGATGGTGGGGGTCCCCGCCGCCTCAGAGAGAGACAAGTACCAGCTAACCTCTCTACACATGGGAAATTATTAGTTAAATTGGAGAAGATGTGGATTAATATGAGAAGTTAAAGATGGATAAGGAACTGGTTAAAGAGGAGACTTCAATAGGTCATACGGAAATATGAACTATCAGGTTGGAGGAAGGTTACTAGTAGAGTTCCTTACGGATTGATCTTGGGACCAATCTTATTTAGCATTTTTATTACTGATCTTGGCAGAAAAAGTGAGTGTGCTAATAAAATTTGCTGACACAAAGTTGGGAAGTATTGTCAATATGGAGGAGGAGCAAAATATCATACAAGAAGATCCAGCTGACCTTGAAAACTGGAGTAATAGAAATGGGATGAAATTTAATATTGCAAAGTGCAAGGTTATGCATTTAGGGACTAATAACAAGAATTTTAGCTATAAGCTGGGACCTGATCAATTGGAAGTGACAGATGAGGAGAAAGACCTGTCTTAATTGGTTGATCATAGAATGACTAAGCAACCAATGTGATGCAGGCATGAAAAAGGGTAATGCAATCCTACGATGCATCAGGTGAGGTATTTCCAGTAGAGATAGGGAAGTATTAGTACTATTATATGAGGCACAGCTGAGACTTCATCTGGAATACTGTGTGCAATTCTGGTCTCTCATGTTCAAGAAAGACGAATTCAAATTGGAACAGGTGCAGGGATGGGCTGCTAAGATGATCAAAGGAATGGAGACTCAAAGAGCTTGGCTTGTTTAGCCTAATCAAATTAATGCTGAAGGGAAATATGACTGCATTCTATAAATACATCAGAGGGATAAATACTAGGGAGGGTGAGGAGTTATTTAAGTTTAGTGACACAGGAACAAACAGATATAAACTAACAGATACTGTGTAACTTGAAGTCTTTAAATCATGATTTGAGGACTTCAGTAACTCAGTCAGAGGTTAGGGAATCTATATCAGGAGTGGGTGAGTGAGGCTCTGTGGCCTGTGATGTGCAGGTCACTGGGGCTTCCCAATCGGGAGGTAGGCCAGAGGCAGTCAGATTAGGTGATTATGATGTTCCCTTCTGGTCCTAAAGTCTATAAGTAGCAATGAAAGGCTTTAAAATGCTATCATTATTCTAAACCACTGAAAGTGTATAGCTGCTAACTCTGCATCCCTATTGCCCTAACCAAGATATTTTTCCCTAACCAGGGTCCATTGTCCTTGGTTTTTATGAATGTTATCCCTTATTTCTTAGAGTGAGTTCAGAGGTATGGGAACTGTTCTCTGAATATTCTACTCCTTGCTGAGACATTTTCTGACCTGTTGACAGTTTGCAGCTGGAAACCAATTAGAAGAAGAGTAGAAGTGATAAAGAGCTCTGAAGTACATTTCTCAGCAGTGCCCCTGCCCATCCTTTTTGGAAATGTAAGCAGGAGAAAGAGAGAGAGTGAGCATACCACTTATTTCAATGAATACCTTAAATATAAAGAAGCAACCAGCCAATGTTATCTTGGTAAATATTATTCCCCTAAAAGACATGAATGTCATTTATTGAGTTATATGCAGACATGTCATTCTGGAAATCCTCAATGCACAGATACTGCATAGATTCCAGGTTAACCCTGTTCCACACAGATATATTTGTAATATTTTATTAATGTCCAGTTGAATGATGCCTCTCACAGCAATAATCAAGCTCAGTGTCCCTTATTAATACATGCCAGGTACTCCATGAAGCCCAAGAGGGATTTTGCTAACCCCTATAGCTATTGATTTTACATGGAAGGTATTCAAATTCTGTGGTGAAGGGCAGCACTATAAAAGCCTAAGATGTATATGTGCTTGACATTATTAATATTCATATATATGAGGTTGACTTTATGTGTGTCATACATTGTGCTATCTGGCCCATTATTTTGCTGTGACTGTTTTGGAATTAAATTTGTTTCCAATGATAAAACATTCAGTAACAATGTGCAGGAATATACTTGGTGACATAGCTATTCTGGGTTTATTACACGTATTGTGACTTTTGTTTTTTTGTTTTTGGTGGGTGTTTCAGTGCAGTGGAAAATATCTTGCAATATATGCTTTCTTATTAAAAAAATGTAATTAAAAAAATAAATAAATAAAGCCCAGAATCAGTTATGCACTCCAGCTCTATGGCTCAAACAAGAGAACATGAGGAGTGTCATGCTGGGTGATATATAATCCTCGAAAAATGCTGTATTTTCTGGGGGAAAAAATTGACTGATATTAAAATGTTAGTTGCATTCAATATTTTTCACAACATTTCCCAGTTTATCAACATAATGAAAATAAAAATATTTTTGTTTTTCAAAAAACTGAAAACAGTTTTTCCTCTCCAAGGGCAAGATATCTTATACCACTTGCCAATAAGTTTAATTATCTTCTTAGCTAAAATTCCCTTACAACTGCTTCCAATGGATTTTATTATTAATTATTATTATTATTTATTTTGGTTCTTGGCCTTATACAGCTGTGTAGTGTTGCTAATTCAGTTATCATGCACCATTAATTAAAGGGAACTTTTTAACATCTTCTGTGGGTGTAGGATTAGGTCTCTTCCATTCAACCTGGAGCTCCAATTTTGCTGGCAGCTGGGATGAAGTTATCCTTGTACTATGTACTCAGGGCCCAATCCTGCACTTGGCTACACTTATGTAAATCCTGAGCAGAGCAGCAGTTATCTAGAGTAGGGGAAACTGGGTGAAATCTATGGCCTGTGTCATTCAGAAGGTCAGACGAGATGAGCTAATGGTCCCCCAATGGCCTCAAACTCTATGACTCTTGCCCATTTGCTTTTTTCCTCCACTTTCTTCTTCTGGAAGAGGAGGAAAAATGAGAGAGAATAAGGGGGGAACCCCTCCCCCCCAAATGTGAATGTGTAATCATGAGGAAAACAGACAGAGGATGGGGAGTTTTAAAGCTGAAGGATAAACCATCTGGGAGAGAGGAAACTTGGCACTTTCCACTTTGCAGAGTTTCCTGGAAATTGTTCCATTGGGTTAGGTGCAGGGCAGAGGCTTACCCTTCAATCCCTGATAAAATGCCCCAAATCTTGAACAGGTCCATGTAGAAGCTTCTTACCACTTCTCTATTGCCTGGACCACTGGTCTTTGATAGCCTTTGAACATCACAGCTCCTCCAGGATCCATTCTTCCAGAGTTTCCCCATAAATCATTTGTCCTTACTTCTAAACTATTTCATGCTGTGTTACCAACTAGTTAGGGAATATGATAACCTCTTTAGGGGAGGTTTTGGAACAGAGAGAATCCAGAGAATTCAATTTGGTCTCCCCACCCACTCAAACTATATGGAGCCTGGTGGAGAGCTTCCATGATGGAGCTTGGCTACCTTCATTTAATATATATAACACCTACATACACAAACCATAGTACAGTCACAATAAGGGCTTGATTCAAATCAATACAAATGAAGACATTCAGAGGCTCATAACATTAAAACGCTGTCATTAACCCATATGGACTAAAGTTTTCTTTGTGGGTCCCTCGACACAATTTCATTCTCGTTCTCGCTGTTTAATGCTGCTTTAGTTTGGTTCCAAATTGCAATGAGAGGAAAGAAAATGAGAAAAAATAGTCTGAAAAATTTAAGGAAACGTTTGCTACTCTAGCTAGTATAAATTATTTGTAGATTTTTGACAACTGTGACCGTAATGGCTGTATGGGAGTTATTAAGTTTCCTTGTGTACATGTGTATTTATATTTATGGCCTGGTTAGCATTTTTTTTCATACAGATTCTTTGCACTGTTCTTTGCTGACTATCTATGTAACAGACCATAGAAACTCTTTCATCTCTGTTATCGTTTATCACCTACTTATGATAGTAGGAATTTCTTAGAATGGACAACATTTATCTAGCAACATATAAAAATGCATATTCCAGACTCTATTCTATGCCTTAGTGTTGCTTCAAAACAATTTCATGCAGTACTACCAACTAGTTTGGGATGGTATATACCCCTGCATTTATTACTTGTTAGTACACATTGCTGAAAACATAATGATACAATACAGTCTAAATCAGAGCTTACAAATAAACTCCTTTTGCAAGTGTCATGTTGCAGCTGCTGTGATGTATTCTATCAATTAAGTTGCTGAGCATGCATTCTAAGTGTATTTATTTAAAATATTCCTTTAACTTGCTTATGTACAGCTTTGTCTCTAGAATATAGAGGGCAGAGTCTCAATGAAGTTACATTGGTTTACACCAGAGAAGAACCAGGCCCCTAGGCCAACTTTTAGGTTACTAGCTTACAAAATCTCAGCTTTATCAGATCCCCTTTCCCCCAAATAGATCGGGGATGTTTTTAATTTACATTACTTCAGATTCCGGAATAAATGTCAAAAATAACTTTTATTCTTGTATATTCCTGCAGTTAAAATTGCTCCAAAATACATCAAAGACAATAGTTGGTATTTATTTAGGAACTTTTATCTAATGTGATTTGCAAACCTTAGTGAACAAACCCTCACACACCCCTATTTTACAAATGAGAAAATTGGAGGATAAAAATGTTCATGTCAACATTTTCAATCTCCCATGCCTATAGTTAGCTCCTCAACTCTATATTTAGGCTAGGATTACCAAAGGAGCCTAAGGAAGTTAGGAAGTAAGTTAAATCCCAGCCCATGTCACTTTGGTCAAGATTTTTAAAAATAGGCGTCCAATGTTAAACTCCTAAATCCATATTTATGCATCTTTTCAAAAATGCTAGGTATTCATTTGCTCTCACTGAGGTCAATGAAAATTATTGAGCACTTAGCACTTTTGAAAAAAAATTACCACTTATTTAGGTGCCTAAATATGGATTTAAGAGAATAAATTTAGGCTTCTATTTTGGAAATATTGCCTAAGATTTTCAAAGGAGCCTACTGGACTTAGGTACTGAATCTCATTGAAATTCAATTGGAGTTGGGTGCATAAGGGTAAATTTTCTAAATTGCCTACATGATTTAGGAGCAGAAGTCTTACTGGCTTTTCTCTTAGGAGCCTTTGAAACTCTCACCTTAACTTTCTGAGGCTCCTTTGAAAATCGCAGCTTTTGGCATCAAATAAAAGTGGCCTAATTTTCAGAGGTGCTGAGCAATCCATAACTGCCACTGACTTCAATGGCACCCAAGTTTGAAAATGCTGGTTTAAATCTTAAGAAATTTCCCCATACTCACACAGAGAGTCATATGAAAAGCTATGACTAGAATCAAGAACTCCTGACTCCCATTCCTCTGTTCTGTGTAACAGACAATATAAATTGGTATATTTGTTGTTTACTGGTGTCAGACATACCTGATATGATTATTTCCTTCCCAATTCAATGTTTTCATGTGTGACATTAAATCTTAAAGTGCCCCTTAGGCTCCACCTTTATAGTGTATGCCAGGTTTTGGCTTATTACAAATGTTTAAATCTAAGCTATGAATCCCTAAAAAAATCAGTTTGCAAATAAACCATGACGTATGAAAGTGCTGGTGTGTGCAAGAAATATTGATTATCAAAAGATCCAGAGAGCTGAAACCCATGAGCTCCCAAAAGTTCAGATGTTCATACCAAATTATGCATACTCTCCACGTTTATAAGGCTGCCAGGTTAGCCTGGAAATCTTACAAAAGCGATCATTTTCATTGTATTTCAACAGTTCTGCTTCTGGTCCCATCACAGAAACACCAGTATACCAAAATAAGCAATAAATAATAGAGGGAAATAAACTAACCAAACTTAAAAAAAAAAAAGTTTGGGTTGGGTTCAATTTATGTTTTGGCCAAAAGTTAGGGTAATTTTTTCTTTTACCCAATTCTAATTAGTGTTCTCTTTAACCCCACAAATGGCCCACATTTATATTTCAATGGAGCCTCAGGATATTTGTCACTATAAGGGCATCATTTTTCTAGATATGTTCTAAAATATCCAGATATTGCCATTGTGCTCAAATTTCTAATAGCAGCAAAATTACTGTTTTAGAGCTCTGAAAACAAATTGCACAATGAAATTGGTATTGAAATTTATGGGCCAGGTTCTTGAGGTTGGTTCTAACTCTTTTGTTCCACTCAGATGGCATAAAGAAGCTGTAATAGCCAACTGAAAATTCCACTGATTCCCTGCTGATGAATCCTTTCTTCTTCCAATTCTTCTCCCTTTGCACCACCCACTACTGCATTATGCCAATCCCTTACTAAGGTAGCATTCACCAGGGACCCTAAGCTAGGGGAAAACTGTATCCCTGCATCCAACTGAAATCAGCTCCCTGACACCCTCTCTCCTGAATCAAGATGACATCTGCTTCTAGGTATTACCAAAATATATTCCTCTTATTAAACAAGCAATGATGTAACATTTTAACAGCCTGACATAACTGTGTTTGTCCTCTTGTTCTACAAACAAAGAGCATCAAAGATATTTCATACACCATGTTATGAATATGGTTCTTATCTGTTCAACGCAGTGGTTCTTGGACCTCAATATCTGACTAGCAAATCTGAATGGATTTGTGTGGTCCAGCCTAACATTTTTATGTTCTTCTCAGTGTGGAACTTAAGTGCAGTCCATCTGCAATACTGAGCACTGGGACATCACTGGTCTGAATTCACTCACAGCTTTGTGAGACGTAAAATTATGGCTTCTGCTGAAGTGGACACTGAGGCTTATTTGAACAACAGCCTTTGAGCTGTTTCTTGCAATCCCATTAAGCTGTTAAAATGGTAGATAAGCACCACTCTCCCTCACCGTCACCCCCCAATGCAATTGAAAGAGTTTCCTAATTAGATAATAGGAGTATGATGTACCACTTCAGTGTAGTACATCAGGTCATGCCGCCAGCAGCCAATGGTGTTGGAGGCAGGGGGAGCGATTTGTGTCCTTCTTGCCTGGGTGGGCCATCCAGAAATTAGGATGGAAAAGTAGGCTGTAAGAAAGTGAAGAGTCACTATGTAATCCAAGATTATGTCTACACCGGGGCTGAAAAAGTCTGTTCTTGGGCAGCTAGTCCCTCCCACTGATCATGCCGCCATGGCTACACTTCTATTTTTAGCATGCTACCTCAGTCACAGCAGGCGCAGGTTTGTCTGGAAGTTACACTTCCAACTTCAGTGTAGACATAGCCATGCAGATGCTTAGAAGAGGGCCTATAAAGTAAGAGGCAGAGATGGCTCCAAAGTCAAGTGTCATAGGACTGGACTGAATACCAGACTAGGGGACTTCTCTGTTACTCTCTTTTGCTTACAGTAGCTTTCTTTGATTTCCAGTTATATGGTGAGATCTTCAGCAGGTGTAAATTAGTGTAGCTCCATTGAAGTCAATAGAAAAATATGAATTTACATTAACTGGAGGTCTGGCTCATAAAATCTACCCCTTGTGAAAAAGTATTTACTGACTACAGCTATATTTTGTTTCTGTGGAGTTGGTCCCCCAGTTTCATAGTGAGAGAGCAAGACAATCCCTGTTCCACCAAGCAGTTAGGAGAGGACAGGAGATAGCCCTACCCTCGCAGTTGCCAGAAGAGAGGGAAGGAGAGTCAACAGCCCTCCCAGCATTCAATGAGAAGCTAACCCAGAAGCTAGTATAACATCCATAGCAAAAACCTTTTAAAATGAGCAGACAAGTGCAGTAACATTGGATCTGTAATACTTCAAACATGACACGATGTACATTTATGTAAATGTACATACAAATTAGATACAGCTCTCAGGCTTCTGGCAAGTTGCCACTGAAGCCCTTGAGGCTGCAAACTGTTGATTTTGAACATTAATCTAACCACTTACACTAAAATGCATGTATTAAAATACTATTGAAATAATGTATGTTTTGGAATATTTTAAAATAAGGTAAATATTGATAAAAGTTTTGTGTAACACTCTTAAATACTTGGTTTCCAGTTGGCAAATAGTATCAAGAATGCTATGGGTTGATATCTTTATTTGGAGAGTATCACATTGACAATATACTGTTGAGTTTTAATAGCAAGGCCTCCATCAGTTCTGCACATATTGTATTCGAGATTAATTATATCACAATTAACAAACCTGATTACATTCATCAGATATACTGGCACCAGTCCCTTCCTTGCACTGTACATTTGCATTCTTGAGAAAACAATTGTTCTGCTTAAGATAACATTATTTTACCCCAGCTGATTAAAAATAAACATTTAAAAGATAACTTCTCCCCACCTTTCATGACATATGTTAGATGTGGGATAGAATAGCTGATAAATTAGCAGCCTAATGCATCAGAAATGCAGTCCTCCTCCTCCAGTCATCAGGGATGGACAGAAAATGTGATTTATCACTATAATTTTTTTGTTGGGAATGTGAAAGTTGATATACAAACTTATCAAGTGTTAATTGTTCTGAGTGCAATGGATATCACCTTCACAATGTTATCTGAAAGGACAAAGGGTACTTAATTAATATTTTCTGTTTCCTGCAAATAAGCTGAAATTCTTTTCCCTTGGAAGCTTAGAGAGCAATGTCCCATCTGTGAACTGGAAGCAGCTTAGGAATTCTGCAGGAGGGACACCCACTCTTGAACAGATTAGGAGATAAGTAAGGATAAGATGCTCCCTGTGGAACCCCTAAAGTGGATCAGAGCTAGGCTAATTCCTGCACACCTTACAAAGTCAGTAGTAGCTTTTTCTTACTTCTTAACCCCTTAAACAAGACTGAGGCAAGGATTTATAGGAGCCATTCTGTCAGCTCATTATCATTGTTGTTGTTATAGTTGTCATCTAATATTCTGTAGCATTTACTAATGCATCTAGGAGTGAACAATGCCTGGTGGTTCAAATGTTTTGTAGTGCATGATTTTTCAAAGTACAAACACTAGTTTTTGTAGGTGATTCAGCAGGAATGGGATTTATAGAGTGATCTGAATAAGGTTAATGTGAAGGCTTAATAAACAGATTTTGAAAAGGCATTCTTAGCATAAGGGGAATCAGTGACAGGTCAGATATGTAGACCTGGCCTTTATGATGTTGAGCCTAAATAGAAGAACAAAATATTTGATCTTGATGCATGGTGCATTAAAAATGCACCATGCATGACTCAGTGTGGATTGTGTGGTCAAAGTGATGGCAAAAAGCTGATTTGGTGGCAGTATTGAACCTAAATGCACTTGCATTAGCTATGTGGTCTTTATTAACTTCACTTTTTGTAAGAGAATGAAGATGTATGTCAATTCTACTTTGTATGCACAGGAAATTTTCAAAGGCTCATAACTCACACACAATTTTCACCTGTGTATACAAGGATCCTTTTCTTCAGTAAGGTTTATTGCTATGCTAAGTTGCAGCTTTCTATCCCTCAGCCAGTTTGATAGTAGAGCTATTCAAAACAAGTTTGCCATTAGAGATGGTTGGAAAGTTTTTGTCAAGAGATCACAAGGGTCATCTAGTCTAACCCCCTGCCAATATGCAGAAGTTGTTGTGTCTAAACCAGGGGTCGGCATCCTTTCAGAAGTGCTGTACCGAGTCTTCATTTATTCACTTTAATTTAAGGTTTCACGTGCCAGCAATACATTTTAATGTTTTTAGAAGGCCTCTTTCTTGAAGTCTATAATATATAATTAAACTATTGTTGTATGTAAAGTAAATAAGGTTTTTAAAATGTTTAAGAAGGTTCATTTAAAATTAAATTAAAATTCAGAGCCCCCCCAGACTGGTGGCCAGGACCAGGGCAGTAAGAGTGCCACTGAAAATCAGCCTTTGACATGCATGCCATAGGTTGCCTATTCCTAGTCTAAACCATCCAAGACAGATGGCTATCCAGCCTCCTTTTGAAAATCTCTAATGAAAAAGCTTCCGCTACTTGTCGAGGCAGTCTGTTCCATTGTCCTACTGTTGTTATAGCTAGGAAGTTTTTCCTGGGATTTAATCTGAATCTGATATGCTGTAATTTGAACCCATTGCCTCTTGTCCTTTCTTGCCACACAGGGCAGGACATCTCAATCTTTTTTACGGCAGCCTTTCAAGTATTTGAAGACTATCATGTCCTCCCCTTAAATTCTTCTTTTCCAAACTAAACATACCCAGTTCCTTCAGCCTTTGCTCATATGGCTTACATTCTATCCCTTTGATCAACTGAATTTTGACTCACTGATTTTTTTTTTCAAAATTCTATCAATTTTGATGAAAATTTGTTTAGGAAAAATTGGCTAAACATTTGAAAAGTGTCCTGGAACAAAAAGTTATGATTTTTTTTCCCATTTCAGATGACTTCCTTTCAAAATTGACTTTACTTTATATTTTTTTAAAAAGGAGAAGGGGTCAAAATCAAAACTAAACATTTCAAACAGCCCAAATGAGTTTAATTATTGCTGAAGCTCCTGCTATTATTTATTTATATATACACTACAGAACATGCATTACATGGCCTGTAAAAAATAACATATGTTCCTGTGACTCCTGAAAAATTGTATTTGAGTCCTAATCAACGTTAGTCTTTAATGTTATAATAATATGTAATTCAAGTTTACATAAACTTCAGGTATTTAGATTTAAGGCTTAAAGTCACTGTGCTGCCAACTCTTTCCATTTTATTATAAATATTTTGAGGGTTTTTTTAAGTCCCAGCACATGGAATCATTTGTTTATGTAAGCATTTGAGGGGCTGTGTCTGTAATATTATATATACACATCAGTTTCTAGCCCTGATGATTGCAGAGAAAAGCTTGAAAGCATGATCCCTATATGCTCAAAAACCAGAAGGCAAAACCAAACATGGACAATGTGTTATATTTTTTTTTAAAAATCATGTTTTTTAAGTTAACCTTTTGATTTCTAGAAACTTGGCCCTTATTTTTTTTTTTAATTATTATAGCTGGAAATCCTTAAGTCTTCTGCAATTCTTTAATATTGTTGAAGTTTTGGAACAGTAGATGGCTTTTCTTGCCATGGACTGCAGTAAAAGTGCATGAATTACAGTATTTAACTTGCATCCAGAGTTCTGATTTTATTTTTAATATCCACTAGTACCT
The DNA here is from genome assembly GCF_020497125.1 of Mauremys mutica. Taxonomy (NCBI): domain Eukaryota; kingdom Metazoa; phylum Chordata; order Testudines; family Geoemydidae; genus Mauremys; species Mauremys mutica. Next base: position 50,388,505 of record NC_059079.1, on the reverse strand, counting down.
TAACATTATTTTAATGTACATTTTCCCTGAATTTATTTTTATCATTTCAATAAATTGGTTTAAAGAAATGGGGAAAATATCACATATAAAATTCATTTTAAAATCTTTATACATTTAACAGACAAATCATGAAGCTGAAAATTGTGAAACTATGTCTAAGATTTTCAAAGCCATCTCAGAGATTGGATGCTCAATTTCCATTAAATCTAAGTCTTGAGTTTCCAACTTGTCAGTAATCCATTTATTTATTTGTGTGTTTATTTTAATTATTTGATCCATTTCCAACACATCACATAAAATAAGGATTTTAGACACTTTTTAAAAAAATATGCGGTGAATTTTTCACCCCTTCTCTGTCACCTAATCATCAAATAAATGTGCCAGAATGTCATCAAGGAGCTCTAAATGCTCTGTGTCTAGCGGGGAAGGATTTTGCTGGCACAGGCCCTGTGTAAGACAGTTATAAGGCTGCCTTTGACCCACTTACTATCACTGACCTAGGGAGTGGAGATTCCGAGCAACACTGTGGCCCATAGCACAGACCAGGGAAGAAAGTCTAAATTATCCAGCATCTGGAACACATCAGGATTGGGAGTACACAAAGATGTCTTAAAGCAATCAAACCCACAGCTCCTCCTCGACTATGAATTCTGTAGAATTTCACCCATGCTATTTTAGGCCCTGATCCTGTATGATCTGCCACAGGTGCAGGGATCTGCCTGAGAGGTGGGTTTTGTAGGATTTGGACCGTATTCTAACTGCAACATCAATGCAATTTGTATAAATAAAATGGCTGAGATATAAGATCACAACCTGGGTGTGACAACATTCAACTCTATTTGATACCCCTCCGCTTTAAAATAGCCAAATGCAGTATTTTGAAAATTTGTGAAAAACAAACATTTTTCCTTCCCGTCAGTGCTCTTTCATTCCAAATTTCAGTTAGCATTAAGTTTTTCTAGTGAATAAAATTCTCTGAAAATGGAAATCTGTTATGCAAATGCTAACAGACCCTCAATCAGAGTGATAGTATAACATAAATAATTTCATACACTGGTATTGTCACATATGACGTGTACCATTTTCTAGAGGCCTGCTGCAGTTGATTACCTAAATCGGACATGTGTGATCTTGAATATCTTCTTTGTAATTTGTAGATGTTGATGGACTATAGTTTCCATTTGTATGCATCTCATGAATGGTGATGGGGTAGGGGGAGAACGAGGCAATTTTGTGCTTGTAGGGAGCCAGGGTGGCTCCCCTCCGAGCCGGAGCGGAAACCGCCGCCTTCTCCACCGGAGGGGGTGGGGCCAGGCCAAGTTTGCTCCGTCCCCAGCTGCGGGAGGGGCAGAACAGGGAGTACAAAGGGCGGGGCCCTTTGCTCCGTCGGGGTGGCACAACGGAGGGAGGCGGACGCAGACGCCGCGCTGCTCCCTCCCGACCTGGCTGCCGACCCCGGTGAGGCACGGGACCAAGGGAAGCCCGAACAAGAGAACCGACGGGACTCCGTGGGACTGCCCAGCGCGGACTGCTCCGAGAGACCGGAGGATCCGGAACCCGTGGAGGAGCTGGAGCTGCCCGCCGCGGTTTATCTGACCGAACCCGAGGTGCGTGTACCCGAACTACTGCCAGCGTTCCCCTGCTAGAGGGGTACGCTAGAGACACCTGCCAGCGCTCCCCTGCCTGAGGGGCGCGCTGCGAACTCCTGCCAGCGTTCCCTTGCTAGAGGGGTACGCTAGAGACTCCTGCCGGCGCTCCCCTGCCTGAGGGGCGCGCTGCGAACTATTGCCCGCGTTCCCCTGCTAGAGGGGTACGCTAGAGACTCCTGCCGGCGCCCCCCTGCCCGTGGGGCGCGCCACAGACCCCAGCCCGTAAGAGAGAGGGGACCCCTCCCTCGCCGCCGCCGGCGGTAGCCAAGGCCACCCGGCTTACAGTGCTGTTTGCTAAAAACTTTGTTATATAGTTAGCACTCATTACCCAAGTTGTCATCTGCCAATGTTTAAATATCTGCTGATTTCTTCTGTGGGTCTTTTCAATATAAAGAAAAGGCCTCCTTTCTAAACCTCAGAGAGAAGTCTATTTTTAAATGTACTTCAAATCTGCATATTACATAACAAGACAAAAATAATAAGACACTTTGTACTATGTACTGTAAATAATCAACTAATATAGTTGAAAACCAGAAATTAACTAAAGGCTAATTCAAAGCCCCCTCAATTCAAGGGAAAAATTCCTGTTGACTTCAATAGATTCTGAAGTAAAAGCTTTATAATGAAGGCACCTCCTATTAAAAGTACAGTTCAATTTGCTTCTCTATGTCTGATATGAAATCCTGTCCTGAAAGAAGATATTTCTACTAAGTCAACTCACGCTAACATTTTCCATTAAATATATGTATTATTTCTACACTTGTTTTAAAAGCACAGCTGGATAGCTGTACAAATGCATAGCTATTGCTTCATACAATACATACACAGATACCTACACTACTTGGGGATGCAGAATCACTGGGGAAATCCTAAGGCAGTTGAGTAAGCAGACTTGGCACGTGCTTTGTGCTGGAATACTAGTGCAAAGCCTGTGTAATGGAGGACAGGATGTGGCCTACAATATTTTAGACTAATTAAGCTGGGTCTAAAATTCTGTAGAATGAGAACATGAAAGGAATATATTTTTCAAAAATAGGTGTCTATGATCAAATGTATGGATGATGATGATGAGAATAGATAAATAAATAATCACTGGGAAATTGCAAATTGTGTGTGAGACTATTTTTACACACAACTGCATGGACAGCATTTGCAAGTTACTTAGGCACATGTTTTTTTAAAAAGTCTGAAAGTTTTACTTCATATTGTTTTCCTATCTATCTGTGTAACTGAAATTATAGACCTTGTATCAAACAAATTGTATATAATACTTAATTTAAAGTGCAGGACATGGAAATTAACTAAGATTTATGTCCTAACAAGTCTGTTTTATCAATGAAATCCCAGGCATGTCTGGTAAGGGGAGGATCTATTTAATCTGTGAAAATGTTTGCAGCGAGACTCCAGAACAACTTCTCATACCTTGATGGCAGTGGAGGCGATCTGAATATGGTGAAGTCTACGGAGAGTACTGTCCCTGTCAATGAAATAAGAGGCTGCCAGTTGGTGCAGAGTCTCCAGAGTCACAGAAGAACTGTTGGTGCTGGGATCACTTCCTTCTGATCGCTTACTCAGCTTCCGCTTGTCCACAAAAATTGTGAGTGACTCCTCTCCTGTATAAACAATATATTAAAACAATCAATTACATCTTCCATATCTCTTATTTTGCCTGAAATATGTTGCAAGGCCAATGGTGTTAAAATTTAGTGTGTAAAGTTAGGCTCCTAAGAAGGAGAGTTTTAAAAGCATAAAATATAACATTAGGGATCTATTATCGACCACCTGACCAGGACAGTAATAGTGATGATGAAATGCTAAGGGAAATTAGAGAGGCTATCAAAATTAAGAACCCAATAATAGTGGGGGATTTCAATTATCCCCATATTGACTGGGAACATTTCACTTCAGGAAGAAATGCAGAGATAAAATTTCTTGATACTTTAAATGACTGCTTCATGGAGCAGCTGGTATGGGAACCCATAAGGGGAGAGGCAACTATAGATTTAATCCTGAGTGGAGCGCAGGAGTGGTCCAAGAGGTAACTATAGCAGGACTGCTTGGAAATAGTGACCATAATACAATAGCATTCAACATCCCTGTGGTGGGAAGAACAACTCAACAGCCCAACACTGTGGCATTTAATTTCAAAAGGGGGAACTATACAAAAATGAGGGGGTTAGTTAAACAAAAGTTAAAAGGTGCAGGGACTAAAGTGAAATCCCTGCAAGTTGCATGGGCCCTTTTTAAAGACACCATAATAGAGGCCCAACTTCAATGTATACCCCAAATTAAGAAAAACAGTAAAAAGTAAAAAAGAGCCATGTAAAAGAAGAAGTAAGAGATAAAAAGACTTCCTTTAAAAAGTGGAAGTCAAATCCTAGTGAGGCAAATAGAAAGGAGCACAAACACTGCCAACTTAAGTGCAAGAGTGTAATAAGAAAAGCCAAAGAGGAGTTTGAAGAACGGCTAGCCAAAAGCTCCAAAGGTAATAACAAAATGTTTTTAAGTACATCAGAAGCAGGAAGCCTGCTAAACAACCAGTGGGGACCCTTGAAGATCGAAATACAAAAGGAGCGCTTAAAGACGATAAAGTCATTGCGGAGAAACTAAATGGATTCTTTGCTTCAGTCTTCACGGCTGAGGATGTTAGGGAGATTCCCAAACCTGAGCTGGCTTTTGTAGGTGACAAATCTGAGGAACTGTCACAGATTGAAGTGTCACTAGAGGAGGTTTTGGAATTAATTGATAAACTCAACATTAACAGGTTTCAGAGTAGCAGCCGTGTTAGTCTGTATCACTTCTGAGCTTTAGCTCACGAAAGCTCATGCTAAAATAAATTTGTTAGTCTTTAAGGTGCCACAAGTACTCCTGGTTTTTTTTCAACATTAACAAGTCACCGGGACCAGATGGCATTCACCCAAGAGTTCTGAAAGTACTCAAATGTGAAGTTGCGGAACTATTAACTAAGGTTTGTAACCTGTCCTTTAAATCGGCTTCGGTACCCAATGAAAGGTAGTTAGCTAATGTAACGCCAATATTTAAAAAGGGCTCTAGGGGTGGTCCTGGCAATTACAGACCGGTAAGTCTAACGTCGGTACCGGGCAAATTAGTCGAAAAAATAGTTAAAAATAAAATTGTCAGACACATAGAAAAACAAACTGTTGAGCAATAGTCAAAATGGTTTCTGTAAAGGGAAATCGTGTCTTACTAATCTATTAGAATTCTTTGAAGGGGTCAACAAACATGTGGACAAGGGGGATCCGGTGGACATAGTGTACTTAGATTTCCAGAAAGCCTTTGACAAGGTCCCTCACCAAAGGCTCTTATGTAAATTAAGCTGTCATGGGATAAAAGGGAAGGTCCTTTCATGGATTGAAAACTGGTAAAAGGACAGGGAACAAAGGGTAGGAATTAATGGTAAATTCTCAGAATGGAGAGGGGTAACTAGTGGTGTTCCGCAAGGGTCAGTCCTAGGACCAATCCTATTCAATTTATTCATAAATGATCTGGAGAAAGGGGTAAACAGTGAGGTGGCAAAGTTTGCAGATGATACTAAACTACTCAAGATAGTTAAGACCAAAGCAGATTGTGAAGAACTTTAAAAAGATCTCACAAAACTAAGTGATTAGGCAACAAAATGGCAAATGAAATTTAATGTGGATAAATGTAAAGTAATGCACATTGGAAAAAATAACCCCAACTATACATACAATATGATGGGGGCTAATTTAGCTACAACGAGTCAGGAAAAAGATCTTGGAGTCATCGTGGATAGTTCTCTGAAAATGTCCATGCAGTGTGCAGAGGCGGTCAAAAAAGCAAATAGGATGTTAGGAATCATTAAAAAGGGGATAGAGAATAAGACTGAGAATATATTATTACCTTTATATAAATCCCTGTTACGCCCTGTTACGCCCACATCTTGAATATTGTGTACAGATGTGGTCTACTCACCTCAAAAAAGATATTCTAGCACTAGAAAAGGTTCAGAAAAGGGCAACTAAAATGATTAGGGGTTTGGAGAGGGTCCCATACGAGGAAAGATTAAAGAGGCTAGGACTCTTCAGCTTGGAAAAGAGAAGACTAAGGGGGGATATGATAGAGGTATATAAAATCATGAGTGATGTTGAGAAAGTGGATAAGGAAAAGTTATTTACTTATTCCCATAATACAAGAACTAGGGGTCACCAAATGAAATTAATAGGCAGCAGGTTTAAAACAAATAAAAGGAAGTTCTTCTTCACGCAGCGCACAGTCAACTTGTGGAACTGCTTACCTGAGAAGGTTGTGAAGGCTAGGACTATAACAATGTTTAAAAGGGAACTGGATAAATTCATGGTGGCTAAGTCCATAAATGGCTATTAGCTAGGATGGGTAAGAATGGTGTCCCTAGCCTCTGTTCGTCAGAGGATGGAGATGGATGGCAGGAGAGAGATCACTTGATCGTTGCCTGTTAGGTTCACTCCCTCTGGGGCACCTGGCATTGGCCACTGTCGGTAGACAGATACTGGGCTAGATGGACCTTTGGTCTGACCCGGTACGGCCGTTCTTATGTTCTTATGTTCTTATAAGTGGCAGGCACCAAATTCCCATGGAAGATAAGGGCCTAACTACTATTTGTGCCTTGAAAACGCTCATGGGAGGTCAGGGCCTAACTGTTGTTTATGTCTTTGAAATTCTCCCTCTTAAGTCCCTATTTAGGCATCCAAGAAAGAAGCCTAATTTCCAAAAATGGTAGTACCAAGCATTTTCAAATGAAGTCAACAGGACTCTTTGGGTGTCCAGTGCTTTTGAGAATCAGGCCACTTGTCTAGTTGCATCAGTTAACCAGGTTTGAAAATTTAGGCCTAAAAATGTAATGCCATTCTTCTGGCACTTATTAGAAACCAGTTAGAAATCAGAAGAAAATGACAATTTTCATATTTCTGGTTCCTTAATTGACTGTATAATAAAATGATAAAAACACAATAGGCCAAATTCAATCCTTTTGTACCTCCAGTGTTTCCAGTGGAGTTACACCAGGAATGAGTTTCCTTCAAGGGATCTAACCTTACTTGCTTATCCTCAGTATATATTTTTCTGAAGATTTAGTTTGCATGAGAGCTAGATTTAGAGGCTGTCTCCAAACCTTTATTTTTATTGTATTAATTGCTTATACGACCGAAAAATACCAGTATTATACTTTAGACCTGACTTTATGATGATATTTTGGGGTTTTTTTCCTATGTCTTTTCATACATTTCTGGTCTGGACTCAAAGCTAGGTACCCTATTATACACATGGACTGAAGTGTTTGCTAGTAAACATTGTTGTATTGGAACCATCTGTAATATCAGGTTATTACATTTTTCAAGGGTCGGGGATGATTAGTTCTCTCTTGCTGCCTTTGCACCACTGTAGCAACACAAAACTGAGCTAAACCCAATTTAGTCAACAAGTTAAGGTAAGTTTACAACTGCTTTGCATCATCACCACTGAATAGTGCAAAGCTAGTGGAAGAGGTATCTTGCCTCAGGCCTCTTTTACATAACCTTTTGTAACTGGAAAAAAGACTTCCAAAGTGGAGCTATGTATACAAATGCAAAGAGAAGATCAAAGAGGATGGCTACATAAGAGGTTTATCTGTTTTCCTATTTCTTTCAGTTCCTTTTCTTATAGAAAAAATCCTACAGGTTTTAGAAGATTATGTCCCTGCTGTAGATTTGTGTAAGATTGTTAAAAACAGAACAGCCTCCCCCTGAATATTATTTTCTACTAAACTCTTAAAATAATTTCTATACAGCCTTTTTGATAAGATTACTGTTAAATTTTAGAGGAAATTTCCATAAGGTTAATGATTGCTTCTCATGGAAGAGGTTGTTTTTTTTAAATTTTGATACTTTACAATGAAAATCTTTGTTCTGCTGACTTCTACGGGATGAAGATTTCACACTTAGTTTTGTGATGGGTTTAAATGAAATCATAAAATGCCACTGCAGAAAATAAAACTTAAAAGTAAGAATCTGGTGATGTAGTAACATTTCCTCCTCTTCCACACAAGTCCAAGTTAATAAAAAACTCACCTTCTAAGTCTCTGGTTGCTAATTTTGGATTTTCAGAGTTTAATCTGCCCATGAATTGAATGAGTAATACTAGTTCACCTTAACTTTAGATGCCAAATATCTACACAGACTACTGTTTCCTCATTCCCAGAAGGGAATCTCTCCCATTATAGTCAGAGTTGATGCTTGTACTAATTTCATTGCATACCCATCTGTTGTGGTGGCACTATGCCCACTCACAAGATGGTATGCCAATTTCAAGTGGGCATATGTGCCAACAAATATAGCTGTAGAACAATAATGTGTGGGATGCAAAAATTGATATAAACTCTAAAAGAATATACTGTTGGTGGCAATAATTCCAAATTAAGAACACATGTTTCAGTGCAAGAGATCACATCTGTTGACACTAGTAAGGATTATACCATCAGCAAATACCTTTTGACTGGAAATTTAATTTCTAATTCTTCATTTGGAGAAGGAAAAGTATTTTCATGTTAATCTAAGACAATCAATGGCCTCTATAATATTTTTTCCTGAAGGCCACCATCCTGGAAATTCACATGCAATGCTAAATCCTACAGTCCGTACTCTGCCAAAACTACCACAAACTGAAGGGGAATTTTGTCTGAGTTAAGACCAGTAACGTTTGACCCAAAATACTGGTTTTACCCTGGAGCACACAACTGTCACCTCAGAGTCTTACCGATGGATTTTCTGAAGTGGATCGAATGGGCAGAACCTGCCAGAATTCAGCCCATTATATTTATGCTCTTCCTCCTGCCATTACCTGTAAGATGGATGTTTGTACATAGCTTGAGCTGCAAGGAAATGTGAATTGTCATAGCCTCCATAGATACTAGGATTGTTGCCCTCTAGTTCCCCAGTCTCTCTGTTATACTGGGTGGACATAGAATTACATTTTACTTAACTGCTGTTACAAACTGCTGTACATTAGTAGTAAATGCTTGTGGGGAGAGTCAACAGATCCTATTGTATCTTCCTGAGATATAAAAGAGATGAGAATTTGGCCCCAAATTATTTTTAACAGATTTTGGCTATTGTCATGGTTCAAATATAGCTGTAAAATAGTTGTACAAATCATGACACAAAATTATAACTATGTTAAATCCCTTTACAAGATATGGAGTGACAGACTGAGTTGAGGGCTAAGCCTCAACCTTTTACTTTGTGTAATTACTCAAGCGATTTGCTGAGCCTTTTGTCTTCCATGTGACAACCTCTTCATGACATTTGGGAGGGACAGCAACTACACAGCAACTTGTTTGAGATAAGTTACTGTCAATGAGTAAAGGAGTATCCAGCATAATGCATTGCAAAAAAAAAAAAAGTATAAAAAATCCCTGCAGAAATCAGGGAAATTCCTCACAGATTTTTCACTTTTCCTGTAGTTTTCCCTTAGCCCTAATGAGGTGTTGTTCCTTTAAAGTGACTATCACAATAAGCTTGATCATCCTTCCATTTGAAATCAACAGCAAAACTACCAATCCATTGCAAGATAAATGACAATATCCCCTCAAGCTTGAGGAAAATCTTTGCAGAATTCCTTGATTTTCTGCATATTTTGCAATTATTTCTCCTTTCAGTATCCATTTTAAAAGCCTCCTAACTATTCTACAATAGTAATAACTAGATCTGATCAAAAACTTTTTCAGTGGAAAATTGGATTTATGACAGAATGGAATTTTTCACAGTCTTCTTTCGATAGAAAATTTAGGATTTTTAATGTAATATTTCAGCAAAAACATATGCAAATTTCTATGGATAATATTGACCAAAAAGAAAGTGTTATTTTCAAAAAAAAAATCTGTAGGAAAAAATATACTTGGGACTTGGCTCTAGTTAGCACATCGTCCTATTATCGTAGTCTGGTTCGAGTCCATTCTTGCCTTGTGTGAGGGATGAGGTGAGGGTTATCATGGCAAGCAAAACATTGTGCTCATTCCTGTCTCTCTACTCTGTGTTCTGCTTCCTGAGAAGTACACTTTGTTTCAGATCCACTGTAACAAGCTTGAAAAGAGCTGAATATTTTCACTGAATCAAATCAAACAAAACTATGTTTTGTCCAATGTTAAGCTCGGGCATGAAAGATTCTAGAGTAATATTGATTCAGAGACATGCTGCAACTGTTTAGACAAGAGGATCTAACAACATTTTTCTCCCTTAGCTCATGATAAAACAGATATAACAATACACATTAAAACGTATTAATACTGCCTGGGACTTTCAAAGAAAATGTAAGGAATTAGACATCCAGTTCCCATTGAATTCTAGTGGGATTTGCACGTTACTCCCTCAGACTCTTTTGAAAAGCCCAGCCATTATCATAATTATGTACATTTATATCCCAGTAGCACCTAGAGGCTTCAACCAAGTTGCGGCTCCATTCTCATAAGCACTGTATAGGCAGATAGTAAATGATAGGCTCTGTCTGAAAGAACTACTCACAGAGAGGAGAAGTGAAGGACTGGATGAGCTTTACATTGGATAAATAAAAATGGTTTCTTATAATTTAGTGCTCGATTCTTCCCCCCTTTCTCACTGTGAGTAGTATCTTGTTCATTGGGCAGTCCTATTTGAAATATATGGTGACTACATGAGGAATTAGGTGCTACTCAGCCTGAGAAAGACGGGGTGGGGTAGAAATTTGTCCTAAGAAAGGAGGAAACATTGCGTGGCAAACGAGTACTTTTCTGGAAATGTTTGTAATTGGTCCTGAAATCTATGCTGTGTATAATGATAGGATAGCACAAAGTATCATATATGTATATGTCTAGGATGTGATGAAGAGTTTTTAAGAGAATCCAGGACTATCTTCCCTCAAGAAATTTAGGATTGATTCTTCTTTACACTAAGGTCCCCATATACTTGGAGCCTTAGAGTGTGTGTAAATGTTCATTTTAGGCCCCTTTACCAGTTAAAGTGATGTAACGGGCCATTGGTGTAAATGAGTGTCAGGGCATTTGTTTTGGAAAATACCTGCCACAAGGTGCAATATGGAACATTTCAAAGGTAAAATAACTCCTCGTCAGAAGTATTCTTATGAATGCAACTCTGGCAAGGCTGATTTGTCATTAGCTAGAGATGGGGTGATCTACATTTAAAAAAAAAAACAGAAATCCCAAAACCTTTCTTCTGTTTGGTTCCAGAATTGGAAGAAGGAGCCTCCCATCTACAGAACATGTCTGCAGACTTTGTAAATTAGTTTCAGTGAATCATATCTAATTTATGAGACAGTTTAAATTAACAGACACACACACAACCAAGTCTGAATAGACTTCTCTGTCATATCTGAAACATGGATGAATTTTTCTTACCAGCTGTAGTCTGCAACCATGAAATAGGCTAAGAAGACATCTAAGCATTAGCTAAAAAATAGATGTGATTTAGAAAACTATTCAAGGTTATGAGTCTTAAGAACTGAAAAGGATTAATGACAGTGAATAATCATTTTTTTTCTTTCTTTCTTTCTTTCTTTTTTTTTTTTATTCAGCATCAGATCCACACAGCTGTGCTTCCTGCAATCTCTAAAAGCAGTATTTTCTCTCTGCTTTACAAAAGTCAGGAGGCAGATTGCTTCAGTTTTCCAGGGTAAAAAAGAAGTAGCATAAAAATACATTTTGTTCCTGCTCACAAAATAACTCCACATAATCCAATAATTGGTTCAAGAGATTAGCAGACCCTCTATGCTGATGCTTTATTACCATGGAGCTGCTGTCATTAACAGATATTCGTCAACGGGTAGTGACTGACATTCATACTATAGATTGACCTTCGCCCAATATATTCTGATGTCCCCTCAAGCCCTGGCATTTACAAGACTCTTATTTAGTCTATATATTTAATTATTTCTAGATAAAACATTTTCCAGGATTTATATTTGAAATTTAAACTCTTCAACTGAAAAAAATTTTCTGCATGCTGTCTCTCAAAAAAATGCCTGCAAAACAAGAGTGGGTGTTTGAAAATTAACATAGAGATATAACCAATTTGTGTCCATTTAACTGGGAAAAAGCTGTACAATAGCTTATAAATGGCATTCAAAAGTAAAGAATTAAAGCTGTTTGGGTCTTAAGAACGTCTTCAGGAATTATTTAAATAAGAAATGCAAATAGCCAGCATTGATACAAGTAGACTTATAATAATACTGTAACAACTATAACTAAATATAAATGTCTGTGGCTGGGGAAAATGTATTTTTACAATGTGCAACAATAAATATTCATATGATTAAAGTACTTAAAACTATTATCTGCCTCAAGTAACTTAGATGTATTTTTGAGCTGAAAGACTATCTTCTTATACCCTCTTCCTGGTGGTAATAAAAGGATCATAGAGCTGTGTTTCAAATTATAGTTAAAGACTGAAAAGTTATAGGTATGAATTAAGTGATACTGTCAATAAGCAGGAAGATCAGCAATTACATTTGCAAGACAAAATTTATTTTTTTATTTATACATGTCCTCAATAATGACCAGGTAGAGCTCTGTACGTGTGTGCCTCTCGTATTTGGTGCAAAGGTTGTTCACCTGTGACATTTTTAAAAGATTCTCATTAAAGAGAAATCACAGGATAACTAACTTTATATTGTATGAGGCATGAAAATTAACAAGTTAGGACCATCTTTCCCCCCCGACTTACGTTCAGTTGTTTCAAAAAGTAGGTAAACTAAGCCTAGACCACATGTGCCGACTTTCTGTTGTTGAATTGTACAGCCACAGAGTTAAATACTGCAAAGTGAAAAGTCTCTGCAGAACAAATGAGTCTAATGAGAAACTCATCAGTTCCTGTCTCATATCATATATACTACACGGATAATTTTGGACCAGATTCTGCCTCCCTTATTCATAAATGAGTATTATGCTTAATTGAAATCAGAGCCAGATCTTCACTATAGATTAGATTATCGTAGCTCCATTGAAGTCAATGGACACCAGCTAAGGAATTTTCCTGTTGTTTGCATGCAGAGTAACATACTGCTCACCATGAACATGAGGTAAACTCTGTCCTTATTATTCAGTTTTTAGCATAGTAAGAGTGTCAATGGAGCTGTACATATGGAGCTATACTCAATGGAGAGAAAAATGGCAGGAAATTTGGATTAAACTGTTATGGTCCATCAAGATTGTGTGCTATAAAGATGAAATTTCTTTCCCATTTGGTTCCTGAGGCCTGCAACATCAGTGAGATGATTTCTGCCAGAGGGATATGAACATCGTGCTTCTCAGTTACAGAATTCTACTCTCTGACTAGGAGCAACACTGACAAGTTCTTCTCTACAGCAAATAAAGAAATTTCAATCCCCTTTACTGATTTGGCCTATTACACACTTCTGGCTGGCCTTAATTTCATAACAAGCCCTGGCTCCACCAAACATGCTGCAAGTTAACTTATCTAAAACTGCTATCAAACTGTTGAAGAAAAAAAGGATCTTCTATGTATCTGCTGTCTTCATCTCCCATAGCATTAGGATAAGATCTTCATCTCCCCAGGACCAGAAATAGAGGCCTTTCACTTGTAAATAAACATATTTATTTTTACACTCCTACATCTCCAGGCCTACACATTTGCTGAGTCACCAATGTCACACATTTCCAAGGATCCGGTGCTAAATCTTACACTTCTAAAGTGGGCACCATTAAAAAAGCTCAACATCCATCTACACCGACTGTATTGTGGCACCTGAGATATCACAGTCATTCCCAATTCCACAATGAAGGAAACAGGACCATACTGATATATAAGATTTCAGATATACCTGTCTGATAATTGAGTTGGGGGTAGACCCACTGTGCACTTATATGGTGTAATATGGAAATCTGAATTTGTATTTCATTGTATTTTGCACAAAAAAAATTACAATATTCAGAGGGGAAAAGTGGTGACCTTTTGTGTTTTGTGCTGCTCAAAGGAGAATCTTTGCATGTCCGGGACCTTTCAGGGCTTCTAGGGCAAAGCCTACATTAAATTTAAAAATAAAAATCCTTTTAGACTCCTCTTGCAGACTGTCATGCTGATGGGACTGAGGGGGCAAATCACTCATTGCCACTTTTCTAATTTGGGGCTGGACTGTAACCTTACACTTCAGTCTGAATAAGGAGGCACTGTGTTGCCCCAGGAGTTGGGTAAGAACATAAGAACATAAGAACGGCCGTACCGGGTCAGACCAAAGGTCCATCTAGCCCAGTATCTGTCTACCAACAGTGGCCAATGCCAGGTGCCCCTGAGGGAGTGAACCTAATAGGCAATGATCAAGTGATCTCTCTCCTGCCATCCATCTCCATCCTCTGACGAACAGAGGCTAGGGACACCATTCTTACCCATCCTGGCTAATACCCATTTATGGACTTAGCCACCATGAATTTATCCAGTCCCCTTTTAAACATTGTTATAGTCCTAGCAACTAGATTCCACTGCACAGACTGGCACAGTGGGGAGGGGGACATTTGGCTCCACTCACACACCTTTGTGAGGTTACCTCACAAGTTCCGGACATTCAGATGGTCCATGCAGGGACAGGCAGGGAATCTCATGAGTGACCCCATTGTATGTCTCTGATCCCTGGTGGGCTAATGTAATATACCACAATGTCCTTCTCGCCATTACAGTCTTGCCCGTGTTGATTTCCATTATGAGATATTTGACTTTCCTTAACCACTTAGCCACAATTTCTAAAAGAAATAAGAGCAACTAGGAATGCTGTCTTCCATGTTATAAGAACATAAAATATTGTATAACTTCACAGAGGTCTCATTTTAGAATGCCCTTGACGAGTATATTTCTATGTTTGTGAATAAAGAGTTGGGAACATTTCACAGACAACCATATGCAAGTGTTCCCTTTATGGTCAAAAAGGGATATTCATGCAAGCCAAGTGGTCGCAGAGGCACACAAATCTTACCGCAAGGTCAGTCATTTGCCAAGTTTTCATTTATGCCCATGAATATAAATGTTCAAGAGCACTATTAAAAAAAGAAATGTGCATATTTGGCTTTGGCTTTTCTTATCAGAGAGTATAAAAGCAATAGCCCTTTCAAAGGCATAATTAAAGGAAAGGTAAGAGTGGTATTATGTGGGAGGACTACTACAGCTATATGTTAATGAAGCAGGGAAGTACATGTTTTAGGATTCCCCATATACTCTAACCCCAAAAGGATTTCTAACAACAGAAAAGGGGACTGTGTGTATGATATTAGGTGTCATTTGACAACAATCTTATAAAATACTAATTTCCTGAACTGAGTTTAGATGGTTTGATTTTTCAAACGTACTCAGTGCCTGCTGCACCAAAGCCAATGGGAAATGTAGGTATACTCATCACCTCTGAAAAATGAGGCTGTCTCTCTAAGCCCAAGTCCCCTAAAGTCAATGGAAAGGTTCCCACAGTCTTCATTTGCCTTTGGGTAGTGTTTTGCATATTAGGCTGGGATATTCAAGTGCCTTTGAAACTCATAGCTTCAAGGTTTAAGATGAAGATGAAGCTGCCCACCAGCACGGCAGGGGTTAAAAAGAGTCTTTGTGCCCAGTGAGCCTTTCCCCATTATACTTGCAATCAATGTCAGGCCTAGAGTGGGGAGAAAAGGAGAGAGGCTGCCTCAATTCAGGGCTGGCTGGCAAAGAGGCAGGTGCTAGCTGTTGCTCTCCTTGAGAGGAAGGGTCACTAGCATAACAGCCAAGGCAGCCACCAGGGAGTATGTACTGTCTCCCCAGCCAAAGGAGACTGCGGAGGAGACCTAGGAGCCTAAGGCAAATGAGGTAACTGAGTGACTGAAGCCCAAAGCCAATATGAGGTTCAGCCTCACCAAATTTATGGCTGCCCTGCCCGAAGGAGCTTGGGACCATGGCAGAATGCTGTCCAAGACACATGTGAGGGCACTATGGGAGGCCCAACTACCCCAGCAAATGGGACTATAGGGAACATGCCCCCAACTGAAGCAACAGTGATAGGAAGTAGCTCAGAGTGGTAGATTGAGACTGGGAGGGCCCCTTGTTCAGGTTTCGACTCATGCAGGGCACTGGGCTGGGACTCAGTGGAGTGGGAAGGCCCGAATCCCCTGACCCCACTGCCTAGAAGACTGAGGCACCTTGATCAGGGAAACATGGGGCTGGCAGTCAAGGGGTGCCCGGCCCTCTATGCACCCTGTTACAGGTCTCCTCCTCAAAAGGCATTGAACAACAGCAGATTATTTGTGGCCCATGAGGGATACAGATGCTCAGTAATTCTGATGGATCAAGCCCTACCATTTTTACTCTGTATTAGTAGAATTCTGATACACAACCCAATGTTGAACAATCATTACTATAAAAATGTCTTTTTTCCCAATCTGAAAAGCTTCCAGATATAGAACTCCAATAGAAGGAAACAAAGGTCCCCCTCAAAGAGGATTTACAGGATATGGACTTTAGTGCTGTATAATATTTTTTGAATAATTATCAAATATGTAGGGTCCTCCTAACCTCATTTACATCAATGGACATTTTACCACTGCATTCAATGGAGTCAGGATGTCACCTCTAGTGTCTAAGTACTATCACTGTCCTGGAGAGCTCAGATTTTGCTATGGGAAATTACCAGCAATCCTGGAAGTCTTGTATCAAAAGACGTGTCTGTAGCAGATTGCTGATCAACACGTGTACAAGATGTGCTTAGATTTCAATTAAATTATGATGTGTTTGCCACAGAAGTGCTATTTCTTAAAATTATATATAATTTAATGTTTTGTTTTAAATTATTAAGGTGGCACAGAAATTCAACATACTTCTGGAATGCTCTTTTCCAAGATCACATTTCAGTTGTTATGGAACTCAGATATCAGCCAAAGGAGAATAGGGTTACTGTCATTTTATTAATATATAGTTGGAATTCAGTTACAAAATGTATTAAAGAAAACCATTCCTCAGGTGAATAAGGGCTTTTGACAAGATTGCCCTGTAAGAAGAATACTCAGTCACTGGAATTATCTTTAATATAATCACCCACCAAGGAATAAAACTGCATCTCTAAAATGTTATTTCATTTTGTAATGTCTGGTCGGGTAATCCTGTGTGCTAATTCTCTTTTATGCAGAACGATTTATACTCTGTATTTAACACTGAGCCTCTATGATGGAGTGTATAAGCTCCACATGGGCGAGACAAGGGTTAACAAGCCGCTTTGGGACCAGAAGACCCTACCCAAGGGCAGCTCCAGGCACCAGCGCAGCAAGCAAATGCCTGTGGCGGCATGCCTATGGGAGGTCTGCTGGTCCCATAGCTTCAGCGGCAATTCAGCGGTGGGTGCCGAAGGCGCTGGACCGTCAGATCACCAGCAGAAATGCCGCTGAATCTGCGTGACCAGCTGACCGTATACAGGCGTGCCACCAAAGGCCACCTGACTGCCGTGCTTAGGGTGGCAAAAAACATAGAGCCGCCCCAGCCCTACCTATCTGTACCTGCTGCGCATACTCACAGTGGAGGCAGAACTTAAAAGGGAGCCACTCTGCTCAGTCATGGTGGATAAAGCAAGGGCGTAGTCCTATGCTGTTAGCACCTGCAAAGGAGCTCCTCACTGCCTGGACCAGACCCTGCTGCTGAGCTTCCAAAGCTCATAGAGATCGGGAATGGTGGGCCACGACCGAAGGAGAAGAGCCTCCAGCCCACAGTCAGTGAGAACCTAAGAGTCTGCAAGCCAACCTCTTTTGTGACTTTGGAGGAGTAGAGGCCATGGTACGAGGTGACCCAGGGAGCAGGCTTAGTGGCGTTCACCCTGCAGGCCATATATCCAACCTGCTAGTCACATGGCCCTGGGTTGGAACCTGGTGGAGCAGAGAGGTCCTGGGTTCCCCTACCGCTAGCCACACAGCCTCTCACCACTGAGCAATGCAGCTGGACCTGGACCCAACCAACCCCCATCCCCACCCAACAGCCCCTATCCTAGAGTTCTTCAATCTATTGTGAAACTGGATCCTAGTTACACACTGAACCACCAGTTTCCAAAACATGACATAGAGATGTAGGTACACAGCTTCCATTATTGTTAATGGGAATCTCATTTAAGTACATATCTGGCCCGTTTTGAAAATTTTAGTTTAACAGGCTAACTGTAGCCTGATTCTCAGGAAGATGGAGCAATAATACGTGGAATATACAGCAGTCAAAGTATCTTAAAAATGTTTCCTAGCTGGAAATCCATTTGTTGATGGACTGCCTTCTGCTGATGCTGCATCTTTCAGCTACTATAATTGGGCCCAATATTTGAATGAGTTGTAGTAGGGACTCTGGGCTGGTCCACACTAAGAAGGGGGGTCGAACTAGGGTACGCAAATTCAGCTACGTGAATAACGTAGCTGAATTCGAAGTACCCTAGTTCGACCTACTCACCCGTCCAGACACGGTGGGGTCGAACTCCGCGGCTCCCCCGTCGACTCCGCCACCGCCATTTGCAGTGGTGGAGTACCGGAGTCGACCGCGGCGCTTCCGGAGTTCGAACTATCGCGTCTAGATCAGACGCGATAGTTCGAACTCTGTGAAGTCGAACTCACTGTGTCGACGGGGAAGGTAAGTGTAAACCTACCCTCTAAGAGTCACAGCAAAATGTCATTCTGCTTAATGACTAAATATTGTGGAGCAGCCTTCCTGAGATAAAAGGATGGCAAAGAGCAGAGAACTTAGGCAGAACTAGGGTGACCAGACATCCCGATAATATCGGGACAGTCCCTTTGTCCCGATATTTTGGTTTGCAGTCCGGGACCACACATAACTGGGATCCTGGGCTGGCTGTGCTTACGTGGGGCAGCTCCTGCCTCCAACTAGGGAAGCAGCCACCGGCAGGAGCCTGCGGTGTGAATTCCTGAACATTACAAAGCTGGTGTCATACGTGCTCAGTATACCAGTAAGCAATGCATACACAGAGTGTGTATTTTCAGTCATGAAAGATGCATGGACTGATCTCTGGAATCGAAGCAGCATAGACTTGGTGTGGGGCCAGTGGGCTTTGTGGGATCTGGGGGTACAGTACAAATGGAGCAGGCCATGCCAGGGCTCCTTCTGAGTGTGGGCCTGGCACCACTGAGTCACCATTGTAAACCCAGTACTGAAAAGACTGCCTTTCCTTGAGGCTGGGAACAAAAGTCACACTTCAATTCAGCTGTCACCTGCCAGCTCTTTGTGACCAGGCTTAGCACTGCACCAGATCCAAACCCGCTGTTGGCGAAGGAGCTTTGGGATCCGACCAATCCAAAGTGAACTGAAGTCGCCCATGTATTTTAAGGGGTAGGGGCAGCACCCGCAGAAAGCTATGGCATCTGGAAAACTTACTCTGCAGTGACAATAGAGGAAAACCCACCCCAACCAATTGAGCCCAGGTGGCAGCTGACCTCCTCTCTGGCTCACCCCCAGGGCTGGAGTGTTCCAATGGCTCTCGGCACCCAGAGCTGAGTGACAGTCCTGGAGTGGAACCACTTTGCACTTGGGGTGCCCCTAAGGAGGGCTGGGCAGGTCAGCTTGCAGGGAGCCCTGGCTTGCAGAGCTAGGCAGGGAGTCCCCTGCAGCCAGCTGCATGGATGCAGTGGAAGGGCTAGAACTGCCAGCTCTGAAATGAGATGTGGCTCTGTGCTCGATGGGGGAGGCTGCTAAAATCGGAGAGTTGCCATTTCAAAGCTTTTCTTTCACTACCTGTTTTTGCATGGGGGAAGCAGGGGTACGTGCCCCACAGAGGTAATAGTTGCATCCTCCCCCCAGCAGAGTGTGTGCAGACTGGTCCTCCTAGCTCATGGCAGAACCAAGGAAAGGAGGCACCTGCCTCTGCACATACTGATTCCACCCAGGGCAGGCTGAGGCTGAGTACTGCTAAGCTGCTGCCCAGTTCAATTACCCACATTGGCAAGCAGGGATTGTACCTGGCAGCATACATCTGCTTGATGTACAATCGGGACGCCATTTGTAAAATTTAAAATTTGATAGTGAAATAGAAAATTAGTCAATTGGGAATGTCCCATTAAACCCGACTGTGCTGTTATCTACTGGCAATTTTGTTTTTTCAGGTGTAACACAATTTACAGTAGGGATATGTAGTTTACAATTCTGAACCACAGTGCATAACGTAGGAAAAACTACAGTGGGCACATAATAACACGCAAGAAGCACAGAGACTACACAGTTCTTTTCAGTGACTAGCTATCTAGCTAATGGTCTTCAGCTGAAAACCCCACCTGAAATGGGAATGGCAAGGGAGGAGCCAACTACCAAAAAACAAAGAAGACAGTGCAGATAGAGTACAGAATGGGAAACCACTTATACCTGGATTCAGAAATCCTACGAGTGTGGTTCAAAAACCTTTTGTAAAGCATGAGGGAAGGAATTTAGCATTTGCCATGGCAGTGAGTCTGATGTTAAGCACCATGCTGATTCAAAAAATCATGAACAAAACACCAAAACTCACAAGAGCAATACCCTGGTCTCACATTTTTTCAGCAGGCCAAATGAATCCTTCAATAACAAGGTTATCACTGCTGAGCTAACTCAAGTTTACCACACAGTAGTTCATCAACTATCGCTCATGTGACTGTGAACTTAAACTTGCGCCTACCTTGTTTCCAGATTCAACGATTGCGAAGCATGTCAGCTGTGGCCAGACTAAAGCGGAGGCAGTGATCAAAAATGTGCTGTCACCACTCTCAACAGAATTTTTAAAAGACCTCAGCAAGCCAGACAGTCCCTATTTCTCATTTGCCACAGATGCATCTAACAAGGACAATGTGAAAACTTTTCCCTTATCGCTGAGATACTGGTCACCCGAACACGGGGTCCACGATAAACTGTTAGACTTCTATGAGCAAAGGGAAGAGACTGCAGAGGCAATAAGCAACACATTACTTGAAAAACTTGTGACACAAACTAGACCTAAACAAAATGTCTTCCTACTGTGCTGATAATGCAAACGTGAATTACGGAAAGCGACAACCAGTATACCAGAATTTAAAAAACAAAACAAAAATATCTTGCCTACAAAGTGCCCTGCCCATGTTGTGCACAATGTAGTGAAACATGCGAGCAATACCCTATAAGTTGACATTGAGACTCTGGTGATTAAGATGTTCAATCGTTTCATCAATTCTGCTAAGAGAGTAGCAGCATTGAAGGATATGTTTGACTTTGTGGATATGGAGTATGCCGCTTTTCTGCACCATGTTCCGACACACTGGTTGAGTCTTTTCCCAGTTGTAAACCAGCTTGTAAATATGTGACAGGCTGTTAAGTGCTACTTTGTTTTCCTGGGCAGTGACAAGTACCCAAATCTCTATGGATGCTGTTCTCGGACATGGAAAACGGTGAACAAGGTGAGGGGCCTAGCAAAGTTGAGGTTCATCTGTTTTTCCTCCAGAATGTTCTGAAAATCTTCAATGATACTGTGCTCTGTTTGGAAAATGAGAGTATGACAGCATGTTAAGTGTATGCCATAATGAATACTCTGAGAATTAAACTTCAGCGACGGAAGAATGACAAATTATTTGGCTCTAAAGTTGAAAATGCATTAACTGAGATGCTGCCTGTCACTGCTGCATGTCTCCAGAAAGACTTCATGAAAGTCTTCATGTCAATCCTATATTTGGAGAAATGGTTTGATTTTTCAACAACCGGCTATTTGTTCAACTCCCAGTGCTCAAACATCAAAGTAATAGGGCATTCGAATACAAGGATCTGTCTGCAGCCGTGACAGCTGTAAACCTCCAGAAAACAGTGGATCTTGATCAGCTCTGTGATGAGTACTGAATCATCAAAGACATCAGCTGAACATGACAAAGATGGTATCATACGTGCTCAGTATACCAGTAAGCAATGCATACACAGAGTGTGTATTTTCAATCATGAAAGATGCATGGACAGATGTCCGGAATCGAAGCAGCATAGACTTGGTGTGGAGTGAAACCCTTGTCAAAATGAATTTCTGGATGAGTTGTAAGGACTTCTACAGCTTTGTGATTGCCCAGAAGCAAGTCCTGACTGTGGCAAAGTCATCCAAGAAGTGCTAGACTTCTGGCACGTCTGAGAGGTATGCAAATTGTGAAGTTGATTTACTGACAGAATAAAAAACCCTGCCCTTTACCCCTGTTGTTTGTTTAGTGTACAAATAAATCTGTATGTTTAAATATGGATTACAACTAAGTCTATAATTTAGTGAGGGGGACCACGACACTCACTGATTCCAGACCTCCGTGACTTAGCTTGCTTCAGCTGTCAGTGGCTGAAGCTGGGTCTGAAGGCAGGACTGCGGGCCTCCCCTCTGTGACTGGGGCTGGAGCTGGAGCCAGGGCTAGAACTGGGAGCCTTCGCTCCCCTGCCCTGTGACTGGGTCTGACTTTGCAACCAGGATCCTGTGCCCCTGTCCCAGTGGCTTCTGCTGGGGGCTGGAGCTGGGGCCATGAGACCTTGCCCCATGGCTTGTGGCATGGGCTGCAACAGGGGCCATACACCCCTCTTGCGCGCCCCTTCTCATGGCTCCAGTCAGGGCTCTGCACCTGTGGTTGTCTCTCCCCTTCCCCCCATGTGTCCTGATATTTCACTCTTGCGATCTGGTCATCCTAGGCAGAACCCCCAGTGTCTTAGCCAGGGTGGGCCTGAGGGATCTGTTCTCTCCCATCACCACAATTGCCTGCAGTGAAGGAAGAAGTGTCTTGTGAATGGAGAGTCAATTATGGTTCCCATGAAACATACGTTGGGGCAACATGATGGCTTTTTCTCCTCCCTTGGATACCAAATGTTTTTTCTTTGCAAAGACCTGTCCCAGAACACAATAGTAGAAATCAAGGTGTGGAAAGGACCTTGAGAGGTCATCAAGTCCAGCATTCTGAGCTGAGGCAAGACCAAGTAAACCAAGACAATCCCTGGCAATTGTTTGTCCAATGTGTGCTTACAAATCTCCAATGATGGGGATTCCACAGCCTCTGTTGTAAGCTTATTCCAGTGCTTAAATACCCTTAAAGTGTTTCCTGATATCTCACCTAAATCTACCTTGCTGCAGATTAAACCCATTAGTTCCTGTTCTACTGCCAGTGGACATGGTGTACAATTTATCACAGTCTTCAACCTATTTGAATGCTTATCATGTCCCCCATCGAGCTCCTTTTTGCAAGACTAAACATGTTCAGGTTTTTTAATCTTTCCTCATAGGTCAGGTTTTCTAAACCTTTTTATCACTTCCGGTGTTTGCCTCTGGACTCTGTAATCTATCCACACCTCTCCTAAAGTGCGGCATCCAGAACTGGACACTCTACTCTAGCCGAGGCCTCACTAGTGCCAGCAGAGCAGGACAATTATCTCCCATGTCTTATATACATCACCTCTGTTAATACACCTCAGAATGATGATAGCTTTTTTTTGCAACTGCATCACATTGTTGACTCAATCAATTTGTTATCCACTATAACCCACAGAAGTACCCTCCAGAAGTACTACCTCCTAAGCAATTATTCCCCATTTTTTGTAGTAGTATATTTCATTTTTCCTTCCTAGATGAAGTACTTTGCACTTCTCTTTATTGAGTTTCATCTTGTTGAATTCAGACCAATTTTCCAATGAGTCAAGGTCATTTTAAACTCTAGTCCTGTCCTCCAATGGATGTGCAGACCCTCCAACCTTGGCGTTAACTGCAGATTTTATAAGCATACTCTCCACTCCACTATCCAAGACACCAATTAAAATATTGAGTACTGTAGTACCAAACCCAGGACAGTCCCCTGTTCAATCCCATTAGATACACTCTCCACGTTTGACAATGAACAGTGATAATTACACTATGAGTAAAATTTTTTAACCAGTTGTGCATCCACCTTACAGTAATTTCATCTAGACCACATTTCCCTAGTTTGCGTATGAGACTGTCATGTGGGACTGTTTTCAAAGGCCTTATTAAATCAGAGTATAACACTTTCCCACTAGCCAGTAGGCCAATTACCCTGTCAAAGAAGGAAATTAGGTTGGTTTGACATGATTTGTTCTTGACAAATCTATTTTGTCTATTCCTTCTAAACCTAGTATCCTTTAGGTGCTTACAAATTTATTGTTTAATAATTTGGTCTAGTATCTTGCCAGGTATCAAACTATCATAACCGAGCCAGTACCATAACTGAGCTCAGCATGGATGCAATGAGGAATTGGGCCTATGAACTTTATTGTTTTGTAGGCCAATTGTTTTTGTCCAATTTCCAAATTTCATAACTGAAAAATTGGAAACGTTCATGTTATTCACTTGCAAATAGAACTATTTTTGACTTAAAATGTCATGCCTTTGAATTTCTGCAAAAATGTTTAAAAATGTCCAAATAAAATGGTTTTGTAGTAGTTGATCGAACATAAGGTAAGCAAAATGATGTTTAAGCATTGACCATTCAAGTGTGGGCCATGGTTAGTGTATTTGTCTCTTTTGATTTATAATAATTCTAGAGAACACTAGATTATAATTATACTCCAAGATGAAGCACCCTACATTCAAGCTTGGGTACTGGTTTGTAGCATTCATAATATTTTAAAAATATTTTGTTCAGGCATCACTTCCCATTCCTCATGAAAGAAATTATGGGTCCAACTGGACCCTCCCACAGGAAAAGTGATGGGAGGGGACTAGAGAAAACTCTTCATAAAATTCTCCTTTTAGAGTTTCTCCCCAATTGTTCCACTGAAAGGCTCCCTCCCTATTACAATAAAGGCCAGTCCACAGATACATCTGCCTGTAGACCCTGTGCTTCTACAGTGGCTCTGTGTCCCTGGTGCCCCATCCACAGTACAGAAAGGGTTTCTGCAGTCAGTGGCTGCACCACAAGATGTCTATCTTTAAGGAAGGGAGTTTCCCAACCACACAGTGGGGTCTGTGAAAAGGCAATACAGGATAGGCTGTATTATCTTTCCAGAGAATCTCTCAGAGAAAGAGAAGGAACAATGAACATTTCCTTGGTCTCACCATTCTCCTACCTCTTCCTCCTATGGGCAGCATACTGCCTAATTCCTCCCTTGCATGGGTCTTTGAACCCAGTGAGACCCCACTCTGAATCCAAGGCAAGGAGAAAGTGATGTTGCAGAGGTAGCTGAGCCCCTCTCTTCCATACAAGACAGAGACCTCAGATCTTCAGGGATCAGTCAGGCCCTATGTTCTCAGCTAGAAAAGTTCAATGAAGGATTTAATATTAATGGTATTGATAATATAAAAGTAGCAATTTATACCCACTCTGACTGTCTGTGGTTATTTTCATAATGGAAACGTTTTTTCATATCACTGACCATACCTCCCAAGGTAGCTGACAGTAGGAAATGTGTCCCATATTTCTTGATAAGGTTCTCTGTGATTTGCTGAAGGGTTGGGCGACGTCCTAGTAGTCTTATGTTGCGAAAGAATTCAGGTGCAAGAGGCAGTGGGGAGCCAAGGAAATTTCTTCTTTCAACAGCTAGATTGTTTACTTTCCAGCGGCCAAACTCTCTGTAAAACAAAACAATTCTCATTCAGAAATGCATCATTCAGACAAATGTTTTCATTTGCAAAGTACACCACTCTGTTGCCTAGCTGGGGGCAATGTATTACAACAAGCCTTGCTTGTGATACTCTGTCATAGATTATATACATAGAACAAGCACAAGTATTATTTATTAGAAATGGAGGGAATACTCCATAACAAAATTGTCATCTGGAGAAGAAATAAATAAGCCACTTAGGATGCACCAGTTTCTATTTCTTTTGTGCAGCCTGTGATGTGACCATAATTCCAGAGCAACTTGATTTTGTTAGGCACTGAATATAAATTCAGAATTATACAAGGTTCAATATAAAACCAGGGTTTTTTTTGTTAGCCCTTTGTAAAGGAAATTAAAAATATCATTTTTAAAAGCACAATTTCTTTTGCACAATAAACCGCCTGTCTACTTTAGCTCGCTACTTTAAAGGCATTAGAAAGACACTGTCAAACTCCATTTGGCCAAGCAGAGATCTTGCTGAAGTTTCCGGCACTCTTGACCCTGATTTTGAAACATATTCTTCAAGCAGATCAGATTCTTGGAAAGAAGAATGCACTTTTTTTTATGTAAAGATGAAGCTAAACAAATTCAAAGACCATATGTAACAGACACCCATCCCCCATTCCAAAATAAATCAGTGATAGAAATGAAAGCAAACAAGTCAATTAAGCAGTAATAAACACATCTTTTATTCATTTACTTACCAATTAAGATGCAGCAGAGAGATATTAGCAAAAGGACATGTTGTCCTCAAAATCTAATCAAGGGACTATTTTTATTTCTCAGTGTCTGCAGTAGCTTTGCCTTTATGAAGAGCTTTTGTTTTGGTTTTGTCTTGTTTTGTTTTTTGCTTCAGAGTAAAGTCATGGTCTGGTTTGTAGCTACTACAGTGATATAATATATGAGCTGCTTTTTAGGGTAAAAGGATTCTCACTTAGATGGATATGTCAATTATGAGTTCCACCTCCCCTTTTGAAATGATATCATATAAAAGCAAAAATTCATTTCAGAGTGTTTGAAAAACCCTACAGAAGATCCCAGCTAAATAAAGAGATGGCCTATATTTTCATAATACAAAAAATCCAAAATGCAGTAATGATTGTGGGCTGTAATACAAAATGCAATGCAAATGGCTAACTAATTAGAATGGTTGGGATAGGTCATGTGATAAATAGCACTTTATTTTCTATTTGCCAAAATATTTGGAGTCACAAACTTCTCCATCAGCAAAGAGTGCATGGCACCAGTGATTCATGGACCATAGTTTAGAAATCACTTTAACCATTTTTTTCATTTTTTTAAAAGATTGTCTACCACAAATGTATTCTCTTTTGAAGCAGACACGAGGCTGTGACAACATGTACCATCACAAATCCCGACTGCTCCTGCACTATTGAAATGGATTTGTTCCTTTTAAATTAATATCAAAATAAATTAATAAAACAGTTTTTTTGTCTTAGAGAAGTAAGCCCTAGCTATTGAATAACTGAATATCCAAATCCTACATACCATTGTGTTGTGCTTGGACAGAGATGATTATATATTAAACTGATTTAATCAATAACTTAATGAAGAAGAATTTGGAAGAAAACTTATTACATATTCTGTGATGTGTCGGTATATTGAGTGCTTTCATTTCAACACATCAGAAAAGCTACCTCAGTTATAGCTCTTGGACGTATCATCAAGATAAAGCTGCTTTGACAGCAAGATTACAATGCAAGCTTGTAATTAAATATTCATATAAAATACATTTTATATATTTCTGGAATCTTTTCTTACAAACTTACTGTCTGATTAATGGTCTGTATCAAAACTGAGTTTCAAACACATGGAAAATAATGAAAAAGGGGAAAACATTATAAGAGATAGTTGGCAACTTCTCCTTGGATTTTCAGTGTCATAGATTTTTTGGCTGGAAGAAATCATTATGATAATCTAGTCTGATTATCATGACTTCCCTCATAACACAGTCCATAGAATGTCACCCAATGATTCCTACATCTATAACAACAACTTGTGGTTAAACTAGAGCCTGTTGGTTAGAAAGACAGACAAGCCTGATTTAAAGACACCAACTGATAAAGAATTTACAAAATCTCTTAGTAATCTGTTACAATGATTAATTACTTTTAGCGTTAATTTATATGTTATTTACAGTTTGAACTTTGCTGATTTCAACTTCAAGCCCTTGGATTTTGTAATGCCCTTGTCAGCTAGATTAAAGAGCGCTCTAGTGTCAGATGTCTTTTCTCCATTTAAATAATTAAAGATCATGATTGAGTTGCTGCTTAATCTTCTCCTAGATAAATGAGATTAAGGTCCTTTAGAGTCTCATTGTGAGGCACGTTTTCCAGACTGCAAATCATTCTCGTAGCTCTTTTCCGAACCATGTCCAATATTTTTTTTTTAAATATCAACACCAGAATATGTATTCCAGCTGGCCTCACCAATGCCAGATTCAGAGACAATATCATCTCCTTTCTCTTTCTTAAAAGTCCTCTCTTTATACATCCAGGTATTGTGTTAGTCTTCTAATATAATATAAAATTTCTCTGTTTTTATTATCCAGACTTGAGTCAGTAGGGTATCTCTACTAGCAGTTCCACCACAAATGGGGTCTTGGACTTATATTTATATATAATACACGAACAAGGGGATTGTTCCATAAATTTAAGGACCGGTAGATTTAAAACAACTAAATTGAAATTTTTTTTTCACACAGCAGGTACTCAGCCTTTGAGGCAGACTTTGCTATAGAAGCTCAGGGAGCTAAAGTTGTAAGCTGGATTTTAAAAATGACTGGACAGTTTTGTGTCCCTATCACAGGTAGAGCTTGGGCTATTAAGGGGTTCAACACCCAACTCTGATCTCTGCCTTGTTCCCCTCCTAAACTGTAGTATTTGGAGAACTGAGAGCACAGACCTGGTTGACTCAGTGCCAGCCCTTCTGGGAGATATCAGTGGCAACCTATTCTCAATAGGCAGGAGTGTCCTGTCCTGGACTTGTGGCCTGAGGGAAGACCAGCAATGATTCCTAGTTAGTGAGTAATAGGAGCTGCTTAGGAACCTCTCGATGGGGAAGCCTGCAGTGAGACTTAAGAGTTTGGAATTGACTGATTTGGCAAGAAGGAATCCTGAGAGATCTCAAACATCCTGTTTGAGATATTTTGTGTTAATATGAAACCAGACCTCAGAAGGAGGGGTGTCGCTGTTTGAGACTTTATTAAACCAGACCCAGCAGGGGCAAGATTGGTTTTGAGCGGACTGAGGAAGTACTCCTTCTATACAAAGAAGGAGAAACCCATAATATTTGTAGATATAAATGCTAAGATAGGTACAGTCAAATATGATGTTTAAGGGGAAAAAAAGTTCAGGAAGAATCCCCTACCCTTTCTCCACAAAAAACACACATGGCTACTGTTGAATCATAAAATATAATGGATTAGTTCATTCTGTCCATCTTACTACTAAGGCTTGTTCCTATTTTTCATCTACTAATGGCTATACTTAACTCATTTCTAGTGTGTAAAGTGATGGCGCTTCCACAAACCTCAGAGCTTATAGAATTATAGAAATGTTGGACTGGGAGGAACCTCAAGGCAGGATTAAGTATTATCCAGATCATCCCACAGGTGTTTATCTAACCTACTCTTATAAACCTCCAATGATAGAGATTCCACAACCTCCCTAACAATTTATTTCAGTGCTTAACTACCCTGACAGTTAAGAACTTTTTCCTAATGTCCAACCTAAACTGCCCTTGCTGTACTTACAGCCCATTGCTTCTTGTCCTATCCCCAGAGGTTAACAAGAACAATTTTTCTCCATCCTCCTTGTAAAAACCTTTTATGTACATGAAAACTGTTAGCATGTCCCCTGTGAGTCTTCTCTTCTCCAAACTAAACAAACATTTTTTCCAATCTTCCCTCATAGGTTATGTTTTGTAGACTTTTGAACATTTTCTTTACTCTCCTCTGGACTTTCTCCAATTTGTCCACGTCTTTCCTGAAATGTGACACCCAGAACTGGACAAAATGCTCCAGCTGAGGCAGGGATGAAAGTAATTTAAAGGACTTATCGGTACGCCGGAGTCCTGAGCAGGGGCATGGCCTCGACCGGAAGAGGCGGGACCTCAACCGGAAGAGGTGAGGCCTTTCAAGATTTAAAGGCCTGAGGCTCTGGCTGTGGCTGGAAGCCCCAGGGCCTTTAAATCACCCTGGAGCTACCAGCTGCAGAGGCGGCTGGCAGCCCTGGGTCTCAGGGGTGAATTAAAGGGCCCGGGGCTCCGACTGCCACGGAGACCCAGGCCCTTTCAATTGCCGCCGGAGCCCTTCTGCCACTGCCCCAGAGTAGCGGCAGCAGGGCTCCGGTGGTGATTTAAAGGTCCCAGGGCTCCCTGCAGTGGAGGCTCCGGCAGCCGGGCTCGGGTGGAAATGTAAAGGTCCCGGGGCTCCTGCCACTGCAGCATAGTGGTGACAGGGCTCTGGCAGTGCTTTAAAGGGCCTGGAGCTCCAGCCGCTGCGGGGAGCCCCAGGCCCTTTAAAGCACTGCTGGAGCTCCAGCAGCAGGGCTCGGGCAGTGCTTTAGAGGGCGCGAGGTTCCTCGCAGGGGCCAGAGCACTGGGCCCTTTAAATCTCAGCCTGAGCCTGGCTGCAGGAGCCCCGGGCCTCCTGCAACAATTTAAAGGGCCAGAGGCTCCCACTGGAGCTCCGGCAGCAGGACTTGGACTGGCTTACTTTCACCTCTGAGCTGAGGCCTTATCAGCGTGGAGTAGAGTGGAAGATTTACTTTTTGTGTCTTGCTTACAACACTCCTGCTAATACATCCCAGGATGATGTTCACTTTATTTGCAACTTTTTGTTACATTGTTGAATCATATCATGTGATCCACTAAAACCCCCACATCCCTTTCCACAGTACTACTGTCTAGGCCGTCATTTCGTATGTGTACAATTGATTGTTTCTTCCTAAGTGGAGTACTTTGCATTTGTCCTCATTGAATTTCATCCTATTTACATCCCATTTCTCCGGTTTGTCCAGATCATTTTGCATTTTAATCCTCCAAAGTACTCTCAACTCTCCAAGCTTGGTACTGTTCTCAAACTTTATAACTGTACTCTCTGTGCCATTATCTAAATCATTTATGAGGATATTGAAGAGAACTGGACCCAGGACCGATTCCTGTAGGAACCCACTTGACATGCTTTTCCAACTTGACTGTGATCCATTCCACGGGATACCAGCTAGCACTCACAAGAAGCTTCTTTTTTCCTGGAATTATGCCTTTTTTTCTCCTTCTTAATTTTATTATTATGCCACATAATTCCTCTTCATCCCTGGTGTTTTACATCCTGCAAGTATTGTCATGTCCCTGCTTAGACATTACTTAGCCAAGCTTAAATCTATATAATATAATCTTACAATCATTGTTTCTACTACAATCTCTCCAGCCCTCTAGCCATTTTTTCTACTGCATATGCATTATTCTTCCTCTGACATATGAAATATCAGGTTTTGTCCTCTGCCAGAGGCAGAACTCTAACAGTAGACCTGACAGTCTTAATGATCTTCCTAATATGGTAACGCCTGTGTTCCAAAGTCGGTGGGGGTACCATTCATCAAAAGAACACTTTCCCCCAGAACAGCAGTGCATCAGTGCTGGCTCCTACTCAAGAAAACCAATTATGCCTTGCATACAAACACTGGAGGTATTAGATGCCTATCCCTTCCTCTTCTTCTACTATTAAAGAGCCAAGACCAGCAGATTGTTTTGGTGCTATCAAGGAGTAAAGAATTAGTAGCAGGTGTTACCACCTACACTGCCCACCTATTTTCAGTCCAAATGATATGTCAGCTATTGGACCGGGTTCTCTAAAGTTCAGGGCCAAGTCTCCTGTAGCGAAGGATGACGGCTTTGTGTTGGTTAGCTTGCAGGAAAGAATAGATTTAGTAACTCTGGTTCAGAGAACTGAGCCTATAATGGAAACACACGAGCTAAGCTATTGTGAGAGTCCTTGAACACTGTTCACTCCTTTTTCTGTACAAAGTAACTATAGGTTTCTACCGCCCCCAAAAAAACTGGTTACTAGCCGGTTACCTAACACCCAAAGGCTGAATCATAATTGTGCCAAATATGCCCAGCAGTATTGTATGCATGCCACAGCCTCTCTATCTGCTGAACAGGTCTGTGCCATTCATTCAATGTAGGGTGGGCTTAGAAGAAAAATGATCAGCCAGAGAGAAAAGAAAAGTACATGATACAAGTCAAAGTCATCTATTTTTTAAATTCAATATTATTTCCTTTAGTAATTTAATTTGCTTCTTTTGCTACAACACTATGGCATTAATAATGATGTTCAAAAAATAAATACTGTTATCACACAAGGCTCTCCTTTCTGGGTCTGTGGACAAGACATTGATGCATGATTTTGTAGCTACTAGGAAGTTTAGATTACCTGATAATCTGTAAATAATTCTAGGGTACCAGGCAGCTAAAGAATGTCAACATCTATACAATTAAAAGCATTGGATGTTATACTATATGTGTGCGTGAAGTATATATACACACACACTCTTTCAGAAGCTATATATAAAACATCTACTCAAATGAAATAAAAATGCTATTTTAGAAGTTGTGTCATAAATTGGAGTGTGTAGAAGCTGTGGGCCAGGAATATAGGCCCTAGTATTGCAACTGATAGGGTATAGGATGACTGACAAGCCCACAAAGAGGCCCACAGACATCCACAGGCAGAACACCCTACCTTCATGCTACCAATTGCAGGTTCAGGTCCATAGTAAGGAAATGGATGTATATTTTCAAATGCAGGGGGTGAGGAGGGCAGGGTGGAGGTTGTAACAAAACAGGTTTCTGTTCTGCTGAAAAAGAGTTTTCTCATTCAATGGACCTTAATGGCAAGGTTTATAGATTGTCAATAAGAATTGCTTGCCTAAAAACACAGAAATAAACAAAGTACCATCATACTGGCTCTTAGCCTTACAGCTGCCATAAAAATTAATTCTATCAATGCTCAATATAGATTGCCTTCAGACATGGAGCCAGAGCCTCAGCTACTGTAAATTGGCAGAGCTCTATTGTCCTCAATGGTGCTACACCAATTTACACCAGCTGGGACTCTAGCCCATAATGTAAATTGAGTGTGTTCAGTCAACTGTCCATCACAAGAGGTTTTAGCACACGATTATTACAATTAGCAATGCTAAACTTCATTAATAATAACCTAATTATGTCTATAAAATGATACTAAAGCTAATAAGTATTAATGTTAATCAATAGTATCACTGTATAACTTGGAATATATTCTCTGATAAATTCTTTCATAGCCTGTTTTAAGTCTATGGCATTCTGTGCTTTGCACTTACCCTTCCCATGGCTCATAAATGACACCGCGTTCTACATTTGGCTGGTCAAACAGGTGAATGCTCCTAATAGACTGAAGTGACAGCAGAACTCTCATAGACTTTAAGGTCAGAAGGGAGCTGGCCCAGCACAGGGTAGAGTGCACTCACCCATTTTCTTTAGCTGCAGCAGGATTCGTAAATACTTGCAGCCATGCTTGTATAAGGCCAAAATGGAAACTCAGCTGCACTGAAATTCAGAAAGTAAAAGCCCAATAAATCCTGACTCACTGTTTGTGTGTGAGATTTGTAACATGAACAGCTAAGTAGCCATACTTATGGTAAGATGCCAGCTTCACATTATACATGACAGACAACATGATGATGGGCTCAACGGTGCCTGGCCCTGACAGGGTTCATGAAGCTACCTGCTAAACTTCCTCAGTCCTGCTCTGCAGAAGCTAGGTACAAATATAGTCCTTGGGCTGGGAGTTGGTTGCACAAGGCCTACGTGAGACTAGCACTGCATCATGTGCTAGATTCTCTAGATGAGGGAGGGAGCTGGCCCAGCACAGGGTGGAGTGCACAGTATACCACACAGACACAAACACCCTATATTCCTGTAGGCATTGTACAATGGCCTAGAAAATCATAATGCAGCAGTATTTCACTACTCTGCTTATTAACGCAGGCTGTGGCTTCAAGGCACAGATAAGCCCAATATGAGCACAATCTTTGCAAGTGCAGTACAGAACTTTGAAAAACTGGTGGTGTGATGGATGTACCAGGTGTCTTATGTTCCATTCTGGAGGTCCCACCACCTGGATGCACCCCACCTGATGAAGGTATGCTTTTTTGGGAGGGGAGAAGTAGTGAATTTAGACCTACAAGAGCTGCCGAGAGGCCACCCAGAATCAGCCTCCAGCAGAACCAATAAGAATTTGTTCTTCAGTGGCTAGAAGGTCCATGAGCCCACAGAAATCAATAAAGGCCCAATAGCCAAGGTCAAAAGGGCTGGCTGCTGCCTTCAGAAGACAGTTCTGGGGTGAAGCTGAGACTAGGGTTACCACCTGTCCAGGTTTTCCTAAGATTGTCCTTTTTTCGTGGTAGCTATCCTGTGAAAGCCATAAAGGTGCTCAGTATACAGCATCTACTGACCAGTTCTATGGGCTCAGGCTCATCCTGGATGGCCTATGTTTTTGTACATCAGAAGAAGCAGCCCTAGCTGAGACAGAGAAGGAAGGAGCTCCCCTGTCAAATCCAATAAGCCTGGCCTGGTCAGGAGCCTAACTCAGACCATGCCTTTGTGAATGAGGCAGTGAAAGTCTGTTTTGTTTTACTCTGTGGAATTTAAAGCCCAGGTGGACATTGTCAGGAATCAGGACTTGTAGCAGAGTCCGTCTCCAGGCAACCTAATGAGTGCTGCTGGCCTTCAGTAGACTGCTTGATTGGCTACACCACCTGACTGTGTCAGCAGACCAGCTTTAAAGCCCATCAGCAGCAATTTGGTGGTTGTTCAAGGCATTTGCCTATGGGTGTAATAGCTCTCATGGCTCCTTGTTCTCAGTCCTGCTCCTGCCTTGCCTCCGACCCTTGGCCTTAATTGATTACTTCTGTGGTTGGCTCTGACCCTTGGCTCTGATTCCTGAATGCTGACTTTGGCATCTGGCCTCTGACACTGGTTCTGACCCTCAGGTCTGATTCATGGCTACTGACTCCTGCTCCAATCACTAGGCACAACCATCCACATCCTGGACTCTGACAGCTATTTTGAGTTGAATACCTACTCAAGTAAAGGGAGACTGTTTCAGAAATGGCTTTTCTGGTTCAGGTGAACGCAGGGCTGGCCTTACCATGAGGTGAACTGAGGCAGCCACCTGAGGTGCCAGACTGAGGGCGGGGGTAGGGAAGGGGGCAACACTAGGACCCAGAGTGTAGAAAATTGTGTTTGCTGCTGGTGCATATGTATTCTCTCTGCTCTAGATGCATAGAGATGGTGGAGTGCTGTGCTGGAGGAAGGAGGGCACAAGAGACATAACAGGCAGGCAGGAGAAAAGGTGAGAGGGAATAACAGAAAGCAGCAGGAGCTGCAGGGAGAGAGAGGAGGAGGAGGAGGAGGAGCCTCTTATGTACCTCTCTAGCACTCCCAGGAGCCTGGACTGATTAATATCAGCTTCTCAGGGAGCTTCCTGTTTCCTGCTGCTTCCCTGAACCCACTTGAGGAGAACAGGCTGTCAACTGAAGTAGTAGAAGCCAGTTAAGACGCTGATAGCTTCCCTCACTCAGGCCCTGCTACCAGCCTGCTTATTTGTCCCCTTCAATTGAGTGTTGAGAGCCACTATAGCTGGCACAGAACAGCAGGCATGAGTGAAAGAAAAAAAATGTCCCTCTGGGGCAGCATTCAGAAAAAGAAAGAAAGCAAAAGAAGCTTTTCTATCTAAGCAGGAAGGCGCTCTCCTGAGATACATAGACACAAATGTTCACAGTGAGCCTTCCGGTCCCAGTGAGGATGTGAGTGGTGAGGAGATGCCTGATCTTCCAGTTAGTCAGAGTGCAGGTGACCTAGCAGCTACTACAGCATCCATATCTTCATCTCAAATGGATGTAACCATGCACATTACTGAAGAAAAGTGTAGATCAGAGAAGAGTGTGGTGGAGGTGCAAGAAACAGCTACTGCTGAGTTTAGTTCCTTAAGTCTAGATGATCCAGGACTGGGGACCCACTTGTGCAGTAGCCTGAGGGACTTCCTTGTACTGCATGGGCCACAGCAAGTGAAAAATTTAATGTTCCTCAAAGACAATGAAAATAGAAGTTTCCATCCAACACATTACTGGCCTGAAATCCCCAATGATGACAAAGTGGAGAGGCCATGGCTTATGTACTCAAAAACCCAGAATGCTGCATACTGTTTTTGTTGCAAACTCTTCCAGTCTAATGTTCCAGCCACATTGGGTTCTACAGAAACAAAGGACTGGAAAAATCTGGCTAGAAATCTGGCATGCCATGAGAAGGCAGCAAATCACCAGAGAGCATTCCATAGGTGGAAAGACCTTGAGATGAGACTAAGGTTAAAGACCACCATAAATGATCAATATCAAGAGACTCTTTACTGGCAAAATGTTCTGAAAAAGCTCATTGCCATTGTGAGAATGCTTGCTACCCAAAACCTAGCACTGTGTGGCACTTCAAATCAGCTGTATATGTCAAACAATGGAAAGTTCCTTAAAACTGTGGAGCTGATGGCTGAGTTTGGTGCTGTACTTCAGGAGCATGTAAGAAGAGTCACCACCCAAGAAATGTACACACACCACTACCTTGGAAAAAGAATGCAAAATGAGATCATATAGTTACTGGCAACAAAAGTCAAACAGAAGGTTGTGGCAGATCTGAAGTCAGCAAGCTATTACTCTGTTATTCTGGACTGCACACCTGACATCAGCCATATGGAACAAATAGTTTTAATAGTGTGTTATGTAACAACAACTGAACCTAGTGAAAATGTCCCTGCAGGGTGACTGTCAGAGAGAATTTTCTAGAATTTATTGACATTGATGATACTACAGGAGCTGGTATGACAAATTTGCTTCTTAAAAAGCTGGAAGATACAGGAATTGCGATAGCTGACATGAGAGGTCAGGGCTACGATAATGGTGCCAACATGAGAGGAAAGAACAGAGGAGTGCAGACACGGATCTGAGAGTTAAACCCTCGAGCTTTTTTTCTCCCATGCAATTCTCATTAATTGAACTTGGTGGTCAGTGATGCAGCATCAGCTTCTAGTGAGGCTGCTGCTGAATTTTTTAATGTAATTCAAAGCATCTATGTATTTTTCTCTGCATCAACTCATGGATGGCAAATTTTGAAGCAACATCTGAGAACATCCTCTCTGACACTGAAACCACTGAGTGCCACATGATGGGAAAGTTGAGTGGAGGCGATAAAGCCTATCAAACACCATATTGGGAAGATAGATGATGCCATAGTTGCCATTATGGAGGATAATGCTATGATAGGAACTGTTCATGGGAGAACAGTGGCAGAGGGAAATAGAATCCCCAGAAACATCCGTAACTTCAAATTTCTGTATGGCTTAGTGTTGTGATATGACATACTGTTTGAAATAAATGTTGTAAGCAAGAGACTCCAAGGTGTTGACCTTGATATATCTGGAGCAATGGAACAACTGGACAAAGCAAAGTCATACTGTAACAGGGTGCTGGCTAGGAGAAACAAGCCAGGCCCTTGTTAGCCCTATTCCAGAGGAAGAAGGGTATTAGTTGGGCTGGCTGAGGGGCCATGCCCTAATTACCAGAGTGGATCCACTTGCAGGCCTGGGTAGCCAGCCTGCCCTATTAAGCTGGCTAAGAGACAGGAAGCAGGGGGAGGCAGGAAAGGGAGGAGTGTGGGCTCTAGATCCCTGCTGGCTGGGAAGTTATTAGTCTCCCAGAGTGTTGGTATCTGTAGATATCTGTAAATAATAGGTGGTGGGAACGTACACAAATAAAGGGACACAGGTGCTGTACTTCAGTTGGTCTCTGACTGCATTTGTGGAGGGGCTGAGACTGGGCACTGCTACATATACCTACAGTCTTACTGGTCAAATGAGGGATTTCAAAACATTCTGAAGAGTGCACAGAAGTTGGCAGAGGAACTTCACAGTGAAGCTATTTTCCCACCCATTCAAGAATACAAGAGTCACCGAAGAAGAAGACATTTTGATTACAAGGCACAAGATAATCCCATAAGAGACTCCAAACAACAATTCAAAGTTGAATTCTTTAACCAGGTGCTAGATTGTGCAATACAATCAGTTGAAGGATGTTTCATGCAGCTCAAGGAACACAGCAGTATATTTGGGATGTTGTATGATATTCCAAAACTCCTCACTATACCTGAAGAAGACCTACACCTGCAATGAAGGGCACTAGACACATGATGTTGACACATGATGACATGCGCAATATCGATGCGAGTGATTTAGGTGATGAACTGAAAGCCCTTTCAAGATACATTTCAGTAGGATCAACTCCAAAGGCTGTTCTGGAATATATGTGCATAAATAAGATGACCATCCTCTTTCCAAATGCTTTTGTTGCTCTGTGCATATTTCTAACACTTCCTGTAACAGTTGCCAGTGGAGAACACAGCTTCACCAAGCTGAAGTTAATAAAAACACTTCTACACTCCACAATGACACAGGAGAGGCTGGTTGGCCTTACAACCATCTCAACAAAGCATGAGCTGGCCCAGACTGTGGACCTTCAGGAAGCAGTTCAAATCTTTGCAACCAAGAAGGCACAGAAAGCACCACTTTGATTATTCAAACAGATAAAAAAATGCCATTGTTTACCATGCAGGCAAGAAAAGTTACATCTGCTGTTCAGGCATTTGAAAGTTAAGTGTTACATCAAATTTTTGAACAAGGCATTTTAAGTTGTTAGTTCTCCTGTATTGGGGTAGGTAGCAGAGCAGTACCATGAGAG
Source organism: Mauremys mutica (assembly GCF_020497125.1). Classification (NCBI taxonomy): domain Eukaryota; kingdom Metazoa; phylum Chordata; order Testudines; family Geoemydidae; genus Mauremys; species Mauremys mutica. The sequence continues at coordinate 50,350,471 of NC_059079.1, read as the reverse complement.
GAGTAGAACAGGAAGAAGGCAGAAATGAGATCTTTCAAAGTTTTGGCCCAAGTGAGGGGGCATGTGGGCATCATTTGAGCTCCCCACCTCAGGTGCCAAAATGTTGTGGGCTGGCCCTGGGTGAACCTCTCATAGGCTGAAATAGATGCTTGTCCCAACCTTAACTATGAGGAAGCTAGAGCTCCTCCATAATCGAATAGATCAGGGGTGGAGTAGGCAGCTTTGTGCTGCATAAATCTTCCCTAAAGCCATTTTGCCTAAGCTTTGGAGGATTCCCTTTATTTTGGGGGAAGAAAGACAGTTCCTTCCATTCCTGTATGAGAGGGATTTACTGTCTGTGATAGAGTTGAGCGAAAAGTCTTCCCTTAGACAAATGCAGGCACTCCTTTTCTTGTTGGTCGTTTGTCTTTATAGTCCTAGGGAAAAGTCTGTGCCTGGTTTGTTGTATCCTACAAAACAGTGTTCGTGAACACTAATTCAGATTCCGAAGCTTTGATTTGACCTGCTTCTGCCTTTTATTATTCACTATTTATTTGTGAATATTGGCAAGAATGGATTTTTGTTGACATGCTGTTTGGTGATTTAGCTGTATCCATGTGCTCACAAGGGTGCTTATAGATAAATAAGAGCATTCATTATTTATTATTTGTTATTCTCTGTTGAAAAAAGTTTGTCACCAGTTAGAGAGTAGAAACAATACAATTCAACCTAGGTTACCAATTGCACACTATGAATTACAAAGAGCTAAAGCAAGCATTTGCAGACAGCATATGGATTGAAATGTGTTTGCCTCACCCTAAACTATTTAGTTAATGATGAATGGTGAACTAACTTGTAAAATTCAATGTCAGTTTGCAAATAACTCACTGAGGAAAAAGGACTACATTTCAAATAAACAATTCAACCAGCTCTAAAAACAACTATATTTTGCAACAGTTGGGTTTTCCTATCCTCCGCATCAGAATTCTATCTGAAATGATGAATATCCTGGATGTTTCCAAAGAGTTTCTCTGAAAATTAGCTGGCGTTTCCAGCTGGTATTCTGAGTAGTCATTCTTACCTTGGAGCTGGATTTTGGCAGGGTAGTTGTTTAGCTGGGGCTGGCTGTGCCCAGATATGGATAAAATAATAGGAATTCTTTCCAATTTTAGTGACAATAGCTATATGGGGTGAAGTTCTGTAAGATAAGGTAATGGCGGTTTGGACTGATAATCAAGATGATGTCCATCCAATCCATTCTGAAACAGCCAAGTCAGCCTTGGTTATGATTCTGGTCTATGCATTCATTCTGCACTGTCTGAAGTGTAATATTGATTTCAAGATGTGGTACATAACCACCATGATACAAAGGTTGTTCATCTTAATTTCTGAGGTAGAGGTTCCAACACTGCACCAGAATTGCTCAGCCACATCCAACTTTTCTGTGAAGTCTTGACATTACAAAAATATTTTTTCCCACTGTCATCTGCTAGAAGAGGGGTTCTATTATCCAGGTTTCTATACTGCCCAATCACAAATATGAAAGTTGTTTTAAACTGATATTGTGAAATATCAGTATTGATCATATGTATGAAAAATGAAAAAAAAAACACTTTTTGCAAGGCAAACACTCATGAAGCAAAAACTGTCTATATCGCTGAGATTCAGTTAGGAACTATCTGCAGAGCCCATGTTTTTTAATCTTGCCTATTTTAAATGTTTTTGTTTTAAAGATGTGTAAGTTCTTAAACTTCAAAAGCAATGAAAAGTTATGAATTTCTTTCTTAACCTAATACAACAGTCTTTTGAATCATTTCCCACATTTGTACAATACATTGAATATCCGTGTACTTGGGTTCCCAGCAGATGGGGAATGAGCACATTTCTGCAGGTATAGCTGAATCCCTGGCACTAGTGCTAGACTCCTCCATTTTAAAGTTTATCTATAGAAAAATAATTTCCAATACCAAAAAGGAGAAATACTATAAAGCAAGAAAAATATAGTAACTTTATAGTCACTTTAGATAAAGCTCAGAACCAACAGATTACTAAGGCGCAACATCTGCAGTTGGGTGTGCCTGGACAGACCTTATGCCTGTGCAAAGTCTAATTTAAATCTGTGGGGCACTGCATGGATACAAATTCATGGATCTGACTTACAGGATCTGTTAGAACAAAAGAAACATGAGATTCTGTATAGTAGAAATCTAATTCTTCTCCTTTCTGGATTCAGACCTATTACATAAAAGCATGTAAGTTTCCAGCAGAGACTGGGAAATCTCTTGAAAATGGGCCCACATCAAAGAACAACCCTGGCTTAGGAATCGATACAAGGGAAAGAATACACAAATTTGGAAGGAAGGACCAGAATAACGCTGTTGGAGGAAATAAAACATAAATCTGCATAGGAGATGATGATGACAGGCACTTCCATATAAATCATAGAGGAAGCACAGTCTGGTAAAATTTATCTGTAATATTCCTGTAAGGCACTGGGGACAGTGTTTGGTTATATACATTCTCCCATCTCTCATTATTTGTATTAACTTAGTACCCCACTGATAGTGGGGAGCCCCATTGTGCTAGGTTCTGTATGGACACATAGTAAGAAACAGGCCCTGTCCAGAAGAGTTTGCACCCCAAATAGACAATGGTCAAGAGAATGAATTTGACTGTCTTGTCCCAGGTTATATACGAATTGAACTGAAGACAGATCTCCTGAGTCCCAAACCAATGCCTTATCCATAACACTATTCTCCCTCTCGAGGCTCGTTCCATTTCTTATAACAATGGATGGATACATGACAATATCTAAATACTATGTTTGGTATAGTGTATAGATTTGTGTGATTAAAATATACAGGGACAAATCCTCAGCTGTAGTTAATCAGCTTAGCTTTAGTGATTTTAATGTAGCTATGTTGATTTATACCAGCTTCGGATCTAGCCCATATTCTACATTGTTTGCAAATTACTTATACTGTGTAACATCCTTTTTTATGACTAACACTTGGCAAGGAAGATCTATATTCCCAGAAGTATTGTTTATGCTTATCTTACTGTGATACAATTTTTATTGATGTGGGTTTACACTGTCTAGAATTTCACATTTGAAAATGGAGTGCCTCTATTGACATCAGATTTCCATGGGAGTAACTCTTACAGAAATTGGCCCTCACACTCTGTTTTGACATTCTGGAATAACATAATCCCCCTCTGCTATAGCTTTTGTAGGATGGATTGAATGATAATGTGGTGGTTAACAAATCATCTTCTGCAAATTCCTTGTGCGTATGTTCACTTTTTAGTACTTTGCTCTTTTGGGAAATGTATGGCTGCCATTTTTTGCACTTAACTTTTTTACCACAATAGAGGCATGCTCTACTGTTCACAATGATGATATTAAATGTTCTCTACCTGCACACAAAAATCAAGCAATTTTCTTTTGCCTTTTCCCTGTATTGTGCTTCCTGCCCCCCTGATGCTATACCGAGAAATCATTGTTTCCAAAGCATTAAAAAAGAAACACATAATCTGATCTAAGTACAATGGCATTGGTATCCCTTTCACCTGCGGTGGTGTAAATCAGAAATAACTCCACTGAAGTTAATGGAATTACATTGAGCCCAATGTATATATACATAGATGGTAAAGAGACATTTAGGTTGAGATTTGCAAAGGAGACTGGGTAAATTAGGTACTCAAATCCCATAGAATTTCAATAGGAGTTCAGTACCTAGCTCCCTTAGGCTCATGTGAAAAACTAAGTTTTAAAACAAATATCCACTGAAGGAACAAAGTTTTGTTAATTTGGTGCATTCAGCTTTTCTTCTGGCTTCCATGAATGAAAAGTGTACAGAGGTTAATTGTGAAACTCATAAGCAGCACTTTCACTAATGTCAAAGCATTTAGGACTTAAGGGTTGATTTTGCTTCTATATAATCATGGCACTAAATTTAGAGTACCTCTTATAACATGCACATTAGAGATTTTATATGAAGCGGGGTCTGCAAAGATGCCTGTAAAAGCTCTGAATACATTAAAAAAATTCTACATCAGATACTTAATTTCTCTGCATAGTCCAACTATGAGATTCTTTTTAAGGCAAGTATCAAACAACATAAACATTCTTTAGCTATTTTACTGCTGTAAAATCTATGCCTGTTTTTAGTCATTTTTTATACTACACAATTTTTTCTTAAAAAGATTCTTTTAGCAGAACAATTAAAAAAAAAAAATCAGGCATATGCTCAAATGAGATCCAAATTGGTTAATTAAATTATACCACCACAAAATTTGCAATTGATTGGGAATGAGATCACGACTTTCAGCAATTTAATTGCACTCAATGATGGTTTTAGAGAAGAAAAAGTGTTATAAATAATCAACATATATGGGGGGAGGGATAGCTCAGTGGTTTGAGCATTGGCCTGCTAAACCCAGAGTTAAGAGTTCAATCCTTGAGGAGGCCACTTAGGGATCTGGGGCAAAAATTGGTCCTGCTAGTGAAGGCAGGGGGCTGGACTTGATGACCTTTCAAGGTCCCTTTCAGTTCTAGGAGATTGGTATATCTCCAATTATTACCTTTATATAGAATATTAGGGTTGGAAGAGACCTCAGGAGGTCATCTAGTCCAATTCCCTGCTCAAAGCAGGACCAACACCAACTAAATCATCCCAGCCAGGGATTTCTCAAGCCAGGCCTTAAAAACCTCTAATGCTAGAGATCCCACCACTTCCCTACGTAACCCATTCCAGTGCTTCACCACCCTCCTCGTGAAATAGTGTTTCCTAATATCCAACCTAGATCTCCCCCACTGCAAGTTGAGACCATTGCTTCTTGTTCTGTCATCTGCCACCACTGAGAAAGAGCCTACCTCCATCCTCTTTGGAAACCGCTCCCCCCCAGGTAGTTGAAGGCTGCTATCAAATCCCTCCTCACTCTTCTCTTTTGCAGACTAAATAACCCCAGTTCCCTCAGCCTCTCTTCGTAAGTCATGTGCCCCAGCACCCTAATCATTTTCGTTGCCCTCCACTGGATTCTCTCCAATTTGTCCACATCCCTTCTATAGTGGGGGGAAGGAAACTGAATGCAATACTCCAGGTGTGGCCTCACCAGTGCCGAATAGAGAGAAATAATCACTTCCCACGATCTGCTGGCAATGCTCCTACTAATGCAGCCCAATATGCCATTGGCCTGATACAACACTTTACAATTCAGGATACATACAAAAAGAAGAAAAATTAATGATCATCATTAAAATAAGACACAATAGGCCATTATATATCTGGCAAACAGATTTTAATCTTAGGTGTTCATTATTATTTACTTGCATTGTGACAGTGCCTTAGAATCCTAGTCATAGACCAGGAACCCATTGTGCTAGTTGTTGTACAAAAACATAATGGAAAGGTGGCCCCTTCCCCAAATATCTTTACAATCTAAGTATATATCAAGAGACAACGAGTGAACTGAGAAAATATTGGTTGTCATGATAAGGTGTGGTCTCAGAACACTAACCATTTTAATTTTTTTTTACAGGTATAAGAGTTTAAGGAGAGATTTGAAGAACAGTTTTGTGGACAATTATGAGGAGTTCCTCCAGTGCATGAATGGCAGCATGGGGGAAAGTAGGAAGGTGCTTATTTGAAAACTTAACAAGTGGGCAAAGGAGGCTGGCATCATGGGCTGATCAGAGATGGGAGTCGACATCTCGACAATAAATGAGGGACAATAGGGAGGGTGGGGATAGGCCATGAGGAGCCTTCAAAGTGAAGACAAGTTGCTTATTTTTGATGTGATGCTGAAAAGGGAGCAAGTGGAGAGATGTAATGAGCAGGGCCGCTCGGGGGGGGGGGCAAGAGGGGCAATTTGCCCCAGGCCCTGAGCCCCGCAGGGGCCCCCACGAGAGTTTTTCAGGGCCCCTGGAGCGGGGTCCTTCACTCGCTCTGGGGGGCCCGGAAAACTCTTGCGGGGCCGGGCCCCTGGAGCGTCTTCCGCTCCCGGTCTTCGCCGGCGGGGGGTCCTTCCGCTCCGGGGCGGAAGGACCCCCCGCCGGTGAATTACCGCCAAAGCGGGACCCTCCGCCGAAGTGCAGCCGGGTCTTCGGCGGTAATTCGCCGGCGGGGGGGCCCTTCCGTTCCAGGACCTGCCACCAAAGTGCCCCGAAGACCCACGGTGGGGGCTCCCCGCTGCCGAATTACCACCGAAGACCTGGCTGCACTTCGGCGGCGGGTCCCGCTTCGACAGCAATTCAGCGGCAGGGGGTCCCCGCCGCGGGTCTTCGGGGCACTTCGGCGGCGGGTCCCGGAGCTAAAGGACCTCCCGCCGCCAAATTCCCACTGAAGTGGGGGTCCCACACTGCCGAAGACCCCAGGCCCCCGGAATCCTCTGGGCGGCCCTGGTAATGAGAGGGGTGACATGGTCAAAGCAACAAGCTAGGAAAGTGATCTTTGCAATAGCAGTCTGAATAGATATGAGTAGGGCCCTAACAAATTCACAGCCATGAAAAACATGTCATGGACCATGAAATCTGGTCTCCTCCCATGAAATCTGGTCTTTTTTGTGCTTTTACCCTATACTATGCAGATTTAATGGGGGAGACCAGCATTTCTCAAATTGGGGGTCCTGACCCAAAAGGGAGTTGCAGGGAGAGTTGCATGGTTATTTTAGGAGTGTTGTGGTATTGCCACCCTTACTTCTGTGCTGCCTTCAGAGCTGATTGGTCAGAGAGCAGTGGCTGTTGGCCAGGTGCCCAGCTCTGAAGTCAGTGCTCCACCAGCAGCAGCACAAAAGTAAGGGTGGCAATACCATACCATGCCACACTTACTTCTGCACTGCTGCTGGCAGCGGCTCTGCCTTCTGAGCGGGGCAGCCAGCAGCCACTGCTCTTCAGCTACCCAGGCCTGAAGGCAGTGCCACCACCACCAGCAGCAGCCCAGGAGTAAAGGTAGCAGTACTGCAACCCCCTCGCCCCTCAACAATAACCTTGTGATCCCCACAAGTCCTTTTTGGGTCAGGATCCCTACAATTACAACACCATGAAATTTCAGATTTAAACAGCTGAAATCATGAAATTTATGATTTTTAAACTCCTATGATGTGAAATTGACCGAAATGGACGTGAATTTGGTAGGACCCTAGATATGAGCAGAACAAGGCTACATTTGCCAAAACCAGAGAAGAAGGGGTTGCAGCAGTCAAGATGTGAGATAGGGAGGGCTGAGATGGGAGTTTTAGCTATATGGATGAACAGAAAAGCCCACATCTTAGAGATGTTATTGGGGGCGGGGGAGGAAGATTTAGCTACAGCCTGGATATGCTTTGTTAGAGGCCTGGAGGCCCCAGAACACTGGTAGTGGATTATAAAATCTTTCCCTTTCATGTTGCCAGTTTAAATCCAACTCAGCTTGACAATGATGAAATGCTTTTAGCATCTGATGGCTGTTCAGGGAGGCAATCTGAAAGAAGCTGGTGGTAATCCACTACCATATCTCAGTCCAGCTCCTAGAGAAAGAGTGTCTATATCCCCCAACACACAAAGAAAGAAAGAAAGAAAGAAAGTTAGTTAGTTAGTTAGTTAGTTAGTTAGTTGAGGGGGTGCAGTAGTCCAGGACTATGTTTTATAAAATGCTAGTTGCTTTTTCATCATAATTTGTTATTTATTTATCTATATAGGTTGTGTCATCATGTAAAAATCAATAAATTTACTAAAATCTAAGGAAATTATATGGGGGAGGAGGACCTACATCCATGCAAGCTTAGGTTTGCTAAATAAAATAAAGTCAAAAAATGCAAAATGGAAGGTTCCTACAATGATGGTAACTCAGCCAGTTTGCATATACATAGGAATATTTATTCCTTTCTCTCTGGTTAATGGCTTACAGTATTGTGGCTGATGTTGGAACATAGATCATAGGGGATACAACTGTAGCTGTTGGAATATTTTCTTTTGTAGTATTTTTTGTAAAATTCTGTAAATATAAATGGCACTTTCACAACATGCATGAAGAGAAGAGGACTTAGCTTAAAATATTTTACAATCTAAGGATTTGGTCCTATAATCTGCTCCTCACCAGTGAACCACTGCATCTCCCCAGCAAGTGCCAAGAAGTGAATGAAGCATCACATTATGGATTAGCTTGAAGCCCAGTCAGTACCACAATTTGATCACCAGTATCTAGGCAGAGCCCCCAAAAGTTAAGAAGATGGTAATGAGTCTTTGAACAAGTGCTAGGGAGCTGTACTTGTGTGTCTGATTGCAGGACTGCAGCCTAAATCAGATTAGTATCACCTATCTGGCTGGCCATTATTGTTTTCGTGTATTCCCCAGTCTCTCTGCAGGCATCTGTTGTCACTTGTCTTATACTCAGATTGTAAACTTTCTGGGGCAGGGACAATCTTCTTGTGCTGTCTTTGTACAATATCTAGCACAATGGTGTCCTGGTCCATGACTAGGGCTCCCAGGGGCTGTGGTAATATTAATAATAATTTAAAACAATGCCCTGTACAATAGCCCCTACATAAATGAATGTGGAAATATTAGTGAAGGAGAACATATGAAGCCTTGGCAAAGGAGTGTAAGGAGATGTGTTTGGTGCAAAATGGAGTTTAGACAGTGTTTATTAATAATAATTATATTCCCAAATGATTTAATCCTATAGAGGACACGAGGGCATGTACGGTGTGAGAGGGAATATTGGCTGGAATGAGAGTAGAGATGGAGCCAGGCTGGAACTGTCCATTCAAGCATGCTGCTTCTTACTGATAAAGATGTCAAATATGCAAAATGTATTAGCTAGCCCAGCATTTAAGGAGATTTACTATGCCCAGTTAAAATGGTTTGCTACAATGACAGTACAAAATGTCTGAAGATAAATTTTTACTCAAGACTAACTTGTTTCAATCCTGACAGAATTCAGTGCAGAGACATCACTAAAATGTTCATTAAAAAATCCCAATGCCTCATGGAAAAAAACTAACAAAAGCATATAATTTATAAAGAGTACAGCTCATACTAACATATTATATATACTTTTATCTGAGTATATATAGCCCGACTACAATATTGTGCAGTGTCCACAGGCCAAAGAGGCAAAGAAAGAAAGAAAGAAAGAAAAAGAAAACAATCAACAGATCTAGGTACTGTGGGGACATGAAATCCACAGATTCCTGCCCCTTCCCATTAACCCATGGAACTGCTTCTTCTTCTGAGATGTGGGAGGAGACCTGCTGATCTTCTCCATAGCCAGTACAAAAGCATACTGCCTTCTACACATTTGGGCTTGTCCTCCAGCTGATCTTGCACTATCTGTGTGTTCTGAGGAGCAAACTCCCTGTTTGTTCTACTGTGGGGGATAAATCCGAACTCCTGACTGAATGACCTGGGGAAAATGCCATGATTTGGTTTGCATAATGGGATTTCTCTCCCTGGACTATTTCCTGCCTGGATGAGGCTGATTCCTCACCTACATTTATAATCCTACCATATTCTGCAAAAACAGTGACTCCCAAGTGCTACAGCTAGCATAATGATACTGTTGAGGTCTAGGTCATTGCTCGGCAAAACTGTGTTATCTTAATAATTACTGGGGTTATAGTAATTATTATGAAGTCACAAACAGGATTCTAAAAACAAGAGCTTCTTTCCAAGCCAACGACCTTAATAGGAAGGAGAATAGGAAGAACAACATATCTTGCAGTACACATAGGAACAGAATTGTTTCCTAATAGGAAGTTTCCAAAGTTATCCATAATACATCTGTAGTTCTTTAACAAACTACCTATGCAGCAAAATCAATCCCTGACTGCCCTTCTCTACTGTAATTCAAATGTGCTTGTAACACAGGGATGATGGGCTGTTTTGACAGCTGTAGATAGTATGACAAATAGCTCTCACAGGTGAGACACTGACATAATTGAAATGTGCTGTCAAAATGGATAGAGGAAGGAACATGAGTATGTCGTTACAAAACACAAGTGCAAGGAATATTCCTTCTGCTCTTCCACTTATATTAACACACCAGTTCTAGATTGTTCCAGTTGGCTGTGGTAATTGTGATCCCATTGTACTGAAAACAGAGTAAACACCTTCATTAAACATTTCCAAAGGATGAATGCTAGCTCAGGGAGATGAAATGCAAAAGGGTTGTATATGTGTGGCATAGTCTGGGAGAATGTTCAGCTTTTAGCATTTTAAATGACTACAGCCAAGCACTGAGGTACAACCATATCTGCTCTAACCCCGCAGACAGAGACCAACACCTAGAAAATCTCCACCAAGCATTCACAAGACTACAGTACCCAGACGAGGAAATAAGGAAACAGATCAGCAGAGCCAGACGTGTACCCAGAAGCCACCTACTGCAAGACAAACCCAAGAAAGAAACCAACAGGACTCCACTGGCCATCACATACAGTCCCCAGCTAAAACCCCTCCAACGCATCATCAGGGATCTACAACCCATCCTGGACAATGATCCTTCACTTTCACAGGCCTTGGGTGGCAGGCCAGTCCTCGCCCACAAACAACCTGCCAACCTGAAGCATATTCTCACCAGTAACTGCACACTGCACCATAGTAACTCTAGCTCAGGAACCAATCCATGCAACAAACCTCGATGCCAACTCTGCCCACATATCTACACCAGCAACACCATCACAGGACCTAACCAGATCAGCCACAACATCACCGGTTCATTCACCTGCACGTCCACCAATGTAATATATGCCATCATATGCCAGCAATACCCCTCTGCTATGTACATCGGCCAAACTGGACAGTCTCTAAGGAAAAGGATAAATGGACACAAATCAGACATTAGGAATGGCAATATACAAAAACCTGTAGGAGAACACTTCAACCTCACTGGCCACACAATAGCAGATCTTAAGGTGGCCATCCTGCAGCAAAAAAACTTTAGAACCAGACTTCAAAGAGAAACTGCTGAGCTCCAGTTCATCTGCAAATTTGACACCATCAGCTCAGGATTAAACAAAGACTTGAATGGCTTGCCAATTACAGAACCAGTTTCTCCTCCCTTGGTTTTCACACCTCAACTGTTAGAACAGGGCCTCATCCTCCCTGATTGATCTAACCTCGTTATCTCTAGCTTGCTTCTTGCTTGCTTATATATACCTGCCCCTGGAAATTTCCACTACTTGCATCCGAAGAAGTGGGTATTCACCCACGAAAGCTCATGCTGCAAAACGTCTGTTAGTCTATAAGGTGCCACAGGATTCTTTGCTGCTTTTAAATGTTAGAAGTGTATATAGGACACTGTATTTGAAGAAATTTGGCTTTTTAAAAGAAGTTTGCCTTCTTAGACCCACTCTTTGAAACCTACATGCTTTCAGACACTGGTAGTTGATGATGGGGATGTGGAGTGAGGAGACCTTGAGACTTACATATGTCTTAAGTCAGGCACATAAGGTACTGGACACTTTTGAAAATATAGACATTAACCTCTTTGAGCCTCAGTTTCCCCATTTGGAAAATGATAGGGATAATACTATCATAATGATATGAGGCCTAATAAATTATGATTTTAAAGCTCTATGTAAGGCACAAATTCTGCCCTACGAACTAATGCTGGTCTGCAGTGCAAGGAGAACAGAATTTTGGAAGGGGCTGCAAATGCATAAGACTGAACACATTTACAGAGAAACAGAGTCCAAATCTGTTTTTCTCCTTCCCTTTTCTGGGTTCCAGTGATATATGTTTACATGGTCTATAGTTGGAGGGGAGGAGAAGGATCTTTCTTCATTTTGTATGGGCATGATTCCATATAAAGGATGTGGTTCTTCTTTAGATTGCAAGGAGGTGATGAGAGGAGGTCTCACTCTATCAAAGCTGTATTATTTTGCAAGATACAGTTTCAATTTGTAGGATGTGACAGACACCCACACACCCATGTCAATAGACGCAGTGAGAGGGTTTACTATTTCACTATGTGTAGAGATTGTCAGGTAATCTGTTGGTGCAGGTAATCTGTTGGAAGCAGGGCTGGAACCAAGTGTGAGGAATTAGGTAATTCCCCGAGCTATAAAAGAGATGTGCTTTGATGCCTTCTGGTTAGACAGCAGAATAGGGCACACCTTCTGGAGGGGTAGGGTGCAAGTTTTGCTAATGGACTGAAGCTATGGTTACTCCTTTATGTTTAAATAATGTGGTGATTAGGCTGAAGGGAGCCTCTTGAATTCTTCGTTAGGAGGAAGGCTTTATGTTTGCTTTGTTTTTCTTAAATGGGCTCCATTAAATGTATTTTTACCAGTCAGTTAGGCTTCACTAACCCTGGCTGATCAATCCTTTCCTAACCACAGATGTTCTGTCCTGCCATAGAGACAAGCAAGTTACAGTTATTCTGAATTTTGGCGTTATTGGACCAAACTGGCTAGTTACATTTACTCATTTCAATGAGTATAAGAAAGCAATATACCGTATTTTTCCGTGTATAAGACTATACTTTTTCCTAAAATAGTTAGACTAAAAATTGAGGGTCGTCTTATACACGGAAGTAAGCCGAGGAGAGAACCGCGGGAATGCGAAACTGCCCATACCCAGTGATGAGCTGCCAAAATCCCAACCCTTATCCACCCCCCACCCCACCCCCGAACTCCCCTGCCCTCTCTCCGGGCGGCCGGGGAAGCGGGGACGGGGCTGGAACTGGGCAGCCGGGGAAGCCGGGCCGGGCGGCCAGGGAAGCGGAGCCGGGGAAGCGGGCCGGGTGGCCGGGGAAGCGGAGCCGGGGAAGCAGGACCGGGCGGCTGGGGAAGCGGAGCCGGGGAAGCAGGGCCGGGCGGCCGGGGAAGCGGAGCCGGGGAAGCGGGACCGGGCGGCCAGGGAAGTGGGGCCGGGCGGCCAGGGAAGCGGAGCCGGGGAAGCAGGGCCCAGCGGCCCGGGAAGCGGAGCCAGGGAAGCGGGGCCCGGCGGCCGGGGAAGCGGGACCGGGCGGCCAGGGAAGCGGGACCGGGCGGCCAGGGAAGCGGAGCCGGGGAAGTAGGACCGGGCGGCCGGGGAAGCGGCGCCGGGGAAGCGGGCCGGGGGGCCGGGGAAGCGGGACCGGGAGGCCAGGGAAGTGGGGCCCGGCGGCCGTGCCGGGCGGCCGGGGAAGCGGGACCGGGAGGCCAGGGAAGTGGGGCCCGGCGGCCGTGCCGGGCGGCCAGGGAAGCGGAGCCGGGTAAGCAGGGCCCAGCGGCCCGGGAAGCGGAGCCAGGGAAGCGGGGCCCGGCGGCCGGGGAAGCGGGACCGGGCGGCCAGGGAAGCGGGACTGGGGAGCCGGGCGGCCGGCCGGGGATGCGGGGCAGGAGTCGCGCAGCTGGGGAGCCGGGCGGCCGGGGACCCGGGGAGCTGGACGGGCAGCAGGAGTCGGGCGGCCGGGGAGAGACGCGGCAGGAGCCAGGCAGGGCCGCCGCTGGAGACCAGCTGGGGTGCATGGCCCTCCTCGTCCCCTCTACCCCTACCTCTGCGTCCTCTTCCTGGGCCTGAGCGGCAAAGTCGGGGGGGACAGCTGCAGCGCGGCTGGAGGGCAAAGAAAACAAAACAAAAAAACTTGTGGCATGGTCGGAACGGCAAAGCAGGAGGGAAAAAAACCAAACAAAAAAACCTGCGGCACAGCCGGAGCAGCAGGGGGGAGGGACCTGCAGCGTGGCCGGAGGGGCTAAGCAGGGAAAGAAAACAAAACAAAACAAAAAAAACCTGGGGCATGGCCGGAGCGGCAAAGCAGGAGGGGGAGAAAAAACAAAACAAAAAACCTGAATTTGGGGTTAGAAAAGTGGGGGGCGTCTTATACATGGGGGCGTCTTATACACGGAAAAATACGATACATGCAGCAGAAGCCATCATTTGTCAAGTGTGCTAGTCCTGTGAGCCAGATAGGATAGCTTAGGCATTATCTCCGATAGCCCAGTCATCGAGAAGGCAATATCCAAATAGGATGAGATGTGTTTTGGGAGTGTGGGTGGGAGCCTGTTGTAGTGTGAGTCAAACATTATATCCCTGCACTTGTATAGTAAGAAAGGATGTACCATCCAGCCAAGACCTGTTTATTTTGAGGAAGATGAAAATGTGTATGTGAGGGTTTTGTTGTGTTTTTTTAAAATACTTGTATGTTTTACATAGGCACTATCAGTCACATCAGTGATGACCACTATATATACAGTCTCAAAGCTGAGACAGACATCCTAATCTTTTCACAATTGTTCACAATGCATTACTGAAGCTGACCTGTATACTGCAGAGTAAAATGTTCATTGCAAAAGAAGTCTTTCATAACAGACAGTAATAATAGGAAGAGCAAAGCAGAGAGATATAACCCAATGTTATTCCGTACCATTGTCTTTTAGTTTACTTTCCCTTTGCTGAATTAAGAACTTCACTATTGTGATGCACAGAAGATACTACAAGCATACCTTCTTGCAACAACCTGCATGCTGCCCAAACACAGTCAGCAAAGGCCTTTACCAGAGACGCAGCAAACAAAATGGAAGGAGAATTGGTGTGATCTTTTGAGCTTAGAGCAAAAGTCCCTGAAAGAATCTTTCACCAACAGAAATTGGTCCAATGAAAGATATTACCTCACCCACCTTGTTTCTCTTACACTCCCCATTGTCACTTTACACATCTATATGAGCTAATACAGACACAAATACCAATAATAGCAGAAGAGTGGAACTGCATATAAGTCTCAAAATCCACAACTGAGAGAGAAGGCTACACTGGTTAAAAAACATTAAGCTTAGAGGAGAAGTGAAGGTAGCTGTAAAAAAATAAGAAAAACAAATGGAATAAAAGGCAAATTGATAGTAATTAATATAAATCAGAAGCTAAGAATTGTAGAAAATTGATTAGAGAAGCATAAAGGCACAAGGAGAAGTCTATGGCTAGCAAAGTTAAGGGCAATAGGCTTTTTGTTTCATGTTTGGTTTTTATTATATTTGGAACAAAAAAATCTTAACACTGGTATTTGTCTATACTAGATGGACATGATAGAATTGTAAATAATTCAGAAAAGACAGAAGTGTTCAATAAATATTTTTTTGGTATTTGGGGACGCCAGATGCTGTAGTCATCAATGATGACAAAACTCTTCCCATTCCCCAACTACTAAACAGCAGTTTCTGAAGCTAGACATTTTTAAGTCAGCAAGTCTGGATAACTTGCATCCAAGAATTTTACAAGAGCTGGCTGAGACTTTTAATTTTGCTTTTCAATATATTTTGGAACACTGAGGAAGTTCCAGAGATATTTAAAAAGGGCAAATGGGATGACCCAAGTAATTATAGGCCTGTTAGTCTGACATTGATCCAGGGCTAATTAATGGAATGTGTGATTCCAGTCTCGATAAATAAAGAATTAAAGGAGGGTAGTATAATTGATGTTACTCAACAGGATTTATGGAAAATAGATCCTGTCAAACTAATTTGATAACCTTCTTAAATGAGATTACAAGTTTGGTTGTTTGTAATATACTTAAAATTCTGTAAGGCATTTGGTTTGGCACTGCACAACACTTTGATTAAGGAACTAAAATGACACAGAATTAACATGGTACATATTACATGGATTAAAAACTGGTTAACTGACAGGTGTCTCAATGTAATTATAAACAGGAGATAATCTTCAAGCTGGTGTGTTTCTAGTAGGGTCCCATAGGGATCAGTTTTTAGCCTGATGGTATTTAATATTTTTATCCATGAACTGGAAGAAAATATAAAATCAATACTGATTAAAGCTTGCAGATGACACAAAAATTGGGGGAGTGGTAAATAAGGAAGAGGACAGGTCACTACAGAGCTACCTGGATTGCTTGATAAACTAAATGCAATGAAACAATATGTGTTTTGATACAGACAAATGTTAAGTTATACATCTAGAAGCAAAGAATGCAGGCCATATTTACAGGTTGAGGGACTCTATCCTGGGAAGCAGTGACTCTGAAAAGGCCTTGAGGGTCATGGTGGATACTCAGAAGAACATGAGTTCCCAGTGCCATTCTGTGGCTAAAAGGTCTAACATGATCATTGGATATATAAATGGGAATCTTTAGTCGGAGTGGTGAGGTTATATTGTTTCTGCATTTGGCAGTGGTGGGACCATTAGTGGAATACCATAATTGTTGCAGGTGACTGAACACTAATTTCAAGAATGTGAGAAAAACTGTGTTATGGCTGTGGCCAAATTAATAAAATGAAAATGGAAGGAAGAAATCTTACCTACAAAGATGGGATCAAAGACTAAGTGTATTTTGACAAGAAAATGTTGTGTTTTAGAAACCAGATAATAAAACAAGATAGATTAGGAAACCATTTACTCAAAACTGTATTAACAAATTAAGAATAATTTACTATAATTTGGTAAGGCTGACATAATTATCAAGATGATATTACATTTGTAATAAATTCATAAGATCCATGTTTTTGAGCCAAAGTAGTGTAGATATAAAATGTATTTGTTAGTAAAATTAAAATGTAAATTCCATACTAATACACTATATTTTTCTCTTATTAAATAAATCTAACTTTTTCTGGCTCATTTGGGCATTCTGTATAGGTGAAATTTCATCCTTTGTTAAAATGTCTAAAATTATTTTAAAATTTTAATCTATTTAAAAGAAAACTTGTCCATAAGGTAAACTATTACTACTTCTGCTGTGCTAGCAACTGAGTCTTTAAATACAAAACAGTGAACACAAGGATCTATATCAGTGTACAACTACAAAGGAATCTTCTGAAATATCATTTAACATACTGTATATTATTAATTATTTTAGCCACATGTTCTTTCCTACATACTGACAACGGAGATTCAATGATCTTTATACAATCTTTATGGTAATCTCTGATTAATTTGAGATATATCTTTATGTATACGTGTGTGATTGCACAATAGTTGAGAATTTTAACAACATACATTTAATTAAAAATTAACTGAAAGAATTAAAATATAATTATTCTTTGTGTGTTGGGAGTATATCGATAGGTATATGTGTATACTTAATACTACTCACGATGATGAAGTATAGAAGTTTTATAGGCATAAATCAAAATAACTATATTAATCACAAATAATAAAGCCACTATACTATACTATTAAACTATATAATAAACAATCCTCAACATCAAATTCTGTGAAAGAAGACAACAATCCTATGGGTTTAGTGAAACTGATTGACTCTAATTAGAGGCCTGAACAGAATAAACAACCACAGTAGAAATGAATTAATTTTCATACCAAGTTCTAAGATCACAGTTGCAAAGGATAGTATAAAGTATTGATCTTTTACTCTATTAGAGCCTGACCTAAAGCCCGATGAAGTCAATTAAAAGGCTAGCAAAACAAAATCCATGAGCCACTGTTTATTCAAAATTGTATTTTTACCTCTCCAGTTTTGAAACAAATTTAAAACTTGAGCTAAGCACATTATTCATTAAAAAAAAGAGTGTTTGATTATTTTGGCTTCTTTCTGCTCACAGAATGTCACTTTTTACAGAAAATAATTATCTTCAAATGGACAAAGAGTCCTGATGTCCATGCGTCTGACGAAGTGGGGATTCACCCATGAAAGCTCATGCTCCAATACGTCTGTTAGTCTATAAGGTGCCACAGGACTCTTTGTCGCTTTTTACAGATCCAGACTAACACGGCTACCCCGCTGATATTTTCTGTAATTCATTCATTATTTGAATGTACTGAGAACATTTTTTTTCTTACTCCATGGATGAATTGCAAAGTCTGCTGTATGTATTTGATACTCAATATAAGATATTCAAAAGTCTGGTTAGTTATGATTGTCCACATAAGTCACACTTTTGTTTGAAACTGAGCACAAAATGGATGCAAACTTTTTAAATCAGTGCAAATACTCAAGGAGAATGTTATTCACAGAAACTATTCACCCACCTCTAACACAAAAGAACTTTTGAGCTGTACTTGTTAGTTATAGTATTTGAACTAGTTCAAGAGGGAAGCTCGGAAGAAATTGTAAATTAAGATTTTCAAACAAGTCATCTTATTAGTCATCCCATTACTTCTGAGCCTGAAAAACTAGCTTACATATTTGGTATCAAAGGGTTCTGAAATATTGGATCAGTAAAATGATAGTGAAGCCAGCAGTCCAGATGGTGTTCACTGCAACCTACTAAAATTAGCTGCATCGTTTTGGGCTCACTGTCTCACTTATCTATTTAATTATTTCAATAATCTATGTGAATTTCTGGCAAACCAGAAAACTACTAAAACTGTGACCCTTAATACAGTATGTGATTCAGGGTCTTGTGTGTTCGTTTTATTTTGTTTTTACAATTAAGGAACATTATAATATAGTATATGCAAAACATTTAAGAAATTACTTTTTAACCTACAGCTTGCATTCCATAATGAAATCTGTTTGTGCTTGTTAATGTCTTCAAAATGGAACCCTCAGTTTTTACCCTTACCAATCAAAATTTCAGATGATTTTCACATAATAGCTAATGACATTTTCTCCAATCCAATATATATTAATCTCAGAGGCTTTGGATTAAGTGAATAAACTCTTATTATTTGTATTTCAGTGGTGACCCAGTGCCCTGAGCCATATGGTCGACAGTATGTTTGTTACTTAAATAAAGGCTATGGAATATGACAACCAAGTTTTGGTACAGTCTCTATCAACATACTAATAAGTAAAAAGAGTTATGACAAATGTGGGATTTTTTATGAACTATTTATTTGACTCTGTACCTATCACCTTGGCATTGCTACCTGTTTTTGGGAAAGAATTGATTTCCTCCCTAGGACATGGGAGATCAGGCTAGGTATTTGACATATACAGTCACTAGAACTTTGTTGTGGAGTCGACACTTTTGAAAACAAGATACTACAGAGTCAATGGAAACCAATAACCAAAGATTAACACCTGGCTTCACAGGCTGAACATGTGAATACAGCACAGCTCTGTCTGTAGAATAAAGACATCAGATGTCAGGTGTCTGTGTGAAGAGCAAGGAACACAGATAGAGAGCTTTCCTAGAACTGAGAAGAAAAAGAGACAGAGAGGGCAAGGATGGGTTCAGGTGAAGTAAAGCATGGAGATGCCCTGGCTTTCACCAACAGGAACCATATTCTAAGCCAGCCTCTCTTTCTCATTCTAACCCAAAGACTTTGATTCTATATTCCAGATGACTAATACATAGTTACCTTCTTTTGAAAAGCTATCTGCGGTCACTGCAATTATTTACTGGGAGCATTGCACCCTGAAGGGGTAGGAACAAGTCTCCTGCAGGAATCTGGTTTGGCTGCACTTGCTGCAGACAGCCATGAAGAGAGAGATAGGGATTGCTAGCACCCAAAGGCCCAGTTTCAAAGTCATGGAGGTTGCGGGCCTGCCCATGTGGAACTGTGTGGATCCTTGTGGTCCAGCACATTAAAGGAGGGACTGGTTATAGGTTGGGAAATAGTCATACCCTGTGAATTTATGACGGAAGAACATTTTTCTGTCTTCTCTCATGAATGATATGCCACTAATATATGATGAATGCAATACACACCTACAATATATATATAAATGATAGGACATTGCCTAAAATGATAAAGCTTGCCAATGTTGAATTGAAAAGACGCCTAATTGAAAGTGTCCCAGTTCTAATTTCATCTAAGAGTGTGAATTGACTGTAGATCTTGTCAAATGATAACTAAGGTATGCAGATACATAATATTCATAGTCAATTTCACTAAATTTCTGTAGTCAATGGAACACAAAATATATACTTATACCCGTGGCTGTCAACCTCTCCATACTACTGTACTCCTTTCATGAGTCTGATTTGTCTTGCGTACCACTCAAGTTTCACCTCACATAAAACTACTTGCTTACAAAATCAGACATAAAAATACAAAAGTGTCACAGCAAACTATTACTGAAAAATTGCTTACTTTCTCATTTTTGCCCATATCATTATAAAATAAATCATATATGATATATATATATATATATATATATATCATACTTACATTTCAGCGTATATTACATAAGAACATAGGAACGTCCATACTGGGTCAGACCTAAGGTCCATCTAGCCCAGAATCCTGTCTTCCGACAGTGGCCAATGTCAGGTGCCCCAGAGGGAATGAACAGAACAGGTAATCATCAAGTCACCCATTCCTAGCTTCTGGAAAACAGAGACTAGGGACACCAATCCCTGTCCATCCTGGCTAATAGCCATTGCTGGACCTATCCTCCATGAACTTATCTAGTTCTTTTTTGAACCCTGTTACAGTCTTGTCCTTCACAACAGCCTCTGGCAAGGGGTTCCACAGGTTGACTGTGTATTGTGTGAAAAAAATACTTCCTTTTTGTTTGTTTGGGGCCTATTAAATTCATTTGGTGACCTCTAGTTCTTGTGTTATGAGAAGGAGTAAATAACACTTCCTTATTTACTTTCTCCACACCAGTCATGATTTTAAAGACCTCTAGCATATCCCCCCTTAGTTGTCTTCAAAGCTGAAAAGTCCCAGTCCTATTAATTGCTCCTCATATGGAAGCAGTTCCATACCCCTAATAATTTTTGTTGCTCTTTTCTGAACCTTTTCCAATTCCAATATATCTTTCTTGAGATGGGGCGACTACATCTGCACGCAGTATATAGAGCAGTATAAACAAGTCACTGTCTGTATGAAATTTTAGTTTGTACTGACTTTGCTAGTGCTTTTTATGTAGCCTGTTGTAAACCTAGGCAAATATCTAGATTAGCTGTACACCCTGGAAGACCTCTGTATACCCCAGGGGTATGTGTACCCCTGGTTGAGACCCACACTGACTTAGAGTATGGGGATCTTGTATGTCTTTCTACAGATATACATGTTTATTCTATGGATATTCTGGTCCCAAGTGGAAAAGAGAGTACTGAAAACGTTGGAAGCTCACTGAGTGTGCATGTGATAACATCTTCTGTGAGTAGAGAGTAATTTTTTCAAGAATCTTGCTAAGTTTCTCTGGTACATTTTTTTGTTGCTAGAAATGTCCAGTGATACAATTGGGTTAATACCAGTCCCATATTTCCCCAGATCTTGCTTTGCCATAAGAGTTTCTGTTGCATGTTTCATAAACATTACATGAAATAACTAGTGGTGTATTAACAGCAGTGGCATATGTAAGACTTTATTGTCCCACTCTAATTGGCACTGGTGAGGCCTCAGCTGGAGTACTGTGTAAAGTTCTCCAGCTCCAAACGTAAGGAGAGATGTGAACAAACCAGATAGAGTTCAAAGGACAGCAACAAAAATGATACCAGAAATAGAAAACCTGACCTATGAGGAAAAGTTAAAAAACCTAGGCATGATTAGTTTTGGGAAAAAAATATGGGAACTAGGGGTGGTGTCTGATAAGTCTTCAGATATGTTAATGATTGTTATAAAGAGGACAGTGATCAATTTTTCTCCTTGTCCACTATATGGGTAGTCAAGCACTGGAATCCCCATTATTAGAGGATTTTTAAGAACAGTTTGGATATATACTTGTCAGGGATGGTCTAGGTTTACTTGGTCCTGCTTCAGAGCAGGGGACTGGACTTAATGATCTCTTGTCCCTTCCAGCCCAACATCTCTGATTTTTATACGGGCAAGAAGTTTTTGTGATTTATGGCATGCCATTCTGAAAGCTAGGCCAAAAAAAGTACACTCTGGTTGTGAGCAAGTTAATAGTACTTTAATTTTAATAGAAGCACACTTGGCCAAAAAACAAACAAGAATGGGAGTTCTAACAGTGCTCCCCAATTTCATTTAGTGTAATGAATGAGATATAGTGCATTTATAAAATTGATTAACAGGCCTGGTTTTCTTTGTGGTGGTAAACTGCCCAGTGTTGATTGCAATTATTTTGTATTTTAAAGTTTGCCAACCAACTAACACTGAATGCAGAAAATAAAATTCAAATATTCAGTTGATTGACTGGATAAAAGCCTACCTTTTAGTTTTCCTGTTAAAAAAAATATTAAAATTTGCACATTAAAATTAATAGAAATACTGATTAAAAATCATTAAAGGCACAGCTACATATGCCAGAATCAGAATCCTTAAATAATGTTGATGTAATTTCCAGGCAATGGTGGAATTTGCCAAACTGTATCCAACAGACGCCATATTTGTACAATCTTAATGTTCTGTGTGTATATGTGTATAATCTTATTATCTCTAAATTCCTTTTACAAAATGAACATACAATTCAGTATGAGCCTAATGTAGCAAAAATCCATCTGTGTATTCAATTCTTTCACCAGATAGTAGCAATTTGAATGTTTGTGTTACCTGCTATGACCTGCTATATTTATGTGCATTTCTTTGTTAGACATTCAAAACATAAAACTGTAAAAAATGATGATAGATTATATTGTAATCTAAATGCTGATGCTGAATTGCTGCCCTAAATCAGCATTGTAAATGAGATGTTGCATCTCAATTGATTTACCTGGCTAAAGGATTTTAAATGAACATAGGTTTTTTTCAGCCTACGACCCTGCAGTAGCTGTGATGAGCACTGAAAAAAAAAACTCAGGTATGTGAGTGTGGTGTGTTTGCTGCAGAAATGAGATGGAAAGCTGCTTCCTCTATCTTTTCTTTTTGCCTCATCAGTGTTTTCCCTCATCTGTAGATTTTTTGAGATTTTCCTCCAGACTAGAAGGCAGCGTGATATTATTAGCCCAGAGCAGAATTCTAAAATCAGGAACCCTTCAGTGCATTCCTCTGTGCTCCCTTAAATCACAATTGTCAGAGTGGAGCAAATGTTGACCTCCATTACACTTCAGTGGAAGTTCTATCTTGAATGGAGAGAAGAACTAGATACAGTTTTCCCAGTGCCCAATTTGTAAAGGAGAAGCCAGTTAATTGCTTGGAGGAGGGTGAGCACTTTCAGCTCATTCCATGATCCATGTTCAATACCTTCCTAATGAAGGAATGTGTTCCCTCCTCTGTATATTTTTCTGTTTTATTAATTATTATTATTATTATTGACTAAATACATTAAACTGTTTGCTTTAGTGCCATTGTCAATGGGGCTTCGGACAATGGCTAGGCTGCGGTGGTGTGCTGAGATTTCTACATATACTAACCAGAAGTGTTTGTTAGCTTTGTCCTCTCCCTATTTACTTGTTTTAAGGCTGCACAGGTCCCTGCCTTACACTGTGATATTCCCAGCTATCCAGTCTGCTTAAAGGCCAGCGCCTACGCTTTGCTATCTCTCGGAGGTCTCTGACCAGTATAGTGCCAGCAATTACAATAAAACTCTTACTAAGCAAGCATCTTTATTCTTAAGGTAAACGAATGCCAAAGAAAGCATAGTAAAAGCAACAAAAAAAGTTCCTATACGAATGCTAAAAGCTTACCACAGCTCACCTATCAGTTTTATGGAGTCTTTGTAGGTCAAAGTCCCCTTCTGCAAGGGTTGGGGGTCCCATTGGACAGAAGGTCCTCTCCGTTTGCTAGGTTAGCAGGAAGGCCCTGTGTCAGTTCCCACTCATCCTTTTATACCAATACCAATAGTCCTTTCTTTGTCTCCTAGTCTTTAGAAAACCCATCTTGAAAAAGTCTATGCAAACCACTCCAGGAGGCTGTACCTCTGTAGATTCCTTAATCTCAGTGATTCACCTTAATTACCTCCCACTGTTTTTAGTTCCTGTAGAAGCTGTCGTAACCCTCCCTGTGGCATAGAATACAATAATGCATAAATCACTCATCAATGTAATACTATATTGTCTCCAAAGATAGAGTGTGACATAATGTGTCTCACAGTCATATCGGCAATATGCCATATGCCATAGAGAGATGCGATACAGTGCCTTACACTTTGGGACCCTTATTGGGGCCTCTAAGCACTACTCTAATATAAAAAAAGTTTGTGCCATTAAGATCTTTGTTTTATTCCTCCTACATCCTCCCACAAAAATAAAACACTGGTCTCCACCAATCCAGAAAATTGGAAACTAAAGCAGGTGTTTGCTTGGTAATTCTATGCATTTTTATCAAAATACCAAGCTGTAAAAACACAGTTAATAACAATAATCACAGGAGCCAATACTGGTTTATTCTCCCGAAGCTATTTCCAGAAAGAAAAAAAAAATCCTAACTTCTGACCTGTTCAACCTTTTTCATGCTGGTGACATTCACAATCAGATTTTCTTTTGAAATAAAAGTCTTTCTTTCTTCCATCCCACTCTCGGAGAGAGCTTTCAAGGTAGGGAATTATTTTTCCCATAATAGTCAATTCCTTTTCTCCATAAGATATTTCACTGTGCAGAAATGACTTTGTTTGCCCTTCCCCCATTTTGCCAATCAGTTGGCATGGTGACACAACAGTATCTACAAATCACAGGAAAGCTGTTTAACAGTGACATTTTAAAGAAGAGTTTGTGCTGAAGAAACCACTAAATTTACAACCAAGGCACTTATTTCTCAGGCAGCTGATTTTGTGCCTAAGGCTATGCACAGAAAATATTTTGGAAGAGTTACAAATGATGAGTAAAAGACAAACTGTGAGCAGGTGGTTGTTGCAAAATATTCTGAGGACAAAATGTTCCCAGTGCAATGCACTGATTGGACACCGGCAACGCATGCACCCACTGAGGCAATGCAAAGACTGAGTGACAACAGCCCTATCTTTTAACTTTCTTGCTTTTGCTTGTTTGCATCACATCTTTGACATTACCTAGCCATAGATAACCCAAGGGCTATATTTAGTGAGACTGTTAAACCAGAATCTGCATTGTCTGGCTAGGCCGAAAGAATGACAGGAGACATTAGGTATGGGTTTAATCAGGCCACAACTTTATTATTAGATGTCTGGGACTAACCTGGTTGATAAAATGTGCAGTGCAGATGAAAACCCCCACAATTCACTGGGGGGGGGTGAGTGCTTTTTTTCAGCCCCCTACTCCTTTTCCGTTTATGTCTCTCCTGCAGATCCACTGCGGAGGCCCTCAAATTCCAGCTTCCACCAGCTCCCCCACTTTTCATCCAGATCCCGCCAGCAATTTTCTTGCCCGGACCTTACCGACTACCCCCGCTGGTAGGAGGAGTTAAGGTGGACTATAATGATGGGGGGTTGGCTCCCTGCTGTACCAGTTAGAAGAGTCCCCAACTGCCCCCAGCTTGCTCACCCTGAGTTGTGCTGTGAGATTCCCTGCTGCAGCTGAGGATCAGGGACACTGTATTTATTCTGTTGTTAAATGTTCTCCTTTCTTCCACCCTGCTGCTGTTGTTTTTTTTTTTTTGGTTTTTTTCCTCCACTGTCTATTACTTCTTTCCTACTGGTTTCCACCCTATACTGAAGTTCTATACAGTTCTATCCAGCAGATGCTTTTTTCCCCTAAATAATCTCTATAAAACGTTTCTTATGGGCCTGGTCATCTTCAAATGATACTTAACAAATCTTTAAACATTGACCTAATATTCTTGGCATCTGTGTTTTTAAGAGAGACAGGTGATTTTAAAAAATCAGTATTTCTCCTTCACTGCCATTGCTCCTGAACGTGATCCTGTATGTGCCAATTTTCTGCTTAGAACACAATTTTTGCAGATGAGCTATATTCCCATTAAAATGGAGTTTACAGAGGAAATGCTGACACTTTATAGCAGTAAAACCAGTGCTACTGAAATTATACAGGATTTAATAAGAACTAGGCAAGGTAGAAATGAAACCTCCAGATAATCACGCAGGATATGTTCTCTGAGACAAATGATGTTCTTCCTATTACTGTGATACTCTTGCCTTATGCAGCAATGAGAAGCTGATGGTCTTTATTGTATTTATTGAAAATGTTACATTGCACACATAGAAACATGTTTCACAGTTTCATTTCTTAGCAAGTCAGTGTGTATTTTTTAAAAGGCTGCTCACACTATCACCATAAACATAATAATTTCTTCCTTCCTGCTTT
Source organism: Mauremys mutica (assembly GCF_020497125.1). NCBI lineage: Eukaryota > Metazoa > Chordata > Testudines > Geoemydidae > Mauremys > Mauremys mutica. Next base: position 50,324,587 of record NC_059079.1, on the reverse strand, counting down.
TTAAAAACAAAAACAAACCTCTGGAGTCAATTTCTACTATGTATAATCATACCTCTCTCCTATATAGCTCTTTAATCAGTAGACCTCAAAGCACTTTTGAAAGGAGGCTAGTATCATTGCCCTATTTTACATATGGGGAAAACTGAGGCAGAGATAGATGAAGTGACTTTCCATGGCCACCCAGCAACCGAACAGCAAAGTTGAGAAGAAAACAAAAGTCTCCTGTGTCTAGTTCCAGTGCTCTCTCCTCTCTATGCCACACTGCCTCCCCTATTTTGTAAAAGCTGTTAGACTGACAACATTGGAAACTAGACATTTTCTACCCACCTCCACACCATTGTGCCTTACATCTGACCCTAGCAGGCCACCTCGATGATCCATTTACATGACCCGTCAATCACTGGCCTTCCAATTGAGGCAGCTATCAAGGATGCCATGCATAAAGGAATACTGCCCCCTACATGTTGTAGTGTGAGACAACCAACTCAAAGCAATGTAGCAACACAGGGAATGTCCTACCACATTACAGCAGTGGGATACCTAGCCCAATATCTTCTACCTGACAGTGACCAGCAATGGATAATTTAGAGGAAGATGTAAAAGAACATTGTGGTGACTAATTTCAGCTGGTCTTCTAAAAACAACAGTGATCTACAAAAGAGAGCCTTTGTAACCAGTTTTCTGAGCCATACAGAGTAAAGTTCACCCATCCTTGTCATAAAATATAAAACGTGTTTCTAAAAAGGATATTACATTTGTATTGAAGGCTTATTTTTAAAGTATCCTTCCCTTGTCAGATTACACATGGATGTGCATGTGTAATCTCTCTCTCTCTCTCACACACTCACACACACACACACACACCCTCCCTCCCCATTAATGCGGCTCCTAGTCCCTAGGATTTATTCTGACATTCTGAACCTCTGAGCAGCTTCAACCACCTGCTTTGGTTGTGTGTGTATTTTTTTTTTCAAACATGGCAGAGAAATATTTCATTTTCTTCCCCAAAATGTGGATTCTCCTTCCTCAGCGCCTCTGGAATCTAGGAAGGTGCAGAGAACTGAGGGTCATGAAGAACGATGAAGGTATTTGGGAGCAAGGGACTGTGTGCTGGAGGGCATTGAAATAAACCTTATCACTTTTAATTTTTCTGTGTGGAAATGTATAGTCGTATGTAAAATATGACAAATGGCAGAACCGTAGGTATGTAAACAGAAACCAAATTAGTAGTTAAATTATAGGATGATAGTGCCCAAGTGCTTCAGGGCCCCTTTATGCTAGGTGCTGTATAAACATAGGTAAGAGACAAGCCCTGTTCTAGAGGAATTACAATCAACAGGAATACAATTTTTATGGTAACAGAAAAATCTGAAAAGATAGCACCTTTATTTAAACAAAAAACCCTAAATTGGACAAGCTAATGTATAACTTACACTAAGGCCCCTTTACATTACTCTGGCAGCACAAAGGAACCTTATAGTGGGTGTAAATGACACTCTTTGAACACACTTTTAAAGACTCTTTTTTACAGTGCTGGAGTGGTGTAAGAAGTCTCAATGTAATTGAGAAACTAACTTTTTAAAAAAAAATTAACTACTAGTATGTTTTTAAATCAGGGCCGCCCGGGGGGGGGAAATGGGGCAATTTGCCCCAGGCCTCGCAGGGGCCCCCACGAGAGTTTTTTGGGGCCCATGGAGCGGGATCCTTCACTCGCTCCAGGGGGCCCGGAAAACTCTCACGGGGCCCAGGCCCCCGGAGCTTCTTCCACTCTGGTTCGTCGGCGGCAATTCAGCAGCGGGGGGTCCTTCTGCTCCGGGACCCGCCGCTGAAATGCCCCAAAGACCCGAGGCGAGAGGTCCTTCCGGCACTTCAGCAGCGGGTCCCGGGGCGGGTCTTCGGCGGCAATTCGGCAGCGGGGGCCCCTCACCGCTGAAGACTCCAGACCCCCTGAATCCTCTGGGCAGCCCTGTTTTAAATAGTGTCATTTTAATAACACTTTACAAAAAGGGAATTGTTTTTAATCTTCTTTAAAATGTACTTTATCTGGGATGAAAAATCTAGTAATTCCCACAATGCTGCTGAATCTGACTACAAATGAAGTGGAGCAAGTGTAAAGAAGGGAGCTCAGGGGGAGATTAAAGGTGTGTGTTTTACTGATACAGAAATTATGCAGGTTGACTTTTACTTGTTAGAGTTGCAGTATGTTTGTTGGCCTCACAAAATCAAATCAGAATTCTAGAGAGCGTCTAGTTACGTTAAAATTAATTAAAAAGGACTTAGTGTTCAAAATAAGTTGTTGAAGAAATTCTATTCAGTGACTCAAAAGGAATAAAACATAATACCTATCTCTTACATACAGTTTTCATCAATAGGCCTCAAACTGCTTTACAAAGGCTATCAGTATCATTATCCCCATTTTACAGATGGGGAAACGGAGGTACAGACAAATGACATGAGTTGCCCACGGTAACTCAGCAGGCCAATGGCAGAGCCAAGAATAGAAACCAGGTCTCCTGAGTACCAGGCCAGTATTCTCTCTACTAGACCATACTGCTCAGAAGAGAGAGAATCCCTTGCTCCATCCAGAGACTGTCAATAGAGAATGGTTGGGGAGCACTAATAACAATGGGCAAACATGTTTCACTAAACTAACAAATGTCTCAAACAGGTCCCTTGCCTTAAACCTCATGACTGCTGTGGTGTCTCTATGATGCTTGACAATGGCTAGGCCACTAGGATCATATAATCACTGCTGACTATGCAAACCGGAGCTGTTTCATTATTATAGGGTGACCGGATAGCAAGTGTGAAAAGTCAGGATGGGGGTGGAGGATAATAGGCACCCATATAAGTCAAAGTCCTGAATATCGAGACTGTCCCTGCAAAATTGGGACTCTGGTAACTATAGTCTTTAGTCCCCCAATCTGTTTGTTGTTGTCTCTTGTCTTACAAATAGATTATAAACACCTTGGGGCAGGGGCCTTCTTTTTTCCTTATGAGTGCCTAGTGCATTGCAGAACAGGACCCTGATTTCACTTTTCCAGGCTGACCTTTCCTATTTCAGGCCATGACACAAATGGAAACAGTTGTTTTATGTTGTTCTCTTTCTATCTCCTATCCCATTCAGCACTGCTCTTCCATAAGTCTAGGTCATGTCTGACGTTCCTGGAAAGGAAAAAGCAAGGAGTTGTGCGCATATGAAAGCAGGCATATGAGCTGGCTGTGTCTGCAGAAACAGGGCTATGGAGACATAAAAAGGGACCAGACAGTCCAAAAAGAAATGTTCCTAAGAACAATAGAAATGTATGTGTTCAAAATTGTCAGAAAGAAACCACAACTTAACACCAGTATTTACAGAAAAAATCTAGAAAAGCAGAGAGGTCCAAACTTCCTTCTATTATTATTGTAATTAGCCAAATTATTATTTAAAATGTATATTTTGGTACCAGCAGACTGTGACCCCATTATGTTAGACATGGAACAAACAGAGTAAATGGCCACTTCTGCCTCAAAGAGCGTAAAAACTAAACATAGGGCTTGTCTTCACTACCGGGGAGATCCACGCTGCTGCAGTTGGCGCAGCAGGTGTCGATTTAGTGGGTCTAGTGAAGACCCACTAAATTGATGGCAGAGCGCTCTCTGGTCAACTCCAGTACTCCAGCTCCCTGAGAAGAGTAAGATAAGTCGCCCAGAGAGTATCTCCCATTGATGCAGTAAAGTGAAGACACCCGGGTAAGTCGACCTAGGCTATGTCAACTCCAGCTACGTTATTCATGTGGCTGGAGTGGCATAATTTAGGCCAACTTACCCCGGTAGTGAAGACAAGCTCAGGGAAGAGATGAAAGAGAAGGATGAGAAACAAATGGGCAAGGTGCGGGGAGAGAGGACAGGTTAACAAAAATAGGATGCATGTGAAATCACTCTTTAGAATGCCTGCACTGTGTAAAACAACTCACTCCGTTGTTAATTCTCTTTCTGTTTTCATTTTGGATACTCTCACTCCAACACATGGCCAGGTGCAAGAGAAACAGAAATACACTCTTGTATGAAAGATCTCATTGATGTAATAGTGAGTGCATTCATAACATTATTATTAATTAATAATTAGCACTTTAATAGCTCTTCAAAGCACTATAAGCATTAACTTAACTAATCCTCATAATACCTCTGTGAGATAGATATCTTACCCCAGTGAGAGAGATATTATCAACATTTTTCAAATGGGGAAACTGCTAAAGAAAGGTTAAGTGATTTGCCAAGAAGATCAGTCCAGGGATTAGATAGATTTTATTTTGTAAAATAATTAGATATACATCACTCTTTGATAATACTACATAGTATTTACATAACACTTTACATGTGCAAACCCCTGAATTGATATTAACTAATTTATCTTTGCAATACTCTTTTGAAGTAGGTGAATAAGCAACATTATTCCCATTTCACAGATGGAGAAAACTGAGATAAAGGCCGTGTGACTTGCCCAAGGGACCAGTGGTGGAGTCTGAATTAGAACAAGATATTAATAATTTCCTAGCCTTTTGTCCATTCCTCCTGAATTCAACCAGTTTATCAAAGAAACTTAGTTACGATTAAATAACAAAAAAATCTTAACAGTGACATGTCATAATGAAGATTTATTAGCATTCATTCAGGGATCCTAAAGTTCAGATAATGGTAGAGTCTGCATTCAAATCAAATTATCCTTGAGCTATGATCACCCACATGCTAAATCAATGTAATATTTTAAAAAAAGGAAATAATTGTGTGTGTGCATGTGTAAGTAAAAGGAAGTCAAGTAGTGTCATTTCGTATCTTTGACCCTCCACTAAGCAGTTTGGCTAAATTCAGGTAAAATAATGCTTAAAAATAAAACAATTTTACAGCAAAAAGGGGTCTAAACCAAAATGAGAAAAATAAAAGCTGGAAACAAATTAGTGATTGAGGCCATTTTTTAAAGTGGCCATTGATTTTGGGTGACTCCACCCAACTTGGGACACCTTTAATTTTCGAGCCTTAATATGGATTTGTGAGTCTAACGTCAGGTACCCAGTTTTGACATTTTTGACATGTATAGCAGCAGACATGATAAAGGACAGAATTATATCCCACTGAAGTCAATGGAAAGAGTTTGATTGTTTTAAATGGTCATTGGTTCTAGCCCCCAAAACACCAAAAGTGCTTGTTACACCAACACATACAGCATATCTTGTTTTCTATCCATTGTCTTACAATCTCTATTCCAGTGCTCACATAAATATTAGGAGTGAAAAAAAAATCACATAGAGTGACATTGATATTGATAAATTAGTTGTGAAATTGATCCTCCTAACAAAAATCAGATATCTTGTAGAAGTGGGGAGGACAAATAGCAGTAATGATACTAAAACCCTATAAAGCAGTCACAATAAGTATCACTACCGCTCAGTCAACGTGACAAAGAAAAGCAAAGAACCAAATCCACCAGTGCTAATTTCTCATTCTCTTTCATGTCAATATGAACATTAGTGGCATTTTCAGATTTCTGTGTTGTAGTGTGCCTCATCAGAGAGGTCTCCCCAAGGAGTCACTCAATATCAGCTGTTTAGGTCTCCTTAATTAGTGTTTTGTGTCATGCTTTCACTGAAAAATGGATACAAATGGAATGGGGGAAAGTTAGTAACCTATGCTGCACAATAATGAACCATTTTCAATGTAACCATTCAAGTCAATAATTTTACTTTGCTTTTTTCAGATATCTCCTCTCCCAACTGTTCTGTGAATGAAAGACAATGTGAGAGTTTTGGGGATATGTCTCTGTCCAGTTCTGAACTCCATTCAGCTTTATGAACACTAGTTATAATTGGAACAGTTGTGGATTAGGTCATTCATATTGTAGCAGGAATTTAACATGTATTGGGGAGACTATCTGGAAAGCTGTGACAGAGCAATTGAGAGCTATCAACATTGAACCTTGCCTGAAAAATGGAGTTTCTGTAAGCAGCAGTCAAGGTGACTGGAATTACCTGAGATAGTCAAAATCCTGACCACCAGATGTTTTACAACAAATCCCAAAATCTTTTTATTTACTTATTGTTATCAATTTTGTTATTATTTTCTCTGGAGTCTGGACCTTTACTATACCTTGACCAAGAAATTTAGACCTCGATAAAAATAAGTCACTACTCCTGATCTAAGCACAAGTCTGGGAGAACTGAAATTTGACCATCTGACCAGAAGGACAGATTCTGTTCTCTGTTTGAAAAAGGGGGTTCTTCTCTAAGCAAAGGGAGCCATTTTATCATCAGAAACAGGAGACACGGCTAGAGCAAGAGGCAGCAGGAGAGACTTAGTCTCCCTTAAAGGACTTGACTAAATACAGAGACTCTCAAAAGGGGATGAAATCACACGTGGGGGGGAGGACGGGGGCAGGGAGGGAAGCTGCATTCAGGAGTTTGTTTTCCAAAGATCTGTAACTCTCTTGTATCTTTTAAGAATAAAGTGAGTGTGTGGGTGGGTGTAAGAATTCTTTGCTAAGATTCTGTTTCCTTGCTTTACTGCCACATTGTCCGTGCACGGTTCAACAAAAACCAGAGCTCCCAGAGCCAGGTGGTCTCTAGGAGGAATGTGTCTAAGCAACTGGGGACTAAGGAGGCTGAGGCACTACTTCCAAGTCCAGGCAACCAGACTATGGGGTCCCATAGATCAAGAAGGGCATAAGGCACCTGGGGAGTGACCCAGAACTAGAGCTAGAAACAGTGATCAGTTGCTACCCAGACCCAATTTGCTTAGCAGAACATGGCATTCAGCAGTTGGATCCCACCACAACAGACTAATGTCCATTGAGAGAGTGGGACTGGAATAGGTTGTGACTGAAAGCACAGAAGAAATTGGACTTAAAGAGATGAACATGAGAATTGAAGCTAAAATCTGTCCTCCAGGACAGCTGTGTAATTGTAGGACTGCATGAGGGTAAATGAGCACCAAATTTTGTTCTGGGAAAGGAATAGTTACTGCTGCGTTGCAGCATCATTATTCAACAGCAATTGAATCTGCAACTTCTCCTGAACTGGAGCTGAAGAACATAAGAACGGCCATACTGGGTCAGACCAAAGGTCCATCAAGCCCAGTATCCTGTCCTCCGACAGTGGCCAATGGCAGGTGCCCCAAAGGTTATCATCAAGTGATCCATGCCCTGTCACTAGCAAACAGAGGCTAGGGACACCATTTCTGCCCATCCTGGCTAATAGCCTTCGATGGACTTAGCTTCCATGAATATATCTAGCCCCCTTTTGAACCCCGTTATAGTATTGGCCTTCACAAGACCCTCTGGCAAAGAGTTCCAGAGGTTGACAGTGTGTTGCATGAAAAAATGCTTTCTTGCATTTTTAATCTGCTAGCTATTAATTTCATTTGGTGGCCCCTTGTTCTTGTATTATGAGAAGGAGTAAATAACACTTCCTTATTTGCTTTCTCTATACCACTCATGATGATAGACCTATATCATATCCCCCCTTAGGCGCCTCTTTTCCAAGCTGAAAAATCCCAGTCCTATTAATCTCTCCTCATACGGAAGCCATTCTATACCCCTAATCATTTTTGTTGCCCTTTTCTGAACCTTTTCCAATTCCAATATATCTTTTTTGAAATGGGGCAACCACATCTGCATGCAGCATTCAAGGTGTGGGCGTACCATGGATATATATACAAGAGATCTGTATAGCTCAAAAGCTTATCTCTTTCACCATCAGGGCTACAACACCACTACAAACAACTACTCCTATGTCACTCATAACAAGCATCAGTACAACAACACATCTGCTCCTGCTTGTGTGCTAGAGTGTATTATCACTACAAGCCACAATAGCTGTCATAATTTTTGTTTGGAAAAATGGCTACCTATTGTGACAAATTGGGGGTTCTGGCTGTATCACTTCTGAATTGTGGATGATTTTATGGAATTGTATCATGAAATGACTGTGTCATGGAAAACCTATGTTTATTTGGATCCCCCATGAATTAACAGGGCTGTGTCCTATCTCATTAGACAAGGGTGAGTGATCAGCCCTCAGTGATCCTCTATTCAAAGTAAAACATGTTGAAATGATAGGTTTGCTCTAGCTGGGAGAGGACACTTCCTCTTCTTGGCTTGTGGGAGCGGGATTTGGTAGTATTAGAAAATTACCAAAAGGCAGCACAAAAGAAGCAGGTGACCCCAACAAGAGTTTATAAAGGGGCCTGTTGGGAGCGAGAGGCCTTTTGTACCAGATTAAGATGAGGGAAGCTGCTTCAAGGGCAGTGTAGGCAAGGGGAAGGAGAACCCTGCCTGCCTGGAACACAGATGATGCCCAAGGACTCTCAAAAGAAAGGTGAGCTAGTAAAGGACATTGTGTTTAGGAAGTGTTATTTTTTTATACGCTCTCTACTTCCCTGTATTTTATCTGTCAAATAAAGAGCATAAAGATGTGAGATTTGACGGGATGTGTGTGTATGCACGTGTATTGATTGTGTCACAAATATTGCATGCCCCTCAGACAGAAAAAGGGTAAATCAGAAGCTTCACACCTTTGGTGTGTAGTTCTGGGAGAGGAGTGTGTTTAAGTACTGGGGAGTCTGATGGGTCAGTGCTGCACCCAGAGGGGCTAGGTGGCTGGACACTGGGTTCCAGCACTCGGAGGGATGCCAGATAGAAGGACTGCTCTCTGAGTGTGTGCCTAGAGACCCTGAGATTGGGGCAGTGGCTGGATTCTGTTCAGATTCCAGGAGCTTTGAGACATCTTGCGGATCCAGAGCACAGAGGCTTGGACTCCCTCACAGCAGTCTCAATGGATGGTGAAGAAGGTGCCCTCACTAGGACCTGTGACACCTACATTCCAACAATTTCAAAAGTACTGAGCCAGCTGGCGTATATCAGTGTGGCTCCTGATTTACCCAGTTGAGGATCTGGTGTACTGCCTATAGAACAAAAAATACTGTAAATTATTGCCTTCCATTTGCAGCAACTTTAATTTGTAAATTTGATTGGCTTCTGAGCTCATTGAACCATGCTATTCCCACCCAAACACAAAGTATTTCACACCATAATTGTACCTCATATTTAGGATTGTTTAGTCATATAAGTAAGCCAAACACTTGGAGAGACAATGGGAAAAAAAATATGTCATATATGTGATGAGACAGCCATACAGGTGTGTATCTTTGTTAACGCTAGGTTAAATCTGAAATAGATGGGGGTTGGTGTTAATGTCTAAACCCATGCTAGAAGTATGTGCCTGATCCGAGGTACACTGAAGTCAATGCGAGTCTTTCCATTGGCTTCAGTGATCTTTGGATAAGGACATATAGCAGGATTTCTGATTTAACAATATGAAAATTAAGCAGACACTAAAAACAGACACTAAAAATAAAACAAGCTAATCCCACTGAAATCTATATAAGGAATATTTCTCTTTCTGTGAAAGGACAGATATCAGTGATGTTACTAGCTGGGTAGCTCTAGTGTGTTGGTTTCATATCAAGGAACAGGTATTCATAAAGGTTATAGGCTCAATACTCTATGTTTGCTGGGCTTATGTCCAGGTGCAGGCAACTATGAGGTCACTGGAAAAGCACCTTTGGCTTGCTGGACATGCCAGATTTATCAGAGTTCTCTGGTTCAGCACCTTGCTTGCTGGGATGATGCCATAGCACAGGGCTTTGTGAAGTTACTGGCTCGGTTTTTCTAGGTTTTTGGAGTTAATGTCAAGATACAGGCCTCTGTGAAATTGTTGGAAAAAGCACCTCTATCTTGCTCACATGGCACCAAGGCAAAAGCCTTATCAGTTCACTTGTTCAACAATACATGCTTCCTGGACTGATTGCAGGGAACAGGCTGCTGGGAGGTCATTAGCCCAGCATGGTTAGATTGTTGGGCAGACTTCAAAGAAAAAGCTTTAGAGACATGGGTGGTTCAACATTTCTAGCTTTAGCAGCTCACATGAAGGCATACGTGTCTGTGAGGTTACTGAGCAGCAGCTACAGCCTCTTGATTTGATGACATTACATACTTCTGTGAGGTCACTAGTTCAGCAGCTTTAGCATGGTGGATTTATATCCAGGCACATGACTCTGTGACAATTACTGTTTCAGCATCTCTGGCATGCCGGGTAGATGTCCAGGATCAGGTCTCTGGGAGGTCACTAAGCTCAGCAGCTGTAACATGCTGGGATGATATAAAGGCATCAACCTTTATGAGTTCCTGGCTCTGCACTTCTACCTTCCTGGGATGATGTCTAGCACAGGCTTCTGTCAGGTCATTAGAGCAGCATCTTGAGTTTACTGAGCTGATGGACAGGTCTCTATGAGGGTTACAGGCTTAACACCTATAGCCTGTTGGAATGGCAGTAAAGCACAAGTCTTGTAAATTCACTAGTTCAGACATCTAGCTTCCAAGTCTGCTGTTAAAAGCTGGCTCAGCACCTCTAGCATGCTTGGCTGATCTGGAGGAATACACGTCTGTGACGTCTTTGGTTCTGTACCTCTCATTTGCTGGTTTGATGTGGAAGAACAGGTCTCTGTGAAGTAATTGATTGAATGCTTGAGCTTTGATGGTTTGATGTTAAGGTGCAGATCTCTATAAGGTCACTAGCTCAACAACTGCAGTATGCTGGGATGATATCAAGGTAACTGGCCTCAGCATATCCAGTTCCCTGGGCTATTGTCAGGGTACTGGCCTCTGTCAGGTCGGTGGAACATCAGCTCTAGCTTACTGGGATGATGACAATGCCTAGACTTCTGTGAGCTCAGAATGTAAATTAGACTAAGATAGGATAAGTGTTTAGCATTTTAAACACTCCATTGTTAAAATAAATGTGTTGTATCTGTTCTGTTTGTGTACTGATGGAAAACAGGTACTATATGCATTTGGTTAGCTGATGGATCCAGTTATTTTCCAAAGCTATGTTCAGTAACTTCTGGTTTATATAATTCAGAAAGACAAGATTATCAAACCATTCATAAATCTGGGAGTCCTAAAGACTGTTACAGTGCACTCAAAACTGAGTATGTGGCCACAGAAAGGGACCCATCCTTGTACCAATGCATGGTGAGAGAGATGGGGGGAAATCCTTGGAGGTGGATTGTGGAGGAGCCTGTGAACAATCCTAAGAAAACAGAAGCTTTAAGAAATTAATTTATAAGGAAAGATGTTTAGGCCTAAAATCAGAAAACATCTGACTGCAAAGCTTCCCCTTGTCTTTTGTATATAGTGCCAACAAAACCCTCAGCAGTAACATGTGCTAACTAATTTCATATTTTACACGGCAAAAAGTTGGTTGTAAGGTTTCTGATTCATAATCAGAAAAAATAAACTCCAGTAGCAAAGACTAAGGGAAAACTAGTCAGTATAATACTTTATTTTCCATCTAACGTTATAGATCTTTTAGGCTGGAATTTTCCAAGGAATCTGAGGGTACGTCTACACTTACCTGCCGGTTCGACGCGGAGAGTTCAACTTTTTGGAGTTCGAACTATCGTGTCTGATCTAGACGCGATAGTTCGAACTCCAGAAGCGCCGTGGTCGACTCCGGTACTCCACCTCGGCAGAAGGAGTTGGCGGAGTCGACGGGGGAGCCGCGGAGTTCGACCCCGCCGCGTCTGGACGGGTGAGTTGTTCGAATTAGGGTACTTCGAATTCAGCTACGCTATTCACGTAGCTGAATTTGCGTACCCTAATTCGAACCCCCTTCTTAGTGTAGACCAGGCCTAAGGGAGCTAGGCACCCAATTCCCATAGAATTTCAATAGATTTATACTCCTTTGAAAGCCTCATCCTCAAATTTTAAGAAACCAGTAGCCAAAGCTCCATAGCTGCAATATTAGGAAAACCATATCAATAAATATTTGTATTTGATATTTTTCTGGTTAGGAGTTCAACCAAGATACTTCAAACATCATAACAGGATTACACAAAAAAATGCTACAGACTGTCTAAGAGAGATCACTTCTTAAAATCTCTTTTCACTGTTACTTGCAGTAAAAACATTGGGAGTCCATTTATGTCCCAAACACACTGTATATTATAAATTTAAATTATTTATGTGATTATTCCCTTATCTCCCTATGTACAAAAGTAATTATTTTACACTCTTTTTGAAGTGTTTACAAGAGCTTAATTGTAATAATTAATAAAAATTACCTAATGTGAAAGGTACACAGGTCTGCACATTCCAAAAGTACCTGGAGAGATTAAAAGCAGGCATCAAAGAGCTCCCTCCCCCGACCTTTTTTTAATTCCACAAGTAAAAAGGACAGGAAATGTTCAAGCTATTATGAATCTGCATCTCCATCTGCAGCTAAAGAAGCATCAATGGCAATTTCTGTTACCACTCCATTGGCAATTTCTACAACCACTCCATTAAGTAAATATCTTAATTTGTTACAGTTTTAAAGTAATAAAAAATATGAATCCAGTAATCAAAGGATGTTTTAAAATTTGTGCCATGCTCCTGTTTCCTAACATATGGACTCATATATATTAATTATTTACAACATTTTGGTACTGACTTTTCTATAAAACAATAAAAGGTAACTTTCTATGTTTCTCTTGTTTTCTGTTCTGTTCTATTTCTGCTGGTCCCTTTTTTTCCTCAATATCTATTGTAACTATTACTTTCAGTGTACTTTCTTTCCAATTAGCTTCTCCCCCCTACCCCAACCCTTCCTGCCTCTAATTAGTCTCTTTCTTCCTTCCTCTCTTCCTCCCCTGGCACCTACTCACCCATACCAATTCTTCACATATCCTTACGTGTGTGGCTGATGCATCATAACTGTGTCTATGGACTGCAGCACTATTCATTACAGCAGTGAGAGCTGGATAGGATCCCAGACATTTTATTTTACATAGTGACAGATTTTCTTTTTTAACTCAGCACTAGAAGTGGTTGGAGTTCGGCATCTTCCTGCCATCCTCCCCCAAAGAAAACTGAGTTTCTTAAAAAAAAAAAAAAAAAAGGTTTTCAATTTTGGGGTTTTCAGTGAAAAGTTGATATTTTCTGGAAAACAAGGCACTTTCCTTGAAAATTTCCATTTAGTTGAAAACCCAACTTTCAACAGAAAATATGTAACCAACCTGCTCAGTGTCTGACAGCATCTATTGTTGTTGTGGGTTCTGAGCACTTCTGAAAACCTGGTCCATATTGTAGGTACTAAGGATTTCTGACAATGCTGACAATAATGGCCTTTAATATTGTCAGGAAACCCCTTTATCTCTGATACCAACTTCAGATTCAGCGCAGAAGATCTCTCTCCCCAAAACCCCTCAAGGAGGTGCATATTGGGTTTATTTTCAGATCAGGCTTCACTTAAGTTCCTTCTCCTTTTACTCTGCATCAGTTTGTAATCCTCACACCATGGCATGAACAAAGAGAGTCACTGCCCTTTCTCTCTTTGTTCATGCCATGAATAAAACAGAGGAGATTATCCTGTTACCAATTCCCCTCTCTTTGCCTTCCTCTGACTGGCTTCATACTCTTAAATACTATATTATTTTTTTACTTCTGCTATTTCAGGACATCGGGAGCCAGGGCCCTGCACAGCCCATAGCCTAAATTAATAATTTGTGTGTGATACAAGTAAAGTTTGAGTTGCTAGACAATTTCCAACCACTGCATTATACACTTTACACAGTAACCTTGATAGATCAGAAGCTAGTGTAAAAAAACCCCAAAACACCAAAAAGCCAAGAACTGATATTGCACCTCTCCCTTTAAAGCTTATTCTCATTTTTCCAGCCAACTGAACTCAGATAGAAGATGCCACTGTGAATAGTCCATGGCTAAAAGAGAATTAAAGGCAATCTGGAGGTCAAACTTGATATGTTTTAAGATTATCTGACACAGATTATCAGGATGTATCTGGCACTCCCAAATGGCGTTACCAATATTTTATTGAAGTCTTCAGCATTTACCAAACATCTCAGACTTCCAGAAAACCGACAAGTAACCTATGATACCACTTAAAAATACTTCAGTTTACATACATATTCCATCACATACATTATTTGGCAAATGAAATAGACCAAAGACATGACAGGATAGTGCAGCAGCTGTGGGAACACTCACTTTGTATGTAACTGAAACTGTGTAAGCATCATTAATAGAGGCTGAAGGTTCCAAAATGGATGAACACTTTCTGGTTTGCATTAGGACTGCTGATTTAACAGGCTCTGTGGCTCCAGTATCATAACTCCTGTCACTGAGATTATACTAGCAAGAAGCATAAACATGACAAGGAAGACAGGAGCATGAAGCAGCTGCATAATTACATGCCTCTGAAAAAGCCTTTAGATACATTTTTGAATTTGTGAAGGGAGGGGTGAATATTTATAGCAGGTTCATGTAGAAGGTTGAATGAATAAGAGTGCTGAAGGAGAAGTATTTATCCTCCACGCAAGAAATAAGAACAGAATTTCATAATTCCACATAGAAATTAAATACATTGTAAAAACAACTAAGTAAACATTTGAGCACCAGGAAAGGCTATTATAGGGAACTGTGTAACAAGCATGCTAGAGTGTTGGACCAGGTAAAGGACCAAAAGTCTCCCCAGTCTAAGAGCTAACCAGAACTACCACCTCTGACGCAACCAGCAAGGTCTGAGGATTGCTACAGCAGAAGGTATGCTAAAGCAGCATATGTTAGCTGCTACGCCCACTGCCACACAGATCAGGACCCGCAGGTGCACATTGCTGCCAGCTCACTTATACACAGCTTACCAGCTATTCAGAGCAGACTTATGCCTCTCCCAGACACAAACATTCTCTGCTCAATGAGAGCACAACCCATCACCAATCTTCCTTTACTGTGTAGCTGGCAGTGTTGTTCCTGTCTCCCCGTGCCCAGCAAAAGGGTATTGTTTTGTGGGACAGGAGGGACTGGATTTTTAGAGGATGGAGAAAATTAATTTTTGGAAGCAGAGGAAAGAATAATGTGTGATGGTTGAAAGAAAATTGAATGGATTTTTTTTATTATTATTATTATTTTGGAGGGAGAAGCCAGATGGAATAGAGCTGAACACACAGTCTTTGAAATGTGTTCTGGTTGCTCAGAAAGAACTGCCCATTCAGGTTTGGAATTTGAATATACTTCTGGCAATTGTGTTTGCAAGCTAAAGGTCTAGAACGGAATTGCTTGACAAACCTCATATAGGACAGACGGTCGAAGTTGTCTTAGTTTTTTGTGCTTAAGAGGACACTGAAGGAAACGCCAGTTCTCACAAAATGAAATGCCCTGGCCAACCTCTGAAAAACAAAAACTAAGCACTGTTGCAAAATCTAGAGTGAGTTTGAAGGATGGAGTTGGGGAGAGAGAAATTGTAGTCCTTATGCTAAAGTAATTTATTGTGCTATTAGTAAAGGCCTCTGGGCACATTTCTTGAGCTGACTCTCAGACACAAGAAAGTTACTTCTGGTGTACTAATGAAGGTATTTTGTCCTAATATTTCTTTTCTTATTATGGAATAAGATGTAACAAAGTACAGCCCTACTGCAGAGGAGGAAAGGCTTTCCTTTCCCATTCATCTTCCTGGTCTGAAATACCACATGCTGGTGAAAAGAGATCATTTGGTTCTCAATGCGGAAACAGCATTTGATATAGGCCAGACTTACAGTATACTGTTCACAACATAATATAGGAAGTCAAGAGTGATATCATACTTCTTGCCCCTGAAGAGAGCATCCGCTAAACATTTATTTTAAACAAACTAAGAAAATCTTGCCTGTCACTTGCTGTCATTCCAAGATCTTCATCTTAACCCCTGGAAAAAAATATAAACTAAGATTTTAAAAAATGGTAGTTTGAAGTTGAGCTCAGATTTCCAGTGTGTTTCTTTCCTTTCCTCATCATCCCTGGTTTTCCTATTGGCACCAGAACTGTCTTCAACTCTTTTATTTTATGAGAGTCTGTTTTTAAGCCAGTGTATTTCAGTAACCTTGATTGAGTTGCCTATTTCCCAGCGAATGCCTGCCGGCCCTATGCTCACTCTCTCTCTCTCTCTCTCTCTCTCTCTATTTTTTTTTGGCTCCCAATGCTGCCACTTACCCCCTGTAACTTCTATTTTTCTCACACAGCAGTGCACGTAGGCTCAGTCCTGCAAGGTACTGAGTACTTTCAATTCCCAGTGAAGTCATTCAGAGTTGAGCTCTCTAAATAGGTTGTTCATCAGCACCTTGTAGAAATGAGCCTCAAGTGAAATATTCCTACTGAGATCTAATTCTTCATTGAAACTACTGTACAGAGAGGAAAGGCAAAATAATAAGTTCTTCCGGCTTTGACCTAACATTTTACCTTCAGCCAAGTTTGTTCACCACTGGCTGAAACTCAGACATGTCCATGTAACACCTGCCTACTCACACCTGCAGTATCTGGATCAGTCGGAAGCTGTGGAAGTCAAGTAACAGAAGAATAAGAAGAATCTGTGCATTGGGAATCCATGGCCTCAATTTAGGAGGCCTACGAAAGGGAAAAGAAGACAACCAGACTCCACTGGAATCATTAGACAGTAGCACAATAGTTAATAAGAAAAAAACTAAATTGGGACACCAGAAAGCATTAGCTTTGAGAAACTGGTGACTAATTTGCCATTTAAACAAACAAACCCGTGAATGCATTTAATTTCCCAGCTGTATATTTCATTCCAACCTTTACTGCCTGTCCTGACATCAATGGGTAAACAATGCTAACATTTTGCAAAATGAATCCTAATTTGCTGTACAGTCAGGGTTGCATAATTCCAAGTATGGTCACTGTCAATAAAGTATCTCTTAAGTGCAACCTGTCAAATCTATAAGTGTTTTTCATTTTTGTTTTGAAATGACACAGTAAGCAATGCAATATAGCACATAATGAACATTTTTCTCAAAAAGCTGTGGATTCCTGTCTTGGTCAGCTTTGGCAAAACAGTCTATTTAAGAAAAAAAATCAGCTTGTGTATTATGTTCCCTCATTCTTTATTAATGTGTGTATCTGCATAAACAATCTTTGCTTCTGCTTTTGTGTCTGCTCCCTGCAGGTTAGTCCCTACTTGAAATGATATAACACTCAGTCTGTGGCATTACAAATGGCTTTTATGGAAAGATTTATAACAGCACAAATACTGGACAATGTCTTCAGGTGATTAGTAAACAGCAGGAAAGGATGAACTCTTAGGAAATGAGGATGCTATTTTTATGGTAATCTCATTACTGGGAGAAAATGTAGGAATAAAAAGACAATAAATATATGAGATAGACACAGAAGAGTTTCTAAAGAAACTGGGTTTGTTTTTTTACAAAGTTTTCAGTGAGATGTCAGTCTTTAAGGAAGTAAGGCACAATAACGTCTCTGAAGAATAAAATAAAGAAAATGCATTGATAACAAATCTGTATGTATACACATACACACAAATGACATCCAAGAACCAGTGAAGACTGTAGCCAAACTTTGCTATTTATTTAATTGCTGAAACTAAACAAATAGTTTTGAGTATGCTGAGATATTTACTAGTAGCATTAAAAATAAGACATTAAATTTGTTCTTTGCCTCAGGCACTACAGGTTTTGAATCCAGCCGTGGTGAGGGGTGGGGGATTCCCCAAGCAAGCTCTTTACCTTTTGTGCCGCTGTATGACATGATTCTCCACCATCAGAGCATATGCCCACTGACTCAGCAGGGTCAGGTAAATAGCAGCTGATTGAACATCAGCTGCTAATTGATTGGACATCAGCTTCCCACTCCTGTCCCAACCCTTGTCTGAGTGACTAGTTGCTAGGCTTGTTGGTGCTTGAACTCCTTGAGACACTGTCCTTGTCCACACTACCACTTAAGATGACGTAAGTTACGTCGCTCAGAGGTGTAAAAAACCCACTCCCCGAGTGATGTAACTTACGTGATGTCTACACTGTGCTATGTTGGTGGGAGATGCTCTCCTGTCAACATAGCTTCTGCCTCTCATTGAGGTGGATTAATTACATCAACAAGGAGAGTGTTCTCCCGTTGACTTATCATGTCTTCACCAGACCTGCTAAATCAATGCTGCTGCATTGATCTCAGTGGTGCCAATTTAGCATGGTAGTTAAGATAAGCCCTAAGTCCTTGCTTCTTTGCTTGGATCTTACTCCTTGCTCCTGCTACCAGGCCTCATCCCTGCTGCTGCTACCAATCCTGGTTCCTGGTTCCTGCTTCCTCACCCTGACCCCTGATGATCATTCTATCTTTGGAGTGACTTCTGATTCCAGCTCTGGCCTCAGTGTGGCTCTGATTCTGACTCTGGCTCTGATCCATGGGGTTACTTCTGATTCTGGATTGACCCTTGGAATGGCTTTGGACTCTAACTCTAGGTTTAATCTTTGGCGTGATTCCTGATCATGAACCCAACTCCATGCCTGGCTCTGAGCACTAGGTATGACTATCTTGTTCTGTGTCCTGACAATTGGACTGCTTTGGAACAGAAAAAGCAGTAACACAATGGCTATGTATAACCACTGGTTAAATCCATGTGTCTGCTGTGGTGTTCAAAACTATCACAGTATTTTATAATATGAAGTGTCATGCTCTGTGATTGACTGAATTATAAAGTACACTATAATGATTGTGATTCTATTTTTGATCATGGCATGAAATATGTTAAACAAGGCACTTTGTTTATAGGCTCGAGAATGCTATGTTTTATTAATACCTCCTATCATTTTCAAAGAGTGAGGATCACAGTTATCTAGTTTACTCGTGCATATATTTGGGCCAAAAATTCCAAACTTGGGTACTTAATGTTAGGCAACTAAACCAATATTTAGGCCTCAGTTTAAGTGGCTTAAATTTCAGAAATGCTATGAAATCACACTTCTCACTGACAGTAGTTTAGAGCCAATGAGCGGTTGGAAATAGTCTCTTAAAATTATCAGAAGGTTTGTGAGTAACATGCAGAAGTGTAAGCCAAAGATACATATAAATATATTCCTAGCACGCATCAGCTAATTATTCGCCAGTTGTCTACTTCAGATTTAGAATGAAACAGAAGTGTCTTTCAATCGGTACGAAATTTCCTCTGCCTTTGCAACAAAAATGAAATATCTAGTCTCTGAGTTTTTCTGGCTTATAGGGTCGTTCCTTTAGTCAACACCTGACACATTTCTAGTTCCAATCTGATTAGGTTAGAAAATCTTGCCTGTATTCACAATCATGCTACCGCTGAGATCCAACACAACAATAAGTCAATGCCTGGAAATCCATAGGACTCCTACTTACAGTGTGATAGTGTTCTTTCTCAGTTGTCCTGGCTGATTCAGATGAAAGATTTACAGGCCCTCATCTCATTGAGCTCTCTTGGTTCTTTCATATAACTTTTAGAGACGTCAAGAGGGTCTTTCCAAGTGCTGCCTTCAGCTCCATAAGCTACAGTATAGTAGGCCACAAATTATCTTCACAAGAACTTCCCTACCGGGTAATAGAACATATTTTCACCTATAGTCAAAGCAACGCAGGCACTGAGACTCAGCCTCACAGCAGTTTCCTTCTCTTGACTTCTCTCTCTTTCAGGTCGCATGTCCTCCTCTAGCTGAATTTTTCCTGCTGAGTCTGGTTGGCAAAGTCAGCCAACTACTATACTCTGTGGCCTTTTCCCCTTGAGGTCTGATTGGCTCAAGTCCACAAGTTTCTGGGCTGAATCTGTGTGTGACATGTTGAATTGCTTGTCTTTAGTAATGCTAGGTTCCTGGGCCACTTATAGCTGATCTCCCTGGCTTGCTTTCTACATATTTGCATAAAAACAGTTGAGTATAACAAATCCTCTCCCCCTCTTTACAGTTCAGTTGTATTTGTATTCTATATAGGCTCTTATACTGCACCCATCACCCTGGTATTTGCTGCTCCTCCTTTCTCTGGGATTTTAATAAAAAAAAAGAATATAGTGTAAAAAGGTGTGGGTGATGTTACTTTTTGCTAGTTGTGTTATCTTTAAATTTATTCTGGAGCTTGAATGAATACTGCCAACAACTGGCAGAGTGTATGTTAATGGTTTTTAAATGTGCTTTTAATTGATGAAATGTACCCAGAGGCTGGAAGGTGGGAAAGACAGTATTTATATGCAAGTAAACTAAAAACTGCTGCTATTAAAGAATGTCAGCTGATATGTCCAGAGCACTTTCAACAAAGCCCTTTTCAAATACTGCTTTGACTCTAAGATGACGTGTTTGATCCCTTGTGTGAGATAAGTGAGCATGCCAGTGACTTTAATTTTATTTTCATTCTGAGGTTTGGGTTTGACATGATTGCTCTCTAGATCAACTACATTCTTGCAGCCATTTACTTTTGAGTGTTTTTTAAGTGCAGATGCCTCCAAAGGGTCATATCCAAGCCAATATAGATTATTTTCATGTAAGATTTTGTAAGCTACTGTTTCAGATACTTTACTGAAGTTGAGATATTAATTTAATATATTCTACTGTTGTCTTCAGAATATGAAATTTAGAGTCACTGGTTTAGAGAATGTTTTGCAGAGGATGGAGGTTCTTGTGGCTGCAGTTATAAAAAAATAATCAGTGTTTTAGCTTCAAGGATGAATGAATCAGAGAATAAAAATTAGAAAAAGAGTTCCAGTCAGAGTTCCTGAAGTGGTGGGAGGCTGAGAATGAATCTTTTTCTAAAGGAGAGTGTGTGTGCATGTGTGCTTTTGTTGGTGAAATTGATACCAGAACAGCTATGCAGTGTAATACGAATGAGATTCATGTTGGAGTCTGTTACACTATAAACGGTTTGGATGATTAGCATGATTATTCTTCTGTGGAGGAGTATGTATTGGACTCCAATAATACAGATGTACCCCAATGAGAGGCCCTGGGTTTTGTGTCCTTTTGAGGGACTGCATTCCCTAGAAAGAGCCATATTTCTAGACTATTCAAGGTCAGATTGTGCCAGCACCTGCATACAGATGCATGGTGATGTATAGGGAGAAGGTGAAAAGGAACTTTTCCCAACCATAAGTGACCCTGTAGAAAAGTCAGCTGCAGAAAGAGCGCTCTTCTTGCACCCCCTCCAGGCACAAGTTATTTGAA
Organism: Mauremys mutica; assembly: GCF_020497125.1. NCBI lineage: Eukaryota > Metazoa > Chordata > Testudines > Geoemydidae > Mauremys > Mauremys mutica. The sequence goes on along the minus strand of NC_059079.1, from coordinate 50,303,548 downwards.
AGATTCAGGAAGGGCTGGATCCTACACTCTTTTGTATATGGCAGAGAATGGTATTAGTTATAATTAATTATTATTATTTATTTGTATTGTAATCATATCTAGGAACTCCAGCCAAGGACCAGGAGCCTATTGTGCTAGGTTGTGTACAAACACAAACAAAATGAGGACAATATTACAACATCCCCAAGGGTAGAGCAATGGACAAATCTGTGCACTGCCCTATAACCCCAAAGTAATTCTGACAGCATCAACTGGAATTCTGACGGCTACATGACTGATCTGCACACCTGCCGCAGGATACCTGGGCCCATCAAGGGGACAATCTAGCCCTAAGTTCCTAACTGCATTAGCTAATATGTTCTGTTCCCAGTTGAGATCTATTTTGCATGTCTACTTTGGCAAGATTTTTCAACCATGGTCTATCACACAAAATTCATTCAGTTATAAAACCTGAAGTGTCTGTTTTATTTTTGGGCTCTCATCTCTTGCAACCCTGAAACTAGTATAATATAGTTTGTGAAAAGATCTGCTTTGTTTCAGAGGAGGAACGTTAGGGAAACATTTGATGCCCAAATGTTGTATCTGTGTCACACAGTATGATGCCTCCTTGAATGTACATTTATTCAGATCATAGAAATGAATAAGATATAACGTGTTAAAGTACAACTAGGTACCTAATCAATTATGGCAGTTAAGCAATGTCTGACGGTGCACTACTTCCAGATTAATCTGATTCCAAATGTACCTCTTTGGAAATGAAGTATCTTGTCCAAAATTCTAGCACTCTGAAAAATGTAATAGGCTTTTTCTACATAGTGGAATGTGGTGAAATGTTGTTTACCAGATTTTTTTTTTTAATATGTCATTCATGGGTGAGTCATGGGCAGTTTTGTAGTTTCAGATAAGGTCTCACCACAGTATGTCTTGTAACCACTTCAAATCAATTGGCATGCCTTTCTTATTCCCAGAGGATGGGAGCTTATAGCATATACAAACTGAGCCAACCAGCATATCTCCACTGAGATCAGGAGTGATTGCACTGTGTCCTCTTTATAATTACAGGATGTGTGGGTGGTAATGCGGCACAAAACCTCTTCAAACCAGGCTGTAGGGTGACCAGATGTCCTAATTTTATAAGGACAGTCCTAATTTTTGGGTCTTTTTTTTATATAGGCTCCTATTACCCCCCACCTCCTGTCCCGATTTTTCACATTTGCTGTCTGGTCACCCTACCAGGCTGTAAATTTATTTTAATGAAAAAATTCTATGCCACTTTCTCTTTTTTTCCAAGAAATCATTGCAGTGACAAGTCTATAGACTTTTTATGGTGAGCAGATTGTCAGCTGATGCAGATCAACATAGCAACATTGAAGATCATGGAGCTATGCTGATATACACACGTTGAAGATATATTGATGAGACCAAAAGTGAATGAGGGTACAGAGAAGGGACGTAAACAGAGAAATCAGTAGCACTGCATGTGACTGACAAGCAGAGGATACTTGAATTATAATTAATTTGTTCATGGGCAGTAGAAGTGAATGGAGACCTCAAACACAAGAATATAAACACCATGATAGAATATTAACAAGGAAATATTTCTGTTGATCTCTTCATCACATCAAAAGAGCATGGATCTGTAATGGCAACTCACTATATCTGCTACATTACACCTTATCACTACTTTAGTTGTTTCCACCCAGCTATTCACAGGGTAGTAAGGAAAACTATAGGGGAGATGTTGCTTGAGGAGTTCAAAAATAAAATGATAATACTCCAAATGGATATACACTTCATGCTGGTATTTTGAATTTCATGGGCACTTTTAGCATTGAGGTAATATTCACTGTTTCACAGATGAACAAAAACCAGCTCTGACCACTTATTCAGGATCAAGCTGAAAAGTAAATTATCTCGAAGAATAAGGGAATACTGTGAAACTTCTGTGCAAGTGTGACTTGAATGGAGATAACATGCACTGACTGATCAAGAACTGAAAGCCATTCTTGGATAAGCCAGTTGCATGAGCCTCTGAACTTAAGAAATCCCCTCTTTAGGAGAACAAATGCTTCCTGTTTGTATTACAAATTATAAACACGTCTCCTCACCCACCAATCTGCACTAACCATTTCTGAAAGGGCTGAAATTCTCTTATCTTGCCAAAAGTGTCAGCTCAATCTGCATTCATGACATTTCAGACTAGGAAATTGCAGACTCACTAATGCCGTATACTGCAAGAGAGAAAAATCTGTTATCCAAGCAGTAAAAATATACTTAGTTTTTGATATTAAGAATATGATGTTCTGTTATCATACTTCGTTTACAGACATTCATTTTTGGTTTTCAAATAAAAGATACTATGCAGATGTACTTCAAATACCCTGAAATAGTTACAGGACTTTGTGACTTTTTTTTTATAGTTTAGGTGCCAACAGTTTTGATTTGCCAGACTCATACCTACAAAATGTTTCTGACAACATTTGAATCTGCCCAAGTTATTTCATAACTAATAGAGGCTGGTTGTGCTCTCAGTTACCCCAAGTGTAAATCTGGAATGGCTCCAATAATCTGTGTAGGTAATCTGGATTTTTTTCACTGATAAATGAGAACAGAATTTGGTCCTAAATATACTCATTATATTAAATATGATACACTGAAAGTTGCAGACTCTTAAATAAAATCTCTTACCAGTAAAATAATGAAATTACATCCGACAAAGTGGGTATTGACCCACGAAAGCTCATGCTCCAATACGTCTGTTAGTCTATAAGGTGCCACAGGACTCTTTGCTGCTTTTACAGATCCAGACTAACACGACTACCCCTCTGATATATGAAATTACAGTTACCCATATTGAAATAATAAAGCTATCTTGAAAAAAATGATTCAGATGCAGTTGAAGTTTTTGTTTGTTTATTTTACTTTGAGATTGCTCTCACTGATTAAGACAAAGAAGAATATTTGGGACCAGATTTTGTGTTCCACTCCAGCTCCTTCACACCACTCCAGCAACATAAAGATGCCATTTGACTAGTAGAAGCTGTCCTTGAGAAATATCCCCAGAGTAGGAGGGTTCATCAGGCAATGTAAACTTCTGGAACTTCTATGTATCATTCCTGGTGTAGGAGGACATATGGGGACATGTCTGGGAAAGAAGTGTGGTAGGGCTGTAATGCACTATGCCCTTTCTCAACTGCCAGAACAATCCATACGAGATTACAGCTGAGTTTCAATTAGAGCTCCCCAGAGGCTTCTCTAATTTGGCTCATAGGCCAGGAAGGCTTCTGAATAGCCCCAGAAAAAAGGGAAGGTATAAAGGTAGTCCTAAAGCAACCTTTTCCTCTTATAGCAACCCAATGCCTCATTCCTGCATTGAGTAGAGTTCAAAAGGAAAGGAGAATCTGTCCTCTGTTTATTCTGTGTTATTTATGCTAATGCACAGCACATGGGGAAATAAACAATGGCAATAAGAGACACATTCCATCTAATGGCATTTCCCTTTGACTATGAGGCAATATTGCATGGTATAATTTTAGATTTCTCAGGAATGAACATTGTACTTCATTCAACTCAAGCATTAAAATTTATATTTGTTCCTTCCAACATTCACAATGAGAGCAGGACACTAGCACAAATTAAGTTTCGTAAAAAATAATCTTCACCCTCAAGAGAGGAGCTGTGTGCTGTTGCAGATTGACCAAGTACTGGAAGCCACCCAAACCAAGAGATACAGTAATGGAAAGAGAACAGCAAGTGCTGACAGTTCATTTCAACAGCTCAGGGACAGTAAAATGGAATATACTAAAAAGGCTGCTCTCACACAGTATTCTGCACTGTGCACACCATTTACTAACCCACACTGTTTTCTTTCTAATTCAAAGCTCGATCTTGCAAGGATTTATTCTCGGTGTAGTGTTCAATATTCTGAGTAATCCTACTGACAACAGCAATCCCATGCTTCCGATTGACATCTCTTTTATAGCGAGGAGGTTCAAATTCAAGTGCCCTGACTGATCTCTACTGTGTTAAAGTGACACTATAAATCTTAAATAATATTTAATGTAACATCAACATGCTTTCCATAGAAGTTTCCCTGCTAAAAGAATACTAATAAATATTTCCTGTCAGACCATTTTAGCTTTCTGGAAGAGAAAGCATGATCCGGTGATTAGCGGCAAGGAATTCTGGAGACTGGGGTATGATTCACTGCTATGCCACAGACATCGTGTATGACCTTGAGTAGGTCACTTAATCTCTGTGTGCCTTCTTTCTCCATTTGGGAATAATGTAACTTCCCTACCTCACAATAGTGTTGTGAGGATAAATACATATAAAAGGATTGTAAGGTGCACAGATACTACACCAATGGAGCCTGTATACATACATACATACATAGCTAAGTGTGTATACTTTGTTTAATCGTCAGTTCATCCAAAGGTATTTATAATCTGTAGTATATTTCATCGACTGTGCATGGCCCTTGACAGTGTATGTTGCTTCAGGAAAATGAAGTACATCCGAGGAACTATTTTATTCCTTTTAAAAAATAAAAGATGGTGGTCGAATTTTCAGACTGTTTATCTGTGCATGGCCTTTCATGGCGGGTGGAGTGAAATGTATGTTTGGTCGATGCATTTTGTTCCCCTCTGCCAGTGGAACTGGATGCCAGCATATGGTCCAATATTTTACAGGGAAGAGAAATGGCTATTTTAAAAGAGCCATCCTCACAGTTTGCTGATTCAGATTGAAGTTTGTTCATCCTTGTTTTCTGTTTATCTGCTAGAGCTCTATGAAATAATCATCACAACATTTAAAATGCTTATTCTCTCCCCTCCCCCTCTTTGCTGAGGTTTTCTACAGATCTGGAGTGTTTTGGTGCTGAGCTCTACACCCTGGGCAGAAATTTATTCACCTTCTGGATGCCTGCAGTATGTGTAAGTGGCTCAGATTCACACTCCTAGCTCGTAGTATGTAGCCTTAGAGAGCTGCAAGATCATGCAACTTTAAAACTGTACCTGTAAAAGGGAATATGTTGTCTCAGGCAGAACAAATGGAATCCTTGCATCCAGAGCACTCCCCCCAACCCCTACAATCTCACAAATATGAGGCAGGAGGAACAGTATTGTGCAAACCAACTACTCAAATCTTTTCTTGGCCCCCCTCTGAGATGCCAGAAAGGTCATGAGGGAAAAGAAGTAGCATCAAACAGAAGTTTAGAGTATGTCTACACTACAAGCTGGGTGTGATTCCCAGATTGCAAACATACACTCATGCTAGCTCTCACTTGAGCTTGCCTGCTAAAAATAGTGTAGACATGGTAGCATGAGAAATGCTTGTGGCAGCATGGACTAGCTGCTCTGAATATGTACCCATGAGGTTCAGGTGAGTTTGTACTCATGGCAACTAGCCCTTTCTGTCAGTCACTGCTGCCTCTGCTACCATGTCTACACTACCATTTTAGTGTGCTACCTCAGAGAAAGCTAGCTTGAGTATGCGTAACTGGCTGAGAATCACAACCCTAGCTCATAGTATAGATGTAGCCTTAAAGAGCTGTAAAATCATCATGGTGTGACCTGATGTCTCATCAATGATGTTACATGATTTACTTTGATTTCCAATGATAGGATGGATACATGGCAATGTAGTGTCAGAATGTCTCAGTATGATTATTTGGTGGTACTCTGCAACTTCATTGAATGATTAAATAACTCTGCCACTGTTCAAGGCTCCATCACTGCTCTAGTAGAATTATTGCAAAAAACAGATTCAATTAGCAACATATACCATGTAACTGAAATAACTACTTCCACAGGATAAACAGCATCATCCATGTTTGCAACACATTGTGATGTAGATCCTATGGAATTTGCTGAAAACTTAAGCACTGTTTGTTTCTGTAGGTTTATTTCTTGTTTTAGTGCAGTTTCTTTTGTCCAATTTAATGGTGACTTGCTTGGACACTGCTTTCTTTTGATATCACCTGGTGTACTGCACCTGCAATATGTTATTTTTGGATTGCACCATGGTCCCCATAGACATGCATTGACATTGCTTTGTTTCTCTTGGCATCATACTGTAATTTCCCTAGACTTCAATGACATCATTTTGCCATAATAATTTGTAATTGTGATGACATTTTAACAGCAAGAAGCACTTGAATTACAATATCAAGATGATAAAATGACATACCTACTGTAAATGTTGAAAAACCAGTTTTCTAGCCTGGGTTTTTTCCCCCTGTGCAACGATAATGACCTATTTGGATACGAGAACCCACTGGCTGTTTTTTGTTTTTTTAATTAGATAATTTTCTAGGGGAAGATACTACGACTCCATAGGGGACTGATCCAAAGACCACTGAAGTCAGTGGAAGTCTTCCCATTGACTTTAATGGGTGTTAGATCAGGTAGAGACATACCTGCAGAATCAGACCCTAGGAACTGGAGAGGTGCAGACATGGGAAACTGAGTCCAAATTATCTGGTGCACCACACTGGGTATTTAGATTTAGCAAAAACTTCAGTATTGAAGTCATTGTTTACTTCTGTTACTAAAACAGAACCCTTTCTCTTCCATTTCCATACAGCTAAATCTAACAGCTGCTATTCTATTCTGATTGTATATAATATAATGTGAACTAGAATGAGGATAAAATATGATAGCCATGGTGGGGGGATGCCTTTTAATTGTGAAGACTAATGCTTCTGTTATTTAAATAGAAATAAAATGATTGGTTTGAGTAAACCGGACATAGCAACCACTCCAAAGGTTTGTGGGCCATATTAGCAGTATGCATATGAGGATATGAGTAAATGGCAAGTTCTTGTTAAGTGTATATAAATATTCTCTACTGTTTATATATAAACTTTTTCTATTAGCTTGTGTAGGAGTATTCTGCAGGGAGGCTGGGGAAACCTGCTGTATTAATTTAGATGGATTACATGGACCAATACTGTCCAATATTAAACAGTGTTAAACAAGTTCAGAGTTTGGTATTCAGAGGCCTTAGCTTGCTTAGTACCACCAATAAAAATAATTTAACCTTTTATTTAAGATATAGAAAACGTAAAACAGTTATAGCATTTCAAATGTAAAGTATTAAATACGACTTTCATTTTAACATCATTTCTTGTTTCCTTTCCCTTTAGCTGTCAGGTTTTTTTTAAATGGCATCAACTATGGCAATAACCGCCCTTTTGCAGAAAAGAGAAGTTAGTTGAAATGTGCTGCAACTGTTGCAGCTGCTACTGTTCAAGTCTGATCCCCTTTCATCTCAGGCAGTGTTTGTGATTCAACTGGAGCTGGCAGGGGTGACAATGTCCTCTGGATCCCTTTCTCTACCATGTTCTGGTCAGGACATCCTTCAGGATTACAACAAAAAGGGTTGGCCGGGGGGCGGTGTGTGTCTCAGAGTTCAAGCTGTGATGGGACACGTGTTTGTGCATGTCCTTTCTTCGTAGGTGTGGGGAAAGCAATCAACAAATTATTTTCTCCACTGATGTTCCATAATGGTTTGTCTGGTGTCTTCATTTGTTGGACACGAGAGGACACCTCTTCTGGTAAACTAGTATTTCACACCTGGTAATGCTTCTCTCCTGACTGTGGGCACTTCTGGTTGCATAGCAAACACTTCCACAGTTATGGAGCAAACACTTAAATATTACCTTATAACACAGAGGATGTATTAGATGTACATAGCTGTATTAGGTGAGAATAATGGATGCAGCAACTTACAAACCTTTCATAAAGTCAAAATTCTAAACTCATATCTATAAATCAAATACCTATTTTAACAATATGAACACACAGGTGAGCCACACTGGTTTCCAAATGTGCATTTGCCAGTGTTCAATGAGGAGTAGGGGCCTTGGCATGAGCTAGCACCTGGTCTACCAGTGTCATAACTTTGAGCTCTAACACCTGCTATCCATATTTTCATGCAGAAATCCAGGAGCCAGACAAATGGTGTTACTGAAAAAACAAAGACTGCAGCCATTATGTAGTGTATCATCGAATGTGAAATCTACCCTGAAGGTGCCACCTGTACAGGGGAGGAAGTGGTTTATTTTCCATGCAAGTTCAGCCCTTGGCTGCTATAATGTGACTCTAAACATGGCTATCGGTTCTGGCTACAGTTGGTATTTTTTAATGCTGTGGATACCTCTCCTTTAGGAATGGAATGAGGTCATCAATTCCTTTTATACTGGTCACTAAACAAGTGAATATCTGAAGATGTTTGACATGGTTGGGGTTTCATTTCTGAAGTCTGAAGAATGTATGATAAATATTGTACTTTGAAGGTTCATTCAGTGACCTGATTAGTAGGATGGAAGGGAGCATTGTCAGGAAGTTGCCTGTGGTAAGAATAATAATTTCAGTTAAGCAAGAGGAACTTCCCATGCTGGAAAACTGAATATAACTGAAAATACTGGAATTATTTTGTTGCTGTACTAATGGATTTGCTCCAAAACTCTCACCTTCAAAGACCAGGATAGCAGTGGGAATGTAAATGTAATTCAAATGTGTGGCCAACTCATTATATGCTAAAATAAACAGGTCTGCAATATGGCACTGTTCCTAGTGAAATCAACAATAAAGCTCTCATTGAATTCACTAGGAGCAGGTTGGAACCTGTATTACAACTAGGGAGCTTGCTCTTGAAAAATGAATATCAGAGGTTTCCAATTTTTTTTGCCTGCTTTGTTATCCTGCATATTTGTTATGATTTCAGATCCAGTTATTTCAAAATACATATGGACCAAAACTGGTGTCATTTATCTAAACCTCCTGAAGCTTAAAGGTTAAGATACCATAGGAATAAAAATCCTTACCACCCTAATTTGGCAAACACAAAACTTGACCACTGAGGTACTGTAGAATCAAAAGCCCTTGTTCCCATCTCTGCTTGCTATACTGAGAGATGTTGCTATATAAAATAATTAAATGAGACATTCTTTTTCAAAGCTAGAGTTCCCATCAAGGATGCATTTTGAGAATATGCTTCAAGGAAAGCAGCCATGTTTACTATTGCTATTTTTCACCTTTGTAAAAGATAAAGATTTAATGTACTTTTTTATTATTTTAATAAGATTTCATGCCATACTTTCTGTGCAGATTATTTTCAGGCACTAAACACCAAGCCTAATTGTCAGTAAAACAGTCGTTTCTATGCTTTTACAAGCAAAGCAGATTGTTGAACAGAAGATAATTTGAAACTGAGATTGCCTAAAATGACTAGAAAAATATTTTTTCCAATATAACTGAGAAACTATTTTTCTGAATTGTGTGTGTGTGTTTGAAATCCAGGATATTTTGCAACTTATCTGGATGACATAAAATCAGGATGAAATTATCAGGTCCCCACTCCCCACAATGTTTTAGATCTATTAAAATCTTAAAAGTTGCCAGTCACATGCAGTACAGTAGCAGTTCCCTATCAGACAGGAACTGAATAAATTAGAAAACAATAGGCTGCCTTTAGGGTTTTCAGAGGCCCTTGGATATGACGGGTGTTCATTGTTTTGGTATCTGCCATTCCCAGAGGTGGCAGGTCCAAACATTAGTTATCCAGTGTGCTCACAGGGGTTCAAGTATTTTTATCTAGAAACAATGCATCTGCAATAAAGTACTTAGAGGAAAAAAAACATAGATTTGCACCCACAATGCAAGTGCAAATTATACCTATGCCAGAGTGTGCAGTCACAAGCAGAATCTCTGGGGACCATTGTATTAAAGTTTATGAATGCTCTACATATCACTGTGGGCAAATAATTGTATTCAACTCCATAGGGGAGGGCTACCACAGCTCCTCCAGGAGTGGGTTGTATATAGTGGTTCAAATGTGTATCAGAGGCCCAAGGAAATAAACAAGGGGATTTCTGCATAAGACTGCTGAGCTTAAATAGATTCAGGGCCCTCTTTCTGATCCAGCAAATGAACATGCCCTTTTTTTCAAAAGGAGGGAAGGGGACAGGCCTGCTGAAAGGCTTGGAATTACTTTGGCCTGCCACACCTCTCCTTGCAGAAAATGGATGATTTCTGGTATGTTTCTTACTGTGTGCTTAAATCTTTGTATTTTTTTTTAAAATGCTTTCTCTGTATAATTTTGTCCTCTAAGTATACTTACTCTGCTTACGAAGGCTGTCTGGCTACTGGTAAGAGAAGTGTCATTGTCCTTGGAGAGAAACTAAGGACCATTTGTCAGACCTGCTAGGGACAATCACAGTAAAGTGCAGGGGCTGCTGCCTAAAACCCTCGTCAGACGAGAGTTGGATGCAGGTGCCTGTCTAGAGTGAGATGAAAGCTAGAGGTCCGAGATCTGAGGGCCATTCTTTGAGCAGGGTTTAGAGAGGCATTAAAGATGCAGTTATTCTGACACTGTGACAGTTCCCACAGCAAAGAGGCAGACCAAATCAAAATCTGGCCTTTAGAGACTGTTTCATGGTTGGAGTAGGAGGCTGGGAGTCAAGCTCCTGCGTTCTGTTCCTTACTGACATACTGTTTGATTATGTATATTACATTTGCCTCTTTGTGCCTTAGTCTACTCCTCTGCAAAGTAAGTATTATACATAGGCTACAGGATTCTACTGAGACTTAATTTCAATCAATGTTTGTAAAAAAACCTTTGAGATATTCACACAGTACCATAGAAATATAGGGCTGGAAGGGACTTCAAGAAGTCCTCAAATCCTACCCGCTCTGCTGAGACAGGACCAAGTAAACATAGACCATCCCTGACAAGTGTTTGTCCAACCTGTTTTTAAGCACCTTCAATGATGGGGATTCCACAACCTTCTTTGGAAACCCATTGCAGAGCTTAAGTGCTCTTAGAGTTAGAGAGCTTTTTTTCCTAATATCTAACCTAAATCTCCCATGCTGCACTTTAAGCCCATAACTTCTTGTCCTAGCTTCAGTGGACGAGTAGAATGGGACAATTACTTCCCTTGTCTTACATACAACACTCCTGTTAGTATATCCCAGGAAGATATCCTTTTTCACAGCTGCATCATTTTATTGACTCATAATCTGTGATCCACTATAACCACCAGATCCTTTTCAGCAGTACTATCACCTAGGCTGTAGTTCCCCATTTTGTAGCTGTGCATTTTATTTTTCCTTACTAAGGCTATCTCTACACTACAGACCTTAAAGCAGCACAACTGTACCGCAAGAGATGCACTGCTGTAAGGTCTCCTGTGTAGCTGCTTTATGCCAGCGGCAGACACTCTCCAACCAACATAGCACTGCCCACATTGGTGCTTTGGTCAGTGTGTTTTTTCACACCCCTGACCAACAAAAGTTTTGCCAACAAAAGTGCTACTGTAGACAAAGCCTAATTGAAGTATTTTGCATTTGTCTTTACTGAATTTCACCTTGTTGAATTCTGACCAATTCTCCAATTTGTCAAGGTTATTTTTAATTCTAATCCTTGTCCTCCAAAGTGTGTGCAAACCCTCCAAGCTTTGTGGTATCTTCAATTTCTTTCAAGCATATGCTCCACTCCATTATCCAAGTCATTCATGAAAATATTGAATAGTACTGGAACCAGGACTGACCCGTGTGGGACCTGAGTAGATATACCCTCCCAGTTTGACACTGAATATTGATAACTACTCTGGTCTTTCAACCAGTTGTGCACTCACCTTATAGTAATTTTGTCTAGACCACATATAAGAATGTTATTTGGAACTGGGCCTAAAGCCTTACTAAAATGAAGATATATCACATCTACTCCTTCCCCTTTTTCCACTAGGCCAGTGACCCTGTCAAAGAAGGAAATTAGGCTAGTTTGGCATGATTTGTTCTTAACAAATACATGCTGGCCAGTCCTTATAACTCTTTCATCCTCCAGGTGCTTATAAACTGATTGAAAATATACTGGAACAAGTTATTAAACAGATGTCAAAGTTTGGCTGACTGTTCTATAATTCTCAGATTCCTTTTTGTTCCCTGTTTAAAGCTAGGTGCTATGTTTGTCCTTCTCCAGTCTTCTGGGACTGCACCCATCCTTCAGGAGTTCTCAAAGATAATTGCTAATAGTTCTGAGATTGCTTCAGCTAGTTCCTTAACTACTCTACAATGAATTTCATCAGGCCCTTTTCACTTGAATACATGTAGCTTATTTAAATATTCTTTAACATGTTTTTTCCTTATTTTGGCTAAGGGTCAGATACTGATACCCTTCTCTTCCCCAGCCTGAGTAGCACCTTACTCTGCAAGTAAGCCCATTGAAGCCAGTGGTACTACTCCTGGAGTAGGGTGATAATCAGCATGAATAAGGGTGTCAGAATTTGGCCCTAAATGGAAAATGGAACTGAGAATTTGCAGGAAAATCTCAACCTAGTTAACTGAATTTCACCAAGAAGGATGTTCATATAATGTATGTTTATCAACAAATATGAGTGTAAGGACACTGAGCTATATTTTGGATTTAAATATATTCATTTACAGGAACTGAATATATTTCACATTACAGTACTGAGAACTAAAATATAATAAAGTTCCATAAAATGATTTTAAACTTATGTGTTCCTGCGTGGCATTCTCACACACCATCATTCACCTTGGATAAAAGGTACTGCTTTCTGGAAAGCTAAAGCATACTGTTGTTTTAAGGCCTGACAGTAAACCTAAGGGAGCAGACAACAGGAAAATAATATCTATTTACATTAAGCTGCTTTTTGTAAAATTATTCCCACCCTGTATAGAATTTAAGCACATCATCAATGTGTTGGCAATTAGCTGCATCAATGATTTTATTTTGAGGAAAAGCAGCATTCTGAAGAGGAGTTTATAAATTATTTTTTACAGATTGTTTTGACCTTTTTAGATTCCTGCTAAACTCAAGCTATCTGACAAAGCTTCATGACTCATTTCCCACCTGCTTTTTCAGGTGTATCACCCAGGTCTATTAGGAGAGCGAATTCATCCCTCATTATCCTTGGGAAACTGACACATCTGATGAATCAGAACTGACATCAGGAAGAATGCTTTCTTTCTTTCTATCTTAACTTTAATCGCTGATTTGTATGAAGCAGTGACACTTTATTGAAAATAACTGGAAACCACAGGTAGCTAATTCTATTGTTATTTGTGATGAAAGATGATTTTCTTTAGCTCTGCGCAGACAATGAAGTGTTTCTGTTCAGCTACTGGTGTTGCAGTTTTACTCGGCACCTCTTATTATGCCAAGGCTTAGTCAGAGTCAGCATTACTACACATGCCAATTTACATCTATTGCTCCAAATTACCCATTTTTGTGAATATCTAACTGATGAGACAAACTGGTGACCAATATTTAGATGAGAAATATTTCTAGAAAATAATGATCAGAACTGTCTTTCATATATCGCTGCTCATATTGCTTGGAGAATCATTTAGCATTTCATAAATAAACATAAGCTGTTTATATATCCTTCAAATGAACATCTTTAAAATGGATGATCGCATGGCAGACAAGTGTGCATCTTTTATGCTAAAAACGTCATCGTACTTAGAAATCCCTTGCTCTAGCATATGATTGAGAGGGAAGAATTGTATTATGGTAAAAGCACTAGACTAGGATGCAGGAAATATAGGTTTAATTCCTGATTCTGCCAGAGATCTCCTATGTGACCTTGGGTGCAAATCTCTCTATGCCTCACTCACCAATCTGTAAAATGGGGGTGATGATGCTTGGTTTCTCCTACTTTTGTCTGTTTTACCTATTTAGGGGGTAAGGTCTTCTGAGCAGGGTCTCTCTCTCTCTTTCTCTGACTGACTGTGTGTGCGCACAGAGCTTAGCACAATGAAAGCCTGATCTCAATTAAAGCCTCTAGGTTCCATCATAATACAAATAGTAATAATGCATCTTGAATACTTGAACAACTTGTTACTTATGGGAACAAAAAAAAATCTGAATCAAGTGTTATAACATAGCTATAAATCTAGTATCCAAAACCTTTATAACAAATTCAGTTTCCCTCATAACTTGTATCGTGTTTCAGGGAAAAGTTTATGAATGATCTAGCCTCTTTTTAAGGCTCAGGAGCACAGCAGTGTGTTAATTAGGAATGTCATTTTAGAAGGGCCTTCAGGTTAGATAATAATGGGAATCCCAAGTTGAAAATGTGTGGGATGATTTCTTGGATTTGAGGGCAGTGTAATGTACTTATTAACCTGTTTTTATACTACAGCTGTTTACTGGCTGTATTGTCTGGCCTTCTCAAGTATAAATATCTGTCACTCTAGTGACTGGGCCATTGAGAATGCAAGCACTACTAGTTCGTTTAAAAAATACTGATGTCCACAAATAATTAAGCGGATCTCATATGAAACTATAAGAGTGGGGAGACTCACAGCAGGTAGCAGCTCAGATGAAGATTGTTTTCAACTCAGGAAAGATTACTATGTGTAATTTGTATGTTATTCTGCTCTGGAGAAGTCCTTTTCTTTCAAGGCAACCTTAATATATAACTTGTATGACCAAAGTGTCACACATGTGCTTAAATTTAATTGATTTCTATTTTTAATGTGTTACCATTTTCCAAGGAATACCTTAAGCATATGCCCAACTGGGATGGATGTAAGTGCATGTTGAACATTAAACACATACACACACACACACACCCTTAACAAGTTGGACCCTGCTTCAGCAAAGTACTTACACAAGAGTTTAATGCTCAACATGCACTTACATCCATCCCAATTGGAGATATATATCTTAAGAGCTAAGAGATATTTCAATTTATTATTAAAAAATTCATAACAAACTATATTTAGATTTACAATGTATTGCTGTTAATGCTTCAAAATGTTGCTTGTGTATGGTTTAGTATTTAGGTTTCCATGTAAATACTGTTGTAAATAAACCATGGTATTTTGTATTTATAACCAGTGGGTGCTGCCTATTTAAACGTTTCAAAAGGGTCCTGTTAACTTGACATTTCTACTTTCAGAATATACTTAAGCCAGAGACAATATGGGCCACGGATGGGCATCTAGTGTAAAAGTAGTTAAGCCAAATTGGCACAAGTGACAGAGAGAGGTGTAGGCAGCAGACCAGATTCTAGCACCTATTATGGTACCTTTCTTCCATTCCACTGGTGATAAGGCATAATAATGCTGGCTTCCATAGCCCCTATGGATTCCTCTTGCCTAAAAGGAATCCCCAGGTGACATATAGCTGACATGATCAGTTCTATGATACTCCTTTTCTTTGCCCCCAGCTCTGGAGTTAGGATCAAGGGAAAGAGGGAGTGGCCAACTCTTACTCTGATCTGGCAAACCCCAGAGATTGGAATGGTCCCTTGGGAACCAGGGCAGCTGGGAACTTACTTACAGCAGCAAGGAGACTGCTCTAAATTGTGCTGGGCTTGAAAAAGTCCCATGCTTTCAGAGGAACTACTCATACAAATAAAATGAAGCACAGTTTTTAGAACTATATTGGATTGAGGGCTTCAGTTCAACGGGCACCATTCACATGCATAAAGTTAAGCACATGCTTAAGTGTTTGCAGAATTGGAGCCTTATGTCCTATCTCTCATAAGTAACATAAGCAGTCTTTGGATCAAATAAATCACACACATACTCTCTAGTGGTTATAAAAAAACAAAAAGAAACCAGGACACTTTTCTATTTCCCACTCATTATTGGGGGGATGGGAGGAGACAGTTACACAATCTCTAATCATTTTACTGACTGTACTCTTCTATAAATTGCTGCTGTTTGGCAGCAGAGAAGTGCTATGTCTAATTAAGCCACTTTCCCAATTTCCACTTTAATCCAGTCATTGTTGGCATCACAAATCCTTTTTAGTCTTCCTTTGATACATACATGCTTATAGCAACTACTCTTTTCCTTTCTATCAGGTATATTCTTTTTCTTTGTACAGAAGATTTTTACAAGCATTGCATGATTTTATTATTCAGTATGAGATTGACAGCAGCAAGCAAGGGAAAATAGAAATGGATGGGCACTAAACTACCTACTTGACTCAGATTTCCTCCTGCTATATTTAACCTATTTGCTTCAGGAGATCAACCTGACTTGCAAATTAGACATGAAGATCAGACAGCAGGTATCAGGTTTTCAATTTATTTACATTGTTGGCCAGAAGGCAACAGGAACTTCTCTCCTCATTTTCCTGCAAATTGACAAATTGCAATTGGAAGATGCAGAGATTAGAACTAAAATAAATTCCTACTACACATGTGACATCAAATGCCCTTTGATCACTTGCAGAGGCTTCACCTCAACTGACAAGCTCACCTTTCTGTGTCAAAAATTAAAGCTTCTCAAATCTTTCCGTCCAACTTTGCCCTCACCACACTGAATCTAAATTTCCTCAAGTACTTTTGCCAAATCAGCCTGGCTAATGGCCAACTGGCATTGAAAGATAACTAGTCTTCCTAGTGGTACTGATGGGCCTGACAGATGAAGTAAGAGACCTCTGCAATTAGGATTTGATATAATGCCCATTGAAGTCAGTGGAAAAATTCCCATTTAATTCAGTGGTCTTTGGATTGGGCCCTTAGTCAATTTGCAGTTTAGTGTCATAAATCTAGCAGAAAGCTGCTTTTATTATACCTTCCAGAATTCCTATTGCAGGTAGTCAGCTGGCAAAAAATAAGCCGCCTGTTGTTCAGCTGATGAATATGCCACTTTCCTTTTTCTATTCTGGAATAGACAAATATCCTTGTGTTCAGAGGTTCCTTCTTCAATTCTTTCATAGGCATAGCCAAATGTCCAGTCAAGGTACAACCAAGGAATAGTCCAGATTCTGTTTGTAAAATCCAGTTTCACAATAGAAAGAGCTGGTGTGCGTTAATAATCATACTGTATTTCACTTGCTGCAAGGATACTCAACTGGGTGAACAATTAAAAAAAACTGGTGTCATAGGACAGAGTTCTAAGTATTCAGCAACACAGAACAGGCAAAACTGTCTAGAATTTGAGTAGTTCCCCTTTAAATGACTAAAAAATGGAACAAAACTAAATACTTTTGTAAGATTGTAGAAATTGGAGTTGAAAGTGTTCAGGTTGTTGATCACACTTTATGGCCTTGGCTACACTGGCGCTTTACAGCGCTGCAACTTTCTCGCTCCTGGGTTTGAAAAAACACCCCCCTGAGCGCAGCAAGTTACAGCGCTGTAAAGCGCCAGTGTAAACTAATTAGCTTCCTGGTGTGGACGGGTGCACGGTTAAGTCGAATTAACGCTGCTAAATTCGACATAAACTCCTAGTGTAGACCAGGCCTAAGGGGGGGGGATAGATAGAGGTATATAAGATCATGAGTGATGTGAAGAAAGTGGCTACACTTGCAGCCGTACAGCGCTGCCGCGAGAGTGCTCCTGCAGCAGCGCTTTGAAGTGCGAGTGTGGTCGCAGCACCAGCGCTGGGAGATAGCTCTCCCAGCGCTGCAGGTACTCCACCTCCCCGAGGGGATTAGCTTACAGCGCTGGGAGCCGCGCTCCCAGCGCTGGTGCTGCGACCACACTCGCACTTCAAAGCGCTGCTGCAGGAGCACTCCCAAGGCAGCGCTGTACGGCTGCAAGTGTAGCCACTTTCTTCACATCACTCATGATCTTATATACCTCTATCTATCCCCCCCCTTAGGCCTGGTCTACACTAGGAGTTTATGTCGAATTTAGCAGCGTTAATTCGACTTAACCGTGCACCCGTCCACACCAGGAAGCTAATTAGTTCGACCTAGAAGGCTCTTTAATTCGAATTCTGTACTCCTTCCCGACGAGGGGAGTAGCGCTAAATTCGACATGGCTATGTCGAATTAGGCAATGTATGGATGGAAATCGACCTTAGTAGCTCCGGGAGCTATCCCACAGTGCACCACTCTGTTGACGCTCTGGACAGCAGTCCGAGCTTGGATGCTCTGACCAGCCACACAGGAAAAGCCCCGGGAAAATTTGAATTCCTTTTCCTGTCTGGCCAGTTTGAATCTCATTTCCTGTTTGGACATTGTGGCGAGCTCAGCAGCACCGGCAACGATGCAGAGCTCTCCAGCAGAGGAGTCCATGCAATCTCAGAATAGAAAGAGGGCCCCAGCATGGACTGACCGGAAAGTCTTGGACCTGATCGCTGTGTGGGGCGATGAGTCTGTGCTTTCGGAGCTGCGCTCCAAAAAACGGAATGCAAAGACCTACGAGAAGGTCTCCAAAGCCATGAGAGACAGAGGATACAGCCGGGATACAACGCAGTGCCACATGAAAATCAAGGACCTGAGACAAGGCTACCAAAAAATCAAAGCGGCAAACGGACGCTCCGGAGCCCAGCCCCAGACATGCAGCTTCTACGAGGCACTGCATGCCATTCTCGGTGGGTCTGCCACCACTGCCCCACCAGTGACTATGGACTCTGACAATGGGATAGTGTCGACGGGCAGTTCCTCGGCGATGTTCGCGAACGGGGAAGATGAGGAAGGGTTTGAGGAGGACGAGGCAGGCGACAGCGCTTACAGCGCCGATTTCCCCGACAGCCAGGATCTCTTCATCACCCTCACGGAGATCCCCTACCAACCCTCCCCGGCCGTTAACCCGGACCCTGAATCAGGGGAAGGATCAGTCGGTAAGTGCTATAAACATGTAAACATTTATTTTTGAAAGAACAGGAATGTTAACTATGTGAAACGAAGGTCAATGTATATGGGGATAGAACAGAAATCCTCTTGGGAGATCTCCATGAAGCTCTCCTGGAGGTAATCGAAAAGCCTACGCATGAGGTTCCTGGGGAGAGCTGCCTTATTGGGTGCTCCGTGGTAGCACACTTTTCCGCGCCAGGCTGTCATCAGGTATTCTGGGAGCATTGCCTCCACGAGCATGGCAGCATAGGCCCCTGGTTTGTGCTGGCTTTCATGCAGCATGCGCTCTCTATCTGCCTCAGTGACCCTCCTCAGGGTGATCTCGCTCGGCAACTCCTGAATTTAATTAGTGGAATTAGTGTAATGTTAGTATTGGGAATGCTTCACTTTTCCTTTGCATAACAATAAGCGTCAGTTTATAGCCACGTGGTGAAGGCTGCAGAGGGGCAGCATACAGGGATCTTTCCCAGGGACAGCCGCGAGGGGGTGGAACAGGGGCAGAGTTTATGCTTTCCGGATTGCCTGCAGCAGGAGGGCACTGCTATACATTAAGTTTTAAGCAGCCTAAAGTCTACGGCTTACCATGCCTGGCTGCTCCACAGATTCTGCTGTCCTGAACCGCTTGTCTGATCTCTAGTGCAAGACCCCAGGTACTGAATGCGAAGGCCGAAAATTCGAACTTGTCCTGAGTGCGCATGAGATAGGTGCTGTGCATGGTCTTGTTCACAGTGACAGACTAGACTGTGTTCATTGTTCGCAAAAATGTATCTTTGCAAGAAATTCACTCCCTTTTTCCCATCACACAGCTGCGACTGTCTCCAGACCTGCCCCAGCATCCCCCTCACAGAGGCTGGCACAGATTAGGCGGCGAAAGAAAAAGACAAGGGACGAGATGTTCGCTGAACTTATGGGCTGTTCCTGAGCCGAGGCGGCCCAGCAGAGCCAGTGGAGAGAGAACCTCTCTCAGTACCAGCGCTCACACAGCGAACGGGAGGAGAGGTGGTGTGAGGAAGACAAGCAGGCGACTCAAATGCTGCTTGGACTAATGAGGGAGCAAACGGACACGCTCCGGCGCCTTGTGGATGTTCTGCAGGACCGCAGGCAGGAGGACAGAGCCCCCCTTCAGTGTATCTGCAACCGCCCTCCCCCGCCACAAAGTCCTATACCCCCCTCACCCAAAATAACAAGAAGGAGGGGCGCCAGGGGCCGTGAAAACTGTCACCGCACCCCAGCAGAGTGCTCAAGTACCCAAAAGCGCCCATTCCCTAAATTTTGAGAAGTCCTTCCCTTCCTGACTCACCCAAGCCCCAATCCCAGTTTCATCCCCTAACTGTCTAGTTGATTATTAAAAATACTTTGCTGTTAATTATTGTTTCCGTCATGTTTTTGTACAGAAGACTGTGTTTGAAGGGGCGGTGGGGAAGGGGGTTGGTAATTGTGTAAGACAGTCACCTTTACCAGGGTGACACGGGGGCAGGATCAGCAGCAGGTCACACACACAGTGCAGTCAGTAGGCACCCTGGTTGGTATGAGAGGTGGTTTCCATGTTCTGTGTGGGTGGGGGGGTACGTGACTTTGTAGCGGGGGAGGGCGGTTACAGATCTTATGCAGCGGTCCTTGTCCTGGACCACAGAGCCACGCAGCAGGGGAATCTGTAACTGTCCTCCTCCGCAACAAGGTCACATAGCCCCCGCACACAGAGTCCCAAGAAGGAGGGATGGCAGGCTCCGTTGAAACAACCAGTTCGGCACTGCGGACCGCTCTAGGAGCAGGAGCCTGTCATTCCTCGAGTTTAGAGGCGGTGTTTACATTACTGCACACACTACCCAGCACAGTCCCAGTTTCAACCCTTTAACGCAAAGTCATTAATAAAGAAACCTTTGTTAAGTAACAATGGAACATGTATTTTATTTTTACACGTGTGTTGGAAGGGGGGAAACGGGGTATGCAACTGCAGAGGATAGTCAACAGTAACTGGGTAAAGAAACAGGGGCAGGTTCAGCTTCTCTGTAAAGAAACTGAACAGTCACAGGTCACGCTGTTCGCTGAGGAACCTAGCTTTCAAAGCCTCCCGGATGCACAGCGCTTTCCGCTGGGCTCTTCTAATCGCACGGGTGTCTGGCTGAGCGTAATCAGCAGCCAGGCGATTTGCCTCAACCTCCCATCCCGCCATAAAGGTCTCCCCCTTGCTCTCACAGAGATTGTGGAGCACACAGCAAGCTGCAATAACAATCGGGATATTGGTTTCGCTGAGATCCGAGCGAGTCAGTAAGCATCGCCATCTCCCCTTGAGACGTCCGAAAGCACACTCTACCACCATTCTGCACTTGCTCAGCCGGTAGTTGAAGTGTTCCTTGTCACTGTCCAAGGTGTCTGTGTAGGGCTTCATGAGCCAGGGCATTAGCGGGTAGGCTGGGTCCCCGAGGATCACTATAGGCATCTGCACATCTCCAACAGTTATTTTGTGGTCCGGGAAGAAACTACCTTCCTGCAGGCGTCTAAACAGACCAGAGTTCCTGAAAACACGTGCGTCATGAACCTTGCCCGGCCACCCGACGTTGATGTTGGTAAAACGTCCCCTATGGTCCACCAGTGCTTGCAGCACCATTGAAAAGTAGCCCTTTTGGTTAATATACTGGCTGGCCTGGTGGTCCGGTGCCAGGATAGGGATGTGAGTTCCATCTATAGTCCCACCACAGTTTGGGAATCCCATCGTGGCGAAGCCATCTATGACGACCTGGACGTTTCCCAGGGCCACTACCTTTGAGAGCAGGAGCTCAACAATTGCGTGGGTTACTTGTATCACAGCAACCCCCACGGTAGATTTGCCCACGCCAAAGTGGTTCGCTACTGACCGGTAGCTATCTGGCGTTGCAAGTTTCCAGAGGGCTATGGCCACTCGCTTCTGCACAGTCAGGGCTGCTCGCATCCGGGTGTCCTTGCGCTTCAGGGCAGGGGACAGCAAGTCTCACAGTTCAAGGAAAGTGCCCTTACGCATCCTGAAGTTTCGCAGCCACTGTGATTCATCCCAGGCCTGCAGCACTATGCGGTCCCACCAGTCCGTGCTTGTTTCCCGGGCCCAGAATCGCCGTTCCGCAGCATGAACATGACCCATTGCCACCATGATCTCCACGGCGCGGGATCCCGTGCTTTCTGAGAGGTCTGTGCCTCTCTGAGACTTCATGTCCTCACCATGCTGCCGGAGCCTCCTCACCCGATTTCTCAGCATCTGACTGTGGAAGAGGTGGACGATAAGGTGAGAGGAGTTGACAACAGCCATAAGTGCAGCGATGATCGCAGCGGGCTCCATGCTCGCAGTGCTGTGGCGTCTGCGCTGTCACTGACCAGAAAAGTGTGCGAACAGATTTCCCGCCGGTGCTTTCAGGGAGGGAGGGTGGGAGTGACGGTTGAATGATGACAGTTACCCAAAACCACCCTCGACACATTTTTTCCCCCAACAGGCATTGTGGGCTCTACCCAGCATTCCAATGGGCAGCGGGGACTGCGGGAACTGTGGGATAGCTGCCCACAGTGCACCGCTTCCAAAGTCGACGCTTGCCCCGTTAGTGTGGACTCACAAAGTCGAATTAGTATCCTTAGTGTGGATACACAAATTCGACTTTGTAAGGTCGATTCCACAAATTCGACTTAAGTTGAATCGAACTACTCTTGTAGTGTAGAAATACACTTAGTCTCCTCTTTTCCAAGCTAAAGAGTCCTAGCCTCTTTAATCTTTCCTCATATAAGACCCGTTTCAAACCCTTAATCATTTTAGTTGCCCTTTTCTGAACCTTTTCTAGTGCCAGTATATCTTTTTTGAGATGAGGAGACCACATGTGTACGCAGTATTCGAGATGTGGGCGTACCATGGATTTATATAAGGGCAATAATATATTCTGAGTCTTATTCTCTATCCCCTTTTTAATGATTCCTAACATCCTGTTTGCTTTTTTTGACCGCCTCTGCACACTGCATGTTCATCTTCAGAGAACTATCCACGATGACTCCAAGATCTTTTTCCTGACTTGTTGTAGCTAAATTAGCCACCATCATATTGTATGTATAGTTGGGGTTATTTTTTCCAATATGCATTACTTTACATTTATCCACATTAAATTTCATTTGCCATTTTGTTGCCCAATCACTTAGTTTTGTAAGATTTTTTTGAAGTTCATCACAGTCTGCTTTGATCTTAACTATTTTGAGCAGTTTAGTACCATCTGCAAACTTTGCCACCTCACTGTTTACCCCTTTCTCCAGATCATTTATGAATAATCTGAATAGGATTGGTCCGAGGACTGACCCTTGAGGAACACCACTAGTTACCCCTCTCCATTCTGAGAATTTACCATTAATTCCTATCCTTTGTTCCCTGTCTTTTAACCAGTTCTCAGTCCATGACAGGACCTTCCCTTTTATCCCATGACAGCTTAATTTACGTAAGAGCCTTTGGTGAGGGATCTTGTCAAAGGCTTTCTGGAAATCTAAGTACACTATATCCACTGGATCCCCCTTGTCCACATGTTTGTTGACCCCTTCAAAGAACTCTAATAGATTAGTAAGACACGATTTCCCTTTACAGAAACCATGTTGACTGTTGCTCAACAGTTTATGTTTTTCTATGTGTCTGACAATTTTATTCTTAACTATTCTTTCGACTAATTAGCTTGGTACCGATGTAAGACTTACCGGTCTGTAATTGTCGGGATCACCTCTAGAGCCCTTTTTAAATATTGGTGTTACATTAGCTAACTTCCAGTCATTTGGGTACAGAAGTCGATTTAAAGGAGAGGTTACAAACCTTAGTTAATAGTTCTGCAACTTCACATTTGAGTTCTTTCAGAACTCTTGGGTGAATGCCATCTGGTCCCAGTGACTTGTTAATGTTAAGTTTATCAATTAATTCCAAAACCTCCTCTAGTGACACTTCAGTCTGTGACAGATCCTCAGATTTGTCACCTACAAAAGCCGGCTCAGGTTTGGGAATCTCCCTAACATCCTCAGCTGTGAAGACTGAAGCAAAGAATCCATTTAGTTTCTCCGCAATGATTTTATCATCTTTAAGCGCTCCTTTTGTATCTCAATCATCAAGGGGTCCCACTGGTTGTTTAGCAGGCTTCCTGCTTCTGATGTACCTAAAAAACATTTTATTACCACCTTTGGAGTTTTTGGCTAGCCGTTCTTCAAACTCCTCTTTTGCTTTTCTTATTACATTCTTGCACTTAATTTGGCAGTGTTTACGCTCCTTTCTATTTGCCTCACTAGGATTTGACTTCCACTTTTTAAAGGAAGTCCTTCAAAACTCCTGGGAAACTGTCCCAAGTTTATAGTCTGCAGAGTTCATTTGGATGTTGTTTTCCCTTCTGCATGGTGGAGCCTATGCTTCCAGGGGAGTTTTGAAAGCAGAGATAGTACAGGAGGCCTGGAAGTTTAGCTTCTGAGGGAGCCATCTTGTCTAGGGGGCTGTAGAACTAGACAACAGAGAACAGGCAATGGGCAGCTGCATGGATACCATTTGACTCCTACAGATAACTCTAGATTTGCATTGATCTCAAGGGATTTGTGGAGTTAGTGGAGTGGACGTCTCCAGAATGAATAGGAATGGACTTTCCTGTTTCATACCTGGTTTATTCTTATGTACAGTAAAGGAAAGAGGATTTCTCAGCTGTATTTTATGAATAGTACATTTGCTAGAGCAGGAGCTCAGATTTTTGCTTTCTCTTGTGCAGTGTAACTTTCTGTTGAAATACATGGACTAAAATATGAACAAACTATGTTGCTAATACATGTACTTCACAGTTGGATGCAATTTTTGCTTATGCACAAGGCCCTGCTTCTCTGGACTTGATTAAAAACTTTTAAAGTTACAGAGTAGAAAACAGAAAATTGTTTTGCTATTGTAATAACAATTACATCTTTCTGCATACTATAATTAAAAAAAACATGAGTAGGAATAGATGCACTAGCAAGTAATAAATCAGTTTTGCCATTCTCCTGTTATTACTGAACATGAGAGAATTATATAGATTTATGTTCAGGTAATTCATCACTTTCTGTCCATTATCCTGTGGGTAATTTGTTATATTCATAATAACTGATTCTTAAACCCATTATATTCAATACCGAGATATTCAGGAGTCTATAAAATTGAAGGGGAAAAGAAAAAAGCCTGAATACTTAGTATGCAACCTTGGTACAGTACAGATACAAAAATTAATTTTTTTGAATTTCAGAAGTAAAAAGCAGATTTTACCTGCTGTATCAGTGCCATGGATGAGAGTGAAAGCATCTGTTATGACAGCTAGGAACAGATTAAGAAGCAGAGCTCAGCTAAAAACTGCAAGCCAAGTCTCCTAACGGTTGCTGTTTCAGCTTTCACAACTTAAACACATCAGCTCTATTTGGCACCTTTTCGTTATGTGAAAACTTAGTCAGCTTTACTACCTATATAGCATTTTACATATATTAGCCATATTGTTCTAGCTTGTGTTTTGAAAATGTTGTTCTTATAATACTATACCTAGCCTTGCTTACCTACTATATAGCCAATTCTGATCATTCAGTATATGAAAGTGCTAAAAACGGTATTGATTTCACATCCCAAAATCAAAGGTACCAAAAAAAAAATAAGTTGCATGGACAATCTAGTCTAAAAGACTATTGACCAAGGGGGGTCGTACGTACCCTTTTATAATATGCTGTAGAACTGCTAATATTAATGGGAAAATGAATTTCTCACTAACCACAGTATCCAGCTGTTCACCAAATGTGACTGAATAATTGTGCTTTTTTCTAGAGAATGATGAGTCTCTTCTATGAGGTACACTAAAGTCTCATCTCATCTACATACCAAACCGAGCTTTGTCTGTCTTTTATTTGAACTGCTATAGACTGGTAATTTGACTCCTTTATATTGGAAAAGTACTGCATATTGCACTGTGGATTTTAAAAATAATGTGTGGAGTCAGAAATTATTATAACACATAGCACACCAATGGCCAAATTCAACCCACTGGATAAACTACTATAATAAAAAATTAACTCTGAACCCATTAAGATGGCATAAAACTGCACAAGCGTAAAAAAATTATAAAATGTATGATGTATTAACAGTCAATTTACAGAAGATAAAGGTGGTGACTAAAAATGTTGGTGCTCTTCTCAGTGAAATGTGCATGACTTTGAACAAGCTATTGGGGGATATAGCTAACCAATCTTCAAAACATGCTGCAAGATCTGCCTCTTTACAAAAGCCTCCCAGTCGCAACAGAAGACACAGGAATGTTACCTTGAAAAAAACAAACGTATTAACTGCTGGTTGTGTCATCAGCTAGGACTGAATATGGGACTTGCATCTCTAGCATATGGGACTTGCATAGGCCTTACCCAAGTGCACTAAATGACTAACTCTTTCAGGTAGAGCAGTAGGTTGTAGCTCTCCTCCTAGCTGAGCCACAGAACGACTGCACCACAACTAAGGTGTGGCAGAGTTTGTCTGGGGCTTACCCAGGAAAGGTAGCTCTGCTTTATGGTGGGGTAGGGAGGGCAAGTGCTGTAAAAAAGATGCTCGGTGGTCAGCTTTGCAGCAATGACTCACCCCTTCCCCCCGCCCAGGAATGTGAGGTCCGAAGGGCACAAAGGTATGAAACCTTGGTGGGGCAAGTCTCTTTGAAAGGTGGTAGGCCATATGTCACAACTTATTTTGTAAGGTTGGGCGGATGTCCAAATCAGGTACTCTATAGGGAAGGCAGCCAGTGACCAGATAAATGGCTTGGTAAAGGACTTAAAAGGAGGTACTAGATAAAGGAACAGAACGGGGGAGGGGGTTGGGGACTCTTTTGATTGGTATGGCAGGGAGCCATTTCTCCCCCCCCCCCCAGGTTCTCATAGCCCACCTTAACCCTCTTATGAAGGTGGTAGATTGTGAGGTCCAAGCCATGGGTCAGGTGGGGACCTGGATGGAAACAAAGGCGGGGCGGAGGGCTGGTGGAAGCCCCAGAGAACTGATTTAAATAAACATGGATTTGCCTGCACTGTACGATTTATCTGCTGCATAGTCCCAGACATCTATATAATAAAGTTGCAGCCTGATTAAAATTCATAACAAGTGTCTCCTGTCCTTCTTGCCGTGTACCTAGACAATGGAATACAGACACATTACACCATTGTGTTACACAAAAACACCACAAAATCATAAGAAGAGTGTCTGGAACCAGAGAGATTCTGAGGATCATATGTTGCCCTCCAATGGAAAATGCTTTTGGTTCTAAATTATCTACTCACACCTTAGATACCTACAGTGTTTCACACAGGAAAAAGAGAGAGCTGTTATAGAGAATTATTTCTTGTCTCCCCCCAGCTCAGGAATGGTGAAGCTAAGCCAGATTTTGTTTTTTATGAAATTGCAAATGGCCCCATATTGATATGTTTACATATCTAAACTACTTAAAATGGCCATGCAATAAATGGAATGCATCAAGGTAAAGTTTAGTGATGTACATTTCAAAACAGAATATAAAAGTTGCTTGTCTGTTTCAGAAGCTGTGAAGAATAGCATTAAGTCTTAATGAGTATTTGGACACATTTTTCATTTAGATCCTGACCCATGTCACCAATTCCCTGGTGTGAAGCTCTCAAGATTCCAACAGTTTACCTGGGGTCCACAGCTATGGATAAAAAAAATAAATCATAAGAACTGAACTCAGCATTAGTTACACAGCTACCTAGCACTGCCAAGACAATGACTTTGGTTACCTACTCTCTTCATTCTTTTTCTGTCATGTATTTAGCACCTCCCCAGCTGAATGACAGAGAACATCATTGACAATCCAGTACAGAACCAACAGACTTGTCTGAGAGCCCCACACAGCGGTGATATATAGGAACAATAAGGCCACTGAAGTCAAAGACCACACCTTGGGGTAAGTGACATGGAGGAGACTCCTTTGGCCACTCCCCAAAAATACTCCTTCTCCTCTCTATGGTAGTAGGTCTGTAGTAATCCCCAGAGGAGAGATAAATGGGCAGGATCTGCAGAGAGTTGCTGGAAGAGTGGGTCCTGGAGTTCATGTCAATGAGTTTCATATCTCTACCTATCTATAACACTGTGAGAGGTAGCTGTCTGATTATAAACCCCAGCTAAAGAATTTTACCAAACAGCTGTGAAATTAAAGTTGGTTGAATATTTTAATATTGAAACCAAATGATTGTTTAATGTCTAAGCAACAACCGCGAAGTCAATTAAAGAGTCCTCCTTACATTTCAATTGTCATGTGGCAGCTAACCCTTTATTCCTCCCCTTTCTCCCCCCACCCCTCAACCATCAACACAAATAAAATAGCTTTATGTTTCTTAGGATACATACCCTAAAATTAAAAAATAAAAACCTGGGCTGTATCCCAGTTAATACAAGCAAAAGACAAAAAGGAAAAAGAAAAATAAGATAACAGAGGGGGTTGCAAACTGTTCTGTTCTCGTAATCTTCTGGCCTCTTATTGGTAAGATGCTACAACTGCAGTCAAGAAGCCTGACAATTATGTTGCTGACACAGTGCTTCATGATAGCAATATTTTCAGGGATAAGGAAACTGGTCAAAGGCTGGCACAGCCTGTTTATTTCTGTCAAGACTTCCTTCCCCAGAATTGACCAGTCTCAGAGTTCTGGAATGCCAGTCTTCTCTCAGGTGGCATATTGTCCCCCAAGACACAAAAGAGCTTGATTTTTAGGATTTGTGATTCTGGCTTATTCCACCTTGCAGCACATCCCTCCAAGGCTTTTGGGTAAATCTGGTATGACATATGCCTTGGATTCAAACAGCATGGTCCTGTCAGGCTGGAGTGAGTAATTTTTAGGCTAGCGACGGTTTTGGAAATTTCCATTTAAGCCAGCAGTTATTAAAAATATTCAGGGCTGCATATCACACACACTGTAAATCCTTATATCCCCAAAACATAAAAATAAGACCCAAGACCACTTTTAAGGAAGTAAACCACTCTTTCCCAGAGTGAAAAGGCTATGTGCTGAGATCTGGCACCAACTTACAGAAAGTAGGTCTCAAATTCTATAAAAGTAACTGGTTGCAAAGACCCTATAAAAACCGCCAGCCACAAAACATGCATCTATCAGCAACATTAAATATAAATGTGGACTCTTATGACACCATCTCTGTTGCAAACAAGACAGTTTGGCAATCATTATATTTTAAGACCTGGGTTATAAGTCACACAGCTTATCCCTTTGGAAATTTCAATCCAAACAGAAAAAGTTACTTTAAAGCTTATCAGGATAAAACTGTGTACAATAAAAAATAATTAAGGGTTACACAAGGTCTGTATTTACATGTATGCTATTTCTCTCTCACCAGGATATCTGTTCCTCTGGTTTTCATCTGGCCTATCCATCCTTAGATTCAGTCAGACCAGTATAGAACCAAATTACTGTATATGAGAGTAATGGGTGCATTAGCCCTTTAGTTCTACACAGAAGAAGAAGAAGATAGGATTCGGTTAATTATTACAATGGTGATTGGGATGTACGTGAACACCATTCCTGTCATAAGAGTTTAGGCAAAGTAGATTGCATTTTACAATGAGATAGAGTGAGCACGAGTCATTATTTCTGATAAGCTTATTTTATTTTTCATGTTTTCTCCATATTTTTCCTTTGCTGCTGTTGGCATATTTTTATTTTGAAGCCTCTGTTCTGAACTAGCAGGAAAGAGTCCTGTGGCACCTTATAGACTAACAGACGTATTGGAGCATGAGCTTTCGTGGGTGAATACCCACTTCGTCGGATGCATGTCATATTCTGAACTAGGGTCTAGTACCCCCTTCCAAGTATTTTGAAGGAATTTTGCTTCTAGCAACATATTCATTAAAACAGCTGTATTTGAAGGATGGGAGACAACAACAAAAACTGACTTGGATGGAGCTCTGCTGTCTTCCAAAGATGGCAGTCTGAGAATGTAGAGTTACCTACTTAAGCCAAAGTGTTATATAAAACCAGGTGTGAACGCTCATACACACACACATACACACTTGATTTTAGTCCTTGTGAAGGGTACAGGATTATCAGATCTTGCAATAAAGACCTCTATTTATCCTCAAATGAATGTGCCATTTTTGCAAGGTAACTGTCAGGCCAGTAATTCTCTAGAAGGGCAGTAACACAGTAAGTCAACCTCTACTACATGTGATGTAGTAGTAAATGCAAATAAGGCCATATTTTGAAGTCTATTCATTTTTCACTCAGTCCTATCTTCGGACAGCATGTCTCAGTTAAGACAAGGTAATGACTTGGGAATTGGACCCATTGTGTTTTGAATGCCCTCTAGTGGTAGTTCTCATCGTAGTATTTTTTAATGCAGGAATTGCCTGTTGGATTTATGCTACTCAGGTTCTTTGTACAGGAAATTGGGTATGTTGCAATTTGGATTGTGGAAATAAAATACGTGAAGACTTGCTGACTGAAGACCTCAAGCTCTCTTTTTTTTTCCTCATTGAAATTTCATGTGTGTATACTAGGCTACAGATTTGGTGAAGAGGTGATCAACTTGTAAGGAAAAGAATACTGCTGCTAGAAAGAAAGGACAAAAGCAAAATAGTTCACCTACACAAAGCAACAGAGTATAACTTAAATTTAAAAGAAATTACGCCTGTTTTCTAGAGATGCTGGAACAGTGGACAATTGATAATAAAATGACTGAAGAAAAACAACAGATACATTGACAGTAATAAGGGCCATCGCCTATTGGCTACTAAAGAACTTAGTACAGTGATACTTGGACTGAGGCTCACAAGGCACAAGTGGCACTTTAATGTGTCTCCTGTAGCTCTTTGAAGCACAAGATATTAAAACACTGTGTGATTTATTTTAGCCAATCTAAATTATTAACCGATCAGGATGCCTTTACTATGTTGTTAACCAATTGTAGTTGATAAAATAATAATTCTTGACCAGTCATTTTGTGGTGAAAATTTTTATAGTATACTAAATGAAACAATGAATTCACACTATTGTGGCTCTTTTGGGTAATGTTGATCATTAATTTGGCTCCTCAACCACTGAGGTCTGAGTATCGCTGACTTAAAAGCATCAAATAAACCAAATGAGATATCATTTGGAGAGCTCGTCCATTTACTGAAAAGCCACTTTAGAACCGAAGCATTGTTTACTGCAGAGCATTTCAGATTTCATTTGTTTCTGATTATACCGTATATTTAAAGCGAAATTTCTACACCCACCCCTTATTCTCCTGCTTGGACCTCCTCAGACTCTGATTCTGCCTCTGGCATAGAGAAGAGATTTTCTCTTCCCAATGCTCCCCCTCAAACAAATGACAGCAAGAATCAGAGTGTATCAGGAGCCCTGGCTGCACCCTTATGGCTCACTAGCCAGAGTAAAGATGAGGCACACAGGGAAGAATACACTGAACCTTCGGAAGGGCTGAAGTAACTCACTTCACACTCAAAGCAGAAAAGGAGTATGTGCAGAATTGTGTGGGTCTTGATATTTCCCTGATCTACCACTGTGGCTGTGAAAGCTACACACCACCCATTTGTTACACAGGGCAGATTGTGAAGTCACAATCTAGTCCAATGATTTCAGTATAGCCATTCACAGAACAGGCACTAATCAATGTGAGTAAGGGTATCAGCATCTGGCTCTACATGAAGTGTTCTGAGACTCCATGGTATGTAGACGAAAACTTTGACCAGAAAAATGTGCTAAGAATTTCCTCCCAAATGAACCCGTGAAAAAGAATAAATAGTTGCTTTGGAGAGGAGTCAGCAAAATTGTTGCAAATGTAGGATAAACCAAATATCTTGCAAATACAGATATAAAAATGGGAAGTGTCAGGTAGGCTGTAAAATCAGACCAATTAGTGTAAAAACAATCAAACAAAAAAAAATGGGGAGGGAGACTCAGTATGTTGAAAAGACCCAGGGATTTTATCTTGAATGGTAGTTTGGGAATATTTACAGTTCATGCAGCCAGTAAGTGAGAGAACAGAGTGGCCCTCTAAAAATTGTTTAAAGGTATATCTTTGTCAGCAGTGTCAGTTTTGCCAGAAAAAAATGCAGGTGTTTCATATTTAAAACTTGAAAGCACCATTGTACAAGTACAAATCTAGAAATCCTTGTCAAATATAAAGAACTCTAAAACATCATAACACAAAAGCCCACCTTTAACAGGCAGAAATTGGCTAAAGCATCTTCTGCTAAATGGGCCAGTATTTATTGTTTGGGTAGAACAGAAATACCCCTGCACAGAGTAAAAAGTGTTAGGCTGCTACAGGGTCCAACATTCAAAGAAGGTCTTGACCAAATAATATACTTCACATGGAAGATTACATTGTTCTCGGTGTCTGTTACAGCTTTTCCCCCTATTCCATTTTGTTTCTTACAGCTGTCCCCCTACTCCATTTTGTTTTTGTTCTCCTCCTGTGGCTGCCCCTCCCTGGCTGTTAAGTTGTTTACCAGGGCCACTGCCCTTCTCAAAGGGAGGGCCACTTGTGCTGCATGCTAAGTGGGACCACTGCCCTGTTCAAAGGGTTAGTCCTGTTATCACCTTGTTAAAACCTGGGCTTGGTGTAGGGTAGGCAATGTCCAGAGCTGCAAGACCTAAAGGCAAAATAGCTGAGCATATGAGTCATACCTGGGGGCTCAGTACTTGCCCAGACATGTTCTATGCCTACCTGCAGTCTTTTCCCTGCCTTCTCTCCTCCCTGTGAGAAGGGGAACCAATCAGAGTTACTGGCGGGAAGCTGCCTAAGTTTGCCTTTATAACCATATATTTTCTGATCAGACTTTAGAAAGGTTCCTGCATTGCTGCCTGGCATGATCAGCCAGGGGTTCTGGGGGGTCCTTTCTCCACTCTCGTATTATTTTTGAGCGTACCCCCGTTTTTTAACTCCCCTCCCACGAACAACGAATTTTGCCTGGAGATCTCCTGATTATTGTGAACGAATTGAGTCCTCTTGGTATCCTCTGATGCTGAAACTGCTGTGCCTGCTTCTGCCTTTGTTCCTGTCCTGGGGATTGGTAAGAACTCCCTCTTGCAAACTTCCCCTGTCCTGGCTGCTGGCTCTGTTTCCTCAACAGACAGACCTAAGCTAACTCCGTGGTCTGTGCTGCTAAAAAATAAGCCTGTGCCACTGCCAAGCTGTGCCTCCCTGGATTCTATCCTGGGCAGCCCACTTGCAGTTGTCCCACTGCTGCAGCCACACCCTCTAAAACTACCCTTAGCATAAGGTGCACCCATTAAGTTAGGTTTAGCATTATACTCTGTAAGTTAGGCTTAGAGAATTGTTACTTGCTGATTTGTGTAGTCTTGGTTAAGTTAGATCATAGATAAGATTTTGCTGTGTTCTGTATAATTGTAATTAAGTCTGTCTTCCCACTGCCAACACCACCACCCCTGAGCTTCTCTGTGTTTCCCTACCTTGTTACACTCTCTCTGCTGCTTAAACTTACAGCCTGTTTGTTCTCTGTGTTTCACTGAGTTTAAATCTCTAGCATAAAACCCCATTGGTTACTTTTTCCTCTCTGATACATCTCACATTCTACATTTACACCGTGACACATTTTTACCTAAAATTGTTTATTATTTAACATATTTTTCCATAACTGTTAGTTGATTATATGCTGCTGTAACACACCCTTTACATAGAAATTGTTAGCTACCTGTTACATTTATATTTCTGTGTTAATTGGTTACCCACTGTATTGTATCCCACTGTATTGTACCCCACTATTGAAACCCTCCTACTGTTCACTAAAAGAAACCCCTCTCCAATTGTGTACCTTAACAAACCCCATACCCCTCACTACTGAATTTTCAGTTTTTGCATTTTATTAATAAAGTTTATTTTGCACCCCACCAGTGCACTAATTGTCCCCCAAGATCCCCTACCTGCTGGCAGGGACAGTCAGGAGCCCAGACAAAGCATGTGCATGAAGAAGTAACAAATTTAGATAGTTAGGTCAATGCCAAGTTCTTTTGAAAGTCCCTTCTTAGTGTATGGTCATGTACCAGTCAAGAAGGGTGGGGGTGTTAGGCCTGAATAAAGATGTAGCACAAAACCAGTTATGCCAACCTGACTGAAGTCAGGCTAACAGAGGTTTCTGGGTAATCCCAGAGTGGAAAAGTACTGAGAAGCAGCATTGTTTCACAAAGCCCTGGAAAACGTGAGATAAGCCAGGGATTGCATTCCTGGCACAGCATCAGCTGTGCTAAGGACAGTGTTTGAAGAACTGATAAGAAACTCTAGCATCCCACGGTTCAGATTCTAACTCTCTGATGAGTTATAGGTTTGTTTAAAACTCCCCTGTATTTCTAACTTTTGGGGTTTTGTTAAGATATAATTAATAATCTAAAGTTGTAGACAAAGTCTAGGCATGTGTGTATATTAAAAGTGTCTAGTTTTAAGTTGTTAAACAAAGAGGGGTGGGTTTTGCTCAAGTGAGTGATGTATGACGTAATAAAACTGTCTATATAGGCTAATGCTAAGCTGTAAAGAGAGGCTGGTTCTCACTGGAGACGAGTTGCTCTTTACTGACGCGTGCACTTGTCAATAAAGAGCTTTTAGATCGGACCTTGCTGGTGTTGCCTGTCTCTCTGTGATCAGACAACGAATTTCGCTGTCGGGGTTAAAGTCCCCAACAGGGGTGGGGAAGTAACTGAACAGTTAACAGAAGGATAAAGCCTGGAAATGGTGACAGCTGTATGTAATACTGTTTTCAGTTACTATAAAAATCTGCTATTATTTAACTATGCACTGGTTATTTTTATTTTTATTATTTTGACACTAACAAACCACTCAGTTTAGCATAATCTTTAAAAGTGCAAGCTGTGATATTGCACAAATTGAAAAAGTATTGCTAGCTATTATTGTTGCTGTGTCCAAGTTCTGCATGGTCAGAAATTCATCATAGTTACCACAGAATACTGAAAATCAATACACCAATGCCAACCATTTACTGCAAACTTTAGAGCGTTCTGTAGAAAGTGGTAGGTTTTCTCCCTTTTCAGATATTGATAATTACTTTTATCCTACAAATATTTGGAAAGACCCAGTCCTGTCTGAAGTGTAGCAATACTCAATTACTTGCCTAGTTTTATCAGTGAGACAGCTTTTCAAGCCTAGGTAGTAGAAAAAAAAATTCATTCAATTAAACACGGTTGCTTATTACATTAGCAAGGGTCAGTCCTAAACCACACACAGAGCTGCTTATTACAGAAGTTTATGTTACCTTTTTAAATCTAAGACTAACTCATTTGTGTGTGTGTGTTTCCTGTATTAACCAGGGCTGCCAGGAGGATTCAAGGGGCCTGGGGCAAAGCAGTTTCGGGCGCCCCTTCCATAAAAAAAGGTGCAGTACTATAGAATACTATATACTTGTGGGGGCCCTTGCAAGGCCCAGGGCCTGGAGCAAATTGCCCCACTTGCCCCCCCCCGTCCCCTCCGGGGAGCCCTGATATTAACTGCGTAAATAACTCTGATTTCTTTTCTTAGTTAATAAATCATTTGTTAGTTTATTACAGGATTGTTTACAATCATTGCTTTTGATTTGAGATCAATACAATTGACCTGGGATAAGTGACTGATCCTTTGGAACTAAGAGTAACCTGAATAGTGTTGTGATTTTGGGGGTAAAATGATTCTCTCTCACATAGTCTAGTTTGCCTGGGTGGCAAGACAGACTGGCATGCCCAAGGGGACTCCATGGTAAAACTTGTATAGTGCTCGAGGAGTTCATACTTGTCACTGGGTTGGTGAAATCTCATTACAGAACATACAACCAGTTTGAAGATTATGTCCTGCTTTTTGTTAGTCTGCCCTGAGGTTGGCACTCATACAGACTACTGACAGCATGACTTTGGTTTCAGTTACATTCTACATAGTACGTAAGAACGACCATAATGGGTCAGACCAAAGGTCCATCCAGTCCAGTATCCTGTCTGCCGACACTGGCCAATGCCAGGTGCCCCAGAGGGAGTGAACCTAACAGATAATGATCAAGTGATCTCTCTTCTGCCATCCATCTCCACCCTCTAACAAACAGAGGCTAGGGACACCATTCCTTACCCATCCTGGCTAATAGCCATTAATGGACTTAACCTCCATGAATTTATCTAGTTCTCTTTTAAACTCTGTTATAGTCCTAGCCTTCACAACCTCCTCATGCAAGGTATTCCACAGGTTGACTGTGCACTGTGTGAAGAAGAACTTCTTTTTATTTGTTTTAAACCTGTTGCCTATTAATTTCATTTGGTGGCCCCTAGTTCTTATATTATGGGAACAAGTAAATAACTTTTCCTTTTTCACTTTCTCCACACCACTCGATTTTATATACCTCTATCATATCCCCCCTTAGTCTCCTCTTTTCCAAGCTGACATAGTGTTCATGTTCATTCAGAGCTGTCAGCACTATGTGTTCTATACTACCATAGAACTCAACCACTGGCTAGTCACTTCCCTTGACACTGTGTAGGTACTAGCTACAAAAATTTCACTCCTAACTTATGTTTATTTAGCACTAACATTATTGAGTACTTCATTAATTCTCTCCACAGAATATACAGTCATTTCTTTTCTTAAAATAAAAATGGGCATATTAACACGAGTACAATTAAAATGTCATTATTTTCAATAACAGCAATTTCAGCTGATAATGGTTTCCTTATACAGTTTTTCAAACTGCTAAATCTTTTTTCCCATGGAGAATGTGTGTATATATATATATGCCAAAACAGACAAGGCTTTGAATTTATATCGTCACAAAACAAATTGGTTTCTCTTATCAACGCATGTTAAATGGTAACCTTGGGGGCCTTTTTGTTTTTGTAAACACTTTAGTTCTGTAATATCATCTATTTGTTACTATAAGGAGAGAGATTAAAACATAAAAATTACTGAGGTCTGACAGACAATGAGGAGATTGAGAAATATAATTCAATTAAATAAAGATAAGATGAAAGAACTTTTGTCCAATGTTCATTATTTCTATTCCTTGTTTTAAAAAAATGTGAATAAATTTTGAATGCTTTCCTGTGGTTTTATAACATTTTTGTCTATAATCTGCCTTCCATCTAAAATATCCATTCCATTATCATAAAGAATATCTTAAAAAATAAAACACCTTGCAACAGCTGGAATAAATTGGCATAACAATAATGCAATATACCATTTGTGGATTTAGCCCTAAATCATTGCTAATTATATTTTAAAAACTGCTTATTTTTAAACCAACACCATGATCCTTCAGATTGGCCTGTACCATAAAATTCTAAATTTTCATCACAGATATAACTCTTCAGACAACAGAATATGATGTCCTGTGTAATACGTGGTGATTTTACTGCATTTGTAAAGAGGAATATGTGTTTTCTGTTTAGTTTAATGGAGTTATCTAAATCAAAACCATGAAGGAAAATATATCTATATCAGTGAAGCTAGGTTTCAGATTTTTCCACTATAATGATTTTTTTTCCAAAATATTTTTCCGAAAAATAAAATGGTGGTCTTGAATCTATAATTAAATATATTTAGTATTCTGACAAAGAAAATATTTTTGTTGATTGAGTCCAAATGCTTTGAAAAAAAAAGACACAATCTCCCTTATTTTGGCAAGAACTAAAATTCTAGAATCTTATAGTATTTGTAGCTTTCATCTTCCAGCACATCATATTTCAAGCAAAGAATGCAAGACATCTCCTAGCAGCAGTAGTGTTGTATTAATAGTACTTTGCCAGTAGAAAGCTGATATAAGAAAACTAACAGAGCCTCCAGTATTAGCAAGTGAGGAAAATATTGCTATTTCTCAAGAACAGATGGTGTCAATATGAAATGGAGTAGCTATTAAACAATGTAAGACAGAGGTGATAAATATTTCTTAAGAAAAAACACAAATAATAACAAGGAAGCTGTTTGAAAATGGAAGTACTATGCAACTAATGGTTTGTGGTGGGTCATTTGATTGCTTCATTGATATGCAGATAAATCCTAATTATCCCAGAGTCTTGAGGGACATGAAAAATATTCAGAATATCAGGGGTTGTACGGCTAGAAATTTCAGATCTTTCCATTGGATCCACGGACTCTCAGGACTGAAACTCCTGGTTTCTCCACAGTATTCTGTGACAAATTGGGGAATCTGTTTATGATCTCTGGTTGATATTATGAAATTGCTGTACTGTTGAATGCTTCAGTTTTTCCTAGGTGAAACCATTTTTCTCCAACTTTTCTGTAGGGAGTTGGAATTTGGAAAGTGGAAAGTCCAAACAGGAGAACAAAGAGTCTCAAGGAGAGACTCAAGGAGAACTCAGAGGGACTCACAGATACAAAGGAAGATTGGGCAGGAACAAGGGACAGAAGCTCATGTTTTTATATGATGGCATCCTTTTTACTTGCAGACCAGCCAAGGAAAATGGAAACTTTTTGCAGGGGAGAGAATGACTCCAGGGTTTGGAGGAGAAGATGTGTGGGAGAAGGGATACTGGACTCCTCAGAGGACTCTGACCTAAGCCCAGAGAACACTCAAGTGTGATGAGGAAATGAAGGCAGGGAAATGTGTACAGGTGTCTGTGTTCTCGAAATTTGTACATGCCTTGTGCTAGCTAAAGTAAAGTTTGATGGGGATTTGGAACCATTACAAAGTCTGTGTACCCGTTTGCTTTCATTGTTACATGCCCCTGAAGACCAATTGTAAACCTAGAGTGCCCCAAAGGTTGGAACTTAGGGAAAGGGTGTGCTTAAACTACTGAAGAGTGTGAGGATCAGCAGTGGTCTTGGGGGCCTTAGGGCAGGTTGGTTGTGGAATCCCATTTCCACAAAAGGTATAAGAGACAGAGGCCTGGTCTACACTACCGCGGTAAATCAATCTAAGTTATGCAACTTCAGTTATGTGAATAACGTAACTGAAGTTGATGTAGTTATATCCACTTACTACACTACACTGTGTTGATGGGAGATGCTCTCCTGCCAACTTCCCTTACCTTTCTTGGGGAGATGGAGTACACAAATCGACAGGAGAGTGCTCTCCCATAGATTTAGCATGTCTTCACCAGTCCCACTAAATTGACACTCACTGTATCGATTGAAACAGTACTGATTTACAGGTAAGTGTAGACATGGTCAGAGAGCCTGTGCCCTGGAAGTGTACCACAGAGGCCAACAAAAGAGACAATGATGCAGACCACACCAATTAAGGAACTCTTAAGAGCATAGATATTATGGTGGTTTGACCCAAACACAGTAGCCTGGTGAGTCTCCAATGGAGAAGATTTACCAGGGCTGTGACATGAGCCTACTACTGTCCCCGATCACCAATGAAAGAATTTGAAAGACTTATGGGCTTGTTGCAGAAATTATCAGGTAAGGTTTTATGGCCTGTGTTGTGCAGGTGGTCAGATTAAATCATAATGGTCCCTTTTGGCCCTAAGAATCTATGAAATATTATTTATTTGTATTACAATAGCACCTAGAAACTCCAACTAAGACTGGCACATCACTGTGCTAGGCATTGTACAACACAGAGAAGCAGCCTCAAATAGCTTGTGATATGAATAGGCAAGACAGACAGGCACAGAGCCATGCCCAACATTACACAACAGGTTATTGGCAGATCCAGGATAGAATCCACATGTCCTGAATCACAGCAATCCGTACTAGTCAATACATTGTGCTGCCTCCTCAGGTGGACCTCATAAAGTTCTGTTTCCCTAGCCCCTTTCTGTGCATTTTCTTGGGGGAAGGATAGGTCTGTGCCTTATTTCCTTTCCTTATTTTAACTAAATGCTTAAATCCTTTGTTTCTTTTGTTTTAACGGGCAATAGATAATGGATGACGGATAATAATGTGCCTTTTAATAAAAAGGTGTTTCCTCTGTTCCTAATGAATGCTTTGATGTGGGGGGTTCTCACAGCATGTGGCTCCAGGTGGCCTATGGGAGTCTCATTAGCTCTACTAGATTGCTTTCAGCAGCTATTGAGAGGCTGTTTCAGGCAGCTAAAATCCTCTGTCATTTGCCACCTCCATTTGATGGGAACTGAAACTTATCTATTTCATGTCTCAAAGCAGAAACCCACTTGCTTATTGTTTGTGTGTGTGTGTGTATATATATATATATCTCTGTGTCTCGGGTTATACTCTTTAATCTTATTAGAGCAAGGAACCCCAGTGCTATATGCTCTCTTGATTGGACAATAAGGGGAAATCTTTTCCTCATCAGAATGGTCCCCCACACCTAACAGAACAGGCATGCTTACACTGCATAGGTCAAGGGCAGAATTTGTAAAACCCATGCTGGAGATGTGTATTATCATGAGGACTCCTTGTGAGCTTATGTGATGGCCCTCTCTTGTCCAACGTAGTAGAGATTGAACTGCGGACCTCTAAAGCTAAACATATGAACGGCTACACTTTGAGCTAAAGAGCCAAGCCTTTGGAGGTCAGGGCTGAAACAACTCATATCTTCTGTGGATTGGACACAGAGGGGGCCCTGTAAAATACCCTTGCCAGTGGGTTATACTATCACACCAGGAAGGGAAGAGTTGGGACAAAGTTGGAGTAGGGACCAGGCCAAGGCTATGGATTAATGACTGTGTGACTCACCTATGCAGGGCAGTAGGGGAAGCTTCATAGGAGCCCAAGGCTGCATTTGCAAAAGCAGCAAACTTATTCAGCAGCTAGACAGAATACCTCAACCAGCAAAGCTACATGATCAGGTCCAGCATCTGCATCTCAGAGAATCCCTTTGCATATTTCAATATCAGTTTCAAAAACAGGCCAAACCCAAGCATGCAAAATTCATGATTTGGGCCTCCAAAATCATTACATTGGCTTTCAAATCATGTTTAAAAAAATAAATTTGGAGTCTTTTAATTTGCTTTTGGGTTTTTGAGTCTTTGTGGATCATGTTTTCCAATTTTCTCCTCAACCACACGGACTAGAAACATACTTTTTTTATTGATAGCTGAGATTCTCGCATGCTAATATAACCCTAGGATTACTGGGACTTCAAGAAAAACACCAAATATCATGAGACTTGTAAAAAAATCACAAACATTTACAGCACTATATTCAACCCAATTTCAACATGGGCTGTTGGATGAGTTTATTAAAAGGGACTCACTGTAAACAACCTCATCTGAATAATTTGCTAGATAGATTTCTAGGAATAACTTTATTTATTCATTCATTTATCCTGGGATGAATTTGTCCCACTGATTTTCATGGTGAATCAAGACACCCAGCACATATTCACTGGCCCTTACAAGTACCCCATGGGATGCATGTTGTATGTTTGCATTGAAGGGATTTTGTGGATTACTGTAACGGTGCAGTGACTCATCCCTGCTGTGCCTGCTGTCAGTCATCCTGGGAATTAGCTCTTTGACCCAGGAGCTCCCTCTGCAGGCCGGTGTCCCACTTCCCACTGGGTCCCGAGTCCCTCTCAGACCCGGTGCCCCATTATTTGGGGTGCTGCCCCTTGGCAGTAACCCCTTTGTCTCAGAGTCTCCCCTCCTCAGGGAGCCCCCACCCACTATCCCCACCTCAGCATAAGGCTACTGCCAGTCATTGTCTAGCCCCCCGCACCCTGGGGCAGACTGCAGTATCAGCCTACTCATCACCGGCAAGGTTGGGTTTGGACCTGCGGCCTTTGCCTACCCCAAGCTGCCCTCTGCAACACCCAGTACCCCTTGGCCTTCTGCTAGGCCGCAGCCTGGGGCTTTCCAGCCTGGAGCTCCCCAGCTTCTCTGCCTTTCCCCAGCCCTACTCCACTCAGGTCCCTGCAGCCAGGTCCCTCCCTCTCAGAAGCTAGAAAGAGTCTGTCTGTGCTCCTGGCTCAAAGCCTTTTTATAGGGCCAGCTGATTAGGGAGTGGCCACAGCTGAGGCTGCCTCCCAATCAGCCTAGTAGCTTTTCCCCTGCTACAGCCCTCTCCCAGGGCTGTCTTTAAACCCCTCAGGGCAGGAGCAGGTGACCACCCCGCTACAATTACCCTAACGAAATATCAATTATTAAATATATATGCCTCTTCTCTTGGATGAAGAATGATGAGTCAGAAACAATAAAGTATAGGAGAGTTGATGTTCTAGTCATGATGATTAACTAGAGGAGAGATTACAATGTGGTTAGCATCAGATGGACATCACATGTCTGCCAAGATGAAACAATAACATGCAAATGGTCTCTGAAGTCACTGGCTGTTGCAGCATGAACAGAGAGAGCCACTGATGAAGGGCTGAAATGAATATCATCTATACATGGATACAAGGGAAGCATAATCTCCTTAAAAATAGGCTTTTGTTTCCCAAAGCTCATTAAATACCTATTCTGTGTCATAATTGAGTTGCAGATAAAAACAGTGTACTGCTGTAAAAAAGAACCAATTTTCAACAGCCCTCCATGCTTTGTTAGTCTGAAAAATGAAGAGGAAATTCTTTCAGAGTTAGATAATTCTGCCAAGTTGGGGACATTTGAAACACACAGCATATGCAGATGTTATTGGTTTTAAATGACTCATTACTGCCATCTTAAATGAGCTACATCTTTTTAAAAATGTAAACAGCAATTATCAATTAAAAAAAATCCAGTTGACTGAAAAAAAATCCTTACTGACTGTCTATGTTTGAATTGAATGTCTGCGAGGGTATTTCCATAGAAGGGATAGTCCTGTTATTAAATCCACCAGGACGATACGTAGTAAAGGTGAAAAATCTCTTGGCACAGCAGTGCAATGTTTTGGCTCAACCAATCGTTCATTAATAGGTCCCATTGCTTGACTTGGTTAGCGTTTCCACAATTGAGAACAAAGTCACTAGCTAAGAAGTAAACAGTTTAACTTTGATTAATACTGAATAATATTTTAATGTATACAGTTCCTTTTTAAGCCCAAATGATCTTTAAGCTCTTACAGAAATTTAAAGTTATATGCAAGCTATATGGATGAATCATTACAGTGGAACTATATGTGGTGTGAAATATGGCAGCTGTTTAACAGTGTAAAACAGTAGTGTGCAATGGCTTAAGCAAGGAAGTAAAGAATAATTTCTCCATCTGAAAGATAGAAAGTATTATCTGAAATGGAAAGTGATCTGAGAACTGGGGCTCGCATCTTCTGCCATTTAACACTCTTTGATCTATTTGCATTGGGGTGGGATTTTGAAAGTCTGTGGGGATACACAGTTCTTATTGTAATAGGAATTGGATGTCCCAATCTCAGTTGTCTGTGAGTGGTCTCAGCTCTTTTCCTTTTTATAGACACTTGTTCTGCTCAACTGTGAAAAGATAACATCCCCTAAAATTGTTAATGAAGGCTGGTCTGTTACTGGATCCACATGTTGATGCTTAGATGAGATGGAATGGCTTGATTCAGCTCATCATGGATTAAACGATAGTATTTATTCACTAGCCTAAGTAGATGGTGGTGCAGAATCACACCATCTCACGAGAGCTGCTTGTGCCTCAGATACAGTCCCTCGTATAGTTGTCCAGTGCACAGGAAAGCTGCAATTTCCTTCCCAAAAGTACAGACAGCCTACTTTGTAAGTTGGCTGGAAGGAGGGGGAGGGGAAAATGCCATGATTCACCCTTTTTTCTTATTCTCTTTAGGGGACCAGACTTTTCTAACAGTACACTGAAGAGGCAGTATCTGCACTCTCCCCAGTATAGAATGGCAGTTGACATGTCTTTGTCATGCCTGGTTTCCTTCACCATCCATTCCCTACATCTCAACTAGGGCTTATCACAGTCTGGCCCTATGTGTCAGGTTTGTAGTCTTCTATCTGAACATACAGAAAAATTATTAAATGTACTTTTCTTAACCCCTTTAGTGCCCTTGGATGGAAACACTCTCAAACCAAAGAAGTGGCAGCTGCATAGTCTGAGAACCTACATAATATGGCATATCACTGTGATGAAAATAGCATAAGAATATAAGAATGGCCGTACCGGGTCAGACCAAAGGTCCATCTAGCCCAGTATCTGTCTACCGACAGTGACCAATGCCAGGTGCCCCAAAGGGGGTGAACCTAACAGATCATGATCAAGTGATCTCTCTCCTGCCATCCATCTCCATCCTCTGACGAACAGAGGCTAGGGACACCATTCTTTACCCATCCTGGCTATTAGCCATTTATGGACTTCACCACCATGAATTTATCCAGTTCTCTTTTAAACACTGTTATAGTCCTAGCCTTCACAACCTCCTCAGGTAAGGAGTTCCACAAGTTGACTGTGTGCTGCGTGAAGAAGAACTTCCTTTTATTTGTTTTAAACCTGCTGCCTATTAATTTCATTTGGTGACCCCTAGTTCTTGTATTATGGGAATAAGTAAATAACTTTTCCTTATCCACTTTCTCAACATCACTCATGATTTTATATACCTCTATCATATCCCCCCCTTAGTCTTCTCTTTTCCAAGCTGAAGAGACCTAGCCTCTTTAATCTTTCCTCATATGGGACCCTCTCCAAACCCCTAATCATTTTAGTTGCCTTTTTCTGAACCTTTTCTAGTGCTAGAATATCTTTTTTGAGGTGAGGAGACCACATCTGTACACAGTATTCGAGATGTGGGCATACCATAGATTTATATAAGGGCAATAATATATTCTCAGTCTTATTCTCTAGCCCCTTTTTAATGATTCCTAATATCCTGTTTGCTTTTTTGACTGCCTCTGCACACTGCGTGGACATCTTCACAGAACTATCCATGATGACTCCAAGATCTTTTTCCTGACTCGTTGTAGCTAAATTAGCCCCCATTATATTGTACGTATAGTTGGGGTTATTTTTTCCAATGTGCATTACTTAACATTTATCCACATTAAATTTCATTTGCCATTTTGTTGCCCAAGCACTTAGTTTTGTGAGATCTTTTTTAAGTTCTTCACAGTCTGCTTTGGTCTTAACTATCTTGAGCAGTTTAGTATCATCTGCAAACTTTGCCACCTCACTGTTTACCCCTTTCTCCAGATCATTTATGAATAAATTGAATAGGATTGGTCCTAGGACTGACCCTTGGGGAACACCATTAGTTACCCCTCTCCATTCTGAGAATTTACCATTAATTCCTACCCTTTGTTCCCTGTCTTTTAACCAGTTCTCAGTCCATGAAAGGACCTTCCCTTTTATCCCATGACAGCTTAGCATGAGTGTCTTACATGAAATGGCCCAGCTGGGCATGCCAGGAGACATGACACTCAATCATTTAATAAGACTCAGTACTATTACTGGTGTCCACAGACAGGTCTGGAACCTGTGTATGTTTCTGATTGACTGTATCCCTCTCACCCTTTACTTTAATTGAGGAGAACAATATGGTAGAAGCTGCAAACAGGGCCTTCCAC
Organism: Mauremys mutica; assembly: GCF_020497125.1. Classification (NCBI taxonomy): domain Eukaryota; kingdom Metazoa; phylum Chordata; order Testudines; family Geoemydidae; genus Mauremys; species Mauremys mutica. The sequence continues at coordinate 50,258,621 of NC_059079.1, read as the reverse complement.
TGACTTCCTCACTATATTTGTTGAATCTGATTAGCATAAGCTTCCTAGCTATAGTTTTCCTTATAGATACAGAAACAGCACTGTCTGTTTATTATTTATCTCAAATTCATAAATGCTTGCTTTGATCTTTTGATATTGTACAAATATTAAAACCATATCAAAATATCTGTTTGACCAACATACATTCATATCTCTCACTCTAGACCATTTAAATTCCTCCTTAGATCCTGATCCACCACAAATATAATAATTGCCCCCAGCCTCTATTGGGTAAACCTGGAAGAGTGGATTAGTCATGCATCATGCTTTGAAGGACACCAAGTCAAGGCACCACAAGAGAAAGTTCCAGAGTTAAGGGCTCTTCACTGAAAATGGCCAGCTCCCAGATCCCAATCCTTTTAGCCGATGTGTTGCGGACAGAATCCTTCTCTGAGCTACACATATTCCAAACTAGTTAGGGCTTTTGTAGGTCAGAACTAATACATTAAACTACACGTTCTTATGAAGTCAGAAATTGCATTCTACAGTAGATGATGTTTCGGGGTGGGCTATATAGAGTGCATTGTTATAATCCATTCTCAAGAGGTAAGAGGCAAGGATACCTGTATTGAGATGTATCAGAGGGGTAGCCGTGTTAGTCTGGATCTGTAAAAGCAACAAAGAATCCTGTGGCACCTTATAGACTAACAGACGTTTTGCAGCATGAGCTTTCGTGGGTGAATACCCACTTCTTCGGATGCAAGCCGAAGAAGTGGGTATTCACCCACGAAAGCTCATGCTGCAAAACGTCTGTTAGTCTATAAGGTGCCACAGGATTCTTTGTTGCCTGTACTGAGATGTTCTTCTGAAAGTAAAGACTGACATCTTCTTGCCAAGCAGAAATGAAAATAATTAGCTGTTGGCCACAGCTACTGTCTGGACCTCCATGAACAGTCAAGGATCTTATTTGATTTCCAAGTAGTGGGCACATTACAGCCACATTCCCTCAGTTGCAGGGGCTGATGTAATCTCTGCTAATTTTCCCAGTTGCTTCTTCCATTTCACAAACATCAGTTATATCCAGACTAAATCTCCGCCAGCTAGCTCTCATCCAAGCCACAATCTCAACTAGAAACAGAGCACTGTCTTGATATGATGACACTGAGATTAAGAGCATGGTGTCCTCTATATGTGGAAGAAAACACAGCTCAATGGGCCTCATCCTCTCCTTCATTGAGATCACAAACCAAACAGGAGAGGGGACAGGATAGAACGTGTGGATCCTGCATGAGATTGCCATTGGAGCAACAGTTAATGTCCAGTATTGCCATCTGGAACATCTCATATAAAAAGTTGCCATCATAATTATACTGCATACCTAGTTGTACATAACCTATATAGTGGTGGAAAACATGCTTTCAAAGCAACCAAAGAAAAACCATTTAAAATTATTATTTAAGAAACTATAATAATAAGCTATTATATGCCTAAATCTCAACCTGCCATGGCTAAGTGTGTGACAAAGACCCAAAATGAGAGACCCAAAATTATTATTCATGTAGGACACATAAAATCTATGGAGCACATTAATTGAAATAATTTTCAATGGCAAGAGTGGAACATCAAATGTGTGTGGAATGTAGCTAACTCTGAAACAAAAATAATGGATGCCCTTTAAAATGAGGAACATTTGAGCAGTATGTCTGATCACCCTAAGATACAGTTTCTCAGTTTAAGACTAGCAACCCAAGGTGCCATGATTAACACCCTGCCTTTTCCATGTTACCACATGGGTAGGAGTTCCACCTTGGTGTAATGGGAGTCACTAGGAGATCCTGGGGTGGAACAGGGAATCTCAGTATGAAAGACTCTGAGATCCACTGCGGTAAGCAAACAAGTGAAGACTTCTATCATGATATAGAACCTTATTATTCCCAATCCATCACAACAGAGAGGACTTGAAAATAAAATAAAAGTAAAAAGCAAGCTAATGAAAACATACTATAACAAGAGTCATTAACTGCTTAAATACAGTTACTAAAATTATTAGATTAGAATAAATGCAATTTTTATTCACTTGAAAAATCTATGGAGCTGCTGTGAGCTACAGCTATGTCCCTATAAAAGACAAAGGGAATGGGATTTTATTACTTCAGTGTTGCATTTAGCGAGATTAAAAGAACAAGAAAAGCTGGTAGGATAAAGAATTATGCATGCATGTTTGGTGAATGGGAGGGAAATAGTGCTGGGCTGAAAACCATGATGATTTGGTAGTAGGGAAAGAGATGGAAAGCTCAGTCTATTTCCTCAACTGTAAATGTCCTTGTTTATCAGTATATTTATTTCCATTTCTCTGGCAGAATACTGTCCATTATGCAAAGGCTCTCTGCCTTGCCTGAAAACAAAAAGATGCTCCCCCCGCCACTGGAAATGGAGTTGCACTGAGCAGGAGAAGAGACCGAATAAAAAGATATTTCATCTCCCTCGGTGAACTTTAGAAACTGTGGGTTTCATCCTGCCAGAGGCTGAGCATTCTGGCCCCATTCCAGCAAAGCACTTAAGTATGTGCCCAGTGGCAGATTAGCCACTGGGCCAATAGGGCTTGTGCCCAGGGGCCCTGGCCAACTGGGGGGACTCCAGAAAAATGGACACCCTCAATGCCCTGACCACACTCCCAGAAGGAGTGCAGGCGGAAGGGGTGGGGAGGGGCCCCACAAACTCCTAATCCCCCTCTGCATGTGCCCATTGAATCAGTGGGACTAGTGATGTGCTTAATACTGAGTGCATGCTTAAGTGCTTTGCTAAACCAGAGCCAGAGTGTACTTTTGTAATCAGTACTTTGCAAGGTTAAATCCTGCTAGAGCACAATTTTTTCTCTTTCTCTTATAGCCCCTCTCTCACATTTCCTGCCCTCTCACAGGGTGTGACAGGTAGACTTCCTTAAGCAACTGGCCTCTCTCAAAAATGGTCTGGTTCAGGATATTCAAACAATATGGCTATAGTGGCAACATTCCCTGATATCTCTGGTCTACACTACAGAGTTAAGTTGACACAAGGTAATTTATATTGATTTAACTGTGGAAGTGTCTTGTGATGGTCTATACTATTATGGTCACTACTTTTACAAGACTGTGATAAATTTGTACAAGGAGACAAATTTGAAAAATTGAAATGAGATACAACCTGTGAAATTTACTGCAGCATATGGTGAGACAAAACCTTTTGTTTTTAAGTTCACTTAGCTTGTTAAATTAGGTATTAGCTTGTGGTCTTTTTTCCTTTTCTTTTGTAATCAATCCTAATTTATACACATCATCACTTGAAATCACTTAAAATCCATCTTTCTGTAGTTAAGAAACTTCTCTTATTGTTTTATATTAACTAACGTGTTTGGATTAGAGTGTGTGAGAAGCTCCATTTGGAATAACGAGGGTGGTGCATTTTCCCTTAATGAAATGATGGACTTTCTATGAGGTTGTCTGTTCAGAAGTGTACTGAGCAGTACAAAGACATACATTTCTGGAGGGACAAGGTTGGGACTAGGAATTTGCAGGTGTTGCCCTGTATGTAATTCTTCTTCCTTCAATAGTCCTCATAGGTTCAGTTCATTTCCCTCCACCCACCCACAAAATTTTGTTCTATAGGAATTGCCATTGTTCCATCTCCTTCAATATCTTGTATCCAGTTGTGGCAGAGTGGCTTCTGCTGGGTGCTTCATAAGAAGCTGGATAAACACCCATAAAGCATTTGGCTAAAGACCCAATCATGTGTGATGCTCAACTTCAAGGATTTGAGGGCTTTGGCACTTTACAAAACATGCCTTAATTGGGCAATAGTTTACCATGGAAATAAATTTCTTCCCACTCCCTTGCTGGTTACAAGTTTAAATGATTAATTGTGAACTTTGGCAGCCTTGTCATTTTTATCCTGGAGGATCTGCAGATATCAACTTTGTTCATTCCTCTTTGGAATCTAGCTAGTGTTTGCCTTAGTGATATCAGGTGACTGCAAGTTCAACATATTGTTTATATATGCCCAAAATGTTTCCTCTCATTTTACATGTGCTGCCTTTTTAATTTCATTGACTGTTCTTTCATTCTTGGGCTACATAAATATTTGGAGTGCTCCTATGACTTGAGCTGCACCTCTCTAGCAGGGGCACCGGAAGCATGTAGGGAGACAGGATGACTGCTGGAGCACTGCTAATACCTTTGTAAGGAATACAGCATTCTCCACCCCCAAATCTGCCAGCCCATGAACAAATGTTTCCTGGTTCATCCTTATCACCGCCCTTGGCTCCATGCCTCAGAGTAATACAGACTCTGCTGCACAGTGTGGTTTCGATAGTGCTGGGAATCTGGGGAGGGAATACAACAGAGTCACTGTTCTGCAGCTGCGGGGTTCAGTCTGCCACATTTTACTAACCTGTATTCAATGGAGAAAAACAAACAACAAACAATGTTGTTGTTCTCTACATAATAATACTTAATAATTAATAATTATTAATTAATACCTGGCTCCAATCTAGTGCTTTTTCATCAGTAGATCTCAAAGCACTCACAATCTAGCCACCCAAGTGACTGCATAAAATATTGCCCTTGCCTTTTCCTACCCATCTCTCCATTGTTCTTTCCCTTTGGGTCCTTACTCCTGATCCTGCAAAGGTTTATATCTGTAGCCCAGTGGGGTAGCAGTAATGCAAGTAATGTACAGGCCTGTATCCTGTAAGACATTAGCTTCAGCAAGTTAGCATAAGGCTTGAGGCCTCTGAACTTTGAACAGATGAACAGCCCAATGGAAACCATAAGTATTGGGGAGCTGAAAACAGAATGTTTAAGGGGAATATCTGACCACAGGAACATGACCCAACCATGATGGCTAACATTTCAGGTTGTTCTACGGGAGATGATGTGAGTATATGGATGTGCAGATGTACATTTTACAGTATCTCTATTTACCTTACTGAGTTGGGGTGTTATGACTTTGCCAAATGTATTAATAAACTATTTGTAAACATAGAGGAGTTCCTATAGTGTGTGTGTTGCAGCTGTTCACATCTGGGTTCCCAACTATATTTTGAATAATATTGGGACAAGAACCTGTCAACCCTCAAAGTGACAACTGGGGAGTCTTAAATAATCTATAGAGTTAATACATAATCTATAGATTGGGCTACAATATCCATGATTCATCTTATACACTTTGAGTAACCTCTTGGAAGTCAGTGGCACTACACAGTGCACAAAGTTAAGCATATGTGTCTATGCAGGTCTGGGGCCTTAGATGATAACCTCCCCAGGGCAGGGATTCACTATCTGTATTGTAAAGTCCGATACACAGCCATGATTTTATATAGATGGTTGTTAATATTTTGATTTACAAAAACATATAAAAAGCTACCAATTTGGCACTCCAATAAATAATAACTATAATGTGGTAGCATTGGAGAATAAGCAGGTGGCTCATTTTGGGGGGGAAGTTCTCAAACAAAATTTTAGCACCAAAACTAAGATTTATTGACTCATTTTAAAGCAGATATTTAAATATCAGAGCATAGAAAGTGGAGTTAGTTCTGTCCACTGTAAACAGTCAAATTCTCACAATGCTGTTATCACAATTTTCTATAAGTCCTAAATAGATTTTTAGCCACAATCAGATACGGGTACGTGGAAATATTAGCAATATGTCAAATATCACTCAGCTAAGCATTCCATAATAGATTGTTTCCTATTTGAAGGAAATGTCCCAAGAGAAGATAGATATTTAGTAGGTAAAAGATTCACTGTTTCCCAGACAGGGCCGGTGCAACCCATTAGGCGACCTAGGCGGTCGCTTAGGGCACTAGCATTTGGGGGGCGGCATTTCGGGTCCTTCGGCGGCGACCGCCCTGGTCGTCATTGGCATTTAGGCGGAGGGACCTGGGGCAGGGGGCGCGGGGAGGGCCACCTACAGCAAGTAAAGGGGGGCGCGACACGCAGGGGAACCGCTCCCTGCCCCAGCTCACCTCTGCTCCACCTCCTCCCCTGAGCACGGTGCCTCGCTCTGCTTCTCTCCCTCCCAGGCTTGCGGCACCAAATAGCTGATTGGTGCCGCAAGCCTGGGAGGCGGGAGAAGTGGAGCGGCGATGGCGTGCTCAGGGAGGAGGCGGAGCAGAGGTGAGCTGGGGCAGGGAGCTGCCGCATGGCTCCCCAGGCCAGGGAGAGCTACCGCGGGGGGGGAGGGGGCACCTCAGGGTGGGGAGGGGGCGGAGAGCTGCCACAGGGCTGGGGGCGGGGCGCAAGGTGGAAGTTTCGCCTAGGGCACGAAACATCCTTGCACCGGCCCTGTTCCCAGAGTATCCACTGAGTGGCTTTCTCAGTGCCATAATGGACACTGGAATTCTACCGAGATAGTTGTTTTGCTATACATCTGCATAAAGCCTGCAGGCAATCTGGCATGCTTACTGCTAAATAATAAAACAAGCTTTTAAATTCAATTCTTGTTCTTCACTTGTAAATTAAACCTTATACAATTTAAACCTTATACAACTACAAATTATATGAGAAGCTGTTGATCATGGAGGATTATGAAGATGATTGTTTAACTAGCATAGAATTCTCCGTTTGATTCAGTATCTAAAATGGGAATTTAGGTTGCATTGGCTCTGCAAACAAAGAGCTCTGTTTCAGCTCAGAATCTGAGCCATGCTGATGGGGGTTGGGGAAAGGGATGCAGTCCCTGAGAAGCAATACATGGAAGCATTATACCTATGTAAGGCATAATGCCTTCATTGAGGCAGGAGTACTTGCTATGTATACGGCATGAGCAGCTCAGTGTGGCCCCGCTGGTACACAGTGCCGAGGACAATGACTGTGCTTCCACTTTGCACAGAAAGAGTCCCCAGAGTAGTAAATGCTGCTGGCTATGTAAGCCACCTGCCTGCTTTGTGCTCCAGAGTATTTACAATCATATTATGGTTACCTACAGTGTGGGAGTACTGGAGAAGCAAGAGCTAAAGAGTTCTGTGTGTCCTCTCCTCCCATGCAAAAATGTCAGAATGAAAATTCTGATTGATGAAGCTGAATTTATTTTCAGTTCACAAAATCTTTTCAGATTTAATTCTCATCCAATGTAACACAGGGAAAAAAATGAAATCTCATTGTTTCCCCAAGGTAGGTAAACTGTTTTCTTCCCAGTTCTAATTGTGATCCTTGTGTGTTTTTGTTGTAGAAATATTCTGCTTGAGATGGCAATTCCTTACAAAACCCTATTATCAGCATACAACATTCTCAAGATATTTATTTTGGAGCCTGAAAATTTCTCATGCTTCCTCTAAACCAGAAGCATGGTAACAGCCTGCTGCTTTATCTGCAGGTCCCACTTTCAATAAACAGAACATTTATTCAAATACAAATTATGTTTATTGAACAAATACAGATTATGAGTAGCCCTGCACTGGTGTGCAAGGAGGGGAAGGGTCACCAAAAGTTCTCCCTCCTCCCCACTATGTGCTATGTGCCTTACATAGGTATAAGGCACAACTGGTCCTTGTTATCCTAATGCACTGCCTGGCGATACTGACAAAAAACTAGAAGCCTCAGAGAAAGTGGGGCTGTCGTTGTACACTCTCTACTGCTGCCCAATAGACTCCCTCTATACTGGCAGACCAGTTTGTCCAGAATGCAACAGCTCATCTCCTTAACACCATTAGCTTCACATACTCCAAAGCTTTGCTCCCTACACTAGCAGCCCCTAGAATACTGGGTGAAAATGAGAGTCCCTTTGTTCCAAAATTCATCTCTGAGCCCTGTAGTCCATCAGAAGCCATTTTGTTAATCTTGTAATAGTGGAAGGCTCAACTTTTACTAGGACATTTTTGGGGAGGAGAATGTCTGAATGACAGAAGGCTTTTATTATCACCATCATACAGGTAGAGAATTACAAATACAGTTCTAAAGGTGGGCTGAGCAGAGTGCCATTTGAAGATGTAAAATATTAAAAATATCTTCAGGCAGTTGCCTGCTCATAATAGAAACATTTACTGATGCACATACTTTTATACATTGATATAAAAGACTTGAGGGCAGGTCCCAATAGTCTCTAGTGAGAATGGAGAAACTGGGCCACAAATGATCCTTGTAAGGTGCTCAGGTACTTGTAGTCCGGAGCCAGTATAAATGCTTAGACAGACAGGCCGTGAGGGAGCAATGCTTTGTGTAAAAATATGTAGTAAATGCCACCACTCCACACTCTCCCAGTGCTCCCACAGGCCTGGTGATCTGCTATAAGCATGATGTGTCCTTGATTCATACATTCATAGATTTCAGGGCCACCAGGGTACACGATAATTATTTAGTCTGACGTTCTACATAACACAAGCTATAGAATTCCACCTAGTAATTCCCCCAGTGGATAGAAATATTCTTCCCTACTACATAAGTGAACACTATTGAGCCCAGTAACTCATGACAAAATGAGAACATCTCTTAGAAAGACATCCAATCTTGCTTTATACACTTTGGGCCTGATCCTTATTTACACCCTTTGGCAGTACAGGAGGGCCTTAAAGGGATGGAAATATAATTTAAGCCCACTTTAAAGGCCATATACTGCCAGGGTCACATAAAGGGGCCTTGGGGTAAATGAGAATGAAGCCATTCAAGTGACTGTGAATTTATTTATCATGTTTTGTCCCAGCATAGCAGTAGGAACTTGTGTTTAGTTGGTAATCTACACAGATCCCAAAATGTATATCTACACTGCAGCTGGGAGTGAACTTCCCGTGCGAGTAGACAGACTTGCACTAGTGGAGTGAAAACTAGCACACTAAAAATTGCTGTGTGGACGTTGCAGCTCCAGCACCCCGAGCTCAGACCCAGGGAGCTGGGTGGGCTTGACAGACTGAGTTGCTGCTCAAGCCGTGAATTCTACATGACTATTTTGGTGCACCAGCTCAAGCCCTGATAGAGTGAGTCTGTCTACCTGGCTCATTCCCAGCTGTAGTGTAGATATACCCATAGTTCCTTTCAGAGTCACTGCCCAGAGGGTACAGTCCCCCATCCAGTAATCATGATCTACATTCTTTGTTCCTAAATGTATGACTCTGTATTTAGTTGTATGCAAACTTGTTTAACTGAGCCCAGTTTACAAAGTGATCCAAATCACTCTGTGCTCTGGAGTTGCTCTCAAGTGTGCAGCCCCTCCTCACCATCACTACTTTATATGTCATGGGACTTAAAGCCACAGTCTCACCCTTCCAGAGTGACAGAAGCAAGGAATTAGTCCTGGAATCCTTTTTCAATCCTATTTATTAACTTGCCTCTCTCATACAGATAACAAGGTGTAACATTTTGCAATGAAAATCAAGCCCACAATATTATGATTTCTTGAAAACCAGGATAAAGATGGACATGCTATTAAACAAATAACAAAATGCAGAATACTGGTATCAATGCAACAATCCTCTCTCTCCCCATCAGATAACATAAATAAACACCTTTCAAAATAAAATTCAATTTATATTTGCCATTATTGTCTTCTAGTAAGACTTTGATCTCCACTGAATTCTACTGGGGACACGCATAGAAATGTAGGCGGTAAACAAACCCTCTCATGGCAATTTAAATCTTAAATAAAAGCCATAGCCCCTGAATAGTTTAATGATCATGCAGTTAAGATTATAAAATAATATTATAGACATTACCAAAATACTACTGATGATGATAATAATAATAATTAATAATAACTCTGAGAATATGTATTACTATCTAGAGTCCTCCATTTAGAAAGATATAATGCGGGGGTAGGCAACCTATGGCACGGGTGCCAAAGGTGGCACGCGAACTGCTTTTCAGTGGTACTCACACTGCCCAGGTCCTGGCCACCGGTCCGGGGGCTCTGCATTTTAATTTAATTTTAAATGACGCTTCTTAAACATTTAAAAAATCGTATTTACTTTACATACAACAATAGTTTCATTATATATTATAGACATATAAAGAGACCTTCTAAAAACGTTAAAATGTATTACTGGCACGCGAAACCTTAAATTAGAGTGAATAAATGACAATTCGGCACACCACTTCTGAAAGGTTGTCGACCCCTGATATACTGTATCAAAAAGGGAAAGGCCAATCAAGTTGAAATTCAGCAAATGCAGCCTGTGTCATTAAAGAGCCCCAACCATTGTCACAGTATCTGAATACCTCAAGCCTTCATGTATGTATCCTCACAAATCCCTGTGAGGTAGAGAAATGCTATTATCCCCATTTTTGCAGAGGGTAAACTGAGGCACAGAGCATCTAAATGACTTCTGCAAGGTCACACAAGGAATCTGTGGCAGAACAAGGAACTGAGCACAGGTTTTCCAAATTCCGACTAGCACCCTCATCACTAGACCATAATTCCACTCCATTCAAAGGCCTATTAGAACAATAATTTATACTTTCTCAGTGAAAGTCAACTCTTAGTTTCTTAAAGAATTTAGTAAAACAGCACTGTAAATATCTCTGGGATCTAATGACGAAATCACAGACTCTGAGAAGTCCACAGTGTTGGATCTCACATAAATCATGTCTTTCAGATGGCTCATATGTACTTAACCCTTCATGTTTTCTCAGTGTATATAGCAAACAGTTTGTTCACTGAAAAACAGTTAAATGGTCTTTGATTAAATAATTATTTCCAAAAAAACTGTCTGCTTTCTCTGGAAAATTTTGATTTTTTTTTTGGCCAAAAGCTTAGCACCCAAAATCTGACATGTTTTCAGCTGAAAGCCAACATATTTTGAGCCCAAAAGTGAAATGTTTCAATTTGGAAATGCATGAGTTGTAATTCAGTTGCCTTCTGTTTCCATTCTGCTCTATGGGCTCAGTTCACCTGTCAGACTTCATCTCCCATGATGCACTGTGGCCATAGGAATCCCATGATACATCACCTTGCCTTGCCAAGAGGGGAGACTGTGGTGTATCTTGGGAGATATAGTCCAACAAGGGAGCCTGGTTGTAACAGGCTAGTCTGCCGCTTTAAAGTCCAGAGGCATGGGGCTAGCCGGCCTTGTTTATGAATTAGGGGCTCTGAAGAAGGGACAGGTGTTCCCTGTCAAAAGCCAGGCTGTTGGTAATGAAGCAGCAGGAGGTGTGAGTTCTCTGGGAGAGGCTGCCTGAGTCCCCTGGAAGAGACCCTGATTGCCTGATGTTGCGGGGGAGATTATGGTAGAAGAGGCCTTCAGGGAGAAAGCCCTGGGAAGCAGTGCTCATTTAAGAGTGCAAGGAAGAATTCTGCAGGAGGCAGTATAGATGCAAAGGTGAAAATCCCCTGGGAGCAATAGCCCAGGGTGGGCTGCTGAACTGTTTGTGTTTTTTTCTCATATTTGGACAATAAAACTGTGTCTGGAAAGACTCTCTGGATGTGTCAGTGGGTCCTTTGTAGCCTGGGGACAAGCCAGTACATTACACAGGTCTAGAGAGAAGAAAGGGAACCTGAGACACCTAAATGGTGACCGTATGAGGCTTTGCACCAGCATATCTGAATCTTTTTGTTTTTTGTTTATTTTGTTTTTTCCTTTTTCTGAAGTCACTATTTTCCACCTGGGGCTGGGAGAGAGGGTGAATTTCTGATGAGTGCTAATAATGATCCTAACACTTTCAACTTACCACTCAAAGAGCGGTTTTGAAGATGTTAAAGATAATGATATCACAATATTGTATTATAGATGCATAAAGCATCTTAGGATGCATAAGTTATGGAAGTCACAATAAGTTACATTGGAAGAAGCATGCATAACTAAACACCCAATTCTCAGAGGTGATAGTTACACTATTGAGAAGGCCATGACTACAAATACTATATGGCAGAGATCACAAATATTTGGACAAAAGTCATTCATTAAAGCAGGGAAGCATAATAGATAGGTCTGTATCAAGTTATCCTCAGCCACAGCTCAGGATGTAGGCTAATATCTGTACATACCTCATCTCTTCTAGAGTAGCAAAAAGCTCTAGAAAGAACATCCAAAACACTTAATATCTCTTTTCCAGGCTGCTCAGTGCTCCACTCAGTTTCCAACAAGAGACAAAATAATCAGCAATATATATATTTTTATGGTAAGTGTACAATTGTGTGCTTCAATGCAAATGATTTTATGGAATCTCATTTTAAGGGAAAATGCCCCATTTTCTTTAAGACTCATTTGGATGCAAGAATAAACTGCAAGTCATGGCACAGAATCCCAGTGCAGACTTTCCATATGACACCCTAACAGTAAGCTATGCAACACTGCTCCTCCGAAAAAAGCTGCAGAGAATATAGAAAATTCAATTGGTAATCTTGTTTAACATCCAGGTTGGAGTGTTTGTATGACTTTAAGAAACAGCCCTATTTAAGAATTTTTCCAAATCAATAATCTTTAGACACAAACAGTGTTGATTTGCAATTTTATTGAAAGGAAAAAGACTGAACTCAAAATGGTTGCAATAAAGCTTTCCTCTCTAACAGTGACCACTTTAGTACGCGGCCAATAAATCTTGCTTTCATGTAGAGTCAGAATGAATACATTAAGTCAACAGCAAGTTTTTGTTTGCAATCAGCAAAAGGCTTCATTGGTATTTTTAAGAATAGGTAGTGATGCTCCAGGGACAGCCCACAACATTTTGGCACCTGAGGCGGGGAGCTCAAATGATGCCCACGTGCCCCCTCGCTTGGGCCAAAACTTTGAAAGGTCTCAATTCTGCCTTCTTCCTGTTCTACTCCTCTCATTGTACTGCTCTGCTCTGCTACCTACCCCAATAAAGAGAACTAACAACTTAAAATGCCTTGTTCAAAAATTTGAAGTAACACTTAACTTTCAAATGCCTGAACAGCAAATGTAACTTTTCTTGTCTGCATAGTAAACACTGGCATTTTTATCTGTTTGAATAATCAAAGTGGTGCTTTCCGTGCCTTCTTGGTTGCAAAGATTTGAACTTCTTCCTGAAGGTCCACAGTCTGGGCCAACTCATGCTCTATTGAGATGGTTGCAAGGCCGACCAGCCTCTCCTGTGTCATTGTGGAGCGTAGATGTGTTTTTATTAACTTCAGCTTGGAGAAGCTGCATTCTCCACTGGCAACCCTTACAGGAAGTGTTAGAAGTATGTGCAGAGCAACAAAAGCATTTGGAAAGAGGGTGATCATCTTATTTATGCACACATATTCCAAAACAGCCTTTGGAGTTGATCCTGCTGAAATATATCTTGAAAGGACTTTCAATTCATCACCTAAATCACTCACATCAATATTGTTCATGTCATCATGTGTCAACACTGTCTCTAGTGCCCTTCATTGCTGGTGTAGGTCTTCTTCAGGTATAGTGAAGAGTTTTGGAATATCATACTAAATATACTGCTGTGTTCCTTGAGCTGCATTAAACATTCTTCAACTGACTGTATTGCACATCTAGCACCTGGTTAAAGAATTCAACTTTGAATTGTTGTTTGGGGTCTCCTGTGGGATTATCCCATGCCTCATAATCAAAATGTCTTCTTCAGTGACTCTTGTATTCTTGAATGTGTGGGAAAATAGCTTCAGTGTGAAGTTCCTCTGCCAACTTCTGTGTACTCTTCAGAACATTTTGAAATCTCTCATTTGACCGGTAAGACTGTAGGTATGACTTTGCTTTGTCCAGTTGTTCCATTGCTCCATATATATCAAGGTCAACACCTTGGAGTCTCTTGCTTACAACATTTATTTCAAACAGTATATCATGCCACAACACTAAGCCACCCAGAAATTTGAAGTTATCTATGTTTCTGGTGATTCCATTTCCCTCTGCCACTGTTCTCTCACGAACAGTTCCTGTCATAGCATTGTTCTCCATAATGGCAACTACCTTCCCAATTTGTATTCACCCACGAAAGCTCATGCTGCAAAACGTCTGTTAGTCTATAAGGTGCCACAGGATTCTTTGCTGCTTCTACAGAACCAGACTAACACGGCTACCCCTCTGATACTTCCCAATTTGGTGTTTGATAGGCTTTATCGCCTCCACTTGACTTTCCCATCGTGTGGCATTCAGTGGTTTCAGTGTCAGACAGGATGTTCCCAGATGTTGCTTCAAAATTTGCCATCAATTAGTTGATGCAGAGAAAAATACATAGATGCTTTGAATTACATTAAAAAATTCAGCAGCCTCACTAGAAGCTGATGCTGCATCACTGATCACCAAATGAAGTTTTTCATTTGCTGTGGCCCACGCAGTACAAGGAAGTCCCTCAGGCTACTGCTCAAGTGAGTCCACAGTCCTGGATCATCTAGACTTAAGGAACTAAACTCTGCAGCAACTGTTTCTTGCGCCTCTACTCTTCTCTGATCTACACTTTTCATCAGGAATGTGCATGGTTACATCCATTTGAGATGGAGATATGGATGCTGCAGTAGCTGCCAGGTCACCTGCACTCTGACTAACTGGAGGATCAGGCATTTCCACACCACTCACATCCTCACTAGGGCCGGAAGGCTCACCGTGAACATTTGTGTCTATGTATCTCAGTAGAGCTCCTTCCTGCTTAGATAGAAAGCAAAGGTAACTTTTCTTTCTTTTTCTGAATGCTGCCCCAGAGGGGTGTTTTCTTCTTTCACTCATGACTGCTGCTCCGTGCCAGCTAGAGTGGCTCTCAACACTCAGTTGAAGGGGACATATAAGCAGGCTGTAGCAGGGTCTGATTGAGGGAAGATAGCAGCCTCTTAAGGGCCTAACTAGCTCCTACTGCTTCAGTTGACAGCCCGTTCTCCTCGAGAGGGTTCAGGGAAGCAGCAGGAAACCAGAAGCTCCCTGAGAGGCTGGTGTTAATCAGTCCAGGCTCCTGGGGGTGATAGAGAGGTACATAAGAGGCTCCTTCTCCTCTCTCACCCTGCAGCTCCTGCTGCTTTCTGTTATTCCCTCTCACCTTTTCTCCTGCCTGCCTGTTATGTCTCTTATGCCCTCCTTCCTCCAGCACAGCACTCCACCATCTCTGTGCATGTAGAGCAGAGAGAATACATATGGACCAGCAGCAGACACAATTTTCTACACTCTGAGTCCTAGTAGTGCCCCCCGCCCCCCGCCACACTCTGGGACCTGAGGTGACCACCTCTGTTTGCCTCATGGTATGGCCAGCCCTGTAATGCTCCCTTGAGGTTACTGCTTTGACAGTGAACTTTTTAAAACGTAGAGTGATAAAGGAAATGCATTCTGCAGATACATATTTTCCCCCATCTTCGGACACTGCTGTCCTGTCCTAACATCAATGTTGCCCCTCTACTGAGGTGTAGCAAATGTCCAAGGCCTTGAAAGATAATTTCTCAGTGGAAGAGAAATCAGCAACATGGAGTATGTGATTATTCTAAATGTAACCTCCCGCCCAAGTATGCAAAAGAACTGGAGGGAGTTCTGAGTGGTTAATCATCTCTGATGTCACAATGTTACTGCTAAGGAAGCCACAGGGGGAAGTAACTGTGCACTGAGTGGGGGGGAAATAGCAGGCTTTTCTACTGTTCCTGTTTTCCCCAAATTCCTAAAAATCTAACATAGAAACACAAAATACACATTGAAGATCATTCCAGACATACATTAATTAGTGGTTGAAATTTAATTCAGATTCTCCATTGTTTACAAAAAGGGTTCTGAAATAAGGTGAGACTGAAGTAAAGACCCTATAAAACAGAAAAGTCTGATGTAGTGTTAACTATAGTCTTGCTATGGCAAGACCAGACTAACATTCAAACATTACATAATCCCTTCAATCCCAGACCATCCCATAGCTCTTCATACTGTTTAGTCTCTGGGCCAGAGCCTCATCTGTTGTCGCGCCACTTAGCTCAATGGAATTACACTGATTTCCATCAGCTGAGGGTCTGCCCTAGAACATTCACTCACTACTGGGTGGAATGCAGTAGTTCTTTAGAGACGTTAGTCACTGTATCCTGGCTAACTTCCAAGGGAGCCATTATATTCTGCCTTCCTAAATTCATTGAGTTACTCTTGCAAAAAGTGCCATGGAGTATTTAATGGACAGGAGTGGTCAAGACCTCAGTTTTACATCTCATCAAAATGATGGCCCCTTCAGCAGCAGAGTGCTCCCAAACAGAAGGCTGGGGAATTGGTTCAGAACTGACTCAGAGGACAGCTGCACGTATTAATGAATATGAAGGATGGTAATGAGCAGTCCTTTATCAGTACATTAGTTGCAACACGCAGTGCTTAGGCAGTTTTTATTACAATGTGTGGTTGCAGTATGCAAGGACAATGAATACAACTAATAAAGGACAAACAGACTATATCTTACATGTACATTGTATCAGCAAAGAAAAATGGCTTTCAGCAGTGTCAGAAAATAAATCAACCCAATTCTTTTCCTGTCTTCCATCTCTCAGTGCTAACCCAGCTACACTGCAGCTCAGTACCACAGCTATGTCTTAATGCTCCTTGTCAATTCATCAGAAAGGGCTGAACCCAGGACTTCTTGATTTATAAGCATGCCTTTCTATGGCTTGAGCTAAAGTAACAGCTCCTTACGCACAGAGACAGTAGCAGCTTCATAAACCTCTGTAAATGGTCTAGCCACCAGAGGAAGACAAAGAGCTACACTGTGTTAAGACGGGTACAGATGGATAGTTGGAGCTTAGCACAGCTGGTCACCATGGACAAGTTGTCTTCTGCATATGGAATGTCTGCTTAAAAACAAACAAAACAAAAAACAAACCAGAAATCAAATACAGCTCCTTACGCACAGAAGCAGAAAGATACACAGCTAAAAACAGTTTTTAAAAGATAGCCGGTGTAGTGAGGTATGACAAAAGCTAGAACAAAGTCGGTTTTCTGTCCAATTAACCGACACTCAGGTAGAGAGGAGAAAAAGAAAGTCAAATGACTAACTATGAGTTCCTTACCACAACTCCTACTAATTCATCACCTCCATTTCCTGTAATACCTAGGATTTTCTCCCAATATTGTCCCTACTTACTAGCCTGTAACATCTGGAAAGGTTATAACACAAGATGGTGTGGATTAAGGCTCTCCAATAGTGTGGCAATGAGCATGGTATGAGAACCTATATAGACAGATGGAAAGCAAGAGATAGTCCTATTTGAACTGTAAGATGTAGGGGATTTTCAATATTCTTGAGAATGTTAGATCCAGTGTATATGTATGCAGTGGTAGTGATATGAAGGTAAAGAAAATCTAAAAGAAAAGGGTGTAAACTTCAATAGAATCAGCTTTAATGCCCCCTTTTCTATCTACAGTTAATAACTTATGGATTTAGTTGGTTAGTCTAATTCGCTAGTTTCTCCCTTTTTATACAAATCAAACTATCAAAGATTTAGAAAATAGAAATATTAACTAAAACAAACATTAGGATGATTCCCCTCTCTCTATGAGAAAAAGGCAAGTAATAACCTCTCTTGTGGTTAGCAGTAACGCCAGGGTTTAGTTACATTTTGATCAGAATTGCATACTTCCTGACAGCTACATCTCTACAGACATGACAATAAAACATTTCTAATATCCTGTTCAATTTTGTAACTGATGATACAGTATTTACTGCATATATTTTTGACGCTTTTATGATAAACTGGATGACTCAAGAAATGATGAATGAGAAATAGAGTAAAATGTTTAATACACCTACATTACTTAGGAATCCAAGTCCCATTTAATTTCAATGAGACCAGGCTCTTAAGCCCCAAAGTGACTTTTTGGAAAATTGAACCTAAACTCCTAAACCACTTAGGCACTTAAAATAAATGAGCCTAGAGCTTAGGTCTTTGCTATAACAATTTCACCACCACAATTGGCGCCCTTGCTAGCAGTTGCAGTGGAAACCTCTAGAAGCAGCCTTTCCAGGACAAGCCTGAGGCATGCAGATGGAGGGCTAGGGATACTCACTGCCACTGCCAGAGCTGTACCTGTTCAAGTGGTTAAATTAGTGGTGTGGAATTTCTCCAGCTGTAATCTGTCACATTCCACAAACATTACATTATTTTTTTAAGGGAGGCAAGCATACGTGAGGTTAGGAAAGAAGAGTAATGGTTTCAGGGTGATAGTTGAAGTATAGACCCTGATCCTGCAAAGGCCACGTGGCCTCAACTTCCATTGATCAGGCCCATAAATACATAGTATACAAAGTTTAAATCTGGTAGGACAGTGCAGACAATTACCAGTCACAGCAGGTCTAGGAAGATAAGAGACATTTTATGAACTTTCATCACACAGGGGATAAAGCTGAGTGATTGCATATGAAGTGGTTTTTATTCATCCAGCAATGTAGATGTTAACGAATGTCTTGGAATAACACCAAGTCCTACCCTCACACAAGTGGCCTCGTTTTGTTTTTTTTGTAAAGACCATTGCTTTAGCTCTTGCTGCTCAAGGCCCATCTGTATAAGGAACAGAAGTGATGAGAAGCAGATAGAAAGGGATATTGCCATAGCAAAGGAGATAGATGAAAAACTGAGATCTGTCTGGGGGCTGACCTGGCTATCCACCAGTTGTTACTAACGGATAGCTGACATGTGGCATATATGCCTGGCAAAGGCCTTATGGGCAAGAAATGTATAATCTTATGCACAGTGTTCTCCCACTAGTAGAGTTACTGTAGCTCCATCCAAGCTCGCAGTCTGAAAGAGATACTAGCTAATTGGAGTAATTGTCTGAACAGCTTTTTAATTATGTATGCCAACACACTAGATATCTTGAAGTGAATAATGTTTCCCTCCAGGAATACTCTGTGACCTCTTCAAAACTGCCAAGTCTAAATCTCAATATCTGGTGATTACAAATTGCAATCTGCGGACAGATCAACAGCTCAGAAATGTTGATAGGTGAGAAAGAGGGCTCTAAGCATTGGAGAAAAAACATTGCACAGTTTACACTACAGATGTGCTAGTAACTTCCCTACAGCTTGGGTTAACCTTAAGTTAGGTGTGTGTGGGTGTGTGGGTGTTTGTTTTCTGGGGTTTTTGTTTGGTTGTTTTTTTCCCTTACCATAGTTGAATTCTAAACTTCATAAATCAAACTCCCTATTTTGATAATTTCAGACTAATCTTGCAACTTTCTGAGCAGTGATGCTCTTTTAAAAGTTCTATTTTAGGGCAGGATATGACTGGTAACCTGTATCCAGATGTTTTGTGTATAGAGACATTGGTCTAGATTGTGGTCCATGGCACAGTGAGTCACCATCCCCTTTCTTTTAAGGGGCAATGTTGTAATATCTGTGTTTGTTTTTTTTCATCTTGAACAGTACTGTGAAATATATTTGATAATCTAGCTCTGTTTCACTGGGGCTTTTTACAAGTATTTCTGCCTGTACATTTTTGGGCAAGTTGTCTTATTTGAAATTAAAGCAATGAAATAAAGAATTTATTTTCCCATCTATTTGAGCTTTTCAGATGGCTTTTGTCTAGATAACTTTATTTTTAAAGAGCAGAAAGACGGCAGTGCAGATCCTTAGAGGATGTAAATTGTCATCGCTGAGGATTAGATTATCTCCTGCATCAGAGCACTGCTTAATGCAGGAGGCATTAGGAAGCCGGGTATGGCTTTATGATTCTCAGGGTGAACCCTGAGACTACCTACCACAGCTGTGGAGCTGCTCAAAGTTGTGCCACTAACATAGGGTCCTTAATGGACCCCTAAGTCAGTCAGTGATTACTCAGTCCCTTATCTGATCATCTCTACTCCCTATGTCATGCAAGCAGGGGAGAGTCCATAGTCACAGTCTCAGCAGTGTTATAGCTATGGGAACAGGGAGTTCTTATCTGACAGGTAATTCTCAGATGGGCACCAGTAGCTAGATTACAGCCCATTTGCACCCCAAAAGGTACAAAGGAGCTGTAATGTAGTGGCTCATCTGGCCTTTTATTCCTTATCTGCACCACTTGGCAGACTGAAATGTTTTGTACTGAAAACATAGCTATTGTGTTTTCAAGAAACATTGGGAAGAGGATTTGCATCATTAATTATTCATTATTATTAATAATAATTTGGATTCCACTAGTTCCTAGAAGACTCACTCAAGGACACAAGACCCTATTGTGCCAAGTGTTGTACAAACACAGGAAAAATAAACAGTCCCTGCCCCCAAAGAATTTACAATCTACTTCTGTATTATGTTATTCTATACTACCAGATACCATGTAATGTCCCTCTGTAAATCAGGTCTAAAAATGCAGATATTGTGTTACATTATGTTATATTATACATTGTGTTATACATTGTGTTATATTATGAGCTACTACCAGAATCATACATACACAGTGACACATCCCATTTCTGTTCTTTTATTTAGAGCGTTCACATGAATAAGGATATTTACAGTTATCACCATGAACTCACAAAGCTATCAGTCCAACTCCATGTAAACCATACTACTATGTCAAGATGATGAAAAACTGCATTGCACACATTTAAAAGGTCAAATTATGATGGCAAACTAATTTCAAAGCAAGCCTGAAGAGTTTATAATGGTCAAACAATGGTACTATAAGTCTATTGCTCATAAAGGAAAAAACCCATCAAATACTAAAAAATGCACAGTAAAGGAACATTCTTCTGGGAAGTAGATTAACCTTTGAGGTTTGATTGAATTGACCAGTATTCCTATTTTTGTGCATGTTTTGGTTGTTTGTTGTTGTTTTTTAAAATCAAATCAGCAACTGAAGGTCAAAATAGCATTTTTTCCCCTTCAGACTCCTTTATGGAAGGGCTCGCTAGTCTGGGTCCCTCCTGCCAAGAAAACTGGTTTGCAAAATAAATAAAGAAGTTTAATATAATAAACTTAAAGGCATTATTTATAAGACTTTAATAGATGTGGTGATCAGACTATATTTACTAAAAATTGTGGATTTGTGCCCTGACTGAGGGATAGCATATAGTTTTGCTCTCTCAAGAGCAAACCAGGGATCAAATTGTTACTCAGTCACAGTTCAGTCTCTGGTTTCCTGTCTTGCTCTGCAGAGGAAATAATCTGCACTAGCTCTTTTCTGAGCATAGCACAGAGCAGGAAGTAATCTATCTCCTCAGCTGTGCTAGCTGATGCATTGGAGGGGCAGAGACAAACCTCCATCTACTTCCTGCCCAGACACTCTCCACCCACTTGCATGGGTCAATGGGGGTTGGTGGGGAGAGAATTCCAGCCTAGCAGAGGTTGCCCGAACCCCATGCTTTGACCCATGATGCCAGCCACCCGTGCAGAGGAGTCAGGGGTTACCTCATTTGCCCTTGCACCCCTGGGTAAGATAACCCAAAATTTTGTCTTAAATCTCTTAGGTTAATTACTTATATTACAAAGATTAAAGCCTCCTATTTAATTTTCCAAGCAAGGGCCCATGCAAAGTCACAGAGAAGCCCACTCTAGTTTTCCCCACAGTGAAGTCAACACCTCATGATATCCTGAAACTTGGCAGTGGGTTCTGTGGGGGGGAAAATGAAGTGGATATTGCCTACAAACTCTTGAAAGTTGAACCATCACCCACATCCACACACACCCCAAAAGAGAAAACACTAGTGTGTTTGTGTCTTGTGTGCCAGTTTCCTATGCAATATTTTATAGAGAAAATTGTCCATGAATTTCTACCACTCAGCTTTTCCTGCAGTGCTAATGCATTGAGTCTAGATAAATTACTGAAGTTCACAGCACTCTTTTCATTTTGTTCCTGTGTTACTCACCAGTAGCTATAAGGTACACAAGAGAAATAAAAGGAACAGGGGAGAGCTTATTGATAAGGAGATAGCTATAAAAGTTCAGGCAAAGTATTTTTCTCTTCTCTGAAATGCTCTTCAAAGAAGAAAGTGTTCCAAATAATTTGATAAATGGCCTAAAAAAACCAAAACAAAACAAAAAAACAAAACAAAACAACAACTGCTCCTAGTTTCCCATTGGACAGCTTGTTAAGCTTATTTTTTCCTTGTAAAATGAAGAACAGCTGTAATAATCAAAGTTGCCAAGCTCACTGAACCTTTAGCAACAACCGGGTAATTTCTTTTTTTTTTTTCCTGGAGGTATCTCTTCAATGGTTTACTACATGTCCGAATGGCAGAGAGCTTGTTCATTAGCACCTGGGGCCTGGTATAGGGCATTATCTTCTTCCCAAAAGGCCAACAGCAATAAACAGGAAATGAACATAGAAACTTGCACAGCCACACAACAATGACTCAGTTAATGCAATGGCATCAGCCGCAGTGTCAATACTGATGCTCGACAGAACCAAGCTTGCTTTATTTTTTTCCAAGGTACATAAGCCAGGCATGGTTTGTAATTTCCTAACTAGTTCATCACAAACCAAGGCTTTGTATCATAATATCTTTGGAGAGGGCTTGATTTAGTTCTTCCCTTTGCTATCTACCATAAGACACATTCTGACTGCTTGTGGGTGGGCTCAGTTATTGGGGGAAGAGGGTGAAAGGGAACCTTTCTGCTTCCATTTGCACGGGGGCAGCGGGGGGCAGATGTGAGAAATCTAGTGCCCACTTGTGGTAAGTGCCCTGTGAAGACCAGTATTAGCAGCACCAGCAGCAGTATGGAATGCACAAGGCATTAGACTGCTCTCTGGGGAAGAGAAGATACATGCAGAGAGTGATTTAAAATTCTGCATCTAAAATAATGTAATGGTGTAGACAAGGTGAACTGGGGACTCTTATTTACCCTTTCCTCTAACACAGAATTGGCAACCTTTGACATGCGGCCCACCAGGGTAAGCACTGTGGTGGCCGGGCCGGTTTGTTTACCTGTCGCGTCCACAGGTTCAGCTGATCACGGCTTCCACTGGCTGCAGTTCGCGCTCCAGGCCATGGGGGTGGCGGGAAGTGGCAGCCAGCATATCCCGCAGCCTGCACTGCTTCCCGCAGCCCCCATTGGCCTCGGACGGCGAACCGCGGGCAGTGGGAGCTGTGATTGGCCGAACCTGCAGACACGGCAGGTAAACAAACTGGCCCGACCTACCAGGGTGCTTACCCTGGCGAGCTGCGTGCCAAAGGCTGCCAATCCCTGCTCTAACACAAAAATAGAGGTTTCAGAGTGGTAACCGTGTTAGTCTGTATCAACAAAAACAATGAGGAGTCCTTGTGGCACCTTAGAGACTAACAAATTTATTTGGGCCTAAGCTTTCGTGGGCTAGAACCCACTTCATCGGATGCATGGAGTGGAAAATACAGGAGCAGGTATAAATACATGAAAGGATGGAAATTGCCTTACCAAGTGTGAGCTCAGTCTAATGAGACAATTCAATTAACAGCAGGATACAAAGGGAGGAAAAATAACTTTTGAGGTGGTAATGAGAGTGGCCCATTTCAGACAGTTGACAAGAAGGTATGAGTAACAGTAGGGGGAAATTAGTATTGGGGAAATTAAGGTTAGGTTTTGTAATGACCCAACCACTCCCAGTCTTTATTCAGGCCTAATCTGATGGTGTCCAGTTTGCAAATTAATTCCAGTTCTGGAGTTTCACATTGGAGTCTTTTTTGACATTTTTTGTTGAAGAATTGCCACTTTTAGATCTGTTATTGAGTGACCAGAGAGATTGAAGTGTTCTCCTACTGGTTTTTGAATGTTATGATTCCTGATGTCAGATTTATATCCATTTATTCTTTTGCGTAGAGACTGTCCGGTTTGGCCAATGTACATGGCAGAGGGGCATTGCTGGCACATGATGGCATATATCACATTGGTAGATGTGCAGGGTGAACGAGCCCCGACTGGTGTCGCTGATGTGGTTAGGTCCTATGATGGTGTCCCTTGAATAGATATGTGGACAGAGTTGGCACCAGGGTTTGTTGCAAGGTTTGGTTCCTGGGTTGGTGTTTTTGTTGTGCGGTGTGTAGTTGCTGGTAAGTATTTGTTTCAGGTTGTGGGGCTGTCTGTAAGTGAGGACTGGCCTGTCTCCCAAGGTCTGTGAGAGTGAGGGATTGTCTTTCAGGATAGGTTACTCACACCTTCTTGTCAACTGTCTGAAATGGGAAACTCTCATTACCACTTCAAAAGTTATTTTTCCTTAGACTGACCTTACATTTGGTAAGGCAACTCCCATCCTTTCATGTATTTATACCTGCTCCTGTATTTTCCACTCCATGCATCTGATGAAGTGGGTTCTAGCCCACAAAAGCTTATGCTCAAATAAATGGATTAGTCTTTAAGGTGCCACAAGGACTCCTTGTTGTTTTTACAAAAACAAAAGGGGTCTTCTAACGAAACAATGAAAAGTAACAAGGTTTAAAAAATATAAAAGGGGGGTGAGGGTTAAAGTTGCAGATGCATAACTAGCTTGTGGAACTCACAGCCAGAACTTATGGAACAGAGTTAAATGTGACTCCATACAGGATTACACAGTTTTATGAGTATCAAGACTACGATAAAAACATTATAGATAAAATGGCTCACCTAGCCTTTCCTACATCAACAATAACACCAGCACTCTCCTTCCAAGCCCACACTGCTATTTGCCAAACCACACAATACTCATTCAAATCTGAATGGCCAGGTCACTTTCAAAGCTGAATTTGCATGAACACACAAGTTCTGTATTTAATAAAATCCTTAAAGGTAGCTAACCAAGTGCTCTTATCACAGTAATCCCTTGTCATCGCTCCTACCATTCTCTACTATACTGTATTACCTTCACTTGTTGCAACTCATTTAAAACTAGGTCACAGACCCACTAGCTATTATGCATGAAAGTTATTTTGCAGACATTAATAGTCTCATCCAACAGATCAAACATATGGGGGCAAATTAATCCCTGGGGTAACTTCAGTGATAGCAATGAAGGTACACCAGGACTACATTTCACAGGTTAGGCTAGAGTTTTCAGAAGAACTCAGCTCTTATTTAGGCACCTAAATAAGGGTCAGATTTTCAAAAGACTTCAGTTCCCAACATGATGAGTCTCTTTTGAAAATCTGCTCCTGATTATGCTAAATTGCATTTTAAGATTCAACAAAGTTTGACTGGGAGACAAAAAAACAAATGTATGATAGAACTCACATTAGACTGGTTTCACTGATGCTTAGAGAAGGCCTAAGCTAGTACATATCCAGGCTCATGAGGAATGAATGTGCTTTTCTTAAGAAAAGGAAAAATCAGAACTTCAGCAGAATGCTCAAGTTTAATTTGGTGAATATGAACAACAATAGTTAGGATAGCAGTATATTTTATACAGTAAATCCACTCATCCTTTTAGGTTTATTTGTGTAGACTGAAATTGGATTGCATCAAAATGCAACATTTTTCCTATTGTTGAGATTGAAGGTTTTATCTTTCTCTGCAGGCTATTTGCATTAATCTACTTCTTTACAAACACAGTACTGTTACATTGTTAAAAGTCCATCTAAAATGAGTATCATAGTAACCAGACAGTTGAGTTATAAATTTTAATTGTTTTTTATACATCGGAGATGCTTGCCTAGAAAAAGGTATAACAAAAGTATGTAATTAAGGAACCTTTTCTGCTGTGAATCTGCAAATTGGGTATGTATTGACAGCAGGAGATGGCTTAGTATTTAGCAGACTTTATCTAGGCACAATATTTATATAAGGATAATGTGGGAGTCAGTTTTCCTAGTTTATTATTTTCCAGTGCGAGAAAGATAAGCAAAAAAACGCAGATGACCTAACCCTTGCCAGGAGTGAGATACTGTAACATTATACTACATCTTTCAGCAAATATTCTACAACAGCTAAACACATGCTGGAAAATTACACCACATACTCATAAGTTTTTCTGCCATCTCAGATATCTGACACAGGTATCTGTTTGTTCTAGGTACAAAACACAGACAGCCCACTATATCAGTCTAGAACAGGAGACTTGTGTTTTTCCATTTTGGAGAATCAGGAGTAGATCAACCCCTTGTTTAGCAGCATAAAGTATGAGACACTGCCTCCAGCAGCAGCCAGTCTATTCAGGACAGTGCTGAAATGGAGCAAAACAGCTGCAACTGTGTCGCTGCTGGAGGGCCAGAGTAGCCTGAAAAGTGGATGGTATGCCTGGAGTAGAGGTATAGCCAGAATAATATGGGGATGATCTGATTCATCACTTGCCCGCTGCAGACTCCCACATGAGGGTTCATATGGAACCTGGAAACTGAAATTGTCTTCACCAGTGGAAACCCTCAGGGAGGTCAGCAATCTAGACTCCAGTTATCCTCCCAAGTGCACCCCGTGACAAAAGGGAGCTTCAGTCGGCACCTTCTTCTCCCAGTGGGTGGGACTCTTGCACTTGATCTCTTAGGATGCTATGTTCTCCCCCACTGTGCAACATGGTGGACAATAACACTAGAAGTCCCCTACAAATGAGGTGAAGTGGCAGCTCAGAATGGAAGAGTGGCTGTGCAAGTTTTTCTTTCTCCCCACACCAGCTGCTTGGCAAAATCTTTCTGCCAAACAGAAAATGAGGCATGGCCACGAAGCTGGGGGAGGTCACATTTATTCCTCTACAAAGAGCAAACAATTATATTTCACCATGTTTTAACTTATGAGAATAACCAAACTAATGAAAACAAAAATAAATTCTCTAGTAGGGAACTGTGTGTGTGTGTGTGTGTGTGGTGATCACAGAACAAAATGGCTGCTGAAGTCTGCATATAGCGACTTTGATACCCTTACTCCTGTTTAATAACACCTTATCACAGCATTGACTTCAGTGACACCTACTCATCAGTAAGTCACTACCCAGCATGAGAAAAGGTATCTCAACCTGGCCCCGAAAGAGTGCTTGGAAATACAAAGGTTGCAGAACAGAGAAAACAAAAGGCACCATAGTTGTATAGCTATATACCCCCGCAGGTGACGGGGGTGGGTGTCAAGAACCAACTGCTTTGAAAAGCATTAACCTCTCATTTGCGCTGCGGTCTCATTTGATGCCAACTAGGAATGAATGCAATTGGGACTCAGGTATCTCACAGATCCCCAGCCTCCTCTCCTTTTCCCAAGCCACACCCCTGACTCAGGCACACTGCTGCTATTCTGCAGAGCTGGAAAATGAGGAGTTCCAGCAAATTAATTTTAAAAGCATTATTCAATTTTTCCCCCTCTCTGCATGTTTATATAGGAAGTGGCTCATAATTAGCCCTGGGCAGGAAACTATTATTTTTCCTGGGAAAAATAACCACGGAAAACATTTATTTATTTGGGGGGGGGGGAATGGGTGGTTTGGTTTATTTTTCCTTTGGTTAAAATGTTCCTTTGTAAATATATATACTGGCACCTTAAAATGGACTTCTTTTCTGTTTTAAACCAAAACATTTTTTTTTGTTTGGGGTTTTCAAAGAAACTTGAAAATTTTTGACAAAGATACAAACATTTTTTCAAAAAATGTCCATTTCATGGAAAAGCTATTTTCCACTGAGAAAATGTTTTCATGGACATTTTTTGACCAGCTCTAACCTTATCCAGCTGGGTAACTCTTGGTATGAAGTATTTATGTACTGCATTCATGTTTATAAATTGAGAGCTCCTAAAAATAAATAATGTGGAGTCCTTGGGCATATTAGTTGGGAAGACAGCATTTTGCTTCTGCCTAAAAGAAGTGTGACCATTTGCAGTTTCACAGCAGGAGGATTAAATCTCCATACCACTGTTCCAAGTTCCAGCATTTGTTATCAGTGATAAAACTATTTTTCTTCATGTGAGTAGGAGTCAAATAAATCCAAAATTCTAATCCTTTTCCTGGATTAGTTTCAGCATCAATTCTGGAATGGACAGGCTGATGCCTTTACATACTTTCCTCAGTGTTCGGTTGTCTATTTACAATTAAGATCAACACACCATTTCATCACAGTCAAAGAACAGAAATCTCTTTAGTTAAAGTCAGTTCAGATCCTTCGCTTCCTCTTTTGTTTAATTACAAATGAGTTTACTTCACCTGAGCTGCTGGGTTTCTGAGCTGCAAAGGTGAATTTACTGTTGATTCTTTGCCATTATAAAATAAAAAGTGTTTTTATAACTTAATTTGGTTCATAGTTTTTTTCAGGATGCAGCGGTAGCCAAAGGGAAGATAACGTAGTGCACTATAGGGGATTAACAGAGGCATCTGTAATGTGAGCTCCTTCATACTGTTCCATTATGGGATCTCAGCCTTAATTAAATAGGCACTACTTACTCCTGGGGCAAGAAAATAGTTTAGTGACATGCTCATTGAAGCAGGAAAGATTAGTGGCTGTGTTTGTGGGTAGCAGTTTTATGCTGTGAACTACTGTTTCACTGAACGTTTGCTAAGACCCAAATGTGAGCCTGTGTCTACACTGCCACTTTCAGGGCTAAAACTTTAGTTTTTCAGGGGTGTGAAAAAACACCTCCCTCCCATGAGTGAGAAAAGTTTTAGCACTGAAAAGCACCAGTATAGACAGTGCTTTATAGACCAGTATAGCCAGGCTCCCAGTGATAAAGCTACCATCCATCATTTGGGGGAGTTATTTTTCATCGCCGGGAGAGCTCTCCCGCAGCGATAAAGCGTGACTACACTGCCCACAGCACACCGCAGCTGCGGCTGCGCTGTAATGTGGGCAGCGTAGACATACCCTGCATTGAGACATTTAATGCTATACCTCATTCACAGAGTCATAGATTCTAAGGCTAGAAGAAATCATTGTGATTATCCATTCTGACCTCCTGTATAACAGGCCATAGGACTTCCCAAAAATAATTCTAGAGCATATTTTTTTAGAAAAAACCTTCCAATTTTGATTTACAAATTGTCAGTGATAGAGAATCCACCATGACCATTGGTAAATTGTTCTAATGGTTAATTACTCTGACCATTAAAAAAGTATGACTTATTTCCGGTCTCAATTTGCCTAGCTTCCATTTCCAGCCATTGGATCATGTATACCTTTTCCCGATAGATTGAAGAGCCTGTTATTAAATATTTGTTCCCCATATATGTACTTATTGACTGTAATCAAGTTACCCCTTAATCTTCTCTTTGTTAAGCTAAATAGATAGAGCTCCTTGAGTCGATTACTATAAAGCATGTTCTGATTCTCAGAGCTCTTCTCTGAATCCTCTCCATTTATCAAAATCCTTTTTGAATTGTGGGCATGGGAAAGGACACAGTATCTCAGCAGCACTAGCACCAGCGCGAAATATAGAGGTAAAAAACTTCTTTACTCCTACTCAAGATTCCTGCTTGTGTGTCCTAGCATCACATCAGTTTTTTTGGCCACATTGACACACTGGGAGCTCATATTCAGTTGATTATTCACTATGACCACCTCCCACCCTTGCACAAATCTTTTTCAGAGTCATTGCTTCCCAGGATTGAGTCCCCCATTCTGTAAGCATGGCCTACATTCATTGTTCCTAGATCTATATATTTACATTTACCCATAGTAAAATGCATATTGTTTGCTTGCACCCAGTTTACCAAGTGATCTAGATCACTCTGTATCAGTGACTAGTCCTCTTCATTATTTATCACTCCCTCAATTTTTGTGTCATCTGCTAACTTTATCAGTGACAATTTTATGTTTTCTTCCAAGGTCATTGATAAAGATCAATCCCTGTAGGCCCCCAATGGAAACAGACCTGCTCATTGACAATTCCCCATTTACAGTTATATTTTGAGACCCATCAGTTAGCCAGTTTTTAAACTGTTTAATGAAATTACAAAATTAACAATGTCCTTATATTAAAGATTCAGAGATTTTAAGACGAGAAAGCACCATTTGATCAACTAGTCTGAATTCCTTTATAACACAAAGCATAGAACTTCAGCCAGTTTATTCTTGTATTAAGCTCAACAATTTATGTATTATTGAATAATGAATAGTATAATGTATCTAGTATATCCCTGCAGTAATGTAATGGCACACACTATCATATACAACCGGCTAACGGTAACACAACTTCCAGGTTTAGAAATTGTCACCCCAAACTTAAGAAATTCCAAAACACAAGGTTGTCTAGGTCATGTTGAACATCTAGTATATTCTATGGTATGCATTAATAACAATCTATAATACTATAACTAGGCTTCACACTCCACAGGTCATTAGGCATTCCCCAGGGTAAATCTGAACACAGATAGCATCCTCTGCAGAACCTTTTCTTACCCCAGTTTCCTAAACAGACTTGAGAGGTTAGCCCATTATTTTTTTTCCTGCTTCCTAAAAGTCAGAAATCAGTTCTCTTTCTCTGGAGTGTCTAAAGTTTGTCCCATGGCAAGAAAGTATAATACTGTGTTTAAGTCACTAGGCTAGGACTTGGAAGATCTAGGTTTATTTCTCAGAACTGCCATCAAACTTCCCATGTGACTTTGGGTAAATCACATAAGCTGTCTGTGACTCAGTTGACCTATCTATAAAATAGGGATAATAATCCCTCTTTCCACCCAGCTCCATTTGTCTTGTCTCTTTAGATTGTAAACTCTTAAAGGCAGTTTACCAAGAGCAGTGCCCAGCACAATTAAAATCTGATCACAGTTGAAATCTATAGACTAGAAATAATAAACAGTAAGCATTAAATCCACTTGCCCTTTTCTTATTTAAAAGCAAGTTTATTATAGAAAAAGGGCTGAAAATAATTAATTAAAAGGTAGCTGAACACAAACTAGCCTCAGTCTCATAATGAGTTTTCCATTCTGCTAACATTTTTGAGGTATCTAATATTTTTCCGATTGCAAATCAGGACAAAAAGTTGAAGTCTTGAAAATTTTCACCAACCAAAAACCTGAAAAAAAATCAGCTTCAGTCCACTGAAATGTTCTTCTTCGATAATTTTCAAATGTGTTGTTTCAATTTTGACCATTTTATTTTTAATAGAATTAGCTTAAATTTCAAAACAAAATGTCATGTTAGAACTAGAAAACTAGAATTTTTTTAGTTTTCAAAAATTTAAAATGAAATGTTTTGACAATTTTGAAAGTTTTTTTTAAAACAAAAAAGTAGTAAAATTCATTGAAATCAACCCTTTCCGGTGAAAAGTTCAACGCAATAAAATGTCATTTTCCATTGAAAAACTTGTTGTGAGGAAATTCCTAACCAGCTCTAGCTAAAACCTTGCTAGGCAAAACCTTTACCTTAAAACAAAAACAAAAACAAAACAAACAAAAAACCAAAAAAAAACACATTATCCTTTGCCCAGAACCCCCAAAAAAGGGTTTGTGGATAATCTCTCCACTAGTCTTTTGCCCAGTTACTGCCTGGCTTTAAGGGATGTGATTTCTTAGAACACCACCATTTGGATTGGGCTCTTTGTTAGCAGGTTCAGACTGTTCTCACTTTCAGCAGAACAGAGAAAAAAATGTGCTTTTATCCAGCAACAGCCCTGGCATATGGAAATCATAGAGAGTTTAAGATAAAACTGTCTTGTAAGTTTAGTACACCATATTTCTAGACACAGCTATCTGTCACAGATATGTTAAAGTGTGCTTATAGTCTGAAAAGTGACTATGTACACACATCTCCTTCAAGAGATATGTTCCCAGGATGAATTCTGAAACCTATCTGCTTACTTTACTGAAATAAAATATGCCTCGTTCATACTTTTTATTGCAGTTAATGTGACAGAACTAGTGCATCTGAGAATGAGCTGGATTTGATACTGGCTCATACATTACCAAGAGTGGGTAGGAATTTCAAAGAAGCCAAAGTGCCTTAGAAACAGAAATCCTTGGACTTGTGCTTCTCTGTCACTTAGAGGCTTTTAAAAATCTCACTCAGTATAGTTAACTGAAATCTCAAATCCCAGAATCTTTATTACTGGATGATGTACAAGTCACACAGACCTGAGCTTGAATTTGAGGTCTTAGGTTAAATTTTCACAGTTTTCAGATTAAGAAAAAAAAAGAATGAAATGAGATAATCCTGTATACAATTTTGTGTGACAGCAAACCTAGAACCCCACAATGCTATATTCACTGGGGCTCTTTTCAGAGTAGAACCACACTTCAGGCTTCTGTTTTGCAAGAAACTAAGTACATAAAACCACTACATTTCCAAAGCCGACAATGTTTTCTTTTTTTCTTTTTTTAAATTTTAACTTAATTTCTTAAGTTTCTGGGTGTATCGTTTAACTATAATAATCTATTGAGAGTCCGCTTCCACTACTTAAGTTATTGATACGTGTTGACAAGCTTAATTCCACTTTTAGTAGTAGTAACAGTAGAAATACTATTTTTGTATTACAGTAGTGCCTAGAGTACCCCACTGAGACTGGTTCCCATGTACTAAGCAATTTACAAACATATACTAAGAAACAGCACCTTCCCCAAAACACTGCAAGACAGGAAAAGAGTGTGGGGGGGGGGAAATATTATTTTCCCTGTTTTACCTACAGGGAACTGAGACACAGAGAGATTAAATGGCTGCCCCAAAGACATTCAGGATGTCTGTGGCAGAGCCAGCTAATGAACACAGATCTCCTGTGTTTCATCCCAGGGATGAAACAAAACATACACATCACCATGACTGTCTCAGGCAAAAGTCTGAGTAAATGGATGAGCCTATATTAGGGTGACCAGACAGCAAGTGTGAAAAATTGGGATGGAGGTGGGGGGTAATAGGAGCCTATATAAGAAAAAGACCCCAATATCAGAACTGTCCCTATAAAAATTGGGATATCTGGTCACCCTAGCCTGTATTCGGTTCTGAAAGTCAACAAATTCAGGATTCTACCCAAGGGGAACACATTCCAGAGACAAGGGCCCTCCACTGTAAACCCCTAGCCACCAACTACACAGACATTGAAAACTAAGAATGCTAAAGAAGCAGAAATTTAAACTGTCATGGCAGTACATGAGGAGGGAAGCAGTTCCTCAGATAGTAGTGCTTTACAGATATTTATTTATTGATAGTCTTTTCTGTGGTGATCATCATCTTGGTATGTTCATAACTCACAGATATAACTGAGTTTATCCTCATTTTACAGATGGACAAACTGAGGCATGCAGAGGTTAAATGATTTGTCCAAGGTCAGACATGCAGTCTGTCGTAAAGCTAGAAATTAAACCCAGATCTGCCAAGTGGCTTAATAAAAAGATGACGTCAAGACCCATATCAAAATCCTGAATTACACCCAGAGTCGAAAAGGAAGATATTCTTTGGAGCATAGGTGTAATATGGTCGCTATGGTTAGCACTGCTACGTACATGGGCTGCTGAATTCTGCACAAGCAATGGATTGTTAGACATCTTCCATTGTAGCCCTACATACAGCATATTGCAGTAATCTAGCCTGGAGATGACAAAAAACGTGGGTAACTGAAGCGAGGTCTACCTCAGAAAGAAACAATTACAAGGTTTGCACCAAAATGAGATAAGAAAAGGTTCTTGTGACCAGCACTGCAAGGAACTTCAAGAGCTGTCAGGGATCCAGAAATACCCCCAAATCTCACTGGCAAAGCCCCTCAGTGATAGGAGAAGGCCCATTCCAGAAGTAACTTTCTACTGTCCCTAACCAGCCAGTATCCTTCCTGATCCTATATAGACTGAAATTCTCTCTTAGGTGCATACACTCTCTCTCTCTCACACTCTCTCTCTCTCTCAAATGATGATAATTCACACTGACTGAGAGACCCATTGAAATACCTGAATTTTAGAAACTGGTGAATGAGTGAACTAGCAATAATAAAAGCAAGAGTAACACACTACGGAATGTACATTATCCATCTATTGCAAGCAATGTCCTCTCTTATCGAATTCCATAGGTCCAAGTGCAGTATGTTTTTAAAATAAAATAATAATAATAATAATAATTAATCAGACCTTAGTATCATGAGACCTCACTACAGCATTTCTAGCTTTACACATATAGAATCTACTGCAGGTGCTTTCTGGAAGGCACCCTATAAGTAGTTTGAATAAAACATTAAAGAAAATGATCTGTAATAGGTATTGCTGCTGTGTAGGGCTTCAAGACTTTCAAATTAGAAAATCTTTTTCTGTGATCAGTAGCTGGATTTATTCCCATTTGCAACACATTAGTCAAAACAGACATAATTTATTAATCTACAGGCCTGGCTTATTTCTTATGCACTATAGTTTGTTCAAAATTACTTCAAATGGAGAGATTCCTTTTAAACTTATTGATTATGGTATTTCCTGAAGTCTGAGATTCTGTCAGTCTTTCATATATTTGGAATATGGCTGGTGCTTTTGACCTTAAATTATATTGCTATTGAGTCAAAAGTGTATAAATTTTGTCCCTCTGACAAATTAATATTCATTACTGAAGGCCAGATATTCTTTGTCCTCAATGTACAGGGGAGTTATGTGCTCAACTTCCGTAACTGTTAGTGGGATTTGCATGTGCAGTTTTAAGAACATATATAGGCCCCTGAAAATATCTTTTTTCAATGTTGTTTAAATAAACTACAAATTATATGTATCAGAAGGTAAATATTGGTTTGACGCCCATGCTGATTTTGGTAAACCTTCAAGAGAATAATTATTATCTGTAACAGGCATATTGAGAATTTTCTGTGAACACAGGAATCAGGGAGTAGAAATTATTTTTAAAGAATTGTTTTACTTCACAAAGGCCTCTGTTGGAAGGAGTTTGGTCTGTCTCTTAATGTTAATAGTTTTACTAGTACATTAGAAGCTGCATGCTCACAGTTCATGACCAGCATGATGATTAGCACATTCTATAGAATCAATCAAAGCCAAGAAGATAACAAAGATTTGAAGTCTGGAGCACTGACCATCAACTTAAGCCAATTATATCAGAAGAAAATGATAAATAACTAACACAGAGTGAAAATGCTGGGTACCTATTTGTCCTTTTCATATACAGGAAGTATACTAAGAATAACTCAGACCTTCAAGGCTATAACCGTGGCAACATAAAAACAAGGCTACTGCTGCTATCTAGTTCTTCTCTCTATTAACAAAAATTACACCTTGCACAATACGTCCTTAAGCAAAGTATGAATATTGACACTTAAGATGTACAAAAACCAGATGTAACCATCATGTATAACCAAAGAAAACAATTCCTGAAAATTATGGCAATTTAATATGGGAGATGACCACTGAGCTAATAGCAATAAAGAATGAGAAAGGCTGGCTAAGGCAGAAGTAGAGAGGAGTGAAACCATATAATAAAAATCCTGTTTCAGATACCAAGATAAATCCATGTAATTGTTGTTTCATTTTCCTAAAATGATCATTTATATCGACTTGTCTACATCTTGAATAAAAGTGACAGTATAGGCAGGGGATTCAAAGGAAAATAAAAATGAATGGCAAATGAGAGAACAAAGACGCAACTAACCAAAATCTTCAAAGATTTAATGATAATGACCTGATTTCATTTCCAAGATCCTGGCAGTCCAGCCCGCTGACTGGAGAACGAATCTATTATTAGTATTAAATAGCTCTTATGCTACTCTGGTGGCTGCATGGAACTGTTAAGTTAAAGCCTCTTTTATCTTTATATTTTTAGGGCAATTTAAATGATTTCATAAACTCACTAACTGGAAATTATGATACTCAGAATTCTCTAAATAAATCACCTCTGTTCTAGGGAAACCTAGCCTAGGATGTAAAAATTATCCTTACTCAAGTATCAGAGGGGTAGTCGTGTTAGTCTGGATCTGTAAAAGCAGCAAACAGTCCTGTGGTCCAATATGTCTGTTAGTCTCTAAGGTGCCACAGGACTCTTTGCTGATTATCCTTACTCAAAACATTGATGTTTTAAAACAACCCTATTCTGGAAGTAGATTAGACCAGTGATTATAAAAGTAGGGGTTTTGTTCGGCATTCGTTTATTTAGTTTTTTTCCCCTCATCTGAGTTTTGCTTGTGATCTTGAAAATTCCTGTCCAAAAAGAGTATTATGAACTAAGAGAGAACTAACTTTCCTTCGGTTAAATAGTCGAAACAAATAGGAAGAAATAAAAAGAGGGATTGTCAAAACACAGATCCTACTGTGTATTAAAAAAAAGACAGAAGGCAAGGTTGGCAGTGATATTTTGTTTTGTTGCCAAACAGAAACACACTTGTGCTCTTCTCAAACAAACTGACTCCTGAGAATGCTTCTAATCCTGCTGGCCTAGCCGACTGTATGGTCCAGTGTATCCTATCCAGCATTAACAGTTGTTTCTCTCATTGAAAGAGAAAATCTACCTTCCTTCTACATTCAACTCCAATAATTTTAGGGCTTGTCTACACAGCTAGTTACCGCATTGCAAGCCAGGATGTGAATCTACTGCACACCAGCTTCCCACACAGTAAGATCCCGTGTGGACACTGCTACAGTGCAGGGAAAGTCCTGGAGAGAAGCTCAGCATACCACTCTTTGAAACATTAAAATTTCCAGTTGCACTCAGGGACTTTCCCTGCATTGTACGCAGGGGCAGCTCTAGGCATTTTGCCACCCCAAGCAGGGCAGGTAGGCTGCCTAGTTTTAGCATCATCTAAAACTAGGAGTTTGGATGTTCAGACTGGAGTTTGGATTCTGAATCACACACCCCTCCCTAGGCTTCAGAGCCTGAACTCCAGCCTGAACCCAAACATCTACACAGCTAGTTTTAGTGCCATCGTACGATCCGGAGTCTGTAGGCCTGGGCTCTGAGACTCACTGCCACAGGATCCTGCTTGCTGTGTAGACATACTGTGGGAGTGTGGCGTCTGCCATACAGGTTATTCCATACAGAGGAATAACGGGGGCAACTCACTCCCCCATGTGCCTGTGTGAACACATACCGCAGGTCAATACTGAGTCCTTTGAATCTGTTGGTTGTTTGTATTGCCAGACATTTATAATTCAATGAATGTTCTCTACGAGACATGTGTCCAACTTGTCCATTTTTAATTCTCAGTTTCTATTTCCATCTGGTATCTTTCTAACCTTTTTACTATAGGTCTGTGCCCTCCAAGGGTTTGCCCACACAACTATGTTGAGAAATGCTTCTAATATATATTTGGTGATGGAAAGCAATAAAAGCATCACTGGCTAACATACATAATCCTTAAGGATTAAAAAAAAAAAAGCAATGCTTCCTTGTGAGGGGAAGCTGCATTTAAAAATGTCATCAGAAGTAGAATCAGGAAATAAAATAATTAAGCTCCTCCAACCTTGTTCAAGTAAATTATGCTTCTTCACAAGAGTAGCCACAATGAAGTTAATAGTTTTACTCATGAGAGTAAAGGTCCTGGATTAGGTCCCTATGGTCTGCAGTTTAAAATCATTAAAACCAATAGAAGCAACCAGCACCTTTGAAAATCAGACCCAATGTCTAGAAATTAACAATTATATTTCTTCCTGGCCAAAAGACGTGCTCTGTCAGTATCCATTTCTGTTGGGTTCTTTCAGCTACAGATTTCAACACAAGAAGTGCTGCTGTTTTGCCCCTTAAATATTTTATTTATATTAACCAGTGGTGCTCTTGCACCCACAATTTCAGCGAGACTACTCATGTGAAGAAAGGTTGAAGGGTCAGGCCATACATCTGTAAAAGGAAAAGTTTAGGATATGCATGCACTGACAAAAAATGATATAATCCCAGATTTATCTGGAGTCTTAGGTCTTGGGCTTCTACCTTCCAACCAATCTATGTGTCTACCTATCTATACAAGATTTTTTTAAGGTGCTTCTCACTCTGATATCTAAGAACCTGAGGTTTACATGTACAGCAGTTTCCAGTTACACTGGTGGTGTGAGCAACCACACAGAGCTGAAAAAAGAGAGAGAGTTTTCAGTTATCCCCACCCGTCAACCAGCTTAAGCTCCACTTAGAGGAGTGAAGTTCTGGAACAGCCTTCCAAGGGGAGTAGTGGGCGCAAAATACATATCTGGCTTTAAAACTAAGCTTGATAAGTTTATAGAGGGGATGGTATGATGGGGTAGCCTAATTTTGGCAATTAATTTAGCAATTGATCTTTGATTATCAGCAGGTAAGTATGCCCAGTGGTCTGTGATGGGATGTTAGATGGGTTGGGATCTGAGTTACTACAGAGAATTCTTTCCTGGGTGCTCGCTGGTGAGTCTTGCCCACATGCTCAGGGTTTAACTGATCGCCATATTTGGGGTCGGAAAGGAATTTCCCTCCAGGGCAAATTGGCAGTGGCCCTGGAGGTTTTTCGCTTTCCTCTGCAGCATGGGGCACGGGTCACTTGCTGGAGGATTCTCTGCAGCTTGAGGTCTTTAAACCACAATTTGAGGACTTCAATAACTCAGACATAGGTTAGGAGTTTGTTACAGGAGTGGGTGGGTGAGATCCTGTGGCCTGCATTGTGCAGAAGGTCAGACTAGATGATCATAATGGTCCCTTCTGACCTTAAAGTCTATGAGTTGGATGTGGAGACTTTTCTACCATACAGAAGGTCCAAATAATGTTTAATTATTCTGTAACTGCTCAGTGTGGCTTTTACTAGGCTTTCTGTAGGACTCATATGGGGCTAGTCCAAGGCCCTTCAGAAACAATGGGAGTCTTTCCATTCATTTCTGTTCTGACCCATAGTTATATTTGTATTTGCTTGTCTTTTATTTTAATTTAGCTTTTTCTATACAACTGTCAATAAAATATTCCCTTGTTAAAGACAGGTGAGTATCTGAACTATTAGCTGGACTCAGTATTAGCTTATGGAGTTTTTTGGGCTTGACTTTGCAATACTTACTCACACTGAATTAAAGTTACACATGAAGTAATATCACTGGACTTGGCTCATTTGCCTGGAATTTGTCTTTCATTTGCCAAAGACCAATCTGGGTAATGTTAGAGCAGAGGCAATGAGTTATGAGACTGAGAGTATGGGACATTCTGGGCATTGAATGTACTGCCTCATGGAGCTGCAGTGCTCCAGAGGGAGCATTGAGAACCATTTATCCACTGAGCTCCCAAGTGTGCAGGTTTAGTAAATCCATTACTACACTCTTTTTATAGGGTACCCTATCCTCCCCATAACTGGCTCCATGGGCTGGTGCATGCAGCAGAAACATGGCACTTCTGTTGTATTCGTCACTTTAGGTATTCAGCAAAGTTCCCCCCGTCTCACTCCTCCAAAAACTTGAGCTGCTCTGCTCCTTCCCTGATCTGTGAGCCACTGGATTTAGAATGAGGCATTTGTGCATTCAGTAGACTATTCCTTGGCACACTTCAGAGAATGATGATCCCCCTCTGAATATTGTATGCTTTTTTCCATCAGGCTGAATGGGAAATTCCCTAAAGGAAATGGACCAATTATGATACAAGCCAAAAGCAATTTACCAATGCAGAGATTCCCTGGAAAAAGCAGACTGAACTGTTTCTGCTGATTATTCCCCTTTGAAACTGCAGTTGTGGAGAGTAAACATGTTTTCCCTGAAGTGCATTTATAATCTCGGTTCTCAGTGTCTAACAATGATGTGCATGCAGTGCAATGTACAAGCAGCCAGAGCTTCAGCAGAGATGAAGTCAGAGGTTCCCTACTTTCATGAAGCTGCCTAAAGTACACTAATATCTGAGCACAGTTCATTTTTCCTGTAGCTTCACAGTGTAATATTACCCCGTTTTCCTTCTAATCACTTTGGTCATGTTCCCCTTGCCTATCACTACCACTCTGTTTTATTTATTGTGGGGTTCAGGGTGCGTGTGTTAGCGTTGAGGACAAAATAAGGAACAATGGGAATGCACAGAAACTGAGGAATTAGAGTTTTCCCCTGCATTCTGAAGAAGCTTTTTTTATTTCAAGGAAAGGACATTTCTGGCCCTTCTGCTTAAAAAGAGAACAGTCACAGAAAAGCCTAACTAGAAGTAGTAATGGTTTGTAAAGTCTTCAGCCTGACAAATTAAAATAATAGCACCAAGGAAGGTGTAAAGTGACCTTAGTCATTTGAAAGGGATGCTGTCAGAAATTTCTCCATACTTTCCATCATGCTCACTGCAGACTGGAATAGGCTATGTGTCCAAAACAATACACACCTGACATTTTATTACAGAAGCTTCATTATTTAATGTAGGTACGGGAATTAATCTCTCTCATCCCCCTAAAATCTCTGCCTCAGCAATTCAGATCAACCACAAATTGGTAGCAACTAAAGGCTGTTCCTGTCTGATGTTCATTGTAGCCTATATTGATCTTAGTACTGCACCCAGTGTACTAGGTTTCCACAACCCAACCAACAGTTAGCATTATTAGCACTCTCATCAGAATGGTTATGGACGTTATAGACACAGAGATGGAACCACCTCTTTAATCTAGGGGTGATCCATCCAGCTCGTTGTTCAGCTACATTGATAGGACAGTGAACGACAGCTTGTGCTGCTAGTTGTGTAGTTGAGTGATCACTCACTGTTTAAGGAGCTTTCAAGACATCTGCTTTATTCTGTGTCCCTTTCCAACTCACTGGGCATAACAAGAGCTTCACAGCACCCTGCACAGACTCTCTATTTGGGAAGCTCAGCCTTTGAAGGCACAGTCCCCAATACTACATTTGACTTCAGTGGGGACTACCTGTGTGAGCTAGTGCTCAAGAACATTACTAAGAACTGCATAATCGGGCTCTTAATGTTGTTTACTTTAAGTTGTAGGGTAGAAATGAATTTAGAGAATATCAGATAAAGCAGTATTCTTTACCATGGAAGTATTTGTTCGGTATAAAACATTATTTTTTTATTCCTTAATTGCATCCCTGACCCAAAAACAAAGAAACAGAACATCTTCATTAGAAAAGAGCATTTAAAAAAATAGGATGTTATTTCATGTTGCATAGAATTCTACAGGTTTGTGAGAAACTCGGTATTTTTTTTTTGGCCAAAATTGTCTGTGAATTTCTATTGCTCATTTGATAGGTTTATACAGTTTTAGTCACTGCTCAGTTTAACAAGTTAATTCATATTTTAAATTATTCTTCTTCTGACTAAATTATCTGTCATTACATTATCAGAATAAAGCCTTGTGCAATAAGTAGAAAAGAAAAAGAGGAAATAATCCTTGCTGGTACATCACAAATTTTGGAAGGAAACCGTCAGATTACAGTAGAAAAATCACACAGATTCCTACTCAATCTAGCAAGGAGCTCTATATCACACAGGCAAGTGTGCAGTCAGGTCCATAATACATAGTTATAATGTTCTAAACAATCCAAGAAAGAATTACCTTTACACCTGCTTTCCCAATCACTCTTTCCATCCCTGGCATTTCTCTAGTCTCCTTTTGTTTTGTTTTAGATCCCTCTTCCCTGCCTGCTGATTTGCATAAGTAACACTGTGTATTATGTGAGTATACAATAATAAAGCACAAACTTGAAATTCCTTAACAAAATTTTTAACTTTTATTCAACACAGAAAGAATAGTCCATAAAATATCAGCACAGCAATCCAGCTAATTTAGAGGCCAGCACACTTCTCCAGAATCAGTCCAGGTGCTTTTCTGCACAGCTCTGTCTGTAGCTTAATTGTAGTAAATTCCACAAAAAAACAAAAGATTCTCCGACTGCAGTAGTTAAATTTGTCCATGGCATGTGTGGAACTTCCTATTGGAAATTATAGGGCATATCATTCTGCAGTGCAGAAAATGACTACCGTATATACTCGTTCATAAGCTAATTTTTGTAGTAAAAAAGGGAAGCACCAGAGAAGGGGGTCGGCTTATGAACGGGTATAGAGAGGGAGAGGTGGGACACAGCCCCACCCCCAACAGAGAGAGCAAGGAGGGGCAGCACAGCCAGAAGGAAAGAGGCGGGGACAGAGTCTCTCTGCATCTGGCCACGCTGCTCTCCTCCCAGCCTCTGAAGCAGCTGCAGCTCCAGCTGGCAGGCTGCAGCTGTGCCGCTCGGCCCTGCCCCCCAGAGCAGGCTGCAGCCATGCAGCCCGGCCCAGCCCAGCCCGCTGGAACATGCTGCAGCTGCGCCACTTGGTCTGGCCCGCCGGAGCAGGCTGCGGCTGCACTGCCCAGCCTGCCGGAGCAGCGCCAGCCAGGCCGGAGACATCCTCCCAGGCCCTCCCCAGATAAGGTGGGAAGGGATGGGATGGGATGGGAAGAATGTGGGGGTCCCGGGCTAGGGGTGGTCATAGGGGTTACAACCCTGATCCCCAGCTTCTCCCCCCAAAAAAATTTCCCCACTAGTTGCTGTCCTGGTCCATCAGGGTAAGCAGCTGGCGCGCCGGGACACCTTGTTTACTTAGGTTTACCTCCATGCCTGCGGACGCTTGAGGTAAACAAACCATCTCGGCCCACCAGCGGCTTATCCTGATGGCCTGAGAGCCAGAGTTTGCTGACCTCTGAATTATAGGGTCGGCTTATGAACGGATCATAAAACATTTCCATTTTTACTTATCCATCTTGGGGGGGTCGGCTTATAAACAAACTTATGATCAAGTATATAGGGTACTTTTTAGTGGCACAGTCTATAACATTAGTTGTAATTCTGTATTGTTCTCTGGTTCCCATAACCAACAGGAATACAGAGAATTACATGTGTGCTAGCTTCCAGCCCTGTCCTATTGTTGAAGGAGTTGAAAGCACTCTGTACTTTTGCAGAATCAGATCACTTGCCGATGTACGTACACACACACGAACTGATCCTTAGTTAATGGACTAAAATATAACAACTAGCCAAGCACTAACACTGTTCTTCCCTACTTCACGTACCTGTTTTATTTTCACTGGCCGCTATATTCTCTGAAAGCTAAATAAGGAGTTGGTAGAAATTACATCTTTTTCCTTCAGAAATGTGCCCATTCTGCTTAGGTTAGGAACCTTCTATAAAAAATGGATTCAGTTAATATGCACCACTCACACAGTACCAACCTTTGGCTTTATCTCTATGATTTATACCAGCCAGTAACTTTCATAGCAAGGTGAATGCTCATTTATAGTGACAAAAGAGTGATTGTGCAACATGATTCATTCTCTCTTTACTACATGGACATACAAACAAAATTAGGAATATCAGCATAGAATCTTGGTGTTTGTACCTATAGAATTTAGAATGTATGGGTCTGGAGATTTTGATAAGTGTTTTAGCCCAGAGCATGACTTTCTAAAATGTAGGCAGGTTATGTAGTTTGGGAACCCGTGGATGATGAAAATTAGAGTAATGGAAACTCAAGGAAGTTAGATCATATTGTGGGCTTAGACTTATCTAGACAGACGTGCCTAGACAAAACATCTACAATCGATCTATTCTCTGACATGAGAAAGATTTGTTTGAAAACCATCAAACTTGTCTAATTACAACTGGAGATTCTTAGTCAATGAATATTCTTGAGTTCAATTGTATAACACTGTTTTCAGGCAATAGTTATCAGACAGCCACAAAATGCTCCTACAGAGCTCCCCCATTCAGCACAGCCATCAAGCTTATAGCACTAGTCATAGTAAAATTCCATTCTTCTTGGTATTTGACACTTCAGTGGTCTATCATTTTGTCCTGCTTTTAATAATTCTGTATTTTTGTGGGCATTTAGGGCATGACCCTGATCCCATTCAAGTCAATGGCAAAACTTCCATTGGTTTTAATGGTACAGGATCATGTCTTTACTCTCTAGCATTTTACTCTTTCTGTAAATTTGCATTAAATGGCTTTATTTAAAGATCAACAACAAGATTAAATGAATGATCTCTTTTTATTCTGAACATGATTGTAATAGAAAATACTACCCTGAAATACAAAAATGTGGAAATCAATTATTTAACTGAGTTTTTATTTATTCTAAATTCTCATTGCATCTCCTGAGGCTGCTAAAGCAAAAATATTCCATGGAAAAAGAGAACAGAATTTTAGTCATAGCATATTTTTTCTGATTTTGGAAAACAAAAATCATAAGTTGTGCTCTCCTCCTGGTCAAACACCATCCACAAGAAAAAAGGGCACCATCAACAATACATTTTTGAACAGTAGTTCAAATATATCACAGAATGCAGGTTTCTAGCAGCTGAACACTTTTACTATGATTATTTTATTTATATGTATTTAGATGAGCATCTAGTCAGTAGTCAGCTTTAGGCTGTTGCTGATGACCAGATGAGGGTGACCAGATGAGAATTCCAAAATATCGGGACTGCCACAGGGGGAACACCTTTTCAATTGTTACACTCACCCGTCTGGGTCTTCAGTGGCACTTCGGCGGAGGGTCTTGAGTTGCTGAGGGTAATAAATCTTGCTGCCAAAGAAAGAACTACCCCCCAACCGAACAAACTGCTCGATATCGGGACAGTCCCGATTTTATCGGGACGTCTGGTCACTCTGTGCTGATTAGACAATAACTGAGTAGAGCAGTTGTTGGGTAAGGATGTGGCTCTAGAGATCAAATGGGCCACTTTCCATATTGGCTGGTGGGGCTCTAGACTGCAGAGACAGGAAGTGAGCTGCTGCCTGCCGCAGCTTGTTCTGTCCCTACCTTCCAAAATAGAGGTTGACTTTTAGTCTCTGCTCCTATTCCTATGCTAGCAGGACTCTGACCAGAAATGAACTTCACAAGGAACACTTCAAACTATTTGCCCTGAATTACTCCACCTATTCCATCACTGCTGTGTTATAAGGGCTATGCCAGCCAGCAATGCTCCCACAATGTCCTCAATAAGAAAGGTTCCAGCATAGAAGGGAATCATACATACAATAATTCATTCTCTCAGCCCATTTCATCCCCTCCTCAGCCATCATCAGCAAGCCCCTGGAGAGCCTTTTGGGGCTGATGTGGATGTGATGACATGAAGGCAGCTGACACCACCTCTCTTTAACCCTGGACATGGTAGGGTCACATTCATTCAGGAAATACAGAGGGTTGTCAGGCAGGAGGAGAACAATTAGGCACCAAATATCTTTATCTGTGACAGTCCATAGAAAATCAATAGGGATTAA
This sequence comes from Mauremys mutica, assembly GCF_020497125.1. Lineage (NCBI taxonomy): Eukaryota > Metazoa > Chordata > Testudines > Geoemydidae > Mauremys > Mauremys mutica. The sequence goes on along the minus strand of NC_059079.1, from coordinate 50,213,936 downwards.
AAACAACCTTTATTTAAAAAAAAATCTCCAATATTTTACAGTATATCCCCATATTTAACATGGGTTCTGAACAACTTATTAAGGGGGTGGTGGTCTTATAAGGAAATCTTACAGTTAGGTTTCTTATCTGGGGAATTGATATTCACAGGGTGCTGTTTCTTGTTGATCAGCAGCAGCAATTTAATGTTCTACCCCTCTGTTTTGCCTGCCTGCACATTTCTGGAGGGGAGTAGGCATGGTATTGAAATATACACGAATCCTGCTCTCTGAGGGATGGAGTAATGTAAATACACCCACGAACTTAAACAAATATGACAGGTCTGATTACAGATCTGCCAGACTTGACAATGTTTCTGTAATGATGGCTCAGAGGAGGAGGGGAAGAAAAAAAAAAACCACACACACACACAAAAAAAACCTCAGCTTCTTGTAGTCCTAAAGGTGGTTGGACATAGTACATTCTCCATGACCTTACTGAAAGGATTAAACTAAAATACACTTCTTTCATTTTGTTACCAAGATAATGTCGGTTCACTGTTGACTAATAGAAAATAATACAAATAAAATACATTCTTTCAGATTTTATATTATTGGCTTTGATGGCTGGCTCTTAAAATGCAGTACATGTCGAGTGCTACTATTCTTTTGAGATGGACTACTTTATCAGTGCACATTTCTGAATCACATTTTATTGCAAAATGTTTTTAATTCCTGTTTATGCTGAAGAAGATCCTACAGCAAAATTGACCTGCAACACAGTGCCCTCTGGTGCATGCACAAAGAAAAGGAAAATAGGGAAGGTGTTTTAAGATATAAAATGTATCAGCTTCAAAATTCTAAAAAAACCCTATTACATGTTACCAGTATTTTGACTGAACACACAGGCAAATAAATAACCAACCTTTTCCCTTTCTCTAATACACTGCTTCCTGTTTACAAAGGAGCTGGAAACTGCCACAGAACAATCTGTGCAGAACAAGTACCTGTGTAAACCATTTTATGGGCTTAAGTGCAGATGGGGGGCTGCATTATGGGAGAAGCTGACAGATAGCCTGTACTGTATTTGTTGAAGCCTCCTTCCCTTGGCTGGTGGAGAACTGTTTGTCTATATCCAGTACATTAAGAGAGAAAAATGTCCCTTCTGTCAGACTTCCCTCCTTTTCCCTTTGTTTCATGGGCCCCCTTTTCCCCCCTTCTTTCTCTTTATTCATAGGCTCTCTACCATCCCATTGTAGTCTCCCTTCTATTTCCCTTTTCTTTTTAAAAGATTACATATTTGTTAATGTACGTCTTGAATTGTTTACCTTGTCATAGTGACAAGAAGGATGTAGTTCTTAGTTGACTCAGCAGAACAGAGGACTGGCAGGCTGCAGACAATCAGCAAAAGCAATTCTGCAATGAAACCTGCATTTTAAAAACAGGCCTCTAATTTTGGGTGCCTCTGTTTTTGTCTATTCAACCCTTATCAAGCCAACCAAATGCCTGAATTCAGAAGGGCTGAGCACCCACAGCTTCAGTCAATAGCAGCTAAGGGTGCTCCGCATTGTGGAAAGTCAGGTCCTAAGGAATGAAGAATCCAAAATTAAAAGCTGCTTTTGAAACCATGGACCTACCTATATTTAAAATCTTTGAGTCATTTTAAGGTACCAATACTGAGGCTGGGTGAAATCCTGGCCCCACAGAAGTCAATGATTTGTCATTGGTTTCAATCAACGGAACTACTTGAGAAGCAAGGTACTATTCTGGATGAACAGGGGTGTTCTGATCTGTCCCTCAGCAATTAGGGAAGAGAAATTAATGTCTAAGGATATTATTGGGAGTTAACGTTACTTTAGAAGAGAGCACAGGAATTTCAGGAACAGATGGCTGCTGTCAATTATTTCCAGATCAACTTTATCAGTCACCAAAATCTCTTAAAACAAGACAAAAACAGCATAAGCAAGCATTCCCATAATATATAATGAAAAAATGACGCTACATATATTCCAGCAATTAATTCGTCTATGAATTTGTTCCCACATCTGACACTTTCCCTTAAAAAACAAACTCTTATTATGTATGTATAACTTCAAAGGATGAAATCTCTGTAATTGCCTTCCCTTTGCTTCATACCTGTAAATCTTGTATCTTGTGCTAAATCCCTGTCGACTTCTGTCCACAAAATCTGTGTATTCCTGTGAGCGATGGAAAGGTCCCTTATCAGAGAGGAGCCAGTCGAAGGAGCTTGTGGCATGCTGATCTGAAACGGCAGCAACCGCTAAAACCCAGCAATGAAGACTCAGTGCTATCCACTCCCATAGAGCCATCAGAGAGAACAATTCAGCACCAGCACTGCATCGCCATATCATGCTTCCACTGTGGGCTTAGAGTCTTCATTCTCTTAGCTTTCCCTCAACACCTAGACAAAATAGACAGTCAATTAGATAAGTACACGCTAGTCATTCCTTGGAAGCAGATACAAGTTTCCTTTCTTTTATCTTAAAGAGACAGTGGCCTCTATTTTTATTACATTTTATATTAGCATAAACCCAATAGGCTAGTTAACAGCACACAGTTTAATTTCTCAGTATTCTGTGCTATTTCCCTGTTGCATAGAAACCTTTAATGGTTTTCTAAAACCCTACAAACAAGCAAAGGAAGAGTTATTACCTCTTAACACTGGCATACAACGTTCCAATAACACATATGTATAAAAGATAGGAAGACTGGTTTAGTGGACAGAACAATGGAGGGATTCAGGAAACCTGGATTCAATTATTGGTTCCAGCAAAGACTTTCAGTGTGACCATGGAAAAGTCATTTAATCTTTGTGTGCCTCAGTTCCTCATCTGTGAAACAGGAAAATATCTCCCTTACTCACAGGGTTTTTGTGAGGATAAAAATCTATTCACGATTGTGAGGGCCTCATAGATACTATGGTGCTGAGGGCCCTAAAGGTACTTAGATTGATTAAAACAATGTAGTTGTTACCTTCAGTTCATTTTGAATCAGCATGGAATTGGATAGAGTCTGGTTCTGTGATTTTTTTTTCTAGTGGATGCATTTACAAAGAAAAATGTCCTTTTTATTCGTATTTAAATATGACAGTAGCCGTTATAATCATTTTTACAAAGGCCACTGCTGTGAACTTTTTATCTTGGCTGGGAGTATTATGGTTGAGACCAACACCTTTATCTACAAACAGTTCCTAAATGAAGTCTATTTTCATATAAAATAGATGTATAGCGGTTACACATATTCTAATTATTAGTCCATTATAAAAGAGGTGCTGTAGCTGAATAAAGATGCTCCATGCACTTATTCTAGACAGTACATTAATTACTCCAGAAAGTCCTGGGTATGGATCATAAACACATCAGCTGCAGGAAGCCAACTGGCTCGAGCATGAAGCACTAGTAGATTTGAGTCCTTATAATCTGAGGATATAAGCATCATCCTATTCACATAACCAGAGGAACAGTTAAGGTTTATTATCTTTTTCTAAGGCATGAATATGGCTATTGACCATTTTGGTCCTGATCCTGCAAACACACATATGCTTAACTTTAAGCACATGAGTAATTTCATTGAAGTAAATGAGACTATTTGCATGTTTCAAATTAAGCAACTGCAGAAGATTCGTGGTCACCAAATGCAGACTGCATTATAAATCCTTTTTCCTTTAGAATTCAGGAAGCTTGTTCAGTTTCTCACGTGGACGTTTACATACTCAAAAGCTTCCAGTTTCTGTGTGCTGAACATACGTTTATGCACAGAACACGAAGATATGGCAGTTTTTTCCCCAGATTTGATTTTTCTCTGCCACAATCTGAAATCTATTAAACATAATGTTCAGCGAATTGCATGACAAATCAGAAGGAAACGGAAGTGACACTGACAAACTAAAGTTTATAGCAATGCAATCTTGACCCTCCCACCCTGCAAAAGCTTCTATGGCCATTTGGTTACTAGATGTTTTCCTGTTAACTCTTAGTCCCAATTTAGGCTAAGCAAAGAAGCCATGATAGCAATGTTCTACCAAGAAGAGTAATTTTAGCAGAGACAACCTGGCCTCCCTGTCCCCACAGAGCTGAATTATAACAAAACTCCCCAGTGGGCAGTGAAGAACAAAACTATGTTGCATAGGCAGCTATGTTCCCTTTATCTGGAGGCCTAGGACAGTCTCCCATCATAGACAGCAGCAAATAGGAGTAGGAGAACTCTGATTTGTACAGCTAAATTCCCCTGACAATTTGCCACTAACAGTTATGATATTGAGTCCTTTTAAATTACCTTTTTATGGAAAAATAATGTTTTAAATTGCAAGAACAAAAGACAAGAAGTTTACTCTTCTGGGTGCTTCTTTCAGACCATTAAATTATAATGATGACTGATTGAGTTGCTTTATGGTTTAAAAGGGTAGATTTAATGTTAGAACACTGATTACTTATGTACTTGTAGCATTTTCCTATATTATTTCCTTAATATACTCTTGAATAAGTGCAGTAAAGGATTCTACTGTAACTTGCTACAATGCTACATCTAATAGAATATTATAAATCAAAGAGCTGCATAACGGTACTGAAGAGCCTGGTATAGTCTATGAAGCAAATAGTCCACTTTTTTAAAAAGGTATCTATATTTTAGTCTAAAACAGGAGTTTAAATATGTGTTTACTCCTTACAGACACTGTAGTCTCATAGAAACTACTAAGTACACTATATATGTTTTTAAAATTGTACATTTACAAATTGTGTACATCTTACGTTGCATTTATCTAGCAGCTTATATGGTCTGGTCCAGGAACCATAGTATTTTGCTATATCCAAATCATTAGCATATTTATCTTCAAAACATCCCTATAAGGTAAAAGAGGACTATCCACGTTTTACAGCTGAACTGAAAAATGAAAAGACTAAGGGTATGTTTACACTACCCGCCGTATGGGCGGGCAGTGATCGATCCGGGGGGGGTCAATTTATCGCATCTAGTCTAGACACAATAAACCGACCCCTGAGCGCTCTCCCATCGACTCCTGTACTCCACCACCACAAGAGGCACAGGCAGAGTCGACGGGCGAGCGGCAGCAGTCGATTCACCACAGTGAAGACACCACAGTGAGTAGGTTTAAATATGTCGACTTCAGCTATGTTATTCACGTAGCTGAAGTTGTGTAACTTAGATCGATAAGTTACCCGCCCCCCCTAGTGTAGACCAAGGCTAAGGGTAAGATTTTTAAAGCAATCTTAGGGATAATTTCCATTGAAAGTTGACTCCCTAGGACAGCTTTGAAAATCTCAGCCTAAGTGTTTGTCCCAAGGTTGCGCAGTGAGTCTGTGATGTGAACCCCAATCTCCAAGTCTCCATCCAGTGCCTTAACCAGAAGACCATTATTCCTCATAATCATTTGCTTTAGTTATCTTTTCTTTATTAGGAAAGGATGACACTGGGGGAGAGAAATGTTGCTGTTAGAAATAAAACACACGCACACAGAAAAAAATGTTCTAAGACTGTTACAGGACTGATAGAGCACACAAAGCCCATAGTTTGAATCCCTGCCAGAGAGCTTCACCAGAGTCTTCCATGAGGCATTAAGTTTAATGTGGAACTCCTGTTGACTTGGGGTGTGGGATGTGAAGACAGGGACATGTGCTGGAAAATAGGGATTGTGGATTTTAAACTAGAGGAAGACACTGATGCAACCAAGTGAAAATCAAAATATTGCCTCTCAAAAGTGCTGCCTCAGAATGGGATGACTGAAATGAGCACAGATATTTTTTGCAAAATTATTTGATCCATGACTTAAGGGTTCTATTCTTCCACCTCTTGCAGATGCTGAGCACATAAAAAAAAAGTTCTCATCCTTCTCTCTTCTAGCTTTTGTACGGTAAGGTATCATTCATGGAACATGATAGGCCAAACTCCTCCCTGGTATAAATCCAGTGACCTCCTTGGTATTACCTGGGGATGAATTTGACTCAGTATCTTCTTGGAATATCAAAGCTTGATACTCAGCTTGTGTAAATTCATAGAATATCAGGGCAGGAGGTCATCTAATCCAACCCCCTGCTCAAAGCAGGAACAATCCCCAGGCAGATTTTTGCCCCAGATCCCTAAATGGCCCCCAAGGATTGAGCTCACAATCCTGGATTTAGCAAGTCAATGATCAAACCACTGAGCCATCCCTGTGGAATACCATGGGAGACCATATCAAAAGCTTTGCTAAAGTCAAGATATATCACATCTACCCCTTTCCCCATATCCACAAAGCCAGTTATCTCATCATAGAAGGCAATCAGGTTGGTCAGGCATGACTTGTCCTTGGTGAATCCATGTTGACTGTTCCTCATCACCTTCCTCTCCTCCAAGCGCTTCAAAATGGATTCCTTGAGGACCTGCTCCATGATTTTGAAGGATATGGAGCTATGCCAGTTTAAACTAGCTGAGAATCTGGCCCCAACCCAGGCAGAACAGGTATTGCCACCAATACAAACTTTATTAGTTCCAGTTATCATAGATAACATAGGTATTCCCCTTTGTCAGATGAAGAACATTTTGTTTTTAAATGTATTGATTTCATATAATTATATCACACTATCATTAAAACCCACTAGGAAACTAAATAATACCCCAGACAGAATAAAACAGAAGTGTCTTCTTGGGCCCATAAAGCACTCTTTTGCTTACAGAACACAAATTGCTAATTCATATGTGATGAGGATAGAGTATACAGAAGAAGCATGGAGATATCTCAGCTATGTAATTAAGATGAGGACTGCTTTGTGCAGGAACATCTTAAGTAGCATGTTCAAGAAAAAACAAATTACACTAACTTAAATCCTCACAAGAAAGAAATAATGTAAAGTCACTTTAAGCCGAAATTCATGGTATCCTTAATGAAACATGGTATCCTTGACTTCTTGGTAAGGTGGGCTGTGGGTGTTAAAAGTATTCTATAAAAGAGGTATGTCTGTAGATAGATAGTCTGTCATCTACTGGTGAATAAGAATGTGTAGCCTTACATAATACATTCAATAAAGTTGTTTTTTATTAACCATAAATGACTTCCTGTGTGCAGTTCTTAACAGTGGGAGCAAAGTGTCCTAGTGAGTTGCACTAGCATGTCTTTTAGAACTGTGGAAAAATGGAATGTAATGATAGACTACATACGGTAACTCCTCACTTAAAGTCGTCCTGGTTAATGTTGTTTCATTGCTGATCAATTAGGGAACATGCCTGTTTAATGTTGTACAATGCTCACTTATAACGTTGTTTGGCAGCCGCCTGCTTTGTCCACTGCTTGCAGGAAGAGCAGCCTGTTGGAGCTAGTGGTGGGGGCTTGGAACCAGGGTGGACTGGCAGCCCCCCTATCAGCTCCCCGCTCCCCTAAGTTCCCTGTTTGGCAGCTGCCCAGCAGGCTATCAATTGCCGGCAATTCAGCTGTGCCTCCCCCCACTGCCATGTGCTACTCTTGCCCTCTGCCTTGGAGCTGCTCCCGGGAGCCTCCTGCTTGCTGTGCAGGGGGAAGAGAGGGGCCAACCTCAGGGTGTCTCCCTCCCCCCTATTCCTGCCCCCCGCTTACCCCTTCTCCATATACAGCAGGGTGGGGACAGAACGGGGCTCCGGATGGAGAGAGCTTGCTGGCTGCAGCTGCTGTCTCAACTTTCTGATTTTTTTAAAGGCAATGTACTTAGAGTGGGGTCAGCATACTTAAAGGGGCAATGTGCATCTCTCTTTCTCTCCCACACACAGGGTGTGTCTCTCTGTCTGCCATGCTGTCTCCCCTCCCTCCATTTGTGCCACCTTGTAGAGTGTGAGGCTACGTTAACAACAATGTGTTAACCCTTGAGAACTCAGCCGAATGCTAGCTCATCATTTAGCAGTTAGGCATTCCCTGGGAAATATCCCACCCTCTTCCACCCACTGACTTCACCACCTCAACCAAGCTTCATAATCATCATTGTGCAGCTTGTGTATTAAATTGTTTGTTTAAAACTTATAGTGTGTGTGTGTAATATATATATATAGTTTTTTTGTCTGGTGAAAAAAGTTTCCCCTAGAACTTAACCCCCCCTATTTACATTAATTCTTTCGGGGAAATTGTATTTGCTTAACATCGTTTCACATAAAGTCGCATTTTTCAGGAACAAAACTACAACATTAAGAAAGGAGTTACTGTATGTTTTCCCCCTTGTCCCTCTCTCTTTTTAGCTAATAAATCTATCTAGCAGCCTCTACATCCTTGGCTCCCTCCCTGTGAAAACATGAAACAACACATGTGGCATGCCTGTCACCAGAGCAGAAAGGAGTGCCACCTCTCACAGGAAGGGAAGAGGAGGAGGAGCAGCAGTAGACCAGGCAATCTAAGGAACTATCACCTGCCCACCCACCAGAACTCCACACAGGAGAGAGTTAATACTCCCACAGCTTTGAGTTGTCTTAACTCTCCCTTGCATCTACACTGCAGTTGCTACTATGCAGCCAAAGAGGGACCCAACGAATGGCAGGGAAAGGAAAAAGGTTTCTCTGCTGGGGGAGTAGAAGTGATCTGGCCCTTTGTTTCTTCTATGGTTAAATGCAAATGAAACATAGTCCTACTCATATATGTTTATATAAATGTGGCATTTCAAAGGCCAAATATATAATTTAGCAGGAAATAGAATTCCCATCACTGCACAAATATTAGAAAATTGTAATGTTTCCAAGCTCAAGTTTCTGCTTCAGTAGCCAGTAATGGAGGAATCCTAGTTCCTTCAGATCTAACCAAAAGAGAGAGAGAGCGCAAACAGAAATATTCACAGTCAGATGGGTAAACAAACAACTAATTATCCCTTTGGAAATTAGATAGAGTGAAGCAACTTATCCATAAGTATTGTGTTAACCCCACTGGCTGCCCAAAGGTCTCCGTGATTTCAATTTCAGATATTATCATTATGTATTTGTATTACACTAGCATCTAGAGATCCCAGTCACAGATCAGGGCCTCATATGTACCTATACACATGAAATGAAAATAGCCTGCCCCTCTCCCAAAGAGGTTACAGTTCAAACACTGACCAGTCAGGATCATCTCTAACTAACTTAAATCTGAAAGTGGATTTTTGTACTGTTGAGGAAAGAAACAATAAATACGGTGCAGTCTTTCCAAAAGATAACCAAAGCACATAACACTAGGGCTCTGGCTTTACTCCCATTGAAGTCTATGGGAATTTTACCATTGACGTCAATAGAGCAGGATCTTGATGTGTTTCAAATTTGGAACAATGGTAAGTGTCCGTTGTTATGTTCTTAATAACAAGCAATCTCAAGAGTCATTGCACACAAAGCAGTAAAGCTCACTTCAGCTGAGAGAGTAACACAGGGCCAGATCTCCAAAGATATTCAAACACCTAAAAATGCACCTACTGGGATTTTCAAAAGTAACTAAGCAAGTTAGGTGCCTCGCTGTCAATGATTTAAAAGCTACTATGTGCATGTCTGCATCTTTATGTCCCTAAATAGCTTTAAAAAAATCTGTCCCACACTGTCCGACATTAGCAAAACACGAGCCATGAGTTCAACTAGTTATTGCCTAATAAAAGAATAGAGAACTATGAGATTTCTTTGCAACATTATAAACGAGGTCCCTCACCAAAGACTCTTATGTAAATTAAGTTGTCATGGGATAAAAGGGAAGATACTTTCATGGATTGAGAACTAGTTAAAAGACAGGGAACAAAGGGTGAAAATAAATGGTAAATTTTCAGAATGGAGAGGGGTAACTAATGGTGTTCCCCGAGGGTCAGTCCTAGGACCAATCCTATTCAACTCATTCATAAATGATCTGGAGAAAGGGGTAAACGGTGAGGTGGCAAAGTTTGCAGACAATACTAAACTGCTCAAGATAGTTAAGACCAAAGCAGACTGTGAAGAACTTCAAAGAGATCTCACAAAACTAAGTGATTGAGCAACAAAATGGCAAATGAAATTTAATGTGGATAAATGTAAAGTAATGCATGCTGGAAAAAATAACCCCAACTATACATACAATATGATGGGGGCTAATTTAACTACAACTAATCAGGAAAGAGATCTTGGGAGTCATTGTGGCTAGTTCTCTGAAGGAATCATTAAAAAAGGGATAGAAAATAAGACAGAGAATATTTTATTGCCCTTATATAAATCCACGGTACGCCCACATCTTGAATACTGCATACAGATGTGGTCTCCTCATCTCAAAAAAGATATACTGGCATTAGAAAAGGTTCAGAGAAGGGCAACTAAAATGATTAGGGGTTTGGAACGGGTCCCATATGAGGAGAGATTAAAGAGGCTAGGACTTTTCAGCTTGGAAAACAGGAGACTAAGGGGCTATATGATAGAGGTATATAAAATCATGAGTGGTGTGGAGAAAGTGAATAAGAAAAAGTGATATACTTGTTCCCATAATATAAGAACTAGGGGACACCAAATGAAATTAATAGGCAGCAGGTTTAAAACAAATAAAAGGAAGTTCTTCTTCACACAGTGCACAGTCAACCTGTGGAACTCCTTGCCTGAGGAGGTTGTGAAGGCTAGGACAATAACAGGGTTTAAAAGAGAATAGATAAATTCATGGAGGTTAAGTCCATTAATGGCTATTAGCCAGGGTGGGTAAGGAATGGTGTCCCTAACCTCGGTTTGTCAGAGGGTGGAGATGGATGGCAGGAGAGAGATCTCTTGATCATTACCTGTTAGGTTCACTCCCTCTGGGGCACCTGGCATTGGCCACTGTCAGCAGACAGGATACTGGGCTGGATGGACATTTGGTCTGACCCATTATGGCCATTCTTATGTTCTTATGGATTGGGTCAGAATTCTTTATGGATTGTTAAGAAGGATCATTAATGAATGAGTAACAAATAGGACAAGATACACTCCTAGCATGCACCAATATGGGAATTTTGGCCATTGACTTCAGTGTTTATTTGTTGCTTGAAGGAAAGCAGTAGTAAACTCTTTCCCAAAGCTGAATTTTTGCAGGACTGCAAAAAGGAGCCTATGCTTGCTACAGTCAAAGGCATGATATTGTGCTTTGTGTAAGCAGGTGTTTGGAGGGGGGTGGGGTATAGACTCTATGCACTCAGAGGGCAAAGAAGAAGTTAATGAGGATCAGGAGAAGCAGGAGATAGCTACCTGAAAGCTCTGATATAATTACAGAGCACAGGGTTCTGTGGAAAGGGAAGCTCTGCCTGAGAGCACTGAAGGACACTAAGGGCAGGTCTACTGTAGACGCGATAAATCGATCCCCGATTCCTCAGCCATTGACCCTGGAACTCCACCACTGCTGAGAGGTGGAAGGGGAATCAACGGGGGAGCAGTAGCAGTCGCCCCCGCACCATGAGGATGCAAGGTAAGTCGATCTAAGATACGTCAACTTCAGCTACGCTATTCTCGTAGCTGAAGTTGCGTATCTTAGATCGATCTCCCCCCTTCCCCCCCGCCACCGTAGACCCAGGCTAAGTATGTCTGGGCCAGAAGTAAGAGGCACTTAGGATGGATAAAACATGACTCCAGACAGTTGTTTTTACTGGGGCTGGCTGCAGCCAATCATTCTCTTTCATTTGGACAGAGCTACAATAAATCCCGGTTTAGGGACAGCTGTTACATGAGACTCTTGAGATTGACACAGACTTTGTGTGGGGAAAACCACTTATAACCCATGAAGAAAGAAAATGTATCTTACCCATGCAACACTAACATAAATTCTTGGTGATGTTTCTAAAAGGGATAGAGGCTGCTGAGGGTGAGAGTGGGCTGCCAGAGGAAGTTTTCCACAGGCAGGTTTGGGCAGTCAAAAGATTTTTGTCTAGTACGTTAAACCTTCTGTTTTCAAAAGCATTGAACATTGGTCTTACCATTGAAATCATCAGGAGTTTTACCATTGACTTTCACGGCAGCAGAGTGTAGGCCAACGGGGAGCACTTTTGAAAAGCCCTCCCTCCAGTCACTTTGACCCTGCAGAGTCTCAGCAGTATGTTAGCCTGTAGTCTGACCCACAGGATAGCAGGACATGGTCAGATATCTCTTAGGAATTCTGATGTCAGTGTCCTTTTTTATTATTATTTCCAGTATGTCTGTCTCTGACCCATAAAAGAGGGAGAGTTTCAGAAGAATTAATCATCAGGGGGTATCCATATTAGTCTGTATCCACAAAAGCAACGAGGAGTCTGGTGGCACCTTAAAGCCTAACAGATTTATTTGAGCATAAGCTTTCGTGGATAAAAACCCCACGAAATACATGCCATGCATCTGAAGAAGTGGGTTTTTTACCCACGAAAGCTTATGCCTAAATAAATCTGTTAGTCTTTAAGAATTAATGTGATTAAACTTATCAGACCAGCTAGACTTTGCAAAAGCTTTATGCTGCAGGCTCTAAAATAGCATGGGCTGCCTCCAGGTCCTGATGCCATACCTGATTATATGCTTTTTATAGCTAATGTGTTTTCTTTTATAGCACATCCTTAATGGACCAATATTCTCCCTTTGTCTTCGCTCTAAAAGCCAAATCTAAACAGGGTAGGGCCCCTTTAAATTATGACCCAGGAGGTCAGAGAACATGAGTTGATAGAAACTTTGGGTTTTCCATACCAGGTGATCCCATTGTTCTGTTAGCCATTGTTCATTGCCTCTAGCCGTGAGCCAGATCTAAACCGTCAGGGGACAACCCTGACTGCTGCAGCCATCATCTGGTTTGTCTGGATTGTAAGCAGGGCTGGCTCCAAGCACCAGCACAGCAAGCAGGTGCTTGGGGTGGCCAAGGGGAAGAGGTGGCACGTCGGGCTCTTCGGCAGCAAGGAAGGAAGGACGGACCTGCCGCCGAATTAGAAAGTGGCGCGGTGGAGCTGCGGCTGATCGCGATCGCGGATTATTTTTTTTTCCCGCTGCTTGGGGCGGCAAAAACCCTGGAGGCGGCCCTGATTGTAAGATTTTATTACTGTGGCTTAAAATATGTAGTGTTTCTATCCCTATAGAGGATTTAACTCCAGAGGACCCCTGGGAGTGCTTAATAGAATGTACCTGTGTACCACCAGTGCCGATCACTTTAGCTCCTCCTTATATAATACCTGTCTGGTATATCAAACATGATTTTCTCTTAATCCCTGATATTTGTAAAAGAGCTAATTTACCTTTTGCCACCTACATCTTAATGCGTAAGGTAGAACCCAAATCACAAGCACCTTTTAGTATTTTTAATCTACGTTCATCCTCTTGTGCTCATTGGTCTTTATGTATTTTAGCTGATGACATGATGCAGTGTCCCCAAATTACAATTTTAGTTATTTTCCCATTTTAGTGGAGGAGGCTGTCGCTCTGTGGAGTGTATAGTGTCAAAGGAATCAGTTTCCTGCTTGATCTTTTCTGTATGTTAATACTCCAAATAAAGAAGAGATGCTGGAAGTGAATGGGAAGAGTGAGACTTGGGGGTAGCCCAAGATTGTTTCTTCTTGTGTTTTGTGTCTTCCAGATAGGGAAACAGTCCGCAATTGGTAAGTCAGCCTTAGAAAAGTGTGGGCTGGAGAAATCTAATCCACCTAATCTGTCCGGAGTACATGGAGTTGACAGGTATTTCTCGTCCTGAGAGAATTGAGAAAATCCTGAGCACAGTTAGGGCAGGATGAATGATCAACTGGGTAGGGTAATAACCTGGGACTGCATTCAAATCCCTGTTCTGCCACAGACTTCCTCTGTGACTTCAAGTGAGTCTCTCTGTGCCTTAATGTCCCCATTTTACAGGTGGGAACTAACACTTCATCTCCCAGGGGGATTGTGAACCTCTCAGACACTACAGAAATAGCTGCTGATTAGGTATCTAGGCTACATAGGAAAATTCACTTATTCAACCTCACTTGCAGCCGAAGAAGTGGGTATTCACCCACGAAAGCTCATGCTGCAAAACGTCTGTTAGTCTATAAGGTGCCACAGGATTATTTGCTGCTTATTCAACCTAGTGTCTCAGGTCTTAATCTTTACATTGGAGATAATACTTTCCTACCTCATACCAATGTTGGAGAATAAAATCCATTATTGATGTGAGGCTCTTAAATACTACAGTAATGACTATCTAAGCATCTGATAGCTAGAACAGTTTAATATGGACATATAGTTTTCCCATAATTTAAGGGAATGTGTATACTAACCAAGTCTTTTTTGTCATATTTGCCAGTGTCGTGTTGAAACTGAGCCAGCATATACCTTACTATCAGATCTGGAGCCATACAGCATGCTGCAAGTCGGAAAGCCCTGTAGATCTGTATTTATACAAATTCCAAGAGGCATAAAAGGCATGCCCGATTAAATCTCTATTTAGCTTTCCATGCTCACAAGGGCACCGGGGATGTTGCTTGTAAAAAAGCAATTCTTTATGCCTCAGGTGTTTAAGCGATGTGAGAACCTTTCTGAAGTTACTGACCCCTTTGCATGGAGTAAAAGGTTTTGATATCAAATGCAGGTGGAGTGGGTCTACTGGATCTCACAGAAATTGTCATCTCAACTGTGTATGTACACTAGGCATTGTGAGGTGTATGAAATTATATCCATACTTCAGAGTTTGGTGCTTGGTCCCTAATGTCAAATCCTTCTCACCCTACTCTCTTGTAGAAACACTTGCAAAGGGCTAGATCCTGACATTTATGCAATGGCCCCACATAGCATGCAGTATACAGTCATGCTGCAAGAGGAGGTGAATCAACAAAGATTGTGACAGAGGCAATCACAAGCTCTCTCTCCTCAGGCTTCTCCATGTGAACAGGGCTGGGAAGAGTAATCTGTGCCACACCTTAAAATCAGGAAGATTGCTCCTGGTGGTGCAGCAGCCTGACTCTGCAGGCTGGTGCAAAGAAAGTGGGGTTATGTCACTAGATGAGAAATAGTGGTGAGCAGTTTCTGCCTAAGCACAAGGAGTGCTACTGCAGAGCTCTTTGTGCAGCTAGAGAAGGGCAGAGGAAAATGCTTCATGGCAACTCTGTGCACCTGCCCAAGGACATTTACAATCTGGCTGTAGACAGGCCCTTCGTCGCTCGCCGTACAAATTAGCTGGAGAATACTCTTTAATCACACCAGTGCCCTTTTCTTTCCCTGTCTTTTCCCGCCACCACCTATATACAGTTCAGTATCAATCAGGTAGCCCCTTGGGGAACAGCTTGCTCTTCCAACTGGCTGGGAGCAACAGGCCCTCACTTTCCTGTTCCTCCTCTTCTACTTCCTTCCTGCTAGCTTTATAGGCCTTCCCCCATCAAGCTCACAGGTGATTCTCTTTTTGCGCTTTAATCTGCCACACCCTGTCAATTCCAATCACTTCCCCTTACTGGGAGCTGAGCTAGCAGGCTCTGAGCTAACAGGGGCTGGGTCAGTGCCTTTTGGCCAGCACCCTGACTGACTGACACACACACACACACTTAAGAGCGGCAACCCTGGGCCGCCTTTGGCCTCTTGGCCCCTCGGCCCTTCTGCCGCTCCCCCCGAGGGCGGGTTCCCCGGGGAAGCCTCCCTACTCAGGGCGGGGATCTTCCCAGCCATTACCTCGGATGGTCTCTCCATCCCCTTCCCACAGAAGGAGCATTTTTCTGGGAGTGCCCCCCCCCGCAATCTCTGCTTGCAGGTCATTACACCAATCACAGTGTGGCAGGCCTCCTATCCCCAGCTCCCCCTGTGGGTCTTGCTGGGGTTTGGGGGTTATTTTGGCTTCTAACGGGACCTCACGCGACTCAGTTTCCCCCAGCTCGCCTTGCGGCTCGGGGCCTTCCTGCCCCACTGACGGGGTCGGTGTTCATCCCACCGAAGGGTGGGGGGGGGATTCTTCTGTGCCTCAGTTTCCCCCATTCGTCCCAGTACATCTGGGGATTCTTCCTCAGAAAGCAGGATCAGGGGGTGTCCCCCTGCTCCCCTTCCTTCCCCGGGGGGGTCCAGACTGACCAGCTCCCCCATATATGTTTCCTGCAGGTCTCCCCGCTCTGGGCTTTGCTGTCTAGAAGTTTATTCTCAGTTCCCAGGACTAGGCACATCCTCCCACCCTGGGGTTCTCTTTCTCCAGGGATCCACCCCCCCCCTCGGGGTACCCCGTTTCATGCCCAAGGGTGGGGCCCAATCCCAGCCTAACACTACCAGACATTGTAGTTTCTCCAGGACCCCTACCCATTTCCACCTGAAACAA
The DNA here is from genome assembly GCF_020497125.1 of Mauremys mutica. NCBI lineage: Eukaryota > Metazoa > Chordata > Testudines > Geoemydidae > Mauremys > Mauremys mutica. The sequence goes on along the minus strand of NC_059079.1, from coordinate 50,197,786 downwards.
CCCTTTGCTTCTAGGGGGACCTGGGCTACCGGGCAGGACTTCCTGTCCCCATGTATTCATTCGAGGGCCATCCTTTCCCCCAGAATAAGCCAATGTGGCTTAACCAGTGCCTTTCGCACCAGTGTGCAACTCGAGGCAGTGTTGACCACAGCCATTTGGGGTCTCCACCCCACCTTCACAGGCACAGTGGATACCCCCAGCCCCCGCTTCCGTCCCACCCATTCAGTCCAAGCACAAAAGTCCACCCAGCCACATTCCATGTCTGGGCAGTCTTGCTTAATGTGTCCTGGCTTCCCACACCGCCAGCTCATTAACTGGGCGGGTCTCTCAGGAGCTCCCCTTTTTTCTCCTCGCCTCTCCCGGGGAAAGAATCTCCAGGCTCCCACCCCAGTTCTCTGTCTTTCCATTGCCGGTCTTCCCCCCCAGGGTCCCTCAACCTGTATATACTCCTCGGTTACCCGGACTGCCTCTTCGACAGTGCCTGGCTGGTGTCTTCTCACCCAGGTCTCCGGGAGGCTTTGCAAGAACTGCTCCAGTATCAGGGAGTCCATTATCTCCTCCAGGGTACGCGTGTCAGCATGTGGCCCAGTCCCTTAACCTCTGGGTGAGTGCCTGTGGTCACACAGCAGATGTCCACTGGGCCGACCGGAGCTTCTGCCTATACCTTTCTGCTGATAAGCCTACTCAGTCCAAAATGGCTACTCTCACAGCCTCATAGTTCTGGGCAGCTTCCTCCCCCAAAGCCATATAGGCTGCTTATGCCTCACCAGTCAAATAAGGGGCTAATCAGAGGCCCCAGGTTGCCCTGTCCCATCCAGCCTCCACAGCTACCCTCTCAAAAGTTCCCAGGAAGGTGTTGGGGTCATCCACCGGGCTCATTTTACAGAGTCCCCAGCCCGGCAGCAGGGCCCCCTCCCCTGTCCTAGGACTCACCAGCCATTGTAGGAGCTGCCAGTGGACATTGCTTTGCTCCAAGATGAAGTCCTGCAGGCTTTTCTGTTGCTCGGCCTGCCAGACCAAAGCAGCCTGTCTTTCTGCTTGGTGTGCCTGCTGGAAAGTCTGCAGGGCTTGCTGGGTCTGTTTCTGTTGCTCTACAAGACATTTCAGGGTCTCCTCCATCACCATGCCACCAACCGTGCTCATTGGCATCAGATCACTGACAAGCCTGCCCTTGTAGATGGGCCCTTCATCACTCACGGTACAAATTAGCTGGAGACCACTCTTTATCACACCAGTGCCCTTTTCTTCCCCCCCCTATACAGTTCAGTATCAATCAGGTAGCCCCTTAGGGGGCAGCTTGCTCTTCCAACTGGCTGGGAGCAACAGGCCCTCACTTTCCTGTTCCTCCTCTTCTACTTCCTTCCTGCTGGCTTTATAGGCCTTCCCCCATCAAGCTCACAGGTGATTCTCTTTTTGTGCTTTAATCTGCCACACCCTGTCAATTCCAATCATTTCCCCTTACTGGGAGCTGAGCTAGCAGGTTTGAGCTAACAGGGGCTGGGTCAGTGCCTTTTAGCCAGCACCCTGTTACACTGGCCCACACATTTTAATTAAAACTTCAAATGATATTGAGGTGTTTATAATAGAGATGGCACTATCTCTCTTGGGAAAAGAGAATGCTAAGAACCTATCCTACAGGACAGCAGCAGCAGGCCCAGTATTTTATCAGATCAAAAGGCACACTAAACCAATGGCATCAAATGCAGACTTATATGTAGCCAATGTTAGTGTGACAGATATTGCAACCCCAGGCAGTATCTTAGGGGATCATTGTATTCAATTTATACATGGGTTATGTAGGATTATTTCTACTTTATGACAGTAGTGATTACTCTTGGGACTGTAAACAACTGCAAAAAAGCACCATCTCCTGGGGTGTTTGCATATACTGGTTCAGGCTGGGTTTTCCAGAGACTCAATGAAAGGATTTTGGGCATAAAAAAGGTGAGCTGGAACTGAAACAGACCTTTTTTTTCTGATCCAACAAATGGACAGACCTTCTGTCTAAAGGGGTGGGGGAAGAGACGTGCAGTTAACCCTGAATCTATAACAGTTGGCACTTAGCTACTATGGGGATGAGCACTATAATATAATAATAGAAGCTATACCTATCTCCTAGAACTGGAAGGGACCTTGAAAAGTCATTGAGTCCAGCCCCCCAAACAAGACCAAGTGCTGACTTTTTGCCCCAGATCCCTAAGTGGCCCCCCTGAGGATTGAACTCACAACCCTGGGTTCAGCAGGCCAATACTCAAACCACTGAGCTATCCCTCCCTCTAAAAAAAATGCCATTCCGTGGACAGATGTTTTCACTCATTTATTTTGTAGGACACTTGTTTTAAAATCAGACTCAGGGACGTTTTAGCTAGCTGGAAGCTTCTAAAAACTAGACGGGCAATATTCTCCACTGCAGAAGAGCACAGAAATCAAAGAGGACTAATATCCACCTCATTCATAATCAGTCCCAGCCAGGAGTTTTCTGGCCCAGCATGCCTACTGAGTATCACATATCTGTGAAAAGCACACATATACAAACATAAGCATGAGCATATGTAAGAAGCCATGCCATCAAGTAACAAAACAATTCTGGTCTATTTATTTCCATCCATCTGCTCAACCCGTTAGTTTCTAAACTGAATGCTCAATTTCAACTGAAGGAAGTATTCCTGTCATCTCACCGTGAGGACCAAATATATAAAGTGTTAGCTCCACACCTTCTGCTCTGAAGACTCACTCTAAATCCCACTGAAATCAAAGGTAAGGCTCCCATTAACTGCAATAGGGGTTGGATCAAGCCCTAAAACAAAAAGCTTTGGTGACCAACAGCTTTCCAAGGTAGGTACCATCTAGGGAAAGGAAAGTGGTTGGAGCAGGAGGCTTCTGGATTAGAGCCCAGATCACTCACTGAGTAATTTTTGCCAATTCCTTTAACCTTTCTTTATCTCAGCTTTCCATACATAAAATCATGATAACACTTTCCTCACAGGAGCGTTGTGAGGTTTAATTAATTAATGCCTGTAAAGTGCTTTCAGATCATTAGATGAAAGAAGCCATATAAAAATGCAACATATGATTATGATGATGATGATGCTGTTCACCATATTCCCCCAGGAACTGTTTCTTTCTATTTATAGTTCCCGTCTCTGGAGGTTCTGAGTCAAATCCTGGGGCAGGGAGGAAATCTTCTGCACTTCAGATAAAATAGAAGTTTCCTTGTAGCTACTAAAATGCTAACATTCTTCCCAAAGTAATGGAGAGTAAAAATAATTGCATATGGGTGTTCTCTGGCTTTAGGAAGAGGGCCAAGTGAACACAGCACTCTATTAATTATAATAAGATCATTTTTGCATTAAGTGGTGGTTGCCCAAAGGCTCGCTGGCTTCAATTTCTTCCTGTTGTCCACCCTCTCAAATGTTACTGCACTTACTCCCATTATCCTGGTCCCCTTGTTTCTAATGCTGCCACAACATATCTTGTAGTTAGCTCTTTATTAATTTAATTTAGATTATTATTAATATTATTATTATGTATTTGTATTTATTTGCTAAGTTGTTCAGTTTAATCATCTGTTTGGGAGATTCTTGTGACTTCGCTCAGGAAACAGACATCATCCTGTACTTTTATAGAGCTGTCACCTGCTCTTGCACAAACTTTCAGTCTGGCTGGTTTCATTTGCAGATGAAGCAGGTCAAACCCTGTCTTTCTCATTAGGATTCACAGTCAGCCAGAAGTCCTCTACCGCAGTGCAGGTCTCAGTGATGTCTCATTTTTCTTTCACCACATTTCCCCCCACTCCAATTACATTCTATATTTTTTAAAAGTCTGTTATTTTATGAACAAACGAGAAACAAAATTGTAAAAGATGGCAGTATCAAACAGAATAGTAAAGATCATGTGTTCCATTCTATAGCGCCTTTCATCCAAATGGGCTCCAAAGCCCATAACAGATTTACTACTTGACTGTACAGGCTCTAGTTGTCTGCTGGGGTAAATGAGTAAAACTCAAGTCAGTGGAGTTGTGGCCATTTATACCTACAGAAAATTTGACCACACAGTTCATATATCACTTAAGCAGAGGGCCACATTTCTACTGCTTCTTCATGAACAGCATCACATTATTCCTAGCCAGTCCTCACACTTAAAGGACAGCTTGTAGCATGTAGCATAGGTCATGGGCTAGATTCACAAAGGGACCTGAGGATTGGGCCCTGAGGGTGAGGTAGATAGAGGAACTCCTGTCTTCCACTGATTCATGAATCCACTGAGTCTTAGGCAAGAGACAGCCATCCAGATTCCTAGAGTGAGGCAGGAACATTAGCATGTAGGGAACTTTTACTGTGAAAACTTCAGTAACAACGTAGTTTAAGTGCCTACAGAGTTTGGCACCAGCTGAGCAGGGCTAGGAGCAGTAGCGCCTATATCTGGGGCTTTGGTGCCTAAAGTGGCAGCTAGCAACTCTAGCCCCCTGCTTCTATGCCTGGTTGTGCCACTGGTTTGTTTTATGATCTTGGGCAAGTCACTTTAACCTCCTGTGCCTCAGTTTCCCCATCTACAAAACAGTGAAACTTAGTTCCTTTGTAAAGTGTTATGAGATGGATGGGTGAAAACTACTATATCAGAGTGAGGTGTTGTTATACAGGTATTTGTAATCTGCAAAGTTTGTTCTACTTTCCAAAATTGTTTGTATTCCTTTTCCAGGACTATTGACACTATCTAGCTAGAAGGAGGTGGTTTTTATAAGCCTATAGCTAGTATATGGGTAACGTCCAGATGCTCTTAAATGTTCACATTATAGTTATTAATTTTTTATGGGTCTAAGCACAGGAACTTTATGGCTGACTGAGCAAAGATTCAAATCTCAGCAAGTCAGCTGGACTTAATTGCATCTCAGGATGATGATACACAATGCTTGATTGGAAGTAATAATTATGTCATGTGGATTGGGCAATCTACTGTGTGTGTGTGTGTGTGTGTGTATGTGTGTGTTGTTCCTAAAAAATCAGTCTTGTTCCTAAAACATGTTCATCTGGAAAAAAAATTGTATTTTCTGATGTATTTGAACAATTTTAACTTATTAAAGAGAATCTTTCCTGTAGTGGCAGAAAGGGTGGGATTTAAACTGCATTGTGTATCTATAAGTTGGTTCTAAAACAGTTTGTAGTTCAGCAATATTACCAACCATAATATGACGCAACTAGTAAAAATAACAAACAATTTTTATTTAGAAGTACAAATGGAAAGATGTTTATAGTTAATACTTGAAAGCTGACATTTCAGCTCTAATCTTTCTAATAAAAAATAAGATACAAGGATTTATAGTTTAGGTAAAAACAATGTTCCCCGTTGTTTGTGGGGTTTTCTTAATTATAAACTATCACCACTTTTTATTTATTTATTTGAAACACTGTAATAAATAAGGGAGATTTTTTTCCAAGGACTTTGCCTCATCAAGACAAACCTGCTTACAGACATTTATCTGACCTATCAATAACTATATGAATTAAAAGAACCATTTCTGCCTCTCAAGTTAATGTGAGGGAAACTCTTAAAATATATGTATTTCGATGGCTCAGAGAGTAGCTAATGAGATACAAAACCGCTCTCCTTTTAAGCCACTGATGGTTCAAATTCATATCCCAGGTCAATAGTGATAAAAGTAATTACCATCCAATGACTATGTGAAAAAGTTGGTGGTCTTAGTCCATTCCCTGATGGACAGGTTTTCCTCTCATCATATTAACAATGATGCAATTGACATTAACTTGTTAGAAGTCTCAGCACAGAGTTGAGGAGTAAGCTCTGATCCTAGGAAGTGCTGAGTGTCTACGTCTCCCACTGAAAAAAGGATATGCTCTCAGTATTGAGCTTTAAGTGAACCCTACAGTTCAGGGTTGAAGCACACTGGTGGAAGAGTGAGCAGAATCTTGCACTGCTGTTGTATCTATTCTGCAGATAAACAGATGTGCAGGTTGCCTGTCCATCCCCTTTCATGACCATAAAATGCATATATAATTTTCTCACAATATATAATTATCTCTCTAGCTTTTTTTTTACTAAAGGACTTGAAAAAATTAATTTGAAAATACAAAATCAAAAGAATTATAACTTCTTTCTTATATATACTCCAAAGATCTAGTGACTACTGATCATACGTTCTTTGGGGAAAAAAATTAAAAATTCACTCCCAGCTTGACACCTCAAATGGTAATACCAGGATTCAGCACCGATTGTATATATTTTATATCTGAGTTTAAAGATCCTTAAAAACAGAGATTTGCAATGAAAAACTTGGCTAATGTTAAAAATGGAATCACTTTAATATTCCCTTGTTTGAATTTAGAGATTATCTTTACTTGCGGTCAGTCGAGCTCAGTGTACTGGGTGCAATTAGTAAACATAGCTTTGTAAGTTCTGGTTTTAAAGAAAGGGATATAAATTAGCCTCAATTAATATGACTTACAATAGTTCTTTTTAATTATGAATAATATGAACTTAAAATGATTAAATAATAATCTAAATAGTGCTGGATTTAAGACCTTTGTTCACTACAAACAATAAATATTGTAAAAATATGAATGATGTCACAAAATTGCTTCTCTCATTAACCAAGTGGCTGGTAAGTCTGGCAATGAAGGTGTTACTGCAAATGTGCAGCATTTTCTAATCACCATTAATGTGACTGCTTCAGCAAAGGTACCTGACTGAAGAGCCATGGGATCTCACCTCATTATAAGAGAAACCACTATGGTTTAATAATCTTAATTGAGCTAGCAGTATATATCACCTGGTCAATTTTCCTTTGAAGATGGAAAAAAAATCTATGGTCTTTGTGAAAAGTGCATTAGTTAAACTCATAAAGTCTCAACATTCTGGTGAACGTCCTTGGTTCTTTCTGATAATAGACTATATGATGCCACTGGGTTTAAGTACAACTCCCCAATCATTTCCGTGGAGGTTCTGCTTAAAATGGATGCCATGATATAGCATCCATTGCCTGAAGTGCCTGGAGAACAATATCTACCTGGCTTTTTAAATTAACTTCAGGGCTAGAAAACTTTATTACTTACACTATTTTCAATGTCCCTTACAGTGTAATGCCCTGATATTTCAGAGGGCACCTGCAACTCAGTGGGAGGTATGCACTTTTGAAAATGAGGCTCTTCATACATTTTTGCTATATGTGGAAGTATGATAGTGTATCACACATCATTTGAACAGTGTGACATAAAACAATAAGACCAGTTCCATAACACTTCACTTCTAGTCTCTTTTAATAGTATTCATTCCAATGAAGTCCTCTGGTACTAGCATGTATGCAACATGTAATGTAATAGTGTCCCCAGAAGGTTGGTTTTTTAAAAAAATATTAAAATCCACTTCTTATTCCAACCTATACTCTTGGTGACTGATCCTGCCCTGAGTGAAGTCAGTAACAAAACTCCCATCATTTTTAATGGTGCAACACCAAGGCCTTTCATGAGGAGCAGACATACTAAATAAGACAATAAGGTCTAAAGGAGGATTATTGTTGAAAATTTCAAAGACACACAATTCCATGCCAATAGTAAAGTTTGGGATTAGGAAGGTGTGAAACATCAGTCTCATAAAATGAAGTTACCCATGTTAAGAATCACATGGGCTAGCCCTTCTTAACATGATCTTCCTGAAAGTATATTTCAGAAACATCTGTCAAATTGTACTTCTAGTGATTTCACTCCCAAAAGAAGTTAACAATGTTTTGAAAAATCTATGTCTAGAAAGAGGGGTGCACAGGTTACATATGACAGTTGATAAATATTTAATATTTCCAGAAACTACTATTTAGGAAGTCCCACCCCTTTGTTTCCTAAATGAAAACTAAGATATTTCTGATAAATTGATAGAATTCTTGATCTTCTCCCAATTTCCATTTAGATTTGTGAAAACTACTGGTGAAGGAAAACAAGCTTGTATTAGGTTTAGATGGACATTACTTCTTTCCATTTAATTTAAAAAATTAGATGTTTTCTAGACTGATCAAAGTCAAATAAGAAAACCTGATTTCAAACTAATCCAAATGAAATCAACTATTTTAGTCCCATAAGTCAACATTTATCTCCTGTATTTTGAGATCAGTGGAAAGTCACTACCATTTATATAAATTAAAAAAAAAAACTTCTCAAACACAGGTTGGTATGAACAACTAGTGGACTAATGTAATTAATTTTTCACAATAGAACTCAGACACTTAGTAATAGAAAGAATAAGGCAGGAATAGACAGTGATTATATTGCTCGAAGATTCTCAAGTTGTTGCAATTGTTAGTTGTACAAATGCTGCCTTTTGCAGTGAGATCTGTAAAATGTTCAGCTGCTTGTTTGCATGTTTGCTAGTTAACATTTTCATTCTCAATGCTTCACCATTTCATGAGTGAACACTCCAAATGCAGAAACTGTATTGATAAATGTATGTTGTAGGGTTTATCTCTCCTCAATGCAGGTGGTTATAAGGCTACAGGAAATAACACCAAATATTTTCCCCCTAACCTTATATACAAGATTTAAAGAGAAAATAATTCAAGGCAAGATTTTTTTTTCACCTCGTCTGTATATGAAACTGTGATATCTCTGAAACAGCAATGCAACAGAGACTGACTACTGCTTCCTCCACTACAATTTAAACATTTCTACAGTATTTTCAAAGCAAAGTCTCTTCATAACATACCATACAGCTATGCTACCATATCTATTTTTTTTAATAATAGGAGTGTGCTACACTTCAAAGTTTGAGCATTGACAGCACTACCTAAACTCCAGTATCTATACAGCCTGTGATGCTGAAGTTACTGTTTATACTGTTAATATACATTTATCCACATATGCTTAGTGTTCCAGTTACACTCTTCTTTAAAAATAGATATTTTGTTTGTTTAAAAATATCTTTCTCTTGTGCGACATTTAAAAGAAGAGTTAGACATGAGAGTTTCTAGAAAATAATATATTATGGTTTCTTCTCTCAGATTTGTGAGCCAGCTAAACAGCTGTGTCCCTAATTAACTGAGGGTGCACAAAAGATTTCTTTTATTATAAGTCTGCCTCAAAGTGGCCTTTATTTGGTGGGGATCTGTGGCAGATATCAATTCTATACAGAGAACATTTTTCACTCAGCACATGCATTATATTTTTATGCCAGTCATGAATTACTGGACTGCACAAATACACTTTCCATATGCTTACTTCTTCTCTAACGGAAATCATTAACATTTTAAACTAATACAGCCTTAAGAAATGCCTCACCCACACTAAATTATATCATGTTACCGTTTTCCCCAGTCCCCCTTTTAGAACAGTAACAATTTTATGGTGCAATCAACCAAAACGAAATGGTATGGAATAGTTTGTGAAGGAGTAATTCAGGGCAGGATGCAATTAAACACTTAATGAAATGTACATGGAAAATGCACATGAATGCAGAAATAAAACACAGTATAGACTGCTGGTAACAAAACCCTTACCTACTAAAATGCATGATGGTCTGTAAGTGCACAGAGATCAGTAGCCAAGACAGCCCAGACTCCTGTAGTCCAATATGCCGTGACAATTTACATCCAAATTTCTTTACCTTGCTTTTTACACCATCCTATAGTTCATACCTCTGTTGCCTATGATTGGCTAGTATAGCTATGAGGTACACATAGGATTCATGCTGGGAGCAGCCTGCAATCTTTATTAACTCTTTCTGGTCAACCCCGGGTGCACGCAGATTTGGCAAGCTTACACAAATTGATACATCCTCATCTTCTGGAGGGAGATAGCAGGCAACAAATCCCCTGGATAATTCTCAAGCAGGCTTTTTCTTGGGGAGGGGGAAATGCGAGATGGTGCAAGGGCAGGTCACTTTGTGCTCCTCAAACTGATGCAAAGCAAAGTGACCTCTAAGGTGAGAGACTCCGAGAAAGAGGACTCCAGCCGTCAGAGACTACAAGAGTCTGCCACCGCCTGGCTGCAAAAGTAACTCACTCACTCCACTCTGGGAACCCCGCCCTCTGCCGGTGAAGGACAGACACTACCAGGGATCTGCACTTCCCTCCTCCCCCCACTTCCACCGCCCAAACGAAAAGCAAAACTTTCAAGAGTTGAGTAGAATTCAAATACAGACTAATGATCAGCCCCACTTGCTTGTGAAGTGTGTTTATAAAGGAGACAGGCAACTAACTCCCCCTAAAGACACCTCTACCTTAGTGTCTATCACTCACAATGGAAAGATTCAAAATCATTTTAAGATCTGGAACAGGATCTGAGCCCAGGATCCATGAAGCTACTGGCGGGAGATGATGATGATGATTGATGATAGCGCTGGTGATCTTTGGCAGTGAAGACAATTTAGGAAGGCTATTATACAAACCTAAAAGAAACCACGCTGGCTATCGTAGGTCTTTCCCCCTAAGGGAGTTAATTTTATTTACGCACTATCACGCCTTTAAAACAAAACAAGACGGGGGGGGGGGAGGAGGGGATGGAGTGTCAGGCTGTTGAATGAGGCTACAGATTTTCTGAGTCATCTATCCTGATGGTGTGGTGAGCAGTGGGTTTCCTCTGGCTAGAACTGTTGAACGCTGGAAATGAAGCATTAAGGCTAATGGGAATCTTCTCTAGTAAGCATGCCTCATGCTTGCTGGCTGCAAATGCCCATTTAGACTACATTAATTGCATTGATTTATTTGGTGTTTGTATGCAAAGGATTTTTTTTATTCCTCTAGTAAAGTATGAAAAAGCCACACGGGCCAACCTATGTCAGTTCTTATTTCCGATGCATTCCCACCATCCATCAGCTGAACGTGCTCTAAGCAAGTCAGCTTCCCTAATGCTATCCCTTGACCAGTACCCACCCCCCTCCGAGGGCATAGCGTATAAATCGCCTTTCCAGAGTGCAAACATTTAACAGCTTGTAGATGATGCACAAATGAAATCCCCTGTCCCCATTTTGCACCTTACCGTTCGGGAGTTTTAATTAATAATAATAATACAATTAATAACAGCAGTTAGGCAGAGCCTCTGAAATGCACTTACCTAGACATTCGGCTACATCTGGGGTGGGGAAAAGGATCTGACTGCACTGGAAGTTTCTTTCCCCTGACCCGTTTGGTAGTGGAGGATCCCAGCAGCAGCAGGGGAAGCGCAATTCACTAGCCCCTATTGAGATTTGATTCATTACACACCCTGGCTCAATGGGTGAGGGAGAACGGTCAATAATGATGCTCCCGATAGGTTTCCCCTGGAGGGAAGACTGAAGCGGGAAGTCACACACAGCTACAGCAAGGTGACGAGGCGTAGGAGTTCCATGCTCAGCCCAGAGGAAAGGAGCTGAAAGGGAAATGGACTTTCTCAACTGGATCCGAGGGCTGAGGGGCTTTTTAACTCCTCCCTCCCCAGATAATCCAGCACTTGAAGGAGAAGGAAGGAGGACTCTCAGGGACAGGAGCAGGTACTGAGAGAACACTGATCTTTTCGCTCCTCTCCCATCCACCAGCCAATACATTCAATCAGATCCTCGTTCTCTGTCACTGGCCCATCTACCTGTTAGGATCACAAACTGAGTTCCTTCCGTGATCTATGAATGCAATGTGATAGACATGACCATATCACGTAACCTACCCCGCTCAAGCCAAATCACTCGACAGCGAAATGGAACTAAACTAATACCTCGCTGTGAAAGGTATTTCCCTCCCCATCTTCTACTATTGAATGTGGATAATCTCTAATTAAAGAAATAATAATGTTAAAAGACGCTGCTACAAATGGCTCCATGAAGTCATCTGACATTTTTTATTTCTGTACTAACTGGGGGGGGGGGGGTTTCAGCGAAAGCAAAAGTCCTCAGTTGGTCAAAAGATGGGCTCCGTGTAAATGTGCGTGCGTTTTATTAAGAACCAAGCTGGCTCCTGAGCTGCTGTCTGCACTGTAGTAAAATACAGGTATGAGGGCGGAGGGGTGGAATCAGAAGGTGAAATCAGAAATGGACGTGCAGGAAGGAGGTGAGAGCAAGTTCGCTCATTAGAACTATGCCAGAATTATTATAATTCCCCAGGATTCCCTTCCTCTGTCATGAAGGGAAAGAGAGGTGTCTACAGGCTGCTCAAACTACGCCTCCTTTCCATAAACCCAAATTCCAGACATCTCCTTCAACTTCAAGACCTGCCGCGCAGCTCCATCGAGTATATTTGATCAGGTTTGAAAAGCTCTCCCTTCTCTTTCTCTTTCTTTGAACTGATTGAAAATAAAGCAAAATCCTCACCAACCTGAACAGCCTTCTTCTGTGGGGATCAGCAAGAGTAATGAACTTTCTCAGACACACACCCCCATACCCCCGCACCCCGATTCTATTATCACGGGACTAATTCTCCTGCAGTATATTGAAATAATGCGTCCTTTCAAAATACTTACGAGTGCCAGTATATATGTGTGGAGTTGAGGAACGGGTTAATGAAGCAAGGGATGTAGCAGGTACATTGTCTGATGCAAACATTAATAAAATGTGATGAATAAGCAGCGGAATGTAGTGTAATCGTGGTGCAGGTTATAACTTACTGCCTCTGGCTGTGAGTAACATTAATGGATGTGGTCAAGTAGGACTGGTGCTTTATAAGTCTTCGAGTTCGGAAAGTAAAAGGATAGAGCATTAAAATGGCGAGACCTAAACATTACTCTAGATTAGTGTCAAATTTGTTAAAAACGGCATGCGCGGGAAATAAACTTACTCACCAGGTGAAATTTCAGGAAGCGAGATGATTGTGAGCGAAACGAAGCCAGAATCCAAGCAGACATTCCATGATCTTCAGCTTCAAGCTAAAAAAGTGATCTGCATGGTGGTGGCCCTTTAGAAATAATCAGCAGGTCCTGGTGGCACAGCACCAAGTAAAATAAACCACTGTGTGTGCGTGTGCGTGTGTGTGTGAGAGAGACAGAGAGAGAGAGAGAGAGAGAGAGAGGAATCAAATATGTCAAGAGAAGTGTGCGTGTGGGGGGGAGAGTGTGGGATCTTTGATGATCCTTAGGCAAAAGAGATAAATAATAACAAATCGTGAGACTTCCTATAGGTTAAAAAAGGCGAGAGGCTCTGCCAACCCAGTTCGAGAGGAAGGAGCACAGAGAAATCTGCACAGAGAAGTACAAGGATGTGGTGGAGACAGTGAGATACAGCGAGAACTAGTGAGCGAGGCTGTAGTCATGCTGATAGATATAGCAGCGGGAATGATTTAGGGAGCTGGGGAGGATCCAATGAGAATTCAAGAGGGGGCAACCTCAGAGATACTGCACTGGTCTGTACTTCTCCAGAGATACCCTGGGCTGTGGTTCATGATTACTAGGACTTTAATATCAAGTCAGTGCCTTTCCCGTGGCTTTCCTCTGAACCCCCACGAGTCAACACCATGGGGTGGGGGGTGACAGGGGACACCGAAGGGCTGGGGGGAACTAACCACACCAAACCATGGACTAAATCTACCGCGATTGGCGCGAGGAACCGGTGTAGCGTAGAAGATGCTACAGGGGAGAAGGAGCTGAAAGCAGCTGTGCTGGGAGCACGGCGCTTTTGGAGAAAGAGAAAGTGACTAGCAGCCGAAGGAGCTGCTCCAGCTCCTCCCGTGATCATATGAATCCCCTTCGCAAGGCTTGATTCCGCCGGGTCCCCGTGCCGGGGATGGCTGTGGGGCTGCGATGACACTTTGGGGAACTGGGAGTGGGCGGGGGCTTTGTTCTGTGTTTGGTTTTCGCGTTCGGCAAAGGCCGGGAGAAATGGCTCTGCTGCTGTCTCCGGCGTGACTGTGCCGTTCGCGTATCCGGGTACGGCGCAGGCTGCAGTTGAACAAGCGATAGCTGCCGTATGGATCGGGTAAGGTTATCCCCTCCCGCTCCATTCCCTAAGGCTACTTTATAACCAAGCCTTCTATCTGAGACCCTATTGTTCTAAGTCAGCTCCTTCCCTCTGTACGGATCCTGCTCCTCCTCCTCAAGGAGCTGCCTCTCTTCCCAGCGGACCGTCTGCTGATCCTAGGTGCCTGATTTTGTGTTTCGAGATTTATCCCCGCACAGGGACGCTAGACAATGAGCTCCCAGGTAGCCTTTTGCCCTCTCTCCTCTCTTTCCTCCCTCGCTCTCAATCTTGTTCTCTCCTTGGGCGGAGAGGGAGGGAAGGAGGGGGCAATGCCGGAGACTGATTTCTCGGAGGAGCTTGAGGAGGTGGGTGATCGAGGGAATAAACATTTGCCCTGGTGCAAGGCGTCCCTGGTAAGTAAGTAAGTAAGTAAGTAATCTGATTTTCTGCTGTGGCCAAAGACGCGCACCACTTCTCTCTGCTATTCATTCGCTTGCTCTCTGCATGTCAATCACGAGCTGAGTTAGTGGAAAATTTCCTTTTCTTTTTTCCATAATAGTGGCTCTTGAGTGTGTAGTGAATTTCAAGGTGCGGGAGGTGGGGTGGGTGGGAGAGGAGTAACCACAGGAGAACACCCTTCTCCATATCCTCACTGTCCCTCTCAGTATATAGCCATATAGTCGAGTTGACAATTTGACATCAATGAAATGAAAGCTAATTCCTGATTGCCTGCCTTAATATGTCGACATGAACAGCTTGCAGACCCAGCAGGAAGCTATGGAATCCTTGAATTTTTACAAGCGTAAGATAGCTTGGCCATGTTCTACCATGCTTCCAGTGATCAGAGAGCCCCATCAATACGCGACATGACTGGTATATTAACCCGCATACAGATTGCACTTTGTCGTATTGTAGGGATTACACCCCTCTGATACTCTGAATACAAGTCACTATGCTGTATTGTATGGATCGATTAGGCGATGTCGGCTTTTCAGTAAGAATATATGGGTTTTTTTTCTGATGATTTCATTGACCACTCAGTTTGGCTTTCTTACAGTCATTTACGTGTACTCGACCGTGATGTGTGTGTGTGTAAACTGCTCAACACCTTTGTTTTACATTCCATTTCCATTATACTTTTTATAAGAGCATAAATGATTCCCGAGTGTCAAAGCTGGCAACAAGTAGTACAGGATTCCTTCCTCCTTCCTTTCCCCTTGCTCTCTCCCCTTCCCTCCCCCCCCCAATGCTAGTGAGAGGAAAGGTCACTTTGTTTATGTAAAGATCAGTGTTCTCCTTAACAAAAAGTGTTGTGCATCAAACCTGCAGTGACTATCAAATAGACTTGTAGATTCAAGATACTCAATAAGGACATTGTCCATTTTCTGAAAAGGACAAAATCCCCAGGAAAAGTCAGTGAGATAAAGTTGTATGGATGGGATAAATCAACAGTGCCAGATTGTGCACGTGCAGCAATATCTTTTTTTGTGTGTTTATTATTAAGAACATCGGCAAGCTCTGAGGGATACTTTTTAGATAAAGACATGTTGATATGCTAATGCCTTTCTGTTTTTCTCTTTAGGTTTTATGCCAGTCCTAATGGTGTCCTGGCCAGAACTGTTCTGAAGTCTTGTTGATAAAGGAAGCTTGCAGGTGGGGGTACTGGTTTTGCAGAAGATTACGATTGAAAATTGCTGTTCAAGAGGGTTTTGTTTAGGGCCTGATCCAAAACCCATTATAATTAATGGAAAGACTTCCACTGACTTCACAGGGCTTCAGATCAGGCCCTTTAATCTTTTTTCATAATTATAGGAATTTTAATTTCATAGGAAGGCATCTCATGATGGAATGGACACAGTGTGATTTGATTTACATTTGATATCTAGTATTCACTGCACACACATCCATGTTTTTAATATTCATAGCAGTCCAACTCTAATTGCTGAGCAAGTGACACCTCACTTAATCTTTCTTAAATTAATATGTTTATTCTGTTATTATACTTCATGTATGTGTTCTACAGCTTCAGGAAAATAAATGCAAAACAATCTTGGGGTGAAATTCACCCCTTTGCAGAGGATCAGCTCAAGACCTAGTGGCTGCTGCAGTTCCACTTAAGCCCACAAAATAGCACTTCAGTGGTGCATAGGACTTGTGTAGGCACTTTGGTCAGGGGTGCATTTACCATTAATGTTTACAATGGCCCTAATGTAAAGTCGCCAGATATTATCCATTATGGGCCAGAATAATGAAATTTGAAGCAGTTGAATTTTACTTAAATTCTGAAAAAACTGGTGCAATAAAAGTGTTATTAACATTAATCATGCATGCGAAAGTTGCATATACACACATTAACAGCATATCACACAGCAATTTTTTTTGTTTTTTGTTTTTCTTCATTATCAATGTCTTTTTTGCACTCGTCTTTCTTCCAAAACCCCATACAAGTTTATTTTGAGATTTTTGAGGCTGCATGTAATTTTCCAGGCAAATACAGCACTGACACTTATATTGCAATTGGTTTCTTGCAAAAAAAAGTTGTATTGACAACATTTTATGGGAGCAGTACTGCCACCTCCTTAAAGTGCCTATGTACCAGCTATAATACATTCTCTGCATCTTATTCTGCTATAACTTTTCATCTAATTATTTCATACACTACATATTTAGTCTGCAGAAACTGTACTTGACTTTTGAAACACTTGGGAGGAGAAATGTGATAACCTACTAAAGTGCCTTGCCCTTAACTGAAATTATGACAAAGTAATTAAAGTTAAAGCAAAAAGGCTTAATCTCTTGACTCCTTATGTTGTCAGTGTTTTTGCATTAGTGAGATTTTTTTTAAAAAGGCTGTGATTTAAATGTCAAAAAGATTGCAAGAAAACCCACCAGTGAATATTTAATTGCCATCTATTTATACTGTATATATTTTTCTTTTTAAATGGCTTGACACATTTCTCAGATTTTGAATCTTTCTTGTTCAGTCTCTAGTTCTTTTAACACCCACAGTTATTAAACTAAATCAGTAGATGAATAGAGTGTTTGCACAATACAAAACAAACAGAATATAAGATAGAATTTTATTTTATAGAAATCTTTTGACCTTGGTATCTTGGTTTTAATAGAGACATGGTTCATTCTATTACACTGAAGTCCAGTGACTTTCTCCCCTGCCTTTTCTGGAGAGCTCTATTTTAGTATTTTTCAACATTTCATTCATGGGGAACGAGCTGTTTCTGTATATTTTCTTCCTCTCTCCCCCAATTAAAATGAGTTATTTATCTATGTTTAATACAAAGTCATACACTCACACACATACCTGAAACCTGCATGAGTTACCAAACTCACACCATAGGATGCTGTACATTGCCCTACTCTTCTGAGATTGGCTGCTATCCACAAAGAGAAAATTAATCTAGTAAAACAACTGGGCCAGAAACCGTGTGTGTATTCATCAGCAGAGGGGTTAGATGTGGTTGCACCATCAGAAATACTGTTTATCAGCTATTAATTTCTCCTTTCCATCAATATACAGTGGTGACTGGTATGGGATAGATGGATCTTCTTTGTATGGCTGATGTAATTGTAGAGTAACTACTATAATTTTACAGTCAGATGGTTAAGCCAGGATAGAGGGCTGAGGTTAAGTAAAGTAAAATGGCAATGAATTGCTAACCCCATATGTTAAAAAATTATGGGTAAGGTATCCAGATAATGACATTGACTTAAAAAGCAGGAGATTAAAAAATATATATAAATATCTTGAGGCTTGTCTGCTAGTTTGTGACTTTTAAAAATAAAAACAGAATTTCCCTGGCATTTACTTATCTCCAGCAGCTGACCCTTTAAGAACAACATCAAATATTGTGAGATTTTCACAAAACTGAAGAGAATAGGGGTGGAAGAGGAGATTCTGGCTTTTAGGCCACTTGCACCATCTTGGTGTGGGATTCTATGGGTTACACTTCTGACTGACTCAGACAGAATTTCTTCCGGGACTCTAGAACAGTGCACACATCAGCAACGTAGCTATCCACTGCTTCCACTGATTGCTGTGGTGTAGTAGTCAGAGTTATTGGTCCTGCCCTCTTCCCATCTCTCCCTTTCAGGGATCTAGCCTGGTCAGTGTGACTAGCCTGAAGTGCCTCCACTTCCTAATAGGATTGCACATCCTTCCTGCACAGGATTGTTTGTGAATGTGTTTGGGGTTGTGGGCATAGGCCGACTCAGTAGGAGCACCCAAGGAGAAAAATTAGCGAGTGTTTTGCACCCACAGGCAGCCAAGCTCCCACATCTGACCAACTCCTCTACCTCCCTCCCAGCGCCTCCCACTTACAACAAACAGCTGTTTCGTGTCACGCAGGTCAGCTCTGGGAGGGAGGGGAAGATGTGGGGATGGGGCACACTCAGGGGAGGGGGCAGAAAGAGGCGGGGAAGAGGCAGGGTTGGGGTTTGGGGGAAGGGGTGGAGTGGGGGCACGCCCTGGGCAGAGGGGCAGGATTGAGCACCCCCTGGGTAGAGGGGAATTCGGTGCCTATGGTTGTTGGAGACTCCCTGTACCTTCCAATCCCCCCTACCTCCACTGCCTCACTGGTGATCTTTCTCAGGGCTGGGTATGAACTAAGGCCTTGATGTGCTAGGTGCTGTACAAACACAAGAAAGCAGCGGTCCCTGTCCTGAAGATCTTACAATCTGGAATGTATTTGGATAAATGGAGGTTGACATAAATGGGGGACTTTTCAACACATATCAGTGATTCATGTCATAAAACAAGACACAATTTCAGATCGAGTGATTCAGTCAACTGAAGGTTTATTGTGCCTGGTGCTTGGCACAAGAGCCAGCTTTAAACACACATATAATAAGTTATAGTAAATGTCATTCTGTACAACTGAAGGTGGCACAGCTGTGTCCTTTCAATTCATGGGTATTTGCAACAATAAAATATATTTTGCCAGTGTGTTCAAATGAAGTTTATTGAGGCCCAAGAAGGGACCAAGCACTGGAAGGCTTCTGTGAAACTCTCCATTCACCTGCTGTAGTGTCAAGAACCTGCATAAAGATAACACTGGACTTAGGAAGGTGGTTTTTGTTTCAGGCCCCAGAGAGACGTGAGTGTGTGGGGAAAGCAATTTGCAGTTGGAAGAACACAATATTTTATTGACAGTAGTTCAAACCAATAATTATTCCCTAACACCTGGTACATTATCTCAATAGATGTGGTTACCCCTCATAAAAATGAGCCTAACAGTCATATTACAAAAAATCTGTGGCAGAACTTAAAACAATCTTTGTTGTTATTTGTCATTACTCCATAAGAATCAAAATACTTGGGCCGCTAATGTTACACCATTAATATAATACCATTTTTTGAGCAATCTGTTCAATATATTCCATCCTCTAGTTCACACTTAAAATAAGCAATATTGCAAGCATTTATCATTTGTCAGGGCCATGAGGCTAATGAGCTAGAAAGACTGTTAAGAGTTTGGATGAGTGAACTAAATTTGCTTAATTTTGAACCTACTTGAACATAATGGATCAAAAATTAGGCAGTGAATATGTTTTTTAGAGTTCTTGTCTTGCAACAGTTTGTGTTATTGATGCTGATTACACCATATGTGCTTCTGCCAGCAGCAGCCCTAAAGGCTGACCATTCCCAAGCCTTCCAAACTTGGGGATAGTGAGGTTTTGAAGATCCAGGTATCCTCTTCAGTTTCAGAGAGAAGGAGGAAGAAAAAAAAGGTGACTCCTACCTCATTTATCTTTCATCCCAAACTGCAGGCATTTAGACACCACAATTATAAGTGCCTTAGTAGGACTATCTGATGATGACCATTTATCAAAGCACACCAACATACTTAAGTGATTTGCTGAAAAGGGATGGTTTTAAGCATATGATCAAATTTAAGCATGTACTTAAGTTCTTTGTTGAATGATGACTCAGCAGCAGAAAACTCCCATTTAAGGTTGTATATGTGTTTCCATTCTAAACCCCTGTTTTCAGTTGCTTTTTGAAACTTTCTTTCACACTGCAATTTTCTAGACTTAGGCCCTGATTCACCTAAATTCTTACATATGTGTCTAAATTTGAATTAGACACAGAATCAGTACTTTGCTGGATCAGGGATCTTCCCAGAAATGAATATTTTTGTAAAGATTGAGCCAAAACATTAAGCTATTTTTGAGTATAAGGAGAGTGAAAAATATATTTCTCCTGATACTTTACAGGAAGGCACGAAAAGTGACACTATGTAGAAACACACACACATGGAACAACTTTAATGAACCTAGCCAGTTACATGAACAGGTAAAAGGACGACATGACACTCTCACTCAACAATGTTTGGTCACAAAAAACCTACTGGAATGTTTGGAAGGCAATAGTAGGAAACTTTCTGAGGCCATCTCAGCCAGTTATTGGATTTTGTCTGCTAATTCAGTGATATAATATAATTATAACTTAAGGTTGTTTCTTGTTTATGATGCAAAAATCAGATATCTGAATACACTTTAATGCTGAAAGTAAATTCTGAGGCCAATGCGAGTTTATTAACCCAGAATATGGTCAATACACAATTAGGTAGTTAGAATACAGATATTTGCATATTCATTGTACAATTATTGAGAAATAACCATAAAATAATTATACAAATTGCTCTTGTGTGAAGCTGTCAGCCAATCAGAGCTTGGCACTAATATAGTACTGTTTGAAACAGGACAACATTAACATACATTAAGGAGCTTTTATTGCATGCCAGCAGGATCCATGTGGCCAGTTAGTGTTCTCGACAGTGTCCACTTGAATTACACCCTTCGGGTGTGGACTAATGCACCATGTAGACAAGCCCTCAGAATAGAGGGGATTTGCCTCTTCTACAGGTATTAAGAAATAACATGGAGTGATATTGCAAATCAGACAACCAGAACCAGTTGTAGTACAGAAAGTTTGTCCCGTCCATCAACAGAAGTTGGTCCAATAAAATATATTACCTCTCTTATCTTGTCTCACTATATACTACTGTAAGAATAATAATTATGTATTCCGGGGTCTATTACTAGATATGGTAAGAATCAATTGTCACACTAACAGTAGTAAGTCAAGCTTGTATTTGGTGCAATAAATCATTTTCTAAATAAATTATTTAGTTATGTTGTGCCACTTAATGAGAGTCTTACTTTTTGTTTGTTTCCATCAGATATAAAGCTGGTTCTTTCTTTTGCTTCTATTCTGTTTGTGGGACAAAATGCCATCCCTACAAACAACAAAAACATGGTTCTCACATCGTGTCCTAAAAATACTCATCTTGATATTTGGTTGTGCTGTGAGGTGTACAAGGAATCAGCCAACCCAGTAATGATTAGGATGAGCCACAACCAGGGATGGCTGATAATATTTATTTACTTTTTAAATCTTAAATGAAATCAAACAATCAATTTATGCACACAGCTGATTTATGTAACTACAAGACCTCCTTATCCTATTCTAATCCTTCATTTCTACTTCCCTCATACAATCTGTTACACTTATTAGCTGTGCTTTAATACAAGTGAGGTTGCAAGCTTTGGGGTAGGAACTGGGCCTTCCTATGTGTTTTCATATAGTCTAGCACAATGAGGCCCTGATTCTGGCTGGGGCTTTTAGTACTATCACAATAGCAATGCAGAAGCAGATTGGGTACTGTTGATATATTCATCTCTTTGGAATGCTTTCCCTAATAACCTGAATAAGACGCTTAGTGCTAACCCCTTCTAAATCAGGATTATTTTTTTATTTGTATTTACAGAAATTCTAAAATGCATCACAAATAAATCCATAAATGCAGCAATATAACTTAATATAACCCACCACCCAATGAGCCAGGTAACATTTAAAAACTCTAATCTTCCTTCACCTCCAGCAATTCCCCATACTTACAATCCCATTCCCAACTCATTTTCAAATACCTAGGGAACAAGATGAGTTTAGCACCATACCCTGATGGTCATCACACATTCCCTATTTCAGACTAGAATGGGGAGCAAATGCCAAAGCTGTGGGGCCCTGTGACAGGACATACAAACCGTGCACCAGTAAGGAAAGAGTTAAGCAGCCATTCCTGGCCCAGGCAGCCTCAACACAGCTGCAAACCATGCATGGCTTGCGGAGGAGCTTAAAAAAGGAACCGGCCAGCTAACTAAGGCAGCAAATAGTGGAGATGAACTGACCTATGTTCTGTGCTCCTGCTGTCCGACAGCTGGTTATAGTGATGTTGCCAAACTAGGATTGCCAACTGTCTAATCACACAAACCCAAATACCCTTGCCCTGTTCCCTCCCCAACGCCCTGCCCCCAGGCTTTTTCTAAGGCCTTGCCCTGCTCACTCCATCACCCCTCATTACTTTCTCTCCTCCCACTTACTTTCACTGGGCTGGGGCAGAGAGTTGGGGTATGAGAGGGGACATGTGCTCTGGGCTGGGGCCGAGGGGTTCAGCGTGTGGAAGGAGGCTCTGGGCTGAGCCTGGGGCAGAGAGCTGAGGTGCAGGAGAAGGTGCAGGGTGCAAGCTCTGGGAGGGAGTTTGGGTGTTTGAGGGGGCTCAGGGATGGGGCAGGAGGTTGGGCTGTGGGAGGGTGTATGGGGTGCAGGATCTGGGAAGAAGCTCTGGGTTGGGGTAGGAGGGTGCATTGCAGGAGGGGGTGGGGGCTCTGGGAGGGAGGTTGGGTGCAGGCGGGGGCTCAGGGCTGGGGCACGGGGTTGGGGTGCAAGACAGCGTTTGAGTTGCTGGCTCTGGGAGGGGGCTCAGGGGTAGGGCAGGGGTTTGGGGTGCAGGCTTTGCTCATGCTTACCTCACGTGGCTCCTGGTCAGTGGCACAGGAGGGCTAAGGCAGGTTCCCTGCCTGCCCTGGCCCTGCGCTGCTCCCGGAAGCGTCTGGCACATTTCAGCACTTGGGGCAGGGGCAGTGAACAGAGACCCCCTGACCTCCTCCCAGGGGCCATAGGGCAGGGGCGGCTCTAGGTATTTTGCCACCCCAAGCACGGCAGGCAGGCTGCCTTCGGCGGCTTGCCTGCTGGAGGTCCCCGATCCCGCAGATTCGGCGGCACGCCTGAGGGAGGTCTGCCGAAGCCGCGGGACCAGCGGACCCTCCGCAGGCACGCCGCCAAAGGCAACCTGCCTGCCGCCCTTGCGGCGACCGGCAGAGCGCCCCCCATGGCTTGCCGCCCCAGGCACGCGCTTGGCGTGCTGGTGCCTGGAGCCGCCCCTGCCGCAAGGACATGCTGGCCACTTCTGTGAGTGGTGCGGGGCCAGGGGAGGCAGGGAGCCTGCCTTAGCCCTGCTGCACCACCAGACTCTTAGCAGCCTAAAATCTTCTGGTTTGGCTTCAGTAGCCTCTGGGAGATAGAACCCAATTCAGAGAGACTCCCAGCAAAACGGGGAGGATTGACAACCCTATGCCAAACCCAAAGGGAAGAGACTTGTGATTTTCAGAAGGTTTGAGACTTTATCCTTGATTCCAGTTCTTTAAGGTTTTGTTTTTATCTGTTGGGAAAAGAGGGGACTGGTAAGAAGTGATCCAGGAAGGCAGCAGTATAATGCTGTAGGGTGCAGGACTGAGCTGCTTAACACCAGGCCCTGTATTGGAACTGGATGAGGAGAATGGGCCTGGGTTCCCCTACCAACTCCTAGGAGCCCTGAAAGCCAAAATTGTACCATGATATATGTGTGTTGCTTCCTGAGGATACCCAGGGTTGTGAGGCACCTGCCCTTAGTGTGAGGAAGCCTTGTCTGTGCCTGCAAGGGGTCAGCTCCCCAATTCTCCCAGCCATGGGTAACACAAGCACTTCCCTCAAGGCCTGCACAGGCCCTGTTCTTTCTCTACAGGTTAATGATAGGCATTCTGCAACCCCCAAGTTCTCTGAGTGTCCTGCCCCTGTTCCATTGGACACTTGCATAATTCATAGATCTGCTGCTCCCAAAGAAGCAGGACACCCCAGCTTACTGGTTGCACCTTAGATCACAGCTTTGCTTAACATACAACACATACGGTACATATGTTTATAATGAAAATGAGTACAAGTTTAAAAAGAGTGGAGATTCAAGAAGCAGCAAGAAAAGTATTGGAAAAATGGTTCTATGCAAAACAAAATCCTAACTTGCACTCTAGAGCCTAGACTTAACTAACAAGATACTTTCCCGCCTGATGAAGTTTATCTTACCCGAAGTCTTTGCAGTGTTTTCCATTCAGGTTGGTTGTGATCTTCCTTTCAAAAGATGGAACACACTGGCCATTTGTCTCCTTGGTGAAGGATACTGTTGTCTCCTTGCATTCTCCGGATACACCAGACTAATCCTTTGTTCTTAGTCATAAACAGAACACTCTCCTGCTGTTTTTTTGTTTTTCCTACAGATCTTCTCTCATGTGAATTCACAATCTCTTCATTAGCATCAGGCTTAGTAATACAAACAGACTTACACTGCAAGACACACAATGACCAGCCAGGGAGATAAGCGTCTACTATCTTTTGTCTGGTGAACACGTTTATCATCTTCCGGTGACCTGTCTTGACTCACATCACTTAAAAACATAGTTTCCAATAGACGTGTATAATTCAAATACTATCCATATACACATTTTGCAGTGATTAAGATAACTAGTGGGCTACTGGCTCTTAGTAGAGACCTCACATCACCTGCTAGTGAATTACTATGCATATATCTGCCTGAAGAGATCCCTGTAAAACTTGGTGCATCCCCGGTACCCTCTACCAGTTGGCATCAAGTTGTTCCTGGATCACAATGGGTAATATAGATGAGAGAAGGTCCTGAGGAGACAGAAGGGTCAAGATTGTGAGATCCTGACTCTGGGGTGGCAGCCTTGCAGTTCCTTGTTTTACCTGGAGCACAACCCCATTGCTGAACTCTTTATATACCTTGGAAGGGGTTGACATCAATGTGTGACCTGGCCAGAGGACTGAGTAATGGAAGCAGCAGATCACCACAGGACCAGAGTGGCTGTCAACATAGGGAGCCAGGAAAGAAAAGAACCTACCATGCCCTGCCTGACCAAGGGGTGGCACCTGAGATAAGTGAGTGCCATCACAGAGACCACTAAGTTTAAAGCATTTCAAAGAGTTTTAATTCTGTCATTCCTTTAACATGGCATGTTAGTTTGGTTTGATACATTTATACAGTCAATATTTTTATTGGGTGAGGTACCTAAAGTATTAGACAATGGCAAGGTGGCTAATAATAATTATATTTATAGTGGGTAATTGTGATGCATATTTCAAAGGTTGATTTAAACAATGTAACTACCTGTAGAGGTGAAATGGGAAAACATCACAGAAGAATTTTTTTTCTGTAAAGTTTGCCAATGTTTCTGCTATTTATAATAGTACTGGGAGTATTTTCCATTCTCAAATCAGCAATTGGAACAATGAAGTCATTTTGAATTATGCTGTTTCTTAATGTGCTCTTTGCACAGTAATTACTGTATCATCACCTGCAACATCTTGCAGCCCTGTAAAATTAAAACAATTATACTAGCAAGTTTTCTGTGGGATTTTTCTGTTAACTAAAGCACATTTACAGGGATTCGACCACCTTCTCTATGCAAATTTAATTCCATCCAGAAATCCTCCTCACCAGCCCCACACCTCACCGATATTAATTAAAGGTCCCTCTGTGCAAAAGCATAATCATCTCACTAAGCTATGTCCCTCTCTGATAATTATTCATTTGGGTCTCTATCCTGCATGTAAATGCACAACCCCTCCCCACACAGCAAATCATATAAAATCATGATTAAAGTCAGAGACAGTAATTTGAAATAGCTGCAGAGAGTTCTATAATACTTTTGATATTAGAAGATCTTTAGGGTGAGGTTTTCCAAAGCACTCATCATTGGCCTAACTCTGGTCCCATTGAATTAATTGGAATTTTACTACTGACTTCAATGGGAGCAGAGTTAGGCCAATGCTGAGTGCTGTGAAAAACCCCACCTTTAAGTATAAGGGAATAGTTACCTTTTTTCTACATATTTCACATGTATTAGGTATTGGCTGAGTATGATGAAGTGGGAATTTTCTGCAATATTTTTATGCCTCCCATGCATGCCTCAGTTTACCTCTGTACTTTGCATTGCTATTCAGAGGGTACAAAAGGATTAAAGCTGCTGTTGGAGCAGAGCAAGAGACATAAAGAAGTGTTTGTGACATATAACTGTCTGGTCTGGAGTGGAATCAATGGGTCATTAAGCAACTGGCTGGAACTTGCTGAAACTGACATATATCAATGGAGAATCTCAAACCGACAATGGGGACCCAATGACCAGGACCCTTACACCTAGCAATCAGCAGCCAAGAGGAAGGCGATTTCTCACACACACACACACACACACACACACACACACACACACACACACACACACACACACACACACACACACACACACACACACACACACACACACACACACACACACACAGTAGGGAAGCAGATCATAGAATATCAGGTTTGGTAGTCAATCCCCTGCTCAAGGCAGGACCAACACCAACTAGATCATCCCAGCCAGGGCTTTGTCAAGCCGAGCCTTAAAAACCTCTAAGGATGGAGATTCCACCATCTCCCTAAGTAAGATCAGACGGCTCGGATTGAGAACAATGGATCAAAAAGTGTCAGATACAGGAATAAAATTTCGCTTTTGGAGGGACTCAGTTGCTCTCAAGTGGGACTTGAGACAAAGGGAGTGAAACGGAGCTGTCAAGGTTCCTTCCCCACTCTGAACTTTAGGGTACAGATGTGGGAACCTGCATGAACACTTCTAAGCTTAATTACCAGCTTAGATCTGGTATTGCTGCCACCCCCCGCCCCCCGAGCACTACTTTTCTTCCCTGGGTAGCCTTGAGAGACTTCACCAATTTCCTGGTGAACACAGATCCAAACCCCTTGGATCTTAAAAGAAGGAGAAATTAACCATCCCCCCTCCTTTCTCCCACCAACTCCTGGTGGATCCAGATCCAACTCCCTTGGATCTAAAACCAAGGAAAAAATCAATCAGGTATTAAGAAAAAGGCTTTTAATTAAAGAAAAGAAAGGTAAAAGAAAACCCTCTGGGAGAGATTAGCATATCAGCTACTCTCACAGACAACAGATTCCAAACACAGAGGATGTTCCCCTGGGCAAAAACTTAGTTACACAAAAAATACCCAAATACCCAATTTTGATAATTCCCTTAATGTTACCAAGACAAGTTACAAAGAAAATAAACATAAACCTATTTTTCCCTTTCTAAAACTTACTACTCTGATAAGAGGCTGGTTCCTTGATCTTTTTCACTCTGGCTGAAACTGAAACTCTAAACAAAGGAAAACTTCCCTCCTTCCTTTTGAAACATCTTGTTCCCCCATTGGTTCCTCTGGTCAGGTGTCAGCTAGGCTAGGTGAACTTCTTAACCCTTTACAGGTAACCCTTTACTATCTGTTTATGACAGGAGCCACAACGGTTTGTCTGTCTGATTGTACTCAGGGCTAGCTCCAGACCCCAGCGCGCCAAGCGCGCGTTTGGGGTGGCATTTTGCCGGCAGGACGGTAGCCGGCTCTGGCGGACCTTCCGCAGTCATGCCTGCGGGAGGTCCACCGGAGCCACGGGACCAGTGGACCTCCCGCAGGCATGACTGCGGAGGGTTCGCTGGTCCCGCGGCTCGGGTGGACATCCCACAGGCATGCCAGAAGATGCTCCACCGGAGCCGCAGAACCAGCGGAACCTCCGCAGGCATGCCTGCAAGAGGTCCCCCGGAGCCGCGGGACCGGCGACTGCCAGAGCGCGCCCCGCGGCGCGCCACCCTGCTTGGGGCGGCGGGATTCCTAGAGTCGCACCTGATTGTACCGACTTGGCCAGGATGGACTATGGCTTAACCTTTCCCTCTCTGTGTTAACCCAGGACTTTCAGATTCTGTGTGTCAAGTGACCAATCAATAATGTTACCTTGTTCTGAAAAGGCTGCCTGCTATCACTGCAAATGCTCATTGAGAGGGGACCCATAGAGTGATACAGGGATCGCTGGTGCCCAAATACCCAGTTTTAATTTTTGGAGGCCACGGGCATGCCCCTGTAGAACTGTGTTGGTCTTTGGGTCTGGCACACCAAAGGGGTCACTCCTAAGGGACTGATTACAGACTGGGTCATAGACCAGATCCTATGGATCTGTGACACTGAGGGTGGGGTACAGATCTGCAGGGGTACAGCCTGCCAAGGTACCCTGTTTCCAGCAACTGCTATAGTAGAGAGGTGGGGAACATGGAGTTATAGGAAAGCCTCAGGACACTGTGATGGGATGTTCATCCCACATGAAGCAGAGCATGGTAAGTGACGTCAATTAACCTGATAGGCTGCACCTCAGGAAGAGCCAGGAATTGAAAGGCTGATTGAAGATGCACACTGGCTGAGAAGGAACAGAAAGCTGGCAGCAGAAAAAGGTTATAGGGGAAGCAGTCTGGATCTGGGAGAAAGCACATTCCCAGTTGCTTGACATAGGGTCCCTGGACTGGAACCCTATGTAGAGGGTGGGCCTGGATTCCCCTACTAGCCACTGGCAGGTGGTACAGATTGGGCAATAGAGCAGAAGACTGTCTGGGACAGTTGTTTGATAATACTTTGCTATGCTGGAAGGAGAGGACTACAGTGATCTGGCTGGAGGACCAAGCTGTTAAGAGAGTCACAGAGAGAGGCAGCAGGATGTGTGAATGGGAGGAAGAAGGAGGTATCTGTCCTGGAAGGAGTTAATCCCCAGAGTAGCTAGGAAGAGGCATCCCTAGTGGTGAGTGAACTCTGTGACAGTCACTTTGTAGTCCTTGACCTGGCTGCTGTGTCCAACATCATCAAGTTAATGTTGTCTGCCTGCCTGTAAAGGGTGGCTTGTCCCTTTAACAGCCTGGGGCTCAGTCAACCCTCCTTACTAAGGAGGCACACCTGAGCAGGGTTCAGCTGACTCCCTTAGAAAGAGCAGCCTGAAGCTGAAGGCAGGGGAATGTAGAAAAAGGAAGGGGCTGCCAGAGACAAGAGGCCTGGCAGTAGCCTTGGAGAAAAGACTGTGGAGAAAAAATGAAGGGCAGTTACCTTATCATGATCTCATTTTGATTGGCTGTTTCTTGCTAAACAACCAGAACCCTGCCAGAAGAACCTGTGAGACTGATCAGTGAGTGTAGTTTTGGAGCTTGGAGGAGGGGGAGTCTGAAAGGGAAGGGTTGTGCAGACCCTCCCAGGCCATGAGAGGGCATTTGGGAAGATGTCACTCTACAATGCTGCCTGTTTGGCCTCAGCCCAGGTACTATGATATGCCATGCTTCTCCTGGCTATGCCCCTCTATGTCCTCTTCTCTCCTTCCTTTACCACAAGATGGCAGCACCCCTGCCCCTTTCTTTGCTAGGAAGGGAATAGGAAAGAGACTGGGACTCAATGTATGGAGAGACAGTAATGTGTGCATGCATCATCTGAAGGGGGATCTTGGCAGCCAAAATGAGAGATTGGGGCCAACGTTCTCTCCACTCCCTTAAGTACAGGCTGAGAAGAGTCCAAAGGAAAAAACTCCTTTCCCACAAGAGAAGGTAGGAACAGGTGAAAATGCAAGAGGAGTAGGGTGGGGCTGGAACAATAACAGAGTCACTGAAGCAGGGATGGGGGTAGAGCTGTACAGCATTATGGAGATTTGTTTGGAGGAAGCCAGAGTGGGGGGGAAACATTTTCTCCTAGATGCACTTTTCCTGCATCTAAATCAGGATGGGGGACTGAGAATCTGGGCACAGAGATCTTTTCCCAAACACACACTCCATCTGTTCTGCTGGAAACAATCTCCTCTACATTTCCACCACACCCTGAAGAGCACTTACAGGAAGGTGAAGGGCTTATTTCCTATTACCCTAAAATAACAAATTATGTGACTGTAAAGAGGGAAAACTGGCAGTTGCTGTATATTTGGAAACAATGCCATTTTGAAATACAGTTGCTTTATTGCAATCCAGCTGATCCCCAATTGCCATAAAGGCCCCTTGGATTTCAAGCAGCTGGCACAAGATAGAGACTCCGCTACCTTTGTTTTCCATCCCTAGAACTCCTCTGCCTTTATAAAGAAGCACATGTTATTTGTTGTTTGAACAATGAGTTCTCACTCAATGCTATGTTTCTTTTGCTGCTTCCCCCCCCCCCTCCCCTGCCCCCCTTTGCCAAGTGTGATGTGTCTTCTGTAAAAAGATGAATTTTTTTAGCTGGCCTATGAAGAGATAAATGACAATTTTTAAGATGTAAAAATAGTATTGTGAAGAACTTATTGGTTTTGATAATATTTTGAGTTTATAAACATTTTTATTTGAAGAGTATTGCTGTGAAAAAATTCTTTTAGTGAAAGTCAGTTTTTATGAGTACATTAAATCATTTTTATTTGTTTTTAATGTTTCTGTTTTTTAGAAAAAAAGCTTTGCCTTTATGAAAGTAGTGATTAATGTAGAAAAATCTGTCTCTTTTGTTGTATTTAAGTGTGGGCTTTTCTATAAACTATTCTATTAGAAAAAAGATGAGATCTGACTTTTCAGAAATGGGGTATTAATTTGTAAAATCATAAATGTTAGTCTTTATGAAATAACTTGCATTTCCGAGCGAAAAGATGCATTTTTGCCCACTTAAAAATGTTGGGGGTGTGTGGTCGGTGGCTTTTTTTGTTTTTTTTTAAAAGAAAACACCTTCTTTATCTCAGGCTGCTGTATCACTTAGTCACACAGGCAGATGGCATAACATAGAGAAACCCCCGCTACCTTTTTGCCACCAACTCCCACCCTCCAGAGCTGCATGAACACAACTGATCATCCCAATGAATCTAAGCCTTTTGTCTTTAAAAGGACACACATTGCTTTTCATGAGAAATAGTTTCCATGATCAATTCTAATTACTTTTTTTGTAAGAAACTTTCTGCCTTTTAGAGATGAGTGCATTCTGCAACCGTATGGAAATGCTACAGTGTATTATTTTATTACATCCTTCTCATGTCAGTGTTTGTGCCCAAAGAAACTAGTCTCTTCCATTGCTTTCTGTCAGTAGCTTGGGCTTCCATCTGCTCTATGCTGTTAAGTTTGTCTGTTCTGCCTTCCCTGAAAAGGGTTCCTTTTTAAGATTTCTCTTCATTGCCCTCATTTCCTCACATCAGTTGGTTTCTATTTAACAGCTTGATGGGTGTTTTTTGGCATCTGGTGTAGATGTCCCATAAATGTCCAACACTTCCTTCTAATTCTAGTGGAGACAAGCACCTGGCTGGTAACTTCTCAGGTCTCTTTGACAGATTCTGGGCACTGGATGGAGACACTTTCATAGAAAACTAAATGCATTTGAAAATAAGTACCTATTGGATATTTTAATAAGTCTTCAGGTCTCACAGCCGTATATTAGCACTGAGATTAGGTGAGCTGAAAATCTTCAGTTCTATTTTGGTACTGGTTTGCTTCTTTGATTTCCATATGTTGTTGAGTTTAGTGAATGCTGTGGATGCCTTTCTATCCTTGTTACTGAGGTCTCCACTGGCTAGTATGGTGCTGCCCAGCTAAACAAATGTTGTACTTCCTTGATGTTTTTTTTTGCCTTCTAATATGATACTGCTTATATCTAGGTTTCAAGAATGTTTGTTTTAGCTTAACTGATTGAGTCCTGCCTGGCCTGCTGTTTGTGCCACAATATTTATGTAGCGCTCCTCTCCACCTGGTTACCCCCTTTAATACCAATCCGCTTACAGGTTTTGATGGACAGGTCTGGGTTCTTTTGGATCCTGCCACCCACTCAGCAGGGTGTATCTTCTTTCTTTTTCTATGAAATTATTTGGCGGTGCCTCTACCCCCCCCCCTCGCTCCTTCCTGGCAGGGTCACCAGGGCAGCTTGGGTGGAAAATCCTAACTACAGAGTAATCCCCAGGTACTTGCCAGATAGTTGGCGACTTCCAAGAAATAACACAAACACTTTTTAATATAATTATTGTGTTGAATATATTCAAACAGGAGACAAACACAACATAATAGGGTGAAACACTATTTTTAGTGCCCACACTGAAAATACCTGTGATTTGATGTAGCAAACATAATCTTAGTGTCCCGTTTGTACACGTACTTTGCTGGGGCCCTTGATGACCTATAACATTTTTCTCTGCAGTGGTTTAGCAGTGTGGCTGACTGGGTTCAGTACAGCCCAAAGGACTCACAAGTGGGAGGAGGTGGTAAATCCCTCCACAGGTGTAATATACAGCAGGTTATAAAATCCTCAAACCCTTGCTCCCTGGCTTGAGGACACAGTTCAAGGTGTAGGGGGTCCCCAAAACAAATTCCCTGACTGACTAAAAGCTGGTGCACTCTCAAACTCCATGAATGATCCTCAGGTTCGAAGATGACGCTGGACTCAATCACTGCAGAGGAGCAGCTGTCTGCTGGCAGGGATCCTCCTCAGGCAGGAATCAGGCTGCATCGGTCCCAGGGTTTCCCCTCACCACAAAGGGGTGCAGGGCTCAGGGTGTAGGTTATACAACTACCCTAACATCCAAACTGTAGCCTCCTAGCCCAGCCTCCAGTCACACACTCAGCAGGCAGCTTCTCCGGACTAGCAGCCAGATCAGAGCTGAACATGTGGTGACTGGTCTCACCTAGGGAGATGGAGGGTTAACTCAGCCTGGCTGGGGAAATTTCCCAGCAAATGCTACAAATTGGGAATCATCCTTGGGGAAGGAAAAACCCAGCTGAGGGATCTGCTGTCAGGTCCCTGGAGGCCTGTTCTCAGGGGAACCCGCATGCAGGCCTGGGACTCACTAGCTTCCCACACAGCCAGTCCTGCCCCTGCCCTGGCTGGTTCCAGACTGACTACAAAATAGCTTCTCCCTGGGAGGGCCTGTCACTCCCTATTGGTTGCTGGGCAGACTCTGAGTCTCCCTTTGCTCCCCCTCCCTGAGCTGCCTGCAGACAGAGTCCCAGGAATCTATGTAATCTCCTTGGGGGTTACATTTATATTAGTAGTATTTCAGGGGTGTTGCTCAATAAGGCAATACCAGCAAAACCTGGGTCTTATAGGCATTTGCCATCTAACTGTGCTATGGTAGTGTATGTGTTTGCTGCACTTCGCTATCCAGTCTAAGGCAATGTCAAATAGTGAAGATAGTATGCAGCCCTGTTTTCACAGTAGTGTACATACTGAACCACTCTAGTCTGGTTGTTCATCCTTGCAGCACATTTTGAATGGCTGTATATAGCCTTGATGATAGTGACTTAGCCTGAAGAATGTTCCTGTGACCCAGGGAGCCCTTGAATGCCAACTGGCAAAGGGCACACGATATCCTAACTCATCAGGCTGACACACTCATTGACCCAACTCAGTTGTCATAATCTGTATCTAAAAGGTGTCACATGCAAATCAACACTGGTTAATATTGTGTGATGTATGTATGGGTGGTGTCTAAAAAATTTTAGATGTGTGCTTGACCTATATTCCTACAACATGTTTGGCAGTCAGTGCCTAAGTCCACCATGTCCTAGATAAAGGAATGTTGTTTCACAGGCTTGACTGTGTCTCCAATGCAAATTAAGCAAGGTGTGGCCAAAGACCAGGAAAAGCACATTCACATGGATGGTAAACAAAGCCCGTGGAGACTGACTACTTCGTCTCAACAGGAGATGGAGACTTCACCCTCAGAAAACTGTCCTGCCTTGTGAAATAGTTGTACTGTGGTAAGATATAAGCCGAAGCAAAAAAATTTTTTTGTTATCCAACATGTAGGGGACAAAGAGGAAGCAATAACTTTTGAAAAACCAAGAATTTTGAAGAACAGCTAGCCAAAGACTCAAAGTAATACCAACATTTTTCTTTAAAGTACATCAGAAGCAGGAAGCTTGCTCAACAACTAGTGGAGCCACTGGATGATCAAAATGCTGAAGGAGCACTCATGGATGATAAGGCCATTGCAGAGAAACTAAATTAATTCTTTGCATCGGTCTTCACGGCTGATAATGTGAGGGGAAATTCCCAAACCTCAGCCATTCTTTTTAGGTGAGAAATCTGAGGAACTGTCCCAGATTGAGGTGTCATTAGAGGAGGTTTTGGAACAAATTGGTTAAGCTAAATAGTAATAAGTCACCAGCACACGATGGTATTCACCCAAGAGTTCTGAAAGAACTCAAATGTGAAATTGTAGGTTACAAACCACAGGTGGTAGTGCTATCATTTAAATCAGCTTCTGTATTAAAATGACTGGAGGATAGCTAATGTGATGCCATTTTTTTAAAAGGGCTCCAGAGGTGATCCCAGCAATTACAGGCCGGTAAGCCTGACTTCAGTACTGGGAAAACTGTTTGAAACTATAGTAAAGAACAAAATTGTCAGACATGTAGATGAACATAATTTGTTGGGGGAAGAGTTAACATGGTTTTTGTACGGGGAAATCATGCCTCACCAATCTACTAGAATTCTTGGAGAGTACCAACAAGCATGTAGACAAGGGGGAATCCAGTGGATATAGTGTACTTAGATTTTCAGAAAATCTTTGACAAGGTCCCTCATCAAAGGCTCTTAAGCAAAGTAAGCTGTCGTGGGATAAGAGGGAAGGTCCTGTCATGGACTGGTAACTGGTTAAAAGCTAGGAAATAAAGGGTAGGAATAAATGGTCCATTTTCAGAATGGGGAAAGAGGTAAATAGGGGTGTCCCCCCAGGGGTCTGTACTTGGACCAGTCCTATTCAACATATTCATAAATGATCTGGAAAAGGGGGTAAACAGTGATGTGATTGCAGATGTGGTCATCACATCTCAGAAAAGATCTATTGGAATTGGAAAAGGTTCAGAAAAGGGCAACAAAAATTATTAGGGGTATGGAACAGCTGCCATATGAGGAGAGATTAATAAGACTGGGACTTTTCAGCTTGGAAAAGAGATGACTAAGGGGTGGGGGGAATATGATTGAAGTCTATAAAATCATGACTGGTGTGGAGAAAGTAAATAAAGTGTTTACTCCACATAACACAAGAACTAGGGGTCACTAAATGAAATTAATAGGCTTCAGGTTTAAAACAAACAAAAGGAAGTATTTCTTCACACAACACACAGTCAACCTTTGGAACTCTTTGCCAGAGGATGCTGTGAAGGCCAAGATTATAACAGGGTTCAAAAAAGACCTCTAAATTCATGGAGGATAGGTCTATCAATGGCTATTAGCCAGGATGAGCAGGGATGGTGTCCCCAACCTCTGTTTGCCAGAAGCTGGGAATGAGTGACAGAGGATGGATCACTTGATGATTACCTGTTCTGTCCATTCCCTCTGGGGCACCTGGCATTGACCATTGTCAGAAGACAGGATACTGGGCTAGATGGACCTTTGGTCTGAGCCAATATGGCTGTTCTTATGTTCTGAGCTCATGGGACAAGAGGATCTATTTTTCTGGGAGTTACGAGTAGCTGAAAACAGACTACTTAAAGACTAACAGATTTATTTGGGCATAAGCTTTCGTGGGTAAAAAACCTCACTTCTTCAGATGCCCAAATAAATCTGTTAGTATTTAAGGTGCCACCGGACTCCTTGTTTTTGTGGATACAGACTAACACAGCTACCCCCTGATATTTGAAAACAGACTGTAGGTGAGAAACCTGCTTACACCAGGATTGTAACTTGGTGAAATTAAGCTTTAGTTGCTTAGAAGTGTAATAGAAGTGTGTTTTGTTTTACTTGTAACCACACTTTTCTCTTCTAGTATAAATTTAATCTTGTTTTATTACAAAACCATCTCAGTGCTGAGTTTCAAACAGAAGGGTAAAATCGTCAGCCAAACTAACAAGCAATGTGTGTTCTGTCTCTTTGAAGGCAGTGAACCTTTCTATGAAGGTCCAGTGAGAGGGTCTGGACACTCTGGAGCTGATGGTTTGGGGGAGACTCAGGACTGGAAGGGCTGCTGGTATCACCCTGCAAGAAGTAACTAGGCTTGTGGAAGCCAGCATGAGTACATTGTGCTGTAAAGCAGGCTGCTAGTTACAGGGTGCTGAGTGAAAGCTGAACAGTGCTGAAGCATCCATGGTTGCAGGTGGTGACAGAACCCCTTCCTGTTCTGGATGAACCCCCAAATTGTCACCACACCACAATATATGCCATAATGTAGGGACACTGAGTAAAAAGAGGGAAACCTAGAGAAATGTTACATAGAACAATAGAGAAAGAAGCCAAATCCATCAATTATCAGGGGGTAGCCGTTTTAGTCTGGATCTGTAAAAGCAGCAAAGAGTCACCCACAAAAGCTCATGCTCCAATATGTCTGTTAGTCTATAAGGTGCCACAGGACTCTTTGCTGCTTTTACAAATCCATCAATGTGACACAGAAGAGCCTGAACAGATCAGCCCAAGTCCAAAATAACTGGTGGATGCCCTACATGCTATAGGGTGGAGGGGGAGAAAGAAAGAAAAAAGATGCCTATGCAGGCTGTCAAAGTCCTTTTGAAAACCAATGACATTGATAAGGAGAGCCTACCATTCCATCCATTCTTCTGTGATCATCCTTAGTGTGAATGTCTGCTCTACACAGGTTCATTTGGGTCTGAATTCAGCTGTTTTTCCTTACACTTTGCATCTACTGCCTGTTTCTTTCTGTATCACATCACAGAAGACATTCTCTACAACAGATCAATGTGACTCTCCAGTTGTTGCAGTCAGAACACCTTGTGGCCATACTGACACTTATTCCATGTTTTTACAGGTCAGGAAGGGTCTCTTTCCCAGATTTCATTGAACAGCTTTGCTAGTTTGTTAGGGAGGGAGAGTGAAATGCTGTTAGCATTTCTGCTTTGATTTGATCATCTGACACTTCTTGATTGTAGCCTATGCTTCTGAAATCGCTGTTGGGCTGATGTTGATCAAGTTCACATGTTCCATTGAACTCTGGGTGAGTCTGTTCAGGATAGTGTGACCAGACGTCCCGATTTTATCGGGACTGTCCAGATATTTGCTTGTTTGTCATCTGGTCACCCTAGTTCAGGACTCTTTTAGAATCATAGAAATGTAGAACTAGAAGGGACCTTGAAAGGTGATCAGTTCCAGTCCCCTGCCTTTACAGCAGGACCAAGTACTGTCCCTCACAGATTATTTTGCCCCAGATCCCTAAATGGCTCCTCAAGGATTGAACTCACAATTTAGCAGGCTAATGCTCAAACCACTGAGCTATCCCCCAGTACTTTTTTTATATCAGTTGTATGCATTTTTCTATCTTTACTTTTTATTGGCCCACTTCCAGGATTTGAGTCACTTGGTAAATAACTCTGTGGCTTCCTACTATAGCACGAGCTTCAGCTGCTAGGTTTTCAACATATCTCTATTTACCTTTCCTTACTTTGCTTCTCACTGCTTTCTTGTACTTGTACTCCTGTGGTTTTTCCAGTATTTCAATGGTCTTTCATTCAGAAGTTTTTCCTTTTCCATGATTTTTCTTTCCTCAATAAGACACCCCATCTCTTGGTTTATCCAACTCTTGATCTGTCTATGCTGATATCCAACTGGGATTGCTGCAGCTTGAATCACATTAGTCTGTGCATAGTCTCCCCTTCCCCTTCCTCTGCCTCTGGCAGTGCCTCATATCTGTTCCTTAGTTCAAGTTGCAATTTCTTACGATACTTTTTTTTCAGTTCTGTTTTATTGATTTTCTTTGCCATTTTCTGTTTTAAAGTTGATCTTTCACAGTTTTGAATTCAGCTTGGCAATGCAAAGATTGGTCACTGCTGAAATCTGCTGCTTGATATGGCCTTTAGTTTTGGAGAGAAACACTGTCTTGAGCTAGTGCAGATGTGATTGATTTTGAGGATTTTTGGTTTTTTTTTGCCATCTGGTGAATTCCCTGTTTTATATATGTCTTTGAGGGAACAGGGTACTTGCAAGATTAGTCACCAAGCTCAATTCAATGACTCTCTCACCTTTTTTAAGTTAATGATTCCCAACCATGCTTCCACACTCCTCTTTCTATTTCCATTCTTTCCACTCTTTCCATTTCCATGCCATTCCTGGGTAATCACAACCTTCTCTAGAGTTAAAACTGCTCACCAAAAGGAATAAATCATGTTGACTTAATTGGTGGCACAAAGACTTGGTGGTATAAATGTCATAACTGGAATACTGGTATAGAGGGATATAGCTTGTTCAAGAAGGACACACAAGATGTTTAAGGGAGGAAGTGTTGCATTGTACATCAAGAATATATCTCACATGTGTGAGGCTCAGAAGAAGGTGAGAGGCAGATCAGTTGGAAGTCTCTGGGTGAAGATACAAGGCAAAATAAACACTGAGTGATCTCCTGGGAGGAGTCTACTATAGACCACCAAATCAGGAAGAAGTGGATGAGGAATTTCCTGAACAAATATCAGAAATATGCAGAACACAAGTTCTGGTAGAAATAGTACACTTATAACTATCCAGCTGTGTTGGAAAAGTAATATAGAAAAAAACAGAATTTCCTATAAGTTCTTGGAATATATTGAAGACAGACATTTCTTTCTAAGGATAGAAGAAGTAACCAGGGATACAGGCATTTTAGAGTCTATTCTGGCCATCAGGGAGGAATTGGTAGCAAATCTGAAGGTGGAAGGCAATTTTGGGGGAAATGCTCATGAATTAATTTAATAATTATAACAAAAGGAAGGAATGAGGAGCAGAATAAGGACAATAGAGTTTAAAAAAGCAGAGTTTATAAACTCAGGGAAATGATAGGTAAGGACCCATAGGAAGAAAATCTAAGGGAAAGAGGAGTTCAGGAGAACTGGCAGCTTCTCAAAGCAAAATAATTGAAGACACAATTGCAAACTATTCCAATGAGAAGGGAAGATCAGAAGAATACTAAAAAGCCAATATGTCTCCATTGGAAGCTCTTTAATGACCCAAACATAAAAAAGGAGTCTTACAAAATGTGGAAATGTGTGCAAAATGCTTTGGTAGAATACAACAGATAGCACAAGAATGTAGGGACAAAATTGGAAAGGCTAAGGCACAAACCAAGTTATACCTGGCAAGGGATATAGAAGGCCTTAGGAAGAAGTTCTTTAAATACATTAGGAGCAAGAGAAAGATGAAGCAAAGTGTAGCTCCTCTTATTAACTCTCCTTCCCTGTTAAGAACAGACCATATCAAGAAGGCTGAGGTGTCTAGTGCCTACTTTGCTTTAGCTTTCACTAAAAGGATTAGTGGTGACCAAAATACTCTATACAATTAATATTCACAACAAGGAGGAAGGGACAGAAGCCAATATAGGGAAAAATGGGTTAAATAATATTTAGGTAAATTAGATTTATTTAAGTTGGCAGGGCCTTATGAAATGCACCATAGGGTATTCAGGGAACTACCTGAGGCAATCTCTGAACTGTTAGCAATTTTCTTTGAGAAATCATGGAGGATGGGCGAAGTCCCAGAAGATGGGAGAAGGGAAAACATAGTACATATATTTTTAACAGGAGAACAAAGACGACCTGGGGAATTATAGAGCAGTCAACATATCTTCAATACCTGGAAAAATACTGGAACAAATGATCAAACAATCAAGTGGTAAGCACCTAGAAGACAATAGGCTTATAAGTAATAGTCAACATGGATTTGTCAAGAAGAAATCCCGCCAAACCAAACTAATTTTCTTAGTTGAATGAGTTCCTGTTCTAATGGACCCAGAGGGGGGTGGGAACCTGTAGACATGATATATTTTGATTTCTAGTAAGGCTTTTGACACAATCCCAATAAAAATCTCATAAGTAAACTAGGGAAATATGGTCTGATGAAATTACTATAAGATGAGTGAAAAGCTGACAAATACCATACTCAGAGTAGTTATTAATAGTTTGCTGTTCAACTGGTAGGGTTTATCTACTGGGGCCCAACATGAGTTTGTTGTGGGTCTGAGACTATCAATACTTTCATTAGTAACTCAGATAATGGAGTGGAGAGCCCACTTATAAAATTTGCAGATGAAACCAAGCTGGAAGAAGCTGCAAGCACTTTGAAGGACAGGATTAGAATTCAAAACAACCTTGACAAATTGGAGAATTCATCTGGAATCAACAAGATAAAATTCAATAACACGAGCAAAGTAGTTCACTTAGAAAGGAAAAAATAAACACACAACTACAAAATGAGGAATAATTGGCAAGTTGGTTGTACTGCTGAAAATGAACTAAAGGTTATAATGAATCACAAATTGAATGAGTCAATGTGATGCAGATGCAAAAAAGGCTAAGATCAATCTGGGTGTATATTAACAGGAATATTGTAGGTAAGACTCAGGAGGTAATTATCCCACTCTACTCAGCACTAGTGAGGCTTCAGCTGGAGTATTGTCCAGATCTGGGCACCACATTTTAAGAGATATGACTACATTGGAAAGTGTCCAGAGGAGAGCACCAAAAATGATAAAACAATGAGGAGTCCGGTGGCACCTTAAAGACTAAGATTTATTTGGGCATAAGCTTTCATGGATAAAAAACCCACCATGCAGCTGAATAAGTGGGTTTTTTACCCATTAAAACTTATGCCCAAATAAAGCTGTTAGTCTTTAAGGTACCACAAGACTCCTCATTGTTTCTGTGGATACAGACTAACATGGCTATGCCTCTGAAAAATGATAAAAAGTTTACCTGACCTATGAGGAAAGGCTTTTTTAAAAAAGTAATTTAGTTATGAGAAAAGAAGCCTGAGGGCAGGGAGTCCTGACAAGTTTACAAATATATGTTTAGAGATGTTACATAATGCATGGTGATCAGTTCTCCGTAGCCACTTAAGGTAAAACAAGTAGTAATGGGCTTAATCTACAGTCTGGGAGATTGTAGCTTAGATATTATGGCACATTTTTTAGCTATAAGGGTAGTTAAAGCTCTGGAATTGTCTTCCAAGAGAGATTGTGAAATCCCCATCATTGTGGGTGGGGAGGTTGGAGAACAGGCTAGGCAAACATCTGTCAGGAATAGTCTAGGTATACTTGGTCCTGCCTCAACAAGGGGTGCTGGACTAGATGACCCCTTGAGGGCCCTTCCAGCCCCACATTTCTACATGTTTTGGTATTCTATAATTGCCTCTGAACGTGTTATTATGTTTCTCTGTTGGAGCATAGCACAGTATGTTTGACATATTGGGAATCTGGCATATCTGATGTGTTGATTGGTAAGTGATATTTTTTTCCTGAAAGAATCTGTCGTGATTCATGAGGGATAGCTCCGTG
Organism: Mauremys mutica; assembly: GCF_020497125.1. Lineage (NCBI taxonomy): Eukaryota > Metazoa > Chordata > Testudines > Geoemydidae > Mauremys > Mauremys mutica. The sequence goes on along the minus strand of NC_059079.1, from coordinate 50,156,726 downwards.
GTTTGAGTATTGGCCTGCTAACCCTAGGCTTGTGAGCTCAATCCTTGAGGGAGCCATTTAGAGATCTTGGGCAAAAAAAAAAATAGTGGGGTCCTGCTTTGAGCGGGGGGTTGGACTAGATGACCTCCTGAGGTCCCTTCCAACCCTGCTATTCTATGAGTGATACTCTGAGTGTATATTGTCACTCTGACATGAATAGATGTCTTATCCACACCTATCTGTCTTCTGTCCCTAATCTAAGTCCATAGTTGTCCCATCTCCCTCATGGTCTGCAAGATGTTTGAAATAAACATGGTTCTCATGTTGCAGTAACTGACTTTGAAGTGTTTTCTTACTACCAGCATTAAACTTCTGCAGGTCCTGGCTTCCAGGGACTCTTTAATTAGGAACCTTCATGCAGTGCAACGGGTCAGATGGGAAAAGTTTAGGGTTATATAATATATGTATATACACACACGCGCAAAATTGACTGGGATTTAGAGAGACTGGATTTACTTCCTTCCTCTACCACAAACAGTTCATGTGACCTTGGAAAATGAATTAACTTTAATGTGCTGCAGTTCCCCTTCTATTCAATTAAATAATCTTTTCTTTCTCTCACCTGCTATCTATTTAGATTGCAAGCTCTCTGTCTCTTACTATGTATTTGGTTAGTGCATAGCACACTGGTAATTCAGTCTTGGTAGGCATCTCCAGGGACTTTATCACAGCACAAATTAATAATTATAATGTCTATCATTTATGCCTACAAATGCGTATATACTCACAAGTATAGACACAATCCTAGCACTCTGAAGTACATAAAAGTAAAAATCACATTTTAAGACACTTTGTGAATATAAACAACCTGCTAGTCTCTTCTGCCTTTAATAGTTTTTAGAACTAAATGAATATATCTGTTAATTGTAGTAAAGAGAAATGAGAGACAAAACAAACAGGATGAGAGAACCAGATGGGTTCATTACGTAAGTATTTTTCTTTCTATACCTTCAGCATTAACTGATAGCATGACCATTAAAGTATGTATTTCTATATAAATTCAAACGGGGGTGCAAATGGAATGTTCAGCTGTTAAAGATGAGGCATCTTCCTATGAAAATCTTTCATATGTGGGTTTCAATTTTCATTTGCTGGGCAGTTCTGAGCTATCACTACAGGGTCTTGGAGTTGGGCGAGATAGCAATACCATTACTAGTGAGGCTCGAGTGCCAGAGCTAGAAGCACGGACTCACGTACATGCAACTCTTAACCTTCCTTCTGGGTGAAAAGAGATTTCTACCATAAAACTACTTCAGCATTCTGCACAATGGTGAGATTCAAGTTCAATGCTTATGGCTAAGCTATACTGTTTCAAAAGACATGTTCAGGCATGATATGTTTGTACGTCTCTTGGCTCTGTCAGTATTGAAGTTCATGGTATTATCTGTTTAGTAACTTTTCTATCACTATAAAATCTGTGGCTATCAAGAATACAAGGGGATAACAAACATTGCTTTCTATATATTCTTAGAGATTATTTTAGCTCAGTGAAATTTACCTTTTTACAAACTAAGTATTGTAGCAAATGTTAATCCTGTAATCCTAAAATATCATAGATCTACAAATAGAGATGCGGGTTCAGGAAAGCTTCCATTTTTGCACCACTAAGTATGTGTTTATCTTTAAGCACATAGTTATGTGCTGTTTTGAACAAGAATGGACTTGTGCATGTGCTTAATTGCTTTCTGGAATCGGGGCCAATATCTTCATGGAAGCTAAACTATACAAGAGTCTGTTCTAGTTTACTTATATAAAATTTTCATCAATAAACAGTTATTGAAAAATGGTAAGCATATTTCGTAAATTGTCAAGGAAACAAAATACAATAAAATAAGTACAAGCTCGAGGGAGCAATGGTCCTCTTCGTGCCATCCTCTTCAGCTGTCACTATAACGGCCTCTGAACAACATTTCTCCTGCCTTTGCCCTTTTTGTTCATTTATGATGTCCTCAAAGACAGGACAAAGAGATCAGTATGAGAGGACAGTGTAATCCTTGTCACTCAGAAATATGAAGTTAAATGAAAAATAAAATAAAAAAAAATTATAACAAGAAAAGGGGAAAATACTTAAAAGATGGTTAAATTGGTGATGTCAGTACTGTACAAAGGAATGGGGTGTGCTGCAGCAGCAAAGGGTGTAGAGCAGTCTTAAACCTTCTCTCCCAGCATGGCCTGGCATGAGCAATTATTTTTCCCCACACATAAATAGCAGAACAGGTTGTTTTTCAATATAGATTTTTATCTTCAGATTAAGAAAAGCGATGAAATCTAAGAAAGAGACAAAAACTCCATAGATTGGATTTTGTGTGGCTGCTTTGTTTTGCTCTGTTTAGTACAAAGTCACACAATGATTGGTGCATTGGCAGCAGGAGGATCACCCCTGTGTCTGAGAACTCAAGTGCTACAGAACCAACATAGCAGCTCCTATGCCCCTTCACCCTCTTTACTGAGGCCATTGTGAGGGGATGTCCAGGGTGGCACAGGAAGGACTTCCTTATATCCTGCTGATCCCTGGCTGCTGGGAGGCTGACCTGGAACATAATTAATCCAGAATCACAGGAGCACAAAGGACACCTTTGTACCCCTCTAGCCCCCAACAACAGTATGTTTCTTGGCTGTATTAAAGGATGTTAGTGGACAACTCCCTGCAATTCAAACTGGTAGCTGCCCCACCGCTCCCCTTGCAGGAGGAAGGAAGACTCGCCATTTAAGGGTAAAGTGCATATTAAAAAATAGCATCTCCCTGTAGCTGCATCTAGGGAGCAAAGGTGCAGGTGCATGACATAGGCTTTGGGGATGCCCCTAGTTTACTTTTCTACAAACTAGAATTGCTGAAATTTGGCAATGGGAGAGTAAGTACATTATTCCATTCAAAGCAAGCAGTGTCTGTACCTAGATCCCAGCAGAAATTCTTTGAGAGACAAACTTCAGGCACCTTGCTCAAGCCCTGCATTCAGAAATTCTTTTCTGGTTACGTACAGTGAGCATAAAATTATCAGAAATGTAACCTTTAGAACTTGGACAAATTCATAAAAAATGTCCCAACTAGCCACAAATCTCTTTTTGTTATTTTCCTTGATTTGGTTTGCAGTTCACATTTTTACAAGAATGTCTCTACTCTTTTGTGTCTTTATTCCCTCACCCCAGAACAGTAATGTATGTTCATCAGAATTTATATATAATTTTCTATCTCATACTGTATCTAGGATCTATTTTATATCTAACAATATAATAAATGCCAACTATCAAAACCCAGAGTTTTCTATTCCTCTTGATTGTGGTTGATTTAGCTGTGGGCTTTTTCACAAGAGATCATCATGTCCTTATCAGTTGGCTGTATTGTATAGCAGCTTGCATCCTCTCTAATCTCTCACTTCGGGTTGCATGAGGAATAGGTTTTCTGGGACTAACCCTATTTGATATACTGCATGTGATGAGTAAGGCTACATTTTAGTCATGGGTATTTTTAGTAAAAGTCATGGATAGGTCATGGGCATTAAATAAAAAATCATGGCCCGTGCCCTGTCCATGACTTGTACTATATGCCCCTAACTAAAACTTGGTCTGGGACCCCCACGGGTGCTCTGGAGGGGTGGGCTGGGGAGGCGGTGTGTGGGCCGGGACCCCTGTTGGCGCTGGGGGGGGGAGGGTTGGCAGGGCTGACAGGCTTCCTAGCCGGCTCCACATGTTCCTGCAGCTTCTAGGGGGAGGGAAGGCAAGGGGGGCTCCATGTGCTGCCCCCACCATGAGCTCCTGCTCCACAGCTCCCATTGGCTGGGAGCCGCAGCCAATGGGAGCTGCGGGGGTGGTGCCCACAAGTAGGGGCAGCGTGCAGAGCCCCCTGGGCCCTCCACCTAGGAACTGCAGAGACATGCCAGCCGCTTCTGGGCAGCCCCCCACCACCACCGAAGTAAGTGAGGGTGACCTCCGTGACTGACATGCAGCCTTAGTGATGAGGTGTGCAGGCTCACTGGGGAACCTTCCAGTTCAAATGCACCTTGCCTTGATTTCTGCACAGAAGCTTAACCCTATAGTACTGCTAAATGATGATTGTGACACTTATAGGCCATTAGTGGCTGTGCAGGAATCCAACTACTGCTCCCAAGACTTAAGGTGACTTTTCAAAATTGCAAGCTAAGCATGCATGACTGTCAAGGTTCCTTCCCCACTCTGAACTTTAGGGTGCAGATGTGGGGACCTGCATGGACACTTCTAAACTTAATTACCAGCTTAGATCTGGTATCGCTGCCACCATCCAGATCCCTTCGTCTGGAACTCTCCCTTTCCCCCCAAAACCTTCCCCTCCCAGGGTAGCCTTGAGAGACTTTTTCACCAAGTTCCTGGTGAACACCAATCCAACCCCTTGGATTTTAACACAAGGAGAATTTAACCATCCCCCCTCCCTTCCCCCACCAAGTCCTGGGGAGTCCAGATCCAATCCCCTTGGATCTAAAAACAAGGAAAAATCAATCAGGTATTAAGAAAAAGGCTTTTAAAGAAAAGAAAGGTAAAAGAAAACCCACTGGGAGAGATTAGCATACCAGCTACTCTCACAGACGATAGATTCAAAACACAGAGGATGTTCCCTTGGGCACAAATTTAGTTACACAAAAAAATACCCCAAATACCCAATTTTGATAATTCCCTTAATGATACAAAGACAAGTTACAAAGAAAATAAACATAAACCTATTTATTCCTTTCTAAAACTTACTACTCTGATAAGAGGCTGGTTCCTTGATCTTTTCCACTCTGGCTGAAACTGAAACTCTAAACAAAGGAAAACTTCCCTCCTTCCTTTTGAAACATCTTGTTCCCCATTGGTTCCTCTGGTCAGGTGTCGGCTAGGCTAGGTGAACTTCTTAACCCTTTACAGGTAAAAGAGGCATTAACCCTTAACTATCTGTTTATGACAATGACATAGAATCCTAGGACTGGAAGGGACCTCGAGAGGTTATAGTCGAGTCCCCTGCACTCATGGCAGGACTAGACCCTCCCTGACAGGTGTTTGTCTAACTTGCTCTTAAAAATCTCCAAGGATGGAGATTCCACAACCTTGCTAGGAAATGTATTCCAGTGCTTAACTACAGTGACAGTTAGAAAGTTTTCTCCTAATATCCAACCTAAACCTCCCTTGTTGCAATTTTAGCCCATTGCTTCTTCTCTTATCCTCAGAGGTTAACAAGAACAATTTTTCTCCCTCCTCCTTGTACCAACCTTTTACGTACTTGAAAACTGTTATTATTTCCCCTCTCAGTCTTCTCTTCTGCAGCCTAAACAAATCCAATTTTTTAACTCTTCCCTCATAGGTCAAGTTTTCTAGACACTTAATCATTTTTGTTGCTCTCCTCTGGACTTTCTCCAATTTGTCCACATCTTTCCTGCAATGTGGTGTCCAGAACTGGACACAGTACTCCAGTTGAGGCCTAATCAGTGCTGAGCGGAGCAGAAGAATTACTTCTCGTGACTTTCTTACCTCACTCCTGCTAATACATCTAAGAATGTTTGCTTTTTTTGCAATAGTGTTATACTGTTCACCCATATTTAGCTTGTGATCCACTATGACCCCAATTCCTTTCTACAATGCTCCTTACTAGGCAGTTATTTCCCATTTTATATGTGTACAACTGATTGTTCCTTCCTAAGTGGAGTACTTTGCATTTGTCCTTATTGACTTTCATCCTGTTTACTTCAGATCATTTCAAATTGTAGTCCTACCCTCCAACGCACTTGCAACCCTTCCCAGCTTGATATCATCCACAAACTTTATAAGTGTACTATCTATGCCATTATCTAAGTCATTGATGAAGATATTGAACAGAACTGGACCCAGAACTGATCCCTGTGGGACCCCAGTAGATATGCCCTTCCAGCTTAACTGTGAACCACTGATGATTACTCTCTGAGAATGGTTTTCCAACCAGTTATGCACCGACCATATAGTAGCTCCATCTAGGTATTTCCCTAGTTTGTTAATGAGAAGGTCATGCGAGGCAGTATGAAAATCCTTACTAAAGTCAAGGTATACTACACTTATTGCTTTCCCCCCATCCACAATGTTGTTACCCTGTCAAAGAAAGCTATTAGGGTGGTTTGATATGATTTGTTCTTGAATAATCCCTGCTGACTGTTACTTATCACCTTATTATCTTATAGGTGTTTGCAAATTGCTTGAATATTTTCTCCATTATCTTATGGATACTGAAGTTAAGCTGACTGCTCTGTAATAGCCCAGGTTGTCCTTATTTCACTTTTTATATATTGGCACTATATTTGTCCTTTTTCTGTCCTCTGGAATCACTCTCATCTTCCATGACTACTTGAAGATAATTGTTAATGGCTCAGATACCTCCTTAGTAAACTCCTTGAGTATTATAGGATGTATTTCATCAGGTCCTGGTGACTTGAAGATATCTAACTTGTCTAAATAAATTTTAGCTTATTCTTTCCCTATTTTAGCCTCTGAATCTACCTCATTTTCACTGGCCTTCACTATGTTAGATGTCCAATCACTACTAACCATTCTGGTTAGAATGTACGGTTTCATTGGAATTAGTTTCTTTGGGAAATGTAAGATGGGAATAAAAATGAGGCTAGTAATGAGAAATCAGCTTCATGCTTAACTATGGAGACACTAGTGTTGCTTCATAATAAGTGTGGTCTTTTCATCTATGTAATAGTTTTCCAAGGGAAGCAATAGGAGCTCTATCTGGATAGAAGCTTTTTTTGAGTCATTTACAAGTAGGCACCAATCCTGTAAACAAATGTGTGTATGCTTAACTTTACTTCCAGGGGTAGTCAAGTTGAAACCCACGGGACTACTCATGGTAACAAAGTTAAGCACATGCTTAAGTGCTTGGAGAAGGAAGAAAAGATTCAAGTTGTACTATTAGGAAGAATTCTTCATTGATAGTGGGATGGACAAAATCACTTAAGAGGTTTTATCTTCTCTACTTTAAACAGCTTATATTTTTAGCTTAAAATGCAATTTATTTGTAACCTGATGAAGAATGCAAATTGTCAATTTAAAAACAAGAGTTTCTGAATGAGCTAAGGTAATAGAAGTCTTTCTAAGATGTCAAAACTAATGTCATGCAACTAATTATTAAAGGATACAAAAATGTTTCTATATGGTATATGTGCTACAGGAATGGTATAAAATGAAATTAGAATTGAAAATGCATAGCAATGAACTCCCTAAATCTGTAATTTAGGTACTTAAATGCATTTATTTTATACATTCAGCTCTCTCAAGAAATTAACAGCGTCTGTCTTAGGAATTTGTCACTTCAGCTGACAGATCCAGTGGCTCATTAGTTTTAGCCATAAGGAGGAATTAAAATAAGAGGGCCACAGTCAAAAATATATAGACACTGCAATGACTCTCTCATTGCCACTCTCAGCAGATATATTCATACTTAGCTGATTTCCAGTGAGGATTTTGGGCCAGATCCTCGACCATGTAAAGGCATATTCACTGATTGTGTGCCACTATATAAATTCACAGCAGATAAGCATCTGGCCCATTGTTTCTATGATTAAAAGTAAGAGTTTTTTGGGAAAAAAGCATAGAATTGAATACATGAAAATATTCAGAATCCCAATTTAATGCACAGGAGGTCAAAAGAGCATTAAGATTCTCTTTCTAAGGGAAAAAAATACTGTTGAAATTTCAGGATTGTCTGAATTAGCTGGGGGTTCGTTCAAGCTTGGTATTGAGTGAGGAAAAGACAGGCAGGACCAGGGTAACACTGAAAAGCCAAGTGGCTGCGTTTATTTAGGGATTTCTTTACACCTTGGGCCGGGGGAGGAGGCAATTTCCAACTGGGACTCAGATAAACAATGCAAGCAAATTCAAACCAATAACAATGTACTGTATACTGCTCGCCACACCACCAAATAGACAGGCACACCAATCTCTCAAGGTAGGAATCGGGTTCGTCAGGGCGATGACCGGTGCAACACAGAAAAGAGACCCACGGGCCACTGCCTCAGCCACCCTTGCGTTCACACAGAGGATAAATCCAGAGTGTGGTGCGGCTGCAGCTGGGCAGATTCCACTCACTCAGACCGCGGGGACTGGACCCCCTTGGTCAGCTACTCTCTAAGTAGAGGCAGCTCCCAAGTTTAAACACACACACACTGGACACAGACAGAGCAGTGATTCATTCACATAAACAGTTTGCAATTAACAATTCAATAACAACTAGAACTATTATACAAGCTAGCTAAACAATTGTGCAATTCTGAGCTCACTAATACAATCCTGATATCCTGAGTAGATATTTGGTACCAAGTTAGGGAGGGGAAAAATAAGAGGCTAGATAAGCTAAACTGTCAGATATCAAAAAGCAAATACCGCACTCCAGGCGCAGCTGACCAGCAGAACAGACACCAGAAGCATGACGAGCTGACAGGGATCGGGTCCAAACGACAACGAATCCAAACGATACGACACAAGCGCGCTTTACCGGGAGGAGACCCTGGCCGAAAGAGTGATCAGGTCCTTCAGCTAACACGCGGATGCTCCACACAAATTTTGGGGGGAAACCTAGTTTTATAGAAAGGTCTCACTCCCTCGTGTCAGCATCTGATTGGCTCCCTGGTCCCTCCTCCCTTCAGGCTTCGAGCTGTTGCCACCCCACGTCGGAAGGATTTGCACACGGCACACTGGAGTTGACAAGTAAACAAACTTGACCCTTAGATGACTGGGTCCAAAAAGAGCGGGAAAGTGAATCTCTGGTCAGAATTAACCTGACCTCCAGATGACCGACCCAAAAAAAACAGGTTGCCGGGCAGAATCAGGCCTTCACACACAGAACTAGCCTGACCTTTAGATGGCCCAGCAGGAGAGAAAAAAAAACAAAAACACAGGAGAGCATACACAGCCAGTGTTGCTGGGCAGGATTGAGTCTCTGCCCTCTCCTATACAACAAGAACTTGGTCCAAGATGGAGGCTGCCTTGTCCTTTTAACAGGACAAGATGGCCATGGACCGACAAGTGGCCATACATAGCCATAACTGTGCAACGGATTGCGACAAGGATCAAACTATTTTTCACCAGTGTTTGTAAGTAGGGGAATAAGTCTCAGAATAGAGTGGGGAATGATGCGGGGGTGGGGGTGTTTTATTTTTACTCTGTTGATATTTTGATAGACTTTTTTCACCATCATTAGTGTGGAGAGGAGGTGACTAAAAGTGAAGGTTTATAAAGAACAAAACCATGAATGGATTGTGAACTTCCAGGATCACCACACCAGGGATTTAGAAACCATCCTTCCCTCCCCTCATAGACCTTTGCTCTGACCTAAGTTGCACTTCCAGTGCAGGCATGCCAAAGTAAGTGAGTATACATCTCTGCCTTGGAGAAGGTGAGTGGGGAACAGGTGGGAATGACTGGAGCTCTGTCACTTTCACCCAATCCACCATTCAGGCGGATCTCTGAAGCACAGTTCCTTCCCAGGACTACCAGTGGGATGGTGTCATAGGAGAGACAGGCCTGTAAGAGAAGTTGAGGCCCTACCTACTACCTGTCTGGTTTTCCTACTTGATCAGGTGACTGCAAGCAAACTATGAAACGGGATATAAAGAGCTTTCTGCTTGCAGAAAGAGCAGATGATGGTGTAAGGAGAGTAGCAGCTGTCTGGGAAAGCTCCATCAGCTGGGTTAGGGCTGATATGGTTCCATGCAGAGGGGAATGATGCTGAAGAGCTCTGTAACAGAAGCTGCCTGAGGAGGTCTTGGAGGCGACCTGGTAAAAGCAGCAACCAGGGTATTAGTGTGACCTCAGTGATGGTCCTCTGAGAAAAGGGAGCTGGGAGTGGAACATGGGAAGGGTATGGCCAAAAATTTCTGCAAGACAAAGTGGTGAAGGCCTAACAAGAGAAGGCAGAAGTAGAAAGTGACCGTGGAAACTGTGAAGGAGAGCTGTTTTGGAGCTCAAAGCTGCACAGCTTCATTCTAATACAGTAAGTGATTCTCTGCACACGTGTGTGAGAGAGACATGCACCAGACCACATGAACTTTACTTCAGCTGGTGTATCCATGCAAAGAACTTGGGTAAAGTAGCTCGTTTTATATAGCCATGGTATATTAGTGGTGAGTTCAATACTTTTGAAGATTTCAAATAACCCTAAAGTCTGACTTTTTGTTGTTCTCCAGAACAACTGAGTTTAAGATCTTGGATACTAAATACAGGAGATCCACAACAGCAGTACTGTTGATGAGCACCAGTTTGTCTTTAATGAATCTGTAAAGCAATCATTCAGTCAGATTTCCAAACTTGTGGTGATACGTCATATTCTCACATACCTTCATTTTTCAGCAGGGACATCTGAAAGGTATTTGATCATATAGCAGAATAAATAAGAACTGATGTCTCATTGCTCATCACAGCCAGTGCTTTACAATAATGGCTGAGAGTGCTATCTTGTGTTAATGCTATTGTAGTACCCAGTACTGCTACAATAGTATAGGCTCTTATTTTAATAAAGCTGATGGAAAATGTGAGTGTTAAATTAAATAAAACTTTTGGCTCTATTATTTTATGCTGCAACTCACCTTTGCTTCTGAGTAGATTTTTTTTTTCATTCAGTAATGGGCAGTAATCCAAATATATAAACCACCACATAGCATCTGATGAAATTTGGATTGATTGGCAGATTTGGAGATAAACTGTTTTAATGAATTTTTGCACTTGTAATATAAATTGCTTGGACAGACTAAGATAGAAAAACTTGTTAGGAAAGTGCAGGAGAAATAACATTTGGATGAACTTAAGTCACTTATCCAGTACTAAAAGGCACTGTAAGTTTAAAGTGTGTGCCTCCAAGATTAAGGGACAAGGCGCCCAATCCCCATATCTTTGCTGATAACCACAGTGATAATAAGTAGCCAATATTAAAATGGTTCCATTTGTTGCTCTCTTTTTTTCAGATTGACATGGATCCAAGTCACACATCACTTGAGGCATGATGATCACACGCAATGCAGTGCAGTCCTAAGGGTGTGTTGACCTTAATGCGTGATAGTGAACAAAGGTCCCTTCTGGTGATTCAAAGAGGAAGGTAAAAGATCCCATTGCACCTTCTGAAAATACTGAGAATCTTGGTGTCCTGTTTTAAACACTGCTGGACTTGGAACATTTTTTCTCTCGGCAGGAGCGTGTGAGCTATTGCTCAGCTCATAGGAGCTGCTATGAATAATTTATTTGTAAACTAGTGGAATGAGTGAGCAGCATCAGAACACAGCAAGAGGCAGTAAGGCGTTTTCAGCAGGAACGACCCTCTAGCAACAAACCAAAGAATTACAAACAAGAGTGTTCCCCAGCAGGATATCAACAGGCCTTGGGACTCAGGTAGGGACTAGAGCTGCTGAAAAAGGGGGCTTGGCCATTGAGGGGTGGAGAAGGAATGAAAATGCTCTCAATATAATTTCAGCATCTCAGAAGTCCACACATTTTGACTAGCTGTACACATTGCTTGGAAAAATGGAGTGTGCTGGGGGAGGGGGAAGGTTGACATGAATGTCACATTGTCAGCCATTTTGATTAGAGAGACAAGGTGGGTGAGGTAACATCTTTGTCTTGGACCACCAGAAGTGTATCCAATAAAAGATGTTACCTCACCCACCTTGTCTCTAGTATCCTGGGACTGACATGGCTACAACTACACTGTATACAACCAATGCAAAATCTCAACACGTGAGTTTTTTAAAATTCCTGTGAAAAGGTTCACTGACTCTCACAGGGAGTCTTTTCTTCCCCTAGGCATTTTCCTCTTCCAGTCTTTTCAGCAACCCTTCTTATACCTGTTTCCTTCACAATGGGGAGGGGACAGGGAAGGTGGAGTTCTTGTCTGATGCTCAGGAGCCCAGATAGTACCTCTGCATCCTGGTAAAAGCTCTCTGGAATAATTTGAGAAAAATACATGATTTAAACCTCTTTTGTCTTGTCCTGAGAGCTAAGCAAGGGCTGAAGCTGGAGTTTAGACAGCAATCATCCCTTTGAAGCCATTATTTGATATTATATTTTAGTGTGTAGGTTTTTACTTGTAATTGTACTAATCTAATCCACAAAGCTAAAATTTCATTTAAATGTGCATGTCAGATGCTCTTGCCCACAATTTCACAGGCTTCACTCAAGGAAAGAAATGTACTCCTAAAACATATTAAAGTAATAGTTCCAATAATAGCATGCAGGTGGAGCTCATTTGAAGTAATGAGGTTCTGAATAGATGTTTAGTGTAAACACTGCTTTTTGTGACCTAAAAGCTAAGCCAACTCTCATGTTGTTCCTAAATGGCTTGGTTTTTTCTCTCTGAACAAAACTGGAAAAGCAAGTCTCATCTCTGCTTTCTTCTGGTGATGCTGGTGCTTATGAAAAGGAGATGTAAATAAATAAGCTGTATAATATAAGCGTCAGGGCTCACTCTTCCTTTTCTGCTGTGCCTGGAGGCAGCTGAGCTATATTTGGCCTCAAAAATAGGGAGGCTCCAGTGATACAGACCAGCAAACAAACTTGAAATAACATGAATAATTTTGATTCAGAGATAAATGGTTCTTAAATTCTATAGGGCAAATCTTGTCCTATGGTGACTACAGCATTGCCCACAGAGAAATTGAAATGGCTGTACTGAGCCAGGAGGCTAGGATCCTAGGAGGGAAATGTGCACCATGTATGTTGTTTCGCCATTTACTGAGCTCATACAGAGGTGCTGGGAAATCTACAACGATATGGATCCACTATAGTTTCCTCACATGAAGAAAAAGTACAAGCAGAGAAGAAACTTCTACAACTATCTGTGCAGCCTCAGGGAGGTTGTTATCCCTCAAAGTTCCTGCACTCCAACTTGTCTTGGGAGACAAGATTTTTGTGTGTGTGTGTGTGAGAGAGAGAGAGAGAGAGAGAGAGAGAGATGTGAAAGTGGAGACCACAATAACAGAGTGACTACAGCATGAATAAGAACATACCTTGCAAAACAGAGCAGAGACACCTGAGGCTGATTCAGGATCATATATTAGACATTTGAGCAATATCAGATAGCAGCAAAAAGGTAAACAAGGTCTTGGCACACACTGTATCTGTAGGAGTGAGGTGTATAAATTGGCAGAAGTTAGTCCGTCATATGGCACAATAGTGAAGCCTCATTTGGAATGTTGTGTGCAATTCTAGTCAGTGTATTATATGAAGAATGAAAGATCAAAGTTCATCGCAAAGTTCAACAAAAACAGTTTAGGTTTCAGGGGAAATGTACCATGATGGAAGATTAAGCAGACTTTGCCAATGGATCCAAGGCAAACTGAAACTTTGAGGGAGATGTAGGATCTAAAATATCCTAAAAGGAAAGACTGATGCCTGACCTTCAGGTCATGGGACTTATAGGTCTTTGTAATCCATCTTCAGATGGAAGCTGTTTGATACCCCTAATCCTTTTTGTTGCCTTTCTCTGTACCTTTTCCAATGGGAAATCAGGGAATCAGGGGACTGAGTAAATAAGTCATTTTGGGAAAAGGGGAACTGGGATATAAGAGCTTCCTGTTGTCAATAATGGCTAGTGCCAGGAAAGGACATGGGGTTTGGGAGTGCTTTCCAGGGGCTGGGACAGATCCCTATGGAGGGGGAACACCTATAAAGGGCTTGGCTAAAGAGAACTTCCTCCAGACTAGGAAAAGATGGGCATCAAAAGAACTGGATCAGACCAATGGTCTATCTAGTCCAGTATCCGGTCTTTTGAGAGTGGCCAGTTCCAGATGCTTTAGAAGTAATGAACAGAAGAAGGCAATTTTTGAATGATCTATCCCCTGTCGTCCACTTCCAGCTTCTGGCAGTTGGAGGTTTAGAGACACCTGGAACGTGGGGGTTTCATCTCTAATCTTGGCCAATAGCCATTATGGACCTATCCTCCATGAACTTATCTAATTCTTTTTTTGAACCCAGTTATACTTTTGGCTTTCAACGTCGCTTGGCAATGAGTTCCACAGGTAGACTTAGCATTGTGTGAAGTAGTACTTCCTTTTGTTTGTTTGTTTTAAACCTGCTGCCTATTAATTTTGTTGGGTGATCCCTGGTTCTTGTGTTATCTGATGGGGTAAAGAACACTTTATTCGCTTTCTCCACACCATTCATGATTTTATAGACCTCTATCATATACCCCTCCTCCCCCCATCACCTCTTTCCAAAGCTGAAGAGTCCCAGTGTTTGTAATCCATCTTCAGATGGAAGCTGTTTGATAACCCTAATCCTTTTTGTTGCCTTTCTCTGTACCTTTTCCAATTCTAAATTTTGTTGAGATGGGGTAATCAGAACAGCACACAGTATTCAAGTTGTAGGTGTACCATGGATTTAGAGTGGCATTGAGATATTTTGTCGTCTTATCTATCCCTTTACTATGGTTCCTAACATTGTTAGCTTTTTTGTTTCCTGGTTTTTAACCAGGTAATGACCCGTGAGAGGACCTTCCATCTTATCCCATGACTTCTTAGTTTGACAAGATCCCTCATCAAAGGCTCTTAAGTAAAGACTTTCTGGAAGTCAAGTACACTATATCCACTGGATCTCCCTTGTTCACATGTTGGTTGACTCCCTCAAACAATTCTGATAGATAGGTGAGGCATGGTTTCCCTTTACAAAAGCCATGTTGATTCCTCCAACAAATAGTGTTTGTTTATGTGTCTGATAATTCTGTTCTTTACTATAATTTCAACCAACTTGCCTGGTACTGAAATTAGGCTTACTGGCTTGTAATTGCCAGGATCACCTCTTGAACTCCTCTTTTTTTAAAAAAAATTGCATCACTTTAGCTAACCTCCATTCATCTGGTACAGAAGCTGATTTATGTGATAGGTCACATACCACAGATGATAGTTCTGCAATTTCACATCAGTTCTTTCAGAACTCTTGGGTGAATACCATCTGGTCCTGGTGGCTGACTACTGTTAAATTGTTCAATTTGTTCCAAAATCTCCCCTATTGACACATCAGTCTGGGACAGTTCTGCAGATATGTCACTTAACAAGAATGGCTCAGGTGTGAGAATCTCCTTCACATCCTCTGCAGTGAAGACTAAAGCAAAGACTTCATTTAGCTTCTCTGCAGCGGCCTTGTCTGTCTTGAGTGCTCCTTACGCACCTTTATGGTCCAATGGCCTCACTGATTGTTTGGCAGGTATCATCCTCCTGATACACTTACCTTTTTTTCCTATAAGTTTTTGTCTTTTTCCATTTGTTCTTCAAATTCTTTTTTGGCCTGCCTGATTGTACCTTTATACTGGAATTGTCAGAGGTTATGCTCCTTTCTATTTTCCTCAGTAGGATTTGCCTTCCAGTTTTTAAAGGATGCATTTTTTTCTCTAACCAATTCTTTTACTCTGTTTATCCATGATGACACTTGTTTTGATTCTCTTATACATTTAATTTGAGCCTCTGTTATGGTGTTTTTTAAAAAAAGTTTCCATGCAGCTTGCAGGCATTTCACTCTTGTGACTGTTCTTTTTAATTAGTCTAACTTGCTTCCTCACTTTCAGTGTCATTCCCCTTTCTGAAGTTAAATGTTACTGTGGTGGGCTTCTTTGGTATTTTCTTTCCCACTAGGATGTTAAATTTAATTACATTATGGCCACTATTACTGAGTAGTGCAGCTATATTCACCTCTTGGACTAGATCCTGTGCTCAGTTTAGGACTAAATCAAGAGTTGCCTCTCTCTTGTGTGTTCCAGGACTAGCTGATCCAAGAAGCAGTTGTTAATGGTATCTAGAAATTGTATCTCTGCATTCTATCTTGAGTTGACATGTACCCAGTCAATAGGGGGATAGTTGAAATCCCCTATTGAGTTTTCTATTTTCATAGCTTCTCTAATCTCCCTGAGCATTTCACAATCACCATCATTGTCAGTAGTATATTGCTATTGCTGTATTCTTCTTGTTCAAGCATGGAATTTATGTCCATAGAGATTCTATTGTACAGTTTGGTTTATTTAAGACTTTTACTCTATTTAGAACATAAGAATGGCTGTACTGGGTCAGACCAAAGGTCCATCTAGCCCAGTACCCTGTTTACTGACAGTGGCCAATGCCAGGTGCCCCAGAGGGAGTGAACCCAACAGGCAATGATCAAGTGATCTCTCTCCTGCCATCCATCTCCACCCTCTGACAAACAGACTAGGGACACTATTCCTTACCCATCCTGGCTAATAGCCATTAACGGACTTAACCTCCATGAATTTATCCAGTTCTTTTTTAAACGCTGTTATAGTCCTAGCCTTCACAACCTCCTCAGACAAGGAGTTCCACAAGTTGACTGTGTGCTGTGTGAAGAAGAACTTCCTTTCATTTGTTTTTAAATTGCTGTCCATTAATTTCATTTGGTGGCCTCTATTTCTTGTATTATGGGAACAAGGAAATAACTTTTCCTTATTTACTTTCTCTACATCACTCATGATTTTATATACCTCTATCATATCCCCCCCTTAGTCTCCTCTTTTCCAAGCTGAAAAGTCCTAGCCTCTTTAATTTCTCCTCATATAGGACCCGTTCCAAACCCCTAATCATTTTAGTTGCCCTTCTCTGAACCTTTTCTAATGCCAGTATATCATTTTTGAGATGAGGAGACCACATCTGTACGCAGTATTCAAGATGTGGGCATACCATGGATTTATATAAGGGCAATAAGATACTATCTGTCTTATTTTCTATCCCCCTTTTAGTGATTCCTAACATCTTGTTTGCTTTTTTGACTGGCATTGCACACTGCGTGGACATCTTCAGAGAACTATCCACGATGACTCCGAGATCTTTTTCCTGATTCATTGTAGCTAAATAAGCCCCCATCATATTGTATGTATAGTTGGGGTTATTTCTTCCAATGTGCATTGCTTTACATTTATCCACATTAAATTTCATTTGCCAATTTGTTGCCCAATCACTTAGTTTTGTGAGATCTTTTTGAAGCTCTTCACAGTCTGCTTTGGTCTTAGCTATCTTGAGCAGTTTAGCATCATCTGCAAACTTTGCCACCTCACTTTTTACCCCTTTCTCCAGATCATTTATGAATAAGTTTGAATAGGATTGGTCCTAGGACTGACCCTTGGGGGACACCACTTGTTACCCCTCTTCATTCTGAGAATTTACCATTTATTCCTACCCTTTGTTCCCCATCTTTTAACATAATTCTACATTTGTAAATTCAACTTTCATGATAAAGAGATTGCACTACAGTACTTGTATTAGGTGAATTGAAAAATACCATTCTTTTGTTGTTTACAGTGCAGACACTTGTAGTCAAAAATAAATATAAAATTAGCATTGTACACTTTGTATTCTTTGTTGTAATTGAAATCAATATATTTGAAAATGTAGAAAACATCCAAAATATTTAAAGAAATGGTATTTTCTTATTGTTTAACAGTGCGATTAATCACAATTAATTTTTTAATCGCTTGACAGCCCAAATATTTTCATTTAATATCATGGAAAAGCTGGAGGGCTGAGCTACCAATCTGTTGGAGAGAGACCTGTCTTCAACAGGGAAATGGACATGGTTGTGCAACCAAAGATGGAGAGGTAATCTCTGTGGCATAGCTTTTGTGAGGTTGTAGCTCCCCACCTCTTGTGGCAGGACCAGTTTGCAAATACAAGTTATAGTGGAGGCTGACTCTTGAAAATGCTCAGGCAAACCTCCTTCAGGCCAGTGAAAGAAACTTATATCTATTGTGGCAAACCCAGGACAAATAGCTACCAAGGGAGGGGTAGTAATTAGTCCCAGAGGGGTTAAAAGGCCTCTCCCTATCCATTGAGGAGAGAAAGTTATGGAGAAATAAGGTTCAGCTGGAACAGGGGTTACAAGGGAACTAATTTGGGTCAGCTGGCCCCAATTGCTGGAGTCTTTTTTAAACCCTCCCTGGCAGGAAAGCAGGGGGGGGAGTGAGAGAAGCGGAGAGGCTGCCAGCGAGTAGGTGCAGCAAGACTCTGAACTCTTCCAGCAAGGAAGACTGCACTCTGTCCCCAGAAGGGGAGAAAAACAGAGCAAGGGACTGACTGAGAAAAGGATCAGCCAGACCCTGCGGACCTGGAAGGACTTTGCTTTGCCCAAGCCTGTGTCTCCGAGGCAAAAAGGGACTGAGCCAGCTGAGGAGAAGCAGGTACTTTGCCACACTTGGTGTCAAAGGTGAGATGTCATAGTGAGTGAGGCTCTGTGGCAAGCCATCTCAGGGCAAGGTAAAATCACACACCAAAAAAAAATGGAGGACGTAGTGAAGGCGTTGATCCAGGCCATTGCGGCTCAACAAGAGGCTACCAGAGTACAGGTGGCGGCCCAGCAAGAGTCAGTACATGTCCAACAGGAGACAAACCAGCTGCTGATGAGCCAGGTGGCCCAAGATCGAGCCACCCTGAATGAAGTAGTGAACCAGTTGAAAGCCCTGGCCACGCTGACGCACGGGGCCCAGGGGACCCGGCTGCTACGGGCAAGCAACTATTTACAGAAAATGACAACAGACGACGATATAGAGGCATATCTCCTTGCATTCGAGAGGACGGCACTGCGGGAGGCCTGGCCCCAAGACCAGTGGGCAGGCCTGCTGGCTCCATTCCTGTGTGGGGAAGCCCAGAAAGCCTACTTTGACATGACCACAGAAGCAGCTATGGATTACCCCCAGCTGAAGGCGGAAATCCTGGCGAGGACAGGCATGATGCCGGCCATAAGGGCCCAGCGCTTCCACGAGTGGAAGTACTGGGATGACAAAGCACCAAGGTCCCAGCTATTCGACTTGATACACCTCGCTCGGAAGTGGCTCCGCCCCGAGACCCATGGGCCAGAGAAGGTAGTGGAAATCCTGGTATTGGACAGGTACATGAGGGGGTTGCCGCCGGACATACGAGTGTGGGTCCGCCAAAATGATCCCTCCTCTTATGATGAACTAGTTGCTCTCGTAGAGAGACACTTAGCAGTCCAAGAACTTTCTTGGACCACCAGGGAAGGAAGGCACCAGAATCAGAGACCAGTCTCTGCGCCAAGGCCCCAGTTTGCCCTAGCGCCAGGCCAGACAATGGAGGGGAGAAAGGAGGCGGAAGAGCAGCCGGCAGTCCCGGAGACACTAGAGGACTGGGGGAGAAAGACTCGGGGGATAAATCCCAGCAGCCCGAAAAATAGGGGGCTGCCCCAAGCGGGGTACCGATGTTATGCCTATGGCGAACTGGGACATATTGCTGCCCAATGCCCAAATCTAGGAGAGCCTATGCAATGTGAACTGGGAAATATAGGGGGACCATGCGATCTAATAAGTCTAGTCGGGGTTGCGATGGCCCCTCATAGATACACTAAGCCCGTTAAGATGAACGGTATAGAGACCACAGCATTAATAGACTCGGGAAGTGCAATCACATTAGTCTCAGGGAAGCTGGTCAGGCCGGGCCAACTATCCCAGGTCAAACGCTCAGGAATATCCTGTGTGCATGGGGATGTCAACTATTATCTGACCATCTCCGTAAGCATAGAAGTTCTTGGAAACCTCACTAAGTTGACGGTGGGAGTAGTTCCGAAACTCCCATACCCTGTCCTTATCGGACGAGACTTCCCGGAGTTTGATGGCCTACTCTCCGGGGACGAGGTAGAAGAAAATAATGACCCTGGGACCCAAGGTGTGGCCCAGACAGGTGACCCTCCCCCCGCCTTCCATGAGTTTAGCCAGAATTTGTTCTTCCTGCTGGGGAAGTCCAAGAAGACTCAGAGGGAACGGAGGGTGGATAAAAGGAGGGGGATGAGGATCCTGACCCAGTACCTGAAGTCTACGCTGGCAGGGGAAAGAAGGGGCTCAGCTGACAGCGGGACTGGGTCGGCCACCAACAACCCTATTGTTGGACCTGGTTCCCCAGGGGCTTTCCCCGAGGGGGAGACGGAGGTAGATCCCCCCCCGAATTTGGACAAATAGGGACTGCACGTGGGAATTTTGGTCAGGATCAGGCCAATGATCCCATATACCACAATATTCATAAGGAAGTAGTCGAGGTAAATGGGGTCCCAGTGGAGGGGAGAGTTAAGAGCCCAGAGCCATATTATGTGATTAAGAAGGATCTGCTATATAGAGAAGTCTGCATCCAAGAGCAAGTCATAGAACAACTCTTGGTCCCCCGGAAGCATCAGAGAGCAGTAATGGATCTGGCCCACAGTCATCTGTTCGGGGCTCATCTAGGGGTAGATAAGACCCTGGATCGGATTCTACAGAGGTTTTTTTGGCCTGGCATTTATGCGGCCTTCCGGCGATATTGTACCTCCTGTCCGGAATGCCAAATACATGGGCCCCGACCATACTTAAGGGCCCCTCTGGTACCTCTGCCAATTATTGAGGTTCCATTTGAACGAATAGCTATGGACATAGTAGGGCCATTGGAGAAGTCAGCCCGGGGCCATCAGTACATCCTGGTAGTACTAGATTATGCCACCCGATACCCCGAAGTCATTCCCCTACTGAATACCATGTCCAAGACCATAGCCAAAGAATTAGTCCAGATTTTTTCCAGAGTAGGAATACCTAAGGAGATCCTGACAGACCAAGGGACCCCCTTTGTGTCTAAACCGATGAAGGACTTATATACCATGCTCCACATATGGACCCTTAGAACATCGGTCTACCATCCCCAGACCGATGGCCTCGTCGAACGTTTTAATAGGACATTGAAAAATATGTTACGGAAGGTGATTAGTCGTGACGGGAAAGACTGGGATGCCCTGCTGCCTTATGTACTATTTGCCGTACGGGAAGTTCCTCAGGCTTCCCTGGCTAAGGCCGACAAGGAGAAGACGGCCTTTGCAACTCCAGAAGGGCTATATCAGTACACCGTTCTCCCCTTTGGGTTGCATGGAGCCCCCGCTACTTTCCAATGGCTAATGGACAAGCTGTTACGACCCCATGCAAAGTACGCGGCTGCCTATCTCAATGACGTCATCATATATAGCCCTGACTGGGACACACACATGGAGAAGGTAGAAGCAGTCCTAGACACCCTGAGGAAGGCAGGACTGATTGCAAATCCCTCCAAATGTTCGATCGGGTTAGCTGAGGCCAAGTACCTTGGGTATATAGTGGGGAGGGCGTGGTGAAGCTTCAACAAGTTAGAAGCTATACAGAAGTGGCCCCGACCACTCCGGAAAAAACAGGTCAGAGCATTCCTGGGACTAGTGGGGTACTATAGACGGTTCATTCTCCACTTTGCTACCAGGGCATGCCCATTAACAGACCTAACCAAAGCTCGGGGCCCAGACATAGTAAAATGGTCTGCTCAGCCGAAGCCGCTTTTGCAGATCTGAGGACGGCCCTCTGCACGGACCCCGTACTAGTAGCCCCAGACTGGGGGAAGAAGTTTATCCTACAAACAGATGCCTCTGAAGTAGGACTGGGGGCGGTGCTTTCATAAATGGTCGGAGATGACGAACACCCCGTCCTTTTCCTCAGTAGGAAGCTCCTACCTAGGGAACGGAAATACGCCATAGTGGAGAAGGAATGCCTGGCAGTAAAATGGGGCATAGAAAGCCTCCACTACTATCTACTTGGACGGAGGTTTACCCTGGTCACGGACCGTGCCCCTTTGCAGTGGATGCACCAAAACAAGGACAAAAATGCGACAGTAACAAGATGGTTTCTGTCGTTTCAACCCTTCCACTTCACAGTACGACATAGGCCTGGAACCCAACATGGCAATGCGGATGTCCTGTCGAGGGTGCACTGCTTTCCGACCCAAGTAGCCCAACCCCATAGTGTTGGGGGGGGGGATATGTGGCACACCCAGGACAAATAGCTACCAAGGGAGGGTAGTAATTAGTCCCAGAGGGGTTAAAAGGCCTCTCCCTATCCATCGAGGAGAGAGAGCCATGGAGAAATAAGGTTCAGCTGGAACAGGGGTTACGAGGGAACTAATTAGGGTCAGCTGGCCCCAATTGTTGGAGACCTTTTCAAACCCTCCCTGGCAGGGAAGCATGGCGGGAGTGAGAGAAGCAGAGAGGCTGCCAGCGAGTAGGTGCAGCAAGACTCTGAATTCTTCCAGCACGGAAGACTGCAGTCTGTCCCCAGAAGGGGAGAAAAACAGAGCAAGGGACTGACTGAGAAAAGGATCAGTCAGACCCTGCGCGACTTGGAAGGACTTTGCTTTGCCCAAGCCTGTGTCTCCGAGGCAAAAAGGGACTGAGCCAGCTGAGGAGAAGCAGATACTTTGCCATGCTATGTATCTCTTTATGAAAAGTGGTGTATTGTGATTGCGTACCATATTGTTCATCAGATTGGCACTCTGCCTTCCATAAACTCATTACTTGCATGCATATAGCTGCAAGATACTCTACAAAGGAAGATAAGGCATTGTGGAAAAGGCACTGAGAACACAGAAATTCATATGAAGTCATGCTTAGAGTTTATTCCTGCTCCCATCTGAACTTAAAAAGGGAAGCAGTGGGCTCTTTACTGGAACTATGTGATGAACATTTTATGTTTTGCAAATATAGCCACAGAAGGAACAGCACTCCCGGTGAACTTCATTATCCTAGCATAGCAAAGGCATGGTGATTACACATTTGCTATTAATATCTGTGTGGGAGTCAGAAGGAGAAGCTGAGGTGTTTAAATGATACCCTATGATTACACCCTCTGAGAAATATAAATGTAAAACCAGGTATCTAACTGCAGTGTCTCACTGGAATCTGACTCCAGGGACTATACACGTATAAGCAGGATGTAGGAATTCATGCTGCTTTCATGTGGTGTTAGTTATATGATTATGGATTGTTAAATTTTCTAATAGAAAATGACTGATCAACATTAATAATTAGAAGGAAAAAAATACCATCTGTAACAATTGGAATGCAGAGCCCCAAAGTCATAAAGGAAACTTAAAGTAGTTTAAATAAGATCTTATTTAGCTATCAATTGGCATATTGCAAGTATGCTAATCACCAGGGTGCCTAGGTACTGGTTACAAGAACCAATATAGCAAAGTTGCCCTAGAAGGGCCATAATCTTTCCCACTTTAAAATGGGTCATACTTCCATAGGTGTCCTTTCTAATTGGTCAAAAGAAAGGTAATGCCGTCTGTTGTTAAAGGGCTGTTCCTACAGGAGTCTTTCATTTTCTTCTCACGGCGCAGCTCCCACTGAATCCTATGGTACAGGATCAAGTCATAATGGAGTCAAGATGCTGCAAAGAAATGAAAATATTATTGTGGATGAAAATGCTGGGAAAAGAATGCTGCTTTCCTGTAAAATTTTTTTCAACATCTATAGGAGTCTGACATCTGAACTCCAAGTTGCAAAGAGAGAAGCCTTAAATAACCTTGACCTATCTAAGCGGTAGAGGCCACTTCTCAATATTCAAATGTCATTGTGCAGTGTCCCTTCCCCCTCGCCTCCCCCCCCCCCATCTGTATGCTCCATATTTCCTATTCAGCAGGCTGGAAGTTGGCTCTAACAGAAATGGAAGGCAGTGGGCGCTCTATAGAGGATGTCCATAAAATTGGCTTCCACAACGGTCCCCTGATTCTATTCTTCAGACTACACTGCAAGTAGAGCTGACCAGAAAGTTGGGACATAAACCTGTCCATAGGGAAAACTTTTTTTCAAAGTGTGTGTGTGGGGGGGGTGGGGAATCTACTACCCCACTTACTCATTTCAAACTGGCAAAAGATGTTTGAACACTTGTTTTGTTAAATTGAGCAGTTGTTAGTATGCAGCTTGGTCTTATTTATTCAAGAAAGGAATTGCAGGGTTGGGTCTCTTAGGATACTGCAAAACCACACAGGCAGCAGCAAGTCCCAGAGCCTAGGAATAAAGACTTTGGGCTCTCACACAGTGCTAGAAATAGGAACATCTACATTGCTGCTTAGGATCTGAGACTCAACCCCCTCGTAACATTTCAGAGCCCAAACAGGAACGTCTACACTGCTATTTTTAGAGACATAGCAGGAACTCAAGCATGTAGACCTGGGCTCTGAGACTTGCTGCCATGGGTTTTTTGCAATATAGGGTACGGCTACACTTGCAGATGTGGAGCGCCGGGAGTTAAACCAGCCCTCGGAGACCGCAGCAGGGAAAGCGCTGCCATGTGTTCATCCTGTCAGCTGCAAGCGCAGTGGCATGACCACACTTGTGGCACTTGCAGTGGCATTAGGAGCAGTGCATTATGGGCAGCTATCCTACAGAACACCTCTTCCCATTATGTTGCTATGGCTTGTGGGAGGCGGGGCATGGGGCATCCTGGGTCCTGTCTCAATGCCACGTGATGCATAGCTTCGCATCCCAGTGCTTCTGTCCACATTTGACGCCATATTTCAACTGCGCCAAATCTTTCTGTACTGCACGTTCTGTCTTCCCTTTCGGTCTATGGGAATGGATCCAAGCCAGCACATCACGAATTGCAGTTGAGTTACTCTTTAAGCTACAAAGTGACAGTGCGGAGTCCGACGATGACGTCAACATGCATAACGCACACGACAAGAGATTGCTTTGGCATTCATGGACATGCTCACCACAGTGGAATGCCACTTTTGGGCTCGGGAAACAAGCACTCAGTGGTGGGATCACATCATCATGCAAGTCTGGGATGACGAGCAGTGGCTGCAGAACTTTCGGATGAGGAAAGACACTTTCATGGGACTGTGTGCTGAGCTTGCCCCCACCCTGCGGCACAAGGACACGAGATTGAGAGCTGCCCTGCCAGTGAAGAAGCACATGGCTATTGCAATCTGGAAGCTGGGAACTCCAGAAAGCGATCAGTCGCTAACAAGTTCGGAGTGGGAAAGTCGACCGTTGGAATTGTGTTAATGCAAGTGTGCAGGGCCATTAATCGCATCCTGCCCAGAAGAACCATGACTCTGGGCAATGTGTGTGACATTGTGGCTGGCTTTGCACAAATGGGTTTCCCTAACTGTGGAGGGGTGATAGATGGCACGCATATTCCAATTCTGGCACCAGACCACCTAGCCACCAAATACATAAATCAGAAGGGGTATTTCTCAGTGGTTCTCCAGGCGCTTGTGGATCACCATGTGCATTTCATGGACATTAGTGCAGGCTGGTCCGGAAAGGTGCATGACGCACACATCTTTTGGAACACAGGCCAGTTCAGGAAACTGCAAGTTGGGACTTTTTTTCCAGACCAGAAGATCACCATAGGAGAAGTCGAAATGCCCATTGTGATACTTGGAGACCCCACCTACTCTTTAATGCCACAGCAGCAAGGAGCAGTTCCACAACAGGCTGAGTCAGTGAAGAATGACTGTGGAGTGTGCTTTTGGCCATTTAAAGGGCTGCTGGCACTGTCTTTATGGGAAACTGGACCTGGCCGATGATAATATCCCCACAGTTATATCCGTGTGCTGTACCCTCCATGACATTTTTGAAGGGAAGGGTGAAAGCTTCACTCAGGCATGGACCATGGAGGTTCAACACCTGGAGGCTGAATTTGAATAGCCAGATACCCGGGCTATTAGAGGGGCCCAGCATGGGGCTGTAAGGATTAGGGACACCTTGAGGGAGCAATTTGATGATGAAAGCCACCAGTAATGTTTGGTGCCCTGCACGGGAGTGAAGTGCAGTGGTTCCAATGCTAGTAGGCATCTGTGTTTGCTACATATGATGTGCTGATTGCAGTGCCTGTTGCTTTCCTGGGCTATGCTATCTTTTACTTAATACAATAAAGAATGTTTGCAAAGCCAAAAAATTCATTTATTGAAAAGAAACAGAACTGCTGAGATAACACATCTATGCTGTGTGGGAGGAGGGAAGGGGGTGGGGTGGGGAATGGGACAGTCACAGATTTGTGTGTGTCCTGTTATCATATTCAGCACTTCCTGTCTGGAGTGCCACGCAATGAGTGCTGTACTTCAGGCTGCCTAAAATTCATGGTGATGGGGGTTGAGTGCAGTGGGTAAGGGTCATAGTTTGCAGGGTTGGGTGGTGAAGCTACAGGTGTTGGAGGCAGCTGGTGGCGATAGGAAACCAGATGTTGGGGAAAGTGGGTTGGAGGTGACATGGGGGCACAAGGGAAAGAGTTTTGGCACATGGGCTGCATGGGGGGGAGGGGCGGGCACCTTCTCTGCTGTTTGTTCTTCCACAAGCACTGTCCGCTGTGACTGGCTACCTTCATCCTGGCTTGAAAACAGCTCCTGGCTGCATGCATCTATGGATGCTGGGCTGTGCTCTGGCTCTGGGGCCCCCACCTCCTCAGCACCCTCGCTCCCACTTTCCTCCTCCTGCCTTGTTCCACTCTGGGCTGCCATGGTCTTTGAATTGTTCATGGTGCTCTTCGCAGTGGAGGTGGGGTCACTGCCAAGTATCTCATCCAGCTCTTTGTAGAACCTATAGGTTGTGGGTGCTGCACCGGAGTGGCAATTTGCCTCTCATGCTTTGTGGTAGGCATTCCACAGCTCCTTCACTTTAACCCTTCACTGCACTGTGTCCCAGTCATGGCCCCTTTCTATCATGGCCCCTGATATCTGCCCGTAGGTATCATAATTCCTATGGCTGGAGCACAGCTGGGACTGGACAGTTTCCTCCCCCCAAACACTGATGAGGTCCAGCACCTCGCCATTGCTCCATACTGGTGATCGCTTGGTGCGTGGAGGCATGGTCACCTGGAAAGATGCACTGAGAGCAATCCACGCCTTGCTGAGCAAACAAAAAGGGGAATTTCTAAATTCCCAGAGAATTTAAAGAGCGGGTCTTATGGTTGGTCACCTGAGGGCAGGGCAGTAGAGTTCAAAGTGATGAACAGGCATCAAGGCGGGTGCAAGGATGTTTCGCGCCCTAGGCGAAACTTCCACCTTGCGCCCCCCCACCCTGAGCCCTGTGGCAGCCCTCTGCCCTAAGGCACCCCCCCCAGGTCAGCTCCTCACCCCCTACTCTGCCCTGAGGCACCCTCCCACGGCAGCTCCCCCAGCACGAGGCACCCCCCTGTGGCAACTCCCCCCCCCCAAGGTGCTCCCCCTGGCCCGGGGAGCCGTGCAGCAGCTCCCTGCCCCAGCTCACCTCTGCTCCACCTCCTCCCCAAGCACGCCGTCACCATTCCACTTCTCCCACCGCCCAGGCTTGCGGCGCCAATCAGCTGTTTGGCACCGCAAGCCTGCGAGGGAGAGAAGCAGAGCAGGGCAGCATTCTCAGGGGAGGAGGCGGAGCAGAGGTGAATTGGGGCAGGGAGCGGTTCCCCTGAGTGCCACACACCCCCTTACTTGCTGCAGGAGGCCCTCCCCGAGGCCCCTCTGCCCACCCTGAGCCCCCCCCCGCCTAAATGCCGCCGCCGACGCGGTTGCCGCCGAAGGACCTGAAATACCTCCCCACAAATGCTAGCGCCCTAGGTGACTGCCTCGGTCACCTAATGGGTTGCACCGGCCCTGATGGGCATTGTGAGACACTTCATGGAGGCCGATCAGAGCGCATTAATAGACCAGGGCATCCACACTAGCACCGTGGTGCTCTAGCTGGGGCGCAGCAAGCTTTATGCTTCTCATGAAGGTGGATTACCAGGGGCACTCCAGCTGCGGATTCTGGGTGCTCTACGTGCCTTGCCAGTGTGGATACCTCAGGAGTTAGGGTGCCCAGGGCTGATTTAATGCGCTCCAACTTGCAGGTGTAGCCAGGGCCTTAGACTTACCAAGTTATATCTATGCTACCAACTAAGAGTATGATTTTATTCCCACAGCTCATGTACACATACTTAACAAAGGCTGAACTAGTATAAATATGAGTATAATTAGCAGTGTGTACAGGGTAGCAGCAGAAGAGGCACAGCTGAGTCATGCTGATTACAAACCCACCAGAAACTAATGGATATGTACTGGGTATGGCTCAGTTGTGCCACTACCCATGCTACCCTGGCTACACTGCTATTTGTACCTCACTTGCGCTAGCTCTCATTGAACTTGCATATGTGTGTCTGATCTGGGAATTAAAGCCCTAGCTCATGGTGTAAACATAGTCATAATGAGTCAACCCAATAGCTTACCTAAATGGTGGTAGTGTGGTAGTACCTTTAGATCCCAAAGAGGTATTGGGTCCCCCATTGTATTAGACAAAGGTAATTGGAAGTAAATGCAGGCCAAATTCATTCCTGACGTTACTTCACTGCAACCAGTAATGACGACTGTGGACTAATCTGTTTAAGGTTATTACCTGTTCTTAAAGACTGACATCTGGAAGATATCACTGTAAGGTGCTCACACACTCTCTCTCAAATGGAATGGAGGTGGGAGGGTGGTTTACATTGTGGTGGTAAGTTAGGTGTTCCGGTGAAACTTTGATATAGAAACCGTTAACAGCTTATTCTCTAACTTTAAGATTGGCAA
Organism: Mauremys mutica; assembly: GCF_020497125.1. Taxonomy (NCBI): domain Eukaryota; kingdom Metazoa; phylum Chordata; order Testudines; family Geoemydidae; genus Mauremys; species Mauremys mutica. The sequence continues at coordinate 50,128,377 of NC_059079.1, read as the reverse complement.
AGGCTGCATTACAAAGAAAAAGGGTAAGCTCATCAGATAATTTCACAGAACTCATGAGGGAGACACCTTTCCTCAAATGTTTTTAGAGACCTAGCCATGCTGAAGGTCTCTAGCTTCCAATGCAATAGATTCTTGCATATTATTTTGTCAGGAGGTTTCCACCTTGTTATCTGCTAGATGGGTGAGGAAAACCTTGCATTCAATTCAAAACTAAGGCTATGTCTACACTGGCATGCAAAGTATTTAATTTAGTTGCCCCAAACTGGGGTGCATGCTCCCCAGGGGAGCATGGAGGAACAGTTGGGGTGGCACACAATGGGGCCTAAGACAACTCTCATGGGGGGCAGGAAGGGAGCACTATGCTTCCAGACCAGCTCTGCCTTCACCCCAAGCCCTGCTGAGGAGCCTTGGCTGTGCAATAATGGAAGAGGGTGTGGTCAGTTTCCACTAATTGGAGGGGGAGGAATTATTCAAAAATTTGCACACCACTGACTTAACTGAAATATTCAGCAATGAATTGCATTAAACTCTTAATTTTAGCCTTTAGAGATTTATTTAAGATGTGGGTTTTCTCCATTATGGAAACAAATGCTATCATTAGTGTGCCTCCATAACTTTTCCATGCCTTAACTATGTGATACAATTCACACCTCTTTTGAAATACCCCTTATTGAGTATTTAAATATTTTAACATGTTTGAGGGATTACCGGGGGAGGGAGGAAGGTAAACCACTTTGCTAATGTAGTGATTTAGAATTGTCAACAGTGCCAAGTGCAATTTACAGCTAGTAGAAATCACTAATCCCTGGTTTGCTTCAAAGTACTTACGGGTTTGTGGGCTTTTTGGGATGGGGGGGCAAGGAGGAGTTTGTATAGGGTACCAGCAGATGCTGGATGTTTACTGCTGTGTTTTTCTTTTCTTTTTTTTTAAAATTTATTTAGGTTTTCAAATTTCAGCACATTCACTAATGTCATTAAGAAACAAATTGATTCTCCCTTTAAAGCCTAAGTGTAAGACATCTGTTTAGTTGAAAATTAGTCAGGGGGAGGATGCGTGGTTTACAGCACAGAAAACTTCTCCTAGGACTCAAATATTTGTAACTGGGGCAAGCCTCAAACATTTCCACTGCCGTGGCACAAAAATTGTACATACCATTCTATTACATGAGGTAGGAAGGTTGGGGCCCATTTCTGAAGGTGTTTTTTGGGGTTCAGTTCATCATACTCAGGAAGAAAGAGACTGTGACATTCCCCAGGGTACATCCTGAACCACTGAACTGCTGTGTCCCCTTAATACTTCCACCCAGAGTGCCTCTTTCACTGCTTAGCTAGTTATGAAAAGCAGGCTCTGCTCACACAGAGACATTAGTATGTAGAGTCTCTGCCAGCAAGGTTACGTGAATGCTCTCCCAGACACTTTAGGAACTGTATGTATGCTGACACCTGCAAATTCTTAGTCCCAGCCTTGTACTGAGAAAACTGCCTCAAGTGTTTAATCCATTTCTGGTACTGGGCTGGAGTCTGATGTCTGCTCGCTGCAGCCGCTGTGAAATGTCCCACTACAAGTAAATGTTCCTGCTGCTCCAACCGAAATCATGGAGAATGGTGTACTCCACCCACATACTGATCAGCACCCAGCTATGCTCCATGGGCCAAGTGACTGCTTTCAGAGCCGTGTCTATTATTCACACCTGTAATGATGTGAGAAGAGTGCAGTGGAAGGCTGTTTTGATATTGTCAGGGCAATGTGCTACTACCGGTGAAAACAGGTGCATGAGGACCTTTATAGATTGCATAAAGGTCAGGAAGGAAAGTTCTGTGCTTTGTGGGAATGAGGGTGGAAGGGTGGAAACTCGAGACCCGGTGCACCCTATAAACTGGCTTAGGTACAGGGCCATGCTCCTGATTATGTGTGTACTTACCCACACTCCTCAGGCATGCTAACTTGCTGTCCCTCCACTTTCCTTGAGACATGTGCTTCAGGGGGGTATACACATAGGCCATAGGAGGATTATAGTGCAAGCCTGTGCGTGGACACTTCTACAGTTGATAGAATAGACATACCCCCAATGAAGTCTACAGGAGACTCCCCTCCCTACCATTAAATTCAATGTGGGTTAGGTCAGGCTCTTGTGCAGGTGACACAATTAATGATGACCAAATCTTCTTTCCCTTTCTGTGAGCAGAAAGGTTGAGATCCAGTGGATAACTTGGTGAGGAAGCAATGAGAGGTCCCGTACTGTGGCATATTTGCCTCCTCTTCCAGCCTAAATTGGAGGCTGCTGGGAACAGGGTGTGTACAGTCTTGGGCATGGAATCAGGATGGGTGGATCTGAAGTTGGGAATCAGGTGTTTTCTGCTGCATTCTCTTCTGCCAACCCCATGGGAAAAAGAACACTAATGCTTGGGGACAACTCCACAGCTGCTATCGCAGTCTAGTGGGACTTAGCCACTAGTGAAACTGTGGCTCCTGCTGGCTGCCCTACCCTTGGCAGCACAGCTCCAGCAGAATAGTTTGTGGTGGAAGGAGCCCCTGCTGCCTCTCCCCACCCCACTTAGATCCACAGGTAGTCCAGGTTTTACCCTTGTGAAATTTGTCTCTTCTCTCCCTCCTCCTGTGGGTTTCTCCCTGGAGGGAAATTATCTTGGTACACTGTATGTAGCTGAATGTTGCAAATAAAGCTGAGGTTTTCTTACAGAAGGGGTTGAGATCAGTTGATGCAGACTGCATTGATTCTTAAGAATAAATCTCTAGAAGTTGTGAAAGGAAGCAAGGCAATTTTACTGTTGTGTTTTAAATTAACACAATGGGAGGGGGAGAAGAAAAGATTATTCTCAATGGACCTGAGTTACCTTACACTTTTCTTGCCAAGCAAAACTGTTCTGTAAAATAATTTCCATATAGCAGGAGCTATCTCTGTAGGCTGATGATATGAACTAAATAAAGATTATGCATTATTATATAATAAGCAACTTTACCTGACATTGTAGAATTTTAGTGGAAGGTTTGTGCCCCTATTGAAATTGATAGTTTAATACATGAATATTAAAACTTTCAATAACTTCCAATATTTCAGAGGTAAAGCACAAGTATTGGCCAGGCCATCTATCTATGTGCTTATTGCTTTCTCCATGAATAGCTGTCAGAAATATCTCTGCAACATCTTTGTAGTATAACAAGTATGACAAAGCACTGAAGTAAATGAAGGCAGACTAGGACATTGAAAATATTATCTATTACAATCCCCTCATGTACTTCTGTGTGCATTAACATTCTACAACAGCCACTAATGTGAGTGGAAAAGGTGTTGGCCTTTTAACTGAGACTTCAAGTGGCATATATTTATGAACCAATATTTTTGTGTATGCACAGGGAATATATGGCAGTATATCTAACAGCATCCTCTAACAAAGCAGTAGATCTTATCTTTCTGTACGCTTCTTACATTGGCACAGATTTTGCACAAACCTTCAGAAGGCCTTTCAATTTTAAAATTGTTGTAAATTTCACCCTAGTGTAGTGTGTGTGTGGGGTTGTGGATTTTTTTTTTTGATGAGGCACTTGTAGAGTTGATGATAAGCACCCAATATAAATGGGAGTAATAAAGCTTGTAAGTAATACTAGTAACTTATTAACTCTGAAATTGTATTTAAAAATTTAGAAGCGTCAAGTCATATTCAACTTCTTATGTTTTGAAAACTAGAAATGGCCATCTGCTTTCAGACTAGATTCTGACAGATGTTACCTATTGTGAGTAAAGCATTACTCTGCTATTTTTCTGTAATCAATGTGTCAGGTGCAAGAATCTAGTATTTAATTTATACATTGGAAAGTCATATCAAATAAAAATTTGCTTGGATTTTGTGTGCATGTGCAAACATCTGTGTATGCATGCGCTGACCTTAGGAAACAACTGGAACAAATCTAGGGGAGCCCAAGAAGATCTATAGCAGTTTTCCAACTGAACTCCTACAAAAGGAACACTTTTTAAAAAGAGGCATTAAATAATTAGTTGCCATTTAACTTCATTAAGCATTACCTTGTCTATATTTGCTAAACCCTGTGTGCTCTTTCATTTAAAGAGAGAAAAGAATCCCAAGTGAATTAGGTGGCCACCTAATCCCCTGGCTGAGTGAGGGAGCCCAGCTGAGGTGGAATGAGCCGGGCTGGATTTACAGAGGCAGAAATGGGTAGCAGAAGGGGATAACTGGGAAAACCTGCAATCACTCCCTGTGAGAATGGAGGACAGGTAGCCTGCAGTTGCTCCCTAGGAGGATGGAGTGGTGAAGCTGGCAGACTCAGAGAAGGATGGGAGAACCCAAAGGTTAGGAAAGGGCTTGGGAAAATGCAGCAACGTCCAAGGTAGAACAAACCTTTGATTGCTGACTAGAGGGGCCCTGAACTGGAACCTGGAGTAGAGTGCTGGCCTCGATTCCCTAGCCAGCTATTGGGGAAGTGTCACCCATGGGGCAGTGAATGGGAAGACTGCTTAGGACGGCTGGTGAGGAAAGACTTTCCAACACTAGAAGAGGAACCATTTGGTGACCTGGGCAGAGGGGCAAGTCACAAAGAGGCAGCAGTGGTTCCTGGAGCAAGAGAGGGGCTGCAGACCTTGACAGATGGTGTGAAACTGTGGGAAGGGGTGTTGACTTCATATGCTATTCCCCAGAATCACCAAGAGAAGGCACCTTCCTAGTGGTAGGTAGGGCACTCTATCACACACAGAAAATTTTGATTTTTTTTTCATTCTTAGTGGAACAAATTCTAAATGTCAAGTTCCCATTAAATGGAAATGCTGAGTTTTAAGTAATTCTAGGTGAGGCCTCCCACCAGTAGAAGCATGTGCTGGGTGTCCTGAATGGAAACTTGGAAAGTCACTTTCCAGTAGTATGAAACACCTCTCTTAGACCCAAACTACCACAGGAAGGAACTGGACTTTATATCAAAGTACAAGCTTGAATATTATCTCTTAAAGGAGCTCACTGAAGCACAATCCTTCTGAGTTCCCCCTGAGGGGGCAAAGATCTATCTTGTCTTCACTTGGCCACTGGTTAAATGGATACATACAGCCAAATTGTGACAATGTGCCTCTCCATCCCAGATGCTTTGAAACTTGCAGCCATCATCCAGCAGTCTGTGAATTATTTTGAGAGACAAGGTGAGTGAGGTAACATCTAATATTCTGGGATGGACACTGCTACAACTATACTGCATACTGTGAATTACTGTATTTTTGACATATAAGGCAATTTCTACTAATGTTGTGAGCTATTCCTGTACTTTAGAGGCTCATGTTTGCTTTACTCTTTCTTAGAAGAATGGTCTTTGCTATTAATATACAAACAACCTCAGTGATTTCTTTAAAGAACATTCATGCCCAGAAACATCACATAAGAGATATTGCTCTGATATCACTGAAAGGCTGTCTCTTATAATATGATCAGCTTTGTCTATCACATCACATGCCCTCCAAAGGCTTGTAGCTTTTGAGCAGTAACATAGAATATTTATTCCTATTTCTCAGTATACTTTTGATTCTAATCTGCAAGAGTTTTTCAGTCTTCCATGAGGAAACTAGGAATGAGAGAGAAGGGAAAACACAGGAAGAAGATGAAGACAAAATAATCTCAGATGGCTAATTTTCTACAACTCATCCAATTTATCTTAAAGATGTTGCTCTTCTTGAGCACCTGATGGTAGTTTTGTAAGACCTATAATAAACTCTTCAGTGAATTCTGAATACCATTATGCTAAACAACATATATGTTTCTATTACTGAAAACAAATTGCTAGACAAATGTATAGGAAAACCCAACCAGCTACACTGATTTTAATAAGATGCTTGTGGAATGAATTTTGCCGCAGGCAAGTGGCAATCTCATAGAAGATAGTGTCAAGTATGCAACTACAGCTGCTGAACCTCTCCTTTGCTACTGGGTCTGTTTTATTTATGTCCATTCCTCCACCTGCTGCTATTCCATCCCTTACCTCTCTGGAGTCACTGCTAAAAATGCAACTACCAAATGCTTCATTTTTCATTGGCAGGTTAAATTCACCTACATACTCTGCAATAATAGGCAGTCAGTCACCCAAGATGTTTTTTGTTTCTTTTAGTATTTTTCTCACTGTTGTCACAGGCTTCAGAACACAGTTGGCTTGGCAGAACTTAAACAAATATATCTTATTTTAATTCACTTTTCCTCTGCATCTATTTCCAGTATCTATGGGATGGTGAAATCTAAAGACATTCTCTTTAGTTTCAATCTGACTAGGGGTTCTGTTAGACTGGAGGGAGGAGTTCCTCTGCCTGGACCAGCTTGTAGGATCAGTGCCTATAAGCACAAGAATTTATTTTTCAATGAGAAAATGCACTGTTGTGGAATGTGCCAAACACTCAGGAGGGTGAACAGTATATCATGTGAATTGTAGAGGAAAACCGCTAGGTATCATATAGAAATTTTCACTCAGTAATCAGAGTAACCTGGTTTTAAAAGGCAACATTACTTAATATCATTAGCATCAGTAAATTCACAATTAATTCCAGGAGATACATTTTCAGTACAACTGAGGCCCAGTCCTCCTCTATGGAGGTAAAACTTGTGCCTGTAAAAATTGCACCTTCAACATCAATTATTGAAAATTTGAGTCCTTATATCACTACCTACATATAGGTACAAATCACAAATGATGGGGCAGAGAAATAATGTGGAGGAACCTAGAGAAAGAGATTAGAAACCAGAGAAGGGAGTTACACATTGAGAATGAACTTTCACAATGTCAAGCTAATAGACCTGAGGGAAAATAATTTGAAACTCAAATTTTCAGTGCTGGAGAGGGTAGGTAGAGATGTGAAAAGTATTAATGCTGAAAGAAACTTAGAACTGATATGTAATTTATTGCCTATGAGTTGGTAATGCAGTATGACAGGGGAAAAATGGCAATATAATTTTGAATTGTATATGTAAAAATCCTATCACAGGGCAATAATAGTAATGTCAGTTCAGCTCTGGTACAACCACACCTGGAATGCTACATTCTCTTCAGCATGTAATAATTATTGCAAATAACCAAATGGCATTTGTAAAAGAGATCCTTAGCTAATATAAACTAAAGTCAATAGAATTACACCAGTAAGAACCTGCTGATGATCTGGTTGTTTAAATTCTACTCACTTGAATCTATAGGCCTGGTCTACACTACGGGTTTAAACCAAATTTAGCAGCGTTAAACCGAATTAACCCTGCACCCATCCACACAACGAAGCCCTGTATATCGATATAAAGGGCTCTTTAAACCGATTTCTGTACTCCTCCCCGATGAGGGGAGTAGCGCTGAAATCGGTATCGCCATGTCAGATTAGGGTTAGTGTGGCCGCAATTCGACGGTATTGGCCTCCGGGCGGTATCCCACAGTGCACCATTGTGACTGTTCTGGAAAGCAATCTGAACTCGGATGCACTGGCCAGGTAGACAGGAAAAGCCCCACGAACTTTTGAATTTCATTTCCTGTTTGCCCAGCGTGGAGCTCTGATCAGCACGGGTGGCGATGCAGTCCCAAATCCAAAAAGAGCTCCAGCATGGACCATACGGGAGATACTGGATCTGATCGCTGTATGGAGAGACAAATCTGTTCTATATGAGCTCCATTACAGAAGACGAAATGACAAAGTATTTGAAAAAATCTCCAGGCTACGATAGACAGAGTCCACAGCAGAGACTCAGCACAGTGCTGCGTGACAAGTGTAATGGAAAGCCAAAGAATCAAATGGATGCTCATGGAGGGAGGGGGTACTGAGGACTCCAGCTATCCCACAGTCCCCGCAGTCTCCGAAAAGCATTTGCATTCTTGGCTGAGCTCCCAATGCCTGAAGGGTCAAAAACATTTTCCTGGGTGTTTCAGGGTGTATGTCGTCAATTTACACCCTTCTCTCCCCCCCCCGAAAGAAAAGGGAAAAAAATCGTTTCTCGCCTTTTTTCAATTTCACCCTATGTCTACTGCATGCTGCTGGTAGACAGGGTGCTGCAGCGCTGAACACCAGCATCCCCTTCCTGGTGGCAGATGGTGCAAAATGACTGGTATCCATCGTCATCATCAGCCCGTGAGTGCTCCTGGCTGGCCTCGGTGAGGTCGGCCTGGGACACCTGGGTAAAAATGGGACTGACTCCCGGTCATTCCCGGCAGACAGTACAGAAGGCTTGGTAACCGTCCTCATCATAGCAGCTGGAGGCTGAGCTCCATCAGCTCCCCGCCCCTTTCATGTCTAAAGAAGATTCTGTACTCCCTGGACTATCATAGCAGCTGGAGGCTGCACTCCTCTCCCCCCGCCACCCTTTAATGTCCTGCCAGGACTATCATAGCAGCTGGAGGCTGCCTCCCCCTCATTTTATCTCACTAAAAACTCAGTGTTTCTTATTCCTGCAATCTTTATTACTTCATCACACAAATGGGGGGACACTACCACGGTAGCTCAGGAGGGTTGGGGGAGGAGGGAAGCAACGGGTGGGGTTGTTGCAGGGGCACCCCCTAGAATGGCATGCAGCTCATCATTTCTGCAGGATCTCTGGGGCTCTGACCCGGAGCAGCTGTGCTCTCTGGTTCTCTAGTAGGCTTGCCCCATATTCTAGGCAGGACTGACTTTATTTTTAGACAAAACATAAAGAAGGGAATGACCCGGGGAGTCATTCCCATTTTTGTCCATGCGCCCCTGGCAAACCTCAGCGAGGCCAGCCAGGAGCACCCATGACAGCAGCAGACGGTACAAAAGGATTGATAACCGTCATTGCCAATTTCCAAATGCAAACGGTGCAAAATGACTGATAACCATCATCTCATCTCCAATTTACAATGGCAGACGGTGCAATAGGGATGGTAAATGTCTCTGCTACCTTGCAAAGGCAAATGAATGCTGCTGTGTAGCACTGCAGTACTGCATCTGTCAGCAGCATCCAGTACACATACGGTAACAGTGACAAAAGGCAAAACAGTCTCCATGGTTGCCATGCTATGGCGTCTCCCAGGGCAATCCAGGGAAAAAGGGCATGAAATGATTGTCTGCCGTTGCTTTCACGGAGGAAGGATTGAGTGACGACATTTACCCAGAATCACCCGTGACACTGTTTTTGCCCCATCATGCATTGGGATCTCAACCCAGAATTCCAATGGGCGGAGGAGACTGTGGGAACTATGGAATAGCTACGGGATAGCTACCCACAGTGCAACACTCCGGAAATCGACGCTAGCCTCAGTACATGGACGCACACCGCCGAATTAATGTGCTTAGTGTGGCAGCGTGCACTCGACTTTATACAATCTGTTTTTAAAAACTGGTTTCTGTAAAATCGGAATAATCCCGTAGTGTAGACATACCCTATAAGTAGTTAATGTGGAAGAAATGCTTGACAACTATGATGCTGTTCTCTGACCAAAGCAAATTGCTAGTCCAGTTTGCAGTATCTCAATGTAGCACTCTCTCTACCTCGACTTACCATAGTGTGGAGTTTTTGCCTGCAAGCAAAGCCCTGGATACAGAACTCACCTTAGAATCCACTTCTGGCAGATGCTCCAGAACCCAAGACTATTTAAATAACACTTCTAGCTGAAGAAGCATAGACTGATGCAGTGGTGTTTTCCTGAATTGGCAGACAGCCTGAAACAACTCTGAGGTATGAACTGTCCCTTTTACTCAATGAGCTGTGTTAATTGTGAAACATTATCATGCAATTTCAATATCACTAGTTATTTCACAGTGGTTTATTTTAACTTCTAGCCAAAGCACTTATCCCTCAAACTGCCTCTCACTCCTGCCAAAAACAAAAACTCCCTTTCCTAGTCAATTGTCAAACCTTACGCTTTATCATGATATCCTTAATAGCAGTGCATTTTCAAAGAAAAATTCAGCAGTATAATAATTAAAAAAATTAGAATTGAATTGAATTAGAATTAAAATAGAATTGAAAGGCCCTAGTAGTGAGCTGCATTATCCATTTTCAAGTGTAATCCAATCAAAACTGCATGTTTTCAGGTGATCAGAAGCTGCCACAAAATATTTTGTCTGTTGCACTGGAGTGCTGCAGAACACAGTGCTCTTGGTACAGAATGTAGTTCAAGTTTGATGTGCAGTGCAAGGGGCCTTGTTTATAGGTTGAACCCATACAAGTAGCAAAACATGCAGGGACAAAACATTGCACAGGACACCGCATCCCCAGAAATGTATTGAGAAACTGAAGGAAGTTCAGAGGAGAGCAACAAAATCATTAGAGAGTTGGGGGGTCTGATTTAGGAGGGAAGATTAGGAGCAGAGTTTATACAGCTGTGCTGGCATCCATGTAGAAGTCGAACAGAATGTCAGTTAAGCCAGTTTTGTGTCACAGGAAGGGGAGCAGTAGCAGGGGCAATGAGCTGTCCTCTAACATTGGTAGTAGCTTTAAGTAATATAGATGTATATGACTAACATACCTAAAAGGGTTTAAGAATATAATCTTTTATAACAAGTGTTACAAACTCTCATACTTCCAGGAATAAACTAACCTCTAAGTAGTGGAGGTTAGGAGATAATCTGCTTCTCCTAACTGCCTGCTGCAGGGTTTCTTCCTCTGAAGAAGCTGATAGCAGTCACCCTTGGAGATCAGCTACACAAATAGATGGACCATTGAGCTGACCCATTATGGCAAGTCCTAAACAAAGAGTTGGCTGAAGCAGGTTCTGGATGCCTAGATATGCAAAGGTTTGTTTTGCATCATCTTGGAAGGTCAACACTGTCTGAATTTGACTCCTCAACTGGAAAGTTGATTTGTGGGAAAAGGACCCTTAAATATCCCTACCTGTGTATAGGCAGGCCAGAATGGAACATATGACTTTCTTCAGGCCACTAAGGTTTCTATCCTGCCAAACGATCTTCGAGAAAATAATTGAATCTCATTAGAAATATTACAATTTGTCCTGGCCATTGACTTTGAATTCAAAGCTCTTGAACTAACATCATTCTTGGGAACTTGTAGCACTTAGCAGCAGGTATAGCCAGAAGGAAGGAAAACTGACCCCAGCAGGAAGGACACTGTATTGCTAGATGTGCCATTGCATTTTGGATGAGACATAAAACAGAAATTGACTTCAGTGGAGTTATGCAGTGTGGCCAAATGGATAGGTTGCTAGACAGGGACTCACCTGTCCCTAGGAAAGTGTTATATAAGACCTATGTATTGTCACTATTATGCTGATTCACACTAGCTGAAGATCTCACCCATAATCATGATTCATGGAATATATTTTGTTTAAACTAGGGCAGAGATGCTAATACTCATATCCTAGCTAAAATTCCATTTGGGAAATGATATCTGGCTTATGTTATGTCCAACTGAAACATAATAGGAAACTTAATTCTTTGGACTGAAATCTACTCTCATCAGTGTCACAAGTCAGTGGAAATACTTCAGATTTACATTGGTGAAACCAAAAGCAGAATCTGGCTCTTTAACGGCCAGGAAGTGTTGCACCATAACTGGTATTTCAGCAAGGGGGAATATGGTTCATCTATAAAGTCAGTATATAATTTCCTTAACATTTCTAAAGCACTTTGGGATCCTTTGGCATGAAAACCACAATGTAATTGCAAACTTATTACTGTTGGCTGTACCATAGTTTAACTACTGGAAAGCATGTTTTCCACTGTACGCCAAAGTGAAAAATAATTATACTGAATATTTGATTATTACAAACAAATGAAAGGCAACTGAAAATTAGCCATGACTATAAAAATAAAGGATAAAACATAGTTTTCCTGGTGTTTAATTCATGCACTAGTTTCCCATCTTTTTAAAAAAATGATCTAAGCAACTCTTTTTTTCTACTTGATTCACCCCATACTGTTCACATAACTGACATGCTGCCATTTCTTCTCTGGTGAAGCAAATTCTAAAAACATTTCCCTTATTAACACATGAAATTGCTTTTTCACAGTAGCTACTTCTTATTATTAATAGGGTCCCAAGGCTATTGTGCTATTATCTGATGTTCATAATGAAATAAATAAAAAACCAAGGGCCTGCTGCTTTACAAAAGTTCTGGTACAATCTTCAAAGGAAGGGGACAAAGATGAAGTCATAAAGTGACTGTTAGTAAAAGTAACAGAGAGACAGAGAGTGTGTAGGATTTGCAGCAAGGGGGAAGGAATCTACTAAAAGCTTGGCTGATTCTTTATAAAGAATCTTAGAACTATCGCTTGGGGTAGACCAGTGGTTCTCAAACTTTTGTACTGGTGACCCCTTTCACATAGCAAGCCTCTGAGTACGACCCCCTTTATAAATGAAAAACACTTTTTTAATATATTTACCACCATTATAAATGCTGGAAGCGAAGCAGGGTTTGGGGTGGAGGCTGACAGCTTGAGACCTCCCCATGTAATAACTTCATTACCCCCTGAGGGGTCCTGACTCCCAGTTTCAGAACCTCTGGGGTAGACCGTTGAGAGAGGATGGTACCACCTCTCATTGAATGTCAATGAGTGGGGTACCTAACTTTGTCTTTTTGCAAATTCCAACATAAAGGGCATGTCTACCCTTCTCCCTTAGCCATGGGTGTAGAGTACCCTGAATATAGTGGGACTGGTATGATCCCCTAATTCAGGATTGACAAGATTCAGGGTGCCTGTGTGGAACTCTTGGACACTGCACAGCTGTGAGGCAGGGGGCACTTTTCAGTGTCCTAGCATGGAAAAACGTTAGGGGGAAGAGAGTGGAAAAGGTCTGAGAGATGATAGGCACTGGCTGATCCATGATGACATATAATCACTGAATACTCCCCCACATTCACCCTATACAGAAGTAGAGATAGGGCTGTGGCTACTGCAAGCTACAACAGAACTCCTCTGAACTGAGAATTTGGACTGTAGAACTTAAATATGCTATGCCAAATCTCTCAAAAACATCTTAATGTAGGGATCTCCAAAGCTACCTCTTACTTTATCTTTTACTAAAATTATTGCAGTTTACATGTTCAAAGGGTCTCTTCCTCCTTACTACTGACCATATATTCCTTTCTCTCGTTCACACACTAAAACCACATTAGCTTTATAGTACCTGTTGGGATTGAGGATGAGGTGCTTCCCACAACACTAGTTTGGACACCACTCCATGGATCAATGGGAAAGAGATGTCAGTGGCTTGTGTAGCTAGCCAACCTTTTTCCCAGAGACCCAGTAAATCATTTGAATAGTATACTTGGTTTTTACCATCTAAAAGTCTGACTGTAGTGTGCTTTGTTCTGCTATATTGGCATATTTTAGCTTTTACAAATATTCTATGTACTAAGCTGCATTATACATTGTGTAATATAGACAGGGGGTTGTAGTAATACAAGTGTATTGTTTTGTTTTGTTTTGACACCTCTTGAGATCTGACTAATATTATTCTTTAGGCAAGACTGAAATTTAAACAAGAATTAAGGGTCTGAGCTGGCTCCATTGAAGACAATATGATTTGGATAGGACCCTAAATTAATAACTTTAGCAGTCAGTGTTAACAAAACCCTGAGCAATAATTGGCATAAGTTTATACAGAGAAACCTTATTTAAAAAAAATAATAATGGAAGGCAGGGAATGCTGTATGTGTAATACATTTGTTTTTCAGTAATACATTTAATACTATGGCTCTCAAAATCTTAACTGAAAAATTATTTCAAATTAGATGGCATAGGAACTGTCATGTAGATTGAAAATTGGCTAATTGACCACCTCCATCTCTAACTTCTATGATTTTTCTGGAAGCCCTGTCCAATGTTAAAAAACACTAGAGACCTACACGAAACACATTCTACAGTAGCAGCTGTGCAGTGCAGTCAAGGTCTGATGTAGTCTGGGGTTTACTAGCTAATTACATATTGTGAATCAAATTAATGTATTTTATCCTATCTGCAAGCATGTGAACATGTGTCACTTCCCCATAAACTTCATTAGTTTTCATTACACAGTGGCCTGATAAAATCTAGTGGTCATTCCTACTTCTGTATTGATTAGTAATGCTATATCATTTTGAAATACTGACTATTAAGGCTTTTGCAACAAGAGTTCATGAGTACATTGAATTAGAATGTTTTCAATTTTTTTCAGTAATAGCCTCAACCCATTTGAGACATTGCTTCATAGTCCATAACTCCTACTTTAATAGGAAACAGTAATTAATGTCTACATGTACTCTGAATACTGTAGTAATTACTATACTATATTATAGAATACTAGAGATTTAAAAATCTTTAATATCCAGTAAATGGTATACCTTTTGGAAAATTAATGGAAATAGAACAGAGACTGTCATTATTTGAATAAATATAGATGCATGCTTCACGGGGCATCTATTGAAATCATGTGCTACAGTAAAACTAGCCAAGGACTTGTACCTGCATTACTCCTCTACCAAAAATTCATGTTGATCTCAGTGGGAATTTTAGGCGAAGGAGAAATGCAGAACTGGGGCCTAATTGTATCATGGTTCTACTTTCACAGCAGATCTCTCATTCAGTGTAATACATGGGTCTAAGAATGAAACGGTTCAGTATTTATATTCCAGTATTTGCCATTGGAAAATGATATACAAACCCCACACCAGTAGCTGAAGGGCTAATGGGAGCCTGAGGGCTGAGTTGCTTATACCTGGAGGGGAGGGTATGTTAAACTCAGTTTATGAGACCCAGCTGTGGGGAGGAGTTTCATTACTTTACAAAGGAAGGCGCTCAGAGGAAAGAGACCTGGAAAGAAGGGATTTGGAATGCCTTCTCTCTGGGAAGAGAACTACACAGGAGTAGATCTAGTCTTGGGATGGGCCTTGAAACAGGGGTAAGGGTCTAGAGAGGTAGCTATGTGGGATCAGTGTTCTGGAAGAGGAACAGGGAGCCAAGGAGAAACTAGGTGAGCTAAAAGCTGAAGCTTGGGGCAGGCAGAAGTGGCTTAAGTCGTTTGTTTGATTTTATTTGGTTTCTGCTGAGGAATGCTGGGAGGAACTTGCCATTCTGAAAAAAGAGTGGGTTTGAAGGGGCGCCCAGGAAGGGAGGAAAATAATGTATGGATGACTAGTATTGTGGTGGATGCTGTTTATCTGGGACATTCATATGTTGAAAGAGGTAGGACTCTTTCTGACCTGGCAGGGGAGCTGAGTCACTAGAAGAATCAGACCGCTACTGAGTCTGAACAGTTCTCAGAAGGCAGCATCTGAGGCCCTGTAGTGCTGCACCCAACCCAAGGGGGTGACCCAGCTGGTAAGTTACACTTCTTCCTCATCTCGATGGTGTAAAGCTCTTAGTATTATCGCAGGGTGTAACTACCGTATGTTGTCTGAGAGCAGGTAGATCTATTACAATCAGCCCCCTTGGGACATCTTGACTTCCTTGTATTTTCCCTGAAGCAGAGCTGGGTGACATTCCCTGAAATATGTACCAAGTTATGTTACCTGTGATAAAATGGTTAGAAAGCAGAGTTCTAAATGTAGTCTCTATCTATAGAATGGATGATGTACTAGGCAGTGGTGAGCTAGAGCCAGTTCCCACAGGTTCCCAAGAACCAGTTGCTAAAATTAGACCTCCATGGAGAACCGGTTGTATCCTGTTGCTCCCAGGAGTCCCAGCTGGGGAGGCTGAGGCTCCCCCAGCCCTTCTCCTGCTTCCCCCCAGCTGCAGCGTGGCCAGCTGCTGGCACCAGCTGGGCAGCTCAGCTGAGCTTGGGAGTCGTCCTGCTGCCGCTTTTTGAGCAGCCTGGCAAGGTGTGTCTGTGGGGGGGTCCTGCTGCAAGCTCCAGGGCTGGCTGGAAGGGAGGGGGCAAGTGGGTAAATTGGCCTGAGCCCTGCAGGGGCCCGTGGGCCCACAAGGATGTCTCCCCCGGGCCCTCCTCTGCTTCCCCCACCCCGAAGAGCCACAGCATGGCCAGCAGCTGGGCAGCTCAGCTGAGCTCCTGAGTCGTCCTGCTGCTTTGAGCTGCCGGCAAGGGAAGGGGGGAGGGGGCTGCAAGCTCTAGGGTTGCCAGGGGGGGCAAGTGGGGCAATTTGCCCCAGGCCCTGAAGGGGCCCCCGGCCCAACGGGTATGTCTCCCCCCAGCCTGGCCCCTCCCCCACTCCCGACCTTAAATCAGAACTTTTTATAGGGAACCGGTTGTTAAGATTTTGGCAGCTCATCACTGGTACTAGGTTAAAAAAAGTTTTCTACTTTTCTGTTCAGGATCTAAGCAATGGCTTTGCATACTGCAGATAAATCTAAGCGTCACTTCATTAACATGAATTGAAAGGCAACTTAGTACAATATAACTCTTTATTTTTCTGCTCTTTGTATGATTAGGTGACAAAAGAGAATAATAATATCACACATGTGATCTTGCTTTACAGACAGCCTTTTTTTTCCTCAGAAGCTAGTTACTTATATGCACTCTCTAATTAGATTCCTTACAGGAAATGCAGTTTGCTGATGTTGCAAAACATTCACAATTGGGTTTTTTTGTTTTGTTTTTGTTTTTTTTGCAACTATCTATAATTAAATATTTCCAGTCATGAAAACACCTGATTGTATGTGAAAGTGCAAGTCAGTGCTTGTATTTAAAGTTGATTCCAGTAAGGACCAAACTGGCAGCCAAAATGATAAGAAACAGATTCACCTTCTCTAACTGTGATCCAAATCAATATCATGAGATCAGGTTACAGGAGTCAATCTGATGCCCTGGTAGGGAACTAATGATAGAAAAGATTAAACAGCCTATATTGTGTTTTTGTTTTTCTGTCCATTTCAGACCAGTAAAGCAACCACTTTTAATCCACATTGACAGACTTGTTAGCATGTGAATAAAATTAATGATATCTCTGCAGTCATTTAAATATCAGTTTGGAAACAGAGTACAATTTAGAAGGGAGCAGAAGGATGTAAATTTATAATGAAAACACTTGCTAGTGTTTGCAAAATGTTCCAGTTTTGAACATTGCAACCTATTTCATAGATCAGAAGTCAAAGTTTTATTAAAATTTGGGAAAGTTGGCTTGGAGCTATACAATGAAATCAACACCTTTAAGCAGTTAAGAAAATTATGCAAATAAGTCTGCCAGATTTTGTTTCTTGATGTTTAGCAGGGTCTTGCTATTTACTCTTTGATACAGAAAGTGTTCATTGCAGAAAATAGCTCCTAGGGATTTATGTGTTAGTGTGTTTTATCCATTATTCTTATAACTATCTATCAATTAATTTTCTATATTGGTTTTTGAAATGTTATGCCACTGAATAATTAAACACCTGAAAAATACATTGTGTAACTAACTGACAACCTTATTGATAAGCTCCTTTTTTTGTAGGGGATCTTTTTTCAGCTTTAGCTATATTAACATATAATTATTTTTTGGGGGAAAAACTGTACAAAATTAGGTTAATAATAATGGGGGAGGTTGTGCACTTCTACTGAGCTTCAGGGGTTATAGTGTACCACTATGCGTGGGATAACAGTATGCCTCCCATTCTAAAAGGCTTACATCAGCAACTGCAACATCAATTACCTGGAAAACATTTTTAGTGACAAGGTGCTGTTGCTGAAATCATCTTGGAGGTTATTTGATGAAGCTATTGGAAAATTGCATGATTGCCACAGAATCGCTTTAAGAATCGCTCTGTTGAATAGTGGATAATTGTGGAAATAAATAGCTTGAGCCCTGAACAGTTGCTGTTTATTCCACAACTGTTTTCCTTGTTCTTCAAAAGTTTAAACTTGGGGAGGTGGGGGGGACATAAATCATTTTTATGCTTCAAGTTGTTGGCCAATAACTGGCATCCAATGCATTTATGTCCATGGCAATTCTCTTATTGAAACTGAGGAATATCTGTTACCTGCAAACAGTTCTAAGTAAAATCCTTAGACTTGTGGACATTCTCCACAAAAACACAGAAGCTGTTACCGTTCTGAGGATGAGGGGAGAGACGTGTAGCAAAGCATGGGAGTTGTTCTCAGAGGAGTGTGTGTGTGTGGTGATAAATGGAAAAGCTACAGTCATTCAACAAATTGGCCCAGACTTTGTTTTTGTTTTAAATCAAGTCATAGATAATTTATCCTGACTTATTCTCTGGGTACTAAATTCAGTCCCAGTAAAAGCAGACCCAACCCACAATGAAGTCAATGCAATACCAGAATACAAATTGTCTTTGAGGACGGAATAGGAAACCTAAATGCTCTTACTTATTCCTAACTCCTTAAGATGTAAGTTGTACCAATTTTACATCCAAAGGGAATGTCAAATTGCTACAAGTTACCCTGCTTTATGCCACTTAAATATAATTACACTCATTTTCTGACTTATTTAGACCTAACATGTAACTTGGGCCAACATTTATGTCACAACTTAATTTGGACATCTTTGGGCCTGCATTTGGCTGAATATAATGCTTTGTATAATGTAATAGGAAACTATTGTGGGCCATCAGCAGTCAATCACTTTGAAAATGAAAAATTGGGTCAACAACTAACAGACTCATGCAAATGTTGCTGAGTCCTTACTGGTTGTGGGCTGGTGGTGGAAATGACCATTTGCAATCACACACATACTCTTCAAAGGATCTAATATAGCAATACAGAAATCTGTTACAAGACAGATAGGTTTGCTGTGAAAAATACTTAGTTTTCAAAGAATATACAGAGTAGTGAGAGAACAGGTGTAGGTGAAATTCTTCTGCTACAGCGGGAAGGGGTATGGTCCAGCACTGAGACAGCAATGGTCAACCTGTGGAACTTGTCCTGAGAAATTGTGAAGGCCAAAAATATACCTTTTTTTAAAAAAAATGATACATTCATGGAGGATAGATCAATGACTATTAGCAAAGCTGATCAGGGACACAACCCGTGCTCCAGGTTTCACTAAACCTCCAAATGCTAGAAGCTAAGACTGGACAACAGGGGCTGGACCTCTGGAAATTGTTCTTTTCATTTGCTCTGAAGCAGCTGGCACTGGTTGCTGTCAGAAGACAGAATATTGGGCTAGATGGACCACTGGTCTGACCCACTATGGCTGTTATGTTCATAGTGAGTACTAAGAAGAAGTCCCTGTATCAAGAGCTCTGCTAGCTTACCAGAGGAACACAGCCAGATTCTGGTTAACCTGTGGTGTGAGGTGAGCAAGATCTCTGACTTCACAAAAGCACAAGAAATGAGTAGATCTACAAAACCATGTCTTGCAGTGTTGGGGATCAACTGACAGCAAAACAATGCAGAGAGCAAATCAAGCAGCTAAAGACTGAGTATCTCAAAGTCAAAGATTCTAATAGTACTTCTAGGAATGTACTATCTTCTTGCCTCTCACGAGGAATTCGATTGGGTGTTGGGAACTGTAGTGAGCACTGGACCCTCAGTAATTAATGACAATCTGCTGAGCAGGGATAGCACCCTTATATCCCCCAGCCACAAGCACCACCAGAGCAGAGCCAGCCACCAAATGGAAGGCAAGAAGTGACCCTGGTGCGGAGGTTGCTAATGGGAGAAGCTATCCCTCCAGAGAAGCTACAGCACACCCTAATCCTGTAGTCAGAGAAGCTGTTTGGGGATGGCTCTGGGGAGCAGCCTTCTGCAGAATCAACATCAGAGCAAGTCCTGACACTTGATAAGTTTCTGCTGTCTAGTTGTATGGATGAGAGTAATTTCTGGCTTATGAATCCATTAAGTGATTTAATACAAGTTGTGTTTTTGGTGTGCTTTCATTCAGGGCAGAACCCAAGCCATTCCTCTAGTGAACCCCACAACCATCCCCCCCGCCGCCTCCCCACAAACTCTGACACTACTTTCAATTCAAAATGGACACCATGAAATAAGGAAGAAAGTTAAACAAGTAGTTATGAAACTTTTACTAGTTAATTGGTTATTGTTACAAGTATATGTTGAGGTTCCACAAATTACAATCTCACTTCTCATTCCCTTTTAGTACAGCAAACCTCTCCCCTTCTCTTCCCCCCACGATACAATCCAGGGTATGTAGAAATCATTTCAATCAGTTTTTTATATGCCTCTTACCACAGTGTTTGAAGGCTTTCAAGGCTGCTCCAAAGAATGTTTGAGTGGTTGATGTGTTTGTGTTTGTGTGAGTGTGAGAGAGAATAAAAGAAAGACCATTGCTAATACAATATCGTGTTTTGACCTTGAATTAGAACAGCCCCTTTCATAAAGTGAAAAATATATATTTTTTCCCTTCATAGTTAGACAATGTGTTCTTTCACTTTCTGTTCAAGGCCCTTCCACGTCTGCAGGGCAAATAGATGGCACTAGGAGAAAGTGTCAGCAATGAGTTGTTGGGAGATATTCTAGATAAAATGAATCAGCAGATACAGTTCCAGAAACCCCAGACTGAGTACCAGAAGGATACGGATGCAAGAGTGGAAAGAGGGAAAGAGAGGCTGCACAGCACAAGGAGAGATTTGCAGACAGATTCATGGAGCGTAACCAGGAGAGCACGGAAGGAGCTATTTGATCAATAACTTATGCTCATGGCTACAAGACTGAAGGCTCTACTGACACCTTCAGCTCTTTTGATGCTATCATGTCCTGGAGTCTATGGAGCATTCAAATCAATAGGAGCATGTGGAACAGACAAATCTACTCTGTGCATTCAGCCAGACCAGCTATGGCCCACATGGGGAAAAGTCCCAAGAGGTATACAAGCACCTTTTACTATTTTGGCTCTAAATTTGGTTGTTTGTGTTGTAGGTTTTGGTGGCAACTAGTCTGCCTATCTGGTTCTTACATTTGGTATGTAAATATATGTGTAAAATTGTGTTGAATTTGTACACAGGGCGACAATAGCAAGTTTTATGTTATATAATGTAATGAAAAGGTTGAATAGTACCAGACCCAGGACAGATTCCTACAGGATCCCACTAGATAGGTCTTCCCAGTTTGACAGCAAATCATTGACAGCTACTCATTGAGTACGGTCTTGCAACCAACCTTATAATAATTTCACCTAAACGACATTTCCCTTAATCCACTCGCAGGTAGTGCAGGGGGCTATGACTAAGGCCAAGTCATCCTTGACACAGACAGGATGTTTCCTACTTGGTTGGAGCTGTAGAATAACTTTCTTGCTGACACTATTAATGTGAGAACCTAGTGTCAGCAAGTAGTCTAGAAAATTGGTTTTAAATTTTTTTTTTCTGGTGACCCAGTTGAAGAAAATTGTTGATGCCCACTATCCAATGGATCTGGGGAGAAGGGGTTTGGGGTGTGGAAAGGGCTCAGGGCTGGGGCAGAGGGTTGGGGTGTGGGGTGAGGCTGTGGGGTAGGGCCAGGAATGAGGGGTTCAGGGAGTGGGAGGGGGCTTCGGGCTGGGGCAGTGGGTTGGGATGTGGGACGGGGTCAAGGCTCTGGGCTAGAGTCAGGGCCGGCTTTAGGAAGTGTGGGGCCCAGTTCGAACAGTTTAGACAGGGCCCTGGCAGGGATGACTTAAAAAACAAAAAAAAAGAAAAAAAAACCCACACGTAAAAAAACACCTGGGGCTTGTACTCACCGGGCGGTGCTCTGAGTCTTCGGCAGCACTTCGGCGGTGGGTCCTTCACTCGCTCCAGGTCTTCAGCAGCACTGAAGAACCTGCCGCAAAAGTGCCACTGAAGACCCGAAGTGCCGCCAGATGAGTAAAAATTACAAAGGCGCCTCTAGCCAGGGAAGGGATTCTCACTGGGCACGGGGCCCTCTTAGGCATGGGCCCGATTCGGGGGAATTGATGGAATAGGCCTAAACCCGGCCCTGGCTAGGGTGCAGGCTCTAGTGGGGCCAGGGATGAGGGGTTTGGGGGTGCAGAAGGGGGCTCCAGGTTTGTGGGGAGCTCAGGGCTGGGGTAGGGTATTGGGGAACAGGGGTGGGGAGCGGGCTTACCTGCAGGGCTCCTGGTCAGTGGCACAGCGGCAGTGCTAATGCAGGCTTCCTGCCTGTCCTGGCTCTGCAGAACGTGCTGCGCCCCAGAAGCGGCCAACAGCAGGTCCGGCTCCTAGGCAAAGGTGTGCAAGTGGCTCCGCGCAGCTCTCACCTGCAGACACTGCCTCCCCCAGCTGCCATTGGCTGGTTTCCGGCCAATGGGAATGCGGAGCCAGTGCTCGGGGTGAGGGCAGCATGCGGACCCCTGTGCACCTGCCCCCCAGGAGCCAGAGCTGCTGCTGGCCGCTTCCAGGGCCCAGTGCGGTGTCAGAACAGGTAGGGACTAGCCTGCCTTAGCTGGGCAGCACCGCTGACGGGACTTTTAATGGCCCAGTCGGCAGTGCTGACGAGAGCTGCTATGACCCAGTGCCTTACATTCCTTGACCCAGTACTGGATCGCAACCCGCAGTTTGAAAACCACTGCCCTAGAAGGGGCCCCAGACTGAAGACTGTCTTGACAGCTTGTGCATATACATCTGACTATTACAGATATCACCTAAGATAACAAGCTTTTTAAAGTATTAAAAGGATTTAATTTTAGCCAGCTCCTCTCAGTCCACATGCTGGCCTCTACCAACCACTGGGGTGGCTGGCTATGAGTGGTGGGAGCACAGGCAGTGAATGACAGAGGTGTGTGTTATCTGTATATTGTTGGCATATGAGCCCATCAAGTCCTCTCTCTCTCTGTGGCTGCATGTAAATACCGAACAGGAGAAAATTGGGCTTTATCATTAGTGCACGTATACAAATTCAGAGTGGCAGAGGTGCTGTTGACTCTCGTTCCCCTTGGGTGTGGTCACTGAGGAAGAATTCAAACCATTTTAAAGTCATTCCCTTGATCTGAGTCTTCTCTCTGGGGTGCATACAGTAGTATGTTCTGATCGATTGTACTGAATGCTACAGATGTCCAAGATTGACAAATGATGTGTCCTTTAGTCACAGATGACAAGAAATAATAATCCATCAGCACCACCTGAGCTTTTTGTGTTCCATGACTTGGCCCGAAACCTGATTGGGAAGATTCTAGGAAGTTGGCTGTGGACAGATGCATTTAGAAACAGCTTTTCGCAATCTTCACTGCCATCATTGGGATGGAGAGAAAGTTCAAGGATATTGACATTATAGTACATAAAGCATAGTTTGTTATTGGTTTATTTAATGGAATTGAAAACAAAGTTTAATGTTTTCTAATAAGTTTCTCAACAGTTGGCAATCTAGAGTGTTCTGTTTTTCTCCTGTAACTGGACAAATTGCTTTGTAGTATACTCTAGAAGACAGGTACACATTGTCTGCTGCACTTGCCTTTTCTTTTTCTCAAGTTTTCAGTGAAATCACTGATTTCCACCCCTCTCCCCAAGTCTTGAAGCAATTTCTAACACTTTCGTGGCATATCTTTACCTGTACTTCAAGTACCTCTCCCTTAAAAAAAGCTTGGTGGTAGGCAGAGATCCATTATATAAAATAATGTACGTTAATAGGCAGTTTGCCAGTCTTAATTACTCTGTCTCATAATGCAAGAAAGAGGACATTAAGTGAAATTCAAAGTCTACTAATATAAAAAGCATAAAAGGAAATGCTACTAATGCAATATATATCTGATGTGTAGAACTCTCTTCCACGGGATACTTAATTTAGCAAGACTTCAGAAAGAACTTGATGTACATGAATAAGAATACCATCCACAGTTACACTGCCTAAAAGAGTAAAATTACATGGGATAGCAATTCATGTGCTCAAAGCATACAATGACTAGACAGACTAGGAGCAATTTTTCTTCCTATACAGTAAATGGAGTAGAACACGATCCAAGACTAAATGTCCCATTGGTTTGTTGATTCAGAAGACTAGACCTGAGTTAGGAACACTGGTATTGCTAGAATAATCACTCATCTTATTTATTTAATTAAAGACTTGATTCTGAGAGGGGTAGAGTGTTCACAATTCCTATTGTCTTCAGTGGGAGATCCTGGAACTGTTAGGATAGGGGTCTTGGATAACAGAGATCAGTATTTGTCTCCAGTGTAATTCCAAAGTAACTCCACTGAAGTCAGTGGAGTAACTCTGGATATACACCAGTATAACAGATCAGAATATATGCCCGCTCTCTTGTTTCTCATCTGCAAGGCACCATGCATTCCACTGGTGCTATAGAAATTGTAATGGACTACAACAAAATAGCCCATGTTTAAGACTGTAAAGTGCCTAATTTGCTAGATTGACGATAAATATCTTATACCTAGAACTGCAATAAAACCATACCAGTATTTTTCTTTAAAATCACTAGCAACAATAGCAAATGAAGGAAGACGTGTGTAGGTGGTGAACTTGGCTTATTGACACTAATTATTTAAGCCCTATGCACACTGCTGGTCTGCACAAAAGCATACCCTTTTTTTGTTGTTGTTGTTATCCTGTCCTCCGTTTGTCATGGCACTTGTTTGTCTCATCCCACCTATTCTGTCTTTTCTCTGACACCTTAAACAGGCTGCGGGGTGACTCAGTTGTCTGAGGAAAAGAAAGTAGGCTTGTGTTGCTGTTGCTATTGAAAGGCTGGGCATGGCAGGTTTGCACATGCCTGCTCTTGCTTCCCCTGAAAGAGGCACTGGAGCAGCAGTCTGAGCTTCCCTCACATGAATACTGGCATTGGACATCATTTTCAGATTGAAAACACTCTGTCTAGCAACAGCAATCTACTCAGGATGGAACACAGCAGTACAGGATAGCCAAGTGCAAGATCACTTCACTGCTAATGCAGGCCAAGGGAATGCATGAATACAACTTTGAAAGGCAAAACTGAAGACTCTTAATTAAAGCCATCATGCTAGCAAGTGAATTGGAGCATATCCATGAGCCAGGAAAGCATGTGGGAGCAGCACCAAGGATCTAGGGCTACAGAGATCAGGATCTCAGCAGTTAGGGTGAAGGGGTCAATTATACAATCAAGTCTTCAGGAAGTGTTGGAAATACACACTAGAGAAGTCAGACCGCTCCCAGATGGACAAACAGCAGGCAACTCCACATCAACAAAAGTGGCTCTTATGTGTTGAGATGAGACATGCAGGTTTTTGGTCAAGGCAATGCTCTGATTAGGGACCCATGGGGGTCTGGAGTGAATTAGTGAATGCCACAGAGGGTTTGGTGTGCTGGAAGTGTGGGAAGTCTGGACACTAAACAGGATTGCCCACTGATTACAACAGATATTAGACAGACTGTGCAGGACATAGTGCCGCAAACTGTGGACCAAGGTTCCATCTGCCTGGAAAGGTTGGGGAAATCTTATGGGATGTCCTACTTGTTTCTAGGGCACCAGCTTCTGTTAACTGAAAAGTCGGACATTTTGGCCAAGAAAAGAGGATAAACACTCACTCAGCATATCTATTAGAGAAGCACCTGTTTAAAATATCCTTGTGTTAGCCTGGAATCATCTTTCTAGGATGTTAAAAATAGGTGCTGCATTAATTAGAGCACTGAGTGTTTATCATCTTTTCTTGATCAAATGTCTGTTTTGTTTACAGAGCAAACAAGAGGCACACCCTCTTATTTTCTAGAATGATAAGTACTAAGTAGCAGCTGCTATTACTGATTTTAAAAATAGAATATTTCAACTATTCTCTTCACATGGACACACAAGAATTCAAAGTACTACCAACTTTTTATCCAGATTTAGCATTTCATGATGTGGGAATTTTTCAACAACATAGCATATTAGAAATAAATGCTTGTTAATATTTCACCTTAGTGTCCTGAACAAAAGCAACATTCATATAATACTTACCCTTAAGTATTTCTATTTACACAGCTCCCATTAGTCTCTGAATAACCAGATTTACTACCATAACTATGTACAATGTGTCATAGCTGTAAATAATCTCCTCCAATATATGGAAACAGGAAATAGCTTCGCTGGAAGCTGTCCACATTTTCATTTACTCTCTTGTTAGAGCTAACATTAATTCTTGAAGTATAGATTGATTGCAGATTTGTCAGAAGTGATATACCAAGGAAGGTTTGTTTGATAGCACCACGCTATCAAAGTCTTTTGTCAGTCATATACCAGAAGAATAAGAAAAGGTAACTGCAATTGCATTATGCTAAGTGAGCGGGAACTTGACTGGCTTGATAACAAGTTTCTTCACCATACTCCTTCAGCATCTGTCAATTTAACATATGGGAAATGCACTATCAGAGCTATAGGACTGTAGTCTTCACTGTGACATCTTTTATGTGTGTGCGCGTGGTTCAGTAAGTGAATTGAATTAATCTGTTTCAATTTCACGTCCTTTTCTTAATGCAGTTAGAGCTAATAAAAATACCAACAGCATAGGGGTATTCTCATTCAATATTGTCTATTTTAACTGTTGTGCAGGAGCTAGAACATAGCTTTACTTTATCCTCGATCATGAGAATATCTTGATCATCAAAGCAAACGGGGAAAAAAGTTGAAAAGAATTTCAGAATAAATGACCATTATCAGTTATTTAAAGGGATATTGACAAGTAATAAGTCTTTCTAAAGATAAAAGAGCTCAGACTGCTCCCACTGAATATCTCAGAAGACAATGCAAGTAAAACTGGCAGGGGAAAACTAGATTCATTAGCTTTCATAAAATTTGTATTATTTAATTCCTGATGTGGGCTCCACACTTGCCACAGGCTTCTTGGGTGAATTTTTTTTGTCTCCTAAGTGACTTTGGGTACTTTTGAACATTTTAGAAAAGACTTTCAGTGGGACTTTTGTTCTTAAGTCACGTAGGCACTTTGGAAAATGTCACTCAGAAAGGCCGATCCTTGCTCTTTGGTGATGCCTGAAGTAAATCAGTCCAGCTCCACGCAGTTGCATGTGTTCACCTATGCAGAGATCATTGCAGGGCTGCAGCCAAAGCTGGCTGAATAATTATTTCATTCTAGTTCAGGAGACGTATAGGCATAAATCTTATTCTGAACTTTACAGAAGTTCGGTAGGGTCTGGACTGGATAGTGTTCCAAATGGGAATGATCTTAAACTTTATATATGAGTGTCTGTGTGAGAAGTCTGAGTGTTAAACTGTTTGATCAGGTTGCTGATAGCTGCTGGGGATTGTGAATTACACTTTATTCATTGTCTCATCCATCTGTTATGTCTTGTGGTTTAGACTGTGAGCCCTTCAGCACAGGGAATATTATTTTCAATGTTTGTTCAGTGCCTAGCACAAAGGGACCCTGAGCTGCTGGCTTCATGGTGCTATGCACGATATAAATAATACACCGTGAAAAATCTTGAACCTTCATCTTTATTCTTAAGAATTTCCTGATGCAGAAAAATACTAAGATGGGATAAGTAAGGGAATGTGTATGCTGGCAGGAAAGGAGCTCCCTTTTGATAATTTATTAAAGGAATTACAACTTGATTGCCTGTAGTTTCAGGGGTCTGGACTCTTTTGCCCAAGAGGTCCCTTTCAGTCTTATGTTCTTGCATCTTCCCAAGAGTTGAGCTTATCAGCTGTCAGACTGATTATGGGAAACCTGTCTAAAAAGGTAAAAGTTAGACTCATCTGGCTGAGTGCAGTAGGGTGTAAGTCAGTGGTTCTCAAACTTTTGTACTGGTGACCCCCTTCACTTAGCAAGCCTCTGAGTATGACCCCCACCCCCATA
The DNA here is from genome assembly GCF_020497125.1 of Mauremys mutica. Taxonomy (NCBI): domain Eukaryota; kingdom Metazoa; phylum Chordata; order Testudines; family Geoemydidae; genus Mauremys; species Mauremys mutica. Next base: position 50,100,850 of record NC_059079.1, on the reverse strand, counting down.
CATTAAAAACACTTTTTAATATATTTAACACCATTATAAATGCTGGTTGCAAAGCGGGGTTTGAGGTGGAGGCTGACAGCTCGTGATCCCCCATGTAATAACCTCACAACCCCCTGAGAGGTCCCAACCCCCAGTTTGAAAACCTCTGGTCTAGGTGAACATAAATGTTTTGGTTTTGTTGAGAATGGAAGTTGGAGTCAACACTGAAGTTTAGCTAGTGTTTCTATACAGAGAATAACTGGTTTTAAAATAACCTGTTTTTTATGACTTGAACCCCTATCCAGCTCTCTTGTCTTATGTTTCTTTAACAAATTCCATCTTGAATAAAAGTTTTATGCATGGAAATCCACCAAAAATAGTTTGAACAAAAATTGAAATGCATCATGTTTCTATTGCACATGGCATAAGGGTTAGAGATCAAACAATATTTCATATCTATAAAAAACACATGGAATAATTTTATTTTCAGTTAGATGCTTCTTCCTCTGTTGTATCCCAAAACCACTGAGCAAAAGTAGATCAAGTACTGTATCGTATAAAATGGCTGGAAAAGGTACTGCATATAAGCCAACACACAGTACTGAAGAATTATAGCCGGAGTTTGGCATATGGTTTACTTCTAATTCCCGTATACATTATTTTGTTAACTTACATAATATTGCCAGCATAATTCATCCTGAAATAGAAAAGTGAAGGAACTAAGCCAAAATGTAATGGCAAGTAAGAGAAACTTGGAATGGTGACAAACAGAAGCTGGGACAAGTAGCAACCACTCCACTCCTTGATCATTACTGCACCTCAGGGATATGTATCGTGTGTGTTTAAAAGCACAGGTTCTTTGGCTAGGATATCTCTGCTCTCCTAAAAGGAGGATTCTCTGCTTGCTAATTGAGGATAGTTTCCAGTCCTTTGCTACCTCCTGAGTAAGTCAAAGGTGCCAGATACTAGAGAATCCACTCCTATATGCTTAGGATGACCAGATGTCCCATTTTTAAAGGGCCAGTCCCATATTTAAGCCCTCCTGCAAGTGTCCTGACTTTGTCTTAAAAATGGGCAAATTGTCCCGTATTTTCTGTCTCCCCTCCCCACCATAAGTACTGGCAAGTCCTGCTGCCGGCTGGATGCCTGCTCGCCAGCCGCCCACCCACCAGCAGTGAGTGGGGGTAGGAGGGTGTATCCAGTGACTGATGATGCAGGTTGGTGTGCAAAGCTGGTGGAGGGGCGAAGATGCAGCACGCTGGGCCAACTGCTCCCTGTGCTGGTCTGTCAGTTCAGTCCGCTCTGTGTGCTGGCACTGTCTCTGAGCTGCGGTGGTCGGTGAGTACTGGCAGGCGCCAGGTGGCAGATGGTTACATGTTGCCTCTGCTGCCCACCCATTGGCCCTCTCTTGGTATTAATACCTCCTCATCAATTATTGGGAATGGACCACATCCGCCCTGATTGAATTGGCCTTGTCAACACTGCTTCTCCACTTGTAAGATAACTCCTTTCTCTTCATATACCAGTATATTTATGCCTGCATCTGTAATTTTCACTCTATGCATCTGAAGAAGTGGGTTTTTTACCCACAAAAGCTTATGCCCAAATAAATGTTAGTCTTTAAGGTGCCACCAGACTCCTCGTTGTTTATATTTAAATATTATTCTTTCACAACATCAAAGAGAACCTGGTGTTGACTGCAGCATGTTGCAATCCTAAATCCCACCCTACCACCCTCTTCGACCCTTCCAAAAAGTAGCAGCTGCTCCACACGATAGAAGTGAGTGCTAAGTGGTGGCAGTCCTGTGAAATGAGTGCCTGACTACAAAGAACTGGACTAAATAGTCCAACTGCTTTTACCACACATCACACACAGTCATCTTTAGAGTTAGGCATATTTGAATGAGTTTCCCAAGAGAGTTTGTATAACATTTTCTCTGAAAAATCTGGTCCCTTATTATTTCTGGCAGGTGAAAAGGATTTTATCAAAACTTACTCCAGTTATTTTGCCTTTAACCCATAGGGCCAGATTTTCAAAGGTGCCTAAAGATTTCCAGAAGTGCGTAAGCAAGTTAGATGCCTAATTCTCATTGACTTTTAAGAGGAGTTACCCTCCTAAGTCCCCTTACCTTAAATTCTCACTCAGTACAAAGAAACAGAACCAAACCTATATTTGAGGTTCCAAAAAACTGAAATAATTTCCCGATTTTTCATTTACATACACCTGTGGACTTCAGGGGTTCAGTGGAAACAAAATTTAGAAGTGCCAAAATGCAAAGTTAAAGCAAACTCAGCACCCTTTTGAGGTTTTTACCATCTCCTTTTACTCATGGAATGTGGTGGTTTTTTTTCCTTTTCTCTTGAAAAATTGTACCTAGACTGAACCATCCAAGAACATGCCATGTCTTTTTTTAGCAAACCCATAAATAGCTGTGCAGTTCTCTCCATATCTTACTGTTTTTCTAATCACACAACTTCATTGCAGCTGTTTTCCACTGCTGTTACAATAAATTATACATACCTTGAAAACATCATTTATTTTTAGTTCTTCATATTTAATTGCTTAATTTTAAACATTGAATTTTCTAGGCAGTTCATATTCTGTGTAAACTGCTGACTTTCGGTGCTTTGAGAAGTTTCAAAATAGCTCAGTTATTTAAGTTTTCCAAGTACTTATGAGCCAGATTTTCAGCCTCCATAAATCAGCATAGCTCTAATTGATTTGCACTAGCTAAGGATCTGGCCCATCGTATCCCATTGAAAAGTCTGATGTTTGTCATTGGAGCTGTAATACCAAAAGACTAAGTTCTTTTGGTATGTTTGTATTTCATCTTTAAAAGTATGTGGTGTTAGATTTCTGTGGCTGCTTTTTTTTAAGTGACTCTTCATATACCTATTCTATGTTGTATATCAGTTCTTTTTAACAGTAGATGAAATTGCATGTTTAAACTCTTTTGTTCTTCAAATGTATAAGACTACAATATTTTTGCTTTCAGCAAAAGTTCTGGGAGGTTCCCTGTCTGCAGTATTGTTTCTGCTCTAGAACAGCAAGTAGGATTTAGGAGACCATTTAATGGATAAGTGGGAGTGGGCATGGGAAAGTTACTATGAGTCTGAAGATTCACTTCTACAGAGGTCCTTGGGATCTGCAGCTTCAGGGTGGACACATATGAGGCAACCGGCTGAAACTGCCTTTGCAGGGTAGCTCTGCAACCTGTAGGGAAGATTCATTGCTCCCCCACCAAGCCTCAGTATGCATTTTCCCAATGCGCAGGGAGGACGAAGGCCAATTTGCTGATAAATGTCTGACCTAGTGAACTTCAAGGCAACTGTCTGTCAGCACTTAAAACAAAAATGACAGACCAAGCTGTATTAGAAGCCACTGGAGTTAATTGATCCTAACCCTGCAATGTAACTTTTTGTAACCCTGACCTATGTCACATGACTAGGATGAAGTAAAGAACATACTCCTTCCGGAGCTGCTGTTTCTCTCTCTTATTCCACATTAGGTGAGAGGAACTTGTTTTTTAATCCATTTGTCACAGGAACCAGCTTCTTCTCTAGCTACTGGCTAATAAACGAAATAGCTGCTACACTCCTGAAAGAGGGCAAGTGGAGGAGAGACCAAAATGTCCCTTGACTCCTTCTCATTTCATTGGGAGTCTATTTTGCCTGTGAAAGGAATGCCTGTTGCCAGACTTGCAATATATGGTTTGTGTGGGTGTACTTTTTTTTTAATTTTTGTCTTTATTTTTTCCCTGAAAGTCCCAGATCAGGGAGTCAGGGGATCATGTGAGAGGTTCAGTTTTTTTTTTAAAGTAAGTTCTAGCTGTCATCTGTTTCATAGAGAAGCTTGAAAACATCACCTCTAAAGACTCTCAACCACTAGAAAATAAAAGTAAATCCCAAACTTATTTGGCTTAAAACATAGAGGATTTAAAAGCTCTCATGACTTTGAGGCCTGACTTGTCTGTCTTCTCTCTCTCCCTCCTTCTCTCTAAACACTTGAGGTTTTCAAAACTGAGACTGTGTATATGGACTCTATATATGTGTGTATATGTCCCCACTCCTTTTTATCTGTCTGATGTACCACACTTCTTGTAAAAAGGATATCTGATGCAGATTCAGCCTCGGGGATGGGGGGGTGGGAGAAGAGGGTGGAAATGCACATGGGGAAAATCTATTGATACCCCTAAATTTATACACTTGTTATGAATCTCAGTAGTCACAGCTTCACCATAAACATCTGAGAAAAACTGCTCTCTCATGGAAAAAACACCTTGGCTTTCAAAGGCAGTGAAGCAATGACAGATTTAGCTAATCTTCTGTGTTTACCATATGGTTTAAGCTATTGCTCTATGTGATTAATGATTTGCTAAAATATAATCTCCTAGGATTACCTTTCCTATCAATACAGCAGAAAATATGTCCATTCCTTTTAAGGAGTTACTAAGAGAATTACCTGTATTTTAAATAAAGTTAAATTTATCACCTCCTGCAAAGAGAGGGCTTTTTTGCCTGTTCCCTTTTCTTTCTGCACTTTTCCATTAAAAGGAAAAATAACATTATCTATCTCTGTTAGGTAGGACAATCCTGAGAACATTACTACACTTAAGGTGTCATTGGGATTAAATATCTCTCTCACTTTTCCTTTTATTTCAATAGAAGCTGTTATCTAGTTGTGAAAAATATAACTACATCTAGGATGCCATTTGGATTAAATAGACTATGTCCCCTTTCTTTTTCTGTCCTGAAAACTTTTGTTTAAAAGGTTAATTCAGATTTCTGAAAGATTAATATACTGCATCATATCCAATACAGAACAGACTATTCTATAGTTTAAAGATCTTTTTAGGAAGTATTCCCTAATAGTTTCACCCTACACTTTCCATTGTTTAATTTCATCCTGTTAGACCCCAGTGCATAAAATCAGCCAATCTGAAAGAGGGACAGTGGCCAAAATGGGCCGATAATTATCAAAAGGTGGTAAGACTGTGGGAGGGAGTAGGGCAAAGGGTGAGCTACCAGAGGAAGGGAAAGGGAGGTACTGCAGCGACGAAGCCACAGTTCAGTAGATGATCTAAGCATGTGCCTAATGTCATGAACTTCAGTGGAATTTAGGCACATGATAATTAAGTACTAAGGTGAGTAAAGATTGACTATTAAATTTGGGGCCTAAGAGAAGCTGGACAGTGTTGGATGGGCCATCACTTTGATGGCTGTGAGGAAGGGGAATCTGTACCTGATTGCAAACAAATTTTTGTAGCAACCAGAAATAGCTTTTTCTGATACAGGAAATTTTCATATGCAGGAGGGGGTGAGGGTGTAGAGGGAAGGAACTGCTTGCAGTTGTTCTACATGGGACCAATATCTAGTGGTATTAGCTGTGATGTTCCATGTCAAACATTGTCTTCAGTCCTTCTAATCAGGGGCTTTTCAGAACTCTGGATTTCTTCAGTGTGGCTATTGAGAACTTTAACAGAGCAGTCAAGATAATTCTCCAGCCGTACTTCAAGTTCACATTTGCACTTTTTGACACTTTTACGGTTTGGAGGAATATTTATTAGAGAAAAAAATATACATTTCATGTGAAATTTAAAGCAAGCACTTATTTTTCTACATAACCTAGTGTTCTAAAACCAGCCCATCTCTATTAATCATATAGCACTAATATAGTTCTTGTATATTTTAACCTAGGGAAAAGCTTAGCCCTTACTTGTATATTATTCACAATAAATCATACAGTGATGTGCTCATGGAAACCCATTTTTAAAACTCAACATCAAACTGGAGAGAGACTTGAGGTGACCTCTATGTTTCTGATGGAGTTCACCCCATCCCTTGATACTGCTAAATCATTCCTGCCTCGGTTGATATTTAGGTCTGACACATAAAATACCTTTGAAGGCTACAGTGTTTGCATTGGAATGTAACAGATTGCACCAAGGGTCAGATATTATTTTTAAGAAGAAGCCCAGCTGAAAATACTTCTGGGTCTGTTTACCAGGTTCTCCTAGCCCATTCCCCCACCCCTGCTGTACTTCCAAAATTTTAAGGCAAAATCTAAATTTGTGTAGAAGTATTAATATGTACACTTATTTAAGTTTGCTTAGCAAGTGATGGTACTTCCCTACTTAATCATAACCTTCTATTAAAAAAACAAACAAACCTACAGCAATTATAGCATCAAATTATAGCATCTTTAGTATTAGCATTGTAAGAGTCTGTCATAGTAACTCCTGCAGAGTACAAAACTATTTATATAAAAAGGGAGTGTTCGGGAGGTTTTGTTCTTTATATTATTTAAATAGGAATTCAAAGTGTTAGATTTCCCTATTCTTTCCCATCTCAACCCTGGGTACACAAATAGCCCTGTCAAATGGAGCTTAGCACAGACTCAGGAGGATCTAGGGGTTGGGTAGGGGCGAGCCTCCGAATTGAAAGTTGGGAGAACCTCACTGAAGTCATCACAAACAAATGCACGTAGGTTGCATTATTCTGAAATATCATCTACTACTTTGTGCATTTTCTTACATCTTGCTTGTTGCACGTATTAACATGCCCAGTATTGGTGCTGATTCATTATTAGATGTATGAATGAGCAAACATGCATTGGAAGCTTGTTCAGCTTTTATCAGTAATTAAAAACCATTTATCCACTTATCATTAATAATGTATATAAATGCTTAAAATATACCACATACATGAGTAATGACAAAAAATATGACAGCAGACAGGAATTAGAGATTTTATTAGTCATGGAAATGTGAGGAAATCACTAGTTTGTGGGCTCAAAACAGTTGGTTTTGGTTCCTGAGAAGGCATGCTTAGAGTTTATGCCAGCAGCAGAAGATGAGGTATAAGCAACCCACAACTTTCTATTTGCATGTATTATGTGGAAAAATGCCAGCCCCGTCATATAACAAGCCAGATTGTCTCATGTCGGTTTACATATGGAGGAGCCTCTGTGCTTGCAAATTGTCCTATTTCCATATAGAAAGAGGGAGGGCTACCTCCACTGCTCTGTCCCCAATCTTTCATTGCCCTGCGCAGAGGCCCCTCTGCTGGAGATGTATGTTGGTGGAGCTGTATGGAGTTCAGGGAGCAGGAAGGGGTGAAAGCTACAGAGAGGCTATCTTCCCTGTGGTGTCATAACTTGCAGCCATCTAGCAGGGCAGAAATATAGCTGGGATCTCTCTGTGTGTGTGTGTGGGGGGGGGGTTGGGGCGGGGGAACATTGTTTTTTCTTCCTGCCTTCCCTCCATTTCTGCTATGGAGCAAATGCAACTTCAAATCAGCTTGTTACTCATACGCTCCTGGAGAAAAAGGGCTTATAGGTGCCAAACCCATTTGGGCCTCTCAAATTCACCTTGGGCTGCAATGCTGAGCTCTAATCTAATCTAATCTGTGTGGTTCTATCCTTGAGAGAGGTGAAAAAATCCAGGTCTGTCACATGAGGGGTACACTTGAGGGACAAAAAGGTGTCTGAAGTGTAGCTCATCTGTAACCATGACAATGTTATAACTGCCTAGAAAGATGGTGGGAGAAGTTGCAACCTCCTAGCGCTTCAGGTATCTAATGTACAGTTGTGAGGGAGGAAGACCATGAGGAACGGTGGCTTGGAGGGGAGGGCTCATGTAGAGACTGAAGCTGCATATCCGTGCTCTGGGGTAATATATTGAGTTTTGTGAACATGATTGGGTGATGGGCCCCTCTAGGGGCTGGTCCACCAAGATGGCAATGATTCAGTGACTACTGTCAGCTTTAAGCGACTACTACTTTACTCAAGTGCTGGAGGCCTCTGTTTTTAGAGTGGAAGATTAAAGTTCTAGAATTAGCTCCATAATACTTGCATCTGTTATCCCTGATCCTTGGCCCCTCTAAGCCTGCTTTACACTGTTGCAGTGGCATAAAGCAATCTTACATTAGGCTTACTACTGGAGGGTCCCTTCATGGAGGAATCATTCAGTTGCGCACAGCCAGCCCTATATTCCAAAGGGAAGGTTTTGTATCCAGAGCATCAGGGTCTTCTAGCAATCCCTAGCCACTAGAATGGATTCCTTGGGGCTATTAGCACAGCTAAGGCTTCTCCAAATTGGCTGCTCTACAAAGGTAGCATAAAGGTACCTTTGACCTGCCCACACCTGTCAGCAGAAAACTGGATCCTGTGAGTAGACCTGGCCCAGCACAGTTGTGCCAGAGCAGCTGGGCTCAATTGAGCCAATTAAAGGGGGCAGAGTTATACCTGGGTCTATAAAGACCTGTCAGAATATCAGAAGAAGCATGAATTTGCATTCCTTTGCCTAGGGGAGAAAAGCCACCGAGCAGTAGATTTAATGCCTGTGGTGGGTCCCTGGAGTAAGGAGCCTGGTGCTCCAAAAAGGGAGCAGAGCTGGCTAGAAGTGGGAAACTGTAAGGAACAGGATCACCAGAAATTCCTGGCAGGAGTGGCCATGAAACCCAAAGGCAAAGGGTGAAGTAATAAACTGTTTCTATTTGTTTTACTTGCTTGTGTTTGGACAGTAATCTTTCTTAAAAGAGACTTGTCAGGATGTACTTGGAATCTGCCCTTTGACACCACCCCAGGCCTGCATTTGACTAGATCTAGATTTCCAGTGGTTTCTTGTATTTACCACATCTTCTTGCCCCCTGTGTGAGCCATTAACTGTTTCCCCCTGACCTACAATGGGAGCTTTTGTAGAAGTTAGGATTGTGGAGCAAACCTTGTTCAGAAAAATGACTTCAATGTATTTTTACTTCAGCAGAAGTCTCTATCTGAATTGGATTGAGCAAAGGCTGTTGGATTCTGCCCCACCATCCCATAAAGTGGCTTTCCTTGAGTGTGGGGACGCAGTTAGGCCAGTATTTTATGAGAGTTGATTGCTTGAACTTGGATATGCTAACTTTCACATTGTAGATGGCCTTTCAGAATAGGAAGAATGGAAATTGTTCCTGGATTAGCCAGTCATGCTTCATGAGGATTTGATTAATAACCTCATAGTTTATTGTTACTTTATCTCTTCTGCATACAAACCAGAGGATTGTTAGTGATGCAAACACAGATATTTTCTGTCATTATCCTTCTGAGCCTAGATGATGTATCTCCCTCCCTCCCCCCCAAAATAAATACTGCAAATTCAGTGAAATAGCTTAACAGTCCACATTTTCTAGCTGATATGTATGAGAGGAACTTGGAATGAGCAAAGAACAGTAGAAAAGTTGACATCCCATATTTTGCTTGACAGGATCAAGTTATATCCAATCTATACTACAGCAATTAATAGACTGATTGCCCTTGCCAGTTTTCATTGTCAGGTATTACTAATTAGAATAGCATAACAGCTTTACACAACTGCAGGTAGATAGACAATTTTAAACACACAATTAGAATTTTTTTTCCAGATAGCCTGATATTTTTATCTCCTGCAGTGACCAATATCAATGATTTAGGGGAAATCATGAAGCCCTTATGAAGTCCCTAACTATGCAGTATTGAATATGGAAGCAGATATCTCCCTTAATTCACATGAAGACAGATTGTGAGCCATGTAATCCCACTGGGGAGGATTACACTGACTCAATGGGACAATTTAAGTAAGTAACTAATATCCCATCAGTCTAAGTAACAGATTCACAATCTGGCCCAGGTGATCATGTTATTCCTTAATACAGGAGGTTTGATAGCCCTTAAAATTCTTATCCTAGTTAGTATAATGACAAGCAGTCCTTTCTTAGGAATACAAATGTTTTTATCAGATTATGATAATTGGACCTTCAGATTTACCTATAATGATAAATGTTGAGGTGCTAAAGGGAGCCAGTGAGAACTACTCTGAACAAAATATCCTTTTGATAGGGCTGTGTTAAGGTTTGGTAAACAATATAAGAGTAGAATCAGAAACTAATTAATTAAAATGGATGTGTTGGAAATTAGACCTAACTGGTGGACAAAATAATGAGGGAATGGACTATTTTGCCCATCACTCTTTTTGGTGGGGGCGGGTCCTCAAAAAGAGAAGACTTTTTGGGGGGAAATGAGGCAGAGGCTACTCTAATGCTGGCTGACCGAAAGATGAGAGGAAAGGAAGAGCAAGCTTCACCATCGTGTTTGCCATCCCTATCACCTCCTGGGACCCCAGATTTTCTTCATCCTAATCCTGGGAAATATCCAGGCCAGAGAGAGGGAACCAGATGACAGCATCACCTCCACCTATTCCAGTTAAATCCCAAATATCACCTGTGATGTTGGTCTGTCACCCGTCTCTTCCCCCCTCCCACCATGTCCTCTTCCTTCCCCATGTTATTTCATCTCTTTCCTATCCCTTTCCTTTTTTTAGTCTGTTTAATCGACATTTGTCTTAGCCAGCCCAGACTGAATATTTTGCAACTCTATCGTCAGTCTGTGACAGAGAGGCAGATAAGTGTAATGCCCTAACAGCCCAACATTAGTACAAGTTTGTCAGTTCTTGGTGTGGCTGACATGCCTGACATGCATGTGGTTTCTCTCACCCCACCCCCACGTGTGTTTGTTTTGTTTTTTATTTTCTAGAAAACAGGGTTGGAGTCTAACAGTAGCATCTAAACTAACTTTCTCTCCTTTTTCCAAAAAGAACAGTTCCATCTTTAATAACATCTAAGGTTGTCAGATTATGGAGGGGGGGTTAGAGTCTTTCTAAAAGCTTTCTACAGCCAAAGGGAACAATGGATGTTAAATCTGTATTTAATATTTTACATTTCAAATGTTTTAACTGTCTTTTCCCTTTTTCTGTATCTTTAAAAAGATTTTTTTAATGGTATGTTAATCATGATACTAAGCTGGCTGAGGTCTCTGTATACCAAACCTTTTCTAAAAGTGTTTAATGTTGGATAGTAACAAAGTTAACAACTTTGACTCTTTTTGTCAAAAGTCCATATAATCTATATCTAAATTAATACAACAATTCTTTATTGACACTTGCTAATTATATAACTCTTCTATGCAATGCAAGATTAATTGTCTGGTCCCTCTGTAGACACAGCCTTCTAATTTCAATATCTCCCACTCTTCTGCTGCTATGGGAAAGAGTAAATAAGAGTGGTTGGTTTATGCAATAGTCAGCTAGAATTGTCTTCTCTAGGAACAGTCTGTTGCTCTTAATCAATAATGGATGAGAGTGTGTTCTGGTATATAAATAAAATCACTGGAACAGCAGAGACATGAAACCACTCTAAATGAAGGAACATCCTTTTGAAATATATTATTTTAGGCTTTTTGAATAATGCCAGCTAACTAAAACAAATATAAGTACAGGGACATGATAGTAGAGGATGCCAGGAAAGAATTGTGCTGCCCAAATTAATATGTGCCATCCAACAGGAGAAAACATCATGCTGAACTTTGTTTATGTCCCAAAGTGGCCCAAGTGAACAGTAGCTTACAGCAACTGACTGCTGGTTCCAGGATTCTATTTACTAATCAGGCATTCAGCATTAGTATTTCTCCTAAAGGTAAGCAGATGTAAAATTTATTTTTACTGTTTCACTTACATATAATAAAGACTGAGGAACTGTATACAAATTGGAAAGCATATTTGAGGGAACAAGGAGGGTGGGAAAGAGTTATAGTTCTGCAGTATTACATACTCAGTCCTCTTGCTAATTTGAGATATGGTTGCTATGAGAAATGGATTACTGCAATGGTGTCTCAACATCTGTCTGCACCAGGAGGGCAGGAGAATACTCAGGATCATTCTTATTTGTATTAGAGTCAGTCCCATTGTGATAAGCACTGTACTGGAATAAATAGCCTATCAACAAAAGGGTACTATCTTCTCACTTTGATGCACAGGATGATAGTTGTATAAAACAGCTATTTCCAGATAAGAATATATGCTTCATAGTTAAAATGGGGCAGTTTGTTACCCATTGTGGGTGGTTTATGCTCCTCTTATGTGCCCCCCCCCCTTTGGCACATTTATAGGCATTTTCAATCATAACAAATTTAAACAACTTCTGAGATAAAATAGTGATTCCCACTATGGGAGTGAAAGTGAGCTGTGGTCTTGAGGGCTGGCTCAAAGCCCTTCAAACCCCTGGAGACTCGCATAAGAGTTGAGCAGGGAAGAAATGAGAGGTTGTTTCATGAACAGAGCCTTGCATATCTTAAACCACGTCAAACGGTCCCTCTCCTTTCTATGTCCAACATTCTAGCCCCTTTGTTAGATGGGAAGGAAGAAGAGAGGCAGTCTCTTACTGAGGTTGAGGAGGTGAATCCTTCTGAAAACTCCTTCTGTTGTCCAAAATTTGGAATCACTTTCCATCATGAGATAGGATGCTATGATATATTTAATGTTGTTTCAGAACCTCTGGGGAGGAAGGATGGTCATGTGGCTAATACACTACACTGGGACTCAGTATCTATGGCTTCAAATCTGACTGAGAGTCCACCTGTTTGTGCCTCTGTTCCTTGTCTGTAAAATGGGGATAATGCTACTTCCACACACCTTCTATCTGTCTTATCTATTTAGATTGTAAAGCCTTTAGGTCAGGGACTGTGTCTTGCTTTGTTGGTATAGCCTCAAGCAAATTGAGACCCTGATCTTGGCTAGACCCTCCAGGTGTTATTGTAATGCAACTTAATTTTTTTTTAGATGTGTGAAACCAGTGTTCAAGTTTTAGGCCAATGAAAAATAAAATGGTTTTAGGGATGCTGTTCCAGGAAAAAGGACTGCTCAGCACAGATAAAGTCCACCTGTTTAGGAAGGGGAAGAGCATATTTGGATACAGACTGGCTAATCTAGTGAGGAGGGCTTTAAACTAGGTTCAAAGGAGGCAGGTGACTGGTAAGTTAAAAACATGGAGACTTGGGAGAAGGGTCAGAATTTGGAGGAGCATGGGCTGTTATAGCAGGGATAAAGGAAAGAAAAGACATAATGGGGGTGGGGGGAATCAAATCAGTATCTTAGATGTCTGTATACTAATGCAAGAAGTATGGGGAATAAGCAGGAAGAACTTGAAATGCTGGTAAATAAACACAACTATGACATAGTTGGCATCACAGACACTTGGTGGGATAATACGCATGACTGGAATATTGGTATAGAAGGGTACCTTACTGAGGAAGGACAAGCAGGTGAGAGGAGGTGTTGCCTTATATATTAAAAATGTATACACTTGGACTGAGGTTGAGATGGAAATAGGAGACTTGTTGAAAGTCTCTGAGTAAGAATAAAAGGGATAAAAAAAACCAAGGGTGATGTCATGGTAGGGAGGAAGGAAGAAGAGGTGAATAAGGTTTTTTTTAATAACAAAATCATCTAAAGCACAAGACTTGGTGGTGATGGGAGACTTCAACTACTCAGATATATGTTGGGAAAATAACACAGCATGGCACAGATTATCCAACAAGTTCTTGGAATATATTGGAGACTATTTTTTATTTCAGAAGGTGCAGGAATTGGTTGAGAATTTAAAAGTGCAAGGCAGTTGGATGAAAGTGATCATGAAATGATAGAGTTCATTATTCTAAGGAATGGTAGGAGGGAGAACAGCAAAATAAAGACAGTGGATTTATGCTTAATGACTTTTTTGTTTCGGTTTTCACCAAGAAGTTTGGTGGTGATTGGACGTCTAACATAGTGAATGTCAGTGATAATGAGGTAGGCTCAGAGGCTAAAATAGGAAAAGAACAAGTTTAAAAATTACTTAGACAAGTTAGATGTCAACAGACCTGATTAAATGTATCCTAGAATACTCAAGGAGCTGACTGAGGAGATATGTGAACCATTAGCAATATTTTGAAAAGTCATGAAAGACAGGAGAGATTCCAGAAGACTGGAAAAGGGCAAATATAGTGCCCATCTATAAAAAAGAGAAATAAGGACTACCTGGGGAATTACAGACTAGTCAGCTTAACTTCTGTAACCAGAAAGATAATGGAGCAAATAATTAAGCAATCACTTTACAAACATCTAGAAGACAATAGTGATAGGTAACAGTCAGCATGGATTTGTCAAGAACAAATAGTGCCAAACCAACCTGATAGCTTTCTTTGACAGAGTAACAACCCTTGTGGATAGGGGGGATGTGGTAGATATATCCTAACTTTAGTAAAGCTTTTGATATTGTCTCACATGACCTTCTCATGAACAAACTAGGGAAATGCAACATAGATGGAGCTACTATAAAGTGGGTGCAGAACTGGTTGGAAAACCATTTCCAGAGTGTGGTTCAGAGTCATGCTGGAAGGGCATAATGAGTGGGGTCCTGCAAGGATCAGTTCTAGGTCTGGTTCTGTTCAATATCTTCATCAGTGATACAGAAAATGGCATAGAGAATACACTTATAAAGTTTGCAGATAATGCCAAGCTGGGAGGGTTCGCAAGTGCTTTGCAGGATAGGATTAAAATTCAAAATTATCTGGACAAACTGGAGAAATAGTCTAAAGTAAATAGGATGAAATTCAATAAGGACAAATGCAAAGTACTCCATTTAGGAAGGAATAATTAGTTGCACACATACAAAATGGGAAATGACTGCCTAGGAAGGAGCACTGCAGAAAGGAATCTGGGGGTCATAGTGGACCACAAGTTAAATATGAGTTAACAGTGTAACACGGTTGCAAAAAAAGTGAACATCATTCTGGGATGTATTAGCAGGAGTGTTATAAGCAAGACACAAGAAGTAATTCTTCCTCTGTACTCTGTGTTGATTAGGCCTCAATTGGTGTATTGTGTCCAGTTCTGGGTGCCACATTTCAGGAAAGATGTGGAGAAATTGGAGAAAGTCCAGAGAAGAGCAACAAAAATGATTAAATGTCTAGAAAACATGACCTATGAGAAAAGATTGAAAATATTGGGTTTGTTTAGTCTGGAAAGGAGAAGACTGAGAGGGGACATAACAATGTTCAAGTATGTAAAAGGTTGTTATAAGGAGGAGGGAGAAAAATTGTTCTTCTTAACCTCTAAGGATAGGACAAGAAGCAATGGGCTTAAATTGCAGCAAGGGCGGTTTAGGTTGGACTTTAGGAAAAAACTTAAGAACATAAGAACAGCCGTACCGGGTCAGACCAAAGGTCCATCTAGCCCAGTATCTGTCTACTGACAGTGGCCAATACCAGGTGCCACAGAGGGAGTGAACCTAACAGGCAATGATCAAGTGATCTTTCTCCTGCCATCCATCTCCATCCTCTGACAAACAGAGGCTAGGGACACCATTCTTACCCATCCTAGCTAATAGCCATTTATGGACTTAGCCACCAAGAATTTATCCAGTCCCCTTTTAAACAATGTTATAGTCCTAGCCTTCACAACCTCCTCAGGTAAGGAGTTCCACAAGTTGACTGTGCGCTGCGTGAAGAACTTCCTTTTATTTGTTTTAAACCTGCTGCCTATTAATTTCATTTGGTGACCCCTAGTTCTTGTATTATGGGAATAAGTAAATAACTTTTCCTTATCCACTTTCTCAACATCACTCATGATTTTATATACCTCTATCATATCTCCCCTTAGTCTTCTCTTTTCCAAGCTGAAGAGTCCTAGCCTCTTTAATCTTTCCTCGTATGGGACCCTCTCTAAACCCCTAATCATTTTAGTTGCCCTTTTCTGAACCTTTTCTAGTGCTAGAATATCTTTTTTGAGGTGAGGAGACCACATCTGTACACAGTATTCGAGATGTGGGCGTACCATGGATTTATATAAGGGCAATAATATATTCTCAGTCTTATTCTCTATCCCCTTTTTAATGATTCCTAACATCCTGTTTGCTTTTTTGACTGCCTCTGCACACTGCGTGGACATCTTCAGAGAACTATCCACAATGACTCCAAGGTCTTTTTCCTGACTCGTTGTAGCTAAATTAGCCTCCATCATGTTGTATGTATAGTTGGGGTTATTTTTTCCAACTTCCTAAATGTGAGGGTGGTTAAGCACTGGAATAAATTGCCTAGGGAGGTTGTAGAATCTGCATGATTGGAGATTAAGTGCAGGTTAGACAAACACCTGTCAGGAATGGTCTAATAAAACCTAGTCCTGCCAAGTCCCTTCTTCTCCTATGATTCTATGGAGGTAGAGATAGGAGTATAAAGTGGATTAAGAGTGACTTTATTTAAAAAAATCAAAGCTACTTGTTCAGACCTACCACAATGAAACTCTAATATTATTATCATTATTATTATTTCAAATTAGTGAAGTCTGGTGATGGTGTATGTTGGCTTTTTGTTTTTTGTGGTTTATTTTTGATTGTTTGTTTTTTGGGTGTCATGAGACTAGCTCTTCAGTACTTTTGGTTACCTCCCCTCCATTTTGTATGAAAAAGGCATTTTTAATTAAACAAGAAATTTGACAGGCACTTCGGTATTAATCTTGTCTGGTGCTTTCTGCTATTTATATACAAAATGGCTTCATACAACTACAAAACTCTTAATAAATGACTTATATATATGGAAGTTTAATAGACCAAGCTTCCACTGTCTTCAAAGAGGTGGCTGGATCTTTGATTATATGGATTTTTTCATAGCATTCCAATAGGCTCCACCTTGACTATTAAGTATTTTAATATTGTAAATTGGTATGAATGAGTGCTTATATCAATAGGTTTTTTTTATAGACCAATATAAACTAAGTTTGTTTTGCCAAAGGTAAAAATATTGAAATATTTGATCCCCATATCATTCTCAAACACTTTATTCCTTTAGAAAAAATTCTATAAAATACACTAGGGATAAATCCAATAGGGTTCTGCAGAAAATTAATAAGATTCTGAACAAGCAAATCTTTCTTGCCCAGACCCACCTGATAGTCTGTTTATGGGTGTTTTCCCACACCAGGGCTTTAGTCTTCTAGAGTTTCACTGCTTTCATTGGATTGTTCATCAGCACAGTCCCTGTTGAACTCAAAATACCAATGTAGCCAAAATTAACATCACCTCAATTACAATGGGTGACTTACCCTTTCACGTAAGAGACACAGACCTGCTTCTCTTTGCTTACTCCCTTCCCCTACTCTCAGATTACCTTTCTTCACCCTATGTAGAACTATAGCTGGGGCTGGTAAATGGGACCTATTGAGAAAATGCTGCTGCAAGGGGGGGCTCTCCACACAGGCAAGGGAAAATTCTAGTGTAAAGCACACTTCCACTCCAGCATCTTGAGAAGAGGATTAAGAGTTGCTTCATGCTGCCTGAGAGCTCAGCAGTAATAACTCTAATCCCCTGTGGAATCAGGATGTCTCCCCATCCTACTTACCTGGAAACCTCCATTTATTATATTCTCTCCACAAACGTGCATGGTAGTTCTGGACATACCGGGCCAGATGTTCTGGCAGATTACTGAGTTCACTTAGGTACCACAAAAGAGCTGTAATTTGGCTGCAAATGCTCAGCAGGAAATTTCCTTGGCGTTGTCTAATTCCCTACTATTGCATCTTTGCTGCAGAAGGTCTCTATGCCTCTGCCTTGCCCACTACATGGAGGGTAGGGGTGGGGCATGCTGCTAAAGCATTCCTCTATTGGTGTAGGGTCTTCACTGGCAGCAGATTTAAATTGGGCCAACCCTGTCCCTGTGCAGAGAATCAGGGAGACAGAATCAGCTCCTAAAGGTTGTGCCTTTTTGCCCCTACTCCAAGAGAGACTAGCCCATTCTTTCTCTCAGCATCTAATTGAGGGACAGCTGTTGGAAAACAGTGATAGGTGTCGGGGGGGAAGTCCAACACTGAACATTGGACCTTGTAGCTAGGGGACCAATCCACTTATTAGGGATCCCATATTTACCTGAAGTAGTTCTAGTGGTGGATTTTCCCCACTCAGTGGTTGTTTACCATGCTAGGCTGGCTGGCTTCTTTCTCTCTAGACCCATTGTTAAATTCTGTATAATTCCATATTCAGTGATGCAGGCTGGTATAAACCTAATATAGAATGGCTGTTACTACTTATTAGATTTGTGGAATAATATCAGTATATCCTATTTAACTTCTACAGAACGCAATTGGTTTAATTCCCCATTAAATTACCTAGAACTCTTCCATAAAGGTAACTAGTAGGCACTGCTGACTGGCGGATGACCCTTTTGTTACCACATATTATATGGAGCTATGTATTGGGAATATTGATGTAGCATCAGCTTTGGAAATACCAACATGTGAGTGACAAGCAGCATAGTTACAAGACCGGAAGCCTGTTCAGTGCAGAGAAAAATTCCGGCACAGCAGATTTGAACTCATGTGTATTAGCAAAATAAGCTTGGTGCTGTATAGGCTATAGAGAGAGACAATTACTCCCTAAAGGGCTTACACCCTAAAGTGTGTCACTAAGTCCGCAATTGAGATGACCATCCTCCCTGAAGGTAATGGTAAGACTGACGGGAAAAATATAACATACATGAATTTTCTTGGACTGTAAACTCTTCAGGGTAGGGACTGTTGTATTGTACTATTTCTACTGCACCTAGCAGAGTGGCATCCTAATCCATGACTGTAGATCCTAGATGTTACTGCAGTACAAATATTTAATAATAACTCAGTCACCTCTCTCTTAAGGGTACATTTTTAGCCTGTTTGAAAAACTCATGTAAACATTTCTTTTCATCCCCTAAGGATCTGAAAATAAACACATACATTCTCTGTGGGTTTTGGAAAAGTATATTTTCACTAGTGGCTTTTTTCCCCCAAGAAAACCAAAAATGTGGCAGTTAGTTGGAAGTGGGTGGGGAATGGTCTGCCCACCCTGTGAAACTTTTTGAGATTTCAAAAGTCCCTATTCCACATTTGAACAAAACTGAGACCACCCAAAGATTCTCCCCAGCACACACAAAAAAATGGGACAACTCCCCCTTCCCATTCCAGAATAGCCACATGGTCAGGCAGTCACTTGGAATGTAGGAGACCCAGGTTTGAGTCTCTACTCTGCCAGATATATATACCAGGAACTTAAATCTGCATTTCCCATTTCCCCAGATGTTTCCTAACCAGCAGTCTATTGGCTATCCCATGTATGTGTTCCCACATCTGAAATTCCATCCTGGATTTGAGAGATCTTTCCCAATGAAAATTTAATCGAAAATGCTATGTTTTCCTTTCAGTTTCAACAAATTGTCACTTTCTGGTGCGGGGTGGGGAAAGGTGGAAACCACTTAATTGGAAAATTCCCAGCTCTACCCTAACAGTGACTGACTCCACGCAATGCAGCTAATAGAAACCACTTTGAGAAATTCATTCACATGCAGGTTTTGGCTCTGTACTTCAAAACAAGCATAAACATTAAGGAAAAAACCCTTTTTTGAAATGTTTCAAACCTCTCCATTAACCCTTGTCCTTATTCAGGCTTACTCTATGAGTGCAGCATAATGCTCCAGGATGATGGGTTAGCCCTCCTGATTGTCAACCTCAGTTTTTGCATACTCACATTATTCTCATTAAAAAGAACAGCTGCTTCTGCTGTTACTCACCAAAGACTGACATTTTGGGTTTTTTAAATTCCAATCAGTTTTCTAGAATCTTGACTGAACAATAGGCCAGCCCAGGAACCTTTCTAATGGGAATCTTGATATGTGATGAGGGAAGGGTTTTATTATGGCTCTGCCTTCTGTGGCCAGCATACAAGAGATGTAACGGACAGAAGATGGAGCAGAGAGAGTTGAAAAGAGAAGGAATATTTTTCAAGGTATTGCCTTTTCACACCCACCAACAGGAAACCCTAGTATTTTCTTAGACACATTGGTTGCACAGCATAATACACTATAGAACATTAAAGACAAACTTTATTGTTACATAAATAGTGCTAAAGTCCAAACTTGCACATGCAGCCTTTCACACTGTAGACATGTTATTACACAAATAAAACTCACACTGCTGCTATGCAAGGCTCCAGAGATAAGTGCAGCACTGTCCAAAATTGCCCTTTTTGAAGCTGACATCTTAAACCTGAGCTCCCTTCTGAAATGGCTGGATACATTTCAACCACTGGTGAGGCTAAGACAGGCATAACTTTCTTCTTTTCTCACTATCTATCAGCACCCTTGCCACAAACATGTTGGCTTACTTTACTAAGAATTCCATTTGATCTATGCAAAATGAAAAAGCATGGGATGAGACTTCAATTTCTTTATACATTTTGATAGTTGTTTATTGAAGGTCAAAGGAGGTGAATGTAAGTCAAATGTTCATGTACAGCTGAGGGCAGAAATTGACCCTATGACTGAACATGTATTCAGTTTAGCTTAACCATTTTATATTGGACTCTTCTGTTATCCATTTCAAGAAAGCTACAACTGTAGAACTTGTTAAATAAATAAATAAGTCCTAAGTAGATCCAAGAGTTTTACCGGTGTGAAAGGGAGTCTGATTTACACCATTTTCCACATCAGCTCTGACTCTGGTCCACAGCTTTTCCTTTTCCACCATTCGTATGCCTACTTGAATTAGTTTACTGTCAGAATTCTGCTTTCCTTTTACATCTAATATACTTTTTTTGTCGTCTTCTTTTTAAGGCTCTGCATAATTCCACTCCTGTTTTATATCTCTTCCCCTGTGTTTTCTTTCACCCATAATCCCGGCACTTCCTCTGTTCCACTCTTTCTGAATCCTTCTTTATTTCTCACCTTTGTGTCTTCTTCCATTGAGTCCGTTGGACTTGGAACAATCTCCTGTCTCATCTTGTTTCTGCCCGTCAACTACCCATTTTTTTCCCTTTCAAATCATTTTGTAAAATACACACATTCAGTTGAGAGTCTGATCCTTAATCTGCCAAAGGCAGAATTCTAAATGAAAAATACAAATTTTACTCTCCTAACTTTTCTGCCTCTTGTGTTTACTGATGTCTTTTCCCCAACTCTTGCCAATATAATTCATCTTAGGCTATGTTTGAATATTTTATGTGTATGTTCATCATAGCATTTACATTGCAAGCTCTAAAGAAAAGGGACTTTGGGCCAGTTTTTAAATATATTTAGGTGTCTAACTCCCATTGACATCAATGATAGTTAGGCACCTAAATACCCTTTTAAACCTGGCCCTGTTTTTTCATTGGCTTCTAAAGTACCATGCCCATTGATGGTATTATGTGCGTCTTATTTACCTTGATATTTTAAAGATGTACCAATCTATTAGCCTAGCCACTTTTGCTCTCTGAATCCTGAAACCATGCAGTGGCTGGGCTGCATCCCTAATATCAATTGGAGCAATGTTTAAATCCCATTGGCTGCCTATGGCTGTTGCAGCTGTTGTCCAGAAGGGCAGGTGCTACAGAAGCTGAAACAACTTCTCTGTGCCTCTAAAAGATTCCTTTACCTGCAGGGCTGGCTCCAGGCACCAGCTAAGGAAGCAGGTCCTTGGGGCAGCCAATACAAAGGGGTGGCACTCCGTCTGCTATTGGGGTGGCCCGTGCGGGTCTTGGGCAGGAATTCGGCAGCAGGTCCCTCAGTCCCTCTCTTCCACTTTGAGCTGCCGCTGAACTGCTGCCGAAAAATTGAGCGGCACGATTGAGCTGCCGCCGAATTGCTGCCGAAGAATGGAGCGGCGCAATTGAGCTGCCGCTTAAGTGCTGCCGATGTTTTTTGTTTTTGTTTTGTTTTTGTTCTGTTTTTTTGCCGCTTGGGGTGGCAGAAAACCTGGAGCCGGCCCTGTTTACCTGAGCAGGTCCCTTCAGTAGCCAGATCTGCCAAGAGGCTCCGGTCCTGAGCCTCAGAAAGATAGTACTCATCCAAATGCCAGGTCTGGTAGGAACTATGTAACCCACTCAATTGCGGAGGGCTATATGCACATTGTAGATACAGCCGCTAGTCCCTTTTCACTAACATCCCAGTCCAATGTCCACTGAAATCAATGGAGGGGTCTTTCCAATGGCTTCAATGAAAGTTGGATCAGGCCAAATCCTCCTAATACATGTTGAACAAGACTCAACAGGGACAACAAAATGGCACCCAGTGGAATTTCACATGAGTTCTTGGGGCAAATGAATAACTGGGCAGTACTCTCTGATCTCTAATTAGTAATTCTACAGGATTTCAAGTATTGCTTTCATATCTTTGAATAGATGAGGAGAAAAGATTGTGGTTGTAAAGAACAGAGAGCACAGTTTCACACCTGTTATTTGTAGGTACAACTGACAGACATCTAACTAGATGTCACATGCATATAATTCAGTAGTTAGGTGTCTAGGGGTCATTATACATGCCTAAAATAACTGAGGATAATGGGGAAATTACCTCCACAATTATGTATCTGGGTAAAATTGAAAGGGTGAAATTAAAGATTGGGCCTCAAATACCAGGCCTGAAAAGTTCACATTTCAGTGCATGTCAGATTTCTTCTGTGCAATGTATTAGTCATTCAATCTTGTCTTCTCCAACTAGAACCTAGAGAGGAACAAGAGGGGATTGTTACAACTAGAAAAGGGCTCCTCAAAAATCACCTTACTGAATAGAGTAGGCTAGTTGGGGATAATATCTCATAGAGAGAGATTTAATAGCATTTCTTTCTCATTATTCAGCACAGCACTTGGTTAAATTGATTCTGGCTTCTCATTATTTCCTATCAAATGATATCTTTACGTTCCCACAAGCCTAGCATAATCATGGCAGGCATGCTCTCCTCTCTCCCTTCCCACCCCCAACCCTCCACACCACCTGGTTGAAAGTCAGCCTGAATTTGCATACATCACAGAGGGGTGTAGTTCCAGATTTCTTATTCCCCAAAGGCTATTACATATACTAGGTTTCAGAATCATTTCAAGTTGTCATGCTGTATTATTTCTAACACTGGACAGTGAAGTAGAAAGTCTTCACATCTCATTAGAAGCCACCTTGTGTATCAAAATGGTGACTCTCATGGTGAAAGCCACTTTTTTTTCCCTTAGTTTCTCTCTGAAATGCCCACACATTCATTTTACTTGTCTCTGGCTGTGGATTGAGCAGCATCATGTACTTGATACTTGGTGGGACATAAATCATTAGTACAAGAACACTGTGCCTTCAGCCAAACTGTTCTGAAATTTAAAGAATAAAATCCCCAATTTCACTTTTTAAAAAAAAATAGCTACTGCCAAAAAAACTTCTAAAAGTTAGTTTTGGCCAAGAAGTCTCTCAACAATATTTTTAAGTATGTTAAAGGGAAATGTTTTTTGTCTGTAAAATACTCAGGTATGCATGACTGCACAGTGATGATGATTTGCCAGAAGAATAATGCATTATATATAATGATACCTTTAGCAAATATACAAATTATAATTACTATTACATAATGTTGAGGTGTGGATTACTAAGGACCAGTTCTTGTTTGGGGTCTACCTATCTATTTGGCCCCCATCACTACAGTATCTGATTCCTTTTCACATGAGTATCCTGACTGAAATTAGTGCTGAGTTACTCACTAAAGTCCTAAGGCTGTTGGGGGGAGGTGTGGCAGAGGAGGGACACCTAAACTCAGACTCCCCACCCTAACCATGAATCCCATGGTGTCTTAGTAGGGTTGGATGTAGATAGCCCTCCCATGAGCAGAGCTCTACTCGGCTTTCAGACCTATAGAAGTGCAAGGTATCATTACTATGTATTAGCACTGGAGCACATTTCAAACATGAGACTTATGGTATGTTTGGAAAGTTGTTGGTCTTTCCTGTTGTGGGACTAAGAGGAGCACCATGGCACTCAGGGATATCTTTCATATGGGGGAAGATAGAACTTTTCAAGTGGGAAGTCAGACTTTTTAAAATTTTTGTAAAATAATAAAAAAACAGGAAACTGTTTAGTATTTTGCAAAAAAATAAAAAACAGTTTCTTTGTTACAGTGAAGTCTACTAGTCTTGAACAAGCTACTAGTCTTGAACAAATATCACTTCAGACATAAAGGTATTGTACTGAAAAGCAAGAAATCACAAAAGAGAAATTAAGTCATGGTTATAGGTTCTGCTCAGAGTGTTTGCAAGTGCTGGAGCTTAAATGAGTTATAAATGCATGGCTTGCTTTCTCTCCTCCAGATATGTCCTCTACGATTCTCTGTCTGGGCATGGGAGGCGGGGGAATAGAGCAGGAAAAAGAAGGAAAGGCAGACACAGTGCAAGCGAGTTATAAAACATCTGTGAGAAAGAAACAATTCTGAGTTTGTTTAATTTTTTTACCTGCTCACCTATTTATAGACAATAAAACTTGCAGTAGAAACACCACATCCAAATAAATAAATAGCAGATTCACATCTCTTAAGCAGTGACATTTTTTGTGTCAGTAAACTGCAATAGCAGGGATCTGCTTGTGCTAGAGGGACAGTGGAACATTCCAGCTCTTCTAGTGGGGAAACTTGAAAGGGAATACTAATGAAGACTTTCATTTGTCATAGCTAGATAAATAACGGTATCATGCTGGGATCCAGTCATCTCTAGTTCATTCCAATACAGGGCAGATTACTCACAAAGTCCAGTTTGTGTTATCCTTATACCCCACAAGTAGTACCACTGATATCTGAGAGACTGCCTGTGGTATAAGGTATTGGTCAGCATCAGTATGTGTGTCAAAATCAAGCCTAAGTCAGATAGATACTGCAATATTTTTCTCGTGCAAACAGCCTGGTCTTGAGTTGTTCCATGGGGGTCAATGGGACTGTACATGCAAGTAAATGCTGTAGGACCAGGTTATTGACAAATATGGCAAGTATGCGGACCAAATGAAATGGAAGACAACAACTTCAGTAAATTTTTACTCTCAAGTATAAAATAAGAAATTTAACATTGTTTCCTTTCAGAAATATTGGTTTAATTTTTGATGTATTGGATATTTCAATATTTGAAGCAAATAAAATATACAATACTTTAAAACTATGTTAGTGAATTAAGCTATTAAATCATATTTAACTTGTCATTAAGGGGAAAAAAACTATGCAAGGAAAGTGGTAAAGTCAAAATAATAAAAGTTTTACTTAAATCAGATCATCTGACACTTTTAATGAATACAGGCTTTTGGCATAATTCTTCTTTTCTCATGAGCAGACAAGGATTTTCAGCCTTCTAATGCATTTCTAGTGTTACATTTTGTGTTTCCTAGAATATATCTTCTACTCAGTGTTTTGAAAATTTGTCACTTACTTCTCTTCAGATTTTAGTACAAAGACCATTTTAAACCTTGTAATACCTAAAAATGTATTGTTGTTTACTTGGCATTTCTAGAATGGAAATGTTCAAAAATTTTAGATTTTTTTGAAGTATTTAGTATTGGTATGACCACGGGCAGGTTGGTGATTCCTGCATATGGTAGAAGATGTTGAGTAGCTATTGACTTCTTTTATTACTGAAAACTCAGTGTGACTTTCATAACCAGAAAAAGCTGCTAAACACAATTTAAACTCTTTCAAGCATTTTCAGACCAAATTTAGTGATCTGTACAATGAAAGATTGATCAAGGAAATCTCATTCAGAACTGAAAAGTTTACAGAATATTAGTTCCAGTTTTATACTTATTGTAAGTGAATGGTGGATTTTTTTTCCCCCCTGTGAATATGCCTTAAAAATCAAACTCAAAATTTGATTCAACAGTGTTTGCAACCCTTGTGCACTGGCTTTCCACATATATCAGAGCATTTATGCTTTATTAGCATGAATACTTTGGAAGGTCAAACTTTAAGCTTCAATGCTTCAATATTTGCCGAAAGCAGATTTCAAATTGTATACTCAATGATAATACTTGAAATTCACATTTTGTTGTTTTATTTATATACATCAGGGGAGAAAAACAATTCCTTCTGCTCACTATGGGGTTTCTTTTACCATCCTCTGAAGATCGGGTCATTTGGTATTGGCCACTGTCAATGACAAGACACTGGACTTGATAGTCCCTGAGTCTGATCCAGTATAGGAAAACTTTTTTGTTGTGATTTGCCCATACTGTGTGAATTTCATAGATGCCCGAAGGTGCCAAGCTAGCACCGTGATCTCGGGAGGCATAAAGATGCATACAAAAAAAGTCATGTGCATGTAACACTTTTCCCTTGAGGTTTCCCCGCACTTGCTTCTGAGCAAAGGCACAGTCTTCAGATATTAGGAAACGCGTATAAGTATCTACGTGGAGTGAGTAGAATGCCCTGTACATAGTTAATTTAAGCATAGATAATTTAAGCTAATTTAGTTCTATTGAAGCCAATGAGACTATGCACATACTTAAGTACATAGGTGCCGACT
Source organism: Mauremys mutica (assembly GCF_020497125.1). Taxonomy (NCBI): domain Eukaryota; kingdom Metazoa; phylum Chordata; order Testudines; family Geoemydidae; genus Mauremys; species Mauremys mutica. The sequence continues at coordinate 50,074,744 of NC_059079.1, read as the reverse complement.
CCATAGATGCTCCATGGCTGGAGCACCCCCAGGGGAAAAAAATAGTGCACCCACGCCACCGCTGTTAAGTGGTGGTGCCACTTCTGATCAGCCAATAGGGGGCTCAGAGAGGAGCTTTGGGGAGGGCGGAGAGCAGTGAGCAGGCAGGGGCCTCGGGGAGGGGGTGGAGGGAGGGCAGGGCCTTGGGGGAGGAGGTGGAGCTGGGGGTGAGAAGAGGCAGAGTGGGGGTGGAGCAGCCCTGGGGAAAAATAAGTCAATGCCTATGCTTAAGTACTGCTAATCAGGGCCTTAATGAATAACACTGCAAAAAAACCACCCTGTCAATTTTGTGTGTGTTTGTGTGTGTGTGTGTTCGTTCAGTGGCCAAACCAGAAAAAATCTTGAAAATTTGAGTTGACTCAAAACACAAAATAATTCACTTTTTTTTGGTTTAATGAAAAAGTAAAACACAACAACAACAAAAAATACTTTTTGGATCAAATCCAGGCAGCCATGGTAAGCCAAAGGGTACACAGGGTTGGCTTCTTCTGCTTTCATAACACGTGGGAATGATTTCAGACTGCAGCACCTTCCTTTTCCATAGCCAGCAATTCTGGCTGGGTTTGCCATTTAAAAGGAGGGGGCTGTGGTTTGGGGTTGGGTGTGCAGCGCACCCCTCCCCATACCGCATGGCTATTCTCAGTGATGATCCCTTTTAGCCAAGCACAAACAGCCCAGCATGAACTGGGTCCTTTTACTGTTCCCTTAAAGAAATTCCCCTATTTCAACCAGGTGACCATGAATAATATCACTCTCTTGAGGCTGACACAGAAAGATAAAGACCAAATGTTGCATGATTGCGACCAAAACCCAGGACCATTTGCTGCCATGCTTTGTGCTGCAATAATTCCAGATTACTTGCTACTGGCTTGGTGTGGTAAAGTGTCCTATCATGGAGGATGAAATAAGGCAGCCCTCCCCAGAAACCTTCTGCAAAGGCTTTCAGAATATCTCCAGACCTTCATGGAGATGTCCCTGAAGGATTCCCGCTCCATCCCCAAACACTTTAACAGACTTTTCCAGTAGTTGTACTGGCTGCAAATCCATCCCAATTCTTCAGGGCAAATCAAACATTTAAACACAATTGCTTTCAACCCCTGTAGTGTAGTTAAAAATGTGCACTCACCAGAGGTGCCTTTTCCACCTTCAAGGTCCAGGAACCTGCCTTGTGAGGGTATTGGCTCCAGGGTGATGAAAAGGTCCTGGCTGCCGGGGAGTACGGATTCTCCACTTGCCACCTCCTCCATGTTGCGTGAGACTCCCCCCTTGCAGGTATCTGGGGCTCTGACTTGGAGTGACCGTTTGCCTCCTTTGTCTTGTGGTAGGCTTGCCTGAGTTCCTTAACTTTCATGTGGCACTGCTGTGTGTCCCTGGTGTAGCCTCTCTCCACTATGCCCTGTGCAATTTTGGCATATGTATTAGCATTTCTTCTTTTTGATCGGAGTTCTACCTGCACATATTCTTCTTCCCATACAGCAATCAGATCCAGTATCTCACATTCACTCCATGCTGGAGCTCGTTTGTGATTCTAGGACTGCATGGTCACCTGTGCTGCTGAGCTTGCCACGCTGACCAAACAGGAAATGAAATTCAAAAGTTCCCAGGGCTTTTCCTGTGTACCTGGCTAGTGCATTAGAGTTGAAAGTGCTGTCCAGAGTGGTCACATTGGAGCACTCTGGGATAGCTCCTGGAGGCCAATACTGTTGAATTGTACTACGCTGCATCTGCACTACCCCAAATTCGAACCAAGAAGGTCAATTTTAACATTACTCCACTCGCCGGGAGGAATACAGCAGTTGATTTTAAGAGCCCTTTAGGTCTATTGAATGGGGTTGGTTGTGTAGCTACATTGCTTATAAAATTGACCTAACTGCTAAGTTCGACCTAACCTCATAGCGTAGACCAGGGCTAAATCTGGTTCCTTTAATTATGTTGGTTAAAACTTGAGACTTCCTGCTTCCTTAAGGATGGCTAGGATTATAATTCAAAATGATCTGGACACACTGGACTGAAGTAAATAGGATCAAATTCAGTAAGGACAAATGCAAAGTACTCCATTTAGGAAGGAACAATTGTTGCACACACACAAAATGGGAAATGACTGCCTAGGAAGGAGCAATGCAGAAAGGAATCTAGGGGTCATAGTGGACCACAAACTAAATATGAGTCAACAGTGTAACATGCTTGCAAAAAAAGTGAACATCATTTGGGGATGTATTAGCAGGAGTGTTGTAAGCAAGACACAAGAAGTAATTCTTCCTCTGTACTCCTCGCTGATTAGGCCTCAGTTGGAGTATTGTGTCCAGTTCTGGGCACCATATTTCAGGAAAGATGTGGACAAATTGGAGAAAGTCCAGAGGAGAGCAACAAAAATGAATAAAGGTCTAGAAAACATGACCTATGAGGGAAGAATTGGGTTTGTTTAGTCTGGAAAGGAGAAGACTGAGAGGGGACATAACAATTTTCAAGTATGTAAAAGGTCGTTATAAGGAGGAGGGAGAAAAATTGTTCTTCTTAACCTCTAAGGATAGGACAAGAAGCAATGGGCTTAAACTGCAACCAGGGAGGTTTAGGTTGGACATTAGGAAAAACTTCCTAACTGTCAGGGTGGTTAAGCACTGGAATAAATTGCCTAGGGAGGCTGTGGAATCTGCATCATTGGAGATTTTTAAAAGCAGGTTAGACAAACAGCTGCCAGGGATTATCTAGATAATACTTAGTCCTGCTACGAGTGCAGGGGACTGGACTAGATAACATCTTGAAGTGCCTTCAAGTCTTATGATTTTATGATTCCTTAAGAATAAATCAGTTTATAGTCTCCATAAAGACAGTTTTGCAACTTGTGCAATTTTATTAAGTCTCATAATACAGTATCTAGTGTTTTTATTAAAGTCTGAGTTTGTGATGTCAGGTGATGGCTGAGATCATCTTCTTTCTTTCTTCTTCTTCTTTCCTTCCCTTCCTTTCCCATGGATGGAGACACATGCCTGGAATTGTGAAATGGCTATAATCTAAAGGGTCAGAAACTAGATGCCAAACAAAGAATCCAAAGTTTATTGGTTTAAAAATAAACTCATGATTTTGGGGAGTCCGACTCTTGACTTTTGAATACTTGCAGTTCACAATTCTGTAAAGCATCCATAATTTAGACTCTTTTTAGTAGACCAACAGATATTCAACAACCTTATCTGTAGCTCATGGATGCTATTTAGATGCAGGCCTGAGTCAGGACAGAGCCACGCTTCCCCTGGGAGAGCTCTGGGGAGAATTTTGCCCTGAAGGTCTATATCCCACTCAGAGTGTGCAGCAAACATCCCACTGTGCTATCAGCCAGCTCTGCTTGCCTTTGTGTAGAAGGAGCAGGTTGTGGGCCTTCCTTGTCCCTGCCCCATTTGAGGTGTCTTGTGCTGTAGGGAGCATACAATGGAAGCAGTGATGGCATTCCAGGGAGCATAGGAATTATAATTATGCAATGGCCAGGACGAAATTCACCCCAGTACAGGGAGTCAGTTGTCTAGGTTCTAGTTCCACTTAAAAACTTGGGTTAGATACTCAGAGGGGCATATTGGCATAGCTTCATTGACATCAACATCCCTACAATGATTTATATCACCCGAGGATCTGGTCCCTTAAACTTGAGTGTGGGTGTAGTGGTGCACAGGCCTTGTGCTGGCCCCCTATACAGTGGGGGAGTTTCACCTCCATTAACCAGACAGGCATAATCTATCCCTTATTCATAGTGTTTAAGGTCAGAAGGGACCATTAGATAATCTAGTCAGAGGCCATTGTCTTTCACCCAGTTACCCTCTGTTGAGCCCATTAACTTCAGTTAGACTAAAGCATTTCAGTCCTCAGAAGAGTAACTGTTGTGTGCTCTGGGCAGGGAGCAGGACAAAACAAGGTGCCATCAATGCTTTAGGCCCTTTAAATGTTATACCATGCTGCAGAGGAAAGTAATACCCCCCTCAAGGTGCTTACTAATATGACCTGGGGGAAAAGTGCTTCCTGATCATAAATCCGGTAATCAGTAGGACCCTGAGCATGTGAGAAAGATGAATGAGTCAAGCACCTAAGGAAAAAGGATTTATTTGCATCACCTCAGAACACTGCCCAAAGTATTCTGTGTTCCATCTCCAGATGCGGCTAATCCTTGATGAGTCAGAGGAAGGTTGGTTAATTTTGCCATGGGGTGGGAGAGGGAGAGAAATCCTTATTGGCCCCTGCAGTTGACTATCTGAAGCCCTAACATATGAGATTTGATTATAGTCATTGTCTTAATGCAAAGTTTCAAGCTCTGACCATGTTGAGAACAATGGAAAGCTTCCCGTTCTCTCCATAGCCCATGAAGAGAGGGTCTGAACAGAAAGTTATAGAGTTTTACACACTGCAAGGCCAGAAGGGACCACTATTATCACTAATAAGGCAGAAATGGTCGATACATATTTCTATTCTGGGTTTTTTGGGGAAAAAACAGAAGAGAAATCAACATATTTTTATGGAAAATAGATCCTGTCAAACTAACATCTTTTCTTGATAAGATTACATGTTTGGTTGATGAAGGTAGAAGTGTTGACATAAATTTCTACAAGTCATTTGACTTGAGACCACACGATATTTTGATTTAAAAAACTAGAACTATTTAAAGTTAATATGACACAAACTAAATGGATTAAAAACTGGCTAACTGATAAGTTTCAAACTGTAATCATAAATCGGGGATCCTTATAGAAAGGCTGTGTTTCCAGTAGGGTCCTGCAGGGATCGGTCTTGTGCCAATGGTTTTCAAATTTTTTTCCTCCCCCATTTGCAGACCTCTAAAAAAAATTTCAAATGGAGGTGTGGACCCCTTTGAAAATCTTAGACATAGCCTGCGGACACCCAGGATATATGAATCAAAGGTTGAAAAGCACTGTCCACTGCCCTATGCCAATGACCTTGAAGAAAACAAAGTCATCACTGATGGTTTACAGATGACACAAAAATTGGGGGAGTGGTAAATAATAGGAAAAGATACAGGTCATTGATTCAGAATGATCTGGATCACTTGGTAAACTGAGTGCAAACAAACAAAAGACATTTGAATATGTCTAAACATAATTGTATACATTTAGGAACAAATAATATAGGCTATACTTACAGGATGTATCCTGGGAAGCAATGATTCTGAAAAAAAAGATTTGGGAGTCTTGGTGGATAATTTTTTGAATAGAAGCTTCCAGTGTGGTTCTGTGGCCAAAAGAGCTAATGGGATTCTGGGATGCATAAACAGGGTTCTCTCAAGTAGGACTAGAGCGATTATTTTACCTGTGTATTTGGCACTTGTGTGACTGCTGCTGGAATACTGTGTCAAGTTCTAGTGCCCACAATTCAAGAAGGATGTTGATACATTGGAGAGGGTTCAGAGAAGATCCATGAGAATGCTTAAAGGATTATGTCTAATATGATTAAATATCCCTTATAGTGATTGCGTTCTTTGAGTCTATCTATTTAGCTTAACAAAGAGAAGTTAAGGAGGACTTATAGACTTGATTACAGTCTATAAATATCTATGCGGTGAGCAAATATTCAATAATAGCCTCTTCAATCTTGCAGAGAAGTGTAACTCAGTTCAATGATGGAAAGTTGAAGCTATCTAAATTCAGACTGGAAATAAGGTGTCAAGTTTTGTCAGCAAGGGTAATTAATCACTGGAATGGTGTAACAAGGGTTGTGATGGATTCTCCATCACAGACAATTTTTAAATCAAGATTGGATTTTTTTTTCTAAAAGCTATGCTCTAGGAATTATGTTGGAGAAGTTCTGTGGCCTGTGTTATACAGGAGGTCTGACTAGATGATCACAATGATCTCTTCTGGCCTTGGAATCTATGCATCTAGGCAACTCCTTGCACACATGGGTCATAGAATTTTTTTCCCAGATGCTGGGAAACCATATCTCTTAGAGGATATCTAATCTTTTCTTTATAAGAATGGCCCTACTAGGTCAGACCAAAGGTCCATCTAGCCCAGTATCCTGTCTTCTGACAGTGGCCAGGGCCAGGTGCCCCAGAGGGAATGAACAGAACAAGTAATTATCAAGTGATCCATCCCCTGTCTCTCATTCCCAGTCTCTGGCAAACAGACTCTATGTGATGGCAAGTCCACCACCTCCACTGCTAAGATGTTCCAATCCTTAATTACCCTCCCTTATAGGAAATTGCATCTTATTTCAAGGTTGAACATGCTTAAGTTCAGCTTCCAGCCACTTGATATTATGTCCCTGTCAGCAAGATTGAAAAGTCCCTCCTCTATCAGATATCTTTTCCGTGTGTAAGCGCCTATACACAGTGATCAAGTCACCTGTCAACTTTCTCCTTTCTCCTTTTCAAAGGCATTTAGATGCATGAAGATGCAAATAGGTGCCTAGTTGCTGTTATCTGTTCCTCCCACCCCCAAGTGCCTCAGCAGATAAAGCACCCAACTCCCACTAAGCCCTTATCTACCTCTTCAGGCATATAAATACTTTTTAAAAAATTCAGCCCCAGGTAACTATTTCACAACTACACATTTCTAAAAGCAAAACCAATCCAACTTCTTTTTTCCATAACAGGAAACCCATGAGTTCCTTCCTAATTTATAAAGACATCATGATCTAAATGGCTTTGTTTTCTCTTTGCCTGAGATTATTCTGGAATATTAACAAATAGTTAATCGTATTCAACTGGAGTTTGCTCTCCAAAACAAATGAGAAATTTGTTATAAGTAAACAGAGCATTTGTAATTGTTTAACAATTACAAAGGAATCTTTTATCTGGCATTATTAGACTGTTTGTATTAGTTATTTACAATATTCTAGCTCACAGCATATGGTGAAACACATTTCAGCTCTTAATTGTTCTGCTTGTAATACTTTGCAAGTCAGAATGGAGTTCAACCTTTGATTATTGACAAACTGACAGATTAAGATACTTGCTAAACTAGCAAATATTAGAAAATTATGAGGTGGATTCTGCAATTTTTATGCTTAGTACTTACGGATGCACATAATCTCATTGGCTTTGATGGGACTACTCTTGTAAATTGTACTCCCTGTGAGTCAGGAATGCCGAATTAGGCCCTATTTAATACATGGATGTAAGGAGTGACTAAGGGTTTGGCTACACTTGCAGCTGTACAGCACTGGGAGTTAAAGCTGTCTTCGTACAGCTGTGTAGGGAAAGTGCTGCAGTGTGGCCACACTGACAGCTACCAGCATTTGCAGCGGTGTTGGGAGTGGTGCATTATGGGCAGCTATCCCAGCGTTCAAGTGGCTGCAACGTGCTTTTCAAAAGAGGGGGGTGGGGTGGAGTGTGACAGGGAGCGTGGGGGAGAGAGAGAGAGTGGATTTTTGGAGACGACACTGTGTCAGCTCCCTGCCTTGCAAATTCTGACCACTTCCCCCACCCCTCATTCTCTCTTAAATGCAAATAGCCTGCAGACCAGATAACAGCTGCTCCGACGGACTTCCCCCCCCACCCCCGCTGCCGTGCTGTTTCTCTCCTCAAGCAAACACTAGCTGTGGACATTCATCCCCCTGCCTGCCTCACTCACAGCAAACAGGAGCTGTGTTTGTTTTTTAGATAAGCAGCTCCAGGAGCCCCGAGTTCACAACACAACAAAGAGAGGCATCATAACAAAACAAAGAGAGTTCTTTAGTTAAAAGCATTATGGGAAAATTCTGGAGGGCAGTTACAGCGTAGTAAGATTAATCACTGTTTACACTAGCACTCCAGCGCTGCAGCACCAGTGCTGCAGTCGTTATTCCCCAGGCCGAAGTGGAGTACAGCCAGCGCTGTAGCCAGGGAGATACAGCACTGTATGTGCCTTGCCAGTGTGGACGGGGAGTAAGTTGCAGCGTTGTAAAGCCACTACCAGCGCTGCAACTCTCCAGTGTAGCCAAGGCCTAATAGAAATCAGCTGATAAGAAAGAGTAAATTACTGGCCATCTGTAGGGAAACTAGTATCAAGTATTCTGGCACTACCATAGGTTTGTAAGTTTCCTTTTCTAGCCAATCATTGCAAACTGTTAAAAATCCAGGATGTCAAATAATTTTATAATATCATTATATTTAAAAAAAACTCTCAATTTTTAATGCTTTTCACTTTCTCATTTTATTTGACCATTTCTATAAAAGAGATGTGGGAAGGAGAGTGTTCTTATGCTTCAAGTTTCCATCACAATGCTTTCTGTCATCTGGAGGTGGCACTACATTCCACACGGTATTGTCTACTATTAGTGAGAAGATACTATCAAAATTACCATATCTCCTAATTCTGCAACTCCTAATTGCATTGAGTAGTACTTGTTAATGTAAGTGCATTCTTTGAGGTCTGTGGGTCTACTCATGAATAAGTGCTGCTCAATAAGACTTAAGGTTGCAGAAAGAGGCTCACAACAAGAAAGTATTTTCCTTGCCCCTGGACAAAAGTGCACACTATAAAAGAAGAGGAGTAAAACAGAGGAATTGTGTGTGGTCTGACATCCCTAAAGGTTATAGTGGTAAACTGAAGAAGAATTAAGGAAAAACTCATCCAGAATGTAGGAGGCTACTTCCTAGAGGAGTTAGGACTATCCAGAAATAGAGGGGTATGTGTATGTGACATGAATCATGTGAAAGTGATAAAGTATCCATGAATATGTGTGAAAATTTTAGCAGTCTTAATCAGAGAGACACAAGATGGGTATGTAATACTGTATCAACTTCTCTTGGTTAGAGAGAAGCTTTTACAGAACTCTTCAGGTCTTAATCACACTACTAGGCAACTTGCAACCTGCTATCCCATGAGTATGCATGTGTAAAGACAAAAATCCTGTGTCCATGACTGTAAAAATGTCTTTTGGTTTGCCTTGTGGTGGTAGGAAAGACATTCAGACACTTGCCTGTAACCAGAACCATGTAGTTATTGTAGAGAACTGAGAGTTACAGTTCACTATCCAGCAGTCCTTAAGGGTTGGTGTGAGCTCTAGCTCTAATGAGGAGGATTTAAAATGAAGAGAAGCTGATTTTTCACAGAAGTCAGTTAGTCCATATATGGAATTTGAGAGCATCCATCACTCTGGTATATGCCCCCAACTGTCTCAAAACAATAGCTAGGAAATGAGATGCAGTTTACATAATTCTACAATGGGAGCAGGATCAGGCCCACAATTAGCTAGCATATTTAACTTTATTAATATTTAAGATATTAATTATTTTTGTCAAGATGCAAAGATTGATCCTGCTCCATTTCAAGTCAAAGGTATCAAATCCATTAGCTTTAACTGTTTTCTAACCTTGTATCTTAGTAACAGTGGCTATTTTTTTTCCTTTGGGTATTCAAATCTTTACCTCTCTGTCTTTTCACCTCTTTTTAAAACAAAGAACCCTGCATCCCACCACAAAACAAAGATAATGCTGAAGGGTTTCTTTAAACATGTACTCCAGAATTAATGTGGTTAGACCGTTTGGCTGAAGAAGCATTATAAGCTATTAGACTATATTCCTAAAGATTACTTGGTGTTTGAAAGGTTAATGTTAGGAACATAATATTAGGGAACTTTCTTTTATTCTTAGACTTCTAATATAGTGTTCCCATGAGAATGTATTTTCAGAAGTTAATATTGTTGTTACTTTTTCTAATTCATGTAAACCATGGGACAAACAGAAAATATTGGGAGGCAGAGGCAGGGGCCTTGCCCATCACACTGAAGAATGATTAATAGCATTTATCTCTCTTATGTATCTACTAGAAGAGTACTGTTAAAAGACTCAAATATAATTACTACTAGCGGAGCCAACTCCTTCAGCTGTCCCTACAGAGCAATTTATGTAGTTAACAAACCCAGCCCAAATTGGGTTTATATAATTGTAAACTTACACTGATTATTGAAGCATTTTAATTTTAAAGTTTGCTTATTGTGAAGGTTCACAGAAAGCAAACATTGAAACAGCTGTGAATGTGATCAAATAGAATATTCACTGTGATCCTGTGCTAATTATTGCTCTCCTCTCCAGTGTAAGGCTGCTGCAGAAGATGTAGGAATTTCAGTTTGTGACATCGTCCTTTTAAAAAGCGACAGGAATTTCTCAACTGAAGATTTGAATTATGCCTCTAGTGGCCCCTCCTGCCGCAGTGTGATTGGAATAAATACCTGACACTTACCAGTTTGGCTGATTTCAGGGAAGTGACCTCAGTCATATACAATTTGAAAAATATTTAAGTTTGAAAAGCAGTTTAAATGTAAGATGATTGTTACCTTTAAAACAGTAAATGGTTTGGGACCAGGCTATCTGGCTCTGATTGACTACTTGTGCCCTAAATGTGCAGTTGTGATCAGCAGAGGTATTTGATCTGGAGTTTGGTCAGCCAGCAGTCTGATAAATTTCCAGACACATTACAAAGTCATTCTCAGAGGGTGCCCATTTAGTAGTCTGCTGTGGAAGGAATTTTATTTTAGTGTGATCATTGGTGGGTATTTACTAGAATCTGCACTCTTCATTCAGTTTACCCTTTCTTTCTTTACTGCTTCAAGTTCAAAACCCTTTAGGTTAATGTTGAGATGCAAAAGTAATGTTAGGTTTACCTACAGGTAATGCATTGGGTAGATTAGAGTATTCTGAGTTCATGTAATTTTTAATAATATTTGAATTTCTCCAAGCAGCCTAAGCTGGTAAAAACAAGAGTGAACAGGAATATCAAACTCTAAACAATTCAAGGGCATTCTAATAATTTAGATTTTTTTTTAAATTAAAAGTTAATTATTTAGGTAGTATGAGGACATGATTGAGTAATAGGCTCTGCACCAAGAAATGCTTTTGATTAAATGGGTTACAACTGGCATTGTTCCAGTATATTCCCCCTTTCTCTTTATTTCTGTTGCCAATAATGTGTAAGCAAAACAGAGACCTGGAAAACTTCCAGCCTCTGGGACACTCTAATGAATTATAAAAGGGAAATAATTACATAGTCTTCTGAAAGAAATGTTCAAGACTGGGTAAGATAGGTAACAGCAACAAGGGGAAAAAGCTCAAATAACATCTGTAACACAGTGATTTAGAAAAGTAAAACTCTGTTAATGAACTTATAACATATTGCTTGATCTTCTCCAGAAGCTTTTAACATTGCCTCAGACAGTACACGGCAGCAATATCCATTTACCAGGCGGCTCTAGTTGCATTAATCTGGGCTTTGAAGATCAATGGGACAAATATATTTTAATTCATGTTCACTTTTATTATTAAAAAATATGATCTGATAAACAGAAAAACCCATGGCTACTTCAAAATAATTGCTGCTTGTACTCAGCTGGCCTCTTAAGCCATGTAAAACATGTAACCCCAAATTTTCTGTCAGATTTTTATTTTTATTTGTTCTTTCTTTGGAAAGAAAAGGCAATTGAAAAGCTGGGTTTTATTGTTTCAAAAAATACTGAATTGGGATTTCATATTTTATTGTAACTGTTTACTTAAAATTTATTTTCTGAACTGCCACTTTAGTTGGGGATTTTAGTTCTCTAATGCTATGCTGTCAAATGTGATCCAACATGAGTCAAACTAATGAATATCTACAACATGCTATCAATCTTTTTTGAACGCAGAAGCTATCAAGCTTGTTTGTTTTCAGAGGACTTGGAAATATTATCCTGTGATAATTGTCCATGAGGAGAACAATGCCAACAAAATGGAGAACTGAACAGTTCATGTTTTCTGTTTATTTTATTTTCTGAATAGCCCTAAAATAGATGGCATGGCAAAAAGAGTTGTTATTGGTGAAACTTGCACAACAGTGCCTGCTATGACGAGACAAAAAGGCTGTATGTGTTTATGGAGGGTACAGGTGTGCTGCATGACTCTGTAATTGAAACTGCATAGCAATTGAGCTGTTCCACCCTAAATTATTTTGGCCTTGGCATAATCAATGCCTTAGGATGAAAAAGTTGCCAAGAATCGCTGCCTGGTGAATGCCTGCCCATGATTAGTCCCTAGAGTGACTATTAGAGAACTATTTGTCTTTTCTCCTCCCCATCACTGATCCAGAGAATGTTTCCGAAAAGGTTAGGGATGGCCAAGTACTAATAATTCTTATAGTCACAAATTCTGTGGTTTTTCAAGCCTGGTGAAAATAACAGCTCGCCTCACTTTGACCCTGTATTTCACCAGAAGCTGCCTGTAAAGAAGTGGGAAATATCTGTTTGGTGGGTTTTTTTTAATAACATTATACATGCTTCTGTGTTTGAGTTCCTTGATATGTCATTAGTGTCACAGGCACCAAGCAGGAAAGGTAACACAATGATCTAGATAACGAGCATCCCAACAAACACTTGTGCACACAATAGCCAAGTTCATAGCAGCAAAGAGGAGACTTGTCTGCCCCATCTCCAATTCTATAGCTGTTTTGCCATGGCTGTGAACATGGAGATCAAAAGATACTGATCTTTTAAAAGATCTGCCCTGCAGGGAAGGAAGGGAAAAGCTGTCAGCTGCAGCAGGCTGAGACCAACTGACTGACAATCTGGGTCTGCAGTGAGCAGGCTGTATGTTGGTCTCCAAGAGAATGGGGGGAGGGGCACCAAGGCTAAGACTTGTCTACCTAAGGGTTTAAGGGGAATGACTGGCATAGAGTAGACAGTATGCATGTAGGTCTCTGCTTTAAATCAATTTCTCTGAGTACTGTGGACCTTTTTGGCAAATAGATTATAGCTGGTTTTGAAGAAGCTGTTTGTGTTACTGCAAACTATTACTGTTCATGGGATCCCAAAGGGAGACTCTTCAGGTTTTCAGAGGTGTCTATATGTAATAAGACTAGAAAATTGTTCTGATGTGAGATTCTCATTAATGGGAATTATACTTTTGGTCTTGGAACTATAACAAGCTACCTGAAGAGTTACAGAATGTTTCATACTATCTGAGACCAGTGGACCCAGAGAAAGTTCTACATCATGTCTAATCTGCTGGTATCTCAGAAAATGGATGCTATGATAAAGAGGGGTCTATTGGCATGGCCCAATAGGTGAGTCTTTGAGATAATGTCTTACAGAGAAGGTTTTTTTTAAGTTGGAAAGGATCCTGTCAGTAAAGAAATCTACTGATTTTGTCAGAGGCATTGACTGTACGAAGAGTAAAAACCGAATGGGGCAATACTCAAGCTCTTACATTGCACAGAAATGGCATAAAGTGCACCCAAAGAGCTATGTACACGTGCTTATATGCTTAGTAAGTATCCTAGTGTAACGCCGACAGACCCCGGTTGTTGGCAGGTGGAATCAAACCTGGGGCCTCTGGAGCTTAGTGCATATGGCCCTTAGCTAAGGCGGACTCATTAACTCTCTCTAAGTGATCTTGATGCCACTAGATGAGACAGAACACCACACCCAGGAGGTGTGTGGGTTACACTAGCAGCATCTACATCATGCAAAGAACTCCACAATATGCCCAGTGGTTCAGGGATACCACCTGTAACCAAATGCAGATATTTACTGTAAAACCAGTAATATGTACTGCCAGAGATTCATAGTCACAGAGAGATACAAAAAACCCCTAACACTTATAAAAGGAGAAGGAATTAAGATTTCTTGAGAACCTAAGGTGAGCATATATCTACATCTTAAGTTGAGGGATCCGTATTTGCCGCTTAGAGGTCTGCATACCACCTCCCAATTATCTCTTGATTTACACTACTGTGGGTCCTTTGGCTGTATTTCTGTGCTATATAGTGAAGGCTAATCAAAGTTAACGATCAGTACTGAGGGTGGGAAGGACTCTTAAAATCTGCTAGTCATGAATTATGGTTTTCTGGTAAAAGTATGAAGTACAAAAGCTAATATATTCCAATGATTCATGCAATGAAAGAGGAGTTAAATTTGCATCTACAAGAGCATAAAAAAAATCCAGATCAGAAAAAATAATAGGAATGGTGTCATTCACTGTGAGACTCAAATGGATACTGTTTAAAGTTAAAAAACTATTTGGAAAAATCAGTATCCATACAAGATAAAATATGAATTTGTTATTGCTTGGCAGATTTTAATGTAGAAGTGCATAAAAAAAGGACAAAGGCAAAATATGTCAAATAACTGAGGAATCAAATGTAGAAATCTAAGTAGAGATTAGGCTCAACTTCCAGAAATAGAGAAAATAGATAATGTGATAGAGCAAAAGTATATCTGATAAATCCAGCCTCATTCTCCTCCATGGCCACACAGGGAAGGAGGTGCAGGAGGTATGGATTCTACAGTATAAGGGAATGCTAGGTATGGGGGAACAATACAGGGAGTACTTAACCCCCACACGTTGGTAAGCTGTGCAAGGTGTCTTAAATGGCAGCATACAAGGAGATGGTAGTGAGGCATGAACTGGCATTGTTGGATGATCTGTTCCTGCACAGATCAACTCAGCATCTTTCCTACTCCCTACCACAGGGATCTGAGTAAAGGCTTGAGGAGGTTATGTCAGCTACTGGAGGTGGCTTTAATGGAGCAGCTTTGCAACCACCCCATAGTATATGAAAACAAGTTTCTCTTCTCCAGCCTCCTCAACCCTCTGTGCATCTGTTCAACACCAAATCCAGCTACTCCTCTGAAGCACTGGGCTTAGATATGGCCTACGGTGAAGAGGGGAATACTGAAGACATGGGTTTCCAACGTGCAATTGAGGAAGAATTTGTAATGCACTAGCTTAGGCATTTAGGTGTACCATTTCCCTGTTCTGTTTCCTCTCAAGTGTTTGTGATTATGTCATCTTCTAGCAGATGATTTACAAATAGAATAAAAGTCCCTAATACTACTGACAGCTAATAGTGGTTCTGTTTTAGTTCAAGTGGTAGAGACCCATGTTCTAGGAGCAGCTAGGTTTGGATTCAGCAAGGTATTTAAACATGTTCTTAACTTTAAGCATGTGGGTGGTCTCTTTATATCTTGCTAAACAAGGGTCTGTGATGACTTAGAAACCTGTCTGTACAATTTAAGAAGTCTGTGTGAAATGACAAATTCTATGTATCTGTCAGTCTGCAAACTCCTTTTTGAATGTGCAGGGTTTTTTAAGCCTTCTCTATTGCCTGTTTTCTTCCATGTTGGCCTAAAGTCCCAACATGTAGAGATAATGGGCTGATGTCAGAGAGTAGCTGATTTTAAGTACCCAGTCACTGGAGATCTAGTCACTCTAGACAAAAGCCTAGCTCCGACCCAGAACAACTGGTTTAGTAGGGTGGGGGATGTCACCTGGCAATGAAGTCACCTGGCAGAGTTTGTGCTCATGTAGGTAAGCTGACAAGGGAGTCACCTGATAGAGGGAGCTAGAAGCTGTTCTGCTCAGCTCTTTCCTCCAGTCCACAAAGGAGAAACAACCCAGCATGTTGCCGTCCAAAAGCCATACTCTGAAGCAGAAGAACTCTAGACAACTTTAGGGATTCTAACCCCCGTCCAAAAGAGTGTCCTGAAGAGCTGAGGAAACTGAGGCAGGGACTGTGGTGTAATGTGGATTTTATATGATTTGTATTCTCTTGTCCTTGATATGATTAAATAAAGGAGCATTAAAGTGTTAGACTCTGAGTAAAGTGTCTCTGTATTAACTACATTACAATTGCTGCCTGCCCCTGAGAGAGTTTACTCTCCCAGAGCTTCACACCCTCTCCCAGAACTCCAGCCCAAAGGTAAGTTTAAGTAATAGGGAGTCTGAAGGTAGGCAGGTGAGCAGCTGGCTCCAGCTTTTAAAGGGGGTGTCAGGATAGGTCTGTGCCCTGAGAATATTCCTAAGGACCCCAGCACTGTGGCAGTGGCTGTACTCTGTTCATGCTTCAGAGGGTTAAAATACCTGGGAACCCAGAGCAGCATAGGGTTGGATTCTCCATGCAGTAATCCTAATACATGGCTGGAAGGGGAACTCTCTAGTACCAAGTAGCCTTGGGTGCTGATCTATCTCCCTACTAGAGACCATGTTGTCTAGTTCAGTGTCCTATCCCTGACAGTGGCCAGTATCAGATGCTTCAGAGGAAGTGTAAGAACCCTGCAGTGGGCAGATATGGAATAATCTGTCTCCTACATGGTTCTCATCTTGAACTATAAGAGCAAAGTGTATATTTGATAATCATGAAGGCTGTGCACCCATAGGAATAATAAAAGCCCAGAGATTAAGGAAATGGGTAAAACCAGCTGAGCAAAAAGAGGAAAAACTAAGTGAAACCAGAATAAAACCCAAGTATCATTTTCTGAAGGACATGTCATAAAAACTAAGCTAAAGTACACACTTAAAAAAAATCTGAATACAAGAAAAGAAGAACATGAGAGAACTGACTGAATCATTGAACTGTAGGAGACAAAATAGAAAAATGTCAACAAGATCAATGAACCTCTATAGGGAGCAAAAAACAAACACCCCCACCCCCACACACAGCTACCAAAAGATGGAAAGATCAGTTTGAAGATGACTGAGATATGAATAAAACTATTTATACAGGTCAAATCCTAAAAAAGAGCATAAGGTCCATGATAATAGATCTAAGCAAACAGAATAAACATTTATGTCAAAGATAGAGACCTTTCTCTCTGTACTGAGACAATTCTGGACCCAAGTGTATAGTAAGAACATAAAGACGATTATCTAAAATGTTTATAGATATAGCAGGGATACCAATTTTCAGAAAATTGGTTTTACTGAGATCATTTTAATTCTACACAATATCAACAATAGTTTCTCACTTCCGTCTGAATCTACATAGCATACCAAAGTACTGACCCTGTACATTGTAGTAGTATTGGATGTTAGCCAAGTGAATATGCAAGTATCTAAGATTCTCAACAATAGAACTGAACTAGAAGAGACAATAAATATAACCTGTTAGTCTGAATGTCTTTCATGAAGATTAATAGGAAAAAATATTAATCTATTAATTTGTATTATATAGAGACCCCTCCACCCATTGTGCTGGACTCTGTATAAATACCACCACCACAGACTGCCCCTGCCCTGAAGAGCTTATTAAATAGACAAGGGGTGTGAGTGGACACAGAGAAACAAAGCGCCTTTTGTTGAGGTCACACAGCAGGTCAATGACAGAGCTAGGACCAGAAGCCCGGTCTTATGATCCCACTTCAGTTCCTCTATCCATTCCCCTAATGTAGTCTCACTCTGGAGGAAGAGAAGAAAATAACCTAACTTTTTTTTTTTTTTTTTTTTTTACTGTTTTAATATATTTGATTTAACATATACATTGCAATAGTACCTAAAGGCCATAATTGGGTTTGCCTCTGATGCATATAAAGAATTTCTGAGCAATTTAAGATGGATAATAGGTAAAATTTTGGCTCCCCTGTGCATATGTACAAGAGAGGAAAGTACACAGAATATCTCTTCCATTTTATACAGGGACTTAGATAAGTAAGATTTCTGTTTCCTGTGGTGGTTTTACATTAGTTGTCAGCTTGTTTTGTACTTGAACCCCTTTGAGGAAGACTCAGGAAGCTTGATAATAGCAAAGTTAAGGTTTATGCCCTCACTCTTTCACAGAGCTCACCTTGTTTCCTTTTCCTCACACTCTTTTTCTCCCCTACCCCTCTCTGGTGCATCCTGCAAATTGTAGTTCCTAGACTCAAAGCTCCAAAGAATGAGCTAGGAACAAACTTAAAAACACAAACTGGGGTACCTATCTGCACCTAGTTATATAAACCATCAGCATCTCAGTTCTTGCAGTTCCTGAGTGCAGCCACTGGGAAAAATAAAGCACTACCGGTGTCATTGAGCACCCAAACTGGATTCCACCAGGCAAAATTAGGCCATAGCTAAAAGCAAAATGTTTAGGACTTTTTTCCTTGCATGAGAAGAAAACACTGAGGTCTTCGCAGACATCCTTGCACAGACACAGAAATACTTTTCAGTTCTGTATGAAGTCGGCTTTAACCTCCAGAGTTCTGAGTCTATCCTCCTTGAACTACTTCATCTTTGAGAGACAATTGACAACCTGATTGGGGCTCTGTCTGAAAACATTTCCCCAGCCTATGGCCTATCCAGTAAAGAGCTGCAGCATGATGGACTGCAAATTTCAGATTTCTTGGTCAATGAGATAATACAATACTCCTGATGACTTGCTCTCTTGACCATCATTTCACTCTTTTCCCACCTTCCTATACACTGGCCAACCTAATAAGTTGTATTGCACAAGTATTAAAATAGTCTGGCTACTGCCTCAAATGAGGGGTAAGTGTACAGCAGGGGTAGGCAACCCATGGCACGGGTGCCAAAGGCGGCACGCGAGCTGATTTTCAGCGGCACTCACACTGCCTAAGTCCTGGCCACTGGTCCAGAGAGCTCTGCATTTTAATTTAATTTTAAATGAAGTTTCTTAAACATTTTAAAAACCTTATTTACTTTACATACAATAGTTTAGTTATATATTATAGACTTATAGAAAGAGACCTTCTAAAAATGTTAAAATGTATTACTGGCACGTGAAACCTTAAATTAGAGTGAATAAATGAAGACTTGGCACACCACTTCTGAAAGGTTGCCGACCCCTGGTGTACAGTGTTCAAGACTTCAGTGGTGGTCTTCTGTAAATGTTTAAAGGAATTGCAATAATTAAAAAGATAGGGATTGAAGAAACCTCTCCTCACTCCCTTCTTATCTTCCCATGAACATCCTTCTGCTGCTCATGCCCCTGCCCATGAGGCTCACACTGCTCTTTTCCTTTTCCTTTTCTTTCTGCTTAAAAAAAAGTGCCATATTTTATACTGTCCTTCCCAACCCTGTTAGTTTAGGTGTAAAGGGTTGCCACTAGTGACCACAATGACTGTTTTGAAAGGAGGAACTTGGATCATAGAATTCTAGATAGAGAAGACCAGTTAAGTCACTTAATCCTTCCCACTGCCAATGAAAAATTGTTCCCTGCAGTATTTTATTACTATTAAGTTATTTGACTATTATATAGGTCATTGTTTAAATCTGTGTTTAAATAATGAAGGGGGAATAATTAGGTTTGGACAAATCTCTGAAGATTCAGAATTTAGAGTGTGGTTGGATAAATTATCTAAATCTTTATATGCTTTTCTGAAGAATGGATTTACTATTGAAATATCTTGGCACTGGAAGTCTCAGATTAATAGACTTCTTTGTAAAGTTTTCAGTAATTACTGAATTCTGAGACTCAAGTATCCTGCAAATGTAGAGAAATGTATGAAAAAGGAGGGTGTGTGTAAGAGAGAGGGAGTGGTAGGGGAATTAACAAAGCTTGTTTGAACATCAAAAAGTTTTATTTGGTATTTGGCAGTGGGGTCATTGTTTGGTTAAGGAGCTTATTTTGTACAAAATGATTTGCCCATCCTTAGTAAAAACAGAAGAGAGGAATAAAGGGCTGGAGGAAAAAAATAAAACACTATTTTGATTACTCCTCTTTACAGAGATATTGAACCAGATCTTCAGCCAGTGCAAAGTGACACAGCGTTACTGACTTCAAGGGAGCTATGACAATTTACACCAGCCAAAGAGCTTCCCTATTGCCTTTCTTGGTCTGTTGGACAAAGTAACCCAGTTCCATTCAAAATATGTTTGGGAATCAGCAAAAGCTAAAGGAAGATGGCTTACTGCCACCAACTCTCATGATTTTCGATCATTTTAGACCTTTGTCACAATCCTATAAGCAAGTTGACCGCAGAGTAGACCTCACTGTCACATGTAAAATAAATTAAGACTCATCATGCCCTTCATTTGCACAAGGACAGAGACCAGCCAGATAAATCCTCTGAAGCAATGCCAAAAGACAGAAAGATAGCACTCAGTTTACCTGATTACCAAATAATTAAATAACTTATCAATAACATGGAGCCCATGTAGAGATGCTTAAATGATGATCTATAATAAAACTTGAGTTATCCATGTATTAGTTCACTGAGGTGCTGGATGCATTTAAGATGGCATCCTCATCTTCTGAAGGTATCATAGATATAGACATGCCATTCAGCACAGCTTTCACTGATATGTAACAAAACTGGGAACCTCTTCAGATGTAAATATTCAGACCTCCTTATATTTCTAAATAATGGTTAAAATAATGAAAGGAGCAGAAATGTTAGCATTTTATGTGGAAAAACTCAATGTTTTGATAGAACAATTTGTGCGAGTTAATGAATGATGAATAATTAATCAGATCTGAGAACATTTTAATGGTCCTTGACTTTGCTCTAGGCTGTTAAACACCAATTCAGTTCTTAAATAGCAAATGAATTAGAGGTACTAATACGATATTATTAATGTCTTCAAACTTCATTTCAAGACACAGATGTTCTTGGAAAATGTTGCTATATGAAACATTCAGAGGTCAAATTTACTGTTGTGATTGATGAAAGGGTTGGAATTCTTGATGTACTAGAAAAGTTTTTGTACACTTACCATTACTTCCAGAAATCTGCAGCTCAATTTGAAGAATGTCCAACCAGAAGAGAATCTCTTTTAGCAGTTGATTAAAAATAGCTAGTATACAGCATACAGACTAAACTATCCTGCTGTGTTTACCTATGACCAGGTTTATCTGGCTGTTGTCTCATTAATCACAGAGAACATTAAACCTGTTGTTTTCACAGAGAGATAATGTGACTGATTCTTATCTATTACTGTTTTACTGCTACAACTGGCAAAAACTACTGCAGGTGTTCATTGGACAAAGCCCGGTCCATATAACAATGAATGCCAGTTCATTTCCTATAGCCTAACAGGTGGAAGCATCTGTCCTGCTGAGCCCAAGTTGGTTTTAATTAAATATCTTTCTAATCTTTTTTTCATAGTAGGATTAGTTGTGTTCCCTGTAAAGATTTTATGCTATTTTCTCTCTGTGCCCTAACTCAATATTATATTTTCCCTCTTCATTTTTTAAACCATATGTTAGAGAACAAGCACATAACTAATATTCTTATATTGATATAATTAGGTCTGGCAAATTCTGGATCGACTCATCTCCACATGTGGATGACTTAAGTACTGACGTGTCAATGGCTCAGTGATCATGACTTTAAAGGAGATTCTGGGGCATTTTGCATAGAGACTACCTGCAATATGGAGTACTTAAGTACTGATCTTACAGCATTTACAAATGTGGAGAAATAAGTGGGTCTTTTTGTTGATCAGGTTGAAAAAGTCAACCTGATCAGGCCAAGCAACAGCAACATGCAATACCCAGATAACAACTGAAAGCAAGGAGAAATAAAGTGAGAATTGAGTTTCAGGTTCTGAATTAGAGTGGTAGTGTACTGGAGATGTCTCATCAGGAGATTCCACAGAGAGGATACCATGAGAGTCAATTAATTAACAAATTACTGCATCACTTCAGTTTCACATAATTTTGGTTTCACGTCAGTTGAATTACTTTGAAATCAGTGGAGCTACATTGGTGTAAAACTGGAGTTACACTAGGGTGAATCACACCTTGGTGTGGCACATTTAGGTCCTGCAAAGACAGGGATGCTAGCATCAGACAATCTGTGTGGGTTCTTGAGAATGCACAGGAGATAGCTAAGACCAAGGTTCCAAAGGTCTTAGAGATTGAGAGAAATTTCTTTTAATGTTAATGCATAATTTAAATGGAATTGGATTACAGTATGTATTCTCTCTGCATGCATCCAGACAAATTCCTAGCTAGAGCATTTTGTGACAGATGGTCGATATTTTTGCTACATGCAGTGATATCAGTATACAGGACATTACAGTAGTCTAAATAGCATGAAACAAAGGCATAAAAAAGACCACATTAGAAATAATGCCTGTATTCCTAAACTGCCCAAAGGCTGATTAACCAGAGTAGAAATGTGTGATGCAAACTTTTAACTCAGCGGGGGTTTTGAGGTTCTAACAATAAAATAGCCGTTAAGAGTCAATGTATAATAGGTGGGTGATAGAAGCTCGTATCTGTATCCCACTAGAAATAGTATTCATTTGTGAGAATGTTCAGAAGTGCCAAGTCAGAATAATGATTAGACAAGCTGAGAGTGGAAAAGTAGACAATTGCAAAGTAAGTGCATGTTGGTAGATCACATTACCTAATGATAACTATTGTAGATTGAAAAGCAGAGAGAGAAAAACAGAACGGTGTGGGACACCCGAGACAGTGACTGAATAAACAAAAGCTGGAACACGACAGGTAATTTCCATTCCAATCTACACTTGTCTCAGGGTGTGCAAGAACCACATGACCAGTTCTCAAAAATAGTTTAGTTTTGATGTCCTAGAGGCAGGGCCGGTGCAAGGAAGTTTCGCGCCCTAGGCAAAACTTCCACCTTGTTCCCCCAATCCCTGCCCTGTGGCAGCTCTGCCCTGAGCCCCCCCGTGGCAACTCCCCCCCTTGCCCTGAGGCGCTTACCCTCCGCGGCAGCTCCCCGCCCCCCGGGAGCCATGCGGCACCTCCCCACCCCACCTCACCTCTGCTCCAGAAGCCCTGCTGTCGCGCCCGTCGCCAGACTCATGCCATGTGCGCTAAGCAGAGCTGCAGACCTCTGCCCAGCCACCGGTGCCACCGCTGGCAATGAGAAGAATCGCATGGGATGGAGCGGCTGCTGTGCTGGGAGGGAGAGGGAGTCTGAGCTGCAGGCAGGAAGCCCAGGGGTTCCCCTGGGTCAGCCCGCCACAGGCAGCCCGAACCCCTTTGCTGCTGGTGGCACACTGACCCAGGGGAACCCCTGGGCTGGATGCTGGGGCGGCGCGCTGACCCAGGGGAACCCCTGGGCTGCCTGCTGGCGGCGACGTGCTGACCGAGGGGAACCTCTGGGCTGGCTTCTGATGGCAGCGCGCTGACCCAGGGAAACCCCTGGGCTGCCTGCTGGCGGCTCAGACTGCCTCTCCCTCTCAGCGCAGCGGCCGCTGAAGCGCTTTAAAAAAAATTGGGGCGCCGCTTTTTGGCGCCTCCAAATCTTGGCACCCTAGGCAACCGCCTAGTTGGCCTAAATGGTAGCGCCGGCCCTGCCTAGAGGATTAGGGCCTGTCACGGGGTATGTAGCTGGTTTCTGGGAATAGACTGAGCCCAGCTCCCCTTGACTGGAACAAGTGAGATTAATACAACTAATTAAAGAGGGCTGGGCTACACCTAGGACTATAAAGGGCTGCTAGTCGGCACCTGGGGAGAAAGGATTCAAAAGGCTGAGCCTTGAGCAGCAAAGGCCACACTGGAGTGGAGCTAACTCCTGTGGTGGATCCCTGAAGCAAGGGGGCCAAGAGCTCAAGGAAGCAATCCTGAGGCTGCTGCTCCAAGGGGGGAGCAGAGCTGACTGAGGCTAGGAAGCTGCCAAGAGCTGGAGTGCCAGACCCTGCTTGGAACAGTGCTTCTGAAGCTGGAGGGCCAAGGGTTGGGTTAAGACAGTGTTTTGTTTTCATTTTGTTATGAAAGTTATGAAAATAAACCTCCTTGTATGCAACTGGGTGTGGCAGTGCATGCTTTGGAGCTGGGAAGAAGCAGTGGACCTCGGTGACAGGACCCAATCCTGAGAGTGCTGAGCTCCTGTGATGAGATGCTGAATCTACCATCAACATGGTAGAATTGTGAAGAAAGTACCCTTTGTCCAATGGGAGCTGAATTTAATTCATCGTTACTTGGCAGGAGGCACTTTCCGCTGCACAGGATTGGATCGGTGATGGGCCTCACACCCATCACCTGGAAGGCAAAGGAGAGAACCCCAATTAGTCATGCTCCACAGCTGGGGCAGTGGCAACTAACTTATCATATCATGTCTAGCAGAAGTGGAGTTATACTGTAAAGGAGCTGAGGGAGCTCAACTGAGAGGAGGAGAACCCAAGGGGAAGCAGGCTGAGAGTTCCCATGGTCTCTGGGGGGCTTGGGGTAGGCAGACTGAGGGAGGCTGCTGCAACAGAATTGATCCCTGTGACAGGCACTGGAAAGGGAGCAAGATCCAGAGAGATACTGCAGAGGGGATAGGAGTTACCTACAGAGAGAAACCCATAGGGAACATAGGATGCTGTGGGAGGGAGCCCACTGAGATGAGGGTTTTAAGCTGAACCAGAAGACTTCAATATCCCAAGGGATAGAAGACTTTTTTTGGATTTTCATTTGGACCTTCCAATCCTGGAATAGGATTCAACTTTGTGAATTTGCAGGAAGGCTGAGCGACAGAGGACCTGATAATACCTGGTAAGACCCAGGGTCAGCCAGCAGGAGGTGCAGGAGCCATGGATGACATTAGGCACAAATGCAAGACAGTGCTCCAAGGGTGTTAGTCCTCTAATCATGATGACACCCTTCTTTTAGCATGGTAAAGATAATAAAATTAGGGGCTAGTTCCTCAATTGATATAAGTTGGCATAGCTCTGACTTCAGTGGTGCTGTGACGATTTACACTGTCTCAGGGTCTGGCCCTGTATATTTGAAATGGATCCATTTTAAATATTCAATGTGCCTCTACCTCTACAGTTGCTTGCTAATGATGAGTTATACTCTTACAATCATGTAGCTTGTTTCTAAATTGTTTTAATTGTGAAGTCAATGATCATTCCAACCACATCTGAGTCTACCACAATGGAATGCCAAATTAGAAACACTCAAGTGGGTATTGACATGCAGAAAAGGAGTGATGTTAGAGAGGTACAGAAACAATAGAGTTTGCCCTGCTTGTTGCAAATTGTATGGACAGCTACAACTACCCATGGAGGCGTTGAACGCAATCTAATAACACATATATGGGGAAGCAGTTTCACATTCTGCACTCAGTCAGAAAACAGGATATAAAAGATAGAATAACCTGTAATTTTGATATCATTGTGTATGCAATCAAATTCCCATGCCTCATACGACACATAGTGGAAACAACCCAGCCAGTTAAGATAGGAATAATAGCACATAAAAGTGTAGGAGACAAAATCCAATCCGAACTCCTGTGTGGCAACAACACTTCAAGGTAAAATTGCACAACCCGTTTCAAGTTTCACACTGAAGCAATTAAGAAATCAAGAAGAGGGCATAATAAACCCTGTTGCAAGAAAGAGAATCTGCTTGGCTTTTATTTCTCTGCAGGCTTTATGGTATTCCTTAGTAAAGTGACTGTGGACCAGGATTTTGTATCCCCTCTAGAGAGGAAAAATAAACGTTAAGAATCAATTTCAGTAGTGGTATAATTGTGATAAACTTCATGAGATTTCAAATGGCTGTAGGAATAAATTCCTATCTGAACTGGTAGGGGATGAGCTAAATAACATCTTTTATCTAATTCCTATGTTTCTATTCACTGAGCCATTATTTCAAACCCATTGGATCCTTTGGGAACGTCTGTAACTTTTTACTAAACTAGTATTTAAAAGCCAATTTTGATATTTCTCTAAAAATTGGACCACATACTTCAAAAACTTTTGTGGGTTTTTTTTCTATTAACTTGGGGCCTGTTGCAAAATTTACTGAAGTCATTGAGGGTGTGTTTTGATAACTTCAATAGGCTGTGTGCCAGGATTTTGGGGAATAGGATGGACCCTATTATAAAAGTAATAGGTATTTTGTTTGTGAACCAGGTTATGTAAAGTCTGACCGAATTAGTACTTGACTTAAATGTCTCCATTTAAGGAATGGGATAGAACATAGCAAAAGGTTAGAAGTTCCAAGTACAGTACTTCATTTGTAGGATTGTGAATAGTATACACTAGTTCTATGAATTATTGTTAATTCACTAAAAAAATCTACCCTCTGTAAATAACTGACTTACACATGAGAATTTTGTGCCTCAAAATATATCAAAATTATTTATGCATACAAATGAACACAAGATTCATTAAGTGAAATTGTTTACTACACTGAATGAATTGAAGATACTTTTCCTCTTATGCAACATCTATATACTGTAATTCCTTATCTCTATTAACATTTAAATAGAGTTACAAAGGAATTAGAGTAAATTTACCCGTGTGTCTCATGAAGGTTATTCAGTTGAATGCTGATAGACTCAAGAGTTTTACATAAATAAATCAAAAGTAGAGATGGTCAAACCAGTTCAGGGAAAAAAGAACTGGCCACAAATCCTAACAAATACCAAATCAAATGTGAAAGTTTAAGAGTCAGGGGCGGGGGAAAAAAACAAACAAATCCTTAGCTCATTTCAAGGTGTGTTCTGTCTTCTTCTCCAGCCACATCACAGTACCTCCAACATCTTTGCTGATATCTCAGGAAATCCATGGTAGGATTACAGTAAATTAGGTAGCCTCTTCTGATTTCTAATCTCATAAAGATAGATTCTGCCACCTCTTGCTTCAAGTAGTATCTTTCATTTCATTGTGCAGTGAAGTAGTACTTAATGTGAGTCAAAGAATTGGCCCAGAATTACTTGGATGCAAATGATCTGAAAAGAAAAAAACAGACATCTTGCATTCAGCAGAGACCACCATACTTGCAAAGAACTAACGATAGGAATATCAGCAAAGACAAAGAACATGTTCTAAACTCAATGAAATGAAAGTGAGACTGGATCAGAGCAGGAGAAAAACTGAGCACAAAGAAGGAGAATCCCTGCTTTGGATATATAGGGTAATTGGAGATTTTGTACCTCCCACTTTAATAGTGTCTGATCCTTAGGATATTTTTGGCAACCAAATCTGCTTCTTTTTCTTTCCTAGAGCTCTGCTAAAGCACACTGACTGACTGTTTCAAAATAATTAAAGGAGTTTTAAAGTTCTTTGAATTTAAAATAATTTATCTGGTAGATAAAATTGTGAATGAATGAAATCATAGTCTTTCTAGACTTTTCTTTCATGATCTGAATACATATTCCTTATAATGTGCAGTCTTGTAACTCTAAACTATTTAAACTTGTGGAAAATAGGTCAGAGCACAATTTCCTAATGTAAATTAAGATGGTAACGATTATGGCAAGGTTGTGGGGGTACCTGGAGATGGTCTATATATCTTAATATAATGAAGAAAATGATCAAGACCTGGCTGATTACCACCTGCTAAAACATCACAATAGATTTAACCTTTTCTCCTACCTTCTCCCTGTGGGTGAAATCCTGGTATTATTGAAGTCAATAACCTCAGTGGAGCAAGGACTTCACCCTCCTTGTATTTGTCTCCTCTGAAGGTAAGCCCCTTGGAGTGGGGATGATGCCTTCTTTTGCTTTTGTGTAACACACATCGCAACCTGGCTGCCACCGGAAACAATTATTTGTATTGCACCAGTGCCTAAAGGTTCCAGTCCTAGGCACTGTACACATGCATTTAATGTAAAGGCTAGTGTAAAGGTTTGTGATGATGTAGTAGAATGGTAGTTAAGAGAAAATGGAGAGTCTGATTTCTCTGGTGGCTAAAAAAAGGGGTGGTTGCTTTTAAAATCACCTAGTGAAAGCTTTACTTCCTGATGAAAGAAATGGTGAGAGAGGGGGGAAAAAAGGTAAAAGCAATGTTGCCTTTATATATATATATTCCTTTAGCATATGTACCATTATATACAAGTCTGTTTAGGGTTGCCATCTACTTTATAAAGCTCAATAGACATAAAAAATCTTTTAGTTTTCTTACTGCATCCATGATGAAGGGGTATTCCATTAAGGCTGAAAAATCCCACTACTTATATTGGTCTTGTCTACACTACTAGCCTCTTTCTCCTGAAAGTTCTAATTGTTGCTAACACTGATACAGCTGCAAGATTGGTAGCCATAGGCATATCTACCTCTGAGTCATCTAGACCTTCTCCAACCAAGAGTAATCAACAAGGTGCTAAAATCTCTGGAATCTGCAGCAGCCTTGTCTGTACTAAGGCCTGGTCTATATCACATGGTTAGGTTGTTATAAGCTGCCTCGCAATGACTTAGTTGTGGAAGTGTCTTCACTTAAATTTGGCTCCCACTAATGTAAGTGTCTCTGTATGTCAATTTAGTAGCACCAGCTCCTCGAGCAGCGTAGATTCATGGTGGATGTAATTAGGTTCACGCAGAGTCAGTATAGACACTGCATTGCTTATGTAGACTGTTATTGGTCTACAGAAACTGTCCCTCAATGCCCCACACTGACATTACAATTAGTACAAGCACTTGTGGTGAGGATGTGCACCGCTGGCACAAGGAGCCATGTGGGCATACACAAGCAATTAAATAACTGTATGCCGACATAATTTAGGTCGACATAATTCTCATAGACTCCTAGAGTTTAAGGTCAAAAGGGACCATTGTGATAATCTAATCTGACCTCTTGCACATCGCAGACCAGAGAACCAAACCAACCCACTTCTGTAATAGACCTCTAGGCTCTGACTTAGTTACTGAAGTCCTCAAATCATGGTTTAAAGACTTCACCATTCTTAAAGAGAATTCACATTTAACACTAGTTTAAACCTGCAAGTAACCCATGCTACATGCAGCAGAGTAAGGCGACCCAGGGGAAAATTCCTTCTCGTCCTCAAATATGGCAATCAGTGAGCCCCTATGTATGTGAGCAAGACCCACCAGGCAGATACCTGGGAAAGAATTCTCTGTAGTAACTCAGAGCCCTCCCCATCTAGTGTCTACTCTTCAGTTGTTGAGAATTTTTGCTACTGGCAGTCACCCATGGGCCACATGCCATTATAGGCAGTCCCATCATACTATCCTCTCCATAAACGTATCAATCTCAGGCTTGAACCCAATTAGTTTTTTTTCCACCATTGCATCCATTGGAAGGCTCTTCCAAAATTTCACTCCTCTGATGGTTAGAAACCTTCACCTAATTTCTAGCCTAAACTTGTTGATGGCCAGTTTATATCCATTTGATCTTGTGTCCAAACTGGTGCTTAACTCAACTCCTCTCCTTGTCTGGTATTTATCCCTCTGATGCATTTATAAGAGTAATCATACCTACTGTCAGCCTTCTTTATGTTAGGCTAAACAAGACAAGCTCTTTGAGTCTCCGTATAAGGTAGGTTTTCCATTTCTCAGATCATACAGTAGCCCTTCTCTGCACCTGTTCCAGTTTGAATTAGTTTTTCTTAAATACTGGACACCATAATTGAACAGTGA
The DNA here is from genome assembly GCF_020497125.1 of Mauremys mutica. Classification (NCBI taxonomy): domain Eukaryota; kingdom Metazoa; phylum Chordata; order Testudines; family Geoemydidae; genus Mauremys; species Mauremys mutica. The sequence continues at coordinate 50,045,760 of NC_059079.1, read as the reverse complement.
TTTCCAGAAAAGATCTCACCAGTGCCTTGTATAATAGTACAAACACTTCCCAATCTCTACTGGAAATGCCTCACCTGAAGCATCCTAGGATTGCATTAGCTTTTTTTCACAGCCACATCACACTGTCTCAGGATCATCCTGTGATCAACCAACACTCTCAGGCCTTTCTCCTCCTCTGTCACTTCCAACTGATAAATCCCTAGCTTATAGCAAAAATTCTTCTTGTTAGTCCCTAAATACATGACCTTGCACTTTGCACTATTAAATTTCATCCCATTTTTATTATTCTAGTTTATATGGTCATCCAGATCTTCTTGTATGATATTATGGTCTTCCTCTATATTGGCTATACCTCACAACTTTTTGTGTCCTCTGCAAATTTTATTAGCGCACATCCACTTTTTGTGCCAAGATCAGTAATAAAAATGTTAAAGATTGGTCCCAAGACTGATCCCTGAGGAATTCTACTAGTAACCTCCCTCCAGCCTGACAGTTCACCTTTCAGTGTGACCCATTGTAGTGTCCCCTTTAACCAGTTCCTTATCCACCTTTCAATTCCCAAATTAATCCCCATCTTCTCCAATTTAACTATTAATTTGCCATGTGGAATATATCAAATGCCTTACTGAAATCCAAGTGGATTAGATCTATTGCATTTCCTTTGTCAAAAAGTCAGTTATTTTCTCAAAGAAGGAGAATCAGGTTGGCCTGACACGAATGACCTTTTGTAAAATCATGTATTTTATCCCAATTACTGATCACCTCTATGCCCTTAACTACTTTCTCTTCCAAAATTTGTTCCAAGACCTTGCATACAGTTGAGGTCAAACTAACAGACCTGTAGTTTACTGGATCACATTTTTCCTCCTTTCTTAAAAATAGGAAGTAGATAAGCAATTTTCCAGACGTAGGGTATGACTCCTGAGTTTACAGATTAATTGAGAATTCTTCATTTTGGACATGCAATTTCATGTGCCAATTCCTTTTAATATTCTTGGCTAGGGGCTCTCTGGGCCTCCTGATTTGGTCCCATTAAGCTCTTTGAGTTTGACTTCCACCTTGGGTGTGGTAATTTCTATCTTCATATCCCTGTGGCAATTAGCCAGCCTGCCACTACCCGTAAGCTCTTCATTAGCCTCATTAAAAACTGAGGAAAAGTTTTTATTTATCTGTTGGGCCATCCCTGGATAATCTTTAATCTCCTCCTTTTCCACTTTTTATATGGCTTTAGAATCTTTTACTCTTCTTTTTAATTCCCTTTGCAAAGTCCAACTCCGCTTAGCTGTTGGCAATTCTCCCTTTATCCCTACACTTTCTGATCTCCAAGAGATAACTGTCCTTTGTTGATCCATCCCACCTTCCATTCCCTGTACGCTTTCTGCTTTCCCTTATGCACCTATTTGAAATGTTTACTTATCCAGCTTGGTCTGCAACCCTTCTTTTATGACTTTTTTCCCCCTTGTGTGGGATACAGGCTTCAGATAGCATCTGCAACTTTGCCTTAAAGTAATTCCAAGCCTCCTCTGGATTCAGATCCTTGAGTTATTCAGTCCAGTTCACTTCCTTAATTCCCCTTTTTTTTTTAAGTTAGCCCTTTTGAAATCAAGGACCCTTGTTGCAGAACTATTTTTGTTTATCCTTCCATTTAACTTAATCTGAATTAATGATCAGTCGAAATAAAGTTGTCCTCTACAACCAGCTGTTCTATGAGGTCCTCAATACTCACCAATACCAAATCTAGGATTGCATCACCTCTTGCTGTTTCAGCAACTATTTGGTGAAGAAATCTGCCAGGTATCACATCAAGGAAAATCTGGGCCCTACTATTATTAGTAACACTTGTCCTCCAATCTAAATCTGGGAAGTTAAAGTTTCCCATAATCACACAATTCCCAGTAGTATTTATTTAATTAAAAATATGAAATAGTCATAGACTTTAAGATCAGAAGGGACCATTATGATTGTCTATTCTGATCTCCTGCACAACGCAGGCCACAGAATCTCACCCACCCACTCCTGTAACAAACCCCTAACCTATGTCTGAGCCACTGAAGTCCTCAAATCATGGTTTAAAGACTTCAAGGTGCACAGAATCCAGAAAGTGACCTGTGCCTCACCCTGCAGAGGAAGGTGAAAACCCCCCAAGGCCTCTGCCAATCTGCCCTGGAGGAAAATTCCTTCCTGACCCCAAATATGGCTATCAGCTAAACCCTGAGCATGTGGGCAAGATTCACCAGCCAGACACCAGGAAAGAATTCTCTGTAGTAACTCAGATCCTACCCCATCTAACATCCCATCACAGACCATTGGGCATATTTACCGCTAATAGTCAAAGATCAATTAATTGCCAGAATTAGGCTATTCCATCATACCTCCCCTCCATAAACTTATCAAGATTAGTCTTGAAGCAGATACGTCTTTTGCCCCCACTACTCCCTTTGGAAGACTGTTCCAGAACTTCACTCCTCTGATGGTTAGAAACCTTCATCTAATTTCAAATTTAAACTTCCTGATGGCCAGTTTATATCCATTTGTTCTTGTGTCCACATTGGTACTGAGCTTAAATAATTCCTCTCCCTCCCTGGTATTTATCCCTCTGATATATTTGTAGAGAGCAATCATTTCTCCCTTCATCCTTCTTTTGGTTAGGCTAAACAAGCCAAGCTCTTTGAGTCTCCTTTTATAAGACAGGTTTTCAATTCCTCGGATCATCCTAGTAGCCCTTCTCTGTACCTGTTCCAGTTTGAATTCATCCTTCTTAAGCATGGAAGACCAGAACTGCACACAATATTCCAGATGAGGTCTCACCAGTGCCTTGTATAACGGTACTAACACCTCCTTATCTCTACTGGAAATACCTCGCCTAATGCATCCCAAGACTGCATTCACTTTTTTCACGGCCATATCACATTGGCAGCTCATAGTCATCCTGTGATCAACCAATACTCCGAGGTCCTTCTCCTCCTCTGTTACTTCTAATTGATGAGTCCCAAGCTCATAGCAAAAATTCTTGTTATTAATTCCTAAATGCACGACCTTGCACTTTTCACTATTAAATTTCATCCTATAAATAGGTCTCTATCCATATTCAGCTCTGATCCTGGTGGTCTACAGCACACCCCAGCACTACATAAAGGGATCCTCTAGTAGCTTTCTTCCCCAAAGTGATTTTGGCCCAAACAGACTCTCTTATCCATTCCATCACTTCTAATTTCTTTACATTCTATTTTATCATTAATATACACTGTTACTCCACTACCTTTACCTTTATTTCTGTCTTTGCTGAACAGCACATAGCCTTCAATACCTGTGTTCCAGTCATCACTACTATTCCACCATGTTTGTTGTCTCTATAATATATAGTTTCAATTCTTGCACCAGTAATTCTAGTTCCATTTTTTTTTACCCAGGCCCCTTGAACTGGTGTGAAATCATCTTAACTGTTGCTGTTTGACTTTGCCCACATTCCTCGCCTGATTGGGTACAGTCATTTTACAACCAGCATCATCTATCTGACTGGTATCAGCACTATTCTTCCTCTTAATGTCCATTCCCCTACCTATTACTGTTCTTTTCTCCATTCCTCTATCATTTCTTACTTGATTTTCCTCCCTCTCAATGTACTCTAGTCTGTAGTGTAGACATGTCCTAGATCTCTTACCACTGGTGAAGCTGTATCAGCAATAGCAATAGTGGGACATTAATATGAAAAGAGTAGTATAGATACACCCAATAGTATTTTTGCCTGAATATAGGGTGTAAGACTAAGATTATTTTTGTACTTTAGTGTGAGCCACAAATAACAATCAAAAGCTCAACTCCATTGTTCCTGTGAAAGTAAAGGCTTTGGGGTCAGCAGGGAGGAGCAAAAGAGAAAGTTTTGTAACTTGGCGCCCAGCCCTATCATTATAGAAACATAGTGAAATCTTAAATTGCCCTTTTTGCATTTCCTTGTATCCTGCAGAGTGTACTTAACAATTAGTGCATATAAATCTGTTGTGTACAGCATGCCACTTTGCCTTGCAGGTTCATAACATCAAAAGAATAATGGCTTAATATTAGCTTTTCCTCATCTCATATTAAATAAACAAAGTAAATATAATTTCTACAAGTACATAAGACACTTAATTAGAATGTAAGCTACTCTTGTAAATCTCCCACTACCTTACTGTATTTTAAACATTTGTGATACAAATAGGTTTTGTAGCTATATAAACTGGGAATTAAAATAAACTATAATCTAAGCATACAGAAGGTTATCATAAACTATGTAAAGCAATTACTGAACAGTACACATCTAATGTATTTACAACTTGGTTCCTAGTATTTATTTAATCTCAAATGGAAACTACTTCAATACTTTAGAAATGTATTATTTTAGATTTTTTTGGAGAATAATGTTCTTCTATGATCATCTCAGGATAGAGGAATATGTGTACAAACCCATGTAATGAAAATAAACAGAATTATTGATCTAAAAACTACAGGCTCATAGGTCAGAATAATAAGGAATCTAATAATTTAAGAAAATAAAAGCCTTTTTTTTTGTACCTCTTAATTACACTGAATAACAATTATTCCTGTGGTAAGGGCCACTTTCCTCAATAGGGTTACTCATTTGAGGAGGTGTTCTATAATGTTTGTAAAGATTACATATTGAGACCCTAAAGAAGTTGTAAAATGTGCCAGAGTGACAATAACAAGACTGGTTACTTAAACCAGCTGTGTTATTGACAGGCTGAATGGGTTGTGGAGATATGGTTTGGAGAAGCACGTTTTGCTATACATGACTTGTTCAGAGCAGTTCATTTTAGAACATACAAGAGAAGAGGTTAGTCACCCAAAGACCCATTTACACTATTAAACATACCATGCTGGAAGATGGTATAAGAACACAACATTCCCCCCAACTATATTATATGATGGATTGTTTTGCCCGTGTTGTCTAGATTTGCTTTGGTGATGGCAAGACAAAATACTGGTTCAGGGCTGTGGGCCTACTCTAATGCTCCCATCGTTGCTAACATAGTGAAGAAACAGGAGGATATATTTTAGGGGGGGAAAGGCTAGCGTAGATATAAGTGTGACTGAAATGTGTTAGCAAGGAAGTGGTTGTATTATGTTTCTAGCAGTTTACTTAACCGGTTTGGGCAGGAATGTTTTTGTCTGAAACCTGTTAGAAACGTTAGAAATGATACTGTAGGGCCATCTAGAGAGCTAGGGTGAAATCCTAGCTCCCTGTAGTCAATGGGAGTACCACAGTCTATGGCACAAGACATGCTAACATAATCCTCAGAATAAAATCCTTGTCCAGATTAGGCTTGGAAATCATGCTGGGACCTTGTAAAGCCCAATCTATTTACCCTGTGAATCTGCACTGTTGCTGAAAATGAATATCAGTGGTTCCCTCTGAACTGTTATTTGAAAATGGCTACATTGCTAGTGGAGAAGGGACAGAGCTATTTTCAGTATAAATTCTGAAAGATTTAGAAAGACTTGATGGAACTGAGGCTTAATCAGATTTTTTTGAAATGGTATTAGAACAGTTTAATGATATTAAAACAGTTTCTTCTAGTATGGCTCCTAAGTTGTTTTCAACCCGAAATCATGCAAAACTTGTCTGGGTTTTTTTGTTGTTGTTTTTGTTACAAATTTGAAATGCAGAACAGTTTAACTGAAAGCTTCATTAAGACTCATGAACCTTTGTGTCAAACCTGGACTCCATTTCTATTGAACCCTGTCCAGTTTATTTCTTTACAAAACTATAATGTAATTTTTTGTCATGTTTGTGACAAACAAGAGGATAGGAAAAACAAAACTCATAGTTATTAGATCATGTGGTTACACAGAATCATAGAAATGTGGGACTAAAAGGGACCTTCAGAGGTCATCTAGTCCAGCCCCACCCTGAGGCAGGACCGAGTATACCTAGACCATACCTCACAGGTGTTTATCTGACCTCTTCTTAAGCCTCCATTGGCAGGGTTTCTGCAATCCATTCTCTTGGAAGCCTATTTGAGTGCTTAAGTACATTTATAGTTAGATTTTTCATAATATCTAACTTAAATCTCCCTTGCTGCATACTAAGCCCATTAATTCTTGTCCTATTTTCAGTGGAAATGGAGGGCAGTCATCTTTTAATAACAGCAGTTAACATATCTGAAGACTTTATCAGATCCCCCTGCTTAGTCTTATTTTCTCAAAACTAATCACACTCATTTTTTTAAACTTTTTCCTCATAGATTAAGTTTTCTAAAACTTGTACTATTTTTGTCACTGTCCTCTGGACTCTCTTCAATTTGTTCACATCTTTGTTAAAGCATGGCACCCAGAACTGGACACCATTCTCTAGCTGAGGCCTCACCATTGATGAGTAGAGCTCGATAACTACCACATGTCCTACATACAACCCTCCTGTTAATACACCACAGAATATTAGCCTTTGTCATAACTGCATCACATCATTGATTTATTCAATTTGTGATCCACTATCACCATCAGGTTCTTTTATATAGTTTTACATGTGATTTTTCCCCCTCCTTCCTAAATTTAGTACTTGTATTTATTGAATTTCATCTTTATTTCAAACCAATTCTCCAATTTATCAAGGTCTTTTTTAATTCTAATCTTGTGTAACCCTTCTGCCCCTCTGAGTTGGCAGCAACAAGGACCGGGTTCAGTATCCAGGGGTTCCGTTTCAATAACACAATGCAAAACTGGCTCGAGCCCCCACCCAGTGACCTGGGACAATTACATACCACCCCCCCAGGCGCCTCTAGGAGGCAATACTTCCCCACTCGCAAGCACGAAGTCTGAGTGTAGCAAAATCCTTTTAATAAAGGAGGGAAACAATGTGGCATCACGTTGGAGAGACACCACAAACAGGACTATACACAAACCATAAGCAAAAACCCACCTCCAAGTACATTTGGCACTATCCTTAGGGTCTTAAGTCCAATCACCCCAAAGTCCAACAACCCAAAAGTCTCAGTCTCCGGTCAATGCCACCCCAGAGTTCAAAAGTTTATCTGCAGCGTCTTACCCCCCCCAGCCTGGGTGGAAATGGGGGGGGGGTCGCACACACAGGGTGCTAGGGACACCTTACGTGGGCCAGGGCCGACTGCCCCGCTTCTCCGTGGAGTTCTGCTGCAGCCTTCACCACGACTGGCTCCACTCCACCAGCTGTGCCGCTCCTCCAGCAGACCCGTGAACCATGTCAGCCATCCCCACAAACCGCTCCACACTGCTCACTGTTCCATGGGCTGCTCCAACATGCTGCAGACTGCTCCGCTCTGCCAGCTGCTTGGTGATAGATCTTCAGACTCTCCCACTACTTAACACAGCATTCAGTGATCTCAGCTTAGTAAGCTTAGCTCTTTTAGTGATTTCAACTTGTAGTAGGAGAGCCCAACTGCCACATGGCCCAACGTGAATTCAGGTCAGCAACCTCCAGATGCACTCCTAAAGGATTCAAAATTAGCTCTGCTCTTTAACAGTGGAGAGAGGAGGAAGTGCAATTGGTGTTCCAGGCCCTCAAAAGGGGCCCATACCATCAGGTACACACACCAGTCCCCAGCCTCTCTGCCTTCACTGGGTTTTGGAACCGATGTCCCTTGTCTAGCAAGTACTATTTAATGTAGGTTGAGTCATTTCTGTCATAAAGCAGTCTCATAGTTCCTCATTCACATAATTAAGGTAACAGACCCTTTTTTTCCTTCCTGCCCCAATAACAAAGAAATTGGGGATTCCACAGTGTGAAAATAACCATCCCATGCTGCTGTGTGTTATGCTAAGTGGAGTGGGTTTACCAATGCAAATGCACATTCCTAAAATTCCTTTGCCCACTCCTCATAATGTACCACCAGATGTCAGGGTAGATCTCATCCTGACTCTGCTTACACTTGTCTTCCAAAATGCTAGCAACCCCACCCAACATGCTGTTATCTGCAAATTTTATAAGCATACTTTCCACTCCAGTATCCATGTTGGTAAAGAAAATATTGAATATTACCAGACTCAGAACAGAAACCCTATTAGATATGGCCCCAGAGTTTGACAGTGAACAACTGATAGCTACTTTTTGAGTACAGTCTCTTAACCAGTTTTTCACCTACCTTTTATAGTAATTTAATCAAGACCATATTTCCTGAGATTGCTTATGAGAATATCATGTAAGGCTTTTGACACAATCCCACTAAAATCAGGATATATCATGTCTATAGCTTCCTTTCTACCCATTAAGTCAGCAATCTTTTCAAATAAGGAAATAAAGTTTACTATCTGGTTACAATCTCTTTAGTGAAGACTGAAGTGAAATCAGCTTTCTTGATGTCATCTGTTATTAGCTGTCCTTCCCTGCTAAGTAGAGGAACTTATACTTTCTTTTATCTTTCTCTTGTTCCTAATGTATTTGAAAACACCTTTCTTATTGACTTTTATGTCCCTTGCTAAGTGTAACTCCTTTTTTTTTCTTTTTTTTTTTTTTGCCTTATCCTTTCTGACTTGGTCACTACATGCCTTGTGCTATTCTTTTGTACTTAGGAATTGGTTCTTGTTTCCACTTTTTTTGTAGGATTTTCACTTGATTTTTCAGGTCATTAAAGAGCTCCTGATGGAGCCAAATTGACCTTTTAGTGTTCTTCCTATCTTTCCTTTTCATTAGGATAGTTTGCTGTTACACCTTTAATAGTGTTTCTTTGAGGTAACTGTTAGTTCGTCTGAACTCTATTTTCCCTTAGATTTTCTTCCTGTCAGTTTCTGAATTTGTTAAAGTCTGCTTTTCTTGAAGTTCAGTGTCCTTATTCTGCTGCTTTTACTCCTGCCTCTACTTAGAATAATGAAATCATTATTTCATGATCATTTGCATCCACATTGCTTTCAGGAGTTGCAATCAAGTCTTCCTTGTTAATCAAAATCAAGTCTAAAATGGCTGTGCCTCTGGCTACTTCCTCCACCTTCTGAAACAAAAAGTTGTCCTCGGTACATTCCAAGAAATTATTGGAAATTTGTGTTTTGCTGAATTACTTTCCCAACAGATATCTGGGAACTTAAAGTCCCCCATTACTAACATGTCTTTTGTTTTGGTTATTACTTGTATTTGTTCTGCTTCTTTCTCCTTTTGATTAGGTAGTCCACAGTAAACCCATACCATGACATCACCCATATTTTTTCCCCTTTTTAACTTCATTCAGACTTTTAATTGTTCTGCCCCCCGCCTCCTTCTGGACGTCAGAACAGGTGCATATAGAACAAATGCATTAATACATCAAGAACATATACAACACCTCCTCTCCTTTCCCCTGCCTGCCTCACCTGAACAAGCTTTACCCCTCTATACCAATATTCCAGTCATGAGACTTATCCCACCAACTCTCTGATGCTAAGTTAGCTTCTGGACTAATACTTCTATTTTTTTCCTGTTTATTTCCCCTCCTGCTTGCATTGTGCATAGGTATCTCAGATGTTGCCCAGATCCCCTCACTACTTTTTCCCTGGCTTCTTCTATGCAGGGGACTGAACTAGATGACCTCTTGATGTCCCTTACAGTCCCATGATTCTATGATCCTAATGTAATTTTCCATTCCTCGTCCTCGCAACATTTAGCCCTCTGTTAAGGTCACCATTTTTTTAATACATTTTTTATATGTGGGCTTTTGTCACCTGCCTCCTTTGAATCTTGTTGAAAGCCCTGCTCACAAGGTTGTTGAGTTAGTGTGTACAAGTTGATGTGTTAGATTTTCTGATCAGGCTATAGCCCATTGGCACCACTGAAATAGAGAAACTACGCTGGTGTAGGTGAATTCTGCTGATGCATCTGCCCGGCAACCAGAACCCGTTCCCTTCTGCCCCTACCTCTAACATAGGGGATATGGCAGAGTTACACTATGCCAATCCTCTACTGTCACAGAGTCTGTTAAGAACCCTGAAACAAGAGATCAAACAGAGTTAGGTGGCAGCAAACCTAAGATGTGCTGTGGCAGGCTCTCAAAATCAGGAACCAGCTCTGATATTTTCCCACCTCCTTTCTCTCCTGCACCAAAGGAAGGTTGTTTCCAAACAGTATACAGCTAGATTGTGTGACCCTGAGCAATGGTGATTTTTAGACAGCAAGCATTGCAGCAGTGTGAGTAGGTTTTGCCCAATCTAACATCACTGGCAACCAATGAAAAGTTTCTCTCACTGAATCAATTTCGTTTTCTTCATATCTATTGAATATTTTGCCTTGTATCATCTCCCCTTTAGTAGTTTTAGAGATATTTTGGGTGAGATTTTTAACAAATCAGCCTCCCCTTGTTTTAGCCTAGCCATTAAATGCAGGTACAGGTATGGTCACCTAAACATTGCAATGCTCAGCATCACATCACCTAAATTTTAGGCACCTAGAAAACCACAGGAATGACACTGCAATACAGAAAGTCTGAGTTAGGCTCCTAGAATCCTGATACAATGCATGGGGAGAGACAGGTGCCTCAGAGTGTGATCTCCAAAAACCACCAGACTAGGCAGGGAGCTCTCTAAGCTAGCCAACAGAAGATTCAGTGAGATGGGTGCATGCCACTCTCTTGGAGTTCTGCACATAGAATGAGGGAGCAATGTATGTTCTCAGGGGCTGGAACATAGGTGCCTAGGGAACTTTTACTACAAAATCTTAGACACTGAGAGAATATAGGTGCCTACAAACTTAGATGACGACAGAGTGGGGGGTTTTTGGATTGCATGGGTGCCTAAAATGTTATCTAAGTACCTTTTTGTGTGTCCCATCCTTAATTGTCTGCCTAATAGAGGTAGCTACTCCCCCCCAAAAAAAATCTGATAGGCATTTAAACAAACTACATGCATACATGTATGTTGTACATATGTATAATTGTAGGCATAACAATGTGCCTCTAAGATAGAGGTCCAATAAAAGAAGGCTAGCTTTTAAAACTCTGGCCCTTTTTCCTTCACTTTTGAACTTGATTAGGGTTTGTGTATTAACAATAGCATGTGTTCTTGGTAAAACTAGACTGGAATTCAGTCTTGTAGTTAATGAGGTCAGTGTAAACCATTAACTGAACAATGTCCTTCTGTTTTAGCTGGCATTATGTGACGTTCTATATATGAATAAATATAGATATGGGCAGAAACTGCATTACTTTCCACTTTCTTTCACAAAGCATTGAATCTGAGCTCTAATTTACTGGTGGTGAAGCAATGGCCGAGAGTGGGGGGAAATATATGGTCTGGTTTTATATTCTTTGTAATCTGGATCATGAACAATTAAATTATATCATCTATACACTTTTTCAAAGCATGTATAATGAAGATATTTTAATGCAATCAGGTCCTTCTTCAGTTTTCAATCTATCAGCTAAAAGAAAGATGAGAACTTGTAGCTACAGATTTTGTAAATAAAGCACAGTTTATAAAAAGTTTTGACTAGCTTTATATACAGTATTTAATAATATTACTGTCCAATATAAAAACAAAATCCTGTCCTAGGCTCAAGTCTCCAACATCAACATTAGAAAATAACCAATTAGACATCACATAAATTCATTGTATCCCTCCCAGCTCAAAAAAAACTAAAGAGGGAAACCATTCCTTGCTGCTGCCTTTGCTATAAGATTGTCCAACAGCAGATTGGGGGATAACAAAGCCCCAGTGTTGTGAACTCCAGTAAAAAAAAATTGACAGGTGTATACATCCTCTATCAATGAGACAGATAGAATCCTCTCCACACCTGTTGGTTGCTCACCCCAAACTACTAACATTGTTTGTCTGATTTGGAGTGAGCTTCAACCATCTAATTCTCAGCTGCACCCCAAACACTGGATAAAGCATTTAGCACAACCTGCTGCATTGGATGAGACAGGAACTGATGGGCCAGCTGCCCATCACTGGCAGAAAAGGGGTTAAAAGCAGCCCTTGAGATGCTGTGCTTGAGGCAGCCAATTAGAAAGGGACTGAGAGGAGCAGCTAGTCATGGCCCGGCAGGCTCATATAAGAAGGATTGCAGGGCACAGCAGAGTTGAGTAGCTCACTGGAGCTCCAGGGAAGAAGACTAGGCTCCTAACAGGAGGAAGGTGTGCCAACACCTGGGACAGTGCAGTGCTGCAAGCAGGGACTGCGGGAGCTAGAGAGAGCTCCTGGCTGGCTGGGCGTTCAGGCTGAGGCTGAGACCTCAGGTAAGGGCAGAAGAGGGTGCTGGAGATCACGGGGAGCAGCCCAGTTGCCACTGACGGAAAATGAACCACAGTTGCCACTGACAGAAGTGTCTGGACAGAGATTGCAGGTCCCTCAGAAGGGGGGACCACAGTGTGGCACTGAAGAGGATGCCTCAGTCCTGGGAGTGGCATGGGTTCTGGAATAAAAGTGATGGTGGTGAGGCACCACTGGAGGAGGGCACCCTGGCGAGCAGAGCTAATTCCTGTGACAGCCGCCAGGAGGCAACAGTGTGGTGAGCTGTACCCTGTCACAGAGGGGAATAGAATTGGGTGTCATCTGCGTGATTGTAGTGGGTACTAGAGCAGATGTTTGCTCAATAATCTTCCCAAATTCTTATACACATTGGAGAGGAAGAACAAGATGGAACTCTGCAGATCCCCACATAGGGCTAGCTCCACAAAGGTGACTTACGCTTACCATTACATCACCTAACATTACGTGTTCTGCCACCTAAAGCAATCCACAGCCCCTGCGTAGGCTCCCCAACTGCCTATTCCATGCATGAGGAGCATTAGGTTTCTAAGAATGGGATTCAGAAAAGTCACTATGTTAAATGGGGAACCACCTAAGAGAACCAATAGGAAACGCTGAGGAGAGGCTTAGGTTCCACCCATCAAAATGGAGTTAAGCAGCGAAGTCTGGGCTGGTGAGGAGGTATCATCCTCTGCTTGGGGTTCACAGCCATGATTCTTCTCCTGGAGTTAAGCGTCTAAGCCTTTTCTCACAAAAGAAAAGTGGTAGTGGCCACCACCCCATGCTTATAACCTCTAGCCCATTGGTTAACATGCTTCTCTAGAATGTTGGAGACTCAGACTAAAATGCCCCCTCTGCCAAATGTTGAACATGGATTTGAACCCAGCTCTCCTCCCTCTCAGGTGAGTGCCATAACAACTGATTTATGGAGTATTCTGTACTTTCCTGTAAACACTGTTCCACTTTAGCCTAATGACTATTAAGTATTTAATACAGAGAGAGTGAAAATGAGTGACTCTGACAATAGCCCATTGCTTAAGGCACTCACCTACAATGTGGGAGACCCAAATCCATGCTCCAATGACTGACTGACACTCTCTCTCTCTCTCTCTCTCTCTCTCAAATTAATTGGATGAGATTAGGGGACACAAACTTGAAATAAAAAGCTCTCTCCTAAAACAAACCACCTAGAGTAGAGTACCCTGGAACTGTCAAATCAGGACTAGAACCTGAGGAGTGCTGGTCATGAGCAGCTCTGTTAAAGTCAAATTAATTTAAATCATTCTGATGAGAAGGGTTATTCTATTCTTCACTCGTGTTTCTTATGTATTTTTTATTTGTTGAGAAAGTGTACAAGTGGCATAATAAAATTCCCTTTGAATGCCTTTTATTTAAGACACTTCTTTTAGGGCATTTCTTGGAGGCAGATTACCTGTGATTATCAGTGCATAAGTGTTCTGAATTTATTAGCAGGGCAAACACAAGTGTGTTTGAATCACAGGTCCAGACCCCCAGGAAAATATTGTCATATTCCAAACCAAGCCAGAGATAGTTATGTTATTCTGGGAGTCCTTAAATATTCCGACTGCATTCTCTGAAAGAGCACTGAATGGATATGGTATCAAGGCATCTGGGAGGAAAGACCATGACAATATTTATATACTTCTTTCTTTTCAAGGTAGTTACTGACACACACAAAATCTAGGGAATGATTCTCCTGTGATTTATGTCAGCATGACTCCAATTGAGAAACTCCTGACTCAAGGCCTGAGTCAGATTTCTGACTCATGGTGAACAGCACTTTACTCCAAGAGTAGACCTATACATATTAGTGGGATATTTGGAGTAAGGTGCTATTAAACGCAAGGGTAACAGAGTTTGGCCCTTTATCTAGCTCAAGAGGAAAATTGGGCCTGGAGCCTTACATCCCACTGAATTAGCACGTCTGAAATTAGCTATACTTTGTCGGTGACCCTTCATTTTAATTTATCGTGTTAATTCATTTTAAAAAGGCTCATGTGCCACTGGAATAAATATTCTGCTTAATTTTATTTCAAGAAAACATGTAGTTAACAAAACCCTATTAGAAGCTGTTGTTTAGACTGATACTGACACAGCTGTATACAGATGAGTATGTTTCTAAACAAAAGGAGTTTTTCAAATGAAGACTGTCCCTAGGCACTGAATCAGCTCATAAATTGATGGGGTTTGAAAGTAAGGTATTAAATGTTCAAAGTAAAAAATTATAAGCCATTTCTTGTGGTGTTACTAATAAAACTAATGTTTAGTATTTTAGTTACTAATAAAAAACAGCGTTATCTTATAAATGATATATGAATTTTAAATCAGAAGGACTCTATACCCACATTCTTCCTGAAATGGCAGAAACTGCTTTTCAAAAGATAGCTTATGTCATGTGGTATTACATTATAGGCTTTATATTAAATGCACAAATACAAAGATAATTAAAAGTAAGGATAGCATTTCATTATATTTGTTTTTCTGATAGTGACTTACACAACTTCTAGAGTTTTAATTAGCTTCGTTTGCCTTCCACAGGAGCATGAGCTAATCATCTTATGACTTACCCCTTTTCCTGAAATTCATAATAACAAAACTCCATCTGAAATGAAGAGGTCCAACTAATTAATGAAAGGGATAGTGTGTACAACTTTAGGTCTTTCAACAGATTATAGAGATTGGGGAGAGAAAGTTCATTTGGTTTTCTAAAGCAGTCATTTCAAACCTCTGGTACATATATGAGAACTAGACTGTCATACTTCTGGGCAGAGCTGCTTTAATAGTAACAAAAAGGATTTATAAATGCTAAGTTTGCTTTGGTTTGTGATTTGCTGGGGCACATTATCTGTTACTGACCAATATTCAGAACCTGCAAAGGTATTTGTGAAAATACACATGAATCAGCAATGTTTTCATAAACATTAACACAAATATTTTTCCATCTTAAAATTCATGTCATCGGTGTGTGGTTCACCTCATGTGACCAACCAAATACTGGATTGTGAACTTTCAAACTGAAGAATTTTCAGATGATCAACAGTTTGGATGAATTATTCTCACTTTATCTGGAAAATGCTGAACGATCAATACATGTGATGAAAATCAGAATCAGTTTAAATGATTTGCTAAACAAAAATAAATTAATAGCATTCATAAAAAAATCACGTTTCTATTTTTTTGGACTGATACAGTAGGCACCCAGTTCCCACTTTACAGCACCCAATCTCATTCCCACTGACGTCAGCTTTTTTTCTATTGGCTTCAGTAGAAGTAGGATCGCACCCTTAATTCCAGGGCTCTAAGCTTGGACCTTGTGTGACACTGCTGCCCATCTCATTTTCTTTGTGACAACACAGTTTTCCAATACAACTTGAACTTCCATACAGTAAAATGAGAGGTTGGTATAGCGCAGAAAATAGACTGGTTCTGTGGTAAAGTGGCCTAAAATGGCTAAAATATTTTCTTTAGATACCAGCATGCAATCCATAAGGGGAAAAAACACCTTTGTTACCACAAAACAGGTGACAGGAGTTTAAGACTAGACTGAAGCTTTGCTCCTGGCCCCGAGTAATAGGTGTTCCATGGCTGTGCCTCTCTAAGAGGAATGCTAAGTAGGAACTGTGGATCAGAGTCACAGCACCTTTTCTGATCCACTTTTATTTTGGAGGGGATATACATTTCTTCATCTCCTTGTGGGTGGTGGGGACAGCTTAATCCCCATGTTGTGCCAGACCAGGTGGTAATTAGTGGCTAAGTGGGGGACAGCAGAGGCTCCATCATTCTGCTCACTGCCTGCACTTGTCACTCCCTTTCTTCTCCTTGTGCAAGCAGGAGAATATTGTATATATAGGCCCTGCTCCCCCACCCCTGCAACCATCATCCAGGTAACCATGACAAGATCATGTGCAGGAAGTGGGGGAGCTCTTATTCCCCCATGCAGCTGTGTTAAAGCTATTCAAAATGTAGGCCTTAATGTTTTTCTTACCACTATTCAATGTCCCAAAGATCTGCTGTCTCAGATTTCACATTATTATAAAGAGCTGTGACACATTTTGGCAGTTTTATGCAGACAAAACTTTTGGAGACAAAACAGCACACAACTAAGTCAGGAGTGGCCTTAAATTCTAATCTGAGAAAAGTTGTGCAGCATTTTGAAATGCAGAATGACAAGTAAAAAGGCTAGCACTCTTAAAGGTAACAACTGGAACTCTTCACCTATCCCAGCATGGCTTGTTTAAGCCATTTGGATTCATTAAAAATTAACATGTTGAAGCTTTGTCAGGCCATTAAGGAAGCTTCCTCTTGCCCTAATTGCTGTATCATGTCAGCTTCTGGTAGAAACAATTTCCGACCTTTGTGTGTTTCTGTGATCTTAGATGTGAATAGGGATATACAGTGAGCTAAAGGGAAATGTAGGTCTTATGTGGTTTCATAGCCAATTTTGATTTTTGGCCTGCTTCTATAATATTTATAATTTTTGTCTGAGTTGCTCTCTAGCTGTGTGAAACCTGTTTCTCATTTGAAGGCAGCTAGTAGTTGGGATCTGTTTTTATGATTGAATGCATTAAGAAACTCCACTTCATTAGTATAATTATGGAAATATAGCTCATGTTTTTAAGATATTTCTTTCTCATAATCTTTTTTTCTGCTATAAGGTTGTGCTTCTAAAACACCACTATATAAAGTACAAATTGAAACATAAGTATCTGATCTTGTTAATTAATTATTTATTTGTATGGTGGCATTTAGGGGCTACAACTGAGACTGAAGTCCTGCTGTTGTAGGTAGTATTCATATATAAAGTGAGAAATAATCCATGCCCTGAAGAGTTTACAGTCTAAATCAGTGGTTCTCAAACTGGGGGTCGGGACCCCTCAGGGGGTCAGGAGGTTATTTCATGGGGGGTCATGAGCTTTCAGTCTCCACCCCAAAGCCTGCTTTGCCTCCAGCATTTATAATGGTGTTGAATATATACAAAAGTATTTTAATGTATAAGGGGGGGCCACGCTCAGAGGCTTGCTATGTGAAAGGGGTCACCAGTTCAAAAGTCTGAGAACCCCTGGTCTAAATAGACCAGACCAAAAAAGGATCAGAGGACAAGTGGAGGTATGGAGAGGTGATCTGAGTTGGCTAGAGTTATATAGCAAGTCAACTGCAGAGCCAGTAAGAGAACCTAGCTTACTTTCTTTGCCCTGTCCATTAGATTACATTGCTCACACTGCTAGCTAGAAGAAGGGCATTCCTAGACCTCATTGTCCTACATCAATAGTACCGCATTGTTTCACAGGGATTCAGCTGCTAGGAGATGCAGTGTGTGGTTAATGGCTTTAAAAGAAACACCCAAACTAGCAGATTTTTTTTTTAAATAATAGCACCCATCTCTCATCATTTTAGTGGCATACATGCTGATCACAATTCACAACACAATCTTTTACTTATTTTCTGTTATAAATCAAGAGCATATTATGGAAAACATATAGGCAAAATCCTTTTTTCTACTGTACTATATATACTGCCCTTTCATTGAGAACTATGGGTCAATGAACTTCCTCCCATTTCCCAATGAGGGAGGAAAAAACAATAATAGAAAATCTGGAAATAGCATAAGTGTTGAATGACTTTGTTTCTCACCAAAAAGATTAGTAGCGATTAGACATCTAACATAGTGAATGTCAGTGAAAAAGGGGGCAGATCAGAGGCTAAAATAGGGAAAGAATAAGTTTTTAAAAATTACTTAGACAAATTAGATGTCTTCAAGTCACGAGGGCCTGATGAAATAAACCCTAGAATACTCAAGGAACTGACTGAGGAAAGATCAGAGCCATTAGTGATTATCTTTGAAAAGTAATGCAAGTCAGGAGAGATTCCAGAGGAATGGAAAATATAGTGCCAATCTATAAAAGGGAAATAAGACAACCCAGGGTATTAGCCCAGACAGTTTAACGTCAGTACCCGGAAAGATAATGGAACAAATAATTAAGCAATCAATTTGCAGACATATTAGGGTATGTCTACACTACGAAATTAGGTCGAATTTATAGAAGTCGGTTCTTTAGAAATCGTTTTTATACAGTCGATTGTGTGTGTCCCCACAAAAAAAATGCTTTAAGTGCATTAAGTCAGTGGACTGCATCCACAGTACTGAAGCTAGTGTTGACTTTAGGAGCGTTGCACTGTGGGTAGCTATCCCACAGTTCCTGCAGTCTCCACCGCCCACTGGAATTATGGGTTGATATCCCAATGTCTGATGGGGCAAAAACACTGTTGCGGGTGATTCTGGGTACATGTCGTCAGCCCCCCCGTGAAAGTCTGTTGGTTATACAGGGGCTGTAGTGGCAGTCTGTGCTCCTGCTGCCTTTCCTGAAGCTCAACCATATGCTGGAGCATATGAATTTGATCTTCCAGGAGCCTGAGCATTGACTCTTGCCTTCTGTCAGCAAGCTGACGCCACCTATCATCTTCAGCCTGCCACTTACTCTCTTCTGCCACCTCTCCTCACGTTCATATTGTGCTTTCCTTCACTCTGACATTGTCTGCCTCCACGCATTCTGCTCTGTCAGTGTGGGGGGACAGCAGAAGCTCAGAGAACATTTCATCCCAAGTGCGTTTTTTTTCACCTTCTAATCTTCATTAGCCTCTGTGAAGGAGAAACATTTGTAGCTGGTGGAGGAAAAGGGAGAGTGGTAGTTAAAAAGACACATTTTAGAGAAAAATGGGTACACTCCAGGGCCACCCGGGGGAGTGTAAGAGGGGCAATTTGCCCCAGGCCCCGGGCCCCGCAGGGGCCCCCACAAGAGTTTTTCAGGGCCCCTGGAGCAGGGTCCTTCACTCGCTCTGGGAGGCCTGGAAAACTCTTGTGGGGCTGGGCCCCTGGAGCTTCTTCCACTCCGGGGTGGAAGGACCCCCCGCCGACGAATTACCGCCAAAGACTTGGCTGCACTTCGGCGGCGGGTCCTGCTTCAGTGGCAATTCGGCGGCGGGGGGTCCCCACCGCGGGTCTTCGGGACACTTTGGCAGGTCCCAGAACGGAAGGGCCCCCCGACGCCGAATTACCGCCGAAGCAGGGCCCCCCGACGCCGAAGACCCCAGGCCCCGGGAATCCTCTGGGCGGCCCTGGTACACTCTTTCATATTAAACCTTGCTGTTCACATTACACAGCACATGTGTTTTCGTTACAAGGTCACATTTTGCCTCTTGTATTGAGGGCCTGCCGGTTTGGTGTGAGAGATCACTCACGCTTCACCCCTCCCACCACTGCATGGCTAACAGCGGGGGACCATTTGTGTTCAGCCACAGCCAAACAGCCGAGCAGGAATGGGCACCTCTGAATGTCCCCTTAATAAAAGCACCCTATTTCAACCAGGTGATATCACTCTCCTGAGGATAACACAGAGAAATAAAGAACGGATGTTGTTTGGATGCCAGGAAACACCAGGACCATACGCTGCCATGCTTTGTTATGCAGTGATTCCTGACTACGTGCTACTGGCCTGGCATGGTAAAGTGTCCTACCATGGCAGATGGAATAAGGCCGTCCTCTCCAGAAACCTTATGCAAAGGCTTTGGGAGTACATCCAGGAGAGTTTTATGGAGATGTCCCTGGAGGATTTCCGCTCCATCCCCATACATGTTAACAGACTTTTCCAGTAGCTATACTGGCTGTGAATGCCAGAGCAAATTAATCATTAAACATGCTTGCTTTTAAGCCATGTGTAATATTTACAAAGGTACATTCACCAGAAGTCCCTTCTACGCCTTCAGGGTCCAGGAGCACGCCTTGGGTGAGTCCGGGGGTTACTTGCTCCAGCTCCAGGGTGAGAAACATATCTTGGCTGTTGGGGAAACTGGTTTCTCTGCTTCCTTGCGGTGAGCTATCTTCCTTATCCCACAAACCCGCTTCTGTGTTGCATGATTCTCCATTGACAGAGTCAAAGCGCAGGGTTGGGGTAGTGGTGGCTGCACCCCCTAGCATGGCATGCAGCTCATCATAGAAGCAGCATGTTTGGGGCTCTGATCCGGAGCAGCCATTTGCCTCTCTGTTTTTTTGGTAGGCTTGCCTTAGCTCCTTAATTTTCACGTGGCACTGCTGTGCATCCCTGTTATGGCCTCTGTCCTTCATGCCCTCTGAGACTTTTTCTAATGTTTTGGCATTTTGTTTACCGGAACGGAGTTCAGCTAGCACGGATTCATCTCCCCATATGGCGAGAATATCCCGTACCTCCTGTTCGGTCCATGCTGGAGCTCTTTTGCGATCCTGGGACTCCATCATGATCACCTCTGCTGATGAGATCTGCACTCACCTGCACCTTGCAACGCTGGCCAAACAAGAAATTAGATTCAAAAGTTTGCGGGCCTTTTCCTGTCTACCTGGCCAGTGCATCTGAATTGAGAGCGCTGTCCAGAGTGGTCACAATGGAGCACTCTGAGATAGCTCCTGGAGGCCAATACTGTCAAATTGCGTCCACACTACCCCAAATTTGACCCAGCAAGGCCGATTTTCAGTGCTAATCCCTTCGTCGGAGGTGGAGTAAAGAAATCAATTTAAAGAGCCCTTTAAGTCGAAAAAAAGGGCTTTGTCATGTGGATGGATCCATGCTTAAATCAAGGTAACGCTGCTAAATTCGACCTAAAATCGTAGTGTAGACTAGGCCTAGAAGATAATAAAGTGATAAGTAAGTCAGCATGGATTTGTCAAGAACAAATCATGTCAAACCAACCTAATAGCTTTCTTTGATGGGGTAACAATCCCTGTGGATATGGGGGAAGTACTAGATGTGGTATATCTTGACTTTAGAAGGTTTTTTGATACTATCTCCCATGACTGTCTCATAAACAAACTAGGGAAATACAACCTAGATGGAGCTACTATAAGGTGGGTGCATAACTGGTTGGAAAACTGTTCCTAGAGAGTAATCATCAGTGGTTCACAGTCAAGCTGGAAGGACATATCAAGTGGGGTCCCACAGGTATCAGTTCTGGGTCCAGTTCTGTTCAATGCCTTCATCAATGACTTAGATAATGGCATTAGAAAGTACACTTTTAAAGTTTGTGGATGATACCAAGCTGGGAGGGGTTGCAAGTGCTTTGGAGGATCAGACTATTCCTCCAATTTGAATGTTAGTCCTAAGTAAACAGGATGAAATTCAATAAGAACAAATGCAAAGTACTCCACTTAGGAAGGAACAATCAGTTGCATACATACAAAATGGGAAATGACTGCCTAGGAAGGAGCACTGCAGAAAGGGTTCTGGAGGTTGTAATGGATCATAGCTAAATATGACTCAACAGTGTTACACTGTTGCAAAAAGCAAATATTATTCTGGGCTATATTAGCTGGAGTGTTGTAAGCAAGATATGAGAAGTAATTCTTCTGCTTTACTGTGTGCTGACTAGGTCTCAACTGGAGTATTGTGTCCAGTTCTGGATGTCACATTCAGTAAAGATGTGGACAAATTGGAGAAAGTCCAAAGGACAGCAATAAAAAATATTAAATGTCTGGAAAACATGATCGATGAGGGAAGATTGAAAAAATTGGGTTTGTGAGTCTGGAGAAGAGTAGACTGAGAGGGGACATGATGAGAGTTTTCAAGTACATAAAAGGTTGTCACAAGGAGAAGAGAGAAAATTTGTTCTCCTTAACCTCTGAGGATAGGACAAGAAGCAATGGGCTTAAATTATAGCAAAGGCGGTTTAGGTTGGACATTAGGAAAAAAACTTCCTTTTTTTCAGGGCAGTTCAGGGGTAGACAACCTATGGCACGCATGCCAAAGGCAGCACACAAGCTGATTTTCAGTGGCACTCACACTGCCTGGGTCCTGGACACTGGTCCGGGGGGCTCTGCATTTTAATTTAATTTTAAATAGAGCCTCTTAAACATTTTTAAAACCTTATTTACTTTACATACAACAATAGTTTAGTTATATATTAAAGACTTATAGAAAGAGACTTTCCAAAAACATTAAAATGTATTACTGGCACGCGAAACCTTAAATTAGAGTGAATAAATGAAGACTCGGCACACCACTTCTGAAAGATTACCGACCCCTGGGTAGTTACGCACTGGAATAAATTGCACAGAGAAGTTGTGGAATCTCCATCATTGGAGATTTTTAAGCACAGGTTAGACAAACACCTGTCAGGTTTGGTCGACATACTAGTTAGTCCTGCCATGAGTTCTGGGGGCGGAATTAGATGACCTCTTGAGGTCCCTTCACATCTTATTATTCTATATGCTGCATATATTGCACACATGCTCTCTCTCTCTAATTTTCTAAATACAATTTAACATCTTAGTGATATTTTTAAGTAAATTAAATAGCCAAACAAGAGCAATGTGGGAGGATTTTTAGATTTGGATATGAAAAGTATGTCTACTGTTCATGGATTTCTAATGGAAAAGGTCCAGATCTTTGCTGAAGTATAGTGATGTGTAGCAGAAGCAGAGGTGAAACAATAGGTTATTGCTCTAAATCAGTGTTTCCCAAACTTGGGACGCCGCTTGTGCAGGGAAAACCCCTGGCGGGCCGGGCCGGTTTGTTTACCTGCCACGTCTGCAGGTCCCACTGGCCGCAGTTCGCTGCTTCAGGCCAATGGGAGCTGCTGGAAGCGGCAAAGGCTGAGGGATGTACTGGCCGCCACTTCCAGCAGCTCCCATTGGCCTGGAGCAGCGAACCGCGGCCAGTGGGAGCTGCGATTGGCCGGACCTGCAGACGTGGCAGGTAAACAAACTGGCCCGGCCCGCCAGGGGCTTTCCCTGCACAAGTGGCATCCCAAGTTTGGGAAACACTGCTCTAAATGAATTGAATATGTAATAATTATAGTAAAATATATTATTGGTTTCTGATATGTTATAGGCTTGAAGTTATCCGACTTCGGGATTTTATTATTTTGTTACTTCTTCCTGAACAGTAGGAATAAGGCTGCTAAAAATGATCATGTAAGAGAGTGCTTCAGGTCTTAGATTCAAATATTATGCCTACTTGACAATTGGCTTCATTGAGTCTGTTATAAATATGCTTTTAATTATGGAAAATGAACAAAAAGCCTTAATTACAGGGCACAAATATAAATTAAATATGACATTAATGATATAACCAGAAAACCTGCTCAAAATTCCATCCCTGGTTTTTTTAGCACTGTTCACATGGCCTCAGGGATTTCTAAACTAATGAAAATTCAACAATACTTATTTAGATCACTGTATAATGTGGCTGAATGTATTTCAAAAATATGTTTTCATTGAAGGTTCTTTGTCGTTGTTGTTGTTTTTTGTTTGTTTGTTTCCTTTTCATGTTTTAGCCAAGGTTTGACAACAATAAACAGCCATCTGTTCCCCAAAATATTATGACCATTAGGTAAAATCTTCTCTATGCAAGAAATAATGATACTTTCAGCCTCAGAAATGCACTTTAACATTATTCTTTCTTCCCTTGAATCATAGCTTTTAAAATAAATGAACCCAGAAAGCAGATGGCTTTTCTTCAGTATCTTTTAAGCATGTTATTACTTTAATAAAAGGGTTCTCAAACTGTGGGTTGGGACCCCAAAGTCGGTCGTGACCCCATTTTAATGGGGTTGCCAAGGCTAGCCTGAGACTGGCTGGGGGCTGAAGCCCGAGTCCCACTGCCTGGGGCTCTGGTTACATGCCCCTTGCCCAGGGCTGAAGTCCTTGGGTTTCGGCTTTGACCACCCCACCTGGGGCAGTGAGGATTGGGCTTTGGGCCCTCCAACCTTGGGTGGCAACCTCAGGCTTCTGTCCCCACTCCTGGTGTCATGTAGTAATTTTTGTTGTCAGAAGGTGGTCACAGTGCAATGAAGTTTGAGAACCCCTGCTTTAATATATTCCTCCCCCGCCCCATCTGTCTCTTTTTCCCCAAATAGTTTTAACAAATAGAACATTAAAGGATAATTTTCAAGTGGTTCCCAGCCTGGTTTGCATTTGTATGACTACAGACTTGGAGGTGCAAACATTTTTGCACGCTGTGCTTGTGACTGATCACGTGACAGAATTTACTAGCACATAACCCATTTTGTACAAGTAGAGTTTACATGTTAAATTTGTCACCTGTGAGTGTATGTGATAGAAATGCATGTGCAATTTTTATGTGCACAGAGATAGAAAGTTTGAAAACATGGCCAAATTGTGAAAAGATGAGGTTCTATCATGGATAGATGTTTTGTTCTCTCTCCCTTCGTAGTGCATATACATGGTATACATTGTAAACTTTCTTTACAGTGGATTTTGCACATATTTTCTTTCTTAGATTATGCTGATGGACTCTATCTGGCTGCCATTACTAGCATAATAGGAAAAATCTTTCCAAGGTCAGGATTATCCCATCTCTTGGGTTGTGTTGTTGTTTTTTTCTCTCTCTCCCCCTAGCATTTAAGAGAACCTCTCTTTCTTTTTTTAAAATGTCACATTATTAATCAAAATTTTGAAGGTGGTCACCCCTTTGTTTGATTATTTTGGTTTTGATTATAATATACATTATAGGAACTCAATCCTGCAAGACCGTCTGTCTCTGGTCCAGCAGAGCACTTATGCACATACTCAACTTTAAGCTCAAAAACTGTCCCATTGAAGTCAATAGACCTACTCAGAAGCTTCTAGTTAAGCAAGCTCTTTGCTGAATTGGAGCCAGAACATGCAATACCTTGCAGGACTAGCATTTCAACACTTAATAAAAAGGCACTATGCAGAATCAAACTACCCTAGTCGTTAGAATCACATGAAAATAATGATCCATTGTATGACAATAATAGTTTGCTAAAGTCTGGGCATCTTTTTCCTATAGCCTGCATTAGTTGTCTCAATTGTCTTCCTTTACCTAATACCATGTAGGATTTTGAGACTGAATTCATATTGTCCACTCCTTTGGAATCTCAGAGTGGAGCTGTTTCTTTGCACTATGCGTTTTAGGCTTGTATAATGTAAGAATAGGTAACTTTTTCCCCTTCATGTGATTTTAATCTGAGCTTGGTCTCATATTTCCCAGCAAAACAATCAAAAAATATGGAAAAGAAAAAACAACTTTAAGGGCTAGATCTTGACTTAAATCATGTGCTCACAAAACTGAGTAATAAAATGTAAAAACTTATCTTGCCCCCCCCCCGATGAAGACTACCCAGAAGTTGGATCCAGGTGCATAAGAATAAGCAGGACTATAAGATGCTAATGTCCTCCCTAGAGCAGCTGTGGAGGGCAATGGTGCAGGGAATAGGCAGAGACTTAGCTTCACTCTCTCGACTCACTGGTATAGATCAGGAATCAATTACTGTGCCATGGTAACAATGAGGAAATAGGGGAGGAATTGTGACTCAGAGGTGTGTGTCTGAGGTGCTGTGCTTCCAAGGGGCTACTGTTTGGTTGGTGCAGTTAATGCACCACATCTTTTTCAAGGCTGTGCCTAAAGTCAGACTCTAGCCTCAAATAAATGACTCAATTATACATTTATCTTTATTTTAACTGGAACTAGCAAGATAACCATATTCTTAACCTTACCATAAAATATTTGTAAACACTGCAAAGCTGTAAATCTGTCTAAATGTAAAGTGTTGTATGATAATTTACTAACGGCTTAAGCACAATTCTAAATGGTTTTCAAATGTTAGGACTGTGTAAGATTCTGAAACCTGATTTGGATTGACTCTACCTGAAGTCTCCAGCATAGGTCAATGTAATATAGTGCAAGCTACAAATCATAAAATAATCTGTGGTTTGTTTTGTTAAACCCATTGACCTTCCTCCTTTAGAATTCCTTTCCTGGATACAAGCATTCAAAGAACTGTATATGAAACAGATACAGCTGGTATTTATGACTAATAAAGCTAGAGAGCACACGTGTGTGTACAAACAGCAAAACTGCATGTTCTTATTTTGAAGGATTATTACTGGCCATGGAGAATTAGTATCCCTTTAGTTTTATATGCAATTTTAATTGACTCTGCTTCTAAATATTCATAGCAATGTCAAAGACCTTGCTGAATTTTCCATTTCATTTTCAAAGTTTCTGAGCTTTATATAAAAAAAAATAATAATAATTAAAAAAAAAGGCTTGACAGCTTTCAAAGTTTTGAGATGCCTCATATTGATTAATTACCCATTCAGAGAAAGATTAATCGTGTCCTGTTATCTGTCTCTCCTTTTAGTTTTGGCTCAAGAACACCACAGTTTTCTATGATGACATGCAAGTTATTTAAGTTGAAATCTGACTCTGTGGATTGAAGGAAATCTCAGTTAAATTTGACCCTTGCTATCAATTGATGGTTTAATGTCCTCACACAGATTACAACCATTTTAATATTTCAGTAAGATGTTCACTAAATGAACCATTTTAAAATCAGATGCATTTAACTGACTCTTTCTATTACTGTAATGCATCTTTTTATTCTTAGCCAGGGTTATATATTACTAATTGCTTGACCTGAGACTGCCAACTGTATTATTATATACTGGAACCATTTGGCTTTACTAAATTGGTTTCCAATTTTTTTTATAACATATGCTTTTGGATGAAAATCACTAAAACTGAAATCAAAATGCCAATGGAAACTTTAATACATTGATGTAACATAAAGATATGGCTTCATTTCCAAAATGTATTTTATCATCAGTGTCTTAATCACAGCAACCTTAACAGATTCATCTTCAAGGCCCTCATTACAAAAGATTTCAACACTCCATGGAACAGCAGAACACAATTGTAAGAAAATAATTAGTCAGAACAAGGACAGATCTTCTTTATTATTTTGAAAACCCTTCACTACAAACACTGAGCTTTTCTGTTATAACTAAGAGCTTAACGAGTGTTAGGTTAGATCATATTCAGGGCTACTGCAAGAGTAGCTGGAGTCTTTATGCCTGAACAGCCCTAGGTCAGGATAGCATAATGCCACTAGGGTTGTTAGGGGCAGCATGTTCACTAGGGTGACCAGATGTCCCAAGTTTATAGGGAAGCACTTACTTCAGTGTAAACCAAATTTAAGTGAAGACACTTCCACAGCTAGGTCAATACAAGGCAACTTATGTTGACCGAACTGTATAGTGTAGACCAGGCCTCTGCTTTCGATGGCTGGTGCAGCGCTGATATTGGTGACCAACTTAAAATGCAATATCAAAATAAATAAATGGGGTTCTTACAAGGAATCCACACCAAGGATAGTAATTCTCAGGGCTGTTTGGTCTGGATTCAAATATGCAGGTAAGATGGCTCTTCGTAGGCTGACCTTAATTCTCTCCTCAGCCTCCTGGATTTCTGGTCTCTCAGCAGTGTGATCTCAGCAATGTCCTAGAAATCTCCCAAATATTGTCTTCCCCTGGGTAGGAATGTGGAAGGTAGAAGGGTCCTTCTTGACTACAATGCTTAGTTCTCTCTCTGCTCTACTCCAATAACAGCCAAAACTGAAAGTAAAACCAAACACTTTATCTCTGAATTATGTCTTATGATTGGTTCTGGTAGTGATGCTAGCCAGTTCTCTCTCTCCATGGACACTATACAATCTGGGAAACTGAGTCCTGCACCTATGTAGCCATTGCTGCTGTAGTCCAGGGGTGAGTCCCTAGAGGCGAAGAGTGGTATTTCAGGAGAAGACCTCCTCTGGGGATTACAAGAATGCTATCCTAAGCAAAAAACTGTCCAGGTGTCATAGATGTAAATTTTACCCGGTAGTTTTATAAGTACAGGGCCTGATTCTCCTCTCACTTACTCCAGTGTAAATCAGCTAACCTCAGTTGAGTTACACCTGGTGTAAACCTTTTTTGAGAAGAATCAGATCCACTGTATTTATCAAAGCTCTTCCTAGTACAGAGGCAGTATTGCAATCTTTTATTGCATCTGTCATTGTCATGTCCTTCTAATTTAAGGATCCCGAGAAAGCAATTTATTCTAGATTAAAATTACAATCTAGCAATAATTATGGGCCAGATCATGCCCATTGGTATCCATGTGCAGAGGGCAAATTCTGAACATGGGTCTCCCCATCCCAGTGTAGAAGAAACAACCACGCCTGCAGTAAATCTTCTTCCACTCTGTGATTTTTGGCTCCATGCATGAAGAAACATAAGGTAATGGATGAGCCCAGGATGTGGTTTGATGTTATCCCAGTGCCAAGCAAAGATCTGTGACTGGGCCCTGTAGACACTATCACAACACAAATATAATAAAATAGTACATTATCAATCAATTTGTAAGCACCATCCTAGAGGAGAATAGGGTTATAAGGACTTGCCAGCAAGAATTTTTCAAGAACAAATCATGCCAAACCAACCTAATTTCCTATTTTAAGATGGTTCCTGGATAAAAGGGGGGGAGGGGGCAGTATACATGATATATCTTGATAAAACTGACATGTTAATACTGCTGAAAATAATCTGGGATCACAAATTGAAGCTGAGTCAAAAACATGATTCAGTTGTGAAAAGGGTTAATAACATTCTGTGGTGTATTAACAGGAGTGTTGTATGTCAGACACAGGAGGTAAATGCCCCACTCTACTTGGATCTCATGCGGCCTCAACTGGTGTACTGTTAAGTTTTGGGTGTCATACTTTAGACAAGAAGTGGCCAACTAGAGAGAATCCAGAGGAGAGCAACAACAATCATGACAGGTTTAAAAATCGTGGCTATGAGGAAAGATTAAAAAAACAAAAACAAAAAAAAAAACCTAGGGGTGTTTAGTCTTGAGAAAAGAAGACTGGGAGAGGACTTGATAACAGCCCTTAGTTTATTTGGAGACCATTAGGAAAGAGGAAGGTGAACAGTTGTTCTCCATGTGCACTGAAAGTAGTACAAGAAGTGATGGGCTTAATCTGCAGCGAGGGAAATTTCAGTTAGATATTAGGAAAAACTTTCCAATGTAAGAGTAATTAGGTTCTGGAATAGGCTTCCCAAGGAAGTTGTGGAATCCACATCATTGGAGGTTTTTAAGAACAGATTAGGTGAACACATGTCAGGGGTGGTCTAGCTGTACTTCGTCCTGTATCAGGACAGAAGATTAGACTCAATGACCTCTTGAGGTTTCTTCTAGCCCTATATTTCTATGATTCTATAATAAGTGGGGTTTTTAGCATTGCAGGTTGTCCACCACTTCCCATTTATAAGACCTTGCTTTCAGTTGCTTATAACTTTGCCAAAGAGTTTGAACTGAAATTTTCCCTTCTGGGTATCTGCCATAGGCTGAACTTTGCTGGAAATTTTAAATCAAAATAGTTCAGCCATTTTCCAAGAACAAGGATAATGAAAAATAAGTTTGTTTTGCCCACATAACATTCTTGCAGCCTTTTCTTTGAACAAAACTAGCACCCCCTTGCTTTGGAAAACAGACTTGAAATCTTGTAGATGTTTTTCCCTTGTGTCAGGGATGTGCCTCTGACATTCCTGGGTAAATCTGCCCAAATTTGGCTAAGTTATAACCCTTTGAAAAATCACAGTTCACACAGGCTCAGAAGTGCCTTAACAGATTTTAGCAAATAAATTCCTCAAAGATTATATCCATACAGGGCACACTCTAGCCCAGGGTTGAGCAGGGTCTTCCCTGAAATTCCCTGAAAATCCCTCTTGGCTGTTGTGGACACTGCTGGGCTTGGGTTTGGGCACCTGAACTGATAGCTGCGAGAATTGTTCTCCAGTACTTCCAATGATGTCAAGGCTGAGCCCAGGCAGAATGGAGGAGAAAGCTGCCTGATTTGAATGCAAAGAGTGATGAACCTGCAGAGGTAGCAGGGGGAGTAAATTGAGACAGGGAGCCTATGGAAAAATAGTATGT
The DNA here is from genome assembly GCF_020497125.1 of Mauremys mutica. NCBI lineage: Eukaryota > Metazoa > Chordata > Testudines > Geoemydidae > Mauremys > Mauremys mutica. Next base: position 50,015,794 of record NC_059079.1, on the reverse strand, counting down.
GATCATGTAATCAAAGACTATCATAATGCGTAATCATCCAAAGTACAGGACTTGGTGGTGATGGGGGACTTCAACGACTCAGACATCTGTTGGGAAAATAACACAGCATGGCACAGATTATCCAACAAGTTCTTGGAATGTATTGGAGACTTATTTGTTTTTTTATTTCAGAAAGTGGAGAAAGCTACTAGGGGAGAGGCTGTTCTAGATTTGATTTTGACAAATAGGGAGGAACTGGTTGAGAGTTTGAAAGTGGAAGGCAGCTTAGGGGAAAGTGATCATGACATGGTAGAATTCATGATTCTAAGGAATGGTAGGAGGGAGAATAGCAAAATAAAGACAATGGAGTTCAAGAAGGCAGACTTTAGCAAACTCGGGGAGTTAGTAGGTAAGATCTCATGGGAAGCAAGTCTAAAGGGAAAAACAATTGAAGCCAGTTGGCAGTTTTTCAAAGAGACATTATTAAGGGCACAAGAACAAACTATCCCACTGCACAGGAAAGGATGGGAAGAGATCACCCTGAGTTACCCAGGAGATCTTAAATGATCTAAAGATAAAAAAAAGTATCCTACAAAAAGTGGAAACTAGGCCAAATTACAAAGGATGTATATAAACAAATAACACAAGTACGTACTGGCAAAATTAGAAAGGCCAAGGCACAAAACGAGATCAAATTAGATAGAGACATAAAGGGTAACAAGAAAACATTCTACAAATACATTAGAAGCAAGAGGAAGACCAAGGACAGGGTAGGCCCATTACTCAATGGGGTGGTGGTGGGGAACAATAACAGAAAATGTGGAAATGGCAGAAGTGCTTAATAACTTCTTTGTTTCAGTTTTCACCAAGAAGTTTGATGGTGATTGAACATCTAACATAAATGCCAGTGAAAATGAGGTCGGATCAGCGGCTAAAATAGGGAAAGAATAAGTTAAAAATTACTTGGACAAATTAGATGTCTTCAAGTTACCAGGCCCTGATGAAATGCAATCTAGAATACTCAAGGAAATGACTGAGGAGATATCTAAGCCATTAGCGATTATCTTTGAAAAGTCATGGAAGACAGGAGAGATTCCAGAAGATGACAAGGGCAAATATTGTGCTCGTCTATGAAAAGGGAAATAAGGACAACCCGGGGAATTACAGACCAGTCAGCTTAACTTCTGTAACCAGAAAGATAATGGAGCAAATAATTAAGCAATCAATTTGCAAACATCTAGAAGATAATTAGGTGATAAGTAACAGTCAGCATGGATTTGTCAAGAACAAATAATGTCAAACTAGCCTGATAGCTTTCTTTGACAGGGGAACATGCCTTGTGGATAGGGCGGGACTGGTAGATGTGGTATATCTTGACTTTTTAGTAAAGCTTTTGATACTGTCTTTCTTGACCTTCTCATAAACAAACTGGGGAAATGCAACCTAGATGGATTTACTATAAGGTGGGTGCAAAACCAGTTGGAAAACCGTTCCCAAAGAGTGATTCACAGTCATGCTGGAAGGGCATAACGAGTGGGGTCCTGCAGGGATCAGTTCTGGGTCTGGGACTGTTCAATATCTTCATCAATGATTTAGATAATGGCATAGAGAGTACACTTATTAAGTAGGATGAAATTCAATAAGGACAAATGCAAAGTACTCCATTTAGGAAGGAACAATCAGTTACACATATACAAAATGAGAAATGACTGCTTAGGAAGGAGTACTGCGGAAAGGAATCTGGGGGTTGTAGTGGACCACAAGCTAAATATGAGTCAACCGTGTAATACTGTTGCAAAAAAAGTGAACATCATTCTGGGATGTATTAGCAGGAATGTTGTAAGCAAGATACAAGAAGTAATTCTTCCTCTGTACTCCACGCTGATTAGGCCTCAGTTGGAGTATTGTGTCCAGTTCTCTGCGCCACATTTCAGGGAAGATGTGGACGAATTGGAGAAAGTCCAGAGGAGAGCAACAAAAATGAATAAAAGTCTAGAAAACATGCTTGATTGAGGGAAGATTGAAACAACTGGTTTTGTTTATTCTGTAAAAGAGAAGACAGAGTGGACATAACAATTTTCAAGTATATAAAAGATAGTTACAAGGAGGAGGGAGAAGAATTGTTCTTCTTAACCTCTGAGGATAAGACAAGAAGCAATGGGCTTAAATTGCAGCAAGAGAGGTTTAGGTTGTACATTAGGAAAAACTTCATAACTGTCAGAGTGGTTAAGCACTGGAATAAATTGCCTAAGGAGGTTGTGGAATCTCTATCACTAGAGAATTTTAATAGCAGGTTAGATAAACACCTGTCAGAAAGGGTCTAGATAATAGTTAGTCCTGCCATGAGTGCTGGGGACTGGAGTAGATGACCTCTCAAGGTCCTTTCCAGTCCCATGATTCTATGATAGAGGTGGGATTAAGGTTGCACAGGCAACCTCAAATCTGGCATATCCTAAATTTTGAGCACTTGACTTGGCTTTCTTCATAATGTTTTTTGAATGTAGTCTGTGTTATGATATATAATAATTCTGGGGAAAGCTAATATACACTTTAATGCTAAATTATCTTTCTTGGAAGACCCACCAGCAGGCATGGATTCCCTTTAGAGGGGTGTCCAAGAGTCAAGCAGTTAGAGAATTCCTGGAAGCATGACTGCTCTGTTCTGGAGTGTGTGTCAATTCCACCCCTCTAACGGCTGGTTTTGAATGTGGACAGCCCATTGAGGATCCTGAGTGTATAGGGATTCATAGTTGTATACTAATCAAAACCCAATTCACCCTGGTACAGGATTTAGATCATGCATTGCTCCACTGATAACCATTTTCCTCACACCTGCCTACACTGCATCTTTTCCCTTTACATATTCTGGTTTGAAGATTGGAGAATTAGAAGGATTAAAGATAGCATTATTTATATCCATTTCACCTTTGAAAAATTAAGGTGGGAGGGGATGGAAGATGGGCCATTCTGCTAAAGGAAAGTCCACTATAAGTTTGCAGTATATTTGTAAATAGAGTAGTAGACTTATAGACTTTTAAGGCCAGAAGAGAGTAGAGTGATCATCTAGTGTGACAACCTGTACATTGCAGGCCACAGAACCTCACACACCCACTGCTGTAGTAAGCCCATAACCTCTGGCTGAGTAACTGAAGTCCTAAAATCTTGATTTAAAGACTTCAAGTTACAGATAATCCACCATTTACTCGGGTTCAAACCAGCAAGTGACCTATGATTCATGCTGCAGAGAAAGGTGAAACCTCCCAGGGTCTTTGCCAATCTAACCTGGGGGAAAATTCCTTGCTGACTCCAAATATGGCAATGAGTTAGACCCAGTGCATGTGGATGAGACCAATTATCCAGACATCTGGGAAAGAATTCTCGTTAGTAACTCAGAGACTTTCCCATCTAGTATCCCATCTTTGGACATTGGAGATATTTGCTAATAGTAGTTGCAGATGGGCCATCTGCCACTGTAGGCAATTTCATCATACCGTCCCCTCCATAAACGTATCACGCTCAGTCTTAAAGTAAGTTAGGTTATTTTGCCTGCACTACTCTCCTTGAAAAGCTATTCCAGAACTTGCCTCCTCTGATGCTTACAAACCTTAATCTAATTTCAGGCCAAAAATTATTGATGACCAGCTTATATCCATTTGTTTTTGTGTCAACATGTGCCCTTAACTTAAATAACTCCTCTCCGTCCCTGATGTATTCATAGAAAGCAATCTTATTTCCCCTCATCCCTGGTTTTGTTACGTTAAACAAGCCAAGATCCTTAAGTCTCCTTTCCATTCCTCTGATCAACCTAGTAGTCCTTCTCTGCACTTTTTCAGTTTGCATTCATCTTTCTTAAATATGGTAAACTAGAATTGCACATAGTGTTCCAGATGAGGTCTCACCACTGCCTTGTAAAACTTCCCTATATCGACTGGATATACTGGTCCTGATACGTCCTAAGATTGCATTAGCCTTTTTCATGGCTGTATCACATTGGTGGTTCATAGTCATCCTGTGATCAACCAATACACCCAGGTCTTTCTCCTCCTCTGTCATGTCCAACAATACATCCCCAGCTGATAGCAAAAATTCTTGTTGTTATATGCAGGACTTTGCACTATTAAGTTTCATCCCATTTCTCTTACTCCAGTTTTCAAGGTTGTCCAAATCTTCTTGTAGAAGTAGATGTACCTTGAAGAAGATTAATATGTCTTTGTGTCCCTCGTGGCTTTTCATAGACTGAATAGGCCACATTGCCAGCCTGTATTTTAAAAAAAAAAAAGGAGCATCCATATTTACTCTGTGTTCTGTAATGGAATCCATTAGTAATGCGGCAATATGTTGCTAACTTGCAAACTGACATGTTATTTTATGTGTGCAAAAGTCTAGAATTCTGTAACAGGTATAATTATTAAATTCTACACAATAGTGTCATCATTATATAGAAAAGGTACCATTCTATATATAGATACAATACCTTCTTTTATGAACACTGCTTTATTTCACAAAACCTTAATTTCATTTATCCCTATTAAATTCTACAGGACTTCCCCCACCTGTATGTATTGCCATCAAATGCCCACTGATCATTACAAAAATATCAGAAGTTCTAGTACAATATTGGCTTCTGGACAGTAAGGCTTGATCTATGTACCCTTATGATTTGTGAAGCTCAAAAATTCATCCCTTCCACCAACAGAAGTTGATCCAGTAAAAGATATTAGCTCACCTCTTATCTTTATCTCTTTAAGCGCATTAAGATTGAAAATGAGCAGTACTTGGTATCCCAGAAAAAGTTTAATTTCTTACCCTCGGTGAATGGTCCAGTGGTTTCACTAATGTTGGCAGTGTATTATTTGACAAAGTTTATCTAGCTATGTCATGAAGTTCCTACTCTTAACTGCTGTTGAATAGTACCTTCGTCACTGAGGGGTTCTGTTGGTGTCCTTGGGACTCCTCAAGGAAAAAGGTACTGGTCATTATAAATATGGGTGTCAGAAACTGACCCTGAGAGAGTAAGCATCTGTACCTGAAAGCCTCTGAAAAAGGGAAAGGTTAAAATAGGTCCATGAGGTAGCCAAATCAGTGTGATGAAATGACTACAGTACCTTCTGTATTGAATATTTGTTAATCAATTTGTTTCTTGTACTGTTGATTTAAATAGTAAAGATATCTCTCTCTTTCTCAAAGGAAAAAAAAACTAGAAAAAAGTGATATCTGGCTTTTTATTACTCTCTGATACCGAACTTCTGATGCTTTGTTTCTTGGGTTGGGGTACTGTTGAATTATACCTAATTATTTTGAGACCAATAGGTGCCACATCACCACAGGGACTTCAGCTGTTCTACCGATATACTGTAGATAGTGCTTGGATTATAAAGCAGTGAGACTGACTGAACTGATTCCCTCCAAGTGTCCACCTGCATTCCCAAATAAAGTGTCTAATATTCCAGTGGGTATGCTGGGTGCTAAAGGATGTTACCACATTTTTTTCAGAACTACTGGCTGCTAGAACTTGGCTACATAACTATAGGCCAAGTTATGTGCTTATGATTTAAACCAGATGTGGGCAAACTACAGCCCGCGGGCCACATCTGGCCCGTGGGATCGTCCTGCCCGGCCCCTGAGCTTGTGTCTGGGGAGGCTAGTCCCCAGCCCCTCCACCTTTGTCTCCCCTCCCCTGCAGCCGGACCATGCTCTGGCCTGCTGCTCCTGTTGGGCAGTGTGGGGAGCGCAGCTGGCTCTGGCCAGGTGTCATGGCTGTGAGCTCCTGCTGCTGGTCAGAGGGCAGGGAGTGGGGGGATTGGGTAAGGGAGCGGGGGATTCTGGGGGCAGTCAAGGAGGAGTGGGCAGTTGGATGGGGTGGAGGTTCTGTGGGGGCAGTCAAGGGATGGGGGACAAGGAGGGTTAGGATTGGGGTCCCGGGGGGGGGGGCCTGTCAGGGGGTGAGGATGTGGATAGGGGTTGGGAGGGACAGGGAGCAGGTGGGGTTGGATAAGGGGGTGAGATCTCGGGGGTCAGTTAGGGGTGGGGGGTCCTGGGAGGGGGTGGTCAGGGGACGAGGAGCAAAGGGTGGTTGGATAGGGGGTGGAAGTCCTGAGGGGGCTGTCAGGGGGCAGGGGTGTGGATAGGGGTGGGGCAGTCAGAGGACAGGGAGCAGGGGGGTTGGATGGGTTGGGGCTTCTGAGGGGGTCAGTGAGGGGGCGGGGGCCAGGCTGTTTGGGGAGGCACAGCCCTCCCTACTCGACCCTCCATACAATCGCGCAACCCCGATGTGGCCCTCGGGGCCAAAAAGTTTGCCCACTCCTGATTTTTCTTTGAAATCATTGGAACTGGATGGGAGTTAAAACAATACATAATTTGACTCATTGACGCTCTAGGCCTGATCCAAAGTCCATTCAAACCAAAAGAAAGCCATGGAAATGCCAGGAAAAGTACTTGTCTGCTCCTGGGAATGGGAACTACACCTTGCCCCTTGCTTGGGATGTATGGCAAAGGAACAATTGAACTCCTACCTACCATAGTTTAAAAATGTAAAACATGGTCATATTAGCCAAGTATTATATAATTTTAAAGTATGCAAACTTAATTGAATTGCTTTAGCTAGAAATTGTTATATATTATATGCAGCTCTATAGCAAGTTCCACTCAAGAATCTGTCTTTTAGTAACAAATTTGAATTATTATTAATCCTTATTTCACAGGGAGTGAAACTGAGGCACAGATAGGAAAAGTGACTGTCCGTGTCACGCAGAACTGGGCATAGAACCCAGATCACTCCCAGTCATGTAAAATAGCCCCAAGACCAACATACCCATAAAATCACAATACTATCCAGGCTGGTAATGCTTATTATTCTTCCAAAGTAGTTTAATTCTCAGCTTTTAGAAATTCAAGCAAATAAAAAAAAACAAAAACACTAGGGAAGATGTTTGTTGCCTTCTGATATCATATAAAGTATTTCTGTTATTTGCAAAAATCTTTAAATTGACTTTGTTTATGGGTCTTTAGTTATGGCTTTTGATTTCCTGTAGGAATATAAACTGAACACTTAATAAAATCATTTGAACTCTGAGAAATGCTTCTTTCCCTTGAATATCTGGTTTTAATCCTAAGGGGTGACTTGACTCTACTTTACCAATGAAGCATCTGGTTCAATTTCACTGACGATATACTACTTTTGGGTAACTTTCATTCTTCTTTATTTTCTTATGACCATCTGCTTCCAGTTTAAGCCAATAAAGCCAAGACCTATAGCTAGCATGTTAAATGTTGCAACAATACACATTTGCTTTATATATTATCCTTTTTGTTTACTGTGGAGGGCACATTATTGTATTTTCTTCTCCTAAGTTCATCTTCTGTTAAGGATGTTTTGTTTGAATTGGACAAAAGCACAGCTACCAGCATGATTCAAGACTCTTTTGTAGTCTGTCAGAAAAACAGTTAGATTTTTCCTTTGTTGTAGTAGGGTTGAGCCATTGCTGACGGACAGAACATCTTTGTGCCACAGCCCAGATCTCTAAAAGTGAGAACTGCCCAAGATAAATAGCAGCTATCAATTCATTACCAATAGTAATGGAGCTGCCCTAGAAATAAAATATCTATCTTATCCTGCTTTCTGCAAGTTCCACAGATCGCTTGGGAAATGGATCATTTAGCAGCTTGGCACCCACAATAAATATCTGCAAATTGCCATTGGACTAGAAGGATCCATTAATATCTGAGAAAGACTGCCCAAAATGGAAACAGAGATTTTTGTCATCTGTTTACTTCCTGCAGCTCTCACTACATTGGCCTGTGGTAAGCACATCTTAGTTCCCCCTCAAGTATACCTCCTTAATGACTGCAGTGCAAACTTTTCTGCTGAAATACCACTAAAAGTGTCACAAGATGAAATGTAGTATATACCCTGTGGGTGGGCAGGAGATCAAAAGAAGGGCTAAGAGGGGAAGGGATTATAAGAGGCCTCTTGGTAGACTTTTTGTTATTTCACATTTATGTTACAGTAGTGTCTAGAGGCCAACCCAATTTGGGATCACATTGCACTAGGTCTAGGTAAATATAGTAACTGACAGTCCATGTCCCAAAGAGTTTACAACAGAGGAGGGCAAACTTTTTGGCCTGAGGGCTGCATCAGGTTTCATAAATTGCATGGAGAGCCAGTTAGGGGAGGGGGTTGTAGCCCGGCCCCCACCTCCTATCTGCCCCCCCCCCCGGACTCCTGCCCCATCCAACCCCCCCCGTTCCCTGATGGCCCCTCTGGGACCCTGTCCTCTGACTGCCCCCAGACGCCATCTGCCCCATCCAACCCCTCCTCTCATTCCTGATGGCCCCCCGGGACCCCTGCCCATCCAACCACCCCTTCTCCCTGTCCCTTGACTGCCCCCGGAACTCCTGCCCCTGACTGCCCCCTGCCACCCCAACCAACCCGCTCTCCTTCCTGACTGCCCCCCGGGACACCTGCTCCCATTCAACCCCCTGTTTCCCCACTCGACCACCATCCACACCCCCACCCCCTGACCACCACCCCAAACTCTTCTGCCCCCTTACCGCGCTGCCTGGAGCACTGGTGGCTGGCGGCGCTACAGCCGCGCTGCTCTGCTGGAGCTGGGTTACGCTGCTGCTTCCACTGCCACCACGAAGCACAGAGACTGGGTCAGGCCGAGCTCTGCAGCTGCGCTGCCCCAGGAGCTCACAGCCCTGCTGCCCAGAGCATTGTGCCAGCGGCAGAGCAAACGTGCGGGGGAAAGGGGGACAGCAGGGGAGGGGCTGGGGGCTAGCGTCCTGGGCCAGGAGCTCAGGGACCGGGAAGGACGATCCCGCATATGTGGCCTGTGGGCTGTAGTTTTCCCATTCCTGGTTTACAATCTCAGATTTGTCAAGGTTTAATGAGCTCTCCCTAGGACACACATCATGACAAAAAGGGTATGGGGGTGATGGCTCATTTTCCAAATGCCCAATCTGGGGTTGCTCAGCAATGCAGACAGAGAACCGTCCTTTCCCCTCATTTGTGTGCTGGAAACAAATGGCAGTTGTTTCTAGCACAGGCAGTATAGGGGTTAGAACTCCTTCACCCTTTCATCATCTGCATCTGCACTTGGTTTGCGGAGTTGGAGGCAGCAACTGAAGGTGGGAGGGCAAGGAGGAAGAGAAAAGTGGCTAGTCCTATACGAAAAGGGGAAGAGTCAGTGGAGATACCCTGAGAGTTCAGAGCCCCAGGAGGATACAAAGATTGCAAAGGAGAATAAAATACAAGAGGACTTGGAGCCAGAAAGAACAAGAGGAATGCTGGAGAATCACAGCATCACCAGGACAGACAGATCTACATGACTGGGGACTCCTTATTAAGAATAACAGGCAGATGTGTCACCAGAGCTGATATGGAAAACAGAAGGGTGTGCTGTCTGCCGGGAGCGAAGATACAGGATGTGGACCTGAGACTGAAGAGGAGCAGGAAAGAATTGACTGATCATCCTTTACGTGGGAACAAATGATATAGCTAGATTCTCACTGGAATGTACCAAGATACACTATGCCAGATGGGGAAGACACTTAAGTAAATGGAGGCTCAGGTGATTCTACCTGTCCCTAGATGAAGAGAACAAAGGCAAGATGAGAAGATGATCAACAAGTGGCTGAGGAAATGGTGCTATAAGCAGGGTTTTTTGGATGTTTGACCACTATGATGCATTCATGGACAGAGGACTGATATTATGGGATAGACTGCACCTGAGTAGGGAGGGAAATAGATTTCTGGGATGGAGATTGGCAAAACTGATTAAAAGAGCTTTAAACCAGGATCTTGAGGGAGGCAGCTGAGAGATATTCATATAATCTCCATGCTGGATTTTTAACATTGAGAGGGAAGAAAATCATGTAAGAAAGGAAACAATAATGCAGAAAGGACACTTTCTGATACCAAGGAAGCTAACAGTTAGGATTGTGATACTGGTAGTAGAATGACTGACTTTACCCAAATTGGGTGAGGAATGAGGGTGAAGCCAAGCAGCAACAATTAAGATATTTGTACACCAATGCAAGGAGCCTGGGTAACAAAATGGAGGAACTAGAACTACTGGTGAAGGAAGTAAAACCAGATATTATCGGAGTAACAGAAAGAGGATAGAATAGTAGTCATGACTGGAGTAAAAGTATTGAAGAGTATGTGCTCTTCAGGAAAGACAAAATAAAGGCAAAGGTGGTGGAGTGGTTAATGATGAGATAAACTGTAAAGAAATTAGAATTGATGGAATGGATAAGACAGTCTATTTAAGCTAAAATAACTTAGGGGAAAAAACTGAGAGGTTTCACTGGGCTAATACTTGGGGTATGCCGCAGAACCCCAGGATCAGATTTGGATATGTATAGAGACCTCTTTAATGTTGTTAATGAAGTGAATGTTATTATGGGAGAATTTAAATTCCCAGATATAGTTTGGAGGACAAGTGCTACTAATAATAGTAGGGCCCAGATTTTCATGGATGTGATAGCTGACAGATTTCTTCACCAAATAGTCACTGAACCATCAAGAGGTGACGCAATTCTAGATTTGTTATTGGTGAATATTGAGGACATCATAGAAGAACTGGTTGTAGAGGACAACCGTGGATCTAGTGATCATGAGCTAATTCACTTTAAACTAAATGGAAGGATTTAAAACAATCTACAACTAGGGCCCTTCATTTCAAAAGGGATAACTTTTAAAAAAAAGGGAATAAGGGAAGTTGACTGGACTGAGAAACTCAAAGATCTGAATGTGGAGGAGGCATGCAATGTCTTTGTCATAGTTCAGAAACTATCTGAAGCCTGAATCCTAACCAAGGGGAAAAATATTATAGGGAAAGGTTGCAGACCAAGCTGGATGAGAAGTGGGTATTCACCCACAAAAGCTCATGCTCCAAAACGTCTGTTAGTCTACAAAGTGCCACAGGACTCTTTGCTGCTTTTACAGATCCAGACTAACACGGCTACCCCTCTGATACTATCTCAAATAGGTGCATAAGTGAAAGCAGAAAACATGCATGGAATAGAAGATGGGATGGATCAGCAAGGAAAGCTACCCCTTGGAGGTCAGAAAGTGTAGGGATAAAGTAAGAACTGCCAAAAACCCAGCAGAGTTGGACTTTGCAAAGGGAATTAAAACTAATAGTTAAAGGTTCTATAGCCATATAAATAAAAAGAAAAGAAGGGAAGAAGTGGAACTGCTAAACACTGAGAGTGGGATGAAGATTAAAGATAATCTAGGCATGGCCCAACACCTAAACAAATACTTTGCCTCAGTTTTTAATAAGGCTAATAAAAAGCTTAGGGGTAGTGGCAGGGTGGCTGTGACGCATGGCCGGAAAGGTTAAGCATCCTGCAGGGTAAATTATTCAAATTCAACCCTTAAAAAACATATGGGTAAATAATGTTTGTGTTTTTGTGTATTTACATATATATTGGTAGAGATAAACAATGTAATCAAATATTCCCTGTCTATGCTGTATTCTGTTAATTCAGAGATCAAAAGGACATCTTAACATTTAAACTGTAAACATCAGATATCGCTGTATTCATCTCTCTTTGAAATGTATAGCAAATCATCTGCAGATGGTAGAAAAACAGGCAATTGCCTTATGTTAATCTGTGTGAATAATTACCAGTGATGCTTAGGAAATGGGTCCACTTCAAAGTCCACATGAGTGCCTATTGTTCCCTGAAGGATTCCAAGTTGTCAAAGAAGGCCTGAAACTGTATAAAAGATATTTGGGTCCCAATCCTTTTTAACTCAGATCTGCTTGAGGCTTCATGCAAGGGAAGCCTAAACCATAAGGACTGAGATCCCAGTTCTGACTAGACCACCCTGAATACAAACATTGGACTATAACCTATGAAGTATTTCTGAAAGAACTCTTTGCAGCTACAACGCTCACCATCTCTGCTATGAATCTGAAGCTCAAGACTGTATTTATGTCTCTATGTATACTGACCTTTTAACCTATACATTCTCTTTTCCTTTTTAATAAATTTTAGTTTAGTTAATAAGAATTGGCTGTAAGCCTGTATTTGGGTAAGATCTGGAATATTCGTTAACCTGGGAGGTAATGTGCCCAATCCTTTGGGGTTTGTAGAACTTTTTTATATGATGAAAAAGATTTTCAGTAATCCTCATCATTTTTACTTGGGTGTCTAGGTGGAGGTCTGAGGCTGGGTTACTTTAAGGGAACTGTGGTGTTGACTTCTGAGTAACCACTGAGGTATAATAAAAGCTGTTTTGTGCTGGCTTGGTAAATCTAAGTATTGAAATAACAACTAGCTTTGGGGATTGTCTGCCCCATTCTTTGCCGTTTACCCTAATTGAGTGAACTCAGTTGGCTCCTCTGGGATTCCAATCACAGTGGCAAATGGGAATGAGGATATGGAAGTATAAATTACCACATCTGAGGTGAAAGTCGAACTCAAACAGCTTAATGGGACTCTAAATCAGGGGGGTAGGACAATCTCTATTGAAGAATATTAAAGGAAGTGGCACATGAAATTGCAAGCCCAATTGCTAATACAGTTCTTATTTTTAAGAAAGAGAAAAAATGTGATTAGGGAAACTAAAGGCCTGTTAGTTTGATCTCAATTGTATGCAAGGTCTTGGAACAAATTCTGAAAGAGAAAGTAGTTAAGGACTTAGAGGTGATTGGTAACTGGGATAAAATACAACATGATTTTACAAAAGACAGATCATGCCAGACCAACCTGGTCTCCTTTCAAAAGGTAACTGATATTTTAGACAAAAGAATTGCAAATTTAATCTACCTGGATTTGAGTAAGGCATTTGATACAGTTTCAAATTATTAGTTAAATTGGAGAAGATGGGGATTAATATGAGAATTGAAAGATGGATAAGGAACTGCTTAATGGGGACACTAAAATGTGTCATACTGAAAGATGAACTGTCAGGTTGGAGGGAGGTTTTCATTTTGGTCTTTGCCAAAGAGTTGTTCTGTTTGGATAAAATTAGAAAGAAACTATCAAGTTAAGCAGCTTGGGGGGAGGAGGGAGTGATGTTTAAGGGTCTTCATACATTATTGCTTCTGAAACATGCAGATTCTCAGCCTTACTGACTGAGTGGTTCTTGGTTTTGGATTAATTGAGAAGTGCATGCCTTTTTCTTATCCTGTTATATGCAAAAAGAGGTTTTAGTCATGGTGTGTACATTTTCTGTCACTCATAAATTAAAATGAAATTATGGATTTAACCAAATTGGTCTCTGAAAGGGACTTTCTTTCTGTGAAATCTAATAACTAGCAAAGATTTTCTTAAAATAGTCACCCAGAGCACAGCTGGGGGAAGAAAAATAACCAGCTAGAATGAGAAACAATAAATAAATAATCTGAACCCCATCAATCACTCAAATAAGGAGACATTCAATAACTGGCTGGAACTCAAATATCAAAAGCGAAATCATGCTCTCATTTACAGGTGTACATGGGAATCACTTCAAAGGAGTTTACCTGAATTTTAGACCCATATAATAGAAATCAGAATTTCATAGATTCAAAGGCAGGAAGAGACCATTGTGATCATCTAGTCTGAGCTCCTATGTCACACTATGTCACAAGCCATAGATTCTCCCCAAAATAATTCCTAGAGCAGAGCTTTTAGACAAACATCCAAATGTGATTTTCAAATGGCCAATGATGGGGAATGCTCCAGGACCCTTGATAAAATGGTTAATTGCCCTCATTGTTAAAAATATGCACCTTATAATTTGCGTCATAGTATTGGAGCTTCCTTATACATCATTATTCAAAAAAGCAGTAGATACTAATACCAAAGACATTGAAAACACTTAACTAACCCTGAAGGAAAGATTCTCTGTTATCTTTTCCATTTAAAAGTAAATAATTGTATAATGGCTACACAAACATTCTCCATCACATGCATATTAAATTTGGGCACATACATGCTACTGATGACTGCATTTGCAAGATAATTTTATAGAAGAAAATTGACTTGTAAGAGTGCTGCATGTTCCAGAATTGATTTGTAATATGTATTTTAGTGTATTTAATGAAAACAAACGTATACAGAATGCAATAAAAAGATTCATCATCAGATAAAATATACAGTATACAATCTTTCTCTAAATGGTGGTGGTTTGCATGACAGGGAGGAGATTTTCAGCACTTAATTACTTAACTCTGCTCTCATTGACTCAGCAGAAGCAGACTTTGGCTAACACTGAGTATTTTTGAAAGTCACATGTTCTAAATAGAGACTGGGATTTCCCAAACTGTTGAAGGATTTGGACACCCAACTCCCATGTAAAATGAATACAAATGAATCCCTTAAATGGCTGTGTAAGCCCCAATAGTACTTTTCTTTGTAGTTCCCTAACCTTTTTTAATCCTCTTTTGGACAGGGATTCTGTTTTAAAGGCTCTTTTTTTCCCATCATGCCTTTCTGGTACTGGCCCTTTAAATCTGGCAGTGGCAAGCAGCTGATGCCCCTAAGTGGCCATCTTGTAACTTACTGCTGCTTACTATGTTACTTGCTCTTCTCACTGGTAAGTGTTCTTAAATCCTACAGTATTTTCCCTTTGTTCTTCCTATCTTATTCCTGAAAAGATAGTAAATTATTGTATATACACCACACATACATCACTCTGACTCCACTCCTATAGTATTGTGTTTTATGCAGTGGAGAATTAAAATATTTATAAGACCTTATGCATTGAAACAATGAGGGGAAACCCCTCTTAAAAATTCAGTTAGGAATAGAATGAATAGGAGATAAAAGAAGGAAGAGCATTTCATTCCCAAATCCTATCACTAATTCACCATGGCCTATCATGTTTTTTCACTTTTAAGAGCCTTTTGGGGAGTTGAGTGTCTTGCCAATGCGTCTGATGAAGTGGGTATTCACCCACGGAACCTTATGCTCCAATACATCTGTTAGTCTATAAGGTCCCACAGGACTCTGTCGCTTTTTACAGATCAAGACTAACACGGCTACCCCGCTGATACTTGCCAATACTTGTGACTTCGTCACAAATCTCATGATAATGGGTTGTTTTCTAAAAATTCCACCTCCTGGAGTTCTCATCACCCTGGGGCTCCCTGACTGTATTTATGGAGTTTAAAAGGTGCAGCATAGTTTCCTAACCCTACCCCAGCCAGCCAGATCTGGTGGCTCATGCGTAGGGATAAAGTCATGCCTATGCCTCCTGTTCACCATGTTGTTCCTTTTTTATCACAGCTCCTGTGTTCACCTGACCACAGGGGCTACAAACTTGGCTGATGTATACATGGGCCACACACAAGGGGGAATGAGTGTCTTTATTCCCCCTCCCTGTGCAGTCACATGTGGATTTATCCCAATATAATCCCTAGTGACATTAATTATTTGCAAAGATTTTAATGTAGACTGCTGTAGATCAGCCCACCACGAAATCATCAATTAAAATCCCAGCTTTAGAGAAATATATGTAATTCTCCCTTAGCTGCATTTGTCAGGCTTTCCATCTCCTAGGCAGATGTGATAGTTTGACACTATATGCCAAGTAGTGGGATGTAAAGCATTTAGCCATATTCTTTATGGCATATCAATCTGCCATTAGCAGATACATTGCTGGCATTGCTCTAAATTTTCCTGCTCTAAGAGAAGCACAGTAGCAGAGAGGAATATATTGTACAAAGCTTGCAATGTTCAGAATTCTAGCAAAGACTAGAAAAAGATGAGCTTAGCACAGTGAAGAAACTTGGCCTCCATTTGTAAAGCACTTTGGGTAGTAAATAATAAAAACAAATAAAACAGCACATAGTCATGAAGACCTTGTGTGCAGAGCTGCACAGTGTGTGTATTTGTGTATGTATGTATATGTATACATCTATAGCAATGTCTTTCATAGCAAGTAACACAGAGTACTTGATTGGATTTCCAAAAAAGAAAATAAAAAAACAGATCTGTTTCACAAACTGTAGTAAAGGTGATCTCTAAAAATTGTCTGAATAATTCAGCAGTGTGCTTCACTTAAAAAACAAACAAACAAACAAACAAAAACTATAGCTACTGTTTGTTTAAAGAAAAGTGGGCTGTGTAATAAATTGGCTTAATTGTGTTCCTAATTATCCATAAAGAATGTGTCCATCCTACAAATAGGAAATCCTATCCAATATAGGTCATGTACACGTTTTGTAATTGTTCCACCCACTATGGTGACACAATTTAGTGATTCTGAAGAGTTCATCCAATCTTTAAATTAGTGTAATTCTGCAATCCATTAGTTGGCAAGATTCCATCAATTATTGCTATCAATCCAGTAGTTGCCAGAAAAGGCTAACAACCTCCCATGTGAGTCATCATTATCAGGGTTCAAGCCCTCCCAGACTGAGCACAGCACAGACCTGTATTATTTGAAAGGTGTGAATAATTTCATTAGTTGGGAGCACTAGTTAGTTGTTTTTCTATGTGGACCAATCACTAGAACAATGTTCCCCAAACTATGGGGTGTGCCTCCGTAAGGGGGCATGGAGGAATATTTGTGAGGAGTGTGCAGCAGGGCACAGGCCAGCCCCTATGGGAGACAGGAAGGGAGCATCCCCAACCCTGCTCCGCCCCAGCCATAGCTCCACTCTAGCCCTGCCTTCATTCCTGCTCCACCCCCAGGCCGCCTCTAGCCCCAGCTCCTCCCTCCCCCCCAGTTCTGCCCCCAGCTCTGCTTTCAGCCCAAGCTCCCCTGCTGAGCTAATTTTGCAGTAATGGAGGGGGGCACAGACAAATTCCATTACTGGTAAGGTGCGGGGCTTGACAGGAAAAGTTCGGGCACCACTACACTAGAAGGTTAGCATTGCTTGCAGGTGTACCTTACACCATCAGCTACATTGGATTTACCCATAACTTTTTTCTTCCTCCCTCAAAGGTAATGAAAATTGTTGGCTAACACTCCTGCAATGCTTTGAAAATTCAGGTTTAGTGAATTCCCACTTGGAGAAAGGTTTTCTTTCTTTGGTCAGTCAGACTTGGTATTAACCTCTTTGGATACTGATCTGTCTGGATTTTTAGGAACTTTGAAAGAAGCACATCATGTAGCAGTCATTCAGTTTAGAGTGCTTTAAATAGTTATTTTATTTATTGTCACTGGTTACAGTCTTTTAAATTCCTTATCTGTGACAAGAAAGGCACTTTCCTTTCCTACTGCTGTATCCTCACTTATGTGTGTTGCTTCTCTCAACTAAGAATTGCAATTGTGTTCCTTGAAGGCTATTGTATTGTAACCAAGAACTTAACATTTTTATTAACTATGCTTCATAAAGCTGAAGAGAAAGGAAATCAGCAGTAAGTTAAATAAAAGTTTGGTGTTAGACTTTTAAATACTTATTATTTGATGTTGTTAAATTTATACCTAATGGTTTGCTATTCCCTGTATTAATATAATCCTCGAGATCTGGAAAAATTATACAAACCCAAACAGGGCTATAGGGTTATAGTCCAGTCTCTAGGCTGAAATAATGTTGCTACTCAGGGGCTTTCCTACATGTTTTTTGTGGTGGGATGGAGTATTCATCTGACACCACGTTTTTGGGGGTTGAAGGTAGCTCAGAAGAGGCTAATTAACCTAATAGGCTGCACCTGTGGGAAGATTTAGGCTTGACTGGTGTTGCAGTGTGGAGCTCTGCAGTCACAGTGAGGAAATAAAAGCCCTGGGATCCTGACCCTGAGGGAAGGGGTTTACCCAGAGGGATGGTGGAGTAGGAAGGTGGTCAGGGAATTGGCAGCAAGAGTTGAGACCGTGCAGAACTTGGGTGCTAATTGTAGGGTCCTGGGCTGGAGCCTGGAGTAGTGGGTAGGGCTGGGATCCTCTATCAGCGCCTGGGAGAGTGGCACAGTCTTGAATTGGAAAACTGCCTGAAAAAAACATCTGGCCAGATGATCTGGTGAGACTTTGATGCTCCAGAAGGGGAAAACTGTACAGTGACCTGGCCAGAAGGTGCCAAACTATGAAGAGGAAGCACTGAGACTCCTAAAGAGCAAGAGGGATTGTGGTGCAAGTGAGCAAAGAAACTGGGCATCAGACCTGGCAGAACTAAGCCCGACTTAGCCACAAGGAGGGACCCCAGCAGTGAATATTAAGTCTGTTACAAATGAATTCTATCTTTGCAACCTCTTTGGAGTTCCCTGTATGAAGCCTATCATAATATCCTCTTGCCGTTATGCTGTTTGGTCACTAAATGTTTAAGTGTTGTGTGGAAAATTCTACAATATGGAGTGGTGTCTGGTCAAAAATAAAAGATGGAAGACAACATGTTTCATCTGAAACTTCATAGAATCATAGAATCTCAGGGTTGGAAGGGACCTCAGGAGGTCATCTAGTCCAACCCCCTGCTCAAAGCAGGACCAAACCCAGCTAAGTCATCCCAGCCATGGCTTTGTCAAGCCTGACCTTAAAAACCTCTAAGGAAGGAGATTCCACCACCTCCCTAGGTAACCCATTCCAGTTCTTCACCACCCTACTAGTGAAAAAGTTTTTCCTAATATCCAACCTAAACCTCCCCCTCTGCAACTTGAGACCATTACTCCTTGTTCTGTCATCTTCTACCACTGAGAACAGTCTAGATCCATCCTCTTTGGAACCCCCTTTCAGGTAGTTGAAGGCAGCTATCAAATCCCCCCTCATTCTTCTCTTCTGCAGACTAAACAATCCCAGTTCCCTCAGCCTCTACTCATAAGTCATGTGCTCCAGCCCCTTAATCATTTTTGTTGCCCTCCGCTGGACTCTCTCCAATTTATCCACATCCTTCTTATAGTGTGGGGCCCAAAACTGCAAGAACTTCTTGCTGTTCTTCCTAACATATTCCTGATGTTGAAGGACTGGACTCCATAGATTGTGACAGAGCTCCATTCCAGTGGCTTTGTGCTGGGAGGGGGAGGGGAAAGAGTGTTGTGCAAATTTCACCCATAACAGCCCTTGTTAAGGTACTTAATTTTGTTTTCATTTCAACAGGGGTTGCACATGATTGTGTTCCAAAGCTGATTTAAAATGGTAGAAATTTAAATGCTAACATTGTTATGTTTAACAGGATTATGCTGAAGGTGCTGAGCTTCTGAGTAGTTATGTATGTGATGTGATTTGTTTATGGATAACTTATTCCCCTTGTTCTGTATAAGGCAGAATTTTTCAGGATAGATTCAATAGCCATTTATTATTCTTATCACAATGGTGGTGTCTGGATTCCACTTTATTATCATTAGTGGCACAGGTGAGTCTACTGAACCCACTTGGTAGGTGCTGTCTTTGCCTGATGGAGCACTTCAGCTTCCAGTTAGTGAGATTTTTGTTCAATCAATACATAGTGCTGAGGTGACACATCCTGTTTCAAATTGTGCCGGGTATTTTTAAATATTCTGCTGTAATGTTCAATGTCAGAGTATGAAAGTGATATATTTAAATTTAAAAATGCCTTACTGGCTTTAAGTGCAATAAATTTACCTTTTGTGAGTGATAATTATAAGTTTGACTTTACAAAAGTTTGGCAAAGTCTTTCTTTTCTTCCAGCAAAAATTAAAAGTGAGTTGCTCTTTCTTTAATAGCCCATTTCCGTGCAATCTTCTTAGCTATTCCCAGCAAGTCAGCAGTAGATGTCAGAGAGTTCAGTTTTTATCATTGTAAACAAGCTGCGATGTGACTGTATTACTGAGGTTCTTTGGTTAGGACACGTTTCCTTTATGAAATGCAAACTTCTTGAATTTGGCTTCCAAACTCAGACAAACTGTTAAACAAATGTAAAACAAACAATAAAAAAACACAAATTACCATGTCTCCCCCACCACAGACTTTTCAGTGAGTAAATTGACAGCTCACTAAGAACATCAAAAGGGAATAAATCTATAGGAGAGAGCTATTCATGGCCCAGGCTTGTAAGGTTTAGTTGCGGATGTGTGTTAACTTAATTCCCAACCAATGTTATAAAGGAGAAATTGCTCCTAGCTGTGTCACTTCCATCATTTTAAAACTTGAATTGAAAATGATCAGAAGTAAATATTAGGGCAAGTACAACTCTAGGTAATGTCATGTTACAATGCAGGAGAAATGATGTGTGAGATTCTTAGGTCAGGGCAAGCTCTGCTTGATGCGGGACTCAAAGGATGGCATATCAACTTTACGTTCCCACATCCTACTTCTGGGACAGCAGGGAGTCAGTTCTCCTACCCACGTAACTTGGAGGTGCTTCAGGGCTTCTGCTCTTAGACATACCACTGCACTAGCCTAGGATTTCTGGAGTGCAAAGTGGTCTGGTCACACTCTCAAGATGTTCCCTGAACATCACCTATGACTAAAGAGGGGTGGCCAGTACCTGATGGTGTAGAGTTGGTTTTCTGGCTTTATGCTGCCTGGACAATCCCCAGTGGGCTATGAAGCTGCCTTTCAACCAAAAGAACAACATAAAGTGGGTGAAAAAAGACCAAGAATTTAGCCAAGTGTTTTATGGCAGGTGCTGCTATCTATGTAGATAATATATGCTCTAAATAGGGGTTCAACATAAGTACTCCATCATATATGTTAAAAGTAAAGAAAAAATAATTAACTCCATCTACATGCTGCACAATCATTTTGTATGCTTCAAGGAGACAGAATATTACCATGCATAAAACATTTTTCACACTTGAAGAGAGCATCTTGAAAGGGATTATTTTTTTTCTACAAAGTGATACAAAGCAGGTACATTGTTGCTCTGTATTGCTGACACTTCATCTTGGTGGTGGTGTTTTTTGGGGGGGATGTTTGTGTGAAAGGTATGGCATTTTAGGGTTTTTAAAGTTATTTTTCCCCTCATTCCAATGGGGGGGATTTTTTTCTGTATTTATAATACATTTAAGGTGTCCTTTTGCTCATGTTGTATATTGCTCCTTTTTTAACTAGCAATTTTAGAACTCCTTCACTGTGCTTAACTTATTATGCATTTGTCCCAGCAGTAGTTGTTGGAAACAATGTGTTCAGATATTCTCCTAGGTACTTGTCTATACAACATGCACCTGTTCCCTGGCTGTAGTTAACATATCATGAAAGAGAGTGCCAACTCTTAAAGGGAGAGTCTGTGAGCAGATCAGCAGGATGGTAAGGCTCCACATCTGAAAAGTTAGCAGCATTGCAGCAGTTATAGTACTATAATTTTATCATGGAAGGGACCCTTTATACTGGGGGGTGGCAAGCTTATTGATTTTCCTACTGACTCCTTGTTCTTTCTCTTATTCTAAAACTTTTTGAGAAGAGAGATTTGCATTCTTTCATTGAATTTCAGTAGGCGTTTTAGGTGAAATTAATCTATTGGGTAGTAAGTAAGTGCAAGGCCCTCTGCACCACTTATGTCATAAGAGCATGGCGGGGGGCACTGCAGGTGGATCCTTCTGCATCCTGAATATGGTCACCTCACTAGCCCCATTGTAGGCTGGTAGGCAAGTTTATAGTCAGAGAAGGCCGAAGGAGAGGCTGCAGATCTGAGTGTGTATGGATCTAGTGGTCATAAATCTTTTGCAACTGGTCACTGAAGGGGCTGTGACAACTTTATCTAAGTCATAGGCAGGAATAGCAGTTGTAGAACTACCCACCTACTGTAGCCCAATGTCCAGGTATTGGGATGGGGGACTAGATTTAAATCCTTTACCTTCTACCTGCATAAAGTCTGAATGTATTGTCTGGGTGAAAAGTATTGGCAACGTTGGAAGCCATCACTAGAACAGACAAGGCTTGAGTATAATCTCACTGGAGAAAATGGACAATGTATATAACTGCGGCAAGCAGAGGGTCAAATGCTGCTCACTGTACTGATGCAATAGTCCTGTTGACTTCAGTGGACTATGCTCTTAGAACCTTGTCTACGCTAAAGAATGCTCATATTGTAGCTGCCAACTGGGGATCTGAACTGGTGTCAGCAAAAGTGAATAAAATTCCCAAGTACATGCTAGGAGTCTGGGATTTGGTCTGAGATCCAGTTTGTTGTGATTCCGTCCAATTGTGTCTGGTTTTTGTAATGGGTGATGCCTGTATTTTCGTAGCACAGTACTTCAAGTTGTATGGAATTGCATTTGGTGAATATTCCAGTTTATTTTCATTGCCTAAACTGAGTGAAAAACAAAATATTCTTTTGTCATTTTTGCTGTTTGTTTATATTATACTTTTAGAACTTCTGTGTTAATTATTTAGGGCTAGATGGAGACATTACTCCCAGCTCCTGGTAAGGGGCAATATGTAGCTAAGCCACCAGTGGAGCAGTTCAGAGAACAAATTGTGAATCTAAGTCACAATTGCCTCCGTGGCTTCCACTTTTCCCTCTAACAGGAAGTAATCGGGTACTTGTCTATACTGGTGGTTCTCAACCTTTCCAGACTACTTTACCCCTTTCAGGAGTCTGATTTGTTTTGCGTACTCCCAAGTTACCTCACTTCAATACTACTTGCTTACAAAATCAGACATAAAAATACAAAAGTGTCATAGCACACTATTAGTGAAAAATTGTGTACTTTCTCATTTTTACTATATCATTATAAAATAAATCATTTGGAATACAAATATTCTACTTACATTTCAGGGTATAGTATATAGAGCAGTATAAATATTTCATTGTATGAAATTTTAGTTTGTACTGACTTCGCTAGTGCTTTTTACGTAGCCTGTTGTAAAACTAGGCAGATATCTAGATGAGATGATGTACCCCCTGGAAGACTTCTGTGTACCCCTGCTTGAGAACCACTGGTCTATTCTACTAGAAGATTATTCTAGTGTGCTGGCTTAGCCCATGCACCTTTCTGCATGTTCCCTAACCAACTGCAACTGATAGACAAGCAGAAATTGCTTTTCCCCCTTCTCGCGTAGACTGTTGATGTAGGTAGCCCATGCTGAGGAATAAGTTAACACCATCAGTAGTGAAAATACACTGAAAAAGGAGGGGGAGCTGGGGAAGCACTACTTATGAAGTCAGGGATAGAAGATGGAGCTTTCTTATGTTTTAATCAAAGGCAGGGTTGCTGTAATAGGCCCCCATTAAGACTGAACATGTTACGTGCCACTTGCTGCCTTCTGCGAGCTAAGAGGAATCTTGCCCTTAATGTAGTTATAACAGCAATAGTAGGGTATAAAAGATGACCACCTCTATTTGCCAAAACCAACCTAAATTTTATGTTTAAAAATAGTTGGACTTGGATCTGAACTACCCAATGATGTTTTGTAAAAGGACAGCCACTCGGGCTTTGCCTGTCTCCAGTAAAATAATCTAAAATATTTAAATTACAGGAGGAGCTGGAATCACCACCTATTATTAATGTTGTCCGGCATTTCCCATTGTAAGATGCTGCTTACAACTTTTTCAAACTTTAATTGTTTGGACAGAAAGTTTCCATGTTGGTTGTCTGTCTCAGACTGATTTTTGTTTTGTTTTTAATTTCAGCCAAAACTGTTCAGGTGTTTCTGAGAATGAGATTCATTTCAATAAGTCGTTTTGCACATGTTAGAAAATTCTGGTGACCTTTATTTGAAAAGCTCTAGTATCACCCATATTTTGGATCAGCAACTTGATATTTGTCAAAGGGGTGGCCTTTGTGTCAAGGATATGCCTTTTGCAACCCCTGTGAAAATCTGGTCAAGTTATAAGCCTTTGAATAAGCATCTTTTGCACATGCTAAGTAGACACTAATATTTTAGCAACTAAATTTCCTGATGATTCTTCTGTCACACTGGGCATGTTCCAACTTGGGGCAGAGCACGACTTTCCCTGCAATTGTGGCTCTGGTCTGCTGTAGGCCAGGCTGGGTCAAAGTTTGGGCACCTGAACTGAAAGCGAGGAGATTTCTTGTGTCTAGAAGGAGGGTTCATTGAGAGCACAAAAGGCAATGTGGAGAAGAAAGGTTTCTGATTAGAATGCTGAGGAGAACCACCACCACCCTCCCCCAGCCTGTGGAGAGGGTATGGGCAGAAGGAGAAGAGTGGGCAGGGGAGACTGGGATTGGTGGAGTGTAAGAGGGAAATAGACTGAGAATTGGGGTGAAGGGACTAAAACTGGCTGGGCAAGGAGACTGGGACTGTAAGCTGTTTGGAGGGGCGGGGGTAGCAGTAAGGAGGAGACTGCACCTCTTAATTCTGGCATTTCTTAACTTTTGAATGCTTGTGTTCTTGTAACATTATGTATGGCCTGGTCTACACTAGGACTTTAATTCGAATTTAGCAGCGTTAATTCGAACTAACCGCTCAACCGTCCACACCAGGAAGCCATTTAATTCGAACTAGAGGGCTCTTTAGTTCGAATTTGGTACTCCACCCCGGCAGGTGGAGTAAGGCTAAATTCGACATGGCTAGTTCGAATTAGGCTAGGTGTGGATGGAAATCGAACTTAGTAGCTCCGGGAGCTATCCCACACTGCACCACTCTGTTGACGCTCTGGACAGCAGCCCGAGCTTGGATTCTCTGCCCAGCCACACAGGAAATGACCCGCGAAAATTTGAATTCATTTTCCTGTCTGGGCTGTTTGAATCTGACGTTCTGGTTGCACATCGGGGCGAGCTCCGCAGCACCGGCAGCAATGCAGAGCTCTCCAGCAGAGGAGTTCATGTAATCTCTGAATAGAAAGAGGGACCCGGCATAGACTGACCGGGAACTCTTGGATCTGATCGGTGTGTGGGGCGAGGAGTCTGTGCTTTCGGAGCTGCGCTCCAACGAACGGAATGCAAAGACCTACGAGAAGGTCTCCAAAGCCATGATACAGACTGAGGATACAGCCGTCATGCAACGCAGCGCCGCGTGAAAATCAAGGACCCCAGACAAGGCTACCAAAAAATCAAAGCGGCCAACGGACGCTACGGAGCCTGCCACCACTGCCCCACCAGTGACCATGGACTCTGATGATGGGACAGTGTCGACGGACAGTTCCTCGACGATGTTCACGGACGGGGAAGATGAGGAAGGGTTTGTGGAGGACGAGGCAGGCGACAGCGCTTACAACGCTGGTTTCCCCGACAGCCAGGATCTCTTCATCACCCTCACGGAGATCCCCTACCAACCCTCCCCGGCCAGGAACCCGGATCCTGAATCAGGGGTAGGAGCAGTCGGTAAGTGCTTTAACCATGTTAACTTTTATTCTTAATATAACAGGAATCTGAAGTGTGTGAAAAGGAGGTCTCTGTATATATGGTGATAGAACAGAAATCCTCCTGGGAGAACGCCACGAAGCTCTCCTGCCGTTAATCGATAAGCATCAGCAGGAGGTTCCTGGGAGAGCTGCCTTATTGGGTGCTCCGTGATAGCACACTTTTCCGCGCAGGGCTTTCATGCGGTATTCAGGGAGCACTGCCTCCCAGAGCACGGCTGCATAGGTCCGTGGTTCGTGCTAGATTTCACGCAGCATGCGCTCTCTATCTCCTTCAGTGCCTGTCCTCACGGTGATCTCGCTCGGAGACTCCTGCATCTAAGTAGGGGAAGAAATGTTACGTTACGCCTGGTCCAAAGTATTTTTAATAAATAAACGGACAGACGGCATAGCACAGACTCAGCACGCAGCTGCGTGACGAGCGTAACGGAAAGCCAAAGAATCAAATGGACGCTCATGGAGGGAGGGGGGAACGAGGACGCAAGGTATCCCACAGTTCCTGCTGTCTCCGAAAAGCATTTGCATTCTTGGCTGATCTCCAAATGCTTCTAGGGTCAAACACAGTGTCCGCGGTGGGACGGGGCATAGCTCGGCAATTTACGCACCCCCCCGACCCCCAGAAGTTAAAGGGAAAACAATCCTCTGTTGACTCTTTTACATGTCACCGTATCTGTACTGAATGCTGCAGATAGACGCGATGGTGCAGCACTCAACACCAACATCCTTGCTCCCCCCACGCTATGGATGGCTGATGGTACAAAACGATGGAAATCCATCCTCATCATCAGCCTATTGGCACATGGGGCAGTGCAAAAGGGCTGGTAACCATGACAACCGTACCAACTTGCTTGGGACCGGTCGGTCAAGGCCGCCTGTTGCTAATTTTTCATGGTAGATGGTGCAGTATGGCTGGTAACCGTCCTCATCATTGCAACAGGGGGCTGAGATCCATCAGCCCCCACCCTTCATTGTAAAGAAAAGATTCAATTGCCCCTGGACTAGCAGAGGGATGAGTGGCTCCCTCCTCCACACCCCTTAATGTCATCTCTGGACTATCATTGCAGCTGGAGGCTTCCTTCCACTCATTTCTCACAAACGACTACCTGTGTCTATATGCATTCTATATTACTTCATCACACAAGTGGGGGGACAATGGTACTGGAACCCAGGAAGGCTGGGGGAAGAACGGAATGAACAGCTGGGGTTGTTTCAGGAGCACACCCTGTGAATAGCGTTCAGCTCAAAATTTATGCAGGATTGGACAGAGAGCAGCTGTGGTCTCTGGTTGTATGATACAGTGGTTCTCTAGTACACTTGCACATAATCTAGGCAGGACTGATTCTATTTTTAGATACCCAAAAAGGAGGGATTGACTCGGGAGTCATTCCCAAATTTTGCTTTTGCGCCCCTGGCTGATCGACCAGGGGCACTTATGACAGCACCAAATGGCGCAGTGCAAAAGGACAGGTAACCATGACCAGCTTATTACCGTCTTCTTACCAGTTCATGGTATGGTAGACGGTGCAGTATGCCTGGTAACCATCGCTGCTGTCATGCAAAAGCATAAGCATGCTGCTGCGTAGCGCTGCTGGTCCGCCTCTATCAGCGGCATACAGTACACATACGGTGACATACACAAAAGGCAAAATAGGGTCCATTGTTGCCACGCTATGGCGTGTGCCAGGGCATTTCATGGAAAACGTGATCGAAATGATTGTCTGCCCTTGCTTTCCCGGAGGAAGGAATGACTGGCGACATTTAATGAATAAAGAAACCAGGAGAGTCAACAGTAACTGGGCAGGTTCAGCTTCTCTGTAAAGAAACTGAACAGTCACAGGTCACGCTGCTCGCTGCTCGCTGGTATTTGAAGAGTTCCTTGTCGCTGTTATGTCTATACAATACATGTGACATCCTTTTAAGAGTCAAGGCAAAGTTACCAAATGTGATTTTGTTTGCTTTTTCATTTGTTCTCTGCTAAGGAGAAAACACAAGGACCAAGGAAACAATAATTGATTTGAGAATGGTAATACTATTAAAATGAATGGGAACTTTCCTAGAAAAATATTTAATTTTCTTTCTAGCAATAAATTATTTCCAACTCTTCAGTTTTCAGAAGATCCTGTTAGTAAATTATTTGTAAAGAATGACTTTAATTAATTCTTATTGCATCCCTTTGGGCTCAGGTTTTACTGAGTTATTAGAGAAACCCTTAAAGTTTACATTCATGTAGATTTATTTGCCCTTGAACATGTTTTAATTAAGTTTGAAGTATGACAGGTTTTTTTAATTCCTTATGGATAAATAAGACAGGGTATATATATCAGTAGGGCCATCTTTGAACTCTAGTAAAGCATTTATATTGGAAATGTTTGATATTCCAGTGTTTTCCCCTCTGTAAAGCTCCTTATTTTGTTTTTTAAATAATTATGCTATATGTGCCCTCTGAATAGAGACACTGCATAGATCAGGAGTACATTGAACTTTGACAAATGGCTTCACTTGAGCCTTCCTGGAGCAAGATTTTGAGTTCACTTTCCACATCTGGGAGTTCTCAAAGTTAAGTCATTTTAATGCACAAAACACTGTTGTTTACAATTTAATGCCTTGAAAGAACAGGAAGATATTCCCCGGGAAGCCAGGATCTGCGTCAGAAAGGCCTTGTTAGATCACACGGAAGACACCAACACAACTTAACTTCAGTACTTCCCACCCATGGTAGCACTTGGAAGACTTTGATTTTGCTTACACATGTAATTAAAATAGATACCATAAACAGAGGAACATTTTGCCTTTTGCTCCTGTTAGGATCATTGTTGCTCTCATTCTTGGCCACAGAGTCCTTTTAAAGCCCATAAGTAATTAAAGTCAAACCATTCATTTCTACTAAAATGACAACTGATTGTTGTTTTCAGCTCTGATTTATTATTGTCAGCCTTTGAAGGCAGGGAAGAGAGTTCTTTGGTAACTTGGGAACAAGGAGGAGAACGAAGCAGGCTCCTGATTACGATGGGCAGGATTCCAGCTGCAAGCCTGGGAACCTTTTCCAGACATAAGGGAATCTCTCTTGCTTGCTTCAGAGATCCGGCTCTGTAATGATTGAGGGAGAAAGGGGTGGGGCAGGGGAATTAGTGATGGATGAGTTTTAAACATTTTGTAAATTTTTGTGTGGGAGAAGAGTTTACCTCACACAATACTCACCTTATACCGTTTAAAAGTATTGAATAACCACAATAAGGAGTAAAATCTTTATCATCACACATAGCAGATTGGACACAACACATTCTAATAGGTTTTGTATGTGCAATTTGCATTAGAAACCAGAACAGTAAAAGTTTGATTTTTACAACAGGGTAAGAGTGAAAGTGGTGAAGAATGGTTTTGCTCTTCCAAACTTTGTTTTTTGAATTTCCCATATTTCTTTGCATTTCAGAATTCAATTTGCATTTCAGTTCCTTTTTAGTATGTTTTGGCGTTGGTACTATGAAAGAGACAAGGAGACAAGATTCCATCTTACTTTTCCCAACAGCAACTACAGACCAGATGAAAATTTTGTCTTGGCTTAATATAAATATCTCAGTAAAATATTGTTTGAAGTACAGAGAACTATTGCGATAAAGAGGATGACCTATCGTTCTTTGCACATCAATGTCTCTTCTTCCTCATGATCCTCCACTCCACTTCAATTCTTACCAATGTTAATTACAGTAGCAAAGCAGCACATGTTCAGCACCCTGTCTTGCCATTTATAACACAGTTGCCCTTGTACTAGCAAGGTGTTTATTGCGAGTTCAAAATGTTACAAACACCAGTGAATGTTTTGTTCTAGAATAGTCCTGCATACGTTGTAGAACCTAGGTTGTGCAAACAAAGTGGAATATTTTGCGCACTCGTGATAGAACTTGTCTTGTGTGCATATGTTGTATAGAGGACTATTGTCTTTGGTTATACAAGTCCACAGTAGGTTTATATTTTTCAAATGATGATGCCTTCTTTGTAGACTTTCAAAAACTGAAATAAAAAAGTCAGATGCTAGGGACCCATTCGTGTTCCCATTGCGTTTAGTGGCAACACTCTCAATGGCTTCAGCAGCACTGAAGCCAAATCAGGCTTCTTACTGTGCTCAGGCTACATGCTGCTCTCCATTTGCATAAAGTTTGTGTGAGGATTCAGGTTCTGAAAGTCCAATGAAGCAGTGTATTGTCCCTTTCAGACAGCTTTCCTAGAATCCCAGAATGCCTTTCTGCTATAGCTCTTATTCATTTGTTTATCCTGGCTCAGGGGAGACTTTTTTTTTTTTTTAGGAAGAATATACCTAGTAATGTGTTCTGTTCATTAGCACTATCCCTCATGCACACCGATGGTTCACTACTTCTTGTGCTCTGCCTTTTAAAAATCCTGAAGTCTTCCAAAATAATATTCATGGGGATGAGAAAATTGTCTCTTCATTGGATGATTCCTCCTAAGCAATATTTTACAGAGCATAACAGCTCCTTATCTTAAGCAAAATAAAGAGAAGCAGAGAGAAGGTTTGATCTCTGGATGAAAAACCAAAGGGTAAAGTAAGGAAAAGTTCCTACAAGCCATTTCAGCTACTCACTGTCCCCTCAATATGCTAACTCTTATTCTGATGTGAATCAGGAACTCTCTCACAATGGTTACACATGTAACAGACCTTGTTGCTTAAATTTTGTAGCTAACATGGAGAGAGGCTTTTTACCCAATTTTTTTTACTTGTGTGTGTGCTTCAGGCATGCTGCAGAAGCTGTGCTGTGCTTGTTGTGTGTACATTATGGGTTGTACATGTGGTTATCTAATTTTTTTTTCTATATTTCTTTTGTGGGTGAATAAACAAATTTGGGAGTGAGTAAGCAAATTTGTTCTATAGAAGATAAGATCTATTAACCAGCCACGTGGCACAGACTGCTAATAGTGCACAATGAATCAGCTTATTTTACCTTACAAGAATGATGAATATTCAGAAATGGACCTATTTGGG
Source organism: Mauremys mutica (assembly GCF_020497125.1). Classification (NCBI taxonomy): domain Eukaryota; kingdom Metazoa; phylum Chordata; order Testudines; family Geoemydidae; genus Mauremys; species Mauremys mutica. The sequence goes on along the minus strand of NC_059079.1, from coordinate 49,985,713 downwards.
GGTTAGATCAATAATCCTTATGGGACTGATACACATGAGCTGAGCCTTTATCCTGTTGGATAAAGTCTACCCCAGTGGAGGGGGCCAGCAAAACCCACTACAGCACATAAATCCCTTTCCGTTCTTATTTGAGAACTTGAGTGGTGCTTAGTCCTTTGTGCTGGCCTTTTGCATGGGATGAATTTCACCCACTGAACTTCAGGAGATATTTTAGCTATATCATATTATTTGAAGGACACTTACTTTTTCTCATTTGTGTGCAACCCTATGGGCAGCCTAAAATTTCAGAGTCAAGGGAGAAATTCAGAGCACTCTAATGTATATTAATATATTATATTAATAAAATATATAATATTTGTTTGGTGAGCGTGGAAGGAAGCTATAATGAAGTTGGAGGGATCCCATCTTCAGTTCAGAAGGTAATACCTTGTCCAGATTTATAATAGGTGAGGTGGTTCTCAAGGCTAATACATGAATTAGAGAATAATTCATTCTTGCTCTGACTCTAGCCCGATGATTTTTCAAGTATTTTGTTGAAGCTGTTCAACTTAGTATCAAATACTTGTACAGTCATTGGGGAGAGGGAGGGAGAAGGAGAGTGTTTGTCCATCTAGCTTTGTGGTTAGGGCATTCTGTTACTGTGAGAGAAACCTGGCTTCAAGCCCCTGGTCTAAAGAATATTTAATTATTTATACCATGTGGTAAAGCTTCATTAGGAGAAAATGAGAACCCTGTCCCAGTGTATCCCATAGTCCAGTGTCGAAGAAAAACTAAGTTCTCGCTTTAAACCTATATTAATTAATCCCTTCAAACCTATATTAATTAATTCTTGGCCTCCACACCAGTGAGGGCACTTACCAGAGTGGGAGGAGACATTGGTTCAAGTCTCTGCTCCAGAACAAGGGTTCAAATCTGTCTCCCCCAAGCCCTTTGTGAATGCCCCAACCACTGGGCTATAAGATAAGTGAGGGCAAAACTCCCCATCTTCCTCCTCATTGTGAATGTAGATCAAAAAATCCAAACATTTTATTTTGATAACATTGAAAGGATTCACGTAGACATTTCTGGGTATGTGTGTGTGTGTGGGGGGGGGTAATTTTAACCTAAACAATGTGCCAGATTCAGCACATTTCCAACATGTTTTGGTAAACATGAATCTGCTTTTTTTTTCTCTCTTTTCCAGTGGTGGGGGGAAAAAAAAGTTATGACAGTAAATTTTTACCCAGCTCTAGTTTTTCTATATAAAGGAAATACATCATCACATCCATCAGGGTCTACTGCTTTGTGGGAAACTATACAGAAGCTGAAATTAAAAGAAAATGCACTACTCATATTACTTAATTTTTACAAGGTTTTCAGTATTTGAGATGCAATTCTGCCATTATATCTTCTTGTTGCTATGACAGTGGTTAACTAATGGAAACTAATTAATAAAGAATGACTTTTAGGCTGCTGGTTTAAAAATGTTGGCCCTAAGGACCATATTTAAGCACTTAAATAAAAATGGCTTGATCTTTCAAAGATCTTGAGCAATTGCTCCCCTTGACTTCACTAGAGTTTGTGACTGCTCAGAACTTTGGGAAATCAGAGACTAACTGAAGGCACCTGGGTCTGATGTTTGTTCTGCTGTGTGCAGGGGTGAAAAGCATATTAAAAAGTAAAGGTGCTACTCTAGTGTCTTTCTTGCTTTAGAGTGTAAGGATCAGATCTTGAGCTAGTCTAAATCAGTGTAACTCTCGGAGCTAAACTTATTTACAGTTGATAAGGATTTGGCCCTTAATTTTTCCACAGATTTGTACCATGATCTCATGTACTTCCTCACTGTGCTCATAGAAGTCCTTTGCGTTTGTAACTAACCATGTCTGTGCACATTCAGCATTTGTCCTTGGTTTTACCACTTTGCAGAAAAGCTGAGCATGTATTTGAATTGAGAATGAAAAATATCAAGAAAGGATGTTCTCTTCTATCATTTAGGTGTATTATATGAACTAGATTTGGGTATATTTATGACATTTCCAGAGGCTGAACAATTTCTACAGCTATTGTGAAACCTGCAGGAAAGAAGGTTTCAAGTTTGAATGTCGAGCTCATCTTTAAACCTTTGACATTTTCTGATATCAGTATTCATGCCAGTCCAATAAGTAACTTCCAACCTTTTTCAATAAACTCAAGTGCCCCGATAGAGATTGCAATACAAAGACATGTAGACCATAGCATTTTAGTAACTTGGGCACACATTTCATTTTGTACATTTCTTGTCCATTCTAGTTATAGCATTTAAAGTAAACTTTGTCATTTCAAATAGCAAAAATTTTACATGACATGATTCCCTGAACACTCATTCAGAGAATTATGTGTGTTTGCAAATATTCAGTATCAGAGTTGGTTTACTGAACTTGCGAAATGACTTCTTCCCCAGTAAAAATGGGTGATATGGCTCAGTAACATCTTTAGAAATGTAGCAGTTCTCTGTTAGGTTGCTAATTGAATATAGGTGTTTTCATTTGAAACCTAAATGTATTTGGTTTTTTTGCTTCAAAATTATTTTTAGGTGCCTAACCCTTAAAGAGTTCAATGCAGTGCAGTTTTACTAAAACTATCTCAAAGTATTTCTTTGCTGCTCTAACCCCAGTCTCTCCCTTTCCACTATTTTTAGTTGTATCCTCTCTCTCATTCTGAATTCCTTCACCGCTCTCCCATACTTTCCTGTCTGCATCTCTAATCCCTAGTCATTATTTTGCAAATCTGTTCTCTTATCTCCAGTCTTGCTTTCATGCTACCTAATGACTTTGGAGAAAGTCCAGTGGATATGTTGACCTCTTCCATGCTAATATGCAGTTCTGCTCCATTGTTATTTGCTTTGTAGTAGTGCTTAGAGGGCCCAGCCAGGCACTGCACAAATATATAGCAAAGAGATGGTCCCGGCCATGAAGAGTTTGCAAACTAAATAGTGTACTTTAAAATGTGATCATAGCAATATCATTCCACATCTACTCCCTGAACATTTTCACAATAAGACTTGCTAGTTCAGTGACCAACATAAGTGTGTACCGCTGTCTGATCCTTTTACCTCAAAAGTGAGGCATTGAACAGGTGTAGCCATGGTCCTGCTCCAGCCGCAGAACCCTTTTCTTTAAGGGGGAAGGGCATGATTATAAGCTGGAAGGAACCCAGCTTGGTTTTCAGGCCTCTAGTTGAATTTGCAGACTGACTAGCTCTCTTTACCTATACGTGGATCATGCTTGATATGAAAATCACTGAGATAAGAGAAAGGTAGAACTTTTTTACTGAAATAGAACCACACTAAGGAGGGGGTGGGGAAAAGCCTCAGGTTTCTCTCAGTTCTGCCCTCTTCCTTTCCAAAGAACTTTACTTCTCCCTAATGAACTCTTTTGCCTATAACCCCTGCTGACCTTTGTCTTCAGTTCCTTTCTTAAATCCTTTTTCAAACACCCTTTTTTTCCTTCTCCCCATCCTTTTCCTTCCTAGAATCTAGCCAATCTCAGCAAAACCAAAACTGACAGTAATAGGCAAGGAGGAGAAGAAACCTTGCCAATCCCCACTCTTCCTCCCTAGTTTGATACTCTCATCCTTTAGGCCTGTTTCCAACTGAGTGTTCCATGCATGCTTTGTTATTTGTATTGTGATAATGTCTGTACAAATATATGGGGAGGCATAGCCAGGGCCGGCTCCAGGCACCAGCTTATCAAGCAGGTGCGTGGGGCGGCAACTCCGGAGCGGGGCAGCAGCACTTTCAGGTATTCGGCAGCAATTCGGCGGAGGGTCCCTCGCTCCAGTTCGGAGCGAAGGACCTCCCGCTGAATTGCCACAGATCGCGGCTTTTTTTGGCTGCTTGGGGCAGCAAAACCCCTGGAGCTGGCCCTGGGCATAGCCCTGGTTCTGACGAGATTACAATTAATTTAGAGACAGACTGTAACAAAAAAAAATTGGGAAATACTGAAGTGGTAACAATAATCAGTTAATCATGAGCAAAAAAGTGCTTCTGAATCATCGAAGTATTGTTTTGTTGTGGGGGTCTCATATTTTTTCTTGAAAAACAATCCACTCAGGCTTTAAAATACGTAAATATCAAATAACACAATCTGTTCTGCAACCTAACCATCAGTAGAATTCTTGTAGATTTCACAGCAAAAGTGCGTTTGAGAAAAGGGATTCGAAAGAGGAGAGAGTGGTGGTCTTTTTGCCCTAATTCTTGTATTTATCCCCTTGACCCTACTCCTTTTTGCCTGCCTCAGTTACAATGGTCCTGATTCATCAAAACACTAGCATGAGGCAAAGTTCATCCCTAATTCAGCAAACCACTTTTAGCATTTTATTTAAGTGTTTTGTTAAATCAGGGCCTCTGTTCTCCTGGTACTTCTTACTGATCACTCCTTTAATAGCTCTTAATTCCTCCCCCCGAGTTGTTGGGTTTTTTGTTTTTTGTTTGTTTCCCCCCCCCCATGTAATGGTGACCCTCAGGGTTCAATTCTCAGTTCCCTCATCTTCTCTCCCTCCTTTTATGTATTTTTTGGTTTCACCTACCCACCTCTATAGTGATCTTTCTCCAGTGTACCACTGCATACTTGAGTGCTTCTATTTCATCCAGTTGCACAGCTCTAGCTCCCTTTGTGACATTTCCTCTTGGATGTAGAGACATTTCTGCACTCAGTATCATTCCTCATCCATATCACTTCACTTCTGTGTCACTCTACAGTATGGGATAGTAGATAGGGTACTGGAATTGAGGTAAATGGAAGTCTATGTTATAGAGCTTGATTATCTGTACATATTTTGAGTATATGGGACTGACCAGTAGTATTGAGTTCTTAACCCACCTAAAGTTAAACAGGTAAATTTTGGAGTTGGCTAATGTTGATTCACTCAGCATATAATGAAGTCTTTTTTCTTCAGGCACAGGTGCTGGAACTAGAGGTTCTGGGGGTCCTGCCACACCCCCTGACTTGAAGTAGTAACAACCCAATACATGATTTCTGCCTTCAGCACCCCAACTGTAAAGAATGTTCTAGCACCACTGTTTTCAGGAATGTTTTGTATATTAACTATAATTAGAGTGACCATATTTCCCTTTGCTGAATACAGGACACCTGGTAAAATTACTCCTATTCAAATGAGTTCAACAGTAATCAATTGTATAAATGTTCAAATTATCATCCAGCTGACTGAGTCCCCATTAAAAAGACATACTGCGTAGTTGAATTCTTTTTATTTACCTTCTTATCTGTAAGGCTTTAGGGTTCACATGGGGAGGTGTCTCCCTCTCTCTCTCTCACTCTCACACACACACACACCTCTCTGACGCGGGGGGGTGAAGGAGGGGATATGACCAACCAACCCAACCCTCCCTGCCTGGCACTCTCCACCCTCTATGCCTGGCTAAGCCCCCAGGATATACCCACCTCTCATGGTACCTGGCACCACGTCTTCCCAAGGCAACACATGGAGGGGCATTCAGGGCCACATGCCCCCTCCCCAGCTGGTGAGCAGGGATCCGTCCAGCAGCAGGACCCACCAGTAGTGATGGGGGGGTATGGAGATAGAAAATATAAGACAATTTGCCTGTTTTTAAGAAAAAGTCAGGACACCTCCAGGAGGGCTTAAATACCTCACTGTCCCTTTAAAAATGGGATGTCTGGTCACCCTAACTTTAACAGACAAAATCTTGCTTGCTTGAAAAATCAACTGAACAGTGAAATAACCAAGCAAATATTGCTTTTTTTCCTATCTAAAATAAATGTCATGTTTTGAATGTTGTTGGGTTGTTTTTTTTTTTAATCCAACCTGGAATTTCTGGTGGGAACACTATCACTCAACAAATGCATGCTTCTTCAGTAGGGCATTTATAATTTCCTCACTTTTTAAAAAAAAGTTGCTTAATATCCTCCAGAGTGATTCTTGGAAATGAGACTGGGAATAAGAGACAAACTACAATCTCCTAGCACTAAAGACGATAGTAGATTTTTATTTGATATGGCACCAATATACCTAAATGTTCTTAAACACTTATAGAGATTTAACAGTGTTATGTTTCTAACATTAAAGTGTGTCACAACTTAATCAAATTAAGGTTTTCAGGCCTGTTTAAGAGGTTAATTCCACGACTTTAAGAAAAAAGGTATTCGAGAGGCCAAGGACTGTGAAGGCCAAAATATCTGCAGAATCAATTCTGCCACAGTTCTTAGTTGCAGACCTAAAAGTTTAATTCACTCCAACCTAAGAGAACAAGATGATAGGCAATAACTGTAGCCCAGTAAGATACGCACACTGAGATTTGGAAGGTGGTCTAGAGGTTTAGACAGCTGCCTTTCACTATTTTCAAGTAGAAGATTTCCCTCCAATCACTTTGAAAAGCTTGATCCTGGTGTGCAGACCCATTAGGTCTCCATGAACATTTAGCTGAAAACTTTAAAATCATTCCATGTTTCAAAACACAGTGCAAAGTAGCAGCTATACTGAGTCAAACTACTGGATCATCTGAAAAAAAATATAAAAAATACAGCAAAATAGTCAAATTAGAAACATTTTTAGTCTGCATTGACAACTAGGTTTTATTACATTCATTGTCAATAGAAGTTTAACAAACTTTTCCCCCAAGTTTAAATAGATAATAGTGAATTTTATGTTTAAAAATATTAATCCTTTTTAATGAACTGAAATGGAAATGTCAAAAATAATACTTTCTTGGGTTAGACAAACCTAATTTATAAGATTATGGTTAATTTCTTAACCCACAGCTAGGTTAATTTTGGCATATTTAACTTAAAATATATTTCTTCAAGTAAGGAACATTTGGGTGATTTAAAACAAAGCGTTTTCAGAAATGCATGGCTAAACGAGCAATAACCTTTTTCTAGCGTAACACTACTGTACCCTTTAGTTAAAAAAAAAAAAAGCGAAACAGAGAGAATTTGAATCTTAAGTAGTAATTAGCCAAACTAGAAGTACTCTCTTGTTAAATGATGTACCCCTGGATTGCTCCATGCAGTTTTCCCTTTCTTTTCTCAAGCATAGCCTTGAATTTAATTGCACGTTATAATTGCACATCTTTCCTTTTGAATTTCCTAAATTATTCCTGTAATTCTCTTTGTATTTCTCTTGATTCTGAGCAAAAGCATTCTTCAGAAACTCATTATTACTGATGCTGCAATTACAAGACTTTTTTTTTTATTTTGTTTTGTTTCCACTTGTAAATGGCTAAAGAGCTTATGCTCAGTTTAGTGTGTGTGGTTTGTCTTGGAAAAAAAACCAAATTAAAAAAAAAAAGTGCTGTAAGCCACATTTAAACACCACCACCGCCACCAAAATCAACCTTTAATTCTGGACTTATTGATACTATTTCAGCTACCGAGAGCACTACAATGACAATATACTTTATGCAAAAACTGGTGATTCAGTTGAAGGTTAATGGCTAGCATTGCAGGAACACCAGTGTACAGGCTATAATTAGGAGTGTCTGATGGAAGCTCACACTATAATATAAACAGAAAACATCTGCATGTTCATGGTAATGACTGTCTCCATCTCTCTCCATACCATTTTTCGTGTTTTAATAGCATGTTTATCACTAAATCTTATTTTTCCCTATAGCCTGAGATTTAATGAGAAACTAAGTTCGAATTGCAGTTAAGTAAATGGAGGAGTATTGCTTCTTTACGTCCTTTCCACTACTAGCTAAATGCTACTAATGCATTTTGCTCTTCACGTTGTATTGTACAACTAGGCTATGGAATATGAAGGATTTCTATTTTTAATAGAGGTATATGTGCGTTTCAGTAAAAGCTTGTGTGGAGAGAGCTTTTCGTTCATTTAATTACTGACTGATTTGAGTGTATTTATCTGAGTGTTTCCTTTCCTCATCTGATTCCCAAAAGAACTGTTTTAGAAGGTGTGAGAGAAGAACAGTGACCTGTAAACCACACATTGGCCTAGATCCTTAGCTAGTGTTGATCGGCATATCTCCATGGGAATTAGTCCAGCCTAACTCTAGCTGAAGATCTGGCCATTTTAGGCTCTTAAGCAGAACTCAGAGTGTGCTGGATGTATTTATTTATTTATTTTTGGGAACTTTTCATCAAGCAAGCACAGTGGTGCAGAATTGGTTCATGTTATAAGTCTTGGGTTTCAGGAAAATTAAACCATTGGTGAATTTGGCCCATTGTGAACTGTAAAACTGGGGAAGTGAATATCCCCGTCGGGTTCCCTGAGTGCCTGTGCGGCGCTAATAGGCTGCTGAGCAGCTGCGCTGCTTACATGGAACATAGGTCCCAAGTTGGGCACCATAAGTCACTAATTGATTTTGAAAATCAGGCCCCATATTTTCATGAGATGGATTCATTTTCTGTCATTCTCTATCCTATTTATTAATTATATGACTGCAGGGCTTCAGCAATTAGTGAAGTTGATAGGAAAAAAGCAGTCAAAAACCAAATGTGTTGCAATGTTGAAATATCAGTTAATTTTCACAGTGATGCAGATGTAGATATGCCAGAAATAAACCTATGCAAATACTTAATTTGTCACATGTACATCCTATTTTCAAATCAGCTACCAATAGGGTTCATGTAACTTTGGAATGCAGCATTTAAGTCAGATGTTCAAAAACAGAAGAGTACCACATTGAAAAATATAAATCCTGCTGTGAAGAACCATGATCCTTTTAAAAAATATTGTGATAAACTTCCAATGAGTAACTATATCAAAAAGTTCAAAAGATCTTTTCAAATTTTTCACTTTTCAAATATATAATCAATGCGATAACATTTTTTTTGCTCCATATACATAAATATTGAAATGTAATGAGCTCACATGAGTGAGGTGAACACCCCAGTGATGTGAAATGATGAAGAAAATAATCATGAAGGCATACTGTGTAACTATTTTGTCCAGCAGCTCAGTCCTGTCTGTGTCCTTTTATTTTAGGATTTTCTTTAGCGCTATGGTATCTAAGCACTTAATATGTAACTTTTGTTTGGGACTCTACATATTCAAGGCACTATACAGAGGTTAATCCCAATACCTTTGTAAAATAGGTGAAAGTTGTTATGTGCACTATAGAGATAAAGAAACTGAGTGAGAAAGGTGAAAAGACTTGTGAAAGGACATAAAGCAAGTCAGTAGCAGAGCTAGGTTGAGAACTTGAGGCCCCTCCTAATCTTAATTTTGCTGTTCCAGGCCATAGTGCTTTCCTCTCAGTCCTCTGCAGTGAAACTGCAACATTTTACACAGCTTTAATTTTACTCCAAAGGTGACTGTTTCAGCAATAGCTATCAAAGGTTTCCTTTTGTTGATACAGCCTGGAAAGCATTCTGGGAGCCTTCTAAATGAAAGTCACTTTATAAATAGGAGTCATTATTGTTGTTTTATTGTACTGCATTAATGTCAGGATCATCTATCTTTGAATATACGAGCTAGCTGTCTCAATGAGTTAATATTGATCTGCTTGTTGCTAATGAGAGACAGAAGCAAACCAGTATAATGCAGCAATGTGAAAGAAGGGGATGGCACCGATAATTCTGAAGCCCCCAGGAGACCCAAGCACTCAGCCCCTCCATCTATTTTTCCATCACAGCTTAATATCTTGCTAGATATACTGTCATTACTACATAGGCTGACCATTGATATGATCAAATGAGTTGGGGTCAGATATGTTTGAACTTTAGAGTACCCCTGTAATTGGAGCATGAGGTGAAGAGGTCACCATTAAACATCTATTCAATACTACCATTTGGACAAATTACTGTTACCACAATATTCATGATGTGCCCATATTGAGTATAAAGGAATGGCACACAAAAATAATTACAAGTAGCAATTGTAAAGAATGCAATGGTGACCACTCTTTGGGACCTTTTCTCTGTCACCTCAGACCTCCCCTTCCATATCCACTATATATTCAAAATGGGCATATCTAGTCCTCTCTTCTGCAACTGGGGAAATACCCGGTGCAGATGGACTATTACAGTTCTGTTGTTCAAGCAGGACTGGAATGTGGGGTAGCTGAATAAGGGCTGTTAACTGGACCTTGCTGAAGTTTTCTCAATGTTTTTCATTAAAAATGGGGTTTTGTCAAAAATGAAAACTTGAAAAATTGTTTGTGGTTAATGGGGAGGGGTGGGGAGGAAATACAACATTAAAATCCAAATTGATTTTTTGTTTTAATTCTTGAAAATGTTCATTGCAAAGCAGTGCAAAAATTCCCACTCTGTAGGTTTTTGTTTGGTTTGGTTTGTTTTTTTAGCCTGCTTCCCTCCCCGGTTTTCCACTAGAAAAATAGAGAAAAAAAGTTTAAAAACAAAAATATGAGAGAGAAAAGGTGGGTTTTCTTCTAATTTAATTTTTCTCCTTTATAAAGGGAGGTTTTTTTAATGGGTAGGAGGATAATGAAGTGCTTTCTTTCCCCATGTTCTCTTACTTTTGTTGCTTTTCCCCACCTTTTTTCTCACTTTTTTTATTTTTAAATATTTTTAAATGAAAACTGAAAGTAAACAATTTTACGCAAAATTAAAAAATGTTAATTTTCTTTTGAAACTGTGAGGGGAGGACCCAAATTTGAACCAGATCTACTGTACATTGTGAATCCCTATATGTGGCAGCAAGCAATTGGCAAATGGATACTGAGCATAGGTGAAGAAAGGAATCTTCTACAGGACAGAAACTCAACACCTCCCTTTGGTGGGTCTCATGTAACATACTGCACCCACTAGTTCCATTATTGGGTTAAAGTGGCCTCCACGGTGTCGTGTACATCTTTAAGGAAAAATGTACAAAATTAAGCTGGTCATAGAAGATTGAAAGTGTATCAGATTTGATTTTATTTCTCCCATTAATGGCCTGTGTTTCTATGGGACCCTATCCAACTCCCATTAAAGAAAATAGAAAGATTGTCATTCACTTCACTAACAATTGGGTCACGCGCTTGGTGATCAAGTGTGTATGTAATGGAGAGAGAAAGCATAGAGACCCTCTTCACCTCATGGGATCACCATGTTGGATTTCTTCAGCACCATTTCCTTGGAGAGACAAGAGGCTAATATACCTGCTAGAAATAACATGATGCCTTGGTTCTGTTGAAGTCAATGGGGATTTTCACATTAACCTGATTTAATCCAGCTTTTCACCCGCAAACAAGTTAAGCTATAGCTCCAGCAATCTACTGTAAGCCTATAGTTAGTCTAGTAACTTAGTTCATACAGAGTAAAATTAGAAGGGAAGGAATTATGGGATCTTTTTCACATAATGAACTAACTCACTCTTTGATTCTCTATAAAATAGCTTCACAAATACAAACTCTCCTGAAGATTAGATCATTTACCCTTTTTATTACTAAAGGTAGTAATACACCAAAGTGAAGCTTTTAGAGATCCCCTAGTAGTTTTGGACTGTAAGTTGTAAGAGGTTTTTGTATAATGTTCCTAGCAATAATGAGTAGGGGGTTCTTTCATATGGTATGAGCATTTGGTTTAGATATGTCAAACTGTGTAAACTATAAAGAAATACAAATAGTGAGATCAGTCCTTTTACTCAGTCACCAAACAGGAAGGAGTTTAATTTTCTGATTGAAGGAACCACGTGCATGATTAGCTGGTGAAATGAGACATAGTGTCACAATTTCAAACCACCACCATTACCCTTATTGATTAGTAATATAAAACACATGAATAAGTCCAGTTCTGTCTGCAGTTACACCTGTGCTATCCTAAGAGCTTTAATACTGAAGCCATGAATTAAATTCCTTGATTCCAAGTCTATAAGGAAGAATTGTGATCCTATAGTTTTGATCTTCTGTATAACATAGGCCATAGGACTTCCCAAAAATAATTCCTAGAGTATCTTTTAGAAAAACATCCAATCTTGATTTTAAAATTGTCAGTGATGGAGAATCCACTATGAACTTTGGTAAATTATTCAATGGTTAATTACTCACTGGTAAAAATCTATGCCTTGTTACAGTATTTGTCTAGCTTCAACTTCCAACCATTGTACTGAGTTCTGTCTTTCTTTGCTAGATTGAAGAGCCTAGTATTAAATATTTGTTCCCCATGTAGATACTTATAGACTGTAATAGTCACCCCTCAAACTTATATTGTTAAGCTAAATAGTTTGAGCTCTTTGAGTCTACCACTATAGGCATATTTGTAATCATTGTCATGGCGTTTCTCTAAATCCTCTCCAATTAATCAACATATTTATTGAATTGTGGGCACTAGAACTGGACACAGTTTTCCAGCAGCAGTCAACCAGATGTAAAATAACCTTTCTACTCTTACTCAAGATTCCCCTGATTACACAACTCAGGATCTCAGAAGCTCTCTTGGTCACAGTATCACACTGGGAGCTCATGTTCAGCTAATTATTAGACACCTCCGATCTTTATGAGAATCACTGCTTCCCATGATATAATCCTGCACCCTGTTCAAATTGCCTACATTCTTTGTTCCTAGATGTATACATTTACATTTAGCCACCTTAAAACATGCGTTATTTGCTTGCACCCAGTTTATCAAACAATCCAGATAGCTCTGAATAAGTGATCTATCTTTATTATTTACCATTTCCCCCCATTTGTATCATCTGCAAATTTTATCAATAGTGATTTCATGTTTTCTTCTAGGTCATTAATAAAAATGTTAAATATCACAAGGTCAAGAACTGTTCCTTCCAGTACCCTACTGGAAACACATCTGCTTAATGATGATTCCCTGTTTACAGTTACATTTTGAAACCTTTCAGTTTGTAATCCATTTAACATGTGTCATGTTAATTTTATATTCTATCGTTTAATCAAAATGCTGTGGTACCAAGTTAACACCTTACGTCAGACTAAGTATATTATAGCAACACTATTACTTTAATCAACAAAACTTGTATTCTCTAATATTGTTCCCAGGGTCCTATAAGTATTGCAGCTGCCTCTTTTAAGAATTCCAACAGTCTGGTGTATCTAAATAGCTTCACTTTGTGTACTCCCTAATGCTCATGTTCATAGGGATATCTTAACAGGAGTGATTGTCTTGAAATAACATGATTCAGTAGCTGAGTTCTCTTCTGAGGAGTCATTTTTATTTAAAAATAAAAACTTGTTTCCTTTGATATATGCCTTTTGAATGTGGGCTGATTCCACAACTCTCTCTGAAGCTTTCAAATAATTTTTTCCCCTCACATTGGAATTATTGACTAAAACCTCATAAATACCTGTCTTTAAATATCACCAGTTCACCTATGACAGCCTAAAAAACTTCAAGTGGAATTGTAGTAATATCAATGGATATACGTTTGAGTGCTCTAGGTTTTGAAATAATATTTCTCTATCCTAGAGGGCTGGAATTCAAATGTTACTGGAGACCAATAGCTCACTGAAAGTCAAGATAGCACATTCCCTCTCTAGCTTATTAGTCAGTTCTTTTCAGGTAACAGATACATGTAGGATACAAGTAGGATTCTGAGGAATGCTAGGGAGCTAGTTTGGGGCAACATAATAAAGGAAAAAACCAACAAAGCACATACCTACATTTTCAAAAGTGACTTAAGTCCCTATTTTTAAAGGTATTGGGTGTTTCTCCAAACAGCATTGCAACTTCTATCTAACTCTGGAGTCTGTCTCATTTTCAAAAGTGACTTAGGCACTGAGCAGACCAATGCCTAAATGCCTTTAAAAATTTGAGCCTTAGGCACTTAATGGAATGATTCCCACTGAAAGTCAAAAATGGGAGTTAGGTGTCTGACTCACTTTGACTCTTAATGGGAGTTAGGCCCCCAGCTTCCCTTTGTACATCTCTCCCTAGACTAGTGGCTCCCAACCACCATTAGTTTTGGATTCCATTTAATCAGATATCAGAGGGGTAGCCGTGTTAGTCTGGCTCTGTAAAAGCAGCAAAGAGTCTTGTGGAACCTTATAGACTAACAGACGTTTTGGAGCATGAGCTTTCGTGGGTGAATACCCACTACATCGGATGCTCATGCTCCAAAATGTCTGTTAGTCTATCAGGTTCCACAAGACTCTTTGCTGCATTTAATCAGAGTCTGTGGAAGGCTCTTGTGCCTATTCAGCTGCCACATGCTTAGTCATGAATATAACTTGTGCAGTTCTTATTGGGAAAAACTAAGGTTTCAAGCATCAGAGCAATAGTTAGAAGACTCAGCAAATCTCTTCACCTGGATCTTTTCTGAATAGGTGTCACTCTGGGACTGGCCTGGTACAATTATTATGTCCCAGAGAGGATTATGTTTTGTTTGACTCTTGCACATTTTGAGATATTGGAAGCAAGTACTCTAAGGCATAAACTTCAGGGAGCTCCTGAGTTCCCAATAGATAGAGGTTCCCTGGAGTCTGTCACCATTGCAGATAGGACAGAAGGCCTGTGGTTGGAGTGCCCAAACAATGTGGTGCTAAAAATATATTTTAAGATTGGGAGAGATTGGACTTATTAAAAAGGAGGAATATTGTATAAAGGGGAAGCATTGAAGAACATTTAGCTAATCATCCAAAATATTTCAGGCTTGCCCATCACTGCAGTCCTAATTCTGAACAGTGCCAATTGCTCGGCATTGCTGATTTTGGAGGTGCACCTACTTCCTGCCACACTGACAGATTTCTATAACATAAACCATGTCTGTTGCTGACCTCCTTGTTTTTTGTGTCCCTGCACCCTACAACATGAGCGTTTATTTCTCACATTTTCATATCCCATTGTGTGTTTTTACTTGATGAGCCATTTTCTCAGATAATGAAATTGTTATAGATAAGTTAATGTCGCTGTGCTGATTTTATACTAACTGTAGTAGGAAGAGACATATACCCTTGTATTAGAGGCCTGGTATGAAGCTGTTGTATCAACCAGGCAAGGTACTAACAAACTTCAACAGGACTTTATTTTTAAAGTGGAAACCTCTTTACCAAGCCGCTGCTGCACCCTCTGTAACTCTCACTCAACCTCCTCAACTCCTCCCCGCTGTTCCTGTTTCCTGTTCTTTCAGACTCCCAACAGCCAGTGCTCCCAGTTCTAATAATCACAAGCAACATCTAAACACCACAGAAGCCTGAGGCCTGGGCTAAAGTAGCGGTCAAAACTTTGCAGATATAAAGTAAAATCAGGCTATGAGCTAGAGGCAGGCCCTGCTCACAGAATCTGACAAGAACAGAGCTAATATTGAAGAAACACACATTACTAAGAAGTGCTAGGCACAAAACACTCACAAACACATTCCAGAAGGGTGGCACCAGAACACCCCATTATCAGGAATGGTACAAACACATTCCCCAGAGATAACAGGATCACACCGACACCTCCTAAAGATAAGGTCAGGATGACAGAGTGTTGGATAGAAGTATGCAAAGTGATTCGTGGTAACATCAGAGGGTGTCAACTAACTACATTAGAGCGGCCATACGTAACTTGTTTGCATCTGTATATAAAGATTATCTCAAAGGGAGTGTCTGTCTAGCCTGTGGGGAAACGGAAAGTCTCACCATTCACTGAGCTGGTCCATTGTTACGGGCACGCATGTAATAGTGGTCTGGTAGAGTCTGTGGGATACTAGTACCATGCTTTGTCAACAATAAACCTGGGTGGGTGTCTTCATATGCTAACAGATCTTGTGGTCATTGGGCGGGTCGCTCGAGGTCTGCCATGCTAGCTGTTTGTGCAGGGCTGGAGCGGCACACAGAGGGAACACACAGCCAGACATCTAACCACACTGGCGAAGGATGAATTCAAACTGGAACAGCTGCAGAGAAGGGCTATAAGGATGATCAGAAGAATGGTGAACCTGCTTTATGAGAGGAGACTTAATGAGCTTGCCTTGTTTAGCCAAACAAAACAAAGGACGAGGAGAGAGGGGTTATTTAAGTTAGGGACTAATGTTGGCACAAGAATAAATGGCTACAAATTGACTATCAACCAATTTAGACTTGAAATTAGACAAAGGTTTCTAACCATCAGAGGAGTGAAGTTCTGGAATAACCTTCCAAGGGGAGAAGTGGGGGCAAAAAGCCTAACTTGTTTCAAGACCGAGCTTGATAAGTTTTGTGGAGTGGATAGTATGAAGAGATTGGGATAAGGCCTATCTGCATCTTCTATTAGCAAATATTTCCATCAGCCTGAGATGGGGCACTAGACGGGGAACACTGAGTTACTAAAGAGAATCACCATATTTGGAGTTAGGAAGGAATCTTCTCCCATGTGAGATTGGCCAAGACCCTGGGGGTTTTCACTTTCCTCTGTAGCATGGGGCACAGGTCACTTCCTGGTTTGAACTAAAGTGAATGGTGGATTCTCTGTAACAATCTTTCAAACAAGATTTGAGGACTTCAGTAACTCAGCCAGAGGTTGTGGATCTATTGCAGGAATGGGTGAGTGAGGTTCTGTGGCCTGCAATGTGCAGGCGGTTAGATTAGATGACCATGATGGTACCTTCTGTCCTTAAAGTCTGAGTCTATAAGGATCTGGCCCTCTATTTTTAAATTTCAAGTTTTCTTCTCTTGAAACAGATGTTATCACTGACATTAAAAGGAGATTGTTTGTTTTAGATATCAATAATGGCATGATGAAACAGAATGTGCCTATCAGGTCTAGGCAGATAAAGTGAAAGTTTTTTTGGGGGGAGGTTAAGTGTTTTGTTATAAAATGCACAATTAAAATTTAAAGTAATGTACATGTGCATTCTTTAATGGAATTGGAGTCTTAAACAGTATTTAAAATTTATTTTAAAAATTCACTGTGAACATAGAATGACTGCAATTTAACTGCAGCATTTCAGACCCATAATCCATAATGTGAACTGCTCCTTCGTAGATATTTGCTTGCAAAATAAAAATAAATTTAACATATTGGGGTTTAAAATGCAGCTGCTGTAAATTCTTCCTAAGTAACTACTTTTCATAAAGACTATTACTACAAGATTGATATTCTGGTCCATCACAAATACATGTGTAATGTAGATCCATAATTTGCAGATTATGCTTTTGTTAATATTAATTCACAGCATACTCTCTAAAAGATTCAAAAGAGCTGCTATGCTGTGAATGCACGTTAAGAATAAACAAAACTTAGCTAAATGAATGCTCTAATTTGAATCCATATTTATGGAATACATGCTATTCATGCATATTCTATACCATAATTGTTCTGAAGGCATAAGCTATGAATGCATATAAGAGATTCAATTTGACAAGCTATTAATGGGTCACATTACAGAATGTGGGGTTAGAAGAAATTTTGCATGAGAATAACTTTTTTTTTAATTCTATCATAAAAAAGCCAAATCCAAAACAAAAGCTATCTTAAAAAATTAGAGAGGAAGCAGTCATGATGTTGAAGGCCTGGTTATGTTGTGTAATTCTACAAGTAGTATTTCCTGCTTATGTTCAGGTGGACTAATTTTATTAAAGGCAAAATTATCCCTTCCAAACTGCACTGTACATCTTCTATTTTGTTGTGCCTGTCTTCAATGGGTATTTCACAGGTATTCCACACACAGAGATCTCTTATGTGTAAGACAGTTAAGTGCATGGCAGAAGTAAAGTCACACTTTTACCACAAAGCCTACAAGTAATTAACTTATTAATAAATTAAACTAAAACTTAAAAGGAAAATCCAAACCTTTGTTCATTAACACACAGCCAACTGCATCTCATGCCCACTTCTGCATAAGTCACTCTAGCTCTTATGTCTTCTCTTAACTTCAGGACCAAGATTTTCAAAAGTAATAGTGATATAGGTCACCTCAATTGTTGGGAGCATAACTAGATAAGCCAGAAAGTTCTGAGAACCTGCCTTCCTGTAATTGGGTCCTCTAGCCTTTCTCAAATTGAGTATCCACACTCTCTAGTCTCTTTAAAAATCTTGGCCTAGATGCAGTTATATTAGCCAGAAATCTTTCTAGCTTTCTGTTCTGTTAGGTGCCTTGTGTACATCTTTGGCTGTAGAACAAATAATAATTAAGGGCTTAGTTGTGTCCTATCCTTTCGTGGCCACATGAGGTAAAAATGTGATAGGAACTATCCCATCTTCCCTTCCTGCAGAAGGACAAAATTCTTTTTTTCCTCATCAGGGTCAGAATGAGAAGGATGGTTAGGGTGCTTTCTTGGGACTTCAATTCCCTGTTCCCCCACAGATTTCCTCTGACCTTCAACCTGTCATTCTGGGCATGTCTACACTTACCTCCAGATCAATTGATCCAGCAGGGGTTGATTTATCGCATCTAGTGACGACACGATAAATCGACCGCTGAGCACTCTCCCATTGACTCGGTACTCCACCAGAGTGAGAAGCATAGGCAGAGTTGACAGGGGAGCGTCAGCAGTCAACCTACTACAGTAAAGACACTGCAGTAAGTAGCTCTATGTACGTTGACTTCAGCTATGCTATTCTCGTAGCTGAAGTTGTGTAACTTAGACCGACTTAGGTCACACTCCCCACACCCCCACTGTAGACCAGGCCTTTGTCTGTCTGCCTCAGTTCCCTTTGTCTAAACTGGGGGTAATAGCACTTCCTATCCTCCAAGGGGTCTTGTGAGGATATATACACTAAAAGACTGTGTGACACTTAGAAACTATAGGGCCATACACACCCACCCACCCACACACACACACACACACAAAATAGAGGTATATAGGTTCCCCAGTGTATAATCATTTTACACCTATGCAAATTATTGTATTTTTATTACTATTAACTTGTGTTAAGTTAAATACAGCAGCAGCATTGATGTGTCTGGATCTCCCAAGGGAATTTGGCTTGGAAGATTGTAACTGTGAAAAAAGGCCTAGACTCATAGACTTTAAGGTCAGAAGGGACCATTATGATCATCTAGTCTGACCTCCTGCACAATGCAGGCCACAGAATCTCCCCCACCCACTCCTGTAACAACCCCCTAACCTATGTGTGCAGTAAAAATAAGAGGTCTCATCAGAAAGCCTTCTATAAGAAAGAAAGAAAATTTCTTCTCTCTCATTTCTTTTCCTTTACCCTCTCAGCCCCACACAAGAATATGACTTTCACAATAAAATGATTGTGTCTGGCATCTGCAGTTCACAGGTCACATACAGGCTGATCCTGTTTCCACTGAAATGAATGGTAAAAGTCATATTGACTTCAGTGGAAACAGGATCAGCCTACTTAGAATTACTTAACCTGGGCCAAAATTCTACCTTTTGGATGCATGTGCTCTGTTGGCATTCATTTTTGTGGGAGTCAGTCATGCCCTTTGGCCTGATTCTCTACTGTTTCGCATTCCTGTGTAGTAATGGAGACTTCAAAGGTGTGCAACATACTATTGATTTTGTTTTTATGTGTTACACATATTTTGAACATAAATAATTAGACAAGGAGCAAGAAGGTGGTGAATCTGGCCTCTTATGAAGAGAATAAGGATATTTACTTTCTCTCCAAATGTAGAACTACATGAAGTATCTGGCATCTGGGGTTATGTGTATTCCCAGTCTTTATTATGAATAAGATGTGACAGAAATTTTGCATAAGCATGCTTGTGTTCTTTTATAAATCTTTCTTATGCCTGTTTGTTTTTCATTAATTATGCAAGTTTCTCTGTAGAAGTTCCTCAATCTCAATATGTGGTAGTCTACATTCTAGTATTTATATTTTGATGCACAATGAGGAGGCCAACTCCTGTGGGTAATATTTAACATATCTGTTAGTTAATCCAGCTCAAATCCTCTTTCAAAGTCCATTCTGCCTTTGCACTATTTCTAGGTGTTTTCTTCTGGGCCTATTCAACACTCATCTAGGTACTGTTTACAAGTAAATTTTCAGGATGCAATATTAGTGGAATCTGTTTTTGCTTTTAATTTGCATGTAACAGAGTTCAAGGTATTATGGGAACTTTTCAGCAATTAATATATTCAAATTCTCACTGAGTCATGCTCAGGGGCTTGGACAATGAATTCAGGTAACATTTTGTGTGCAGATGAATAAGCCTAGCTTTGTAATAATCTGTTTGCAGACTCCTGTGGTTTTTTCCTCTCCCAGTGAATAATTAATGGGTGTTAAGGATCATCACCCTATCCAATGGTGTATAAACCCAGATGAAAGAAGAGGCTTGTAGCTTTAATCTTAACAGAAGGCAGAAATCGCATGCTGTTCAGACACTTCTGGATAAAATGTCACTTTGTCCGTGGTGATAAACTGCTTGTCTATGTAATTTAAGGATTCTCCTAGAAAATACTTGAAGCCAAGGCATAATGAAGTTCTTCCCTTGAAATGCAATGTGAATTTTTAATGCCAAGTAGATGATGTAGCTTTCATATATATAAAATAAATAAAATGGAGAAATGGTTCTCCCTAGCAACCTGATTAATTCCTGTATAATTATTACTGCTGCTCAATACCAGAGTACAGCAAACCCCTACATTGCCAGTACCATGCCAGGTGTACCACAACTTTGAGGCAAGCACTGTAGGTGCTTCAGTAGCTAGGTCTTGTAGGCACTAGCCCTGGTGGGTTCTAATAACCACTAATACACATGACTAAGAGAAGAGTTATTTTACTAAGGGTGGTAGGAAAAGAAAATATATGAAGGATGAATATAAACAAATAACACAAGTATGTAGGGGCAAAATGAGAATAAATTAGCTAGAGACATAAAGGGTAACAAGAAAACATTCTATAAATACATTAGAATCAAGAGGAAGACCAAGGACAGGGTAGGTCTGTTACTCAATGAGATGGTGGCGGGAGAAACAACAACAGAAAATGTTGAAATGGCAGAAGTGCTAAATGATTTTTGTTGTTGTTGTTGTTTTCATCAAAAAGGTTAGCAGTGATTGGATGTCTAACATAGTGAATGCCAGGAAAAATGAGATAGGATCAGAGGCCAAAAATAGTGAAAGAACAAACAAAGTTACTTAGACAAGTTAGATACCTTCAAGTGACCAAGGCCTGATTAAATACATCCTAAAATACTCAGGGGAGCTGACTGAGGAGATATCAGAGCCATTAACGATTATCTTCATAAAGTAATAAAGATGGGAGAGGTTCCAGAGGACTGAAAAAATGCAAATATAGTGTCCATCTATAAAAAGGGGAATAAAGACAACCTGGAAAATTACAGACAAGACAGTTTAACGTCAGTACGCAAAAAGATAATGGAGCAAATAATTAAGCAATCAATTTGAAGACACCTAATAAGATAATGTGATAAGTAACAGTCAGCATGGATTTGTCAAGAACTTCCCAACTGTCACTGGAATAAATTGACTAGTGAGACTGTGGAATCTCCATCACTGTCCAACCTGTTCTTAAATATCCCCAAACTCTTGTCAGGGATGAACTAAATATTATCTAGACCTGCCATGAGTGCAGGGGACTGAACTAGATGACCTCTCGAGGTCCCTTCCAGTTCTACAATTGCATACCAAGGACAGAGGCTGAAACAGTTACAGTTCAAAGTGAGTGATGGTTATACATGTTTGGGTCCTTGGGGCAGTCCAATCAAGAGTCAGGGGTCTTCAGGGTTGCTGCCCTGCAAGGCCCTCTCCATTGCAGTCTATATTCAAAGAAAATAAGAGCTTTTGGGTTTCTGGGCCAGGCTCAGTTAGTGTCTCTCTTTGGGGCTTCTCTGCACTTTCTTCCTGACCAGCCGATGCTGCTTCTCCAGAAGCCCAAAACAGGCCTGCACTCAGCTGTATGTCTGGCAGTCAAAGCCTGTTCTACATATGGCTGTGCATCTATTTCTGCTTCCAGCTTCCTGCTCACCTGAGCAGAGGAAAGGTGAAGTTCGGTGAGGGCTGATGAGAGTTGTAGTCCTCTGCTTAGCAGATCCATCACACTACTTTCTCATCACTAAATGAGAACTGAGAGTTCAAATTTTGTCAGTGCTTGCACATATTTTAATCTAGATACATTGTAGTAAAAAAAGTATAAATAAATCAAGTGTGGCAACACTTATGTGAAATTCAATAAAATCTACCCTGTGCACAATGCTTTAAACACGTCAAAGAGTTGACATAGAGACCTACCAATAGTCATTTAAAATAAATTTATCAGTTAGCAGCCTTCTAATGACAAGGATGAAAAGCATAAAAATAATATTTAAAAGATAACTTACAGCAACTCATTAACAATAATAGCTCATTAACAATAATAGCTCACTAACATGAAGGAAACAAATTCATACTGTATTGCAGAAGACTTAGTAACTACAACAAAGCATTGTATTCCTTATATTTGTAAAAATAATCAAGAGCAAATACATCCCGGTGAGGCCTGAAAGAGCATTTGGGCTTCTATCAATCAAATGTGTCTACTTTCCTTAATATGGAATGTTTCCTACTTGAGAAAACTAAAGAAACAGTGAAGCCTGTGATAATGGGTAGTGCAGCATTGCTATTATAGATGAAAAATGAATGCTGATTCACCTATTTATCATCAGAAACGGGTTCACAAATCAAGAAACTGTGATTATAAAGGTCATATGATCACTTTGACTTTGTAGGGTTTCATAATTGGTCACCGACTTTCCCAAAAAAAAAAAAGTATTCTATTCGCTATGCAGTCATACATCTAGTGAAAGATTATGAAACTAAACTGCTGAGTATAGAAATAAGAAAATTAAACTTTGTATTGCTTCGGCCGCAATTAAATGAGTTTGGATATTGTTCCCCAGTCACATTTATGACAATGTCTCCCTACCACAACCACCGTCCGCTCACTTGCTCTTGACCACACACTAGCACCTTTATAAGACTGGGGATGCATATGGGAATAATGTGGGCTTGGGTGAAATGGACATATCTTGTTTCATGCCCCATGAAGATTATCTAGAACATATAACGCGTCTTAAGGTTCTGCAGAGCCCTCTCTGCCTGGAGGTACTGACTGTTAGAGGCCTGACATTGCAGCTCCAGTGCAGATGGCTCTACCCTACTAAGAATCTTCTAGAATCTGCAGGATTTTAGATAGACCCCATGACCGGCTCCAGGTGTGGGAGAAACCCACCCCCTCTGAAAGGGACTCTGAGGGAAACGTTGTAGAATTTCTTCTTTTAGAGCCCCTCTCAAAGCTTTTCTTACCTTCTAAGTCAGTGTATGTCTTATCTCTCCCCAACCCCTGCTAAGTTCACAGGCTGCGACTGTTACAATTGTCAGTAAAAGAGCCTTCATTTAGCTCTGCAGCTCCCTAGTTTAAATCCCCAATGTTGGCTAAGATGGAGGCCATCATGTTTTCATCCAGGGAAGAATTAATCTGGCCCAATGAAAATGAGCTCTCTTCCAACTATGAAAAAGTCTGTATTTGACATTCGTCAGATTACTGGAATGGATATTCCCCGCAAATTGCTTATAGAAAATCTAGTATTAAAGGATTCTTTTCCATTTTCTTCTAGTTGAGAGGGAGAGATGGTCTTCTGTAGATGCTTTTATTCCTTTTTAGCTATAAAAGTTGCTAGAAGCCAGTATGTTGTTTCAATGTAACATCCTTCATGTTTAAATTTTGTTTGGTTTTCTTTTTTTTGTGAGTGTGCTCATGAAGATGAGTGACTAACAGCATTGTTGAAACTCAGGCACAGTATAAAATTCTCCACTCTGCTGCCCAAACACCTTGGCTGTGACCTGCAACGCACTAGTGAGTTCAGTCTGATTCTTATGGTTTTCCCCCCTATAAACCAACAGGAAAATGTGTATTTTTTTCAATCTTGATTACTTATTTCAGATGAAGGAAAATGACAAAGCAGCAATATAAATAGGCTTGGAAAAAGAACACAGTGACTCATTCTTTTAGCAAATCAGTCTGTGAACTAAAACACACAATGGCAGTGGCATCTCAAACAGCCTACATTTAAAGGTATAGTACACAGAAAACAGAATATTTCCTCATAGTTAATATAATTTTGGTTGTTAGAGAGTTCAGGAGGCTAAAGCTATTTGTAAACATCATTCAATTTGTATTGATAACTTATTCAAGCATGGTCTTTCAATAAATATAGTTATAAGATATTCTATCATAGAGGGAAAACATCCTAATTTTTCTGAAAAATTAAATCTAATATTTCTTGCAAGTTTATCTTCTAAGAGTATACAAAACACAATAGACATACTCTAAAAATATTAGGTCATTCACCCCCCCCCAAAAAATTATCATTGATTATATTTATTACAATAGTGCCTACAGGCCAGCCAAGAATGGGGTCCCATTACATTGATATCTGTAGATTTCATTTAAACAAGCTAGTAATACTGTTGTCCATTAGCTCAGTTGGCAGTAAGCTTGCCTTTGATACAGCAGACCATTAATTCAATTCCTCCTTAGGAAGTCTGCTTGCACACATTTCTGAAAGTGCTGAGCAATAGTGTGTGTGCTGCAATGCTAAAGGCATTGCTATCACTTAGATAAGCCAATTAATTGAGGCACCACCTTTGACTGTAAAAATATATATTTGAAATATTTTCTGGCATTTATCAAAAGACAGGCTACATGAAATAGCCTCCCTGTCCTGACTCGCATTCTCTCTCAGTGGAACAGTCCAAGTCCATTTTTTTTACCTTATTCTGAGCACAAGAGCTGCCACGTTCATCTACAAGGCCAATGTCTGACTCATTATTGCAAAGAACTTTGAGATGCCTTGTGTATGAGAGAGCTGCTGTATCAATCTTTCCTTTCTATTTGTTAAATCAACCCGACCATGCAGAAGACGCCATTCCAATATCCTTGACCATTGTCTGAGCAGAGGCAACATAAATGCTTATGTAAAAGGTGAAGTTTAGTCAAAATTTTCCACCCATTTTAAATGGTCTTTCAGAAGACAATTTATTGATAATGATGTGACTGTAATGTAAGGGCTGTCAATGGATATTGATATTTATCGTTTGTATTATAGTATTTCCTAGAAATCTGAACCAAATTGGGACTAGGTTTAGTGTACACACACACACACACATATCATAAGACATGTCCCACCTCCAAGTAGCAACATGAATTTGAAAATCAGTCACATTCAAATTCAAAGAATGCTCTAACACAGTGCTTAACTGAATACTATTTTTTTCTTTTTTACTGGATGTACTTCGTTTAACTTGTAATTTTTTTTCATCTTTACTCATAATCCTAAACTCAAGAGTGCTTGGGATTCTATTTGAACACGGAGTACTTTGATGACATTTGCTTTGAGAGAATTAAAAGCCTTTTATTACAAAAGCAGATTCTGAAAAATCAATGGTGCAGGACAATTAGCTGTTTTGCAAGCTCTGTTATCTAAGTAATGAGCTTATATTGATTTAAGTGACTTAAAATACCTTTTCATTGCAAACATAAACAATATTTTTTCTTAGAAACCTCTTAGATATAAAATCAAATGAACACATACAGATGGCTTCTGATTCATATTAGTATTTAAGATCCTCCCTTCAGCAGTCTCAAGACTACAACCTATACACCAATGCAATAGATACTCTACTAAAACAGAATATTTCTATTAGTTTGACAGCAGAAAAGTCAAGAGTCTGGGATTTTTCAGAAACAGGGTTTGCATTTTTACCATATTCTCATTCTTACCTGAAAAGCCTCATCCTCCATTTTTTGGGGGGGCGGGGTTGGATTTTTTTGGGGGGGGAACGGTTACTGTAAGTTATAGCATTGGGAGTTTTCTACACGTTGACCCAACAGATAGACGAAATAGACCCATACATACTTCAAAGAAATCATAGTATAAAATATAAAGGGCATTTCAACATTCCCTAGTATAAAGAGATTTTTTTTCCGCTCAATATCCTTTTTCATGCAACAAAAAATTGCCACTTGCATTGAGTGACCTGTGGCAGGGGAGGAGGGGGGTTGGAAAAATAGGGCTAGGCCAATTTGGTTTTTATGTTGTTTTTAATAAAAGCCTAAAAGGGTTGCAAATAGTGGACTTTTTTGCTTGCTTGTTTTTCCATAGCATTATAAGGAATAGCAAGTCTTTCCCATGTGTGTCTGTGTGTGTGCTTTTCCTTGAGGGTTCTTTGAATCATAGAATCTCAGGGTTGGAAGGGACCTCAGGAGGTCATCTAGTCCAACCCCCTGCTCAAAGCAGGACCAAACACAACTAAATCATCCCAGCCAGGGCTTTGTCAAGCCGGGCCGTAAAAACCTCTATGGATGGAGATTCCACCACTTCCCTAGGTAACCCATGCCAGTTCTTCACCACCCTACTAGTGAAAAAGTTTTTCCTAATGTCCAACCTAAACCTCCCCCTCTGCAACTTGAGACCATTACTCCTTGTTCTGTCATCTTCTACCACTGAGAACAGTCTAGATCTCTTTGGAACCCCCTTTCAGGTAGTTG
Source organism: Mauremys mutica (assembly GCF_020497125.1). Taxonomy (NCBI): domain Eukaryota; kingdom Metazoa; phylum Chordata; order Testudines; family Geoemydidae; genus Mauremys; species Mauremys mutica. The sequence continues at coordinate 49,959,422 of NC_059079.1, read as the reverse complement.
AAAGCAGCTATCAAATCCCCCCTCATTCTTCTCTTCTGCAGACCAAACAATCCCAGTTCCCTCAGCCTCTCCTCATAAGTCATGTGCTCCAGCCCCCTAATAATTTTTGTTGCCCTCCGCTGGACTCTTTCCAATTTATCCACATCCTTCTTGTAGTGTGGGGCCCAAAACTGGACACAGTACTCCAAATGAGGCCTCACCAGTGCTGAATAGAGGGGAATGATCACATCCCTCGATCTGCTGGAAATGCCCATACTTATACAACCCAAAATGCCATTAGCCTTCTTGGCAACAAGGGCACACTGTTGACTCATATTCAGCTTTTCGTCCACCGTAACACCTAGGTCCTTTTCTGCAGAACTGCTGCCCAGCCATTCGGTCCCTAGTCTGTAGCAGTGCATGGGATTCTTCCGTCCTAAGTGCAGGACTCTGCACTTGTCCTTGTTGAACCTCATCATATTTCTTTTGGCCCAATCCTCTAATTTGTCTAGGTCCCTCTGTATCCTATCCCTACCCTCCAGCGTATCAACCACTCCTCCCAGTTTAGTGTCATCTGCAAACTTGCTAAGGGTGCAGTCCACACCATCCTCCAGATCGTTAATGAAGATATTGAACAAAACCGGCCCCAGCACCGATCCTTGGGGCACTCCACTTGATACCGGCTGCCAACTAGACATGGAACCATTGATCACTACCCGTTGAGCCCGACCATCTAGCCAGTTTTCTATCCACCTTACCGTCCATTCATCCAGCCCATACTTCTTTAACTTGCTGGCAAGAATACTGTGGGAGACTGTATCAAAAGCTTTGCTAAAGTCCAGAAATAGCACATCCACTGCTTTCCCCTCATCCACAGAGCCGGTTATCTCATCATAGAAGGCAATTAGGTTAGTCAGGCATGATTTGCCCTTGGTGAATCCATGCTGACTGTTCCTGATCACTTTCCCCTCCTTTAAGTGGTTCAGAATTGATTCCTTGAGGACCTGTTCCATGATTTTTCCAGGGACTGAGGTGAGACTGACTGGCCTGTAGTTCCCTGGATCTTCCTTCTTCCCTTTTTTAAAGATGGGCACTACATTAGCTTTTTTCCAGTCATCCGGGACCTCCCCCGATCACCATGATTTTTCAAAGATAATGGCCAATGGCTCTGCAATCTCATCGGCCAACTCCTTTAGCACCCTCGGATGCAGTGCATCCGGCCCCATGGACTTGTTTTCTTCCAGTTTTTCTAAATAGTCCCGAACTACTACTTTCTCCACAGAGAGCTGGTCACCTCCTCCCCATACCGTGCTGCAGAGTGCAGCTGTCTGGGAGCTGACCTTGTCTGTGAAGACAGAGGCAAAAAAGGCATTGAGTACACTAGCTTTCTCCACATCCTCTGTCACTAGGTTCCCTCCCTCATTCAGCAAGGGGCCCACACTTCCCTTGACTTTCTTCTTGTTGCTAACATACCTGAAGAAACCCTTCTTGTTACTCCTAACATCTCCGGCTAGCTGCAACTCCAAGTGTGATTTGGCCTTCCTAATTTCACTCCTGCATGCCTGAGCAATACTTTTATACTCCTCCCTGGTTATTTGTCCAATCTTCCACTTCTTGTAAGCTGTTTTTTTGTGTTTAAGACGAGCAAGGATTTCACTGTGAAGCCAAGCTGGTCGCCTGCCATATTTACTTTTCTTCCTACACATTGGGATGGTTTGTTCCTGCAACCTCAATAAGGATTCTTTAAAATACAGCCAGCTTTCCTCGACTCCTTTCCCCGTCATGTTATTCTCCCAGGGGACCTTGCCCATCAGTTCCCTGAGGGAGTCGAAGTCTGCTTTTATGAAGTCCAGGGTCTCTGTTCTACTGCTCTCCTTTCTTCCTTGTGTCAGGATCCTGAACTCAACCATCTCATGGTCACTGCCTCCCAGGTTCCCATCCACTTTTGCTTCCTCTACTATTTCTTCCCTGTTTGTGAGCAGCAGGTCAAGAAGAGCTTTTCCCCTAGTTGGTTCCTCCAGCACTTGCACCAGGAAATTGTCCCCTACACTTTCCAGAAACTTCCTGGATTTGAAGGGCTAGAAATTTGGTGAGAACTTTCGGTACCACTTCACTGGAAATACTGATTACTTGGTTGCTTCAGGTTCAGTCTAATGCTCAGCCACTGGGATTTTCAAAACTTCAGTGCCATGTGAAGCTCTGCTCTGGTGCTGAAGAGTGTGTGTGGGGACGAGTGGGTGTTGAAGAGTGGGGGGGAAACCCACCCTATTTTGACACTTGCAGTTGTTCAACTTTTTCAAGTTGCAAAATAGTAAAAAAAAAGTTGTTTAAAAAAATAGGTGAAATGTGTTTCTTCCACACTTTGACTCCTAGCTGAGAAGACTCAAGTGCATCTGACAGGTTCAAGTGCTATAAGGTAAATAAGAAGAATCCTTGATTTATTTATTATTTTTGGTTAAATGGAAGTTGAGATTCTGATGTAATCACATGATTCCAGGAACTGAGGCATCAAGAAAACATGAGTCTTGGCAATACTTATAAGGATTTACTTATTTCATGTGATCATTGGAGTACATCACAAAAGGTTTGCAATCATATTCCTCCTTAAAATTCCCAAACTCTGAAATGTTGTCCTAAATGACCCAAACTCAATCCTGTGTCTGTCTACCCAGTTTTGAATTATAATTCATCTTGTGCTGAGATGATGCCAAAAAGAAGGCCAAGGAGTCTGTGTTAGCTAAAATGCTTCAAAGTGGTTAAGGGGGACCGTCAAAACAATTTTTCCAATTTCTGGTTTGGCTTGCAAGCACCCTGAAGAACAGCGAAGCACTAATGTCTTCTAAATTTGGTAAAGGCGTAGCATAGATGACTTATTAACTAAGGCTGGGAGGGTCCTGTAGGCCTTGGGTCTGATTCTGATTTCCTTTACAAACTACTAAACCCACTGAAGTCAGTGGAGTTACAATGATGTAAGTATCAATTTGTCTTTTGCAGAGTGTAAACGGGTCGACTCACCCCTGCGGCGCCTCCTACTGGTTGCTCTCCAAAGTTAGCTCAGTCCAACCCTGGAGCACCCTCTGCAGGCTGGTGATCCACCTGTTCTTAGGCCCCCCGTGTCCCTCCCTGGACCCGGTGCCCTTTTACATGGGGTGCTGCCCCCTAGCAGTAACCCCTTTCTCTCTGGGTCTCCCCTTCTGTCTCAGGGAACCCCCACCCTCTATCCCTACCTTGCCTCAGTATTTGGCTACTGCCAGTCATTGTCTAGCCCCACGCTCTGGGGCAGACTGCAGTATCAGCCTACTCATCACAGGCAAAGTTGGGTTTGGACCTGCTGCCTTGGCCTACCCCTGGGCTGCCCTCTGCAACCCCCAGTACCTGTTGGCCCACTGCTAGGCCGCAGCCTGGGGCTTTCTAGGCTGGAGCTCCCCAGCTCCTCAGCCTTCCCCAGCCCTGCTTCACTCAGGTATCCAGTCTCAAGCTCCTAAGCAGCCAGGCCCGTCTCTCTCTGAAGGCAGAGAGAGACTGCCTGGGCTCCTGGCTCCCTGCCTTCTTATAGGGGCCAGCTGTGGCCTGATTGGGGTGTGGCCCAGCTGCAGCTACTTTCCCAATCAGCCCAGCTTGAGAGTAGCAGCTCTCAAGCCCTGCCAAGCCGCTTTCAAACCCCTTAAAACCCCGGAGCAGGGAATCCACCCTGCTACACAGAGCTTTTCTACAACTATTTCGAGAATCAGTCTTTAGAGTGTCATTTAAATTATGATCTTCATGTTTGCAGTGTAGTCTGATCCCTACTTAAGGCATTTAGGAAATGCAAGTGTTCATCTTTTCAGATGCATAGACAATAGGACGGGTGATTGAATCAAGATAAAAGCAATGTTTTCCAGGAAATACCATGACTTAAAGATAAATCCATAGTCTATGAGAATATTGGGATTCATATTATCGATTGGATCTACATATTTTGTATATTCCTGCATACATACAAGCTTATACATGTATTATGAAGTGTTTTGCAAGTGCAAATGGTCAACATTTGCACATGCAGAATTGTTAGACCATTGAAAATTCTAATACATGTGCCTTTTAAGCAGGTGAAAATCCCTCACTAACGATCTAAACATTTGGTATCAGCTCCATAATTGGTTGTAGGAGTATCCACCTAGCAAAATGCAAGCTTCAGCATGATGTTTCTCTACATGCTTTCTAGACTGCTGAAGATACCTTGTACTTTAAAATTTTCATCTATGTACAGCATTGGAAATTGGAGTTGGACTTTGTTGAATATGTACTTTGATATTATAGGCAGCAGAGTTAGAGGTGCCGCATGGAGAGGCATGGGGAGGGGTCAAGTGACCCCTAGATTGGCTGGGGGAGCACTTTTTTGGGTTCACTGGCTATTCTGAAAAAATCTAATTACAATAATTTGGAGTTGAACTGAACAATTTTTTTCTTAAATTTTCAACTAATCAAAAAATTGAGAACTATTTTGTGTCAGGCTGAACTAAATACTTTGCCTGACTGGGAACAAAGCATTTTGTTTTGATGCTGACCTTTTTAAAGATTTTTTTTAATAACTTTAAACATTTGAAAATTCATTTTGAACTGAAAAATCAAAACTTTAATTTTTGTGATTTTTCAGAATGAAATGTTTTGATTTTTTTCCCCCTCAGAATCTTTTTAGGTTATCTTAAGAATTTGGCAGAATCAGCATTAATTCATTCATTCGTATGATCTGAATCTGCATTTTTTTGCCAAAAATAAGTTTTGTTCAATAACAGCTACTCGTGACGTATTTGAGCATTGTTTAGTATTGACTGTACAAATATAAACCCTCTTAACAATCAGAAACTTTGTCCTCTATCATCTCTTCACCTGGGAGTCAGCAGCATGCCCATCTTTGTTTTGGTCCTGTGTTCAGGCCTTGTTTGTTTGATTCTTCCTTTTAGCAGGTGTTAGAACCATGCCTAAAGCTGTGAGAAGTCTTGTTGACTCATTGTGAAAGATGCAGATCATTAACTCCATCCTTAATAAAAGCGTGTGTTGGGGGAGGGGCTGGCTTTCTAGTAAGGAGCTAGGTCAGAGGGATGTTAGAACAGAGAAAATGTAGGGACAGCCAAGCTCGCTGAAGATTAGGCTGAGGTTTGTGGGTGGTGGGTTTTGTTTGTTGGTTTGTTGTTGGTTGTTTTTGTTTTTTGTAGTAATGAAGGCACATTGAATCTGATTGCAGAAATGGGGCCAAACTGTCTATAGAGGGAGAACTGTGAAGCTGACTATCCACAAAGGACCGTAAAATGGATGAAGTACGCAAGTGCAGGGGAAAAGGAAGAGATCGTTTGTTTTTTGTTATCTTTCTGAAGTATAGTAATTTTTTGAGGGGGGGAGGAATAATAATTTTTTTGGACGGGGGGAAGCGTGAAGTTGCCATTGTATCTGATAGATCACAATTTGCCACTGACAACTTAATATTCCAAGTTAATAAATTGGCTTCTCTTTTTTGTGCATTTTTGAGGAGAGGGCTTGCAGGAGGGTTCTTGGTTTTTGGTGTCTTTTTGGCCAAAAACCTTGGTCCACAAGCATTTAAAATGGAATAAACTGCACTTGATATTTCCAAATTTGCCAAAGGATGACCCGTGGTCCTTCTATTTGTTTTTCTTGCCTCCCTCAAAATGGCACTCACTTCACGACTTTGTTTCCATATTTAAAAGATTGATGGAGGTCCAGTCTGATCACAATGCCTTCTTAGAATTATCCCTTTTGCCTATGTTTTCCACAGTGAGGGCCTTTTGCAAGAGAAATTGATGTTCTTACCCATTATCTGCTCAATTTCTATGTCTTTGGGTTCACAAAATTCTCATTGCTGTCTCTCTATGGTGCATTTAGCTTTCAGTCTGTTTTTTGTTTTAGGCTTTATGTACCATTGCTGCTATTTGCATATACACTCTGCACTATATACCCCAGACACAGTTTGCACCTGGTGTTTCATTCATTAAATCTAGATATATCTATTGCTTTTTCCATGCATTTTCAAGGAAATATATCTTTCTATGGTAACACCGGAAGAACTTGTATCCCTAACAGCTTTCATTGCATAGTTAATTGTACAAATGTTTCAAAGACTTCTTTGGTTTCTTTCCCCTGGCATATGTGTCTAGAAAAAACCAGCTCTGCTCTTAGCATAACATATGCTCTATATTTATCAAAATATTTATTTTTTCATTACTTTTGCATTCTACTGGCTGATTTTTCATATGCTATAGATGTCTCATAAATTCACACTATTAATTTAGCTGCACTTTCCTTCAGATTTTGCTTTTTATGGACCAGAAACTATTGACATTAGCTTTGTCTGTACACCATATCCTTTCATGTTCCTGGAGACATGACAGACTCTGGGTGAAGGGAAGCTAGTAATAGCTGCACTGTGCTAGAGGACAGCAGATTCTATTTGTTTCTGAAACCATAGAATATTTTGTATCTTTGTTTGAGCATGTTAGAAAGACACCAGTTGTTACTAGAATTCTAGCTTCCATCTGCTCATTCTTACTCCAGAACATAAGTATGGGTGATACAAAAAGCAAAGAGTGTTTCAGGAGAGCACAATGTAAACAATGAATGAGATTAATGCAAATAGCAGTCGCTCATTCTGTTACACCATGATAATAGATACATTTAAGTTACTTGCGATCCTAATGTGTATATGTGTCATTCTATTCAATATTAGGAGTGCTCTCTGCATCAACCACTGCATACTAATGAGGGAATCAAACTAAGTGAAGTTACTGGGACAGAAACATCTATAACTATCTCCCATAAAGGATGTCAATGAGTTAAAAGGATATATTTTACTGAATAAGCAGGAAAGGGTTAGGAACTCTAAATTGATTGCACAGAGGAAATTACATCTGCTAAAATGACCATTTAGAGAGTATAATGCCGAAAAGTGTAGTTTCAATCCCATTAAAGTTGTAGGACAAACTGACAAAATCAGAAAATTCAAGGGTAAGGTCACCACTCTGTCCTTAACTCAAGCTACTTTGATAAAAAGTAAATTGCAGGAGTCTCATGACCTTAATGTGTTTCCTTTAAATATAAGTGCATTTGGGGAGTTTGTATAAGTCAACATACTGTGCGTGAGCAATTGTACATCTACTCTAATATAAAAGCTAAACCATTTGCAAATAAAATGACTGAGACTATGTCAGATGGAAGCATTCATATCAGAATTCTAGGGGCTGAGGCTCCTCACACATGAATTGCACAACTTCAATGGAATCACTTCAATGGAATCACTCTAGATTTGCACCAGTGTAGGTGAAAAGAGAATTAGGGTCTTAGATTTTCAATACTAGTTAACCACAAGCAGAGGGAAAGGGGCATATTGTACATATTTAATGCTTTAAGATAGTTGTGGGGGTTGATTCAAAGGTGCCATCAAAGTTCATTAAAGTTGTGGGTTTGGTGACATCTGTGTGTCAGCTTGGCACTCTCCTGGGGTCTAGTATCAGGCTTTCCCTCAACCTGCTTTCTGAGGAGGTTGAGAACCTGCATCTGCATACCTTCAGAAGGAGCATCAGCCCTAAGTGCAGACTCACACATAAGCTCCAGAACCTTCTTCCAAGATGTGCAGCCTACCTTCCAAAGCAGCGCATCAGCACAGAAGAGATGCCATAGATGCCACTTAACTCTGAAGGGCTGGAGGGCTGGCCAGTCAAAATTTGAGTGGCGTTGCAACACCCATCACTCAAATTTGGCTATTCCTCCATAATTCAGTGGCCAGGCCAAATCTGAGCGAGTTGTGTCTCAACCTGGTGCACGGAGTCACAACAGCACTCAAACTTCCAGCAACTATTAGAAAGTTGAAATGTTTATTAAAAGTTGCAGTTTCCACAACAAAGGAGTGGCCTGTGATTTCCTTACAGCCCTATGAATATCACATTCATTCCATTTTTATCAGGAAGAGGTTTAACTAATTATATAATAAAAGACTTACCACAATAGTAGTTGAGTTTATCAATCATAGAGGAGCACATTCTGATACCCATACTTACATTTAACAGCACGTTACTCTACAAGTAACTTCAATTAAACTACTCATGATGGAAAGTTCTACTCAGTGAGAGTGTAAGGGGATCAGAACCTGGTGCATAATCTGGAGTTAGTAGATTAATTGTTGCATAAGTAACAATGCTGCTCTAGGACCTGGGAGAGCTTATGTTTCTGTCTCTTAGGCCTCCACCCAACATTACCGCATATACTTCTGCAGAATTTTAGCTGTTTTTTAAAATTCAAAAGGAAAAAAAAAGCCTTTCTGGCTCTGAAGAGGGCATGCAAATTGAACAAAGGAAACCAATCCCACCTCAGCAGTACTAATGGGTTCATGTATTCATTGGAAGTCTGGTAATGTGTGTAATCAGTGTTGGTGGATGAATGTCAGTGGGGCATGAACACCAGGGCGTGTTGTGGAGGACACAAGAAAAGCTTCAAGTTAAACAAAGTGTTTGGCACCATAGAGCTCTGCTACTTCTACTATTCTTCCTCTGTATCTGGGTTTGCCACCCTCAGTGCTAGTTCTCTGCCTAGGAGAAGGGATGGATCGGTTCCATCTCTGCTTTGCTGTGAACTCAGAGCACTAGAAGTTGAAGATCTCTCTAAAATAATTCAAACAGATAACCTCCACAGACTTTCAGTTATGTCTCTAGCTAGAGCAATGACTGTTGGGAGAAAGGGGTGTCATTAAGGACTAGGAAGAACTGACCCAGAACTGAAGGAGTCGGGCAGTCTGTGGCCAAGAAACAGGGAGGCTGTTGCCAGACCAAGCACTAATCAGTTTGTTTTAATAATAGTAATAAGCATGCCCTGATAAACATGCTGCCTGGGTAGATGGTCCGTTTTTTTCTTTATGGACACTTTTTTTATTTTTATTATTTTCCAGGAAATTGGTATTTTAACCAAGCTGCTGGTTTTTTTTTCTGAAAGGAAAATCTCAGTGACATTTGGTTAGGGGAGGATCAATTACATGTTAGGTGAGATTATGATTTTGAGATGCAGCTCTGAACACCTGTTACTGTGTTATTTGTATCACCCTGGAGTATTGTCTGGAGGCACTACAACATATCTGAGTTCCAATCCCTCCCCTGCTTCCTCCTTTCTTGAAGTGCAGTAGGATGGAAGAAGAGAGGTTTAGTAATTTGCCACTTTCTTTACACTATCAGCAAACTAAGGCAGATTCATGCTGGCTCAGTAGGGGAGATGGAGCCTAGGCTCCATCCATTCCCAACCTGTCCCTGCCCACTAGCTCTGGGTTAGAGAAGTAAGTGATTACATGGTGTTTGCATTATGGTTTTTGTTTGCTTTCTGTGCAAAGCTTTTACACAGCTCTGTTCTCTTTAACCATGATTCCATTCCACAGAGGCTGCAAAATTGTGTATAAGTGAACTCCAATGAAAAAAGGCCAGTTTGAAGCTCCAGGAAATGGCAATAAACTTGACTCGAATGTAGAATTTCTGCCCAATTTCAGCGTGAATGTGAAGAATGCATGAATTGACTTTCATATAAGAACCACTGTGGGAAGAATGAGGAGTGCTCCTCATTCTTTTTGCTGACACAGACTAACACAGCTACCACTCTGAAACTTGTGTGAAGAAAGTGACACTTTTTTTTTGTTTGCTTGTTCTAGCATGATTTTTTAAAATAGATCCTTGCATCTGCACAGTACGTCTGGGACTGGATTTCTATGCTAGACAAGGCAAGGGTATTAATATAATTAGGGTTGATATCCATCATAAAAATATCTGCTAGATAATCTATTGAACTAAATAACTTTGGCAGGTTTTTGCTAGCAGTTTCTTGCTCTTTGCTGAAGGAAATCTCTAGACGAGACATGAAAATTTGTCCTGTCCTCTTGGTAAAATGACTGAAGTCACTACCAAATTCTAAGAATATTGTAAAGTTTCAAATATCTTTCTAATTACTATTTCTCTGAAGTTTTATAGAACTTCTTATCTGAACCTTATCAGATGATATGAAAAGACTTGACCTGAAACTGGAAAAGAAAAAGCAATGTATGCACAGCAAAAGGAAGAGTGCTCCAGTTTTGGTTTCCTTCCTATTTTTTCAACTGGCAGTAGTCAGAATCATGGATACTCACGCACATCCACCTACCACAGTCTGAGTCCTGACCAGGAAGACATTTGCATCCCATTTATGAGCTAAGGTAGTTTTGAAATTGTCAGGTATATCTGAATCTAAAAAATACTGGGATCTGTGCATGTATCCTGCTATCTTCTAGTGTGTTGGTGCAATTGTTTTGTGTTACTAATTTTTAGAAAACTCATTAAAATAAAGGTCAGGCAGAACAATAGGTCAAATGTATCAGATGCGATGATAGGTAGAATATACTCTTGATTGCTACATCATGAAAAAACAAATAGTAACTCCCCATAAGAATGAAGAAACAGCATTACCATTCTGTTTCAGTTCATTGGTCCAAATCTAGTGAGGGGAAAATGAATGCTTCTGAGGTATTAGGAAATAAAACAATCTTCATAATGCAGCTATGCCGTTGTGCAAAGCTATCCTTGAGGAGGGGTGCATGTGAAAAATTCCTTGAACCCTGCAATGATTATTTTATAAGCTGATGCATGGTTTAATTCAGACTCAGTTCTAAGGCTTGGGTGAAGGTTCACATAAATTCTCATTGTATACATTTATATAAATATTTAATCATAAAGCATTAATTTCCATTGCTAGGTTGTGTACAGGTGAGTCCTGGTGGCCTGTGATATACAGGATGTCAGTGAATCACTTTACCTACCACAAAAGTGCAGCCACGTCTGAGATGGATGTTAATTACTCATAATGGCACTAAACATTTTAAGTCATGACGTGAAGAAAAATATAGTAGTTGGATACTGCAGTAGAATGTAATTGTCATAAATGAAATTTGGGCAGGCCTCACTGGTTTAATATTCCTGCCCAAATAAAAAGGGATCTGTAATGACTGCAAGTGGTGAGGGGTTCAGTTTTAAACATGATCTGAAAGACAGTAGGAAAGTAAGGGCAGGTCTACACTACAGCTCGGATCAATGCTCTGAGATTGATCCATTGGAGGTCGATTTGGCAGGTCTAGTGAAGACCCACCAAATCAACAGCAGATCACTCTCTAGTCAATCCCTGTACTCTACCCCTGACAAGAAGAGTAAGGCAAGTCTCCCGTCGACCCCCCCCCCCGTGGTGTAGAACCCCTTAGGTAACTCGGCCTAAGGTACGTCGAGTAGCTGGAGTTGCGTAGTGTAGGTCGACTTACTGCAGTAGTGTAGACGTAGCCTAACTCTTAATACCATGTCGGGACATGAGGTGATTCTGAGGGATGTACCACCTATGGAATCATCAACACCCCTTCCTGCAGACACTGAGTGATCCTTGGAAGTTCCCTATCCAAGCAGTGAACCAGCTTGACCCTGATTGTGTGGCTGCAGGGTGAAATATGAACTGATTTTTCCCATTTCCAGTTTTAATCTCTCAGCCATTTACTACGCCATTTTCCAGTATGTTTAGTTTTTTCTTAAGCCAACTGAAATGTACTGAACCCTTTTGTAAATTTGTCCATATGTTTCTAGCTCAACATGCCATAGGGAGTTTTTAGGTGAGCTGGAATTGAACCTAATCTCCTCAGTCCCAGACCAATGCTTTAAACACAAACTCATCTATCTTGTTCTTTTGTTCTGCTCCTTTTTTCTTTTTCTATTTTCAAAATAATTGCTTTTGGTTTTTGCAGGCACAGCTTGCACTTTCAGCTGAAGTACCAATGCAAAGCTCAGTGATTGCATCTCTACCTTCTGAGTGTACAAACCCGGTAGATCCCAGACTTACCATGGCAGTTCACTTTTATGGACAAACAATCTGCAACTGAAAAACAGGAGTCTGGGCCTCAGGGGGATAAATAGATTATCTTGCTCTCTGACTGTCAATGCATCATTATTATGGACTAATACATTCATTAAACATATTAGGAATTACCAATAGTTACCCAATGGTGATATCAGAAATATCCAAAGCATTTCCCCCCATTCTTTGGAAAGAAATAATTATGGGAGATATGTGGACCGTATTGTCAAATATTGACTTTTTTATATATTGCATGTAATGATTGATTTAGAATTTCAAATGAATCTCAAGGATTTAGATATATATTCCATTTAAAGGAATGGAAGTTATGCATCTATCCTGCCAAGCCCAATCATGAGTTTGCCCTCAAAATATTGAGATTTGCTTAAAACTTATGACATCTTAATACAAATGTTGATGCTTTTTATTCTTCTTGTGATCATTGAGCCTTTAGCAGTCATATTTTCAAGTTTTCCTCTACAACTTGGAGGGCTAGAAATTTACTTTCTCTTCCTAATCCCCCACCCCCACTTCCTGCCCCCAGTAAAAGATGAGATTATTCACATAATCAAAAGATTCCAGTTACTGGAATTTTAAGAAAAGCAACAAATCACAAGACTGCAGCTAGCTGTTTGTTTACTTTGGAAATAACCTAACACAACTTTTAAAAGGACACTGTAAGGTTAAAAATCCTATTTACTTGCCCATGGTAAGAAAACACTAAATTATTAAAATGAAATCATTTTTAAAATGTAATTTACCTTTCTTTAACATGATTACTTTACTTTTCACATTTCCATCAGCTTGGACAACAGTTGTCAGTTTCCCTTTCGTTTGTAGTCCGTCTGTTTTGAGTCACTAACAGAAGGCTGCAGTCTTTGGTTTTGTTAATACGGAGGGGAAAAGGTTTCTCCTCCCTTGGTTTTCACACCTCAACTGCTAGAACAGGGCCTCATCCTCCCTGATTGATCTAACCTCGTTATCTCTAGCTTGCTTCTTGCTTGCTTATATATACCTGCTCCTGGAAATTTCCACTACTTGCATCCGAAGAATTGGGTATTCACCCACGAAAGCTCATGCTGCAAAACATCTGTTAGTCTATGGGCTTGGCTACACTTACAAATTTGCAGTGCTGCAGCAGGGTGTGAAAACACACCCTCTCCAGCGCTGCAAATTGCGGCGCTGCAAAGCGCCAGTGTGGTCAAAGCCCCAGTGCTGGGAGCGCGGCTCCCAGCGCTGTCCGTTATTCCCCACAGGGAGGTGGAGTACGGACAGCGCTGGGAGAGCTCTCTCCCAATGCTGGCGCTTTGACTACACTTAGCGCTTCAAAGCGCTGCCGCGGCAGCGCTTTGAAGCGCTAAGTGTAGCCACAGCCTATAAGGTGCCACAGGATTCTTTGCTGCTTCTACAGAACCAGACTAACACGGCTACCCCTTTGATACATTATATAAATAGTTCTAAATCCAGATCCCGCACTGGTGTAAATTGGCATACATCTACCAATGTCAGTTTCTTACAAGTACACATGTTTTCTAATAAAACAATATTACTGTAGTCTAGGGAAAAAAGCAGCCACATGTAAAGTGTATGGGCTAATGCCGCATGAAGCCAGGAAGAGGCAAAAGTAAGACTGGGAAGGTTGATGAGGGAGTTTCCATTGCTTTATCCCAGTTCAGCAGTCAGGATTATTGTCCCTGTGCAGGGATGGAGGCACTAGGGTCAAAGGCACTTGTGTCTCAGGCACCTGCTACATTGGGTGCCATGCAGGACAGGTTGATGATTCGTCATCAAAAGGGCTGCTGACTACACTAAAGAGTAAGAAGGCAGAACAACTACATGACCCAGCCTGTGTAGGCAGGTTGATGGCAGCCAATGTAGCAAGTCCTTGAGTCACAAAGTAATGTGTGGAAAAAGGTGTACTGTAGGCCTAGCATAAGACCATGCTGACTTTGTCAGCACTCTTGTGCCTAAGTAGCAAATTTCTACAGATTCACTACTTTATTGCACCCCAAGTGTACATATTAACTGGAATGAGTGAATGCTGAGTGGCTGATTATCTCTGTCAAAATGTTACTGGCAAGTATTTTGGTTTTGGTTTTGTTTATAATTGAGGGTGAGATGTAGCTAAAAGTAAAATCTTAATTGCTGTGAACATATGTGGGCAACAATAGAGAAACTAGAACTGAAAATATGAGACTATTCAGTAAAAGTAGATGCCAGACATACTCTGGCATATTCTGCTCCCATATATCTAGAAAACATACTGCTAACATGCAATTAGAATTCCATATAGGTAGTAAAAGAAGTCTTCCCCTCTGCCCTCTACAATATGTGTACTGAAATTCATTTTGACGTTTTAATCATTTTCTTGTTTAAAAAAACCAAACCAATTATGAAAAATAGAAGTTCCCTAGACCTTTTCAAGTGATTCATTAAAAACGAAAAAGCATGTTTGCCAAGATGCCTTAAAATTGTGGGATTCCCAGGTGGAGCGTACGCTTTTGAAAATGTTTACAGACACTGACAGTTTTCCAATCTTGGATAAATGCCTAATCCATTTGTGGAACAGACTGCCCCAGTTTTCATTATTGCTGACATCAGTGGTTAAATTGCATGCAAGATTCATCATTTTTCCCCTGTTGTATAAAAATCACTTTCTTTGAAAAATAATGTATGGAAATTACTTTCCAGTCAAAACTTCCCTTGAACGGGACCCTGTTGAAGGCTTTCCCCTTTATGCAGACCACCAAAATAGTGCTTAGAAAATGGGATATTATGGATTTCTTGGTCTTTATGGAGCCTTTTCTAAATGTACTCAGTCAATGGGAAAACTGTGTGAGAGCAAAAGAACACCATGTTGGCATCTCCTGCTGAGAGGTCGGGTGTGACAGAATGGAGAGCCTAGAGAGCAGATAGTGAGGAGCCTATCTGTGGAGCCACTATGATGTCCTGTATCCATGCTCCAGGGAAGGACTGGGCTCCCCTCTTCTGCTCTTAGCCATGCAGAGATGAAGAGACAAAAAATGGTATGGCTAGGGAGAAAAGGGGCAGAGCAACACTTACATGCCTCCAACAAGAATGCTGTTGAGCTCAGCCAATTTTTCTGTGGATGAGGTTTTGCTTAATGGGCTAGGTTTCAGATGTCTGCCCTGTAGATGACCTCTCCCTTCCTTATGTCCCCTACTTTCCATCAATGGTGATGGCTCCTAAAGAGCATTCATCTCTCTGGCAACTTTGGTGTCTCTAGATTCTCTCCATCTCCAGCACATACCTAGGTCCTATTCCCTTGTTTTCATTCTCTCAAACCCTCTTTCACTCTGGCCCAACAGCCCTTTGCTCCATCTCCCTTCATTTTGCCATTGTTCTGCTCCCCTCTCCCGGGCTAAGAACCCTTCACCAATCTTAGCCTGCTTCAGCAACCACCAGCTTAATGTTGCCTTCTTCCCCAAGTCAGATTCCCACCCTGTTTTCCACCTCCTCATCATATTCCTCATTTGGTTACACTTCAGATGCCTGTGATACCATGGCTCAAGCTCTCTAATCTTCCATTTTGCCCGTAAATTTGGGCAGAGCCTTAGTATCTTACTGCAGAGCCCTTAGGCTTCATTCACATCTTCCACATAAATAGAACTTTGTATTCAGTTTTCCTGGTATAGCCTTTATCCTGTCTGTTCATGGTTTGAGCTACTAAAACCTTCACTAGTCTGTTTTATTGCTATGCATTGTGAAGCTATTTGAACTGTTTTCCTTTTTAAAGGGGGGGGAACTCTTATGAAACTGAATATTCTTCAGCAATACATCTTTTAAACCTATTTTTTAATTTATGGGTGTTGTAATGCCTGCTCCACTTCTTGACGAGCTGTCCACTGACAATTTAGCAATTAGCATAAAAGCCGTATCTTCCATTTTAGCTCTCGAGATGCCATTTGCTGTCTCAATTATTTTTGGCTTTTTCTTTCCCCTTTTACACAACCAGTCTCCCTTCCTCCACTTACATAAAATACATAAGTTCTTCTTCGGGTAGTGTCAAGTAGAGGATGCTCCACTGCAAGTGCACTTGTGCCTTTGATCGGATGTTTTTTTGTAGCAATGCTTGATCAGCCCATACATGTGCCCCACACATCCTTGTGTTTCATGCTGGGGCTATGTGTGGGCAAACCATCCCCAGTTCCTTCTCAACAGCCTCTGGCCACAGACAGATCCCATGTGCCTGTTTGCTATAGTATTCTATAATTTGTTAGGTAACATTTAGTTAGATACCTTATAATGTGTGTAAAGAACTATTGTTGGAACAATTTTCCCCTTTTTTCTTTGCTTTTAACTGAAAGAAAATATATTACTCGATACATTTAAATAGTAGTTAAGAGCTTTCCCCCTTTTAGGGGTCTTTCTTTGTTATATTACTCAAGAATGCTGGGATTGCTGGGATTCAAAAGATACCTCTCCTCCCTTGGGAAGATTGCCATCAATGACCGACATTCTCAGTGCTCTGCTGTTTGGGAGATGCACTTTCTGGGGACTTGTGTAAGGTCTAAACTCCCTTCAAGGTAGATGCTAAAAAAAATAAAATAAAAAAATAAAGTTCAAACTCCTGAAGATGGAGCAAGATTTATGACGAGCTTTGAATCCAATGGCTGAGCACCCCCCTGCAAATAGACCTCCCAGGTCTCCCAGTGCCCTGTGTGCATCAAGATCTCCATGACTGGAGACCGCTAAAGGGGTAGATGGTACCATGGTGCTGAGTACATTTAAGGAACCAAAGTCATCAGTAGAGGTAACCTTGACAGGTGCCTCTAAGCCAGAGGAGGTAAGGAATAAATCTCCAAGAAAATCTGTCCCTGATGCAGAAGACGAATATGGAGACCTCAGGTCCCAAGGAGAGTTCCGTGCAGACTCTGAGTGATGTCGGTACCATAAAGGCAAGAGGAGTCAGCTGTCTAAGACAGACTTGGTACTGAGTTTGGGTACCTGTACCCAGAGCAGCAGAGACACTGGTCAAGAAAGTTCTAATCCAGTCCTGAGAAGGAAGTGTGGAGGCCAATTTTAGACCTTGGCTCTCCAAACAGATTTGTAAAACAGCAGAAATTCAGGATAATGACCCTTGCAGCAATAGTTCCCTATTAGATGTAGGAGATTAGGTTGCAACTCTTAACCTATAAAAACACATTTTCATGTCAGTATTCACCTTTGACACAAGATCTTTCTTGGTTTTCTTATCCACAACAAGCCTTACCAATGCAGGGTGCTCCATTTTCACCTATCTTCTGTCCCAAGGATATTTAGATTTTAGTGATAGTTTCCACCCACCTACGTATCCTAGGTGTAATCAGTTTCATGTGTGCGGATGATTGGTTGATCAGAGGCAAATTGTATCAGGAAGTCTTAGCAGCAGTGAAGATAATGTGTTCTTTGTTTCACAGCCTGGAACTTCAAATCAATCTCAAAAGGTCCATTTTGACTCCACTGCAGTGTCTACATTTCATAGGGGCTCCCCTGTATGTAGTGACAGGCAGAGCATGCCTATCATCCAGCAGACATCTCACATTAATGAATCTCATCTCAGGGATTCAGGGCAGGCCTCAAGTTGCAGTAAGAGATTGTCTTCAATTGCTGGGACATGTCCTCATGTTTCTTTGTAGTGCAGCATGCCAAATTACATCTCTGAGGTCTATAGGGTTGACTTTGAATGGTTTACAAACCAGGCAAGCACAGCCTACGCAATTTACTATTGGTGTCCCAGTGAGTTCCATACCTGCTCAACTGGTGGAAAGACCTGAATAAGACTTGTGCAGGTGTTCCATTCTTTCAGAATCCCCTTACCATAGTGATAATATCAGACACTTCACTTTTTGGTCGAGGGGCGCACATATGTAACACTGGTCTACAATTTTTGAGAAGTCATCTGCTTCAGAGATAAAATGTGCTATTTATTATGTATTTTGATGTGCTGAATTCAAATATGACAATTAAAACAACTGATTGGCTACTGTTTCTAAGATATTTAAGTTTTTACATTTGATGTCTATGTATATTGTGTAGATAGTAGAGTTTTAATAATAAATTGTAAACCTAGGTCTTTTCATGTGTTTATGGCTGCTTTACATGATAATATTTCACCTGTCCTGTTTATGTAACACTTTAAAATCAGCAAAAGGGTTATATAAATAAAATTTATTATGAAACAAAAGGCAAAAAACGATTATGTACATAGTTTAGTCCTATTCAGTGTCTACTCGGCGCTTCTTGGCTTGTCTCTTGTATTCATTAAATGGAGCATCTCTTGTCACTGTCCAGCAATAGTCTGCAAGCATTGATGGGCTCCATTTGCCCTGATAGCGTTTCTCCATTGTTGCAATGTCCTGGTGAAATCGCTCGCCGTGCTCGTCGCTCACTGCTCCGCAGTTCGGTGGAAAAAAATCTAGATGAGAGTGCAAAAAATGTATCTTTAGTGACATGTTGCAACCAAGGCTTTTGTATGCCTTGAGGAGGTTTTCCACCAACAACCTGTAGTTGTCTGCCTTGTTGTTTCCGAGAAAATTTATTGCCACTAACTGGAAGGCTTTCCATGCCGTCTTTTCCTTGCCACGCAGTGCATGGTCAAATGCATCACCTCGAAGAAGTTCACGAATCTGAGGACCAACAAAGACACCTTCCTTTATCTTAGCTTCACTTAACCTTGGAAATTTCCCATGGAGGTACTTGAAAGCTGCTTGTGTTTTGTCAATGGCCTTGACAAAGTTCTTCATCAGACCCAGCTTGATGTGTAAGGGTGGTAACAAAATCTTCCTTGATTCAACAAGTGGTGGATGCTGAACACTTTTCCTCCCAGGCTCCAATGACTGTCGGAGTGGCCAGTCTTTCTTGATGTAGTGGGAATCTCTTGCACGACTATCCCATTCGCAGAGAAAACAGCAGTACTTTGTGTATCCAGTCTGCAGACAAAGAAGAGAGCAACAACATTCAAATCGCCACAAAGCTGCCACTGATGTTGGTCATAGTTTATGCACCTCAAAAGTTGTTTCATTTGTCATAGGTTTCCTTCATATGGACTGCATGACCAACTGGAATTGATGGCAAAACATTGCCATTATGCAGTAAAACAGCTTTAAGACTCGTCTTCGATGAATCAATGAACAGTCTCCACTCATCTGGATCGTGAACGATGTTGAGGGCTGCCATCACACCATCGATGTTGTTGCAGGCTACAAGATCACCTTCCATGAAGAAGAATGGGACAAGATCCTTTTGACGGTCACGGAACATGGAAATCCTAACATCACCTGCCAGGAGATTGCACTGCTGTAGTCTGGAGCCCAACAGCTCTGCCTTACTCTTGGGTAGTTCCAAATCCCTGACAAGGTCATTCAGTTCACCTGTGGTTCAGAGGAGGAGGATGGTAGAAAATGTGGGTCCTGTGACATTGATGGTTCAGGACCAGAAGTTTCATCCTCTTCCTCTTCCTCGTCTGACTCAAGTGAGAATGATTCTGGTGCATCAGGAACCGGCAGTCCTTCTCCGTGGGGTACTGGGCGTTTAACTGATGGAATGTTTGGATAATGCACAATCCACTTTTTCTTCTTTGACACACCTTTCCCAACTGGAGGCACCATGCAGAAGTAACAATTGCTGGTATGATCTGTTGGCTCTCTCCAAATCATTGGCACTGCAAAAGGCATAGATTTCCTTTTCCTGTTCAACCACTGGCGAAGATTTGTTGCACAAGTGTTGCAGCATATGTGTGGGGCCCACCTCTTGTCCTGATCTCCAATTTTGCAGCCAAAATAAAGGTGATAGGCTTTCTTAACCATAGTGCTTATACTGCGCTTTTGTGATGCAAAAGTCAGTTCACCACAAACATAGCAGAAGTTATCTGCACTGTTCACACAAGTACGAGGCATCTCCGCTCACTTTGGCTAAACAGAAATGTGTCCCTTTGCAAAATCAAACACTGACAAATAAAAGAGCACGACACTATATGATTTCTAGAGCTGATATAGGGCAATTTGTTCAGCAGAGTGATGTAAGCTTCGTTATGATTGCATCATCCATGACTTGTAGGAATAACATGATGCAATACCAGCTTCAGATTGCATCATTCATTGTTTTGCCTAAAAAGCAAGTACTGTCCGAACCCAGTCATAGATTTATTCATAGATCCAGTCAAAGATGTATTTTAGTCATTTCTGGTTTAAATTGAGATCCCTTCCCTTTATAACTCACTTATCCTCTGCTATTCCCAAGTCAAGGGTCGTATATACTGACCCAATAGCATATCTTTAAAAGTAGAGCCAATCAACAATTTTAAGCATCATTTTCGTTCTCAGTGACCCAGAATTAGTAAAGTTTGACTACATTTATTTCAGAAGCATTTTGGCTGTAGAGCAGTGTAATCTCACATGGTGCAAGGAAATGGTCATTCCAAGAGCTGCTTCTCCATCAATCTTTTGAAACTGAGAGGAATCAAAAACATTTCTCTACACTTTCTACATCTAATCAGATGAAAGTCAGTAAAATTAATGACAGATGTGACATCCATCTATTATATCAACCATTAGGGAGGAGCACGTTCCTCATCTCTCTGTGCCAAGGCAATAAAACTCTGGAATTGGTGCATAGACAACCAGACAGTCATTCCAGCTTCTTACCTCAAGTATTCAGAACACCATGGCACACCCCTCAACAGACATTTCTCTTTAAATTTAAAATGTGAACTTGACTTTAAGTCCTCCACACAATATTCTTAGTTGGGGATTCTTGGAGGTTGATCTTTTAAGGCAGCTGACACAAAAGGGGGTCTCGATCCCCAGTCCCTTGGAGACATTTTCATCATCTCATAGATGAGGGGGCATCTCTGTGTGTATCTACCAATGTCATTAATGTTAAAGGTTCTCTTCACAATCTGGCAAGAGTAATACTGATTGCATTAATGGGGCCAAGACAAGTTTGGTATCTGTATCTAATCAGGCTCCTTTCAGCCTCCATGGCAGCTTGCATTCATTCCTCTCCTACTGACACAGGATGGTGGTTGAACACTTCACCCCAATGTACTGATTCTGAGGCTCCAAGCATGGTTCCTTGATACTTCTCTGAACAGAGATATCCTGTTCATCAGAAGTACAACTCGTATTATTAAATATTAGAAAATACTCGAAATAGAGAGACAATGTGGGTGAGTTAATCTTTTACTGAACCAACTTCTGTTTGTGATTTAAAAGATATTTCCTTGCCCATTTTGTGTCTTTAATATCCTGGGACAGACATGGCTACAACTACACTTCATCCACAAGAAATACTTACCTCCAGAAATGGAAAAGATGTTATCTTTGTAACTGTCATGAGTTTTCACTGACTTAGTCTTTTGGTCCCAGGGAATTGGATTACCGGTCAGAACTGAAAACATTGGGTCTTTCTATGAATTCCATTAAGGTACCCTTAGTTGCAATAGGGGCTTTTTATGCATCCATAAGGGATTTTTTGCATTTCACTCCTCCAACCACAACAAGATTTTGAAGATGTTTGTCAGATCTCTTCCCCAAAATCAGAAATCCTACTCCTAGCTGGGATTTCAACCTTGTTCTTAATTGCTGTGTGAAACATTCTTTTGAGACACTAGCTACTTATTAGTTTTGATTTATCCTATGAAGTCAGCCTTCCTGGTAGCTATCGCTTCTGCCCAAAGGTTAGGTGAACTGGAGTCTTTAATGGCAGATCCCCCCTCCCCCACCCCCCATTGATAGTATTAATCAGAAAGTATGTCTAGGCACCCATTCCAGATTTTTATCTAAGTTGTCCTCAGAATTTCATATTCATGAAACCATTCATCTTCTGTTTTTCCCCCCAAAACCACATCAAACTGCTCAAGGTCATATTCCATATCATAGACGTCAAAGGGCCATTAGCCTTGTATCTACAGAGGACCAAACCATTTAGAAGATCTCCTAGACTACTAGTTTCTGTCTACAATGGCTACAAGTGCTTGGCAATTTCAAAACAAAGATTATCAAAGTGAATATCTGGATTTGAGGTTTTTAAGAGCAGATTTAGACAATCACCTCTCGGGGTTGTCTAGAATAGGTAATACTTAGTTCTGACTTGAGTGCTCAAGATCCCTTCCAGTCATATGATTCTATGTATTAAGATCTGTTATGGTGGAACTTGTGTTCAACCCCTTTCAAGAGTGGTAGCACATTCTATAACCTTACTGTAGGATATACCAGTAGCAGACATCTGTAGAGTGGCATCTTGGTCCTCTGTTCATACTTTAACTAATCATTATGCCTTGGTGCCTGTGGCTAGATCAGCTTCAGCTGTGGGCAACACAGTTCTCTCTTCTGCACTGGACTCTGCTCTGAACTTCCCAGCTCCTTAGGGGATATTGCTTGGGAGTCACCTGAAGTGGGGCACGTACTGAGATGCTGCTTGTGTAGTAACTGGAGTTCTTTTTAGATGCATCCCCCTATGGGAATGCTCGATGACCTACTCTCCTTTCCCTCTGCTTCATAGTCTTCCTTGCGGGACTTTATGGTGGAGAAGGAACTCAGGTTGGTTCACCCATGCAGACCCATATAGCCTTGGTGCAGAGCACGAGGATGTGTGGAGTGCCTGCATGGGGTATACAAGCAATGCTACCAAAAATCTCCAATCAAAGGCATAGGGTGCAGGTGCACCTGAGGTGGAGTGCCCACAGGGGGCCACATCTCAAAGAACTCCACTTAATGAACAAGGTGAGAATCCTGTCCTCTTTTCCTCTTGTTTGTTGTTAGATATCAATACATAACAAAACACATGATTTCTGTTTTTACTTGTACAAATGATATATTTTCTGTTTTTATACTGCAGCTTTTTTCAGTAGAGACTTAAACATGAATGCTCACAGAAAGCTTATGGACAAAGCTGACTTTCTCATTTTATAAAGAGGATATAAAAAGGGTCAACATTCCTTCAGCAGAATTCTTTCTGTTGACTTATGACAAACATCCTGTCTGGATGCTGTTTGTTAAATGCATCCAGTGAGCTTAAAAAGGCATTTGCTTTGTTAGCATGTATTTTCTTTTTTATTATTCACATAAATGCATGTACAAAGTAACCTTCAGTGTAGTGGTGGCTCTTTATAATCCATATCTGAAAGCCATACATGGAGCTGAATATTTTCTTATTACTAATATAGAGCACATGGTATTGCGCAACTGCCGGATAACTTCACTGCTTACTAACTATGCATTTATTGTATGAATTTTTGGGCACTGTAAAATTTAAATTATAACTTTGTATGCTATTACTGAGCATTACTGAATTTGTTGTAGGTACTGCAAGCCATTGTGGATATTGCATTATGATCTCACAGTAGCGAGCTTATAATTAAAGTTGTGTCCGAATTTTCAGTTTTACAGTCTGTATTTCAGTGTTACATGTTTTTCAAACACACTTTTTTTGTAAGTATTCTATAGAATATTTCAGCCACTAATTAATATGTCCAATGATGTCCAATATGTATTTTTTGCATTGTGATTTTTAGGAAATTTGGAAAAAAGGGAATTTCAAAAAAGCCTAATTGCCTATAGAGTGCACAATTGTTTCCACCTGCTGCTGCCTGAGCAGTCACATTGTGACATTAGAGATAACCAGCCATTCAGCACTCCCTCCCTCCAGTTAATTTGTACACTTGGGAGCAGCAGTATAGTCAAGGGTAAATTCTGTTTACCCACTTCTCATTTGGGGAATATGGAGTGCAGTTTAGGAGTCTGCCCACTTTATTTTGTTTACCATTGCACTATTGTTAGGGGGGGGGAGTCACTACTGCCCTGATTTTGTCATGACTATGGCTGCCTTTGGTAACTGTTACCTCAAAAGACCATGACATAATTACAAAGAAGGTTCCCGGGATGACCTGTAATGAAAGGAGACTGGGTCAGCATAAGCCCCCTGCTGTTGTCCTGTGGATTTGCACTGGAATAAGTTACACTTTCTTTTCAAAGGATAATTGCTACATTAAAATAAGATATAACATCCTAGCTCCTCTTCCTGGATATACCGGTAATTTATATGTTTCTTACAAATTGCGGGCTGTGGATTTCTGGATGCTTTTTACTTTTTTAAAATAAAGCTGGGAAATTATAGGTATGAATCCCAACTGAGTTTTCTGTTTCACAATTAAAACCAAAAAAGGTAATTTAGAAACAGCAGTAAAACTGAAGTTGCATAAAATGTTTTGTCTGAATAGTTTAATTACTTGCAATATATTAGTCAACATGGCACTGAGTGGTGAAATATGGAGCTTCACAAGGATAACAATGGCAATAAAATACACCAAGGACAGCAAATTTGTTGTAAGTGCTCTATTATTTAAATAACACACATACATATGTAAAATATTTTGTTTCTATTTAAAAAAAAACACCCTAAAGAAATTCATAAACCAACAAAAATCATTTAACCTTGGTTAAGGTTGCTCTCATCAATAAATTAAACCATAACAATTAGAACATATAAAATTAAGGATTTAAAAGGATTAAAAGAGTGTCATAAAGCATGTGGTCAAGGTAGCCAAATTATGGTGCATGGGCATCTTTTTTTCTGGCATTTCCTAATTTTAGAATACTTGACTTTGCAACCGTTTACTCATTAGCTTTAAATAATGAAAAATAGGAAATTCGGTTTATTGATTATCACAAATATTGATTAGCTAAACATTTAAATCAGTTCTTTTGTCTGTGAATATAGCTATAATGTATAAGTGCTGCGGGTGTATTTGAATATGCCAGTTGCCATGATGTCTAGTCTATGCTGGGTTTGTTTGCCAAGACTTCACATACAAAGTGTTGTATCCTGGAGTCCTATTAAACTACCTTGGCAATGAAATCTGTGCTAAAAGGACATCTGGAGTTTCAGTAGTTTAGTTTCATCTGAAGGTGTCAAAAGGTGATGTAACTAGATCAATTCCACCTTCTCCCCTCAGTACAAGGCATTGTTTTGGGGGCTTAATAGGGGCCAAAGCAGTCGTATCTAGATTGCACTGTGGTGTGGTGCCCTTCATTGGTGTAATTACGCCTAGAGGGGCATTATATGTTAGTAATAGTTAAGGTGACTCTTTGGCTGGTCTAACTTGTATTGCAGGATGGTCCCAGGATCTGGGAAGGATGAGTGATGTTTGAAAACCACTTTTGCCTCCCTCCTCCTCTGCACAGTTGCACTGTGCTCTAGAATAGCTAAGGATTGTCTTACACAGAAAGTTGTGATATTTCTAGTACTATTGTTGTGGGGGAAAATGTTTATTTGCCTACAGGGCTGTGTGTATGGTCAGGTGTTGTACCTACATTGATATGATATTAATGCTCAAATACTGATGGAATGTGTCTCCATTCTTGGGTTCAGTAGACTCTCCAATATATTCTAGTGGTAGTTCAGTGCTTCATCATCTGAAAGGGATGGACTATGATATAAGTGGGGCTCCTAAGAAAATCCAGAAGGTTTCTTAAAAGCAGAGGCACGAGCTTACAAGAGAATCTCCAGCTTAGGAGGTTGGATATTGTAATGCACATACAAACTGGTGAAAAATGTGTTGTAGGGGCTACCATGTGCCATGTAGCAATATCTTGCTTGCAACCATGAAATAATGATTTCCAGAAGATGCATGGTTGTATGACAAGCATTGCTAATAACATCTTGGAGCATATTTTGTTTATCTCCCAGTTACATGAAAGATCATGTACATCACTACTATGGTTCTGTATGGCAAATAAAATGATCCAGTCAAGATTGCTTTAATTTATTAGGATATATTAGGAGAATGAAGTGTATTTTTGCCTTGGACAAAAACTTCCTCAACACTTTATTTGCTGGTATCATATTTCTGAAAATGAACTATCCTAACTGTTTGTATAAAAACCCAGAGTTCCTTAAAAAATCCAGATCATAACAAATTGTTGCCAGCATCCTGTTAAATTGAGGCATTTAAAGTTTTTATAGGCTATTATGAATTGTCTTAGCATAGAACATGTGTATCCATATAACTGTGGGGCGAAACTGCCTGCAAATCTCAAAATCACTGGGATGCTGTAGGATTTCATTTTGGTAATTCAGTATGGATATGCCTAAGCAACTGCTAGGAGCAAGTCTTGCTGTCTGGGTTGAAAGGCTTGAGCTAGTGGGGTGAGGGGTAGAGTGTAGATGTTAAAATAGTGAATAGCTGTGTAGATGTTGCTTTGACATTCAGGCTTGGCTGGAGCCCGGGCTCTGAAGCCCTTTTCTTGCCCCCCCCAGTTTTCAGAGCCTGAGCTGCATCCCCAGATATGGGGCCTCCAGCCCCATATTGCTATTTTTAGCACACTAGCCTCAGCCCCTGTGGGCATAAATTGTCAACCTGGGCTGAGACTTGCTCCCAGCAGTAGTGAAGGTCATACCCAATGTTGTTCTCTTCCTTCTCAGTCAGTATGAACCAGTGTCCTAGTATGATGTTAAGGGGCATTGCACTACATCTTTTGACTGAGATGACACCAAATCTTGATCACTTGAGGTCATTAATATCTACTAGTACTTCTTGCTACTAAGAGCTTTTAACCCTGATATCCAGACTATTTCCAACCTAACTATAGAGCTTGCTATCAAGATCATCATTTGCCAGCAGTCACCACATGGTAGTATTTGAGATCACTACAAATGTTCCTTCAATTTAAAATAAGAAAAATCTTTAGTAGCTGTGTGGCAAATGTTGACTATTTAATGGCTCCTTTTATAGTTGCATTCTGCTTAAATAAGTTCTCCTTACAGTTTGTTAGACACAGTATTTCTCGCTTCTCCTAGTAGATTAACATGTAATGTTGAGGGCTAGTCTATACTGGGAATTTACATCTGCATAACTAGATTGCTCAGGGGTGTGAAAAATCCACAACCCTTAGTGATGTAATTAAGCTGACCTAAATCTCAGTGTAGACCATGCTAGGTCAATGGAAGACCTCTTGGGGAGGTGGATTAACTACAGCAATGGGAGAACCCCTCCTGTCAGCATAGGTAGTGTCTGCATTGAAGTACTACATTGGTGTAGCTATGGCAGCTGTAATGTTGTAGCACTTCAAATGTAGACAAGTGCTGAGTGTTTCTCCCAAGAGATGAGTGTATTTCAGAGAGGGAAAGTAATTCCTCATACAAGTTTGCAAAGTTTTTAAGAGTCTTAGGGGCACTCTGGGTTGAAAGATAATATACAAGATTTTTGAAAAATGTTAGAACTTATTTGCAATATATACTTCTGTTCTGAATGTAGCTTAAGAAAACCCTCTTCTGCAATGCTGTAGTTAGACTGGATATCAAAATCACAATGTTAATTGCAATTTACCAGATCTGGGTTTGTTTGTTTTTTGTACTTGGCAGTATTTTAGTTTGGGTTTTATATCCAGTGCACCATTTTATATTCCTTTTGTTGACAGCTGCACCATAACATAGTAGTGTTTGCCACACAGAGTGAAACACAATCTGGTATATGTAATGTTTAAACCGCTGACTAAACTGAAATACATGGTTTAGTGATATAATAAAAAAATGTGTATGAGCTTGGCATTTCAAAAAAGACAATAAAATATTATTGCAGAAGTAGGTTGGCTGAACATTTCTTGTAGATTTTGATTATTCTAAAAAGCAAGGACTATTTGCTGATATTCAGCTCATGGACTTTACCAGGAAGAGAATGTTGGCCGGAGGGTGATGTGTCCATGTCAGAATAGGGATGTAATCTTGAAAGAACAAAAAAGTATAAGAAGCAGGAAATAAAATACAAAATTTGCTTCATGCTGAGTTTTTAAATCAGTCTTAAACACAAAATGGCACCATAAAATCAAATTTTAATTTTCTTTAAATTGCATCAGCTTTCCAGAATGTTGAACTATACATCAGATGTGCTGAAATTAGTTATGGCAGAGAGTAAGATGTAAAGCAAGTGATCTGGAAATATCAGTGATTGAGAGAGCAGCTTTAAACACTGAGAAGTAGGAAACATGTATGGTGTCTGGAATAGCTGTAGTGAAGTAATTCACAGGGCATTTATTCTGTGAAGTTATCAGAACATGAAACAAAGCCATTAAGAATTTGCTCAGGCAGAAGACTACCACCTGATCTTTTCAGACTCCTCTAACCGTCATTAATAGCATTAACCACTTACTCTGCTGATCTTTTTGCATAGTTTAGTTTGTTTCTATCTGTACTGAAAGTGTCCTTGTTAAAAACAATATAACAACAAAACAAACATATAGGACAATAAGTGATAGAGGAAAAATGAATATTTTCCTATCAAGGGACTGGATGCTATCAGCTTACTTTACTGGAAGCTAGAGACATGAGAACTGGAAGGGTGTGCAATAGGTCCTGCGACTAAGGGTTAGAAGAACTGGATTCTATTCCCAGCACTACTGTGGACTTGCTATGTGAACTTAGATAAATCAGTTAACTTCTCAAGCTGCTTGCACTGCACTCAAAAGGTGTAATTGGAAGCATGTGTGGGGATACCCAAGATAGCTTTGATCTAACTAGCTCAAGTAACAATAGTGTAGATGCGATAGCATAGGATTGTACTCAGGCAGCCAGCCTATCTGAGATCCTGGGTACATACAGAGAAACTAGCATGTGCCACCACCCATGTAGCTGCAGCTACACAGTTATTTGAGCTATCTCTATATATGCTTTAGTCACACCACTGATTGCAGTGTAGACATTTCCTTAGTTGGCAATCTGTAAAATGGTGATAGTCTAGTCTAGTTATATAACTCACCTCTCTGTTCTGTAATAGCTGAGAACCTCAAATCAATAATGGATTGCTCCTCACAATATGAATGTGAGGTAAGGTAGTATTGTCCTTGTTTCACAATTGAGACAATGAAGAAACAGGGAAATTAAGTGACTTTCCCAAAGTTCACAAAAGAAGACTGGTTGAGCTGGGAATCAAATTCAGATCTCCCAAGTCTCATGCTTGTGCCTTGTGCACTAGAGCATCCTTTCTTCTGCTGTGGGGAAAATATATGAATAAGTAAAGGGAGTTGCCCAGTGCTACACAGTGGTGCTCACGTCTTCTGACTTCCAATTCAGTGATCTAGTGAACAGGACACTGAACATTCAGATACTGTCTTGATGAGTGTTATGTATAAGAATCTGAATAAAAAGACTCATAGCATTTAAGGTCAGAAGGGACCGTCACGATCATCTAGTCTGACCTACTGCACATTGCAGGCCATAGAAACTCACCCTCCCACTCCTGTAATGGACGTCTAACCTTTGGCTGAGCTACTGAAGTCCTCAGATCATGGTTTAAAGACTTTAAGTTACAGAGAATCCAGCACTTACACTAGTGACCCATGCTGCAGAGGAATGTGGAAAAAAAACCAGGAGGGGCTGTGCCAGTCTGACCATGGAGAAGATTCCTTTCTGACCCCAAATATGGCAGGCAGTCAGCCCCTCAGCATGTGGGCAAGACCCACTAGGCAGATATCTGGGAAGTAATTCTCTGTAGTAACTCAGAGCTCTCCCCGACAATGGGACATTGTCAGCAGTCACAGACTGGCTACATGCATTGTAGGTAGTCACATCATACCATCTTCTCCATAAACTTCTGAAGCTCAGTCCTAAAGCCAGTTAAGTCTTTTGGCCTCAATGCTCCCATTGGAAGGCTCTTCCAGAACTTCACTCCTATGATAGTTAGAAACCTTCGCCTAATATCAAGCCTAAATTTATTGATGGTCAATTGATGTCCATTTTTTCTTGTGTCCATATTGGCACTTAACTTAAGTAACTCCTCTCCCTACCTGGCATTTATTCCCCTGATGAATTTATAGTGAGTAATCATATCTCCCCTCAGCCTTCTTTAGCTTAGGCTAAACAAACCAAGCTCCTTAAGTGGGCCACTCTCTTACCACTTCAGTAGTTATTTTTTCTCCCTTGGTATTCTGCTGTTAATTGATGTATCTCATTAGACTGACCTCGCACTTGGTAAAGCACCCCCATCCTTTCATGTATTTATACCTGCTCCTGTATTTTTCACTCCATGCTTCTGATGAAGTGGGATCTAGCCCATGAAAGCTTATGCCCAAATAAATTTGTTAGTCTCTAAGGTGCCACAACGACTCCTTGTTGTTTTTGCTGATACAGACTAACACAGCTACCACTCTGAAACCTCTCATAAGATAGGCTTTCCATTCCTTGGATCATCCTAGTAGCTCTTGTCTGCACCTGTTCATTTGAAGAGTGCATCCCTTCCAATATGGTCTGTTAGCCAGTCATTTATTTTATGAGGTTTATAATTCTATTTTCTTCTATTTACTTATGTTAGCTAATCCAGTTCTTAGTGGGAGAAAAGTAGCCATTAATTAGACTTGGAAGCTCAAAATGGACTCAGCAAGATGCTCAAGATGGAATGTGTAGGGGCTAATGATTAATTTCAACAATCTAATTTAACACATTTTTAACTAAGTTTAGCAACAAAAAAAATACAGTTTCTCAATTTTTACTTTTACTACAGAATTTTGGACAACCTAATGAACTTAATATGTAAACTACAGTAGTAGTACCAAATAAAAGAATATACTAAAAGAACAAATCACTTTTAAATCAATACGGGGGGGGAAGCTTAGTATATTACATCATTAAACAACTAATCACACTGCAACCATCACCTGTGTGAATAGTATTTGAATATTTTAACCCACCATTTCTTTAGGTCTGAAGAATTTGGATTAATTTCCATGTGATTAAATGTTTTGAGTTAATGCCTGAATGCAGTGTTTTATTCAGGTTCTTTGGTATGAAGCAAAGCATTACTATGCTATTGCTTCCTGTTCATCTAGCCATAATGACATTTCTCAGACTGCTAACTAATGTGGTTTAAACTTTACATGTGCTTTGTAGAAGACAGTAACATGCTACCAAAGAGCTTTGTCCTTTGTGCCATTATGGTCACCGGTATCTGCCTGAGGGTCTCAAGCAAGGGGAAAGCTCCTCATTTAAACCAGGTGGGAAAGGACCCAGTATTCTGGGATGTGTCCAGGCACTGCTGTGGTCGTGGACTCACCAGCACTGAGGCTATGTTGTTGTCATGAAAAACCTTTGAAAAGAGTTTAATCCAAGATGCAGGTACCCACCAAAAATGGAATTAAACAAATAATGAAACCTAGATTTTTGGTTCACACTCTCATGGGACCAAATTCTTTGAGGTGCCAACTGTGCCAAAGGTCTGAACTTTCAGGGACTTCAAAAGAACAGTGAAAAATATAATTAAAAGGACCCTCTTATTATTATGACAATAGTGCTGAAATGGAAAGGGTTGTACTACTTTATTATATTGGGTGGGTATTTTTCTGCCCTTCTTATGAAGTGCGCACGTATTTGGAAGCACCTCAATCTTCTGCTGGCAATTCTTCACATCTGATATGGGTACAGTAAGTAATAGCTTTTTAGTTGGCTAAATTATTTTACAGAACCTGAGATCTAATCTAATTTTGGGAAAAGTTGAGACTTAAGTTGTCTGAGTTTATTTTATTTTATTTTTTTCTTTAAAGTATATAGTTGTACTAGAGCTCTTTTTATAACATACTGTAAGTTGAGACTCAAACTTTCATATTGTTTGACTCCCCTGTGGCTTTTGGCTCTATGCCCTTTTCATATCAGGTTACTCATAAAATAATACGGTCCTCTGACCCTAAGGACCAAACACATTTTAGATATTAAAGCTATGAAATCTTGCTTCAAACTGCCCTACTTTGATTGTTGAAAGAACTATTATTTGTGTGCTGATGAAACATTTCATGCCTTTCTAGCCCTGTTTTAATTTGAAAGAAAATACCAACAATATATTATACGTTTTGTAGAATAAGAAATACTAATTGATTTTCCTTTCCCACAAACAAGGTAACAAAACCTTTGTTTTATTTTTCTATTTTATTTCTAGGCTAGCAATCGGAATAAGGCATAGCATGAATCACAGGTCATATTTCAACACCTTTCTCAAACCACCTTTTTGACATCTTGTTTTTATTGCAGCTTTAACAAAGCTTTCCCCTTAAAATTCACCAGTATAAGTTATCTTATTGTTGTACACCATGGTTAACTATTAGATATCTAAAGCATAAACTACTCTGATTTTAATTTACACATGCTTATAATGTGTATCCGAAATAGGTACACATGTTGACTAGGAATTTGATCATCTATTCAGTAGGCAACCCCCCAAACTAATAATTTTATTGTATTATAATTTCATTTCCTGCTAATCAGTTAATCCTGTGCTCATCATCAGGTTTTTGGCAGCTTCTTACATATTTATGAGGACAGTGCATAAAATACAAAATAATACATATATAGGAAAAAAAATCAAAGTAAAGAGTTTTCTTGTCATTCTTCAAAACAGATAATTACTTATTATCTTTTTTACCACAACAGACTTAATATAGACTTTAGCAGGCATTATAGCTAATGGCTAATAAGGGGGAAAGGAAAAAAATTCTATTGAAAACTGCTCTAATGTGCCAGAATCAGACTAAATACAATGCAAGGCAGAACTCTATTGAAAATTAGTTTGCTAAAATTGATATTGTTGCTGGCTCAGGGCCTAACAGGCAGCATTCTTGGCTTTAGCCAGAGTTTGTCTTGCTTTCATCAGCAAATTCATACACATCACTTAAAAAAAAAAAGAGAGAGAGAGAGAAAGAAAAAAGTGAAATTGAGTCTTTAGTTTATGCACTTAAATTGCTATTACCTCTTTTGAAAATACTCAGTCCTATATGTGGGCCAAACTAGTTTATTAATCTTTAGATACCCAGTGTCTTAAAAGCACCAAAAGGGAAACTACCTAATTTAAGCTCCTTGTTGGCTTGAATAAGCAAATGGGATATTTTGTGTCAGTGCCTCAATCTGAACTACTCCAAGAATTCTGTGGTCAACAAGGATGCCACAGGTCATAGTATTTGGGATTAAACTTGTTCTAGATGAGATAAAGCATTCTCCGAGAAGGACGCCTGGTCACAGAACTCCCTAGCACAGGACAGCAATGTCTTCCTTCATTCAGAGAACAATGCAAGATGTGCATGTGTTTGCCTAAACTGTCCCAGAAGTGATGCGCTTCTGACTGGCATATCCTATTCCCCTCAAAGAAATAACTCATGGAATCCTGCCCCTCCACATTCTTTGTTCAGCCCTTGGTCTTTCCAGGGTGGCACCATGCCTCAGTGAGTCACAGCTGAGAATACCAGATTCAGGACAAACTGCTGACAAATAGAGCAGACTCACTGCAAATTGGTGATTATCAGTAAACTATACCAAGCCAGTAGCAAAAGTAAACTTCCGTCTCACCACACTGGTTTACAAAAAGATGCAGTATCCTTAGGCATTCCAGCCCTTGTCTCACCACCTGGACAGTGGACACTCTGAGTGGTTACTGAAAACCAATTTCATCAAATTTAGGGTTCTTCTAATCCCATGAGACCAGCCACTTAGCCAGGTCAATATATAACTCTGATCTTATCCAATAATCACACTGCTGTTAATCCTTTAGTAGCTAAAATCTAAAGATTTAATAATGAAATGCAAGAAAAAGAGAGTTAATAATAGTTAATAGATCATATACCTACAAATAATTGCAAAATCCTTATATCAGGTTGGTAACAGTGATAGAATAAACTGCAGGCTTGTATCTGGTATCTTCCAAAAGATTGGAAGGTCCTCCATTTATAGTTCAAAATGCTCCTTTTTATTGTAAATCCATAATCCAGACAATCAGGGCAGGGAAGAGGCAAGATGAAGATGTTTCAGGGGTCTTTTATATCCTCCGCCATGTGCCTGGAATTTGACTGTCTTAAACACATCTCACAGCCCATGTGCATGGAAAGTTACTGTCCCAAAATGGAGTGTCAGTTCACCTGAGTATATCATATATCCTTGCATTATTTGACTTTCAGGGGTAGCCAGTGCCCATTTTCTTGCTGAGGCATCCACAGGAAAGCTTACGGGGTGGGATGTGTTTCTTCTATGGCCCACTGTTAGAGTGAAGTGTCCTTAATGGGCCATCAACACATAGCTGTCTATCCTTGACATAAATCTCATGTGGTGGGTGTTACCCACAAAGAACACATGTATATGATGCCACTACATAGCCAGTATTCATAACTTCAGGTACAAAAATGATATTTGCATATAAACAGAATAGTCATACTTGGCAAATCATAACTTTTCCATCAATACCTTACATGACCTACTTTGTACAAGATTTGTTGCAGTTGTATAACAGTGGCAATATCAGTTATATAAATGGTCATATTCAATCATAAAGCATCACATAGGGCCATTTGCATTTTTTTGCCTAACTACCATAGTGTTTGGCACACTAAAAATATATAGGTAGATGATGGACAAATCTGCAGAATAGATGTGATAATTTACAAAAATGACTGCAAAATGATGGCGAATTTGCAAAATGTGATCAAAGTGGGAAGAGACCTGCACTGCAAATAATTTTCCAAAGAGAAACTCATTTTTCACTGTTATGTCTGAAGAGAGGTTGAAATTTCCATACTTGACAATCACTTCAAACAGAGTAGACACTGTCTTTCTCCTTAATTAAATGGAATGCCAGCACTTTACCGGTGTTTTACTTGTGCTAGGTATTATTGTCATGGTTAAGTTGCATAACTTTTCAGTAGCATGTTCGTTCTCTCCCTCTCCCTTCCCTCCCCCGCCCCCCGGGTGAAATAAAAATGCTTGAATAAATGCAAGAGTAAGACAACTGCTGATTGACCCAGAATGTGACAGATATGGTAATTTCCTGTATATCTTTGGGAGATCTTATTGAATTAATTGTAGGTATCTTTGGGGTCCATTGTATAGTGGGCCAGGATTGCGTGTAACCTCTCTAGAGGAGAAATGTAATGTGCTTTCTTAGGGCTAGTCTACACTGGCTAGAGCTCTCTCAGTGCTCTAAAAAAACCACCTCCAGGAGAGGTGTAGCTACCAGAGCTGGGAGAGCGGCTCCCAGTGCTAGCGCACTGTTGACATTGGCACATTACAGTGTTGAAACTTGCTCCACTCAGGGGTGTGTTTTTTCACACCCCTGAGCGAGAAAGTTGCAGCGCTGTAAATTGCCAGTGTAGGCCAGCCCTTAGAAAGAGCTGCATGGTAACCTATAACTGCTGCAATACACCGGTCATAGTCTCCAGAGAAAAAGCAAAGTGCAGATGTTGGCCTTTTAGGCAGTCTTCTTTTCTGGGGATATCACAATGTAAGCAGGGAACTGGGCAGCCTGCAAAACCCCGTTCAGGAGGGAGTGAGACTCAGCTCTCCACCCAAGAGAGATGATGGCTGGGAGCTGAGAGGCTAGAGTGTGTGCCCTTGAGGAATCATGAGTGGGGGAGTACAGGTGTAGTTGCCCTGGACTGTGACACATGCTTTCCAGACATTGGGAGCAGCTGGCTCCCCAGACTGTGGGAATCAGGAAGCCTGGGGAGTCAGGTAGCCGGGGAGTCTGGAAACCCTGGGATCCTGGGGCAGTCTGCATGGTGTGGTTGCCACAGGCCCATAGACCTTGGAAGGCTTTGGATCCTTACCCCTAGCAGCTGTCTACCCTGGCTGCAGACACAAATAAAGGGTGTGGGGAGGGGCAAGATCACATAAGTTTAACTGCTAGAGATTGTAATACGGTGTATGTTGTAGCTTATTTGGAGATGTCAGTGATCTAAGGTGCTAGCCTAGAACTCTTGAGTCCTGGGGTGATTCCCTGCCCCAGTACATATTTCCTGTGAGAACAAGTCCCTTAATCTTGTTGTGTCTTAGTTCACATCTGTAAAATGGGGATAAAAGTACTTCTCTACCACATAGGAGTTGAGGATAAATGTACTAAAGATTGTAATGTGTTTAGATATATAATAATGGGGAGCTACATGAAATGATTATTCTAAAACTGAATAAAATGTCAGAGCTTGATACTTTCAGCCTTCTGTCCCTTTAAATCTGAGGATCCGCAGCACAGCTCTGGAGAATAGGAAAGGCGTTCCTTTAGTTGTTTGAGTTGCTTATGACAATTCATGAGCATGTTTCCTTTGAATTTAAAAATGTACTAGTGTTCTGGCTCACACAACACAGTAGACTGTAGGTGCTACATAGACTCCCTGTGTTTGGATTACTTAAATATATCTGCAAGAAAGTACTGTTGCTGTTTTCTAAACACTGAAATGTACTCTCCTCTTTATCTACTTAGGGGCCTGATCTTCAACTCTGACTCAGTCACAGTTTCCATTGGCACAAAAGATTGGGTCCCCTATTGGATTACTTTAAAAAAAAAATCTACTCATTAGCTAATATTTAAGTTATCTGAAGACTGCAGAAGTGTGTAAAGCAAGAAATAAATTACACGCTTCAAATAAAAAATACAGCCATTCCAAAACATTGTGTAATAAAGTGACATTTTTTGTAAGGACACAAATTTAGCGAAAGATCACAATATATTGTGAAGAGTTGCAAACATGTATGAAACACTTAAAATTCTTTGTAGTTTGGTTTGCAAATTCTCTTTTTTTGTTGTTAGTTTTTATAGAATTTTTCTGAATAGCAATTGTTAGAATAACATCAAGATCCAAATTGTTCCCTTAGTGATTCAAACTGGATATGCATTGAAGCCAGTGAGAGTTTTGTGTGTGCTTGTTTGACAGCTGGAATTTGGTTCTAAGATTTTAAATGGAGAAATTAAATCAAGAAGAGTGATTTTTATGTTTGTCAGTTTCACTAATACAGAATATGGTTTCTTTTATTTTGTTATTAATACAATTTTATTAAAATCTGGGGCATTTTTGTGCCCTTATGGGAGAAGAACAGCAAACTGGGCAGCTGTGAGAGCTTCTATTTCTCATGCAGCAAGCATCAGACTGAATGAAAATACGGTGGGTAAGCCAAGTATCACATTCACCACGAAGTATGTTTTGAGACCTGACAAGATAAGTATGTAAAGAATGAAGAACCTGTGCCATCTTGTTAATTATCAAATGAAAACTAATCATAAGAAGTCCTGCTATAGACTGGCAATATTCCTTTCCTTTTTATTAAGATTACATTGCATGATAGTTCCTTTAACAATATATACAGTAAGAATTAATTATTCTTTTTAAAGAGCCAATACCTAATGTTCAAAGGAACTTCATTTTGTACATCCTTTTTGTGAGGAGGGAAGAACTAATATATTTAATTAATGAACCATGGAGGAAAATGTATTTGAGCTTTGGCTAGTTGCCTAAAGGATCCTGGGGTGTGGCACTGAGAAGATATGTCCAGATGTTTTTACAACTAAATAACTTATTGTGTTTATTATGGAGCCATGGTAGTATCCAGTAGGTTGATAACATGAGTTGTATATATTCTGATTCAGAAGATGTAGTTCTGTGGTACAGAATAAGTGGGAAATGCATTGTGTCCTAGCTGAAAGATCCAATCTTGATGGCTAGTCAAGGAAAGGTCCCACGAGACTCAGAACATCTTACTTCATCAGACCACCCTTACCAAACAGGGTAAAGTTTTTTTCAGTACTGTCATCCATGATGGCAGAACCACTAAAGCAATTTAAGAGCTACAGTGGGCTGCAAACAGCTGTTGCACACTTCGTGTTGTAATTTCAGGTAGTAATCCATTCTATGATATTGCAGTTTGTTCTATAGGGTCTGACCCAGGTGCCCTTGGCAAAATCCCACTGAAATCCTTGGAGATCCCGAGGCAACCAGTTGGAAGACGAAAGCCATAGTAATTGACTTTCAAAAATCTTGCTGCCAAATGGCAGTATTTAAAAATTTGTGAGCGGTATATCCTGTTTAATTTCTTTGTGATAACTTTGGTATTGGGGGACTTTGTCAGGCAATATGAATGTGCCATAAGTTTCCTGTGTATCATTTGATTATTATAGGATGGTGATAGCAGATACAAGTGCTGTGACACTGCTATTCTAAACCATTTTCTTCATCTGTTCATAGGTTTCTAAAAATTTACAAAGAGTGCCACCAAATTTGATCAACAGGGTGTGTGTGTGGGGGGGGAAGACTGCATATAGGAAGCAGGGCCTCATTTACTTAGATATCTACAGATACAGACAGGTGTCTAATTGGGTTTACTAGAGCACCTATGTGAGTTAGGTGCCTAACTCTCCTTGAAAATAACATCTTTAGGGACCTAAATACCTTTGTAAATCTGATCCACACTCCTAAATCTTTGTTTGATTATAGTGAATATAGTGATGTTAATTTCTCTTGCTGATGCTGGTAATTCACCTTACTATCTTCTTATCATTGATCTCAAAGCCGTATTTTATTATTGTAGTAAATTATTAAAAAGATATTAAGAGTTCAACAGGACTTTCTGTCTCTGGCTAGCCATTGCAATCTATTTATATGAAGAAGCAGAATCTTTCCTTTGAGCTAGAGGTGATGTCCATCCTTTTGTTGGTTTTTTATATTAATTCCTATCTCCAATAAGTCATTCATGTGAGAGATGTTATGAAATTTGGAATTAAATATTTGTTTGGCTTTGTGAACATAAAGATCTTAATCCATTCTCTCTGTTAGAATTTAAATGAGAGCATTTGTCACTAGGCGGCCAAGTAATGCTGGAATTGACTCCTGGTAACATGGCCCAAAGTCATGACATTTTTGAACATGCCTAAAGATATGGAAAAATACTCTCTCTATGCAAGACTAGGATATAGAGATAATATTATTCTTGTGTATGTAGGACCTGATCCTAGGTAACTCTTGTTGTTGCAGCATTGTAAGGCAGGCTATACCTAGATTTGCTTCAGTGTACAAGTGGGGATATGCCACAAAGAGCTCCCCATTTACCATTCCCCTCTGGAGAGTTAGAGTCACAATTCCTTGTTAGAGCTGCCATTAGTGTTAGCAGCCCATGAGTAGTAGGAGAAGGCCTGAGGCCTGGTCCATCCTTGCTCCTCATTAGCCTGATGGCTGGGTCACAGAAGCACATTCCCAACCTAAAGGCTAAATGGTATCATTGGGCACAGTAACACACTAAGAACAGAGTGGAATCATGCAATCTAAGGCAGAGCACAGTTTGTGGCATACAGATTATACTGTGTGGATAGCCAGCTCCACTTGCCAAAACATAATGGGGTCCCGCCTCCTGTCCCTTTGTGCATTGCGTGTCTCCGATCACTAGAGTGGGAAGGGAAAAGTCCTTTGAGCACAGAGCTAAACCCCAGCTAAACCTGTAGGTCCCCCAAGATCAATGTGGATCTCAAGGCAAGGGCTATTCAGTGGTGTCCATTTTCTCCCTGCTATTCTTACAAGCAGCAGCCAAGCTCCAGGGTCCCCACTGATCATGGCTGCGTCTCCTCCTCAGAAGTGGCTCCATAATACAAAGGGGGAGTATATGTAAGATAATGCAGTCTGTGGAATAATTTGTACATGGAATTTCTAGCAGGCATGGAGGTGCGAGGGGTGGGGCATGGGAGGGGTTGGGTAGAGTACAACCAGCCTCCTCACTGTCCACTTCTGTTACCCTCCCCATCTGCAGATCTGGAGTCTCATGGAGGCTTAGAGGAGAGGATGGCACAGAGCCATCTCTCTTCATATCTGCCTTTCCCAGATGGATCCACAATTTGTCTTCCCTGCTTTAGTGGATGTGGCTCCCATCTGCGCTGCCCACAAACAGCCTTCCAGCATGCAAGCCACACCCTGGGTGTCTGTGTGTGCAACTGCAGCCTGCCAGCCACGCTTGGGTTACACTCTGGCTCTCACCAACCTTGCTTATACTGCAAGGTGACCCCAACACGCTCCCAATCTCGTATTTTCACCAGAATGTAAGTCATCTCCTGGGCCATACTAGTATTTTAAATCTGTTATTTTTTAAAGAGAATAATATGCATCTCAAATAGTCCTTCAAACACTTTAGTTTAAACACAATAGATTAGATAAAACAGGAAGAGAAGTTTATTAACAACAAAGAGATAGCATTTAAGTGAGTACAATGAGGCACAAAAGTCAGAAATGTTTACAAGAAAAATAGATAAAATATTTACTAATGCCTAACTTAACAAACTATATTCGACTTGAGCAAAGTTTCTCACCATATGCTCCAGCAGATTACTGACAAAACTCTCAGGTCAGGACCCTTCGCTCAGTGTCTAATGAATACTTCTTTTGTCTCTTTTAGGTGTAGTCAATGCAATGGGCGGAGAAAGAGAGGTGCCTTAGGGCAGTGCTTCTGAAAGCCGGTCCGCTGCTTTTTCAGGGAATGCCCCAGGTGGTCTGGGCTGGTTTGTTTACCTGCCGCGTCGCAGGTTCGGCCGATCGTGGCTCCCACTGGCCGCGGTTTGCTGCTGTAGGCCAATGGGGACTGCAGGAAGGGCAGCCAGCACATCCCTTAGCCCGCACTGGTTCCCACAGACCCCATTGGCCTGGAGCGGCGAACCGCAGCCAGTGGGAGCCATGATCAGCCGAACCTGTGGATGCAGTAAGTAAACAAACCAGCCCAGATTGCCAGGGGCTTTCCCTGAACAAGCGGCGGCCCGACTTTGAGAAGCACTGCCTAAGGGTGTTTGCCCTCCTTTTTTATAGTTTTGGTACGTCTCTGGAAAAACATTTCCAGCTGGGCACTAGAAGACAGAGTCTATGTGGAATGATGACCCCTGCTGGCTTTTCTCACCTGTTT
This sequence comes from Mauremys mutica, assembly GCF_020497125.1. Lineage (NCBI taxonomy): Eukaryota > Metazoa > Chordata > Testudines > Geoemydidae > Mauremys > Mauremys mutica. The sequence goes on along the minus strand of NC_059079.1, from coordinate 49,918,901 downwards.
CAGCTTTCTTTGTTCCACTCCTTACTTGATGACTCCATTTACTGTTTAAATGCAAATTAAGCAGAGCACACATTCTTTTGTTTATGATCGGCTTGTTTACAAATTTCTCTTTAGGCAGGACTGTGGGATTTGGAACATGTGTTAATAACCCTATATAGGGGAATCTTATAACTTCACATACAATGTTGCCCCAGATATTTTATCAGGACAATACTGACCAGCAAATTGAATTTTCAAATGATACCTTACAAACATTTTTATAAGAGTGGGTAGGGTGTGCATAAAGAGGTGTATTCTGTCACAGGTTCTGAGCAAGGACTTGAAAGATTTGGCCCAGTTTAATTATGCTGTTTATGCACTCAATCATATATTTTCACAGATCCATGGATAGAGTGATGTGGAGCTACTGCATTCCTTTTGTCCTGGATGTTTACATCTCTAAACAGGGAACTGTGCATCAACCTGACTGAAAACTCCTCATGTGCTGCAAAAGTACATTTCCTCCACTGATGTTTTAATTGGAACTAAACAGGAAGTGCCAAATCCTGCTCCCAGTGAAGTAGAAAGTAAAGGTACAGTGGACTTCAATGGCTGCAAGATTTGTTTCTGAAATTGTTACAACTTTGTTCTGGACTCGAATACTACTTGTGTTACATGGGGTTTCTAATTATTTCACAAGCTGGCATCCACCAACAGCTGGATCAGGAGATCATTTTAATTAAAATAAAAAATACAGACAAATACATTTAAGTGTATTTTTTGTGAGAAGAGCTTATAATTTCTCTGCTGATATTTTAAAAAGCCCTGTGCATTTGTTATATATAAACTTGGAAGCTGATATTTCTATTTTATTTTTGGAGTCTTAGTTGAATATTTATATCCCATTATATCAGCTGCTCACACCTGACCTTTCTTGCAAACTGAGTCTTGGGTCCAGTGTGGTGGGAGAAAAATACCTCCCCAAGAAATAGCCACACTACCCCAAGTTTCTCCTTGTTTCCTGGTGGCATAATGCACCCTTGCACGTCAGACCCACCATTCTTGTCACCTTTGGCTGGGGACTTGCTCCCAGTCGAATGCTATGGTGACAGAAAATCACCCTTCTCCTGGATGCTCCCCAAATATCCTTGATTACCCAGTGCACCGTTAATTTGGCCCACAAGTGGATAAACAGTTCATGATGAAGGGTATTAACTCCCAGTGAGCATTCAGGCCACAAGGATCTGTAAGATATTTTCATATTTTGTTTCAAAATAGCTGATATTCAGAAGAGAACTGAGGCTAGATTTTCAGTTGGAGAAAATTAAAATTGTTCCATTGAAACCATTAGAGCTATGCTTGTTTACACCAATGGAAGATCTGGCCCTTTGGAAGCAATACATTAGATGAGAGCCAAAATGCAAGTCTATAGGTGCCAAGAATATGGAACAATATGAAATGTAATGCTACTGATTAGTTGAGCTGTATGTATGTAATGTAATATACCTATTAAAACAGCATGTTGCCTTATATTTCAAATGTTCATCAACATGTATACTGTAAATTACAGGAAGTAATGGTAGTCCTTCAAGCTAAAATCCATTGCAGGATCTGTTTACAGCTGCTATTCACTAGAATCTATTTCATACCTGAAGCAGGAGTATAGGATGCAATGGTGTTTATGTACATAATGACTTATAAGCTACAGTGGACTTGTCTGAAAGTAGAAGCCCTGTGTGAGTAGTTAATAAGGTGCTAATTGGGTGACTGGGTGAGAATTAAAAGGAAGCACACAAGCTGGCCAGGAAGGGTGTATTGTGACTAATGCTGAGCTCTGTGATTGGCAATTAGGGTAAATTGAACTCTTTCTTTGATGTGCTCTTTATTACTTGGCTGCTGGCTCTTTTCTTTCTTTCTCTCCTGATAGGTCATGTCATCATGCTATATCTGTCTATTTCCCCATTATGAAAGATCACAATCTCAACCACATCAGCTGTGAAATTTGAAAACTCTTCTTTCTCAGCAGATTCCAGTTATTTTAAAGGAAATGTCAACTATATGTATTACAAGGAGTGGTTGCCTCTGATGTTGTGGCTTTCCTTTTAGTACAGTAGTGGCATGATTATCGTAAAGAGGAATGAAAATTCCAACACTGTTGTAGCTACTGTCCAGTGATACCCATATACTGTATCAAATATTTGCAATCCTCTTGCAGTGCTCCATAGGATATCACTAGAGTTAACACTGAATTACTTTAAATAAAGGGAAAACACTGATTTACCCACAGATCTCCTTTTATTTATCAACAGGTATATCTTTGATTTAGTTGTCTGACATGTGTTGATTGCTTCAGTTTCCAGAAGGCCGTTTTTGTATCTAAAGCCACTTCTGTATAATAAGGCCTATGCCATCTTAATCCTTATCTCAAGCACCGCCAAGTATGCCCTTCAAAGTCTAAGAGAATTCAGTAAAAGCTTCGTCTAACCCCTAGAAATGCATTTTACAATTCTATGCTTTCCTTAGTACACTAGTGGAAAATGGGAAAAATTGACTGTGCAACTGCAAGTCGTCTTTTTCCCTAGGTTCGTGCTCCCAAAAGGCTTTAGTAAGTTAGGCATTTGGGGCAAAAAAAGCCTTTAGTTATATTATATTTTTTTCATCTCTGTAAAACCCCATATGTTCTTCAAACATTTCCTTTTTTGCTGAAATTGATTAAATAGATGAAAAGAAATACCCAGAAACAGAAAAATACAGGATATTTTATTAGTAATCAAATCTTTTTAAATGGATGGAAAGTTTCTAAGTGGCCATTATCCATGTTGTAAGGAACCTGGATCAGTATGGGGTGTGCAGAAGGAAGTGGGTAGCTGTTTCCTAGTGCGATAAGTATGGTTCTAATTAAAAAATAAAATAGTAAATATGCTATATGGACTCGATCTTGTGTATATAAGTGTTTAAAACTAGAACACCTTAAGATGGCATTTTACAATAAGGATGAAGGGCAGAGATATGGCCCTGTGAGAATAACTCGGGAACTGCCTCAAGAGCGGTTAGTGTTAGCAGTCTAAGGAAAGGAAAGTGTTATGGGTTTTTTGTTGTTGTTTTTTTGGTACATTCAGAATATAGTTTAATATCAAATAAGCCAGATGTGTTAACCACACTTGTGTCATATTTTATAAGAAAATACATGAGCAAGTTACTTCAGTTCACTGAGGTGGTAATGAAACTGGGATTCATGTAGAAGACTCAACTCCACAAAAGATCTCAGAACATTTTGGGAGATAATTTGTTAGTGTTGACAGTCCTACTCTGAGTATTTCAAAGCTGCTTAGGCTACCAGGATACCCTTCCCATCAATTTCTCTCATGCATCTTTGAAAATCCCACCCTTGCTTTCCAGTCCATTATGAGCATTAACATTCAATGCACATCCATATGTGCCATTGAAGATGAGCTTTGGCATATGCACACATACCTTGAGGAGTAGCTGAATTCCTGAGATGCACACTGAGGCATTACATGTGTCGGAGTACGGGGTCAAGACTTTGAGGCTGGGAGGGCTGTCTGTTCCTGATCACAATCTATGCAGTGACAGTGGCAATGGACAGGAAAGCGATAGGTCAAGATGGCCAAAACTGGTTCTGAAAATTGTGAAAGCCTCTGGGTAATACCAAACTACTCACTGACTGAGGGAGCATTTGATGATCTGTGACTGAGATAGTTTAGCACTACCTACAGAAATGGACCTTGAAGGCAATAGTTTGACACAGATTTTTCTTGCATAGGAAGACAGTAGCTTGAGTTCTGTTTCCGTAAATCATTCCATTTTAAATGGCATTGCAGTTTGTGTCTGGCATGGATGCAAATAACACTGCACGTGTGCAAAAATAAACTACTCTAAATCTAGAGGTGGTTTAGAGTTCCAATTATTATTATAATGGAGCCCATCTCTCACACACTTGTAGTGTTACCAATGGTAAAAACATTCATTTTTCTTGTAGTTTACCTCAGGAATATCCTGCCTACAACACAGAAGCAGACAGCGTATTCCATGGTCTTGTTAGGACCTCATATATAAGAAACAACTGCATTAATTATTTTTCTCTAGCTAGAGCTAAATTCTTCTTCCTAGTGTATGAGCAATGTAGCTCAGGTGGCACATGACCATGATTCATCACTGAATTTGGTCTGCTGGTTGGACTTAGCTTGCCCGGACCAGGCAGGGTACGGACAGGGAGTGTGATGTGAATGCTGATCCATGCCCCCCAAACTAAATTCATACAATGTAGAGATTCTATAATAATAATATAATAATGCAGAGACTATAATAATCCACTTTGAGGATTTTGAATATTTCCTTCATTTATTTTTATTCATTACTTTATTATTTATAGTTTAACTTCTTCCAAAGTGGGGGAAATGCAAAAACTCACTGAAGAATAACCCATAATTGTAGTCTTTATTACAGTACAATTTATTTTATTTGTTTCAAATTTTAGGTAGTGTAGTGGCAGGGAACAGGAGACAAAGAAATGCCAGATAAAGAGGAAAATTTAAAATGGGAATTTTGCCACCAACTTCAGTGGGGAGGATTTCACCCCCCATTTTTAGTAAATATGTTTTCCCTAGTTTGTCAGCTAAAGTAGTTATTACACACTTTTCATTTGCTGCACTGCATTATCTTCCGAGAATCTCCTCTCTGCAGGGCATATCTGTTTGTGTTTCAATCTCATCATATCTACAATGTACAAATTAGGAGGAGCATATCTCGGCAGGTTCAGAAGGTGGGCTAAGATAAGGACACACAAGTTCACATATTGATTCTGAGCCTTAGCCAAACTATCCAGACTTCTTGCATCTGCTAACCTAGGTTGTAGTTTTAGACAAATAACCTTGTTTTTTTTTTTAAATCAATACAAAATATTTTTATTTGAATAGGTTTTAAAAAGTAATCAGATCTATTTTATTTTTCATATTCTAGTTTTACTTTCTCCCCATTGTATAGCCATATGCTGCTAATGTGGATGTTTTGTATTTACTTGTTTAGTGTTGTAATTGCTAGTGGAGTTTTTTGTTAGATAATAGAAAAAATCTCAAAGAACTTTCACACTTAAAATATTCGCTTCTGATGAAAAGGACCAGTTCAGGTCCTCATGAACATCCTTACTGCGAAAACAACACCAAGTCATACACACAGCATTGATAAGCAAATAGCCCGTGCTATATTTGCAACCAACACATCATTTTCTGATTTATTGAACTTCCACAAGCCAAGTAAGCTGGAAATCTTCAACCAGGCTGTACTCCATCCAGGTTGTCAGTTAAAAGTCCATGGGACTTGTCCTCTTCAGAGCCTGAATATAGACTAATATTAAAAAGTTTACAATAACTTTGTTTAAAATACTGAAACTCTAAGTAATGTTTAGCTGTTAACACTTTACTTTGCATAAAATCTATTTTGCTTCAACTAAAAAGTTTTTAATAAAAATAAATGTGGACCCTGATTTTGCAAATATTTCTGCACATGATTAGCTGTAAGCACATGACTGCTGTTGAAGTCAGCAAGAGTACTCATGTGCGTAAAGTTATGTACCTTCGGAAGTGTTCACAGGATCACAGGCTAAATGTTGAAATATTCGTTTTTTACCTCTAGCAGTTTTGTAAAATTCAAATAAAATATCCTAGCAGATTTTTGTTTTTTTGTTCATTATAAATTCATTATAAACTTTAGATTAAAGTTTGCAACAGCATAAATTAAAGCATCAAACTAATTTAAATCACTGATTAAAAAAAAAAAAAAGCAGGTCATTTAAATTATTCTGCCCTGCTAGGTTGGAAACAAGAACAACTTGTGTTTTTACTGTACTGTGTTTAACCCATTCTGCTTAGGCTAAATATGCCCAGGATGTGGAATGGAAAAATCTCACACCAAAATAAAATAAAATACACTTCATTCTCCAGAAAGATTAGATTTGTGTTGGTTCCTATTTTATGCAACCCAATTTGCATCCCAAAATTGAAGGTCTGTGCTGCAAATTTAGCTGTTTGAGAAAGAGTTTGGTTAAAAATTAACTCAGTGGGATCTAGATTTAAAGTGCCATTAAATCTTACTTTAATCATGGGAACTTACAGGGGAACTGTCCATCTAGAGCAAGTTGTTGTTCTGTCTCTAGCAGTCATCTTCAAAGGAGACAGATAATTATGCAATAAAACATCTCTGAGGAAGCTTTATCCCATCCCTCTGCAATTAGTGGTTGGCTTATGTCCTAAGATATGAAGATTGATATCCTGTATAAATGTTTTATCCTTGGTCATGCTATTATTGCTCTGGTCGTTGTCAGCACTATCTGACTGACAATCCATGCATTAACACTGGAAACTTGTTCTGTTGCCCTCTGAGTGTTGTTTTCAATGTACAGCAGCATATATAAAAGTGAGGGTGTGAGGAGGAATTTCAGGGTGAAAAGAATGACTGATACATTTCTGTTAACTCTCTTGATTAAAAGAACATTTGGGGTCTTATACAAAAACAGAAGAGAACACATTTTAAAATAATACACTTTTCTGTGTCGTTGAAACGAATTATCTGCTACAACAGTAAATGACAAATTATTTCAATTGATGATTACTCAGTCAGAAGTTTGTCAGGTGCTCTCAACTATATCCAGACAAGGACTTGCCAGAGTTTTGAGGGCTACCTGAAATAAGCATGATACTGAGCTGTTTGTGACCATGATGGAGAATACAGATCCCAAGATGCAAAACTCCATTTTCATCCATGTGCAGCATTAGATCTTGGCGCCAGTAGGCTGAATTTCAATCCTATTGATGAAGGTAGTTAAATGCCACAACACGTTATTTCTAGGCAGCACATGTTATTTCTAGATGCTGGATGAGGAACATAAATACAGTGTGAAGCCTGCCACTTTCATTAGGCCATGTACTTAATGTGTGTATTTGTTACTTATAGTTCATGCTTCTGTTCAAAATCAGGGCAGAGCTCTTAATGATGTATCCTGTATATTTTATTGTTGGGATGACATATTGTACTCTTAACAGTAAAATAATGGAGTCATTAAACACTTGCTGCCAGTCAGTTAGCAGGGAACAAGATGCTGGAGAATCAGTTTTACCAGAATGAAATTTATTGAATTCATGAGTTTACAGTTTTGTGAGGAAATGAAATTTGCTATACTCATAAGGAGGATTTATGGGTATCCTGAAACAGTAACTGGAAAATTTCATAGGACTGACAATCATGACACATACTTTGATATCTCTCCATAGGAAGCAGTTGCACAGAGTATCTAAAAAATATCTGACGTAGATTGTGGTGACACTTCTTGTTCAGGTTTTTCAGAGGGAAGTTGAATGTGAAAGTATTTCAGTTAGGCCTTGGAAGTTAATTTGGGTGTTCTTACTATAAATATGTAAGCAAGTTAGTTGATGATAGACTTGAGTGTGCCCCTCAATAAAACCATTATTTTTGGACATATTGGTGAACTGACCATACTAAAATCTAGTTATGCAACCAAAGAAAAAAATTCCTGCCTGTATTAAGAGCGCTTCTGAGCTTGTGATCAATGCCTTCTTCAATATTTGTGTCCTTGAAAGTACCAGCCCCCAAGGTGACCTTCTAGGAATAACCTCAACACTGATTGACAAAAGCAATTTCTAGAGGTACATACTGTGACACTTTTTAGGAAAGGAACTTTCAAGCATGATGTGCACAAAAGATGATCTGTTTACAGTAATTTAGTCTGAGGGCATTGTCGGGCCCCAGTCTACTTGCTATTGACTTAAATGGGAGTTGGATCAGGCCCATGGAGAATGTTCATAGGCAAAAGGTTGACTCAAGCACAGTGGTTCTCAGATTAAGGAACATGGACCATTGCAAAAATGATTAAAGATCTACCAAACATGACCTACAAGGGAAGACTGAAAAAAATGGGGTTGTTTAGTCTGGAGAAGAGAAGACTGATACTAGACATAACAATTGTCAAGTACATACAAGGTTGTTACAAGGAGGAGGGAGAAAAAATGTTCTCCTTGGCTTCTGAGGGTAGGACAAGAAGCAATGGGTTTAAATTGCAGCAAGGGCAGTTTAGGTTGGACATTAGGAAAAACTTCTTAACTGTCAGAGAAGTTAAGCACTGAATACATTGCCTAGGGAGGTTGTGAAATCTTCATCATTGGAGATTTTTAAGAGCAAGTTAGACAAACATCTGTCAGATAATTCTTACTCCTGCTAGGGGACTGGACTAGATGACCTCTCGAGGTCCCTTCCAGTCCTATGATTCTATCACTGATGGTCCTAAGAATAGAATGCTTTGACAATCAAACACTAAGCTATTGGGGGCCTGACACAGAAACGTGGGCCACAGAAGGACTGATGTCTTATGAAATGCTCAATACTGTAACAAAGTTGGAGAAAATGTGAATAGTTGTTGAGTTCTATTCACTCAATTTCATGAAGCACTCTGTCAAATGCTTGAATACCATTCAGATATATTCTGTACTCTGTTTCTCTGACACTCATCTTTTTCAATGTTATCAGTAATTTCCTGAATGGCAAAAATTGGAAAAACATGCATATATCTAATTTAAAAATAAACAAATATGTGAACTAAGTCATAAAGTAAGCACAAATGCTATTTCAGTGGAGTTCTTCAGCTAACAGATTGTTTCAACTTTCTAAAGATGTTAACATTGATGTACATGAGGTTTTTATTTTCCTTTTTATTCTGCAAACAGTGGACATTTGAGTGCGGAGATCTTTTTGGAAATCTGGCCACTTCATTTCGGCACCTAACCAGGAGCTGTTGGCTGTTCAGTTCTTTTGAAAATTTTGGCTTGTATGCTTTTAAGATCAACTTGTTGAAAAAATTACAATATAAACTGCACAGGCAGCTCTGTAATGCACTGTCTTTAAAATGCTCTGGAATCTTTTGTGATTAAAGCAGGGAATGAAAGTTTAATATTTCTAGTTTTTAAATCTGTTCCTATGTAAGTAGGAAAATATGACTGTACCCATAGTAAGCATTGTTTGACTTTTAGACCAAATCTTTTTGTTTGTCCTCAGTTTCATCAATTTCTTTCCCATCTATCTTTGACCGGTGTTATATTTTGTTTATATAGGCAGAAAGCTTTGCAACCCCTGGAAAAGTTGAAAAATGTTTTTTTGTTAGGGCTTTCTTTGTCTTTTGTATCACCTGTGCTGCAGAAGACAACCATATTTTTGTAATTGAATCTTGCCCTCTGGTGGAATTCAGGGTGTGAACATGTCTGAATAGTAAATAATGTACTTTAATCCTCTGGGTAACCCAGATACATTCATTGGCATTAATTTACTATAGCTTATCTATTTAACCCTAAAATTTTGTGTGGACATTTGACTAGCCACATTTTTAGCACTACTCATGACAATGCATTGTATAATTTTTCACTTTAAAAATCTTCATAGACTCATCTCTAACACTTAGCCAATTAGCTACTTACCACCACCACCAAAGCAGTTTTGGTGGTGTTTTTTGTAACTTACAACTGCATAGTATTGGTTTAGTGTTTGTGTCAGAAAAAAAAATATGTGATTTTACCTATAAAATCAGCTTGTGCTCTACAATAGAAAAATCCTGTCATGATGACATACAATTTATCCTGTAGAGCAGCAAATGTTAAGAGACACTTAAAAATAAAATCCCTGCAGCAAGGGATTTGGAAGATTCAAAAGAAAATTTGCATTACTACACATTGTTCCCTCCTATTTCCTGCAGAGGGATATTATGGAACAATTGCATTCCTCTGAGCTCACCACTTCAGTTACAATCAGTGCAAAAATCTTTCTCATAGCTGCATAAATAAACCACTTAAAAAGAACTTTTACAATGTCTGATGCATATTGCTTTTAAAAAATGGCACATTTTTTATTCCAGTTTAAGACTGAAGATTTACAATGAAGTCCAAGTCAGCAAATGTTGACTCCTAAACAGCTTTGTCCAAGGGTGCTCACATCTGGTTAACTCACATCTGGTTTAATTTCTGGTTATTTGGAAGATACTACTACATTCCCCACCCCAACCTCTACCCCACCCCCACCCCCCTACTGTGATGTAAAGCACTCAGGGAGTAAACAGGTAGATTATTTTTTTTTAAATTGTGCATGCTGTTTGTTCACAAAAACTAGGTTTTGGATTTGAAAGAAGAGGCTTGTTATGTACCGATGTAGACTAGGCTTAGAACAGTACATGCATGAATAGTATGTCCCACACTGACATTCTACTCATGTTATATTCACAATGTACAAACAGCAAAATTAAATAAAAACATACACATATTTTTGCTTTAAGGTTGAAAATTAACACTACTTTGTCTCTAGAATCCAAAATGATCATACACAAGAACCCAAAACAGAGAGAGAAAGAAAGCAGGCTGCTTTGTAAAATGGAGAGGCACAACTCACCTCACCATAATTTAGGCTGTCTGAATTAACTTTGATCTTGTGCTTCCCTACTGAGCTCTCGGCCTGCAAGCAGGACCAGGAAAACCCCATAGAATTTAAAGTGATCACAATTTTAACATAGTTTTCAGTACACCACCATAGTAGACTTACTGCTGGAGGTTTTACAGATTTCAAAAGTGGAAGGAAAGTGGGTGGAGCTAGACATTATAATCATATAAGTGCAATTTTCAAAAAAGAATTTATGGAGGCATCTTCCATTATGCCATGGCAAATGTAGACAAATGAAAATATTAACTAAGAAGAATCACTTCATAGATGTATGTACGCGTCAGCCAAAATGCCTGTAATTAACTTTTGTTTTCATGGTACCTGCAGATGTCTGGATTACAGAAAGCTCAGAAGGTAACATGCAAATACCTTTTGGTCCTTGCTTAGGAAATATTCCAGGCAAATATATGAAGCTGTAACACTTTACAGGACCAGATCATTAACCCCCTCCCCATTCATACTGCTTTTCATTGCTCTTGTCACTGGGTAAAAACTTACTGAAGACTTGAGAACTTGGCTCATAAGTGATAACTATCTTAAACCATGAACAAATAATTTAGCTTTAAGAAAAGATGTAATTTTGTATGTTTTGCCCACTGCTATGACAGTTTGTGGGGAAAAAAATATTAAAACAATAAAATAGTCATAAAGGTAAAGCCTAGAAGGGGACCACCAGATTATCTCATCTGACTTCCTGTATATTGCAGCTACCCAGCACCAATTCACTAAACCCAACAATCAAACTTAGACCAAAGTATTACAGTGCCCACCAGGAGACTAAAGTATTATGTGCCACAGGGAGAGAATACAAGTGACTGAGGTGCACCAGTAATGGCCAGGAAATAATTACTTGAAATACACCCAGATAATCCTAGCAAGTAACACAGAGCCACATGCAGCAGAGGAAGGTAAAAAACCTCCAAGATAACTGCCAATCTGACCAAGGAAACAATTTCTTCCTTCAGGGTGATCAGCTAGACCCTGGGTATGTGAGCAAGAACCAGCCAGCCAAACACCAGAGATACAGAATGCTCAGTGCCATCTCAGAGCTGTGGGCTATCTCCAGTTGTGGCTATCTCTGGTGCTTCAAAAGGAAGAGACCAGCCTCCCTTCCCCCAGAACATATTTGAGGGGAATCCCTTCCTGACTCCTGAAGTTGGCCATTTGAAACCCTGAATCATGAGCTTTTAGAACCATAAGTCATAAACCGTAAGTGATCCTGTGACCGTGGTCGCTGGAGGAGCAATATTGAGAATGCTCAAACAGGGCAAACTGCAAAGAATAGGACAGACAATCCCTCAAAACTGGTGGTTTATGTTATGATTAGATTTCACCAAGCCAGTAACCATACAGCTTCTGTAATACCTTCCTGGTTACCAAGAAGAAAATGGGAAAATACAAACCTATGCGGATCTTAAAAAGACTAGATGAAGCAGTAATGAGAAAAAATATATCCTCCTAACATAGTAAGACTTTGTCCCTAAAGTCACAGGAGCTATTGTATTCTCCAAGCTAGGTGATTCAAGTGGTCTGCCAAATTCCTTTAGTCAAAGAGTGTGCTAAACTTACTACATTATTTACACCATTTGGGAGATTTTGTTTTCAAAGTTTACCAGTGCTCTTGAAGTTTTCCAAGTTTTAACAGAGCTGCTAAAGAACATAAATGGAACTATAATTTTTTATGGATGACATTTTAGCATATGAGTCACCAGTGGAAGAATATGACAAAACCCTCAATGAAGTTCTGAGCTTAATCAATGAGTCCAGAGTCAAACTAACTAAAGAAAAATGTTTTCTGCCTATACCAAATTGTTTATGATCTGTCCCATCTTAGAAGGCCTGTGTTTAAAAAAAACAAATTGATATTTACAGTGTGGAATTCTTTGTAATGAAATTCCATTGTTTAAGCTTAGATTTCTTCTGAAGTTTTGTCCTGTATTGTAACCCAGATCAATTTAATCAAATTATTTCCTTAAAATTATGATACTATATTCCTATAAGCTAAATATTTTAGCCTGGGAGTATTCAGCTTCCTGGGAAGGCTGTATTTCAATCAGCTATATTTTTTGTGAAGTTAATATTCTTTCCATTTTACTAAGATTCAATTGATGTTGACTCTGGTGAATGGCTGTTGGGAAATTGCCCTCAGAGCTTTATTTGCAGCCACAACAATCTTTTAGTAATGAATTGTTGTATTGTGAAAGTCACACTCAGTGTGTCGATTCTTTTCCTAAGTGGCATTGTTGAAGCATAACATACATTTAGTTACCTGCCTGACAAGTTGTCTATTTAACAGGGAAAAAATGATCTGACTGTGATTGATGGCATAGCTGCCCCTTCTCAGTGATGAGGAAAATAAGCTGAGTCAAAATAGATCTGGCTACACTATGGCACTTCTATCCTTACTGGTTTTTCCTCATTTCTCTTCATTTGGATAAGAAGGTTTTGCTCTGAGCACACTTATTCCCACAGTCTCTAATCTACCAACCACTGTGCTTATTGCTTTCTTCTTTTTCACTTTGAAATTACTTTAGAGACATATTACTCTGCCCTGGTCTACATTAAAGAAAACCTTTTGTAGTGTTTTCTATCATGTGCACTCCAGGTCAAGGACAACCGCTGAGCTCTTGGTGGGGAATGCTTAGAGTGTTGTTTACCTTGATGCTCTATGTTCCTCTCTAAACATTGACGTTCTGATCTGGGCCCTTTTCGGGTGGTGGTGGTGTTCTGGTTCAGAACTGGAGTTGCAGATTGCTCACATGCAATGGACATGCTACAGGATAGTTCTAAGGCTGCCAGGCTGGCTCAAGAGATAAATGTTTTTGACCACTGCTCCCTCCTTGTTTTAGGACCCTGTCATTTCTGATAAGGTATGGAGGTATTCTTGTACCTGGGAGGCTAGTGGGAAAGACAATGTCTATTGTTTGTCATTAGCTGGTCATTAATTGAAGGGTTCCGCAAATAGAAAAGTTTGCTGCTGATCCTATCCAAGTGTCGCTATGACAATGGAAATAACTGACTTGTGGAGATTAGAGGGATATAATTCATACAGTCACAAAGGGTATAAATAAGATATTATAAAAGGCACTTTCCTAATGCAAGAGGGAAAATTATACTGAAAACCCATATCTCAAAACTCAGTTTGCTGTTGACTCAAATCATTTACATTCAAACACAATGCTCAGAACACTTGAAATTTATACTAGCCTTGCTGGAAGGGGACTCTTTCAGCACAAAAGGGATATGAGAGATGAAAAGGGGAAGTGAGAATTACTCCATAAGGGCAAGAAACAAAGCATTAAAAACTCATGATCTGCCATGTTTTTCACATACCCTTTAGCCTAAGAAAAGGAAAAAATGGCAAGTTGCAGTCTACAGAATAACGAAGGACCTAATCCAAATAGTCGATTCATTGTCTTCAGGTGGGAGTTAGATCAAGGCTGAAATGCATAAGTACTGTAAACCATCTCAGAGCTGGAGCTGCAATACAGATATACACTGCTATACGATTTCTGTTGAGCACTATGTATGAGTTTTGAGTTTGAGTCTGTTGCCCCTCTGTACCTGGTTTCCCGTTCCTTCTTTCAGTATTTCTATATATTAGGGATCCCTTCAGGTACAAAGTGTATATTTGAGAAATAGGGTCCAAGTCACACTCAGCCTTTATTAGTTACACACTAAATAAACAAAAGCTTCCTTCTGTCCCCATCAGGAGCAGATGTGGGTGAGACATGATGTGGTATTAATGGCTTTCTTATTTTTTGTGCTATTTTTAGAAAAAAATTGTCCCTTTTCCCTAAGGGAGATGTGGTCAAGATCAAATCCATGTGTGCTTCCCTGCAAAAGCAGCATGATGAAGGGAGCTGGTTAATACTGTCTAAGTTGGCTTTTAATTTATACCTCTTCCACTCTCTGCATGGGCTCACAAAAATATCAGTGTTTGCATGGAGTTATGACTCACTGTGGAGACTCTGGGTAGTTACAGGATTGACTGTAGTAAATTGAGATTCATTTGTTACCAGACTGTGATACTGATGATATGCATTTATTGGACTTTGTATCTCTCAAGATGTGGGGTTGGTGTCAAGAGCAATGTAATGGATGGGCTGTTTCCAAGTGAGTCAGATATGTTATGGGTATGATTCTTCATTTTAGTATATTGATGATTTTTGCAGTAATATTTTAACAAGCTGATCGCACAATAAGTTCTCCCTTTAGCCTGCAATAATGCCTGTGTATTCCAGGTGTATGCATTCCAAGAGAAGAGAAAGGTGAAGGACTCAAGAAAACATATTAAGAAATTCCCATTAAAATTCATAGGAGAGGCAATACCACTTGGCAAACCAATTAATACAAGGAGCCACTTTGAAAATGTTTATAGTTGTTTTCTTTCCCTGAAAAATAACCTGCATGAGTGTAGGCTGTGCAGCACAGTATTGCATCTTAATAGTGAGAAATAATTAAAGGATGGTTTGTTTTGGAATTGAGGAGTAACCCTGCTGGTTAAATATTTTTGAAAATACATGGCTCTCAGTGCAATGAAATGCATTCCAAAAGCAAACATTTTGTTCTTTGTTAGATTTTATGAACCTCAGGCATAACATTTTCTCCATCAGGGATGATTAGTGATACAGCTGTATCTTGAGAAATAACAAACTTAATCAAAGGGTGAGAAATCACCTAAGTTGCTTTCTCATTTTGGTGGCAGAATATGAAGAAAGGGTTCCCACAAGCTATCTCCAGCAGGGCTGGCTTTAGGCCGATTTCCCCGATTCCCCCAAATCAGGCCGCTCGCCTAAGAGGGCCCTGTGCCATAAAGAAGAGCATCTAACTTAGGCGCCTTTTTAATTTTTACTCACCCGGTGGCGGTCTGGGTCTTTGGCGGCATTTTGGTGGTGGGTTCTTCACTCACACTTCAGTGCCACGGAAGACCTGGAGCAGGTGAAGGACCCGCCGCTGAAGACCCAGACTGCCACCGGGTATTCAAAGTGAGCCCTGCACTTCATAAAGCCGGCTCAGTGGTTTGAGCATTGGCCTGCTAAACCCACGGTTGTGAGTTCAATCCTTGAGGGGGCCACTTAGGGATCTGGGGCAAAAAAATTGGTCCTGCTAGTGAAGGCAGGGGGCTGGACTCAATGACCCTTTAAGGTCCCTTCCAGTTCTAGGAGATTGGTATATCTCCAATTATTACCTATCTCCAGCACATGGCTAGCATTCTGAAAATGAAAATACCCATGAACCATGTGTCAGGTAACATATGAATTACTAATGGGAATACCATTTCAGAGCTGACTGATGTTCTGCAGATACAGTGAAATGGATACTGTGGCTCAGTCCTCATGGCTCAGAGGCTTAGACTCACCTTTGAGGGGGCAGGAAGAAGTGGGAGGGGAGTATACGTGTTTCGGGGATGAAAGAGGGGAAAAGATGGAGGGCTAGGGAGTGTGGAACAGATCAGAATACTTAATCAGGGAGTAAATGAAATTATTTTACTTACTTAATACAGCATACTCTGGTACTAAGGAGGTAAAATATTTTATTTACCTTGGGGTTTTTTTGTTTTTGTTGAAGGTTTCCTAAATATCTATATCGTGCCTCACCTTTTGCTCTGTGCCACTCTTCCCTCCCACTAGGGGGAGGCTTCCTTATGTTTAACTGTAGGATTTCCTTATGCTAATGACTTCCACCATACAGTGTCAAAAAGCGTACTCGATTATGACTATCCCTTTGGAGCTTTTAAAATGTAAATTGATGAGACACCCCATGGCTTGAAAACAGAGGTCCACCTCTCTCACACATTCAATTTTAAACCCCAGATCACTGTATTTTGATACAAAGCAAGAATGATTCATTTTCATATGATGTTTATCAGGAGATAAGGATCTCATAAGGGATCCAAGACAGAAGTATACGGTCTCACTATTCAACAAACTCTTGATATATTTTTGCCTTGAACCATCTAATCCAAATATTGTCATCTGTAACCACATATTTCAACTCCCTTTGCTTTACTATTCCTCCATTTCATTGTAACCCACACACCTTCTGGGTGTGGTGTTCTGTCTCATCTAGTGGCACTGAGACCACTTAGAGAGAGCGATTAAGTCTGCTCTACAGCCTTATCTAACAGCAAGTTGGCTTTTAGTTTATACAGTAGAGGCTCATGCACTAAGCTCTAGAGGTCCCAGGTTCAATCCCGCTGATGACCGGGGTCTGTCAGCGTTATATCATCACTTGTTCTTGGCCTGTTGAGAAGGGTAGGAGACCTGCGGGATTCTTGGTTCAACAGCAAAATGAAGGGAGAAAGGGAAATTAAGTGGATAGAAAGATGAAGACAGAACAGGCCAAGGGACAGGGAGGTTTTATTCCAAACTAGAAATGATCTCATCCATTCATGTCAGAACCTTATCCATTTTCTCTTTTCCCTTCACACAACAGCTAGAGACCCTGATTTGCCTTTATCTTCTGTCTATTGAGCTGTAAGGGTCCCCATATTTCTTTGCCAAGGTGGCTCACAGAATTTTCTTTTGTATTCACCCATATGAGTAACAAACTATTCTCTGATAAAAAACACTTTAATATCCTTCCCGATACAATTAGGGTTTTACTATGCTGCATAATCGGCCTGTTGCAGTTCTTTGTAAAATTAAAAAATACTCAATATCCTGTTTCATATTGTAAGCAACTTACTTAGTAGTTAATGTACAAATGATGGACTCTTTTCTCAAGATAAGCCACAATGGCCTAAGATCACACTAAAATTTTGTTGACAAGGGAATAACTTTATTTCATCACTAGAAGTCCGTTTCAATCATCTGATTGTTAGCCAAAACTTGAAGAACCAATCTTCTGCCATCTAGCTCCTTCAGTGTTTTTTTTTTTGGTAAACTGTCACCTTTATGTCAACATTTAGCATTAGCACCATTTGGATCAAACTTTGTTATAGTATGACTTAAAGTATTTCTCACTAATTTAAGAGAGAGCTTAGTTCTTTCAAACAGTGGAATATCTGCCAACTCTCAGATTAAGTGAATGCTTTAATGTTCACAGACCTAATTAGAATAGAAGAGGGTTTATAGATTTTCATAGTCAAGGCATCTCATTCTCAAAGTGCATTGCAAAGTAATTGGTTAGGTATGATGAGTGCAACGATGGTATCAGCAAATGGAGCAGCCGTTATGCATTCAGAAATAGCTTTCTTACAACCTGAGACATTACAACTACTTGCACTGAGAAAGGGAAAGTTGGCCAAGAGCCCACAATTATCTAGGTGTTTTTTCCCAGATAGTGTAGTGTTCTTTAGCATCTACCCGCATAGCCACTTCAGCAAAGCAAAAGGGAATTTGGGCTTAACAGACAAACTGTAATATGATGTTTGTAATGGTCACAATTCAGCTTTGAATTCTGAGTTCAATATTTTTCTAATCTTTTAAATTTCTTATGTACTCATGGGAAGCAGTGTACTCTTGGGAAGCTTGATAAAGCACTAGACTGGGACTCAGGAAACCTGGCTTCTGTTTCCATCTCTGCCACTGGCCTGCTCGGTGACCACAGACTCAGACTTTAAGGTCAGAAGGGACCATTATGATCATCTAGTCTGACCTCCTGCACAATGCAGGCCACAGAATCTCACCCACCCACTCCTGTAACAAACCCCTAATCTATGTCTGAATTATTGAAGTCCTCAAATCGTGGTTTGCACCTATCACGGGCAAGTTGCTTCACTGCTCTGTGCCTCAGTTTTCTCTTGTATGAATTGAGAATAATGATAGTGACCTGCTTTCTAAAGTGCCTTGAAATCTACTGAAGAAAAGCTCTATATAAGAGCTAGGTATTTTTATTAGTATTATATACTGTATTTAATGCATGTTAGCAGTTATTCCTTTATTATTTTTTTAAACATCATTACTCCCCACCTCTTCCAATTACTGGCAAAGTTAATGCCTATACCTTATTTTTCAGTGTCTGAAGTATGTCAGATGTTTTAGGTGATGAATACAGTAGAAATGTAAATATTGACTTTGGCGGGGGAGGAGATATAGGCATTAACATAAATATGTACTTTATAAGTATCATGACTGGAAATAACATGAAAGGTAACACATCTCACGGATGGGGATGCTTTCCATTGGAACAATACATTGTGAAATGACTCATAAAATATGACATTCTGAACTATTAAAAAAGTAACAAGTAAAAGCTAGTAATAAAATAAAATTCAGGGATGAGGTATAATTCATATGTACAAGATATCTAATATAGAAGATACAGCCCTTGCTAAGAAAAGATTTTATATGTACTTGTACCTCTTCTACTTCAAGAAAATAAAAACCATGTACCAGCTTTTCCCCCATGAAACTTAAATAGTTGTGCCATTTGCGACATCTGTTAAGCAAAGACAGAAAGGAGGTGAGGGGGAGAAGGGATATTTTAGGAATGCCATGCAAATACTATGAATCAATGCTGACGGTGGTTTGGAGATGCTTGGCATGAATCATATTTGTACTTCAGTCTATCAATAGAAAAGAATAATTTAAATATAATCAACCTATTTTTCTAATCCAATCTTCCCAAGTACCCAATCACCCCAGCCTCCCTGTTTCTCCTTATATAAAAGCAAAAGGTGGCCAAAAAAAAGAGCCTGTTTCTCTATGTAATATGGGCAGAACTATTTTTCAGTATTAGAAGCTTATATTTGAACCTAAGCATTTAATGATGAACTGAAAATAGGCTATTAAAATCAAGGTGAAAATATTTTTATGCTGCATGCTCCAAAGGGCAGAAGTTCTTTTAAAGTCCTAATTTCAGGTCTCTCAACTTTCTGTGCTTCCTAAGTACCATAATATCATGACAATGCCAAATCCCAAAAGATAAAAAATAACACCAGTATTTTTCTCCAGAGCCCCACTAGCCATTAAAAATCTCCGATATCTGAACCAAACTGGTCCTACTTTACTGTTCCTGCAATGTTCATGTCACTGGTGACATCACCATATCCAGGAGTTCTCAGCAGTTAGGAGCTACCCATGCAGTGATATCCATAGTCCTGACATAAATATTTTTAAACAAACATTTTATTTAAAACAAAACAAAAAACCTGAGTGCATAATACTTATAGCTAAAAAACCACACATAAATATCTATACCAGAACGTTCATTTTAGCTATGTTGACCATATCCTATACTATACCAAAAGTTTGACTTGATCCCATCACTTCAAATCTAGTTTAATTGTATTGTCAGATCTAAACTCATCTCTAGCATTACCAATCATTTTGTTCCTCCATAACATTCTTTTCTGCCCCTTAGGCTTGATCCTGCAAGCCCTGGTGACACTGCATGGTGGTTAACTCCAGCATGTGTGTGTT
The DNA here is from genome assembly GCF_020497125.1 of Mauremys mutica. Lineage (NCBI taxonomy): Eukaryota > Metazoa > Chordata > Testudines > Geoemydidae > Mauremys > Mauremys mutica. Next base: position 49,899,048 of record NC_059079.1, on the reverse strand, counting down.
TGGAACCTATACATGGGAGCAAACCCCTGTCATGCCTGCTCCCTTACTCTGAAACGTGAAGAGTCAGGGTGGAGTCCAGGAAGATGGGGTTATGTGGGATCTGTGACATTGCACCCCATAATGCTTTATAGAAATATGCTTATGAGTGTAAATATGGCATAACTGGAATATGTTTTATGCTAAATATGCTATGTAACATATCTTTGCAAAGGTTATGATCTACTGAATATATTCATCCTATTTGTATGCATGTATCATGTTTATATTTGAAGTTATGAGCTTTGGCTCTATGCTTGTATTTTATGTGCTTCCTACAGCAAACACTTTAGGCAGATTTGGTTAACATAGTGTGAAGGGGTTATTCAAGTAATTGGGAGTACTTAACTAACAATGGACTTTGGGTGATGGCAATCCACATCTGAGCTTTCCTGGGAACATTCAAACTAACATGTAAACAATGGTGTTGGCCTGCAAAAAGCTGAATCATCCATAGACAAGTGACTTGCCCAGGTGGCTACAGATTGTTGCTGTGATCTTGCACAGGAGAACTAAGGGGTTTCCGCCCACCAGAGAAAGAATATAAAAAGCCCTGAAAACTCCTCCATTTTATCCTGAGTTGGCTTAGAAGATAGCCTCTCCACCCCAAAGAGATGCCTGAAAGAAACTGGAACAAAAGACAGTAATTATGGGGATGTGAGTGACTGCTGGATCCAGACTAGGAAGGAGTCTAGTCTGTGAAAGAAGTTTATTGGAACATCTCTGAGGGTGAGATTTACCTACATTTAGTTTCCTACTGTATTAGACTTAGACTTGCATGTTTTTGTTTTATTTTGCTTGATAATTTACTTTGTTCTGTCTGTTATTACTTGGAACCACTTAAATCCTACTTTTTATATTTAATAAAATCACTTTTTACTTATTAACCCAGAGCAAGTAATTAATACCTGGGGGAGCAAACAGCTGTACATATCTTTCTATCAGTGTTATAGAGAGAAAACAATTTGAGTTTACCCTGTATAAGCTTTATACAGAATAAAACAGATTTATCTGGGGTTTGGACCCCATTGGGAACTGGGTATCTGGGTGCTAAAAACAGGAGCACTTCTTAAGCTATTTTCAGTTAAGTCTGCAGCTTGTGAGGCATGTGGTTCAGACCTGGGTCTGTGTTTGTAGTGGGCTAGTGTGCCTGGATCAACAAGATAGGGTACTGAAGTCGCAACCTGCCAGGGAAAACGGGCTCAAAGGTAGTCTTGGCTCATCAGGTGGCAGTCCCAAGGGGGTTTCTGTAACCCAACCCGTCACAGGATCATTAGTGTGCAAAGGAGGCACTAGTTACCTCTTTCACCTTACACTCACTGCTAGACCGAGGTAAACTGGAAACCACATAAATTTATTCAATGCAGTTCACTGTCCTGCTCATCCCTTTTTACTTTGCTCCTATAATGCAAAGCTCCACATGCGAGCTGTGCCAGATAAAACCTCAAATTATCTAAACCAGCGTTTCTCAAACTGGGGTCCGCTTGCCCTGCTGATCAACTCCTCCCTCGCATTCCTCAACACCTCCTCCTCCTTCCCAGCACCTCCTGCACACCAGGGAAGAGCTATTCAGCTTTGGCTCCTTGTCATCCTGTCACACACCTATGAAGCAACATAAATAACAAATGATATGTTAAAGTAAAAAGAAAACGATAGGCTAAGCTAGTACTATCACTAAAACAAATATTACAAATGTGATGCTAGCCAACTGAGAATGATATCCCTTATTAGTGAGGTTTGTAGCATTTTGCCAGATGACTGTAACATGGAACCTTTAGATGTTGTGTGTTTAAAAAAAATCACATCTATATTTTTGATAAAAACTGGGAATAAAAAATGTGCCATGGGAAAAAATATCAAGTCTATTTAAAAAACAAACAAACTGTGTGCATATTGACAGCCATCTACTTTGAATCTCTTTTCAAAACATAGGCATTTCTCATCTATGATATGTATATTGTACAAGTGTTTGGATACTATTTCCACCTGTTACAAATATATTTATTGTAATTTTAACATCTCCTAAATTATTGTGTGACATCTGGAACATTTCATGGCTATGGTCAGGTGGAAAACTCACCTAATCACCACAAACTCGCTTTGAAGAATAATCCAAAAGTCTAATTCAATGGTAAGCATTTTATGGACAATGACTGTTCTTACATAATATGTATGTCTGGTGACTTGCACAATGGGATCGAAATGCCTGACTGGAGTGCCTAGACACTGCCTGTAATATGAAGAATATTAAGTAGTAATAGTCATGGCTATTTCTCATCCACTTTGTCTAACCTTTGCTCTGATACTACTTCAAAATTATGGCTTCTATTCTGATTCTTTGCTGAAGTAGGATCTTTAGAAGCCATCACTAAAGTGAGACTGAGTCTTAAGTGACATCTTGAAAAACTGAGAAATCTCTCTTCTCCAGTCTTCCTCATTTCCATGTATGGAATTCCACCTCTAATAATATCCTCATAAAGCTACAGTAAATTGCCATTTTTTCCATGTCCTCAAACAGTAAAGGTTGCAACCTCCCTGTACTCCTATCCTTGATCAAATATTTTGAATATATACATTTCTTATGAAAAAGTGGATTCCATTCTGCCCTGCATGGAACTAAGGGGAGAAGATATTTCTCAAGTTGATCATTGTTGTGTTGGAAGTGCTTTTGCTTCCAATTTTCCCCTCCCCCCCCGACACACACACACACACACACACACACAGAAGAACATAAAAATAGCCAGACTGGGTCAGACCAAAGGTCCATCTAGCCCAGTAACCTGTCTTCTGACACTGGCCAACACCAGGTACCCCAGAGGGAATGAACAGACCAGGAAATCATCAAGCAATCCATCCCCTGCGCCCATTCCTAGTTTCTGGCAAAACACACTCACACTCTCAGAAGAATCTACAGGTTAGCCCCTTTGACCTGCAGATCTCTGAGCATTTTCAGGAAGCAAGAGGCTTTTGAGCTTCCATTTCTCCTTCTGGATCAATCTGCTTCTGGTTTCTGTACCTCTCCTGAAGTACTCCCCAATCCCAATCTGCCCACCCTATCTCCACAGTGTAATAGGGACACCATATGCTCTGAGGCTGTACTAACTTAACTGTTTTTCGAGTTGATTTTTGGTGGGGGAGAATCTGGAGCATTCCAGATGGCTATCCATTTTTCTCTACCATGTCTCCTCTCGCTATCCTGCTTTCTCCAGCCCCATGAATCTGGAAACCATGGCACCCCAACAGAAACACTCTTTAGGGAATAGAGGTCAGATTTGCCTCTGGGATATATCACACTTCAGAAAAATGTGAATGATAACTGCGAAACATTTAAGAACACCTTACTAGATGCCCCCAAATCTGTAATCCCATAACTGAGGAAGAAAGCTGTGCTGGTTTTAAAAAATGGCCTGATTTAGAGGAGAAGTAATGACATGTATATAATAAATCCTGACAATGGTGTTGCTCCATTACTGGATGGAAATGGTAGAATTAATGATGCAGAAAAGGCAAAAGTTAAATAAATATTTCTGTTCTGTATTTGGGGAAAAACAGATGATATAGTCTAATCATATGGTGAAAATGCTCTTTCCATTCCACTGGTACCTCTGGAGGATGACAAAAAGAAGCTACATGTTATACCTTTTTAAATCATAGGTCCAGTTAACTTTCATTCAAGACTTTTAAAAGAACTGCCTGAGGACCTTTCTGGACAGTTAATGGTGATTTTCAATAAATCTTGGAGCACTGGGGAAGTTCCAGAAGACTGGAAAAAGCTAATGTGCCAATTTTTGAAAAGGATAAGTGGGATGACCCAGGTCTTTAAGCCTGATATCGATCTCTGGTGAGATAATGGAGCCTGATATGGAACTTGACTAGTCAAGAGTGAAAGGAGGATAATATAACTAATCTAAATTAACATGGGGTTATGGAAAATAGATCCTGTCAAACTAACTTGATACCTCCTTTTGAAGAGATTACAAGTTTTGTTGATAAAGGTCATACTGTTGATGTAGTATACATAGACTTTATCTAAGTTGTTTTCTTTTTAACATTATTTTTATAGTTTTTATATAAACACACAATGAAACAAAACATTAATAGGTGCACAAGATGGAAATAGCATATAAATAATAAAATTCAATTTTCATTATTTGAAAAATCTGTGTGTGGGTGTGGGTGGGTGTGGTGGGGAGGAGAGTCAAAACTCAACCCATGGAGGTCATGCAGTGTATCAATTATTAAAGGGACTAACTAGATAAATAAGTGAGAACATAACCTATTCTTAGACTTCTCTAATTTGTTTGACTTCGTACTTCATGACATTTTGATTTAAAAATCCTAGAACAATATAAAATTAATGGATTAAATGGATTAATACCTGGCTAAATGATATATTTCAAAATGTAATTGTAAATGGGAAACCACCTTGAGCAGTTGTGTTTGCAGTGGGGGATCACTTCTTGTCCCTGTGCTATTGAACATTTTTATCAATGTCTTGGAAGAAAACAAAAAATCATATTTGATAAAGTTTGCAGATGACACAAAAATTGCGGAAGTGGTAAATAATGAAAAGGTCAGGTCAATGATTCAGAGTGATGTGGATTGTTTGGTAACCTGGGCACAAGCAAACAGTATGCATTTTGAGATAGCCAAATGTATAATTTAGGAACAAATCATGTAGGACATTCTTACAGGATGGGGAACTCTATTCTGGGAAGCAGTTAAACTGAGAAAGATTTGGGGGTAATGAGTTGGAAGTTGATAACTTGGGGAGGATTAAAAAAAAAAGAGCAATGAGAATGATTAAAGGATTAGAAATATGATTAGTCATGCAGACTCAAAAAACTCAATCTATTTAATTTAACAAAGGAGTGACTTGATTACAATTTATAAATATCTATATAGGGAACAAATATTTAAAACTGGGATCTTCAATCTAACAGAGAAGGTTTATAACATAATCCAGTGACTGGAAGTTGAAGCTAGACAAAGTCAGACTTGAAACAAGGTTTAAATTTTTGATAGGGTAATTAATTGTTGTAGACTATGATTTTAAATCTAGATTGGATTTTTTTTTTCTAAAAGTTGAGTTCTAGGAATTGATTTGGGGAAATTCTATTATTTGCATTATACAGGAGCTCATGCTCCCAGTGGTCCGTTCTGGCCTTGGAATCTATCAATCTATGGATTCCCTCCTTAGTGCCCTAGTTATTCATACTATCATTCCCTTTGGAATGTGTTTGAGCTCTGTCTTTGACTGATGCCTAATAATAGGTAGGAACTGTACTTGGCCTGGACAACCTCACCTTACATTGCTAGAGCCTCATTCTCATGAAGTACCCATTTCTATCTTGGTTTTCCAAATTCACTGTACTTCTGCTCTTGGTGTCGATGCTCAGCAAAGTGAGAAGACTTATAGGGATGCAGCAGGGCTGGCGCTTCCATTAGGCGACCCTAGGCGGTTGCCTAGGGCGCCAGGATTTGGGGGGTGGCATTTTGTGCGCTCCCCACGGGGCGCACGGGAGCTTCCGGTTCCGCTCCCGTCACGCCGCCAAAGAAGGACCTTCTGCCGACGTGCCGCAGAAAACAGCGGCAGGCAATTGAGCAGCTCAATGACTGCTGCTGTCACCTGCGGCATTTCGGCGGAGGGTCCTTTTTCGGCGGCGCGATGGGAGCGGAACCGGAAGCTCCCACGCGCCGCTCCTGGGATGAAGCTATGTGATGGTGTCAGTGAGAGGTGAGTGGAAATCTATCTTGATTGAATACGTTTGGTAGAATTTTTATTTTGTTTGTTTTTGTGTTTTAAATAAAATCTTTTGATGAATGAACATTGTTATTACACATCTCTGAAACAAGTGTTGTATCTGCCTTGACCCCAGGATATTAGAGAGACAATGTGGGTGAGGTATATCTTTTACTGGACCAACTGTTAGTGAGAGAGACAAGCTTTCAAGCAACACAAAGCTCTTCTCAGATCTATAAAACTTTGTGTTGGATTTTGTGTATGAAAAGCATAATGTGATAAAGAGATGTCATCTCACAAGCCTTGGCTTCTTAATGAGTTAAACCATTTTCCCACTGACCTGACAAAAAGCTCTGTTTAAGCTTGAAAGCTTGTCTCTCTCACCAACAGCAGTTGGCCTAATAAAAGATATTACCTCACCCGCCTTGCAACTCTGAAATAATGCAGACAAATACATTTTGGTAATGATTTATCAAATCCAAAGCAAAATTGTATGGGAAAATGGTCATTAAGAAGCTAAGGCTTTTGACGTGACATCTTTGTGTATGAAAAGCATAATGTGGTAAAGACCAACACAAAGTTTTCATTCAGAATGGCCTTTTTTGGTCCATGTTTTAAAACAACAACAGCAACAACAAAAAAAACTATGTTAAAAGAATGGTAAGAATGCAAAATAGAAGTATGGAAAAATAGGGAAATCCCAAAATTGATTTATTTTTTTGTTTTGTTGCGACTTGAACTCTGTCCACTTATGCATATGCATTTTGATCTCATATTTATCCTTTCTGCAGCACTACTGAGTAATTCAGTGCTGACACTGGAATTGTTCAAAAGGTTTAATTAAGTTTTTAAACTGCAAAACTATCTGCCATTTTCTTCCTTGAAATAGCTAAAACACTTGTACTCAACTTTAAATCAATTCTGGACAATGAACAGATGTGCCAGTTTCATCACAAATTGTAAGATCATAGAATATTACAGTTGGAAGAGACCTCAGGAGGTCATCTAGTCCAAGCCCCTGCTCAAAATAGGACCAACCCCAACTAAATCGTCCCAGCCAAGGCTTTGTCAAGCCTGGCCTTAAAATCCTATAAGGATGGAGATTCCACCACCTCCCTAGGTAACCCATTCCAGTGCTTCACTACCCTCCTAGTGAAATAATATCCAACCTAAACCTCCCACATTGCAACTTGAGACCACTGCTTCTTGTTCTGTTATCTGCCACCACTGAGAAGAACAGCCTAGCTCCATCGTCTTTGGAACCCACCTTCACGTAGTTGAAGGCTGCTATCAAATCCCCCCTCACGCTTCTCTTCTCCAGACTAAATAAGCCCAGCTCCCTCAGCCTCTCCTCGTAAGTCATGTGCCCCAGCCCGCTGATCATTTTCATTGCCCTCTGTTGGACTCTCTCCATTTTGTCCACATCCCTTCTGTAGTGGGGGGACCAAAACTGGACACAATACTCCAGGTGTGACCTCACCAGTGCTGAATAGAGGGGAATAATCACTTCCCTTGATCTGCTGGCAATGCTCCTACTAATACAGCCCTTGGCCTTCTTGGCAATGAGGGCACACTGCTGATTCATATCCAGCTTCTCATCCACTGTAGTCCCCAGGTCCTTTTCTGCAGAACTGCTGCTTAGCCAGTCACTCCCCAGCCTGTAGCGGTGCATGGGATTCTTCCTTCCTAAGTGCAGGACTCTGCACTTGTCCTTGTTGAACCTCATCAGATTTCTTTTGGTCTAATCCTCCAATTTGTCTAGGTCATTCTTGTCACATTCCAATGGCCCCCTCCCTCAAGGGGTCCTCCTGTGGGAGGCATGCCCCGGGCATGTGGCACTCTGGACCCTATCCTTACCCTCCAATGTATCTGACTCTCCCCCATCTTAGTGTCATCTGCGAACTTGCTGAAGGTGCAATTAATCCCATCATCCAGGTCATTAATAAAGATGTTGAACAAAACCGGCCCCAAGACCGACCCCTGGGGCACTCTGCTTGATACTGGCTGCCAACTAGACATTGAGCCATTGATCACGAGCCATTGAGCCCGATAATCTAGCCAGCTTTCTATTCACCTTATAGTCCATTCATCCAATCCATACTTTTTTAACTTGCTGGCAAGAATACTGTGGGAGAGCATATCAAAAGCTTTTGCATGACTTGCCCTTGGTGAATCCATGTTTGCTGTTTCTGATCACCTTCCTCTCCTCCAAGTGCTTCAAAAGTTTGAAGTTTGAGCAGCATTTTGTAAATAACTCTTCAGAATGAAAATGCTTGTCCAACTTTAACTATAAATTTCACTGCACAATGTGTCTATAATTAAAATAATACAAACATGTAAAGTCTCAGTGACTCAAGCACACAGTGCTGTCTTCTTTACAATGGGCTTCAATACTATGCTTTACAAAATGGCAGCCATATCTCCTCCACAGGATGGGGTTATAAATATCCAAATCCCATTTTAATGGGAATTTGTGTGAATAAATTCACTGCACAGAAAACAAGACCATATGTTATTTAGCTGCATACACCAGAAGAGTCCCCTTAAAACAATAGTGTAATGTCAAACATAGGAAGGTTATCTTGCTTTTTCATTTTATGATTGAAGTTGAGCCAAAGGGTGGATTAACCACTATTTGATAACTATAGCAGCAACAACAGATTCACATGAATCTGATGTACCCATTGTGGTGTGTAGAAAAGACTTAATGTATTCCACAAGAAAATACTCATTTAATGCAAGGGAGATTCAGGAAATCCTCATTTTCATCATCTGAAATTCCCCAATATATATTATGCAGGGTTGTTGTAGCCATGTTGGTCCCAGTATATTAGAGAGACAAAGTGGGTGGACTAAAAGATATTACATCACCCACTTTGTCCCTCAATATATATTGCAAATTAATATGTATATGAAATTAATTATTACAGCTTGTATAGATGTGTAATTCTGTGCTTACTTTTAGAAGCAGAGTGATGGTATGCAAAAAAGACTCACAATATCATCCATTCTTGTAGTTCTGCTTCATAAAAGTAAAACACTATAGAGAACTTGACTGCAGTGAAAGAGTTACCAAAGGTGAGGAACCCTTTTTCTTTTTGTTTTACTCATTGGAAATGCCTCACCAAATTGTGAACATTACTGAAATCTTTGAGAAAGTTATTCAAGCAACACTGAACACAAGAAGCAGCTGGTCTGTCCTATAAACAAGGATTTATTTAAGGCACAAAAACAATCAAAACTGAAGATGAAGGCCTTGTATTTTATTTATGTATATATACCGGTATATATATATATGGCTGCCCTCACTTTCATTTCCAATAGGCTACATGCTAGATTATTCCAGTGAGCAAGCAGAATCTCTAATTTTACTTAATTGCACTACAGAGACTGCCCACATTCATTATAATTAGTTTTGAAAACGCAATTTCAGAATTATTTGTTGACAATGTGATGTACTCAATGTAAATTTACTTCAGAAAGAAAAATAATATGTTATTAACTTGAATCTCACGCTATTCCTTGAATCTTGAGGTGTGTTGGAGCAGAGCTTGGTGCGCTTGAGGACAAAAAGAAGGGGGTGGGGGGAATCTTTTCCTTTCTAAGAGTCTGCCCCAGCCAAGGATTCCCTCCTGGTGGGAGACAGTTCAGCTGCTCATTTAGAAGACAGTTTTAAATCTGCTTTGTGCCACTGGAGTGGCACAAAATGGATTTAGGGCCAAATTCTTGGGCATACTATCCTTTTACTTCTATAGGTTCAATACTATTATGTGAAAGAGCTTGTTAAAAATATGGCATGGTAAGTCAAATATTGGATCAGGTCTCCTTGCAGATGCTTTAGCTGTAATTAGTTACAGAAATGCTTCTTATAGTGACAAAATGTTTAGGGAGTATTCGGGGGCTTCTGAGATTGTATTTAATTGGTAATTTAATCAATAGAGAGATTAGTTCTGAGCCATAAATATAGTGGTTTGAGGTTTGGAAGGACAAGTGTACTTATAGTATCTGCTAAATAAATTCAAGACTATAGATAGGCTGGGCAGAATTTGATTTTTCTTTTCTTATCCTTTTGATGGATAATATCAATGTTTATTTTAAGCTTTTTAAAAACTATTTAAATTTTCACAATTGCGGCATGGGGTCAGACAGTAGGTCAGACAGTAATTTAGTTAACGACAGTACGCAGTGAGATTCAAAAAGCTAAAGCTCTATAACTATTAAAACAAATTTTCAATATCATATGTCAAATATACAAAGTAAATATCCTTAAATAAAACTGCGTTTTCAAACAGCATTTTTCGCTCTTTGCCGATATGTAATTTTTTATTATAAATGGAAATATTTTATTTATCTGTTTGTGCGTGAGTGATGAAATTGACATATACTCACACTTACCAATAAAAATTGACCCCTTCCAAGCCTAATTACAGGCCACTGGTAGAGGTTTTTGAAGAGAGATTTGGCAGTGATTATGATGTGTTAGTTAATGAAGATCTGGAAACCATCTAAAGAAGAGAAAAATATATTCTGAATAAGCAGATGTCACTAATTAGTAGTTTTGGCTTAGCCTGTTATCCCTTCCCCTCTTCAAGATGGTTTATACAGGTAACAATTTATTGGTATTCCCAATCTTGGCTGATTACACCTGATTGTAACTATGTAAATAATCCTTCACAGAATAAAGTTGATTCTGTTGACATTTTCAAGTGCAGGGCTAGGCAGCAATGCAGCACCTCTCTCCACCCCCACCCCCACCCCTTTCTCCATATACACACCAGAAATGCTCTGATTTATTGAATCTGCTGTGCAGTGTTCCCATGTTTATTTTAACTTTGTATTGGGTGAGTATGAAGATAAGAATTCACTTTCCTCCTGATGTGAATCTGGACCCTTCTCAATGTGCAACATGTTGGGTGTCACTACCAATTCTATTTTCTAATGATTGTTTCTATTTCATTTGGAAAAGGAAAACCTGCCCATGCTTTTGCTTCATGCACCTGTGGAGAATAACAGGAGTAATTTATATTAAAAAAATCACTGGTAATGTTCTAAATTGACAAACACTATCTCAATAGATAAAATATTAATCTGAGTCCCAGAGACTTTTCAAACTTTCAAAAAACAAACTCCATTGCTGAGTAAGGTGAACATAATTCTGTTTTTTTACAATTGGTTCAGTACTCATGTTACTGTATCAAGAGGTCTGCTATGAGCTCATACAATCTTCTTTAAGAACAATAGTCCATTACTTCAAATTTCCAATCTGTGGAAATTATCCCCAGTAGCAAATATCTGTTCTTCTACTTTCAAATGCCAGCATAAATAAGACCAAGGATAACAGACAAACCAGAAACCTCAGCGAAGTTGTAGAATATATTTGTAGAATTAAAATTATATTGGCCAGTAAGTTAATTGCCAGTTTTCCATTTAGACATAAAGATGGAAATTCACTTGCATCAAGCTGGCAAAGTGAAGAACATGTCTCTGAGCAGAATGCTGACATATACCAACCACCTTTGCGATATTTGTCCTGATGCTTTGTTTGCTTACTTCAGCTTTACTCCACTCTAACTAATGGGATTATTTCTGGCTTTCAATGACACTTGTGTTCCTGAGTTACCTCGGTACATTTGAAAATCCATCCTTCCCCAGTGCATGTACCTGATGTGTTCTAGACAGCATTTTTGTGAAAGGTGAAGTGCTGACAACTGAAAAGATCACAGGCCTTGCTGCTTAATTATATACAGACAGAGATCTTTTGGAACATGATATTGTAAACATTGCTACTATGAGGCATTTTTACTCTTATGTGTAGGGCTACCAGATTAGCAACTGTGGAAAAAAAGGGATGGGGTGGGGAATGATAGGCGCCTATATAAGAAAAAGGTCCCAAAAAAATGGGACATCTGGTCACCCTACTTATGAGAGATGCTGTAAGAAATTTGCAGACAAAGAAGCATGTGATGCTGAGCCAGGGAAAGGCAAAGACTGAATCAAATGCCATTCACTGTTCACTTTTCTGCGTTCCTTTGTGCTTGGAGTGTTTGCTGGTAGTGAATATTACATTTGTGAATTGCAATGTATAGCTACATGTATTGTGACTTTAGGCAAAGTATATGAATTCTGGAGCACTGTCATCACTAAACTCTGTGTGAAAGAGCAATAGATGCTGATGTCAATTTTGGAATAGTGAATTCTTTTGTGAGGACTGTTAGGTTTCCATTTGGCCCTTCAGGAATTCGATTTAAATAGTCAATAACATCCTTTTATTTAGATATCATTGATTGCTTTGGCTGTAACATGGACATACATGCTGGAAAATTTAACAAGAAACAGGTAGCTCAGCTGCCTGGTAGCTCAGCTGAGCAGCATTCCAAAATGAATATAAAGCACAAGACATAACCTAGTCCATAGGGAAATAATGCAAGAAGTAGAAATGAGGTTCATTTGGGCTTATATTGTCTCTGGCCTGGTTACAGCTCTGATAGGACTGGATGGGAACAGGAGGAAATAAGAGCATTCTTGTGCATTGTTACTGTCTTGTTCTATTCTGCTCTCATGAGATATGTGTATCTGCTGTACAGCTATAGGGACCATGCAGAGGTACTTGGGGATGGCCTATTATCTGCATATGTTCTCACATGGCTTCTTATAGAACTCTTGCTGATTTATTTCTCTGTGTTTATAGTAAGTGTTTTCTCTCATGGCTTTGAGTTCTTCATCTCTATATCTGGTCTGATGGTCCATACAAGTATTCTTTTTTCTGTCTCTTCCAACTTTTCTCTTTTGCTCCTTCTCATCTGACTGGACATACTCTTCTCATTTTTTTTCTGCCACAAATGTGTCATTTTTGTTTCTCTGTCTTTTGGCCCTGAAATTTGTCAGGCACCCTCACCCATGAGTTGTCAGATACGTGCTCCCTTTTCTGAGCTGTGATGGAGCACCACTTCTGGGTCCTGTGCACATAGTACTGGGGTGGGGGGGATCCAAATGGATAAATAAAGCAAAGTAGGTTACTAGCATTAGTATCACCTGCTTTCATTTGCCATGCACAATGACAGAATGAAAAATTTGATTCCCCTAAACTAGTCTCTTTCTCTGGCCACAGGCAAGAGACATACTGACAGATTCAAGCAGTGTACATTTTTTCCTAGTGCACTTTACATCCACCTGGGGCAGCTGCTCAGACTTCCATCATAAGCAAGAGTGTTCCAAAATGATTGAATGCAGCTGAACTCGGATCTCATCTTCACCCCAGATATGCACAAATTCCTTGTAGTTTGCCAGTTATGACTTTGATCTTAAATCAGGTTGCAAAGCTTTTACTACAACACAATAACGTGGATCTACAAAAGTGGATGCTGGTGAAAATGTGCATAAATGAGGCCTGAGGTGCATGTTGCCCTTTTTTCCCCGGGGTAAGACACTTGGATGATTTGATCCCAGGGCATTAGAGTACATAAACTCAGCCAGAGGTCACTGAAGAGGTAACTGGTGCCGGGGCGGCTCTAGGCATTTTGCCGCCCCAAGCACGGCAGGCAGGCTACCTTTGGCCGCTTGCCTGTGGAGGGTCCGCTGGTCCCGCGGCTTTGGCGGACCTCCCGCAGGACCAGTGGACCCTCGCAGGCATGCCGCCGAAGGCAACCTGCCTGCCGCCCTTGCGGCGACCGGCAGAGCGCCCCCCATGGCTTGCCGCCCCAAGCACACGCTTGGCGTGCTGGTGCCTGGAGCCGCCCCTGACTGGTGCAGTGTGAGAAAGTGCTGGAAGGACCAGATGAATGGATGCAGGTGATATGTCTATGCTGGCACTTCAGTGATGCAGAGTGACACAGTGGTATATCTATTAGCCTTGCTCAGAGAAACTGCAGTCACAACAACAATGCAAATGCTTCTGTTGGAAGCACTTTTGTGGATATGTGGTATATTACAGGCATGCTAGGGCATAACAATGGTGCTGGCGATGCGCTCTCATGTAGTCACAAGTCAAGCAAGGAGGAAGGTGAGAAGAAACAAAAGAGAAATAGAAATAAATAACCAAAGTTAGGTTTAAGAAGAATATGTGGAATTGAGAACTTGATGGAAGGGAAATAGAACATGCTCAGAACAGCTATATGAAGCAGCAACTACGCAGCATTTAAATTTCTCCCAGTTTAAAGAGCTGAGAAAGTAGCTGAGAAAGTTTGAGTTCATCTACTGGGGGCATCAGGTATAACACTAAGGCAATCTATTGTGGTTTTAAAAGAACAAACACCAAAACTTGGCATTCACAAGCTCCGCTACACAACTGCAGTTTCAGAATCTTCACTTTCTATTTAATAGTTTGAATGGAAAATGTATAACAATGTGTTTTTAAGTAGATGAAGGAAACCGAGAAAAGAGAGAGTGGTTAGAAGCCGAGGGTGGAAAAAGTCACAGGGGAAAAAGAAAATAGCAAATAATGCCTTCAGCACATTACTGTACATCAAGAATCTCCATAGTACTATTTACCTTACCTGAATATCTTTAATTTCTTGTGCTTTTCATAATTCTTCCCATTCCTAATAGTACTAATGTATTATTTATATAGCACCAGCATTGTGTTTGGCACTTTATAGACAAGTAAAACTTCAAGTCATTACTCTCAAAAGGTTACAATCCACATAGACAACACAGGGATGAATGATAGCGTGCAAATATTAGAATAGATGCACAAATGGTAAAATAACTGAGCGGTATAATCAACGTATTTTTACTTCTCTGAATGTTGTTTAGTCTGTTCTCTTTTCTATAAGATTCTAATGTTAGTATACAGACTTGCCAGGCAATAAACCCAATAGCTATAGTAGATGTTGATACACATCCTCCAGTTGCATTCATTTGGCTAACAATGTAAGCAGGCCAAGGCTTGTGCCATATCAGGTGTCAGTGATGCCTATCCTATGTATTTAATGTGTTTTCCTATTACTGCCTGAACTGCCTATCTATCAAAAGGCATCCTAATATCTGTTGCCTGAAATTGCTTTGATAAATATGGATTGACTAAGTGCATAGACTTCACATAAGTAACTCAAGCTGCAGTTTAGTTTTGAATATAGCTTAGATCTGCCAAAACTATGGGTCTTTAGTGGCTAAATCCAAGCAAAGCTAGGTGAGTGAAGAGGAACACATTTGTAGCAGACTCTGGTTTGTTAAAACCAGACTAGTGCCTGGGGCACCTCTCAGGGTATGTCTACATGGCATTGTAAACCCAGGCTTGGACTCAGGTTTCAGCCCACACCCACCTACTGTCCACACACACAGCTGCCTGGCCTTGGATCAGCAAGAACTCAGGACTTAGGACCCACCTGTGGGGCAGGTATGAGCCCTAATCCTTCTGAGACTTGGGTCCAAGCCCTATCATTTTGCAGTGTGGAAGCAGCACAAGCTGCAGACCCAAGTCAGAAGATCTATGTGGTGCTATATGGAGGCACTAGCATGTTTTGTGAGACATTGATCTGGTAACTGTAAACCTGACACTCAAGCACAGGCTTGGGAACACCAAGTCCACAAACACAGCTTCTACAAACCTAGGGTTTCAACAGAGTGTAGACAAACCCATAGGGTGAGTCTATGCAGCATTTTGGAGTGAGCCTTCCAGCCCGAGTCAACAGACTTGGGCTAGCGAGGCTCATGCGAGTGGTCTAAAAACAGCTGTTTTAGACAGCACTTCGAAGATGCAGCTTGCTCTCTGAAGTCAAGTCCCCTCCCTAAGTTTCTGAAGGCCAACATACCTTCAGAATCCTCTTCACAGCATTACAGTTACACATATTACACAAGTTCTAGTGTATGAAATGACTACTAAAGGTGGTCACCTAGTGACTCAACCCTCCTGCTCTCTCTCAGCTAAAAGAGTTCTATTTTTAGCTCAGTGGAGGTGAGCTGTGTTTTCAATTCCAGGTTCTGTCCCCACTGATAGCCCGTGTGTGTGTGTGTGTGTGTACAGGGCAATGGATTATTACATGACATGTGATTAATAAGTACTTCAGTTTGGAATTAAAAGGTTGCAAGTGTTATAGAGGGAGTGTTTTCTAAAGAGAAGAACACAAGACTAGGAATGAAGATTTTATTTTGGCTTCTGCTATCAATTTCCTTTGTAACCTTGAGCAGGTTACTTAAGGTAAAATCCTAATCAATGATGTAAAAAGGGGTGCAGTAGCCCCATATGTTGCATAAAATGTTGGTTTACTAAATCTAAGAATAATCCACCCAGTGAGCAAGGAGTGTGCGCATATTTTGGGCTGGGACGGGGTGGGGAAATGCATGAGCTTGAAAGGGTTCTATACATTCTCAAAAGGCAGGAGCCACAGGACTGTTCATGGAAAGCACTTCCTGCCCTCCTGAGCAGCCCTAAGTGAATCCTAATTCTAGGTCTTGCCTCTGTCCCCAACTGTGACAACACTTTTTGGTCTAAACTGGGGCAGTAATGTTACGTTAAGAGGATTATGAGGGTTGTGTAGATGCTCTATGTACCTCTTCCTTCATCACCTGGTGGCCTTGTCCAAGCTCAGTTGTTTTGGAGATGACAGCCAGAAGAACTCTTTAGCCTCGTGGTCTTGTCTGGAGTACCCCTTGGAACATTATGAAGGCATTGCCTGTGTGACGTGGCTCCTTCAATATCACTCCATGGTGCTCAACAAGAAAATAATAGTTGAGCAACCACTTTATGTATTATGCAACTGTAAGCCACTTGTTTCTGGGTGATACAGGTCCCTCTCTATACCCATCAATAGAGGGGATGAGTTGTTACAGCCCCCACTAAGGAGCCTTGGCTCTTTTAATTCAAGGTGTAGCAGCTTATGTTTTTAGTGCTATAGGTCCCTGGTTTGTCACACAACCAGCTCAAATGGGAATTTCACCATTCAGGTGTATGATGAAAGTTATTTCTAGAATGCTTTGAGAGCTTCACATGAAAGGCATTATATAAGTGCACAGTATTATATATTTTTGAGTGTACTGCTACAGTGCACTCTGATTTTCTAGCACTGGTAAGGAAGATGGTGTCGAGACAGTCTTCATGCTGCTTTCATTTCTCAGATGATTTATTTCACAGCTTTGTGAAACTTTGAGTGTCTCGAAGAAAAGAAAATAATAATCATTCACCACCAGTATTTGGATCAATATTTTACATTTTTCAGACACAGACCAGCAATTTGACAATCCGATATATTTTCCATTTCCACAAAAAGTATAGCATCCCATTTGAAAATAGCTTTTTCTGAGGATAGGATATTTTCTCCTGGAGCCTTCTCACTCTACTGTATTTTAATGGTGGAGGAAGACTTCCACTATAAAATGTTCAAATCCCTTTTAATGTGAATAAAGAGGCAGTTATGGCTGAAATGATCAAAATACCTCCTTTTCTGTGAATGTTGTTTTACTGCTGGAGACAGAGTGTATTTTTACTCACTTTTACTCACTTAAGAACCCCATTTAGTACCTCATTTGCCTGAAAATTAATCTTAACAGCTTCCTGATAATTCAGTTCTTCAGTTTTCTCTGAGCACTAAGTTAATTGAAGTAATGATAATGAAGCAAATGGTTGAATTGGATAAGGGATCAGCAAGATACCAAAATTCTCTATATATATTTCTGCATAAAATGCTAGTGCATTCATGGGGATTTATCTGCAATAGGAACAAACTGTTGATGGTCTTAAAATGATTCTCAAGTCACATTAAATAATCAAGTCTGTAAACAATATTTCTCAGTCAGGTTGCTGCTGTTCTCCCCAGCCACTATATTGCTTGTACACATTCCACCTGTTTACTGTTTCTGAGCCTCTAAGTTAAACAAGAAAATATTATTATAGATCACCTAGTTGATAACCTTGAGTATAAAACTGAACCTCTTCTCACTGGACAAAAAGAATATACTGTACTATTGACAGTAAACCTTCAGCATAATCTACTTTGCAGTCTACTCAAACACAAATATTTAATTCTAACAACTAGAAAATATTGAGCCACATCCTCAGCTGTTGTAAATGATCATGGCTCTGTTGATTTAAGTGAAGATATGCCCATTCACAGTAGCTGAGGATTTGGCTATATATTGAGATCTATATGACATTGGGTAGATTTTTCCTCCCCGCATGCTATCTGTACATTTGAAAATTAAGCTCCTGATCATGTCTCTGATCTCTAGACAGTTCATATCCTTCCTATGTAGAAAGAGATGGGTGGAACACAAAGCTAATGTGGCAGCATATCTTCCCCCACCTCTGCCCTTTCCCTACCAAGGGATTTCTGTGGAAATGGATCTGCAAGTAGGGCCAAGAGGATGCATATTTTTTCCTTCCCAATGTCCAGCAGATTTCCCCATGGAAAATTAATACAGCTTCACCCTATATTCATTTTCCTCTGCTTCTTCTGACATGGTGGAGATCAGATGGGTCCACTGGATGGCCAGGACTCATGCGGGTAGGGGTAAAGAGATGGTGCTGTCTCCTGCTGCTCCACAGGATCTGCAGGTTTTATGGGCTGATCTGTGGTCTGTTCTGCAGGGAGCAAAATGGAGCATTGAGTATAAATCCCATGAGGAAAATGGAGGGTGACAATCAGACCACAAGGGACAGATCTGGAATTGATGTAAAGACACCATATCAGGTCACAATCCTGCAAATGGCTCCCCACACATGTCTGCTGCATGCAGGCAATGACAGGATCAGTAACTAAGTTACTAAAATACTGCTAGTAAGATATTTGCATGTACAATGTGGTGTGTGCCCATTATGCCTGGGTGCCTAATATGGTATGTAAGACAAAATATTACCAACTTTGTAAACTATCATGAGACATTTGTAACCAAAGATAGTAACTATGAAGAGGAAATAGGTTTTTAAAACAAAAATCGAATTTAATTAATGTCTTTAAATAAGTCCAGTCTATTATACCATGACATTATGATGGGTCTGATCCTGCTTACCAAAGTCAATAGTACTACACTATGACAATGGGCCCAATCCTGCTCCCATTGAAGATCCTTGTAGTTTTGCCATTGATTTTGATGGGTCAGATTCTGCAATTTGCGTCAGATTCTCTCAATTTGAGAAATACTTACTCAGACCTTCCATGGCACTCCTCACTTCAAGTACTACTTGTTAGGAATGAAGGATGCAGTATCTAGTGGAGAGGAGAAGGATAACAGTACTAAAATCACATGGCTACATAGTTTACAGCAGATGGAATATGTACATAACTTGACGGATAGAAAATGTGAGGTTTTCTTCTTTTTAATAAATAAATACATTCATCTATCCTGATCTGCCACTCAGTCTAGTTTTTTTTCTGCACAAGTTTTATGTAACATGTTTCCATTTGGGTTTAGTCATTCATTGGTGAACAGCCAAGATGGTAACCTCTTGCTAGTCAGCCAACCCATCTCCCACCCCCATATCACATTTGTGTTCTTTAGGCGGAATTAATTTTAGGAGGAATTAATTTTTTTTAAAAGAATTCTAAATCAATGTGGAACATATTGCAAATCAGATATAATCAGCACTTATACATATATGTAGCTTTTTTAGATGTGCTGAATGTGTGCAAAAATTAAGCACTCTAAATAAGAAATGAACTGTTAACAAACTGATCCAATATTAGTTAAAAAGCTCAGGCCTATGTTTTTGGATACCCAACTTTGCTTTAAAGAGGTTTAATTTTCAGTGGGCAGGTGCTCGTCATTAATATGTCCCATATTTGGGCAACCCAGAGATTGAGGTACATGCAATCACCTTTTGAAAATGTAGGTGTTGATAAAATCCCAATACCCTCCTTTGACAGACAGCTACACACACACAGTCTCTGTGTCTCTGTCTCCAAAATACTTCCTCAGAGAAAAGCCTGTACAATTAAATAGGGCTTGCAGCACGCCTTGAAAGTCACCTAACTGTGGCGCTACCACATCAGCATGAGAAGCAAGCTCCACATTTACAGGCTTTTCCCTGAAAATGCTCTCTTATCAGTGCCAAAATGTGCAAATCTCCGGAGGGGTTCTCCAGTGCCTCAGCTGATCTTGACTGTCAGGTTAGAGCACAAGGAGAGAGGGTGTTATGGATAAATCCATAAAACATCAGATTTATTGTAATTGCATGAAAACCACGTAACAAGTTGTGTGAATTCCCGGATAACTCATTTAAGAGCTTTGTAGAGAAGTGTGTGTAATCCAGCGCATACTGTAATGATAATGGTTTTCTAGGAACATTTTAATGAAGAATCATAGAGAATCAATCAAGCCTTTTTCTGATTAAGAAGCACATAGTCCTTGTTTTACCAGTAATATGACATTTAATTGTCCCTCAGTGTAAAGAGAAAATACACATTCTCACTATTCTTTTAGAATAATTTGGCAGTTTGTTGTTGTTGTTGTTGTTATTTTCTATAACCCTCTGTTCTATAATTAGAAGATTAGCCATTTTCACTTTTGAATTGTTTTCTGATATTGTATTTATAGTTTTTGTTTTTTTCATTATAGTAATGTAGAATGAAAAGCATTTAAAGTCAGAAGGGAACCTTGTAATCTTCTAAATTAACCTCCTGCCTAACTCAGGCCACTGGATTTCCCTGTATTAGTTTCCTGCTACAGATTCAGTAGCTGTGCTTGAACTACAGCATAGCTTTTAGACAATTATTCGATCTCGATTAAAAAATTTCCAGTGATGGAGAATCCACCACAACTCTTGTTAAGTAGTTCCAGTGATTGGTTACCCTCACTGTTAAAAATGTCCTCCTTATTTTTAGACTGAATTTGTCTAGCATCAGCTTTTAGCCATTAGTTCTTGTTTCTTCGTTAGCTAAAGATTCTCTTAATATTATCATTAAATATCTGTTCTCCATGTAGGTATTGTATATATAGAGAGTATAGTGTATCAAGTCACCCCTTAATCTTTTCTTTGATATATAGATTGAACTCCTGTGACATTTTGGGAATCACCTAGACTGGTAAGAGGTTCTGTCACTGCCTGCCCTGTAACCTTGAAGAGCTTTATGATATGCAGTTGTGGTTCAGTTCCCTGACACCAGTACCTTGCTTGCAAACACAAGGTCCCACTCTGGGTCTCACCAGCTAGTTATCCCTTGTAAGGTGACACCAACAGCCCTTACAATGCAGAGTCTCTTCAAATCCACCCTCCTCTAGTTCTTCAGTACCAGTCACTCAGACTGTTCCTCTCTGGTTAGTCACCCCCGAAGGCATGAAACCAGCCCTGCTGATACCAACTGACTTTGGCGTGCACACTCCGCTCATCAGAGACCTGCTTGGGTAAAAAATAAACACAGACAGCCTCCTGCCACAAGACTCTCCCTCAAGGTCTGGATAAAACCCCTCAGTCCTAAGTCTCTTTATATCAGGCTTTTTCCCTTCTCTCTCCCCGTCCCCACTCCCTTTTGTCAGCAGGTGGTGATTTATGTTTATTCAGGATAGGGAGATTTCCTCTTGACTTGATAGCTGGAATGTCTCAATGTCTTTCCATTAACTCTTATTGTCCATCATTTTCTTTTCCTGGGCTGGACAATGGATCTTTACTTAAATCTGGTTTTAACTCCTGGCTTTTAAGGATTCTATTTTTTTTTTTTTTACTGCTCACTACAAGTCTGTGAGGTATAGTTGGAATTGTAGTACAGATTATGATTAGTTTTCTATATGTACAAATACATAAATTCATAATCCTAGTCTGTATACATATCTCATTATGACCATCAAGTTCAGAATATTATAAGCTTTCATAAAAGACCTTACTTAATATACTTTTCTAGCGCAATCATTACAGTATGCAATTAGTTGGTTAACTGCTCATTTTTGAGGGGTTAAACCTCCTGTTCTCTCCAGAGTGTGTCTGGATCCTGATTGTCATAGCTCCTTAACAAGGCTTTCACTATATGGCAAGTTTTCTAATCCTTTAATCATTCTGATAGCTCATCCCTGAACTCTCTCCAATTGTTTTCAAAACCCTTCCTGAAATGAGGACACCAGAACTGGGCACAGTATCTCAGTACCACCAATGCCATATAAGAGGAATATAACCTCCCTACTTCTACTCAGTATTCCCCTGTTTATATATTGTGATAGACCCAGGTCAGTTGGGTACAGCAAAGTAGCAGAAGGCAGATATACCGGCCACTGGATTAGCAGTTTTCTGTTCCCTGACTGACCAGAGCAGGGGCTGCTCCAGACTAATGAGAACACCTGACTCCAATTAAAGAGTCAGGTGAGTCCATTAAGGTAATGTGACCACCTGACTCTAATTAAGGCCCTTTTGATACTATAAAAGAGCTCACTCCAGGGGAGCCAGAGGAGAGGAAGTGTGTCTGAAGGGCTGGTTAATGAAGACACCCTCAAGCCATCGGTAAGGGAGACCTAAGAAATGGGTGAAGAAGGGAGAAGCAGCAGAGCTATGGGCAAGTGGCCCAGGGAAATGTAGCAACTCTGGCAGTGAAAGGTTGGCTGCCAACGGCTGCTACCATTAGGGTCCCTTGTCCGGAACCCAGAGTAGAGGGTGGGCCCGGGTTCCCCCCAACCCACCACTACAGAAACATCTCCTGGGAGGGGAAGTCAGGCCCCTGTCAGGACAGGAGGCTAAACTGTTCTGAAATAAGCCCTAGGGACAACAGAGACTGTGGGAGTTCTCTCACCAACCTCCTTGCTGGCTTATGATAAAAAGGGCTCAGTAGACTGTAACCCTGGCCCTAGAGAGAGAAGGGCTATGTGGAGGGTCGCAGTGAGCCACTGAGGCTAGCATAAACTGCCTAGAAGCGCGATACCCACAGGGACAAGGTTGGAGCTCTGCCACAATATATATAAGGATCTCATTAGCCCTTTTGGCCACACCATTGCAATGGTGCTCATGTTCAGCTGATTATCCACCATGAAACCTAAGTCTTTATCTGAGGTATTAGTTCCCAGGATAGAGCCCCCTCTCCATCCTGTAAGTTTGGCTTGCATTCTTTGTTCCTAGATATATGAACTTAAATTTGGCTGTGTTGAAATGCATATTGTTTGCCTGTGCCCAGCTTACCAAGCAATTCAGATCACTCTATCACTGACCAGTCCTCCTCATTATTCATTTATTCTCTTTTTTTACCCCAAGTTCTTGATTAAAAAATGGTAAATACTATGGGACCAAGAACAGAACCCTGTGGGATCACACTAGAAACAGTCACTCAGTCATTGCCCATCTATAATTAAATTTTGAGACCTTTCACTTAACCAGTTTTTAATCCATTTAATGTGTGCCATATTGATTTTATATCATTAAAGTTTATTAATCAAGATATTGTGCAGTACCAAGTCAAATGCCTTGCAGAAATCTAAGGAAATGATATCAATGCTATTATCTTTATCAACCAAATTTGTAATCTCATCAAAAAGGCAATTGATTAGCTTGCTGAGACTTATTTTTTATAAATATGTGTTGATTGGTATTAATGATACTACCCTCTTTAATTCTTTATTGAGTCCTGTATGAGCCATTCAGTTTTTTTTTTCTTGGGATCAATGTCAGGCTGACAGTCCTCTGGAACTTCCCTGGTGTTCAGAGTCTTACTGATTATCAACATTTAATGATTCAGAGATGATATTGGCCAGCTCTTTTAAAGCTCTTGGATGCAAATTATATGTCTAACTTGAGTAGCTGTTATTTAACATTATCCTTAGTTACTGTTGGAGTGAAAAGTATTTTTTTCATCATCACCATCATATCATAAATATGAATACATGATCTCCCCCACCCCCAAATACAGAAGAGAAATGTTTATCATACCATGCATATTTTATCCCATCAAGTGCTAATACTTAGCATTATAATATGGAATATATGACAATTGAATGCATAGCAAGTGAAAGTAGCAGGGCTGCTTGAGTTGTAGCCAAGTTAGTATAAATGAGAAGGAGCTTCTGAGAGGGTGGACTGTTTGAAGGCCCCAACTTTGGAATGATCTTCCCCAATTTGCTTCAAGTATAGCCTGAAACCGGTGACCTTCAGGGCATGTTGCAAAGCTCATGGTTTTTTTCCCCAGGAATTTGAAAATGGGGCAGGGAAGGATGTGTAAGCATGGAGGATTGTTGAGACATAATTAAGTTTTTAAGTTTCCTGGCTTATTGCATAGCCATTCCATTCAATCTCCCATTGACTTTAACGGGAGTTAGAAAAGGCTACAGGATTGGTCCTGGTGTATGTCTGAGTCTGAATATGTATCATAGTAAAATCACCTACATAGCACTATACAAATATCAGGTGTGACATTTTCCCTACCAGAAATGGTGTATAATCTAGCGGTCAGATCCTTCCCTTTGCTTCATTGAGGAGAGGAGCCAGAAGAGTTGGAATGTGGCAAAGGGATTCATAGACTCGAGGACTGGAAGGGACCTCGAGAAGTCATTGAGTCCAGTCCCCTGCCCTCATGGACCATCCCTGATAGACATTTATCTAACCTACTCTTAAATATCTCCAGAGATGGAGATTCCACAACCTCCCTAGGCAATTTATTCCAGTGTTTAACTACCCTGACAGTTAGGAACTTTTTCCTAATGTCCAACCTAAATCTCCCTTGCTGCACTTTAAGCCCATTGCTTCTTGTTCTATCATTAGTGGCTAAGGTGAACAAGTTTTCTCCCTCCTCCTGATGACACCCTTTTAGATACCTGAAAACTGCTATCATGTCCCCTCTCAGTCTTCTCTTTTCCAAACTAAACAAACCCAATTCTTTCAGCCTTCCTTCATCATGTTCTCAAGACCTTTAATTATTCTTGTTGCTCTTCTCTGGACCCTCTCCAATTTCTCCACATCTTTCTTGAAATGCAGTGCCCAGAACTGGACACAATACTCCAGTTGAGGCCTAACCAGCGCAGAGTAGAGCAGAAGAATGACTTCTCGTGTCTTGCTCACAACACATCTGTTAATGCATCCCAGAATCATGTTTGCTTTTTTTGCAACAGCATCACACTGTTGACTCATATTTAGCTTGTGGTCCACTATAACCCCTAGATCCCTTTCTGCCGTACTCCTTCCTAAACAGTCTCTTCTCATTCTGTATGTGTGAAACTGATTGTTCCTTCCTAAGTGAAGCACTTTGCATTTGTCTTTATTAAACTTCATCTGGTTTACCTCAGACCATTTCTCCAATTTGTCCAGATCATTTTGAATTATGACCCTGTCCTCCAAAGCAGTTGCAATCCCTACCAGTTTGGTATCATCTGCAAACTTAATAAGCGTACTTTCTATGCCAACATCTAAGTGGTTGATGAAGATATTGAACAGAGCCGGTCCGAAAACAGACCCCTGCGGAACCCCACTTGTTATACCTTTCCAGCAGGATTGGGAACCATTAATAACTACTCTCTGAGTATGGTTATCCAGTCAGTTATGCACCCACCTTATAGTAGCCCCATCTAAATTGTATTTGCCTAGTTTATCGATAAGAATATCATGCGAGACCGTATCAAATGGCTTACTAAAGTCTAGGTATACCACATCCACCGCTTCTCCTTTATCCACAAGACTTGTTATCCTATCAAAGAAAGCTATCAGATTGGTTTGACATGATTTGTTCTTTACAAATCCATGCTGGCTATTTCCTATCACCTTACCACCTTCCAAGTGTCTGCAGATGATTTCCTTAATTACTTGCTCCATTATCTTCCCTGGCACAGAAGTTAAACTAACTGGTCTGTAGTTTCCTGGGTTGTTTTTATTTCCCTTTTTATAGATGGGCACTATATTTGCCCTTTTCCAGTCTTCTGGAATCGCTCCCGTCTCCCATGATTTTCCAAAGATAATAGCTAGAGGCTCAGATACCTCCTCTATTAGCTCCTTGAGTATTCTAGGATGCATTTCATCAGGCCCTGGTGACTTGCAGGCATCTAACTTTTCTAAGTGATTTTTAACTTGTTCTTTTTTTATTTTATCTTCTAAACCTATCCCCTTCCCATAAACATTCACTATGTTAGGCATTCCTTCAGACTTCTCAGTGAAGACTGAAACGAAGTCATTAAGCATCTCTGCCATTTCCAAGTTTCCTGTTACTGTTTCTCCCTCCTCACTGAGCAGTGGGCCTACCCTGTCCTTGGTCTTCCTCTTGCTTCTAATGTATTGATAAAAAGTCTTCTTGTTTCCCTTTATTCCCATAGCTAGTTTGAGCTCATCTTGCCCCTGCATTCCTGTGTTGTTTGCCTATATTCATCCTTTGTAATCTGACCCTAGTTTCCATTTTTTATGAGACTCCTTTCTATTTTTTAGATCATGCAAGATTTCGTGGTTAAGCCAAGGTGGTCTTTTGCTACATTTTCTATCTTTCCTACCCAGCAGAATAGCTTGCTTTTGGGCCCTTAAGAGTGTCCCTTTGAAAAACTGCCAACTCTCCTCAGTTGTTTTTCCCCTCAGTCTTGATTCCCATGGGACCTTACCTATCAGCTCTCTGAGCTTACCAAAATCCGCCTTCCTGAAATCCATGGTCTCTATTTTGCTGTACTCCCTTCTACCCTTCCTTAGAATTGTGAACACTATGATTTCGTGATCACTTTCACCCAAGCTGCCTTCGACTTTCAAATTCTCAATGAGTTCCTCCCTATTTGTTAAAATCAAGTCTAGAACAGCTTCCCCCCAGTAGCTTTTTCAACCTTCTGAAATAAAAAGTTGTCTGCAATGCAGTCCAAGAACTTATTGGATAGTCTGTGCCCCACAGTGTTATTTTCCCAACATATATCTGGATAGTTGAAGTCCCCCGTCACCACCAAATCTTGGGCTTTGGATGATTGTTAATTGTTTAAACAGTTGCTCTCTGCTGGAGCTCATTTGCATCAAGCCTCTGGTTTCTGTGGGGTTGGATAGGGGAGCGGCCACACTCTGTGGCATGAACCTCTACTGACCCCAAAGATTTGTAATTCGAAATACACTCACAAATAATAATGCTGCAGACAGTATTAACTTCCACCAAGTGCTACTGTGTAGCTGTAGGGGGAGACCATCAATTTCTTTGTGGAAAGCACTGTGCTGAGAAAGGGAAGAGATGCCAGCAGGACTCTTAGTAGCGAGGCTAGAACTGGTTGAAAAATTGGAACTTTTTGGCAAAAATAAATAAATCACAATAAATGTTTCCTGGTTTTCACTGGAACATTTCAAAATGTGACATGTTCTGACCAGCTCTAGTGGAGGCACAAGATTTCTATAGGTATCCAGAGTACTGCATAGACTGAAGGACATTTGCTGCACTAAGATGTACCCCACCTGTTCTGTGAGAGGGACAAACCCTGATGTCACAGCTGAACAATGAGCAAGAAGCTCTATGAATTCCAACTCCCTTAGGTTTCTTCCCCTGTGTGAATACCACTAATATAGGAGAATATTGCCCTATGCTATACAGCATGTATATGTGAATCGACAATCCTGGCTAGGAAGACTGAATGAACCTTAGACCTCTGGATTTAAAAGCACACAAGCCTCTTCTATTTGAGGTTAAAGTACCAAAAGCAATGGCAGACTCTCAAACCTCTGTGACCCATCTACTAGATGAGGAACAAAGGCATACTAGGTCAGTGTGTGACACATTTTATATATTTGTGTGTGTGTGCGTGTATACACACTGTGTGCATATATGTATAGAACCACATATACAAGCATATGTTTATGTATAGATCAAACTAGAGAGGATTCTGAGCTGCAAAAATCACATCTGTGCTTAATTTATCCCTTCAAGCTAATAGTTCATGGCCAACCTGTAATATACCGTATTTTCCAGTGTATAAGATGACTTTTTATTCTAAAAAACAACCCCCAAAAATCGGGGGTCGTCTTATACGCCGGATATAAACAGCGGGCAGCCCAGAGCCCTCTGACTCCCCGCCGCGGCTGGGATTTAAAAGGCTCTGGGCTCCCCGCCGCAGCGGGCAGCCCAGAGCCCTCTGATTCCCGGCCGTGGCTGGGATTTAAAAGGCTCTGGGCTCCCCGCCGCAGCGGGCAGCCCAGAGCCCTCTGATTCCCGGCCGCGGCTGGGATTTAAAAGGCTCTGGGCTCCCCGCCGCAGCGGGCAGCCCAGAGCCCTCTGACTCCCCGCCGCGGCTGGGATTTAAAAGGCTCTGTGCTCCCCGCCTATGTTTTAACTATAAAATTAGGGGGTCGTCTTATACGCCCAGTCGCCTTATACGCCGGAAAATACGGTACATTAAATAATGTTAGTTTCATTTTTCTATTACATATTCCCCATCTGTCTCTGATCTAATGCCTAAAAACATAGTGGTGGCACTGACTTATCTCATAGATGTTGTTGAACAGGACATTTTGCTGTTTCAGACTTCCTTTATTAAAAAATAAATGAAAAAAAAATTCAGGGATACTTCTGTTAACTTTTTTAGCCTTCAAAAAAAAATCTTCCTAAACCACTAGAAAATATAATGCATGTTTCTGTAAAATATGAAGCAATTTTTGAAGCTTTACTTGATAGCCCCATCTCACTTTTTTTGGTATAAGCCTACTTATTTTTCAGAGAGCTTGCAAATTATTGAATACAGTCATAAAATGCCAAAAGTACAATTAATTTCCAAGATGTTTAAGCCAGATAATTCCAAGGCAAATTATTATTTGATTTGGAAATTGTGAGCCTCAAAAGGTGCAGGATATTCAGCTCAGTTGATGTCTGAGGGAAGCGACACATAGTCTACAACACCCTTATAAATAAAACATCCACACATGCGGACACTTGAGAAACAACAAACCTGACAAAATGTAATTTGTTCCTGAACCACTACCTTTCATGCAGTAAATCTTAATTTGCATGATGCCCTAATGAGCCATCACAAAACCTTGAAAGAAACTGAAATTAATGAAAAGCCTGTTTAGAAAGTTGGGTATTCAGTGTAATTTCTACTAACATTTTATCTTTTAACAGCATCTGGAAAGAAAATAGCTCAACCTCTTGACAACTTTTTTTTTGCATCATATCAACTAATATTTTTCTTTACTGTCTTCATCTATTTTCCTAAAAGACACCAGCTAACCTCTTTAACTATGATATTTTGATATCTTATATTAAAGTCTTATTTAAACATGTCGAGGTAGTAAACTAATATCTGCTGGAAGTAATCATCCATGCATAATAAATAGAATCCACTTCTCAGTGCTATTCATTCAATTATTTGCATGTCAAGCTGCCCATCGCTACCATTCACCAAGAAGTGTGTTTAACAAGTTCAGCAAATAGGAAAAAGAGAGATGGTTGCAAAATATTGTTAAAATCTCAAAACAGTAGTTTAAGATAGCTGATCCCTAGATGAACTGTAGACTACAGTTTTGTCATTTAATTTATGAGCTTATGATAGATGCATTAATAATGTACTATGGAAATCCAGAGGAGTGCTGGAGAATGGTAGAAGGACTTGAAATAGGGTATTGGTTACAATAAAATGTAAAAATTTGAAGCCCAAGAAGGGTCTGGAAAAGCCCTGAATGCAAGGGAAACTAGTGCATTTATAGTCCATGGCCCTCCGAGGGAGGGACCGAATCCCAAGAGGCCAGTCCAGTGACCGCCTTATCCCTTGTGTACTGGAGGGCACAGTTCTGTGGTTACCTCTGCATTAGGTCCTGAGAGAGAAGTTTTGGAAATGAATGAGTGAGCAAAAGATAGATAAGGACAGCCTAATAGATCTGTGTTTGAAGATCCACTGGACTTACTATGTATATAGGCTTTTCATTGCAGACTATGGGGGCTATTGTGGTATTCAGTCACAATTATGGAAAAGATGCTATGCATCCTGTCTCTGTGGTGGATATTCTGAACATTCAGTTTCCTACATAGTTTTTCTGCACCTATCCTGGTTTTTTTGGAGGCCATGCACACAGACCAGCTTTTGGTGTAGTGAATGGTTCCCATGATCTGTACAGCATGTATTCAAAATGTATTAGCTGAACTTGAGCCCTTATGCTCAATTTGATATTATTTATTTCTCTGTTTAAATATAATGTCTTTTGCTGTGTTGTTGAAGCCAGATCGGTCCCAGGATATTAGAGCGACAAGGTAGGTGAGGCAATATCTTTTATTAGACCAGCTTCTGTTGGTGAAAGAGAAACTTTTGAGTAGCACGTAGCTCTTCTTCAGGTTTGGGAAAGATGCTCAGTATCACAGCTAAATAAAAGGTGGAACAGATTGTACCTTTCCCAGACCTGGAGAATAGCTCAGCATAGCTTAAATGCTTGTCTCTTTCACCAACAAAAGTTGGTCCAATAAAAGATATTACCTTGCCCACCATATCTGTGAATGAAATGAGATTCTTTTGAATGCTGCATCTGATCAGTTTCAAAATTTCAGGGAATGTTGTAGACATTGGATAGAACCCTATTGATTTGGAGAAAAATCAGAAAAACAGAAGAGGAGAAATGGGGAAACATTGAGCCCCTGCCATTTGTATTGTAAAGCCACCACTTTAAGCACCTATGCAATTGTCTATAAATTAACTGGTGCCATCAGCTAGTTCTTGAACATCTTGACATAATAATACCTGATCTCATCTCTCCCCATCCTCCAAAGATTCTCTTCTGAGGAAGAGCTCAGTGTAGCTCAAAAGCTTGTCTCTTTCACCAACAGAAGTAGGTCCAATAAAAGATATTACCTCACCCACCTTGTCTCTCTCACATCCTCCCAGTAGTGTAGAATACATTGATAATCTGAATGACTTATCTCACCAACAGAAAGAAGATAATAATGGTGGGGGAGATGGAGGAATTATAGAGAAGGGAGGCACACAAAGCCCCTAGTAGGAGTGTGGGGGGAAATCTGGCATGGGAAGGCAGGAGTCACACAGAGCCCCTGGTTTGGAGGGGGGGGAATGAAAACCCTAGCACAGGGGAAGGAGGGAATGAGAGTACACACAAGGTCCCTGGCTTGGGGGAATGGGGTACACTGACATGGGGGAAGGGAAATGGGAGCACACAGCCCCTGGCATGGTGGAAGAGGGCAGTGTGGGGGATTGCAGAGAGTCCCTGAAATAGAAGGGGAGAGGAGAGTGGTACTCAGCAAGCTTGTGGGTAAGAACGGAGAGATTCAAGGAACTCCTAGTGTGTGTGCAACAAGTTCAATCTACTGAAGCAGTAAAGTGAGCAACCCACTTTTATATACTAAGCAAAGAGAGCTTTCTTCACGAGTGGGTTATTCTAGCTTCCACTCCAAGTCTACCCTCCCCGTTTCCCCCTCTCCCCCCAGTATACCTCTGGCTGTGCCTAAATGACATAATCAAGCCTTATATGGATAACAAACAGACTAAAGGTCAGTGGTGTTGTTTTTGCCACATTTACTAGTGTTGACTAGTAACTTATTCCATGATTAGTCCCCCTGTTTTCAAAGGTGCTACCAGAGGAGGAGGGTCTTTTCTACATTTGAAACACTGCAGCGGCCCCACGGAAGAGCTTCAGTGTGGGCACTACACATGCCGATGGGAGGTGTTCTCTCCCCCCGCACCCTCTGTATAGGTAATCCACCTTTCCGAGAAGCGGAAGCTAGGTCAATGAAAGAATTCTTCTGTCAGTCTAGCACTGTCTAAACTGGTACTTAGGTTGGCTTAACTATGTCACTTGGGGGCGTGGATTTTTCTCACATACCTCCAAGTCACAATGTTATTCTGACCTAATTTGCTAGTGTAGACAAGGCCTAAGATACTAGTCACCATGTTTCGGAGTAGCTGAGTAGGGTCTTGGTGGGGAGGTGAAACAGGTTACAAATGGTTTTGGAAAAAAAATAGTAATACATTTTTTTCCTTTTTTGTTTGGTTTTCTCATATTTGTGTTTATTTTAGTCTATTAACTAATGCTTGTCTACTGTTGGGTGGCCAATCTGTAGTATTTAGAAAATGCTTGTTTCTTCCCTAATCCCTTTCCTAAATCCAACCCTGGATTTTTTTTCTTTTTCTAAACTATTATTTTTCTGTTTAGCTTGCATTTATTATTTATTTCTTGTGGTTTGTTTGTTTATTTATTTATTTTATTTTATTTTACTAACTATGATTGTCATAGGCTGGCTAGCCCTTTAAGATAGTCAAGATGAGCTGTGCTGGTGATGGATTAGCTACTTCCCTCTCCCACCAGGAGATCCTGATCAGCTGGGGATTTGGGGCAATCAGTAGGCTCAGATGGGAAGAAGCTGGTTCATTTCCCTAAAAGACTGAAGAGAACTCAGCTGAGGGAGAGCTGCAGGGCAGTTGACAGGGCAGCTGTCAGAGGGAGGGTACCTTTTGTGGCTCTCTCTGCAGGAAGAGAGCAAATGGAGAGGAGCAAACCCTGGAAATGGCCAATCCCCAGTCAGAGAGGTGGGGGTAAGGACCTAGCCTGGGAAGAGGCAGCCAAAGGGAAGGAATTCAGGGATGAGGGCCCTACTGATTAGCTGCTCAGGGGATATGGGTGTCCAGGGAGAAAGTCCTTGGAAATAGTGCTCTGTAAAAAGAATGGAGAAGTACAATTCAGAGCCTGGAAGCAGGGCCTGCTCTAGGTTTTTTGCCGTCCCAAGCAAAAAAAATTTTGGTTGCCCCCCATCCCAGCTCTGGGATCCCCCCTATACTCCCCTGCCGCCCCAGCACTGGGCTTCCCCCTCTTCCCCCCACCCCGCTGCTGCCCCAGCTCTGGGCTCTCCCCTTCCCCCCCACCAGTGCCCCCACACACACACCACCTACCGCCCCAGCCCTGGGCTCTCCTCCCCCCCCACCTGCACCCTCCTTCCGCTGCAGCCCTGGGTCACTGGTAACTCGCTCCCAGGGCGGGTCATTCAGCAGGAATTTTGGTTGTGCACAAAACACAGACAGGATTGGGTCCCATATGGTTACAGAGCTGCAGTAAAGTGGAACAATTTTCAGCTTGTGTGATTGGAGGATATCTGGATGCATATTATAAGACTGTCCTCCATAAATGAGGAAAAGTTGAGGTGCCTTTATTATTCTTTGGTTCCACTCTTTCTTTCAATGGGGAATTTGCCAATGCAATATCACTGTCTTCCTTTCAAACAACAAACAAAAAAAAGGCAATGGCTGTTGAAAATAGCAATTCCAGTCCTAATAACCACCAGGAAGCATTTCTTGCTCAATTTTATCCTACTTTTTCTACAGCAAGTTACAGTGGATCAGTATATTTGATTTGGGAGAAATGAAGTAACAGCTGCCCAAACTGAGCTTGAGCACTCCTGAATTTTGAGGTGTTCAAATCTGGAAGGCAGGTGCTGGGTGTGTATGTCGGGGGGGGGGGGGGCTGTGGGCTCCGTGGGGGAGCACGGCAGCATGTATGCAGCAGCATGTATGCAGCAGCATGTCGGGGGGCAGTCAAGGGGCAGGGAGCAGGGGGATTGGATGGGGCAGAGGTTCGGGGGGGGCAGTCAGGGGACAGGCAGTGTTTGGATAGGCATGGGAGTCCCAGGGGTTTGTCAGGGGACAGGTAGGGGGTGGGGTCCTGGGGGGAAGTTGGGGGGGGTCTCAGGAGGGGGCAATTGGGGACAAGGAGAAGGAAGGTTTAGATAGGGGTGGGGTCCCAAGGGGCAGGAGTCCTGGGAGGGGTCAATCAGGGGACAAGGACCAGTGCTGCTTAGATAGGGGGTGGGGTCCTGGGGGGCAGTTAGGGGCAGGGGTCCCGGGAGGGGGTGATCAGGGGACAGGGAGCAGGGCGGGGTTGGATGAGTTGGGGATTCTGTGGGGGGCAGTCGGAGGGAGTGGATGGTGGCAGGGTGGGGCTTCCCTCCCCGTGGAGTGTCCTGTTTTTTGAATGTTAAAATATGGTCTCCCTACCATTCACAGCACTCACAGCACGCTGCCGCATGAGGTCCCCCTCCTTCCTTTCCAGTTGGTAGTGGCCAAGAGAATGTTGGGAAATGTAGTTCTTTCCCTGCTCCAGGGCTGGCTCTATAGGCAGGGAGCTAACCAAGGAACTACAGCTCCCAGGGCCCCGTGTTGGTTCTCAGCTCCCATGCTGCCCCTGCAAATGGGCTGCCCCAAGCAGGTGCTTGCTTTGCTGGTGCCTAGAGCCACCCCTGCCTGGAAGGGAGGCTAAAAAACTGTAGAAAAATGAGCCCAAGAAGGCTGATAGTCATGTCCTGTTACATCCACTTTAGACTTTGGAGAGTGGAACTGAAGATGAGCCAGGTGGGGTGGAAGAGCTTGTGTTTATTTCTTTTTGATTTGTGAAATGTTATTTGGTTTGGATGTTAGTTATCTTGGAATGGGGGTACGGAGGTACAGAACTGTATGTGAACTGGCAGGAGGGCCAAGTTGCCAGACTAGACCACCGAAGCTGTAAGAAGGAGATGAAGTGGAGTCATTGTAATGCTGGTCTTGCCAGGAGGATGTGCCTCCGGGATAGTGAGTCTATAACACTGATACTTTTATCTCCTTTTTTTTTCCCTAC
Organism: Mauremys mutica; assembly: GCF_020497125.1. NCBI lineage: Eukaryota > Metazoa > Chordata > Testudines > Geoemydidae > Mauremys > Mauremys mutica. Next base: position 49,864,900 of record NC_059079.1, on the reverse strand, counting down.
CAGAGTTCTTCAATTTGAGAGTTTAATGAATTCAAGACTTCTGAATTCTTTATTAAAAATCTTTCCTATTGGTGGATACTATAAGACTTCTATCAAATTTGAGCAATTTTTAATCCTTGCACCTTGTGCTTATGACTTTAAAATACGGTGTCTTTATATTGCTACAAAATATTTATCATTTGATGCAAAGTGGGATTCCTCACAATCTGAAGTGCAGTCACCATATAGTATATGCAAACTTCAGACTAAGCATTCAGAATATGACCTGCATCCAAGTTCTGATTCTGCCAAGATAATGAAACAGCACCACTAAAATAGGTGGAACTTTTCCATGCATCTTAGTGGGCTTTTAAATGTAAGCCTAATTATTATCACTTAAGAGTTAATATTTTCCACTGCAATCATGAAAGACACATGTATTGTATATGGTTATGTAGTGAGTCTGGGTGTATCTTTTATGTCTTGATGTTCCTTTCATTTGAAAGGGTGCTCCATAGGAATAAGGTTTAAAGTTTAGAGCATACAAAGAGTAGAATGCTGTTTTCATTGAGACATTTGCTGCTGTCTTTAAAGATTAGCATAAAAGTGGTATCTTCAACTGAGGCATGTTGAATTCCCACAATAAAATACATCTAGTATAATAGCAGTAGAGGAAGCAGCATTTAATCATCTGAGCTTCTACTCCCTTCTCACATTATAAAAATCATGGACATGAACACCTCAGCAAGTGTGAGCAGGGCCCATACCCCACAAATCCCATGATCTGCTGAATGTCCTCTGTACTAAATCCCTTCCACCTCCCAATTAAGCTTTACTTCTAAGGGCTCTTTCACCCATCATTGCCCTGGAATCCCATTGAATGCAAGTTCTACAGCATAAAGGGACTAGTGCAACTTCAGTTATATTAACTTTTAAGTGGATTCCCTATGGGGATGGTAGATTTGAACTACATGTAGTGTACCCATCCCCTGTGACAGCCTTGTTCCCATATGTTAATTCAGGAAGGGAAATGCCCATATGCAGTTGGACTGCCTGCAGGCAGATCTCAGTGCATGAACCAGCCTCGGATAAAGTATTCTTTTGTAACAGCAACCCTTCTTGGTAAATTACCCGTATTATTCCTACAACTCCTGCAGCAGTGCATGACAAACTACTTTTAGAACACAGGGCAAGCTCCGCAGACATAAATTTCTGTTTAATCAGGATGCTGGCCCTTTCTACATTTGTTAGATACTTCATTTAAAGTCAAGATCTACAATTATTTCTCAGAAAGCAAAGTTTTTAAATTAAAATTAAAAAAAAACTTTTGTTTTCTTACAAATTGGTAACATTACATTGTGATCCTCTCATTAGAGGACTGATACAAAGCCCACTTAGGAGACTTTCCATTGTCTTCAGTAGGCTTTAGATTAGTGTTTGGATAAACATTGGATACAAAATCTTCAATTGCAACAACCTTTACTGTTCAATTGGGGATAAAAATGTATTGTGAATGTGACAAAACAGAAGCAATAAGTTTAGGAAGTGAGAGTTAAATAAGAGGCAATTTCAGATCCCTCTCTGCTGAGACCCTGAATTTAAAGTTTATACTGAAGAAAAATACCTGCATGATGATCTATGATAAAAATACAAAAATTGTATGGGAAGTAAACTTCAAAAAGCAGTGTGAGTCGAAAAGCAAGCGCTAAATATAACAAGTTATTTAAACTAAATACTAAGAGCTGCCTAAGCCTTGTCATGTGAAAGTACTAAAAGCACAAAGTGTAAAGAATTATCACAGCTTGCAATTATCAGTATAAGAAGATTAAATGGCTCAATTTGTTTCTTTTCTTTCCTAAACTGAGTTTATCTTCATTTACACAGTAACCACAGAACAAGACTGAAACTTCAAAGGCAAATGTTATAATGTTCCAAGTTTCATCTTTAAGGTTGCTTATTTTTTTACCATTTTCCCTTCCCCTCTCCGAAAGAACTTTGTATAACCAAGCATATACCGGTAATTTTTAAGGAAATAACTTGTCTGCAACTTCAACTACTGTAGGAAGGATAGTCTTGAAATGTTGATGGGTTTTTTAAATCTTGGGAGTTTTGGTAAATTGCTTTTCATATTCTGCTAAATTGACACATTTAAACTGTTGTATGGCAACAATAGTTGAACAAGTAGTAGATGAAGCAACAATTTTTGGCCAAATTTTGCAAAAGTGGCATGCATTTTGGGTCCCCAAAATGAAACCCTTTAAAGGGGCCTGATTTTCAAACTTGCTGACTACCAATTAGATCTGTTGATTCTCAAACTTCTTGAAAATCAGCCCCAACAGGATTCAAGATAGACAGCCAAAATCTAAGGCCACTTTTGAAAATTTTGGCCTTAGTGGGTTAGTATGTGTGGCCTTTTTACTTGTGAATGTATTTAGGCATGCCCCTACTGTGGTGACCGAGTGTTAATGCTGTACGGAATAGAAAAGTTGCATCTTAAAATAAATACCAGGAAGATGAAAGTACAGAAAGTTTCAAGATATTTTTGCCCTGTGGGACGGAAGTGTCAGGGTTGAAGAATATGCCTGCAAATTATCATTCAGGAAAGGTAAATTTCCTTTATAGTAAAATGTTCTACAATATTTAGTTCAGGTACCAAACAAACGTGGCGATACAAATAGTCATTAGGTTTAATGTTGTACTCTTCTCTCCTTTTTATTAGACTGCAATTATGATGCTAGCAGCAATTCCTGTAAGAATGTGCTGCGTACACAATCTTTATTGTATTCTTAATCTAACAAAAGGGAACAGCCTCAAACAGTGAAGCTCCTACAGTAAACTTCTCCCATCTTTTAGGTACACTCTATTCCTCTTTAATTCTAAGGCAAAACTAAATACCTTTCAATATATAATAAATATTTATACTTAAACAATACTGGCTAACAATTCCATACATCTCTTACATTAGAACCTTTTAATTTATAACTTACTTACCTGTCTTCTTGAACTATCACTGGTATTTTAAATTTCACTTTCTGGCCTTATCTTCACTAGGAAATTTTATTGTGATTTTAAACTCTCCTTTAATGGTCAAGTTGGCTAACGCAGAGGTGACTGGCCATATAGATAAGTATCATGTCAGCCAGTCATGTGTAAACCTGGTGTTTACCCCTGGAGAACTGACATAATGCTGAATGTGACTTCTCCTCATCTACGCTGACTGTTGTGGTCAACATTGTACCACTTAACTCAGTTGTTTAAAAAATGGTTACATTTTCTGGTGAAGACCAGTCCTCAGAGGGCAAGGGCTGTGAGAAGCAAATGCTTCTCTATTTAGAGACTTCCTTCCTTCTCCAGAGTCGTCATCTGCAGGTTTTCCTACCATAGTTAGCAATACAGTTCTGTATTATGATTAAAAAACTTGTATTAAACACACATCATAGTAGTGTGTTTATATTAAATACATGGATATTTCAATGGAAATATAGATTACCAGAATCACTTATGTTTTATATCGTTAAAATGCTAAAAAAAGTAGAGGAAAAACTCATCCCAAGGAAAAGATCATCAGCTGGTATAAAATCAACATAGCTCCATCGATTTCAGTGGAGATATTCTGATTTATACTAGCTGAAGATGTAGTCCTAAGTATCTGATACCATTTAGCAACATCATCTTGCACATTGCAAATGTAAAGAGGAGTTTTAACTAATAAAATATAACAAATGAAAACAAAGCAGAAAGTGACTTCTCCTCAGGCCAGTTTATGCCTCCATATAAGAGCCCTGTGGAAATTTTCCACATCTGCCAACGGGGTATGCATCAATTCCTATATTTTCTTTTAAATCTTAATCTTTCTCAGGATGTAAAATGGACTCTTCCCAATGTAATGACTGAGGGTGAGATTCACATAGATGCTCCCATATGTTTCAGTGTACCTGACTTAGAATCCAGACAGTTGAAGCTAAGTTACTTTTAAGAGTTAACACTTCTGGAATTTGATGATTATATCTGAAGGCTTAAAGGTGGCACAGGGCAGACTTCACTCTCTACTCTAAGCCTGCCAGATCCCTGAGGTTAATTACTGACTGACTATGAGCTCTGTACTCCATGCAAGATAACAGTAATAAAGCTGAAAAATAAGTCAGTCTCTCAACTCATCAGCTTGGCAAAACCTTAGTCTTGTATGTCTTCCATTATTGACTTGGATAATACCTCTGATTTAGGTCCTTCCAAAAGTAATAATTGAACCTCTGAAAAGATTTATTTCAAACCTCCGGGACTCCATATGTCTCACCTCTTTGCTACCTGTGGAGTTTTAATATTTTTTCCCTTTAGATCCCATGAAAAGACACACTGCACATTATGTTTTGTATTCCAGCAGTTACAGCAACCTAATCTTTCATGTGGATTAAAGAGTCACAGTGGCTTAACTGACACTCTTTTCAGAGTAACCCTAATACTCTTTTTCACATTTGCTCTATTTCTTCCTGTTCTTAGTTCTGGTGAATGATAGCACCAGAAAGCTAATGTTGTAGCCAGGATGAGCACTCTCTCTATATTGTGACAAATGGAATGACCTTTGAGGTGTTCACCCTCCATGGAACTCATCTTAACCTCAGTCTTGCAACTTCTTCGGAAAGTTAGTACTTATTATGTTCATGGGAACTTCATTGAATGGTATTATTACAACTGAAAAAAAACAATTCAGATCAGTGTGATCTAATATGGAACTGAGGAAAAGAGTGGAAATAATCATTAGATGTTGATGAAGTTAATTCTTATGTAAAATTGTCTAAACTATAAAATTAAATATGTAGATGAGACTAATGAAGTGGTACCTTTCAGTGGACAAAGCAGTAATTTATAAATATATTATAATTGTCATATCAGCATTGATCAGTGGTTCATCTAGTTTGGTATCATGTCTGCCAGTGGTGAATGCCAACTGCTTTAGTGGATGGTGCAAAGGGTTTTTTTGTTTTGTTTTGTTTTTTACTTGCAACTTGGTTTGGATAAGTTTACAGTAAGTATTTGCTACTGTTCATTCAAAATTTGCAATATTTCTATTGGAAGCATTGGTCATTTGTTACATTTTTGTCCCGGGAGGTGAATGTGACTTTCAGAATTGGGGTTCTAAAGTGGAAATGGGTGGATTTGAAATTCATAAACATGTGCAAAATGGTAGTCTGTATAGGAGCACCTGTAATGGACCAGGAGCCCACTGTGCTAGGCACTGTAAAAACACAGACAAAAAAGATGGTTCTGGCCCCAAAGAGCTGATAATCAAAGTTAATACTTTTGAGTAATATTCCCTGATAAAATTAAAACTTATTTTACAATTCATTATTTGCAAATATCCCTGATTAATCTGGCTCCCTAACGTTCCAAAACAATGACCCAAAAAAGGAATGTGAACATTCATTTTTAAATTCAAATTTGTATGAGTGAACAGTTATTCTCATATTCAATCAGATCTTGATTTTTGTATTGATCATTTAATGCAAAGAAAATCATTATTTCATTATTTTCTCTTTCTCTTTTTTCCTTGGCATGTGCCACCTCATTTGGAGGAGGGGAAATGGTGCTTTCTTTGGGGTCTTAAATCAAATCCATGTACTCTTTATATCCATCAACTCTTAATTTTCTTTTACATATTCTGGACAAATTTAGTCTTGTAATACATATACAGTGCTTTCATTGACTTCATTGGGAGCTTCATACATGTATGCCAGAGAGATTTAGTCAGAGGAGAGAGCATCTAAAAATAGCAGTTTACTTCTCATAAAAATCTTTGCTTCTCTTCTCTGTTCTATTCTCTCTGTCAATATTCTTTATCTTATCTGTTTCCTCCCTTAGAAACATGTTCAAGATAATGTTATGATGCAGGATCGCATTCAGCAGCAGATGCTTCATTTTGACAACATTATGTGATTCCACAGGAGCAAAACTTTGCATTTATCACCTGTCCAAAACAGGGCTGTCTGGGAGACAGCATAGGTAGTTCTCTCAGATTCTGGGTCTGTGCGGTGTTGCTATGAATAAGAGGCAAAATCTCTCCTTTCAGAAAGTAGCTCAGGCCTGTGCTTTTCTCCTGAGGGCAGCCAGTGCTTGGGTTAATGCTGGAGACATTGCAATATGAATTCATTACACAGAGCCTCCACTAGCACAAAACTCTAAGTGCAGTACAGACACATCTGGGAAGGAACTGAGAAGAGGTGTGTTCATGAAAGAAAAAGTGAGAAATGTGCAGAGGTGGGGGGAGCAAATGAGGGAAGTCAAATAGTCAGTAGGGGCAGAAACAAAAGTGGGGAACAGAGAAGGGAAAGAAGAAAAGCCCCAAGGTGTGGGAGGTAAAATGAGCCCTCTTGGAGGAAAATGGAGGGACTTGGCTGCAGAAGTAGCCTCAGAAGAGATTAGGCTGAAACTTTCAAAGAGGTCTATCAGATCTAAACACCCATTTCCCACTGAAATCCCCTATGCCAGGTGTTCCCAAACTGGGGGTCAGGACCCCTCAGGGGGTCACTGAGGTTATTACATGGGGGGTCTTGAGCTGTCAGCCTTCACCCCAAACCTCACTGCCTCTAGCATTTATAATGGTGTTAAATATATATTTTTAAAGTGTTTTAAGTGTTTTTAATTTATAAGGTGGGTTGCACTCAGGGGCTTACAACGTGAAAGGAGTCACCAGTACAAAAGCTTGAGAACCACTGCCCTATGCAGCCTTAAGAATCCCAGCCCTCGTTTCTGCTCCTTGCTCAGGGCCCAGTGCATCTAGCTGCTGCAAAAATTCATATTTCCATGTCTACTTTAGGCTAGTGTCCTTATGCAGCAAATGGCAGAATTAGACCTCTGGTCAGAGCTTGGAGTTGAAGGGAACAGTTGACTGCACTACAAGAATGTAGATCATGTTTTTTCTTTGAAATGACATACAATATTTTTACAAGATCCAAAGGTTTGTTCATAATCAGCATGATACAACTGTGATTAAAATTAAGTTCAGAATTATTATATACTTATAACAAGTAACCTGCTATATTCTGGTAACTGTCTTAAAGATTACTTATTATTTTTTTCAGTCTTCCCAATTAGATCGAAAAGGGGCAACCAAACTGTTAGATCTGCTCAGTGGCATTCAGATAACTGGAGTAACATTCACTTTTTGTATTTCTTGTGCCTTTGGTATGTGCTGCTTCACCATTTGAAACAAAAAATGAAAGAAGCTGGTATTTGTTGTTAACATGTTGCAAATCTGATGCCATTATACGATAGCATCTAATCTGAGTACTTTGTAATCAAAATAATGGTTGTGTGAGCAGCTGAGGAGCCCTCCATCAAGGGAAGGCAAAACTTTGCCATCTCTGTATGTAAAAGTTTAGGATTTTAAACTTGTCAAATACCAAAACAAAAAGCCTTGGTGAGAGGGCCCAAATGTTGCTAAATTTGGGCCCTGATTAGCCTTGGCTCTCCTCAAATCAATCTACTTTCTCCCTAGGAAGAATTTACCTCCATTCTTGGGAGAGAGCAAGGCCCTGATCCTTGCACCATTGAAGTCAATGGGTAATTTGTGACAGGCTTCAGTGACACAGCATGAGGTTTTACATTTCTTGGGTGAAATCCTTGCTCTAGTGAAATCAGTGGGAGGGAATCTTTCACCCCTTGGTTTTTTTAAAAGCCTTTCTTATTTATAGTTTATTCTTGTTTCAAATTGCAAGGATGTCCTGCTTCAGTATGTATTTCTACCAGCCATTAGCTAGCTGCAGATACATGACATTCTGCTAAAGCAAATAAAAATAATGAAACCTAGCACTGGGCCTGATTCTGCATTGTCTTGTGTAGTAGTTTACTTCAGTACAAAGTGGCTGTAAAACATTACCATTCTAATTATACTAAGTTTGCCCTGGAGTAAATAACTATACAAGGTGCAGGGCAATGGAAAATCATGTCCATTGGGTGTACATTGTGTCATATGAAAAAATAATGTTTATAACAAAAAATGAACAATTAACACCAATGTATAGTACACAGTGCTGTCTGGAATTTAAGCAGTGCATGACACAGAATACAGGAAGGGAAGTCTTTCAGGTTTGAAATGCTACTGTAAAATTTATAAGTTTAAGAATATGTGCAAAATGTTATACCATACATCTTAGAACACTTTTTTTTAATGTGCGGAATTTGTGCTTGTTAGAAATATAAATTGGTATAGATGTACATTTTAGTACATTATACAGATTGACCGGGTCTTCTGATTTGTCCTCATAAGTACAACTTACCAAAAAAAAACCAACCAACCCTCGTTTTTACTTTCACTTATATCTGGTTTTATTTTATTTGCTTTTAATACAATCAATTATTTACTTTTCCCCTAATTTTATTTCGATTTTTACTCTGATTTCAATTATTTACTTCCATTTCCTTTACCCTAATTGTTCTTCTAACAAAGATTTCACTCTGTGCTTTTCACTTTTTCTTGCATTTTATTAACCTCCCATTTTAAATTATTTTCCAAAATTTTTTTATAGGGTTACATATAAATAGTTTATAAAAACTTTAAACATACTCAGTCCCACATATATTGACAAGCACGTAAAAGGGAGAGGGCCTGCAGTACTGTGTAACTCAGGGACAGATGTAAAATACCATAACAATATCAGTTTAAAAGGAAGAAGGAATGCACAGCTCTTCACTGAGAAGATGCATGTCGGAAAGTTTTAGGAATTTATAGTCCTTTTACTGGAGAGGATACAGGGTAGATATTCCAGTCTGGCCGCCTTCATCATGACAGGAATGATTTCATTATCCTTAGACCGTCCGTATAGATGGGTGTCAAGTCCAGTCTTGACATCTCCGGTCATGGTAGTTCCACTATTGAACTGTTAAAGTAATAAAGGTCTTTGTGGAGGATGAGGAAATTGCTCTAGATTTTTATGAAAAGTATGTGTGATTCAGTTTCCCCACTCACTTTTCCTTGTAACCCACTAGATATGAAAGGATTAAGTTTTTTACTTGGATGGAATAAGCAGTAATGTGTCTGGATGTGAGTCACATAGACATGTCTAGGTTGGCATAAATGTAGTATGAAGAATTGTCAACACGTGAATGGAGCTACCCTGGAGATATAATGGAAGACAACAACTGGACCATTAATTTTTAATGATATACTGCCCTCCCTTGGCCAACATGAAAACAGTGTCACTGAATTTACAACAGACTTTGAGAGAAGGAACTGAGATGTGAGCAGACTGTACTTAGATGGTGTCTCCCAGCACCAGGGAGTCAATCTAGGGTGACTGGGGAATGTTTTGCTGCAAGCAATCTTCAGTCACTGTAACATACGTATTCAGTGGCTTCTAAAAACATCATTATTTTTTTAAAGAGAAGATTATTAGAACTGAAAAACTTTTTTTTTTGGTTCACTAACTGAATCAAACAGTAAATAAAAAAGCATCTCAGGTCAACTTGGAATGAAAATTTGTCAGTGAACTGAACAAGTGAAAAATATTTCAATTCAGATCAAACAAAACACTTAATTTAACCTGAAATGCAAGGTTTTGTCTAATACTAAAACCACTTTTTAAAAATAAAATAGAAGTAAAATTCAAAAAGAGAAGTTCTTTAGAATAAAAGAAAAAAAATCACAAGTCTTCCTGCTGAAATTGTCAAAACAAAACACTTTGGGGATTTTTTTCCAGATTTTGTTTTTCAGACCAAAATAAATTGGCAGATTGAACACACATTCTCTCAAATGTTTTGATCAACCTGAATCTGCATTTTCTTTTTGGCAAAAATAATCTCATCTGAAAAACTTCACCCACCTCTATATTACAATGACATAATAGACATACATAATGGGGTAACCTCTGGACTTGTGATTTGGTTTGGACAATAATCCATGTGTTCAGATGATACCAAAAGCCTTTCTGTGGAAATCAACTGGGTAATTTAATTTCATTATGTAGGGCATTCTGTTGAGTTTTCCATTCTAGGGTCTTCAATACTAAGATGATCAGCACCGTAACAATATTAAGTAAATAATAAATACTTGCTGGATTGACCAAACCAGAAATATTGTAAAATTAGCCTGGTGAGCCATTTTGGTGTTTTCTCTTCTGGTCTCTGCTAAAACAAGAAGTGCAGAGAGCTGTGAAATATTCTGTTTTGTGGCTTGGTGTTTTGTTTTAGCACTTAAAAGTTAAATATTTTTAAACATAAAAAGTTTGGAGTTTGAGTGTTGCTAGAAGTTTACATGAAGTATGTATGAGTACCATTTTACATATGGGAAAATGAAGTCAGAATTTGAGATTTGTCAAAGGCCATACCGTGAGTCAAAGTGGATTAGATGTGAGAACTCACTGTCTTCCATGACTACTCCACTAGAGCACCCTGACTTTCATTGTCCAGTCTTTTGTCTCAGTAGTTATTAATCTGTGGTCCATGAAGTTCTCTTTAGGGGTCCAAAAAAGGAAATATTTTGAGAACTGTGTGAAGGATGCTAGGATTGGAGATAAAATAATGTTTCAAAGTGGTTCAGACTGAAAAGGCTGAGAATCATTGATGTATACACACTGCACAGTGGACTATTCTAACTGCAGAAAATGGGAAATCCCATGATTCACCTTGTTTGAAGCAGCCCATCACATTGATCCCAGAAAACTCATACGTGGGTTAGGTTGGGATTATGATGTTACCTCAATATTTATGGTGAAGAAAGTTCAAACTTCTCCTGTGGAGATTCCTTATCAACAGATATCTGCTAGGAATTAGGATAACAGAAAGTTATTTGCATCATTTCTCTGAATGATTTCACTGAAGTAAGCATCCTATGTATTGTCTTTTAATTCTTAATTTGCCCTTTTTGAGACGTATTGTGTAATGGGAAGAATGAAATGAAACATACTCTTTCCCTTCTTTTCTGTATAAATAACTTTTTATTAACCACAAATTACCTGGGATTGCTGGGAATCCATTGTGTGTTCTTCACAATAACTAAAAAGGGGAGAGAGCAAGCAAGATAAAATGGTTATTCCAGAAAATGTGAAAGGGAAATTAGAAGTCTTCAGTTTAGAAACAGGCTGCTAAGACTGAAACCTAAACACAACCACTTTCAAGATTATTTTACTCATTGTCTTAATATATATACGTTCCAAAAGAGACTGCAATTGTTGCCAGATGTATAGCTTCTTTTCCTTTTTCCTTCAATGTATACTATCAAATGTAGTCCTAAAGCTTCTGCTACTAAAGAATATACTTGAATAATAGGATGGCTAGTAACAACTTGATATTTCAGTTAGGTAGTGTATTTTTTAATCTCTTTATTTAAATCGTATTAGGGTCTGAGTGCTCATTAACTTTTTAAGCAAACAGAGGTACATAAGTATGAAGTATGGATGTTTGATCCTAAAATTCAATTGATATGAAGGCATGATATTGCACACAGCATTTAAACCAATGTTATTGGCAGAACAGAACCTCTTCATTAAAGTTGTTGCCGGTTTTAGTTCAATTCCTTTGGCCTCACCTCAGATTAAGACACCTGAGCTGCTGGAAATGAAAGGAAAGATCAACGATGAATTGATCATTTGGCGAAGAAATAGAAACATTAACTGGAATCTCAAAGGGTGTGTTGGTTATGTTAAGCAAATGAACTAGTTACTATCAGCCTTAGTTCACCAATAATTATCACTGCAGTCAATGGTATCTACTATTCCAAGAGAGTATGTGAATTTCCAGAATCAGTAGGGTTTGGTTTGAATGCTTTCCAATTCCACCCAAAAGTCTGTTGGAAACCCAACTACAAAATTAGCCCAGCTAGAGATTCATCTTCCGAGTTTGTGTTGGACAGTTTTGGCATTTTTACAAAATTAAATGAAATTTTCTCCCTAGCACAGTTCCTGTCATAACATTGCTGTCACATTTTTAAAAATACATGTGTTATAAATTGTTATTTAAACATAGATGTGAGCAAATGGGGAGAACTAAATTGTTATATAAATTAACATAGGATTTTAAAGGTGTTTTGGGGCATCTTTTTATTTTCACAATATTAGACAGTTAATTTTAGGATGTCAGTGTTCTGCAAATTGATGTAGACTATAATACTATGAGCAGTCAGACCAAGTAGAGGTGGGTTTTTTTAAAATGTATTAAACACACACATGAAGAAAAGAGAAATTAATGTTAAACTGCCTGACAATCAGAAATGAAATGAGCATGAATTCTGAAAACTTTGCTTTGTCCTGCCCCTCATAATGGCCAGTATATCTCCTGCATTTGGGCTGATTTGCATTACTTAGCCAATGCAATGAGGCCCTGAACCCAGCATAGCCAGTCACAAGAGAGTTAGTGTAGCAACACCCTTTAGTGACATAGAACTAATGTAACAGTTCCTGTTCCAGCACCCTCCTTGCAGCTCATGTAGGGGGCATGGGAAACAGAAGCTGATCAAGGCTTTCCTGTGTCCTAGTAATCACCCACTGCCATAAGAATGCAATGGAGTCACTGGCAGCTGACATAGGTGAGCCTGAAAGATACTGTAAACTAACATACAAGGACCAGCTTGGCAAGTGCAAAGCAGGCTCAGTATCGGGGAGTGTGAAGGTTGATTGATTTTCAAAGGTGCTGAGCAATTGTAACTAGGATGGGTCAAAACTGGTGTTTGACAGAAATATGGGTTTTCAACAAAACAACACTTTGAGAAGTGTCTTTCTGTAGAAAATGTCAATATTTAACTGAAAAATCACTCAATGATTTTGGCCAGAGCAAAATATTTCAATTCAAAATGGTGCCACTGTGCCTCATGGGAGGAGTTGTAGTTCAAGTATCTCATGCTCTTATTCTTTGTCTATGTTGCCAGGCAACATCTCCCATGATGCATGGTCAGGGACTCCTGTGATTCACCATTCATCTCACCATGATGAGGGAAAGTGGTGCATCAGGGGAAATATAGCCAAGACAGAGAGCTTAGCCCATAGAGAATATGTATATCAGGCACCTGAACTATACCTCTCATGAGGCACAGTGGTGCTATTTTGAATCTAAATATTTTGGGCTTTGGCCAAAATACTTTAATTTTTGATATTTCACCTAAAAAGTCACCATTGTCTGTCTGCAGGAGAAAAATCTTTTTTTCCCAGGCAGCTCTGCTCAAAACTTACAACCTCGAATTGGAGATATAGCTGCTTGATATTTCTGAAAATAAATTCCTAGATGTCTCAAGTAGGCACCAAAATTTGGTGGCCACTTCTGAAAATGTGGGCATCTACCACTGATTTATTGTGTGACTTTTGGCAAAGAACTTAAACATCTGTCTATTTCCCATTTGTAATTGTAAGAATTGATTGATTAACAATTGTCCAGTGCTTTGAAAATGCCAGCCCACATTTACAGGCTAAGTATTGTTTTGAGGTAATTCACTAAGCATAAAGAATACAGAAAATGTGGGCTTCAGTCAATTGTTTCCAAATCTTATGAACCAGAGAGAAAGAGCAGATCTTTCTTTTTTGTTATTTCCAAGCAAAATAGCTCAGGGGTGTGCAATAATGACACTACTCTGGTTCCAGGAAAATAGGGTGTACTCTACTATAAGCTCATAAGTGAAGAATTACCTACAAAGAATACTTGTTTCTCACTTTCTCATAGAAATCCTGATGAAGGTGAATGTAGGCTTGGAGTTGTCATTACATTGCTCAAAAATTGTGTACACTCTCCTGTTACTGTCAAGTTCTAGGTCTCTTTGCAAGTCAAATGCTACTTTATTAACTTCCTTCAGGTGTCTAAAGAACTTTCTTTGTATCCACATAAGGGAACTAAAATAATTGAGTAAATATCTACTGGTAGAAATTCTCATTATTAATCTTTCACACTTCACTCTCTGGGGTACTGTGTAAGAAAGAGTTTCTACCACTTGTTAGCTTTGTATTAAAAGTATCTTGTTTTATTAAAGATAATGTTTAAGCTTCTGTAAATATAAAACAGAAATTGGGACCTGGCAGATAGCTGGAATGGTAAACCTATAGGGTCTGCCAGAAGGCAGTAATGATAAGCCAGAGATGCGCAGAGCCTAGTACAAAATAGTGGCACGTGTGATTAGGTGAGAAATATGATTAGAATAAACCCAGGTTTTCTGAAACGTCATGAACCTGGGCTGATGTTTGTGAATTTGACTAGATTTCAAACTTACCCTACCTTTGAATGGGTTCAGGATTGTACCTGAAATTTTTGGCACAGCTCTGGAGAGCACTCCTATGATATCTCCCAGTTTTTTTAAGAACACAGTCACAGCAAGATTACTCTAAAATTATAGAAAGAGATGTTATCTACAGGTTTTTTGAACCATTCTATATTTAAAATATGGTTCAGAAAACCTGTAAATAAGTTTCCATTTTCTATGGTGTTCTGTAGAACCTTTCAGTAAGGGTGGCCTGAAGTAATGTTCTATAAAATCCTACTGCATTACTATAGAGTGATTTTTTTTCTCTCAAATATTAAAGGAGATTTCCTTAAGGAAATATGAAAGGTTATGAAGATTCTAAGGGTAGAAATATACTTGAAACTGCATACTATAAATGCAGCTAAACCTAGATTTCTACTTTTCTATCAGTATCTCCTATATAACTCCCAGATAGGTTGTCAGTTCTTCTACAAACTTTTTTCTCCCCATGACAATATTTCAGGTCCATACTTGACTAATGGAGATATTAATTACTCATTTGGGTCTTGGTGCGCAGTCAGATTGCAAGGAATTCAACTAAAGTCATTAAGGATGCACACAGTGCAAACGTCCACTAATGTGGATCTGTGTCTCAGTTATACATAGGTGCTGGAACTGGGGGCGCCAACGCACCTTCTGGCTTGAAGTAGTAATAACTCAAATACATGGTTTCCACCTTCATCATCCCCACTATCGAAACTGTTCCAGAACCTCGGGTTGTAAATGGCACTACATCTCAATCCCCAACTACATCCCCAAAGTTTTGTATTGCTAATCAATAGAGGAGGGTCTTCTGAGCTTCCTTGAACCATGAGGTAGCTTCTGCCCTTCACTCCACCAAAGTCACACAACTAATTGCCCTTCTTTGGCTGTCTCCACAACTCCTCAAGTAAATAAATAAAAAGCAAATCCACATACAAACATAACATTCATATTAGAGGAGCCTAAGATACCATGCAAAAGTTTAGTGAAAAGTTTCCCACACAAAGTAGTAGCTGAAGGGTAGCTTTGCTTTATATCAGTAATTTCAATATTGTAACAGCTGTTTTCACCAATAGCACTACTTTGTACACAGAGAAAACAATAAAAATCACATTATACCAAAAGGGTCAGAGCTTGGTGGTTGAAGGCTAATCATACTTACTTACGCTCCCACAATGGGAGGAGTTTGAGGAGTGAGAGAATGCACTGTGATGTTGCACTTTTACATTTTTGTTTGTTTCTTTGATGATTTATAGTACAATATCTAGCCATGGATCTCTGAGCCTCGCTAACATTCTCCTCAATTGGAGTTTTGCCCACAGATTGATGGGTAAGAGGTGGTTCTCAACAAAAATAAGGTTGTTAAATCCTCCATGTTAGGAGATGAATGAATACAATGTATTTTGAGAGTGGAGAGAATCTGCTACAAAGCTGTTTCTCCTCTGATGGGAACAAAGGGGGAATGAAACCTTTGGAACCTTGGAGCATTTTTTCTTTTTGCTTTTTTAAAATATAATTCCCCCTCCCATTCTTCCAACTTTACCTGATGTCCTCCTTACACCAATCAGGAATACAGAAATGTAATAAAATATAATTTTTGGGAATTTTGAAGATGACTTTGTTTAGGTTAGTGCTTGTATGAGGCTTCTGTAACCTCTCCTTTGCAATGTCTCTTCATTGTGATAGCAAATACTAATCATGTGGGGAAGATTAAGATTTTGCAAAATGAAATTGAACTCTGACATTCATCCTCCATTGCAAAGTACTTTTTTTTTCTTGACTGAAAAGCACTGTGACTACTGCTTTGTGTAGTGCAAAAGCTCATGACCGCGGTTGCCTGAAAAGTGTGGGTTAGTGTGCAATCACATGAGAGAGCTGTGATTGAACTCAGCATGTAGTACTCAAAAGTACTAGAGAGGAAACTGGTCTTTACTTTAAATATGTATCACAAAAATTCCACACATCATTTTCCATAGCAGGCAACCACAAAATGGCCAGGTTCCACCCAGCCCTGTCCAAAGGATCTCAGGGTTGTCTCTGAAATCCTACCACGTGGACAGTAATGTGATGTGCTACCTTATAGCATAGGACTATAGGTAAAGTTCACAGCTGAGTGGATATTGCACTTGAATGAGAATGTATCAAAGCCTATATACACCCAATGGCATCAGTGTATTTATAATATCAGAGACATGGCATAGAAATGCTGCAGTACAGAGGAGTATTGATTTTTAGACACTACTTTTCTATACATTAAATTGTATATTTATGGAACAGTTGAAAAAGATTTTTCTAAATTTACCCACCACCGCCACCACCCATTCCCTGTTTATGCCCATATGAGGTTTATTCAAGATAGGGTAAGTCTGTCTTGTGGCTTTTTACTCAACTTTGGGGACTGGGACTGAGGTTCCTCAGTGTGGTCACCTCACACCAGACCCAGTCAGACAAGACACCAGGAACAAAGATGTATTCTGTAAGGAAACACATAGCAAGGTTACAGTCCAGCAGCCTCTTTTCTGCTTGCCTCATGCTGTCCATGCTCTCTGCTAGGAGGGTAGAGGATACTACTTGGCAGGCACCAGGAAGTTCTCCCAACATGCAGCAGTTTGTAATCTATAGTCCCCACTGTTGCAACTGAAGCACAGTGGACCTTCAGCTGCATAAAAATAAGTAAAACACACTTACCTGTGTGTACATAAACTACATATATGTAAGTATACATTTATTATAATTTACATTTTGCTATGGTTCTCTTCATAAATCATCTCTTTTCAAACTGATTATTTTTAAAGCCTTTTTAAAATTACCCCAATTACATTTCTGGGCAGAGTGAAGAAACATCCACTAAATGTATTGACTAATATTAATTCAAACAGCCACCAAACAAAACATTGTTACCCTCTTGAAAGAACAAATCTTTGTAAGTGAGTCTTATGCTTGACTCTGAAGGTCAATACATAATGTGTTTTACTGGATCAGCAGTGAGGGTAAGTATCATAACTGGAATCCCACCATTCAGAATCCCACCCTACTGCCATTGCTGTTGAGTTCAATCTAGGGACTGTTCAGTGAAGTACCCACCTGAGCTCAGTTTCTACACTTGTATATAAAGAAAGAGAGTGACAAATGGGAGTATGGATGATCTTGAAATCAGCCCTGTCTGTGTGGATTTGGGAGCTTAACTTCTGGCACTAAGTTTGAAATATTTGGCTAAGGCAATTAAATCTGGATCCTCCAGCAGCAAGCGAGCAAAGAAGTGGTTCCTAATTTAATTCTATTCTGGGATTTGTTGATGATTTAGTCGCCTAACAACTGTTTATGCCTTTGAAAATCTCCCTCAAGGTGAACATTCTACTTGAAATAGGACAAATATTTACTCAGACAAACTCTTGTTGGCAGGATATGCTCCATGTGTTTACAAAGAAATACATTTTTTTTCCTATGGCAGATGTAGTCATAAGGATAAAATGAACCTCAGACAAGTTCATTTTAATAAATGTAATCCAGAACCATTAAGGTGACTTATTTTGATCATCTTCCTTGCACTTACTGCAATTAAAGATTACTTTAGGTTCCATCGTCTTAATAACCACTGCAAAGTGATTTACTTTTTAGATCTGTTTTAGTGTGATGTCTTTGAGTATGCTGTCTTCTATGATGATAAGATTCTGGATTTAATTTACTTTTGGAATAGATTTTAACGTTGCTTTTAGACTTCTATATTTTAAGTCACAGGGTCATGTGATGCGGTTTCAGATGATAGCTTTATTCTGTTGATGCTGTAGGTAGCCAGTTGTTTCCAAGCTAACTATGTTGTATTTGTGGCTGCTGTTGAAATACCAAAGATCATGCAAATGATCCAGTTCTAAGATGAAACTCTCAGTAAAGTGTATGTTTTATTTTTTTCTGGCCATGTAATTTGAATGCCTGAGATCCATCTATCAAAGCAAGCTTTATATTTTGAATTAAGATCCAGCAAATTAAGTGTGGAAAGTACGTGAGATGCTTCAAAGACACTCTGAAACAAAATCTGTGCAAAACGAATGTTTGATGAAACCTTTGAGCAACTGGCAATTGATTGTATTGCATGCCACACTTTATAGGATCGGTGTCCACAACTTTGAGAAGAATTGTGTGGAGCAGCTGGAACCACAGTTTCAGCCATGGGAAAAAAAATGTGCAGCTCAATCGACAACTAGGCAAATGGCTCTGTGGCCAGCGTGTTAAACATTCCTATCAAATTGGTCTATGGAATCACACAAAGACCCACTAGTACAAAAGGATTGTCAATGTTTTCCTCAAAATCGAGGGTGAGCCACATCAGGGTCCAATAGATTAGTCTTCTACTGCACCAGCTAACAGAGTTACTCCATTAGTTAAAACAGTAGAGATCAGAGGTGTGATGCTGAAGGTCCCAGGTTCATACCCTGCTAACGCATGCAGGCAGTAATATCAGGTTTATATTAACTCTAAGTTTACTTGTGTTTTTCCCTTTGACTGGGATAAATGGCTGTACAACATCTTATTGTGTAAATAATTCCCATTCTTTCTGGGAACTACAGTATATGAAAATGGACATATGTTAATAGTTGAAACAAAACACCACACAGTCAATGACCAGCCTTAATGAACTACATACTATGCTGAGGCTTACTGAATTCTAACAAAAAAAATTCTCACTCTGCAATGGAATAATTCAGGCAATAGCTTGTCACCACTGCTTGCTGCAGGGGGCGAACTGCTAGAATCTTCATTAAGCCTATACATTTTCTGCAATGTTTCTAATAGTACATATTTTTGCATATAAAATCCTTATGGTAGACCTGAAAATGTATCATAAAGAGAGGAAAATGGTTATATTATGATTGGAAATATCCCTCATGAATACAAGTTAAATGCCATTTGACAATTCTTGATTATTTTTTAACTTTAATGTGACTATATTGCTCCAGGACTTTAAACTAAGAAGAATACAGGGATTTTATTAATCTGACTTCAAAATGAAATAAAGTATTCATCAATGAACAATTTACTTGTCTGTCCTATTGTAAATTTCACTCAGATGTACCATTTACTACTTGTAAAAGTTGCACACTTTTATTAGAAGAGTTAAATATTTTTTGTCCAGCAGGGCAGTCATCTATAAAATGATAAACTTGGTAAATACTGAGTCTTCGGAATATCAAGCTGAAAAGCTTGTCAGAAGAATCAGGACTTCCAGCTCTCAAACTGTTCCAGTTCACTGACTGAATCCATGGAGTAAGAACAATTTGAGCATAGGTCAGAGTACTGCTGTCGTTATTTTTATATCGAACTTCACCAGTGTTCTCACTCAATAGTGATAGCTAGAGACTGGCAGAACAGGTTTGACATAGAGCAGGTACAGACAAAAGTAACTGTTAGATCAGATATTGGCCAATCTTGAGATACTCAATTTGTCTATAGTTACATTAGCAGTAGAATAATTTGTATACAGTGATCTAGCGATTTTTGCAAGAAAACGTAAGCTACCTACCTAAATAAATGTATGGTATGAAATTAAGGTTATGCCACAAGTGGAAGAAAGAAACTAAAAAAATTTCCATAGGACAAAAATTACAAAAAAATAAAACAGATTGTCTTTTTGGGTGTTTCTTACAGGTATATCAGTAACTTTTCTATAGGATGGAACATAAACAATTAACAGGAGATAAGAAAGAAATAGGAATCTATACTGTAGACTTTTTAAACATAAAATACTCAGACTTCGTCTGGGACTCTATGAAAAGGAAGAAACAGCTATCCTACTGTATTTCCCTCTTACACACACTGTACTGCACATCTATCTCTGTCTAGACATTTATACCAGGTACCTCACAATAGTATCTGATTGTCTACATGTCAGCTTACAACAGACAGACTTAGTTTGCACATCTTAGTTCTCCTTTCTTGACTATCTTATCTTCCACTTCACCTGCCTTGCAGAAAGTCTTCATTAACAAGCCAGTTACTTTCTAGCTACTTCTTTGTCAATCATGCAGAATGGACAAAGGGGATGCTGCTGAGCAAATGCAGTTGAGGTTAAAAGTTGACTCCAAAGCTTTGTCACAATTCATTTGATTCTCTCTGGTCTCTTGCACCTTAGGGATGAAAGGGGACTCAACAGAAGTAGGTAAATGGCTAAAGACACCAGCAGATTTGTTTTCTCCTGTTTTGCTAGCTGATGTTTGTGCCGAGACAGACTCCTCTGACAGCTACAAGAATGTGGCTGTGGCTACTGCTTTAAATGGCATGATGGAAGTGTTAGAGATGAAAATCTGTTAAATAATTAACCACTAAGACCAGCTGTAGTGCTCAATGACTACCAAGCTGGAACAGCCAAGGCCAGTGGTGCAGGGAAGGCAGGCTGAGCTGTGGAGGATGGCCAAACAGCACAATAATGATAGGGCTACCCCAGGCTCTTTTTATTGGCAGTCGTCTTCCTGCTGTTCCTTTCCTCATGCAGAATCACTGGAGCTAATCGAATAGCCCACCACCAGCCAGCTTTACTCCTCCACCCGCTTCCAAGACTATTTCCTATCCTACTCAACAAACAAATGTAACTGCAATTCAGTCAGTTCACATGAGTCAACAAAAGCATCTGCTGGATTTTGAGGAGTGACTCAGAGCAGGTGTGGTGGTTGCACTCTCAGATCCAGCTTTCTGCCCTCTTCCATGAGAGAACTCTTTAAGCTAATACTCCAGTGGAGGTACTAGGTCACCTTCACTCTTCATTTGTTCTGGTCCAATCTCTCTCCACCTTGAACCACTATTTAATTTTACAAGTAAATACCTGCTTAATCATCTCCCCCTCTGAGTTCTGATCCTCTCTTGTCTGCCAGCCGAACTAGACAGTTCCCTTTTCTTCCTTGTTTGCCATTAGTCCCCTCAAGGAAAGGTCATTAATGGAATAAGTAAGGCAACTTTTTGGCAGCTAAAATATTTCCCCAAACATGAAATTATGTAATTTAAACCTAGTAAGATTAATGGGAAATGCATATTAAAAAAGCTGATCCATACTGATCAATAATTACATTGCAAATAGCTTCATAAAAATACACAGAAATGAACATATTTTAATTCTAAACCTGTAGAACTAAGAGTTGGAGGTATAAATACAGACTGAACAAAGTGAACTGTCAAAGACCAAAAGAACAGTGAGAGGGGAAAAATGGTGATGAGACTCAATTAGTGAAATCCAGTTTAACCTTTTTACTTCCCTAAGTCCTTACTGAAAAGGAAAACCAGGACTCTGTCAAGGAAAAAAGTGATCCAATAAGTAACACAAGCAACAAGGAATATAGAAGAGAATCTGCATTATATGTAACCTGACGGGATATGAACTAAAAAGTGATTTGAAATTGTTGATTGCCAACTAAGATGAAAAAGAGAGAGATCAAAAGCTGTGTGTGTGAATGTCCATATCTACCCCATAGAAATGTAAGTCTGGAAGGGACCTTGAGAGGTCATCCGGTCCAATCTCCTGCACTGAGACAGGACCAAGTAAACATAGACCATATCTGGCAGGGTGTTTGTCTTACCTGTCCTTAAAAACCTCCAGTGATGGGGATTCCACAACCTCCTTGGAAGTCTGTTCCCATGTTAACTATGCTTATAGTTAGAAAGTGTTCCCTAATATCTAACCTAAATCTGCCATGCTGCAGAGTAAGCCAACTACTTCTTGTCCTACCTTCGGTGGACATGGAGAACAATTGATCACTGTCAACTTTATAACAGCCCTTAACATATCTGGAAATCTTTAGGTCTACCTTTTAGTTGTTGTTTGTTTTTTTCCCTCAAGACTAAATATGCCCAGTTTTGTAACCATTTTTCATAGATCAGGTTTTCTAAACCTATTATCTTGTTCTTGCTCTCTTCTGGATTCTCTCCAATTTCTGCAAATCTTTCCTAAAACGTGGCATGCAGAACTGGACAAAGTAGTTCAGTTGAGTACTCACCAGTGTCAAGTGGGACAATTTTCTCAAGTCTTACATATGATATTCCTGTTATTACAACCCAGAATGATGATAGCTTTTTTGCAACTGCATCAGATTGTTGACTCAAATTCAATTTGTGATCCACTAAACCCCCTGATCCTTTTCATTTGGGAGTAAAGAGGGACCTGAGTTTTCACCCTGACTCATCCACTGACTTGTTGTGTGGCCTTGCGTTTGTGTTGTGTATCCACAGCTGTAAACTGTGGATAACAACACTTACCCACCTAACTGGCAGAAGAAGACAAGGATTAAGTAGTGAGTCTATTTAGTGCTTTGCATATGTAAACTATTATATAAATAGTAAGAATTATTAAAGGACACTTATTTTGGAGAAAAAACTTGAGCATCTGGAAACAAGAGTTGTGATGTCACCTATAGTACAGATTTTGTGATAGTGAAAGCTATAGCAATTAAAGAAACTTTTAAAGACCAAGATTACATAATAAAGTTTACTCTAAAATTGTCACTTCTAGTGCCAAATCGTGCAGTCCTGACTCAGGAAGAAAACCTATTGACTTAGGACTCCAGATTTCCCCTTAAACAGCATGCATGTATTCCTGTAAAAAAGTAGACACACCTTCTGTTTTAAAAGCATTACATTAGAGATGGGCCTGAGCTGTAAAGATTTAGATCCATATTTTCTTAAAGTGCAGGAGCATGTGTGTGTGTGAGAGAGAGACACAGACATTTCAGGGTTTAGATTCATTCTGGTGTGGAATTTAAATCTGGATCTGAACTTTTAGAAGGTTTGGGGTTGTCTGAAGCTTTGGTTTGGACCCATTTCCACTGAAAACAGTGCTGCTTCATTAGAATGACACATGTCATACAGTAACTTCATGCCAATGGTCTGAACATGGGAGCAGGATTTCAGCCAACCATACTGAATAATATATATTCCCATCAAAAACGTTACTGAAATAGTTTATTGCCAGACCAATTTCACTAAGGTTGCACATAGATAAATAAAGCAGAATTTGGCCCTACATGCCCAGGTGCATTGGTCACAGTGGCCATTCATAGTACAGTTCCAAATACAACTTTATTTGAAAGTCTGAAATTAATAGTATGGAACTTTTAAACTCTGGAGTAAGATCTATAAATAGCTTCAATCATTCACTGAATGTTTTAATGTAGTAGTTGTAATTTTTTTTACTTGAAGAA
This sequence comes from Mauremys mutica, assembly GCF_020497125.1. Classification (NCBI taxonomy): domain Eukaryota; kingdom Metazoa; phylum Chordata; order Testudines; family Geoemydidae; genus Mauremys; species Mauremys mutica. The sequence continues at coordinate 49,841,551 of NC_059079.1, read as the reverse complement.
CAGTAGGGAATAATGTCTGTAGCAAGTGAATCTATTCACACTACATGGTTTCTGTAGTTTTCAAACACTTTAGTTTGGCTTTGGCATCATCCATTTATTTTATATGTTCCATGTGATGAACATTATCCACAAACAGCATAACAGAGATGAAATAAGAAATTTTCTCCAAAAATATAATGGACCAAATTCAGTTGAAATTGAAGTTGATGGAGTTGCACCTGCTTATACCAGGAATAAATTTACCCCATTGTATGTAAAGAAAAAGTGTGTAACATCATGCCACACTTTGTCATAGTTTTGAACCATGATATCCATTTAAATGTTTTGTGACAAAGCTCTGTCCTTGTCTCCATGGGTCCTGCATTTCCTGGTGGATTTTGCTAGCCTCAGAGGCTCACTGTGACCCTTCACTTAACCCTTCTCTCTCTAGAGATAAGGGTCACAGTCTACTGAGTCATTTTCATCATAAGCCAGTGAGGGAGGTGAGGAGAACTATCCTCCCTTGCACAGTCTCTGTTGTCTCCCAGTCTGGTGATTAACCAGGGGGGTAAAGGAGAGGGAGCCTGGGCCCATCCTCTACTCCAGGCTCCATCCCAGGGACCCTAATACTATCAGCTGTGGTAGCTGACCTTTTAGGAACAGGACACGTACAATTCCCTGGGCTACTTCCCCACCGCAGCCTCCACTTCCTCAAGCTCCACTTCACCCTTATCTCAGGGCCTCCTTCTTGTGCCTAATACGGTGTGTACAGCTCATTCTCTCCAACAGTGTAACTTCTCACAGCTCCTGGCATGTGCACCCACCAGACTAACTGGGAGGCTTTTAACTAGTTTCAGCCAGCCCCTGATTGGCTTCAGGTGTCTCAATCAACCTAGCATCCTCCCTGCCTTCTGGAAAGCTCTTAATTGGCCCCAGGTGTCTTAATTGACCTGGAGCAGCTGCCACTTACTTATCCTGGTACCAGGGATTTGTTTAACCTGGGGCTAATATAGCTATCTCCCACTACTTTTCTATAGCCATCTGGCCTTGCCCCATCACAGTTTCTAGAACTTGTTTTTCATAGGGTAGTCTGATTTGAATACTTGGAGACCTGACCATCTTTGGGTTTTAGTCTAAGAGACACTATATAAATGCACAGCATTATCAGTATTTTATTACTACTATGCTCAAATCCCCACTGTAAAGCAGATTTGTTATGTTTTCAAAAACATCTTCATATGATTTATTTCGCATATATAACCACTTTTTTTCCCCATGGATAAATATACTGAGAGTGCTTAAAAGTGTACTGTTTGCACAGCAAGGGGAGAAATAACATGATAGAAAAGCATTAGAAATTTTAAAACTTTTCTATTGCTTAGGAAAGTTGGTTGCTGCAAGCCTAAGAAAACTAATCTTATTGTACAAAAGGATAAGCCTTTTACATTTACAAGTATTTCTCTAAGCATCTCAAGGTTATTTTGTCAAGAGGAAGCAAACACTTTCATCCTTTTAATGATTCTTTTATATATTCACAGAAGGTTATTATACTGATCATAGGCAATGCATCACCAGGGTCTTACATTGTAAAATTAATGAGTGATATCTGTTTGTCATAGTCTGTGAGGGTATACTGTGGTTTCTTATACAGGATTACCTTTGCTGGAAGTCCAGCACACACAGGAGGATTAATGAACTCCTTGCTACTAGTCAAAATGATGTCCTACTGATACCATCTGGATGTCTGTTGGAATCAACTTGAGTCCTGCTGATGGGAGCTGGAGTTCAGTTGGTAATTTGCATCTTATACAGGAGTCTTTAAAATGGTGATTAATCAGCAGGATGGGTTGACTGGTTGGGTTTTTATTCCTCAGCTTTGTTAGGTCAGAGACTAAGATAATAAAGACAGAAAACTTGGATAATAAATGCTTTAAAAACTCATCAAAATGAAAATAGCCTTTTTAAACTTTTCTATTTCACCTAATAAACAGTGGCCCTGACAATCTACTTCCTTGTTCTGCATAGATTGCAGTCCTATATAATTTCATCAATTTAAATCCACAGGCAGAGGGTCATTCATGCAATCATTCGGTCTTTTGTTTCCTAGGTAACAGCCTTGTCAAGAGATGAAATATGGCCACCCTCTTTCTTATCCTCTATTATTTGTTCTCAGGCTAATCCATATAATTCATTAGTTTCTCTCTCTTTTTTTCCTTATTTTTCCCTCCTCTCTCACTCAGTCATTTGGTTTAGGTGACAGTTGAACAGGACATTTATTTAGTGTTTCATTTGTACTGAAAATAGAACAATTATTTAGATAAGAACTTTTAAAGACTCTACATAGGAAAGCACTGAAGAGTTCATATGATCTACAGGTTGAGCCTCTACTTGAACCTTATTTGTGACAAAAGGGAACAATCCATCTTTTTGGAGTTTACCAGCCATGCAGTTGACTAATTTAAGGAAAACTAAGAAAATCTGTAAACAATCAAAATTTGTTCATTGGTAGAATTTTTGCCATGGTTGAGGTTGAATTAGCAATTTCAATAGAAGGAATTACTGCCTCTGCCTTGATGCTTTAGAAGAAAACAGCTTCTCCATACCCATACCATAGAAATATCGATCTGTAAATAAATATGTAACACACTGTGTGGTCCCTTTCTGTGCCTGAAGCAGAGGATATGTATGTATTACAGACAGAAAACTTTACTTCAACCTGTTCTAACTTTTAGGTCTGTGGATCCCCATTTCAATCTCAAGTGTGTTGACCATCACAATGCACCTAGCTAATTGTGCAATGATCAAGTGCCCAGACAGAGAATGAAGCTTTGATCAATCTTGAAGCATGACAGTTGATTACCCCAATATTATCATGCATTGCTATAAATGTTACGGGTCATGACACCATCCTGCCACAGTATTTGACTCTGATCAACCCAGCAACAAATTCCCCAATTTGGACTTGATTCAATACTGCATTAGTCAAATTTTATGCCAACACAACTCCATGGAAATCAGTGCCATTACATTGGCATAAAGATAGTGTAACACAATAGTGAATCAACCCTTTGATTTTCTGTTTGTAAAAGTAATTTCCCTCATGTTTGTTCTACGTTTACTGACCATTAATTTCAAACTGAAGCATGTTAATCATAATTATGAATAGCCAATTTTTTGTTGTCACATTTTCTTAGGGAGAGTGAGTCTGCTGGAATTACATTCAGCCCTAGATTGGGGAAATCTAAAGAAGATAGACTTGTTGTTGTTGTTAAGCTAGGCTAATTGAAATGACTATTTTGACCAACCAAACAAAAAAGGGTTCTATTTTTTTATTAAAATTTTGATTTAAAAAATGTGAGTGAATGAATTAGTAATTGCTAAGAATGAAAATGTACCCTATCAAGAACACTAGAACATTCTGTTTTAAGAATCCTTCTCTCTTTTCCCCGCCCCCCATTTCAGGAGAAAGGGACCAGAACACAGTTACAAACATGAGTTTGATTTATCCCACTGGTATAGGGCGGATGTAATTTGACTGCAACTGCACCAGCAGAGGCTTTTGTTCCTAAGGGAAAATTCAACCTGGGAGAGAGGTTCTAGAACCAGGGGTTTAATTAAGGGAGGGCAGCTCTGAAGCTCTGTCAGTGGAAGTTGCCCACAGTTATGCACTGAATCACTCATCCTATGCTCCTGATTCCACTAGCGGTAGCATGGCCTGTTTCTGAGTCCAGGGCTGCCCAGAGGATTCAGGGGTGCTGGGGTCTTCAGCGGCCGAAGACCCAGCACTTTGGCAATGGGTCCTGGGGTGGAAGGACCCCCTGCCGCCGAATTGCTGCCAAAGACCTGGCACTTCGGCGGCGGGTCCCAGGGCGGAAGTACCCACCGCCGCGGGTATTCGGGGCTCTTCGGCAGCGGGTCCCAGGGCAGAAGGGCCCCCCCCGCCACCAAATTGCTGCCAAAGACCCGGAGTGGAAGAAGCTCCGAGGGCCCGGGCCCCACAAGAGTTTTCCGCGGCCCCCAGAGCAAGTGAAGGACCTCGCTCCAGGGCCCCTGAAAAACTCTCAAGTTGCCCCACTTGCCCCCCCCCCCGGGTGGCCCTGTCTGAGGCTTTCTGGTACAGGTTCTCCAGTGGTGGGAAGATTTTAACATTTTTTAGCATCTCCAGTAGTATTTCCACCTCAGAGGTATACCTTGGGTTATACCTTTTTCCTGGCCTCACAGGGGACTGACTGTAGCCCTACAGGTTTAATTACCCCCTTTAAAGTTACATGACAACTGTAGAAATAAGAGATCGGCGACATCACTAAGTTCTTCTAGACTTCCTCTGCTTAAACAAAAGAGGTGATTTGACTCCCACACCCCCAAGGAGATGCAGATAAATAGCTGAAATGGGAAATAAACAAAAAATACATTCCAGTCCCTATTTTGTATCCATTCCCTCATCAAAACAATTCTCTAGTATTACATCTTTCCAAGGGCTTGCTTTATTACCTAGTTTATTTTTTTTACTAAGTTTTTATAAAATAAATGAAATCTCTACTCTGCAAATGATTCTTCGTAGAGATATCAGAGCAACCTTGGAATCTCTCTTTTTTAAAAAATTCTTATTTAAATAGTTTAATGATTAGAGTTTTAAAGGTCTTGTTTCATTCTCAGGTAATTAATTTGGATATTAACCCCATGGTGATAATAGTCCAGAGCTCCAATGCTAAATTCATTAGCACATACCACTAAGGCAAATAGAGCTCCTGAAGCAAGATGGAACATTATCTTGATTTCTTACTTGTTTTATCTTTTCCATGGGACAGTTAAGTACTTGAAAGCTCATGCAGAGCAACAGTCAGGTGCAGATCTAGATGATTCGCTCTTAAAAACTTCTGACCTAAAATATTCCAGACGTAGCAAAAGGAGCAAAATACTTCACTCTTTCCCACAAGTGATAACCCCTTTACCACTACTTAAGATGCTAGTGGGGATGGAAATCATCTTATCATATCGCTTGTGACCTGTAGCCTCTTGCCAGATCCGAGTGTCTGGCCCTTGTACAGAGTCCAGTAAGAAAGATTTGTGCAGAGAAGTAATGTCTGTGTTTGAAGAGGATGGCATGCACCCTGCAAACTGCTACTGTGCATGCAGTATCTCTGCTGATTGGTTGCTACTTCACCAACCAGGATATATACCCTTCTGTGCTCCCTCATGTGGGATTGTGATCAAGTGGATTCATGCAATTTATGGATCCTTGGGTAAGCCCCTGCTCCTCCTGTGGCCTACCCTAACCACGATCTCTTCCCACCTGTCTCCCTCCCTTCCCAAAATCTATCTACAAGGCTTGGTGGTGGTAGATGGAGAGGCCTTGATAAGTTGGGTAAGATTCCTAACTTGTGGCTCTGTAAGTTGTATCCACATGTTGTGTCTCATTTTATATGTAGTGTGGAATCAGTTTGGGATACAGACTCTCTTTCCATCTTGTGTATAATGCCTAGCAGAACTGGACTTTGATTTCTAACGGGGGTCTCTAGGTATGACAACAATACAAATAACAAATAGCATCACTTCTATTGGGCCAGAGACTGACCTTGCTACAGTGTAGAGACATCTGGAGCTCCACATACTGGTCGGGCTCTGTGCCTACACAGAGCTAGCACATTCAGGGGGCCTATATACCTCAGCAGTAGTCATGGAGTAGTCAGTCCTACAGCTATTCTTCCTGAATCCCCTCCCTATGTAATAGCATCACACACTTTGCTCTTCAGTGCTGTGCATGGCAGTGTTCAGGAGAAGTATTGTGGTTGTGGAGAGATCCTCCCACAACATGTTAGTGTGTGGTGGGGTCAAATTCTCCAAGCTGAGAGAGTGGGAGACAGTTAAAATGACAACTAGAGCACACTGACATCTCTTAAATGAATCTGGCAGCTATGGATAACAGTCCTGTTAGGCCAAAGATCTCCTCTACCATGTCTGTTGGGGAGCAGGGGGAAGTTCCCTCCTTCCACCCCCAGAGGAAAGCTCTGGCTACATGCCATTGGCAACTGTCTCCTGGGGCTGCTCCAGCTCCAATGCTGTAGTAGCCTCCGCAGGATCATGTCTGTCACGTGTAGTCCAGGGATGTAGAGACCTTAGTCCCTGCCTTTTCTGTAACCCCATGGTACTTAACTGTGAAGCTCTTCAGTGCTACCATTCCAGCATCCCCAGACATATGCCTGCTGCTTGTGGTCTCACTGGTCCTGAGCCTCTGTGTGTGGAAGTGAGACTCATGTAGATACCTTCAGAATCTGGAATAGTAATATCTGTGGAGGCTTGGACAATACACAATATTCTGACCCAGATTTTTAAAATTGTGCTTACACAATTCCCAAAACCTAGGTACACATTCCTATGAACCATGAATCCAAACCCCAACTCACTTCACCTCCCAATGTCAGCTTTTACATAGCCAAACAATAGTTGTATCTTACTGATCCTTAATTCATAAGAAATTCTCCACATAGGTGGTTGGGCTTCTGTGATTGTAAAATTATAAATGATGCATGTAGTCTGGGTCTGAAATTCACTTTACTGTCTGAAACATCCACTGTGGGGAAGGCCATCTTCATCCTGAACTGGTCAGGTTCAGTAACACTTTGGCTACATCAGCCAATCAGTGCTATGTCATGTCGTGGCATCACTCTCTCTGCTTGTTGAGGTGTATTGTGTGTGTACTTATTCCTGGAGCTGTCTGAACATTCGTGTTTGGAGCTATACTAACATTTCAGAGGGGATTTGATTTAAAAAAAAACAACTACCAAAAATTATTACAAATAAGCTTTTCACATAAAACATTGTTAAACTAATAGAACAAAAGAATTTGCCTAATGGTTCATGAAAGTGTCATCAACAAAGAACTGCAGGCAATTAGCATCCTGGCATTCTAATAGTTTCCTATTATAGTTCAAGTTTTACATGTATTTGCCTAATTCTGGTCAGAGAACTGAGGGTATTGCCTCACAAAGACAATTAATGTTATGACAACTAATGACACTGACATAGTTTTTTTGTCAGACAAAGAAAGGTAGAATGTATAAACTGAAATGCACTGAACTTCCTGCCCCTTAGCATAATACTGGCAAATGAAGAGAAAAATAAAAAATATGGAGGTGTGTGGTGAAGAACATATATATTTGATATTTATCTACATATAGTGCAAATACAGGATCAAGTGCGCCACTGCAGGTAAATACACACACCATTTATGCACCGGTGATCACACGTCTGGCTTGAAAAACATCCTGCCTTCATAAGGCCAACATAACATGTACCCTGGACACTATTTAGTGCTGTCTTGCAGACGGTTAATGTGCAATATTGACCTGCTGGCACATAGCCTTTGGTGCTGATGGGAACACAATTGCTTGCTACTTTGTGGGCTAAGGATTCCAAGTTCCTAGCTAATGAGTCACCCTTTCTGTACCGTGCATGTGGAGGTAGAAGTAGATGCACTTGGGGGCCAATCCAAAGCCCACTGAAGTCAATGGAATGATTTCTATTGACTTCAATCAGGTTTTGATCAGAGCCCATGGCAACATTCTGTCTGGATTCTTCCCTGCTACCACTGAAGATCCCAGTGTCAGCACATTTTCTCATGCTGGGACCTATGAACAGGATTTGGTGTATATTGTACAAAGAATTTAAGAGTCCACCTACCAGTAACTATGGAGACTTTTTGGAAATCCCTTAAAAGATGCATTTAGAAGAAAGGTCTTCACTACAGAGTTCTCTTTGATAAATGCAAAACTCCCTCCACCCCTTTCCCTCAACTGGATAGTTGAATGCTCATAAATTTCCAACTCTATAATGTCTGTTCTTTATCTCCATAACAAAACTGCAGTGTTTGGCTGCTGAAAAAAAGCTTTATAGTGAAGTTACCCCATAGTGTCTGTCTTCAAATCCCTTTAGGCAAAAGTGTAATAACATCACAATCAAACACTGAATGTTTGAAACAGCTGTATAGATCCTTGGTACTATTGAGATTTAGAAATGCATTAGATTGCATGAATGATGTGATTTGTATATTGTAATAGACTAATGCATCCTTATTTTACTTAGCATTACAATTCTTTTAGAATAAAATAACTAAATTAAAAGAACTCACCTATTTCATGGACATCCCCTGTTTTTATGTCAATTCTATATATGTTTTGTTCCATAATCTGCCACAAATGTTATTTTTCTGCATTATTTATGCATTTTTTTTATTTACAGCATGGTGTCTCTTTCTAGTCCTGAATACTCTGTGTAATCTAGGGACTATTTCACAAAATTGACTTCCATATGAAAGCATAGAAATTTCCTATAATAGATAGAAGGTATATTTCAAATACTGAAATACTTACAATACAGAATATTGAGGGAATATTTAAAGTACTGAGGTAAACTTACTTAGGCTCCCACTGATTTCAGTGGAGAAGTGCTGCTTAAAATTGACGGTACAGTATGACCCATACTTGGACAGATCTAATTTGCCAGTTGCTAAGGATGAGCCTTCTAGTCTTTGCTCCACTCTGAATTCAGGGATAAACAGGCTGTCATGTGGTGTGGATAATTTAAAAAAAAAATGGAGGGGGGCAGGTAAAGGAAAAAGCTAGATGAAATAAAGGGGATAAATGGAGATGCTCAGGATAGGCAGGCTGTGTCCCTTCTATCCAGCCTGCCCTCTCCCCATCTGGAAAATAATAAAGCTTGAAAGTAAAAGAAAACAAATGGAATTCTACTTGGTGTTTGCTAGAGCAGGAGATGCTTCAGGGCTCCAGTCCCAGTCAGGCTGGATGCAAAAGGAGGAAATACATTCTGAGTAGTCAGGACTCATAGAGGTGTAAAGTAAATTAAGTCACTGCTTCCTGTGCCAAGTAGTCTCCCTTGTATCCAAGATTTCTTCACTCTCCTTACAGCGACTATGGGGCTACATAACCTTCCTGGGAGAAGGAAGGAGGGACTGGAATGGAGTGCATTTAGTTAAGAAATCTTTTCTTGTGGGTGGGGCTTGCAGGCTTGTGGGGGCTTTTTCTCCCCATCCATATTGTTTTGGTCAGGGAAGCATTCTTATGGGACCTGGCTGTGCTGACAATGTGTGTTTGGGAGTGTTTTTTGACTGTCTGGCTATCAAATGAGAGGAACCTGCCCCTCTGCCCACATACCCAGGGCTGCCCAAAGGGGGGGGGCAAGTAGGGCAATTTGCCCCAGGCCCCACAGGGGCCCCCACGAGAATGGCTGAGGCCCCGGCCCCGGCCTGACCCTGCCTCCGCCCCTCTCCCAGAGCCTCAGTGCATCCAGGACTGTCCCTGCAGTGTGGCTCCGGCGGGGCCTGAGCTTGCAGCCCCGCCCCCTTACCACACGGCTCTGAGCGGGGAGGCGCTCACGCTGCACCGCTGTTCAGGGACACTCCTGGATGTGGCACACTGAGACTCTGGGTGAGGGGTCAGCCAGGGGTAAGGGGCCGGGGGGGTTGGATAAGGGGCAGGGAGTCCTGGGGACAGTCAGGGGGCAGGGGTTGGGGGGCACTCAGGGGACAGGGAATGGGGGGGGGGTGGATCGTGGGCATTCCGGGGGTCTGTCAGGACTCAGCGGGGGGTGGATAGGGGTCAGGGCAGTCAGGGAACAGGGAGCAGTGATGGGGTCCCGGGGTGGTGCTTGGTGGGGGGGTCTCTGGGGGATGGTGAGGGAACAAGGAGCAGGATGGGTCAGGGATTTTGAGGGGGGCAGTCAGGGGGCAGGATATGGGTGGGGGTTGGATAGGGGGCAGGGCCAGGCTGTTTGGGAGGCACAGCCTTCCCTACCCTAAAGCTCATTCAGCAGTTTGAGGCTTGCAGAAGAGCCAAGCTGTTAGCTTTTCCATTAGGGCTACCATCCCTTTCACTTCTCAAATGCCAAATTATAGTCTCTATTTAATTTCAGTGCCATAGGGAGATTCATCTCAGGGGAGGGTAGCTTCATTAAAAATTAGCCACTGGGGGAGGGATCACATGAGAAGAGCAATATCCTACACCACCTACCTTCTTCCCAACCTTACCAAGGGAGACCACCCTCCCCTGCATTCCTTGAGGATTCAGAGGGGTTAATTCAGTGGTTCTCAAACTTTTGTCCTGGTGACCCCTTTCACATAGCAAACCTCTGAGTGTGACCCCCCACCCTTATAAATTGAAAACACTTTTTTATATATTTAACACTATTATAAATGCTGGAGGCAAAGCGGGGTTTGAAGAGCCAGTAATAACCCCCAGTAATAACCTCATGACACCCTGAGAACCACTGGGTTAATTTAATTTTAGCATCCTGTGTCCATTCACATGCATGTGCTATTTTGAGCATTTCAGTTTTCATAGGCTCATCCCAGATTCTGGAACAAGCTCAAATGCTCAGTTCGTGGAGTACGTACATAAGCTATACTAAAGACAAACCCACAGTAACCATCTCCAGTTTGTGAGGGAACCATAGAGCCAGTCTCTAGGAAACAGATAAATGCATGGAGGTTAAGTCCATTAATGGCTATTCGCCAGGGTGGGTAAGGAATGGTGTCCCTAGCCTCTGTTTGTCAGAGGGTGGAGATGGATGGCAGGGAGAGATCATTTGATCGTTACCTGTTAGGGTCACTCCCTCTGGGGCACGTGGCATTGGCCATTGTCGGTAAACAGGATACTGGGCTGGATAGACCTTTGGTTTGACCCAGTATGGCTGTTCTTATGTTCTAAGCTAAATGAACCCAAAGTTATGGAGACAGATATGAGTCAAGGAAGCCAGCAGAGTATCAGAAACCTGGAAAAATCTCTGACTGGATGGGCTCAGGCATTTGGTCACAAGCTGAGGTGGTTCAAAAGTTTTGGATTTTTTTTAAGCAGAATTTTTTTATTGTTTCTTTAAACAATCAAACCCAGCAAGCAGCAAATATTTGACTACACGCTTCTGAAACCCCAAACCATATTCAGGTTTTGGCAGACTAATTTCAGCTTTTCAATTAAAAAAAACACAACTAATTTTGAAGGAAAGCGGACATTGTCCACGATTTTTTTTCTACTTTTTAAAAACCCCTAGTTTTCGATCCAGAAAAAGTTTTGACGGAAAATATTTGTCCAACCCTTTTAATGAGCATTAGTGCCTTTTAGCACTAGCTGATGCTGATAACCAGTGATACCTTGTAAAGAAGTTTTCTCAGACCTGGGTTTGTGCCGAGATGCGGAAGGTTTATTTTTCTCAGGGCTGCCCGTGGGGGAGGGGGGGTGGGGACCAAGTGGGGCAATTCGCCCCGGGCCCCGCAGGGGCCCCCACGAGAATATAGTATTGTATAGTATTGCAATTTTTTATGGAAGGGGCCCCCAAAATTGCTTTGCCCCAGGTCCCCTGAATCCTCTGGGTGCCCCTCCACATACCTAAGGAGGCGCTGCGTGTGAACACTGCTTTTGTAATGTCCTTGGACATGAGGATGGTTGATGAACTTTGTCCTTGGGCAGCAGGATAGCGTTTCGGCAGCTTCCTCCGAGAAGTCTCCATCTTAAGAATCCATATAGGACCTGCACAGCCTGAAGTGCAGTTTTTGTAGCTCTCTCCAGGCTTGGCATTGCAGGATTGGGCCCTAAATGTTCCTGATGAAAACATATTTGGCCCAAATCCCATTGCCAGTTTGGGGTTATTAACTTGGATTGTGAACCATTATTTATTTTCCTGTGGGTACTTTGGAAAGCTACTGTGTTACAGTGGGCTGGGCCTTTAGCTGAACTCTAGCAATAATAGAATAAAGTCAATTATCTCCGTTTTGGCTCGGGCACACTTCCTCCTTTTGTTCCTATTTCATGGCGAAGATGCTCATTCCATTGTATAGAAATTGAATCATGGTATTTTTATTTCCCACTAACAAAAACCATTTTATTGTGCATTAACACCTCAGATTACATGCTTTTCATCTCTTTATTCATAACTTTTTAATGGCACTTATTTGGAGCTTTCAAACCAGTTATTTCATCTTTTTGCACCCAGTCTTTGCCTCTGGTGAGCACTGTCCAGCATCCATATCTATACTGGTTCTTTTGTGTAATGATAAGCAAAAATGCCTCCACCAGCATTTTTCCAGTAGAGTAACTTAATGGTGAAAATCATCTTTTTAAAATGTTAAGTTCTAAAGTCCAAATAACTTCTCTCTTGTGAACAATAGTCTCCCTACATGAACAATGGAATGAGTCACTATGCCTGACCTATGATGATGCCACTGAATTATAAAAATGGTTACTTAAAAGGCTCAGCAAATGCAAATACCATTATTCCTCTTTTTTAATGGTTACTTAAAAAATAACTCTCCTTATGGCTACATTTTCAAAAAGACAAATAGGAAAGAAGAGGCCAAAATCTGAATATGCATTGTTTGACCAATATTTTTTTTGGTAGATTCTCTTAATTAAAAATTGAACTAAAAAAGTATAAACCACTTTGAATATAATATTAATGCATAGAAACCATTCACACAGCATATCTGGTATATAATCTCAAAAGTATTAAGCTATCTAACCATACCCTCCTGTGCTCCATGCATTGGTGGAGGAGAATATATACTACATCAACTACTGGACACCAGAGCCTTAACTCTGCTCCTTTAACTCTCCCTTCTGCATACACCCTTTTACTAATCTCCTCCATGATTAGTTGTGGACATTTGGTGTGTGGTGAGTGAGGATAAGACCGTCTGGTAAATTGGGTTGGCTGGAGTTAATGCTATGTTGCTTGTTGTGTGGGTCTGCATTGTTCCTGAGCCCTGAGTGCTGCTACCTCTTTGCTATCCCTCTCTCTGAAGCTGATACAAAACTCTCATGATCTCAATGGGTTTTGGCTAATCTCAGGAACACAGGGCTCAATCCAAAGTGACTGCAGGAATGATGTTGCCTCTGATTGAAGAGGCCTTCCCCCAAACCTGTCTGCAAAGTGAAAATGAGTGTAGCCCACTCATCATGGACATGCTACTGTGGGTGAAAATTGAAACATGGTGAATTTGTATGAGTCATCAAATGATCTTGCTCAAAATTTTCTCAGTGGATGTATTTGTTCAAGCATGTCCTCAGCACACCCTACCTGCCAGACAACGGTTTGTGGAGGCATGACGCTTGTTGCTCCTGAACATTTCCCTGTGAAGAGGCTCAGCAAATGCAAATACCATTATTCCTCTTATTGCAAACACTTTGAAATGTTAGCTTTTAAACTTCAAATTTCACTATTGAAACAACAGACGTACCTAGAGTGTAGTTGTTCCTTAATACCTAAAAACCCACTATAAAATTATTTTTCTCTACCAAAAAGATGTAAATAGTTTTTAAAAAAATTCTATTAACTACTTATTTTTTTAATTGTGTTTTAACTACTGGATCAGTTTTAGTTCATTAAATGATTAATATTCACATCACTATTTGTTTTACATCGATTGTGAGAGAGCAAAATGTAATTTGGCAGTGAAATCTTATGCTGCACTACCATGGTCTCAGAGTACTAATATACAGTCTTGCATAACTTTACCTTTTGATTTATTTTTATTTACTCTGAAAACAACCATATTAGTTCAGACGAGGGAGGAAATAACTGCTTTGAATAGAATATGAACCAACCCAGACCTGGAACCAATCCAAGCCTTTTTTTAAAAAAGGTTGGAAAAGGTTTTATAACATGTTATGTTTCTGTGTCCTTCTGTTCTTTCTGAAGTCAGTTACAGCTTTTGTCAACTCTCATGATTAGATAAATCTCTCAATATTTTCTGCTTTATTTGAAGTCCTAGATCTTTGAGTCAAGTAATCACATGAGAATCTGTTTCATTTAATAATAATTAATAATTGTTTCTAGTCTTGAAGGTTGTGGAGAAAAGCTTGAAACATGAACCCTAATGACTTTAAAAAGAGAAGGCAAATAAAATGACCCAACAATGTATTCTTTTTTAAAATCTCATGTCTTAGGTCAATTGTGATTTATTTATTTTTGGGGGGGAAGGGGACTCATGATTTTTGAATGTTTGGGGATAGCAATGTTGTATCCTTTATGTCTAAGTCAGCACATCAGCTGTCCCATTGACTTCAGTGAGACCTACATTTGGTTATCTAAATTAATAACAAAAAATCAGGGAGATAGAAAATCATTCAAGTCTGTTAGTGCCAGAATTATTTCTTAACACTACATACACACGTGTGTGTGTGTGTGTGTGGTATCACTCATAGATATTACTCTGATTTCATATGAAATAAATGCACAAACAGAATCTAGAGCCTAAAATCAGAAAAAAAACAAAGCTTTAGATTTCAGTCCAAGGGTCAAAAAGAAGCACACCTAGTAGTAACAAATGCTGATACATTTTGGAAGGGATATTAAATTTTGCACTTCAGGACTTAAGCCAATCTCTCACTACTAGTGAGGAGGATGAGAATTATGGAGGCGGCGGGTGGGGGAGGGTTCCACATCTGCCTACTGCAAGGCTCTTATGCCTTCCTTTAAAGTACCATGTACTGACCAGTTTCAAGACAAGATAGTGGACTAGACTCAGCTTGGGTTTGATGCAGTGTGGCAATTCCAGAGTGTATCTAGTGTTTGCCTACATATAAAATCCAACAGTGAGGCAATCACACTTTAAAAACAAAAACATAGATACTCCACATTCTCCTGGCAATATCAGATTCACATCATATACTCACAATCTCAATTGAAAGTGGATATCCAATCTTGTAATAAATATCCAATCTCAAAAGAGGAAAGCTGTCCTTTAAGATAAGTGTTCTCTATCCAGTTTTTACATAATAGTGGGTATCTCATCCAGACATTGGCAGCTGGTAGATGGAATATGCTGAGGGGAAAAAGGGTAATTTGAGAGAATTCTCAAAGGTTTTGCAAACCCAAATACTTCAGTGACAGCATATCTAGATGGTACTGTGCAATATGCACACTTATCTTTTAAGAATCTTTCTGACACCTTCTCTGATAACAGATCATTAGAAGACTTTGTTAGGGTAGAGAGTTATTAAAATTTATTATTAAAGATTGGGTGTGATGAAATACTGAATTGGTTTCCCTTTGTACATGAATCCAGTTGCATCATGAATATTTGAATTCATGGAACCTTTATCCAAAAAAGAATCTAAAAGAACCTTATAGCATTTTTTTTCAATATATGTAATTACAAAGATTCACAATTTTTAAAAACAATTGATATGTACAACTTTATTTCTATCCATGAACTCACAATATTTATGCAGGTACTGGCCCTGATACTACACTGTGATGTGTATTGTCTGATCTCTGCACCTACCTGGAATGCCACTGACTTTGATTGGGCTCTTTGTGGGTGCAGGCATCTATGCAGATCTCACAGCAAAATTGAAGTCTATACTTTATACAGAGTCCCATATATGCTACAATTCTATGGACATACAATTTGCCACAGGATTCATCCTTTGGCACAGAATTGTGTTTCTGAATCAAAGTATTCATTTTAAAATGTCAGGTGTGCATCAATGCCATCCTGAGCCTACAAAAAGCTTGAGATCGTACTTATGGAAAGTGTGACCTGTTCCTGTCCATCTCAATGAGTTGTTGACTGGACAACCAGAGAAAAGTCAAGTCAGGGACACTCCAGATGAGACTTTATCTATTCTCTAGTCTCAGAAGTACACATCACAGGGTACGTCTACACTACGGGATTATTCCGAATGTGCATAAACCGGTTTTGTAAAACAGAATTTATAAAATCGGGTGGAGCGCGGCCATACTAAGCACATTAAATCGGTGGTGTGCGTCCATGGTCCGTGGCTAGCGTTGATTTCTGGAGCGTTGCACTGTGGGTAGCTATTCCCTAGTTATCCCATAGTTCCCGCAGCCTCCCCCGCCCCTTGGAACTTCCGGGTTGAGATCCCAGTGCCTGATGGGGCAAAAATCATTGTCGCGGGTGGTTCTGGGTAAATGTCGTCAGTCACTCCTTCGTCTGGGAAAGCAACGGCAGACAAGCATTTCGCGCCTTTTTCCCCTGGATTGCCCTGGCAGATGCCATAGCATGGCAATCATGGAGCTTGTTTTGCCGTTTGTGACTCTCACCGTATGTGTACTAGATGCCGCTCACAGAGGCGATTCAGCAGCGCTACACAGAAGCATGCTTTTGCTTTTGCATGACAGCAGAGATGGTTACTAGCCATATTGCACCATCCAAATCCTTCCTTAAATTGGAACTGAGGATGATCATGGCTACCAGTCCTTTTGTACCATTTGCTGCTAGTGCCCCTGGCCAATCAGCCAGGGGCGCAAAAGCCAAGATTGGTTACTAGCCATATTGCACCTTCCATCGTTTTGTACCATTAGCTGCTGTCATAAGTGCCCCTGGCCGATCAGCCAGGGGCGCAAAAGCAAAAATTGGGAATGACTCCCTGAGTCAATCCCTCCTTTTTGGTCTCTAAAAATAGAATCAGTGCTGCCTAATATAGGGCAAGTGTGGCTAGAGAACCACCGTATCATAGAACCAGAGAGCACAGCTGCTCTGTGTCAGAGCCTGCAGAAATTATTATCTGTATGCTATTCATATGGGGGTGCTCCTGTAACAAACCCCACCTGTTGATTCCGTTCTTCCCCCAGCCTTTCTTGGCTACCGTAGCATTGTCCCCCCCACTTGTGTGATGAATTAATAAAGAATGCAGGAATAAGACACACTGACTTGTTAGTGAGAAATGAGTTGAAGGCAGCCTCCAGCTGCTATGATAGTCCAGACAGGACATTAAGCAGTGTGTAGGAGAGAAGCCCAGCATCCCACTGCTAGTCCAGGGGCAAACTGAATCTTTTCTTTACACATGAAGGGTGGGGGCTGATGGAGCTCAGGCCCCCTGTTGCTATGATGAGGATGGTTACCAGCCATATTTGCACACCATCCATCACCAGAAAAAATTAGGGCCAATAGGCTGATGACGAGGGACGGTTACCAGTCCTTTGTACCATCAGCTGAGGCTGATGATGAGGATGGATTTCCATCTTTTTTGTACGATCAGCTTATGCTGATGATGAGGATGGATTTCCATCGTATTGTACCATCAGCCGCCATGGCGGGGGGGGGGGAGCAAGGATGTTGGTGTTGAGTGCTGCACTATCGCGTCTATCTGCAGCATTCAGTAAAGATAGGGTGACATGTAAAAGAGTCAGAGGATTGTTTTACCTTTCGCTTCTGGGGGTGGGTGGGGGGTGGGTGAGTAGATTGCCAAGCTATGCCCTGACCCGCGGACACTGTGTTTGACCCTAGAAGCATTTGGAGCTCAGCCAAGAATGCAAATAATTTTCGGAGGCTGCAGGAACTGTGGGATAGCTTCAGTCCTCCAGTCCATGCGCATCCATTTGATTCTTTGGCTTTCCGTTACGCTTGTCACGCTGCAAGTGCGCTGAGTCCCCTGCTATGGCGTCTGTCTGGGAGATTTTTAAAAAAGGATTCTGAATTTCATCTTCTGTAACGGAGCGCTGATAGAACGGATTTGCCTGCCCTTACAGCGATCACATCCGCATGGTCCATGCGGGAGCTCTTTTTTTATTTTGATTTCGGACTGCATCGCCTCCCGTGCTGATCGGAGCTCCACGCTGGGCAAAACAGGAAATATTCAAAAGTTCGCGGGCTTTTCCTGTTTACCTGACCACTGCATCCGAGTTCAGATTGCGGTCCAGAGCGGTCACTGGTGCACTGTGGGATAGCTCCCGGAGGCCAATACCGTCGATCAGCGTCCACACTAACCCTAATCCGATATGTTAATACCGATACTAGCGTTACTCCTCTCGTTAGGGAGGAGTACAGAAACCGGTTTAAAGAGCCATTAAAATCAATATAAGGTGCCTCCTAGTGTGGACGGTTTTGGCGTTAAATCGGTTTTACGCTCCTAAAACCGATTTAAACGCCTAGTGTAGACCAGGCTTAAGACTTGGTAAGAGTAACATCCTAGCTGCTGTAATGAACCATGTAATGAATTGTTATAGGCAGGGTCAGACATTACCAAGTAAAAAAAACTATTGATCATAGCATGAGTTGGTCTTATAACACTGGCAGCTTAGAGTGGCTTGCCAGCTATCCAGATGAGCAACAATTAAAAATATCTGGAAAAAGTGAGGTATCTAAAGCCAGGTATTGGAAAAGACAAGATGCCTGCTGACTAGATATGGGGGATGGCTTGAGAGCTATATGCCAAATGGGTGGATTAAAGGAGGTCAGGAGCCTGGAGAAGAGCACATAGGTAGTCTCTTTGGAGGGGCAAAATGACTCTTCTCTGTAAGTAAAGCCTGAGAGTTTGTTTGAAAAAAGCCTGAGATTTGCTTTCATTGGGATGGGATCTGACACCATTATTCATACTGAGAAGAACCTTAACTCCTACTTTCGGAGTAAGAATGTGGCTACTTTAAGAGTAAGGTACTAGCCACCATGAATAAGGCTGTGGCTACACTTAGCACTTCAAAGCGCTGCCGTGGTAGCGCTGCCGCGGCAGCGCTTTGAAGCGCTAAGTGTAGTCAAAGCGCCAGCGCTGGGAGAGAGCTCTCCCAGCGCTGTCCGTACTCCACCTCCCTGTGGGGAATAACGGACAGCGCTGGGAGCCGCGCTCCCAGCGCTGGGGCTTTGACCACACTGGCGCTTTGCAGCGCCGCAATTTGCAGCGCTGGAGAGGGTGTGTTTTCACACCCTGCTGCAGCGCTGCAAATTTGTAAGTGTAGCCAAGCCCTAAGTGTGGCATAATCTGTCTCAGAGGATGCAATTTCTTCAAGGGAACTGCTTCTTCAACAAGCACTGCTTGTGCTGGGTAGGGCTGCCCAGAAAGAATATCTAAGTGAAGTGCACTACAGTGGCCTTTCTTGGTGGCCATGCCAGCTCAAATATCACAGGATATCACATGCATGTTAAATGAGTCCAAACAGTCTAATTAAAAAAATAGGGATGCTAGGCTTTTGAGATAAAAGCTATGCTCTGTCAATTTACAGTGCAGCATATCATAATTTGGCTCCATATTTCTATGTAGTTACATGTGTAGACAGTGTGGCAGAGCTCTGACCTTGCTCCTGTGGGTCCTGCGCTTCTAGACAGTATATGCTAGCCTCAGTGGCTCACTGTGACCCTCCACGTAGCCCTTCTCTCTCTAGGGCCAGGGTTACAGTCTACTGAGCCCTTTTCATCATAGGCCTGCAAGGAGGTTGGTGAGAGAACTCCCACAGTCTCTGTTCAGCCTCCTGGCCTGACAGGGACCTGACTTCCCCTCCCAGGAGATGTTTCTGTAGTGGTGGGTTGGGGGGAACCCGGGCCCGCCCTCTACTCCGTGTTCCAGCCCAGGGACTCTAATGGTAGCAGCTGTTGGCAGCCAACCTTTCACTGCCAGAGTTGCTACATTTCCCTGGGCCACTTCCCCACAGCTCTCCTGCTTCTCCCTTACCTTAGGGCTCCTTTAATGATGTTTTAGGGTGTCTTCAATAACCAGCCCTTCAGCCGCACTTCCTCTCCTCTGGCTCCCTGAATCTCCTGCCTGACTGGAGTGAGCCCTTTGTATAGTATCAGCAGGGCCTTAATTAGAGTCAGGTGGTCACATTAACTGAATGGCCTCACCTGACTCTTTACAGCTTAATTAGAGTCAGGTGTTCTCATTAGCCTGGAGCAGCCCCTGCTCTGGTCAGTCAGGGAACAGAAAACTGTTAATCCAGTGGCCAGTATATCTGCCTTCTGCTATTCTGCTGTACCCAACTGACCTGGGTCTATCACAACAGCTATCAAGGTTATCACTGTAATAGGGGTGAAAGAAATCTGTAATGAACGAAATGTGGAAAGGAAGGCACCTGTAGTTTTATATAGGGGGGAAAAACAGCTGCTGCTAGATTTATTTATTTGTATTAATTTCTGTTTTGCTTCAAGTTACATACCAATGAAAACATAAGTCTGGCTGCAGGGAGTGGAGGTTGGGGGAGCCGGGAGAATGTACTTTCGTAAACAAAATGAACTGTCTCACTATAAAGGCCAATTTATTCTCCAAATGAATGGATATCCTTTGAAAATATACCTGAATGTCTGAGCTAAAGTGATAAGAATGGTCTAACTGCATTAGCCAGTCTTTTAGATTTGTATTATTTTCCAGACCTGCCAATTGAATAGTGCTTTTAATTTTTCTTTCAAGCACATCATTTTTCATTCAACCCAAATAGGTTGGTTAGTGGTAATGGCACCAGTGAACAACCTGATCTAGCTGATTGAAACTAACGTGTAAATGCAATATTTTCTATCTAGTGTTCTTTTGAAACCTAATGTATTAGTGAAATAAAATAGACAACAATAAGGCTAAGTCACATGGTATATTTTAATGCTTCCATTCTCACTTTGTGGTTCCCACTCACTTGATGCCTCTTAAAATACAATGGAGAGTAAAATAAGGCTACAAACATATTGTAGGTTCAGTATTAGCTTAACTCTGGTCCCATTGAAACCAATGGAACTTCTACCACTGATTTAAAAGATTTTAAATTGATACTGAGCACTTTTGCAAATATCACCCTATATATATATATATATATATATATATATATATATATATTTAAATGTTTCTAAAAGGGACTTCAAAATCAGAATGGTCAAGGCCATGGAGGAAACAACTCCTCAAACTATCATTATATGTGACAGTACAAGAGACAAAATGGAGGGAAAGGTGGTCTTTTGACTAAAACAGGTGATTGTTGCTCAGACTTCTTGTCCCAAGTCTGTTAGGAACTGCCTGTGATACACTGAGTCTATTTGCCCAATCTTGCCTCAAGGACAAAGTGAGTGCTCCCAATGATTTCAACAGAACCTGGGCTGCAATCTTAGCCTCCCTGTGCCTCAGTTTCTCATGGGTAAAATGGGAATATAAGAATAATTTCTTATCTCACAAGGATGTTACAAATATATTATTTGCAATGTGCTTTGAAAGCCTCATGGAAGGGTCACATAAAGCTTCAGGATTATAAATTACTCTAAGAATATGCTGGGACAATATGCTTTGCCTCTGGTGAGGGAGTCTCATTTCTTAAATCCAGCAGTGAAAGGTAGAAGCTACCAATAGCACAGCTTCTCTTGACATGAAGGTATAGGAGATATACAGAGCATTTAGGGCCATAATCTCCCATGGAAGCCACACAGCAGATATAAATTAATCTGAAAAGTTTTTTTACCCTGGTTGCACTACGTAAACGTAGCTTCTCCAGGTCTAAATAGGGATTTTTCTGGTGACATTTTTTCCATGTTGGCACAAGTGAATATTCAAAAGGAGACACAGTCTAGTTATAAAATGATGTTAATTTTTTTATCTGCATAATACAGATTTTATTATTTCAACATTTGTGAAACTAAATAGTGAATTACACAGAAATGACCTGTTGTCCATTTGATCGAGTAGCTGTTCAACTGTTTTCACAGCTGCAGGAACCGTAGGCAGTTAAATTATGTGCCTCTCTACATACACAGATTGCAAACATGAACAGAGCAAAGCAAAATATTAGAAGTTGGGAATACCAAGATGAACATGACTGAATCTCAGACGTTATGTCATTCTAGACTGTCAGAAATTCACTTGACATCTTCTGTGTAAGGTAACCTGGTGTCCATATGTCTCCCTCTAAATGACAGGAAAATGTACTCATTTTCCTCACACCAGAAATTCAGAAATGTTCAGAAGTTAACTCCTCCGCATAAAGACAAGAAGGAACACAGGAGAAAGTAACTGAGATATTCATACCTCATTGAGAAAGCAAATAGAGACAATGATTAGTGAATTGCTGTCAAATACCATGCAGGAGAGAACCCCACATAATGACACAAGCCACTAAAAACAAAACATGGCTTCCTGTGATATTCAGGGCTGTTTAGCTAGAATGTGAGTAAATTGTCCTCTGTTCTGCATTATTTCATGTGCATGGTAATTAGTTTGCTCCTTGTATAATAAATAGTACTGTATGCAAACCCTGAAAGAATTTCCCACTTTAAGATGATTCCTAAGTGGGGTCAGTGATGGGGTGTTCACCCCACACTAGCCTAAGAAGGGTTAATAAGGCTAAGAAGGTGCCAATTAAGTGGATAGGCCACACCTGAGGGGAATTAGGTGTCCTAAGTAAACATGGATGGATCAAAAAAAGAACAGGAGTACTTGTGGCACCTTAGAGACTAACAAATTTATTTCAGCATAAGCTTTCGTGAGCTTCAGCTCACTTCTTCGGATGAGCTGTAGCCCACAAAAGCTTATGCTGAAATAAACATTAGTCTCTAAGGTGCCACAAGTACTCCTGTTCTTTTTGCAGATACAGACTAACATGGCTGCTACTCTGAAACCTGTCATGGATGGATTGAGATCACTTGAGAAGGAATAGGTGGAGCTAGTATGAAGCCAGGAAGTTGACAGCAGAAAAGAGGGAGCCTGCAGCTACTGTGTGGGCGTCCATGAGGGAAGGAAGGAAGGGAACCTAGGGGGAGCGTAGAAACCCCAGGGGATCCTGCCCTGGAGGAAAGGTTTATCCAGAAGACTGACGAGCAAAGGCCTGAGACAGGCTGAGTAGAAGAAGACTCAGAGAAATGGCAGAAAGGTGGGATGTTGTAGATCTTGGCTGCTGATTAGTGTTGTCCCTGACCTGGTACCTGGAGTAGAGTGGGGGCCAGTTTCCCTTACCAGCCACTGGGGAAGAGGCATAGTGAATGGGAAGACTGCCGGAGACAGTTCCATGGAGACACTTTGATATCACAGAAGAGGGAAACACATAGTGACCTGGCTGGAGGACCAAGTCACGAAGAGGGAGCAGCCAAGCTCTGAAGACAGAGCACCCTGAGGTACAGAGAGAGAGAGGTGTCAGGGCATGTGAGCGAGTGACAAAAAGGGGCTCACCAGAGCAGCCAGGAGGAGGCGTCCCAGAGATGAATGAACCCCTTGATAGGGTGTCTGAAATTTATGGATGGTCCCTAAACCATTCAGTTGAGAAAAGGGCAGGAGAAATCTGCACAAAGACCAGTCATTTTATTTCAGTTTTCATAGAGTATCCATGAGCAGAAAAGAGAGTAACTTCCAATTAAGTCGGAGAACGGTAAGGGTTGAAGAGATTAAGCTGATAAAATTTTGCTTAAGAGTGAGAATGACTCTGTGAGTTAGATTATTTTATTATTCAAAAAGACCTAATAGGAACTGACCATTGTTAATGAAAAACTAAAATCATATTAAGGGAAATGTAGCTTTAAAATGTTAAGAATTTGTCGTGCATTATTCCAGTGGTGTAATCTGATTTGGAAATCAGCAACAAAGGAATGGATATAAATACAATATTGTATTGCACTTTGAATAGTATGGTTTTTTTTCCTACACTGTCTCTTTGGAGCAGGCTGAACAGGAAAAAAGATCATCACTTTCACCAAAGAGTGTTTTCACATCCATAGAGACTGGCAATTCCAGGCAGAGTGACTAATTTAGTAAATGAGGCATTATCCAAACCATGACCCTCTTTTTCTTTTTCTTTCTTTCTTTCTTTTTTTTGGGGAGGGGGAGGGGCACATTTGAATACTTCCAGTTTGCTTGTAAGGACTAAGAACACCGTGCAAGCAGTAGGTGTTGAGTGAGTTCATATGCTGTAAACGTAATTGCCATGTGTGCACCTAAAGCTGCAGATGTCTTAAGCACATCTTGTTGCCCACCGTAAGTGAGAGGAGTCCATGAACTGAGAGGAAAGCAAAGTCATTCCATCAACCAGGAAAAATCTTTTAAACCTAATTAACTGGAAATATGATGACCCTTCTCTGTACACCGAAAGACTGTTAGGACATCTGTTTCCTGATTCTGGATGCCTGATACATCCCATGAGTGAGATAGCACTCTCCTCCTGGTGAGAGAAGTACACTTACATCCTGGCAGTTTCTACTGGTGAGTTCTGCAAGTAAACTGATACCTGAAATAATTTTTTCATCTCCCCATCAGACAAGTCAACACATGCCACCATTCCACAATTGTAGCCTAAATTTGTATAATAATTTGGCCCACCAGTAATGACTGACTATCCACTTTCCTCTCTTCACTCAGTAAATAAATGTGATAGCCAGTTCATACCCATAACAACTTGAAAAAATTAATATTTGGAACTAGGTTCTCTATTCTTGATTGGGGCAGGGGATGAGTGGGGAAGGCAGTTGTTAGTAATAAACGTACAAGGTAGGATTTTCAAAAGTGTACATTAGACCAATTTAGCTTCCATTAAAATCAATGGTAAAATTCCCCTCAACTTCAATGGAATCATTGTTAGGCCATCACTGAGTAGTTTTGAAAATCCTACCCATTGTGGAAACAAAACAGTGACATTTCAAAAACATTGGGCTAAGTTCTCTGCTCATATAAGGCCTGGTCTACACTACGTCTTTAAACCGGTTTAAGGAGCGTAAAACCGATTTAACGCCACACCCGTCCACACTAAGAGGCCCTTTATATCGATATAAAGGGCTCTTTAAATCGATTTCTGTACTCCTCCCTAATGAGAGGAGTAGCGCTAGTATCGGAATTACCATATCAGATTAGGGTTAGTGTGGCCGCAGATCGACGGTATTGGCCTCCGGGTGGTATCCCATAGTGCACCACTGACCGCTCTGGACAGCAATCTGAACTCGGATGCAGTGGCCAGCTAGACAGGAAAAGCCCCACGAACTTTTGAATATTTCCTGCTTGCCCAGCGTGGAGCTCCGATTAGCACGTGTGGCGATGCAGTTAAAAATCAAAATAAAAAAAGAGCTCCAGCATGGACCATGCGGATATGATCGCTGTAAGGGCAGGCAAATGTGTTCTATCAGCGCTCCGTTACAGAAGACGAAATTCAAAATCATTTTTAAAAATTCTCCACACAGACGCCATAGCAGGGACTCAGCGCACTGCTGCGTGACAAGCGTAACGGAAAGCCAAAGAATCAAATGGACTCTCATGGAGGGAGGGAGTGGGGACTGGAGGACTCAAGCAATCCCACAGTTCCTGCAGTCTCCTAAAAGCATTTGCATTCCTGGCTGAGCTCCAAATGCTTCTAGGGTCAAACACCGTGTCCGCGGTGGTTCAGGGCATAGCTCGGCAATTTACGCCCCCCCCCAACCCCCAGAAGTGAAAGGGAAAACAATCCTCTCTTGACTCTTTTACAAGTCACCCTATCTTTACTGAATGCTGCAGATAGACGCGATGCTGCAGTAGTCAACACCAACATCCTCACTCCCCCCCCGCCATGGGTGGCTGATGGTGCAATATGGCTGATAACCATCGTCATCATCAGCCTTTTGGCACATGGGGCAGTGCAAAAGGACTGGTAACCATGCCGACTAGCATTCAGTGAGGTCGACCATAGGCGCCTGTGTAAAAAACTCCTAATTTTTTCTGGTAGATGGTGCAGTATGGCTGGTAACCGTCTTCATCATAGCAACAGGGGGCTTAGCTCCATCAGCCCCCGCCCTTCATATGTAAAGAAAAGATTCAATTGTCCCTGGACTAGCAGCGGGATGCTGGGCTCCTCTCCCCCACACTGCTTAATGTCCTGTCTGGAGTATCATAGCAGCTAGAGGCTGCCTTCCACTCATTTCTCACTAACAAGTCACTGTGTCTTATTCCTGCATTCTTTATTACTTCATCACACAAGTGGGGGGACACTGCTACGGTAGTCCAGGAAGGCTAGGGGAGAACAGAATCAACAGGTGGGGTTGTTGCAGGAGGACCCCCTGTGAATAGCATACAGCTCATAATTTCTGCGGGATCTGACACAGATCAGCTGTGCTCTCTGGTTCTATGATACACTGGTTCTCTAGTACACTTGCCCCATATTCTAGGAGGACTGATTCTATTTTTAGATACCAAAAAGGAGGGATTGACTCAGGGGGTCATTCCCAAGTTTGGCTTTTGCGCCCCCAGCTGATCTCAGCCAGGGGCACTTATGACAGCAGCAGATGGTGCAGTGCAAAAGGACTGGTAACCATGATCATCTTATTGCCAATTTATGGCATGGTAGATGGTACAGTATGGCTGATAACCATCTCTGCTGTCATGCAAAAGCAAAAGCATGCTGCTGTGTAGCGCTGCTGAATCGCCTCTGTCAGTGGCATCTAGTACACATACGGTGACAGTCATAAAAGGAAAAACAGGCTCCATGATTGCCATGCTATGGCATCTGCCAGGGCAATCCAGGGAAAAAAGGCGCAAAATGCTTGTCTGCCGTTGCTTTCCCAGAGGAAGGAGTGACTGACGACATTTACCCAGAACCACCCGCGACAATGACTTTTGCCCCATCAGGCACTGGGATCTCAACCCGGAAATTCCAAGGGGCAGGGGAGGCTGCGGGAACTATGGGATAGCTACGGAATAGCTACCCACAGTGCAACGGTCCAGAAATCGATGCTAGCCTCGGACCGTGGACGCACACCACCGATTTAATGTGTTTAGTGTGGCCGCGCGCACTCGATTTTATACAATCTCTTTTGCTAAACCGGTTTATGTAAATTCGGAATAATCCCGTAGTGTAGACGTACCCTAAGTCTGTTGACTTCCATGGAGTTATGTTGATTGACAATTTGGTCCAGTATTTCTAAGTAACAATCCCTTTACTGTCTCAGCAGAAAATCTTCCTAGCAGGTTGAGGAAGCGTGGATAATGACCAACTCTTATTTAGCCCCCCCTATTCAAACGGACTATCCTCAAGTCAGCAAGCTAACCAAGGATTTCCTCTCAGGGCCATATGGTGTGATTCAGAGTTCACAGGAAATGGCTGGCCCATTGGTTGACTCTTGTATTGTTCCCCTTGCCATTCCAATTGAGAAAAGCTTGCTGCTTTTTTAAAGCTTGTATTTAAACCATATTTTTTCAAATAGTTGAAAAATACTTGTCTGTGTGGAAAACTTCATTCCTTGGCAAGTCTGAAATGTTAAAATATATATATATTTCTTTTTCAGATATTTGAGAATTCCCAAAAGTTGTTTTAGTTTATAGAATAATTCTGTGTCCATTTTAGAAGAAAGTTCCACCACAAAGTAGTGGTAAATGCAGAGAATTTTTAATGAAAATGTGTAACATTATCTATTGTTGCACTTTGATCGTCTGTGAAAACGTAAATACCAATTACTGTGAAAATATAAAAATCTAATTCACAGGTGGTGTAAATTTTTGTGTAGCTTCAGTTAAATCAATTGAATTACCCCAGGCCAATTTACATCACCTGAGGTGCTCATGTTTCTGTGTGGGAATTCATTCTGAACAAATTTGTCCACGACTGAAATTAATGACAACTATCAATTAACTTTTCATTAAGATATGGTTTTACACTATAAGTATATCTAGCAATTTGTTTTAATGAGTGTTATATTGTATAGAAAATCCTTATGAAAAAAGAGCTGATTTAGACCAGTTTTACTGCTGTAGGTTAGCCTACAATAAGTCTTGATTAAATATCTCCCTAGATAAATTCTTCTTTCTCCCATCTAATCTACTTGCTTAATTGCCAGCAAACGTGTTTCCATAGCACAACTAAAGATCAAGTAAGCATTGATTCTAGTGAAAGTTCTGTAAAATGAACTGTAGCAAAGATACAATTTATCAATAATATAAAAATAATATAGCTCTTATAATACCTTTAATCCTCAGATCTCAAAGGACTTTACAAACGATAAGTAGTATCTTTACCATCATGTTACAGATGGAGGAACTGAAGTACAGTGAAGTGAAATGTCAAAGCTCATGCAGCAGATCAGTGGAAAAGCTGGGACTTAAAACCAAGGTCTATTGAATCACAGTCCAGGGCCTGGCTCACCAGGCCACACAGCTCCTCTGGCTGCCCCAAGGATTTCATTCTTTTCTCTGTGTAATAAGGGATAATAGTGCAAGTGGAAATGAAGGAGAAACATTCATTCATTTGGTTATAGGTGAAACATGTAGAGAGGAGAAGATATACTACACTAATACACTGATGATCACTTGAAAGAGCTGCTGGTTTTTAGTGATTAATAAGTGCCTGATTCCTCTTGGACACTCGTGGAAAAAAGTGACATTTTTGCTAAATTGTACTGACTTGTACATAGTCATTTTGGGACTAAACTGTAATCACCAAAATTGTGGGTCTCGCTACCTTAAGATAAACAGTGTAATTGGAGGCTCAGATGCAAAAGTGTTTCAATACTTTTTGGCCACCAAGCCATCCAAATCCCATACTAATCAGCTCTTTTAAAAAAACCTCAATGTATGAACTTGTAATCTTCTGAAGAAACATTCACTACACGAATTGTAATAAAGACAAGGGAATCCAAGAGGGTCTCTGGATATGCTCCAAATACCTAAATCTATGAGAACAGCAAATGCAATTGCTTAATTCAAAAGGCAAGTGATATCTGGGGAAAGAATGAAAAGATGGGACAGAAGTCCTTAGGGATCCAACTTTAAATATGTAGTAAAGAACAACTGGGAAGAAGGTGGGATATAGTTTGATATTTTCTTCTTATGGTTTTGATTGAGTTATTGCACTGGGACTTTATGATTCATAGTCTATTAACATCTACAGCTGGTGACAAAAAAAGAAGGATGTTGTTTAAAATGAAATATACCAGGTTAAACACTTGAACGGTGAATTCATAATTTTGCTTTATCACAAAGTGACATTGTCAACCTGTTTAGGCCCCAAGATGTATCTACAGTACTTAAAAATTGTTAATCTGTCAAGGAACTTCCTTTCTATGCTGCGCAGCATGGTCCTAAATTGGTAAATTCAGCCCAGAGTATATGTGATTTAAATGGCACCTGTTTACACCTAAATGAAGTTGGCCCTATCTAGTTAATAAAACACTTTAAGGTAATATTCAAAAACATTAAT
The DNA here is from genome assembly GCF_020497125.1 of Mauremys mutica. NCBI lineage: Eukaryota > Metazoa > Chordata > Testudines > Geoemydidae > Mauremys > Mauremys mutica. The sequence goes on along the minus strand of NC_059079.1, from coordinate 49,812,727 downwards.
CATTTAAAAATTATCAGTAAAGCTGCATAATCAGGCTGTTATCACAAAAAAAGTGTTGGCGCAGAAGCCATTGTTTTGTGTGGCAAAAAAACAGTTGAGAATTCTTTAAGGGCATAGTGCTGCTGAGTGAGTTCTCTGAGGCCATCTTTTTATGTTTTTACAGTGCCTACCACAACGGATCCCTAATCCTTAAATGAGTCGTATAGGTGATACCACAATACATACAATAAATAACCATGAGTTATGAGTGGTAGCCTTACTTTTTTTTAAGACAGGTTGTCTTCCCAGTAGGGCCTGATTCAGCAAACTCTTACACATGGGTGTAACTTTCCTATTGTAAGAAGCCCTAGAGATAGTAAAGTTAAGCATATGCATAAGTGTTTGCAGAAATAGGGCCCAGATTTGGCATATGAAAGATTTTTGGCTCATTTCTTAGCCATTATCACTGTATCATACTTTCACAGTACATTTTCCTGAGTTGCAATACAGGTATGTGGGTGGGAAGGAGTCATATATTAGGATGGGGGTGGACTTTTAAAGCTGATCTTTAATTTTGAAGTAAGCACATGTTGAAAAACTAAAATATGGGAAAAAATCTACTAGTTTACAAAAAAGTCAAAGTTTATCTTTCTAACCTTATTTTATATATTAAATTTAAAAACCTTCCCAAACTCTCTCTATTACACTCAATTAACTTTCTTTAATAGCTTGTTTTAAAAAGTAAACACATTTCTTGTCTGGAAAATGCAAGTCATACAATACTTTGGCAATTGTCTAAGTATTACAAAACAGAATTGTTGCTATGAAAACTCATTCTGTGATATTATTAAAATAAGACTGGCTACCGTAAAACTCAAAGTATATGTCTGTGCTTCCCATTCAAGCGTTCACAACTCTTCAGTACAAATTTGCTCCCAACTAAAACTTGGATTATGAAATCTTGGCTCATAAGTAATTTTAATTTAAAAAATAAAATTTGAAATAAAAGGGGTATTCAAATTTATCTTAAATCTTGCTAAGATTCTGCCTTTACAGAGGCATGGTCTCAGGAATGTGTGCCTTGGCCCTATGGGTCCTACCAGCCAGCAAGGCACTATACATTGAGAATTCTAGTTAGAGGTCAAAAACTTTCTTTCATTCAGTGAGAATGCCATTGCAGATCCTCCCCCTCCCATTCAGGAGACCATCTTGCAGTAACAAACTTTTGTGGTTGGACTGAAGGGAGTACTGCAGTAAATATTGAAGCACTATCTGACCTGCCTCCTACATTGAGGCTGGTGAGATGTAAGAGTAATGGTGTGAAATGTCTTGCAGCAGCTTTGCAGATTTCTCAAATGTCCAGTCAAAGGTGTAGCTTAGATTTAGCCAAATTATATTAGAATATCAGCGCTTCGTTATGACAGGACTGAATATATAGTCTAAGGCTCTGCAACCATTTACTTAAAGACTGATTTCTGTTGGAATTCTCTCCAGATATCTTGTAATCTTTAGTTTATCTCTGCTCTGACGAGTGGCAGATTAGCCACCATGCCAATGTCACCCATGCCCAGTGGCTCCAGCCAATTGGGGGATCCCCATAAAAATGGGCACTCCCATGCCCTGACCTGCTCCTTCCACCCAGTGCTCCTGCAGGTGAGCGGGGGAAGCCACATGCCCCAATCTCACTCCTCAGCAGGAGTGCCGGGGGGAGGGGGAAAGGACTGTAGGTGGAAGGGGTGGGGAGGGGCCCCCACTTGCTTTGGCCCAGGCCCCCACAGACCCATAATCTGCCTCTGGCCCTAAAGCATTCTTACATGTGGAAAGCCAATTCTTTGGAAATGATTGACACAGCTGACATAGAACGAGTCCCATGAATCTGGGTTCATTAGACCTCCAGTTGGAAAAAGAAATTCAGCTGACACTCTAATTTGGGGCAGACCAGGGGTTAAAGCTCCTGCTCATGAAGTCTGCCTCTTCAAAGCATTCTAGAAATCTGGTTTAGAGATTCAACGATAATGTTGTTTCACGACGCACACCTTGTTAAATCCAGATTTTTTTCTTCTATTTTTATTTTTAAAAATCTCCAACATTGTGAAGTTTAGATCTAGCTAACACACCAAACCAAAAAATTCTAGTTAATCCTACAACAAATTACTGCCTTATCAATGACATCACAACACAATACAGAGTACAGAGAAGTGGTTTCAAGATTTGCTGCCTCTGACATTGCAATAGGAATGGAGGGCAATTGGATCTTCAGTCTATCCAAGAGCCAAACAGCACCAACGTGTATACTTTCCAGGAGTGAGACTGCAGAAAAAAATGTTTTGTTTGTTATGTTTGTACATAATATAAGGTCAGTTCCAGCCATCATTGCTACTCAAGCACAATTCACATTGAAGTCCATGTGCTTTCTCTCCTGGATCAAATGTATCTTCCCTAGGGAGTTCTTGCTTGAGTATGGATGATAGGTTTAGTCCCTTAAATTAGCTGACACTAGAAAGATAACATTTATCCATTGGCATTAATGTTGCCTGACCATAATATCCCACATTAGGAATGGGTGAATATCCCAGATTCTCATAATCAGATCAATATTTATGATAAATTCTTTGGGTAGATTTTCAAAAACTCTCCACATTTGCCTAACTTTTCTCCCTCTGAAGATAAACTCCCATGGATTTCAATTAGGGCTTTCAAGCAATTAAAAAAACTTAATCACAATTAATTGCATGATTAAAAAAAGATTAATCACGTGCTTAATTGCACTGTTAAACAATAATAGAATACCATCTATTTAAATATATTGGATATTTTCTACATTTTCAAATATATTGATTTGAGTTATAACAAATTCATAGTATATAGTGCTCAGTTTATATTTATTTTTATTACAAAAATTTGTTTTGTAAAAAAACAAAAGAAATAGTATTTTTCAATTCACCGAATACAAGTACAGTAGTGCAATCAATGTTCATGATAAATAGAACTTACAAATGTAGAATTAGGTACAAAAAATAACTGTATTCAAAAACAAAACAATGTAAAACTTTAGCGCCTACAAGTCCACTCAGTCCTACTTCTTGTTCAGCCAATTGCTCAGACAAATAAGTTTGTTTACATTTGCAGGAGATAGTGCTGCCTTCTTCTTGTTTACAATGTCACCAGAATGTGAGAACAGGTGTTTGCATGGCACTGTTGTAGCCAGCATCACAAGATATTTACGTGCCAGATGTGCTAAAGATTCATAAGTCCCTTCATGCTTCAATCACCATTCCAGGGGACATGGGTCCATGCTGATGACAGGTTTAGCATATCTGGCATGTAAATACCTTGCAATGCCGGCTACAAAAGGACCATGTGAATGCTTGTTCTCACTTTTTGGTGACATTCTAAATAAGAAATGGGTAGCATTATCTCCTGCAAATGTAAACAGACTTGTTTGTCTTAGCTGAAAAAGAAGTAGGACTGAGTGGACTTGTAGGCTCTAAAGTGTTGCATTGTTTTGTTTTTGAGCGCAGTTATGTAACAAAAAAATCTACATTTGTAAGTTGCACTTTCACAGTAAAGAGAGTGCACTACAGCAGTGATTCTCAAACTAGGGTCGCCGCTTTTTCAGGGAAAGCCCCTAGCAGGCCGAGCAGTTTGTTTACCTCCTGCGTCTGTAGGTTTGGCCAATCGCAGCTCCCGGTAGCCGCCGTTCGCCTCTCCAGTGGGGGCTGCAGGAAGCAATGTTATTTCAAATTAAAAAAGCAACTTCTCACTAGTGGTATTTAGTGATTTAAACACAAATGAGCAGCCAGCTATTATTGTGTGTCAGGTCAAAAATCTGCTCCTCGGTGTCATTGAATATTGATTTACTTGGTTGACTGTAGTGGATCTAAAAGTGTTATGGTCTATTTGGTTAATATTACATGCTTTGCAATAGAGTTTTATGATGTATTTACATGATACATCATAAATCTTGAGCTACTGTTAGGGGTGAAATGTGTATTACGTATGGATTACAAGGCCAGTTGTAATAACTGGCTTAAATAAGACTTCATAGAATGAATAGAGTAGTTAAAGTCAATCATTTCATTTGAAAAGGTATCTGTACTTTTTCAGTTCTGTCCAGATTTTCTCACTTTCAGGGGAGATTATATTTTCATAACAATTCTTAAAGACCTCACAGAAAACACACATGCGTGCACATACACAGACAAAAAGAAAGAAGGAAAAAAGAGAAGTCTTTTATCCCTTGTTACCAGTCAAAGCTCCTGAATAGCTCTTACTATGAAGAAATCAATTCCAGTTCTCCTGCAGAGTATTTCCTGTAAAACGTGGTGAATGCAATTGGATCATATTGCGCTCTCTTCCTAAAGGGCATTTGGGATATTAAGGGTTTGGGGATGTAAATAAGGTACCATATAGGAACATATGCAGCCACTAGGCTATCAGAAGAATTATTCCTAGCACATAAGCCAGCTGGAGACAGGAGCAACACACAGGTTTTGGGAGGGGTAAAGCAGCTAGCATCACTCTTGAGTAACCTTCTCTGGCTGAAGAGTAGACACATTCAAAATCTCCCTATGGAGTGGTGTTCTACTCTTTTTGTGTTGGACTTTGCCTCTGGATGTCTCACAGCATGGCAACCCAATGATGTAATGATGCTAGGGATCTCTGGGGGTTCAGGCCTGGTCTACACTAGGACTTTAATTCGAATTTAGCAGCATTAATTCGAACTAACCGCTCAACCGTCCACACCAGGAAGCCATTTAATTCGAACTAGAGGGCTCTTTAGTTCGAATTTGGTACTCCACCTCGACAGGTGGAGTAGCGCTAAATTCGACATGGCTAGCTCGAATTAGGCTAGGTGTGGATGCTAATCGAATTTAGTAGCTCCGGGAGCTATCCCAAAGTGCACCACTCTGTTGACGCTCTGGACAGCAGTCCGAGCTTGGATTCTCTGACCAGCCACACAGGAAATGACCCGGGAAAATTTGAATTCCTTTTCCTGTCTGGGCACTTTGAATCTGACGTCCTGGCTGGACATCGGGGCGAGCTCCGCAGCACCTGCAACGATGCAGAGCTCTCCAGCAGAGGAGTCCGGCCAATCCAAGAATAGAAAGAGGTCCCCAGCATGGACAGACCGGGAAGTCCTGGATCTGATTGCTGTGTGGGGCGAGGAGTCTGTGCTCTCGGAGCTGCGCTCCAGCAAGCGGAATGCAAAGACCTTCGAGAAGGTCTCCAAAGCCATGATAGAGAAAGGATACAGCCGGGATGCGATGCAGTGCCGCGTGAAAGTCACGGACCTGAGACAAGGTTACCAAAAAGTCAGAGCGGCAAACGGACGCTCCGGAGCACAGCCCCAGACATGCCGCTTCTACGAGGCACTGCATGCCATTCTCGGTGGGTCTGCCACCACTGCCCCACCAGTGACCATGGACTCTGAGGATGGCATAGTGTACCTGGACAGTTCCTCGGCGATGTTCGCCGATGGGGAAGATGAGGAAGGGTTTGTGGAGGACAGCGCAGGCGACAGCGAACACAATACCGCTTGCCCTGACAGCCAGGATCTCTTCATCACCCTCACAGAGATCCCCTACCAACCCTCCCCGCCCGTTAACCCGGACTCAGAATCAGGGGAAGGATCAGGCGGTAAGTGCTATAAACATGGAAACTTTTATTTTTTTAAAAACGGGTATAGAAAAAATAGAAATACTATATACAAAATTTTACATGTCAAACTATATAAATAGTAGGTCCACACATATAGGGATTGAACAGTAATCCTCTTGGGACAGTTCAACAAAGCTCTCAGAGAGCAGCTCGAAAAGCCTCCGCAGGAGGTTCCTGGGGAGAGGTGCCTTATTCGGTGCTCCATGGAAGCACACTCTTCCGCGCCAGGAGATCCTAATGTAGAGAGGAATCATCGCCTCCACCAGCATTGCTGCATATGGTCCTGGTCTGTGCAGGGCTTCCAGTAGCATCCGCTCTCTCTGACTGCGAGTGACCCGCCTCAGGGTGATGTCGGTCTGGACAGGCTGCATCTAAGTCGGGCAATTAGTGTATTGTTACTATTGTTAACGGTTTACAATTAGGTTGCATAACAACGACCCTCGCTTAACAGCCACGTGCTGGAGGCCACAGAGAACAAGCAGACATTGATCTTTCCCGTGCACTGGCGGGAGGGGCTGGAAAAGGCTCAGCCTTTCTGCTTTCCAGATTGCCTTTAGCAGGAGAGCACAGCTATCCACTAACTGATAAGCATGATCTACTTTAAGGCTTACCAGGACTGTCTGCAAGACGGATTATGCTGTCTCTCCCCGCTTGTCCGCTCTCCTGTGCAATGGCGCTGCCAATGAGAGCGTATTCCGAAATCTCGAACTTTTCCTGAGATCTCGTGAGACTTGGTGCCCTGTATGGTCTTGTTCAGAGAAACTGACTAGACTGTGTTCACTGTTCGCAAACATGTATCTGTTCAAGGAAATCATTTACTGTTTCCCATCACACAGCTTCGGCTCTTTCCCGGACTGCCCTGGCATCCCCCTCGCAGAGGCTGGCTCAGATTAGGCGGCGAAAGAAAAAGACTAGGGAAGAGATGTTCGCGGAACTGATGGCCTGCTCCAGAGGCGAGGCGGCAGAGCAGAGACAGTGGAGGGAGACCCTCTCTCAACAGCATCGCACACACATCGAACGGGAGGATAGGTGGCGGCAGGAAGACCATCAGGCGACTCAAACGCTGCTTGGGCTAATGAGGGAGCAAACGGACACGCTCCGGCGCCTTGTTGATGTTCTGCAGGACCGCAGGCAGGAGGAGAGAGCCCCCCTGCACTGTATCTGCAACCACCCTCCAACGCCAAGAAGTCCTGTCCCCCCCCTCACCGAAAATTACAAGACGGAGGGGCGGTAGGGGCCGTGAGAACTGTCACTGCACCACAGCTGAGCGCTAATGTTCCACACACCTCTGACGCTATAACTGTTTAGAAGCGCTTCCCTTACAGGATCACCCAGTCCCAAATCCAAGTTTCATCACCCCACTATGTAGTAGATTAATAAAAGCTGTTTGCTGTTGTTCACTCTTTCCGTCACGTCTTTCGTGTCAGAAGACTGTGTATGTGGGGGGGGGCAGGGGATTTATAATTGCACGGGATAGCCTACATTAGCAGGGTCCAGACTATCGGGGGCAGGATCAACTGCAGGGCACACACAGACTGCAGTCAGTAGTCACCAGGGTCCCTCTGTGTGGTGTATGCTGCCCCGGGTCATTCTGTGATGTGTACGCTTGTCCACGGTCCTAGCGCCTGCCACCCCCTAATTTTAAGGCATGCTGCCCTTACCATGCACTTCCACCGTAGGCGCGATCCTCTCTGCTGCCCTGAGCCCCAACAAGAGCCCTCATCCACGGACAGATACTCACCCTTCCTCCACACCCCTCACCCCTTCCTACGCCCAAACCCACAGCCCAGAGCCTGCATCCAATTCCGTATGCAAAGACGGCACCACTCGCCCCTTCCTGCAAACCCACCCCTACATGCACAACCACTTGAAACCGTCCCCCACCCCAGAGACCTATGTAGGAGCAGGAGGATGTCCGTCCTGTATTGTACAAGCTGTATGTACATCAGTGCACACCGTACCCAGCACAGTATGCATCCATGTTTCAACACCTGAACAGAAATGCAAAATAAAACAAAGATTTATTAATAATGAGTGTAACAATTAATTTGCTTTAAAACGTGCTTTGGAAGTGGGGGAAACTTGGAGAACGGGGTATGTAACCGCAGATCGAAATCGACACATACAGACACAGGCCCAGGGTCAGTTTCTCTTGAAAGCAAGTGGAGAGTCATAGGTTACCCTGCTCTCCGAGGAAACTTGCTTTCAAAGCCTCCCGGATACACAGCGCTTCCCGCTGGGATATTCTCTCGGCACGGGTGTCTGGCTGAGCGTAAACTGCAGCCAGGCGATTTGCCTCAACCTCCCATCCGGACAAAAAGGTCTCGCCCTTGCTCTCACAGAGATTGTGTAGCACACAGCAAGCAGCAATAACTACGGGGATATTCTTTTCGCTGATGTCCGAGCGAGTCAGTAAGCTCCGCCATCTCCCCTTGAGACGTCCGAAAGCACACTCCACCACCATTCTGCACTTGCTCAGCTGGTAGTTGAAGAGTTCCTTCTCTCTGTCCAAGGCGCCTGTATAGGGCTTCATGAGCCAGGGCATTAGTGGGTAGGCTGGGTCCCCGAGGATCACTGTAGGCATCTGCACATCCCCAACCGTTATTTTGTGGTCCGGGAAGAAAGTTCCTGCCTGGAGGCGTCTAAACAGACCAGAGTTCCTGAACACACGCGCGTCATGAACCTTGCCCGCCCACCCAACGAAGATGTTGGTAAAACGTCCCCTATAGTCCACCAGTGCTTGCAGCACCATTGAAAAGTAGCCCGTTCGGTTAATGTACTCGCTGGCCTGGTGGGCTGGTGCCAGGATAGGGATGTGAGTCCCATCTATAGCCCCACCGCAGTTTGGGAATCCCATCGCGGCGAAGCCATGTATGATGTCCTGGACGTTTCCGAGAGTCACTACCTTTGAGAGCAGTTGCTCAACGATTGCGTGGGCTACTTGCATCACAGCAACCCCCACGGTAGATTTGCCCACGCCAAAGTGGTTCGCTACTGACCGGTAGCTGTCTGGCATTGCAAGTTTCCAGAGGGCTATGGCCACTCGCTTCTGCACACTCAGGGCTGCTCGCATCCGTGTGTCCTGGCGCTTCAGGGCAGGGGCCAGCAAGTCACAGAGTTCAAGGAAAGTGCCCTTACGCATCCTGAAGTTTCGCAGCCACTGTGATTCATCCCAGACCTGCAGCACTATGCGGTCCCACCAGTCCATGCTGGTTTCCCGTGCCCAGAATCGCCGTTCCACACCATGAACTTGACCCATTGCCACCATGATCTCCACGGCGCGGCGTACCCTGCTTTGTGAGAGGTCTGCGCCACTCTGTGACTTCCTGTCCTCACCGCGCTGCCGGAGCCTCCTCGCCCGATTTCTCAGCAGCTGACTGTGGAAGAGGTGGACGATAAGGTGCGAGGAGTTGACAACGGCCATAAGTGCAGCGATGATTGCAGCGGGCTCCATGCTCGCAGTGCTGTGGCGTACGCGCTGTAACTGACAAGACAAGGGCGCGAACAGATTTCCCGCCGGCGCTTTCAGGGAGAGAGGGCGGGAGTGACGGTTCAATAATGACAGTTACCCAAAACCACCCTCGGCACATTTTTTCCCCCAGCAGGCATTGGGGGCTCTACCCAGCATTCCAATGGGCAGCGGGGAGTGCGGGAACTGTGGGATAGCTTCCCACAGTGCACCGCTTCCAAAGTCGACGCTGGCCCCGTGAATGTGGACTCAGAAATTCGAATTAGTGTATTTAGTATGGATACACAAATTCGACTTCATAAGGTCGAATCCACAAATTCGAACTAAGTTGATTCAAAATAGTCTTGTAGTGTAGACAAGGCCTCAGAAGAGGAGCATTGGTGGGGTGGGGTAGGGTGGATGGGAGCCTACATGGAATTATTAGTTTTTTTCTTAAACCAACAAAAGGTGGCATTTTAGAATGCTGCCTTAATTTTCTCCATTGTGTTTAGTTGTAATGACTGCAGAGTTTTCATTTCAGATAACTAGGAATTTTGAAAAGACTGTCCTCTCCCCAGGAATGAGGTCTATTTAAAAACTTTTGATGTGCTTCCAAATGTAATGCAGAAATGCAAAATGCTTTTCTGTAAAAAGCCTCTAAACCATCCAGTACCAAAGGATTAGTAGAATTAAAATTTATATATAGGTAATCTGAATAAATGTATTAATGCCATTGTTTTAGCTTAATCCCTGGACGAAAGATGTCTGGATTTTAGTTAAACAGTAACACCTTATTGTGCTGAAATCTTAATGCACCGTACTAAGGGGTCTACAAATTAACCTTTCATCTGAAAAGTCAGTCGAGCAATGCATGTGCACTCTGTGTATCAAATTCTCACGACACCTCACTTATATGGAATGTATTGGAATAAAGGAAGGTCCCAGTGTGGCCTTATCACTTGTTGCCAATCAAAGCGTTGGCGAAGCCAGATACTATGTTGAAACCAAGTACAAATTAATCAAAACTTGCTGCATTTCATAAATCATTTTTCCAGTTTTAAGTGATTTGTACTTTGGATAATGATGGGTGTGCATATACTCTGCAAGTAGCAAGAAACTGAAATTTAAACCATCATTTATAGGGAAATATGAGTTTCCACTTTGGTTTAGTTACACTATAAGAAAGCATTTTTGAGCTTGTAATGATAATTGCTACAGTTAAACTCCCCTGTTCATTGCAGTTATTTGGGTGTATATTCTAATTATATTGTACATAAAGGCCAAACTTTTAACACTTGAGTGCCCCCCATTTAAGTGTGTGTGTGTGTGTGTGTGAGAGAGAGAGAGAGAGAGAGATAGGTGTCTACATATAGATTTAGGAGCCCAAGTGTAGGCACCAAGATTTGAAAAGTTTGGCCAGTATGACTTTGCTAACCACATAACACATCCCTATAGCAGAAATTATGAATGGATAATTTGTTAAAAATCTATTCCTGGGGAAACTCCCATTAATGTCCATTAAATCAACGGAAATACTCCTGTTGATACCAATCAGAGCTGGATCTTCCTTTAATTGGGAAGGAGAGAGAAGGAGCAGGAAAACGGTCAGATAGCAACTTGTGTTGCAGCAAATATCCTCTAGTGAGTAATATACTTGAAAGCAAGTAGGTATGATCCTATATCACTTTGTAGTTTTCTAACTATCATGTAGGAAACATCACTGACGAGCAATTTTAAGTGAGGTCCAAAGCAGGGTAAATGTGTGCAGCCCCATGCTCCTTTGCTGCACAAATCATATTAATATTATCTGATATAAATGATTGATACCTAAGTAATGGTGCTGGGCTCTTTCTCTAATGGATCTCTCCTAACCCACTCTAAGTAATGAAAGTGGAACAGGGCATGGAATGTGTATGGATCAGCAGCAATCCTCACATAGCACATGCAATTCTGGCACACACTGCTCTTTACTTTTATGTTTTGTCAGACTGGTATTTGGGGGCAGAGGCTGAATTAGCCAGAGTTGCGGGAGAGAAGGTGCAAATGAGATTTATCCTAGTCCACTGACACTAGTGATAATATACCAAATACATAATAGGCTCAGTGATTCATCCAGAATAACCACTCTCATTTCTCCTGAACTCCAAGACATTGTTAGACCATTTTCTTTTCTGTACCTTTGCCGAAAATGGGCTGTAAATTAGCTGGCTAGGGGTTCAACAAGAATAGGTGATGACACATGATGCAAGTGGCAAACATCGAAGGACTCTTGATCTTTTTTGGTAGATTATTTGGAGGAGGAGGAGGAGGCATAAGCTTTCTCTATACTTTTGCTTTCTGTGTGTTTTCAGAATGGTACCTAAGCAGACGATAGTTATTGTAAGTGCAGTGCTTTCCCAAACTGTGGCTTGTGCTCCTGGGCAACCTACATGTGTAGATAGATACCTCCCACAAATCACATTTGGTTTACACTTTCATCATTCCTTCTGATTCTCCCCTCAAATCTAGTGGATCCCAAGGATCCTCTGTTACGACAAAGCATGATCCTTCAGGTCCCAAGCAATCCCTGTGGGGGTGGGAGGAAGGGGCAAAATCTTCCATTCTGGTGTTCTACCTCTTGGCTAAATCCCAGATACTCTGCATTCTTAGGAGCACTGATGCTCTTAGATAATTGTGTTGGTGCTAGAACTTTACATCTTTCCATGGTGACATAACAGGTATGGAGGTGGAGTTGATCTTGGTCTGGACACTATAGCTTCCCCTCAGAAATCTATTCAGTCCCAAGAACGGCATGCTACTTTGAGAAGATAAGGAAATCCCATTTATCTTCTTCTCTCAGAAGGTGGCTCTGCACCTGGACTATAAAAGGTCAGTGAGGGTATAGCCAGAGGGGGAACTGCAAAGTGAATTTGCAGGAAGGAAGGTCTCCTGCAGTGGGCTCTAAAAAAGGAAGTTAGGTCTGGGTAGGAAGACCTAGTGATAGTTTTGTTCTTCCTTTGAGAGAACACAGGCCAGGACTTGCATCATCTTCAGCTGCTCAGTCACCAGGAAGGAACAATACCGCAGGGAGAAGGAGCTGAGCTTAGCTTAAGGCTGGGTGAAAGATTTGTTTTTGTTTTCTTTTTGGAACTGTGTGTTAATAAAGAAACAGATACCAAAAAAGGGCTGTGAGGGCGTTGGAGTGGAGCCCCGAGCTGGAGCGCGGAGCAGCTCCTGAGCAGTGGAGCTGGAGCAGAGCCAGAGCACAGCTCCAAAGCCCTGTGTGAGTGGGTGATCGAGACTGTATGGAGTCTTGTTTAAGGAGCTCTGAACAAGGGAATATAGGAACAGCATATGGCAGAGGCACCGCTGGCCACGAGGGGGCACTAAGGTGGTGGCTACAAGGTTACACCACCTATCTCCACAGAGACCTTACTATGTGCCTCTGGAGCAGAGGGGCCTCCATGGTATCTGGGATGAGAAGGAGCGTATGGAAAAGCCACTGCTGTCCACCCTATACATGTTTGGAGTTTTTTTACATGGTAAACTGTAGCAGGAAGCCCTTGGGATATCCTGGAAAATATACTGAGAAAATGTTAGGGATTTTTCACTTGCTATGTTCCAATTCCACTGCCAGCAAAGTCACAAGTAAGCTAGACAAATACAGTGAAACCCCGCTATAACGCGACCTTTGGGGTCCAAAAAATCCCATCGCGCTAAATGCGGGGTCGCAGTATAGCGGGGTTTCAAATCAGTCAGGTTTTCAGTGGCCCCAAAGCGGTGCATTGAGGTGCAACGCCTAGTGCCCGTGGTGCCTAGTGCCCAGCAGGGGAGAGGAGCTGTGGCCCCCCGCCTGCTGGGGACAGAGAACTCCGGGGCTGCGGGCGCCGGTGCTCTCTGTCCCCGGCAGGTGCGGGGCTGCAGCTTCTCTCTCCTGCCATGGTGTTGGGGACCATTGGTACAGTACCATACTGTACCTTAAATGGGAGTCAACCTGCAATCGCATTATATGCGATTTCACGTTATGGCGGGGCGTGTTATGGCGGGGTTTGACTGTATAAAGAGAGAATTTGTATTGCTATAGATGCTGAGTACTGGTCTGATTTTAAATGCAATACAGAGACAGCAACAGAAGTAAACATATTTAATTTTGTGACCTAAAAACACTGATAACCATGCTGATAGTGTTCAGCAAAAGAACACCTGGAGTCTAGCAGATATTCAGTGCTGGCTGCCTACCTGAGCAAACACATCTTGCTATTAAAAAACAAGTAAACTAATATGTTTTTTGTAACCTTTCTCAGCCTATTTGGCAACAGCTGACTGAATCATTAAAATACTGGGCTAAAAATAACAAATGTGCAAAAAATTGCAGAAAATGTTTGAGGGCAGCCATGTCAGCAGCTCCTGTAAAAGTCCAGTTCCACATCATGAAATTGCTGTAATTCATTGGGTCCTCTGGCCCTGGAAATATTGAAGTTATTAGATGGAAGTCTCTCCTAGGGGGAGGAGATAAAAGCAAGAGCTACACTCTAACCTGAATTGTTTGGCTGTGCAGGGGAATAGGGCAATTTATAACCTCCTTAACCTTTTTATGGTCTACCAAGACTGATAAGTATGTGAAGTAAGTGGGACTATGTGGCTATTCATTCCCTTCCGGGAGCAAATGGGCAGTGAGGACAGCGTTTATTGACTCTCTGGTCAGCACAGCTGAGGCATGATGAGTAGTAATTACGGCTGTTAAGCAATTAAAAAAATTAATTGTGATTAATCACACTGTTAATAATAGAATACCATTTATTTAAATATTTCTGAATGTTTTATATATGTTCAAATATATTGATTTCAATTACAACACAATACAAAGTGTGCAGCACTCACTTTATATTACTATTTTTTGTTACACTGTAAAAAAACCCAAAAGAAATAGTATTTTTCAATTCACCTAATACAAGTACTGTAGTGCAATCTCTTTATCATGAAAGTTTAACTTACAAATATAGAATTAAGTACAAAAAAACTGCATTAAAAATAAAACAATGTAAAATTTTGTCCACTCAGTCCTATTTCTTGTTCAGCCAATCACTCAGACAAACAAGTTTGTTTACATTTGCAGGAGATAATGCTGACCACTTCTTGGTTACAATGTCACCTTAAAGTGAGAACAGGTGCTCTCATAGCACTGTTGTAGCCGGTGTCGCAAGATATTTACGTGCCAGTTGCACTAAAGATTCATATGTCCCTTCATGCTTCAACCACCTTTCCAGGGAACATGCATCCATCCTGATGATGGGTTCTGCTTGATAACAATCCAAAGCAGCATGGGCTGATGCATGTTCATTGTCATTATCTGAGTCAGATGCCACAAGCAGAATGTTGATTTTCTTTTTTTGTGGTTTGGGTTCTGTAGTTTCTACATCAAAGTGTTGCTCTTTTAAGACTTCTGAAAGCGTGCTCCATGGCTCGTCCCTCTCAGATTTTGGAAGGCACTTCAGATTCTTAAACCCTGGTCTAGTGCTGTAGCTATCTTTAGAAATCTCACATTGGTACCTTCTTTGTGTTTTGTCAGATCTGCAGTGAAAGTGTTCTTAAAATTAACAACATATGCTGGGCAATCATCTGAGACTGCTATAACATGAAATATATGGCAGAATGCGGGTAAAATAGAGCAGGGGACATACAATCTCCTCCCCAAAAGAGCTGAGTAACAAATTTAATTAACACATTATTTTTTTAATGAGCGTCATCCACATGTTCTCTGGAATGGTGGCCAAAGCATGAAGGGTCATAGAAAGGTGTAGCATATCTGGCACGTAAATGCATTGGAATGCCAGCTACAAAAATACCAGGCAAATGCTTGTTCTCACTTTCTGGTGACATTGTAAATAAGAACAGGACAGCATTATCTCCTGTTAATGTAAACAAACTTGTTTGTCAGCAATTGGTTGAAGAAGAAGTAGGACTGAGTGGACTTGTAGGCTCTAAAGGTTTGCATTGTTTTGTTTTTGAATGTAGTTATGTAACAAAAAAAATCTACATTTGTAACTTGCACTTTTACAATAAAGAGAGTGCACTGCAGTACTTGTATGAGGTGAATTGAAAAATACAATTTCTTTTAATCATAATTTTTACAGTGCAAATATTTATAAGAAAAAATAATACACATTGATTTCAATTACAACACAGAATACAATATATATGAAAATGTAGAAAAGCATCCAAAATATTTAATACATTTCAATTGGTATGTTATTGTTTAACTGTGTGATTAAAACTGATAAATTGTGATTACTTTTTTTGAATTAATAACATGTGTTAATCGACATCCCTAGTAGTAATATATGGTACAGGTATAGGCCAACAGCAAATCATTTCCCTTCAAGCATCAGGGAAGTGCAGGGAGGGACTTGTTATTGTCTGAGCCACAATTCCTTCCATGGGATGCACCTGGGTACCTTTTACTATGCCCTTGTGACAAAATGTAGCCCATTTTAAGTATGTAATTGGCCCTATCTAAAAAAGCTCCCAGGCATTGTGGAGGCAAAAGCCCCCTAATTCTTTAAGTCTCCTAAGATGTAATTGTTTCTATTTTAGTTCATCCTCACATTGAGGTCAATTCAAAGACTCCCATTTACTTCAGTTTTTTTTTCTGGCTGCCCAATCTCACAAAAGGTATTTTAAAATTGGAAAAGGTTCAGAGATGAGCAACAAAGATGTTTAGGGGTATGGAGAGATGTAAAAGTCTGGGACTGTTCAGCTGAGAAAAGAGATGACTAGTAGGGGATATGAGAGAGTTGTATATAATCATGAATGCTGTGGATAAAATGAATAAGGAGCAAGAACCAGAGGTCACCCAATGAAATTAATTGGCAGCAGGCTTAAAACAAAAGGAAGTGCTTCTCACTACTCACAGTCAACTTGTGGAACTTGTTGCCATGGGATGTTGTGAAGGCCAAAACTGTAACTGGGTTCAGAAAAGAATTAGGTACTTTCATGGGGGATAGATCCATCAGTGGCTATTAGCCAAGATAGTCAGGGATTCAACCCATGTGTTTGGTGTCCTTAAATCTCTGACTGCCAGAAACTGGATAAGCGGATTACTCAATAATTGCCCTATTCTGGTCATTCCCTCTGAAGCATCTGGCATTGGCCACTGTTGAAATATAGCATATTGGGCTAGATGGACCACTAGTCTGATCCTGTATGGTCACTCTTATGAGTTGGATGCATCCCCAAGATGGATCTAAGACATTTGTTCTCTTTGTCAGGAGAAGAAACAGCAACTTGGGACAAGTCTATAAGAACCCATCTTGGCACATCTTGAGTGTGACGTAGAAGCAGTGTATCAGTTCAGTAGGCCTCCAGCATAATAAATAATAGACTACTGGTATTTAATGCTAAAGTACATGGAGTATAAATCCTCATAGGTCAATGATGTTCTCCCCCTCCAAATAGACCAACTTCCAATCAAATTGGCACTAAAAAGAAGCACTGATTTTGTTTTCTAAAGGTTGGATTGTCATATCCTTACTCAACTGTAATACCTTTGAAGGGTATGCTTGTATTCATTTTGGATAAAATGTGGTTTGCAGGGTGCTTATGCATAGGGAAGCATGCTGTGGCTCACCACCCTAGGAACATTCTAGAGAAGGCCAGGGGGAGAGGGGGTGAGCTCAACATGTGGCATGGAAAAGTATAAGCATGTGATGAACAAATCCATGTATAGAAAGGTTAAATATGATTCGTTAGAGGTTTGTGTTATGTAACTTGTTATGTAAGTCCATGTGCTATAAAGTAGCAAGGGGAGGGGCTCCTTGCTGGAGGGACTCTGCCTGATTTTTGTACCAGGGGCTCTCCCTTTGTGCACATTGAATAAAGCCTTGTTGAATTGAATTGAATCGAATCGCATCGAATTGAATTGAAGTCCCTTGATTCTGCCCAGCATCTGACTCATTGGGAACCACAAAATCCCAACACCTTACACAAAAGTACCTTGTATAGTTCCGTTGAGTTAAATGGAACTTCTTGTGCAATGAAGTTCCATTTATTGTCAATAAATCTACCACAGTCTAGTCCTAACAGTTAATTTACATTTAATCTCAAAATAGAACATGCCATTCCAAAACAGTCCTACAATTTTTCATTGTTAAAGACAAGAATACTGTTGCACTTGCAGTATTGCTAGGCGTTTGAGAAACATGGTTCTCTCAACTAGAATAGGAACCAGACTGATTTAAATGTCAGGGAGTAGCTGGATGGGTGTGTGCATATATTTATTTATTGTCTAGGTACAACATAGTTGTAATCTGAGTTAAACATGTTAGTTAATACAAACTCCCAGGGAAATGAAAGCATATAGGAAGATAAATAAAACACTGAGAAAAGACTCCTCTGTGTTAGCCTGTGAGAATAACTCCCTGTTACTATGGTAAAACAATCATATGGCCTGATCCTGACTGTTTTCCTATCTACTAAAGCCAAATCTTTCTTTAACTTATGCAAGTGGTTATGGGATACTTGAAATGGATGAACAAAATTGTGAGGGGTGGATAATACATTCAGTTACCATAATTTCCCAACATGTATATTAATACTATGCCTAATATTTATGTATTGGGTAACAAGAAGTTCCATTAGCTATAAATTAGGCATTCTTTTATATGAGGGTGACTTCTTAGGGTTACATTTAAAGGCATTGGAATTTCTGGAAAGTAAAAATGCTGTGGTTTACTGAATGAAATAAGTACCTGATTGGGAGAATTTTACTTTTATCATTTTGACATCTGTTTATTTCTAAGCCTTTTTTTCATTTCTCTATTTAAATTTTCACAGTTGCAGTAAATTATGGAGGGGAGGTCAGACAATAGTTATTTGACAAAAGAAGCCATTGAGATTCAAAAGGTTAAAGTTTTATAACTCTTGAAACACATCTTATGTTTAAATACAGAATATGAATATTCGTAAACTCCAAGTTTTCAAGCAGTGTTTTTCTTTGCTTACCTGTAAATTTTGATTATCATCAGTGGAAATATTTGTGTGTGAAGGATAAGATTGATGTTTACTGATTAAAAAAAATCAAACCCTTCAAGTCTAAATATTTAAATAAGTTACAATATCTTCACTGCCAATACAGACACAACTTTCCAGTGTCTTTTTTCTGTGAGGTGCATATTTAAATAAGATTCAAGAACACAAACAATGTGGGATTAACATAATATGAAGTAATTTTTTGGCTCTGTAAATCATTAACTTTAGCATACATTCTAATTACTCCCTGAGCAAAATTATACAGTAGTTCAATGGCTGGGTTAGTATTATTGCCTAAAACTATATGTGTTCAATTATTTAAAGAACATATGTATCATATATTTAATCTGTGTAACTATGAAGAGGTTTGATACATCATGAGGTATATAAATGTTTAACATGCAGAAATACCTGACTGATGTTTAAGGACACAAGAGTGATGTTAGGAGTTAGTCTCTCTGCAGATTTCTTTCTATTCAGTTATCACCATGTATGGAGACTGTCAAATGTTGTTTTATTGTAATGAATTACTACATGTTTAGTTGGCAGAGATTTTCCTTTTTAGCAAATGTCTATTAGATATTTTTATCAACAGATTATATTATATTTGAAGAAACAAAACAGATTATACTGGATATGGCTATATCCTATAGGCCATTCATTGCAATATATTATAAATATAGGACGTGGATCAGTAAGGTAGATAACTGTGTGTCTAATTTAAGTATGGACACTGAAGTCAATGGAAGAATACTCCTGTAGGTATAGTTAGACATGTACACAAATGTTTCTGGGATTGGGGCCTTAAGCAGAACAGAAAACCCCTTTTCTCCCAAATATAATACATACATATATATATATTGTATATATATATATACATAAAACAACAAAGAATATTGGCATTCAAAAGTATTTTTTCTTGTTTGTGACTTTTAAATCAGATATTTAAATCTTTAAAGTATAGACATCAAGGAGGAAATGGAGTATAATTTTAAGTTATAACTAAAAGTAAAAAGATGAAATTAAATAAAAATAAAAAGTCTAAATATCAGTACAAATTTTCTGGGTGTAAAGTTGAGTGCATAAGACAATCGAATACTTTGACAATTGAAGAAACTGAAGCTCCATCAATAGAGATGTTTATAGCTAGACTGGCAAAGCACTACAAAATGTACTATGGGGAGCCGTCTGACACTGGTGGTGGGATAGATTAGAAGACATGTAATAGTTCTACACTTCTTATTTATATAATATAATGAAATGAATGTGTCAGAGTCTCTTTTCATGGAGCTGCTAGCTGTGAAGTTTGAAATGCTTCATGTTTGAACAAAGCAGGTTGGCTGAAAAGTAAAATGATGGTCTCAAAGAAATGTACCCCTCTAAACATTTATCATTACTATATAAATAAAAAATAATAGTGTTCTCAATAATTGAGGCAATTAGTTCCTGTGGTTGTATCTCTGTGCTGCCACAACACACGCTAGGAGCTGTACTCTCGTTTTGTAAGTTTTAACCCATTGTAAAATTAATACTTTTAATGGAGTCATTCCTGATTCACATTCATGGAAATGAGATAATAAACTGCCCATAGGTTTCCCTTTTTCATGTCACAAGTGAGCTTTGATCCCAGGTAAAATTTCCTTTCTACAGTAAGCATATCAGCCATACTATCAAATCATTCAAAAACTAAACGCCCTCTTCATAAAGAGTTAAGGCCTAGATTGTGTCACTCTCTTTGACAGTAGTATCTTAATGTGCAAATACTCTCACTGAAATTAGTGGGACTAATTGTGGGATAAAGTACTTCTTATCAGGAATAAAGTGATATGAATTTGACCCTAGGGCTGTGAGTTTTGCTAGAGTCCATCTAACACTTCAAAATAACATTACACATTCTTTATACAAATTTGCATCTTAGTACATGATATCTTTGCCTACTTTCCTTATTATGTGAACCCAGCCAATTAAAAGGCCATATTTGATTTCCCCCCTTCTCCCACATGTTTTGGTGTCCTCTGCTCAAAAGCTTCTAGCCAATTAGAATGTCATATTAGCCAGAAAATCCCACCTTAGCAATGACATCTATCTGTCCCAGTGAGAGATGGAGCACTTCTGCAGGAGTCCTTCCTCTTCAATGACCCCTTCTGAGGTCAGTTAGGAAATAGAAAAACCTCCATGTAATGCCTTTAATTAAAAAAAAAAAGTGATTCTGAATACACCTGCACTCTGTGCATGTGCTTGAAGGGGTCCACCCCTGTTTCCTTATTTTTGTTTTGTCCTACAAGAATATTGGGGTACCCCATTTTCCATATGTTGTTTGTAGTTGTAAGAAGTTTAAGCATGGCTTTTCCCATTATGAAAATGATTTCTAACTTAAATTTAGACAGACTGTATTATAAAAAGACTTACAAACATAGGATCACAATAGGAAGAAAACAAGTGGTTTGTTATATGGAAAACAGTTCTTATGCAGCATTATCAATAACAGTCAAGATCAAAACTATACCTGTATTTGTTTGCTTTATGTAGCAACAAATGAACAGAACCCCAAACAAAGGGACTCTTCTGTGGAGTAGCCCAGATTGAATGACTCCGTATTTGTAGAAGTCTCTTCTGAGGCATAGCAAAACCAAACCAGAACAGCTCTCCGTATAGCATACCATTTGAAAAACCCATGGCAAAGGAACTCTAAGGCCTGGTCTACACTAGTCTGTTATTATGGAATTAGCTGCGTTAATTCAAAGAAAAAAAAAGATTCCGTCCAAACCGTTTTTTTTATTTAAAGTGCTCTTTAATCCGATTTCTGTACTCCACCTCGGCAAGTGGAGTAGTGCTTAAATCGAGATTGCAATCCCGGATTAAAGGTATTGTGGACGCAATTCGACATTATTTGCCTCTGGGACGTATCCCAGAATGCTCCCTTGTGACTGCTCTGGACAATGCTCTCAACTCCGATGCACTAGCCAGGTGGACAGGAAAAGCCCCAGAAACTTTTGAATTTCATTTCCTGTTTGGTCACCAAAAGCACAAGTGACCATCAGTACAGTTCACCAGCACAGGAGACCATGCAGATTCCACCATCACAAGAGATCATGGAGTCCCAGATTTGCAAACGAGCTCCATCATGATCATTGGGAGGTACTGGATCTCATCACATGCTGCAGAGGTGAGTCTGTTATGGCAGAACTATGTTCCAAAAAAAGGAATGCAGATACGTATGCTAAAGTCTCCAGGGTCATGACAGAAAGAGGCTACTCCTGGGACACAGAGCAGTGTCGTACAAAAAGCCAGGGAGGCGAATGGGTGCTCTGGGTCACAGCCCCATACATTCTGCTTCTAGCGTGAGCTGCATTCAATTATGGGGGGTGATGCCACCACTACCCCACCACTGTCCGTGGACACCTGCAAGGAGGGAGTTGCATGCAGCGAGAGGAAAAGTCATTGGAGGACGAAGAGGAGGAGGAGGAGGAGGACAGTGCACAGGCGGCAAGTGGGGAATCTGTTTTCTGCCCTAGCCAGAAACTATTCTTAACACTGAAGCCAATAGCCTCCCCTCACTCCCAAGGCAGGCCCCCGGACAATGACCCTGGAGAAGGTACTTCTGGTGAGAGCCTGATCGGAGCCACGCGGTGGGGGACTAGGGGGAAACCCAGCCACGCTGGGCTGTTAACGTTTAGTTTAAAGGGCTCATCCCTGCTCAGAGCCTCATCGGAGCCATGCGGTGGGTGTGGGTGTGTTGTGTGAAGTGATCATCCCAGAGAGCCTGCAGGCCCTCGTTTTATATGGCAAACCCACCAGGCATTGCTTGCTATCGGAAAGGGGGCCCAGCAGTTTGAAAGCATTGAAATGAACGTAGAAGAAGCAGAACCCTGCATGCCCCTAGGCTGCCTGCAAGCTGAATTCTGTTGCCCGGCCGTGTGTGATGGCTTACTCACACCAGTGTCCCCTTTGTTCTCTGAAATGTATATTTTAAAATACTACCCTCCCTTTTTCTCCTCTTGCAGGTGCAAATGTTTCACTGTGGCCCCTATCTGCTCCGTCCCAGAGGCTGGTCCAGATTAGAAGGCGGAAAAAACGAACTCAGGATGACATGTTTACCGAACTCATGCAGTCCTCCCACACTGATAGGGCCCAGCTGAATGCATGGAGGCAATTGCGGAGTTCCGTAAAGCATTACAGGAACACGAAAAGAGGAGGGACACGTGCGATGAGAGCAGGCAGCACGCTATGGTCACGCTCATGGGGGAGCAAACTGACATGCTCCGCTGTATGGTGGATCTAATGCGGGAAAGTTAGCAAGACCACAGACTGCCGCAGCAGCCCCTGTATAACCGCCTTCCCTCCTCCCCAAGTTCCATAGCCTCCACACCCAGTCGCCCAAGAAGACAAAGTGGGAGGTTACGGGGACACACACACTCGACCCCAGAGATAGCCCAAGCAGCAGAAAGCTGACATATGCAAACTTTTGATTTGGTTTCTGCACTTGTCCTTCCCTCCTCCTCCACCCCCCAACCCAATACCCTCCCCATCCCCCGTTCTACCTTCTGATTTTTCTCAATGTGTTGTGCAACAAATAATAAACAACAGTTTTTAAACAATTTTGACTTTATTTCCTTTGATATATATAGGGGGCGGGTAACTTCAAGAGAAACAAACACAACTGTTACTCCATACCCTGGCCAGTCATGAAACTAGCTTTCAAAGCTTCTCTGATGCGCAGCATGCCCTGATGTGCTCTTCTAATCGCCCTGTTGTCTGGCTGTGCGAAATTGCCCTCCAGGTGATTTGCCTCAACCTCCCACCCTGCCATAAAGTCTCCCCCTTACTCTCAAAGATATTGTGGAGCAGACAAGCAGCAGCAATTACAATTAGAATATTGGTTGTGCTGAGATCTAACTGAGTCAGTAAACTGTGCCAGCGCACTTTCAAATGTCCAAAAGCACATTCTATCACCATTCTGCACTTGCTCAGCCTATAGACGAACTGCTCCTTACTACTGTCCAGGGTGCCTCTGTACGGCTTCATGAGCCATGGCATTAAGGAGTAGACTGGGTCCCGGAGGATAACTATAGGCATTTCAACATCCCCAACAGTAATTCTCTGATCTAAGAAGTAAGTCCCTTCCTGCAGCTGTTCAAACAGACCAGAGTTCCTGAAGATGCGAGTGTCATGCATCTTTCCCAGTCATCCCACGTTAATGTTGGTGAAACGTCCCTTGTGATCCACCAGTGCTTGCAGCACCATGGAAAAATACCCCTTGCGGATTATGAACCTGCCAACCCAGTGTGCCGGGGCCAAGATAGGGATATGCCACCATGATCTCCCAGTCGCCACATGCCGTGCTTCTAGGAACATCTGTGTCCATGTCCTCATCAGTATAGTAATTGCACTGTCGTCGCTTCCTCACCCAGTTTTGCAGGTACTGCACATACTGCTGGATAATGTGTGAGGTATTTACAATGGTCAGAACTGCAGCGGAGATCTGTGTGGGCTCCATGCTTGCCACTCTGGCGGGTAATCCTGGAAAAAGGGCGCGAAACATAGGAGAGCTGTTCGGTTCAAGATGGCCAATAAAAGGCAGTAAATGGTTGTCTTCTGTAGCTTTCATGGAGTTGGGAAGATCGCTAGAGCTGCAAGAGCAGGAGAGCAGAGTTTGTGGCGGAAGCTGTGTGGCTCAGTTCATGATGGCCGAAAAACGGCGGGGAATTGTTGCCTTCTGTAGCTTCCACAAGAGCCCAGGACAGAAAACATGGAAAAAGCAATGGAAGCTGTGTGACTCAGTTCACGATGGCCGAAAAATGGTGGGGAATTGTTGCCTTCTGTAGCTCGCACGTGAGCCCAGGACAGACAACATGGAAAAATTAGCGATTCAAGAGCGAGAGAGCAGAGTTTGTGGTGGAAACTGTGCTGCTCGGTTCATGGTAGCCAAAAAAAGGCGGGAAATGGTTAAATAAAAGAGTAGATAGAAAGATGAGAGGACATAAAAGGTGAATTCATAGTACCAGGAGACAGGCGGTGCACCGTCTACTGGCAGTATGACGTCTGACGTAGCTTTCACGGAGGAAGGAGCAAGTGACGGCACACACCCAGAAACACCTGTGAGAATGTTTTTGCCCTTTCATGCACTGGGAGCTTAACCCAGAATTCCAATGGATGGCGGGGACTGTGGGAACTGTGGGATAGCTTCCCACAGTGCACCACTCTGACATTCGATGCTAGCCTCGGTATTGTGGATGCACTCCGCCGAATTCACACAATTTAGTGGGGACACACAACACCGAATGTATAAAATTGCTTCACAAAATTCAAATAGAATAAATTCGAATTAATTTTTTACTGTAGACCTATCCTAAGTTTAAACATTATTTTACCAGTTATGTGGCCAGTATCATCCCTTCCTGAAATAATTAATGAGAAGGGGATTCTTGGGGAGGAAATCATTGCAAACATTCCCTTAGGAAGAGTGACCTGCATGGAGATGAGGGGATTGTCTGGTCTACAGAAAAGGTGTGCCCCCAACATTGTGGATCCCAGAGGAACCATGAGTGGTTGATGCCATATGTGGGGCATGTTTTGCCTCTGCACCCGCTCTGGCTCCTGGTGGGGCTTCCTCATCTCCCTGATCCAATGGCTCCATTAAAACTACATTGGACCCCCCTGCCCCCCATTCTCTGAGGGACTGAGGCTACAAGGAAGAGGTAACACAACTTGAGGATGTATTAACTTCTTTATGTAAAATCCATGGAGTCATAGGAGCAATGGAATGGGGCATATCCCCATGCTGGAAAATAAAGGGTTAACAGGGATTCTTGAGGGGCCAGTTAGGCTATTTGGTGGCACTAGAAGGGAAACAACTAATTAAGGGTTAGACTTAGATGGGAAGGTTCAGGCTGTGTGGTTTCTATAAAGGAAGAGAGTTGTGGGAAACTCCTCCTCTTGAAGGAAGAGAGAGGAGGTAGAGTCTCCTCTTTCTGCTCCTGTAGCTTCCCTGTCATTCCTTTCCCAGAGTTAGCTTTGTGGCAGGCCGTGGAAATGGAGCATGATCCATGGAGGCAAGTTGATGTTCCAAGGGTGGAACAAGGAATTGAGAAGACCTAAAGAGAAGTTGGGGAGACATGGTGAACCAGAGAAAGAACTGTATTAAAAAAAGGCTATTGGGAAATGGAGCAAGGGGCTTAGAGGTGGGAAGTGGCCAAGAGAAACAGCAGTACATCTAAAGGACCTAACTGCTTAACATGGACTCACTGGTCCAGAACCCAGAGCACAGGGTGGAACTGGGTTCCCCTACCAGCCCCACAGAAGGAGCATAAAAGCAAGACACAACATCTATTAAGCTCAGAATGGGTCTCAAGAGTGAGTACACAGGAGAGGCTGTGGAGGAATTTAAGCGAGTCAGAAGAATCATGTTTTGGGCTCTTTGGACTTTTCGTTGGATTATTTTTTCCCCAGCAGGGGACTAAATTTAAGTGTGACCTGACTGGAGGGCTGAGTCACCCAGCAGATGACATGCTGGAGCCAGACTGCCCAATGAGAGGGAGTGTTAGAGTGGAAAAACCCCTGCAATGCCACCTCCTGAGTGGCCCACAATACAATGGACTAGTCTCTCTAAGCCCCACCCCATTTTGTCTCCACCTCCTTTCCCCAGGTAGATTTTGAGTGCCCTCTGAAGGGGTGGAGTAGAAGCAGTACAATGGAGTTAGCTCAAATTGCCTTTCTGCACAGAGAGGGGGGAATATCCATAATGGATGGACCCCTTTATGCATGGTTCCAAGCAGGGTCATCCAGCCTGTAGTGTTTGTTTATTAATGTTGTTTAAACTAACCTTTACTTCTCTGCGCAGAGACCATTTTTGTTATATGCTTGTACAATGTCTAGCACAATGGTGCCGCGCCCTGTAGGCACTAACACAATACAAATATCACATTATTAAGAGCATCAATACAAACATGAAATTGTAAAGTGCATTTAGTAGAATTTTGGTTGAAGACTAATTCCATGTTATATGTTACTATGAAGAATAAACTTGATATTGACTATTAACTGAACCAAGTATAGTTTCTGAAGTGAAAAAGAAAAACTTTGTGGTGTTATTTATTATTGGCATTTTAGTTTGTAGACAGTATATAATACTGAAGGTAGCAGTAAAACAATGAAATGGTAAAGTAAGTTTGCAATTAGTACTGACTACCTGTTACTGCTTACAGCTTGCAATTAAAAAGTATAAAATGTTTAATTAGCTGAAGTACATATAGACTAAGTGTAGCATATTTTTTTAATACGAAAGAAAAACAAATACACTGTTTCTTTAACACTTTAATTTACAGAACAACTAAATCCAACCTTACATTATTAATCAGTAAAAATGTGTGTGTTTGTGGTTGCAGACAGATGGGAAAATAGCTCTGAAAAAAAACTGCCTCTTGCATCTTAGTGGGTTGTTAACTCTGAAACATAAAGAACAAGAATGTCAGTGTCAGCATGAACAATCACACACCTGATCTTTTTAACAGAACATAATTTATAAACAATCCCCAAATAAGTCACACCAGGGCTACTTTACAGATTGTTCATTTTTTTAATTAAATAAACTCAATTTTATGAAACTGCCATAGAATTTCCACCTGTGTGCACAGAATTCAGGAGCTTGCCATAGAATTCGGGTTCTTTTTCCATGTTATACATTTGGCTTCATATATAACCTCAGATTCTTGTCCTGTTTGTGTCTTTAGAGGGAATAAACCCTATTTTTGCTCATGTATTTTTAAGAATCCAGAGTATAGTCCCCAGGGTCTAATTTTATTCTTGAAACCACATTTTGTGTTTATACATATAATTTATTTTTATTTCTCCCTCACCTGCAAACAGGATCATTAGTGAGTCTTGGACTGTTCAATTATGTGAGTTTTAGCAGAGATTGTATGTGTCTAATAATCTGCTCAGATATTAAGTTCCAATTTTGTAGTCAATGTATTTTCTTGACATAATTCAACATGAAATATAAATTAATGACATATACATCAAGATTAACATGCTAAATGAAGGGAAGCCAGATTTTCAGATAATGAAGCAGTAAATCAATTTTTTCCCTCTTTCTCTCTCATGAGGGTATACACAGAGAGATGCTGAGAATGGATTTGAATTTACGATGAAAACGGTATGAAGATGCATCACTATAATGACTCTTCTACTTTATGATGTAAATACAAACTACATTGAAATGAGAAGTAGATGATTTTTTTATACAATTCTGATAGGAATTCCAAACTGCTCAGCCTTGTTCAGTTAAAATTATCTAGCTCAGAATATGTTTTTTGAACATGGGAACACAGTGGAATTATTTTCTAAGGCAGTATTTCCTGGATATTTGAAAGCTGCATCCAACTTCAGGGAGAAAAAGACCCCAAAGGTCTGAGATGCAACATATGCAGTAAAGGAAATTACAATGGGCCCAATCTTGAGAGGTGAGGGACATCTGCAACTCCTATTGATGGCAACCGTTAACTAGTGAGGAGGGGATAGGAGCAATCAATATTTTAGTCACAAAAAGAATGATGGTCTTGTTGCTAAGTCACAAGCCTGAGACTCAAGAGACTGAAGTTCAATTCCTAATTTTGCCACACACTTCCTGTGTGACTATAGGGACTTAATCCCATTTTTTAGATGGGGAACTAACTTTATCTCCAACTATTTCTCTTTCTTGACTATTTAGATCTGAGTTCTCAAACTCTGTGGGACAGGGGCTGTATCTTGCAATGTGTACATACAGTGCCTAATGCAATGGAGCCATGATCTTAGGGATGCTCAGATACCACGATAATATTACTACTAATTCTTTTTCACAAATGACTGACATTTTAGCATTGCTGAAAAGTCATTTGTACAGAATTTTCATGTGTGCAAGATGTTCCTTCTCTTAAATGCAAAATGTCCACGTCCCACTCAGGTAATAGAGAAACAACTATCTTGGTTGCAGATGCACGTCTTGATAAATGGGGGAGCCAATCAATGCTGAGAGATTTGTATATTTACTGTGTAATTATCTAAATCAGACTGGCATAGCTAATCACAGTGCAAAGATTTGCACTTCTGAGGGGTAAAAAACCTCAGCTATGAATCTGGCTGAAGCTGTAGCCAATTGGTTTATTTTATCATTCATTTATTGTGTGTTGTGTGATGTTATAATTAACTCATATGCTATGTCGTATATAAGCATATGCTAAACATATTGAAGCTGTAGGATTACAGAAGCATAAAACTGATCAGTAGTCAGAAGGGAGAAGTATGAATTAGGTATCTAAGTAAGTGGGACTGAAGTGCAAGGCTTTCAGGCTGAGGCCTGTAAATGTCAGTTTAGCCATACTAGGCCATAGGCTTAAGAAATGCTTGACATAAGTGAGTGACCAAAGAATAAGCCAATGCCACAAGATTATGGGAAAAGATGTCCTAGTGGGTGGTATTGTGAAAAATTAAACACCTATGTGCTTTGATGCTAATGAGAATAAAAGGAACTACAAACAACCTATGGAAAACGGGGTACCCCAATATTCTTGTGGGACACAATAAAAATAAGGAAAAAGAGGATGGACACCTTCACACACATGCACAGAGTGCAGGTGTATTCAGAATCACAGGATAAAAGAGGGCTCCCAGATGGAGTAAAATGAGTTCCCTGCGGGATCCCTCTGCTAATGAGCAATTGGCAAGGCATCTATCAGACCCTGAGAATATCGTTAAGGATGTGAGTATAGCTATATTTGTAACTTGTGCATAGATCTTTATAGAAATTCTATATGCCTGGGTAAACATAACCTTAACTGTAACTTTAACAAAACTTATCAAACAGACTATGCCTTGTACTTGTAAATATATGTGTGATCACTATCCTTGGTCTTTGTGTTCCTACAGACACTAAATCTGAAGCGAGTAACAAAGGTAACTTTCACTCCTGTAGAGCCTGAAACAGTAGCCACCAGAGCAGAACCAAGGGGAGTGTAATACAACATTGGTAAATTCGCTTTAAATACTATAAAAGGCTATAAAACAATTTTCATTAAAAATTCACTTTGTTTTCTGTGACAGATTTTTTTGACCTTTTAATTAAGGCAAAGTTACAATAAGACATTTACATACTAACTAGCACATTACTTATTCAGGGTCAGGTTAATAGTCAAAGAACTTGGCTAAAATGTGTTGCTGGCTGAGGAGCCCTCATCCTCTGAGTATGCTAAAAAGGGTAACTAAATATCTAAATACCCCTCACATCAAAGGATTAAAACCCCACCAGTTTAGCAAGACTAGTAGGTTAGGATGGTATAGAATATTTATTAGCTTGTAACTCATGAGAAAAAACAAGTCTAAATATTAGACATATGAACTGACTGTTGAAGCACATACTCACATCGCAGTGCACTCACATCCTCTCCACAGTGAATGGGAGACTACCCATACAGAATCAAACTGCAATTTTATGGCCGCAGTAGAATGCAGAAGTTTAAACATGAATGCACTAACTTGCTGTGCTGCTGTGTACACTGGGGAAAGGATATATAAAACATGCTGAATTTCAGGCCCTATTAGTAAATCACTTTGAGAACAGCACGTGAAAAAGATTGTGACATAAAACTGCTTCCTGGTGCTCATCTCAATAATAAACTACAGCACTAAATGACTTAGTCCACTATGCCACAGTAAACTATGCCAGGTGTGACTTTTGTGGACAGAACTTAAAAGTCTATCCAGTCCCAGCATATTTTTATGTCATACTTAAAGGTTTTTTAAATGCATTTCCTGTAGTATGAATTCCTCTTGGCTACATAAAAATACTTCAACCAGATGCTAATTCTTTGAACTGTAATTAACAGCATAACACTTAAGAAGTAATTTTTATAATGATTACAGTCACTATACTTTGATTCTTCTGAAGTGGTAAGTACTGTAATCATCACCTGTTCACAGACAGGCTTATTACGCCACAGGCTATTAACAACTGATAGCGCCATTTAACTAAAGCTTGGTTTCTAATAAATTGCCAGTAACTGATTTTTTTTTAAATGTCAGAAAATGAGGAGACAGATAATGCATGTACTTAACAGTCTGAAATTTAATGTATCCTAGGCAAATACATTTTATGGACAAATTTTGTTTGACATTTTCAGCTGTTTTTCAGTTTCTGTTACAGTTGCAAAATAGATTATGTATGATATTCTGTCAACATTTCTAATTTTACCATATGGTTTGAGAAAGTGTGGCTGTAGTGGAAAAGATGGGAAAGATATACAATCTAGTGAAAATATACATTAATACGGCCAGCTTAATATCTTACAATGGAGTTCTTCCAGACTTACGCTTGTGTGACTGAGATCAGAATCTAACACGTGGTTATTTTTTTTAAATGGTTGTATGTAGAACAGTGCCATAACTTCCAAATAGTAATCATTATTGCTGTTTTGGTGTCTCCTTCTGATTATAGTAATTGTTGCTCTCTTGAAATCGTG
The DNA here is from genome assembly GCF_020497125.1 of Mauremys mutica. Lineage (NCBI taxonomy): Eukaryota > Metazoa > Chordata > Testudines > Geoemydidae > Mauremys > Mauremys mutica. The sequence goes on along the minus strand of NC_059079.1, from coordinate 49,782,139 downwards.
GTTATAAACCAGCACTGGTACCTAATAGTGTAGGGCTAGATTGTCAACCGTTTATTCACATTTGTGAGCAATTCTTCACACAAGTGGTAACACTGGTGTCGTTGAAACTACTCATGAGTAACTGCACTGCGATGTGAGTATGTGCTTCAACAGTCAGTTCATATGTCTAATATTTAGACTTGTTTTTTCTCATCAATTACAAGCTAATAAATATTCTATATCATTCTAGCCTACTAGTCTTGCTAAACCGGTGGGGTTTTAATCCTTTAATGTGAGGGGTGCCTTCAGTCCCACTGATGGTAATGAGAGGTCAAGTTGGGGAGGCCACTCGTGCTTCCTAAGACCAATTGCCTCAACACTATCCAATACACATAATGTTCTTGAAGCCTTCTTGTTTAGATAACCTCATTTTATGTACCCCTTAGAATGATTAGGAAGTCCACATTGGCTAATGAGGGAGGTTAGTTTTCTTCCTCCTGGGCATCTGGGGCCAGATTTTTAGCAGGTGTAAATTAATGTAGCTCCATTAAGTTAATTGGAGCTATGCTGATTTACATCAGGTGAGGACAGAGTGTTCTATACTTATATAGTAACTGAAAATGCAGAAATTTCTAACTGCAAAGTTAGAATGGATAATCTATGCTTTCGAAGCTCCCTCTCTGGTAATATTGTGATTTCATTCTCATGCTGAGCTTTGCTTCATAGTTGCCATTTGCATGCACAGTATTCATGAGATGACTATACCAGAAAGATTTTAAGATTGAAAAGAATGGAACAACTGATTGATGAAAGATTTAAAGGACTAAACAAATTCATTGTCATATGACTTAAATATGAGTATTTAAAGGGTGTAAAGACCAAGAAGGGAGACAATTTATATGGGGCTGTGACAAGAGTGCAGGGTGTGATCAAGTGAGCCTGCACTCTGATCACTCAGATGTTAATTAGCTCCCCTTTAAAAAGCTGATGGGAGTACTCAGACAATCTGGCTGGCTAGATTGATGGTCTAAGGAGCCAATTATCTCATCAGCCCAAGGCTGATAAAGAGGCAGAAAGGAAGTGCCAAGAGGGAGGAGAGAGAAGGAGTCTGGTTGAGCTCAGTAACAGGGTGGCCTCAGGGGAGGAAGATCACTGTTTCTTTCAGAGTGCTGTAGGCACTGTAAATAGACTCTTGTACAGAGGCTGTTGTAGAAATGGTGGAGGGAACTTAAAACAAAAGAATATGGTGAAGGCACAGTCACTGGAGTCTGTGCAGTTTCTGTGGGCAGAAGGTAGGAGAGGATCCACGCCCCATGACATGGGTATATAATTACAAAGAGAGGAATATCTTGGCTGAATATTAAGAAAAATATTTCCACTGGAGAGAGCTGTGAAACTGGATTAGGTAAAGCCTGCAAGAATGTTTTATATATGGAACAATCCTTCATTGGCAGGAACTTGATAGGCTCTCAAACTGAAGCTTATAAACAGGTTTCAGGGGAACCTTTCTTTTTGGTGACAGAGGTTCAGGATTTTTTTTTCTTTTATAATATGGAAATGAGGTCTGGAATAGGTTGAGAATCACTGGCTTAATGCGTCTCTTTGTTCTCTAATTTACATAGACCTTTTTCTACCTGTCTCGGTCCCTCTCTCGGGTCAGACACAGCTGTTGCCAAACTGTTGGATCCCATGTGCTTTTAAGCTTCCTGGGTCTGGGCAGTGACTGACTGCTGTTCCTAAAGCTGGGCCTCTCGGGTGCACTCCCAGGGCAGACTCAAGGTCTGACACCCTTCTTGAGCAGTGTGATCCCCTGTCCAGCTGCCTTAATACCCAGAGCTAGTGCCATAGCCCTCCAAAGTGTTCTGTTCCTCAAACATCCACAGTCTCCACCTGGATGTGGGAGCCCTGGTTTCTTGATTAACCCCCTCTGGGACAATGTGGCAGTAACACAGGCTTAGCAAAGGAATTTCGTAACCTCACACATTTTACTATTAAAACATGAGAGAGAGTTACAGATCTTTGGGAAACAACAAACATTCCTGAATTCAGCCCCGCAAGTCTGATCTCATAAAAGGGGTGAATCCTTCATTTGAGCAACATCCTTAAACTCAGTCGCCCTTCCTGCTTTCAATCTCCTCTAGCCCTTTCCTTCAGCCCATGTGGCTGTGGACTCCCCTCCACAAAGAGCATTCTCACTTAAATTATTATTGTTTATGTCTTGTATTATTATAGTGGCTAGGAGACATAGGCACAGACCAGAACCCCGTTATGCTAAGTGCTGTACAAACACAGAACAAAAAGCTAGTCCTTGCCTCCAGGGGTTTACCATGGATGGATATAGACAGGTAGGGGAGTACAAGTGAACAATGAGACACTGTTGGTCAGCAGGATAGGGAGTAGTCTCTCTACACTAGCTGCATAATCATAAAGCTTTACAGAGGCATCATGCCAAAGGACTGTTTTGGGGAGGGATTTGAGGATGGATAGAGCAGGTGGAAGGATATTTATGTGGAGTGTTGCCCAAGCAGGCGGGGCAGCATGGGAGATAGCACAAAAGTATTTAAATATAGTTTCTGACACATTTGCTTAAGTGGGCAACTAGAGATTGCAGATCTCTCAAGTCATGTGCTTCCTGAGGGAGTTCTGGACTCTAGTTCCCCCTTCTTCTCTCAGCTTCTGTGCCAAGGTTCATTCAAAGACAATAACCCTACCAGTAGAAAAAAGATGTTTCAGTAGGAAGAGCCAGTCACTATTGATGGCCATATATTGCTTTCTGCCAGGCTGCCAGATTCTGAGACGTAGTCATTTAACTGAGTATCAAGCCGCCAGGGCTGTCTCCAGGCACCAGAGCAGCAAGCAGGTGCTTGGGGCGGCCTATGGAAAGGGGCAGCACATCCGGGTTTTTAGCGGCAATTCGGCGGCGGGGTCCCTCAGTCCCTCTCGGAGGGAAGGATCGGCTGCCTAATTGCCGCCGAAGAATGAAGCGGCATGGTAGAGCAGCCACCGAAGTACCGCCGATCGCGGCTTTTGTTGTTGTTGTTGTTGTTTGTTTTTTCTCTTTGCTGCTTCAGGCGGCAAAAAAGCTGGAGCCGGCCCTGCAAGCCTCCACTACAAAATGGATGCTCTGATCACCAGTGGAAGTTGCATTACACCAGGAAAGACACACTCCGAAATGAAGGTTAAAACACAATGTGGGGCCACTACAAAGAAATGGCATTCACAAAAGATCATGGAGTTCACAATTTGACATAGACATATCCCCAATCTGTCACAGGCCCAATTTGCTAAACCCTTACAAGACTAATTCTATGTGCATGAGTAAAAATATTCATGTAAGTGAGGGCCTACTAGATCAGACCCCACGATTTTCCTCCATAAGTCATACTACCCTCCTGTGGCATGTATTAATTTATGTAAAAGGCTCTCTTCCTTCTGAAGAAAATGCTGGTGTCTTGTCAGATCTTTACATTTTCACATTCTTTCCTAGTGTTATTTTCTTCTAAGTGAAAAATGGAATCACATGATTGACACGAGCCATAGTTAGAATGAGATGTGGAAAAACCTATAGATTTTATTTTGCAATTTTTTGTGCCTTATGAATTTTATTTTATTTTAATCACATACTTGCCAAAGCAGTTTTGCAAGCACTATGTCGACCAATCAATGCTACAGTGCTATTAAAAGGAAAATCTTCTGTTCATTGTCATTTACACTTCCTGAATATTTAGCAGCATTTATTTAGGTACTTTATGTTCAACTAGACACCCTAACTTTGAGTTCACCTAGTTGATTAATTGTCAAGTTACCATTATTACTCATGCTATCATTATTCATATTGTGAAAGATTTAAATTTTCAGTGTTTGATATAGAATAACAGTAACAAAGGGTCATAGTTATTATTTTAATGACAGTATAATCAGTATAACTCTGATTTATTAGAAATGCTAATTTGGTTTTCACTAAGTTTTAATAAGCTTTCTGATTGAAAATCAAGAATTGGTTTAATGTCAAAGTATATTTAAAGATAGAGTTATGGAAAAGATGGATTTTTTTTTAATGAAAAACGGGGACACAAAAAAACAGTGGAATAAAGGCTTTAATCCTGCAGAAGGCTGTGCACCCTCACTACGTTTGTTCAGTTTGGACTCATGGGGCCAGATTCTCAGCTGATATAAACCCATATAGCTCCATTGACTTAAATGGAGATATGCTCATTTACACTAGTGGAAGATTTGGCCAATAGTAACTAGGAACCTTGATTTCCAGGTGGAAGGATACAGAAATAGTGCAAATACATTTTATTTTTTTTTAAATTCTCTAAAATGTTCCTAAATAGTTTTATGGTTTATCTGGCACACACAAGATACACGATGGTGTGATGTGGCTTAGAGGTTTATTGGCATGCAGTTGGGATGACCATCATAACATACTTCAGGCTTTTCCACTTATGAGTAACACAAAAATCCCAAACTCTTTCTGATGAAATCTTCAGACCACACCACAATACTATCTGTTCTGAAGGAGGTTGATAGGAGCACATGTGTGTATGTGTGTGTGCATGCATGCCTGCATATAACAAACTAGTGGTCAATCATACAAACTTCAGAGCACCTCCTGAGAACAGATGCATGTTCTCAACTCCCAGGGCAGGGTTTCTCACAGGATTTGGGCCCACATTTTAAGGCAAAGGAACTACTGGTCAGCAGAGGACTTTGGCTTGAATGGGCTTTGGATTGGGCACTTCATGAATGCACTAGACATTCACAGAGGTGCAACGTAAATTCATTATGACCTACAAGAAGAGCTATAGAAAAATCTAAATGTTGATATTGAACCATGTGAATTAGCAGAAGTGATAAATATCTTAGTATACATCTCTAATAAATATCTTACCTTTCAACCATCCAGGGAGGGATAGCTCATTGGTTTGAGCATTGGCCTGCTAACCCTAGGGTTGTGAATTCAATCCATGAGGGGGCCACTTATGGATCTGGGGCAAAATCAGTACTTGGTCCTGCTAGTGAAGGCAGGTGGCTGGACTCAATGACCTCTCAGGATCCCTTCCCATTCTATGAGATACGTATATCTCCATATATTTATTTATTTTTTATTTTATTTAAATACCTTTCTTACACCTACATTAATGTAACAGTGAAAATGCCCAACCTTTGTTATTTGCTGAGCAGTTTCCAAATGTGGTAGAACAAAACCTCAACAGCCATCTTCCACTTTCATTGCTAGTTGTTCCTAGGTATTTACATTTTTTTAAAATACACACAGAAAATTACAGTTCTCACTAATCAGATTAAGAGTTTCAAAATATTTTACATAAAATCTATGCTTTGTATACAACAGCCTGGAGTGCAACCTGTTTGTCAATATTGAACCAAGCAGTTTTTTGAGTTTGGCTGCTTGTTTGTTTGTGAAATGAATTCTCAGTGAGGTCTTTGCAAGTTGACGTTTCTTGCATTTAGTTCACTTTGCTTCATGGTTATCAAAGGTCAATTCAGACTAAAATATCTTTATGTTGATAGTAATGAGTATGAATAATGTGTAAGGGCATATTATGTACTCCACATCTGCAGAATTAGAGGTACTGCAAGACTGATGTTGAAATGGGTTAAATCAATTGCTTCTGAATTAAATAAATTTTGGTCCAAAATATTTAGTCCAATAGACACAACTGGACTGGAGGACCAAGCTTTGTCTTGAAATGAGAAGGCAGTCCTATTGCCTTGCTGTCAGGATCGTCTTTTCATTCTTGCAATATGCCTCTGAACCCTAACTCACTGAAGAAACTTGTCATTCTGGTAATTTTATAGATAGCTTTTAGTGCATAATGCTCAAAAGCTTGTCTTTACTCTACATTTTTTTTCCTTGTTCACCTTTTAAAGTCCCTTGGTAAATCAAATCTGCTTACATCCTTAACCTCACAAGCCCTTACTGCTGATGAGCCTCTGAGATGCTAGCGCCAAACACACAACAGGCAACATAAAGCAAAGGAGGATGGATTAAAGATAAATAAAAGGCAGATGACCTGATAGGAGCTGACTAGGAGAATCATAGGACTGAATGTAAATTACCAAAGACTGAGTTTTGATGATCCACTCCAGCAACCTTTCAGAAGGAAAGAGTCATTACCCTGAAATCACAATAAACTCTGATGCTGAAACAGAACTTATACTTCCCTGAGAAAAATAGACTAGGATTTGGATATACTTTATTAACCTGCATTTTTAAAGTACATTTCAGCTGTCATTTAGCACCACAGTGCAACTATAAATGATGAACATAGTAGGCTCAAACTTTTTTGTATGATATTTTGGTATTCTCTAAAAATTCCCACCAAATCTGCAGGACTGGAAAGCTGTTTCATTCTATTATAATTTTAAAATAATGAATTAATCTGTAAGACTGAAAAGTGATTCTGCAGCATTGTTCTGCAGAAAAATAAGATGATCAAAGCAGAAGTGTCTTGAAGAGTAGAGGCTGAGGGGAAAAATAAATATCAGCCTAGACCTTCTCCCTTCTCGGGTTTCCTTGTGTTGACATTAGCTCTATCAATCTGTAATCCTTCTGAACTGGTTATTACTCTATTATTCGATTGCAAAACCACATTATCTTAATAAGATTTCAAGGTAACTGTTGGTAGCTTCAATTATCAATCTGTCATGGCAGAAAACTAATTACACTAAAAAGTTTACTTTCATTGTAATGATTGGATATTTAATAATGTTAAAACAAAGGAAGCATATAACTTCCTTTATCTATAACTTTTCAGAGTGAGACCTATTGCAGGTCCTCAAAGGTGATATGTAAATATGGACATCAAAAACATTGAGTTTTTGTAATTAAAGACAACAAAAAGTTTGGAATGGATATGAAATCTTATTCTTCAGGGTGTAAGCCAGTTTCAAACTGTTAGAGACTATTCTACATCTGCCTACTGTGGGCTGCTTATATCTCTGAAGCATCTGGTAGAGACCATTTTCAGAGACAGAATAGTGAACTAGATGGACCTTCAGTGTGATCGAATAAGGCTGTTCCTATGAGGAAAATCCCGTATTATGCTACTTTATGATGTAAGTGGATGTAAGAGGAGACAAGTAACAGGCAAGCATTTGCCCAATCCCTTACCAGATGAAGTCAAAACAAAGGCTCCCATTGACTTCAGTGAGCACTGGACTGCAGACATAGTGTATGGGTAAGGTTGCCAGGTGTCCAGTTTTCGACTGGGATGCCTGGTCGAAAAGGGAGCCTGGTAACTCCGGTCAGCATCGCCGGCTGGCCTGTTAAAAGTCCAGTCGGTGGTGCTGCAGGGCTAAGGCAGGCTAGTCTCTACCTGTCCTGGCAGAAGTGGCCAGCAGGTCTCGCTCCTAAGTCGGGGGGGGGGAGCACGAGGCTCTGCTCACTACCCTCACCCCGAGCACCGGCTCTGCACTCCCATTGGCTGGGAACCATAGATTCTAGGACTGGAAGAGACCTCGAGAGTTCATTGAGTCCAGTCCCCTGCCCTCATGGCAGGACCAAATACTTTCTAGACCATCCCTGATAGACATTTATCTAACCTACTCTTAAATATCTCCAGAGATGGAGATTCCACAATCTCCCTAGACAGTTTATTCCAGTGTTTAACCACCCTGACAGTTAGGAACTTTTTCCTAATGTCCAACCTAAACCTCCCTTGCTGCTCTTTAAGCCCATTGCTTCTTGTTCTATCCTTAGAGGCTAAGGTGAACAAGTTTTCTCCCTCCTCCTTATGACACCCTTTTAAATACCTGAAAACTGCTATCACGTCCCCTCTCAGTCTTCTCTTTTCCAAACTAAACAAACCCAATTCTTTCAGCCTCCTTCATAAGTCATGTTCTCAAGACCTTTAATCATTCTTGTTGCTCTTCTCTGGACCCTCTCCAATTTCTCCACAACTTTCTTGAAATGCAATGCCCAGACCTGGACACAATACTCCAGTTGAGGGCTGACCAGCGCAGAGTAGAGCAGAAGAATGACTTTTCGTGTCTTGCTCACAACACACCTGTTAATGCATCCCAGAATCACGTTTGCTTTTTTTGCAACTGCATCACACTGTTGACTCATATTTAGCTTGTGGTCCACTATAACCCCTAGATCCCATTCTGCCATACTCCTTCCTAGACAGTCTCTTCCCATTCTGTATGTGTGAAACTGATTGTTCCTTCCTAAGTGGAGCACTTTGCATTTGTCTTTGTTAAACTTCATCCTGTTTACCTCAGACCATTTCTCCAATTTGTCCAGATCGTTTTAAATTATGACCCTATCCTCGAAAGCAGTTACAATCCCTTCCAGTTTGGTATCATCTGCAAACTTAATAAGCGTACTTTCTATGCCAACATCTAAGTCGTTGATGAAGATATTGAACAGAGCCGGTCCCAAAACAGACCCCTGCTGAACCCCACTTTTTATACCTTTCCAGAGGATTGGGAACCGTTAATAACTACTCTCTGAGCTACTCTCTCCAGCTAGTTATGCACCCACCATGGCTAATGGGAGGTGGTGGGGTGGTGCCTGTTGGTGAGAGCAGCACATGGATCCTCCTGGCCTCCCCGCTTAGGAGCTGTACCTGCTGGCGTGCAGTGCAGTGTCAGGACAGGTAGGTACTAGCCTGCCTTAGCCCTGCAGCACCGTTGTCCGGGAGCTACCTGAGGTAAGCTCATGCCCAATCTCCCATCCCAGCCCTGAGCCCCCTCCAAAACCAGATCCTCTCCTGCACCACAAGCCCCTCATCCCCGGCCCCACCCCAGAGCATGCACCCGCAGCCAAAACCCTCACCCCCCCAATACCCTAAACCCCTCATTCCTGGCCGCAGCCCAGGTCCCACACCACCATTCCACAGCTCGTATCTCCTCTTGCACCAGACCCCCTGCCTCAACCTGCAGCCCTCTCCCACATTCTGAATCCCTTGCCCCCCGGCACCCCAAATCCCTCATCTCCAGCCCCATGCCAGAGCCTGCACCCCCAGCCAGAACTATCACCCCCTCCTGCACCCCAACTCCCTGCCCCAGCCTGTAGACCTCTCCCGCACCCTAAACCCCTTATTTCTGGCCCCACCCCAGAACCTGCACCCCAAGTTAGAGCCCTCACCCCCTCTCGCAGCCCAGCCCAGTGAAAGTGAGTGAGGGTGGGGAGAGCAAGCCACTGAATGAGGGGGAATGTAGTGAGCAGGGAGGGGGCCTCGGGGAAGGGGCGGTCTAGGGTGTTCAGTTTTGTGGGATTAGAACGTTGCCAACCCTATGTATGGGAACAAACAAATAGGAAAATTCTGCCAAAGAAGCATATGCAATGTTGTAACTGGACAGAAATACAAAAGACATGGCAGGGAAAGGTGAAATGGAAAGAAGTAGATGGTGTGATTAACATCTCCCAAAAGAAATGTTAGTGTTCCTAGACTGGATGTACACCAAGTGCATAGATGGATTGTGGTTCAGTAGACAGGGCAATAGACTTTCTCTTGATTTCATTTTTCCCTCCCACCTGTTCTGTCTACTCACTTTCCTGAATATGCTTCTGGGAATCAGGGGACCATGGTTCTATGACAATGCCAGGACCATGAAGCCATATGACCTAGGGCAAGTCACTTCACCTGTTTGTGCCTTCCTACCATTTCCTTCCTACCTTTCAGCTGTCTTGTCTATTTTGCTTGTAAGCTCTTTGGGGCAAGGACTGTCTCTTGCTATTTGTAACATGCCCACCATGAGGGAGCCCTAACCTCAACTGAGGCATCCAGAAATTATAGTAATAATGTTAATAATAAACTTACAAGTTAAAACATGTGAAATTTGAATAATCCATGAAGAAGACAGCCAACTAAACCAGTTTTTGGGAATCCATAAAGTAAATTCCCAAATTTTGATCCAAATATATGAACCACAGTTGTATTTTCAATTGTAAAACAAATGTAAAAAATAAACCCATTAACTTCATAATATGAGCAAAATAAGTTGGAGGAACACAACAAATTCCTCTGTTGAACACTACTCAGAGGGAGGACTTACGGGCTGTAACACAGGACATGAAAAGAATGGCCTGGGATGTTGGAGACTTGTTTGTGCACTAAGTTATATGTGACTGTGAGGGAAGGATTCAGATTCAGAAAACTCCTAATTAAAATATTTCTAGAAACAAACTGTAAAAATGGTGCATTCAAACATTTTTCTTCTCAAAGAAATGCTATGTGACAACAAGGACTATTCCGATCTGTGATTCTCATGCATGGCAAACTGGGGAAAGGTGAATTTCAGAAGTAGAACTTGGAGTTCCATGTGTTTGTGTATCTAGATCTGAAGGTTTTTGCTACATGAGTTATCAGAGTATGGTACCAGTGAGGATTTAAATGGCTTTTGATTTTTTTAATCGTAGGATGAAAAATCAATTAGAAGTGAACATGGTATGAAATACTTGAATTCCCATTACTACATCAGCTGCTTTTTCAAGCTGAAACTTTTTTAATCTGTTCTTTCTATGATTACTTAAGGGCTTCATCATTTATTGAACTGTCTTCCTGGATTCTCTCTTTTCTGAAACATTTCTAAAACAGTAAGATTTAGGAAAACTGTAATTGAACGTTGAAGAAAATTATTTCATTGGAAATTAGTTTTAGGGTTTTTAAAGCTAAAGCAGGGCAGAGAGTGCATTTAGACAACAAGATTTCTTTTTTTTTATCTTTTTATTTTTCTTTGGATGAACAAAGAAGGGTGAAAATAATACTGAAGTTGTCAGCATTTTCTTTCTGAACATTCTTGAGACAGCATGTTTCATTTTCACTCAGCATTATCTTCAGTCTTATAGTCTAGGTGAATAGTACAACTCTGGAAAAGTTTTTTGGCATCTAATAGAACATAACATCACTGCAGGTTTTTGAAGCATCCTGTAGAATTCAATAGAGAATTATATCCCTTCTCTAGAGTTTTTTTATCCTATAAGTATATTTCTGTACGTGTGAAATCTCTAGTCTATTAAAGTCAATGACAAAACTCCCATTGACTTCAGAAGGGCCAGCATTTTTAGAATTTCTATAGACATTTATTACATTCTTATGGAATCCTATTGGTTTAACCCCTACAAATTTTACCATAACAATAGTCCCTCAACTGGCATACCCATGTGCTGTCTGTCTTAATATATTTGATCTTAAGGTAACATATTTTGAAAGCCTGAAAAACATTAACTAGAGCAAATCTTTTTAAAAGTCCAGAGTAAGCAGCTTTACTGATCCACATCTTTAACACGAGCCTCAGTGAATTCAGTTTTTACCACAGTCCATGTGCAACATAGATGAGATATATTTTACATTCATTGAATGAATGGGGATTGATGCTAGATAGATCAGTAGGAGGAATGCAGCAAAATAATATGGAGCACTGAGGAACCCAATTCCTGGATCAACAGGAACTGGGAATACCAAGGAGGCAACATGCTCTGTCTTTGAGAGAGAGTTACTTCTTCTATTGCTGTGCAATGGTCACACCAATTAACTTTGGAATGCTATGAGTTTTCTTCTTTATACACCTGTTTTAAAATTAAAAATATATAAACTTTTCATGGTTTTGAACTTAACCTTTTCTGAGAAACAAAAAAATTGTTGGTCTTACAGAGAAGAGACAGGTGATTTCCCCTTCCCTTCTCTTTCCTTTAGGCTACATCCACAGTACAAGCTAGGGAGGAGCATTCACTTACAGAGTCTTCACACTTGGGTGGGGCAAGGTCTTCTCCTGGTTCCCTGGACTGGAGTCCTATGGAGGTCTTAGCTGGCTCTCAATAGCCTGCACAGGGTCAGATCTCATCCAGTCTGGTCTCTGCAGGGCTGGAACTGCCGGACCCAGCAGGCACTAGATCCCACAGCAGTTCAAAGACTCCCTTTGTGGGGAGCAGGAATTAATCAGACATTCTCTGATCTGTACTACTAACTCAAATTGATACTACTAACCCTAGTCTCTTTGTCTGAGACAAGCTGTCCCATTCAACTGAGGTGGCCAAGCAGCACTAGCTGCTCATTGGCCCAGCAAGATGCCTGTCCCTATTACCCCAGGCAGCAGCCTCCCTTTTCTCCTCAGCAGGAGTTTCTAGTTCATTCTATCCCTACCCCAGTCTCCACATTTGCTGGGAAGTGATTTCAGAGAGCTCTTGTAGCCATAATTATTGAGTCCTGAGTCCCCTAGAGGCTGAGTCTAGAATTCCAGGAGCTGGCAAACTCCAAGTGGGGGGCTTGCATTTAAAGTGGGAAATAGTTTTGGCAGCTCTGCTCTATTTGTAGGGGGAAAGTAGGAGAGACCTTTCTCCTTCAGAGAATCCATGTGGATTTTGTAAGGTGGCTACTCATTCCCAAAATACCGGACATTCCAGCACTTCCAGGAATGGCATGGGCCCATCCATCCCAGCATGGGGGATGCCACCCTGCCCCCAGCAGCCTGAGCTTCCACATTTGGTGGAAGGGTTTTTAAAGCTAGAGCCAGATGAGTGGATTCCCTTCCAAGAGAGAGATGAATGCATGAGGCCTTCTCAATACAGCCTCCCCTCTCCCCCCACCAGTAGACTCTGGAGAAGGAGAAAAGATAGAAAGCTCTTTCTCCATGCCAGCATCTGGGCAGGAAAGGGCTTTTGTTTTTTTTTGTTTTCAGCCCTCTCAGGAATAATATACTAGTAGCAATCCTAGCACTTCTCCTTCCCTAGCTCAGTGTGTCTGGGGGAATGGGCTTCTTGATAGGGATTGTCCCTAGACCTGGTTGGTAGGGATTCGTACCCTCATCTTTCATATCTGCCTCTGGCTAGTAGGTTTAGTCAACCAGCTAGTAGGGGTCTGGTTACTATCAAACCCAGTTATAAACTCTGTTCATATGTACACATGGGTTGCTCTTTTAGTGACTGTTTCTAAATACAAAACATTCTGCTTGGCTGAAATTAGAGTACTTCTTTTTTAAAAAAAAAAAGATATCTGCAAAATTTAGCGGTATATAATGTGGCGGTAAAGCCTCGTCTTGAGGTGGGGTATTTCCGAGCATAAATTCTTCTGTATTAAGATTAGAGTATATGTGCCCACATAGTTATTTGCTGCAAATTTATTTTATAAAATGAAAAGCTGCATAGTTGGGTATCTTGTCCATAGTGGTACCTATGCTTTGTATATAATTAGATCACTTATATGAGAATCACTAAAATAAACAAACAAATAAAAATCTTAAGTAACTCTTAAAGTACTAATTAAAATGTCCTTTGCACTAGCTCAATAAATCTTAGTTCACTTTCAAGTGGAACCTCATTAAGGCAAAGTCTTCCATACAAATTAGTCCTTCCAAATAGAACTACTGGCAATTATTAATGATGTTTCCATGTGAGTTATCATCTGCCAAGTTACAAAACTAAAGAAATCAAATACAAACTATGCTAGATTATGTGTAGTCAATGGCTCTTTGTTTGTTTGTTTGTTTGGGTCATTGGCTCATTTCCTAATGAAATCTTGTTTGTACATATGTGGCTTCAGGATTTAGTGGCTATATAATGAATGCATTTGTGTTGATTAGTATTTGGAAATATTTAAACAATACTTTAGGTATGCAAATATATAGAAAAGGGCACAAAATTCAATTTGCAATTCACATTTTAGGCAACTAATATCTTTATAACAGACTTTTTCAAAAAGACAAAATAAAATGGGCAATTAAGAGTAAATAAGCTTAAAACTAATGGGAAATGGAATGCGTATTAGTTGTCAAATAAAACATTTCAAATATAATAAAAAGAAGACTTTAACTCAATTAGGACCAAATTAGAGCAGAATTTGACCTTTAGACTTAAAATATTATGTTGATTCTATTGGTAAGTGCTAGTAATTCGTAACAAAGTATGAGCCATTAATTACATTTAGCATCATTTTTTTCATCCATATTATTATTTTAGGGCAGGTCCATACTCACCACGCGGGTCGACGTGGTGAGTTCGACTTCTCCGAGTTCGAACTATTGCGTCTAATCAAGACGCGATAGTTCGAACTCCCTGCGCGACTCCAGAACTCCACCACCGCGAACGGCGGTGGCGGAGTTGACCTTGGAGCCGCAGAGTTCGACCCCGCCGCGTCTGGACGGGTAAGTAAGTCGAACTAGGGTACTTCAAGTTCAGCTACGCTATTCGCATAACTGAACTTGCATACCCTAGTTCGACCCCCCCCCCTTAGTGTAGACCAGGCCTAAGATTAGATAAAATTTAAAACTAAACTAAGCAAAGCAATAGATCACACTATGTTTATAGAGGAATCTATCTTGAGTCTTATATGGCCCCTTCACATCACTTGCAATGCAAATAGGCCATGTAGTTGTTTTGCACAATCAGTGATTCACCTAATGCAGGGAGAATCCTTTGGAGGCATAAATTCCTATGCCAATGTAACGCTGACAGACCCCAGTTGTCAGGATTGAACCGGGGACCTCTAGCACTCAGTGCATGAGCCTGTACTGCATGAGCTAAAAGCCTGCTACCTGTTAACAAAGGCTGTAGAGCAGACCAATTTTATTTCTCTCTCTAAGTGGTCTCGGTGCCACTAGATGGGACAAAACACCACATGCAGAAGGTGTGTGGGTTACACCAACTCCCCAAGCATAGGATTTAATGACAACTGCGCATAAAAGGGGGTGGAACTTAATAGGTCTGAGGGGAAAGGAACAGTCTTATCTCATTCTTCTCGCAAGCATGCTCTGATTCAGGGCCAGCTCCAGGCACCGGCGTAGGAATCAGGTGCTTGGGCCGGACAATTCAAAGGGGCAGCACATCCGGGTCTTCGGCAGCAATTTGATGGTGGGTCCCTCATTCCCTCTCTTCCTCTGTGAGCTGCCACCAAATTGTTGCTGAAGAGGAAGAGAGGGAGGACCCGCCGCCGAACTGCCGCCGAAGAAGCAGCGCAATTTAGCTGCCACCAAAGTGCCACTGCTCGTTGTCTTTTTTTAATTATTGTTGTTTATTTTTTTTTGCCACTTGGGGTGTCAGAAAAGCTGGAGCTGGCCCTGCTCTGATTGTACACTATTAGTCAGTATTGTCATGGTTGTGTTTTGATCAAACAGACCGATGACTAAAACTGAAAGCTTCAGGAGTTACTAATTACAATAAATATCCCCAGAAAACAAGGTCAAGTATCTTCTCTGAGTCCTGGCTTACAAAGAGTGCATCAGTTTGTGCCATTGTAGAATAATATTGTGGCAGGCTCCTTAAATGGGTGCTAGCTACTTGTTGATGTATGAAACCATGGTGATCTACATGCAGAATTGTGGGGAGCAAGGGGAGAGACATTCTATTGATAAAACCCTTAGCAAGAACATTCCTAAGGAGGAAGATAGGGTGTTAAGAGGTACACAATTCTGCACTTTTATTTTATTATTGCAAAGACAATTAATTATTGCAGCCTCATCCTAGTAGATGGCAGGGTTTGTGGGGTAATTGTACATATCATGTATATAGAAGGTGACACTGTTAGAGCACTAATAAAAATTATCCTTTGGAGCTTGTAGCCTTACCAGTGTCCTTGATTTCATTCCAAGTAATGTCATTCTGTACATTTTGTACTTTTTTTTTCTTAATTTGCAAGATTTGAAGTGGTATATGGGTTTTTGAGGCCAGTAGGACTATGCTTTTCTTCAGGAGTGTACAATTCATAAATCGGGAATATTTTTCTCTATACATTAATGATCAGGAATTATAGCAGGCTGATTATGTAATAGTTTTTTATAATGTTAATACTGATATACATTTGTCAGTGTTTGTTTCTTATAAGTCTATTAGCTGATTTATCTGAGAGAAGGTTGTTACCAGATTTGCCCGTTACTTTGGGGTATGCTCATTTATTCAGGTTACTCTTCTGGGTGGGGAGTGGTTCTGTAATTCTATCAATGTACTGCTTGTGTCACTTGTGTTTTCATATGGAGCTCTACTCTTCCCTTATGCAAGTCCCCTCCCAATGGAGCTATCCTGCAGGACCTAGGTTCCCCAGGGCTGGGTTCCTCCAGCCCCAGAACCGGATGAACACACACACACACACACACACACACATATGAGAAAGTCTGAGCAGACCAGGCCAATCAGCCCTTTCAAGCTGACTCCCTTATATGTCCCTGGACTCAATGAGGTGAGTCAAGCAGCACTTTCAAGCTGCCACCCTTATGTGTCCCAGATTCACCACATTCCTATCCCCACTCTCACATCACAATTGTATTGGTAGTAACCTACTTGATGAGCAAACCCCACAGTATTTTGGGTGCTGCAGGGATCTTTAGCTTAGGTAAAAGAAGCATTGCTGCAGGGTAAATGGGGGAAGCTAAAAACACAAAAGAGTAAAGTTCAGCAAGAGAGAGAAAAGCAACCAGGTTAACTATAAAAGTTATTTATTGAATAATAGTGATAACTACACAAGGAGGGCTAAACCAACATAACATGTATTATTAAAGGTTAATACCTAAGGTAGAAAGGAAAACAGAGAGAGAGAAAGAAGAGGATCTCACTGCTCCCTGAAGCTTGAACTGGTCGGGGTTCCCAGATGATGGTGGTAGATCAGGGTCCTGAGTGTGGGAGACAGGCAGAGCCCCCAGCACGATCAGTCAGGAGATGGAGTTCCAGTGGAACTGATGCTGAGCTTGGGTCTATGTATCAGAACACTGACAGGAGAGTGAGTAGGGATTTTTGTAGAGAAAATACAATGGTTCAAGGGAGAACACTAGACTTGTTTATAGGTAAACTGATGATTCAAGGGTTTTCTTTAGGCTAGACAATAGGAGCTGATCACTCTTGGCTATGGGTGGTGTTTTCTTCCAGGGAACTCACAATGTAGCTAGGCTGCTTCAGTATTTTGGATATCAATCAAGGATTCATTACTAGAATTGGTCTGCTAACTGCTGAGCTGGATGTGTGCTGTCCTGGGTTCATTAACATCTGGAGCAGTGATCCCCCATGATGCAGTGCTTCCCTGCTTTTCTGGTCCCAGAGTTCAGTGCGGTTCTCTGTTCTCCATTCCATATGCTGATGAGATGAATCCCTGTCCCATCTTTTATGCAGATGAGGCTAGGAGAATTGTCTCTGTTCTCCATTCTGTATGCAAATGGAGATGTCTTAATCTTGTCATCCTTGTCAGGAGGGGTCTGGGTGTGTCTCCCACCATCCTTCACTGCTCTCTGCAAGCCTTTTCTCTGATTGGTTTTGGTTCAAGCAGAGACTGGTGGGGGGGAAGGGGGAGAGCTGTCTTTCAGGATTCAGACAGGCTAGATACTGCACCCTGGTTCCCCAAAAACACAGAGCTGCCTGGTATCAAGGTTCAGTTCATTTTTCTGTGAGTTACAGTAGCTGTTACAAGAGTTTATGTTTATGTTACAAGGTTTTTTATGTAGCTTCCAGTAGCTTTTCTGGTTAATTCTGTGGTTCCAGGAAATCACTTCTAGGTATTCAGAAAACCTGGGCCATTATAATTCAGTACATATCTATCTGCATCTTTAACTGTCTAAATACCTTGGAAATCTAGTTCGTGTTTAAGTCATTTTGGAAATGGGTTTTAGGCTCCTAAATTTGTATTTTTGAAAATTCAGTCCTTAGTCTACCTTTGGGGAGCCATGTAATCTGCATATTTTTACTGCTACCCCTATTCTAAATATCTCATCATCAATCCTTAAGCTGTTGTAGTGTCTTGTCCAAGGTGAAGAGCCTCTTCTGTGTTCCTTTTGTTAGTGTAACTCATGGGCAAAGCATCTGTTATTCACAGTCAGGTCTCTCCTCTGACTTTGAAAACCCTTCTAGGATAGGATCCAAAGCGAATTAGGAACATTCAGACTCCTGTTCCCTCACTATGGTGAGATTCTTTGTATTGTCTCACACAAACCTTGCTGCAGAATAGAAGTCTGATTGTTCTGTTTTTTGTTTCCTCCCCCACACCACCCCTGTTGTGTTTCTTATCAGTGCCAGGAAAACTCAGCCTTCCCCTTCTGGTTTTGTGCTCACCTAATTCAGACTTTTTTAAACAGATATGCGGCCAGGGATATTTTTTATCATTGTGAAATCCTATAGAGGTTCAATGCCTGGCTGCTTTGGATGGTGACTTTTTATAAGATCCTTGAGGAATGAAGCCAGAGCCCAAAGTTAGGTGTAAATCTCACTTCTGGGTCAGCATGACATGAGCCCCTCTTCCAGCCCCACAATTTAATATTTAATGTGTAACTGCAAAACCTAGTTGTATTTCATCTTTTTCCATAACATTCATTTCTGAATCCTGATAGAATTTAACTGCTCAGTATTAAAATACTAAACACACATATCCTTAAAGTACAGCACGGGAGAAAGACAGTCATAGGGTAGTAGGGGCAAGTCTACTGCTTATACAATTAATACTGTCCTCTTGATTTATATATTTTCTTCACTAACAAACCATTTCACATCCTTCTTGTCTCCCAAAGTTATCTCTGTGTTAGTGCAACTGTTTACCATTACAACTCACAAATCTGTTCCTTGGTCAGTATTTTTTAAAAAAACAAACTAAGAGAAAGTCCCAGTTCATTCATTCTTTTCTCCAAGATAAGAGGATATAACTGTACTGTGGTGTGGTGTGGTGTGCATGATTTTAACAGTGTAGCTTCCATTCTCTCCATTCTGAAGGAAAGCTCTGTGCAGCTTGAAGGCTTGTCCGTTTCACTAACAGAAGTGGCTCCAATGAAAGATATTACCTCACCCATCTTGTCTCTCTATAATTCCTCCCATTCATTAGCTAAGCCGGTCGCCCTTAAAACCTTCCTAATTTTTGCCTTTGATAATTGGGTTATTTCCCACTTCTCTATGCTCAGTGCGTGGAATCCCACAAATATTGCAGTAACATTATCTATTTCTGAAATGCAAAAATGACTTATAAAGGGTGATACTTGTGGGTAAATGCCATCCCATTCCTCTCATGTGTTATATATATTGATCTGCATCTTCAGAAATGTGCTAATACACATAAAAATAACTAAACTACTTATTCACTAAAAGATATAGCTCTTCTTTCCTATGGTATCTAATCATATTTTTGGAATGTTCACTCAGTCTGTGTGATCTGCAGATTTGCAACTTTTGCTTTTTAGAAGCCTCATACAAATCATGAACATAATTCATTGTGTCTAGGAAAATTAACTGTTTTTTTTTAATTTCTCCTCTGTGACACCCCTCCGCCTTCAGAAAACTTCCCTCCTTGATTTCTTATATTTTAACAACTTTTTAGCCACAGGAGCCATTTTGTTGTTGTTAGAGTTTTACCCTCTGTGACCCGGCAGCCAGAACATGTCAAACTCTGTCAGATTTATTCTGTGTTCTTAAATGTCTGCTCTAGCAATTATGTTCTCACTGTATTTTGTCCTTAGTGATGTTAGTAAGGGAAAATATATTGTGTTTCTCACCCAATATTAATTTTCCTTCCTCAAACCGTGCTTTTAAAGCAAGTAGGTGAATCATAAGCATTTGTGGATTCATTATGAGTTTTAATCCATCAATTTACCAACTTAATCTATCCAGGTTTTTATATGGTTTGAGATACCTCTCTGAATTTAGCCTAAACTTATTTAGTTAGCCGTCAGAAATTCAGCTCTTTCCAATATGTTAAAGTATGGCAGAGTGCTCCAGAATACTTTCACAGCCTTCACAATGATGGGTCCCATCCTGCAAATTCTTATGTCCATACTTAACTTTAAGTACATGAGAAGTGCCATTATTCACATGCTTAAAAATAAGCATGTGCATAAGTACTTACAGAATTGGAACCCTAATTATTAAAGCCAAGTTTTTCAAACTTAGCTTTTGAAAGTTAGGTGCCTATATCCATATTTAGGCACCTAAATAAGTGACTGATTTTAAGATGTACTGGGCACCTACAGTACTTATTAGTTGCAACTTCATTGACTCTAAATTACCTTACCCACAGTGTGCCAACTCAGGTCCATCTCTAAATAATATGTAAGCTTGATTTTTTCTTGCGGAGATAGAACATCAAATTCCTTGATACCTGTGGTGTTATTTTTTTTTTTCAGACTACTGTAGCAGAGCGGCTAAAATTCCTGCTATTTGGGAACTTGTGATGAGTTGAAGAAAAAGCGTAACCAGCCACAGATCACAGGTCATACATCGGAGTACAAGGAGATACCAATTCACAGGGGTAGCATAGAACAAGACCTTTCAATCCTTTACAGCTTAAAAGATTTTAAGATCAATTTTAAATTTGACAGGAAGCCAATGCAAAGAAGGAATCACAACAAGAATAATTGATTAAGTTTATTTTGAGTTAAAAGTGTAAACAGCACACACTTCCCTGAGTAAAATGTATTCTATTACTGACAGTCTCATAATGTCTTAAACATACTGCATGGTCTACATTAATGTATTGCTTCTTCATGAGTGATTCATGAAGCTAAATTGTTCTTACTAGCACTCCCATTTAGTATTTTGCTAAGAATAAAAGAATATTTAGTTTCAATATTTATAAAGCTCAAGGTGATATTTATAGAGTGTCTTTTGTCTGCAGTTCTGCAGTCCTCAATTTCTGTATGACGACATTGTGATGGAGAGAGATAATTACTTGCCAAAATTCACACTCTAAGTCAGCTGCAGAACAAGGAATAGAACGCAGGTCTCTTGACCTCCAGTCTGGAGCCTTAGTCATTGGTCTGTGTTGCCTCATCTAGACCAAAGTGTCTTTCCAGGAAAAAAATTCAAACCTAAAATACATAGAAGTTGAATTAAATGAAATTAACAGTCTAGTACTGTTGTCAATGAGAGAGATCAAATTAATGATGACAGATAGGGCTTGATCCTGCTGTCATTGAAATTAGTGGCCAAGATCCCATTAATCTTTATTTCTATAATCTTTATTTTATGTACATGCAAGACTAGTGGACTTAAAACTCCAGAGAAGAATGGTCCTTGTCTTCAGGGACCTACAAGTTTTTAAGAAATAATAGTGAACTTTTACCAAGAACAGTATTGCCACTTCCAGATATTCAAACATCACAAATCTGGCCCCAACAATCATGAGATGGGCTTAAAATTATAAGTGTTCTCCCCTCCCCACCCCATAATAAGTGCTGGGTTTGTTTTGAGCTTTTTGTGTACCTGAGTCATTTTGGGGTTTTCTTTGCAATCACAAGGGCAATAAGCTTTGTTTTTAACTGAAAGCTGAGATTCTCACTTAATCAAAGAACTCAGGAATGGGAGCTTTAAGAACACCACCAAATATTATGAGATTTGTGATAAAATTGTGTAAATTGACAATGCTAAAAGAGATAATCTGTATTGTTCCTCCAGGCTAGGGCTTTGCACTGCTAATGTGTATATTGCTCTGTATGTTACACTCTTTACCTACAAGAAAAACAACCTTGGTTTTTTTTAAATGTAAAATCAGTTAGTAATTGTAACAGAGTCATTCTTAGATTTTAAAGCTGTGATCATCTAGTCTGACCCAAATAACACAGGCCATAGAACTTCCCTGAATTAACTCCTGCTGAATTATCCTTTCTCCTTGGCTACGTCTTCACTACCCGCCGTATCGGTGGGTAGCAATCGATTTCTCGGGGATCGATATATCGCATCTCATCTAGACGCGATATATCGATCCCCGAACGAGCTCCTGTCGACTCCGGAACTCCACCAACCCGAACGGCGGTAGCGGAGTCGACATGGGGAGCCGCGGACGTCGATCCCGCGCCGTGAGGACTGTAGGTAATTCTATCTAAGATACTTCGACTTCAGCTACGTTATTCACGTAGCTGAAGTTCCGTATCTTAGATCGATTTCCCCCTGTAGTGTAGACCAGCCCCTTGTCTCCTGAGATATTCAGCACCTATCCTTTAAATAATGTTGCTGTGATTGGCTATCTGCCTTTCTATTGAAAAGCAGGGAGGAGAGTTTTGATTGCCAGCCCACTGAACAAAAGATCTATCTAAGGAACTTGTATGGCCCACATTTCCATAGCATGCCAGTGCCGTCCCATCTTTAATGTATTTATCCTCAGAGTAGCCCAGTGAGAAAAGGAAGTACCCCATCCCCATTTTGAAGACAGGGGCTGAGGCACAGAGACTAAGTTCCTGTCTACATTAACTATGCCAATATAACTATTCTATATCAGCAAAACATTCTAGTGTGAACACACTGAAATCAGTATAAATGCATGTATACCAACTAGTTCGTCCAATAGGCATAAGCTATACCAGTTAACTGCATTTACACACACACTCTCTCTCTTTTATATGCATATGCCATATAGAACACAACTTTCATAGTTAACCTATTTATCAACTTTTCTTATGTTAGAAGCAAGGATTAGTGTTGTGGTTTTGCTACATCTTCTTTAAAGGCCTTCACTTTTTCTTTAGAATGAACCCACAAATTAATTAAGCAAGCCTAAGTTTAACTTATATATATATGTCCAAAGGTTATAATAATAATAATATAGGTCCGCTTTGACATATTTGTTTCTTTCAGTGAACAAATTTGTTAGATATTGTGCCTGAAGATCAATTGTGAGTTGATGTTCATTTGTAGATCAGTGAGTGGAAGCCTGTGTGGCTTGTACACTTGTTGGACCTGTTTTGTGGATAAATACAGGACTTAAATTTCCAGGGCTGTCAGCCTGGCACTTTTCACAAAGTGAAATGGTTTTGCCATTTACTAAATCTTCTTCTGAATTCTGGATAATTTCAAAGGATTCAAAATAGATATAGAAATACTAAATTTAAAAAAAAATAGTGATCCCAGCTGTGAAGTAATGAAAGCATGACTCAGTGTCAGCAATGATACTTGAAAAATAATTAGGCTCAGTTTAGTAATATTCTCTCTAACTTGCTTAATAGGAGATAGGAAAATTAATGTAGCATTCAGCAACCTATCAAAATTAAAATATTTAAAATACTTATATGTTATGAGTCCACAGGGTGGGAGAAGGTGACTGTTCAGTGATTTGCTGCATCATGATAATGATTAACATATTTGATTGTATTACCTTAGAGAATGGTAAATAATATGATTGCTACGTTGTGTTGGGTTTTTTTAAATTGTGTGGCCAGGCAGTAAAGGACAGCTATTTCCATGTGTATAGAAAAAATCCCACTCACTGTGTATTCATTATACTAGTTGCAGAAATCCATGCACACTGAAAAAAGTATTCACTTCAGTATGTTTGAAGTTCTTTATATTGTCTAAAGTGGATTTTTGCCTTGACTGTACATGTTCTTTGTAGAATTAAATGCATCAAAGGTGTATGTTTGTAAGCATGGAGGGAAGTTGATTAGCAGACAAAAGTGACACAGAGGAGGTGATCTTTGTAACATCTGTGTGGTAGGGAGGTTATTAGTGCATAGCTGATTTTTGAGCTTTTGGGTAGCTGGGTTGTTTTGGTTTTTTTCCTCTCTTTTTACTTTCCTCAGAATATTAATGTATTAGTCTCCACCAGCAGTAGGATTAAAGACTTCATGGACTAACAGTCTGATACTGTTCACTGAGGAGCAGCTCTCTGTACAAGTAGACCTATTGACCTCAGTAGGCCTTCTTGTGGAGTAAGTGTGGTAAAGGTTTCAGAACTTGGCTGTATGTTTGAAGGTGGTAGTATTTGTGGCAGCACAATCACATTCCTAAGTATTCAAATCCAGAATTTCCCCCTATTATCTTTCAGCACAGGATTACTCTATCCATCGATATTACACTTTTTAGGATAGACAACTATGACTAAGCACTAGAACAGGGGTGGGCAAACTTTTTGGCCTGAAGGCCACACCTGGGTATGGAAATTATATGGTGGGCCATGAATGCTCACAAAATTGGGGTTGGGGTGCAGGAGGGAGTGAGGGCTCCGGCTGGGGGTGCAGGCTTTGTGGTGGGGCTGAGGATGAGGGTTTGCAGTGCAGGAGGGTGCTGCAGGCTGAGACCAAGGGGTTCAGAGGGCAGGAGGGGGATCAGGGCTGTGGCAGGGGGTTGGGGTATGGGAGAGGGTCAGGGGTGCAGGCTCCAGGCAGCACTTACCTCAAGCAGCTTCTAGAAGCTGCGGCATGTCCTGTCTCCGGCTCCTAAATGGAGGCATGGCCAGGCAGCTCTGCACGCTGCCCTGTCTGCAGGCACCACCCCTGTAACTCCCATTGGCCGTGGTTCCCAGCCAATGGGAGCTGAGGGAGTGGTGGTTGGGGCAGGGGCAGCGTGCGGAGCACCTTGACTGCCCCTACATGTAGGGGTCGGGGGGGGGGGGGACATTCCACTGCTTCCAGAAGCTGCATGGAGCAAGCCCCCGACCCTGCTCCCTGGCAGGAGGTTGAGGGCTGGATTGAAATGTCTGAAGGGCCGGATGCAGCCCCCAGGCAGTAGTTTGCCCACCCCTGCACTAGAATAGAGACTACTCTCTTTCCCAATATCCATACCTAATCACAGACTAAACTCACACTCTTTGTATTTTCCAGATCAGAGCTTCAGTTGGTGTAAACTTTCAGAGCACTACTGAAGTAATTTTCTAAATCTTCTGGGGCCAGATTCTTAGCTAATATAAATGGGCATAGCATCATTGAAGTTGGTTTCCAAACATGTAGATTTTAAACTTGTAGAAGCAGTGTATTGTAAAACTCTACCTGGGAGGGCCTCTTAAAGGTTATTGAAACATCTCACTGATGTGTAATATGCATCATAAAGCAACTGCTAGTGCTAGCAGCAGTTTGTACAGCGTCAGTATTTAAAAACTGAAGAGAGCTTTATAAATAAACTGGATGAACAGAATACACAGATAATTTGGAATGCAGAGGAGCCCTAATAGTACCCATGTGTTTTTATGCCACTTAATCACTTGGGGGCTGACACTCACTATATGGCTAGTGATAAATGTCAGTGTCCTCCTAGTCTGGGTGACATATATCCACTCTGTGTTTACAGAGATGTTTCCCCCTTTGGCTTTGTTGTTGATGAGAGTAGATGTGCAAGTGTTGCTCATCTTGTCGGGTCCCACTAGAGAGTGTGTTTAATGCAAGAGGCAGGTCCAGTTTGCCCAGCTATATAAACAATGGCAAATGAAAAGTATGTCTTAAAAAGTGTGAGATAAAAAGACAAACAGTGAAAAGCTACAGAATCTTACCAGGAACAAAAAGGGAATATTATAGCCTGGAAACTGCTCGTATAGTAGCTCTGAGTAGATTACACTGGAGATTAGAGATGTTACCTCTGCATCTTTTAGCATGTAGGACGTCTGTGATTTTTAGGAAGATATATAGAAAGAGAAATTGTGGGAACTATTGCCAGCTTGTTTTATGAGGATTATCACTGTGAAGCTGGACAAGTAGGCATGGTACCAGCCTGACATGAACATGATGACAAAGAGAGATGATTGAGGGAATTGTGAGACTCAAGTTGGAATGATTTCAATAACTGAGAAACCACCTTTTATAATATTAAGAAAGCTAAGCAGGAAGATGTGTAATTCTGCCATGTGGATTCAGTGTTGTTACCAATTGGGAGCAAGTCATGCAGCACTGGTACCTAAAGACTAAATAATACCCACTAGAAGCAAGTCAATAACAATTTTATATTTTAAAAAAAATGTGCCCAGACCTAAACTGAGTGCCCTCATCTTTATTTGCTTTGCACAGAGCTAATGTACTTTGACTAAAATTCAGTTATACATTCTTTGGGACAAGTATTATCTTTTACTTCATCTCTTTAGTCCCTAGCACAATGTGGCCTTTATTTAGTTGCTAGGAGCTGCAATAATTGCACACACCATGTGTCCTTTCTAACCCCATTCCCTCGTTATTGTTTGTTACCTTCGCAAGTCAAACAATGTCTGAACTGAGATGACAAGGTCTCTGAGGCCTAGAATGTGTCTTTTTTGTTGTTTCTGTGAAGCATCTTGCACAAGCTTAGGTGCAGTAAAATTAATAATTATTAATAATAAGAGAAAAGCTGATGTGTGATTAGGTTTTAAGAAAAGTACTGAGGATTATGGAATGGGCTCACCAGCATAGGATAAAGCACCACTATTCACACTAATTGCTTTTGGCTATATCTTCAGGAATAAAAAACTGTATAAGAAAACAGGCTTGAATATTTTGCAAGTGGTGCACAGCTAGTAAACAAATTCAATAAGTCTCCAGCACTCCTCCAGGTTTATCATAGAGCAGAATTGCAAAGAAAGATCACGTTAAATACCAATCTGTTTTATTTTGCATGAGAATCACAGCACTTCAGCATTTGCTTTCTTTAGATGTTTCTACAAGTAAACACGGAAAACAATTTCTCGTTTTGAGAGTCTTGCAAATTAAGGATGCTTGTTTGGAGTTGTCACAGGCTTGTATTGAAAAAAGTAAACAATCAACGACACAGGGCTTTTTAGAAGAAAGAATAATCAAGGAAGTTTGTTACACTATTCTGTTAATTCAGCTAGCAAACAGAATTTCTTGTACACTTGCCTCACATTCTAATATTTGCAAAGTTCATGAAATAAGATCATTGGTGAGATTTCTTTATCTAAACAGCTAAAGGGGTATAATCCCTTCTTTATATTCATGTATAAATAGTAGTAGCATCTGTGCATTTGGAAGAGAGTATTGAACTTTCTGAATGGTGCATTTGTAATGTTAAGCAATTAAACTAAATATCCTTTGGAATTCACTACCACGGGAGAATGCAAAATTACATATTGTAATTAGAATTTTAAAAGGGCTTAAGAATTCTGGACCCACCACCTTTACTCACCCATGGAATGTGAAAAGGACCCTGCACATTTGTTGCTCAATGCACATAATTCTACTGCTGTCTAGAAAAGCCTAGTATATGATGTAATTTATTTCTTTTCATAGACTTTGCTTTTAAAGAGAAAATTCCTCAGACTCTCACAAGCTACAGTAAAAAAAATTGAAATTTGAAGCATTCAAAATTTAATTACTGTTAGCACCTTAATTCTTTTCTTTATGCATTATGATAGTCTTTAATGACACAATCACAGATTATTTCTCCTCATCCATTCAAGACTTGACTGAGGAGCTTTTAAGATCTACATAGTGGGATAATAAGGAGACACATAACCCCTGGAAGAGCATAGGAAAAATTGTGCATCAGAGAATTAGGAGGCTGGTGGTATCCTCAATTTAGAAGTGAGTAACTGAGGCACAGGGAAGTAAACTGACTTGTCTACTTACACAGAAAGTCTGTGGCAGAGGAAAGAATTAGAAATCAGATGTCTTGAGGTCCGGTTCAATGTTTTAATCACTAAACCATCCTTCCTTTTCCTGTGGACTCCAGCTCATTCATAGTGAAGTGTCTAAATTATGCTAGACACAGGCCTCATCATTAAACACAACACAACATCCAAATAAAACTCCCTATCTGAAGTATCTAGAGAGTTAAGGTTAAGCAGGCAGCCTTATTATTGTCGATATGACTTCTGAGTTATTCTTAACATATATATATATATATATATTTATGTATATATACACATTACTTACAAAAATATACATATGAGAGCATGTACAAATATTTTAAAACACTCCACGGTCATAAAATTCGTAACCAAATCTGACTTAGTCCAAAGTTTCAGATGTTCGGTTCTTTAGCATGCTCACTTAGATTTCAAGTAGCTATTTCTTGCAAAGTGTGTCATATATAATAAAGTTTTCAGTAACACAATTCATATTCATCCAAAACCTGAATATTGTTTGTGGTCTTCTGTTTCTTTGGTTAGTTGGCTTGAAAACAATTCTTATTAAATGTATGATATAATGATATAATGTATATAAATCCTTATTTTCAAAAACCCATGCCAAGGAATCCCCACAGCGATATTCCAACAATATCTATTTCCAGTAATAGCAAGCTTATTTAATTTGGAAAGACATGCACAATCCAGTTACAGCCAATATGCCAGAACTAGCTGATTTTTAAACCAGTCCATATATCCCAGTCCCTCCAATATTTGGTGTGTAGAATCTGTTTTCTAAGACTTCTGCTGAAAAGTTTAGCCACTTTTCTCTCATAGATATTGCTTTCCACCATAAAATACTCTCCTAGGTGAAATCTATCAAATGTATGTTGTTGTTTTTTACTTTCCCTTGAGTTCTTCAATTTTGCAACCTAAAACTTTCACTTCTGATGTGTTACATTGTATTCTAAGATTTTTATGCAGTATTTGAATAGCATACTTTCAGATATCCTATCTTTCCTCACATTTCCATAAAATGTGCACCCAAGCACATTCCAATTTGGTCCACTTTAAATCTGCTTTTTATAGTTAATAAAATTGGTTGTGTATTATTAAACCTAGTTACTGTAATTTCTAATGGGGTTAGGGGTGAAGAAGTGTGCACACCTCTCTCCACATAGAGGGAGGGGGCAAATTTCATAATATATCGTTGGGTCAGCATTCCAAGGGAGGTGGACATCTTAGTGCAAGAGAAAGGCCCTTAAACTGAGTCTTCCCAGAGCTGATCTGCCTGTGTGTGTGTTAAAGAAGCTTTTAAGAGCCTGGCTTAGCAAGACAAGTTAAAGGGGGCCCATGCTAGCAGAACAGGTAGACTCAGTGGTACCTCAGCACATCAGGTGGCTTTTCTTGACCTGAATTTGATGGGTTAATTTTTATGGCTCGCTACTGCATGCATCCGACCAGAAGATTTATAGGTTCTTGTCCAATTCAGAGTACAGAGTTCAAGAACTCAGAGTTCTATATAAGAGAGGACTCCTGGGGTGCTTGGCAAGAACACGTGCACCGAGGACAATACCAAATTGATAAAAATTTTATTGAAATTAACATAAAAATAAGAAATGCAATGAAACCTATAACTGCAAAACAGTAAAAGAATTCCAAAACTCCTGCTGGTAACATTTCTATTATAAGTACCTTAACCTAATATACTGGGTCCTCAAGGAAGAGTGTGAGTAATACGAGATGAAGGACCAGCCTCACTCCTGACATGCCCGATTACGTGATGGTGCTGGCTTCCCCAGTGGTTAAGAATGTTGAGCAGTTATACTATACTATACTATGCAAGCTGAGCTGATGGCGTGATAGAAAGATAGATAGATAAAAAGATCTAAGAAGTAGAACTTAGTTAAAGAGCTTTAAGAAGAAACTTAAAAAGAAGAAGTCTAAGAAGACACTAATAAGAAGTTTAAGAGTTTAAGAAGATAAAAGAGCTCTCCTACAAGGTATTTTATAGGATCCTGTCCTATGTAATTCAGGCCCAACCTACTATACCCAAATCTTATATTTGTACCCTAAGAAATTTATGGGTACCCTTCTCCTATAGATTAGTGGATTATGACACTTATTTTCTAAATATATGAATAAGGATTCTCTGACTCCAAAACTGCCAACCTAGGCTCTGTTGATGACCTCGAGTTGTGGTGTACCCTGCGGTTACCAACTGGTTGTAGACGCCGGATAAATCTGTGATGTGGATAGTGCCTCCCTTTGGTTCCCTAAATTTCAGGGACCATTCTTATCTGTGCCAAAGGTTGCCATCTTTTATGCTGATAGATTTCTAACTGATTATACTTTTTGCTATACAGCAGATTTTACTGGATATTACAGGCTGGTAGGCTTCTTGCATTTCAACAAAACTTATTCTTATGAAACACATGCCTCAACACATCCTAAATTCCAAGAAATTAATACTGATAAAATATAATAATAAAATGGATTAATTTCAGAAAAAGAAACATATTAATTGATACTGCTGGCTGGATTAGTAGTAGGATACAATAGCTAGCAAAATAATCCTATGGGGCATAACCTATCACAATAAGGACATCATTTAAGTGGCAAAAATGGCATATAAACAATTTTTTTTATTATTCATAGTTTAGTTGAGAAATATTAGCTATAACATGATCAGAGTTTAAAAAGTTGAAAGATAATTAGAAGACCCCTTAGTCAAATTATGATAAGACCTTGATTCTGCAAAAATGTATATGAATATCTTCATACTTGTAAGTATTTCTACTGAGTAATACAGGATTAATCATGTGGATAGTGATACTCACATGTAAGGGTTTGCAATATCAGTACCTAATCCAAAACCCATTGAGGTCAATGAGAGTTTTCCATTGGCTTCAATGGGCTTAGGATCAAGCCCTAAATCAATATCCAAGAGTAATCACGCTTGGTTACTTGGCCTATTTCATCCTTTCATGTACAAAATTCGATAAAAGTATATTCATTGTCATTAATGTTGACGTGAAACTGAATGGAAGACTATAAATGTGACTTCCATTCAGAAGAACATTTTCTAATGCAAATTTCTCCTTTGCATCTCTACAGTGCAAAGGTGATTTTCTTTTTATATTGACTGATTATGCTAATAGGGCTGGAGATTGCGAGCTTTATTTTGTTCCCAGTTGTGGTGGTGGTGCTTGCAGGGTAAAATTACATTTTTGTTAAAATGTGACCTATTGAAAGCATTATATTTATTTTTCAGTTGAAGACTTATTTCTCCACGGCAACTATCTCTGAGGGTTTAAATTATAAAATAGAAAGCATTTCTGCAGCATCTGATACCTTTCTTCTGATGCTACATACTGTTCTAGAAGTTATTAGAAGAATAAAGTTATGAATCCCTACGTAGTTTCCAGAATGCATTTGTTGAAGGAGAAAATTTATCTGGTCCCCTCCACCTCCATTTCTTTGCCATGGAGTGTACTAGTAGAAAAGAATTCTTGGAATTCTGCAGTCCTATGGGGCAGGGGAGAAAAATGTTATGCCAAGACCAGAGCTCCATGTGTAGTAGCATGCAGGGATTTAAGCATGGTTGGACCTGGGATCTGCTTCTATGTAGATCCCTGTCATTCTAAACTCTTTTCCCTCACACTGAATATTTTAACAAATATGATTCCTCCCAACAGCATCTCTCCCCATAGCTATTCAAAGTAGACCCTGGCAAAATTGACATGGCTAAGTAGTTTTGTGTATATGGCATAGTGTATAAAAGAATATGCACCTATACATTTAGTCAAAGAGTTTGTGCATCTAATGTAAGGTCTTTTTATTTAGTCAAATCCTACCTTGCAGATGCAAAGGGCTTAGATCAGAGTGCAGTAGAGTTGGGACGTGTGGCTGAGGGTGGGCTCTTGAAGCAGAGGAAAATTGCATATATCTTGCTGTGGAGCAAATTCTTGAGCAACTCTGTGCAAAACCACAAAGGGTTTATTGGGGAGGCATAGGTCAGGAGAGGCAGTGAGCTAGTCAGTGGAACTGACTACAAAACCCAGAAACAATTCTTCACCATTGTGTGGGGGTGTTATAAGGGGGTGGAACAAACCAAATGAAGCATCACTAGTGACTGCAACTTCACTGCTGGTGCTCAGTAGCCTGATGGACAGGATTCTTTCCCCCTCTCAAGTCCTATGGAGCTTTCCAGCACACAGCCCAGTTACCCAGTCTGTGCAGTGCAGACAGGATTTGCCCTTAAAAACAGAAAGTAAATGCCACTGCTCTAAATTCATGGAGTTAGATTTGTTTATCTCAGTTATGTCACTGTATTTCTAAGTTAAGTTAAATGAATTCAGTAGAGTCCAGTATTACTTCATTGTAAATCAGATCAGAATTTCCTCCATTTTATTTATCAGTAAAATTCTGTTCATGTTTTGAAAGTTTTGTGTCCTAAACTGCAGTACAGTTTATGGATAAGGTTCATTGCATTAGACATTGACACACTTAATTAAAAATAAATCCCTTAACTAAAACTAATTCAAATTCTTATGTCTTGAACAGAGATTTTACCCAATAAAATATTCAAAGTCCTTCAAAAATGTTTCCCTAAAAAAGTGTATATTTAATAAACAACCTTTAGCATCTCTTCTTCTCAGTAAAATGTATTCTTTGAGTTCTCTGGAGTTTATTGGAACCTCTCTGCAAAATTAGTTATCTTTGATTTATTAATCTCAGCTAAAATCATGTTTACATTTTCTTTCCTTTTCAATCAATTTGTATCATTTTTTTTCTACAGTCATTAAATTTTGATGAACTCAATTGCCTCTCTGTTTCCAACAAATAAAAATTATACTTTAAATAGAATTCTTGCACTCGGTGAAATCCTCATACTGATTGAGATAACAAAAATAGCTATCAATTATTTTATAATTTCGTATTAACATAACATACTGATTTTACTCTTGTCATTCACTGAGTGCATTAATATTCATTCATGGACTTTTTTAAGTGACTAAGTCACAACAAAACTACCACTTTCATTTCTTTAATATTAGTTCAATTGAAGCAAACTTATTTGTTTTTTTTTCTCTCTAGTAATATTACACTTTCCACTGGTAATCTGTAAAATTATTAAAATGTTCACACTCAAGCACAGTTGTAGCTGGGTTAATTCCCCCAAACTTCCTATTCACTCTCCTTCACAGCAGCCTGCAAGCTGTAGTGTATATTGTTTTTGTTGAGTTCATCAAATACCCCACTTCACAAAAATTCTATGAGTTCAAAACACACACACAAAAATTCCAAATACTAAATGTAGTATATAGAACATGGAAATGAATAGGGCTTGCTGGTAAACAAAAATTGTTTCATAAACAAATTCAAAGTTTCAGCATTTGGTTCTCTTCTGCATCGTGATGAAACCAAAGCCTTTTGAAATGTTCAGAAAAAAGAAAGAGCTCCTCCCGCCAATAGCCCAGTGGTTAGGGAACTCACAGGAGAGGTGGGAGACCCTGGTTCAAGTTTTTGCTTTGTTTGAATCAGTGATCTAACCATTGGGATGTTCTAAGATGGATGGCTGTTTCTGTCTGGGTTTCACCAGAAGTTTCATCCTGGACCTGAGAAACCTGTCTGTAAACGGGTCGGACTCACCCCTGCGGCGCCTCCTGCTGGTGACTCCGGGAATTAGCTCTGTCCAGCGCTGGAGCGCCCTCTGCAGGCCGGTGATCCGCCTGTCCTCTGGCCCCCATGTCCCTCCCTGGACCCAGTGCCCTTTTACATGGGGTGCTACTCCCTGGCAGTAACCCCTTTCTCTCTGGGTCTCCCTTCCTCAGGGAACCCTCACCCACTGTCCCCACCTTGCCTCAGTATTGGCTACTGTCAGTCATTGTCTAGCCCCACACTCTGGGGCAGACTGCAGTATCAGCCTATTCATCACAGGCGAAGGGGTTTGGACCTGCTGCCTTGGCCTACCCCTGGGCTGCCCTCTGCAACCCCCAGTACCTGTTGGCCCACTGCTAGTCCGCAGCCTGAGGCTTTCTAGGCTGGAGCTCCCCAGCTCCTCAGCCTTTCCCCAGCCCTGCTTCACCCTAGGTACCTTGTCTCAGTCCCTGCAGCCAGGCCCTTCTTCCTCTTCAAGCAGAGGAAGACTGTCTGTAGTTCTGGCTTCCCTGGCCTTTTTATAAGGCCTGTGGCTCAGTTTGGGGCGTGGCCCCAGCTGCAGCCACCTCCTCAATCAGCCCAACCTTGAGAGCAGCCGCTCTCAAGTCCTGCCAGCCTGCTTTTAAACCCCTCACAGCAGGAGCAGGGTCCACCCTGCTACAGGGAGCGCTCTGCCTACCTGCTTGGGCTGCCCTGCTGGCTGGAGCATTCCCCCTTCTCTGGCTGCCTTGCTGGCTGGAGCTCCTTCTTCCTTTCCTGGGCTGCTGCTGCTGGCTGGAGTGCTTCTTCCCAGGACTGCTGCTCCTGCTACAACTGCTGCTGAGTGGGTGAGTGAGGGGTGGGGGGGCCTTGCTGGCCAGCCCCCACTCCCCCACCTCTGGAGGGAGAAGCCAGGACCCCACCACCACCACCACTACAGCTGCCACCTGTGGGGGGTCCTTCCTGCCTAGCCACCGGGGCTGCTAGAGAAGGAGCTGCTGCTGCTACTGCTGCTGGAGCTGTGTTTGTCCTGGGGAGCTGCTGGAGCCTGGAGGAGGAGGGAGAAGAGGACTGAAAAGACCACCGGCTGCTGGGGAGCGCACAGAACACTGAAGACCACTGTGGAGGGGGCTCCCAAAGACTGAGTAACCCTTTAACTGTGCTCTAGTGGTGGGGGTTTAGACTGTGTTTGTGGGGACACAGGGGGTGTGGTGTGGAGCCTGCCCCCTGGTCCATCTGTGTCCCCCCCCTACCCCCACCACCACCGCTGCCCCTCCACCACCCCCGCAGGCTGCTTACCATCTGCCTCTGCTCCTGCCTCTGGGACCCAGCTGCTCGCCTGGCTTGCCACGCCCTATTGCCACCATTTGGGCTTCCAGCAGCAGCCAGCCAGCCATTGACTTTGCACAAGTGCTTGTGGGTGCACGCACCCCCCCTTCCCCGGACTGACCCCTTCCCCTCAGCAACAGGCCCCCTAGCTTTGCCCCTTGTTGCCTGCCCCATTTGCCCCTCGTAGCCTCCCTGCCCCACCCCCCCGCTTCAGTTTGTTTGCCTGCCCCGCCCACCTCCCTTTGCAGCTTTGTTTGTCCTGCCCCAGCCCTAAAGCCAGCCCCTTGGTCCCTCTGCCCCACTCCCAGCCTGGTTGCTACCTTCCCTCCGCGGCCCCTCACCCTGATTAGCCCCTCCCCTCGTGCGCCCATAGCTCTATCAGTGCGCTTGTGCCTCTCCCCTGTTTA
This sequence comes from Mauremys mutica, assembly GCF_020497125.1. Taxonomy (NCBI): domain Eukaryota; kingdom Metazoa; phylum Chordata; order Testudines; family Geoemydidae; genus Mauremys; species Mauremys mutica. The sequence goes on along the minus strand of NC_059079.1, from coordinate 49,747,608 downwards.
AGTTGCCCCTCTTGCACTGCACCCCCCCATTGCTCTTGTTTCCCCCTCCCCTCCCCTAGTGCAGCTAGAGGAGCCGGAATTTGATCCTGTGTTGGTACCTGACGCCCCCCCCCCCGAGTCCTTGGTAGTCCCCCTATCTGCCCCACCCGTTTTGGCACCCTCCTCCCCTGCCCACAGCCTAGCAGGGAGGAGTGGTTGACCTGTCTTTCCCCCCCCCGCCCCTTTCTCCGGTGTTCTCCCTCCCTCCCTACTCAGCATGGCGGGACACGCGGTGGGTGGGACCCCTGGGACAACGCCTGTCCCCCCTCCCCCGCCTGCTCCCCCCGAAAACCCCCCCGTCTCGACCTCAACCGCCGCTGCCGGACCTCCTGCCACCGCTACCGCTGAGGCGCCGGCAGCGGCGACCGACGGGGTGCCCTCTGCTGCTGCCACGTCCCTCGCCCCTTCCGCCTCTGGGGGAGCCCCCCCAGCCGGCGGAAAGGGCCAGGGCAAAAAGAAGGGAAAGGGCCCCGCTAGGAAGACAAAGCCCTCCATGGCGGAGCCTGCCACCGCGGCCCTGCCACCGGCCGCGGCGTCCCTCCCCGCTGTCCCCTCCCCCAGCTCTGCGGGTGCCCCTCCCTTGGCCCCCAGAGCGTACGCCCAGGTGGCGGCAGCCCCCCCGCCCGCCGCTATGTCATCTCCCCCGACCGCCGCCTCCGCTACCATCTACAGCGGCCGGGGCCCCTTCCCCACCTTGACCCGGAAGCACGGCGTCCGTTGCCTCCTGGTGCCCGCCTCGCCCCACGTGGAGACCTACGTGCGGGCGCTGGCGAGGGTGGTGGGGCCCACGGCCATCGTGGCGGCCTCCAAAATGTACGGCAAGGTGGTTTTCTTCCTTGCCTCGGAGGCCGCTGCCCAGGAGGCGGTGGAGAAGGGCCTGGCGGTGGGGGGCGTGTTTGTCCCCCTCGAGCCGCTGGAGGACCTGGGGGTCCGTGTCGTCCTGACCTCTGTCCCTCCCTTCCTGCCCAATGCCGCCCTGTTACCCGCCCTCTCGACCCTGGGGAAGCCCATTTCCATTGTGAGCCCTCTTCCCTTGGGCTGCAAAGACCCCGCCCTCCGTCACGTTCTCTCGTTCCGCCGGCAGGTGCAGCTTCAACTGCCGCCGGCGGCGCGTGGCGGAGAGGCGCTTGAGGGGTCTTTCCTGGTCCCCTACCAGGGGGCCCATTACCGGGTGCACTATTCGACGGGGGAGGCCCGGTGCTTCCTCTGCCGGGCGACGGGGCACGTCCGGAGGGACTGCCCCTTGGCCCGGCTCGGAGGAGTTCTCGGGACCCCCGAGCCCCGGCAGGGTGCCGGCCCCGCCATCGCCGGTGCCCCTGACCGCCCGGTACCCAGAGCAGCCCCTCCTCCCCCTCGGTCCGTCACTGCTCCCGCTCGGGCCTCAGGGGTGCGTTCTCCGGAGCGCCCAGATGAGCGGGAGAGCCCCGCCTCCGCTGCCTGCACTCTGGCGGGGCCTGTGGAGGAGGGTGCGGCAGGGGTACTGCCGGGCATGGGAGGGGGCTCTCCCCAGGGGGACTCCTCCCTCCCTCCTGTTGTCCCACCTGTGCCTCTCCAAGCCCCAAAACTGTCTTCTCTGCCCCCTGACCCAATCCCTGTTGACCAGCCCGCAGGCGATGCCATGGAGGGCTGGACCCGGGTACAGGGTAAGCGGGGCAAGCGGAAGGCTCGGGCTCCGCCCGTGCCACCTGAGGCGGAAGCCCCCCGTAAGACCAGAAAGGGGGCCGCCGACACCGAGCCTTCTGCCGTGCCCCAGGGGTTGACCCATCTGCCGATGACGGCTAGGGAAGACGTGGCAGCACCGGAGGACTCCCACGCAGTCCCCCCCTGCGGAGGCCTCCGCTGCGGCCCCTCCTGGTCCCTTGCCGCCTGTACCCCCTGCAACACCCGAGGTGAGCGTCGCCTCGGGTGCGAGTGGGGAGGACCCCGGGGTGGTGGGAGGTGAGCTCCCCTCCATCTTCGCGGAGATCGAGGCCCTGGGTCTGACCCCGGTCACCCCGGGGGAGGACGACCCTCTGCCCACGGGCCTCGACTTAGCCGACCTCACCCCAGCTTCCCCTTCCCCGTGCTCCACCGACCCTCCAGCTGCGTCTGCTCCCGCCTCCGAGGGTCCCCTGGACTCCTCGACCTGCCCGGCTGCGGATGGCACCCCGCTGCTGGCCGCCGAGCCTGTTGAGATGACGGCCGGTGCCTCGTGGCAGGGAGATGGGCTACCGGGGGTGTCCCTCGGTGGTGCGGAGCAATCGGGTTCCTTCCCGGGTGGGGGCCCCCCTGAGGCTTCCACATCTCCCCGTGCCGAGGCTGCTCTGCCTGCCGTTGAGCCTGAGCCCGGTGTCGTTGGGGACCCCCTCCCTTCCCCTCCAACTCCCCTACCTGGCCGCGAGGAGCCTCTTACTGATGGCTCAGCTCCTGAGGCCCAGGGTCCTGTCTCTCTCCCTCCCCCCACCCCTGCTCCTGACCCCAGCCCTGCCCCCTCCACCTCCCATGATATTATTGCCGCCCCTGGGGCTGTCTCCTTCCCTTTCCCAGAGGATGACTCCCAGGGAGCGGCCTTTGAATTTCACAGTCCCGACCCACTAGGGGCTGCAATCTTCCCTCCGCCGCCCCCCACTGAGCCGGGGTCCGCCCCTTGCTTGCCCGTCCCAGTCGGCCACGGGGCTGCACCAGAGGCCCCACCCCCCCATGTGCTGAGAGAGGAGTTGCAGGAGTTCCTGGAGGACGTCCGGGGCTCCCGCAACAAGGTCGTGCTTGCTCTCCAGCGCTGGGGGGACTTCCACCAGCTCCTCCTGGCCACGCGGGCCCTCATAGGGGAGGGCAAGGGGACCGGGAAGCGGAATGTCGCGGCTTACCACCGGGCGCGCGGCTTCCGTGACTCCCTGCTCGCCTTCGGGGTGGGCCACAGTTTGCTGCGCGGCCCAACGGGAGCCGTGAGCGCCCCTGCTGACGTAGATCCCCCCCAGCCCTCCTCATGGCAGTCATCACCTTTGCCACACTAAACACCCGGAGCTGTAGGGTGGGTTTCCGCAGGAGCCAGGTGCTCTCCTTCCTTCGGGAAGGGGGGTACTCCGTGGTTTTCCTGCAGGAGACCCACACGGATCCGGCCGCCGAAGCTAACTGGCGGCTGGAGTGGGGGGACGGGGTCTACTTCAGCCATCTCACCACCCATCAGGCTGGAGTGGCTACCCTGTTCTCCCCCGACCTACGGCCAGAGGTGCTGGGGGTCGCCGAGGCTGTGCCGGGCCGCCTGCTGCACCTCCGGGTCCGCATGGCGGGGCTTGTGGTCAACCTCATCAACATCTATGCCCCGGCATTTGCCCCGGAGCGGCTGCAGTTCTATCGGCAGGCGTCCGCCTTCCTCGGCTCCCTGGATCCTCGCGAGTGCCTGGTCCTGGGCGGGGACTTTAACACCGTCCTCGAGGAGCGGGACCGGTCGGGAACCGAGCAGAGCCCGGCCGCCGCGGACGTCCTCAGGGAGATCGTCGCCCATCACTCCCTGGTGGACGTCTGGCGCGACCACCACCCGGACGACGCCTCCACGTACACCTATGTCCGGGTGGAAGCCCATCGGTCGTGCCACTCCCGGTTGGACCGCATCTATCTGTCCCGGTTCCATCTCTCACGGGCCCTGTCCTCCAGCATCCGGCCGGCCCCTTTTTCGGACCACCACCTCGTCACCGTGACGGCCTCTCTCTGCGCGGAGAGGCCGGGGCCGGCCTATTGGCACTTCAACAACAGCTTGCTGGAGGATGGGGGCTTCGTGGCGTCCTTCCGGGAGTTCTGGCTGGCCTGGCGAGGGCAGCGGCGCGCCTTTCCCTCGGCGCGGCGGTGGTGGGACGTGGGGAAGGTGCGCGCCCGGCTCTTCTGCCGTGACTACACCCGGGGCGCCAGCCGACGGAGGGATGCGGCGATAGGGCAGTTGGAGCGGGAGGTCTTAGAGCTGGAGAGGCGTCTGGCCGCCAGCCCCGAGGATCCATCCCTTTGCGGAGCGTGCCGGGAGAAGCGGGAGGAGCTCCGGGTCCTCGAAGACTATCGGGCCCGGGGCGCCTTTGTTCGATCCCGCATCCGCCTCCTTCGGGAGATGGATCGCGGCTCCCGCTTCTTCTACGCCCTGGAGAAACGGAGGGGGGCCAAGAAGCACGTCACCTGCCTCCTGGCGGAGGACGGCTCCCCCCTCACGGATCCGGCGGAGATGTGCGAGAGGGCCCGGACCTTCTACGCGCGCCTTTTCTCCCCGGATCCGACCGATCCTGCCGCTTGCAAAGTGCTCTGGGACGGACTCCCGACGGTCAGCGCGGGCGACCGGGACCGGCTAGAGCTGCCTCTCACTCTGGCCGAGTTCTCGGAAGCCCTCCGTCGCATGCCCACCAATAAATCCCCGGGCATGGACGGGCTGACCGTGGAGTTCTACCGCGTGTTCTGGGACGTCCTCGGCCCGGACCTAGTCACCGTCTGGGCCGAGTCCTTGCGGAGCGGGGTCCTCCCTCTCTCGTGCAGGCGAGCCGTGCTCGCTTTATTGCCGAAGAGGGGGGACCTCCGTGATTTACGGAATTGGCGTCCCATCTCGCTCCTCAGTACGGACTATAAAATTGTCGCAAAGGCCATTTCGATTCGGCTAGGGTCCGTGCTGGAGGACGTGATCCACCCAGACCAGACCTACACCGTCCCGGGCCGTACCATCTTCGATAACCTGTATCTGGTCCGGGATCTCTTGGAGCTTGGGTGCAGGGATGGTCTGTCGTTCGCCCTCCTGTCCCTGGATCAGGAGAAGGCGTTCGACAGGGTGGACCACGGGTATCTCCTGGGCACTCTGCAGGCGTTAGGCTTCGGGTCCCAGTTTGTGGGTTTTCTCCAGGTGCTGTACGCCTCCGCAGAGTGTCTGGTCAGGCTCAACTGGACCCTGACCGAGCCGGTCAGCTTCGGGCGGGGAGTGCGGCAGGGGTGCCCCCTCTCGGGCCAGCTGTACGCCCTGGCGATCGAGCCCTTCCTCTGTCTCCTCCGCAGGAGGTTGACGGGGTTGGTGCTTCGGGAGCCGGAGCTGCGGCTGGTCCTGTCGGCGTACGCCGACGATGTGCTCCTCGTGGTCCAGGACCCGGGCGACTTGGCGCGGGTGGAGGCCTGCCAGGCCGTGTACTCGGCGGCCTCCTCCGCCCGGGTCAACTGGGTCAAGAGCTCTGGCTTGGTGGTAGGGGACGGGTGGCAGGCGAGCTCCCTCCCACCCGCGCTTCAGGCCATCCGGTGGAGCGCGGGTCCGCTGCTCTATCTCGGCGTTTACCTTTCTGCCACGCATCCCTCTCCGCCGGAGAACTGGCACGGTTTGCAGGGCAGGGTGGCGGAGCGGCTCCGGAAATGGACAGGACTCCTCCGGTGCCTTTCCCTCCGAGGGAGGGCACTGGTGCTCAATCAACTGGTCCTGTCCATGCTCTGGTACCGGCTCAACACCCTGGTCCCGGCCCCGGTGTTCCTGACCGACCTCCGGCGGGTGGTGCTGGAGTTCTTTTGGCCAGGACTGCACTGGGTCCCTGCAGGGGTACTCCACCTGCCCCTGGAGGAGGGAGGGCAGGGCCTGAAGTGCCTCCGCACTCAGGTCCACGTCTTCCGCCTCCAGGCACTGCAGAGGCTCCTTTATGGTGCGGGTAGTCCGGCATGGAGAGCCCTGGCGCACGCCTTCCTGCGCCGCTTCCGAGGGCTCCGATACGACCGGCAGCTCCTTTATCTCGACCCGAGGGGCCTTCCGCGAGACCTCTCCGGGCTGCCGGTCTTCTACCAGGACCTCCTCCGGACCTGGAAGCTGTTCTCTGCGACCAGGTCCGTGGCGGCCACCGAGGGGGCAGACCTCCTCGCGGAGCCCCTGCTACACAACCCTCAGCTCTGTGTGCAGGTGGCGGAGTCCCCCGCGGTGCGCCAGAGGTTGGTCCTGGCAGAAGCCACCAGGGTCGGAGACCTCCTGGACTACGACCGGGGAGACTGGCTGGATCCCCTGACGCTCGCTCGGCGGATGGGGCTCTCCAGACCTTGTACTCCCCGGCTCGTACTACAGGAGGTGAAGGCCGCTTTGCCGCCCGCCGCTCGGGCTTACCTCGACCGGGTCCTGCGCGAGGGCACGCCCCGTCCACCCTCCACCCCGAGCCCTCCGGACCTCTTCATCGGGCCCCTGCCCCGTGGACCCGACCGGCCCCCCCGCCCCTTCTCCGCCAGCCGGCTGCACGATCTGCAGCCGGTCCATTTCCAAACCGCGCCAAGGAAACAACTCTACGCGCTCGTGCTCCATACCGTCCACTTCCTCGCCCTCGTGTCCCGCCCCGACACCAAGTGGCGGGACCTCCTGCCACCTGTGGAGGGTGAGGAGCCCCGGTGGGCCAGCCTGTACTCCACCCTGGTCCCGAGGCCCGCCGGGGATATCAGCTGGCGGCTCCTTCACGGGGCCGTGAGCACGGGCGTGTACTTGGCGCGGTTCACCCCTGTCCCGGACACCTGCCCCTTCTGCGGCGTGAGGGAGACCCTGGCGCATGCTTACCTAGAGTGCGCCAGGTTGCAGCCCCTATACCGGCTCCTCACCGACATTCTGTTACGTTTCTGGCTGCACTTTTCCCCTCACCTCCTTATCCATGCACTCCCTATCCGTGGCCCCACAAAGTCGCGGGACCTCCTGGTCAACCTCCTCCTCGCCCTGGCTAAAAAGGCCATCCACGCGACCAGGGAGAGGAGGTTGGCCGACGGAGACTCCTGCGACTGTGGGGCTTGTTTCCGGTCCCTCGTCCGCTCACGTCTCCGGGCAGAGTTCCTCTGGGCGGCGTCCGCTGGCTCCCTTGACGCCTTCGAGGAGCAGTGGGCGCTGTCCGGGGTTCTCTGCTCGGTGTCCCCATCAGGCTCCCTCCTTATGACCCTTTGACCTCACTCCTGTCCCTGTTCTTTTATTAGTTGTCCCCCGCACTTAGTGGGTTTCCGTGGCCCTGTGGATCCTCCCCTTAGGCTGGGGGGGGGATCCGTTAGCATGGGGCGGGCTTCCGCCCGCCCCCTCTCCCGGATAACCCAATAGTACAGGGAGCGCTTTGCCTGCTTGGGCTGCCCTGCTGGCTGGGGTGCCCCCCCTTCTCTGGCTGCCTTGCTGGCTAGAGCTCCTTCTCCCTTCCTGGGCTGCTGCTGCTGGCTGGAGTGCTTCTTCCCAGGACTGCTGCAGCTGCTGCTGAGTGGGTGAGTGAGGGGTGGGGGGGCCTTGCTGGCCAGCCCCCACTCCCCCACCTCTGGAGGGAGAAGCCAGGACCCCACCACCACCACCACCACTACAGCTGCCACCTGTGGGGGGTCCTTCCTGCCTAGCCACTGGGGCTGCTAGAGAAGGAGCTGCTGCTGCTACTGCTGCTGGAGCTGTGTTTGTCCTGGGGAGCTGCTGGAGCCTGGAGGAGGAGGGAGAAGAGGACTGAAAAGACCACCGGCTGCTGGGGAGCGCACAGAACACCGAAGACCACTGTGGAGGGGGCTCCCAAAGACTGAGTAACCCTTTAACTGTGCTCTAGTGGTGGGGGTTTAGACTGTGTTTGTCGGGACACAGGGGGTGTGGTGTGGAGCCTGCCCCCTGGTCCATCTGTGTCCCCCCCCCTACCCCCACCACCACCGCTGCCCCCTCCACCACCCCCGCAGGCTGCTTACCATCTGCCTCTGCTCCTGCCTCTGGGACCCAGCTGCTCGCCTGGCTTGCCACGCCCTATTGCCACCATTTGGGCTTCCAGCAGCAGCCAGCCAGCCATTGACTTTGCACAAGTGCTTGTGGGTGCACGCACCCCCCCCTTCCCCGGACTGACCCCTTCCCCTCAGCAACAGGCCCCCTAGCTTTGCCCCTTGTTGCCTGCCCCATTTGCCCCTCGTAGCCTCCCTGCCCCACCCCCCCGCTTCAGTTTGTTTGCCTACCCCGCCCACCTCCCTTTGCAGCTTTGTTTGTCCTGCCCCAGCCCTAAAGCCAGCCCCTTGGTCCCTCTGCCCCACTCCCAGCCTGGTTGCTACCTTCCCTCCGCGGCCCCTCACCCTGATTAGCCCCTCCCCTCGTGCGCCCATAGCTCTATCAGTGCGCTTGTGCCTCTCCCCTGTTTAAGTTGCCCCTCTTGCACTGCACCCCCCCATTGCTCTTGTTTCCCCCTCCCCTCCCCTAGTGCAGCTAGAGGAGCCGGAATTCGATCCTGTGTTGGTACCTGACACCCCCCCCCCCGAGTCCTTGGTAGTCCCCCTATCTGCCCCACCCGTTTTGGCACCCTCCTCCCCTGCCCACAGCCTAGCAGGGAGGAGTGGTTGACCTGTCCTTCCCCCCCCCCCGCCCCTTTCTCCGGTGTTCTCCCTCCCTCCCTACTCAGCATGGCGGGAGACGCGGTGGGTGGGACCCCTGGGACAACGCCTGTCCCCCCTCCCCCGCCTGCTCCCCCCAAAAACCCCCCCGTCTCGACCTCAACCGCCGCTGCCGGACCTCCTGCTACCGCTGAGGCGCCGGCAGCGGCGCCCGACGGGGTGCCTTCTGCTGCTGCCACGTCCCTCGCCCCTTCCGCCTCTGGGGGAGCCCCCCCAGCCGGCGGAAAGGGCCAGGGCAAAAAGAAGGGAAAGGGCCCCGCTAGGAAGACAAAGCCCTCCATGGCGGAGCCTGCCACCGCGGCCCTGCCACCGGCCGCGGCGTCCCTCCCCGCTGTCCCCTCCCCCAGCTCTGCGGGTGCCCCTCCCTTGGCCCCCAGAGCGTACGCCCAGGTGGCGGCGGCCCCCCCGCCTGCCGCTACGTCATCTCCCCTGACCGCCGCCTCCGGTACCATCTACAGCGGCCGGGGCCCCTTCCCCACCTTGACCCGGAAGCACGGCGTCCGTTGCCTCCTGGTGCCCGCCTCGCCCCACGTGGAGACCTACGTGCGGGCGTTGGCGAGGGTGGTGGGGCCCACGGCCATCGTGGCGGCCTCCAAAATGTACGGCAAGGTGGTCTTCTTCCTTGCCTCGGAGGCCGCCGCACAGGAGGTGGTGGAGAAGGGCCTGGCGGTGGGGGGCGTGTTTGTCCCCCTGGAGCCGCTGGAGGACCTGGGGGTCCGTGTGGTCCTGACCTCCGTCCCTCCCTTCCTGCCCAATGCCGCCCTGTTACCCGCCCTCTCGACCCTGGGGAAGCCCATTTCCATTGTGAGCCCTCTCCCCTTGGGCTGCAAAGACCCCGCCCTCCGTCACGTCCTCTCGTTCCGCCGGCAGGTGCAGCTTCAACTGCCGCCGGCGGCGCGTGGCGGAGAGGCGCTCGAGGGGTCTTTCCTGGTCCCCTATCAGGGGGCCCAGTACCGGGTGCACTACTCCACGGGGGAGGCCCGGTGTTACCTCTGCCAGGCGACGGGGCACGTTCGGAGGGACTGCCCCTTGGCCCGGCACGGGGGAGCGTCCGGGACCCCCGAGCCCCAGCAGAGCGCTGGCCCTGTCATCGCCGGCGCCCCCGGCCGCCCGGTGCCCAGAGCCGCCCCTCCTCCTCCTCAGCCCATCACTGCTCCCGCTCGGGCCTCAGGGGGCCGTCCTCCCGTGCGCCCAGACGAGCGGGAGAGCCCCGCCTCTGCTGCCTGCACTCTGGCGGGGCCTGTGGAGGAGGGTGCGGCAGGGGTACTGCCGGGCGTGGGAGAGGGCTCTCCCCAGGGGGACTCTTCCCTCTCTCCTGCTGTCCCCCCAGTGCCTCTCCGAGCCCCTGAACTGGCATCCTTGCCCCCCGACCCAACCCCTGTCGACCGGCCCAACGATGATGCCATGGAGGGCTGGACCCGGGTAGAGGGTAAGCGGGGCAAGCGGAAGGCTCGAGCTCCGCCCGTGCCACCTGAGGCGGAAGCCCCCCGTAAGACCAGAAAGGGGGCCGCAGACACGGAGCCTTCCGCCGTGCCCCAGGGGTTGACCCATCTGCCGATGACGGCTAGGGCAGACGTGGCAGCACCGGAAGGTACCACCATCCCTCCTCCGCAGTCCCTTCTTGCGGAGGCCTCCGATGAAGCCCCTCCTGTTCCCTTGCCCCCCGCAATACCCGAGGTGAGCGTCGCCTCGGGTGCGAGTGGGGAGGACCCCGGGGTGGTGGGAGGTGAGCTCCCCTCCATCTTCGCGGAGATCGAGGCCCTGGGTCTGACCCCGGTCACCCCGGGGGAGGACGACCCTCTGCCCACGGGCCTCGACTTAGCCGACCTCACCCCAGCTTCCCCTTCCCCGTGCTCCACCGACCCTCCAGCTGCGTCTGCTCCCGCCTCCGAGGGTCCCCTGGACTCCTCGACCTGCCCGGCTGCGGATGGCACCCCGCTGCTGGCCGCCGAGCCTGTTGAGATGACGGCCGGTGCCTCGTGGCAGGGAGATGGGCTACCGGGGGTGTCCCTCAGTGGTGCGGAGCAATCGGGTTCCTTCCCGGGTGGGGGCCCCCCTGAGGGTTCCACATCTCCCTGTGCCGAGGCTGCTCTGCCTGCCGTTGAGCCTGAGCCCGGTGTCACTGGGGACCCCCTCCCTTCCCCTCCAACTCCCCTACCTGGCCGCGAGGAGCCTCTTACTGATGGCTCAGCTCCTGAAGCCCAGGGTCCCGTCTCTCTCCCTCCCCCCACCCCTGCTCCTGACCCCAGCCCTGCCCCCTCCACCTCCCATGATATTATTGCCGCCCCTGGGGCTGTCTCCTTCCCTTTCCCAGAGGATGACTCCCAGGGAGCGGCCTTTGAATTTCACAGTCCCGACCCACTCAGGGCTGTACTCTTCCCTCCGCCGCCCCCCACTGAGCCAGGGCCCGCCCCTTGCTTGCCCGTCCCGGTGGGCCACGGGGCTGCGCCAGAGGTCCCACCGGTGGACCCCCGGAGGCCAGTGACCCCGCCCCCCCATACGCTGCGGGAGGAGTTGCAGGAGTTCCTGGAGGACGTCCGGGGCTCCCGCAACAAGATCCCGCTTGCTCTCCAGCGCTGGGGGGACTTTCACAAGATCCTCCTGGCCACGAGGGCCCTCATGGGGGAGGGAAAGAGGACCGGGAAGCAGGGTGCCGCGGCTTACCATCGGGTGCGCAAATTCCGTGACTCCTTGCTCACCTTCGGGATGGGCCACGGTTTGTTGCGCGGCCCAACGGGGGCCGTGAGCGCCCCTGCCGACGAGGATCCCCCCCAGCCCTCCTCATGGCACTCGTCACCTTTGCCACACTGAACACCCGGGGCTGTAGGGTGGGCTTCCGCAGGAGCCAGGTGCTCTCCTTCCTTCGGGAGGGGGGGTACTCTGTGGTTTTCCTGCAGGAGACCCACACGGATCCGGCCGCCGAAGCTAGCTGGCAACTGGAGTGGGGGGACGAGCTCTACTTCAGCCATCTCACAACCCGTCGGGCTGGAGTGGCTACCCTGTTCTCCCCCGACCTACGGCCTGAGGTGCTGGGGGTCGCCGAGGCTGTGCCGGGCCGCCTGCTGCACCTCCGGGTCCGCATGGAGGGGCTCGTGGTCAACCTCGTCAATGTCTATGCCCCGACATTGCCCCCGGAGCGGCTGCAGTTCTATCAGCAGGCGTCCGCCTTCCTCGGCTCCTTGGATCCTCGTGAGTGCCTGGTCCTGGGCGGGGACTTCAACACCGTCCTAGAGGAGCGGGACCGCTCGGGGACCGAGCAGAGCCCAGCCGCCGCGGACGTCCTCCGGGAGATTGTCACCCATCACTCCCTGGTGGACGTCTGGCGCGACCACCACCCGGACGATGCCTCCACGTTCACCTATGTCCGGGTGGAAGCCCATCGGTCGTGCCGCTCCCGGTTGGACCGCATCTATTTGTCACGGTTCCATCTCTCACGGGCCCAGTCCTCCAGCGTCCGGCCGGCCCCTTTTTCGGACCACCACCTCGCCACCGTGACGGCCTCTCTCTGTGCGGAGAGGCCGGGGCCGGCCTATTGGCACTTTAACAACAGCTTGCTGGAGGATGAGGGCTTCGTAGCGTCCTTCCGGGAGTTCTGGCTGGCCTGGCGAGGGCAGCGGCATGCCTTTCCCTCGGCGCGGCGGTGGTGGGATGTGGGGAAGGTGCGCGCCCGGCTCTTCTGCCGTGACTACACCCGGGGCGCCAGCCGACGGAGGGATGTGGCGATAGGGCAGTTGGAGCGGGAGGTCTTAGAGCTGGAGAGGCGTCTGGCCGCCAGCCCCGAGGATCCATCCCTTTGCGGAGCGTGCCGGGAGAAGCGGGAGGAGCTCCGGGTCCTCGAAGACTATCGGGCCCGGGGCGCCTTTGTTCGATCCCGCATCCGCCTCCTTCGGGAGATGGATCGCGGCTCCCGCTTCTTCTACGCCCTGGAGAAAAGGAGGGGGGCCAAGAAGCACGTCACCTGCCTTCTGGCGGAGGACGGCTCCCCCCTCACGGATCCGGCGGAGATGTGCGAGAGGGCCCGGACCTTCTACGCGCGCCTTTTCTCCCCGGATCCGACCGATCCTGCCGCTTGCAGAGTGCTCTGGGACGGGCTCCCGACGGTCAGCGCGGGCGACCGAGACCGGCTAGAGCTGCCTCTCACTCTGGCCGAGTTCTCGGAAGCCCTCCGTCGCATGCCCACCAATAAATCCCCGGGCATGGACGGGCTGACCGTGGAGTTCTACCGCGTGTTCTGGGACGTCCTCGGCCCGGACCTGGTCAGCGTCTGGGCCGAGTCCTTGCGGAGCGGGGTCCTCCCTCTCTCGTGCAGGCGAGCCGTGCTCGCCTTACTGCCGAAGAAGGGGGACCTCCGCGACTTACGGAATTGGCGTCCCGTCTCGCTCCTCAGCACGGACTACAAGATCGTAGCCAAGGCCATCTCGCTGCGGCTGGGGGCCGTGCTGGCGGACGTGATCCACCCAGACCAGACCTACACCGTCCCGGGCCGTAGCATCTTTGACAACCTGTATCTGGTCCGGGATCTCTTGGAGCTTGGGTGCAGGGATGGTCTGTCGTTCGCCCTCCTGTCCCTGGATCAGGAGAAGGCGTTCGACAGGGTGGACCACGGGTATCTCCTGGGCACTCTGCAGGCGTTAGGCTTCGGGTCCCAGTTTGTGGGTTTTCTCCAGGTGCTGTACGCTTCCGCAGAGTGTCTGGTCAGGCTCAACTGGACCCTGACCGAGCCGGTCAGCTTCGGGCGGGGAGTGCGGCAGGGGTGCCCCCTCTCGGGCCAGCTGTACGCCCTGGCAATCGAGCCCTTCCTCTGTCTCCTCCGCAGGAGGTTGACGGGGTTGGTGCTTCGGGAGCCGGAGCTGCGGCTGGTCCTGTCGGCGTACGCCGACGATGTGCTCCTCGTGGTCCAGGACCCGGGCGACTTGGCGCGGGTGGAGGCCTGCCAGGCTGTGTACTCGGCAGCCTCCTCCGCCCGGGTCAACTGGGTCAAGAGCTCTGGCCTGGTGGTCGGGGACGGGTGGCAGGCGAGCTCCCTCCCAACCGCGCTTCAGGCCATCCGGTGGAGCGCGGGTCCGCTGCTCTATCTCGGCGTTTACCTTTCTGCCACGCATCCCTCTCCGCCGGAGAACTGGCAAGGTTTGCAGGGCAGGGTGGCGGAGCGGCTCCGGAAATGGACAGGACTCCTCCGATGCCTTTCCCTCCGAGGGAGGGCACTGGTGCTCAATCAACTGGTCCTGTCCATGCTCTGGTACCGGCTCAACACCCTGGTCCCGGCCCCGGGGTTCCTGACCGAACTCCGGACGGTGGTTCTGGAGTTCTTTTGGCCAGGACTGCACTGGGTCCCTGCAGGGGTGCTCCACCTGCCCCTGGAGGAGGGAGGGCAGGGCCTGAAGTGCCTGCGCACTCAGGTCCACGTCTTCCGCCTCCAGGCACTGCAGAGGCTCCTTTATGGTGTGGGTAGTCCGGCATGGAGAGCTCTGGCACATGCCTTCCTACGCCGCTTCCGAGGGCTCCGATACGACCGGCAGCTCCTTTATCTCAACCCGAGGGGCCTTCCGCGAGACCTCTCCGGGCTGCCGGTCTTCTACCAGGACCTCCTCCGGACCTGGAAGCTGTTCTCTGCAACCAGGTCCGTGGCGGCCACCGAAGGGGCAGATCTCCTCGCGGAGCCCCTGCTACACAACCCCCAGCTCCGTGTGCAGGTGGCGGAGTCCCCCGCGGTGCGCCAGAGGTTGGTCCTGGCGGAAGCTACCAGGGTTGGAGACCTCCTGGACTACGACCGGGGAGACTGGCTGGATCCCCTGACGCTCGCTCGGCGGATGGGGCTCTCCAGACCTTGTACTCCCCGGCTCGTACTACAGGAGGTGAAGGCCGCTTTGCCGCCCGCTGCTCGGGCCTACCTCGACCGGGTCCTGCGTGAGGGCACGCCCCGCCCACCCCCCACCCCGAGCCCTCCAGACCTTTTCATCGGGCCCCTGCCCCGTGGACCCGACCGCCCCCCCCGCCCCTTCTCCGCCAGCCGGCTGCACGATCTGCAGCCGGTCCGTTTCCAAACCGCGCCAAGGAAGCAGCTCTACGCGCTCGTGCTCCACACCCTTCACTTCCTCACCCTCGTGTCCCGCCCCGACACCAAGTGGCGGGACCTCCTGCCACCTCTGGAGGGTGAGGAGCCCCGGTGGGCCAGCCTGTACTCCACCCTGGTCCCGAGGCCCGTCGGGGATATCAGTTGGCGGCTCCTCCACGGGGCCGTGAGTACGGGCGTGTACTTGGCGCGGTTTACCCCTGTCCCAGACACCTGCCCCTTCTGCGGCGTGAGGGAGACCCTGGCGCACATTTACATAGAGTGCGCCAGGCTGCAGCCCCTCTACCGGCTCCTCACTAATCTCCTATTGCGTTTCTGGCTGCACTTTTCCCCACACCTCCTTCTCCATGCACTCCCTATCCGTGGCCCCACGAAGTCGCGGGACCTCCTGGCCAACCTCCTCCTCGCCCTGGCAAAAATGGCCATCTACGCGACCAGGGAGAGGAGGTTGGCCAATGGAGACTCCTGTGACTGTGGGGCTTGTTTCCGATCCTTAGTCCGCTCACGTCTCCGGGCGGAGTTCCTCTGGGCGGCGTCCGCTGGCTCCCTTGACGCCTTCGAGGAGCAGTGGGCGCTGTCCGGGGTTCTCTGCTCGGTGTCACCGTCAGGCTCCCTTCTTATGACCCTTTGACCGCACTCCTGTCCCTGTTCTTTTATTAGTTGTCCCCCGCAATTAGTGGGTTTCTGAGGCTCTGTGGCACCTCCCCTTAGGCTGGGGGGGGTTCCGTTAGCATGGGGCGGGCGAGCCCGCCCCATTTCCTGGAAACCCAATAGATACACTGTCTAAAAAGGATACATTTCTGTGAAAAGTTTTGATTTTGATCAATGGGCATTTTCAGATGAAAAAACATTTCACTGAAAAATTCCCAACCAGCTCTAGAAATTAATTATTAAGGGATCTAGACAATTCCAACAACTATATAAAGTATAATTATCCAACTTCTTCAACCATCCAAAACCACTTTGATATTAAGATTTAGAGGGAGGCACATGTTGGCTTTATTATTATTATTATTATTTATTATTATTTGAAGCTGTCTGGCTAGCTCTTACTTTTAGAATTCTGACCATCCTATTCTTTCTTTATAGAGTTGTTGGCAAGGCTGATTCCCCACTCTGGCACTTTGCAGAAGGTGGGGGCCCACAAGGACTCTAAAAAATTAATACTGGCCACTCCAGGCTGGTATTAAACTCCCAAGGTTACAGCTTTTCTCTGAGCTTGTATGGGTAGATGCTGCCACTACCCAAGTGCAGAACCCCTTTGAGAGGCCATGAAGGCACACTTGGGAACAGGGGCGGCTCTAGCCATTTCGCCGCCCCAAGCACGGCGGCATGCCGTGGGGGGCGCTCTGCCGGTCGCCTGTCCCGCGGCTCTGGTGGACCTCCTGCAGACATGCCTGCGGATGCTCCAGCGAAGCCGCGGGACCAGCGGACCCTCCACAGGCACGCCTGCGGGAGGTCCACTGGAGCCGCCTGCCGCCCTCCCGGCGACCGGCAGAGCGCCCCCCGCGGCATGCTGCCCCAAGCACGCACTTGACGTGCTGGGGCCTGGAGCCGCCCCTGCTTGGGAACTCCTTCCTATGGGGTACCCTCACGCCCTTTCACCCCCCCCTCCAGGGAAGAGCTGAGAAAGAAAAAAAGGGAAATCAGCTGTTGCCACCTACAAGGATTAAGCATCAAGAATAACTTTCTTGAGGTCCAGCTTAAAGTTTACAAGCAAAACAAAAGCATCTGGGTTTAGCACAGAGGAGTCCACAAGCCATAAAGAAATAAAAAGAGATAAACCTAATCACATCTTTCTAGACATTTCCTGATCTACTTACACATCTGGGGTTTCAAATGAGTAGTTTCTAGGTATGATACCAATGATTTTTCATACCTGGCCCCAAGCTTCTTACAGCATAGTTGAAGCCCTGTCTGACTCTCCCCGCAGAACCCACAGACAGATAAAAGGGGAGTCTTATTTCAATTTTAAAAAGTTCTAGCCTTCCCATTGGCTCTTTTGGCCTGGTGCCCACTTACTTTTTTTTTACCTAAGCATAGCAGTGAGGCTTTTTAACTCTTTATAGGTAGAACAATTAGAGAACAGCTACTAAGGAGGATTTTATAGCTACTGTCTGGCTGGGTGTCCATAAAAGAGAGCTACCCCCCTTTATCATAGGTGTCATGCACATATATCTTGGAATCCCAAAATTTGTAGACTCCCTTCTTCTCCAAAAAAGTTCCAATACATTACTGAACATTTCAAATTAAAGAGTTTAAATGCGATGTGTACTATGCAAAGATGTTTCCTATGTTTCTAAGTTGTGTTAGGCCATGCTTTAAACATTAAGAGCCAAATTCTGGTATCAGTGGGGCTACTTGTGAAATGATGTGCTATCCAATATAAGGGTATCCAAATTTGTCCTTAAGTATAATGTTAACTTTTAAGTAATGATTAGGGCTATACATGGGCCCTTGGTACTGGGCTGAATTTTGCCTTGAATAGGTAAACAAATCCTGAGGAGACCAAGTATAGAGTCTAATAACAAGAAAAAGGTTTCCCAAATCATATTTTACCCTAGCCTTACTTGTCCCACAAAGCCCCTGTCACAGGCTGTCTGGCCTTTTAAGGAATTTTGGGGTAAGCCTTGTCTATGACGTAGCAGTTGCCCCACGGTTGATCCTCATCTGGTAGCTTAATTATCATTAATGAGCCCAGCTGTGAAAGACTCAGGGAGGACTACACAGAGGAAGGAGAACTCAAAAGGAGAAGACCCAGGAGAGAGAAGCAAGGGTAGTTCCCTCTCTCTCTAGGAAGGGTGTGGTGCAGTCAAGCTGGAGAGAACCACAGGGAGCAGGTTGTTCCTGTGGGAAGTATTGAGATAAGATTTGTAAGAAGCAGGGAGGTCCTTTGTAGAAGCTGCCTGAGTCCCCATGGAGGGGAGGCAGTGGGGAAGCCTGCTAAGAAAAAGGGAAAAAATCCTAGGAGACTGTGCTCAGCCAAAGGAGCAAAGAAGGAACTATGGCATACCTACAACAAGGGATGGAGAAGGAAACTCCAAAGAGGAGTCGAAAATTATTGTTTGGCTGTTTATTTGGATTGTTTAGTTAAGGGCCAATGCTAGCACAAGAACAAATGGATATCAACTGGCCATCTATAAATTTAGGCTTGAAATTAGATAAAGGTCTCTCGCCATCAGAGGAGTAAAATTCTGGAGCAGCCTTCCAAGGGAAGTAGTGGGGGGCAAAAAACCTAACTTGATTCAAGACTGATCTTGATAAATTGGGGTGGTGTGACAAAACTGCCTACAATTTTATGTAGTTGATCTGTGACTGCTAGCAGCAAATATCTCCAACAGCCAGTGATGGGACACTGGATGGGATAGGCTCTGAGCTACTACAGTGAATTCTCTCCCAGGTGTCTGGTTGGTGGACCTTGTCCATATGCTCAGAGCCTAACTGGTTGCCATGTTTGGGGTCAGGAGGGAGTTTCCCCCTGGATGATACTGGCAGAGACCCTGGGATTTTTCACCTTTCTCTGCAGCATGGAGCATGCGTCACTTGCAGGTTTAAACTAGAGCAAATGGTCGATTATTTGTAACTTTAAGTTTTTAAATCAAGATTTGAGGACTTCAGTAACTCAGCCAGAGATTGTGTCTAATACAGGAGTAGGTGGGCAAGCTTTTGTGGCCTGCAAAATGCAGGAAGTCAGATTAGATTATCATGATGGTCCCTTCTGGCCTTAAAAATCTATGAGTCTATGAATATATGTGTATAAAAAAAGCTTGCACTTTGACTAGGGCATTCATTGCTGGCATAGTTGGAAGCCCTGAAAATAATACCCCATTACAGCAAATTGAAAAGTGCTTCATGAGCTCCTTCATGAAGCTCCACATTGTTCATGATCTCCACATGTTGGATGTTTGCTTTCATTTTAAATGAAATGTATATAGACTGCAAGAAAAAAAAATGTAGGGAAGGGTTGCAAACCAGACTGGGTGAGCAAACATTACCAACAAGTGATTAAGAGAAAGCAGAAAGGCTACAAGGAATGGAAGATGGAATCAGCAAGGAAAGCCACATCCTGGAGGTCAGAAAGTGTAGGGATAAAGTGAGAAAGGCCAAAAGCCAAGCAGAGTTGGACCTTACAAAGGGAATTAAAACCAATAGTAAAAGGTTCTATAGCCATATAAATAGGAAGAAAACAAGGAAAGAAGAAGTGGGACCACTAAGCACTGAGGATGGGTGGAGATTAAAGATAATCTAGGCATAGCCCAATAGCTAAGCAAACATTTGCCTCTGTTTTTAATGGGGCTAACGAAGAGCTTGGGGATAGTAGCTGGGTGGCTTATGAGAACAAAGATATGGAAGAAGAAATTACCTCATCTAAGGTGGAAGTCAAACTCAAACACCTTCATGGGACTAAATCAGGGGGCCTGGGTAGTCTCCATCCAAGAACATTTACGGAACTGGCACATGAAATTGCAAGCCCAATAGGAAGGATTTTTAATGAGTCTGTAAACTCTGCAGTCATACTCTATGATTGGAGAATTGCTAATATAGTTCCTATTTTTAAGAAAGGGAGGAAAAAGTGATCCAGGAACCTACAGGCCTATTAGTTTGACCTCAGTTTTATGCAAGGTCTTAGAACAGATTTTGAAAGAGAGTGTAGTTAAGGACATAGAGGTAAGCAGTAAGTGAAATAAAATACAGCATGGTTTTACAAAAGGTAGATCATGCCAGACCAACCTGATCTCTTTCTTTGAGATAACTGGATTTCTAGACAAAGGAAATGCTGTAGAGCTAATCTGCCTGGATTTCAGTAAAGCATTTGATATAGTTCCCCAGGAGAAAATTATTAGTTAAACTAGAGAAGATAGAGATTAATATGAGAATCAAAGGATGTGTAAGGAATTGGTTAAAGGGTAGATTATAAGTGGTCATGCTGAAAGGTGAATTGTCAAGATGGAGGGAGCTTACTAGTGGAGTTTCTCAAGGATTGGTTTTAGGCCTAATCTTATTTAATATTTTCAAAAATGACCTTGGCAAAAAGTGAGAGTGTGCTAATAAAATTTGCGGATAACAAGAGGACTGGAATATCCTACAAGAAGATCTGGATGACCTTGTAAACAGGAGAAATAGAAATGGGATGAAATTGAATAGCTCAAAGTGCAAGGTCATGCAGCTTTGGACTGTTGTCAGAGTGCTACCGGTAGGGTGCTCTGCTTTCTCCAATGTTGATATCACTCGGCTGCGTGCGTGTGTTCCCTCTGTGTGCTGCCCCAGCTCTGCGCAGATAGCTGACACAGCAGACCCAACGAGAACCCCCAATAACCACAGAGTCTAGTAAGATGCAAAGTCACGTCGACTAGGTTTATTGTCGAAGAAAAGCACAGTCTCCAGCTCCCTGGCAAACGTAGTCCAAGGTGCTGCTAAGATACAGCTAGCCAGTACATATGTACTCCTTGACAATGGACTCAGCTCAGTCAGTGGCGGGACTTTCCACTGCCTCCTCGGCTAGAAAAAGACACCGCCCCAGGGATGTATTCTTATACACAGGTACAAACAAGTTACACATCACTTCTGACGTATTGAGGTGCAACCCTTCCACATAGCAAGGTACAACCCCTCTACGTATTAAGGTGCCGCCTCTCACCTTGTACATGTTGGTTCGATCAAAACAACTCTATCATATTACCCTTTTGCCCCTGTCATTGGGATGGGTCAGTCTGTTCCGTGTTATCTGTGTGGAATGTGCAAGTATGTGAATGCTCAGTACCTTTTAGGAACTTATCTTCTTGCAGCATCAGCCCTTTCCTTGCCAGCTTCTGTGAGCAGGGCCTACCTCTGGCTCACAGCTTAACTTTGCTTTATGTTAATAAAGTCTTGATCATTACTTTAGTTCAGGCCTTAGGCCTCATACAGAGCCTCTGATACCAAGGTTTATATCTCAGGGCCTCCTCTTACTACATGGACTAACAATGAGAATTTTTACTATAAGCTATATATAATGCCTACATCTGTAATTTTCACTCCATACATCTGAAGAAGTGGGTTTTTTACCCATGAAAGCTTATGCCCAAGTAAATCTATTAGTCTTTAAGGTGCCACCAGACTCCTTGTTGTTTTTGTTACAATAAGCTAGGAACTTATCAGTTGGAAGAGACAGATGAGATGAAAAGTATATTGGTTGATCACAGAATGACTATATGCTGCCAATGTGACATGGCTGTGAAAAAGGCTGTGAAAAAATTCCAGTAGGGATAGAGAAGTGTTAGCACCATTATACAGAACACTGGTGAGACCTCATCTGGAATACTGTGAGCAATTCTGGTCTCCCATGTTTAAGAAAGATGAATTCAAACTGGAACAGATGCAGAGAAGAGCTACTAGAATGAGCTGAAGAATGGAAAATCTGCCTTATGAGAGGAGACTCAAAGAGCTTGGCTTGTTTAGCCTAACCAAAAGCAGGCTTTGGGGAGATATGATTGTATAAATACATCAGAGGGTTAAATATGAGGAAGGGAGAAGAGTTAATTTAAATAAGCACCAGTGTGGACACAAGGAGAAATGGATATAAATTGTCCATCAACAATTTTAGGCTTAAAATTAGGCAAGGGTTTCTAACCATCCAAGGAATCATAGGGCAGGTCTACACTAAGGGGAAAAATCGATATAAGATACGCAACTTCAGCTACGTGAATAACGTAGCTGAAGTCGAAGTATCTTATATCGATAACTTACCCGTCCTCACGGCGCGGGATCGATCTCCGGGGCTCTCCATATCGACGACGCCACCGCCGTTCGCAGTGGTGGAGTTCCGGAATCGATATAAGCGCGTTCGGGGATCGATATATCGCGTCTAGATGAGACGCGATATATCGATCCCTGAAAAATCGATCGCTACCCGCCGATACGGCGGGTAGTGTAGACGTAGCCATAGAATTGCATCCTATTTCTGATAAAGCAGCCTTCCCCTTTCTCCACCTTAATGCACAAAGAATTCTGCATATTGCAGGAGGATGTGTGTGTGTATAGAAGGGAGATGGAAAGGAGAGCTCATCAGCCACAGAAGATACCACAGCTCTGACTGACACAGCAAAACAAAGAAGGAAAAGTAGAACAGTATTCACAAAGGTTTAAGTAGATTGGAGTTGGGAAAGACTTGATGTTGTGGTGGAGGAGATACCATCGAGTGCTGTAATATTCTAATTTCCCTGAGGAGAGGCTGCATAAACCTGCAGATAAAGAAGCAGACTGAAAATTCGAAGACTTGGCTCCATCCTGATTCTGCCATTAACAACTGTGTAACTGGATGAGTCTGATGCACCTCTGTCCATCTATGATAACAATTAGAAGTTTTATCATCATCCCCATCTGTTAACTAAGATTGCAATGCCCTGGCACAGGGTAGAACTCAACTCCACTGCAGAATGTGGGTATGTCTTTTCCAAGACTAGTGGTAGATTTTAATTTTTGTTAGCTGTAATTTGTGCATCCTGTATGATCAGCAAAAAAAGTCTATTTGAGGCCATAGTCTTCCTACTCCTTCCTGAATATATTAACTGAATACCCTCACTTTATCTATTCAAGTCATCATGCTTCACTTAAATATGAAAGACAAATTTAGAAGTGAAAGTAGGCTGTTACACTGTGCAATTTTTCTTTTTGCTGGGAATGATTCATCAGAGGTAGAGTAAATATTTAGTCAAATTTCTAATTTTGTGAGGCACAGGCTGTCTTTGTGACATTTAAAGAATAGTTCTAGTGCAAAAATTCTCTAATTTATGAGAAACTGGCATTTCATAAATATCAAGATCATAGTTGTCCTGTTTAATTACAGCACACGCGCAAATATATATGCCAGGCAGAAATCTTATAGAAGTATATCATTTTCGTCCAGGAATCTATTCTTTTGCTCATTTATTTTCTTCTATAAAATTTGCTTTCTGTGAAGCTTTGCGATAGCTTGTACTAGGATCAGAAGAAAGTTGTGGGGTGCAAAGACAGAGAGCTCCAAGTAAAGGAGATGAGAGGTCAGAGGGGCAGAATAAGAGAGAGACAGATTGAGGGATATAATTTCCAAGCATAGGCACCGACTCTGTGGGTGCTCCAGGGCTCAAGCACCCATGAAAAAATAGCAGGTGCTCAGCACCCATGAGTCAGAGCTTGAGTGTGGAATGTGATGAGTTCTGTGCCGCTAACAGCTTCTGCCCTTGGGGCAGGGAGTTTGTTTATAAACAGAGGCAGGGTGATTAACATAACAAAAAGCTTGTCATTAAATTAAGGATCATTATATGATCCTGAAAGCATTCCCAGGCACTCCAGTTAAAAGGTAGGAAAGGAAGGGTAGGAATAAATGGTCCATTTACAGAATGGAGAGAAGTTAATAGAGGTGTCCCCCAAAGGCCTTGTAGTGGTTTGGGACCAGTGCTGTTCAACATATTGGTAAATGATCTGCAAAAAGGGGTAAAACAGAGTGAGGTGGAAAAGTTTGCAGATAATAGAAAATTACTCAAGATAGTTAAGTCTAAAGCAGACTGCAAAGAGTTACAAAGGGATCTAACAAAACTGGGTGACTTGGCAACAAAAATTGCAGATGTTAAATGCAAAGCAATGCACATGGCAAAATATTATCCCAACTATACATACAAAATGAAGATGCCTAAATTAGCAGTTACCCATCAAAAAAGAGATCTTGGAGTCATGTTTCCAGAGTACTGCAAATTCATAAGAATCCTTCTTACTGTGCCTGTATCATCCTGAACTGTGGAACGCTCCTTCTCCTGCTTCAGAAGACTTAAAAATTATCTGCAGTCATCAATGGGATAGACGCAACTGAATAATGTAGCTGTCCTTAATGTGCATCAAAATAATACCAGGAAACCCAAATGTAAATAAGATTGCTGACAATTTCATCCAGAAAGCTACAATGAGACATAATGCCTTTAAACAGGGAAGTTAGTGAAGACAGTTGTAGCTGATTTCAATGATTTTAATATACTAGTATCAGAGGGGTAGCCATGTTAGTCTGAATCTGTAAAAGCAGCAAAGTCCTGTGGCACCTTATAGATTAACAGACGTATTGGAGCATGAGCATTCGTGTTCACCCACGAAAGCTCATGCTCCAATACGTCTGTTAGTCTATAAGGTGCTGTAACAGGGTCGGACTCACCCCTTGCGGCACCTCCTGCTGGTGACTCCGGGAATTAGCTCTGTTCCAGCGTTCGGAGCGTCCTCTGCAGGCTGGTGATCCACCTGTCTTCAGGCCCCCGTGTCCCTCTGTCATAAATAAACAGATCAGGGTTAAGGTCCCTTTTACCTGTAAAGGGTTAACATGTAGTACCTGGTGACCACCTGACCAGAGGACCAATCAGAGACGAGATAATTTCAAATCTCTGTGGAGGGAAGCCTTTGTCTGTGTTCTTTGTGTGTTCTCTTTTCGGATCTAAGAGAGGACAGTCATGTCTCCAAGTTCTCCTGGAGTAGTTTCTACTAATTAATAGTGAGTATTAATTAGAAAGGCGAATTAGTCTTTTGAGTTGTTTTCTACATTTGCAATTGTGTGTTTGCTAAAGGAAATGCTTTATTCCTGTTTGCTGATATTGCTTTTACTGAGAAAGGGGGAGGGGGAATTCTCTCCAGAGGAGAGGGACGGGGGAAGTGGGCTGCTTCCCTGTGTGTAGAGATTCAGGGACATTGAATCTGTGTTCCCCAGGGAAAGTTGGGGGGACAGGCAGTGTGTCAGACACTTTAACCTGACTGGTGGCAGCGAGAACCGAACCTACCCTAGGATTTTAGGGTGGGGGGATACATGCTGGTCCTCAACTTGAAACCCCCCAGTTTCAAGTGAGGGTGCAGACCTATGACATGGTGGCAGCGGAGTTTCGAACCCATTGTTAGAAGGAGTTTTTTTCAGCTGGGCTACGCTGAAGGGAGCTATTCTCTTCTTCTAGAGCAGGAAAGCAACCTGAGAGAAGAGGGAGTTTACAAGTATTCCTTTTCTAACTGGTATTGTTAGAAGCAGTTTCAGCAGTTTGGCTGGAGGGAATTAAGTTTTCCAGCAGGCTTTGTTGGAAGCAGTTTTTCTTTCGGGTGGCTTAGAAAAGCACCTTGGAGGAAAAGGAGGGGTAGGTTTTCTGGCAAGGCTTTGTTATAGGAGACCCCATACTGAGAGGGTACTTAGCAATTTGCAAAAGACAGTGGCAAAACAGGTTTTTCCACCTTCTTGAAAGCCAGGAGGGGGAGATTTTTTTTTTTTGGAAACAGATTTTCAGCTGGGTTTAGCTGAGGGAGATAAGGTTTTCTAACGGGCTGTGTTAGAAAGGAATTTTTTTTTCTTCTTTTCTTTTTTCTCCTTTTTTTCTTTCTGTCTGTTTGAAAACAGCTAGGAAAGAGGTAAGTTTTCTAGGAGGTTTGTTAGGAAGGACCCCTACTGGGAGAGCATTAAAAATTGCTAAAGGCAAGTTACCAAACCAAATTTTCTAGTTTCTTGTAAGCCAGCAAACAAGCAAACACCATTTGCAAATCAAAAGCTTTTGTTTCTTTCTATTCAATCGCGAGTAGACAGGGTAGGAATTGGGAAGCAAGCAACCCAATTCCCTGAAGGCAGAGGGGTGTGGCCAGCACCAAAAAGTACAAAGACATGAGTACCAGTCAAACAGCTAACCACAAGAGAGAGCTGGAGAAGCAACAAACCACAGGAGGGCGTTGGAGCTCCAGAGGGAAGCCCACCAGCAGGCCCTGGGATTAGCAAGAGCTAACCCACCTGTTCCAGCCAACCCTAACAGTCCTTCTCCAGGCACTGTTCCCCATCCCAAGAAATTTCCCACCTACATGGCAGGTGAGGACACTGAGGCCTTCTTAAAAAATTTTAAAAGGACCTGCCATGGGTACAGCATCCTGGAAGACCAGTACAAGGACTGGTCAGGAAAGTGGACTTTTACTGTCTATGACAATTATTCCATCCACATGCTACTGGGGGAAAACTTGGCCAACCATGTGCAGCTGGCCAAGAGGGGGGGAGTGGTCACCCGCAGCCAGGCCGAACAAGCAGGCACTCCCATTCCTGTTCCTGAGCCATCCACCAAGACCCGGTCTGTGTTACCAGACACCCAGACAGAGGTGGTGGAACCGGATCCCATGCCAACAACTACAGCAGCCATAGTACATCCAGTTCCAGGACCGGAACTGGAAGAGCAACCAGCGGCAAAACCAGCGCCAGCACTGACGCCAGCGCTTGCAACTCCACCGCCAGGGGGCGCCAACGGGCCTGAACTGACAGAAGCAGCAGACAACTCTACCCAAGAGGCTCAGCCAGAGCCTGAAATATCACCTTGTGCACCAGCGGAGAGCGGTTCACAGTCAATGGAAACAACCTCATCACCTACATCGCTTCCAGAGGGACCAAGTCCAAGTCCACAGTCTAAGGAGGAACTAGTGTCTCCAGCCTCAAGAAAACAGTTCCAGACTGAGCAGGAAGCCGATGACAGCCTTAAGACAGCTTGGGTGGCGGCACGGAGCAACCCACCGCCTCTCAGCTCTTCTAATCGATCCCAGTTTGTTGTAAAACAAGAACTTTTATATAACAAGATTCTTTCTGGTGGACACCAGAAAGGCCAGCATCCTCAAAAACAGTTGGTAGTTCCAACTAAGTACCGGTACAAGCTCTTAAGCTTGGGCCATGACATCCCAGTGGTCATTCTGGGGTGAACAGAACCAAGGACAGGTTGGGAAAGTCCTTCCACTGGGAGGGGATGGGCAAGGACGTTGCCAAGTATGTCCGGTCAAATGCATAAAACCTGTTCTTCAATGTCAAATACCTTGTTGTTTACATACTTAGTAGTATATGTAATAGTGCATGTGTTTTGTTAATCTGTTTATTTTAAAGTTCTAGAAGGAAATCACCGCCAGTGTGGTTCCCCCACTGTCTGCGATTTGGGGGGCGTGTCATAAATAAACAGATCAGGGTTAAGGTCCCTTTTACCTGTAAAGGGTTAACATGTAATACCTGGTGACCACCTGACCAGAGGATCAATCAGAGACGAGATAATTTCAAATCTCTGTGGAGGGAAGCCTTTGTCTGTGTTCTTTGTGTGTTCTCTTTTTGGATCTAAGAGAGGACAGTCATGTCTCCAAGTTCTCCTGGAGTAGTTTCTACTAATTAATAGTGAGTATTAATTAGAAAGGCAAATTAGTCTTTTGAGTTGTTTTCTACATTTGCAATTGTGTGTTTTGCTAAAGGAAATTCTTTATTCCTGTTTGCTGATATTGCTTTTACTAAGAAAGGAAGGAGAGAGGATTCTCTCCAGAACTTAGCAAGGTTATACCCTATGAGTGTCCAGCTTGGACTCATAGAGATTCTGTATTTTCTTTTTATTCTTTAATAAATTCTTTTCTTTTCTTTGGACTTGGTTAATTCCTTCTCTTGTGGAAATTCAGGAGAGGGAGGGGGGAAGTGGGCTGCTTCCCTGTGTGTAGAGATTCAGGGACATTGAATCTGTGTTCCCCAGGGAAAGTTGGGGGGACAGGCAGTGTGTCAGACACTTTAACCTGACTGGTGGCAGCGAGAACCGGACCTACCCTAGGATTTTAGGGTGGGGGGATACATGCTGGTCCTCAACTTGAAACCCCCCAGTTTCAAGTGAGGGTGCAGACCAGGACACCCTCCCTGGACCCGGTGCCCTTTTACATGGGGTGCTGCCCCCTAGCAGTAACCCCTTTCTCTCTGGGTCTCCCCTTCTGTCTCAGGGAACCCCCACCCTCTATCCCTACCTTGCCTCAGTATTTGGCTACTGCCAGTCATTGTCTAGCCCCACACTCTGGGGCAGACTGCAGTATCAGCCTACTCATCACTGGCAAGGAGGGTTTGGACCTGCTGCCTTGGCCTACCCCTGGGCTGCCCTCTGCAACCCCCAGTACCTGTTGGCCCACTGCTAGGCCGCAGCCTGAGGCTTTCTAGGCTGGAGCTCCCCAGCTCCTCAGCCTTCCCCAGCCCTGCTTCACTCAGGTATCCAGTCTCCAGCTCCTAAGCAGCCAGGCCCATCTCTCTCCATAGCCAGAGAGAGACAGTCTGGCCTCCCTGGCCTTTTATAAGGCCTGTGGCTCAGTTTGGGGCGTGGCCCCAGCTGCAGCCACTTCCTCAATCAGCCCCGCCTAGAGCAGCCGCTCTCAAGCCCTGCCAGGCTGCTTTTAAACCCCTTCGGGCAGGAGCAGGGTCCACCCTGCTACAGTGCCCAGGATTCTTTGCTGCTTTTAATATACTGTAATTCATGATAATGTAATTATGTAGTTCATAACAATTGAATCATTATTAAAATAGTAAAGATACCATGATAGACACATTCAATAACTGGAATATGAAAGCAGTGTATAAATATGCTGAAAATAGGTTCCCTCCAAAACTGGCAGAGTGCCTCCCCCAAACACACACACACGCCCCTTCAAAAGCAAATTGGAGCGAGGCACTCTGGGCAACGAATCACTGTTGCTGTCGCCTCAGGCCTTTTGTGCCGGCAACACAACTAAATAAGTTATGCACTAGTTGGCAGTATCATGAATAAGAGTTGTTAAACACACACACACACAGACAGGTTGGGAGAAAGAAAGAACAAAGCCAGAGTGATTTATTCCAGGAAGACCCAGAAGGAATGTAGCAGAGAGTTGGCTGGATACAGGTGTCAGGTTACAAAAATTATATATTAAGTGCATTAGGTACAATATCATTAACATGTCCCTGCTGCAGCTTTTGTTCTCTCCAGCACTTTGATGCACTCTGCCAATCAGTACTAGGCACCGGCTATGTGCATTTATATTTATAAGACAGTGTATTGGGGCAAGTGAAGAGTGATGGGAATAGTCAGGTAGCAGGTAATCAGATTTTCTGGCTCCGTCCTCACCACTTTGCTGGCCAGTTCCCCCATACCACTCCCTCATAACCTCTGTGTGATGGTGGAAAAAAAATTCCACACCAACTTCATGGCCCCCTAGAATGCTGCTGCTGCTGCTGTCTCACTACTCTCTTAACCTGGTTATGTGTGTTAGATGCTATAGGTTGAAATGTAGTTTAATGGATGGATTAATTTAATAGACAGACAATGGAACTACTCTGATTCCACTCTCAAGAAAGCCTCCATAGCCACAGAGGCAAGGATTTGTTCCCAAGAGACCAGGTAGGCCAGTAAACATGATATAGACCTATTTAAGATAATAAGTACATTAAAGAATTGTTGACGGTTAATAGTTTTAGTTTCATATAATTCCAGGAATAGATTTCAAGTTAAATCAAATGGTTATACTTTTGACCAATGTCTGTACTGATAGCATTGGTGGATGGATTAATGTGATGAATGATGAGAAAAACTTCACTATGTTGTAGTATTCGCTCATCAATTCTGCATGTGGGAGCAGACATTGGCCATTCATTAGGGTCATGCCCAAAATATTTGTGACTTTTGGCATGCACTCTAGGAATAAGTTTGAACTCAAATGAAAGTTGAAAATTAAGAAATTATTATAAATTACAAAAGTAGATTCTAGAAAACTGGGCTTCTGTCGTTAGATCAGAAGTGATTGTATTATCACTTAGAGTCCCTATTATGGAAACTAATAACCTTCAAGAAAGTTTCTCCTCTGTTTTGTACAGACCTCTCACCTGGAATGCAATTCAGTAAACAGTTCTTTAGAGCAAAACAAAAAACTATTCAAAGGTTTTTCTGCTTAGCAATAAAAGGGAAACCTATTGAAAACACATACTAGCTGAGGTATTCAAGTAAGAAAAATGTAAAACGTCAAAAAGGAAAATCTTCTACATATCTAGTGTATGAAAATGTTTGAAATTAAGTATAAACTCCAACATTATGGAGAAACTTTTACAGCCAGCTAGAAAGATCTGCTTCTTTCTACCAACTAATCCACTGAGCACAAAAGGAGGGATTTTAATAAATCCATTTTTTAATGTTATATTCCTTTTAAAAACAGGTTGTAAAGGCACTGACTTAAAAAAACAAACAAACAAAAAACCTCCGGGTAAAGGAAACATACTGGTAGTCATTGCTTTATTGCTAGCATATGGTCCTCCTGTCTTCCATGGATGGCTATCTTTACTTTTTACCCCCGTGTGCACTAATCTATGAATTATTGCAGCAAATTCTGTTGTGCTATGGTACTACTTTCAAAGGTAATTCCTTGGGATAGATAAAAAGACAGAAAATATCATAATGCCACTCTATAAATCCATGGTATGCACAGACCTTGAATGCTGTGTGCAGCTCTGGTCGTCCGATCTCAAAAAGATATATTAGAATTAGAAAAAGTACAGAGAAGGGCAACAAAAATGATTAGGGGTATGGAACAACTTCCACACAAGGAGAGATTAAAAAAGATTGGGACTGTTCATCTTAGAAAAGAGACAACTAAGGGGATATGAGAGAGATCTATAAAATCATGATTGGTGTGGAGAAAGTGAACAGGGAAGTGTTGTTATTTACCCCTTCACACAACACAAGAACCAGGGGTCACCCAATGAAATTAATAGTCAGCAAGTTTAAAATGAAAGCAAGAAAGTACTTCTTCGCCAGTGTAACTCGTTGCTATGGGATGTTGTGAAGGTCAAAAGTATAACTGGGTATTTAAATCTAAAAGATTTAGATAAGTTTATGGAGGATAGATGGCCAAGATGATCAGGGATGCAACTCTGTGCTCTGGATGTCCTTAAACCTCTAACTGCCAGAACCTGGAACTGGATGACAGAATGGTCACTATATAATTACCCTGTTATATTCATTCTCTCTGAAACATTTGCAACTGTTCTCTATTGAAAGACAGGATACTGATCTGAATCGACCATGGTCTGACTCAGTATGGCCATTCTTATTATGTTCTTACATAGGCACGAGAGCCTGCAAGTATGTGGGATCGTGGGTTTTTGAATCAATAGCCAGCATTCTAAAACACTGGGATAAATGGAAGACAGGGTCATAGAAGTATAGATAAGAGGGTAGTAATACAAAACAAAAACAGTTGCCAGGCAGTTACACTCAGGAGCACAATCTGTCTCAACATCTTTGACCTATACTGCTCTTGAGGCAGAGATGTCCACTGGGGAAGAGCCATAGGACAACTTATTTTGGTTGCTGACAAAGTCCCTTTGCTCTACAGTCATACCAGCTACTCCATAAGTCAGTCAGCAAGTGCCATCTTGAAGTGCACTCTACTGAGTCTCTGGTCTTCATGACTTTGACATGCCTGTTGCACAGTTATGAGGAACTTCTTCCTAATCCACAGACCATGACGCACAATCCCCTATTTAAATGAAACATAGACAAAACCAAAACAAAATATTTGCAACTGTTGAATGGCAAAAAACAAAAACCCTTACATATATAGTAGTTTTCTTCTCAACTTAATAGGAACTAATAGAAACACTGGCCCCTGTTGATTTAAATGAGAACAAAATGCCTCAATGATGCTGTATGAAGGTGGTGTGGTAGGGATTTTCCTCTTTGTCTTGTGCTGAAATAGAGCTACCATCTCTTCAAAGTGGAAGATCGTCAGATACGTTCTTCGATGCTACCGCTTGTGTCAGTACTATTCTCCTCAGGCCTGTTTGCCAAGTCACCTCCCTTGCTATATTTAAACCCAGCATTTCTGAAGCCAATGAAAAGTAAAGGATAGAAAAGGTAACAGAGACAACAAGATATGTTCATGCCCAAGTGACCATGTGATCTTATTGTTGTTCTTGTCCTTCTCTTCCTCCTGCTGTATCTGTTTACAAGCCCCAGTTGTGTCACGTTGAATTTAGACTGTACTCTTCTTCCTTGTGCTTTTAAGGTAGCCAATACACTATTGGGTACTTGAAAAATAAGAAGTGATAATGAATTATCAATCAATAAAAAGAATTTTAGGACTAAAAGGTGCTTGATAAGTACAGGTGACCCTGAAACCTGAGTCTTTGATATTCTTTTACTATGGGGAATGCCATATAAAGTAGCAATAATGGAAGACATCATTGTTTGATCTTCCATGCATCAATCAGTATTCGAAAAGGGATGAGAGAATTGTAGTTACAGATCCCCCCCCACCCCCACCCCCGGGTTACGCAAACCTGATTTACACAAATCCGCACTTACGGAAAAAGTTACGTTAGCTAGAAATAGTTGTTTTTTGTTTTTTGTTTTTTGCATAATTGTTGGGTATACATTTCCGACTTAGCAAAATTCAAGTTACGCAAGTCAGGGAGCATATGTATAAAGGACAGGTTGCTTTTGTTTGTTTTTTATGGGGAGCATGGAGGATTATTTTTAATTGCTCTAATGTATTTCTAAATATGTAGAATATGGATGGGCACCTTTTAGCAATTTTATAAATCTAAATAAATATTTATATTGAAGTAGCACCTTAGAAACTCAGTCATGGACTAGGACCTTATTGCATACAAACACACAAAAAATTAGACTTCCACGCGTCAATAGGGGAAATAGATCCTTTCCCTTGACATTTTTTCCTTTTGTTGAAGTATGCAATACTTATTTTAATTGTTTGTTTATAACCCTTTAGTTTTACATATTAAATCTACACTTTTACTCTTTCCGACTCATAGTCAATATCTTCACTGAGTTCCTGGAGGTGCAAAAGACAGCTTGCAACAAATCCATTCCTGGCATGACTCCACTGAAGTTGGATTAGTTTGATGCATTACACGTAGATGTTTTTTTTTTAATCAACTTAAATTCTTTGACTTAGCTAGATAACTAGTGTTTTGATGGTTGTAGCTACCATCGGTACCAGAAGTACTTAATTTAAGGAGTGTGTACGATAGCCTTTGACACTGCATGTACTGTATGGCAGCAATAGCGTCTGTGACAAAGTTCCTCCTCTACTCTGGTGGGTCCTGCGCTTATTGGCAGATTTGCTCACCTCAGTGATCTTCCCCACAGTCTGGGTCAACTCCTCCTGTGTCTGATCAGGAGTTGGGAGGTTTGGGGGGAATCCAGGCCTGCCCTCTACTCCAGGTTCCAGCCCAGGGCCCTGTGGATTGCAGCTGTCTATAGTGCCTCCTGTAACAGCTGCAGGACAGCTACAACTCCCTGGGTTACTTCCCCATGGCCTCCTCCAAACACCTTCTTTATCCTCACCACAGGACCTTCCTCCTGGTGTCTGATAATGCTTGTACTCCTTAGTCCTCCAGCAGCGCTCCCGCTCAGCTCCTTGCACCTCTTGGTCCCAGCTCCTCACATGCACTTCCTCTCCTCTGGCTCCCCCTGGCCTGACTGGAGTGAGCTCCTTTTTAAACTCAGGTGCCTTAATTAGCCTGCCTTGATTGGCTGTAGGTGTTCTAATCAGCTTGTCTGCCTTAATTGGTTCTAGCAGGTTCCTGATTACTCTAGTGCAGCCCCTGCTCTGGTCACTCAGGGAACAGAAAACTACTCATCCAGTGACCAGTATATTTGCCCTCTACCGGACTCCTGTACCCCACTGTTTTGTGTCTGTCACACTTCAGAATGTCTCAGAATGGCCAATCTACAAACCTTATGACTACTAGTTTTTGTTTTAGGTTTTAGGTTTTCACTCATAAGTTAACAGCTAAGACTCATGGTCATGACTCTATGTAATATGTGAAAAGAACACTACTCCTAATACATAAACAGTACCAAACCTATTGAGAAATCTAATGTAATGTCACCTACCCACATTTAGGGGAGTCAGGGACCAGCCTACCTGTGACAGGCTCTGCTAAGGAGAATGAGCCAATCCAGATTTAGTTGTAAGTAGTTAATTAACTGCTGCCCACCCACCCAGGTAATTAGTTAAGGAACTCCTGGGCCTAATAAGGTATATGAAGGTTTGGTCAGGAGGCCCCAGAATACTGAAAGGAAATTCTTGGGGAAAGGGATTTCTCAATGGAGCTAGTTAAAAGGTTCTGGTGATCCTGGGGGGAGGTATGTGAAAAGCCTTCTGATATAGGGTTATTGAAAAGTTATGCAATTTGCAGGTCTAGATGTAGGCTTTCTTACCTTAACTGACCAAGCAATGGGAACAAATGTAGTGACTATAGGACAAGCAGAAGGAGTTAGTCACAGAGCAGTAGAGAAGCCACCTGGTTGCAATTTGCTCAGAAAGGAACATGGTGTTCTTTAGAAGAAATTCTGCACTAGCATCCAAGAAGCCCAGCAGTTGAAGATACAGCTCCAGTACTTGTGTGAGCACACAGCTGCTGAAATGGTTCAAATTCAGGAGAAACTTGCAGGTGATAAATATGCCACGCAGCAGACACCACATGACTGGGCTTGCCAATGCCCATCACCAAGAAGCCCTGACCCTAGTAGGAGGCAATGTCTGGAGACCCAAATAGTTCAGCCAGAGGAGGAGAAAAGCAACTGGGAGAAGGTGAACAACAGTCTCAAGGGAGCCAAGATGTGGGCAGCCAAAGTAAAAAGTTAGGTATTCAAGGGAAAAACTACCCAGGAGCCAAACTGAGAGGGCTTGAACAAGCACTATGCCTCGTGAAAGGGCGACAGGATGTGAGTTGTGGGTCAGGAAAACTAAAAGAATGTTTTCTGGTGTTTATAAGTCTGCAACTCTGATTAGAAGAAAGTAACCAGGAGAACCTGAAACTAAAATAAGAGAATGAATAGCCCCCGGAACAAGTTTAAGGACTAAAAAGACTAAAGATGATGGCTCAGGAGAGGGCAGAGGGGCATGATTAAAACATTTGTATGTTAAATCGCATTGAGAGCTCCACCATAACATACCAGGAGTCTGGCTTTTATATGAGTGACATCTCAACCGTCCTTAAAGGCGTTTCAAGAGAATTGGTGGATATTGATGGACACAAATGCAGAGGTGGTGTCTTCAACAGAAGTTGTAGTAATGACGCTGGCCTCTACAGCTACTTTGGAAACGTATCTACTAATGAACTGGCAGTCAGTGGGAAGGAAGGTTGCTGCAGCTGTGGCCTTCCATGTTAACTTGATTTTTTCCAAAGTTTGAAACTATATAATCAGTATTAATGGCACGGTGATCTGAGGCACCTTCATTTTGGCCAGATCAAGTTCAATATTGAAATTGATTAGGTCCAACACGGAGGCTTTGTCCATGCTGCCTATATTCTGCTTTAGAATATCAAAGCAGAAATTACACTTCCACATTACAGTAGAGCAAGTCAACTCATCTGTTGCAGCTCTCATATCCCTCCTAAAAGTATAATGGGAGAAATCAACTTCTAGAGAATAAATCTTTGCTTTATGTTTAAAAGGTTATAAGCTTAGATCCTACTGGGTTTATTGTTATTAAAATATCTCTTTGTCTCAGTGTGGCATGGATGGCTAAATTCCCAACAATTATGTTTATCATCCAACAAAACAGTATATACAGTATGTCTAAGAGAGTTCAATCTCAGAGTAAGAAATCCTAATAAATGTATTAGAATTTAATGACATTTGGGACCTGCCATACTGAGATTAGAACAGTGGTAACTACAGCTGTATTTAAATATAATTTTTGCTATCATATTTCTATCATGTGTTCCCTAACCATGCACACATTCCCCTGCCTCTGCCCATGTGAACTATGTCAGCCAATTCATACTATAGATCAGGGGTTAGCAACCTTTCAGAGGTGGTGTGTCAAGTCTTCATTTATTCACTCTAATTTAAGGTTTTGCGTGCCAGTAATATATTTTAATGTTTTTAGAAGGTCTCTTTCTATAAGTCTATAATATATAACTAAACTATGGTTGTATGTAAAGTAAATAAGGTTTTTAAAATGTTTAAGAAGCTTCATTTAAAATTAAATTAAAATGCAGAGACCCCTGGACCAGTGAGTGCCACTGAAAATCCGCTTGCGTGCCACCTTCAGCACATGTGCCACAGGTTGCCTACCCCTGCTATAGATTATGGGTAACATTTTCAAAAGTGACTTTGGGCCATATTTTAAAGGTATTTAAGGGCCTAAAATGTAGATAGGAGACTATGGGTTTTTCAAAAGTGCTTAAGTGCCTAACTCCCATTGAATTCAAGGAAGATAAGCACTTAAGGGCTTTTAAAAATCCCCCTAGAAACCTATCTGCACTTTTAGATGCCTAAAATATGGTCCTAAGCCACTCTTGAAAATGGTTCCTAAGTCACTTAGGCATTTTTGAAAATGCTTCCCTATTTCACCATAGCATATTTTAACCTGATTATAAGATAAATATAAATCTCCACACTGAGAAGGGAAACTGTGTTAGAGGCCTGCTAGTAACAACAGTGTTGAAAATATTTCTGTCTGATACTAGCTAGCATGGATTTGGAAATGCCTTTGAATACATGAAGGCTTGTTATGAACCAGAAAGACATTGTGTTTGAACTCTCTACAACACTGCTGCTGCCATCTTGTGTACATCTCTGATTCAAATGGACACGTTCCATTACAGCTCGGTGTAATATCAAGCTATCCTTAGTATATTTAGCCATTAAGCTGGTGCACATTTTCCAGGCATACATAGTACATTTGGCAGTAGTGAAAAAGGTCTGCATTGTTTCAGCTGAACTTGTGACTTTTAATTTGATATTTGTAATACTATTGTTGGTCTCTCGTGTTTAGAGATAATGGCTAACATGTTCCCTTAAAACCTAAAGTTGAGAAAATCCTCTCTCTCACACACACAGAAACATAAGTGTCATTTGGCTGTTAGAATGCCAGTTACTTTTAAGAGTCTTGTTTTCCCCAAAATTACCATAAACAAAGCTGTGAGGGAAGATGGGGGTTACATTAAAATCCTTTTGGGGGGGGAGGGAGAAGGGAGGACAAATGGGAGTATGGAAGTAAATATACCTGGTGAATTAATGTATATATAATTGTGTATATATATTAATATATACATATAAGTAATTTAGTTTCTCCTATACATATGCAGGTAGGTGGAAATACTTAAATATCAGTGGTGAGAAATGACATTATCAAAAGAGAATAGATTTAAATGGAGAATCAGTGTGTATTTTGGAACTAGCAGTTCCCACTCACTCCTTTCTTCCAGGAAGACAACATGGCGTTTTCCCTGTATCAGATGAGATATAACAACATGGCATTGCTGCTTCTCTGGGGATAGATCCAAAGCCTATTTAAGTCAATACACTTCTACAGAGTTCAATGGGTTTTGAATAAATCCTCTGAAGTGTTCCTAAAAAAACTATTACTTCTGGATTATAGGGTGTGGAGTTCTTAACAAAAGAATGTGAGAAGGAAAGAAGAGCAGGGATATTTTCTTATCAGTACAAAGATAGGGGTAGTAGGAAATTAAATGACTCATTTGTTACCAATACCAAGAAAAAAGGCCCCAATCCAACCTAGAATCCTGTAAAGAAAAAAATATATCTCTGAGATAATTTTTCCTCTAACTCTTTCTTTTCTTCCTCTTCCCTATCTCTTTTTGAGTGGTGATGGCAGTTGTATAAGCAGTCCTACTTATGGCCTATTTAAATTTGTACTGTATTTGAATAATTTCATAGATGTCATACTCATGCAACTGAACTTTCCTCTTCATATAGAAGCTTTTGTATCTGTTAAAGGAATTTACTTACTTTATTTACTTAAGGCACTTCTCTAGTGGGAGAAGACATTCACAGACAGAGTACAGACAATACAGAGACTTGTGACAATGCTTGTGTTAGGTAAAAAGCAAGTCCTACTCACCTCTCCAGCACCCGAGTTTGTGCGGAGTTGGTATAGGGCTCAGAAATCTGTCAGAGACCAGACAACAATTCGTTGATCAACGGGCTCACACCATCCTTAGCTTAAAAGCAGAGCTTCGGAGTAAGTGTGGCAAGTTTATTAGGGGTGAGCATCAATGTTTATACACAGAAGTAAACAAAGTGATTAACAGATCATAATGGTCATGCATAATCAATCAAGATTCTACAGGATAAAACAGGTTAAAATGCAAATTGGAGAAGACAAAGGAGGAGATGGCTACTTATGGCTACTTATTGGGAGGGGAAGGGTCATGAGTAGTTCGCAGGTCAAAACTTTGATTAAAAGTTTCAGATAGAGACATCAAGTCTGGATTAAGTTTAAACTCATAAAAAGTTCAGACTCAACATTCCTCCATTTGTAGCTTTGGGATAACTATTTACCAAAAGCTACACCCCATTTTAAGGAGCCAAGGGCCGCTTGGCAATTTCAGCCTGGGCCAACTCGAAGAGAGTAAGGCCTTTGGCTGAAGTAGAAAAAGAATAAACTGACCCACATGAGTTTATGAGGGAGGGGACACATTGAATACAGCAACACAGTATTATTAGGATTACTATGGCCCCAACAACACCCACCAAGAGTTTTTTAACCCACCCAAATTCAGGCAGCCAATTCCATAAGGCTCCCCACCAATCATAAGGTGGCTGGCCAGAGGAGTAGTTCTTAGCCATTTCCCTTAGATGTTTGGTACGTTGGAAAGTGTCAGGGTAGGTGTCATTTACAAAAACACAGCATTCTTCATTTATGAGGGCGCAAGTTCCTCCTTGGGCTGCTAACATTATGTCTAAAGCCATTCGGTTTTGCAAAGCTAACTGGCGCAGCTGGGACATTTCCCCGGCCTGATTCTCAAATAGGGTTGCAGTTTCATTGGTTAAAGATTCTAGTAGTCCCTGTAGACGGATGACACCACCCCTCAAGCTAATAAGACCAGCCCACCATTGCCACGACAAACCATCACGGATATTGATATCTCTGAAGGTTTCACGGATGTTACGAACGTGGGGAAAATGGGCGGGGGGGTGAGGGAGATGCGAGAAGGCGGTGTGAGCCACGCTAAATAACATGACCCTGCCCAATCAGGGGAGAGAAAGTAATAAGCTTTGGGCCCGCACACCCAGTATGTTCCATACATTGCGTTTCGTGTATTCCATTTCTCAAAGTAGGAGGTAACCCACCACCCGTTGGACCACTGTTCCCCTGGTAATGCAGAGGGGTCGTTGTGCGAACCGCAGAGGCACAATTTGGTAGTGGTGTTTTCAAAGTGCAGTGTAGTACTGCTTGAGCAGTTGTAGAAGGCAATCGTATATCCCTTAGCAATTAGTTGGACACCCTCGTGATCTGAGCAGGGTTTCTTAAAAGCTGACTCTGAAGGCTTGCCCACCCATGAAAAAGTTGTATCGGGGTGAGGGATCCACATATGGGATAAGTGGGATGCGCAAGGCTTGAAGCCAAGATTTTTACTAAAGGCGGTGCCATTAAAATACATGTTGCATTTACTGGTTCCCACAAAAGTTGACCCCTTTTCTTTAACAAAACACAGTGATCCTGTCTGATTGGTTACCCTGAGATATCTGTTAATTGGCACTCCTGTTTTGTCCCATGTAAGATTGTGTTGGACTGGATCTTTTATTCTAGCCGGTGGCATCCAAGTCATATTAGCAGTGGTCAGGGGAATGGGTGTGAAGGGGAGTCCCTGTTCTGCATTTACTGGAAATTGAGTACATACCCAGCAATTACTTCTATTTCCTAAGATACGAGTTTTAACCTCGTGGGAATATCTAATAAAAGCATTATCTTCATAAGCAGAAAATAAACTAAAAAGGCATAATAAAAAACATACAGTTGTCAGAATAAAAGGTCCTCTCATTTTTTTCGAGTCAATTTAAGTCTGATGTCTGAAAGAGGTAAGCTGGTCCACTGGTCAGAGGCAGTGTCCTCAGTGGTGGCAAGGGCTGCTGGTCCGTCACTGTGGTCCACTACGGCTGGCTTGACGTGGGAGTGGTGGATCCAGGATTTGCGTCCTTCCAGGAACACTGCAGTCTGGGTTGTTAAAAGAACCTGGTGGGGTCCAGTAAACCTCGGCTGGAGGGCGTCGCCACGAACGAACTTTTTGGCCCAGACGAAGTCCCCTGGTTGGAACAGGTGGATCGCTTTCCAAAGGGTACGGAGGCGAGCCTGTAGGGAGAGAAACTGGCACGCGGTCATATGATCCCCTCCCAATAGTGAAACATCAGCACGTGGTAGCGCCCCGCCTTTGAAAGGGGGGTGTCCATAGAGCAGTTCAAAGGGGGATAATCCCAATACACGGGTTGGGCGAGTACGAAGGTGAAACAGGACCAAGGGAAGTACCTGAGGCCACTTTAACCCTGTTTCCTGACAGTATTTAGCCAATGTAAGCTTAAGCTCCCTATTCATACGCTCAACTTTCCCGCTAGACTGGGGGTGGTAGGGTGTATGAAAGGAGTGTGAAATGCCCAGTCCTTGTTCTAAACGGCCAAGGACATTACCAGTAAAGTGGGGTCCGCGATCTGAATCAAGTATGAGAGGGATGCCAAAACGGGGTACAATGTCTCTAAGGAGGATCTTCGCCACTGTGGCAGCAGTACAATTAGCAGTAGGAAAAGCTTCGACCCATGAAGTCAGAGGGCAAACCAAAACAAGGAGGTGCTTTTTCCCAAAAGCCTTTGGCATATCTGCAAAGTCAATTTGAAGATGTTGAAATGGAACAGCAGGCGGCGGTCTTCCACCCTTAATTTTGTTAAGAGGCGGAGCAGGTCCATTTCGCTGACATGTGCTGCATGCTTTCACTATTGACAGGCAGTAGGGTTGAATGCCTGGAGCATACCAAAAGCGAGCGATGGTGTCCACAAGGGCGTGCGTGCCGTAGTGACCCCCCTTATCATGGTGCCAGCGAACTGCCACGGGGTATGTGGAGCGAGGGAGGCAGGCTCAGCCGTCCGGCATAAGCCAGGTGCCTTTGACCAGAGTGGCTCCGAGGCTTTCCCACGACTGTAGTTCAGCAGCGGGTACCAGTACAGGGTAAAAGCATACTTGCTATCAGTAAAAATGGTAACGGTCTTACCAGCGGCCAACTGGCAAGCTCGGGCCAGGGCATAGAGTTCGGCGGCTTGGGCTCCCCAGTTGCCTGGCAGTGAGGCGGCCTCTTGAATGTCCCATTCAGAGGTGACTGCATAACCGGTGAAACGCTTGCCATTAACATAGAAGGAGCTTCCGTCCGAGAAGAGGATGCAATCAGGGTTGTCCAGTGGCACGTCAAACAGATTGTTCTTTATCTGTAAGATGCTATGAACTACTTCCACACAGTTGTGCTGATCCTGGAGGACTGGCAGGTCAGGAAGCAAGGTAGCTGGATTAAGGGGCCCACACCTTTCAAAAATTAGGTTAGTGTCTTCTAGGAGTTCGGCCTCTAGCTGCTGCTGACGATGGGCCGAAAAGACTTGGGTCGTGCCCCTACGCAGAAGGGCTGACAAGGCATGAGAGGTCCAGACCGTGGTAAAATGACCCAGGGTCAGGCTCTTTGCCTTTGTGATCAGCAGGGCAGCTGCTGCCAGAGTCCGGGTGCAGGATGGGGTTCCCTGAGTGACAGGGTCGATCTGCTGGGAGTAAAAAGCAAGCGGGAAATGGTGGGGCCCGCTCAGCTGGGTAAGGACGCCACTAGCAATTCCGCCCCTCTCGTGGACAAAAAGGTGAAAGGGTTTGCTGTAATTGGCGGGGCGGAGAGACATGGAGGAGGCCACACTGTCCTTGAGTAACTGAAAGGCTTGGATCGTGTCTGGGGACCACTGCAAAGGGTCAGGAGCAAGGTTAGCAGTGAGTCGGTGGAGCGGTTTGCTCAACTCCCTGCAGGACGGCAACCAAGGGCGACAGAAGCCAATTAATCCTAAGAAACCTCGAAGTTGTTTCTTGGTGTTTGGCAGAGGGCAGTTTTGGATAGTCTTTATGCGGACTGGGTCCATTTGTCTCCCCTCTGGGGTTAACAGGAAGCCCAGATATCGGACCTTCTGTGAGACCCACTGAATCTTGTTAGGGTCTACCTTGTGGCCTCTGGTGTGTAGGTATAATAAAAGTGCCTTACCATCGATGCGGAGGGCGGCTTCTTCGCGGTTACCTAGTAGGATGTCATCTACGTATAGGACTAACGTGGATCCCTGCGGACTGGTGAAGCCTTCCAAGTCGTGGCGGAGGCATTGGCTGAAAATCGTGGGGCTGTCTCTGTAGCCTTCAGGAAGTCGTTGCCAGACATAACTTTGTCCCTCCCAGGTGAAACCAAAGAGATATTGAGAGTCTGGGTGCACAGGAATGCTGAAAAAGGCTGATTTTAAGTCAATAACAGTGAACCACTCAGCATCCCAGGGGATTTGGCTGATGATAGTAGCTGGATCAGGAACTACTGCATGAAGAGAGACCACATACTGATTAATAACCCGTAGATCCTGTACAAAGCGCCAACGAATAGGGTCTCCGTCCTTTTTAGGAGGCTTTTTGACAGGCAGTATAGGGGTATTACAGGGAGTGCGCTGAGGGCGGACTAGCTTTTGTGCAATGAATCCCTCGACAATGGGGCGGATGCCCTCCCGGGCTTCCAGCGACAGGGGGTATTGGGGGACTGACGGGGGGGCTAAGGAGGGCTTCACTTGAATCCTTACTGGCTCTGCCGAAAGGAGCAGGCCAACATCAGTGTCAGAAATTCCCCAGAGGGTTGAAGGCAAGTCAGTGAGGTCAGGGGAGGGGGGGGGGGTTCCCAATTACCCTGAGCTGGGGCCGAATCTCCTAACACTGTCATCAATAATCCTACCCCTTCAGGAGTGCAGGTTAAAGTAGCCTCAAGCTTACAGAGTAAATCCCGGCCCATCAAAGGGATCGGACAAGCTGGGGAAAAAAGAAAACGGTGAGAAAAACATTTATCAGCATAAATAACGTTTAGAGGCAAAGTGAGTCCCAGAGACTGTGGGTTGCCTTCCACCCCAGTTGCAGTTTTAACCTCAGAGGATAGCCAGGGAGAGGGGGCATGATTTAAAAGAGAGAAAGTCGCTCCAGTATCAATGAGGAAACAGACAGGCAGTCCCTGGACTGAAAGGGTTAGACAAGGCTCTTTGCTGGGAGGGGAGAAAGTGAGGAAAGAGCCGGCTAAAGACATTAAGGAAATAAGACCATCACATTGTTTGCCTTCGCCCCCGGGGTACCGTCATTGAGAAGGCTGAGTTTGCTGCAGCTGCTGCTGTTGCCCGTAGTTGATCCAGGCCTGAGGAACGGGCTGGGCTGGTGGTGCAGCGGTGTATTCGTCCCTGGTGTAAGTATCTGCGGATGCGACCGGACCCTCTGGGCGTCCCCAGGGGCATTCACGTTTAAAGTGACCGGGCTGTCCGCACTGAAAACAATTTCCTGATGGCTGGGGTTGCCAGGACCCTCTTCCCCGAGCACCCTGAAATTCCCTGCACGGCCACGGCTTCTGCCTCGAATACCACCGCGAAAAGCTAAAGCCATCAACTTATATTCTTCCTTTTTCTCTTTCTTTTTACTACTTTCCCTTTCTTTCTCCCATGCAAAACTCCTTCCGAGGTGTGCCCCTCCAATTCCTCCTTATCCCTCTGCAGAGATTCCAATTTGGAGTCCTGCAGATTCCCCTCTGCGCTCTGGAGAGAGTCCCCTTGCGGAGGAATAGGGGCAGGTGCAGTGGGGACCAACTGACGAGTTAAAACACGCCGTGGTTTACACCCTTCATCGAAA
Organism: Mauremys mutica; assembly: GCF_020497125.1. Lineage (NCBI taxonomy): Eukaryota > Metazoa > Chordata > Testudines > Geoemydidae > Mauremys > Mauremys mutica. Next base: position 49,704,707 of record NC_059079.1, on the reverse strand, counting down.
TAACATGGAGGGGGTTCACTCTCGGGAGAATACCTGACTGCCATAATTTTTAAAGATTTCCACAGCTCTGCTGCTGTGTCCCAACAAAACCAGTAACATAACTGTCCCGGATGGTCTTTTTCGATCTGGCTCCTTACTCCTCTTAAGGCAGCCTGTTCGAAAGAGCCATACGAAGGCCACCTCATCTCCGGGTCGGCCAATACCGCGGTATACCCAGTCCAATTCCTTACACACAGTGTGTACAACTTCCTCCTAGACATTCCTGTCTGTACTGGGAGTTTCCCTTCAATCCATAACTTATTTACAATCCCCAGTGGACTCTCAAGAGGCACGCTAGTCCCTTGACCCATGGTGTCTGACAGGAGCCCTCCAACTGGCGTTTATCCTGCTGTCCAGTACACGACCCCTCAATATTGAATTGGCTGGGAGAAATCTCCCGTGGCGCCTGCCAATTCGTATATGAGTGGTCTGACCACTGGACAGAGGCACCGCACCAGAAGGAATCCCGGACGAGCCCCCAAATTGTTAGGTAAAAAGCAAGTCCTACTCACCTCTCCAGCACCCGAGTTTGTGCGGAGTTGGTATAGGGCTCAGAAATCTGTCAGAGACCAGACAACAATTCGTTGATCAACGGGCTCACACCATCCTTAGCTTAAAAGCAGAGCTTCGGAGTAAGTGTGGCAAGTTTATTAGGGGTGAGCATCAATGTTTATACACAGAAGTAAACAAAGTGATTAACAGATCATAATGGTCATGCATAATCAATCAAGATTCTACAGGATAAAACAGGTTAAAATGCAAATTGGAGAAGACAAAGGAGGAGATGGCTACTTATGGCTACTTATTGGGAGGGGAAGGGTCATGAGTAGTTCGCAGGTCAAAACTTTGATTAAAAGTTTCAGATAGAGACATCAAGTCTGGATTAAGTTTAAACTCATAAAAAGTTCAGACTCAACACTTGTATAGGTAAGTAGCTAGTCTACTTCAGGAAAGCTGAATAACCACAATATAGTGTACAGAACCTCCAGTGCCATTATGAAGAATTCATTAGAAACACCAGTCAAGGGCAGTTCAACTAAGTATCCAGTTACCACAGACATTTCCATTTTTTACCAAGTTGAGTTCAGCCACCAAAAAGTTTTATTCTCTCCTCATACAGATCTGAGAAAGCCTGCTGTAGACTAGTGTCATTATAGGGAACAATAGCCTACAGCAATGCACTAAAGAAATGAGAATGTCAGTAGGAAACCACACATGCAGAGAGAGAGAGAGAGAGAGCAGTAGAAACAATAATACTGTGTGTGTTCCAGAGGTCAATTGTTGATGAGTAGCTTAAATTTTTACTTGATTTTTTTTTCTAATTCCTGCATAGTTCATCCACTAATACATATACCACAAACATGTTGATGAGTCTAGAAAAAGCCATTCTGAGCCCCTTGACTTGTTTTAATTGGTGAAACGCATTTTTACTAATTCAAGTTAAACACATAGCAACATATAACCTAGTGACATGATGCTGTACAGAGAAATTCAGGGACTGAATTAAACCTACTCTATCAGGTTTGCCCTTAGAGTGGGGAAAATGGCATAAAGAAACATTAAAAATTCTGTGCATCATTAACACTGATTGTTTTCTGTAGTTATGTAGTTAGGAATAATAAGGAGCTTGGTTTGGCTGTTAGATAAGAAAGTCTGATAGTTAAAGTAAATAAAGTTGAGCTGGGGGTTAGCTTCTATTCCTGATTGTGACACACACTTCTCTGCATTGGGAAAGTCATTTAAACATATCTGTGCAAATTTTCTTCATCTGTAAAATGTGAATAGTATCTATCTCACGAATGCAGTTAGGCTACAGTTTTTAATGTTAAAGCACTTTGAGCTACTCAGAAGGAACTTCAGTATATATTGGAAATGCAAAAAAGTATCACAAGTATACCTTTTGAGTTACACTTGACTGGAATGTTGAATACTTCCTTTCAGTACAGTTGACCTGAAACCTTTTCTCTTCCCTATTGAAACTCCAAATGCTCTTGCTTCCTCCTACATTCCAGAACTGTATAGAAGCATATTGTCAGTGGTAAGCTTAAATACCATCTCAAAATGCCATGGCCATAGTATTTCAATTCCTTTGCCACTGCATTGTTTCCTTTAAAAATCTTAACTGATTTAGGAATTCTTCTTTTAACTAGAATGTCCTTTTCAGCCTGGGCCTTATCTGTCTCACTGATAGCTTGTCCCCCTCTGTGCATCACTTCTTGGTATTACCAATTAGCTCCAAATATAGAAAGGAGATGGCAGGTGCCTGAGCCATTGTTAATTGTACTCTAAGGTTTTAGAGATCCTGGCCTTTTGACGTTAAATGTAGATCAGCTTGCTCTGTCCCAGTGTTCAAAAATGGGCTGAAGTAATTTTATCTTAAGACTTTACTTCAGTGTGTGTATGTATATATATATGTATATATATATATATATATATGTATATATATATATATATATATGTATATGCTATTTTATAGAGCAATTTCAGATGGTAGTTGTGAAAGACAATAAATGAGCATTGTGTACACCTCATTGTGTGGAGATTCTTGAAGTTACTTTACATTAGAATAAAACAGAATACAGACCCTAAAACAAAAATAGCTATGTTTGGTCTGGTTTGGTTTTAAATGGATGTGATTACAGTTAAAAGCTCACAGTTACATACCAATAAGGAGGATTGAACTGTGTATATTGGGCCTGGTTTACAATTGCCCTCACCGTTTACAATCATTATACCAGTGAAAAGTGAGTGAAAAACCATTACCGTGTTGATTTTAGTAGTATTTTATATTGGCTGTGTCCTCACTGAAAAAAATGGGTGTGTTTTTACATGAGATAGCTATCTTGTCGTAAAATCCTAATCGAGAGAAGGCACAGGCAATTTTTACATCCATGTAGATAATCAAGATCAATCCCATATCACATGCCTGGTATTTACCTCATCTAGCTATAATAGCATTTGACCTCGAGATAATGATCTGGATATAAAAACACACTTTTTCTTCAATGAAGATATAATCTCAGACTGCAGTCACCTTGCAGTGGTTTAAATAACTGCCAGGTGTATGGGGGATACTCAGGAGGCGTAGTACCTCTGTTGGAGGAATATGTCATGCTCCTTTGGGAGTAGTTCATCTGCTTTGGTTCCCACCTAGACCCAGGCCAGCTCTCACGTGTGGCTCCAAATAGCTGTTTGCATGTGACTGTGGCTACACCCCGGGAAACCACTTTGAGAAGCAGGCTAAACCAGGTGAGGGTAGCTGATGGGTCTTTTGTCCTCGGCAAGATAGGGAAACTGCCTTTCTCTAGCATGTGAAGACTGTTCCAGTGGACTTGGCAGAGGAAATCAATTTGTGATTCATCGGCCTTGAAGGCAGTTCAGCAACATGCTGTGGGGCACGGAGAGAATGACAAGGCACAGAAGAAGTCCTGGTCATCCACTGCAACTAAGGAAGTCCCCAGCTGTAACTATTCTTCATGCTGCTGGAATCTGACTTCCACACCCGAGAGAATGGGACTGCACCTGTGCAACGGCTTTCTCACTTAAAAATTCCTGCGCAGGTTTTCTCATAACTCTCATCCCATTAACATCTTATCAAATCTCATCATCGTTATCATCATATAATTAATTAAATTCCTGCTGTGATGGGGGCATGGCAAAGTGGCAGTTGGAAATGACCCCTAGCAGTCGTAGCCACAATCCTGCACATAGGCCGCCTTGGGATTAGTGGCCATTCAGCTACATCCTTGGGGAAGCGGAGAAGTTCGGCAGCATCTTAGGTAACCGACAAGACCTTTTTAGGATAGCACTGCTCACCCTTTTTAAGGGAAGGGTCTATAAAAGGTGCCTAAACATTGCCTGCCCCATAACATCTGGCGAGATTACAGCGGCAGGCAGCTCATCCTACAGCTGTCGAAAAACAATAAAGAAAAAAAGACCCTAGAAGCCTGGAATATCTGCACCCTTATGGATGGAGGTAATGCACGAAGGCCTGAGAGAAGAATAGCTCTTGTCTTCAGAAAACTTGCCCGCTATAACATTGATATTGCAGGACTGAGTGAGACTAGATTGGCCAGAGAAGGTTCCATTAGTGATCTAGGAGGCAATTATATTTTCTTTCGGAAAGGAAAAGCAGAAGATGAAGACAGGATCCATGGACTTTGATTTACCATAAGAACGTCACTCCTGAAACAACTTCCTGACTCCCTGTTGGCCTGAATGGATGGCTCATGAAACTTTGATTTCCCCTATCACTATCATCAGTGCCTATGCACCCACACTGACCAGAACAGAGGAAAGCAAGGAAAAGTTCTACTCTGACCTGGACTCTATCATCAGATCAACCCATGCCTATGACAAACTCATCCTGCTGGGGACTTTAACACTAGGGTTTGTAGAGATAGCAGTGGCTGGAGAGGTGTGATAGGATGACATGGAGTGGGAAAGATGAACAGCAATGGACTCCTCCCCTTGGGTAAATGTGCAGAACACAGCTGCTCATTACTAACACCATCTGTAGGCAAAATGATAATTATAGAAGGATATGGATGCACCCATGGTTAAAACAATGGCACCTGGTTGACTATGTTATCACCTGCCATTGAGACATCCGCAACGTCAGAATTACCAGATCTATGCATGGTGCAGAATGCTGGATAGACCACAGATTGATAAGAGCAATGCTGACCCTGCAGATAGCTCCTTCACAGTGCAAGTGTCCCAAACTTAATAGAACAGCCTTCAACATAGCAAAGCTCAAGCATGCCAACTATCAGGTGCAGTTTCAGCAGTCACTTGATGACAAGATTTTTTTCATGCCTATCAATCAGTGGCAACCCATCAGAAAAATGGAACCAGTTTAAAAATGTGATTATTGACACAGCTAAATCAGTGCTGGGGCCAAAGAAAAAGGGTACACCAGGATTGGTTTGATGAGAACAATGAGGACATCTCCAAACTCCTAAGTGACGAGCAGAAAGCATTTGTTGAATGGCAGAATGAACTCACTTCCATCTCAAAGAAAGATAGGTTTAAGTACCTACAGAGCAAGGCCCAGTCTGAACTAAGGAGAATGCAGGATGAGTGGTGGGAGAGGAAATCTGCAGAAGTCCAGCATTACCCAGATACAAACAAAGCAAAGATGCTCTTTGATTCTCTCAAAGTAGTCTATGGATCATCTAAATCTGGCACAGCCCCCTTGAAGTCAGCAGATGGTACAACTCTCATCAAAGACAAGGAGGCAATCATACAGAGATGGTCTGAACACTTCAGTAGTCTACTAACTAGACCATCCACAGTCGGTCGATCGTGTCCTTGGCCATTTATCTGAGAAACCGATCAAAGAGGATCTCTATCTCCCTCCATCAGTTGAGGAAGTTATAACAGCCATCAAACAACTTAACTCTGGAAAAGCACCTGGAAAGGCTGGTATCCCAGCAGAATTGTATAAAGGAGCAGGCTCAAAGGCTATCGAGGTGCTTCATGGCATCCTGAGTAGCATTTGGGAGGAAGAAGAAATGCCGCAAGACTTCAAAGATGCTAGCTCACATTTTACTGAATAGACTCATTGCAAACATATCTGAGGACAATCTGCCAGAAGAGCAGTATGGTTTCAGACCAGGTTGTAGCACTATCAACATGATCTTTGTTGTAAGGCAGGTCCAAGAAAAAAGTTTAGAGTAGAACATGGACCTGTATGCAGTTTTCATCGATTTGACCAAAGCTTTTGATATGGTCAACAGAAAGGATCTAGGGGCCATTCTACATAAACTGGGCTGCCCAAGAAGGTTCATACAAATCATCTATCTCTTCCATGACCACAACAGTGAAATATGAGTGGTGACTTTTTTCTGATGCATTTGAAATCTCAAATGGAGTGAAGCAAGGCTGCGTACTTGCCCAAGTGCTGTTCAACTTGTTCTTTGCCTATGTTCTCAGCCATGCAACAAGGGACTTGGATCAGGGGATATACATCTGCTACCAACTTGATGGCTCCCACTTTGACCTTAGAAGTCTCAGTGCTAAGACAAACACTGGAGAGTGTAGCAGGGTGGTCACCCGCTCCTGCCCTGAGGGGCTTAGAACAGCCCAGCAGAGGGCTGTGGCTGGGGAAAGCAGCTCCTAGGCTGATTGGGGAAGTAGGCACAGCTGGGAGCCACACCCCAAACAGACCACAGCTGGCATCTATAAGAGGCTGTGAGCCAGGAGTCCAGACAGTCTCTCTCTGCCTTCAGAGAGTGAGGGGCCTGACTGCTGGGAAGCTGAGGGTGCCTAGAGGGAGGCAGGGCTGGGGAAAGGCCAGAGGGGCTGGGGAGCTCCAGACTGGCAATTCCCCAGGCTGCAGGGCCTTGTCCAAGGCCCCACAGAGGCACTGGGTTGCAGAGAGAAGCAGCAGGTCCAGACTAGGGTGACCAGACAGCAAGTGTGAAAAATCAGGACAGGGGATGGGGGGAAATATGAGCCTACATAAGAAAAAAACCCAAATATTGGGACTGTCCCTATAAAATCGGGACATCTGGTCACCCTAGTCCAGACCTAATCTTGCCTGTGATGAGTGGCTTATACTGCAGTCTGCCCCAGGGTGCGGGGGCTAGTTGGTGACTGGCAGTCTCCTACAACTGAGGCGAGGTGGGGATAGGGGGTGGGGATTCCCCAGCAAGGGGAAAACCCAAGACTGAGGGGTGTACTGTCAGGGGGCAGCACCCCAGATAAAATGGCATCGGGGTCTGGGAGGGACATGGGGGCAGCAGCAAGCGGGACACCGACCTGCAGAGAGCACTCTGGAGGCTGGAAATGAGCTAATTCCTAGAGACAACCAGCAGGAAGCGCCGCAGGGGTGAGTCCTGCATCGCTGCAGAGAGGCTTCTCATCGAGGCATTTTTTGCAGATAACAGCGCCTTGATGGCTCATAGACAAGATGACCTTCAGTTCATCTTGATAGATTTTCTGAAGCATCCCAGCTCTTTGGCCTCACCATCAGTCTCGGGAAGACAGAGGTTTTGTTCCAACCAGCACCTAATTTCAGTGCCCCACTGCCAGCCATCTTCATCGAGCCGAAAAATGTGGATCAGTTCAAGTATTTGAACAGTACCATCTCAGTGGCGGTTTCCTTGTTAAGGAAATTTCCTCCAGAATTAGTAAAGGCAGCCAGGCTCTTTGCCAACTTCAAACAAAAGTCCTTAACCAACACAACATCCATCTCTCCACCAAATTGAAGATCTGCAGTGCAGTGGTTCTAACATCTCTCCTGTATGGATCTGAGATGTGGACTCTTTATTAAACAGATTGAGCAATTTCACATGCACTCCCTCAGCTCAATAATGAGCATTCACTGGCAGGACAGAGTGACCAGTATGAAGGTCCTTGAGAGAGCAAACATAACCAGTATTGAGGAAATGTTACTGAAAGCATAACTTAGGTGAACCAGACATGTCATCAGAATGGAAGACCACTGTCTCCCAAAACAGATCTTGTATCAGGAGCTGAGTCAGGGAAAAAGAAAGAAGGGTTGGCCGTATAAGAACTTCAAAGATAATCTGAAGAGCAGTCTCCAGTGACTAGCATCAATTCCAAAGAACTAGAGCAAATGACTCAGACCAGGACTCACTGGTGGTCTCTGACAAGATCAGCATGTGACAGATTTGAGCGGAATCAACAAAATTATCTCTAGGCTGCATGTGAAAGGCACCACAGAATTGTATCATCAAACATTGTAAATACAGACTTCCCATGCCCTCAGTGTGGCTGACTCTGTGTATTAGGATTTAGACTGCAGAGTCATATATGTAGCCATATATGAGAACTGCAATAATAACGTCATCATCGTCAGCAATGGACTACCAAGAAATAATTGCACAAAGTGTAGGACAATGTTGAATATTACATGTGGAGGATTAGTTAAAAACATGTTAAGGAGGCTTGGGGAGTTTTGAGAAGTGAATGATCAAGTTAGCAGTCTCAGAAGTGCATCTCTGTAAGAGCACTGTTTCTTTGTTTTCAGTGTATTATTGTGAATATAGATTTTGACTGGGCTTATACAAAAATGGCTTGTCTTTGTGTACAGCATTATGGGGAAAAATATATTTGGCATCATGGTAGAAAGAGCACTGAGAAAACTCACGAGAAACACATAGAAAAGCTTTGGTGGGGAGGGGAGAAGGAGGAGGAGAGAGAGGAGAAGATGGTGAAGAGTTCTGGGAGCCTGTCTAAGCTGTGGCAGCCTCCTCAGACTGCCTTATGGGTCACAGTGCTGCTCAGAATCTTCATAGTGCTGTGTGATGCAGCCCCTCCCCTTCCCACGGCATGTTCCCTACCCCATGCTTTAACAGGGAATCCTAGGGCAATGCCTTTCAGCTGTTATCTTCAGTATTTGTGCTTGGGGAATTGTCCCTCAGCTGAAACCAGAGCTTTTAGGGCCTGTTTATGCCACTCCAGCCCTTTTGTCTAGTTTAAAGGAGCCAAATGAGAGTGAGGAGCTCATCCAATATATCTTAGAACATATATTTTGAGAACCTCATGTAGAGGTGCTATAGAAAATACTTCATTTACAAAAATCTAAAATATAACTATAAAGTAAGTACTAAACTGTAAATGTAAAATAACTGACCTATTTTACAATGATATGCAAATGCTATAAAAATGACTCCTACCTGCCCTGGTAGTCTGTCTGCTCCAAATGGCTGAAAGAAAACAGTGGTGAAATATGTTAACTGCATTGTCGTGTCACCCAGTGTCAGCACAATTTATGTTTTGTCGTTACTGTAAATGCTGCAGTTCTATTATCATAAAGAGAAGTACAGAGAGAAACTAAAGTATTTCTAACAATGATTTAAGAAGAAAAAAAGGCAAAGTAAACAAGATGAAGAAAAAGGTTATAGAAGCTTGTTTAGAAATCATTATATTAGAAGAGAACGGTTTCTTTAGAGGACATATGACCAAAACAATGGATTAATATATTCTCTGATTCTGGGTTGTTTGGAATATGGAATATACCAGTATATAAGGCTCTTTACATCCTGGAAAGATCATTGCTGTATTTTGGGGAGTATCTCTTTTAAAGAGGTGAAACGTAAAGTTAGTGAAAGTCCTTGTTTAATGCTGGAAAGTGAAGTGTTATTTATACAACATTGGCCTTCTGCTTGAATAGGCTTGAAGTCTTGCCTTGAAAGCTCTGCTTGAAGTTGACAAGTCTTGTGAATGTAAAGCAGAGACTTACCTGCCACAATGCAACAATTTATACTGTTCCACATTTTGAATTGGGATATTTCTCGTAAGTTAAAACCAAACATAATCATGTGGACCTTGATTTATTCAGAGATAGTACAAATTAACTTAGCACTGTGACTTGTTTAGAGAGTGGAATACCCAAGAAACCCAATGCCTACATATACAGAAAGAAGGGGAAATTTTGTTCAAGTAATTATCTTACAGTATGTACCATGGGATGCTTAATGTCCACACAAAGTGAACAGAATGTTTGTTTTAAATTGTGTAGGCTTTAATTTATCATTGTATTAAAATCAGAAGGTGTGATCAATTTCATCTTAGGTTGCTTAGGGAACAAATTGAAGCAATGTCACAACCATTAGCAATTATTCTCAAGAAATCATAGAGGATGGGTGAGGTTCTAGATGACTGAAGAAAGGCAAAAATACTACCTATATTTTAAAAAGATGAAGAAAGAGGACCTAGGGAATTATAGAGCAGACACATAGATATTGAAACGAGTTGTTAAACAATCAGTTTGTAAACACCTAGAGGATAATAGGATTATAAGGAATCCAGCATTGATCTGTCAAGAAAAATATAATGCCAAACCAAACTAATTTCTTTCTTTGACAGGATTACTAACCTAGTGGATAGGTGAGAAGCAGTAGATGTCATATATCTTGATTTTTAGTAAGACTTTTGACATAGTTCCACATGCCCTTCTCATGAGGTGGCCTACATAAAGTTGTTATAAGGTGGCTATGCAAGTGATTGAAAGTTTACATTCAAAGTGTAGTGATCCATGGTTCTCTGTCATACTGGAAGAGTGTCACAATGGAAGAGTGTATCTACTGCAGGGATGACTCCTGGAACTGGTATTATTCAATATTTTTATTATTGACTTGAGTAATGAAGTGGAGAGTGTGCTTACTAAATTTGTGGATAACACCAGGCTGAGAGAGGTTGGAGGACAGGATTAGAATTGAAATTGAAAATGACCTTTACAAATTAGATAAATGATTTTGGTCTTGTTGATTTTATTCAATAAAGACAAATGCAAAGTACGTCACTTAGGAAAGAAAAATCAAGTGTGCAACTAAAAAATGGGGAATAACTAGCCAAGTGGTAGTACTGATTAAAATAATCTGGGGGATATAGTATATCACAAATTGAATCTGAGTCAACAATATGATGTAGTTGCAAAAAAAGCTAATGCAATTCCGGGGTGTATTAAGAGGAATGTTATATGTAAAACACAGGAGGTAATTGTCCCACTTTACTCGGCACTGTTGAGGCCTGAGGTGGAGTACTGTGTCCAGTTCTGAACTCCACACTTCAGGAAAGGTGTGGTTAAACTGGAGAGTCAAAAGGAAAGTAACAAAAATGATAAAAGGTTTAGAAAACCTGATCTGTGAAAAAAGATTTTAAGAAACTGGGCATGTTTAATCTTGGGAGGGGGAGGGAGACTGAGGGGGGACTTGATACATTTCCATATATGTTAAGGACTGTTATAAAGAGGATGGTGATAAATTGTACTCCATGTCCATTGAAGGTAGGACAAAAAGGAATGGGCCTAATCTGCAGCAAGGAGGATATAGCTAGAAAGGTTTTCCTAATATCTAAGCTAAAAGAGTAGTTAAGCTCTGCAATAGGCTCCCGAAGGAGGTTGTGGAATCCACATCATTGGAGGTTTTTAAGAATAAGCTAGACAAACACCTATCAGGAGTAGTCTATGTTTACTTGGTCTTGCCTTAGCACAGGGGGATAGATCTGATGACCTCTCAAGATCCCTTCAGCCCTACATTTCTATGATTTTGTGAAACTGTGACAGGCTGAAAGGCTGGGCTGAGCTGATCTTCCTGGGATTGTATCCTGTGGTTCCAAGAGTTTGTTTCATTTTCTTTAGATGTATTTATTTTTTTAAAATAAATAAAAAGGCCATAAATCACAAACACAAAACCCAAGATATATTGGTGTGGATGCTTAGCTCAGTAAGTTATCCCATGTGGCTGTGGTGTTTCTCACTAGCATAGTTAGTCAAAACTTTTCAAAGCAAGGGTAAAATAGTCTGATTGTGATTTACACTCACACCCATTTAACCCATTCTGGCAATGTAAAGGGGCTTTAAAGTGACTGTAAACATAACTGAAACCCTTTTTCACTTCCTGAGCACTATAAAGAAACCTTAATGTAAAAGAAAATATCCCCTATCATTCTGATTTAGTAGTGGTTTTTAAACTTACTTTGCCCTCCTTGTACTCCTATCTACCTATCTGTGTCTTTTATTTAGCAGCTTAGCTGTTTGGGGCAGGGACTGTATTTTTGATCTTTGTACAGCATCTAGCACAATGGGGTCCTGGTCCTTAAGTAGGATCCTAGGTGTTACAACAATACAATTGTTAAATTGTATAATCATAAATAAATGGCAATAGAAGGTGAATGGCAACAGAGAATCTGGCCCTACAATAACAACTTGGCAGCGTTTCACATTTACTTTGCAGAGGTGTGGTAACTGTACAAGGTACAAGGCACTGGAGAATCAGGCCCTCAGCATCTCCAGCATTATCATTTGTGTTAGTTTTTGCAAACCAGAGATATGAATTATGTTTCTTACCTTGTGAAAGAACTGATTAAGTGGCTTAATGTGACTGAGGGCATCTAGAAAATAGATTGCCGAGAACAATAAGGGTGACAGGCACATATCAGAGGAAAAAATCTAAGAAAAAACTTGGCCAAGCTGTCGTCCTTGAAGCTATCAGAGCAGTAGTCTGAGCAGGTTGGTTTATTTTATCGCAATCAGATAAAACAAGTGGACTGCATGTAAAAAATCAAAATGAATTCTATGCAGTCTGATTTAATTGCTTGCTTAATTCTCAGAAATGTCATGGAGCTTGAAAACAAATAGACATTGTATTGTTTATTTAACAAAGCTGCTGTTGAGGACAACTTGCCCTCCAGATGCATTCTCGTTGGCATGTTGGTTCATCCGGTTCCAAAAAGAAATTAATGATCTAAATTTATTTGTAAAGTTTATTACTGAGAACACAAATGTTTTATTATCAGGCTGCTGTTCAACCGAACACTAAAATAGACATTCTTTCTCCTTGAGTGCTGATTGAAAGCACTGAAGGATAGATTGGTATATCAGTCACACCCTAATTTAATCACACTTGTAAATAGCATTTTGATTATATATAGATACAGATAAAATATATAAAATCACTGATGTCCTGCCAGATTCATAAATATAAATAAAATTAGAACCTCATTATGAGTGTTGAAAATATACAATTATAGGAAATGTTACTAAGGACACACAGAACCAGCTTTCACTCTCTGATTATATCCTAATACAGCCTTGCAAACCATTACATTTGCTTACAGGCCTTAACCTTCATTACCTCTGAACTGAATTACTGCAATGCAGTATCCCTTGAATTAGAAATGTCAGCCTTTGGGGGAAAAAAGCTATAATTGGTGCAGAATATAGTGACATGCCTTCTCAGCAACATGCATTACTAAGAGCCCGATACGCTTATACTTTGCTCTCTCCATTGGCTTCCTGTTGAGCAATTAATCTGTTTTAGTTGGGGCCAAGGATACTTGAGAGAATGTCTGTTTTTTTCTAGTTTTTTGTCATAATGGACCTGCCTATCACTAAGGTGAAATTCATCTGCTCAGGAAACAATTTCACTTGGAATTTTCTCCCTCAAGATCTATGAACACCACTGGTTCTAGGTCCAAAGGTGAGCCCTAGTTCTTTGATTTTGCTTTCTTACACGACAACTTGTAACTTGTTATCTCTGGAAAAACACACTGCCATCACAGCCCTTACATAACTTCTCCTTTCGGTGATGGAACAGAGAGAGATTTATGATGTAAGTGACTTCATGTTTTTACTCTAACCCTAGAAAACATTCAAATACCAGGGTGATGGATATGGAGTTAAGTAAGAAACTAGAACAGACTGGGACTACTTGCATGAAGAAAGGTTGCCAGGATTGGTCCCTGAGAAAACGTGTCTCTCTGTGAAAGAGAAGAGTCATCTAACAATGATGCAGGCTCAAAAGAAAGCAGATATTTTGTGTTTGTTTGTTTTTTTAAAGTCCCTGTCTGCTTGATAGAGATCACAACTAGTGCTTCTCTTAAATTCATTTTAGCCATCTTACATTTTAAAATGCTGCAATACCCTAGCCTTCCTGGAGTATCTTTGATGTTCCTTCTTTTGATGTCTTCACAAGATGAGTGTTCACTACCTGGTAGCTGGGATGGGGAGATCTCATAAACAGGGGCAACTCTAGACATTTTGCTGCCCCAAGCACGGAGGGTCCGCAGGCATGCCTGCGGGAGGTCCACCGAAACTGCGGAACCAGTGGACCCTCCGCAGGCAAGCCGCCGAAGGCAGCCTGCCTGCCATCCTAGTGACGACCGGCAGAGCGCCCCCCGTGGCTTGCTGCCCCAGGCACGCGCTTGGAGCGCTGGTGCCTGGAGCTGCCCTGCTCATAAAAAAAGCTTTAATGACTTCTGTGAGCACATGTGAAAATACAATGAAAATGGGGAAGGGAACAGGGAAAAATCAGCTAGTAACAAAGTTACCAAAATACCATTGAAGAGATGTACTATGCCAATAAGTTTACATACTGGTTTGTAGGATAGTGGGCCCTGCCCAAACCTTTTATGAAATTCTATCAGCCTGCAAGGTTAAGATTTGCTTGTGTTGGCCATTCATCTGAAAGCATTCCAAGCTCTAAAGGAGCTTGAACTGTACTGTCATAAACATACAGTTAATTCCTCTTTTACTTGTAAAGGGTTAAGAAGCTCACATAACCTAGCTGACACCTGACCAGAAGGACCAATAAGGGGACAAGATACTTTAAAATCTGGAAGGGGAGAAAAGTCTTTTGTCTGTTCTGTGTGTGCTTTTGCCGGAGTAAGAGATCCAGAAAACAACCATCTAACCCTTGTTTAAATTAGTGAGTATTTAGATAAGAATGTGGTAGATGTCTTTATTTTTCTCTTTGTCATTTCTTTTGCAAACATAAAGGGAGAATCAAATTGGGTTTCGTGTAACTTTAAGGTTTTGCCCAGAGGGAAATCCTCTGTGTTTTGAATCTGTTGTCTGTGAGATCATCTTGCTTTCTGATCTCACAGAGGTATTCCTTTCACCTGTTTTCTTTAATTAAAACTCTTCTTTTAAGAACCTGATTGATTTTTCCTTGTTTTAAGATCCAAGGATTTTGGATCTGGGCTCACCAGGAATTGATGGGGGGAATTTTCTTGAGTCTACCCAGGAAAAAGTGTATAGAGACTTGGGGGAGTGAAATTAGTCAAATCCTGCCAGGAAAGGGGGGATAAGGGCTGGAAAAAATGGGGGAAGGCGGAGTACCCAAATGGTTCTCTCTCAAACGTTTTGTTAAAACATTTGGTGGTGGCAGCGACTGTTTTGCCTAAGCTGGTAAAAATAAGCTTAGGGGTTATTCATGCAGGTCCCCACATCTGTACCCTAAAGTTCAGAGTCGGGGGGACACCTTGACAGTTACCATGCCCGTTACCATGAAAGTTAACGGGAGGCCAGAGAGTTGCCACAGGTCCTCATGATTTGAAGGCACAGCCTATAATACCACTGATGTGAAACAATATTATAGATTATTTTATTACAACTATGGGACATCTAGAAAAGTGAGATGCCTCTGCCACAATGGCTCTTAAACTTATGGAAGGAAAAAAAGGCATTTAAAAGGATGATTTGCCAGTTATAAAATGTTTGTTTTACTGGTTTCTGTTTATCTACTTTCACTCACCAGAATTCTAGTGGGAAACTCATTTGTTTGGATGAAATACTGCTGGCTAACTTTACCACTTCTAAATACCTAAAGTCAAATCCAGGAGCGAAATGGAATACAGAATATTAGAGAGGTAGTTTTTAAGTAGAGTTGATCAAATACTAGAACTGATTCACAAAGAAAAGCTCTGAGTTAGGTCTACTCTTTATGGGATCATATTCTTTGTTGTTCACAAATATTCAGACAGCTGCCAGGTATTTATGAAAATATTTGTGTATTCAATATTCATCCGAATGTTTGTATTGCGACTCTGTTGTTTATTTGGTGTTTGTCTTAAAAATATTAATCTATTCAGGGATCAGAAATAATAATGTATAACTTAAGTGATGGATTGTATAATGTAAGAGCCAAAGTCTACAGTTCACAAAAAATCCATGAACTCAACTTTTGTTGTCGTTGTTGTTGCTTTTGGAGAGTATTTGGCAAAATCTTCCAGATGACAAATAAGCTTGAAATTGTGACTTCTTTTTTTTTAATGATGTCTGAACTGGAAAAAAAAAACAGAATTCCTCATGAATATAATCTTCAATGACTATTTAATTGAGCTCTACGTTGAAGGTCCTATTGATTTTTAACCAAGCAAAATTGTTAGTAATTCTTAACTTCAAATCTTGTGTTAATTCATTTACTTGTGTTTTTTGGACATGTTAAAATTCACATTTGGTGAAAAGCATACTAACTCTGCAGTTTATACATATAAAAGGAAGTATATCCATCACATTAAATGCATCTGACTCTCTAAAATTATTTTGCCTGGTATTAACTATTAATATTGCAAGAACTTATTTATTAAAAATCTTAAACATCACAACTAAATTCAGGCCGTGGTTTGCAGTATTGCAAATATACATACCTGCTGTAAAAGTGTGGCAGAAATCTTCGATGCTGTATGTGTAGAGATGGGCTCAAATTGCATCTGGGTAGGGATTTCAAACAACCAAGAGATCAAGGGTGATCAAATCTGAGCTTTTGGTTTGGTCCATTATGAAAATAGAAATCAAAACCTATAGCTGAATTTTGCAAACTCTTCCTAGCACTTCCAAAGTTTGGGTGATCAAATCCAGAGGCAGGACCAGAGGTTTATGAGGTCAGTAGACAGGGCACTAGACTGGGACTCAAAAGTTCTGGGTTCTATTCTTGCTTCTATTACTGACCTGTTATGTGACCCTGGATAAGTCACCTAATCTTTGTGTCTGTTTTCCTTCCCATGCTTTCTGAACTCTGTTTAGATTGTGAGCTCTTCAAGGTAAGGACTGTCTCGTTTTGTGTACAGTGCCTAGCTCTGTGAGGCCCTGATCTCAAAAAATGGCTTCCTAATGAAATCTCTGTTGTTTGGTAACAGACAAAATAGGTCTTGTTGGGCAGGTTATGTGAATTTCCAGGTGTTTCCGTTTTTTCAGGAAGTTAGTTTTTTGACTTTGCACACAGTCCTAGGTTGGCTCACCTTTGTGTTTTGGATGCAATTCCAGTTAAATTGGGTGGTTTCATTATTAAAAAGCTTCATAGATACATAGATATGTCCTTTTTGTCATGCTTTCATTCCCTGTAGAGCCCCCTAATAGACAGCATTCTGTTACTGCTATTGAAATAAGGTAGCCCAAATAGTAGAGCTGTGAGTTTTTCTGCTAAAAGTTGCAGGGTTAAGCCCCAGCATGGGTCTTGTTGCATTTGGATGGACCTGTGCGTGCCTATGGGCCAAGGAGGCAGAAGCCTCACTGAGTGCTCCAAACTGAGGGCTGCTTTCACCCATTATATGTCTTTTATACTTTACCAAATTGCCTAAAAAGGATTAAGTAAATCTAATTCAGTAGCAGAGACCTTCTTAGAATTAACTCAGAAGGTTAAAGGAAATCTTGGCCAAGCACCATGTACAGATGTAAGTTTTTTCTCTAGACATAATAATAGACATCTGTTCCTCAGCCTCATTGAACAGCAGGCTGCCTCGGTGTTTCTGAGAAATCTCACTAACAGTTTTAAAGATTTGAAGCCACATGTTTGAGCTTGATGATTTTTGATTTTACAGAAAGTCCCAGGTGCTGTACATGGTGCATGCAACATAAAACAAAAAAAAAGTCTGAGGTTACATATCAATTCTTTTTTAAAAATTACACCCACATACTTCAGAAATGAACCCAGAGCAGTGTAGTGTTATGTAATAAATTCTGCAAATAGCTATGCTCAGTCACATACCATATCAGTTCTGTCATATTTTGTGTTCTGACACCCTTTACAGTAATCCACTGGCATAAAGGAGCCAGAACCCAAGTAGATTGCCCCATGTGGAACAGTTTTGGGGCAACCTATGTGGCCTTATGCCCTTACATACACAGAGTACCAGCATAGAGGTATAGTCAGGACAGAAGGGAGAGTGTCTTACAAGTATTTTAGATGCACACGGCTCCATATGTTGTAATTTAGAATAAGCCTTGCTGCTATTTTAGCTTGTGCCAAAGATTCCTGGCCACTTCCAGATTCCCAGAAGCACAAAGGGGGAACTCAGCCCACTTTAATTCCATCCCTCCTGAGAAGGCAGAGTTCAAATTAGGGACTTCTGTATTTAGTAATAAACCTGGGTCATTCTGAGTCAATCAATGTGAAATATTATGAATGGAAAGTAAAACTAGTGCGTTCTGGTTTTTCACCAGCTTCATTTAAAAATAAATAAATCAACTCCTAGAATAGGGTTATTTATTTATCACTGGAGGTATTTATTTATTTATCATGCAGTATACACAGAAGCATTGGATCAAATTTTAGCCCGTTCACACCCTGCACAACCCCACTGACAGAGTGTACCATGCGTTCACAAAGACTATAAGTATGTATGACATATAAATCAGGGCAGAATTTGGATTCTCATGACCAGGAGAAATTGAGACAGAAATATGTGATTCTGAGAGCCCAGAAATTGTGACCAGCAGAAAGAGCCTGATCCAAAACCCAGAGAAATCAGTGGAAAACTCCCATTTACTTGAGTAAGGTTTGAATCAGGTCCAAAGTAAACTAACTGGCCATCCCCTTAAACTGCAATTTGAGAAGACCTGTCAGAGGCAGAGATTGATAATGGTTGCAAATGACAATTATCTTCTGCAAGATCCCATGAAACTGCCACAAAGAACAAGGGACAGGTTCTGTTCTCAGTTATACCAGGGTAAATCCAGAATAAATGGGAGCAGAATATGGGCTAATAAAGTGTAATTATTAACTAATTAATCCTTATCAACATCACAATTTTGTCTTACAAAGTTTTAGATGCATCATAGCTAACTTTATGAGTTCCAGAAAATGATAATGCTGAATCGTCCTTCATTAGCTAAGAAGAAATAATACCAAACCAACCCAACATTACCCTCTCCAGTTATATAAAGAGGGATTTGTTCTGGATTTGAAACTCATTCCACCTTGTCAGAGAAAATGAAGTCCCTATATTTGGGATAGCAAACACTATTTCGTAACTGCAAAATGTGAGTCCTTCCCATGAAGTAGCCCATAGAATCACATCACCCTCATTAACAGTCTGTTAAATAGCTTGCACTTCATTAACATCATAACAACCTGCCAACCTAACAAGAAATGTGCTAATAGCAATTTGTGAAATAAACTTATACCTAATTCATTGGAAGTAACAGTAGCCTGAAGAAACTTCACTCAGATTTTCAGTAATGAATTAAAGTAATTTAAGCCTCCTCCACATTCAAAATTTAAGGATACAAATCTGGAAAAGGTTTGGAATTAGTTTCTGTATCTGAAGCCTGTATCCCAAGCGTGGGGTGGGGGTAGGGGATCAAAGGGTAGGGTTGTAGACTAAACTGGATTAACAGGCATCTCAAACAGGTGATTAAGAGAAATCAGAAAGCCTACAAGGAATGGAAGGGATGGATCAGCAAGGAAAGCTACCTCTTGGAGGTCAGAAAGTATACAGAAAGTGAAAACTGCCAAAAGCAAAGCAGAGTTTGGACCTTGCAAAGGAAATTAAAAATAATAGTAAAAGGTTCTCTTGGCCATATAAATAATAAGAAAACAAGGGAAGAAGTGACAGAGTCCTGTGGCACCTTATAGACTAACAGACGTATTGAAGCATAAACTTTCATGGGTGAATACCCACTTTGTCAGATGCATGTCTGGGAAGAAGTGGAACTGCTAGGCACTGAGAATGGGGTGGAGATTAAAGATAATCTAGGCATGGCCCAACATATTAACAAATACTTTCTCAGTGGCAGAGTAGCTAATGGGAACGAAGATATAGAAGAAATGACCATATCCAAGGAGGAAGTCAAACAAAGTTTAATGGGACCAAATGGGAAGTGTACTGAATAATCTCCATCCAAGGATATTTAAGCAACTGGCACTTGAAATTGCAAGCCCAATCAAAGAGATTTTTAATGAATCTGTAAACTCAGGGGTTGTACTCTATGCTGAGAATTGCAAACATAATACTTACATTTAAGAAAGGGAACAAAAAATGTGATCCAGGAAACTACAGGCCTGTTTGTTTGACCTCAGTTGTATTCAAGGTTTTAGAACAAATTTTGAAAGAGAGAGCAGTTAAGGACGTAGAGGTAAACAGTAAGTGGGATAAAATACAACATGATTTTATGAAAGGAAGATTGTGCCAGACAAACCTGATCTCTTTCTTTGAGAAGGTAACTGAATTTCTAGACAAAGAAAATGCAATAGATCTAATCTTCCTGGATTTCAGTAAAGCATTTGCTACAGTTCCACATGAGAAAATTATTAGTTACATTAGAGAGGATGGAGATTAATATGAGAATAAACGGGGTGTGAGGAACTGGTTAAAGGGTAGATTACAACTGGTCATACTGGAGTGAGGTTACTAGAGGTATTCCTCAAGGATTGGTTTTAAAACCAATTTTATTTAACATTTTCACTAATGACCTTGGCACAAAAAAATAGAAGTGTGCTAATAAAATTTGTGGGTAATATTGCCTACCTTTCAAGAGGTAAGAGCTTGGCTTGTTTTGCCTAACAAAAAGAAGGATATAGGGAGATATCACTGCTCTCTATAAATACATCAGAGGGATAAACACCAGGAAGGGAGAGGAGTTATTTAAGCTAAGGGCCAATGCTGGCACAAGAACAAATTGATATCAACTGGCTATCAATAAGTTTAGGCTTGAAATTAGACAAAGGTTTCTAACCATCAGAAAAGTAAAGTTCTGGTACAGCCTTCCAAGAGAAGTAATGTGGCAAAAAAACCTAACTTGTTTCAAGACTGAGCTTGATATGTTTATGGAAGGGATAGCATATGGTCTGTCCATAACTGCTTTTAGCACATATCTCCACCAGCCAGAGAAGGGACACTAAATGAGGAGGACTCTGAGGTCTGGTCTACACTACAGAGGGGGGGGTCGAACTTAGGTACGCGACTTCAGCTACCTTAGTTCGACTGACTTACCCGTCCAGACTCGGCGGGGTCGAACTCCGAGGCTCCAAGGTCGACTCCGCCACCGCCGTTCACGGTGGTGGAGTTCCGGAGTCGACCGGAGCGCGTGGGGAGTTCGAACTATCGCGTCTTGATTAGAACTCCGAGAAGTCGAACTCACCGCGTCGACCCGCGCGGTAAGTATGGACCTACCCTTAGTTACTACAGAGAATTCTTTCCCCAGAAGTCTGGCTGGTGAGTCTCACCCACATGCTCAGAGTTTAACTGATCACGATATCTGGGGTAGGGAAGACATTTAGCTCCCGGTCAGATTGGTGGAGACCCTGAGGTTGTTTCATCTTCCTTTGCAGTATGGGTCATTTGCTGGTTTGAACTAGACTAAATGGTCAAATCTCTAATTTGAAGTCTTTAATTCAATATTTGAGGACTTCAGAAAGAAGTTTATGGGCCTATTATTGGAGTGAGAGGCTGTGGCCTGCAATGTGTAGAAGGTCAGACTAGATAATCATGAGGGTCCCTTCTGGCATTAGGGTCTATGAGTCCAGCTGTTTGTAATGAAAGCTGCTTCCTAATCACAGGGGGAAAAAAACACCTTGAAACACCAGACTCCCTTAAATGGCTAGTAGTCTCCCAAATCTCAGTTGTTGTGACTAGTAGATACACATATTGAAAATATAAATAATATAAAATAATATAAAACTTTTCTATAAATGGTAACTCCTCCCACCGCAAGTCATTTTGCCAGGCAGTTAATCTTTCTGTGATTAGGTATTCCATTGGTAGAGCATGGTTTAATATATCTGGACTAGAAATTGATGTAGCTAATAGTTTGTATCAAATTATAGCTTCAGTACAGCAATCACACCTTAAAAAGGCAGCTTAATTTTTCCAGTGATAAACTACAAGATGGTGTTATCAAATGCTTCTTTGGAGAAAATACCTCAGTGCTGTAACTTCATTACCTCCAACAGATAATGTATTAGTAGCAGATTTCTACTGGCTTTAGGGAGAAATAAATTGGTCAACAATGTCTTGTCTCTACACTATTAAAGCCTGAACCAAAAAGGTGCTTAGTGCCCTCAACTTTCTTTTACTTCAGACTTAAATAACACTTCTTTCAGATGCCCAGCACCTCCCAGGAAATGGCTGTTATTTCTTTTGGGTTTTTTCCCTTGAGAAAACATAGTAGTGTCAGATTTAATTTGATTATTAAATGCAATCACATTTAATAATTAAAAAGCCCTGATATATACATTCTCTAATGAATTAACATTTAATTTTCTAATTGGCTAAAAATACTAACATTTTAAGTGTGCGTGTGTATGTATTTAATATAATTGATCACTATAGTAACAGATCCTCCCCCCATCCCAGTTAATACAATTCATTTGATTTTCTTTTCCTACTTTAATTCTTTTATTTTGGGGGATTTTTTTTCCAACCAAAGCAGTGTTTCAAAAGAAATCCAAAGGCCGTGTTGTTTGTGACCAAGACTGAAAGAACATTAACATAATAAACCACTTGCTGGAGTTAATATCCTTCTTGTCTCCCAAACCCCCTTTAACTAGGTCATAATATCTTTTTTTTTTCCTGCTTGGTCCTATCAGTGGAAGAGTCATCTAGTATTGTCTCCCAGGCCTGGTCTACACTACGCGTTTATACCGAATTCAGCAGTGTTAAACCGATTTTACGCTGCACCCGTCCACACAATGAAGCCCTTTATATCGATATAAAGGGCTCTTAATACCGATATCTGTACTCCTCCCTGACGAGGGAAGTAGCGCTCAAATCGGTATTGCCATGTCAGATTAGAGTTAGTGTGGCCGCAAATCGACGGTATTGGCCTCCAGGAGCTATCCCACAGTGCACCATTGTGACCGCTCTGGAAAGCCATCTGAACTCAGATGCACTGGCAGGTACACAGGAAAAGCCCCGCGAACTTTTGAATTTCATTTCCTGTTTGGCCAGCGTGGAGAGCTCCATCAGCACAGGTGACCACGCAGAGCTCATCAGCACAGGTAACAATGCAGTCTCCTGAGAATCGAAAAAGAGCTCCAGCATGGATCGCACTGGTGGTACTGGATCTGATCACTGTATGGGGAGAGGATTCTGTGCTAACGGAACTCCGTTCCAAAAGACTAAATGAAAAAACATTTGAAAAAATTTCCAAGGCCATGATGCAGAGAGGCCACACCAGGGACTCAGTACAGTGCTGTGTGAAAGTTAAAGAGCTCAGACAAGCCTACCAGAAAACCAAAGAAGCAAACGGAAGGTCCGGGGCAGGACCGAAAACATGCCGCTTCTACACTGAGCTGCATGCAATTCTAGGGGGGTCCACCACCACTACCCCACCCCTGTCTGTGGATTCCGAGGTGGGGGTGGTAATCGCAGCCATGGCTGAGGATTCTGCGGACGGGGAAGATGAGGAGGAAGAGGAGGACGAGCTTGTAGAAAGCACACAGCACTCTGTTCTCCCCAACAGCCAGGAGCTTTTTCTCACCCTGACGGAATTACCCTCCCAGCCCTCCCAAACAACTATCCCAGACAATGAAGCCATGGAAGGGACCTCTGGTGAGTGTACCTTGTAAATATAAGACATGGTTTAAAAGCAAGCGTTTTTTAATGATTAATTTGGCCTGAGGACTTGGGATGCATTCGCGGCCAGTACAGTTACTGGAAAAGTCTGTTAACATGTCTGGGGATGGAGCGGAAATCCTCTAGGGACATCTCCATGAAGCTCTCCTGGAGGTACTCCAAAAGCCTTTGCAGAAGGTTTCTGGGCAGCGCTGCTTTATTCTGTCCTCCATGGTAGGACACTTGACCACGCCATGCATGTAGCAAGTAATCTGGTATCATTGCATGACAAAGCCTAGCTGCGTATGGTCCCGGTGATTGTTGGCATTCAAGAAACATCCGTTCTTTATCTCGCTGTGTTATCCTCAGGAGAGTGATATCGTTCATGGTAACCTGGTTGAAATTCAGGAATTTAAGTAAGGGGACAGAGATGGCCATTCCTACTGGGCTGTTTGCCTGTTGCTTAAAAGAAATCCTTCCCTGCAGGTAGCCAAGCGGGGGGAAGGGAGGGAGGCACGATTGGCGCTGTGCTTTTCCGCGTTTGGCTATCAGGGATCTTTCTTGCTACCAGCCACGCAGTTGGGGGTGTGTGTGGAAAGGGGGGTGTTTAGCAGTGATCTTCCATGATACCAGCCACGGGGTGATTTCTGCTGCTGCACGTTAACAGGAAAGAAGCAGCACTCAATGGGCTTTGCTTGCTATTTGAAAAAGGAGGGGGCTGGATAGATGAAGGCTGCAGAAGACGAAAGACAATGGCTTACCATGGCCGCATGCAAGCAGAATTCTGATGCCCGGACCTGCGTCTGTGATCTGTAACACCAAAGCCGCAGGCACTCAATATTAAGAAGCAAAATGCGACCTTGTAGTAAAAACACATGTGCTATGTAAGGTGAATAGTGTTGTTCACCGTGAAAGAGTATGACCATTGTTCTCTAAAATGTATCTTTTTAAATACTTTTCTCCCTTTTTTTCCTCCCTCATGCAGCTGCAAATTTTTCAAGCATCCCTACTCCGTCCCGAAGGCTATCTCAGATAAGGCGGCAGAAAAAAAAGACGCGAGAAGAAATGTTTTCGGAAATCATGGAAGTGACCCGCAATGAAAGAGCGCATCTGAATGAGTGGAAAGACGTGGTAGCAAAGTACAGGAAAGATGCCAGTGACCATGAGGATAGGAGGGACGAATGTGAGGACAGGAGAGATGCTCGAGATGAGAGGTGGCAGCAGGAAGATCAGCGGTGGCGGGATGCAACTCTGGGGCTGCTGTGTGATCAAACTGACATGCTCCGGCGTATGGTGGAGCTTCAGGAACGGCAGCAGGATCACAGAGTGCCGCTGCAGCCCTTGTATAACCACCCTCCCCCCTTACCATGTTCCTTAGCCTCCTCACCCGCCAGACGAGTAAGAACTCGTGGGGCTAGGCTCCGTGCACCCGCCCACTCCACCCCAGTGGACAGCCTAACCAAAAGGCTCTCATTATTATGAAATTATGAAATTTTTATAGTGGCCTTTTACTTCCCTACTATTCTCCTCCGAAACCCCACCCAGGCTACCTTGTCAGTTCTCTCCCTCTTTTTATAATTAAGTAATAAAGAATACATGATTTTTAAACGAGAGTGACTTTATTTCCTTAGAAAGCAAGCTGTGATCGAAGGGGTGGTGGGTGGCTTACAGTGAATGAGTCAATCAAGGGGTGTGGGGGTTCATCAAGGAGAAAGAAACACAACAGTCAGACTATACCCTGGCCAGTGATGAAACTGGTTTTCAAAGCTTCTCTAATGCGCACCGCTTCCTGGTGTGCTCTTGTAATCTCCCTGGTGTCTGGCTGTGCGTAATCAGCAGCCAGGTGATTTGCCTCAGCCTCCCACCCCGCCATAAAGGTATCCCCCTTACTCTCACAGAGATTGTGGAGCACACAGCAAGCAGCAATAACAATGGGGACATTGATTTGGCTGAGGTCTGAGCGAGTCAGTAATGTGCGCCAGCGCGCCTTTAAACGGCCAAAGGCACATTCTACCACCATTCTGCACTTGCTCAGCCTGTAGTTGAACAGCTCCTGACCACTGTCCAGGCTGCCTGTGTATGGCTTCATGAGCCATGGCATCAAGGGGTAGGCTGGGTCCCCCAGGATAACGACAGGCATTTCAACATCCCCAACTCTTATTTTCTGGTCTGGGAAGTAATTCCCGTGCTGCAGCCGTTTAAACAGAGTAGTGCTTCTGAAGACGCAAGCGTCATGAACCCTTCCTGGCCATCCCACGTGGATGTTGGTGAAACATCCCTTGTGATCCACCAGTGCTTGCAGCATCATTGAAAAGTACCCCTTGCGGTTTATGTAGTGGGTGCCCTGGTGCTCTGGTGCCAAGATAGGGATATGGGTTCCATCTATCGCCCCACCACAGTTAGGGAATCCCATTGCAGCAAAGCCATCCACTATGACCTGCACATTTCCCAGAGTCACTACCTTTCGTAGCAGCAGCTTAGTGATTGCTTTGGCTACTTGCATCACAGCAGCCCCCACAGTAGATTTGCCCACTCCAAATTGATTCCCGATTGACTGGTAGCTGTCTGGCATTGCAAGCTTCCAGAGGGCTATTGCCACTCGCTTCTCAACTGTGAGGGCTGCTCTCATCTTTGTATTCTGGCCCTTCAGGGCAGGGGAAAGCAAGTCACAAAGTTCCATGAAAGTGCCCTTACGCATGCGAAAGTTTCGCAGCCACTGCGAATCGTCCCACACCCGCAAAACTATGTGGTCCCACCAGTCTGTGCTTGTTTCCCAGGCCCCAAATCGGCGTTCAATGGCTAGAACCTGCCCCATTACCAGCAGGATCTCCAAAGCGCAGGGGCCCGCAGTTTGACAGAATTCTGTGTCCATGTCCTCATCACTCTCGTCGCCGCACTGCCATAGCCGCCGCCTCCTCGCCTGGCTTTGCAGGTCCCGGTTCAGCATTGAGTGTACGAGAATGCATGAGGTTTTTAAAATGTCCATGATTGCTGTCTTGAGCTGAACAGGGTCCATGCTTGCTGTGCTATGGTGTCTGCACAGTTCACCCAGGAAAAAGGCACGAAACGGTTGGCTGCTGCTGCTTTCATGGAGGGAGGGGGTGAGGCTGTACCCAGAAGCACCCGCGACAATGTCTTTTGCCCCATCAGGCACTGGGATCTCAACCCAGAATTCTAATGGGCGGGGGAGACTGTGGGAACTATGGGATAGCTATGGGATAGCTACCCACAGTGCAACGCTCCGGAAATCGACGCTAGTCTCGGTACATGGATGCACACCGCCGAATTAATGTGCTTAGTGTGGCCGCGTGCATTCGACTTTATACAATCTGTTTTAAAAAAACGGTTTATGTAAAATCAGAATAATCCTGTAGTGTAGACATACCCTTATATATGTCAGTTGTGGCTCCCGCCCCCCTCCTTCTCTTGTCCTGTCTTTAATCATTTCCCTCAGTCAACTATGGTTTTCACTGGAAGCTCTGTATGGTCTTTTGTTCCCTCATGGTAGCCATGAATCAGAGCCTCTTGAAAAGACTCTTGTTAACTTCAATGTGCTTTGGATCAGGCACCTATAGACACTCATGAGAGATGTGTGTCCATTATGGTTAGGATATATTCCTGTATGGACAACTCACTCTATAGTTTACTGTGCATTTCATGCATTTATGGTTTTGAAATAATCATATTTATTACCTCTACTATTTTCACAGCTATGTTTGCCATTATACAGGGCCTGATCTTGAGCACCTGCTGAAAAATGCTAATCTCCCCCCTCCTTCCATTAAATTTCCATTAACTTCAATGACTTACAACCTTGCAATGTTGGGCCCGTAAATGACTGCCTGTTTTGGTATTGTAGTTGTAGTTAATCAACTATACATAGATAGGAAATAAAGTGATTGTAAAAGTACATGACAGAATATGGTTAAATTAAACTCTGAATTGCAAGTTACACAGACATTTTTACCAATAAGCTACCCGCATCCTTCTTCCCCCCAAAAGAAAAAAAAAAAAAGCTTAAGGGCTGTATGAGTTACTTGGGCCGTAAAATACAATGGAAGAAACAGATATAGAAATGTTTTAGTACTGCAACAATTTGTTCTTTGCAAAGATAAAACTGTAGTTTTTGACCTGAAGTGTCTTCTCTTCTCTTCTCTTCTCTTCTCTCTCTTTTTTTTAATTGGATAATTATTTAGGTCATCTCATTCCCTGTGTGGGTTAATTCCACACAGGGGACTGGAAACTCAGGGTTAGTACGATACTTTAGCAGCTGCATCATTTATACCCTTGAGTAGGATCTCAGATCAGGGGGATTTTGCACCAAGTTGCATTGAATGAGATTTTGAGTGCATGTCCCCTGTCTCATAAACACTTCAACAGCTGGGTATGCATACTACAGAAAGCCTCTTGCTGCTAACCTGACTAGTGCATTTCTATTTAATAATATAATGTTTAATCCTTATTTAAATCATACACTGATTCTTATTTGGGTTACTGGTAGAGGGAGGACATACATTTAGATATCGGGGGTTTCACATTGTAAAAATATAAAAAATAACTTGCTGTTATATAGTTGTGATTCATCCCACTCCTATATAGGGAATCCAATTCAGCAGTGAACTGATGACGTTTGCTTCTCCGCATGGTGCAAATGCAGCATGTTAAAGTGGTGAGCTAGCAGGGGACGCTCCACTCCTACTTTCTAGCACCACAGAGACTCCACTGGTCAGATAGCCACACTGTGTAGTTTATTTCCAATCCCTGCACCAACACCTTTACAGTTCTGTGTGGTAATAGTATTTATAGTGTCTGTCAGACCATCAGTCCTTTCCCCAGGTTCCAGGAGGAAAAAAGTCTTCTTTCCTTGAGATCACTTTAAGGGTATGTCTACAGTACCAGATTAGTTCGATTTAACTTAATTCGAATTACAAAGTCGAATTTGTGTGTCCACACTTAGGACACTAATTCGACTTTGTGAGTCCACACTAACGGGGCAAGCGTCGACATTGGAAGCGGTGCACTGTGGGAAGCTATCCCACAGTTCCCGCAGTCCCTGCTGCCCATTTGAATTCTGGGATTTCCCCACAATGCATGCTGGGGGAAAAAATGTGTCGAGGGTGGTCTTGGGTAACTGTTATCATTCAACGTGCTTTCGGACGTCTCAAGGGGAGATGGAGGATCTTACTGACTCGCTCGGATCTCAGCGAAACCAATATCCCCATTGTTATTGCAGCTTGCTGTGTGCTCCACAATCTCTGTGAGAGCAAAGGGGAGACCTTTATGGCGGGATGGGAGGTTGAGGCAAATCGCCTGGCTGCTGATTACGCTCAGCCAGACAGCCGTGCAATTAGAAGAGCCCAGCGGGAAGCGCTGTGCATCCGGGAGGCTTTGAAAGCTAGGTTCCTCAGGGAGCAGGGTAACCTGTGACTGTTCA
This sequence comes from Mauremys mutica, assembly GCF_020497125.1. Lineage (NCBI taxonomy): Eukaryota > Metazoa > Chordata > Testudines > Geoemydidae > Mauremys > Mauremys mutica. The sequence goes on along the minus strand of NC_059079.1, from coordinate 49,676,206 downwards.
GTTTCTTTACAGAGAAGCTGAACCTGCCCCTGCTTCAGTTACTGTTGACTTTCTTCTGCGGTTACATACCCCGTTCACCACGTTTTCCCCCTTCCAACACACGTTTAAAAATAAAGTTAATGGAACATTGTTAATTAACAATGTTTTCTTTATTAATGAATTCACGTTAAAGGGTTGAAACAGGGACGCAGACTGTGGTGGGTAGGGTGTGCAGTGATGTTAACACCGCTTCTACACTCGAGGAATGATAGGCTCCTGCTCCTAGAGAGGTCTGCAGTGCCGGACTGGTTGTTTCAACGGAGCCTGCCATCCCTCCTTTTCGGGACTCTGTGTGCGGGGGCTACGTGACCTTGTGGCGGGGGAGGACGGTTACAGATTCCCCTGCTGCGTCGCTCTGTGGTCCGGGACAAGGACCGCTGCATAAGTTCTGTAACTGCCCTCCCATGCCACAAAGTCACGTACCCCCCACCCACACAGAACATGGAAAACACCTCCCAGACTGACCAGGGTGCCTACTGACTGCACTGTGTGTGTGACCTGCTGTTGATCCTGCCCCCGTGTCTGTATCCTGGTAAAGGTGGCTGTCCTATGCAATTAACAACCCCCTTCACACACCCCCCCCTTCACAGACAGTCTTCTGTAGAAAAACTTGACGGAAATAGTAATTAACAGCAAACTACTTTTAATAATCAACTACACAGTTAGGGGATGAAACTGGGATTGGAGCTTCGGTGAGCCAGGAAGGGAAGGACTTCTCAACATTTAGGGAATGAGAGCCTTCTTGTATTTGTGCACTCTGCAGGGGTGCAGTGACAGTTTTCATGGCCCCTGTCGCCCCTCCTTCTTGTTACTTTGGGTGAGGGGGATTTGGGACTTTGTGGCGGGGGAGGGCGGTTGCAGATACAGTGCAGGGGGGCTCTGTCCTCCTGCCTGTGGTCCTGCAGAACATCCACAAGGCGCCGGAGTGTGTCAAATTTTCCCTGGGCATTTCCTGTGTGGCTGGTCAGAACATCCAAGCTCGGACTGCTGTCCAGAGTGTCAACAGAGTGGTGCACTGTGGGATAGCTCCCGGAGCTACTAAGGTCGATTTCCGTCCACACACAGCCTAATTCGACATAGCCATGTCGAATTTAGCGCTACTCCCCTCGTCGGGGAGGAGTACAGAATTCGAACTAAAGAGCCCTCTAGGTCGAACTAATTAGCTTCCTGGTGTGGACGGGTGCACGGTTAAGTCGAATTAACGCTGCTAAATTCGACATAAACTCCTAGTGTAGACCAGGCCTAAGTCAATCAGCCCTGCTCCTCTCTCCCCAGCACTTTCTTCCTGTATTTCCCATTGGTAGGCTAAATAATTCTTTAGCTGAACCGTGTCTCCCAGTGGCTTCCTTTCGGCTTTCACCTCTGGCAGTCATACGGGTCATCGACTCCTGAAGGCCATCACACACAGTAATGGTTGATTTTTCTTTCGCTGTTTCCGTAACATATTTCGGTTTTTATGGGTTTTTATGGGACAGGGTTGTTAGCCTTGTGCATAACCCCCAACCTGAAGGACCAGGGTGTCTGTTTTGTCTGACCCCTCCCACACAAACCAATCCATCATGGTTGAACCTACCAGAAGCAAAAAGCCACCCCCTCCCCCGCCCACAGACTCTGGGGATCATTAGAGCATGCAAGCTTTCCCGCCACGACAAGGCATGGACACCAGAGGACAGAAACTATTAGATGGCCTGGAATTAATTTGCATTTTTTCCTAAAATATGAAAATTTATTCATTATTTAATATGCCACTAAAAATTATAGTCCAGATTGTGAAGACCTCACTCAAACTGGTGAACACTTACTCAAGTGAGTAGGCTCATTAAAAACAACAGGAGCATTTGAGTGAATAATTTTTCCTTATTCACAGAGTCATATATTCATGGAGTTTAAGGCCAGAAGGTAATATTATTTCATCTAGTCTGACCTGCTGTATACCATAGGCCATTAAATTTCATCCAGTTAGATGTTACTGAGCTCCACACAAGGGTATGTGGCTGAAGCTTATTTTCCAGAAGGCCTCTGGTATTAATTTGAAGATACCAGGAGATGGAAAATCCACCACTTCCCTTGGTAATTTGTTCTGCTGCAGAAGTTCTTAAACTGGGGATGGGGCATGAGAAGTTTTAGGGGAAAAATAACCCTTATTGTGCACATTTTACCCACATCAGTGAATAACTAGCAAAGCTGATTCCTCTAGACTTATTAAGTTCTCAGATGGCGCTGTGTATTTTGATGGATTTCTATTAATCTTGCAAAGCATTATTCAAAGTCATTGCCATATGTACATTAATCCGTTTGCTATGATGGGGTGTGCACATTTAATTGTAAGCATGGACCACAATCTCAGTTTTGCTTTTGCTCTTATTACAATGGATCATTGGCTCATTCATACAACAGAAAGAAAGAAACTCTTACATGAAAAAACAAAGGAGCTGAAACTGATTCAAGTGTATATATCAGTTTATGTACTTGTGTGGCTGGGGCAGGGTCATAAACTACTACAGACACACAGAAGGAGGGCACAATCAAATAAGTTTGAGAACTACTGTAGTGGTTAATCACTGTGACTGTTTAAAAAAAAAAAGGGCCTGATTTCTAATTTGAATTTGTCTGTCTTCAGCCTCCAGACATTCATTCTTGTTATGCCTTTCTCTGCTAAATTAAAGAGTTCTTTAATACCCAGTATTTTTGCTCTCTGAAAGTATTTATGCACTCTAATTAAGTCACCTCAGTCTTCTTTTGCATAAACTAAACAGATTGAGCTCTTTAACTTGCTCACTGTAAGGCAATTTCTCCAGCCATCAAATTATTTCTGTGGCTCTTTTTTGTACCCTTTACAATTTTTCCATCATCCCTTTAAAAAATATTCTAAGGGCTATAATTTTGCATTGCTATATTAAATGGAATTTTGTTTGAATGGGCCTAGTTTACTAAGTGATCCAGATCACGCTGTATGATTGCCCTGGTCTCATCATTAGTTACCATTCTGCCAATCTTTGTACCATTACCAATTTTATCAGCAGTGATTTTACACTTGCTTCCAGATCATTGATGAAAATGTTGACTAGTGTCAGGCCAGGTACCAATCCCTGCAGAATCCCACTTGAAACATTTTGATTCAATGAAGATTCTCCAATGACAACTACTTTTTGAGATCTGTCAGTTAGCCAGTTGTTTTGGCACGATCTACCTTTAGTAAAACCATGTTGTATTTTGTCCCAATTACCATTGACCTCAATGTCCTTAACTACTTTCGCCTTCAAAATTTTATCCAAGACCTTGCATACTACAGATGTCAATCTGACAGGCCTGTAGTTACCCAGATCATTTTTTCCCCCTTTCTTAAAAATAGGACCTATGTTAGCAATTTTCCAGTCATACGGTACAACCCCTGAGTTTACAGATTCATTAAACATTCTTGCTAATGGGCTTGCAATTTCATGTGCCAGTTCCTTTAATGTTCTTGGATGAAGGTTATCTGGGACTCCCGATTTAGTCCCATTAAGCTGTTTGAGTTTGGCTTCTACCTCGGATGTGGTAATATCTACCTCCATGTCCTCATTCCCATTTGTCATCCTGTCATTATCCCTAAGCTCCTCATTAGCCTCATTAAAGACTAAGGCAAAGTATTTGTTTAGATATTGGGCCATGCCTAGATTATCCTTAACCTCCACTCCATACTCAGTGATGAGTGGTCCCACTTCTTCTTTCATTGTTTTCTTCTTATTTACATGGCTATAGAACCTTTTACTATTGTTTTCATTCTCTTTGCAAGGTCCAACTCTACATGGCTTTTGGCCTTTCTCACTTTATCCCTACATGTTCTGACCTCAATAAGGTTGTACTCTTTAAAATTCTCTCACAGCTCACAAAATGTCAGTCAGTCCAAAAGAAGTCTCCTCTCCACATACAGATTTGTGAAAAGTACTGAATATGCTTTGTGTGTTCTTTGGGCTTCTTACTGTGATCCAGAAGGAGAAAGCTTAGAACCTTTATAATGCTGAATTGCACTGTGTGGCTATTACTAAGGTAAAATATACAAGTATGATCATGGAATAGGCGGCTTGTACAGCTGTTAGTGGACTAGAGAGTGCCTAGGTATATATTAGAATGGTCACCTTCTCCAAAAACACTGAGAATTAACACTGAGACTCCTCTGTATCAATACTGGAAGTTAAAATCAAGACTTTCCAGAGCAGTCCAGCAAGCTAATTTAAAACACAGTATTCAAAATTGATTTAGTAGCATTGGCACAGAAATCTGCTGCTTGCAGTGTACTATTGTTTACAGGTATAACTGTTCATTAGTGATAAATTTGGTATAAAAATAAAATTAATGATTATTGTGATTAAAATATAAGAACAAAAATAACAAAGATTTCAGATCAAATCATTGCTTGTGTTTATCATTGCAGATTTTGAGAAATCATTACTACTGTTCCTTTTTACTTCCAAAAAAATAAAGTGCCTTCTGCAGTTAATCTAAGCTGTTTGCCCTTGTGGATCATAAATTACAAGTAAATTCAAAACATATGTCTCATCGCTATCACCAGTACGGGATCACACAGTGAAGGAGCCTGACATCATGATCCTGTGTTCTCATAGACCTGGAACAAAAACCCAGCTGCCAACTCTTCTCCCTTAATTTTAGTGTTGAGGGGAGCAGAGCAGGGCAAAAGATAATGATATTGCAACAATTTAATTTTCAAAATTGAGGGTTTTTTGCTTTAAAATGGACTCATTCTTCATTATGAAAATCTCTGAATCCTTTCATGAGTTGGCAGCATGTATGGTAGATCTAAACCCCATCCTAAACAGTCTCCAATCTGGCTTCTGCCCCTTTCACTCCACTGAAACAACTCTTGCCAGAGTCTCATCAAATGACTTCTTCCTAGCCAAAGCTCAAATCAGTACTCAATACTCATCCTATTTGACCTGTTAGTCATCTTTGACACAGTTGAACATGCTCTTCTTGAAACCTTGCTCTTCCCTTTGCTTCTGAGATTGTCCCCTCCTGGTTCTCATCCTACTTTTCTAATCACTCCTTCAACATGTACTTCAGAGAACCCTTTACATAATTCCCTCCAGCTTTCTGTGGTGGTTCCACATGGCTCTGCCCTAGATCCCCTTCTCTTCTCCCTGTACACCACAAATGTAAGTTCAACCACCATCCTTATGCTGATGTCTCACAGAACTACCTCTCTACTCTAGACCAGTCTCCTCTGTCCAAACTAATATCTTGCCCTCTCACTGACATCACCTCATGGATGTCTAGCTCTCAGGTCAAGCTTAGCATGACTAAAACAGAGCTCCTAATCACCACACATATTCAAGCCCTTCCCTTCTCCTTTGTCAATCACTGTGGACAATACCACCATCTTGCCTGTCACTGAAGACCACAACCTGGATACCATCTTCAATTTTTCTAGGTTTTCTAGGTCCTCACATATAGGCTTTCTCCATATCATTTCCAAGGTACGTACTTTCCGATCTGTTCTCTCATTCAGGTTCTCATCATGTCTCAATTACTGCAACATCCTTCTACTCCACTCACAATGCTGCTATAGTGATCCCTTTTCTAGCCTGTCACATTAATCATGTCAACCCTCTCTTGACATCACTCCACTATCGCCCTCGTCTCTGGTGCCTCAAACTTCTTTCTTCATTTTCAAGGCCCTTCATGCTCTAACCCCACCCTATCTTCCATCTCTCACTCATTATTGAGATATTAACTTCTGCCTCCAATTGACCATGATGTGGGTTTCTGTCTCCCACATGTTTACATATGCCAACAAACACTTTTGTGCTTTTTCCCATGGTGTCCCTCATGCTTGGGAGAAGCTCCCCATCAACATCTGCAAAATTATGTTGTTGATCCTCCTTCAACCCCTTCCATAAAACTGTAATTTGCTGTGATACCTACAAAAACCCCATCCTGATTAGGACACTGTGGTACTGAGACTGCTGCTTATCAAATTGACTCATTGTTTCTTTGTACTTCTCAGTCTACCTTTTTTTTTTTAAATCTTTCTCTAGTTTTATATTTAAATTTTAAAGTATGTGGACCAGAGACTGTCTTTTTGTTCTGTCTTTGTACAGCACTTACTACAGCAAGGTACTGGTACATGACTAGGTTTCCTACGTTCTCTAATCATATATCTTGATTTGTTTTAGAAGGCAGCTTGAAAGTTGTATCGGAGCTAATAATGCATGAAAATTAGGAAAACAACTTTCATTAAATTTTGCCAACTTTTCCCCAGTTTTGATCAAAGCTACTTTGTCTCAGATCCTCAAAGGTATTTAGGCACCTGATACTTTGGGAATCTGGGCTTTCATGCTTTGGAATCATCACATTTCACAAAAATAATTGCATTCACATGGACTGTGAATGCATTCAGATGTATTTGGTTGACACACAAATTCAGTGATGGAAGTAATATGGGAATCCAAATTATATACCAACCATCCTTCTGCTAACTTTCCCCTTTGACTAAAGGCATATTCCTGCCATTTGTCACTTATATTCCTAGTCTAGGGGTAGTGTTGGATCCCCAGCTGCTATTATGTGATCACATAGCAGTAATCCCCAGGAAAGCATCTAGCTATTTGTGCCTGGCCAGGAGATTGTAAGCATTGTTTCTTTCCAATGCTGAATTTGTTGCTATGATCCATGCCTTTGTTGGGACTTGGTTACTGCATTAGACTTCACATGTAGATATATGGTCACTTTAGAGCAGGACATTCTTCACCTGTTTTATTTTTGTAGAAAACTAAATAGATAAATATGTTTAATGTTATCATACTTGTTGGTTTTTGTTATATTAGTCTTTAGTATCATATGTTCCCTCCCTCATTCAGTTCCAGGAAAAAGAAAATTATTTTTCTTTTAAAAAGGACTTGTGACTATGATACTACTGTTCCATTTCTATAAAAATAAAACTTCCCAGCTTATTGTCATTGTCCTGTCTTTAGTATGCTTATTAATTACTCATCTATAATCAGCTATTGTATAGAGCTATATGAATAACTGATTTAGTGATTTGCTGAAAATTTTTAGGGAAAAAAATGGACTTTATTATTTTTTTTAAATGTTCAGTGACTTAAAGTTGAAAGAAATCTTTTGGGGAGTTAAATGAAACATTTTGTTTTGATTATGAGCATTTTTAAGGATTTTTTTTAAATAAAAAAAATGAAAATGAAAGAAATTTCAAAACAAAGTCACTTCACATTTGTTTAACTGCCTGAACAATTTGGCAAAACAGACACATATATGTGAAACATTTGGGGGTCACCAAATCTGCATTTTTGTACTTATTAGACATCTGGATCTACAAAAAACTTGAATAATATCAAATCATATATCTTTATTTATTGCTACATCAATTATCTACCCTAACATGCTACCTCTTTTTTTGTAAAATAAAATATAGGAGACTGTGATGTAGCCAGCTTTAGGTAACAAAAGACCAAGTAATTGGTAATTCTTAAAATATAACATAGGCAAAGGACATGGAACTTGGAAGAGATGTTTCATTTCCACAGTTAATGGCTATAAATCACTTATTCTGTCAATATGATATAGCTTAGATGGTTTTAATTGCAAGTAAATTAAGGTACATTAAGCATTTTGAAATTAGTTTTAATTAGTTGTAATGCAAAACCATGGAGACTGTCCAGACTTAATTCTTAGGTCTTTCCTTTGTGATTCTTTCAAATAAATGTTGTAAATCTTTTTGAGTTTAGAATGGAAAAATCAAGACTGATATCTACTTTTGGTGTGTAATTGCTGTACCTTTGTGATACAAGATAACATGGTAGTGCTGCAATAGCTGTGTACATGGCAACACTAATAATTATGTACTCCTTTTGAGATCAGCTTGGCAGTCTGTTTCCTGCTTTCCTACAAAGTACAGTTGAATTATAATAATTACAAAACTCAAAGTGTGTCTGGAGTTGGTTGATCATTTAGTTTCAGGTTAAATAGTTCTGGAGAGTTAGATAGGGATGTTTGTTGTCAATGGTTAGGGTTCATACAAGTGGTAACCATAGAAATGTAATTAAAAAAACACTTTAAAATATAATTGTGTCCCATTACAGCCATTTGATCTGCATTTGTTAATGTTTCCCGATGAGCAGTGATTGAAATGTGTGCTATCAGATTTCAAAAGCTTTGCTATAACAAAATTAGGAGACTACTGCAGCAAGTGTTTGAAGGCCCTTTCACCCCTCCTTGAGTGCACTCTGAGCAATTTGCAGTTTTCATGTTTCTTCCTTTGCAAAGGACCCATGTATCATTGTAACACTCCATTAGCAGAAGGGCTACATACTGCTTCTTCCAGACCATGGCATATTAATTATTCTTTGGAGGTAATTTGAGAGCAAGATGAGGTAATTCTTTTTCCTTCCTAATCCCATGGTTTCCCAGGCCTGAGTGTGCTGCCTCCCTATTGCCTTTCTGCATGTTTGGGCCAGCAATACGGGAAACTGTCAGAGAACAGAACTTGAAGCAAACAAGTCCCAGATCTTCAATATCAGTATTCTTCTTTAGCTTCCTGATGAACATCAAGACTAAAAAAAAAAAAAAAGAGTTTGACCTATTAGGTTGCTCTGAGTCAACAGCTAAAGAGTGCATTACAAGACTTGAAATTCAGTTCAAATGGCCATAAACACAGTCCACACACAGAGCTGCACAGCTATTTAAAAAAATCACAAAAACCAAAACCATAAAGCAGGCCTGCACAACCTACGGCCTCACTGTGCGGCCCGCGGGGGGATTCTGAATCCCCTGCACACGGTGCTCTGCGGGCAGCCCAGAGCCCTTTGAATCCCAGCCGCGGCAGGGAATCAAAGGGCTCTGTGCTGCCCGCAGCCGCGGGGAGCCCAGAGCCCTTTAAATCTCAGCTGCGGCCAGGGCCCGCAGCCACAGGGAGCCCAGAGCCCTTTAAATTCCAGCCGCGGCGGGGAATCAAAGGGCTCTGCACTGCCCGCAGCAGAGGGCAGCCCAGAACCCTTTGAATCCCGGCCCGCAGCCGCTGATTGCCCCCTCCACGGACCCCTGCCCTAACTGCCCCCCAGGATCCCCACCCGCTATCTAACACCGCTGGTCCTTGTCCCCTGATACCCCTCTCCCAGGACCCCACCCCCTATCTAAATGCCGCTTCTCCTTTGTACTTATTTTTTGTATTGTCCCCCGATTGCCCCCTCCCGAGACCACTGCCCCTAACTGCCCCTTGGGATCCCAGCCCCTATCTAAGCCTCCCTTCTCCTTGTCCCCAACTGCCCCCTCCTGAGACCCCACCCAACTTCTCCCCAGGACCCCACCCCCTACCTGTCCCCTGATGAACCCCTGAGACTCCCATGCCTATCCAACTGCTGCCTGTCCCCTGACTGCCCTCCCCGAACCTCCGCCCCATCCAGCCCCCCCTGCTCCCTGTCCCTTGACTGCCCCCCAGAACCTCCTACCCCTTCTCCCACCTCCAGCCCCCAGCCCCCTTACTGTGCCACTCAGACCAGCATGTCTGGTTCCATGCAGCTCCAGACATGTTGCTGCTATGCTCCCCCGCGGAGCCCACAACCTCCCCCTCCCCCCCGCCCCAGCACCTGCCTTCCAGATTTGAACACCTCAAAATTCAGGAGTGCTCAAGCTCAGTTTGGGCAGCTGTTACTTCATTTCTCCCAAATCAAATATACTGATCCACTGTAACTTGCTGTAGAAAAAGTAGGATAAAATTGAGCAAGAAATGCTTATTAGCACTGGAATTGCTATTTTCAACAGCCATTGCCTTTTTGTTTGTTTAAAAGGAAGACAGTGATATTGCATTGGCAAATTCCCCATAGAAAGAAAGAGTGGAACAAAAGAATAATAAAGGCACCTCAACTTTTCCTCATTTATGGAGGACAGTCTTATAATATGCATCCAGATATCCTCCAATCACACAAGCTGAAAATTGTTCCACTTTACTGCAGCTCTGTAACCATATGGGAACCAATCCTGTCTGTGTTTTGTGCACATCCAAAATTCCTGCTGAATGACCCGCCCTGGGAGCGAGTTACCAGTGACCCAGGGCTGGGGCGGCAGGAGGTGTAGGGGGGAGCCCAGGGCTGGGGCAGCAGCGGGGTGGGGGGAGGGCACTGGTGGGGAGGAAAGGGGGAAGCCCAGCGCTGGGGTGGCAGGGGGTGTGGGTTGGGGGAGAGCCCAGGACTGGGGCAGCAGTGGGGTACAGGGGGGAGCCCAGGGCTGGGACGGGGGGCTCCCAAATTTTTTTTAGCTTGGGGCAGCAAAAAACCTAGAGCCGGCCCTGCCAGGTTCCCCCAGCCGCCGGAGACCCGGGCCCTTTAATTTGCCCCTGAGGGTTCCCAGCCACCTCTTCAGCTAGGAGCCCCCGGTTGATTTAAAATAAAGTATCACCTCCCCACCCCCAACCTTCCTTTTTGGCCCACAGCTGTTTTGGTGGGGCGACGCTGGGGAAGGAGGGTTTGTTTCCGCAGGGCTGGGCAGCCCTGGGGCGGAGTGTTTCTGCGGGGCCCAGAGGTTTCGGCCCTTAGCTGTTTTCCTTGGAGGAATGTGGCCCTCGCCGCTTTACGAGTTGTGCAGGCCTGCCATAAAGGTATCATTGGAGTAACCTTGCAATAACATCTCTTTCTGGGTATGAAATTGCATATAATCTAAAGCCAGAAGAAATGTATTGTCTAGTTGTGATGAACAGTACTAATGTTCATTGTAATTTCCTTTTTGGTTTTCTTTCCTTGAATCCTAATCTAGAAAACTGTACCCACCCACTCTTCATTGTTGAATAGCAGTGTGCTGGCATTGTAAATACTTTTGATATGTAATAATTTCCATTAAAAGGTCAATACATAATTATCAAAGCCTTTGTCACCACTATGTTAGATTATAGTAATAATTTATGCTTAGGGCCATACCTGAAGACCACTTGGAAGCCTTGAATGTGATTACCCTCTTACATACCACTGTTTTTGTAGGCAGAATATTACACTTAGGTTCAAGAGAATTAAACGGTTTCTCAGTTGTTTCTATGGGTAATTCAAGGCACTGGCTGTGATTTATTGAAGTTCTTTATGATTTGGCTCCTGCAAATCTTAGAGACCACCCTCTCCACTGGTATTTGAAACTACACCTCTACCCCGATATAACGCTGTCCTTGGGAGCCATAAAATCTTACGACATTATAGGTGAAACTGTGTTATAGTGAACTTGCTTTGATCCACTGGAGCGTGCAGCCCCACCCCCCAGAGCACAGCTTTACCGCATTATATCCAAATTCGTTTTATATCGGGTCATGTTATATCGGGGTAGAGGTGTAATTGTATCACTAGCACTGACAGTTCCTAAATATATGTTTGTAAGCAGGGCTTTCTCAGTGAATGATCCTTGACTATGGAGCTTACTTGCCTAGATTTGTTGCCTGAAGAATATATTGCCTAATTCTCTGTTTACTTAGGCTTTTTCTGAGGGTCTGACTTGTGTCAGGAGGGGATGAGTTTCTGTGTCAATGAACTGTTCCTGTATTAATACTTTATATGCATTGTAGTGTCTGACTTTATATGCAACTAGAGCTTTTACATAGGTGCATTTATTTTTTCTGTAACACCAGATGATTAAGTATCTGGAATACTAGATGTCTTCTATTCTAAGAAAATATTGTGGCATTGAAACTACTGCAGCTGGGTACCTTCCTTCCTCCTTCAAATGCTGACTTCCTAATGGTGTGTCCACTATATAATGTGACCTTTCACCTGTTCTTCCTTTTCTCTATATTGACATTCCATTTATGAGCATTATCTCACCTGGTATAACTAATGCCTGTTTGATCTTCATCTCAGAGTAACTTAATCTTCTGTTTCACATTTTGTTCCCAAATTCCCTTTTGGGTTGTATGAGTTGTGCAAAAGTTCCTTTTACCTGCTGCTAAGGCCATTTCATGACAACCCCTGCTTGAATTCAGGAGGTTGATTTCCCTTCTGTTTAAGCGTACTAAAACATCACACTAAAACAGATCTACTACAGAAGCTAATCTGATGTTTCATGAATCCAAAATTTTCCTCTCCACATTGTTGATGCATCTTCACTATCAATCTTAGTAAGTAGATTTTAATATATCCATATGTTATAGCATGCTAGAAATGTAGGATTAAAAGGGCCCTGGAGGCCACCAAGTCCAGCCACTTGTGCTGAGGCAGGATCAAGTAAACCTAGAACAGGGGTAGGCAACCTATGGCACACAAGTTGATTTTCAGTGGCACTCACACTGCCTGGGTCCTGGCCACCAGTCTGGGGGGCTCTGAATTTTAGTATAATTTTAAATGAAGCTTCTTAAACATTTTAAAAACCTTATTTACTTTACATACAATAATAGTTTAGATATATATTTTAGAAAGAGACCTTCTAAAACCGTTAAAATGTATTACTGGCACACAAAACCTTAAATTAGAGTGAATAAATGAAGACTCAGCACACCACTTCTGAAAGGTTGCTGACCCCTGACTTAGACCATCCCTGATGGATATTTGTCCAACTTATTCTTAAAAATCTCCAGTGACAGGGATTCTAGCAATGTTCTTTGGAAGCCTATTTGAGAACTTAACTACCCTGGTAGCTTGGAAGTTTGTCCTGATTTCCAATCTAAATCTCCCTTGCTGCAGATTAAGTCCATTACTATTTGTCCTACCTTCAGCTGACATGGAGAACAATTGATCATCATCATCCTTTTTATAACATCCCTTAATGTATCTGAAGAGTTGGCAGGTCTTCCCTTCCTTAATCTTCTTTTCTCAAGACTAAACTTGCACAGTTTTTGTAACCTTTCCTCGTAGGTCAGGTTTTCTAAACCTTTTCTCACTCTCTTGTGGACTCTCTCTCTCCAATTGTCCACATGTTTCCTAAAGTGTGGCATCAAGAATTGGACACAGTACTTTCCCATGTCAAATATGCGCCTGATTCTTTTTTGGTACTACCACCTATCCAGTTATTCCCCATGTTCTAGTTGTGCATTTGATTCTTCTTTCCTAAGTGAAGTACTTGGCACTTATTTATTGAATACCATCATGTTGATTTCAAAACTAATTCTCTAATTTGTTAAGGTTATTTTGAATTCTAATCCTGTCCTCCAAAATGCTTGCAACCTCTCCCAGTTTGTTGTCATCCACAAATTTTATAAACAGACTCTCCCGGCCATTTTTCAAATCATTAATGAAAACCTTTGACTAATAGTGGATCCAGGACTGACCCCTTTGAGACCTCACTGGATACACCCTCCCATTGTGACAGCAAATCATTAAATAACTACTATAACATCTATATTTTGTAAGGGTTCCTAGTTCTTGGGTAGGTTATGATTCTCATCACTGATCACCTTATATAAATGAAATAAAATACCAAAGGAAGAAAGATTTTTATTTGTGTTGCTGTGTGAACTGATAGTTAGTACAACTACATTCTTGCTCTGTTCCCAGTGTTCAAAGTAAAATAAGCATGTTGTTTTTCCTCTTCCTAACTTGAAATAATTAGACAAGCATTGATACCCTTAGAATTTCCAGTGTAATCCTGATTTCCCTAAATGAGACTAGATTGTCATTCTTCACAGGGGGTCAAAGTTTATTCTTGGTGCTGCTTATAGTTGCTTGCTCTGTGTTTCCCCCAAGGCTGATTATAACACAATAGAGGAGTGTAGAGTGAGTGAGCATACTTTAATGACCTTTCTGAATGCAACAAATGAAAACAAGAGGAGGGGTGTTAAATCATAAAAGATTTGCTTTACTGAAAATCTGCAGAGGAGTTACTCTGCTTGTTCTTTACAGAGGACACTTTTCCCTGTTGCAGTTCATCTGAGATGCTAGTCAAATTCTGGAGTGGATTCTCTGTTCACAAGAGTGGATTCACGGTATTACCTTTCCTTATTTTCCCTAACATTTATTCTAAAGTTTTGGGAGATTTACATTTAAACTATAAACAATTAGTCATATTTCAAACTTTTAACCTGAAACTTACACTTGCAGCATAATCCTCTTGATCTTCAGAGAATTCCAGGGCAATATGATGTCCCTTATATGGGACATACAGGAGTGGGTCTTTGATCTGACATGGTCCATGTTATTGGAAGTTTTGAAGAAAGTTTCACCCAGTGGTCATCCTAAAAAAAAAAAAACAAAAAAAACCAACGCCACTACTAATTGACTACAATAATCCTGTTTTAAAACCAGATTCTGACACCCTTATTCATACCAGAGTAGCTCTTTCTTCTTGAGTGGTCCCATTGACTACTGTGTAACATTTTGTGGAGTAAGATACTATTCAACATGGATAAGCTAACCAGGATTTCTCCTTTAGATGACTCATAACTTTGGGTTAGTTTGTGATACCTGTACTCACACTGAGTAATGCTTTATGCTCCAAGTAGTCACACTGATTTCCAGAGATAGCTTGTGATGGAAGATACTACTCAGTGAAAATGGATATCACAGTCTGATCCTTCATCTCAATATTTTCAGTATTCAATGTATTTCCTATAACACAGGGAAGCACAAAGGAATATTTCAGACACTAAGATAGCATCGAAGATACAATTGAAAAGTTTAAGAGTGACTACTGCTTCTATGAATTTAAATAATGATATACTTTAAGAAATCTAGGGAATGTTGTTTCTAGGCAGATTAAGATAAGGGATTCAGGCATCATAATCTTAAGAAGAAAAGGTAAGCAAGAAATCCTGCAACGTTATTAGTTCCTACCTCCTAATGTTAGTGCTCAGTGTTAGAATTCTCTTTGCATAATCTTCTAATTGAAAGAACATTTTTTGTGTGTGATTTTTTTATTATTACCTTAAATGCTACATCTAGGTAACTTTATTTTGGATGCCCTCCAGTTCTCACAGAGCCCACTTCAGCCAGTTTGCAGCAATGGCCATCAGTATCCCATAGTTTCAAATAGACAGCTTCCTCAGTCAAGTGAATCCTGTGACCTTAGCTGCCCATTTCTATTGTTTATAACAGGGTGGAAATGGGAACAAATTCATTGTATTAAAGTAATTTTGATTGTATTTTTTCCCCTCAAAGTTTGTAGCTGACAGTACCTTTAAAGCTTTTCACTGTTGAAACATGCAGGGAATATAACGGGTTAACATAGATTTAGTATCTTGATGAAGAAAGAAGTGGACTTTTACATTAGGCTTGTCTACAAATTCAGACTCTTGCTGATGACATTGAGAAAACTGTGAGCTGTTTGGGAGATATCTGCCATTATGACTAGTTGCTAGTCAGTTCAGCACTGAAGTAATTATTAAAAATTGTCATTTGGTGGGGACACATCTTAATATTACAAATACTGATTCAGGGATAGATGCACCCCATGTTAGGGGCATTCTTAAGAAGATCAAGATAGGGAAATTTGTGGGCACATTTCATAATGAATCTTATCACTATCCTAGCTCAACCTTTCACAGAAGATTTTTTGGTTGGTTGACATTTTGGAAAAACTGAAACATGAACAAAAGACTACAGGATTCTATGGAAAAATCTATAGAGATGGCAAATATGAAGAAGGTTAACATTTCTGGGTCTGTAGCAGCAAAACTGCAGAAAGAAAGTAAATCTGTATGCTTGAGGCTGTCACTAAACATATGAATGCTAGTTTCACCCAGCTACAGTGACTGCCATTCATGTCTGTTGACTGCTTACAGTTGCCCAATGATACAAACAAACATTGCCAATCTGCTGGATCACTTTATAGAGGTAATGAGTGAGGAGGAAAATGAATTCCCTACATATTATACTTAAACCTTATCAGATCCAAAACAAACAACAGTGCACATCCACATGTAACACTTTAAACTATCAGGCCATGTGACTTTCAGTATATGTTGCTTCTGGTGGAAATTGTATTGTTCTCACTATCGCATAGCACTGCAGTTATAGAAGGTGAATTATCAATAAACTAAAGTAAAAAGGATGGCATGCTGCTGTGGGAACTAGCCTGGGACTCAGGAGGCATGGGTTACATTCCCTACATTGCCACACACTTCCTTTGTGACTTTGGGTAAGTCACTTAGTTGTTCTGTGCCTCAGTTTCCCCATCTGTAAAATGGGTATCACACTATTTTCCTATCTCAAAAGGGGAATTGTGAGAATAAAAGACTGATGTGCTCAGATACTATGGTAATGGGGGCCAAACAACTGCAGCTATCTATTTACAGTATTGTGGCAGAGCTCTGACCTTGTCCCCATGGGTCCCACGCTTGTAGGTGGTATATGCTAGCCTCAGTGGCTCACTGCAACCCTCCTCGTAGCCCTTCTCCCTCTAGGGCCAGGGTTACACTCTACTGAGCCCTTTTCATCATAAGCCAGCAAGGAGGTTGGTGAGAGAACTCCCACAGTCTGTTGTCCCTAGGGGCTTGTTTCAGAACAGTTTAGCCTCCTGTCCTGACAGGGGCCTGACTTCCCCTCCCAGGAGATGTTCCTGTAGTGGTGGGTTGGGGAGAACCCAGGCCCGCACTCTACTCCGGGTTCCGGCCCAGGGACCCCAATGGTAGCAGCAGTTGGCAGCCAACCTTTCACTGCCAGAGTTGCTACATTTCCCTGGGCCACTTCCTCACAGCTCTCCTGCTTCTCCCTTCTTCACCCTTATCTTAGGGCTCCTTTAACGATGGTTTGAGGCTGTCCTCAGTAACCAGCCCTTCAGCCACACTTCCTCTCCTCTGGCTCCCTGACTCCCCTGCCTGACTGGAGTGAGTCCTTTTATAGTATAAGAGGGGGCTTAATTAGAGTCAGGTGGTCACATTAGCTTAATGGCCCCACCTGACTCTTTGCAGGTTAATTGGAGTCAGGTGTTCTCATTAGCCTGGAGCAGCCCCTGCTCTGGTCACTCGGGGAACAGAAATCTCTTTCTCCAGTGGCCAGAAGATCCCCCTTCGACTTCTCTGCTGTAGAGGGTAGGAGGGAGAGGGTGGCTGCTGCTGCTGCTGCTGTTCCTGCTTGGGCCCTTGCTGCTGCTGCTGCTGCTGCTGCTGCTCTAGCTGCTCCCCTGGCCGGGTTAGACACCACCACCCATTCCCTTTCTCTGGTATCTGCTTACTGGCTGGCTAGTAGATTTCCCCCCGCCACCTCAGTTGCTGCTGTTACTCCACCTACGGCCCCTTGGGGGGGGGGGCTGCTGGCCTACTCCCCAGAGGAGGGGAGTGAGGGATCCCAGCTCCAGCCCTTGTTGCTGAGGACGCCACTACCACCACCACCATCTGAGCAGGGTCCCTCCTGCCTGGCCACCAGACCACCACCTGGAGCTGCTGTGTTTGCTACTAAGGAGCTGCTGGAGCCCCAAAGAGGAGGAGGAGGAGGAGAGTGCCGCCTGCTGCTGGAGGACCACGTAGAGACTCTGAAGACCACCATGGAGGGGGCACTAAAGGATTGAGTATTTTTCGGACTGTGCTCTTGTGGTGGGGGTTTGGACTGTGTCTGTTGGGACACCGGGGGTGTGGCGTGGAGCCTGCCCCCGGTCCATCCGTGTCCCCCTTCGCCCCCACCACCATCGTTGCCCCCTCCACCACCCCCGCTGGCTGTTTTCCATCTGCCTCGACCTCCTGCCTCTGGGACTGAGCTGCTCACCTGGCTTCCCTCCCCGCTGCAGGCCATTTCTATCGTTTGGGCCTGCAGCAGCAGCCAGCTAGCATTGACTTTTTGCACAAGTGCTTGTGGGCGCACCCCCCACCCCACCCCCTTTGCCTGGCCCCCTCTCCTTTGCCACATTTGTCTGCCCTACTCATTTTACTCTGTGGCCCTGATTGTCCTGCCCCAGCCCTGCGGCTGGCCTCCTGTCCTTCTGCCCCATTCCTAGCTCGACGTCCCCGCACCCTGTGATCCCCCAGCCCTGATTGGCCCCTCCCCTTGTGCACCCATGCCCCCTCCCATGCGCTTGTGCCCTTCCCCATTTGAGTTTGCCCTTGTTCACTGCACTCCCCTATGCTGTTAGCCCCCCGGATTCCCTAGTGCAACTACGGGAGCCGGAATTCCCCTCTGAGTCGGTGACCTGCCACCCTCCCGCCTCTGGGTCCTTGATAGCTTCCCGCACCCCTCTTAGCCTTCCCTTTCTGGCACCCTCCTCCCCTGCCTGCAGCCTAGCAGGGAGGGGCGGTTGCCTCCTCTCCTTCCCCTCCCCTCGCTGTTTGTCCCCCTCCCTGCTCTCGTTATGGCGGGGGACGCGGCGGAGGAGACCCCTCGCGATGCTTCCACCGCCCCTCCTCCAGAAACCCCCATGTCCATTCCCCAAGCCTCTACCTCGACCGCCGCTGCTGGTCTACCTACCACCGCCCCCGCTGGGGCACTGGCAGCGGCGAATACCGGGGAGACCTCCTCTGCTGCCACGTCCCTCGCCTCTTCTGATTCAGGAGGAGCCCCCCCAGCTGGTGGGAAAGGTCGGGGTGGGAAGAAGGGTAAGGGCCCCAGTAAAAAGACCAAGCTCTCCATGGCGAGGACTGCCCCCGCTGCCGCAGCCCCACTATCGGCTGCGGCATCCCTCCCCGCTGTTCCCTCCACCAGCTCCGCGGGTGTCCCTCCCCCGGCCCCCAGGGCGTACACCCAGGTGGCGGCAGCCCCCCCCACCTGCCGCTGCTTCTCCGACTGCCGCTTCCGCTACCATCTATGGTGGCCGGGGCCCCTTCCCCACCTTGACCAGGAAGCACGGCGTCCGTTGCCTCCTGGTGCCCGCCTCGCCCCACGTGGAGACCTATGTGCGGGCATTGGCGAGGGTGGTGGGGCTCACGGCCATCGTGGCGGCCTCCAAAATGTACGGGAGGGTAGTCTTCTTCCTGGCGTCAGAGGCCACTGCCCAGGAGGCGGTAGAGACAGGTCTGGCAGTGGGGGGCGTGTTCGTCCCCCTGGAGCCGTTGGAAGACCTGGGGGTCTGCTTGTTCCTGACCTCCGTCCCTTCCTTTCTGCCCAATGCTGCCCTGCTGCCTGCCCTTTCCGCCCTGGGGCACCCTATCTCCGTCATCAGCCCTCTCCCGTTGGCCTGCAAGGATCCCGCCCTCCGTCACGTCCTCTCGTTCCGCCAAGTGCAGCTTCAACTGCCGCCGGCAGTGCGTGACGGAGAGGCGCTCGAGGGGTCCTTTGTGGTCCCCTACCAGGGAGCCCGCTACCGGGTGCATTACTCGACGGGGGAGGCCCGGTGCTACCTCTGCCGGGCGATGGGGCACGTCCGGAGGGACTGCCCCTTGGCCCAGCATGGAGGAGTGTCCGGGACCCCGAGCCCCGGCAAGGCGCCAGCCCTGTCACCGTTGATGCCTCTGGCTGCCCGGCACCCAGAGCCGTCCCTCCTCCTTCTCAGTCCACCGCTGTGGGGGGAGGGTGCGGTGGAGATACAGCCGGGTGTGGGAGAGGGCCCGCCCCAGGGAGACTCCTCCTTCATTCATGCTGTCCCTCCATTGCCTCCCCGAATCCCTAAGCCATCGCCCTTATCCTCCGACCCGACCCCTGTTAGCCAGCACCCGGATGATGCCGTGGAGGGCTGGTCTTTAGTGCAGGGGAAGCGGGGCAAGCGGAAGGCTCGGGCCCCATTACATTCATCGGATTTGGAGACCCCCCCGGAAGAGCAGGAAGGGGGACACCGATGACGAGCCTTCCGCCTTGCCCCCTGACGACGCCCATTTTGTGGTGCCGGCTGGGGACAATGTGGCAGCACGGGACGGTGACACTGCCCCTCCTCCGGGGTCCCTTCCCGAGGAAGCCCCCGAGGGAGCCCCTCTTGCCCCCTTGCCATCTGAAGCCCCCGCAAGCACTGAGGTGGGCGTCGCTTCGGGTGTTGGCGGGGAGGGCCTCGGTGTGGCGGATGGCAATCTCCCCTCCATCTACGAGGAGATCGAGGCTCTGGGTCTGACCCCGGTTATGCAGGGGGAGGACGACCTTTTGCCAGCGGGCCTCGATCTGTGTGACCTCACCTCGGTCCCCCTGTCCCTGGGTTCCCTTCCCCTGACTGCTGCTTCTGCTCCCGCCTCTGCGGGTCCCCTGGGGTCTTCCATCAGCCCGGATGCAGGTGGCACCTCACTGACGGCCGCCGAGCCCATTGAGGCGACGGCCGGTGCCCCGCTGCCCGGACCCGATTCTCAGGGGGTGTCCCTCTTGGGTGTGGGCCAACCGACCTCCTTCCCGGACGCGGACCCCATTGTTGACCTTCCATCTCCAGATGCTGTGGCTGTCGTTCCAGCCATTGTGGCTGCGCCTGGCATCGTTGTGGGTCCCCTTCCCACTCCCACAATCCCTGAGCCTGACCAGGAGGGGCCGCCTTCCTGCGGTCCAACTATTGCGGCTCAGGATCCTGCCTCTGCCCCTCTCCCTGATTCTCTTCCTGATCCCACCCCTACTCCTGACTCCTGCCCTATCCCTGATGCCGGCCCCACCCTTGTCCCCTCTGCCTCCCGTGATGCCATTGCCACCACTGGGGATACCCCCCAGGGCGTGGCCTTAGTTGTTTTTCCCTGCCCTGACCCATCAGGGGCTGCTGTTCTCCTTCCGCTGCCCCTTGTTCAACCGGGGAGCGGGGCGGGCCGCGGGGCGTCGGCCCATCGGATGCCATGTCGAGGGTCTGCCCCCTGCTTGCCCGCCTCAGTGGGCCACGGGGCTGTGATGGGGGCCCCGCTGGGGGATGGTCATCGATCCGTTACCCTGCCCCCCCATGCGCTGAGGGAGGAGCTGCGGGAGTTCCTTGAGGACGTCCGTGGCTCCCGTAACAAGGTCCAACTTGTGCTCCAGCGGTGGGGGGATTTCCATCTGATCCTCCGGGCCGCGAGGGCCCTCATGGGGGAGGCTAAGAGGACCGGGAAGCAGGCCGCCGTGGCCTACCGGGGGGTCCGCCTCTTCTGTGACTCTCTACTCACCTACAGGGTTGGTCACGGATTGCTGCGCGGCCCGACGGAGGCCGTGGGCGTGTCTGCCGGCGAAGATCCCCCCCAGCCCGCCTCATGGCGCCGATCATCTTTGCCACTTTAAATGCCCGGGGCTGTAGGATGGGTCTCCGCAGGAGCCAGGTGCTCTCCTTCCTTCAGGACGGGGGGTACTCTGTGGTTTTCCTGCAGGAGACCCATACGTATCCGGCCGCTGAAGCTAGCTGGCGGCTGGAGGGGGGGACAGGGTCTACTTTAGCCACCTCTCGGTTCGCTCGGCAGGAGTGGCGACCCTGTTCTCCCCTGACCTATGGCCCGAGGTGTTGGGGGTCGCCGAGGCTGTGTCGGGCCGCCTGCTGCACCTGCGGGTCCGCATGGAGGGGCTTGTGGTTAATCTCGTCAACGTCTACGCCCTGACATCGGGCCCGGAGAGGTTGCGTTTTTATCAGCAGGCGTCCGCCTTCCTCGGCTCCCTGGATCCTCGTGAGCGCCTGGTCCTGGGTGGGGACTTTAACACCACCCTTGAGGAACGAGACCGCTCGGGGACTGAGCAGTGCCCGGCTGCAGTGGACGTCCTCTGGGAGATCGTCGAACGCCACCCCCTGGTGGACGTCTGGCGCGACCACCACCCGGACGACGTCTCGACGTTCACCTTCTTCCAGGTGGAGGCCCATCGGTCACGCCACTCCCAGCTGGACCGCATTTACCTGTCACGTTTCCACCTTTCACGAGCCCACTCCTCCAGCATTCGGCCGGCCCCCTTTTCGGATCATCACCTTGCCACCGTGACGGCCTCTCTCTGCACAGAGAGGCCGGGGCCGGCCTATTGGCACTTTAATAATAGTTTGCTGGAGGACGCGGGCTTCGTGGCATCCTTCCGGGAGTTCTGGCTGGCCTGGCGACAGTGGAGGGACACCTTTCCCTCGGCGTGGTGATGGTGGGACCTGGGGAAGATGCACGCCCGGCTCTTCTGCCGCGACTACACCCGGGGCGCCAGCCGACGGAGAGATGCGGCGATAGAGCAGTTGGAACTGGAGGTCTTGGAGCTGGAGAGGCGTCTGGCCGCCAGCCCCGAGGATCCATCCCTCTGCGGAGCGTGCTGGGAGAAGCGGGAGGAGCTCTGGGCCCTCGAGGATCATCGAGCCTGGGGTGCCTTTGTTCGATCCCGTATCCGCCTCCTTCGGGAGATGGATCGTGACTCCCGCTTCTTCTACGCCCTGCAGAAAAGGAGGGGAGCCAAAAAGCACGTCACCTGCCTCCTGGCGGAGGACGGCACCCCCCTCACGGATCCGGCAGAGCTGTGCAGGAGGGCCAGGGCCTTCTACGCGGCTCTTTTCTCCCCGGATCCGACCGATCCTAACGCTTGCAAAGTGCTCTGGGACGGACTCCCGACGGTCAGCGCGGGCGACCGGGACCGGCTGGAACTGCCTCTCACTCTGGCCGAATTCTCGGAAGCCCTCCGTCGCATGCCCACCAATAAATCTCCGGGCATGAACGGGCTGACCGTGGAGTTCTACCGCGTGTTCTGGGATGTCCTCGGCCCAGACCTAGTCACCGTCTAGGCCGAGTCTTTGCGGGGCGGGGTCCTCCCTCTCTCATGCAGGCGAGCCGTGCTCGCCTTACTGCCGAAGAGGGGGGACCTCCGCGATTTACGGAATTGGCGTCCCATCTCTCTCCTCAGTACGGACTACAAAATCATTGCAAAGGCCATCTCGATGCGGCTAGGGTCCGTGCTGGCGGACGTGGTCCACCCGGACCAGACCTACACCGTCCCGGGCCGCACGATCTTTGATAACCTTTATCTGGTCCGGGACCTTCTGGAATTAGGGTGTAGGGATGGTCTGTCGTTCGCCCTTTTGTCCCTGGATCAGGAGAAGGCATTCGACAGGGTGGACCCTGGGTATCTCCTGAGCACTCTGCGAGCGTTTGGCTTCAGACCCCAGTTTGTGGGTTTTCTCCAGGTGCTGTACGCTTCTGCGGAGTGTCTGGTCAGGCTCAACTGGACCCTGACCGAGTCGGTCAGCGTTGGGCGAGGACTACGGCAGGGGTGTCCCCTCTCGGGTCAGCTGTACGCTCTGGCGATCGAGCCCTTCCTCTGTCTCCTCCGTCAGAGGCTGACGGGGTTGGTGCTTCGGGAGCCGGAGCTGCGGCTGGTCCTGTCAGCATACGCCGATGACGTGCTCCTCGTGGTCCAAGACCCAGGCGACTTGGCACGGGTGGAGGCTTGCCAGGCCATGTACTCAGCGGCCTCCTCCGCCCGGGTCAACTGGGTCAAGAGCTCTGGCCTGGTGGTCGGGGACAGGTGGCAGGCGAGCTCCGTCCCACCCGCGCTTCAGGCCATCTGGTGGAGCGCGGGTCCGCTGCTCTATCTCGGCATTTACCTTTCTGCCATGCATCCGTCTCTGCTGGAGAACTGGCACGGTTTAGAGGGCAGGGTGATGGAGCCGCTCCGGAAATGGACAGGACTACTCCGGTGCCTCTCTCTCCGAGGGAGGGCACTGATGCTGAATCAACTAGTCCTGTCCATGCTCTGGTACCGGCTCAACACCCTGGTCCCGGCCCCGGATATCCTGGCCAACCTCCGGACAGCGATTCTGGAGTTCTTCTGGCCAGGACTGCACTGGGTCTCTGCAGGGGTCCTCCACCTGCCCCTGGAGGAGGGGGGACAGGGCCTGAAGTGCCTGCGCACTCAGGTCCACGTCTTCTGCCTCCAGGACCTGCAGTGGCTTCTGTATGGTGCGGGTAGTCCGGCGTGGAGTGTATTGCTCACGCCTTCCTCCACCGCTTCTGAGGGCTCCGATACGACCGGCAGCTCTTTTATCTCCATCCGAGAGGTCTTCCGCGAGACCTCTCCGGGCTGCCGGACTTCTACGAGGACTTCCTCCGGACCTGGAAGCTCTTTTCAACGACCAGGTCTGTGGCGGCCACCGTGGGGGTTGATCTCCTCACGGACCCCCTGCTACACAACCCCCAGCTTCGTGTGCAGGTGGCGGAGTCACCCGCGGTGCGCCAGAGGCTGATCTTGGCAGGAGTCACCAGGGTCGGAGACCTCCTTGACTACGACCGGGGAGACTGGCTGGATCCCCTGATGCTCACTCAGCGCATGGGGCTATCCAGCCCTCGTACCCCCCGGCGCGTACTTCAGGAGGTGGTAAACAGTGAGGTGGCAAAGTTTGCAGATGATACTAAACTACTCAAGATAGTTAAGACCAAAGCAGATTGTGAAGAACTTCAAAAAGATCTCACAAAACTAAGTGATTGGGCAACAAAATGGCAAATGAAATTTAATGTGGATAAATGTAAAGTAATGCACATTGGAAAAAATAACCCCAACTATACATACAACATGATGGAGGCTAATTTAGCTACAACGAGTCAGGAAAAAGATCTTGGTGTCATCGTGGATAGTTCTCTGAAGATGTCCACGCAGTGTGCAGAGGCGGTCAAAAAAGCAAACAGGATGTTAGGAATCATTAAAAAGGGGATAGAGAATAGGACTGAGAATATATTATTGCCCTTATATAAATCCATGGTACGCCCACATCTCGAATACTGTGTACAGATGTGGTGGTCTCACCTCAAAAAAGATATTCTAGCACTAGAAAAGGTTCAGAAAAGGGCAACTAAAATGATTAAGGGATTAGAGAGGGTCCCATACGAGGAAAGATTAAAGAGGCTAGGACTCTTCAGCTTGGAAAAGAGAAGACTAAGGGGGGACATGATAGAGGTATATAAAATCATGAGAGATGTTGAGAAAGTGGATAAGGAAAAGTTATTTACTTATTCCCATAATACAAGAACTAGGGGTCACCAAATGAAATTAATAGGCAGCAGGTTTAAAACAAATAAAAGGAAGTTCTTCTTCACGCAGCGCACAGTCAACTTGTGGAACTCCTTACCTGAAGAGGTTGTGAAGGCTAGGACTATAACAATGTTTAAAAGGGGACTGGATAAATTCATGGTGGCTAAGTCCATAAATGGCTATTAGCCAGGATGGGTAAGAATGGTGTCCCTAGCCTCTGTTCGTCAGAGGATGGAGATGGATGGCAGGAGAGAGATCACTTGATCATTGCCTGTTAGGTTCACTCTCTCTGGGGCACCTGGCATTGGCCACTGTCGGTAGACAGATACTGGGCTAGATGGACCTTTGGTCTGACCCAGTACGGCCTTTCTTATGTTCTTAAGTGAAGGCCGCTTTACTGCCCGCTGCTCAGGCCTACCTCGACCGGGTCCTGCGAGAGGGCACGCCCCGCCCACCTTCCACCCCGGGCCCCGTGGACCTTTTTATCGGGCCCTGCCCCGTGGACCCAATTGATCCCCCCCTCGCACGTTCACTGCAAGCCGGCTGCCCAATCTGCAGCCGGTTCTGTTCCAGACCGTGCCACGGAAACATCTGTACACGCTCTTTACTACCTCACCCTCGCGTCCCACCCCGATACATAATGGCGGGACCTCCTGCCACCTCTCGAGGGTGAGGAGCCTCGGTGGGCCAGCTTATATTCTGCCCTGGTACCGAGGCCCGCCGGGGATGTCGGCTGGCGGTTCCTTCATGGGGCCGTGAGCAAGGGCGTGTACTTGGTGCGGTTTACCCCTGTCCCCGACACCTGCCCCTTTTGCGGCATGAAGGAGACCCTGGTGCACGTTTATTTAGAGTGCTCCAGGTTGCAGCCCCTGTTCCGGCTCCTCTTGGATCTCCTCTTGCGTTTTTGGTTGCACTTTTCCCCTCACCTGTTTATCTATGCACTCCCCATCCGTAGCCCCACAAAGTCGCGGGATCTCCTTGTCAACCTCCTCTTGGCCCTGGTCAAACTAGCCATCTACAAAACCAGGGAGAGGAGGTTGGCCGACGGGATTTCCTGCGACTCTGGGGCCTATTTCCGCTCCTCTGTCCGTTCACGCATCCGGGCAGAGTTCCTCTGGGCGGCGTCCACTGGCTCCCTTGATGCCTTTGAGGAGCAGTGGGCGTTTTCTGGGGTTCTCTGCTCAGTGTCCCCATCAGGTTCCCTTCGTTTAGCCCTATGACCTCACTCACGATCCTGTTTTTTTCATTTTTTGTCCCACGTAATTAGTTGATATCACAGACCTGTGGATCCTCCCCTTAGGCTGGGGGGAGGTCCTTTAGCAAAGCCCACCCACTTCCTGTATACCAAATAGGACTACTCTGCTGTACCCAACTGGCCTGGGTCTATCACAGTATGTACATAGGCACTGACTCTGTGGGTGCTCTGCGGCTCTAACCCATGGGGGAAAAAAAGGTGGGTGCTCAGCAGCCCCATTAGCTCTGTCCTCTCCCCACCAGCACATCCAACCCACTGCAGATCAGCTGTTTGGTGGTGTGTTTGGGGAGGGGGTGCAGAGAAGGTGGGGCATGCTCAGTGGAGGGGGTGGAATGGAGAAGGAAGAGGTGGGGCAGGGTGGGGTGGGGGCAGGGCCTGGGGCGGAGCAGAGGTTGAGCACCCCCCGGGAACGGACAAAGTTGGCACCTATGGGCATGTATATGCATCAAAACACATTTCAGGGCTTGATGATGATAAAAGGGGTAACCCAAGTTCAGAGGCCTTCCATCTCCTAGCAAGTTTTTTGCTACTGGTTAAAAGGTAGACCAGGAACGAAATATATTAATGAACATAGTCACAGTGAGCACTCAGCAGCAACAGCAGGCAGCACTAGTGGGAGATTAGCATAGTGCTGTTCTCCATAATCAAATCTAGCTTTCAAACCAGATGGACGTTATTCCTCATACAGCTTAGCTATTCAAATTATTACTTGAATTTGAAATAAATTATCACAGTCTCACTCCTGACTCTCAGTCTCAGAATAATGAAATAGCATTTTAATTTATATTAAAGAGAATACATTAAACAGACAAGACCAATTGAGAGTCAGCTGCTCTAAACAAGAGAATAAAACTTGAAAACTAAGGTGCAACAATTAAAAAGAAACAAACAAAAAACAAGCAGAATGCAAAGGAAATGCTCTTAATCACAGCAGCAACAAATGTTTTAGCTTTGTTGACCTATGACCTGTCCTTAACATAGAACAGGGATTTAATTTGTTTGCTATGGAGTGTATTGTTTGTTGTACTGAAAAGTTATAGTATAATGACAGGAAGGGGCATAATGCTGACAGGTTTTATAGGGCTTATTAGAGTGAAATATGCTGGAAAGCAGGTAGGGGAATTTTAAAAACAGGAGTATTAGGCTTTGCTCTAGTATAAAGGTAACACTTACTTACTGTGGGCCTACTGTAATTAGCCAAGGTAGGCCTGAGGGTTTGACCTGAGGTCATCTAATTGCATTCTCATGTTGTGTGACAAACCAGTTAACCTCAGAAAGACAAGTACAGCACATCATTGCATACGTTTAAAATAGGGGATTTTTTTAGGTTTCACAACTAAGTAACTATGAAGATAACTGCATTAACGCACATGATGTTTTGGGAAATTAATTGATGCAAATGGCTTGGTCAGGAGCCTACTTATGGTCACCCAGAACCCCACTCATGGACCAACTTCTCCTGGTGGAAGGCACCAGCTTTCAAGCTCTGCAGATGACCCGAAGAAAGCTCAGTGGAGCTCGAAAACTTGTGCCATCCACCAACAGAAGTTGGTCCAATAAAAGATATTATCTCACCTACCTTGTCTCTCTCATATCATGGGACTAACACAGCTATAAGAACACTTCAAACAACTCATGGACAAAAAGCTGCTCTATGATGTTGTGGCCAGGGAAATAATCAAATGTGGCCATAGATCCATGTGCGTTATATAACCCAAGATCTGGATATTTGCCCAAACCCTTGGATACATCAGGTCACAGAAACATGTCAGTAGGATCATGGCCTGTACTCTGCTGTGCTCCACTGATTGATTCCTTCTATCTTTGTTTTCTTGAATCTTAGGAGTATGTGAGTATGTTCATAAGCCTGAGAGTGATCTCTTTATTTTAGCTTTATGCTGCTATATTAATGAGTGGACTTATTTGGATGTTAGATATAGATAAATGCTTTACTTGTTTTGTGTGTCCCCCTCAATAATAGTTTGGGTAGCTGCCCAAAGGGGAGGAACCTGTGAGAATAAAGAAATATTACCAGTGCAAAGCTGACAAGACAACCGTTTCATGTATTTGAGACTGCAGACCAAAAATTGGGACAACCACATTCTCTTGTCAGGGAACTAAAATTATTGTCTTGCCTAACTGTGGAACCTCAGAAAAATGCTGTAGTGCAGACATGCTGCAACCTCCTTGTTTTAGCATTAATTGGTGCAAGAATAATGCTCTGTGTGTGCAGCAAGTGCCTCTTTCAATACTTGTACTCAGCTGGGATTTTCTGTCCCCACTTGTAATACTTTGTGAAAATAGCAACCCTATAGCTCATCACTGTGCCAAGTGAACTGATCCTAGTGACAGGTGGATTGTTCAGCTCTCAGCCCACCACAGGTAGATCTTCATGCCAGACTTGTTACAGGGAAAGATAATACAAGTATCTTGTTTGTTTTTTTGTCTTGAATTCTAAAGGAGACTTGTTTTTGTGAGCTTGCTTTGTATGGTTGCTTTGTGTCTTCCTCTCAGCCTCAATCCAAAGCTCCTTCAGACAGAGGAATGCAGTGAAAATGTATGACAGATTTAGTCAGTTGAACTTCTGCATTGTTAAATGTATTTTATTTGTTAGAATGAATCAGTTGTGTTTTAAGGAAATTGGTGAATCTTTCTATTGCATTAGTAACATGACTGTTAAAAGAGATGTTTTATGTATGTTGCAGTCCATTATATAGATTAATTGGACCACCAACCAGATGAGAAACTATGGGTATTAGGTGCTTTAGTTTACCTTTGTCATAATTAGAGCTGAGCAAAAGAATAAAACATATTTTATGGATATTTGATTAGCACTCTGTCGGAGAAAAACTCAGTTCTCGCTTTCTGTTTGGGTGCAGCAAAATTAAATACTTTATTCTTTCTCTAGTAATTACAATAGAGGGAGGGAGTGTCCTAGGAAACAGGGTTGCCCCTTGTCCCGGACAGGTCTCTCTCAATTAGTAAACAAATACAGCAAGCATTTATACTTTTGTTACAGACAATAACTAGCAATCATGGAGACAGTAAAGAGAAAACATTTGCATTTGTTTATACATAAACCTTTCTGCTATCTTATTTGTCTCACTACTAGAAAAAAGCAAGACTGCACATTGCAAGGTCGTAATAACTTTCACACAGTTCACTCTGTCTTACATTATCTTGCTTCTACAAATCTCATGTCATTAGGGTCACAGCTAGCCTAACTCATGCTAACTAACTAACATTCATTAAGATCTCTTCAAATCCTTGTTAATATTTTCTGGCTTCCACAACTCTTTGTCCTTGTTAGCATCCCTTTTGTGTTTGTTTCTGTAAAGCGCAATTAAATGCAATTTTCATTGGCAAAAATGTTAGTGATAACCAGATTGTAGATTCACTTGAACAGGTATCCATTGTTTTTGTCTTTGAACTTGTCCAATCTGAGAACAAAATTAATATTCTGTGACTCAACTGACCAAGCACAAATAAGTAAGAATCTGAATTTCAAATATTCACAAATATCCACTGTCTAAAACATTCTAAAATATGTTGGCTAAATAATTCAAACAGATTCAATCTGTTTGAACAGAAGTGGGAGCCAAATTTATAAAATTATTTGTGAATTATTATTCAGGTCTTGTCAAATTTAGACACTAGCAGTGGGGTTCTTTTTCATGGAGAATAGAGGGGACTGATTCAGTTGCAATTAATGTTGATGGAACATTATGGACTGGACTGATTATTTTTAAAACTGTATTTCTTATAATTGTGGTGCCATCAGCGACAGAAAATTGAACATGAGTACCTGCAAGTGGTTGTGGGACAGTCTTAATAATGAAGCCTGAACTCTTAGTTTCCTCTTCCTGGTCCTTTTTGGAGGGGAGGGAAGAGAGGGTCTTTTTGAGATACAAAATATGATTGCTGGTGAAATTTTACAAATAGATCAAAATAAATACTTTTTTCTTAAATCAGCTATCTTCATATTTATGACATGGGATGAGTATTCAGTTCCTTCTTAATGCATTGTCTGACCCTCATTTTTTTTTCCTTTTGTGAAGGAGAGACAGAAGGATAAGTGATCCAAAACCCCGCAATGAGGCTCAAGAAAATTTTAGCAATTTAGGGAGATGTGAGGCTTATCTTCTGAGAACATCTGCTGTTGCTACTGCCTAAGGCCTGGTCTACACTAGGATCTTAAATCGAATTTAGCAGCGTTAATTCGAACTAATCGCTCAACCGTCCACACCAGGAAGCCATTTAATTCGAACTAGGGGGCTCCTTAGTTCGAATTTGGTACTCCACCCCGACAGGTGGAGTAACGCTAAATTCGCACTTGCTAGCTCGAATTAGGCTAGGTGTGGATGCAAATCAAACTTAGTAGCTCCGGGAGCTATCCCACACTGCACCACTCTGTTGACGCTCTGGACAGCAGTCCGAGCTTGGATGTTCTGAGCAGCCACACAGGAAATGACCCGGGAAAATTTGAAATCCTTTTCCTGTCTGGACAGTTAGAATCTCATTTCTTGCTTTGACATCGGGGCGAGCTCCGCGGCACCTGCAACGATGCAGAGCTCTCCAGCAGAGGAGTCAGCCCAATGCAAGAATAGAAAGAGATCCCCAGCATGGACAGACCGGGAAGTCCAGGATCTGATCGCTGTGTGGGGCGAGGAGTCTGTGCTGTCGGAGCTGCGCTCCAACAAGCGTAATGCAAAGACCTTCGAGAAGGTCTCCCAAGCCATGACACAGAAAGGATACAGCCGGGATGCGATGCAGTGCCGCGTGAAAGTCAAAGACCTGAGGCAAGGCTATCAAAAAGTCAGAGCGGCAAACGGACGCTCCGGAGCACAGCCCCAGATATGCCGCTTCTACGAGGCACTGCATGCCATTCTCGGTGGGTCTGCCACCACTGTCCCACCAGTGACCGTGGACTCAGTGGATGGCATAGTGAGCCAGGACAGTTCCTACTCGATGTTCGCCGATGGGCAAGACGACGAAGGGTCCGTGGAGGAAGGCGCAGGCGACAGCGAACACAATGCCGCTTTCCCTGACAGCCAGGATCTCTTCATCACCCTCACAGAGATCCCCTACCAACCCTCACCGGCCGTGAACCCGGACTCAGAGTCAGGGGAAGGATCAGGCGGTAAGTCGTATAAACAAGAAAATATTTATTTGCTCGAAAACATGTATACCAAAAATATAAATTCTATCTATAAATACTATATCTAAAAGTTTTTAAAGGGAAACTAAACGAACAGTAGGTCTACACAGATTGGGATGGAACAATAGTCCTCCATGGACAATTCCACAAATGCTTCAAACAGTTCCTCAAATACCCTCCGCAGGAGGTTTCGAGGAAGAGGTGCCTTATTTGGTCCTCCGGTGAAGCTCACTCTTCCACGCCACGACATCCTCAGATACAGGGGAACCATCGCCTCTACCAGCATGGCCGCGTAGGGTCCCGGTCGGTGAAGTGCTTCCCTTAACATCCTTTCTTTCTGCACTCGAGAGACACGCCTCAGGGTAATCTCGTTACTGAAGTGCTGCATCTAATTAGGGCAATTAGCGAATAGTTACTGTTCTTAATGGTTTACTTATACTTTGCATAACAAAGCCCCGCGCTTAGCAGCCACGTGCTGTAGGCCACACAGGAAAAGCATACATTGATCTTTCCCCTGCAGTGTCGGGAGTGGCTGCAAAAGGGTCATAGTATCTGATTTCCAGATTGCCTTTAGCACGACGGCACAGCTATCCGTTAACTGATAAGCATAATGTACTGTAAGGCTTACCAGGACTCTCTGCTAGAGGGATTCTGCTATCTCTCCCGACTTCTCCGCTCTCCTGTTCAATGGCGCAGCCAATCAGAGCGTAGGCCAAAATGTTGTGCTTCTCTGGAGACCACGTGACACTTGTTGTCCGGTACGGTCTTCTTCATAGAAATTGACTAGACGGTGTTCACTGTTCGCCAAAATGTATCTGTACAAGGAAATCACTAACTTTCCCCATCACACAGCTTCGGCTCCTTCCCGGACTGCCCCGGCATCCCCCTCGCAGAGACTGGCAATGATTAGACGGCGAAAGAAGAAGACTAGGGACGACATGTTCGCTGAACTGATGGCCTGCTCCCGAGCAGAGGCTGCAGAGCAGAAACACTGGAGGGAGACCCTATGTGAGCAGCATCGCACACTCATGGAACGTGAGGATAGGTGGCGGCAGGAAGACCAGCAGACCACCCAAACGCTGCTTGGTCTCATGAAGGAACAAACGGACACGCTTCGTCGCCTTGTTGATGTCCTGCAGGACCGCAGGCTGGAGGACAGGGCCCCCCTGCAGTGTCTCTGCAATCGCCCTCCCCAGCCAAGAAGTCCTGGCCCCCCCTCACCCAAAAGTACAAGACGGAGGGGTGGTAGAGGCCGTGAGAACTGTCACTGAACCAGAGCAGAGCGGCCGTGTACCCCGCACTTCTCACGTTAGAAATTTGTAGAAGTGCTTCCCTTATAGGCTCAGCCAGTCCCAAATCCAAGGTTCATCCCCCCACTGTTTATTAGATTAATAAAAGATGTTTGCTGTTAATCACTGTTTCCGTCATGTCTTTCCTGTCAGAGGATTTTTCGGTGTATGGGGTGGACAGGGGTTTCATACTTGCACGGTATAGCCTACAGTACCAGGGTACAGACTTGGGGAAAGGATCAACTGCGGGGCACACACACACTGCAGTCAGTAGGCACCAGGGTCATTCTGTGTTGTGTATGCTGCCCCTGATCATTTCGTAATGTGTATGCTTGTCCAGGGTCCTAGCGCCTGCCACGCCATTACTGTGAAGGCAGGCTGCCCTTACAATGCACTTGCAACGGATCCACAAGCCTATCCGCTGCCCTGAGCCCCAACAAGAGCCCTCATCCACGGACAGATAGTCACCCTTCTCCCACACCCATCACCCCTTCCCACGCAGAAACCCGCAGCCCACTGCCGTCATCCAAACCCCTATGCAAAGAAGGCACCACTCGCCCCTTCCTGCAAACCCTCCCCTTCATGCAGAACCACTGTCATCCGTCCCCCACCCCAGGGACCTATGTAGGAGCAGGAGGATGTCAGTCCTCTATGGAGGAAGCGGTCTGTACGTCAGTGCACACCGTGCCCAGCACAGTATGCGTCCATGTCTCAACACCAGAATAGAAAAGCAAAGTAAAAGAAAGATTTATTAATAATGAGTGTAACAATTAATTTGCTTAAAAACGTGCTTTGGAAGTGGGGGAAACTTGGAGAACGCGGCATGTAGCCGCAGATCCAAATCGACACAAACTGACACAGGCCCAGGGTCAGTTTCTCTTGAAAGCAAGTGGAGAGTCATAGGTTACCCTGATCTCCGAGGAAACTTGCTTTCAAAGCCTCCCGGATACAGAGCGCTTCCCGCTGAGATATTCTCTCGGCACGGGTGTCTGGCTGAGCGTAAACTGCAGCCAGGCGATTTGCCTCAACCTCCCATCCGGACAAAAAGGCCTCGCCCTTGCTCTCACACAGATTGTGCAGCACACAGCATGCAGCAATAACTACGGGGATATTCTTTTCGCTGATGTCCGAGCGAGTGAGTAAGCTCCGCCATCTCCCCTTGAGACGTCCGAAAGCACACTCCACCACCATTCTGCACTTGCTCAGCCGGTAGTTGAAGAGTTCCTTCTCTCTGTCCAGGGCGCCTGTATAGGGCTTCATGAGCCAGGGCATTAGCGGGTAGGCTGGGACCCCGAGGATCACTGTAGGCATCTGCACATCCCCAACCGTTATTTTGTGGTCCGGGAAGAAAGTACCTGCCTGGAGGAGTCTAAAGAGACCAGAGCTCCTGAACACACGCGCGTCATGAACCTTGCCCGCCCACCCGACGTTGATGTTGGTAAAACGTCCCCTATGGTCCACCAGTCCTTGCAGCACCATGGAAAAGTAGCCCTTTCGGTTAATGTAATCGCTGGCCTGGTGGGCCGGTGCCAGGATAGGGATGTGAGTCCCATCTATAGCCCCACCGCAGTTTGGGAATCCCATCGCGGCGAAGCCGTCTATGACAACCTGGACGTTTCCCAGGGTCACCACCTTTGAGAGCAGTTGCTCAACGATTGCGTGGGCTACTTGCATCACAGCAACCCCCACGGTAGATTTGCCCACGCCAAAGTGGTTCGCTACTGACCGGTAGCTGTCTGGCGTGGCAAGTTTCCAGAGGGCTATGGCCACTCGCTTCTGCACACTCAGGGCTGCTCGCATCCGGGTGTCCTGGCGCTTCAGGGCAGGGGACAGCAAGTCACACAGTTCAAGGAAAGTGCCCTTACGCATCCTGAAGTTTCGCAGCCACTCTGTGTCATCCCAGACCTGCAGCACTATGCGGTCCCACCAGTCCGTGCTTGTTTCCCCGGGCCCAGAATCTCCGTTCCACACCATGAACGTGACCCATTGCCACCATGATCTCCACTGCCCGGCGTACCCTGCTTTCTGAGAGGTCTGCGCCACTCTCCTCACCGCGCTGCCGGAGCCTCCTCGCCCGATTTCTCAGCAGCTGACTGTTGCAGAGGTGGACGATAAGGTGCGAGGTGTTGACAACAGCCATAAGTGCAGCGATGATCGCAGCGGGCTCCATGCTCGCAGTGCTGTGGCGTCCGTGCTGTCACTGACCAGAAAAGTGCGCGAACAGATTTCCCGCCGGCGCTTTCAGGGAGGGAGGGCGTTTGTGAGTGACGGTTGAATGATGACAGTTACCCAAAACCACCCTCGACACATTTTTCCCCCAGCAGGCATTGTGAGCTCTACCCAGCATTCCAATGGGCAGCGGGGACTGCGGGAACTGTGGGATAGCTTCCCACAGTGCACCGCTTCCAAAGTCGACGCTGGCCCCGTGAATGTGGACTCAGAAATTCGAATTAGTGTATTTAGTATGGATACACAAATTCGACTTCATAAGGTCGAATCCACAAATTCGAACTAAGTTGATTCGAAATAGTCTTGTAGTGTAGACAAGGCCTAAGCAACCTAGATCTATTTAAATAAAGTTGATAATGCTGTTTGTCTATTTTTCCCTCTCTGTTGAGATATTTACTTTATTTTCTTATATTATAGAAAAAGGAGACTGCACGGAGGGGTGCATAGGTGATTCTAACTATCCCTTTGTCCAGCCAGCTCACTTTGTGTTGTGAAAAATACTGTTTTATGAAAACATACTTCAGTCATTCTCAGGATATTGTGGTGAAAGTGGTCTGTTTGTCGATCAAAGTGTCACCCATCTTCCTCAACGGGGGAACTTGATGGGGCTGATGGTGAAGAGGGCCAGTCCCTGCAGTGAGGTAGGTAGACACTCACCGAGAGACACCAAGTCATTCCCTCCCCCGGGAGTCTCTGGCATCCATTGGCCAGCTGGAGGGGAAAGGTGCTGATTGGCCAGCATATCCCAGCTCCCAGGATTGAACATGGAGCAAGGTCTGAGTGGAGCCTCTTCTGCCTCTGTTCCAGCATCCCCACCCTGGATTAGGAATGGCAGTCTGGACTGATAGGTGCTGCTGGCTTAGCCATCTCCTGTTTGGGACTCAGGAAAGAATTTTTTTCTTCCATGGGTCAATTTGCAGAAGACAAGGGGTTTTGGGGTGATTTTTTTTTTTTGCCTTCCTCCCAGCATCTCCATGCCACAGTTAAGCAGGAGTGTGCTTGGTACCTAACTGAGGTACTGGGGTTGATTTATTAATTTGTTGCAGCTTGTGTCCGGTTTCTAGTGCAGTTGAAAGGATAAAATGAACAGTTCAGTTCCCATAGATAAAAGACCTAGGATTTTGGTGATGGGCCTTGAGCTCATGGAGTGAGACCTTGTGGCATTAGTGGACCAAGGTCAGTCTTTGTAGATCTCGCAAGCTGAAGTCCCCACCCTTTTTTGGGGAGTGGTGCTAAGACTCAGAGAGATGAATCTTGAGGGGTAGGCTCAGGAGAACCTACTTCAAATTATGGGTTATATGGTAAGGAGCCCAAAACTCCCTCACTGGAACCAGTTAAATTCCAGGTACAGGTGAGGATAGGTGATGAGTGGGTAGCATCCCTCCCCTGTGCTAAAATTTAACCAAAGTTGTGGCTTGCAGCTTAAATTTATGGCATGTGTCTGTCTTAGTTTTGCTATCCTGTCTGCATCAAATAAGGATCAGCCTAAAAGTACTTCTTACGCCAATTACATGAGAGTCAGGGAAGGAGAGTGCTAATCAAGGCATTGGCTCAGCAAGGTATGTAAGCACATATCTATTTTTTTGGATGTGAGTAGTCCTATTAACTTCCCACATGCTTAAAGTTAGACATGTACTTAGACCCCAGCTCAGGAAGCAACATAAGAATTATAACCGCCAATGTGATGCAACCCAGACTTCTTCAGGAAAATATTTGGTGGGAATAAAACAATTTAAGATAAAAAATGGCCCAAACCTTTGCCTCAAATTCAAATGAAAGCTGAATTGAATCTCTTTTTAAGCTCGGAATATTTTTGATCAACATTTTAAACATTTATTTATTTTTTGTATGTGCCTGTGCTGCATCCTGGCTCTAGCTGAGAATGGAAAAAGAAGAGACAAAATCCTGTGAGACTTTTTATTTTTCCTGGTATCGTTAGCCTAGTCAGAGAGGAGAGGCACCAGAAGCTCTTGATAACTATTACTCCTGACAAGGCGGTAGTAGAAAATATATCAATGGAGACATGGCCGTCTGACTGATTAGATGGTTGGCCCAAGCAGTATACTACAAGAATGCTTTTACTTAAAGATTTACTTAATTTAGTTTCAAACACTTTCACACACCCACAACAGGTTTAGTAAAACACCCTAAAAAAAATCCCAGATTCATATTTACCCAAGGTCTTGAGGATGTCTCAAGTGAATAACTGCAGACATCCAGTGGCTGGCCTTCCATCTGCAGGGGAACTTGAGAGGTGTTCAAATATCCACCAAGCTCAGATTTCTTCCTCTTTTTATATCCAATTTGTTAGCATCTCCTCAGCAGTTTTGTTCTTTAAAAAAAAAAAAAAAAAAAGCGATGTAACACTAAGTGTGGAATTTTCCAACCTGTAGTACACCTCTAACCTGCTATAACGCGGTCGTGGGGAGCCAAAAATCCCTACCGTGTTATAGCTGAAACCCCGTTATATAGGGGTAGGGGCAGCAGGGCTTGCTGGCGATTTAAAGGGCCCAGGGCTCCAGCTGCTGCGGGGAGCACAGGCCCTTTAAATTGCCAGTGAGCCCCGCGGCCGCAGCCCTGGGGTAGCAGCGTCAGGGCTCCGGCGGTGATTTAAAGATCTCCGGGCTCCGGCTGCTGCAGGGAGCCTAGGCACTTTAAATTGCCTGTGAGCCCTGTGGCCACAGCCGCGGGGTAGCAGCGGCAGGGCTCCAGCAGGATTCAAAGGACCCTGCAGCAGCTGGAGCCCCAGACCTTTTAAAGCACTGCGCAAGCCCCGCTGCCGCAGCCCTGGAGTAGCGGCAGCAGGGCTCCAGCAGTGATTTAAAGGGCCCAGGGCTCCCCGCAGCAGTCGGAGCCCCAGGCCCTTTAAATCTCCAGAAAGCCCCGCTGCCGCAGCCTTAGGGTAGCAGCGGCAGGGCTCCAGCGGTGATTTAAAGGGCCGGGGCTTCCCGCAGCAGCCGGAGCCCCGGACCCTTTAAAGCGCTGTCCAAGCCCCGCTGCTACCACGCTATACGCGAACCTGTGTTATATCAAGTCGCGTTATAGCGAGGTAGAGGTGTATGTAGTTTTCCAGCCTGTCAAGTGGGGAATTGTTCGTCAGTTTATCAGATGTATTTCACATAGCAATAGTTAACTACTGCCAGACTCTCCACCTTGCAGAACTACATCCTTCAGCAAAAAGCTCAAGTCAGGATGCCACAGGATCATGTTTATTCCTCATGGTCACTCACTTTCCCTCTTGCTCCATGCTAAGATTTCAGAAAGGCTTCCTTTCAGCTGCTTTCTGCCATAAGCCAGGAGCGGCGCCAGAGTTTCTGGCACCCTAGGCAGAATTCGGGGGGTGGCATTTTGTGCGCTCTCCAGGGGGCGCGCGGGAGCTTCCGGTTCCACTCCCATCGTGCCGCCGAAGAAGGACCCTCTGCCGAAATGCGGCAGGCGACAGCAGCAGTCATTGAGCTGCTCAGTTGCCTGCTGCTGTTTTCCGCGGCATGTTGGCAGAAAGTCCTTCTTCGGCGGCACGATGGGAGCGGAAGTGGAAGCTCCCGTGTGCCCTATGGGGAGCGCACAAAATGTCGCCCCCCGAATCTTGGGGCCCTAGGCGACCGCCTAGGGTTGCCTAATGGAAGCGCCGGCCCTGCCATAAGCATAACAATTGGTATTCCAGCTGAGGGCAGTGGGGTTGGCATGATACGGGGCTCTGGGCTATCAAAAATTTCCCCCTCCTACAACCCTGCGTGCGTGCACACATACTCTCTCTCTCTCTCTCTCTCTCTGAACTCACAGCAATTACAGCCTGATTTTGCTGACTGAATGTCTGAGTTGCAACAAGGTTTGGGAAAGCATCATATTTGTGAGATACCTGTTCAAACCCTTTGAGATTTTCCCAGTAATGATATCAAAATATTAATGAAATGGAGAGTTTGTTTCCCTAGTATTGTTAGGTAAAAAGCAAGTCCTACTCACCTCTCCAGCACCCGAGTTTGTGCGGAGTTGGTATAGGGCTCAGAAAACTGTCAGAGACCAGACAATAATTCGTTGATCAACGGGCTCACACCATCCTTAGCTTAAGAGCAAAGCTTCGGAGTAAGTGTGGCAAGTTTATTAGGGGTGAGCATCAATGTTTATACACAGAAGTAAACAAAGTGATTAACAGATCATAATGGTCATGCATAATCAATCAAGATTCTACAGGATAAAACAGGTTAAAATGTAAATTAGAAAAGACAAAGGAGGATATGACTACTTATTGGGAGGGGGGAGGTGTCAGGAGTAGTTCGCAGGTCAGAGCCTTGATTAAAAGTTTCAGACAGAGACATCAAGTCTGGATTAAGTTTAAACTCATGAAAAGTTCAGACTCAACATTCCTCCATTTGTAGCTTTGGGATAATTATTTACCAAACGCTACACCCCATTTTAAGGAGCCAAGGGCCGCTTGGCAATTTCAGCCTGGGCCAACTCAAAGAGAGTAAGGCCTTTGGCTGAAGTAGGAAAAGAATAAACTGACCCACATGAGTTTATGAGGGAGGGGACACACTGGATGCAGCAACACAGTATTATAAGGATTACTATGGCCCCAACAATACCCACCAAGAGTTTTTTAACCCACCCAAATCCAGGCAGCCAATTCCATAAGGCTCCCCACCAATCATAAGGTGGCTGGTGTGTTCCATACATTGCGTTTCGGGTATTCCATTTCTCAAAGTAGGAGGTAACCCACCACCCGTTGGACCACTGTTCCCCTGGTAACGCAGAGGGGTCGTTGTGCGAACCGCAGAGGCACAATTTGGTAGTGGTGTTTTTAAAGTGCAGTGTAGTACTGCTTGAGCAGTTGTAGAAGGCAATTGTATATCCCTTAACAATTAGTTGGACACCCTCGTGATCTGAGCAGGGTTTCTTAAAAGCTGACTCTGAAGGCTTGTGGGGGATTTACATATGGGATAAGTGGGATGCACAAGGCTTGAAGCCAAGGTTTTTACTAAAGGCGGTGCCATTAAAATACATGTTGCATTTACTGGTTCCCACAAAAGTTGACCCTTTTTCTTTAACAAAACACAGTGATCCTGTCTGATTGGTTACCCTGAGATATCTGTTAATTGGCACTCCTGTTTTGTCCCATGTAAGATTGTGTTGGACTGGATCTTTTATTCTAGCCGGTGGCATCCAAGTCATATTAGCAGTGGTCAGGGGAATGGGTGTGAAGGGGAGTCCCTGTTCTGCATTTACTGGAAATTGAGTACATACCCAGCAATTACTTCTATTTCCTAAAATACGAGTTTTAACCTCGTGGGAATATCTAATAAAAGCATTATCTTTATAAGCAGAAAATA
This sequence comes from Mauremys mutica, assembly GCF_020497125.1. Lineage (NCBI taxonomy): Eukaryota > Metazoa > Chordata > Testudines > Geoemydidae > Mauremys > Mauremys mutica. Next base: position 49,636,226 of record NC_059079.1, on the reverse strand, counting down.
AACTAAAAAGGCATAATAAAAAACATACAGTTGTCAGAATAAAAGGTCCTCTCATTTTTTTCGAGTCAATTTAAGTCTGATGTCTGAAAGAGGTAAGCTGGTCCACTGGTCAGAGGCAGTATCCTTAGTGGTGGCAAGAGCTGCTGGTCCGTCACTGTGGTCCACTACGGCTGGCTTGACGTGGGAGTGGTGGATCCAGGATTTGCGTCCTTCCAGGAACACTGCAGTCTGGGTTGTTAAAAGAACCTGGTGGGGTCCAGTAAACCTCAGCTGGAGGGCGTCGCCACGAACGAACTTTTTGGCCCAGACGAAGTCCCCTGGTTGGAACGGGTGGATCTGTTCTTCCAGCGGCACGGTCTGGGAAAACTGTGAGGCTTTCCAAAGGGTACGGAGGCGAGCCTGTAGGGAGAGAAACTGGCACGCGGTCATATGATCCCCTCCCAATAGTGAAACATCAGCACGTGGTAGCGCCCCGCCTTTGAAAGGGGGGTGTCCATAGAGCAGTTCAAAGGGGGATAATCCCAATACACGGGTTGGGCGAGTGCGAAGGTGAAACAGGACCAAGGGAAGTACCTGAGGCCAGTTTAACCCTGTTTCCTGACAGTATTTAGCCAATGTAAGCTTAAGCTCCCTATTCATACGCTCAACTTTCCCGCTAGACTGGGGTTGGTAGGGTGTATGAAAGGAGTGTGAAATGCCCAGTCCTTGTTCTAAATGGCCAAGGACATTACCAGTAAAGTGGGGTCCGCGATCTGAATCAAGTATGAGAGGGATGCCAAAACGGGGTACAATGTCTCTAAGGAGGATCTTCGCCACTGTGGCAGCAGTACAATTAGCAGTAGGAAAAGCTTCGACCGATGAAGTCAGAGGGCAAACCAAAACAAGGAGGTGCTTTTTCCCAAAAGCCTTTGGCATATCTGCAAAGTCAATTTGAAGATGTTGAAATGGAGCAGCAGGTGGCGGTCTTCCACCCTTAATTTTGTTAAGAGGCGGAGCAGGTCCATTTCGCTGACATGTGCTGCATGCTTTCACTATTGACAGGCAGTAGGGTTGAATGCCTGGAGCATACCAAAAGCGAGCGATGGTGTCCACAAGGGCGTGTGTGCCGTAGTGACCCCCCTTATCATGGTGCCAGCGAACTGCCACGGGGTATGTGGAGCGAGGGAGGCAGGCTCGGCCATCCGGCATAAGCCAGGTCCCTTTGACCAGAGTGGCTCCGAGGCTCTCCCACGACTGTAGTTCAGCGGGTACTGGTACGGGGTAAAAGCATACTTGCTATCAGTAAAAATGGTAACGGTCTTACCAGCGGCCAACTGGCAAGCTCGGGCCAGGGCGTAGAGTTCGGCGGCTTGGGCTCCCCAGTTGCCTGGCAGTGAGGCGGCCTCTTGAATGTCCCATTCAGAGGTGACTGCATAACCGGTGAAACGCTTGCCATCAACATAGAAGGAGCTTCCGTCCGAGAAGAGGATGCAATCAGGGTTGTCCAGTGGCACGTCAAACAGGTTGTTCCTTATCTGTAAGATGCTATGAACTACTTCCACACAATCGTGCTGATCCTGGAGGACTGGCAGGTCAGGAAGCAAGGTAGCTGGATTAAGGGGCCCACACCTTTCAAAAATTAGGTTAGTGTCTTCTAGGAGTTCGGCCTCTAGCTGCTGCTGACGATGGGCCGAAAAGACTTGGGTCGTGCCCCTACGCAGAAGGGCTGACAAGGCATGAGAGGTCCAGACCGTGGTAAAATGACCCAGGGTCAGGCTCTTTGCCTTTGTGATCAGCAGGGCAGCTGCTGCCAGAGTCCGGGTGCAGGATGGGGTTCCCTGAGCGACAGGGTCGATCTGCTGGGAGTAAAAAGCAAGCGGGAAATGGTGGGGCCCGCTCAGCTGGGTAAGGACGCCACTAGCAATTCCGCCCCTCTCGTGGACAAAAAGCTGAAAGGGTTTGCTGTAATTAGGGGGGGCGGAGAGACATGGAGGAGGCCACACTGTCCTTGAGTAACTGAAAGGCTTGAATCGTGTCTGGGGACCACTGCAAAGGGTCAGGAGCAAGGTTAGCAGTCAGTCGGTGGAGCGGTTTGCTCAACTCCCCGCAGGACGGCAACCAAGGTCGACAGAAGCCAATTAATCCTAAGAAACCTCGAAGTTGTTTGGCAGAGGGCAGTTTTGGATAGTCTTTATGCGGGCTGGGTCCATTTGTCTCCCCTCTGGGGTTAACAGGAAGCCCAGATATCGGACCTTCTGTGAGACCCACTGAATCTTGTTAGGGTCTACCTTGTGGCCTCTGGTGTGTAGGTATAATAAAAGTGCCTTACCATCGATGCGGAGGGCGGCTTCTTCGCGGTTACCTAGTAGGATGTCATCTACGTATAGGACTAACGTGGATCCCTGCGGACTGGTGAAGCCTTCCAAGTCGTGGCGGAGGCATTGGCTGAAAATCGTGGGGCTGTCTCTGTAGCCTTGAGGAAGTCGTTGCCAGACATAACTTTGTCCCTCCCAGGTGAAGGTTGCACAGGAATGCTGAAAAAGGCTGATTTTAAGTCAATAACAGTGAACCACTCAGCATCCCAGGGGATTTGGCTGATGATAGTAGCTGGATCAGGAACTACTGCATGAAGAGGGACCACATACTGATTAATAACCCGTAGATCCTGTACAAAGCGCCAACGAATAGGGTCTCCGTCCTTTTTAGGAGGCTTTTTGACAGGCAGTATAGGGGTATTACAGGGAGTGCGCTGAGGGCGGACTAGCTTTTGTGCAATGAATCCCTCGACAATGGGGCGGATGCCTTCCCGGGCTTCCAGCGACAGGGGGTATTGGGGGACTGACGGGGGGGCTAAGGAGGGCTTCACTTGAATCCTTACTGGCTCTGCCGAAAGGAGCAGGCCAACATCAGTGTCAGAAATTCCCCAGAGGGTTGAAGGCAAGTCAGTGAGGTCAGGGGAGAGAGAGGGGGGGGTTTCCCAATTACCCTGAGTTAGGGCCGAATCTCCTAACACTGTCATTAATAATCCTACCCCTTCAGGAGTGCAGGTTAAAGTAGCCTCAAGCTTACAGAGTAAATCCCGGCCCATCAAAGGGATCGGACAAGCTGGGGAAAAAAGAAAACGGTGAGAAAAACATTTATCAGCATAAATAACATTTAGAGGCAAAGTGAGTCCCAGAGACTGTGGATTGCCTTCCACCCCAGTTGCAGTTTTAACCTCAGAGGATAGCCAGGGAGAGGGGGCATGATTTAAAAGAGAGAAAGTAGCTCCAGTATCAATGAGGAAACAGACAGGCAGTCCCTGGACTGAAAGGGTTAGATGAGGCTCTTTGCTGGGAGGGGAGAAAGTGAGGAAAGCGCCGGCTAAAGACATTAAGGAAATAAGACCATCACATTGTTTGCCTTCGCCCCCGGGGTACCGTCATTGAGAAGGCTGAGTTCGCTGCAGCTGTTGCTGTTGCCCGTAGTTGATCCAGGCCTGAGGAACGGGCTGGGCTGGTGGTGCAGGAGTGTATTCGTCCCTGGTGTAAGTATCTGCGGATGCGACCGGACCCTCTGGGCGTCCCCAGGGGCATTCACGTTTAAAGTGACCGGGTTGTCCGCACTGAAAACAATTTCCTGGTGGCTGGGGTTGCCAGGACCCTCTTCCCCGAGCACCCTGAAATCCCCTGCCACGGCCACGGCTTCTGCCTCGAATACCACCGCGAAAAGCTAAAGCCATTAACTTATATTCTTCCTTTTTCTCTTTCTTTTTACTACTTTCCCCTTTTTTTTTTTTCCATGCAAAACTCCTCCCGAGGTGTGCCCCTCCATTTCCTCCTTATCCCTCTGCAGAGATTCCAATCTGGAGTCCTGCAGATTCCCCTCTGCGCCCTGGAGAGAGTCCCCTTGCTGAGGAATAGGGGCAGGTGCAGTGGGGACCAACTGACAAGTTAAAACACGCCGTGGTTTACACCCTTCATTGAAATAACATGGAGGGGGTTCACTCTCGGAAGAATACCTGACTGCCATAATTTTTAAAGATTTCCACAGCTCTGCTGCTGTGTCCCAACAAAACCAGTAACATAACTGTCCCGGATGGTCTTTTTCGATCTGGCTCCTTACTCCTCTTAAGGCAGCCTGTTCGAAAGAGCCATACGAAGGCCACCTCATCTCCGGGTCGGCCAATACCGCGGTATACCCAGTCCAATTCCTTACACACAGTGTGTACAACTTCCTCCTAGACATTCCTGTCTGTACTGGGAGTTTCCCTTCATTCCATAACTTATTTACAATCCCCAGCGGACTCTCAAGAGGCACGCTAGTCCCTTGACCCATGGTGTCTGACAGGAGCCCTCCAACTGGCATTTATCCTGCTGTCCAGTACACGACCCCTCAATATTGAATTGGCTGGGAGAAATCTCCCGTGGCGCCTGCCAATTCGTATATGAGTGGTCTGACCACTGGACAGAGGCACCGCACCAGAAGAAATCCCGGACGAGCCCCCAAATTGTTAGGTAAAAAGCAAGTCCTACTCACCTCTCCAGCACCCGAGTTTGTGCGGAGTTGGTATAGGGCTCAGAAAACTGTCAGAGACCAGACAATAATTCGTTGATCAACGGGCTCACACCATCCTTAGCTTAAGAGCAAAGCTTCGGAGTAAGTGTGGCAAGTTTATTAGGGGTGAGCATCAATGTTTATACACAGAAGTAAACAAAGTGATTAACAGATCATAATGGTCATGCATAATCAATCAAGATTCTACAGGATAAAACAGGTTAAAATGTAAATTAGAAAAGACAAAGGAGGATATGACTACTTATTGGGAGGGGGGAGGTGTCAGGAGTAGTTCGCAGGTCAGAGCCTTGATTAAAAGTTTCAGACAGAGACATCAAGTCTGGATTAAGTTTAAACTCATGAAAAGTTCAGACTCAACAGTATGAACTCCTGCCTTTGGCATGTAGAGCCATGCTGTAGGTGAATATTGTGCTTCAAGTGGCCACCCTGATGGTGCACAGCAGGATAGCTCGCTGCAGGATATAGAAAATGGTAGATGTATGACCTGAGGAAATGTTGGGTGTTGAAAAGCCCTGTGCAGCATAGGAGAATAGGTAGTGGTCTACAATAAGTTAATTAGCTAATACATTGTTTAAATACATATTCTTCTAGTTGAGAACTAAAACTGACATGCTGGACATTTTACACTATCTAGGTTAGCTTTTTGTACAGTTTAAGACTCCAGGTGTGAAATCCTGGCTCCACTGAAGTCAATGGGAGTTTTGCTATTGACCTCAATGATGCCAGGAATTCACCATGCGTGTAAAAGTCATTATTTATGTAAATTTTCAAAATTAAACACTCTGGCAAATTAGCAATAACTATTTGCATGTCTTTAAGGTGACATTGTCTAAAATGAAAATGGGCAATATCAAGCTTTGTGCAATGTGCAAACAATTTCTATGCTCATTTAAAAGCTGCACAGAGCAGGATTATACCTTTTCTCCAGCCAATGTTTACAAAGTTTGCAAACTTTGCTATTTTTGTGCAATATTAAAATACATCTCAGTGTTACATAATAATCCATACAAATCAATAATTGATGTTTTCCATAGGTTTGAATGTATTCAATAGAGAGACATCATAACAGAAAGGCATATATTACCATGATCTGTGAAACCACTCTGCAGTTGGTGCAGTCTGCATTGATTTTAAGACTGACGGGCCTTCATAAAATGCTGATAGTTTAGTATGATTACACAAAGGTTGTTTTTAGTTTCATTTTCACTATTTCTCTTTAGCACAGACAGACATATCTTATTTTTAACACATTTCCTAACTTTCCAATAAATTGCTAACTACATAATCAAGCAGCTGTTGTTTATGTCATCTTTTCAGTAAAAAAAATCAAACTTTGCTAACCAAAGTCTCTGTGGCTAGTACAATAAAACGCTAAAAATATTTATCCTTATTCAATGATTGTTGAGCTAGTAATTTCTAGCAAGCTTAGCATTTTGCTCTTCTTAGCATGATTGGAGAACAGCATTCTGGGAAGTCATCTGGCTCATAGGCAAGCTATAATGCCTTATAAATATCTGGCTTATAGGTCAACAAGTGGGAGAGCAAATAATGTTTCTTTTTTCAGCAGAACAGCACAAGTCAGTATTTTCTTTGCACTCCTTGGCAATCTTCCCACAAGAGCTCATTCTTCATCCCTAACCTATAAAAAATCAGCTCAGGAAACAAACAACACTTCTGGCAGCTGAGAGCTGCAATAACATTCTACTTCAAGCTGCTTATTTCACTCAAGGCACTAACTTTCCTAAAGTCAATCGAGTCTTCAATCATGTTTGGATGAAGCATGCTACAATTGTTCTAAATTGTCAGTGCTTTCCCATAAAATAAAGAAAATGGTGATATTAGTTTTATGTATTTTCCTTGTCTATCTTTGTTTTTTCCTCGTCTGTGAAAGGAACCTGGATTTAATAATAATAAATACCAAACTGTTATGTAGCATGTTTTCACTGGTAGATATCAAAGTGTTTTTTAAGAGGGATACAGTTCATTGTCTCCAATTTTTCAGGTGGGGAAACGGAGGCACAGACATTTAGTGAATTTCCCAAGTGGCAAAGCCAGGAATAGAACTCAACTCTCCAGAGTCCCATTCAGTATGAAAATATAATTATTTCAAATGTCTTAGCTAGCTAAGAACCTGCATGGAAATTGTTAGGTTTTTTTAAAATAAATATCTAGTTTCACATAATAGTCTGCTTACTAGATTGTTGTACCCAGACAATGAATTTATAAATAACTGAAGGACTAGTAATGGCATTGGGTGATGCTTAACTGGGGACAATGCAAAGACAATTGGCTGACGTTTGTCCCTGATGCAGGATTGCAACTTCCATCGACTATAATGGGTATTGTACCCACTAATGTGGAACTGAATTTGGTCCAAGTTGTCATTCATTTATTTACTTGAGTTGAAAGATATCTATAAAGGGAGAAATCAAAGTTAAGCATGTTAAATTACGCATTGATAACTGCTAGTATCTGAGCAACTGTTATGAATAGTCAACACCCACCTGGCCAAAATAATTACATCCTTAAAAACAAAGGCTACAGATGGCCCAGCTGACATTTTTGATGTGTGAAATTTTGTTGCACAGAGAACAAAATTACCAAAGATTATAAAAGTCAGAAACTGATGAAAGGTTTATGAAATTGATTTAGCTATTGAGTTACTGTAAACAGAGATAGCTAAACAGCTATTAGTAGCTCCCTGGTCACTGAAGTTGCTGCAGCAATGAGAAGAATGCAGGCTTAAATGAAGCCAATTGATCAATCTGAGGATTACTGACAGGTGGCTGACAATGGCTGGGCTAATGATGCAATTGATTCAGGAACTGGGAGGATATAAGTGGGAGGAATAGGAAGCAGAGTAAACTCAAAGGGTGAGTCTGTACCTGGGCTGAGAAGGCTGCATAAAAGTCTCTTCCTGCTGGAAGCCTGCAATACCTTCTTTTATACTTTGTAAGTGTAGAATAAATTATGTGCAGTAAAAGCTCTTTCTGCACAGAGAGTTGTCTTTGTCAGGCCTGCCTAGCTCTTTCTTCTGGTTTTCCCCTTGTCCTGCCTTCCTGTGCTCTTTTATTTTGTCTCCTAGTCCTACCTAGTTCTAATCTGATCTGGTAATTAGGAACTTCTCCTCTTATTCAGGACTTCCCAGAGGGGTCTAACTGGTTAAACAGTGACAAGAGTGCAAGATCAATGGCTGATTCCAGGCACTCTGTCACAGGGTGTTTTGCAGGAGTGCCCCTAGCTGTTCTGCTAGCCAAGGCAGAAAATGTAATTGGCACTGCCCCTCTCTCAAAACAAACAAAAACCCACCTCCCAAGCAGCTGAGCACAGCAAAACAAACCACAACCACCAAAATCCACATAATCAGCCATTCAGCCCCAGAACAAACCAACAAAATAAATCCTGGCCAATTAGAGCAAAGCAAAAACAATAAAAAAAGGACACAGCAGTTCAACAATGCCCTGATCACCCACCCCTAGATCTGACCTGAGTGTTTGCATTTATGCAGTTGGAAAACTTGGAAGAGCTTCCTCTGTGAATCTGAATGGAATAAGGCTACATACTGTACTATGGTGGCTATTCCTGTATTCCAAGCTCAGTTTCAAATTAGTTTCACAGAGCACAGAAGGGAATGCTTGTGCATATGTTAAAACAAACGATAATTGTGTGTGTCTCAGTTTATCAGGACATGGGGACCAACACAACACTTCTCCAGCTGTGGAACACAAGATAATCTGAATTACCTCCCTTTTTAATGCAGGAATGCACAAATTAAATCACTAAAGATGTATTTTTGATACTAACGCATTGTCTTATTTCTCCCTTGACTTAATGTTCCAGTTATAAATGTATTGGGGCCCATGAAGCACATTCTGACAGTTAGAGAACTGATGCTATTAAGTGATATCAGGATTTTTTAAGGAGAATTAACAGTTAGGGCTGTGTAAAGTGTAGAAAGCTAATCTTTTGTGTTGGTTCATAAGTAAGGATACGACTTTGTCACAGAGGTCACGGATTCCGTGATTTTAGCAGACCTCTATAACTTCCGCCCTCGCTGCTGTGGCAGGGCTGGAGCAGTGGCCGGCCGTCAGCTCCTGTGCCAGAGCAGTGGCCAGTGTTCAGACTCTTAGTCCCTCCCCGCCTCCCGGGGTATTTTTAATAAAAGTTATGGACAGGTCACTGGTTTCTGTGAATTTTTGTTTCTTGCCTGCGACCTGTGTGTGACTTTCACAGTGACAAAATCTTAACTTCGCTCATAAGCTACCACCACAGATCAGGACTCATCTCGACAACCATCTCATAGGTTTGATAGAGTTTGAACCACAAGGAGGGTGTTGGGTTCTATGAATCAAATGTCTAAGGAACTTGATTAGAACATGACCATAGTAATGTGTGGTATCAAAGTATCCCTCACTGACTGATGACTTGAAAAGGTTAAAGAATTAGAAAATAAATGACTAGAACTCAAGAGGGGCTCACTTGTTCTATTGACTGGGAGCCCAAACCTTGAGTGGAATACATGTGTTTTGGAAATCGTTTGGGAAGTGGCTCTGAGAATTTGGCTCCCCATTAAGGAACATTGTGGAATTTAAGGGATTCAGTAATGGGTATTGTTGCTCAGGTACCTATGAGGCGTTCCCAAAAGCAGCTCCCCCAGAGGAAAAAAAAATCATAGTAAGTATGAAGAATCAGAGTAAGCACTAGAAGGAGGAAAAACACATTGTGATGAACTATGATCAGAGGTTTGTGTGTGAATCTTGGCAAGAAAAGATGGAATGAACACATTTGTTCAGTGTCTAGCACAGTGGGGCCTTAATCCATGATTGAGGCCTCTAGGTGCTAGTATACTACTATTACTACTAACAACGTATAATTGTGATGAGCTGTGCTCTTCTTTCATCCAGTGTTTGATCTGATCTTTCATATTCACCATCAAATTCTTTATGTGGGGTTGCATAGAAAGATACAGACACAGTCCCCTGTGGGAAGGCCCTCTGTATCTGTTCTCTTTGAGGAGCATGTTGCCTATTCCATCTGAGCCGAGTGATGTCTTATGGGTGCAGGGAAGGTGGTTCTTATTCATAATCTCTCATTTCCTGCACTCATTTCTGCACAGCAGCCTGGATTCACCTTTATCAGCCATCTGCTGCTGCTGCTATGAGGGAGACAGGGGCTTCGATTCAGACATCAGGCAAGGAGGTTGGCATTCGAGAGCATAGGGTGGCTTTAAAAGCCAAAGTCTTCTACAGCATTTATTTGTAAATTGGGGTGTGTGTGGGGCGGGTGTATTCCTAAGGTGCCTAAGGAGCTTAGGAGCAAAAGTTCCATTGGAAGTCAATGGACTTGGAGTCCTGACTCCCTTAGGTGTGCTTGTAAATCCTATCCTAAAATTATATTGGGGGTACAATTATCCTTGCCCCTCACTTTTCTTACAAATTGAATAGCAGGAGAAAAAAATTGAGGACAACCTTCCAATCTGATGGAGGATTTCTCTCCAATTCAATTCCTGCTCATTCTGTTAACTAGGTATTTTATATGGTCTTTTGTCCTTTCTCGCCAAGCTATTATTTACATCTTTAATTGCCATACAGTCTCTCTTCATAGCACAATGTTATTTTCTGCAAAAATTTATGTGAAATTAAAATCCCATCTTGCTCACAGAGTTACAATTGTATGCAGTCCCAGGGGCTGGGGAAAGATTACAAGCTTTTTAAAGGGCTCTTACTTCCCTTTCATCTGTTTTATTATAGTTAGGAATATTAATACAGAGGAGGAAGGATTGTGCAGTGGTTAAGGCACAGGAGTGGAATTCTGATTTGGGTTTAGCTCCTGACTCTGCCACAGTCTCCTCATGTCACCTTGGGCAAGTCACTTAATAGTTAATAGTGCCTTAGTTTCCCATGCTGTAAAATGCAGGGGGAGGATCTATCATTTATTCCTGCCTTTTTTTTCCTTTTTTTAATCTTTCCTGTTTTAAACTGTAAATTAGAGCAGGGACTGTCTCTTACTGTGCATATAGCACCTAGCACAACGGGGGTTGTGGTCTCAGTCAGAGACTGTAGGTGCTGCTATAATACAAACAATAAATGTTACAAAAATCAATGGAATGATCCCAATTAATTGGAATGGGAAATGTTCTTCTTGGGTTAGGGACAGGTATGGTATTTTACTTCCATAGTTGGTAAAAACCCAATCCGTTCTCATGAATTATTTAGCTCCTTAACTGACCACCATTTACTACTTTTTAATCTATGATCTTTGTAAGAGCAGGTCAATAATTCACAAAGAAATCCATATCAAGTGTTGTTAAAAGATATTGTATCTTTCTTTTTCTCAAAAGGGGCATTTAACATATATAAAAATATATACGGAGAGTCAATTATATTCAGAGATTAAGGATCATTAATATAGTACTGATCAGCATCAGTTACATTACTGAAGAATACCTGTAATAATGATTTTTTTTTTTAAGAAAAAAGGAAAGCAAGAAACAAAAAGGAAATAAGATGCATTGGATCTGGTCATTTTCTGCAGAACTTGACATCTGTTTGACTTGACATTACCTGCAAAATCATTTGAAACCAAAATCTCAGGCAAGAAAAGAGAATGCAATGAATGTTTTTCTCTTCCGTTCTCCCCCCTTTCTAGGAATAAAAGAAGGAATGCCCTGACTGGGAGGAGGTGAGGAAATGAACCATTCCATTCTTTACATCTGAACGAAATGGGTCGAAGTCCAACATGTTACAAATGCTTTGCTAATTAGTTAGCATGATAAGGAGAACCCTGGGTAAGTACTTGGTTACCTTATTGACAGTCCATTGTTATTAATTATCTAAACTTGAAGTGTAAAACAATATTGAAAGAACTGATAGAGCAGAGTATTGCTCTATTCCTTGCACTAAGGTCACACACTTTGTGTCTTGTTAAATGTCAGACATTGGTGTTGCTGCTAATTGCCTTCCTCCTGCAACTGGGACTCTCTTAGATTATACAGTGCTAATCTTGTGGATGGCTATGCAACCAGTTGTAGTAAACAAGGTATGGAACTGTGGAAATGGAGAAACTATTCCCATTACTGCTGGTTCATTTAAACTGATGCTACTATAAAATAGTCTCTTTCCTGTCTTGAGTTAAAAATCTTTCGTCGGGATTTATAAAGGTCAATTGAAGTCCATGCTAGAAATTCACCACAAATATATCTTTAATGAAAAATTACCTTCTTTTGGCTCTCTTTCTAATGGCTTATTACTAGTGAAGTCAACTTATTTCTTCCTTATGGGCTGCATGTCCTCATCTGATTTTAAAAGCTACAACTTTACACATAAATAGTGCATAAAAAATGAACCAAAATACTTCGTGTTTCATTTTTTCAGACTAATGGGATTTACATAGTATAAAATGACTGAAATGCCAATGTAGACTCTAGCACAGCAACATTTTGTCTTTGTTAAAGTTGCACTCACAAGAAAGACATGCACTGTAATATTCCTTCAGTGTAAATATCATTTTTAATGTGTGTGTGTTCTATACAAAACTGAGAAAAATACCTGGGTGAAGTCTTGGCCGCACTGAGTCAATGATAAAATTCCCATTGACTTCTTTGGAACCAGGATTTCACCCCAGACCTCTGTATTTCTATCCCTGGCTCTTTACAATCTAGAACCTTTGTTTTTCAGCAAACACACCCTCTGAGGAAAGATACGCCAAATTAACTAAAGGTGTAAATTAAAAGCGCACTAGTTACACTGCATTGAACCTCTGTGCAGATGGTCTCATTCAGAGGTAACTTGGCCTTAGTTCACGTTAGCAGAGTTCCCTTCAAAGATTTCAATGGGAGTTAGGGACAGTAGGCATCTAGGTGCCTAAATAGTTTTAAAACTCTGGCCCTATGCACCACAACCCCCTTCTGACAACAAATATTACTACACAGCCGAAGCCTGAGCCCGCCCAAACCCTGCCACCCTGGGCTGCAGGGGGACCAAAACTCAAAGCCCAAGGGCTTCAACCACAGGCAGGGAGGCCTGTAACCTGAGCCCAGGGCAGAAGCACAAGCCCTGTTGCCCAGGTCCCAGGCTTGGGCCCCAGGCTCCAGAAAGTCTAACATCAGCCCTGGCGACCCCATTAAAAAGGGGTCACGCCCCACTTTGGGGTTCCAACCCACAGTTTGAGAACTACTGGCCTACACTAAAAGCAGTTTTAAAATTAAAAATGGTTTCCACTATATTAAAGGGAAGTTGTACAGCATTCAGAGAATTATATGAATAAATTGTAGGTATAAATTCAGCTGATAAGGGGTTATCTTCTCTGGTCTTTTATAAACACACAAATCTCCATTGGTACTATATAGTAAAACTAACTTTATGGGTTACTACCTCCATCAGATTCTTCCTTAAGACTCATTTCTTCTGTGATACTTATCAAACATTGTCAATTTGGCAAGTGGCAAACTGGCAATTGCTTATTATGCAAAATTATGTTCATATTACTGATAACTCATACCTGGGATTGCAATTTTCAGCCCCACATAGCCCAGACAGACATTACCAATTCCCACTGGAACACTCAAAAGAAACTTCACACTGAGGACTACTTTTATGCCAAATGTTGGCCTTCTACAACCAGAAATTTCAGGATGGAGGTGCTGAAATAAAATATATATGTTTTGTTGTTGGTAATGGAGGTTTGCCTCCATCCATATTCCCCACAAAACAACAATCAGTGCTTAAATTTGCCAAAATAATTCACCAAGCCTGGAATATTTCAGCTTGAAACATGAACATTTCAGAAGGTTTTGAGTAACTGGAAACAGGAGCTCTTAGGCAAACTTAATTCTAGATGTTGCTAATGCTATTGGTATGTTAACAGTAAGAAATATTTATATAAAATATTGATTACTGGAAGTGAGATTTTTGGAACTAAACATATTGACTGCTTCCATCACAATTTGGAGAAACAGCTATGAAAGACAGAGCCAAGTCTATATGATCTCAGAGATATAGGGTGAGATTTTCAAAGGCACCCAGATTTGGCCTAATTCTGCTCCCATTGAGGTTAACTGGAGTTTTTCCACTGAAAATCACCCATTATATTTAGCCAGAGTTGCCCACAGTAAGAGATTTGTGTTTGTTACAAGCTTTTGTTTCTACTCATATTCTCTTATATGAACCTACAGTGAAATTGCAATATTCCAACAGTTGTCATGGAAATGAATGACATCACACATTCGGCATGGCTCCTTCACTGCAGAATAAAGCTGAAAGTGATGAGCTGGGAGGGAGTAAACCCTGATGATAGACAAACATCTTTGATAATTAACAAATGAAATAGAAAATATGGTAAGTGTACAGGTGTATGGCTTTGCATTCTAACCAGATAGACCTGGACATTTCCCAGAGGAGCAGGCAATACCACTTATGTTTTATATTTCTTTTCATATGATACTGTCTTCATATAGTTTGGCCCTGATTCAACAAAGGACTTTAGTCTTTGCTTAAGGGCTTTGCTGTGTATAAGGATGGCTTTAAGAATGTGCTTTCGTGCAGAGTGAGAGCTTCAGAAGAGAAATCACTAATGTGTTGAGGATAGAATCCTCAAATGTGAATTTTGTATCCATCATCCAAAGAAAAGCATGGATGAGTTAGAATCTATTCTTATTGCATGTGGGTTTTTTAAACTTTAAGAAGCAGAGTTGATTTTAATGAGAAGTAAACTGACAGCAATGCAAAAGCAGCCTTATTTTGTGGTATACAGGATTGAGCAAGACAGCAAGGCAAATAAGAAAGTCAGGAAACCCTATTGCTGCCATGATTTATTGTGAGGCCCTCAGCAAACCACTTAGGCTATGCAAGGGCATCAGAACCTTTGTAAACATGAGGAGGGGAGCAGGCAACATATAACTGTGGCTAGTGGGGGGGGGCACAATTGACAGTTTCTGTGGGATAAGTGATCACCCCATACGTTACCTCAGCCTCCACCACCTAACTCACCTGATCAGGTGGTCTGGAAAGCAGGCAGCAGTGCTGTGACTCCAACAGAAGGGAAGGAGAAGCAGCCCCATGGGGGTTAGGGGGAGGAGCTTCCTCCCTCCCCATGATGCATGGACATGCGGAGAGTGTAGCTGCAAGGGAGAGCACTGTCTCCTCAGTGCTGAGCATCCTGAGAAATCTGGGGAGGCACATGACCCTACATGCCCCTCCCATACATCACCTCTGCAATGAAGAGAACCCCTGGTGTATACAAATGAAAGTCCCATATTGTAAATAGCAATGTAATGATAGTTACAATTCCATTTACAATTATAAATAGGTGTTATCTCCCTTATTAGGCACCTGGTTTTAGTGTTCTCTTGGAGAAGAACATATACATTACCAGCTTCAAATTCAGTCTTTGATTGTTTCCTACATTAAATTGGCATCCTTCTGCTGGTTACATTATTACTGGCATAAATACACATGTATATCAATTGCATCCACTCATTTCAGGTAAAGAATGACAATTTTTACCAAAGCTTAAACTTTACTACTTATTTTTCTAATGCTGCATAGAGGCCTCCATGGAGCTATCACCCTTTTATAACATACACATCTGTTGACTAGTTCTCTTATTTTTAGCTATTCTTGAAGTAAATTGACTTTGTCTCATAAATTTTGTTCGTTTTCCTTGGAGGTGATAAAGTGCCATGTGATCCATATGTTACATTGCTGCTGTTAATAAATCACTAATGTTTTTTGCTGGTCACTAATGTATTGCTACAGATGGTGATATTACTATAGCTCTGCTATTCTACAGTCTGCTTTTCAAAACCATTGCACATGTATTCATCCAAGAGATGCAAAGCAGGAATATCATAGAAAGCATCACCTACCTGAAAGATGTGCCATCTTCACTGACTTCCCAAGTGACCATCTCAAATAGGCAGGGAAAGGTAATGTAACTCACATTAGGATTCACTCAGTGGGATGAAAATAATATGAGCCTTGCTATCTTGTACATGCCAGCATATTTCTTCACAGATTTCTGTTGCTCCAGTCAAGCATATAATAAGCAGTGTTCTAGCAAGCTGACACCTACTTCTTCAGGTGATGATTTTGACAAGTTATTTTCCTGTTGAAGCTTATTGCGGACTATTATAGCTTTGAGTCAATGGACAAAATATTCTTGTATTCCACTGCTACTGGCATACACTATGTTTTAGGTATTCTGGTTATCATTTTTAACCCAATCATAATAAACCAGTTTGTGTGTAAATCATGGCAGAATGTTTTAGTCTCAGTACTGAATTTTTGCAGGTAACTGATGTGAGTGAACATAGTGCATAGCTGTTACAAATGAAGTATGTTTTCATTGGGAGGGGGATACTGGAGAATAAAAGAAAATCCCAAGGCCCAGTTTGTTCAGTTAGGAAAAACAACGTTGTGTGTCCTGTTTTAGCACTGCTAATTTAGGATAGAAGTATAGGAACTATCATTGGCTGAGTTATTCCTCCCCACCTCTTTCTCCATATCAGAACAAGTCGAAAGACGTAAAGGGTCTTTTGTTCTTAAAAGCACGAAGGTTTAAATTTTGTCTACAGTGATACCAAAAGAATGAAAAGTGGCTTAGCTATACTTAGGAAATACTATGAAGAGTACTGTAGAGAAATGTACCACATACCGTTAAGTTGTGGAAGAGAGAGTTCAGAATCAGGATACTACTGAGTATGGGAAAACTGATGCATCAACTTTTGTGGTAGCTGGGAGCGGTATGCTACTGCAGCCTCTAACATCTGTATTTGAATGTAATACGCATCTGCAAATGTATTGTGGAACTTGAAAATGTTCTTTGTAATATTGTAAGGAAAGTGATGCTCTTCGGATCTGACACTTTGGATCAAGCCCTTACAAAGGAACCCTGTAAGAGTGCCAAATTCATTCTTGAACTTCATGGCCTGATATGATTACTGTGAGACAAGACAGCAAAAACCACCATCACATATTCTCCGTCTGAATAGAGACCTACAAGGCTCACGTTGATGAGGGATATGAGGATGCAGTTCCTGTTAATATAATTTAATGTTGTTGCCCCTTCTTCCAATACCAGTGGCCTATTCTGACACTTTGTGTTAACCCTCTACTGAATGGTAGCAGAATGTCTGGGGCCTTGAGGATCCGTTTCCCACTGGAGAAGAAATCAGTGATTTGGAGTTTAGGTACATTTTAGGTGTAAATTGTTTTACACTCCTTTCCTTCAGGAATCTCAACTCAACACCAATGTGTGGTTCCAAGGGACCAACTCTGCCCCAAGAACTAATTATAATTAGAGACCAAGACAGAACAAACTGCCCTGCCCAGTTCCCTCTCCAAGAAACTCTTTCCACAGATAACTGAAACATTTCTTCGAATATTTAAAATTTGCTTACATTCTAAGAAAATGAACTTGGAAGACTTGTAACAGAACCATTTGATCATACCTGCCATAACAATATGATGGGTGGACAGATGGGATGGATACTTGTTCTTGTTAAATGATTAACATTCAAAGCCCAAGGTTCTAGACCAATGTCTTTCATTCTCTCTTAATTTGTTTGGGTAGCGTTTCTTTCCCACCCACCCGCCAAAAAAAAGACTTCTGTTAATGAGTTTAGTGTAACATATATTAAAGCAACACACACTTAAATGTACCAAAATTAATTGAACTGTCTACTGCACAAATTCTGCCCTGTCCATAGGTCAGCCAGGTGGGTCTACGTGGAAAATAATTTGGAACTGTTTGACACATTACTATTCCATTTCTTACTATGAAAGGAAATTAATTATGACACCAACCAGTAGTATTGACTGCTATGCTCTTGGGAAGCCTTTGATCCTACCTCTGCCATTGCAGTTCTTTGTAATGTGAAACTCTTAATACAGTTTGTTATGAGCCACTGGTCAGGAGTTAATTTGTATTCCCAACCTTCCTTGCTTGCTTATCTCCTCAAGTAAAATCATTCATCATTTTGCTCCTCCTCTTGAGTAAAGAACTTGATGTTATAATAGTCATCTGTATTAATTACGATCCATCATTTTAATCATTGCTCACACTGAGGCAAAAAGTAATCATTCTTTATCTCCAAGTGAAGCAGACCCAGAATTTGTCAATGCAAGCTTGTTTTTATTAACCCAAACCAGTCTCTGTAATCTACTTGAACCCCCCTTGTGCTTTCTCATTACCTTCCACCATTAGTTGAAATATATGAATACATCAGTAATGACATATGACCTCCCCCCCAATTTGAAACCACTCTATTTCAGTTTAAACCATTGCACTGAAAAATAAATAGAATTAAAAGGAGGATAAATGTATCCAAGTAATTAGGAAACACATATGAAACTAAGGAATCGATCCTTCTCTGAGGCACAGCCACTCCACCCCAGCAAAGAGAGAATGTTTGAAGCAGTAGGTGGTACTATAGCACATTTAAGGGATGATTTTCAGAAGTGCTTAGCATTGGCCTACCTCAGCTCACTTTTCTTAATTGTGAATGGAGTTAAATCGTTGCTCAACACTTCTAAAAAGCCCACCCTTTGTTTATTGGTATGTCTACGCTGCAATCGGAGGTGTGATTGCAGCTTGGGTAGGCACACCTGTGCTATCATTCATCTATCTAGCACAGCTAAAAATAGAAGTGAAGATGAAGCAGCATGGACCCTGGAGTAGGCTAGCAATGTGAGTACCTACCCAGGGTTCTGGATGGGCTTGACCAGTTCAGAAGCCATTGCATCTTCACTACTATTTGTAGCTGTGCTAGCTAGATCTAAGTTAGCATGGATACTCCTAGCTGAGCTGCAATCGCACCTTCGATTGCAATGTAGACATGTTCAATGACTCAACTTTCTAAGTGCTCTGTCCTGGTCTTTCTGCCTTAGGCTAGTCCTTGCAATGGATGAATTTCACACTCTTACTGCTTCTCTTTTACATCTCAGCGGGCATAATTCTTGTTTTACCTTTTTCTTTTTTCATTCTTCATTTCTTTGACTTTCACAGTCCTGGTTCTATTCTCATTACTTGACTAACTTTAAGCCATTTTCCAGCTGCTACTAAAATGTCACACAGAATTGTAGGCAAAGGACATTTCCCTCTAAAGGCACACTGAGACAAAAAACAAGGAAGGTAGGCATTTGTATTTTCAGTCAAAATACAGTAGAGGTTATCTTTCAAGAAATCTAAACATTTTCCTTTTTAAGGAGAAAAGTCTGAGTAACACTAATGCCTAAAAGAAAAGCAACCACTGAATTGCCAAATGATGGTGGTGTATTTTTAAGTATTTTTAAGTTTCAAATTTTATACTTCCTTTGAGTTGTGATTCTGTCACAATGGGAAAACCCAATGTGACAGAATGTAAGCACCAAAAATGTATTAATTATCTGTGAAACCTGCTTTACCCTGTATAAAACCTGACCCATGGTCCACTGAAGTAAATAGAAAGACTGTCAATGACTTCAGCTGGCTTTGGATCAGGCCCATAAAGTCATAGTATTTGTCAAACCCAAACTAAAGAACTTTGCAGACCCCCCACTGTTCTAAGTGGCTCTTGATTTAGATTGACTGAACAACACTCGTGCACAATTAGCCCTCCCAAACCCATGCTGATAAAACCTTCAGACCACATTATTTCATATTTTCTACATAAAATCCACAGGATATGGATCTGTGTTCATCCAAACCAATGTCCTGACATTCAAATATACAGATTAGCTAAAACAATGTTATAACTTTTCTCTTCTGCTTTCTTCTTCAGTATTGTGGCTGAGATCTGTCTGTGAATAGTTCCACTGAAATAGATGCATAAACAAAATGTGCATTTTGGAACAGACTCCCATCCAACTTTGAATGTTAATGGGTCAGCAATTCAATGTAGAAAAATTGTTCTAAACAGTAAATGGTGATTTCTGGCAAAACTGAGGAAAAGAAGCTGTAATTTCCACGCTTTCACATTTTCCTCATTTTTGTTGCTTTTTCATATTATCAAGTAAATCAATAACTCCTGTTGATTTCACTGGGCTTTAGATCAGGACCATATTAAATGTACAAGGAAAGACATGCTAGAAGTGCTAAGTATTGTAATTAAATGAATGTACAAAGCATATATAACCAATTATAAATAATCTTGTGATAATAGGGATATGCGAAGTTAAAAAAAAATACTTCAGATACTGGTCATGCGGTAATGAGGTAAATTCTGCTGGGGGTCGGTGCTCACAGGAAAGCAAGCAGTGGGACATGCAAATTGTATAATCAGAGTTAGCTATACACAACTCTTTATAGTGTTTTGTAATCATCATTGAACACTGTGGGGCAGAAATGTTGGAGTGACTACTAAAATGTAGACCTCTTCCTCCAGCTGAATACTCTTTTTTTTCTTTGTATTTTTAAAATAATTTTAAATGACTTCTTCACATCCTAATAAAACCATCCGTAGGTTTTCCAGGAAGAATTCCTGAGTAATCCATGGTGGAAATGTGCTTTTAAAAGAGAGGAAGCTCAGAGAGGCTAGCTGCTACTTTAGGAGGAAGTGGAAGCAACAATGTAGCACCTGAGACAGAATGAACAGAAACAACTTGCAAACTGCTCAGGCCTGTCCTATGCAGAAACCCCAAAATGTGTTAACCTCTTATTGATGGGGACACCATCTTGTGTTAACAAGACATAAAAATCCATTTTACATTTCATTCAGAGATATAAAATAAATAAAATTCACCGGGGTGCTGAGGGACAGGACAAAGGTCAACCCCAACCCAAAATGCTCAAAAATTACTAGTTGGAATCCCACAAATAATGAGATTGACTTACAAATAATGAGCAGGGAGGAAAGGGTTCTTTTTCTGTATGTTCTGGTTTTTGAGCATTTACAGAGTGCTTAGGTCACATTTTCATGCTTATCTCCATGCCTGTAAGGGCTAAAACTTTTTTTTTATTGAAATGAAAACTGAGATTTTTATATATGCTCAGGACTCCAGGAGCTTGGGCTTTAAGAAGAACACCAAATATTCTAAGCTGCTTGATAAAATCATGACAGATGGTAATATTAGAAGGTCTGTGTACCCCTTAAATCCTACATAAGCCTTCAGGAAAAGGGTGCATAGACCTTGTGCTGGTCCTTTGAGATATTATTCTTTGCATAATTTGTAGTGGATAAAATAGGGACCTGTTGTTTCCAGATGTTTACTTCCTAAAACATGTTTTAATCTGCACAAACCAAAATAATAGAATAGAAATCCTAGATAACAAATCCCAGTCTAACATAAAAACAGGTCTTGGTCCCTTGCCAATTGACACAGCACCTATTGAATACTGAAACTTGTGCAGACTTTATTCTGCCTCTGGCTCAACAGAAGGCAAGCTTCAGGCTATGTGTCCCCCAAGTGGCAAAATCCTATTCCAGAGCTCCATGACATATGAAGGCCTAGGCAGCATTCAGTCATAGTCCACTTCCTCTTGATGTTAAACACTCTGCTCTCACCATTTCATGATACCTTCTATGACCAAATTTACTCTGTCAAATCTCTTCTCTAGTAGAAGTGTAGAGAAACACTGATAATGAGTAACTTTTGGCTGCCATATGTGCTGTACTCAATTGGGTGACCAGATGTCCTGATTTTATAGGGACAGTCCCAATACTTGGGGATTTGTCTTATAGATGCCTATTACCCCCCACTCCTGTCCCGATTTTTCACACTTGCTATCTGGTCACCCTAGTACTCAAATATTACTAAGTGAAGAAAAAGTGTATAATTGTTATTGTGTAGAGCTAGGTCTCCTTTTAGAAGTATTTAAACAAGGCCACTTGGAATTACTAATATAATTCATACAAATGTTTTTTTAAAAGGCTCTTAATTTAGCAGTTATAACTGTCTGAGATCTAAGGCCACAGCCTATAAATGATGAACATTATTATTGCCCCAGATGGCACCTTACTGGGACATTAAACAGCTTATTTTTTGTTGATAAAATTAACAAAGTACTTTAATTAGGCAGCCAGCTCTCTGATAGATACAATAAAGATACATAAAATCGTAGGCATGATGTTGGAGAGGTTTATCTCCTAGAATTATATGTATATTTAGAATCCATTTATAATTGTAAAACTTCCAATATGCAATATGTTGTGGACTGGGAGTTGAAGTGCTCCAAACCATGAATTAATTTAATACAAAACCCTTTTATTGCGGTGCTTCTCCAATGCATTAAAAATACTGTTCCCCAGTTCATATATTTTGGTTACAAGTCAGATGGATGCTGTCCACTATAGTAAATATTTTCTTCTTTTTCCACATACCCTCCCTCTACAAGCCATTCTGTTAAACCATTTCAGATGAATATAAAATGTATGTCTACAGTGGCAAGTTTCTGCGCAACAAGTTATATCACTTTTATTAAAGCGCTGCAATTAAACCACTGTTGCATGTCCACACTGTGCTCCTTGTGATGGCGGAGCACATCTACATTAGCAGCTCTTGCAATGGCAAAGAGAGCAGTGCATTGTCATAGCTATCCCTCTGTGCAACTGGCCACAGGGTACTTTGGGAAGGGTTTGCAATGCCTCATGGGGCAGGCACAGCATCACATGATGCAGGTTTCTCAATCCCATTGTTCCATGGGTGTCCTACTACATTGCCAGCTGCTTTTCAACTGAAGTGTGGGGGGCAGTATGTGTGACAGGGAGTGTGTGTGTGCGTGTATGGAGGGGTGGGGAGACACCGTGTGTTTTGGGGGACAGAGATAGTGTCAGCATGCTGTTTTGTAAGTTCAGACAGCAGCAGGAAGCAACCAGTCCTGAGGCAGGGGGAGGAGGAAACCCTGACATTAGCCCCTGCCTCCCTCCCCAGCTCTCTGCAGAGCAATCTGTCTCTCTCTCTCTCTCTCTCTCTCTCTTGCACTCAAACACACACATACACACCCCTGTCTCAACAGCAGGAGCATTCCACAGCATGAGCTTTCCACATTAATGGTTTGCTTTGTGCCCCAAAGCAGATCAGCACAACACACAACGGCCATCAGAAATGGAGCTTTGAAAGGGGAGGGGCTAGGGTGACCAGATGCTAACTGTAAAATATCGGGACTGCCACGGGGGGGAGGTGCCTTTTTAATTGTTGCACTCACCCGTTCGGATCTTCGGCAGCAATTCGGTGGAATGTCCTTCAGTCGCTGATGGTCTTTGGTGGCATTTCAGCAGAGGATAAGTCTTGCTGCCAAAGACAGAAGCACCCACTACCTAAATGCCGCCGAAGACCATCCGCGACTGAGGGACCCACCGGATGGGTGAGTGTAACCAAAAAAAAAAAAAAAAAAAAAGCCTAAAACAAAATATCGGGACAAATGGCATCCCGACCATACTTCAGTTGTGACGCAGAACAAACTGCTCAAAATTGGGACAGTCCCGATTTTATCGGGACATCTGGTCACCCTAGGAGGGGCGCATGCCTTCAGGGCAGCCAGACGAGTTCAAAACAATGAGCAGAACGGCCACTTGAGGGATTATGGGACACTTCCAGAGGCCAGTTGATTGCTTTCTGCGCTGTAATGTGTTTACGCTGCTAGTACAGTGCTGGAGCCTGTGCTGTAAAGTTTACAACTCTGTCTGAGGTAGTTTTTTTGCAATGCTGCAACTGAGGAGTTTCTGCACACAAAGTGGATTGGCAGTGTGTACAGCTCAGGAGTTACACTGCAGAAGGAAGCTTTACTGCGTAGAAACTTACCAGTGTAGATAAGGCCTAAGTTTCAAATATAAAGCATAGGATTGTGTGTATGTGGTTTTGTTTTTTGTTTTTTTTTAAGGTGCAGAGGCAAGTTTTTCTTCTGAATTGCTGGTAACACAACTGCAGATGCAGTATTGGTCTTAGTCACTTGTAACTAGGTTTTAGATCCTTTTTCTAACTATAGAAATTCATCCTGGCAAAACTACTTTACTTGGTTTGGGCTAGATCATATCCTTGTCTTGTCAGCTGAATACGGGATTGAGGGTCCAAGATCTACCTGAAGCTTGGGTCCTGTTTTGATGAAGAACACAGCCCCCATGCTCCAAACAACCCCCACTGCCAGCAAGTGGATGGGGACTAGATGGAGTGCTGATTCCTTGCTCACCATTTGCTGGCCAGGTGTGATGAGGATATAGGTTATACTCTTTCAAGGGATACAGTAAGGTAATTCTTCTCCAGACCAAAAGGGGAGTGAGAGAGAAATTCTGTGTCCCAGAGATACAATGTATTCTGGGACTGCTGCTGAGGCAGCACAGTTTACGCTTTGCCCCTTGATAAGGGACTACACCTAAAAGGACATTATATCCCTTTGTAAATTCATTCTCTGTGAGAAGGTGAGATTTGTTAAACTCACTTTCACTTTTTTGTTTTAAGGAGTAAAAGGAATACAAATAAAAACTCTTGATAAAGTAGCTTTACCCAACTGGACATTTAACCCTATGTGTCTCAGCTGAGACTTTACCCCAGAACAAACACTGTGTGTCTCTGCTGTGTTACTTGAAGTTTTGTAGTATGCAATATGGCTGCCTGGATATCTTCTGCTTAAAATATTTGCTGCTGCTACTCATTCTCCTCTTCTCCCAGAGGGGTGGGTGGAAAACACACACACGTGCACACACAAACTGAAATAGAAGTGGCCTGATTTTTTGAATGTGCTGAGCCCTGGAGTGTCCTATTCTCTTCAGGGTAAATGTGGTTTGCTCACTGTTAGGTTAGAAATCAGAATAGTTCCCTCTGTATTAAATGCACAGACTTGCTCCAATCTCCTTACTATCATGTCACAGAAATATTTTTTTTAAGGGGAAAGACCCTTTAAATTATTACTTAGCAGGAAAGGGACAAACTGTTCTTTTTCCATCTTTAATGTTTTGCATCATGACATCAAATGAACTGAAGTTGAGTGAGACCAAATGAGGTGCTCACTAAAATGAGAGGTTTTTTTTTTAACTGCTCAGGAAGTGATCATGAATATTAACAGGACTGCATATCTAAAAATATCTTTTGGAAATAAAATTTTCTGGAAAAGTATACTTAAGTATTTTAACAAGTTGTAAGTCTACATATTGTTATGTTTGTAGTAAGAGATATGTAATGTCAACATATATATTTTATAGTGGCAAATTGTCATGAAAATTGAAAGGTGGATAAGAAACTGGTTAAAGGGGAGACTACAATGGGTCGTACTGAAAGGTGAACTATCAGGCTGGAGGGAGGTTACTAATGGAGTTCCTCAGGGATCAGTTTTGGGACCAATCTTATTTAATCTTTTTATTACTGACCTTGGCACAAAAAGTGGGAATGTGCTAATAAAGTTTGCGGATGACACAAAGCTGGGAGGTATTGCTAACACAAAGAAGGACCGGGATATCCTACAGGAAGATCTGGATGACCTTGTAAACTGGCGTAATAGTAATAGGATGAAATTTAATAGTGAAAAGTGCAAGGTCATGCATTTAGGGATTAATAACAAGAATTATTGTTATAAGCTGGGGACGCATCAGTTGGAAGTAACAGAGGAGGAGAAGAACCTCGGAGTATTGGTTGATCACAGGATGACTATGAGCCGCCAATGTGATATGGCCATAAAAAAAGCTAATGTGGTCTTGGGATACATCAGGCAAGGTATTTCCAGCAGAGATAAGGAGGTGTTAGTACCGTTATACAAGGCACTGGTGAGACCTTATCTGGAATACTGTGTGCAGTTCTGGTCTCCCATGTTTAAGAAGGATGAATTCAAACTGGAACAGGTATAGAGAAGGGCTACTAGGATGATCTGAGGAAAGGAAAACCTATCTTATGAAAGGAGACTCAAAGAGCTTGGTTTGTTTAGCCTAACCAAAAGAAGGTTGAAGGGAGATATGATTTCTCTTTATAAATATATCAGAGGGATAAATATTAGGGAGGGAGAGGAATTATTTAAGCTTAGTACCAATGTGGACACAAGAACAAATGGATATAAACTGGACACTAGGAAGTTTAGACTTGAAATTAGACAAAAGTTTCTAACCATTAGAGGAGTGAAGTTCTGGAACAGCCTTCCAAGGGGAGTAGTGGGGGCAAAGGACATATCTGGCTTTAAGACTAAGTTTGATAAGTTTATGGAGGGGATGGTATGATGGGATAGCCTAATTTTGGCAATTAATTTGGCAACTGATCTTTGATTATCAGCAGATAAGTATGCCCAGTGGTCTGTGATGGGATGTTAGATGGGGTGGGATCTGAGTTACTACAGAGAATTCTTTCCTGGGTGCTGGCTGGTGAGTCTTGCCCACATGCTCAGGGTTTAACTGATCGCCATATTTGGGGTCGGGAAGGAATTTTCCTCCAGGGCAGATTAGCAGAGGCCCTGGAGGTTTTTCGCCTTCCTCTGCAGCAGGGCCAGTATCAAGCTCAGGAGTGGTGATCAGTAGGAAGGTAGGGAAGTAGGCTGCAAGTTATGCCCTGAGTGGAGGGTGTTTGGAGGCCTGCAAGCCTGGGGGGAAGCCAGATTATTAGGAAGAAGCCCAGGTAAACAGCAGTAAGGGGTCAATCCATGCAGAGACATTGGCAGCTTGTTATAGGGTTCCTGGGCTGTACCCCCTACCAGCCACTGGGGGGTGGCAAGGGCATTGGAGACACCAGACAGACAGTGGGTCTGGAAGGACTTTGAATTCCCTGAAAGAGGAGGACCTTAGTGACTTGGCTAGAAGGCCAAGCCATGAATTGCAGACTGCAGATCCAAGAGTGAGTGAGGCTGCAGAACAAGACAAGATGGGGGAAGACACCACTGGAGGGACAGCGCAAGCCTGGTGGAGTTAATTACTAGGAAGGCCAGCAGGAGGCACTACTAGCGGTGAGTGTACCCTGTGACAGGCCCCTATCACAGATCAGGGCCCAATTGTACTCAGCATTGTATAACATAACAAAAAGGTCCCTGTTGCAAAGTGTTCGCAATATAAATGTAAGCAGAGTCAGGATGAGCTCTACCTTGACATCTGGTGGTGAATTGTGGCGAGTTGTGGAAAAGAACTTCAGGGGCTGATCTAATTTGCATAGGCCCACCCACCCCGCCTAGCATGAGCCCACAGCAGCCCAAAATGGTCACTTTGGCTGCTGTGGGATCCCCAGTTTTTCTGTTATTGGGGCAGGAAGAATAAAGTGTTTCCCTGATTATGTGAATCAAGGACAATGAAACTGTTTTATGAGAGGGACTCACCATCAACTAAGTAGCACCTGCTAGACAAGAGACATGGGTTCCAAAACCCAGTGAATTGAGAGAGGCTGTGGACAGGTATTTGTATGGTATTGGACAGGTATGGGCCCCTTTGAGGACCTGAAATACGAATTGCACCATCTCCTCTCTCTACTGTGGAATATCAGAGCTAGCTTTAATTCCATTAGGAGTCTAGTTATAGGCTGCTGAGCTGAATTCACTTTGGGCCAATGGTTCACCAGCACTGAAGCTCCCCTACTAAAAGCTGAAATCACTTAAGAGCTAAAATTACCGTATTTTTCTGTGTATAAGACTATACTTTTTCCTAAAATCGTTAGACTAAAAATTGAGGGTCGTCTTATACACAGAAGTAAGCCCCTATCCACCCCGCCCCACCCCCAAACTCCCCTGCCCTCTCTCCAACACCCCCTCCCTGCCCCCTTACCGCGCTTCCTGGATGTGGCTGGCGGCGCTACAGTCCAGCCGCGGCTGGAGCTGGGAGCCCGGGACGCGGGGCCAGGGCAGGAGTCGCGCGGCCGGAGCCGGAGGATGTGGCAGGAGCCGGGCAGCCAGAGACACACAGCTGGAGCTGGAGCCGGGCAGCCAGGGCTGCCGCCGCGCCCGGACCCACGCTGCTGGAGCCCGGCCGCGTGGCAAAAGAGCAGGAGCTGGGTGGCTGGAGCCACGGGGCCAGGCAGTGTCCGGAGCCGGGCATCCGGGTAGGTGGGGTCGCGGCCGCCGCAGTGCCCGGACCCGCACTACCGGAGCCAGGGACGCGGGGCCGGGGGCTGGGGCTGGAGCCAGGTGGCCGGGGACGCAGGGCTGGGGGCCGGGGCTGGAGCCGGGCGGCCGGGGACGCGGGGCCGGGGGCTTGGGCTGGAGCCGGGCGGCCGGGGACGCGGAGCCGGGGACCCAGAGCCGGGCGGCTGGGGACGTGGGGCTGGGGCCGGGGACCCGGGGCCGGGCGGAAGGGGAAGCAGGGCCGGGGACCCGGAGCCAGGCGGCCGGGGAAGCAGGCGGCGGACGGGGACGCAGGGCCGGGGCTGGAGCCGGGCGGCCGGGGATGCGGGGCAGGAGTCGCGGGGCCGGGCGGTGGGGACTCGGGGCCGGGGCCAGAGCTGGGCTGCCAGGGAGGGACACGGCAGGAGCCGGGCAGGGCCGGGGCCAGAGACCAGCCGGGGCGCCGGGCCCTCCTCCTTCCCTCTACCCCTACCTCGGCATCCTCTTCCTGGGCCTGAGCGGCGAAGTCAGGGGGGGACACCTGCAGCACGGCCGGAGTGGCAAACCAAAAACAAAAAAATGGCCGTGCTGCCCTAGGATTGGGTGGAATGCCACCCCATAGAATATGCTGGAGCTGGCCAAGCCAATCACTAATCTCCAATCAGGAGGGAAACTGGTAGCTTGTCTCTGCAAACAGGCTTCCTCCAATCAGGAGCCTTATGTAACTGATGTCAGCTGATGCTGAACAAACCAATTGGAACACATCCCGTTGGAGGTGGACAGCGCGTAGGCAGTGCGCAGATGCGACAGGGACCGGTATTGTCGGAGCGTTCTGAGCCCATAAAGATGTCGGAAAATAAAAAAATAAATAAGCGAATGTCTTACTCTAAAAATTCAAACTGAATGTAATCAGTTATGCAAAAGAGCATGGAAATAGAGCTGCAGAGAGACAGTTTGGACCTTCTCCCACTGAGTGTATGATCAGACAGTGGAGAAAACAGGAAGAACAACTCCTTAAGATGCCAAAAAAGAAGAAGGCCTTAAGAGGAAAACCAGCAAAATGGCCAAACTTGGAGCAGAGGCTTAAGACTTGGATTATGGAGCAGCGCCAGAGTGGTTTATGTGTGTCAACCAAGCATATTCAATATCAGGCAAGAATGTTTGCAAGCGAAATGAAGATTGTTGATTTTACAGGAAGGGCAAAATGGTGCTTCAATTTCATGAGGAGAGCAGGGTTGGCCATGAGAGCACGAACAAAGTTAGCACAGAAAATGCCACCAGTTTATGAGGATAAAATCCAACAGTTTCACTCCTATGTCATACAACTTTGGAAAAAATATGATTTTGAACCAAGTCAGATTGCAAACATGGATGAGATGCCTCTCAATTTTGATGTGCCTTCCAACAGAACTGTTGATGTGAAAGGAATCAAAACAGTGGGAATCAAAACAAGTGGCCATGAAAAGACACACTATACTGCTGTGCTTTCATGCTGTGCAGATGGTACTAAACTGCCTCCTATGCTTATTTTTAAGAGGAAAACATATCCTAAAGAGACCATACCACCTGGCATTATTGTGCAAGTTCATGAGAAGGGATGGATGAATGAAGACATTATGGCCATTTGGTTTGCAAAGGTTTGGTCCAGAAGACCTGGAGGGCTCTTAAAGAAGCCAGCTCTACTTGTCTTTGATCAGTTCCGAGCACATTTAACAGAAAAGACAAAAAGGGTTGCATTGGATTTGCGAACACAGCTAGCAGTTATTCCTGGTGGACTTACAGGTCAGCTACAGCCACTAGATGTTTCAATCAACAAGCCATTTAAAGCCTTGATGAGAGAAGAATGGAGTAGATGGATTCAAAAAGCAGGTGGTAACTTGACACCGACAGGAAGAGTGAAAAAACAGCCATTACTGAGGTTAGCATTTGGGTTCTAAACTCATGGTATGGCGTCAAACAAAAGGTGATTGTGAAGTCTTTCAAGAAATGTGGAATCAGCAATGCCATGGACGGTACTGAGGATGATCTCATATATATAGACAGTGACTCAGTAGACAGCAGTGATGCAATAGAAGTTGAAGAAACGGATATGTTCGAAACTAATAGTGATGAAGAGGAAGCAGTGATGCAATAGAGGCTGAATAAAGTGATTTGCTCAAAGCTAAGTGTGATGCATAATATCATAGTACTGGTATGTAAATGTTGCCTAATTACTAAATAAAAATGTGTTCTATGTTTAAAATATTGATTTCTGAATTTTGGGTTAGAAAAGTGGGGGGCATCTTATACATGGGGGCGTCTTATACACGGAAAAATACGGTACTAAAAGCTGAAATCTCTGAGTGCTGGGGGGGCAGGGCTGAAGATATGTCGCTGAGCAACTGGCACAGCAGAGCAGTTTGTGGGATGACTGGAGCGGCTTGTGGGAGAGCTGGTGGAGCGGAGCAGTTTGTGGAACAGCTGGAGTGGCTCGCAGTGAAGGCTAAAGCAGAACCCCATGGAGAGGTGGGGCAGTTGGCCTCGGACCACATAAGGTACCCCTTAACACCGCTGCGCCCACCCCCATGCTGGGAGGTAAAACTCTGTAGATAAACTTTTAAACTCTGTGGCTGCACTGACCAAGGACAGAGATTTTTGGGTTGCTGGACTTAAGACCCTGAGGGGAAAAGGATACTGCCAAACTTACTTTGGGGGGTGGGTCTTTTGCTCATGGTTTGTGTTATGAATCCTGTTTGTGGTGTTTCCCCAACATAATGCTGCATTGTTTCCCTCCTTCATTTAAAGGATTTTGCTACACTCAGACTCTTTGCTTGTGAGAGGGGAAGTATTGCCTCCTAGAGGCACCCAGGGGTGGTATGTAATTGTCCCAGGTCACTGCGTGGGGGCTTGAGCCAGTTTTGCATTGTGTTATTGAAACGGAACCCTTAGATAGTGAACCCGGCCCTTGTTGCTGCCGACTCAGACAGGCAGAAGGGTTACATAAATAAAACACACTGAAATGTGGGGAGATTAAAGGACTACTGAAAGTCTGTGGCAGAACAAAGAATAAAACATAGAGTCTAGGCTCCAATTGCCTGAACTTCCATTGACTTTACTAAACTTTAGATTAGATCCCAAATTCTGTTCTCTAACCATTAGATAGCCCTTCTTTCCTGTTTTAGGCCCAAGATCAGGAAAGCATTTAGGATGTGCTTGACTTTTAAGTGTCTGGTCTCATTGAATTAATAGGGCCTTAAATATTTTAAGAGACTTGTAACAATTTAAACGTGTGTATATACTTCAGTTAATGCTGCAGTATTGACCAGAGGTGTTCTCACTCATTAAGATCTCTCTTCAGGACAAGCCAAAAACTTGGCCCCTTTGGCCTATGAGTAATATTGATCTGTGAGCCAGGTGGAGACTGAGTTGTAGACTTGGCTTTTCAGCTTTCTGGTTGGAGGCTATGAAGTGCACAAACTACTTACAAAGGCTCAGACTCTGACCTTAGGAGGCAAGGAAGTATCATTCCCTTCATTTTGCAGATGAAGTAGTTGAGTGGTTGCATAAGGATATTTCAAAGAGAGATGGGAATAGTACTTTGCAAACCCAAGACTTCATCCACTTTTCAGTTTGATTGTGTCAAAGCTATGTGGTTAGTTATGTCTGTAACCATGAGACCCCATTCCCCCAAGAGTCCAGGAATTATGACATCCATGTGACTGCTGTCTAGCAAATGTGAAAAGCACTGGCAAAGTGTGGTGTCCCCTATAGTGGCTGATATACAGAGAAAAACAGCCTACTACTAGTACCAGTTACTCCTTTTGCACCATTGGTAGAGTCTGTTCTGTGGTTTTAAAAGTCCTGCTGATGACTTACATGGAGTCAATATGATTTCACTTGATGGAATTTCTGTAGGGGTTTTCCTGTTTTCTTTTCAAATAAATATTGGAAATTGCCAACAAACAAAGCCCAATTGCATTAAAGGATGGCAAGGTCAAGCACTCGAAAGCTAAGGAATGTCCCTTCCCCTTGTCCCTATACAATGTATTTATTTGAACCCCCCCCCCCGCTCCCGGATACAACCTGGACTGTGGGACCACTGTATCCCCTTTAACTCTGGATCAGAGTGCCTCTCACAGTGCTGTGCTAGTGACAAGCAATATCTTCAGGCTTTGGTTTCACACAGCCATTTGCACATGCAGGTGTCACTGTGCCTCAGTGGGTCACAGCTGAGAATACTAGATTAAGGACAAATTGCTGAGTAATATGGCAGACTCACTCCAAACTGGTGGTTATTCTACCATTAGCTATACCAAGCCAGTAACAAAAGGAAACTTCTGTTTCCCTACACCAATTAACAAGAAATCAAAAATGCAGTCTCCTTAGGCACTCCAGCACTTATGTCACCACCCAGACACTAGTCTTTGATGAGCGGTTATTGAAAACCTATTTAATCAAACAAAAGGTTCTTCTATCTCAAGAGATCAGCAACATAGCCAGGTCAATATATAATTCAGATTTTACCTAGTAATCACGCTGTTGCCAATCCTTTAGTAACTAAAATCTAAAGGCTTATTTATAAAGAAAAAGAAGAGAATTAAATTGGTTAATAGATCATATAATACAGTCATTGCAAAGTTCTCATATAGGTTTGTATCAGTGAAGTTATAGACTGCTGGTTTGTAAAGTCTCTGGTAAGTTCCAAAACGTTGGAAGGTCCTCAGTTCATAATCAATATGCTCCTTTTAGTTGTAAATCCACAGTCCAGAGTGTCAGAGCAGGAAAGAGGCAATATGGAGATGTTCCAAGGGCCTTTTATATCCTCTGCCATGAGTACAGTTTGTGGGAAAAGTACTGGCGCAAGATGGAGTCCAGGGTCACATGAGCAGGTCACATGCCCTTATGTAGCTTGCCGACTCACAGGACAGCCATTGGCCATATCTAAGGCTGCGAGTCTGTCACGGAAGTCACAGATTTTGTGACTTTCCAAGATCGCCGTGACTTTTACAGAGGACAGTGCTCAGGCAGCCCCTGGGGCAGCTACACCAGCTGCTGCTGGAGCAGTCCTGTGGCACCGCAACCCTCCCCCCACCTGCAGCAAGAGGGGTTTGGGTGTGAGAGAGGGCTCAGGGCTGGGGCAGGAGGTTGGGGCATGGGAGAGGGTGAGGGCTCTGGGCACTGCTTACCCTGGGGGCTCCCAGAAGCAGCTACATGTCCCCGGCTAACGGGAGCTGCAGAGCTGGCACTCGGGGCGGGGGAAGCACATGGAGTCCCCCTGGCTGTCCCTCCACCTAGGAACTGAGGGACATGTTGCTGCTTCCAGGGACCCATGTGTAGCCAGGTAGAGAGCCTGCCAGTCCTGCTAACACACACACACATGCCCTCCAGCAGCAGCGGGGGGGTCCCTAGGCTGTAGGCCACTGCTCCCCCCCAGAGCACCTGCTGCGCCTCCTGGGTCGCTCTCCCTCTTCCCCCAGAGCACCTGCAGTGCTGCCTGCCCCAGAGCACCCAAGATTTAGTCAGGGGTATGTGGTACAAGTCATGGGCTGTGAATTTTTGTTTACTGCCCAAAACCTGTTCATGACTTTTTTACTAAAAATACCCATGACTAAAATGTAGCCTTACCCATATCCATGCAAAGGCATCCATAGGAAGACTTGCTGGGTATTTCTTCTGTAGCCCATTGTGAAAGTTAACGGGCCATCAACCAATAGCTGTCTTTGCTTCAATGTAGATTTTTAACTGGTGAGTGTTACCCCAGTAACAAATACATTTGGGATACAGACATATAGCCAATATTTATAACAGATTCATAACAGATACAGTGATGATATATGGATTTAAACAGGATAATCTTATTTAGCAAATCATACCTTTTCCATTGACACCTTACATGATATACTTTGTACAAGATTGTTGCAATTGTCTAACAGTGGCAATATTAATGATATACATTGTCATATTTCAATCATATAGTATCTTAGAAGGCACACCCGGAGTTATATGCAGGCTTTCTCAGCCTCTCATGAACTATAACACAGGGAGACAC
The DNA here is from genome assembly GCF_020497125.1 of Mauremys mutica. Taxonomy (NCBI): domain Eukaryota; kingdom Metazoa; phylum Chordata; order Testudines; family Geoemydidae; genus Mauremys; species Mauremys mutica. The sequence continues at coordinate 49,602,754 of NC_059079.1, read as the reverse complement.
CAGCTAATTCCCCCTAGTCCGAGCCTTGCACCCCAGAAGTGTACTGTTTTACACCGCTTAAGATCTTAAAATATGAAAGCTCATTAATTAGTTCCCAACTTCATCAAAGGGTAGTGAAGATGCACAAGTCTTTGTAATCTGAGCACTTTAGGTAAACTCACTGGTAAACTACAAAAAGATTTTAAGTGATTATATGTGTTAGGCATAGAGGTTAGAGTTCCTTACATAAGGAGGGGGGGGGGAAGGTAAAATCAGAGTCTAAATCCTAAACTTTATTAGACTAAACAAGATTTTAATCAAGCAATTTTTCTCACCCAAGCTGGTGTTGTAAGCCGTTCACAATTCTTAATACACAGGCTGAATTGTATGCTCAGCCTGGGCCAATCTCCCCAGTTCAAAATCTTTGCTTCAAAAGGTTCTTGTTGCCTTCAGAGGAGATGGGGAGGAGCGAGGTGGAGTCATGATGCAATTATCCCTTATTTTATATTCTCAGTTCACAAGCCTAGAAAAACACTGGCTCAACATGGAGTCAAGTATCACATGTCCTGATACCTTGCTGAGTCATGGAGTTAAGCAATCCCCATTGTGCAGAGCTTGAGCAACTGACTCTTATTAAATTGTAAATCTCTGGTTTACAGTTCCCCTGCTGGTCAATGGCTGGTGATGGTTGCATAACACCTGTCTGGGTGTGGGCCACTTCTCTTGTTGCCACTGGAGAGCTAGCTGTGGGTGTCTCTGAGATATACAACATATTTCAATAACAACCATAGAGCAAAATCTCATAACTCCATATACAATGACGATATAAATATGTTGACAGGACAAAGAGTTTCAGCAAATCATGACTTTTCAAGTGATACCTCATAAGACATACTTTGTACAAAACATATTCTAATCATATTACAGTGGTGAGTGTGGGGGTTCCAGGATGCTATTTTGAGATACATAGCGTCACAATTTAATTACATACTGTTTGTTTCACAGACTTCTTGTCTTTTGGTGCAAATAAGGCAAAGGGGTGCAAGAAGAGCAAGTGTGTTCCCTTGTGCTTAAAGCAGTAGTTTGCATCTCGGATGGCTGAGTTCTAGTTTTGGCTTTTCCACAATCTTCCTTGCAGAACGCAGTTCTTCTATCAACTAACTTTTAAGTGTTTGACTTAGCAACCTCAGTATTCTTTTAATGTTATTTTTTTGTATGTAATAAAAAAGTAGCATGGCAGGAGACTGGCCATCTCAAATTGTGCAATTGTAAGTTTTCCACATTTGTTTCCTAGGTTTGCTGAAGAATACAAACAAGGAAAGGGTTCTATAATAGGATACCTATCATTAATCTATCTTGTGTGGCTGGAAGCCAGTTTGTGATTCAGACTGACATTTCATTTTAAAACATTGAGATTTCTAATTATAGGAAATCAACAAAATGTAATGCAACATAATGTCAACCACACATTCCAGTCATTTTTCTAAAATTGTACTGTGTTAATCAGAGAGCACTATGCTTTGTATTGACTAATAATGGATTAATACCATTTGTCTCTGAGAATCTTAGTCATTCTGTTACCAGTTTATTTTTAAATAGGTTGTATATGTTATTAGAGAAGCACTGGAACCTGTAAGCTGCTACCATGGTCCTTTCACGTACACTCAGGGAACTGGCCATGAAACAATTATTCTGCTGCTACTAGGACAGTCAGACCAATGTCCCAATATGCTTGCTTACCCATGACCTTCCTTGGAGAGTTAACTTTATCTAAACTAAGTCTATCTAAACCTAGCTGTATATGGGGGGGGAAGAGGGGAGTAAACAGTAATTGTCTCCAGAATGATTCAAGCCTATAATGTAGCAGTGACAATAAGGATCTGATCTAACACCCATTGAAGTCAGTGGAAAAACTCCCATTAACTCCACTGGACATTGGATACAGGCCTAAGGACACTCTCATGCCTTGTGTCACCCTATTGCTTCTTCACTTGGAGTGGACAGGGAACATTACTTGCATGTGAAGGTGTGTGGAAATCTAGAGACCAGTTATGCTATCAGCAGTGCTGTTGAATTGCAGCAAGGTCCCTGAGAAAGCACTGATGTTTGATGATATAAGAACAGCAGGCAGGACTGCTGATGAAATTTCTGTGATAAGCCTCATTTTATATATATTAATAGTACCTATTGACTGGAATAGAGTTTTATAGTAGAAAAATACTACTACAAGGATGGAAAGTAATTTATACTAAGAGTGACTGGAATTCAGGGTGGAGGGAATCATTGCCTATTTAGAGATCTTTTTTTTTCAACTGAAGAACTAATAGTTACCCTTTTAAATGAAAAAACTGTATAGAACTATGAAATGGTTTTTTTGCAGAAGTTATTTCTACATGAAAAGTGTCTGCTTTCAAGTTTGCAATTGTTCTTTCAAATTCTGTGGAAAAGGTAATACGGAATTTTGGACAACATTTTGCATTCAATATTTTTCATTATCTGGATGTTTGAACCAAATTCCAAAAGCCATGGTTGCTTGAAAATATATGCTAATGAATTTTGAAAAAGTTGCCAGATTTGGAATGGAGGGTAAAGGTACCTCCCGGCTCCCCTTGCCAAAGCGTTGAATGGTCTAGTCCAATTAGTACAAGAATGGTTGTGTGTTTATGCATGTAACTATTATGTAATATATAAATATTATGTTTCTCTCTTTGAATATAGAAAATATATATATTTTTAGCTATATATCAATATATAAAATAATAGAAAGAAGGGGAAGAGAAAAACAGAAGGAAAAAGAACAGAGACAGGAAAGTACAGGACAGTGATATCAGTTCCAGGGTGGAATGAATTACATCCGTTCACCATACCCATTGCAAAAAGGCGTCTGGAAACAAAACTTGGGCAACAGAGATGTAAGAAATTGGCAACTTTTAGTGCAGTTCTACTAAAGATGAAGTAGTAGAAATATGGGGGTAGATACTGCACTTGCAATATATCATGTTAGATTGTATTCCAATGTAGTGGGATGAAATTCAGTGTTTTAAAGTACATATCTCAATGTATAAACTAATCATTTATCATAGATAAAATCAAATCCACTATTAACATGATGGATAGATGCAAAGTCTAATAATATATCAGGCACTTGGGTATCTCTCTAATCCAAAAATTGAGCTATAGTGCTGCAATGGGGAATGAAAAATAAAGTAAAATCCTACCCGTACTCTTGATTCAGGATGCTTACAGAAAAATTTCGTACACACAATTTATTTGCATTATTATTCTGCTGGAGAAAAAAAGCTATTAAAAAGGGGTTGAAGTCTGAAGTTATTGGCACTAAGTTTGTCTGCCTATGTTACTTATATTGTCTTCGTTATCCTAGTATCTGAGCACCTCACAAGTTTTAATGGATTATAAGTGTAATTACTGCCAACCTGAAAATCATCCAGGAATCTACCCCTCCTTTACTGGCAGTCATGGACACCTGCCTAGAGTCTAGCTCCAGCAGCTTAGAACTGCTGGATTGGTGCAAAACATACATAAAAACATGTACTGATTAAGAAAAGGAGAACTCTCCAGGTGAATTATAAGTGTCCTAGCTGCTCTACACTCCCTCTGCCTTGAGGCGCAGTGTAAAGTGTGTGGCTGGAGAATGAGAGCATGCCCAGAGTGCTTCTGTGTGTTCGCTGCTTCTGGCTGTGTAATGCAGGCAGCCAGTTGTAAGTTAGAGCAGCGTTTGTGCTGTGCTGGTTTACAGTGAGTAGCCAGATGTAGTGTGTTCTTTCTCCTTTTTTTGTGAACTGCTAACCATTCTTGGTACGTTCTGCTGCAACTTTCAGTAACGGCATGACTCTTGCCATCCTTATGCCTTTTCACAAGCTCCAACCTAGAGCTCAGTCAGGGCCTGCAAGAGCCTCTTTGCTGACCACAAAACACCACTCAGTTAAAATTGTATGTGCTCTGACATTCCCTGTGTGCTTTGTGGGAGAGGCCCAGAACATGCACAATTCATCATCTGTAGGGCTCTGTATAGCTGCTGGAACTGATGCTCAGTTCCTTGAGCGGAATTACTATCACCACTAGCTGCAGGATTTGGAAACTGGCCACACAATCATGTGCCTCTACTGATTGCACAAGTCCTTACTCCTGCATTACTACCCTTACATTCCATCTTGGCAATTCAGTCATATCTGGATTATACTATCAATTGAGCCCTGGCTTCACAGTCTTCCTTTCCAGTTTATGGGGAGGGATCTCTAATAGGTTACTAGTTAATTGGGACTGCTACCCATCAATCAAACATGAAAAAAAAATCAGATCTGGGAACCAATCAGAATCACCAACACCCCTCCAAAGCCACTGAAAGTTCTAGGTGTTAAATAACTCTCCCACTATTTCAGAAGTATTATTGCACCTGGTCACTTACTTTCCTCTTGGGAATGTTTTTGGCTTTGTGTTCATCATGCAACTTCTTCCAGTCTGTCTCATAAATGTATTTTATACCACTTGTTTCTTCCTAGCTTATTTTTACATTGAACTTTCTCCAGCATTTTTTTTTACTTCTAACTTTATCTTGTACCAGAGTTGAGCAGTAGCAGACCCATAACTAGCTTACCTCCAGGCATTTGTAGATATGAAATCATTTTCCTTAATGGGCCTAATTCTGTAATCTTGACACAAACAAAGCCTGTTCCATTCACATGGCAGCTGGAGTATTGAAATTCTTGTGGATTTCCCTACTACATTAGAATACACTTAGAAATGAAATTGTCAGCGTGCACAGGAATGATGTAGTCACAATATTGAGAAGAACAGTGTGAAATCATCAATCCTGTGTCCCTACCAACTGCACCCCTAAAAACATGCAGGATTTATCAGCAGCAGTTTGCCTAGTTGGGGAAACTTGTGTCCTACTCTTGGAATTGCTGCATTTTTGTTTCCTTCCTCAATGGCAAGGAGATATCAACAGAATGTTAGAGAATGATACCTTTTGGTTTTGACAAACTTGATCATATCCTTGTAACAACAGGGATTTTCAATATATGGCTAACAAATAGGTGTCAGGAGTCATGAGCACCTTTTCCTTCCCTAATGGCTAAATGGGAGGGTCTAGATCATAGCTAGATGGGAAGGAGGACTGTAAGAAGATCTCCTTATGAAAAAGGGCTTGTGGTAGAGAAAAAGTTAAGAACCCCCGTGTCTATACAATCAAGTAGGTTTGAGTGAAGAAAGGGGTTGTAAATCTATATGCCGCTTGCTCTTATCCCTCTCCCTGTAAATATGCACACATGTATAAAGTCCATACACCATTTCAGATAACTAAATCTAATATGATTGTGTTTTATATAAAAGCAACCTTCTGATGTAGCTTAACAACCAGCTTGCATCAATATTATGATACAAATAATTCTTGTAACATTCTTTCAGCTTTATGTATATTTTAGTACAAGAAATTCTCTCTATTTGCTGCTAAAAGATTCTCTCCTGAGGATTTTTTTTGTAGAGCTCAGTGCAAAGGAGAAGAGGATAATGATGATACAATATTGATCAGAAACTGCAAGCAATTCTGTAGTGGCAGAATTAGTTAGCAAAACTTCAAGGACAAGATGGAAAGCCTCTTTCCCCATAGCCAAGATTCTTTTGTGATTCTCAGTACATGTCCTGTGTTTGGTTGTCTCCCTTCAGCAAACTGCCCACATAGTAAAGGGAACTTAAAGTAAATTTATAATATATATATATATATATATATATATATATATATATACACACACACACACACAAAATAGTCTCTGAAAAAATATCAATATTAGTTTGATATTTCCCTGACTTGATCATAGTGAGCCTGGCTGTTGGATTCATCCATCTAAATTGCCTAAAGAAACCAAAGATGAGATTTCAGCTCCCTCGTGTTCAATGTAAACTACTGAGGAATTCTCAGATGTGGGGGCCCTTAAAATATTTAAACACTAGCACAAAACTGGCAGTTTTCCCTGAAGCTGAGGTTGCACAGAATATCCAAAGAACAGACTGATTTCTCAGTACAAAGAGAGAATTAAAATATATTTATTGAACTGATCCATTAGGGCAATATTTTCATCCAGCTGTACATCTGAATGTTCATGCAACCAACCACCCATGTATATCCAATTTGGAGATGCTTTTCACATAGGGGGATTGTGTATCAAAATTAGGCAGCTGCAAAAGTCCACTTAGTTATGCACCTATTTGAATCCCTGGCCCTTAGTATTCTTCCCTTGTGTATAGGTGTTGCCAGTGCTAAGGAAACTAAACTGAAATATGCTGCCGGGACTTGAGAAAGGAGTAAAAGTGAGTTGCTTGTGAAATATAATTTTAAAGAGTCCATATTGAGACTGAAGTGTGATTGTTAGAAATAAACTGTAAAAAAGACATCTCTCAAAAACTTTCCCTACCAAATGTGTTTAGTTTATAAGACTAAATATTATTTTTAACTCTGCAAACTCAGCCTGGGATATGAAAATTAAACCATGTTATTTCTGCCTCTCACATCTTCTCCAGTAATAAACATTCTGCAATAAAGAATTTAGCTGACAATATTGTTGTTGAAGCATGTGAAACTTTTAAATCTAGCTTTCTCTTCTATTCGCTCTTCACTCTTCAGTACTAATAGCAGTACGGACTTTTTGTGAAGAAAGGAATCAAAGATTTGACTTATTCCCAGGTTTTCAACAGGGATCGCTAACTTTGAGTGCCTCATTTTGGGGCACCTAACTTTTAGTCACCCAGGTAACCGTATATGCAGTTTTGCTGAGCAAACACAACTGAATGGGAGTTCTGGGTGCTCAGCACATGTGAGAATCCTGCCGAGTTTTTTAAAACTGCAACTAGAAACAGAGGCACCAGAATTAGAGACCGCTTCTGAAAATTTAGCATATTGTGAGCAGATATGTAAAGTGACAACTTTATTATGTAGCCATTCTTCTAATTTCATCTTTAGACAAATAGTGGGAGATAAATAGTGTATATCATAAATGAATAGAAAAGCAGTGTCTAATTACTCTAGACTGCTTTGAACACCTCAATCTATATCTTTAATCTGATTTTTGAACTTCATGGTCTGCAGTCTGAGCCTGGAGAAAACCCTTTGCAATGAAGTACTTTTCCAAAAAATACTGCTTTTATTCAGAGCAAACTTTGCAAACAGAAGTTATTTATCATATTAGGGAATTGATCTCGTCTTGTGAATCTGTGGGTATGTCCAGACTACCTGCCATATCGGCAGGTAGCGATTGATTTATCGGGGATTGATATATCGCAGCTCATCTAGACGCGATATATCAATCCCCGAACGCGCTCCCCATCGACTCCGGAACTCCACTGGAGTGAGCGGTGGTAGCGGAGATGGCGGGGGAGCCGTGGACGTTGATCCCACGCGGTGAGGATGGGAGGTAAGTCGAAATAAGATACTTCGACTTCAGCTACGGTATTCCCGCAGCTGAAGTTGCGTATCTTACATCAACACCTCCCCACACTGTAGACCAGGCCTGTGATTTCACTCTACATGCTAATGCTCTTAAATTTTCTACCATTGTGCAATATGACTTTTCTCCCTCATAGACAAGCAAACAAAACACAACAGTGACAACAAAAAATAATTAAGCATCCAACAAGCACTCCTGTACCCCAGCCAGCCCATCTGGGAAGCTAAACAGAATTTTGATCAATTGGCTTGAATTTCCTTAATAACACTTCCCTTTTAAACCTCAACTCTTCTTCCTTATTTATTTTGATGAGCTAAGTTTCTGCAGAGTTGTCAGCACTGCAAGACTCTCCTATAACTCAGTCAACCACATCTCATTATCAGATCTCTTTCTCTATTATGAATATTTCTCAAAATATTCTCTTTATTTAATCAATGCTGAATATAGTACCAACTTAATGGGCCATAGCTTTTCGGGGCGGGGCGGAACTAATGGTGCAAGGATGTGTTCCTTTAAAGCCATCATATTTTAATCTAAGATTCCCTACCAGTGCTGGAAGTTAATCAGATGATGTAGTTAGTGGAGTAACCCTCTGGGTCTCAAATAATAAGAGTGTGACCACTGCGTGTGCTGGGATGTACTGCTACAAGACACCACAGATGGACTGATAGGGAAGAGTGTGGGAGGGGAACAGCTTGTGGGGCTGGAGCATAATTATTTATGGAATATTGCTCAGGAAATGTCATTACCTATTCTGATCTTTCAAGTTTGTAAAATAGTATCTGGCACATGTGGTAGGAATGGTTAGATGAATGCAATTTGTGGGGTTTTTATATTTTCTTTCCTCTGAAAACTTGTAATAAATCAATAACTGGGTGTCATTTAGAAGTAAATAGTGCCACTCAGGTTTGTAGTAACTTCAGGTTGTTTTATGTACTTAAAATGGGGGATTCCATACTGTGGGACTGAATTCACTGTAGAGTCGCAAACGCTGAATTTTTAAGTGTCCTTTGTGGGTTTTGTTTTTGTTTTTGTTTTTTTTTAAAGCAGTGTCTTCCTCTTTTTACTATAGAATCATAATTGCTATATATTCCTTTGTAATGGAAGATATGAAACAACAGCACTGCCGGGGTCAGGGCCAACATCTGGATCCCTTGAACATAACAGCCCTTGAACGGCTGAGAGAAACTACCAGCTCTCAGAATTATCCCATCTTTTCTTGATATCAGTGAGTTCCCCAAGTAAAGTCTTCCGTGAACTTCTAGTAATCAGCAGGGCCGGCTCTAGGCACCAGCACTCCAAGCATGTGCTTGGGGTGGCATTTTCCAAGGGGAGGCACTCCGGCTCCTTTATTTTAGTTTGGTTTATTTTTGCTCGGGGCGCAAAAAGCCGGGAGCTGGCCCTGAGCGGAGGTGAGCTCTGGCATTGGGGGGAGTGGGGGGAGGGCCGCAGGAAGTAACCCTGGGGGGGATGGGGCAGAAGGAACCCCCCCCCAGCAAACCTCTGCACCACCGCTCCGCTTCTCCCCCCTCCCTCCCAGGCTTACCGCACGATTCAGCTGTTTTGAGGCAAGCCTGGGAGGGAGGGGGGAGAAGCGGAGTGGCGGCGGCACATTCAGGGGAGCAGCCTGGGACCGAGGGGTAGGAGGGGAAATGTGACATGCCCGGGGGACGAGGTGGGGCCAGGGATTTGGGGAAGGGGTTGGAATAGGACAGGGAAGGGGCAGAGTTGGGGTGGGGCTGTGGGGGCGCGGGAAAAATGTTTTGATTGGGGCGGCAAAAAACTTGGAGCCGGCCCTGGTAATGATGTCCACCATCCAGTTCCTGATGCAGCTGAAAAGGAGGCAGTAGTCCCTGAGGTATCCAGGGGTTATTGTGCTGGTTTTCTGAAGTGTCCCCCTCCCCTTACTGTGAGGAGTTTGATAGGGACCCTGCTGTTGTTAAAACCTTAGGAAAAGGAATCTGAGACCAATTATTAGCTGTTTAGAAAAAAAAACCCTTTTATTCTATTGTGTCGATTAAGAACTTTCTTAGCTTTTTTAAATAGTGATTGCAGGGTTTCTCTTTGCTGAGAAATAAATATGAGAAATATATCCAATACAACCCACCCAAGTATCTTCTTGTTTAGGAGCTTTTCTTTTTTAGAAAAAAAAGTTTTAAATAATTATTTATAAAGATAGCTCATGGGCCAAACCAATTCCATCCAAGGGCTTTATAAATTCAGCAGACAGAGTAACGGTCAGTTATTTCTTTGTTTCTTGAGAAATCATGCACTGGCTGGCCAAGAATCGGAACCCACCCCCTGTCCTAAGAAGGGATTCCACTTTAGCATTGAGTTGTAGTGGTGATTCTATAATTAAGGGTGCAGAAGCCTTCTCACTGTTGGAACCTAAGATCTGAATATTTCTTGCAGTAAATAAATGAGTAGTTCCCCTTAAGGATGGTTTCCTTTCTATTTGTATTTTATTTTTGTTTTATTCTCTTGCTCACTCCTTGAAGATAACTACATTTTTGTTGTGCATGTATTCACAACAAATTAATGGTAAATGGACAGGGTTTAGGTTTTGTTTGTTTGCCACTGTTTCTATTACAAGTGATGAAAGATTGTTCCTTGACTATTGATTCCAAGCCAGCCATAAAGGCATCTTTCTAATTGTTGCAATTCTGTGGATTTAGGGCCCGACAATACAGAGCCACAGGAAAAGAATAACAGCAGTCAGTTGTTTCAATCTCAAGTATTTGAGAGGCTGTGTGTATGATTAAAGAATTGCTAGATATTTATCTATCATCTCTGATCACATATATTATATCATATATGCCAATATACTTGAAAAACTGCCAGCAGAGAGAGGTATGATTAGGGAAAGCTGAAACAGTGAAACCTAGCTACCAAAAAGAAAACCCTCACTCGTTGGCAGGGCTGTCTGGAAATTTGTGAGAATAATGCAAAACTGGAATTTTCCATATAGATGGTTTTGCAGAAGTTTGGGTGGGAAGGTGAAATCTTGCAGTGATTTTGGGGGGAAAAAGCAGAAGATGAAGTCTCATCATATGGTGATAACACTCTTTCCATTCCATTAACGGCTCTGGAGGATGTTTAGCAGAAGCTATGAAAGGTAGACATTTGTTAAATCAGCAGGTCCATATAACTTGCATCCAAGAGTTTTAATAGAGCTGTCTGAGATGCCCTGGGCCATTAATGTTGATTTTCAATAAGTCTTGGAACACTGAGAGAGTTCCAGAAGATTGTAAGAAAGGTAAAGTTGTGCCAATTTTTAAAAAGGATAAATGGGATGGTCCAGGTAATTATAGGCCTGTCAGCTTGGTGTTGATCCCAGGCAAGATAATGGAGCTGCTAATACAGGACTTGCTTATTAAACCTATAAAGGAGGGTAATATACTTAATGTAAATCAACATGGATTTATGGAAAATAGATCCTGTCAAACTAACTTGCTATGGTTTTATTTTATTATGAGATTACAAGTTTGGTTGATAAAGGTAATCGTATTGACATAATATAGTAAGATATCTACAAGGCATTTGACTTGGTACTACATGACATTTTGATTAAAAACTAGAACAATATAAAATTAACATGGCTCATGTTAAATGGATTAAAAACTGGTTAACTTATAGATCTCAAAATGTATTTGTAAATGGGGAATCATCAATGAACTGGTATGTTTCCAGTGGGGTCTTGCAGGGATCGGTTCTTGGACCTATGCTATTTCACATTTCTGTCAATGATCTGGAAGAAAACATAATATCACTGACACATTTTGCAAAAATTTGGAGTGTGTATCACAGAGTGCTAGGAGCTAGCAGATGAGCCAGCATCTGATCACTTAGGCATCAGTCAACTTCACTGGAGAAGGCTGATTGGATATGTGCTAGCTAATTAGCTGATCAGGCTGGCAGTGCTGATGAATCAAGTAGCCCATCAGCTCAGGGATATAAGAAAGAAACAGGAAGTAAGTGGGAGTGAGGGAGTATCTGGGCCACCAGAGCCCAGTGTGTTCAGCAATCTTAAGGAAGAGTGGCCCTGCGGGAAAGGGATAGAGATAGAAAGGCACTGTAAATAAATTGCTGCATGAGACTGTGTTGGTGATGGGAATATAAATAAATTACAGAAAGTTGCCACTTATAGGACAGTCTGGGACATCACAGGATGGAGGTTCCATTCCAGAGTAGTAAATAATGAAGAGGACAAGTCACTGATTCAGAGCAATTTGGATTACTTGGTAAACTGTGCACAAGCAAGAAATATGCATTTTAATATAGATAAAAGTAAATATATACATATAAGAATAAACAGTGTAGGCTATTGTGATGGCTAATCAGCTGAATATGAGTTCCCAATGTGATGCTGTGGCCTGAAGAGCTAATGAGATCTTGGGATGTATAAACAGGGGAATCTTGCGTAGGAGTAGAGAGGTTATATTATCTCTATATTTGACACTGGTGTGGCCATTGCTCTAATACTGTCTCTAGATCTGGTGTCCACAATTCAGGAAAGATGTTGATAAACTGGAGAGGGTTCAGAAAAGAGCCATGTGAATGATTAAAGGATTAGAAAACATGCCTTATGGTGCTTAACAAAGAGGAGGTTAAGGGATGACTTCATTACAGTCTACAAGTATATACCTGGAGAACAATATGTAATCATGGACTCTTCAGTCAAGCAGAGAAAGGTAGAACATGATCCAATGGCTGGAAGTTGAAGCTAGACAAACTCAGACTGGAAATCAGGCATCATTTTTTTGACAATGAGGGTAATTAACCATTGGAACAATATGCCAAGGATCATAGCTGATTCTCCATCACTGACATGTTTAAATCATGATTGGATGTTTTTCTAAAATATATCTTCTAGGAATTATTTTGGGGAAGTTCTCTGACCTATGTTATACAGGGGATCAGACTAAATTATCACAATGGTTCCTTCTGGCCTTGAAACTGACTCTTCCAGTTGCCGTTTCATGACTTAAACAGTTTGGCTAATCTGTGCTAGAAAAAGCTGTGAGAGTAGCATGTCAAAACGGCGCGCCAAGGAGGTCAAAATGAAGTTCAGCTTAGTTGCTTTTATTCTTGTTCACATGTGAAGCAATACTTACTGTCCCTAGTGAGAAAACTTGGCAGAAGACTAAACGCCATACAACTTTATTTTTATACAGTTATTTTAAAACACAATCTTACAAAGTTTTTACAGACAAAGGGATAGATCCCCAGCTATGCCAGAGCAATGCTCGGAGCACTAAGCCAAGACTGGGGAGGGTCTGGGTGACTTTATGCCAACTTTCTGCTTCCCTGATTGTGGGGGATTCCAGCATCCCAGTCAATATCAGTGCATAATAGAGAAGGCACATCGTACTCCAGCTCCGCTCCTTATCCTGGAAAAGCTGGAGCACAAGGTGGAGTTCTTGGCTACTATTTTAGGACAACTTTAAATATTTTCTGCAAGAATTTAAGAGAGTCAGGGACTGAATAATAAACAAGTGATAATGGAGGATTGTAGGAAAGATGCAAAGTTAGGAGGGAATGACTTTTAGATGCTGTAACAGGATGGCAGGATCTTCTGTTGATCAAGTCTATTAGCACATGTTGAGACCCTGCTTGGAAATGGTGACTGAGTCCAGTTTACTCATTAAGTTACAGTTTATTGATCCAACCTTAATAAGGAGTTAGAAGAAACTCTTTAGGCAGAAGAAACTAGGCTCAGGACAGACATTCTTAAATCAGGGATTGGCAACCTTTGGCAAGCACCCTGGTGGGCTGGGCCGGTTTGTTTACCTGCCGCATCCACAGGTTCGGCCGATTGCGGCTCCCACTGGCCACGGTTCACTGCGCCAGGCCAATGGGGACTGCAGGAAGCCAGCACATCCCTCGGTCCAGGCTGTGTGCCAAAGGTTGCCGATCCCTGTTCTAAAAGGAAATCCATTCACTTTGCACTGAGTATAAATAACCAAACAAGGTGCAAGTTAGTGTAGAATAAGGCCCATATTGTTTTCATTTCTCTTTATGAAAGTCTAACTATGCAATAACAGTAGTGAAGAACAGGCAAGGTTTATTATGATTCAGAATCTTTGTAAATTTCTAAAACAAACTTTGGAAAAAAAAAAGTAAGACTGGTTAATAGGGTTGCCAACTGTCTAATCACACACAACTCAACACACTTGCCCCGCCCATTCCACGAGACTACACCCTGCCCACCCCTTCTCCAAGGTTTTAATCCCACTCACTCCATCCCCCCTCCCTCTGTTGCTCGCTCTCCCCCACTGTCACTCACTTTTACCAGGCTGGGGCTTGGGGCCAGGGTGTGTGTGCAGGTTCTGGGCTGGGGTGGGGCTGAGGGGTACGGAGTGTGGGAGGGGGCTTTGGGCTGGGACAGGGGTGCAGAAGGTGATGTGGGGTACAGATTCTGGAAGGGAGTTTGAGTGCAGGAATGGGCTCAGGGCTGGGGCAAGGGGTTGGGGTATGGGAGGGGGTTTGGGGTGCAGGCTCTGACAAGGAGATTGGGTGCGGGAGGGGGTTCAGGGCTGGGGCAGGCGTGAGATGTGTGGGCTTCGGGCGGCTCCTGGAAGTGGCTGGCATGTCCAGATCCTAGTTGCAGGGGCAGCCAGGTGGCCGAGGTTCCTGGCCAATGGGAGCTGCAGAGTCAGCGCTCAGGGCAGGGCATGGGGGCAGCACACAGAGACTCCCTGGCTGCTCCTGCACCCAAGAGCTGGACATGCTGACTACTTCCGGGAGTCGTGCAGAGCCAGGGCAGGCAGGGAGCCTGCCTTAGCCCTGTTGTGCCACCGACCAGACTTTGGCCTATTAAAATCTCCCGGATGGCCTTTAATGGTCACCAGGATATCAAGTACAATTCCGGGAGACTCTCCACCAATCTGGGAACCCTACTGGTTAAGAAGCTGAAATTGTTACAGCAGCCTTTTAAAAAAAAATCCACAAAACCCCTTTGTTCCTCTCTACTGATGAACCAAAAGAAAAATGTGATTGATGACTTGGATACTCTGTGACTCTTAACTTCTGTAGGGATTGGGGAAAAGATATCAAGACAAATTTAATCTGCTTCTAGAACAGTGGAAGAATATTAATGAAATATAAGTGCAAGGGAATACGGTTTAATTTATTGGAAAATAAGTAGTCAGATGGGACTAGAGATAGGGAACGTTGCTGTTCTGAATCTAGTTTGCTTGACATTGGTACTTACTGAGTGTATAATTGATGTTGCAGATGGCATTGTTACTGACTGAAAAACACCACTTTATATTTACAGTGGTGAATGACTTCTATGTTCTAAGAGTGAATCTAAAAACAATGGCATATCAGGCTTTTTATATTTTTTTTTCAGAAGGTTAAATTTACAGAAGTAATAATTCGTAAGTCTCATGTTCAGCAAAGTGCAATCCATACATGTGGATACTCTGTAGAGCCAATTATTCAGCCGCTGTAATTTGACATGCCACCATTGATTTCAGCATGCTCTCATCTTGGTCGTATCCCATTTCTATCTCAGTGGTCCTACTTGTAGCCCGAATTGATAAATTTTCTATTATTATGTAATATAATTTATTGACAGACCCGAAACCTTCTGCCACATAGGCTTTTGTAAGAAATATATCCAGCGTTCATCTATTAGGTTTTGGCTACACTGCAGAGGACAAAATAAGTGTGTTCTTAATTTGGATTAGCAAGCCTGAGTTAGCTAAAACAGGTTAAAATAGCAGTAAAGACACACAACTTGCTTTTCAGCTTGGGTTAGCAGCTCAAGTTCAACCCCAGGCTCTCCTTAAGGGTACATCTATATTGCATTGTAAACCCAGCTCAGACTAAGGTTTGAGCCCAACCCATCCTACCATATGCACACAAATCTTTCCGACTTAGATCAGCAGCCCCTCACGACCTGGGTGTTATGACCCTCCCAGGGCATGGGGACGGGGGTCTGAGCCCAAATCCTGCTGGGCCTTGGGTCCAAACACCATCATTTTGCAGTGTGGACAAAGCTCAAGCCTGGGTCCCCAGAATCATGTCCAAAGAGTACACCAACACTATCCCAGAATCCTACCAGGCCTGTATTTCTTGGTCCTTCAACCCCCAAAATTCCCCAGGGAACAATCCGGATTGATGAACAGCTTTGTCCCCCTCAATTCTCCAACCTCCAATAATGGTATCCAAATGATTCCTGAGGCAACACCAACAGGATTTCAATCTGCCAAACACACATTCAACCACCATCCCATAGCTGCTGAGGGGCATAGTTAAACTAGGGATGTAAATATCATTTAAAAAGTTAATTGTTTAAACAATTAAAACAATATAATTTAACTGGTTAACCTATTAAAAGGAGAGGGGCTGGGGTGGCTCTGGCTGGCCGCTGCAGAGCTGGGGCTGAGATTGGCTGGCCCGGGACTGGGTGTTAATGGTTAGGGTGGGTTAAATGGTAAGACTGATGCTTACTGGTTAACTGTTTAATATTTAACATACCTAAGTTAAATCTTCTTTTCTGAGGTCTCTGAGTTCAGGGTATGGTTTCATGAGCAAAAGAGGGCACATGGGGTTGTTTGAATAACTGTGGAGATAGTGACTCCATTAATAACAAAGTCATTTGTTGAGAATAATGTCCCAGCTTGTCGTGCATCTTTCCAGCGCATTCTATGTTAGTGTCCATGAATCTGCCTCTGTGAATGACCAGAGTGTGCAGAATGATGAAGTAGTACACTTTGTGGTTGGTGTTTCATGCACTCCTTGCAGAAGGTGAACTATGGGCATGGGACTCCCATCAATGGCTCTGGTGCAGTCTGGAAAGTCCATTCTCTCAGCAGTTATTTTAGGAACATTGTTTATGCCCTTTGAGTAAATCACAGTCTTGATTGCCTCACAAATCACCACTGCCACAACCACCACAGTTGACTTGCCAACACCAAACTGGTTAGGACCTGTAGCTGTCTAGGGTAGCCAGCTTCGAGAAGGCTATAGCAGCATGATTCTGGATGGCATGCTGTGTGTATCCTGAGTTGACACTGGAGGATCAGAGTAAGCTCAGAAAGACCCAGGAATGTCTGATTCTTCATGTGAAAATTCTGGAACAACTGTTTAACATCCCTGGTCTGCATTATGATGTGATCCCACTGGTCTGTGGTCATGGCCCTGCTCCAGAAACACCAGTCTACATTGGAAAATCGGCGGCTTTGGCAAGAGCTAGGAGCACAGCTGGGTGGAGTCTGCCACGTCTGCATCCTTTTCCAAGAGGTGCCTATGGTAGCTCAAACAATGCCACAGAAATGTCCACAAGTATCTCAAACATGCTTTGCCTATTTCCTGGAAAAGGAATGAAAGTGCAAGCTGGAGAAGTTGTTCCACCAGTGCTTGATCCATGTTGCTGGCTCTGGTTGTAGAGTGTGCAGACCCAACATAGCTCATTTGGATGTGTTGATGGGCTAAGACAACTTACAGTCAAGCGCAGTGGGATGGACAAACAAACTTCTACACAACACATCATGAACCCAGACCTAGAGTAGTTACACCTGGTGAGGGCACTAGGAACCCTGGAAACATTGGGAAACACCCACAGAAGCAGAAGGTCTGACTTGGCTCTGCGTAGTGCAGTATGGAGGCATCAATACAGTTGTGAGACCTGGGTCCATCCATTGCAAATCCGGGTTTACTGTGCTGCGTGGATTCACAGGCACGGCTTTGCAAATACCATGTCTGCAGATGCGGGTCCATCAGACCCAGTTTTCCAGTGTAATGTAGGCACAACATTAGGCTTTAATTGAAGCTGCTAACCCAAGTTTAAACTCAAGGTGCTATGTCTTTGCTGCTATCTGAACCCAGGTTAGCTAATTCAAATTAAGAACACTTTTTTTTTTTTAACAGTGTAGCTGTGCTCTTAGATGAAGAGTTGCTATGATGCTGGGCTTATGAGCATAGTAGTTCAGAACACTGAGTTGTGGAGTTAAAGACATGGTCATAACAACTCCAAAGGATAGTATGATGTATTTATCCTTTAACCTTTTTTTCACTTTGATATACTGTATCACATTTGACTTCACTAAACCATTCTTCTGTATAGATTTTTTTTTAAGTGTACAAAAGAACAGGGCAAAGAGTGACATGTCTTGACCATACAAAGGCAATTGCTTTGCTGCTTTTCTTCATGTGTAAATCATTTGGTATATTTCTGTTACAAACATGCAGCCCAATCCTGTGAGATTCTGAGTGCCTCCTACAAGATGCTGAATGCTCTCAACTCCTTTTGCTTTCAGCTGAAGGTGTTAAATCATTTGCAATACTGCACCCATGATGACTACAAAGAAAAAGTTTATTTTTAAAAATCCCAAAACAAAGACATTATTTCTTTATGTTACAGCAGCACCTAAAAAGACTGAGGCCCCATTGTGCTAAGCAATGTACGTAGTGTGGTAAGAGACAGTCCCTGCCCCTAGATAGCTTACATTCTGTATAGAAAAAGGTTTGGAGAAAGGGTGTGATATTATTTTCCTCACTTAAAGATGGGTATTTGAGGCAAAGAGAGATTAAATGACTTGCCAAAGGTCCTACAGGAAGTCTGTGGCAAAGTCAGGGAACTGAACTGAGATCTTCTGAGTCTCAGCCAAACACCTTAACCACAAGACTCCTTCCCCTCAACCATCTTGTTAACATCATGACCAATATAATTCATATTCCAGTACCTGATCCCAAATTCTTCCAGGGTAGTAATCATCTCCTTTACTGTAAAATTAAACCAACACATATGCTGTGGGGAATGTAAAAACTCAGCAAGCATCATATTTTTTTAGGAGTTAGTAGCCTAAAAAATTAAGTACATTAAGTCTATGTAATTCAACTGGATATTATTTTTTTTATTTCTGTTATTTCTCTGAAAATGTGCCGATAGCTCTGTAATAACTATTTCTGTGTTATTTATTAGATCTTTTGCATGGTGAGTCATACCTGCCAAATAAAATATGTAGAAAGGTTGGCTGAATTATGCAAGTATTTCTGAAAATTTAGCTGCTCATTTTCATTTAGCTACCTGTGTATTCATTCTTTTAAAAAAAAATCATTCATCAGTTCTCTAGTCAAGGGAGTATAAGCCATGAGGCATGTACATTAACATGCATAAATATTTTTGAATGTATACAAAGTCATATTAAAAACATTTTCACCAAACTCTTATAATGTAAATTCCACTGAATACACTTAATTATCCTTGGCCTAACTTTCTTTTGAACTTTGACAATTTAGAGTTCATATTTCAACTACATTATTATCTGGTGTAAACACTGTATCGCTTCTAACACATACTTTGAGGAAATACATACTTGGGCCTGACTAATTATGGGCATTACTATAGTTTTATGTGCGTGAAAATATTTTAAAATCCAGGGCTTTGGAGCGGAGCAGCTCCAGAGCAGTGGAGCTGCAGGTTTTTGCCTGGAGCTGGAGCAGAGCCGGAGCACAGCTCCAAAGCCCTGTTAAAATCAGACTGGAATGCTTAAACTTATGCCTAATGGTAAGCACATAAGTAGTCTCATCGAAAGCATGTGCTGAAGCATGTTGATGAATCAGTCTGTGTGTGCATATAGGAGATTAATTTTTTACTTATTGCATGCACAATTATTTGACTATAAACACTACCAATTTTCAAAGAACTGTGACTTACATAAAGCTCAAGAAAAACTACCAATCATCCTAAAATATGATTCATTAATTTAGCTCCACAAATCATTTGAATTTTAGATCATGCACATAAATTGCTTTCTGACTGGAACAAATGCTTCATTACTCAAGCATATGCTAATCCAAGACTGTTGGTAACATGAAAAAGAATAGCTGCCAGGACAGGGAACAGAACAAACTTAAGGCAGGTTTATATCTAGAACCACTTCTGCTCTCACTGTCAAAGTTCTCAATGAGTGAGAATCAGATCAGACTAATATGAACCCTCTTTTTATCCCCATTAGCCATATAAAGTTACTGTAGAAAAGAATGACAAAGTGAATATAGATGCAGCTACTTTTATGGAGGGGAAATATGAAAGAAGGAGAAGAAGCCATTTAGATAATTCCCTATTTATTAGCAAGTCAGTGGGAGTTGAAGGCACTCAGCGCGAGAAACAGGCAAATGTTTTTGGATGAATAGCTTGACACGCAACTATATGTAAACTTGACTCAATTTGTTTCAGTTAGGAAAATGTTTTTCAGGGCCAGCAAACTGTGTGTCTTTTCCCCCTTTAGGTTTACCATGTTGTAGCTGTGTTGGTCCCAAGATACAAGAGAAACAACATGAGTGTGTCAATATCTTTTATTGGACCAATTTCAAGAATAAGAAGTTGATCCAATAAAATATATTACCTCCCCTACCTTGCTTCTCTATTCCCCTTTATAACTTTTCAGCCTAGTCATTAGGGCAATTGCCTGGAGACCCAGGTTTGAATCCCTACTCCGGAACAGGAATTTTAACTAAGCTTTCAGCCCTGCAGGATGAACAGCCTAACCACTAGGCTATAGGCTATTCTGGGGTGTGTTGCTTTCAATCTCTCCTGTTAAAGCTATTCCAGAAACACAGTTTGCTGGCCTGAAATACACACTTCCAAATTTGCTGACAAATTCCAAATATTTTAAGAACCAAAACAAAACTTGTTCCCTAACTTTTTATTTTTATTTATTTTTTATTATTTGGTTTGCTAGATGAACTAAACAATGAATTATTTGCATACCTGTACTCAACACCTTCCAGGACTAGGTCATAGTCCAGAAATATGTACTAAGTCATGAGGTGGGATGCATAAGGAAAAAAATATTCTATTCTGTTCTATATGTTCTTATACAAGTCTCATCACCATAATATCTGAACACCTTCCCAAAGCGTATTAAGTGATGTGACTAGAACTGCAATGTGTATTATATGTATTTTCTGTGTGTTTTTATTAGAGACAGTAAGGTGGAAGATATGCACTCTGCATTTAGAGCAGAAGAGCGTGAAGTTTGTGTTGGTCCTTATGTCATATAGGAGTTAGTCCTGACTCAGAACAGCCCCTGAAAAAAATCTGTCTCCCACGTGAAGAGAAAGCAAACATAATCTCAACCTAGGACCAAATCTAATCCTGGTACAATATCTCAGAAATCGAGGGAAGTGCATCAGGAATGGATCTGGAATGCGCTGTGCATTTGAAAGATGGCAAGAATGGAGGGGAAGTTGTGAGTAGAAAGTGATGACAGCATTTAATACAGTGTCTCAGCTTAGTACTGTCTCCTGGAGCACATATGGTCCCCAGTCTTGCAAAGATTTACATATGCTTAACTTTGAGTATTCACCCTGAGTAGCCCCATTGGATTTATTCATGGGCCATTTCTCCAGTCTGCCAAGATCACTTTGCAATGTTTATGCAGTATAAAGTGAACTTAAACCAGACAGTGATTTGGGCTTGAGAATACCCCTGGTGTAGGGCAGATGTGGGGAGGTGGGTGGGGGGAGGGTACTGGCAGTGGGATATGCACGGTCTGCAACACTTGATCCCCAGTTGGTTTAATTTCCTTTAGGAATAGTGGAGAAATAGAGCCAGAGTGCATAAAGTTAAGCACATATATAAATCTTTGCCTGATCAGTACCATGATGTTTGTAATTCATTTTCAAGGTATATGTTTCTAAAACAAGAAAAAAAATGCAGGTTATAGTGAATAAAAATTGACTATCACTTTACAATTTGCATAGTCTTGAATGAACAATATTGTCTGAGAGTGAATGTGGAAGGATGCATTTTTTAATAGATTAGATGATAACGTTATGCCCTGTTTGGATGGTGATCTAAGAAATGCAGACTCTTGTTGCTGCTTTTCCATCAGGCTTTTTTTTTTTATCTTTCTTTTTGGAAAATCTGGAACAAAATTTACATTCCAATTATTTTATGTTACAACTATGTCCTTAATGATGAACTCTCTAAAAATAAATAATCTTACCTAGTGTGAAGTCATGAACAGTTTTATTTTTAACAAATAATAAAAAATAATTTTCTTAAAATATGGCATAAAATATATCTGATAAAACACAATATACATACACCTACATTAAAAAAAAGTCATAAAAGTGTGTGTTCGTGCACGAATTGTTATGGGATATACAAACCTCATGCTAGTCCAGAAGGGTTTAATGAGAGCATGTGGGCTTAATCAGCCACATTCTGCTCCAGCTGCAGTAGGTGTCAGGCTTGGAGAGAGTTGCTAAAATGGAAGAATCATAGAATCATAGAATCATAGAATTCAAGATCAGAAGGGACCATTATGATCATCTAGTCTGACCCCTGCAAGATGCAGGCCACATTAGCCGATCTACCCACTCTTTTAGCAAGCGACCCCTGCCCCATGCTTCGGAGGAAGGCGAAAAACCTCCAGGGACACTGCCAATCTGCCCTGGAGGAAAATTCCTTCCCGACCCCAAATATGGCGGTCAGCTGAACCCCGAGCATGCGGGCAAGACTCTCCAGCCATACCCTCTGAAAGAGGTTAAGAATATCATATTATTGACCCAATTTGACCCAATTAAGTACCAGTTTGGCACTTAATTGACCTATTGACTAAGCCCGTTATCCTATTATACCATCTCCTCCATAAACTTATCTAGCTTAATCTTAAAGTCATGGAGGTCCTTCGCCCCTACTGTTTCCCTCGGTAGGCTGTTCCAGTATTGCACTCCCCTGATGGTTAGAAACCTTCGTCTAATTTCAAGCCTAAATTTCCTGACTGACAATTTATATCCGTTTGTCCTCGTGTCTACATTAGCACTGAGCTGAAATAATTCCTCTCCTTCCCTGGTATTTATCCCTCTGATATATTTAAAGAGTGCAATCATATCTCCCCTTATCCTTCTTTTGGTTAAGGAAAACAAACCGAGCTCCTCAAGTCTCCTGTCATACGACAGGCCTTCCATTCCTCGGATCATTCTAGTGGCCCTTCTTTGTACCCGTTCCAGTTTTAACTCATCCTTCTTAAACATGGGAGACCAAAACTGCACACAATACTCCAAATGAGGTCTCACCAACGCCTTATATAACGGGACTAGCACTTCCTTATCCCTACTAGAAATACCCCGCCTAATGCAACCCAAGACCGCATTAGCTTTTTTAACGGCCACATCACATTGCCTACTCATAGTCATCCTACGATCAACCAGGACTCCCAGGTCCTTCTCCTCCTCCGTTACTTCCAACTGGTGCGTCCCTAGCTTATAACTAAAATTCTTGTTAGTCATCCCTAAATGCATAACCTTACACTTCCCACTATTGAATTTCATCCTGTTACTAATACTCCAGTTTACAAGGTCATCCAAATCTCCCTGGAGGATATCCCGATCCTTCTCCGAATTGGCAATACCTCCCAACTTGGTGTCGTCCGCAAACTTTATCAGCCCACTCCTACTCTCGGTTCCCAGGTCAGCAATAAATAGATTGAATAAAATAGGACCCAAAACCGAACCTTGAGGAACTCCACTGGTAACCCCCCTCCAACCCGACAGTTCCCCTTTCAGTACTACCCTCTGCAGTCTCCCTTTAACCAACTCCTTATCCACCTCTGGATTTTCATTTCGATCCCCATCTTTTCCAATTTAACCAATAATTCCTCATGCGGTACCGTATCAAACGCCTTACTGAAATCCAGATATATTAGATCCACCGCATTTCCCTTGTCTAAAAAATCTGTTACTTTCTCAAAGAAGGAGATCAGATTGGTTTGGCACGATCTACCTTTCGTAAATCCATGCTGTAATCTATCCCAGTTGTCATCGGCCTCCTGCTCCTTAACCACTCTCTCTTTCCAAATTTTTTCCATTACTTTGCATACTACAGATGTTAAACTAACAGGCCTGTAGTTACCCGGGTCACTTTTTTTCCCCTTCTTGAATATAGGAACTACATTAGCTAATCTCCAGTCCAACGGTACAATCCCCGAATTTAGAGATTTATTAAAAATCATCGCTAACGGGCTAGCAATATCACTCGCCAATTCCCTTAATATTCTAGGATGAAGATTATCCGGGCCCCCCGATTTACTTCCGTTAAGCTGTTCAAGTTTGGCCTCCACCTCAGATACCGTAATGTCTACCCCCAT
Organism: Mauremys mutica; assembly: GCF_020497125.1. Taxonomy (NCBI): domain Eukaryota; kingdom Metazoa; phylum Chordata; order Testudines; family Geoemydidae; genus Mauremys; species Mauremys mutica. The sequence continues at coordinate 49,579,206 of NC_059079.1, read as the reverse complement.
ATCTTCATTCCCATCGGTCCCTCTATCACTATTCCTTAACCCTTCATTAGCCTCATTAAAGACCGTGGCAAAATATTCATTCAGATATTGTGCCATTCCAAGATTATCCCTAATCTCCACTCCGTTTAAAGTTTTAAGCGGTCCCACTTCTTCCTTCTTGGTTTTCTTCCTATTTATATGGCTAAAAAACCTTTTGCTATTGGTTTTAATCCCCTTCGCTAGGTCCATCTCCACCCGTCGCTTTGCCTTTCTCACTGCATCCCTACACCCTCTGACCTCAATAAGGTAGGTTTCTTTGCTGATCCCTCCCATTTTCCACTCCCGGTACGCTTTCTGTTTTTTCTTAATGACCCCTCTAAGACGCTTGGTCATCCAGCTCGGTCTAAAACTGCTACCAACGAGCCGTTTTCCCTTTCTCGGGATACATGCCTCTGACAACTCCTGCAATTTCAATCTGAAGTAACCCCAGGCGTCATCTACCTTTAGATTCCTAAATATGTTGGTCCAGTCCACTTCCCTAACTAGTCGTCTTAATTTAGTAAAGTTAGCCCTTTTGAAATCGTAAACCCTAGTCTCAGATGCAATATTAATTATCCTCTCATTAATTTTGAAACGAATTAGCTCGTGATCACTCGAGCCAAGGTTGTCCCCTACAACTATTTCCTCAACAAGGTCCTCATTACTCACCAAAATCAGATCTAAAATGGCATCCCCCTCGTCGGTTCAGCAACCACTTGATGTAGGAATTCATCAGCTATCACGTCTAGGAAAAGCTGAGCCCTATTGTTATTACTAGCATTTGTTTCCCAATCTATATCTGGGAAGTTAAAGTCTCCCATGATCAAGCAGTTCCTATTAGTGTTTACCTCCTTAAAAACATTAAAGAGCTCTCTATCCGTCTCCAAGCTAGATCCTGGCGGTCTATAGCACACCCCAATCACTATCCCGGGTGAGGCTCTGGTAGTTTTCTTCCCCAATGTGACCATTGCCCACACAGACTCCGTATTAACCATTGCATTGCTAGTTATTTCATTACATTTCACCTCATTATTGATATACAATGCTACTCCCCCACCTTTACCTTTGCATCGGTCTTTTCTAAACAGCACATACCCTTCCATACCTGTACTCCAGTCATGGCTATCGTTCCACCATGTTTCGGTTATTCCTACGATATCCGGTTTCAATTCTCGGACCAGGAGCTCCAGTTCCTCCATTTTATTACCTAAGCTTCTCGCATTGGTGAACAAACATCCTACCTTTTGCTGTTGGGCTCCTCTCACTCTTCTCACCCCGCTCGGTAGGGACACAGTACTACCAGTATGACCTGTCGATCTAGTATCCGTTCCCCCCCTCTTCCTTACACCTAACCGTCCCCCTCTGGCTATATCTGTTGTTATCTTCTTGTTCTCACTCCCAATGTATAAATTTGGCGTGGAGTGCACCAGGGCCTCTCCCAACCGTCTCCCCCCAGTGTCTAGTTTAAAGCTCTTTTAATCAGATGAGCCAGCCTCCCTCCTAGAAGTCTACTTCCTTCCCTACTTAGGTGGAGCCCATCCCGTGAGAACAGTTGTCTGTCCCCAAAAGCCTCCCAGTGCCCATACATCCCAAAGCCCTCCTTGTAACACCACTCTCTCAGCCAACTATTAATCGTCAGGATTCTCTCACCCCTTTGGCGCCCTTCCCTAGGGACAGGTAGGATCCCACTGAAGATCACCTGAGCCTCAATTTCCTTAAGCGTCTTACCCAACCTGGCATAGTCTCCCTTGATCCTGTCTAGCGAGAATCTAGCAGTATCATTCGTTCCCACATGAAGGATGACCAAAGGGTTCTTACCTGCTCCTCTTAGGATCCTTTTCAACCTCAGGTCCACATCCCGTATTTTAGCGCCCGGTAGACAGCACACCCTTCTGTTCTCCGGATCGGCCCTGGTCACAGGCCTGTCCAACCTTCTCAGTATGGAGTCCCCAATCACGTAGACCTGCCTTCGCCTGGGGACAGTGTGGTCCTCTAACCTATCCCCCGTTCCCCCTGGTTGCAAGCTCCTTCCATTCCTATCTTCCCTTGTGGTTCCCCTTAAGCCATCCTGTAATCTCCCCTGACCCAAACTTGGTGTTGCCTCCATAGACTCCTCCCCTCTATCTATGGGACTGGCCGCTCGTCTCTTTTTCCTTGGCCTCCCACCATCAGCTACCATATTCTTTACCCCTTCCTCATTCTCCAAACCTTCAAACCTGTTCCTTAGCTCTATTTCCCCGTCACTGGCTCTCCTTTTCCTCGGCCTGCTTCTCACAGTCACATGCTTCCACCGCCCATCCTCCTCGTCTGGTGGTCCCCCCTCACTGGCCTTAGCCCCTGCTCCCACCTGTGCCCCTGGGCGTTCCCCTTCAGTTACTGCCTGCCATTGCTCCATCAGCTGCTCGAACCCCCTTCTATTCTCTATCAGGGTTTCTACCTGCAGCTCTAGGCCCTGGATCTTTTCCTCCAGCAGCTCTATTAGGCGACACTTCATACATACATAGTACTGCTCTGGGTCCCCTGCTAGAACCAGGTACATACCGCAGCTGCTGCATGCTCTCATCCTCGGTGTGTCCTCTGCTGCTTGGCTCATGGCTGCTGCTGTCCCGGCCTCGCTCGGTGCTTGTACCTAGGGAATCACAGGGGACACGGCGCGGCCCCCTTTCTCCTCCCCCTGCTAACTCCCACGCAAACTCCCCTGTTAGCAGCTCTGTTTGCTGCCTCCTGTGCCGCTGCTCAGTTAGTGGCTGTCTGAGAAGAGGAGCACATCACTGGTTCTTAGTGGGTGTGAGAAGCAGGGCTGGGAACTGAGCCAGACTGCTGGTGATTAGGGCCTCCTTGAAGGAAGGTAGACCTGAAGTGGAGCTATATCCTTTAATTTCATTTGCATCACCTCATCTGTTGGTGCTGGGGTTGACTCCTGCCTTTCAGCCTCCCTGTGGGAAGGTAGTCCTGAAGCAGGGAGCCTGGACTATTGTTGGCTGGAAGAGACAGACCCTGTGTAGAAGGACTAGGTCCAACTGGGCACTGGGATGGATGACCCTCCTTTTGAGTTTGTTCTGTTTCTGTTGGAGCTTTGATACCCTGGAAGGGGTAGAACTTTGGCATAACTTACCTGGAGGGTAAAGTCACCATAGCACCTGCCCCTTGATGACCCAGATGGAAATGGAGTTAGGGTGAATTGTTCCACGGTGGGCCACATGGGGATGCTGTGCAGGCTGATCCTGCCACATACATGTGCACATACACACAATTTTTATAAATGTATCTATATATAGTACACAGCCATTATAAATTTTTAGGTGAATTAAATATAAATCTGACAATTACTGTACGAAAAACCCTACTTGATTGTCACTTCTTTTAGCGTATTAGTGAAGTTGATGTTTATATCTTTACATGAGGGAGGGTGGGTGTGATGATACATAAAAAACTTCAGTGAGAGCTGTAAGAGCCACACACAAGGCTAATAGAGATTGCCAGCTCAGCAACTTGATAACCACAAAAGACCAGGGTAGTGCACTGTCAGTAAGATCTCTCTGAGCTCCAGAGAGTTGTGAAACTGTCCCTAAAGTACCACATATTTGTGCAGCTAGGTTCAATCTATAATACTCAGCACTAGCATGACAATTCTTGTATTGAATAGACCATGAACATTTCTTCTGTATGCTAAAAAGAATAGTTTAGGCCATGATCCTATAAGCTCTTATGTATGATCAAATGCCTGTGACATGATTCATGTACTTTAATGCATTTCTGTGCAGTGCTGGAGTCTGCCTGCACATAAGTTTCCAGGTTTTAGCTAGAAAACAGCCATGTGGCTTTTTGTTTTTTTTAAAGGATTTTTATCACATGCTTTTGGCTCTGTATATTGTGACCATCCCTTGCCTCATCTTTTTTTTTCTTTTCTTTTTTAAATGCCATGATAAATCACAGCACCACCTAATAATTCATGTGATTTATATTCAGTCTGCTGTTGGTCTTCAAAATAATATACTGTGTAGGGTTGTTCAGCAAGTTGTCAATGGAAGGTGAAAATCTACCACACTGAACTCTCAATTCCAAGGCCCTCATGTGTGGATTCCACAGTCACCATCATAGATTTTAAGAAGGATTTTTATAGCTTCCTGTCTGTCCTAGCATGATTTTCTGTGGAACAGTAGGACATTTACTGAACAAGTCCCACTTTAAACTCAGAATCAATCATACACAAGTTTTGTCTGATTTTGTAGAAGATTAAATTTAATCTTTGTTACAGTTTGTAAAACATTTCAGATAATTAATCCAATCATGTTTGGTTGATGAATTTTTAAAATGCATTATTAAAACATTATTTTCTAATAACTTTGCATTTGCAGCAGTGCCATTAGCATGAACTTTAGAGTAATCACAGTGTGAACAGAACCACTGCATATCTCATTAAAATCAAACTGTATGGAATTTAAACAAAATGATTTAATGGAAAAAGTATTTTAATGAACAAAGTCCTTTTAAGCTGAGTCCTGTTAGTTAAAATACCACATTTTATAGATTTGATATGAGACTGACATGTTTGGTCCTTAGAATATATAAGCACACATTTTAGGACAATAGATGAAATGTGGAGTACTTTGGACTAAACTGTCTTCAGTTATACCCCAGGAACTCTTCTGAGTTCAGTGGGAAAAGACATGTGAGTGGAAGCAAAACTTAGACCTCTTTACCTTTCTATCTAATGCAACTGCTTGATGCCGATTATCATTCGTCTCATTAATATCAATCCTGAAAGAACTAAAACATACACATTAAGGCAATAAACTGAGCCGGATTCAGTTTTGGGGCTCTGCTAGCTAGTGGATCACAGGCTGAGGCTTCAGCACTAGAAAGTCTACCCAGAAGAAACCCAGCTCTGGAGGTCTGAGTTGGCTGGTGTAGCCCTCAAAGGGTAAATATACACGGCAACAACAGAATAAAAAAATCTCACATGCACAACCTACAGCAGGTTTCAGAATAGCAGCTGTGTCAGAGGCTGGGTCTACAGACCTTGCTGGGTTTCAGAGCCTGAGCTCCAGCCCACGTGGGAACATCTGTACTGCTGTTTTTTAGCACTGTGGCATGAGCCTGAGTCTGCAGACCCAGACTCTGAGACTCATGGCTCTGGGGCTTTTTTTAATTTTTAATTTTTTTTTATTGCAGTGTAGAATAACCAAAGTGACCTGGGAAGGAAAGGGTAGGGTCAGGGCACCACTGAATCAGGTGGGTAACTATTATTGACGGGGCCTCAAGAAGCTCCAGCTGAAACATATAGCTGCTCCTCTCCGGAGGAACCTATCTGGGAAAGCAGTAGCTGTACTGCCGTCTGCCATCCTCTGGGAGTGAATGCCCATGGGAGCAGGGGTGTGTAAATATCCCCTGTGATGGTGAATCAAGCCTTTTGTGTAATAGACTCATAGACTTTAAGATCAGAAGGGACCATCATGATCATCTAGTCTGACCTCCCAGTATTTTCCATGCTCAGACCCCAGCCTATATTAATGTGAATGATCAACACGATATCTGTTTTTTTGTAATTAGGTGTAAGGATAACACAAATTGTGCCTCTGAACCTTGAAAACCCAGACATTTCATGTTTCTAATATGCAGCTATCTCTGTTGCCCCCACCTCAGTTTCATAAAAAGCTAATCTCCCCTCCCCTGATTATTATAAACCCCAATAGGCTGAACACTTAAGCGGGGGCTACTGCTCAATTAGCTGTGCTGGTGAAATTTGCAGCAGACTGGATGAGCGTACATGCAGTAATGCTAATCCCAAAGGTTCAAAAATTAGTGAGACCTCCCCAAAATTATGAGATGGGGTTCAACATTAAAAAAAAAAAGATTTAAAATAACTATCCCTTTTATTTGCCTTCTGTTTTTTGAGCTTCAGAGTGTGCTGAGGCGATCCTGGCGGGTGTCACATTTTCCAGGTGTTCTTTGCAACTGGGAGGGCTAGAAACCATTATTTATTTATTTATTTATTTATTTTTAATGAACGATAAGATTCACACAGAATTACATGATCCCAGGAAATGTGGTTCAAATACCACACACACACCCCCCGACCAAATATCATGAGACTTGTGACAAAATCATGAGAGTTGGCCACATTATGTACTCCAGGGACTAGCCTCAGGTGTGTCAGACAATAAATTGCGCCCCTGCCTTGCATAAATCCCCCCAGTGAACAACTCCCATCCTGCGTAGGTCAGCTCTTCCCTACACATAGTCAGGCCCCTATGCAGTCTGCGACTCTCAGGACTACTGCTAGTGGCAAGCCTACCGGCAGTCCAGCTGCACTGTGGCTATGTAGAGATGACTACTGACCCACACAGATGTTCCTATGTATTCTCCCTGGCTGGCTTGTGCAAAGGGCTGGACAAGGGCTAAAGGCTGTTGCTATACAGCTGCTGCTGAGGCAATTTGCCTGAGAGAGACAGTGAGTGTCTCATAGCAAAACCCTCCACAAGCCCTGCAAGAGAGGATTATGAGCACAAAAACAATAGCATATTTCACAATTTTAAGATAGTGATATTTGTGTAGTATTTTGCAAAATTGAAACTTCTAATAAAAGAAACAAATGCCCAGCCTGCTCCTTCTCTTGCTGAAGTTAATATCAAAACATTCATTGGCTTCAGCTGGAGCAGGATTGGGTTACATATCTTTCTACAGCAAAACTACCATCATTCCACCATCACAGATGGAGCTGGTAGTTCACTTCTTATAAAAGTTTGCCTGACACTTCCCATCATATGACCCTGTCCTCAGTTGTTTATAACTTTGTCAAACTTTAACTATTTGGGCTGAAATTTTCCATGCTATATATCTGCCTCGGGGTCAATTTTTCTAGAATATTTCAGCGAAAATGGTTCAGCTGTTTCTGAGAATGAAGCTGGGAAAATATATTGTTTAGTGTGTGGTGTTTTTATTTTTGAGAAGCTCTAGTGCCCCCATGTTGGGAAGCATGAACTTGAAATTTGACGGTGTTGTGGCCTTTTATCAGGGATAGGCCTTTTGCTGTTCTCATAAAAAATATGCCAAAATCTGGCCAAGTTATAAGCCTTTGAAAAACCACAGTTCGTACATGCTTAGTAGAGAATTGCTAGAACTCTGCAACTAAATTCTCTGAAGATTCTATCAACACTGGGCATGCTCCAGCCTAGGGCTAAGCAGGACTTTTCCTGCAATTACAGCTCTGGGCTGCTGCGAACCAGGCTGTGGCCAGGCAACAGGACTGAGAATAGGAAGCCTGTTTCTCTTGTGCTCTCAATGCTTTCCCCTCATCCCCCATGATTGAGCCCAACCAGTGTGGAGGAGGAAACTAACTGACTCAAGTGCATAGGGTAAAAGAGCTGGACCTGGGAAGTATCATGGATTATTAGGGTTGGAGGGGACCTCAGGAGGTCATCTAGTCCAATCCCCTGCTCAAAGCAGGACCAACTAAATCCCCAAATGGACCTCTCAAGGGTTGAACTCATAACGCTGGGTTTAGTAGACTAATGCTCAAACCACTGAGCTCTTCCCCCCCAGTAGACTGGTGTGGGGAGATGGCCTGGAAGTTGTGGTGGTGGGGAGACTGTGACTGGTTTGGCAAGGAGATTGGAACTTGGAACCAGTGCAGAATGGGGAAGGAGTTGTTATGGGAACAAAAGCAGATCTGTCAATGAGCCAGGGTGGAAGGGGAGAAAAGAGGCTGGCTGGGCAAAGAGAGTGGGACAAGAAGCTTGGGGAGGCAGCACACTAATATTGAATGAGAGGTCCAGAGAGGGAGACTGGGACTGGTAGTCACTGGGGATTGGGTCTGTGTGTGGGGCATGGGGGGGATGACAGGTTGGATGAGCTGCTGGGAGGGATAGGAATGGCTGGGAAAAGAGACTGGGACTTGGAGAGAGAGCATGGGATGGGGAGTCTAGACTGGTGAGAGTAGGAGTTACTAGGAATGGGATGAAATGCCTGAGAAGTGCAAACTAGGACTTTCCACCCTAATGCTTATAATCTTGCCAACTTTTAAGCATCCAATAGGAAGCACTGGACTTTTAAGCATCCATTATAATAGGAAGCACTGGACAACCTTCATAATAGGCAAGCTACCAATATCAACATATAAACAATGTACTATTGTCTTAATAGCTATGCTTTGGAGAAAGCAAAGTGGGAACTTGATGACCCATTCCTCCGCTTCTGTCCCCTCCCTCTTGGATAAATGTAAAGTTGCAAGCCAAATTGGGATCATAGTATTACCAGTTATAGGCATTCAAATCATGAGTCAGATCCCCTGAAAATCCTATGACTGGCTAAAAATCATATTTTTAAGGTAATAATACATTTTTGTCTGCTTGTTACTATTTTTTTTTGAGTCCTTAGGGTTCACTTGGATTACATTTTCAAGCCTTTATCCTCAAGCACAAGAGCTAGAAACTTTTTTTTCCTTTTTAATGAAAGCTGGGATGCTTATTTAATCACATAAGGCCCCAGTTCCTGGATTTAAGAAAAGCACCAAATATCACAAGGTTCATGAAAAAATTGTGAAAGTCGGCAACGCTGAGAACTCTAGTCAGAGTGATTAAGCACAGGCTCACTCTCCCCCTCACCTTTCTATCTCATTTGTGTGCATATATGTGTGGGTGTATAAAAACAAGAAAAGTAAGTGCATAATTGAACTGCATCTGAAATCAATGGAAAGATTCTGTTAGGTAAAAAGCAAGTCCTACTCACCTCTCCAGCACCCGAGTTTGTGCGGAGTTGGTATAGGGCTCAGAAATCTGTCAGAGACCAGACAACAATTCGTTGATCAACGGGCTCACACCATCCTTAGCTTAAAAGCAAAGCTTCGGAGTAAGTGTGGCAAGTTTATTAGGGGTGAGCATCAATGTTTATACACAGAAGTAAACAAAGTGATTAACAGATCATAATGGTCATGCATAATCAATCAAGATTCTACAGGATAAAACAGGTTAAAATGTAAATTGGAGAAGACAAAGGAGGAGATGGCTACTTATGGCTACTTATTGGGAGGGGAAGGGTCATGAGTAGTTCGCAGGTCAAAGCTTTTGATTAAAAGTTTCAGACAGAGACATGTAGTCTGAGTTAAGTTTCAGTTCATAAAGAGTTCAGACTCAACATTCCTCCATTTGTAGCTTTGGGATAACTATTTACCAAAGCTACACCCCATTTTAAGGAGCCAAAGGTCGCTTGGCAATTTCAGCCTGGGCCAACTCGAAGAGAGTAAGGCCTTTGGCTGAAGTAGAAAAAGAATAAACTGACCCACATGAGTTTATGAGGGAGGGGACACATTGAATACAGCAACACAGTATTATAAGGATTACTATGGCCCCAACAACACCCACCAAGAGTTTTTTAATCCACCCAAATCCAGGCAGCCAATTCCATAAGGCTCCCCACCAATCATAAGGTGGCTGGCCAGAGGAGTAGTTCTTAGCCATTTCTCTTAGATGTTTGGTACGTTGAAAAGTGTCAGGGTAGGTGTCGTTTACAAAAACACAGCATTCTTCATTTATGAGGGCGCAAGTTCCTCCTTGGGCTGCTAACATTATGTCTAAAGCCATTCGGTTTTGCAAAGCTAACTGGGGCAGCTGGGACATTTCCCCGGCCTGATTCTCAAATAGGGTCGCAGTTTCATTGGTTAAAGATTCTAGTAGTCCCTGTAGACGGATGACACCACCCCTCAAGCTAATAAGACCAGCCCACCGTTGCCACGACAAACCATCACGGATATTAATATCTCTGAAGGTTTCACGGATGTTACGAACGTGGGGAAAATGGGGGGGGGGTGAGGGAGATGCGAGAAGGCGGTGTGAGCCACGCTAAATAACATGACCCTGCCCAATCAGGGGAGAGAAAGTAATAAACTTTGGGCCCGCACACCCAGTATGTTCCATACATTGCGTTTTGGGTATTCCATTTCTCAAAGTAGGAGGTAACCCACCACCCGTTGGACCACTGTTCCCCTGGTAACGCAGAGGGGTCGTTGTGCGAACCACAGAGGCACAATTTGGTAGTGGTGTTTTCAAAGTGCAGTGTAGTACTGCTTGAGCAGTTGTAGAAGGCAATCGTATATCCCTTAACAATTAGTTGGACACCCTCGTGATCTGAGCAGGGCTTCTTAAAAGCTGACTCTGAAGGCTTGCCCACCCATGAAAAAGTTGTATCGGGGTGAGGGATCCACATATGGGATAAGTGGGATGCGCAAGGCTTGAAGCCAAGATTTTTACTAAAGGCGGTGCCATTAAAATACATGTTGCATTTACTGGTTCCCACAAAAGTTGACCCCTTTTCTTTACAAAACACAGTGATCCTGTCTGATTGGTTACCCTGAGATATCTGTTAATTGGCACTCCTGTTTTGTCCCATGTAAGATTGTGTTGGACTGGATCTTTTACTTTAGCCGGTGGCATCCAAGTCATATTAGCAGTAGTCAGGGGAATGGGTGTGAAGGGGAGTCCCTGTTCTGCATTTACTGGAAATTGAGTACATACCCAGCAATTACTTCTATTTCCTAAAATACGAGTTTTAACCTCGTGGGAATATCTAATAAAAGCATTATCTTCATAAGCAGAAAATAAACTAAAAAGGCATAATAAAAAACATACAGTTGTCAGAATAAAAGGTCCTCTCATTTTTTCGAGTCAATTTAAGTCTGATGTCTGAAAGAGGTAAGCTGGTCCACTGGTCAGAGGCAGTGTCCTCAGTGGTGGCAAGGGCTGCTGGTCCGTCACTGTGGTCCACTACGGCTGGCTTGACATGGGAGTGGTGGATCCAGGATTTGCGTCCTTCCAGGAACACTGCAGTCTGGGTTGTTAAAAGAACCTGGTGGGGTCCAGTAAACCTCGGCTGGAGGGCGTCGCCACGAACGAACTTTTTGGCCCAGACGAAGTCCCCTGGTTGGAACGGGTGGATCTGTTCTTCCAGCGGCACGGTCTGGGAAAACTGCGAGGCTTTCCAAAGGGTACGGAGGCGAGCCTGTAGGGAGAGAAACTGGCACGCGGTCATATGATCCCCTCCCAATAGTGAAACATCAGCACGTGGTAGCGCCCCGCCTTTGAAAGGGGGGTGTCCATAGAGCAGTTCAAAGGGGGATAATCCCAATACACGGGTTGGGCGAGTACGAAGGTGAAACAGGACCAAGGCCAGTACCTGAGGCCAGTTTAACCCTGTTTCCTGACAGTATTTAGCCAATGTAAGCTTAAGTTCCCTATTTATACGCTCAACTTTTCCGCTAGACTGGGGGTGGTAGGGTGTATGAAAGGAGTGTGAAATGCCCAGTCCTTGTTCTAAATGGCCAAGGACATTACCAGTAAAGTGGGGTCCGCGATCTGAATCAAGTATGGGAGGGATGCCAAAACGGGGTACAATGTCTTTAAGGAGGATCTTCGCCACTGTGGCAGCAGTACAATTAGCAGTAGGAAAAGCTTCGACCCATGAAGTCAGAGGGCAAACCAAAACAAGGAGGTGCTTTTTCCCAAAAGCCTTTGGCATATCTGCAAAGTCAATTTGAAGATGTTGAAATGGAACAGCAGGCGGCGGTCTTCCACCCTTAATTTTGTTAAGAGGCGGAGCAGGTCCATTTCGCTGACATGTGCTGCATGCTTTCACTATTGACAGGCAGTAGGGTTGAATGCCTGGAGCATACCAAAAGCGAGCGATGGTGTCCACAAGGGCGTGCGTGCCGTAGTGACCCCCCTTATCATGGTGCCAGCGAACTGCCACGGGGTATGTGGAGCAAGGGAGGCAGGCTCGGCCATCCGGCATAAGCCAGGTCCCTTGCTCCGAGGCTCTCCCACGACTGTAGTTCAGCAGCGGGTACCAGTACAGGGTAAAAGCATACTTGCTATCAGTAAAAATGGTAACGGTCTTACCAGCGGCCAACTGGCAAGCTCGGGCCAGGGCATAGAGTTCGGCGGCTTGGGCTCCCCAGTTGCCTGGCAGTGAGGCGGCCTCTTGAATGTCCCATTCAGAGGTGACTGCATAACTGGTGAAACGCTTGCCATTAACATAGAAGGAGCTTCCGTCCGAGAAGAGGATGCAATCAGGGTTGTCCAGTGGCACGTCAAACAGGTTGTTCTTTATCTGTAAGATGCTATGAACTACTTCCACACAGTTGTGCTGATCCTGGAGGACTGGCAGGTCAGGAAGCAAGGTAGCTGGATTAAGGGCCCCACACCTTTCAAAAATTAGGTTAGTGTCTTCTAGGAGTTCGGCCTCTAGCTGCTGCTGACGATGGGCCGAAAAGACTTGGGTCGTGCCCCTACGCAGAAGGGCTGACAAGGCATGAGAGGTCCAGACCGTGGTAAAATGACCCAGGGTCAGGCTCTTTGCCTTTGTGATCAGCAGGGCAGCTGCTGCCAGAGTCCGGGTGCAGGATGGGGTTCCCTGAGCGACAGGGTCGATCTGCTGGGAGTAAAAAGCAAGCGGGAAATGGTGGGGCCCGCTCAGCTGGGTAAGGACGCCACTAGCAATTCCGCCCTTCTCGTGGACAAAAAGGTGAAAGGGTTTGCTGTAATTGGGGGGGCGGAGAGACATGGAGGAGGCCACACTGTCCTTGAGTAACTGAAAGGCTTGGATCGTGTCTGGGGACCACTGCAAAGGGTCAGGAGCAAGGTTAGCAGTGAGTCGGTGGAGCGGTTTGCTCAACTCCCCGCAGGACGGCAACCAAGGGCGACAGAAGCCAATTAATCCTAAGAAACCTCGAAGTTGTTTCTTGGTGTTTGGCAGAGGGCAGTTTTGGATAGTCTTTATGCGGACTGGGTCCATTTGTCTCCCCTCTGGGGTTAACAGGAAGCCCAGATATCGGACCTTCTGTGAGACCCACTGAATCTTGTTAGGGTCTACCTTGTGGCCTCTGGTGTGTAGGTATAATAAAAGTGCCTTACCATCGATGCGGAGGGCGGCTTCTTCGCGGTTACCTAGTAGGATGTCATCTACGTATAGGACTAACGTGGATCCCTGCGGACTGGTGAAGCCTTCCAAGTCGTGGCGTAGGCATTGGCTGAAAATCGTGGGGCTGTCTCTGTAGCCTTGAGGAAGTCGTTGCCAGACATAACTTTGTCCCTCCCAGGTGAAACCAAAGAGATATTGAGAGTCTGGGTGCACAGGAATGCTGAAAAAGGCTGATTTTAAGTCAATAACAGTGAACCACTCAGCATCCCAGGGGATTTGGCTGATGATAGTAGCTGGATCAGGAACTACTGCATGAAGAGGGACCACATAGTTATTAATAACCCGTAGATCCTGTACAAAGCGCCAATGAATAGGGTCTCCGTCCTTTTTAGGAGGCTTTTTGACAGGCAGTATAGGGGTATTACAGGGAGTGCGCTGAGGGCGGACTAGCTTTTGTGCAATGAATCCCTCGACAATGGGGCGGATGCCCTCCCGGGCTTCCAGCGACAGGGGGTATTGGGGGACTGACGGGGGGGCTAAGGAGGGCTTCACTTGAATCCTTACTGGCTCTGCCGAAAGGAGCAGGCCAACATCAGTGTCAGAAATTCCCCAGAGGGTTAAAGGCAAGTCAGTGAGGTCAGGGGAGAGAAAGGGGGGGGTTTCCCAATTACCCTGAGTTAGGGCCGAATCTCTGTCATCAATAATCCTACCCCTTCAGGAGTGCAGGTTAAAGTAGCCTCAAGCTTACAGAGTAAATCCCGGCCCATCAAAGGGATCGGACAAGCTGGGGAAAAAAGAAAACGGTGAGAAAAAACATTTATCAGCATAAATAACATTTAGAGGCAAAGTGAGTCCCAGAGACTGTGGGTTGCCTTCCACCCCAGTTGCAGTTTTAACCTCAGAGGATAGCCAGGGAGAGGGGGCATGATTTAAAAGAGAGAAAGTAGCTCCAGTATCAATGAGGAAAGAGACAGGCAGTCCTTGGACTGAAAGGGTTAGACGAGGCTCTTTGCTGGGAGGGGAGAAAGTGAGGAAGGAGCCGGCTAAAGACATTAAGGAAATAAGACCATCACATTGTTTGCCTTCGCCCCCGGAGTACCGTCATTGAGAAGGCTGAGTTTGCTGCAGCTGCTGCTGTTGCCCGTAGTTGATCCAGGCCTGAGGAACGGGCTGGGCTGGTGGTGCAGGGGTGTATTTGTCCCTGGTGTAAGTATCTGCGGATGCGACCGGACCCTCTGGGCGTCCCCAGGGGCATTCACGTTTAAAGTGACCGGGCTGTCCGTACTGAAAACAATTTCCTGGTGGCTGGGGTTGCCAGGACCCTCTTCCCCGAGCACCCTGAAATTCCCTGCCACGGCCACGGCTTCTGCCTCGAATACCACCGCGAAAAGCTAAAGCCATCAACTTATATTCTTCCTTTTTCTCTTTCTTTTTACTACTTTCCCTTTCTTTCTCCCATGCAAAACTCCTTCCGAGGTGTGCCCCTCCAATTCCTCCTTATCCCTCTGCAGAGATTCCAATCTGGAGTCCTGCAGATTCCCCTCTGCGCCCTGGAGAGAGTCCCCTTGCTGAGGAATCGGGGCAGGTGCAGTGGGGACCAACTGACGAGTTAAAACACGCCGTGGTTTACACCCTTCATTGAAATAACATGGAGGGGGTTCACTCTCGGAAGAATACCTGACTGCCATAATTTTTAAAGATTTCCACAGCTCTGCTGCTGTGTCCCAACAAAACCAGTAACATAACTGTCCCGGATGGTCTTTTTCGATCTGGCTCCTTACTCCTCTTAAGGCAGCCTGTTCGAAGAGCCATACGAAGGCCACCTCATCTCCGGGTCGGCCAATACCGCGGTATACCCAGTCCAATTCCTTACACACAGTGTGTACAACTTCCTCCTAGACATTCCTGTCTGTACTGGGAGTTTCCCTTCATTCCATAACTTATTTACAATCCCCAGCGGACTCTCAAGAGGCACGCTAGTCCCTTGACCCATGGTGTCTGACAGGAGCCCTCCAACTGGCGTTTATCCTGCTGTCCAGTACACGACCCCTCAATATTGAATTGGCTGGGAGAAATCTCCCGTGGCGCCTGCCAATTCGTATATGAGTGGTCTGACCACTGGACAGAGGCACCGCACCAGAAGGAATCCCGGACGAGCCCCCAAATTGTTAGGTAAAAAGCAAGTCCTACTCACCTCTCCAGCACCCGAGTTTGTGCGGAGTTGGTATAGGGCTCAGAAATCTGTCAGAGACCAGACAACAATTCGTTGATCAACGGGCTCGCACCATCCTTAGCTTAAAAGCAAAGCTTCGGAGTAAGTGTGGCAAGTTTATTAGGGGTGAGCATCAATGTTTATACACAGAAGTAAACAAAGTGATTAACAGATCATAATGGTCATGCATAATCAATCAAGATTCTACAGGATAAAACAGGTTAAAATGTAAATTGGAGAAGACAAAGGAGGAGATGGCTACTTATGGCTACTTATTGGGAGGGGAAGGGTCATGAGTAGTTCGCAGGTCAAAGCTTTTGATTAAAAGTTTCAGACAGAGACATGTAGTCTGAGTTAAGTTTCAGTTCATAAAGAGTTCAGACTCAACAATTCTAATAGACTTCAGTCTAAGCTGAGTCAAGCCTTTCATGCTAAATAGCTACCATAAAGGAATACAACATTAAGATCTCACAGTAAAATAAAATATTCTGTTTTCTATGCAACAATATTAACTAGGCTGAACTGTGCATATGTTCTTAACATATTTTTCCAGTTATTAGGTATATTATAAAATATATATGATAAAACATACAGGATGTTCAATGAAATTGAATTAATCTTCTCTTGGTGCCTTAGCTTTACATTTCCTGACTGTTTGTGTTTGTTGTAATTTAATGTTGCATTACCATAGCTTCTTAACACTCTATTTTATACCAAGGTAATATAGGAAAGGAAGAATGAAATCTAACCAGAACCAAATTAGTCAACTGTAAGTAGCTTTCATTATGAATCTGGTAGTTTGGGAGCCAATGGAAGTGTAGGCGATGAGAATAGATAATGTAGTATATGAAACTGTCATAAAACCAGCAGTGAAGTTGCATCACTATTAAAAAACAAAAACAGTCATTCTCTAGCTTTTGTTTCTATGTTCAAAATGCCCCCAGCCCCCCAGCCAGAATTGTAGAAAATAGTTCCTAATCTGCACTAACTGGTTTCTTTTCAGAGCTTTTTTGAAAAACTGGAACACTTTCAACTAGAAATTTTGAACATTTCTGGGTTTCTTATTTAAACTTCAGCTCCTTCTATTGATATTCTCTTGTGAATGGGAGGACTATAGAAAGGACACTAGTATTTAGGGGGGAAAAATCCAAAATGTCTGAAACAATGTTAACACTGCTACTGTGGGCACATTTAAAACAGTTAGTCTGGTTTTAGAGGCTAGCGGGTCTAGCAGTATTATCCATTAAGTTTAGGTAGGAAAGTTGGAACCAAGAATGTAATTGGTGATATCTGTAGAATTGGAATAAACTGTTTGTGTGACCACTGTATCAAAATAATTTAATAAAAATATTATCCTATAAGATATGATATGCAGACATTACAGTGGCTTATCTAGGAACCCCAGGTAGTAACTGTGAACTGTATTGACACCTACAATCTCAACTGGTATGGCTGGTATGTTTTTATTTAGTCAGCCAATCATATTGTTTAATAATGTAACAATCATTCCTTACTTCTGGAGGCAATTCTATTCAAGACATATTTAGTATAACATATTTTAAATTTTAATTAATAAAATAAGGAATTTCCAGCTGTAATAGACCAGCTATTTAACAGTGTTCTCTTAGTTATCATCCATGGGTGAAATTCTTGTCTTAGGTAACAGCTGTGCCACCTGAATGTCAGGTGTTGTTTAAAATAGTTCAAGAACAACATATTTTAGGATGATGAAATCCTCAAAAGCACATGCAGTGTAGCTCATTAAACATTTCCTTAGACCAGTGATACTAATTCAGAAAGCATGGGAAGTTGAGCAGGGTCCAAAAAGATGCTAGTCTTTCAAAATGTTCATTGAACCTAGAATGTGTGTCTTGGAAAAATCTCATTTGCTGGAATAAGGGGTTGACTTGGGAAATATACTATGTGGATGACACAGAGATATAGAAACACAGTTTGGTTGGTTTATTGTTGGTGGCAGCAATAATCCATCTCCAGATGGAGATTTTGCAAATGTTCCTTAATATTCTTGCGTCTTTCATACAATACGTTGTTGTTCTGCCTGGGTATGTAGGAAAATCTAAAGCTCAGGCCTGGTCTACACTAGGACTTTAATTCGAATTTAGCAGTGTTAATTCGAATTAACCGTGCACCCGTCCACACCAGGAAGCCATTTAATTCGACATAGAGGGCTCTTTAGTTCGAATTCTGTACTCCTCCCCGACGAGGGGAGTAGCGCTAAATTCGACATGGCTATGTCGAATTAGGCTAGGTGTGGATGCAAATCTAACTTAGTAGCTCCGGGAGCTATCCCACAGTGCACCACTATGTTGACGCTCTGGACAGCAGTCCGAGCTTCGATGTTCTGACCAGCCACACAGGAAAAGCCCCGGGAAAATTTGAATTCCTTTTCCTGTCTGGACAGTTTGAATCTCATTTCGTGGTTGGACATCGGGGCGAGCTCAGCAGCACCGGCAGTAATGCAAAGCTCTCCAGGAGAGGAGTTCATGTAATCTCTGAATAGAAAGAGGGACCCAGCATAGACTGACCGGGAAGTCTTGGCTCTGATCGGTGTGTGGGGCGAGGAGTCTGTGCTTTCGGAGCTGCGCTCCAAAAAACGGAATGCAAAGACCTACGAGAAGGTCTCCAAAGCCATGAGAGACAGAGGATACAGGCGGGATGCAACGCAGCGCCACGTGAAAATCAAGGACCCCAGACAAGGCTACCAAAAAATCAAAGAAGCAAACGGACACTACGGAGCCTGCCACCACTGCCCCACCAGTGACCATGGACTCTGACGATGGGACAGTGTCGATGGCCAGTTCCTCGGAGATGTTCACGGACGGGGAAGATGAGGAAGGGTTTGTGGAGGATGAGGCAGGCGACAGCGCTTACAACGCTGGTTTCCCCGACAGCCAGGATCTCTTCATCACCGTCACGGAGATCCCCTACCAACCCTCCCCGGCCGTTAACCCGGACCCTGAATCAGGGGAAGGAGCTGTTGGTAAGTGCTTTAAACATGTAAACTTTTATTCTTAATATAACAGGAAGCTGAAGTATGTGAAAAGGAGGTCTACATATATGGGGATAGAACAGAAATCCTCCTGGGAGATCTCCACGAAGCTCTCCTGGAGGTAATCGAAAAGCCTCCGCAGGAGGTTCCTGGGGAGAGCTGCCTTATTGGGTGCTCCGTGGTAGCACACTTTTCCGCGCCAGGCTTTCATGAGGTACTCAGGGAGCATTGCCTCCCCGAGCATGGCTGCATAGGGCCCTGGTTTGTGCTGGCTTTCACGCAGCATGCACTCTCTATCTCCTTCAGTGACCCTCCTCAGGGCGATCTCGCTCGGTGACTCCTGCATCTAATTAGGGGAATTACTGTAATGTTACGCCTGGTCCAAAGTATTTTTAAAAAATCTCCGGACAGACGGCATAGCACAGACTCAGCACGCTGCTGCGTGACAAGCGTAACGGAAAGCCAAAGAATCAAATGGACGCTCCTGGAGGGAGGGGGGACTGAGGACGCAAGGTATCCCACAGTTCCTGCAGTCTCCGAAAAGCATTTGCATTCTTGGCTGATCTCCCAATACCTGTACGGTCAAACACATTGTCCGCGGCGGTTCAGGGCATAGCTCGTCAATGTACCCCCCTCCCACGCCCCCAGAAGGAAAAGGAAAAAAAATCGTCTCTTGACTCTTTTAAATGTCACCCTATGTGTACTGAATGCTGCTGGTAGACGCGATGCTGCGGCACTGTACTGTAGCAACCTCCCCACCCCCCCTTTATGGGTGGCTTATGGTGCAATATGACTGGTATCCGTCATCATCATCATCAGCCTTGCTGTAGATGGTGTAGTGCAATACGACTGGTACCCGTCCTCGTCATCAGCCCATAAGTAGACGGCCTGCTAACCGTCTTCATCATAGCAACAGGGGGCTGAGCTCCATCAGCCCCCGCCCTTCATGTGTAAAGAAAAGATTCTGTACTGCCTGGACTGTCATAGCAGCAGGATGCTGTTTTCCTCTCCCACACACTGCTTAATGTCCTGTCTGGACAATCATAGCAGCTGGAGGCTGCCTTCCCCTCATTTCATTTCAGTAACAAGTCACTGTTTCTTATTCCTGCATTCTGTATTACTTCAGCACACAAATCAGGGGACACTGCAATGGTAGCCCGGGAAGGCTGGGGGAGGAGGGAAGCAACAGGTGGGGTTGTTGCAGGAGCACCCCCTGTGAATGCCATGCAGCTCATCATTCCTGAATAATCTGACACGGAGCGGCTGTGCTCTCTGATTCTCTGAAACACTGAATCTCTGCTACACTAGCCCCATATTCTATGCAGGAATTATTCTATTTTTAGATACCATAAAGGAGGGATTGACTCGGGGAGTCATTCCCAGTTTTGTCTTTTGCGCCCCCGGCTGATCTCGGCCAGGGGCACCTATGACAGCAGCAGAAGGTATAATGCAATACGACTGGTAACCATCATCACCTTGCCAATTTACAATGGCATGGTAGATGGTACAGTATGGCTGATAACCATCTCTGCTGTCATGCAAAAGCAAATGAATGCTGCTGTGTAGCGCTGCTGAATCGCCTCTGTCCGCGGCATCTAGTACACATACGGTGACAGTGACAAAAGGCAAAACATGCTCCATGGCTGCCACGCTATGGCGTATGCCAGGGCAATCCAGGGAAAACGGGCAAGAAATGATTGTCTGGCGTTGCTTTCCCGGAGGAAGGAATGACTGACTACATTTACCCAGAACCACCCATGACAATGAAATTTGCACCATCAGGCACTGGGATCTCAACCCAGAAGTGCAAGGGTCGGGGGACACTGTGATGGGGTAGAACAGGGGCAGAGTTTATGCTTTCAGGATTGCCTGCTGCAGGAGTGCGGATGAGATAGGTGCTGTGCATGGTGTTGTTCACAGACACAGACTAGACTGTGTTCATTGTTCGCAAAAATGTATCTTTGCAACGAATTCACTCCCTTTCTCCCATCACACAGCTTCGACTGTCTCCAGACCTGCCACAGCATCCCCCTCACAGAGGCTGGCACAGATTAGGCGGCAAAAGAAAAAGACACGGTACGAGATGATCGCTGAAGTTATGGGGTGCTCCCGAGCCAAGGCGGACCAGCAGAGCCAGTGGAGGGAGACCCTCTCTCTGTACCAGCGCTCACACAACGAACGGGAGGAGAGGTGGCGTGAGGAAGACAAGCAGGCGACTCAAACGCTGCTTGGACTAATGAGGGAGCAAACGGACACGCTCCGGCGCCTTGTGGATGTTCTGCAGGACCACAGCCAGGAGGACAGAGCCCCCCCACAGCGTATCTGCAACCGCCCTCCCCCGCCACAAAGTCCGATACCTCCCGTCACCCAAAGTAACCAGAAGGAGTGGCGCCAGGGGCCGTGAAAACTGTCACTGCACCCCAGCAGAGTGCTCAAGTACCCAAAAGCTCTCATACCCTAATTTTTGAGAATTCCTTCCCTTCCTGACTCACCCAGGCCCCAATCCCAGTTTC
This sequence comes from Mauremys mutica, assembly GCF_020497125.1. Taxonomy (NCBI): domain Eukaryota; kingdom Metazoa; phylum Chordata; order Testudines; family Geoemydidae; genus Mauremys; species Mauremys mutica. The sequence continues at coordinate 49,558,541 of NC_059079.1, read as the reverse complement.
ATCCCCTGACTGTCTGGTTAATTATTAAAAATACTTTGCTGTTAATTACTGTTTCCGTCATGCTTTTTTACACAATGCTGTGTTTGAAGGGGTGGGTGGGTGGGGAAGGGGGTAGGGTATTGCATAGGACAGTCACCTTTAGCCGGGTACAGAGACGGGGGCAGGATCAGCAGCAGGTCACACACACAGTGCAGTCAGTAGGCACCCTGGTCGGTATGGGAGGTGGTTTGCAGGTTCTGTGTGGGTGGGGGGGTACGTGACTTTGTAGCGGGGGAGGGGGGTTACAGATCTCATTCAACGGTCCCTGTCCTGGACCACAGAGCCACGCAGCAGAGGAATCTGTATCCGTCCTCCCCCGCCGCAAGGCCACATAGCCCCCGCACACAGAGTCCCAAAAAGGAGGGATGGCAGGCTCCGTTGAAACAACCAGTCCGGCACTGCGGACCGCTCTGGGAGCAGGAGCCTGTCATTCCTCGAGTTTAGAGGCGGTCTTTACATCACCGCACACCCTACCCAGCACAGTCTGCGTCCCAGTTTCAACCCTTTAACGCAAAGTCATCAATAAAGAAACCTTTGTAAAGTCACAGTGGAACATGTGTTTTATTTTTAAACGTGTGTTGGAAGTGGGGTAAGTGGGGTGGACGGGGTATGTAACTGCAGATGCTAGTCAACAGTAACTTGGTAAAGAAACAGGGGCAGGTTCAGCTTCTCTGTAAAGAAACTGAACAGTCACAGGTCACGCTGGTACTTGAAGAGTTCCTTGTCGCTGTGCAAGGCACCTGCACAGAGCTTCACGAGCCAGGGCATTAGCGGGTAGGCTGGGTCCCCGAGGATCACTATAGGCATCTGCACATCCCCAAGAGTTATTTTGTGGTCCGGGAAGAAACTACCTTCCTGCAGGCGCCTAAACAGACCAGAGTTCCTGAAAACACGTGCATCATGAAACTTGTCCGGCCACCTGACGTTGATGTTGGTAAAACGTCCCCCATGGTCCACCAGTGCTCGCAGCACCATTGAAAAGTAGCCCGATTTCTCAGCAGCTGACTGTGGAAAAGGTGGACGATAAGGTGCAAGGAGTTGACAACGGCCATAACTGCAGCGGGCTCCGTGCTCGCAGTGCTATGGCGCCCGCGCTGTCACTGAGCAGAAAAGTGCACGAACAGATTGCCCGCAGGCGCTTTCGGGGAGGGAGGGAGGGCGTGATTGATGGTTCAATGATGACAGTTACCCAAAACCACCCTCGACACATTTTTTCCCCCAGCAGGCATTGGGGGGAAATCCCAGAATTCCAATGGGCAGCGGGGAGTTCGGGAACTGTGGGATAGCTTCCCACAGTGCACCGCTTCCAAATTCAACGCTGGCCCTGTTATTGTGGACTCACACAGTCGAATTAGTGTATTTAGTGTGGATACACAACTTCGACTTCATAAGGTCGATTCCACAAATTCGACTTAAGTTGATTCGAAATAGTCTTGTAGTGTAGACATACCCTCAGTAAGTGGTAGTGGCTCAAATTTTCAAATGGGTGTATGCTGACTTTTTCATGTGTTCGGCTTACCTGTACAAATCACACAATATGTGCAAGTCCAGATTGTGCGTACACTAATACGTATATTGTGCATGCACAGATTGACTATCATCAGGAGACTGAAGTCCTAAACTGGACACATCCAAAAATGTACGTACATTGAAGGATATACCTACTTGCAAATGTCTGAGATGTATACCAGTGAAATACTAATTATAATTATGGAGATGCCCTGACTGCTCTGTATCTAAGGTTGCATTGAAATTTGCACTTAAAGCATGATTAAAATCCCTCCATTTTACATTTAATAAATGAATTTAGTTTCTTGTATTTAACATAATAAATCTTCAGAGGATAATTGAATTTTCCATAATTTTTTTGGTCAAAGATTTGCTACTGTTGGCACAAAGATTTTTTTTTAATAAAAAAAAAATCCTTAATTCATTTTTTCTAGTCTATTTCAGGTAAAGGATCACAATTTACTAAAAAACTCACAATCAGACTCAAATTCACAATTTTATTGTTGACCACATGCTTTTTTCATGTACAAATGACACGTTATACACTTCTCCAGGTCAGGTATGCAAAAAAATGACTGGTCAAAAAATGGGGATGTGAGATGGGATGAGGGAGGGGAATTTGGAAAAAAAATGTTAAATTTCCATGTCTCCAACATTTTTTATATATTTGAAATTTGCCATCGAGCTCTAATCTCATCTATAGATATCTTAATGTAGCTGAGGTCTGAGTTCAGGTTTTGTATGAGTTTAAGGAATTGGATGTGTGCATTTGTTTTGGTTCTGTGTTTTTAATGGAAGGTGAGTTTATTGTGGAGGTGAGAAGTCTGAGTATGTTTAGGTATTATGACATTTGCATGGTAAAGTATTTGAGCTGAGGTAAGTGTGGATGTCCATGTTGGCTTATTTGGTCATGTCTGGGATTTTTAGTGATTGTGTTGCTAGCAAATGCACTGAGCAACCTTAACTAAAAGATTTGTGTTGGATTTAAAGCATTAATGATAGAACTTCATTGGACAAAGCCCATAACTTCAGTTCTCGATAGCATAACAGTTATAGCTCAACCTTACAATCCTGGGGGCAGAGGCAGATTTACAATAAAATACTGGCACGGGGCCCCTCAATGACAGGGCCAGGCAGTTGGTCCTGCTGGCTCCTGGGGCTCATGCTGCAGGCTCCACCCCCACTGCCAGCCAAGCTCCTCCCTCCTCTGCCGCTTCCCTGCCTCCTTTCTCGAGCGTGCTGCATTCTCTCCCTGCCCCGTCCCCCTCCAGCGCTTCCCCCGCTGCCAAACAGCTGTTTGCTGGTGCTCAGGTGGCTCCGGGAGGGAGGGGGAGGAGCGGGGCCACAGCATGCTTGGAGGAGGAGGCAGAGAAGAGGTGGGGGTGGGGCCTTGGGGAAGGGGGTGGAATTGGGGCAGAGTGGAGCAAAGGCAGGGTCCTGCACTCTCCTGCCGTGAGCCGCTCAGGGCAGGGGACTGGGGTGGGGCGGGGGGCTGGGAGCAACCCCACGGCCCCAGCCCCCTGCCCTGACTCCTGCACCCCATCACATACCCGCAACTCCCTGCCCTCCCTGATTCCTGCAACCCCCCACACCCCCTACCCACAACACCCCCCCCAGCCACCTGCCCTCCCTGACTCCTGCACCCCCCATCACCACCTGAACCCCTCACACCAGATGGGAGCTGCCCCAGATAAACGCTCCACACACCAACCCCCTGCTCAGGTCTAAGCCCCCTCCCACACCATAACTCCTGGCCATACCCTTCACCCCAACCCTCAGCCTACTCCTGCACCCTAACTTCCTCCCAGACCCTGCACCTGTAGCCCTGAGCCCCCTCCCACATCCTAACTCCTGGCCCAACCCCGCACTCCAATGTTTTATTACATTATTTTTTTTTATAAAGGTCTCTTATCCAAAGTGCTTTATAATAGTTAGCTAATGGTACAAACAATATTTGGAAATGTCATTAAGTGGTCTGCCGAGACCCTCAGCAATTTTCAAGTGGCCTGTGGAAAAATAAGTTAGACTACAAAAACAATCAAGGTACCTCCCTTTATTTTCATTTACTTCCTATTACTTATAGGAGGAGGATGAAGAAAAAAAGAATGAAAAATGGGGGCGGGAGGGAGATAAGAGAGAATGTTCTTTTTCTTGGCTGGGTCCCAAGGAAGGGCCCCAAAAATGAAGCTGAGTACAGGGCTCCACTAACTCCACTAACTCTAAATCCACCACTGCCTGAGGGTGAGGAAAAACTCCAATTGCAGTCAGACACAGAGCCTGTGAGTGGGTCAAGGTAAAAGAATAGCCAGTTGCAGAGCTGAGACAAGAACTGAAGAATTCCTGAGTCCCCATCCCACAATATGTATGTATAACTCCCACTTATACTGATAGAATTTATGTATGAACATCTAGTGGTCAATAATCCCTTAGGTTTTTCTTTCTCTGAAGGTGAAAAAAGATCAAGGAATGCGAAATTCCCACTTTACTTGTATTGCAAAAAGAACTGAGTTTAATAACTACAGAAATATTCTGAATACATAGGAACAGTTTTGTCTGTTTTTTCTCTTTCTGTAGACCTTTAGTCTATCAGCCTTGCACAATACATTTGAGAGAGAATCCTCATACCAATAGTGTATCATACAGAATATCAGATGCAAGAGGGGAGGAAAGTGTTTGTTTATTTTTTACTTTTTAGTGAGCTATTCATCAGAGACTAGTACTTGGAGAACAAACCCCTCCAATCTCACTGCTGTTCAGGTAGTAGACTTCTGATTAAGGGTAAACGGAAAATCTATATGCAGGCAGACATTTAAGAACAATTGCTAGAAGAAGCAGCATGGGAAGCATGGATTATGTTCTGATAAAACTGTCTTTCTAGGGAAAAAAGTTTGAGAATCCTTACATTTGCTGAATTCAGATGAAGATTATGCTCTTAGCCTCTGGTGTCCAAGAGCAATTGAATTTGGTGAATGATTGCCCCTGGATGGTAGAAGGAGGTTACTTATTTACCTAGAAAGGGCAATTGGCTCATATCCATGCCATTGGTTTTAAAGCAGGATCCCCATCCATGGTGCTAGGAACATGTTGCAAAGGAATGGAAACCAAAGTAGCTTTGTAAAGCCATTATCAGAAGCTGTAGACAGCATGACCCAGATTTTTAAAGCTATTTAGATGGTAGAGCCTAACTCATTTTCAAAAGGGATTTAAGCCCTTAGCAGTCTAACTCCCATGATACTGCTAAGTGCCTAAATCTCTATTGAAAATGAGATTTAGGCTCCTAAGTCGGTTAGGCGTTGCAACACTAAGCATAGAATTCTGTAAATATCTTTAAAAATCTGGGTCCATGTGCCTGAGTTACCTAGCTAGCTGCTGCCAGAAGTGTCTTATATTCAATGGCCAGGGTTACGTACAGGATCTTCAGTCATGATTCCACTGCTAACTATACTAGCCCCAAATGAATGCCAAATGTAGTCCTTACAATCTCCTCTTTTATGAGTAATTGTGAATGGGATAAGTTATATGTGCTTGCTTTGGGTAACGTGGGTAGTCCAGATTTTTTCACTGATCCTCTATAGAGGGGGACACATTCAAAGTTAATTTTATAATTGTCCTATTTTTCAGGGCTACTTTCCCATTCTTGATGTGCTGATAGTCCAGACTCTCTCTGTTTAACATGTTTCTGAGCTAGCCCATTAATTTCAGGGTATTATAATAATGTCTATAGGTTAAGGCATTTTATTACACAACTTTGTGCACTGAGACCACTGTTTCCACATAACCTTTCTCTTCTCTTGTAGATGGCCACAAGAGCACCTTGATTTCAATGTGAAGTCTTGCTTAAAATCAATGACATGATATAACCTTAACTTCCTCTAAATATACTGGTTCGGCTTCTGAGTCATTAAGGAGGCTTTGGACTCCTGAAGTGGGCTCTTTCTTATTTTAAGAGAAAAGTGAGTGGACACAGACTAAGGACAGTCTTTCCTACTCTTTCTTATTTTTTTATAGTAATGAATATCTCCTTTTGATTTCCTTGAAGAGAAAAGATAAATAGCAAAAGCAGCAGGGCCTATAATTCATAGGTGTACTAGTGGTTGCAATTTCAGAACTCCAGGAAGAGCAGCCATGTCTGAACACTTTCAAAGGCCTGTCCCTCTCTCTGCAAGTTGTTTCAAGACACTACTTCTGACTTTATTTCTTTATCCATCACAAGCACATCAAAATCCTTCCATAAAAATATATGCTTGGCCAATCACTTGGTTACTACTAGCCACCAGCCAGGGTATGAATGTGATTCAAAAGAATACCTTGGGTTTGGAATCTCTGATTACATGTCTGGTTTGAATGAATGATAACCAATACTAAGCCATTCTATATGAAAGTGATTCTGCCTTGGGGCAATAGCTGAGATGATGTGCTATGCGAACATTTGTGTAACACTTCACTTGTGTGCCTTAAGCAATGAGCTGATATGTCCAGCCTTTGCAGAGAAGAGGAACTGTTAATATGACCTGTTGGCATGAATTTATTTTCATATGTTTGACATATTTTAACAGTATGTTAAAAGTATGTGGGAATATAATATCCTCAAATAATAAAGCAGGAAATTGTTCATTTTATTTTGAAACACAAGTGTGAGTAGGGATTTTCTTTGGCTGGTTTTGGGTTTTTGCTTGTTATGTTTTTGGGTATATTTTTGGCATTATATAGTTCATACAAACAAAACAAAGGGAAAGCAACATAATCCATGTAATGTAGAGAAGGAAACAATTTTTTCAGATCTCCACGTAATAGGTTTCACTGATTTGTTATTGCCTGTAGCTACACATAAGAATGACTGATAGATTAATTAAAGTGGGGGAAATCAACTTGGCTGGTTACATATTACTTTTAAAAAAGATTTCCATCACAGCTGACAATAAGTATTTCTCCGAGATCTACCTTCTATATATTCAGCTACAATAGCAACTTTCATAATGTTACAATGGCCTAACAGATTTTCTGGATATCTTTTATACTAAAATAGAATACTTTTTCAATGTACTTCTTTTAAACATGTTAATAACTAGATTATATTTTGATTACTGTGTTTATTTGAAAGGCTCTTGATGCAATCTGCCAAATATAGCCTTAGTCTGAGGACAGGGCAGGTGCGAGGATGTTTTGCGCCCTAGGTGAAACTTCCACTTTGCGCCCTCCCCACACCCTGAGGCACCGCCCCCCCAGCTCACCCCTGCTCCACCTCCACCCTGAGCACACTGTCGCTGCTTCACTTCTCCCGCCTCCCAGGCTTGCGGCGCCAATCAGCTTAGGTGCCGCAAGCCTGGGAGGCGGGATAAGTGAAGCAGCCATGGTGTGCTCGGGGAGGAGGCGGGGCAGGGGTGAGCTGGGGTGGGGAGTTCCCCTGCGTGCCACCCCCCCACTTACTTGCTGCAGGCGGCCCTCCGCGCGCTCCACTGCCCCAGCTCCCTCCACCTAAATGCCAGCAGCGACCGGAGCAGCCGAAGATCCAGCTGCTGCGGTCGCTGCCGAAGAAAATGCTGCCCCCCATATCGTAGTGCCCTAGGCGACTGCCTAGGTCGCCTAAATGGTTGCACCGGCCCTGTCTGAGGACTAAGATTTCAATAATTAGGCCAATAATTCTGTTCAAGGAACGTTTTTGCCTGCTCTCATATTTGCCTCTTATCCAAGTTGCATTCATTACAGTTGCTATAGGCCTGATATTAAGTAGCCCTGTGGCACTTCCTCCACAGATGGGAAAATCCACATAGTATCATTGTCTTGACCTTGGCTTCTCCTGGCACCTCCTTGCATCCTGGACACAGCCACAATGAGAACAATTGCATGGTTCAGCTCGTTGTTGTGCAGGGCCCAGGGCCGGCTCTAGACCCCAGTGCGCCAAGCGCGTGCTTGGGGCGCTCTGCCAGTCGCCGGTCCCGCGGCTCCGGTGGACCTCCCGCAGGCGTGCCTGCGGAGGGTCCGTTGGTCCCGGGGCTCTGGTGGACCTCCCATAGGCATGCCTGCAGAGGGTCCGCTGGTCCCGCGGCTTCGGTGGAACATCCGCAGGCATGCCTACGGGAGGTCCACTGGAGCCGCGGGACCAGCGGACCCTCCGCAGGCACGTCTGCAGGAGGTCCACCGGAGCCGCGGGACCGGCGACTGCCAGAGCGCCCCCCGGGGCGTGCCGCCCTGCTTGGGGCGGAGAAATTCCTAGAGCCGCCCCTGGCAGGGCCGGGGGACATACCAGCCCACCTTCTCTCCTCTCCCTTGCCCTGTAGAGCCACACCATTTCCACTTCTAGAGGGGGGACCACTGCATCTACAGTGGATGGGGGAAGGACTTGTCCCTTTGTTGGAATAATAGATTTGAAAGCTGAAGAAAGCCCACTAGTTTGAGCAGCAAAGAGTCCTGTGGCACCTTATAGACTAACAGATGTATCAGAGCATGAGCTTTCGTGGGTGAATACCCACTTCATCGCATGCATCCGACAAAGTGGGTATTCACCCACGAAAGCTCATGCTCCAATACGTCTGTTAGTCTATAAGGTGCCACAGGACTCTTTGCTGCTTTTATAGATCCAGACTAACACGGCTACCCCTCTGATACTTGACACTAGTTTGAGTAAATCCCTGTGAAATTTGCTATAGTCCTGTTAGTGAACATCCTATATATTATGCTTGGTCTTAGCAAGAGCCAAGAGGATGATTTCTAGATACAGCCTGTTTTCAGTTTAGGCATAATATTTACATTTTAACATTATTACAGGCTAGCTACATGAGTAGTTCCAGATAACGCAGATGTCTGTAATAATTTGAAGGGGATTAGGGAGATAATCATGTCTTTGTAAATACAGTTTCAGCACAACCCAGAAAGGGGAATTGCCTGTGAAATGGAACAACACTTGCTCTCAGCTGTATGTTTTCAAGAGGCAAAACAGTTTGAAATCTCTGGATTGTTCACATTTTAAAAGGAACATCTTGTTATGCTAGGAAAGAAAAAAAAACATGTCTTTTAAGTTTTAGGCTGTTAACTGAGTGTGTTAAGACCCCTTGTAGGCTTAATCAGAGCCCTTACTTTTGGAGCAAGATCATATTTTTGTAGTGATTTAATTTCATTAATCTTGAAAACCTGATTCCTTAGTGTGGAAGCCTCACACTTGGAATTTGTGTGTTTAGAGCAGTATATTGTGCAGGTCGAGGAGATTTTTCTGTTCGCTCAGGTGATTGTGGTCTGTCATTTCAGAACTACAGTTATATCGTCTCATAGCCCATCTCAAGCTACTGTATTGGCCTGTGCTTTCACTCCTGGACTACTCCACATCCAGTCTGCTAGCTGAGGTCACTTTAGGCAGGCAGGATGAATATTTAATAAGCTGTTCCCCACATTGTATCAGCACACTGTGCTTTCCTTATTGAGCTACTCTTTTGATAGAGCATTGCTCACATGAGGATGCTTGAGTTTGTGGTGACTTTTGTCTGTTACAGCTCCATTTTGTTTTTTAAAGCTGTCCCCTTACTCCATTTTGTTCTTGTTTTCCTCCTGTGGCTGCCCCTCCCTGGCTGTTAAGTTGTTTACCAGGGCCTCTGCCCTTCTCAAAGGGAGGGCCCCTTAAGTTGTCTAACCAGAGCCATTGCCCTTCTCAAAGGAATGGCCACTTATGCTAAGTGGGACCACTGCCCTGTTCAAAGGGTTAGTCCTGTTATCACCTTGTTAAAACCTGGGCTTGGTGTAGGGTGGCCACTGTCCAGAGCTGCAAGACCTATTGTGTTTTTAGGATCCTGGGCATGAGTCATACCTCTGGGCTCAGGGTTAGTCCAAACATGCCTCTGTGGCTACCTGCAGTTTTTCCCTGCCTGCTCTCCTCCCTGTGAGAAGGGGAACCAATCAGAGTTACTGGCGGGAAGCTGCCAGGGTTTGCCTTTATAAACAGACATTTTTTGAACAGACTTCAGAAAGGTTCTTGCATTGCTGCCTGGTCTGATCAACCAGGGATTCTGGGGGTCCTTCCTCTGCTCTTGTTTTATTTTTGAGCGTACCCCCGTTTTTGAACCCCCCCCCCCACGAAGAACGAATTGCTGCCTGAGAGATCTCCTGATTATCAAGACTGTACTGAGCCTTCTGATGTTCTTGCTGCTTCTGCCTCTGCTGCTGCCTTGTGGGATGGTAAGAATCCCTCTGTGAAACTTTCTATACTTTTATTTTATTATTTTAGCTGCTGGCTCTGTCTCCCCAGCACACAGACTCAAGCTAAACCTTGGTCTGTGTCCTAAAACCTCTCTCTTAAACTCTGTGTCACTCTGCCACTGAAAGTAAGTTGGTGCTGCTGCTAAGCTCTGCTCCTGTGGGCTTTGCCCTGGACTCACGGTTTTCAGCTGTATCCACTGCTGCAGCCACCTCCCTTGGCTTCCTTGGGGGCTGCCTTGGGAGCTGTATTCTGGGGCACATACCACTCTGCCCTCTGTAACTTCCCCATAGCATAAGGTGCACCATAGATTTTGTTTCTTTAGTTTAATAAATCATAGTTTTGTTAAGATTATAAAGCTTGTAAGTCTCACCTGCCTTGCTATAGTTCGTTGTTTTGTTGCTCCATATAGCTGCTTGTTGCAGTTTGCTTAGAATTGTGATATTTGTTGTTTTGCCTAGTCGTTGGTTAAGATAGATTTAAAAAGTCATTGCCTGATTGTATTCTGTACCTGTTTTGTTACTTTGTAGAAGCTGCTTGTCATTTTATATAAGTTTGATTAAGTTAGAGGATAGATAAGGTTCTTGCTGTTCCAGTCTCCCCCTCTGAACTTCCCAAACCCCTTGCTGCTTTTTTCCCCTGTGTCTGCATCACCTCTAAACTTCCCAAACCCCTTGCTGCTTTTTTCCCCTGTGTCTGCATCACCCTCTGAACTTCCCAAACCCCTTGTTGCTTTTTCCCCCTGCATCTGCATCACCCTCTGAATTTCCCAAACTCCTTGCTGCTTTCTCCCCCACGTCTGCATCACCATCTGAACTCCCCCCCCACTGCTCTGTTGTCCTTACCTCGCAGGGCTTCAGAGTCTCTCGCTGCTTGCAGCTGCATCTCTCATCAGTTGCCACTATCATTCCCCCCCCCCCCCCCCGTTTCTTGACCCAGCCTTTGGGTACACTCTTGCTATCACAGCCTCACAAATTAAGTCTACACTGAATAATTTCACTTATCACCCATATTGTATTATTGCACTGTGATTCACATATTACTTCCACCTTTCTGATATACTTTGTGTTTGCATTAATACTATTGTGTTACATTGTGTATAAGGCCACCTACTACTTAATACATTTTATCTAAGATTGTTGACCATTCTATATAGAAGCTACTATTTTATTTTGCATTTCCCTTTGGTATGTTTTACATTCCACATTGTATCTAGAGCTGTTCCTATATAAAGTTGAGTTGCTTATTAACTGTACTGTATCCCATTGTGCTAAACCCCACTTACTGTACCCCACTGTTAGAACTCCCTAGACTGTTCAATAAGAACCCCCCCCCACCATCATTGTCTATTGTAAACACACTATACACCCCATCCCATCGTATTTCATTGTTAAATTCTCACCACTCCCTTTTTCCTTTAATAAAGAAATTAATTTGCACCCCACCCGTGTGGTAATTGCTCCCCAAGATCCCATATACCTGCTGGCAGGGACAACTTTCTGTTAAAGGTTGTTGTGGTGCTTCTACTTCTTTTGGGACAGTTTCTAGTAGGCTACCAACCTCTAGACCAGGGGTCGGCAACCTTTCAGAAGCGGTGTGCCGAGTCTTCATTTATTCACTCTAATTTAAGGTTTCGCGTGCCAGTAATACATTTTAACATTTTTGGAAGGTCTCTTTCTATAAGTCTATAATATATAACAAAACTATTGTTGTATGTAAAGTAAATAAGGTTTTTAAAATGTTTAAGAAGTTTAATTTAAAATTAAATTAAAATGCAGAGCCCCCTGGACCGGTGGCCAGGACCCGAGCAGTGTGAGTGCCACTGAAAATCAGCTTGCATGCCGCCTTCGGCACATGTGCCATAGGTTGCCTACCCCTGCTCTAGACAAATGTTTGGCAAAGCTAGTATTTCTAAAGTTTCTTCCAGTTTTGTAGTTATCTTTGTGTGTGGTTTGTTTCTTTTTTATTTTAGTTGTAAGAATCGTGTTTAGAAAGGGCTCTCTTTGTTTTGGAGTAGTCAGATTTAAATGTTATGGGTGCAAGCTGCACAGAAATTCACTCACCGTCCTTTTCAGTTCAGATCTCATCCTTCCAAACATTCCAGACATCTATCTGGATTCTTATGTAACACCTGCCACAAATGTTTATGAATGAGAAAACACATCTTTGGTACACAGAGAAATGTTATTGACCTATTCTAGAGGTGGAGAGCTGAGGCACAGAGAGAGAAAGACCATGTCACAGCCACTACTCTGCTGCAGGGAAGTAAAGCCTTTTCCTTACTCCCCTCCTCAGCCTTGAAACTCTGACTGCAGAAGAGAGAGCAGGCCTTCCCTCCCACTCACCTCTCAGGGAAATGGGGGTAGCAATAGGGAATAACTGATTATTTTTGCTATTTAAAAAAAAGCATTATCACTGATGATAAATTAGTAGCATTTAGTGTCTGCACTGTGGTACATTAATTTGCTAATAAAGTATTAGGGCTCTGCATTTTGCCATTAAACCTCTGTTAGAAATGTGCCAGTATAAAAACCGTGAGACAAATCTTGAAGTGTTACTCAGCCCAGTTAGTCAATGGAAGTTTTCTCTGAGAGACAACCATATGCAGAGGTTCTCAATAATCTCTGACTAGACCAATGAGTGGAGGATTAACTTTATTTCCAATTTGTGTTGTATATTACATTGACAATTACTAACTCAGTGAAACTTTGTACTGAAACCTTCTGGACTTATTGAATCATTGTGGTGGCACTGTCATTCTCTCCAACGGGATATACTGCATGGTTGATTCAAGCCCAAGATGTTCCTAAAGGCAGATTCTTTTAAAGATGTTTTCATTTTCAAGTGAAACTGTACCTTTGGAACCACCTCTAGGGAGCATGCAACATGTTCCATTAACACTGCATGTTTCACAATGTGTTGCAGTGACTCTCTATAGAGTGGTTCAGTTCAAACTACCAGAAGAGATACCATTGTCAGTGACTAGAGGGAGTTTTCACAGTGCTTTAAAAGTATGAAAAGAAACAAACTTTAGGATTTTTTTTTAATTTTTTTAAAAAAGCTTGTAAAGTCTACAACAGAGACTGAAGGATGATACCATTTTGAAACAAAGACTTTCTTCTATTAAAGCCTCCTAGGTATCATGTGCTCTCATATTGATAGAGATAGGAATCTTCCTCATGGACTACAGCATTTCAACTGCTAACTACATCAAATGGGTATTTACATTATAAGCCTGATTCCAGAATGACAACAGTTTAAATTGTGAGTAGGTGCATTGAAGTCAGTGGAGTTACACCAGCATAAACCCACTATGAGATCAGAATCAGGCTATAGTTGTATGCACTGCTCTGAAAAATGTGGACTTGTAATGATTTAAAAGCTGAAGAGAGAGACTAACTTTTTGGTGAGGGCATGCCATATTGGGACTAGGGAGATCTGTGTTCAGTTCCCAGCATGTCACAGACTTCCATTGTATCTTGGGCAATTTAGGCATTGTCCACACTAGAAAATTAAGTCACCTTAATTAAATCACCTTAATTACATTGCTCAATGGTGTGAAAAATCCACAGCCCTGAGCAGTTTAGTTGAACCAACCTAATCCCCAGTGTGGACAGCACTAGATTGTCAGAAGAAATTTTCCATTGACCTAGCTATCGCCTCTTGGGGAGGTGGATTACCTATACCCATGGGAGAATCCCTCCTGGCAGCGTAGGTTGTGTCTATGCTGAAGCACTACGGTAGTGCAACTGTGGTATTTCAAGTGTAGACAAGCCCTTCATCTCTCTGTGCCCATCTGTAAAATTGTGATGATGATAATCCATCTCCTCCATTTATTTGTCTTGTCAATTTCCATTGTAAATTCTTCAGGGCAGAGACTCTCCCAGTGTGTTTGTACAGTGCCTAGTACAGGAGAGGTCTTTCATCATCATCATCATGTTCCTATTACACCTCTGGCATTAGGGCAGTGACGAAGCTCCTTCACTCCTGTCTGTTTCTGGCAAGTCTTTCAGTGGTTCCCCAGCTGTGCCCAAGGTTTTTTAACTCGGCTTCTATAGCTCTTCACCATGTTGTTTTGGGGCGGCCTCATTTTTGCTTGCCTTCAAGTGTCCATCTTGTTGCTACTCTGGTGATGGAATCAGTTTCCATCCAAAGCACATGGCTAATCCATCTCCAACGCCTCCTGGCAATGATGGTGCTCAGATCCTTTTTGACTGCACTGTGTCAATAGATCTTGGTTTGAGATTGTTCTGGGCCAAAAGATACAGAGGATTTTTCTGAGGTAGGTTGTATGGAATGAAGACAGTTTGGACATGTCATACTTTCTCATTCCTCAGCATTCTGCACTATAAAGTAGTGTTGAAAATACGCAGAGTTTGGTTTTGGTGTTGTATTTTGATGATTTCCAGACTGTATTTAAGCTCCTGAAGGTGTTCCTGGCTTTACTGATTTTTGTTCCAGATGTCCTGGCTTCTTCCACCATCCTGGCTGATGGTGTTGCCCAAATATGTGAATGTTTCTACACTGGTGAGAACATAATCCTCTATCCATACTGGTGATGGTGAGGCAATATTAAGGTTCATGATATCTGTCTTATTGTGGTTGATTTTCAGTCCAATTTGCTGGCTGAATGCTTTGAGTCAAATTGTTTTTTCTTGTATATGGTGTTGGCTATGTTATAGGAGAGTACCATCATCTGCAAAGTCCAGGTCTTCAAGGGTCCATTTAATGCCTCTTGGCATGTCTTCTGTTGTACGCCGCATTACCCAGTTAATGACAATGTTGAAGAGGATTGCAGACATGACACACCCCTGACATACTCCTGTTTTGACTTCAAAACTGAGCTCACTGTGATCAACACTGCATGTAAAGATGAAATAGAAGCTTTTGATGACGTTGATTATACGGAAAGGAATTCCATATGCCCGCAGAATGTGCCATAGGCTGGTCCTGTGAATGCTATCAAAAGCTTTCTCCAAGTCTATGAAATTTATGTAGCGCTACTGTTGCCATTCTAAGCACTGTTCTATTATGTTTAGTTGAGTGAAGATCTGGTCTGTGCATCCACGTCCTTTCCGAAAACCAGCTTGCTCTTCTCTGAGAATGCTATAAACTGCCTCTGATATACGCTTGTTACACTAATAAAATAATACCAACAGGATCTTATAAGGTGGACAAGGCAAAACACCACATTTATTGTAAATACAGAGGGGGAGAGAGAGAGAGAGAGAAATCAGGATATGCAATTCAATATTATTTCATTACCATTCATTATTCATTCACACACTCATTCTTACAAGTTCTGTAGAGTTGTTATAGTTACCAGCCTAGAGGTTGCTCGTGGCAGAGTATTGGCCAGGTAGTCTGCACACGAGGGTGGAGCCGAGTCCTTGTCAGATGCACCTCTGATGCTCCTGGAGGGTTGTTGCAAAACCAGACTCAAAGTTTTCAGTCTTTAGAGTCTGTTCGTATAGGATTTTTTCCATATACAAGTCTATGAGAATTGTTTCATTCTGCTGATGTTTGTTTGAGGTGATTATCAAACAGCAGATGGAACATTGTTCTTTGGAGTCCTCAGCCCTCCATGGGCGGGGGGGCACTTGGGTGGATTCTGGCCTGCCCTCCGGGGGTCATCTGGTTATCTCTAGTCTGCGTATTCTTTGGCCAATTGAGACTGACATTGTAATTCTTAGGCTGGCACTTCCCTGATCATTCATCATTTATCTAAATCAAGGATCCATTCACATACATCCTCTATTTTAACATACGTTTATCACTTATTACTTTACTATTTCTTAACTTCAAGCAACTCTCAGGATGTTGCAAATCTACTTAAACTTTAACATACATAACAGACAAGTTAAAAGATATGAAACTGTAATTGTTCTTGTTTTTGAGAACGGACTTTCTGTCTCAGGATGTGTTAACACAATTAGCAGTTTGGCCTTGCATGTTTGTTACAGAGAGGGAGAGACACAGAAATGGAAAATCAAGAGGCCTGTTCTGTTACCAATATCTTGGAGTTTAAGCTGGGAAGAATTCAATCTTACCCCTTGTCTGTCTTGGCCTCAAACTTGTTATACACATACACTTTATGGTTGTAATACAGAAATTCCCTGATATGGTCCAACATGCTAGATTATGATCTTGCACAATACTTTGCTTGGCACAGATACAAGTGTGATACCACCCCAGTTATTACAATCACTGAGAGTTCCTTTCTTTGGTATCTTCACTATAACCTCATTAGTCCACTCACTGGCACTTTTTCACTTTCCCAGACCGATGTAAATAGGGGGGCCAGGATAGATGCTGCTAATTTAGGATTTACCTTGAACAATTCTGCATTCAAATTATCCTTGCCAGGAGCTTTCCCATTTTTTAAGGATTTGATGGCTTGAATGATCTCTTCCTTAATTGGGGTGTTGATATCAAGATCATCTTCTGCCTCCTGGATGTTTCCTTCCTCTTTAGGTGGCTCCCTATTCAGCAATTCTTTGAAATGCTTTGTCCAGCACGTCTTGTTCTTTTTTGATTGTCCAGCGCATGTCTTGTTTGTTCCTGATGAGAGTGTTTGTTGGTGTTTGCCATTTACCACTGATAAGCCACGTCATTTTGTAGACAGTTCCTTGTTCACCACGAATTGCTGCATCCTCTGCTTGTGTTGCCAGATTATCAATATAATGCTATTTGTCTGCTCTCACAAAGCATTTGACCTCACAATGTGCCTTGCTATATTGCTCATGGTATTTGTCCTTTAGCTTCTGGGATTTTGTGTCTAAAACCTTTTCCTTCAGGACTCGTCCGCTTTCTATGGCATTCCATGTGCTGGGTGTAATCCACTCCTTCCTTCTCTTCTTCCTGTAGCCTAGACAGGCTTCACTGCTCTGTTTATAAATTGCTGTTACTTTGTCCCACTTCTGGTTGATCTCCTCATCTGCATTCCCCTCTTCTTCATCCAGGTCTGCAAGTGCTTGAAACGTGTTGTTTAACTGCAGAACGAAGGCTTTCTGTATTTCAATGGACTTTAGCTTGTCAATATCATAACGTCTATGTCCCTTGTTTGGTGGACCCACACTTCTCAGTTTTAGCTTGATGGAGGCTATCACAAGGTGGTGGTCGCTGCCAGCATCTGCACCCCTTTTCACTTTCACATTTCTCACTCAGCATCGCCATTTGCCATTGATCACGATATGGTAAATCGGGTTCTTATCTCTGCCATTTGGAGACTACCATGTCAGCTTGTGAATTTCACGACGTTCAAATAGGTTTCTGCTGATGACTAGGTCATTCATATTACAGAAATCAACAACCTTTTCTCCGCTTTCATTCATGGTGCCACACCCATGTCTTCCCATTGCTCTGTCATTATTTGTGTTGTCCTTGACCTTGGCATTCAGGTCTCCCATGATGATAGGTTGTGGTGTGGTACTCTCTCTAACTCTGCCTGTAGTGTAAGGTACAATTTGTCCTTTACTTCTTCATCACTGTCATTTCTTAGAGCATTTGTCAGAGAGGTCTTTAGTGCTACTATAATACAAATAATAATTTATCAATACAATGTTACACTGTATGTATTTTCCAAAAGTGTGACTGCCTGCTTGTATGTAGTTTACACTGGGACAGATTGCAGAGCCCTTGCTCAGAGTGGTGATGTTATTTATGCAAACAGTTCTAATAAAGCCAGTGGGACTACATACATGGAGAGGATTCACAGTACAGTACAAGTAATGGTTCCACATCTAACCCACTGTAACTGTACTGTGAGGTAGATTGTTCCAGCAGTGTATGATGTCTCTTATTGTGGACAGGAATCCAGTTATTGTCAGTGGCGTGGTATTTATATGACCACAATTTACTGAAAAAGTATTCCTAAAAATCTGAAACAACTCATGAGACCATCTCCAAAGCTTGCATGCAGCCTTATTCCATAGTGAATCAGAGAAAATAGCTGATTGTAACTTATTCTGAAAAGAAGTTTTCAGAGTATAATAAAGAAGTACACAAAGAGTGAACATATTTTACTATAATCAATGTCGTTTTGACAGTGTGCAGCAGCAATAGCCAGATTATTGTGAGAACGTGTAGAGAGCTTAGAATACTTTATCTCAATGCTTGTTTCATGTAGCAGTTGATGAAAATGTTGGGGGGAGGGTGCATGGGGGACAAGAGATATCAAGCATAACATGTAACCTCTAGTCTCTAATGAAAATACCTCAACTCTAAACTGTCAGAAAAACCTGTCTTCAAGTGACACAAGTCAGTTTTTGTAAGAAAGGAGGAGAAAAGTGTGTATTCACTAAATAATGCTGCTGAGAATAGTAAACAAGAACCTGTTACAGTATGTTTGGACAGGAAATAAGAAAACACATCTGCTATTGATCTCCTCCCCTCCGCCCTCCACACCCCTGAATGCAGCTTCTAGTCAGTTTGTTTGCACAGTGTCTCTTGTTACGAATGCAGTTTGTGAACTGAGGCAATAGAGAATTCATCTAAGGATTGGCTCTCCAAACCTGATAGTCAGGTGATCAGCACAATAGCAGAGGACAGAAAGTGACAGGCTTTAGAAACCCACATAAAGTCAAACTCAAATACAAAGTTACCATATTTTTTCCCCCCTTTACCTGATAGGCCAAAAATAAGAAAGTAGGAAACATGAGTCAAAAATATCAACTTTAGTTAGGTGGTGGTGGTGGTTTGTTATTATTATTACAGTTATGCATAGGATATGTTTGCAGTGCAGCTGGAAGGTGGGATTGGCAGCCCGGATAACAGACTTGCGCCAACTCTGCTAGCCACCCGAGTCCATGCCCAAGATGGTGCCCATGCTGAAACATCCACACTTCTGTTTAGCATGCTAGCTCAAGTCTCTATCCACACTGGGAATCACACTTCCCAGCTGCAGTATAAATATACCTGCAGAGGCCTCAATGGAGCTCAGGACCCCATTGTTCTGGGTGCTGTACATACACATAGTGAGAGACTTTTCTTGCTCTAAAGAGCTTACAATGTAAATAGATAAGACAAAGGGTGGGAGGGGAAAAAAACTATTATCCTAAATTGGGAGACTGAGGCTCAGGGCTTGGCTACACTTACAGTTTGCAGCGCTGGTAGTTTACAGCGCTGGTCATCCAGCTGTGCAGGGCCAGCGCTGGTGTGTGGCCACACTCACAGCTACCAGCGCTGGTGTGTGGCCACATTTGCAGCATTTCCAGCGCTGTTGGGAGTGATGCATTATGGGCAGCTATCCCAGCATTCAAATGGCCGCAACGTGCTTTTCAAAAGAGGGGGGTGGAGTGGGGTCTAGTGTGACAGGGAGCGGGGAGAGAGAGAGAGAGAGTGGATTTTTGGAGCCAACACTATGTGTTTAGCTTCCTGCCTTGAAAAATCAGAACATTTTTCCGAACCCTTAGTCTTAACTCTTAATTGCAAACAGCCTGCAGGCAACACGACTCCCCGCTCTTTCCCTGCCTGCCTCTCATTTGATTGTTTACAGCCAGGTACAGATGATCACAGCAAACAGGAGCTCTGTTTGTTTTTTAGATAAGCAGCAGTGGCAACGAGCTCGTTCACAACAGGGAGGAGGATCTCAAACAGCCTGCCTCCAACGCTGTTTCTCTGTCAAGCAAACTGCTTGCCTCTCATTTGATCGTTCACAGCCAGGTACAGATAGTTCCTGTTTGCTGTGATCAGTGTTTGTTTTTTAGATAAGCAGTTCAACGGAGCTCCGGAGTTCACAACAAAACAAAGAGAGGCTGCATAACAAAACAAAGAGTAATTTAGTTAAAAGCATTCTGGGATATCTCCTAATACCCTGGAGGCTAATAAAAGCGCTGGTGTGTGTCCACACTTGATGAGCAGCGCTGGATCACCAGCGCTGCAATCGCTACACCCCAACCTGACCAGGTGTACAGCCAGCGCTGCAGCCAGGGAGTTGCAGCGCTGGATGTGCCTTGCAGGTGTGGACGGTTACTAATTGCAGCGCTGGAAAGCCTCTACCAGCGCTGCAACTTGCAAGTGTAGCCAAGCCCTCAGAGGGTTTTAGTGCTTTGCCCAACATTTGTAGGTGCCTAAAGACTTCCGTAAATCTGGCCTACAGCCCTTAAAAAGCCCCCCAATCTTTTTTGAATGTTTCCACTTAATTTACATGCTGAATAAATGCTGCATGCCACAGGAATGTATAAAGGCATTTCCAGATAACTTATGAAAATCAGGTTTCAGAGTAGCAGCCGTGTTAGTCTGTATCCGCAAAAAGAACAGAAGTACTTGTGGCACCTTAAAGACTAACAAATTTGCTAAAATAAATTTGTTAGTCTTTAAGGTGCCACAAGTACTCCTGTTCTTTTTGCGGATACAGACTAACACGGCTGCTACTCTGAAACCTGTCATTATGCAAGGCACTGCATTTAGCCGTATGGAGTGGAAATCCATCAACTTCATGAAAAAACTCGTACAGATACAGACAGACATCATCTTCCTTTCCAAATGCAAACAGATGGACATCATACCAAAAGGACTAAAGGTAAATGCTAAAATAAATTTGTTAGTCTTTAAGGTGCCACAAGTACTCCTGTTCTTTTTATGAAAATCAGTTTCATCTCATTATAATTGAAATTTTGCCAAACCTGGGTTCTTTACTGAAAGAGTACTAAATTCATAAGGTTCATCTATATATTGAATCTGAGTTGAAGAGAATCTTGGTGTTTTTAAAATTGCTAAAATTGCAGATAAGACCAACTGCTGAGTTCCAACTGATGTCTTTGCAGTTAATAGTGAGATATTTTTACATTAAAAAGAATGACTGGGTGAGATGAAGGGGGATGGACAGACTGATTTAATCCTTCCCTTCTTGTAATGCATGAACCCTTGAATTCAACATTTATTATTTATTACTTGTTGGACCCAAACAATATACTTAGTGCAAAGTGTACAGTTCCTGTCCTAAAGAGTTTATGATCCAAAATAAAGAGAGACAAAGAAGAGAGGAAAAATTGAAGTTTGAGTAGGGAATAATTTAGAATATTTCTGGTTTTATTCTATATACTTTTGTAATTCACTCACTACTTATGGGTACTCTGAGGTTTTTAGGGAGGATTTAAATGAAGATTGGGTAGTCACTTAAGGCAACATCTTTCAAATGTGAATGCCCTAATTTATCAGCAACCAAAGGCTCAGACCTTTCAGTGAGCTCAGCACAAAGCCCCTCTGAAACCACAGCAGGATTGGGGCTCAAATCCATATTTAGGCAACTAAATAAGTGGCCTGATTTGTCAGAAGTACTGAACACTTGCAATTCTGAGTGATGCCAATTGTTTGAAATCTATTTATGTAATGAGACAAACCCAGAAAACACAATGTAGTAGTTTGGATTAGCTTGCGTGTGCTACTGTACATTGTTGAAACCTAACTGTTGAATTACCTGATATTTTAAATCGGGTATTTAATCCTACACATTTTAATGTTGCACTAACATAAGCTTTATTTGGGTTTTTTGTTGTTTCTCAAGGGTCTGTGGTTTGGGGTTTCACATTTAACTTTTCCTTTTGTTTTTAAAGAAAAAGGAAAGAATCAAGATCTGCTCAGACTTAAGAATATGCAGCTCTTCTGGCTTTGCTATTGGTTTTCACCTGTTCTTTGACTTCGGGCAAGGCTGCATAAGGGTGCATTCCCACGGAGACAATCAGTCAGTGGCCCTGATTCTCCATTGCCCTACACAATGTGTTGTCACTTGCACCACTTTGTACTGGTGTAAATGACGACACATGGAGCAAAGTAACAAAGAGTAGGGACTTCATTTCCTGAAAATAAGTGGTGTCAACTTTCGTGATTTATTGCAGATCTTGTGAACTCTGGTGTTTTTGTTAAAGCCCCAGCTCTTGGAACCTTGTGATTACAAGAGACTCTCAGCTTTCATTTTCCAAAAAGATTTCTAGCCCTCTTAGTTGTGGAGGAAAATTTGAACATGTGAACCCTAAATCTTCAAACAGTAGAAGACAAATAACTCAAACCAATTCTTTTTAAATCTTATGATTCTAAGCCCGACCCCTGTTTGTTTGTTTTTTGAATACTTGGGCTTGGCAATGCTGAAATAACCTTTGTGCACTTAACACACTGCTTCATATAGTCACAGTGCAGCTCTCCCAGACTGAGCATGCTTGGTAAGGCATTTTCAAATGGTCATAACTTAAGTAAAGGCACTGGCTCTCACTGAGCACTGTATTGATGGCAAATATAAAATGTCAGCTGCAGGCTGCTTTGCTGAGCCTCATCTAAGTCTATGTCTGTAACCTTATTTATACATATACAGAGATTTAACCCCCACCCCACAAAGTATATGATTTTTTTCACTCTGCCCTAACTCACTCACATGGTTGTTTACTCTTCCTCCCCTCTACTCCACACAATAATTCACCCTCAGCAGAAACCAAGACTGTAAAATTTCTAGTAAAATCTGAGCTGGTATTTCTCTGCAGACTTAATAAACCTTTGATTAAACATCAGGATGTTTTTATTCTTTTCTAATGCAAGCAAATTTTTAAGCAGTAAAGAATTTGTGAAAATAATCGCAAATTCTTTTGAGCTCTGGCTCTTGTGCACTTCTCGGGAGTCATAAAGCACTTGAATACTGGTAACAAATCACTGTTGAAGGGGATGTCTGTGCTGGCACAATCATGATGGCTCCAGTCCCTGCACTTGCCACCCTACTCTGAGCATAGGAGGCATGTTAAAAGTGGGCAAGTGCCATGCTGGAGGTATTGTGGGACAAGGGAGAGCTTTTAAAGAACCTCCATCAGTGGTGGAACTGAAAAGTGCTGCCAGACAGCCATAAGTGGCATCAGCACTGTGAATGGTCTTGCCTGTTTTTCCACTTCCCCTGCCATCCACTCCACTGAAGTTTGTTTATAGATATATAATTATGAATGATGTAGTTATCAAACAGGCTTGCATTAATAAGAATCTTGGGAGACCATCTGTCTAAGAAAGAAAGTATGGAAATAATAGCAGGGCCTGGAGAAACACTGTGAGTGGTGAGCTCAGTTTACAAATAAGTACCTCAGTATCATGTCGCTGTTGATGGTAAATTCTGTGAATAAGTAACAGCAAAGTTTGTGTTAATCATACTCTCTAGTCCAGATCCTAGGCCCTGACTAAAGCCACATCAAACAAGGCAACAGAGGATTCCTCCAGTGTAAGGGAACCCTCACCAACTGCTGCCTCTACCCTCAGCTATAGAGGGCATCATAGGCAGGGTTGAAGCAAATAGAAAGCTTTATTTCTTTTTCCAGTGCCTTGATGAGATATGTAGTCCAGCTTCCAGCTAGAAGTAGCTAGTTAGTACAGTTAAGCCCTTTATACTTTTTTTTTTAACTACTGTTCTTTGGTGATTGAAAAGACTTCCCTTTTCTCTCACATTGGAATATAGTTCCAAAAAAGTATGTAGCTTTTGACAGGAAATCTTTGAGGATAGTGAACTTTCTGTTAGGTGTGTTAGGGTTGACTTTTTCATTGCTACTACTTAGCTGCATAAATTCATAGCATTACACCCTGTAGCCTTTTATGGCTTCTTAGAACTCTTATCAGACAGATGTCTATATTTTATAGAGGTGGGGATATCTTCTGGTGGTTTTTATTCTGCATTATCTATGAGGAAGGACCTAGGTGTCATCAAACTTGCTTTCAAGAAAAAAAGATATTTGAGTCTTTGAACAATATAGAAAGGAGGAAAGTCTCAAAATACTTTAATGCCAAAGTTTGACTGAGGAAAAAAGAAAATTCAGTTGTTCAAGCAAAAAGTTATTCCAGTGTCTAAAATAGCTACCTCCTTTCACACAGGATTCTTAATTTAAAGGATAGTTGGTGGTGGTTAATTTTTTCCCAGGGTAACATTTGCTGTCTATCTCTGAATGCTGGACAAACAAATAATAATTTAAATTAGAAAAAAAAAATATCGACAAGGTCAGTCAAATTCCTTAAGGTTCTCAGGGCACTAGCTATTGCTTATCTTCATCTACAAATGTGAGCTTAGTACAACTGCAAGGTAGGAAAGGAAAGAGATAAGGAGACAAAAAATAGGTAAAGAAAAAAAAAAACCAAGCACTGGCTAGGTAGTGAAAACGGAAATGCTCAAATGTACTGAAGTCAGTAGGAGTTCAGATGACCCAAGATTTCATCCTCTGTGTCTCAATATACCTATCTTTAAAATGTGTTAGAAATAATGGATCAGGTTCTCATCTGGCACAAATCAGCAAAGCTTAACTAATGTCAATGGAGTTGCATCATTGACACTGGATGAGAATCGTCAAAGTTAGACTCAGGACTCACAGTTTGTCAGACCACTCTTTATTAGCACAGCGCTCTGCTAATAACACCCAGATAATGTGAGCACCATGCAAGACACAAACTATCTTATTTATACAGATAAAAGGGTGAGAACTTAACAAGATAACAAAGGAAGCAGAATCAGATAAGTTTACCTGGGCTAGGCATGCATATCTTATTTCCTTACTAACTATTACCCATCTTCTGTTAATGTTTCGCCATTAGCACCATTGTTTATGCCTAATGTTTCTTTTCCTGGCACCTGTATTTCAACATTTCTTATTTCTGCTTAAAGGTACATACAACATTTCTTTAATCCATTCTTATTTTTACAATATAATTCATTCTACTTACATAGAATCTAGCCCAATATGCTGTAAGACTTAAATGATGTTTGTAAATACTTCATTTCCCCAGGCATTGTGTGTTATGGAAGTGCAAAGTATTAATACATATTTTTAGAGAGTAAAACAGAATAAATGGAACAAACTCATAGCAATAAAAAAAGAGTTTAGATAAACTGGAAATCTGCTGGTATGCTGGAAAAATAGACACAATCAGAAATATTACAAAAAAGAGAATACTACGTTGGAGAGTTAATGAAAACTAGAAAGAAGAATGGAAAATATATTAAGTGATTGAGTCACTATTAAGTAATTTACTTACCTTATTGTTTGTTATATTGACGTAAGGGATTATAATCAATTGAACTGGGTTTATAAACTGGAGCAAAATCATACAACTGAATCATAGAATATCAGAGTTGGAAGGGACCTCAGGAGGTCATTTAGTCCAACCCCCTGCTCAAAGCAGGACCCAATTCCCAACTAAATCATCCCAGCCAGGGCTTTGTCAAGCCTGACCTTAAAAACATCTAAGAATGGAGATTCCGCCACCTCCCTAGGTAACCCATTCCAGTGCTTCACCACTCTCTTAGGGAAAAAGTTTTTCCTAATATCCAACCTAAACCTGCCCCACTGCAACTTGAGACCATTACTCCCTGTTCTGTCAATTACTCCTTGTTCTATCTCTTTAGACTGCTACCTTGATTCTCCACTGTATAGTACACATACAGTACGTGCTCTTTGGCACATTTACTAGAAATCATCCTTAAAACATTAATGTGGTCCATTTTTCTAAATGACTTGCAAAGTACCTTCCAATTAGTGGCAGCCCAGTGCTCAAACTCAGTATTTTTTGAATCCATCCCACAAGTCTTTTTTATACTGGATACAACAAAGGTCAGTTCACTTAATGAAGGCTGTTCCTGTACAGTGGTTTGAGTATTGGCCTGCTAAACCCAGAGTTGTGAGTTCAATCCTTGAGGGGGCCACTTAGGGATCTGGGGCAAAAATCAGTACTTGGTCCTGCTAGTAAAGGCAGGAAGCTGGACCTGATGACCTTTTGGGGTCCCTTCCAGTTCTATGAGATAGATATATCCAGTGGTGAGCTGCAGCCGGTTCGCGCGAACCGGTTGTTAAATTTAGAAACCCTTTTAGAACCGGTTGTAAAGGGATTTTAAATTTAACAAAGGTTCCAGCAGCGCAGCGCCCCGCCCTGCCCTGCCCTCAGTCCCAGCTCACCTGGCTCCAGCTTTGTCTCATCCTTTGAAGGCTCTCCCTCCAGGCTTCCCGCCAATCAGCTGTTAGCGCAGGAAGCCTGGGAGGGCTGAGAAGGAAGCAGCAGCAGCTTCCTGCAGGTAAGCTGGGTGGGGTGGGGGGCGGCGCCACGCGTCCCCGGCCAGGCGCCGCAGCTCCGGGCCGGCCCCCGGCTCTGACCCTGACCCCGACCCGGCCCGACTCTGGCCGGGCGGGCAGCGCGGCTCCGGGCCAGCCCCCGGCCCCGACTCTGGGCAGTGCGGCTCCGGGTCGGTCCCCGGCTCTGACCCCGGCCGGGCCGGTGACGCGGCTCCGGGCGGGCGGCTCTTGGCCAGACCCTGACGCCAACCCGGCCCCCGGCCCCGACCCCGGGCAGGCGGGTGGCGCGGCTCGGACCCCGGGCGGGCAGGCGGCGTGGCTCCAGGCGGGCGGGCACGGCTCCGACCCCGGGCGGCGCGGCTCGGTCCCCGGGCGGGCTGGCAGTGCGGCTCCAGGCGGGTGGCGCGGCTCGGTCCCTGGCCGGGCGGGTGGGCGGCGTGGCTCCGGGCCGGACCCTGGCCCTGACTCTGGCCCCGACTCTGGCCAGCCGGGCGGCGCAGCTCCAGGTGGGTGGCGCGGCTCTGACCCCAGCCCCGACTCTGGGCAGCGCGTCTCCGCGCCGGCCCCCGGCTCTGACTCTGGCTGGCGGGCGGCGCGTCTCCGCGCCGGACCCCGACTCCGGCTGGGCGGTGAAGCTCTGGGCCAGACCCAGACGCTGACCTGGACCCCGACTACAGCCCAGCGCCTGTGGCTCCCAGCCCCGACTCTGGGTGGCACGGCTCCCATCTCCAAGCAGCAGGGTAAGGGGGACAGGGAGCAGGGAGAGGGTGGTGGATTAGGGTCAGGATTGGGGGTGGTCAGAGGGCAGGGAACAGGGGAATTGAATGGGGGCAAGGGTCCTCGGGGGGCAGTCAGGAAGGACCAGGGGTTGGATGGGGCGGTGGGAGGCAGTCAGGGGCAGGGGTTCCAGGGGCAGTCGGGAAAGAGAGAAGGGGTGGTAGGATGGGGCGGGGGTCCCGGGGGGCTATCAGGAATAAGAGGAGGGGTTGGAGGGGTGGCAGGGGGCAGTTAAGGGACAGGGAAGGGGGTGGATAGGGCAGGGGTCCTGAGGGGCGGGGCAGGAGTCCCCAGGGGGTGGGGGGGTCACCCTCGTGGGGTGAGGAGGAGGGAACCGGTTGTTAATATTTTGGCAGCTCATCACTGGATATATCTCCATATAATTTTTATGTATACTCTCAGTACATTACTTCAATGAGGCCAAATACTGGGATCTATCTATAAATAAATTTACAAATAAGACCTAACCTGTCTTCGAGCAATAACTAGTTCTAGTATGTTATACCTATTGTAATGATCTTTCATATTGCAATTCAAAATGTATCTACATCATTTATAATAAATGACTCATAATTTATTTAATTCTGTAGTAGTACAAAGGTGCTAGAAGTAGTATATTAGCATACTGCGAAGCAGGCACTGTAATAGTGGTTTTACATCTGTCACTCGTGGAGTAAAATTTGGATGTAATTTCTATACAGAGATTTCTGTGTCTGCTGAGATTTCAGAATATTTTTGTCTGCTTTTCATTTCTCAAATACATGCATCATACTAAGGGCTTGATCCTACTTCCATTCAAGTCAATGGAAAAAATCCCATTTACCTGAATGGTTAAAGATCAAGCCCTTTTATTGGGGGAAATCAGTGGCAGTTTGGCCGTTGACTTACATTGGGTCAGGATTTCACCATATATAATACATATAAATTCCTACTAGAAATATCTTCTCTATAATACTCACTTTTTGCAGTGCATCATAAGAAGATCCAGAAAAGCCCTTCTTTATTTCTTGCCCTTTGACTAAAGAAAAGCTACCTGAAGAAGTGGCAGACCCCATGAAGAACAGCAGCTCTAAGAAGAAAGGGGAGGTGGGAATGGGCAGGCACCCCTCAAATAACCTACAGGACTATTTGGGGTTGGAAACTTGTGAGAACAGATCTTAAATAGGGACAGCCAGCCAGGGCCTGGGAAGGCTAAGCTGCCCTCCTTTACCCTTCCTCTGGGAATAAGGCGTAGACAGAGATATTTTAATAGTTGGAGGGGTTAAGCTGTGTGTGTGCCCTTGTTCCATCTGCCCCAGGAATCTAGAAATATTTGGAGGAGGAGGATGTGAGAAGAAATCCATATTCAGACAGAGATCAGATGAGGGAGGCTGGAAAGTTGTAATTCCCAGGAGGAAGAGGAGATGGCACTGATACCTTATTAGTTTCTCTTCAACGTGTGCTGATAACAAGTCAGTTGGTATGTTTCATATGGGATATTAATGCAGTAGAGGGACAAGGTTCCTTAAACCCCTCACTAGAGCCTGGTACAGAAAAATAATCCAGTATGCAAGGTAGAGACCTGGATGCGTACACACATCCTTGGTGTGAAGGAGACAAAAGGAAACTAATGGCATTCTTTGCACCCAGCTAACTAATCATTCAGTAGCCTATTTCTTTCTAGAAATGATGCTTCTAACAAGGCCTGCATAGCCCATATAGGAAAAGCATTAATATTTTCTAAAATTCCCTAATCCTGCTTAACTGCTACTCTAAACTGCAGTTTCTCTAGTTTATTTCATACTATATTGATTCCTTCAGAAATAAGGAGAGAACCCAAAAAAGACTCAGAGCAAAAAGGGAAGGAATGGAAAACAAAGAAGGCGGGCAAGGAGGGGAAAGCAAAGCATCACCTTGTTTTTGATCAGCTAGTAATTAAAGATTTTTAAAAGTCAGACTAAATTTGTCTAAGGTCCCTTTTCTCAACAACACTGCCCACTCTTCAGCTGCCAGATTAGTCAAGTTGCTGGTGCTTCCATAAGTTATGGTGCATGGACCTTGTCAAAAGAGACTGCTGCTGTAGATGTGGGTCTCCCAGAACTATGCTGGCTCACATGTTTTGAGACTTCCCTAGGATACAATCATTTTGACTAAAAGTAGGCAGGGGGATTAACATCATAATGACTATCTCCTTAAAAATTACTTCTCAGAACTGTTTAGGGACATATCCCATCGTTATGGAAACTCTGGTTCTCTAGAGTAGTGCTTGTAGCCAAATGACACATTGCTTACACAGAAGAACAGACTGCCTTCAGGGTAGAAGATTGGTAAATTGCAATTTATTAAAGGTTTTTGATTTGAGGAGTTATACATGCCCAATCAAGGAACAGAAGCAAAACCATGTACTGTATGTGATAAGTCTCAACTAACCAACTCACTCAACTTGAATTTCATAGGGATTGTGCTTGCAGTGAACTGATCGTGATAAACCTGTAGAGTGTTTAAAAAGGGGGAATAAATACTAATACCAAATATATTTTGGGCTATAGTAATCTACTTGTAGACATGCCATATCCATAAATAAAAGGGAGAGGGAGGAAGCAAAGAAGCTAAATTAATCATTGTAAATTATTCACTGAAAATTATTTGCTCAGCTCTAGCAGTAATCCAGACTAATCACTATTTTGGGATATTTTGTCAATAGCTGGTTCCACTGATTCTGAATAGCTTGCAAATGTATTATTACATATTTTTAAAAGACAACTAATGGAAAGGTATTTATATGTGCTGCACTATTCTCCTTCCCAGTTACTAGGCTTCTTTAACAATAATCAATAATGGAACTTCAATTAAGGAAATAGAATCAGCTGAAAACAATCATTTAATTCTTTTGGAACCATTAATAAACACTGTCAGAGAAGGAGTGAGTTTGTGTGTTGGACTACGTTTCACAAAACTGTTGTTTGAAAAATTCCCCTCCAGGGCAAAGCCTCATGTTGCAGTTGTCCAGAGTTTGAAGAAACGATTTCAACCCCACAGTGCTGTACAGGTGTTAAAATAAACCTTCCCACACTATCACTGAAGTCCATATTGTGAAGCACTTTTGGCCCAAAAACTTTGTGATGAGAGTGGGGCCAGAAGGAAGTGCAGAGTTGGTTCTGCAAATACCCTGAGCCCTTGCTTATTCCAGGAAAGCTTAAAGCATAGTAAACCCTTCTGCCCTCCCCTGCAGCTCCTCAGAAACACCTCCATCTACATTTACACCCAGAATTTGTTTGTAATGTGGTGAAACTGTGTGTGTTTTCATATAGCTGTATGAATTTATTGTAAGGATTATTTTGTAAGAATGGAGGGAAAGATGGCGTACTGGAATTAGTGGCAATGACTGACTCCCATCTCATCCCTAATCTTTGTAACCAAAGAGCCTATTGTTGTGTATTTGGTTGTCATGGTTTTTGGTTCCTATGGTAACTGAGTTAGATTATTAGGGGATAGCTCAGCCTGCTTCAGCCAGCTGGGTGAGTTCTCTGAGTCTGTAAATAAAATGGTGGTTTTGTTAGCTGTCTGCTGTCTGGCCTCAAGTGATTTCTTCCTAAACCGGCTGCCCCCAAGGATATAACAAGTGGCGACGAGGATGGGATCCTGGTGCTGCTCCAGTAACAGAAGGAAGTAGAAGTCAATGTACAAAACAAACAAATAAAAATACTGCTTGTTTGCACTGACTGTGAAAGTGAAACTAAAATCATGGCTACTCTGACCAGGCCACTGGAACCTTTTGATGAGAATATAGAGCAGTGGCATGTGTATACTGAGCGTTTTGAGCTTTTTGGTATTGCAAATGACATTACAGAAACAAAGAATGTGCCAATATTCTTAAGTGTTGTAGGGGCTAAAACCTACTCCCTGCTACGCAGCTTTAAGCCTGAGACTAAATCTTACAGTGACATTGTGGAAACCCTGGGGTCCCATTTCTCCCCAAAACGACTGGTAATTGCTGAAAGATATAGGTTCCACAAAAGAGACCAAAAGGAAGATGAAACAGTTGTACAATTTGTAGCCATTTTAAAAAGGCTAGCAGAACACTGTGAATTTAAAGAGATGTTAAATGATGCCCTGCGTGACAGGTTAGTGTGTGGCCTGTACAGTGAAGCTATACGGAAGTGCCTACTGACAGAGGCTCAGCTTACCTTACAGAAGGCTGTTGATATTGCTGTCTCCATGGAACTGGCTACAAGGGAGGCGCAATACATCGGTGCATCCCCTAGGGTGCAAAAAGTGTCACAAGAACTGACCCACAAAACGGTGCAGAGTCAAGAATGTTACCGCTGTGGTAAGCCGGGTCACCAGGCATCGGAATGCTGGTGTAAGGACCTGGTGTGTCGACACTGTGGCAAAAAGGGACACATTGAGTGTGCCTGTAAACAAAAGAAAAGGAGGCCTGTGGTCTGGCCGACAAAAAGAGGAACTTTGCATACCCTAGAGCAGACCCAGGATGATCAAGGTGACACCTCAGCGCAAGAGAAAGTGCCACTGCATGTTTTGTCTTTGGCAGTGGGCTCACATGAATACTGGGTAACCCCGTTATTGGATGGCAAACGTATACACATGGAACTGGACACCGGTGCAGCCGTCTCACTGATCTCCGAGACTATGTATAAAGAAAAGCTACAGCATCTTCCGTTTAAGGCAACAAAAACTGTTCTTAAGACGTATACGGGAGAAGCTGTGCCTATGCTGGGCACTACTGATGTTAAGGTGGAGCTCAATGGACAGGTGGCTAAATTGCCACTGTTTGTGGTGAGAGGTAACTACCCAGCCTTAATGGGTAGGTCTTGGCTTGGGAAGATTCAACTGAACTGGGCAGAAGTGCACCGGATGACTAAAGAAGAAACCAGTCTAACCCCTATACTAAGGAAACATGCTGCTGTTTTTGGAGATGATTTGGGAAGTATGAAGGGAATCACTGTGACATTGAACATTAAACCTGACAGTCCACCAAAATATCTGAAAGCCCGAACTGTGCCATATGCCATCAGGCCAAAAGTTGAAGCAGACCTGGAGCGCCTGGTCACCAATGGAGTCCTAATACCAGTTACCCATAGCTCATGGGCCACTCCTATCGTTCCAATAGTGAAGAAAGATGGCTCTCTCCGGATTTGCGGTGATTTTAAAGTCACTGTCAACCCAGTGTTGTGTGCAGAGCAATACCCGCTTCCCCGCATCGATGACCTCTTCGCAGGCCTGGCTGGGGGACAAAAGTTCAGTAAGATTGATCTGAGTCAAGCATATTTACAGATGCATGTCGATGAAAAGTCCCAAGAGCTGTTGACTATTGTGACTCATAAGGGGCTTTATCGATACTGCCGCCTACCCTTCGGAATAACATCTGCTCCCGCCCTGTTCCAGAGGGCTATGGACCAGATCTTGTGTGGCTTGTCAGGAGTTCAGTGCTATCTGGATGATATCCTGGTCACTGGAAGAAATGAAGAGGATCACTTAAAGAATTTAGAGGCTACCCTACAAAGACTGGAAGAGTATGGCCTACGAGTTCGCAAAGACAAGTGTGAATTCTTCAAGCCCTCTGTTGAATATTTGGGACACATCATTGATTCTGCAGGTCTTCATAAGGCCCCTGCAAAAGTTAAAGCTATTGTGGAGGCTCCCCCACCTCGAAATGTAAGCCAGCTGCACTCGTTTCTAGGACTACTGAACTACTATGGAAAGTTCATCTCACAGTTAGCCACACTGCTAAAACCACTTCATGAGCTCCTTGAGCAGAACAAGGCCTGGAAGTGGACTGAAGCCTGTGATGTTGCATTTAACAAAGCTAAGGATGCATTGCTAAATTCTGAAGTTCTAACGCACTTTGATCCATCCTTACCCCTACAATTGGCCTGCAATGCCTCCCCTTATGGAGTGGGAGCAGTCGTGTCACACATTATGCCTTCGGGAGAAGAGAGACCTATTGCTTTTGCTTCACGCACTCTAAGCAAAGCAGAAACTAACTACGCCCAAATCGAACGTGAGGCATTAGGAATTGTTTTTGGAATTCGGAAGTTTCATCAGTACCTGTTTGGGCGAAAGTTTACTCTTCTCACAGACCATCGACCTCTGACGTCAATTTTTGGACCCTACACAGGCATTCCCCCATTAGCTGCTAGTCGTATGCAACGTTGGGCATTGTTACTTTCAGCACACACATATGAAATCAAATATCGGAAATCCACTCTGCACGGCAATGCAGATGGCCTCTCAAGGTTGCCTTTGCCGTTCAAACATCAAGATAGTGCCCAAAAGGAAATCTTCTACTTTGAACAGGTAGAGAATACACCCATCACTGCTACTCAGATAAAGAAGGCAACCCGCGTTGACCCAGTATTGTCCCAAGTTATGGACCTGGTGATGCATGGAAAATCTCGACAAACCTCTCTGGTCTCATCTGACCTTGTTCCCTACATGTCCAGAAGGACGGAGTTATCGGTCCAATCTGGTTGTTTGTTGTGGGGGAGACGTGTCATTATTCCACCACCACTGAGATCACAGCTGTTAGAACAGCTACATTCTGGTCACTGTGGAATAGTGCGCATGAAGGAAATTGCACGAAGCTATTTTTGGTGGCCTGGATTGGACAGTGCTATTGAAGAGAAGGCAAAAGCTTGTATGTCATGTCAGGGTGTGAGAAATGCACCCCAGTGGGCACCCCTACACCCATGGGACTGGCCTGAAAACCCGTGGCAACGTATTCATGTTGACTTTTCTGGCCCCCTTGAAGGAAGCATGTTCTTGGTGGCAATAGATGCCCATTCTAAATGGCCAGAAGTCTCTATAATGCAGTCCACTACTGCAGAGAGTACTATCCAAAAACTACGAGGACTCTTTAGTCGTTTTGGTCTGCCAGAACAACTTGTGAGCGACAACAGACCGCAGTTTGTCTCTCAGGAGTTTCAAAATTTTATGAAGGCAAATGGGATACACCACATCACGTCAACACCATATCATCCATCCACCAATGGATTAGCTGAAAGATTTGTGCAGACAATGAAAAACGCTTTGAAATCAGCAAGGGGACAACACTCCATTCAAAAGCGTCTGGATACCTTCTTACTTTCCTACCGAAACACACCTCATGCTACGACCCAGGCATCCCCAGCCTTTCTAATGTTGGGACGACAGCTGCGCACTTGCTTTGATCTGCTGAAACCTTCTGAACCCAGACAAACTGTGCAACATCAGCAGCAATATCAAGTCATCAGACGGGTACCCAGAGCAAAAGACCGAACCTTTAGCCCGGGACAGCCAGTTTTGGCTCGGAATTATACTTCCAGAGCTAAATGGGTCCCGGCCACAGTCATCACTCAAACAGGACCTGTTTCCTACACAGTCCGGACTGCAGAGAATCTTACCTAGCGGCGACATGTAGATCAGCTGTTGCCAGGTCATGCCAGTCCTCAGGACACATCTGCAATTGAGGGGTCTGACTTCACCTCTTCTGGTGAGACACCGAATCACGAATCCCCTATTCCTGACTGTCCTCCTCCAATACTGCCAGCGGCTGAGATGCCCCTTTGCCCAGCACGAGCTGATACCACCTCCTCACCCGTTCGTGCTGCGGACCCTGAGCCCATGGTACTTTCGGGTGCAACAACACCAGAAGTTCGCCGTAATCCACCTAGAGACAGAAGGCCTCATCGGCTGGCTCTTTAGCTAGGGCGAACCCATGGTTATGGGGCAAAATAATCCCCAGGGTTTAGCCGGGAATGGAGGCAGTCTACCCTCCTCCTCTAGTCTAGTGTGTGTTTTATTTAGGGGATGTTCTTATTAGGAGGGGAGGAATATGTTGTGTATTTGGTTGTCATGGTTTTTGGTTCCTATGGTAACTGAGTTAGATTATTAGGGGATAGCTCAGCCTGCTTCAGCCGTCTGGGTGAGTTCTCTGAGTCTGTAAATAAAATGGTGGTTTTGTTAGCTGTCTGCTGTCTGGCCTCAAGTGATTTCTTCCTAAACCGGCTGCCCCCAAGGATATAACACCTATGTCCTTTTGATTCCTTCACAATAAAGAGTGTCAATTTCCTTCATGATTTCTCTAATTTCTTTATTAGAAGAAAAGTGTTAGACACATTTTTATTCTAAAAATAAATCAAAGGGAATTTATGGACCTGAGGCTAGTTTGTTTGAAACTTAACCTACTTTTCTCTCTCTCATATCTCTTTGCAAAGTCTATATAATTCTTTTAGTTCTTCTTTTAAAAGAGTCCTTCAAAATTTTGCATTATATTCAAATAATGATGATAAACAGCTTTGCATTACTGAGCTAGCATGCAACAAATGATGGACGAAAAACATTGAGACAAGATCAGATTTGAGTTTCCAAGGTTTTATATAACTGGTTGTTTTTTTTTTAACACAACTTATGAAAAACTCCATGACAAGTAACCCTTTTAGTCTAACATATGCGTTTTGATTTAAGAGTACAGTGATTAAAGGTTGAAAACTTGGAAGTCTAAGCATTAGATTTTTCTTCTGGTTGTTTGAAATTGGTTGAGTTTATGGAGCAGAAAATCGAGAATTTTGACAGGTTTTTTAATATGTTCATTTTCCTTTTTAAAGCAGCACATTTAGTGCTTCTGAAAAGATTTTTTTTTCCATGGGTGACATGTATTTACCTGATTTTTCATAGGCTATGAAATTCTCAGGAAAATATGGCAATTGCTGGCTGTAAGTCTCTAGGAGTCACTTGTCTATTTTGTACTTGGCATTATAGGCCCTGTAGGAAACTAATTAAGTTTTTCCCTGAATAGGGATGGTGGGCTTAAACTTTTTTTAAAAATGCTTTCCTGAATCAGGGTCATGGCATAACTTTCCATAATGTATAAAAGTTCAAATATATATTGTAATAAGTGAAGACTATATTTATAGTAATTTTCTGCTTTAGCTGGTGTCTCATTTAGTACTGGTAGTAAAATATGGGTCAATATCTGAGATGTGAGTGGCAGTGGTGATTTTTTTTAGGCCTGCCATACGTTAAAAGGCTTGGGATAGTATTAGCTTAAATGGTAGTATTAGGTAATCATGACCTCGCCTTCTAATGTTCTGAAGAAAGTGCATATTTTGCGTTTTGTACCCTTTGATTGTTATCCTTGGTCAGTTTTGATATTTATTATTTATTGGTTATTTTGTTATTTACAGCCGATTGATGTGGGAGGTCCTTGACATAAATAAATTACATATTTTAGGGTGGGGTAGGGGCACTGCTTCATAAACTACATTTTTATTTTGACTAAAGAGTCCTATCTCTCACAACATAATTATAAAAGTGTTTTTTTTTACCCTCATCAGTATCATAGAATCATAGAAGATTAGGGTTGGAAGAGACCTCAGGAGGTCATCTAGTCCAACCCTCTGCTCAAAGGAGGACCAACCCCAACTAAATCATCCCAGCCAGGTCTTTGACAAGCCGGCCTTAAAAACCTCTAAGGATGTAGATTCCACCACCTCCCTAGGTAACCCATTCCAGTGCTTCACCACCTTCCTAGTGAAATAGTATCTCCTAATATCCAACCTAGACCCCTCCCACTGCAATTTGAGACCAGCCGAGCTCCATCCTCTTTGGAACCCCCCTTCAGATAGTTGAATGCTGCTATCAAATCCCCTCTCATTCTTCTCTTCCGCAGACTAAATAACCCCAGTTCCCTCAGCCTCTCCTCGTAAGTCATGTCCTCCAGACCCCTAATCATTTTTGTTGCCCTCCGCTGGACTCTATCCAATTTGTCCACATCCTTTCTGTGGTGGGAGGCCAAAAACTGGACGCAATACTCCAGATGTGGCCTCCCCAGTGCTGAATAGAGGGGAATAATCACTTCCCTCGATCTGCTGGCAATGCTCCTACTAATACAGCCCAATATGCAGTTAGCCTTCTTGGCAACAAGGGCACATTGCTGACTCATATCCAGCTTCTCATCCACTGTAATCCCCAGGGCCTTTTCTGCAGAACTGCTTCTTAACCAGTCAGACCCCAGCCTGTAGCGGTGCATGGGATTCTTTCATCCTAAGTGCAGGACTCTGCACTTTTCCTTGTTGAACCTCATCAGATTTCTTTTGGCCCAATCCTCCAATTTGTCTAGGTCACTCTGGACCCTAACCCTATCCTCCAGTTTATCTACCTCTCCTCCCAGCTTAGTGTCATCTGTGAACTTGCTGAGGGTGCAATTCATTCCATCATCCAGATCATTAATAAAGATGTTGAACAAAACCGGCCCCAGGACCGACCCCTGGGGTACTACACTTGATACCAGCTGCCAACTAGACATCGAGCCATTGATCAGTACCCGTTGAGCCCGACAATCTAGCCAGCTTTCTATCCACCTTATAGTCCATTCAGCCAATCCATACTTTTTTAACTTGCTGGCAAGAATATTGTGGGAGACCGTATTAAAAGCTTTGCTAAAGTCAAGATATATCACATCCACCGCTTTCCCCATATCCACGGAGCCAGTTATCTCATCATAGAAGTTGGTCAGGCATGACTTGCCATTGGTGAAGCCATGTTGACTGTTCCTGATCACTTTCCTTTCCTCCAAGTGCTTCAGAATGGTTTCCTTGAGGACCTGCTCCATGATTTTTCCAGGGACTGAGGTGAGGCTTAAGCTTACCGGTCTGTAGTTCCCCAGGTTCTCCTTCTTCCCTTTTTTTAAAGATGAGCACTATATTTGCCTTTTTCCAATTGTTCAGGACCTTCCCAGGACGCCATGAGTTTTCAAAGATAATGTCCAATGGCTCTGCAATCACATCAGCCAATTCCCTCAGCACCCTCGGATGCATTAGATCCGGAGCCATGGTCTTGTGCATGTCCAGCTTTTCTAAATAGTCCTTAATCTGTTCTTTCACCACTGAGGGCTGCTTACCTCCTCCCCATACTGTGTTGCCCAGGACAGCAGTGTGGGAGCTGACCTTGTCTGTGAAGACTAAGGCAAAAAAAGCATTGAGTACTTCATCTTTTTCCACATCATCTGTCACTAGGTTTCCACATCATCTGTCACTCCCCCATTCATTAAGGGTCACACACTTTCCCTGACCTTTTTCTTTTTGCTAACATTTAAAAAAATCTATGGAAATTATCTCATTTTCTTTTAAATTCTATAGGTTTGTTTAGAATATTTTTAATGGAATTTTACTAGTTTTACCCTGGCAAATTGTATAGGGCTCTTCCAAAGGGTTAATTACAATGTTAAGTTAAACTATGAACCAGTCTGAATTTTAAAATGTAAGAACATAACACCGATTCAGTGAATGCGCCTATAGGATTAGGAGGAAAATTATGTGAGGGATGCTCTGGTTATATATATTTACCCTAAACACAACACACAATGAATAGGATGAATGAATGAGCTAGTCCTTTTTTTTTTAATCAAAACATTTCTAAATAAAAGTGCTGTTTAAAATGAATTTTTCCCAAATTACAGGAAAAATCTGTGAAATTGTTTTAGATTAACAGAGCTAGGATGTGAAGGTAAATACCCAGAGATGATGCAGCAGCTAAAAGTGATGGGATTATTTAGAACTGACACCTACTGCTGTGTTCAAACTGACACAGTAGCAGACTTTATTTGTATCCCCCATTGCCAACTGTGCCACCATGTCACTGCAGATTATGTGTGCAGAGATTTCTTTTCATGCCCCCGAGGTAAATGGTTGTCTCCTGTATGACACAAGTAACAAGAAAGAAAAATCTCTTGGTGGAATACAGGACCTACATGAACTATAGGCCAACCAAACTCCAGCCAACCACAGCTGAGGCTGAGTACTGAAAACTGAATCGACACTGCTCACCAACAAAGATCTCCTCTCAGATTGCTGCCAGAATTGTGGTCCTGTGCAAGACCTATCATACTGTATTTGCGACTCCTAGAGTTGCTAATAAGGAAGTTGCCAGTGCACTTTTGCAGGTTGTACACTCGATGACATTACCTGGCTTTCTCGTTAATACTTCTCAAGGGCAGTGTTCAGCCTTTAGAATAAGAATAATATTTCATTAGTAACAAGTTTAACCCTCACTAGTTCATATCCCATGTAGCTTTGTAAAGAAATTAATACAATTAATGCAAAGGAATTAGTTATCCTTTTCATAGAATATTAGGGTTGGAAGAGACCGCAGGAGGCCTGCAGAAACCTTTCTTTTTACCCTTCACATCCCTTGGTAGCTGCAACTCCAGTTGTGTTTTGGCCTTCCTGATTACACCCCTGCATACTTGAGCAATATTTTTATACTCTTTCCTCATCATCTGTCCAAGCTTCTACTTCTTGTAAGCTTCCTTTTTGTGTTTAAGCTCACCAAAGATTTCACTGTTAAGCCAAACTGGTTGCCTGCCATATTTGCTATTCTTTCTGCACATTGAGATGGCTTGTTCCTGCGCCCTTAATATGGCTTCTTTAGAATACAGCCAGATCTCCTGGACTCCTTTCCCCCTCATATTAGCCTCCCAGGGGATCCTGCTCCTCAGTTCCCCTAAGGGAGTCAAAGTCTGCTTTTCTGAAGTCCATGGTCTGTAGGTCCTATCCATCCCAGTACTGAAGTTACACAAGGGATGAATTTTTCCCAGTGTGTTTTAGCAAATGCCTGTAAGTGACTGAATTGTGGAAGTGTTTTCAGACCTGTCTACATGTATCACAAATTAGTTCTCTAACACAGATAAGGAGTGGGTGGTTCCACTTGTTCTCAATGTCAGTCTGCTGCTAGTCAAAATCTGTCAATTAATGATGTCTGTTATTGTCTCAGAGATGAAAATGCAGAGAAGTGTTTCAGTGCAAAAGAGATTTTAATCAATAAAAGATCAGACAACAGATCAATATGTTGTATCCTTAAGGATGAATCAACTAGCGACATGAAAGAAATCCTTTCACCCGGCAAACATTCATGCAATAAGAATGACAAAAGCTATCAGCTGACACTGGTACCAGCAGAGCACGCAAGCCTATAGCATTTATTTATTTATTTAAAAATAGGTCTTCATGAAAATGTGGTTGGAATGATAAACATATGAACAGAGGCAACATTGGGCGGGGGAGGGGCATGCAGGGTCACATCCCCCCCCCCCCAGATTTGCTGTTTGGCTTGTAATGGGCATGCTCACACAGATTAAGTATGCTCAGTAACACTGCTGAAGCCTGCTGCCCTCACTCTGCCGCCTGTACTGTCGACAGGCACTGGTCGTCTCTGCTATATGAAGCCAACCTAAAACCTCCTTTTAGTGTCCCCATTTATAGAAAACTTATGAACTGTATCAATACCTTGACCTTTTGCAATAAGATCTCTTTTGACTCCAGCATAGAAAGAAGTGACTGAAGTCATTCTTTACTAAATTATGAAAGATCAGAGAAAGTACGGTAGCTTAAATGATTACCAGTGAGTTGTTAATCAGATATTAAAAAAAATGAGGGATGGGTTGAAGGAAGGAGGAGGTAGTTAGCTTCGCCATAGTCTGCTGAAATGACTTAAGCTGATTGATTTTGTATTCACATGATGACTTCATTTTCTAGGAAACTGACAGCAAAAAGAATTTCGAATTGAAGAAAGGAGATCCCGGTATTAGTAAAGTTAGAAATGTAGCAGTATTGTTAAAACTATCTTCTATAAAATCTTCCCTCAAGATAGATTGCTTGTCTCTCATAAACTTCCACAGAAAAAAAATACTGTAAGTGCTCATTGTAAAGCATTTTAATAGATATATGTCTTGCTTGAAAGAATAGTGGGGAAAATAAAACCTTAAGTGAAAGGTGTACTATATGTGCCCAAATTTTATAAAGTACCAAATTACTTATTAAAAGTACTAATTACTAAATACTAATTAGCCATGCTAACATACAGGGAATTAAAATGAAAGTGTGTATTTAAATGTTTTAAATTAGAAATCTGCTTCAGTCAAAATATCAGTTATAAACAAAAATATCAAAAAATACTTTTTTCTTACCATGTTTTGCAACAAGGAAATTATTTGCTTAAAATCCCAAAATTATTTATTTGAAAATGATGTTCTGTGCCTGTACACATTGTTGTCCAGTCTGCAGCAGTATGAAGTGGGGAAGTGCAGTGGGATGAACTCTGTGTGTGTGCGTGCACGCGTACATGTACATATAACGCTGACTAACATCTTTGATCTGTTTTTTTTTGCATATATTAATCCAACAACTTTCAAATGTCTTCTGTCTCCCTGAGTAAATTCCACCGAATAACACAGTTCCTGTAATAAAGACACTATTTTCCTGCAAGAAAGGTATATATATATAAAATAGGCAGGTGTGTGTGTCAGATCTCTGATACATTAACAAAGTTCTTTGGTGGGTCTCAGATTTATTTTTACAGCAGCTGGGTTTGCAGTATTGCAAATAAATTGGAGTAGGGGGGAAACAAATTAAAAAAGTAGAATTGAGAACTAAGCTGTATTTGTAAGCAATACAATTATACAATAGGTACAATAGGCCAGGGCAGGCTAATCCTCCCCTGGCATAGCTGCAACTGCTGGCCACTGGTTGCAGGATTTGCACTGGAAGTTTTTGCTTATTATGATGCCCCATGCAGGTTCCGGGGTGGCTGAGGAGGTGGTATATGCTACTCATCTTCCTCCAGGGAGATTATTGATGAACCCAGGAAGCTGATTAACAGATACTGCCTCCTCAGCTACAGTGGAATCTGCATGGTGCATATCAAAAGCTCAGGTTCTTCGGCAAGAGACAAGCTTTTCCCATGGGACAGCTTGGGGTCTCAGGAGGGGAGGCGCAGCATGGCTGGAGGTCGGGGGGAGGGGCTCTGGCTGGCCTGGGGGTCCTCTGGCTGCAGGGGGACTTGGGGCTTCAGC
Organism: Mauremys mutica; assembly: GCF_020497125.1. NCBI lineage: Eukaryota > Metazoa > Chordata > Testudines > Geoemydidae > Mauremys > Mauremys mutica. The sequence goes on along the minus strand of NC_059079.1, from coordinate 49,517,191 downwards.
CTCTGGAGAAAGGGGGCTCAGGCACAAGCAGTGGGGGAAAAAAAAGCCACGATCGGCGGCACTTCGGCGGTAGATCTACTGTGCCGCTTCATTCTTCAGCGGCAATTTGGCAGCCAGTCCTTCTCTCTGAGAGGGACTGAGGGACCTGCCACCGAAGAGCTGGACATGCTGTCCCTTTCCGTTGGCCGCCCCAGGCACCTGCTTCTTTCGCTGGTGCCTGGAGCTGGCCCTGGGCACAAGAAGTGGGGCCAGGGGGGCTAGCCTCCCCAAAGAGGGGTTCCACCCACCACCCATGGCTGTATTCAAAGAGTGGTCACAATGAACGCATGTGTCAGATCCTCACTTGCATGTCTATATTGTGGCAGATGCCTCTCGGTAGAGTTTTGAAGCAGTGGAATAGAATTGGGTTGAGAAACAGTTCCAAATGCAGATAGTCAAATAAACATGTGACTTGTCCAGGGAGTAGGCTGCACTTTCAATGGGACTTAGGCTCCTAACTGACTTAGATGCTTCTGAAATTTTTAACCCAAGTGTTTAACAGAATGTAATACATCTGTGATGCTTTCCATGGGTATCTAGGGTGTTGACACACCTCACCACCACCTGCCCTTAGTATGCACAGGCATTACCATCCAGGCCTCCCTATCTTTGTACAGGTTAGGAATAGGCACACATCAAGCCCCAAGTCCTGCAGATGTTCCCTGTAGTGTCCAGCCCCCATCCACTGAACATTTGCAGAATTACCAGGCCTGCTGTTCTCAAAGAAATCTACACTGCAGATTACCAGTTGGACCTTAGAACACAGCTGAACATGCTATATTTAATATATTCATAGTGAAAACAAGAATAAATTTGTTATCAAAGAACAGAGATTCAAGTGATAGCAACTAAGAATATTGGAAACAAATAGTTACATATCAAACAACATCATAATCTACTTTCTAGAGATTAAACCTAATTAACAAAGCATTCCCCTGTTTCCTGCAAAAAAGCTACCCCAGTTCTGTCACCAGTATTTTCAATCAGTTTGGCTGAGACCCCTTCTCATAAGATCAACGCCTCATAGATTGAAGGAATACTGAGGGATTCATCTGTACCCCAGATATAGCTTCAAAAGTTCATTGGCTTACCATTAAAGAGGATTAATCCTACTGTTCATCTAGTCCTGTTACTTTCCTCTCTTTGAAGATGCCACAGTCCTTCATTAGCATTTGTCTTAGAGTTGTCAGTGTACACCCATTGTGAACTGGACAATATTTAATTTATGCACAAACAGATAAACATTTCATGTCTGAAAGAAAACTTGTTTTTCATCTTCACTGGTGACCAGTCTCTAAAAACAGACCTTAAACACATAATTTTCAGTGTAAATACATAACTCCTTACACTACATACCGTACATTTCACAATGATATTGATGTCCAGTGTGACACAGTCTTTTATTAGAGACCTCACATGACACTCTTTGGTGAACTAGACCCCTTATGCCCTCTTCCAGTTTGGCATCAAGAGGTCCCTGGGTCACAACATCATGACCACTCAGATCCCAGTGTGCCATCAAAAATATGTGCAACATCTGAAATCCCATTATCAGTGGGAAAGAAAATAAAAGCTGAACTAGCTTAATTGTGGTTATGTTAACCTAGTGTAGAGAGCTGTCTTCAAAGGTTTTTAGCAGAAAAGCAGAGGAAAGGGTTACCATGGAGCGTAGATGTTCAACAAGAGCAGAGCTCTGGTCAGTGAAACTACAGAGTTTCGTAAATGTGGGCTGCGCTGTACATGGGGACCTGGAATGACTTAAAATATTTCCCAAGAAGCTTCCTTAGCTTTTTAAGAACTGAACACTTCCAGCTTGGAATGCTGTGTTTCAGCACTGCTAGAGCTATCGTGGTATTAACATTGTATTATATGGAACCATTTCATTTTGAATGAGATTTTTGCCCTGGTGGCTGCTTGCTATGTTCCATATAACTGTGTGGCTGCTGCTACTTCTGCCTGTGCCTTCCCAAGGATTCCCCCTGTAAAAAGATGATACATCTCAATGGGATCTTTCCTGATGGAAAAAGCATGACTCTGTGGTTCTTGTATGTACCCAAGCAACAAATGGTGAAACTACATTAAATTATTGAGAGACCCTCTTCCTATAGTAAGTATCTAGTCGCACTGTAGTGTGAATGAAGGGTGCATATGCTCAGAGGCAGGACAGTATTGTGACTAAGACACCGATGGGGATAAGAATATCTAGGTTCACTTTCTGTTTAGAACTGCATTACCTGAGGGGAGAAGAGTGATAAATGACCTGTCATCATTTAAAAAGCAACAACAAAGAAATGGAAGGACATAGCTGTATCGTCATTGTGCTGATGTTCATTCAGAGCCTTAAGAGGATGTCTAGTTTGTGTAGAGAAGCTACACAAAATAGTTTGATTCTATAGTCTTTCCCATTCTAGCAAGGACCAATTGACAAATTCAGGTTTTCAATAGTGGCACTGTAAAAGGATGATTAATATGTATGCCTCTTGTATTTATTTTCCTGTGATTGCTTCATATCCCTTGACTCAGTTTGACATAAATAGGAATGATTTGGCAGAATAGTGATGCTACTCTGCTAACAACGTCACTGAACTCTTGATCCTGTACTTGATCATTGACTTATTTGCTGGGGAGAAAAAAACAGCACTAATTCACTAATTCATCATAATTCACTGAGAAAACAGCACTGCACCCAACATGTTGTAGTGACTATATTGTGGTATGTGAAACAAATCCTCCTTAGATCAAAGTTAAAGGTCATTTTCGTATAAATATAGATCATGCAATTGATTCTATGACAACCATATCAGAAAACTAAGATATTTTTCTCCTGGCTTCTATATTGCTTTAAGTGATCACCTTTCCATGAATGTAAGTTGCTTTGTCAGCTCTGTGTTCAATGCAGAATTTAAATGTGTCTTCAGAAGCTGCCACTCAGTGAACAACATTCACATTGCCCTTCTAGAGGTCTTGGGATATATGATTGTAGTGCAGTTGATTTTAAAACTAGAAACAATGTGTGTGGTAGCATGTGTTCTAGTTGAAGATCTCAAGATGGAATTTTGCTAATGCATTATGTTACATTTTTACAACATTGTTGTTTTTCCGCACTTTTATTACCAAGGACATTTATGGTCCTTCAAGTTAGTGTTGAAAGCTCGGTGAGTTTTCAAAATTACATATTAGGCATAAACAACTAACAGTCATTTTCCAGAAACATTCAAAGTACCATATTTCTGGCTTTGTTTGATAGAACCTCATTCTATTATGACAATTTTACAAGCCTGCATTGTATGTCAGAACATTTTGATAAGAAAAGGTAACCCAAATTGCTTTGGTGTACACAAATAAGGTATTAAATAGGGAAGTTTGTGCATAACTAAAGCAAGGATCATTTTTTTCAGCAATAACGAAGAATGACTATGAATTGGGGGATGGGGAAGGGTTCCCCTACAACTGCAATCTTAATGTTAAAATTTGCCTAGGTTACCTATAACGATAGACCTACAGCAGAAAAGTTGTGTTCTGGGGATTTGGGTTAGGGCTGTCATTTGTTACCTACAATACAAGGTAGTCAGATGAAGGAGAACATAAAGCATAGACACATAACAGATTTCACTATCTTGCAGACCTTGGATAAGGTGTCGCTTCTGAGGAAAAATAATGATGCCAAACTATTGAATGCCAGCTTCAGAGTGATCCACTGTTCTGCAGCAGAACTCATGGAGCTTGGATCCCTTCACACTTCCAGTTCCACTGGCCTGCAATTCACCTCCATGATTCATAGATAAGTAGTGACAATTTATTTTCTCTGGTTGAATTTTTAACATTTTTTTTCATGGTGGCATGAAGCAGAACAATTTAAGGCAATGGTGGTGGAAAACCATGCAAAACTGATAATGATTTGTCCATGCAAAATGGATAATGATTTGTCCAGCTGGTTACAAAAATATCCTAATGGTCAGTAGTGAATTTAACAGCCCTTTACTACTGACAAACAACCAGAGGATGGATGGACCCCAAGGATCTACAGCACTCTTCTTGGGCCAGTTATTTCCAATCGCTAGCCCAGTGATTTATTCTCTCGGAAAACTTCCATGTTTGAACTGAGGTGAAAGATTCCAGGGCCAAGGGGAAGAGCATGTTCTGTGCGTCTACAGGGACTAGCACAGTGGGGTCCTGGTTCATGACTGGGGGGTCTTTCAGCCCCATTTTTGTTTGGCAGGAAAACAGTGATCCATTGCTATAAGGAAAACTTCAGTGTACTCAACTGTACAGGTTTCAGATTTGTATAAATTGCACATGTTCTTGGGTTTAGTACACAAGGCTTGGTTGTGTGATTTAGACATAGTCTTGCATTGGAGTTAAGGCAGAGCCACGCTGGCTCCTGAAGGCATATACCCTCCCCAAATCTCCCTCGCATGTATGGTGTGGGGGAAGGACTTCTTAGGCTGCAACAGCCCATATCATTTTAGTTATCTTCAGAGAAAATCCCAGGGCTTTTTGCAAGGGAGAACAAGATAAGCCATTTGGGTGAGTATGGGTCCCCGGGGGGTTAATGAACTTTCTACTTGGAAAAACGACCTCAATCCCTGTTTGAGTTTTTGTAAGCATTGGCTCATGAATGAACTGAATCTCAGGTTGAGGTTTAGTGTGAATATTTGATAGAACTAAAGGGGGAAATCTGATTTGAACTGGTTCTTCTCAGTTTAAAATTGTATGCTTTCATTAGGCTCTCTGGGACATACAGGGCAAAAATGATCCTGTTTCACAGCACCTCCGGAAGACAGTGTGTCAAGTTTTGTGTGTGTGTGTGTTGGTATGTGATTACCAACTCATTTGCCCCTAGCTGATATGTTGATAGGAAAACCTGAAGCAAATACTCACCAGCTACCACAGACCACACAACAAAAACACGAACCCAGGAAACTATCCTTGCAAAAAAGCCCATTGCCAACTCTATCCATGTATCTATTCAGGGGACAGCATCATAGGACCTAATCACATCAGCCACACTATCAGAGGCTCGTTCACCTGCACATCTACCAATGTGATATATGCCATCATGTGCCAGCAATGTCCCTCTGCCATGTACATTGGCCAAACCGGACAGTCTCTACGTAAAAGAATAAATGGACACAAATCAGACGTCAAGAATTATAACATTCAAAAACCAGTCGGAGAACAGTTCAATCTCCCTGCTCACTCAATTGCAGACCTAAAAGTCATAATTAAAAAAAAAAAGACTCCGAGAGATTGCTGAATTGGAATTAATTTGCAAACTGGACACCATTAAATTAGGCTTGAATAAAGACTGGGAGTGGATGAGTCATTACACAAAGTAAAACTATTTCCCCATGTTTATGTACCCCCCCACACACACACTGTTCCTCACAACTTTTTGTCAGCTGCTGCAAATGGACCATTTTGATTACCACTACAAAAAGTTTTTTTTTCTCTCCTGCTGGTAATAGCTCACCTTAACTGATCACTCTCGTTAGTGTGTGTATGGTAACACTCATTGTTTCATGTTCTGTGTGTGTGTGTGTGTGTGTGTGTGTGTGTGTGTGTATATATCTTGCTACTGTATTTTCCAGTCCATGCATCTGATGAAGTGGGCTGTAGCTCAGGAAAGCTTATGCTCAAATAAATTTGTTAGTCTCTAAGGTGCCACAAGTACTCCTGTTCTTTTTGCGGATACAGACTAACACGGCTGCTATTCTGAAACTTTTATTTTGTGACCTCACATGCATACAGTGCTCAGAATAGTTGTCAAGGTGCAAATGATACTCGTAAACCAGTTTGTTTGACATTATTGGTGCTGTAATTGGACTGTGCTTTTCCATAAACAAAGAATAAGCAAGACTCTTGCTGCTTTCAGATCAAAAAACATTTCTTCAATCAAGTCTACCAATAATATAATAAAATATATGTGAGATTCTGGGGCTGTCTGCTTGTTACGTTTATGTTTAGACTTTCTAGAACACTCTGATACCATGGTGATAAGTGTAGTATAAATCTATGGATACACAGAGTAATGATATACTTTCAGTCAAAATTATTTTTATTTCAGATTAAAGGAAAGTAAAAATAAATACAAAATGGAGAGGGGTTGGGGAAAAATGATGTTTCCCTGAGAGAACATGGTGGTGTAGTAGCAGCCATCCTGATCTGAAACTGCCTTTCATAGTGAGATCTTCACTGGTGACAGCAGAAAATGGAGGTGACTCCTTTGAAAAGTAAAGATGAAGTACACAGAAAACAGTAGTTACACTTATGTCTCCATACACATCATATCAGCCTCTGAATCATCACCATCTACAAAGTCTGATTATTCCCAATCTATGGAGGCACTGCTGGTTTCTATTTGTTCCCAACAGGATCACCTTTTTCTTCACCTTATCCCATCAGTTGGGACTGGTGGCTCTTTTTCTTCCTTTCCAAGCATTTTTGTCAAGTGTGTCTTCCAAGATGGCACCAACCTTCCTCATGTTCTCCTCCTAAGAAATCAGCTTTGATCTGTTTGCTATCACTTATAATCACTTGAAATCTATCTTTTTGTAGTTAATAACTTTTTGTTGTTGTTGTTGTTGCTTTATCTAAACAAGTGTGCCTTTGAAAGAAGTGTCTGGGGAAAAATCTCGGCTTGGTTAACATAGTCTTGTTGCATATCTTTCCCACATCGAGGGGAGAGCAAATTATTAAGGAGCTTACTTCATACAGATCCCTGAGCCGTATAACACAGTATAATTTTGGGTTTATACTGCAGCGGAAGGGGGGAAAGGGCAGAAGGGAGGGAGTGCTTGCCTGAGGAACTGAGAGATTGGCTGGTGTCTGCTGATTACACTCAGGTAGTTCAGTTTGGGTGAGTGGTGCCACCTGCTGTCATGTTCGGTGATAACATGGCCTGGTGAGGCTGGCTGTGTCTCCAGCAAAGCAGTATGAACTGAACCAGCCCAGTTTTGTGCCTTAGAGGGGCGCAGTGATTCCCAAGGCTCCCAGACTGCACCCCAGGGGTGACAACCTGTCACACAGCCCTCCATGGTTCTGGGTTGCTTTCCAGCTCATATTTATATTCCCAGCATGTCATTGTCAAAAAGCATGCTCCATGGAGCCTCTCCCCTAATCTCCGACATCAAGGTGTCCATTACAATCACAAATAGGAATGGGCTTAAGACTGATCCTTTGTTGCAGACTTACCTTTGTTGTGAATAACTCACTGTAGCTTCAGGTGCTTTTCACTACTGTTGTAGAGCTACCCTCATTCATGTCCATGATAGTCTGAACATATTTCTCTAGGAATTCTGTTATAATCCTCCTCTAAATCCACAAACACTACATGCAAGAATTTGCATTTCTCCCTGTACCTCTCCTGCAATATTCGGGCTGCAAACACTGCATCCACTGTCTACCTTCCTGGCATAAAAATAAATTCATTGTTGCTTACTTGATGCTATACCTCTTCCTGAAGTTTCTTCTTGATGATTCTTTCCAGCCAATCATCATGTGACTCATTAATTTAACAGGGCAGTAAGAAGTATGGAGAATTAAGTTGACAAAATTTGTCATCATCACTCTCTCATGATTTAAATTCCTCTGTTGGTACACCATCTCTTCCTGCTATCTTCCCATGTTTTATCTTCAGCACTATGTGAGTCTCCATCATGGTGATAGGCCTTGTGAGGTTGTTGCTTGTGCGTGGTTCCTTCAACTGTTTCTTCACGCTCTCTTAATTGAGCAGTTTCTCAGAAAACTGCTGCCACCTCCTAATGAGTTCACCCTCTCCCACCAGTACTCTTCTGTTTTTATCTTTGAGGCACTTCACAGCTGCTATGTTTTCTGTGCTTCTTTGATTAACCTCAGCTAATCTATAATGTTCCTTTCCCCCCTTCCTTAGGTAATAGTTCTGTGTATAAGGCTTTAAATGCCTGACCCTTAGCTTCTGCAACAACTCTTTCCCTTGTTTCCTTTGCCAGCTTGTATTCCTCATAACTTTCCACCATTTTGACTTCCTGCCACCATTTTGACTTTTTCTCCTCCTTTTTTACTGCCTCCTACTCACTGGAGAACCACCCTGGCTCTTTGCCATGGGATTTCCCTCCTTTCATTTGGCCACAGGTAGCTTGTGCACTTTCTGTAACGTGTCTAGATATTTTTCTCCAAGCCTCATTTGTATCATGGTTAGTTTGGTTGTCCTCCAACCTCCATATGACTTCACTCTTAAATCTTAGACTAACTTCTTCATCTGTGAGTCTGCAGTGCTTAATCCTATGTTCTACAACTAGTCTTTTGTCCCCCACTAGAAATCCATTACAAGAAATATATGTTGCTTTGCCATCAGCTCTCCCTTGACCATTTTACAGCACATTTTTAGATCTTGTCCTCTTGTTGGGAAGTAATCAATATGGGACCTATTGGCACAGCTCTTGTATCTAATTAAATGTTCTTCCCTTTTTACAAAGTACATATGGGAAACAATCCGGACATGGTTTCAGGCTAACTCTAAGATATCCTCATCAGCCTCATTTCTGGTTCCAAAGTCTCATCTTTCATCTCAATTGTCGTAGCCCTCACTGTGTTCTCTCACACATACATTGAGATCTTCAATAATCCAGTATTCAGTTGTGGTACATTACTTAGCGCTTGGTCCAGTTATCTAGAGTTCCTCCTTCTCTTCAGTCACACAACTGACCTGTGGCACGTGTCGACATATAACATTAAATATTTATTCTCTGTTCAGTGGTAGTCTAACTTTAACTTTAATCATTAGTTCACTCTTCTTTTGGATGTCCAGTACTTTATCCTGTAATATTTCTGTTATGATTATTTCTGCTCCATTCCTCTTTGCTACTGAGCACTGATACATTATCTTGTAACCTTCCCTGATGTTCATGGATTTCAACCCTTTCGTTTTTGTCTCTTCTATACTGGCAATTTCTGCAGATTTGATTGACGTTTCTGTGGCACTTGTTGTTTTTTTTTACGTGGTGGGTTGCCAACCCAACGCACAACCCTCCTCCTTTCACATCTTGGGCTTGGGACCCAAGTCTCTGGTTAAACCCAAAAAACAAATAAAGATAGCGGTATGGAATGTTCGAACAATGTATGAAACAGGGAGAACAGCATTAGTAACAAAGGAAATGAGAAAATATGGTATTAACATCCTTGGGATCAGTGAGTTGAGGTGGACGGACACTGGTATGTTAACACTGGACTCTGGTGAGACAATTTTTTATTCAGGACGCACAGATGGATATCACCATGAAGGGGTGGGCATCCTTGTTGACAAACAGACGAGAAAGAGTTTGTTAGGATGGAGTCCTGTTACCTCCAGAATAGTAAGAGCGAGATTCTTCTCCAGTTATGTGAAGACCACCATCATCCAATGTTATGCACCTACTGAACAAGCCGAGGAAGAGGAAAAAGACTTGTTCTATATCAGACTTCAGGAAGAGATATTTAAGACCCCATGCCACGACATCCTGATTTTGATAGGCGACTTCAACGCTAAAGTCGGTTCCAATAACGACGGGTATGAAGCATGTCTGGGGCGGGAAGGAGTTGGAGAGAGAAATGATAATGGTCAACGATTTGTAGATTTATGTCTTGAAAATGGACTGGTGATAGGTGGAACAATTTTCCAACACAAGACAATACACAAGTTGACGTGGATATCACCGGATGGGAAAACCAGGAACCAAATTGATCACATTGTGATCAATCGAAAGTGGAGAGGGTTGTTGTTGGACACCAGAGTATCAAGAAGTGCAGATGTAGGTGGCGATCATCACCTTGTATTGAGTAAGCTTCAGATAAAACTGAGAAAGACGAAGAAAGTTTATGGGCAACAAATTTTCGACTCAAGGAAGTTGAAAGAACCGTCGGTAAAGGCACAGTTCATACTGGAGCTCTCGAAAAAGTTTCAACTTCTAAATGATTTGCAAACTGGTAATATAAACACTATTTGTGACAACGTTGAGAAGGTATATGCGGAGGCCAGCAAAACAGTGCTTGGCTATAAGAGAAGAGAGCGGAAAGTATGGATTTCAGATCATACATACAAACTCATTGAGGAGAAGAAGATAGCAAAATTACGTATGCTGACTGGAAGTGGTGAACAACAGAAAGCTGCGAATGAAGAATACAGGGAGAAAAACAAGGCTGTGAAGAGAAGTGTTTGAAAAGATAAAAGGGGTTATATTACCAGTCTGTCAAAAGAGGCACAGTCAGCAGCCGTGCGGGGTGACACAAGAACTGTGTATAGAATCACGAGGACTTTGACAGGAGGGTTCAGCAATAGGTCAACAGCGGTTAGAGGAAAGGATGGGAGAATATTGATAGAAGAGAAAGAACAAATTAATCGATGGGCAGAGCATTTTAGAGAGACTCTAAATAGACCAAATCCTGAAGAGGTAGTTGAAATAGAGGAAACGAGTTTTCAGATGGAGGTAGAACATGGGCCTATCACAAAGCGAGAGATAGAAGAGGCCATTAGACAGACAAAAGAAAATAGGGCACCAGGCGAAGATAGAATAACTGCAGAAATGCTAAAAGCCGACCTGAATATGAGTACCGGGATTCTAGAGGAGCTATTCAACAAGGCATGGGAAGAAGAGAAAGTACCTGAAGCATGGAAGAAAGGTATCATTGTGAAATTACCAAAGAAGGGTGATTTGTCTTTGTGTGATAATTGGAGAGGTATAAACCTGTTATCAGTGCTCGGGAAGGTTTTCTGCAGAGTCCTGTTACAGAGAATAAGACAAGCAGTAGAAGAGGTCCTGAGGGAAGAACAAACAGGATTTAGGAGTGGGAGAGGATGCGTTGATCAGATATTTGTATTACGTATGATAATGGAACAATCCCTTGAATGGAACTCGCCACTGTTCATTAACTACCTTGATTTCGAGAAGGCATTTGATAGCATCCACCATCCATCTCTCTGGAATATCCTAAAAACATATGGATTCCCTCCGAAAGTTATTAACATCCTCAAAGATATGTATGCCGATAATAAGTGTTGTGTTTGCCATGAAGGACAGCGGAGCGAGTGGTTCCATGTGAGAACGGGAGTTAGACAAGGATGTGTTATTTCGCCCATCCTATTTCTTGTGGTTATAGACTGGGTGATGCGGAAAGCCACCGAAGATAGGCCAAGAGGGATCGCATGGGGACCCTCTGGTCATATTGAAGATTGTGACTTTGCGGATGACATCGCCCTGATTTCAAGCTCTCAGATGGACCTCCAAGAGAAGACTGATAGAGTAGGTATAGCAGCAAGGTGCGTGGGACTTAATATCCACGCCGGTAAGAGCAAAACAATGAAAATAAAAACAGCCAGCTCGACGACGACAGTAGTATGTGACGTAGTATTGGAGGAGGTGAACGATTTTAAATATCTTGGTAGTTACATATCGGCTGATGGTAATATTCAGAAGGAGATATCTACCAGAATCGGTCTTGCAGCAACTGCATTCTATAGACTTCAGAACATTTGGAGGTCGGCCATCTTGCAAATGAAAACCAAGGTAGAGATCTACAGGTTGAACGTCCGCTCTGTGTTGCTTTATGCGGCGGAAACATGGAGGACCAACAAGAAGATAGAAAGTCGGCTTCGGGGTTTTGAAGGAAGGTGTCTTAGGCGAATTCTTAACATACACTGGCCGCAGCGTATCACCAATGTTGAAGTGAGCCGATTAACGGGCATTAACAACATAGTGGATGAAGCCAAACAACGAAGATGGAGCTGGTTGGGGCATGTGTTGAGAATGGGTGCTGATAGACACCCTCATATTGCCCTACGATGGACACCACAAGGAAGGAGGAGGAGAGGTAGACCATTGGGGACATGGCGAAGGACCATTGAAGAGGAAATGAAAGGCATGGGAATGAAGTGGGATGAAATTTGCTGCCTCGCTCAAGAACGAAATGAATGGAGGAGAATGGTTGACGCCTTATGCTCCACTGAGAGTGAATAAGAGGAAGAATACTGGCAATGTTCACACTTCTTCTTCTTTGCAAAGTCTCATCTAGTTCTTTAGATTTTCCAGTCACTTCCATATTCAGGAAAGCCAAACATATTTCTTGGACTTGGTTCTCTAGCTGCATGTGTCTAGAATGCCTTTTTCCATTTTTTCCACAGCCATCAGGCAAAGTGGTTGTGCATCACTTCTAGCAGATGCCCTAACATTGGACCAATCTACTCCTTGAAGATAAAGACCCATAGAGCAAGTGTGATTGGCACAACTTTTACAAGCTGATATCCTAGGTAGGCTATCTACCATGGCTAACAAGCCCCATCTACCTGGAGCAACAGGATGAGATCAAATATCAAGCCCCTTTCATATCAGCATCAACTGAGAATGCTGGCATGCATGTGGATTTGAGGAAATGACTTCTGCTTCCTTTGAAAAATAAACTACAAAAAATGGTGGTTGGAGTGGAACAGAGGAAAAAAATTGAAAAGTTATTGACAACTGCAAAAGGCTCAACAAGTATAGCCCTAAGGGTAAAATGTTGTCCCTTGTTTTTCAACACTTATCTGCTACAAGAAAGACCTATCCACAAGTTCCTAAAAATGCTAAATGCACAAAACATTCCTCTGTAAACTAACATTGATATTGATGGGCATTCAGATCTGATGGTAATGGAGACCATCTAACTAGCTAGAAAATATTAGTTATCAGTGTAAATCTGTTAGTGATGTATTATAGGAGAAGCAGTAGTAATAGCGAACACATTCATTACTGATTTCTAGAAATTTGCTCCTTCCTCTTGATCCAAAGAGTTGTATACTATGTGTTTCACTGCTGAGCCCATACTTGTTTCCATTTCACAGACATTCTTGATACTTAGTGTATTGTACTCAGGGGCGGCTCCAGGCACCAGCACGTCAAGCTGGGGCGGCAAGCCACGGGGGGGCACTCTGCCGGTTGCCGTGAGGGCGGCAGGCAGGTTGCCTTCAGCGGCTTGCCTGCGGAGAATCCGCTGGTCCCACGGCTTCGGCGGACCTCCCGCAGGCATGCCGCCGAATCCACGGGACCGGGGACCTCCAGCAGGCAAGCCGCCGAAGGCAGCCTGCCTGCCTGCCGTGCTTGGGGCGGCAAAATACCTAGAGCCACCCCGATTGTACTTAGTGTACATCCTTGAAATATTGTATTTATTCTGCTCTATCTCTTAATGCTCCCCTTGAGATTGTTGTTTACCAGTTGCCTATTGCAGAAGGGCATCCTCATCTTTAAAGCGACCCTCTCTTCAATTGCTTTTATTAGCACATTCAGGGCTGACCTTAACATTTTTTCTACCAACATTTTTCCCCTCTCCCTGCTGAATTCCCCTACTGAACCAAGAAAACATATTAATTTACTCCCTCCTCCTGCTATCCTCCCAAATCATTTGTGTATCACAAATGCAATTTCATGAATGCAAATGAAAAATGCAGTTTCTGTTTTTAATAAATAGGGAAATCATGTCCCTGAATACCAGAAATTGACCTTACAACAGCATCCAGAGTCTGACTCTACATGGACCTGTCTCTCTGTGCATATAGCAGGAAGGGAATTGTGGAGGAAGGTTGAAAAAGGTGTTCCTGAGAAGGCCTAATGGAAGGCAAAGTGTTAATTTTTCTGTATAACAGATCTGGAAGTGGTGCCTGAAGTGAACATTATATGTGCCCACCCAGCCTCCTGTTAGTTTCATGAGTACAGCTGGCTGCCAGCTCCTTCAGGTGGTCAGTCGACTGTGTTTTAAAACCACTAGGACACTTTGTAGAGCCAGCAGGGACTTACCCTAAAAGTAAGACATTCCTATGTTTGTTGGACCTTATTAGATTACCATATTTGTTTATGAAATCTGAGATGGTGTTGTTCATTTACACTAATGCAGCAACAAAATCTCAAGTTTAGTGCTCCAGACAGTAATCTGCTGATGTGGAAATCACCTTCATGATAAATTTGCAGGGTTAGAGCTTTACTAGTGGCTTGTAATGCTTGGTATTGCCTGCATGGCTTATGATATTGGTTTATAATTACAAAAAGCAGCAAGACCATATACATGTATTTATTTTTAAATGGGAAGTACCATTGTGGCCATTGCAGAGTGCCTTGCTAGTTCTATTTAACTGAAAGTATAGAAATTAGATTTTAGAGAAATGCCTGTTCTAGAAGATGACACAATTCTTCTATAAATTGAGCAGATATAGTTCCAGCTATAGTGCTAAAATTATATTGTACCTGAATATCTCCCTGAGACAAGGTGTGTGAGGTTATATCTTTTATTGGACCAACTTCTGGTGGTGAAAGAGACAAGTTTTTGAGCTACATGGAGCTACTACCTACAGTTTACACCCCACAAGCATATGTGCCAAAACCTTACCGATGTTAGTTGCTCTTGCTTCTGAGATGGACATGTCCTGACATACTCAACACAAATCAGGAAGATTTTTTGCCCACGTTTTAATCATTGTACATAAACTTAAGAGACTCTGGCCCAAATTCAACTAAGCAGAAAACCTCAACTTCAAATAACTCATTTAAGCAGATGGTATTCCTCTTATTACATGATTGAATGTATTCTTGATCAGAAAGTAACAGTTATTGAAGACATCATTTTCAATTGTCAGTGATCTCAAGAAGGACCTTGTTCTTCATCCTGCTCAATGGGCCATGCTGGAACACCTGTTACATATTTTGTAATGCTGCCAATGAAGTCAGTGCTGTAAAGCATCATTAAATCCAGTTAAACCACTCATCCTCTTACAGGCGGAAGAAAAAAATGTGGAGGAAAACCGTGACCTCTGCCAACTTATTTTTCATAGCAGAAATGGATGGAAATGTAATTTTCAGTCCTCCCCTTCTCTCTTCCCTACACAGTTTAATATTAAACTTTAAGAAACTACTAACATTAGCAGTGATGATGTGGTCTCTTGAGCACACTTTATACCAAGTCTGAGTAATCAGGATAAACTTTGAATAAGCATAGACTCTCTGAGCTGCTTATCAAAGTGGAGGAATGGATCCTCACCAGGGTGTAAGTTGATATAAATCCACTGAACTTAAAAGATTTTGTTGATTTATACCAGCTAAGGATCTGCTCCCAACTGCCATACCTTGGGGTTTGTTCCCATCATTACTACTTTCTTCATGTCTGTAGTTTTTCCTCTTTGTTTTGTCTATGACAGAGAGAGAGACTATTGTGCTTGGAAAAGAGCTAAATGCTCATGGCAAGGTGATACATAGGATGATATTACTAATATGAAAATGACAGTGATTTTTATTACCTTTTAGCCTCTTATAATAGGAGAATGAGATTGTTTAATGCCAGATCTGTATCATTAAAATGACTTTAGCTTTTAATGAAGGCTCCTTTTGGAATCAAATTGAAAAAAAAAAGTTAACTCTGCACTGCAACAACGCTGCAGGGACAAAAAGCTTTTGGAATCCTATTGACTGTAAATAAAAAAACCAACATATTTTTCAGTAAAGAGCACATCTTGACATTGTTTCTTTGAAACCTGGCCTTCTCTAGTGTCATTGCAGATGAAGTAACATCAACTGATAGAATGCAAACTTTTTTTCAAAAAAATCATCTTCATTCGTTCGTTGCTTTATTCGTCAATCAGTTTGGAACAGGTTGAAAACAATTTAAATGTCACCAACTTTTTGTGTCTCTTTCTGAAAACCTTGACAATTTGCTGTTAGTACAGATGGAATTTTTGTTTTTTAATTCTTTAAACAATCCCTTTGCCCTTCAGATAAAAGTTTTAAAATTCAGTAGGTTTTATTTCCTATCGACCTCCTCCAACTCCCAAACACTAAAAGTTAAGTTTTGCATTTGAACAAAGTCAAAAATAGGGAGTTACTGTTAACTGACATAGTGACTGTGAAAGAAAAAATGTTCTCAAAGCCTAGAAGGATCCAAAATTCCTTTGTTCAAATCTGCAAACAGCTTAATTGAAAAGAAAACGAAATCATAATGAAGGAATTTTTTGGGTGGGGAGATCTTCTGGAAAAGAATTTCTTATAGCCAAAATTTGTCTTTTGGAATTTACTGTGTTTCTTTCCATTATTTTTCCGAATTTATAGAAACAAATAAGAGTCCTTGTGGCACCTAGAGACTAACAAATTTATTTGGGCATAAGGTGCCACAAGGACTCCTCATTGTTTTTGCTATACAGACTAACACGGCTACTATTCTGAAACCTGAATTTATAGAGTGCAGGTTAATCAGGATCATACAATACGTAGCTGGGTCCATTTAAATACAGATATTTCCCAGAATATGTCAGACAGAAGTATGTCTGAATATAATGATATAGTTAGAGGTATGACAGCTATCTCAAAGATTTTTTCCCTGATTTCTTTTGGATTTTTATAGTCAACTTAGCTTCAAAAGAACCTTTAGGGTTTGGAAGTTTGCAAAGCCTATCATTCCAACCTAAGTGCTGTTTGAACTCTCCCATAATTTGCTTGCCTTAGCAGTGCCTTTCAGAGCTGACTAGTTCTATCTAGATGTCTATCTAGATGTCCAGCAACAGCAGGGGTGAAAGTAACTTACAGGACTTACCGGTACTGCCGGAGTCCTGAGGGGAGTGTGGCCTCATCCAGAAGAGGTGTGGGCCTCTCAAGATTTAAAGGCCCTGGGGAACCAGCTGTGGCTGGGAGAACCAGAGCCTTTAAGTCAACCAGGGGCTCCCAGTTGCAGAGGTGGCTGGGAGCCCCCCGGGGCTCAGGGGCAAATTAAAGGGCTCAGGGCTCTGGCCGCCAGGGGGAACACCGAGCTTTGTGGGGCTGGGGCAGAGATTTAAAGGGCCCAGAGCTCCTGCCGCTGAGGGAAGCCTGGAGCCCTTTAAATTCTGGCCCCCGGCCGCCAGAGCCGTGGCCGGGATTCAAAGGGCTCTGGGCTGCCTGCAGCAGTGGGGAGCTTTGAGCCCTTTAAATTCCCACCCCAGCCCAGCCGCCGGAGCCCAGCTGCGACAGGGATTACTTACAAGTTTGAAATATGAGAGACTTGTTCAGAAAGATTTGGAGAACATGGATTGATGTCTGGTCCCTCTTAGTCCCAAGAGCAGACACCACCAAAACAAAGAGCACAAACAAAAGCCTTCCCCCCACCCAAGATTTGAAAGTATCTTGTCCCTTTATTGGTCCTTTGGGTCAGGTGTCAGCCAGGTTACCTGAGATTCTTAACCCTTTACAGGGTAAAAGGATTTTGGTGCCTCTGGCCAGGAGGGATTTTATAGTATTGTATACAGGAGGGTTGTTACCCTTCCCTTTATAGTTATGACAAGGCAGACTCTGACTAATAGGGGTGACTGCAGATGGTTTTGAATAAGACAAAATAAAGCTGCCTTAAAATTAGCCAGAATGGCCCCTCCCACTGCACACACAGTGTTATCTCAAAATTTAGGGCCTGTGTGAACCCAGATGCAAAAGAAAAACTGTTAGCCAGCAAAAAGGAGGGGAGGAAAGGCCTTGGAGAGAAAGGAGGTTATAATTTTTATCTGCATTAAGACTGGAAATAAGGATGAACTGCCTCAAATTGTTTTTTAGCTGAAGTCCGTAATTGGCAATGACATCACTCATTTATTAAAGGGTATAAAAAGGAAGCTTTCAAAGAGTTCATTGCTAATACCTGCCTGACCACGTTGGAGCTGACAATGTGGCTTTAAGCACCCCTGGGTTTTTCCCATTTGTAAGTATTTTGATCAAATACTTATGAATGTTTTGTTGTTGTGTTGGGTGTAGTGACTGCATATTTTTAGGTTGTTAGATATGTTTAGAGCAACTGTATAAAATACCATTTGGCCTTTGGACTTAATAAAGGAAGTTATGGTTAAATTAGTGTTACATGGTTTCCCATATCAATATTAATAATTGCCAGTATTATTGATAATGCCAAAAAGCCCTATCAAGTATCTCAGTTGCACATGCGGATCAGGAGAATGTGCAGACAGATGGTGAGTTAGGCACTTAACGATTCACATGTGCATTAACCTGCTTTTGTGTGCACAGAAATGAGACCAGCACAAGTGCAGGTATGCAACTGCATGACCAAAAAAGCTATGTTAACAACTGGGACCTCTCAACTGCAACTGTATTTTATTGTCAAATATACCTCCATCTTGCAGGCCAAGTAATGTCTCTTTTTGAATTACTCTTTGCTTGGGCTAAACTTAAATTTCTTTTTGTTCAGCTTTGTGCAGCCCTTTGCAGTGGTCAAATTAAAAATGTATTATTATTTTGGGGCAGGGGTTGTATTTGGGAGGCAAGCTAATGGCCCAAATCCTTTATTCATGCTGAGTGGCACTTACTCTGAGTCATCCTCTGTCAGATTAATTAACTATTGGAACAATTTACCAAGACTCATGGTGGCTTCTTCATCGCTGACTATTTTAAAATAATGATTGGATGTTTTCCTAAAAGATACAATCTAGGAATTATTTGGCATAAATTCAATATTCTCTATTACACAGGAGGGCAGGCTAGATGATCAGAATGGTCCCATCCAGCCTTGGAATCTATGAATATATGAAAACAGTCTTCAAATATATTAAGGGCTGTCATAAGGAGGACAGTGATCAAATGTTATTTATGTCCACTGATGGTAGGAGAAGAAATAACGGGCTTAGTTTGCAGCAAGGAATGTTTAAGTTAGGAAACCTTTCTAACTACAAGGGTTGTTAAACCCTGGAATAGAATTCCAAGGGACGTAGTGGAGTCCTCATCATAGGACATTTTTAAGAACAGGTTGGACAAACACTTGTCAGAAGTGGTCTAAATTTATTTGGTCCCGTCTTGGGAAGAGTCTGCAAACCTATAAAATCAGCAGGAAACAAGGAAGAGGAGCCAACACAATTACATTATGGTATCAAACAGATCTCAAGGAAGCACCATATAGTGATCCACAGACCACCTGTGGTCTGTGCATTAGAGTTTAAGAACCACTGCATTACAGTAGCTGTTCATGAGTCTTAAATGAGCTTGTCAGAGGTACTGTCAGCAGATACTTTTGTTGTTGTTAAGGGGGCAAGCCAGAAAATTTCCTTCTCTAAACTATTAGTTTCCTCGCTATACATTTTCAATAATTTCTAGCCTTGGAAATAGACCTTCCTCTCCTCTCTTCCATCTGTTTCTTCTTTGTTTTTGTTATGTTTGCATTATTACTTAATAACTGTATTAGAACACACTACTGACAGTAATTTGTTTGCAGCCTTGAGACTTTTGTTTGATTTGTCCACTCTGCTTGTAAGGTTTTCACACAATAAATCACAGGTTGTTGCTTGTCAGTATTAAGGTCTGCATTGGGTAGTGTGTATAACACTCCTCTGCAATATAGCTGTCCCAGTACTGTCAATCCCATTTTTATGTTAACATGGACTCCAATTTATCCATTAAAGAAAGAAATTAACTAAAACATTGTATTTCAGTATTTGAGTTTACAGCTGGATGAGAAACTGAATTAAACAATGTTGATAAAAATAAGATTTTGATTTTTTTAAAACACAAATGTGTGAGTAAATAAAGCTGTGGTACTGAATGCTTAATAGAGTGTGTTCCCTGAATTCCACTGTTATAGCTGCACTTTTGTTGATGATATTTGTCAGTTTGCACTAGTAAATTGCTCTTCCCCCCACCCCTTCTTAGCTTTACTAATATATTCAGAATTAAAAGCCGCTGCCAGTTATTCTGTTCATGCAGATGTTGGTTTATCTCTTGGCTTTGAGGACTGTAGGCTTTCCATTTTAGTATGAATATTGTGGTGCCATTTTTCATATATCTTTCTGTCAGTATTGTCATTTCAGATACTTAAACCATACTGAAAATGAAAAGTACATAAAACTTTAGTAGGTTTGAGAAAGAGTTCATTGCTTTGTATAATAGGATGCCAATTAGAGCCATAATAGGTCTAACGGGACAATCTCTTTTATGGGTTTTCATCACATCATTTAGTAATATTGTAACTGGTATAGAGAGCTGCAGTGGAGCTTTTAAAATGGGTTTATCAAACAATGCATAGGTGTCCCTCAATACAATGTTGTTTTACAAATCACAGGATAAGTTACTTTGTGCTGAGAAGAGTGTTTATGAGTTGTCACAGTATTTGAATGCTTATTAGTAACATGCAGCTTTCCCATTAAAATTCCATTGTAATTCAACTGGATTCATTTTACAAACAATTGATTTTCAATAGAATTTCACAGGGGGAAAAACATGTTGGTTAACAGTTGCCAGCAACGTTGCGTCCTCAGTCTAGTACTGCATCCCCTCCCTCTAGAAAATGCCTGCCTCTCTTCCCACCAAAGCTATCAAAATGGGTACATGTAAATGGATTGCATGCTATATATTTTAACCATGAAATGTAATAAGATATACATTTGAAGTTTGTTATATTTTGAAATATGAGTGAAGTATGAAGAACATCAGTTTATATGAATTTCACTAATTATAGCTATATTTTTGAGGGGGTCAACAAGCATGCGGACAAAGGAGATCCAGTGGATATAGTGTATTTAGATTTTCAGAAAGCCTTTGACAAGGTCCCTCAGCAAAGGCTCTTAAGCAAAGTAAGCAGTCATGGGATAGGAGGGAAGGTTCTCTCATGGATTGGTAACTGGTTAAAATATAGGAAACAAAGGATAGGAATAAATGGTCAGTTTTCAGAATGGAGTAGGGTGACCAGATGTCCTGTTTTTAAAGGGACCGTCCTGTTTTTTGGGACTTTTTCTTATATAGGCGCCTATTACCCCCCACCCCCTGTCCCGATTTTTCACAGTTGCTATCTGGTCAACCTAGAATGGAGAGAGGTAAACAGTGGTGTCCCCCAGGGATCTGTGCTGGACCCAGTCCTATTTAACATATTCATAAATGATCTGGAAAAAGGGGTAAACAGGGAGGTGGCAAAATTTGCAGATGATACAAAATTACTAAAGATAGTTAAGTCCCAGGCAGACTGCAAAGAGCTACAAAAGGATCTCACAAAACTGGGTGACTAGGAAACAAAATGGCAGATGAAATTTAATGTTGATGAATGCAAAGTAATGCACATTGGGAAACATAATCCTAACTATACATATACAATGATGGGGTCTAAATTAGCTATTACCACTCAAGAAAGATCTTGGAGTCATTGTGGATAGTTCTTTGAAATCATCCACTCAGTGTGCAGTGGCAGTCAAAAAAGCAAACAGAATGTTGGGAATCATCAAGAAAGGGATAGATAATAAGACAGAAAATATCATATTGCTTCTATATAAATCCATGGTACACCCACACCTTGAATATTGTGTGCAGATGTGGTCTCCCCGTCTCAAAAAAGATATATTGGAATTGGAAAAGGTTCAGAAAAGGGCAACAAAAATGATTAGGGGTATAGAACGGCTTCCGTATGAGGAGAGATTAATAAAACTGAGACTTTTCAGCTTGGAAAAGAGGCGACTAAGGGGTGAAATGATAGAGGTCTATAAAATCATGAGTGGTATAGACAAAGTAAATAAGGAAGTGTTATTTACTCCTTCTCATAATACAAGAACAAGGGGCCACCAAATGAAATTAATAGGTAGCAGGTTTAAAACAAACACAAGAAAGTATTTTTTCACGCAATGCACTGTCAGCCTCTGGAGCTCCTTGCCAGAGGGTGTTGTGAAGGTCAATACTATAATGGGGTTCAAAAGGGAGCTAGATAGATTCACGGAAGCTAGGTCCATCAATGACTATTAGCCAGGATGGGCAGGAATGGTGTCCCTAGCATCTGTTTGCCAGAAGCTGGGATTGGGTGACAGGGCATGGCTCACTTGATGATAACCTGTCTGATCATTCCCTTTGGGACACCTGCCATTTGTCACTGTCAGAGGACAGGATATTGGGCTTCATGGACCTTTGGTCTCACCCAGCATGGCCATTCTTATGTTCTTATGCACTAGAAAGCATTTAATAGGATTAGGGAAAGAGTAAGAATACTCATCAAGGGACTGATTTTGCAACCTTTAATCATGGTGAGTAGTACTTAAAGTAGTTCCATATCTCTGGACTGAGGGTCTGAATCCCACTCAAGTAAGCATTTAACCAGATGATTAATTCCATCCATATACGGCAAAACATTTAGGTATGTGCTGTGCTTTTAAACACACATAAATCCCATTGAAAACAATCAAATTTAAGCACGTTTAACTTTTGGCATGAGTTTAAGTGCCGAGTCAAGGCCTCAATGAACTCAGTGGCTACGTCTACACTGTGCTGATAAACTTGTGGCACCAAGGCATGGCTACACTTGCAGATGTAGAGCGCTGTGAGTTAAACCCACCCTCGGAGAGCACACTGTCAGATTCAAGCGCACTGGCATGGCCACATTAGCAGCTCTTGCAAGGCCACAAAGAGCAGTGCATTGTGGTAGCTATCCCAGCATGCAAGTGGCTGCAACATGCTTTTCAAATGGGAGGGTGGGGTGGAGTGTGACAGGGAGTGTTGTGTGTGGGGGGAGAGAGAGTGAGTTTTGGGGGGGGGCAAGAGCATGTCAGCATGCTGTCTTGTAAGGTCAGAAAGCAGCAGACTCCCTCTCCCTGCCCCTCTCTCTCTCACTCTCTCAACAGCAGCATTCCACAGTAATGGTTGCTTTGTCCCAGATCAAATAAGCATGCCGGCTGTCAGACATGGAGCTTTGCAAGGGCATATCCGCATTTCTACAGCCAAGTTCAAAACAATGACAAGAGTGGCCACTTGACTTAAGGGTATTATGGGATGTTTCCGGAGGCCGATCAAAGCGCAGTAATGCAACACCCCATTCACACTGACGCTGGGACGTTTCAGCCGAGGCACAGCAAGCGTTATGCTTCTTGTGGAGGTGGATTACGAGGAGCACTCCAGATGCAGAGTCCATGCCCTCTAATTGCTTTGCCGGTGTGGATAGGTCGTGAGTTAGGGCACCTGGGGCTTCTTTAATGTACTCTAACTTGCAAGTGTAGCCAAGCCCCAAGTCTCAGACTCTGGCTTGC
The DNA here is from genome assembly GCF_020497125.1 of Mauremys mutica. Taxonomy (NCBI): domain Eukaryota; kingdom Metazoa; phylum Chordata; order Testudines; family Geoemydidae; genus Mauremys; species Mauremys mutica. The sequence goes on along the minus strand of NC_059079.1, from coordinate 49,494,174 downwards.
AGTGCTTGGACTGCAGAGCTATAAAACTGCAATGTAGACATTCTGGCTCAGGCTGGAGCCCAGGCTCTGAGACCCTCCCCCTTGCAGGACCTCAGTGCCTGGACTCCTGTCTGAGCCTAAACCTCTATGTTGTAATTTTACAGCCCTGCAGCTCAAGGCCCATGACCCTGAGTCAGCCGATCTGGGCCTGCTGCCTCCATGCTGTGGGTCTTTTCTTGCAGTGTAGACATACCTGTGAGACTATTTGGCATGAGAGATGGAATCAGGTCCTAAATCTGGAAATCCTAAACATTAACATATTATACACTAAATAGTATAATTAATATTATGAGTTATTTGACCCCTTTATTCAAGGGTAATGCAATAAAAAATACTCGAGGAGTCTCTTATTAGGTGGCTTTACATTTATGCAAAAGGATTATTCTTGTTCTGTCAGAAGTGACAAGCTACTGTTTCAATCCATGTTAAACATATTGTTTCTTGTTATCTCATTCAGTGTCTACTACTGCACTTCTCGCTCGCTCTCTGTAACAAGAAAAGGAATACTTTATCTGACCCAGGGATACAGGGACTCATGAGTCATAGATACTAAATGACAATTATTTTCTACATAAAATGTTTCTGAGGGGTATGTAGGCTGTGCTACTGAAAAGGGAAATGTCAAGAATGCACTGCCATTACTGTTTTCCATTCCACCCGACCTTTCACACTTGTTTTGTCAGTTTTCAGTATGCTCTCATCAAATAAATCTGTTTTCTTAGTTTCAGATAAAGAGAAAATATACAAATGTGCTCCTCTTGTTCTATACCATTTTGCTCTCAAAAGAATGTTTGGGGTTTTTTACTAGATCAATCACTAAGTAGTTCTCACAGCTTACAAATGAGGGCCATCGAAGTTATTGTTACTTTAAAGCTATATGCTTTAAATTCATGACGTGGTTCCAGATTGTCTCTAAGGGATGTCTGATTGTTATAGGTGAAAACTATAGCACATTGTTCAGTTCCTTGACAATTTATAGCTGAAAACCCCTTATTTTCAGTCATAGTCTCCCCTCAGGATGTAAATATCTCATACTGAAGTCAGTGAGTTACTTGTCCTCTGTGGCAGGGAATAAGCCTCCAGGAGTTTTAATTTGCTCGTCTGCGTTATCTCCTTCTATTCTAAAACTGAATATTGCCATATACGTACAGTGAATTTCTTCATTAAAACCAGGGTTGATATTTTAACTCTGGGCAAATATAGAGCCATGATATGCTGATAGAAGTTAATCTAATAACATATGCTTTTATAATCTTTCTGCAGTCTAATGCTGCAGAGGACACTTCCATTAATTTGCAGTTACCATACAATATACTCTATATAATCGCCATTTTTATGTGGACACAGAAACAATGAGATGCATGCCAAAGTAGGGCTCAATGCAGAGATTATAATTTTATTGAAACCCTTAACTATTCCTCCCCAGCTACCCCACAGGGCTGTTCCAGTGCAGATATCAATTGGGCACAAAGATTCTGGACTCTACAAATGTGAGGGCAGGAATAAGGACAATTGCCCCTCTACATCCTTAGGCCTGTTCAGGGACCCTGGCTGGAAGCCAGAATCCCAACCCTCTCCTCTTCTCCATGTATGAAGTAGGAGAAATTAGATAAGGGGAGCCACAGTCCATGTAAGACATAGATGCAGACCCTTTCACGGTGCAATGCCATGCTTGGGCCTCATGGCTAACAGTCCATTGAGTTGTAGGGAATTCACATTGGACCTTTTCTAACCCATCAACTGCATTAAAACTCATTAAAATTACAGCAGACAAAACAGCAGGCAAGAGCTAGCAGAAGCTACCTTCTCCTAATCCCCCCTTCACCCATCCTGGCAATCAAGAACCTGTCAACCAGCTCCTACTGGCTCCTCCATCCAATGGAAGCAAGAGTAGATGGATACGAGATTGCCATGTGAGTTGCCTCTCCTCCCCCTGAGCACATGTGGAGGGAATTAACAAGAAATGAGTAGCACCTTCCTCCAACTCCATTCACTCAGGCTTCAGGGAGGAAGGGAAACCAGAAAGAGAACATGTAGGACTGCCTCAGCCATACTTGTGAGGTGATCTCTGCTTCCATCCTCCAACCCATGAAGTGGAGGAAAGGGATCTTTATTGCCTCCAGACACATCAAACTCACAGCCCGTCTAGCGAGATGAGTACTTGTCATATATATGTAACTTAAAGTTTAGGATAACCTTATGACATTTTCAGAGGGGTAGCCGTGTTAGTCTGGATCTGTAAAAGCAGCAAAGAATCCTGTGGCACCTTATAGACTAACAGACATATTGGAGCATGAGCTTTCGTGGGTGAATACCCACTTCGTCGGATGCATGTAATGGAAATTTCCAGAGGCAGGTATATATATGCAAGCAAGAGGCAGGCTGGAGATAACGAGGTTAGTTCAATCAGAGAGGATGAGGCCCTCTTCTAGCAGTTGAGGTGTGAACACCAAGGGAGGAGAAACTGCTTTTGTAGTTGGCTAGCCATTCACAGTCTTTGTTTAATCCTGAGCTGATGGTGTCAAATTTGCAGATGAACTGAGGCTCAGCAGTTTTTCTCTTTGAAGTCTGGTCCTGAAGTTTTTTTGCTGCAAGATGGCTACCTTTAAATCTGCTATTGTGTGTCCAGTGGGATGTTTGTGTAGAGAGCCTCTACGTCCATAGTGGCTAGGATGGTGTTTTCTGGAAGGTCACCAATGCATTGTAGTTTTCTCAGGAAATCAGTGGTGTCATGGAGATAGCTGGGAGTGCTGGTGGCATAGGGTCTGAATAGAGAGTCCACATATCCAGACAGTCCTTCAGTGAGAGTGCCAATGCCTGAGATGATGGGATGTCCAGGATTTCCGGGTTTGTGGATCTTGGGTAGTAGATAGAATAACCCTGGTCAGGGCTCTAAGGGTATGTTGATTTGTTCCAGTGTTAGTGTAGGGAATGTCCTGAGTAGATGGTGCAGTTTCTTAGTGTATTCCTCAGTGGGATCTGAGGGAAGTGGCCTGTAGAATTTGGTATTAGAGAGTTGTCTGGAGGCCTCCTTTTGGTAGTCAGACCTGTTCATGACATTAATATCTCATTTTCACAGAGGCCTTGGAGGAGACAACAGTTTTATAGCTTTATTCCAGTGTACTTAAGTACAACAAAAACAAGATAATGCAGAGCACACAAACTAAAATTACAGAAGCTGAAAAGACATAATTTCAGTCCGTTTTACCTGGAGCTTCTTAAATTGAGAATAAGGGTTTCTTAAAACCACAGGTGTATGCTTTTAGCTATTTAGAACTTACAACTCAAAACAATTCATTTTAAAGTAGGATGTCCTGGGATATCTTGATTTTGCAAGTTTAATGGTACTCTCACTCTATTTTTAAGAAACATCTTGAACTAAATATGATAATCTGGACACGGTTCCCATAATCCTAAAAAGTCATTTCAACAAAATCTTAAGGTTTTTCAGATATATTTCATAAGTGCTGGTGTGCTCAGCACATACAATGCACACTATGGTTGGTCCCTGCCGTGAGGAGTTTACAGTCTAAAAAGGATTAGATAGAATAGACAGCACACATCAGGAAGGCCTGTGAAATGAGTGAGTAGGACTTAATAATATTTGTTGTTCATTGTATTGTTGATTCACTTCTTCAGGATATGACAGAAAAGTCTTTAGCAGCGATATGAATGACGTGTGTGGTGTCTTGGCAGATTGGGATAGGAAGGACATTCTCTTCAGAGATAACAATATGGAAAAGGTATAGAAAAGTTTGCAGGAGAAAAGGATACATGGAGCAGTGAATGGATTTTTAAATTATAAATATGATCATAATGCTAAGGAATTTAACAAAAAAAATCAGCTTGGGTGTACATTGAGCACTGATTTCTAGCATTCTCTGATGGTCTAGATTAAAGAAATGGGTTTCCCTGAGCTTGCCTGTGAACTCTAAGGGCTTGTGAAAAGCTCGGGAAACTTTTCTTAGGAGTAATTATTTATGCACCTATTAAGTGGTCTTATTTTTTTAAGCAGCATACAGGAGTAAGATACCATATCACTGTTGTCTTTATCTTCACTGACTTCAGTTTTTGCATTTCTCTACTGTCTCTGTGACTTTGCTACTTGCTCAAGAGAGTAAGTCAATGGGGCTTTGGAGAAATGATAGCTCGGGGGTAAATGAAGAGAAATAGCAACCTGGACATTTTCTTCCTAGTACTTTTTTTTGTTTTTTGCAACAGAGAAGAAAGCAGAAAGGGAGGTATAACAGAGCAGAGTTTGGTAACTGAATGTATGTCCTGAGGTGTATTATTTGAGTATATCTTCAAATAGGGTTGCCAAACCTCCAGGATTGGCCTGGAGTCTCCAGGAAATAAAGATTAAACTTTAATTAAAGATTGTCATGTGATGAAATCTCCAGGAACACATCCCCAACCAAAATTGACAACCCTATCTTCAAATCACCTAAAAATCTACTATTGCTGGAGTAGAAAGTAAATGGGAAGATTTAGCAGCACAAACTAAACTGGTTACTGGGTTGTGTGGTTTTTTTTAAAGACAAGAATAGGAGGTGGGAAAAATGCACTGATAAAGAAGAATTCCTGTTAGCAGTGAAAAGCTGAAATGATGGAGAATGCAATTAATTCTCTCCTGTCCCCCTCCCCCTGGAACTTAAGGATTCTAAGACAGATTTCCGCTCTAGAAGGTTAAGATCTAAAGGGCATATAACCATTCTCTTCTGTCTGAGTTTCAGAAGAGAAATTTGATCCTCACATTGCCTGGAAAGAAAATGAAACCTTTTAGATTCTGATTTTGTAACAAATGTCCAGGTCATGCTACATGAGAGGGAGAAAAGAAATCTGACAGGACTTCTGGGACTTTAATTACAACTTTGTTTCAGAACAGATAGAGACATAGTGTTAACTACTGTGAACAAAAAGAAAACACTATCATTATAAGCAAATGCACTTTAGCTAAGAGTAGGGTGTCAAGTTTAATTTAATCTTGCTGATTTAGTTTGTATTAGTAGCTGAATTTTCTAAGTTACATATCCACCTATTCTGATGGATGGTAAATAATATGATGGTGCAGACCATGCCATTTTAGAATCCACTCTTGTAAATATAACAGAACTCTTTGCTGCACAATTTTAGATCCCGATTCTGAAAATCACCCCAGACTCTGTGCAGATGCATCATTGATCAGGACACACAGGCAGATGAACAAGACACATGCACTAGATTTAAATCAACAGGCCACCACTTTACTTATTTAACACTATGCCCCATACTCTGCTCTTACATACCAGGCAATTAACTGGGTCCAGTGCAGTGTAGTCATACCTTACAACCACCCTTAGGACTCAGCTCCCTTTTGAATTCTTTCCACCTCCCCCAACATGAAGGCGTGGAGGCTCAAGATACCAAGCGAGGACCTCAGTCAGCAAAGACTTCAGATCTCTCCCTTTTTTTCCTGTATGTAAAAGCACCACCAGCAAATTCCAAGATCTCATTTAACTCTGGGGGCAGGTTCCTTTTAGCTTTATTCATCCTGGTCATCAGCTGCAAGTTGTGACAAGCTAAGCTGTCTTTCACCCACCCCACAGTATTACATTTGAAGTCTTACTGCTGTCACCTAAGGTGTACCACCATGGTGCTGGAAAGAGAGCAGAATTCTTGCCAGTTTGGTCCAATGGAAAAATTCCTTTTTGATTCTAAACTGGCTGATCCGTCAGCATTCTAATTACAACAGAAGCAACACTATGCAGTCATGCACACTCTCTCGTGTCTGCCTCCTTTCATCTGGGCACTGGATTCTCCCCTGCAGTCCATTCATCATTTCCTCCCCCATTGATTTCGAGAGAAAGGTATTGTGTCTGCATTCAGTGAATTGCCAGATCCAGGGCCTTGTGTTTTATAATGTCCTTGCTTTCTGAAAGCACCATCTTGACAGATCTGATTTGTGGGTCTGATTTTTCTCTCTACAATTTTCATAGCTTAACAAATGAAAATAATTTAAAGCACAATACTCAATAGTTTGCTTTTCAGTTCTCCTAAGAATAAGGAATTAACTTGAGTTTGAGTCAGGCATAGTTTGGTGTTTCTTTACACAGTGCAAACTTTCCCACAAATGTAAACATGAGCACCTGAATCAGGACCAGGTTTTGACATAGGCACAATTGGCATGTGTTTAAGGCCTCAGCTTCCCAGAGTCATGTGATGAAATCAGAATCTCAGATTTCTTTTCCCTGGGTTGTAAAGAAAATCTTGAAAATATGAAGCAAATTTAACCCAAAGTAGTGATGTGTCTGAGTCTGCAGACAGTGTCCACCAGAAGGAAAAGCAGCAGCCATTAGAAAGGAGGAGAGGGAGCAGCCAGACTTGATTGATACTTTCCATCAGATCAGCCCAAACCCATTATTGTTTGGTGTGAGAAGGGGCAGTGCCTCTCTTCCCATCATTGCTGGTGCAAAATGGCACCAGTGGAGGGAGGTTGGAATTGGAAGTTGAGAGGGGAACCTCCAGCAGCCACTGCTGCCTCCTGGGAGCAGGAGGGGAAAGAACAACTGCTGGTTCATTGAGAAGCATTGCACTTAATCATTGTTTGTGAAATGGTTTAATTCTGAAACCCTAGAGCCCAGAGCAATCTTCCTATTAATATACAAATAAGACTTTGGGATTGAAATGCTTTATAGTTTAGGAATGTCAAATACTTTCTAGACTGGCATTTACCTTAATTTTAATGTAATGTGAATACTTTTATTTTGTTGAATCATTTCACTTGTCTCCACTTTAAAAACAAAACAAATCTTTGGCCGTGAACTCAGAGGTGGATTAGGGGTTTGTGGTGTCCTGGGACAGCACAAGTGGAGGCCCCTGCCTGCCCCTTCCACCTGAAGCCTCCCCCACCCCACCAGTGCTCCTGCCAGGGAAATGGCATCAGGGTGCAGGGCCTTGCCCCACCTCTCCCCCCTGCCCAGCACTCCTGCAAGGGAGCTAGGTCAGGGCACGGGGGCTTCCCCTGCTCCCCGGCAGGAGTGCCAGGCAGATAGAGCAGGGAAAGCTCTGCACCTCAATCCCCCGCTCCCCCATCAGGAGCACCAGCGGGCGCAGCAGTGGGGGGCACAGGTGTGCCCATTTTTCCAGGGGGACCCCAATTGGCTGGGGCCCCTGGGCATGGGCCCCATTGGACCAGTGGCTAATCCATCACTGTGTGGACTATCCTACCCAAAACCAAATGCTGAACATTCTGCAAACTGATGGGTGTAAGACAAACTCTGCTTCCAAGTTAGTGCTGCTTTCAGAAAAGCGACAGATTAAAATGTAGCCAATATTAGAAATTTGTACTGAGAAAACACAGCTAAAAATGACCACAAGTGTCCCTTTTTTTCCCATAAGCACACTTTAATGATGAAACACATTTCAGTTGCAAATATACTCAGCACAGAATGTTTTATTTTTATCCCCTGCATTGGGAATGGATACTGATGCAATGGTTTTATTTTACTGAAGATCCAAAATATAATTTTTAAGCTCATTAACCTGTAACGTAAGGCTTAGATATTAGAACAGACATAGACAAATATATTCAATCACGATAATGGAGCTTGTGGACCAATGTAAGCACTTTCTGCTGTATATTAATGTGGTGTCTTGCATATTGTGAAATGGCAAATAAGTAAATAAATTCTAAAGATTCATGAGAAGCCTGAACTGTCAAATCCAATTTTTAACTACAAATTGTCTCTCTTTAGGAAAATGGATCTACAAATGTGGTGTAGCAGCTCATATAATTATTGCCTAAGCATCTTTGGGACCTACATATCTATATTATAACTCCAAGTTTAGTATGTATCCTTTTTCTTCTTTTCTATAACACTTCTGGTATTTAAAAGAAAACTGAAATGTAAAGCCAAGCCATAGACACATGATTAAATCTATAGATTCAGCTGCAACTATAATAGAAATAAATACTAATACTAGCAATAGTAAAAATCTGATTCATCTTCTAAGCATGATAGATCTTAAGATGATGATGTGCCGTGGAGTTTTTTGGGGAAGCAGAATAATTGTGGAATGCAAGCGTGCAGTGGAGGGCAGTATTTTTATAAATAAATCTTACAGTAGTGGATTTTACAGTGCATTTGTGGAATTGTGATTATTTTAAATCCTTTCCTTAGTAAAATGTGTTATTTTTAACCTCTCATCTGATATATCTTAAATTCAATATAGACAGTCTTTTTGTCCATACTGAATTTAAGATATATCACTCGGTCCTGACTGGGAACTTTGTACTACAGCAGTACCTGTAATAAAAGTTCAATGAAAGTCCTGGGGTTTGGTGGCTAAACCAAAAAGTAGGGGGGATTCAGTTTGGATCAACCCAAAATGACATTTTAAAAAATGGTGAAATTAAAAAATGTTTCATTTTGTTCAACTCAAAGCTATATGCTTTGTTTAGTTTTTGAAGGATTTTTACTTCTGTCAATTGAAATGAAAATAATTTCAAATTGAAAAATCAAAATGTTTTGTTTAAAAAACATTGTAACAAAACATATCAACTTTTGCAGAATGTTTTGGATGAAACATCTCTGAATTAAAAAATAAAATAAAATTACCCAGCTCTAATTGTATACAATTTCTTACATATTGATTCTGCAATTCTTAGTATGCAGGCAGATGATGAAGTCAATGGGGCTTTACCTGGATGCAGCACTTCACCTGCCTGCTGTTTAGTTGAAGGATCAGAAACTTCTTGTTTCCTGGACTGCATTTTTGTTTTCAGTATGTTTGTAGAGTGATAGTACAATCTCCCAGTCCCAGTTAGGACTAAATGCTATTGTAAAGAGTAAATTAAATAAATAAAAATAAGAAGGAACATATCTGCTTGTGTTGGAACCATAAGGTGATACATATGTTATCACACTACCTTAGTAAATTTACTAGAACTTGTTCCTAGAGATTTTACAGGTGAGATGCTGAAATGTTGGCAAAAGGCAGAAGATGTCAGTGAAAGATGAAGAGCATATACACAAAACAGCCAGTTTCATATTTATTGTTGGAGATTTCAGATGCTGCTTTACTGCATCTCTTTACTGTTGGAACATTCCAGTGCACACTCCCTAGTTTGTTTTGAGACTAAACAAGAGGTCCCCTAGGCATTGGTGCTGTGATTCAAACACACTCCTATTTTCTAGCTAATGAGAAAAGACCAGCTCCATCTGTAATGAACTGAACATTTTCAGCGATATTACCTTTCCGAGAGGCATGCTGACAGAGAACACCAATAAAAGAAAATTAAATGTATAGCACATTTTCCCATTCTTTAGAGTGGGTCAAATATCCAGTAGAAAAGAAAAGAAAATCACATAAAATGGAAATATACAGAAACCACATTAGCTTTTTTGCTTCCCATTAGCGTTTTGTAATGTTCATGCTAATGGGAAGCTTTATTTCCAGGAAATGATCAGGATATACAAAGTAAGAATTGCAACAAAATTATTCTCTGCAATTTTAGAAATTTGTATATGTCTGTTGGATTTGAAATGCTCAGGAACTCCTAGGCACTGCACAAAACCAAACTGTTTTCATAATTCTTTTTACATCTTTAGGTTATACCATTTTCTTTCCCCCTCCATTCCCTCTCTGGAGGACTCCATTCCAGTCACTCTGTTCTGGCTCATTGGAGGGTAACTAGTCATCCAAGTGCTCGAGAATATTATATCAGTAGGTGCAGGGCAACCTTCTCACTTACTGTTTCTGGGGACCGCTATTAAGAGTTTTCTCCCATTTATGTGCAGTTTTCAAATTCATGGGGCTACCATTAAGATTCATTCTTGGATAATGCTACTGTTCCCCTCCATTTTAACACTGTTACTTTGTCTCAAGTCCTATATTGAATCTAGCCCTTATAAGGATAGTTATCTAATCATTTAACATCTATCTATTTTAATCTTTATCTAACATGTTTTAGTATCTAAGCAATTCATATCTAAAATCCATCATACTGTTGGTGGCAACCTAATTTAGTATAATTTGCTGTTACCTCCCAGAAACTTGTGTACCCCTTCCCCTCATCCTACTTCTATTGTTTGTGTGATTTGGTGTGGGAAATGACTATGCTTTAGACCAGCGGTTCTCAACCAGTGGTACATGTACCCCTGGGGGTATGCAGAGGTTCTCCAAGGGATATGTCAACTCATCTAGATCAGTGTTTCTCAACCTGGGGGTCGGGGAATGGGTTGCGGGGTTACAATTGCAGGGCTGGCATTAGGGAGTGGCAAGCAGGGCAATTGCCTGGGACTCCATGCCACAGGGGGACCCATGAAGCTAAGTTATATGCTTCAGCCCCAAATGGTTAGCCTGGGGCTTCAGACTCCTGAAAGGGTTACAGTAGTCTGGAAAGGTTGAGAACCCCTGCTTTATATTGTCAGCTTCTTGAAGCTGTTCAGTGATAAGCCCAGATCATGCTCTGTGGGTCTCTGCATAGAAAGAACCTTCTATGTGGGCTCTCCCTGCCTGTGCAAAGGGCAGGTAGTAGGGCTCATCCATCCTTTGTGGGCCCAGAATCTGTGAAGGGTTAGGTGGTAAGAAGAGGCAATGAGAGACATGCATGATTCCTTGTAGTCAATATGCTCATCAGTTTATGATCCTGAGGCTTCATTAACTTGTGATTAGAGTCCCTTGTGCACTATGTAACTCTCCTGTAGAGGGAGGTTTTAGGGGGAACAGCTGGCACAGAAAGCCTTGTTGTCAGCATGGATCCAATGAAGCCATACTGGCAAGCCACCAGGGGAGAGCTGCAGGAGGTCATTAAAGGGGGTTTGGACGCAGGGCATACATGCAGATCTTCCTGGGCTTCTGTAACTCCTCTGAGATCACTCAGTTCTGTAGGCCAAACTCTCTCTGTTGCTTCTCTGGGGAGAGGACACAGCAATGCCCTACCTCATGGAAGATTTTAAAAGATGCTGCAGGCGCTTTGTGGTCCCATCACATGGTTCATTCACCACTGGGTTGCCTCTTCCTGGTTGCTCTGAGGATTAGTTCCTGCCAGGTGTGACACCCCTTCCATTGCTCATTCAGATCCCCCACAACCTCCTTCTCTAAGACTTGGAGTGCTTTCTTCATGGCTTGGTTGCTCCCTCTTCATGGCTTGGTCCTTTGGCCAGGTCACTATAGTCCTTTCTTTCTGTGATATCAATCTACTGGATAAATTGGTATCAAGTTCTTTCTGTAGTATCAGCTACTGGATAAATTGTCTCAGGCAGTGTTCACCTCCACTGCCCAACTACTTCCCTACTGGCTGGTAGGGAGAACCCGGGACTGTCTATTACTCCAGGTTCCAGTACATGGAGCCTCTTCCAGCAACCTCAGCCTGCTCACTCATAGACCACATTACTGCTTCCTTGTGTTTCTTCCTATTTCTTTTCCTACCTTCTGGCCAGTCCTTGGGTTAGCAGTGGAGTTTCCTCTGCTCCCCATGGCTATCTCACCACTCTCTGGTTCTTGCCAGAGTATGTCTCCCAAGGCAGGATCTCAGGACTTATTGCCTCTTGTCTGTTGCCATCTCCCCTCCTCTCTAGGGAGAAACTGCAGAATTCCTCCCAGCAGCCCCCTTCTGCTCTCAGCATCTTGGCTTTATACAAACCCAGCCTGCTGTTGCCCAGCTGGGCTTCACCTTCATGCATGGGTTACTTAAGCCAGTGGTTCTCAACCAGCGGTACATGTACCCCTGGAGGCACTCAGAGGTCTTCTAGGGGATACATCAACTCATCTAGATATTTGCCTAGTTTAAAAACAGGCTACATAAAAAGCACTAGTGAAGTCAGTACAAACTAAAATTTCATAGACAATTATTTGTTTATACTGCTCTGTATATTAGACACTGAAATGTATGTACAATATTTTTATTCCAATTGATTTATTTTATAATTATATGGTAAACAATGAGAAAGTAAGGCATTTTTCAGTAATAGTGTTCTGTGAGACTTGTATTTTTGTCTAATTTTGTAAGTTTTTAAGTGAGGTAAAACTTGGGGGGCAAGTCAGACTCTTGAAAGGGGAACAGTAGTCTGGAAAGGTTGAGAGTCAGTGACATAGTAGGGGTTAATTCAGTTAATTGGCCCCTTCTCAGCCTCATTAATCCTTTTGAGGCTAGTGAGGGGTGAACACCCCATCACAGGTTCCTATGTCCTTCCCTCTCTCACTGCCCCTGAACCCCAGGATACATTTTGGCTCAAAGGGCCAAATTCTCATTTATGCTATGACCCCTTTAAGAAGCTATGACAGAGTAAAGAAGCCTGAAGGCGGATGTAAGTTACAGTTTCATCCATGTTAAATTGTCCTATTATAATTGGCTCATAGTTTTTACACGTCAAGGTTTTGGGAGGTTATCTTCAATTTATTTTTAAATATTCAATTTTTTTTTAAATCAACACAAGGTATGAACTCTTGATATGTGTCAATATTATGTCTGACTTGTGTAAAAAGTTCCTATATGACTTAGCCTAAAATACATATTTACAGTGACAGATTGTACAAATGGGCAATTATTATAATTAAATCAAGAAAATCATTTCTAATGCAAAAAGGGTTTTAAATAATCTAAAACAGAAAGTGCCCATTATAATTAATATGTATTCCTTTGTTAGGATTATCCTGGAAGCTTTGGGATCTTGAGACTTTTTTCCTTATGAAAAGCATTTTGATTGTTTAAAAGAAAGGCAAAAGTAATACTAGGGAAATGAATAGACCCATAATACCCAGAGCATCTGCTGTTGCATTTCAAATTAAACAAGACTGTAGGTTTGTCCTTAATGTGCCTATAATTAATATAGGTAAGTTTTTCTCCATTCTTAATTATCACTCTACATCACTTCCTTAAATACATAGCTTCTTAAAGAAAAAAGGTTTAAGATTATTTCTGCATTCTGTATAATGCAACATATTTACAGTTTGTGTGTGTGCATGTGCCTAGAAGAGAGGCTACACTAATTTCAGTTTCTATGTGAAACAGTAAACCTTTCTTTTAAGAATGTACCATATCTAAACATGTAATTACTGTTCTTAGAAATGAGAGATTGCTAGAACTGTCTACAGTGAGGCTTATATCATGCAACGTTGCTAGCACTCTAATGTTAAAGGAACTTGTGTAAGAATTTTAATCTTTTTGTTTGCTAGAGCTATAGCTCTAATGATATTTGGACTTGTAAACAATGTTACCTTGCTATGTCTCCCTCACATGCTAGCCCCAGTATATTTTTATTGTTTCCTATGCAAATAACTTAGTTTTTGTACTGATTTAACAATTTCAGTTAGGGGATATGAATTTTATTTTTATACTGATGTAGGTAAACTGATACAACACCCCAATATGGATGCAGTTATCCTAGTATTGTTTATTCATTGTATAGGAATACTGTTTTAATGTCATTCACACTAGGATGTTGTACAGATCTACATATGTCAGTTTCTAATCTGATCTGCAGTTTTGTACGTGGCTATAACTTTCAGTTAGTGCCACCAAGGCATTACCTATCCATTTGTAGATAACACAACAGAGAAATCTAATAAAAAATGGAGACTTTTCTGACTGGGAAACTAGTCTGGTATAAAGGATAGGGTGATTAATGAACTGTCACCTTAAACTTTCCAATTGTACATCAGATGAATTGTTATGGTTACCTCAGTATTTGCACTGTTCCCTTGTACTTCCCTAAGACCATTAGGTGACTACTACATACACAACAATGTTCAACAATAGCGTCAAGTGTGTCATGAAGAGGATGGAATCTAGCCCTAACACCCCTGCTGAGAATACCGATGGTAGATCACTGATTAGAGACAAATTCACAGTCCTCTGTAAGTCTGTTCCCTTGTGAGGATTCGCTACTGTCACCTTCTCCATGGGTTCTGTAAATTGTGGGGACACTTTCATCGCACCCTCAGTGAAAATGTAAGTCCCACTTGTAGAAGCTGCCAAGCAGATGTGCTGAATCAGCACACACTTGGCTAACCTCACTTGGGCCGTGCTGTCTGGGTGCCTGCAAGCCTCCTGGTGGAGGGAGGTTTGCCAGCATCTTATGCCACCAAAATTGCTCTCATTGCTAACTTATTGACACCAGGGGTCTTATGCCAGACTGTGGTGCTAGCAGAATGATTCTGTTTCCATACAAAAATAATTCAAAAATATCAAATAATACAAAAACAAATCTCTTAGAAGTAGCTAGAGTGCAAAATGGTATCCTCTCCAGATAGCATCTTATTTCTCAAATGAAGAATAAATAAAATCTGATCAAATAAATTACCATCTATAAAATAACATGAAATAGTTTATTTGAGGCATAAAGATCATACATATGTAAGCACTAACAATGTGTGCTACCCAGTGACTACGAGCTGTTTGTTTATTCATTAGATCTTCAAAAAACCTACATTGCCTCAAGATATAGAAGACAGATGAATCTAAACTTCACAAGCAAATTATACCATCAGCTCCACAGGGTTCTACAGTTGATAATAGAGTATCACCAAGAAGTTTGAAAGACTGAACGACAAAGGAAAGAAAAACAGTTACAAATTGAAAATCATTGTGATAACTCAAACAGACAATACCGATTAATTTTATATGCAAACTTTGTATCACAGTTTTGTTTAGTGTAGACTTCTCTTCAGCAACTTGTATCTTTTTGCAGGCTCACCCTGTCATGAATTTTGACAGCAAAATTTACCTTAAATTACCATTAAAAGATACTTTAAACTCCAGCTAATAAACTTGATTTTATTGAAGTAGTTTTTTTGTCAAGCATACAAATGGAATCAAACAGCAGCTAGTTACACATTGTGAAGCAGGTTTAACATCATCCACAACCATGGGTGGCGTGTATAAGAGGCTGGGGGAGGCTAAGTCTCCCCAAAATAATTTACCTGAATCATCAGGCCAAAAAAAAAAAAAAAGGCTGGCCATGAAGGGAGCAAATGCCTGACGCAGGTCACCTCCCTTTCGAGGCTCATCATTTCCTTTTTTTTTTTTTTTCACTTTTCAGCAACTACCCCACTACAGAGGTGGGGTGGCAGGGGACCTCTCTTCCCCTTCCTGACTTTGCCAGGTGGGTGGCCTGGCTCTCCACAGCCTGCTGCCTGCCTCTAACCTTGCTGCCTCACTTCTCATGGGCTCGGGCTGTCTTCTTGCTCCAGAGGGTGGCTTTGGCACTGCCCATGCAGCCAGCCGTCCCAGCCGGCATGGCTGCATTCGAAAGCTGGCACCAGTACTGATTTACTCCAGATTTCAAATGAGCTTTGGAAGCAGGTTGGAGGCAGCCCACCGCCTTTGTGCATGAGTCTTCCTGTATATTGTTTGATTAGTAATACAAGGAAAAACTACAGAGTAGCTTCCCCAGACAAAACACTCAGACACTGCCTATGCCCACAACTGGGTTTAGCTCCTGTTTAAGCACTTACAGAAAAGCCACTTTTCCAAACTATCTTCGTACCCACCAGCTCCCATTGGGACACTTCTATAGTCTCATTTTCTAAAGAGCTCAATACTCAACGTGCGGAGATTGCTTGGTAATCTGACTACTTATTTTAGTTCCTAAATGGGAGTGGAGCTCTTTTGAAAATCTGGCCTACATTCTCAGGCACAGGCCCTTCACTACTCCTTCACTTCACAGGCCCTTCACTGGTGATTGTTCTGTGCTTTAGGAGGAGGGACAAACAGGCTGTGTTTTTTGTTGTTGCTTGCTTCTGATAACCCTAATCCAACCTCCATGGTCTCCAGTTGAACAGCATCCACTCAGGGAAACACCTGTGCTCTGCTTCTTTCTTTTCTCTGAGAGAACAATTGTCTTGAGGGGATCTTTCTCCCTTAGGTTTTCTTGTATCACTACTGGAAAGTTTCATAGTTGTTACTTTATTTCCATGGGGGATTTTTTTTTGGTAGCATTTTATCTGCCATTTCCTTTTCCATGGCTCTTTGCAGTACTGATGTAGCAGCTGAGCCTCCAATCTCTCACTTTGCTTTATTTATAAACAGTGTCTCTTTTGTCCAAGTGATTTTCTAGCTCTTCTCTGTTGTGGCCTGACCTTCTTAGCATCTGTGCAGTTTGGCCTAGGCTGCTTTAATGACATTTTAGAACCTTTTATTGGAATCCTTTCATCAACTTCCCTTTACCTTCCATTTAAGCTACCAGTCCTCACATTTAAAGCCCAGTGTGTATCTATTCCTTCCTGTTGCCCTTATTTTATTTATTCCTACTCGCTCTGTAGTTTCAACCAATCAAGAATTCCCACCTAACTGCTCAAAATATTTTCATTCACAGAAGTTTGAGCAGAGATAATTCCCCTCACCTCGGAAATGCCTCGTACACCGATAGTGTTTTATGTACCAAATTCTAACACAATACAGCTTTTTGTCTCCCTCTAGTGGCTAGACCCTTAAGAAAGGTTATGAGACTGGTACCGCCTGTGTCATAATGCTACTTATTCTTTGGCTCAAGCAGTAATAGCTTGTGGGTTTTTTGAACTGGAGGTTGTGGGTTCTGTCCCTGCAGATAACCCAGTCAAAAGACATTGTTACTTGTACAAATACAGATGGTTCTTGGAAGAGTGTTATTTTTCTTGTGTGCGCGCATGTGCATACATTCACACAGAACTTGTGCTCTCACTGTGGTCAATGAGCACAGTAATTGGGTTTTAGCTTTAGGGGCTTCTAGAGGAAGAATATGAGAGATGTAGGTGATCAAGTACTTGGCATACTTTTCTTCACTTTTTGTGTTTCAGTAGATGTTCCAATGAGCTCAGCTTGCTAATCATTGCATTTTTGGTTCAGCTCTTTCATCGTATTGGGAAGGAAGGTGACATCTTATTGTCTTCTTCATCTGCCAGTTCTAGTTCAAGCTGGACATTCTGTTACATATTACGTAAGACCTTTTATTTCCATGGTGGCATTCTCTTTTTCTCTGTGTGTGTGTCTGTCTGTCTGTCTCTCTCTCTCTCTCTCTCTCTCTCACACACACACACACACACACACACCACCACCATGAATTTTTGCTTCAATGTTTGTATGTTTTTAATTTCCTCTATCAGTAGTAGCTGGTATGTATGAAATGCCAGCTGGATTATGTGGTGGTAAGGCCTAGAGAGAGGATCCTGCTTTGCTATGTCTCTGGTCTTTCTATGTGATAGACTGTGTCTTGCAATCAAATCCATTTTGTGGGGGCAGAGGGAAGTAATCTTACAATACGCTAGTGCTTCACAGTTTTGATCTGTGACCTCACTACCTTGGGCTGGTATTAAGCTTGGGGAATACTTGGGTTTTCCATAGAAGACTTCCATCCAGGTAAATGCTAAAAGAAGTGGTGGTGGTGACTGGCGTTTGCACATTTCCCTTGGCATCTCTACTGAGCTATTCCCCTGGATGGTGGTAGAAGTGCCATCCGTTGGATGAGATGTAAAGCTGAGGTCTTAACTGCCTCTAGTAATTGGATCCTATTGCACTTTTTTTCTTTTTGCAGGGGGGGGGGGGGAGAGAGGGAGGGCAACACTATACAGTCCTAGTCCCAGAGTCCTGGTAAAATTCCAATAAAAGTATGATCTAATCTCATTTCAAAGTGGTAGCTGGGTGAGCACTGGAAACCTGATGAGAAACTAAAAACGATTTCTCCCCCCAATGGCCAGCATTGCTACTGAAAGCTGTGATAGCCTCCACCCTAAGAAAAATCATCCATGACAGGGAAAATGGGACATTCTCCTTACTGGTGCTCACCCTTGCCTGAACTCATAGAAAGCGTGCAAATCTGAGTCAGAACCACAAAAACAGCCAGCCTATTTCAAAACCTTTTTTAAGTTAAACAGATAAAAAAAGTTCATTGGAAAGAAATGTTAAAAGTAACTAAATGGTCTATGGAAGCCATTCAAGAAAAGTCTTGGGAATTTTTTTTTTGGGGGGGGAGGAGAGGAAGATGAGAATAAGAGTGTGTGTGTGTATCCAGTTTCTGAATATAAACACTCGATGATGCAAGCCATCCCCTTCCCCTCCCGCCCCCCGAGTCTCCCCAGAGCTTTTAGTTTTGAAAGGTAATTCTCTGTTTTCAGTAAGATGTGGAAATGAAGAGGCGTTGTTCTATTCTTTTGGGTTATACATTATAATGATATAATTTCACTAGTAATTGAGTTTTCCATCACACTAATTAAAAACTGAAATATAGATTAAATGAAAGGAATCGGATTCCCTAGGGACCTGTAAGTTTATTAAGTGTAACATTTGTAATCCAGTTCATGTAAGTAGAGTCAATTAAAGTTACCAAGATGTGTGTTTTTATACTTAGGCCCTCTCCCTGTTTGATTTCACAGCTCAGGGGAAAAAAAAGTAAACTTTGTTATGATTAGAGAGCCACTTACCTCCAAGTTCTGCACTCATGTTTATTTTATCATTAATCGTATCCCATTTCTTTTGGGATGCACATCTGTTATACATTCATGAAACTTATGTGAGTATATTTATATTTTAAACCAAAATAATACAATGGAAACTTGAATTATACACTGCTCTACAGGCAAAATGCTTCTGAAATAAATGTAGTCCAACTTTACTAATTCTGGGTCACTGAGAACGAAAATGATGCTTAAAATTGTTGATTGGCTCTAGTTTTCAAGATATGCTATTGGGTCAGTATATTCCTTGACCTGGGAATAGCGGAGGATAAGTGAGTTATAAAGGGAAGGGATCTCAATTTAAACCAGAAATGACTAAAATAATCTTTGACTGGATCTATGAATAAATCTATGACTGGGTTTGGACAGTACTTGCTTTTTAGGCAAAACAATGAATGATGCAATCTGAAGCTGGTATTGCGTCATACATGATATGAATTGCATCATGTTATTCCTAGAAGTCATGGATGATGCAATCATAACGAAGCTTACATCACTCTGCTGAACAAATTACCCTATATCAGCTCTAGAAATCATACAGTTTCGTGCTCTCTTATTTGTCAGTGTTTGATTTTGCAAAGGGACACACTTCTGTTTAGCCAAAGTGAGCAGAGATGCCTCGTACTTGTGTGAACAGTGCAGATAACTTCTGCTATGTTTGTGGTGAAGTGACTTTTGCATCACAAAAGCGCAGTATAAGCACCATGGTTAAGAAAGCCTATCACCTTTATTTTGGCTGCAAAATTGGAGATCAGGACAAGAGGTGGGCCCCACACATATGCTGCAACACTTGTGCAACAAATCTTCGCCAGTGGTTGAACAGGAAAAGGAAATCTATGCCTTTTGCAGTGCCAATGATTTGGAGAGAGCCAACAGATCATACCAGCAATTGTTACTTCTGCATGGTGCCTCCAGTTGGGAAAGGTGTGTCAAAGAAGAAAAAGTGGACTGTGCATTATCCAAACATTCCATCAGCTATACGCCCAGTACCCCACGGAGAAGGACTGCCAGTTCCTGATGCACCAGAATCATTCTCACTTTAGTCAGATGAGGAAGAGGAAGAGGATGAAACTTCTGGTCCTGAACCATCAGTGTCACAGGACCCACATTTTCTCCCATCCTCCTCCTCTGAACCACACCTTATAACACAAGGTGAACTGAATGACCTTGTCAGGGATTTGGAACTACCCAAGAGTAAGGCAGAGCTGTTGGGCTCCAGACTACAGCAGTGGAATCTCCTGGCAGGTGATGTTAGGGTTTCCATGTTCTGTGACTGTCAAAAGGATCTTGTCCCATTCTTCTTCATGGAAGGTGATCTTGTAGCCTGCAACAACATCGATGGTGTGATGGCAGCCCTCAACATCGTTCACGATCCAGATGAATGGAGACTGTTCATTGATTCATCGAAGACGAGTCTTAAAGCTGTTTATCTGCATAATGGCAATGTTTTGCCATCAATTCCAGTTGGTCATGCAGTCCATAGGAAGGAAACCTATGACAACATGAAACAACTTTTGAGGTGCATAAACTATGACCAACATCAGTGGCAGCTTTGTGGCGATTTGAAGGTTCTTGCTCTCTTGCTTGGTCTGCAGACTGGATACACAAAGTACTGCTATTTTCTCTGCGAATGGGATAGTCGTGCAAGAGATTCCCACTACATCAAGAAAGATTGGCCACTCTGACAGTCATTGGAGCCTGGGAGGAAAAGTGTTCAGCATCCACCACTTGTTGAATCAAGGAAGATTTTGTTACCACCCTTACACATCAAGCTGGGTCTGATGAAGAACTTCGTCAAGGCCATTGACAAAACACAAGCAGCTTTCAAGTACCTCCGTTGAAAATTTCCAAGAATAAGTGAAGCTAAGATAAAGGAAGGTGTCTTTGTTGGTCCTCAGATTCATGAACTTATTCGAGATGATGCATTTGACCATGCACTGCATGGCAAGGAAAAGACAGCATGGAAAGCCTTCCAGTTAGTGGCAATACATTTTCTCAGAAACAACAAGGCAGACAACTACAGGTTGTTGGTGGAAAACCTCCTCAAGGCATACAAAAGCCTTGGTTGCAACATGTCATTAAAGATACATTTTTTGCACTCTCATCTAGATTTTTTTCCACCAAACTGTGGAGCAGTGAGCGACGAGCACGGTGAGCGATTTCACCAGGACATTGCAACAATGGAGAAACGCTATCAGGGCAAATGGAGCCCATCAATGCTTGCAGACTATTGCTGGACAGTGACAAGAGATACTCCATTTAATGAATACAAGAGACAAGCCAAGACGCGCCAAGTAGACACTGAATAGGACTAAACTACGTACATAATAGTTTTTTGCCTTTTGTTTCATAATACATTTTAGTTAGATAACCCTTTTGCTGATTTTTAAAGTGTTACATAAACAGGACAGGTGAAATATTATCATGTAAAGCAACCATAAACACATGAAAAGACCTAGGTTTACAATTTATGATTAAAACTCTACTATCTACACAATATACATAGACATAAAATGTAAAAACTTAAATATCTTAGAAACAGTAGCCAATCAGTTGTTTTAATTGTCATATTTGAATTCAGCACATCAAAATACATAATAAATAGCACATTTTATCTCTGAAGCAGACGACTTTTCAAAAATTATAGACCAGTGTTATGAGAGAAAATTATAAACTACAGTTCAGTTACCATTGTAATGACTTTTAAAAATGAATTTGATATTAGAATCATAGAAGATTAGGGTTGGAAGAGGAGGTCATCTAGTCCAACCCTGCTCAAAGCAGGATCAACCCCAACTAAATCATCCCAGCCAGGGCTTTGTCAAGCCGGGCCTTAAAAACCTCTAAGGATGGAGATTCCACCACTTCCCCAGGTAACCCATTCCAGAGCTTTACCACCTTCCCAGTGAAATAGTTTTTCCTAATATCCAACCTAGACCTCCCCCACTGCAACTTGAGATCATTGCTCCTTGTTCTGTCATTTGCCACCACTGAGAACAGCTTAGCTCCATCCTATTTGGAACCCCCTTCAGATAGTTGAAGTCTGCTATCAAAACCACCCTCACTCTTCTCTTCTGCAGACTAAATAAGCCCAGTTCACCCAGCCTCTCCTCGTAAGTCATGTGCCCCAGCCCCCTAATCATTTTTGTTGCCCTCCGCTGGACTGTCTCCAATTTGTCCCACATCCTTTTTGGCCACGCAATACTCCAGATGTGGCCTCACCAGTGCCGAATAGAGGGGAATAATCATTTCCCTCGATCTGCTGGCAATGCTCCTACTAATGCAGCCCAGTATTCCATTAGCCTTCTTGGCATCAAGGTTACACCACTGACTCACATCCAGATTATCGTCCACTGTAATTCCCAGTCTTGTAATGTATTGACAATTATGAATGCATATATTTAAAACACATCATAATGCTACATTACTGTGTATTTTAAAACATATATATAATAGAGGGCTTAAAATATATCTTTTGTTAAGTAAGGTGATTCCATATTTTCTATGGGAAAGAGAGACTAGCACACAAAGTAAATTTAGGAGTTCAGCTCTCTACCTGCCTCTTTGGTCACTTGATCATAGCTCCTAGACCAGCTCAACAGGCTATTCTGACTCATCCAGAATTAACATAAACATAAGAACATAAGAATGGCCCTGCTGCGTCAGACCAAGGGTCCATCTAGCCCGGAATCCTGTCTTCCAACAGTGGCCAGTGCCAAGTGCCCCAAAGGGAATGAACAGACCAGGTAATCATCA
Organism: Mauremys mutica; assembly: GCF_020497125.1. Taxonomy (NCBI): domain Eukaryota; kingdom Metazoa; phylum Chordata; order Testudines; family Geoemydidae; genus Mauremys; species Mauremys mutica. The sequence continues at coordinate 49,471,968 of NC_059079.1, read as the reverse complement.
AGTGATCCATCCCCTGTTGCTCATTCCCAGCCTCTGGCAAACAGAGGCTAGTGATACCATTCCTGCCAATCCTGGTCTTGGCCTTCACAACATTCCTGCCAATCATGGTCTTGGCCTTCACAACATCCTCTGGCAAGCAGTTCCGTAGGTTGATTGTGTGTTATGTGAAGAAATATTTCCTTTTAAATAATATAATAATTTGTTTTAAACTTGCTGCCTATTAGTTTCATTTTGTGACCCCTAATGAAGTAGTAAACAACACTTCCTTATCTACTTTTCTCTATTATGCACCGGATTGGCTTGGTTTCTTCTCTATACTGTCACTTTGGGGCAGTGTTGCAGATTGTAACTCATGTAGTGCAGGAGTGCCCAACTCAACACCTAGAGGACAGTTTACAATGCCTAGCCTCACTTGATACAGAGGCTGTCCTCTTGTTATGGAGCCTGGATAGTGAGCTCACTCCTAGCTACATGGGAGAAGAAATAAGGTGATATATTTTTGCATATATACAAAATACACAATAAATGTCTTCATTTATATTTCACAAGCAATAGACATAGTCTATTCTATGTATGTGCATACATAATATTTTTGAAGATTAATCCTTAAATACATTTTTCAATATGTTCTAAAATGCATTAGAAATAAAGCTTAAAAGCATGATAGATTTATTTATTTTTTAATTTATACTTTACATATTTCTCCAGCCATTATGAAACCTACTTCTGATTTGATTGTTATCTATGTGTGCCTTCTGCAGAGAGCTGGTAATTGGCAGAGATGACCTAATAGCCTGCTAATGAGCTCTTTCCCCAATGGAACTTTAAGTCCGATTCGGGAGAGTCATTGACAGCCAAGTATTGAACTAAGATGGATAATAAATCCAGTTGAGGGCACATGTTTACATTATTGTGCACCTGGGGATCACCAGCCAGGTTTGTATAGATAGTATTTTTATTCATAGTTTCCACTGAAAGATTTAATTGTAAAAAGAAGAAAAGTACGTCTTTGGGATAACAGAAAGCATTAAATTAAGGTCTCGGGGTGTAGGCTGATATTTGTGGAGCTTTATTACTCTGATATATGACAGTTTAAAAATATATGTATTTATTTGGGTGGAGGAACAATCTCTGGCCCTCATTTTCAAGTTCTCTTGTTTTCAGAAAGATGGACAGAACTGTGAAAGGAGGAAACCATCATAAACATAAGAATACACTTTGGAACATTTTTCCATGATCAGAGCATTGGTCAGAGAGGGTTAATAGCTCAGGAGCTAGGTTGGTCTGTCAGCAGTAACAACGCCAGGATTCTTGCCTTTGTCAAAATGGAATATATCCATCTGTCCCAGGCAACAATCAGTCATTGCTAGAGATGTTGCTTTTTAAGTTAATGATCTCTTTTTTGTGTGTGGTACAACTGTTCCACCCATTCTCTCAGAGAATGTGAGGGCTGCTTAAGCAAAGAAATAGAGCTGACCTTCGCACTCTGAGATAGACCTGCCAAACATAATTGATGATGCTGGAGAGGGATCACACCCCTATGTACAGGGCTGGTGTAAGGTGTTTGAGGATAATTAGTCAGATGATTCTTTGGGGAGCACTGTAAATTTAATGACTTATTTTACATTAAGTGTGGGGTTCGGGAGAGCCCCTCTGCTGTGAAAATGCAGTACGCTTCCAACCCTGGTGCTTGGTTTGTATTTTCAAGGTTATCTTCACAATGAAAAGATCTTGAAACTTTTTCTTTAAAAGCAGCTAAGACTCTTCTTTACAGGGTGGCCCAGGGCAGCAAGTTCAATGGAGCCCATCAATCAGCACCTAACAAATTCAGAATTAGTTTATTATTTATATTTCCAAAGCACACCCCATGAGACTCTAGCCAATTCATTGGACTCTCTTGGCTAAATTGCTATGTGGTGTGTCACTATGAAAGTTTAAGGTAGTAAAAGGTTTTCTGTGGTGAAACTTTGTTGATTAAGTCACATTCTGATATGTTGTACTCAAATTGCATTTGATTACAACAAACTGCTTTTCTCCTTTAAATGGGTTTTATTTCCAGTTACTGATTACAAACTCTTAAAAGCTACCCTTCTCTAATCCCTTAGTGCCCTAGTATTCATATTGTTTGGGACTTGAGATCTGCTGTTGGCATTGGCCACAAACTGGAGACGTATCTATTACTTAGGGCTTCTTTACATGGGAAGGCATTGCACATGGAGGAGGTGGGGGGGGAGATTTCTAAGTATGTGTTTGAAACAGTACTACACTAAAGCACACTAGAGCACTTTTTTGTGCACACAAGCAGAGTCTACATAGACCAATTACTATGCAAAATATTTGTGTGCTTCACAAATCGCACCCCTATAGTTCACTTTGCTGCTCTGAGTGGTCAAAAGTAGGTATTTGTGGTAGCCAGTGATTAAATTTCTAAATACATTATGCTTGTTGAAGGTCTACCAATGTAAGTGGTACATGCTGGTGTAAGTGCAAATTCCATTAGGGAATTTCAATGCAACAGCAGCAAAACTATTTAGAGGTTAGGTAGAGTTCAGTTGAAAAATTTCACCCTGTATAGAATTGTATGTAGTTTATTTTTCTTCTGTTTCTTTGTGTGTATCATTTTACTTTTGCTATGCCATTTTGAATATTGATTGGCCTACCCTTCTACTCCAATGAGTGTATAGCTTGGTTAGTATTTATTATAGTAGGGCTGTCAATTAATCACGGTTAACTCATGCAATTAACTCAAAATAATCAGGATTAAAAAATTAATCAGGATTAATCACAGTTTTAATCACTCTGTTAAACAATAGAATACCAATTGAAAATGATTAACTATTTTCAATGGTTTTCTATATTTTCATATATATTGTATTCTGTGTTGTAATTGAAATTAAAGTGTATATTATTTTTTATTCTAAGTATTTGCTCTGTAAAAATTATAAACAAAAGAAATAGTATTTTTCAGCTTACCTCGTACAAGTACTGTAGTGCAATCTCTGTGTTGTGAAAGTGCAACTTACAAATGTAGATTTTTTTGTTACATAACTGCACTCAAAAATAAAACAATGTAAAACTTCAAAGCCTACAAGTCCACTCAGTCCTACTGCTTGTTCAGCCAATCGCTAAGACAAACAAATTTGTTTACATTTACAGGAGATAATGCTGTCTGCTTCTTATTTACAGTGTCACCAGAAAGTGAGAACAGGCAATTGCATGGTACTTTTGTAGCTGGCATTGCAAGGTATTTACATGTCAGAAAAGCTAAACATTCATATGTCCCTTCATGCTTCGGACACCATTCCAGAGGACATGCTTCCATGCTGATGACGCTCATTTAAAAAAATGCATTAATTAAATTTGTGATTGAACTCCTGGGGGGGAGAATTGTATGTCTCTGCTCTGTTTTACCCGCATTCTGCCATAGATTTCATATTATAGTAGTCTTGGATGATGACTCAGCACATGTTGTTCATTTTAAGAACACTTTCACTGCAGATTTGACAAAACACAAAGAAGGTACCAATGTGAGATTTCTGAAGAATAGCTACAGCACTTGACCCAAGGTTTAAGAATCTGAAGCATCTTCCAAAATCTGAGAGGCATGAGGTGTGGAGTCATAAAAGAGCAGCACTCTGATGCGGAAACTATAGAACCCAAACCACCAAAAAAGAAAGCTGCTTTGGATTGTTATGAAGCAGAACCTGTCATCAGACTGGATGCGTGTCCCCTGGAATGGTAGTTGAAGAATGAAGGGACATGAATCTTTAGCGCATCTGCAACTTAAATATCTTGCGATGCCGGCTACAACAGTGCCATGAGAATGCCTGTTCTCAATTTCAGGTGACATTGTAAACAAGAAGTGGGCAGTATTATCTCCTGCAAACGTAAACAAATTTGTTTGTCTTTGCAATTAGCTGAACAAGAAGTAGAACTGAGTGGAGTTTCAGGTTTAAAAACTTTACATTGTTTTATTTTTTAATACAGTTTTTTTTGTACATAATTCTAAATTTGAAAGTTCAACTATCCAGATAAAGAGATTGTACTACAGTACTTGTATTAGGTGAACTGAAAAATATTAGTTCTTTTGTTTTTTACAGTGCAAATACTTGTAATAAAAATGAATATAAAGTGAGTACTGTACACATTGTATTCTGTGTTTTAGTTGAAATCAATATATTTGAAAATGTAGAAAACATCCAAAGATACTGAAATAACTGCTAATCTATTGTTCAACAGTGTGATTAATGTGATTCATTTTTTTAATTGCACGATTAATCACGATTCATTTTTTTAATCGCTTGACAACCCTAATTATAAGTCAGAAAAATATTGGAAGATTTGTGTGAGGTAAGAACCTAATGAGAGAGACCATGACACATCAAATGACTACCATGTGAGCCTAATTATTCTTCCTCTTACACAGATGTAAAGCAGAAGCAACTCTATTCAACTGAATGCATTTATACCAGTGGAAGTGAGAAGAGAATCTTTAAATGCTGCTTGAAGCTCTTAGTAAAGTGTAATGTATGAAATAGCCTTGTTCTTCATGATATTTTGAGTCTTGGTTTAGGTCTATAAAACTTGCCAATAATAAGCAAAAGAGCAATACAAGTTCTAAGGGTATTGTGTCAGAATACCATTTCTTTAAGAGACATGTTGAAAGTACACATTCAGAAGTTTCACATGGGACACAAGAGGAGTGGATTTTGTCTAAAAGGATTTATGGAACTAGGAACTGTCCAGTTCAAGATTTATCCTTATATCCTCAAATAAGCATGAGGGTTGAAAAATCTCTTCTTGGTGTCAGTAAGTGAATTGTCTTTATTTTGGCCAAGTATTGGGAAAGAATCTTGGAAGTAGCAGGAAACCATTCTGCAGATTAATGTCTCTTGTTCCTTTTTAGAGATTCATAAATTCACAGTGAACAGCTTAACTGACAAAGTTAAACATTTTTGCCTTTGAATTCTTGGGTAATTGGTTATTTTTACTGATTTGTTTGCTTTTTGTAATTGTTTGAAACTTAATGTGAGCGGTGAACATTTTACAAAGGAAACCTTAATTGCATGAATGTTTGTCAATAAGCAACAAGAAAGAAAGTGCAAACATGGTGGACCAGATTCTTAACTGGCATAAATTGTTTTAGGATTTGGTCTGGTGACTCTAAATTCAATTTCTTATTTGCCAAATTGTCAGAATTTTTTTTTTTAAAGCATGTACCCAGATCTAATTTGTTTAGGACAGGAGCAGCCATTGAACAATTGGATTGATAAAAAATATAAAATTAGGGATATGTGGGTAGCATTTTATTAATTTTAAGAATTTATAGAGGAAGAGCATTAAGGATTAGCAAGGAACATACTCCATTAACACTTGTATGGGCCATTAACTTCCTCAGGGGTGTTGTGAAGATTAATTAATGTTTCTACAGTGCTCTGAAGTTATAAAGTGCTATGTAAGTGCTAAGTACTATTATAGAATTGCTAAATTATTTTTAAAACTATGGTTACTAAACATTTTTGAGGGGAAAAACACAATTAAAATAAAAAGAGAAACAGAAGTGATCCTTCACAAAGATTAACACAGAGAACATTTTAAATGTTTCTTTTATGAGTTAAATAAGAAAACAATGAAAAAACAAGATTTTGTGTGTGTGTGTGTGTGTGTGTGTGTGTGTGAGAGAGAGAGAGAGAGAGAGGGGGAAATGGAGAGTAACCTCTGGAGAGAAGGTTTTCTTATGTCTTAAGCTAACAGAATGAAATATTAGCCAGTTTGGTAATATTTAGTGGTTCCTAGAAAGTTTTGGTTTTCCAGAGGAAATTTATATGCAAAAGTGAAAAATGTTGCTTTTGTATTCTGGAGAAATTGCATGAAGGAAAGGTAGAGAAATAATTTGTACACAGGCTTTGTAGCAGTAAATGAAGTAGTTTAGGGAGGGGCCATAATTTAGCCTTTGCTTTTTATGTTCACTGTCAGAGCCGCCCCGTGAGCCCTGGCCCGGCGGTGGTCCGTGTCTTTGGCCGGCATTTCAGTGGCAGGGGGCCCTTCTGTGCTGCTGAAAACGCAGCGCGACTGAAGGCCCCCCTGCCGTTGAAATGCCGCCAAAGACCCAGAGCGCCGCCGGGTGAGTACAAGCGCCACAGCTCCCCTGCTTTGCCCCAGGCCCTCTGAATCCTCTGGGTGGCCCTGTTCACTGTTTTCACTAAAAAATTTAAAAAGAAATGGAAGCAAAGCTGAATTAAGTTAATTTATCATGACACTCCCTAATCATGTCTTTGATAGGAATAATGCAGGCATATCATGTGCACTATCAGAAAGACATCATAAACAAACTCCATTAGTGACTGAAATCTTTGGCAAACCAATTAACTCCCAGCCAGTATCTGAGTGTAGCTAATCCCTTGAATGCTCATCCTACTGCAGAGCTGCTTACAAACCTATGCCTAGCAAGCAGCAGCACAGGTTGGTTCCCAGTTTACAATAACTTCAGACAACAAATACTATTGTCAGTGGCTATAACATGCCCACAAAGATGGGCCTATAACCCCAGACCTTCAGCTCCAAAGAATGCAGGCCTCTGACACTTGAACTAAAGGAAAACTACTATACCTATTACTCCTTTAGCTGATAAGAGTAGTAGGAATAGTAGGCCCCATCTGTGGGTTCGTCACTCACTAAGCCATGTGCATAGAGCTGGCCCATTATATCTCTTTTATTTGAAGATGCGCTCATCCTTTGACTCCTTTTTTTCTTGCAAGGGGATGCAAAAGCCTTGTCTATCAATGTGCAGTTGACAGGAGGGGAGCCAGAGAACTTGGTCTGCAAAGGAAAGAGGAAACAATTTTATATGCAGAGTTCCTATTGTGAGATCTCTTCTGTCCCTTTCATTAGGCTGGAAAGTAATTATCTGTGGGTACTAAATAAACAAACAGGAAAAAAATTCATCCGGTAGCACACAATGTCAAAGTTAAACAAAGTAAAAACATGCTGGGAAAATGTCTCAGGTCACATTCTTTAGGAACTTGGGACATACTTTTTTCCAATGCATTATCCATATTTGTCTTCATTGCAGCCAAACATGCACTCAAGATGTGCATTGCTAGAGCTAATCACTTCTAAATCGAAAAGAGGTTTATCTGACAACCTTGGTAACTTTGAAATACATCTGGTAAAGACAAACAAGTGAAAATTGACAACATAAATTTTAAAAGAGGAGATAAAATACTTTGTCTGAGACTGGAATGTGCTACCTAATTAAGGGAAAACTATAGAGACACCACTGCCCTTAGAATGTAAAGAATAAGGCCAAAATGCACTGTCTCAGTCTTGGTGTGTGTCATTGCTGAAAAAGCCACACCTGGCTTAATAACCCAGTTGCTCCAAAATTTAACATTGGAGGATCTGATGCACTTTATCTGTGCACATAGACTCTCCACAAGGGGAAGAGGAAATCTGGAGTGCACATTACAGGTCATCCTTTCTGACATTCCGTATCAGGACACCTTGCTGAATACGAAGTGTCCCTCTTTATCAAAGAAATCCTGTCTGACAGAACTAAACGTCTGTTCTTTCCTATTCTTGAGCGAAACTCAAAAGCTGACTGACAAGAGCGCATTGAAGTTTCAGTTGTGTTTTCATACAAGTTTAAGGTCACTCAAGACAAGGGGGAAAATATCCCAATGCTTTCTTGGATTGACTGTTAATTGAATGCTAAGTAAAATTCAGTAGAAGAACCAGAAGAAGCTAACAGGAAATGACAATAAAGAAAATAAAATCATATCTGTTGGTCCTATAGTTCACTGGAGAAGCCTGTCCTCTCCAGTGAAATGTATCTTCGGACAGTTGCCACTTCAAGACTCTTAGCCCTGGATCACTGACTATGACATCCCAGAATGACTCCAGCACCCATGAGAAAACATCTAGCTGCCTCACCAAGAGTGCTTCTGGGATGAGTGAGAGACATTCTTGAAATCAGTGAGATTTTACATTTCTCATAAAGATTGGCAAATTGCCTCCATGAATAAAGTGGTTGTGGAGCCCTGGAGCTTCTGCAGGCTGACAGTTGCAGAGGCAGTTTGATACTGGATTGAACTCTGCTTTGTGTTATTAATTCACTATATAATTACATTATAAAAGCAAATTACTCTGCTATTTCATTGCAGTTATTGTTATTGGTTTATGAAGTCATTGCTTGCCTTTTCTCATTGCTGTTAATTATGCAAATACAATTTGCTTACCAACAAATATGCTTGTCTCTGATTAATACCTTCACTAATGGTCCTTGTTCCAAATTCTGTGATGTTGCAGAAAGCAGAGGTGTTCCTTCATAGTGCTATTGCTTCACTGGAATGCCAGTGCTTTAGAGGTGACTTATGTGGAATGTGGGACAGTGATTCATTTTCCCCACTACATCAGGTGCAGGTCCATGATGAAACAGAGAAATAATTAGGATCTAGTTTGTTCAACTCTTAATCAACTTGATGAGCAATTATACAAGTAAACCCATGGAAGTTAGTTAGCCAGTCTACCAACGTGAGCATGAGTGAGTGCTGTTATGTATGAGTGAGAAGTAACCGTATGACCATGTAGTCATAAATGTTTAGCCTCATGTCACCACATTTTCAAGTACTACTCAAGTCTTCTTCAGTTTCCATACAGTAACTCAGCAATTTTATCTTCCAGGAATCCGTGTGTGTGTGTGTGTGTGTGTGTGTGTTTGTGTGTGTAGTATAATCCAGTCATACAATCCACTTCTAAGACTGACTACTGCTATATTAATCAAATTCCATTATATCCCCAATATCACTGTACACATAATGAACTAATGCACCACATCATTCTGAAAACATTAAGGGGAAAAAAACAAAATACATTTCTTTTAGTAAATGAAATTAAAATTTTATACTTTGAAATTACACCTCAAAATAGAAGGCTACAAGTTTTCCAACAGCACAGACTTAAGTTGAGTGATGTTTTGGCTTCCTTTTAATCAGCTGTATTCACATGTTCATAATTTTCTCAAAACAAATAAACCAGGTACAGAAATTTTCCAGGCTTAGTCCAGGGTCAAGGTTGAATTTTTTGAAAGTTGATAAGTCTCTAGACAGTCTAGAGATATGGATGAGGAAGGAGGGAGAGAAGTGGGTGGGAAACTTTTCCAGCTTTAAACAAATGTGACACAGAAATGGCTGCACAGAGTTGGCAAGTGTCCAACTTGGGCACTTGTTGGAAGAGCTCCTTCACCAATTAGGAGCAATATATAGGCAACTGAAAAGCCATCTCTGAGCATGCTCAGTAGATATATGCCAACATTTAAGCAAAGTTTAGCAAACAGAGCTATGTGAAATTCAATTTTGCTTTATGGAATTTTACATGAAAAACGTTCACTCTTCTGTTTTATAGCAGCGTTTTAGGCTGGATGCAAATTAGAAGTGATCTGTAAATAACCCTCCTTCTGTATCTCTTTCTTTTTAGTGCTTTGGAGATACAAACAATTCAAAAAGAGTGAGTTTTTCCAAATTGTTCAGTGGTGCCCTAATTCAGCTCCCATTAGAGTCAGTAGAAGTGTTACCATTAACTTTAATACGATAATGTAGGCCAAAACTGATCATTTAGGAAAAGTCCACCCTAAATATTTAAACTTAAACTTTAGGTTTTAGATTTTTGTTTATAATTTTCAAGTACAATCTTTGGAACAATATATCTTGCCTCACTTCAGTTCTTCATTCTTTGTTGCATATTTTCTCTTGTGGATGGTTTGGCTCTTGCTTCCTCTTCTATAATACTGAGCATCTAAGTTACAGGAAAGTACCGGTATATTCTATACTGGTTCTTTCCCACCCCACTACCCTGGGGATAGGATTTCTTAATAGTCTCATATAATTATTACATCTGCAGACATCAGTTATGTCTACTTTCCAAGTAGCCCAAATTAGTTGTGACATCTTAAATATTCTGTAGAATGGTGGTAATTCAGGTGAAATGTTAAGTGGTAGCTAGAGAACTCAAGGCAAAAACTATAGAGCTTATTTTTTTCTGGTTATGCAGGTTACATTTAAATTATATTGAGTTTTCACTTGTATCCTTAGGAAATTGGGTTTATATGTGTCATAAACAGATAGTTAAGGGTTAAGGGCTCTTTTACCTGTAAAGGGTTAACATACAGTACCTGATGACCACCTGACTGAAGGACCAATCAGAGATAAGATTTTTTTCAAATCTCTGTGGAGGAAAGCTTTTGACTGTGTTTTCTTTGTTTGTCTCAGGAACTCTTTTGAATCTAAAAGAGACCAGTCATGTCTCCAAGTTCTCCTGGAGTAGTTTCTACTAATTAATAGTGAGTATTAATTAGAAAGGCGAATTAGTCTTATGATTTGATTTCTATATTTGCAATTGTGTGTTTGCAAAAGGAAATTCTTTATTCCTGTTTGCTGTTACTTTGCTTTCACTGAGAAAGAAAGGGGGAGGGGCGGATTCTCTCCAGAGATTGATAAGGTTATACCCTATGAGTGTCCAGCTTGGGCTCATAGAGATTCTGTATTTTCTTTTTGTTCTCTTAATAAATTCTTTTCTTTTCTTTGGACTTGGTTAATTCCTTCTTCTGTGGAAATTCAGGGGAAGGTGAGGGGGGAAGAGACAGTTCCTCCTGGGTTTGATTCAAGCAGTTTGAATCAGGTATCTCTCTCCTAGGAAAAGGGAGGGGGGAGGAAGCAGGGGGAATGGTTTGTTTCTCCTGGGTGTAAGAACTCCATGGATTTGGGGCTCTTGGAATCCCCTAGGATTTTGGAGAAGGACTGTGTCTCAATCCACATTTCCTGATTGAGTGGTGGCAGCTTACTAGATCTAAACTAGGATTTTAGTTTAGAGGGAAACCAAGTCAGGTCCCCACATTGGAGCCCAACAGTTCCAAGTGGGGGTGAGACCTTTGACATGGTGGCATGCGGGTCCTCACCTTGAAACCCCCCAGTTTCAAGTGAGGGTAGACCCATGACAATATGACCTGTGGTTTTCTCATTTTTACTCATCACTGTTCACACAGATTTTAGGTAGTGATATGTACTGCACTACAACCTCAGTTTAATTATATTTTTGAAAAGCATTAAAAATAAAAATTATAATAATCTCAACTCAGTAACATTTGCCATTATTGTATTCAGTAAACTGCTTTTATACTTTGGGAAAATTCTTATGTTGAGATTCATTTTGAACACAGGTAGTTATTCCAAAGTCCCCAATATTCATGCTTCTAAAAGAAAAAAAAACATTGGGTATTGCTGTATCTGAAAGTAAATAACTGCTTTAGATGTACTTGACCCTACTTCTTAGCAGGTATTTGAAACACCGTACCTGGTGTTCTGCAGTTTATTGCAGATTATAAAGTATAACAGTTTTTCAAACCTATAATCCAAGACATAGCACAAGTCAAAAATGTACTGCCTTACTCCCCACTCTGAAAATTATTTCAGAGGTTCATGTCTGCTATTGCATATTTATTGAAAGTGAACAGATTGAGGAAGTGCTCCAACATATCCTCTGGGAAACTGCAGGGTTGTCATTGCCAAGAATACTGCCTCCTGAAGGCCATACTGCTAGGAATTATACCCTAGCACTGAGCTAATGATATTAAATCTCATTTTCCATCTCATCAAAGTCAAGAGGAACTTTTTTTTCCTTCAAATCAGAGGGGAGTTCCCACAACAAATACTGCTGAATAATGGGGCCAGAATCTGCCTTCCAATATTCATGAATAACTGCTGTTGATGCCAGTGGAAGTGGTGGACTAGTATCTGCGGACAGAATTTGGCACAGAGAATTGAGTCATAGAAATGATCTTTTATTTTGTAAATTTAATACTTCAGAAAAATGCTAAATTAACAGTCTTGGAAACTGTTTAGCCATAGAAGGGGATATAGCATCAGCAGGAACACTTCACATTTCTCCATAACTAAACTAACCTAACCGCATCAATCATGGGATGGGGGCCTAAATTCTGGAACAGTTTTTATAGTGGGGGTGCGGAAAGCCATTGAACAAAACTGTAAACCCTGTACATGCTACAAACCACGAGGTGCTGCCGCACCCCCAGCACCTCTAATTCCAGCACCTATGGATGGAGGGAATCCCTTTGAGGAGTGAGAGTAGCTATGCTTCCGTAACCCTGTAGTTTCAAAGCAGCCTATGGCAATGGAAGGTTTTTTCCATATCTATAAGAATGCCACCTCCAACAGTGATGGCTTTGAGGTTGACAGAAGCTGTGTATACACCTGTGACTAGGTTAGCATAGCTATGGCACTCAGACTTAAGACAACCTTCACACTAGGATTTTTTCTTATACACTTACACTTATAAAGTTTGTGGAGGATACTAAGATGGGAGGGGTTGCAAGTGCTTTGGAGGATAGGATTATAATTCAAAATGATCTGGACAAACTGGAGAAATGGTCTGATGTAAATAGGATGAAATTCAATGAGGATAAATGCAAAGTACTCCACTTAGGAAGGAACAATCAGTTGCACACATACAAAATGGGAAATGACTGCCTAGGAAGGAGTACTGTGGAAAGGGATGTGGGGGTCATGGTGGACCATAAGCTAAATATAGTCAACAGTGTAACACTTGCAAAAAAAAAAAAGCCAACATCATTCTGGGATGTATTAGCAGGAGTATTGTAAGCAAGACATGAGAAGTAATTCTTCCACTCTACTCCGCGCTGATTAGGCCTGAACTGGGGTACTGTGTCCAGTTCTGGGCACCACATTTCAGGAAAGATGTGGACAAATTGGAGAAAGACTAGAGAAGAGCAACAAAAATGATTAAAGGTCTAGAAAACATGACCTATGAGGGAAGATTTTAAAAACTGGGTTTGTTTAGTCTGGAAAAGAGAAGCCTGAGAGGGGCCATAATGGTTTTCAAGTACATAAAATGTTGTTACAAGGAGGAAGGAAAAAAAATTGTTCTTAATCTCTGAGGATAGGACAAGAAGCAATGGACTTAAATTGCAGCAAGGAAGGTTTAGGTTGGATATTAGAAAAAACTTCCTAACTGTCAGGTTGGTTAAGTACTGGAATACATTGCCTAGAGAGGTTGTGAAATCTCCATCATTGGAGATTTTTAAAAGTAGGTTAGACAAATCCCTGTCAGGGATGGTCTAGATAAATACTCAGTCCTGCCATGAGTGCAGAGAAATGGACTAGATGACCTCTCACGGTCCCTTCCAGTCCTATGATTTTATGATTCTTACGCATAGAGACAGAAATGCAGTATAGCCCAAGTTCCAAACATCTCCAGACTTTGGGGATTCAGAATTAAGATCCCTGGTTTGTGAGTCAGGCCCATCAGCATCTGCATGTGTGCTCAGCATGAAATCCCAAGTGTAACTCTTCTGAGCCTTCTGCTCCATAATCTTAGTGAAAAGCCCCATATGGAAATCGTGATGCACAAGCTTTGTTAAGCAGAAATGTTTTAATGGAGTCTCTTTCTGTTGTTCTAATCATTGATTCAGTTTATAATAGGAAAAAAATGAATGAGTTGTAGTTATACATCCTCTTACTTACCCTAGCAAAAGAGAGAAAATACTGTTGATCGAAACGGCAGATAGATAAAGTAGTTAATCTCTGCAATTTGATGGGAAATTGTAAGGAAAAGCACAAATTTCATGCTGATTGATTGGGGGAAAAAAGTTGAATGTCATGGGAATTTAAGCAGTGATGAGATTTGACACATCCATAAAATTAGTTTAGAACCATAACAAAGACACAGTCCCACTTGTAATGAATTTTATTTAGAAAGCAAATAATGCATGTACTTATTTCTACAAAGAACTGATATAGTGTGAGAATGGGCTGCAGTAATGAATCTTGGAAGCATTTTGCTACCTCATTGGGTAGTTTACCTATAAGAATAAGGTGACACTTAAGAAGAATCAACTCATTTTGCCCAGATTTTACTTATGGATATGATAGTGATGAAGAATTAAGTGGATTACACAGAGAAGATGACTTGCTGAGATAATTATTTTAATGATCATATAGTCAAGCTTTCAGTTATAAAATCCTCCCATTTTCTTTTCCTACAGATTTAGTAAAAAATTTAGGGTGAAACTTGGCAGATGTAGACTCTATTTAAAGGACATTTTTACATAAATCTGGGAGAAATTACTGTAGTTCTTGTGTTTTAAGAGCTCAGCAAAATGAATTTCACATTTAGATAATATATAATATTTGGTACCTCAATATCATTCAACAAATGTTTCTTTTAGAACAAATGTCACAGGACTGATGATACAGTCATACTGTGATATACTCGCTCACTGTTACTTTGGGGGGACAGCCATTCCATCTCTTGGTGGATGAGACACTCCTGTGGTTGCAGAATGCCATAAAAGACCATAATCTGTGGATTATCTGCCAGTACCTCTCACTGCAGCCCTGCAAGGTTGAAGTATAGCATCAAGCAGAACATGACCACAAAAATTCAGGCTTCTTTTCATGGTATGGAGGAGACCTGTATGCACAGATTGTCCTTGTAGAGCTCAGCCTGAGGGGAAGGGTGTGTGATGGGATTTAGAGACCCCACACGAAGGTGAATGGAATGGTGGAACAGTATTGGGCCAAGAATCTCCCACCCTTCAGCAGCTGCCAGGCGTGCTCCCTATAGAGGACCTGCTGAAATGGAAGCTCTGACAGTCTGGCAGTCTGGATCATGGAGGAGAGATGGCTGTAAGAAGGTAGACAGGCTTCAGTTGCTTATGCAGAAGGACTCAACAAGGGAAGGAAATGGACTGTGAGTAAGATTTGTCCGGATCCCCTTACTCCCTGGTTAATGGGGGCTGGCACAATTGGACGCTGAGTGTGAGCTGGGAACCATCCATCCCCCTACCCCTTACCTGAAGCCCTGGACTACTGAGACTGTGTAAGATTAAGCATGGGGGCAGGTGCAAATTGAAGGGAAACAGGGAAGGTAGGAAGCTGTCCAGGGAGGCTGATGTGGAGTAGCAGCCAGAATGAGCTATCTCTTGCCTCTCTCCCTTAGGTCCTAGGTTGGGACCCAGTGGAGGGGGAGGGCCTGGGTCCCCCTCTCCTACCCTCTTCCCCTCAGCCCCCTGAGAGTTTCTGGAGAAGTCCAGAGGGTGGATGGGCCATGAACTGTGGATTGGAGCCACCAGCACCCTGGACAAGCCACACTGACCACTAGGCTTGCTAGCCGCCAAGGGAAGCCTGCTACACTCGCACCAAATAGCACCTTACACTATAAGTAATTCCACTGAAGAAAATAAGGCTATTCATGGAGTCAACTAGTTCAATGACTTCACAATCTTGTCCTGTGGGAATGTGAAATAAACATTATTAGGGAAAGAAAAATTAAATGACAAAGAAAATCTTGTTTGGTTATAGCAGGGATTATATGCTAGATGCTAGGACTGGACGAGAGGGGATGGATCAATTGAAAAATGCCCTGTTCTGCTCATTCCCTTTGAATCATAGACTCATAGACTTTAAGGTCAGAAGGGACCATTATGATCATCTACTCTGACCTCCTGCACAATGCAGGCCACAGAATCTCACCCACCCATTCCTGTATCAAACCTGTGTCTGAGCCAAACCTCAAATCATGGTTTAAAGACTTCAAGGTACAGAGAATTTTCCAGCAAGTGACCCGTGCCCCACGCTACAGAGGAAGGTGGGGAAAAAAACCCAGGGCCTCTGCCAATCTGCCCTGGAGGAAAATTCCTCCCCAACCCCAAATGTGCCTAAACCCTGAGCATGTCTCACCAGCCAGACACTCAGGAAAGAATTCTCTGTAGTAACTCAGATCCCACCTCATCTAACATCCCATCACAAGCCATTGGGCATATTTACTGCTAATAGTCAAAGACCAATTAATTGCCAAAATTAGGCTATCCCATTATGCTACCCCCTCCATAAACTTATCAAGCTTAGACTTGAAGCCAAATATGTCATTTGCTCCTACTGCTCCCCTTGGAAAGCTGTCCCAGAATTTCACTCCTCTGATGGTTAGACACCTTCATCTAATTTCAAGTCTCAACTTCCTGATGGCGAGTTTATATCCATTTGTTCTTGTGTCCACACTGGTACTGAGCTTAAATAATTCCTCTCCCTCCCTGGTATTTATCCCTCTGATATATTTATAGAGAGCAATAATATCTCCCCTCAGCCTTCTTTTGGTTAGGCTAAACAAGCCAAGCTCTTTCAGTCTCCTTTCATAAGACAGGTTTTCCATTCCTCGGATCATCCTAGTAGCCCTTCTCTGTACTTGTTCCAGTTTGAATTCATTCTTCTTAAACATGGGAGACCAGAACTGCACACAGTATTCCAGATGAGGTCTCACCAGTGCCTTGTATAACAGTACTAACGCCTCCTTATCTCTACTGGAAATACCTCACCTGATGTATCCCAAGGCCGCATTAGCTTTTTTCACAGCCATATCACATTGGCGGCTCATAGTCATCCTGTGATCAACCAATACTCTGAGGTCCTTCTCCTCCCCTGTTACTTCCAACTGATGCGTCCCCAGCTTATAACAAAAATTCTTGTTATAAATCCCTAAATGCATGACCTTGCACTTTTCACTATTAAATTTCATCTTATTACTCCAGTTTACAAGGTCATCCAGATCTTCCTGCATGATATCACAGTCCTTCTCTGTATTGGCAATACCTCCCAGCTTTGTGTAATACACAAACTTTTTTAGCACATTGCCACTTTTTGTGCCAAGGTCAGTAATAAAAAGATTAAATAAGATTGGTCCCAAAACCAATCTTAGGAACTCCACTAGTAACCTCCCTCCAGCCTGACAGTTCACCTTTCAGTAAGACCCATTGTGGTCTCCCATTTAACTAGTTCCTTATCCACCTTTCAATTTTCATATTGATTCCCCTGTTTTCCAATTTAGCTAATAATTCCCCATGTGGAACCATATCAAATGCCTAACTGAAATCGAGGTAAATTAGATCCACTGTGTTTCATTTGTCTAAAAGATCTGTTACCTTCTCAAAGAAGGAGATCAGGTTGGTTTGGCACAATCTATCTTTTGTAAAACCATGTTGTATTTTGTCCCAATTACCATTGACCTCAATGTCCTTAACTACTTTCTCCTTCACATTATTTTCCAGGACCTTGCATACTATAGAAGTCAAACTAACAGGCCTGTAGTTGCTCAAATCACATTTTCCCCCCCTATCTTAAAGATGGGAACTATGTTAGCAATTCTCCAGTCACACGGTACAACCCCTGAGTTTACAGATTCATTAAAAATTCTTGCTAATGGGCTTGCAATTTCATATGCCAGTTCCTTTAATATTCTTGGATGAAGATTATCTGGGTGCCCCGATTTAGTCCCATTAAGCTGTTCGAGTCTGGCTTCTACTTTGGATGTGGTAAGAGCTACCTCCATATCCTCATTCCCATTTGTCAGCCTACCATTATCCCTAAGCTCCTCATTAGCCTCATTAAAGACTGAGGCAAAGTGTTTGTTTAGATGTTGGGCAATGCCTAGATTATCAATAACCTTCACTCCATCCTCAGTGTTTAGCAGTTCCACTTCTTCTTTCTTTGTTTTCTTCTTATTTACATGGCTATAGAACCTTGTACTACTGGTTTGCATTCCCTTTGCAAGGTTCAACTCTACATGGCTTTTGGCCTTTCTCACTTTATCCCTATATATTCTGACCTCAATAAGGTAGCTTTCCTTGCTGATTCCTCCCATCTTCCACTCCTTGTAGGCTTTCTGCTTTTTCTTAATCACTTTTCTGAGATGCTTGGTCTACAACTTCTGCCTATGAATTTTCTCCTCTTTCTTGGGATGCAGGCTTCTGATAGTTTCTGCAATTTTGACTTGAAGTAATTCCAGGCTTCCCACACCTTTAGATCCCTACATTCTTCAGTCCAATCCACTTCCCTAACTAATTTCCTTATTTTTTTAAGTAGCCCTTTTAAAATAAAAAAACCTAGTCACAGATCTATTTTTGTTTATCCTTCCATTTAGTTTAAACTGAATTAGCTCATGATCACTCGAACCAAGGTTGTCCCCTACAACCATTTCTTCTATGAGGTCCTCACTACTCACCAAAACCAAATCTAAAATGGCATCCCCTCTTGTTGGTTCAGCAACTACTTGGCGAAGGAATCCATCAGCTATCGTATTTAGGAAAATCTAAGCCCTATTATTATTACTAGCACTTGTCCTCCAGTCTATATCTGGGAAGTTAAAGTCTCCCATTATCACACAATTCCTGTTAGAGTTTACTTCATTAAAAACATTTAAAAGGTCTCTATCCATATCCAAATCAGATCCCGGTGGTCTATAGCACAGCCCAAGCACTATCTCAGGGGAGGTTCTAGTAGCTTTCTTTCCCAATGTGATTTTTGCCCAGAAAGAGGCCTGGTCTACACTAAGCGTTTAAACCGGTTTTAGGAGCGTAAAACCGATTTAACGCCACACCCGTCCACACTAAGAGGCCCTTTATATCGGTATAAAGGGCTCTTTAAACCGGTTTCTGTACTCCTCCCTAACGAGAGGAGTAGCGCTAATATCGGTATTACCATATCGGATTGGGGTTAGTGTGGCCGCAGATCGACGGTATTGGCCTCCGGGCGGTATCCCACAGTGCACCACTGACCGCTCTGGACAGCAATCTGAACTCGGATGCAGTGGCCAGGTAGACAGGAAAAGCCCCGCGAACTTTTGAATATCATTTCCTGTTTGCCCAGCGTGGAGCTCCGATCAGCACGTGTGGTGATGCAGTTAAAAATCAAAATAAAGAAAGAGCTCCCGCATGGACGATGCGGACGTGATCGCTGTAAGGGCAGGCAAATCTGTTCTATCAGCGCTCCGTTACAGAAGACGAAATTCAAAATCATTTTTAAAAAATCTCCAGACAGATGCCATAGCAGGGACTCAGCGCACTGCTGCGTGACAAGCGTAACGGAAAGCCAAAGAATCAAATGGACGCTCATGGACTGGAGGACTCAAGCTATCCCACAGTTCCTGCAGTCTCTGAAAAGCATTTGCATTCTTGGCTGAGCTCCAAATGCTTCTAGGGTCAAAAACAGTGTCCGCGGTGTGTCAGGGCATAGCTAGGCAATTTACACCCCCCCCCACCCACCCCCAGAAGTGAAAGGGAAAACAATCCTCTCTTGACTCTTTTACATGTCACCCTATCTTTACTGAATGCTGCAGATAGACGCGATGGTGCAGCACTCAACACCAACATCCTTGCTCCCCCCACGCTATGGATGGCTGATGGTACAATATGGCTGGTATCCGTCCTCATCATCAGCCTATTGGCACATGGGGCAGTGCAAAAGGATTGGTAACCATGCTGACTAGCATCTGTTAGGTCGATCAAGGGCGCCTGGCCCTAATTTTTCCTGGTAGATGGTACAGTATGGCTGATAACCATCGTCATCATAGCAACAGGGGGCTGAGCTCCATCAGCCCCCACCCTTCATGTGTAAAGAAAAGATTCAATTGCCCCTAGACTAGCAGAGGGATGCTGGGCTCCTCTCCTACACACTCCTTACTGTCCTGTCTGGACTACCATAGCAGCTGGAGGCTGCCTTCCACTCATTTCTCACTAACAAGTCACTGTGTCTTATTCCTGCATTCTTTATTACTTCATCACACAAGTGGGGGGACAATGCTACGGTAGCCCAGGAAGGCTGAGGGAAGAACGGAATCAACAGGTGGGGTTGTTGCAGGAGCACCCCCTGTGAATAGCATACAGCTCATAATTTCTGCAGGATCTGACACAGAGCAGGTGTGCTCTCTGGTTCTATGATACAGTGGTTCTCTAGTACACTTGCCCATATTCTAGGCAGGACTGATTCTATTTTTAGATACCCAAAAGGAGGGATTGACTCAGGGAGTCATTCCCAATTTTGGCTTTTGCGCCCCTGGCTAAGAGCAGCCAGGGGCACTTATGACAGCAACAGATGGTGCAGTGCAAAAGGACTGGTAGCCACGATCATCTTATTACCAATTTATGGCATGGTAGATGGTACAATATGGCTGATAACCATCTCTGCTATCATGCAAAAGCAAAAGCATGCTGCTGTGTAGCGCTGCTGAATCGCCTCTGTCAGCGGCATCTAGTACACATACGGTGACAGTCACAAAAGGCTAAACAGGCTCCATGATTGCCATGCTATGGCATCTGCCAGGGCAATCCAGGGAAAAAAGGCACAAAATGCTTGTCTGCCGTTGCTTTCCCAGCGGAAGGAGTGACTGGCGACATTTACCCAGAACCACCCGCGACAATGATTTTTGCCGCATCAGGCACTGGGATCTCAACCCGGAAATTCCAAGGGGCGGGGGAGGCTGCGGGAACTATGGGATAGCTATGGAATAGCTACCCACAGTGCAATGCTCCAGAAATCGATGCTAGCCTCGGACCGTGGACGCACACCACCGATTTAATGTGTTTAGTGTGGCCGCGCACACTCGATTTTATACAATCTGTTTTGTTAAACCGGTTTATGTAAATTCGGAATAATCCTGTAGTGTAGATGTACCCAGACTCTGTCTTATCCATTCCCTCCTTTCTTATTTCTTTACAGTCTACCTCATCATTAATATACAATGCTACTTCACCACCTTTGCCTTTATTTGTCTTTCCTAAACAGCACATAGCCTTCAATACCCGTACTCCAGTCATGACTACTATTCCACGTTTCTGTTATCCCTATAATATCTGGTTTCACTTCTTGCACCAGTAGCTCTAGTTCCTCCATTTTGTTACCTAGGCTCCTCACATTAGTGTACAAAATCTTAATTTTTGCCATTTGGCTTCACTCACATTCTTTACCCGATTAGGCCCAGACATTCTACCACTACTATCATCTATTAGAATGGTATATACACTACTCTTCCTCTGTATGTCCATTCTCCTACCCCCGGATGTATCCTCTCTTTCTTCGTTTTCTTCCCTCTCAATGTTAACATCCAGTGTGAAGATTACCTGGACATCTCCCAACCATCTCCCTCAAATTCCTAGTTTAAAGCTCTCTTAATCAGTTGTGTCAGCCTCCATCCTAGAAATCTATTTCCCTCCCTACTCAGGTGAAGTCCATCCCGAGAGAACAGTCCTCTGTCCATGAATGCCTCCCAGTGGCCATACATCCCAAAGCCCTCCTTATAGCACCACTGCCTGAGCCATCTGTTGATTGTCATAATCTTGTCACACCTTTTGTTGCCCTTCTCCTGGAACAGGCAGAATCCCACTGAAGATCACCTGAGCCTCAATTTCCTTCAGCATCTTCCCCAGCCTGGCATAGTCTCCCTTGATTCGTTCCAGCGAGAATCTAGCTGTATCATTCGTTCCCACGTGAAGGATACTCAGTGGATTCTTTCCCGCTCCTGTTAGGATTCTCTTCAGCCTCAGGTCCACATCCCGTATCTTAGCACCAGGCAGACAGCACACCCTTCTGTTCTCTGGATCATCTCTGGTTACAGGCCTGTCTATTCTTCTCAGTAAGGAGTCTCCAATCACATAGACCTGCCTTTTCCTGGTGACAGTGCGATACTCCGGTCTATCCCCTGTTCCTCTGGCTGCAAGTCCTCTCGATTCCTATTCACCCTTCCAATCCTCCGCAACCCATCCCGTATCCTCCTGGGGCTCATATTTGGTGTTGCCTCCATTGACTCTTCCCCTCTTCTTATAGGACTAGCTGCTCTTCTCTTCTTCCTTGCCCTCTCACCTTCAGCGACCACCTGCTGTGCCCCTTCTTCATTTTCTGCAAACCTCTTCCTGAGCTCTATTTCTCCTTCACTAGCCCATCTTTTCCTCTGCCTGGTTCTCTTAGTCACATGCTTCCACCGTCCACTTTCCTCACCCAACAGTCTCCCCTCAGAGTTCTTTGGTCCTGCTTCCATCTGCAAGTCTGAGCTTTTCCATTCAGGCTCCTCGTGTCTCTTCCATCATCCCCTCAAACCCCTTTCTAAACTCAACCAGAGTTTCCACCTGCATTTCCAGTCCTTGGATCTTTTCTTCCATCAGCTCTATCAGGCAGCACTTCATGCAGATGAATCTCTTATCAGGTACCCCCTCCAGGATCATGTACATGCCGCAGCTTCCACATCCAGTCATCTACATTGTGTCTTCCACTGCTTGGGTCACTACCACTGCTGCCTCTGTATCTGTCATAGGCTTCCCACCTAAATCCTATGACTCTGTGAAACACAAACCACACCATCACCACCCACAGCAAAACAAACCCCCAGGAAGCACCAAAACACTGCTAGAACACTGCACACACCCTTCTCTAGCCTGTGTGTTCCTCTGCCTGCCTCTCATAATCTTCCTCCAAACTCCCACTCAAACTCCCCTGTTTACAGCTCTGTTTGCTGGCTCCTGTGCCGCTGCAGCTGTCTATGCCACTGCCTGACTGGCTGGCTACCTTGATAGGACCCCTAGTCAGAGAAGCCCCGCCCCCTAATCAGGGCTCAGCTTCTCTCCCAGCACACTGCCCCTACCAGCCTCCACATATACAAATACAACTACAAATACAAGTATCTACAAATACCTTTTCCTCCAGCAGAACACCCCTGTTTACAGCTCTGTTTGCTGGCTCCCATGCCTCTGCAGCTGTCTGGCATTGGCCACTGTCAGAAGACAAGATACTGGCTAGATGGACCATTGGTCTGACCAAGTATGACTGCTGTTATGTTCTTATGGAGTTTCTAAACAGCTGACAGTGAAGTTAAGTGCCCAAATCCCCATGAAACTAAATGGTATGTGGGATCCTTTGAAAATACCATCCGACATGTCCAGCATCTGTATGTCTCTACCTGCTCATCACTGTAAGTGCTGTTATCTGTTAAGTAATAGGGACAAATGTCAGGTTGTAATACTGTGAACATATTCAGGCTGACCAAACTAGTTGACTTTTAAAAAGAGAGAAGGGAAGGAAGGTGGTTTTATTTATTTATTTATTTATGTATATAATTTAGATATTTTAGGGCCTTTCCATGTTTCTGCACTGGTATATATAGTAATCATTCTTGAGACAAAAATAGTTGTCATAAAAAAAATGCTTCACAGTGTATCCCATAATATTGCAATTTGCCCAGTTAACAACTAGGAACCCTGTCATAGGCTATGATGCACCGTAAAAAGAAGCACCCCAAGCTTCTTATTCACTCTTCGCCAAAAATCTCTGAAAAAACAGATGAGTCTGAAGATCAGTTAGTCTTGGCTTTGTTCAAAGAAGCAAGTTCCCAGGGTATTAAATGCGTGACTATATAACCAAACACACTTTTCCTTCCACATAAAATATGTAAATTTTAGTACTTTCACTGTACCCAATGCAGTGCCATGTTCTAGGCAGTCAATTAGTGAGCTAAATACTTTCTTAATAGACTTTCATAGTATTTTAATCCTTAATAGAGTGCTCAAAGATGACACTATTTTGCCACAGCTTGGCCTATGGTTACTACACAATTGGCTACATTTAAGTTCCACAACTAGATTTGTTGTTCTTTCCATGTACTTTATTCCATAAACAATGGTAAGACCTAGACTGTTTAACCATAAGTCTTGGGTAGGGTAAGGCACGGATCCGTGCCACCACAGGAAGAGCAATGTGGAGTTTGTTCCTCAAGTAGGTTTCTTCTTTCCATGTGCTGCTCTTTTCATATGATTGGGCATGGGTTGGATTGTGCATTATCAATATGGTAGCAAAGTTAGCTTCCCCTGCACATCAGCACTGTTCTGCAGTTAGTGAGGGCTATGGATGAGGCTATGATCACTTTTCTCCCAAAGGAAGAAGCAGAAGAGAACAATCCTTGGTTTCCCCAGAATGTCATGATTGCTATTGTGTGTTGCACATAAGGAACAGCACGAAGGGAGGAAGAGAAATGGCACACAATAGGGCTCTCTCAGTGTGTGAATTGAATTCTAAGAATACTGTATATAAATTAAAGAAGTAAAATGACTCAAAAGTCCTGTCCAGTGAGAGAAAGTTCAAGTTTTATACAATGTAGGAACACAGAAAGGAAATTCATATTTTACTCTCCCTGATTGAGGTTAGAAAGGTTTGCCCCTCTAATATATTTCTGACGTCCTTTGTGTTGCCTAGATGTCTGCTTATTCATGATAGAGTAACTAAACCAGTATTTTAAACATTTCTCTTTCCTTTTGGGGCCTTGATTCTTTCCCCACTGATGTCAATAGCAAACTACTCCAGCAGCATTTGCATCTGTGCTTAAAGTTAAGAACAAGGCTAAGAGCTTTCCTGATTGAGAATTTTTTTTTCCTGAAAATGGTTGTGTTACAATCTTGGCTGAGCTCCCCCAATGAATGTTTGCCAGGTTGCTGGTACTGGACCAAACCTTTGGATTCCATAGGCCCTTAGGCTTGCTGGGACTGGGCAGAGTGTAGGCTCTGGCTCTGGGCCTCAAAATACGCTCTCAGGGTCTAGGTCCTCTATCCAGCACTTACCCCAGAGATCAGGGATGCTGCAGTCCAACTGCCTAGGCCCTGAAACTAATGCTGACTCACCCAAGCCTCCACAGTAACTATTGCCTGCTCCCCCAGAGTTCCAGCAAAGTTGTGACCCCTCTGGATTACTATTTCACCCGAAGGGCTCTTCGGGACAGTTAAAACAAGTAACCCACTGGCTTTGCAAAGGAGTTTCTAAACCAATCATATTTTACTCTTAGTGAAACACATGAGATTTACAGATCTATGGAAATTAGCAAGACCTGCAGGCAAATCCCTGCCTACGTTTCCTCACCCCGCCTAAGTATCCTTTGGATTTTAACCACAACTCTTCCAGAGGGTACACTATTTTTCCCCTCCTGCCTGGCCTTTTTTCTGATTAGAAGATAAGAACAGCCAGACCTATGGGTAAGACCAAAGGTCCATCTAGCCCAGTATCCTGTTTTCTGACAGTGGCCAGTGCCAGGTGCCCCAGAAGGAAGAACAGAACAGGTAATCATCAAGTGATCCATCCCTTGTCACTCATTCCCAGCTTTTCACAAACAGAGGCTAGGGACACCATTCCTGACCATCCTGGCTAATAGCCATTGAGGGACCTATCCTCAATAAATTTATCTAGTTGTTTTTTTAATCCTGTTATGGTCTTGGCCTTCACAACATCCTCTGGCAAGGAGTTCCACACGTTGACTGTGCCTTCTGTGAAAATATAATTCCTTTTGTTTGTTTTGCCTATTAATTTCATTTGTTGACCCCTAGATCTTGTGTTATGAGGAGTAAATAATACTTCCTTATTTACTTTCTCCACACCAATCATGATTTTATAGACCTCTATCATATCCCCCTTTAGTTGTCTCTTTTCTAAGATGAACAGTCCCAGTCTTATTAATCTCTCCTCAAATGGCAGCCATTCGATACCCCTAATCATTTTTGTTGCCCTTTTCTGAACCTTTTCCAATTCCAATATATCTTTTTTGAGATGGGGTGAGCATATATGCATGCAGTATTCAAGATGTGGGCGTACTATGAATTTATATAGAGGTAATATGATTTTTTCTGTCTTATTATCTATCCCTTTCTTAATGATTCCCAACATTGTTAGCTTTTTTGACTACCTCTGCACATTGAGTGGATGTTTTCAGAGAATTATCCACAATGATTCCATCACTACAAGATCTCTTCTGGTCTTCTCCCCACCTTGCTGCACAGTAGCCTCTGAAAGTTTCATTCCCCTTTGTCAGATAACTCCAGTAAGTGGCTTCCAGTCCTTAGTCAGGCAATTTGTTGCTTAGCTAAAGTCCACGTGGGACAATTGTTTTTTCTGAGCTGCAGCCAACTCAATGTTCTAAGATGCTTCCATTTGAATGGAAGACTATTTGACTCTTGATTGTTCTCCATTGCTAACCCTCTGCTATTGAGCACACCAGGTCTCTGCCAACCCCTCCTGGATTCTCAGCTCAATAAGGAGGTTGAAAGGCAACATTGAAGGTGCCATGCATCTTGCAATCAAAATGGCATACATGAACAAAATGGGATTTATAATTTGATGTTAACATACGCTAATCTGTCACAGGGCTTACGCAAGCAGTCTGATCCAGACATGCAAGTGTTATGACCATAAATTCCAGAGGGGAAAGAGCTCTCTCCTATCTCTATTAGAGAAAAAGTAAAAGTTTTGCCACAGAGAGCTTTATTTGTATAGACTACTTGTCCACAATTCCTTTAATGACAATTGAGAAGTCACTGTAACTGTACATTGAATTTGGATTATGGCATGTAGTGAGCTTGGAAAGACATTTTGAGAGATGAAGAATTCTTTCTTTGTGGTAAAGAGCATATTTCCAGGCATCCAGGACTCTGTTCAAGGGATCTAACTGTCCTTGGCTCCTCAGTGAGAGAAAAAGGAAACCGAGAACTTCACAGCAAAAGAGGACACAGAGGGCAGCAGCAGAGCTGAGGATACTTCTATGAGGTCCCACCTATCCAGCACCTTAATGAAGCTGAATAACTAGCTGAGTTTGGTGTCACTTCCAGGTGGGACCAGGCAAGCTGATCCTATGGAGCTGGAGAGTGGAGACAAGCCTGCAAAGAGACACTTGGACTACTAATCCGAACTCTGTGTGGTATAACAGATGAGTGAAGTGGTACAGTCAAGAAACTGCTGCCTGTGGTGTGTGGGAAGGGACTTAGACAGATGTCTGCCAAAGTTACTGCGTAGATAGACTCTATTGCTGTGTTTTACCAGTTTATGATTGTGTTCCCTTTCCTTTAAGGAAAGATTTCCTTGCTGTACACATGTTTGTGACTGGAGAAGTTCTGCCTGTTAAGGGTATGCAGGGAGGGTGTGGGTCTAGGTGGGGGCACAAGCTGGTTTAGTTATTTGTCAAGAGGGATTCTAGATCTATTGAATTTGGCCTTTTTCCTGCTGTTCAGCACCTTGCAGAAGGATTACTAACAAAAATGTCAATGCTGGAGACTGGAGACACAAGTAAACTTTTTTTCTGCCTCTTGGCCCCAAAGGAACAACTAAGCAGACTGCAGAGAGTAAATAAGCTATACAGTGTGTTATACTAGTTCATTCAATTTCATTTGCACTATTATGTATATTGCCTAATGTACTATTTGTATCATTTGTTTTCTGAGTTACTGGTAATTGTTATTTACAGGAACTGCATTGCCTAAAGGATGATTTATGGAGAAAGAAACTTAGCAAAGAAAGGAATGTATGAGTTCTAAGTTCTTATATAGCTGAATTTTAGAATATGATTTCATATTTCTCACAAGCAAATAAGGATTACCCTAATCCTTATGCAATATATATGTCTATTTGATAAAGTATATGTGGTAACATAATGAAATGGATACTAATAACAGTAATGGAATATTTCATCTGAATTAAGATACCCTTGAACAATAATAAGTGGGGAAGTGATTCCTCCCTGCCCCCCATCTGATGTAAATGCTGGCAATTTGCTTGCTATTGTTGTGTCTAGTAGGTCACATTTTCCAGAGGACAGTAAACAAGTGAGCTGTGGCTCCACTGACCTTGCTGCTGGGAGACAATGCACCACTAAGAAAATTACCATTGATGACAATAAAAATGAGGTGTATGACCTTATGCTGTCTTTTGAACAAATAGAACTGACTACATGTAGAAGGCTTCTGATACTTTTTTTTCCAAACTGAAGACTAATCTAAAAAAGAATGCATACAATAGATTCTAAAGGCTGTTTTCTATTCAAAATAACTATTATTAGAGATGTATTCAGACATTCCATTACCTGATCAGCTGGATACTTGTAAAGAACAATTATTCACTGAATTTCTCCTTTTTATGTTCTCTATATTTTTCTGTACATCTCTTTTTGCTTTCAGTTATTTAAAAAAAATATTTAATAGGAACACATCACCCAATGGATTATTCGTGAACTATGTTGAATGCATGTATACAGTATTCTTTATTTGTTGATAGGTGGTGTGATTGGTCAGTGTAGACTTGCAAATACTTAAGCACATGCTTAACTTTGTGAACTGTGGATAGTCCCATTGAAGTCAATGAAGCTACTCTCTGTTGGTAAAGTGAGTACGTCACTGGAGTACTGTCATGGATGGATATAAACAGTCCAGGAAGGACAGGCAGGGCAGAAAAGGTGGGGAAGTTGCATTGTATGTAAGAGAGCAGAGCTCCAGTATGAAACTGCAGAAAAACCTGAGTCTCTGGATTAAGTTTAGAAGTATGAGCAACAAGGATGATGTCATGGTGGGAGTCTGCTATAGACCGCTAGACCAGGGGGATGAGATGGACGAGTCTTTCTTCAGGCAACTAACAGAAGTTATTAGATCAAAGGCCCTGGTTCTCATGGGGGACTTCAATCACCCCAATATCTGCTGGGAGAGCAATACAGCAGTGCACAGACAATCCAGGAAGTTTTTGGAAAGTGTAGGGGACAATTTCCTGGTGCAAGTGCTGGAGGAACCAGCTAGAGGCAGAGCTCTTCTTGACCTGCTGCTCACAAACAGGGAAGAATTAGTAGGGGAAGCAAAAATGGATGGGAACCTGGGAGGCAGTGACCATGAGATGATAGAGTTCAGGATCCTGACACAAGAAAGAAAGGAGAGCAGCAGAATACGGATCCTGGATTTCAGAAAAGCAGATTTTGACTCCCTCAGGGACCTGAAGGGTGGGATCCCCTGGGAGAATAACATGAGGGGAAAGGAGTCCAGGAGAGCTGGCTATATATTAAAAATTCCTTGTTGAGGTTGAAGGAACAAACCATTCTGATGTGTAGAAAAAATAGTAAATATGGCAGGTGACCAGCTTGGTTTAACAGTGAAATCCTTGCTGATCATAAACACACAAAAAAAGCTTACAAGAAATGGAAGATTGGACAAATGACCAGTGAGGAGTATAAAAATATTGCTCAGGCATGCAAGAGTGGAATCAGGAAGGCCAAATCACACTTGGAGTTGCAGCTAGCAAGAGATGTTAAGAGTAACAAGAAGGGTTTCTACAGGTATGTTAGCAACAAGAAGGTGATCAGGGAAAGTTACTAAATGAGGGAGACAAACTAGTGACAGAGGATGTGGAAAAAGCTAATGTACTCAATGCTTTTTTTTTGCCTCTGTCTTCACAAACAAGGTCAGCTCCCAGACTATTGCACCGGGCAGCACAGTATGGGGAAAAGGTGACCAACCCTCTTTGGAGAAAGAAGTGGCTCAGGACTATTTAGAAAAGCTGGACTAGAATAAGTCCATGGGGCCGGATGTGCTGCATCCGAGGGTGCTAAAGGAGTTGGTGGATGTGACTGCAGAGCCATTGGCCATTATCTTTGAAAACTCTTGGCATCGGGAGAGGTCCTGGATGACTGAAAAAA
Organism: Mauremys mutica; assembly: GCF_020497125.1. Classification (NCBI taxonomy): domain Eukaryota; kingdom Metazoa; phylum Chordata; order Testudines; family Geoemydidae; genus Mauremys; species Mauremys mutica. The sequence continues at coordinate 49,442,640 of NC_059079.1, read as the reverse complement.
GGCTAATGTAGTGTCCATCTTTAAAAAAGGGAAGGAGGCGAATCCGGGGAACTACAGGCCAGTCAGCCTCACCTCAGTCCCTGGAGAAATCATGGAGCAGGTCCTCAAGGAATCAATTTTGATGCACTTAGAGGAGAGGAAAGTGATCAAGAACAGTCAGCATGGATTCACCAAGGGCAAGTCATGCCTGACTAACTTAATTGCCTTCTCTGATGAGATAACTGGCTCTGTGGATGAAGTGAAAGCAGTGTACTTGTTATTCCTTGACTTTAGCAAAGCTTTTGATACGGTCTCCCACAGTATTCTAGCTGGCAAGTTAAAGAAGCATGGGCTGGATGAATGGACTATAAGGTGGATAGAAAACTGGCTAGATCATCAGGCTCAACGGGTAGTGATCAATGGCTCCCTGACTAGTTGGCAGCTGGTATCAAGTGGAGTGCCCTAAAGGTCGGTCATGGGGCCAGTTTTGTTCAATATCTTCATTAATGATCTGGAGGATAGTGTGGATTGCACCCTCAGCAAGTTTGCAGAGGACACTAAACTGGGAGGAGTGGTAGATGTGCTGGAGGGTAGGGATAGGATACAGAGGGACCTAGACAAATTAGAGGATTGGGCCAAAAAAAACCTGATGAGGTTCAACAAGGACAAGTGCGGAGTCCTGCACTTAGGAAGGACGAATCCCATGCACTGCTACAGACTAAGGACCGAATGGCTAGGCAGCAGTTCTGCAGAAAAGGACCTAGGGATTATAGTGGATGAGAAGCTGAATATGAGTCAACAGTGTGCCCTTGTTGCCAAGACTAATGGCATTTTGGGCTGTATAAATCGGAGCATTGCCAGCAGATAGTGGGACGTGATCATTCCCCTCTATTCAGCATTGGTGAGGCTTCATCTGGAGTAGTGTGTCCAGTTTTGGGCCCCACACTACAAGAAGGATATGGAAAAATTGGAAAGAGTCTAGTGGAGGGCAACAAAAATGATTAGGGGGCTGGAGCACATGTCTTATGAGGAGAAGCTGAGGGAATTGGGATTATTTAGTCTGCAGAAGACAAGAATGAGGGTGGGCGTTGGTAGCTGCTTTCAAGTACCTGAAAGGGGGTTCCAAAGAGGATGGATCTAGAGTGTTCTCAGTGGTGGCAGATGACAGAACAAGGAGTAATGGTCTCAAGTTGCAGTGGGGAAGGTTTAGGTTGGATGTTAGGAAAAACTTTTTCACTAGGGGGGTGGTGAAGCACTGGAATGGGTTACGTAGGGAGGTGGTGGAATCTCCTTCCTTAGAGGTTTTTAAGGCCCAGCTTGACAAAACCTGGCTGGGGTGATTTAGTTGGGGATTGGTCCTGCTTTGAGCAGGGGGTTGGACTAGATGACCTCCTGACTCCCTTCCAACCCTGATATTCTATGATTCTATGATCTGTAGGTTTGCAAGCTCAGGGTCAGTGTTTTCTCTGTTCCCCAGTTTGGTGAGGGCTGCTTGTGTCAGGCCTTGTCTTGATCTACCAGTGCCAGTAAATTAGGAGTGATGTAATGTTATAGCTGGGATCAGAGAATAATTCACAGAGAATAATTGCATGGCTCATGTGTAGAGATGGGCAAAATTTTTTGCATGAAACATTTTAAAATGCAAGTATAGCGACATCAAAACAGTCTGTGGAATCGTGTCAATTTCATCAAATTGTATGGGAGGAAACTAAAAAAAAAAACACCTTGAAAAAAACTAAAATAAAAATCTGAAAAAATGTTTTGTTTTGACATTTTTTAGATTAAACATTGAATTGTTTTGGTTCAAACCAACTCTGGTTCAAATACATTTAAAATGCTCTAAATCAAAATGAAACATTTTGTTCTGGGTGGAACAAAGTATTTCATCTGACTCTAAACTATTTTTTTTTAAATTTTTGAAAAACTTCATTTTCAGTTAAACCCAAAACATTTTTTTTCAAAATTGCCAGTGTATTGAAAAATCCATTATTCACTTAGCTCTACGCATGTGTTCAGTTTTCAAATCCCAGTGGATGTAGACCGATCCCTATCTAGCTTGTTTAATTACCTCTTCCAGGACACAGGCACAGGGTTTGGGGAACAAAACTGCTCCCCAAATTGTGCTGTTAAACACTGTACAGCAATATTTCATATCTACCAAGTTCATTAATTTAATTCCATTTTTCTATTACTTATCACTGTTCACAGACATGCCACCAATAAATTACTGAGCATGGTGTGGGTATATCAAGAGAGTCATATTTGGAAAGGATGTGGGCTGCTCTGTGTGTGTTCATTGCCATGGCCAATTGAAATTGAATTTTTTCCCCACACAAATAGCTGATTGGATGAAAAATGCAGGTTGGATCAACCTGAAACTATCTGTGAATTTGACACATTTGTTGAATACTTTCATCCAAAAAAAAAAAAGAGTGAGTGAGTGAGTTCAGGCTAGCTTCACAAAATGGCCAGAGGAGGAGGTGCTCATCTTGTAACTTTTAGCCCCAAAGTTAGGGCACTGTCTTGGGTGTGTGAGATCTGCCTTCAAGTTCCTTCTTTGCCTGCTGTGGAGCAAGCATTTAAACTTGGATTTCCAATACCCCAGAAGAGGGTCCTAGCCACTGGGAAGTAGAATCCCTCAATCTCTCCTATTGAAGCTTTGCACTTTGTATCAATAATTTACATATTAATTGGAGTGGGGACATTCAGCTGAGTACCCCTAACCAGTGGGCTATAAGGTATTCTTATGTAGTGTCTCTTACTCTCTTCTGTTAAAGCTGTTCCACTTTGTATGAAATACTTGAATAGTCATTGGACCAGAAAGAGAGAGTGAGTCTGGTGGCTAGGACACTCACCTGAAATGTTGGAGACCCAAATTCAAGACCTGGCCCACATCAAGTAAAGGGGAAAATTGAACCTGAGTGCCTTGGGGTTGTTAAAAATGACCTATAAGCAAAACAAAATTCATACAAACTTTGCGAGACACATTTATTTTAACTGATAATCCAATAATCCGTCACTGATCACAGAACTGTTGTGTGTATGTGTGGTCCTAGTGAGAAGACTGTACTCAGATTGCTGTAGCCGTCTTTATGTTGGTCTTTCCTGTCAGTGCATCTGTATTATATGACCTGGGCAAAGATGCATCTTCACCCTTTACTGAAAGCATCTGACCTCTGATTGTCAAGGATCTCTCATCTGCTTCACAGCTCCTAGTCACACAAATACCAGCACTGATCAGAAATTCCTCTTTCCATCTGCCCGTTTTCAGTAGGTCACAAACTTGAGTCTTGAATTTAGATATAGCCACAATATTTTGTGAAGTATTTTTTCACTTCCAGACTAGAACAGTACACAGTACTGGATCTGAATGTGAAAATCACACACATGCCACAGTTGAATAAAATTTCAGAGACTCGTCTATTAGTAGGGCAGACTGATAAGAGCACATTTTACTCTTACTAGTACTGCATTGGCTCCATACCCAGTCCTAGCTACTCTTCAAGGTCTCTGTTCCGGTTTGTAAAACTCTCAGATTATGTTTAAAGTGTAATTAAACACCCAGGACTGGCCCTTGTCATCTGACTCGGGCTCGTGGAGTTCAGGCTGCGGGGCTTTAAAATTGAGGTGTAGACATTCAGGTTCAGGCTGGAGTCTGGGCACTTGTTCTTCCCACCTTGCAGGCCCTTCCCCCTCCAGCCCATTCCTGAATGTTTACCCTGCAATTTTACAACCTGAACCTCTTGAGTCCAAGTCACCTGACACTGGCCAGCCGCTGATGTTTAACTGTAGCGTTGACATCCTCTCAGTGGGCTATGGTCTAGCTACCTAGGAGAATGTTCAATGACCCTCCACAGTACTTATGCTTTACTAGGACTCTGTTGATAGATAGACTTTTAATCTTAATGGTGCTGTTCAACCTCTGGTGCTAAGGAATTCAGGATCTTCTATTCTGAAGCAGATATTCTTTGCAATCTGCATGTAGCTACAGCTATCATTCCCGTTGGTCTTAACAGGAATTTGGGTGTGTAAATCCCCATGAGCTGGAAACACAACCTCAGAACCAAATATTTCCACTCTTTGGGAGGATTCAAAATCTGGATTGAATTATATTAGCCACAGGCCCAAGCAACAAAATTCAGATCCAGATTTTGAATCCTTCCAAAGAGTGGAAATATTTGGTTCTGAGGTTGTGTTTCCAGCCCATCTGATTATGTAATGTGAGCATACAAAATAACAAGGCAAATCACATTTAACACATAACGAAGAAAGCCATAGTAAGGATTGTTATCACAGCAGGAAAACTGTACTATCAGTAAATCAATTATATATATTTCCATTATGTTCATTATCCTCCAAGTAGTGCCTGCTATCTCTTCCACTCTAAATAAAAGCCCAGTGAGGCCAGGGCAATTTCTTTCTTGTCGAATTTAAATTTCAGGAAATTTACTATGATAAAATTGTATTATCATGTATCTTTAGATGTTTTATGTACATACATTGATACATTTTGATTCTTCAATTTTTAAAACCTCTAGAAATAGAAAAATAATAAAAACAAATAATATTAATTAATATCAGAAGTGAAAGGCTAGGCCAGATGGTTGTTTGATGTTCAAAAACTATATGTTTTGGATGAGTCTGAAGCTTGGCTGTAAAATCAATATAAAAGGATATACTGGGGAAAAAAAGGTGTTTTGATTTCTTTTAGAAAGGAAGGAGGAGTACAAGATAAGTGAACGTTTGCTTGTTGGAAAAACCAATGCAGCTAAGTCAAAGAGGCTGACATTTCACAGTACATCCATTGAAACTTCATAATTAATGTGCTGTGCTGCAGATGAGGGTTGAAATCACTTTTTCAAACATTTTGGCTCTGCTGTGTATATTACACCACAGCCTATTGGTTATCAATATCAACTAATCCTATTGGATATTTGGACTTGGGGTCAAAGTAGCTATCTGCTATAACCAGTGTGAATATGAAGTAACTCCATTGAACTTCTATTACTGGTATAACTGGGAATAGAGTTTGGGCCAGTTGCTTCTAGGAGTTCATGTACTATGGTTTAAATAGGTCTTCATCTCTAGGTTATGGATTTCAGTCCTCAGCTGCAGCATGACAACTTTTTAAAGTAGTAAAGTAAAATAATAAAGTGTATGATTTCAGGCTACTTCATGTACATTGCTCTGTGGTCTGAATTTCATTATCTTGCCACCTAACTCACATAGGAAGCAGCACCTACAAAAGCTAATTTCTATTGTTAATATAGAAGATGACAGTTAATCATACCAAGATAAATCAGGAAAATGCACACACAAAAATTAAAATTAGATTAATTCAGAAACCCACAAAATAAGGGTATCACAGTCCTGTCCTCTCAGCTTTGCCCAGCACCTATGGCCTCCACAGCAGGAGGGCCCCACAACAGAAGGCTTGGATAACCATGACGTTCACTGTGCAGAGCTAATTTACCCAGGAATTGTTTAGATACTATGGAAAGCCCTAAAAGAGACAGATGAGCCATTTGGAATACAGAGCCGTTATTCTGAAAATGACAACAACAAAAAAGTAAAATGTCTTTTGGATTGAATGTCTTTTGTCACAGGACAGCTATTAGGTTTTTGATTGTTTTTATAGCTTTGTTAAGGATTATGTAGTGTTTTATTCTTGAGAAAATTAATCCCGTGAGGAACTGAGATCCCTGATTTGAAGATAGATTCCTGTTTTGTTTCCTAGCAGCAGTAATACATTCAGTGGGCTCTCATATCATCAGTATTGTGTCAATCTGCATAGAAAAGCTCAGCTGCTGATGATATGGTGAAATTGCTGGTTTTGTGTTTCATGACATCTCTTAACTGTTCAACAAAATGATGTGCAGAATGCTTTATGGACTGTTTGGTTGGACTTCCTGCAATCATTGCAATGAATGGTACCTTTGGAGATGCATGTAAAATCATACTAAAATAGACAGCTAGTGCAATGAATCTGGCAGTGCTATATTTACCTGTCTGTTTCATGAGCATCATTAATACTTGTATTGAACTTTTTATCTTAGGCTGCATTAGATTAACTGTCAAATCATTCCTTCAGTTCATAACATTTAACAATATACAATAAAGATAGTATTTACACAGCTCTTTATATCTTCTGAATGCTGTACACCATTGAACTAATATACCAGAGCCCTTACACTGCAGAGCCTCCCTTGCTTAGAGAGAGAAACATAAGAACGGCCATTCTGGGTCAGACCAAAGGTCCATCTAGTCCAGTATCCTGTCTTCCAACAGTGGCCAATGCCAGGTGCCCCAGAGGGAATGAACAGAACAGGTAATCATCAAGTGATCCATCCCCTGTTGCCCATTCCCAACTTCTGGCAAACAGAGGCTAGGGACACCATCCCCGCCAGTCCTGGCTAATAGCCATTGATGGACCTTTCTTCCATGAGCTTACCTAGTTCTTTTTTTAACCCTATTAGTCTTGGCCTTCACAACATCATGATGGAGATAGGCAGCACCATCTCTGAGAACACAAGTTCATTTTCTATTTCCCCAGCCTCCTTCAGATTACATCCTCATGCAACCTACCTAACAGGGAAAGGGCACCCCATTCTCAGATTTTATTTATTTCTATGCATATGTGCATACACACAAACAACCTATATACAGGGGTGGGGGGTTTGGAGATTGTACGTGTGCATGCACATGCTCACATACAGATAACATGCTCACCCCATTGTTTTCACAATATATTCCTTTGCATCAAGGTAATAGTATAGAACACAGGCTTTTTTGTCTGTGGTGTTATTGTGGGTTTGTTAGGTATTACTTGTAATGACTTGTGCAACTTAGTTATTATATTCAATAAATTAATCTTCAAAACCAACCCCCCCCAAAACAACACCTTTTTTTCTTTTCTTAAAAAACAGAAGCAACAAAACCAGTGTATATCCCTTTAGCTTTGGTCTGCAAAATCATTATTATCCCTGAAAGCGCATCTGAATCCTTGGAATTGTGAGTCGGTAACGAAATCCACACTACATTTCACTAAAGGAGTTTGTCTATATACCAACTTTTATCTTTAAACATTGGTATTTCAGAATACTCCTTTACATCTGTACAGGGAAACATCTATATCTGTCAGAATATTCCAGAGGCTTTACATTATGATATAAATGTATGTTCTCATGCAGTGTCTACCTACAACTTGATTATACTGGGTGAAACTGGTAAAAAAAAAATCAGTTCATTTTGCTTGTTTTCTTGTCCTCAGAATTTCATGAAACATATCTAGGACTCAGACACTATTGCATATTGAGTTGTGAAAATTGACTTTGGTGCAAAACTTTTCCTTATGGACAAAAGTGTTTTGGGAGCATTCTCCTGTGCCAGAATAATCATGGAATCATGTTTTCTCCCCAAGGCAATCCTTCTCTCCTTATTCTGCAATAGTTATTGTATAGTTATGTCGGGAGAAGGACCAGAGACAGCGGATGTGGTTTAATTAGGCTGCAAGTTGACACCTAAATGTCAGTGAGTACCTGGCAGATAAAATTGTATAGTGCAGGTAATTCCATAAGTATTTACATATCCCTGGGGGCCTGTTTACATCCCTCCCATTTACTCATCCTTCTCCCCAGCAAACCCAGTGTTGGGACATCACTGCCCCTCCCCCACTCAAAATGGAGGCTGAGGCACAGGGTTTACTCCTTGTCATAGCAGTCATAGCAGCCCTGCTTCCCTCCCACCTCCCCAAACTGTCAAATAATGATGAAGCTATGTGTTAAGATTCTCTCATCCCACCATTCCCATTTTAATGGGTTGGGCTGTGGCCTGTTGATATAATCCCTGTTCTGATGATCAATCCCCTCTTTGCCAATGTGTGGTGACTACTGTTGCAATTGTTTCTCTTCATCGTGTTCATCTGCTTTAACTGAAAGGTTCAGACCTGAGTGAAGTTGTCCTTAGGGTGAGGCATATTGAATGTGATGCAGACAAGAAATATTTGGAATGGAAAACTGATGGCACTGTAGTAAGCTCGTGTCCTATCGAAGTTGCCTGATTGTTTGTAAGACAAGAGCACACACCCATGGAACAAGTAATGTACAAGGCCACCTGTAGACTATAGTGACATAATTACAGCTCTGTAACTATGTTGCCTGCAGCACCATAGTGTAGATACATCTTACAGTGATGGAAGGGTTTTTTCCATCAATGTACATAATCCACCTTCCTGAGTGGCCGTAGGTAGGTCAATGGAAGATTTATTCCATCGACTTAGCCACTGCTACACCAGATGTGAGGTTGGCTTAATTACAGTGCTTTTCACCCCTCTGAGTGCTGTAGCTATGTCAACCTAACTTTCAAACATCAAACAGGCCTAAATGCAATCTAAAGTAAAAATAAATGTGCAGGGAAGCAAAGACCAAGGGTACAGTGAAAAGACCTTGCATCTCTATGAGATAGGTCTCACACTATTAAGGCTAGAAGCTTGCTTGTATTAATTATGGCTCAGACAGTCACCTGAAGAAATAGGTGGTTATTATTCACACTTGTATAACTTCACTTTTTGTTTTATGCTCTAACCTTCTTGTATATGGTGGGATTTTCAAAGGAGCCCAGGATAGAGTGCTAGGTGTCCAAATTCTATTGAAATTCACTGGGCATCTAATTCCTTTTGGCACCTTTGAAAATCCCAGCCAGTATCTGTAAAATACCTGCTGTTAGTTATACAATATCAAGAGCTAGCTCCTTTTGGAAGGTATACTCTAAAGTACCAATATAAGCAAGAGAGAATGGTGTCTTACATGAAAGGTTGGATCTAAAACCACTTCTGAGGTTCCCCAGGGGGATCAGCAGATGGAGTGAGTCCTACCACTATGCCCAACAAACTTGGATTTATCCATTAAAGTAGATGGAAAATACATATATTTTCACATTTCTATTTAATGTAATATATTGCGAGATTTTATGAGAAAGGTCTAAAAGCTGTGGTGTCTTTGATTTTGTTGAGATTCTTGTGGTAGTTATTTTTAATTGTAGTATAGCTCATATTAACATTCTTTTCCTATTATTGTTGTTTTAAATTACATCTGTCATATTAGAACTACTATAATAGTTCAGTAATACCGCAAAACTACAGTTTTACATTTGAGTTGAGCTGTACAAAATGGCTTACGGAAACTCCATTGCCAGTTTGATGTAAATAGAGGACTTGAGGAAGAGTCTTTTCCAAACATATTGATATGTTTAGATTTTGGAATTGGTCTCTCAAAGGAAGATTTGATTTCACAAAGATGAGAGGCTTTCTGAAACTGTAGGAGTCATCTGATCCATGGATTACACTAATTAATAGTTGCAGACCTTTCCAAACATATTCACATAAGTCATGACTTCCTAAGAACCAGATATTTTCATTGTCTTTCCTTTGGCTGTTATCTTTGTTTCAGTTTTGCAAAGTGTAAGAAAATAAATGCTGGGTTTTTTTGTTTGTTTACTTTTTTGTTAACTTTTGCAATTTACCTTGGGTTTGAAAGGGTGTAAAGAAGGTGCACAGACCAACATCTGCTCAGTAAAAAAGTAGAAAATGTTGTTTGGACAACGGTCTCTGAATAGAAATTTTATCTCTGTTTTCTGGTGGCGTGGATACAGGAAACAGTGATTGTGAAGTTGTCCTGAGGTCCTTATAGTCTCTTAGTGACGTTACTTTGCCAGGATAAAATTATGATGATCATTTCTTGTGTTACCACTTGTCATCACAATATGGTCCCCACATGCTTGAAGTGACAGGGCTTTACCTTTATATTTTGACACTGTGCCATTTGCTTCATTGATGTAAACTGAAATATTTTTGCCATTGTCTTGACATTAGTAATGTGAAATCATGGGATTGCACTGAAATAGTTTTTTTCCACATTTTGAAACTGTAAGATAGTCTCGTGGTCTTGCATCAATTTGTCTTGCCATCATAATTTGGCATTATTAAGTTTTAATAAACTTACACTGACTGGAAGTTACATAATTCATTCTTGACATGGCAATTTAGCCTTTATGATCTTAAATTGACAGGTTCAGGCATCAGGATTTCACTGTGACAGTGGAGTAAATCATGAATAAGTGTCCTGAAAAATGTGAAAATATCAAAAGTAGTAACTGCTGATATTTAGTAGCTATGTCTCAAATTTAAATGCCTAGTGTATTTTGGTTTTAATAATATTTGCAGAATAATCCAGTAACAGATATTGTGATTAAGAACTTGATCCTGCATGGACCCTATCCAAACCTCTTGACTGCAAAATAGAGCTGCAAAACTTACAAGGGATTTCTGACACCTCTTTTGATGATGGAATTTGCCCAGTTCCAAAAATAGGAGGTAGGTGAAGGGGAATTAATATAATAAACATTTCATAATCTTAAGAAAAGGTTTGGTTGCAGTAACTTTCTAGAAGTAGGTGAAGGTTTTGGGGAGATGTTGCCAGCTCGTCATTTGGTGTAAATAAGCATAGTTCTATTGAAGTCAGTGGAGCTACATTAATTTATTCCAGCTGAGGATCTGGCCCAGTTCCTCAGTTTTTTGTTTGTTTTTAATTATCAAAACAAAGGAAACATGCAACATTTTTTGAAAATCATATTTAGGGACCTACCAAATTCACAGCCATGAAAAACGTGTCACGGCCCATGAAATCTGGTCTTTTGTATACTTTTACACTATATTATACAGATTTCACAGGGGAGACCAGCATTTCTGAAACTGGGGGTCCTGACCCAAAAGAGAGTTGCAGAGGGGTCATGGTATTGCCATCCTTACTTCTGCGCTGCCTTCAGAGCTGGGTGGCTGGAGAAGAGCAGCTGTTGGCCGGGTGCCCAGCTCTGAAAGAGGTGCCCCTCCAGCAGCAGCACAGAAGTAAGGATGGGAATACTATGCCATGCCACCCTTATTTCTGCACTGCTGCCTTCAGAGCGGGGCAGCCAGAAAGTGGCAGCTGCTGACTGAGGGCCCAGCTGTACAGGCAGCAGTGCAGAAATAAGGGTGGCAATACCATACCATGCCATCCTTACTTCTGCACTGTTGCTGGCAGCGGCTCTGCCTTCAGAGCTAGGCTCCCAGCCAGGAGTCACTGCTCTCCAGTTGCCCAACGCTGCCACCAGGAACAGCAGCGCAGAAGTAAGGGTAGCAACCCCCCTTACAATAACCTTGCAACTCCCCTCACACACACACACAACTCCTTTTTTGGGTCAGGACCCCTACAATTACAACACCGTGAAATTTCAGATTTAAATAGCTAAAATCATGAAATTTACGATTTAAAAAACCTCATAACTCTGAAATTGACTAAAATGGATCCTGAATTTGGTAGGGCCCTAATCATATTGTATCAACATTTTGCTGAGGGAGCAGCATTTTGAGGTCCAAAACTTGGTAGACAACATATGTGTGCATATTGTGAAAGATTACAGATATATATTCATCTGCTTATTATTGATGGTATTTTTCTTGAGTTTTCACATCATTGACTTTTTGTGTAATTGGGACATTGAAAAGTATTTAGAAATGGCACAAAAAGTAATGATTTTATTTTATTCTGTCAAGGCTAAACAAATCTTGACTTAACTGTTCTGAATGAATTAGAAAACAGCTAATTGAAACTCTTCTTCAATGCTGTAACAGCAGAGAGCTATGCATGAGTATGTAGCCAAACAGAAGATAAGCAAGGCAGATGGGCTTGGAATGTGATAGGTGGTTAGGTTACTCTTCTCAAACTGTTTGTGATGGTCACTAGGGAAATTAGTGACACTGATGCATCTTTAACTCATCTAGAGCCACGAGCCTGCATCACATCTTGTAAGTATTTAGATTAATTTAATGTGACCAGAGATCCATGTTCTGTCTTATAAATAGAAAAGTTTTGTTGGCAAAACTTAGAATTCGTTTTAATGTTAAAAAAGTAGTCTTAGAAGTGCACTATAACTCATAGTTCTCTCACTAATTACAAACTGAAAATGACAGAGAGCAAAATAAAAACCACCATTAACCTATTGCAGAGAAGCTACATGAAGTATCCTCTGCATGCATGCAAGCAGAATGCCCTTCTGTGAAGGTCACCAGCTGGGCCATGATTGTCATTTTGTCTGTAATTTGAACACACCTGTGGCCCTTATCTATATTTGCCTTGGATACAAAAATGTACCCAGGAACATACAACAACTTTTCACTTTCATGCTAACTAAGGAAATAAATAAACTTGAAATTATTTACAAATATTTTAATTAACTGTGGCATGCACAGGAACAAAAGTATTTTTATTATAACACACAAAATATATCTCACTACAAATATTCTCAAGTCCTCTACTATTGCTGAAGATATCTGGATTTCAATTCTTTCTCAGAGTCATCCTCAGACCCTGATATAAAATATTCCTATAAAAATCAGGATGTTGAATTTCAAGGTATTCTCTCTTGACACCAGCAGAGCTAGATATAAGTGCTATATTCCATTACAAAAACTCATGTTCCACTTCTCCTTTATTAGTATTTTAAATCTTGTGATATTTAAGCCAGTCTTATAACTTTTGGGGGCTCCTGAATCATCATTTTAAAACACTTAGGGTTAGTAGTAATGCAGTAGTGCCATTGCATATGTTGTATTAAATCCATGTCAGAGTTTGTCACTGATCAATATAAAATAACTTATAGAGAAAGAGTATATGTGTGTTAGTTTAATTTGGCTGTGGTTGTATTTGAAGATTGTCAGTTGCCTTCGGTGGCTGACTAAAATAATGAGCCAGATTATAATTCCCTTACTATTGAGTGGTATCATATTCCACAAATAGTCCTACTGAGTCTGATTTTAGTGGGACAACATATGATGTAAAGTATTTTGTGGATAAGGGACCTATACAAGTATTTCTAGCATGTTCTATACAACGTATAGGGGAAGTATAAGGAATCCTGAAAATAACAAAGCAAAGTTTTAAATATAATATTATGTATAATAATTACCTTATAATGTATAATATTTAAAATATAGTAAGCATGACTAGAAAGTTTGTGTGACCACTGTAAATAGCATTCGGTTACTTTGTCTGCATACCATTCAGTGGCACCAGAAGGGTTAAGGCAGATATAAGAGAAATTGATTACATTGCATTACTGTGCAGCAACAGAAAAGAATTCAGCTAAAGAAAGAGGAGATACCACTTCTATAATAATTGCAAAAGGCATGGCGGTTAAGCTGTCTTCAGAAATTAGAATAAGTAAAAGGCACGACAGCGGGAATGAATATGTAATGGTAGCAATTCTTGATCCACATTTCAAATGGAAAATAAAAGCTAGCTTCATAGAGCAATGAACAGAACATTCAAAGCAGGTTCTTGAAAACTTCCTATAATCAGTATCTCATTTTCCTGAATATAAATCTCAAAATATTCCTTGATTATCTACATTCCTTCTAATTTTTCTAAAATTGAAGCCAAAGATATGGAACATTGAGGTAGCGACTGAACAAATCAAAAGAAATTGGTACATAGTAGGAGGTTCCCAAAAGTTGTTTGATGATTTTCTATTGTCACATATCTCCATATCATATCATTTGTGTGTTTAGTGGGGATTATAAGTAGTATACTTAACTTTAAAATGTGATTTGAGAAAGATTACATTTATTTTCAAAAGAACTGATCAAGCCTGCAAACATATTTTCCCTCTTGCGTCTTTTGTGTTGTAGAAGTACAGTGTCTGTTACCTAAGCAATGTTTTTGCAGATTACTTTTTCATGTAAAGTAGATCAGAGAAGGAAATTGGGAGATAAAATTGTGTATGAAGTATATTATTTAAAATAGTTTTAGATTTATCTTTTTCTCTTAACCCTATTTGGTCTGTTTTATAATTTTTAAGCAATAGGTAGCCAGGTGACAATGAAAATTGTGTCGCAGTCATGAATGCTGCCTATAATCTGTGATAAGATAAAATGAGATCTTTGATCGTCTCCAGGTTGGATTCTTTTCTTGCTGTTGAAATCAACACCAGCTGGGGCTCCAGAATCAGCACATGTAGAGTCATTGCTTATCTGTGTGTCACTGAAACAGGTTGTAATCAGAACTAAAAGCAAGGTTGAGTTTTACACATCCAAATAAAGAGAAGATACCTACTAATTATCACAAGGGTCTTGGAAAAGATGCATATTCTAGCTAAATAATAGAACTTTTTAACAAGTACAAAATGAAGGAGAGAAAGAGAGATTGGGTAGGGATGTGAGAAGATTAAACTGTGCAGCAGACATGCCAACAGATGGTAGTATATTAAACAAGGCTGTATAGTATATCCTACCATCAGTCTTCAGACAAAACTGTCATTGACTGCCTTACTAATCAAAATACCTATAGTTATATAGAATGTACTTTGCTTAACAAGATATGTAGCATAGAGAAAAAATTGCTTGCTTTGCTACACTATCTCTCTTGAAAGCTCCCCCAGGTTCTTTTGCTATCTTCCATTACCAATGGGCCAAAATCTAAACTTAGTTCCAAATTATTTCAAATGCTGAAGCTTGGGTTTGAATCACTGGAGAATTGGGTTGCAAGAGAGTTGGGTTGAATCACTGGAGCTGAATCTTTCCCTATAAATCGGGTTGTATATCAGGTACAAAACCATATGGAGACCTACTCTTTGGCTCTAGTTTGAATGTCATGAGAATGGCTTTTGACAGCATGTATTGGAAATCTCAAGTCCAAAGCAAATCACATGAAGCCTTCCACATGTAAGATTACTGAAAATTCCTTGGATCATTTGGAGCCAAAATCTCTCAAGATTTCAGAGGTGTTAAGTCCCCACCCAGAATTTAGCTCTGATTTGGCAAGAGTAAATTGTAATCTTAGAGTAAACATGATCTGCATCTGCATTCAAACACTGCCTTTGGGCCCAGCTTAACTTCTTGTTCCTTCCTCCTGACTGATAAACACACAGGTTTGTTTTCCTCTTTGGTCAACACTAATATTGAAAACAAGAGAAGAAAAATTACTTGATGCTTTTTGACACCATTAATTGAATGTTTTCTTTTTCACAAACAATAGATATAGAATATAGTGTCACATTTTCAAACTTATAGTCCTCCTGAGGACCCTTACTCCCTTGAGTACTCCAGTTTAGCCAGTTGTAAAACCATGAGATGCATTTGTGTGGATCAGCTGAGTATCTATGTTGACCTCTGCGCTAACTCAGATCAGAAACTTTTTTGGGATCACTTCAGCCGAATAATTTCCTTAGAAACATAAAGTGGGAAGGATTTAAGGCCTGCCAGTGCCTTCCCACTGAAATTGCTAGACATTTATCATATATGATACACATAGATGATCACAATGGATTATCTTTGTGACCTTACTCTGTTTTCCAGCAGGAAAAGTATAAAATAAAATAAAATAAAAGGCTTCCTGCCGCGGAGAAATGGGAAACATTTCTTCTTGACTCCACATTTTGGGCTTGATCTAAATCCTGATGAAGTCAATATGAGTCTGTCCATTGGCAATAGACATTGTGGTCTACTTAACTCTATATGCATGTGAACCAGGACTTCAGCTCACTCATAAAGAAAAAACCTCTTTAGCTGTGAAATAATGGAATAAACAATAGTCACTTGAAAAGGGAGCTGTGTAGTAATCTGAAAAAAAAATACATTAAGCAAGAAAAATAATACATTCACTCATTCACTTTATTAATTAAGCAGATGCTTAGAATGTATTCTTTAACCAACACTGCCATTTGCTATAGAATCATTTTTTCTTATTTATATTATTTCTTTTTTTCTAAGGAAAACTGTATTCAAACTGGTAAGACATGACCATATAACTGTGGGTATAGCCCCAGAGAAATTAAAGAGTCAACAGTTTTTGATTAGGGCCCAAGTTCAACAAAGCATCCAGCTAAGCACATAAGAATATGTTTGAGTCTAAGCATGTGCATAAGTGCGTGATGAATAGAGATGGATTTAAGCATGGGCTTAAATACTTTGCTGGACTGAGAGCCTAGAGTCTGATCCTGAAGGTGAATGAGCTCTCAGAGTTCTATTCCCAGCTCCCCTACCAATATGCTTCATGATCTTAGTTAAGTCACTTCATTCTATGTCCTGGTTTCCTCTGCTGCTATTTATCTGACTTGTCCATTCAGACTTTTAGCTATTTGGGACAGGGAATCTATTTTACAATGTGCTTGTCTAACATAGTGCCTCTATGTTATGGGAATATAAATAATAAAAATAATTCCCACTCAAAGAAATACTATAGTTCTTTCCCACAGACTGTACAAAAGGAAAGGCAGTGTTAGGGAAGGAAGAGAAGAGTGACCGAGAAACTCTCCAAAAACTGTATTTTCAGCATTTGTACTTGTGGGGAGAATTGTAAACATTTGAGCAAAATTGGCTCCTTTGCCAAATATGCTCTCATGATTTTTTTAAAAAATACAATAAAAAATAAATGTTTTCTGCTCCTAGTATTAAATTTAGCAAATCAATATTTTGTAACTTGAATGTTCTTTTTCTGGTTCTTTCATTTTCCAACTTCTCTTGCTGTTTTGTCATTCACTTCCCTTTCTTGTAGTTGTTCTAACCTGTTTTTCTTTTTCCAAGGCCTGGTCTACACTACGCGTTTAAACCGGTTTTAGGAGCATTAAACCGATTTAACGCCACACCCGTCCACACTAAGAGGCCCTTTATATCGGTATAAAGGGCTCTTTAAACCGGTTTCTGTACTCCTCCCTAACGAGAGGAGTAGCGCTAATATCGGTATTACCATATCGGATTAGGGTTAGTGTGGCCGCAGATCGACGGTATTGGCCTCCGGGCGGTATCCCACAGTGCACCACTGACCACTCTGGACAGCAATCTGAACTCGGATGGAGTGGCCAGGTAGACAGGAAAAGCCCCGCGAACTTTTGAATATTTCCTGTTTGCCCAGCGTGGAGCTCCGATCAGCACGTGTGGCGATGCAGTTAAAAATCAAAATAAAGAAAGAGCTCCTGCATGGACCATGCGGATGTGATCGCTGTAAGGGCAGGCAAATCTGTTCTATCAGTGCTCTGTTACAGAAGACGAATTAAAAAACATTTTAAAAAAATCTCCAGACAGACGCCATAGCAGGGACTCAGCGCACTGCTGCGTGACAAGCATAATGGAAAGCCAAGGAATCAAATGGACACTCATGGACTGGAGGACTCAAGCTATCCCACAGTTCCTGCAGTCTCTCTGAAAAGCATTTGCATTCTTGGCTGAGCTCCAAATGCTTCTAGGGTCAAACACAGTGTCCGCGGTGGGTCAGGGCATAGCTCGGCAATTTACGCACCCCCCCACCCACCCCCAGAAGTGAAAGGGAAAACAATCCTCTCTTGACTCTTTTACATGTCACCCTATCTTTACTGAATGCTGCAGATAGACGCGATGCTGCAGCACTCAACACCAACATCCTTGCTCCCCCCCCCCCGCCATGGGTGGCTGATGGTGCAAAACGACTGGTACCCGTCCTCATCATCAGCCTATTGGCACATGGGGCAGTGCAAAAGGGCTGGTAACCATGCTGACTAGCATCCGTGAGGTCGATCAAGGGCGCCTGGCCCTAATTTTTCCTGGTAGATGGTACAGTATGGCTTATAACCATCGTCATCATAGCAACAGGGGGCTGAGCTCCATCAGCCCCCACCCTTCATGTGTAAAAAAAAGATTCAATTGCCCCTGGACTAGCAAAGGGATGCTGGGCTCCTCTCCTCCACACTCCTTACTGTCCTGTCTGGACTATCATAGCAGCTAGAGGCTGCCTTCCACTCATTTCTCACTAACAAGTCAGTGTGTCTTATTCCTGCATTCTTTATTACTTCATCACACAAGTGGGGGGACAATGCTACGGTAGCCCAGGAAGGCTGGGGGAAGAGCGGAATCAACAGGTGGGGTTGTTGCAGGAGCATCTTCTGTGAATAGCATACAGCTCATAATTTCTGCAGGATCTGACACAGAGCAGCTGTGCTCTCTGATACAGTGGTTCTCTAGTACACTTGCCCATATTCTAGGCAGGACTGATTCTATTTTTAGATACCAAAAAGGAGGGATTGACTCAGGGAGTCATTCCCAATTTTGGCTTTTGCGCCCCTGGCTAAGAGCAGCCAGGGGCACTTATGACAGCAGCAAATGGTGCAAAACGACTGGTAGCCATGATCATCTTTTTACCAATTTATGGATTGGTAGATGGTGCAATATGGCTGGTAACCATCTCTGCTGTCATGCAAAAGCAAAAGCATGCTGCTGTGTAGCGCTGCTGAATCGCCTCTGTCAGCAGCATCTAGTACACATACGGTGACAGTCACAAAAGGCAAAACAGGCTCCATGATTGCCATGCTATGGCATCTGCCAGGGCAATCCAGGGAAAAAAGCCGCGAAATGTTTGTCTGCCGTTGCTTTCCCAGAGGAAGGAGTGACTGACGACATTTACCCAGAACCACCCGCGACAATGATTTTTGCCCCATCAGGCACTGGGATCTCAACCCGGAAATTCCAAGGGGCGGGGGAGGCTGCGGGAACTATGGGATAGCTACGGAATAGCTACCCACAGTGCAACGCTCCAGAAGTCGATGCTAGCCTCGGACCGTGGATGCACACCATCGATTTAATGTGTTTAGTGTGGCCGCGCGCACTCGATTTTATACAATCTGTTTTACAAAACTGGTTTATGCAAATTCGGAATAGTCCCGTAGTGTAGACGTACCCCAAGATTCTGTCCCTCTATATTTTTCCCCAGATGCTTTGGTATGTTCTGATTTTTCCCCCCTTACTTAGTATTTAGCAGCAACAAACTCGACAACTGTAAATACCCCCAAAATAAATTCTACAGACTTTCATGAATATTAATGGAAAAATATTGAGACAAACACAAAGTTAGACCAAGTTCACTAATGTTTGAGAACTACTGTGAATCTGGGGCCCAGTCTGTGGTTTTGTATTAAAATAATGTGAAATTCAAGGTTTCGAGTGTGAAACCTAATGAAACTCAGTGGTTTAGACTGAGTTTTGCTTTGAAAAGTTGGATTCATTTGAACCTGAAACTCAACACAAAAATCAAGTCAAACTGCAGAACAGAATCAAAGAAAATATTTGAATGTCATAGTTCTAGTGCTATTACACAGTTGCATTTAGTTTGCTGAAAAGCATTCCTGTTCACTAGTACTCAAGGACTACTGAATAACCTGCAAGAATTTCTTCCTTCCCGCAAAGAAAGTGATTATGTGTTTTGTGTAAGATTTATGTAACCCCAAAACACAATTCATTGTCTTTTCTGTAAATTAAAGGACAATAAGGAGTGAAACTTTGTAGAAAAGAGTGTTTTCCAAAAGAGTGTTTTCTCTCTCTAGTGTAAATCAGGAGTCAGGTTTTTGAGTTCAGTGGATTCACCCTGGTAAAAAATTGGTTAATTCAGAAGGGAAGCAATCTGGGACTGTCTAGAGTGCAGTCCGTGCTCTAACATGGCATCACACATTTGTAACAATTATGCTGTCATCTGGCCACCATATCATATCATATACAGTTTAACTTTGTATATTATATCAAAGCATGGTAGCTGGAGTCCATTGTTGGCCACAAGTGGCAACTTATTGTCTTCCTGTGATGACATGAGGTGGGGGGTTGTTTGTTTGTTTGTTTTATCCTCCTGATGAACCAGATATTAAATCAGATTAAGAATTAATGTACAGTATTATCTATATTGTCTCATTGATGACGATGGAATAGCAAGACATTTTGAATCGTTGTACCGGAATTCTCCAGTATATTAGCACAATCCTAAATGAACCAAGCACCAAGCACTCTGAAGCAGAGGACAAAGCTTCAGTTGATGTCTGTCTCACAGCCTTTCCTGTAGTGTACTTGTCTGAGTGCTGTGCTTCTAAACTTGCCCAGATTTGACCATCCAAGGAGGAAAAGTTCAGAGGGAATATGTTGTCTGACACTCTTATTTTTCATTTGTTTTCCAGTAGTGCCTGGAGGCCTCATGGTTGTAGTCATTATACAACACACACAACAAAAGACAGTGCCTGCCGCAAAGAGCTTACAACAGAAATGACAGGAAGCTAGGAGAAGGAATGACTTGCCCAAGATTGTAGGATGAGTGGGTGGCAGAGCCAGGTTTCCTGAGACTCAGTCTGGTGCCCTTTCCTGGCCTTCTGTATCTCTTCTCCAAGGCCATTGAGAAGCATGGCTGGTAGGTTACACTATAAAATGTCTGTTTCTCCCATTTACTTTCTTTACACTTTGTATAGTTATGCTATTACAAAGATAACCATTCTTACTGGGAGCCTAATGAGGCTGCCATAATTGGAAGGAGAGAGTGTGTGAGGGGGCAGGGAGGGAGTGTGCAGTGTCTTACTCCTGCACTTTTTACTCAGGCAGTGGGAGCTTGCTCTGAGTATGGATTGGAGAATTGGGCCTAATATTAACCAGATTCCTCCTTAGTGTTGAACATTTTTACCGGCATATGGTAGGAAAATAGATTTTGAAATGAGTGCTTCAGAATTAAAAGCTGAACGTTATAAAAGTGCACATACCATAGATTAAGGAATTTTCTAACATTTGTCTCAATGTTTTCCCTCAAATTTATCAGTTGGAGAAGTGCTTCTTCATGAGCTAGCATAAACAATGTCAAAGGAATTTAACAATGGCAATTTGACCTTGGTCACTCATTTTAATTGCTATATAATACCTTGAGACCTATTACAGCTCTCTTACCTTTCAAGCCATCTGCTATTTGATAGTTAGTGGTGCACAGTGTAAAACACAAAAGGATACCTTCTTCATTCCTAGGTCATTTTGACATGATGTTTTATTACCTTCTCATGCTAGTGCACACACAGCAACTACCATCAGTGCTATCAAAAAATTAGAGTTAACCTTAAAAGAGACCTAAATTTATGGATAAGGTTCTGAGATGTAAATGTCAAAGGACAGAGCTGGAAATGCTGAAATAAGCACCTAGAGCTCCAAATACCAATGTATTAAAAACAGTAGATGCTACTTTGTTTAGTTCTTGTAATTGTTTTAAAGTTAGAATTGATCCTAGGGTTACAAAAAAGAAAAAAAATAAGGTTTCTTCAATTCAAGACTGCCTGAATGGACTTATAAATGGACACTTTCATTTATAAGATGAGAGTACAATCAATCCATTTTATGAGTATAAAGAGAACAAGGATTCTATATTTATGTTATAAACCAAGAATCATTTAAAGCCCTTTCAAACTGTCAAAAGTGAATCATCCTAAATCTCTGCATCAGTCATAGATTTCATTGGGTTGCTTTCCTGGTATGAAATGAAATAGTTTTTAAAGGTAGGCCTGAAATGAATTTCCCTCTTGGGAATTTGTAAAGCTAGCTTTTATCCTAAAACCGAGTTAAATGTTCAGATGATATTGTTGTTACTTTTAAGTTAAAAAAAAATTCAAATTAATGTTAAGGTCATGTATAAGCAAAATCATGAAATCCACCAAATCACTGCAACTATAATTACTTTTTAAAACTATTTGTTGCTTTCTACTGGAAAAAGGTAACTACAACTGCATTCACAATTATTAACTCCACGGCCAGTTCTTAACACGAATGGGCAAAATGGGGACTGAAACACAGTTTAAGGCAGAAATGAGTTTGGTGGAGTGTTTGTAATGCATGGAAAAAAGAACATAACACTAGCATTTAAATAAGGCATTATAGCTAGATACAACTGGGGAGGGACAGGAGGAGTGCAGTGAGTAGTGATGGTCATGTTTAAAATCATGTTCATTGTCCACTTGAAAGCAAATTTGACCATTGTATTTCCTAATGTTTCTTCTGTTCAGTGATTTGTTAATTAATTGTGAATTGGGCCATGAATTACCTATACAATTTATTAGCCTAGCATTTTGAACTAATTAGATGACTGTGTAACCTGAGTGCTACTCATAAATACAGATCTCCACAAGCTTATACACTTTTACATTAGTAGATAAGGATTCTTTATATGGGACTAGATTATTCCCCTGGGCCTTCTGGAAATGGAGCACTCAAATTGCCTTCTTGCCTTATTTAGGGCCAGCAGACATGCAAAACCAATCGAGAACCAGGGACTGCCGCCTTCCTATTTCCATATGGGTTCACGGTGCCCTAAAATGTGCACCAAGAAGTACGATCTGACCCTGCCTTCTGACCTCACCTTCCAGTGGAGCAGAACCACTGGAGTGATGGGGGTAATCTGCACTCCACACAGGATGGTAGCAGTTGGTTCTCTTGTTCACTAGGCCATTTATAATTCTTCTTCTATTCTAAAGTGCAATTACTGTATTGCTTTGCTCGAGGCAGCGCTTCATTGCAATTCTCATTAACGTAAATGGGAGTTTTGAGTATGGATCCTGGACTAAATGTAATGTGGACCAGACTAATTGTATACAATTTTATTCATTCAAAATTAGACTCAAACATTATATATGGTCTGATTCTGCTACTCCTACTCATGGTGGGTGGTACCAATTCTAAATGATAATTCTCTGGGAATAAGGTACTACTCTGCATGAGTAGAGAGTGGCACAATAGGGCCCTTAGATTTTTATTTTGACAAATCAAAACAATTTGCAGTTAATGAGCAGATAATCATTTATTTTCATCAAAATATCCAAAAATGTATTCTCAAACCCACAGATAAATATAAATAGCACTGCACCATGACTAAATCATGCTGACTAGAAAGGAAAAAGGCATTCTAATTAACATTTCCTTCTTTTGTATTGACTATAAGTACCATAGAATCTAATCTAGAGTTCTGTATTGTTCTGTTATGTTTTCTCACCTTTCTTTAAGGTTGCTAATAATCTTTGATTGATTCACTCTATTATGAAGTTTCTTTCCATCATATACCTGTATTCAATAAATACTGCTGATAGCTTGCCATTTGTTTTTAGCTAAGCATGTGCATGACAGAAGAATGAGGAATGATTTTCATTTCTCTCAAGGACAAGTGGTTTACAATAATATCCCCCTTTTTTCTGTTGTTGTTGGGTTGTGTTTTTCAGATTTTAGAGACTTGTTAGTGTAAGCATAGTTCCCTCCCACGGCCAAATGATTGTAATGATAATCAAGAAGCAGCCCTGTGACTCGAGTAAATTCAGTGCATAATACTGTCTCAGCAAAACACTGCGTCCTTTCAAAAGCTGCTGACACCTTGTGATGCATTTTGAAAGGTGTTCCATTTAGAAACAATTATGTTCGTGAAAGAGTAGTATCAAGACATTTGTTTATATATAATTATGTATGCAGTGCTTGGAAACTATGTAGTGAGAAAGGGGGTGATTTTTAATCACAGGATCAGATCCTAAAATGGTGTAAGTTAATTTTAGATCCCTTGACTTCAATGGAGTTTGACCAGTTTTCATCAGCTGAGAATCAGGCCCCCAGATTCTATGTTGTATTACTATTTCTAAGCTTAATCTTTTAGTCTGAGTATATGATCAAATAACTTGTGCAAGGGTATGTTCCACCACATCCCCAACAGATATTGTCCCTTAATTACTATTTGAAGATATGGGATGGAATCCAATAAGTCTTCTGTAATATTTTAAATGACATCAATGTCACCTTTGCGTCTCTGGCTGTTCTGCCGCTGAAATCTATGAAGATTGTAAGGAGATTGATTCTGAGAAGGCAGGTAGGTGTCAGTGTTCCAACAATAAATCACTGATATTTGGAAATGGCCGAAGCAGCCTCCATATAAACATCTACCATGCAAAATGAACAAAATGACAGTGTTTAATTTGTTATGGTTAAAAGTCATCCGCTTTGTAAATCAAATGTGCACCTGAATGGGATTTGAATTACAACTAGACATGGGAAATCAAGCTTTTGTGATTCATTATTTTACAATACATTTTTGTATTAGAATTCTTTCTCCTTATTTTGTGCTTGTATTGATAAAATTCTTAATACAAATGTTTAAAAAATAGAAAAAAAGTTGTTTATTTTATTTATTTCTATTCTCTCCTTCTTTATGATTAAAGACATTTGGATACTATGAGATTTGTTTTTTAAGAGATTGTCTGCTGTCACTGATTGTTCCTTACTGGAAGTCATAATACTATTATTATCATAACATCCCATTGGTTGCTGTAGAAATGCTTATGATGCTGCCAGCTGAGCATACTCAGTCTTCAGGTAGGTACTAAGTAGCAGGATATGTTAAATTTCAGGAAGTAAATTCTGTAACATATCCTTGTAAAATAAAATAATCTCCTTGGAGATTAAATCAATAAACTGTAATGACACTGAGTACAGGAAAAATTGTTTCCAAAAATGTTTATACATTTTTCCTATGAGACATCAGATCTTCTTTAATAATTTACAGATAATAAAGAAACACTATTTACTTGCACTGACTTCTGATATTTTATATTTAGGGAGTAACTATGTCTCTTTCTATACATGTACAGTTGGGGAAATGGATCCAGGGATCCTCTTCCCCTGGCTGCTTGGGCACCCATGTAATGCATAGACAGACCAGCAGGGCTGATGGTGCTCTACCTCAAAAAACAAACACAATGGTTTAGCCTCACCCTCTTGTGCTCCAACTAGCACCTGAGGAGAGTGGGTGCTACAGAAGCTGTTGTGAGCACTCAGGGGTTTCAGGATACTCTCAGATTCTGCAAGACATTCAGAGTTGTCATAGCTCTGGTGACTTCAATGGAGTGATAACTTACACCAACGAGGATCTGCCCCTCTGCCTGCATCTGCACAGACTATGCAGAATACCATAATAAAGTTCTCATTGGCCACTACATGCTTAGTTGCATGATTAAGGGTGTGATCCATTGCCCACTGAAGTGGATGGAAAGACTGTTGTTAATGTCGTTGGGCCTTGGACTGAGATTTTAGCCCTTAGAATTTCAAAAATGTGCAGAATGAGAGGATAGAAATAAAACATTTTTGTAGAAGGACCCTAAGCAGCTCAAATATGTCTGCCTAGCACCATTAATGATTGGTGATTTTTCTGAGCATATCTCAGAAAGATATGGCTAAACACATATCAGGTTCTCCCATCCCACCCCACCCCACTGGTAATTCTGTCTGTACTATTTTATTTTATTATCCTTTCAAATTAGTATGACCCACAGTGCATAAACATGAGGGCCCACATTTACAAATTCACTTACACAGTCTTTATTAGTTAAAAACATGTAATACAAGAAGAAAAGTCAATGATTTATAGTAAATTCTCATAAATAAAACCTCAGCTCCATTGAGTATTGCCTGCACAGCCCCATGTTTTCTGGACTCCTTCAGAGCAGACTAAGATAAGTTAGCCAAACTAGAACCACACAAAGCAAATTAGAGCCATTTCCAAAGGAAGTGGAAAATGTCTGTAAATTATACTTCTTCTCAGCATCTATGTTTGCAGTATCCCTTTGACCAATCTATGATATTTCCTAAGTCATTTTTTGAGTGTTTGCTATTTGTTCTGTTATTCTTGCCTTTCTTCCTCCTCAACTCACCTATGTAAGTCCAGGGAAAAGTAGAGAAAAATGCCTCTTTGAGGGGACTGTTATGTAGATTTATTTGTATTACATATAGTTTTCTAGGAGCCTAGTTGCAACCAGTAAAGTTCCCCTTGCTTGGGGAAAATCAATCCTAAGGTTGCTTTCTTTTATTACATGACATAAAGAGGACACACAGGTGATGGCATTAAAATGTCAGCATTGGTGTATGAGATGCCATCATTATATGCTATAATAAACATAGGTAAACAGTGGTAATTTAAAGAATTTACTGACTTTTTTTAATGGTGACCGTTGTATGGGGAGATGAGGAATTAAAGGTGCCATGTGTTGGTTCAGTCATAGTACATCACAAGGATAGTTAGTTTACTAGGTATGTATGCATTTGCCTGGCCCATGCGTCAGTACTAAGTCTAAAAACTTACCAAGCTATAAAGTTGTCACATATTACATGTCAAAAGGCCAAGAAATTAAAATACACACATAGGCAATTTATTCTATAACTTGTCATGAACAATCAAGCTACTAGCCAGTGCCCACATGTACTCAGGCAATTAGATGAGCTACACAAGTCTCTAGTCAGAAATTTCACAAATGGGATCGAACAAGTACAGACACATACAGTTACCTGGAGTGAATTAGATTAAATAAAATTGTACAAAAAATCTGCTGGCTGGCCAATGCATATTCAATCCAATCCAGTTATTTTAAAATTTGAGGCCCATATACATAGCTATAAACTGTGTTATATGTTCTTATGCATAAGAACACAAGGAAAAATTTTAAACAGGCTAAAAATGTTTTAAGCCTGCTTATCTTTGCCTGTTTCCTAACATGTTTGTTCCCTCTCTTTCTCTCTTCCCCAAGAGATCACCAATTATTTCTTGGGGCACTGCTCTTGTTTTTAAAGGTTATATAACCTTTTAGCTTAGATGTATAAAGGTTAGGGCACCCAGTCAGGTTGCAGAAACCATTCTGTGTGTGTGATTAGTCACTACACCCACATTGCGAGTGACCTACTGGCGTTTGAACATTAAATATATAAAGAAATACTTCTCTGAATAACTTGGGAAACATATTCAGCACTATCTGACCAATGTTTTAATTAATAAGAGTTTTGGGGCACTCCTTCGTGGTTTGCATTAAGAGAAGAAAATGCCAATTTTTTATCACCTGATTGATGGTTAACTAACAGTTTTATCACCCATCTTAGCTAATCCTCTTCCTGGTCAACTCACCGAAGTAATTTTACGAATACTAAACAAATTCTCTCCATTTAAAAAAAGAAGTGTTTTGTCACTTACATTCTATAATGACCATTGAGTGAGGCATATCATTCATCATCATGGGGCACTTAGGGCATTTCATCAGGTCTCTCTAATGCCACAGAATGTGACCCTTTAGTCATAATAAAGGAACCATGGATGCCAGATCACGAACCCTCTGCAGTCAGCACACTCACAATCAAAACATGTGGAGGAAGGAAGGAAAGAAGGGGAAAACAGAACTTAATAAGCAAAAGGTGCAGAATGATTTAGTTACAAGCTTGATTAGGGAAGTATGCAGCCAAATTAGCAAAGCATGCACCCCAGTTGATGGGTCTGAAAACAAAGATTGCAGTATTCAACTGGCTCATTAGTGTATGTAGCTAGATGAATAAAGTATGTCACTGCATTTTGAAGAATATGGAGCTCATTCAGCAGTGTGTGTAATACTTGCAGTGCTAAAACATGCAGCTCAGAGTATATTTGTGATTGTTTAAATGATCAGCTTGACCAGTAATGAGCATAATATGACGCTAAATCTTTGCAAGTAGACTTGGAAAATGTGGAATTTTTATTGAGTAAGGCATGCAAATATTGTCTGGACTAGTATATCAAAAACAGTCTCACTAATTAAATACAAAGAAATGTAACTAGTAGAATCTGAAAGATAAAGTAGCGAGGCCAAATGTTTTGGTTAGGTGCAGTTTGCTGCTTTAAATGTCTGAAATGGTACATCATTTACAGAATACTTGATGTAGCTTTAAAACTCTTTAGGAGTATGAGAACAATAATCTCAGTAGACTTGGTGTACAGTGGGTTCATTACATATGTGTTGTTTTGGCTTTCATGATTTTAAAGGTGACCAGCTGTCTGATACTTTTAAGGGGCATCCCTCATTAATGACCTATATCTAATAAAGAGTTACTAAGAAGCATCTGATCAGAGAAAAGTATGTGTTAAACAATAATCATGCAGTAGAAAACAACTGTACAATTTTTGCATACCCTAAAACATTGTCCCTGAAGAATAAGCTTTGTCCAGTAATTTTAAAAACAATTTTTTTTTAGGCACAAAACAGTAAAACATGCAAAATCCACATTCAAGATGCACTATGGAAGATGGAAGTCATATGCTACGTGTCATTGTGTATTACCTGGTAAGATCTGACAACATAATTTTGTTTCTAATATTTATTTGGAATACAAACTCTTATGCCAATATAACATGTAGAGTGATTTTAATATGTCTCAATTTCCCAATAAAGGTCTGGGTTACTTGTAAGTATAACCTTACTTCTGAATTTCCTGAGTCCCTAAATCATGTTTATTTGTAATTGCATATTGGTTAAAGGTAATTTACACTCCAAACCACCTGTGTGGACCTGGCAGTTACCATGGATGAGAAGCTGGATATGAGACAACAGTGTGCCCTTGTTGCCAAGAAGGCTAACGGCGTATTGGGCTGCATTAGTAGGAGCATTGCAGAAGATCGAGAGAAGTGATTATTCCCCTCTATATGGCACTGGTGAGGCCACATCTGGAGTATCCAGTTTTGGGCCCCCCACTACAAAAGGGATGTGGACAAATTGGAAAGAGTCCATCGGAGGGCAACAAAAATCATTAGGGGGCTGGGACACATGATTTATGAGGAGAGGCTGAGGGAACTGGGATTATTTAGTCTGCAGAAGAGAAGAGTGAGGGGGGATTTGACAGCAGCCTTCAACTACCTGAAGGGAGGGTTCCAAAGATGATGGAGCTTTGGCTGTTCTTAGTGGTGGCAGATAGAAGAAGGAGCAATGGTCTCAAGTTGCAGTGGAGGAGGTCGAGGTTGGATATTAGGAAAAAACTATTTCACTAGGAGGGTGGTGAAGCACTGGAATGGGTTACCTAGGGAGGTGTCAAGTATCAGAGGGGTAGCCGTGTTAGTCTGGTTCTGTAGAAGCAGCAAAGAATCCTGTGGCACCTTATAGACTAACAGACGTTTTGCAGCATGAGCTTTCGTGGGTGAATACCCACTTCTTCAGATGCATCTGAAGAAGTGGGTATTCACCCACGAAAGCTCATGCTGCAAAACGTCTGTTAGTCTATAAGGTGCCACAGGATTCTTTGCTGCTTCTAGGGAGGTGGTAACCCATTCCATCCTTAGAAGTTTTTAAGGTCTGGCTTGATGCCCTGGCTCGGATGATTTAGATGGGGTTGGTCCTGCTTTCAGCAGGGGACTTGGACTCGATGACCTCCTGAAGTCTCTTCCAACCCCAATCTTCTGTGAGTCTATGTGTGCTTACAACTTTAACTTCATCTTGCCATGGAAGGGGTGTCAATAGTTTAGTTACATGAGGGTATCCTTCATAAAGGTTTTTCTAAGGCTTTCTCTCTCACTGCTTCCTCTAGGTTGCTGGATGGAAATTGTGGTATAAGGGGATGGGATTTGACTGCAAGGAAAATAAAAGGGTAAAAGTAATCTTCATAGGTTGTTTTGATTGTCTTTCTGCAATATCAGCGATGCTAATGCTAACAACAGGCTATGTGCTGTCAAGGTTTCTCTCACAACTTAGTCTATCCCCTTTAAAAAGCACAGACCATTGAACATTGTGATCTCAGGACATTTTTATGGTTGTAAATGGCCAGAACCCAGATGTCCTTCCTGTGTATTGACTTTTCTTGCCATCCTTCTGTCAACTTCATTTCCCACCAGTGACAAAGCTATGTGCTATGAGCCTCCTGAAGAGAGATGACAACCTCTTCTGCCTACTCACCCTGGGAGAGGCAAGGTGGATGTGGTAATAACTCACCCATCTTTTCTCTCTGATATTCTGGGACCAACATGGCTGCAACTACACTATTCACCCTTGAAGTCAGACCAGGTGAGTCCATTTTTTCTAACCAAGGTTTGGAATGTCCTTTGCAAAGGAAAAAGGATTTCCTTGGGAAACCCTAGGAAAAACTCCAACGTCAAGAGAGATCTTAGGCTGAAGTTTATATTTTGTTGTTCTTAAGAGTAAGAGAAGACTCCAGAAACTGGGGTGAGTTATGGACACTAAACAAGTGTGTGTGTGTGCTAGCTTGAGAGCAGGATGAGGACTCAGCCTTTTCTTAGTCTCATTCATAAACTTCCACAGTCCCCACTTCTTCCTTCCCACAAAATACTTTTAATAATGGACCTTCCTCATCTCCACAACTCAAAAACATTTCTAAACCATTCTGTCTTAACTATTATATAGGCACATTGGATGCAGGTATTCTGTTCTGAAATACACTGTATCACAGACTACACTGATATCCCATATGTTTGTTTGTTGTTGTTCGGTTTTGACAACATTCCCCTTCAATATGTAATTATAAAGCCCAGAAGGCAATACTTGCTCCTAATTAAAATGCAAATATATGCAAAAGTGAATTTTTAATGCAAGTTTTTTAGGCAAGCATATTTTAATTTGAATCCCTTGCTGTCCAGTCAAACCAGTAAAACATTGAAAACATTTGGGAGGTAGATTTACCAATTTAATAAAGCAGAATCCTTTAAAAATTAGAACCATTTGTTTTCTCCACCATATTTTACCTAATTTCTAGCTTAAAACCCCTTTGTATCTTTGTCAGAGACTTGGTGAAATTGTCATGATGTTTATGTGATTTGTTCCTTTAGTCATAGCAATGAATAAGTTCCATGAAATATCTCACAGAATACCATCTCTCTCATTTCTACAGCATGCATCTGTATACTCATTGAGTGGTTGCCAAGGAAAACTAAGAGGAAGATGGCCTTTGGAGCAAATACTTACTATGACTACATTTATAGAGCAAGGGAATGTGAGGATTAGTAAAACAAGTAATCAAACATGTACCTTTGTGGCAGATTTGCATCTGGACTATCTTGTGTAAAAGAACTGTTGGTCTTGTCATTATTTTGCTCACTACTCTGATTACAATATATGAATAGAAAAGACAATGGACCAGCTCTTCAGATAGTATCAGTTAAGTCAGTGGAGCTATTCTGATTTGCACCAGCTGAGGGTCTGGCCCTCTACATATATACAGATTGATATTAGTAACTTTTAATAGTAGCAAGAAAGCCACAAAGTAATTGACAGTGCATGTAATCATATCCCATGGACACTTCTACTACAAGTGTCCCATATTTCTGTTCCTTTAGACTTTATTGATGTGACCTCATAAGTGCATTTAAAATTCAGGCAGTATTTATTCAAAACAAGGGTTCTTTTTCCATCATTTTCAAATTGCTGCAAAGGTGAGATAATCCATTACTAAAAACACACCACTTTTAAAGTAATTTCATTCTGCAATTTTCTTGTGTCTTAATCTGATTTTTCTCACTCTCCTCATGCCACTTGCCCCTGAAATGCTTAACTATGTATATATGAAAGGTTGTGCTGATGAAAGGTTTGAGGCTTTTAGGAGATTTTATTTTCTGTTAGAAGACCTTGACCATTTACATTTTTATTGATCTCCAAACACAATGGAGCTTCAACTTCTATCAATTATATAACTGAAATAAGAGGCAAGAGTTCAAAGGCCTAAAATACAGAGAGAGAAAAAATGGGAATTGAAAAAACCCCACAACCGCTCTCAGCTTGTGAGTAATATTCTCATTAGTAATGGTTACTGACATTTTAACATTTCTTGATTAATATCTCTTAGGTTTGCACTGAGTACACATTGACAATAGACTTTGTTTTTTTTCTCTCCAGCATGCTCTCAGAAAGTATAACTGATTTATATCAAGTACAGTAAGTAGGCTTCCACACTTTGATAATGCCATATGGTCAGTGTCCATTTCCTAAAGAATTCTAATGCATGTTTTTAACCTCAGTTAGAATGGTGTGAATTAGAAATAACATCACAGAAATGAGATGAGAATAGTCTTCTACTTTCACATTGTTCACAGCAGCATCAGCACTGCAAGTATCAACAGCACTTTGGAATATCGACAATTTCAAGGTCACATGATACATTTGTGTGGAAGGTGGAACTTCTGTGTCATGGAGAATTTTGAGATTTTGAAATTTGGCTTCATTTCAAATCAGAATGAAATCCAAACATTTTGAAATTCTCCATGAAAGAAAATTCAGGGGAAAAATGTTTGATTCATCAAATAATTTCATTTGAATTTTGACTTTTTAAAAATTTTATATTAACATATATAATATACAATTTTAAAAAATCAGAACAAAAAGTCATTTCAAAATGAAAATTAAAATGTATCATTCCAAAAATGTTGAAACTCGATATTTCAACATTGTAGGAATTTTTTTCAGGTTTTTCTCCTAAACAACATTTCACCAAAATTGGCACTATATTGAAAAGCATCTTGAATGGTTCCATCAAAGTTTTTTGTGACTCGCTCTAAACAATATGATTCTGGTGTCAAAAGTAGTTTCTGTTCTTCATGAATGAAATTTGAAGATATGTTACTTACTTAGGGACCCGATTCAGCAAAGCACATATAAGGCATTCCGATTCAGCAAAGCACATATAAGGCATTCCTATTCAGCAAAGCATATATGCACATGCATAAAGCCCATTGCCTTCAATCCAGCAATTACTTATTCACATGTGGAAAGTTATTTATGTTTGTAAGTCCCACTGAAGTCTTTGCAGGATTCAGACCTTAACTTTGAAGTAAAATATAAGTGTAAAGCTCTACCTTAGAGGATTCACTGTGGAGCACATTTGCTGTAACTGCATCCCACTAGTAAGAGGAGACACAAGAATGGTGCAGCTCTTTGAAAATCCATGGATCAGCAAGCCATACTTGTTTTGTTGTGCATAGCTGTTAAAATGAGTTCTACCTTTAGCTGATGCAAAAATAAATACAAGCACCTACTGATCTATTATCACCACTGCTTTGCACTTTTATATACACTGTTAACATTTTTTCACACCTAACGTGATATGCAGAGCAGAGCTTCTTTCGTTTGCACATAGTTCTTCACAGATATTACTATATTAAAGTTTGAGATGCAAAGGTAGTCATTTTCCCCAGGCCATTTTGTATCAGTTGCATAAGGACTGTTTTACTCTGCATACAGATGTGCCACCTGCCAATCTAAGCTGCGGGCATAAAGTGAAAGTTGTTTTGCTTTCTTGGTGGTTTTTGTTGTATGGCATTTAACAACTTCAGCTGAATATCTACTAAATAGAAATTCACTGTGGGTGTGGGGATGAGAGGAAGGCTTTGTATGTGAGTGTCTGTGGGGCTGTTGTGTGTGTCTGTGTTTCTGAGGGAGGAAGTGTGGGTGAGGTTGTGTACATGTGAGCAAGGCTGTGTCAGGCTGTTAGTGGAGTCGAAAGTGTATGTATAACAGGGTGGTCTGCCCCCATAAGCGCCAGGGGGTTGGCGTTGGCCAACCATGTTTTAATTAGCCCCATCCTGCCACATGTGCAGGACTTAAAAATGGAAGAAGCCCAGTAGTTTGGGGCTGGCTGTAGAGGAGACCAGTTGTGGCTAGCGAGCTGATCCAGAAGAATGGAGTTAACTCATGTGGTAAGCCCATGGAGTGAGGAGACAGGCTCCAAGAAGGAAGATTGGGTCTCATGTTCCATAAGGAATGGGGAACCTAAGAGGGATGAGGGGCTCAAACCATGAGAGGGGTTTTGTTTGTAGCTCTGAGTTCTACTGAGAGGCTCTTGGGGAGAAGCTCCAGTACCTGCTGCTCTGGAAAGAAGATTATGATTTCATTGAGTTCCATGGTGATTTAGAAGTACTTTCCTGTGGGTCCAGCTGGGAGCTGGACAAAGCGACTTTGAAGATGCCACTGGGAGAAACAAGCTTGGGGCCTGACCAGTTATATCTTGACTTGAATACCCCAGAAGGTGATTAAACTTTTGTGTGACCTGGCTGGAGGGCCAGGCCACAGAAGACCCAGGAGGAGGCAACTTCTGTGTACATGGAGCTCCCTCTAGGGAAGGGATCCATGTATGTGTCTGATTATAGGGAAGGGAGTGCTATGTGAAGTTATTTACATATCAAGTCTGATGTTTCAAAGTAGCAATCATTGTTAAATTATTTCTGAAACAGCAAAGAAATTTGTTAGATTTTTTTTTAAATGAAAAAATGTGAACTTTCAATCTCATAAATGAAAAATGGCTGAAGGGTTTTTGCTGAGACTTTCCAAAAAATCCACCCATGAACAAAGACGAAGCACAGAAAGTTTCAAACCAAAAGGTACCTATGTTGCAAAATGATGTGTGTTAAAATGCGGGTGGACTGGCAGGGTTAGAACAAACAATTTTTCAACTTTGCTTATACTATACACACAGTAGATACTGTGGATGAATTTTCAAGGTATGTTTTCAAAAGATATGTCTGTTCTCTACTTCTTTAACTGTGAATAGTCCCTCAGTGAAAACTGCTATTTTAATGATACTTCTCAGCAGGAACTCCAGGCTGAGGCTGCAGAATAGGGCTGATTATACATCCCTTATGCATGCGTGAATTTTCAAAGTTGTAACGTATATTCTATTTTTAAGGCAATACCATTTTTAAATTAACCATTGGTAAGTCCTTGTGTTCATTCACATTCCAACAGGAGCTGAATTTGTTAGTTCCATCCAGCATTATGCAATTGTCAAGAGGAAAGCTTCCTACATGATTAATTATTTTTAATATATAACTAGATTTAGTAACTTGATTCTTTTTAAAAAATGGTTGTTTTCCTTTAAGAGCTTGACCATTACCTAAATCATAGTGCTAGTTTCAATTTACCCTATGACTGCTTCTGTCATAGGAAATAAGGGTTGTAAATGTGAGGCTAGAAGCTACTTTTGTAGGCAGATTAGCAAAGAGAAATATTTTGTGGCATATGGATATTTATTACTAGAGCCTCCAATTTTCTCTACTCATGTGTGCAGTCTTTAGGAACTTATGGTATCTCCTAGATATTCATATTCTATTTTGAAACACAATAGTATAGTTCTACATGAAAATGTACTTGTGCAGGTATCAATATCTCATCAGGTCTTAGAAGGTAAACTGAGTCAGCCATTGGCCATAAGAACTATAGGGAAAGATTCAGGTTCTGCCTGAAGGCATGTTTATCATTTTTTCCTCTGAGTCAGTGCATGGTATTAGTTTTACACTCCATTCAAATGATGGCTCCTCAAATAGCAAAGTGCTGACCACTTGTGGTCACTAAATTTCATGGCCCTTTTTACAAGGTTTAGGGGAGTTGGCTCCAGTATTATGGCCAAATTCTAGCCTCCTTAGATTTCCCCTACAGTTTCAATTAGATGCAGTATTTTTCTTCACTTCCTGGCCTAAGCTGCTGGGTACTGTTGCTCTGTGCTACTCAACAGTTACCGTACTTTACTCCCAGAAGAAGTTATGAAACACTGGTGGACAAAATGTTTTCTGCATAGATAAGACCAGATTTGGCCTTAACTTGTACTCTCTGTCTTTATTTGGGGGTTTATGTAATTGCACATGGGGTAAGTCACTGCCAAATTTGACCCATCACTTGCTCCATTATTTAATTAAATAGATATAAGACTATTTTCATTGTTAATGATTATGGTTTATCACATACAGTATCAGTATCTAAACAATTGTACACAAAGATCCTCTGTAGTAACAGATTTAAACATTTTATTAAAGTTAATGTTTAAAATTAAATATACACAAGGTAATGTTAATACATCTGGAGTCAGGCTTGAGTTATGAGGGATTACAGGTATCAGTTTACAAGGATCACAAGATACATACATATCACATAACCAGCATAGACCCAGATTGGGGTGCGAGAGTTTTTAAAGTGTCAGTGGATAAGTGGGCTCAGGTGCACCACCCATGGAATGTATAAAGAGTCCAAGTCAGTATCAGTGTAGTGAATAAGTACTTGGGTGGGGTGCGTCCCTTGGTTCGTCAGGGAAGGAAGTGGGTTATTTCCCAGGTCAGTGGTCTTGATTACTCAACGTGGTATTGATGCTGTCCCATGATGTGTTCCATATAGATGTCTCTAGACCACCTAATGGTGTCGGACACCATGAGCTGTCTCCTGAGCTGGGCGTAGCATCGCCCAACTCCGCCCACTCTCAGTACCAGCTATATTACTCAGATGTATCATCTAGCAGGGTCTGTCATGAATAATTAGCTACTTTGCTGGAGGTCAATTGTGCAGAAGGATTGACCTCTGGCTAACCTTATAAACACATTTTCAATGCTATGTTGCTGTAATTGTAGTAATGATCAAATACATCTCTTAGTAGAGTTGACAGTGAATATGGAATCTCTGTAAATGTGTACAGTTTGACATTTGTGTGTGTGTGTGTGTGTGTTTTGTTGTGGGTATAACTGAAATTTTCCAGTCATTGTGTTCAACAGAGAGGTCATTTTAGTCTGCTTATAATCGATTCAATAATCTGTTTTACTATCTTTCCCTTTGCTTTCTTTGTTTTTTTGAATTGTTAATGATATATCTGTCTTGCTTCTGTCTACCATTTTAAAGAAGCCATACACATATTCCAGATTTATTACAGTACATATGAGAAAAGAATCTGTCCCTGTAAGTCAGCAAAAAAAGGAATAACTGAACTAAACAATATTTGCTTCAATGGCATACCATTGTTGACTGTAATAAGCCAGCTTATGTTCTTCTTACAACAAAACCAAGAATAGCATAATAACATTTTGCTTTAACAAGTGTATAAATAGGAATTTAAGCACTTGGTATCTTAAATCTTAACGAGCTTTGTTTGGTTGAATTAAAATAAGGGAAGTTAGCAGGATGTCATCAATGCCTAGCTTCATCACTTCTTTTCTTACATAACTTAGTTGAAAGCATCCTTCTGCCAAAGCGTGGATTCGCCGTTTTTACAATATAAATGCCAAACCAATGCTGCCGCTATAACATTCATTGTAATGGCTGTGCTTCAGCTACTTGATGCACTGTAATCACATCTATGGGTGCAATCTACTTTCCAGAAAACGTTTCAGAAATACCAGCATGCTGTCTAACTTAATGTATCTAAATTGGGTTTCATATTCTCATAGGGAAATCACAGAAATGTCAGAGCCCACATCCAATTTCATTATTAACAATTTTGCTTTCAATCACACAAGTAAACTGATCCATTTTTCTTTTTCCTCTTGGAGTTTTTATCTTGTGCATTTTGCCAAGCAAATTTGACCCTTTGCTCATATCAAGAAATTATATAATAGGATTTTCCTCTGTTTTAATCATCATTTGTGATGGTTGCACTATGTTCAGTTCTTTCTCTGTATCTGGTACGCTGATGAATATTTGCTACATGAAACTTCTTTTTTCATTCCTTCTGTTTATTCCATGCTTCCAGTTTTTCATTGAGTTTTGCTGCCTGTAATAGAGTGGCTTGCCCATTGGGCCAGAGAGCCTGGGGCTAAAACAATGTGATTACAGAATGAGCCCCAGCTGAGGGCATTCAATTCCCCATAAAAAGTCAAGCTTATGTGATGATAAAGCCTGGCTGGAGAGTGCTGGAAAGAGAGACAGGTATGAACCTCAGAGCAGGAAGATAAGTTCTCCAGGTAGGGAGACTTCCTGGTCAAACAGGGAAGAAATGCAGTGGTAGAAGTCAAGAGGCAAGATAGGAAGTGGCCCAGGAAAAACTGCAATATGGGTAAATGAGCTGACCTAGCTGTGCAGTATAGGGCCATGGGCCAAAACTCAGAGTAGAGGGTGGGACTGGGCTCCCCTACTGGTCCCAAGTAAGGGGATATAAGTCCAGCAAAGGGACAGCAGGCAGAACTGAAGACCATCTTTCCTGCACTCTCAATGAACCTCCTGCTAGGCCCAGGCAGCACGGAGGAGGAAACTGCCTGGTTTGAATGTATATGAAGTAAGAGTCAGACTGATGAACAGGAAAAACAGACCAGGACAAGAAATATGGGGGGAGGGGGCATTGGAACTGGAAGCTGGTAGGGGACGAGGGGGGTAGGGAAACTGGGACTGAGAGTTGGTGGTGATGAGAGAGACTGGGACTGCTGAGCAAGGAAATGGACTGGGATTCAAGGAGGAAAACAGGTTGTGTGGACTGGGTTTCAGTTTGGTTGGGGATGGGGAAATGTTGATATCAGATGAGAAGCCTGGGAGCAAGTGAAGCAGCAGGAGAGGAGAGACCGATCAGATGAGGATCCAAAGTGTGAGGGGAGAATCGGGACCCAGGAGGTCAGAGATATTGAGACAAGAAGCCAGGGGGTAGATGCTGAGATTGGATGAGGAGCCCAGGGAAGGAGACTGGGACTCAGTAGAGATGGAAGGTGTGGCGGTGCAATTGGACACCAGGTTTGTGGGGAGAGACAGATTGAATGAGGATTGGGGGTGGGGAAAATGGATTGGCTGGACAAGGAATCTGAGTGCAAGGAGCTGAGGGAAGGGGATGACTGAGAGAGGAAAGGGGAGATTGCAATTGTACAGGCAATCTTAATTCTGGCATTTCCCTACTTTTGAGTGCTTGACTTTTCAACCTTAACATTCTAACATATTTTGTGTGTAACATTAATATATAATCTACTTATTAAAGTATGTAAGACATTGCTACATTACTGTTTTAAAATAAGATATAAAATTAAGTTCCTGGCCACAGTTCGTAATAGCTCTTTTTCTAAGAGTATAAACATTAATATTGTTGGTGTAGCATGCATATCTTTCTGGTTCAAAAACTAACACATTCACATTCAAAATTCAGTTTCTGCAAATACTCTCAAATCCACTTTAAAATGAGCCTTCCACGAATACTGATACCAATAACATTTGATTGCACATAAGGCACTCTGATGACATAGTGATAGGTATGTTCTACAAACCTATTTAGATAGATGGATAAGATAATATAGAGGGTTTATGGGACAAGAGGGCCAAAATAAATTGATTTGAAAATTCAATTTGTAGATTCTCTCCACCTCCCCAGTATTCACTCAGCTCTGTTACCTTATGGAAAAGCCCAGAACCAGCTTTATTCTGAGGTAAGTCTATAAAAATTCTCCCTGCAAATTTTAGTACCTTTTTCTGATCACTGGAGAGTACATGGGGAAATAGTGTGTCCCAGTGTGGTTAAATCAGTACTGAATCAAGCATTTAAAAGCCAAAGGAAAATTCTGAATCTTTAGTGAGACTGACACTTGGCTAGAGGGATGAGAAATTGATCCAGGAAGGATATGAGTACCAAAGGACGAGAGATTTAAGAAAAGCTGATCAGGGTTGGAGAGGTGAAGTCATGGGACTCTGAAGAATAGCGAAATTCTTTTTTCTGCCTTTGTGAATCATATGTACAGTATCTCAGGAAGTGTTTAAGGGCAACTGATAAATGATAAATCCTCCCAGAACTGTGAGGCAAGAGGTCAAAGGAATTTGGGAACTAAGGAACCATATCCAGAGATAGGTGCATAAGCTTAGCTGAGACAATGACATGCAAAGGAGCAAAGCACAAGAACAAATACACCTCTACCTCAATATAACGCTGTCCTCGGGAGCCAAAAAATCTTACCATGTTATAAGTGAAACCGCGTTATATCGAACTTGCTTTGATCCACTGGAGTGTGCAGCCCCACCCCCCTGGAGCACTGCTTTACCGCATTATATCTGAATTTGTGTTATATCAGGTCGCGTTATATCGGGGTAGAGGTATAGAAGGAGAACAGTACGGACAAATGGAAGGGTCACAGCAAGAAACCAGCAAAAGGTGCAAAGGATATGGATAAATGCTGGAATTCAAAGGACAGAATGTTGAAGGGTAATTGGGTTTATGAGGCATTGCAACAGCTTGTAAGCAGCATAAATGACTGAAAAGAAGAGAGACATCTGGAGGGAAAAACAGTGAAGCTAGAACAACTGACTGTTTCCTTAGCTAGATGTTGAGGTATTAGGGGAAGGGAGAAAGATAAATGTAAAAAATTTTTTTGTTAAATTCTTTGCTACTTCCATTATTTCCCTTTTACCTTTGAAGTATGATTGGAATTGGAATTAAGCAACACTTGAGTATTTCCAAAATCACACAGAATCAATAATTTCTGGCATTCAGTAAATAGTTGTAAAAATGAGTTGGTAGCAAATTGCAAAATGGAGTAACTTCAAATCCAAGTATTGGGGCAGAAATAGAAGAAAAGAGATGATATGCATTCTGATTTGATCAGAAAAGTAAACCCAGTAAATATGAAATATTTGTACCAGATCCCAGGCAGTAAAGCATAGGAAAGATACGGGTTGGTTGGAACATGGCAACATCAGGATTTTCTAATCTCTAATTCAGTGTGAATGTTTCAATGGCACTCCTAAAACAGATCTGATATGTCACTTTTTGTGAGCTGTGCTACATAATGCAGTATCATAAAATATCAAGATGGGAAGCCACTTTACAATGCAAAGAAGAATTTTATATAAGGAAAAATATTTGTTACTATGTGGTAACCAGCAAAATTTCCCCCTGCTTTATTTGGGGCAAATTTTAATTTCCTGAGCCATGAACTCACTATGGAACTACCAGAGAAAATTGCAACAGATAAAAGAGAAAAAGAAACCTCAAGACTTAGTGCTTGTCTATGCTATTCCACAGTTCAGTGTGTGCACTGTAACCTATGTAGATGCTGCAGGCATGAACTAAAGGGATCTTAGTTCACATTAATGTAATCCTGTTTGAAGGGGACTACATTAATGAGAACTAGGAATTTTTTAATCTGGTCCCACAGCATCCACACACGGGAGTTACACTTTGGGGTGCACTACTATTCACAGCTCCATAGTCTGTATGTGGAGCAGTGTAGACATAGCCTGAGAGCTGAAGGCACTAAATGGGGAACTGAATGATGAATGTGACTAAAGGCTGCACCACAAAATGCTGCACCCCCAGACATTTGCTGTTGCATTCTCTCATTACTCCTATGCTGCCAATCCACTCTGGTTCCATGGTTGTGTTTTCCTAGCACAACAACTGAGTAGTAATAACCAGCATTCCCATTTCTGAAGTGCTCTGAGTTGCCACTTAACTTACATTCACTATTTTGCTCCCATTTGTGAGTGACTCAGCAAAGGAACTGGTAAGGGAAGGGAGAAAGACGTTAAGATCCCAGTTCAGGAGCCAGTCAATGAGACTTAAGCACATGCTCAAGTACTTCCTGAATCAGGACCCAGAGAAAGTGGTGGTTTGGGGTGGTGAGGAAAATCCTCCACAAGTACCCGGATATTCAATTCACATATGACCCATTTTATCCCCTCCCATTCTCCAGTGTCATGGTACCTCTGTCTATGAAATGGGTTAAAAATCCAATCTTCACTGGATATACACTTAGTGATGGCCTAATTCTGATCTCATTGAAGCCAATTGTAAAACCTCCATTGACTTCAAGAGGAACAACATTAGGTGAACAACTGAGCACTTTTGAAAATCCCACCCTTCCTCTCTTTCTGTTGTATTGGAATTTTCTGGGCAGAGTGTTTTAGTATAGGGGTAAACAGTGGAAAAGCTGATGTGGGTATAGGGACAAGGCATACAGATTTTTAAAAAGGTTAAAATCTTAAAAATAAATGCAAATATAAATAACAGATTAAACATACTTATAAATATAACATAAAAATACATACAAATAAAATACAACTCTCCAAAGCAACTGACCATTTGTCAATCATCATCTTTCTTTCTTCAGCTGAGATCACAGGTAGTTTTGTCACCTCTTGGTCACTGTTCTGCTTCTGGGCCCGCTTCATGCAGGTGTGTGCTCCGTCACCATCCGGTTCAGCAACTGGCCAGCCCTCAGCATTGTCAGCATTCTGCAATCACAGCAGTTATCCACTAACACCACAGATTTCTAATGGTCTTGTATCTCCTTTTTACTGCCACATTTTTCTTCTGAACTGTGATGGTAGTTTCAAGAGATGAACATGAGTTGACATAAGGTCAGGGAACCATCTAATGTAGGTTTGTTAGTGTGTATAGTCTTAAATAATATCGAATCTGAACTCCTGTAGCACACATGAGAAGTGTACTCTTGTGCCCATGCTCACACATTCTCTCTCCTCTCCCCCCCCCAGTTTGCTGAACAAAACCACATCTCTATTACATGTGAAAGCAGTGAGCACACAAACATTCTCCCAGGCATGTTGATGACATAAGAATGAAATTACATGTGCAGGTAAAATTGGCTAGGGTTGTTTGAAAGCAGGATGCTTAGCGATGAAGCCAAATAACTAGTGGGTCCTCACTTTTATCCAGATCCATTAGCAAAAGCCCCTTTTAATAGTTGCCAAGTGTAAGCTTATTGAGAATGAGCTAACATGTTATCACAAGAATTGCCACTAGTGATTCTGCTGAGATGGGCACAAAAACCTTTAAAAAAAATGACGGGCCTGAAAGGCAGAAAAGGGAAAAAAAACAAAAAAACTTTGCTGAGTGGCATTTTTAGCCCTACTAAGACTTAAGAACAGAAGTGATTTTTAAATCTTTCAGGATAACAGTCTCAGAGACCAGATATTTTTCCCCTAGATGGTAGATCCAATTCTCTTATATAACTGCAGAACGTATGCTGTGATAAACTGTAAAGCAAGTCGCCTGTGCCTGCTTGTCATCATAAAGCTTCCTGGACATTTTAGTGTATGTATAAAAAAAGATATACCGCATTTCCAAGAGACCTTTCCTACAAGACTTGGCATGTGTTTTTATTGTTCTACATTTTCATTGTCAAAATAATGTCAGTACATTTCACATTGCACCATTTAAGCACTGCAAAACTCATCTTTTCTTTTTCCCTTCCCTTCTTTCATTTGTCTATAGAAGTCATTAACAGAGTGGTAAATCAACGGAACATATCACACATTAACACTAGTGGGCAAGAACATGTTAAAGCGTTGACAATTTTATACTGATCATCTTTCAGCAAGTCTTTTGCCTTCATATTCCATATAGGTTTATTTTTGTTTTTATGAAGACACTGGCTAAGGCCCTACACCGGCAAGCCACAGAACAGATACAGCTAAAAGGAGACTTTCAGAGGGGTTTGAGAGAGGAAGTATGAGAGGCTTTCTTTCCAGGTTCAGCTCTACATGTGATTTCAGTATGTCAATGATGGAACAGTGGTGGTGATCTGCAATGGGTGTACCATACCAGAAGCCAAAAGGGACTTCCATTGCTGAACTGCAAGTTAGCGGCTGTGTTGGAGGAAAAGATTCTTGGATTGTAGGGGCAGTTAGAGATGCTACCGAGAATCTGAGGAGTTCCTAGACAGCCAGGTTCAGGAAACATCAGTACCCCAGATTCAAGGAAGAAAGGAGATGGCCACCAAGGAGTCAGAGAGGAAGCCTGGCAGCTCATGACAGCCAGAGGCAGGAAGTCATGGTGATATTCCTCATGGCTGGAGACAGATGAGGACTGTCAGGCTGGGGCCACCAGAGAAAAGAGGACAGGAGGAATTCCTTACAGCTAGAAGTTTCCAATGAGTACCTGGTCACCAACATGGAAACTGTGGAAGATACTTCTCAAGAACCAGCTGGGTGAAGAGAATGGAGAGATATATGGAACACACCTCTGGACAGCAGCTCAGCCCAACCTATATGGAAAGCAAGCTGCTCTGAAAGAGTTCTGCAACCATCCAAGGGAGACAGGTGATCCTTGTTTGGATTCAGGACTCAGAAGAATTGAAAAAACATTCTGCAAGGGACAAGTGGGTGACAGGATGGTGTGCTATCTTTCCAGAGGCTTCCCAAGATGTTAATCTAATATTGGCTAGACTTCTAAAGTTGATGGGCATGGATTGATTTGTGATGGTTCAGATCAGTACTTATGATATAGAATCATGGGATATCTCACAAATAATAGATGACTTCAGGGAAGTTGAAAGCACTCTGAAGAAGAAGAATGTACAAAGAGAACTTCTCTGATGTCCATCCTGTTGTGTGAGTGAAAGAAGACAGAATATTCTGGAGATGAACTACAGGCTATATAAGTGGTGCCGGGCAGGGGTTCTCAACCTTTTTCTTTCTGAGCCCTTCCCCCTCCCACAACATACTATAAAAATTATATGGTCCGTCTGTGCCACAACAACTGGGTTTTTTTTCCTGCAGATAAAAGCCAGGGCCAGGGTTAAGGGGTAGCAAGCATGGCAATTGCCTGAGGCCCCATGCCACAGACTGCCCTGAGAATCTAAATTGCTCAGGCCTCAGCTTCAGCCCCAGGCGGTTGGGCTTTGGCTTTCTGCCCTGGACCCCAGCAAGTCTAATGCCAGCCTTGACTGGCAGACCCCCTGAAAGCTGCTTTCAGACCCTCAGTGGACCCCAGACTCCTAGTTGAGAACCACTGGTGTCGGGCATAGGGTTTTGGTTTTGTAGAACACTGGTCCACCTTCTATGGGGAGAAGAGGCTGTAGTTTGGATGGCCTTAAGCTCGGTAGAAAGGAGACCAATTTCCTCAGGGACAGGTTGTCTAGAGTAATCAGGAGGGTGTTAAGCTAATAACAAAAGAGGAAGGTGCAAAGAGAAGCTATGAGTACGCATTTAGTATAGAGTCAATATGCAGAGCAAAAGGATCCAAAGGACATGAAGAGAAGAAATTCTTGATTTGCCTATATACCAATGCCAGGAGCCTGATTAGCAAAAAAGAGGAATTGGAATTGCTCATTTATGAGCATACATTTGATCTAGCTGGTATTACAGAAACTTGGTAGGATTATTTGCGCAACAGGAATGTTAAAATCAATGGTTATAATCTAGGG
Organism: Mauremys mutica; assembly: GCF_020497125.1. Taxonomy (NCBI): domain Eukaryota; kingdom Metazoa; phylum Chordata; order Testudines; family Geoemydidae; genus Mauremys; species Mauremys mutica. Next base: position 49,398,187 of record NC_059079.1, on the reverse strand, counting down.
AGTATCAAGTGGATAAAAGGGTAGGAGTGGCATTCTATCAAAAATGGCATTAACAGTTTGAGCTACTGATAACTCAGAAGAAAATGATCTTGGGTGCCTATAGATAAATGTCTTAAAAATTATTTAAGAAATAGAAAAAATAAAGATAGGGGATTAGTTGTTGTCTGGTGGTGTAGAGAACAGTGCTTAAAGAACCAGTTGTCCGATCTTATACTGTGTAGGGGAGAAAAAAGCTACATGATTATGGGGAACTTCAATCTGAGTGGATATGGTGGAGGTCTCATTCTGCCACTGCTAAAACATGTTTGCTATTTCTTAATGTTATAGATGATCTTTTCCTAAATCAACATGGGAATATTATATTAGACCTATTCTTGACAGATAGAGGCAATGATTACAAAACTAAAAATTAATGGTAGTTTAGCTACCAGTGATCATGGCTTGATTACATTTAAAATGTGCCAACAGAGTAATGACCAGTCAGTAATATATATACACTTGGTGCTATAAAAGGGCCAATTTCACAAAGCTGAAAACAATTGAGCCAGATCATCTGGGAGGAAGAATTTAATAAGAAAAAAATGTGAATGATAATTGGGAATTATTTAAGAACACTTCACTAGGTGCCCAAAAAGCCACATTAGAGGAAGAAAGCCATATTGGTTAATAAACTGACCCAGTTTAGAGGGGAAGTGAAGATAGCTATAAAAATATGTATAACAAATGGATAAAGAGAAGTTGATGATAATGAATATAAATCAGAAGTTAAGAACTGTAGAAAATTGATAAGGAAAGTAAAGGTATATGAAGAGAAATCTATGTCCAGCAGAGTTAAGGACTATAAGAAGGAGCTTAAGGATGTTGGGAACAAAACAAAATCCTAACAATGCTGGGAGCCATGAGGTCCTACTACACCCCACTTCAGGAAGGAACAATGAAGGTGGGTCCTCCAGGCCTACCTAAAACGGATGTACAGGTAATCAAAGTCCTGTAGGCTCAGATAAAAGGGACGGCATGGTCTGAGCAGGGGCTGGGGCCAGAGGGGCAAGGAAGAGTGTTCCTCTCTAGCCAAAGGAGTTTGATGGGTTGTATTTGCTAAACGTGGAAGTGAACATGAAGTAATGACTGGAGGTAAAGGGACCAGGTGGGAAGAGGCCTAGAGAAGGTAGCAACAACGAATTGAAGAAGTTATATGAAGCAGTACATGGCTACTATTTATAGGATCCCTGGGTTGGGACATGGAATAGTGAGTTGCTCAGGTTTCCCCCACCAGCCACTGATGAAGTGGCCTAGCCACTGAGCAGGGGACAAGGTTACTTTTAGAGGCCTGAATGAAGTACTGAATTCAAAGGGACCAGATCCTGGTGAGGGCAGATAGTTTGTTGAACTCTTTGCTACCTGAGAGAGATTTTGTTTTTGACCGTGTGACTTGGCCAGAGGGCTGAGCTACTGAAGACCTGCATAGTGAGACTGGCAACCTACAGAGGGTACCAGGAGCAGGAAAATATTACAGTACCACACCCATCCACTAGGAGGCATTCAAGAGGTGAATGTCCCCATTACAGTCTAGCACTAGATGAAAATGGTAGAATTACCAAAAATAACGGAGGAGAAGACAGATATGTTCACTAAATATTTTTGTTCTGTATCTTCTTTGGGGGGAGGGGTGATGTCATATGACAACACACTTTCACTTCCACTAGTATCTCAGAAAGATGCTAAAGAGCAGCTACTGAAATTAAATATTTTTAAATCAGCCTGTCTGGATAACTTGTATCTAAGAGTCTTAAAAGAGCTAGAAAAGGAGCTTGCTGGATCTTTAATGTTGATTTTCAAGAAGTCTTAGAACACTGGGGAAGTTGCAGAAGACTGGAAGAAAGCTAATTTTGTGCCAATATTTAAAAAGTGTAAATGGGATGACAGGGTAATTATAGGCCTATCAGTCTGACATTGATTCTGGGCAAGATAATGGAGCAGCTGATATAGGACTTCATTAATAAAGAATTATTAGGGTAATATAATTAATGTTAATCAACAATGGTTTATAGAAAACAGATCCTGTCTAACCTGATATTTTTTTATGAGATTTGCAATTTGGTTGACAAAGGTAGTAGTGTTGATCTAATATAGTAAGACATTTGACTGGGAACTGCACAACTTTTTTATTAATAAAAAACCCTAGAATGGTATAAAATCGATCTGGCACACATTCAATGGATTAAAAGCAGACTGATAAATTTCACTGTAAATGGGGAATGGGTGTGTTTCTAGTGGGCCCCAGGGGGATCTGTTCTTGGCCCTACACTCTTTAAAATTTTAATCAGTGACCTGGAATAAAACATAAAATCATCACTGATAAAGGTCAGTCCCCACTACTGGGGAAGGAAACTCCTCTGCTCCCTGTCTGGCCCTTGCAAGCCGCCCAGCTCCAGGGAGCGTGGTCTTCTCAAGTGCAGCTCCACGCCGTCTCTTAGATGCGGCTGGAGATGCTGCAGTGGGCTCGCTGCTGCTGCTGGCTGGGTGTTTGCCTCTCGCTATTGGGGGAAGGGGGAGGAGGCAGTGGTGCTGCCAGCTGCCAGGGCACCTTGTGGGTAGGGGGCAGGGATAGCTCAGTGGTTTGAGCATTGGCCTGCTAAACCCAGGGTTGTGAGTTCAATCCTTGAGAGGGCCACTTAGGGATCTGGGGCAAAAATCAGTACTTGGTCCTGCTAGTGAAGGCAGAGGGCTGGACTTGATGACTTTTCAAGGTCCCTTCCAGTTCAAGGAGATAAGTATATCTCCAATTATTTATTTTATTCATTAAAGTTTGCAGATGGCACAAAAAGTGGAGGAATGGTAAATAATGAAGAGGACAGATCCCTGATAAAGAGCCGGAGTAAGAGCAGAGAGGTTATTTTACCTCTGTGTTTGGCACTGGTGCAACCACTGCTGGAATGCTGTGTCCAGTTCTGGATTCTGCAATTCAAGAAGGATGTTTGATACATTGCAGAGTGTACAAAGAAGAACCATGAGAATGATTAAAGAATTAGAAAAAACGCCTTATAATAATAGACTCAAGGAGCTCAGTCTATTTGTCTTATCAGACAAATCACTGGTCTACAATTTTTGAGAAGTCGTCTGCTTCAGAGATAAAATGTGCTATTTATTATGTATTTTAATGTGCTGAATTCAAATATGACAATTAAAACAACTGACTGGCTACTGTTTCTAAGTTATGTAAGTTTTTACATTTTATGTCTATGTGTATTGTGTAGATAGTAGAGTTTTAATCATAAATTGTAAACCTAGGTCTTTTCATGTGTTTATGGTTGCTTCACATGATAATATTTCACCTGTCCTTTTATGTAACACTTTAAAAATCAGCAAAAGGGTTATCTAACTAAAATTTATTATGAAACAAAAGGCAAAAAACTATTATGTATGTAGGTTAGTCCTATTCAGTGTCTACTCGGCGCTTCTTGGCTTGTCTCTTGTATTCATTAAATGGAGTATCTCTTGTCACTGTCCAGCAATAGTCTGCAAGCATTGATGGGCTCCATTTGCCCTGATAGCATTTCTCCATTTTTGCAATGTCCTGGTGAAATCGCTCGCCGTGCTCGTCGCTCACTGTTCCACAGTTTGGTGGAAAAAAATCTAGATGAGAGTGCAAAAAGTGTATCTTTAGTGACATGTTGCAACCAAGGCTTTTGTATGCTTTGAGGAGGTTTTCCACCAACAACCTGTAGTTGTCTGCCTTGTTGTTTCTGAGAAAATGTATTGCCACCAACTGGAAGGCTTTCCATGCTGTCTTTTCCTTGCCACGCAGTGCATGGTCAAATGCATCATCTCGAAGAAGTTCACGAATCTGAGGACCAACAAAGACACCTTTCTTTATCTTAGCATCACTTAACCTTGGAAATTTTCCACGGAGGTACTTGAAAGCTGCTTGTGTTTTGTCAATGGCCTTGACAAAGTTCTTCATCAGACCCAGCTTGATGTGTAAGGGTGGTAACAAAATCTTCCTTGATTCAATAAGTGGTGGATGCTGAACACTTTTCCTCCCAGGCTCCAATGACTGTCGGAGTGGCCAATCTTTCTCGATGTAGTGGGAATCTCTTGCACGACTATCCCATTTGCAGAGAAAACAGCAGAACTTTGTGTATCCAGTCTGCAGACCAAGCAAGAGAGCAACAACCTTCAAATCACCACAAAGCTGCCACTGATGTTGGTCATAGTTTATGCACCTCAAAAGTTGTTTCATGTTGTCATAGGTTTCCTTCCTATGGACTGCATGACCGACTGGAATTGATGGCAAAACATTGCCATTATGCAGTAAAACAGCTTTAAGACTCGTCTTCGATGAATCAATGAACAGTCTCCACTCATCTGGATCATGAACGATGTTGAGGGCTGCCATCACATCATCGATGTTATTGCAGGCTACAAGATCACCTTCCATGAAGAAGAATGGGACAAGATCCTTTTGACGGTCACGGAACATGGAAACCCTGACATCACCTGCCAGGAGATTCCACTGCTGTAGTCTGGAGCCCAACAGCTCTGCCTTACTCTTGGGTAGTTCCAAATCCCTGAGAAGGTCATTCAGTTCACCTTGTGTTATGAGGTGTGGTTCAGAGGAGGAGGATAGGAGAAAATGTGGGTCCTGTGACATTGATGTTTCAGGACCAGAAGTTTCATCCTCTTCCTCTTCCTCGTCTGACTCAAGTGAGAATGATTCTGGTGCATCAGGAACCGGCAATCCTTCTCCATGGGGTACTGGGCATATAGCTGATGGAATGTTTGGATAATGCACAGTCCACTTTTTCTTCTTTGACACACCTTTCCCAACTGGAGGCACCATGCAGAAGTAACAATTGCTTGTGATCTGTTGGCTCTCTCCAAATTATTGGCACTGCAAAAGGCACAGATTTCCTTTTCCTGTTCAACCACTGGTGAAGATTTGTTGCACAAGTGTTGCAGCATATGTGTGGGGCCCACCTCTTGTCCTGATCTCCAATTTTGCAGCCAAAATAAAGGTGATAGATTTTCTTAACCATAGTGGTTATACTGCGCTTTTGTGATGCAAAAGTCACTTCACCACAAACATAGCAGAAATTATCTGCACTGTTCACACAAGTACGAGGCATCTCTGCTCACTTTGGCTAAACAGAAATGTGTCCCTTTGCAAAATGAAACACTGACAAATAAGAGAGCACGACACTGTATGATTTCTAGAGCTGATATAGGGCTATTTGTTCAGCAGAGTGATGTAAGCTTCGTTATGATTGCATCATCCATGACTTCTAGGAATAACATGATGCAATTCATATCATGTATGACGCAATACAGCTTCAGATTGCATCATTCATTGTTTTGCCTAAAAAGCAAGTACTATCCAAACCCAGTCATAGATTTATTCATAGATCCAGTCAAAGATGTATTTTAGTCATTTCTGGTTTAAATTGAGATCCCTTCCCTTTATAACTCACTTATCCTCCGCTATTCCCAAGTCAAGGGTCGTATATACTGACCCAATAGCATAACTTGAAAACTAGAGCCAATCAACAATTCTAAGCATCATTTTCGTTCTCAGTGACCCAGAATTAGTAAAGCTGGACTACATTTATTTCAGAAGCATTTTGGCTGTAGAGCAGTGTATTTAGTAATTGGCTCTTCAATCTAGCAAAGAAAATTATAACAAGATTGAATATCTTGAAGATGAAACTTGACAAATGCAGACTGGAAATAAGGCATACAGTTTTTAACAGTGAGGGTAATTAATTATTGGAACAATTTACCAAAAGGCATGGTGGATTCTCCATGACTGGCAATTTTTAAATCAAGATTGGGTTTTTTCCCTAAAAGATATGCACTAGGAATTACTTTAGGGAAGTTCTGTGGCCTGCATTATACAGGAGGTCAGACTTGATGATCACTGTGGTCTCTTCTGGCCTTGGAATCTATGAATCTATGCAAACTGTCTCACACAGACACATCTTTGCATCCCCACAGTGGTGTGGTTGAAATTAATGGGCTCCACCTGATGATCAGAGTGCTATGCAGGACTGGAGTTTAAGAGATTTCCACCTGAGATTTCCTTATAACCTGTTAAAACTGAATAATGCTCTAAATATCTCATTTAAAAACACCATCTTCTGTGTTAGAGAAATTCAAATAAATTAAGCTGTATATTTTAATTGGGTAATTTATTTAGAAATAATTGCTCTTCTCTTGCTTTTCCTCTGTTGACTCAGTAATATAATAGAATATAGCCAAGAAATGACATCTGCCAGGCTCCCTGAGGGACCCTGGTGACAGGGCCGGTACATAAAAGAAGCTATGTTAGTGTCAAACTCCAGAAAAAAAAAACTCCTTCTTTCCCCCCCCACCCCCCAAAAAAAGCAAAACAAAAAACACTTCCTACATAGATTAGTAAGGAAGCAGAAACGCTGTTTTCAAGCTTCTATGAAGTACTGGAAAAACTGAAAATACAAAAGAAAAGCAAACAACTAAACTTAGTAATAGACTGGAGATTAAAAGGGAAAACTCATCAAAATGAACAGGTGGTTAATCATTTGTGTCTTAAATCCATCTATATTACCTGCCTGTTCAACATCATTTAAGTCTGTTTCCCAAAATAGGATTATTTCTTCAGTGCTGATACTGAGAATTATTTGACAGGGATTGGTGGAATAATATGCAAAATGTGTTGTGCCACAATTGGTGGTAACAATAAAATAGTGCTAACTAGACACTATTAAGTCATGTTGACATGCTGGATGGCTATACAAATGGTATAAACAAAAATAACTTTATAATGAATAAAATGAGGACAGAATGGGGGGAAGGGAAAGAAAGAAAAGACGGTCTCCTAAAAACTCTGTTGACATATTGGGGCAGATCCAGTAATAGCTTTTGTGAAGACGATGGACCTGTCAGTTTACACCAGCTGAGAATTTGGCTCATAAGTACAGAATAACTTGCCATTTTATTTTACTAGCCTCACTTAGTCTTACTAAGTTCATCTTGCCTTTTAGGGTAGGTGAAGTGCTGATTGTGTTTTCCAAAAACCTGGCTGCAGATATGAAATAATTGAATTAAATAAAAAGGATTTTGTTCAAATAAGTAAAACTGAGGGAGCCAATTTCCCCTTCAACTGTAGCATAGTTTTGATGATGAAATGAAGGAAACCAACTTCACAGCTCCAAGCATGGATACTATGATAGAATTTGCCCTTCAGACAGAGATGGACCGATTTCCCCATTGACTTGTATCTTGTATCTTGCATGGTTACTTACACTTGTGCAAGGTTGATGTAAACTGCAATTACTGATTCAAAATCTTTTGACACCACTTTTTGATAGGTATAATTTACTATCCAAGGTAGGAGGCATGAAGATTCAGACCCAAATTCTCTCATCTTTCTTCAAAACCAAATTTCAGTGTGTATAATATAAAATACACTGCCTTGTTACTGTGTAACACTTTTGGCATATACCATTGTGTTAACTTCTTTTTTCATGGTTTGAGCAGTTGGAGTAAGTGCTCTTTGATGTGATATTTCTGAAGCAACTCTTTTAAAAGTATCTAAATAAAAGCAGTGTAAAATATTAACAGACTTGAATACTCTAGTCCAGGTATTGCCCTTTATCTCAGATTCTCAAAGTGGTGGGATCTCTAAACTACAGTGGGAACAAAAGCACGTATTTAGAAGTTTTCCGACATGCTATGAAACATATTTCTTGATTGTTCATTTTACAGGAGATGTTTACGAGGCCTTAAACACTAAAATTGATTGAGTACCTCAAAAACAAGAGGCCAGGAATTGGAGTTAATATGGAGATTAGTTTGAAAGAAGTTGTTTACAGAAAAAATGGTCACCTTCTGGGACAAATTTGCAAAGAAAGCCATGATAATGGATCAGTTCAAGGCAAAGCTTGTAAGGCAGGTATAGAAAAGGGTTAAAATCTACCATGCTTTATTCTAAAGACAAATTCACTACTGGCTAGTTGCTTTGTAAATTGATATTTGCATAGCATATGAACAAAAATACAGAGCAGTACATAAGACGTGTACTGGGTTTTGTTGATGAAGGGAATAGTGTAAATGCTGGGCTCTGTAATAAAGCCAAGCTGAACTTTATTTCTCTACACTGAGCTCATTATTTTGTTTTTGATGAAAATCAATAACAAACTTTAGTCACTAAGAGCCATATTCTTCTACACTAAATAGTCTTTTACCTTTGACATCAGTGGGACTACTTGTGGAGTATGCTGCTAATCAGTGTGAGTAAGACTATCACAAGGTGGCCCTAAATAGATTTTTTTTTAAAGAACAGATGGTAATAGGCTCCTTCATTAATGGCAGCAGCATCTGCATGTCAATGGTTTTTTTTATTAAATTATTTCCAAGAAAGTGATGCTTTATATATAATATATATATCCTGTTTCCAAGTACTGAACAGCCTGTATGTATGTATGTATTTTATTAATGACACATTATGTTCATTGGCAAGCAATGCCAAGGAGAGAATTCTTATTTTGTTTGTTATACACCTCTATCTTGATATAACGCTGTCCTCGGGAGCCAAAAAATCTTACCGCATTATAGGTGAAACCGCATTATAGTGAACTTGATTTGATCCGCTGGAGCGCGCAGTTCCTCCCCCACCTGAGCGCTGCTTTACCGTGTTATACCCGAATTCGTGATAATATCAGGTGGCGTTATATCGGGGTAGAGGTGTATTAGACAGTTAGCATTTGAATATTTTCATTGGAAATTCTGAAATTCAAAAGAAAGTTATTTCTGAGAGAGCAGAAATAAAATTTCTCCTGGAAAGGGAATTCCGAAATTTCATTCTGAAAACGTTGAACCAATATTTCATTTCAATGTTTTGAAATGTTTCCAAGGCTCCCCAAGGTGCCAGAACAGCCAGCCAGATGGGGAGCTGGGCAGCTCGGGAGTCTAGGATCATGGCTACCAGGCTTTCTTGGCTCCCTGTCACCATGTGGGCTGGTGAGGAGCTGGGCAAATGAACTTGGACTGGCAGGCAGAGTTTGGTCAGAAAACTTCTGGCTGCGACTGGAATTTCATCAAAGTCAACGTGCTGCTGTAAAACATTTAAATTTTGATGAACTGTCATTTTCCACTGGAAAATTTCCTACCACCATTAGTTAGCATGTCTGGTTTAGCATTAGTTAATATGCCTGCCTTCTATCTCAGGTTTTAATAGGGTATGACTTGTCCCTTTTCTTAACTATTCCTACAATTCCTGGCTACTTCGTAGTTGGAGGTTGGCATGGTAACACGAACAAAGATACCAAAAATATAATTCTGATAATTGAAAAATTATCTCATTATTAGAAAAATGAAAATAATTAGAATAGAGCAAAAATCAGTCAATTAAAACTGTAAAAGAACTGTAATTCGCATGAGACTTGGAGATTGAGCTACTCAGAGCTAAGAAGCATTTATTCTTATTTTGAAATATCGGGTCAACAAAACAAAAAAAAGTGTAGGTTAGGTCCAAGTTATTTTACTGTTTAGCAAAGAGGGCTTTAAAGCAAGATTTCTTATCAGGAAATTGAAGAACTAATTAGAACTGAAAAAAAACCCCAACCCTGCTAATAAACTGTAGATCTGAGAAACGCACAATTTTGCATCTAGTCTTGGTAAGAATTGCTAATGGCTTCCAGGATTCAGGGTTGTGCTGAAGTTGCACATGAAAGAAAAAAGAAATATGGTGACAGGACATAGTAATCTGAGATTAGAATTTTGGAGAGAGAGATATTCAATACTATCTGAACTATAGATTGCTTCAGGTAATAGCAGAGAAGAAGTACCAGTTAATATTCCCTTGGGATAAAACATTTAATGGAGGGAAAATCATTTGCAAAATGTAAGTTACAGCTGACTTCTGTATAAGCAATCTCATCCTATTTAGCTACAGAGTAGCTCTAGTACATACCAAATATGTTCACTCTGTCTATTTTTGGACATGAGCTGTCACTTTTTTTTAAATAAACCCTTTTTGCTCTTGCTATTACTATCATTTTCCCCTTTGAATCAGTTGTGCCATTATGTACACATCTATGTATTGTTTGTGTGCATGTATTGTTTTTATCACTATAGTTTTGCTGGCATTTTCTTGTGCAATCATAAATTTTAATTTAACCAGGGACTATCCCCTTACTAACATAAATTGGCATCGCTTCACTGACTGCATGGACCCCAATCTCAAATCTCCCTTTTCTGTGGAAGGTCTTTAAGCATGTGGCAATAAGCTACCTCTAGCAGTGTCTGATAGGCACAAGTTATATGACCCCAGTCATTCAGATTTTAAATTGGGATTAGGTACAGAAATATCATTAGTCTGGCTGATCAGTGTTCTCAGGGCACTGGAATGTAGTCAGATGTTCATGCTTTGAGACTTTTTAGCAGCTTTTGATACCACTGATTACAATGTTCTTCTGTCTTTCACTATAGGACCTGGCAAGAATTGTTCATATCAGGGATCTAAACCACAGGGTTAACTTGGACAATTGCTCTTCCTGTTGAACGGCTTTTATTTGCTGTATCGCACAGACACAGCTTGTCACCACTCTAGTCCAAGATTTACATCAGCCTATGGTGAGGCATGTTGTCATCCTTATGCTTATGAAGGTCCACATCTACTATTCTACATACTTGATGTACATGTTTATCTGTGAGAGTTGTGGGTGAGAGACTTAATAAGAGTTTAGCAGCACGGGGAAGAGGCTCAAACCCAATCTAGATAAACTGGAGATAATGGTGATTGACAAAGGAAATATTCTGGCAGAATCTAGCAAAATCTACGGCAGCAATCTGAACTGAGAGAAAGTAAGCAGGCAACATACTGTACAGATTACAATCTATTTTTTCACAACTGTTGCAAAAAGTTCGCTCACTAATATCATAGCTGCTCATGGATGCACAGATAGCAACAGCCACAAATGTCATCTCCCATTTTCAGTCACACTGCATCATTTCTATTCAGGCGTGCACTTTGCCACAGTCATCCATTCCTTTTTCTTATTACAGTGCTACTCTACTGCAATGTACCCTGCCTGGGGCTCATCTTGATAGGACCTCTATTTAGGTTCTTACATGGCCTCTAGTATCATAGTATCTGAGCACCTCACTGTTTTTAATGTATCCATCTTCACAACACTCTTGTGAGGGAGAGAAATTGTATGATCCTCATTTTACAGATGGGGAACTGAGAGACAGGAAGACTAAGTGACTTGCCCAAGGTCACATAAGAAGCTTATGGGCAGAGAATTGAAACAAGTTTCCAAAGTCCCAGGCTAGCACCCTAACCACTGAAATCAGGGCCGGCTCAAGGGTTTTTGCCACCCCAAGCGGCGGGGAAAAAAAAAAAAGAAGCTGCGACCGTGATCAGCAGCAGCTCCACCGCGCCACTTTCTTCTTCGGCGGCACTTCAATGTCAGGTCCTTCCCTCCGAGAGGGACCAAGGGACCTGTCACCGAATTGCCGCCAAAGACCCTGACATGCCGCCCCTTCCCCTTGGCCGCCCCAAGCACCTGCTTGCTGAGCTGGTGCCTGGAGCCGGCCCTGACTGAAATATCCCTTCTCACTAGTCTATTCAGAAGCTTTGGCTAGTATAAAATGTAGCTGCTCACCATTTCAGAAAGGCAAGCTGGTGAAAACATATCACACCCATAATCCCTATATTGCACCTGCTGCAAATTTACTTCTCGGGGAAATTTTGCTGTACTTGTTACTATATACATCATGTATAAGACCCACATTTCTGAGAGACCTTCTCTCCCTTCTGCTCTGCCAGATCACTTTTATTTAGTATGAATGCTGTAGTTATTTGTCCCAGGAATACAGTTGATAGGAAAGGAGATCATTCTCCAAGACAGGTCCTCATTTTGGAAAATTGCTCTGATAAGAAATACATCTGAGCCTGGCCACCTATAGATGGTGCTATGAGGTGTTCTATTAAATGCAGTTTTTGGAATCTGATGCAGGTCCAGTAATTATGGTTCCCATTCATAGGAAAATGAATGCACTTGAATTTCATATATATATTTGAAAATTACTGGACCTGCATCAGATTCCAAAAACTGCATTTAATAGAACACCTCATAGCACCATCTATAGGTGGCCAGGCTCAGATGTATTTCTTATCAGAGCAATTTTCCAAAATGAGGACCTGTCTTGGAGAATGATCTCCTTTCCTATCAACTGTATTGATATATATATATATATATATATATATATATATATATATATAAGCAGCAAAGAGTCCTGTGGCACCTTATAGACTAACAGACATTTTGGAGCATGAGCTTTCGTGGGTGAATACCCACTTCGTCGGATGCATGTATTCACCCACGAAAGCTCATGCTCCAAAACGTCTGTTAGTCTATAAGGTGCCACAGGACTCTTTGCTGCTTTTACAGATCCAGACTAACACGGCTACCCCTCTGATATATAGTTTGCCTAGAATCTATAATCATAGGTGTATTATAAACTTGTGTAAGAATAAAAAAATAATATATTCTGAGTTTCCAGGGGGTGCTCGACCCCTGCTCTGCCCCAAGCCCTGCCCTCACTTCACCCCTTCTCCCAAACACCCATCTGCCTCTGCCACTGCCCTGCCTCTTTCTGACTCTGCTTCTCCCCCCCGCCCCACCAATTGCCTCCTGAATGCCACTGAACAGCTGATTGCGGTGGGCAGGAGGCGCTGATTGGGAGGGGGAGGAGATGATCTGCCGGGCTGCCAGTGGGTGCTGAGTACCCACTATTTTTTTTCGGAAGGTGCTCCACTCACTGAGTCGGCGCCTGTTAAAAATGGTTTCACCCCTGTTAAAAATATTCTTACAACCATTTTATTGAGAAGCTCTCGAAGCTGCATGTTTTGGAGCAGGGCTTAAGATCGACATTGTGCCTTTTGCCATGGGACTGCTTTGATACTGGGCACAAGAAATGAAAACAGGGAGACACTCTCCTCTGTTTTCTCAGTGTGTCCCGTGCTGGTGTCCAAGCACTGTTAGGGAGGAGAGAGCGGCAGCAAGCTGACTTAGGTTCTGCAGAATTAAAAAGAAATGCAGAAGAGACACGTGTTGGTCCTGGAGAGTGAAGAGAAGAAAGAGATGTAGAGAGGATAGGAGCTTGAGATAGCAGGCTTAGGAATGGGAGCTAGGTGGTGGACAGGAGTAGAAATATGGGGGCAGTGTGGAGAGACAGAATACTTGGGGGAAGGAGGAAGGGAAAAGGAGTCAGTGGGGGTAGGGGCAGGGATGCTGTAAAGTAGGGAGGATGGGCTAACGCTAGGGGGAGGGTCAGGGACAGAGACAAAAGCTTGCGGGGAGAAAGATGGGAGTGGGGTTGAGTTGGGTCATGAATTGGGCAGTGGGGTGATGATCATGAAAGGACAGGAGACAGGAACGGGGCAGAAGTTTGGGAGAGTTGATAAGGGCAAAGGAGAAGAGAGAGGCTAGGAAGGCTAGTGTGAGGTGCAGTAGGTCTGCAACTATTATAACACATACGCTACAGAACTTGAAATGGAACCCAGGAGTCCTGAGTGTCTATATTCCTCTGCTGGCAGCTAATAGCTGTTAAACCCACTGGCAGAGTGTGTGTCTTATCCCCCTGAAATGTCTGATCCACATAGAGCAGGTTTGGGCAAACTACCGCTCAAAGGATGCATCCGGTCCTCCAGATATTTTAATCCAGCCTTCGAGCTCCTGCTCGGGAGTGGGGTCAGGGACTTGCCCCGCTCTGTGTGGCTCCTGGAAGCAGCGTCATGGCCATCCTCCGGCTCCTACACGTAGGGGCAGCCGGAGGCTGTGCATGCTGCCCCTGCCCCAAGCGCTGCCCCTGTAGCTCCCACTGGCCAGGAACTATGGCGAATAGGACAGTGCACAGAGCTGCCTAGCCGTGTTTCCATGTAGGAGCCGGAGGGGGGACATGACACTGCTTCTGGAAGTTTCTTGAGGTAAGTGCGGCCTGGAGGCTGCACCTCTGACCCCCTCCCATGCCCCAGCCCTCTGCCCCAGCTCTGATCCCCCTCCCAGACTCCGAACCCCTCGGTGCCAGCCCATAGCTCCTTCCTGCACCCAAACCCCTCACCCCCAGCCCCACCCCAGAGCCTTCACCCCCTTCTGCACCCCAACCTTCAATTTTGTGAGCATTCATGGCCTGCCATACAATTTCCATATGCAGATGTGGCCCTCGGGCCAAAAAGTTTGCCCACTCCTGACATAAAGGATAAAAGCCATTTATTGCTACTAGTTACTGTGTTACCTCAAGTGGCAAAGGACTGTAATTGTCATCTAAAGAGAACATAAGAACAGTCACACTGGGTCAGACCAAAGGTCCATCAAGCCCAGTATCCTGTCCTCTGACAGTGGCTAATGGCAAATGCCCCAAAGGGAATGAATAAACAGGTTATCATCAAGTGATCCATACCCTGTCACCTAATCCCAGTTTCTGGCAAACAGATGCTAGGGACACCATTCCTGCCCATCCTGGCCAATAGCCATTGATGGACCTATCTTCCATGAATCTATCTAGCTCCCTTTTGAACCCCGTTATAGTATTGGCCTTCACAACACCCTCTGGCAAGGAGTTTCAGAGGTTGACAGTGCGTTGTGTGAAAAAATACTTTCTTGTGTTTGTTTTAAACCTGCTACCTATTAATTTCATTTGGTGGCCGCTTGTTCTTGTATTATGAGAAGGAGTAAATAACACTTCCTTATTTACTTTGTTTATACCACTCATTATTTTATAGACCTCTATCATATTCCCCCTTAGTCGCCTCTTTTCCAAGCTGAAAAGTCCCAGTCTTATTAATCTCTCCTCATACGGAAACTGTTCTATACCCCTAATCATTTTTGTTGCCCTTTTCTGAACCTTTTCCAAATCCAATATATCTTTTTTTCAGATGGGGCAACCACATCTGCACGCAGTATTCAAGGTATTGGCATACCATGGATTTATATAGAAGCAATATGATATTTTCTGTCTTATTATCTATCCCTTTCTTGATGATTCCCAACATTCTGTTTGCTTTTTTGACTGCCACTGCACATTGAGTGGATGATTTCAAAGAACTATCCACAATGACTCCAAGATCTTTCTTGAGTGGTAACAGCTTATTTAGACCCCATCATTGTATATGTATAGTTAGGATTATGTTTTCAAATATGGATTAGATTGCATTTATCAACATTAAATTTCATCTGCCATTTTGTTGCCCAGTCACCCAGTTTTGTGAGATCCTTTTGTAGCTCTTTGCAGTCTGCCTGGGACCTTAACTATCTTGAGTAGTTTTGTATCATCTGCAAATTTTGCCACCTAACTGTTTACCCCTTTTTCCAGATCGTTTATGAATATGTTAAATAGGACTGGGCCCAGCACAGATCCCTGGGGGACACCACTATTTACCTCTCTCCATTCTGAAAACTGAGGTGCAATGTGATGATTTTGTTTTTGTTTTTTTCAATTTTTAATATTTTAAAAACTTAGGGGGGTTGGCTGTAATTTCTTATATTAAAAGAACATTCAGTTTTCCAAGTTAAATACCGAACATGCTTATTCAACCGTAATTTGGCCCTCTTGTGTATTTAATTACGTGATCATCCTTAATTTGGCCCTCTTGTGTATTTAATTACGTGATCATCTACTATTTTCTCCATAAGGAGGACAAATTAAATTTACACAAACATATCCTAACTTTTGAAAACTTGACCATGCAATTGTAATGCTTATTAAAATGGCTCTTTTAATATATAATGTAGGTAACCCAATATGCAACAAACTATTTTTAAAATAGTTTTGTTACAATGGCGCATAGCAGGGGAAATTGTTAAACATAACCCAGAAAAAATTACAAACCATCAGAGTGATTGTTTACAGATTTGTTAAAAAATAAAACACACCTATAAAGACCTGAGCCATTATTACAGATTAAGCAGTTTATTCAAAGATGAAATTGCAATTACACTGTGCAGGTCACATTTCCCTTTGCAGCAAGTTTAGAAGAAAGATTTTAACTGCAGTTTTAAGTCTGCCTTTATGCAAGAAGGATGTCTATCCTATAGACAAGTGCAATTGAATTTTATCCAGGAGTTAGCAATCCCATTGAAAAAAGCCAAAGTTGATATCAGAAGCTGTGCACAGATCCACTGCAAAAAAATTGCCTGCAGCAGCCCATTAAAAAGAATCCTCTTTTCTCCCACACACTTCCCTTCCAAGGATCACAAATAATTCTATGCAGATTGTCTAGTACAAATTTACTGTCTAAAGTAACAGCTTTTAATGCTTTCTTCCTCTGAGCTCACTGAAGACTTCAACGTAAAAATGTGTCAATCAGCTTTTTGTAACTTGGAATATTTCATACGACTAAAAATGATCAGCCTCCAAATGTCTGAATACTTATCCAAAGTTTCTAGGAATGGATCTCAATCACCATGAGGAAACTATTCTCATTTTATAAATCCATTTGTGCACCTCTGAAATAAAGTTATTTTTCCTTCTACCTTAGTGGGTGCAGGAACAAGCCCATACTGCATATCCTTCTTCATAATTCTCTCCTTTGACTTTCAAATCCATTACCCATTTCCCTGCTCATCTACTGTGTATTGCCTTGTGAAAATCTGGATTTTCTGATTCTGGTCTTTTGCACTTTGCAGTATAATCTAATCAATAATCTCTTAATGGGAAAATAGTGCATTGCATTGAAGACTAAAAAGAAATTATATTGCTGAGTTCCATAAGGATTTCATGTTTTTGACCGACAAAGCAATAGCTCTAAATAGTGATAGGTGAACGCCAAAAAGTGATAAATATGACAAAAGAGTATACATTTTATTAAAGACACTTATCGGTACCTGATTCTCAATACCCACATCTTTTGACTCTACAAAATTGTTGTTTCTTATTTGTATTACCATATCACCTAGGAGCCCTTCTCATGGACAAGGACCCTACTGTGATAGACACTCTACAAACACAGAATAAAAAGATCTGTCTCTGCCCTGAAGACTTTAATTATGTTGGTGATCTCAGTCTTTTTGCAAAGTTTGTGGAATGTCTTGCTTCTGATCTGGCTGGCAAAAACCAAGAAAAAGCATTTTCATAGCTCTTGTGCTTTTGGTCCTAGCCAGAGCCATTAAGTGCAAAGGAACAAAAAGGGGAGACTTCTTAAAAACATTACCAAACTTTCTTGAGCTTCTAAAATGAGTGGGTGTTAAGAAATATTAGGTCTCAATCATGGCTTTTCTTTGCAAACTATTAAGTGGGACACATCAACCCTATGCTTTCTGGAAGACAGGATAATCTAAATCTGACCATGGTGTTGTCAGGGGAAAGATGTAGGAAAGCAAATGCATTTAGTAAAGTAAGTACAAAAGGCACTGAGAGAACTTATCTTCTAACAGCACTTCACCACTTACAACTGGGAATCATAGCTGTTTTGATTGCTGACAGAAGTTGGGAGAAAACTATCACCTGATATCTGATAATCCTCTTCCTGCATAATGGAGAAGAGGAGAAAAAAATGGGAACACTGGTGTTAGGTTCTATGGAGGCAGTAGGCCCTCCCAAGGTGCTCTGCAAGAACGAGGCCCACACACACTGTGAGTTATTGGCTTTAATGAAGGTAAAGTGACACACCAGCAACGGGGACTCCAAGCGTTGCTGTCACGGAGGCGGGGAACCCAGCGCCCCGGAGCTCGGCCTGGTACGGAGTCCAAAAACAAACACAAATCATACTCATATTTATATAGGCAACAGCAAATCAGCTCATGCATAATGCAATAGGGACTTTCCACCTTCCGGGGCCGCCCCCCTTGGCCAACAGCCTAAGGGCTTTCCACGCAGCGGTTCCAACCGGTTATGACAGGTTGGAACTAGCATGCTGTGCCCTGCAATAACCGGGCGCTGAGAAAGCGAAGCTGCCTAAGCTAGGCCATAACAAAATCTTCCGTGATTCCCTATCCTCCTACAACTGGGCATTTAACAAGTTATCATAGTATAAAAGCAAAAGCTGACAATGATCACTGGGTTTGGTTGGTTTTTTTTGGCATAACGTATTTAGGGCTAATAGTAAATATGATATACTCTAGAAATCCAATTTTGGCTACCATACCTGTGTATTTCTTTTTCACAGGGGCAGCTAATCACTAGGACACACTTGTAAATACAAATCTTGACTTAGGACTCATTAATAAATCTTCACATATTTTCAAAGTATGAGTCAAGAATATTGATAGTATATTGTGAGGTACATATATGAAGGCGGTTCTGGGTATGTTTCAAGTAACTCTTTGTGATCAACAACCTCTTCAGTATCTTGTAAATTAATGTAGTATGTCCTATTCTATATTTGTCAAAGTGGTTATAAACTGTGGAAAATCAATCAAGATGATACAAACACGAAGGAAGGCCTGACATTCAAACTGATGGTTGGTTTGTCATCGTAGGGTCCAAGAATTGACAAATCTTCCTATCGTGGCATCTACTGGCCAACAGAAGGCTCACATTGTTAGGAAGGCTATCTGTGGTCAGTCTTGGAAGCTCTATCAAATGCTAGGATTGGGCAATGGGCAGGAATGGGTTGAAGTAGCCTCTTTTCTGCATCAAACGTACTGTTGCCCATACCAGCTCTTATGCATGCTCCATTTGTTTTTGATCTTTTGCTGAAGGTGTAATTGAGCTTGTTAGTATTTGTTGCTTTTCCTCCCTCTCCATTACGTGCATGTGTATGGCTTGTATTTGTGTTGTGTTTTGGGTAATTGCATGTTTCTGGACAGTTTGCATGAGAAGTTCAAACCCACACTATTGTCAGTGTCATAATATATCCATTACGGACTCTGGCAACCTAAGTGCAGATCACTTCAGTTAAATTTTTATTTCTTGATTTTTCAGAAGGTTCGCAACTTGTGATAGTATGTCCTAGCAGCAAGAGTTATATTAGCATTTTGGATAAGGTTAAAAGCAGTGGGGGAAAGGGTTTGCGGGAAGAAAGACAGGAAGATACCCTTTCTCATTTATTAGGTATCCGTCCACCCTACATATCAATGAAGGTTGGACTCATAGGAACATCTGGAATTTCAGTGCAATATTTGGTCATTTTCTTGGCATAGTAACTTATTCAGCAGTGCGGACTTGACTCAGTCTTGGAATTATGAAGACCCATCGTGACCTTCACATTAACTAGGCCCTTTAAAATGCATAGACAAAGTGCTTAGTTTCACGCAAATATTAGAGCTGGGAAGATAGCAGAGTTTTCATGGGAGAATCTGTAAAATGGAACAACACCAAAAATATTGGAAACTTCCCATGAAATAAAATTCTGAAAAAAACTCCTTCATGTCGGGTTGATGAAGTAATATATATATATATTTTAAAATGAAACAAAGTTGTTTTGAAATGAAAAATTGAAACAATCAGTTCTGAAAAGGGTTTCAACCTTGACAAAGTTGTGGCTACTGCTAAGAGTTCAGGTAAAGAGCTTCAAAGAAGAAGCCAATGACAAGTTTTAATTGATCCTACAGAACCAAGGAACTGTGCTGCATATTCTTGAGCACCATCTACAACTACCTTATCTATTAGCTATTTACATAAATACAGATATAGAGTTCTCTTTTAAACAGGTACTTGGCCATACTTTATAAAAACTTAGTCTTAATTGGTTTTTGAACTCAAAATATTACTGTTACTTAGTAGGGGTATCTTTAACATTATAATTATTTAATATATAAACAGATTTTCTGAAACAAACTTTTTTCAGTGATAGAAGAAAATGAGTCTGTTTTCTGTGGATAATGGAAAGGAATTTGGATTTAACAAGAATAAATACACAGAATACAAAGGATAACCCATATTTCCAAATTACAGATATCATTGAGCTTGTTAGTCTGTATGAGCCCTTCAGACCTAGTGAAATTAATTCTGCAGTTTGGTTTGCAGGTGCTGGAAATGAACTAACTCCTGGAGGTTTCTTTAGAGTTTTGAGCTTGATAATCTCAGACTTCCAAGGAGAACTTCCTACAGCTGTTCCCAAGATACTTTCTTACCCAGTGAGCCCCTCTACCCTCCTGTATCCAAAGCAAAGCATGGATGGGCTCCCCCAAGAAGCCCCAGCTCTTCATACTCCCCATAGATGCCTGAAATAAGAAAGTAAAATGAGAGTGCTCTTAGAGGAAAGGAGCAACTGCTGGGAAGAAGCAAGGGAAGTAGGTTCACTGATTTTCCAGTCCTGTCAACAATCTCATCCCTGGAATGTTGTCTTTTGTAGGCTCTTGTTGTGAACAAATAAATTGACCTGGCCCTTGTTTGTAGGTGACATGCCAACTTGAAGTCATTAGGGGTCTGCTCTACTCTTGTCCATTGTGTAAGAGAACTGCAGGGATCTTTGGGAGGTAAGAAACATAGTGTTTTCTGTTCCTCTCCTTAGCTCTGAAAAGGAAATACAAGATCTCCACAGAAGGAAAAGATTGGAAGAATCGTCTGGCCATGGGGAGGAGGAGGCTGAAGGGGACAGAGCAGGAATTCTCTGGCATGGCCTCAGACAGTAAGGAGGTTTAACCCAGGGAAAGGAGAGGAATCCAAGAGGTACTGTAGATTTTTCATTCCTCCTCCCATGTTGGTTCAGGATTAGGAGAGCAAGGACTCCAAGATTCACTGCGGGATGGGGGTCACAGCAGCTTCTGTTAGACTGAAACAGAATGAGTGATGCTTCCCATACAGACCAGAGTGTGTAACAGACCAGCTACTCTCACAAGTTGGTTCATGTTTTTAAGGTTTTCTCCACAATTACATGGGACAGAAACTTTTATTTTATTTTTGTCATGAAAGCTTAGGTTCTGCAGTAGCTGATGGCCTTTTCCATACTCACCTGGAAAGTGAAGGTGGGTGGGACGTTGAAAGGCTATTATAGGGTGACAGTGATTAACAGTTCTTTTGTCTATCATTTCCCAGTAGGAGGGGATGGACTATCCTCCATAAAGGATTCTTTTGTGGAATGCAGGGAAATATGACATTTTCTTTCTAGTCACTTAGAGAAGTTCTCTGTGCCCCTGTCCATGACTGTGATGTGAAGCAACTGTTAAACTGTCATGGGCCACACAAAGCTTTTTCCTTTCAGATAGGTTAATCACTGCAATTATGTAACCCTTGTAAAAACTGAAGAAAAGCTGAACATTTTCTTCTTCACTTCTGCAACTGCTAGATTATGCTGGGCCAAATTAATCCCTGGTGCAAATCCATTTCACTGGAAAGACACCCAGGATGCATTTAAGCCATTTTCTCGTCTTTGCTGAATCATGGACGACCTGCTTGTCATATCACAAAATATCAAGTCACAGTAGTCAAATCTATGCAAGACTTCTTTGGGGCTTACCTTTAAAAATTTTGCAGTGAAACTAAAGTTCACCCATGTTATGATTCTTTGCCCAGTATAATCAATTCCTTTTCCTTTCACTTTTGTCTGTTAGTCTATAAGGTGCCACAGGATTCTTTGCTGCTTCTACAGAACCAGACTAACACGGCTACCCCTCTGATACTTTTGTTAGTGTTTTGTGAACTTCATGGTCACTTTGGAAAATGTTATTAGTTCTAGAAAAAAACCTAATATATATTAGGGCAGTCAAGCATTAAAAAAATTAATCGCGATTAATCGCACAATTTTAAAAATTAATTAAATGATTAATTGCACAATTAAAAAAAATAATTATGCAGTTAATCGCACAATAAAAAATATTGCAGGGTTAATTGCACTGTTAAAGTTAATAGAATATCATTTATTTAAATATTTTTGGATGTTTTCTACTTTTTCATAAATATTGATTTCAGTTACAACACAGAATACAAGTGCTCACTTAATATTTATTTTTTATTACAAGTATTTGCACTGTAAAAAACATATGACATAGTATTTTTCAATTCACTTACTACATGCATCCATCCTGATGACTGGTTCTGCTCGATAATGATCCAAAGCAGTGTGGACTGATGTATGTTCATTTCATCATCTGAGTCAGATGCCACCAACAGAAGGTTGATTTTCTTTTTTGGTGGTTTGGGTGCTGTAGTTTCTGCCTCAGAGTGTTGCTCTTTTATGACTTCTGAAAGCATGCTTCAGACCTCATCCCTCTCAGATTTGTTTTTGAGTGTAGTTATGTAACCAAAAAAACCTTTTCATGCACTTTCATTATAAAGAGATTGCACTACAGTACTTGTATGAAGTGAATTGAAAAATACTATTTCTTTTTTTAACATTTTTAAAAATAATATAAAGTGAGTACTGTACAATTTGTATTCTGTGTTTTAATTGAAATCAATCTATTTGAAAATGTAAAAAAACATTCAAAAATATTTAATAAATTGCAATTGGTATTCTATTGTTTAACAGTACGATTAATCACAATTCATTTTTTTAATCACGATTAATTTTTTGAGTTAATCACGAGTTAACTGTGATTGATTGACAGCCCTAATTATATTTATATATACACACACCCACATATAATATTAACATCTTCTTCTGTCCTGCGAAAATAGTAAACAAACAAACAAAATTATTTTACACTTTGAGCTGTATACCTTGGCTCTGCCAGAATAGAGAATAGAAAGAGACCATATTTCCTCCAAATAGCTCATCTTGTCTTGAAACTGTGAGATACATTTTTGAATGTTGCCCCATTATGTAAGTTTATTTTCAGAAAAGAACATTAATCATCAGCAATGCCAAAATTTTATATTTGTGGCAACTGTAGAATAACTTACATTTAAAAATTGGTTTAAGTACTTGGGCTTAATAAAAAAGCTTATGTATGGAACAATACTTATATGTCTATAAATGGCTCAAAATTAAACTGGCAGAACTGAACTGAGAAGCACATATTATACCCTGAAGAATTCTTTGAAAGTGATAACTTTGTTTCCTTTTTGGATGTGCAAAATAGGTTAGAATGGGTCAAATTTCAATCAGTTCTCAGACTTTGGACAAGCACATTAATTAATACTTTGGACTTTGATCATATTTCAGAGATATCAAGTTTGTTCCCTCTGAGCTCCTTCGGGTTAGTAATGTTTTTTTAAAGAGAGAGTACACGTACTTTGCACAGGAACTTTTAACAGAGGCTCTCAAGGAACTCAGCTCAAGAAATAAGGTGGGTAATTTAATCCATTTTATAGTATCTGCTGGCGTAGGTACTAACCAAGTTTTAATCAGGAGGTATGTGGACATATATCATGTTTAGAGCCAAACATGCCACTAATTGTGTACAAAATTGGTTAAACATTATAGTGCGGAAAGGGTGTTTTATCTCCTTCAAGGAACCTTTTATAAATTGTATGCCAGAGCGCTGGCATCTTCACCCATCTCAGCCATGGTAGGTTAGTCAAATTGTTATACAATGCTTTCTGTCACGGCCCCTGAGTAAGCAGCTCCTTCTGAGACCTTTGTCTGAGACCTACAAGTGCACCCCTGTCAAGTGACAGGCCCGTCCCTCCACTTCTCTTTGAAGTGAGACCTGGGATCCAGTATGTAGTGCCAGGGGTTCCGGAACAGGCTGGGAGGCAGGGGGCCATGGCCCTCCCACTTTTTACTGGCAGTAAGGGCAAGTGATGGGGGAGAGGGCAGAGAGAGGCAAGCAGGGCTCCTTGGGGGAAGAGGTGGCTCAGGAGTGGGGTTTTGGGGGAAGGGGCAGTGCGAGGGCGGGGACTCAGCAGGATCGGCGGCGCGAAGGTGGGGCCTCGGGGAGAAGGGGTGATGTGAGGGCAGGGCCTCAGGGGATGGTGCAGCGCAAGGGGCAGGGTCGTGGTTCATGCACCTGTGTCCTACCACTGTGAGGGTGCTTCCATTGCTCCTGTGCAGTGACAGAGAATCATAGAAATGTTAGCCCTGGAAGGGACCTTGCGAGGTGATGAAGTCCAGCCCCCTGTGCTGAGATAGGAGCAAGTAAATCTAGACCATTTCTGACAAGTGTTTGTTCAACCTGTTCTTAAACATCCAATGATGGGGATTCCACAACCTCCTTTGGAAACTGTGGTGTTGGCAAACAAGCTAACCTGTCTATGACTCAGAACAATTTAAGAAGAGGCATTGCAATTGTAATCAAGATAATCCATTTATATGGGTATCAAGGAAATGTTAATTAGGCTAGCAATCCCCAAGTCATTCACTTTGTGTTGATAAGAATCAAAGAATAGTTGCTAAGTGTATTTGTCTGTGATTATACATATCTTGTTAGAAGTTTAACATAGAAGCAGTTGCTTCAAGATTTATTTGCCAAAAGACACACAGCACTCAAAAAAACTGATTGAACACAGACCTATACTCATACTACCTTACCTATATTTGGCATTCTCCTCAAATCCCTAGATAGGCATGGGTTAGCCTTGGTGTCCCCCAGTCTTTTGGACCAAATAAGAGCCTGCTTGCTGCAGACTCTGACAATCCATCAGCATATGTCAGTCTGCTACAGCTGATAGAGCGTTCCCACTCCCTGTTCCAGAGCATATATTTTAACTGATCAGTGTCTTTTGATCTCCAGGTTCTCAGGCTTGGCAAAACCTGGCTATTGTGCATGAGTTTTTGTTGGAATGCACCTTATGTAGGACACTGTTGCATTCCATGCTCTGTTCCCTCAAGAGGCCCCATGCAATCTAACTTCATAACCAGTAACCTGTCACAAGCACACATAGATGGGCATGCATAATATTCATAAAAACAGCATAGATATTTCCCAGTTCTCCACATTCTCATCATCCATATTTTTGCTTCTTTCGAAATATCCCCTGAACATCAGCACCAGCTATATTAGCCATACAGCTATTCAGTCTTTATGCTTCCTCACTTTGTTGATAGTAGTTTCACTTGTAAAAATTAGATGGGATTTCCATAACTGGTAAGCATTGGCTTAATCTGTACTCCGACTGAAGTTGGTGGGAATGTTACCACTGACTTCAGCAGGAACAGAGTTATGTCAATGCCTTCTTTCTTTTGGAAAATCCCATCCATGCTGACTAGCAATGTACAAATTCCCAATGTAGATTTACTGTACATCCCAAGCCTTAGGAAATCTAAGGGTAGGTCCATACTTACCCACCGGGTCGACGCGGAGAGTTCGAACTCCGGACGCGCTCCCATCGACTCCGGAACTCCACCACCGCGAACGGCGGTGGCGGAGTCGACGGGGGAGCCGCGGACTTCGATCCCGCGGCGTCAGGATGGGTAAGTCAGTCGAACTAAGGTAGTTCGACTTCAGCTACGCTATTCACGTAGCTGAAGTCGTGTACCTTAGTTCAACCCCCGCCCCCCCGCCCAGTGTAGACCAGGCCTCAGAGATGTTTAAGAGCCCACAACAACAGTAGTATTCCTCTCAGCACCAATCTAGAAAATTGACTCTTCTCTAGACCTCTCCTCTGAAGTTGGCATGATTTGAAGCTTTCTTAGCTTTTCTGGAGAGTTCAGCAGTACAAATAGTAATATGCTTTGTCTGCTCACTCCATGGATAGACCTTCATTTCTTATAAGCAAGGTTACTTTGGCAACATACAATTATGTTTAAAAAATACATTGTGTTTAAGCAACCAGAAAGAAAATTCCTTTTCTCCAAAGATAACTCCTCTTTATTGTAATAGCATTTCTTAGTTCCCATGATGTTTCCTGGATCATTTTAATGAAAGTCCACCTTCATTTCTGTTTCAAATATTTCTGCTTTAAAAAATATGGAGACAGAGCACATGGGCTCTGCAAATATAAATAATAGTACAAACCACTAAAACTAAAAGACATTATGTTACTGCTAAATATTTAGGACCAGATTGTCAATGCCCTGCTTTCTGTTTTGTGATCAGTCTGCTGTCACAATCTAATGTTGCACAGGCCCTGATCGTGCAAGCTGTTCCCGGTGAGCAGAACACTGCATTGAAAAAATTCCATCCATAAAATTGCAAATGAAAAGGCAAGCTAGATTTCAGTAAAGCTGAAACCCAGGCCTTTTAATATATTAAACTATTTTATATGGGATGCTATATTTAAAGCCACTTTGAGGATTTGGATGCTGTTAATAGGAATTAGTAAATTAGAATCCCTTAGGGGACTTTGAAACTGTCAGCTATAAAACCGATATGTGTAGAAACAAGGACCCAGATTTCACTAGCTCCCCACTCACTGCAACAGAAAGGGGATGTGTCAGGGAGCTGATTACAGCTTCCTGATTGTGTGCATAGTTCTGCGCCTGGGGACTGCTCTAATCTAGGACAGTTTGTAATGATCTCTCAGGAACCATTCACCAGCTAAGGTTAGTCAGAGTTCAGCACACTTAAGGTGCCCCCCAACATAGTTCTTATATGTCCTCAGTGTTTCTCCCATGCAGGGTCCGGGAGGCAGTGGCTTAGGAGTAGGCCACGCCAGTTCCATGTCAAGTGAGAACTACCCTATAGCCTGAGGAATCCTCAGAAGAAGGCGTTTCTCTCTCCTGCGGGCCACCAGAGTACAGGGTAGAATCTGCCCAAAAGATTAAATCCCCTTTAAAAGAAAAAAAATATTTTCTTACCTTTCATTTGGCCTTTCCAGATTTTCTAGGTTCCCCCAATCTTTACGTATTTGATCCAAATTCTCTAAAATCTTTTCCTTCAGATGGGCAGCCTGGCTTTCCCACAAATCTATGACTGTGGTTCATTAGTACTTCTAAGAATTTACACTATCAAGCCATTATGCCCAGATAAACTGGGGATTTGTAACAAGGCTTCCAGTGCACAGCTGATGATTTGCATGCAGCATGTGCAATGATATGGAGACATAAATGTGCACGATCACATTCTATTGTTCTCATAAAAGGCTATGTTTGAACAAGGTATATATAACAATATATATATATATTTTCTCTCGGGTTAGTCAGATAAAAAGCACTATTTTCATATAAAATTACAGTTTAGTGACCTTGCATCAAATATATTCTGAATGATTAAACATGATTCATTATTGTTGTATTTGTTTTGTTTTAGTCATAAGTAAGTAAGGTGTTTATGCTGAGACTTCAGGTAAATACACTGGTTTCAAAATTAACAAATTTTCCCTTCAGACACCTTCCTACTTATTGCTAGTTTGGTTTTCCAGTCAGTTTGTGCACCTCTAGCATTTCTTCCTTAAAATGTTCTTGGCAGCACTTCTGGTGTCCCCCTCTTCCCCCCCCCCCTTTATTGTAGACAAAAGGATGGGATTGAAAACCTTGGTGCTTCATATGCTCAGTTTGAGATAGAATGATAGTAAAGGGTAGTGGATATAAATTATACATGTAAAATATAGGTTTTGCATAATCAGGTGTATAATTTATAGATACCTTATCCTTAAATGAGAGTAATCAAGAGTATAGTTCAGTGCATCATTAAAATAACTACTGTAGATTTAATAATACTGCACATCAGCTGAGAATATGATTTGAGATAAAGAAGCTTGTGTTTTTTCCCCCCCAAGGCCATAAAATATATGCTGTTAATGATAACTTCTTAATGAGTTCACATTTGCAATGCAGTGTTGAATGACTGACTATAGCAGAAATGTTCACAAGATGTCAATTTTCTTCTTGACCTTTCAGATTTTCACCGGAAGAGTTAGTAATATGTTCTCGATTTTAGGCACACAGTGGAAAAGAACCAGCTATTGTATGATACTATCAGATAATACTGGTAGTTAGCACTATTGCTGATAGCAAATGTATCCTTCACATCTTGCATTCATATCTTTGTCTGTTCATTGTATTCTCTGAATAAAGGAATTCAGCATTCCTTGACTCCTAGACAGATCCATTATATTAGCTCACATTGTGAAAATACATTAAAAAGTTAATGATCTGTCACAAAGCAGCAAAAGTGAGGAACTTCATAGTTAAGCCAGAAAGCTACTTGTTTTTTAATACCTAAGCATAAAGGAGCACATTCAGGATGTTGTTTAGGATCATGCCTATTGTGTCTAAATATTGGAATACAAATAGGAAGATTTTTTTCCATTTACTGGGATGCTGTGCATTTTCTTTTCTGTTTTGTATCAGAATTTTAATGTAATTTCTTTGTGTTTATAGATTATTTAAAAAAAAACAAATTCAAGATTTGTGATTTAAAGTGTTGTGATTGCCTTGCTGGAGAAAGAGAAAATGCTATCCTAATGAAAGCCATAGCAAACCTGACTATAGTCAAGTGATGTTATATACCTCCATGCTCTCTCCGTTAAATGCTATGATAGCAGCAAAGAGGCACAAGAAGAGGTAAGAAAGGACCCAGTGGTAGTGATGCTTCTGGTGCACATTGTTCCCTCTCTGGGACCAGACAGAATCACCGCACTGCATGGCAGAGGGTACATGTATTTGAGAGGGTGTATCCTGGGAGTGGGGAACAGAAGAACAACTTGTCTGTGTGGCATGACTTTTTCAACTACAGATGAAGTTCCTACCACAGGAATATCCAACTGCAAGTTGGCAATTCATAAGATAACTAATACTGGTCAGGCCAGATCTTTGAGGTAGATTTGCTCCTATGAGTGCAGGGCCTGCAGTTGTCCCTGATCCTTGCATTGTTTGCCTAATTTAGAGTCTTTGTATCCTCCCCTCAATCCTCCTGTCCACACATGCAAGGGCATTTTATCTGAAGTTCTCTTTAATGTTTTAAGAGTCTTTTTATCCTTTGATAATTATAAGATACATTTTATATTTAGGTGCCTATGTCCAAAGCTCTGAATCTACCCTCATAAATACAAGAAAACAAACTGATTGCAAACAAAACCAATGAATTCAATAAACATAAGTACATCAGTCTCAGGAGGCAGAGAACTGCATCAAACAGTAAAGCAGACAATAAAGAAGTTTTGAGTGATGCCCGGAATGGAGGCTCCAGAGAAGCTACACAGAGTGGCACAGCATTCACTATCAGTCTTACTAAAATACAGTCTTGCTGTTTTAAAATTAAGAAAAACCAAGAAAGGAAGATTTGTCCCAGGAGAATGACAGTGTCAAAGGGTCAAGTTTTAACATGTGTAGCCATACTGGTTGCAGGAGTTTAACCAAGTGCAGAATTTGACTGAAAGAGTGGGACCAGGGAAAAGCCATCTAGTCAGCAATAACACTAACCAATGGTAGAGCAAAGAGAGACAAGTGTTTGCTTGACTGAATTCATTCACTGGCAATATGCTCATTAACATTTGAAACATTATACATGAATTCTGTCCTTCGTCCTAAACGTTGCACATCTCAGCTGCAATAGTGCTTGGTAATCCTGTACGTGCCATTGTTGGCGATGCTGCCACAAACAGATGGCAGTGAGCTGTGTGCTGGAACAGCTGCTGCTTTTTATTTTCAATTAGTTTTAAAAGAAGCTAAGTATGTATTCATTTTAATGGCAACACAAGTTATGGTAGTTGGTAATATGGTTTGCTTTGGAAGTGCAGCACCTCAGGGGCTACAGCAAGCAGCTGTGTGTTCTCTGAGAAGCAAATGAATTTGTTTTGGGAAGTTCAGTAGGATCATTGCTTAGTAGTAGGCGCAGTGGAGACCAATTTCATTTCACTCCACATTCATAACAAGCTATGTTGTCACCTGTACTAAGACATGAGCCAAATGAAAGCAGGCTCTATGCCCATATCTTCTAACTTCTTCTGAAGGCAAAGTGGGTGCCAGTTTATTCTGTGATCTCTGGGAATATCTGCTACTCTCTTGTGTAAGAAGAATGCTCAAAGTAATTTATGCCCCTGTGATGGGTTGGATCACAGAAACCCCTTTGGGGCTGTCAACTGATGTGCCAAGACTACTTCTGCCCCTGCTTTCCTGCCCTGGCAGCTTGGGACTTCAGTGCCCTGCCTGATTTGAGCCAGACCCGCTAGCCTGCTGCAAAACCAGACCCAGGTCTGAACCGCGTCCCCTAACAGCTGCAGGCTTAATTGAAAGCAGCTTAAGAAGTGTTCCTGTCTTTAACACTCAAATGCCCAACTCTCAATGGGGTCCAAACCCCAAATAAATCTGTTTTATAAAACTTATACAGGGTAAACTCATAAATTGTTCACCCTCTATAACACTGATAGAGAGATATGCACAGCTGTTTGCGCCCCCCTCCACCCCAGGTATTAATACATACTCTGGGTTAATTAATAAGTACAAAGTGATTTTATTAAATAAAGAAAGTAGGATTTAAATGGTTCCAAGTAGTAACCGACAGAACAAAGTGAATTACCAAGCAAAATAAAATAGAACACACAAGTCTATGTCTAACACAGTAAGAAAACAGAATACAGATAAAACCTCACCCTCAGAGGTGTTCCTTTTACAAACTAGTCTCCTTCTAGTCTGGGTCCAGCAATCACTCACCCACCCTGTAGTTACCGTCCTTTGTTCCAGTTTCTCTCAGGTACCCTGGGGGCTGGAGAGGCTATCTCTTGAGCCAGCTGAAGACAAAATGGAGGGGTCTCCAAGGGCTTTAAATAGACTATCTCTTGTGGGTGGAGACCCCCTCCTCTCTCCTATGCAAAGTCCAGCTCCAGGATGGAGTTTTGGAGTCACATGGGCAAGGCACATGTCCATGCATGACTCAGTTTTTACAGGCAGCAGCCATTGTTTACATGCTACCCTGAACGTCCTCAGGTAGACTTCTTATGTGGATTGCAGCCTTCCAAGATTCATTGTCCTTTAAGTGTTTCTTGATTGAGCACTTAATTTGCACATTCCTTTCTCAAGAAGCTGACCAAATACTTTGCTAAAGCTACTTAGAACTCAAGCAAGTACACAGCCAATATTCATAACTTCGAATACAACAATGACACATGCATATAAATAGGATGAATACATTCAGTAGATCATTACCTTTACAGAGATATGTCACATGGCATATGTAGCATAAAACATATTCCAGTTATGTCATATCTATATATATATTCATAAGCATATTTCCATAAAGCCTCATGGGGTGCCCCATCACAGCCCCATCTCTCCTTGATCTTCCTCCCTCCATCCTCATTTTCAGTTACATCAGCTTCTATACTGATGTCCTGTCTGAACTTCTGAACTTCAACTCATCCCTTTAACCTTCAACCCTGGATCAAATCTCCCACTCTCACAGGCCCAATTCTGCCAGTTTTATTCACACAGAGTAGTTTGTTCCATGAAAATAGTCCCATTGAAATTAGAGGAATCACCTTTGTGTACACCTGTCTTTGTTCCAGGTAAATAGGACTTGTGTTCATATTGTAAATGAAAGTAATAGGTCCGGAAATATTCTGAATCTTGGTCACTCTTGGTCCAGTGAGAAAAAAGTCCACACCAAAGTCCCCCAGATTGCTACTGCTTTGCAGAGGGGAGCAAAGAATCATAGAAATGCAGAGCAGGAAGGAACCTCAAGGTTAAATCTATATTGCAGCAGGAAGTGAGCTCCAAGCCCAGGTAGAAAGAGTCATGCTAGCCAGGCTCATGCTAGCATGCTAAAAATAGCTATGTGGACATTGAGGCACCACCAGATATTTGGTTTAGCAACCTGGGCTACTGGCAGAGGATAGGGTGTGTCTGGGCTTGGGTCACTAGCCCAAAGAGCTGGCAGTGCCTCAACATCCAAACAGCTACTTTTAGCATGTTGGTATGAGCCTGGCTAGCATGTGTCTGTCTGTCTATGCAGGCTGGGACACTCACTAGGAGGTATAGCTATACCAATGTAGATATACCTCCAGCCTCCTAACATGAGGCAGGACCAAGTACACATAGATGATCCCTGACAGGTTTCTGTCCAACCAGTCCTTAAAATCTTCCAGTGACAGGGATTCCACAACTTCTCTTGGAAACCTATTCTAGTGCTTAACTATGCTATTTGTTAGAACAGTGGTCTCCAACCTTTTTATGCACAAGATCACATTTTGAATTTCAGTGCAATCTAGGATGTACCCTGCCCCTTCCCTGAAACACCGCCCCACTAACTCCATCCCACCCTCCCTCCACTGCTTGCTCTCCCGTACCCTCACTCACTTTCACCGGGCTGGGGGCAGGGGTTTGGGGTTCAGGAGCGGGTGTGGGCTCTGGGCTGGGGCTGAGGGATTGGGAGTGTGGGAAGGGGCTCCGGGCTGAGCATGGGGCAGTGGGTTGGGGTGCAGGAGGGAGTGAGGGGTGCAAGCTCTGGGAGGGAATTTGGATGCACAAGGGGGCTCTGGGCTGGGGCAGAGTGTTGGGGTGCAGGAAGGGGTGTGGGGTGCATGCTCTGGAAGGGATTTGAGTACAAGAGGGGGTTCTGGCATGTACAGAGTGTTGGAGTGCAGGAGGGGGTGCAGGGTGCAGGCTCCGGGAGGGAGATCAGGGCTGGGGGTTGGGATGTGGGTTCCCACCAGGTGGCATTTACCTTGGGCAGCTCCCGGTTGGCAGGGCTAAGGCAGCTCCCATTGGCTGCAGTTCCCCATTCCCAGCCAATGGGAGCTGCGGGGGCGGTGCTTGCAGACAGGAGTGGCAGAGGGAGACCCCTACCCCCCCTCCAGGCTGCAGGGACATGTTGGCTGCTTCCGGGAGCGGTGTGGGGCTGGGGCAGGCAGGGAGCCTGCCTTAGCAGCAGCCCCTGCTACTCTGCTGGACTTTTAGTGGCCAGAGATTGCAATCGACTGGAAGAGTCTTCAGGATCAACCAGTCCATCACTATCTATGGCTTGGTGACCACTGAGTTAGAAATTTTTCCCCATAGCTACCCTAAATCTCCCTTGCTGCAGATTAAGCTAATTACTACCTGTCCTACATTCAGTGGACATAGAGAACAATTGCTGACTATCTTATTTGTAACAGCCTTTAACATACAGTAGAACCTCAAAGATATGAACACCAGAGTTATGGACTGACCGGTCAACTGGACACCATGGGGAACCAGAAGTAACCAATCAGGCAGCAGCAGAGACCAAAAAAGAAAAGGCAAATACTGTGCCTGTATTGCATCTTAAAGGTAGGCACATCTGGGCTGCCTGGCCCCCTTCCCTGTCATGCTCGCTCAGCATGGGGCATCCACTTACAGTAGGAGGATGCTCTTTTCCTGTCTCTCTCCTTACTGGCTGGGAGGGGGACAAGCCTGCAAGCTCAGAGTCCAGGAAAGAGACTTCCCAAGCTGCTACTGAAACCTGGCCTGGAGGATAAGCTGCTGGATCTGGAGCCCAAGCTCCTTCCTGCAGGCTGGACTCTGCAGTGCCTCAGGGTGCCTCACTCCTCACCCTTGCAGCCAGGGGGCTAGAACCAGCTGCCTGTCCCCACCCCACACACCAAGCAGTCAATGCAGAGCTGTGAGCACTGTTTCGAGCAGTCCACTCTGAGGAGCATCCCATAACGGTTTGTTCAGAGTTACAAACCACCTCCATTCCCAAGGTGTCCGTACCTCTGAGGTTCTACTGTACTGTAGGAGACTGGTATTGGGTCTACTGTATTTGGAGACTGGTATTGGGTCACTCTTCAGTCTCCTTTCCTCAAGACTAAACATGACCAGTTCTTTTAACCTTACCTCAGAGGTCATGTTTTCTAAAACGTTGATAATTTTTGTTGCTCTCCTCTGGACTCCTTCAAACTTGTCCATCTCTTTGCTAAAGTATGGTGCCCAAAACTGGACAAGTGGAGGGCCTTGGCTTTATCATGGCTATTATTGGCTCTGAAAGTTTACTTTGTGTGTTTGATGCCCGCATCAGAAAGATCATAGATGAAAGAAAGAGGAGGGATCAACACACACTATGTGAAACAGAGGAAGCAGGAGTAGATGGTTTGAACTGCTGCTGGATAGACTTAGGGTCACAGACACCTGCTGTCTCAGTGTCACTTCCTGCCTGATGGAATGCCATGAGTACTGAGTAGGTATCTGATTAGAACATTTTTCCCCAGTCAGTGTTTAAGATGATAGCTACACTAAAGGTCACAAGCTTTTCAGCTCATCACTTGGTTCCAGATAAAGAAACTGTAAAGCATTGCTGAGATCTGTCACCTCTATAGGCATGTTTTAATGCTAGCAAGCTGACATCAACTGAAGACAAAGAGAGGACCCTTTTAATACACTTCTATTGTATTGGTTGGATCCTCAAGGAATATTTTCTTTTGCAATTCTTTTCTTCAAATTCTTACTGAAGATGTAAGTTTATCTTACTGAAGATGTAAGTTTATCTTACTGAAGATGAAGCTACTTATCTGCTGTTAGATTTTTTTTCCCTTCCCCAGATTATTTGAATCATTATAAATACCAGATAGTTTCCAAAATGTGACAACCATCTTCTATCTGGGATTTGAGTCGATAGGCAGATGCACTGAATGATAGAGATAACACGGGTACTGCTCTTACCATTTAAGACCCAGTCATTCTCAGAAGAAACTTTTGTGGTAGTACTGGGTGGAATTAAGGAAATGACTAATTCTGTGTTGCTTGATTGGTTCGTAGCCCCTGCTGTCTTGCTGGTATTAGGCAATGTCAATGTACCAAGTTCAGGAAAACATACAGCATGACAATGGAGCTTGGGGGTGGGGAGAAAGAGACCTGCTGCTGCAGTGAACTGAGTGCACTGATGGTAATAAGGTAACTTGAGCAATTGTTCCATCTTATGGTATTGGCAATGGCACCATTCATCATATACAACAGAACAGAAAAAAGAGGCAAGTTTTATATACCATGGTATCTTCTATAGACATATTATTCTAAAGTGATTTACTCTGTAAGTAGGTGAATAATGTTTCCTATGTGGTACAAATTACAACAAGAGGGAGCTATTCCTCTGTTGCTTTAGTATTAAACAAGCTCTCATGCTGCTGATCTCACTGTATTAGGTAACAAAGAGAGAAACATATCTGATCCTTCTATGTCCAATCAACAGATTGAATCCTGAAGCCACTGCTCACTGTTTACTCAGGCCTTACTCATGAAATCTACCATCCACCAGTGGGAGTTCTTCCTAATTAAAGATGGAGTAAAAACTAAGCAGTGGCTCACTTTTGTCCCATTGATTATAATTCTTATCTGGGGGGAAAGAGGGGAGAAAAGCAATTTCATGTTGCTGATAATCACTCCTAGGTATGTGAGAAAGTATTAAAGCAAGAACCTTCAAAATATGGCTGTAGTGTTCACCTGACCTCTAAAATAGTCTACTGTAATAAAGCTGGTTCTGGTGGGACCCAACTGAGAGTGCCAAATCAGGACAAATTGCTTAAAGCAGGGTAGTTACAGCCCAAACCAAACCAGCAAAACAGAGAAGACTTCAGTTTTACCCCACTGGCTAACCATAAATCATACAAGCAATTCCCTTAGACACTCCAGTTTCCCAGTATCTCCACCAGTGCCACTTGTTATGGGGACAAATGGTTATGAAAACCAATACCCCAATAAAAGAAAAGAGGTTCTTTCGATCCCAAAGGACCAAGCGCCAGAACCAGGTCAATATACAAATCAGATTTTACCCACAAATCACACTGTTGCCAATCCTTTAGAATCTAAAATCTAAAGGTTTATTTATAAAAGGAAAAAGATATAGACGAGAGCAAGAATTGGTTAAATTGAATCAATTACATACAGTAATGGCAAAGTTCTTAGTTCAGGCTTGTAGCAGTGACGGAATAAACTGCAGGTTCAAATCAAGTCTTTGGAGTACATCTGGGATGGGTCATTCAGTCCTTTGTTCAAAGCTTCCATTTGTAGCAATGTCCCTCCAGAGGTAAGGAGGGACATTGCTACAAATGGAGACCAAATGGAGATGAAGCATCAACCTTTTATAGTCTCTTGCCCTGTGGTCTTTGCTTTCTTTGTCCCAAGTTCACACTATCCAGCATAAGGCATAGAAAAACCTTAGAGTTCTGTCCATAGGCAGGTCCCTGCATACCTTGCTGAGTCACAAGGCATATCTGCATTCTCTCCATGGGTCAATTGTGTAGCTGATGATCCTTAAAGGGCCATCAAGCAGGCTAGGCAGAGCCAACACCAACTTATCTGGGATGTCACCCAGAAGCATAGCATAAGTTTGAAATACAGACAGTATAGAGCCAATACTTTTAACTTTAAATACAAAAATGATACATGCACCCGGATAGCATAATTATAACCAGCAAACCATAACCTTGTTTTAGACACCTTATTTGACTCCTTTTATACAAGATTTGGTGCCACTACAGAATCTTGGTTGCAACAAAGATTGATACGGTCCCAGTTTGTGTCAATAACATCATACCCCCAACACAAAATTGATGCAGGAAGGGATGACCCAAATATGGCTGACTGCATCCCAAGAGCTCCCCATCCTTGGTTCTGTCTTACTGCAGCTAATATTGGGTTAGAAGCTGTATCTGTGTATAACAGAAATGGTTTATCAAAGTCATGTTCAATAACATGATTGAATCTCTTAACAAACTCAAGGTAAAACTTGGTTAGAACAATAGTGGATTGGATCTGCTCTTGCAGCATGGTTTCTGTGTCTCATGTGATCTTGCCAAGAGCTAAAGAACATAGCTACAGATGTTTGGAACCCAATTAACATTAAGTCAATGTAGCTATTAATGTTGTCCACAGTTCAGGAATCTTGGCATTTAGCCATGAAAGCAATATGGTAGTGTGCCTCAGTTTACCTTTTCATACAGCACATCAGGTCTGGAATGTCTTTTCCCCTGTGAAAAGTTCCAAGACTGTTTACAGGCATTATCTTTGAAATATCAGCATTACAAGGCCTTTTAACATAAAGTGTGTTCTTATGTATCACGCTTAACATGTTCAAGGGATTTTCCAAAAGAGTAGGCAGATTGTATACTTTTACAATTGTTAGTATTAGCAACACATTTGTTACAAAAATCACCATTAGCAATAACAACAAATTCATTGCACGTGTCCATTTACAATCATTTTTGTTATTCCACACCTTTGGCTCAATACCATTGGGGTTTTGGCATTTTATGGTTAGCCTGTGGCTTCCCTTTGCAAAATTAAGTTTTCCCTTTCCTCCCTGCCCTGAAGGATCAAACCCTGATTTTTCTTGCGTAACAGAATTCACTGGCTGACTGGGTGTGCTGTCTGTGCTAACAGCTATTAGCAAGTCTTTCTTCTTCCAGTCAGTCAGGTAATTTACATTTAAACAGACAGGAGCTTGTTCACCAGTTTTTAGATCCTTCACTGCTACCAATTTCAAGGCTGGACTCTGTCTTAAAGAGAAACAATTCATTTTCACTAACAAGCTAGACTCAAAGTTCTGCTGTCCATCTCTTACCAACCTCTGCTTCCACATGGAATCAGATGTTAAGTCCACTGAGAGACTACAAGTCATTTCCAAAGTGTCTAGAGATGGGAGTATACGTGCCCTCCCCTGGATTCTTAAGAGATTAACTGCCCAGCTGTTCTGCTTTGCAGACTCAGCCGCCCAGTCTTCCCTCTGAACCCAAGACACAGACTGTTCACTCACAGAATCAGCATGGAGACATTTCTCTCTGAACAATCTTGTCTCCCCAACAAGCTAGCCAAACACAGCCACTTGGCCATAGGGCTGTTTAAATTCCTTAACAGCTTTTACTCCATATGAGACCTTTTCAAAACTATCCACACTGGATCTTTCAAATGGAAAGTCAGTGAATCCATTCACCACACAAAATTTCTGGCTGGTGGGAACTGAATCTTCCTTGATCAAATCACTTCCACACTGTTCAGTTGCAGTAAACTGCTTGCAAAGACTACCATGAGGACTCCTTTCTCTAGGTGCTTTTCTAAGCCACAATTCACTCCTCAAAGAAATTCTGCTCTTACCTTCTTCACCTAGGGCTTGCTCTAAAGGGACACTTTTCTGAGCAACAACAGACTCTTTCTGGCTCTCACTTACATTCATGTTCACCTTTGGCCCATCAGGTGGATTCCTACACA
Source organism: Mauremys mutica (assembly GCF_020497125.1). Classification (NCBI taxonomy): domain Eukaryota; kingdom Metazoa; phylum Chordata; order Testudines; family Geoemydidae; genus Mauremys; species Mauremys mutica. Next base: position 49,360,350 of record NC_059079.1, on the reverse strand, counting down.
ATCCTCTTTCAGGCAAACTTATAGACTCACTAGATAAAAGGTTAGAAGCATTCTCCTTTCTTTTCCCACACACAAGCTTAGGAATCTTTCCCTTCTTGCTACAAGTTTCCAAACAGTTAGTAGGTAATACAATCAAATCACCTTTATGCTCTCCCAGTGCCCTGGCTAGGATATCACCCTGATTAGACCGAGTTGCTACATCCTTTTCCAACCACACATTAGCAACAGGCAAAATACAAGTACGAGAATTGTCTGGTCTCTGGGATTTTGCTAAGACACTAACTGGATGCAACCAAGTTACAGTGCCATTCTCCCTAGCAGATACAAACTTAGGTCCATTTCCTTCCTGGGCTTTAGTTGAATCCAGAGCCAACTTTGAGACAACTGCACTATTCTCAACTATCACAGGCTGCAAGGCACCTTCTGTCTGCTCCACAGACAAAGAAGAGCCAAAGACACATTCTCCTTTACCAGACACACAACTTGGGATCTCATTTCCCTTGTCCCAGCACACATGGCTGTTCACAGACAACTGCTTGGAGACCGAGGTAGCTTCCTCTATAGGCAAGTCAATACCCCTGACAGACACAGGCACATTTACTTCACTGTCACAATTTTCTACACAGGAAACAGGTAAGATATAGGGACACTCACTTTGCACTATCCTTGCCTTCCCAAACTGCTGACTAGACAAAGCCATCAGCTCACAAGGCTGCCTAGGCTCCTCCAAACTTTCCTTACCAAGCACATTGCCACTCCCAACAGATGAACTGCTGCTTTTCTCACTACACTGAGCTACTTCCAGCAAATGACAGTTACCCTTTTCAGGTTCTCTTTTACAAGCTGTACTAGCCAACAATCCATCACCCATCAAAAATCTATCCTTTCCTTCCTCAGTCAGGGCTTTAACCTGACCATCCACTTTAATCTGCTCCTAAGAAACATTTTCCTGACCAATGAGATCTTTCTGTGCTTGATCTAATTCTGGATTCACTTCTGAGACATTAGACAGACATTCAGAAACTTTATTTACTGACAAACTGCTATTTTGCAAAGACAAACAGCTATTTCCCACCAGGTTAAAGTCCCCCTTCCCCTGGTCCTAGCACAATGGGTTAAATACAGAAAACTGCTCAGAGCAATATAACACATCAACATTGTTATAAACTGAAATTTCAAAAGGATACAGTTTCTCGATCGCTTTTTTGACTTCAAGCTGAATATTGGCAGTTTCTTGTCCCAGCTGGTGAACCCTCTCCTCAGCAGCAATCCTTTGCTGTCCCAGCCATTGAATTTCTGCTAGTTTCTGTTCATGCTCAAGTTGCCATTTATTGGCTGCCTTTTCCATTCCAATTGCTTCTGCAGCTTTTGTAGCATCAGGGTAAGGGCTGTGCTCCTGCCACCTGATCACTGGCCATTAACAAATTTCTCAGTTGTTGATTTAGAATCATAGAATCTTAGGGTTAGAAGGGACCTCAGGAGGTCATCTAGTCCGATCCCCTGCTCAAAGCAGGACCAACCCCAACTAAATCATCCCAGCAAAGGCTTTGTCAAGCCGGGCCTTAAAAACCAATAAGGATGGAGATTACACCACCTCCCTAGGTCCCCAGCCTGTAGCGGTGCATAGGATTCTTCCATCCTAAGTGCAGGACTCTGCACTCGTCCTTGTTGAACCTCATCAGATTTCTTTTGGCCCAATCCTCCAATTTGTCTAGGTCACTCTGGACCCTATCCCTACCCTCCAGAGGTACTCTCCCCCCAGCTTAGTGTCATCTGTGAACTTGGTCAGGGTGTAATTAATCCCATCATCCAGATCATTAATAAAGATGTTGAATAAAACTGGCCTCAGGACTGACCCTTGGGGCACTTCGCTTGATAGCAGCAGCCAACTAGAAATTGAATCATTGATCACTATCCATTGAGCCCGACAATCTAGCCAGCTTTCTATCCACCTTATAGTCCATTCATCCAATCCATACTTCTTTAACTAGCTGGCAAGAATACTGTAGGATACCATATCAAAAGCTTTGCTAAAGTCAAGATATATCACATCCACTGCTTTCCCCATATCCACAGAGGCAGTTATCTCATTAGAAGGCAATCAGGTTGGTCAGGCATGACTTGCCCTTGGTGAGTCCATGTTGACTGTTCCTGATCACCTTCCTCTTCTCCAAGTGCTTCAGAATGGATTCCCTGGGGACCTGCTCCATGATTTTGCCAGGGACTGAAGTGAGGCTAACCGGTTTGTAATTCCCCGGGTTCTCTTTCTTCTCTTTTTTAAAGATGGGCACTATATTTGCTTTTTCCAATCATCCAGGACCTCCCCCGATCGCCACGAATTTTCAAAGATAATGGCCAATGGCTCTGCAATCACATCAGCCAACTCCCTCAGCACCCTTGGATGCATTAGATCTGGACCCAGGGACTTGTGCACATCCAGCTTTTCTAGTCCTTAACCTGTTCTTTCACTACTGAGGCCTGCTCACCTCCTCCCCATACTGTGTTGCCCAATGCAGCAGTCTGGAAGCTGACCTTGTCTGTGAAGTCTGAGGCAAAAAAAGCACTGAGTACTTCAGCTTTTTCCATCTGTCACTAGGTTGCCTCCCCCATTCAGTAAGGGTCCCACACTTTCCCTGACCTTCTTGTTGCTAACATACCTGTAGAAACCCTTCTTGTTATCCTTCACATCCCTTGACAGCTGCAACACCAATTGTGCTTTGGCCTTCCTGATTACACCCCTGCATGCGCTAGCAATATTTTTATACTCCTCTCTAGCCATCTGTCCAAATTTCCACTTCTTGTAAGCTTCCTTTTTGAGTTTAAACTCACCAAAGTTTTCACTGTTAAGCTAAGCTGGTCGCCTGCCATATTTGCTATTCTTTCTGCACTTCGGGATGATTTGTTCCTGTGCCCTCAATAAAGCTTCTTTAAAATACAGCCAGCTCTCCTGGACTCCTTTCCCCCTCATATTAGCTTCCCAGGGGATCCTGCCCATCAGTTCCCTAAGGGAGTCTTAGTCTGCTTTTCTGAAGTCCAGGGTCCGTATTTTGCTACTCTCCTTTCTTCCTTTTGTCAGGATCCTAAAGTAAACTATCTCCAGGATTGTCTGTGCACTGCTGTATTGCTCTCCAAGAAGATGTCCACATTAGCAACAAAGCTGTGAGAAAACAATCAAATTCAAAACCAAAACCCCAAGGGGAATTTTGACAGGAAGGTCACTCCACCAACCAGCCCCCACCTCAACCATATTAAATTCCCATTGACAGTCAGATCGCTACCCATCCAGCCCAGATGGGACCCCCTACAAAAACCGTGACAGCCAGTGACCCCCACTAAAAATGCATCCAACGAGAATCCCCTACACCCTAGGAAAACCCAGAGCTGCAATATAAGCTTTGTCACCCAGACTTCCCTTTCTTCCCCCCCCAAGTAAACACCCTGATGCCCAGAGCTTCCTGCCACCCATTAAAAACCAAGAAACCCCCAAGAGACACCCTGCCACCTAGAACCCCTCCCCCTGCCCTGTCATGTGCAACCCCAGAGGGACAGCTCCCTCACCTTAGATCCAGCTTGGCTGCTGCTATCTCCAAGGCCGGAGGGTTCCTCCTTGCCCAATCCCGGAGCCTGCAGGAAGCTGCTGGGCTCCAGAACCTCAGCCCAGGCTCTGCAGCAGGCACTCCCATCAGGCAGGCTGCAGCTCTGTGAGCAGGGAGTAGGGCAGTGTGGGAGGCAGAGCCCAACCCAGATCAGGTCAGAGGGTAGGGGCCATCCCTGCCCTGCTTACCTTATCTCCACTACCTAGTGCCTTGATCATGCAGGAAAGACCCCTCTGCCCTGGGGGCTGGCCAAAGTGGGGCTGTGCTCTCTTGTCCAGCAACCTGTGTGTCCCCTCTGCAGAAGAGTGGTTGGGCTGTGACCCACCCCAGCCCCTATGATCAGGATTCTCCTGCTGCTAGGATGCAGTTATTAATTATTGTTACGGATGAAGGGACCCTGGGTTGTTTTCCTCCAGGATTTACTGTTTCAGCGGCCGTGCCATGATAGACCCTATGCCCCAGATCCCCCCTGGCTCTTCAGGGAGCAGCGTGTTTGTGAAAACAAGCTACACGCCCTGCGGGAGCATCAGGGTACTGAGCTATGAGTGTAAAGCCTTCATCTTGGCCATCATGTTCTCCAACCCCTTCGACCGCAGGCTCTACAGCTCTGAGTTTGCCATTGAGCTCTTCACTGGCAGGAAGCACTTTGGCAGCATGGAGAGCCGCTACCACTACATGTACAGCTATGGTCCTCCCTATACGTGCAAGTCCTACAGGAAAGTGAAGCTCGAGGTCCAGGATGGCCAGCTGGAGGTGACCAGTGAGGAGAACCAGGTGAAGGCCACCATGTCCAAGAAGGATAAGTCCATCATTAAAGTGCAGATTGAGCAAAAAGATCCCTGCCCCGCCTACACTGCCTACCCAGCCAACCCAGGCAGCCCATGGAAATTCCCCAATGAGAAAGACAAGGGGGCTGCTGGTGGGAAATAGTGACTCTCTTTCTCCCAGCTTGAGTAGACAGTGATGTGCTAGCTCTGCTTGAGTTAGTGCGCTAAAAATGGCCAGAGTGGTGTGGGTGGTGGGAAGAGCTAGCCACCCAAGTGTATTCTCACCTGACCTCCCGCGTACGTACTCGGGCGGCTAGCCTGAGCTGCTGCCCATGCCACAGTGTCCACATTGCTATTTTTAGTGCACTGGTGCATGTCTGTCTACCCCAGGCTGAGCGGTATCAAGGCATCCAGAGTTTTGTCATAATTTTATTAAAAAGTGTTCTCTTTTGCTTATTTTTTAACCTCAGAAATAACAGGTGTGACATATGAAGACCTGAAGCTTAAGTATTTATCACGGGGATAACATGCTTTCTTTCTAAATGTAAGCGGGGTAATGGTCCCGCTATTGTGGGGAACTTTCCCGGCTTCTGCACTACCCCAGTGAGGTGGGCGAGCGAAAGGATCTGAGTCCTCGCTCCCACTTCCTTTACCCAGAGGATTCCCTGCCATTGAGGGCTTCCCTTCCACTCTCCTGTCTGGCAGAGTCCTCGTAACCCCGACAAGGCTGGGCCCAGGATTCCTGGGAGCTCGACCCCCAAACCTGCTGTGGTCACCTAGGACAGGGGCTAGGGTGTCCCCACTCCAGGGGTACCTCCCTGACCCACTGGGTACCTCCCTGACCCACTGATCATTTACATACAATTTAAAGCAAATATAAGTTGTTTAATCAACAATTTAAAAAAGAATAAGGAAAATGGGAAAGGTTAAAGGAAAACACATCACCTTGCTTTGCAGCAAGGAGCATTACAAACAGTGTCTCTGGAATGTCAGGGCAGTTCACTGTCTGTTTCTTTTCAGTCCCAGGCCTCCTCCTCAGGCCCTGGCTGTGCTACAGGGATGCTGCAGGTTGGGTTGGACACTTGCTCTGATGATGGCCACACACCTCTGGGCTTCGGGTGGTGGGACCCTTCTTCACAGAGACAGCCCCCCATCGGGTTAAGATCCCCCTCCCAGTCTGACCTGCAAGGACCCTTGGTTGGGGATGTCTTACTGTGCTGGGCCCTTTGCCCAGAATCCCCACTTGGCTGGCCCCAGTCGCTCACCACACCTGGCTCTGTGGCTGCAGCCCTGCTCCCAGTACAGGATCTGCTCTCCCTGGGCTGTGTGTCTGGCTCTGTGGCTGCAGATGTCATCCCAGGACAGGTCTGCTCTATGGGCTGCTTCTGTGATTCTGCTCTCAGCCCTGACTTGCTTCCTGGGCTGCTGCTCTGGTCCCTCTGGCCGGGGAGGCTCTGCTCCCCAGCTCAGCTTGGGCCCCTGCTCTCTCTTTAGTTCAGTACCATTCTGTCTGACCCAGGTAATTCCAGCTCATACTGAGGACAGGACCCACCCTGGCCCCCTGACTCCCTGATTAGCCTGCCTGCCTTGTCAATCAGTGTCATAAACAGATAGTTAAGGGTTAATGCCTCTTTTACCTGTAAAGGGTTAAGAAGCTCAGTAAACCTGGCTGACACATGACCAGAGGACCAATAAGGGGACAAGATACTTTCAAATCTTGGTGGAGGGAAGTCTTTTGTTTGTGCTCTTTGGTTTGGGGGTTGTTCGCTCTTGGGACTAAGAGGGACCAGACATCAATCCAGGCTCTTCTGAATCAGTCTCTCATGTTTCAAACTTGTAAGTAATAGCCAGGCAAGGCGTGTTAGTCTTATTTTTGTTTTCTCAACTTGTAAATGTTCCTTTTTTGCTGAGAGGATTTTACCTCTGTTTGCTGTAACTTTGAACCTAAGGCTAGAGGGGGTTCATCTGGGCTATGTGAATCTGATTACCTTGTAAAGTATTTTCCATCCTGATTTTACAGAGATAATTTTTACCTTTCTTTCTTTAATTAAAAGCTTTCTTTTTAAGAACCTGATTGATTTTTTTCCTTGTGTTAAGATCCAAGGGGATTGGATCTGGACTCCCCAGGACTTGGTGGGGGAAGGAAGGGGGGATGGTTAAATTCTCCTTGTGTTAAGATCCTAGGGGTTGGATCGGTGTTCACCAGGAACTTGGTGAAAAAGCCTCTCAAGGCTGCCCAGGGAGGGGATGGTTTTGGGGGGACAGAAAGTGATCCAGATACTGAAATTTCTGGATGGTGGCAGTGTTACCAAATCTAAGCTAGTAATTAAGCTTAGAAGTGTCCATGCAGGTCCCCACATCTGTACCCTAAAGTTCAGAGTGGGGGAGGAACCCTGACAATCAGATTTGGCCTCTCCCCATTGTTCCTGCGGACTGTCAGTCTCAGGGTCCTGATTTCTCATCGACCCTTTCCCTTTTAGTACTGGGAGCTACCCAACCAAAACACCCCATTCAATGTCAGTAAGGCCCCTTACATAAAGCTTATCCCCTTTTCTGAACACAAATCTTCCAGGGCTTTTTTGCCAAGGCCCTCATATGCTTTTTGCTCACCCATTTTGCTGATACAGACTAACACAGTTACCACTCTGAAACCTATTGCATCTAGGTATTTCAAGTTTCGAGAGAGTCAGAGCTTCTATAGGTCCCAAAAGAGTTATAAACAACAAAGGGTGATGAGGATGGATGGGTGGGAATCTTGAGTTTTGAATGTTCTTGCTTCTATTGGTTCTACAGTGGGTCATTGATCAATATTAACAATTTATTTCTCTTTTTTTAAACCAACAGAGTGATAGGTTTAGAATAACTGCAGCACTTAAAAATCTTCAATTATAATCTAATGTTGGAAGAATTTGTTTTGCTTAATTTTGAATCCATTTGAACATCTCAGGTTCTAATGTTTATGGATATATGAATATATATGGAAATAAATTCAGAAAAGAATCATCTGAACATCCTAAAAATGCATTCAGTATACGTTGAAAATATCAGCCAAGTATCAGTTTAATGCAGATTATAATGGTCAAACATTACTAGATGATTTGTCTTCACCTTTCTCTTTTCCCCCTCTTTCTCATATTCTCTGTTTCTCTTCCCCCTATTTGAATGTTTTTCTTCCATATGTCTCTTCACCCCCTTCCACCTTCTCACTTGATCCCATTTGTCTTTCCTCTGTTTTCCTTTATCACAAGGTTCAGATTCAGGTTCTGGTCAGGATATTGGCAATCCCCCCACCCTTTGAATAGCTTATATATTTTGTTTAAAAGATTTGTCTCAGCCCTATTTTAAAGCAGTGTTAACCACTGGCAGCAGAATGTTTTTCCAGTTGAGAGGACTGCTGCCAAAACTTAATCTTTAAGGTGTCGAGGAGCATGTGCAGAGAAAATGGTTAATTTGGAGGCATATGATAGTCCTCTTTCTGGTGTATTTTATTCCATCACCAACGTTAATCAGGTTCTTTACTGCCCTTTGGACTCAGGGATAGCTCAACACTGCATGCTCTTTACAAGTACATGGGCAAATTGATAGGATTAGAACTGAAGAACTGCTAATCTAAAGGCCAGAGTTCCACCAGCAGAGAGATGCTATAGGATTAGCTCAGTACACTCACGTAGTTGGTGTCAAGCTATCAATCACTGCATAAATCATTGGTGCACAGAAAAATTGCAGCTGAATTCAGGTTTAGTTAGATGTAAAATATTGGTCATACCAAATGCTGTGTTTAATGGGAATTGAAGTAACCGTTTTTCAACAACTAGATTGCAGTTAATGACAATTGTTTTATTTAATTTTTTGCTTAAGTGAATTTAATTGTATTATTAATTCCTAATTTTTCAAATCATACTGGTAAATGTGCCAACTCTTTATTGTTTGATATTGCAAATAAGTCTGTAATGAATTCAAAGGCTTAAAACTTCACTTCAAATGAGTAAGCATATTGTACTTAGTTTGCTGAAAGCATAATGATTACTTGGAATATATTTATCAATAGTAATATAATACTGTGTCTCTACAATTCAGCTTATTTCACCTTATTCAATCTTTCAATAAATCAGTCACTAATGATAATAAGCATATGACTTAAAGAGATCTGTTAAAGTATTTCTGCATGCTAGATCTTTTATTTTTTTTCATTTTCTCTTTTAAAAAATAAAGCAAATTCTTTCCTGGTGAGAGATGAAAAATTAACAGCCCTAGTCACTGAAGTACTCTCTATATATTCACATTAAAAAAACATTAAGATGAAGGTAAGGTTTCAATGGACATCAGTGGTATAATATCTAGCTCTTTCATCAGCAGATCTCATAGTGCTTAACAAAGGATATAGATATCATTCTAGCTGGGGAAACTGAGTCACATATAGGCAAAGACTGGATTCTAAGTATTTCATATTTAACAAAACAAAATAGAAACATATGAAATCTAGAGATCAGATTAAGCTTACATGGAATCCAAGCTTTTGGAAATATGACAGTTCACAATGGAAGAAGTAAGGCTACCTCCTGTAGAGATACCAGCTTTCTATCTTCCTTCACGTGTAGACTATTGTAAATGTGCACTTCATATAATTGGTTTTACAGTTTGTTTCATATACGTTTCTAACACTGAATGATAATTAGTCACCGCATGAACTTTTGCTCTTTCATTCTAAGGTCAGAAGGAACCATTGTGATCATATAGTCTGACTTCCTGTATAATTCAGGCCATAGAACTTCCTCAAAATAATTTCTGGAGTATATCTTTTAGGAAAAAAAACCATTCAACCTTGATTTAAATATTGCCAGTGATAGAGAATCTGCCACGATCCTTGGTAAATAATTCCAATGATTAATTACCCTCCCTGGAAAAAACAAAACAAAACACCAAACTATCAGTTAGTTGGCTTTTAATCCATTTAATGTGTGCTATGTTAATTTTAGATTCTACGGTTTTTAATCCAAATCTCATGTAGTACCAAATCAAATGCCTTACAGAAATCATAGTATGTCAGTACTATTACCATTGATCAGCCAAAAATTCTAATCTCATCAAAAGCAGATTTCAAGTTAATTTGACAGCCTCTACTTGTGATGAACCCATATTAATTGGCATTCATTATATTACCCTCCTTTAATTCTTTATTAATTCAATCATCTATGAGCTGCGCTATTATCTTGTTCAGGATCGATGTCAGACTGACAGGCCTTTAATTATCAGGTCATCCAGTTTACCTTTTTTAAATTTTGGCACAACAGTACCTTTCTTCCAGTCTTCTGGAACTTCCCCAGTGTTCCAAAACTTCTTGAAAATTAGCATTAATGGTCCAGCAAGCTCCTTAACCAGCTCTTTTAAACCACTGGATGCAAGTTATCCAGATCTGCTGACTAACTTTACTAGCTGCTGCTTAACATCTTCCAGAGATACTAGTGGAAAGGAAGTAGTATTATCATATTGTATGACTATATCATCTATATAATTCATGTAAGTGCTCTAATTTTATGATTCAAAAATATAAGGTTTGTTTATGGAGATATGCTAGCTCTTTATCTAACACCTGTGTAATTAAGTGGCATATGGAATCTTAGGTCCTATTCCCTTTGTGGTGCAGAACATGTCCTATGAATTTCCAAGTGTCTTTAGGACCTAACAAGAGCGGACCCATAATTGGCAGCAGGGAATGATGCCCATCAGTATCCTACTTATGTAATTAAGAATTTGTTAAATGTATTAATGGTAGTTCATGTGGCCATAAAGAAAGCTGTGAAGAAGCACAGCCTCTGTACATTTAATGTGAAGGCACTGAAATGTGTGTGGTGACTAATAAAGTGAGACTATTTGTTTTGGATGGCTAAGACTGTATGAGTTTTTGACTTTCTGAGGACAATGTTATGGAGGCAGAGTTAATGTAGATTGGCTACCTCAATCCTGAATTTCCATATTTTCTATAAATTCTTCCTTTACTCTGAGTTTCCTCAATTTTTAATGTGCTTTTTATACTATATGTTCTAGAAAAGTAATATGAACTCTCCCGCTGACATGTACATGCTATCTTATCTTCACCTTAAAAGGTTTTTTTTGTTTTTCAAACAACAATCAAAAATAGTAATAATAATGGTGGAATGGAGGAAAGGGCAAAGGAGAATCGTGAAGCTTTTCCAATCCTACACTTTTTTATTTGTTTTCATGTAGCTTTTTATTAACTGTAAAAACATCCTACTAAAATTATCATAACCACGTACACTGACTTTGGACTTCCCCCCACTTTTAGCCTCCCACACACACACTTAAAAATCCCCCCTGTAACTATTAGATTGAGCTAAAAAAAGAATTTTAAAAATTAAGAAACCAAACTACCAAACACAACCCCCCCGCTCCAAATTTCTTCAGTACTCAATGTCATCATAATAGCAATGTTCGCTATTCATATTTTAAAATCTATCTGCATACAAAGGAATTATATCCATAACTTCATTGGCACAGATACTAATATTTCAGTACTTCAAGAGTTTGAGGGAGTTCGATTTTGCCTACATTTCCCACTTCTCTCTCCCTCTGTCTTATTCCATGGGAATTTGAGGATATTCTGCCCCAGAATGATTTAAGGTAGGCTTTCCCAAACTGCTCAGCACTGGAATAACTCTGCCCCCCGCTTCAAGTAAATGGGAGTTCAACCTTTGAATTTAAAGGGAGAGGTTAAGATAAGGCACTTTTGCAACTGTTCTGTACAGGAAAAAATTAAATCCAGCATTCTGTTTCTACCCTGTGCCATAGGTGAATTTCAACAGGGTCCTGACCAGCCAGTAGCACTCTAGGAAGCTGTTGCTTCTTGCTATAAACCGTAGGAAGCTCAAGTCTTAGAAAGCTCCTGGTGAACAAAATCCAGTTAACTTTGGACGGCTCTTTGGGGTTCTCCCAATTCCTTCTTTGGATCTTAGGTGGGGCTAATCAGTGACCAACCATATAACTCTCAGGTGACCTCATGGGAGCCCCTCATCTTTAGTGGCCTCTTCAGCCCCAAATTGGGTCTGACACCCAACAATTAAGATTATGCTTATCTGGCTAGATGGGGTGCTAAAATCCTATTAGAGCTTGAGAGAGGTCAAGGATGATTCCTGATGAGCCTCAGAAGACTTGGGATGGGTGTTCTATGGGGGACCCCAGTAGGCATCATATGCCTTATGAGGGGTCCAACAACCCTTCTAAATCTCAGTGAGAATTCTTTACTCCTATGGACTTCAGGAGATCCACAGTAAAGGGTGGGGAATGACCCACTCACCTTCTCCTCCCAAGCCCCATGAGTCCCAACTTATCTCTGGTACCTCATATTGTGATTAAAAGGAGTTCTATTTTATTTTGCTCTTCTGTTCCCTCTCATCTCCACAGCAATGGTTTAGTTCTTTCTCTTTAATTTCATACTCCACTGCCCTTGGTTTTTATTTTTCCTAAGTTGCTAACCATTCAGTCCCCAAAACAACTTACACTCATGCCCTTCACCCTGAAACTGTTCAAAACATTTGAAAACCTGATTACTCGAGTGAAAAAACCTTAAACCACCTTTCCTTTGTCATGTTTCCCTCTACTTACTTTCTCAAAATGCTGTCTTGGGTTTAAAAGTCCTGAAGTCTGAGACAGAATAACAAGGAATCACAGTGCCTCTAGGAACTAAAAGCTTCTATGGTAACACTTTGTTACATCTCTTGTTTCATAACTCTTTAGTTGATGCACATTCCAGCTTTACTCAGGTCACTTCACTTTTGTTTGTTTTTCTTTAAAAAATAAAACTTACAGGGATGCATTGTATTTAATACTAGAATTCATGCATTTGTTATGCCTAAACAAGTAAAGTGGTAGCCATTAGACTCTCAGCGTTTATCAATTATTACCGTCCAGTAGTATATGCAATACCAAAGCTCTATTCTAAGCAAAGCTGGGATATTTCAGAAGGCACTTGAAAGTAACTTGAAAAATAGGAACACTTAAATAGTGTTTGCAGCATAGAAGCACAGACAGTGTAAGAGAAATCTGTAGCTACCCAGTTTTCCAGCACGTTATGACACTAAATAACAACTCCTTGTAGAAATATGAGTTTGAGGGCCATTGAACACTGAATTTTCGCTGTGAATCACAACTGCATTCTTGTGCTTTTCATTTCTCAGTGATCTCAGTATTCCTTTACTTTTGTTTGTGACTTGTCAAAAGTAATCGCTTGTATACAACGGATGTAGAGAACGCTGCCTGGGCAGATGAGAAATATAGTTTGAGAGAGGTTTGATTACATTTATATTTCCACAATGTACTTTTCTTAAGATGTATTGGTGTGGTCTGTTTACATATGCTGTATTTTTACTGTTAGATTTGGAATATACTTCTGGAAAGATATGAGCTTAAGGTGCTGTGTGGGGAATGTACTAAAGATTGTAAACCATGTACCCTGAGAAAGAGAACATTCAAAACTAGGGCCATCCAGAGGGGGAGGGGCAAGTGGGGCAATTTGCCCCAGTCCCCGGGCCCCGCAGGGGACCCCACAAGAGTTTTTCAGGGGCCCTGGAGAGGGGTCCTTCACTCGCTCTGGGGGTCCTGGAAAACTCTTGTGGGGCCTGGGCCCCCGGAGCTTCTTCCGCTCCGGGTCTTCGGCGGTGGAAGGGCCACCCTGCCACTGAATTACCGCCGAAGACCCGGCACTTCCCCCACCGCCGAAGACCCCAGGCCTCCTGAATCCTCTGGGCGGCCCTGCTCAAAACCCTTACACTTTACTCTGTCACATGACATGAAGCACACCAGTGTGTGAGAGAGGAAGGAGAGGTCCTTTAACTGCAGCACTGAAGAAGTGGAGGTTAACATTGAGTCAGCAGGCAATGATTCAGAGAACACTAGTCTGGCTGATACCACAGAATTCATCACCAGTTACAGACCCAGACTAAGGATGCACTGCTTCTTACATGGCTAGTTAACATAACGATTCATAGCCCACCCCACTAGTGACATACACAAAAGTTTCTTCTGCCTACCGGGGCCATAAATTAGTTGACCCTGAAACAATAGCAAGGGGAAGGGAATATCTAAACTGGATAATAAAGCAAACCACACTACTCAGGAATAAGGCACATTTATTTAAATTGCAATAGTAACCTCAGGAACAATCAAGATATTTTGCTAAGCACTGTATAGTCTTTGCCCCCAAAGAGCTTAATTTAGTCTTTTCCTTGACAACACATACTGCATAAACATTATTGCTTTAGGTGGAGGCCAAAGAGCGAGCGAGAGAGAAAAACCCTCTGGTACACTTTTCTGCAACAGTACAATCCCAGGTACTCATCCTGAATCTCTCTCTTTCTCTCCTATACTTCGTGTATATTTCTGTTCTCTTGACTGGGATTTGGATGGTTTTCCTAAGCATGCAATTCATTTTCACAGAAGTGGGTGAGAGTGGTCCTATCTGTTTTTAAACAGTTCATAGGGTGACCATATATCCTGTTTTGGCAGGGACAGTCCCTTTTTTATGCCCTGTTCTGGCTGTCCTAATGTTTTTGTCAAATTGGGTATTTCTCCTATTTGCTCTTGTCAACTTAATCAGTTGCCCGCTTCTGACAAAATAGTGGGGTGCAGAGAAACATGTGGGAGGAGGGAAGTGGCAATGCCAGCCCTGTATGGCGGGGAGGCAGGGCTCAGGTGGGGGGCAGGCAGAGCTTAGGTGAGTAGTGACACCAGCCCCAGTCTCACACAGGGAGAGGGGCTTGGACAAACAGCTCAGGTGGTGGAGGGGGAGGCGGGAGAGGGGATCAGGTGAGGGGCTCAGGCCAGCCCCAGGCAGGGGGTAGAAGAAGGGCTTGGGCTAGGCCCACGAGGTGTCCCATTTTCCCTTCGGGAAATATGGTCCCTCTATCAATTCATTGTATTATTTCATCGTCCATTTACGTTATGTCAACACACTTTTAACAGGTCTGCATGTGGGGACTTGGTGAGAGACACATTGGGCTGGCTCCCTCAATTTTGGCTACTGCTGCATATGAATTCAGATTTGCTACATCATAACTGTTTATCCTATAACCTGCTGTTCAAGCTGTGATGCTGAGTTGTGATTGGTCACAAAGGTCACTTTTTGTTTCTGTTTGCTGCGTAGATGAGCTTAACTGATTACTAGGCTTCTTGGGTCATTAGTCACAGAAAGAGAATGTTAAATTTATTTTCCATAAGTATTTGAGTACAAAAGTGAGAGACCATTCAACAGTGTGAAATTTCATGGAAACAATACAAAAGAGAAAAGAATACAGCAAACACAAATCTGTTTAAAATTTGCACAAATATTTGTGTAAACATTTTTTTAGCCTTTGTCCATTTATACCCGAGAACAATATTAAATATGTTGCTCATTGGCAACAAGGAGAAAAAAATTGCAAATTTGCATTGACATTACATCTTTGATCTACTGTTGATGCAGGAGTTAGAACCCACAGGTCAATATTTATTGGCAGTGTTGAAATCAGTGTCTGTAGTAATGATGAAAGGAGTTAGCTATCACTGTTCAGATTCTTCTTTAATGTTTGCTTTAAAAATACAGTAAAAGCAGAAATATGAACGGCACAAATAGATCATTTCTAAAATTTAAGATGCATAGATTGATCTAGGAGAATATTCACTTTATGCAAGCCTTTTCCTGCAGCTGCCTCATCAGTTCATTTTAATAATGCCATAGCAGGCAATCAATGTGTTGTCTCCATGTTAATGGATATGAAACTTGTCCCACCTCCAAAACACGTAGATAAGGCTTTATGGTCTAGGATTTATTGTGAAAATTGCAGTAAAAGTATTGATGTTCCCATCAGTTTGGGTCTCAGCCTATAATTAATAGCTTGTTTCCTTCCTTTTAAATGGGGGCAATCAAGTTCTAAGTTAATTAGATATGGGAAAGCCATAAATTACATTTAAAGTTAAGAGAAAATTTTGGCTTTGAAACAAATGACATTCAGAACTTTTGAAAAAGAAAATACATTAATGAAACTTGATGTGACATTTAGAAACCCTTATATTTTAGGACATAAAATATATTGTTTATTTTTTCTAAAACCAATATTATATTGTAGAAGCCATGATTCATTTGTGGTCAGAGCTGTCTCTAACTAAGTACAGCAGTCTCTCGGTAATTACATCTAGCAGTTACAGTGAATTCTCTTTTATGAGCTCACGTTTACAGGTGTTCCACAAGTAATGCATTAGTTGCAACTGCAACACTTTAATATTTCACTATATTGTCAAGCAGGATGTTTTGTTAATATGCTGTGGTCAGCATTAATTAACACTTCAGTTTCTAGCAGGAGTTTTAGCAAACTAGTAATTTTTTTTCTTGTGTTTATTGATCAGTTCTTTGCTTCTTTAAAAAAAGGATGTTCTTTGCTCCTGTTTAAATGATTCAACAGATATTAAAGGTGAATAGTGAAGCAAAAACAAAATCATAACTAACTTTATGATGTACAAATATGCCTTCCTAAATTTTTAAAAGAACATTTGGATTATTTTTAATATTGTTTTCATAGATTCCCCAATCAGAACTGGGTCTCCATTGTGGTACACTCTGTATATAGGCATAATCAGAGAGACAGACTTTGCTCCAAAGAATTGCCAATCTAAATAGACAGAGTGGATGGGGGAGAGGGGGTGAAACTGAGACAGAAAGAGGTGAAATGCCTCACCCAAGGTCTCATAGAAGGTCAGTTGCAAAGTTGGGACCGGAATCTGTGTCTCCTGTTTCCCAGTCCAGTGCCCTATCCACTAGACATATTGCATCTCTGAGGGCTTTGGCAAGAGTTCTGGAGGACCTGAATAGTAATAGCATACAAGGCTGTTATCTAAAACTTTTGCTTCCACATCTCCAACCCCAGTTGCAGGGAAAGGAAGTTGAAACACAGATTCCTGTCTCACTTTATATCATTGCTCAGGTTCTCAGAAGGAAATAATCTCAGAGGGAAGTAGGGAGGTAATATTTCTAATACAAAAGGAATCTAGTATACATTATTTTTATGATGTATTTATGCATCATAAACAAGCCACAAAGAGAAGTGTAGACATAAACTTTGTGACAACACTGAAATAGAAAATCACATGGAAGTGATGAATTAATGGAATGGACCATGTGGAGAATGGATTGGGGGAACAAGTATTGACTTTTGGTGTAGAGGATGAGAGATCGACCAAATAATGGATTTTTGGTAGGGCAGTAGGGATCAGGATAAGGGAATGGATTGTATAAAGAAAATAGGGCTAATATAGAGAGGGAGCAGAAAGAATGGTTTTAAGAAAAGCAGTAAGTGGATCTTTTGGGACCATGGGGTAACGAGAGAGGAGAGAGGGAATGAGGGAGACATTTGGAAAGGAAAGCACAATGTGAAGGATATGTAGTTTTGTTTTTTAAAAGAGGGAAAGAATGAGAGAACATATAGGAAAGGTACCACAGGAATACAGGGAAAGGTGTGTGTGTGTGTGTATGAGAGAGAGATTGAGAGAGAAAAAAAACACTATGTATCTGGCTTTAAAATTAGATTTATAATTTAGAGCAACTTCCACCTCTCCATAGTGTTAATGGATGTCTGTGTATGTATGTGTTTGTGTATTGTCACATCCTGGTCCAGTCCCCCTGTCTGGATAGACACAGGTCTATGGTGAGTAGACCCAACCACTGGATCCCAAGTACTTTCTGTAGCTAACTTTGGGTCTCTTAAGGCACACTCACAGGTACAAATGTTGTTCGGATGAGAGGCTCTGCAGCCTAGTCACCTTAGTCCCCAAAGTCAGTGGCTCAGTCTCCGGAACCCTCAGAATTCCACCGCACTGTGGGCATTCTGAGCTTCTTGATGAACCTGCTTGAGGTACAACAGGGTTGGCAAGCAAGGAACTCAGGCTTAGCAAAGCAATTTCTTAATGATAGCCACTCTTACTCTTAAGAAGACACTAGAGTGTTATAGATCTTTGGAAAATAACAAACAGTTCTGAGAAGCCCCCCATCCTAGTCTGATCTCATCCTTTCTGTGAGACTGAGGTCTTGCCCATGTTATAGACTAGGCAGAGTCCCTCCTGCCTTCTCTCTCTCTAGCCTGGTCTTTTGGCAATGTGCTGGTGGAAGGTGCCCTTTCTCAAAGAGCACCTCCCTACCCTGCATCCTTCAGTATAGTCGGTGTCCCTGTTTCACCATATGTCTAGACTGGGAAATTCCAACACAAAGCCAGTGAGTTCCATGTGAAGAAAACCATTGTCTCCTGAGGTGGACCAGCCACTGAGAGTCATTTAAAGTTGATATCCCTTGAACTATCTCTCCTACAACTTCCTACACAGGTCAAAGTCTGGCATAGACTAGTCTTTTCAAAGTCAGGCTGTCTTTTCAACACAGAACACAAAATGTCAGTAAGCACACTAAATAGAAGACACAATACAAAGTTGAGTTCACAAAACAAAATGGAGTTCAAGATTTCATCGGGGGAGAGAGAGCTCACTGGTTTGAGCATTTGGCCTGCTAAACCCAGGGTTGTGAGCTCAATCCTTGAGAGGGTCATTTAGGGATCTGGGGCAAAAATCTCTCTGGGGATTGGTCCTGCTTTGACCAGGGGGTTGGACTAGATGCCCTCCTGAGGTCCCTTCCAACCTTGATATTCCATGATTCTATGATATGTCACCCCTGTCACATTGTACATTGTTTAAGCAGTTTAGAAATATTATTTGTTTTGTGGTGGCAGGTGAGATACAAATGAAGAAAACAAGTCCCCAGAGAACTAAAGGTGGGAGGGGTGTATGTGTTTCTTTCACTAGTTTCATTTCATATGCCAACTTCATTTCCTCTTCCCTTGCTCTTCTTCTTCCTTCCTTCATGGAAGGATAACAGATACTTTTCTTCCCTACTGACTTTTTCAGTTCTGTTTTTCACATTTGTTTTCCCCCCTCAGGGTCATGAGCCATTGCTGCTTGATTTTTGTGTGTTGCTTTATGAATGCTGATCAGTTCTCTCCAGCTCCATCAACACCTACTCTATATGAAAGTACTGTAAACCAGTGCCCCACCCCAACCTACCCATTGCTTAAACTAGTCAGAAGACATATGCTGTAAAAAACTGCCCCCCATCCCCAGTGACATTAGTTATATAGTAAATAAAAGAACAAAACTTCTTTACAGCCCATACTGTACATAATTTTATAAGAAGCCATAAATCACAGTGTACCTCTCAGAGGCTGTAAAATCTTGTATATGCCTTGTTCTTCTGTCCTGACAAGTTGATTGGAGCATTCAGATTAGTGGAGCATTCAGATTAGTTAAACACTATAGGGTCAAGACTCTACCTAGACATGTCTCAAGTGTGCCCAGTTCTGATTTAAATTCTGTGTGACTCCTATGAGATTCTGTTTAAAAAAGAAACATGTAATTTAGGAGCTGCAGAAAATGAGGTTACTGATGTTTTCATTCACTATTGTGAGTTGTTTGATTAGACTTTTTATAGGACAAGATCAAATTGAAGTCCAAGTTTTGTGAAATTATTATTTAAAGCTGATGCTATTTCAAGCATCTAAGTGAAAATGAGTTACATATGATGATTCCTACTGTTTTGCACTCAAGATCAGAAATATGCTACTTTCAACTTTATGCCTTGGCAATAAAACAAAGAATTCAGATTTCATATGCCCAGGCTTTCAGAGCTATGCAATGAAAGAAAGAAAGAATTTTGATGCATTACAAAGATGAAATACATTGCATTTTTAAGAACAGACTACATTATAAAGGCATGCAGTGAAGTAGAAAATCTAAATACTATTGAACAATTGTTTGTAGGCTATGATAATAAAATTCCTGATTGAGTTTATGCAAACAATCAGAAATATTTTCTCTGGTCAAATTTCGAGTTACATAATTACAGTAATAAATTAGCAGTGAAGATATGCTTGAATGCTGCTTCCCCCCTCAAATCTCTTAAAATTAACACCAGATAAAATTTCTTAAGAATCTGTGATTCAATAAGATGTGAGATATTGTAATAATAGAAAAACTCACAGTATTTAAAAACAAGTGTGTGCAATGCTATACAAGATAAGCTCTCTCTTTTTTAAAATATGGACATTCTAGCAGTGATATAAAACCTATCCTTAGGGTACGTCTACACTACAAGACTATTTCAAATCTACTTAATTCGAATTTGTGGAATCGACCTTATGAAGTCGAATTTGTGTATCCACACTAAATACACTAATTCGACTGTCTGAGTCCACAGTAACAGGGCCAACGTCGACTTTGGAAGCGGTGCACTGTGGGAAGCTATCCCACAGTTCCCGCACTCCCCGCTGCCCATTGGAATGCTGGGTAGAGCCCCCAATGCCTGCTGGGGGAAAAAATGTGTCGAGGGTGGTTTTGGGTAACTGTCATCATTGAACCGTCAATCACGCCCTCCCTCCCTCCCTCCCTCCCTGAAAGCGCCTGCGGGCAATCTGTTCGTGCACTTTTCTGCTCAGTGACAGCGCGGGCGCCACAGCACTTTGAGCACGGATCCCGCTGCAGTTATGGCCGTTGTCAACTCCTCGCACCTTATCGTCCACCTCTTCCACAGTCAGCTGCTGAGAAATAGGGCTACTTTTCAATGGTGCTGCGAGCACTGGTGGACCATGGGGGACGTTTTACCAACATCAACGTCGGGTGGCCAGGCAAAGTTCATGACGTGCTTGTTTTCAGGAACTCTGGTCTGTTTAGATGCCTGCAGGAAGGTAGTTTCTTCCCGGACCACAAAATAAGTCTTGGGGATGTGCAGATGCCTATAGTGATCGTCGGGGACCCAGCCTACCCGCTAATGCCCTGGCTCGTGAAGCTCTGTGCAGGCGCCTTGCACAGCGACAAGGAACTCTTCAAGTACCAGCGAGCAGTGAGCAGCGTGACCTGTGACTGTTCAGTTTCTTTACAGAGAAGCTGAACCTGCCCCTGTTTCTTTACCAAGTTACTGTTGACTAGCATCTGCAGTTACATACCCCGCCCACCCCGCTTCCCCAACTTCCAACACACATATAAAAATAAAATACATGTTCCACTGTAACTTTACAAAGGTTTCTTTATTGATGACTTTGCGTTACAGGGTTGAAACTGGGACACGGACTGTGCTGGGTAGGGTGTGCGGTGATGTAAAGACCGCCTCTAAACTCGAGGAATGACAGGCTCCTGCTCCCAGAGCGGTCTGCAGTGCCGGACTGGATGTTTCAACGGAGCCTGCCATCCCTCCTTTTTGGGACTCTGTGTGCGTGGGCTATGTGGCCTTTTGGCGGGGGAGGACGGATACAGATTCCTCTGCTGCGTGGCTCTGTGGTCCAGGACAGGGACCGTTGCATGAGATCTGTAACCACCCTCCCCCGCTACAAAGTCACGTACCCCCCCACCCACACAGAACCTGCAAACCACCTCCCATACCGACCAGGGTGCGTACTGACTGCAGTGTGTGTGTGACCTGCTGCTGATCCTGCCCCCATGTCTGTACCCTGGTAAAGGTGATTGTCCTGTCAAATTACCAACCCCCTTCCCCCCCTTCAACCACAGTCTCCTCTAAAAGAACATGACGGAAAAAGTAATTAACAGAAAAGTATTTTTTATTATCTACTAGTCAGTTAGGGGATGAAACTGGGATGGGGGCTTGGGTGAGGCGGGAAGGAAAGGACTTTTCAAAAATTAGGCTATGAGAGCTTTTCGGTACTTGAGCACTCTGCTGGGGTGCAGTGACAGTTTACACGGCCTCTGGCGCCCCTCCTTCTGGTTATTTTGGGTGAGGGGGGTATGGGACTTTGTGGTGGGGGAGGGCGGTTGCAGATACACAGCAGGGGGGCTCTGTCCTCCTGCCTGCAGTCCTGCAGAACATGCACAAGGCGCAGGAGCATGTCTGTTTGCTCCCTCATTAGTCCAAGCAGCGTTTGAGTCGACTGCTTGTCTTCCTCACGCCACCTCTCCTCCCGTTCGCTGTGTGAGCGCTGGTACAGAGAGAGGGTCTCCCTCCACTGGCTCTGCTGGTCCGCCTCATCTCGGGAGCACCCCATAACTTCAGCGAACATCTCGTCCCCTGTCTTTTTCTTTCGCCGCCTAATCTTTGCTAGCCTCTGTGAGGGGGATGCTGTGGCAGGTCTGGAGACAGTCGAAGCTGTGTGATGGGAAAAAGGGAGTGAATTCCTTGCAAAGATAAATTTTGGTGAACAATGAACACAGTGTAGTCTGTCTCTGTGAATTCTGGGTTGAGATCCCAGTGCCTGATGGGGCAAACACCATTTTCGCGGGTGGTTCTGGGTAAATGTCGTCAGTCATCCCTTCCTCCGGGAAAGCTACAGCAGACAATCATTACGAGCCCGTTTTCCCTGGATTGCCCTGGCAGACGCCACAGCGTGGAAACCATGGAGCCTATTTTGCCTTTTGTGCCTGTCACCGTATGTGTACTAGATGCCGCTGACAGAGGCGGTCCAGCAGCGCTACACAGCAGCATGCTTTTGCTTTTCCATGATAGCAGAGATGGTTACCAGCCATACTGTACCATCTACCATACCATAAATTGGTAATAAGATGGGCATGGTTACCAGTCCTTTTGCACTGCAACATTTGCTGCTGTCATAAGTGCCCCTGGCTGCTCTTAGCCAGGGGCGCAAAAGCCAAAATTGGGAATGACTCCCTGAGTCAATCCCTCCTTTTTGGTATGTAAAAATAGAATCAGTCCTGCCTAGAATATGGGCAAGTGTACTAGAGAACCACTGTATCAGAGAACCAGAGAGCACAGCTGCTCTGTGTCAGATCCTGCATAGATTATGAGCTGAATACTATTCACAGGGGGTGCTCCTGCAACAACCCCACCTGTTCATTCCATTCTTCCCCAGCCTTCCTGGGCTACCGTAGCATTGTCCCCCCACTTGTGTGATGAAGTAATAAAGAATGCAGGAATAAGACACAGTGCCTTGTTAGTGAGAAATGAGTGGAAGGCAGCCTCCAGTTGCTATGATAGTCCAGATAGGACATTAAGGAGTGTGGAGGAGAGGAGCCCAGCATCCTGCTGCTAGTCCAGGGGCAATTGAATCTTTTCTTTACACATGAAGGGTGGGGGCTGATGAAGCTCAGCCCCCTGTTGCTATGATGAGGACGGTTACCAGCCATACTGCACCATCTACCAGGAAAAATTAGGGCCAGGCGCCCTTGATCGACCTCACTGATGCTAGTACGCATGGTTACCAGTCCTTTTGCACTGCCCCATGTGCCAATAGGCTGATGATGACGATGGATATCAGTCTTATTGTACCATCAGCCATCCATAGCGTGGGGGGAGTGAGGATGTCGGTGTTCAGTGCTGCACCATCGCATCTATCTTCAACATTCAGTAAAGATACGGTGACATGTAAAAGAGTCAACAGAGGATTGTTTTCCCGTTCACTTCTGGGGGTGGGAGGGGTGCGTAAATTGCCGAGCTATGCCCTGACCCACCGCGGACACTGTGTTTGACCCTAGAAGTATTTGGAGCTCAGCCAAGAATGCAAATGCTTTTCGGAGACAGCAGGAACTGTGGGATACCTTGCGTCCTCAGTCCCCCCTCCCTCCATGAGCGTCCATTTGATTCTTTGGCTTTCCGTTACGCTCGTCACGCAGCAGCGTGCTGAGTCTGTGCTATGCCGTCTGTCCAGAGTTATTTGAAAAATACTCTGGACCAGGCGTAACATTACAGTAATTCCCCTAATTAGATGCAGGACTCTCCGAGCGAGATCACCCTGAGGACGGTCACTGAAGGAGATAGAGAGCGCATGCTGCGTGAAAGCCAGCACAAACCAGGGCCCTATGCAGCCGTGCTCGGGGAGGCAATGCTCCCTGAGTACCTCATGAAAGCCTCGCGCGGAAAAGTGTGCTGCCACGGAGCACCCAATAAGGCAGCTCTCCCCAGGAACCTCCTGCGGAGGCTTTTCGATTACCTCCAGGAGAGCTTCGTGGAGATCTCCCAGGAGGATTTCTGTTCTATCCCCATATATAGAGAGACATCCTTTTCATATACTTCAGATTCCTGTTATATTAAGAATAAAAGTTTACATGGTTAAAGCACTTACCGAGTGATCCTTCCCCTGATTCAGGATCCGAGTTAATGGCCGGGGAGGGTTGGTAGGGGATCTCCGTGACGGTGATGAAGAGATCCTGGCTGTCGGGGAAACCAGCGTTGTAAGCGCTGTCGCCTGCCTCGTCCTCCACAAACCCTTCCTCATCTTCCCCGTCCGCGAACATCGCCGAGGAACTGGCCGTTGACACTGTCCCATCGTCAGAGTCCATGGTCGCTGGTGGGGCAGTGGTGGCAGGCTCCGTAGCGTCCGTTTGCCGCTTTGATTTTTTGGTAGCCTTGTCTGGGGTCCTTGATTTTCACGCGGTGCTGCGTGGCATCCCGGCTATATCCTCTGTCTCTCATGGCTTTGGAGACCTTCTTGTAGGTCTTTCCATTCCATTTTTTGGAGCGCAGCTCCGAAAGCACAGACTCCTCGCCCCACACACCGATCAGATCCAAGAGTTCCCGGTCAGTCTATGCTGGGTCCCTCTTTCTATTCAGAGATTACATGAACTCCTCTGTTGGAGAGCTCTGCATCGCTGCCGGTGCTGCTGAGCTCGCCCCGATGTCCAACCACGAAATGAGATTCTAACTGTCCAGACAGGAAAAGGAATTCAAATTTTCCTGGGACTTTTCCTGTGTGGCTGGTCAGAGCATCCAAGCTCGGACTGCTGTCCAGAGCGTCAACAGAGTGGTGCAGTGTGGGATAGCTCCCGGAGCTAGTAAGTTCGATTTGCATCCACACCTAGCCTAATTCGAGAGAGCCATGTCGAATTTAGCGCTACTCCCCTCGTCGGGGTGGAGTACCGAATTCGAACTAAAGAGCCCTCTAGGTCGAATTAAACGGCTTCCTAGTGTGGACGGTTGAGCGGTTAATTCAAATTAACGCTGCTAAATTCGATTTAAAGTCCTAGTGTAGACCAGGCCTTAGTCTGTACTAATTGACACAATGCTGTTCTGCCCTTCATGTGTAATTTGATTTATTGATTTTTTAACTCCTTTGTATTATTACGTAACTCTCTGTAACCCAGTATGTAGCAGTTGTATCAACCATATAGCCATTAGGTACATGTTTTGTACTTGCTCTCCATTTTGAATTCGCTCCTGCAGGTATATTCATGCAAGAAATGCTTGCATGCTCATTCAGTCAGGGAACAAACAAAATATCATGTTACTTATATGGCCAATAACAACCAAGTAACATAGCTCAAATATTCTATCTTCAGTACTAAATATCCAGAGCAAACTCTTTATACCGAATCTATAGTCATAATTTACCAAAAAAACCAAAAATAATTCCAGAAAAAAATCTGAGGAAATTGTAGTATGCTTGATCCCATAAGCAGAACGAGTCTAAATTCCTTAAAGCATTCATTGAACAATATTGGTTCAGTTATGATGAAGTGGTAGCATTTTAAGCCCATTTGCACTTTCCAAAGATGTAAAATAATACACAAGGTGCAAGTCATTGGAGACTTACAGGCATTGTATCACTTAATCTTAATGACAATTCAAACTTTACTTATAATTAACTATGGATTAATATTTGCAATGTTCTGTATCAACATTTATTTTTAAAAATAGTGTGTACCATAATGTTATTTACCAAGGTTATACAAGTACATTTAAAAAATGTTAAAACGATGTTGAGAATGCAAAGTCAAACACTCAAAATTTCCTGTGCATCCTTAATTCAGATCCTTTGTGTTTATGCATTGTGATACAGTATTAAATTACATTATCACATGCTATTTTTTTTCCATAGGACTCTTTATCCTGGCATTTCCTAACTTTTCAGTGCCTGACTTTGCAACCTTAACTTACGTTTTAAAAAACTACTTTAAAAGCAATTTCCTATATTTTTAAAAACTTTAAAATTGAGTAAAGAAAGTTTAAATATGTGAATCCATATTAACAATCTCCCTTGCATGTGTCATCAGTAGAGTGGGGATTTTTCGATCAGTCACAGTCCTCTACCACTTGAGCTACTCAAATAACTGGTAGCAGAATAAAGCTGTTAACATCTATGTGGACATGCAACTAATGAGGGATGGAGATTCACACTTTGCCAGTGGTTTTCACATCTATTTGTTGCACAGCAAAGGCCTGGTGAGACTCAGGCCTGGTCTACACTATGGGTTTATACCGAATTTAGCAGCGTTAAACCAAATTAAACCTGCACCCGTCCACACAACGAAGCCCTTTATATCGATATAAAGGGCTCTTAATATCGATATCTGTACTCCTCCCCGACAAGGGGAGTAACGCTCAAATCGGTATTGCCATTTCGGAATAGGGTTAGTGTGGCCGCAATTCAATGGTATTGGCCTCCGGGAGCTATCCCACAGTGCACCATTGTGACCGCTCTGGACAGCAATCTGGAGTTGGATGCACTGGCCAGGTAGACAGGAAAAGTCCCGCAAACTTTTGAATTTCATTTCCTGTTTGCCCAGTGTGGAGAGCTGATCAGCACAGGTGACCACGCAGAGCTCATCAGCACAGGTAACTATTTAGTCTGAGAATCGAAAAAGAGCTCCAGCATGGACCGCACGGGAGGTACTGGATCTGATTGCTATATGGGGAGAGGATTCCGTGCTAACAGAACTCCGTTCCAAAAGACGAAATGAAAAAACATTTGAAAAAATTTCCAAGGCCATGATGGAGAGAGGCCACTGCAGGGACTCAGTACAGTGCCGTGTGAAAGTTAAGGAGCTCAGACAAGCTTACCAGAAAACCAAAGAAGCAAACGGAAGGTCCGGGGCAGGGCAGCAAACATGCCGCTTCTACGCATGTAGATCCCATGGGCATTATAACTTGGCAAAATGTGGGTAGATTTTCATGGGGATGGCAACAGACACATTCCTGACATCAGGGTGATGCCAAAGCAAAATTTCTAGTACCTGATGCAAAGCACATAGGCTTTCATGATTCTCAACAAATCAGTTGTAAGAATTTTTTAACTTGGATGAAACAATGTATTTATTCCTTAATCTTGTTCTAAGAAAGGGTGGAACTGTTGCAGCTGAAGCTTTCAAAAGTTCAGCCTGAAGCAGACTGATAAGATTCTGGTTTGTTTGTACTGTATACCTTTTTGTGAATGACTGACTAGTGGGCATTTTTCTATCAAGAAATGTGAAGCCTACAGTATCTCTTTGTGCTCAGTCTAGTTTTAAAAGCAAACTGTTACTCTATATGGCTACATGTCATACTGATTTTCCTTATGGGGGAATTATGATTCCCCTGCTGCTGCTACCCAACCTTGCAGAGTAATGCTAGAAGGCAGATTTCATTTTTATGTGCTGCCAAAGGTTATCCAACTCACTTCCTGAGGTCCAAAATTGAACCTCCTGGAAATCTTGGACACAGCAGAAGTATGAGGGCATTGGCAAAATGCTATCCCTGTTAGGAACAAACACATTTTTCATATGCCTTTGAAACATGTCATGATTGGTACAACGACAAGAAAAATTAGCATGGGACAGGAGTGAATCATATACAGTCATAGCCTCTTGGGCAATTACCAGCAGGCAGAATAAAACCAAGATATTTCTCTGTGTTTAAAAATTAAGGTTTGTGTTGAACAAATGAAAGGAAAAGAACAATACTGATTAACAAAAAAGATAATTTAGGGTTAGGCACCCGGGGTGACAATATTAATAGTGATAAATGCCAGCACAGAGTTGTATTACTAATGATGAGAAGGCACTTTGGTGTAACAGAACCACTATTTTCACAGGCATACAACTTTACAAACAAAATTTCTTTCCAACTGAAACACAGCTTCCTCATTCTCATCCTCTCCAGCAATGTATGGACCTAGTCTCTTGCTTACAAGTCTGAAAAGCTGCAACAAAATCCATGTGCTCATTTCCTCAGAGGATAAGACGGTCTTCTGTCACTCAGTGGCAATACTTCCAGCTGATTAAGTTGTGTTATTGGTTAGTGCTGCAGGGATTTTATTCTGTCTAGGTTTATATCGTGTTCATTACCATAGAAACTGACCACTGTAGTATCTGGATCACCATCAAGGCCTCCTCAAGGGAAACGATTGTGACTATGAAGCAAGAACTTTAGGGATATAGTTATAAAAGCTGAGAAAAATGAGCGTACTCTTCAGAACAGGAACACTGAGGACGCTCCAGAGTGAAACCATGCCAGATGCAGTAACACTGGGTCATGGAAACCAGAGATGGAAATAGGATATTATATGGTGTTAGACTATTGCCTCTAAAATTGAGGGATGTTCTTTCAGATGATTATATCAATATTAGATTGATACTTCTCTTGTGTGGTGGACAGGAAAGGATAGTGATTGAACTGTGATATGACACAGATCTCTGTTTTTAAATGATTATTTTCTTCTTCTTGTCTTTTTTGTTTGTCTTCACATGAAAATCATTCATAGGATCATGACAGCTGAGGTTAGGCCTTGAATTTTGAACCATGCAGTATTCTATGTAGCCACATTTGCCATAGTATTTGATGATGATATGTAGGTTCCAGTGTGAAGTGCTCATTTTCAGATACAGCAGCTGCTATTGTGACATTTATGTCCAGGTTCTATTGTCAGCTTCAGTTTAGCCACCAGATGCAGTGGTCCCTCTAGGGCCCTGACTTGCAATTGACAGAGGGTTGCAGCAACATTACTAATTGCAGAATCAAGGCATAATTCTCTAAATCGGTTTTAATATCTTGCACCAGTTGGTGGTCACTATAAGATCCTCCATAGAATATATTGGCTCTTCATGGACTAACTTTGTTAGCCTCTTCTACATAGTATATTGCTGAATAATCTCATACGAACATGTATTATTGCTGATCTCTTTTTTTCATAATTATTCTTCTGTCTCTTCCCTGTGACAGTCCAAAGTGGTATCAAGCTTCTCAGCTTATACCTGGCACCTCTCAAAGCTAAGATGACTGAACGATAGCAACAATCCCAGATGTTCCTTTCTATAATAGACTTATGAGCCAGCAGGCTGCAGTGTCAGGATAGGGATGGAAGCTTTCTCATTAAAACAAAACCATGTTATTTACTGGAGTCTCAGGAAGGGTTGACTAACCTTTATCAGCATGTGACTTCCACAATAGCACTTCTAGATAAGACCCATCATAAACTTTTAAAAGGTTGCTAAAATAGACACTAGAAATAGAAAATAAGATTCTTGTCAACCATTCACTTTAGTGGTGGCTGAAACAAAAATAAAGCACAAGAAATGAATGATCAATATGTTGATAAAGATGGAAAGGCCTTCCTAGTTCTTTCTGTTCAGTTAACAGTAATTTTCCTACAGCTGAAGAAGACTCATGAGGCTGAAATGTCTTTTTCAGTATGTTTTTTGTTTAATTTTTTTTATTATTTCTGTAGTGGTATTTTTCTTCTTCACAAATGCATTAATGAATTTTAATGCTCACAGAAGTGAGGAACCAGCATCTGCTAAAACCCAAACCTGCGTGTTTGGGTTGGGCATCATCAGTGGACTTCGGTAGTTAACTGCACCATCCCGTTATCCTAGCTCCAAGCCTCTGGTGCAGAGACTGCCAATCAATCAGGCCAAATTGTGAGGTGTTTTATTTATGTACACAAATGAGGTCTTGGAAGAGACAATGAAGCTCTTTCATTAGTGACCCTCAGGCAATATTTGAATTTGGGTCTCAAAACTGGAAATTCTGGTGACTATAAACAACTTTGTCACCAAGGAGACATTTTTTTAAAAATTTTATGCCATCTTACTGTAGTAGACTCAGGTGAAGGATGGGCACACGCTCTCTCACTGACGATGCCTAACCCAAACATGCAGGATTTAAAAGAGCTTTGAACTGAGCAGGGGAAGGTTAAAACTAAGTGTGCAATCCCAGCCTCTGCCAAAAGTCCTGAAGTTATTGGAGCTGATGAGCCATATACCTCTCACCCCAAGTGGGCAGGGGCAAGGAACAGAGGGTGGGAAAGAAAATGGATGATGAGGAGAGGTGTGGACGGAGCAGAGAAGACAAAATTGGGGTGAGGAAAAAAGAGTTCAATTAGAGGATTAAGGGATATTTTTGGAGAGAGTCTGTGATGATGAGTGGACATGGAAGGGAGAAAATGGATACAAAGAGATACGGGGAAAGAATGAGAAGAGTTGACAAGAGGAAAGCCTCATCAAATTGGGGGCAGAGAGATAACCTAGATAAGGATTAAGAGGCAAATAAAAACAGGCATCAGGAGAAGAATCAGGTCCAGCTGGAAGGAAGCAGCATGACTTAAAAGGTTCAGAAAAGATTGACTAGGAATGAACTTCTGACAGCTTATCTGAACTGAACTCCTCACCCCCACTTTCTGCCTTCTCGGACTCAACCTCTAGAATACCATTTTTGTGGTATGCTTGTAAAAATTTCATTGATCTGTCAATTGCCTTCATTTGCTTGTCTGCCATATGGCTTCACAAGAATAGCTTGTTTCTTTATGAATGGGTTATATGTAATTGGTTTGCAGGTGAATCTCATTGGTATGGGGAAAATGTGTTTGTATATGATAATTTTCATACACAACGCATTCATTCAGTCAATAACAATGGCAGCACACAGCCATTTCCTAAGGATTGATGTTTATTGGAAAGAGCTGATACGTTGTGAGGCTGTCAACGATCATTAACTCCATCTGGTCATCGTTTGTCCAGGAAATGCCCTGTGCAGAGGTCATTTGTGTAATTAGTATCACCTTTACAATAAAAAGTGATGAGAGGGTGAATAGGAAAGGTGCATTTTGATGTCATTCTATGGAATTAAATAAATATTCCAATTGTATTTACTAAGTGAAGAAATAAAATTCATACTGAATATTTTGTTTTAAAATCCAAATTATTCCTATTTTCCAGTTCCTAAAGCTTCCACTAATGTGTATGAAGTGACATTTTCATCAAAGTTCTGGATTAAAGTTTTTCCACAGAAGTCCATAGACATTGTGAGGCAGCTTTTTACTGTACATTTTGAGTTGATCTTGCCAAAAATCCAATAATTCGGGTCCCATGGCATTTCTTCCTATTCTCTGACCTGCTCAGTCCTACCTAATATACTGAGGAGGGTCACCAGAGGACCTCCCCAATCAGAATAGAGGGGACATGGTATCCTGCAAATGTGTTGAATGGAGCAGCAGGCCACTGCTCCTTTTTCCTTTCCACCCAAAAAGACAACACTACATTTACAGTGTGGAAAGCGTGCGTATTCCAGGGACTACTGATGGAAGGCAGATTTTAAGGCACAGCTTGCTGCAGGATTTGGTGAGGGTCTCAGTAGGTTTAAATGATTTAGATAAGCTTCCAAACTTTGGACTGACTGCCCAGACCAAAGCCAAAACTCTTTTTATAGTTTCCTTCCCATCACACTATTCACCAGCAGTTTTGCTATACTGAGGTTGCTTTAGTGTTTGCTTTTTTCAGATAGTTTTGCTATAATGAGGCTAATTTCACCACATTCAGCAGTCTAATAAATAATAGATTGGTTTACATTTGCATCTTATAAGTTTGAAATAAATATACCATACATTAACTCTGCAGGAAGCCCTGTCTATGAAGAATAATGATTCTGAATTTATATTAGTTTTTTGTCTCCTTGTGTCATAGGCAAGTGGCCAAGAAATATTTCTTTTTACTGAAACTGCAGTGCTGTGTTCAGAGCCACAAATATCTTCCTCGATTGGAAGACAGTTCTGCTGGTGCTGGGATTTTCATAATAGATTGACATTGATGATGAGAATTTAAATTGCTCAGAGTTCTGAAAATTAATCAGGACAATGGATCTTTGGAAGCTCCTCTGGAAGTCAGTATACAACATATTCAGTACTCTGGGGGAAGTATTTTTGACATATTCTTCAAAAGTGTTTCCAGCCATTCTGGTTTAAGTCATTCCAGGAATTATTTAAGTTCTCTTTGAAATACGTAGAATAAAGATGTGTTACTAAAGTTTTAGATAAATGCTGTTTCTGAGAATTAGTTAAAATAACTGCTTAATTCATTTACAATGAGAATTGGCACTAAAGAGTGGTATGAGGAAGTTATTAATCACACTGAATGTAAATATTTGTTCTGAACATTACATAGGTATCACTGTCCAATAACTAGGGCATGGGATGGGAAGTCAAGAGAGGGGTTCCACTCCTGGTCTACCACTGATCTGCTGTGTGATGTTGGCCAAGGCACTTCACCTTTGTCTTCCTACACTTTATCTATCTCATCTCACCATAGCATAATGAGGCCTGGTCTTGCATGGAGCTTTTAGATGCTACTGTAATAAAAAAAATAATGTGTTTTACAGTGCAATGAGCCCAAGTTTGAAGACCTTTAGGGCATGTTGAATTTCCTCAGATGTGAGGTTAAATGAAAAGGATACTTTCCTTTAACTATAAAGCTTGGCAAGGGGGTAGTGCTATTGCCATTTTGTCAATGCATTCTTGGTATGCACTTTTAAATATTTTACCATAGTGGTGCCTAAAAGTGTACAGCGTAAGTGCAGGATATAAATAGAGAAATGTGTAAACCAAAATGAACTTTTCTCTGAAATCTGTTGAAAGTAATGCAGAGAAACATGCTTTTTCCTTAACCTGCACTAACAACTATAAAAATGTAAGTCATTTGAGGAGAAAAAGAAAGGGAAAGAGATCTAGGGCCTGTGTAGCTTGGTGGTGGCTCTTGTGCTTTTAGAGTGCTCATGATCCCTTATATTTCTTTTTATTAATAATTATTATTCTAATAAGATGTGTGGATCATTGGGTAGGGTAATGGACTGGGAGTAGTGAGACATGGGTTCAATTACTGGTTCTGCCTGTGACCTGCTATGTAACATTGGACAAGCCACTTTTCTTCTCTGTGCCTTCTCCTTAGTCTGTCTTGTCTATTTAGAATGGAAGCTCTTCAGGACTGACTCTGATGACATATATTTACAGTGCCTAGCGCTATATAGACCTGCGGTGAAATCCTGGCCTCACTGAAGTCAATAGTAAAACTCCCATTGACTTCATTAGAGCCAGGTTTTCACCCTGATGTGAGCTGAGGCCTCTCGGTGTTATTGTATACAAATAATGAACTTTTATGGTAAATCATTACATTCCTGGCTCTTATTTTGGACTAGTCTCCCAAGGTAAGTGGACTAAGCCCCCTCTCCTGTGCCATTTTAAACCAGACTAGACAAAACAAAGGAGATCATGTAGCATATGGAATAATCCTGCACTAGCTGATGGCTGATGAGAGAGAGAGTTTTAGCAGAACTAATTTGTATTATATTAAAAGATCATGAATAAAAATATTGGACTAGTTTATTTCTAGCCTCAAATGTCAGCATCCTAAATGTCAGTAAAGGCACCATCTTGTCACTTCCCCTCTTCCAGGGATCAAAAGAGGGAACAAGGGAGGGAGGGGACCAAGGAGGGAATTTTCTTGCTGAGTCAGAATTCCTTCCTGGGGTGGTAGTGCAATAGCAAAATTTGCCCTGTGTAAAGTCTCAATCTTGCCCATAGTAATTAATATAATTTATTTGTACCCAAGACCATATTAGGGTTGCCAATCCTCCAGGATTGTCCTGGAGTCTCCAGGAATTGAAGATTAATCTTTAATTAAAGATTATATTGTGATGAAACCTCAAGGAATACATCCAACCGAAATTCGCAACCCTAGACCATATCGAAGTTTCAAAACTGTTTTTTCCTGCCTTTCTATTTCACAAGAGATTTTTCCTCTCTTTATTTACTCATCAGTGTCTGCTTTTATTAAATCTATTTTTTATAAGAAACTTACACTTGAAAATTTTAAAAACTATGCAAAGATTATTTCATTCAAAAGACCTTTCATCTTCTTTCATGGTAGAGTGCACTGAAATATCCTGGGCCAGATCTTCAGTTTGTGTAAATCATCAATTGAAGTCAGTAGACTAATGACAATTTACATGATGTGAGGATCTGGCCTCTTTTAACTATCTGAGATTACCTTTTTTTTTTTAACCTATGACCTTGATAGGGGTTACTCAAGAGTGAAGAGCAAAATGTGAAAAAAGCATGTTTCAACAGTATCAGAATAATGAGCTCTCTCCACCAGGACATCCTGAAGAATACTTCCTTCCTCCCTCTCCACCTAAAAAAACTAATTTGATTTGATCACCCAAGGCTTTTCAAACTTCAGTGCTGTCCTGAACACCAAAGGGAGCATGTTCTTCCCAAAACACCTTAAATTTTGAGATATTCTAGAGGCATTTTCTGTCTCTGAACCAGTATCTCTTGGAACCCAGAGGTGTGGGGTTTTTTACAATTTTCTTTCTTTCTTTCTTTCTTTCTTTAATTTATTTGTTAGCAACTCTGATTCATAGTTGAGCTGGAGTAGATCTTGTGGAATCAGATAAATCTGCTTCAAAAAATCCAACACACCCACACAATTTGGGGTGGTTTTTGGGGTGTGGGTTGGGGCAGGATGAAAGACTGGAGTGGCTAAAGGATTTGTATAGCATGTGTTTATAAGGTTTAGAGTTTGGCTGTTAATGCTTAAGAGTAACAGTATTCCTTGCACCTTCTGCATCCTCATTCTGCCTCTTGCCATCTTTCCTTGAAATCGATGCAGACACCTGACCTAGTGACTGCTTTGAAATAAGACTGAGGTCTTTTTAAGAAAGGGATGGCTAGTGCCCCTCCCAAGAGGAGGGATAGTGATCAACAAACTGTCAGCCTCTGAGATTTGGGAGAAGGAGAGAAGAATAATGAAACTGTTCTGCAGTTTTTGGAGTCGAGTTCTTTCTAAGGCTGTTACACTCAAAAAATTAGATCAACTTAGCGACATTGCTCAGAGCTGTGGGAAAAAATGCCCTTAATGTGCATTTAGGTCAATCTAACTCCCAGTGTAGACATGGCCTAGTTACCACCTCTCACAGAGGTGGGTTAACTACATCAATGGAAAAACACCTTCTGTCAATGTAGTAAGTCAGTGTTGACCTTCTGTCAATGTAGTTAGCATCTAAACTGTGCTGCTGTAGTTGCTCTAGTGTAGACATACCCTAAGTATCTGCAGTCTGCTAGCAGAGGATGCCAGATGCTTATAGGGATGTCTGATGAGGAAATCCTCCACCTGGTATTAACTTTAAATATAGCCTACAGTAAGGAAACAGGCTGCAGTCGTATATGCTTATAGCTTCTCGTTGAGGTCCTTCCAAAGCATTCAATTCAGGCCCCTCCCTTAATATGTTCACATTTGAATCTTAATCAGATAGGACAATCCAGAATTAGATAGATCTGTAACAAGGCTTGTAAAGACTGATGCGTTCATGGCATCCAACAGCCCATTTGTAGTGTTTGAGTAGATTCACCATTTACTGTAGTAACGGTGAGCTCCGGTTCCACTCCCTCATCATCTTCATTCTCATTTTTACTTCTGTCTTATTATCTATATTATGATATTTGTGCTAAAAAACTTAGAGCACAAATATTGGACCTATTATCAATAAATAGAAAATCTAGGCCAATGTTTGGGCTCAGGCACTCACTCCAAAATCCCAGCTCCCTGCAAAGGCAGGATTGGCAGGCTACCTATTTAAGCAGGAGGGGTTCATTTTACTCGGGGAAGGTATAATCTTAAAAATATGGTAATAATAATTACAAGAAAGGAAGGGTAACGTTACAGGGATCCCCTTTAGAAATCCTACCATTCAAGTGGCAGGTGCAATTTATACTTGCACAGAAAGCCAGCACAAGGTCTGCACACTACTTAAATATCACTTAAACCTCTTTTTGTGGACTGAAGTGTGACTTAATTGCTCCACAGGCCTTGTGTTGACCACTGTGCAGGAATGCCTTTCACCTAAGCGGGTAGATACCAATGTTACTTATGATTAAAGTATGGTTTATGGTTATGGAAATCTTTAAGAGGTCAGGGTGAGATTGTGGTTCACCCACACAGGAAATAATGGGGGTGTTAAGTGTCTCTTTACTCCCTGCCCACGCTACCTACAATGCGATGAGGAAAGCAACTTGCATGGGTGGATTTCCAATTAGGCAAAGTAGGCATGTGCCTAGGTGCACCAGTGTTCTAGAGGCGCCTTACCTCTCTAAAACTGTGTGAAACATGAAGCTCAGCTATTAGTGGGGCGGGGGCACTGAAGATGCTGTGCCTAGGGGTGTGTAAGGTGTAAAGCGGGGGACACGACTATCCATCTGATGCAGGTAGAAAGTGAATGGGTGGAGCTTTGACTTCACTTCCCAAAATCTGCTGGCCAGTTTTGCTTAGTCAGTATGGAGGGAGAAGTAATCTGTGCCAAGTAAAGGATTGGGTCAGATTATAGAGCCCCGTGGAACAAATGGGGAACCAGGGAACAGGCTATGATTCTGAATGGTAGTTTGGACTCTAGTCTTCTTGAGCAGCCCAGCTACATGCTACCACTGGCTCAGGGCTGATGGCAACTCTGCAATTCATCCCTGAGTTGTTTTTTTTTAATTAATTTTCCATTGATTCTCAAAGAGAGGAACCTATAAGAGGAATCACTTCCATTTTTTGAGCAGTAATAATATAAACGAAACTAGGATAATCTATCCTTTTATGCTTTAGTCTTATAAGGGAAGTCATGCTAAGTAATTGACATTCAATAACATTTTCTTATCTCCTTGTACATACTGAATATCAGCAATGAATCTCAGCACCCTAAACCTGAGATACTCATATTGAATAGAGCTCGTAAAAAAAAAGTTATTGCCTGAAAACTGGGGCTTACAAATAAAGCCCTTCTGAATCGTAACTATGGTGCCAGTAATGCATCCATGTAATGGTTGATTCACACGAACAGCAGTAGTACAGGTATGTAAATATTTAATCTACTACCACAAGCCTCTGAATGTACTGTGGTGTTGTTTATAATATACAATGTCATGATCCTAATTACACTGGTGTAAAGCAGTTACTCTGGATTTATACCAATGTAAATAAGACCAAGCTTTAACCCCAGATGTAATTAGCAGTGCCATTTGGCTTCTTATTCTTGTTCCTTAAGAGTCAATTGTCCATCATAGCTCTTTTCTAGTCACTAAAGCCTTTCATACTATCTGCATCATTTTTCATTTTTTGGTGTTTATACTTTTCCTATTGATTCCTGATGATTCCCCTGTAGTTCCTGAGTAAATTTCCCCCTCTAATTTCTGTAATTTAGAGTTGAATATTTTATGTTTTTGTGCTTCCACTTGAAGTGTTAATTCCTTAGGGATTGAAAGAGTTTACAAACTTATCAACTGGTGAATGGGAACTCGTGTACATAACGTAATGGGTGACATCTGAGGGCTGCTGAGAGCTAGGCATGCTAGGTACAGAAGGTAACTTACAGGAAATAGTTCAAGGGGAGTGGTTTAATTGCTGTGCAATGGAATGAGACTTGCAGTCTGTAAGTACAGTTGGCAGCTGGAGCTGCTAACAGCTCCCTAATTCCCTCCCCTGCCCAAGTTCTGGCCAAACTTAGGGGAGCCTCAGGGCTTTTCTAACTTGTGTCAGCTAGCTGTGGGTCCTTCTCCAACGCTCCCTGCTTGTGACACAGCTACTGGGCCAGGGTCTGCAGC
Organism: Mauremys mutica; assembly: GCF_020497125.1. NCBI lineage: Eukaryota > Metazoa > Chordata > Testudines > Geoemydidae > Mauremys > Mauremys mutica. The sequence goes on along the minus strand of NC_059079.1, from coordinate 49,323,348 downwards.
AAGGGAGTGCTTAGAGATTCCCACACAGGGAATGGAAAACAGCAGAGAATCTGCCTTGATATCCACTTTCTTTTTCTCCTGCTCCTACCCATGAGTTCTTCATCCCTTTCAGGAAGGAAAAGAGAAGCAGGGTGAGGTAATGCTATGAATGATTCCTGACCAGTGAAATACAGAATTACCTGCCATCTCCAAACTTATTTGGGCCCTAGGCAGGAAATATAAAGTAGAGCTATTATGTCTCCACATTAGATCTCAGTCTGAGTCTGTGAGAAAGGTCCTGCCTTTGGCTTGCCCCTTCTTTCTCACTCCTGATTGGAGGAGCTCATCAGCCTCGCCAGACTGAAAGCTGAACTCTACTGCTGTTTTCTAGAATCTCGGACTCCTGCAACTGCATATGAGGGCTGAGGGGAGAGTGACTGAAATCTTGGTCAACTGTGCCTTGAGGAGGGGGCTAATAGGAATTCTGATAGGTTTGACATTTGATTCCCTCAGAGGACAGTGCATGAGCTGCTCAGTGGAGGAACACTGAAGATAAGAATAAGTAGCAGAGAGAAAATATCCAGCTTCATGACAAAATCCTGCCATGTGCTCTGCAGGAGGAGGAGGAGGACATAGGAGATTCTACCCTTAGTGAGGCATTAGGGGAGGATCTCTGCTTAGCAGTCAAGAGTGCCTTCAGCAAGCCTGAACACTGCTGTTCCAGAGAGGAATAGTCTTCTGATTAACAGGCATATTTACAGATCCCAACCAGTGGCTATGCTGCAACCAGAAGAAAATAGTTCTCAGGAGAGCCAGTTGCTTCTTTTAAAAGAATAATTGAAGTGTTCCTAACACTTCCTCCTCCTGGCTGCTCTGTGCTATACTGTTCACCTCTCTGATGCCAACTCATGATCGACTGGTGCTGTTCTGCTTCTCTTGAGCCCTCCTAGGTTTGATCCATTTGCCCGAGTACCAGGCTTTTCTGAACAGAAATTTGGAACAAAATCTGGCGGTATAATGCCTCGTGTGTGCACATGAGAGAGAGAGAGAGAAGGAGAGAGAGTACAGGTAAATCTATAAGAAATAAGAGAACGGGAGTTTAAATGAAAACCCTGCAAAACTGATAAAGACACACCTGGCCAAATACAGTCACTAGGTATAAACAGTCACAATCTCAGCTGCACCTACTTTTACCGGGACTGAATTTGGGGCTGATATGTTTTACGTAAACCAGTGTAATTCTGTAGTAACTTTTGGAATCATTAGAGTGACAGCAGTGAAAACCAGTAAGATCAAAAAGCTTGATCACTTTAAAAGTGATTTCATGTAAACTACAGGAAAAACAAGGTGGTTATATTTTTACTTTAGGAATGTCATCTGTATTTGGGGGGGTGGAAGGGTGAGACTCTAGAAGAATTTGAGATGGAGCTCTAGAAACATCCCTGTGCTATCTTTCTGCAAACAGAGCACCTGGCTTCAGATTGCTAGTATCGTTCCTGAGAGGAGTACATTCTTTCAGATGATTTTACATAGCATTTGCAACACTGTTATGTGATCTCAGGATTCAGGAAGTTCCTCTGATGGGGAGAAATTGTTCACTCTGAGTCTTAGATGGGACCACTGGAGGATTAAGGGGACCTGACATGAATAAAGATAGCAGAACCTGGACCTTTAATTATTAATTGCATTTTGTTTATTTAGATTCAGGTTTAATTAAACTGGCAATTCCTGTCATGGTTATCATGGTGATGTTATCAGAAGATGTGGTTTAGTTGTTCCCTTGTTAAAGTTCATATCACATTCTATTTTATAAATATTAATAACAGTGACAAAGCCACACAAGTATGTTTAGAAGCCTATGGGTACTAGGTTAAGTATTTTGACACAGTTATTCCCACTGTATGTGTGAACAGGCAGCTCCAATCCCTGTGCTGTTATTAGAAAGTATTATTTAGTTGTTCCCTTGTTAATGTTCATGTCACATTCTCACCGGGTCACAGGAGCTGAAAAATAAATCTGGTAAAACTTTTCTGTGCTTTAATTATTCCCAGTACTATGTCTCTGCTTTTGTAAGAGGCTTGCCAGCAGGATTTAATTTCATATGGTGGGAACACTTAAAAAGTGAATTCCTGTTTTAGAAATAGGTGGGGCAGATCCTCAGCTGTTGTGAATCAATGTAGCTATGTAGCTCTGTTGTTCATTACTGCTGATCTGATCCATTCCTATTCCTGGCAATACCCCCTACAGTTAAAATGGGAAATATGGCTAGAAACTGATATTTGCTCCAGAACTGGCATGGACATTTTAAACCTGTGCTTGGCAGGAAAAGCCGAGGCTGGCACTGGCTACATCCCCTTTCTCGTGGTTGGGGGGTTCATGCATCAACAACAGCTCTTTGTAGTTGTAAAAACAAACTAGCTAGCACTAGCTTTAATAGTATTTTTTTAAAATAAACGAAGGGCAAATTCACTCTGGGTTATAGCATCTTCTTCTGGAGTAAACCAGGGTGCAGGTATCCTATCTGCAAAAAGTTAGATGGGGTAATGTTCCTGTGGATCAAGGTGGTCCACAGGAAACCACAGCAACCCAATAAACGAGTGATCAAATTTGTTCAGGGAGAGGGCAATGCAAAGGCAGTTGGGGGGAAGCCCTGATACAATACTTTCTTGCTACACCATCCACTGGTGGGGTTCCAGTCAAGCCCCTGGCATAATTTAAAGTGGTCCCTCTGTCACTGACCATCAGAACCCCTGATAAAAACAATGAGGAGTCTGGTGGCACCTTAAAGACTAACAGATTTATTTAGGCATAAGCTTTCGTGGGTAAAAAAACCCACTTCTTCAGATGCATGGCTTCTTGCTCCATTCATTTGAAGAAGTGTTTTTTTTACCTATGAAAGCTTATGCCCAAATAAATCTGTTAGTCTTTAAGGTGCCACCAGACTCCTCATTGTTTTTGTGAATACAGACTAACATGGCTACCCCTCTGATACTTAGAACACCTGATTTCACTCTGAGAGGGTAGAAACACTGCTTCCATCCCCTTAGGCTGAATCCCCCGATAAGAAGAGTGCAAGGGGCTTGGATGGAGGTACCAGTTTGGATGAATTTCACCCTAAATGTTTTGAGTTAGCTTGAAAAAACACCCAAAGCATCAGCTGCCAAGTCTGTTGCTATCTGCTACAACTTGAAAAAAATAAACTTTTTGGGGGAATGCAAATTTTTCCTTAACATTTGGTTTTTTTTCTAAATTTTCTGGGTTTTCACTGAAAACCTTTAAAAATGGTTTCTTTTGTTTTCCACTAGAAACCCTCCCCCCCACGCTCCAGGAAAATTTCTGCAAACAAATCTGAAAAAAAAACATGAAAAAAATTGTTTTTGAAATATTTAGCAGAAAATACTTAACATTTTCTGAGCTGATCTATTATTTATATTGTAAGGTCCAATCTTTTGCTTGTTATGCACTTTTCACAGTTTAGTTTCAGAAAGACTGAAAATCATTTTCTGTATGACCATTTTGGGGATTGGATTTGAAAACAAAGAGACAGATTGTTAGATTTTTATTTCTGTGAGAATTACGTACCTACACCCTTTGAAAAATGAGCAATGAAAGATTGGTAGACTTTGTGCCAGATTTTTCAAACTGTGTGTCCTATTAGATAAGATGTTGGAGTGGAAACCAGGAGATTGAGGTATTCTATTTCTAGCTTTGCCACCTACTCACTTTGTGACTTTGAGCAGTTATTTATGGCATCATTTTCAGAGGTGGGGCTGCAGGTGTTTGGTATCTCTGAAAATCAGGCCATTAACCTCGCTATGCATCAGTTTTTCCATCTTATCTACCTTTGTAAAGTGCTTTAAGCTATAGGGATGAAAAGCACCATACCATAGGGGTACCAAGTATTGTTATTTGTACTTATATTTTTCATTATTAACATTCAGAAGCTCCTGCTCTTCTGATCACATCATTACACTATACTTCACCTCCTCAATTCCCTTTACTGCCTTTTTCTGTGTGAACCTCAAATTCACCAGCTTCACTTTTAAGTTTACACTCAGCTCTGCCCTGGCTGCTGTATAATCTCTGATGTTCTTTCTTGCCCCCTATGCCTCCTACTCTTTCTTTCTTTGTTGCTCCCTTTGTCCCCAGTAAAGCACTAAAGTACATGCACAACTTTAAGCATACAGGTAGCCCCATTGACTTCAGTGCATATTACACGTGTTTAAAATTACACATGCTCATGTGATTTGTTGGATCAGAAGCTTTTGTCTCCTCCACTCTTCAATCAGTTTTTTCATTTGCTTGAAATAACATCCCTTTTCCCCTGTGCCAAGTGTTCTCATTCTTCCACTTCAAAACCATCCTAAGAACCCACTTCTTTTGCCTTCATTACCACTATCAACTTCCATTTCTCTGCTGTCTATTCCTTACCCCCTTGCTCTGACACAGTCCCTACTTTAGAAGAAAATTCCAATTTTACATGATATGCTCACTACATAAGGCATCCTTGTAGGTGCTGTGAATGTTCTATTTTTATTAACATGTAAATCTGTTAGTCTGTACTTATCTTAGGTATTTCTAAGACACTTTTCACAGTAGTATGTAAGTACTGAATAGCTAACCCGCTGTGATTAGCTTGAAAACAGAATTGAAATTACTCACCAAGTATTTCCCTTGATTCAATACAGATCCAGATCCACCCTCTGCTACTTTGCAGCTCCTTAAGAATATGTAATTTTGACCCTGGAAAATAAATCTTCACACTTATAGAATCCAAGTTAATTGTTAAGAATATTGAATCTGCTAGTAGGACTTCTCTCTCTCTCTCCCCCACCCCTACCCCAGACAACAGGACTCCAAACTCATCAGCTGTTCTTTGACCCCACCCCAAACAATCCTAGTCATATCCCCCTTCTTGGACCAAACAGTAGAAAATCATCCAACTGACACATTATTACATCTTCTGCTTTCTGCACCACTGCACATGAGCAGAGCTGTAGAAAAAAATGTAATTTGAAGATATGATTATTAACAAAGAATGTTTCTTCATAATTAAAAGTTAATAAATGAAGAATGATTTCTACATTATTCTTGCTCACATGGCCTACATCTATTGCTTTTTCTAATAGTATATAGGAAAATAAGCAACACTCCAGATCAATAAAGTCATTTACGGACCTGACAACATATTTGAAAGCTAAAGAATTTACCTAAATTTCTCAAGGACTCTTCCAAGAACCACGCTCATTAATAAATGTGGCATCCGTATTAATGGGAGCATTGTAAAGAGTGCATACTCTGGTCTTAACTCCTTTTCCCTTGTAATCTATTTATGGATGTGGCTCTATTAGTTTTTTTAATTATGAGCATCAGTGACTACTCTTAAACTCCCACAAGATATTTTAAAACTATCTTTCAGACCCTTCAAGGAATGTTTCCTCATCTGAGCAACAACACAAACACCAGACATTCATCTACTCCAGCTGTTCTTAAACCATGGTCCATAGACCACCAATGGTCAACAAAATCCTCCTTAGTAGTCTGTACATAGAAATATTTGCAGGACCAAATAGTGGTATTATTCATTTGTTGAGAGTGGATGTGGCCTGTGTGTGAGGATCTCTCTCTTATGAAATGGTCCACTGAAAGAAAAAGTTGGAGCAGTCAGGTCTATCCCAATAACTGATATGCTTGGAACACCATTTGAAATGCTGATGCCCCTTAACATTGCCTTTCTTCTTCTTAAGTGGTCGCTAGGCACACTCTGCTCTAAATATTTATGATAGAATCTACAGCTGGTTTGTTAATATATTAGGCCAAATTCATTACTCATTTCTGAACCCCTCTTTAACAGCATTAACTGTTATCCTTACTGTAAAACACTCAGAACACATGTGGTGCTCAATAAATAATAATAGCATCACTGAAGTAATTTCAATGTCTCTCCAGGCTTAGGTCTAATAATTATTGAACTATTGACCCAGTGCTTTGTCTCACTTCAGGTAGCATACTCTTATGCTCTGCTTTATGAATAAAGTCTGGATTCTCACCAGATTTTGAATTTATTTTTGGGGTCTGCAATTACAGATGAGTGGTCTAGTTCAAACAAAATAACTGACCCATCCTTTGAAATCAATGCAATTCAAACTGTTTTTAAGGTTCAATAATATTCTGCTGTTTTCATTCATTCATTTCATACATTTTCAGATGCCTCCTCACAAAATTTTTCTCCAGCAGTCCAACATTTTATTCTTGGGGGTTTATTTGGGTACACTGGATCTTTCACAATTATGGCTTACAGCTGTCTTTCTGGACATTGTCTTACCTTCAATCTTGTTGCCGTTTTCTTTCCTTGAAGCTTTTTAGATGAGACTCTAGAGACCTTCCATCCTGCTTCTTCAAGGTTAACTTTAGTAAAAGAAACTTTTCTCATGCGGGCAATATCCAGTCAGCTGGGGTTATTCCATTATCCCAGTTTTGTGCTTTATACAGATCTTTTAGAAATGAAGAAATGCCACTTTTTCACAGTTCCCAACTGAAGTCCCATTGCCCCCCAAGGTTCATATCTTTGGTAGAATTTGTTGGCTTTAACTCATACAACCAATTGGAACTCGTATTTAATCAGGTCAAGAAGAGATTGACACAAATTATGTTATAGGACGCAAGGAAAATGTAAGAACTATCATGTTAAACTGAGTTCCTTTCTCTTTTCCCATGTAGATAGACTGATATATGTCTTCCTGTGGGAAACTTTCTTATAACATATTAGCTTACTGTAGTTAAATAATAGTATATTATTATTACTATGTTAGTGCTAGATATAGCACATTCTGATTGGTGGTTTACCGAGGGGAGCAAGAGTATTTCCTAAATACAGGATGGTCTCACTGGCTGGATGATTGGGGTGGGCTTGAGTACAGTTTCTCTGATTAGTGTGTTTGGGAATCCTGGGATAAAGCATGCTCTGAAGTGTGGGGAGCTGTGAAATATTGAGCTGAACAAGAGTGTTCCCCAAGGTTGTGATTGGTGAACAGAGGGGTCCAGATTATAGGAGATGGATGGAACACTAATGGGAGCTAGGCTGTCCCCATATATGGGCCGTGTTTAGTACATGGGGGAATTTCTGACTATAACACATGCTGATTGTTGGTTTGCTGTGCTATACCAAGGGGAGCAGGGGTATTACCTGAGTTTAGGGAGCTCCGAGTATTGGATTCAGATTTTTATATTGGGGAAGCAAGGCTATCCTCTAGATACAGCTGACATTTCCAGCAGCATCAGGACTGAGTTGAAGGGTTGCTATCTCTCCTTTATTCCAAGCCAGGTCCCACTTCCGCTGGACCAGAAGGTTCCTGGGAGAGCTCATAAGCCTCCAGATCCCGGCACCACAGTTGCCAACTTTCACGTGGTAAATAAGCACCCCAACTTTCACAATAAGACAACAATTAAGCTAATCCCATTTCAAATCAAGGCCAAAGCAAGCCAATCCCTAAGAACCCCAACACTCCATGTGACTAGATCCCCCCGGCATGCAGTCTGGGACTATGGTGGGACCACTATGCACCCCTCTCTCCCCCCTTGCCCCTGCTTTCTGGGAGCCAATCAAAAAAATAGAAGCAACAAGCTGCTACAAGCCAAAAACTAGCCAAGAAGCAACTCACATGCCAATTAAGCCACAAACAAGCCCAATTTCTGCGAGTTTTTGTTGTTGTTTTGTTTTGTGGGTTTGGCATGTCTGCCCAGCGCAGCCACTCCAGCCACAAATGCTTGACCCCGCAGGACTCAGGCACTGGAGTGAGTGAGGGGGCCTGTGCCTTCCCCCAAACTTAGAAACCCCATTTTTTTATTCCCTCCTTCTGATTTGTCTTCTCCCTATTTAGATTGTACATTTTCCAGCCCATTGACCAGGTATTTCTATTTGTCTGTAATACTTTTAGCACAATTTTGGGCATTGGGGTAAAGAACAAATAATCACAATTGCATTGTTATTGACAGGATACATTTTTTGCCAATCTATTTCACTCGCTTATAATTTTTTTCTGTAATTCACTTTTCTCTATAATGTGTCTAGCTGCTATTTAGACCAGCATTCCCATTTACCTTTAGTGTGAAGTACTTGCTACTGTGCTAAAACAAGTATTATATTTCTAAGTGTTAAATGATTGAGGAACAGATTTTCCCTCCTTAGGTAAGCTGTAGCAGCAATGATTCAGCATGTTTGATGACTAGAAATAAATCATCTCAGTTTTCACCTTAGACTTGTATAATTCTGCAGGGAAATGCCTAAATGCCAAGCCATTTTTAATAAATATGAATGGAGTCACTTAGAGCCACTTCAGCACCTTAGATTTCTGATGTAACATTACTCTTCTGATAATTGCTGCTATCTTTTCTTTTAAGGCAAATAGGAAATTCTTTTGCTACAACATAATTGTACTTCTTACAGAGGGTGCAGTTAAATGTTGCTTTTTATTGTTCTACAAATAAACAAGATGTTAGCAGTTTCCCCTATACTCATGGTAGGAAATACAGGTAGGGCTGTATTTCTGTATATCTTGCCCATACCAATAATAATAATAAAATAATAATAATAATTAATTAATACCACCTGTAAAAAAAAAGGTAAACATGTTTTTACTTCATTGATTTTATGTTATGCATATGAAAAAAAAGACAATGAAATGAATATGAACTTTAGACTAGTTTTCAGTTGAATGTACCACTCATCCTTCATACTGTTCAAACTGTGTTGCACCACAACAGATTTATCATTCGAAGGAGTTCCCTGTAATTTTATCAGAGCCTGAGGAGCATCTTTGTTTGTCTGTGTTTTATGGTCAAAATCAAGGACCTTCACCACGGAGTCAACATCTTGAATAATGCAAAGTGTTCACGCCCCACCAATGAGCTGAGTACTCTAAATCTGTTGCACTCTTAGTTCTGAACAGGGAGCAAGACACCAGTACCTTTGCATGACAGCGTAATGCTCCAAGACTAGGCAAACAAAATGGCCATCTTAGATAGATAACCTAGTAAATCTTCCTACTGGAGTAGTAAGTTTCATGGGATTGGTACTGTGGCCAAAAAATAGGTGGGTGACTAAACTCAGTCCCTTAAATCCATATGTAGACACCTAAATAAGTGACCTAAACAAAGTGCTGATATCAATGAGAACTACAGGTCCTCAGCACCTCTGAACATTAGGTAACACATTTAGGTATTTACATATGGTTTTAGGTGCCTGACTTTAGGCACCCAACTTTGATAATTTTTGTCCATGTCTTTATTTTTGCTATTGAGTAATTTGTACAATATTAAACAATAACTATGGGAACATCTACCATACACAGCCTTTTCATTGGGCTGTAATTTAATTTGCAATGTAATGCCTTGGAAATCAAAGTCTTCCAGGGCCAGAATAACTGATTCAGAAACATTAACTGCTGGTGTCTATTTTAAACGATATCTTTAATGTTCTGAAATAATAATTTCACAGCAGCAGCCTAGGAAACCATGTGGCATTAAAAACCCCAAAGGCCCTTTCCTTAAAACCAAACAAATAGTAACTGAGACCATAACCTCACATCCATTCTGTAATATCTCAGCCAACTGACTGATAGTGACTCCTGGCTCCAACTGCTCTGGTACCTTGACTCCACTCTTCTGAGTGTACTTTTTGTCCAGTGCCTGCTTGCTGTATTCAGCACACTTGCTTTAGTGCTCATGTGTCCTCCAGCTCCCTTCCCCTGCTCACTGGAGGGACGGGGAATACGTTAGAGGTTTTGGACTGGTTTCTGATCATGCTTACACATGCTTACAATGTGCAGGGTTGGCAAAAGGATTCTGGATAGAGTTAGTGAGATGATAAACCAACATCAATTGGCTCATCTTGCAGAAAAAGATACATGCATTGTGGGGGTAATACATGGGCCGTCTGCTGAAGAAATAGAGTCCAGCTGTATGTTCCTTCCTGTGTTAACAATTGCTTTGCATCTCTTCTCAGTGGTTTACGCTATCAAGGATCTTCATTTAGAAAAGGGCTAGAGACTTCTTTTTGTATTCTTTCTAATACATGAAAGTGGAGATCCTCCTTTACAGTTACCAAACGCTAGCTCCATTAACAAGGATCTCATTCAACCCCTGGGACTCCCCACTACTGAGTGGTTATCTTCACAGTTCTATTCCACAATCTTTTATCTACTACCACTCTGATTGCTGTGATGTCAAATATCACTCCTGGAAGAAAGGAACATGTTTTAGCCTCTGGGGGATGGGGGTGAGGGAGGAGGGAAGAATTCTATAAGATGGCTATATTAAAGGAATGCATGTGTCAGCATGGACCTAGAAACATTTATCATGTTTCTCAAGAAGTAGAGTTTCAGTAACAATGTGTCTGAAATGCTAGTTTTAATGTAAAGTGTGCTAGCCTAAAAGAGAGGAGATGCCTCCGCCTCTTGAGCTGGACATATATCTCCTCAGTAAATACAGGAACTTGTCATTCCTTGCAGTTTGCTGATTTGTATTTCTTAGCCTGGCCATCTATGATTTGAGGAGAATGGGAGGGGGCGGGAGGGGGGACGCAAAGTTTATGTGTGAGGGAAGTTATCTTGTTTTTGTTTATCTCAGTGCAGTGACTAGTAAAAATAGTATGTCAAAGCCCAGATAATGTCTCATCTCATGATGAAGGAAACTTGGAGGTGGGGGAGAGTGGATCCAGTCTCATTAGAACTAAAGGAAAATAGGGGGGAGACAAATTGTAGCAAGAAGTGGAGAATCTGGATGAGTACCGAAAGGGTCTCTCTGCAGTTAGTGACATCCTACACAAGTAAACAAAGTCATTTGGCTCTTCTGGCAAAAAAACTCCAAACTGAGGGAGCCTGCATTGTTCTTCCTTCAATGTGATTATAGCAGGAGGCTTTTCAAGAATAGTACAAGTATAAACATTGAATAAGAGCTAGATTTTGAAGCTGCCAGTATTGCCAACCCCAAGCCTGGGTCAGCCTACAAAAATCATCTTATTTGCCTATGAGTTTTTGAGTCATTAGATTTCGTGTTTTCAAGCTTTTCTCCCAAACTGTGAGGGCTATAAACATATTGTTATATGAAAGCTGTGATTCACATGTAATTAAACAACTCTGGGAACTGGGGCTTTTAAAAAAAAAGTTGCAAGACTCAAGATAAAATCATGAGTGCTGGCATTACAGCTCCTGTACTATTCAGATGTCTGAGGGAAAAATAACTGTTTAAGAACCAGGACAAGATCTAATGTTAGTTTCATTGGTGAGGGATGAAAACAGGCCTAACACAATGTTTCATCAGACCTGAAACAGAAGTGGTGTCCACCTGGTGTTTCCCAAGGCTCTAAATTGTGTGACTACTAACATAATTTGTATTTGATTATTAATTGAAAATATGTTCTCAGGGCCACACTCTGCTATGTAAAAGCTGAATTAGCCCTGTTGCTAGAGGATACCACCTCCTTTACAGCCCCAGGAGCAGCTCTGACATGAGCAAAATGCAAGAAGTCTTGAGTGGCTGCTGTCTCTTCTCTGCTCAGGTTACTCAGTACCTCCCCTGCAAGCCATTTGCTGCATTGCAGAAGAGGGCAGAAAGAAGGCTACTCCATTGTCTTTTTCATTGCCCTGGCAAAGGAAGAGAGGAGGTCATCTGGCTACCTGAACTTAGGGGAATATCTAGCAAAGAATGGCTCTCCTCCTCCACACCTATCCAGGGCTGGGGAAAAGAAGAGATGCTAGGAACTAACACTAGCTATGGGTCCCTGATTTTCTGCTGCAGCTCCAGGTCTATGAATCCCCAGAAGGGACTGACAGGGTTCTTTCTGTTTCCTTTGCATTGTGTGACTGGTGCAAAGGGAGGTCTCTCTAGGGCTTTTTGATTTAATGTGTTTAGCTCTCAGGCTGAAATACATGGACAGCACTCTCCCACAGACAAAGAAACTGCTCAATTAAGTTCTGGTTTCTGCGTGAGAGGCTTTTATTTTTATTTTGTTACTTTCTGTGGAGTTAACTAACACTGGTGAGGTTTTAGGTGGGTAATGGTCTCCTTTCGAATGCTCCTTCACTAAGATGACCTATCCTGTTTTGGCTGCAACTGATTCCCCATTTACAAATTCAAAATGGTGATGATTCATCATTAGATGAGAGGTGTCATTTCAGCTATTTATGTGAAGCAAGAGTGACATCTAGTAGTCAATTATGGCAAACACAGGTGTGTGCATACTGGTGATTATATTTTCTGTCCAGTAATGAAACACTACTTCACTTCTATTTATAGTGCTTAGCACCATTCATGTGAAGAGTTTAACACATTTTCCAGACAATAAGTAATTAAGCTTTAAAACACTATTGTGAGTTAATTAGGTATTTTTATACCCAGTTCTGTTTTACAGAGGGGTAAATGGAGTGGTTAAGTGATTTGCCCAAAGTCATGCAATTATTATGATGGAGGAGCCAGGGAATAGAATCCAAAAGTTGAGAGTGGAGTTCACTCTTCTTAGCACTAGTTTATATTCAGTTCATTCCACTCTGAGGATACATCCTAAACCTCCTTTACCTACTTGACTTGAACCCTATTATTCTTCCTTTGCATAGAGATTTGGAAAACTGCAGAATTTTGGTATATTGGTATTTTCTATGTTCAATCCAGGTTCTCACTTGTAGTTGAAGGGCAAGCATAACGCGTTATGCAAGGTGATTTTGCAGTGGAGGCCTCATGTTTGTCATGGCACGCCCCTGCTGCTGTATGTAGGGCCAGCCTCACAATGTAAATTTGAACAGTATGAAGACTGTTTTACTTACTGATCCTAACAGCCCCAGAGAGCCAAAATGGCATTCAAGGAATCCCAGCCACACCTCTTTCCTCTGGTCCCACCCTATAACAGAAGCAGGGAATGGGAGGGGTGTACAAGCTATTGTGCAACCTAAGGATCTCTGGTGTGCTGGGTTGACTTTTTCAGAAGCTGTGAGGCCAATCTTACAACCAGAATCTTCCCTAGAATCTGGTTCACATGGCTATATATACACATGGATATACACTCTATGTTTAAAGATGTTCAGTGTAGGCACTGAAATCCACGTTTAGGCACCTCAATCAGTGGTCTCTGAACATCTGCAGCTCCCATTAACTTCAGTGAGAATTGCACATGTTCAACACCCTGAAAATTATGTGTATTACTGTAGTAACTAGGAGCCCTAGTCATGGACCAGGACCCCATTGTGCTAGGTTCTGTACAAACACTGAACAAAAAGATGATCCCTGCCCCAAAGAGCTTTAAATCAGGCTACTTGTTCACGTATCTACATAAGGATTTAGGTGCTTTGGATTTGGGTACCCAACTTTGAAAATGTGAATATGTAAACTGTGTGTGTGCACGTGCATGCACTATTATTTATTTGTATTACAGTAGCACTTAGAGTCCCCAACTGACATTGGGCACCCACTGTACTGGGTCCTGTACATACACATACTGAGAGTCCTGCCACAAATATCTTACAATCTAAACATATAAGACATAAAACAATTAGGGGGAAAGAACGACAATTATCCCCATTTTGCAGACTAGGACCTGAGAAGAGATTTAGACCTAGATTTTTAATTATATTTAAGCTCCTAAATCAGTTAGGTGTTGCAATGCTGAGTGCCACCACACCTTTAAAAATGTGGACCTAAATAACTTGCCTAAAATTGCAACCCCTGAATCCCAGTCCAGGGCTGTAATCCCAAAACTTTGTGTGTGGTTCCCAACAAATTTCTTCTGAGCTCCCTTTTGCGATGGTTTTGTGGGTGACCCCTTTCAGCCTCTTCTTTCTATGTCTGCTTGCACCATGTTACAGAAGAATTGTCCCATCTTTCCTTTACTTCTGTCTACTTCCTCTCCCTCTCTCTTTCCCCCACTTCTGTCCTGTCCTATGTTCTTTTTTTTATTACTATTCCTTGCTGTCTTCCACCACCACCCCACCTATATTTGTGTGTGTGTTTTCTATTTTTATCCTCCCTCATCCTGCCCTTCCTTTTTTGTTTTTATGCTCCATCTCCACTGGTGTCTCATCCCCATACCTTTGATGCTCTCATGCTCACATTATTCCTTCCCTTCCCTTGTGCTGTTCCCATGCCTTCCTGTTCCATTTCTATCTACCCAGTTTTCCACATGGGCTGTTCAGAAAATCCAGCACTGAATTTGCAGAGATTTTTTTTCCAATTCAATACTTTTAATTATTTTTTTTCATTTAGTAAGTCTTGTGAGAACCTGATCAGTAATATGGTCCAGCAGAATCAGGCAGGTGCTTTTTAACTTGCAAAATATGTGCAAGTTGGCTGTTCAGGTAACTATATTACTTGAAGGATACATTTTTTTGAAGATTTTCTGGAAGTTCTTTGAACTATTTCACCTTACTCTAAGTTATCCCTTTTTACAAAGTTCAAGTCTTTCAATAGTATCCCTTATGATCTCAGAGGTAATCAAAATAATTATTTAATCTATAATCCCATATGCAACTTTCACTATTCACAGCAATAATGTTGATGGGATTGTAACCTTGATCATTCAGGTACTTCCCACTCTCTCCAACCCAGTACTTAATGCTTTCTTTATTTCTATTTTTAACAAAACCTTTTAGCCCAGCTCTGTTCCGTCTCCCTCCCGTTCATAGAATCATAGGACTGGAAGGGACCTTGAGAAGTCATCTAGTCCAGTCCCCTGCACTCAAGGCACGACTAAGTATTATCTAAACCAGTGGTCTCCAAGCTTTTTATGCCCAAGATCACATTTTGAATCTAAGGGCAATCCAGGATCTACCCTGTCCCTTCCCTGGGGCCCCACCCCTTCCCCAAAGTTCCACCCTGCTCACTCCATCCCTGCCCCCACCCCCATCACTTGCTCTCCCCGACCCTCACTCACTTTCATAAGGCTGGGATGGGGGTTGGAGTTAAGCAGGGAGTGCAGACTTTAGGCTGGGGTTCTGGCTTGAGTATGGGACAGGGGGTTGGGGTGCAGGAGGGGGTGAGGGGTGCAACCTCTTGGAGGGAGTTTGGGTGCAGGAGGGGGCTGGGCCACAGTGTTGAGGTGCCAGGGGGTGCAGGGTGCTGGCTCTGGGAGGGGAGTCAGGGCTGGGGCAGAGGGTTGGGGTGCAGGAGGGGGTATGGGGTGCTGGCTCTGGGAGGGGGCTCATGGTGGGACTTGGAGTGCAGGAGGAAGGGGGTATGAGGTGCTGGCTCCAGGATGGGGCACAGTGATGGGGGTTGGGGTGCAGCCTCCTGCCAGGCAGCACTTACCTCTGGCGATTCCCGGTCAGCGGTGGGAGCAGCAAAGCTAAGGCAGGCTCTCTGCCTACCCCGCTCCCACATCACTCCCAGAAGGGGCCAACATGCCCCTGGGGGTGCGGGAGGCAGGGGTCTCTCTCTCACCCGCAGCTCTCCCACCCAATGGGAGCTGCAGGGGCAATGCTTGCAGGCAAGGAGCAGCACGTGGAGAGAGACCCCTGCCCCCGGGTTCGCGAGGCTGCGCTGGCTGCTTCCAGGAGCAGCATGGAGCCGGAGGAGGCAGGGAGTCAGCCTTAGCAGCAGTAACAGTGCACAGCCATAGATCACGATCGACTGGGAGCCTCTAGAATCGACCCGACGATCACTGATCTAAACCATCCCTGACAGGTGTTTGTCTAACCTGCTCTTAAAATTCTCCAGTGACAGAGATGCCACAACTTCCCTAGGCAACTTAGTCCAGTACATAACCAGCCAGATTGTTAGGAAGTTTTTCCTAACGTCCAACCTAAGCGGCCCTTGCTGCAATTTAAGCCCATTGCTTCTCCTCCTATCCTCAGAGATTAAAGGGAACAATTTTTCTCCCTCCTCCTTGTAGCAACCTTTTATATATTTGAAAACTGTTATCATGGTCCCCCTCAGTCTTCTCTCCTCCATACTAAACAAACCCAGTTTTTCCAATCTTCCCTCATAGGTCATGTTTCCTAGACCTTTAATAATTTTTGTTGCTCTTCTCTGGACTTTCTCTAACTTGTCCACATCTTTCCTGAAATGTGGTGCCCTGACCTTGACACAATACTCCAGCTGAGGCCTAATCAGCGCGGAGTAGAGCAGAAGAATTACTTCTAGTGTCTTAGGGTACGTCTACACTACGGGATTATTCCGAATTTACATAAACCGGTTTAGCAAAACAGATTGAATAAAATCGAGTGCGCGCGGCCACACTAAACACATTAAATCGGTGGTGTGCGTCCACGGTCTGAGGCTAGCGTCGATTTCTGGAGCGTTGCACTGTGGGTAGCTATTCCGTAGCTATCCCATAGTTCCCGCAGCCTCCCCCGCCCATTGGAATTTCCGGGTTGAGATCCCAGTGCCTGATGGGGCAAAAATCATTGTCGCGGGTGGTTCTGGGTAAATGTCGTCAGTCACTCCTTCCTCTGGGAAAGCAACGGCAGACAAGCATTTCGCGCCTTTTTTCCCTGGATTGCCCTGGCAGATGCCATAGCATGGCAGTCATGAAGCCTGTTTTGCCTTTTGTTACTATCACCGTATGTGTACTAGATGCCACTCACAGAGGCGATTCAGCAGCGCTACACAGCAGCATGCTTTTGCTTTTGCATGACAGCAGAGATGGTTACTAGCCATACTGTACCATCTACCATACCATAAATTGGTAATAAGATGATCATGGTTACCAGTCCTTTTGCACTGTACCATTTGCTGCTGTCATAAGTGCCCCTGGCTGATCAGCCAGGGGTGCAAAAGCCAAAATTGGGAATGACTCCCTGAATCAATCCCTCCTTTTTGGTATCTAAAAATAGAATCAGTCCTGCCTAGAATATGGGCAAGTGTACTAGAGAACCACTGTATCATAGAACCAGAGAGCACAGCTGCTCTGTGTCAGATCCCGCAGAAATTATGAGCTGTATGCTATTCACAGGGGGGTGCTCCTGCAACAACCCCACCTGTTCATTCCGTTCTTCCCCCAGCCTTCCTGGGCTACCATAGCATTGTACCCCCACTTGTGTGATGAAGTAATAAAGAATGCAGGAATAAGACACAGTGACTTGTTAGTGAGAAATGAGTGGAAGGCAGCCTCCAGCTGCTATGATAGTCCAGACAGGACAGTAAGGAGTGTGGAGGAGAGGAGCCCAGCATCCCTCTGCTAGTCCAGGGGCAATTGAATCTTTTCTTTACACATGAAGGGTGGGGGCTGATGGAGCTCAGCCCCCTGTTGCTATGATGATGATGGTTACCAGCCATACTGCACCATCTACCAGGAAAAACTAGGGCCAGGCGCCCTTGATTGACCTAACTGATGCTAGTCAGCAGGGTTACCAGTCATTTTGCACTGCCCCATGTGCCAATAGGCTGATGATGAGGACGGGTACCAGGCATATTGTACCATCAGCCACCCATGGCGGGGGGGGAACAAGGATGTTGGTGTTGAGTGCTGCAGCATCGCGTCTATCTGCAGAATTCAGTAAAGATAGGGTGACATGTTAAAGAGTCAAGAGAGGATTGTTTTCCCTTTCACTTCTGGGGGTGGGTGGGGGGGTGCGTAAATTGCCGAGCTATGCCCTGACCCACCGCGGACACTGTGTTTGACCCTACAAGCATTTGGAGCTCAGCCAAGAATGCAAATACTTTTCGGAGACTGCAGGAACTGTGGGATAGCTTGAATCCTCCAGTCCATGAGCGTCCATTTGATTCTTTGGCTTTCCGTTACGCTTGTCATGCAGCAGTGCGCTGAGCCCCTGCTATGGCGTCTGTCTGGAGATTTTTTAAAAATGATTTTGAATTTCGTCTTCTGTAACGGAGCGCTCATAGAACAGATTTGCCTGCCCTTACAGCGATCACATCCGCATGGTCCATGCGGGAGCTCTTTCTTTACTTTGATTTTTAACTGCATTGCCACACATGCTGATCGGAGCTCCACGCTGGGCAAACAGGAAATATTCAAAAGTTCGCGGGGCTTTTCCTGTCTACCTGGCCACTGCATCCGAGTTCAGATTGCTGTCCAGAGCGGTCAGTGGTGCACTGTGGGATACCGCCCGGAGGCCAATACCGTCGATCTGCGGCCACACTAACCCTAATCCGATATGGTAATACCGATATTAGCGCTACTCCTCTCGTTAGGAAGGAGTACAAAAACCGGTTTAAGGAGCCCTTTATACCGATATAAAGGGCCTCTCAGTGTGGACGGGTGTGGCGTTAAATCGGTTTTACGCACCTAAAACCGGTTTAAACGCCTAGTGTAGACCAGGCCTAACTTACAACGTTCCTGCTAATATATTCCAGAATAATGTTTGCTTTTTTTGCAACAGTGTTCGACTGTTGACTCATATTTAGCTTGTGGTCCACTATGACCTCCAGATCCCTTTCTGCAGTGCTCCTTCCTAGGCAGTCATTTCCCATTTTGTACGTGTGCAACTGATTGTTCCTTCCTAAGTGGAGTACTTTGTCCTCATTGAATTTCATCCTATTTACATCAGACCATTTCTCCAGTTTGTCCAGATCATTTTGAATTTTAATCCTACCCTTCAAAGCACTTGCAACCCCTCCCAGCTTGGTATTGTCCGCAAACTTTATAAGTGTACTCCTTATGCCATTATCTAAATCATTGATAAAGATATTGAACAGAACTGGACCCAGAACTGATACCTGCAGGACCCCACTTGACATGCCTCTCTAGCTTGATTGTGAACCGCTGATGATTACTCTCTGAGAATGGTTTTCCAACCAGTTATGCACCCACCTTATAGTAGCTCCATCTAAGTTGTATTTCTCTAGTTTGTTTATGAGAAGGTCATGCAAGACTGTATCAAAAGCCTTACCAAAGTCAAGATATATCACAACTACCATTTCCTCCCATCCCCCAGGCTTGTTACCCTGCCAAATAAAGCTATCTGGTTGGTTTGATGATATTTGTTCTTGACAAATCCATGCTGTTACTTATTTTATTATCTTGTGTGTAGGGGGGGAAGTATAAACTGTAAGATAATTCTAACATTTCAGTGGTGACTATGTTTGTCTGCAACAACAGCAGCTTTGAATGGTAATTATTTCAAATGTGCCGAGCCAAATTCTGCTTTGGGGCATACACATAGCTACAATTGATTCAGTGGGAACTGTGCACACACAGTCATGACAGAATTTGGCCAATGTGAATATGTCTGGCTGTTGAGTAAATGTGTGGTCATAGGTTTTTTGCATGGTGGCTGTTTGAAAAGTATAAACGAAACAGCAACCAAAAAGTTAGCTGAATACACACTGACTGATATTTTTAGTAATTCCAACATGTCTCTGTCTCTCTCCATTCGCTCTAGGAAATAAATCCAAACTAAACACTGACAGTTAAAATTATTTGTGAACTGGCAGCAAAACCAGCCTTTTTGTTTAATCTTTGACTTAAACCTGTGACTTGGCGCACACAAATCAACAAGTTACTTTGCTTCTTGGTTTGTCATTGTGAATTATTACATGCCAAATAATACATCAAGTTCAGTTTTAGGACACAACTTGTTAGAAATTGATTGTGATATTTAAAACAGAACTTCTAAAAATGTGTTATTTTATTTGAACTAGCTGATTCTTGAGCTTTGCCATGCTTGCAGGTTTCAGATGGCAAACGGAGCTGGCCTTTTCATTTTTGGTCTGACCTGTAAAACAATCATTTGTTGGTCACTATCCCAAATGCAATCAATTTCCTGCCATGGTTGTCACTTTGAATGCTGTGGGCCGGACTAGAGATTTTGGATAGAGTTAGAGAGATGATTCCTTGGGATACACCTGATGTTGAATTGATTTATTTTACCTAAAGAGTGTACCTGGGTACAATCTTTTGGTCCTTTCCAGCCTTTTGGTGTAGAGCTGGAACCCAGCTGTCTGTCTGTTTTTCAAACCTAGCAATTGGTTTGCTTTTTCTAGAATATTTAGCAAAAACAAACAAACAAAAAGAGAGGCTGGAAGGGTTACAGAAACAGGGTTATTGTTTTTTGTTTTAAATGAAATCTCCATCCACAAAAGGGACTTAGGTGTTGCGATGCAGAGAGTCATGTCACCTAACTTTTAGGCACCTTGAAATTCAGAGAAACCACACTGTGATCCACAAAGCTTGAGTCAGATGCCCATACAATGCATGGGAAGAGATATGTGCCTTAGACTGGGATCCAGAGAGGTAGCACATTAGGTGGGGAGATGCCTGATCTAGCCCATAGGAGATGCTGATGAGAGGGGTGTGTGCTAAGCAGGCCCCTCTCCTGGAGTTCAGGGCCTAAGTCTCGACTTCAAGGAGATGTCTATCTCTGCTTGTGATTCATGAACCAGAGGAAGATAGGTGTTTGTCTGCCTAGGTCACATGCCAGGCCTGATCAGATACTGCTTAACTACACACAAAACCACAGGAGGGAAGAGAAGGAGGGATGAAGCCCTAACCACTAGGCTATAGTGCCATTCCAACTTTTTCTCTGGCACTCACCTGAGAAGCGGCAGATCCCTGTTCAAATCCATTCTCCTCAGCAGGCAGGTGGTGGATTTGGACCAGGGAGGCTAAAGGTTATATAAGAGATTTTTCTCTCACTCTCTCCCATGTGTTTTATGTTGAGTTAGGCAGACACTGAGCATGTCCACCAGATCAGGCCCCACACACCAATTTAATCAGCTGAACACCTACTTTTTCCCTTGTTCATGAATTCCTCTAGGACTTAGGTGGGAGACAGGCACCCAGCATCCTGTAGCAAGACAGCAGAATGCACACTGAAAGGCAGAAACATAGGTGCCTGGTGAGTTTAGACACCAACAGGGTTTTGAGGTGGCCAAGCAGGAGATTTGTGCATCATAATGGTGCCTAAAAATGGGACTTAAGCACCGTTGTGGATCCCACCCTAAGTGCCTTGTGACAAGGTGGCGCTTTGTGGGGATAAGGGAGGTTTCTGTAGTTTATAGAGCTCAGTGTTATATGTGGTATGATTAAGCAAGTAAAAGTGATACTGAAGAGAATGAATGATTGTCTTCCCCACTGCTGCTTTATGTCTGTATATGCTGCAGTTCTCATCTGAGTTCCTTTCTCCCTGGAATTTGGAAATCAAATGAGCACCAGAGTCCTGACACCCGGGAATCAATTAGGTTGCTTTAACAATTGATCAGAAAAGACTGAGGCTAATTGTCCTGGTTTAATTCTGAAAGACTAAGTAAGGCTTGCTAAGGAAAGCAGAGACTGGCTTCATACAGAGCAGGGTTAGAAAAAAGCAGCTTTCCTTATGGGGGTGATGTGCAATAGGGAAGCTGGAAGCTGTAGGCCGGAAGACTGCAGGCTGAAAAGTCCTGGCTGGGGAACCTGCATTTCAACATTGGGGTTTGTGTTTGGATTATTCTGGTGCACATCCTTTCCTAGCTCAGTGAAGGACATTTGTTTCTACTCTCAGCTGTGGGAGAAAGCATGTGTGACTTTTATTTTATGAAAGCCAGACCTACTGCTTGAATAGAGTGTCCCTGAGTCACGCCTCCTGTGAGTTGAGGTTCATATGCAAGTGAACTCTTAAGAAGGCAGTACAGCATTTACCTGGTAAAAATGCTACAACTAGCTATGTTGGGGCTCTCTTTAAAAACTACTCTTTTCCACCATCTTGATACTTCTTCAGATATTCTCAGTTTGGGCTACAGTTTATTTGTGTCAACTCTGCACAAAGATGAGTGGTTAACTTCTTAGTTGTAAATGTGTGAAAAATTATATGCCTTTTCACATAGCCAGATTTTTAGATTCTCTCTTGCACATATCAATTAAAAAGAGAATTCTTTTCCTATGAACATTTGCCTGGTGTTTGGGCCTCCGAGATTCTAATATGAACTCAGGGGAAAGTGCATGGAAAAACTTTTGCACAAATTCAGTAGAGAATGTCTTACTTTCCTATTATAATATTATTTGTAGGAATATATTAAAATGTTATCAGAACTAAAATTTAAATAGAAAGATTGCATCATAGGTGAATAGGCAGCGCAGAACTTATGTATTTGAAAAAGTAAAATGGTTTTAATATGAGGTGGACTTCTTTTTTTACTTTTAAAACAACCACAGGGAAATCAGATACCAATACTTGCATTAATGTAGCATAAAGGTCTATGACTAACATACTGCCCTTACTGGGGACCTGATTCAGAGCTTATGGCATTTAACAGCAACCTTTCCACTGACTTAAATGGGGGTTGGATCATAACCTGGGAGCATTGGAGCGCTGTACTACCCTCTGGGAAGATAGTACAGTTGCTCCACCCCCCATCTCCTATGCACCCAATGAGGCCTGCAAGTTAGTGAGGAAGGAACTATTGTTCTCATCACTTCCCTGTCCTTTCATGATCACCCCTTGAGTGACTTGCAGCATAGTGGTGTAAGGAGAGAACAGTCCTTTGTCAATTTCTCCTCTCTCACTAATACAGCCCTTTCAGTCATAGGTAGTATCTTCTTTTTTTAAAAGTCTTGTGCATGTAGTTTTATATTTGACAGCTTAAGCAGTTGATTACATACCACAAAATATACAGGATGAGCAGCGTAAACAAATGACTATTACAATAAGATCCTTCACCTTTTCATTTCCTGACTTCTGAATGGTTAAAATGGAAACATTACATAAAAATGAGGTGTTTTTAATGTAATACATGAGAATGGATGGGCTGGTTTGGATAAGACTTTTTCTGAAAATATTTTCTGAATCTTTACCAGAAACTTAAGTTATGTCCACCTTTAGACTGCTATTTCTCTTCCTGATTTCCTCCACATTGGGTAAGATCTTTCCAAGTATATATTTCTCTGATGAGATACATAGACAGAATGACAGCATCTAGTACAGTTGGGCCCTGGTTCACCAGTAGGGCTCCTAGGTGTTATGGTAATACAAATAAATAAGAATAGTGACAAATAAACAGTGTTGTTGTAGCCGAGTTGGTCTCAAGATATTAAAGAGATAAGGTTGATGAGGTAATATCTTTTGTTTCTGTTGGTGAGAGAAACAAGAAGAGCTCTGTGTAAGCTCTAGAGCCTCTCTGTCTCACCAGTAGAAATTGGTCCAATACAAGATATTACCTCACCAACAAATTGATGATCCAATGTGAACTGTCTGGGTGGGTATGTATGTAGTAGATGCTTTGCATTTCTAGAAGAAATACCCAAATCCTGGTTTGGGGAAGCACCCTCACTGTTTTCTACTACTGGAATAATGCCGAAAGAAAGAAACACGGAAATATTGACTCAATCAGAATAATGATGCAGGTTGAATTCTTTGTTTCTGTTTGTTTTAGCCTATTTCTACAAGTGACTGGTAACTAAAAATCAAGAACATTTAATGTTTACATGATGTAAAATAATGGTATTAGTCTGAACAGCCTACAGTAATTGAAAATTAATCTCTTTTCCGATCAGGGCTGAATAAATTATTCATGCTGGAATTTGCATATGGTCCATAAAAGATCTCGATATAGATAATACGAATCCATTAATGTGTACCATATAAAGCCATTTTTGCAGACCTGTTGTCCTTTCCCTTATTTTAGCTTTTTCTCACCACACAATTTTATGGAAATAGCTGGCAAACCTATCGTTTCTTTATCATTCAGAGTATTTGCCATCTATCACAAAGTATTTCACTGATATTTGTATGAATCATCCAGATGTATGCAAATAGCAAGAAATTGTTTTAAAAGGTTTATTATGATCATCTTCAAGAAGCCATGTCCTAAGGCAAATACTGATGATTTACATGATTACAGTCTCTTCTACCAGGTTATTAAATTAATTTCCATGTTAATTAGGGCCCATGGCAATGATTATACTAGCAAACTGCTTTGCTAATTGCATTTTGCTATGTTATTGTATTAGATTTGATATTTTAATATTAAGATCCGTATATTGCCAATACTCTATAAATAATACAGCTGATTAATGGAGATAATTCTTACAAACTCCAGCCCACTATATTACTGTACTATTAAGTCACATTTATAATTTGAAGTTGAACAAATACAGTGAAAAAGTATAACAAGAACTGGAAGTTTTAAATAGTTATTCAATAGTACTGAGTTTTAAACTATTGTCTTGAAGCCAACTTGGACTTGATGAACATAAATGATACTATCAACCTAAGAAAAAATGTACAAAAAAGGTAGTGATCTATGAGTGTCAGAACTACTGTACCCAATACAATAAAAGCAATAGTTGCCTTTTGTCATGCAGGATGCTTTGGATAAGAGTAGAGGCAATAATGAAGTATCAGACTGGCTTCATCCCTCTCCAGACTATTGTATTCTGTCAAAATATTTCTAGCTCTAAAACTTAAATGAGATTGTGGAAAAGTGGTCCAAAGTTCTGTTTTAGTTTTTATAACAGTGAACAGAATTTGCTCTCGAAGAGGTTCTCATATCGCTGGCCTCTTTGTTCTGCTTCAACCTCCATTTCATCCTGACACACTGGCCTCATTAGGGAGTGTGGTTCCACTGTACTGGGGATCAGAGGGATTTGCAGGTATAATCATTACTATTCTCAGATTGTTTGCCCATCAGTCAGCTGATTGAGGCCATTTTTTCCCTCCATTTATGCCTGTGGTTTCAGAGGCTTGCTTTTGGCTATTTAGGAAGGAGTTAGGAATAGGAGCTGGTAGGTTTGACCCATTTCTGTTGGGGTCTGAGCAGCCTGCACTAGGAAACATGGTCACCTTTCATTTAGGGTGGGGAAGGAATTTTCCCTCCTTTGAAGAGAGGACAACCCACCTGCCTTTGTGGTATGTCGTTCTCTGCAACTACTGAGTCCCTTTCATTCCTCTTGGTGACGGGTCAGCCATCTCCAGGTTTTGAATTAGGACATTTGCCTGGAGTGGGTTGTAAACCTAGAAAGTTGCATTGCTTTAATTAGGAATTAATTATTTGGAAGTCTGTATGGCTGATTAGGTTAATTGGACAGGTATGCATGAATAGAGCTTAGGGTAGGTCCATACTTACCCGCCGGGTCGACGGGTGGCGTTCGACTTCTTGGAGTTCGAACTATTGCGTCTAATCTAGACGCGATAGTTCGAACTCCGGACGCGCTCCCGTTGACTCCGGAACTCCACCACCACGAACGGCGGTGGCGGAGTCGACGGGGGAGCCGCGGACTTCGATCCCGCGGCGTCAGGACGGGTAAGTCAGTTGAACTAAGGTAGTTCGACTTCAGCTACACTATTCACATAGCTGAAGTCGCGTACCTTAGTTCGACCCCCCCCCCCAGTGTAGCCCAGGCCTTTGAAGGGATGTCTGTATAGGCCATGGTGTTGGTAGTAAAAGCACTGGAGTCAGGGATAGGATCCTTAGCTCTCCTACCTCCTTTGCAAATGCACTGGCTAGCAAAGCTCAGATGGAACACCAGGGGAAATTATCTGTGCCACATATAAAGCTGATGCTCCACCCCTCACCCTGCAAGGAGGGAACAGGTTGTGACTCAGTCACAATGTGGTTTCTGGTCTGCTCCTGGGGCCGTACAACTACATGCTGCCCCTTGCTCAAGGATCAGAGACAACCTTTCCTTTTGGTGGAGGCAGGGGAGGGAAGTGTATATGTATTCCTATTCAAATTTCTCATGCCTTAAACATTACCCTGAACGCATCAAGACTGCATCAATCTGAAGAACTGAAAATTACTAGATCAAATGTTAGTCACAGTTCCATGCTTAGGACCAGCTGAAGCAACCAAGCATTAGTATGGCACAATATCTGCATCAGTAAAGGCATATGGACATATTGTATGTAATAATGTGAGAATTATCCACAGGACAATTTCTCAGCCCTCAAATGAAGAAATGGTGCTATTCAACAATTTCAGTTCTTATTACTAAGTTTGTTCTTCCAAAGAGGTAGAAGCTCTCCTGCTACCTCACACCTAGCAGAGCTTCTAATTGTATTTGATCTCCTTTCTTACTTTGTGGGCCCAGGCTGTAACTACCTCAACTGACTCTTATTCAAGACAGTCCAGCATCAGACACAAATGGGGTGTATTGAACCAGCTCTCCAGTTAATTGACTCTGTAACTGGGATACCATCTGGAAGAATGTCAAGCTGACTGACAATTTGTGAAACTTCTCTTAGCTTTAAAATTGTATTGTACACAAAGCTGCTGGACCCCAAAAACTCAAGGATAACATCACAGGTCCAAGCAAAAGTTCTCAATGGCAGCAGCAGCCAGCAATTCCATTATTGATTATTCCTTCAACGCCATAATTGTGCATGGCATTCTACAGGCAAATAACGATATGAAGACTATGTGCTGAGGAGATTATAATTTACAGTAAATTGTTTAAACATGTGTGGGATGCGGACAAGTTTGCTATGGGGAGAGATAGATAAGTGCTTCATTGATAAGATGCAATAATGTGTTTGATTAATGTGATGAGGCATCATTAAAAACATTAACATGTTTTTTCTTAATGTTTCTTCCTTCTACCTTCCATTACCCTCACTCAAGGGGGGACACGATCTGGTGCATGTACTAAAATATAAGGATTAGGGGTTTTTTTGGGCCATGCAGTAAAATTAAGTCTTATCCTGTGGTCATTTATGTACTTAAGCACCTACTGATAAGCCATCTGTTTTGAGTTTGGTGAAAGTACTAAACATTCACTCAGAGCCCTTAGAGAATTAGCTATATTAGTTGCTATGGACATTCAGGATCTATTACCCTGCTGTCATGCTGCTTGTCTATTAACCTCTAAGGTAATAACCAGCTAGGTAATTACAAGGCACAGGGAGAAATTACTAACTAAAACTTTCAACACTTTTAGATTAGCCTTATGGAAACAGTTATAACACAAATAGAAACAACACGAATAGAAAATGAAAATATTTATTGAATGTGTCCATCCCAGTCGTCTCTTTATTAACAAATTTATTCATTCAGTGAATAGTCCATTAGTCATTCTTGGTCCAGCCTGAGACCACACCTTTTTTTTTTTCCTGCGTAAAATTGAATGTGTACATACGTCATACCTGGTTGTCCACTGCCTAGCTATAGCACAGAGTACACACCTTCGGCTGTATATTGCCAGACATTTTTAAGAAGCCCTCACTAAACTCAATGGGAAGTTCTAATAAATAATCAGGGGCATGATGAAGACGTTAGTTTCTTTACATGTAAGGGTAAATGGCATTTAAGGAGTATATAATATACACCTCAAATCCCACTTTTTTCTATTTAATGAAGCTCAGAATCAGTCCCATAGCACAGTGGAGAAAAAACTGTCTTAATCTGTGCACCAAAGGGCTTATAGTCAAATAAAGGCACGTGGTGACAAGTGAGTATAATTGATGATAGAAGGAGAAAAATTAGGGAGGATGAAAGTAACCGTTCGGAATTCATGGTTATATCTAGACATGTGACAACTAGCTGATTTGAAGTCTGCTGATAGTATTCCCATCAAAATATATCATGAGAGAAGTGTCCCATTTAAAAATCATCAAACTGAAGGAATCATTTGATAACTTTTTCCAATGTCACAATTTTGAAGAAATGTCATGAAAAATGGGTCATAGCTGAAGCTAACTGTTAGCGTCTGGGACCCCAGACTGGAGGCAGGCGCGCTCCCCAGCTCCCCCCTCACCGTGCTCGGGTTCTGCTGCTCCCAGGAGTGTGAGCCGCCGGAGCGCAGGGCCCTGAGCCTGATGTGCGAGGGGCGGCGGCGGCGACTCACACTCCCAGGAGACGCAGAGCCTGCGCGCGGTGAGGCGGGAGCTGGGGGGTGCACGGGGACTGCCGCCTGCATGCATCCATTGCAGGAACCTCACCGCGCTCGGGTTCTGCAGCTCCCGGAAGTGTGAGCCGCTGCTCCCCCCACCCCCCCGCAGCTTCCCCCACCCCACAGCTTCCCCCCTCCAGCTGCCTCAGCCTCCACATGGAGTTTTGCCTCCACGTGGAGCCAGTGTCTGACCAGCATTGGCCTGGTAAGGGGAGTCCCAGGGCCCTGTCAGGGAGCAGGGGGAGGGTTGGATGGGTCAGGAGTTCTGGGGGCCCTGTCAGGGAGTGGGGAGCGATTGGATGGGGTGTGGGAGTCCCTGGGGGTCTGTCTGGGGGCAGGGGTGTGGTTAAGGGTTAAGGCAGTCAAGGGACAGGTAGGGGGTGGGGCTCTGGGGGGGCAGTTAGGGACAGGGATCCCAGGAGGGGGCAGTCAGGGGACAAGGAGCGGGGGGGCAGGTTGGGGGTTCTGACCAGGGCAATCGGGGTGGGAAGTGGGAGGGAGTGGACGGGGGCTAGGGCAGGTCTCTCCCCTCTTTTTTGATTGTTGAAATATGGTAACCCTAGGCGAGGAGGGAGCTGGGGGGCATATGGGGGCTGGCGCCCACATACATCCACTGCAGCCTGCAGAAACCCCCGGGGGGGCACCGGGCCGCAGCCTGGGCAGGAGGGTGCAGCTGCTCCCGGCTAGCGGCACTGCTGCCTTTGCAGGGCTGCTGCCCCCCTGCACCGCGCCGGCTCCTCCATGGCTGGGGCTCGCTGCTGATGCAAGCAGGACGCTTTGGCTCTCTGGTGCCTCCAAAAGGCGACTTCTCCCTGCGGAGCTGCTGCAGCGGCCCAAGCCCAGCAAAGCCAGTGAATGGACTCGGGGTGTGGGCCACCTGGGTGGGGTGGGGAGGGGAGGGCTCTCAGGGGGGCTGTGGACCCTCCAGGGGAGTTCAGGGAGCAGGGAGGGGGGAACCTGGTCTGGGATGCAAGGTGGAAGTTTCACCTAGGGCACAAAATATCCTTTCACCAGCCCTGCCCCAGGGGGTGCGTGCACCCCAGGTTAAGAACCACTGAACTAACCTGATAAGATCTACATTTTAATTTAATTTTAAATGAAGCTTCTTAAACATTTTAAAAAACGTGTTTACTTTACATACCACAATAGTTCATAGAGTTATAGAGAGAGAGATTCTAAAAATGTTAAAATGTATTACTGGCACGCAAAACCTTAAATTAGAGTGAATGAATGAAGACTCAGCACACCACTTCTGAAAGGTTGCCAACCTCTGCTTTGAATCATACTTCACTTCAGAAAAATACTTCTAAAACTCACAGCTTCACAAACAACAAGGATGTTCTGAAGTGAATAGAGGGGATTTTTAGGGGAGGTGTCTGACTCCACATGCTTTATGAAAACATGCTTATGAATATAATGTAACTGAATATGCTTTATGCAAAAGGTCTCTTGTAAGGTATCATTATAAAGCGTATAACCTACTATGTTCATCCTATTTGTATGCATGTATAATTCTTGTATCTGAAGCTAGAAATATGAAGTATAACTCTTAGGTCCTATTGTAATTATGCAAAGTGTGGACCCATTAATGGTGGTTTAGAATCTTGATGGCTCCCATTGACTAGGACAATTGGTTGCAAATGGTTTATTTACTTGCAAGCCTTCCTGTGTACATGCAGACCAGCTGGTGGGTAACGAAGAATGTGGTCTCACAGGGACATGTGACCATATCATAATGAAATCCATCTTAAATCTGGTACTTTTCCATTTAGATAGGGACCCAGAGAGACAAAAGATTCCTGCCCTGTGCCAAAGCTATAAAAGGGGGTGGAGAAGGAGAAAGAGGAGGCCAGTCATGAGAAAACCCCTAGTTACCACCTAAGATGTCTGCTGGAACTAACAAGGACTGTACTGGGGAAAGGATTGGCCCCAGACTAGGAAGGAGTCTAGTCTGTGAAAGAAGCTTATTGGAACATTTCTGAGGGTGAGATATTACCGGTAATCAGTTTCTTAATGTATTAGGCTTAGACTTGCATGTTTTTGCTTTATTTTGTTTAGTGACTTACTTTGTTCCGTCTGTTATTACTTGAAACCACTTAAATCCTACTTTTTATACTTAACAAAGTCACTTTTGTTTATTAATGAACCCAGAGTAAATGATTAATACCTAGGGGAGCAAACAGCTGTTCATATCTCTCTATCAGTGTTATAGAGGGTGAACAATTCATGAGTTTACCCCATATAAGCTTTATACAGAGCAAAACAGATTTATTTGGGGTTTGGATCCCATTGGGAGCTGGGTGTCTTGGTGCTGGAGTCAGGTAACCTGCAGAGCTGTTTTCACTTAAAGCCTGCAGCTTTGGGGCCATGCACCAGACCTGGTTCTGTGTTGCAGCAGCCCAGCGTATCTGGCTAAACAAGGCAGGGTTCTGGAAGTCCCAAGCTGGCAGGCTAAATGGGATCAGAGGTAATTTCAGCACATTAGGTGACAGTCCCAAGGGGATCTCTGTGATCAAACCTGTCACAGTGTCATACTGAGAGAATGTAAGTGGAATTTCCTAGGGATCCTGATAGCCAATAATTCAGGAACACTCGTCATGTTCCCTTGTTGGGTCTTCTCTTGCATTCTCAGAGGCCACAAATTATTAATTCTTCACTTGTTCTCAAGTTTTTCTATTGTAATGCTAGGTCACGCTTATACTCTTACAAACAGCTTTAACTGAGATTAATTATCCTATCTCTTAAGCACTATATTAATTAGATACATCTCTGTACTGCTACCTAACACAGTTTAGTAACTGACTCTAGTGACTCTAAAAGATACATCACCTATATTAGCAGCAAAGAATCCTGCATCCGAAGAAGTGGGTATTCACCCACGAAAGCTCATGCTGCAAAACGTCTGTTAGTCTATAAGGTGCCACAGGATTCTTTGCTGCTTCTACAGAACCAGACTAACACGGCTACCCCTCTGATACTTGATCACCTATATTACCTTCTTTCTTGGTGACATTCAGTGACTAAGGATCAGATCCATGCTACAATGGCAGCCATAGGACACTGATGAATTGAAGGCCTTACTCTAGGTGTCTCATTAAATAAAACCACTATTGGGTTGAACAGCATCATGTACTTCAAGTAGCAGAATTGTTTTAAATTTCCGAAGTTAGGTGCAGCTGTAATTTCTATGTAGCACAGTGGGGGAAAAATGAATTTGGAGTGTCTCTCTAAACTAGGCCCAAGAGCAGAGGCTGATGGATCACGCAGTCAACTGCTTGAAGCACATGGTAGGTCTAGAACTAGAAGTGGGACTGAATACTCTGTGCTTTTATTAAACCTTGCCCCTGACTTCATGCTTCTATTGTCTTTCCCTTTTGTCACAGTGCCTTTCTTTATTCTCTGGAGCATGTAAAACAAACTGCTAAATATTGGGCCAGGTCTTTCAACTGGTGCAAATCAGTACATTGCCACTGAAGTCAACAGTGATTTACGCCAGCTTAGGATCTGATCATTGTGTTATTTATACTATTTAACATCAATTATGTATTCATTCAAAACATTAGCTGAGGCCAGGCTCACCTTCCTTTAGCTTCAGATCAACAGCTGCCACCCTTAAAGGTTTGCCTGTTAAATAATTATATACTGTTGCTTCTGTATTTGCAATATATTTGAGGTAACATCCTGTAGTAACAATAAGAAATTAAAGAAAATACTGCTAATACCACATTAACTCTTATCTATTTATCCAGTCAAAATTGTGAGGTTTTAAGGACGGTCACTATAGGACACACTCTATAGTGAAAGGTGGAATGTAATACCTGGAGAGAGAGAGAAAGAAGCCTCTAAAATCATCTTAGATTAGAAAAATTGTCTCTGTGTAGGTGTGGTTTGGAAGTATTTCTTCTTTGTCACAAATAGGCTAAGAATGTACAATCCCTGCACCTGATTTTTAAAGTCCATCGTATAGCTGAGAGTAAAATCAAGGTTTAATGTTCTAGCTCTGACACCACAGATATTATCATTAGCTATTCCAGATGAGAATGTGTGACTGGTAATAACTTTGCTGATTCTTTTAAAGTGACTAGCAATATAATTCCCTTTTCATAGAGATCTATAGGGTACTTAGTTCCCAAAATGTAACTTATATCACTTGTGTTTCTGATTCTTGAAGGAATAGTCAATTATTGCAGTTTATCTGGAATAAACTAACTTTAAATTTTGCGTGATCGTGTGGTTATATCTGGACTTTTTCTGCTTTTGTTGAAATCTATCCAGATGAAACTAATGAACCTGATGGAAGGAAGGAAGGAAGGAAGGAAGGAAGGAAGGAAGGAAGGAAGGAAGAACAGCTTCAAGCAAATTAGGTGTATGTAAATAACACATCCCTTACCAAGAAAAAGACTTGCATGAGAGCAATACATGACAAGATTCAGGATGATAAATGTTTATCAATAACACTTTAAGTGGCTCAAATCAACAGTGTTATAAACAATCTGGCCAATCTAATTCCTAATTGAAATGTATTTGAATTATTGCCATTTAATGGACCTTTTGTATGTGCCCCAAAAAAGGCAAACGAGGTTTCCAGCAAAAAGCATCGATCTTTGTGAATTCCTAACCTGCTGAATGATATACAATATATAAAGATATTTTACTGGAATTGAAAAAAGCCACATTTCTAATGTATAAATAAAAGACATATGCCCCACATACAGCGGAAACATTTAGAAGTGTGGCAGAATGGCCTCAAAGTTCAAAGCTGTCATATAAAAGCTTCTGTTATACAGGTAAAGATTTACCTGAAATGACAGATAAAGAGGTGATTTACTGGGATTGTGGAGAGCTGGAATTAAATATACAGTTTTAGATTGCTTGAATTACTCTAACCAGAGATGGAATAGCCCACTTTAGAACATAGTGAGCTCTTTAATAGGACAAAACTTTAAAATCTATTCCATGAAGTCTGCAATTAGTATCTTCTGTTCTCTCTTTAATGGACTAAAATAAAAGGTGGCTAATTATTTTATTGAAATTTCAAGAGATTTTTTTTAAGTCATTTGAAGGATGCCCTTGGTTATTTCTTTCTGTCAGTTCAATAATGCCCACTCAAACTCATTTAACATTTTTTTTAAATAAGTCTAGCAAGGCAAGAAAATAAAATATTGACTCCTTTGGTTTATTGCTATAGGCAAAGCTAGCCTATATATACAATTCCAGGAATAGAGTATTTTGCAGGAGGGAAGAAAAGGTTATCAAGATAAGCTGTACAACATTGAGGTTATGAAGGCTACTAAAAACATGAAGTCTGTTTTGAAATCTAGTCTCTTGGACAATTGAAAAAAAATATTTGCCACATATAGATTAGATTTAGACATTATGGCGATAGGCAATGTTCTGAAAACTTAGATAAATGCATCTGATTGCCCAGATTTACAATTCTGGTTAAGAAGATACCATAATGTCACCTGATGGTAGAGCCAGCCATTCCTCACATGTTAACCATTGGCTTACTAGAGCACACATCACGCTCAGCTTGCATCATTTCACTTCCATGGGCACAGCAAATTAGGTCCATAGGAAAATGGGAAAATCAGGCCCATAACATACTTTTTTTTGTTTGTTTATGGAATTGATTATTGTGGACAGATATGTGTTTCCTGCACCTGTAAGTCCATGAAATCAACAATCAAATGTAGAGAGAGTAGCTTACAAAAAGAGAGATCATAGTAGACATAATACTGAATATAATAATAGCTAAAGAGAAACTAGCATTTAGCATTCCATATTAATTTTGTTGTATTTTAGGGGCACCTAGAGCATATAGATGGAGGGGGAGAGAGGGATCTAAAAGAAATAAGCAAATAAAACTACTTTATATTTCTGTAAATCTTACATCTGAGGAGCTCAATGCACTTTACTCACATTTTTGAACCCTCTGGAGTAGGTAAACATGCAGATGGTGGGAAATGAAATGCAAAGAGGACAAGCCCCAAAGCCAGCATTTTTGGATTTGTGCAAAGTTAGGCACATACGTCCATACTTTGGCACTTATTTAAAAATGGATTGATTCTTAGAGGTGCAGAAAAATCACAGTTCCATTTATGAAGATGCATTTAAGATGTTTGTCCTGCAGTGACTCACTTAAGACTGCACATTGATAGAGCAGGGACTAAAATTCACATCTCTTGACTCCCAATCTTGTGCTTTAACTGTTACCCCTTATTTCCTCCCTTCATAGTTAAAGTTCCATGAAAAAATAATTGTTTCAGAAACTTGGAGGACAGTCATTGTGACTTAAGTAAACAATGTTTGTCCTGTACATTGGGTTTTTTTTAACAAGTTTCCTCCCTTTTTTCCACAAAGCAGTGTTTCTTTTATGAATGAATGTCCCATACTTGGTATCAAGAGTTCTAGAACTAGCAGGTCGAAGACACAGCATGTGAAAATCTGTTATTGTTACTTAACTGAACAATGTTTTAAAACCTGCAGCTGTTCCCAGTATGAGACCTAGCTGATTATTTGTTTAATGATCACCCTCAGAGCTGTGTTAATAGATCGGGAGGCTTTGGATATAAAACTGTTAATCTGCAAATGACTTGCTTGCTGTGTCACTTGTTTAATCTGGTAGAACTGTGGATTTTTGTATTACTATTTTTCTTTCTATTATAAATATTTTCCTTGTAACAAAGGGTTGGAGATTTGAGTGACACAACTTTGTTCTCTCACAGATTGCTTATAAAAATTGATAACCATTCCCAGATGAGATTTTTTTTCTAGTTACCACCCATATATATGACAGACTTCAAATGAGTAAGATAGATAATCAGGAGGTTATAGAGGCTGATTTAGGCAGCATCTCTTGCATCTCACAGTAAAAAAAATAATCCATCAGTGATCTGTAAACGCTGTAGCTAGCTAGAAAATATGATGGACTGCAAATTTAAACAGTAATAAAAATACAAAACAGAGACTTCTCTCTCTTCCCCACACCCCCTCCTCAAAGGAAAACTCCCCAACTTAATTTAATATATAATGTTGACTGTGCTGCATATATGCAACAGGCCAACAGTAGTCATAAGGGAAGGAAATGTTCTGCCTTCTTACTTAACATAGTGTTAGTTGGAGGGGCGGGATAGCTCAGTGGTTTGAGTATTGGCCTGCTAAACTCAGGGTTGTGAGCTCAATCCTTGAGGGGGCTACTTAGGGATCTGGGGCAAAAATTGGTCCTGCTAGTGAAGGCAGGGGGCTGGACTTGATGACCTTTCAAGGTCCCTTCCAGTTCTAGGAGATTGGTATATCTGCAATTATTACCCATATTACCTTAATTAGTGTTGCATGGAGTGTTTCTTCTGACAATGGCAAGCAGGGCTTTTATTAATTTTAAAGCCTTCAGACAGAAACAGTGCCTCTTTAAATTACTTAGTTTAATATTTGGGCTTTCTTAATGTTTGACAGATTGGTAGCAATTAATGTGTACAGTGTGATTATCCACATAGTGTCAGAAATTACTGGCTGTCCATAGTATAGCTCAGATAGGATGACTTGACCCGATTTAACTAGACTCATAGACTTTAAGGTCAGAAGGGACCATTATGATAATCTAGTCTGACCTCCTGTACAATGCAGGCCACAGAATCTCACCCATCCACTTCTATAACAAACCCCTTACCTATGTCTGAGTTATTGAAGTCCTCAAATTGTGATTTGAAGACCTCAATAGAATCCTCCAGCAAGTGACCCGTGCCCCATGCTGCAGAGGAAGGCGAAAAACCTCCAGGGCCTCTGCTAATCTGCCCTGTAGGAAAATTCCTTCCTGACCCCAAATATGGCCATCAGTTAAACCCTGAGCATGTGGGCAAGACTCACCAGCCAGCACCCAGGAAAGAATTCCCTGTAGTAACTCAGATCCCAACCCATCTAACATCCCATCACAGACCACTGGGCATACTTACCTGCTGATAATCAAAGATCAATTGCCAAAATTAGGCTATCCCATCATACTATCCTCTCCATAAACTTATCAAGCTTAGTCTTGAAGCCAGATATGTCTTTTGCCCCCACTACTCCCCTTGGAAGGCTATTCCAGAACTTCACTCCTCTAATGGTTAGAAACTTTCATCTAATTTCAAGTCTAAACTTTCTAGTGTCCAGTTTATATCCATTTGTTCTTATGTCCACATTGGTACTAAGCTTAAATAATTCCTCCCCCTCCCTAATATTAATCCCTCTGATATATTTATAAGGAGCAATCATATCCCCCCTCAATCTTCTTTTGGTTAGGCTAAACAAGCCAAGCTCTTTGAGTCTCCTTTCATAAGACAGGTTTTCCATTCCTCGGATAATCCCAGTAGCCCGTCTCTGAACCTGTTCCAGTTTGAATTCATCCTTCTTAAACATGGGAGACCAGAACTGCACACAATATTCCAGATGAGGTCTCACCAGTGCCTTATATTATGGTACTAACACCGCCTTATCTTTGCTGGAAATACCTGAGGCATCCTATAACTGCTTTCGCTTTTTTAACGGCCATATCACATTGGCGGCTCATAGTCATCCTGTGATCAACCAATACTCCGAGGTTCTTCTCCTCTGTTACTTCCAACTGATGTGTCCCCAATTTATAACTAAAATTCTTGTTATTAATCCCTAAATGCATGACCTTGCACTTTTCATTATTAAATTTCATCCTATTACTATTACTCCAGTTTACAAGGTCATCCAGATCTTCCTGTATGATATCCCAGTCCTTCTCTGTGTTAGCAATACCTCCCAGCTTTGTGTCATTTAGTTCTAACTAGAACTAGAATCTATCACAAGGTGACTCTGATGTTGAAGGCAAAACCTAAAATTGCACCGGGCTAACTTTTTTCTAAAGGATGGCCTATTTTATGCAGGTATAATTTGCACTTGCAAAAATTGCATGTACCTATAATTGAAGGGCAGGTCCAAGTCATGTATTTAGAGATGCTATTACCCAGGTGTATACCTGTAATTGATTTGGCAGGTAAACATACAATATATAAAAAGTATGGCTTCAGAAAGCAAGACCAGGCCTCAACCATATTGAAAATAGTACAATTTATTCCACAGTGAATGCAGCTTTTGAGCTGCTGTTTAGGCTCTTCCACCATTTTACCAAAATACAAATACTATGCAAATAAAAACAATCAAACATTCTTGAGGCAACAAGATGTCAGTCCAGTGAGATTTATCAGTAAAATCGGTATGAGATGGTATGACTTTGGTTTACCCAAGAAGACTGCCACTATTACTACTGAAGTTCTGTTGTTAAGTTGGAGTGCACAGAAGAAGGGAAAAAAATCTGATTAATTTTATAGTAGTGATGTTGTGTCTGCAGATCGCCTCTGTGGAGGAGATTTCCAGAAGCATTTAGTGTTGGCCTAACTCTGATGTCAGTGAAATAATTTGGAATCTTCGTATTGATTTCTGTGGGAACAGAGTAAGTCCAATGTTGACTGCTTTTGCAAATCCCATCCTACAATTTTAAGTACTTTCCAAGTAGAATAAGCATTCCTTTCAAAGAAATCTCCTTATTTCAGTGGAAGCTGGCCTTAAATACCGTTTTCATGCTGCAATATGTTTCCAGTGCTGGTTTGAAATGCATGTAAATTACATCACACTGTTTCAAGGCATGAGGTGATTGTGCTATATAAAATCCCATTACTAAACTTCTTGGAACTGTAAAACATACTCTTGTCTTTGGGGACACTTGTATTGTGACCAAGAAATCCTAATTTGTTTCTATCTAACCTCCCTGCTAAATTAGAGTCAATTACTACTTAGTCAGATCCTAAAACTCCTGCATGAAACTTCTAAATACCTTGGCATGTCTAGAGTGTTTTATTTATAGGCTGCACTATAGCTAGCCATTCTCTGAAGCAGGACTTTCCAAGCTTGAAGGATGCTGAGCTCTTGCCTACTCTTACAATGCTGCAGTGGAACCACTGTAGCATTTAGTGAAGACACTACCTATACCAATGGGAAAACTTCTGTCAGTTTAAGTACTCTGTCTCCCTGAGGGGCAGTAGAGAGTTGACAGGAGAAGCCCTCCCCTTGACTTAGTGCTGTCTACACTATGGGTTAGGCTATATAACTATGGTGCTCGGGGGTCTGGATTTTTCACATCCCTGCGCGACATAGTTATACAGACACAAGTTGGTAGTATAGAGGAAACCTTAGGATCATTCTGGTTCTGTGTTTAACACTTGTTCTTGTAAGCAACTATAGAAATA
Organism: Mauremys mutica; assembly: GCF_020497125.1. NCBI lineage: Eukaryota > Metazoa > Chordata > Testudines > Geoemydidae > Mauremys > Mauremys mutica. Next base: position 49,285,374 of record NC_059079.1, on the reverse strand, counting down.
TCCTGGTAGGAGCTACTGTGGAGTAACAAGGCCTGAATTTACTCTTGCAGAATCACCACCTACCAAAGCAGTGTGGAGTGTTGTACAAGGAAATCAAGTCTAACAGGGATAAGCAAAATGAGGGGGAAGCCTTTTTTTCCCCTTTATGTTTGATAAAGAACACCTCCATTTTTCTTCAGAGTGGAGTTTTTCTGCTTGTATGAAATATATGTCATCATCGTGGAAGATTGATGGTAGGAGAATTTGTGAAATGATGACATCAGGAAACAAGACAGCAACTTTGAATAAATGAGAGTGTTGGCTACTCTTGGTGGTGGTGAACAACTGCTGTATTTCAGTGACTAAAACTATGGGTAAAGGATGTCTGTGTTAAAGATGCAATCCCTCCATCCCTTCACTAAGGGGGCGAACTCACAATAAAAATGATTTGAAAAAGCTAATAAATCCCACAACAAAACCAAGGAAAACCAAATTTGATGATATTGACTCTCCGATAAAAAACAAGCAGAAAAAAACCCCACTTTTTAACACCAAAATAAACCAAAATTAATCCCCAAACAACCCCCCTCATTTCAGGCTACTTTTATGCATCACAAATTTGCCAAAAAGGATACAAACCTGATATTTTAAAAATCCTTTTTAGGTCATCTTTTTGTCCAAGTTTTAGGCTGGTTTTCCTACTTTGTTGCCTGATGTTGTGTAACATTTAAATTGTTGCTTAATATTTAGGTTTAGTGTCGCTACATTAGCAAGCATTAGAAATTGCTTTTAAATTGTTGCTCAGATGTACTAACTAATGTGGCGATACTGATGGATCTGCAGTGTTTCATACAAATATATAAATCTTCATTTAGAAGCAAAGGCTGAACCAAAAAAAGAAAAAGTTCAGTGAGTACATTAGTGTCACACTTTCTAAAAGATTTGATGTAAAACTAATAAATTGGAGTTAGCTGCAGAACTTGCTAGGATGTCTTGCTGTGTTTCTGCAGGCCCTACAGTCATAGAAGGTGCATTCTGGGAAACTGCTGAGCATCTCCTGAGAAATATGAAGTCTTGTCTATGAACAAAACTTGCACTGGTGTAACTTAAATCAGTTTTTGAATAGATTTAATTAAACGAATGCAAAACTCTTTTGTAAATACACTTATTTTGGTTTGGGTGGCTTTTTTCAATTCAGCTTAAACTTGTTCCCAGTAAATTTAAGCTAAATAGAGAGAAGCCAGATTTATACTGATTTAAATGTATCCACAAAGCTTTGGTCACCAGTTCAACTAACTACATTTATTTCAGTAACACTTTTAGGTAAACCAGCCAGTTTTGGTATGTATTGTCTCAACTGCCTTTTGAATGTAATGGACGTTAAGGACATTCCACAGCATTGGGCCCCCAGTAATTTAGAAACAGATTATTTTTTCATGATACCATATACTATCTTCCATTATAGACCCTGTAGGAATTTGGGCTGTGTGAGGCATGAAGGATCCTGGACTATATAAAGGACCTCCAGAAAAAATTGAGAGAGAATTCCCGTATATGCCCTGATTCTGCAAGATACTTAAACACGTGCCTAATTTTAAGCATGCAAGTAGTGCCACTGATGTCTGCAAGTACTGCTATATGCTAGCAACTGCTTAAGTATCTTGCTGAATCAGGGCCAACATTTCTACCAAAAAAAAAAAATCCTTAAATATTCACTAGTGTTTTTTCAAGATTCTTCATTATGCCAAGTAATGAGCCATCTCTCTTACAAGAAGTTTCTTTCTCTCTTGGCCACTGTCAATTAATTCATGAAATGATTTGGTTTGAAAATTTTAAAAAGTGGTTAGTGAATTGGAGGTTAAAAAACATTAAATGCATCTCTAGTTAGGAAGTGCCAACTCCATAGAATCTGGACTATTAAGCCTCCAAACATCTCTGTACTTCTTGTGTGTGTAGATAAAAATAAAAGTAAACCTGTAAGTGTCAATAGTTTACTGACTCAAATCTTCTATTCAATCTAAATTGCTGATTTAGATTCAAGTGGTTCCTTAATTAGGAAACAGTGGCTAATATTCCCCCCGTGTAAGAAAAGTTCCCCTGATTGAGAGAGAGCCTGTCTGATTATAATAGCTGGTAAATGTGGCACAAAGGACTGTAGTCAAACTAAGGTAACTTTTTTTTTCTTCTCTGTACTAGGAGTTCAGCATATAATATTCAATAGCCTCAGGCACCAAATATGGCCTAAAGTGAAAGCCCTTGATCCCATATTACAGACGGTGTTTAACAAAAATCTTCTTTCCTTAACCTTTTTCACTCGACATGACTTTCAGAACTAAAGTAATAAAACACATCTGTGATTCTTATCCACAATTTCAAGAATAGAGCCAGGAACAAGAAGAAAATGGAGAGACAAAATGCATCCACCCCCATGATATAGTACGTCACTTATTAAAGTAAATTTAAATACAGATAGGACTTTAAGGTTAGGATTTCCAAAGGCCTAAAAATAAGCAAAATATAATCTATTAAAATATGCAGAGAATCAAATATCTTATGATTTATTAACTTGTTAGTAATAATACAATAAATTAATAATAATAATCTTATATTTTATAGCACCTTTCATTGGAAGGCCCACAAAGGACTTTACAAAATTCTGTACAATAGGGAAAAATATAGGGAAAATATCATACTACTGAAATATTATGAGATGGTTTTCAGGGCTCATATTTTTCCTTTTGACTGCAGTCAATAAATAGCTTGAATCAATATAGGGCTTGGGGGGAGGAGAGGTTAAGGAAGACCAAAGGCCAATCTGCTTTAGCTCTGAGGAATGTAATGTTGCAGGAGTGGATGGGAGACATAGCCCAAGAATCATGTGACTAGCTTGGGATAGCAAGGAATGCTGTGAAAGGCTTCACTGTCTAAGGAAAGATTTTTGTTGAATCTAGTTATGTTGGGGCTGTAGTGGGGCTCCCCACAACGAGAAGTATGAGAATAGGGAGGTGTGAAGGGAAAAGAAGGGTAGCAGACATGAGATGGGAACCAAACACTAGTTTCTTGTGTTGGGGCCCAAAAGCTGATAGGAGATAGTGTCTCTTTCCTTACATTGGGGAAGATATGGGCAAGCCTGGAAGAAAGGACTATTGAACTTTTTGGCCTGTGCAGTGCAAATGACTGCTGATATCAACCCTGGATGACCAGGATGATGGCTTTGGCACATGGAGGACTATAAATGAACATGTTTTATTTCTTGTTTACTCTAGAACTGTAGGACCTTTCCTTTGGGTAGAGGACCAAAGGACTGAAACCATGTCATACTACCCTTTAGTGAGAGGAGAAACTACATCTGAAGGTAAAATGAGATATGGCAGCAACCCTAAAAAGGGAAAGTGAGAACTCAAGACAGTAGTATAGGTATTCATTGATAAAGATGGCCACAGCCATATGGATTGTCAATCTGAATAGTGTTTGTCCCTATATATAAAATGCAGTGCATAACTGTGGCACTCAAGCCAAGAACATATCTGAAAGGCCCTGGATCTCATTGCTTTTAGAACAAAATGCAAAAGTGACCTATTTTACTTTAATTATTTGTTGTGGGAAATCTAAGTTTCAAAGGCGGTGGGAGGGAGACAAACTTTAAAAAGTAATATTTTTAAAAATTGGATATCAGATATATACATTGTCTAAGAAGTAGGTGAGGAGACCTCTTTGTTCCCAAGCTCCTTAGTGTTGCCTGGTAATTGATACTTCTGTTATTCTTGTAGCTGTTATGATTGATTATGGTCTTCTACAGGGAGGTGTTTCTCCAGGTAACCTGGGCCAAGCTCATGGAGGGCTTTGAATATCAGATCCCAAACTTTGATTTTGATTCTATAGCCATCATGAGACTCTGCATAGGGTGATATTTTTTTCAGTGGCCTATATTGTGGCCGGTGCAAAGGAGTTCAGTGGGATCTGGATGTCTTATTTCCTTAGGCTCCTTTCAAAATCCCAGCCTCCTTTCTTGGCTAAAATGGATTGCAGTAATCAAACCTACACTGGCATTAGGCCACCTGACAGATTCCCTTATTGCCTGATTTATGAGATAAATCCTTGGTTGCCCCTCCAGATCAGCTTTCCAGTTGATTTGTGCTATCTGAGAAACACAAAGTGGCTGGAAGTTGGACTTAAGTCTGGCACTAAATTCGTGGCAAATTTTTGACCAATTTTCAGTTATCAAAGTACAGAAAAAATATCTATACAGTACCTTACACAATGCAAAAATAGGTGTAGGATTTTTACATTCATAGACAGCACATCTCAAATGTCCAAGCAGTACTGTAACAAACAGTACTGTAATAATAATTTTTAAAAACCATAAAATATATCTGTAAAAACAGCACATTGGTATGATAGTGCTAGAATCATGGTGCTTTAGCTCCTGAAAACATGGTCCCAATTCTTATCCATCAAATACCTTCAGAGTTCTATTAAATGAAGCTCATCAACTCACTTGATCAGTAAATCTGAATTATTGTTATTTTAATAACATGGTTAAGCTGTCTTGCAGGATCAAGTGTATGCTACTACACGGTCCCTAAAGATATTCTCTACTGCTGCATTTTGCATAACACTACACTTTACCATGGGGTTTTCCTCGCCCTACCAGTGTATAGCAATTCATTAGATAGTAATGTTGATGCAGGAAGCTATTAGCAATATTTGGATACTTCTAAGGCAATCCATGTAGGAATACCAGGACTAATCCTTTAGTATAATATCTATTATAAATCTTTTATTAAAAGAAAAAAATCAGAACATAATTTTATCCTTGGATACATATACATAGCTTCCATTGAAATAACTGGAAGTTGCAAACATGTAACTGAAGGCAGAATAGCACTTAAATACATATATAACTTTAGGCAAATGAGTAATCCCATCCATATATATATATACACAGTACTTTGCAATATGAGGGGGATGTTCCATTTCCACAGAGGAGAAACGTTGGATGCACTCAACAGTAACTTTTTGAACACCTAATCTTGGTCAAATAGAATACATACAATATTCTATCTAGAAAGAACATTTTTCTACAGTGGGGAAACCAGAGGAGATGGATTTGATTTTTCACTGAGTATTTAAACCTATTGAGTTTGAATATTATTGGCATTGGTCAGATTACTCCCATGATATTCATAGACATTTAGGGCCAGATGGGATCTTTGTCATCTAGTTTTACCTTCTTCATATCATGGGTCATAACATCTGTTTGAGCTAAAGCATATCTCTTTTTAAAGGACACCCATTCTTGATTTAAAGACTTCAAATGCTGGAATCCACCACATCGCTTGTTGAACTGTGACATGAATAAAGAAATTTGAAACTCCCTCCATTCCCTAGTTAGTAATATCAGACGTTAATATAACTGAAAAAATCAGGTGGCAGAGTGCTTTTTATTTATTTATTTACTTTACATTGACCATGTTCTTTTAAGAGCCAATCTTTCAATGCACAACTTTTTGCATGTTCAAAACTCATCTGGGCATTAATCCTTCATGCTTCATTGAGGCACCTTTTAAAAACTTAGCCCTAAAAGTTAAGGTTTCAAAAAATACCTACAAAATTCTAGCATGTAATGATTAGTTTATTAAATTCCATTTCGTTCTTCTTTTTAATCCAACCCAGAGAGGTCCAAAGCTGTTCACAAATTCCCAACTGTGTACATGGATCCAATTGTCTAAAAAGGGAGCAAAGTTGTTCTCTATCATGCTCAACTGGCTCTGAAGCTACATTTTGCTTCTTTGCCTACTGCCTGCAGCCCTCAAGTGCATTGTCTGTGCAGAATACTAGTGTATGGTAGGTACTCAGTCATAGGACCTGAATGTTTTATGCCTGAAGGAATTGTAACAGTATGCATACTGTTCAACTTCTCCAGAGTACTAGACTTTTCTTTCCCTTGGTAAGGTGAAACCTCTGTCAAAATCTTGTCATATTGTCAATATTAGAAGATGAAAAGCAAAAAGTAAACAGAGGCATAGCAAATAGTGCAATGCCTCTGTAATAGGCAAGCTGTGACTAGAAATTGGGCTGTTAAAAATATCAGCTGTTCAGTGCCTGATACTTGATGAATATGTACATGTAAAGGATGGATTAAAGGGAATGCTAAAAGTATACATGGGAAGAAAATACATTTTCTTTTATTAGTGTTGTGTGTGTTTGTTAAACATAGAACATGTTGTGGGCATAGTCCACAAATGCTGGAATCAAGGACATCCTACTCCAAAGAAGTGATTTTGCCACCCCTATTTAATTGATTCTCTGTGGCAAAGGTCAGAAAAAGATTTATTTGCAGCAACACTTTATTAAAGCTGATTCTGTAAGTCAGTGTGAAAATGGCAAGACACAAAAGTCCCCCTCTCAACCTCACCCTCAAACAACAGCAGCAAACCCCAAAAACTGGTAATTGCTATATTGCCATGGCCATAATCTCAGAATGTTACAGAGGCTCCTATAGTCAGAGGACACAGGCATTGAAGTTGCTAGGCTCAAACTCTGAAGAAGTGCCTGCTTCTGTGAGCTATTATTAAACACTTCTTTTTTCCTCAGTCTCCTCCTTCCTTTATTTCTTTCTCCACTTTTTCTTGTCTCACTTTTTAGTCCCTCACCTTCTGTCCCTTTCACCTCAATGTGCCCCTTCCTTCTTATGCCCTCGTTCTGGCACCTGTCCTCATGCCAAATAATACCAATTACTAGGTCCATACAAGCTGGTGGTAGAAGGCCTATAAAAATTAATAGGGCTTCCTTAACAGACATCATTGAGTCACCATTCCACTCTAGTACAAGCCTGTATTTCAAGGGTTGGCAACCTACATCATGCCTGCCACCTTTGGCATGTGAGCCAATTTTGCCTGGCACGCAGCTGCCAGCCAGGGACCCGGCCACCGGCCCCGCTCAGCGCATGGCCGGCTGAGAGAACGGAACACCATGCCGGCAGAGGCACACTCCCGGGAGCCGCAGAACCTGAGCGCGGCGAGGTGGGAGCCAGGGGCGCACGGGGACCGCCACCTGCATGCATCCACTGCAGGAGCACAGCTGGGGGGGAGCACCGGGTCGCAGCCCGGGCAGGCATGCCCTCCGGCTTCCCCCTCACCGCGCTCGGGTTCTGCAGCTCCTGAAAGTGTGAGCCGCCGCCACTGCTGCCCCTCCTGCAGCTCCCCCTCTCCGGCTGCCTCAGCAGGGGGAGGGTTGGATGGGTCAGGAATTCTGGGAGTCCTGTCAGGGGGCAGGGAGTGGTTGGATGGGGCATTGGAGTCCCCAGGGATGTGGATAAGAGTTGGGGCAGTCAGGTGACAGGTAGGGGATTGGGTCCTAGGGGGGGTAGTTAGGCTGGGAGGGGGTCTCAGGAGGGGCCATTCAGGAGACAAGGAGCAGGGAAGCTTAGGTAGGGGGTGGGGATCTCGGGGGCAGTTAGGGACGGGGTCCCAGGAATTGGGCAGTCAGGGGACAAGGAGCAGGGGGTGGAGGTTGGGGGTTCTGACCGGGGCAATCGGGGTGGGAAGGAGTGGATGGGGGCTAGGGCAGGTCTCTCCCTTCTCTTTTGATTGTTGAAATATGGTAACCCTAGGCGAGGGGGGAGCCAGGGGGCGCATGGGGTCTGGCGCCCGCATACATCAACTGCAGCCTGCAGGAGCCCCCGGGGACACCGGGCCATAGCCTGGCCAGGAGGAGCGGGGGCGAGGGGCGCAGCTGCTCCCCACTAGCGGTGCCGCTGCCTTTGCAGGGCTATTGCCCCCCTGCACCGCGCCGGCTCCTCCATGGCTGGGGCTCGGTGCTGCCGCAAGCAGGACGCTTTGGTTCTCCGGTGCCTCCGGAAGGTGGCTCCTCCCTGCCGAGCTGCTGCAGCGGCCCAAGCCCGGCAAAGCCAGTGACTCAGGGCAGGGGCCACCTCAATGAACCGATGTGCAAGGGAAGGGGGGGGACAAAGGGGAAGTTTTGCCTAGAGTGCAAAATATCCTTGCACCAGCCCTGCCCCAGGGGGTACGTGCACCCCAGGTTAAGAATCACTGCACTAAACTGATAAGATCTGCATTTTAATTTAATTTTAAATGAAGCTTCTTAAACATTTTAAAAAACTTGTTTACTTTACATACAACAATGGTTTATAGACTTATAGAGAGAGACCTTCTAAAAACGTTAAAATGTATTACCATCACGCGAAACCTTAAATTAGAATGAATAAATGAAGACTCGGCACACCACTTCTGAAAGGTTGCCAACCCCTGCTGTATTGTTTCTCTGTAACATCTGAATCTGGAACTACGGGTTTTTCTACACAGGGTTACGCAGAAAAATTAATCCAAATGAACTACAGGTGTGAATTTGAAGTAGATTAGTTAAATCATATTAAATCCCTGTGTGAATGCTCTTGTTCAGAATTAAAGTGGCCTTAATTTGGAAGTGAATTAAAATAAATTAAGGCTACTTTAATTCTGAATGTGTGTCCCCCTGGGGCTTGCATGCCATTTGATTAACCCACGTCAAATCCACATCTTTAGTTAATTTGGATCAACTTTCCTGGATGTCCCTGTGCAGACAAGACCTTTAAGACTACTATGCAGCACTCCTACTTTTTCAGCCACATGCTCACTATATGCATGTTGTGAATGAGAACAAGTAACATCCTACTCTATCATAGCACCAAATGTAGGGTGAGGCTTATTCCCAATTATTCTCACTTTCTGTCTTCTAAAACTGGAAGATGAGATGTGATATAGTATAGCCAATGGGTAACAAATATCTCTTACAATATACTTTGTAGTATACTGTAATGGAATTTTAAGTGAGTCACCATGCAAATGAGAATGGTAACACAATATTTTTCTAAGTATTTTATGTGTGATTTATGGCCAAAACTACAGGGAGCTTCAATCTGTATATAGAAGGAAATATCCGTTTTGGAGAATTGCTTAACCTTTATAGGATTTTAATTGGCTTTTAAAAGAAACACTTTCCAAATGATTTTTTTGGATAATGGGTGAGCTCTGAAAGACATTAACAAGGAGTGGAGGAGGATGGAAACTAATTGGAATCTTTGCTTCAATGGTATAATAAAATAGGTCTGATTCTGTCCTCCTCTCCTACCCAATCATTGGAAAGAAAATCCAGACACTGATAAGTACAGTGCTTCTGCTGGACCTTCCCCTTGTAATTGGAAAGACACCCACAAAATTCAAGAGTTAATGATAGAAATGGATAACTTTTGTTTCTTTTCAAGCATAGGTGGCATGTAATCTCAGCAACATGCTATAGTCAATCAGGACATGGTCTGCCCTAGTTGATTAGGCAATCTTGAGCCGAATTCATTTATTTCTAATCTTGAAACTTACTTAAAAAAACCAAACTTGCACTAATATAGAATATTTCATTTGAAGATCTTAATTCACTTCCCACAGATGAGGATTATCAGACCTATTAAATAGATGGAGAAACTGAAGACCAGTTAAGTGACTTGTTTAAGGACATGTTGAAAGTCAGTGGTAGAGCTAGAAAATAGAATCCAGATCTGCTGATTCAGAATTTCTGTTCTAAGCATTAGAACAAACGGTCTAGAAAAACAACCAGTGAAATCTATCTAGCTTTTTGATAGATATTTATTGCAACATTTTCATTAATAGTTCTGATGAGTAGCCCACTAACTGCTCAGCTGTAATACACTGATTTTTCCCCCTCTCCATCCTTTAACAGCCCAAAAGAAGCCTGATTGGTCCTTTTACTATTTATTTAGATTAATAAAAATTGTTAATCACTTAAAAGCACCACTAATAAACTGAAATCACAGCCTAAAGTATATCTGAAGTCTGCAGATGTGCATGACAGATTGCTCAGTTTTTAGTGGATTGTGATTACTTTTTTTTTAAAGGCTTATTGGTTATCATTGAATGGATTGAATATTTCACAGTGGCAGTAGAAATGTGAAATTGCTTTCCAATATAAATCTGATTTTTGAGCCTCTTCTTTTCTAAAATGCTCAAAGGAAACTTCCACTTAGAATTTCACCTGTATTTTCTATGGCCAACATACATGAGTTACATGAATTAGGCCTGTTTGAATCACTTTTATCTTGATATATGGGAACTGGGGAAAAATAGGTGACCATGTTTTAAAAAATCCTTCACGCCTCTTACACTATTTATCTTAAGCCTGTTCTCCTAGAATCTTCTAATGGACGTTATTGGAAAGGTCTTGGTGAGCTCTCATGTATGTGCCTAGAGTTGAGATGAGGAAAGGAGTATTTAAGAAACTATTCACAGGTAAATTAGGAATGTCAGGCTCTGTCAAACTGTAAGAGAATACCACACAACTGGTCAGAGCTAAGCTTTCTAAGAAACAAAACCAAAAATTTGAAAGCTCACTGTATGAGGTAACTAGAATGAGAGGAGATATGGAAGGACAAGCCCACTCCAACCTCTGCTTTAACTACATAGCTTACCAGATTCATAGAAGAGGGCTTCTCTGCTCTCTGAGATGTTTCACTTGTTTGTCTTATTTAGCTTTATTCTGGAAGATAATGTTACTAATTGGAAAGGTTTAACAGCTTCAGTTAATCTCTACGGGAAAATGCTGCTCCCTCCCCTCTCTCTTTTTATTTGTAGATTCCTTTATTTATTCTCTCAACTGTATTAAATGTTTCATAGTTAACCTGCTCCATTGGAATGTCACCTAGATGAGAAGGTGGTGTCCTCATATCGACAGGTGGCGGAGATGAGAGGATAGCAGGAACTCTTTCCATATTAGCAAGTTCTGCTGTTTTTTATAGGTTGAGATGAGTCTTTGCTTTTTCAAGCTCTCCTATTTTATTCATGTTCCCCAGGGTTTGGTTTGCAGTTTATCTTGCTTGTTTCAATTTAAGATTAGTAATGATATTTTGTTTAGAAACTTTTGAATAGGAATTTGCCTAGAATTGCCCCTGATACAGACAAATTATGTTTTTGTTTTTTAATTTCTGAAATACTGCCTGATGTCAAGAAGGTTAGATATCTGGTTTTAGTTTTATGGTTTACCTTATTACATATTGTTAAGTCTGTGTTCTAGATAACTGATTAAGTCAAAAATCTTAGAGCATTTTGTTGTAGGAGTTCAAATTGCATTGTCTACAGAGAAAGATAAAGGGGCTCTCCTTGAATGTTAAAGGGCTAAAATGTTTGGTTTTTTTCAAAACAAGGCTAATTTTAGGATAAGTGGGGAAAAATTACTCAACTTTTACTCACTATTTAACAAATAATCAAAGAGGATTATTAAAGCTAACTTTTATCTCTCTTCCTTGGGGAGTAAACAGAAATTTGAAGACAATTCATAACAACTTCTTTTTGTCAGGGACCACAGAAACAGCATGTCTTATTCCCAGTCATACAGGGTTGCACCAGATCCGGCTTTTTGTTGCAGTCATTCATACTTCACAGAAAAATGTGTATTTGATGCTTTTTCACCCAAGAAAAATATATAGGGAAGGCAGTCCTTTCCAATTCTTCATAAAGATTTCACATGCCACCAATTATACAAACATGAGTAGATGTGCAATTAAAATTTCTACGGCAAACAAATGATCCAGGTTTAGATCATGCATTGTAGTACTTAAATGAAAGAAACAAAATGGTTTGTGTGGTGTCTTTTCAAGGGTGGCAATACATTGCAAAATTACAAATATTTGAAGCCCATTTAAAACCAGTGCTAGATGGTGCACTTATTTTTGGATATTCCACTCATCTATCAATGTTTCATCCAAAGTTTAGCCATCCAAAGCCATAGACTGCAGAAGGTAAGGTGAAAGGATTTACCGAGTTGTTCTAGTACCACGTCTCTTCCAAATGTAAGATATATGTGCAGAATTAGAAAAAGTCCCTGATCCAACTTACAAAATAGACATTGACAGAACAAAGACTGGGGCACTTATGTTGCTACTGAAGCAGAGTTGATGTGTTTCAATGCCTTGAATGTGAATTTCATAACTTTTGAAAGGTTTGGCTCTGTATCAAATGCAAACTTCACTCTATTTACTGAGCTTCTAATGTTCGATTTTTATAATCCTAATGTTCTTGGTTTTTACTCTTATGTTACAGACAGTTAGCCTGGATTTAAGAATATATAATTTAGATTTTATAGTTAAGGAACTGTAATATTGGGAGACTGGGATACAATTCCCATCATTGCCATAGACTTCCTATGTGAGCTTGGGCAAGTAATTTAATCTATCTGTGCCCTGGTTTCCCATCTGTAAAATTAGAATAAGATTTGCTTTCTCTCCCTTTGTATCGTCAGTTTAGATTGTAAGTTCTACAGGGCAGTGACTCTCTTAGGCCTGGTCTACACTAGGACTTTAATTCGAATTTAGCAGCGTTAATTCGAATTAACCGCGCACCCGTCCACACCAGGAAGCCATTTAATTCGACATAGAGGGCTCTTTAGTTCGAATTCTGTACTCCTCCCCGACGAGGGGAGTAGCACTAAATTAGGTGTGGATGCAAATCGAACTTAGTAGCTCCGGGAGCTATCCCACACTGCACCACTCTGCTGATGCTCTGGACAGCAGTCCGAGCTTGGATGTTCTGACCAGCCACACAGGAAAAGCCCCGGGAAAATTTGAATTCCTTTTCCTGTCCGGACAGTTTGAATCTCATTTCGTGGTTGGACATAGGGGCGAGCTCAGCAGCACTGGCAGCAATGCAGAGCTCTCCAGCAGAGGAGTTTATGTAATCTCTGAATAGAAAGAGGGACCCAGCATAGACTGACCGGGAAGTCTTGGATCTGATTGGTATGTGGGGCGAGGAGTCTGTGCTTTCGGAGCTGCGCTCCAACAAACGGAATGCAAAGACCTACGAGAAGGTCTCCAAAGCCATGAGAGACAGAGGATACAGGCGGGATGCAACGCAGCGCCGCGTGAAAATCAAGGACCCCAGACAAGGCTACCAAAAAATCAAAGCGGCAAACGGACGCTATGGAGCCTGCCACCACTGCCCCACCAGTGACCGTGGACTCTGACGATGGGACAGTGTCGACGGCCAGTTCCTCGGCGATGCTCGCGGACGGGGAAGATGAGGAAGGGTTTGTGGAGGACAAGGCAGGCGACAGCACTTACAACGCTGGTTTCCCCGACAGCCAGGATCTCTTCATCACCCTCACGGAGATCCCCTACCAACCCTCCCGGGCCGTTAACCCGGACCCTGAATCAGGGGAAGGAGCAGTCGGTAAGTGCTTTAAACATGTAAACTTTTATTCTTAATATTACAGGAATCTGAAGTATGTGAAAAGGAGGTCTCTATATATATGGGGATAGAACAGAAATCCTCCTGGGAGATCTCCACGAAGCTCTCCTGGAGGGAATCGAAAAGCCTCCGCAGGAGGTTCCTGGGGAGTGCTGCCTTATTGGGTGCTCCATGGTAGCACACTTTTCCGCGCCAGGCTTTCATGAGGTACTCAGGGAGCATTGCCTCCCCGAGCACGGCTGCATAGGCCCCTGGTTTGTGCTGACTTTCACGCAGCATGCGCTCTCTATCTCCTTCAGTGACCATCCTCAGGGTGATCTCGCTCGGAGACTCCTGCATCTAATTAGGGGAATTACTGTAATATTACGCCTGGTCCAAAGTATTTTTAAAAAATCTCCAGACAGACAGCGTAGCAGAGACTCAGCACGCTGCTGCGTGACAAGCGTAACGGAAACCCAAAGAATCAAATGGACACTCATGGAGGGAGGGGGGACTGAGGACGCAAGGTATCCCACAGTTCCTGCAGTCTCTGAAAAGCATTTGCATTCTTGGCTGAGCTCCAAATGCTTCTAGGGTCAAACACAGTGTCCGCGGTGGGTCAGGGCATAGCTCGGCAATTTACGCACCCCTCCCCACCCCCAGAAGTGAAAGGGAAAACAATCCTCCCTTGACTCTTTTACATGTCACCCTATCTTTACTGAATGCTGCAGATAGATGCGATGCTGCAGCACTTAACACCAACATCCTTGCTCCCCCCCCCGCCATGGGTGGCTGACGGTACAATATGACTGATACCCATCGTCATCATCAGCCTATTGGCACATGGGGCAGTGCAAAAGGACTGGTAACCATGCCGACTAGCATCAGTGAGGTCGATCAAGGGCGCCTGCTCCTAACTTTTCCTGGTAGATGGTGCAGTATGGCTGGTAACCATCCTCATCATAGCAACAGGGGGCTGAGCTCCATCAGCCCCCACCCTTCATGTGTAAAGAAAAGATTCAATTGCCCCTGGACTAGCAGAGGGATGCTGGGCTCCTGTCCTCCACACTCCTTAATGTCCTGTCTGGACTAACATAGCAGCTGGAGGCTGCCTTCCACTCATTTCTCACTAAGAAGTCACTGTGTCTTATTCCTGCATTCTTTATTACTTCATCACACAAGTGGGGGGACAATGCTATGGTAGCCCAGGAAGGCTGGGGGAAGAATGGAATGAACAGGTGGTGTTGTTGCAGGAGCACCCCCTGTGAATAGCATACAGCTCATAATTTATGCAGGATCTGACACAGAGCAGCTGTGCTCTCTGGTTCTCTGATACAGTGGTTCTCTAGTACACTTGCCCATATTCTAGGCAGGACTGATTCTATTTTTAGATACCAAAAAGGAGGGATTGACTCAGGGAGTCATTCCCAATTTTGGCTTTTGCGCCCCTGGCTGATCTCAGCCAGGGGCACTTATGACAGCAGCAAATGGTGCAGTGCAAAAGGACTGGTAACCATGATAATCTTATTACCAATTTATGGTATGGTAGATGGTACAGTATGGCTGGTAACCATCTCTGCTGTCATGCAAAAGCATGCTGCTGTGTAGCGCTGCTGGACCGCCTCTGTCAGCGGCATCTAGTACACATACGGTGACAGGCACAAAAGGCAAAACAGGCTCCATGGTTGCCATGCTGTGGCGTCTGCCAGGGCAATCCAGGGAAAACGGGCTCGAAATGATTGTCTGCCGTTGCTTTCCCTGAGGAAGGGATGACTGTCGACATTTACCCAGAACCACCCGCGAAAATGGTTTTTGCCCCTTCAGGCACTGGGATCTCAACCCAGAATTCACAGAGACAGACTAGACTGTGTTCATTGTTCGCAAAAATGTATCTTTGCAAGGAATTCACTCCCTTTTTCCCATCACACAGCTTCGACTGTCTCCAGACCTGCCACAGCATCCCCCTCACAGAGGCTGGCAAAGATTAGGCGGCGAAAGAAAAAGACACGGGACGAGATGTTCGCTGAACTTATGGGGTGCTCCCGAGCTGAGGCGGACCAGCAGAGCCAGTGGAGGGAGACCCTCTCTCTGTACCAGCGCTCACACAGCGAACGGGAGGAGAGGTGGCGTGAGGAAGACAAGCAGGCGACTCAAACGCTGCTTGGACTAATGAGGGAGCAAACGGACACGCTCTGGCGCCTTGTGCATGTTCTGCAGGACTGCAGGCAGGAGCAGAGAGCCCCCCTGAACTGTATCTGCAACCACCCTCCCCCGCCACAAAGTCCTGTCCCCCCTCACCCAAAATAACCAGAAGGAGGGGCGCCAGGGGCCGTGAAAACTGTCACTGCACCCCAGCAGAGTGCTCAAGTACCCAAAAGCTCTCATACCCTAAATTTTGAGAAGTCCTTTCCTTCCCGCCTCACCCAAGCCCCCGTCCCAGTTTCATCCCCTGTCTAGTTGATAATAAAAAATACTTTTCTGTTAATTACTGTTTCCATCATGTTCTTTTAGAGGAGACTGTGTTTGAAGGGGGGGAAGGGGGTTGGTAATTGGACAGGACAATCACCTTTACCAGGGTGCAGACACGGGGGCAGGATCAGCAGCAGGTCACACACACAGTGCAGTCAGTAGGCACCCTGGTCGGTATGGGAGGTGGTTTGCAGGTTCTGTGTGGGTGGGGGGGTACGTGACTTTGTAGCGGGGGAGGGGGGTTACAGATCTCATGCAACGGTCCCTGTCCTGGACCACAGAGCCACGCAGCAGAGGAATCTGTATCCGTCCTCCCCCACCAAAAGGCCACATAGCCCCCGCACACAGAGTCCCAAAAAGGAGGGATGGCAGGCTCCGTTGAAACAACCAGTCCGGCACTGCAGACCGCTCTGGGAGCAGGAGCCTGTCATTCCTCGAGTTTAGAGGCGGTCTTTACATCACCGCACACCCTACCCAGCACAGTCCGCATCCCAGTTTCAACCCTTTAACGCAAAGTCATCAATAAAGAAACCTCTGTAAAGTTACAGTGGAACATGTATTTTATTTTTAAACGTGTGTTGGAAGTGGGGGAAGCGGGGTGGACGGGGTATGTAACTGCAGATGCTAGTCAACAGTATCTTGGTAAAGAAACAGGGGCAGGTTCAGCTTCTCTGTAAAGAAACTGAACAGTCACAGGTCACGCTGCCCGCTGCTCGCTGGTACTTGAAGAGTTCCTTGTCGCTGTGCAAGGCGCCTGCATAGGGCTTCACGAGCCAGGGCATTAGCGGGTAGGCTGGGTCCCCGACGATCACTATAGGCATCTGCACATCCCCAAGAGTTATTTTGTGGTCCGGGAAGAAACTAACTTCCTGCAGGCGTCTAAACAAACCAGAGTTCCTGAAAACACGCGCGTCATGAACTTTGCCTGGCCACCCGACGTTGATGTTGGTAAAACGTCCCCCATGGTCCACCAGTGCTCGCAGCACCACTGAAAAGTGCCCTATTTCTCAGCAGCTGACTGTGGAAGAGGTGGACGATAAGGTGTGAGGAGTTGACAATGGCCATAACTGCAGCGGGCTCCGTGCTCGCAGTGCTGTGGCGCCCGCGCTGTCACTGAGCAGAAAAGTGCACGAACAGATTGCCCGCAGGCACTTTCAGGGAGGGAGAGAGGGCGTGATTGACGGTTCAATGATGACAGTTACCCAAAACCACCCTCGACACATTTTTCCCCCAGCATGCATTGGGGGGAAATCCCAGAATTCCAATGGGCAGCGGGGAGTGCGGGAACTGTGGGATAGCTTCCCACAGTGCACCGCTTCAAAAGTCGACGCTGGCCCCATTACTGTGGACTCACACAGTCGAATTAGTGTATTTAGTGTGGATACACAACTTCGACTTCATAAGGTCGATTCCACAAATTCGAATTAAGTTGATTCGAAATAGTCTTGTAGTGTAGACATACCCTTACAGTATACATACAGTGTCTAGCAGAATGCAACCACGATCTGTGAGTGTCTTTGTGCTACCATGATACTACTGTCCCTAGTAGTTTGTCTTGGAATTTATATAATCAATGCATGTGTTACTTTTCTGCAGTGTCCTATGTCACTCAGATCGCCAGAAGCATACACTTACAATCTTACAAGCTTGATGCTGCATAAGTTCTTTCAAGACCCAGTCGGGGAGCTGATGAGTTCACTCTCTGCATTATAGTCAGGCTATCACTCTACTGAATAATATTTAGCACAAAGGCAATTTACTGGATGATCAGAGTAGCACATTCTACGCATGATGTAGCTTGCTCAATTCTCACCAGGACTCTAAATAGGATATTTTTATGTGACTTGGGTGAAGGAAGACAGTTCTATTGTTGATTGTTAGAAACACTAAACTATATTCATTATATCTTTTGTGGCATTATGAAGCAAAGTGGATTTTTAATTTATTTTTACAGTCAGTACATACAAAAAACTATGTTAAAAGAAAGTTATTTAAGTTGCAAAATCAAGCACACATTAGGAAAGTTAGGAAATGGCAGATTTACAGTTACCCATTAAACCTTAACTCCATCCCATTGTTTGCCCTTCTTTTGCCCCAAAAGAGGCAAAAGTCCAGTGGAAAAAACAATGTGATCATATAATTCTGACTATCATAAATATACATAAGGCAACTGTACTGAAATGCCTTACCTGTAAGGGGTTAATCAGTTCAATTAATCTAGTTGGCACCTGACCAGAAGGACAAAAGGGGAAAGAAGATACTTTCAAATCTGGGGCGGGGGAAAGGTTTTCTTTGTGCTCTTTGTTTGTTCCCTCTCTGGATGGAGAGAGACACCAGGCTGGAAAAATATCTCCTAAAAACATACCTGAAATGAGCATCTAAGATTTCAAAAACTGTAATAGCAAGGAAATGCTTTAGATTATCTTTTGTTTTAGCTTGTGAATTTTCCCTATGCTAAGAGTGAGTTTTATTCCTGTTTTTGTAACTTTGAAACTGAGCCTCGAGGGGAATTCTCTGTGTTTTAAATCACCCTGTAAAGTTATATTCGATCCTGATTTTAGAGAGGTGCTTCTTTTACTTTTTTCTTTATAATAAAGTTCTTCTTTTAAGATCCTGATTGATTTTAGTGTCCTAAAGATAAAAGGTCTGGTCTGTACTTATATTAAAGGCAATTGGTTGGTATATTATTCTCAAGCCTCCCCAGGAAAGGGGGTGAAGCAGCTGGGGGGAATTTTGGGGAAATGGGCACTCTAAGTGATCCTTTTCCTGAATTTTTATCTAAATCATCCAAGGGCAAGGAAAGAATTTGTGCCTTGGGGAAGTTTTTAACCTAAGCTGGTAGAAATAAGCTTAGGGGGTCTCCACATCTGTACCCCAGAGTTCAGAGTGGGGAGGGAATCCTGGCAATGATCATATAGTTTGACTTTTATAATTAATGCACAGTTCTAACCACTTTTTGGAACAAAGCTATAGCAAAAACCTAAGATTTGAAATCTTGCAAGGACGTAATCCTTCAGGTGTGTGTGTGTGGGGGGGGAGAGAATATCTCTGAACATGCTCAGAGGACATATTCTAGAAAGATTAAAATAAATGAAGCCCATTCCCCAAGCCCTATATTTATATAGCACAATCCTTTTATTATTTATACCAGCCTGGCCAGTGGCTTGGCAGACACAAGGCTACTGTTAGAGTTGGTAGAAAAAAATGTGAAACAGTTTTCCGTTGGAACTTAGTTTAATCTAAATGAAACATTTTGTGGGAATAATGTTTATCTTGATGATTTTTAATGGGAAAAAATCATACCCACTGGTTTTTTTTACTTGAATCATTTCAATGTCAAAATGTTTCAATGAACACTTCTATTGTAAAATACTAAATACAACATAGTCTATGTATAATATTTTAAGTTTATCAAAACAATGTTTTTACCTTAAAACAAAACAACTGGACATTAATGAAGCAAAATGTTTTCTTGGTCCTGAATCATATTTCTTTAAAATACTTTTTCATTTGAAATTTTAGTCTGATTCAGAATTGAAATAAATTTTGAAATGTCAGAATTCTCCCAGAATATAAATTTTGTTTTCTGACCAGCTCTAGCTGGTCACATACTACTTTCTAATGATTTTTTTTCTGGTTACACATGTAGTGTAGTATATTATTTCTATTCCAAAATGTGTACACTAATAAGATGTATGCAGTGTAGTTATAGCCATGTTGGTCCCAGGATATTAGAGAGACAAGGTGAGTGAGGTAATATCTTTTATTGAATCAACTTCTGAAGAAGTAACTAATTATCCTCTGAAGAAGACCTCTGCATGGCTCAAAAGCTTGTCTTTCTCACCAACAGAAGTTGATTCAATAAAAGATATTACCTCACCCATCTCATCTCTCTATGCTATAAGATTTAAGAGCTGTTTGGACCATCACAAAAATAAAGTTGCTGTTTCAGCATTAACTTTCCATTTCCTAACTTACAATGGCTTTAATGCTGTGCTTACGCTGATTTTTTTCAAAGTGCGGATAAATCTAAATATTCAGTAATGCGTTAAATTCATCCTTTTGCAGAGGTCCAACACAAAGCATGAGCACCATTCCAATCTTACTTAAGCCCACATAATAGGGCATAATCAGGGTTTAAGTATTGAACAGATATTGTACTGTATTGTATTGATATCTGGACAGGTGTGAACTTAACCCCTATATTAGTATGTTACTCATAGTTATTAAGTGGTTTAATCCTACACTTTAGAATAGGCAAGAATAATCAAGACTCTGAAATGTGAAGTTAGCTCTTGTTGTGTCTGGTCTCTTCCTGCTGAGGTTGTGCTCTTGAGTTGGCTCGGCTCAGATTCCTCACACACATACATAACAGGAAGTCTTAGAAGGGTCATGGCTTTGCAAGCTAGTACAGCCTCAGGCTTCACTTTATTGCAGACTAATCTACAGGGAGACCATTTCTCAGCCCTGTCAAAACATAGGCTTGCATCAGACAGTTATTGAGTCTGAATTTTTATTATTTTTACTGTTTGTTTTTCTTATGTGCTGGTTTACATGATCCTACGCAGTGGTCCTATGAAAAGAGGGTGAAGGGCATGGTACATAGACAGTATTAGGCTCTCAACAGTGATTGCAAAGGAATGAATTCCTGGGAGAGCCATACTGACTGACAGAGGTGAATTAAAAGTCAGAAGTATGTTTTAAACCAAATAAGATTTCTTTTGTGGCACTGGTATAGAGGTCTGTTCTTCTCTGCTGTGAAGGAATTGATATCATTAGTCATATTTTGTATGATTTTGAGTACTTTCTGCTGTCTGTGCTACATACTGTAGTGTTTTGGAGAGAAAATTGCCCCAACCAATAATAGTCTGCTCCTTTCTTATATGAAAATAATTTGCTGGAATTGGATACCATATTAAATGTATAGTTTGTTGGGGTTGAGAAAACTGATTAAGAAAGGAGAATCCTTTGTATTTGAGTAGAATAAAGCTACATTACTTTCTGCATATGGGTTATCTCCTTGTCCTTGAAATTATCTCAAGACAGAGGAGCCAAATCTTGTGCCCAAAAGAGAGCCAGTGGAATTCCTTTATAAATAAAGCTTATCTTTCCCACTTCACTGATGCTCTTTTGAACTACCTTCCACAAGTGTCTCTAGTCATTCATATCACAAGAGATTTCTCAGACTCTCTTGTAATGGAGGAGAGTAGTTGCACTGAGTATTTCTTTTACACTGCAATGATCTATCATGCGAATAAAACCAGTCATTCGGGTTTGCTGTAGCTTGCTATGCCAGGTGAGTCCCGATGCTTTCACTCTAGAGAAGTCCCTCTCACACAAGCATTACAGAGGCATAGAGATTAGTTAAATTCACAACCAGGTTTTACACTTTAGGCCATATTATGCTGACCCTTCTGAGTCTGCAGAGGTGGAAGTGAATATAAAGAACCTTTCTTATAAAAAGCCAGGTTCTCTGATTAATATTATTTACTTGACAAAGCATTATTTATTGTAATTTATCATGAACTGTGCAATAGGATAGGTCTGGTTTGTTGATTAAAGTTTTAGGTTTAGCTTTCACTACAGATTCACTAATATTGATGACTCTTCACTTTGTTCATTATTCATTATAATTAATAGTAGTTTAGTTGCTTGAGTTAACTCTATTTATAATGAAGCACTGCGTTTAATCCAGAAATTCTCCATTCTGCTTTATGAAGGAAACTCTGACATAAAAGGATTGACTTATCTGTCTCATTTGAGATATTTCCTGTGTTTTCACATAAATTCATAGTTCTTAAATTCATTCATAAAAGCTCAATTGTCATTTAACAGCAGTGAATTTGAGTTGATAATGAGCTTCTGATAAGGTAACTAATTAGCATGTTGCATTAATCAGAGTCTGGGTGGCAAGATGATGACATTGAGAAGAAAGAATAGAAAGGAGCGGATTTGAGAGTAGCAATAAGGACTAGAAGGGGGACTTAAGCATTACGGTGGTGAGCATTGAAGCACCTAATTTTCAGACACCCTGTGGCCTAGTGAAATTCATAACTCTGAGTTGTGCGCCCAGACTCCCCATACAATAGCTAAGGAGAATTAGGAACCTAAAGAAGGGATTCAAAGAAGCCAACACAGTGAGCTGGCAGTTGTCTAACCTGGCAAATAGGAAATGCTGAAGAGAGGAGTGCGGCCTAAGCCTGGCCTATTGAAAGAAGTTAGGCACCTAATTCCAATTGGGAGGAGGGCAAAACCCTCCACTTGGGATTCACAGCCATGAGTACTTTTCTGAAGCCAGGTGCCTAAGCCAGATCAGTCTTTTCTCATGAAAAACTGGTGATGTTCTGGTAGTGCTGTTCCTTTTACACCCATAGCTCAGTGGTTAGGGCACTGGATTCAAGTCCTTGCCCCAAATCAGGCAGCGTGGGGATTTTAAGTCATATCCAGGTGAGTGCCCAAACAACTTGCCTATTGGGGGCAAGGGGGGGGGTAGCAGCACCTGTCTTGTCTTTGTGTGGGTTAGGTGTGCTCTAAGCATGCCTACCAGATCATGACCCAAAGGCAGGGGAATGCCTAGTTTGTGAATCCTGCTGGGGCTTAGGCATGAGCTAGATGCCCCCAAGTTGCTTAGCCATGTTAGGACTTCAGTGGTTTTGTGCATGACCTGTGGCAGAAATATAGGTGTCTAGGGAATTTGACATCTACAGGGTTAGGCAGCAGCTGAAAGGTGGTTTTGTGAATGCCAGAGATACCTAAATGTTGCACTTAGGCACTTAAAGGAACCGCTAGGTGCTTTAGTTTCCCTTATGAAGCTACGGCTAGAATACTAAATGCAGTCAGTTCACCTGAACCTGATACTTAGTAACATTTATATTAGTTTGAGGAAAGCTATTTATGCAGTATTATTAAGAAGACATTTCTTTGATGCACAACAAATGATTGATTTTTTGAGGTCAGAATTCTATTAAAACATAACTGGAAAAAAATAAAGAAAATATAGACAGTCTACCACTAATTAAATACAGTATACATTAGTCTTGCATGGGATGATAACTAAAAAAATTCATGAGTTATTTGCAAACTATCAGTACATAAACCACAAAGTTTGAATAGTTTAAATAAGCACCTGAAAGTTTGGATTCGTAGCTGAACTACTTCATACACTTTATGGGATAGTACTTGTCCCACTGGTTTTAGCAGCTCAACTTGATGATGTCTACTCCTGCAACTTTCCCATTTTTTTTAACGGCTTCACATTTCTTTCTGTTTTTTAGGTCTGCAAAACTAGCCTCACAGAAACTATATCAAACATTTTGGTACATTTGATAGTGTGTGTCAACTTTGATAGTTAACAATAACTGATATACAGTGGACTCTAAATCTATTACATAATTAATTTTACAAGGGATCAAACTGGGAGGGGGGGCAGAGAAAGGAGTTGATACTCTTCCAAGCTGCACCCAAAACATGAGTTCTGCCCAGAGTAAACAAAATAAGATGATATTCACAATATGTCGATTGTGCAAATGTTCAAATTAGGATTGTGCATGCTCTTTGAGCTCTGCTAGGTTCCCTCAGCCTGACTTCTCCTCAGTGGGACTTGAATGTGGGCTTTATTGGACTCAGTATTGAGGAAGGAAAAAAAGGAAGTAGTACTATTCAAAACACTACTCACTTGTAGCATGTAAGTGTAAATGGGATGAGTAGAGTCAATTTATGAATTTGCCAGAGTGCCTGTTAGATTTTTAAGATGAAATCTGACTAGATTTGCCAAATTGATAAATGTTTCAATGGAATTTAATAAAGATAATCCCTTTTATTGAATACTAGATGACTAATTTTTAGTGCTACGTTCTTCTCAAGTCAATTTTTACCTTGGACAGTACTTATCAAAGCATCTTTAGAGATACAGGGAAAAGTACAGCATCACCATTCATTCCTGTCCATGGCTTGTTCCTCCAGTACGCCCAGCCTTGTTGTGTCTCTGTGAATTATGTCCCACCATCTAGTTGGTGGTCCGTCTCTAGATCTGACTGACTTTGGTTGTGTTTGCATTATTTTCTTTGGCATCCTATCATATCTTTGTGTCCTAGAATCTCTTGACCATTGTATCCTTTTTGATTCAGCCAATCCCATTCCCTGATTTCACATCCTACACTTCTTCTAAATTCTTCATTCCACTTCACACCTGCCATCTTTTGAAGAATTCTCGTCTCTGTTGCCTCTAGCTGTTGATGTCTGTTACACGCAATGCAGCTGCTTCCAGAGCATGGAGTAATGCTGTTAGTATACTGGTTTGATAAAATTATGGATTAATTAAAAAAAAACATGTTTGGTACCAAAGTGAAAAATTATCAATTTCTGATCAGCACTTGTAACTAAAGCACATCTCCTATTAACCTCATCCTTGATGGAGCCATCAGCATTGATCAAGCTTCCTAGATATACACAAGATTGAACTTGTTCTGTGACTTTGCTGCTAGGCAGTCAATTGGTATCTACTCTTGCTCCTACACCACCTTATATATTTATTCTAATGTTTTGATAGTACTTGTTCCACTGGTTTTAGCAGCTCAACTTGATGATGTCTACTCCTGCAACTTTCCCATTTATTTAACGGCTTCACATTCCTTTCTATTTTTTCTGATGGAGGTTCAATGCGAATATCCCTTCTGCCTTTCAAGCTGCCCTGTTCAGGTAGCATGTCTTAAATATTTGCATTTGGGTGAACTACAGTGTTCAGCACTTTGTCAACATGATCCTTCCATGCTTCCAGCACCTCTTCGGCATTTGTTTTCAGTTCACTAGTAGCCTTTCTTACTGCTTGCATTGTTGGCCTGATCATGTTTCCCTAAAATTTAACCCTTTTGTACATCATTTCCATATCTTGTTTTTTTCTTGATGTCTTCTCTAGTTCTTGAGTGTCTTCTTTCCAGAACTTTTGCTTGTCCAATCCTTGTGATTTCTTCACTATTTTCTGCAACACCTTTACTTCTATTTTCCCAACAATCCTGGCCTTTTTACACTTTTCTGGTAATATTCTTGTTTTGTTGCTTGTCCAGCTTTTCCTTGTTTGATTACATCTTCCAATAACATCCTCCACTTTATTTTTTATCACTTTCTTTAATATTTTCCATCCAGTCTGTAGTAAGATTTCTTCATAATCACAAATTAATGGCCTGAAATGACCTCCAAGCATCATCTTGTATCCCTTCTTCATAAAGCTATCCTTTAACTTATCAAGATCAAATCTGGCTCCAGTTGTGCCCATCTTTTTTTTTTTCTTGGACTTCAATCTTTCCCATTAGTAATTCATGATCATTACCATACTTAGCATTTCTATGGATGCTAACATCCAAAAGTGACCTCCTATGCCTTTTATTGATGATTTGGTTAATCTGCTTTTTGGTTTGACCATATGATGACTTTCATGTCACCTTGTAGATATCTTTGTGAGGAAACCAAGTACCACCAATAATCAGACTGTACATCATATAGCAAGTTCTTAACCTTTCTTCATTATTGTTTGCCATTCCAATGCCATGTGGTCCACCACTATTCATTTGCTTACCACATCCGTGACAAACCTTTTCATTCATATCTCCCATTATCAAAATCATATCATGATCAGGAATCTCATCTACAGTGCTGTCCAGTTGTTGATAAAATTTGTTCTTCTCTTCCTCCTCTGTTGATGTGTCTGAGCAGATCACCGTTATACATAATTTATTGTAGGCAGTAGTAAATCTTGCTATGCCAATCCACTCAGATACCAGTTTCCAGCTATTCACTGAAGTAACTTTTTCACTGCTATAGCAACCCTATACCTATGCTTTGCTTGTCCACTTAAATGTCCAGAAAAAAGGAAAATAAAATTTCCAGCTGTGAACTTTTCTGTAACCAACCAATGTGTGTCCTGAATGGCAGCAAAGAAAACTTATAACTTCCATAACTCCTCCACTACTTGCTCAGTCTGGCCTGGAATGAACAGAGTTTTGACATTTCCGCTCACAATATGTGTAATATGTTTAGACAAAATCCATGACCACTTCCATTTGCTAGACTTGGCAGTCGTTTGCTGAAATCCGTATAAGTCAGTCTGACTTGCTGTACTGTTTCTATAACAAGTAAAAACAACAAGGAGTTGGGATTTTTTACCCACAAAAGTTTATGCCCAAATAAATCTGTTAGTCTTTAAGGTGCCACCGGACTTCTTGTTGTGTTTGTGGATACAGACTAACACGGCTACCCCACAATACTATAACAAGTAAGTTTAAGATGTAATGGCTTGTTAAGGTGGATTGGCCTATCTGACTCATAGGAATGCTAAATCATAGCTTGTTTGCCTGGTGGTTTGCATCAGTGGTTGCACCCTAGCCCTCTTGTCTTCCATGGCTAATGAGCTTGAGCTGCTTGTGTTTGATATCAGAGTTTTCCTTCTCCTAGACAGACTTACCTAAAGGAGCCCAAATGAGCCTTGTCTGCCTCCATTTGAAATCAGTTTCCCTTCTCCTAGAAATAGTTGGTTCACAGCTATTATGGAATAAGTGTAGGTACAACATTTCTGGGTTTCCACAAGACTGGTTACCCACATCTGCCACCCAGGGGACTCGCCTCTGTACTGTTGCATCCTAGCATGAGGTATCAAATCAGGACACTTAAAAAACACACTCTCTTTTTGCTGAATGAATTTGTTTTAACCAATCAGTTTTATTAAGTGTCCACTTTTATTATCAAATCAGAACATGTAATACAACTTGTTGATTGGTTAAGACTAATTCATTGTACCCCTGGTTCTTGGTGAATCAACAGTTTTTAAAAGGGTATATAGATTAATTTTGGATACCTGATGATCTAGGCATGTACTGAACACCATATATAGTTTTAGAAACAATTGACTTCAATTAGTTTTGGGGCCAAGCAGTTATACCCTTGAACAATAAAATAAATGAGCAAGATCTTTTATTCCATCCACTTAATATTAATCAGTTATCAGTTATTTAGTATTTCTTATACATTTATCCCATTTCAAGTAATTCTCCAAGAAGTAATGTTGCTCTTTGTCTGAAGGTACCTGCTGTTTCTAGTATTTGATTTGAAAAGGACTAGTTTAAAGTACCAGACTCAATTGCTTAAACATTATTTCTTTAGTGTTCCTGTAGGCCAGTTTACTTGGACTTACAAAGAAAAAACATACATACAACATTACTTAGTACAATCTCAACATGTAGTTCTTTGTGGTCTCACTAGAAAGAGCTCAGATTCAACAAGGTAACTTTCAATTATTTATACTAAACAAAAACAAAAAGCAATACAATGTCTGAAGTGAAGTCTTGCCACTTCCTCTTAGCCTTGATAATCTTGTTGGAGGGGATAGGCTGTCTTCATGGCTGATCCAAACTCTGAAGACCACACAGTGACCTCCATGTTTGTGTCCTATTTCACGGATCCTTGGAGGGTGGCTGTCCTATTATTTCTATTAGATGCTTGCCAACCAGCTCTTCGAATCCCGCTCCCCAGTTTCCCTGCTACTTCCATCAATATCCAGTAGATGACATCAGTGTATAACAAACTTCTTTGATCATTCTCTTGTCGGAAGCTTCTTATGTTTTATTCATTTCAATTGTATCGCTATATTAACTCAGAATATTAATTGAACTTCCTTTTAAGCAATTTCTTTTAATATTTCAAAGCTATGCACACGTCAGATGCTTATCTTTCAATATTCCTTTTCTTTTTATGCCATTCAATAAAAAAACCAAAATACTTTATAGTTCTTCCAACTATAGTGTACATGGACCACACATTTGTTGTTTGTATTCAGTACCTTTCATTTAACATCCTTCTGGGCTTACAATAGAAGAAGAAACATACCAAAGGAACAAGATGGATTATCCATATATAGGGTAATTGACTGCTTGGGTGGGTAAACTCATGTTAGTTTTGCTTAACCTAGCATGCTAAAAATAGCAGGCTGGTTGCGATGGCACAGGTGGCAGCTCAGGCTAGCCATCTGAGTACATAGTTAGATCTTGGATGGGGTTCTACTCAGGCAGTTAGCCTGAGCTGCTGTGGCCACATTGCTATTTTTTAGCACACTAGCTTGAGCAGAGCTAGCACATGTACATCTGCTCAAGATGGGAATTACACTTCCCAGTTATAGTGTAGACAAAGTCATAGAGAGACTCTCTGATTCAGAAGGCAGACAAATTTGAATTTTTAGTTTGGGGTGAAAACATGTGGCTTGAACTCCTGTGAGGTATTGGGAAGTATGACTATTTAACCTGGAATTTCTTAGAGATCAAACAGAAAGCTAATTCAGATGAAAGCCACAATTTCCCTACCCAACTCTGGGACTTAATTAAAGGACACAAGGGGTTCATCCTACATAGAAAAACAGGATTTTACCTTTGTTTGTCGATCTTTGGGGGCTTTTTAGGTAACTAGAGATAGGACTTCTATCTGTATGCTTCAGTTTTGTAACAGTAGTTTAAGATACTGTTTTAACATCCCAGTTTCTATTACTGGGGGAACAGTGATTCCTATTTCAGTTTATCGGGATCCTTAGTCAAGGTGTCTCACACATTATAATTGGAATGTTGATCTCCCATTTTCTCTAGTTTCTAAGAAGAAAGAGAGTTTGGAATAGCCACAGAGGTGATCAGTCGTGACTTTGGATGTCACTGAGAAGGGATCAGACTGATAGCTTTTCTATCTAAGGGTGAGAAAAAACTATATTTATTAACCATCTATTCAAGGCATATTTGACATCTCTACATCTCACAAACACTAAAACGAGACATCATTCCCAGGTCTAGTCTACATTTAAAATGTGCGTTTTGTATAGCTATATCAGTATAGTTATACCAGCAAACCCTCCTAGCATAGATACAGTCTATACTGGCAGCGAAGTCCTTTTTGCCAGTATAGCTTATACCAGTTCCCTGAGCAAAATAAGGTATACTGGCACAAGTACACTTTTGCTGGTATAACTACATTTCTTCTAGGGCTTTGACAGGCATAGTTATATAGGACGAAAAATAAATGCCACCCCTAATCAACAAAGCTATGGCAGCAAAACTTTTAAGTATAGACCAGGTCACCATAAATTGTGCACATCTGCGACCCTCCTCCTTTCTTCCACGAGGAATGAAATAATTAACAATGTTGACACTTAAATTATCACCAAATTACACCCATTTTAAGACCACTAAAAGAGTCAGGAGAAAGTGTGATGTGGCCACTTTGCACAGGTGGAAATGACTACATGGAGTTCAAGGTGGTGGAAAATTGGGTATCAAATTTCTAATTTGAGTCTAGCACCCTCCATGAATTGATGTCAACATGATTTTGTTGATACCTCATCCATCATTCTCTAGGATTGTGGGACAGCCTCCTAGTAGAAAAAACCTTTCTCTGACCATAGCCCAGTTGGTCCCCCAGCAACTCATAAGCAGTTCCTGTGGAACTGAGATCAGTGGTGCATTGGAGCATGCATTCCCAAGCACTCGTCTTGAATCCTGGCCCCATACCATGCATGACCCATGCAGGACCTTAAGGTGGAAATGGATAGACTGTGCCACATAATTTCTCGAATTAGTTTTGCATTATAACTTTACATGATTTCTAGTTTTTCTACAGTATAAATTGCCACATTTTATTAAGGAAAAGCATATAACTGTTATAAGACCAGTTGCCCATTAGTCCACAGAGTGGAGTTCTTTTGTTTTTAAGGTACCGGTAAGTTTTTCAGTTATATGATACTTACACTAAGGCTTAACAGATCATTTTAAATTCTTTATTACAATGACTGGTAATTCATAATGATTGTCAATTCTTTTAAGCACATTGTTTCCTTGTTTTTAATGCAAAATTAGCATACGTTTTAGAATATGTACCAACCAAATTGGTTTTGCAAATGTTATAATGGCCCACATCAAGACCATATTTATTTGCTGGATTTACCTAAGTGGCATGTAATAGCTTTTCTTTAATAATCTTGATTTGTATTGCTATTTAATAATTTTTAGCCACCCTATTTACAAAATGAGGCACCAAAGTAAGTTTGTGATCATATATTAATAATGCAGCAACCCTCCAAAGATAACAAGTTAACCAAATCACGTATTAAAATGTATTAATACTGAAAATATGATTATGTTGTCCCTTGGTAAAGTTAGTTAATGTCATGCATTTCTTATTTTGAAAAAAATAGTGAAGGCTTGTACTAATTTTGAGTTGCTGTAAAGAACTCTGATTAGATGCATGAATCTAACTCAGCAAATACCCTTTCCTTTACCAGAGAAAGGAACTTCATACTATATTTCTCACTTCATTTTATCCCTTTTTTTTTTGCATATTCATATCCAGAGTGGGGAGGGGATGGAAGAACGGAGGGATAAATGGGAGA
Organism: Mauremys mutica; assembly: GCF_020497125.1. Classification (NCBI taxonomy): domain Eukaryota; kingdom Metazoa; phylum Chordata; order Testudines; family Geoemydidae; genus Mauremys; species Mauremys mutica. The sequence goes on along the minus strand of NC_059079.1, from coordinate 49,255,287 downwards.
CAGGAAGAAATGGGAGGAGGGGAGATTAAGAAGAACACACCTTTAGTTTTTGAAACCAAAATGTTTTAGGGTTTTGGTTTGTCATCAAAGACAAAGAGGTGTTGCCAGAAACTTTGGGAAAACTTTTTTTTTCAATATACCCCAGGGAAAACAATAGGTATTTTTCTACTGTCTTTAACTGTTCTCCATCTGCTCTCTCTGCTCCTCCAACCTGAGATTCTGGTAGCCCAGCAAGGAGACATGGGAGAGCCAACCAGCCAGACTTGAGCTGCCTTTCCACCTAAGTCATCACAAGAAGGAGAGATGTGAAGAATCTGTTCAGTAAAGAATGGCTTAAGCAGGATCAGCACTAGCCGTGTGGGGTGCTGAGGGAAGCCCAGATTCAAGCAAAAGGAGCAGCCAAAGAGGTTCCAAAGGGTCGAGGAAGAATAGACGAGGTCCTTAGGTGAACCCTATCCCCATCTCACTTGACTAGTTATGACCACTGCTCACTGTGTGAAATCATAATAGTTATTTCTTGGGGCTGTGGTTGTATGTCTAACAGATGTTTGAAACATAAGCTGAAAAACACAACATTTTCACTAATACCCCTGTAAAATTCCAGGAAGTAAACATGGGCATTCAGGAACACGTGCATGGTACCTCATTGATGCACTGTAACTTTTTTTTTTTTTTTTTTACAGAGTATTATGTTTTAAACTTCAGACTAAGCCTTGGATTATGTTGGTTGATTTTGAGTGGACACAATAGTCTTCAAGTTACTCTTCCCACACTGGAGGAGTATAACTCTTATAATTGGAGTTGTAGTACAAGTACATACATTTACATATTACAAAGTCACTTTCTGTGAATAATTTATAATATTTGAAGTTTTAATAAGCATTCTTGCCAGTTACCTTAAAGAAAATGAACACACAACTAGCATAATCACAGATAAAGTGCATTTAATTCAAGTGAATATTCAATGAAAATATTCACCCAGCTCCTCTTGTCATCAGAGATGTGTTCAGACAAGGAACACCTTTTAGTTTAAATCTCTTTGATTTTTTCCTCACAACTTTTGCTGAGTTGCAGTCACACTGTATTACTTATGCCTTTACGCAGGAAAAGGGAAACATTTTCTTTCTGTTCTTTTGAAAATTAAGAGAATGCTGCAGAAGTTCAGAGAGAAACAAAAGATCCCCTCCAGAACTTGTTCATACAAACCACAAGAAAAATGTTAAACTTATCTTTAACTTATCATTAAAGGACAAATGGGGAAAAGTTTCAAAAGCAACTAGGAATGTAAGTCACATAGATGCATTTGAAACTTTTACCCAACATCTCCAGGGAGAGGTAAAATATTGGGCTTGCACCACTTCTCCTCAGGAATGTTCTCTGAACTTCTTATACAGAAAACAGATTGGCAAAAGTAATAATTCCCTACTGTGCATCACTCAGTCAGTCCTCCTTCCCCAGACAATTAAGAGAGAGAGGAAAAACAAGTAAACAAAAGTTCCTGAGCAGACAGACCATCCTGTTGCAAGTAAATCATTACCATTTCTGATGAGAGTATGCATGACCGGTTACTATTCTCCTTGGGCCCAAATCAGCTCATGTTTAGTTCAATAGGAGATGGATATATGGTTCCTTATCAACTTCTGGTCATGTCTCTTGTATTTGCTGGTTGGCACTGCTTTCTTCTTCCAGCTTAATTATTTGATAAAAAAATTTGAGAATTACATGAAACATATGACATGTTGTACTTCTGTGCATCTCTGTTCAGTTTATTTGGGGCCAGTCCAGGCTTATTGCCTCCTGCAAGATGATTAGTGTCCTCAGCTTCCAATGATTCTCTATGGAAGTTGAAGGTATTCAAGATCTTGTAGGAGAAAATCAGCATATTGCAAGATCCAGCCTCTTAAGCTTTTGTATGATCTTGAAGTTCTCTGCTGGAACATTCAGAGTCTATATTAGGCATCCATTAGGTTCTATTTCAGGAAACAGTGATTCTAAAGTCATCCATGATTTTCCAGTTTCCCGCATAATTTTCTTCACCCACCCTTACTCTTGTTAAAGAAAGAAAAATGTCATATAATTTATTTTATCCCTTTCACAGAATTGCCATTAAACATGACTCTGACACCCACACTTCACAATTATGTCAATATTTTCTCTTTAATTAGGTTGCTATTTTATTCCCTTTTCCCTAAGTTACTATAATTTGCAATATTTTTTCTTCTAACAAAAATTAATATGACACTTCAAAAATGGTCTAGTCAAAGATATCCAGATCTCAAGTAGGCCCCATTAACTACTTCTGAGTATGACAATATTTTTCAAAGCCATATTTGCCTTGCCAATCATATGGCTTTACTTTAAGTTTCTCTTAAGAAACCCATATGAATATTCTGAAGTTTTCCTCTTGAAAGGAAAGGAATTGATATCTATTAAGAATATAGATGATTAATCTTGGAGACATCCAATGACAAGGGTCTAGTGGGCTGCAGATGAGAACACACAGATAGGATGTGCGTTCAAGACCCATGATTCTTTTCCTGGTATATTTTGTTCATGCAGTTCTATCTTGTCCACATTTAAAAACAAAACAAAAAAAAAGCCGCACAATAAATTGATGATGTATGTTCTAGATAAGAAGATCAGACCAAATCTTTCCACATTCTCTTGTTATGAGCAGTTTTTCATCTAATCCTAATGAGAGAGCGTAACCCAAGGAACATAAGCCTAGCTCATGAACTTTCATGAGGTTTCAAGTAGAGTTCTAAATCTGATGCTCGCTGTGTGGTTTTCGGAGTCATTTATTCTATCTGCTTCAATTTCTCCATCTATGAAATGGGGATGATATTTACCTTCCTAGAAGTTTTAAGGTTCAATTAACATTTGTAAAGCACTTTGACCATGAGAAATACTGTACAAGTGCTAAATATTATCATGCTTTTTCATAATTTCAGCAGCTGCAGTCATATTATTCATCTAATGGAACAGTGAATGTCTTCACTACTTTTTTTTTTTTAAACTCTACAAAATTATTTGGCACAGATGTTTCAGAAATTTTGACACACTGGGGACTTTCATGTTGCCCAGTGATGCTCAGATTTGCACCTCCAGCTGTAGGGTAGGTCAATCTATTACTATTCCAAACTAGGAAGATCAACTAGAATTACTGTTTTTTGCCAGACCTACTAAAGGATTTTCTGAAACTGCACAGTTTCAGAAATATTTACAGAAAACATGTGGTTCTTAAAAACACTACAAAAATATTATAAACTCCATGTTTCCTCTTTTATGAACAATTGGTCGGATCCTGAAAATGCACACCATTGAACACATACCCAGAGAAGCTCAAACAATTGATGTTAAATCTTATGGTTCAAAAAACCTAGAATTGATATTACCAAAGGAAATAAAACCTGTGAAACAAATTTTCCATCAAAAATATAGGTAGAGAAGTTAAGCCCTTTTATATGTATCTACATGAAAAACCAACATAGCATAACTGTGGTACTTACAAATAATTATATAATATATATTTTATCAGTCACAATGTAGCAGCTGAAATTTGGAAATTCCATTGAAAGCCAAATGTTAATCTTTCTTCTAGCATAATTAAAAAACATGCTTCAAACCTGAACCCCTGTAGCAGAACACTTTTCCCATTATGAAAGAATAATTTTGTGTGAGGAGCTATAGATGCATGTCAGCCCTAATAACTGTTTCATGACATAGATGCATGTTTCTCAAAGCTAAGCACTAGCTTAGTGTTGCTGTACTCTAAAAATGTGGCATCTTCTTATTCAAACGATCTGCTGTCTCTGTATTCATAGTTTATGCCCTACTTCCTTATTTAAGTAAGAAAAATAACTTTGCACTGTCTTTCTATTCCTATAACTTCACATTTCTAACCCAGTTAAGAGAGAGAGAGAGAGCTGGATTCGGCTCTCTTGTATACAGTCAACAAAATTGTTCAGTGGTTTATAACTTTTTACACCAAAAGTGCTGAGCTCGCTTAGAAAATGTGACCACTTTTTTTGATGGCTAAATGGAAGCTGACTGAGCATTTCTGAAAATCACCCTAGTAAGTTACCATAGGGAAAAACAATTTGCTTAAAACTTGCACCTCCACAAAGAAACATTTTTTCCTCTGGGTCAGGTGGGTCAGCGGTAGTAACATCTTCAGGCCTCTGTTACATAGCTAATCAGTTCCCGTTGAAGAATAAGTCCTGGTTTTCTTCTATTTTAGAACTGTGCAAAACTCAATGGGTTTGATTTTCAGTGTATGTAAAACCAACTTTCTCCAGATTTCACTTGTTTTTAGGTTGAAACCATAAACTAGCATCAAGTTTTAGTTGGTTTTCATTGAAAATCATACATTAGTCCAGATTTCTTGAAATTTGGCCCATTCTCACTTAATACTTAAATTTGTTCGGACTGCAACAGATCTCAGCAGTATATCCTTCATTCACTCGTTCTAATTCTACCTGTTTGCCATATGGTTATTCTTAACAATTCAAGGTTTATAAACAGCTCCTGGAGTCACATTGTGACTCAAACATTAGATTGTCTAATGTAAAAGCACAAATGTTATTCTCTCCCTATGGTAAAATTATTTGGCAGGTGCTGTAAATGCCATTTCATCTCCTCACTTTTATTATTTTCAACCTTTGTTCTGTCCCTAATATAAACCTCTCTTGGCTTTTATAAAATGTCACTTTGCCTTTTCAGCCAGTACTATAGGTCACGTCAGGCAGAGCCAAGTTGTAGTTATAGTAAAAGTTTGAACATATGACTGATTATAGGAAAAGTAACATAATAAACTGTCTCATCCTGTGTTGTGCTTACTTGTCTCAAAAGCACTGCAAAAAGTATTCCTGGGCTCATAATGCAAGACTAAGGAAAAATATTATATAGGAAAACATTATAAATCTTGTTAAGAAAAATGTATTTGATTAACTTATTACATGACAGTACTTCCTAGAGACCCCACCTTGCATCATGACCCTAAGCTGTAAGGGGTCTGCTAAGAGCACATACAAGGCAAAATGTGTGTCATGAAGAGCTTACCATCTAAATGGAGAGACACAAGAGCGTGAGGGGAAAGAGACCCAGACAGTAGAAGGAACTGACCCAACATCAAACAGTAGGTCAGTGGCAAAGCCAACAGTAGCTCCCAGTTCTTTTGATTTCCAGTCTAATGCCCTTACCACTAGACCATGTTCCTCATTAATAAAGTGCTCTAATATAGCAGTGTCCCTTCAGAGATTTCAAACCACTTTCCAAAGGAGATCAGCATTATCCCCATGTTTACATATGGGAAAACTGAGGCACAGACAGAGGAAGTGACTTGCCCAAGATCACCCCACAAGTCATTGACAAATCTGGGACTAGAATCCATAACCTATGAGTCTTAGGCTAGTGCTCTAGTCACTAGGCCGAAGAAATAAAGTACTGAAAAGCTAGCCTCACTCCACTATCAGTGAATAAAGAGAGGAACAACAATAATGCTGGTACTCCATTTTCTGACTACTTAGTTCATGCTAAGATTTAGGGTTTCAAGGAGATGTTTGTGTCTTGGAGATCATAATGAATTTTTCATGTGAAGGACATTAATATCTTGTGTGAAGTGTATTTCCTTGTCTCTTGGAGGTAGAAGGAAGTTCTTTGTGATGATGTTGGCTCTGCCACAGGCAGTGGGAAATGCTGTGTGGGCATCAGGCTATGGTATCTTAGCATAGTGCTCCCTCTGAGAGGTTTGCCTTAGGTGGGTATCGCATTTCCATAACCTTAACTGGCTTTATACAAAGATTTTCTTTTCAAAGACTGATATTATTTCATTTAAATTAGAGATTGGTTGGAATAATTAAAAATGATTAAACACATAATGAAAACTGACTAGTTCCACCTCTGACATTTTATTTGCGTTCTGCATTCGTAGCTCTAAGATATTGAAAATGTCCTCAAACAGAAACTGTATTCCCTTCTTCTCAATTCAAACTCTGTCCCTTTAAATAGTTATGGAAGGCATTCCCTACTCCCTCGTCTCTCTAGAAGGGTATGGCTTTCTCAGTAGACAAAACTTTCCTTTTCTTTGTTTACTCAAGATTAGGGTAACTTCATTTTTACTTTGCACAAATCAGGAAACCTGTCACCGAAGGGATGTAGCAAGTGCACTTAGCTTGGTATTGCTGGGATCAGGGAACTTTCCTGGCTGCTTATTCCTCTCTATCTTCAAACAAAGGCGCGTCACTCCCTCTCCTCCCCCTTGACTTTGTGAATTTAACTCAAGGGGAAGGTTGGATCAAGGATTTGGAGGGTACGTCTACACTGTGATAAAACAATAAAAGACCTGTGGCACAGCTATGGCTGGCCCAGGTCAGATGGCTCAGGTTGTGGGGCAATAAAATTGCAGTATAGCCATTCAGGCTTGGGCTGGCACCTGGGTTCTGACCGTGTATGGGATCTCAGAGCCTGAGTCAAACTGTGAGACTTGTGTGTGGGGGCGGGGGGGCGAAGGGTTATGGCACTGCAGACAAGGTCCAGTGGGAGGCCTTTTGGCCTCATCTACATTAGAAAATCAAATCCCAATATTCCATCAATTGCCAGCCACAGTACAGTTGTGGTAGCAACTGGGTGCATATCCATTAGAGTATATAGGGCTATGGTGCTCCTATCTGAGCAAATGGGGAAAATGCTAGAATCCCATCCAAACAAGGAATTTAACTGAACCACCTCTGGCAGGTGCTGTTACTAATGAATCTAGTATAAAATGTAGCTGCACCTCTTGGGGAGGGAGAGAAAGCAGTACTGCCAAACCCAACGATTCCAAAATCAGTAGGTGGTTCCCTCCAAAATAATGAGACTCACTTAAAAATAATGAGATTTTACGTTCTGAATTCTTTTTACTCATCCTCTGGGTTTTAAGCACGGGGGTCCATTCAGGTCACATTTTCAAGCTTTTGTCTGAAACCCTGGGGCTAGAATTTTTTTTTTTAAATATAAGATGAGATTCTCACATTCACATGACTCCAGGAACAGGGCTTTTAAAAAACAAAAACCCACAGCAAATATTGCAAGATGTGATTAAAATCCTGAGCTGATATAGTACTTATAAGTTAGAATATGTAGTTTACATTTATACTAACATACTTCTTGATATAAGGACTGGAAGGAACTCGGGGGCTCTATTTTCCTACTGCCTGTCTCTTTAAGATTTGGAGCAGTACTGAAGAGGTCAAAAGAACACAGTTTTGGTGAACATGGGTATGGTCACAGATGCTCTGGGAAGATGCTCCAGAAGTGGGACTTGTGCAAACTCTGCGGGATGGGGAGAGAGAGAGAGAGAGAAAACAAATATGGTTTTAATAAAATGCTCCAGTTAAAGAGAGCCTCTTGATCTGGGAGAGTAACAGAAATACAACAAGCCTGGAGAGAGGTGGTGGTTGAGCTCGACTGTTCTCAATTTCTTTCTCTGATTCTTGAGGTGGCCAGTGTATAGAAATTTAATAAAAATAACACAACTCATGGCTTTTTTATAGAATGAACAGAGGCATAGGCATTTAGGACAGGGTCATTTTTGATTAAGAGACATAAAGTGAGATTGAGAGACAGTTATTTTCTTTACAGAATAAAAAGCTGAGCTTCTTCCCTCCTGGAGCCTTGCATGTTCTCACTCTTCCCCTCTGACAGCTTGCATTGCTGTCCTCTAGCTTCCTTTTCACTGTCTCACTTTCCAAATTGCACCCATTTCAGGAGACTGTAACCTTTGCAGATCCATGAGCTGACACCAAGTTATTCTTCCAACCAGTGAACATTATTTTCTTTTTTCTTTTTAACAGTTAGTGCTTTGGTATTTTCCCCATTATTCTCCCACTGGAATAATAAGGATAACGAAATCTCATGCTTGGGGGAATAAAATGATTGCTGTTGGCATTAGGAAAAAATCCCCCACCCCTTTGTAGAGCACTGTACAGTCAGATAGGTGTGTTAATAGGGAAGAGAGGGTTCGAAATATCAGCTTCAGGCCACAAACACAATCCAGCAAACAATTCAGGCCACAAATATAATCAATAATCTGATTCAGGGAGGGAAATGTTATCTACCTGATCTGTCAAAAATATCCGATAGGCCCTTCAAGTTTGCTCCTGCTTTTCCAAATGTTGTTACTTAAAATAAATCTGGAATTGCTTCAACAGACTTTACAATGAGCTACAGGAATAGCTATCCCAGCACACTTTAAATGATTTCAAATAGTCTTTAGCAGCCTGCAGAAAGCACAGCCACAGGGCTCCAGTCATTCTCTTAGGCACATCTTCTGTTTTGCGTTCTGTCAAAAAGGGTAGTGAGTTCAGTGCATAGTGAGGTTTTTTGTTTGTTTGGTTCCCCCAATGGACAGATTTCTTGGCTAAGACAAGCCAAGATGGCAGGCACAGTTGGAAGAGTTAAGTATTAAAATGTTATCAAAAGGGCAGCAGAAGTGACTTGATTTGCTGAGTCCAGAGGATTAATGTGTCTTCAAACAAAAACTTGGGTGGTTTGCTTGGCTGATGCAGGACTCAGGACAAAGTTCCTCCCCTCCTCCCTCCAAAAAAAAAAAAGTCAACGGTGTCACAGTAAAAGAAGCAATTTGAAGGGCAATCATACAAAAACTCATGTAAATAAGGACTAGATAAATGGAGAAAGCATTACAGGGATTTGGTTAATTTACACCACCTGTCTGAAATTTCTTCACTGGAGCATGTGATATATTCTGATTATAGACTCTGGTGCCAGATCCTCAAATGGTGTAAAGTAACATAGCTCCACTGGCCCTCTTTATTTACCAAGGAGCTTCTAATGGGACTTTTTTTTGATAATTTATCTTACAATAAAGATTGTAGCTGTCCTGGGCAGGGTGGATATTTTCAAATCCTCTTTAAACACACATTGCAAAACAAAGGATTGGTTAATGGCATTATTTCACCTTGGAAATTTTACATGCAAGGAAACTTATCTCATGGACTTGGAAGCTGAATGAAGGAAATAAAGTCTATATGGGTATAACTACATCACTCAGGGGTGTGAAAAATCCCACCCCCCTGAGGGACATAATTATACCTACCTAACCACCAATGTTTTGCATAGCCAGTGATTGTTGGGGTGAGGAGGAGATCCTTCTCTGAAAGTAGGCACCCTGTTCCCTTCTCTTTCTGACCTGGAAACTGAACTTCTCAGTTGCTGCTGTTTACTTGAAGAGGGAAAGAAATAGGGAGAAGCTGAGGCTGCTACTCTTTCCTTCCTGCCATCAGGGAATGGGGACTGAGGGAACTAAACAGCCCCTGGGCTACGATGACCAAATGTCCTGTTTTTAAAGGGACAGTCTTGTATTTAAGCCCCCTGCAGGTGTCCTGAATTTTCTTAAAAACGGGCAAATTGTCCCATATTTTCTGTCTCCCCGCCATCAGTATGGGCAGGTCCTGCTGCTGGTTGGATCCCTGCTTGCCCGCCCCGTCCCGTTTCTGGCTGGCACTGGCTGCGCACTGCAAACTGAGGTGACTGGTGACTGGTGGTCAGGCGCCAGGCGGCGGCCAATTACTTGTCGCCTCTGCTGCCCACCCATTGGCCTTTTACATGCTCCCCCCCGTCCTATCCCTGCTTTTCCCCTTTACCCCCTCAAGCCCTGCTGCTCCTCCATATCCCCCTTGGCAGGGCACATCCCACTCCCAGTGCTGTGCGGAGAACCAGCCCCTGGTCGGCGTGCTCAGCTCACCAACAGCCTCGCCAGCTTCCTTCCCCCACTGCCTCTGGCTGGGCTGGTGACCTGGGAAAGCCCAAGACCCTGTGGCTCAGGGCACTGGCCAAGAGGAGCCAGTTCCTGCATATTCACAGTGCTGGCACGGGAAAGCCTCTCCATACCTCAGCTAAGCTCCTGATGGGAGGGGAAGCAATTTCCAGCCTGTTCACACCCCAACCCTGCAGGCTCCACAGAAGCCCACCCAGGGCAGGGGCTTAGCAATCTCTTCACCCAATCCCCCCCCAACTACCCTGGGTCCTGCCCTCAGCAGCATGGGTCTGCTCAGTCCCCCAGGCACCCTCCCTTGCTGAGTCATATCTCTGTCTGGATTCCTAGAAGTCCCTGCAGTCAGATTCCCTGGGCTTGGTGCACAATGCATCCTTAGGGCTTAATTCCTTCCTGCCCACGCTGTATTCAGAGGTGGCTGGGTTATGTTGGTGGCTAGCAGCAGCCTGGAGGTGTTAGCTTCCTTTCCACACTGTGTGGGCAGGAAGGGACAAGTTGTTTCCAGCTACACGCGGGCGGGGGAAGGGGGAGATGAGTTCTGCAAAGACATGGGCCAGGTCATCCCTCCTCCGCCCCCCCTAAGCTGGAAGCAGATCCCATCCCTACCCTTCCGCAAAGTGCCAAAAGGCTGCTGCTGGCCTCATTCTGAACCCTGGCAGAAATCAAGGGGGGGGGTACATGTAACCCTGCGTGCCCCCCCTTGGGGGGCCTCGGGAAGACTCAACGGCAGGTACCAGGAGAGGTGGGACCGTCCCTGGGGCTCAGCCCGGAGTGGAGGGCTGATAGCACTGGGCAGGGAGGGTCAGGTAGGTCAGTCACCACCACCCCATGTGAGAGAGGTGTATACAGGAGTATGTGTGTGTGTCACCTCTCCCCTTGTATGTGTGTGTGTGTGGAGGTCTTGGGAGGGGGTGTCACCCCTCCCCCTGTGACTCCTAAAGCCTTAAATATAAGAAAGTAAATAAAAAGAACCCAGCTACGCAGTATTTCTTTTTAACAGGGGCTCAGTCAACCTGATATTAATTTGAATGTTTGTCCCACATAGTTCTGATTGATTGCCATTGAACTCTCTTGAATACGAATAATTTTACCAGGTGTCCCATATCCAGCACAGGGAAATATGGTCACCCTACCCTGGGCACTATTGCTGGTAGGCTCTATTGCCTCTTTCTCCCTCCTTCTGCCACTGAATTGAACTGGAATTTTACCTCTCACATGTAAAGAAGCAGTATTGGCCTAAAATATATGATCTAGGGCCTCTTCCCTGTTTGACAATGAATTTAGAGGGGAAATAGGGTTGTGTTGTCTGGCTGGTTTATAATAGGGTTGTGTTGTCTGGCTGGCCTTGGCTGTCTTTTTGTACTGCTTGGTAGTGGAAAAGATTTAATCTTCTGGGGGGGCGTGTTTTGTTTTTCACTTGGGACCAATGTTCCCTGTAAGCTGTGTGCACACTTGGCCATGCAGTGATCTTGTAACTACCATATTCCTCACATGGCCGGGAGTGTGGCCTGCTCTGCTTGCCAGACCTCAATCTGTCAAAACTGTGGCACCTCCTACTGTTCCTGAGGACAAGGAAGTGGGATGGACCCAAGACTCACCAGCAGAGAGGCGGAAAGAGTGGGGTGAGGAAGGCAAGGACTCCTGGAAGGAGATAAGAGGGGGCTCCCTCAAGTAAGGGCTGAGGTAGGGGGCTGGCCATAACCTGGTTTCTGCATCTTGGAGATGACAACCCAAAGGGCAAAAGCCCTTGATTCCAATCTTTTGAAGAGTTTCTAGGAGAATACTAATTTGAATAACAATGCTAATATGTTAAACACCTCTCGCCTCTGCAGATATTGATTTTAATGGGAATTCCAGGAATAAATCCCTCTACCACCTTTCGAAAATCTGGGGACAAGTGAGGACTGAGTAAGATGATGATGTCTTTTCTTTTGATTCATTTTCAGAATTCCCATTATAGTTTATGGGAGTTACACAGTTGGTAAATGAGATTCTGGCAAGATAGCAGTTGGATACTTAAGAATTTTAGAAAAGTATCTCTTTTTTATTAGATTGTTCAAAATTGACATTGCATGAAACTATATTCTTTATTCAGCAATTAATTTTTAGTTATTGATCCAATTACTGGGATAAGTGTAGATTTGTGTGCTTTTGTGTTAGGTTGAAAAGAGAAAAATCTACTAAATTATTTTAGTGAGTTATGATTGCTTAAGAGATGATAAACACTAGAGGATGATCATTCTCTGCCAATATATAAATTAGATTGACCTTAATAAAAAATCACTATTCCCTGTTCTACAAATAATGGAAGGGTGGGGAAAAAACAGTATATCATATATATTGTGATAGTTCCAAGTCTTATTAGAAATGAAATGCTGGCATAATATGAAATAAATGGCTATAAAAAAGTTAAATGCACCCCAAGATGATAAAATGTGTCAAACCATATAGGCTGTTCATCGACAGCTTTTCTACTTTAATCAGATGTCTCAAACTTTCAGCTGGTGAAACTAGTTGAGGTGAATATGCCTCTAATACTTACAACCCAGAGAGAATAATCTCCTTACTTCAAACTATTATGGTACTATATAAAATCAGAAGACAATAACAATCTATTCAATCATAATAAAAGGAAAATATCTGGTGATTAGCTATTTCAGAAATCTTTGTGGGTCTGATTCTCACTTACATATATTACTTTACACTGTTCTGGCACTAAAAAGGGACCAGATGTAAATTTAACTTGCACCCGCTGTAAGACCACTTTTCCCTGCCAAAGCAGTGCTTAGGCAATTCAAAATGGCTTAATTGTAAATAAGAATCAGGCCTGGTATCCTCTGTAAACAAGAAATTAGTTAACATTTTCCTATTATGCAATTATACAATAATAAAGTACCAGTATGGACAAAATAAAGAAACCAGAGACAAATTACAAACACCCTGTTAGGTTATCTCTTGGTTTGTAAGTAGGCTTATATAGTGCATACTAAGTTTAGACAGTAGTTCTGAATGTTCAGATGTGCTAGATTCTCACTATAGTGCCTGGCTCCTCTTGTCTAGATAATTTTCTGAACATCACTATAAATACAATTGACAGGAGCATGATCAGAAAGAAAACCATGCAACCCCCTCCCTCTCCACCCCATACACATACTTTTTAGGTTTCAGGCTTCAGATTCAGCAAAGTTAAATGAGGCAAATGTGGGTTGAGGGCAGTGTTTCTATGTGCAGCCTGTAGTATTAGATACATGAATATAATATATATTCTAATTTTGTGTCAGTATTAACATATAAATATACATTATTGATATATTCACTAATAATATACTATGCTCTGAGGATTATTTAGGCAAAAAGAATCAAGGACTAAAAGGAAAAATTAATTCTTTAGAACTATCATTGACTTACTGGAAAATTCTCTTTATTGCAACAAATCCTATTAAATTCTTGTGTGCCTCCGACATCATACACACCTGAAATCGATGGGACTACCCATGTGAAAGAGTTTGCAGAATCAGGCCCTACTGATTCCATTAAAATAGTTTCAATAAAGTAAATGATAGGCAGTCAATGGGACTACACACATATGTGTTTGCAGGACTGGGCCCATTGCTTGTTATTCCAACTGAAATGAATAGAACCCAGGCCTCCATTATATTTCTTCTGGGTGCCTCCATTATAGTTGATACGTTACTGATCATAAAATGCTAGACAGCTCAAGAATATATACAAATTGAAGCTGATACAGTCAACTGTTTTTCATCCACTTCAGGTTTCAAATAACATTCTGTGTATCTCCTGTGGTGTGTTTCCCATCACAAATATGTAACCATTTACTGTTAAATATCACTGCAGAGAAGCTGGGATTTGAATGCTGTATCACCCTGAAAATGTAAAAAGCATGTGGGTCTTTTTAAACCTTGAAGATAATAGATTTCCCCCTACCTCTTCCCCCGCACCCCGAAATCTCTCATTTATTCAGTTGATGTTCTGAGGGCATTTTCCATTTCCAGTAACTTTTCAATACACTGGGAACAAAAGTTTCAAAAATGGTATTGGAAGATCATTATCTTCTGATTCCCCTAAAAGCCTGTTTAAATTATGTTTTCTGATATCTGCTTTCCTGAAATTCTAAGTCCATTCTGATCCAAATGGTTTAATTTGTCATCTGGGTAATTACTTCCTAGGTTTACTTCTGCGCCTCTCACTTGTAAAATGACTACTTATATGTGTAGTTCATCTAAACAGTTTGGAAAATTGGGGGAGGGGGTCATTTTATTTAGCGTTTTGTATTACTTTTCTTCTACTGTGATTAATTAGTCCACATTTGAAATGTTGAAATGTATTTGTAAATGTTCTGTTTATCTGCATACCACAGCTAGACAAATAGTTGAAAATGTTGCTTCACTGCCCAAGGAGCAGTGTTTGTTAAAAGGGATCCAAACCAGAGAAAAGACCATTAATTGAAAGGTCATCTTTTTTAGAAGGTTATGCTCATGAAGATATGGACTGAGCCACACTCTGTAGTATTATGTATATATAAAAATGGTGGCAGATCCTCAGCTACTGTGAATTGGCTTCAGTGAGCTCAGGTCCTACCCCCATATGTGTGTGTGTGTGTGTGTGTGTGCATCTCTCTCTAAGGGCTTGACTAAACAGAGACGTTAGTGCAGAGTAGATAGTGCTCCATAAATTTGCTCCCCAAGTTGCTGTGCATTAATTCCCATTGTGGATGCTTTCTGCTCACTATAGAAGTGTCCTTGGGCAGTTTAGGTTAATACACTAAGTCCATACCCAAACATCCAGGGGAAAGCAGGTACACACTCAGGCATCTAGCCCACGCCACTGCCTGTACTACCCCAGCTACATTGCTATTTTTAGCACACTAGCTCAAGTAGAGCTAGTGCAGGTACATCTTTGTGAACTGGGAATCACACCCCCAGTTGCAAGTGTAGATGTTGCCTTAGTGTATAGTAAAAGTGTCCACATGGGGAGTTAGGGAATAGCAACTGCTGCACTGTAAACTTCCACTACAGCTCACTGAGCACTAATTTCTCTGTGAAAACAAGCTTAACTATTGTATGTAGTATGGCTCAGTTCTACACCTTCATAAAATTTAGCCAATTGAGGATCATTTATGGATTATAGTTAGAGAAAAATATAATTGTCTTTTGTGTGATCTCCTAGACCCAGTGGTTTCATTAAAAATTCCATATAGGTTCTGTTTACATCTTAAAATGTATTGCAGTCTAAATCCTCCACACACATCCATTTTCAGAGTGTTCCTTGAGCCGAAACAAACAAAGAATTAGCCACAAAAATGTATTTCATGCCCATACATTTTCTTGGAAGGAAAAAGCCTTGATAGGGCAGATTCAGAAGAATATTTTGAGACATAATTTTTTTGGTGGATAAACCACACAGTGTTTTGCTTTTAGGTAAACAAATCAACATTTCATGTCTGATCCAAAGTCAAAGGGAGTCTTTCTGTTGACTTTGGGCTTTGAATCAAGCCTTGAGTACATTTAAATTGAAACCGATATTTTGTTCCAGAAATCTTTACAAGTTTGTAGTGACTGAATGAAAGTTTTCATAGTGACACCTCTAACAGTTGAAGTTTTTTTTTCTCTCTATGGTACTAATACTGTATTAGCCTAGAGAGTTTATACTCCCCCACATTGTGCCATCAACACGTTAGTCTTGTTTTAGAGATCCTGCTTCTAGTGAAGTGAGGCTAGTTCATTCTCCTTAGCTAGTCACTTATTCTTGGTGCTGCCATCAAATAGTTTGCAAATTGGTGTCAATGTATTCTTTGTATCCACTAGGAATTAGTCTAAGGCCATCAATTCATTTAATATTATTCTACAGACAGTACTCATTGTCATAGGGCCTTAAACACCTATAAGACCAAAACAAATAACCTAGAGATGAAAAAATAAAAATAATTAAAAAAAAAACTTTGTTCAGCTATGCTAGAAGGAGGACAGGAGACAATGGCTACAATTTTATTCCTAAATGTCTGTGAGTACCCAGCAAATAAAACTGTACCATGCAGGTAATTCCATAATCATTTACATATACCCAGGCGGCTACTGTCAGCCCTCAGCCTTTATCCATCCTGGTCTCCAGCCAATCTGCTGCTGGGACCTCACCATCTCCCTTTGAATGAGCATTAAGGGAGTCAATCTCCCTCTTTACAGTCCTCCTGCCATATCAGCCATAGGAGCTCTGAACCGCCCCCTGTTTCTGCTCCAGTAAAGAATAGTTCCCTTAAATCCTTTACTAATCCTATCTGGTCACTGTATCCCTTCCCTGTGGAGTACCTGCACTGGACATCCACCACAAGGAGGTGCCAGCAATTAGCTTGGTTTCCACCTCACAATAACTAGCAGTATTCCGAGACATCTACTAATGTCTTATTTTGTATTGGCCAAAAACATATCATCTCCCAGGTGGATGCCTTCATTCCTGCATAATTCTGATGTCCTGTATGCTATCTCTGAATAAGACATTACTAACCCACCTATACATTTGGCCACCTACCTATTCACATATCTTCTAGTCTGGTCAAATCCAAGGAGGTGCAAGTGTTTGGACCGAGGATGTTTCCAGGTGGTCTTAAATTTGTTACTTTGCCTAGAGATGGTATTTGTGTTGAGCAGGTCATGCTCCACACATTTGTTGAGGAGAAGAATACCATTGGGGTTTACCTTTCTCAACCCTTCTTTGCCTATTGTGCCACTCCAGAGTTGGGAGTCCCATCCGACTCTGGCATTGAAATCTCCCAGGAGGATGAGTTTGTCTGGCTTAGGTGTGGCTCTGAGGACTGCATTGAGAGTGCTATAAAACTGCTCCTTGTTGTCTTCCTCATCATCAAGTGTTGGGGCATATGCACCAATGACCGTGGCATATTGGTTATTGCTGAGCTTGAGCCGAAGAGTCATGAGATGCTCGTTGATCCCCACAGGAAGCTCCAAAAGCTGACTGGTGATCTTATTTTTTATGGCAAAACCAATCCTGTGAATGCATCTCTCTTCAAGTGGCTTTTCTTTCCAAAAGAAGGTGTAGACACCTCCATCCTCTTTTAATTGGCCCTCATCAGCCCAATGTGTCTCACTAAGAGGTGCAATGTCAGTGTTGAGTCTTGCCAATTCTCTGGCAATTATGGCAGTTCTTCTTTCTGGGCGTTCACTGTGCTGAGAGGCCATAAGGGTGCAGACATTCCAGGTGGCAAAATTCAGTGTCTGACTATGTTATAGTCAGAGCCTGAGGTTACGCCAATGTCCTTATAACACGAGCCATAAGAGGTACAGATCACTGTTGGACAGACAATTGATTAATTAGATCAATCATGTACCTGCAACACGTGCCACCACATCCAAAGACTAAGCAATTGGTACAACATCAAAGCACTTCAAGACCAAGCCAGCAGCGAGATGTTCCAGCAACATCTCTCTAACTTTCCTGATAACATCATTGACATTCAAGAGTACTGTAATAAATTTAAAAATACCATTCACAGTGCATGTGCTGAAACTATAGGATATTCCACTCATCGGCACCAAGACAGAATTTCCGCGTTTTCGTCAAACCAAGCATTAATTCAAGAGAAAAGAACTGCATTCTGGAACTGGGAAAATGATTCCTCTATCCAACGAACACATGAGGCTTATCACCTGCTCAAAGCCAAAGTCCAAATGAGGCTATGTGATATCAAAAATAAATGGTGGCAAGCAGTGTTCCCTCTAATTTTTCCCATCCATGTGTGCAATGAATTTTGTTATGTGAACCAATATAGAGGTGATGTGTGACATATCACTTTCATAGTGGTGCACACAACAAAATTCATGTGGTGGGGGTGGGGCCGAGGGGTTCGGAGTGTGGGAAGGGGTTGGGGCAGAGGGTTGGGGTAAGCGTTGTGAGGGCTCTGGCTGGGAGTGTAGGCTCTGGGGTGGGGCTGGGGATGAGAAGCTCAGGGCTGGGACAGAGGGTTGGGTGCAGGGGGTGAGGGCTCCTGCTGAGGGTACAGGCTCTGGGGTGGGGCTTGGGATGAGGGGTTTGGGGTGCAGGAGGGTGCTCCGGGGCTAGGGTGGGGAGAAAAGACTCCTCCCAGCTCTCTCTCCCTGCAGAAGCACCTGGGATGGGTGGGGAGAGGCACCTCTCACGTCTGTGGCAGCTCTGGGGATGGGGCTGCAGGATAGGCGCCCCCCCCAGCTCCAGCAGGTCCGGGCTGCACCTGGGGCCGGGCTGGGCCTGGGGGCCAGGCTGCACCTGGGGCTTCCATAGCCATGGCAGGTTGTAGCCTGGGCTAGGTTGGAGTTGAGAGAGGGGTGCCCTTTTCCCGGCCAGTCCCCAGAGGGGTTCCATGAGCACCTGTGTGGTGCTAAGTAGGCTGCTGCATGGCCATGCAGCTTACAGGAAACTTAGGTGGCAAGAGAAGACCTCTGAGATCCAGGATTTCATAGACCATAATGACATGAGAAGCTTCTTTCAAGAAACAAAATATATATATGTGTCAAGCTCCAAAGGCCCAACCCCCTTACATTCCCAGGATGACTCCACTCTCCTCAATGCAATGAAGCCATTAAACAGTGCTAGAAGGAACACTTTGAGAGCCTACTAAACTGTGAATCCACAGTCTCTGAAGACACCATCGAGTCTATTCCACAAGGCTCAGCAATGGAACAGCTTGCTGATCCCCCATCTCCTGAGGAAGTCCGGCATGCCATCACCCAGACAGAAAAAAAATCACAAGGCACCAGGCCCAGATGGCATCCCAGCTGAGGTTTTTAAATGCTCTAGCACAAACTTTGCCAGCTCCTTGCCAAAATCTGGACCTGCAAAGAAATTCCACCTGACTTTAAGAATGACAACATTATTACAAAATTCAAGAAAGGGGACAAACCTTTGTGTGGGAACTAAAGCGGTATTACCCTCCTCTCCATCGCAGGGAAGATCCTTGACTGGAGCCTACTAATCCGACTTCTCCCCCTTGCCAAGGAACTCCTCACTAAATCACAGTGTGGCTTCAAGACTTCCTGAGGCACAACTGACATGATCTTTGTGACACGACAGATTCAGGAGAAGTGCAGAGAAGAACACCAGGAACTGTTCATTTCATTCATCGATCTAACCAATGCCTTTGACTCTATCAATTATGATGTCCTATGGAAGGTGCTGTGTAGGTTTGGTTGTCCACAAAAATTCATTTCCATCATCAGACTACTCCATGATGTGATGACTGCCACCATTTTGTGCAACAGCTCAGAGACGGAACCATTCACCTTTTGCACCGGTGTCAAGCAGGGTTATGTCATTGCTCCAGCACTCTTCTCCATTTACCTTGCCGTAATCCTGATTCTCCATAATCCATAACCGCCCTCCTGATGGAATCAGGATTGAGTATCATATGGATGGTCAACTCCTCAATATCCGATATCTCCAAACAAAATATAAGATCATGAGAATTGGCATCACTGATAGTGTGCAGATGACTGTGTCATTCTTGCACATGCAGAGGCCAATCTGCAAAGTATCCTAAATCTTTTTGCAGATGCCTATCACAGCCTGGGTGTCTGTCTCAACATCGGGAAAACCAAGGTACTCTACGAGCCCTCACCTGCACAAACTACTTTTCGTACTCCACAAATTACTATCAGTGGAGAACCCCTGTAAAATGTGGACCATTTTCCATACCTTGGCAGCCACCTCTCCCAAACCACCAGCATTGACACAGAAATTGAATACAGGATCCACTGTGCCAGCACATCCTTTGGAAGACTATTTAGTACAAAGGGTCAATGTTGGGATATTGTTAGCCTTTTCCAGAGGGTCTGGCTGGAGAGTCTTGCCCGCATGCTCGGGGTTCAACTGATCGCCATATTTGGGGTCGGGAAGCAATTTTCCTCCAGGGTAGATTGGCAGTGGCCCTGGAGGTTTTTCGCCTTCCTCCGAAGCATGGGGCAGGGGTCGCTTGCTGGTGGATTATCTGCTACTTGAAGTCTTTAAATCATGATTTGGAGCATTCAACAGCAGAGTCAAGGGAGAGAATTAGTTCAGGAGTGGGTGGATCGGCTTATGTGGCCTGCATCTTGCAGGAGGTCAGACTAGATGATCATAATGGTCCCTTCTGATCTTGAATTCTATGATTCTATGATTCTATTCAAATGAGTCTTCAATGATAGAGCTCTGCAAAGAGGCACCAAGATCTTGGTTTGCAAGGCAGTTGTCATTCCCACCCTTCTCTACGGGTGTGAGACCTGGGTAATCTATAGAACACATCTCAAGCAGCTGGAGTGGTTCCAACAGCGCGGCCTCAGGAGGATTCTCAGGATCTGCTGGGAAGATTGACACACTAACATCAGCAGTATAGAAGTGCAGGTCATGAAACACCAACTCCGCTGGGCTGGCTATTGTGTACATATGCCTGGCACTTGTCTCTCAAAACAAGTATTCTTCTCTCAGTTAAGTCAGGGAAGAAGGGCTCGCGGATGGTAGTGGAAATGCTTCAAAGACATACTGAAAGTACACCTTAAAAAGGAAGGCATCAACCCAGCAAAGTGGGAGGACTCAACGCAGAACAGAACACACTGGTGCTACACCATACATCAGGCCACAGCTTATTTTGAGGAGAACAGACGTGCTCATGAGACAGAGAAGCAACAAAGGAGGAAAGAAAGGGCACAACAGTCCAGCCAACAACTACGTCTCCTCCAAGATTGCACCTGTCACTTCTGTGGGAAAATCTGCAGGGCACGAATTGGGCTCCTTAGCCACTTAAAAACCCACCAATGAACCCCCTTGGCAGACATCATCCTCACATTGAGGGATAGCCAAAGAAGAGTCTGGTCAAACCATGGGGGCTCCACAGCTCCCTACTGCACCCTTCATTGCAACATGTCTGATCAAATAATTTTTCACTTCTGAGAAAAGTTCAAAGATCTGCCCCAAGTCCCTCTTAGCTCTGTGCATTAAGTCCACATTTTTACACATGCCCAAATCATCTTCACTGAGGTGAACCACAAGTAAATCTGGTGCCTGCCCATGGGCTACCACAGTGTACAGAAGGGGCTTGAGCTGGTTCTGTAGCATGTCCCTCTTATAATTCATATAGCAGCTAACAGATTTACTTGGAAATTCTCAGAACATTCATTCTGTATTCAGACTAAATACTGGTGGCAGGGGGATGTTGTTCTACATTCTTAATATGTAACAAGGTACCCTGCTTTAAGTACAAATCTCAAATCAACCTACAGTGCCTTTATTGCAACCCCATAATAGTAATTGAAATGTTTTGTGAGGGGGGTTAATGTTATGTTTACAGCAGGTCTTCATATGTCTGTTGCAGTATGTTCTGTATTGGCATGCTCTTCTAAAACAATCCTTATGATTGGTTCAGAGTGAACCATTTTAACTTTTCAAATGAATTAAAACAAGGAGCAATATTACTGCCCTGGGAAACCGAGACTCCTTCCCAGCAGGAAGAGAGTCTGATGACAACCCTTCAGGAAGGAAGAAGTCAATATCTGCCCCAAAGGAAGTTGTCAGATGAATTATGACAGATGGAATTCTGTAAATTTGTAGTTGCTGCTATTAAAGAAACTAATTCTGCTACTGAAAATTGGTTTGAGGTGGACTAAATTGCTACATCTTGAATGTAACATTCTCCTGTGCCAAAAGTGTGAATTAAAGACAATCATTGCCAGCTCTTCTTTATTAGTCAGTTAACTGTTCCAAGTCCCAGAAGGGACATAATATTAAAGAGCTGTGTCAAGTAAGCATGAATAAATACTGTTGTATACTAAAAGCATTCAACTGATGCAAACTGTTCTATTCCCTGAGATTCCTGTAGGGCGAAGAGGAAGCCATTTGGTCTTTGGTTTGCATTTCTCTCAAGCTTAGTGTTAGTTATGCCTTTGGGGTAGCCTTGACAGATGGGACATCAGAAAATTTACTTCCATTGCCATGTTAGGCAATGAACATGGTACAGGGCAAGGGGTTCTGTGAGGGTTCTACTGCAGAATTAATATTGTTCTTAGATTAGTAGAACTAATCAAATGAATCAGAGGGGTAGCCGTGTTAGTCTGGATCTGTAAAAAGCAACAAAGAGTCCTTTGGCACCTTATAGACTAACGGAAGTATTGGAGCATAAGCTTTCATGGGTCAATACCCACATTCGTCTGACGAAGTGGATATTCAACCACAAAAGCTTATGCTCCAATACTTCTGTTAGTCTATAAGGTGCCACAGGACTCTTTGTCGCTTTTTAATAAAATGAATGAATCTGAACTCATATAATGCAAATAGGTTAAACACATCAGGCCCAATGGAGCTCTGAGCAATACATTTCCTTAGACACTTTTACAGCAGAGAGTTAAATTACTAATTATACCTATGGTTTCAGATCCAGATGCCTAGGGAAGTACTTTGTTTCCTCTAGAGTGAATCAAAATCACAGTTTTGCAACATTTGTAGTAGAAGACTATCTTTGTCTATGTGACAGAAGGACACTACTGCTCAACAGAATTTCTCTTGTAGCTGAATCAAATCCTGAAAGCTTGGATTCAAAACCTGATCTTCCCAAAATTTCAGGGATGTTTGGAGCTGGAGTTTTTGTTAAGCCATACCTTCAATGTATCCTAAACTTTCCACTGTCAGATGAATATTGTGCATTGTTCTTATGGAGAATCATTGTTTATAGACTGGAAATACACTGCCACTGCAACATTATATCAGTTTGTGCAAAAGGGACTGCTAGAACTTTTGATTTTAAGCCTTCTGAGGGAGGAAATCCATGGCCTATTTTCAGAGCTGATTTATCACTGTTTTTCCTTTACCCAGTCTCTCCAAAAAAGCAGCATGTGAGCTTAAGAGATCATCAGAAGGGATGACCTAGTAATGGAAAAAACACTAAATAAAACCAAGAGAAGAGGAACAGAGAACCCCTAGGGGTGTTGGTGAATGTCATAAAGAAAACAGTTGGCAGCACATAAGGAATTGAAAAGTGGCGTTGGGACTTGCGTATAGCACTATATGTGCATATACCAAATTCTCCTACAATATCTTACCAACACAGGTTATTAATATAATAGGGCTTAAATTAGAAAAAGTACCTGTCCCCCAAAATTGCACAGTGAGTTGCAGTGCTGGGAACAATTGCAAGATATTGTCAGTAAGCGTGTATCGGGATAAGGGGGGAATAAATAGTCTAAAGGCCCGACCATGCAACACACTACATTCAGGTGCACTCCTGCACACACATACACAATCCCAGTTACTTTGCAGTGCTCCACTGGGATGCAGGGATCTGCCCACCGAGAACTCATTGGAGGATCAACATCTAAAGGACTAACCTGTGAGATGGTGAGTTCCTTTGGCTTTAATATAAATTGTGGATTCCTTTGGCTTTAATATAAATTGTGGATTCTTGGCAGTTGACAGCATTAGTCCTAAAGAGAGCAAGTCTAATTTTTTTTCCAACTAATATTTTATTTGGTTAATTTATTATAAACAGAGCACCAATGGGGCATCGATTCCTTGACAATGCAGCGGTGTGGCAGTGCGAAGATTCACCGGCACAGCCCCTCCTGCTGGTCGTCCAGGGAATTGGCATTTCCAGCCTCCAAAGTGCCCTCTGCAGGCCAGTGTCCCACTTGCGGATGGGCCCGGGTCCCTCCTGGTCCCCGGTGCCCCTTTCAGGCTGGGGTACTGCCCCCTGGTAGTACCCCCACAAATCTGGATCTCCCCGGGGAACCCTCAACCACCTATCCCCACCTCCCCTCAGTCTATGGCTACTGCCAGTCTCAATCTAGCCCCCATTCACTGAGGCAGACTGCAGTGTAAATGCCACTCATCACTGGCAAGGGGGGTTGGACCTGCTGCCTCTGCCTACGTTTGGGCTGCCCTCTGCAACCCCAGTACCTTTCTCTGGCCTTTAACAAGGCCTGCAGCCTGGGGGGTTTCTAGGCTGGTGCTCCCCAACTCCTCTAACCTTCCCCCAACCCTGCTCCAGTCTCGGTACCCTGCTTAGCTCCTAGCAGCCAGGCCCATCCCTCTCCACATCTAGAGAGAGAGTGTCTGTGTGCTCCTGGCCCACTGCCCTCTTATAAGGGCCAGCTGGGCCCTGATTGGGGTGTGGCCACATCTGTGGCTGGTTCCCCGATCAGCTGAGGTGCACTGCTTTTCCTAGCAGCAGCCCTCTCACAGCCTCAGCCCTCTCCCAGGGCTGATTTGAGCCTTTTAAGGCAGGAGCGGGTGACCACCCTGCTACAAGCAGCCTTGGGGCCCGCCCACTTCCCGGAAACCCAATAGGTACAAGCGGCCTTGGGCAATGGTGCACTCGGGTCCCTCCTGTTCTCAGCCTGTGGTACACAATAGTTTAGTCTTCCGAGTTCTGTAACACGTTGGTTCAATTTTGGTTGTTGGACGTGGTGTGGGGATGGCTGGATGGAGTTTAGTGGCTTGTAAAATACAGGTGGGATCAGACTAGATGATCTGGGGATTCCACATTTGGCCATAAACTGTGACAGTTTTCTGTAGCCTGTGTCTAAAATAATTAGCACTACATGTTGTATCAATAAAATAAATAACTGAAACTGAAAAATCCCCTCCACAGTATGAGACTCACCAGGGCTGTACTGAGGCAAAGAGCCAGTTGGGGCTCAGACAGTCCTGCACTGACCTGGCAATTCATCTTCCCATTTCAATTGAGTTTTTTTCATCACGGGGCTACGCTCCCTTCCTGCAATGAGAGTAAAATGAGATGTAGTTTACAACCTGTCTCTTCTTTATATCTTATGGCTTAGATATTAGAGGGGATCCAGAAATAATTGCAATGAATAATGAAAACACTCAAAACATGTTTTTGTTGAGATTGTGTCTTCCATTGTGTTTTATCAAGATTTTAACGCTCAAAGAAGTTCATTTCTAAGTGAAAGTAAATAGAGCTAGGTAAAAACTTGGAGGAAAAACTATTAATGAAAATGTTACCGGATACTTGTTTTCTGCTGAAATTTCAACTGAAAATTTTATTGAAAAATCAAATTTCATCCATTTCCAAAAAGAAAGTCATTGGAAGCAAAAAGTGGCTTTGAAATGTCAAAATCCAAGGTCTGGAATTCACAGTTCAAATTTCAAAATTGTCCATATGTCCAAAATAGCTAGTTTGTGAAGTCACACAGAAATGCACATTCAGAGGGATGCAAACGCACCTGGAAAAAGTAAATGGAAAATATTTTCCATTTGAAAATCTGCCTTAAAAAGTTACAGCAGTATCACTCAACTCATCTTCCTGTGTGTGTAGAGCCTGATCCAAAGCTCTCTTTGTCAATGAAAGTCTTTGCATTGCATTCAATGGGCTTTGAATCAGGGCCTTTGTTAATTTTGCTTTCATGTTTCAGTTGGAGACTACATCAGCACTAATCAAGGAGAAGGCAGGATTATTAGCATCAGCTGAGCTTTTCATTTTTAGAATGGATTTTTTTTTTAGTAGAGTCTGATTTCAAACACTTGTTAGGTTCAGGTATCCCACATGTCAGTACATAGCACCTGCTGATAATTATTGTACATCTGTAAATTAGAGTAACGTGTTGGAGCACAGCCATACCATACAATAAAAACAGTTCAAAGGATATTCCTTACCAAGGTTGTGACAGTAGTTTCAAAAATATTTTTTAAAAAAGTATCATTCATTGGAACATTTTTGCCAACAGTGAGCGTACTGCTGTACATTAAATTCTTGATTATTGATGTGGTGTGCCATGGTGGAGGAAGATAATAAAGTTTATTAACTGTATACTGAAGCAGTGAAGTTCACGATAAATAAAGTGGAACCTCTTATCTTAGAAGAATATGAAAATCTTATTTTCCTTTGTACTTAAAGAAATGACATCAATAAATAATGTGTAGCACACTATTGTTTATGCTGAAAATAGTTCAACAGTAAAAATGACCTATTCTCCTGCCTGAGATTAGATTTCAGCTTGGTTTTGTGTTCCTAATGTGACTTTATCACATTTCAATGACTTTTAAGCTGTTGCAAAGGTGAGGTATTCCATTATTGAAAGTACTTACACTGATTGTAAAGCAATTACATTATTTCAATCTAATATCATTGTATCTTAATCTAACGCTCTTGTAACCCTTTTACGCACCCAAACTACTTTGTATATGGTGCCTTCTTTCCTGCTGAATAGAGAGTGATTATTTGTGGTTCAGGAAAAGGTCTATTAGATTGATTGACATATAAAAGCAGGACAATAAATGAAAAACTGAAGGGTTTTTTTTGTTGTGGTCCTTGTTGAGGGTCACCACTGCTTCAGAGATGAATTTAACCATAACATTTGTAGTACCTGCATGTAGAGATTTTTTTCAAGCTTGTAAAACCATAGCTAACTTTTATTATGGCTCAAGATCAAAAACCCCTTATTTGCTGATTCTATCATTTCACTTCCTATCTTATGCCTCAGCAGGATCTATTAGGAAAGCAAAATCAATAAGGTCTAAGTATTCTTGGATTGAGATGGGTTAGAATTGGTCAGAAAGAATACAGCGAGAGAAAGCAGCCTTAAGAATAAAGAAAGAGTTGGGAGTAATTCTGACAAGCAGTTATAAAAGAATGGTGGGTGAGGTAGAGACTCATCATAGTTCCAAATTAACAACACTGGAGGGAATAAGGAAGGAGTCATCTTATTAAAATTGTTTATTTCATTGCTATTGCAAGCAGGTAGTAATCAGGACATGGGCCCAAGCGTCAAAGTTCAGATATAGATCCATATCTGGACCCATCAGTAGTAACAATTAACATAAAAAAGGATATGCTAACTGTGGGGTTGTGACTTTAAGCCATAGCCTTGCTATCATGGGGAGCAGAGATGCATTGGACAGGTAATAGCTCCTCATGACATTATACAATGTATCCAGAAGTGTTTGATGAACATCACCCACCATTAAACCATGTTACAGGATATAGAATTCTATGCAGCTAGGCTTGGAAGGCTTTGATTTGTATTGGTAAACGTGGATTTCTTCATGCACACAAAAATCAATGAAAAAATATTTCCACCAATGATAATCAACATTTACAGACAGGCAAAGTAATAAAAATGCTGCTTGAGAACTTATTACATTCAAAACCCAGTGATTTAGACTTTTGAGTTAGTCTAGCAAATGTATTGTGAAAATAGGCATGATTTGTTGATTTAAGGATATTTATTTTTGATATTTTGATGTGATGTTGACAACTTGAGTTTTAACAGTTTATGCAGCTTTCACTTTTGGAATCTCAACCTCTACTGTCCTTAAATAATTGTCTGACCATCCCATAATTTTGTGTATCTGTGAAAATTTAAATCAGTCTTAAAAAGCTTAAAAATAAACATTGATACTAGCTATCACAATTACCCCCTCTCAAAAAAAAATAAATTCTTCCAAACCCCATGCCAGCTCAAGTGTGATTGTTATAGTGGAGGGAGCAGAAACATTCCTTGGCATCCTCTGAAGTTATTTTTAATCAACAATTTTTCAGACCCCTCGGCAACAATGACTAAGGCTTCTAGGCACTAGTATTAATAATAATAATCAAAAACCCAGGATGCCACTGTGCTAGGCACTGTACAAAAGTGTTCAAGTTTTTTTATTAGTAGGACAAAAGGGATGCCAAATACAAAGAAAGCAAATGTTAACTTTTTATTCAGAACAGCTTTTTAGTGTGTCAGACTCCCTAGCGACTAAAAAAGCAAATCTGCCTCTCTGCAGGCAGAGATTGCCTGAATACATAGCTAGGAGATATGGGGGGAAGCATAGGCTCTGGCGACGGAGGATAGGAGGGCTTTTTGAGCACTAATAAATATCTGTGCTTTTCTGATGCCACTTATGGTGTGGGAGAGCTCTATATTTTCTTATATGGGCTTTAGCTTACATCAAAATATTGGAGCCAGGCCCTTTGTGGTACCTGAGCACCAATATGTGTCTTCAAAGTAACCATCTTTTACTAGCTGAGAATTCCCTTTCAAAGGGGAGCTCTCAGCTGGCCAGAGACTAGACACCCAGCAGCTGTACTACAGCTACCATTCACGAGGCATGATGGGTATGTCAGAAGAGGGAAGAGATGTGGCCAGACCTCACCATGCTCCAGCAATGCTCACACTGTGCTTCTGCCATAGGGTATCTATAAAAACTGTAGCCAGCTGACATAAGTCAGAGCAGAACTTTCTTTCCCTTAATACAGAGGTTCTCAAACTGGAGGGTGCAGAATGTATTCTATGGGGCATGAGATGCTTTGAGTGGGGCAAAACTTACTGTGCACATTTTACTCACAGTGGGGAATGACTAGCAAAGCTGGTTCCTCCAGACATATCAGGTCCTCGGATGCCACTGTGCATTTGTCTCTAGATGGCACTGTGCATGTTTATGGATTTCTATTAAGCTTGCATAGCATTATACAAAGTTGTTGTCATGTGTACGTTAATCCATTTATTCCAACGTGGTGTGCACATTTAATTGTAAGCATGGACCACAATCACAGTTTTGCTTTTGCTCTTATTATAATGGATTGTTGGCTCATCTGTGTAACAGAAAATAAGCCAACTCCAGTGAAAAAACAAAGAAGCTGAAATTGATTCAAGTGAAGCACCACTGCATATATTGGTATACGTACTTGTGTGGTGGGGGTAGGAGGCGTAAACTAGTACAGACACAAAGAAGGTGGGTGCAATAAAATAAGTTTGAGAACCTCAGTACTGCTTTAATAAATGCTGAGGTTCAGGGTGCTGCAGGTCTGCCATGAGAATCAAAGAGTTGTAACTGGCTCCCTGATGCCCCCCTGCTGTGACAGAGAATCTGGGCCACTAGTTTCAATCAGATTTTACCCTCTGTGGCAGGGGCAAGCAACCTACGGCACACGTACCAAAGGCGGCATGCAAGCTGATTTTCAGTGGCACTCACACTGCCCAGGTCCTGGCCACCGGTCCGGAGGGCTCTGCATTTTAATTTAATTTTAAATGAAGCTTCTTAAAAATTTTAAAAAACTTATTTACTTTACGTACAGCAATAGTTTAGTTATATATTATGAATTATAGAAAGAGACCTTTTAAAAATGTTAAAATGTATTACTGGCACGCAAAACCTTAAATTAGAATGAATAAATGAAGAATAGGCACACCACTTCTGAAAGGTTGCCGACCCCTGCTATACGGTATTGTAGGGTTGGTTGTGTTGTGTGAAACCCTGAACATATGGTGATGAGAAGCAGGATGTCACAGCGGCTGCTGTTGCTCTTTCTGTTGTTTGCAGAGTTGTAATTTTCAGATCTTGTTCTGCAGAGAACACACTTCATCCATAGTTTTCAGATATAAGTCACTGGAACCATAGACATTGCAGGCCCTGTATTCTCAAAACTGACAGTCTAAAGTTAGGTTACAAATTCTGCAATTAGGCACATAAAGGTGGAATTAGGCACCTAATTGTAGACACTGTCTTGAAAATCTTGACCTGGTGCTAGTTTGGTTACATAATGACATGGTCAAGTGTCCTGTCCTGTCAGTGCCTGTATGAAGAACGTACTATTAAGGCTAAAATTTTGTCACAGATATTTTTAGTAAAAGTCACGGACAGGTCACAAGCAATGCAGGTCCCCACACAGCCTGCAGTGGTGCAGCTGTGCAGCAGCTAGGAGCTCTGGGGCCCCCCACCCCTGCTGTAGACCACCGCCCACCCACAGTGGTCAGGAGCTGTGGGGTACCCCCACTCCCTGCGGTGGCTTGGAGCTCTGGGGCCATCAGAGGCAACGGGGGTATCCCTCAGTTCCTGACTGCCGCAGGCTGAAGTCACGAAGGTCGCTGGAAGTCATGGATTCTGTGACTTCCACAACCTCCATGACTAAATTGTAGCCTTATTTACTATCAATCAGCTACACTTGGTACAGTACTGGCATTGGTACAGTAAAAATATACGTACATTTAACAGCAAAAGACCCTGCTGTGTGACGAGTCAATGATACTTAATAGGAGAGGAAATGTAATGGGTTTTGGATCAGGCCCTAAATACAAATCTAATTTGGAGAAAATAAAATGACAGACCTTTATTATGACTTGTGTAGCTAAGTAACTGAAATGAGGAGGTGTCTTTGTATGTTCTGTGTACTGCACCTTTAAATGTTGAGTTTCTTCCTGCCTGCTGCAGAGGTAGCCAAGAGACACCTGCCACTTTGTGTTTCATTTCAGATACAGAATGTTGCCATTTGTCAGTGCATTTTTCTCTCTGTCACCATACATTTTTTCTTGGTTTTATTTAATTCTCATCTAGAATGCGAAATACTTGTTTTTCTCTTTGTGCGTGGGGAAAATAACATCTTGCTTCTCTGCAAAAACCTCTCTGTTTCCATCTGACTTCCAGCCTATCTTCAGACTTCATCATAGCCGTGTGAGCACTTGTGGCGTGAATATTCACAAATGTATGCTTATCAAACATATAGTTGAACCTTTTTCTCTTTAAAAACATTTTCTGGAACAAAATTTTACTTGCCTGAACAATTATGGATAGTGAATAAAGGGTATCTCAAATATCATCAAGATGAATTCACTGGTTTTAGTGAAAAGAATATTTGCAAATACTTAAAAGAAACCTCTCAGTCATTTCCAGCCCTATATATGCCTGCTTATTTTAAAATAGCTACATCATAATCATGTTGGAATATAAACTAAAATATTGAGGTTTTTTTAAACTGCTATTGCCAAGGAAGCATTTTTCTTTTTTCCAGAAGATGTGGCTCTAATATCTAAACCTTTAACCTTGCTTCACCTGAAAATAATTGAAACTCTTCAAAAGATGACAGTATTTGAATGGTATTTCATGTAAAAGTTTGTGTTAAGGTCAGAAAATGTGGCTGGAATTTTCCCAGCATAGAGCATAACTGAGGAAATGCCAACTTGTCACCTACCTTCCTTCAGGTACATTTTTGTCATGGGCCAGATTTAAAGTCTTCAGACTAAGTTCTATTCTGATTTACACCAATGTATGGAGTAACTCCTTCAACTGAATTGACTTGAGTGACTCTGGTGTAAATACAAGCAATTCTGGGTATGTCTGCATTGCAATTATGAGGTTTGATTGCAGCTTGTGTAGATATACCTGAGCTAGGTTTAATCTAGTTAGTTTGGGTTCTCAGCATAGTTTGGGGCTGGCTTGCACAGCCTATGTCTCTGCAGCTTCACTGATCTGTGACCAAAGCTAGCTGGATTAAAGCTAGCTCAGGTACGTCTACACGAGCTCCAGTCACACCCCATGACTGCAGTCTACACATTCCTTCAGAAACACTAATGGTATGTTTTTATACCCTAATTGTTTAGTATAGGCAAACCATTGCTCAATCTATATTCCTGAAACCAAATGTAGGCCTTAAACATTCTATCCAACATGTCTATGATTATTTATAATATGTTTACATTGTCTGAGTGCCAAGACATTTGATAGAAAATGTAGAGTGATTTATATCAGTTCAATATGCTAAAGATACAATTTAATTGCCCTTAAATACACAGATAATCTTTTCTCGTCTATGAAACTCTCTTGAGATGAATGACACAAGCAGAGAATTCACTTGTCCATCAGTCAATGCTGTGCTGTGCTCAAAAGTGGGGGAAGGGAGGGGAAGGACGGGAAGGGCAGTGACGGGGGCAGTCCTGATCCATATGCATCATTCAGGATCAATATTAATGTTGTGGAGACAGAACATCATAACTCTGAGGGAAGTAATCAAATTAATATTATAGCTCCAATGGTACTAGATTAGAGATGAGCCATGCAATGTTTTCAGGATACTACTGCCAGATCCACAGTGTCACCTCCAACACAATACTTACATATATGAACTAGTGCAAAGGAAAGTGAACATCAAGGACGCAATCACTTGAGGATGAATTCAGGAAGCCCATATTTTGCATACAGGGCAACCTGGAAGAAAGCATTGACCTGTTTGTGTGAGAAGCCAAAAGGTAGTCAAGAGTGGGAATATTTGGAAGTAGATTAGGAGTGTTATGAAGCAAGACAACCTCAGCTAGAGACAGATTGTCACTTAGTTCAGTGGGTCTACTTGTCTACCAGCTCAGTACTGTGACTTAAAGCATTCACAGTCTGGCCCACAGATCTTAGAAGATGGAAAGATATTCACCAGTATGCGAGAGAAGTAACAATAAACTTTTGCTCTTTACAAGTGGTTGGTGTTTCCTTGTTTTGCAGCAGTAGTGCATTGTTGTTACATTCCCTTCCTGAGAAAGGAGCGCATCATTTAAATCTTCAATGTGCATCATTCTAATTTCCTCAGCTAGCCTCATTTATTACAGACTTATAAGAACTTCTGTATAATGTAACCTAATATTCTTTTTGCTTTGAACAGTAGTAGTGAGATGAACAGCCCTTTTTGGGAGCATATGTGTGGTATGTTTTGATGATGCAACTTTAAATAGTGCAGCAGGAATTACACTAAACTTTAGACTGGGGAATTCAATCAATATTTTATCATAGGCTTCTTGTCTGCAGAGCAAAGTAGTAAACGTAGCCTGCCTTTTTTTTTCTTTTTTTTTCTTTTTTTTTTTTTAAATAATATGGTGGATTTTGTTCTTTTAAGGATTGAGCAGATGGGATTAGACTGGGATGCATGTGCCAATTCTTTTCTTCCTCAAAGTTTATTTCTTCAGTGTCAGCATGACTGATACAGCTGGATTCTATACTAAACTCTTTACTAGATAACCTACGTTTTCTCTTACAAATGAAAATTTGTTTCATGTTCATGAAAATATACTCATTCATCATATGCATATGTAGTTAGTGGGTGCTTTTAAAAGATAGATATGGTACAATGATATCAACGCTGCTATAATATTTCCTATATTTAGCACATATACCACTGTGTGCCTGTTAAGTATACTTTGTAAGGACATGTGTTGCACGTACATATGCAGGTAGTGGCACTGTTCGAGAGTATACAGTTGTGATTGCTTCAGTATGAACCTCTATTTCAATAGGCTTATCGTGGATAAGCAGAGGACATGAATAGAGAATTATCCATGCTTCTACTGGAATAAGTACATGTGACCAGCTCTTCAGAAAAATGTTACTTATTATACCTTAATGGAATTTCTAATGGATATAGGAAAAGGTCAGGAATCAGGAGAATGCTGGTATGAATCAGGGCCTTGCATAGTACCTATTATGGTGGTGTCATTTATATATTTGTAAAATTTAAGGCACTAGTCATCTCTGATTTACAAGAGAGTCGGGGACACGTGAAAGGAACCACCTTCTCCACCCACATGAGAGCGAAGACTTTTGGTGTGGTACAGCGGATGGGGCTCTTGAACAGAACTCAAAATACCTCAATCCTGTTCCCAGCTCTGCCACTGACCAGCTTTCCAGCCTCAGGAAATCACTTGATCTCTTAGTACTTCTGTTTTCCTTTCTGAAATTTATCTGTCTTGTCCCTTTGGGTTGTAAGTTTTCCAGGGCAGGAGTTGTCTTATATGTGTGCAGTGCCTAGCACAGTGTGGGCCTTTAGACACTATTGTGTATACAAATAAATAACAACCGCTGTGGTGGATGTTAGAGACACAAGATGTGTGAGATAATATCTTTTATTGGATCACCTTCTGTTGGTGAGAGAGAGAGACACATTTCTGAGCCACTCAGAGCTCTTCTTCAGGTCTGGGTGGAGCCTGGGGCAGCATGCATGGAACAGTCCCTGAAAGGAAAGATCAGGAATCAGGAAACTCTGGGTTCCTGTTAAGACTGTCTAGGTTACAGGTGCTGTAGTGGGTATTATATAGTAACCTAGATAGCTTTAATAGGGACTCAGATTCTCCTTATTCCTGACCTTTCCCTTCAGGCATTGTTCCCTCCATGATGCTCCAGGCTCCACAATGATGCATGGATTCTGAGAGAGGTGGGTTTTATCCTGTGCTTAATTTCTAATGAAAGAGGTGCCTGGGGCTCAAGCAATTTTGTTTTACTTTCATAACGGATGGTGCAAGCCTAGAGGTGCTGGGGCTATGAACTACCAAGCCTAGAAATGCCAGGGATCAGCCCTGGCAAGCACTAGCATAAATTAAGCACTGTTTTTGTCAGTTTATAAAGGATCATGCAGTCTGCAATTGCCGACCTCATGGAGTGACCATATCTGCTCAGCATCACATGCTTAGTCCCTCAGCATCACGTGCTTAGTCAATGACGTAACACATTGCCCCACTTAGAGCTGTGGCTAAATGCCACAATGTTGCTTTTTTATTATAATTGAACTTCTGACAGATTTTTTAAAAACGATTCCTACTCATCACAGTTTATTCTTATACCCTTTTGCAGTGTGATCAGTCTACATGCAATATAGCCTTAGGGTTCTTCTGCCACTACCATTTTCTCTTTGTCTTCATGTCACCTAAAGTGAACTCATGGCCCATTGTTTCTGTCCGGATAGGCTAGACAAATTAGATGATATATTTCAGAGTACACTGTAGGTTAAGTTACCACCATTTCCTGGTCAGTCTATCAAACAGGCTTAATGTGCTTCATGTATTTTTCTATTTGCATACCGATGAGACCAGTTGTGGTCATACACAAATACAGAAAGTTCCACTTTAGCAACATACACAATAAATGGACTAGCTCTACTGAAAGAATTATTAATTTGCACTGATGTTTTTAAATTGTAATGGATTTTTAACAAGAAGAATGCTGATTAATTATGTAATATTTCCCTTTGCCACTTGGTCACATATGATTGAAACTGATAAAAATAAAAGGCCAAGGACAGTATATGTACAATACGTGTCCCACGTATCTGCTTTTTTTTCTGCCTCATGTGTTGTGTGTAGACGTGTTTCTTATATTTCTTATATATGTCTTTCTTCTGAACTAACACAATCCTGTGTTAGGATTCTAATCCTTAAGGGTATTAAATAAAATATCTTTACTGACACAGCAGTGAAACTACTTGTAAAGTGTCTCTCTCCTTTCTCTTCTCCCTCCTCCTCCCCACATGTGTGCGCATACACTTTCTCTCTCTCTCTTTTTCTCCCCAGGTTGTTGGCCTTAGGTTCATTCCTATTCCCCCTAAAGTTGGTTTTGCTTTGACGGATATTGTTCCGTATTATCTCTTTTCTCAGCTGCAGTTTTGAAAAACCAAGAGTCAAACCTTTTAGTCCAGGTCATTGGTCCTATCTTGAAAATACTGATGCACAGCTTACACTGTTCCACAAGAGTTAGAACCTTCAGGCCTTACTAGCATGAGTCCTGTTTGGGCCATTTGCATAAGGATGACTAAAATAAACAAACAAACAAAAGATTGCATGATCTTTCCTTAAGCTTGCCTTTATTAATCTATAAGATCCTGAGTCAAACAGGTGCTGAGTCTCTGTTGTATCCTGTGAATTCACTAGAAGTCAATGAGTTCTGGGAATAGAGGAACTCAGGATAAGTTTGAAATTTACTTGATTCATTTCTCATTTTGGCATTCTGGGATTAATCTTACACTCTAGCAACTAGCTTCTCTCTTGTTGCTCCCTACAACCTTTGTGGTGTTTCAGCTATGATGGAGTTCAAATAGCAATTAACTAAAAAAAAGAGGATTTTTCCCCGTTGGCCTAAACAAATACTACAAAACAACTTCCACTAGTATTTCTTTACCTGTAGGCAAACTGACTTCAATCCCATTCACACTCCTTTTGTGTTTATTTTATGTGAATATTCTAGAAAATGAGGTTTTTTTTCCTGAGATGAATGTTCACCATAATACTGAATTTCAGATGAATATTTTCCAAAATCATAAAAAACTTATATTGAACTTTCTGGGAGTTCTTAGAGTTATAGTTATCCAATCAGAGGAAAAACATACCACATGACCTATTTATACAATCAAAATTAACCACCACAGCTTTAAATATTAAGTCTCTCAAAATTTGTTCTCACAATTATCAAAAACTATTCACCAAATGATTGTCATAAATAATTCTGAACTATAAATTGCACATTATTATATTATTTGCGGACAACTTGAAAACAGGTGATATTTGCTATTAATTATTTGAACAGCCTAATCTTTAGTAATTTAAATTACTGTTTGGGGCTACCTACAATAGGTGAAATCAGCAAACCTAAAGAACCACATGGTATAGTGTGCACTTGTTGCAAATATATTAGCATATTTTGATGTGTGTGTTATCTACAAGTCTGCAGCAGGCTAGCAGTGATGCAGTAAGTATTAATGATAAAAATTATATGAAACCCAAAGGGACAGGAAGAGGTTCTTGGTGGGATGACACAAACAAGTGCAACCTTTCAACACGGCAGTTATTTTTCTTTTTTCCTAAATGTCTTCATGGAAATGGTTCTTTAAATAGCAATATGTGTATGAAGAGAGGTTCCGAGCATATTCACATGCCAGACAGAGGAGCTATGGTTATTTTCTCAACATTGCATGTGAACAAAAGAAGTCTGATGCTTTGGAATGTCTGAATGTCAAAATGCAGCATGTCATTTAGGGGCTAGATAACTGGCAAAAGTGATACGGTGTTGCAAAAGTGTCAAAGGAATTTGACAGATCCCCTTTGTTTAAGCATGGTTTGTACTAAAAAACAATGCCACATTCTATAAAGCTAGGAGTTATGTTCTTCATTATTACAGCAGCTCTGGAGTAGTTTGTAATTACGAAGTTTATAAAAGGCTATTTTGAGATTATTTTTCAGTACATACACAAGTCTATTAAATTTATCCTTTTATCTAGAATTTATTTTTAAACACAGTGAAAGGAACATATATAGTGCTCAGTCCCATCATATTCTGGGACACTTCAGTATCTTTTTTTAAATGGCAAAAGTAAGAGTTCTTCCCCCAAGCTTCTTTCATCCTACAGAATTGATTTTGAATGCTTGGAGAGGCCCATATTGTCTGAAGAAGAAACCCGAGGCGATGAAATTACCTTTGGGGTAAGTTTGTTGATGCTGGCATTGAACAACAAGCTCAGGAATCATTTTTACACTTGAGTAACATTTAACTGCTGCTGTTATCAGACGTTCTGCAGGTCCCATCATGCAAATGCTCAGGTGTAAAGGATATATAGAACAGATATGCTTTGAATGACTAGTATACTGATTTTCTTCTGGCCCTCATAAAATTAGAAAAGCTATCCACCTCTGTTTATCCCAAAATAAGTAAAGGAAATAAGAAAATGGTTCACATCATGTGAGACACTTTATCTAAGGACCTGCATATCAGCCAAGGTCAGGTATTCCCCTCCTCCAAAATAGAAACTCAAATGACTAAATGAGGCCTGGTCTACACTAAGAAGGGGGTTCGAATTAGGGTACGCAAATTCAGCTACGTGAATAGCGTAGCTGAATTCGAAGTACCCTAATTCGAACAACTCACCCGTCCACACGCGGCGGGGTCGAACTCCGCGGCTCCCCCGTCGACTCCGCCAACTCCTTCTGCCTAGGTGGAGTACCGGAGTCAACCGCGGCGCTTCCGGAGTTCGAACTATCGCGTCTAGATCAGACGCGATAGTTCGAACTCCAAAAAGTCGAACTCTCCGCGTCGAACCGGCAGGTAAGTGTAGACGTACCCTGAGAGTATTATAATGCATTGTAGTTGTAGCTGTGTCTGTCACAGGATATCAGAAAGAGAAGGCATTGCTAATCAGCTAGGCAAAAATATCTCATAATCTGTATATAGATAAAACTTTTCTCCCTTCCAAACTAGCTGAAAAGAACTTGAAGTTACCAAGTAAGTGTGACAGCCTGTTTTCTTATGCAAAGTGACCCATTGCACTTTGTGAATGGATCAAGAGATGGACAGGGAAGCTTCAAGTTAAAAAAAAAAATACTGGCTGTAAAATTGAAGGTCAAATTAGACAAACTACCCCAAGCCATGTTTTCATCCCAGAGAATGGACTATATATTGTTTTCCCTATAAATCAAATATACCACAAATAATCTGTCTTTCACACCACATTAAAATCTGCATATTTGTTTGACTTGTGAGTCAGATCTACATCCTTCTATATGTGGAAAATGTCTATTGCAAGTCCTAATTAACGCAAAATGCTTATGTATAATCAAAGAATGTGTGGAGTGTGTCCTCCAGATTTAGACATTTATAAGGAATTCATTGGTTTTCATTGCAAATAATTGTTGCACACTATGGGTATTAGAAATTGTCTGGTAAAGGAAGAAAAAATGTTAAAAGATATAAACCAGAGTATAACTTTGGTATATTAAAATAAATTGCTTAAACTGATAATAGGGGCTAATAATGAAATACAATCCTTGAAATAAATCAAATTTAAAAAGCCCCTGATAAGAAAAGGATTGAAGAAATCTGTTACACATCAGCACCATTTACTGGATACCAATGGAAATAGCAAAGAGACTGAAAGAGCTAAAACCTAAGCACTCACTTGGCATGTGTCCGATTGGAATAAGAGGGTGGCCCTGAAATGAGGGTATATAAACTCAAGTCACTAGGTGCTCAGGAGAATTGACTGAACACAACAAGCAGCTCAAGATTGTGTGGCTGATGCCTGGACCAGCCATGTGGAAAGGACTCTTCCCTCCATCCCAGAGTTAAGAGGATAAGAAAACATTTCAAAGATTGTATTTCCCCTTCTGTTCTTTAATATACTTAACTGTAGGTTATCTTGCTGAGATTACACTCTCTAGTGAGATCTCAACCAACCATATTTTAGATTTAAATTTCTGTATAAATCCAAGCAAATTGTCCTGAGAGAGATTGAAAATACTAACTTTAAACAATTGCTTTTAATATTCTAAACTTGTCCCTTTTGGATCAATCTGTCAAAAGTAAGTAACCACACTCTTCAAAGCACCTGAAAAGACAAGTGCACCCTGGCAAATGTGATAAATGTGTTCAGTATTAAAGAACTGAGAACTAATTATCATAAGTAGATATTGGTAATTTTCATTGTTCCTTGGTATGACTGCTGAGCCTCAACTGTAGTCTCTGATAATTGTTTGCAAGACTGTATTATGTATGTTGTACACCCAATTGGTTGTGTCTACACTTGGGTGGTGAACTGTTGATTATATATATATATGTGGTTCTGGGTGAATAATAAATTGTTGGTTCATTAAGAGTAAGCAAGTGTCATGAATTAAGAAATACTGTTCAAATTAAAAAATGACCCAAAAAGAACCTAGGGTTGAAACTAGTAAACTAATCCTCCCTGGACCCAATAAAAAGAGATTATTCTACTGGATTCTACTATATATGACAAACCTAGTAGGTTAGATTTCACCTGTAAAATTTATAAATTGACCTCCTTTCAAGTTTACATAATCACTTTAATCACACATTTGCCAATTTGCAGAATCTGGGCCTATACTTATATACTATGCTATGGCTTACAGTGCCATAGTTATATGTGTGAGGTAGTTGATGAATTTTTTGAAGAGAAAATCACCTGTTTTTTTTACCATGCCAATGTTTTTAATAAAACAATCAGAGAAAGAGGAAAACAGAAAAGATCTGAAATTAGATTAAATTGTATCTTTGGAAGGGTCTGGGGGTGTCCTCGTGAATTTGATAAATTCAGGTTGGCCTGGTTCAATAGTACTCATGACTTGTATGTGTTTCTATGGATTTGGGTAGGGTATATGTGCCAGTGTTGGCAATCATTTGGTGGGTTTTAATTTTAATGTTCTAGTTATAATTTTCATCACAGCATTGAGCTGAACATATGAATCTTTGGATGGTATGAGCTTCCTCACCTAGACTGGTGTGTCATATTCAGCCGTCAAGTATACCAGTGCTAGAGTCACTGTTTGAAGTATGTTAGCATTGGAAACCCATGTTGTGGCCATGAGTTTTCGGACAAAGCTGGTCCTTGCTTTTACCTTTCCACTTGTCTTGTTACATTCAAATACTTCAGACAGGCTCAGTTCAGATCCATTAACCACAAAAGGTGATAAAGTGGCTTCTAGGCAGCTTTGTTTATGGCATAGGCTATTACCAAGAATTTGGAAGCACTGGGGTAGAGTTTCCTGTACTGAAAGTATTCCACCATTACCGTGAGGCTGCTGGAAAGAATGTTTCCAGTGGTGGTAGAACTGAGTGAAAATAGATACAAGAAAAGCACTTTCGGGCAAGGACTGTCCCTCACTCTGTGTTTGTACATTGCTGGCAGAGGGACCCCAAAGTACTACTGTAAAACTACTACTAATGAAGTGTGAAGGTTGCATTGAGTCTGTCATTTTCCACAAGATATTCATAATCCCTCCTTTTCAAAAGCAAAAGGAAATGTGCCATTTTTAACAGTTAGCCATCTGTAAATGGCAGTTTAGATGACATTATGGCTTGCACATAAGTCTGTTACAATTATGATTTATCCTCTCATGCTTTCTTTGCTACTGACAGGTTTATGTTGAGTGCATACATCATTTTTCACTGACCGAGGGCAGAGGCTTTTCTGGATATGCCTTTTAGCATCACTCTGGGAAGGATGTAGCCAGCCATTCCCCCTTAATCATGGGCTCATTAATTGATGCTTAATGACAAGGGTGATATAACTTTGTGAAATTTACATGGGCAACAAAAGAAACAGATAACTACAAAGCCACCAAATATTCAAAGAAAGAGCTGCTTTCTCCTTTACACAGTAAATGTACTTGAACTAAATTCAGATGTTGTAGTCTGGATTGAGTTCTCCCTTACCAGTTCTCACCAGTAATTCTATTTAAATGCGGCTAGTATAAAACAAGTGCAAGAAGAGAATCAGGCCGTCTCTCTTAGAGGTTCCTTAACACTTATGCTTTCCCTGTTCCTTTATTGTACATTGGTAATCTCTGTTTTGCTCAAACTGAAGTTTTTGAAATGTAATCAAAATAATAGTCATCGGAACCTTTCAGAAAGTTCCAACACTCTTGTCTGGTGGCATTCAACATGCACTGATCACAAGGGCATCTTGTTCAGATACCTCAAAAAGATAAACAATGAGCCAGAAATAGCCTCCTAGAGCCTTCTTTGAGTGTGGGTGGTAGGTGTTGGAGAGATAATGTAGACTGTAACTCATAATGTAAATATTACAAATAAAAATACACACCCTATTTCAAATATGCAGGATGATCAGGCCCTAATATAGTATAAAAAATTACAACAGGAACAAGCATCTAAAATAACTACTTAGAAAAAGTGGTGTGCAGTGGTAATACCAACCTGTACCATGTGAGCATTAATTGCATTCTGCACAGGGCAGGCCATGGAGGGGCAAGTGAGCAACAGCCTGCACATTATTCCATCTGTTCACAAAGTTGCTGCAAAAGCAACTGCAAACAGTCATAGGAAGCAATTAACCCAAGCTAGCAGAGGTAACACGATAAACCACGATGAGACTGGCAAGACTCCCACTTAGAAGCATGATTCTCTCACTTTGAGGCAAGGCAACAGACAGCATCTGCCCTTGCCCCAAAAGTGCATTCAGGCACCAATCCATTCCAGAAATTCCTGCGTAGAAGAGATGGCAGGGGTACACTATGAAGGTGATGCCAGTGGAAAGAAACAGTCAAATCTACAGCTGTTTGGCCTGTGAGGAGGAGACAGTTTGGTGATGTCAAGATGGCTGGAGGGGTAGGCAAGCCCACTCCTTTTCTACATCCTCCTTTACACCTGCCTTCTGTGATCAGCATCTCCGCTGCTCCAATTGCTATTGGCCTAATTTTGAAAGGCGATGAGTACCTTCTGCTCCCATGGACAGCACTCAGTAATTCTGAAAAACTAATTTGACCTAAGTTCCCTTCCTCTTGTTGTGAATATACATGATGAGAGAGAAGCATGTGGTGCAAAGGGGACTGTTTCCTTTATGGACTGTACTGTTCTCAGTTCAGTCTCCTCTGACTTCTCGTTTTGTCAGTTAACTGTCACCTTCTCCTTCACACCCAGGAAGTTTAGGCTGTA
This sequence comes from Mauremys mutica, assembly GCF_020497125.1. Lineage (NCBI taxonomy): Eukaryota > Metazoa > Chordata > Testudines > Geoemydidae > Mauremys > Mauremys mutica. Next base: position 49,213,568 of record NC_059079.1, on the reverse strand, counting down.
TACAATTGGGAGGGAAGCTTCCCGCTGGCTGTATTAAGGAGCATAGCGGTGGGGATGAGTAAGAGCTGCACTGTCTGAAATACCTTGCAGAAGAGTTTAGTGTCTATTTATGTTTAGTTTAGTTTGGCACGTCGTACCTCCCCTTTTAATGGAATCTATACAAAAATGTGTGTGTTTTAGAAGAGAAAAAAATAAGCTGTTCTAGTGAGTTTAAGTATCAGAGAGGTAGCCGTGATAGTCTGGATCTGTAAAAGCAGCAAAGAGTCCTGTGGCACCTTATAGACTAACAGACGTTTTGGAGCATGAGCTTTCGTGGGTGAATACCCACTTCGTCGGATGCAATGACGAAGTGAGTTTGTTACTGTGCCTATATTATTGTTTCAGTTTATTTCCTCTGTCCTCATCCTGCAGTGATCTAAGTGCTGGTCTGACTCATGGCAGAAGAAAATAATAATCCTTTGCACTTCTCAATCAACTATCACTGTGGATGTTAGTGGGTTATACATGATTAAGCCTCACAATACTCTGTGAGGGAGATAGTATAGTATAGAATAGAGATTGGCCAACTGAAGTTTGAGATTTTGTAGCTTTATTCAGACCATGCTGACAATAACTAATTGCTTAAAATAAATTAAACATACAATTTTTGGATTTGTATTGCTCACATGCTTGAGTGCTAGTTATCATAACACCTTCTAATATACTTTGCACAGCTGCAAAGAGCACTGTAAGACATTTGGCTAGTATTCCATATATCTTGATTTTAGAAGTTGCAGCATCTATTCAATTTAATTACTTCCCCTTGCAGCATGTTACAGGTGTAACTACTTAAGAGAAGTGGTTAAAAATTGAATTCTGCTCCTCAGACAGTGTATTTTTAATGTATTTGTATCTTCTCTGTATAAATGCAAGAAAATCTTCTGTTTTAGTTGGATATAGTGGAAATAGTATGGTATGGGGTTGGTTCAGCATCCATTTTAGCATCCAGCAGAGCTCTTCAGCATATCTAGACATGAAAATTTTTAAATTCTTTATCTAAGGGATGTCTGAATGCACAGCTGTAAGTAGCTCAAAGGAACCCAATAGACCTGCAAATTGTCTAGCCAAGGTACCATGCATTTTAAACACAGGATTTTTTCACTCTTGCAGCCCATGTTTATTGCAAGCAGTTACTCAGGATTCATCTGCAGGGTACACTTTGCTAATGGGTATGAGTTTCTTTCTTGTTCACTTTTATTCTAATGGATTCCCTCCTCCAGTTCCTATGTGTCAGGCTTCTGATTTATTTAGATGATAATCTGATAGCAGCTCCCTGAGGAGAGAAACTGCCATGCCATATCATACTTTCAATCCACTTGCTCTCTGCCCTGTGGATTCTAATCAACAAAGCAAAGTCAGTTGCACTACCATACAGTTTACTAGACTTTCTAGCCACTTAATCATTTTACCCTTATAAACATGGAACCAACTTCATGCAAAAATATCAAAGTGTGTTAGAAATAACTTTGCTAGAATAAAAGATGCAGTGAAATGACTGCTGGGGGTAATATCTAGGAAAGTTTTTTAAAGTTGTTTTCTACTAAAAACTGGGAAAACATGCTTTATTTCAAAGAGAGTAGAGCATAGTTTTGATTTATTAATCTGTTTTATCACAGTAATTTCTATCATGGAGAGAAATGCCCATCCTACCTTACACATAATGGTTTCCCTTGCATCTGTCTTGCATTAGTCTGCAGACGATTTCATAAGAGCCTCAAACATTCCAGATTTTGCTATCTCTAACAGATCATTCTAAACTGTTTTTTGTTTGTTTGTTTGTTTTTGTTTGTTTTTTTAATCTCTTGGTGGGTATCACTCTGTGGAAATTAGAGATGAGTGAAATTTGAAGATCTTTATTCAAGTTTGGTTTTGTTAAATATCCCCAATTTTGGATGCTTACATGAGGCTGATCCAAACCTCTTGAGTCTGTAAAACTGGCCCAAAGTATTCTGAGAACAGTCTTGCTCTCTGTAATTCAATAAATCTTGTTCTGATGCTGACTCAAGTACAAAGATATATTAAAAACATAACAAATATATCCAGACACTTCAGAAACTCAAAAAGATTCCATTCTCTCTCTCTCTCTCTCTCTCTCTCTCTCTCTTTTAAAAACGTTCAGCAGTGTGGAAGAGTTTATTATGTCCAATCCAGCTTGTTTGTTACCAGTGGATATACTTACTGTGCAATCTTTAGTTAAATGACATATTTCATACAAATTTAATTCCAAAGCACTCTATGGAGTTACTGTAAATAACTGTGAGTGTACAAAGTTAAATAGCACACACTCGTGCTGCTATTATTTAAGAAGTAAGCATAGACAAGAGAAAAACACATTTTCATATGAGATTTGAAATATGGCTGAGAGCCACTCAATACCTTTCTAGATGGCAGGAGACTTTCAAGAAACAATCCCAAGCAAAACATGCAAACTATACAGGGATAGGACTAAATGGTCAGTTTTCACAATGGAAAGAGGAAAATAGTGAAATTCCCCGAAGTAGTGGGACCTGTGCTGCTCAACATAGTCATAAATGATCTGGAAAGGGGGGTAAACAGTGAGGTGAAAAAGTTTGCAGATGATATTAAATTATTCAATATAGTTAAGTCCAAAGCTGAGTGCAAAGAGTTACAAACCGATCTAGAAGAGCAATGTTAGGAACCTTTAGAAAAGGAATGGATAAAATAGAAAATATCATATTACCACTATATAAATCTATTTGACACCCCAGGTGCCCTGTCTTTAAAAAAAGGCATTAGAATTGGGAAAAAGTACAAAGGGCAATAAAAACCTTTTTCGTATGAGGAGAGATTTGAATGACTGGGCCTGTTCAGTTTGGAAAAGGGAGGAGTAAGGGGGATTATGGGAGAGGTCTATTGAATCATGAATGGTGTGGAGAAAGTGAATAAGGAAGTGCTATTTACCCCTTCACATAACACAGGAACTAGGTATCAGGTTTAAAACAAACATAGAAGTACTTTTTCATAGAACACACATAGGAAACCTGTGGAACATGTTGCCAGGGGATGTTGTGAAGGCCAAAAGTATAACTGGAGTCAAAAGCGAATGCGATACATTACTGGAGGATATGTTCACCAATGGCTGGCCTTAGGCAAGATGGTCAGGGATGCAACACCATGCTCTTGGTGTCCCTAAACCTCTGACTGCGGTAAGCTGGGACTGTCAACAGGGATGGATCAGTGAATAATTGCCCTGTTCTATTAATTCCCTCTGAAGCATCTGGCATTGATCACTCTTAGAAGGACCATTGGTTTGACTCAGTATGGCCATACTTATGTTCTTATATAGCTCCTGTAAGGAATTGTAATAGTCACGTCACAGAAAAGGAAACTGCATTATTGTTTGTATTACAGTAGCACTTAAAGATCTCAACCAAGAATGGGGTCTCATTGTACAAGATGTTCACACATACAGTAAATGATAATCTCTGCCCCCAAATAGCTCATGCTGTATATAGACAATAGGTGGAAACAGGAAGTAGTATGCCCACATTTTACAAATGGGGAATTCAGGCACAAGGAGATTATATGATTTGCCCAAACTGTCTGTGGCAGAGATGGAAGTAGAACCTGGATCTAGGCTGAGCAGGAAATATTTTCCCCATCCAGTGATAATTGTCAGGATTTCAAAATTTTCCTTCTACACATCAGGACAAAACAATCCTTTTAAAAGTTGTAATGAACAATGAGAGATTTACTCTACAATAGCCAATACCCTGGGGGTTAAGGCACTCTATTCACCCTACATAGCGCATGTCTCATAGTTCTAGCTGCCTGTCCAGGCTTTAATGATATGGAAAGAGTGGGAGATACTGTGGCACAAATTGCAGAGCTTCTCTCCCCTACTGCTGCCTCTTTCCCAATCTCTCCAGTTTAGCTGGGGTCTCCTACCATGGAGAGCTGGAAGCTGGAAATACTGACTGATCTCACATTGTGATCCTGGGTACCAGAGAGAGAAGGCAGTCTCCCCATGGATCCAGTCTGCTTGTTCCCTGGATAATCCCAGTTAAATTATAGTATGGTTGCTTGGGTGAGAGACGAGGGGAATACTAATTATATTAGCAGACATTTTAATAGTCTTGTTACCTGTTTTTGTTGTAATTTTGATTTTTTTTGTAATTATTTTCAAGGTACTTAGCTTTTGTAGATTTCCCCACACACCAATCAATATTACTGATGGTCACCGCCATGCCGTGGCATCGGAGATGCTGCAAAAATTATTATTTTGGCTTTGTCTAGATTTGTCACAGGTGACAAGGGCATAGATTTAGTACAATATGACATTGGAATCCTGAAGAAGTTCTTTATCCATCTGACTTGAGTACAGGATGTATTGTTACCCATTGACAGTAATGGGTAAATCTCAGACTAAAATTTAACAGCTCTTCCCCACTCTTATAGCCAGAGACTCTAGCTTGCTCAGGTAGCACAAAAGGAGTGACGATTGCCCCTAACTCACTTGGTGCATGCGGGGTTCCTCAGTGGACATAGCTAGTTTCTATGTTCCTTCCCCGGGAAGGAGAACATAGGGGAACAGGGAAGGGCATGTGGAGAGGAGGAATGGGCCAGAAGACAGTGCACTTGGCTATCCCCAGCTGGCGGATGGCCCCTCAGTTATCTTTGCCAGCTGGTGCTAGAACCCCCAGGCTGCTCTAACCCATACTGAGGCTTTGGACAGAGAATTGGGTAGCTGCAATCAGCCCAACACAGAATAGCAGAAAAATTGGCTCCTAATCTCCATGCTGGTTTGTAGCTATCCCTTGAAATCTCTACCCATTACAGACTCTTGAGGCATGACCTGTTTTTCAAACTGCATTCAGCCTTGATTTATGCAATTTCTGCCTGTCTTGTTTTTGACAGGAGTTCTTGGTTTTTAATGGGTAGGCGAATGACAATCTTAGTAACCAAATCTCAGTTTAACAAACTGATTTAAAATTCTCTCTTGCAGGCAAAGATTTTTAAAGTGTCTTTGCAGAACATTCTCTTCTCATAAAGTCTCCAGCTGAGTGGAATCTTTTCACTAGGATGTCATTTTATTTCATCTATAAGTTCCTATTTTGCCCAGCATGACCCTAATACCAGATCTGAGTCATTATGTCAACCCTAATATTACTTATTCACATTAGATATTTCAGTGTATCTATTTCCCCCTCGTAATATTTTTTAGGAAATCAGTATGGTTTCTCTGGATATTATCTGACACATAATTTGTTCAGATTTCTAACATTCAGTTTAAAATACCATCCCCAGGATTGTGGGGCTTGAATTATAAAACTGGTCTATAATGACTTCCCAATTTTTTTTCTATAAAATTCACATCAAGATGATGTATCCTTTTGTAAGGGCACAGATGGACAGAAGTCTGTCTGGCCTTGTCCAGTTTCATTATCTTTTGATCCTGGGTGAAATGTACTCTGGCAACAGCCAGTACAATATCTGTTATTTTCTCCCTATTCATCTTGAGATGAGCTTCTATTTTCCAGTCAGTTGGAAAAGCTCTCTGAGCAAGACCACCAGTCTTTCAGGAGGCTACTTATATAGCACAATGTCAGAAAGGCTCATCCTGATAAAACATGTAATGCTAAAGCTAGTAACCTGTGAAGTACTACATATGAGCTTAATGCTGATCTCAATTACATCAGCCTATAGTAACTCCACTAAGTCAATCGAGTGACTTGCACTGGTTAATTGAAATCAAAATCTGGCTCTGTTTTGGTAATTCAGCATTTACCATGTTGACTCTGTCATAGGCACATCTAGTATCTTTGTAGTGGACAGATGACTTTCTGGGGCATAATCCCCTGGTCTTTATTTTGGCAGGAATCCCTTTTGAATTAATGGGAGTTTGCTTGGCTCAAATAGGCATCAAGGATTGGATTAACTAATAGTTTAGGCTACCCTAGGAAGACACAAACCTATCACTTTGTTAGATAAGTTTGGAAATTTTAACTTTTTTTATTATTAGGGACTGCAGTTAAAATAACAGAATAATCAAGAAATGTCACACCTTAAATTCTACTGAAAAGGGAACCTCAAGAGAGTGAAAATAATTAAATGAGAAATGTTTGAACTTTCTACATTGTTCCCTCCTCCCCCAATTCCCAGCACATAAAAATATGACTGGACACAGATAATTTTCTTTTTGTATTGTTTGTTTTATTTCTAGTAGATAATCTTTCTGGAAATTAATGTTTCAATTAATGAAACCACAAATAAAAATAGTAAACACACTGACGAATGTTCAGTCATTGTTACTTTATAATGTTACTTTTTAATGAAAAAAACAAAACAGCAGAAAGATTTTAAAAAGTCGCTGGTATTTACAATGATCATCTTCTTAAAAGCTAAATTAAATAGATCTTGGTGACTTTTGATTAAAAGCCTATTTTGAGAATTTATATAATGTAAATGGTTATCACTCATCATAATGCATGGAGTGTGCACATGCAATATATATCATACCAATATATTTCAGTTTCTTAACTTCATTATATAGTTTAATAATTCAATGTATACTTAAAAGTATAAATCAGTAATGGATATAAAGTCAGTCACATCACTTGATTTGGTTGAATGAGTGATGTTCTCTCAATCTTAGGACATGGTTGCTCAAATGGAACATGTCTGATCATTCATCTCCTAATTGATCACCATTCCAATAATTATCATAGGAATCTTTGCCACATTGGATAGAAGAGGAAAAACCTTCCATATGGTATTGCAAGACATCACATTGGTAATGTATTCATTTAACTGAACTGGTCAACTTTGAACTAAATATTCCAGGATGAAAGAATCACATTTAATTTACAGAAAAGTAATTCCAGTTGAAACCAAACAGCTTGATGGAGTTTTGATTTGTCTTTACAATACTGATCAACAAGGATCGGGAAGAAGGGCTAAACTAAGGCCATCTACAGGTGATATAACACTTCATACTGATTATGGAGCTACATAACCAAAATGACTGTACATCAGTTTTAAAGCCTTACAGATAATAGACTATTCCAAAAATGTGTGCTAAGTCCCATTTTGTAAAAACACAACATCATAGCTTTGTAGAATGAAACATTGGGGGAAAACTATGATGTCAGTTACATTTATGGAAACACATTGCAATTAATGGGTTTTGATGAGTCCTAATGAGTTCAGAATTTGGTGCATGAAGTATAATTTCCCCTGTGAGTATTCCAAACAGGTCATGTGTATTCCATTAATTTGTGTATGCCTTTAGGTTATGGAATGTATACCACATGTGTGTGTTTTTGTTTGTTTGTTTTTTACTACTAGAGGCTCAATAATACAAAGTGCTGAACACTAATTCCCGGATCCATCAAAGTATTTAAGTTTGCACTTAATTTAAGCATGTTAATAGTCCCAGTGAGTTGAGAATCAAGCCTTAGGACTAAAACCTTCATGAAACCAGTAGTAGTAGGTAGTTCACTACCACCTCTGTGAATCAAACCCAGTAGATCACTCACAACTATCATAGAGGTTAAGTGATGGCACATTAAGACCCAAAATTTTCCAGTGCTCTTTAATTTGGAGTTTTTTAATTTTTATTTGTCCAAATGGAGTTATCTGGGACCTTATTTTTAGACATGCTGAACAGACAGTTTCCAGTGAAACTGTGGGCCTAACCTTCTTAAAGCCATATGCTGCTGATGTTCTTGAAATTTACTTCTGTCTGACTATCCTGTTAATATTATTGCTAGCTTCCAATTGTGTGATCATAAGGGTTTGAGTCTCTGGTGACTCCATGCTGTATTCCAAAAACTTGGGGATATAATTAAGGCTAAAAATCTATCGCAGATTCTGTGATTTTAAGAGACCTCTGTGACTTATTGCCTGGTCCTGAGCTGTGGGGCTCTGGCTTCAGCCCTGGCAGCAAAGCTGAAGTCCAAACCTAAACCCTGCCACCTGTAATTTAGCTTTACATGGGCCCCTGTAGCAGGGGGACCCAGGCAGTTGCCCTGCTTGCTACCGCCTAATGCCGGCCTTCTGTACATTTCCATGATTTATTGTTTATTACCTGTGTCCTATCCGTGACTTTAAATAAAAATACCAATGCCAATAGCCTTAGATACAATGAGAGAGAGCATTACGTTGTTGCTGATCAGTTGTCCAAATTCACAAATTATGTATATCCTTTATGGGCACTGAATTCCAAAGGAATTAAGTCTTTTGTGAGGGGGCAGGTGTGTGTAGGTCAAGTTCTGAGCAGCCTGTGATCACACTGGAGAAGTGGTAACTTACTAAATATAATGTAGTAGTGTAAAATACTTGGGGATGCTTTATGGTGCCCACTTGGGGCAGGTGGTCCCTAAATAAATGTGGTTTTGAGCACTGGGTCCTCTGTCATTTAAAATGCAGTTCTCCTATATAATTAGCCATGTATATTGGTGTCACTTGCCTAATAAGAAGTGTCAGTGTGCACGGCATAAAGGTGAGAAGATCATTAAGCTAAACAGTTCAGTCACCCTATGGACATGTAAGGTGACACTCTCAATTAGACAAGTTATGTCGATGTACCTCAATTTATATTTTACAAATGTTTTGTATGAGAGAGGCACTCATCAGAAGAGATGTACAGGGATCTCAACTGCATAGAAATAATTGATTCTAATTATTTCTTCCTTCCCTCCCCCCTTACTTTTCCCTTAGTCAAACTTCTTTGGTTTGGCAACTCAAATCTGGTTGATCTCTGGGGTAACAGCAAAGAGTGTGTTGACAGAAAGGTTTACTATCTCTGTTTGGCATTAGCTTAACATACTTAGCCATGCAATCTGACATAATACAAAACCAAGCTCTCACCATTATTATAATAGCTGTCTCCACTCAGTTTCATGTGCTATGGCCATACTATATTCTGACTTGTAACCTTTACCCAAATGGGAGTGGAAATAGACTGGGAAAACTCTTGCTTTCAGTTACTTACATATGATCTTGCTGGACAATGAGGCTCGGATGGAAACGTTACTTGAAGGGCCAAATTATCATAAGAGTTCATCATGTTCTGAGAAGCTGGTAATTTATTTTGGTGCCTAAATGGGAGCTGAGATCTTTTGAAAATCTGGCCCTGATTGTGGATGTTGAACATTTTTTTAAAAGCCCAACTTTCTTCAAGTGCTACAAAAATAACACATGCTGAAACACTACTTGATTTTTATTTGCCCCTTTCATTCCCCCAGCCTTAATGCTTGAACTCTTGACCTCAGCAAGGTTGAACAAGATTTACTCTTGGTGAACCCATTGACTAGATAGAAGCAAACCAATTTCCTTGACCTTATTGTGACAATGTCCTTATTTCTTGTAACACAAGACACATGGTTTGCACTCTTAGATGGCTTTCCCTTCACCCCATCCCCTGGTTCTTGTCATGCAGAGAGAAAGCAGACGACCAGATGTCCGAAGTACAGGCAATGCGATGTTTATTGGGGTTTGTTTCTAGCAAGCATGTATACCATAACTCTGATGCCACAGAGTCTCGTTTCCCAGTGTTCTGTCACCCACCCCGCTCCCTCAGCAGGCATAATTATACCTGAAATTCATGCCCACAGTCCCACTCCTTACAACTTTATGGTCATGTTCTGTTCTGGGGCGTCATGGGTCTGGGGTCTTCGTCCCACTTATTTTGTACCCCATGGGAGGGGTAAGTAGTGAGGTTGTGCTAGGGTCAGGGGCAGGCATTTCTCTGGTCTTTTAGTGTTTTACCTTCCCCCCAATTCCTCCTTGCCCCTCCCGACTGGTTGCTTGACTTTGCCTTGAGATAGGAGTTGAGGCAGTCTTCAAGTGTGCAATCATATATTAAACTCCAACCACACCCAGTAACACTTTAACTGCTCTTATCTGTTCCCATTATACTAAGAAACACATGTGGCTAGGCAGAAGCAACATACACTGTCTTTGTCCTTTGTTTACACATATTAGTAAGAATGCATGTATATCAAACAGGCAAGCAAAACTCAGAATACTATCTCAGGAGAAAATACAGGCCTGAATCCTACATTGTCACTAGTACTCCTAACATGGACTATTAAGAGACTGGGCACTGAATTATTAGAGAGTTAGAATCTAGTTCAGTTCAGTTATTTAGTTAATTTAGATTAACTGTTGCTTCTGCTGCTAGATCTAGCTAATGGGTGGTGGTGGAGGAGGAGATTATACTGTGCATACTGTTGCTGCTGGAACTTCTCTATTATTTATACCTTACAATTAATTATGAATAATATCTTCCATTTATAGTGCAGCTTTCTTTCCAAAGTGCTTTAGAAACTGAAACACACCCACTCCCACACCACTGAAATGCAGTAGCTATTTAACAACAAACTGCAACATAACATAACAGGGAAGGCACTGAATTCAGGGGAAGCTTCAGGGATAATTTACGTAGGCACAAAGTAATTCCTCAAACTAAAATTTGATAAGAAATGGAAGATAAACTTACAAAGAGCACCAAAGAATCTGTTGTACTGGGTGACTACAGGTTGTCAGCTTCTCTGTTTTTGGTCTCATCCAAAAGATATCAACCTAGTCCCTTCCCACTCCTGATTTTGATGGGGAAAGCGCTACTTGCTGCAATGAGTAGTTTGTTGGAGGCCTTTTACCCAAATGCCACATGACATATGACACACAACATGACCTGCCTAATATGTGAGAGCTGACAGGATTACAGCACAAGGTTATATGGCTTCTTGTTGGTAGCGCTATTACTCCTAAGAGCTTTGGCTTTGTTTTATCTTGCAACTTTTGTCCCAGCTATTACAAGCTTAAAAAATGAGATACACAAATATCATAACCAACATTATTTCATAAGTATAACAGCTTCTGCTGTTTTTCCTTTGGGCATGGCTACACTTGCAGATGTAGAGCGTTATGAGTTAAACCTGCCTTCGGAGAGCACAGTACGGAAAGCACTGCAGTCTGTCCACACTGACAGCTGCTTGCACACTGGTGTGGCCACATTTGCGGCACTTGCAGTGGCATTGGGAGCAGTGCATTATGAGCAGCTATCCCAGCATGCAAGTGACTGCAACATGCTTTTCAAATGGGGTGTGTGTGTGGAGAGTGACAGGGAGTGTGTTGTGTGTATGTGAGGGGAGAGAGAGTGGGGTTTGGGGTGTCTGAGAGCATGTCAGCATGCTGTCTTGTAAGTTCAGACAGCAGCAGACCCCCCCTTCCCCTCTCCTCTCTCTCTCACACACAGCATTCCACACTAATGGCTTGAATGCCAGCTTGCATAAATAGAGCTTTGAAAGGGCATTTCTGCATTTCTATAGGAGTTCAAAACAATGACAAGAGTGGCCACTTGACTTAAGGGGATTATGGGACATTTCCGGAGGCCGATCAGAGCACAGTAATGCAACACCTCATTCACACTGACGCCCATGCGTTGTAGTCAAGGCGCAGCAAACATTATTCCTCTCACCTAGGTGGAGTACCAGCAGTGCTGTAACATTGGAGACAGAGCCCTCTACGTGCCTTGCCAGTGTGGACAGGGAGTGAGCTAGTGCACCTGGGTCTCCTTATTGCGCTATAACTCGCAAGGGTAGCCAAGCCCTTTGTCATTGTGGATACTCCTACCGTCCTATAAATCTGATGGCTGCTTAGAGAATTCCCAGGCTTGAATATACTAGTTTGAATAAAAGAAATGTCCTCCAGAAGTTTGCTCATCTTCTCTATGTTTGCATGTGTATCTATGTAGGCTTTGTTATGCAAGCTCTTTTACTGAGTCCTTATCAAAATCTGCTGTTCATGTAAGCTCAGTTCAGATATATGAAATTATGTTTAACTAAAGCTGCAATCAATAATGCAAATATCCTGCTAATTCAAGGGTGTATGTTCAAATGATTATAAGTTGTAGGAAGTAAGTGTGTGTGTGTGTGTGTGTGTGTGTGTGTGTGTGAGAGAGAGAGAGAGAGAGAGAAACACTTTTTTGCATGCATGTATACTTTAACTATACCTCCACAAGAGGATTCCCATTACAATTAATTACCATTCACTTTGAGAGGAAACTTTCCACCACCATTACCCCAACTGCAATCTTGTGTGTGCACATACATGCATTTAAATTGTGCGTAATATATTTTATCTGACATGATTTGTGCCACCTTTCTGATAACATCCTAGGAATACACTTGCTCTACCTACAGCTTTTCATGAGGAATGATTCCATTTGCAGCTGTTAACTCACAATTTCTTGGACTGATGTTCTGTCTGGCACAGTGAGCTGTTTAAAAAAATACACACAAAGCAAACACATAACTGATAGAAAAGTTTAACCACTTGCCTGTGGCTTTACTGTTCATTACTAAAAGCAAAGCATTCCAAGCACTTCAGGTGAGCTATTCTGTCTGAATACCAATTAAAACCTGTTTAATGTAACAGTGAAAAAGGTACTCCAATTCATCACTTTGGTAGTAACAGAATGACTCTTTCTTAATAAGTCCTTGCTTTTAGAAACCAGAATATTTATAAGAGCATTATTAAATTCCTGTGTAAAAATAGCTGGTTAGGAGGAAAAATAGTAGTCAAACAAGTAAGATTAGTTGTCTGACCAATAAGGATTCATACACCGAGTTTGTGTTTTGTCTTAATTAGTTTGTGTCAAGTTTCTGTAGGCAGTGAGCCATGAACAGAGCAGAAATTGTTTGTCTGTATTGACTTGAAGGAAAAGAGAATAGTCAGAAGACAGCATATGGACCTAGAGGCCCCAACCTACTGTTGTGCTAGGTACTGTCCATACACATCATGAGAGAGTACCTACCCTGAAGAGCTGACAGTGTCAGCTTGTAAAACAGGCAAATTTTGGAAGGAAACAAATATGAATATCCTTGTTATATAAGAGGAAACTGAGGCACAGAGCATTTAGATGACTTGCCCAGGGTGAAATAGGAACTTTGCAGCAACACTGGGAATTGACTCCAGAGCTCCTGAGTCCTATTCCAGTGCCTTAACTTCAAGACCAAAACCATACCGTGACTAGTTGTTGTACACTTGGCCCTTGGACACAGTGGTGGTTCTTGTATAACACCCAACGTGGCACTAGCAACAGCAGTGTCTGCCTCTAAACTATTCAGTAGCACTGACTGGTTTTAGGTGCACACTAGGTGTCATTACAACAATTGTTCCACTTCGCTCTCAAGAGCTGTGTTATGTCTGAAGCAGGATCAGTAAGTAATACTTCCCAGTACTCCTGCACACACACATATACACACACAGAGGACTTTGTCTTAAATATGATGCACACTTGTAATGTGTGTAAAGATTTTGTATCTTTCCAGTTGTGCCACATCCGTATCAATTTAATTAAAAGAAGAAAGGGAAAATATTATGCATTAGTGGTGTCTCATCAATCAAATGTCATGCAGACACTTTTCATTTTTCGTTGCCTTATTTATGAAGTTAAAGAAACTTCATAAGCAAAATTCAAGAAATCACACAAATGGGGTTGGCCAGATTTATCCCTTTTGTGACTCTACTGATTTCAAGGATGGATTTGTCCCAGAATACTAGAATATCTCATTCCAAGCGCTTTTCATTCCAATCTCAATCACATTGTCACAAATCTGTCCATGGCAGAATGTCCTCTACAGGAGCTACATCAGTCAGAAAACAAGGTTAAGGTGGCAAAGAAACCTGTAGGATCCTGTGGGCCCCTCTTACTTCAGAGGGCCCTAGAAGTCACTTCAGATTTCACTGGGGCTCCAGTGCAAGTCTCAGTCTTTTAGTTCAGGGACTCTGCAACCTCTTTCTGCAAGGCCAGAAGCTCTGCTGGCTGTCAGCCTTCTTTGGGCTGGAGACGCTCAACAGTAGTATACTCCCTTCCCCAGGTGCCCCTATCTGAGTGGAGTTCCCTCTTTTAACTCCTCCTCTCGTCCTGGCATGATTGTCAGGTGCAGAGGGCCAGAGCCACTTCAGCCCATGGTTTTCTGCAACTAGAGGGTTGCCAACTTTCTATTTGCAGGAAACTGAGCACCCTTGCCTTGCTCCATCCTGCCCCTTTTCCAAAGCCACACCCCTGCTCTCTCCACCCCCCTCCCTCCATCGTTCGCTCTCCCCCACCGTTGCTCACTTCACTGGGCTGGGGCGGGGGGTTGGGATGCGGGAGGGGATGTGGAGGTAAGGGCTCCGGCTGCGGGTATGGGCTCTGGGGTGGGGCCAGATAAGAGGAATTGGGATGCAGGAGGGGGGGAGGGCTCTGTCTGGGGGTGTGGGCTCTGGGGTGGGGCCGAAGGTGAGGGGTTTGGAGTGCCTCAAGTACGGGGCCCCGAAAATGCAGGACAAATATCTGACAACATGCCCTCAAGTCCTGGCCGGCGGCATAGCGGTCCTCAGGCAGGCAGGCTGCATGCACGCCTTGGCCCCACGCAGCTCCCGGAAGCAGCCGGCTGCTAGCATGGGGGGGAGGGGAGGTGGCTCCGCGCACTGCCCCTGCCCTGGGCAGCACACAGAGACCTGCTGACCCCCTCTCCTCAAGGGGCGCCCAGAGACGTGCCAGCAGCAGGGCTGAGGCAACTCCCTGCCCGCTCTGCCTCCCTTCCTCTGCACCACTTTGCTCCCAGATGCAGTCAGCATGTCCCTTCGGCCCCCGGGGGGAGTGTGTCTCCGTGCGCTGCCCCCACCCCGTGCGCTGACTCTGCAGCTCCCATTGGCCAGGTACTGCAGCCAATGGGAGCAGCAAGGGTGGCGTCTGTGGGCAGCAGTTCATGGAGACGCCCTGCCCCCCCGCCTAGGAGCTGCTGCCGGAGGGGTGTGTGTGCCAGTTGCTTTGGGAGCTGCAGCACCCAAGGTAAGCGCAGCCTCCCTACCCCCTAAGCCCCTGCCCCAAGCCAGACCCTGCACTCCACACCCAAACTTCCTCCCAGAGTCTGCACCCCTCACTTCTCCTCCCACACCCCAACCCCCTGCTCCAGCCCAGAGCCCGCACCCAGCACCCAAACTTCCTCCCAGCGCCCGCCCCCCTGCACCCCATTCTGCACCCCAATCCCCTGCCCCAATCAAGGTCTCTCACTTTATTTTCATTTACTTCTCATTACTTATAATATAGGAGGAGGAGGAAGGAAAAATAGAATGAAAAAGGTGTGGTGGGGAGATAAGAGAATGTTTTTTCTTGGCTGGGTCCCGAGGTGGGGTGTGTGAAAATGAAGCTGCGCACGGGGCCCGACTAACTCTAAATCTGCCACTGGTTTGGGGTGCAGGAGAGGGCTCCAGGCTAGGGCAGGGGCTTGGGAGTGGGAGGGGGTACAGGCTCCGGGGTGGGGCCGGAAATGAGGGGTTATAGTAATAGAGTAATAGAGCTGATTAAAAAACTATGAAAAATCAAAAAAGTCACTTTTTAAAAATAATTTGAATCAAGATTTTATTTAAAAAGTCAGATAATATTATAAAGATTTATCAGTTAAATTTGAGATTAATCTCAAGGCATCGTTAGGCTTTGCCACAAGAATGAAAAATGTATGAACTGTCCTATTGGGTAGGTCTGGCATCCTGTCCTGGGAAGTAACAAATGCTTTAGTGGAAGTTTCAAGAAACCCCTAATGGACAAATCTGACACTGAGAAAAGGATTTTTTCCTAACTCCAAGGAATTAATTAATAGTGAAGTGTTATACCTCTTATACAAGTTTATCCTGCCCAAAGTAACTGTGAATGTTCTCATTGTCCATGTAAATATTTAATTGTTTTGTGACTCCTGCTAGTCTCTTGGCCTCAACATTATCTTATGGCAGTCAGTTCCATGGGTTATGTAGGCATTGTATTAAATATAAAGATTCCTTTTATTGCTTCTTAAATGTACTGCCTTTCATTGAATGCCCCACTTGTTTTTTATGAGAAAGTTGGAGCACCCAATTTACTTTATCTATATCATTCAATGTGCTTGTATCTTGTTTCCTCTAATTTGTTTTCACTTTAAATTAGTCTTAATTTTTTCAGCCTTAGTCTTTCCGTGTTTCCAATCATTTTCATTGACCCTTTCTGAACCCCTTCTATTTCTGCTATATATTTTTGGTGTCGGAGGAAGGTTCAATTGAGCCATTACTTCAGCATGGATAGTAAGATCCTCAGGGGCAACTCACTAGTGGATTAAGGCCCTGACAGAGTATCATAGAATCATAGAAGATTAGGGTTGGAAGAGACCTTAGGAGCTCATCTAGTCCAACCCCATCTCAAGCAGGACCATCTCCCTAGGTAACCCATTACAGTGCTTCACCACCCTTCTTGTTAAATAGTGTTTCCTACTATCCAACCTAGATCTCCTGCACTGCAACTTGAGACCATTGCTTCTTGTTCTGTCATCTGCCTCCACTGAGAACAGCCTAGCTCCATCCTCTTTGGAAACCCCCTTCAGGTAGTTGAAGGCTGCTATGTCTATAGTGTAGCATAGAATAGTATATGTCTGTAGCTTTTGCCACTCAGATCTTGTAGATGTCTGTAACAGTGCAGGTTACTAACATAGATGAGTCTGGATAAAGTTTAGTAAGGGCTTCCTGATTGGTTTATCTTAAGCTACTTTGAAAATCCTACTCTACTAAGGGAGGCATCCAGCTGCCACTGAATTTCAATGGCTCTTTGGATGCCTAACTCCCTTAGAAAATCCCAATCTAAACTAATCAGTCAATAGAAGGGGCAACCAATATGATTCCAAACCCCGTCTGTCTATATTTAAAGACTGGACTCACAAGTTACTATATACCACATAGAAGGGAGACGGTGAGGGAACCAGATCTTATTTCCTTCCTTATATAAATCAAATTGTTGTAAATGTCCTCCTAGAAAATCCCACAATGACTGAATTATGCTCAATGTCTGTAATGATATATATGAGCAGAGAACTGCCATGGAGGTCTGTTTTATGGGTCAGCAATTGGTGATTTTCTGAAAAAAAGATATCAGTGTCACAGTGAAGTATTTCCTATAAATCATAATTCTGTGCCTTACACTGCACTGTTCAATATTTGTCAGAGAGAGAGAGAGAAATCCTCAAGGACTGGAATTCAGAAGCAAAAAATGTAGCAGAATACTATCAAATAACAATTGTGTGTCAAAACAATTTTTTCTACATCTCCACTTTGGTGTAAGGTAGTGCCTCCTTTGTTTAATAAGTTAATGTACAGATAAAATATTTTGGTATCTGCTTACGTCCCTTTTAGGGTTTCAAATTATTATTGATTTTTCCACCTTTTATGTAGTGGTTTACATTTTTAGCATTTTTTCCTCCACAGCTTTGTGCTTTAGAGGGTTTTGCTTCATTACCACAAAATTCAGAGTTTTATATAGAGAGAGTATTCGCCTAAGAGTTATCAGAATATGTTATGAGGTAGCACAGCAGGTAAACAAAAGTAATCTTTTTTTCTTTGTCACAATACCTAATAGTTTGGAATTAATGTGGCAATTGGCTAATTAGCATAATTGCTTAGATGCTGATCCTGCAAAAACTTATGCATATGCTTATTCTTAACTTTACACATGAGAGTAATCCTGTTGATTTCAAATGCATAAAGTTAAGCACATCTGGAACTATTTGCAGGAGTGTGGGTATTAATAAATCTCAGATTATATATTGTATTGGTACTTTATACATCTCAAAATCATCATCCCATGCTAAAGTCTCATCAAAAATAAAGCATCAACTCTCAGTAATTATGGAGTCGTTAGGGCTGGGAAAAAAGCCCTTCTGAATTACAGAACTGCTTTCATCAACCCTTACCTAGAGCCTGGAAGAACACTGCAGTTTGAACGTTCCTTGAGCAAAGGGAAGTTTCATCTTTTAAAACATAAAAAGCATGTCAACTTCCTTGTACTTTCCTCAGTAGGCATTTTATTATCTTCTAAAATCTGCATCCAACTTCTGCTCAAAGGCCACAAGCAAATGTATATAGTTACTTTTTCAGAAGACAAATTGTGGGCAATAAAAAAAATGACTAAAGAGAAAAATTTGATTATTGAAGCAGAACTTGGGTAAGGAGGGGGAAAAAAACAAAGACTTCATCTTTTCTTAGCTTCTTCAAAATATCCATGCTATTGTATGTATTTTGGAGGAAGGAGTGAGTGTGTCTGTGTGTGTGTGAATCTCATTTGGTTGTTTTAATCAAAACAGGTGCACCTGGCTCAACATGGAGCATTGAAGCACAAAGCATATCCCTTTAAATACCATCATGGACTCTGCAAATGCCAAATGACTTTTAAAAGATATACCTGTTGGGAACTTTACGCTCTATAGCAGTGTTTCACAAACTTGGGACGTCACTTGTGTAGAGAAAGCCCCTGTTGGGCCGGGCTGGTTTGTTTACCTGCCGCAACCACAAGTCCAGCCGATCGTGGCTCCCATTGGCCATGGTTTGCTGCTTCAGGCCAATGGGAGCTGCTGGAAGCGGCGCAGGCCGAGGGATGTGCTGGCCACTACTTCCAGCAGCTCCCATTGGCCTGGAGCAGTGAACCGTGGCCAGTGGGAGCCACATTCGGCTGGACTTGCGGACGCGGCAGGTAAACAAACCAACCTGGCCCGACAGGGGCTTTCCTTACACAAGCGGCGTCCCAAATTTGGGAAACACTGCTCTATAACGTGATAGAAACCAGGGTTGTGAAAATGAATCAAAGGTTGGTGAAAAAAGAATAAGCAGGTACAATAAACTATACTTTCTCTAATGCTCGTCCTCTAAAGAGAACAACCCTCCTTTTGTATTTACATTCTCATTTTGCAAAAAATAAGCCTTACCCTTTGGTATGATGATGAATCAGTATTAATTTGAGGCTAAGAAAGTATTAAATGCAACTGTGAGAGGTGCCAAAACTGCTTCAGTAGTACTATTTGAATTGGGAAATGCCTTTACTTAGAAGTATGCATGTTTGCACCTAGGCTAATAATCATAGCCTGCCAGTTGACTCTTTTTTGCTTCTGTAGATTGCTGAATGCTAGAGATCACGTAGCTGCTCCTGTTCCCTCTTCTTTACTAGGTGGATTAAACAAACTGAAAATAAGACTTGCTGGAGCATCTTGGGGGTACCTTGAATGTCTTCCAGCCAAGTGCTGACAGGGCCCAACCCTGCCTATCATGTGAGATCTGATAAGTTAGTCCACGGCACTACATGGCTGCAGGCCATAAACATTTTTAAAACAGTTACTGGATTGCATAGTAAGTTTGTTTTGAAGAGGAATTCTAACAAACTGAAGAGAGAAGCTGACCTGAAGGAAATGAAAAATGCAATACAGGAGCAACTTCTCAAACATCATTCCCTTAAAGCTTTGTAACAACAATAAGACAGAGTCATGGGATTTAATTAGCCATATAGTCACTCTTATGAAAAACGTTAGTGGTATAGTAGTGCTCAGATACATGGCAGGGTCCATTGGGAAATGCAAATATTTATGGATTCTGTGCATCAGCTGGAGAAACTTCTATTTAAATAAATTATAAAAAGTGGGCTTTCATAAGCAAGGTTTTGATTCTATTGATGATAACACAGAGTGCATCTGTTTAAAATTACTTAAACATTGTGTCCTTTGTAAAGCAACCTAATTTTCCCACATGAGTCAATTCTAATAAAAAATTACCCATACTACTGATTTGCATGTTTAAGTCATGGAGTATCAACATGGGAGTTTTGACCAGCATTTCTTTATTGCTAGATGGTGGTTAGGAAGCTCCTAACATTTTGAAAAGGGAATATTGAATGTTTTTTATTGTAAGCTGGGGTCATGGGATGGCAACAACTAAGAATCATTGATTTAAACTCAAGTGGAAACTCAAGGCTTCTAACTTTTGTGATAAAGTTCGTCCTCTAATTTGGTGTGTCCTGCACTTATTGGCGGATTTTGCTAGCCTCAGGGATCTTCTGTGTTGGATCAGGAGTTGGGAGGATTTGGGGGGAACCCAGGTCCGCCCTCTACCCTGGGTTCCAGCCCAGGGCCCTGTAGACTGCAGCTGTCTAGAGTACCTTCTGGAACAGCTACAATTCCCTGGGCTACTTCCCCATGGCCTCCTCCCAACACCTTCTTTGTCCTCACCACAGGACCTTCCTCCTGATATCTGTTAATGCTTGTACTCCTCAGTCCTCCGGCAGCATGTCCTCTCGCTCCTTACGCACACCTCACTAACTGGAGTGAGATCCTTTTTATACCAGGTGTCCTGATTAGCTTTAATTAATTCTAGTAACTTCCCAATTGGCTACAAGTGTCCTAATTAGCCTGCCTGCCTTAATTAGTTCTAGAAAGTTCCCGAGTGTTCTGGAATTAGTCTCTGTTATCTTACCCAGGGAAAAGGGACCTGGTTAACTTGGAGCTAATGTATCTACTTTTGACCACTCTCTTGTAGCCATCTGGCCTGACCCTGTCACACTTTTTAAGCTTTACAAAACAGATTTTAAAAAAATCATATTTCCCTTTATAAAGTAAAATTGAGGTGGCTCTATAAAAGGGTTTATAAATTATAAATGAATGAATCTAACATTAGATGGTAAAACATGTCAAGATGTAGTCAAATCACAGTCCCATCACCACACGATAAATTCATTCTAACTCTAGATTATGCTGAGGGGTTGGTTTCGGTGCTTTATGCTTATAAAGAACCTTCTATCTAGGATCTCATAAATCCCATGTAAGGTAGAGAAGTTGTATTCTCCCCAGGAAACAATGAGCTCAGATACATTTAGATTTGTCAAGGCCAAACTGAAGCTGATGAGAGTTCTGCTGTTGACAGATTTCACCCAAAATCTGGATTTCCTCATGAAAATAAGTCTCCTGAATCAGTGTCCACAAGGCCAGCCTTCTTCCTAATTGTTTGTCATCTGCCCAGGGATTGATGTAGGCTTGATCAACTGCTATTTTATCATGTGACTTCTTATTTAAGAAAATTGTAACTTAATTCCAGTGTACTGTGTATTCAGTAATACTATGTGAAAATGCTTCAGGATATTGTGACATTTGGCACATAATTATTCTGTCAATGTTTATTACTGTAATAAAAATAAGTATATCAACTAATCACAATAAAATTTACACTTTTTACCCTGGGTTGGAAGCATGTTGATAATATTAAATTAAGTGTTAATGAGTAAAATTATTATTTACTCCACCTACTTCCAGTTTTGTAATTGACTATCTATGTGGGTGCATATATGTCAACTTACTTTAAAACTCAGTCCTTCGGTTAGGGGGATATTCAGTTATTGGTTGGTTAACTACTTAATGTCTTT
Organism: Mauremys mutica; assembly: GCF_020497125.1. Lineage (NCBI taxonomy): Eukaryota > Metazoa > Chordata > Testudines > Geoemydidae > Mauremys > Mauremys mutica. The sequence goes on along the minus strand of NC_059079.1, from coordinate 49,192,318 downwards.
CATACACATCCAAACACACGTAGTTTATATAATCAATAGATAAATGTATCAACAGTACTAAGTAATTTACTCTGAAAGAATTACTCTTCAGCAGGTAGTCTTCCTGGAATGGCCCACTCAGATTGAAAAAATGAAGTTTCAATGTTGCCAATAAAATTTTCAAATAAGTTCTTTTTTTTCCTCTTTGATCTTAATTAACATTGTGCATTAGTTCCCTTTCTGTGACTAGGAAGCACAATGTAATTTACTGATCATCACATGCACATATTATATGATTCAAAACTTACATTCCCAGAGTCAAATCCTAATTGTACTGATGTGTCGTCTTCTTGCTTAGGGCCTGGTCTAAACCCCATGAAAGTCAGTGGCAAGAGTTTGGTTGATTTCATTGGGCCTTGGATCAGACCCTTGCAGTGTAGTTGTCAGATAGAAGAATCAGACCAGAAATGATGTTCTCTGATTTTTATTTTGCAAGGCAGAATTGTATTTGCAACATTTCAAGTGATGCTCAACTTTAGGTAAAGAATGATGCAGACTGTATACAGACAATTAGAGCCAATTATAGCTCGATTGACCTAATGTATTATTAAAATGCCTAGCAGAACCTGACTTGTCTTTCTAAAATAGAATTTTGGTTTCTAATGCACATCTAATTTTAGAAATTCACAGATATAATCATTGAAACAATTGCCCAAATTGGTCCAGAACTCCTCTATATGTGTCCGATATGCATAAAATCTAGAGATATTAAAATAAAATGTTTATGGTTGAGACCATAGAAATTACTTGTCTTTTCCTCATAGTATATTAATGAAATCTATACACTATGCTTCCAATATGATGATCATAGACTCATAGACTTTAAGGTCAGAAGGGACCATTATGATCATCTAGTGGGACCTCCTGCACAATGCAGGCCACAGAATCTCACTCATCCACTTCAATAACAAACCCCTAACCTATGTCTGAGTTATTGAAGTCATCAAATTGTGGTTTGAAGAGCTCAAGCTGCAGAGAAGCCTCCAGGAAGTGACCCGTGCCCCATGATGCAGAGGAAAGCGAAAAACCTCCAGGGCCTCTGCCAATCTGCCCTGGAGGAAAATTCCTTCCCGACCCCAAATATGGCCATCAGTTAAACCCTGAGCATGTGGGCAAGACTCACCAGCCAGCACCCAGGAAAGAATTCCCTGTAGTAACTCAGATCCCAACCCATCTAACATCCCATCACAGACCACTGGGCATACTTACCTGCTGATAATCAAAGATGAATTGCCAAATTAATTGCCAAAATTAGGCTATCCCATCATACCATTCCTTCCATAAACTTATCAAGCTTAGTCTTGAAGTCAGATATCTCTTTTGCCTCCACTGCTCCCCTTGAAGGCTATTCCAGAACTTCACTCCTCTGATGGTTAGAAACCTTCGTCTAATTTCAAGTCTAAACTTCCTGGTGGCCAGTTTATATCCATTTGTTCTTGTGTCCACATTGGTACTGAGCTTAAATAATTCCTCTCCCTCCCTGGTATTTATCTCTCTGATATGTTTATAAAGAGCAATCATATCTCCCCTCAGCCTTCTTTTAGTTAGGCTAAACAAACCAAGCTCTTTGAGTCTCCTTTTATAAGACAGGTTTTCCATTCCTCGGATCATCCTAGTAGCCCTTCTCTGTACCTGTTCCAGTTTGAATTCATCCTTCTTAAACATGGGAGACCAGAACTGCACACAATATTCCAGATGAGGTCTCACCAGTGCCTTGTATAACGGTACTAACACCTCTTTATCTTTGCTGGAAATACCTCACCTGATGCATCCTAAAACTGCATTAGCTTTTTTAACAGCCATATCACATTGGCGACTCATAGTCATCCTACAATCAACCAATACTCCGAGGTCCTTCTCCTCTTCCGTTACTTCCAGCTGATGTATCCCCAATTTATAACTAAAATTCTTGTTATTAATCCCTAAATGCATGACCTTGCACTTTTCACTATTAAATTTCATCCTATTACTATTACTCCAGTTTACAAGGTCATCCAGATCTTCCTGGTCCCTCTCTGTATTGGCAATACCTCCCAGCATACCATCCACAAACTTTATTAGCATATTCCCACTTTTTATGCCAAGGTCAGTAATAAAAAAATTAAATAAGATTGGTCCCAAAACTGACCCCTGGGGAACTCCACTAGTAACCTCTCTCCAGCCTGACAGTTCACCTTTCAGTACGACCCGTTGTAGTCTCCCCTTTAATCAGTTCCTTATCCACCTTTCAATTTTCATATTGATCCCCATCTTTTCCAATTTAACTAATAATTCCCCATGTGGAACCGTATCAAATGCCTTACTGAAATTGAGGTAAATTAGATCCACTGCGTTTCCTTTGTCTAAAAAATCTGTTACCCTCTCAAAGAAGGAGATCAGGTTGGTTTGGCACGATCTACCTTTTGTAAAACCATGTTGTATTTTGTCCCAATTACCATTGATGTCCTTACCTACTTTCTCCTTCAAAAATTTTTCCAAGACCTTACATACTACAGATGTCAAACTAACAGGCTTATAGTTACTCGGATCACTTTTTTCCCCTTTCTTAAAAATAGGAACTATGTTAGCAATTCTCCAGTCGTACGGTACAACCCCTGAGTTTACTGATTCATTAAAAATTCTTGCTAATGGGCTTGCAATTTCATGTGCCAATTTCTTTAATATTCTTGGATGAAGATTATCTGGGTCCCTGATTTAGTCTCATTAAGCTGTTCGTGTTTGGCTTCTACCTCGGATGTGGTAATAGCTACCTCCATATCCTCATTCCCATTTGTCAGCCTACCATTATCCCTAAGTGCCTCATTAGCCTCATTAAAGACTGAGGCAAAGTATTTATTTAGATATTGGGCCATGCCTAGATTATCCTTAACCTCCATTCCATCCTCAGTGTTTAGCGGTCCCGCTTCTTCTTTCTTTCTTTTCTTCTTATTTATATGGCTATAGAACCTTTTACTGTTGGTTTTAATTCCCTTTTCAAGGTCCAACTCTACATGGCTTTTGGCCTTTCTCACTTTATCACTACATATTCTGACCTCAATAAGGTAGTTTTCCTTGCTGATCTCTCCCATCTTCCACTCCTTGTAGGCTTTCTGCTTTTTCTTAATTACCTCTCTGAGATGCTTGCTCATCTAGCTTGGTCTACAACTCCTGCCTATGAGTTTTTTCCCCTTTCTTGGGATGCAGACTTCTGATAGTTTCTGCAACCTTAACTTGAAGTAAATCCAGGCCTCCTTCTCCTTTAGATCCACAAATTCTTCAGTCCAATCCACTTCCCTAACTAATTTCCTTAATTTTTTAAATTTAGCCCTTTTGAAATAAAAAACCCTGGTCACCGATCTAACCGAGCTCCTCTTTACTGCCTTAACAACATATCAGCCTGTAGGGAGCCAGGGTGGCTTCCCTCCAAGCCTGAGGGTAAAAAGCCACTCTCTCAACCTGAGTGGGCGGGGCCAGGCCAAGCTTGCTCCACCCCCCGGAAGGGGAGGGGTGGAACAGGAAGTACAAAGGGCGGGGCCCTTAGCTCAGTCAGAGCAGCACCAGGGAGGGAGGCAGATGCAGACTGCACGCTGCTCCCTTCGGACCCTGCTGCCACCCCAGGGGAGGCCCTGGACCAGGGGAAACCTGAGCTGGAGGAAGGACTGGGCCTACCAGGACTGCCTGCCGCCGAGTACCCCGAGGAACTGGAAGAGCCTGCGCCGGGGGGAGAGCTTGAGCTGCCAGCAGCGGTCTACCCGGACGAACTGGAGGGACCAGGGGGACGCGTAATCGGGTAGGAAGTAGCCCAGGGACTGAACGACATGGCGGTGAGTCTATGTTGCGGAAAGAACCCCGCTAACCCCGTGGCGGGACCCTCGTCTCGCCCCCGCCAGGGCCCTGGGCTGGAACGCAGTGGTGTAGGGTGGGCCTGCGTTCCCCTACCCGGCCAGTCAGCCGCAGGAACCGGGTCCCAACAGCGCTACAGACTCTTGCCGGCGCTCCCCTGCCTGAGGGGCACGCTATAGACTCTTGCCGGCGCTCCCCTGCCTGAGGGGCGCGCTACAGACTCTTGCCGGCGCTCCCCTGCCTGAGGGGCGCGCTACAGACTCTTGCCGGCGCTCCCCTGCCTGATGGGCGCGCTACAGACTCTTGCCGGCGCTCCCCTGCCTGAGGGGCGCGCTACAGACTCTTGCCGGCGCTCCCCTGCCTGAGGGGCGCGCTACAGACTCGTGCCAGCGCTCCCGTGCATGAGGGGCGCGCTACAGACTCTTGCCGGCGCTCCCCTGCCTGAGGGGCGCGCTACAGACTCTTGCCGGCGCTCCCCTGCCTGAGGGGCGCGCTATAGATTCTTGCCAGCGCTCCCCTGCCTGAGGGGCGCGCTATAGATTCTTGCCCGCGCTCCCCTGCCTGAGGGGCGCGCTATAGACGTTTGCCGGCGCTCCCCTGCCTGAGGGGCGCGCTGCAGACGTTTGCCGGCGCTCCCCTGCCTGAGGGGCGCGCTACAGACTCGTGCCGGCGCTCCCCTGCCTGAGGGGCGCGCTACAGACTCTTGCCGGCGCTCCCCTGCCTGAGGGGCGCGCTACAGGCTCTTGCCGGCGCTACCCTGCCTGAAGGGCACGCCGCAGACGTTCGCCGGTGTTCCCCCTGCCACTGATTCTCCCGAGACCGGGGTGGGGCTCAAGCCGGCCAGGGAAAGAGTAGCTCACCATTGCCCCTAGCGGTGGTAAGCTAGGCGACGCAGTTTACACAGCCATATTTCCAAAGACTTACAACCAGGACAGAGACCCACAAGGCCTCTATCTCTAGTAGTAATTAGCTGTGATACAGTAAGTAGGATGTTAATAGTTTTAAAAATGCATGTGTAAAGTTTATGAGTGTCTTGCGGCTCTTGAACTTCTGAAGATTATTGTATGTAGCTCAGAGTGTCAGTAAGTTTGGCCACCCCATATCAGTATAACTCATCCTTCAATGAATGCCATTTCTGCTTCCCTACAGTATCACTATAGCCTTTTCTTCCTCAATATCTCATCATAAACATGAAAAATAATTCCTCATAAAATGAGAAACTGTCCACCAAATATTGTTATCAAAAGGAAAAGCCCAAATCAATGCATTGGCTTGGAACCCTTTTCCCTTTAAAAAAATACAGATACACACTTTAATGTTGACACTTAAAATATTTAAAGATGATCAGAAACACAACTAGAATAAACCCAAGTCTGATGGGAAAAAAACAGTGATAAAGTGAAGCAATAATTACATGCATATTTATAATATTGTACAATAGAAATAATTTGTACTGATACTTTACCAAAGAACTACTTATTCTACCAGTCTCATTTAGCAGTAAAGCCCTATGCTAAATAAAAACTCATCGATAGAAAGACATGCATAAATAACACTGGGCAAAGTAATGTCACACTGAAAGAAGGCAGGGAAAAAAGCAGGGGTGTACTGATTATTTAGGTCTGTGCCTAAAGAAAATGGACTTCACTGATAAGCTGGTGAAATGTTGATCTACGGTAGTCTTTTGGGGTAAAATTTCTCCTGGTGTGGAGCTCTAACAGAGATTCCCTCTGCACCACTTAAACTGCACAGTGCAGAGACAGCGACAGTTTCAGCAGCCGTGCAGGACCAACTCTAGTTCACTTGCTGATGCTCCATAGGGAGGGCCCAATGCCAGCTCTAACAGGCTAGTGTAAAAGGAGCAATGGCATTGAGGTCAGACCATACGGACTAGCAACAGGATCCAAACCAATACACACGCAGTGGCCCAGAAGGGTATTGGATATTATTTAGCCCATAAAGCAAATAACTGTCAAACGGGGGCTTGTGCTGTTTCCTATGTTTGAGTTTGGATAAGCAAATTCCATCGCACACAGTTATGCTTAGTTGTAGGCACAAAGTTTGCTATTAATTACTCAGAGTTTCTATGCGGAGGGCTGAATTTACCCTGAATTGAAAAAAATATAAAACTGACTCAGTGAACAGTAATATGGAATAAAGTTTTAACATTTAGGAAGCAGGGCCAGCTCTGGCTTTTGCTGCTCCAAGCCAAAAAAAACCCTGCAGGGCGGCCGGAGCCAGGGTGCAAACTTTTGGCTAGCGGGACTCCCTGAGTTGCAGATGTGCCCCGAGCGGTGGAGTGCACACCCCGGCTAGCAGGGTGAAGAAGCGGGGGGGGACAGTGAGAAGGGGGGTGGCCAGGGCTTCCTTCAGCCAGGGCGCTCACCACTCGGCCCCTCCCGCTGTACCGCCTGCCGGGAGGGCTCCGCACGGCTCCAGTTGGCGGGGAGAGAAGGACGCGGGCTGCCGGGCTTGCTGCAGACCTGGCACCGGCTGGGGCAGGCGGAGCGTGCAGCCGGCTCCCAGCAGGGCGCGCCTCTCCTCCGGGCCGCCACCCACTACAGGGCGGTCAGAACGGCGAACAAAAGAAAGGGTGTCCGTGCCACCCTAGGATTGGACGGAATGCCGCCCCTTAGAATATGCCTCCACAAGCACGAGCTTGCTTGGCTGGCGCCTGGAGCCGGCCCTGTTAGGAAGTATGGACTCAGTTAATAAAATTTACCCAGACTCTTCCTTGTGCAGGAAGGACATAATCATTCTTTTCATTAGATCAGGGGTCCCCAACCCAGTGCCTGCGGGTGCCATGGCACCCGCCAGGGTGTCTAAGTGCACCTGCTTATTGGCCAGCAAACGAGCATCCACCTAAATGCCGCCAAAATTCAGCAGCATTTCGGTTGCAACGCCTCTGGATGACGCCGCTTGTCAGCAGCATTTCTGCGGATGCTCGTCCACCGCCATGGTCCTCCAGGGCTTGTCGTCTGGCACCCGCCAGATGAAGAAGGTTGGGGACCACTGTATTAGATGTTTTAATGTGATTATACTGCATGAACAAATATCGTCAGTGATTTGCTTCAGGCCAATTTATCCAATCAAGAAGTTTAGAGAGAGTCATTATTGCAGGATAGAAAAGGTATATAGTGCCCAGCCTTGGAAGTTTGGACAGCGTTTCTTGTTCAGATTGTTTTTATAACAATTAAATAAAGTAAGCTGAATGCTGTCCTGATAGCAAAATGAAATCAATTTCATCTTGTTTAATTGACTCCTTAATTCTTAAGTGGGGCATGCAGATTGAGAGCAAATTGACATTGTGTCATTTCTATTTTACATAGCTAAACTCAAACAAGTTTGTCCTCCAGGTTTCATCCTGAAAGGCATATTGGTTAATTTAGATACAAAAGAATTAAGTGATCTATGTTTGGTTGAGAAAATTATCATCCAGGTCATGAAAACGCTGTAGATACTAAAAGAACATTCTTTCTTTACGTGTACTGATTAGAGTATTCCATTTATGTGCCGTTCTTTCTGGAGTACTTTATATGTACACTGGGCCACATTTACAAAAGGGCCTTAATACAGCCTTTGAGCATGTGTGTCCACACATACAATTTTGCACGCAGAGTCACTTGCACACACAGTTGATAGAATATCCATGTTCAAACAAAGGGCCCAAGTCTGCAAACACTTGCTACTGATTCTAGTACTTACTAAAGTCCCCACTGAAATTCAGAGGTTCAGGTAAGACCAACAGATTTGTCCACACTTCTCCATATATATATTTTTCTGGAATTTGGGATGGAAGTTCACATGATCAGGCGCCTTTCCTGCCACTTGATTTTTCTCTACTTTCTAGTTTCACCTGCATTAAAGAGAACATCAGAACAGCTTCCTAGTATCACACTGATTCTACTTTTTCATCATTAAAGCTTTTTAAGTTTAGGTCTGAGTCAAGCTTTGAATAGAGGTTCAACTTGGTTCTTATGTTACTTTATCTGCTTTGCAATTGTGCAAAAATTGTAGCCTGATTTTATTAAAATCTGAGCAGGGCCGGCTCTAGGTTTTTTGCCGCCTCAAGCAAAAAAAATTTTGGCTGCCCCCCATCCCAGCTCTGGGCTCCCCCCCGCACCCCCCTGCTGCCCAAGCCCTGGGCTCCCCTCTTCCTCCCCACCTGCACCCTCCTTCTGCCGCAGCCCTGGGTCACTGGTAACTCGCTCCCAGGGCGGGTCATTCAGCAGGAATTTTGGATGTGCACAAAACACAGACAAGATTGGTTCCCATATGGTTACAGAGCTGCAGTAAAGTGGAACAATTTTCAGCTTGTGTGATTGGAGGATATCTGGATGCATATTATAAGACTGTCCTCCATAAATGAGGAAAAGTTGAGGTGCCTTTATTATTCTTTTGTTCCACTCTTTCTTTCGATGGGGAATTTGCCAATGCAATATCACTGTCTTCCTTTTAAACAAACAAACAAAAACAAGGCAATCGCTGTTGAAAATAGCAATTCCAGTCCTAATAACCACTGGGAAGCATGTCTTGCTCAATTTTATCCTACTTTTTCTACACCAAGTTACAGTGGATCAGTATATTTGATTTGGGAGAAATGAAGTAACAGCTGCCCAAACTGAGCTTGAGCACTCCTGAATTTTGAGGTGTTCAAATCTGGAAGGAAGGTGCTCGGTGTGTGTGTGGGGGGGAGCCTGTGGGGGAGCACAGCAGCATGTATGCAGCAGCATGTCTGGCACTGCGCGGAGCCAGACATGCTGGTCTGAGTGGCACAGTAAGGGGGCTGGGGAGTTGGAGAAGGGATAGAGGGTTCCGGGGGGGCAGTCAAGGGACAGGGAGCGGGGAGGGGGTTGGATGGGGCGGAGGTTCAGGGGGGCAGTCAGGGGCAGAGAGAAGGGGGGTTAGATGGGTCAGGGCTTCGGGGGGGCAGTCAGGGGACAGGCAGCGGTTGGATAGGCATGGGAGTCCCAGGGGTTTGTCAGGGGACTGGTAGGGGGTGAAGTCCAGGGGCGGCTCCAGGCCCCAGCACGCCAAGCGCGTGCTTGGGGCGGCAAGCCACGGGGGGTGCTCTGCCGGGAGGGCAGCAGGTGGCTCTGGTGGACCTCCCGCAGGCGTGCCTGCGGAGGGTCCGCTGGTCCCGTGGCTCCGGTGGAGCATCCGCAGGCATGCCTGCGGGAGGCCCACCGGAGCCGCGGGACCAGCGGACCCTCCGCAGGCACTCTGCGGGACGTCCACCGGAGCCGCGGGACCGGCGACCAGTAGAGCACCCCCCGTGGCATGCCGCCATGCTTGGGGCGGCGAAATGGCTAGAGCCGCCCCGGTGAGGTCCTAGTGGGAAAGTTGGGGGGGTGTCTCACGAGGGGGCAGTTGGGGACAAGGAGAAGGGAGGCTTTGATAGGAGATGGGGTCCCAAGGGGCAATTAGGGGCAGGGGTCCCGGGAGGGGGCAATCAGGGGACAAGGATCAGCAGCGCTTAGATAGGGGGTGGGATCCTGGGGGGCAGTTAGGGGCAGGGGTCCCTGGAGGGGGTGAGCAGGGGACAGGGAGCGGGCGGGTGTTGGATGAGTTGGGGTTTCTGTGGGGGGCAGTCGGAGGGAGTGGATGATGGCAGGGTGGGGCTACCCTTCCTCCCTTTGAATGTTAAAATATGGTCTCCCTACCATTCACAGCACTCACAGCACGCTGCCGCATGAGGTCTCTCTCCTTCCTTTCCAGTTGGTAGTGGCCAAATGAATGCTGGGAAATGTAGTTCTTTCCCTGCTCCAGGGCTGGCTCTATAGGCAGGGAGCTAACCAAGGAACTACAGCTCCCAGAGCCCCCTATTGGCTCTCAGCTCCCATGCTGGATCCCTGCCACCCCTGCAAATGGGCTGCCCCAGCAGGTGCTTGCTTTGCTGGTGCTTAGCGCCACCCCTGAATCTGAGATACCGGCAGAGAAAGCTCCTCGGATGCTAACAGTCGAGATGCAACCCATGCTGGAAAGAACCTGTGTGCTGTCTGTGATTATCAATGACTCTAAATGAGCTCCCCTCTCTCAACCAAAGAGAGAGTCCATGGGTGACCTTGTTAGTTTGTTTTCTGTGAGAAGAAGCTATAAGGACAGATTCAGGGAAAGATCCTGCATCTCTGGTTCATTCAGATTCTAACAGAGCAGAATGACTGAACGAGCAGATAGTCAGGGTAGCCCTGAGAGGTTTTGGGGAAACTGGCAGCTTACTACATCTGTGCTACCATTTGGAATTAGAGACTTTTACTCACGTGTGTGTGTGTGTATGTATACACACACACACACACACACACATATATATATATATATATATATATATATATATATTTAAACCAGCTTTAATATTTAATAATATTTAATAATAATATTTAATATATATATTTAAACCAGCTTTAGCCTCTAATAAGTATTTTTTTCTTAACTAATAAAACTTTACTTAGCTAACTACAGAATTGACTACCAGCCCTGTCTTTGGTGTGAGATCTATGATGCAATTTGACCTGGGTGAGTGACAGGCCAGCACATCCCTGTGGCCCACATCACTTCCCCCAGTTCCCATTGGCTGGGAATGGTGAACCATGGCCACTGGGAGCTGCAGGAGGCCATGTCTGCTGATGATCAATGTAAACAAACTGTCTCGCGGACCACCAGCCGATTACCCTGACGGGTCACAGGTTGCCCAGCACTGATCTAACAGGACTATCTGTGATTACTATTGTAGTACTTTGAGAGTCCACATTTGGGAGATCTAATGATAGAACATACCACTAGTTTGGGGTGTCTGCCCTGTTTTTGACAGTCTGCCTTAGGGTAAGCACTCATAAGTATGAGCCACTCGAGATAGCATGACATTCATTAGCCCGTAGAGCCAGATAAGGTGAAAAATCCTTGCGTAGTAGTTGCCCTTGAAGGGTTGTTATTTCCTTTACCCCCACAAAGTTATCTAAAATGAAAACGTTTCCCCCCATATTTAAATAAAAAATAATGTCATGGCAGGTGAAATTCTATGTCATCATTAAGTGCCTGCTCTAAAGCCCATAGGTTTTCTTTCAAAGCCCTTTGGATCAGGTTAAAAAAAATTCAGTAGTTGCCTGATAAAGTACTTAAAACACAATCTTACTTGAGATATAAATCTCCATAAGAGAAATAGCTCTTTATTTTTCTCTCCTTTATGTCTTAATTTGATGTGGATTCCCTGCTTAGCAATTATATTTCTTACTTTCATGTGTATATCTATTAAATTAATAATCTCCATGTCAGAACATATACAATTCTAAAAGTGAGCTAAATGGTAGTTAATCTGTATGAAGGATGCCAAAAATTGTGGAAGAGGAAGTAAGAAATTAAATAAGGGCATTTTTTTTCTTTTGGAGATTCTCTCCCTGAAATTGAAGCAATGTGGCCAATGAAGCCAATCCCTAAATAGAAAATAGTTTGAGTAGGATTGATTTTTTTAGTTAAATAAGGACCACGTGTGATCGTAGTATAAAATAACCTGTGTTGTCCGCCAACATAAGTGAGTGGCTCCTATTAGTAATAGGCAAACCTTTGTCTGACCAGAACTGAAGACCAATGAAATGCTTGATAAAGAAAAGAAGTCAACTGCATTTTGAACCTCAAAAGATGAGACAGTAGCAGGAGGCATTGTCTTTTGTATTACTATCATTGCAGCTTTCCTCTATGTAATGGGACAATATACAGGGCTGTGGGAGAGTTGTTCTGAGAGAGGATGGGGGAAAACTGCAGAGGACCAGGAGTGCACTAGCTTCTAGTTGATCTCAGCAGATCTGCCAGTTTTAAACTTCCTGCCTCTGTGTGGGTGGGTTGGGAACAGATTTGTTGATTTGTTTTGGGTGAGGTGCAAGGCAAAACCTGTCCATCCACTTAAACAGTTATTGGGACCTCCACAATGGGAATTTCCTGGAGATTTCCTGCCCCTCTGATCCCCTTCCATAGGTTTGTCTATAGAAAGAGTTAATCTAAGCAGGCCACGGTGGAAGAATGGTACCTAATTGTATTTTATCCTTGACAATGCTAAGAAGTGACTTGATCAGTCTATAAGTACCTACATAGGGAGATTTCTGAATGTAGGGAGCTCCTTTATTTATCAAAAAACTGCATAAAAAGATCCAATTGCTGAAAGCTGAAACTATGCAAGTTCAGTTTACACTTCATATTAAGGTTCCATGAGTTAAAATTGTTAGTGAACGATTTATAGATGTTACAAACTTGTTACTGCTGACATGATTTATAAGACATTTACAAGCAACCCAGTGACCTGCTGGACTCTACAGCAATTGTTTTAGCTTTTTCATAAAAACTTTATTAATCATTTATATGCTTTATGTGATAAACTTTATTTTATCATTTAGTGAGGGTAATTAACTGTTGGAACAGCTTACTTCGGGACCTGGTGTAATCTCTTTCACTTGGGTTACTTTAAGTCAAGATATAATGTGTCTCTAAAAGATGTGTTCTTGCTCAACCAATGCAGGACATTGGAGTTAATGCAGGGATTGCTTGATGAAATTATATGGCCTATGCCAGTGTTTCCCAAACTTGGGATGCCGCTTGTGTTTGGAAAGCCTCTGGCAGGCCAGGCTGGTTTGTTTACCTTCCCCGTCCACAGGTCTGGCCGATCGCGGCTCCCAGTGGCCACGGTTCACTGCTCCAGGCCAATCGGAGCTGCTGGAAGTGGCAGCCAGTACATCCCTCGGCCTACGCCGCTTCCAGCAGCTCCGATTGGCCTGGAGCAGCGAACCGCTGCCACTGGGAGCCGAGATCGGCCGGACCTGCGGACGCAGCAGGTAAACAAACCGGCCCAGCCCAACAGGGGCTTTCCCTACACAAGCGGCGTCCCAAGTTTGGGAAACACTGGCCTATGAAATGCAGGAGGTCAGACTAGATGATCATAATGGTTCCTATGGGCCTTGCAATATATGGATGTACATGCAATTCTCTCTCCAGTTACAGTATAGCAATTTCCTCCACTGACTGGTTGTGAATATTTGACTTGCATAATTACTGCATCCGCATGGTTATTTCTTAATAATTATACAGTGCACCAGAGTTCCTATACGCTGATTGACAGCTGTTATTAAAATGCAGTGGTTTGCATAACCACTGATCTCAATAACTTTACTGGGAATATTCCAACCTTTCTGCTGGGGGCCTACTTGGCCACTGTAATCTCTCCACTCTGACAGTCTTCTGTACTCAGAGGATTAGTACTGGATCAGAGATAAATAGCAAACAATTTGGCTATTTAAATTCTTCCTTGGATGTGACCCCACTAAACTACAGTTCACTGACCCATTAGCTGACTTATAATGACACTCATTATCTAACCAGTACAAGGTTAGGTACCACGCCATAAGTCTCATGCACACCCCACAGAAGATAATGAACTGGTGCACCAGTGTTGTGGTAGTCCTCTGCACAGGGGAGAATCCCATTCATAAATCATGGGATTTATGGAGTGGCACCCAAGCCTTATACTGATACTCTGCACAAGGGTGAATTTCATTCAGTTTGCTTTGAGTAAGGCCCTCAGAGGTACATTCCTCACACCATTTCTGGTCAAGCAGTAAACTCTAAATACAGTAAACTGTTGTTTTCAGAAACCTAAGCAGATAATTTAAAGTAAAGAGAATAAGCCTTTATTTCCCAGTTAGTATTCACAGCTAGATATGCATTGTGTTCCGAAAATATATAGCTGTCAGTATAAAACACCTTAATTCATCTATTACTGTCATTTTCAGCAATTTGTCCCTACAAAATTACTTTGCACATTTTTATTATTTGGTAAGAGATTGCCAAGGAAATTTTATACTTAAATTACTGTATTTTTCTTCATTCCAAATAGCATACAACACAACTTAAGAAAAACATATTTTATTTATTATATACAAATAAAAAACTGTATTCAATTCACATACATTATTTGTAATGACCATTTCTTCAGTTCTGTCATCCCGATATAAAGAGAGCTTTCCTTCAGTGGTGTATGTAATCACTTTAAGAAAAAAAAATGATCAATTTTCACTGGTAACATTGATAACTTTATAGGACAATCTTATAATTAAAATCAGTGAACAATGGCTACTTCACTAATGATGGTGAGGGAAAGAATACATAAGATACCAGCTCTGGTAAATAAATAGGAAAGGTAAATGCACCACAGTAAAGGACTACTCACTTGTAATGTTGAAATCTGAGGTTTATTTAAATCTTTCAGTTATGTCATGTGCAATTTATAGTGTATGTGTGGTGGGAAAAAATAATATACTTTTCTAGCACCACTTCTGACCACTGTAATGATCAGATAATGGTCATAATCTAACATCTTAAAACATGATCATAATCTAACAGCTTAAAACATGAAAACAAATATAGAAACTACCATTGCCAAGACACTTATGCTGCATGAAGCAGTGGTATGTAAAGGATTAATTCTACAGTCCAAGCATATACAACATGCTATATTTGTGGCATCTAGACTAGATGCTGTAGACAAATTGGAAGAGGTAACTGTAGACTAATATAAAAACTAGTATATTTTTGTCTATTTTTGGTAGTCAATGGAAAAAAATATACAGAATATCAAGAGAGCACTGGCAGGCAATGGTGAGAACAACTTTTTGACACACTATGGGGAATTTAGATTTTGAGTGGGATAAAAATCATCATGATGATCTGGGCCAATTAGATATTGAATTGAAGCTTGACACAACTTTGTCTTCTGCTCTTGTTTTAATATTGTCCAGACCAAAGGCCCCACTTATGTGAGTGTACAGAGCCACAATAAAAGGCCCTTGTAAAAGTGATTGTGTATATATGCAGTGAAGACATCAAACTACCATGAGACTGGGAATTGCCTTAGTACCATAAGAATTATTTAGAAAGTAAATGAATTATTACCCAGACATGAAATGTCAAAATGCATAATACAAACTTGTGTATGGAATACAAAAACATATCTCAGAAAAATCCTAGAATGCTAAATAAAGTTGTAAGAAATAATGGAAGTAAACAGCTGGAGAAATTAGTGCAGGCTCGTAAGCAGTTTTTTATAGACCAGTGTTTGAAAATTAAGAGTTTCAGTATTAGTGCAGTGCTCAGATAGTCCTTATGTCAAAGAATTTCATTAAAGCACACTAGGGAACATTTAGTGCACACCAGCAGAGCCTACATGGACCAATTAATGCACAACACCATAGTAAGCTTTAGACATCACATACCCCTAGTGCATATTACCTCACTATGTAGCCAAGCCCTGTGTCTGTACACTGTATTGCACAATGTGACCTGACTTGGTTGTAGCCTCTAGGCTCCACTCCAATATAAATTAATAAACATAACCAAATACTTATGAATCAATTAAGGCTACAAACCATGATTATGAAATACCATAGTCAGAACCACTTTAGATTCTCTTTCTTAATAACCTTAAATACATTAAAAAATGTCACTAAATACCATTTTGCTATTTCAGGAATTTGCCAGAGGCAGCCCTTTCCACTCCAAAGCTGAACTGCAGACTTCAATTCATATATTCAGAATATCCAGACTTGATTATTAGAATTCCTCAGACTGCCTGCTAAGTTCATTGTGAAACTCCAGTTTGTTCATATTTCAAAGTTCTGATTTTTTATCCAAGATATAGCTTCCCTCTTTAAAGGAAAAAACCTGTGTCCCACTGAGCATGAGGCAGGGCAAGCAGTTTCAGTGAAACAGGTGCATGCCATGACAATTATGTATAAAGCCACTGGATCCTAAAAAAATGCACTATAGAAAAAAAGCAGGCAATGTATCAAGCTAATGGATTAGACTTTCACTTATAGAAACCTTAATTCTAATTAGTTTGCCTTGATCTGTTCCCTTGTAGATTATTTTGCATAATATAAATCCAGAGGACAATCTGGACAGATTTTCAGTAGAAATGAGGTGCCTTGTTAGAGATCTGTGGAGAAGCTGTACTATGTCTGACAGAGTCTATCACTTATGATCGTCTGTCACTTTCTAGTATCAGAGGGGTAGCCGTGTTAGTCTGGTTCTGTAAAAGCAGCAAAGAATCCTGTGGCACCTTATAGACTAACAGACGTTTTGCAGCATGAGCTTTCGTGGGTGAATACCCACTTCTTCAGATGTCACTTTCTAGAGCACCAAACATATGCACCACATTAGTTCAAAAGCCACATGTTAAGTACTGCTGCTCTAGTGTAAATGAATAACCAAAGTCCTATCCTCCCATCTGTGCATCTATTTTGGATATTCATAAGATGCTTGTCACCTTGGTATCTCAGCACCAACACCACTGGGCTCTGATGCTCGCCTTCTACCCAGCAGACAGTGAACAATAATTGATTTTCATATCTATTTCTATAAAAGAAAGGGGGCTGGCTGCCTTTCTCAGAGTGATCTCTTTATTAATACTTTAGATTTTTAACTTTACCGGTGCTGATTTTTAAAAACAGGAAGAATGTGCACAATTTTAACAAAAGTTTTAATTTCACAGTCAAATTTCCCATTTAATAGTTCAGTGATTTAGTCTCCGGATAATGTGTTCTTGAGAGAAATAGAAAATCTATCATCTTGTCAGTCAAATAAGCAGTTTGGAATAGCAACGAAGAATCAGGCATGCAGCAGTATATACTGTTCTAGATGTTTGGTTTCCTACACTGAACATTCTTTAACTACACTCTAAATATAGATAAATAGCTAGAAATAACTCACTCCTTTTATGTGCAGTGCTTTTTTTTTGTGGATCATTCATAGTTCAGAATCCCAGAACAAAAGGAAATGAGGTTATAAATAATTTACCTAAAAAATATATATATACCCACATTCTGGGCTTGATTCACTCAATATTATGCCATATGGCTGCTGGTTCCCACTATAATTAAGCTAGTAAAAATCAAAGGTGGATGAACTAATTAATCCATAGAGTTTGCAGTCAGGTGCATTGAATCTGTCATGACCTCCTGGTTTCAGCCAAATTGTTGTTTCCAAAACATTCACCGTTTAGTTTGAAATGTTTAACTCTGACTTGAAGATGAATATTTCTGGAAAGTTTAATTTAAAAAAAAAATTGGTGGTGTGAGTGAAAATAATATATATATAAAATAATCTCACCATACTTTTTAAACATGGCGGGATTTAAGGATATCTGAAGTTCAGAACTTGGCTAGTCCTCTGAGAAAACTGGTGTCACTGAAATGAGTTCTTTTGATTTGGAAAAGTTGTGAGAGTTATACAGGGCCTGCCTCAAAATCCTCTGTTGTCAATGGCATATAAAACAGCTTGTCAATTTCCCTAGCAGTGTAGAAAGAGCAAAGGATGACTATGGAAATTATCCAGTTAAATTGGAAGAATGTAATCCTATCAACCAACACAACCACAGAAAACACATAGTATATAGCTCATTGCAGGAAATAAACCTGAAAACAGCAGTATTTGTTGTTCACCTGAAGTGAGTCATTCCATTGTTTGTAGCATGAAATAAAGCTGAGCACTAATTCAATGAATCCTCAGGGTCTTTTACATTTATCAATACAGCAAGTCAAATTTGTTACTGTCTATGTATAGTACATTTTTAAATGAACAAATCAATTTTAAAGAAACTAATAAATTGAACATTGGGAAAATAAGGTAATTTTTCTTATACCTGCTTTCATCACCCCTTCAAGATTTAAGAATTTTGCAAGATATGGCAACACAGAAGTGTGTTTGTAGCTAGTCTGGATTTAGATTAGGCTTTTGAGGTGTGAATCAAAATTGGGAAATAAGCCTTTTCTGATTTTGGATCTGACCTACAACCAAAACCATGTGATGGGCTCAAATCTGTGGATACATACACTTGATCTTCATTGTATGTTATTCTCTTAATATGTTTAATATTATTAGTAGGGCTGTCAATTAATCGCAGTGAACTCATGCAATTAACTCAAAAATTGTGATTTACAAAATTAATCGTGATTAATAGTGATTAATCGCACTGTTAAATAATATAATACCAATTGAAATGTATTAAATATTTTGGATGTTTTTCTACACTTTTGTATATATTGTATTCTGTGTTGTAACTGAAATCAAAATGTGTATTATTCTTGGTTACAAATATTTGGACTGTGAAAAATAAACAAAAGTAATAGTATTTTTCAATTCTCCTCATACAAGTACAAGTAGTGCAATCTCTGTGTCATGAAAGTGCAACTTATAAATGTAGACTTTTTGTTACATAACTGCACTCAAAAACAAAACAACGTAAAACTTCATAGCCTACAAGTCCACTCAGTCCTACTTCTTGTTCAGCCAATCGCTAAGACAAACAAGTTTGTTTACATTTACAGGCGATAATGCTGCTCTCTTCTTATTTACAATGTCAACATAAAGTGAAAACAGGCATTTGCATGGCACTTTTGTAGCCTGTATTGCAAGGTATTTATGTGCCAGGTATGCTAAACATTTGTATGCCCCTTTATTTTTCAGCCAGCATTCCAGAGGACATGCTTCCATGCTGATGATGCTCGTTAAAAAAATAATGCCTTAATTAAATTTGTGACTGAACTCCTTGGGGGAGAATTTTATGTCCATTGCTCTGTTTTACTTGTATTCTGCTATATATTTCATGTTATAGCAGTTTCAGATGATGACCCAGCACGTCGTTCATTTTAAGAACACTTTCACCTCAGATTTGACAAAGTGCAAAGAAGGTACCAATGTGAGATTTTGAAAAACAGCTATAGCACTCGAACCAAGGTTTAAGAATCTGAAGTGCCTTCCAAAATCTGAGAGCGATGAGGTGTGGAGCATGCTTCCAAAAGTCTTAAAAAGCAACACTCCGATGAGGAAACTACAGAACCCAAACCACCAAAAAAGGAAATCAATCTTCTGCTAGTGGCATCTGACTTAGATAATGAAAATTAACAAGTGTCGGTCCGCACTACTTTGGATTGTTATCGATCAGAACCCGTCATTAGCATGGACGTATGTCCGCTAGAATGGTGGTTGAAGCATGAAGGGACATAAGAATCTTTAGCTCATCTGGCACATAAATATCTTGCGACACCAGCTACAGCAGTGCCATGCGAATGCCTGTTCTCATTTTCAGGTGACATTGTAAACAAGAAGCAGGCAGTATTATCTCCTGCAAATGTAAACAAACTTGTTTGTCTGAGTGATTGGCTGAACATGAAGTAAATCTGAGTTGACTTGCAGGCTCTAAAGTTTTACATTTTTTTTAAATTTTTGAATCCAGTTATTTTATGTACATAATTTGACATTTGTAAGTTCAACTTTCATAATAACGAGATTGCACCACAGTACTTGTATGAGGTGAATTGAAAAATACTATTTTGTGTTTTTACAGTGTATTTGTAATAAAAAATAAATATAAAGTGAGCACTGCACACTTTGTATTCTGTGTTGTAATTGAAATCAATATATTTGAAAATGTAGAAAACACCCCAAAATATTTAAATAAATGGGATTCTATTATTATTTAACAGTGCAATTAATCACAATTAATTTTTTGTTGTGCAATTAATCGTGATTACTTTTCTTAATTGCTTGACAGCCCTAATTATTTGTATCACGTTAGTGCTCCGAGGTCCCAATTGAGATTGGGGCTCTGTTACTGTGGTGGTTGGCAAAATTTATTAAAAGAAATCCTTTCCCCAAAGTTGCTTAAAAGGAAATATGCAGAAAAATCCCTCACAAGTGAGAATAAGCTGTAGTGTTTGATGTAAGAGAGTTGTTTCAAAGAACTAAAGTTACTCCTTTTTAAACAATACCTCCTTCATATCCTTCACATGGCTGTACCACAGCTGTGTGTGTCTGAAACATTCCTGGCTGCCTGAATATTTTTATAAATAAAGCTTCAGAGCTATTAACATCAAGGAGCAATAAGGTCAATAAGCTTTTGAACTTTATGCAGGATACTTCATCTAAAAGACAAAAATATATATTTGAACTGCTTGGCCAGGGGTTGTCAGAGGTGAGTGAGAAGGCGATTAACTTTAGGAATCATGGTGGGTGGTCCATTACCTGCTGTTGACTGAACTGTCGAAGGACAATAAATCTTTGACAAGCTAAGCCGGTGTCTAGAAATAAATAAAACAAGCCATTTCAAAAATATCAGCAACACTTTAGATTATGTACCCCAGATACTTTTAACCACAGTGAACCTGAGCCAAGTTTATAGAGACATAGGTCAGTTGTCACCTGGCTGCTTCAGGGGTGCACAGGACATGGGGAGTGCTGGACACCTTTGCCAACTCTTACTCGCCTGCACAGTGGCTGGGCACATTCACAGTCCCTGAACTCCCACAAGCACAAGGACTGCTCCTTGCTAGAGCTACCTCTGTGGTGCAAGACATCTAGGGTGACCAAACAGCAAATGTGAAAAATTGTGACAGAGGGTAATCGGAGCCTATATAAGAAAAAGATGCAAAAATTGGGACTGTCTCTATAAAATCAGGACATCTGGTCACCCTAAAGACATCCCACAGGGCCAGGGAGAAGTCATGGCTCTTGATCTAGCATCTGGTACAGCACCCAGGCACACAATAGTGGGTATTCTACTATCCCTGAGGAGATACAGTAATGAGTGTGCTGTCTGTGTGCAGTGAGGAACTCTGGCATTGATAGCACAGGCAGAATTCCTGTGGTTCTTCATCTGGTCATGCAGCACCGTTCTGTTCCCTGTGTAGTTTTTATATTAGTCTATGTGGCATGACTGAGCCCATAACTAGGATGCAGTTGTTTATACCTTCTAAGTGACAATAGGTTTTTAACTAACAAAGAACACCATGAGGATTTGATGTCTCAAGAATCTAGCAATTGGTGTGGAATATTTTACCTCTATGCTGCTGGCTTTAATTAATTCACCACCAATTTGAGCTGTATTAATGTTAGTTCAGCCTTTTGGGGACAATTGCTCCATCACAAAACCACCACTGCATTTGGCAATAACTGGTACCCTATTATCAAGCATTCTTAAAACTATAATACCCATTTGGGGAAATGAGGAAACAGATTGACAGAGAGAGACAACTACCCAGAAGTCACCTACTACAGGACAGGCCGAACAAGGAAAATAACAGAACTCCACTGGCCATCAGGTGCAGCCCCCATCTAAAACCTCTCCAGTGCATCATCAACAATATACAACCTATCCTGGAAAATGATCCCCCACTCTCACAGGCCTTGGGAGGCAGGCCAGTCCTCGCTTACAGACAGCCCCATGTGAAGCAAATACTCACCAGCAACTACACATCACACAACAGAAACACTAATGCAGGAACCAATCCCGACTCTGTCCCCATATCTACTCTAGCAACACCATCATAGGACCCAACTACACCAGCCAAACCATCAGAGGCTCATTTGCCTGCACATCTACTAATGTGATATATGCCATTATGTGCCAGCAATGCCCCTCTGCCATGTACATTGGCCAAACCGGGCAGTCTCTACGTAAAAGAATAAATGGACACACATCAGACATCAGGAATGGTAACATACAAAAGCCAGTAGGAGAACACCTCAATCTTCCCGGACATTCAATAACATATTTAAAAGTAGCCATTCGTCGACAAAAAAACTTCAAAAACAGACTTCAAAAAGAAACTGCAGAGCTACAATTCATTTACAAACTTAACACCGTCAATTTGGGCTTGAATAGGGACTGAAAGTGGCTGGCTCACTACAAAAGCAATTTTGTCTCTCTTGGTATTGACACTTCCTCATCAGTCATTGGGAGTGGACCACATCCACCCTGACTGAATTGGACTTCAACATTGGTTCTCCACTTGTAAGATAACTCCCTTCTCTTCATGTGCCAATATATATTTATGCCTGTATCTATAATTTTCACTCAATGCATGTGAAGAAGTGGGATTTTTACCCATGAAAGCTTATGCCCAAATAAATCTGTTAGTCTTTAAGGTGCCACCAGACTCCTCATTGTTTTTGTGGATACAGACTAACATGGCTACCCCTCTGATACATTCCCCTCTTCCTACCCCCAGCCAGAGCCTTTCCGAATGGGGGTGTCTTTTTTCCTGTGGAGGGGAAAGACTCCAGTGGCAGGGAGCCAAGTGGGACACACTACTGAAAATAGCTGTGTAGACAAGGAGGCACAGAAAGCGTGTATGGTATATACTCACATAGCCACCCCTGTAGTCATGTCTTTACCTAAAATGCCTCTCAGTTGTCACTGATATTTATGCTCGTACTAGTGGGGCTATGCTGGTATGTACTTTACACACTGCCGAAAGAAGCATGTAGCATAGACATACCCTTAGGTTGTAAGCTGTCCAGTGCAGAGACTTTTGTGTTTGTTTATTGGATCCTCTAGGTGCTACTGCAATAAAAAAAAAGTAATTTTAATAAGCCTCTAATATTTTGCCACCATCATGCAGCTTTCTGACCTGCAAACTGTTGGTAGCGTGCAATGCTTTTGAGAGTTTTACTCCTTCTTAGCCGTATCTAGTTGGTTTGAGATAAATTGTTTTAGACTTTTTCATTAGTCTAAAATGAAAATATTTAAGTTGTTTTCTTAGTTTGCTCATATCTGATCAAGTTTCCAGAGTCAATTCCTTTAAGTACTCTGGACACTAGCTCTTACTGACCCACAGCACAATTTCAGTGACCACAAAACTATTTGAACTTGGGGCATTGTTTTGCATACACGTTACTTGTTTTAACAGCACAGTTTTTAATATGATCCCTATTTTTAGCCCCTCCATCACATAAGTAAGCTATGGCTGTCCTTGAAGGAGCAGTTCCAACTGTTTAGTAGTCCTTCAATTATTATATCATGGTAGTGTTATCTAAAAATGGGGCCTCACTGGGGTAGGCACAGTACCCATACATAGCAAGTCCCTGTCTTATGCGGGCGTATTGGTTCTGGTAATGATGTCCTAACAATATTCCTGTATCTACCTGCTTATTGCTTTTGTTTTAAACTTTGCATTGCCAATTGCTGTGTTATTTTCTAATTTGTTAACAGCTATTTGTGAATATCTGGAACAATTTGAAAAATGGAATATTTACATCATTTAAATAGAGAACACATTTCTAATCTTCCAGCCCCAGAAACTCATAAGTACATTGAAAAATGTTTTTGTAAAAACCATTTATCTTCAGAAGACTATTTCATGCTTTGAAGCAACAGAATTCATTAATGTATAATTTATGGTATAACTCAGTTTTAATATCCAGTGCAAAGCAGAATGCTAACTGCAATTAGCTAAAGTGTAAATTTTAAGAAGGAGCCCTGGTATATTTCTCTTTTAATGTCATGACCTTTAGAATAGGCTGTGGCATAAGTATGGAACAGAAATGGTCCAAACTCTAAACCTTGAATCTGGACACCTTCAACATTTAGATTTCTCTATCTAAACCCAGCCCTGCCATGGTCATATGGTTAAAAGACTGGACTGGGACTCAAGAGTTGGGTTAAATCACCAGTTCAGCCACAGACTTCCTGTGTAACCTCGGGCAAATGACCTAGGCTCAGATTTTTTCAAAGATGTATACACATTCTTAATTTTACAAGCTATGAGTGAAATCCTGACTCCACTGAACTCACTAGTAAAACTCCCATTAATCTGAATAGGGCTAGGATTTCACCCTGTGATTAGAACCATTGACTTCAATTAGACTAATCACAGTGAGTAACGTTAAGTGTGTGCTTATGTTTATATCTGAATCTTTGCAAGATTGGGCCTGTAATGTCTCTTGTGCTTCAGTTTATTGGTGATAATACTTGTTCTATCACCTGTCTTTTCAATTTAAACTTTAAGCACTAGAGGACAGGGATTGTTTTCGGTTTTTTACTATGTGTATATGTAACACCAACAGACTCCGGTCGTCGGCGGGCAGGATCGAACCGAAGATCTCTAGAGCTTAGTACATGAGCCTCTACAGCATGAGCTAAAAGCCAACGACTGGGCTCGGTTGGTGTTACATATACAAATAGTAAAAAAAAACAACAATGGGGCCCTCATTTCAGTTAGGGTCTGGGCACTAGTGTAATATTACTAATAGTAATACTATACCACTCTTTTGATTCAGGGGCTGATCCAGAACCAGAAGAGGCTTGTTCTCCAACTCCAATTCAGATATGATCAACTTCTTGTGAGAACTTGTTCTCACAATATTTGGACCAAAACTGCAAGAAACTGCATGAGAACAGCTAATCTCATGTGATTTCCACCATTTTGGTTTGAAATGTTGTGAGAACAGTTCATATCTCACTGCCATCAACTCTAAACCCAACCCTTAGCCCTAATTTGACCTCTAATCCTAAATGTAAACTGTAGCCTAAACCTAAATACACACCAAACCCTGCTTCTTAGGTCCATTTAATATAGAATTAATTTAAATAAAACAAAAATGGAAGTGAATTATAATAGATGATTTAAGACTATATTTTAATTTATAAAAGTAATCCGTATGCATCCCATACAGACATTACTTTTGTGTCCCTATACTATTTGAAAACAAAATATTAGTCTGATCTTTTATGGAAAAAGAAAAGTGTTTCTGTTAATTTTTCTTTTTCTTTCCGTATATATGTGTACACACACACAAACACGCATGCACATTCTTAAATCTGAACACTGCTACAATGAAGGTTTTAAGTGAAGGGCTTATCCAGTGATTTTCTTCTTCCTTAGTCTATTTTACAGTCTACTGATTGGATTTCTAAGCTGACTGTTTGAAATGACACCCTGTGCACTGGGTACGTGCCCTTACAAATAAAAAACATAACAAATCCATGGCTTTGTAAAAGGCTTCAGAAGGTCTTCTCACCGTATTAGAATACACAATGTTTTCAGGATGTCAAATCAGCTACACTCTGCTTCAGCCAAGCGCATTTGTGCCTCCACTTTCTGGCACCCTGCCACAACTGACTTCCTTTTCATTCATCAAATTCTACAGCACACCACGCTAACTAGGCAACTGCTCCTCATTTCTACCTAAATCTCTTTATCACGGAATTGGGATCCTTTCAATGAGTTTATCATGGTGAAAAGGGCCTGCAATGTAAAAACAATGCCATTTATCAGCCTGAGCAAGGAGACTGCTAGAAAGTGATAAATTCCCTATATGTAGTTCTAGTTTATCACCAGTTTATTTTAACTTCACTTTGTACTAACTCTATGCATTTGGGTGAGAAGTACAGTTTAGTATGCTAGTTGCCCTCACTCCATATTATCTCATAAATCTACCTAAGATTTATAATTGCATTTACAGTGTAGTCTTCCACAAGGAAGTGCTACATAACAAGCAAACCCTATTAATTATTACTAATGTTTTCAAGCTGTAAAATGATGGTCCTAATATAGACTATGCCTCTCCTATAATTTGGAGCAGGCACATTTTGGTTTGAACCCACAGCTATTCAACATGGGCCCAGTCCTGCACTTTTAAAGACAAAACTCAAAATTTCATCTGAATAAGGAGTGCAGATTCAGGAGTTTATGACTTTGTTGACGTCAGAGTGTACTAGTAATCTGGTATCAGCTGCCCTCCAAAGAAATTAAAAAAGTTAAACACACATGATCTCTAGTTGTATTATGGTTTATTACAATGTCCATACCCTCTGTTCAAATCCTTTTAA
Organism: Mauremys mutica; assembly: GCF_020497125.1. NCBI lineage: Eukaryota > Metazoa > Chordata > Testudines > Geoemydidae > Mauremys > Mauremys mutica. The sequence continues at coordinate 49,166,814 of NC_059079.1, read as the reverse complement.
AAATTATTTCCACTTTTTCTGTACAAAATATCCACCTTTTTTCATGTTTAACAGATATGGCTACATCACACTTCTAGCTATCAAAATAAGTCATATTGCATGGCCACTGAGAGCTAGTTTGCCAATGGCACATATAGTTCTCCACTTACATTATAACTATAAAATATTGTTTTTAAAAGTTTGTACACAAGAACATTAAAAAATACTTCCTGTCTATATTATTGTCCTTTTAAATATCTGGCACAGCCATAGCTGTCTCCACACCAACTTTTTAACTAACACCACGGATTTGCTCATCAGCAGGCGTAAAGTCTCAATGCCATTTCTGATGCTTTCAAAGCTTTGTTTTCACTGGAGAAAAAAACTATTCTGTTTTCAAGTGCAAAATGTCTGTGTGACTGTAAGTGTAACCAATGTGCTCCTTAAGGGAAATTAAAATGTCCACTTTTCTTGTACTAATTAGTGGGTTCCAAGGGTATGCATGTGTTCAGCTGCTGATGTATTAGCTTTAACACCTAGAAATAGTGTCGTCAAGTTTATTGAGGCATATGTTGTTGTTATGAAGTGGCTATGAGTGGCAAAGTTTGTATGCAAGGTATTTATCTCAGGCTATGCTTACACTATGAGCTAGGGGTGCGATTCCCAGTGTGCATAGACATAGGCGTGCTAGTGGTAGCATGAGCAGTGGTAGCAGAGGCACAGGCTGGCTACTACGTGTACCAACTTGCCTGACCCCGTAGGTGCACAAGAATAGCCATACAGAGTCAAACCAGTGGTCTAGCTAGCCCCGTATCCTATCTTCCAACAAGGGCCAATGCCAGATTCTGCTGAGGGAAAGAACAGAACGGGGCAATTCTCAAGTGAGCCATACCTGGCTGGCAGTCCCTGTTTATGGCAGTCAGAGGCTTAGGGATACATCCCTGACTGACTTGCTTAATAGCCATTGATGGACCTATCTTCCATGAAGTTATTTAATTTTTTAATCCAGTTACAGTTTTGGATTTCACAGCATCCCTGACAAGTTCCACAGGTTGACTGTGAGGTGTGAGAAGAAATACTTCCTTTTGTTTGCTGTAAACTTGCTGCTTATTAATTACATTGGGTGACCGCTGGTTCTTGTGTTATGTGAAGGAGTAAAAAGCACTTTCACTTTCTCTACACTATTCATGATCTTATAGAATTCTATTATATTCCCACCACCACCCCATTTATTATCTTATTTCTAAGATGAATAGACCTAGTCTTTTAAATCTCTGCTCATATGGAGGCTGACCATACCCCTAACCATTTTTGTTGCCATTCTCTGTACCTTTTCCAATTCTAGTATAGCCTTTTTGGAGATAGGGGTGACAACTTCAGGCAGTTCACAGTATGGGCATAACATGGATTAATATAGTGGCATTATGATTTTACTTTCCTATTATCTGTACCTTTCCTAATCACAGAATCATAGAATCATAGAATATCAGGGTTGGAAGGGACTTCAGGAGGTCATCTAGTCCAACCCCCTGCTCAAAGCAGGACCAATTCCCAACTAAATCATCCCAGCCAGGGCTTTGTCAAGCCTGACCTTAAAAACCTCAAAGGAAGGAGATTCCACCACCTCCCTAGGTAACCCATTCCAGTGCTTCACCACTCTCTGAGTGAAAAAGTTTTTCCTAATATCCAACCTAAACCTCTCCCACTGCAACTTGAGACCATTACTCCTTGTTCTGTCATCAGGTACCACTGAGAACAGTCTAGATCCATCCTATTTGGAAACTCCTTTCAGGTAGTTGAAAGCAGCTATCAAATCCTCCCTCATTCTTCTCTTCTGCAGACTCAACAATCTCAATTCCCTCAGCCTCTTCTCATAAGTCATGTGCTCCAGCCCCCTAATCATTTTTGTTGCCCTCCGCTGGACTCTTTCCAGTTTTTCCACATCCTTCTTGTAGTGTGGGGCCCAAAACTGGACACAGTACTCCAGATGAGGACTCACCAATGTTGAATAGAGGGGAATGATCACGTCCCTCGATCTGCTGGCAATGCCCCTACTTATACAGCCCAAAATGCCGTTAGCCTTCTTGGCCACAAGGGCACACTGTTGACTCATATCCAGCTTCTCATCCACTGTAACCCCTAGGTCCTTTTCTGCAGAACTGCTGCCTAGCCATTCGGTCCTTAGTCTGTAGCACTGCATGGGATTCTTCCGTCCTAAGTGCAGGACTCTGCACTTGTCCTTGTTGAACCTCATCAGGTTTCTTTTGGCCCAGACCTCTAATTTGTCTAGGTCCCTCTGTATCCTATCCCTACCCTCCAGCGTATCTACCACTCCTGCAAGTTTAGTGTCATCTGCAAACTTGTTGAGAGTGCAGTCCACACCATCCTCCAGATCATTAATGAAGATATTGAACAAAACCGGTCCCAAGACCGACCCTTGGTGTACTCCACTTGAAACCGGCTGACAACTAGACATGGAGCCGTTGATCACTACCTGTTGAGCCCGACGATCTAGCCAGCTTTCTATCCACCTTATAGTCCAATCATCCAGCCCATACTTCTTTAACTTGCTGGCAAGAATACTGTGGGAGACCGTATCAAAAGCTTTGCTAAAGTCAAGGAATAACACATCCACTGCTTTCCCCTCATCCACAGAACCAGTTATCTCCTCATAGAAGGCAATTAGGTTAGTCAGGCATGACTTGCCCTTGGTGAATCCACGCTGACTGTTCCTGATGGTTCCTAACATTCTGTTATCTTTTTTGACCCTTGTTGCATATTGAGTGGATGTTTTCAGAGAACAATCCACAGTGACTCCACGATTTCTTTCTTAAGTGATAATAGCTAATTGTACAAATAGTTGGGATTATGTTTTCCAATACACATTACTTTGCATTTATGTACACTGAATTTCATCTCTAATTTTGTTGCCCAATCACCTAGTTTTGTGAAGACGCTTTGTAACTTTTTGCAGTCTGCTTTGGACTTAACTATCTTGAGTAATTTTGTATCTGCAAACTTTACAACCTCATTGTTTACCCCTTTTTCCAGATCATAAATTGAACAACACTGGTCTCCATAGGGATTCCTGGGGAACACTGCTATTTACCTCGCTCCATTCTGAAAGCTGACCATTTATTCCTACCCTTTTTTCCTGTCTTTTAGCCAGTTACTGATAAATGAGAGGACCTTCCCTCTTATCCCATGGCTCCTTAAAGAGCCTTTGGTGAGGGACTTTGTCAAAGGCTTTCTGAAAGCCCAAGTCCACTATATCCACTGGATCACCCTTGTCCCCATGTTTGTTGATCCCCCCTCAAAGAATTCTAATAGATTGAGGGATGATTTCCTTTTACAAAAGCCATGTTGACTTTGCCTCAACAAATTGTGTTCACCTATATGTCTGATAATTCTGTTCTTTACTATAGTTTCAACCAATTTGCCTGATATTGCAGTTAGGCTTACTGGCCGTGCTGTGAAAGTACCTATGGACTAGTCCTGGAGCAACAAAAAATTACCAGTATCACCCTGAGTTGCATGTAGCTATTGAATATATTGAAGTCTAGGGATGAGGAGCCACTGCAGGCTGGTGTTTAAAAACAGTTAAACAATCTTTTCCATTGTTTATTTTTTTTTAACACGAGAAGCAAAAAGGGGACAGAGACAGAAAAGCAAAGGCAGGAAACGCAAAACAGGTTGAAAAGAAAAAAGTTTGGGGCAACTGTGCCAGGACATGGTGCTAGGTCAGAATGGAAGGGATGTGGAGAGATGCAATTTATTTCTAGGCAGGTTCTAACAAAAATGGCTGGAAATCACTGTTATTGTATGAGCAAAGGTAATAGGAGCAGGTGTGTGTGTTTGGGGATAATGTATGTTTACTCGGGATACTAAGGCTAGAATTTGAATACAAACTGAATTTGTTAAATAAACTTAGTAAATACCTCTAATGCTATGGAGAAAATATCTATCTTAGTTTAATCTTTTCAGACTTGTTTAGTCTCTTTCTGTGGAGACAGATTCATGTATGGTTTGAACTAATGTCTGAAGGCATTAGTCAGGTAGAAGTACTGGGGGAGGTAGAAGTACTGGGGGAGATGTGGATGTCAATTGTGAGTAGAGCTGGTTGGAAAATGCTACATGCATGTAATTTAAAAAAAAGTGATTTATTTTAATGACCATCTTTACAATTTTTTGAATTTTGATGAAAAAAATTGAAAACTAATTTCTGATGGTTTCTGTCAAAAATTGAATAATTTTCAGGTTCTTTGAATTTTGGTTCCCTCATTGTTTTCTCACCCCTTTCTTAGTGGCAAAATAATACAAACAGAAGTGACATTGAGATAAGACCAAAACTCTTACAGCTGAAAACTGAAAAGATCTTGTATATTTATTATTGCTTATTATTATTGATTTTTAAAAAATCAAAACATCTCCAATGTTGGGGATTTGGGTGGGTTTTTATGTTGTGTTTTTTAAGAACTGGAAAAACTTTTAAAAAGCCAAAAGTTTCTGCAAAAAGGGCTTTTCCATCAGAAAAAGAGTTTTCAATAAACTATAAAGGCAAGCTGGTTTCATGCTTAGTGAAAATAAGCTGGGAAATATTGCATCCATTGATGGTGGAGACCATTAACACTTCCTTTGGGCAAACACAATGCCAGTTTCATTCAAAATTAGTAGTAGTAGTTTATTGCTTATGGTAGTTACAATCTTGTCAATCACTGATCTGCCGTTTATGGACAAGGTGATTTAAAGAGATACTGGTGAGATAGCTCTGATATCACATAGAATCTTTGATCCCTGTCAGTCAAGTTTTAGGCTTTGGATATGCTAGTGAGACTGCACTGGTCTTTACAACTGATGATCTCAGGCAACAATAAAGCTGACATGTCCATATGGATTATTTTTGTTGCCCTCTGCTGGACTCTTGCATCCAGTAGATCAGTAGCCTTTGATAACATTGACATAAGAGTGTGTTGACTCAGCAGTGGACACTGTCAGCAATGGGGTGGAAGACAGTTTTGTGGCTCTTACCTTTCAGAGACATATGTAAGAGTTATGTTGGGTAATCACTATAGCCATCTGGAACACAGAATTCCCATTCTACAGGGAACTCCAAAATTTTGACTCTTTTTGTTCTGAATCAGAATGAAAAATCTGAATTTTCCATGGAACTAAATTCATATCAATTTGATATCAATTTGAATATTAAAATATTCAGAACAATAGATAAGATGACACAATTAATCTTTACCAAAATGAAATTTTATTGACACAAATGGTTTTGATAAAATTTTGACATATCAATTTTGTCCGGTCAGCATTTGTTTATGGTAAAATGTTACACTGGAAAAATGTTGACCAGATCTAATAATTACTAACATACCCTGTTAGCTTTCTAGCTTATTAATGTTGTTATTTTACTAATTATCTGAAGTACGGCGTTCTTAAATTGTACATATATTCACAACTAATTTTTGTGCATTAGAAAATAAACAAAATAGAATAAATATCAGGTACCAATTTTTTTAATTCTCTGTGAGGCAGCAGAATGGATTTTGTGAAGCTGATTGAAGCACAGCTATTGGTATTTAAGAGCTGTTACTTCAAAAGCTTCTGTGTGATAGTCTACTAAGAGCAAAGACTTAGTCCCATTTCATGTGAAAAAGTATGTTCTCAAAATGAGCCATGGGCAAACTGGTATTTCATCTTTGTCTGTCTCTGACCTTATCTGAGCTAGGTTTCTCTCCCTCATTGGCAGATTTGTAACCAGCTCTTGTAATTATTTATCAGTGCTGTGTGAGGAGGTGAACAAAGTCACTGTTTTTTGCTAGTGCTGTTTTATGAATCTCATAAGAAAAAAGATGGTCTTTGCCGATATAAATTTCTCTTTGCTTAGTAAAAGTTAAACTTGTGCATCATAGTGGAGGGTGAAAAATGAAGGTCACAGGGTATATGCTAAATATTGTACAGGTTCCATTTGTTTGTCTTTTTTTTCCTGTGAGCAATATAAATACCTATTTAACCAGCACTGTTCACACCTGGATAGGGGAGAATTTGAAGCCCTCGTCAGTGCCAACTGCAGTCAATAGGAGTCTTTTTATTGACTTCAGTGGGTCAGGCTCTTACAGAAAGAGTGTGTGCCTCTTGGCCCTTGGCGTTCACCTGTCCATATCTTCTGGAAGCTTCTCTTCCTTAGACCCAATCTACCTCATTTCTACCTTCCATCCTTTGTTATCCCTTGAGAGGCACCATTCTTTAGGAGTCAGAAGACAGAGTTTTGTTCCCACCTCTCCTACTGTGTGACCTTGAACAAGTCATTTACCCCTCTGTGCTTCTGATTCCAACTTTGCAAAACAGTTGTAATGATACTGGTACATCTTTATCAGTAGTTTGTGATCCTGGGATGAAAAGAACTGAAAGGGCAAATTATTATTTAATGATCATCTTCTTCTATTTACTCTGACAGGGTATCTGCTTAGGAAAGAGCTGATTCCAAGTCTCTTCAATCATGAGGGCAAGCTTCCAGTGCAATCAACATTTTACTTGTGTTTTACTTTCAAATCTTTCTGGCTATTGACACATACTTGGCAGCATTCCCCATAGTACTACACTTAGGAAAGAAAAATCAAATGCACAACTACAAAATGGGGGAATAACTGGCTAGGCTGTAGAACTGCTGAAAAGGTTCTGGGAGTTATAGTAGTCAGCAATGTGATACAGTTGCAAAAAAAGGCTAATATCATACTGGAGAATATTAATAGGAGTGTTGTATGTCAGAACTGTGAGGTAATTGTCCTCTACTCTGTACTATTGAGACCTCAGCCCATGTTCCAGTTCCAGTACTCAGTGCCACACTTTAAGAAAGCAATGGACAAAGTAGGGAGAGTTAACAGGCAAGTAACAAAAATAATAAAGGGTTTAGAAAACCTGACATATGAGAAAAGGTTAAAAAAATAGATATTTGCTCTTGAGAAAAGAAGACTGAGGGGGGAACCTGATGACAATTTCCAAATATATTAAAAGCTGTTATAAAGAGGATTGTGATTAATTGTTCTCCATGTCCACTAAAGATATGACAAGAAATGATGGGCTTAATTTGCAGCAAAGGAGATTTAGGTTAGATATTGGCAGAAACTTTCCAACTATAAGGATAATTAAGCACTGGAACAGGCTTCCAAGGGAAACTCTGGAAGCCCCATCATTGGACATTTTTAAGAACAGTTTGGCCAAACACCTGCCAGAGATAGTCTAGTTTTATTTGGTCCTGCCCCAGTGAATGGGGGGGCTGGACTACATGACCTCTTGAGGTCCCCTTCAGCCCTACATTTCTACAGCTCACTCATACTGGTCCAGTGCGGTTAGTGGAGTTACACTAGGGAATAATTTGATTCATTGTCTTTTACTGGAAGTGTAAAATACGGCGAATCCTCTGATAACACTTAAATTATATCAAATATCTTTGTATTATCATCTACCAAAGACACTGCATCATCAGATGCGTCAGTGCACTCTCATGTACTTTTTATTGTCTTCAGCAAGTGAAAGGGAGACTCTGATCAAGACAGGAAATCCTCTCCACTGTATGTCTGCCTCTACTAGGGCCTAGAATGATACACAGATGCTCCATAAAACTCTGATCAGACATCAAATGGTGATTGCTCCCCTTTCCATCCTACTGCAGATTTGCTAAGCCATTAATGCTTGCTCAGAGAGGAAGAAGGATATTGAGCAAGTCATCTCCCATTTGCAAAGGATAATATCTCAACTGGTTAAGAGGGTATCTCCTGTTATCGATGGTGTTGGTGTGGCTGGTTTTCATCTACTTTTTTCAGAATGGTTCGTGAGGTAACTGAAAACTTTGGGCTTAATTCAGCTTGTACATTTACCATCTAAAGCATCAATGCGGGCAGCTTCACCCAGGGTGGAGGCACCCAAGGGAAAGGCAGATGCTTGGCGCACTGACCTCTGTGGCTGAGGCACCATAGAATCCACAATCTCAGGGTGTCCAGGATGTAGAAAATTAGTGCAACCACAATGCATCCTTTCCCTTCACCAGCCAGTGTCATCCAGTTTTCTATCCACCTTCATCAAACCGTGGAGGGCTCAGATTGCCATTCTGGTGGAACCTTGTCTGACTCGCTTCTAGTTGCATGCGATATATATCATATATGTCCCATTTGAGAAGCTGGGGGGTGGGGCGGGCAGATCTTTGGCACTTGTTAAGTTTGCACTTACAAGTTGTTTTAAACAGGCAACTGATGTTTCTCAGCATAGCCAGCTTTATGGCTACTGGGGATGGGTCAGGACATGGGCTGGATCACACAACAGTCCACATGATCTTCACCTGGCAGAGTGGTCTGAAGGGGACTTCTCTAACCATGACAATTCAGAGAAGCCCTTAGACTGCAGATATGGCAGTGGAAGCTTCAACTTCCAGTTGGCCAAAGAATCAGTAGAAGCCAAAACATGGCTTAGCATCACCTTTGTTTCTCCAACACCACCCCCAGATTGCATTATCCATGCTCAGATTCTGCTTAGTACATATACTATATAGAGAACATATGTTGTTTCTTCAAAACATACTCTGCAATGAAAGTGATGTACTATATGTCAGACCCATAATAATGGACAAGAAATCTAGACTTGTATTTTAACTTTTAACAAAAACCATAAAAACAACATTTGCTAGCTTTGGCTTATTTGAGAAATATCGTGTAGAGCTCTAGTCAATAAAATGTTTATTAATGATCTAATGGTGATAATTGTTTATCATTATGCTCATTAAGGGTGCCAGATTTTCAGCACTGAAAACTGAATTTCCCTCTTTATCCAGAATGGAAGTGGAAATGAAACCTCTTCTTTCATTTACCTTACTGTTTACCTTATTGAAAGCCTGAAATTATGTATTATTAATTCATTTAGGAGACATTATGATTGTAGCTGTTAAAATAATGAAAACAATTATTTGTGAATAATATATTGTCATTCAGACAGCTCTGGAAGTAATTACCTAGCAATAAATATAGTCCATAAGCTGATGATGGTCAAAGACCAGAAATACCCTGATTTCATATCAAAACTCCATCTTCTGTATGTGATAAGGATGGCAATTGAGCTAATGCATTGAGTATTGAGCCCACTGCCATAAAGGGTCAAGGCTAAGTGTCAAGAATTGCTGGTGTGGTCAAGAAATCTAATTATTGGAAGTCAATGTCATTGTGCAGGTTGAGAAGCTGCCTTTTATAACTCTAACCACAACTTGCAAAAATAAAAGTCCCACGCTGAACCCCTGCAGAATGATGAGAGTCAGAATGTGGAAACAGAATATTGCATTTGTTTCACCTTGATTTACAGGAAATATGCTTATTTGGATAAGATGCTTTTCTGACATGTTGCCATGGCAACTGGCTGATTATTAACAATGTTCTGTAGTTTGACTGTCTAGTAATAGAGTCCAGTATATTGAAACCAAGATGTGTAACACAACTTTTGGACAGCATGGTGTATGTGTGTGCAGAATGCTGATTTAGACCAATATAGAACTCCCTCACATTTAAAATACATAATTTGTAAAACATTATGACATGGCAGAAGGACAGTTGCTGCACCAGACCAACAGGTTAAATCCCCAGCTCCCATACAGCTAGCTGTCCCTACAAATACTGCCACTATCGTAAGTGACAAGAAGTCTGATAGCAAGTCCTAAGTGGTCAGCAAGAGCGCAAAGTGAAATGCTGTTGAGCCTAATAATTTTATAGGCAGCAAGCACCCAATCCCTGAGGAGAGTGTAAACAGCAGCAAGGAAGGTGATAAGGGAGTGTTAAGAATGAGAAGACATAAGTGTTCTCTGTATCATGTTCTCACTTTGACCTTAGGAAGTGTTTTTCTGCTACTTTGGAGCCCGTCTTCCAGTTTGATGAATATATATATTTTTATCATGCTTAGATTTTGGCCAAGTCATATAGTTAAAATGTGCATAGAAAAAAAAATCAACTGCATTACTATAACGTTATGACTGGAGTAATAGTCAAAACAATTAATAAATACCTAGCTCTGATGTAGCACTTGCACTTTAATTCAAATAAGGCAATTCACTGAAATATGCTGCCTAATGTTGTAAGCTTTATAGTTCCAGGACCCTGGGGTTTTTTTGTTTTTTTTTTCCCCCATTGGCAGCCAGCATAAAGTCTTTAATTCCAGATATTTCAAATTAATGGATTCAGGGGAGGTATGTGGGGGACAAAAAATAACTAAATGGAACATTAATGAAAAATCACTAGTACTCTTACTATGATATTACAAGGTATTACTTTTGTAATAGTTGCAATGTTTGTAAAGCAAACTGTCATAACTGTGAAAGTTTTAAAAATGTAAAAAGAAACTAGTTGAAAGGCCTCAAAGAATTTTCTTCTTGTCTTTCCAAGGTTAAAAAACCACCACTTCTATGCTCTCAAAAACAGTTCTTTAGAAAGTATTAAGTACTGAATTATTTGGATTTAATGTCCCTAAACCTAAGAGTGGCATTAGCTACAATAGCCTTGATGTCATGTTAAATGTAGTACAGCAGTGCCCCCTTGGGCAAAAGCCCTAATCAGATGCTACTCATATTGAAAGCTTTCTCATTGTACAGAGTGCAAAATGACCAGTTGCCTTATCTCTACTGTATTTTTATAAACCAGGACATTGAAAGTAGCTATTACTTGACTGACTACTATCTGCATATTCCATAGTTCTTGCCCTTTCTCACTGCTGCATGCCAAAGCTCTGACATTCATTTTTCTGCTGCATAACATCAAGATGAGAACCTGTAACAAAAGTTAGAAAATGGGAACATGTTGAAAGAAATTAATGAAGCAGAAGAAAATGATTTACCCTGTGCAAAGCACTGCAATTTTCTAATATTTTCTTGAATATATGCCACTTCAGAGAATGAATAAAAGCAATAGAAAAATTAACAAAAGCATGAAGCTTATGAAACCTAAAGGGGGAAATCAAGCTAACACTATACATTCTCAGATATGTAGAAGTTAGTTATATTAGGGTATGATAAAAATCAGTATCATAAAAATGACTGCTGCTGAACAGTAGAAGCCATATTTCGATATCCCATTTGAAAAAGGGGGCAGTTGAAATTGCAAAACAGCTAATCAGATGATCAAATAGACCAGATGTCAGACAAATGTAATATCTAATTGAACAGCTTAAGATAAGTACATGTTTATACTTTCATATTCCATGCATGGATCTATTAAACTGTCCTTGATGTGAGCACAAAGCTGCTCTTGAGATTAATGAGATTAGAATGAACAGATCAACAGCAGCATACTTTATGGTTTATAGTTTGTTGTCATGGAGACCTTGTTAAAATATTTGGCCCTGATCCTGTCAGCAGAATCAGGTGGATCATGGGCCTATGAGGAATCATTTTGATGTCAGAGAGTCTCATAGATACAATTTGTAAGCGTGAAAGAGGGTCAATTTATGAATTTGCCAGGGTGCCAGTTTTAGGTTTGCCAATATATAATAGAATCCAATACGATAAGCCCTTTTTATCAAGTCCAGAAAGCATGAGCTTATTAGTTTTAACACTGTACTCTTTTCACATCAACTTTTAATTTCAGGAGTATTTTTTTTTAGATCAGGACACTTGCTTATTCTTAATCAAACAACAATTTATTTATTCACCTAGAACCACATTAGTAAACAATCAACAATTCACCACAGTCTTTCAAGCAATTATCACAAACTCGAGTTGAGGCTCAGCTGTTATATGAAGGAACAACGCAAATTACCACGATTATTTATTACCTTTATTTATTATCATAAATTCTCAGTTCCTAACACATTTATCACACTCCACGAATGCACTTGACTTTAAGGACCCTTTTAAGAATGTGATTACTATGCTTTGATGAGATTGGTTCAAAAGGAACAATATTATAAAAATTAGTTGCTTAAAACAATTATTTTTAATCCCTCTTTAGTCCAATTTGCTTGGACTTACAAAGGAGTTAAAATATAAAATATGGTGGCTTGAGTGTCTCACTAGAGAGTGCAGATTCAGCAAGATAATAGTTATTTATATTAAAGAATAGAAGAGGAAATACAATATTTGAAATGAAATCTCACCACCACTTCTTGTCCTCCAAACCCTTGGATGAGGAACAATCCTTTCCACATGTCTGGTTTTGCTGTTGGTTACATTTAGAATTTTGTAGCTTCTTGTGATTGGTTCAGTCAACTCTCTTGAGTACATGCAGGGGTGGCTCCAGGCACCAGCATGCCAAGCGCGTGCTTGGGACAGCAAGCCACTGGGGGCGCTCTGCCGGTTGCTGCGAGGGCGGCAGGCAGGCTGCCTTCAGCGGCTTCCCTGCGTAGGGTCCGCTGTTCCCGCGGCTTTGGCGGACCTCCCGCAGGCGTGCCTGCGGAGGGTCCGCTGTTCCCGCGGCTTCGGCGGGTCTCCCACAGGCGTGCCTGCGGAGGGTCCGCTGTTCCCGCGGCTTCGGCGGGTCTCCCACAGGCGTGCCTGTGGAGGGTCCGCTGTTCCCGTGGCTTTGGCAGACCTCCCGCAGGCGTGCCTGCGGAGGGTCCGCAGGCAAGCCGTAGAAGGCAGCCTGCCTGCCGTGCTTGGGGCGGCAAAATGCCTAGAGCCGCCCCTGAGTACATGGTGACTTCAATTTTATATACCCTAGTTTCCTGGTTTGTGGAAGAGCCACCCTCTGATTGCTATTGGACATATGCCAAGCAGGTGCTTAGATTTCAGTTCTTAGTTTCTCTGCAGCTTCTACTAGTATCCAGTAGATGATGGTGCTGTACAAAAAAATTCTTTAATCTTTTTCTTATCACAAGCTTTTTAAGTTTCATTCATTTCACGGATTGGATTTCATTGTTTGCCCCTATGATCAGTTGGGATCTCCTCCTTTTAAGCAATGTCTCTTAATAGCCAAAAAGTTATACCCTGGTTTATATCTTTTATCATTTTGTCTTCCTTGCACCAGACAATTCTTAAAGTGCAACAATGAGAACATAAGGATTTCATTGGAATTCTGTATTTTCCACTACATGCATCCGATGAAGTGAGCTGTAGCCCACAAAAGCTTATGCTACAATAAATTTGTTAGTCTCTAATGTGCCACAAGTACTCCTATTCTTTTTTCATAGGTCAGTACTTTTTCTAATTTTTGAGAGCCAGAAGGAATCATTAGTTATTAATCATTCAAGACATATATGTCCCGTATATATCCCTTACAAATTATGGGATCAGGGCTTTTCTTTGTAAGAAAAATAAATAGTCAAACATTACACGTAAAAATCTGGGCCTGAATTACCACTTTGTACTCCAATTTTACACCACTGCCTTCAGTGCAGTTACACTGTAAAACTGAAGTATTTCAACAGTGAAGTTTTAAAACAGATGTAAAAAATTGAAAGGCTATGTGTGACATAGGTGGGAGTTAACAGAAGAAATAGGTACAGTGTAGGGCATCTTTTAAATTAATCCTTTTCTGCAATGACACTTTAAGACCATTAAGGCCACTAATAAAAGCATAAAAATATTTGAAATCTGTTGTGTGCATGAGATCTGAAAGCCAAAAGACAGAAACATTTTAACTAATTGATGCTAATTCATAAAAGCTATTCACTTATTTCATTTTATATTATTAGAATTACAAATACAAAGAGATACACAGCCTTGAGCAAAGTGTGATGCTGCATCACATACACACCTTTGAATTACAATTTTTCTTCTGGGGGTTGGTAAATAGCTTGCTGCTGGTCTAGAAAAGTATGCCCTTTCCCTTGTTCCCCACCAGTTCATCTGTGCTGGCAAGTAGAGGGTGTGGACCCAAGGCTCTCCCCATCTACTCTGTATCAAGTCCAGGTAGCCTGCCTAGGCATAATCTTATTTTTCTGAGCATGCACATAGACTAAGTCACAATCTAGATGAAAATATCGACACAATTTTTCCTTATATCTATTTAAATTGGATTGGTACAGAACAAATAATTACATATGACGAGTGCATAGGAATACACGAAGTGTGTCTTGTCTGCAAAAATGAAGCTCTTTTGAAACATTTTTTCATGGCCTTTTCAAATTGTGCCCTTTGATATTAACTTAACATAAATTGTTTTATTCCCTTTACCTGCCTTTCTTCATTTTCTTTTGCACAACTTGTGATAGGACATGTGATTTTATACTAGTACACATTTTGCTTTTTTCCTGTTAACCCATCAGACAGTAAATGGTATGTGTACTGTATGTGTATGTGACCAAGCATGAAATTGAATAGTATTCAAAATAGGTAAGATCAGTTATTAATCTTTGGTAAAGTTTTCCAAACCTAGAAGTTACAAATATCTGTCCCGTTTTTCATTAATGTTTTAAGCTTTTAGTATGCTTGGATCCCCATTTTTGCCCCAACACATTGTTTAACCTACATTTCAGACCAGCAATTTAAATTGGTCACACTTTTATTTTCACTGCATTCTCTCTAATTCAGTACTGTAGTAGAGTAGATTTCATGCTAAGAAAAATACACTGCAGCTGGGAGGTAGAACTCACCCCTCAGGTAGACTTATATGCACAACCTGTGCTTGAGCAAGTATGTTAAAAGTACTGAGGCCATGGAGACATGCAGACTAGCCACCCAAACACAACCCCAAATGAGATCCTAGCTGCTAGCCTGAGCCACTGCTATCACAGTGATAGTTTTAGGCATTAGCCAGAGCAGAGCTAGTGTGTGTATGTCTGTCTGAGCTGGGAATTATGCCTCCTAGCTGCCATGTACATATACCCTTAGTGAAATTGTGATTACTACTAAAACAGACCAAATACAGCAAAAACAGTATAAGCAGACATTGATTTGCATTTCAACATGTTGTTCAGTTTCAGTCACGTTCATGCCTTTATATTCTTACAGTTAGGCATGTGCTTTAAGTTTCTTATTGAATTGGGTTCTGTATTTGCAGACCCCAGCACTTCCCCAAATTCACAAATAGATAACAGGGCTAAGTTTGCCAGACAATTGATCTGCAATGAACAATGTGCAGCCAGCTCTTGTTACTATCAAGAACTTACAATAGCTGCTTTTGTTTTATTATGGTTGTAATGCAGACGCTATATACCTACGTAAATAAACTTAAAATAACCCTCCTAACCACTCTGATTCTTTAGTAATAACATATCTCTGAAATCTTGAAGGACCTCCAAGCACAATCTGTGCTAAGATATGCCAATGAGTGTGTCTCAATAAATGTTACATTGTCTTTGATTTGTGTAACATTGCACTTATACAGTGCTGCATATAAGTCATATGAATGTGTTTGAATAAATACTTACATTTTTATTAGGTGATTTAACAGAAGTAACAGGTTGGGCATCTTTGGTTGTTTTCATAATATAGCCAATTTGTGATAGTTCTCATTTAAAAAGCCAGGTATATGTCAGGGTAGGAGTTTACTTGAATTGAGTGAATTAGCAGACAATTTTTGATTCATGAGTTGTTGTATATGATTAGGTGAAGCTATCTCTAGCACAGTAGGTGATATACATATTCTAGTTTATTTGATGTACTGTGTACAGAGATAAAGTATTTTTATTGTGTAATATCTGAAAGTTGCATATGCATGTATGAAACCATATTAGTATCAGTATATAATTCTGCATCCATGAGCAAGGTCATTTTAGAAGATAAGG
Organism: Mauremys mutica; assembly: GCF_020497125.1. Classification (NCBI taxonomy): domain Eukaryota; kingdom Metazoa; phylum Chordata; order Testudines; family Geoemydidae; genus Mauremys; species Mauremys mutica. The sequence continues at coordinate 49,151,139 of NC_059079.1, read as the reverse complement.
TCATCCTGGTATGAGAGGGCAAGACTTACTTCCAACTTAACAATTTCCCAGTTGATACTTGCTTGATTCTATCATCTTTCATCATCCCATTAAAAGAGGAACAATCACAACTTTAAAAAGCTCTCTTTTGCTGGAGTTTCAGAATGAATTCATTAGAGCTGCATAGAGCTCCAAATCTCGTTACAAACAATGGGTTTCAGGTGCCCAAATTCACTAGATGGCTATGAAAGTCTCCGCCTAAATTTTCTCCTATAGAGATTTAGGTGTAAACCTGCAGCCCTGAGACTGGGAGTAAGGCTTGCTGGACCGTGTCCTTATTTTGTGTATGTCCTAACTAACCAGTAAAAATGAAAGAGTGAAATAAATTCAAAGCAGTCCTTGTCTGATTGTTTTTCTTTCAAAGTCTGTTCTATTTCACAAAAGAATGAGAAAGAAAAACCTTTGGAGTTTGAATGTAGATAAACGTTCATTCTGTGTGACTAGCCAAAACACGGCCATTATGAAAAAGCAAAATCCTCAAAAGAGGAGCTATGCTAAAGCCATAAGTGTCCCATTCTCAAGGGCTTTTCAGGTTCAGCATACTCAGATTACAGAAGGATCAGGCCACTTCTGTCAGAACTGCTGCTAAAGTCACAGGGGAACTGCCCACAGCTTCAGTGCTGAATGCCAGCTTGAAAGAGCCAAGGATGCACTTGAACAGAAGTCTGATGATCAATCACTTTTTTTTTATTTAGCCCTGAATGGCCACATAAAAGTTGATCCACAGAGCATGTTTGGCGGTTCATTCCTCTCCAAAATGATCCCTTCCTTAACTACAATGCAAGTAATTCTATAAGGATCTTTAAATCATTCCTTCAATTTTTTTCATTCATTTCTATTCATGGTTTTGTTAAAATTTTAGTTTCACTCCTTTAATATGGTGTGTTTGGGGAATTTCTTCCCCCGTGGGGGCCAGCATATCTCCAGATGCCCCTCAACTTCTGTTCTCTCAAATGGCACTGAAAATGTCATGCCCTGATCCCATAGTATCAAGAAATAAGAAGAGAGCCTTTTTCAAGCTATTTCAAAAGCTATTATTGTGTTACTTCCACTTTTGGAAGGCAAATAGCTTGAGAAAGGCCATGTTCACACACTTCCCCTTGTAAGCTTGTACAGAGTTGTGCTTATCCTCTCCGTTCTGTAATGAGATAATGCAGAGTAATCTCATTCTGGGACAGCTCTGATTTACCATCTGGTTGCATGCTCAGCTCTAAAGCTTGAAAAAAATTCAAGATCTGCACAAAAAGCTTGCAATCTAAATATTTTCATGTACAGGATGCAACTATCTGGCAAGTTTTCCCTCAGATTTTTCACAATAAAGTCTTGACAGAAGTGAAAAATCTTCTTTTCCTCCCTGCAGCCAATGTATTTATTTTACATCAGCACTGGGTAAGATGATTTGTCATTGAGACAATGCGCAGAGAACATGGAAGAGAAAAGACACACAAAAAGCTCCTCAAAACATTTTGATGGCACTGCTTTGGCAAATAAAACACAAACATGTCAGATGCAAGAAGGCTCGATAATAATTACCTTAGAGTGGGAGGAGATTTACAAAGAGAATTACATACAGTAATAGGATGAATAAATAAGAAAGCAACATAAGCTTTCTGTAAAAATTCGTGAGTCTACATTGAGAGAAACATGTTTGCTTTGGGCTTTCAAGCATCATAAAAGGAGACCACCACCAATGACTCGGCCCTCTAAGTGAGCCAATTTATTTTATTGGACCATGCTGAGATAGTGCTTCCAAGTGGTAATTAATTTTAAGGCTATGAGCAGTAAAACTATTTTAACATATAATGGAGATACATCAATGAGGGGTTTTTTTAACTCAGTGTATTTAATGCAAGGCATCTACTTTAGTAAGGAATGATATTGCAAAGGGAATGCACTAGTGGTAAATAATTTATCTATTATCCACATATACCCAAGTAATTTTCCTAAGTCCAGTTCTGCTGTTTTCCGTTAGTGACCATGAAAGGTTCAAGAATCCTCCACAATGTTTCCCCCAAAAGAGTGTGTGTATTTTCATCACAATTAATTGTTGTCTTTGTTTGCTGAAAGCTCCAGTTTGGAATTGTGAGCTGATGTTTGGGCCATTTTCCAACACGGTCTGTCCTCCTAGAAACATTTACCACAGAGTTTGGCTGGGTGGTGGAGCTGTTGCTGAGGCCTGCTCTGCACTAGATTAGATTAATCTAAGTCAGTTTGTTGCAACCAAGCTATGCATGCTTCTACTCCTAAATTTATCTCCTGCCAACATAAGCACTCTCTTATAGTGACACACTATCCCCTCCCTGCACAACACAGACCCACAGTCAATTGACGCAATATGTCTGTAGACACTGCATCTGACCGTCCTCCAGCAACTGTCTCTCAATGCCCCTACCCTTGCCTGTGCAACAGTGGTCACTCAAGTCACAATTTTAAATTCTGCTACCCAGGGGTGACAGAGCCTAGAAGCCTCCCCCATCCCTTTTAAAGCCTCCAGTGTGTTTTAAAATTCCTTTTCCTGATGATAGCTTACTTTGGCAAGCATACCACCTAAACCCACCCTTGAGAGCTTCCAACCAGGTACTAGACACACTCCTAAAAAAGTTGTGGATCTTCTTGGCCTGTGGGGAGAAGAGAATATGCAAGCACAGCTACAGAACAGCCACAGACATATCAACACCTATGTGCAGATTGCACAGAGGATGCTAAAACTGGAGCACAACAGGCATGAGCAGCAGTAGCATGTGAAAGCGAAGGAACTCCAGCAGGCATATCAGAAGGCAGGGAGGAAAGCAACAAATCTGGGGCTGCCCCACCGACTTTCTGCTTCTACAATGAACTGCATGAGACATTTTGCATGGACCCCCATCACAGACAACTGTGGACAACTTGTGGGAGCCTGACACAGAGAGTGCCCCCCACCCTCTGTGCTGGGCACAAGAAGAACACCAGAGGGAGACATAAACCATGTGGCAAGACAGGAGCTATTTAAAACGCCGCAGAAGTCAAGCCAGTTGTGCCAGGCAAGTGCAGATGAATCGGATGATGAATGAGAAAGTAAGTGTATAAATTGTCATAGTGTCCTGGAATAGGTCTCAGCTGAGTGGACCAATCTCAGGTCAGATTGTCAGAAAACAGGGCAGATGCAACCAAACTTGTGGTATACTCTATAATTAGATTTAACCAAACCAGCAACAAATGTGTGCTCCTGCATCAATATATTAGCTTACCATGGAGCCACAGTCAGCCACCTTAGACACTTACCACCCAGACAGACTGGAACTAATGATGAAAAGTTATTAAAACCCAAAAAACATCACACATTCAGTTACTCTCAGCCCCAAAGGTCCTTACCTTACCCCAGATCAAGGTATACTTCAAATGTCAAAGACCATGCTGAAGCTAATTTCTTTAGTAAACTAAACTAAAGTTTGATTAGCTAAGAAAAGGAAATGAGAGTTATTGAGAGGTTAAAGCAGGTAAAATAATTATGGGTGAATCAAAGTTTATGAATTTATGAATTCAGTTTGATAGCAGAGATATAATAATTTTCTGGTTTCCAATATTCTCTCAGGGTTACCTAGAATGACTCTACGGATCTCGGTCCAATTGCTCAGAATTCCACCCTCTCAGAATTCATCAGTCCAGAAATAAAGGATCATTCTCAGGATCCAATATTTTATAGATCTTGCTCACATAAGATGAGCTGACAAGCATCTTGACCCATGTGGGTGCTTCCTCTGATGACGAAGATTAGGAAATGCAGACTGGGCCTGTAAACCCTGTTGAATAACACAATGGCTCTTGCTTTGAAGTTAACATTCCTACTTCTTGTGCATATACAAGTAATCCAGTTATAGTGATATATTTAATGTAATTGCCAGCCGTTCATTACAATGGGGTTGAATAAGTGGGAACAAAACAAGTATCCTTCATTAATATTCATGAAGTTCTGCATGCTAAGTAAATTCTCATCTTTATACTAACACACCTTTGGATCGAGGGTTATTTACTACACGGCATGCATAATAGCAAATGAACAACATGATATAGTCAAGTTTAACCATACAGTTGCATTTTACAAGTGAATTGGTTTGAACATACTATGACCTTTTAACATTCCTTTGATTTCTATTAGCATGCAAGTGAATTAGCCTGCTGACAACCTGTGAGACAGCATCACACATGCATTATTCCTTATAAGCATTTTTTACCTTTCCATTGACCAAAATATCCTCTTCCTCCTTTTCTCACTCCCCGCCCGCACTTTAAAAATGGCACCCCTCCCATATTCATGTTTAGAGAATAAACGCATTGACTCTACTTGTGAAGTGTTAAAAAATAAAAATAATTAGTAAGGCAGTCCACATTATGCAGGCCACAGCAGATCTGTGTCCTGTGCTTGGACAGAAGTAGCAGAAAGTGGTAGACGTGATAGCCACTTTTCCATTCTTTTGTTTGTTGGGCTAGGTAGAAGGAAGCATGTGGAGTTCTTTGTCGCTTTTAGTATTGTGAGCAATTCAAAGAAACTTTAATGGTGGTACTCTGCAATGCTTTTCCAAATATTTCTAGGGATAGCAGACTTATTTCTTTCCCTGCTACAGGAGATTTCCCCACACCACTCTGTAATAAGTTCTGCTGGCCCCATTACAGTAAACAGGCTAATAGCATATGGGCTCAAGCAGTTTTGGGATACCAGTAGCATGTTGACTAATATGAGCTGCCCTGCATATATCATATTAATAATATGTATCATCCACACTATAGATAGATAATAGATAGATATCAGAATGCATTAAGAACAAATATTGTAACAGCAATATAAACTAAACTGACCTATACCATAATTCTGTTCACTTATGCTAAGTAGCCCATATCACCTTGCATTCGCTGCAGGAAGCATCTGGCACAAATAAATTGGAAACTTGTCAAAATCAAGGAACATTCGTTTTCTGTCATAGTACAAGCTAGGTAAGTACATTCATAGATCAGTACCCAGAATGCTAGTATCCAAGACAAAGCTGAAGGATAAGTTAGAGAACTGGAACAAACTGATGGGTTGAATTTTAGTGGCAGCTACTGAAATGTGTAACTTGGGGAGCACACATTCTGCATAAGGTGAATGCAACATCATTGCATGGGATTGCTCTTTGAGGACTGGTATTATATAGAACCTTTTTCCTGTATCATATTTATAACCCTGATTGACATTTGTTATTTGGTCTCTTGAGTATATTTCATAATGAAATAATGAACCAACATGTGATCAAGTAATTGACCATACAATTTATCAACAAGCAGCTGGATTCACTGGCCTTTTGGCATAGTTCGGAGTGAGGTATCAGCCAAAATTGCCATTGCCTGTGAAAAAAATTGTCAATATTCACTGCACTTTCCCTACACTCATACCAGAGGCAACCATCATCTAACCTTCTTTGCAACAGACCTCCTCCCTCACCTTCATCTGGGGTACTCACCATAGCTTGAGCTGCAGAGTGATGCTGTATTTCTTTGTTAATTAGCTGCCTCTAGTATGGAGGCCTTAAAAGATGCCCCCTCCGTGCCAGCTGAACAGCTGACCAGCATCCAGTAACGAAAGAAGTGGACAAGGGAGGATCTGCTGAAATATTTTTAGCCTGTGGATTTCCACTTGAATTTTATTTCTCAACTCTTTGCACATATCAAAGATTTAAAAAAAAATCAGTGAATGTTTCTCAGTTTACACCAAGCATGAATGCTGCCTTCCAAATTTCATACCAGGAGTCAATAACCCACCTATATTTAAGCTCTATACATACAAAGCCACACTAGTGCCTAAAAGCATGACAAAACCCTACTGCATCTGATTGTTAAGATGCTCTTTTAAAGCCTCCCTCAGCCACATAGCTCCACAGTTGCCTCTTCTAATTGTGTGTGGCTGTTCAAATTCAGCAGACAGCTGGTCCATCTCACCCCTCCACCCTGCCAATCATAATCCCTCTCCCCCACACACACACTTTCCCTTACAGATATTATGCAGTACACAGCATGCAGGTATAATGTTGGGGATGTCTGCATAGAGGCAGCTGCACTTCCCCTCTACCCCCCCACACACCCCGTTCCCACAAAGTTGGTACCTGTAATATACATGCACACTAGCTCTGCAGGTTTCAGTTTTCAGACATATGGGGGACACACTTTCAAAATATTGCCACTATATGCCTTCACACTCTTGTGTGCACTTTTTTGTGACCTATCATTGGAGAGCATTAATTTACTTGCATAAATTCCATTTGTGGGTGCAAGTGGTGAATCAAGCACAAAGGAGTTTTGTGTGTGTGCGTGTTTAGTCTCATTTGCAAGCAATGGATGTAGTATGCAACAAATTGCCTGCACAAGTGTCTGCTCATGCACACATGGAGGCTATGTTCAGGTTCCCTTTGAAACTAGGGGCAAGATCCTCAGCTGACATTAAACTGCTGACGTTAATGGACTGCTTTAGATGTCAGCTGAAGTTCTGGCCTTTAGAAAAATTGTTCAAATAAATTTAAAATCCTACACAAAGGTTCACAGCACATTTCAGCTGAATAATTTTTGAAGTTAACTTGAATTGACTTTCACTATTTTTTCATTCTTCTGCACTCTGGGTTCTTTGTAAAAACATTTCTATAATGTTATTTATTTTACAAGCATCTCTCTGGCTGGGACCAATGTCGCAGTATTAGAAGAAAGCCTGTTCTCAGAGAAGTTGTAACCAGAATGAAAAAAAAAAAAAAGTAGCAGCAGAAATCTCATGAGAAAACCTGTTGTGAGAGTTCAAGCCCAGTTTTCCAACCAGTTGAAATCATTCAGAGAAGCTTTGGACAAGGAGCATCCAGACTGTTGTGTGCTTAGCTTAACTGAATCACAGAAACTTTACAGGTTTGCTCAGTGCTATTGCAGATGACTAGCTGTGTCTCAGCAAATGGCACACATGCCATGAAGGCCATGGCTTAACTCAATGCTCAGACGCAGTTTAGATTATGTTAAATGCTCACTTTCCAGTGGCTGTAGTGACTTAGCCTCTAATGACATGTCGAGGAAAAGATTCAATAACCTCTAAACATATATTTGGAGTCAAACACTGTATAAAAGTTGAAAACCTTTGGCTCAGTTTGGACTAAAGTAGAAAGAGTCATTTCAACTATGAGACATAAATGTGAGTGAGACATGAGCCCAGGCATATAAATCTCAGTTTGTGAAACAAACCAACCTGTGTCTCAGAGCAGAGGCTGTAGGGGAGATTCTCTATGTTGCTCTTTTCAGAAAACTCTCTTCAGAAATTTGTGTAGAGAGGCTCATTCTGCTCATTTCACGCTTCTCCCCTCAAGAAAAAGTGGCTCCAGAATCTCCTCCATGCCTCAATCACCTACTATACTCACTGTCAGCCAGCTAAGCCAGGGACGCTCTTCTTCCAAATCCCAACACTCCACAGCACTAGGACAAGCAAGCAGCATCAGATGGGCAGTTAGGGCCATCCATCCTCCTAGCTGCAACTCATCCCAACCTTACAGCACCAGGAAGCTCTGGGGCTCATTCTGGTCCTCTTCTCTCCAAGGAAATGAGCCTCAGAAGCTGCCTCATGTCTATGCCACAATCCAGTTACACCAGAAGGCCCTTCCTTCCCCATGGCCAGTTGCCCCTGGCCCTCCCAAAATATAGCACCAGACAGTTTATCTGGGATGCACTCAGCCATTATAGTGATGGATGCCAGAGAAAATCTTAATAGATAACAAATATGATCCAGGATATATTTTGATACGCATTTCAGGACAGTCTGATCCAGTCACTTAATAGTTTTCTCAGGCCTTTAGTTGACAAGCAGGTTCCCTTCCAAAAAAGACATACTGACAAAACTCGCTCATTAATTGCAGGATCCTAGAAGGTACATGCTGTCCGCTCTGAGATATTTAAGCGAGCTGCAGCTGAGGCTACTCAGAGCCTTGCAGAACTGAATCCTATGAACTGTGGCTCCTATGAGAGATTTGGCAACTCACTTCAGCACAGTGTCACAAGACAGACAATGGAGGTGATGGTGCTTCCAAACTGTCATTAATAAGTGGTGGTAGTTTTGGTGCTATTTGCATTGACTGAATTAGTACCTGTTTTACACTTTCCCATAGTAAGGTATTCATGCTGAACAAATGAGGAAAGCAAGAGTTTTCTGAGGATTGGTGAGGATTATTGACAAATGCTATATGACATCAAAGCTAACTTTAACTTCCTTGGGCCTGCTTCAGATAAGGATGCCTTTTGGATTCTTAAAATGAGTAGCTTGTGAAAGGCTCACAAACAATGACTTTAAAGGACCTGAAACATACACTGCAGCATGTCTTGGATGACGTTATTGTTAGTGGGATTTGGCAAATGTTTAGACAGCGCTAACATAAGCTTATATTGTACAGAACTGCCAGCTCTGGGGAAATGGGACTTAGCTACTTAAATAAAAAGAGAAAAAAAAGAAACTAAGCTATATAAGAAGACATCTGGTGTTCAAGTCAGAGCTTTCCAGAATTAGAAGTACAGCATACAGTAGTGTCCATAAAAACAAGACTTCTTTGTTTTAGATTTATAACATACCATATATTTTGTCCTTATTGCACAAGTCCCCTGACAGATACCTTAAGAAACTGAACAGCGTATGCTGGGCTTTTAATTTGACTTTGTTTGTTGAACAGCATTTATATTTTAATATAGATGTTGCCCTGCCATTTTTGTGAAGCCTAGCATTTGATACATAAAACAAAAAGTAGCCAGGTAACAGGAATTTGAAGGAGAAATGCACCCTGTATTTTGAAACTCCATAGTCAGCAAATCCACCAGGAATCATCTACCATTTCTCATATTAAATTGAGTTTATTATGTTCAGTTTTATTATCTTGAATAACAAATGCATTAATAAAAATAGGGCATTCAAAAGAATTACTGATGCTTCCAATGTTAATGTGTCTTGACAAGGAGTTTAAACAAACTGCAAAAGAAGGCTATAATACTTTACTGGGAAGTTCACTGGGTAAAATTGAGGTCTTTGGCTGTCATTTAACTGCAAAAAAGTGTTTGCTGTGCTGCAGGGATGAAAAAAAAAAGGAAAGACTTTTATGATCTTTAAGAAACACGTCTCACTTCTTGTGCACTATATCAAACCTCCATTTCCCTCTCCCCTCCCTCACTCCCGATCACACACACAAAATAAACCAAGGGTTTGTCTCTCTGGTGCTGATACAAAATCCATACAAGAATTAAAATAATGCCCATTGACTTACTGGGCTTTGGATCCAGTCCTGCTATCTTCCGTTTTGGATATAAAACTGATCTTACTTTGGTCCTTGCTTTATCTTCTGCCCCAGAACCAGAAATATTTTCCACAAAAGGTGGGTCATCTGATACCTCTAACAGCCAAGGACTACACCTATTGATGAGAGTAAGTAGATAAGGTTCTTTCACATAAAATCATGACCATAATGATTTTAGTTGTACTCTAGAGCCCAGCTATTGTTGATCAGCATTTTAAAAACTAGTTTTCATATAAAAATGTATTACAAATATATGTCTGACCTACTAGGATAATTAAAAAGATATCATGTGGCACAAATCCAGACTACGGAACATCACAAAAACAAGAGCGAAGGAATCTTAACATGAGATAGGATTATCATATTCTGTCAACATTTATACAGCATTAGTTTAATAAGTTAGCATTTTTATGTCACAACTTATAGTAATTCCAGTGGACCCACACAAAACAGGTTTGTGTGAAACACAGGCACTTTTGGCTCTAAAATGAAGGACTCGCTCCAAAATGAGAACTGATTGTGAGGTATGGAAAAGTTAATAATCTTCTTATTTGGAGAAGAAAATTTAGCATAGTACTGAAGTTGTTGTTCCATGAATTGCAGCTATGAGTCCAAAGCCTTTATGCCCAAACTTAAGTCTATGCTCTCCCACAGAGACTGAGTAGACACAACTGCATGTACTGCAGTCTTCAAGATGATTACTCAATATAGCTGAACTTCTTCTGATTTGTTTTCTTTTACTGAATCATATTCAGACATGATGTCAAATATGTCGTCAAATTAGAGTACCTCTTCTTTCCCTAGTTTTCCCACAGACATCCAGAAATTTACCACTTTCAGGTTTAAATCAATGGGACTGCTTGTGGAGCAAGTTCCTACTTAACATGAGTAAGAGTGACAGAACTGGGGCCTAAAATGACCCCTCCTAACTTTAAAATAAGGGATAGAATTATTCACACCCTTAAATCCTCCTGTTTGCTTTTCTTGGTAATTTCCACTCTTCTGACTCCTTGGTATGTGAGTTATACCAACCCATTAGCTCTTACATGTTGATGCAGTGGTCCAAATTCAGTGATATGAAAATATGTGTTTCTGTGCATGCGTAGCTACAAGTCACCAAGTGGGTATGAATCTAGAATGAATCTAAATCCTAACAGATTCTAGAAGGAGTCTAATTTCCCCCATGATCTTCAGAATGTGAAGAACACATTGAGGGGGCCAGAAGAAGGTATACATTACAATATTTTTAGGCTCCCTCTAGACTCACCTCTGAATCTTGTTCATATCCTTTTTTCTTTTTTGCTTCGAGAGTTCTCGAAGTTGTTAACTTTGCTCTCAACTCTTTACTTTCAAGAGAGGCTACTTTGATGCAAAACATATGTAAATAAAGAGTTTTAATCAATAGACATGCAAGAGGTCTGATTACACATATAGCTACTGGCTTCTATCCTTCCTCCAAGCCTTCCTACTTATAATAAAAACATATTTGACTTAATTTGAGAGGTTTCTTTTAATGATATAAGGAGATTCTTAATAAATTGTACCCTCTTCTTTCCCTAGTTTTCTCTTAAAATGTTCCTAGCTCTTTTTTACATGTTACTTAACCTTTTAGCCCCAATTACTGATTAAGCACTATCCTAGGTCTCCTATGAGTTTTGGAACTTGAATGGCACTTTGTTCCTTGCTAGCCCCTTGCTCTTTCTTGGTGTTGCTAAATTTCTTGATACTCTCTTTGGACTTCTGTTTGCTAGATCTGGGGGAAAGGTTGTTGCAGGAGCAGGTAACAGACTTGCCTGGTCTTCCCGCAGTAGTCCTTGTAACCTTTTACAGAGCCAAGTTGTTCCACTGGCTAGGTCAAGGTCCACACTACACAGCTACTTAAGACTTAATTCTTCTAAGGCCTCCTTGATTTCTGTGGTTGAGGATCAGGCCCCATTTGTTAAACCCAGGCCATAGTTACATGCCCTTTCATATTTTCTTTCCACTCAGAAAATTCCTCAATTGCAGACCTTCCACAGTAATTTCCTTTACTGTAATTGAACCTTTATTTTGCTCACACATAAAGGAAAATTGATCAACGCTTTCAGAGTTGGGTGCCTAAACTGGCCCCTAAAGTGGGGTGTTTGAATTATTTTTGAGGTCCCAGTGTTGGTCAACTAGGGCCTGATTGTCAGAGGGGCTGAATACCTCTGAAAATCAAGTCACTCATTTAGGTTTCTACAGACAGCTTTACATTTAAGTTTCACTGGCTCTTGTCTGGACAGAGTTTGACTCCTGCTTAATTTTTATCAGGCTTCTAGCACTTCATTCTTTTAGAATCTCAGATTCCTTCTTATCCAAATTTCTGTCCCTAAAGCAGGCAACCAATATTTAGTCTTCCTTGGAATGATTATCTTGGCTATTTAGGAGTTTCATATCATAATCAGTTTTCCCCTTTCTTCCTTGTTTCCTGTCAATAATTAAACACGACATGAACAAGTCACACACACACTTCATTAGTCTGGGCACCAAAATATTCTTGATTAAGTGGTTAATAAGTAGCATCCCTTATTGCTGAGTGATATAGTTGCTCTGGTAACCCGTTTTCAAGAACAGGGATCTCAAAGGTTTGAGCAACAGCCTTACCCCAATGAGAAACTGCTTAAGCTACCCTTTTGTAGTTTGTTAATATAACATTGTAAAAAAATTATTCATTTTGACTCTGAGTTTTTGGCTCCATTGCACACGAAGGAGGAACTAGAGCCCATAGCATTTGCTTCCTGTGTTTTTGCCTATTCCATTTAAAATATACACAGGAAAGGGCTCTCTCAAGAGATATTGCTAGAAATAAAGATCACAACACAGTGGGTATACGGCTATTACAGATGCAAATGAGAAGAGAGTATGTTTATTAGCTTATCCTTTAAAATACATCACTGAGATCTTCCCTTTTGTGATCTTTGTCTTTCCCCAGTCTCTGCCCTTGTGCATCCTAGAGAGACTTTTCAAACAGTGTTTTGAATCAGAGACATATGGATATGAGATGTTTGTACCTAGATTTCATAGTATGTCAGCATTTGCATCTTGGAAGGTCACCAGTGTATAAACTGAAGCATAAATGCTGGACTATAAAATTTTTACATGTGACAGAACTTGGACAACTCTGCACCTGCTAATAGCGGAAAGGGCATTCAATATAAAATCGTACAAAAATAGAAAAAGAAATCAAAGGGACCCTTCATAGTTTCCATTAGATGACCATGAAAATATATTTTGAATAACCTGTAGGGAGATCAGAGTAAGGAATGATCTCATCCCTTGAAGTGTTGATCAACAGTTAATTTTATTTATCTCCTCAGTGCCCAGCTTTTCCTTTTATTACCTCTCACAGTAACCACAAATACATACTTCTCATGGTATAACAGAATCTGCTCTGAGCCATCAGTAAAATGGCTGGGTCATTCTGCTTCATGACATTTTCCCTTAGATTATGTATCTGAATAAATGACAGAAAATGAATTCTTTCTTTTGTACATAGCTGCTACCAATAAGGCCACCACAGAGATCCTAAACAGCTAATAATAATTAACACTCTTCCATTCTCGTATCTCAAACATTTTACAGACATAAGACTCCTATGAGATAGATATTTTACACAAGGCTATAATGAACTCAGAGAGGTTAATTTCCCTGCCCCGGATCAGAAAGAAAGCTTACTTTCCAAACAGAAGAGAACCTGGGAATTTTGTCTCCCTGCCCTCTGCCTTAACCTCTATCCAACTCAGCTGTACGGTATTTGCAAGGACATCTTCAGACAGTCAATACAAAGCCCTTGTCCTCTGTCCATGAGCCTTTGTTTATTGACATCCTTTGCTGTATTAAGTTTAATATGGATTGTGAGATCTTTGGAGCAAGGGCATGTAATTTTATTTGTGTGTAAAGCTCCATACACCCTTGGTGCTGTATAAACAATAATAATAAATGTAATAGATTATAAATTGTGTAGCTTGTTTTCATTCACATAGCTTTTGTGTGTAGTAAATCAGTGACCCTTTGTGTAATCTCTGAAGACCATTTAGAATGTCAGAAGTTGATTGAGTTGAAATTTTGTTGACTGACACACATTCTGCTAGTTGGCCTTCTTTGTACCAATGCACACAACTTTTGTACAACCACTTTGGTCATTGAGGTTTCTCTCTAAGCTGCTTATGAGAATGCGTGTCTTACTAGAACTCATATTGCCCGAAGGTTTAAGATACTGACTTCCAAAAAAGGTAGGCTATGCTGATGGTTTTCAATCAGTTTAGTAGTGTCCAACAAAGGATACAGTTTGTCACCACTTCACAGCTGTATGATTGATTCCCTGAATTAGAAGTTGGAAAGTGTATTAGGTATTTCAAACTTTGGAATAAAGAAGAACCACTAACTGGGTCTAACTTTCTAGATGACTTTGCTTTCCTCCCATGGCAACCTTTACACACGCACAAACTGAAAAATGATGAATGCTGTGGGAAAGACAGCTGGATTATAAATGCTACGAAGTCAAAGTTGATCTCTAAATGAAAATGTAGCAGGAAAGGAAGCAGGGAATGTACTCTCTGCTAGTAAAGAATCAGATTAAATGGAATATTTAACTTACTGGGGTCAGTCAAGCTGCAAAGGATAGTGAGTTCCAAAGGGAAAATAAATGAAAAGATTAGAAAAGCAAGCATTCCATTCTGTCAGCGAGCATGATTTTTTCACAGAAGCTGTATCAGTGTAAATATAACGGTAAAGTGATACAATAGAAATACCTTTCAGGGAGTGTTTGCATATGATATCACAAAGCATTCTGCTGAATCAGCTGCTAAATTACAATGCTAAATGGATAGAATTTAAATTGTCCTCTGCCAAGTTAATTTTAAGTTCTCTCTGTGTGTGAGGGAGCGAAATAAGCCTTGGTAAAAGGTGCTAGATTAATAGTCTCAAAGTTGTGTATTTAGCAAAGTATGGCAAGGGTAAAAGTAATGCAAGCATTCTGTCCCACCAATATGCTGTGTCTGTGACCTGAAGGAGAAAAGATAGTCCAAGGCCTGGTCTACACTAGGATCTTAAATCGAATTTAGCAGCGTTAATTCGAACTAATCGCTCAACCGTCCACACCAGGAAGCCATTTAATTCGAACTAGGGGGCTCCTTAGTTCGAATTTGGTACTCCACCCCGACAGGTGGAGTAACGCTAAATTCGCACTTGCTAGCTCGAATTAGGCTAGGTGTGGATGCAAATCGAACTTAGTAGCTCCGGGAGCTATCCCACACTGCACCACTCTGTTGACGCTCTGGACAGCAGTCCGAGCTTGGATGTTCTGAGCAGCCACATAGGAAATGACCCGGGAAAATTTGAAATCCTTTTCCTGTCTGGACAGTTAGAATCTCATTTCTTGCTTTGACATCGAGGCGAGCTCCGCGGCACCTGCAACGATGCAGAGCTCTCCAGCAGAGGAGTCAGCCCAATGCAAGAATAGAAAGAGATCCCCAGCATGGACAGACCGGGAAGTCCAGGATCTGATCGCTGTGTGGGGCGAGGAGTCTGTGCTGTCGGAGCTGCGCTCCAACAAGCGTAATGCAAAGACCTTCGAGAAGGTCTCCCAAGCCATGACACAGAAAGGATACAGCCGGGATGCGATGCAGTGCCGCGTGAAAGTCAAGGACCTGAGGCAAGGCTATCAAAAAGTCAGAGCGGCAAACGGACACTCCGGAGCACAGCCCCAGACATGCCGCTTCTACGAGGCACTGCATGCCATTCTCGGTGGGTCTGCCACCACTGTCCCACCAGTGACCGTGGACTCAGTGGATGGCATAGTGAGCCAGGACAGTTCCTACTCGATGTTCGCCGATGGGCAAGACGACGAAGGGTCCGTGGAGGAAGGCGCAGGCGACAGCGAACACAATGCCGCTTTCCCTGACAGCCAGGATCTCTTCATCACCCTCACAGAGATCCCCTACCAACCCTCACCGGCCGTGAACCCAGACTCAGAGTCAGGGGAAGGATCAGGCGGTAAGTCGTATAAACAAGAAAATATTTATTTGCTCGAAAACATGTATACCAAAAATATAAATTCTATCTATAAATACTATATCTAAAAGTTTTTAAAGGGAAACTAAACGAACAGTAGGTCTACACAGATTGGGATGGAACAATAGTCCTCCATGGACAATTCCACAAATGCTTCAAACAGTTCCTCAAATACCCTCCGCAGGAGGTTTCGAGGAAGAGGTGCCTTATTTGGTCCTCCGGTGAAGCTCACTCTTCCACGCCACGACATCCTCAGATACAGGGGAACCATCGCCTCTACCAGCATGGCCGCGTAGGGTCCCGGTCGGTGAAGTGCTTCCCTTAACATCCTTTCTTTCTGCACTCGAGAGACACGCCTCAGGGTAATCTCGTTACTGAAGTGCTGCATCTAATTAGGGCAATTAGCGAATAGTTACTGTTCTTAATGGTTTACTTATACTTTGCATAACAAAGCCCCGCGCTTAGCAGCCACGTGCTGTAGGCCACACAGGAAAAGCATACATTGATCTTTCCCCTGCAGTGTCGGGAGTGGCTGCAAAAGGGTCATAGTATCTGATTTCCAGATTGCCTTTAGCACGACGGCACAGCTATCCGTTAACTGATAAGCATAATGTACTGTAAGGCTTACCAGGACTCTCTGCTAGAGGGATTCTGCTATCTCTCCCGACTTCTCCGCTCTCCTGTTCAATGGCGCAGCCAATCAGAACGTAGGCCAAAATGTTGTGCTTCTCTGGAGACCACGTGACACTTGTTGTCCGGTACGGTCTTCTTCATAGAAATTGACTAGACGGTGTTCACTGTTCGCCAAAATGTATCTGTACAAGGAAATCACTAACTTTCCCCATCACACAGCTTTGGCTCCTTCCCGGACTGCCCCGGCATCCCCCTCGCAGAGACTGGCAATGATTAGACGGTGAAAGAAGAAGACTAGGGACGACATGTTTGCTGAACTGATGGCCTGCTCCCGAGCAGAGGCTGCAGAGCAGAAACACTGGAGGGAGACCCTATGTGAGCAGCATCGCACACTCATGGAACGTGAGGATAGGTGGCGGCAGGAAGACCAGCAGACCACCCAAACGCTGCTTGGTCTCATGAAGGAACAAACGGACACACTTCGTCGCCTTGTTGATGTCCTGCAGGACCGCAGGCTGGAGGACAGGGTCCCCCTGCAGTGTCTCTGCAATCGCCCTCCCCAGCCAAGAAGTCCTGGCCCCCCCTCACCCAAAAGTACAAGACGGAGGGGTGGTAGAGGCCGTGAGAACTGTCACTGAACCAGAGCAGAGCGGCCGTGTACCCCGCACTTCTCACGTTAGAAATTTGTAGAAGTGCTTCCCTTATAGGCTCAGCCAGTCCCAAATCCAAGGTTCATCCCCCCACTGTTTATTAGATTAATAAAAGATGTTTGCTGTTAATCACTGTTTCCGTCATGTCTTTCCTGTCAGAGGATTTTTCGGTGTATGGGGTGGACAGGGGTTTCATACTTGCACGGTATAGCCTACAGTACCAGGGTACAGACTTGGGGAAAGGATCAACTGCGGGGCACACACACACTGCAGTCAGTAGGCACCAGGGTCATTCTGTGTTGTGTATGCTGCCCCTGATCATTTCGTAATGTGTGCGCTTGTCCAGGGTCCTAGCGCCTGCCACGCCATTACTGTGAAGGCAGGCTGCCCTTACGATGCACTTGCAACGGATCCACGAGCCTATCCGCTGCCCTGAGCCCCAACAAGAGCCCTCATCCACGGACAGATAGTCACCCTTCTCCCACACCCATCACCCCTTCCCACGCAGAAACCCGCAGCCCACTGCCGTCATCCAAACCCCTATGCAAAGAAGGCACCACTCGCGCCTTCCTGCAAACCCTCCCCTTCATGCAGAACCACTGTCATCCGTCTCCCACCCCAGGGACCTATATAGGAGCAGGAGGATGTCAGTCCTCTATGGAGGAAGCGGTCTGTACGTCAGTGCACACCGTGCCCAGCACAGTATGCGTCCATGTCTCAACACCAGAACAGAAATGCAAAGTAAAAGAAAGATTTATTAATAATGAGTGTAACAATTAATTTGCTTAAAAACGTGCTTTGGAAGTGGGGGAAACTTGGAGAACGCGGCATGTAGCCGCAGATCCAAATCGACACAAACTGACACAGGCCCAGGGTCAGTTTCTCTTGAAAGCAAGTGGAGAGTCATAGGTTACCCTGATCTCCGAGGAAACTTGCTTTCAAAGCCTCCCGGATACAGAGCGCTTCCCGCTGGGATATTCTCTCGGCACGGGTGTCTGGCTGAGCGTAAACTGCAGCCAGGCGATTTGCCTCAACCTCCCATCCGGACAAAAAGGCCTCGCCCTTGCTCTCACACAGATTGTGCAGCACACAGCATGCAGCAATAACTACGGGGATATTCTTTTCGCTGATGTCCGAGCGAGTGAGTAAGCTCCGCCATCTCCCCTTGAGACGTCCGAAAGCACACTCCACCACCATTCTGCACTTGCTCAGCCGGTAGTTGAAGAGTTCCTTCTCTCTGTCCAGGGCGCCTGTATAGGGCTTCATGAGCCAGGGCATTAGCGGGTAGGCTGGGTCCCCGAGGATCACTGTAGGCATCTGCACATCCCCAACCATTATTTTGTGGTCCGGGAAGAAAGTACCTGCCTGGAGGAGTCTAAAGAGACCAGAGCTCCTGAACACACGCGCGTCATGAACCTTGCCCGCCCACCCGACGTTGATGTTGGTAAAACGTCCCCTATGGTCCACCAGTCCTTGCAGCACCATGGAAAAGTAGCCCTTTCGGTTAATGTAATCGCTGGCCTGGTGGGCCGGTGCCAGGATAGGGATGTGAGTCCCATCTATAGCCCCACCGCAGTTTGGGAATCCCATCGCGGCGAAGCCGTCTATGACAACCTGGACGTTTCCCAGGGTCACCACCTTTGAGAGCAGTTGCTCAACGATTGCGTGGGCTACTTGCATCACAGCAACCCCCACGGTAGATTTGCCCACGCCAAAGTGGTTCGCTACTGACCGGTAGCTGTCTGGCGTGGCAAGTTTCCAGAGGGCTATGGCCACTCGCTTCTGCACACTCAGGGCTGCTCGCATCCGGGTGTCCTGGCGCTTCAGGGCAGGGGACAGCAAGTCACACAGTTCAAGGAAAGTGCCCTTACGCATCCTGAAGTTTCGCAGCCACTCTGTGTCATCCCAGACCTGCAGCACTATGCGGTCCCACCAGTCTGTGCTTGTTTCCCGGGCCCAGAATCTCCGTTCCACACCATGAACGTGACCCATTGCCACCATGATCTCCACTGCCCGGCGTACCCTGCTTTCTGAGAGGTCTGCGCCACTCTCCTCACCGCGCTGCCGGAGCCTCCTCGCCCGATTTCTCAGCAGCTGACTGTTGCAGAGGTGGACGATAAGGTGCGAGGAGTTGACAACGGCCATAAGTGCAGCGATGATCGCAGCGGGCTCCATGCTCGCAGTGCTGTGGCGTCCGCGCTGTCACTGACCAGAAAAGTGCGCGAACAGATTTCCCGCCGGCGCTTTCAGGGAGGGAGGGCGTTTGTGAGTGACGGTTGAATGATGACAGTTACCCAAAACCACCCTCGACACATTTTTCCCCCAGCAGGCATTGTGAGCTCTACCCAGCATTCCAATGGGCAGCGGGGACTGCGGGAACTGTGGGATAGCTTCCCACAGTGCACCGCTTCCAAAGTCGACGCTGGCCCCGTGAATGTGGACTCAGAAATTCGAATTAGTGTATTTAGTATGGATACACAAATTCGACTTCATAAGGTCGAATCCACAAATTCGAACTAAGTTGATTCGAAATAGTCTTGTAGTGTAGACAAGGCCCAAGTCTTGTTCTCTAGTATTGGGCTTTCTGGCGTTTTTAATTATGTAGAACACTTCTTCATTTCAAGCTGAACTGAAAACACCATATTTATGAACTCACTTCATCCTATTTCAAATACAGTCTGGGGGAATTTAAAGTTTTGATTACTGTAGTAGAGCAGGTCTGCACAACATACGGCCCGCGGGCCACATGCGGCCCGCGGAGCCTAACTGTGTGGCCCGTGGGGGGATTCTAAATCCCCCGCACACGGCGCTCTGCGGGCAGCCCAGAGCCCCCTGATTCCCGGCCGCGGCTGGGATTTAAAGGGCTCTGGGCTCCCACGGCTGCTGGCAGCCCAGAGCCCTTTGAATCCCAGCCCCCAGCCCCTGATTGCCCCCTCCCCGGACTCCTGCCCCTAACTGCCCCCCAGGACCCAACCCCCTATCTAAATGCCACTGCTCCTTGTCCCCCGATTGCTCCCTCTCAAGACCCCGCCCCTAACTGCCCCTTGGGACCCCAGCCACTATCTAAGCCTCCTTTCTCCTTGTCCCCAACTGCCCCCTCCTGAGAACCTCCCAACTTCCCCCCAGGACCCCACCCTGATAAACCTCTGGGACTCCATGCCTATCCAATTGCTGCCTGTCCCCTGACTGCCCCTCCGAACCTCTGCCCCATCCATCTCCCTCTGCTCCCTGTCCCTTGACTGCCCCCAGGAACCCCCTACCCCTTCTCCAACCCCCAGCCCCCTTACCGTGCCACTCAGACCAGCGTGTCTGGCTCCATGCAGCTCCAGACACGTTGCTGCCATGCTCCCCCGCGGAGCCCACAGCCCCCCACCCCCCGAGCACCTGCCTTCCAGATTTGAACACCTCAAAATTCAGGAGTGCTCAAGCTCAGTTTGGGCAGATTTTACTTCATTTCTCCCAAATCAAATATACTGATCCACTGTAACTTGCTGTAGAAAAAGTAGGATAAAATTGAGCTAGAAATGCTTATTAGCACTGGAATTGCTATTTTCAACAGCCATTGCCTTTTTGTTTGTTTAAAAGGAAGACAGTGATATTGCATTGGCAAACTCCCCATAGAAAGAAAGAGTGGAACAAAAGAATAATGAAGGCACCTCAACTTTTCCTCATTTATGGAGGACAGTCTTATAATATGCATCCAGATATCCTCCAATCACACAAGCTGAAAATTGTTCCACTTTACTGCAGCTCTGTAACCATATGGGAACCAGTCCTGTCTGTGTTTTGTGCACATCCAAAATTCCTGCTGAATGACCCACCCTGGGAGCGAGTTACCAGTGACCCAGGGCTGGGGCGGCAGGAGGTGGGGGGGGGGCACTAGTGGGGGGGAGCCCAGGGCTGGGGCAGCAGCAGGGTGGAGGGAGGGCACTGGTGGGGAGGAAAGGGGGAAGCCCAGCGCTGGGGCGGCAGGGTGTGTGTGTGGCTGGATGGGTGGGGGGAGAGCCCAGGACTGGGGCAGCAGGAGGGTACAGGGGGGAGCCCAGGACTGGGAAGGGGGGCAGCCAAATTTTTTTTTGCTTGGGGCAGCAAAAAACCTAGAGCCGGCCCTGCCGGGTTCCCCCAGCCGCCAGAGCCCCGGGCCCTTTAATTTGACCCTGAGGGCTCCCAGCCACCTCTTTAGCTGGGAACCCCTGGTTGATTTAAAATAAAGTATCACCTCCCCACCCCCAACCTTCCTTTTTGGCCCACAGCTGTTTTGGTGGGGCGGCGCTGGGGAAGGAGGGTTTGTTTCCGCAGGGCTGGGCAGCCCTGGGGTGGGGTGTTTCTGCGGGGCCGGGAGGTTTCGGCCCTCAGCTGTTTTCTTTGGAGGAATGTGGCCCTCGCCGCTTTACGAGTTGTGCAGGCCTGTAGTAGAGCATTGTAGTCAGTGCTAAGGAATTCCAAAAAATTTAGACTGGTGGGAGCGGAACCAGAAATTCAGATTTGCAGTTAGCTTGTCTGATGCTCATTTTGTGTCTTATACAGCACTGAGGATATTGAGAGAACTGAAAAATTAATCATATTCAAGATAATACAAAAACTAAGGACCATATTTTCAAACTTAAAGTTAGGCTCCTAAATCCACATTTAAGCACATAAACATAAGAGGTCCTACTCTCAAAAATGTTAAATTTTACAGCTTCTATTACTCTCACTGGAACTTGTGGGTGCTCAGCACATCTGAAAATCAGCCCATTTATATTTAGTTACCAAAATATACATTTAAGGTGGGGTATTCAGAAGTGGTAAACGTTGGCCTAATTCTGCTCCACTTGAAGCCAAAACTACCACAGCCTTCAATGGGAGCAGAGTTAGGCTGCCAGTGAACACTTTTGAAAATCTCACATACAGGAATCTAACTTTAGGTACCCAGATTCAAAAATGTCATTATTTTGTCATAATAGGTATTTGGTATGCCCAATGTCTAACATCAAAGAAAGATTTGGTCTCCAAAGCTCACTTAACTTTATGTCAGTAAATTAACTGAACAAATGCCAATAAGTACAAATGTGCATTTGCGTTGACACATTGATTTTGTGTGTTTGGCAGGTCTAAGTAAGTAATTACCAACTCAGTTGGGTTCTGCTCAGTTTAATGGGATGAACTGAGCCAAAATGTATTTTGTTTTCTTTTGAATATTTTTGCTGAAAAAATTCTTTCTTTTTCTTCCCAGGGGAGGTATAACACTATACATAAAGGGTCAAATTTTAATAATGGTGACCAAATTTAACCCATAAAAATTTGCACAGTGATTTTTTTGCACCTTCAATTGAACTAGCAGACATAAATCTGGTAATTTTGTCTCTGCTCACCTGGACAGAAGGTTAAACATTAGAGCTTTAAAATTTGCAATTAGTTAAATTGCAATCGATTGTTTTGAGGTATTTCATATTAATCTATGTTTGCAATGGTAATATCAAACACACATTGGGGTGTTAGGTTTCAGAGTGGTAGCTGTGTTAGTCTGCGAACTGGACACCATCAATTTAGGCCTGAATAAAGATTGGGAGTGGATGGGTCACTACAAAAACTAATTCCCCCCTGCTGATACTCACATCTTCTTGTCAACTGTTTGAAATGGGCTCATTGGCACTACAAAAAATGATTTTTCCTCCCTTCTTGTCAACTGTTGAGAATAGTCCACTTCCACCTTAATTGAATTGGCTCACTAGCACATATGCTGTGTATTTATACCTCTCTACTGTATTTTCCACTCCATGCATCTAATGAAGTGGGGTGTAGCCCATGAAAGCCTATGCCCAAATACATTTGTTAGTCTCTAAGGTGCCACAAGGACTCCTCATTGTTTTTACATTGGGGTGTGCTTTTTCTATATGTACTATCCCCAGTGAACCTAAATACTCTCTGCAAACATGTCTCTTATTTTATTATTGTGGTATTCCAATAACTTTTGTGCCACTGACAAAATGGCAGGGTACCTATCAATTCCCACTGCTAATAAGTCATGAATCAAGCATATTCTTGGAGTATAATCCTTTTGTAGCTCTACAATTAATGACTAACTTGTTCTGAAATGTTTGTATCACTCTACATTTCCACAACATATGCCAAAAATATCCTGTGTCAGTTTAAGATTACTACAGTTTTCAAAAAAAATGCTTTGGTTAGATATTTGTAAAATAATAAAATAAAATAATAAATAATATTAAATCATAGAATCACAGAATATCAGGGTTGGAAGGGACCTCAGGAGGTTATCTAGTCCAACCCCCTGCTCAAAGCAGGACCAATTCCCAACTAAATCATCCCAGCCAGGGCTTTGTCAAGCCTGACCTTAAAAACCTCAAAGGAAGGAGATTCCACCACCTCCCTTGGTAACCCATTCCAGTGCTTCACCACCCTCCTAGTGAAAAAGTTTTTCCTAATATCCAACCTAAACCTCCCGCACTGCAACTTGAGACCATTACTCCTTGTTCTGTCATCTGCTACCACTGAGAAAAGTCTAGATCCATCCTCTTTGGAAACTCCTTTCAGGTAGTTGAAAGCAGCTATCAAATCCCTCCTCATTCTTCTCTTCTGCAGATTAAACAATCCCAGTTCCCTCAGCCTCTCCTCATAAGTCACATGCTCCAGCCCCCTAATCATTTTTGTTGCCCTCCGCTGGACTCTTGCCAATTTTTCCACACCCTTCTTGTAGTATGGGGCCCAAAACTGGACACAGTACTCCAGATGAGGCCTCACCAATGTCAGATAGAGGAGAATGATCCTGTCCCTCGATCTGCTGGCAATACCCCTACTTATACAGCCCAAAATGTCGTTAGCCTTCTTGGCAACAAGAGCACACTGTTGACTCATATCCAGCTTCTCATCCACTGTAACCCCTAGGTCCTTTTCTGCAGAACTGCTGCCTAGCCATTCGGTCCCCAGTCTGTAGCAACTAGGTTAGTCAGGCATGACTTGCCCTTGGTGAATCCATGCTGACTGTTCCTGATCACTTTCCTCTCCTCTAAGTGCTTCAGAATTGAATCCTTGAGGACCTGCTCCATGATATTTCCAGGGACTGAGGTGAGGCTGACCGGCCTGTAGTTACCCGGATGCTCCTTCTTCCCTTTTTTAAAGATGGGCACTTTCTAGCCTTTTTCCAGTCATCCAGAACCTCCTCGGATCGCCATGAGTTTTCAAAGATAATGGCCAATGGCTCTGCAATCACATCCATCAACTCCTTTAGCACCCTCAGATGCAGCACATCCGGCCCCATGGATTTGTGCTCATCCAGCTTTTCTAAATCATCCTGAGCCACTTGTTTCTTCACAGAGGGCTGGTCACCTCCTCCCCATACTGTGCTACCCAAGCTGACCTTGTTCATGAAGACAGAGGCAAAAAAAGCATTGAGTACCTTAGCTTTTTCCACATCCACTGTCACTAGGTTGCCTCCCTCATTCAGTAAGAGGCCACGCTTTCCTTGACTTTCTTCTTGTTGCTAACATACCTGAAGAAACCCTTCTTATTACTCTTAACATCTCTTGCTAGCTGCAACTCCAAATGTGATTTGGCCTTCCTGATTTCACTCCTGCATGCCTGAGCAATATTTTTATACTCCTCCCTGGTCATTTGTACAATCTTCCACTTCTTGTAAGCTTCTTTTTTGTGTTTAAGATCAGCAAGGATTTCACTGTTAAGCCAAGCTGCCATATTTACTTTTCTTTCTACGTATCGGGATGGTTTGTTCTTGCAACCTCAATAAGGATTCTTTAAAATACAGCCAGATCTCCTGGACTCCTTTGCCCCGATGTTATTCTCCCAGGGTATCCTGCCCATAAATTCCCTTAGGGAGTCAAAGTCTGCTTTTCTGAAGTGCAGGGTCCGTATTCTGCTGCTCTCCTTTCTTCCTTGTGTCAGGATCCTGAACTCAACCATCTCATGGTCACTGCCTCCCAGGTTCCCATCCACTTTTGCTTCCCCTTCTAATTCTTCCCGGTTTGTGAGCAGCAGGTCAAGAAGAAAATAATAATAATTCCTGACTGGGGCCTTTGCATGCTTCTGTAGTACCTGTAATATATAATAAGTAAAGATATTTTAAAATGAGTATAATTTAGCTTAAGGTATAAGGATATTGTTTTGGTTTTCTCTTCAAGAGTGTGGAGGAAAGCACATGTGCATTACTCAGTCAGAAATGGTCTGTAGGAACTACTCAGGGTGGAACTACTCAGAGGAAAAAGTTGGAAACGTGAGGTTAAATCCCCAGAAGCAACAAAGCAGAGCTCGGCACATCTAGGGAAAGGAACATTGGTGGCTTTGCATCACCTTTCCATCCCCCTAACCCAAGGCTGTGGCGGGGGTTTGCTACTGTCCATTATGCAAGTTAGAGCAATTTCAGGGTTCTTGCACCAGCACATAATAGCCCTCAGGACTGCCCCCTCTCACCTCCGATATGCTCCCTCCTCACCACCAATATTCCACATAGTGGCATATGCTTACCCATAAGACTATGCCAGGGAAATCCTCAGCTGCTGCCTTAAGGCAGTTCTTCACCTATGTCTCTGAGGCAGCTCAAAAGGAAAATAGGAGATGCCAAGAGTCTGGTTATATCTTACAACCAGGTATCCACTCTAGCTTCTTTGCTATAAGGTCCTGATCCAAAGCACGTAGAACTCTATGGGGAGATTCCCATTTATTCCCAAGGACTTTAGATCAGGCCCTAAATCTGCACCAAGGAGAAATGTATGCTTGTATGTGTGGGAAGGGATAAGAGAAGCTACTTTGTGCTGCAAATTCCCATGGAGAAGTGGCTTAACACATGCACCAAATAGCTGAGGAAGTTAATGCTGTTAATGTAAACATTAATTTCTCCTCTGGCATACTTTCACAAGGGTATAAATGAGCAGCCACCTCAGGGAAAGTCTGTTGCATCACACCACGAGATAGCCATGTTGTCAGCAGTGGGGAGTGGTCAGACGATGCACAAAAGCAGCCAGATTTGTGTGGGCCCTCTGCTAATTCATCTCCTGCAGAAGGTAATGTGGTGGATTTCTCCAGATACCAGAGTCCACCCTCCCCATTCTTCACTGCATGTCTACACGAGTAGCAGCAGACCCTTAGCTGCAGAATGCAGAAGTGTGAATTGGGAAGTTAATGCTTAAATTGAATTCTCTAAAAGGTAATATAGTTTCCCTCCTAAGCAGGTTCCCTATTTAATAACATCTGCTGCCAGACTCTAAATGGCAGTTAATTGCTAGGTTATTAGAGATGTCTCTAAATTATTGAGACTTTTTGTGAGTTCTTAACGGGCCCAAATTCTGCTCTGAGTTACAGCAGTGTAAATTCAGACTAAATCCATTGACTTCAATAGTTACTCCAGACTGACAACAGTGTAGAACAGTGCTGGAGCAGAATAACAACAAGTGTATTGTAATTAGTGGTATTTAAATAGGTAACAAAGCAATTATTCACTCAGAGTTACTTTTTGGAGACATGTTGATGATCTTAACAGATGATCTTAACAGAAGTGATGGAAGAGAAATCATCCACCAAAATTCATTACCCCACTTCGTATTACTTTGATTCACATTACCCCCATCCAGCAATTAGCAGCACATAGATAAACTGCTGTGACTATGTGACTTCAGTGGGGGCTCTACACAGGTGAAGCAGTCCTTTCATGAATTGCCAACTGCAGGCTAGGTCCCCCTCATTGTGACATAAAGGGGGAATGTAATGCTCGTGCTGCTGGTATCGCTGTGACAATCACAAGCTTCCTGCTCTCTGATTCACTATCAGTGGCATCTGTATGGCTGCTGTATTTCAGTTTCTATTTCACCAGGCTGTACAGCTGCTGGAAGCCTTAGTTTTGCCCAGTGCTTTGTGCATAGAACCAAGCACAGAAATAATTTCAAGTGTTATGTATTCTACTGTGCTGTAAGAAAACAAATCCCGCCAGCGGCTGTTTTTCAGTGACTGCTGATGCAGAAAAAAACAGCAGCCAAAAGTATATCTGATATAGTGGTAGAGATAAACTGCTACAGGAACTACCAGCTGGGTTGCAATGTAGAACAAGTCAGTGTAAAATGTAGAGGTATGTAGAGAGATCATTTACATTTCTATGGCTGTAATGATATGCTGTTAAAATAGAATTTTGTTATTTAAGGTGTTAGGCTGAACCTACTGAGAGAGTTTTATGGTTCAGGAGTGAGCTGTGACAGGTGGGAGGCCTACACCTTCATTTCTCCTCAAGTGGAATACCATGATTCAGCCCATTTTTAACTGTACTTGGTTTCAGCACTACTCATTTCTCAACTTGATTACCTCCAGAAGGTCCAACTGGATTTGGCCCCTATTCTAGAATCGTCTCTGGGAGTTCTAGGAACTTTGCAAGCAGACAAAAAAGCATTAAAATAACAAAACCCTAAACACAGCTTAGCTTACCTAAATCTTACCCTTTGCTGGCCCATTTAGGTGGGATCCACTTGTCCCAGTCTATCTCTGCAGACCTTCTCTTTCAGTCAGTGTCCCTGAATTCACAGGCAGGCTTTTACCCATTTAAAGTTCCTATGTTTGCCCTGACACCCTGAACTTTGTGCATACTGGTTTGTGCATCTTCAGATGGAGTTAGAGGTAGGGTTACCATATTTCAGGCTCCAAAAAGGAGGACACTGCTGGGAGAAGGGAGCTGGAGAGGAAGGTACAGTTGGGAGTGCTGGAGGGGGTATTTGGAGGGTGCTGGAGGGGTGTGTTTGTACTGGGAAGGGTACATGGGCATACTGAAGGGAATACCAGGGTTGGGGGCATGAGGGAGGGTGGAAGTACTGGGAAGGGTATTGGGTGCTGTTGGAAGGGGTACCTGCAGCAGGGGTACTCACTGGAGGTGGGGAGCAGTGTCACTTCCTGTCACCGTGGAAGGGCAGCTGACACAAGTCCAGGATGTAGTACCAGCCGTCAGTCAGCACCTCCCTGTGCAAGCCCCTCCCCAGCAGTGAAAGCCGGGGCCTGGGTGGGCAGGATCCAGCAGCTGTGGCTGCAAGGGAATGGACCAATCAGCTGCGGATGCAGAGAGGGACAGATCAGGAAGCAGACCAATAGGGGCTCTTTCTGAGCTGCAACAACTGCTCTTTAAAAATCCCACATATTGCCTGTTATTTGAAAAAATCTGCCCAGAGAGATGGTGGAGGATCAAAAAAGAGGCAATGTCTGGGAAAACCTGGAAGTATGGTAATCCTACTTAGAGGTAGTCTTCATACAGTAGATTCCTGGAATTGTTTGAGAATCAGGCAATTGAACCATTGTTATGGGTTCCTACAGGGTTTAACCCTTTTTCACCTTTTAGCCAGCAATACCATAACCACCAAACCAACATATAAAAAATGCTCCTTAAAAATAATACACATACCTCCCACATTCTTTACAGATGATGTTTGTTAGTATATGTTTTAAAATATAGCTAAAGACCTAGCCAAATACTTAACAAGTTCACAAAATAATATGAACCTACTACTTGTTGATGAGATGTTGTGGCAGTTTCTTTGATTTTGCATTTTCTAGGGACAATGTGTGAAGCTAGCAGATTTTTTTTTTCTAAAATTAGTTACTAGTGTCTTAGATTTCTAAAATCATATCTATTTAATATAAAATATATCATCAGAATTTCTTTACCATTTGCATTCCCTCTTACAGAAAAATCCCATAATTTAAAAGAGATTAAGCTAGTAGAGTTCTGCAAAAACTAAGACCCTTATCCTACATTGTCCCATTGTCTTCACTCAAGTGGTTTCAATGGGCCTCCGTGTGAGTACAGGGCTCATTGTAGGACTGGGACTGAAACTGAGGTCTGTGGAAATTACTTGGAACATCTTTAGAATTTAATAGAGAATGTTCACTTTTCTACAGGATTTTAAAATCAGATTCTTTATCTTTTTTCCCGTTGCATCTTAGTTTTGTGGCCTCACCTCTTCTGGTTAATATGATATTCCCTGCTTCTTATAACTCAAAAATGAACAGAAATGCTTTTTTTAAAAAAACAATTAAATAATTGTTTAATATCTCAGTTTATTAACCGAATGCATGCTAAATTAAACTTTACTAAAAGTGATCATTTTGAAGCAAATTATTTAAATATCTGCGTTAAAATGGGCCATTTTCTCAGTGGTGTAAATTGACAACACTCTATTAAAGTTAACAGAGCTGCATTGGCACTAACTGAGGATCCGTCTCTTAGAATTAAAATGTCAGCATTTACCAACAAGTGCCAGTGAGCAGTTTCTGAGGTACAACCTCTTTCTCCTAAACATGCCATTGGAAATGGCTGTCATAAGGCATGGTATCAGTTAGCAAATGTTGACTTTTTTTTTAAGCAATGGCACCTTCCAAGACTATGTGTTTGTCTTAGAAGTAACGGTGTGACTAATGGGCCTAGTCAAAAAATTTCCATCAGAACCATTTTTAATGAAAATTTGGTTTTTGACTAAATGAAATTTTTATGAAAAATCAGAAAAAAAAAATTTGTTCAAAAAAATAAACTCCCAAAACATATTTTGGCCCAATCCAGTGTTTCACTAAGGAAATGACATTGTGGTTCCTCATGGGAGCTGTAAGTTCAGGTGACTCATGTTCCCATTCTCCTCAATGGGTTAGGATCCAATGAAACTACATCTCCCATGATGCATCACAGCCACGCAACTTCCAGAATTCATGACCTCCTCTCCTGATCTAAGGAGCATGGACCATAGTGAAGAATAAGGCACCAAAACTATAACTCACTTTAGGCACTGCAGAGGCATTTCATAATTGACATATTTGGGGGTTTGGCCAAAATATTTCAGGTTCTGGTTTTTGCCAAAAACTTGAAGTTTTCCATTCCATTTTCTGATCTTCTTTAATCACTAGCTCTTAATTTATAGTAATAAAGGCAGGGAATAATTGTGGACAAAGAGTTACTTTCAGAAACATACAATGGAACCTGACTCCAAAATTCTGAGTTCCCTTTATGTGCACCTCCCATACTGATATCTCCAGTTCACTTCAGTTACAGATCCTCACATAGACAAAGCATAATGTTGGACTCAGGATCCATCATGCAGTTCTGAGAGTGGAATTTTGCCATTCATTTGGTCCTAGTGATGGCATCAACTCATACAATAAAAATACAGAAACTTGAGCCTAGATCCTTAAAGGTTAAACAGAGAATTTTATTCCTGACAGGTAAAATTATATAACTCTGAAGTCAGGTCTTGGCAGGCAACCTTTTATCAAAGAGATCGAGTGCTGACTAGTACCATGATTTGCATTAAGAACGGAAGTTTGCTTCAGTTCCTTATGATGATTTTCTTATTTCCATTTAGTAGGTTAAGTTGAAATTTTTGAGTTTGTTTAAAAAAAACCCCTCTGTTTGGTAAAAAAAAAAAAAAGAAGTAAAAAGCTTTCCACAATTGTAGGCCTTAGGAGAGCTTAATTAAAGTTAGTAGATGCTACTTTGAAATATGTTCATTCCCTTGTTGAGCCTGCTTGGAAGTTCTTGCTGGGTCAATACTGTACAGCATAATTTAAATCACAGGTCTGAAAAAAGGATACGTTTGCCCTCCTTTTCCTCCCAGAAAATGAATTCCCACTCTGATAAACACATTGATTTATTTTAAATGGAAATGGGGATGTGACTTATCCCTTCCAAAGTGCAGAGTATCATCTAATCCCTGATTAACAAAGTGCTTGATTTAAAATGCCATCCCAGCAGAAAACTACCCACCGAATCTCCCTCTCTCTCCACCCTTTATGCCAATACACTTTTTATTCAGTATTTCATGCAAACAGTTTTAACTACAGTCAGAGTGAAAGTAACTGAACTGCATCTGGACTAAATTCTCCTTTCATCTACAGGTGCCATCCCATTGACTTCAGTGGGATTGCACCATTATAAATATGAGGAAAAGCTGACCTTCTTTGGCCAAAAAGACAGATGCTTGTAAAAGGCCCTGAAGGCTCAACTTGTCTTTGTATTTTTTCCAAGCAAACTGATGACCCTATGAATGGACTTCAGAAGACTACAGTCACAGTGCATAACCACACTAGTTTGTTCTCAGATGACCTTTTCAGCAACCTCTGCACTGTATAAAGCAACTATATGCAGCTGTCTCATCATCATGAAATAAATATTCAAGTGTGATGTGGGTATAGTTGTGGCTCTCTACTCATATTGTGGTGATGTTTGATGTTAGGGGTTCTAGAGAATTGTTGGTGGTATGCAACCCATGGATCCCAGTACAGACATTGAGGGGGCCTGTATGTTACATGCTGGGGCATCCAAGAGTGCTTGTGTCACCAGGATGGAGTTTGAGGGTCTTTCTTGAATATGTTCCCTGTCCTTAGTGACAAGGGGAGCCCTGAACCAAAATTTGAGAAATCAATAAGAAATCTCCATCATCATCGTCATAATTTGTTACATCACTTTGTAGGGATGAAGCACCAGCAGAAAAAGGTGGTGACTCCATTGGTGAATATCTGGAGACCTAGAGGTCCTTGATACCAAGAATGAATTGGTACTGAACTAAGGGGAGTCAGGCATCTCTGTCACCATGAGGTCTCAAGAAAATCGAAACTCTTCTGTTACCAAAATGGTGGTCAGTACAAAGGCAGCAGCCTGAGCAGAAGTGCTTGTAGCAGAGGGACCAGATGATACCATAGGCTTTATGTGTTCTGAAGAGTGTCTGCTAGATAACAGTCTTGTCTTCTGCAGTACCAAAATTGTAGGTATTAGGAGCCTGGCTGATTCTACCAGTACTGACTTAGAAGAGGTAGTCTTCTTCTCCTTTCTCCTTTATCCCTTGATGGTATCCATGATCTTCTGGAGCTAGAACCCTTAAATTCTTTGGGTTTAGTGGTAGTCGCAGTACTTGAGGAAACTGCAGTCTCATGGGTACTGAGTTGGGAACTAGCGAATGTCAAAGTATTTGCCTCAATTGGCGACAGAGATTTCTTTGAGGTAGATTCCCTACCTGGGGAACCTGAGAGCTGTTTCCTCTAATCTTTTTGAGAGTTTCTGGAGTTTTCCTCTCAGATGGTCTAGGGAGTGTTGTGCCAAAGTGGTTCAGGTTCTCGATTTGCTTAGAGACCAGTGTATAGGGGGAATCCCCTGGCCTGGATCAGAAGTCAGATGGAGGGAGCTCTTCATGATGATGAGGCACAGTTTAATCTCCTTGTTCTTTCTGGCTCTTGATTTTAATGCCAGGCAAACTTACCCTTTTGGGGGACTTGTGACTCCCCAAGGCAACGGACACACTGGGCATGCCTGTCAATCACAAAGATAGCCTCCTAACATGAAAGGCAATGTTTAAAATCCAGAGAGACAGGTATGTAAAGTATCCTGCAGGGGGAAAAAACTGAAAGTACAACAGTCCTTACTATCACAACTATTACCACTATATGACTAACTAGGCTAAGTAAGACTATGGAAAAGAATATATAGTTGAGGTAAGCTGACCTTGGACACTGCTGAAGTACCATCTCAGGCCGAGGCAGCTGATGGACAGGGCATGCCGCTCTATATAGCCACAGTGAAGAGCACGAGGTGAAGTAAAGAGCATGCACGGGCCAAATGGGCACTGCTACCTAGAATCGCCGATTGAACGTGCATGGAGAACATGCACACCTGAAGTGGAGCACCTCAGAGACACCGCTTGAAGAAGAATGTTTGGATACAACTTTCCCCACTATTTGAGGATGTTCAGATCCAGGGTTTGTGTCAGGCCCACCTCTACTAAATACTTTGGGCTTCAGTAATGTGCAGAGCAGGTACAAGGGAATGAACGGTACACTGGTAACCCATGGCAGTTTCATACAAGATCACTAAATTCTATTTACATTTTAAAAGGCTACAGCAGGGTACAGAGGTTGAGTAGCTATGCATTGCTTAAGTAGTCTCTTCCAAGACAGGGCTTCTCTTCCCCCTGTGCATAGGACAGAACCCCCAATTTATGCTATGGGCTTTACTCAGTATTTACTCCTTACTTACTCCACGCACAGAGAAAACTCCCATTCACTTCCATACTGTCCATTTCCATTACTTGCTGCCACCTTCAACTTTTCCATAAGCACTGCTTTGTAAGACCCTTGGAGAAATGCCCTTACAATCAAGCTCCATCTTTTTAGCACCAAATCAATTATATGTGAAAGGCAGGGAAGATTCGATATGTATCATTCTGCCATTCTAGTGATGGGTGGAACTGTAACATGACTAATATGCTTTGATGTCATTCTCATGCTTTCCATATTGCTAACTTCTCAAAATATCAGATGAGATGCTATGCAGTTTCTTTTGATTCAGTATCGTTTTTAAGAGGACTTTTATAGCAACTGCAACAGGCTTAAATAAAATACCCTCCTACCAGCCACGGTAGCACAATAAACAGATGGTTCACACTAATTCCACCATAAAGCTCCTACCTACCTAAGTTTCATAATAAATGTGTTCGTCGTAGGTAGGATCATTATCCCTTTAGTCCCTTAATTAACTCTCTGACCCCTACAGATTGGCATTAATGTAACTATTCCTTCATATACTGTAGCTGCTGCTATGATTCCAGCAGCACCCTGGTAATGATGTAAATGTCAAGCACAATTATATTACTAAACTATGCATTACATGCCCCCAACATCAGTCCCACACAGTTGCAGGCCTTTGACTCGTATTGGGAAAAGTTCTGGAACGAACTGTGCTTATTAGAGCCCACCAGGAAGGCTAGCTTCTTAGTATAATTACATCCCCTGAGCACATTGGATGGCTTCTCAGCTGGAGAGTTAGAAGAAAAATCACTCTCGAGTGTGGAGAGGACTGCAAATGTA
This sequence comes from Mauremys mutica, assembly GCF_020497125.1. Lineage (NCBI taxonomy): Eukaryota > Metazoa > Chordata > Testudines > Geoemydidae > Mauremys > Mauremys mutica. The sequence goes on along the minus strand of NC_059079.1, from coordinate 49,117,649 downwards.
CCTGTAATTAAATTTATTTTTGTCCCCCATTCTCCTGATTAGCAAAATAGAAAAGGCATCACATGTGTTGTAACAGAAGCTGAAATTGCCTCCTTTTATTGGATCTGTATCCTTTTCAATGCCTTTCATTCTGAAGATCATCGCCAGAGAGCAGCCTTTTCTTTTGTGCACCAATATCACTTTTGTAGTTTCTGGTGGAAAATAAAATCATCCTTGCTTAAATACCAAAGGGAAACTGAAAATAAGTCTTTGGCCTTTTAAATATTTACCCGTTTCTTCTATTGCTCCTGATTGCAGTCTGAAGCCTATCTTACATAATCTGGCTCAGACTCTGACATTATCTAGCTAGTCTTATTCTCCTCTTTATTTTCATGCTCACTCTTGCCTGCATGTTGATCACTGACAATCTGTTGGCTGTTGCTATGAGCAAACTAATAATCTTTTCAGTGCTTGCTAACTTCTCTCTAGTGGTCTTGTGAGCTGTATAGGTAATACATTCTGTAGCCTATGGGCTACATTACAGATTTTAAATTAACTTAAATTAAGATATCATATTCAGCAGTAGTGCAAGGAACCTACAGACACAAACCTACAAAATATGATCTTAAGCATTTAGAATAAGGCAGTCACGAGCCTTAGCATAAGTAAGTTGACCAGCAGTGACCCTAGGTCACAAGAACATAAGAATGGCCCTACTGGGTCAGACCAAAGGTCCATCTAGCCTAGTATCCTGTCTTCAACAGTGGCCAGTGCCAGGTGCCCCATTGGGAATGAACAGAACAGATAATGATCAAGTGAGCCATCCCCTGTTGCTCATTCCCAGCTTCTGGTAAACAGAGGCTAGGGACACCATCCCTGCCCATCCTGGCTAATAGCCATTGATGGACCTATCCTCCATAAATTTATCTAATTCTTTTTTGAACCCTGTTATGGTCTTGGATATCACAACATCCTCTGGCAAGGAGTTCCACAGCTTGACTGTGTATTGTGTGAAGAAAGACTTCCTTTTATTTGTTTTAAACCTGCTGCCTATTAATTTCATTTGGTGACCCCTAGTTCTTGTGTTCTGAGAAGTAGTAAACAATACTTCCTTAGCTACTTTCTCTATACCAGTCATGATTTTATAGACCTCAATCATATTTCCCCTTAGTAGGCTCTTTTCCAAACTGAGGGGTTCCAGATTTATTGCTGAAAAGTCCCAGTCTTATTATGCCACAAGATGGCATAAGATATTATTTTTCTTATTTTGTAATATTCAACTTTGCTGAGCTCATGCACAAAATGCTGACAGGTTGCAAGAAAGCCGTTGTTACTAGTTTTGGGTACTTTGGGATAGGAACATCAGCAGATTTATAAATGCAAGATTACCACAGTAAGCAATTATTGTATATATTAATAAGTTTAGGACAATTAATATACTAAACTATAGGATAAGTACACCCAACATAATTGGGGTGAGGAAGTTAATTATGGTCAATGGAGGCAGAACACTCTTATAAATATTCATAGCTGCCATGAGCCCTTATAATAGACCGAACCAAGATCTAGGCCAATTAGACTTAAATCACTCAACTTGCTTGGCATGTGAGAACCAGGATAGGACCCCTGTGGACCACAACCTGCCTTCCCACCCCTAGGTCTCCACAAGAACTGTGTGAGTATGACTATGATATGACATGGGACGTCAAACTAATACTGCACTACTGCTACGTTCTTGTTTGGAGCAGAACATAAATGTTTGTAACACTGTACAAACAGTGTTAATAGAATTATTGACAATTCAACTTTTTCCTAAGTGTGAATGTTGCAGCTGTGTATGTCAATGTTCCCATTCAAACGGCAATTCTATTACTACTGTGCTTGATTCTGGGACTAGAACGTGTCGAACCTCTGAAGTTCAATCAATTTGTTAATTGAGAATCTTTAAGTAATCAATATAACCAGTATAATCAATAGGCATGCAACAGATAAGGCAACAGAAGTGGTGCCCAAACGGGGACCCTGAGGGGGTGCATGAGGACTTCCCCTTGCCTGTAGCCTCTCTCATTTTAATGTCTGCAGAGGCTGAAATAATATTGGATCTACCAAAAGTGTGAATCCTGCTTTGTCCTAAAATATATTGCTGTCCCCCACTCCCTCTTTCCTCCATACACACAAGCCCACAACAAGGTACCTTTATCTTCCTTCCCAAACACACTCCTTCAGACTGATTCTTCTTCCCATGTTCTCATAATCTCCAATGAACTCTTTGATATTCCCTTCCCAGCCTCCCAGATGAGCTCTTGCTTTATCATTCACCCTGATGAATACAGCCCCTTCAGATCATCAGGCCTGAAGCTGTACAAATATTACATTAATTTGCCCCTGAATGTCAGCACTACAGTATTTAATAATTCACTCCCTTTTACTTTGCAGCAGTTATGATTGTGTACATTGTTTTTCATTGGAAGCAATAGATTTGTATTGTTCTTTTAAGAGAGTGAGAGTTTGCTACAGTTCATTCCACACACAAAAATGTGTTAGTACCTGGGAGAAGCTCAGGGAGCATTTGCAGTATTCAAGAGAATTCCACATTGTAATTTGCTGATACAGAGTTTAATCTCGTGCTATTAAAAATACAAAAAAGGCAGTAAATATTCTAATATATTAATGTAATTCTTAATTTGATATTATTTAAATGTGTCATTAAATAATACCCTTTTAAAGGTACTTCTGAGGCTAAGGTAATCTATTTTTAATCCACAGAACATTGAAAGATTCCCACCTTAAACCTTCTGAAGGGCCCAGCACTATAGGTCAGTCTTTAGCTTCTGCTGGGATTGCCAACAGTGCCAAACATGGTGTGAATATCTATCAATTGAGAACTGGTCTGACGGCATCAACTAGTTAGAGGCCAATGAAAGTCCAGAGGGATGGCATTACCAACCTTGCTAAAGGCTGGATTGTGGTTGGCCCCTGTAGAAGCATAGCTCCTTGTCTCAGAGTTCAGAACATGGGTCTTGCTTTCTGTTGAAGATAGATTGACTGAACATTGTTAGCACCCCCTCAGATGCTAGCCACTGAAACTGGGGCAAAGGAAGGTAGGTAGGAGGCAGGAACATGCCCCCCCCACCTACCTCTACACCAATCAATGGAGCTGGCCAGCTACAAAGAGGCACACATGTCTCCACACACACACACACCTTGAAGGAATGCAGCAGGGGGGTACTCATCTTTGGCCTGGGTGCTCCAGGACACAACATATAATGTACTGGTTTGCTCACTGAGGCATCACAGTTCCACACTGCCCGCAACAGGGCTGTGGTTCACAGTTGCAGTAGAACCCTGAACAAGTGACATACAGGGAAGAGGTTCCATAAGAGGCCTCTTGAGCCAGTATCTGTTTGTCTTGTTTTTTTTAATTCCTAATTCCTTATATACCGGGTGTCCATATTTTTATCCCTAATCCAGATACAATATACAGTCTATCTATGAACCCAACACATCCAGTGAATTCAGTGCTTTGATGTGGCAAAGTGAAAAGCCCTACATTATATTAAGGCTACATATATATTATTTTTTTCCAATGAAGGAAGTGAATCTACTGAACCAAAGAATATTATACACTGCTTTCATTTGATGTAGGACAATTTAAGGACAGAGATATTCCAAGGGATTTAGGTTAGTCTGTCTTCCAGATATGAAACTTGATTTTGAGCAGAGCAGCTGTCTGATGCGAAGCCTAAGATGTTCAAAGGATAAAACACTAGTTCTATTTTTGCAACCTAAGGAACTTTAAGACAAAAGCTGTTGGGAGATTTGCTGCCAGAAAAGAAAAACACAAATACACTTTTTTTTCAACTTCCTTGATAAGTGATTGTTGAAATGCCAAGTCATTTTTCCACACTAGCCAACTACCATTCTGATCTCTATTAAGACTGCTTACATTGTGATTAGGAAAAGCAAGAGATTAATGCATCATTTCTGTGCATGAATACTTTGACAAGCTGTCAGGAATTTGAAAAGTCATTTATATAGCTGAGGAACAACAGGGATTCTATATGAGATCCCCGAAGAACAGGAGTGTTTATTACCGACATAATAGAGATAGCACCAACAGAAATAACTGACTTGTAGCATTCCTGCAGATCTAGGTAAAGATTAGATCTATTTTTATTGCTTTTATCAGTCCACCATTTCTCCCTCTTAGCTAAGTGTTCAATTTTTAAAAAGCCACCTAAAAATGAACACACCGTTGCAAGAAGCATGGACAGCACAAGGTAATGGGCATAAAGAAATATACTGAAAGGTGCCGTTTAAAATACTGGGATACAACATGTTCTAACTATTTGCAACCTATCAAGAAAAATAACTAGGTGAAACTGCATGAGAACTTAATGAAGATGCTTCCTGAGTGTACAGCAATGGATGAAAAGGCAAGTGAGATGTTGGGTTGTGTTCAGAAGAGAAAAGAAATAAAATGGACAATACTATGAGTCTGTAGCATAAATCAACGGCATGTTCTCACCTTTAATGCTGCTTCCCGTGGGGGAAAAAAACAATTAGAAAAACTAATGATCTAGAGGAGGACAAGAATTATTATGAGATACACTGAGCCAGATTTTGGTTCCCACTCCACCCCTTATTGCCGCTTTGGCAGCAGGAATATGCCATAAACCAATCACAATGGCAATGGAGAAAATTCTCCTGCTGTAGGAGCAGTATAGGGGCAGTGTACACATACAAACCTACCTTACTCCCCTTCTCAGCTACCAGTATAGGTGTATGATGGGCGAATGAGTGCTGGGAACTGGCCATAGTGCAAAGAGTGACAGCTGTTCTGGGCTGGAGAGCTGTCCCAAGGCAGCCATGGGAAGGATACCATAAATTGCAGCAGGGTAGGAGACTCAAAAAGCCAACTGTCCCTCCCCACTCCTTCCTGGCTGCACTTTTGATGCTGTGCCTCCTGAGACGAGAGGTGTAGCACAGAATCTAATGCATTAAGTGGGCAGCTTCATACATGGAGAGATTAAGAGGAAGACGAGTCAGAAGAAATGATTAAACCAATCAATGGTACATAGAGGGTACTCAATATGCAGTATATTATGAGCCTGTGGAACTCACTGCTCTTTTTTATGGAACTTTCAGTATTGTCCCCTCTCTGAAACAGGATACTTAATTAAACGGGTCATTCATCTCGTCCAGCATAACAACATTTCCTATATTCCACAGGCTCTCTCTTTAATTACCGGTAGAAAGGAGTCATCAGGCAGCTCTTGTACTTACTAGTAGCAAGTTCTTTCTTTTAGTATCAACCAGATACTCCAGATATTTCCCTTTATATTGTTAAATCAGATCCACTCGCATCACTAGATGACGCCTCTGAAAGGCCACAAAGGAAAACCTTGATTCTTCTGCTATTGAAAACTCAGCAAAGGAATCCTGGTGCTGGTATAATGCCTCCTATGTATTGGGCACATACAAAAATGGATGGGTGCATTAGAGGCCAAATTGTGCCATTTAGATCCTGCCTTGCATAGGGCTTTCCAGGGGTGGCTTAAGAGGAACTGTGCCTCAGGGAAGGACAATGCCTCCCCAAGCTCCCTTGGATGGTGAAGCATCCTCTCCTGTTGCATCAGACCCATTTTTCAGGCCAGCACAGAAGGGGTGGGACCATAGTGATCCTCTTTTTCCACTCTTTTTGTGTGAGGTTATGCAGAGAGAGCGAGCAGTCACTCCACTTGAGAACTGCAACTGGCCCTTGTACAAAAGAAAGGAAAAGAAAGGTGCACAAAAGAAAGGAAAAGTCCTCTTTCCACCTCACTTACACATACAAACAGGCCTTATGTAGACACTATAAGCACTAGTATCTTGTGGCTTGCTTGGTTTCTTTGAGCTCTTTTCCTAGTATTTCTTCATGTCACTATTGATGATGTAGGAACCGCAATAGTTTCAGAGATTCTTTCTAGATAGGGAACCCATAGTATGGAAGCGTGCCAGAAATATATGCAAATTATCAGAACCCTTTGCCTCGGAGTGCAAAATTTACTTATCAGTCTTGACAGTTCAGGGTTCCATACAAAATTTCTAGCACTTGCTGCATCTGATCTGGTCAGAAATATTGTGAGAACACCTCAGTGACATTCAGGTACTTCTCAATTTTCCAAATGGATCTACACAAGCATACAAAACTGAAAACACAAATAAAATTATCCAAACATTTCTAAATCACATCGAGATTTAGTTCCAATCCAGATCAAGTTTTTGGGGAAGGGTTTGGTTCTGTTGTTGCCTTACCCACAACTTATCAATCATTCCAGTCCAAACTTGCATTTCTGCTTGTTGGAAAACGTCAGCTCTGTACATATTTGTTATCATAATTGTGTTGATCTCATATTATTTCAGTACGAAGAAGGGATCAAATTGAGAGTGGAAGAAAGTATTTCTCTTGAAATGCCCAGCCAGTTTGGCATTTGTAGTTGACTCCTGCATCTTTATTGTGGTGGCATACTTTTTCAGTGAGATTTAATTTCAGATGATTAATTTTCTCTTTCAAAGACTATGATACCATTGATCAGGACAGCATTTTACATCTCAGAAATGTGTTGCACTGTCAGTGAATAGGCTGATGGTTTCTTACCCCAAATGACAAAGAATATTGAATATCCCAGATATGTGAGGCTACACTTGCTTTATACCAAAGTTACTTGACAGTTGTGTTGATAATACCATAATGGATATTAGAAAAGATGGTGCAGAACTGCCGAAGATACATGATAATGCACCCACATAAATCTGAATAAAGGCTAAAATTCCTATGTAATCTTGTGAAGCCTGGAGATTGAATTACTCTCTCTGTTCTAGTAGTAATATCCCCCTGGTGAGAACAGAGATGCATCCAAAGTATGAAATGCCATGGCTACCTATACCTTGCCGAGGAATGAAATAAATAGTGTGGCTCTAATACTACTACTTCATTGCTCATGAAAGTAAAAACAAATCACAAGAGAAAATCCACCCAACAATAAAACAAAACACAAATGTCAAAGGTGAGTATATTGATTCACCTCCTGTGACCCTTTTATATTAATGGGGTTGGTATTTCAATTTTAAACCCTTAAGTATAGCCATCCATTGTGGTTATAGCACAGTCATTCATACAATAGCTACTACTCAAAATTAATACAACAGTCACTTTTGTTGCAGGCAAAGACGATTTTCTTACAAAGTACCTGTGCTCATCTAAGGCAATTTATTCCAAGGTCATAGAGTTTTGAATTGCTGTGTTAATGCACTGTAGATGCTTTTATTGTTTAAACTATAGAATGGGGGTAAATAGCTGGAGTTAGGAAAGGGAGCCAGTAAGTTATTAGGCAGTCTTGTGTTTGTGAAGTGGCAGCTATTAAATAGTGATATGCAACAACATATTCGTGTTACCTCTACAAAGGTAATTAGGGTTCTCTAAACCTGTTTGCTAAGCTACCATCCACTCCTACTTCAATTCCCTCCTACTAATGCAATTCAGCCATGTTGTTTGCACAAAGGGAGTTTAAACAATAAAATAAAATAAACAACAGACCCATCAAGGTAAGTGCATGCTATAAAGGATCATTCCAGCTCCACTCCTCTCAAAAGGCGCAGGCCCCAAATGAGTAACCACATAATCCCGATCTTTATTTCCTAACTAATATCAGGTCTGTATTTAGGGCTCATCCAACTTCATCTGAAGAAAATGGGGAACTTGGGAGGTGCTTAACTGGACCTGGCTGGGCACTGTTAGCTTTTCGGGGAAGGGACTGTGTCTTTCCTGCCCTCTGTAAAGCACCCAACATATTTCTGGGTGACAAATAAAATGATAATAATTAAAGTTGGGCAAAGTATTCATGGTGAATGATTTATTCAGTGAATGTTGCCATTTATTCAGTGTATTTTCCAAGTTACTCCATTACTGAGAGGTGGGATCAAAGGTTGCCTAGGGAGAGTTAATACATTTCCGAGCAGCATTAACTTCTGTAGGGGTGATGGTGTGATTTATGCTGATTTGTAAAATGGAAGGTGATTCCCCTTCCTCATCCCTTCTCAACTCTTGGCTTTGTTCACTCACTATTTCTGAAAGGGTCATATGATACACCAATGTATTTTCTCTTTGCCTAGTCTTCCATGCCTTTGCCCACATGACTTCTGTCCATTTGCTTCCTTCCAAATTGTGTAAGGGAGGAGAGCACATGGTACTAATCTTACATTAACTTCTGATTCTATTAGATATTTAAATGTAGTTTGAGAATTAAAGTGCCGCACCCAGGAATTCAAATTACTTCGGGGCTGATTCAGTTCCCATTGCAGCCAATAAAACTGTTTCCATTGGCTTCAATAGGAGTCAGATTGGAGCCTTTGTTTTTATTCTCATTTATCAGGTTTACCTTAATTTTGATATGTTTTCTGTGTCCTGAAGCTGCAAAGGAGTCCATTTTTTCATATGCAACAAATTCACATTTGTCACTAAAATACTTGTTTGAAAAATATCATGGACACACCATTTTTTTCTTTCCACCGGTTTCACAAAAATGAGGAGAGAAAAAAAAAGTTTGCTGTGTACAGTCTTATTAAATGCATGGTAAACCTACAATGTTTTCTTTCACCAAAACCAGTTGGAGATGGAGTATGCCCAATTTTACAGAAAGCAACACCATTATTATGGGAGGCAGTTATCTAGTGATTAGAGCAGGAGACTGGGAATCAGGACTCCTACATTTTGTATCTGGCTTAGTCACTAGTTTGCTCTGTGGCCTGCTGCAAGTCTCTTAGCTTTGAGTATGAGTTTACTCTCTAATAAAATGTGTATAATAATGCTCACCTACCTCACAAGGGTGTGAGGGTTGTGCAATTTAATGTATTACTCTTTGTTAAGATGAAGTCCCCATTGTACTAGGCACTGTACAGACAGATAGGAAGACACAATCTCAGCCCCAAAGAGCTGGACTAATTAATTAATGTGCATAACATGATTTGAGATCTTCAAATAAAGGTTTGCTATATAATCTTACACAAAGTACTATTTTATGAAAAATTCTGCAAACTCTGAATTTGAATTCATGGAATCTGATTAAAAGAAAATCACCATCCCTTTCTCTGTGAGCAGACAGGCTGGTACTGTGCATCATTTTAGAATAAAGTTTATTTCAGTCTCTGTACCTAGTAATAGATTTACTAAAACTCTCAGAACTTTAGCTGTAGTTCCAGTATTCCAGGACTTCTGAGCTTCTTGGGTCTGCCTCTGCCATTGTGTTGTACAGAACAGCAGGGTAAATGAAATCCACATTGGAAGCTGGATGTTTTGTTAGAGTGTAAGGAAATCTGCCAAGAGAGGTAGGTTACTTTACAAATCAAAACCAACCAACCAAGCCTTCCAAACTAATACTACAAGGGAGCTGAGAATTAATTTACTTAGAGATTTGCTAACATTCAAGGAGGGAGACACTTTGTAGTGCTGAGATCAATACTTCTGAATCACCAAAGAGGAGACATTCACAAGTACAGTTACCATGTAGTTATTTCATTTGGATGTTTGTTTTATGGTCACTGTTTTTCTTTAGAGTTTTTTTCAGTGGCCCAATATTTTCAGTACTATTCTGTGCCTAAAAGCCAAGAGTGAGTATATAACTCACTAGATGGGGTGGAGAATTGCATTTGACAACTGGATATCATTGAACCCTTCAGTTTTATATATGCAAACAAGATTATATTAAGAAGAAGTTAACACATCAGGCATTAATGTTTAAGGGGAGAAAGGCATCTTCATTTTTTTCCGTGATCAAATGAATAATGTGAAATCTTTTAAGGGATGACAAGTATATCATTAGGCTGCTACAATATCACAATAAACAGAATACAGCTAGTGAAAGAAAGTAAACATTATCTATAACACAATAATTCATGTGGCATATTCTACCATTAGTGAACAAACAGAGACATTATTCATATAAATAGGATTTTGCTGGGAAAGTTTGAAGATTGAATATATCCCTTAATGAGGAGACTGGCCTTACAAAACTCACTCACATGTGTAATCTTTACTCATGTGAGTAGTCTCATTGATGTCAGTGGACAACACACATGTATAAGGTTTAGTTACAGAACATTTGCATGTTAGGATAGTCTACATAAAACTGGGATTAATCAATCATAGAATCATTTGTGTCACTTCAAACAGCCTTGAGCTGGGGGAATTAGGAAACACATGTTGTTGAAGTGCTGTTGGCAAACTCATATTTTGTGTCTGATCATTCTTTAATTGTATCACAAATGAATAATCTTTTGTACCTAAGTAGTAGGAACGCAGAAGACATATTTCCTGTAAGTGACACAGGAAACAGCTGTGTGGCACTCATTCCAGTGATGGTTTTATTCTGTGCAGTCATTCTGGTTTTGCACAGGGAGGGATTTCAGTGGAATAGATGGACACCTAATGTGTTGAGATGAAGGATAAATCAGTTCCTTGGCTGCTGTGAGCTATTGGGCTGAAATTCAAACTTTTTCTCACATGTATACTGTACCTTGAAACCACGAAGCTGAAAAACCATGGCACTGAGCCACCAGCAAATTTAACCCTGGCCACACCCAAGAGAAACAGGCATAGCGGCAAAGTAGAGGATAGCAGGAGCTTTTATTAAGCCTAGATTCTGACCCAAATGTGAACCCATGGAAGAATCAAAATGAGGGGTAAACCCTCCACCTTGCTCCCTGCATGGGCTACCTGGACTTCAAGTCTGGGTGAGCAAGGCTATAGGATGGTGCCCACCTGCTTACTTCCCTCCCTGCAAAAGTGGAAGGGGGTGGGTGGGAGGAACTGTGGAAAAGGGTGGAGCCCTTGACCAGTTTAGGTGAGCTGAAGTGGGGTGATGGTCGTAGTAATTTTCCGTTGCTCTAGGCCAGCAGCAATTTACTCATGTCTTGGAACAAGAGGGGAGCAGGGAAAAGACTGTGCATCCCTGGCATCAGTTCTTTTGAAAGCATGCCGTTGGGGCAGCAAAGCAGTGTGCCACCCCTTACTATGAGGCTAGGTTCTTAGGAACACGCTATCCCTTACTGTACTTTATTTTTTGCTAAGGCTTGAGTATCAGAACCAGAAGAGAGGAGCTGGAACTCCTTTAAACACTCTTTTTTATCACAGCTATTTTAGATGTAATTTACACATCTGCGACTTAATGGGGAAAAAACTGTTTGTAAGAGCAAAAGAAAAATGAAATATTTCATTCAAGTGCATGTTTTGTACAGTATATTTATCTTTTCCATTTTAATTGTGCCATCCATCTAGCAGGGCAGGCATCTTATTTTACTTTGTTACACCCGGACAAACTACAGTGATTTCAGAAAGTGCTTTATAACCTTATCCTGTACCCGTAGTTACTCGAAGGAGTTGATTTCTTAATTATTTAGGAAATTAGTTGCCTGAGAAGATGGATGCTTAATGGGGATTATATTGGGGAATGCTTTCACACTGGGACAGTCAAAGAATTTTCCCAAGATGCCTACAATTAGGGATGCATTTGATTTAATTTACAAGCATACTTCTCACCTGGAATAGACTATCCTATACAGGGTCAGATTCTGGTTGTCCACTGCACCGGTATATAAGAGAAGAGGATCATGTAAGGAGCTTTCCTCTCACTAACGCTCACATAAATATTTTCTAGAAAAAAATGGGTTATGCTAATTATTATTACATTACTAATTATTTAGGTACTGAGTCTGCCACTCTTACTCAGTCAGGGTAGTATCTTCCTTTGTAAGTAGTTCCACTGAACCTGGCCAATCGTTTCTTCCTTACTTTGGCCCACTTCATTGCTGTGTTTGCCTGCCTGCAGGGATAACTTGAAGGTGTTGCCTTATTTCACAAAATACAATCTCTGTGGTTTAAAACCACCACTTTTGTGTGTATTGCAGCCTGTAATCATGTGCACATAGCAAGGCCTGCCATTGACTTGTCTCTCTGTTGGATACAGTTTTCAGCCATGGATGGGTCCTGTATTTAAGAACCCCTGTGTACAGCAGTGAGGATTGTGAAAGCAACTGTTATGGTACATTGTTTCCTGATGATCAGCCCAAACAAACTGGGACATGTTTCACCGTGAAGGGCCCAGTAATACATAATATGCTTTTCAGACACTGGATTGTGCACTCATATCACTTGTTTGCTTAATGAGAAGCAGGTGGCACAGTATCAATTGTGGCAGTTATTTTGTTTGATGCAAACTTGTTTTTTGTAGTTTATCATGGCTCTTTAATTTGCGTGTTACAACATCACTTTTCTCACCTGCAATTAAGACAGGAGAATGCCTTCCTTAGGATTGTTATGTGTTTTATCTGGGTGCATGCCTGCAGCTGAGCATTCTTATTAACTTGGGGTGTTTCACATGAGGAAATACAAACCGGTAACTTAAAATTGGAAAACTGAACTCCTAATTTATGCTCTAAGACAAAAATTTTGACAGGAGAAAACTGAGTTTTGTCTTTTTATTATCTGAAAAAAAAACCACTGTACAAATAACTCAGTGATTTTCCTGCTTAAACTTGTCTTTTAATGCATATCACATGGGACCTAGTCATACCTTCTGTAGGTAGAATCCCAATAGAAATGTGAGACCCTAGCCTTGCCCTTCACTCATATAGGATTCAAGGGGGCAACAGAAGTGCAGAGGGTTAGCTACATTCAGGGGCGGCTCTAGGTTTTTTGCCACCCCAAGCAGGCAGGCAGGCAGGCTGCCTTCGGCAGCACGCCTGAGGGAGGTCCACTGGTCCCGCAGATTCAGCATACCACGAATTGCCGCCAAATCCACGGGACCAGCGGACCTCCCGCAGGCTTGCCACCGAAGGCTGCCTGTCCACCGCCCTCACAGGAACCGGCAGGACACCCCCCGCGGCTTGCCACCCCAGGCGCGCGCTTGGAGTGTTGGTGCCTGGATCCACCGCTGGCTACATTGGTCATATAAACCCAGCTAAACCTAATCTCTCTACAGGGTATGGAGTCTGTTGCTCCATCCTCCCGCTTAGAGCATCCTGAGCACAGAGATGTTGTTGGCTAGTACAGCAGGGATGTTCTTTCAATCTGAGTGACAGCTAGGAAGACTGAATTGGTCAGTGCTTCACAGAGGCAGTAGTCCAAACCAACAGCTTCAAAATGAAACTGTTAGCTGGTGGAGAGGACAGGCCCATCAGTGTGGTAGGAAGCAGGGAAGAGGAAGAGACAGTCCTTTCTCTGGTCTGTAATTCACCTATCATTCCTCAGGTACAAATAATTTTAATTTGTTCTTCATTCATCCTTTGAAGGAACTCCAGATTCGGGCCTCACAAGTAGCTCTGTGCCCTCGCTGCAAAATCAGGACTATAGTCTAACTACTTCCTTCACCTACTATTTACAGGTTCTAACTTTATTAATTGTTAAAACACCTCCTTTCCATTTCTCTTGTTGCAGCCTGACTTAAATAAGGAGTTCAGTCTCTCAGCCAGAGTTATCTACATTCTCCCATGTCCTCCTTTTGTAAAACTCTTGCCGCTCTTAACTGTCACTGAATATTGGTTGCCATTCCCCTTTCTCTGCTTCTAGTGCAAATTTTCTTTTATCCATAAATCTTTGAGCAGCCCTTTACAAATCCACTTTGGGACAGTTCTTATTTCTTGAATGCTTTTTAAAAAAAATTATTTTCCAGAGGAACTTTAGGTTGGTAATGAGGGCTTTACAAAAGGCAACGGTGGAGGAATTTCCACAGAAATAGAGCTATGGACTATTCAGTGTGGGCCACATTATGACTCTCGTCCTCTCAAGCACAGGAGAGTAAGGAGTTCCCTTACTCTGCTACATGAACTATTTGTGTCACAGGTAGTAGTTTGGGGGAGAGAACACAACTGTTACTTGATCACTACTTGCATTGGATCGGCAAACATAGGGAATGGGCAGATTCTTGATCCATCCCCCCCTCTTCCAAAGCACTGGTAACTGCAGCTGAGGCAGTACATAGCAGAATATAAACTATAACAGGTAAAGGGCTAGCACAGCTTACATCTGCCCTGGAGCTAAAGGGAAGCAGGGACTGAATTGTGACACTCAGAGACACAGTGTCAGATCTTGCTCCCCTTACTTGTGGGAATAGTCCCACTGAGTAAGGTAAGCAGGTTTTCAGCCAAGTTTTTGAAGTTTGCATTTAGCTAATAAAACATTCCCCTCCATAATCTCTAATTAATTAATTTCCCACTGGAAACAAAACAGTGCACTGCATGACAATGTACCAAGGATCCCACTTGTCTGAATACTATGAATCAGAATCTGTTCAGACACGTACATTTCCACTGGTCTAAAGAAATGCATTAAGAGCTGCAGCCTTGAGAATTCACATTAGAAAGAGTAACCACTAGATGTCATCATTTTAACAGGCTGTCATGTGGCCTTTAATACTTTTAAGATCTCTTGAATCCTTATGCTAACCCTGGACCACAGTTTCTTCTGCAAGAATCTTTATCTGCAGTTAACACAAAAGATTAGCATGTGGAGTTTTAAAAGTAGGTACACAGCTGGAATAACAATAATATTTTAAAAATAGAATGACACTCAGGACTTATCTTCATTGTGCACATCTACCCTCATCTTTCCTGTATACATCATTTTTGTGAAGAAAAAAGTTATTTTGATTTTGAATAAAATTTAGCAGTCCAGACCTGGAGCTCCTCTTTCCATGTATAATGGTGAAGACGCAAGTTCCATAAGTCACACAGTGAAATAGATGACAGGGCCAAAGTACTGCTCAATGATATAAAGTTCTATGTCTGGATTTTCACTTTCATCAATAAAAAGAAAAAGAAAATAAAAAGAAAAAAAAAAGAAAATACAGTAGCTAAATATTTAGTCTAAAATTTTGAGCCTAACTGAGCTTCTATTATTGCACATAACATTTTGTAGGCACAGGTCAATGGAGGCACAAAGATGCACCTGCAATTATTTGTGCCCATAAACAATGTGAAATAGACATATAAGTATCTGTGAGTGCACATCATAGACATCTAAAGGACCTAAATTCTGAGTCTAAAGTTCTCTCTGCTTTGGGGAAATTCTGCCTTCTGAATGGCCAATAACTTATCCTGGCTATACACCATGGGTCTAGCTGTTGCAATATCTTAGCTGCATGTAATGGTCTGACCTATTTTTGCACATTGAAAGACATCACAAAATATGTGAACATAGCCCCACAAACAGCTGTTGGGTCTAATTAAACACAGAATGAATCAGTGCAGTTTTGTAAGTAGTACCAAAAGAATAAATATGCCTTCTTTCAGGGTGCTCTGACTTTCTCTTCTAACTCTAGTTGTGCAACTACTACTTAGAAAACAAACATGCCCACACTGTAATGTAATTTCAGTCTAATTTTAAAATGTAATCATCTTAAAAAAGAATGGTATTTAGGCTATGCACATCTGCTGCCTCGCTACCCCTTGTGCTGCTGGGACTTAGCTTGGCATTCTCGGAAAAAGAAGAAATAAGTGGTTATGAAACTATCCTTTGCCTGCATCTCTCAGCAATATCTCCAAGCAGCACTTCATATGAAGTTCATCAGTATTCTCCACCTACTCTTATTTTTTGATAAACCAACTGAATCAAAACAATAATTACACTCTATTCCCAGGGTAAAAAGTAAAATGAAACAAATGAAAGAGGCTTTTCTCTGGGGGAGAAGAGCAGGAAATGGATGTGGAAAAGGTGCAGGTGGCTGAACTAAGCATTGATGTGGTGTTGTTGAGTGGGCAACAGAAGTTTGGAGTAGGAAATAGGCAACCTGAAATAATAAACGAGGTATTTTGTAATGTTTGATTGTAATAACAAGGTCCAGATTTTGGTAAACTTATGTTTGATAATCACTTATGTGAGTGGTCTGATTGACTTGAGACCACGTTTAATGTACACCAGTGTGAGTAAGGGGGTCAAAATCTGGCCAAAAGTAGCTTTATTTGATTTCAGGGTTTTTTTTCTTCCCTGTTATTGAAAGAGCACAGGACAGGGAAAAGAGCATCTATTAAGTCATAATCATGGCTGTTGCACTGGCTCATTGTGCAGTTTTATGGTAAAATTTTCAAAATTGGTTGCCAAATATTTGGCACATAAGTCAATTTTAGGGAACGAGATAATAGTGATTTTCAGAGTTGCTGAGCACCCACAGCCCCCCTAATTGTCCGTTTTTAACTGAGGCCACTGAAAATTATTAATTCCATTAAGCACTGTATAGTTGCTGTCATTCAAAGATTTTAAATAAACACACACACACAGACACACACACACATACACAGTTCCATATAGTAATTAACAACAAAGCAAACCATAGGAGATGCTGAATACCCACAGTTTCCACTGATTTTCCTTGGAGTTGTGATGGGTGCTTCACACTGCCCAGGATTTAGACCATTACTAACAATATACGCTTAGACAATTAATAATGCTTGCAAAGTGTTCTACACCTGATTAATCTTCACAACACCTCTACAACACAGGTCAATATTATCCTAATTTCTCTTAAGAGGATGTTTACACAAAGTGGATTAGGCCGACCATAATTTCCATACCTGGTTGCTTGAAGTTAGACATCAAAAGCAAATCTATACTGAGGCACCCAAGAAGAGGAGGTCTGGTTTTCAGAGTCACTGACTTTAGCATTTCTGCCACTCAGGTGTTCATCACTTTTTCTAAAGCAGTGCGGAACACTGTTTAATAATTAATTATTTATTATGTATTATTATTATATATTTGATTCAAATCCTACAAACCTTAGTCTAGCTTGAATAGGACTTGCCTGAGTAAGGACTGCTCAGTCTGGTCTATAACATATTAAAAAACTGGACTTTGTTTTAAGATTATATGAAAACACAGTTGCTTGATAGCAGCAGTAAAGATACCGATTATCAGATATTGAGTCTATGAACATGTGACCAAGAAAACACAGGAGACATGGTGACAGCTGCAGCGTAACGCACTTAATTTGCTAAGTTAGTTAGTCTGATTTACATTATTTAAATATAATTAACTGTATCAAATTAAAAAACATAAGAACTTAATGACAGAAGGTAAAAGCCAAGGAAAACTGCAGCACTCAGTAAGGCTCACCTGCTGCAGCCAAAGCATTAAATGTATAGAAAATGGATCATTTTGTTATATAAATTATCTATAAAGAGTTGCCAGTTTCTGAAGTGCCTTCATGTTCTCTTTAGCTTTTCTAGTGAGACATATCAGTATGTTTCCAATTTACATTGCCGTGAGCTGTGTGCGCCAGGGGAAGGGGGAAAATACAGCGATTTATATTGGTGTAATCCCTAAAAAGGCATAGATTAGTTCATGATTAAGTATGAATCCATGTCAAACATTACTCATGCACACAAATTCTGTCAAAATATTGTGCCAGGGAATTCAGACTGAAGACAGATTGAATACTGTCTTTAAATCACCTTATTGTACTTTAAATATTACTTCAATAAATTATAGAAAGAAATATCAACTATGGCTCAGAGGAGCTGTGGTCAAAGACACATAACCTACAATGTGAGTGCACAGAATGAG
Organism: Mauremys mutica; assembly: GCF_020497125.1. Lineage (NCBI taxonomy): Eukaryota > Metazoa > Chordata > Testudines > Geoemydidae > Mauremys > Mauremys mutica. Next base: position 49,100,080 of record NC_059079.1, on the reverse strand, counting down.
TTAATAATGGAGTTTCAATATTAACCATCGTTCCTGAATTTTAATTTCTTTTTAAAAAAATATTATTTATTTTTAGTTTACAACCTTTGGCCCAATCTGCTCCTTTTGCACCACTAAAATGGTACAAATAAATGGAAACTGCCTCAACTCGTCTGGATATGAATCTAGCATAGTTGGACCCTAAACCACCATTTTCCTGGCAGAGGACAAATTAGGGCAAGGGGCAGAAGGTAAATGGGTCCAGAGCACCCTGCCCTCTGACAGTACCCAGCTAGTGGATATTCCTTTATGGGCGGACACCAGCAGGTGGGAACTTTACAGCAGCTCCAAAGAGCTGTTAGTAAAATTAGGTAGGTTAAACTTAGTATCCTGGTCAAATTCCAAATCGAGTACATTCTGTCAACCTAAAATTCCCCCTGCAGTTTCAATTGGGTAAAACATCCTTCATATCCTAACCTAAATCATCCTGTAGTGTTTTGCTGTTTATGGTGCAGTGCTAAACAGTTATCCTGCTGCATTTCACTGGTGAGCCAAAAAACATGTATATTTATAAGGGAGAGATGTCTTTAATAGAAAAATCCAACATTTAAATTGTCATGAAATACCCTGAGTGTGTTCAAAAATAGTATGGAAAACTGCTATTGCTGTTATACTTGTATCCTTTAAAAGAATATATCAATTAAAAATTAAATAATTCCTCATCTGCCAAATTTCAGCCCTGAGAGAATTTTTATGAGTATGTTAGGGGGTTGTCATATGGGAATGATGACAGACCCTTGGTTATAATGGTGCTGGGGGGCGGTGCTATAATCTATTATTATATGACTGTTTCAAGTTACATGAGTAACTTAAAAAGCCTTCTTCATCTGTTTTAATACAATCGACATGTGGTAGAATTAAATTAATCTAATCTATGCCAGAGGTAATAAAATTAATGAAGATACTCACGTACATTTAATATACACGTGGCACTGATTTTTACCTTGAACAAGCAGCCACATAACACAATCTACTCTTTCTGAGCCATGCAAGCTACTTTTGCTAGTACCATTAAAGAAAATGATCAGTCTAAATAAGATAAACAGAATACTTAGTACAATTCAAAAATTTTTCTTGCAAAGAGTGCAATACTTTACAGGTGGATCTTACTTATAGACCTTCAAGTTAATTTTACCATCTGCTTTCAGATGGTCTGCACAATTTAATCTCCCTTTTGATTATGCCCTAAATAGGGCTGGAAGATATAAAATTGAAATAAGTCTATCTCAAAAGTCTAAATGGAGCAAGCAGATTGTCAGGAACAAAATGAACCATTTTTTGCTGAGATGTGGATAGTGATGAATACTAGTGTTTCATTTCAAATTTCAGTCAAAGTGATGACCTGTTTTTCATCTCCCATTCACTTTTCATGGGTTTAAAAGCAGTTCTCAGAAATTGTCAGTGACCATTTAAAATAAGCAACTTATAAGTAAATGCCTTGTCAGTTTATATTAGAATTAGTAGAGTGATTAAAAAGCGGACTGTAATTGTTTGTCTCTTATATTTTGATGTAACTTTTATCAAGTAATTAATGGGAATATTTAATGAGTTTATGAAGCATCATATATTCAAATTAGGTTCTATTACCAAAGGCTAGACTAGCTTTACAATGGTTATCCAGCACATTCTGGAAATTGGAGAAACGTAATAAATGCTTTTATAGGATAAAGAGGGATATTGATTAAGGAAACTGTTATACAAACGCATAGTTTATGTATATTGTTTGCTGGCTTTTAATCCAGATTTATCAATCATTATTAACACCTAACGACCTTACGACCCAAATAAGAAAACACACTCCCAGACACGTGAACAACAAACTGTCATTGCTAATATTAAAGTCACATCACTCACAACGTCTGCAAAATGGATGAAAAGGTCAATGTATTTATTATGGGCTCCTTATTTTCCTGGAGTGTTCCCTTTCAAATTCAATTATCAGAACAGTCTCATTCTGATCCCCTTACAGGGCTATACAGAATTACCCAACAGATGAGTTCAATAAATCTGCACCTAATCTGCAGTTTAAATCTTTAAAGTGTAACCAGCTGGCATCTCCAGAATGAACTCATTTGAGCATCAAGTTCTCAAATGTTTGTATAGTTGGGATTTTTCTTACACTTCCAATTTCCAGGTAGTTACCCAAACCAGGTCAGGAAACTGAAGCAGTGGAAATTTCACAAAAAAGCCTGTTCTTGAGGATTTCCATCCCGCTTCTGTAGTCTCAGTAGCCATGGGCCTGGCTCAGATAAGCGTCCCAATGCTTGATTACTTTTTTAAATCTAAATTATACTATATATTCCTGTGAGGTTTGTCCATCATTATTGTTGTCCGTTCTATGCTACTACAAGAAAGGATTCGTTTTATTTAGTTCTTTTGTTGCACGTCGATACTTGAAATCAAAGTGTGTACAGTGTGCATTCACATCTAATCTCCAGACAATGTACTTACCACTTCCTTCTGTTACCATTTCTTTTCACTGGGATGGGGGTTCGATCGGCCAGCTGGAGAATACAGACCTCTGGAATCCTTAAGGGCAGGAGGAGGGACCCTTCTCCCTCTGCATTCGTATTATCCTCATGGAGCTGGGTGAGGAGAGATGGGGTGGGAGGGCTTGTGACTTGTTACCCGTAACTGGTGCTGGATTACCTATGCTAAGTCTCTTGGCATGCCTTGTTTAGTCACTGATCACCTGATGGGGTCAGGAGGAATTTTTCTCACACTTCAGATTGGCATGAATATCTTTTCCAATACATGTGGGAATTATTCAAGGGGCATTTTGGCATATGATATTTATTACAACTTTTTGGGGTAGGCGTCCAGTATAGAATTGCTGTGGTAACAGGATCCAGCCTACAGTCACCAAACAGTAGTATAGGAGAGGGAAGCCTTTGTTTAGGACCTGCTGTGGTATGCAGGAGGAGGAGGTGTACAAATTGAATGACCCTTTCTCAGGATGCTGAACTCTTGCACTAGTCAAGGATGGATGGAGATTTTTAAGCCTATGGATTGGATTAAAAGCAGGAGCTAAGGTTAGTCTCCCCATGTAAAATGGGGACTATACACCCAATGATACATTCCACACTGGAGTAGGTAATTAATTAAAGCTGATTGAAAAGTGGAATTTATGTTCTGTGGGTAAATGCTGACATTTCAAAATTTGTTTTCATTCTGAATTATAGTGAAAAGTCAAAATGTTGCCATTTTCCATGAAACTAACATTCTGAAAATATAGAATTGTGTCATTTCAATAATGTCAAAACATAATATTAAAAATATTATTTTATATATGCATGTAACATTAAATATACTATACATAATGTTAAATTAATATTAATTGCAATATAAAAGTCTAAACAAAATGAATCAAAACAAATTCAAAATTAAGCCTTTTGCTTTATCAGAAGGAAACATTTTGACATTATGAAATGAAATGTTTTATCTAAAATTTTGTCAAAATCAACACGTTCCTGAAAAACATTTTGATTTAGCCTAAACTACATTTTCTGAAGGAAAACTGTTGAGGCAATTTTTTTACCAGTTCTATGTTTAGCCTTTTACAATAATTTGTGCTTATTTAAGTGGTTAAATAAACCTAAGTCCTGCATTTAAACCATACTAAGTGTGTGTTGTGTCTTATTCACCTGTCATGCTTACATCAATTCCTTCTGATCCCACTTACTGTTATGGCAAGGCAATGTAATTTTTAATTAAAAGAAAGAAAATCAATGTAAGTAGACAGAATTTGACCCAGGGATGTTATTTTTTTTGCTACCTGTGGGCCACAGCTCTCTCTGAGTGCTCAAACTCTTTGTGTTTTAAATTTCCTATTTAAATCTTAGTTTCTGTCATGGGATCTTCTTTAAAGACAAACACACACACAAAAATTGGAATATCATTCCCCTTCATGCTAAAGAAAATTTCCAGGAGAATTCTGTTCCCCTGCAGTTATGCTTCAAAAAGTTAAACAGCATGCATGATGCTCATTATCAAATGCTCAGAACTTAAAATATATACACAGTGGGAATGTGGGAGAGACTTGTGATCTTTACAACCCAAATTTATTAAGCATGAACTGCGGCCAATAACTAATTACAATCAGTCTTCACCACCCAGGAATAAGATGCTTCTTTTTGATTAGATGATCCACCAGTGTTTAGGAGATTGCTGATCTGACAGCAGATAGTATTATTAGGATTTGAGAAACAAGTCTCAATACAAAAGAAAGGAACATGATTGAAAAGGCTCCAGCAGTTTTCACCATCTTTCTTGTATGGGATCGATATTAATTTTTTCAGGAGATGGAGTGATGATGAAACCATTAAAATTGACTAGGTACACTACTTGTACACACATCTTCTACTGAAGTGTCACAGGTGAGAGAAGTAGCAACATTTGGATGGGTCCCTCAGCACCAATTTAAAGTGAGTCCTCTCCACCCCCTGGGTATCTCCCTCATTTTGTCTTACTCAACCAAAATCTCTAATTTCTTCTTCCTTGTGGCTCTTCTTCTCATTTCATTCCTTAAGGCTGGTCCAGAACAGGAACTGCAGACAATAGGTGGTCTGTTCACGTCTCAGGTGAGGCAAGAAGAAAAAGAACCCAACCCAGAGACAATACAGCTTTGTTTGCTTGCCTCTGGCATCAACCCCACATCCAATCACTGGTGACTGATCCATCCTTCCATTTATAACATCTGTTTGTGGCCCACAAGAAAGGCTGACAAACTCTGCTGCTCCATCCCAACTCACCCATGTTCCTCTCACCAGTGGCTGCTCTAGTGGCCTGAACAAGAGATTTGGGTGTTGGGGGAAGCAGAAGCAAATATTTTTCTAAGAAATTTACTATAGAACACTTATGAACGATTGTCTGAAATTAGTAAAAGCAATATGGAAAGTATTTGTACATGTCCTCCTGTCTGAACAACTCAAGTTAAGAAAAGAAAATATCAAGTCAGTGAAACATTAGGGACAGTGAGAGTATCAAAATAAATCGATGTCAGTGCTCTTTCTGATAGGCAGAACCATGCAGATGTACTGTTGTATTATTTATCAGTCTACAGTCCAGGTCCTGAGCCTAGCCTTTTTCATTTATGTGCAAAGCAGGGGCATGTAGAATCACATCAAAGTAATCTAAAACCATGAAGGTGAGCAAATTGAATGGGACAATGGTTCTTCCATACCAATATATGAGGAAAGTGTAACTGAGCAGACACATAGATGTGATAAGTCTGGCAACAGGTCAGCATTCAGATGTGGTTTAACCTGACAACTAAAAACAACAAAAAATCTTTCAAATCTTTTCTTATAACAGCTAGTCAAAAGAATTCTACATTTTGAAATGCATGTTGCAATTTTGGGGCTTAATCCAAAGCCCATTTACTTACAACAAGGCCTTTGATAAATCAACAGGCTATAAACATTTATTGTGAAATGTGATAGTATATAATAATATGCTTTAAAATAATCCAAATTATTGCCATTCCATTGTATGAAATCTCATACTCCTTACTGCCATAGAAGTCACGAGTGTTATGTATCCCATAACACCTTGCACTAGCTGAAATAAGCTTTGGCTAGAGGAGATAGGAAGACTGTCAGTATCAGGACATATGATTATTTCCTCATAGCAACAGGAAAGGAGTTAGTCACACAAACCTAGGAGGTCTCTTCCAGCCCCTTAGTACCTGAAATGCAAGTGCTCAGAACAAAGATAAGGGTGTTTCATGACCTGAAATGCTTGGGTTCAGAACAAATGATATAGGGGTAACGTCATGGTACCAGAAACAAACAATTAAAAAAGTAAATAATTAACTCAGTTTCACGGGATGTATATAGTACCTTTTACTGGTAAACAAGTAGAGCATAAACAGACGACTTTAGGGATGTAACTTTAGGGAGCACACCTGTGAACAGTGAATGTAACATCGCTGCACGCTGCTCTTCAGAGACTGGGATTGTATAGTATCTTTTCCATGTACCATATTAATAAACCTGATTGACATTGGTTATTTCATCTCTTGAGTATATTTCATAATGAAATAATGAACCAAAGCATGGCCAAGCAATTGACTATACAATTTATCAGCACACTGATAGCAAGGGACTGGATTAAGTGCCCCATGTGGTCCCTTCCAGGTGTTCCTACATGGACAAAAGATACCAGGTCAGGTCCTCAGCTGAAGTCAATGGATCGACTCCAATTTACACCAGCTGAGGATCTGGCCCTAACAAGCTGTAACATGCTGCTGGTGATACCACATTGCCTCAGCCAGAGTGATTTTTGCTGGTGAATAGACTGTGTGTCTGCGCCCAGTCACTCCATTCTGTCTTCCTCACCTGCAAATTCCTCAAAGATCTCCCAGCCCAAATCTCACCTAGCAGGTAACAATCAGTGAACTTGAGTCGCCAAGCTCCTTAATGATATATCTCTGCAATGTACAGCCCCTACCACAATGCATTCACAGAAGACATAAAGTGCATTGCTCTGTTAAAGAGTCAATACCTCACAGTTCATCAGTTTAGCTGGGATAAATATACCATTCCCTTCTATCACAGCACTGAAGTGGTTTATAGTAAAAGTAAAATACGGCTATTAACAAAAGAGCATGGCTTAAGTGCTACCAAGTAAGAGAGAGAAAGGTAGAGATGGTTACAAGCAGATAAAATGAAAACGCATCTAAAAATCTAAAATTTAGTTTAACAAGATATGGTCCTTGTTCAAGTTAGTTTCTTTTACACAGTCTCCTTTCCAGCTTTTTACTGGCCGGCCTGGCCAGGACACATTACAGAGACCAATCACTTGGTTTCTTTGCCTCCTGAAGTGAAGGATAAAGATCAAGTCTCTCTCTGTGTTTCTTATATCTCTAAAGAAATACTTTTGTCTTACAAGTCAGGAAGGCCTCCTGTGGATTCAATCTCCTGTGTTTCTCTGGAGTGCAGGAGCCATGTTAATCCTGTCTCTCCAATTCAGGAACAGGATGACACCCAGTGATTTATCTCAATAGCTTTGTTTACTTCTAATATGTAAATTGAGGTAAACCCACATTCCTTTGCATAGGACAGGCCCGTTTATCAGTTTTACCTAGGCAAGGCTGACTTGTCTTAAATATGTTCTAGTAACATCAAACAGAGGGCATTAATAACTTCATATATCAGTTCATAACTACATTGTACAGTGATATTAATAACCAGCATGTTATTAGGTTTCACTTGATGCCTCACAAGGCATATTTTGTTCAAATATCATTGCATTGCAGTAGTGTATAGAGTGAGAGTACAGGGGTGCCAATGGTCAGAGGATCTGATATGTCTGGACTCGGTAAAATCCACAAAGTTGTTCATGTATAGTCACTAAGTACGTTTGTCAGAGAAGGTGCACTACAATATCATCTTGGATACAAAGAAATTTGATGGATTAGAATTATAGTGTTGAAATCTGTTTGGAAACAGTTTTATAATAAAAGAAAATTTAGGATATCAAACTTCCTCAGAATCTTTTTCTTAAACTATATTTCAGTTTCCAAAGCATGCATATATTGACAGCTAACTGTATGAACAATACAGATTGTAAATATTCTGGTTGATACTTATACAATAGTTATCAACCCACTGTTCTTGTACCTATCCAAAAGCTGTTAGGCCCAAGAAGATAACCGCAGGTCACAAATTCTGCATTCTCATTTTGAGAGACAACCAAGTAACTACAAAAAGTATTGTACACCTCAGAATTCTGCGGGTGAGAATGCTAACAATTTGGTTGTTAGACAGTAACTAGGTAGTTAGATCACAATAACATAAAGGAATTATTAAGAATGTGTGATGTAGTTTAGCAATATTTATGATTAAATGTGGAGCTATGGAAAGATGGAATGCCATATATGGTAATGGGTGGGTATTAATCGTCTTATGGTCATGGAAATTGCTCAAATATGGCTATATATCTGGAAGGTTACATAAAGCTGAGGTATAAAATGTTCAGTTTAATTCCATTTTCTTAGATTCATTGGGTCCCCAAGACTGTGTATATTGAATGAGGACCTCCCTTTTGATAGCCTCCACTTACTTTCCCTTCTGTCTTTGTTTCCAATGGTCTCCATACAGTTCTTACATTTACATATATTGATTTTCTATCATTTCAATTGCATTTGTCTGTTGATAAAGTTCATTTAGTGTATGTGTTTCACCAAATTTTGTCTTCTCAATTAACTCTAAGTAGCTGCCTGAAAAAGAACCTGTCCTGTGACAAGTGCATGTTGCAGCCCATTAAGTAAGTGTAATAACTGATCAGGCTACAGCAACATGTATCATATTATAACTAGCCTCTTACATACATATCCTGATGTGTGAAATATTTGTACTTATGCCGCAACAGTATTTCCCCCAAAACTACACAATCTGTATGATCAGGAAGGGAGAAATTAGTAGCAGATAACTGACTCCTACAAGACAGATACATAGGGCAAAGTAGATTCTTTCTATAAAATTAAAAAATGCCCGTGCCCTGGTATGCCTGAGTCTTATTTCAACTAAGAGAAGGACACACAGCAGTCTTTTTCTGTAATTTAACTAATTCATAAGGTCAGTGAGAAAATTCAGCAGCAACCAAGCTTCAGTGTTTGGCACAGAACAAAAAACACTATCTGAACTAAGACCAAGGACCAAAGTTTGGAACTGTTTGGAACTCCCAGATCCTACCTAGCAGAGACTCCTCCAGAGAAGTCCTTCTGGAATCTGATCCATCTTCAATATTTCCCAACACAACAACGAAAGGATCTTGGACCTGCCAGTCTTCTGTCATCAAGTGAGCCCCCTTAACAGCGAACTTCAGGCACAAACTCAACAGAAGTAAATATATGGTCTGGAAGACTGATCAACCTCCCTCAAAGACCTGATCTTTAGAATACTTCTCAGGACTACTGAAATACAATTGATATGGTGTCATAGTAGCGTAAATAGTTTTAAGGTATTTGAAGTTTATTTTTAACTCTTATGTGCATATACTTTGGTTTTGAATTTATTTTATTTTTGTTATAATACAGAAGGGAGATGTGGGATCATTATAGAGTTTCTGGCCCTCCACAGCTCCCAAAGAGGACCAGGATGTGTTGCAGTGGGAAGTTTAATAAACACAGGAACTTTCTTGTAGGGAGTTCTCCAGTTGCTGCTTAAAGCATATCTCTTTGTCTATATGTCCTCACACTACACCAAGGAGCTGAAAACTAGGGCTTCCAGGCTCTCAGCTACTCAGACAGGTGCAATGGCAGTAAACCAGGCATTGACTACCCATTGGAAGGGAATAATTTCATTTGGAACTATACATAAGCAGTATAGTTCCACCTAGCCAGAAGCTCCATCTGAGTTTAAAAAGATACATGTTACTATTAAACAGGGAGGGGTCAACATTTCTCACACTGTTTGGAAGTTTGCCTGTGAATTGCAAGGGCTAGTATTTTCCATTTGCAGCACCTGACACAGATCTGTGGGCCTTTTACTTTTCAAACTGATTGCTGAACTGAAACACAGAATTAACCTGGTGCCTGAGTGTTTGTTATGAACAGAACCTTTTTTTGTTTAATTGCTCTCATATTTCTTTGCTGGATTCTTATTGCTGACAGCTCATCACGTGGCCTGATTGAGCTCTGCTCTTAGTTTTGATGAACTTTTTTTTCTGGTTAGCCATTTTCCTTCCTCTCCACTCCTCACTTTTTACAGTGCTTCACCAAGTGACAGCAGATGACTTACCTGAACTTATATCTGATTATCATTGTCCATAGGGTGCTGAAAGATGGAGGAACCCATTCATCTTTGATAACGTTACCACCTTATCTGAACACCTCCCAGCCATTCATATATTTATCCTCACAACACCGCTGGGAGGTAGGGAAGTGTGATTATCTGCATTTTTCTGACAGGAAAGTGAGGCACAGCATCTAAGTATCTTGCCCAAGGTCATTCAGGAAGAATGGAGTGGAGCAGGACATTGAACCCCAGTCTCTTGACCCTAGTCTCCTAAAAGTATTGGACCATCCTTCCCCTCTAATCTAATTTCTAATTCAGTCATTGCTATTGCAAAACATGTTTGTAACTAAACTGGTGACATGCTCCCATTTTTTATAGTCCCGAAAAATCCTGCTGGGATATTAACACACTATAAAAAAACTGTCTCTAGAAAAACATCCAGGATTGCACCAAATTGTATCTGATCAGCTTTCAGCAGATCTGTCTAAATGCTCTAGTGTAAAGGCAGAGGGGATTATAAGGATTTGAACTATAAAGAGGAATTATAAAAGGACAGCAGGGGAAAATAAATCTCCAAATTGTGTTGTGAAGTGATTTTCTCTCATGAATCCTCCTCCCAACCCATTTGGTGTGTTCTAAGGCTCTAGGCAATCACCAGAGCTGAACACACTGAGCCCACTTTTGCTTTCCGTTACATCTCTGCCACACATTTGGTGTGAGGCAGAAGATCTTGGCACTGAATACAGACGAGGGCTGTGCTTAGTGGTTAAGCCAAGAGACAGAGTGTCACAGTTTCCGAGTTATAGTTGCAGCTCTGCCACTAACAAAGCGTCACAGATCACATAACCTTTCTGTGTTTAATTTTAGCCATCTGTAAATAAGTGTAATAGTGACTTAGCCACCTCACAGACTTGCTGCAAGTGCTTAATTAATCCATTTTTTGCAAAGAGCTAGAAGATCCCAGCATTAAGTTTCAATATGAGTATTGTCATTGTCTGGCAGTATGGAGGGACTTCTGTTCAGGAAGCATATGAGGGCAAGACCCTTCTCTCTGAGTACCACGTGAAAAATTAACCATTTAGGCTGGAAGAAGATGGTGAATTATTCTAAGTGTGACTTTAATCTTCCTTCGCTGTATTTCCTTTCTTGGCCAGCAGTTATCATTTGTATTTTCATTAAAGTGGTCTCTACTTTGGCTTAGCTTCCCAACTTCTCAAGAGCCTAGAGTCTTTGATTCCTGTACTTTTAAAAAGTATAGGTATAAGCATCTATTGAAAGGGGGATTTTCCCATTAACAAGTTAATCCATATTTTTGTTTGTTTTAGTTTTGTTTAACAAGCACACTGAGTGAGGAAAAGGTCCCACTGCTTTTAGCAAAGGACTCCTGAGCTGCTAAGCTCTGCTCAATATATTCCAAAATCCTTGTTCCAAGCTTAAAAAATGTTGTTACTTGCTGCAGTGTGGACCCCCTAAGTGATGTGGGAGTGTACACGGTGTAGGCAGGGAGGAGAAGAGCAAAGCTGTCTCTTTTGATGGGCTCCCTGAGTGACAATGGCAGGGACAGAAATGCCTTTTCGGAACAATAGTGGCATCAATCTTTTCCCCCGGTTGTATGCCACTTTTCACAGTTTTACTCCCCTTTCCTACTACCCAGTTATTTTCCTCTGACCTGCCCATTAGTACTGCAACAGCTCATGCTAGCTACCACCGCCAATTCCATTCCCCAGTGGCTCTGTTTTACTGTCTGCTGTCCAGCAGGGGGAGCAGAGAGCAGGGAAACAAGGGAGGAGAGCTGGCAATCCCAGTGCCACAGGCAGTGACAATAGGTGTGTAGAAGGGTAACTGTACTCAGAATCTGCATCCCAGCTGGACGTGTGAGAGTTCAGAGAAGCTGTAGGACATCATGGGTGGGGGCAAATCCTGAGTGTTATTCCCAATGCACATGACTTGATGTGAAACTATGGGGGCTTCTGGGCACTCACAAATGCACAAGGGACTAGAGTCCCACCAGCAGCCTGCCAACTCTCAAATACTCACAGCTGCAAGGAGCACCAGGAGCCTGATGTGAGTGGGATGACTAGTTCCTCTACAACCACACCCATGGACTCATATTATGGGGGCACTGGGAGTGAAATTCTGTCCCCATTGAAGTCAATGGGAGTTATGCCATTTAACAAAGCCTGAATTTTACCCTTGGTCTCCAGTGGCCCCTGACGTGCATCCAGCAGTGCCACATAGGGACAGAATTCCATCAGGACTTTCCAAGGGCAGCTGATAATGGCTACTCCCTTTGAGTAGAGAGCCAACAGCAATAGCTTCCGGGAGCACCAGGACTTGCCTTTACTGTTTCATGCACCCATATGACATCAGCAGCTCCAGACTTCAGGAGCTTTTATGGCAGTGCAGGAAATGGGCCAGAGGGCAACAGTGTGGTTGGGAAAGGGAGATTAGCTAATGTACTAGCTCATTTCCCTGACATTGCGGGGTCCCAAGCATTTGTGCATCTCAATCCCTCCTATTCTCTGCCTGCGGCACATAATAAATAGTCTAGTCTTGTGTGGGCTGTAATGCTTCGATCTAATTTCAACTGTTTGGGTATAGTTTGTGGGTGCTGGGTGGTGTTTCTGGCCTGTCATATGTACCTCAGACTAGATGGTCCGTAGTCCCTGGGAAGGAATACTGCTAAAGGTTAGATTAGTGGCTGAGGGTTGGAACTAAGCAGTGATGAATGGGTGAGAGTTGGCCAGAATGAGTGGGACAGAATCCACAGAAGAATGGATAGAAGAAAGTTACTTGGAAACAAGGACTCCAGGGACACGTGGAGCCACGTGACAAGGCTCCTGCCATAGTACCCAGTGGGCTATTTTTGATATTGTAAAATCATGCCACTAAGACATGGCAATATGAGAGGAAAGGAAAAGGAGAAGAAACTATTCACATCTCTTGCCCCATCTCTTTTATGTGGATAAAATTTTCCCCTGCAATTTTGTGGGTACAATTAATTGTTGCTGCAAAACTGTGCCCAGAAAATTAGAGATTATCTTTCAAAATCAGATCTAGTGTCTCTAGATACTCCTGGATAAAAGTGTCCTGTACCTATGTTATAAGTCAATTACAAATTCATACAAAGATATTTAATATTTTCTAAGTGAAGTGTAACTGATTTTTTCTCCCAATGTGTTCTTGTGTTATTGGTGTCCCAGCTATAAGAACAGCAGTAGCAGAAATAATGGTAGCCTCCCGGTCACCAATCAAAGCTGAATTGTAGAAATAACCTGCTGAGATTCTAATACGCTAAGGGGAAAGTTTTCAAAGCAGCATGTGTGAGACTTAAACACGTGCCTCCCCACTGAGGTCACTGAAAGTCATGCCAATAAAGCAGGCACACATCACTTTGAAAAAGTACTTCTCAGAGCAGGAACCACAGAAATGGTAGTTAACTTTTTAATGTTTTCTTTTTCTTTTCCCATTAGGTTTGACATGTATAGAGATGGAGCTTATTATGAGATTACCATTCCACAGCAGCATACTGGGGAGACAAGATCTCAGTGAGGTACAGAAGAACACAGACATCATATGAAAAGAATTCAGCTTTTAGATAAGGTTAGCATTGGCACAGCTGTATGTTTGTATCCAATAGCTCAGGTATCTTGGCGTTGTAGACTAGAATAGAATCAATGCTCATTGGATCTATGCAGCAGCCCTTAAGAATATGGGAAAAAACAATGGGAAAACATTTCTCATTCTTACTGACTTTTGGCCAGATCCTTAGCTGCTGTAAACCAGTGCAGCTCTGATGACTTCAATCAAGTCATGCTGATTTTCACCCGCTCAGAATCCAGCCCTATGTCTTTAGGACACAGGATGTAGACTGACTTTGTGGAATAGCTGCAGCAAGTTGTAAATGATGTATGAAATAAAAGTTCTGTTCTTACCCAGTACACAAAGACTAGGACAGTCCAAACAGAGGTGCTATGTTATTTCCTATTTTAGCTAAACCAGACACAAACAGGGGGAGAAGAGAAAAGCAGCAGCAGTCGCACTGGTGAATGTATAGCTAGATGTCCTAATCTAGATATTTTGGATATTTTTTTTATTTGGCTTTCCAACCTTGGAAAGCACCCATCTTCCCTGACATGAAGCACCATTTCCATAGGTGACTGGTAATTCTGGGTGTCTTCATTTAGGGGAGCCCAACTTGAAACACTTGGGGCCTGATTTTAAAGATGCTGAAGAAATGCAGCTCTAGTTGACTTCAAATGGGGATGTGACTGCTCAGCACCTCTGAAAAACAGGCTTCAGGTTGAGAACCCCAAAACTGAGGCATGCAGTAAGACTCTTTTGAGAGTTTTGCCCATGAAGCTTTTGTGAGAAACCTGTCAAAAGTATTACATAAAGCTGGGGAAGGCAAAACACTCAAGGAAGGAGAACAGAAAAGAACAAAAAATGTAAATACCAAAAATATCTTTTTAAATGGTAGACTCCCTTTTTGGTCAGGTCAATTGGGGTGGAGGTGGGGGTGGAATATTTACATTCAAAGTTCCACATTTTAATTGAGTTTAATTTTATTTACTTACTTCCTCCTGGCACCATGATACAGTATTGCCTGTCTCTAGCTAATAAACCACGGGCAGACTATTGGCTTGATCCTGCAAGGTGCTGAACATCCTCAATTCTCACTGAAGTCAGTGGGTGTTGAAGGCTATCAGCTACTCCCAGGAGTGCTCAGCACCTTACAGCACAGAGTCCTAAATCTGGAGAATTTACCTCATGACAGAGGAAGGTAATTCTGAGCCTAAAGAAAGTCCTGCAAGATTATGGGATTGAGCAATATTTTACACAAACTGTCCTATCTTGTAAATGTGTATTGAGAGGTAGGAGGATGTAGTTGGTGAACCGATAGTAACATAACTGTTCCACCACCCCATCCTAAAATATCCTGACTTCTCTAAGGCTCTAATCCAGCAAACATTTATGCACATGCTTAACTTTATTAGACGGAGTAGTATTGTTTACTTCAGTGGGACCAGGTCAGCTCATCTCTACTACACTCAGTCTTCAAGCCTCAGAAGACCTTGGCCCTTCATTTATTATGACAGTGTTGCAGTGGAGGCCTCACCAAACCACACCTCTATCCCTAGTGTTTAAATAGAAGCTTTAATTTGAAATGCAAGATCCATCAACAGTTAATTAAAAGCACAGAGAAGAGTTGGTGAAGATCCTCTGCATATATTTGTCACATTGTTAATTAAGCAATTATGAACTAGGAACCTGTGTGTAATTATTTATAAAATGGATAACATTAAATTCTACTTACCCAAACTAGGTGAATTATCATACACTGCAGTCATTAGACCTAGTGTTAAGCCTCAAACCGAAAAATTAATTTTAACCTACATTTATTATGTGCTATAATATATAATAATTACTCATGTAGCTGTTGCACTGTGAAATGAAATGGGACACTTTTCATTAGCTGGGTCTAATTTACTACAGGTTTTTGATACTACGTTGCTGTGGGTGGATGTGATTCTAATTAGTTGGGTGACAAAGGTCAGGCTGTAATTCAGACACTCCTCTACCAGTCTCCCATTGAAGAGTGAAAGAAAACAGTTAATATTTAAGTGAATTTTCTTAAATAGTGTTTTGGGTTTTTTTCATTGTGATATTAAAAAAATATAGTTGGAAATGCCCTATTAATCTCTTCTCTGTTCTGCTATGAAGCATTGTGATATGTAGCTAGTTCTTCTAGATGTATTTTTGAATACATTTTTAACACCAAGAGCTGCTGATTTTTATTCATTAAACATTGCCACCAAGAAGGACAGGCATGAGAGTTTAATCAGTTTTATTTTGCTGGATTTTTTTTCAATTTCTCTACCCAATATTTTGCACTGTGCTGTACAACCTGACATCTAGGAAGCAATATAACTTTCTTATTAAGCAGGTGATGAAAGTAATATACATGAATGAGTGTCCTTTACATTCTAGTAAAAGTTTTAAAAGCAATATGTGGACAGAAAGCACTGAACACCTCTATTCTTCTGTTAAAAACACTACTATTATGGTGGAGGCTGCAACCCTCCACTGGGACTAGGACTCCATTATGGTGAGTGAAATACAAACAGAGATGAAGAGGCATTTCCTGCTCTGGAGGGCTTACAGTGTAACAAACACAAATGGCTGATGGATTGGGAACAGGGATATAACATCTAAGAAAATGAACCCGGTGAAAAGTGGGGACAGATTTGCAAATTTTGTTGGTGATGGTTTTATTTTTATTTGTTTTGGGGGCATGGGAGAGATAAGGTGATGAATTTCTAGGAAAGGGGAAATTAGTCAGAGTAGATGAGTCAGTATGGCTAGAGGAATAGAAATCCCCTACGTCTGGAATGTGTTCTCAACCAGGTCACAATGAGCTAAAGCAATATGATGGTGCATTGTAAGTGTGAGCATTGCCGAACAGATCCAAATATGGATGAACCAAATTTCAAACAAAACCTATTCTGCCTTTGTTTTTTTGAAGGTTAAACTACTAAAGAAGCAGCACAAAAATCTCGGCCTTGCAGCTTGAGTTAAAGAATGTGTTGTAATGCTTAGCAAATGATCCTGCAAATCACAGACACTATGGAGGAGATAGAGAAAAGTCACCTCCTAGCTAACAAACCAGGGTATGTGCAGAGCTATAGAATAGGTGGGTGACAGTGGAAATTCTCTCAATCTCTTGTTCTGAGAGAGAGAGAGAGAGAGAGAGAGAGAGAGAGAGCGAGAGAGCACTAATAGTGTTTCTATATCCACTTGACAAAGAGTCCAAGGAATTTCCAGATATTGATTAGGAAACTCCTTTCTTACCATCAGTCATTAAAGTGGCTTTTCCAATATTTCACTGAGTGTGCAGTAGAGGCAGTTAAATGTAGATAAAACCCATGAATGTGGACAATACCATCAATACAAAGCTGAGATTTCCTCCACACATACGCTTTCAACTTTGATAAGGGTTGTAAAAAATTGAGTCAGCACTTCTCCTATCAAGACAGCCTACTCCATCTTGCCTGGGAACGAACACCTCAAACATTAGAAGTTAGTGATAATCAGTCTGAAATGGAAAATCAGAGAATAGGAAGCAAATTCAAGGTTATGGGCTGGATTCTGCACTCAGTTGTATCAATGTAAAGGAGTAACTCCATGGAAGTCGGTGAAGTTGCAGCAGTATAAATGCCATATAACATTTTAAAAAAGAATGTTAAGGTGGCAAAGTCAAGCACTCAAATTTTAGGAAATGCCAGAATTAAGGTTGTCTGTGCAATATTAATTATCCCTCTTGTGCATATGCATTATTATACAATCTTTAATTATATGATCAAGCACTAGTTTTTCCATAGGACTGCTTCATTCACTGCACAGTATAGATAGTGCTCACTTACTGAGCAGCTATTCAATATTTAGTGTTCTCCCCATTGTACAATGTGTCTATACTCTATATACTGTATACCAGCCAAAATCTGCATGGAATACAGATTTAATTATTGCCTCATGGACTTTTCTATGGGTCTCTCATCATAGTATCTTAGGCCCTTAAATATGTTTGATGATCTGGGACTTAGTCCTTTATAACTGTTAATGACTTCATCTTCACAACATCCTTGTCCAGTGAGGTAGTATTATCCCTGTTTTACACATGGAGAACAGAGGCACAGACATTAATGATAAAAACTATCAAAGGTGTCAAATAATTGTAGGTGTCCAATTTGAGACCTGATTTTTCAGAGTCCTTAGTATTTTATTGCACTATGTATGTTCAAAGAACAGTTCCCGTTGACTTCAGTTGCACCATGGGTGCACAGTGCTTCCGCAAATCAGACCCCAGAGCTGTTAGGCTGTATACAGAGAAAATGAAGAATACACAGTGGCCACCAGTGAAAATTTTGGTTTACATGACCCTTGCCCACTATCATAAAGGAACTCTTTGGCAGGGGCAAGAATAGAATCCAATTGTCCAAGGCAGTATTCAACTGTCTTAACCATGAGATTGTCCTTTCCCTTCTTGCCATTCCCTGTTTAATTCACCACACACTGCCCAATTTCTCTTTCCCTAATCTTGTTCTGAGAAAAAGCTGGACCATTTTAGCTGAAACATTCCCAAAAGGATTCAGCCTGAGGCAGACTCCCAGTATGGAAAATTTGAGCTTGAACAGTTAAAATTTATCAATGTTATAAGGGTCTGATACAGCTGAAGATCCTTTTCCTTCCATGCTACTGTATTTGAAAAATAGTGGAGAAGATGCCATATACAAAAAGTATTATTTATAAATACTTTAACACAGATCCAGATATTTCATATTGTCATGCAACTTCATCCTGAACCGATGTTCACCAGATGTACTTACATTTTGCAAGGGCAGTGACAGGAAGTGATCCTTCTTTGTACAATATATAGTTAATTCTGCAAAGTGCTTTGAGATTTGCAAAAGTCTCAGCATAAATTAATAATAAAGTATCCTTATTGACTTCTTATTCAAATACAAGCATAATATCTGTTGAGAATAATTACACCCTTCCTTGTCTTTTCATTTTACATTCAAAGTACAGATGTGTGGTATGTAGCTGGTCTAAACAATAAATAACTTCCACTTGTAAAGATCCCCTGTGACTTTTACTCTTCTGTGCACATATGTCGGTTTGCAAGTTTCAGAAACATCGCCACCACTCTATATGGTAGAGGAGTACAAATTCCTCCTCCCCCACATTATGACTGCATTTTCAATGACACCTTGCAATTAATGAAAACTGTACATTTGAAACCCTTTGCTGACTTTGAAAATCTTACCCATATAATACTGGTATCTAATATATGACACTTTCTCAGGCTACTTTCTTCCAGTTTAGAGGCCTAAACGGAAGCGAGAAATAGAAAATTGAAAATGCCATTATCCCATATTTTGAAAAGTCTACGAGGAAGAAGAGTCCCCCCTATAAAGAACGAACACTTTACTAGTCCATTTAGGGCCTAGTAAGCACTTTGAAGTCAATGGAAACACTCCCATTGATTCCAAAGGGCTTTGGATAAGGCCTTTAGGTGAGCGTGGCGTACAAGGAGATAACTGTGTTCTGCACTGTGATGTTAATCTGTCTAATGTTGCAGTGCATTAAAATTAATTGTGCTAATGATTGTGTTGAAATGAGGGTAAATTATGTTTACTAGGGTGTAAACTCCGGTTGTAGGAGGCAGATTTTTGCCTTTATTTCTGTAAAGTTGAAGCTCTCCAGATGGAATTAAAATAATTGATGAGATTATGAACTGTACCATAATACATGAAAGCATAATGTATAATGGTTATTGATGCAAAAATCAACTTGCAACATTTAAATTTATATCTATCGCATACTGTTATTGATATCCAGTTTAAAATGAAATAAGGAACTGAAATAACTTCTTCTTTAGTTCATAGAAACTATAATCTTCAGCATGATCTCTACAGCCTATGATTTAAACTATTAAGAGACAGATCCTCCTTCCATGGAAGTCAGTGAGAGTTTTGTCCTTTACTTGTGTGAGCAGGATTAGACTCTAAGGACCTAATCCAAAACTCATTGAAGTAAGTGGAATAACTTCTATTGACTTCAGCAGGTTTTAGATTAAGCCATAATGGACTGGGGCTCACAATTCTGACTGGACTTATATCTGCTATTAATCCTTTTTTCTTTTTTTTCCCCCCCATATGGCCAGATATTCAAAAAGGTCATTTGAGAATATGACCACTTAGTGTTTTTGAAAATGTGATTCCAGTTGTGAGTGCTGAGTTCTTCTGAAAATCAACCCATAGTACTCCTGGGTCAGGGTTTTGTTTATTAGTTTGTTAAAAGTATCTACTGATAGTAACCTTAATTATTGTCCTTAAAGAGAAGATATGCAAGAGAAAGGGTGAACATCCTGGGAAAGCTATCATAGTTGTCTGATGTTTGACAGTGTCTTTTAAAAATGGCTTTGGATAATAGCATTACGTGTTGGCTGAAGACAGTAGCGTACTGTACACAGCTGGCTGCTTTTCATAGGCTTTTCCCCCCTGTAGCAGGGTGGTCCCCTGCTCCTGCCCTGAAGGGTTAAAAACAGCTCTGGGAGGGGGCTGTGGCTGGTGAAAGCAGCTTTTAGGCTGGGCTGATTGGGGGAAGTGGCTGCAGCTGGGGCCATGCCCCAAACAGACTCAGCTGGCCCTATAAAGGCAGAGAAGCCAGGAGCCCAAGAGTCTCTCTCTTTGTAGAGGGAGATGGGCTTGGCTTGGCTGCAGGGACCTGAGCAGAGTACCTGAGTGAAGCAGGGCTGGGGACAGGCTGAGGAACTCTAGCCTGGAAAGCCCCAGGCTGCGGCCTAGCAGAAGGCCAAGGAGTACTGGGGGTTGCAGAGGGCAGCCCAGGGGTAGGCCAAGGCAGCAGGTCCAAACCCAACCTTGCCAGTGATGAGTAGGCTGATTCTGCAGTCTGCCCCAGGGCGCAGGGGGCTAGACGATGACTGGCTGTAGCCATACACTGAGGCAAGGGGGGGATAGTGGGTGGGGGTTCCCTGGGGAGGGGAGACCCTAAGACTGAGGGGTTTATTGCCAGGGAGCAGCACCCCAGGTAAAAGAGGCACTGGGGTCCAGGGAGGGACACAGGGGCCAGAGGGCAGGCGGATTACCAGCCTGCAGAGGGTGCTCCGGAGCTGGAACGAGCTAATTCCCAGAAGTCACCAGCAGGAGGCGCTGCAGGGGTGAGTCCACTCCTCTACATCCCCTCTCCCCAGGCAAAAGCTTTTTAATAAACAATCAATAACTGAGTTAATGTATGCCAAAGAGGCAC
Source organism: Mauremys mutica (assembly GCF_020497125.1). Lineage (NCBI taxonomy): Eukaryota > Metazoa > Chordata > Testudines > Geoemydidae > Mauremys > Mauremys mutica. The sequence goes on along the minus strand of NC_059079.1, from coordinate 49,079,468 downwards.
CACACTTTTTTTTTTCACATTGACAATAACTTTTTAAAAAAACAGCAACAACCAAAAAAAAAAAACAGTTGGGCCTTTCTTCATGGTAATGTCAACAATTAAAAGGAGGAATCCCTTTTAAAAAATAAGTTCAGAAACCAGATTCTGCATCCTGAGCTTCCCAGGTTAGCACTGCAATTCACAGCACTAGTAGCATACTGCACTGGTAGAGTGCAATGGGAGGGAGTGGTTTAATTACATTACTAGTGCAGAAGTGAAATCCTGCCCTGCATTGTGCCAAGGGGGCAGAATTTCTGTGTGTGTGTGTGTGTGTGTGTGTGTGTGAGCGTGCGCGCATGCGCATAGCAACACATTTAGCTGGCATCTACCTCCAATATGCTAATTATGGCCCACATAATACACTTGCATGCTAAAATCAGCAGAGTAGGAAATGTTTTTAGGAAAATGTGTTTTATTGGTGTTATGCTCCAATTTTATTGGGAGGAGACTGTAGCCACATACATGACAGAGTGCACTGCCTTATGAAGGTTCATGTGGCATATGTATGTTACTGAAGGGAGAAGTTGTAGAACTTTGTAATGCTGTGGTGGTATTTTTCTGTTGTCATGTATGTCTGCACCACCATCCATCACTGAGAAAGCTCTAGCAGAATTAATGCTATATGATCATTTACTAAAATAGATTTGTGTAGCCAAAGAACCAGATGTAAAAAAATATACAGAATAAATAACCCACAACATGTGTGTTCCACGGTTCTATGCCTACACCTCAGGGGCTTGTTAGAAAATTACCCAGAATGAAACAGAAAAAAATATGCTGTCAAGACCAGTAAGTAACATACCTGGTAGAAATTAAAGGAATTTTAATGAAGAAACATAAGTAAGCAATTATACTCGATAAATATTCAGCAGTGGGGAAAGTCACTGATCCAACCCTATTCCAAGATGAGAAGTATGCAGGCCAAAAGATCATCATAATCTTGCCCCTTTCTAGACTGATGCCCTGTAAATCCCACAATGCCCCCGAATTGTGCAGTGTTCCTGCATAAGGGCTTCTCTTGAGGTGAAGGGGGTGTTTATAGAGGGGGTAGAACATGCTTGTCTGAACTTAGTGAATTCAGTTCCTCTCTTTGTTCCTCTCTGCGGTGTGAAACAGTAGGAAGCATTGTTACTGCTGCTGTTTGAACAAAATACACATCTACAGTAGGAAGAACAGGAAACATGCACAGATAAATAATGGTATTACAAGAGTCCAGGGGGGAGAACTGCCATAAGAGGATCCTTTATACCTTTAATTTCATCTGTTCATCTAATTATTCATCCTCTAGTTTCTAAGCTTCATCTAAAGAAACAAATTACAGATCATTCTGAAAGCCAGAAAGTGACTTAACATTTAAATTAAAAACCACTCCTGGCTTCTTGGGTAATAAGGAAGTGCAGTAATGTAATTATTGTAAGTAGGGTTTGAATCTCCAAAGAGTTCATAAGAATCTTGCTTCACAATACTTCGGAAAACATACATGAATAGCCACAGTCTGCAGTGCATAAAGCACTCCATGGGGAAGTATTTGATACTTGCTGTTTATTGCTGATAAAATTAACAGCTGTCTTAAATACCCTTAATACACCTGCAAGCCCTCTAGGAAATGTTTTAAATTTGAAAATCTACCATTTTAATATTCCATCAACAAATATGAAGTGAGGTTTTAATATATGATATATTTTTGCATGATGGCCAAGGCACAAAACAAGATTAAACTAGCTAGAGACATGAAGGGTAACAAGAAAATATTCTACAAATACATTAGAAGCAAAAGGAAGACCAAGGACAGGGTAAATCTGTTACTCAGTGAGAGGGTGGAAAACTATAAGAGAAAATGTGGAAATAGCAGAAGTGCTCAATGACATTTTTGTTTCAGTTTTCACCAAAAAGTTTAGTAGTGATTGGATATCTAGTAAAAATGAGGATAGGCTAGGATCAGAGGCTAAGGCCCTGTCTACACTGGCAAGTTTCTGCACAGTAAAGCAGCTTTCTGTGCTGTAACTCCCGAGGTGTACACACTGCCAAGCCACTTAGTGTGCAGAAACTGCACAGTTGTAATGCTCTAAAAAAACCACCCCAACGAGAGGCGTACAGCTTTCTGCGCCAGGGCTACTGCGCTGCGGTGCCAGTGTAGACACCACGGCAATTATAGCACTGATATTGGCCTCCAGGAGGTGTCCCACAATGCTTGTGCTCGCCTCTCTGGTCATCAGTTTGAACTCTATTGCCCTGCCCTCAGGTGACCAACTGTCAACCTCACCCCATACATTCCTTTGCAATTTGAAAGTCCCCTTCCTGTTTGCTCGGTGATGCGTCCCATGGTCTCAGCACATCTTTCCAGGTGGCTATGCCAGCTCCACACACCAGGTGATCCCCCGCTTGGAGCAATGATGAGCTGCTGGACCTCATCGGCATTTGGGGAGAGGAGGCTGTGCAGTCCTAGTTGCACTCCAGCCATAGGACTTATGATACCAACAGACAGATTTCACGATGCATGATAGAAAGGGGCACTGACTGGGACACATTGCAGTGCAGGTTAAAAGTGAAGAAGCTGAGGAACACTTACCACAAGATGTGGGAGACAAACCGCTACTCTGGTGCTGCGCCCATGAGCTGCTGGTTCTACAAAGAGCTGGACGTGATGCTCGGTGGTGACCCCACCTCCACTGCGAAGTCCTCTGTGGATACTTCGTTGGCTCACGTGCCAGTCGAGAGTGGACTGAGCCAGGAAGAGGGAATCTTGGATGAAGAGGGGGAGGGGTGTAGCCAATCACAGCAGTCAGATCTTGGTGAAGTGCAAACAGGTAAGTGGATCTGATTTTGTGACTTTCTGAAGTGCGTTGTTGGGGCAGGAGAGTTGCAGAAAGCAAGCTTGTCTCCCACTGCATGCCTAGTCCGAGCGACAGAACAGGCTGTTTATAGACTCCCTCAGTTCAAGGGCATCTCACTCAGAGATCTCAGAGATACTGGGCAATCCACTGGCACAGGTTCCTTGGGTAATTTTCCTGTGCCACTGTGCCATCACGGGGGAGAGGAGAACGGGACCATTGCTGCACACAGACGAGCCACATAGGGGCAAGGGCAGAAGCCGCAGGCTTAGGGAAGACCCTCCATTGATTCCTGCTCACCCTCAGCAGCGAGATATCTTTCATAATGATCACATCCTGTAGAAAGTGTGGGGGTAGGAATGATTATCAGGCCCCCCTACAGTGCTGGCTGTACCCAAGAGCCACGTGTCCAGCATATAGTGATTTACCCTGCCCCTGTGGCTACTCACCATATTGGAGGTCTTGTGGCTTATGTGTGCTTGCCTGAGGTCAGCCAGTTAGTGACAGCTGTGAGAGTACTGGCTGTGTTTTAAACCACTGAACCAGTGTTGTCTGTGTTTCAAACAATACTACTTCTGTAAAATGTTGCATTTAAACTTCACAGAGAGTGAAGCCTCCCTCTTTGTTATTGGCAGCAGAATGGCTGTGCAGAATTAGAAAGCGGCTGAGAAGAACTAAGAAGGACTTTCTCCGTGAGGTTATAATGCACTCCGCAGCCAAGAAACAGGAATTGAAGGAGTGGCAGGACAGCAAGAAGAGGGACCAAAAGGAGAATGCAGCCCACCAGAAAGAAGCCACGGAGCACCTTTTAAACGTTATGGAGCGCCAAGTGGACACACTCCAGGTGATACCATCTCTTCAAATGGAGCAGCTCCATGCCCACACTCTCCTGCAGCCACTGTCACAAAACTCTTTCCCATGTGCCCCTACCCCCCCGCCAATACATTCTTATCAACCTACTAGCTCCAGTTTCTACCCAAAGCATTCCACTCCTCCCTCCTCACAGCAGTGTTGACTCCCACTACCCACTGCACTCAACACCCATCCCTCTGCAGTTTGGCCCTGCTGAAGTACAGCACCTGTTGCATTGTACTCCAAGGAAAAGGTTGGTTATGATCCCTGGACATACACAAATCTGTAGCCATTCCAGGACCCCTCCTCCTCTTAAGGCCTTCCCTTCCCCCAACCCCCTCCCTGCTGATGTATTTTTTCATTTGACTCTCTCCTCTGGTTATTGTCTTTTAATAAAAGAATTGTGTTGGTTTGAAAGCAATCTTTATTCTATTAAGTGAAAGCAAAAGGAGCCCTGCAGAGCAACATAAAAGTATATTAAGCCCCCTTCTTGCATCATGTGCACCAATCACCTCCTAGCATTACAAGCACTGCACTCCCAAGCATAGCAATAAATATTGGTGGCTTTCAGCTTCAAATTGCTGTCTCAAGGCATCCCTGATCCTTATGACCCCATGCTCTACCCCTCTAATGGGATGTATTAGCAGGAGCGTTGTAAGTAATACACAAGAAATAATGACATGCTGATTAGGCCTCAATTGGAGTATCGTGTCCAGTTCTAGGTGCCACATTTCAGGAGAAATATGGATAAATTGGAGAAAGTCCAGAGAACAGCAATAAAAATGATTAACAGTCTAGAAAACATTGAAAATATTGAAAAACATGTTTGTTTAGTCTGAAGAAGAGAAGACTGAGGGGGGAAATGATAACATTTTTCAAGTACATAAAAGTTGTTACAAGGAGGAGGGAGAAAAAGTGTTCTTGTCAACCTCTGAGTAGACAAATAGCAATAGGCTTAAATTGTAGCAAGGCCAATTTAGGTTGGACATTAGGAAAATCTTTTTGTCAGGGTAGTTAAGCACTGGAACAAATTGCGTAGGGAGGTTGTTGAATATGTCATTGGAGACTTTAACAGCAGGTCAGACAAATGCCTACCAGGGATGGTCTAGAATACTTAGTCCACCTTGAGTGCTAGGGAATGGACTAGAAAACCTCTTGAGGTCCCTTCCAGTCCTAAGATTCTATGCAGTCTGAGCAATCATGAGGCAAGGGAGGGAGAAAACTTGTTCACCTTAGCCTCTAAGGATAGAACAAGAAGCAATGGGCTTAAACTGCAGCAAGGGAGGTTTAGGTTGGACATTACGAAAAAAGTTCCTAACTGTCAGGGTGGTTAAACACGGGAATAAATTGCCTAGGGAGGTTGTGGAATCTCCATCTCTGGAGATATTTAAGAGTAGGATCGATAAATGTCTATCAGGGATGGTCTAGACAGGGATGGTCCTGCCATGAGGGCCGGGGACTGGACTCGATGACCTCTCGAGGTCCCTTCCAGCTCTAGAATCTATGAGTCTATGAGTTTCAGGTTGCAAGGAGAACTGGGTGAAGTTCATAGATTTTCCAACTAAATGCTTTGAGACAAAGACTGCGGAAGGAAGAAAGGGAAACCCAGTGTGTGGTCAAGTGGAGCAGACAATGAATAGGGAATCGAGAGACCTGGATTTTGTTGCCATATCTGCTAATGACCTGCAGTGTGACCTTGGGCAAGTCATTTTGTGCCTCTATTTCCCCTCCCACACTTTGTCTCTTTAGATTGTAAGCTCTTTGAACTAGAGACTCTCTTACTACATGTTTGTACAGAGCTATTCAGTGGAAAGCTGCTTTATAGAAAAACAACATTCATATAACTCTTTAAGCACTGCCCCATTATCAAACCCTCCTTAAATTTGGCCTCTCCTTCCCCTCATTTCTGTCTGGCTTTCTCTTTTTTTCCCATTTATCAAACTTCTGATGCCCACATATTACACTGCTTAGAAAAATCTTAAAACAAGTTAAATCTTCCCTGCTGAGCACCAGTCCTTTTAGCAACTCCTGCAGGGGCGGCTCTAGACATTTCGCCGCCCCAAGCACGCCTGCAGGAGGTCCGCCGGAGCCGCGGGACCAGCAGACCCTCCGCAGGCATGTCGCCGAAGGCTGCCTGCCTGCTGCCCTCCTGGCGACCGGCAGAGCGCCCCCCTGCAGCATGCCGCCCCAAGCACGCGCTTGGCATGCTGGGGCCTGGAGCTGCCCCTGAACTCTAGAGCAGAAGAAATCCTGATAATTATACTCCAACCACCATCTTCCTGTGGAAGTATTTGCAAGTTTCCCTGGAGGAAAAGGGATATGTTTCCATAAACCAGATTGATAGAACCTCCGTCTGGTCTAAATTGCAGTTTACAGTGTTTAAGAGAAGGCAGAGAGCCCAATGTCAGATTCCACTCAGGTCATTGCTTTGATGAAAAGAAATTGACAAGGCATGTTCTGAAGAGACAATAACTACTGGGTAGATGAGTTTGTTATAATGCCCCATAGACATGACTGAATAGAGATAAATAGAATCAAACTAGCTTATAAATGGAATTTTATTTTAAATGCTGCTGAGAAAAAACAATTTACAGAAAATATGTACCTTGCTAAACCAATTTCCGGCTAAGGTTATATTCAGCCTAATTCTCTTAGCATGTAGGGAATTTACTGAATCTTAAGGAGGTAAAGTACATTTATCTCCTCACCTGTTTTAAAACAGAATGCCTGCCTTTACTCTCTGTTTAAGCAGCAAGACTTGCATGGCTACTCTAACATTGGTTTAGTATGCTGGAATGTTGTCTAAACAAATGGCGGAGCACAGGATGATGTAGAGAGGGTGAGATTTTTCAAAGCCTCCTAACGGGAACTGTGCATCTAAATTTCTTCCTTTCAATGAGAACTGGGCACCCAAATCCTCTAGATGTTTTTGAAAATCTCATCCAGCATAACTAATTCTTAGTAGATAAGCCAAAAAGCATCTGAGGTTTGTTGGCCGGGATACACCCAAGTAGATGTTTTTGGACTAATGATAATACCCTTATCCTATCTCCAATTTGTTTTAGAGAATACATTAAATGTTCCTGAACCAATTATGTCTGACAGAAAAATTGCTGTGTCTAAAGCTCTATAAAAGGGTGGGAGAAAGTTCATAGTCATTCAAGTTAAGCTAAAATCCCTTACCACCTAAATAGGATGATATTGAGGATACTTGTGAATGCTCCTGTTTCTGTATAAACTTGTTAGAGATGTTTCAGAGTAGCAGCCATGTTAGTCTGTATCCGCAAAAAGAACTGGAGTACTTGTGGCACCTTAGAGACTAACAAATTTATTTCAGCATAAGCCGAAGAAGTGAGCTGTAGCCCACAAAAGCTTATGCTGAAATAAATTTGTTAGTCTCTAAGGTGCCACAAGTACTCCTGTTCTTCTTGTTAGAGATGTTATCTTTCCTGGTACTTTTAATATTTATTACTACATTATATTATTGCATCTTATTGTAAGAAATTCTTTTTTCAGTAAATTAACTGGGGAGTTGTTAAATAAAAGATGATTGTTTTTTCTCATTTTTTAAACTTTTTAGTATGGTTATGAAAAGCTAAAATATCATATTGTGTATACTGTGATGTACGTTATAGACTCTGCATCACACGTTATAACCTCTCCATCACACCCTGCTAGTCTAAAAGCACCTCTAAGGAGATTCATAAATCTATCCTGTTTCTGTTGGCCCTGATCAGTATCTATGACAGGAGTTGCCAAACTTACTGACCCTCTGAGCCACCTACAATAATCTTCAGAAGTTCAAGAGCTGCAAGACACACACAACCTGCTCCACAGGGCAGCACCTACCAGGGTGTGGGGCTTCTTCCCTGATGCCTCCCCCCTTGGGCTAAAGCCCTTTTTCCCACCACCCTGCCACAAGGCAGAATCCCCTACTCCCACCAACTCACCACAGGGCAGAAGCACCTAACTTCCCCCCTACCCAGTCTTGTAGGTGGAGAATGGGGGGAGTTTGTGGGGGGTTCTGGGAGCTGCATTTTAAGTGTAAAAGACCTGCATGCAGCTCACGAGCCACAGTTTGGCCATGCCTGATATATGACCGTTTCTCAGACACATCCTGGATGGCCTGATGCCAGTTCAAGATCAACATGGTCCAAGTTTCTTATTTGCTCTCCCAATGTCTCTCTACCTATGACCTTCTACATTACTGTGGACAACGTAGACTCATAGGAATAATCTTCAACTCCTCCCTCTCCTTTCCACACACATCCTGAAAATCTAGCCCTTCCTTTTCCATCTCAATAATCCACCTCCTCCTCAATCTCTACCTCCTACTCCATAACATCAATGATCCTCACTCTATCCAAAATACTACCGCAAAGATTATCTTCTTCATTACTTATTCCCCTCTCAAGGCTCCCTGTTGCCTACCATTCTAAGTCCTTGCCCTTAAAGTCCTGCCAGCACTTCCCAGCCTACATTTCAGATCTCTTACTGTGTCTTCCTTCCTCTCCAATGATACCAGATTCAATACCACATTTTCTGTCCTTCTCCCACTCACATCTCCATTTTGACTTCAGTACCCACAGTGCATAAAGTCATACACATGAGTAGGTGTTTACAGGTTCAGGGCCAAAGTTAATGACTTTTTTCTGTGTAATTTTATATTTTTTTGGTGGCTAAAAGGATTGAATATCAAAACTTTCCCTCCTTCTCCTTTTCACAATTTATTCCCTTTATTTAAATTTGGCTACTTACTCTCATGTGCCATTCATTGATCAGAGTTTCAACACAGACAATACTGACAATAAGCTTAGTAACTAGGGCAGTCATCTGGAAAGTCCTCCACATGCATAAACCCCAGTGATTTACAAAATCAGGCTCCAGTCAATTCTGGGGTATTCACTCCCTCACCTGGACTCCAGTGAGTATGTGTGACATTAGGTGGTGCTTCATCATTGTCATTGAACTTACAGAATGGTAGAAGTTTCCTGTGTTTTCTGCCCCAGAAACTCTTCTGTAAAGAAAACTATGAATCTTTATCTCAATGGAAGACACACTGTTATCAACAGGGGTGCAGTGATGCCTTTAATATAGGAAATTTTCAACTAACTCTCTCCAGCAAATACACTTTTGTTACTCTTGATAGTGATTGCTACTAGAGCATGTATTGAGCTTTGATTGGTGAGGAACAGACACATATTAGTTGTGTAATTAACCAACAATTTACACAGTGATGAAAAGAGTAATTCAGTAATTCAGGACTTATTGATGCATTAAATTCTAAGGAATGTTTGGGAATGTAATGGGTATTTTACAAGACGGCCACAGCAAGATAATAGGATAGCAATTAACTTTCTATTTAGGAGCCCAATCCTACAAACCTTTAGTTACTCAAGTAAGTGGTTGAACCTCAATTTGAGTCAATATGACACCATATTTTAATTCACTGTAACTGTCAAAGGTACCTATTAGAAGTTAATTTCCAATCTGTATGGAAATTATATGTAGAGGCTCAGATGTATAGGTCCTGGAGAGTATGAAAAATATAAATGTATGTTATGTATTAATGTAAAAGACTGGGGGGAGATAGGGAGGGGTTTTTCACAATGTTGATTTTTTTAAAGACAATAAACAGTACTTTGCATAGGTGGAAAGTTGTCCTTTTTGCTCATGATTTTGTGATTTTGCATAACCCTAATTCTCTTTCCTCGTGGTTCTGCTATACCATTTTGTAACTTGCATGCGCCAAGTGAGAAGCACACCCAAGGCTACTTCTTAGCCTGCAGGTGGTGCCAGAGTAATAGGTATTCCATAGTATAGCTCCATACTGAGGGAGTTCAAAGCATCACTAGCACAATCACCAGGATTTGGTCTGTGCCACATTCTTAGCATGCCTAGCATGCAGTCTGCTGTTTAACATTTATATAGAATTCCAACAACTGGAAATCCTCTTGATTCAGCTGACATTTTGACAAATTCTGCTGCTGCAGCTCAGTCAGGAATTGTTACAGAATTAATAGGACACCTAAAGTGTCTACAAATTTTACATGTGATTCAACACACTTAAAAAAAAATCTATCCCAGTAGTACTTCAACATTTTCAGCACTCTCATGAAAGAAGTTACCTTAATAAATGGTACCTAAGAAAGAGATAACGGTTACTTTAGATTAGCAAATTTTATTAAATAGACCAGCTTGAGGCAGAAAGTAGATTGGCTTTTTTTACTGCAGTTGCAAATTTAAGAGTATCTCATTCACAATGTAGAGAAAGACAGTCTTGTGGGTAAGACATGATTCTGGGATTCAGAGGATGTGGTTTCTAGTCGTCACTGCAGTAAACTACCTGTGTGACCTTCATTAAGTCACCCAGCCTCTGTGTCTAGACTTGGAACCCAAACAATTTCCAGCGCTAATTCCATATGATTGGTTTTCCAAAACAATCTGTTCAAAATGCTTCCTTGTCCATTGGCCACACTATTTAAAGTTCACTTGCTCCCCTTGCCTTGCATATCAAGTTTCAAGAACAAGTTCACCTTCCCTCTACCCTGGTCCACATACCTAATTTTGTCTCTTGTCCTGTTCCCCTCTACTTCTTCCATCTCACCAACACCTTGACATCCCCTACTCCCACATGCCTCCCCACATCTTTGCCTATGCCATGCTGCCCTTATGTGTTAGCTCATAGACTTATAGACTTTAAGGTCAGAAGAGACCATTATGCTCTAGTCTGATCTCCTGCACAATGCAGGCCACAGAATCTCACCCACCCACTCCTATAATAAAACCCTAACCTACATCTGAGCTACCGAAGTCCTCAAATCATGGTTTAAAGACTTCAAGGTGCAGAGAATCCTCCAGCAAGAGGCCCGTGCCCCACGCTGCAGAGGAAGGCAAAAAAAAACCCAGAGCCTATGCCAATCTGCCCTGGAGGAAAATTCCTTCCTGACCCCAAATATGGCAATCAGCTAATCCTTGAGCATGTGGGCAAGACTCACCAGCCAGACACCCAGGAAAGAATTATCTGTAGTAACTCAGATCCCACTCCATCCAACATCCGACCACAGGCCACTGGGCATATTTACCGCTAATAGCCAAAGATCAATTAATTGCCAAAATTAGGCTATCCCATCATACCATCCCCTCCATAAACTCATCAAGCTTAGTCTTGAAGCCAGATATGTCTTTTCCCCCACTGCTCCCCTTGGAAGGCTGATCCAGAACTTCACTCCTCTGATGGTTAGAAACCTTCATCTAATTTCAAGTCTAAACTTCCTGATGGCCAGTTTATATCCATTCGTTCTTGTGTCCACATTGGTACTGAGCTTAAATAATTCCTCTCCCACCCTGGTATTTATCCCTCTGATATATTTATAGAGAGCAATCAAATCTCCCCTCAGCCTTCTTTTGGTTAGGCTAAACAAGCCAATCTCTTATGCATGGAACATCCTCTCAATGCCTATTCACACCACCATCCTGTCCTTGTTCATCTGAAATGGAGTTAATGCTGATTTACACCTATCTGAATTAAACAAGATCAGAATTGGGCTAAATGTGTGTGCTGTTGAGCAAACACAGGACTCATCTTCCAAAACAGTTTCCATTACGCTAGCCACACATTTATCATTGTAAGCAACCATCAAAACAGAAATAGGATGGTTGAACTGTACGCTCCTGCTACTTGTAATATTGGCATCTTTGGGACAGCACTCTTTTAATCCCTGTGAAGTCTTATTCTAGGCTCACTGAAGTCAACAGAAGTTTTGTCATTGATTTCAATGGGCAAAAGATCAGGCCCATGAAGTGTAATTAAAAAATGTACCCAAGTATATTCCTTTTGTAACTAGAGGCTGTAGCAAAAGACATGCATATATTTCTGTGTAAAAACAGAAATACATTTATATGTCTCAGCTGAAAAAAAGGCATTAAAACTGCACAACATGGATATAAGAAACTAAAGTCTCATATTCATCATATAATTAGCTTAACAGCTAGAGTTCATATTTCAGCATCAGTAAATGTTTTCTCATTCTTGGATTTCATCTCCAGTAACACAGTCAGCATCTTAAAACAATTAAGAAATTCGGGTTGAACAAATCTTCCAGCTTCTCAGCACTTATTTTTTGGACTCAATGCATCACCACTGTTTGTCTCTCAATGCTTTATTGTTTAATAATCTTTCTTCACAGATGGTGACATACAAATTATATTTGTCCAATCTAAATAGTGCTTGGAATGCAAATTTAAAAGTGAATTAATCAGATTTATGGAAGGCAGCAATGAGAGCATATGTAAAGGACACACAGAAGTGCCAAAGAAACTTCTAGTCTCAACCCACCTCTTCTGGCTTTTTGATTCCAAAGCAGGTGGGGAATCATCCAAGCAGATTGCATCTCATTGTTAACTCAATCTCATCAACTGCTTTCAATTCAATTAGGAGTAGGTCTTGTCAGTCTAGGTAATTATTTTAAGGAAAATCCAAGTCTTCATTCTAGTGTTTGGGAAGTAAAAACTTTCAGAAGGAATACAGATACTGCAGGAACAGTTTTTCTTTAATACAGTGACATTCAATGTTGTTTCTTCTGGTCAGCATTTTCTCTCACATGCTCAAGAATTTATTCAAAGGAAATAAAGTGTTTACGTAGATTTTTAAAGCAGCAAAGAATCCTGTGGCACCTTATAGACTAACAGACGTTTTGCAGCATGAGCTTTCGTGGGTGAATACCCACTTCGTCGGATGCAAGTAGTGGAAATTTCCAGGGGCAGGTATATATATGCAAGCAAGAAGCAAGCTAGAGATAACGAGGTTAGTTCAATCAGGGAGGATGAGGCCCTGTTCTAGCAGTTGAGGTGTGAAAACCAAGGGAGGAGAAACTGGTTCTGTAGTTGGCAAGCCATTCACAGTCTTTGTTTAATCCTGAGCTGATGATGTCAAATTTGCAGATGAACTGAAGCTCAGCAGTTTCTCTTTGAAGTCTGGTCCTGAATGGCTTGCCAACTACAGAACCAGTTTCTCCTCCCTTGGTTTTCACACCTCAACTGCTAGAACAGGGCCTCATCCTCCCTGACTGAACTAACCTCGTTATCTCTAGCTTGCTTCTTGCTTGCATATATATACCTGCCCCTGGAAATTTCCACTACTTGCATCCGACAAAGTGGGTATTCACCCACGAAAGCTCATGCTGCAAAACATCTGTTAGTCTATAAGGTGCCACAGGATTCTTTGCTGCTTTTACAGAACCAGACTAACACGGTTACCCCTCTGATACCTAGATTTTAACATCAAGAAGAAAAGTTGCTTTATTTCCATAGATGCAACTACATTTGTATGTGTCTTGTATGTCCATTATGTGTGCAAAGAGCTTATAGAAGTTAAGTCAAAGAGAAGAGTTTTGCATTTAGTTCTGAATAATAGCAACGTTGCTGGCCATGTTTGTCTCTTAAAGGATTGAGTTCTATATGATATGTCCTGTACCCTGTGCTTACGAGCTTTCCCTGAATGGTCTACTGCAGGGGTCGGCAACCTACGGCAAGTGTGCCACCTTTTGCACGCGAGCCGATTTTGCCTGGCACGCGGCTGCCAGCCGGGGTCCCTGCCGCTGGCCTCGCTCAGTGCACGCGGCCAGGACCCCAAACTAGTGGCAGGCACGCCCTCTGGCTCCCCCCTCACCACGCTCGTTCTGCGGCTCCCGGGAGTGTGAGCCACCTGAGCCTGCTGCGGGAGGGGCAGCGGCAGCTCACATTTCCAGGAGCTGCAGAGCCTAAGCGCGGCAAGAGAGGAGCCAAGGGGCACACGGGGCCCACCGCCCGCATGCATCCACTGCAGGAGCCCCTCCCCCCCGGGGGGGCACCAGGCCGCAGCCCGGGCAGGCACACCCCCCGGTTCCCCCCTCACCGCACTTGGGTTCTGCGGCTCCCGGAAGTGTGAGCCGCCGCCACCGCTGCCCCTCCCGCAGCTCCCCCCCTCCCGCTGCCTCAGCACTCCACGTGGAGTTTTGCCTCCACGTGGAGCCAGCGTCTCACCAGCATGGGCCTGGTAAGGGGAGTCCCGGGGGGCAGTCAGGTAACAGGGGGAGGATTGGATGGGTTGGGAGGTCTGGGGTTCCTGTCAGGGGGTGGGGAGTGGTTGGATGAGGCGTCTGTCTGGGGGCGGGGGTGTTCATAAGGGTTGGGGCAGTCAGGCGACAGGTAGGGGATAATGAAGCTTCTTAAACATTTTAAAAAACTTGTTTACTTTACATACAACAATAGTTTAGACTTACAGAGAGGGAGACCTTCTAAAAACGTTTAAATGTATTATCGGCACACGAAACCTTAAATTAGAGTGATAAATGAAGACCCGGCACACCACTTCTGAAAGGTTGCTGACCCCTGGTCTACTGTTTAACAGTTTCAGTGCAACATTGAATCAACATCAGTGGAAGTTCTTATACTAGCTAGCACAGTGCAGGGCAACTCCACCTGTATTCCCCCTCATGGTACACCAAGGGCGTCCACACTAGGCTCCTGGCTCTTCAGCCACCCCCTTTCTTTGAGCAGAGACCCACATCTCTTTCCCTCCTGACCGGGGTTTCTTCCAGTCTGCACAGTTCCCTGCCATCATTGTGATAACCCCAGCAAGTCAGACTGCCTCAGCAGTCCAGCATCTGCAGTTTGCTTTCTCTTTGAAGCCTTAATCACTAGCAGTTGTAAGTTACCACACAGTCCTGCATAAGCAAGCACATTTATTCTTAAGGAGAAATTGTTACAGAGAAAACATATTAAAAACAAATAAAAGCTCCTATACATATGCTAAAAACTTACCAGAGGTCACGCATCAGTCTTATGGGGCCTTAGTAGGCCAAAGGCCAACGGACTGGGGACCCCCTTTGATAGAAGGATGTGCCTCTTTGCTGGATCAGAAAGAAGGTCCTGAGTCAGTTTAAACTCAGGCTACATAGCTCCTTTCTTTGTCTGTTGGTCGCTGGAGAATCCAGTTTGAACCAGTATATGTGAGCTCTCCAGGTGGTGGCATTGTTCTGCAGGTGTTACTATCTGAGTGAATTTACCTAATCACCCCCTACTGTTCTTAGTTCCTGAAGGACAGTCACCCTTCTCCATGGAATTACATACAATCCCTTGCCCACAGTGGTACACAACTTAGTACGGTAAGATCTCCCAAAGATATTGCAGGAAATTGCCCTATCTGACACACAAGGCACATGGAACGGGGCCCACAGCACATCAGATTCGGCTGTTAGTGTAGTGTTGGGATATTCAGTTAAGCCATTGCTGCTTCTGGAAAACGGTCCCTGAAAATGCTGCCAATATTTTCATATGGCATATTGCTTCACACAACTGGTTCATTCCTTAGCCCATGATAACCCCTGTGTTCCAGGGTGCATGTGTTTGTAGATGGAAGGGGAAAGAACTGGGGAATCTCTTCATTTGTTTTTCCATTTAACCAAAAGTCCTTCTCAGGACCATAATCAACACACTGCTGGGTAAACAAATGCATATTAGGTGTCTTTGACTGGAAATGCTAATACACTGTTCCCAAAAATGACTTCATATACTGACAGTATAGCACAGTTTTAAACTGGAGTAACTGGAGGAGGGCAGGAAGTGAAGAGCTAATATGTGGAGGATTTTTAGTAGGGAGAGAGACAGGGAGGCATTAATATTTGGAAAGGGGGAAAGTGGCAGTGGCATCATCCTCTGTGATGACCTGTTGATGCCTATTGGCAAAGGATTCACTACTCTGAGTCAGCAACTCCTAATAAGCCTGACAAACTCACTGTACCTAACAGATTGTTTTCATAGTATCTATCCATAAAGACTGTCATGTGAGATCTTAAATGAAAGCCAGGATCATGCCGGTCATTAATATGATTGCATGAGACATATATGGATGATATTTAAGGAGTTGTGTATATGTACTGAAAAATATATGAAAATATATCCTGAAATCTGTATTAATGCAGTGCTGACAAAAGGATTTCTTCCAGACAGGCAATGAAAGGTGTATCTTTCTGTCAAATATATTTTAATCATGGGAAGCCAAATCTACATATGAAGTAAACAGGGGGATGGGAAGTAAACAGTGGTTGTCCTATCTCTGGAGTGCAAAGTCAATGAATTTGGGGATATAAGCAGAAGGCAAAAAAGAACATCATTGTCGCTTTCACAGAGGAAGCAAAACTTTTCTCTTTAAAAGCATTTTTATGAGCCTGAGCCCTAGGGATGAGTCAGCTTTGGAAGAAGTAATTTAGCAGGATCTTGAGAGGGATCAAGCTGGAGGAATTTTAGTAAGGAACTCCAGAGAATCTCAGTCCAGAACATTACTGGAGCTGCTAAAAGATGCAAGTAGGAGGCAGGGAACTGACACCTTCATTTAAAGGAGAGCCACTGGAATAGTCCCTACAGAGAGGAGCTATTACACCCAGATGATTGACAGCATGTGGGGTTACTACACACTCAGAACCAGCTCTGTAGGCACTCCACCTAGTTTCTCCTCCTTACTGGTGGTCTTGCAAAGTCAGGCTTGAGATTAGAGCTGAGTGAATAATAAATAGGTCCAATTTTGTTGTCTTTTCTGCTTGCAAAACAGTTTGCAAACAAAATACAAAAGTCTCGAGTTTGTTATGCAACATAGTGAGCACGTTTCTTCATGAGATGTTCCCCCATATGAATATCTGTTTAATAGTACTTGACAATTATTCCAAATGTACACTGGTTTTGTTAGCTGTATGTGTTGCATGATATTGTCACCATTCCTTGGTGCAACAACTTATGTAACTCATCAATAAAGTGAACATTGCTCATTTCCATTAAAAGTACAATAGGAACTTTTCTTGGGGTGAATGTTCAAGCTTATTAGAGAGCAAAATGAGCACAAATATTGTTGAATCAAAATTCGCTCTATTACATTTAACTAGGATCCATGGAACAATTTGAATCTACCATTTCCTCAGGTCGAGTTGCTACTGTGTGGTATGCTACCTTAAATATAGGATTGCAGCTCTATAAAGCTGCTCTTTCAAAAATACACTAAAGTCACTTAAAATATTACTAAAATTTTGCCTCAAAGTCATTTTTCTCTTCAGTGGAAATGAGCTTCTTTGGAGTTTTATTATTTTCTTTGAAACCTGTTTTATTTCTAGTGTTCATGTAAAACAAAGTCTCCTGTCATATGCAATTCCATGAATGGTTTTCAGTGGAAAAACAAATACCTTTGGCTAATTATTTTTAAATCTAGTGAGTTTCCCTCAAGGAAAACACATGTGAAGCCAATGAACACTCATTAACTCCCTCTGTCCTTTTCAAAGTCATATGGATATAGGCAAAGGAGTTCTTTTAAAATGTTTATTTGATATCATGAAAGCAATAAAATAAAAAGAATGAGGGATTCCCTAAATCTCACTATAAATCCATATAATAAAAACCAAGAAAACATTTTCAATAAGTTGGAGCAGTCTCTTCTCTTTTTGATATACAACTCTATGAGACAAATCAAAACATGCATTTAAGGATATAATTTGCCCCACTGTGGTGATAAAAATCAGGGTAAAAAAATATAGTCTACTTTGGTATGAGATCTGATATCTGTGTAAAACACTAATGGAAAATTTACATAGCAATGTGCCAGTAAGCATTTCTGTCTCCATCGTGACTAAGATGATCTATTCCACCATGTAGTTAGGGACATCCTCATTTATGGTTTCCCGCATCTGAACAATACATGACAATGTAATTTATGGGAAGATTATTAAACGGATGTTTCTAAACAAGGTGTTGTATGATTATGTGTTATGAAATCTCCACATACTACTAAAGAAAAATGCTCTTCTTCTTGCATTGAAAAGGGATGGCTGTGAACTAAAACTCCAGATCTGAATAATCCTGATCTTTGGAGAAGTTTGGATTGTAAACTGGATCCAAATTTTACAGATGGATCTTATCTGTGAATTGGGATGAATTAAAAACCCAGATCCTACCAAGCCAGACTCTGGGAAGCTTTGCATGCAGATCTAAATGTTCATTGCAGAATAGTTATGAATAAAAAGCATATATAGAAACTCTACATTCCTCCTGTTGTAACAAATCCATGTGCTGTACACACACAGATGTCTTGGAAGTCACCTAATGGGCCTTGGGGCTAGAACATAGGTCTGAAAAAGCAGAGGCCTGGCTCTCCTACTTGAACTAAAAGAAAAACTTCATTACTTTCCTGAAGAAGAGTAGCAGCACCGGTAGAAAAAAAAAATCTACAGTAGATTAGTCACTTTCTGGCAGTTCATATACACCAAAACATCAGCCAATATATTTACCTGCTGGAATACCTGCTAACAATTACATGTCATCAAGCAGAAGAGGAACATCATATGAATAGGACCACTCCCTAGCAGTATTTATGAAAAGAAAATTGGGTTGTCTCTATGTGAAGCAACACATGTGGCACTCTAACCAGTTGCATCATCATCTATAAACATGAAAACTGGAGGCAAAATAGCAAGAGGGTCCTGGCTGAATCTAGGATTCAAATATTTTAACTACTTAAACTTCACCTGCTACACAAAAGAACCTTCCTCTATATCTACCAAAGCTTTTGATAACCCTAGATTGTGGTAGACAGCTATGCAATTTACCTTTATTTCCATTGATTCTTTATTTCCATTCAATAAACTTTGCTTTCTCTAAGCCAAATTCCAATTACTATCTATTTCTGTGAGATATCTCCAAGAAGACCTCCAAGGAGAGGCTGAAGATAACTGACCCTCAACTTAAACCCAGCACAGGTTCTCAGTCACAGAGGTACATCTTCTAAGGTATTATTTATGCTTTAGCTGTTGTTGGATTGAAGCAAATAGAAAGCTGAAAGCTCCACAGTGAGTGCTGAGATTTGAATGTTAATGATGGTAGACTACAATAGAGCTGCTTGGGTGTAACTGAGAGCAGAATTTGGTTGGAAAAATACACAGAAAACAAACCACAAGGAAATAAAATGGGATGATGGTTATAGCACCATTGACTACATAGGATCACAAAGAAATGGTCCAGTTCTAGACTTCATATTACTGTCACTGTGATCTATAATTCTAGGTCCTCATTCTATCCCCCTCCTCCCCATACACTCACAATCATGGGAGTCAACAGGGCTTCAGGGATATCCCTGAGGGAAAAGTTTAACCTCAGGAGGGAAAAAGTAATAGCATTGCAGTAACCATGTACTAGGAAACTAGACAAACTGTTCATTTAGCAATACAATAAAAATAAAGCTTTTACAAAAAATATCATTACCTGAAATGTAAAGATTAAATAGGTTTCATTTGTATTTAGCTCTAAAGATTAACATTAATTCCATTGTCTAGAGACAGAGATCAACATTCATCTCTCCTCTATACTGGTGCACACCCACTTGATATCAACTGAGTTCACTTGTGTAAATGAGAGATGTGTTTGGACCTTAACTGACAACATTAACTGTAGTACCTTAGATTCTAGGTTATAATAAATAAAGTAGTTACATCTATAATTCTACTCTGCATATGAATAGAGACACTGTCTATTAAGTTCACTACCAAATAGTCATACATATAAGGATGATGGAGAGCCTTATTCAACATTATGATCTGCAGGTACCATGAATGTTGAACCACTTGTGTTGCTCCATGTATACAAAAGCACTTTGGGATCCTTACAATAAAGTTTGATATTTATAATATTAGCAAAATCAGAGTTGAAATATTGCATTACAAGCCTTGTATTTCTGGTACTTTTGGGCACCTCAGCAGCTAGCCTGGCCATTTTACTTTTGAATACATAACTAAAAATAGTTGACATTTTGGAGTGTTTCTATAATAACAAAGAAAATGGCTTTACACAATAGAACTGTTCCAGCCGAGTTTAATGTTGCCTTTAGATCGCCTACTCAAATCCCTGCCATAATACTACTCCTGTTTCCTCTACTT
Source organism: Mauremys mutica (assembly GCF_020497125.1). NCBI lineage: Eukaryota > Metazoa > Chordata > Testudines > Geoemydidae > Mauremys > Mauremys mutica. Next base: position 49,059,796 of record NC_059079.1, on the reverse strand, counting down.
TAAAGAAGCGTGATGATATTGTGCCAGTCTGGGTCTTCTTCTGGTATGAAGGGGACATGCACATTTAGGGCATATTTGTGTATAATGTATGCAACAATTCCAGCCAGCAGGGGCGGCTCTATGTTTTTTGCTGCCCCAAGCACGGCAGTCAGGGAGCCTTCGGCAGCGTTTCTGCAGGAGGTCTGCCAGTTATGCGGATTTGGCGGTGGTTCTGCGGGTGATCTGCCGGTCCCGCGCCTTCGGCGCACCTGCTGCCGAATTGCCGCCAAAGCCGCAGGACCGGTGGACCTCCCGCAGAAACAACGTAGGCTCCCTCACTGCCGCCACCCGTGGCTTGCTCCCCTAGGCACGCGCTTCCTGCCCTGGTGCCTGGAGCTGCCCCTGCAGCCAGCAATGTAGATGATGATATGAACTATTCTCACAAAAATAATCCCCGGGGCAGTTGGTTCCCTGTTGTTTTCCACTCCATCAGCACCAACACACATCCACAGTATCACAAGTCATGGACATAAAGCACAATCTCGCTGTCTCAGCTCCCACACCAAGGGCCTGAGCCAATGCCCATTGAAATAAACAAAAAGACTGCCACTGACTTCAATGGGCTCTGCAGTTGACATCAGCCACTCCTCTAACTCAATACACTGCAAACATTTAAAAAAGCCATCATGAGAGGAATAGAAATGTTTGGCACCCCTTAATGTTGTGACTGAAGTGGTCTCAAAACTGCACTAAATGTAAAGCAAATTTAGGGGTCACATTTCCCTTCCATCATTAATTGATGTATTTCTTTTTAGAGCTATAAGTCTATTAACTTTATGCAATAACTATTCTTTAAAAGATACATGTCTAAAGTCATTCTCCAAATAAACATGCCTGCTACTTTAGTCCTGTTACTACTGGTACCTTGTTGCTTAGCATTACACACAATCATCTTTAAGGTAAAGACAGCAAATGCAGACATACAAACAAAGGGTGCCTTCCTCCATGTAAATTCCTTTCTCCCCAAGCTCAAAAAATCTCAGAATAATATCCTTAGATAAGAGGAATAAAGAACCCACAAGCTTCTAAGTCAAATGTAAAATCCTTTCACGCAGAGAGACAGACAAACTTTTCACTTACGGCATTTTAAGCTTTTACCCTCTAACAAGTTTTACCCTCTAGTCTCTTCTAGTTGCAAGGAGGCCTCTCCTTGGCTTTTTATATTACTTGTATTTTTTAAAATTGGCGTTTAATACGTTTCATGTAGAACACACATCTGCCATGTGATACTCTGCAATAGAAGCCCAAATGGAATCCAAGACAGGTGCTTCATTTTATCTGCAAATCAAACATTTAAAGACTTCTTACACTAAATTTTAGACCTTAATCCATCCCGTGCTTTGCTCCACATTGGGCACATTGGGCTTCCTTACTAGTAGTATATATAGCCATGGTGGAGATCAGTGTATTCTTCATTAGTAGAGTTGTGCCAAACTTTTATTTCACCAATACAAGTAATGCTCATTTTGGGCTTGAACTAAAGCCCATTGAAGTCAATGGAACTTCTTCCATTGTCTTCATTAGGTGGTCCGTTATTACCTATGCCTCTATTTAGGTGGCTAACAGACAAATACGACGATTGAACCATAAGAACTGTATTTTTGACCATTTTAAAAAAAAATCCATTATCTACCACAACTTTGGGACTCAAAACAAAAGACCAGAGTTTTGCTGCAGGCACCGTACAGGACTTTAGATACTGCACCCCTGGGCTAGAGGGTAACACACTTCTATTTGCACTTTCATCAAGCATGCTCCAGTCCACATTTGTGACAGGTAACATACAGAAATAAGTGATATTTGTAACTTCATGAATTTGTTTGTTAAAAGAGCACAGAAGCACACGACAGATGTATAACTTAATTTATCCAATAATAGCCATCCACTATTTAATGTATAACTTGCGACGGGAAAGAGTTACTCCAGTTCAAGCACAAGCTATAGGGCTCAATAATGTTACCTTACACAGAGCTAGAGCATAACCTAACATCATGGGTCAGCAGTGCACACTGTATACATAAGAAGAAGAAGGGGCTTCTCTCGCTTGCCAGATGTACTAATGTTGCCATATTTGGTATTGAGATACCCCAAACCCTAGGCCACCTAACACTGACACCGCTTGCGACTGTTGTTATACAGCCTTCCTCCACCGCACTGTGACACTCTGTGTGTTGCACAATGTACACTTCAGCCAAGGGTTTTGTTATTTATGGCTCTCAGTTGTACTGGTGGCAAGGGGTTGTCTGGGATCAGCTGACCAACGCACCTCTCTCTGGGCACTGCATTCCAGACAGATGGTAGATGCTCCAACTGTTCTGGCAGTGCAGTTTACATCTGGCACAGTGCCCTTGCACTGGGGCAATGTTGAACTCCTATATAGAAAGGTTATTTGCATGACCACCTCCTGTTGCAATGAATCTCCATCTCCATATAAATGTTGGTCCCAGCTCTGTCATTGGCCTAGTGCAGAACCTGGGAATATGTATGATTCTTTCTGTGCAAACAGCACAGTTGCAAGTTTCCTTCATCCCTGTGGGCATGTGGCTCATTTTCCTACACACTCTATATAAGTGTATAAGTAAAAGGTCATGGTTTTGCCTATAGTAGTGAAAATATAATTCCCGTCACTGCTCGGATTTCTGGGTGAAATTCTATGGTCTATATTATGCAGGTCTGACTAAATTATCATAGTGATCCCTCCTGGACTGATAATATTTGAATCTACATTAATGTTGAATAGTCACCATGGTTAAAAATTATCCTTCCCACTGGGATATGCCATAAAAAATTCTCTGTCCAAGAAATATTTCTTTAAAAAAAAAAAGTCCCTACAACAAAGGAATTTTTAGGGATTGAAAACCCTGTGTGCACATATCATTCAGGCACAGCTTTGTGGGTCTGAAATTCATTTCACATGGGCCACAAGGACAGCCATTAAATTGTAACAATTTCCAGTGATACAGGGCATGATTTAAAGCAGACATATTTAAATTCAACATTTTTGGTTAGATGGTTGAAAAATTACCATCAAACTGTTAAAGTTTTTCTGTGTAGTAACTTTTCTTCTAAAATCAGCAACGTAAACTAGTGCATGATTGTCTTGTTTAGTCAGCAGACAAAAATACTGAGACCGCCAAAAGAAAAAAGGGGTGGGCTCTCTGACAGACAATGACATTTCAAAATCAAAGTAAAGTCCTGTCTCTCTTATGTTTCTTCCATGTTAAGGAACTCATTGTAAATGCTTTGTAAAAATGATTCTGACAGAGAAATTTGTTCTAGTTGGTAAGGGCAGGGAATAACTTTGTTTAAAAGTGCTTTTTTTTAATGGGGTTTTTAAATGTCACTCGAGGACACCAATTAATCTTGAAATCTAGAATGTTTTTTTCACAAAGTTATACTGAGTCCACTCCTCTTAACCCTGCAGAAATCTAGGTACACACTTTGAGAAATGGTAAATCACTTGAGCCTGCAGAAATCCAGGTACATACTTTGAGAAATAGTAAATCACTTGAGTCCCAATTCAGCAAAACACTTAAGCACATGCTTAAATTTAACTGGATGTATTTAAGCATGCTTACATGCCTGGCTGAACTGAAGTCTTGGAGAGTTATGAACCTAAGAACACATTAGTTTTCTTCAGGAAATCCACAGAGAGCTACCATGGTAGCTCCAGGATCCAGGATGGCTAATTGGGTCATATTATCCCTGAGACCTTGCAGCAATTGAACTGAATGCAATGGATGCAGAAGCAGCATTTGCCTATGTTTTGCCTCTTTCCCCTCCACCCCCACCATTCTTTGCCCTGTGTTCTTACTTAATAGGAAATAAAAAGGTTCAAACATTAACACCAAAATCTAAAAGCTGAAAGCAACCAAGTTGTCTTGATTTTCCAAACAAAAACATTTACTGCCATTTAGACATTATAAAAATACCATACAAAAAAAGAGAGAAGGAATAAGGGAGTTTGCTAGAAGCAATCTTAAATTTTAAACATTTAACAGTTATTTCATTCTTTTTCATGTATGACTGATGCTGCCCGTTTTTCCCTCTGCTCCTGCTCCCCACCTCTCTCTCCAAAGGGGCTGGAAAGAACAGAGGATTTGTACCAGCATTTGATCCTAGACCTGGAAATCTACCAGGCTCAAAGAGGAACAAGTAGCTGCTCCCTGATACTGGCGGTCCTGCACACAGAGTCTCAACTTAATAGTAGCCTTGAAGAGGGACTTTCATAGGCTTGGGGAAAGAGAAATAAGCTGCAGTCACTGCTCTTTCCTATCTACCTTCCATGCCTCCTGTCTAGTACAGGGCAAACAGTAGAGAGCATTTGGTCTTTCATGTTCAAATTAAATTCCTTTAGGTGAAACCCAAACATCAAAAGCTGTCTACATTCATCTCTAGGAGTTTATTTTCCCTCTGTTTTACAACTGTTTTATACTGGATTAACTCCACTGGCTTCAGTTACTCCTCATTTACATCAGTGTACATGAACCAAGAATCAGCCCCCTGGTGTGCTCAGACCCTGAGAGATTAGCTTCTTCCTCAGTGTAATTAAGCCTACTCATTAAACAAGACACATTAACTTCTGAAGAAGAAAAATCTTAATCAAGATGTAAAGTTGTTTCATGTCTCAGGAGAATAAGAGAAGGCTTAGCTTAACATCCCCAAAGCTTTCAAAATACTCAGATAACACTTATCAGTAAAATCAGCTCAGGTCTACCTTGAACATTGTGAAAAGAAGGTTATTTAAGACTGTCTTGAACTAGCATCCCTATAATTTGTATGCTGTGGGACAATATACAGACATTGGAGGATTGCATCACTCTCAAATAGGGAGCATTTAGAAAACTTTTGAATGTCAAGAATTTTCACTGTCAATCAGTAACATGTTCTTTAGTGAAGGTGTCTCTGTAATTGTGGTACATTGGGAAAGGACAGCTTTAGTAAAACAATAGTTGCAGGCATTTACTCTGTAAATGGTCAGCAATGATGTTGAAGCAGGCATAGGATGAACAATTGTTTTTCACGATTTGCATTATCTAATGGAGCAGAAGCACACATGTTTTGCTTCCATATTGACCGTGTCTTCATTCTAGAAATAAGCTCTTAATGGTACACATTGCATCAGGTTTGTTATTCTTATTTATGACCCTGAATTGCTAAAACATGGAATAAATTATATGCAAGAATACTTTCTAGGTCTACAAAAAATTAATAACAGTAATTTTCAAATGAATTCTGTAGGCAACATTTTTTCAGTACAACAAATTTGTGTAATCTTTGTTTCATTTCTTTCTGAAATGAATCAAGAATAGTGATTACGTGCTTACTTCAAAGAAGACCCAGATAATCTAGTATAGGTGGATACAGCTCCATTAGCCTCAATACATACTTCTGTTAGCACCAGAAGTAAATTTTGGCCCCCAGACTATAAAAAGAAAACCCTTGTAGCAACAGAATTCTATTCTTGGTATGTCCCTGTGACCTGTAACTGTGAAAGGCTCAATAAAACAACATCAAATAACTATTTAGGTTGATTTATACTCTTTAAGCAGGGTTCTGTTTATTCTAAGGAAAGAGTTCATTAGCCTCAGTGAATCAAGAACAGAATGAATTCATGCTGAAATTCTTCATTTCTGGTGCTATGAATTACTTCATGTAGCAGAAAAGTAATGAAACTTGGACCATTGCAAAATGACTACTACACTACTTTGGTGTAGGTGACAAGTTCTTTGGATCAAGGATAGTGTCTTCTGTGCTTGCACAGCACTGAGTCCATGGTGCTGTAATATTAACACAATTTTATATTCTAAATTATATTGATTATTCATTATGGTATCGTGATCCAAGGACATATCACCAGATTTATCACTGTCTACTGCATACAAGCGACTTAATGGCAATCTTCTTGATATATATTTTAACCTTTTATATGGCAGAGTTAAGCTGTTTCTGTACCAGTGGATGTATTTTTAATTAGTACATATTAGGTTTCTTGAATGAATTAATTTTGGCTACAAGCTTGAAATTCATTAATCTTAAACATTCAAAACAACAAAACTTTGATCATAAGAATGTGGATAAACAAAGAATGATAAAGGGAAATGATCTAACTGAATTGACACTAAGCTCCCCATTTGCTGAACTATTCAGAAGTAGGCTATGACATTATCTGACTAGCCTTAATCATAATTTGTCTCTCCCTCGTTTTGGTTTCTTTATTCAGTGTCTATGATTGTTTCAATTTTTTACTCCATTTGCTGTCATTCAATTATTTGTTTATAAAATTCAATTAAATGAAAACTTGGAGTCTACTGTCTATATATAAGATGACTTATTTCTTTCCCTGTTTGTCTTTGTTACTGACAGGATTCATAGAATCATGGAAGTGTAGGACAAGAAGGGACCTCAATAAGTCATCAAGTGCAGTTCCCTGCATTCAGGGCACAACTAAGTAATAATTAGACCATTCCTGACAGCTGTTTGTGTAACTTGTTCTTAAAACCTCCAGTGATGGATATTCTACAATGTCCATAGTCAATTTGTTCCAGTCTTTAACTACTCTCACAGTGAGGAAGTTTTTCCTAATGTCCAACCTAAACCACCCTTTGCTGCAATTTAAGCCCATTGCTTCTTGTCCTACCCTCACAGATTAAGAACAATTTTTCACCCTCCTCCTTGTAACATTTTTATAGACATTTATATACTTAAAAACTGTTCTGTCCCCTCTCAGTCTTCTCTTCTCCAAACTAAACAAACCCATTTTTTTCAAACTTTCCTCATGAATCATGTTTTCTAGACCTTTAAGCATTTTTGTTGTTCTCGTCTGGACTTTATCCAATTTGTCCATATTTCTCCTGAAATGTGGCGCCCAGAACTGGACACGATACTCAAGTTGAGGCCTTAACAGCACATAGTAGAGCGGAAGAATTACTTCTTGTGTCTTGCTTACAACACTCCTGCAGATACATCCCAGCATGCTGTTTGCTTTTTCTGCAACAGTGTTACACTGTTGACTCATATTTAGCTTGTGATCCACTATAATTCCCAGATCCCTTTCTGCAGTGCTCCTTCCTAAGCAGTCATTTCCCATTTTGTATGTGTGCAATTGATTGTTCTTTCCTAAATGGAAAGCTTTGGAATTGCCTCATTGAATTTCATCATATTTACTTCAGACTATTTCTCCTATTCATCCAGATTATTTTGAATTTTAATGATATCCTTCAAAGCACTTGCAACCCCTCCAGCTTGCTATCATCTGCAAACTTTTATAAGTGTACTCTCTATGCCACTATCTAAATCATTAATGAAGATATTAAACAGAACCAGACCCAGGAGCTATCCCTGTGGGATCCCACTTGATATGCCCTTTCAGCTTGACTGTGAACCATTGATAACTATGCTCTGGGAATGGTTTTCCTACCAGTTATGCACCCACCTTATAATAGCTCCAGTTAGATGTATTTCCCTAGTTTGTTTATGAGAAGGTCATGCAAGACAGTATCAAAAGTCTTATTAAAGTCAACATATACCTCATCTACCCCATCCAGAAGGCTTGTTATCTGCCAAAGAAAGCTATTAGGTTGGTTTGACGTGATTTGTTCTTGACAAATCCATGTTGATTGTTACTTATCACCTTGTTATCTTCTAACTGTTTGCAAACTGATTGCTTGACTATATGCTCCATCATCCTTTTGGGTACTGAAGTTAAATTGACTGGTCCATAATTCCCCGGGTTATCCTTATCCCCCTTTTTAGAGATTGGCACTATATTTGCCCTCTTCCAGTCCTCTGGAATCTTTCCTGCCTTCCATGAGCTTTCAAAGATAATCACTAATGGCTCAGATATCTCCTCAGTCAACTCCTTGAGTATTCTAGGATATATTTCATCAAGCCCTGCTAACTTGGCTAAGTAATTTTTAACTTGTTCTTTACTTGAGTCCTATCTAATTTATGGTTGCAAGAGAAAATGAGACAATTTTTAAAATACTTTAGACCTTCTATCTCACTAAATTTACATCTGGAAAAGTATTGATTCCACAATACCCAACAGATTGTTTGTCATGTGTTAACTTGATGGGTATTTAGAATGTATATGTTTTGTGAATGGCAGGGGGCCAGTGAGAATGGAAAGAGAAATTAAAATCCTTTGGCCAAGAGGCCCCAACTTTATTATACCTTTAACTTCAAAAAAGTTAATTTATAAAGGTAATATGACCTGGCAGCAGCAAAAAGGAAGAAAGTAACAGCCCCCTGCTGTTACTGACCTCGGTCCCTTTCAGTGCTCAGATCCAGAGCACTCTTTCATGTCCTGGGTTTAACCCAGCTCATATAGGCTCCGGTCCAGCAAAGTACATTAATTCAATGACATTTCTCATATGATTAAAGTTAAGCATGCATTTAAGTGGTTTGCTGGAGCGGGACCGTAAACTTAAGACCCTAGTGCCCTGCATTATTCCAAAATCTACTCAGCTATGCCTCCAGCCTTTCTTAGGCCCAGTTAAGGTCATAGCCCCATATGCACTATTGCCTGGAGCAACCAGTGAGATTTTCATGAGAATTAGACCCTCTTTGCAAATCCAGTTGGGAGCAGGCTGGTTCCTAATATGTGGAAAGAGATATTACTCTAACTCCTGACCTCTGAGGCCACTTGTTAGCAGTGCTGGGATTAACCAAAAAAGTAGGGCTGCTATTGGTTGGCAGGTATGTGGCTAATCCAGAGCCTGCCCTGATAGCCAGCCTCTCCTTCATAAAGAATATAGAGCAGATTATGGAGCAATAAGGGAAATTACTTCTATTAAACCAGAGTCAGACAGGAAGTAAAACTGCCTCCATTTATATTTTGGAATATAGCTTATCTTGGTCCTCAGATAACCTGTTGAACCTTCCTGGAATATTCTTCAATTCTTCTGAAAATCTGACACATGGTCGAATATGACCCATACTTCTTGTTAAATTATATATAATTTTCTCTGGTGAACTGTCTCAGGTATGATACTGAAGAAAAGAACAGAAGGGAGAGTAATTGGTAGCTTTAACATCCCCAAAAAGTTGTCTTCATTTTGTGATGGAGAGAGATTTTTGAAGATCATCTTATGTTTAGAGAGTACTAAGAGCTAGACAGACTGTAATTTCTGACATTTTTATATCAAAATTGTTGCTGCTCTTAAGAGAAATCACCATTATTCTCTCTAAACCTTAGCACAGGTTGCACCAGACAGCTAACTATGCACTTAGGACATTTTTAGGCAGAAAGAGTAATGCTATAAAACAGTGTAATTCACTTCATGTTCGAAAAATCAAGAAATGTAAAAGGATTATCCATGCTCTAAACAGTCAGAACAGAAATTAACTTTCCCATTGTGTCAACCAAGTAGTCTACACATTAGTATCTTATTGTCTTTAAAGCTATATTATACTACTCTTTCCACTAAATTACTGATATAAAGCCCACTGAATTAAAGGTGAGTCTTTCCACTGAGTTCAGGGTGCTTTAGAAGGGCCCAAAATATGTATTAAAATATTGATTTGTTAGTGAGCACTTCATGTCACTGTTCTGTGTAAGACAAAACCTATTTGTAAACAGTGTGATAGCCAGGAAAACTGAGAAACTTCAGTTTCCTGTAGATAACTCAGCAAACTGATATGTAAACCACATAGCTAGAACTAATAGGAGACATAGGCAATATAAATATGAGGCATACAGGAAATGAACACAGTTGAACACTTTGCAGACTCATTTTCTTATTTTATTTTTTAAATATGTTTTTAAATAAAAGTGAATTAAGCTTTAGCATGTCCGTATTTCTGTTGCACAACTCTTGGAAACTACAAAGAAAACCCGGAGAGTTTCAAGGACTAGTTAATTTGTATTATGACATTAAAACAAGTTGGCACACATTAGTTGTAATATACTGTCAAATTAACTTACATGGAAGTTGTGAGGTGGAGAGTTTAAAATAAATAGGCTAAGCATTTTAAATATTCCCAAATAATTAAGTCTTTTAAAAAAAAGTTTTAAAATCCAGTGTTCCTTAAATCAAGAAAAGTATAAATACAAGTGAGACAGTAATTAACAGAGGAGTTTCGTCAAGTGGATAAAATAGTGGACTTGGTAAAAGGATCAACAGTTTTGCTTTACAGGAATTTTTATACAAACCCTCTTGATTATTTACCCATAATGGTTACACCTTGCAAGTTTCATTCTCAGGGCTTGTCTACACTACCGCGCAGGGTCGATCTAAGATACGCAACTTCAGCTACGTGAATAGCGTAGCTGAAGTCGACGTACTTAGATCTACTTACCGTGGTGTCTTCACTGTGGTAAGTCGACAGCTGACGCTCTCCCATCAGCTCTGCTTGCGTTTCTTGTTCTGGTGAAGTATCAGAGTCAACGGAAGAGCGTTCAGTGGTTGATTTATCGTGTCTATACTAGACACGATAAATCAACCCTGGCTGGATCGATTATTGCCCACCAATCCGGTGGATAGTGTAAACAAGCCCCCAGATAGTCATGATGCATGGACCTAGTGATATAGACAGATTTCTCATTTGAATGAATCTCCAAACTCCATCACAACTGGTGACAATTTCACCTGCTTTCAGGATCAAAACACACAAAACCAATGAGATTTGCATGCTTTGGGCTCTGGCACTCTTATCCATATTGGGTAGCATCTTACTACCCAACTATTTACTAATACCTGCTTACTACTATGCAAGTATTACTTACTATTTACTGCTTATTACAACACAAGAAGTCCTGAGAAAAGCAATGGGGTCTTTTGCCTTATAATACCCATAATCCAGCCCATATTCTCTCAAACTGGGTTTAGATTTTCCCAAAGTAAAGTTCTTACACCTGTCCACAAACATCGCCTGAGTTTCAACAAAATGCAGGACCAGTGAGAGGTGGTTAGACGTTTCATTGTGAACATTTTGCACAGCTGTTTTTCAGATCCTTGGAAGAGAATGAGCAACCGATTATATTTTTGTTGTAAGTACCATGTAACTGAAGCACTGAAATTTTGTTTTCTTCATTTTAGACAGCAGCAACAATAGAAAGTTTGTAAAATGAACTATGTAGAGTCAAGTTAATGCATTTCTTATATTAACTTTGAAGAATCCTGCATGTTGCGTTCCTTCACTGTAATGAGTCTCTTAAGAGTCGAGCTGTAGAAAATTACTAAATTACTAAACTGCAGCTTCTCTATTTGAGATTTACAATAAAATTATTTTCACTCTGGTATTGTTCCATGAAGCAAAAATGAGTTTTTCTCTGAAGATAAATAAAACAACCATATGTTGGCTTTTCATCACTATCATATCATTATGAAATGGTTGGTCCAATTACAGTTTCCAAGTGTGAGTAAACCCATCATAAATATTCATGATATTTTGACAAATTGTTGAAATATTTCCTATGAGCAGTAGAGTTATTTTCCCCTAGCAAATTCATTCAAAACAAGTAATTTTAATTTCTTCAGTTTCTGTTGCAGTAAAAAGAAAAAAGGTATGTTTTTAAGATCATCCTTCATAACATTCTTAATGAAGGCTCTTATCGTAATCAGCAGTCTCTCTGTGTTCTCTCTTTAAGAACTCAGCATTTAATATAGAGTATGTGGAACATACTCCCTTGTGATATGGGACAACTTGGGGTTGCTTACTTGAAAATTTTCCCTTCTTCAAAGGGGTAAGTGCCCAAATTCCCAGTGTGGATCCTGTCTATAGATGTCGGGTGCAGAATCAAAGTTGATTGGACAGCTGACAAGGGACTAGCCCCCACCTTCCAGAGACCCCCTTAGTTTTGAGATGCTTACAAAGCTCTCTTGATTCTGCACTATGAAAAACAACCATTCTTTTGTCCTGGACCTTGCAAAAATAATAGTCAACAAAAGAACATTATGATCAACAAGAAAAACATTAAACTACTAGATACAACTTTAATCATAAGTTAAACAGATCTCCCTTCTCCAGGGAGGGCCAGAGCTGTGTACCTCTCTCTTTGAAGAAGGGAAAGTTTTCAGGTAAGCAACCACAAATTCTCCCATTCTCTTTCAGGGCTAAATCCATACGTCTTCAGCATGTGATTTTCTCAGCAGTGACAGAATTCCTAGGGAAAGAACAAATAATGTCATTGAGAAGAAGGATGTAGCAGTTGATTGAGTATTTTTCTTGTAAAACTTGGAAAATATATGCAGTGATGATCAAGTTGCAGATTTACATATTTCACCATTACAACTTTACAGATTATATCATAAAGGTTCTGCCCTTTCTCAGCCCATGATGCTGGCACAGCTTGTACCGAGTGAGCTCTGATGCCCATTGCAAGAGTGAGTCTTTTTGCTCTATGTTCCTCGGCAATGCACTAGAGTATCCACCATGAGAAGGATGATTGAGATGTCTTAGAACCTTTTACTTGGATGAAATAAGACCAGTAAGCTGTTTGTTTATTTGTCTGTTTTGATCTCAGTTCTTTTCAAATGAAACTTAAGATTCTACTGGCATCCAGCAAATACTGCAGCTTCTCCTTTGGGTGAGAAGAATGTAGACACAAAGAAGGCAATGAGATCTCTTGTGCTCAATGAAAGATCGAATTTAGTTTTGTAATAAAGATGGAATCCAGTCTCCAAACCATCTTATCTTTGAGAGAGATGCAGCAAGATGGATCAACACCCTGATCTGACACCCTCTTTGTTAAAGCAATAGCGATCAAAAAAGGTCATTTTGATAGTCCGATAATACAATGAAACTGATTTCATAGGTGTGACATGCCCCGGGGTGCAATCTGGACTGTGGAACCGTTGTGCCCACTTTTCCTCTCCTGCCCAGGCTGTCACCTAAATTGCTATGCCACTGAATAGCAAGCTCCTCTAGGCTCTGTTCACTCAGCCATCAGCATGCAGAGGCATATCCAGCTAAGTTGCATGAAGGCTTTCCCAAACCACTCATGAACTATATATAGAGAGAGACTAGCAAATTCCCCCAGCCCCAGCCTTGCACCCCAGAAATGTATGTCTTACACTGTTCAAGACCTTTTGGGTCAATGCAAACTCACTAATTAGTTTGCCACTCTTTCAAAGGACAGTGGACATGCCCCCGCCACTGTATCTGAGCAGATCCCCCAAGCACTTTAGATAGTGCCCATAAGGAAACCCATTGACTTCAGTAGGTCTGCACATGGTTCCAAGGAGCCACCCAGATGCATGTCACTGCTGAATGGAGCCTCACTCAGTCCTCAGCACTCTCAGAATTTAACACATTGGTTAGGTGTACCTGATCATGTCACACTACAGTGGCTGTCCTACATACAGAATATGAGGCTTCTAGCACTGTCCAATTAATGGAGTCCTTTACTTAAGTGTCAGAGGCCTGTGTCTTTGGTACTGGTTGAAATGCCACTGATAACCAATGGAAGGGTGTCATCACAAAAGCATAGAGGATGATACAGTTGTTGCCCCAAGGAGCGTACACTATTAATGAACTGCAAACTTAAATGCAAACTCATTTATCATTAAGAGAACAATATCCTCCCAATAGCTCTTTGGTGAATCCAGCATTGATATAGTTGTGATCTCCTTGATTTGAGTCTGTAAAGAACCCTCTGAATACTGCTTTTTAGCAATCTCCATTCTGTCTCCTGTGGCTAAAGTCATTTGGAGACACAAGCAGCTGTAAATATAGGGCAATTATAGGATGAATTCTCAGTTCTTTGTCCAATACCTTTTTGAATAACATCATTTTAAGGAGAATCAACTTCAGCATTCTGCACAACTGCTACATGTATAATTTCTATTAATTTAAGCAATCCTTATGCACTGATGGTGAATGTATGCATGGAGGGCTTTTTTGTAATCTCCAAATAATAACTATAATAAGATTGAAAGCTTATGCACACTCTCAAATTAACCCGCGGGAAGGTTCAGAAAGGCATACTTAATGCAAAGTCAGTTTAAGTTTTGGTTTTAAAATAACAGCAATTCCTGGCTGCTAATTGCATTCCTCTCAAAATCAGGAAGGTGAAGCAGACTGTTGGGAGGGGAAGAAAGAGATGGAATATACAATCAGCCTATTCTCCTCATGAAAGTTTTTTTCCATTCTTGTCATTGACAGTATAGCCAAGACTTGGTGGCATGAGAATTTTCAGGTCTTGGCACAACAGACCTGTTGTTTCCCACCCTGGTGGATAACACACACACACACACACCCCGCTGAAAGTCTAGCAAGCCATGCAGCTGGTACAAACTGATCTGAATGGAAGCAGCTGCAGAATCCCCCTGTGAACAAACCTATACTGGTGATTCAACACAGGCATTGGAGTAAAGTAGGCAAAGTTAACAGTTTGGCTGGCAAGGGGATAAGAACCATTAAAAGGAGGACTGACTCAAAACACAAATGACTCAAAGGGACTGCTATAATTGCTTATTCCACTGTACCTCCCAGTGCACAACTGAACTCATTCATGTAATCAGAGCTGTACATGTACCTAGAGCTAATTAAAAATCTGCTGGTTTCAAAGCTATAGAATAAAAAAGAAACATAAATTCAAATCAAGAACTTAAGCCACGTATGCCATTATTAATGTTATCTGCCAATTATTCTTTAATAAAGGCAAAGTTCTGGTCCTATGGAAATCAGTTATAGTTTTGCCATTGCCTCTCATGGCCCAACCCAATACCCATTAAAATCAATGGAAAGACTCCTATCGACATTAGCACATGTCCAAATGGACCATGATTTGACCCTAAGAGACAGTATTAAGGAGGTTCTTGTATTTGTGGGATGCTCAGAAGCTTTTGCTTTGTCATCAGAGAAAGATTCCTTCCTCCAGGTGAGGTCCCTTCCAGTTCTATGATTCTATGTGGACCTATCCATGAAATCACAAGGGTATTTGTGCTCTTCTAGCTATAATAAACCATTAAGGAAACATTACTTTGACTTTGCAGAGCTGACTTTGTGTTGTACAACTTGAGGGGTTTTAAATAATTAAACTCATTCACAAAAGGGTTTATAATTACAGTCTAGTGGTTAGAGAACAGGACTGGAAGTCAGGAGATTTGGTTCTATACCCAAATCCCCCACTGACTTACTCTTGTATGTATATGACCTTCAGCAAGTTACTTAACTCTCTGGGCCTGAGATTATCTATCTACAGAATGGGTATAATAATACTTTACCCACCTTTGTATGGCATTTTGGGGTCCTTGAAATAAAGGTTATTATATAAGCATAATGTATTACCAGGTAACTGAAGCTAAAACAGGCTATCAGCCTATACATTTACAATATAAACTGTAGCTTCTGGCACAAAATATGAATGTGCACTATCATCTATGTGTCAATCCTTTTTCCTCCACAGTTACTTTTGCTACTACTGGATAAAATTTGTCTTGGTTGCCTACATTAGCTGCTGATTCTACAGGAAAAGTGAAAATGCACCAATTAGCTGATGCATCATAAATGAATAAATTCCAGTAATTCTATATGGTTCAGTCCCTGTGGCCTTTTATGTATATTCCCAATGCTAATAGAATTACTTAAATCTAAGCATATACTCATTGTCTAGCTAAGCTGTGGTTAGCCTGGCTTCACACAGTAAATGCCCAGGGGAATTTGAAAGGAAGTTAAATTTTAAAACCTGTCAAATAACTTGCATATGAGAAGATAAAGAATACAAACAAATTCAATGAAAGGATCCTCAGTATGGGCCTGATCCACTGGAAAGACTTCCTTTGCTCTCGATGGGCTAAGGATCAAGCCCTGTACATATATGTGGGAGGGGGGGGAGGAATCAGTTAGCAAGCTAAACTTCTCACCCAGTTTCCTTAGTTTGCAGGTGATCCCTATTGTCTAAACTTCCTGAGCATTTAGTCATATATGCAAAGTTAAAAATAATAATAAGTGCTTTGCATTCTTGTCAAATCACTATCTTGTGCATTAACTTTAAAAGGCATTTCCCCCCTCATTTAACCTCCAGAATGTCAACAAGAAATCAATATTAAACCTTGTAATTGATGTTGTGTATGTGAAAAGAGAGAATTTCTGTTTTAGCTATGGGCCATTTCTCAGTAAGATCACTATCAGACTGAGACAAATGGGTATGTGTGACACCTATCATCCCCTGAATAGGGTGCTAAAATACCCCTCTAAACCAAATTTTCATCATTTGAAATCACATATGGTTAGGAACAAAAATTAACAGCCATGCTGTCTGAATCTATCAAGTGTTATTAGTAGCAGACGCTCAGAAGTGGATTGATATATTTTCCACATTTACTCAGTGAGCTTTGGTATTACATTCATTAAATTAGATTATGTGCAGATACCTGAAGTGTGCAAATGATATAAGAAGATACATGCAGAGGGCAGTTTGACACAAGGACTCAAGGATTTTAGTTACTCAGAATTGTTATTGAAGTTAGGTTTGAATCTTTCAGGTAAACAAAAAGAAAACTTTGGCTTGTGCACAATTATAAAGGTAATAGGAAGGACAGATCTTAAAGGGTATCCATGTATGTGCCAGCTAATAAAGCGCTGAGCACTGCGGCCTGACTCATCAGGGTTTTTATGAATATGCCTAACTTTAAGCAGGATAACCAGCTGTACAGATTTCAATCACATACTCACTATTAGGCCTTGCTTAATCAGGACATAAAGATCCAGTCCAATGCCCACTGAAGTCAGTGGCATCAGAGTAATGGAACGTACACAGAATTTATTTTTGTAATGGTGCACAATTAACAGCACGTAACATAATTAGGATAAATAAACAAAACTGAACTCTTTGCCTGCCAATTATTGCACTATTTTGTTTCATGAAAAAGACATGGGATGTTTCTGGAGTGTTAGCCTGTGACTTATCTGTACCACAAGCAAAACCCCATGAGTCTGTTTCCTGTCAGCTCATTCGAACAGGCACGTAAAATATTAGTTTCACATGTTGCTTAACCATGCCTGCGTTCTTGGTCTTCTTTGTGTATGTGAGTTCCCTTTTCTCCACACATACTAAACATTTTGTTTCTGTACTGTTCTCCCTCTTACATCACCACTTTATTTCTGTACCATAAGCAAACCAGGGGATATATATTTTCTATCCTTCACCTCTCCTCCGAAGAAAGTAAACTAGATCAAACATATTTTGAACGCTTATTTTGAAAACTGTCTGTTTTCCTAAGGCCTCTATTGAACAAAGATAGTGACCATCAAAAGGTGTTTTCAATACAATGAGTACAGCTGGTTAAGAACAGTCAGAGAATATAAAATACTGTGAATTTGGGGAGGTTTTGGCTCCATAAACCAGTCTAGTTACTGCTAACATGTTTGATATCAGAAAATATTTGAGTCATGTTTCTGCATAGAATCTAGACACTGCTCCCTCCCTTCTGCTCCTCCTCATTGCTGCTGCTGAGAATGGCATACACAACAGCACAGAAGACCTGCCCACATTTTCAGAAATGGCCTTTGGCGTTTGAGTGCCCAAATCCACGAAGTTGGCTTTCCATCACATTTGTGCCCTGTGGATTCTTCACTGCTGTTGAGGCTGAAATGGCCCCCAGAGCAAGTTAGAGCAACCTTGAATCCTTATAGCAGTCAAGATTATGTGCATACATCCTCTTGCCCTGGAGCTTCCCAGGGAAAGCAGCCATTTACATCACTCTATGCAGCTTCTGTACTAGGGGAATTCCGCCCCAGTGCCTTGCAACTCCTGTACAGCCCCTATCCACCACTAGAACAGTCTATAATAGCCAAAGCAGGGGCCAAAATCAGCCCCTATTATTTAGGGCAGAATATGGAAAGGGAACAGAAGAAAAAATGCATTTTCACACTGGTTGGGCAGCTGGGGAGCATACATTAGAGCCTTTCAAAGGGTGATGGAACTGCCATTGCAGTAGATATTCCCCAGGATACCCAGGTTGAGCCAGAATTCCTCCTGAAGCTCCAGGCATGGAGCAGCCTTTCAGCAGCCACTGCCTGGACTGCAGTTAACAAGACACAATCTGGGCTGTATGCAGATTGGGTATTTCATGGAACTGGATTTAATATTAATTTTCCATTCATGAATGGATTAAAAATAAGAGTTGATGGCCATTCCATGGTTTCTTTCAAGAATTCAGAATGAATTCTCTGGAAGTGCATATTATACTCATGATTTTGGCATGCTTTACTAAACTAAAATTTCGAGACTCTACAATGTAACCCCCATTGCTCCGAGTCATTTAAAAGTCCTTTGGTAAGTCACTCAAAATATACCATAGGGAGAAACCATGGTATATGGGTTGGGCTTGGAACAGATGACCTAATGGGTAAGGCCACCAGAAAGTAATTCAGTTATGGATGGAGCTTGATCTGATACACCTTTCTTAAATCCATCTATATGAACTATTAAGTCTACAGTTGCCAGCATTTTTATTCATGAATTTAAATTACCATGAAATAAAATTGTGACAGATTAGCATACACAAAGTATTACACACTCCTTAATAGAAGGGAAAGAGCTAAAATGACTACTATTACCTCAGACAATTAAAAAAAATTGACTTTTTTTGTGAAAGGCAGAAGCCATTGCTAAAGGCTGCTGTGTGGTTAAACCTGATTTACAATAAGCAGGATGTGATATACAGACTAACACTGAAACTGGAAATACATGTTAAAAATGTAATTCTGTCTCTCAAAGAGTCATAGATATTAGAATGTGGTTTCTAACTGGGTATTTTCCACCCAACTTCTGTGACATACATTTCACATTAAGTACTTCTATGGCAATAAGCAATATGATGCAGAATCACAAAAGCTAACCTCTTTTTCTTCCCCTTTCTGGGAACTTTATATTCCTGATGGAACTATGTTGTCCTTTTCTCCTCACCACTTTGATTACCTCAAACCATCCTAACCCTGCTAAAGGGGCCTTTGGTGGATGTCTCTACAGAACTCCTTAACTGGCCACATTGTCTGTTACTGAGTGATGATGAGGCCCTATTTTTTCCCCAAGGGTTATCATGTCTCTACAGCACACACAGTCCTGCTATTATGGGGACCAAGAATATAGGACTCAGCATTAAACCTGGCTCCATTACCTATCTGTGCAGAGAACTAGAAGTAGACCAATGAGCTCACACTATAGCATTAAGTTTTAACTCTATCTTGTAAACATTTTTGGTAAACATTTCCCTTGATAACCTCCCTCTTTAACTTTCATTCCCATGGGATCTGTTTTAGCTTAGACCATGGGTGAGAGGATGAGCTACATGGTTTCAAGTACTGCCACTGCTTGAGACATTGACTTCGTCTCTCTTCTGGAAAGTCATCGGAGTTTTACCTGATCATATATTTCTGTTTTTATCTTAACCCTATTTAGCAGAGGTGGGCCATCACTGCACCTCTAGCAGTAACTCATCAAATCCTCCCCACAAGATGGACTGCACCACAATAGCACCCCTGCCAAGGAAACTAGGACCAATATTCCTCCACAAGCATATCAAAGTTACCCAACGAGTTGCAAGGCTTTTTATGCTGGATGTGACAACCCTGTGACATGTCCAATCTTTGGGAGTGAGAAAATGAGATAGAGATTGAACTTGGATCACTGACATAGTCACACATAACACTATTTCCAAGCTACCAGGCAGCCCAAAGTAACACTAAATTGTACCTGTCCCACCTTGTGCTATGATCCTCACACATCTCCCAAACTATGCAGGTTCAGACCTATTCAGCAAAAGGACAACAGACCTTCCAGGAACACATACATGTGAATAATTTAGAACAGTGGTTCCCAAACTTGTTCCACCGCTTGTGCAGGGAATGCCCCTGCGGGCCGGGCTGGTTTGTTTACCTGCCGCATCCACAGGTTCAGCCGATCGCGGCTCCCAGTGGCCGCAGTTCACTGCTCCAGGCCAAAGGGAGCTGCTGGAAGCAGTGCAGGCCGAGGGACGTACTGGCGGCCACTTCCAGCAGCTCCCATTGGCCTGGAGCAGCAAACCGCGGCCACTGGGAGCCACAATTGGCCGAACCGGCGGACGTGGCAGGTAAACAAACTGGCCCGCCCTGCCAGGGGCTTTCCCTGCACAAGCGGCGGAACAAGTTTGGGAACTACTGATTTAGAACATAATTCAGTACTGAAACAGGGTCCTATCATGTGATTGAGGGGTATTGTGCTTTTTGGGGGTGATGACTCTTGAATGTGACATCAAACTAAGGTTCCCATGACATTATTTGAAAGAATATGGGTGCTAAACCTGGCATCCTGGACAAATTCTAACTCAGGCAATGACGTTCATCTGACCTAAATCCCACCTGCAATTTAATTTATTTTAAGGTAGGCTTAACTTTTTCATCTAAGCTGTTTGTAGTTTTGCTGTGTTCTGTTAAACAGCTATTGTTTCACTCCAGAGACAGCTGCATTTTCATGTGGATTTGATTGTTTTTGTGGACTGTGTACTGGGAAAATTTTTTAGATCCTTTGTGATGAAATATAAGATATTATCACTATTATACTTTTAAATAGCATTTCAGAAGTATAATGGTATTGCAGTAAAATATATGTTTGTTCTTGTTCTAAGTGAATACTGAAGCACTTATATTATGCAAAACTCAGGTAAACATTATAATAGAAGATAATCTGGATCAATTTGTGATAATTTTCCATATGCCTAAATCACAAAATGAATAATCCCATAGTGTTCACATAATGCAAGACACAGCCAAATAGAAGGCTGTGTCTAATCCCAGTCTATAATCTCAATGATTCAAATTACTACTGGTAACTATATTCTCCAATTACCTTCTTTATAGCCAGTTCCCACAGCTTTGTTTTCAGGGTAACTGGGAAGTTTGTTCAGTAGGGAAGATGATGGTTGGTGTGATCAAAACAAATATTCTGCTATAAATTAATGATTCAGTGACTATTCAATGACTGGATTTACTATAGAAAATGTTTTTCTTTTTTAATTGGTGTAGAAAAATATCCACTGGTTTTTTAAAAAATTCTGATTTTAAAAACCCTCTGATTTATTGTGGGTACTTCCTGGTAACAACCTAGTTTACATGGATCACCCATTTGCCAGGGTTTTGTGTCATTTAAAGAGACTTAAGCAGAACTCACTTTTTTGACAGCATCTGGCTTCCAGGCCAGCTGTCCATACTGCAGCAGGGCTGAATGCATAACACAGATTTCTTTGTCTGTTTAAAAAAAAACAAAAACATGTTTTCTTAGAAGTGTAAATAGTATACTCACTCCCAAAAGAGAATTGGCAGAATAGATTTGTGGGGTTTAATAGGTCCTTTCCACGTCTAACTTCTGTGATACGATATTGGAATGCTTTGTTCCACACTTTTTCCAACATCACATTTTGATCAATCGACTATTTTTTTTCTCTTCTGGTGTTTTCCCACATGGTAAGCGCAGCAATCCATTTAATTGTATCTGTTTCAAAAACTATTAATGCAATTAGGTGGGATTTTCTATTATGCAGTAAGCAATTAACCAGAACTGCTCATACAGACAGATATATGGGAAAGGATTGGGATTTTCCAGACTGATTCAATGAAGCAATTGATACAATTATCAGGAATGCAGTTAAATCTGTTCAGCTGTATAAAATTCCAATTCCTGATCTGCCATAAGATTCTATGAGGCTTGCTTTTAAAAAACAAATCTGATTTATTATAGTGCATAGATCAAGGGATTGGAAATTGAGTAAGAGCTTTTTATTTCCAGGTAACTAGTTCACACCTGGACCTAGATGTCTACTTACCAAAATTAGTTTTCTAATCAGTGACTTTGGTGTCTATGTGAAACAGGCCATCTCTAGCTAGCTCCTGAAGGACATAAGTTCACAAAACAGCAAATCACCATCCCAACCCTGTAGTCACTCTCAGCAGAAAAGCCCATGATTGTCTGAGCATGGAATCTGAACATACTGCAGAGCCAGCATATGGAAGATTGTGTTGTAGGCTCAGCAGAGAATTTCACCTACCCAGAGCTGCCAGTATGGCCTTAAACCAAAAATATCAAATGTAGGTGCCTAATTTTAGGCACCTAAGCTTATATTTAGGTACTAAGGGCTGGATTTGTAAAGGCATTTAAGTGATTAGCTCCCACTGATTTCAATGGTAGTTATGTTCCTAAATACCTTTGAGGACATGGGCCCTCAAGCAGCTCAGCATCTGTAGCTTCCATTGATTTCAATGGGATTTTGAGAGTTTCAATACTTCTGAAAAGTCACCCAAAAATAAAAATGTGTATTTTCAGAGATGCTGAGCAGCTCCAACTTCTATTGATTTCAATGGGATCAGCAACTCTGAAAATGAGGCCACTTTCAGTTAGTAACTAAAATGCATTTTTGTGCCTAGTGTTAGGCTCCCAAGATGGAAAACATTTGTCTAGGTTTCTTTAAAAATTATTCTAAGAGCTTAAGATAATGTCATCTGTTATTTTGTGCGACATGGTGCTTCTCTGCAGACTTTACTTAAAAATAAAAATTCTATATTATTTTAATGGAAGTATTTAGGGGAAAATGATGCTGTCATCTAGCAAAATATCATGTTCCACAAGCACTAACCATAAACTGCACTGTAGTAATAGCTGTATTTATCTTCATGATCAACAGCCATTTTGCAAATTTGTAATCTCACTTCCCTAAGTGACGGCTGTAAGACAGAACTCTACTTGTGTACGGGCTGCTTTCATTACAGAGGAAGCGGAGAACCCCCTCCTTTCCGCTACCTGCTTAGGGCACCTATCAACTACCAGTTGAGAAGCAACTCGGTCAGATTCTGTGCATGTGTACCCTCCTGAACTGAAACATACAAGGTACAATAGATGGAACTGCTGCAAGTAAACTAAGAAGCATTTTGAGATCAATAGAATCCTTGTCAGAGGAAGATGGAGAATCCACTGTTTTTATTTCCCCATCTAAATATTTCCTCTTTGAAGGAGAAGACCCATTGTAAAGTTATGAAATCCACAAATAAAGAGGAGACAAACAAAGAAATCAAGACCAGGTAAGTTCCAAGGTTTTACTGATAGTCACAAGTGTTCTTTGTAAATGAGGGATTATTATTGCATAGCTGATCAGTGTGAACTTAAGGCACAGTTCTGTTTATTTGTGACAGATATTTATAAAAATTAATGAACTGCAAGACTGGAAATGTACACATAAAATATTCATTTACCAAGGGAATACTTTTTAAGGGCAAGAATAAGAAGCAAATCAAATAATATATCAAGCAAAACAAATAAGAAAGAGGAGTTATTAAGGTGAAGCTTAGAGAACTGATTTTTGAAAATCTGACTAACTTTGATCCATGAAAGTTTCTTTTTAGAGCTACAACTGATGGGAGGAAAATCATCTTTTCACCCTTTATTAAGAGTGAACAACAGAAGATGTTGACCCACTCTTACAGGTTCATCAGCATGAAACCTATCTTCAAAATAAATGGGCAAAATAAGCCTGAAAATGAAGACTTTCATTACCCTTTGCAAATGCTTCAATATGTAAATGTATGGAAAAATATAAGGAGGAAATTCATTAATCTGCATGACTAACAAAGAGAAATAGCACCAACATTAGTGTAACTGTGTGTATGAGGAAATGATCAGCTATGCTGAGAGAAAAGTTAGTCAAAGGGGAACATTTTAAAAAAACCTTTCACAAAGGCTGCTTTAAAGCTGCTTAAACTCTCTTGCAGGTCAAAGGAAAAAAGAAATAGGCTGAGCCTTCTCCTGCAAAAGGCTGAATTCCATGAAAATGTCAATCTTGAGAAATTTGAGAACTTGACAAAAACTTCAAGGTGAGAATTGTAAAATATAAAGAGACTGAGAATTCCTATTAGAAAATGGCCGTCTCTGATTCGGTGCATTTCATCCATGTATCTGTGTACATTCAAGCTTTACATCGAATAATGCTTTAAAGATCTATGTTATTTTAAAGTTTAGCATAATGCAATGCAAGTTATCTAACTTGGCATACATACAGTATATGTAAAGTTTGCTAACGAAGAGTGTTTTTGCACCCAGTGGGCCAGACTGTGATACTGGTATTCACAGAGAATATTACTTTAGTCCCCAGTAGTCCCATAGACTTCAAAAGGACTATTTTGTGTATAAAGTATTATTCAGAATGAATATGATCATAATCTAATCCCCAGGTTTATTTAACTCTATGACACATCAAGTTTTCCTCAATTGGGGGAAGGGGGAAAAGGGCAGAGATGAAAGAAAATATACTAGGTACTCTTCGTATCACCAATCATTTTCATGTAATTTAGTCCCAGTGAAATTTGTCCTTGTGTACCTAGTGCTTATGGGCCAGTTTATTTTTAGTGTTTATTCTTTTATATGTTAGTACCAGATAGTCACACTACTATAATATCCAAGCACCTAACAAATCCAAAGAATAAAATCCAGCATATAATCAAATATTCTCCTGTCCACACAAGAATTGGCGTGGTGGTTCGTTTGTTAGCTGGATTTGGGTGGATTTGGGATTCTGTTCTCCACCCACCCCTTTGTTGTTGGTAGGAAAAGGCTAAGCTGAAAAAGTGAGTTTTGCACTTTATTCAGAGATCCAAGGGCCATTCTAATTAACTGCAGAAGTGACCCAGATGCCTAGAAAACTTCTCCTACCACTCTTTTAAACTTCCCCACTTGTGCACCTAAAACCATGCCACGTCTGCATACAACAGAATGAGGAATAGTTTCAAAGCCATCTGTAGCTAGAAAGTTGCATTTTAGCAGCCATGATTATGTGGGTAGTGGATCACATTTGGGTATCTAATGTAAAGGGAACTGAGGCATCAAATCCTCTTAATGATTTATGGACAGAAAACCTCAAGAGAGGGTGATGTCAGAATAGTGGCTGATAGTCCTCTGAAGTGTTTCTCTCTTCCTATAAATAACACTATGTCCTTGCCTAGTTATGGCTCAGCCAACTGCCTCTCATCCATGTGTTTATCTCAGGTAGGGATGACAGAGGTGGCATTGTTTCTAATCTATGTGAAGTACAGCTGGTCAAAATTTTCTAAAACTTCAGAATTTAGATGGGGTGTGTGTGTGTGTGAGAGAGAGAGAGAAGTCACCCTTTTGACTAGTTGTAGTATAAAGCAGAGTGACATCCTTATATTGTTGGCATTTAGTCCATGTCTCATCGATTTTAAATAGTATGGGGAGAGAACTGGGTCTTATGGAACTCCACAGCTGAATGGTCTGATGGCCATGAAGATGCCCATCACTACAAGCCAACTCAACATTTAACCAACCTGCTGCCCTAGAACATGGCAGAGCATAACAGACCTTGGTGTCCATTCTCCTCAGGCCTCTCCTGCGAAAGCACTCATTGCTGCTCCAAAGGTTTGGATCCGTGAACCTTCTGGTTTGACCTAGGTTCACCCAGTGAGTCCTCAGATCTGAATGACTTGTTCCATATCTAAACCAGCAAAAATGTAACTCACCATCTTTTGTCATTACTTGTGTTCTGGGCTACATACTTGGTCTAAGGAAGTCTAGTTTATCTTTCACTATTACTAAATCCCTTCAGCAGCTATAGCAACTTATATTCCCCCTGCCACAAACTGACATACAGGTCAATTATCTGCAGGTTTTGTATTTCCTACAATTGAAACATTCCTTAAGGGCTCACTTACCTATTTCCTCCATTATATAATCCCCCCACTTCATTGGCCTTGCATTCAGTTCTTACAAGACTCATTTCTTCAGTACTTGCACCTCTTAAGAACTGTTCTGCTCTTTCTATCTAAAAATTACATAATTAGTTGCAACAACTTGCTCTAGGAAGGTGAGTGATATTTAAGACAAATCTTCCTTTCAGTTGTCTGAAGAACAAAGTGGCCATTACCCTAAATTCCTTCCCAATGTGACTGGAATTTCACCTCATCCAGTCTTTCTTAATCCACACAATTTGCCAAGGAAGCCAGACCACATAAACTAGTATTAAAGAGATTTAAGTTAGAAAAGGATCAAGCAATTTTGAAAGCCATCTCAGTTTTTCACAGCATTTGGGACCAGGTCAAAAGAAGTTCAAACTTTATTCTCTGTTGGGAAGAAATTGGGTCCAGTTCAGTGGTGTAGTGGTAAAAAAAGAAGGGGGGTAGACTAACCTAAATTAAACTCCATAGTCCCCAAATGAGAAGCGGGTAAACTGAGTTTATCTAAGTTTACTCTTGATTACACTATTGGTCCCAAGGCACTGGACTGGAATCAGGAGACTTGATCTGGTTCTATTTCCAGCTCTATCACTAACCTACTGTATGACTTCAGGCAAGTTACTCCGTCTTTTCATGCCTCAGTTTTTCCATCTGGGGATAATGAGCCCTATTTTCATTTGTACATGCTTTTAGCTCTGCAGAGGAAAACTGCTATGTGGTATGTAAGTATATTATTCAAAAATTGACTACATATATTGATATCCAGATTCAGACTTAGGACCAGGTCAGAGTCCTGGTACAATATTGCCTCAGACCCCACTCAATTTCTTTTTTCAGAAATAAAAACACAACCTAGCTGTTTGTTCAGGGTTAATCTATAAAGTGTTACAAAAGTAATTTTATGAACTTTTTTTTATCAAGAGATGTGAAATAGTTTTTCTCTATTGTCCTAAACAATGGAAAGTTTGAGATCAATGAAGAATACATGCAGCTTGACATATTCGATAAAGAATACATGGAGTTTTAAAATAACATGACATTTGAAAAATGTTTGTGGTAAACAAACCAGGCTACGTGTGTTATTACCTTATGAGACTATTGCCTTTACCATGCTGTGGTGACTTTGTTTTCAAACTGTTGAATTTCCTGTATTCTGTTAAAAATAGACCGTGGTAACATAGCCTCAGACAGATTGCAATCAAAACCACATCTCTGCAAGAGTACATCAGTTTAGCTACTAAGCTGTTCTATTTTCAAAGTTAAAAAGGTAGTTGACCTGGTTCACTTATGATCTTTACCCTTGCATGATGTAAATTTTCCTTAAAGATTTGGAGCACAATGCAAACAAACACTCAAGACACAATGCTCTGCTTTAAACATTTTCTCTAACAGGTGTTATTCCAATAGGCAAAACATCAACCAAATGCTTTTGAAGTCTCTAGTGGAAAGAGCTTCTCTTGTAAAGTAATCTAATCAGACACCTTGTGCAATAAGACAAAGTGAGAGAAATAGCAGTAATATATATTACAATAGCTTCATAAATACACAAAACACACACTTCATCAGAAACACTTTTTGTGTCTTGTACAGTGTGACCCCTGAAGAAGCAGTGAGATGGGGTGAATCCTTTAATGAACTGCTTTCCCAGAAAGGTTAGTAGTGTTTTCCTCACCCTATTTCTTGATGGAAAATAACACAATGTAGGTGTGCAATTAAATACACTTGGCAGTTATCTACCTTCATTATGATAGGTCATTAATAGCAGTATGAGTTTTCACTCTGCTTGTGTGCTTAGGCAGCACCATGCTGTCAACTACGGAAAATAAAGATTGATTTGTAACTTTAAGTTTGATATTTCATTCAACAAGAGCAATGTAACCATAAGAGATACAATGAAGGGTTCCTTCAATAAACAGAAAAAAGGTGATAAGATGTCATTAAAATATTGTTTGCTAAGGAATAATGAGCTACTCATTAATGAATATTTAATAATAATGAATACTTATGGACTACTTAGATAAAATTATTTCCATTGTGATACTGGAACTGATTATTTAGAAAAATATGCACTGAAATTAAGGTCTGTCTTTTCGACTATGGACTATATTTTTAGAGTTAACCCAGAAGGATCACTGTGCTACAATGAGCTGACGATTGAAAGTGGGTTGAAGTCTGCTAGTAACAATATCACCTGCTATTTTGCCTCTGCCCAAAGTAAAACATAAATGTATCCCAGTCCTGATGGGATTATAATCTTATAAAGATTACATAATGTTTCTTTCTTTTTGCACACAGTATTAGACCTAGTTTTGTGCTAAAATGTCTTGTTATGATTATTTGTATACTGGGGATTACTAGCCATGTATGGGACATAGAGACTATTAAACTCAATTTACAATGCAAATACATTCATGTGGCAAAATGGTTCTGAATTTTTATCAGAATTAAAATCTGAGAACATGCAAAGTATCTAAACTTGGGTGAAAACTCAGAGTGATCAGTATTTCAGCAGTGTATCACTTTGGGTGTCATCCTGCTGTCTGTACTCAGTCCAACAACCCACTGACATCAATGGAGATTTTGTCTAAGGACTACAGCTGGGTGAAATATTCATTAAGGAAAGATTTTTTCCTAGTGAAATAACTTTTCAGGTTAACATCAGCAAAAGGGGAGTCACTGGTTCTAGTGAGCAGCCAATCCTTATTTTAAGGTCACGGGTAAACCACTCAAGTACTCTGTTAATCTCAGGATAGCAGAAAAAGGTAGTGGATTTCAGAATGCCAGGAAGTCTGGAAATGTCAGGCAATTATTGGTGGTGACACCTGCAGTGCATACCTTCAAGTAGATATATCATCTAGGACCACTGGAGCCGGAGTTTGAATGGTTTGAAGCCATTTTAAAGTAAGTGGTCAAAAGTCAAATAGATGCTTGGAGAATTTTGCCACATACATGAATTTTGCTGGATAAGACACCATGAGGCATATTTAGACTATAATGGAGGTATAGAAGGCAAAGATTTGTCCACAGATTTGGCAGGCCATGCTGGACATGACCAAGGTGTTAATACCAATGTTTACATCAAATGACATCTTTCATTGCAACATTGCTCAAATGTTCATGGAGGGCAAGAACAAAGGCCAAGGGATGGATATAGACAAAAATGGTCAGCCACCCATGACACACATAATTGTCTAATGTCTGAAACGTAAGTTACAGATAAAAGGCTTGTTTCTTTTCCTCCCTTTAAAGATAAATGCTGTACATAGCAAAAATGAGTCTTTCAGTATAGTGTTGACCATTACAATCTTTCAATTTTCACATAGCAAGTAATTGACAGTAATAACATTCCAGTTATTTCTGCACAGTAAGTATATTTAATAAGGGGGAATACCATGAACAACTTGGCAATGATCATTATATGCAAAGAAAAATGTAAAGGTTTTATTTACATTACCTTTTAAACTATCTTCTGAACTGGGCTCATTTCTGGGAAACAACCTATTTGTGAATACAATCAAGATTTAAATGGCATTTCAGGCATCCTAAGTCTGATTTGGAAGCAAAGCTCAGGCCAAAATGGTCAATAATGGTCTCATTTTTGGGTGCCTCTGTTTTTGAGTGCTCAACTTGTGACCATGTATGGTCTATTTTTTAAAGATTCTGAGCATCCATAGTTGCTACTGAGATCAAGTGGAGCTGTGTGGGTCAGTATCTTTGAAAATTAGGCCCTGTGTGTCCCAAAAGGTACATCCAAAATCAGAGGCTATATTTAAAATTTATGCCTAAAGCCTGATATCATTTCCTCTGGACTGACTACAAAACAATTAAATTGAACTTATTTTGTGATGTAAAAGAAAAGTCCATAATGTGAAGTTACAGATAGTGCAAAATGAGACCAAACGTGTTATTACATAATTTAACTAGAGGAACTATATTCTAGTGTCTAAGAGGGATGGTCTTTTAACGCTTCCATGAATTAAAGCCATGCAATGCTCCCTTTTATAGCCGGACTGGATGCCTTTACAAGGTTTCTGAAAACTGAGTTCAGCGAGGAGAACATTGAGTTTTGGACAGCCTGTGAGGATTATAAGAAGAACAGAGCATCTCATCAACTTCTTCCTAAAGCCAAGACAATTTATGAGACATTCATAAGGAAAGATGCTCCAAAAGAGGTACAGTAAAAACTGAAGATATACAGTGCTTGATACAAGCTGCCTCTGATAGAATCTGCCTTTCATAAATGCATACACAGAAACATCATCCATTCAGCCATGAAGGTCAACATTTGATGAAGTTGCAGCAGTTTATCATGTGTACCTTGCCACTGGAATGCTGCATCTTAAATATCAAATCACTGCTTTGGAAGGAAGTATGGGACCCAACACCCACGGAACTGTCTCTTTCTCTCTCCCCTCACCCTGCCCCCATGATATTCTTTTAACTCTACAAAAAGGACGGTAGGTGTAAATATGTCATGCTAGTCAAAGGAATTTTCAAACTTCTCATTGCTATATATAAACATCTGATTTAACATCATGTTGAGTAAATTTAAGATCTGTTGTCATAATAATGCACACACCCAATAGTAAGTCATTTGTCAAACAGTGTTTTGTGTACATTTAACTCTGCTTCCAGAACAGCAGAATTATTCTCTGTCTGCTAAAGCAGCATTACAGATCAAATTATTATATTGCTGAGATTTCAGAGGATTTCTTAAATATGCCAAATGAATAAAATAAATCAATAAATTAAACATATCCTGCAAGGTAATAATTATAACATTTTAAGCAGAGAAAAAGCTTGATTGGCAAAAAGACTTCGGGATTTTTTTTAGTTTTATTTTTTCTGAAGGAATCTCTGAGTGATGAGTCTATACTATGGTATGTTATAGACAAACACATACAAGATACATTGGGACTGATTCTCATTTACACTGCTTTGGAAGTGTAAAAGGCTTTTAAAGTGGATAGAAATTATATTAAACTGTCGGAGTGTTGTAAAGTCTCCTTCGTGTAAATGAATATAATAATTATTTTTCCTTGCACTAGCAGGAGGATGGACTGATGATAAACTCCCACTAAAGTCAATGAAGGTTTGGCTGAGTAATGACTAGAAGATCAGGCCCCTAAAAGGCTTTTTGCATCTCTATTACCTATAATTCTATATAACACATTAAGAATAGGTGGATTGCCTGTGCTCCTATTTTCTGTGTTCTTTTCTTATTGTTGGTAGAGGAAATGTTAAATGTTGGCAAATCTAAAAAATCATCTGCTGATGTAGTGCAGAAAAAAGTATCACTGCTCAATCCAAGGAAGTGATTTAAAGAATAGTACGTATTAGGCTCATAATGCCCTCTGTGTGACCTTGGGGCTTACCACTACTCCTGCCAAAGCATAGAGCCTATTTGTTTGGTCTACTCTCAAAGAGTAATAGCCCTGTCCTATGAGATGCGGAGTGGTTTCAATAACCTTTTACATTCTATCATGCGGCACCTTCCAGGATCAGGCCCTGTGTGAATATGAGGAGTTTTGAATTTTCTGAAGAGGAATACTATTTTGCCAGTGTGCTATTCTACCAACCGTTTGGGTGGACACCAAGCTATAGAAAGAACTATTGATACAGCATCCCTAAAAGCTCCCTTCATTTTATATATTGTTCATAGATTATCTTGCTACACTGATGACCTGTAAAGGATGAACAGGGAAGAAGGAACCTAGAGCACAGATGATGGAAATCACACATTGCCCGATAGTGTCATACTGACCAGTTAACTGATATGTTGTTACTGTGATACCAGCAAAGGCAGGATTGTTGTTCTCCACTACACCATCCCTTAAGTGTTGGGCCCTGTGTATTCTCTTGTCATGCTTCAATCCAGCTGTTGAGATCAGCTGGGATGCTCAAGCTGACAGTCCTTAAATTTGTTCATCAGTGTGTTGATAACTATCTCATTAAAGAGCCCTCAGCTTTGGAACTTGTTTGTACCAACAGAAACTAAGTTTACTGTCCAGCAGGGCATGTTAAAAGGGCCTTTTCTGAGAAGATAGGTAGGAAGGCTCTGAACATTTGGGGACTCAGTCATTTATCATTACTTGATTTTCAGTTTTCACATACAAACTACGTGTTGTTATATTTTTGTAAATGCACAGAGAGGAATTTGAAAAATATAAAATAAATAAGTTATAAAAGACATTCTTGAAGCTGTATGGAATTTACTAATTTCTAAATTATGTGCTGCATATACCACTATTGTGGATCTACACATAATCCTTATACTAGACCACCACTCCATGAGAATAGCCAATGATAATATATAATTGTATTTAAACTGTAACCAAAAAGCTCTGGGATGTGACTTTTTTCCCTTCCAAAGTACCGGTAGCCAAAAACCATTAGAAAATAATTTTGCTGCACACTTTAATCATTAGAATATTATAACCTTCCTGTTACAAAGATGCTCTACAGAAATGGAAGATTCAAACAGTATCTGGTCAATTCAGGCTAGGGGTTTGTTACGGGAGTGGTTGGGTGAGATTCTGTGGCCTGCATTGTGCAGGAGGTCAGACTAGATGATCATAATGGTCCTTTCTGACCTTAAAGTCTATGAGTCTATATAAAGCTTTGAGCCAGCAAGACTGAGTATCCTTGATTCCTGTTGGCTTCAGTTGGAATTCAGATACCTCAGTACTTTGCAGGAATGGTCACAAAATCTCCCTGTGCCAGTGTCAGCAGCAAATGTACAGTGGACACTATTAGAAAGTCAGCCCTAATGAAAAGGTTTTCCCTGTTCTCAGTAGAGATCTGTGGTAATTCTTTGGTAGCAGCTAACAAATGCTGACTCCGTGGATTTCACAATACTTATATCCAATTTAAAGTATTTTTAGTAGAAAGTTGTTTTCC
Organism: Mauremys mutica; assembly: GCF_020497125.1. Classification (NCBI taxonomy): domain Eukaryota; kingdom Metazoa; phylum Chordata; order Testudines; family Geoemydidae; genus Mauremys; species Mauremys mutica. The sequence goes on along the minus strand of NC_059079.1, from coordinate 49,027,198 downwards.
CAAGTTAAGTATTATTGTTATTAATGACCATATATAAAATTAATTAATGTACTGCATGCTTTTTTGGCCTTTTCCAGGTTAACCTTGACTTTAACACGAAAGAAGTCACCGCTCAGAACATTACTCACCCTACACTCGACAGCTTTGATGCAGCACAGGCCAAAGTCTACAGGCTGATGGAACAAGACAGTTACCCCCGCTTCCTGAGATCTGACATGTATTTAGACCTGATTAAGGGAAGGCAGCACTCTGGCCATCCTGCTCTTAGAAGGCGATCACGCTCTTTTACCTTCAATGAATTCCAGGATGTGCAATCAGACTTTACCATTTGGTTATAAAGAAATGTAACCTCCTTGGATTCTAACTAAAATGTAGCAAATTATAACACACAGCATCCTAAACACAAACCTTCAGCTGGTGCAAATGGGTATAGATCCATTGGCTTCAATGGTGTTACATCTATTTACCCCACGGAAGGACCTGGCTCAGAAAGCTATAGTCAGTGATTAATTTAACTTATTGTAAAGAGATATGCAGCATATTGGCAAGATGTGTTAGATGTAATGTATTCAGACAAGATATTATGTCTTTTAAACTCAACTAGGAGAATGTATGAATTCTTTCCACAAAATCATATCTCACAGTGAGAACTTTAAACTTTATTTAAAAATACTGTTTTAATTTTTTTTTTTTACAAAATTCATCCTCCATCCTGGGTCCATCATATTTAGAAAACACAATGTTGTCACCATCAAAGTCTTTACACTTATCATTTGCACATAATTAATGTTACTGCAATAGTTCCTACACTAAGCACAGGTTTTTATACCACAAGCACACAGAAACATTAATTAAGCAAAAGGTAAAAATGTCATGATTTTTAACATCAGCCACTATATAACTTTGACTACTTCTTATTTTAAGAGGTACATAGGAAAATGCCTATTTAATTAATTTTATAGTACTACATTTTATGGTATTTTCTTATTACATTTCTCTGTTCTCTCTATCTAAATTAAGCTGTATAGTTTAGCCTTTGCACTCAAAAATTTGTATTATACTATTTGCAGCCAAATAAACAGTAATAAAGGGACAAGACTAAGCAATTTAGTATGTCTTTGTGTCGTTAAATACCAGTTGAATGAACTTTTAATTTGCCATTCATTTGTAAATTTTGTATCATCCCAGCTTGACTGCTAAACTTTGAGAGACAAATTCTGGCCATCTTTGGGATAACACCCAAGTGGGGATATGATATAACTGTAAGGTCAATGGCATACAGGCCTCCATTCAACAAAGCACTTACGCTCATATTAAGCACTTTAATGGGTCTAACACACATATTTTTTAAGGATGTGCTTAAGTGTTTTGTTGAATCGGGGACAGAAGCAGGACTCATTTATACAGAATGCGGGTGGATGTTATTGATGATGGACATATAGCTCTTTTGTCCCAAACACTTGCTCCCTGACCATTCTGTTCCACTTGGTGTTTGCCCCTTTACTGGAGAAGTTCTCTGAGTGACAGCACTTCCCAGAATTAGACCCAGAACATCTTTGACTGGGTCTCCCTTGCTGTACCAAGCTGCTGGTTCTGCCACTGTAATTCCTGTTATGTGCAAAATCTTTCCACTCATTCAAAATCTTTATTTAACCAAGTAAGCTCCCTTTGGGGAAAAGTCTTCATTTATAATAGGGGCTTGGGCAAGGTGTCTCAGTACTGCTTTGCATGTCTTGCTGCAGTGGTAACTGGCAGCCTAGCACGAGTAGTAGCCAACCTTCTTCTCCAATTCTGCAAACATGCGCACACACATAAATAATTCAAAGACATAAGTAGTGCCATTGAAATGGAGGAAAAAGAGAATGAACCAAATGTGATGGATGTTAGCCACGTTGCTTAATGCACTAATGGAAGGCACTGAAGTCCTATGGTGATAAGAGGTATAAGAACCTATATAGAACAGAATAGAACCACTTGCTTCCAAGTTGTAATGGGCCTACTCACATCTCTAAAGTTACTCATCTGTGTAAGTGCTTGTAGGTTCAGAGCCTTGGCTAGCATAAGACGAGGGCACATTACAAAAATAAAATAAATGGCCAAATGGACAGATTCCTAATGAAAAATTATACTGATCTACTATAGAAAGGAGCTTCTTTGAGGAGACAAGAAAAGTTTTTGCAAAGTTTTTGTCAGGGAATGACACTGAAACCGCTTTAATCAGTTGTCATTGAGCAATAAGACCAGATGTTCACAGAGCCCATGGGCTAGTAAGTGGTAAAGGTCTGATTTTCAAAGGTATTTCAATGGGAGTTAGGTGCTTAAACTGCTTAGGCACTTTTGAAAATCCCACTAGGCATCTTTAGGTGCTTAACACCTTTGTAAATCTGCCCCTGAGTTCCTATGCCTTTTATTTTGAAGGGATAATCTTAAGACTAACAGTCAAGTCTTGTCTGTGTTTGAAGTAGGAGATCTTGATGGGGATGCAGTTACACTTGTTAAATTAGGTCATTTGTTTAATATACTCTCTACAGGGAAATGAGAGGAAGAAGGGAGAGTTTGCTTTTTAAAATCTTTATTATTCAAGTCATCCTCACAGCCCCATCATTGGCATGTGTCAAGCCTTTTTTGATTGGAGAATTCTGGTGAAGATATCTTAAAGCACAGGGCAATTCTTAAAATATTAAACATTGTTTTAGTTTAATAATTCAGTGACTACAAGATTTAATAAATGTGCGTGACTGGAATAATCTATCACCTTTCATGGAATTTAAGCTCCCCCCGCATCCCCAGCTTCCGTCTTTTTAGTAACCAATCTGTAGTGAGGCAGGGTGGCCTCCCGAGGACCCGGAGTGGGAGGGCCCCCGCACCGAGCCACTACACAGTCAAAGAGAAAAGGAGCAATTCTTGGTGATAGTTCTTTCTGTTAATTACCAACATAGGGTGTATACAAGCTGTACAGCTAAGAATCTCACATTGGCCACTCAGTAACTTTGTACCAAAATGAAAAATGATCCATTTAAAAGCTGGCAGGATGTAGCTTAATGACAGGATTTCTATGAATAAAATGCTAATTATAAAAGCAGCAAAGAATCCTGTGGCACCTTATAGACTAACAGACGTTTTGCAGCATGAGCTTTCGTGGGTGCATCCGAAGAAGTGGGTATTCACCCACGAAAGCTCATGCTGCAAAACGTCTGTTAGTCTATAAGGTGCCACAGGATTCTTTGCTGCTTTTACAGATTCAGACTAACACGGCTACCCCTCTGATACATGCTAATTATAGGACTTGGTAGTTATGGGTCAAAGTAACAAAGTTCAACACACACCCTGCCCCGCACCCAGATCCAACATTTCCCAAGGTTTGCAGATGTTCAACACTCAGGTTTTAATTGAGGCCTGTCTCTAAGGCCCCATTTACACTGGCAAGTTTCTGTGCTGTAACTCTCGAAGTGTACACTCTGCCAAGCCCACTTAGTGCGCAGAAACTGCGCAGTTATAGCACTCTAAAAAAAGCACGCTGAGGAGACGCGTAGAGCTTTCTGCGCTGGGGTTACAGTGCTGCAGTGCCAGTGCAGACACCATGGTGATTACAATGCTGCGATTGGCCTCCGGGAGGTGTTCCACAATTCCTGTTCTTACCTCTCTGGTCAGAGGTTTGAACTCTACTGCCCTGCCCACAGGTGACCAACCATTATCTCCATGCTGTACATGGAGATAATGCTTTACAAATTTGAAAGTCCCCTTCCTGTTTGCTTGGTGATGCATGCAGTGGTCTCAGTGCATCTTTCCAGGTGGCCATGCCTGCTCCACACACCAGGTGATCCCCCACTTGGCGCAATGATGAGCTGCTGGATTCATCAGCATTTGGAGAGAGGAGGCTGTCCAGTCTCAGCTGCTCTCCAGCCATAGGACTTATGATACCTAGAGACAGATTTCACGATGCATGACAGAAAGGGGCCATGACTAGGACACACTGCAGTGTAGGGTAAAAATGAAGGAGCTGCAGAACATCTACCACAAGGCCCGGGAGGCAAACTGCCACTCTGGTGCTGCACCCATGAGCTGCCGGTTCTACAAAGAGCTGGATATAATACTTGGTGGTGCGAAGGCCCCTGTGGATACTTCGTTGGCTCATGTGCCAGTCAAAAGTGGACTGAGCCAGGAAGAGGAAATCTTGGATGAAGAGGGGGACGGGAACCCAGATACAGAGGATGACTCGAAGACCAGAAATGCATACAGCAAGGAGCTCTTTTCACCCTAGAGGAGCCGAGCCAGTCACAGCAGTCGCATCTTGGCAAAGTGCAAACAGGAGAGGAGTCCCCTGGTAAGTGGATCTGATTTTGTGAATTGCTGAAGTGATTTGTTTGTGGCAGGAGGATTGCAGAAAGCAGGCTTGTCTCCTACCACATACCTATTTTGAGCTGGAACAGGCTATTGACTCCCTCACTTCACCAGAATCTCCCTCAGAGATCCTTCTCTCATGGAGATACTGGGCAATCCGCTGCTCCAGGTTCCTCGGCAGAGCTGCTTTGTTCCTTGCCCCATTAATGGTAACTTTCCCGTGCCACTGTGCCATCACGGGGGAGAGGGAGCAGGGACCATTGCTGCACACTGGCAGGCCACCTAGGGGCCAGGGTGGAAGCCGCAGGCTTGAAGAAGACCCTCCCTTGATTCCCTGCTCACCCTCAGTAGTGAGATATCTTCCATAATGATCACCTCCCGTGGAAAGTGTGGGGGTAGGAATGATTATCAGGCACCCCCTACAGTGCTGGCTGTACCCAAGAGCTACGTACCCAGCATACAATGATTCACCCTGCCCGTGCGGCTACTCACCATTTTGGGGGTCTTGTGGCTGATGTGTGCTTGCCTGGGTCAGCCAGTTAGTGACAGGTGTGTGAGTACTGGCTGTGTTTTAAATCACTGAATCAGTGTTGTCTGTGTTGCAAACAATACTGCTTCTCTAAAATGTTGCATTTGAACTTCACAGAGATGACCTTGGGAGGCCAACCTCCTTTATCAGTGGCAGAACGGCTATGCAGAATTAGAAAGCAGCCACGAAGAACTAAGGAGGACTTTCTCCATGAGGTTATGATGCACTCCGCCACTGAGAAACAGGAATTAAAGGAGTGGCGAGACAGCGAGAAGAGGGACTGAAAGGAGAATGCGGCATGGCAGAATGAAGACATGGAATGGGTCTTAAATTATAGAGTGCCAAACGGACACACTCCAGGTGATACTAGCTCTTCAAACCGAGCAGCTCCGTACCAGCCCTCCCCTGCAACTGCTGTCACAAAACTCTTTCTCATGTGTTTCCCCCCCACACACACACACACCCATACTGTTATCAACCTCCTGCCTCCACTCTCTACCCGCTGCATTCCACTCCTCCCTCCTCACAGTTCAACACTGTGGACTCCCACTACCCACTGCACTCAACACCCATCTCTCTGCAGTTTGGCCCTGCTGAAGTACAGCACCCGCTGCACTGTACTCCAAAGGAGAAGGTTGAGTATGATCCCTGGACATACAAAAATCTGTAGCTGTCCCGGGACCACTCCTCCTTTGGAGACCTTCTCTTACCCCTCCCTGCTGATGTATTTTTATAGTTTGACTCTCTCCTCTTGTTGTTGTCTTTCAATAAAAGAATTGTGTTGGTTTGGAAGCAATATTGATTCTATTAATTGAAAGCAAACAAAGCCCTGCAAAGGAACATGCAATTATGTAAACCCCATTATTGCATCATGTGCACCAGTGACCTCCTAGAATTACGAGCACTGCAATCCTGAGCACAGAAACAAATATTAATGTCTTTCAGCTTCAAATTGCTGCCTCAAGGCATCCCTGATCCTTATGGCCCTACGCTGTGCCTCTCTAATAGCCCTGGTCTCTGGCTGTTCAAACTCAGCCTCCAGCTGCTGAGCCTCTGCGGTCCAGCCCTGAGTGAAGCTTTCACCCTTCCCTTCACAAATATTATGGAGCGTACAGCATGCGGCTATAAGCATAGGACTATTGTCATCAGCAACATCCAGCTTTCCATACAGGCATTGCCTGCGGGCTTTTAAACAGCCAAATGCGCACACAGTCATTCTGCACATGCTCAGCCTGTTGTTGAACTGCTTCTTGCTGCTGTCAAGTTGCCCCGTATATGGCTTCATAAGCCACGGAATTAAGGAGTAGGTGGAGTCTCCCAGGATCACAATGGGCATTTTGACTTCCCTTACAGTGATCTTCTGGTCTGGGAAGAAAGTCCCTGCTTGCAGTTTCTTGAACAGGCCTGTGTTCTGAAAGATGCGTGCGTCATGCACCTTTCCAAACCAGCCTGTGTTAATGTCCGTGAAATGCTCACGGTGATCCACAAGCACCTTGGCTAGGTGGTCTGGTGCCATCTATCACCCCTTCGCAGTTAGGGAAGCCCATTTGTGCAAAGTCATCCACAATATCACGGACGGTGCCCAGAGTCATGGTCTTTCGGTGCAGGATGCAGTTAATGGCCCTGCACACTTCCATCAATACGACTCCAACGGTCGACTTTCCCACTCTGAACTGTTTAACGACCTATCGGTAGCAGTCTGGAGTAGCCAGCTTCCACAATGCAATCACCACATGCTTCTCCAGCGACAGGGCAGCTCTCATTTTCGTATCCTTGCGCCACAGGGGTGGGGCGAGCTCATCATACATCCCATGAATGTGGCTTTCCTCATGCGAAAGTTCTGCAGCCAATGCTCGTCATCCCAGATGTGCATCACGATGTGATTCCACCACTCAGTGCTTGTTTCCCAAGCCCAAAAGCAGTGTTCCACTTTGGTCACCACCTCCATGAATGCCACAAGCAATCTCATGTCGTAGCTACTACACATGGTCGCACTCCTCTTGTCTTTGTAGTTTAGGGAACAACTCCACTACCACTCATGACATCTTGGTCAGAGCAAGCAGCATGCTGGTCAGCGATTTGGGATCCATTCCTCCATCCTGAAAGAGGCAGGGCGCGCAGTACACAAACCTTGAACTTACCAGTCTCCAATTTCCTATCCACATTCCCACCAATTAGCAATTGCATTATGTGGGTATATTTACAGTGCTAGTTGGAAAGGCTGTGGCTAGGTCCCTGTGTGTCTGTCAGGAGTCTGGGGAGTAAAGCAGTGTCTATGGTGCTTTTTGTTGGTAAGCATATCCCAGGGACAATAATGATTCATATATAATATACTGTATCAAAAAAAATTTAAACAAATCACTTTCCAGTTCTCTGTCATCCACCTCCACTGTCATTGACAAATAGTAATTATATCATATGCATAGTTCATATGTGAAAACCCCAGGACAGGGGCCTGGAGCATAGATCAACAGGTCTGTCCTTCTGTTTTGTAACGGCCTTAGCTGGTCATCAGCACATAAGAAAGGTAGAACAGAAAGAGGGATCTGTCCCAAAGACCTGTTTAGGCTCCAAGGGACCAAGGGACAGTATTTATATGGGTACCAACAGTGTAGACTTGTCATTATCGCTTGACACATAGGCTAGTAGCAGACCATATTGCTCTGCTACAAAGAAACAGTACATTGAAAAAGCAGAAAGTCTGTTAGTTTCATTTCCTTCCAAACTGAATTTTGTTTTATCATCAAACTAATTTTGGCTACTGGCCTGAAATTTGTTTTCAGAGAACATCCATACATGCAAAACTTCACTCACACGTGTTCATGAGAAGTGACTACAAAAAGAGGTATTAACACAGTGAACCAAATATTGGTGTCTAATTTGCTGAAATGTTAGTAAATTATTCTACTTCACCCAGCTCTAATTACCAGTAGCAACCATTGTTAAATGAAATAATCAAGAGGAGGAACTAGTTGATACAAGAGGAATTTCACACCGCAGGAAGAACAAGGGCTTGTTATGATATTAAAGAGCAAAGACATGTATCAGCATGAAACAGAAGAAAAGACACCAAGGGTGCGTGGCACAGTTGTATCAAAATTCAGCCTGTTACAGACAGTTAAGAAAAAATTCTCTTTAAAAAGTGAATTCTCTAAGGATAGCTGCATAAAAACAAGAGACAAAGGGAAGAGACTGTCCCTTCCCCCACAGCAAGGGGCACCTGGGGTGAGGAAAACTCCACAGAGTTCCTTTCATGCAATTTTCCAAAAGTTGTTCCATCTGTAGAAATACCATTTGTCCGTCCTCCTCCCTTGTTGAAAAGGCATTGTGGTTTAGTTCCCCCAAACCCAAAGGCTTGCCTGAGATTCACACTTAACTTGACGCTTCTGCTAGGAGCACAGGACCAGCTGCACTGAAAACCTGTGTCACTGCAGTTCTGAGGCCACTTGTCTCCTAGTCATGTAGTTTCAATGAGGCCATATGAACGAGGGTTGCTCTTCTGCTCTCTGCTGTACCAGGTAAAGAGGCTATCACAACCTCCTCACCACCCCTAATGCAGCCTATTATATTATTATTATTTGGCGAATTTATCACTGTTTGCTAGGAAATGGGTTGTGTGACCATGGAGATGACTCCACATTGTTCCTGCCCCTTTTCTTTTACACAGCTTCAGCCTGGAACCCACACAGTGTCTTTAGAGGGCTGATGAAACAGCAGTTCTTACAGGAAGGAAAAACTTCAAAGTACAGAGAGGACCCTTTACACATGGATCCTGAGGGATAAACCAAAATCTTTGTTAAGAGTTCATGTGGAGCTCAAGTACAGGCTCTGCAGCAGGAGCAGAGGAACTTATAAGAAACTAAGAACTTGGACATTCTCTAAGGATAAGCAAACAACTCTGGAAAAGAAAAAGCAGAATAAAGGCACATATGCAAAAACTGAACCTAAATACTATTATTCAATTTTTTCCATCCAGGAAGTAATGTCTGCTGGTATTCAAAAATTATACCCATGTATGTTAAATATTAATGTATATGGCTTAAACTGTGGATAAATGCAATATTTAAGTTACTTCCCCACAAGATCTCATTATTTATCCAGGACAAATGGAAATCATGTTTCTTATTGTCGAAAAGAATACATTTTCCATGTTTCATTACATCGTCTTTCACTCTTAAATTAGTACACTTTGGCTTACAGAGATTTTACGTGGGTGAAAAACAAAATTACAATTTCATATTTTGATTGCAATTTCAATTCATTTCTGCAGGGTCTGAATCAAACCCCTGGTTCTGAACACCACTCATCTATCTGCAAGTTCAGTTCTGAATCCAAACTTCATATTTGGCCCTATCTGTACAGTGGACTAAACTAATCCTAACATCCATAAATCTTTTCATTTGTTAGACAAGCACTTGCAAGATCAGTTTACAGCAGGGGCCAAAGATATAACATTTCAGATGAAAGCATGGGGCCTGGGGATGTCCTCTTCCAAATTTTTCTCTCTTAATTTTGAGGAACAATATTGCAAACAGAAGAAAATGCAAACAAGGTTCCCCTCTCTGTCTCTGCATGGATTTTTTTTGGAGGGGGTGGAAGTGCAGCACAGTCACTGTCCTGCACTTTAAGACGTGTGTGTGTGGGGGCGGTCTGGATGGCAGGAGAAGAGGTCAATGCTTTCTGGCTTTGGGGAGGAGGGGAGACGTAAAACTGCTGGAAAAGCAGGCAGCCTGGTATACGACTCACCATCTACGAATGAGGGGTTTAAAAAGGTCAGCCTGGGCCTGGACCCTCCGGTGCATGGCTTCCTTCAGGAGTATGTGTGGTCAAACGCTGAGCTGAGATAGCGGGGCTGGGAGGAACCCCTTCTCCATTTCAGGGCATAAAAACAGGCAGGAATTGGACACGGTGGCAGGGGGGAGTGGGCACAGGTTCCCTGCTCCACAGAACCCCCACGTGGAAGCAGTCCGGATGACCAGTGGGGGTTGGGGGGGGAGAACAACCCTTTCCCCTGTTGCAGGGCATAAAAGCAGGCAGCAGTTTGGGACACGGCAGCAGGGGGGAGGAGGCACTGGTTCTCTGCTTCATAGAACCCCCCCATGTGGAATCAGTCCAGACGGTGAGCAGAAACAGCAAGGGGGGAGCAGCCCCTTCCCCAATTCAGGCCATAGAAACAGGGTGGAGTTGGGACATGGTGGCAAGGGGGAGCAGAAACCCCATGAGTTCAGCTCGGAGACCTGTTTAAAAAAAAAAAAAAACTTCCCTGCAGCAACTGCAAGGCAGCCGGGAGAGGGAGGGGGCAAAAAATAGTGCTCAATCCACTCCCACATAAAGCCAGACAGTGTCAGCTGGGGTAAGGCAGGAACCTGCCCAAATCGCTACAGGAGGGAGAAAGATGGCACTGGAACCAACACAATTTTGCATATAGCCCATCGGTAGGGGGGGGGAGAAACCTCCCACTCTCCTCAGCAGGTACAAGAGGGCTCTGGGCAGCTCATTACAGCCCCAAAAGGCAGCCCAGACAGTTAAAGGGGGGATTATCTCAGACCCAAGTGGGGTCCCCATAGAGGGCCAGAAGAGAAAGAAAGGGACAAAAAGAGAAAGGGGCAAAAAAAACCCCCCAAACAAACAAACAAACAAACAACAACAAAACCACTTGCCAGTCTGGGAAAGCAGTGCTTGGTCTGGACTGGGGACTAGGAAGTGGATAGGGAGCTACAAGCCATTCCCTTTTTCATCAAGGAGGCAGAAGGGGCAGGAGCAGGTAAGTAGTCTCAGTATGGCTCCAAGGGGACACAAAAAGGGGAAAGGAAGGGGTGCACAAAAGGGAAGGCTAAATTCTCCTTTTCCTCTGGCACCAGTGGAACATGGTTGCAATAGGAGAACAGATTCACAAAGGGAGGTAGAGTTGATTAGAGGAGGTATAGGTACAAGAAGGAAAAGGAGTGCGGGGAGCGGTTCCAGTGTACATGAATGTTTAGGGAATCATGGTGCAGTTTTTCGCTGTTGTAGCCAGAACCACGGGATGGGGGGAATTTGCATCATCCCTTCCACCCCCCGGTTTCATTACCACCCAGAAAGCAATCAAATCACACACAGGGTGGACCCCGTGCCGTTAGTTTGCCCCAGGGCAAGCCAGGGGCAGAGTCTATACAGCAAGGGCAAGTGGCTGGGGTAGCCTGGGGCAGTGCACAGGAGTATCAAAGTCAGCCTATCAAGCTTGGGGAAGTGGGGGCACCAGGTGCTCTCGCTCACCCAACTGAGCTAGCGGCGTCTGATGGGGAGCCGGTTATCATGGAGCTGATACGATTAATTAAATGTATTGCACATGAGGTTGTTTCCACAGCACTACTGGCTGTACAAAGCAGAAAAGGTCATGCAGATTCAGGACATGCTGGTCAGGTGTTTTCAGGAGCAACGGTAGACACACAGGGCAGGGATCGTCATCCACGAACCCTGACAAACCTTGGCATAGGACAGTTGTCAGTGTGGTCCATAGATCCATGGCACCATGCATGTGGCACAGCTATGAGAAAAGTTTTAATGAATTCATACAATTTCAGGAGCAGGAAGGCCAGTTGGCAATGTGGCCAATTATAAAGGAACAGGTGCTGCGGTTCATAGAATATCAGGGTTGGAAGGGACCTCAGGAGGTCATCTAGTCCAATCCCCTGCTCAAAGCAGGACCAGTCCCCAGCTAAATCATCCCAGTCAGAGCTTTGTCAAGCTGGGTCTTAAAAACCTCTAAGGAAGGAGATTTCACCACCTCCCTACGTAACCCATTCCAGGGCTTCACCACCCTCGTAAAAAAAAGTGAAAAAGTTTTTCCTAATATCCAACCTAAACCTCCCCCACTCCAACTTGAGACCATTACACCTTGTCAGAACATCTGCTACCACTGAGAACAGTCTAGATCCATCCTCTTTGGAAACCCTTTTCAGGTAGTTGAAAGCAGCTATCAAATCCCTCCTCATTCTTCTCTTCTGCAGACTAAACAATCCCAGTTCCCTCAGCCTCCCCTCATAAGTCATGTGCTCCAGCCCCCATGCATTTTTTGTTGCCCTCCGCTGGACTCTTTCCAATTTTTCCACATCCTTATTGTACTGTGGGGCCGAAAACTGGACACAGTACTCCAGATGAGGACTCACCAATGTCGAATAGAGGGGAATAATCACATCCCTCGATCTGCTGGCAATGTCCCTACTTATACAGTCCCAAATGCCTTTAGCCTTCTTGGCAACAAGGGCACACTGTTGACTCATATCCAGCATCTCTTTCACTGTAACCCCTAGGTCCTTTTCTGCAGAACTGCTGCCTAGCCATTCGGTCCTTAGTCTGTAGCACTGCATGGGATTCTTCCGTCCTAAGTGCAGGACTCTGCACTTGTCCTTGTTGAACCTCATCAGATTTCTTTTGGCTCAATCTTCTAATTTGTCTAGGTCCCAATGTATCCTATCCCTACCCTCCAGCGTATCTAGCACTCCTCCTAGTTTAGTGTCATCTGCAAATTTGCTGAGGGTGCAGTCCATGCCATCCTCCAGATCATTAATGAAAATATTGAACAAAACTGGCCCCAGGACCGACCCTTGGGGCACTCCGCTTGATAACGGCTGCCAACTAGACATGGAGTCATTGATCACTACCCATTGAGCATGACGATCTAGCCAGCTTTCTATCCACATTATAGTCCATTCATCCAGCCCATACTTCTTTAACTTGCCAGCCAGAATACTGTGGGAAACCATATCAAAAGCTTTGCTAAAGTCAAGGAATAACACGTCCACTCTTTCCCCTCTTCCACTGAGCCAGTTATCTCCTCATAGAAGGCAATTAGGTTAGTCATGCTGTCACTGGCAACCCATCAACTGGTCTCCTCCACAATTTCAAATTGCCTTTCGGCCATTACTTTTGTCAGTAGGCTAAATGGCTACCCAGATCCTTGTGGGGGTTTCTTAGTTTAAAGGTTTTTGGCGGGATGGTCACATAGCAGTGGACCCAGGGAGTGTTCCCGTCATCCCATCAGGGATTCCACGCTCAGCGACCTCCTTCACATCCTCCATGTCATATGTAATAGCACACCACAGGAGGTGTCCCTATTCAGGTCAGCATTCTTGACAGTGTTTTTTGGTGTTTTCAGGATCAGTGAGCTAGTGCCTGGGTCCATCAGGGATTCTACGGGAAAGGCTTTGGAATTTCATGACATTAGCTGGCACAAACATGCAGTGATATTACACTTGCAAAGGTCAAAGACTGATCACGTCAGCCAGGGTGCATTCACTACCCTACGGGAGGGTGGCAAGCTTGGGGTCTGCTCCGTTCGGGTGTTGAGGGTCGACATGACAATACAGTGGAAGGGAGAAGGTCCCCTATTTGTACACAGAGATGGGAGTCCCCTCATGGCAGATCAATTGATTACCATGTTGAGACAGAGGCTAACAAGGCTGCCAGCCCATGAATTTGGTTCCCACTCATTCAGAATAGGGGAAGCTATGGCAACAGCACAGATAGCTATGGAAGCAGAGGCTATTCAGGCAATCAGGCGCTGAGAGTCTAATGCATACCGAACATATGTAAGACCACATGTGGAAAATCAACATTAATCAGTTGTGTTCTCATTTCAGATACGGGACAGTTGGCTATACACATGAGGGTGTGGATCTGTGGGCACAGTATTGTGTTTTGGATGCACAGGCACACATCCAGGTTGCCTGAGGGCTCCCAAATGGGATTCAGTGGCAAAGCATTACTCAGTTGGCACACATGGAGGAGCATGTTATGGCATCAACTGATATTGCTGTTGTATGCTGTGCGGGCAGGTCAGTGGCCACCGGATATATTGGTGATACACCTGGGAGAAAATGAGCTGGGAACACTTAAAGGGTGGAGTTAATGCTTTGAACTAGGAGGGACCTGATGCAGATCATGGCAATTTTTCCAGGTGTTAACATTGGCTGGTCAGATATGCTTCAGCGCAGGGTGTGGTGGGGAGCCATAAACCTCGCCAGGGTGGACAAAACAAGCAAGTATGTGAACAGGGGAGTGGCCAAATTCTTGTTGCCCTTGTGGGGGACAGTAATTTCACATCCTGGCATATTCTATGGGGCACTGGAGTTATTTCGAGAGGATGGGATGCACCTATCAGACTCAGGTGCTGCCATATTTTTGGCTGATGTAAAAGAGGGCATTGGGAGATATCTGAGAACCCAGCTGGGTCTGGGGAGGAGGCAGCCAAGCTAATGACTGGCACCTCCTTGTGGCAGACGTTCCATGCAGGTACTCCATAAATTAAGGCACAAAAGAATGGATAAATGGCTTGGAAAAGGAATTAAGGAGAGGTGCTTGGTAACTGAGCGAGCTGGGAGCAGTTGGGGACTCCTCTGATTGGTACAGCAGGCAGCCAACCCCCCCAATCATCATAGTTCACCTTAACCCCTCCTACAAGGGGGGGGTGTCAGTAAGGTCCCGGCAAGGGAATTGCTGGAGGGACCTGGATGAAAATGGGGGGAGTTGGTGGAAGCCTTCCCCGCCCCGCAAAATGGCTGGAATTGGAGGGTCCCCGCAGTGGATCTGCTGAAGGGACATGAATGGAAAGGTGGGGGATGGAGGGGGCTGAAGAAAGCACTCACCCTGCTCCCCCATGGTGAATTGTAGGGGTTTTCACCTGCATTGAACATTTTATCTGCCAGGTTAGTCCCAGCCATCCCTCTAATAATAAAGTTGCGGCCTGATTAAACCCATATCTAATGTCTCCTCTCATTCTTTCGGCCTAGCCAGACAATCATGCAGAGAGCACAAGGTATTAAACTGTCATTGCACCCATTCTAAATGAAAGATGAAAATAATTAAGCAATGGAAAAGTTTTAAAACAGGTATTCAGATGCAGAAAAAGCCTTTAAAGGAAACAGCATGATATGTTGCAGACTTTTCTTGTCAAAGTGATATGCTAACTAGAGGAATCATGCTTGCCAATAAGAAGTGCACTGAGGTTCACAAACTTTTCAACAATCCTTTGCTCATTTATCGTGTTAGGTGGAAACTACGAGAAACATAATACATTTGCATAGTTCTGAATAAACCTGATGCTGGAGGCTTCAGCTGCATTTTAGTTTGAGATGTAGGGTTCATTCAGTTCTCACAGATCAAGAAAAACTCCAGGGATGGCAATGCAGCCTCTTGAACTGAAACAATAGATGAAAAGTTCAAACAAAACCATGTACTACGCAGGGATAGCCAATCCTAAAAGGGACTGGAGGCTTGATTTGGGGAAGCATCAAAAAGGTTTCAGAGTGGTAGCTGTGTTAGTCTGTATCAGCAAAAACAGGGAGTCCTTGTGGCACCTTAGAAACTAACAAATTTATTTGGGCATAAGCTTTTGTGGGCTAAAACCCACTTCATCAGATGCATGGAATGAAAAAATACAGTATGCAGGTATAAATATACAGCACATGAAAAGATGTGAGTTGCCTTATCAATATCTGTTGATATTCACCCCTTCTTCTCAACTGTTGGGAATGGGCCACATCCACCCTGATTGAATTGTCCTTGTTAGCACTGACCCCCCACTTGGTAAGGCAACTCACATCTTTTCATGTACTCTGTATTTATACCTGCCTACTGTATTTTTCACTCCATGCATCTGATGAAGTGGGTTTTAGCCCACAAAAGCTTATGCCCAAATACATTTGTTAGTCTCTAAGGTGCCACAAGGACTCCTCATTGTTTTTGCTTATACAGACTAACAAACACATTCTTCCTTGCTACAATTCAGTACTTCTGCTTTCAGCCCTGAGCTGAACCTAGCATTGCAAAATGAAAAAGGTCATGTTCAGTTTAGTTTGAGCCCCAGTAGAAAATTCAGGAAGTTCTTATCTTCTCCAAAGGCACGTCACCAACCCAACTTATATGTCTTATATTACTATTCCTTTAGTACTTTTTAGCTCCTCTGTAACTTCTTTAAAGTCTTTTGTTGCACTTATTCTTTGAAAGACTAATATTTAGAAGATGTGCAAAAAAAGAAAAAAAAACCTCATTTCTAGTGAAGCAAAAGGAACTATTAACTTCCATTTTAGCTTGTTTCACAAGAAATGATGATATTGCAGTTCAGCTTCATTTTATTTCTGTTTTTCAAAGGACAGGCGATTTTTGCAAACATTGGTGACTGAAATTTTGGTATTCTGTACACTCTGCTATGGTCCTGCTTCTGCTGCCCTTGCTCAGGTTGAGTGGTATTTCTACTGAAATCAATGAGACTGCTGTCAGAGTGGACTATTTGTGGATCAATGTACTATAAACATCAGAAATAATGGCACAGGATGGCCCTAAGTAACTGGCAAATAGCCAAAAATCTAATTAGCATTTTTTTAGCTTTGTCTATCTTCTTGGTTTCATATTCTTCTAGGATATTAATAAAAGTATAATTTGCCTCCTTGTCTGATGACATCTGAGGTAACTTGGGGCTATTGCTATTTTTTGTATGACTGTAGATATGAAATAAAGTTATATTAAAAGTGGTGCTGTTTTCAAGAAAAAAAATCAGCTTTTAGAAAAGGAATTTCACAATTTTGCACAAAAGCTATTTATATTAAAACAAGTAAAAATGTGTATTGTCGTACGTTTCAAATGTAAAAGTTACTATTTTGGGAACCTGTCCTCACAGATAAAAATATCTGGGTTATGGAGGGCCTAGAGTTAAATTGTAAAAAAAAGAATGGTCATTTCACATCCACTCTTGGCTGTATAAACACATGTATTTTTATAAATCTACACACTGGCAATCCCTGCCTACGGTATATGCTTTTTAATAATAATAATTACACTTATCTAGGCCCTAGGGTGAAAACAATAATATTTTCATGGTGTGCCAAGACAAACTACTTAAAATTTACTGTTTCCAAAATGTAAATGTGCTATGTAAGCAGTTTACTATTGGAAACGTTATGGAATGCCAAGGCACATTAAAATAGATAGTGTGGAGGTACAGATTCACTGGACAAGCATATCTGCCTGAGATATGGTGTATAGCACTTAGCAGATAAATAGACCAATGCTGCCAACTTTTTGAAAACCAAGATAATTCCTTGCTCCTCTGCGTGTTAAGATCTGTTCCGGCATTTGTGGTGTTGCACAAGGGTATGTCTGACGGATGCAAAACCAGATGTAGTAACATTAGTGTCTTTTCCTTCACTTCTTAGCTTGCTTATAGCACAGCTTGGCTGGCTGGTTTTACTGCTGCTAGGCTACCTGTAGATATATGATAACGTGAAGATGCTCTTAGGTTTTCTTACTTGTATAAGTGGGAGCTTCCTTTAATTCATCATCTGATTAGGAGGTATCCACTCTCCATTTTTCCCATAGCTCTCAAAAGCCTATTTGGTGGCAGAAAATGAGTTTCCCGTGAAAAACATAAAAAAAAAATCAGACATGAAATGAAAGGAGCTCAATATAATTTTCTGGGGGGTTATTTTTAAAGTATATCAAGCATGTATATGAAAAAATAATCCCCTTTGCAGGAACAGGTTAACTTGTTTATATTTATATGTCTCCTGATTCTGCAATGTGATACATATGGACAAACCCCTGTACCACACAGAACCCAACAGAAGTCATCATCATTCATACTATACCAGAAAAAAGGGATATTAGTTTGTTGTGATTTTTAATTCTGATTGATTAGTAACATTATGCAAAATTATTGAAATATGCTTTGACAGTGATTCTCAAACTTTTGTACTGGTGACCCCTTTCACACAGCAAGCCTCTGCATGCAACCCCCCCTTATAAATTAAAAATACGTTATCTATTTAACACCATTATAAATGCTGGAGGCAAAGCGGGGTTTGGCGTGGAGGCTCACAGCTCGCGACCCCCCACATAATAACTTCATGACCCCCTAAGCGGTCCCAACCCTCAATTTGAGAACCCCTCTGCTATGAGCTCTATTATGCTCCCCTTACTCGGGATGAGTAGTGCCTTGCTGCCATTGTATCTCATGTTGTAAAGTATTACCCACCATGAATAAGGGTGACAGAATAGCCTTACATCAGGGGAAATATTTTTGCACGTAATTCCCAATTTATTAAACTTTCCCTCAGCTCTTCCAGTTTGAAAAGCAAGGTCACCCCATTCTAGTGGCAGTTCAGCTGATATGGTGATTTGACAAGAAAGCTTATAACTATAATTTTTTTCAGGGATTTTTTAATAGTAGTTTGTGCTCCACATGCAAAATACAGACATTATCTAATTGATGCAATCATGCCGTCTAGAAGTTTGATTTCTGCTATCTAGAATTTATGCTGATAGATATCTTCCCTAATGGACACGAGTCTCGGGTGAGAAGTGTGACATAACTGTGAAATTAAATTAAATTGTGTATGGGGGAGTGTATAATATTGCTGACAGAAATCTGCACAAGCATTGAGAGATCATCATGAACTTTAGTGAGTGGTGATGATTTTTATGAGCAGAACATTAAAAAGTAAGCTAAAAAAATCAGTGTTCTGTCCCGTTAGACATGGAGTGTGACAAGACCAGATAATGAAAAAAGAAGCAACAAGTACAATATAAAAGACCCTGCCTCCCAAGGTCTGTGAGAGTGAGGCATCATTTTCCAGGATAGGTTGTAGATTGTTGATGATGTGCTGGAGAGGTTTTAGCTGGGGGCTGTACGTGATGGCCAGTGTTGTTCTGTTATTTTCCTTGTTGGGCCTGTCCTGTAGTAGGTGACTTCTGAGTACCCATCTCACTCTGTCAATCTGTTTCCTCACTTCCCCAGGTGGGTATTGTAGTTTTAAGAATTCTTCATAAAGATCTTGTAGGTGTTTGTCTCTGTGTGAGGGATTGGAGCAAATTCTGTTGTATCTTAGGTCTTGGCTGTAGACAATGGATCATGTGATGTTCCTGGATGAAAGCTGGAGACATGTATGTAAGTATAGCAGTCAGTAGGTTTCCAGTATAGGGTGGTGTTTATGTGACCATCATTTATTTGCACTGTAGTGTCCATGAAGTGGATCTCTTGTGTGGACTGGTCCAGGCTGAGGTTGATGGTGCAGTGGAAATTGTTGAAATCCAGGTGGAATTCTTCAAGGGCCTCCTTCCCGTGGGTCCATATGATGACGATGTCATCAATGTAGTGCAAGTAGAGGAGGGGCACTAGGGGACAAGAGCTGAGGAAGCGTTGTTCTAAGTCAGCTATAAAAATGTTGGCATACTGTGGGGCCATGGCAGGTACCCATAGCAGTGCCGCTGACTTGAAGATATAAGTTGTCCCCAAATCTGAAATGGTTGTGGGTGAGAACAAATTCACAAAGCTCAGCAACCAGGTGGGCTGTGGCCTCATCAGGGATACTGTTCCTGACAGCTTGAAGTCCATCCTCATGTGGAATATCAGTGTAAAGAGCTTCTACATCCATGGTGGCCAGGATGGTGTTTTCAGGAAGATCACCAATGCACTGTAGTTTCCTCAGGAACTTGGTGGTGTCTCGAAGATTGCTAGGAGTACTGGTAGTGTATTGTCTGAGGAGCTAATCCTGCTGTAAGAGTGCCAGTGCCTGAGATGATGGGGCGTACATGGTTTCCAGGTTTATGGATCTTGGGTAGCAGATAGAATACCCCAGATAGAAATCCAGGTGGAATTCAACAATTTCCACCCCACCATCAACCTCAGTCTGGACCAGGAGCCATGACTCAAATGACTTATGGGCCTTTTTAATTGCAATGTAAACATTCAGGCTCATGCTGCAGTCCAAGCTCAAGGACCCTCCCACCACTCAGGGTCCTAGAGCCCAGGCTCCAGCCCAAGCCCAAATGTCTACATCACAATTAAACAGCCCCACGAACCTTAGCCCCATGAGCCCAAGTCAGCTGGCACAAGCCAGACCTAGGTTTTTAATTGCAGTGCAGATATACCCTAAAAGACTTGGTCATCATTATGCAACAAAGTACAAACTCTGGGTCAGAACGGAGGTCTGTTGGACTGGATCTACTGCTCCTCTTTGAAGGCAAGATTCTTCTGCCCTTACACATATTGAGTATCACATTACTTCTCACACAGTCCCTCTGAAGTCAATGAGCATTCATGGAGTAAAGGAATATCCATTGCAAGTAAGGGTATTGGAATCTGTCCCTATGCATTCATTACATTCCCTGATACCAGATTCCAAATGAAAGGCAAGAAAAATTATGGACTCCTTCCTGTTTAGTAAATATGATTGGGGTAGATGACCAAGGTGGGACCATCTTTCTTCTCTGTCTTCTGTGAATCTATAAACAAAGTCATGCTGGTATATTTGGAATGCATCTGGAACTTCCTATTCTTTCCTTTTTAGCCTGTTGTATATATGGTAATATGTTGTTAATTGCTTGTCATATGGTTGTGTGCAGGAATACATGAATATAATTAATCCACACTCATTTTTAATTCTGCACAAATAATTATATTTATTGTTACACTTGATTAAGTATACACAGATGAACAGAAGTAGAGTGGCAGCATTAGAAATACTGAATGAGATTATAACATATTAAGAAGAGGCATGCACCCAATTTAATGAAGTTATCACTGAAAATGAAACTATTGTAAAACATAGAAAACATTGTGTTTCACTAATTACATAGTATACAGTATCTAAGTGATCTTATTTTTCTGTTAGAACTGATGACACATACCTCGAGCAAACAAAGCACTTGCTATTGAACATGTCTCCCTAAATCTCTGGTTTGATAAAACACTATTCTTTAACTATATGGGACATAGAGCTGAATCATTGTTCAGGGCCCAATCCAGCAAAGCTCTTGAACATGCCCTTAACTTTAAGAATGGAGTAGTCCAATTGTCTTCAGTGGGAATACTCATATGCTTAAAATTAAGCATGTATTTAAATGCTTTGCTGGATTGAGGCCAGTCAGAACATGAGCCCTAAAACTCCAAACGGATTGGGCCAAGACACCTATTATAACTATTATAAATTATTTGTATTGAGGGGTCCCAGTCATGGCTCAGGGCCCCATTGTGATAATCACACATAACAAAAAGACAGTCCTTGTCCTGAAGACCTTAAGCCTATTTCTTCTCCCCCTCTTCCAGGCTACCTGCATAATCGTAGCTCCCTTTCTTTCTCTGTCTCCCTATACTGAACACTGCCTCTCTTTCCCTCTGCATGACTGTTTTGGGATGTGGAAACCTGCAGTGAAAAATCACCAAGGCCACTGAAAAGGAAACAATTGATTTATGGACCATCTGCACAAAATGTAAAATGCAATGTGACCAGGTCAGGGAAGAACTGTGTTGAAACCAAATCCTCTTTTAGAATCACCTCCATCTAATTTCTGAAGCAAGCTTTATCCAAATGGTTTCTTAATGCTGGATTTGCATCTAGGAGGGGTTTCATATGTCCATCTCTCTATGCCCATTGTCAGTGTTACATTTTGCTAAATGGCTGTAGCAGGCTTCTGACAGCACAACATACTGCTATATAGCAGTAAAACCTGGGAGACATATTCTTACACAAATAGCCTCCTAGTACTACATGCAGACTTCAAAACGCAACTTTATGCATTCTTTGCCTCTGGGAGTAAAAAGGTCTCGACTACTATGAGTGAGCAGAGGGGCCAAAGCTATGTTCACAGAAACTATCAATATAAATGGTCTTCATCATCTCTTTCCAATGTGATGTGGGAAAAATTGTTTTCTCAGCATAAAAAGGAACAAAACTGTAGTAGCAAATTATATATTATACAGAAACTGCACTAACATCCTTCCTCATTTTGAGAGCACTAGAAAACTTTTCTTTTTCAAAAAGTTGTTTACTTTTATAGCACTCTTTGGCCTCATATTCTGAGTCTACTTTTTACCTCATCCCATTGGTTTTCCTGATTTTTAATTTAGATGTGTGGTTGTACACAGGGGCGGCTCCAGGCCCCAGCACGCCAAGCGCGTGGGGTGCTCTGCCGGCGCCGCGAGGGCGGCAGGCAGACGGCCCTCAGTGGCTTGCCTGTGGAGGGTCCACTGGTGTCATAGGTCTCACCCCCACTTGGAGCTGTTGGGTTCCAATGTGGGGACCTGCCTTAGTTTCCCTCTAAACTAAAATCCTAGTTTAGGTCTGGTTCTCGCTGCCACCAGTCAGGTTAAAGTGTCTGACACACTGCCTGTCCCCCAACTTTCCCTGGGGAACACAGATTCAATGTCCCTGAATCTCTACACACAGGGAAGCAGCCCACTTCCCCCCTCCCTCTCTCCTAGCCACTCTGGAGAGATATACACCGAGTCAAATCCTTGACTCAACACACAGAGGGACTCACCTCCCCCTCCCCTTCCCTTGAATCTCCACAAGAGAAGAAATTAACCAAGTCCAAAGAAAATAAAAGAATTTATTAAAGAATAAAAAGAAAGTAACTTGTCTCTGTAATCCAAGATAGAACAATACAGGGTCTAAACTTATCAATCTCTGGAGAGAATTCCCCCTCCCCCTTTCTCAGTAAAAGCAATATCAGCAAACAGGAATAAAGAATTTCCTTTAGCAAACACACAATTGCAAATATAGAAACCAACTCAAAAGACTAATCCGCCTTTCTAATTAATACTCACTATTAAATAGTAGAAACTACTCCAGGAGAACTTGGAGACATGACTGACCTCTCTTAGATCCAAAGAGAGCTCTAACAAAGAACACAGACAAAGGCTTCCCTCCACAGAGATTTGAAATTAATCTGTCTCTGATTGGTCCTCTGGTCAGGTGGTCATCAGGTACTGCATGTTAACCCTTTACAGGTAAAAGAGACCTTAACCCTTAACTATCTGTTTATGACAACTGGTCCCGCGGCTTCGGCGGACCTCTCGCAGGCGTGCCTGCGGAAGGTCCGCTGGTCCCGCGGCTTCAGAGGACAATGCCTGCGGGAGGTCTGCTGAAGCCACGGGACCAGCGGACCCTCTGCAGGCAAGCCGCCGAAGGCAGCCTGCCTGCCATGCTTGGGGCAGCAAAATGCCTAGAGCCGCCCCTGGTTGTTCAGCACATAGGTACTGTTACTGTGGTCTATAATGTTCTTATATTTATCAGTAAGTGTGCAATTCCACAAGTCTCTCTCACTTGGAAAAAAATGAAAGGGATTTCTTCCTCAATGTTTGCCACCGTGGGTTGGTGAAAAGAATGTGAGAAAATGCCTGAATGCTTTACTCATCCACTGGACAGACAATGGCTAATAGAATTAATGTACTTCCAAGACACACTGGTGTAGTATATTAGCTCTGTACTAAAAAGTAAGGGAGATTTAAATGGGTTTTGCTTCTAAACTCTCCAGGGTGAGGACCTCATCTTCCTAATGCACTTTTTTTTATATATATATAACAGCGCCCAGCACGGGTTGGTCCTGATTTTGACAGAGACCTTTTAGCATTTATCCAACACTAATATCAAAAAATAATAATAATAATTTCTTTGTGAAACTCAATTTTCACAGGTTTCTATCCATATCTGAAAGCAAACTTTAGGATCATTGGGTCAAAATTCGGCCAGCATTAATTGTGTTGAATAGGGTCTTACTCTGCAAGATGTCTCACTGATGTCATCAGTAAAGTGCTAGTCAAAGTGAAGCAAGTTATTTTATCTATGCAGCAGCAACAAAACAAAAAAGATGGAACGCCCTCTCTTGGGTTAAACAGCAGAGATAATTAACTTTGAAAAGTAAGTTCTGAACTTACATGTTAGTTACTTTTTATAACATTTTAAATAAATCACTAGCTCCCTATTCACCTTCAGTTATGCATATCATAGGTAATATGTACAGGCAGTTTTAATACAAGCTTAGTCCACAAAGACTTCCTATGATGTCAAAACAAGTTATTCTACCATTAATAAAAAATGACAATTAATGTTTTGGATAATGTAATTGTTCTTCCAAAAAATTCACAAAGACATAAACACTTGACTTGATCCAAAGCCCCTGAAAGTTAATAATAGAAGCCTTTCCATTAACTTCAGTGGGCTTTAGATGAGGTGTGGTAAGCCTGCCCTGTTCCATCCATATAAAGCACTACAGACCACAGAACCCTAAAGGTGAAAGATGGGGAAAGTCTTGTTAGATCACCTAGCCCTGCTCTAGCCATTGTGAGATTCCTCTATTGATATAGCTCACACTGACACAGCCTTGGGACATTAGGATTTCATGAGTCATAGGATCATAGATCATTAGGGTTGGAAGGGACCTCAAGAAATCATCTAGTCCAACCGCCTGCTCAAAGCAGGACCAATCCCCAAATGGCCCCTTCAGGGATTGAACTCACAACCCTGGGTTTAGCAGGCCAACACTCCTGTAGTCTCCAGGCATACCAGAGCTTAATTAAGAGCTAATGATTTTCCACTGCTGTAAGAGAGGTCAGGTTGCACAATTAAGAAAAAGGGAATTCCATCAGGCTACAAGTTTTATGTTCCTATTCCACAGAACAGTGTTAAAATTTCCTTCCAGGTATGCCTCTAGTTTGAATAAAGTTATTTTCATTCTTTAGCCTAAGTACTGGCCTGACTTCAAGCAATACCATATTTGCAACAGAGGGCCCAAGAATATGAGTTCTGAGATTTCCTTCTAATTCTTTCATGTTTCCACTGGATGGCTCCACACACAAATCTGCAGATGGGTAGAAGCATCATTAACTCAAATAAAAATGCATTGGGGCCTGAATGGTTCATTCTGTGCTATGCAGCTTACTTCTGACTCCACTTCTCCCAGACACCAGCATGTCCCCTGAAATCCTACAGAATATTAGTCCCTTGTAATTGAGCAGATGGGACTCCATGGGCTGAACAGCAGTGTTGGGGGGAGACGTTTCAGGCCAGGAAGCTTGTTATTTTGAGAATGTTTACTTTTTCTATTGCTTTAGGGACTTTTCTCCTCTATTTTACTCCATTTGCTTGCTCCAAGCTTCACAGCTATGGGCAGCATGTTTGGGCTGACCATATCTTGAGTCACCACAAAAGATAAAGATGCATTTTATTATAGATTTTATGGTATTTTTCTGTCAATGCAAAGAACATTTATATGTGAAAGTCCCAATGGCATTACCATGAGTTATCCCTAAATATCCTCCATTGACTGCTGGCAGATAAAATTGTACTTAAATGTTTTATTCACTCCGTTATTTTGAAGTTCCATATATATTTTAAAAGGGATCAGATTTTAAAGAGGGCACAAGAGGAAACTGTAGAACATCACAATGTAATTTCTGTTCAATCATGTGACACATTCTGCTTATATAGTCATACAAATTCAAAGTAAATTATTAATTGCCCATCTTTTGTTCTATTTTACAATACTTGTTTAAATGATACAAGCCATATGTGAAAATTAGTAAATGAGGAAATTAACAATTGATCCTGACAGCTTAAAATGAAAAAAATTGCTGCAGATATTAGATGATTTTGCAAAGCTGTCAAAGCATCTGATTAATTTCTCTAACTATTTAAGTAAGGCCCCATATCCTCTAGTCAGACCCATGACATTGCATCCACAGATAAATGTGTCCATGTGTATCCCCACTGACTTCAATGGGACTCTGTGCAAGCATGAAAATCCATAGTCCTTAACAAATAGATCAGGACTGGAGGGGTAAGGTCTACAAACTCAGGACTGAGATGCAATGGCAGAGCTATGTAGAGAATCTCATGTTGCATGACTCCATTGTGACTGGTTCTAGCCAATGATATTAGACCCATAGTTTTAGGGGAAAACACTTAATTTTGAGAAAACCATTGACAACAAATAATATTCAAAACATATCACTATTTACCTTAGAAAAATTAAATGTGTGGTCAAATTAGCTTTCTTAATAATAAAGTCATGCCTCATTGTGCACAGGTTGAAATTCATCAAAGGTTAATCATAAGGATAATAGGGAGATATTTTTCACTACGGTATTTTAATTTTAGAGAACAAATGCCATTCCTATTTGATATCCTCTGTCATTCAAATTTCAATAAATAGTTCAGGTAATACTTACTGATCTTCCATAGCAAACATCCCTAGTTGTCGTACTGTTTACAAGTGCAAAATAAATATGGACTAGAAGGGCCATCTATTCATTAAAATTTTGTTGCATACCCCAAGTTTCTATATTTACTACCTGTCCTTATGAATAATATGCTCCTATAATATTCTGTGGGCCGCACCTGGAGGCCAGTACTGTGAATTGCTGAGCACACCTTTGGGTACTGAGGCCTTCATCAACTCACAGGATTGGGCCCCCACAGTACATAATTAATTTTTTACTTTCCTCTTGTTATCTCCTTCCTACTTTCTGGCCTATCCTATTTTGCGGCACAATTTAAATCAAACCCCAAAGAACTATACTGCACACATGAGTAGAGTGACCAGGTATCCAGATTTTGACCGGAATACCCAGTCTAAAAGGGATCCTGGCGGCTCTGGTCAGCACTGCTCACCAGGCTGTTGACTGTCCAAATGGTGTGCTAGCCTCTGCGCCGTGCTGCTCCCAGGAAGCAGCCATCATGTCCCCCCTCTGGCTTCTATGTCCCATTATCCAGGAACAAGCTGCGGATAGGGCAGTGCGCAGAGGAAGATGAGGAACACACTGGAAGCAGCTGATTGAAAGCTTCCTGATCATTGACTTCCATTTTGTAATGTTCTGAATCTGTTCTATATGAGGCAGATTGATCAGAAAAACATTCAGCTACCATAGGCTGGATTGTGACTTGTACACCTGCTCCAGGGAGTTAGATGGAGTAAGAATTTCCTCTACACCCTTGTGCCCGTATGGGCACTACACAGGCTTGGGTCCATTCATGCAGGAATAGGTGGGGTTACTCCCTACGCTTCTAATTCCATCCTTAGGGAAGGTGGATGTGGAGTGTATTGGAAGGAGGATGGAGATTGAAGAGAAACCTTAGCTCCATCCCCACACCTACAATGATGGTAAGTGGGTGGGTAGGAGTGGAGCTAGAAAATGTCCTGCTGTTACAGGCCCATAGAAGTTTGCTATTCTTTGGAGCAAGGAGGAAACAGGGGAAGAAGTATGCCTCAGAGAAGTGTGCCTCCAAAGCATAATGTCTTCCAAGACTACACTTGGGATCATGCAGTTTACATATACCTCCTACGCAGTGTTGTGCCTGCTGTCACAGGCTAGTCCTACGTGGTGTGTCTGAAGAAATAGCTATAGAAAATCTTTGTGCTAATGTGAGGAGGAATACCTAGCTTTTGATTACAAAGGAAACTATTATTCTTACATTTTTTTTGTTCAGGATTTTGGAGCAATTACTACATGACCCCAAAAGCATTAGGAGAATTAGAAAGGACTTTGTTTTAAGTCAGAGGTTTTTATTATGATATTAATTATGGTGATTTATTTAAGTTACATACTTCTCCTTCTGTAAGACCCCATTCTCTATGAATAAATTATATACAAGTGAAATGGAAATATTAAATCTTTAAGGCTTCATAAAACAAAATACTGTTGGCAATATTAATCCAATATATCAATCTAAACTAATGTTTGCATGATTTCCTGCTATTGTGAAACCAATCTTATTTCTAACTTCTGTTGCAGATATTTTAGTAGAGTCCATAAAAAAGGTCTGAAAAAACTCCATGCTCATTAGATTCTGAAAGACATGAAGTCTCAATCTCTGTTTGTGTGGAATTAAAGGTACAATTGGCATTGCTAATAAGAAATGCAGATATTAAGAGCATACATGAGAGATTGCATAGTTTTTTAAAATGCCATATTTAGCTGACTCACATTATTTGTGACTATTCAAATAACCACTGGGTATTTGTGAAAGTGTTTGACTCTAGAAGTTTAATGAATTTTAAAACAAATGATCATCATTAATTTGAAAGTTCTGACAAAGGTGTTCATTCATTATTTCCTATTTATTACACTTAGGGTTAAATGGTTCAGTCATCCACTCATATGGTAGAAACAGTACCATGTGATTTAGGTAACTAACCACACAATATGAACAGTGGGTCTTCAGAAAGTATACTATCTCTGCTCATCATCAGCCAATATTTTCTAAGGCTCATCTTCTTAAATAAATGAGAGATTAAAAAGTATGATCACGTCTCTGATTTCCCTCCTTCAGTTTACAATAGACTCAGTCATCCAGTCAGGTACCAAAAACAATGTAATATAAGATGGATGATCAGTCATCCAGCACACATAATCAAGTGACTCAAAGCAAAACAAATTGCACTCTTATGAACAGACTTTGATTTTTACAAATTTTCTCATATAAAATTGTTCAATGGGCACTTCATTTAAGACTACATGTTGTTCGCACACACACAACCCCTCTAAATTTCTGCATAAATCATCTGCTATAAATAGTTCACCCAGCTCCATTTACCAACCACTACCTTATGTAAATTATGACTGAAAGTAATTATCATCTAACTGCTAATCTGATGAGAATTCCTAGTTTATGTATTTTGCATAAATTATGTTTACTTATGTTGGCCACAAGAATGCTCACAGTGAGACAATCTCAGGCACTGGAACTAACCTCTCCAATCTAGCTTTATAGTTCTCTATTGACTCAATAGATCAGCTATATCAGGGGTAGGCAATCTATGGCATGTGTGCCAAAGGCAGCATGCAAGCTGATTTTCAGTGGCACTCACACTGCCTTGGTCCTGGCCACCGGTCCAGAGGGCTCTGCTTTTTAATTTCATTTTAAATGAAGCTCCTTAAACATTTTAAAAACCTTATTTAATTTGCATACAACAATAGTTTAGTTATATATTATAGACTTATAGAAAGAGACCTTCTAAAAATGTTAAAATGTATTACTGGCACGCGAAACCTCAAATTAGAGTGAATAAATGAACACTTGGCACACCACTTCTGAAAGGTTGCTGACCCCTGAGCTATATTGTAGTTCTAACGCAACAACAGTAAAATTGCAATCTATGGACCACTGAAACATATGGAACTATTCATGAAACATGGCACTACTCAGTTTAAGTAAGGGTAGCATAATCTGGCCCTACTTAAATAGCCTTGTTTGTCTGTGCAATGTATGTGTATAGCATATCATCACAATATGATTGCACCAGATGAAAGATTTCCTTAGAAGAATTTAAGGTGCATCAAGGTCTCAGATGGTGTCTGTGATGCCATTGTAATATGTGAATTAAGATAGCATTTTGGAGTGCATTGAATCATTTCATTTCTCATCCCATGGTTTGCAAACTGAAGTGGGAGAAAGTGGGGGAAGTGAGAGGAGAGAAGAGGGTCAGAGGGGCCTTACATCTACCACATGTGCACCATTTAGCAATGAGCTGCCCAAACAGTAGCAGCAGCAGAATGCAAGGAGATGAGGTGGAGAAGAGAATGTATAGATCAGGGATTAGACCCACACTGAAATGGACTACCGTCTGTTTAATACCTTAATCTGCTACAGTACTGAACACAGCTACAAGCCAGTATAAACTTCAGCCTATAAAATTAAACAAGCTTTTGCAAAGATTTCTGCAATAAACATTCTACCTTCTATGTTACAACAGGTAAAATTCAGGTCAAACTCATCTTTAAAGTTTCCAGTATCTACGCAGATTTTATGATAACTCCATTAACTATGCTTCAAGTAAGTTTGCAAAGCCTGAAGCAGTTTCCATGGTCCCCACAGAATAAATTCAAAAACAACTGCATCATAAACACAGCAGTTATGGTTCTATGGGGCTTGTTGCAGCCATTTCGTGTCTCCTCTTCCATTTATTACAGGAAAAATTATCAAAAGCAGAAAAGTCACAGTGCTCCTTAACACTTAGGTATGTCTCTCAATTCAAAGCAGTGCTGAGTGAAACTCAGTGGTTTGGGTTCTCAGAAGGTTCAGTAACCTTTTTGTTTCACTTGGTCTGTAGGTTTAGCACCAACTGAATTTTGGTTTTGGATTTCAAGTTTGAATGAAATCAAACATTCAAAGCAAAACTCACTGCAGCCCAGAAAACTCACCAGACTTTTAGATCCCCAGTATTGGGGAAAAGGGGACAGTTTGTGCCTCTCAAAACTCAGACTCACATGGAACTCTGCTTAGGTTCACATAGAAGGTTTGTGAACTTTTACAGTGACAGTGGGAAAACATTAAACAATTAAATGGCTCTTGTGGTATGCTCTACTGATCCTACTATAGAAACTGAGTTAAACTCTTAGGGTGAAATCCTGCCCATTGACAGAAGTTTTGACATTGAATTTGAAGTGGGCATGATTTTATCTCATTTGGCCAAGTTCTCTTGTGAGTTACAGCAATGGAAACCTGGAGTGACTCTAAGGCAATGGAGTTATTTTGAATTTACACCAGTGTAATTGATATTGGAATCTGGCTAGTAGTACACATGGGAAAAGACCATTCACTAACATCCAGTTTAGTGAAATTGTCTTATTTAAACGTTATAGTACAGATAATTAACCAAGCAGCGCAGAGCAATATCATAGAATCATAGATTATTAGGGTTGGAAGGAACCTCAGGAGATCTAGTCAAACCCCCTGCTCAAAGCAGGACCAATCCCCAAATGGCCCCTTCAAGGATTGAACTCACAACCCTAGGTTTAACAGGCCAATGCTCAAACCACTGAGCTATCACTCATAATATTAATATTCTAATCTAAATTATTATATGACAGAATCAGAGAACAAGAAAGTTAAAGGCAAAGAATTTCAGAAGATGTATTAGAAAACACACCTTCTTCCAGTGTTTAACAAATATGCCTACTGATTTACTAGAAAAAATGCAAAGGTGATTCAAGAAGTAATTAGATGCTGTCTTGGGAGAACTAGTACATTAAAAGGAACGAGTTTTAGATGGTCATATAGCCACTACTCTTTCTAAATAGCACTAGCAGCAAAGAGTCCTGTGGCACCTTATAGACTAACAGACGTTTTGGAGCATGAGCTTTCGATGAAGTGGGTATTCACCCACGAAAGCTCATGCTCCAAAACGTCTGTTAGTCTATAAGGTGCCACCGGACTCTTTGCTGCTTTTACACATCCAGACTAACACGGCTACCCCTCTGATACTAAATAGCACTATACTCTTATATCTTTATCTTGGAAATGTCCTTATGCATCAATTAGTGTTATAATAAAAAGTTGCTACGTAAAGTGCTATGAAGGTTTGAAGGTCTTAACATGATTAAAACCTAACGTTGTTCACACTGTTGCAGAACAGTTAGACGATCTAGTCATATTAGATGGAAAAAGCAATAAATGCAGTTATACAATATTTGAGTTTCATGTATTCATGCAGTACTACTAGACCTTATATGCTTTTAACCAGAAAAATATACCCCCACATTGAGAGGGTTGTTTTGCTTTTTTTGTTTCCTCCCATTGAGGTTTAATAAAAATTAATGTATCAGTATTCAAGTTCAATATAGCATAGCAGCACTTGGCATCAAAAAACATGATTCCGATAAATCATATGAATTCAAAAATATACAATATAAAGAAGATGATCATATAAGGAGCTAGGCCAGAAAAAACTTAGTACCCTGGTGCCTCCATGATGCTTATTGATGTTCCTCACTACCTGATGTTTCTAATTTTTCACCATATAAAATAAACTGGGAGCCCTTAAAAGGTGGTAAAAAACCTAACAGAATAGAATTGTATGGTACTTATTAATGTCCATAACCCTTAACTCAGAATTGTTAATATTAGCTAATTGCATTCATTCACTAACATTACTCAGGCAAGTATAAGAAGAGTTGTATTATAAAACTAAAGGACCATTTAAGAATTTCCCTATGCACTCAGTCTGCTTTGTGTAACAGCACATGAATAAAAATGACCTTAAAGCCAGCACCACGGCTTGCCAAGGAGGATCAGCCCAATATAAGGAGAAACTTCTGGGGGCATGGAGCTACTATAGCAGCTCCTACACCAATCTCACCTCTATTGAGCCCAGTGTTGAGAATGTGGTTAGGAGAATGGAGTTGTTCAGGGTTCCCCTCTACACCAGCAATCCCCAATTACCATAATGGCTCCTTGGGGCTAATAACAGTTGGTGTAATTTAGGTCAATATAAAAATCTACTCTGATTTATGCTGAAGCACCTGCCTGTGCAGAGCCAACCCAGGATTGCAGAAGGGCACTGCAGGCTTATAACTATATTTGCATACATTCCTGAGTTTTACTATGCGTTCTTTGGCCTCAGCCAAGGATATGAGCCAAAACTTTTTTCAAAGAAAGAAGTAATATCTCCTTACTGAACATGGGTGTCTTGGTTCATAAAAAAATCAGAACCTGCTCAAACCTACTGCCTTTGCTCAAATTCATCCCCCACCATTCTGCAGCTGGCATGGCACAGCATGATGACCATGCAGGAGGTCATCATGACTAGCTCAAATACAGATAATTATATGCTATAATCAGCATGACTAGCTCAATTATAAATCACTATATCTATAGTTAAATAAATTAACATTTTTCTAACTAACACATAGAATTCCTAACACATACTTTACAGGGACAAATCCTGATATACTCAGGCAAAACGCCATCTGATCCAAATTCTATTCTCTTTTACGCCAGTGCAAATGTGGAGGCAAATCAAAGGACTCTGATTACTCAAGTGGAGTTACTCCAAATTTATATGGGTGTAACTGAAAGTTGAATTAGTGAGAGTTTTGCCTGTTTAAAGACAGAGTAAGACCTTCAAGATTTGGCACACAACTATGTTGTATGCTAAATACAAATAGAACGTGCCATACAAATACAGCCTAGATTATCAGCAAGTGTAAACTTATATCACTCCACTGACTTCAATGGAGCTACACTGATTTACGCCCACTGAAGATCTGGCCTTGTAAAAGGATAACAATAATACTGTGGTAATATCAGAATATACAATATAAGGTGTAAAAATTGATTATCTCCAACATTTGCTTTTATAAATGTATTTAAAATATTAATTGCAATCAAATACATTCATAAGATTCTAAGAAATTATTTATTGCATTGTTTAAAATTATATTATCTGTGTAAGACATCATTAACACAATAACTGTGAATTTCAAGTCCAAAGGTTAGCAGGTCATGGGTTGCCAACCCCACTGAGGCTTTTAGCAAAGATTTCTTTAGCTTGAAGGGCCATTCAGATCTGCATTACATAAAATCTCATATATTGATGGGCTTCAAGTTCATAGAACAAAAACATTGCTCACTTATCTTAGGAGCTATGATTTATACAAAAGGACAGAAACTCATTTACAATCTAATAAGTCTATTGATGAAATAAAAAATCCTACATGAACAGAAGAGGAAAAGCAATGCCTAATGCACATTCATAATTAACATTTGAAGTAACAAATACACTTTATTTTGGAATTAGTAAATTACCCAAATGACTCATGCAGCTTGTGATGCACATTAATAAAGAATGCTAATGTACTGCATTGGCCTGCATCTTTAAACTTCATTTTTGCAGAATTAAAGAGACTTTTTATTTTGTATTTGCAGCACATTGGTTCATAAACTACTTCTGCCAACTATTGAGAAAGTTTTCACTATGTTTCTGCCTTTGATACTTTACAGGTTGTGCTGTCACAATCAATAAATTGTCCTTCTCCAAGGGCATATTTTTCAGATTTAGTCTGGAAGACTCTAGAATTAACTTGGCACAAATTTCTTGTGTGTTTGTCAACAAGACTATGTAAAGCACAGTGGTCAGAAATGTTATGAATACTGTGGCCCAGCAATATCCAAATGCATTGCCTCATGTATATGTAGATATACTGGAATAAGTTATATTTAGGCATGTGCTTATATTAAATTTCCATAATGGCAAATGACCTCCAAGTTCTTTTCTAACACCTGGTTCTAATTAGGTCGTGTGACCTACCTGGGTCTCATAACAAATAGATTTTAATATTTTCAGCCTGATTCTCTTCTCATTTGCCCCTACAGTAAACTATTTTAACTCCTGATTTACATGAGCATGAGAGGACCTTTATTTGAAATGTACATGAGATATTTCTGGTATATGGGTATACAGATACAGCCTGGGGACCTGGTGAGGCTAGATAACTTGCAATACTTTTTTTTTAAATTTTCATTTCCAGCTTGTGCAAGGATTTCTACTGACTGTTTCTCCCCTTACTCATACATACTTCACTGGGGATAGTCAAGTACAGCTACAATATTTTGATGCATTGTGCTGGAAAGGAAATGTACATGAAACTATGCATATCAGATATATACATATATAAGTAGCCCAGAGAGGTGTCAAAAAGGTATGTTATTTCACCACCAGAAGGTAAAAGACAGTGTCACTGCTACCTTCTCTTGGGAGTTTTGCTTGAGGTGTGTATCACTAGTTTCCACCAGGCATTCCTTACGAAGCGAATGTTGTAGGAGGAATAGTAAACAGGAGAGTATTGAGACAAAGTAGCTCCCTACTAAATTATTTTACATCTTTTAACAAACACTTGATAATTGCTGTTCCTTTAATTCCTGTGGCATGCAAGTTATACAAAATTCCACCTTCTCACTGATTTGTAACTTATACCAACATTTATATAAAGCAGCAAAGAGTCCTGTGGCAACTTATAGACTAACAGACATATAGGAGCATGAACTTCTGTGGGTGAATACCCACTTCGTCGGATGCATGTAGTGGAAATTTCCAGAGGCATCTACATGCATCCGACGAAGTGGGTATTCACCCACGAAAGCTCATGCTCCTATATGTCTGTTAGTCTATAAGGTGCCACAGGACTCTTTGCTGCTTTTACTCATCCAGACTAACACGGCTACCCCTCTGATAGTTGACAACATTTATATGTTACTTAGAACTTTGATATTTTGAAATCAAGACTTTCAAATTGTGTGTGTTACACTGTAATTCAGCTGGGAGTGCTATCTAGTGCAGTGGTTCTCAACCAGGGGTCTGGGGACCCCTGGGGGGCCGTGAGCAGGTTTCAGGGGGTCTGCCAAGAAGGACCAGTGTTAGACTCGCTGGGGCACAGGGCAGAAAGTCTAAGCCCTGCCACGCAGAGCTGAAGCCTGGGGCCTTGGGCCCCCGCCACATGGGGCTGAAGCAGAAGCCTGAGCAATTCAGTTTTGCAGGGTGCCCTATGGGCTGAGACCCTGGGCACCTGCCCTGCTTGCTACCCCTTAACACCGGCCTTGGGTTTTATATGCAGAAAAACAGCTGTTATGGCACAGGTGGGCTGTGGAGTTTTTAATAGCATGTTGGGGGGTCTCAGAAAGAAAAAGGTTGAGAACCTCTGATCTAGCGGACAGAGCAGGGAGTCGGGAATCAGAACTACTGGGTCTTGTTACTGATTCTGCCATTGACTTGCAATGTGAACTTGGGCAAGTAACAAATTTTCAAACATGTTCACTAATTTTGCGTGCCTCAATTTTTGATTGATCAACCCTAAGACAACATAGGCCAGATACCTAGCTGGATTTCCTCTGGAAATCTATCACAACTTAGGGTCACATTCTAATAACTTTATTTATACTGAACCATTCCTTGCTTTATGAAGAGTCAACTTAATTATGAATGTCAGAATTTGAATCCAAATTAATGACACTTTGACC
This sequence comes from Mauremys mutica, assembly GCF_020497125.1. Classification (NCBI taxonomy): domain Eukaryota; kingdom Metazoa; phylum Chordata; order Testudines; family Geoemydidae; genus Mauremys; species Mauremys mutica. The sequence continues at coordinate 48,991,780 of NC_059079.1, read as the reverse complement.
TTAACTTTTCTGTGTCTCAGCTTTAAAAAATACCTACTTCTAGTGGGTAGTGAGGGTTAATTCAATTTGTAAAAAGTTTGTAAAACCCTTTGAGAGCCCTCCATAAATGATATTTTATAACTACAAAATTACAATTCTTATTCTTTTTAATAAAGTAATGCATATATTATTGTTGTAACATTTAAGGTGTACAACAGAAAGACAGGTAGTGAAGGCTAGAAACTTCCAAGGCTAGCATCTTTGGAGAGCTGGATTCAAATCTTACCTTGGGTTCCAAGTAAAAACTAATTCAAATGTCTCCTTTCAAAGGTTTCAACCTTTGACTGTCTCCACCAAGAAGCACTAATGCACTGGTTCTTTCTGACTCCGTGCAATGCTATTTCTCAAACCACTTTCAAATGCAATACACTTATCCTCTGTTTTATTTGCTTAAAAGAAAGATGAAGAGCCACAATAATATTTAAGGAGATAACATGATTAACTAACTGATAAGACACAGGTGGTGTCCCCTTGAGTTTGATTAATCTTACATTGAGTTACTTTTTGTAATTAACAGCTGGATGGCTTCCATATACCTTGATGGAACACACCTGTTATGCAGCTAAAATGGTCCAGGTGCATGCTAACATTCCACTCACTCCAATGGAGCATTAATGGATGCTACAGCAGAGGAAATGTAGTGAAATGAGAACTGCAAAAGCACTTAAATAATGTAAAAAAAGAGATATTTTTAAAAAACAACAGCAATGTTAACACTTAGTAAATGAAGGGGATTTAGTTTTGTGGTGAGTTCAGGAAAGTAGATGTGGCTCTCAAGCATGTCATCATACATAGAAAAGTTTGTAATCATTAATCAACCTAAAGACAATTTTAATTTATGTTTCTTTTTTAATCAAATACTTGTATTTCAAAAAGCAGCACAGGGATTACTGCTTACAGATTCTTATAGGAAAGATTCCCATTGACTTCAGTAGGCTTTGGATCAAGTCCTGATAAAGTATTAGAGTCCTCTTACTTTTTGGACTTCTGACTGATGTGTTCCCAATAACAGACTGTCCCTCCAAAAATTGTAAGTGACTACTACACTCCACTATCACACATGAAAGAATTCATAGATATATATTAATTACGGGATTTGGACTATTTCGGGTAGCATAGGTTAGACAATCACATGAGAGGCTTCCCTGTTTCTAAAATGAAGCTGATACTTCATTTAGAGAACAATTTTACAGAGCTGATGCAACTGGAGCTAGCATACAGACTGACTTCTTGGTGCCTCTTCAAAATTCTTCCCTCTCTCAACCTGTTCTGCTCCCTTCCAAGTTCTATGGAGGTTGGTTCTATGCAAGTTGCTGCATGCACAGTCCTCGTCCGATGGTACCTTTGAGTCCTCTGAGTGAAACTTGTATAAACAGAGATATAAAACTTACACATTTGGGGTCAGATTCTCAGCTGGTGTAAATATGTGCAGCTCCATTGTCTTCAGTGGAGTTACATTGACTTACACCAGCTGAGAATCAGGACCTTTATTATTGCTATTGTTATAAAAAATGAGAACAGTTTTTAGGGTTTTTTAAATATTGATGAAACAATATGATGTATGGAAAAGACAGAAAGGATAAGGATGAAAAACATACAATAGAGTTATACCTCCTGTGTTGAAGTACCAAAGTATCTAGGGCAAAGGTGGGCCACCATCCTGCCTGGCCCCTGAGCTCCTGGCCGGGGAAGCTAGCCCCTGGTCCCTCCTCTACTGTCGCCCCTCCCCTACAGCCTCAGCGCACCACGCCGCCAGCGCTCTGGTCTGCCACTCCTGCTGGGCAGCGTGGTGGTGTGTCTGGCTCCGGCATGGTAAGGAGGCGGGGAGCAAGGAGTCCCAGGGGGCAGTCAGGGGACAGGGAGCAGGGGGCGGTTGGATGAGACGGAGGTTCTTGGGGGTGGTGGTGGTCAGGGGATGGGAAACGGGGGTGAGGGTTGGATAGGCGCGGCAGTCCTGGGGGGGCCCGTCAGGGGGCAGGGTTGTGAATAGGAGTCAGGGCAATCAGGGAGCAGGGGGAGTTGAATAGGGGGTGGGGTCCCTGGGGGGCGGTTAGGGGTGGGGGTTCTGAGTGGGGGGCCGTCGGTGGCGGGACGTGGGAGGGGGCAGATAAGGGGCAGGGGCCAGGCTGTTTGGGAAGGCACAGACTTCCCTATCCAGCCCTCCATACAGTTTTGCAACCCTGATGTGGCCCTTGGGCCAAAAAGTTTGCCCACCCTGATCTGGGGTACCAACACAATGCCCATGAATGGGGGAGTCAGTTGGAATGTAGATGACAGAAGGTATGCATATGGAATATTTCACCCTAAAACTTACTGCCTTTCATTGTCTTAGTACACAAATCATAAGCTGAACACTACATTCAGTAGGTTAATTTAACTTAACAAATAAACAGCATATGCATTATTTTAAATTTACAAACTAAAATGTAGTTCTTCAAGGAAGGAAGGAAGGAAGGAAGGAAGGAAGGAAAATACTAATAGTTTTTTCCCCCAGCTCTAATTATGATGATCATATGGTCCTAAATTGACTCCATAGACTGAATATCAATGTAGCTTGATGGAATTGAATGTGAAATAGATGCAATATGAATTATTTCATTCAGAAGAGCTCGTGCACATTTAATCTCTGTCCTGTCTCAGCACAGTGTCTACAACCTGAATACTGGATGGCTTCTATTAAACAGCTGAGTTTTCTTATCTTTTATATTTTGTTCTCTTTGTAAAAAGCCGGAGATTCTTTTTAGTCCACTATCATAACTGTCCACTGTCATAACTCTGCATATGAACTAATGCCTCTCCCCAGTCCAGATTTACTGGAAGTCCGTGATGCTTTTATAGTCTTCAGGAAGCCTTAATCTATCAGACTAAAACCCTAACCTCACAAAGATTTATTTACAGTGTTTAACTTTAAGCATCTGAGTAGATCCTCAGTGAGGTCTATTCTGATGCTTAAAGTTAAGCATGTACAAAAGTCTTTGAAGAATCAATGCTATAGTGAGGTAGCAGCACTGTGCTTAGCTAAGCTATGCAAATATTATAAAACTTTAATAGAATTTGCTCCACAATAGTTGCACAGCTTTTGTGTCTGCTTTCCATGAACACTCAGGCAGTTGGGTCTCTCTGCCACAAATGTTTGCACAGAGTAGTTTTCTTGGTTCCATGTAATCGCCTGATCAGATAACCACAGAACTGAAACAATAGGTCATGACCCAAAATTACTACTAACCAATAATAGTTTGAATATTGAGTATTGAATAATCAGAATTGTCCATGATCAGTCTACCCAATAAATTTTGGAGGAAGAAACCATCAAATAATTTAAAATAAATCTGAGGGAATCACAATGTGCTTGTGGACATTCTAAAAGCAGAAAAAGAAGATAAATCCATTACATACATAATTTGTTCTACTCTAATCTTTAATAAAACAGACCGTGTAATCCAATTAGATGTTACACATACCCATTAGCTACCACTGAAATGTTAATTTTTCCATTTCATTAACACTATTTTCCCAAAAATATCAAAAGATTAAGGTTAAAGGACTAGAGTTCCCAGTAAGTTTTCCTTTAGAAATTCTGGCCATTTCACTGGATAAGTATTCAGCCTACAAAATGAACTAGTCGTCCAGTGCAGTTCTAAGTGGATATGTGGTATTAATTTCACACCAGAAGCTAAGGACTGAATTGGTAACCAGGCTTATTGTCTTACCTTCTGGAAAGTAGCCCCTTCTCCAGAATAGGCTACAAGAAGACCGGGGAGGCAATGATCTTCTACAGACTCTGTCCATACTGCCTGGTCTTGTGGATTGAGGATGCCAGTCTCCAGAGCTCTCAAGAAAACACCTTTCTCCATCTTTAAATTCACAAAGAAAACAGCTTTTAACCAAGAATTTCAATTCCAATGCTTTTCTATCTGGGGATTGGTCCTGTTTTGAGCAGGGGGTTGGACTAGATGACCTCGTGAGGTCCCTTCCAAGCCTGCTATTCTATGATTCTATATTCTATGTAGCTGCACTGGTGAAAATATTTGCTGCCCTTCCCTAGTGGACACAAGGCCATGTACGCTATTTTGAGTAGGGAAGGGAATGCTATTTTAAGCCTCTCTCTGCCTAAATTATCTTAAATACAACGGAGCAAGTTTTTCAATAGGCAAAGCTGCAAGTTACACTAGTTGTGAATATCATGGGAGAGTGGATTTTGCCAAATAAATGTCTTTTAAAACAGCTCACTATTCTCTGAACTTCTGCAGCTATCTTAAGCAATACTTTCTCCAATGGCGAGCAATATACAAAGAGGTCCTAATTCAACAAGGTACTTAAGCACACACCTAACTTTAAGTAATCCCAATGAAGTCATTAGAACTATGCATGAAAATGAAGTTAAGCATGTGCTTAAGTGCTTAGCTACATCTGGCTCTGACTGCAGGAAAATGGTCCACTGAGGAAATACCAGCATTCTGCTATGAGCTTCTCATTTGGCAGCGGTAAAGTTCTGTTGCTAGGATTTTCATTTTGCTGCTCAAAGGTAGTCTGCATTTGTCATGTTTACTGACTTAAACTCTGCTCTCTACTGTGCTAGGGCCTGAGCCATCTCTCAGTGAGATGGGTAACAGGGACAGAATACAAGTGGGAAGAGAAACTATACAATAAAGAGTGCTTTTCCCTTCAGAAGCCTATTCTCCCTTCATTGCACTCAAGAAAGCCCAAGGCAAGACACTTTAGTCAATTCATCTGCTGTTTTTCTCTTTCACTTTTTGAAGCAGTCTCAATAACAGTCATCAGAACATATCTCCCCTCATTCACTTCCAAAAAAATCAGTGAAATGACCTTGTTTTGAATGTGACCTTTCACTTGAGCAGCCCACTTGGCTCTTCCTACTTCTCAAATGCTAATCTCTCACATGCTCGCTGGTGCAAATTTTAAATTTTCTGCAAGCTCACTCTTAAGCGTGAGCCTCCTGGGCGTAATTCAGTCATCCAGAGCAGAGTGCCACAACAATGCGGATGGCAGAAAACATCTCAGCTAAAGCTCCTGGGCCTCAAGGGACTTGTTTGTACATTTCACTAAGGCTTGCTCTTAGAACAGACTCTGAAATTTTAACAAGTGCTAAAATTGTACGCATCTCAGGGATCTTTTTAGCTATGCAAACAAGAAAGCATCATTAAAAGAATATGAAGTGTAAATAACAAGACGAGCATGGGAAATTTCTGAACAAAGTTACAGAAAGTCTCCTGTTTTAAAGGAAACTTCACCTATTTTCCTCAGTGGAATAGCCCGAGAGTAGAAAAGTACTTGTGATCATGAATGTGCTATACTTAGTCATGCATCCAACGAAGTGGATATTCACCCACGAAAGCTCATGCTCCAATACGTCTGTTAGTCTATAAGGTGCCACCGGACTCTTTTCTGCCTATACATAAAACTGCATCCTGTAGTAGTACAGGTATTACCTTTGCATTAACATTAATAAAATGTTTGAGAATTATAAAAACTTTAATGACAAAATTCTGCACTGATTTTACACATAGGGTTGCACAGCATGAAAATCAGGGCAAAAATTGTCCCCTAAGGGTCAAATCCTGGGGTTCTGACTGTGGGGTCTAGAGGGCCTTTATGGAACTGCTCTGCCTCAAGGGTGTCATGGAACCACACCATCCCAATGGGAGCTACAGGAGTAATGGTATCTCTGGGAGGGGTGAATGGGTAGAGTGCAGCTGCTACACTTCCTTTGAAGATGGTACAGCATGAACCTCCCTCCTTTGCCCCAGTGTAGTGAGTTGTGCAATAAATCAAGGCACACACACAGATACATGCTTAATTATGGTTATTTGCAAAGCTCCAACAATCTGCTCTACATTCTGAGGACTCAAGCACTCCACTAACTTCTAGCAGTGCTGGGTTTTTCAAATTACTGTACTCCAGTAGCCCTGAAGGGACAGATCATTGCATTCCTCCCCTATTGCTTTTACAAACCCACCAGAGGCAAACAAACCAACCTGCATTGTTTTGTCCTCACAAAAAGCCCAGTAACTATTATAGTCATTTAGACTTTCTCCACTGGCCTTATCCTTACTATGGTCACATTCAACACACTGGAAGTCCTCTTATCTGAAATGCTTTTAAAGAAATGTGTTGTAAAAGTGTCTAATGGCCTACTAAGTCTTGGATTCAGTTTACTATCAGCAGTCTTTTGGGATTCTCTGTGGCTTTGTGCACCGTTTTTCTCTATAAAGAACTCTCTTCCTGGTGTGATCTGTAACAAACGGCAGGATGTATCTGTCTTCCTAGATCTGCCTTTTCTCTGTTTGTCAATGCACAGCCAACTGGTTTTATTTTTTCTTTGTGAATATTTACCATGACAACTGCACTTGCATGCAGAAGTCCAGATTCCATGCTGCAGTGCATCATTGTGGTGAAGTGGCCTTAAAGCTGTCATAATTAGCACAGGAAAGATCTCCCCAGTGTAAGGCAATCCTGTGGTGGCATAGGAGCTCTAGCTTATGTTTTTCCTGATGCCGTCATTGGGGGTCAAGACAGGAGCAAAGGGGCATGGGCTGGGGCTCCCTTATGCCCAGCTTCCTTCAGAGTCTGCTTATGTATGCTGGCGAAGCAGCTAGGCACACAGCCAAACCAGAAATGTGGGAATTCAAAAGTGAGCTCTATGCCTCCTTCACACCACTCTCCTGAGATGTGTTGTGCAGTTCTTGGTGTAATCCACTGTCTCTCCATGCTAACACCATCACAGAAGCATGGCTGACTAACCACAGAGTAAGGCCCACACGATTTGTTCCTAAAAATTAACACTGAACAATTAAATTTCTTATTCTGTATGGGAAAGAAAATATTAAGGCTCCAGTGTGCCTCCAAGTTCAGAGCTCTCATTTCCAGCGTTAGGAGCTCTGCACAAAGAACGAGAACTTAATCTAGACTTAAGACTTTTCTTTTGATGACAAAACTTGTCAACTGATAGTATCACCAGTTTCTTATCTAGACTGTGCTACAGCCAGCTCGCTCTCACCCATGTTCCTATCTCAGTCAAGTACTGGTAAAGCAGAGCAACTGTGCTGCTCACATCCTATGAAAGAGAGAGACAAAGCTGACGTAGGTCAGTAATAGCACTGCAGTCGCAAACTTCTCGCATGTTTTCTCAGGGGTGTCACACACTTGTTGAGCAGGACAGGAGCACACACACAAAATAGTCATCAGTTCAGCTGAGCAATTTCCCAATATTGCTTTCTGGGACCTCATCAAGAAGAATAAAATCACTGAACAGGGAATCTATTCAGCCCTGAAAGCTTCTGTAGGCATGTTAACAGTGCACCTTGCAGCCAACTCTTTTAAATCTAACTTATTCAGAACAGACACCTCTTATTTGCCCATTGAGAAAGAAGATCACTGACTCAGAAAATAAATCCATTCTCTTCACCATACCCGTGTCTCAAACCAGACTGAACAGGGTCATGGAAGTCAGAAGGCTCCAGATTCCGCCAGCCCTGCTTTACACGTGCCCTTACCACATAGGGAAGGTATAAGACCAAGTGGTAATTGGGGAGACTGTAAATATCAGTTAATGATATTTTGGGAAGGGATTTAAACACCAGTTAAAGAAGCTGATCCCATTCCCACCAAAATGGAGGCATTAGTCCCAAATTCTCCTGCTTGCTTTCACCAGCTATGATTGGCACAATGGAGCTCCTCCGGCACTCCGACTCTTGGTAAGTGAAACCGGCTGTATATCATCCAGAAAGACAATGCATTTTTCCCTGTTGGTATGAGTTTGCACCCATGAAAGCAGCCAATCCATTATTAATGCAATCTGTTGTCATCTGAGGAAATATAAAATTCTCTGCAGACCAAAAGAGTTGATCGTTTTCTCTCAGAAATGATCATCTCCAGTTCCCCAAGTTGCCCACCACTTAGAGTAACCCATTACTCTAGACTTCATGCACGCTAAGAGTTGAAGAATGCTTTCTTAGAATCCACCATACTTTTATCATAGACTGCAAGCACTCTTTGTGCTGCAGTCACTGAAAAACTCTGAGCTGAACAACAGCCAACAGCATTAACCTACTCCCCATATAACAGATCATCTGTAAAGCAATGTGACCTATAAAGACAGGGTGATGAAGGAGGATATGTAGGAACCACTGTATCAATGTCTAAGGACAAATGATCGTCTGACTCTCTGACTAGACCATTAGTACAGTGCTTCAATGGTCACACCGTATTTTCTTTCAGAATTCTGTAACCCAACAGGGGCCATCAGTCTTCTCAGAAAGATCTCAGCTGAAAGGCCATAAGCAAATAGATTCCTCCTCACTATCGTCATAAATATTCCCCATCTATGCAAATTTACTTTTCATTCACAGGTACTGTATTCAAAGGTGTTCATGGAGAGTGAATAATGAATAGATTCCCCTTCCAAATGCTTTGGCTCACTTTAATGGTTGGATAAAAGTGCTGCCAAAACTGAGCTTTATTATAAAATTGACAAAACATATTGACTCATTCCTACACATATACTTTCCACTTTAAGAATATGCTCTGTTTCTTACAAGCCACTTAAAGCAACTCTACTGTGCAATCAATATGTTACTACAATGAGGGTTTAATCTGATGTCAGTTTGAGTTACCTGGGCAGATCAAGGGCATTCATTATATGGCCCTAAGTTTGTTCCTGTTTCATAGAACAAAAGAGTAAACAACCATATAAAGTTGACTTTATTGAGACACTGCTATTTTAGTCCCTGAGCTCTCCTGAACTCAGGGATTACTCCCTGGTGGCACCAAGAAGTGTTAGCCACTATGCATAGGAGCCAAGAAAAGTGGTGATGTTAGCTGGCCCCCTCTCCACAATGGAAAATAGAACTGTCTGGACATGCAGCGTGGGCAATGCTGCACTCTCTTATGGAATAAAGCAGCAAAAACACACACACACCCTTCTCTTTGGAGGGATTGTATTTTGAGACGCAATCCTCCTGAGCCAAAGAGCTTCCTCCAGCACACCTGCCAATGCCTTTCTGGCATAAACTAGCCTTTACAGTGCTCCAGTGGTAGTATATCTTCTTTGGTTTGAGATACTTCAGTCTGGATCCTCAACTTGTTTACATTGTCATAGCTCATCTGAAGACAATGGAGCTCAGACAATTCAAACCACCTGAAGACACGGAATTTTATATTTAAGAAATAAATGACATATAATAATTTCACTTTTACAATATGAGACCTTACATGATTTACTTTAAAGTCTTGTTTGAACATATTTATCGTAAGTACTCTCAGTGTGCAGAAGGGAGAGAGATAGACACACATATTTTGGTGCTCCTGGAAAGTCCCTGATTGACAGATGTGAGAGTAGTGAAGTTTTCTATTTATGTGCAGGACAGGTCCGCACAGGCAATGCCCTGCCCCATGCCTCTGCCTCTGAACTAAAATAAATTACTTTTTTATAGACATTCTGTCCTTGGCTTTGCTTCTAAAACTGCCAACAAGGGTGCAAGTTGTGCTGGTGGTTTTTGTGATATAAATGCCTGTTAACCAGACTGACACTACCTGACTCTTTTTACATAGTTTGCTCAACATCCATCAAATAGTAGCAATTTTCAATCATTACTAACCTAGGCAGAATTCAGACAGGCAACCTAAGATGAAAGGCTCTTCCCCCTCCCCACCTCACATACAAATCCCCTGAGTGGTCCAGTTCCCTTATGATAAGGTTTTTTGTGAGACTGCCTAAACATAAATACTAATTGTGAATTGCACTACAAGGTATGTCCATGTTGCAAAGATGAAAAAGAACTTTACACCAAAGAAAATGCATATGCTGAAGTGTGCATATTATAATGGAACGTGTATATGATAAATATCCCAAGGGTTTTATTTTATAAGTAATCCTTAAATCCATGGGGCACGTGCATTTGTAAAACAAAATTACATCTTTAAAGCATGGAACCATCAATATATTTCTGATCCAGTCAGTAAAATTGCACATGCATCCTGTAACAGGTGAAGAATGAGATCAATTCAGTGTACATTTTAGGTTTTTCAGCTATGTTTTAACCCTATTAAAACCGTAATATTGCACAAGATTGCAATAATATTGCGTAATATTGCTATTAGCCAGGATGGGTAAGAATGGTGTCCCTAGCGTCTGTTCATCAGAGGATGGAGATGGATGGCAGGAGAGAGATCACTTGATCATTGCCTGTTAGGTTCACTCCCTCTGGGGCACCTAGCATTGGCCACTGTTGGTAGACAGATACTGGGCTAGATGGACCTTTGGTCTGACCCGGTACGGCCGTTCTTATGTTTTTATGTTCTTAAGATCATATTATCATCTAGGAAACAACCTTTCCTAGCCTTTTCTAAATAAAGGTCTTCTCAGAAAGTGAAACCGTTGTGCTCAAATGCAGATTGAAATTAGGTCACTGAACTAAGGTGATTGGCTAATACCTGTTAGATGCTCTATTGATTTTCCTGATAAAGACAATCCTGGCAAGATCTAGAACAAGTAAATTGTTTACATATTCCTATTCCCAACCTGTGCTGTATGAGAAATTAACTGCAGGATACATTTAATGTAAAAGTTAATTGTAAGCATATATACATTTGGATATGTAAGCATATATACATGGTTAAGAGTTAATTATAAGCATATATACATGGTAGTAGTTACAAGCTTTCCATAATAACAATGAGCCAAATCTTGAGGACTCTACTCCATGATTACTCAGTCCTCACCTGGGTGTACTCCAATTGACATCAGTGGAATTTGCCGACATAAGGAATGAGTGAAAACAAAAGGCCATGTTATGATTTCCATACTCACTCTAATTTGCACCTGAGCAAGTAACAAGTAGTCCCACTGAATTCAATGAGTTGATGCCAGCAGAAATTCTGGCCTCACATGGTGGAGATGCCACCTACTTCCTCCTTAAAACAAACACAGGCAGAAACTAATCTTTGTCACAGGAAAAATGTCATTACATTATTCAAAAATCCTTCATAAAGAGATGAAATAGGACCTTTTGTTTTCTCTTTCTTTCTTCTATACCAATTCATGAGACGCTAGTTTACTGTTTTTGTTATACGTGCATAACATGTCACTTATTTGCTTAGATAGCTCTTATTGATCAGCTTTTATTAAAAAAAAATCCATTTAATCCATCCAAGTAACCATAATAAATTTTCTTGGACATTTAAAGCAGTTTATAACAAATATATTAAAGGAAGCTGGTCAGTTAAAATACTAAATTATGTGTCCTGTCTAATTATTGACCTTTAGAACCCATTTAGGAGAGATCATTTAGAAATCTATATTCTTAAAAGAAGAAAAAACTTGCTTCACATTACCTCTTTCTGTCTGATTTATAAAATGTTAATTAAGAGCCTAGAGAACCCACAGCAGGAGTCAGAACTACTGAGTATCTTTTCCATCTAGGGTATGCTCGGTAATGTGAATTTGGGCACTAGATACTGACGCTAATAAATTAAACACAACATGTTGTGTCTACTTTTTTGACTTGTGGTTTCATTTCAAAGACAAGTTACTTTCCCAAATGCACACACAAAACCTGGTCCTGAGACAGTAGCTGTTGAAAATTGTTTTCTTCTCCATTATTCAGTCCTTTCCCTCTCATGTAGGACTGGGATATTCTTATAACAATAGTTTACTTCTTTGTTGATTGCATATTTCTGAATATTCATTAACCTTATTTTAATAATTCATAAAAACCTGCCATAAGCATCAGTTTTCATACTTATTCCGTTAGATTTAGCTGTAAATTAGGCCTCCTGGAGTTGTTTGCCTTTGTATCTCTTATTAGTTTTCCAGAACGTTTCTGTTTTGAAATGGTGATGAAAGACACTTCTCTAGGAAACAGCTATATACACTTACAGTTGGGATTTTGGTAGTACTATAACTACTCCATCATGCTGCAAGTGTGGGTGTCCCTAAGTAATAACATAAAAGTGAAGAAAGAAATTTCTATACAGTCATCAAAATCAGGGCTGATACGAAGGGGAGCTAGAGGGAAATCCAATTCCCATTGTTACATTTAATTAATTCATTTAAATATCTGCTGTAAAAGTAACAGAGAAGAATAGTTACACTGCTAAAGTATTTTTAATTCAAACCATGATCTAAATGCAGCATCTTAAGCTGACTCATTGGAAAGACAGGTTCTGAAAACTTATATAAAATGTAGAGACCCTAGAAGTAACTATCTCCCTTCCAAAAGCTTATCACAGTCATATTAATGAACAGAAGTCAGGCAGTTTAGGACTGTGGTATGCAAGTGGACAGGTAAATAGGAGCACAGGATTCTGGATATTGGCTCAGGCTATTTCTTTATTAGTTTGTTATATTCCCAACTTCTCACTACCCCCGGCATATCCAGCTATCTGATGCTTCCGAGGAAGATGACAAAAATCTGCATTTATACCCCCAGAATGTTGTATACTGCTGTACATACTGGAGGGAAAACATTGTTTAGTCCTGACCCCTACAACGTCAACAACTTTATGCTTTGAAACATGAGCTTTGATTACCCAGTTATTTTCTTTTCCACAGATTTGGGAAATGTTTTTCATTTGCAACCCTCCTCCACTATTTTGCATCTGAATTACTTTGCATGTGATCCTACATTTTTCATGTGTACCTTATTTTTTGCCCATTGAGTGTTGAACTCTTTTACAGAGAATATACTGTATTACTGGATTTGTTTCTCTGATCTCAGTCTCTGATGATAGCTAGCAGCCACATATTGAAATGTTATAAAAGGTGTAAAGCTATTACTTTCCCACATCAGCTGAGATTTTCCTCTCAAAAGAGTTTTCCCAATCTTGAGTATCTAGGGCCATACTGTCTTCTCTACTGTATATGAAACATGTTAAGCATTTCTTCCAGCCCTATGAAAGGACCTCCATAAGGGTTTCACAGAGGAGGAGGAGGCAGGGACAGCCGATCTCCATGGCACATCCTACCACCAAACCATAAACACTTCAGTGTGTAGGTTAATAATGTCCCTATCAGAATAATTCAACAGTACAGTCTCTCTGCCCTGTGAATCCAACCCCTAGAGTTGTTCGGAATAAGTGACTGGTGGGAAAGCTCCTGGCCATACGACTTTGTAGGATTTGTATTCCCAAAGGGTCAGATGGGGATGGGAGAATTGGGCATTAACTCAAGACAGAGAGACTTCTGCACAGATAGCTCAGGTTCCCACTGCTCCTCTGAGATCAGTGTAGACATCGAGGGGTGGCGTCAACAGGTCTTGGAGGAACAAAGCACACGCTTCAGTGGAAGAATGAAAAGAGAACTGAACACATGCAAACATACTGAGTTTCTTGCTCCTGTTGTGAAGGTAGATGGGGCCTTTAATATTTCTGAATTCTTTAATCATGACAGCAAAGCTCTTACAGAGCTTACAGAGCTGATGGATTTTGAACTAGCATAAATTACTTTGGACCTGGTGGCTTCAGTACATTTATAAGTTTTAAGTCAGGTTGTTTTCTGAAGTACTCTTTCAGTAAGAGATCTAAAATAGAAAAGCTATTGTAGGTATCTTGATAATGTTAATGATAATCTCTCACTTACTATCATATTCAATGACATAAGATTCCACAAAAATCTTCAGAAAAGCTAATATGAGAACATTCTATTTGATTTCATATTTTAATGGATGGTGTGTCAAATTATCCTTTATTCTAAGAGGTCACATTCTGATTATATGAATCACTTTAATGACACAACTAAATATGTCAAATGCCTCCTGCTCTACTTATTAGTTGAAGTAGGGCCAAGGCCAAATATCTTAAGAAGAAGAGAGCTGAGCAACTAATTCACAACTAATAGCTTATTCGGCACATTTAGACTTTTTTCTTCATCATCTTGAAGAACATTTGGAATTTGAGTTGTGTTGCAAAATTGTGATTGGTAGAATAAGTCATATGATACTGTTTCTGTTTCCTGATTGGGGGTGACATCATGTCACTGATACACATGCTAACTACTACTTTCACTCCGCACAAGAGTGTGCTGAGACTTCTCACTGAGGAACTTTGTAGTGGAGAGGGGAGGAAGGCATATAGGCATCTCCAGGTGAAGCCTTCAAGAAGGGAACAGCGTATTGAGGTTCTCCCAAGTTAGGAAAATGTGGACAAACAATGAGTAAAGGATCCATACTGAGCTGAGTCTATATAGCTCCAGATACAATTATTATCTTGTAAAACAAGACAGACACTTAAGTGATAACCTAATAAGAGAATTAACAAATACCGTGCCGCACAGTAATCAGATAGTAAAATTTCAATAAACATCTTAATAATCATCTGAGATTTAAATACTATCAGCCATATCGTCAACCTTTTACTCCCCCGGTAAGTGCTTACTTACGTGAGTAAACTATTGACTTAACCCACATAGGAAAGGAGTTCACAATCTGGCCCTTTATGAACATTCAGCCAAACCTTTTATAAATTAAAGAATGTATGTGTTTGTAAAGTACAAAATAATTCATAAATAATTAACAAATTCTTCTTGTAAAACTGTAAGTGATTTTTGTTATGGTGAAATGTGCTGGACTGACAGCAGTGGACAGTGAAGTCTACTGAATCAAAGAGCATCTTTAGCATGGATAGTATAAGTTTTTCCTATATCACCTTGCCAACACACTACACCCCTCCTCTGGGCAGTACATTCTCTAAGCACCATCAGGTCTTGGTCACTCTGTCTCTCTCTGGTGAGGCTGCTACCAATGGTTGCAAACCATGGGAAGTACAGTGGTGACCACTGTAATGCCCACACATTTACTCAAATTTAACCTCCAACTAATAGATACATGTATCTGGTTATGTGGCTAGAACCCCTCAGCTCAATATGTTTAATAATGTATCTATATTGTATCCATTCAAGGATGAAATTCTCTATTTCTGAGGGCCCACACAGGGCCCCACATACTCCTTAAGCCTCACCTAAGTCCTTAATGCAGCATATAAAGGGCAGTAGGGTCACTCATCACTGATGTGACTTCACACTAATTAATCAACATACGTAAATATTTCTGTATCGACACTATAATTTTAGTGTTACAATAATAAAAGCATAATGTACTTTCTGGTACTGTAGCATAGAATGTCTGAAGTACATTGTTTCATCAATGGCACTGAAAATGCACATCAGAACATTGTTTTATCAATTGTATTGAATATATTATTTGTCAGATATATGATGTGTCTGGATGAAGGATTAATTAAGAAATAGAGTGGAGTGGTGGGACAAGCTGACATACAAATGAAAGGCAAAATTAAAATTGATGGACTCCTTTGGCCATGAAGCAGATTCACATACTGAAGAAAGAGGGGGGGGGGGTTTGCACATGGTCAGCATCTTCCTTTCTACAAAACTAAAGAGATTAATTAGGAAGTATTTAATTTGGGAAAAGCATATATCTTCTAAACTTTCCAGAATTTTTGATCAGTGAGACTCTTTTAGACCACAATAGTCATAAATTACTGGCAGTACTTTAATAAAATGATATTGTTACAAATTCTTCTCAAGGTGACATTTGAGGGGAGGAGAGTATTTCTCTGGAGCAGAAGGCGGCTTTTCTAGGAGCCATTTAACAAGATGAGCATTTGCTGCCGCAGTTTTGATTAGGTAGCCTGTCACTGACATCTATTGGCAAAATTCAGAGTCGGGAATTTTGTGTCAGGTTAAAATGAGTTAAAAGAGAGCCCAACTTTTAGGCCCAGATCCTCAGATGATGTATATCAGCATAGCTCCATTTAATCAATTTACATCTGGTGAGCATCTGTCCCCCAGTCTCTTTATAAATATAAGTCATGGTCCTGCCAGTATTTACAGACTTAATGAGACTTCTTACATGAGTCAAGCTCTAAATATGCATAATGTTGGGGTAACCTCAGAAACCTCTTCCACACAGTTCCCCAATTACTTAGTTTGACTCCAGTCTTGTCACTCAGATTCCCTTATTTGGCATACAGCAAAGTTATGCTGAGTTGATCAGTCCTCAAACAGAGAGTGTGGGTACAAGATACTACACACACCTAAAGTTACACAGAAAACCCCTTCCTTTATATATGTTTACACATCACATTGCATTCACTACACATTGCATCATGTGTTTTGGAATTGGCTTGGTTACTTTGCAGGCTAGTTTTGTTCAATATCTTCATTAATGATCTGGAGGATTGTGTGGACTGCACCCTCAGCAAGTTTGCAGATGACACTAAACTGGTAGGAGTGCTAGATATGCTGGAGGGTAGGGATAGCATACAGAGGGACCTAGACAAATTAGAGGATTGGGCCAAAAGAAATCTGATGAGGATCAACAAGGACAAGTGCCAAGTCCTGAATTTAGAATCCCATGCACTGCTACAGACTAGGGACCAAGTGGCTAGGCAGCAGTTCTGCAGAAAAGGACCTAGGGGTTACAGTGGACAAGAAGCTGGATATGAGTCAACAGTGTGCCCTTGTTGCCAAGAAAGCTAATGGCATTTTGGGCTATATAAGTAGGAGTACTGCCAGCAGATCAAGGGACATGATCATTCCCCTCTATTTGGCATTGGTGAGTCCTCATCTGGAGTACTGTGTCCAGTTTTGGGTCCCACACTACAATAAGGATGTGGAAAAATTGGAAAGAGTCCAGCAGAGGGCAACAAAAATGATTAAGGGGTGGGAACACATGATTTATGAGGAGAGGCTGAGGGAACTGGGATTATTTAGTCTGCAGAAGAGAAGAATGAGGGGGGGATTTGATAGCTGCTTTCAACTACCTAACTACCTGAAAGGGGTTTCCAAAGAGGATGGATCTAGACTTTTCTCAGTGGTAGCAGATGACAGAACAAGGAGTAATGCTCTCAAGTTGCACTGTTGGAGCTTTAGATTGGATATTAGGAAAAACTTTTTCACTAGGAGGGTGGTGAAGCACTGGAATGGGTTACATAGGGAAGTGGTGGAATCTCCTTCCTTAGACTTTTTAAGGTCAGGTTTGACAAAGCCCTGACTGGGATGATTTAGTTGAGGATTGGTCCTTCTTTGGGCAGGGGTTTGGATTAGATGACCTCCTGAGGTCCCTTCCAACCCTGATATTCTGTGATTCTATGCACACAGACACACACAATTTTCAGGCTTTGGACTCAACATTAAGCCTGAAAAACTATTTGTTCTGATTAAAATCTTTGTACATGGGCAGCTAAATCATTTTATTAACCAACAGCACAGAATTCTTGAAGATTAATGGAATCTCATCCTGTGATAACCCAAGAACAAGACAGAGATCTCCATCTCCCATTAATAATGAAGGACTTTGATCATTTGAAATTTCTCAAAATCTTTACTGTGTACTGCCCATATATGCCCTTTCTTCAAGTACTCATGGCTGGATCACCTCACATCCACATGGTAAATTCCACAGGGGGAGCTCAGTGGATGCTTTTAAAGATTCTTCCTACTGGATAAGAGTGGAATATAGGACACTCCCTGGAGACTATGCCATGGAAAATGCTCACAAATCCTTCAGATTCCTGAGGATGAGTGGGAAGACAGGGCCATGTATGCAGAGACTGTGTACCACAAAGAGCAATTCCCTTTTGCCCACTTAATAGGGATTCCCTGCTGTGAAGGGGGCTCCAAATAACAGGTAACACAACCCCAGGCTGTAATAACTTTAGTCTGTGAGCAGTGCTGTGTTCAGTTTTTCAGGGGGATGGAGGGTGGACCAGACCGTCTCCCCACCGACCCTTCACTGACTCCTCCTCCTGCATTGATATTCAGATCACCACAGAGCTCCTGTGGGATAGAAGAAGGGTGGATCAATAACATACAGGTAGCTGATTCCACACAAGAAGGAAGTGATGGGGACACAGAATGTCCCTCCATTGCATGGATGTGGGGGCGGGAGGAACAGTCCCCAAAATAAGAAGGGTAGCAAGTCTGCAGAAGCTGTGCTGTAGGAGCATGTAGAGAAGCAAGTGGCCATGTGGGATGTTCCTACTCCCCCATGTCTTTGCATACCACTTTCCCTCCCTCAACAAAACCATCTCTATGGGAGAGGCAAGAGAGGTCATGAGGAAAATCCATGCTAAGTGGCAGTTTCCTTCTCTCAGCAGGTAAAGTCTATGCAAAACTAATGCTGCCTGAGGCACTTTGCACTTCATGGTTGAGACTTCTTAGAATCACAAAGCTCTTCCATTAACTCATTTCCCTCTTCATGGTTTTACACAGTAGAGGAGCTCATTGGCCTACAGCTTATATTTCTGGAGTTTTCATTTTCTTTCATTTGAGTACTAAATATGTACTTCCATTGTATACAAAAATATAAGAGAAAAGGAAACCTCGACAGGCTAAGATTGTGCCTTTAAAACAGTTATGCTATAGATCAATTTGGACCAATGTGTCTGCTAAAAGCTGATGAAAAAAAAATCTGAAATCTCCCAGGCCCTCTTTTCTCCTCACCTCTCCATCAAGGTTTGTACCTTCATTATTCTCCCTGGGGCTTACAACCCAAGAATCATATTTTCCTCGTATCACTCAGCCTCCAATCCCAGGCTCTCCCCACATCTCCTTCCTTTCTATCCATCCCAATTGCTAATAGTCTGGTCCATACCTTGATTGACACTTGCCTTAGCTAGTTATCTTCTCTTTTAGCTTCTTTGCTTCTCATATCTCCAAACTATCCAAATGCCTTAGCTAAAATAAAGAAATCACTCATCTCATGATGGTCTGTCTTGACTTCACTCTGAAAATAGGTGTATTCTTAATTCAAGTTAACTAACATGAGGCAAAATTCTAGGGAAGACAGGGCAGGTTGTAGTTTTCACTTGAGTGAGCAGGTCAACATTGGAACACACCAAAGACAAAGCCTTTATGGTTCATTTTTGAAGATGTATGTAAAGGGACAAGAGTAAGAACCCTCCCTCACCACACACACACTCTGCATAGACTACTTGGTTCTGGGCCCACAAGAGAAGTCAGGAGTTATATACTCACTGTTCCTTGGCTCTGGAGCACATGGACAGGGAGGGGAAGGGCATGGGTGAAATCTTGGCTTTGCTCTCCCATGTATTAGCTACTACAGCCTGGCCTGTATAGACCATCTGCAAGGTACTACCCCTGGGGTAAGAGGGAAGCAGGGAAGGAATTATGGCTCAGCAAGGTTTCTAGGGCACAATGCTTCCCACAGCTATACCTGGGTTGGTGTAGTTTTCATCTTGCTCAGCATTGTCCCTAAATGCATATTCTGGCCCTAAATATTTGTATTGTGTTGAGGTTCCTGTGCAAGTTGCATGTATTGTTAAATGACATCCTAAATAAATAACAGTGTATATATCCTAGGTATGAGCTGTGCTAGCATTTTGATAGTTAAACGCAATGAGAATTCTTAATGTCATGTTTTCCTGGGAAATTTTTCTAATTTTTTTAAATGTGTTCAAAGAAACGTAATTGTTTATTTTATTTACACAGAGAGAGAATGCTGATTTTTTATTTATTTTACTTGAAACCAGAGTTCTTTTCATTTGGCTTTCAAAACATTTTACCTGAAGGACATGCATTACTTGAGTCCAAAATAAGAGCTCATTTTCCTATGCAAAAGTACTTCATGACATACTGAAGACAGGCAAATTATGCCTATAAGAAAAAAATAGTTTTCTAAGTTGACCTTGCTCTTCTCAATCTGTGCAGTGCAACTGCAACGTGGAGATTTGCATAGTGTTTTGACAAAAATGTATTTGAATGCCACATGGCAGGTGGCTCCACATTGCTAAGATGCTGTGTCCTGAGCATCTAGTGCTGCTTTACTTTTCAATGGCATAACAAAGGCAGTGAAGGTCTCATGGTTCACTTGATCAGTCTGGGCAAACAGAACATTTCCTTTAATGTGAATCATAGACAAAAACAAAAATCTAAACAACCCTGGGTATGGAATGGATTCAGTTCTGGTTAAATGTTAAACTTGAACTAGATGTTTATAAGAAGGCAAAGTTGACCTAGGCAAGAAGAGCACATTTGGACCCAAACCAAAAATACAAAGTATACAACAGCCTTGTAACCAGGTAAAGAATCAAAGCAAAGAGTAGAGAAGTGCAGATCCTTCTCCAACATCTCATCTAGGTGAGTACAGAAGTATTTTTAGACATGCAATATAAATGCACTTGACTTAAAATGAAGATTTTTTTTAAGTAGTTGAATATTATACAGTAGTTAAGTGGAGCAAGTTTAGAAAATCTAAATATTTCATAAAACATAAGCCACCATGTTTTCAGAAAATAATGAATTATCAGTTGATACGCTAATATCACTGTTTCTTTCCTAAAATTTTAGATTGGGTTTTACAAGGACTGAGACTCAAAGCAGAGAGAATCTCAAGCACACCTAACACTGCTATAGAAATTCTTCTTACTTCTCATGCATGAACGTTTTAAAATATGATTAACTTGGGATATTATAGACGGGCCTCACCTGCAAACTACTCCACAGAACAGGGGTATTCAGAGCTGGGATTTTAATCCAACATCTCTACTATTATATATTCATATTTATTTACCATCTTTCTCATCTGACAGGCTTCGGAGGGGGGAAAGGGTGTTAAATCATGATTGATAAAGCTATTAGCAAAGATAGTCAGGGACACAACCAAATGTTCGAGTATCCCTAAAAATCTGACTGCCAGAAGCTGGAACTGAATGATAGGGAATGGATCATTCAATAATCGCCTTGTTCTGTTCATTCCCTGTGAATCATCTAGCACTGGCCACAGTTGGAAGACAGGCTACCGGGATGGATGGACAATTAGTCAGACACTGAATGGCCATTATTATGTTCTTATGAACTATTGCTTCATAAATTTAACTTTATGAAGATACTGTATATTATAAACAGGCATTATTCTCTTGCATTATTTTCATACTATTCTACTAACAACAACAGTTGGGTTCTTTTTCATAAAGAATTTCAGTAAAGTCCTTTTCTGAAAGGTATTCCTTAAACTCTGAATGGAGCAAATACATGACAAGGATTGTTAATGTTACTCTTCTAGGTTTTTGGATTCTAAATGTAAATAAATTTCATATTACTGGTTACTTTTTCATAGGAGAAATTGATTAGAATTAACTTTGTCACTGTACACAAGAGTTCTACTATAATAATGTAGCCATATTATCTACTATGATATTTGTGACATATTAACTGATGCTCCATAGAGGAATCACAGGATCACCAAGAAAAGAAACTGAATATATTCCACATTTCTGTTTAGCCTGAAATGCAATCCGATTTCTGCTCGTGAGTGTATTTCTAAAGCATAATCAGATACTGTACTACATTTTATAAATAATGGGAACTTCTGATGGCTGTTTGGCAGCCTATGTGAATTGAGACTAGGATCCCAGTCCCAGTGGTGCTGGAACTGGGAGTGCTGCTGCACCCCCTGGGTTGAAGTAGTAATAACAAACACTACTCCTGGGGGAATTCTGCACCACTGCACATGCACCAAATCTATGGCCCCCAGAGATTTCTTTGTTTCCTCGCAGAAAACACACTTTGACAGGGAAGCAAAGGGAAGCCACAAAAGCAGTGATGCAACCCTCCCCATCAGTATGTTTCAGGTGCCCAGGGCAGCCAGCAGAGAGGTAAATCACTGTGGGGCAAGGGTGGGACTGAGGAAGACCTGGCTGGTGGCTCCTACCCTGTGCCAGGCTCAGCTGCTAGTCCCAGCTGGGCTGGGGAGGATGGGACTTCCTCTTCCCCTGCATGGCATCCAGGGCTGTGACAGACCCACCCCAGATTTCTCCCCCAGCTGTAGGATGCTCTGCAAACTCCCCGCCCCCAGCGCTTCCTGCACCCGTTGCTCCTCAGCTGCAAGGGTTGGGGGATCATATACAGGGAGCTGCTCCCCCATCCGTCCAACCTCTGTGCATCCAGACCCCCTTATACTCAGACCCTCCCACTGAGCCTTACCCACCCCATACCCAGAACCCCTCCAACAAGCCTCACTCCCCCTGAACCTGAACCACCGCGATGAGTCACCCACACCCAGATTCCCAGCCTACTGACTCCCAACCAGCCACATCTGGATCCCAACCCCACTGAGCCCCACTCCCCCAGCATCTGGATCCCCTTTTGAGCCCCCCACACTCAGACACCTACTACTGAGCCCCAACGACCTTCTCCTGGATCCCCCTTCAGAGTCCCATTACCGTTGCACCCAGAACCCCACAATAAGCCCCTGGGCATCTAGATTCCCCCCACATCCAGAACCCTCTCAACACACACCTGGATCTCCCCCACATTAAGCCCTGAAGGGACAGATCATTGCATTCCTCCCCTATTGCCTCCCCTCTGCCCAGTCCAGTTCCTGGTGGATTCGCACCTACCGCCCTAAACTGCCACCACAAATGGTACTGTTGCAGGGTCAAGGACTAATGGGCTATGGATTCTGAACTATCCTCTTCACACCAGAGATGTCCCTCCACAATCAGGGCTGAGACACTTAGCACACTGGCAGATAAGTTGGGGGAGGCTTTCACTGTGCTGCCCCTGCTATATCTGTGGGGTGAATAAGTAAAGTACTTTACTCTCTAGAGCAGTCAGTCAGGCACCACTCACCAGCACTAAATACACTATAAAATGTAACAGTAATCTGATTATATATAATCAGATTACTGTTACATTTTATAGTGTATTTAATGTTGTCAAATAACTAGTTGTACACTATACAAAGTGTTCATGGTTATTAGCATCTTACCGTGGCGGCTATGACAATTTGCTGTGCAATTAATTTCATTCACAGTGGAATAGCCTTAGTGATGCTTGAAAGGTTTAAAAACTATGGAAATTCATGTGATGAGAAACAAATTTAACATTTCTAAATGCTTTTAATTCCAAAATATCTGAAAAAATCCATTGTAGGCATCTTGAATTATAAAGCCAGTATTTTAAATTGGGGTAGGTGATGTGGTGCATTTAAATCTTGCTACAATCCCAATAATTATTAAGACTGAGTTTGAGAATTTACATACTTTTAAAGCCTATAAGTAATGCTCAACTCTCTACCATTATGGCTGTAAGATCTCTTTAGAAAAAAAAGACAGTTACAGTGCTTGTGTCCATTTTCTTTTAATTCTTTCAATTAAGCGTGTGTTCACATTTCTTTAAAAAAATAAAAAAGATAGGGGCAATTCCTGCAAATTCTTCCTCACACGAATAGCCTCTTTGAAGTCAACAGAAATACTCTCATGAGCTAAAACTATTCACATAAGCAACTATTTGCAAGATTAAGCCTGGCATAGTCTGTTTGAAAATTAAGCTCTCAATTGTGCCTGCACTGGGATTGGGAAGAAACACATTCATGATTGCCAAATGTACTGTGCCTTTCAAAGGCGCAATACTTCTAGAAGTCTGGGGGGTAGCAAGGGGAAGGATACCTCTTGCTACAATTGAACCACAGGTAAAATCAGCCCTTTACCAATGCAGCCATCCAGTGTGACCTAACTCAGAGGCCTCCCCACTCTGGCCACTCAGAACTTAGGCTGTATATCTGCACCCTTCAATGGCACATTTTGGATCATAATAAATATCAAATGCCCTAAATCTAAAAGATCACTATTAGTGCCAAAAGGTTTTCATTCCCCTTTATTTGAATTTCCATGTGTTTCCCACTCTCAAATGATAATTCATAAAGAATGTTCAATCTGTTATATTGTTCTTTGAGATCAAATAATAATGTCTAGATTTTGTAACAAAATATGAGATTTTGTTCACTGTCCAGCTATTGAAACCAGGTATAATACATTGCACATCCTCAAAAACACCAAAATTAATTAATTTATGGTGTTAAGATAGGTGAATAATAAACTCATAATGATTTGACACAGTGGCTGAAATTAGATCCAAATGCATGGAGAGGTGCATGAAGCAAGACCACAACTGGGCTGTAATTTGGAATATGCAAATACATAGGAATTTCACTAGTTTTTGCTTATTTCCACATAGGTTCTGTAAGACAAAATCTTGAAAAATCAGTGCTTCCCATCTAAGCAAAATGTTTTAATTTCTTTTTGATTATATTCCTTTTTTTCACCTTGTGCCATCAACATAATAATGACTTTTTAAATTAAAAACCCTTCATTATCCAAAATTTCTTCAAGTCCCAGAAATTGTGTAATAACAATTGCTACACAGAGCAAAAATGTAAAACACAGATATTTTCAATAATAAAACCACTAATCAATGGTATGAAGAGTGACTATTGATTTTTAGTTTTTGGTGTTCAAATTGAGAGACCAAAAACAGCCCTAATTTTCATGAAGTGTACAGCCTCTACCTTCTGGAAATCAGAGCCCTTTAAGATGCTGGAGCTGGGTACCCAAAAACTAAATGATCCAAGATCATTCATATTTTGGAAAATATTAGCCAGGGAGTTTGATTTGTTAGAGCTCACAGGATAAAAGTTATTATTTTTATGCATTTGGACAACTGCCTATGTATGCATGAAAATATTTTAGTCCTCACTGTGTCACAAATTCCAGCACAAAACAATTGTTTCACTGAAAGCGCACTCTGGAAGGATGTTATTTGTTAGTCACTATTTGCTATGTTCCTGTTCAGACATCTGACCAGGGAGCACAAATAATATCATGCATTTTAGATTAACCAACCACATAAGACTAAGCAAACAGTTTCAGTGTGCGCAACTACAAAAAAATAATAATAATGGTGATACACCTATCTCCTAGAACTGGAAGGTACCCTGAAGGGTCATAAGTCCAGCCCCCTGCCTTCACTAGCAGGATTAAATATGGATTTTGCCCCAGATCCCTAAGTGGCCCCATCAAGGATTGAACTCACAACCTTGGATTTAGCAGGCCAATGCTCCAACCACTGAGCTATCTCTCCCCCTAAATTGGTGGGTGATCTGCAGTCTGAACATTATTGATCCAAATTATTCAGCAATGAAGTTTATAAATTTGAAGAAAATCAGGATCAGTTCACAAATGCGTCTAAACACACAAATCCAGAATTTTTAACAGATAATAATAGGCTGGCAAGCTCTAATAACAACCACTAGAACATTTCTGTCACTTTCCTTTAGTCATATATCGACAATAAGGTACAGAAAATAATGAAATGGGAAAATAACATAAAAGTAAAAGACTTACTGAAACAGATCTAACCATTGTTCAACTTGTGTGACATCTTACATACAGCAATGACCAATGCCTTATGCTTTATGGAAAGGCAAATGCAAAATAGTCCCTAAGTGAGCTAGTTTCTCACATTTCAAAAGGGTCATTGAAGCTTGTGACTTTACGGGGAGACTGGGTGGCTAAAGTTATGCACTTAAATCCACAATGTGAACAGAGTTTCCAAGCACAGATCACTCTCCCAGGCATGGTGTGATCTCAGCATCTTTGGTAAAAACAAGCCAACTTTCATCTAAATACAATGGATCACAAACTCAGCTGATGCAAATCATCTTAGTTTGATTGAAGACAATAGAGCTACATCAATTTATTCTAGCTGTGGATCTGGCCTAATGTTTTAGTTCTTGATTTGCAAAGTTAGTCCATCTTCTGCTCCCCACTCCCATCCCCTGACTAGATACACATGGACAACACCACATACTCCAAGTACACATTAATAAGTATTGGCAGATTTAAAGCTTACTTTGAATCCTGAGAGCCTGATTAAAGACAGCAGTGCTGCAAGCTTTTTCATGCAAGCACAGAGAAACCTGTTCACCAGACCTTAAGTCTCTGGGGAACAAGCTACAGGAGCTACTCTAGTTCAATTAATTTTACTTAAGATGACCTAATTTGGTGGAATGTGAATGCCCACTCACATTATTGGCCTACTTCTTAAAATATATGTGGAAGTTAGACTGATAATTAACCATGAGACATCCTAGATTCAGTTAGAACATATAACAATGCATACATAACATTGATGTGGCACACAATTAAGGGAAATGACCATAGTTTTTAAAAATGGTGAAATATGCCCATTTACTATCATCAGTAATAGCAGTAGCATCATAGTGCCAAGGAGCGCCCGTCATGGATCAGGACCCCATTGTGGTAGGTGCTATACAAACACAGAAAATGACAATTCTTGTCCCAAAAAACAATCTAGTCATATATGTTTCTGTTATCTAGCTGTGCTATTCAAAATGAAGTGTATAAAGGGGGTCAGAAAACACTATTATATTAGGAATTATATAGCTTGCTCAGATATAAATAGCTGTTCTCTAGGTGAAATTCACCCACATTGGTCCTATGTACCATTTAAGACCTCAAAATAGGGCTTATGTGGGATTTATATGGTACACAGGACATGTGCAGGTCTTTTGAACTGGGATGAACATAAGAACGGCCATACTGGGTCAGACCTCTTTTCCAAGCTGAAAAGTCTCAGTCTTATTAATCTCTCCTCATATGGAAGCCGTTCTATACCCCTAATCATTTTTGTTGCCCTTTTCTGAACCTCTTCCAATTCCAATATATCTTTTTTGAGATGGGGCAACCACATCTGCACGCAGTATTCATGGTGTGGGCATACCGTGGATTTATATAAAGGCAATATGATATTTTCTGTCTTATTATCTATCCCTTTCTTAATGATTCCCAACATTCTGTTCGCTTTTTTGACTGCCGCTGCACATTGAGTGGATGATTTCAGAGAACAATCCACAATGACTCCAGGATCTCTATCTTGAATGGTAACAGCTAATGTATAGTTAGGATTATGTTTTCCAATGTGCATTACTTTGCATTTATCAACTTTAAATTCCATCTACCATTTTGTTGCCCAGTCACCCAGTTTTGTGAGATCGTTTTGTAGCTCTTCGCAGTCTGCAGTTAAGTCTTCCAGGACTTAACTATCTCGAGTAGTTTTGTATCATCTGCAAATTTTGCCATGTAGCGATACAGACTCACCCCTGGGGCACCTCCTGCTGGTTGTCCTGGGGAATTAGCTCTTCCAGCATCCAGAGCGCCCTCTACAGGCCAGCGATCCACCCTACCACTGGCCCGTGTCCCTCCCAGGACTCAATGCCCCTTTTATCTGGGGTGCTGCCTCTCTGGCAGTAGCCACTCACAGCCTCAGGGTCTCCCCCTCCCAGGGGAACCCCGCCCACTATCCCTACTTCACCTCAGTGTTAGGCTACTGCCAGTCCCTATCTAGCCCCTGCTCACTGGGGCAGACTGCAGCGTAAGCCACTCGTCATAGGCAAAGGGGGTTCGGACCTGCTGCCTCTGCCTATCCATGGGCTGCCCCCTGCAACCCAGTGCCTAAAAGGCCTTACCAGGCCTGCAGCCTGGGGCTTTCCTAGGCCGGAGCTCCCCGGCTCCTTTGGCCTTTCCCCAGCCCTGCTCCAATTTAGGTTCCCTGTTTGGCACCTTGCAGCCAGGCCCTTTGCCCTCTACAGGCAGAGGGAGACTGTGTGGGCCTCTGGCTCACAGCCTTTTATAGGGGTCAGCTGGGCCTGATTGGGGCATGGCCACAGCTGAGGCTACTTTCCCCAATCAGCCCAGGCTTCTTGCCCCAGCCACAGCCCTCTCCTGGGCTGTTTCAAGCCCCGCCACATGCTACCTCACCCCTATACCGGCTCCTCACAAATATTCTGTTATGTTTCTGGCTGCACTTTTCCCCCCACCTCCTTCTCTACGCACTCTCTATTCGTGGCCCCACAAAGTCATGGGCCCTCCTGGTCAACTTCCTCTTGGCCCTGGCTAAAACAGCCATCTATAAAACCAGGGAGAGGAGGTTGGCCGATGGAGACTCCTGTGACTGTGGGGCCTGTTTCCGATCATCTGTCTGTTCACGTATCTGGGCAGAGTTCTTCTGGGCGGCATCCACTGGCTCCCTTGACGCCTTTGAGGAGCAGTGGGCGCTGTCCGGGGTTCTCTGCTCGGTGTCCCCATCAGGTTCCCTTCTTTTGACCCTTTGACCGCACTCCTGTCCCTGTTATTTCATTAGTTGTCCCCCAAAATCAGTTGGGTTTCAGGTCCTGTAGATCCTCCCCTTACGCTGTGGGAAGGGATCCTTTAGCAGTGTGCGGGCTTCCGCCCACCCACTTCCCGGAACCCAATAGGTACATGCCACCTCACTATTTACCCTTTATCCAGATCATTTATGAATATGTTAAATAAGACTGGGCACAGTACAGATCCCTGGGAGACACCACTATTTACCTCTCTCCATTCTGAAAATTGACCATTTATTCCTACCCTTTGTTTCCTATCTTTTAACCAGTAACCAATCCATGAGAGGACTTTCCCTCTTATCCCATGACTGCTTATTTTGCTTAAGAACCTTTGGTGAGGGGTCTTGTCAAAGACTTTCTGAAAATCTAAATACACTATATCCACTGGATCTCCTTTGTCCACAGACTTGTTGACCCCCTCAAAGAATTCTAATAGACTGGTGAGGCAGGATTTCCCTTTACAAAAACCATGTTGTCTATTTCCCAACAAATTATGTTCATCTATATGTCTGACAATTTTGTTCTTTACGATAGTTTCAACCAATTTGCCCGGTACTGAAATAAGGCTTACTGCCCTGCAGTTGCCAGGGTCACCTCTGGAGCCCTTTTTAAAAATTGGTGTCACATTAGCTATCCTCCAGTCATTTGGTACAGAAGCCTATTTAAATGATAGGTTACAGATGACAGTTAGTAGTCCTGCAATTTCACATTTGAGTTCCTTCAGAACTCTCGGGTGAATATCATCATGTCCTGGAGACTTATTACTGTTTAGTTTACACTGGTCTACAATTTTTGAGAAGTCGTCTGCTTCAGAGGTAAAATGTGCTATTTATTATGTATTTTGATGTGCTGAATTCAAATATGACAATTAAAACAACTGATTGGCTACTGTTTCTAAGATATTTAAGTTTTTATATTTTATGTCTATGTATATTGTGTAGATAGTAGAGTTTTAATCATAAATTGTAAACCTAGGTCTTTTCATGTGTTTATGGTTGCTTTACATGATAATATTTCACCTGTCCTGTTTATGTAACACTTTAAAAATCAGCAAAAGGGTTATATAACTAAAATTTATTATGAAACAAAAGGCAAAAAACTATTATGTACATAGTTTAGTCCTATTCAGTGTCTACTCGGTGCTTCTTGGCTTGTCTCTTGTATTCATTAAATGGAGCATCTCTTGTCACTGTCCAGCAATAGTCTGCAAGCATTGATGGGCTCCATTTGCCCTGATAGCGTTTCTCCATTGTTGCAATGTCCTGGTGAAATCGCTCGCCGTGCTCGTCGCTCACTGCTCCGCAGTTAGGTGGGAAAAAATCTAGATGAGAGTGCAAAAAATGTATCTTTAGTGACATGTTGCAACCAAGGCTTTTGTATGCCTTGAGGAGGTTTTCCACCAACAACCTGTAGTTGTCTGCCTTGTTGTTTCCGAGAAAATTTATTGCCACTAACTGGAAGGCTTTCCATGCCGTCTTTTCCTTGCCATGCAGGGCATGGTCAAATGCATCATCTCGAAGAAGTTCACGAATCTGAGGACCAACAAAGACACCTTCCTTTATCTTAGCCTCACTTAACCTTGGAAATTTTCCACGGAGGTACTTGAAAGCTGCTTGTGTTTTGTCAATGGCCTTGACAAAGTTCTTCATCAGACCCAGCTTGATGTGTAAGGGTGGTAACAAAATCTTCCTTGATTCAACAAGTGGTGGATGCTGAACACTTTTCCTCCCAGGCTCCAATGACTGTCGGAGTGGCCAATCTTTCTTGATGTAGTGGGAATCTCTTGCACGACTATCCCATTCGCAGAGAAAACAGCAGTACTTTGTGTATCCAGTCTGCAGACCAAGCAAGAGAGCAACAACCTTCAAATCGCCACAAAGCTGCCACTGATGTTGGTCATAGTTTATGCACCTCAAAAGTTGTTTCATGTTGTCATAGGTTTCCTTCATATGGACTGCATGACCAACTGGAATTGATGGCAAAACATTGCCATTATGCAGTAAAACAGCTTTAAGACTCGTCTTCGATGAATCAATGAACAGTCTCCACTCATCTGGATCGTGAACGATGTTGAGGGCTGCCATCACACCATCGATGTTGTTGCAGGCTATAAGATCGCCTTCCATGAAGAAGAATGGGACAAGATCCTTTTGACGGTCATGGAACATGGAAACCCTAACATCATCTGCCAGGAGATTCCACTGCTGTAGTCTGGAGCCCAACAGCTCTGCCTTACTCTTGGGTAGTTCCAAATCCCTGACAAGGTCATTCAGTTCACCTTGTGTTATGAGGTGTGGTTCAGAGGAGGAGGATGGGAGAAAATGTGGGTCCTGTCACATTGATGGTTCAGGACCAGAAGTTTCATCCTCTTCCTCTTCCTCGTCTGATTCAAGTGAGAATGATTCTGGTGCATCAGGAACTGGCAGTCCTTCTCCGTGGGGTACTGGGCGTATAACTGATGGAATGTTTGGATAATGCACAGTCCACTTTTTCTTCTTTGACACACCTTTCCAAACTGGAGGCACCATGCAGAAGTAACAATTGCTGGTATGATCTGTAGGCTCTCTCCAAATCACTGGCACTGCAAAAGGCATAGATTTCCTTTTCCTGTTCAACCACTGGCGAAGATTTGTTGCACAAGTGTTGCAGCATATGTGTGGGGCCCACCTCTTGTCCTGATCTCCAGTTTTGCAGCCAAAATAAAGGTGATAGGCTTTCTTAACCATAGTGGTTATACTGCGCTTTTGTGATGCAAAAGTCACTTCACCACAAACATAGCAGAAGTTATCTGCACTGTTCACACAAGTACGAGGCATCTCTGCTCACTTTGGCTAAACAGAAATGTGTCCCTTTGCAAAATCAAACACTGACAAATGAGAGAGCACGACACTGTATGATTTCTAGAGCTGATATAGGGCTGATTTCTAGAGCTGATATATTGTTCAGCAGAGTGATGTAAGCTTCATTATGATTGCATCATCCATGACTTCTAGGAATAACATGATGCAATTCATATCATGTATAACGCAATACCAGCTTCAGATTGCATCATTCATTGTTTTGCCTAAAAAGCAAGTACTGTCCAAACCCAATCATAGATTTATTCATAGATCCAGTCAAAGATGTATTTTAATCATTTCTGGTTTAAATTGAGATCCCTTCCCTTTATAACTCACTTATCCTCCATCATTCCCAAGTCAAGGGTCATATATACTGACCCAATAGCATATCTTGAAAACTAGAGCAATCAACAATTATAAGCATCATTTTCGTTCTCAGTGACCCAGAATTAGTGAAGTTTGACTACATGTATTTCAGAAGCATTTTGGCTGTAGAGCAGTGTTATCAATTTGTTCCAAAACCTCCTCTAATGATACCTCAATCTGGGACAGTTCCTCAGATCTGTAACCCAAAAAGAAGGGCTCAGGTTTGGGAATCTCCCTCACATCATCAACAGTGAAGACCAATGCAAAGAATTCATTTTATTTCTCCGCAATGGCCTTATTGTCTTTGAGTGCTCCTTTAGCATTTCGATCGTCCAGTGTCCCCACTAGTTGTTTAGCAGGCTTTCTGCTTCTGACGTACTTAAAAACATTTTTTGCTATTACTTTTGGAGACTTTGGCTAGCTGTTCTTCAAATTTTTTTTGGTCTTTCTAATTATATTTTTACACCTCATTTGCCAGAGTTTATGCTCTTTTCTATTTTCCTCATTAGGATTTATCTTCCACTTTTTAAAGGATGCCTTTTTGCCTCTCACTGCTTCTTTTACTTTTGAATTTCACCTCATCCGACTTACCCATCAGCCATTTTTACTATGCCACCAGGATTATTTTTATTGATATAAATTCCCTGATTAGTGAAGTCATGACACCATTTTCATTTTCAAAAAAATAAAATAATAATCTATTTGAAGACTACCTAGATTAAGTATACCTGCCATTGCATTTGGGCCACTGAATATCACTATTCATTAACATATGGCTCTGGATCAAACTTTTTCAGTTCACTGCTCGTGAGAAGGCATTCTTCAGGTGACATGCCATGCTACATGTAAATGCATTGAGAAAGTAATTATTTAATGCTTGAGCAGTTCTGTCATCCTGTATGACTTCATTTCACATCTCATCTTGTATAATATTCTAGCTTCTTCCTTTTTTCTCTTGCATTTAAAGTACAAGAAAACTTCCGCAGTTGTATTCAATATCTTTTGCTTTATTTCAAAGATATGGAGGGAAAGTATCAAAGGCACAAAACACATGTAGGTGCACAACCCTCATTAGACATCAGTGGAAGATCGATGCCTAACTCCTTTTTGTGCTTTTGAAAATCTCCCCCATGGTGTATATATATTGCAAACACGTATGTGCCTGAGATTGTTCACACACATTTAGCACTTCAAAAGCGCAGTCTGCCCTCCCTGAATTTAATAGCTTAATATCTAAACTATGACAAGCTAACCATTTAACATCTTTTCATGAAAAATATATTGATTGTTGGAAAGCTAATTGGTCAAAAATAAATACATGTACAGCTTTGCAGAGTTTCCTGTTTGCAACCAGGAAAAGGCCGCCCAGGGATCACAAATCAGAAGATTAGAAAACCTAAAGTGGTCAACAAATGACAAAATCGATTGAAAGAGTTGTTACTGCCTGATTCAATGGAGTACTCTGACTTGATGACTTCCAGTCTTCTTTATAATGTTAAAAACAGTGAGCTATTCCAGCAGTAATTGACAAATTAAGAAAAAGTCATTCTCACTGTGTCAGAAAATTAGATTTGTGACTATTTACAGGTACCTAGCCAGAAACTGTATCCATAAATGCTGTTAAGGGTTACTACCATATTTTTTCTCCCTCTCTCACCTCAACCTGGAACTAGAGTCCCCCAGGATTAAAAGTAAATGCAAATTTTAAGCCCTCCAATTGGGAATAGCTAAAGCTATTAGCACTGTCAGCATATTCCTTGTACTTTAAATAAAAAAGGAAGCAAAGCTTTTGGTCCTCTGTGACTGGACATTGTAGCCGTTGGTTAATTACTGCCATATGGGGTGCCATTGATAAGGGGGGGGAATGATTAAACAGAATAAGCACTACAAAATGAGATATCAGATCTTTTGTTCTGATTTGTTTTGCCCCTTCTAGAAAAAGAAATATGTATTTTTCATAGAGCACTGTAGGTCAGAAATATGCAAGTAATGTCAGGAAATGGACTATTTAGACTTAAAATCAAACTCTCTTCTCAGAGAAAGGTTCTTATAGATTTTGTTTCACACATTATTTTTTTATTTAACCGTACTTTGTTTTATATCTGCCACTTCACAACATTGTTGTTGTGATGCTACTATTTCTGCCAGCTAACATAAAAAGGAAGCTTTAAATCAATACAAGCAATTTTACAAAGTGTCCTTTTCTTTCAAAAAGCCTTCTGTTCCTGTCCATAATCTACTGTGTGCTCCTTTTGACGATCCTGCGAAGAGGATGCCTGCTAGGTTTCCTTTCAGATTTCTTCTGTTACAATTCCAAAGCTACATTTCTGCCTTTACACAAATTAATTCTGTCCTTTTCCTACAGAGTAGGGCTTAAGCTACTGTAATGAAAATGTATTTACAATGTAAAACAGGAATCGGATAATAAATAAAACATTAATTGTGACATGATTCTGAAACCCCGACAGTCACACTAAGCTTACTTACTTATTCACACAATTAGTCCCACTGAACTCAATAGAGTTCAGACACACATCTGATAAAGGTTCAAACTCCAAGGTCCTGCATGGCAACCCAAGCTGTGTGATTAGTCCCACTCAAAGTTAACAGGGTTGTTTGCCTATAGAAGTATTCTATAATGTGAATAAGTACTGTACAATTGCTTTTTCCTATTCTGGTGCTCTGTTAATGAAATTTTTAGCAATTGTATCTTTAGGAAAGAAACACAGCATACTTAGTATAAAGACAGAGAAAAATAAACGCAAAGGAAAATAGTAATGCTTAGATGTAACAGAGATCATCATCATTTAGTTATCCACTATATGAATAAAATCATCCCATGCAGCAGTTCAGTACAAAGCTGTACACCATTTCATTACCCATTTATACACTAGTTGAGAATTTAGGTGGTATCCAGGCCTTATGTTAGCCATGTTGCCAGGGATGAACTTACCTTTTAAGACTATATGAATGAAACCCTGAACTTTGAAAATACCCGTCACCAATATAATAATTACATGACTGGGATCGCTCCATTAACATCATCGTTATTGTGAAAATGTGCTGAAAATGTCCCTTGTGCTGACATACCTTTGTGACAAAGGAAGTGCTGCTCTGCAGGAGAATGACTGAGATATGATGGGCTTAAAATGAAAACCCCTTTTACAACAGTGAAACATTATGAGAAGCTTGGGAAATGTGCTCATTTTATATTTTTTTCTTAATAATTTCCAAGGCACCATCTGTGCATGCTGTAAATATAATAATAATTTATTGAGCACCCCCAGTGTGGTTGGGTCTGAACAAACAAAAAGGAAAATACAGTCCCTCCCTAAAGAGATTACAATCCGTATCAAACTCTACACTTTGTGATACACCTGATAAAGGTCCAGACTTGGGTCCCTGTCCTTCACATGAGAGCAAGGGATGAGAAGAGGGAGGAGATCTCCAGTGACAGTGTCATTTTTCTCCTATAAAGCAGTTCACATTAAACCAATTATCACTTAGATTAAATCAATTTATCGCTAACAAAAATGTCATTCTAATAGATAATGAAACGCTCCAGACTGTAGTAATTCACCGGCTGGGCAACACTTCCTGTCTTAGAAACTATTGGGAAGAGTTCTTCTCTCTGATCCTTTTCTCCCAAGCACTGTTACTCCTACATTTACTGTTCATCTTTGTTTAGCTGGATAGCTCTAGTTTCTCAACATCCTGTGTCAATTTCCCTTTGAGAATACCTTCAATGTACTTATTGTATTTGTTTTAATTTTTTTCAAAGATTAACAATTCTCATTAATTTTGCTATGTAATGTTGCAGCTGTCTGCTTAATTATGGATCCTTTATTTCATTTTTCAAAAATGATTTAAACAACAATCATTAAGGACTTACACATTTTTGCAGATGAAGTGATTATTTTATTAAATGTTATTTTAAAAATGTTGGGGGTAATAATGCACTTTGCCTTTTGATTTATTTTCCAGTAACTTAACATTTACAGGG
Source organism: Mauremys mutica (assembly GCF_020497125.1). Taxonomy (NCBI): domain Eukaryota; kingdom Metazoa; phylum Chordata; order Testudines; family Geoemydidae; genus Mauremys; species Mauremys mutica. The sequence goes on along the minus strand of NC_059079.1, from coordinate 48,956,528 downwards.
GGTATCCCCAAGTTTTGTGTAAGATCAGTAAGAGTTCCTGTAAAGGTCTCTATCATGTTCTATTAGCATTTACAGTAGTTACTGAGCAAAGAGATCATTGAGAAACAGTGCTACTCTGTGAGCAGAAATCACTGGGCCAAAATCAGTTTCTCCACTTCAGTTGTGTCTCATGGATGTAAATGAGGACAGAACCTGGGTTGAAGTGATTTTTTTAATCACAATGCTATGCTTCTGGTATGAACTTTTCTGCTCAACAATGACATAAAAAGTACATTGTACAAAATATACACCAGGGGTAGGCAACCTATGGCATGCGTGCCAAAGGTGGCATGCAAGCTGATTTTCAGTGGGACTCACGCTGCCTGGGTCCTGGCCACCGGTCCGAGGGACTCTGCATTTTAATTTAATTTTAAATGAAGCTTTTTATACATTTTAAAAACCTTATTTACTTTACATACAACAATAGTTTAGTTATATATTATAGACTTATAGAAAGAAACCTTCTAAAAACATTAAAATACATTATTGGCACGCAACATCTTACATTAAAATTAAATTAAAATGAATAAATGAAGACTCGGCACACCACTTCTGAAAGGTTGCCGACCCCGATATAGACCTTTCTATTGTCTGTTTGACCTGATGAAAGCTTTTGAGATAGTTAGCTAGCCTTGTATTGGGAAGGACTTGGGTCCTGAGAAAATTTGGATGCCTGGATAAAATAGCCACCATTATCCAACAGCTGCATAATGGCAGCACTGGAGAAGACTGTACAGAGGGATTATTCTCCAGTTCTTTTGACAATCCGAATGGTGTTAAAGAGGAGTGCTCATCTCATCACTATTTAGACTTTTCATTAGTGTCAATAGAATTATCTTATTGTGTGCTCTCCATGCAGAGAATTATCACATTTGAATGCACAAACAAAAGGAGACAGAACTCTTACTAGAGGGCTAGATCTTGATTCACTTGTATGATAAGACTGTCTAGCTTAGCTGGCCAGTGCATAAGGGAAGACTTAGGTGGCACAGAGCTGACGTAGCTCCTACATCACTTCCCTATCCTGGCCACCAGCACAGGATTCATGAATAAGGAAAAGGAGACATGGTCATGAAATCCCGGTGAGCCACTGATGCTATTGCCATATCAATAGCCAATTAATTTTATAGCAGCCCTTAGGCTGTTCTAATTTATGTTGGAGTCTGTCCCAGGGCCCAGACAGCTCCAAGATCAGGAAGGAAAATCATCACACAGAACCTCCCTTCCCTCTCCCCCACCCCACACACAACCCGGCAGATTCCTGACAAGCATCCCTCAGAGAGATCAGACAATTGGAGGGCTGGTGTGTGTGGAGGACTGTGCATTTGTACCTCACTCTGAAGAAGGCCTCGTCATAGTGAAATCTCATTCTATTTCCTCTGCAAACTTAGGTTTGAGTACTAGCATTTCAAACACTGCATATATCTCAGCCTGCACCTAAATGTACAATGAGCAAACATTAGGATTAATGGCCTAGTGCTAAATGAAGCGACAACATTTACTTGCAGTTCACTGGAACTGTTCTCCCCTGTAATGTGTTCAATAGATGGCTTTTGTAAGTCATGCATATATAAAGCTAGCTCTACATTTGGTCATGTGCATATTGTGTATGGAAGAAGCAGGACATTTATGCTGGCACAAAAATCCCACCCTATCACACTGCAGAAATGTGGATGTGCTGCCAGTTTAACTTAAAATGCTAAACAGCTTCCACGAGAGACAAATTGGCCTCCACAGAATGGAGAGCAACTTAGAGCTTGCCTACATGGCCCCGCAGTGCAGACTATAGGGAGATGAGCTGCAGCACAAGCTAAAGCATTGCACTGTGATTTCCCCATCTTGACCATGCTAGCGAGAAGTCAATGTTACCTAACGTACATTAACGTAGTCTTGGACGAAACAGGACTACAGTAATGTGAACTAGGTACCCTTTTATTTTCCACTAGCAGGGCCTACATAGGGCAGTCACAGTGCAATCCTTTAGCGCGTGCATGCTGCAGTTCGCATGACTCTATTCTGCACTGTGGGGCCATGCAGCCCTTAGACTGTTAAAGTCCTAGAAATTCATAAAAATTATATAATAAAGCAAATCTATGAAAAAACATAAAACTAACACTGGAATTGCTTTGAAGGTATTCTCAAAGGGAAAGTGCACTTGCGTAGCATTGACACAGGATGTTGAGAAACAAGCGCTATTATCTAACTAAACCAAGATGAACAGTAAATGGAATAAAAAAAATTGGGGAAGGGACGGGGGAGGAAGCCATAAGTGTGATGATTGTGAAACAAAATATCAATGACAATTGAAATAGTCACATCAAGTATATTGGGCCAGTTATACGCAGTTTTAATACCAGTACAACTATGTCGACTAAGAGTGAGATTTTTTCCCCCAACATAGCTATACTAGTACATCCCCTAGTAAGGATGCAGTTATACCAATATAAATGTGCTTATACCACTATAGTTTATTCCCTTTCCCATACAGAAATAAGCTATAGTGGAGGGCAGTGGTGGGCAAACTGCGCCAGCAGGCCACATGTGTCCCATCAAGGTAATCTGATTGCGGGCCGTGAGACATTTTGCTGATGTTGACTGTCCACAGGCCCGGCCCCCCGCAACTCCCAATGGCCGTGGTTCGCCGTTCCTGGCCAATGGGAGCTGCAGGAAAGGGTCAGGGCCACTGTCATGCCTGCTCCACACCCATCTGGTTTAGCTTGTGCCTCAGGAAGTAGCCATTGTGCTCAGTGGAAGTCAGATACTATGCCAGTGTTCTCCCCATACCTTGTACACCTGCACAGGAGTGTAAATTAATTACAAGGTTTGCCAGCCAAGAAGCTGCATAACCTAATGTTTGTTCCTCTGTTCCCCCCATCTCTTTGCCGGATACAGTGTCCTGTCTTGTCATACTCAAATTAAACAGTGAGCTGTTTGGACACAGCCCCTTATTCTCTATGCACATTTCTATCTCATCATTTTTAAGCCAGTATCATGCTTTTGACACCTAACTCATGATTTTTAAATACTTAGGATTGACAATACTGATAACTGTAATCAAAATTTGGTCCCTCGTCTCTCAGAAGTTCTTGAAGAAAACAACACTGTGCTTGTGACTATGGAATAACTATGGAGAAACTCCTGTTCAAGCTTTAGAATATACTAATACTAACTTTCTGAATTGCTATCCCTGCATTGTTCAAACCCAAGAACAGACCTTCAAGGCGAGATTCCAAAATACTTATGTGTTTGTTTGGTTTTAGTACAGCATTTTTTTTAAATTATTTATTAAAAGTAAGCTTAATGTTTGAACTACACATATAGGATTTAGAAAGCAAAAGAAAATCCTTGTTTATCCATCTCATTTGAATATTTTTCTTACGATTTTTGTTGTTTTCCCTAAATACAGACTAACTCTCTTTTTCTTTATATATGTATAATAACACAAGACATATTGAAATGATTTTTTTTCTATTTCTCCAATAGCCTGTGGGAACCAAGCTACTTTTTTCAAACAAATGAAATACTTCAGAATACTCTTTAAGCTCACTAATGACCCACTACTTATATGATCTTGGACTGATAAAATTGCAAAGAATTTCTAGACAATGTTGAATTTTTAGATTTTATAATTATTTTTAGATAAGATTTTGTTGGTCTGTGTGATACATTCACATTTAGCTAGCATTGCCATCAAAGTGACAAGAATCTACATTTTCTTATCAATGAAAATATCTAATATCTTTGTGCTGAGGATCTTGTTAAGTATTGCTGAAGTACTTAATACAAATTCAATTAGCTAAAGTAATTTTTTAAATTTTGAGATCTTAAATTTTCTTTAATAAACAGATATTAAGAACTAATAACATTTTCAAAATATTGAAATAATTCTAAGGGGAATATTGAATCAAACTTCTCAAAATACTAAACTAATCTCTGCCGGGTAAGTTATTTAAGGCCATCCTACAGTTACCCTTTAGAAGCCAATATAATAAAACTTGTCTCAATTGATTTTCCAGGATACCAGCAAATATTGGTTGCCTAGCAGAATCTGTCTTTGAATAAAGGTCAACCAAAATTGTACTGGAAACTGAATAATATTACTTTGAAGTGGTCCCTAATGCAGGGAGTTACTTATTTAAGACAGTCCTTAGTGCAGGTCTCACTTGATTAAACATTGCCCAAAACAATATTAATTCATACAGCTCATATACCCAAGAAAACCTATCACTGAGCATTCAGCTGGGCAGAATGTGTAGGGGACAACACAGCAGGAGAGCATGAGGAGAGGAGAGAAGGAAAGCAGTCTGCAGGCCAACATGTTCAGAGGAATGGGGGAGAGACAGATGCGAAAGAGGACAGAGAAGCATACAGGAGGAGGAGGAGGAGAATCAGGCTGTATGAAGCAAGTGCTGGGAAGCTTGGGGATAAAGAACAGAGGGAAAGGAGAGAGAACACAAAAATCAGAAGGAGACAGTGCAATTAGTTTTCCCTGAAAGAAAATACACTTACAACATTGAGCACCATTGAAAATACATCAAGAGTTTATATCAAAAAGAGATGTATTCTGAAAGAATTGCTGTAGCTGCCACTGGGATGTTGCATGGTCACATTACTAGTAGTAGAAGTAGTAATAATAGGACTAAATATTTATATTATTATAGTATGTAAAGGCCCAGGGCCCAATTGTTCAAGATGCTGTACAAACACACAAAAGGAAAAAATCCTGTCTTGGAGGGCTTACAATTGAAAGATACAGATAGAAGGAGGACAGGAGTTGTAGATACAACATAAAAGTAAATGAATTCAGCTTTGTTAGTTGTATGCAGCATAGGGTTTGTTTGTTTTTGTTTTGTTTATTGGGGACAGAATTAGGTAGGCAGGAAGTAGGAAAAGGAAAGAGGAGCAAGAGGAACAGGCACTGCTCGCCGCCTTTCTCACCATGATCGGCAGGCTGGTAACAACATGGGTTCAAGACCAGGAAGTGGCCCACAAGATGATGTCTCCGTGAAGATGTTGCTCAGAGTATAAAGAAAGTTTGAGAGATGTTTCCATCTAAACCATATTTAATTAAATAGCTATTCCTTGCACTGGAGGGGGATTAAATTAGGCTGGCTATGATCAAAAACAAGCCATGTTTGTGAAACAGAAATAATTCGAAAGAAAGTGGTAAAAACAGAATGTCAATTTGCAACCCGCTGTTTGGTTATTTGCATACTAATTGTAACGTTCCTGCTGTCACATTACCTTCAGCTTGAAGATCAGTCAAAAAGAAAAATTCTGCATTACCTGTGACAGTCAGACAGTGGAACGAAAAATGCCAGTGAAGTGAGTTGTTGTTTATGGCTATTTTTATCTGAGAAGATGTATGGAATCGGATAGTTGAAGTCTGATTAGCCTGGACAGTTTTTATTTCCTTCGTTGATTATAATTAATATGCTGATTTTGGTCCTTGGGGCAAATTCTGCTCACGATACTCATGAGAGTAATCCGACTGAAGTCAGTAAGATCACTCTGAGTGAAGCAAACAGCACCACTCTCATGAGGAAAGTACGCAGGATTAGGTCCATTCTTTCTGATTTGCCCTGGTCTGTCATTCTGCTTTCCCAGGAGATTTGAAAGCAGTTAAATATTCACTGAACTTCCCACATATTTGTTATATATTTGATTAAAGTTGTTACATTTACTGGTCCAGTTTCTCTGCTGGCATAACTCCACCAAAGGAAGCAGAGAGCTGACAGGCTCACAGATTGTCAGACAACTAACAATGTCACAATTTCATATAATATATTCTATGGTTTTGATTTGTGTTTTAATATATATTGATTATATTTAGATTCAATTTATATATATGCAATTTTATTAATTTTGTGTCTATAATTTTGCACAGTTATGATGCAAGTAAATTGACAGCTACTTCAAAATAATGCTTGCAATGTTATAGTATTAATGCACTAACCTTATAGAAATTCCTCTGAAAACAATGGCACTCACTTGATAACACATTAATGCTCCCATGTTGCATTTTGATAAATATACAATTAATGAATACTATTATTGTCTGTAATATACTTTCATAACTCTACGTGGAATATAACTCGCAAACTCCCCTGTGCAGTTCAGTAATAGCTGTGACAACCTGGCTCTCAGTGAATATTTAAGAATATCAAATATATTTATAGTAATCATGACTGAGCCAAAAATTTTTAAAAGCCCCTTAATATATTATTCAGAATGAAGAGTTTGACCAGTTTTAGTCATTACCAGTTGTTTAGTCTCTGGAAACGCATCTTTTTAAGTCAGTATATATAGGAGCATAAGTCCCTGCTAGGGTCAACGACTGGCATAAAGAACATTCTTTAGATGATTTCAGGAACAGATTTGTCAGTCAGATAAGAGCATCATAAACTTCACATTAAAGGTTACTATAAAATTCTCTGACAGATGTCCAGTCAACCCTGAAAGAATCTGCCCTTGCATGTCTACTCCACAGAAAGAAGCAGGTTAGAATTCTTGATTGGGTGTTATGCAGCTGCGGAGGACAGAGATTCCTCCCCATTAAGAATTACGAATAGCCTCCATACCTGATAGACACAGGAGGCTGGCAGTGCTTTGGTGAGACAACAATCACCAAGTCTAATTTTAGCTGGACTGAGCTCCTGTCCTCATTAGAGGCCATAGCTTCATGGTCTAAGCATGAGGTAGGAAATGACTAGATTTGCATATTTGGAACCTAGCAGGGTCAATTTAGACCCTTCATTGCTCTGAATAAAATGAGTGATTTCCTTACCTAATTTACTCTGTAAGAGTCTTTTGGATGAGGACATTGTTACCAACAATCTACTCCAACTCACATCTCCTCCATTGTCTTTTGATTTCCCATCTAGGGTAAGTCTTCACGGCATAGTTACCCCAGGCTTCTACCGGGTTTAGCCCAAACTTCCTTACCATCCACACAGAAGAACCTCTGACCAGGGTGTGGAGGTGCTTAAGCCCAGGCTAGCTTACCTGGGTATAGGTTAGAACCTGAGCCCTGGCTACACCTCGGGCTGGAAACTGTCCACTTTGCAGTAAGGACATAGGCTAAATCATTCAAGTGCTGATAGTCATACAATGACCTTTCCACAGTTCTCTGGAAGGACATTTTGTGTCTCCCACAACTGATATAACTGACTGGGAAAGAATATAAGAGTATCACAGCACAAAGAACCGTGAGATATATCCCCTGACACACACAGGCAAGTGCAGAAACAGCGAGGATATAGTAACATGGACAGTTTGCTACACATCCAGCCTAGGCTAACCTGGGTGCTCAGAACTGGGTGCTAATCATGGTATTACCAACTTAAAGAGATCAAAAATCATGAGTCAGATGGCCAAAAAATCTTGAGATTTTTTTTTCTAAAGATTGTATCGTGGTTTAGATTTTTAAAATGTTTTTAACACACCTCCCCTCCTCCCAGTCCATACCCTGTGTATGTGTGACAGATAGTGTTGCCTGTTATCCCAGATATATCAGGTACAGTGAATTTGGCCCCTGCTGCATGGGCTTGCCACATCTGCCCATCCCCTGCTCAGCAATTACTTCTGCCCCCAACCTCCAAGCCAATCCTGTCACCCTGTCCCCTCTACACATTGATTCATCCCACTCCTCCCAGGGTTTCTCTCTCTCTCTCTCTGTCACACACACACACACACACACACACACACACACACACACACACACAGAGGCTTGCGAGAGCTAAAGCAGGGTCCCTTCCACCCATTCCAGGCATCAACACAGGATGAGTGAGGGGTGGACTCACTCTGCAATTCTTTCCCCAGGCCTCCCACTGTCCAGGGGGCAGGACCCATCCCCACTTTAGCCACTTGAAGGGTTGGGAGGTATGAGCTTCCTAGGGTTGGGGGAGGGGCAGGGGTGCTGTGTCATCCCTGTTGGTCCCAGGACGGAGTGGGGATTAGACAGCAGAGCTACCTGGAGCTACTGGGTTCTTTAGCTCCCTGCTTCACCCTCCTCTCTGTAAGAATGGCTTTGGGGAGGGAGGAAAGAAAGGCGGTCTTCCCATAGCAGCTCTGACTGGTTGCTCAGCCCAAGGAGATGGGCAAATGGGACATGTAGTGAATGAGATGGGGGTTTTCAGAGAGTTAGCAACTTTTGAAATCACACAGGTTAACTGTGCACTGAAGATATACTCCTAGAGTTTGCCCACACAAATCTGTGGGATATAACACCTCTGTCCAGACTGAGCCTGAGAAGGGTATAGGTTCAAGAAACTCATCACCCTTCAGCACCTTTCCTTAGAGGTGATGAGGTTCTCTTTTCTCCTGTGAACATGAGAGTGAAGTTACCCATACAACAATAATATTAACCAAATTTGTAAATAATTTTTACAAAAAAGGAGAGAAAATGGAATTAAAACAAACTGTTTGCTTAACATACCTTGATTTACCCTTCTGATAAGCTAAACCAAATATGGCCATCTCAGCTTAGCTACAGAGGTAAAAGAAATATTTTATATGACTAAAGAGCAAGTTCTTGCTCTGACACCTCCTTGTCAGTGAGATCCTGCTGTTGTGTCCAGAGGGAGGTGAGTGAACCCCACCTCACTCAGCCATCTTATTAAACCCTGCATTTCAGTCAACTTGTATGTCCAACAAGCCCTCCTTGATCCAGAGCAGCTACCTCGGCTTTGCAAACCAGTAACCTACACAAACAAGAGAGTTTGGACACTCTGATTTCTCTAGGAGCCACTGAGGATACCAAAACCTTTTAACAATGCCAAATAATTGCTTTAAGTATCAGAGGGGTAGCCGTGTTAGTCTGGTTCTGTAGAAGCAGCAAAGAGTCCTGTGGCACCTTATAGACTAACAGACGTTTTGCAGCATGAGCTTTCGTGGGTGAATACCCACTTCTCACCCACGAAAGCTCATGCTGCAAAACGTCTGTTAGTCTATAAGGTGCCACAGGACTCTTTGCTGCTTCTAAATAATTGCTTTGAAAGGCATAAGAAACTAGCTTACATACTATACTTCGCACACCAGACTGCACATGTCTGCCCCAGCCAGTTTCTGCATTGTCCTTTCAAATAGGCAGATTGGCATTTTGCTCAGTACAACACACCTCTCCCACTAATTCTTGGTTATGAACTATGAATTAGAGAATGAGGCCTAGATCCTCTCTCACAATCGCTAAAAATGGAGCCTTTACAAACGTCATGGAAGTTTTAGTAAGAGTTTTCTCTGGTGCATGTAACCAAACTCCCCCTCATGACAATGTGATTCTCTGTGCTGGTGGTTTCTCTTCATCCTAGGGGTCATCTACTCCATGAGTTCACCAAGATTTTTACCTTGAACTTATTAACTCAGAACACTTCACACTTGGAAAGGCTCATACTGACACTCCCCGACTGTTTGTTTGTCATCGTTTATCTAGGCTGATCCCTTGGGCAAGCCACAAACATTTGCCATTCACAATCAATTAATTAATAGAAAAATACTCTGATGTCTACACTTAAAATGCTACAGAGGCATGGCTGTAGGGGTTCACTGTAGATACTCACTACAGGGTTCTCCCACTGCTGTAGTTAATCCACTTCTCCAAGAGGCAATAGCTAGGTTGATGGAAGAATTCTTCTGTTTACCTAGTGCTGTCTACCCAGGGGATCAGGACAGCAGAGCTATGTCTCTCAGGCATGTGTATTTTCACACCCCTCAGAGATGTAGCTATGTCGATATAACTTTTCAGTGTAGATCAGGCCTAATTTACACATATCCTCATCTTCACTACACATAGCATGGCCTTCACCAGGGGGAAAATGATGTATTTAAAACATGTTTAAATGCTATTTTATACAAGGCAAATTGTAGTTTGAACATGTTCGCTGATTGAAGAAAACCCTAAGGACAACTAAAGTGTTAAATCTACAACTTGCCTTGTCTATGCTAGGATTATAACATTTTAGTTAACAATAAACCTTGTTTTTCTAGTGTAGACATGGCCTTAGTGTAGACATGGCCGTACATTTGAATGGCACAGTCATTCCACTCTGTATAACAATATGTAAAGCACATCTTGATGAAATGCTAAAATATAAGTGATAGGTGACTTAAAATTATCTAAACTAGACAGATTGTGCTATAAATATTGCTCTCCAGTAAAATCTTCAGAAACTGGACATTTTTAAAAAATGGAGCCAGCCTAATAAACAGAACATATAAACAAACAACCACTTGACTGCTCTGCATCGGATACCCCCTAGGGTGGAAGACTTACATAATACGGGGTTTTATTCATTGGAGAGACAATGGATGTCTCATTGGAGTTCAGATGTTCAGCAAGTCTGTTTTAGACCATATTGCACATGCACCAAGTCCGGAAGGAAGGAAGGAAGGAAGGAAAAAAGGACGGAGCACTTAAAATTATGAACTAGTTTGGAAAAAATCTTATTCTGCCCTGACAGTTTCCTAGATTTAGATACATCAGCCCAGAACTGAAAATTTCTTGAGTAACTGTATTCTTGTGCTTTCTTGGGAGGAGGAGCCTCCAATGCCAGTGGGAAACAAAAAAGACAGATTATTACAGCTTTAACAAATACTTAATCAAAACCTTGTTAAGAAGCAAAACTATGAATGGATCCAGATTTTTATACTGGTAGGAAACTGAGAAATAGCCCATTTATCACACCACTGCTAGTGTGATAACCTTTTAGATAATTTAGTCATTGCAAGCAAAAAATGTCATATAAATTAATGGTTAATCCATTCAAAGTTGAAAAGAAATCCAGCACTCCACTACAGAACAGTGACTAATATCTCTCCCGCACCTTTATTATAGTTCAGACAATTGCAAACATTATTACTACTGTCTCCTAGATTAATTATCAAGTTGCCAGTGTCAAATTGCATTCTATTTTGCAGTGCTCTATGGTTATCTGTACGCTAAAAAAAGTCAGACTTCCTTTTAACCTTTTACTGTTTGATATATGGTGCAGTGCTGTAAGTTACTCATCTTGCTTTGTTAATGAGGTGATGATGACATGGTCCAAGCAACAGAAAAACTAACATAGACTGCATAGGCAAAAGATCACAATGCTATTTTCAAGGGTAGATGTTGTTTCCACAGGTCAACCCCTAGGGAAACAATGGCATGGTCTGAGTCGGTGGATACACTACTAGCAAATAAAGGTAAGAAGTACCTATAACTGTAAAAACATATCTACTGACTCTGTTTACCTGAGGTCACTGAGAACTTTGGCACCAACTTCAGTGGGAGCAGATTCAAGCCCAAAGATACCAAGGAGTACTTGTGGCGCCTTAGAGACTAACAAATTTATTTGGGCATAAGCTTTTATGGGCTAAAACCTACTTCATCAGATGCATGGAGTGGAAAATACAGTAGGAAGATATATATATACCCAGAGAACATGAAAAAATGGGGGTTGCCATACCAACTCTAACAAAACTAATCAATTAAGGTGGGTTATTATCAGCAAGAAACAAAACCAAAACTTTTGTACTGATAATCAGGATGTAGGTGTTTGTCTCTGTCTGAAGGATTGGAGCAAATGCGGTTGTAACTTAGAGCTTGGTCATAGACAATGGATTGTGTGATGTGGTCTGGATGAAAGCTTGAGGCATGTAGGTAAGTATAGCGGTCAGTAGGTTTCTGGTATAGGGTGGTGTTTATGTGACCATCGCTTATTAGCACTGTAGTGTCCAGGAAGTGGATCTGTTGTGTGGACTGGTCCAGGCTGAGGTTGATGGTGGGATGGAAATTGTTGAAATCCTGATGGAATTCCTCAAGGGCTTCTTTTCCATGTCATCAATGTAGCACAAGTAGAGTAGGGGCATTAGAGGACGAGAGCTGATGAAGCATTGTTCTAAGTGAGCCATAAAAATGTTGGCATACTGTGGGGTCATGCAGGTACCCATAGCAGTGGATGGTAGAATTTGGCCAACACTTTCTAGAGTGTCCTCCGCTTGGACTCGTTTTCCTATCCAAGGAAGTGAGAGTTTTCTGAAATTACAGTCTCACACCTGAGTATACATTTACAGGATTAGAATAATTCAATAGATAAGTAGTCTGTTCCTGTCCATTCATGTGTGCACAAAATATTTTAAACAATGGCACCTTGAAGATTTGGGACTAAATTCTCTGGAGATGTAATTGGTGATTCATGTTCCATATTAACTGCAGGGATCTGATCCAGGAAACAGTTATTCACATACATTGTCTACGGGCAAATAAAGGCTACTCACATGAGTAAGAATTTACAGGGTTAGGTGTTAAGTTGGTCAGAAATATGGTGTAAGTGCAGTGGTTAAAGTAGATTCAGATTGGGTGGGGAGCCGTGGTGTAGCACTCCAGCACTGTACGCTGGAGAGGAGAGGAGAGGAGAGAAGAGAGGAGATTTTCCTCTGATTTTAGCAGAAGGGGGAGCTATGCTACCCTCATTCACCTCCCCTACACACACACACACACACACACACACACACACACACACACACAGACTCCCTGTGTAAGTTTTAAAGTAGCCTAATTTCTGCCAGCTTGGAACTTTGCAATTATGCAAAATAAATACATCTCCATTCAGATGCCCAGAAGTTAAAAGAAGAGTTGGGAAAGGAGGTGAGGCTGGTCATAAAGAGACAGGTCAAGGGGAAAGTTCCACTAAGGTGTGTAGTCAGCGGTGCACGTGGCCAAAAAGTGACTAGCATTAAGGCACCAGATAGCAGCCTTCCCCACCACTCACACATTAACTTACATCTTCACCATAGGTATAATTAGATGATCACATATTATTTCTCACATAATATGAGGTAATACCAAATCATTTTTTGCTCTCTACAAACTTAGCTATTCCTGTGGAATTCTTGGTTTTGCTCTCTGGGTGGTATTGTGGTTTGTTAAGGCCTTTTTGACAATGAAAATATTGTAGAGAACAGCGTGTTTTTGTCATAGGGCCTGATTCTCATTCACACAGTGTGACAGTTCTCATTCACACAGTGTGACAGTTCTGAGAGTCACCTTGTTACTCTCCTGCCTCCAAAGAGAGGGAGACTTGCTTGTGCTTAACTGGGTGTTGACTCCCTGACACCACCAGCCTACTAGCTATCCAAAATCTTCTCTGGGCTATGCCAGCCATCACTCTGCCTTGCAGGACAACAATAGGTGCACCCCAGTCCCCAAGTCCCTTTGAAGCATTCCTCTGTAGAGTACAGTCCCTTATCCATTGAACGCTCACCGAAATACCAGGTCTTCTGTCCCCAGGGCAAGAGTGTACAGACCAGCTGCTCTGTTGATTTCACATCCCCCTGTTGATTTTGTATGTAGATATGTAGCCATTGTGTTAGCTTACACTGCTTAACATGCTGGCACAGAGACAGGTCAATAAACATCTTTTGTGTGACAGAAAGACTGTTTGTCAACTCTGTCTTGACACAGACTTTAAAACACATTTTCATTATACATATATAACTCCTTACATAGTACCTGTACATACATTTCACAATATTAACCACCAGTGTGACCCTGGCTTTCATTTAAGACTTTACATGATAGTCTTTGGAAAAGCAGAATGTACATACCAGGATCAGGATAGTCTTGTAACCCCCTTGCTAGATGGCACAGAGCAGTTTATAGGTCACAGGATCCTTTACATAGCCAAAATTATGTAAATTTAAGGACTTTTGTAGAACTGAGATTTAAGCTGTTAAACTGTTAATGTGATATATTCTGTTTTTCCTAAGGTCTTTTTTTGAAATACAGTGCTTAATGTGCAGTAAGCAGCTATATTCTATTCATTTTCTTTTCAACCAGCCTTCCTCAGGTGCCACTGAAAGAACAAGGCAGTTATATCACAAAGACAACTTAGGCCTTGATCTTGTGAACATATGAGCTTCAATTTATACACTTGAGTAAGACTACTCACATGCTCAAAGTTAACCATATAAGTATAACAGGATTGGAGCTTTCCAAGATAATTTAGGTTGCCTAAATAGACCAACTAATGTTTCCTGTTACTGTTATTTCTAAACTGTGCTCCTAAAGTAGCCATGCATGCACAGAGAATCTTCTCTTAACTGCTCACTTTACAAGCTAAGTGGAAGAAATCTGTGCATGCTCAGTGCATTGATATGCACTGGTAACTCCAACCAAACCAATTATCTTTGGAACATGCAAAGGCACTTTTCCTCTGACAGGGCTATTTCCACATTAACTTTAAACCCCAAGCCATTGTGACTGTTGAGCCATTCAAAAATTGCTTGCAAGTTGTTGTTTTTTAAACGAGAAAGCATGTTTTCCACTCTCCTTGCCCAACCTCAATTGCAGTTGAACTGATTTTAGTCAAATCTCCCTTCTAACCATACCCCTCCCCCTCCTCCAGTTCATCTTCATGCAGAGATAGAACAAAAACAAAACATTCAGCCAAAAAGGTGAAAATGTAGGGAAGTTATCAGTGACTGAAAGAAAGAGGATAGGCTGGAAATAGTTAACTATAGGGGTTGCACTGTCACTCCTGCTACATTTCACCCATAGGTTGACCTATGTTGTTCCTGGGTTGTATGGTTTTTCATGGGGCTCCTTTGTTTGGTGGCTTCTTTGTATGGCAGGTGGAACAGGGTTTTTTTGTTTGTTTGTTTTTTGCATTAGTTCCTCAGGATTTAACTGAATTCCTGTCTCAAGTGGTACATGCTGTGTCAAGCGACAGCTTTCCAATTGGCCTCTGCAATTCAGATCATACACCATTCCTAACTTATCAGTCATTGTTTCTGGCCATCCTCTCCCTTGGCCCAGGACATACACCTAATTTAGTCCAGATAATGAGAAGTGCTATGTGCTATCTACACAGAGTAAAAGACAGCTCTTGCCCTTTTTGTACTTCCCTGGCCCTTCCACTGGTTGTGACCTAGCAGAGGGTTTTATTTTGCTCTCATTGAAGTTAATTGTAAAAGTCACATTGACCGCAGTGGGAGCAGGATCAGTCTAGAGTTCTGTAACAAGGAAACTACTGGTAGACAAAATTCCCATCATCATTCCCATCTCAATGCCAATTTCAATACAAATGAATTTCTCTGCGTTTAAAGTACAGTTGCCAGATGGAGTTTTCAATTGAAAGGCATAAAGTCTTAAAACTTGAATTTAAATTGCATTCTTAAATATTCCCTTTTCATTTACATGGGCTTTAAATAAAAGTATAGTTTCACTCTCCCAAAATAAGTTTTAAATTTCCACAGACTGTCTCAAGATCAGTCTGAAATGGATTTCCTGAATGGGAGAAAATTGTTTTAAAATGACAAGATGTGGAGAACAGGATTATTACTTCTTATCTGTATTACCTACTAGTACCTAGAGGCCCCAACCAAGATTAAAACTTCACGGCAGTTGGCACTGTAGAAACACACAGAAAGAGAAACTACCAACCCTGAAGTTCTTATTATCTAAATAGACAAGATTAACTGGATTTCCTGGATATCCCCGGTCTACTATTGGGGAATTGAGGCAAAGAGAGATTAAGTGAGTTCACAAGGCCACACTGGAATTCTGTGGCAGGGCCAGGAACTGAACAGGCATCTCCCAGGTCCCAACATAGTACTTAAATCCCAAAACCTTTTCTGATGGTGTATAATTTTCATATGAACTACAGTAATACTGTAAATAGTGGAAAGTTAAGATTTTTCATTAATTAGTTAGCCTTTCTAATACGAGTAAATATCTTCCCATTAAAATTACTTTTCACATGTCACATTCTGCAGTTCTGAGTTGGAAAAAACTCTTATAGATGACTTTGAATATTTGAAGGGAAGCGTGGAGGAAACAGAAACCAACAATCTTTCTTCAATGGGAGTTTGTCCGAGTGATCAATCCCCAAATGTTAACATTTGGTTATGCTGTTATAGCTAAATCCTGTGGTCCTTTCTCAGACAAGACTCCCATTAAATTCAAAGTTCAAAAATCAGCTCTCTATTATACTCGTACAATTTCATTGAAATGAAAGAGGTTTTGTTTGAATCTAACAAAAGGCTGAATTTGTCCTAAGGGTTTGTAGACTGAATAAGAACAGAAGGATTGAGATTTTGGACCCTAACATGATTTACCCTCTGGACTGCTACATAGATTATATATGTCTTCTAATTTATTTTTCTATTTCTTCAGATGGCCTGGCTGCCTTTAGAACATTCCTGAAGTCCGAGTTCAGTGAGGAGAACATTGATTTCTGGATGGCCTGTGAAGACTTCAAGAAAACTAAGTCTTCTGCTAAAATTGCCTCAAAAGCCCAAAAGATTTATTCAGAATTTATCCAGGCTGATGCTCCAAGGGAGGTAAAACAGTCATTTTTACTTTCTTCAGATAGTTTCCAGGGTAGTCCTCAAGTTGCAAAGCTCAGACCCAGAATGTGATGATATTCAAGATCACAGTGTGTCTACAACAGGAAGCATTTATGAAAGACAAATAACTACAACTACAGAACACCAAACAGGCTTCCAAACAGCTTGAGTTCCAGCTTTGCTTTTCTCATTTACTAGGGAATACACCCTTTTTTAGAACTCTTAAAAGCACACAGAGACATCTAGTGTCTGAATATACACTTCAAGTAAACATTACACAGGGTTTGGGTTCAGTGCTACCTCTTAATGCATGCATTCTCATTTTGATGCATGGAGAGGTATGCATTATTGCCAACTCTCAATTTTATCATGGCTCTAGCAATTTTGGGCTTTTTTTACCTGTCTCGTGAGGGTAGCCTTTCATCATGTTAACTCGCGATTTTTCCCTTACTCAGAATGACTGTCATTTCCCATTACTCTCAAGGGGGTTGAAAAGAGTATGATGGCAATTTCACTGCAGTCTGTCTGCTTGTGGAAGGGAGGCTGACTTTAATAAATGTGGCTGCCACCTCCCACAGGCAAAATGGCTCCCACTGTAGACGGGGCTTTCGACAAGACAATTAGGAAACAGACTGTGAGGAGCATCGGAGACCCTTTAAAAGGTGCATGTGCAGAATGTGGGAGGAGCAGGACACTGGCAGATGGGGTAGGGGAGAAGCAGACTTCCTCTGCAATTCCAATGGAGGGTAAAGGGAGGCTGAAGAAGGTGGAGTGATAGTGATGTGATAGGAGAGAGATTAGATGGCAGCTCCCTCACCTTAGGGGTGGAGGAGGATAAGAGGAGCCCCCTCTGAGTAATCAGGGGAAGGACACATTTTTGCATGTGTATCTGAGGCTGAATTTTGACCCTTAAAAGTTCTCACACACTTTGGGGGCAGGTGGCATCCCCCTAAAGCTTCAAAAACCCATAAGGCACATAAAAACCCTCACAAATTTATTAATTTATGCATCTCATGATTATTAAGCCAATCTCATGATTTTTGAATGGTTGGGGTTGGCAATAGTGGCTGTACATTTACTTTTCTTGGCTTTTCATTGACTATACGCTTCTTTATGGTACGATAAACTATATTCCCTCCACAAAGTAAATTAAAGTGTGCTACTGGCTACTATTTGTTCATTTCCTTTAACACAGATATTTCTGATGTGATGAATATTGAAACATTCCTTTTGAAATACTCCTTCACAATGTTCAACTTGATCATGAAAGAAAATGTTGTGTGAATGAAGAAATAAGTGAATTAATTACCTTATGATGTGTGCTCCCTCAGTGGCCTTTGCACTGATCCCTCTGCTTTTGATAGTAACAGTGTTTTGAATGTCCTGATGTCTTATGACTGATCAAAGTTCTTTTACATTAATTATTATTATTATTACTACAAACAAAATTACAGAAATTATGGGCCAAATCCTATAATATTTGTCTTGCTGAAGTCAATGGGAGTTGCAGGTACTCAATGCCTCTGGATTTGAAGCATGAAAAATATGAGTGAAATTATCTATCTGAAACTGCAGATGATAGCAAAAAGGATATTATTATAATTAAATGCTGGTAGTACCAAGTAGAAGTAACTAAATGGCAGGGACTCTAGTTTAGTACTTGTCTGCTCATGAATCCCCCTTTTTAAAAACATTATTTTATGACATGTTGTTTCTTCTGCATGAGGTAAAGTAACACTCAGACTTTATTTTTTTAAGCAAAACAAAACATTTAAATGTCCTTTAGGACTACAGTATATATAAGGCCCTTCATTTTCATTTTTTACCATTTTTCCCTGAAAAATTCCTGGGTTTAAAAACAATTATTTGACTTTTACTAATTTTCACCCAAATTTTGGACATGCCAGAAGTCCCTGGACCCAACTTCTCACTCTGGAAGGAGAGATGGTGCCTTGGTCCCTCCATGCAGAGTCCCTGCCAGATGGCACAGTGTGCCGCTGCAGAGGGCAGATATTCTGGTCAGTGGCAGCTGCTCTGCAGTGAGTAAGCAAAATGAGCCCCTGCTGGGTCCTGGCAGCAAAGACCACCTGACCTGACCTTTGCAGCAACAGATCCACAAGGAACAGAAGGCTTCCTTAACTGCTGCATTGTGGTGAGTAACAGGCACCTCTTCTCTGATGCCCCCCGTGAGTGCTGGGCACCCTTTCAGCACCCTCTCTCATCTGTTTGCTGCCCCTTGTGAGTACCAGGTACCCTCCTCCCCTTTGAGGCACCCCTCTCCTCTCACCCACTATCCCCAGGCAGCCCACCACCTTATGCCCCCTATGAATACAGGGTACCCCTTCCTCCTTCAGGCACCCCACAGTCCCTGCCCACTGCCTCTCCTGAGTACCTATCACACTGTCTCCCTCCTGACACTCCCCTACCACCTGTCTGCTGCTCCCATGATTAAAGGGCACCTACCCCCACTGAGCAGCCCCTGCTTGCTGCCCCCCTTGAGTGCCAGGTATAACAGAATGCTAAACTGTATTATACTGTTCACTAGGAGGTGCCATGTGTAACATACCTTCATTAAGCTCACAACTGCCATCCTTCCTAGCAGTTCAATAGAGCATCTTATAGTGGACACATCTCTGGTGTGTCTCTCTAAGAAGGAAACTCTGTAGCCAGTCCATATCTGTTACAGGAGTCTGACATTCTAGTAGCAGCCCTGCAGCCTACTCAGTACAAGAAGCACATGACACTGTGTCAGAAGTAAAGATAGTCTAACTGGTGGCAGAGGAGCGTACAAATAGAAGAAAAATAGCAACAAAGGTTGCAAACAGAAAGAACGAAGCAACAAATATTGTACGATCAATGTAATCAACAATTCATTCTTTAGTGCCCCTGAGAACTTCGGTTTTCAAGACCTTTAGAATGGACAGACTGGAAGCAGTATTTTGCAAGATTTTGAACTGCTACAAAACTCCACCAGGAAACTGAAGATATCCAGGTATCTTCATTAATTTATGCTATGGGGAAGCAGGCAACGCATATCTTTAAATCTTTTGCCTTTACTGAAGATTGTCACAAAGAGTATTATGAAAGGGTTCTGTATGTGTTTGATTTCATACTTTATACCTCAGAGAAATGTGGCTTATGAAAGAGCATGTTTTCACCAGAGAATTCAAGAATGAGGAGAAAATGTTGACTCTTTTATAAGAGTTCTGCATGCATTGGCTGAAAACTTTGATTTTGGAACTGCAAAACATGAAAATATCAGAGACAGTCTAATCATTGAGCCTAGAAATAAAAGCATTTCACAGAAACTACAAATAAATACAAATTTAAATCTACAAGCTGCTACCCCACTAGCATAGCAGTCTGAACTAGTCAAACAACAGAAGAAGAGGCAGGAGCAACTTTAAAAACCTGAAACGAGCTTAGAAGCTGTAAACAGAGTCATTAATATAGAAGCCCTGAGGCTATGAGGGAGTCCCAGGCTACAAAGAATTTCAGACTAAATGCAGAGGATTTGGAAAAATTCATAGCTTAAGACACGTGTCACACTAAATATGAAATATGTAATAAATGCACAAAATATGGACATTTTGCAACTGTTTGCCATACCAAGGCAGTCAGGGAGTTGACTAATATTCCAGACAATCAAGAGACATTTTTTCTGGGATCTATCACGTGGTGACACATAGCCTGCCTGGAGGGTGAAACTGAATATTCCTGGGAAGACTATTAACTTTAAAATGACTAAGTATCAGATGTGACAATCCTCTCAAAAGGGACTTACAATCACCTATAATCTCTACCAGAGCTAAAATTACTTGATATCTCCTTGACTAGCTCTGGAGGTAATCTGAACTGCATGTGCCAGTTCACCAAAGAAACAATTTACAAGGACAAAAGTTTTGCATTCAGAATTTACGTGATCAAAGGATCAAAGACCAACAATCTTCTCAGAAATATCATGGCAGTCATGATGGGCCTAGTGAGAAAGATGTGAGAACTCAAAATATTTGGAGATATTGGGCTTTTGAAAGGAGATCCAGTACAAATAATCTTAAAAGACAATGCTGAATAATATTACGTATATACACCTTTCAGGATTCCTATCCCATTGTTTCATAAAGTGAAAACTAAATTAAAGAGAATGGAGAATATAGGCATTATTGAGAAAATCTGAACCAACACCATGATGTGCTCCAGTAATCCTGGTTATAAAGAAAAATGGAAAAATACAAATCTGTATGGATCTCAAAGATTTAAATGAAACAGCTGTGAGAGAAAAACTGATCCTCCCACAATGGATGACTTTCTCCCCAAAGCAAAGGAGCAACAGTATTCTCTAAACTGGATGCCTCAAACAGATGCTGGCTACTTCCTTTAGCCAAAGAGTTCTAAACTGGCAATATTCATCATACCTTTTGGGAGATTTTGCTTTTGAAGATTAGCTCTTGGGATTACCAGTGCACCTGAAATTTTCCAAAGAAAGGTGGCAGAACTGTTAAGAAACATAAATGAAATTGTAGTTTTCATGGATGATATTTTAATATATGGGTCCTTTGATGGAGGAACACAACAAAACCCTCAGTAAAGTTCTAAGCCTAATCAGTCAGTCTGGACTGAAGCTAAACAAAGAAAAAATCATTTTCCAAATATCTCAAATTGAGTTTTTAGGACAGACGATGAACCAAGATGGAATCAGTACTAGCTCTGAGAAAGTAAAAGCTATTTGAGAATTGAATGCACCAACAACTGAGGATGGTAAATTACTTTGGTCGATACCTACAAGACCTTTCTATAGTGACAAAACCACTGAATGAACTGTTAAAATCCAACACGTCTTTGCTATGGGGGTCAAATCAAGAAATTGCCTTTAGAAAGGTAAAAGAAATTATCTCAACAGCTCCAGTACTCAAGTACTGTGATCAAGTATCAGACATGCACCCGACGAAATGGGAATTCACCCACAAAAGCTCATGATCCAATACGTCTGTTAGTCTATAAGTTGCCACAGGACTCTTTGCTGCAAGTACTGTGATGTGACTAAACCCACAATGGTCAGTCCAAATGCAAGCAGCTATGCGGTAGATGGTGTATCGTTGCAACAACACAGATCTGAGTGGAAGCCAGTTGCATTTTGCTCTCACACACTCATAGAAGCAGAAAAACTATATGCACAGGTTGAAAAAGAGTGCCTGGCATGCACAGGATATGTGAGAATTTTTACAAATATCTGTGTGGACTGGATTCTTGTATACTGATAACAGACTATAAGCCACTTGTAACTCTCATCAATGGAAAAGACTGGGATCAAGCACTGCTGTGATGCCAGCATCTATCAATAATGTTAATGTGATTTAACCCAGTTGCTACATGTGTTCCTGGCAAAAATAAGGTAGTAGCAGACACATTGTTGCAGAGACCAGCATCACACCCGTGATCTTGAAGACGATGTAAGGGCATACATGGATGCTATGGATACATACAGACCAGTATCAGAAACGAGACTACACCAGCTACAAAAAAACACCTTGGAAGACATGCAGCTTCAAGAAGTTACATTAGCTACTTGGGCCAGCTGGCCCTAAAGGGCATGAATGAAGTGACAGGAGGCTAGTTTGAGTAAATGGACAATTAAGCAAGCCAGATGGACTAATGATTAAAGGTGATTGCACTGTAATTCCAAACAAAATGAAAGGTGAAATCCTAAACCTCATCCATGAACAACATCAAAGATTAACTAAATGCCATGAACAGGTCAGCCAGTCAGTGTGGTGACCGAGCATCAGCAAAGACATAAAGAATAAAGCATCTGCATATGAAAGTTGTAGAACTAATAGACCAAAATAACACAAAGAAGCTTTAATAAAACCTCCTCTACCCCAGACAGATCTGGGAAGAGACTAGCTACAGATTTGTGTGCTTTCAGAGGACATCATTACCTGTAGCGGACTATTTTTCCAAGTATTTAAAAATAATGTATTTAAAAGACATAACATATCACAGTGTTATTGAGAAACTGAAGTGCACTTTTGCTCATTTCAGTATTCCAGAACATCTAGTGATGGACAATGGACAGCAATTCATACAGCAGAATTTAAATCATTCTCAATGAAATATGATTTTGATTGTATTACTAGCAACTAACAAGTGAATGGAGAGGCTGAAACATCTGTACAGACAGCCAAGAAAATCCTGCAGTAGGAAGATCCATTCCTTGCTCTTCTGAGCTATAGATCAACACCGATAGCAGCTACCGGATATAGTCCAGCACAACTCCTGATGGGAAGACAACTCAGAACTACTTTTCCAACTTTGGAAAAGAGTCTATCTCCAGAGTAGCTGGACAGAAAGAGAGAAGTCAAATCAGATAAAAATGCAAAAAAGAGCTTCCAAACAATTTCATAACAGATGTCTCTCAGAGAACCCCCAGATCTAGAACCGTGTTTGTGTCAAACTGGATGGAGAAAATAAAGGATAGACAATTCCAGCTGTCACAAAGAAAAAGAATTAATCACCCAGATCATATATGACTGAGACAGACAGTGGAGAGTTCAACAGAAACTGACAGCATCTACAGTTTGTTCCTCATTAAAAAATAATCAACAGAGCAAGCAAATTCTACAGATGGCAGACACAGAACAAGAAGATGACAACTCAAAGTTTCCAAACCAACCATATCCAGTAATTGAAACTAATGGACAGACAGGTGACCAAGTTAATATATGTTTGAGTTGTGTAATTAGAAAACCAGTATGATTCACAGATACTTAACAGACTGATCTACTGAACTCTAAAGATAGCGTGATTTTGTAAAATGGCAGAAATATAAAACTTAAAGGGGAGATCTAATAGAATGTTCGATTGTGTTGTACTAGGTGGCACTGTGTGTAACATACATTAAGACTTAAGCTCACAACAGCCATTACTGACAGTGCAATAAAGAATTTTACAGTGAACATATCTCTGGTGTATCTCTCTAAGAAGGAAGTGCTGTAGCCAGTCCATATCTGGTACAGAATCTGACCTGTTAGTAGCAGCCCTGCAAACTACAACTCCCTGCCCACTGCACCCTATGAGTTTTGGCCTCCCATGATAGCCCCTCTGAGTAGCTGGACCTTTCAGCACAGCCCTGGCTAGATGATACAGGAGTCCCAGAGCACAGAGGCAATGCACTTCCCCTACTGGACAGAGGCCCTGACACTCTCCTGACTCCCAGCCCCGTGTCCCACCTCTGTAACAGGAGAGATGATTATTTGGGGATGGGGGTTCTGGTCAAGTAGTATTGCTTGTCTATTCTCTCCAGTGGCTGTCAGGTCATAGTGACCCATTCTGAGTGCTGGAGGAGTGTAAGTCACCAACAATAAACTGTTTTTAAAAGAAAAGTTCTATTCCTGTAATGGAAATTAGAAATAATAGTTTCATAAATATTTGAAGAAAAATATCTGCCTGATGATAAAAGTATCAATAATCTTCACACTGATAAATCCAAGGAATGCACAAAATTATGATAAAATACATGCTTTCATAAACAGAAAAACAGTCCACATTCAGAAGCACATAGATTTTTCAGCTATTGTGTGTAGTTCAACTACAGTTTGGTTCCTGGCCTATCAAGCATTCAGCAGATAATAAAGCCAATCTATTTTATCGGCCTAATTTTACATTTCTGTGGGGTAATGGTGCAATAACTATGGACTAGACAGTGACTTGGACTACGAGCCCACACAGAATGAGCACCCCCTCAAACGCCATACAACTCTGAGCCGACCGTTTGGATATTGGTCCAGGTGCACAGTAGTAAATGCTGCTGAACACCACATTACACCCTTCCCAGAGCCAGTCCTGTGTGATCATCCTATACTCATGGACCACAGCTTTATTATTATTGTTAATAATTAGCCAATTAAAGAACAAGAAGTCTATTTTCACCTCAAAAGACACATTACTTCCCTTATGATTAATAAGTTACACATCTGCAATTCATCGGGAGAACAGAATTCCCTTTAGTTAATAGTTAACATTCAAATAGCCCTAGAATGGCTGGAGAATTAAGGTATCTCGGTTGATTGAGTTGTATGTGTTATAGAACATATTTTGCAAAGGGTAGGTCTCTGAAAGAAAATGCAAATGCTTTCCTTTTTGTATTATAAAGAGTTAGAATTTCCTGCCTTGATCTATACTTAGATAATCAAAAGCATTTTTTATCTTCTTTCTGTGATACTATCTCCTTAAGACCAGGGAACCAAAATAAACTATTATTCAATATGCTAGAAAATAAAGGCATTAACTACATGCTAGTTTGCATCAGACAGCATATTCTGAGAAAAAATTCAAATAATATTTGCATCATGCACGAATACAAACTTCAACTCTCCAGTAAAATTTAAACTAATTTTATTACACCTTACTTTCCCCAGATTAATATTGACTTCACTACCAGAGACCACATCTCTCAGAATATCTCGGAACCAACCCTGAAATGTTTTGATGATGCTCAGAGACTGATCTATAGTCTCATGGCCAAGGACTCTTTCCCTAGGTTTCTAAGGTCAGAAGTTTATAAGGAACTGGTAAATAAGCAACAGAATGGAAACCAGAAAAGATGGCTCCCATTTTTGTGAATAAGGTAAATATCAAAGACACAAGGATTATGAATCTACTCTATACCTTCCATTGCAACTAAGTATAGAATAATATATTGTTAAAGTGGTTATACACACTACATCTAAGAATTCCCATTTCCTTCTGAAATACAAAATGCACTATACTAAAATGTATAACAATATTACTAAGAGTTGTTTGGCAATTTTTTGATGAAATGTATTGCATCAAAAATGCTGATTCATCAAAACAAACATTTCATGGGAAAGTTTCTCAACTTTTTTTTTTTTTTGGAAAAGGTATAAAATTGTCAAAATGAAAAATGACTTTTCATTTTGAATTTTACACTAAAAATAGCTTAGTAGGACACAAATAGAAAAATGGCTGAAATCAAAACAAACCAAATATTTTTGGTCAGTTGTGATTGACCCAAACCAAAAATTGGGGGGATATTTGGATCAGGAAAATTTTCGATATTTTGACTTTTCATCTCAACTTGGAGACAGGAAAATATTTTGAAATCTCAGGTTTTTTTGCAGGACTGAAAAATGTTTCCTGGCCAGCTCTAATTTATTTTACTCCAAAAAGTTTAAAAATCTAGTAAAATATGTAAGTTCATTAAACCCTCTCAATTCACCAACATTCTATATGAGGTAGCACCCAGATCTGAAGAGGACTACTTGCACAATACTGGAAGCAACCTGGATAGAAATTGGCTGAGGAAGGAGGTACAGATGGAACTGTATAAAAACAGCCAACATATTATATATAATTAAGAGCCTGTGTAAATCACGATTTCATGTACTGCACAGAAATTGTAAAATTAGCTCAACACTGCAACTTTTTCAAGGCGTAAGCAAGCATCCTTGCTTCCATCTCCCTGATGAGGCCACAGGGGCTCATGGGGTGGCTAGCAGAGTAGTTCCAGAAGGAAGATGGGCATGGGACAGGCCAGACTTATCCCAGGAGTAGGGTGTGCATGGGCCAATCCTATCCTGGTGTGCTCCATGCTCAGCTCCAGTCCAGGCCCCCACTGCTGCTTTCTGTCCAGCTGGCAGGAAGAAGGGGGTGGTGCTGACAATGCAGTGACTAGGAACCCCAGCCCACCCCACAGGCCCAGGGGCAGACACCAGAGAGCTGGATGGCAAGGAGCTGAGACCAGGATCCACCCCCACTGCTGTAGCCAGCAAAATAGCCAGACCTGCTGCTATCTGAAACAGGAGCAGGTGTGTGAGGGGGGCCTTGCCCTACTGGGGGATGGATACTGGGCTCAGCTCCTTGATAGCTGGTGGGCCTGCTGTGAGGAAGGGCAAACTGGGCTTCTGAATCACCAGGTTCTCAGCACCATCCTCTCTTCCCATCAGCTGGACGGGAAGCAGCAACGGTGGCTTGGGCTGGAGCTAAGCATGGAGTGAGTCGGGCCCAAATTCCTGTCCTGGGACAGACCGGTCAGAGCCACATGGTTCATCTGCACACTGAGTTGCCTCTCGCTGCTCATCCAGGTGGTGTTTGTCACCCTGGACATTGGTATCTCACACCCTAGCCCATCCTCCTTCCTTCCTTCCTGGGACAAGACTGGCCACCACCTCCCCACCCACTCCAGGATGGGACCAGACTCCTAACTGCCCAAGAGCAGCTGTGGCCTTCCTGCTGTTGGGAAAACTGAAGCAGTTTGGAGGGAGGGGGACTCAGCAGTCATGCATACCCTGTGAAATACAAACATTTACCTATAAGGCTGCCATGAATTTAAAAATAAAAATCAGCAATTTTCTGAGGGCCTTATCTATAATTAGTGATCCAGATCCTCAGTCCTGTTAAGTCTGCTTTGTGCCAAAAATAGTCATACAACATGTTTAAACAAAAATAATTGTATGTGTTTCAAAATACAGCATGTCACTAGAGTGTATATGTAAAACAATGTGAATCCTTGTGATATGTTATCCAAATTATTTCCAGAACAGGATACATGGTTGGTTGTCTTATGATAACATATTCTGATATTATCATTACTGGCAACAATTCTCCTATCAGCTTCCTCTTACTGAATGCATCCACACATTCACCCACATGATCCTCAATGCTAAAATGAGGTCACGCATGACTGGAGGAAAGGAAGGCAGTGACATTACAATTATGAGTAATGCTATAAAGGATGAACCCTGAGCTCAACCCAAATAGTAAGGCCGGAAGCTGGCAGGTGCTTAAGTAGCAGAAAAGCTGCAGTAGCTACTGCACTCGACAAGCCTTCATGACCCTCTACACAACCCCTATCTCCCCTCACCCCCCGCCCCCGAATGGTGTGCACCCTTTTTGTGGCCTCAATCCCTGCCTCTTTGGTACAGAGGTCATCAGTTCTGCTACAAGGACACCTTCTATGATGTATTCCTAAATTAGCATTAACTCTATTATCCCAATTAAACAATGGTCAGAACTGTTTTAGAGTCCTGAGTTTTAGAGTAAGAATACACATCTGACACTGTTATACCAATGAGAATATTATTAAAATAGGGACTATCAGTGGAATATTGGGTAGTTATTTCAGCTCTTATGTTCCCTTCACGCAAAAATGAAACAGTCAAAAAGCACCACAGCTTTTGAATTACAGAGCTTCCCACCTCCATTAGGAGAATTTGTCTACCACCATCACACTGCGAGAACCCATAGAAATGCAGACAGCAGAAGCTAGTGATTCCACAATAAATCATTACCTCAGCCCCAAAGATAAACATTAAGTGCACAGAAGGTCTGTGATATGTCATAACATATACCAAATAACTTAATGGTCAACCTTGAAAGTACATGAAATATGTGCACTACAAATTATGTTTGAACCAGAATATTCTCTGCATTTTGTTTGGTATGAAAAACAACAATTAACCATCCTGTAATGATTATTACTTCGGCATCATCAATCCAGCTGGGATTTCTGACACACATTATAGCTGTTTATAGTACAGATTTGAAAAACTACACATCAATACTTGAATAATATATGAGCAAACATACCTGAATGTTTCCAAGCAGAGCAGATGGTGAAAAAGTGCTTAAACAAAACATAGAGAATGTTGCATTAATTTTGTGCAGGAGTATGTACTGTAATGGATTTTATTTCCTGTTTTTTTTTTCCAAGAGGTAAAAATGAGATTGAATGCATTCACAGCAAACATGCTCACTTATAGTTTAGCAAGTCTGTTGTTTAGCACCTGTATATTTAATGTCCTGCACTGTATCTAGATTAAAATAATCTGCATCTGCCTACCAGGAACAGTCCTCTTACTATTCCCATTTTTTCTTCCAGTAATGATTGTTTAATTAAATGTGCTTGTACTTTTCACATTTAAAAAAAGAGGCAATTTCAATCATTTATATACTTTACAAATAAGAATGTTTTGACGTTGTTGAATTAATGTCACCAAATCCTTTATGAATTCTTTTCTCTCATCTTTTTATTGTTTTTGTACATTTAGAAAATAAGTTTATAAATGGTGGATAATACATATTGTAAATGATAATGAGTTATGGATAATATTTAATAAATAGCTGCTCTCTAACAACTTTGTATTAAGAACAAATGAAAGTTTAATTATATGCTTGTCTAATGTTCTCTATTTCATTTACATTTTTAACTGAAATATCTCACTACTTTATTAATTGTTTGAGAAAAAAAGGAAATAATTGTGTGTGCAGTTTCTATTAATTATTAATTTCTCTTTTCCTTTCCAATCATTTCATGTGTATTGTGCACCTACAATAATGCACTCAAAAGTCACCCTGCCAATTTTCACTAATTCTTGTGATAATGTGGAGAATGCAGACAGGGGGAAAAGTATACATTCTATTTCATCATGAAAATGAGGTTTTAAAATGTAACAATTTAAATATGGATTTGTTACTATATGAACATATATGGGCTGGAGTCGCCAGTGTATAATTTCATTCTCATGGTGAAAGGAGTAGGAGGAAGTATGTGAGGGCAGGTTTGGAGGTAATGCACAGTAGAGGCAAGGCCATAGAAGGGAAAGCTTCATTACACCTGATCCCATACTGACATAAAACCCATTATGGCCTGATTAGGGGTAGTGGATGTTGGAGCAGAACAAGAAGGAACCTAACATCCATTGGGGCCAAACAACCAGGGAACAGAGAGTCAGAGCTAGTTCCTAACAGCAACCACTGCCCACTACATCCTAGCACAGCCTGGGTGTAATGGAGAATGTGGACAATACATGTTCATAGGAGCATGGAGACAAGGTAGGTGAGACAACATCTTGTATTGGACCAACTTTTGTTGATGGAAAGTACAAGTTTTCAAGTTACACAGAGTTCTTCAGATCTGGGTAGGAAGCAAAGCACAGATAGATTTAGGAAATTGTCAAAAATGCCTGATCCTCCTGCTATGCACCTTTAGGTCATTATTTAACAAGACATCTAAGCATCTGCTTAACCTTAGGCATCTGAATAGCCCCATTAACTTTAAAAGTTTGTGGAGCAGGGATTGTTTGGGTAACAACAAACAGCTTCAAAAGGAAGAAGTCAGCCAGAATTTGGGTACAGGTTTGCCTGGTAATCAACTAATCCATATTTTCCTCTTTGTGGTTTGAAATATTTGAGACACAGAGACAAATCCTGTTGGCCATCTTCAGACAAGTAATCCAACAGTCATCAACAGGGCTACTTGTGTTGTTAAGACCAGCTGGATTTGTCCCACAATGTTTTTATCCACAATATTTGAAAACACATTAAGCCACACAGGGATATGCATAGGGTGTTTGTGCAATCCTGAGGTGACTACAGACATACTGATGCAAATTATTACTATTATTGTCTGGCTAACTCATTTTTTTCTGAAAATAAGTTCTAATTTCGGGAGTGTTGAAGAGATATGCAAAGTGTTCTTCCACTATGAAAAACAGTTCACCATTGACAAGACAAGGGTAAAGTTTTAAATACCATTTGTTTTGAACATATTTAATGTAATATGATTTTTAATGATTGTTTATTTTATTTGAGGTTACACAAACTATTTGAACCCCTACTTCTTTCTCCCACCACCCATCATGTCCTCTGGTGCACCATCAGCAAGTCTGTGGCCCAAAGAGCCATTTTCTATTTATAAAACTAAATTAGGGATCCCATTTAGTTTTAACAATAGGAAGAGACACTGAAGTAGCCTGAAAGCCACATTGAGCTACCCAAACAATAGTCTGGGTTGGGGTAGAAGATACAATTTAAAACTGACTTCCCTGCTGTTCTTCCCTCTACCCTATTGCCCCCATCTGTTTTCCTCTTTTGCCTTATCCCCCCTTCTTTCACAGTGAAGTTTAACTGAAAAGCAGCCCGGCCACTGATGTTGGGGTTCAAGGAGGAAGTGGTGGTTTCTCTTTGAAGTCCCATAGCTAGTGCTCCTTCTGCAATGATACTCCAAAAGGAAACTGCAGCTTCCCCCTGTAGCTCAACACTGATGCTGAGCAGTCTCCAAGGCATTCTCTACACCAGGGATTTGCCCTGATAGCAGCCATTAGGAGTCAGCAATCAGCATAACTGCACTGAAGCAAGCAGAGCTGCTATTTGCTATAGTGGGCCTTATCCATTGGGTAGTTACATGATTTTTCTGTTCTGGCTCTGATCCTGAAACTCATTACTCAGAAGGTAGAACTTCCACTGGCTTGAGTAGGAGTTTTTAAGTATAGGATTGCAGGATCAACTCCCCATTCTTATCAGGAAGAGTGGGAAATTGAGAGATTTTGCTGTATGGTGTCAGGGGCTTCAAGACAGAAACAGAAGACAAGAGAAAGATGTACAAGACTGGGGGTTAAAATGTGGCACAAACAAAATTAGCACATAATAGGCTTGAGATTGAATTATAATTGCTACAATATAGTGAGAACTTTTTCAATGGAAGTCCACAACCAACACACATACCATGATCAACAGTATAAGTATCATCAAAGGACTAGATAATTCTTAGACCTTCATTTTAAACTATTAAATTTACACAAGAAAGAATCAGTAACGGCTCTAACTGCATTCAAATACATTCATAATGTTTTACCTGAAATATAGAATGATTACAATTTGAATGGTGATTACTGAACTAACATGTAATATAATAATACTAATTTGTCTATAATTCCTTAATTAAAAATATATTCCATTGACAGCCTGTGTTATGAATTTGGTGTTGAACAGGCCTTGCAACAATTTTACAAATTAATCTTTTTCAAGTCCATCATATGGGGTGGAAACCTGCACGTTTAAATAAATGAATCATTACAAATTCATGTGTGACCAATAATAACTGGGTCTCACAATTAATTAATTGTAAAAACAAACACTCAAAGCAATATCTGGCTATATAATATGCAATTAAACACAAGCGTCTAACACATATTAAAACGCTTCCAAGTTCTGAAAATTCTCATATGTATATAACTTATGCATCATTAAAGATAGGAATCCCAGAGGCAAGGGAACGCCTGGCAGAATATTATCAGACCTTAATCCTAATTTATGAGGAAAGTGTTTGAAAATAGCTAAGCATGAAATTTGCATTAATTTACAGACATTATTTTGCTGTCAACAGATAAAACTTTAGGAGTATAGTTCTACCATCCTATTCAGACAGAACACCCATTGACTTCAAAATGTTCCTAAAACATTTTTTATGTTGTTTTATGTGCAATTTGCAAAGCAAATAATTTTTATAATAATTAGTACATCACTACTTATACAGACAGTTTTCAGATAAGAGGCAAAATCAAAGGGAGATTTATTTAATTAAGGACTGCATAATTTGGCCAAAGTCAAATATATTGCTACATTTCTGCCTTGGATATAGTGGGACACATAATGAAAGAATAAACTAAAACTGAAAGAAATGCATATATATTCCCAGATATTCTTTAAGATATAAAACTGCAGCTTTACACTTTTACAACATCAGCTCATCAACAAAAATCATAAAAAACACAA
This sequence comes from Mauremys mutica, assembly GCF_020497125.1. NCBI lineage: Eukaryota > Metazoa > Chordata > Testudines > Geoemydidae > Mauremys > Mauremys mutica. Next base: position 48,924,590 of record NC_059079.1, on the reverse strand, counting down.
ATAAGTTCCTCACTCACTAAGATATGATAAATAAATTGGCATACGAAAAGTCTGTAGAGGAAGGGACAGGCACTGGATTGCAATTCGGGAGATTTGGGTTTAATCCATGGCTTTGCCATAGACTTTGTGTGATCTTGGATGGTTGTTTAATCTGTCTATGCCTTATTTCCTTATCTATAAAATGGGGTGATTACCTCCTTACTTCACAGAAGTTCTGTTAACAGAGATTCACTCATATTTGTGAGGCCCCCAAATACTACCATGAAGGTCTTATAGGCAGGTTGTAGAAGATTACTCAGCTATGGTATCCCTGTTCCACTATTCAGATTAAACATCCTCATTGTCAAGGACAATGAAGGTTTGAAAACTCTTTGGGGAAAGGATCAAATCTACCTACACGTTTGTACAATATCTAGTCCAAAGTATCGTCCACATTTTGGAAACACGGCAACAGCTACTGCACCCCAATCCATGTCCATTTTCTATTGCAGAAATAAGGATATTTTTCTCCATGCTCATCATGATGCTATAAATTATATTTGCATACACACACAGAGAGAGCTTTGGGAGAGTCTCATAAAATCTTGTTTCAAAATGTGCCAGCATCAGAGCAAAAAACTCCAGAACACTGAATAATATGCACCCTGCTTCTTTGCTTTACCCAGTCCTAGATATTTTCCACTAGTGGCACTTCCTGAAACCTTCAATTCAATATTGTGACTGATTCAGGGAACATTCTCTCAGGAATCAGATGCCTGCAGCCACTTCAGCTTCTCTCTCTCAAAGGAGCTCTTACTGTCCAAATAAGACTAACGGCAAGATTGATGGGATTGAAACTATCAAATGAATGTTTTCCTTCTTTAATCCCAAGCAGACAACTACTGGAATTTCTGGATACCTACGGGTTTAAACTTGCTTAACAAGCCGCATCATGTAATGAATTTTCTTCCTTGTCCATCCAGACATACACAGGCTTATATTCTCTGCTGAATATGTTTGTTGCCATTTTAATTAATGTGGATTTTCAATTAGTATTTCCCTGTTCATTTCAGTATGATCCTTACATAAGCTAATGATTTGCTGATTTGGTTAGAGAAAACATTTTGAGTGAAACTAACCGATGAAAAGGTCTGTAAAAGATTTAAGAATAACTCAGATTAATGTGAACAATACTGATATGGGTGTCAAAGGAACCAAATAAACCAAATAATCAGCTGTGAACAAGTAGGATAAATCCCAATAAGGAAAACACACATAGTTCATTATGACTCAATTATACTCCATGTCTGTCGATATGCTCTGTCTAACACACTTCTACAGGAACTTCCAAATTGTAAGTGTGTTTTGTGTACACTAGTAGACCTCATCCAATGCCTGCTGAAGTCATTGAAAAGCTGACATTAACTTAAACAGCCCTAGATCAGGCTGTAGGTGCATCAGTATAGTCTAATGTCTGTCAGAACAATTAAATAAAATTACTATTATATATATAATTTGCCTGCCTGAATTTTTTAAATTAATTACTTCCTATGACTCCTAGTCAACAGGACACTATTTCTCTGACCTGGAAAAAAAACCCTTCTTAACATTGCTCAAGTTTAGTCATTTGCATTTAAAATGAATAATGCTGAATTTTTCCTCCCACTCCAGGCCTGTTTGCATTTAGGTTTGCATGCAAGTTATATTTAGTTCTGTGAATAATTTCCACATTTTGCATGACAGTGCTAGAAACAAGGAAGCTACATTTGTTATAAAATGAAAAAAATCCTCAGGGAAACGATTTTTGCTAAAGCACTGATTATTGCTTTTAGCGACACCAATATCTTCATCCCCTTCTAGAAACACAGGATCATAAAGAAGCTACAACAGCTACTGTCTATTAAATGATTTCAAACAATTGGACCAAGTGTTATGCACATCATTGCCAATTCCAGTAATTTGATCATGAATCTCATGAGATTTGGTGTTTTTATTAAAACCCGATTGTCCAGAAGCAATAGACTATATTAAAAAAAAAAAAGTTAGATTTTCAAGTGTCTAGCCCCGATAGTTGGAAAGAAAGACCTGAAAATATTTTCTCCCAAATATGGAATTTCCACCTAAAATTATACTTCTTTTGAACTGTAATACAGGCAACATTTAACCATGGTCCATCGCCAAACTTAAATTCTATTATCCTATAACCATTCAGAGAGGGGTAGAAATGGGAACTTTATGTCACTGGAGTGGAGAAATTTTCAACCGCCTCATGGGAACACAGGATTTGCTTTTAATCCTAGAAGGCTTTGAAATACTGGACATTAAAATCACAGATTTATTCATGGAACATCATGGGTCAAATTTTTAGAGGATGATAATATATTACCATATTCCTTACCAAAGCCAAAAACTGCAATCTTGCTACCAAACTGGCCTACCTTTTCCAACAGAGGGTTATGAAAAATACTAATAATAAAACTCAGTTTTCTAGAAACAAAATTCTGTAAAAGATATGCTATATTAAGATTATATGATGGTGTAGGCACACCATAAAAGTTGTGAGGCTAATTTCAGATGACCTGCCTAACTCATGTATGGTTTCACCAGTCAAGAGTAATGCGAGCAGGGCCGGCTCCAGACCCCAGCGTGCCAAGTGCGCGCTTGGGGTGGCGTCCCGCGGGGAGGATGGCAGGCGGCGCCGGTGGACCTCCCGCGGGCATGCCTGTGGACGGTCCGCTGGTCCCGCGGCTCCGGTGGACCTCCCGCAGACATGCCTGCGGAGGGTCTGCTGGTCCCGCGGCTCCAGTGGAGCATCTGCAGGCATGCCTGCGGGAGGTCCACCGGAGCCGCGGGACCAGCGGACCCTCCGCAGGCATGTCTGCAGGAGGTCCACCGGAGCCGCGGGACCAGCGACCGCCAGAGCTCCCCGCGCGGCGTGCTGCCCTGCTTGGGGCGGCGGAAATCCTAGAGCCGCCCCTGAATGCGAGCATCCCAAACAAATATTAATTAAACCTTCATAGCACCCAAACTATCATTCCATATATGTGCAGACAGTTTTCATAGGTCATCTCCATAGTAACTGTCCAGAATGAGAGATATGGACACAATTGGAATTCAAGAGAAAAACTAACATACTCAAAATAACTTTGTTTGCTCTACATTTTATGAACTAGTAGATATCACCTGAATGTAATAGTCAGTCAAGATCAACAATTCAATACTTAAAAATACATGAAGTCTATTAAAAACAAACAAGACACAAGTAAAAGTTCAGTTAGCTGCAAATATGACTTTTTAAATGGGTCTCTGACATTGCTTCTTTTCTGCTTGTTTTAAGTTTTACCTTTGTTATAACTATTTTTTTAATATCAACTCTGGAACAGTGGTTCTCAAACTTTAGCTCAAAGAGCACTTGCTAGCCACAAAGCGCTGGGTCTTCCTTATTCCTCATTAATAGTAGTGCTTAATGTGTATCACTCCCCGCCCTCCCCCCAGATATTTATGAAGCTTGAGGGGGATAGCTGTGGAGAGCAGAGTATCTGCCCACTGGCAGCCATTCCCTATTCATTGGCCTTTCTGCCTGTCTGTTGCACCCAGAGGTGGCCTGTGTCCCTGAAGGAAGGGAGTGGAGCTACCTCTGCAGCTTCAGGTTGTGGGGGGGAATGTGCAACGGAGCCTAGAAGCTGTGCAGAGGCTATTGACCCTCCTCCGCCAGCTGCCCAGCACAGTGTCGGGACAGGCTCGCTGCCAGGCCAGCAGGGAGGAATGGGATAGAGTGGGGAGCAGCAGCAGCAGAGTTGGGGAACAGTTGGGGCAGGAGGGAAGAGGCAGCACCCCCGGCAAAGGCCCCACGGATTCAGAGAGAACCCTGGATTCCCACTGTCACCGCACCCCCATTCCCAGAGAGACTCTCAACCTCACTGACTGTCACTTCACCCAGCCACAAAGTTCCCCATCCCCAATGACTGTCACTTTACCCGCATCCCCAGAGAGGCCCCAAGCCCCACCAAATCTCACTTCACTTCCCAGCCTCCAATCCCAGAGATCCCCAACCTAACTGAATCTCCCTGAACCCCCAGCCCTGTATCTCCAGATTAATCCTCTAAATCCCAGCGATCCCCCAAACTGCAATGAATCTCACCCTACACCCAGACCCTTAACTCTAGAGATTCCAAACCCCAGTGAATCTCACTGAACCACAGTGCCCAGAAAGACCTGCAACCTCACTGAATGTCCCTGTATTCCCAAGCACCCCCTAAAGACCCAACAGCCCACTGAAACTCATTGCAGCCCCAAGCCGCTGTCCCAGAAACCCCCACCCCAACTGCACCATATGTCACTACACCCCCATCCCCAGAGACCCCCCTCACACCCCACTGAATCTCACTGTACCCCAACCCCAGAGAGATCCATGCAAATTTGAGAAGCCCCAATCCTAATTAAATTTCATTGGACCCCAATCCCACTTAATCTCAATGTACCCCTAGCCCTGTACCCCCGCAGAGATCCTCCAAACCTCACAGAATCTCACTGCACTCCCCATAGCCCTATCTCCCAAACTCACAGGATGTATTTTAATATTTGCCTGAGGCCTGTTGCCTCATTTTTTAAAAAAAAACAGCATAAATATAAACAGCTTCTTAAGCTAAAAAGAAGCTTAATTACACAAATGCATTCAAAGAAATTTTGCATTTTGTGTATCAAGTGCATAAACATTTACTTGGACTGTGATTATGACAGACCTCCCATTTTTTTCAGACCACTTCAAGCACTGTTTACAAGGCTTGTTTTTCCATGTAAGCAATTGCTGTAGTGTGTATAGAGTGTCATACAATCTTGAATGGGATGGGAGGTTGGCTATGGGGCATGGTCCATGCTATGAAAGTTCCAAAAGCCCCTGTTTCACATATAATTTCTTAACCACAAGGAGCCCAATCCTGCATTTCTGCACACTTTAACTCTCATTCTTTCAGTGAAAGATCTGGGTGCATACTAGAGGCATTATTGTATCCTCTGGGTGAAATTCTGGCTGTATCGAAGCCTATGACAAAACTACCATTGACTTTAATGGGACCAGAATTTCACACAATGTATCGTTCATTTTAGTTAAACACATTAAGATAGGGGAGGTGATAAACTTTCACTAATAATTAAATAATTTTAAAAAAGTCCATCAAAAATATTTTTCAAAAGAAAATTTGACTTCAGCTAAACAATTTTCTCCCACAAAAGGTGATTGCTTTCCCCAGAACATTTTGAGTTTTCATCAAAAACATTTTAGCAGAAAACTAAGGGTCTTTTCTCCCCCTAGGAAAAGTCAACATTTTCTACAAAAACATTTTTCAGCCGGTTCTCTAATAATCCATCTTGAAGAAATGTGAATGTACGACACGAAAAAATGTAGTCATAAGAAAGCTTATTCCTTATGTAAGATACTAAGGCAAGCTACTATGAATAGTTGAGCTAATTTTCTATTTAAATCATTATATTCCATACAGAAGATGTATAGTCAAATGCAGAATGACTAGACTGACATCAGGAAATCTCTGAATTGCTTGATTTTATAAAATGATACTTCTTAAACTGGAGGATGACAGAAGCCATGACACTGATTGATACAAGGATTTTAATGCTTTTAGGGCTAAGATTTTTCAAAATTCTATGCTCTCCCTGTGTATGTAGGCTTTTATATTGCACTCATCACTGCAAAAGAACTTTTCTTCCTGCAAGTTCATTGAAAATCTGTGCAACATTATCACTTGCCTTGAAGTATTATCAGCAACTATACTATCTGTACAGTTTAAAATTTGTTTGAATTTAATTTTTAAAACACATGGACCGGACTTTGATCTAACTACAATCATTTTGCCTGTTAGAATGAGATAAAATGGCAACTATGAAACACCTTGTATTTACTGAATTTCTTAACATAGCTGAGCCCTTTAATGGAAAAAAATGAATTACTGTATGTATGTTGTTATTAAACAACATATAGAGGTTCTTGTGGCATGATATATTTATCTCTTCATTTTAAAGGATAAGCACAACATTTTTGGACTAGGCAAACTCATTAATCCTGGGACCTTTTATATTCCCATATATATTTTACCCTTCAGAGTGAATAAATATCACCTGTACTGTGTTCTGATGGAGGTGTCAGCATAAACTCTTGGCTCAAACTCAGCATTTTCTGCTATTTGTGTTTCTTTTCAATTAGGTCTTACACTAGAGTTTAAGTACAGCTCTGTTCATTCTGTACCCAAATCTGGAGTACTCCATTAGCTTTGCTAATTTAAACTAAATTTTAGCCTAATTTCTGGAATGACTGAATATTTGAAAAACAAATGGATGCTTTCTGATTGCAATTACTTCTTATATGTGGTAACACTTCAAGATAGGACTGTCAATTAAAAAAAACCTGATTCATTATAGCAGAAAAAAATAGCCATCAATATGTTTGGGGTCGTCCCCCCACCACACACACACACACAAACTATTAGGAAATAGATTCTAACATAAAATAAAAAAGGAGATTCATGCAAAGGGTAACACCATTGTTACAGATCATATTGCTGGAATTTTAAAAAGTGCTCAGCATTGGCCTAATGCTGCTTCCATTGAAATCAATGGAAAAATTCCTATTGACATAGATGGGAGCAAAGTTAGGCCAATACACAACATTTTTTGAAAATCTCTCCTGGGTCCACTAATGGTCTAAATAGTAGAACAGAGTAAAGGACAGATTTTCCAAAGAGCTCAGCATCCAACCCAGTTGGGATTGTTGGATTCGGATTACTGTTGTAAAACTGGGTACTTCATTAAGGTGCCTAAATATGTGGTGGACTATGAAAATCTGGCCCCAGATGTGGGTACTGAGCACTTTTGAAGATCTAGCCCTAAGACTTTGATATCCATTTTGCTATTTTATTCTCTAAGATGAATATCCACATTTGGAAAATATTACATTAATTCCCCATGTACATCAGGTTCCTCTGCTTTACACACACACAATCCTCTCTAAAATCTACAATGGTTGCTTTCTTCACATCATCATATCTAATGTTCAGGCTTCATGAACATTTCTAGATCATGTTTGTTTATTTTAAAGGAATGATTGAAGTTGTGCTAGATATTTACATTCTTTGCTTGGATTGCTTATAAGAGGACTTATAGAATATCAGGGTTGGAAGGGAGCTCAGGAGGTCATCTAGTCCAACCCCCTGCTCAAAGCAGGACCAATCCCCAGACAGTTTTTTGCCCCAGACCCCTAAATGGCCCCCTTAAAGATTGAACTCACAACCCTGGGATTAGCAAGCCAATGCTCAAACCACTGAGCTATCCCTCCCCATCTTCTTTTATCTGAGAATATAGCTGTAATAAAATAATATGTATCATGTTATTAATAATTCTCTTTATTGATTGCTTTGACCTCTTCCTCCTCCTGCAAATTTTATGTATATGTATTCAGGAGTATGCAGACAAAAACATACTAATGTAAAAGGAAACATCATAAATAGAAATTAAAGCTTCAAAAAGTTGCCCTTTCCACACACATATCCAAAGATAGAAATTAGCCATATTGATTAATTTAAATGAAAAAGTCTTTTTAGGGTGGCATGTTCTCCCCCATTCATACTCCAGTCATTTAGTTCCAGATCCTACTGTTTTCTATAAAACTGGCACATAAGAGAAAATGTTAGACTAGCTGCAGAATCAGAGAAGGATAATATACCAAACTGTGTCCTTTTTGAAAGCAAAAACTATAATAAATGTGACACACACAACCACGCTCAAGAGCAACTGAACTTTATTACCTGGCCCTACTCACCTGACACAGATTATGTTACAAAAGGTTAATACCCGTATCACGTTGCAAGGGTCAGCATCCACAGACTCCGGTGGCTATTGTGTGCCGAACCCCAGCAACACAAATCGTATTTAATTAGTCTGGAAGCCAGAAAACCATGTCTGTGTCTAGTAACCTCAGCGAAATCTCTCCTTTGTGTTCATTATAACCAACCCTGTCTCTCCTCCACCATGAGGCTCACTATGCTCTCTTCAAATTCTGCCTAGCGCAGGCTGAAAGACTGTTAATCCCCAAGTTAAAATAATGTGCATTGCGTTCATGTTGCAGCTAACATAGCTATCCCTTGGAATGCTGCAAGACTCCATTCCCCCTCAATCCCCAATGTGTGATGACAATTAAAAAAGAGTTAAGGGAACTGTGTGTGCAAATGCTTCTAAGCATTCCATTCACAGTAAGGTGAGAGAAAAATGTTGGATAGGGGAATGGGAAAATGTTCCCCAATCCTCTGGGTGACTGAGCCTATCCTCTCACACCCACCTACACAAAAATAAAAATTTTCTCATCATCATTTTATTGAGGATCTTGCATGAGGTGGGGATTGTGTTGTTGTTGCTCAGGCTCTTTTGCAGCAATTCTGTGAAATTTTGCCGTCATTCAAAATGGTCACCGTCTCCCATTAAAGAGTGAAGGAAGGCTGTCCTCAGCTAAGGGGACTGCCATTTCCTTCCACCCTTTAATGTGGGACAAATGTTTCTCCTATTAAAGATGGCCACTATCTCCCATTGTTTCCAAAGTGAGTGAAGCCCAACTGTTCTCAGGGAAAATGGCTCTGTGGTTTGGAAATGGGACTGGAAACTTTGAGAGAACAAGAGAATGTTGCTTGGGTGCAGGTAGGAGACTGAGGGGAGGTACCAGGAGACCATGGAATGCAGGAGGGAGTCTGCATGAATGGGGGAATGAGGGGTGTAAGAGAGACTGAAGGTATGCATTAGCAAGGCTGGGTGGGGGGGGGCAAAAAAGAGGGGGAAGGGACAGAGAAATGTAGTAAAAACAGACTGCAAGGAGCACAAATTAATATAGACTTGCAAGTGGGGAGCAGAAAACTGAGATGAAGGGGGCGTGAGAGTCAGGAAATGTAATTGTACTGTGAGTTAGCTAAAAAGAGAATGAGGTAAGAAAACAGAGAGGATGGACAGAATGGCAACTCTTAGTTCAGTGATTAGGAGCAGTCAAACAAATTCTCTTCCAGCAGGCTGCAGAGAGGCCACATTTTTTATGGACGCATTTACCACTGATTTTTTTGAAACTGAAATACTCCAGTGATGTCACCCCTCACCCTTTTATCCACAGTCTCACACTATTCGCTGCTTTTCCTAAAGCCCCATCTGAAGAATCAGTAGATTGCATATGGATATTTGCTTTCATTTAAAAAATAAAGTTTCTAGCCTTCATATTTGCAAAACAAAGCTTGAACTCGTGAAACAAGTGGACCTTAAAGGCTCAGAAACCAGAAGAGAAATAATGTCAACCCCCAAAACTCGTTATTTTTAATCTCATAATTTTAAAGCCAATCTCATGTTTTTCTGAGGTCTGAGTCATGATTTTTGGACATCTGGGGTTGGCAATACTGTTAATCACACATAAATTGGGGGTTGGTGGCTTCCTACTAAAGGCTAAATATCAGAAGGCAAGTGAAAAATAATGCAATTCATTCTTTTCTTTTTTCAGTGTTGTTCAAAGTCTCATATGAATTTGAATAACTGGGGTAGGCAATGTTGGGGTAGAGATATGCAAGACAGGCACATCACAGAGGATCTTTGTCCTAACATCTACCCTGATGTAGGAAAGAGAGGTGGATGAAGCAGTCACCCCAGACAGCATTAGGCCCTTATACTGGTCCTGCAGCAGGATAGAGGTGGATGAGGCCAGCACTTCAGAGGACTATGAGGTGAGGTGAGTGAGGAAGGCACCTTACAGCAGCTTTGCCCCTGCAGCAAGTTAGGTATAGGTGAAGCCAGCACATCATAGACAGAGGGTATATCTGCATAGCCTACATCTTTCAAATTGGGTTGATGGACTCACACTAGTGTTCTAAAATAGCTGCGTAAATAGCTCTTTGAAGTTGCGGCTCAAGCTAGGGCTTGGACCCTGACATCCACCCTCCTTCCTAGCTTCAGAACCTGAGCTCCAGCCTGAACTGCAATTTTTAGTGTGGTAGCATGAATCCAGTGAGGCTGAGTCTATCAACCCTGGCAGGGAGGCTCGCTGCCACAGGCTGCGTAGACATACCCTGTGTGTTCTGTGACCAGCACCATTCCAGCATAGAGGTCATGAAATCATTCGTGCTCTGTTGCAGAGGAAGCTGAGTGATGTACTTGAAAAAGGTCTGTGATTAGCCTTACAGCAGGATAGTTATAAGTGCATTCCACAAAATGACCATGCTTTGACATCAGCTCTGGTCCAGCATTCCAGCAATTCCACAGAGCATTACCCTCTGAGGTAGTGAAATCAAAGCTGTTTTGTTACTGAAACTTGCTTTGGCTTATGACTAGAATGTTCTGGGGAAATGAATTGTTCTCTTCTTCTTAATAAACGGGATTTGTTGTATGTATGAAACTTTTCACACACCTCCATTACATATATGGATTTATAGACAGTATTTGAGTACTGTAGAAACAGTCACATCAACACAAATTCACTTAGGATTCTGAATAATAGTATCACCATATAATCATTTGGATGTCACATTTATTCTCATAGGTGTTCAGCTGTAATTTAACTTTAGCTAGTGACCACTTGAAAAAAGAGCAAGGAGTCCGGTGGCACCTTAAAGACTAACAGATTTATTTGGGCATAAGCTTTTGTGGGTAAAAAACCCACTTCTTCAGATGTATCACGAAAGCTTATGCCCAAATACATCTGAAAAAGTGGGTTTTTTAACCCACAAAAGCTTATGCCCAAATAAATTTGTTAGTCTTTAAGGTGCCACTCCTTGTTGTTTTCGTGGATATAGACTAACACAGCTACCCCTTGATACTTGAAAAAAGAGTGTTATCCTTATTTCTGAAGCTAGCCTGCAGTTAAGATTCCCTCACTGCCTCTAAATCAGCATAGTTATGTGCAAAATTTGTTCTTCTTCTGCACTTTAAAAAAAAAAACCAAAAATATATATAAATAATTTCTTCCGCCCCATATCATTTTATGCACATTTTCAGACATATTGACAGCACATAACTATTTGAGAGAGTCTAATATAAACTAGCAACTTGGCAGTTATGACTTGCATCTGAAAGAAAGGTACAAAGGGGTTCATTAATGAAACAGTTAAAGCTGTACCCCATTGTGACTAGGTAGACATGAGTGACTGAGAATTTTGTTAGCTTTCTCACAGCCTAAACTGCCTATGTTCTTTCTGTATGTGTTGCATTAGTGAATTTCCACTGCTGTTCTAATGTGCTCCTCATATGTCAAAGGCCTGCAAACTGTAATGAGTCATGGATTGCTTGCTTTTATTGCAGGGTGCTCTTCCCTGGCCATCCCTGCGAGAAGATTAGTAATGTGAGTGTTCTTGGCTCATCAGGTATTGGTACACTCCTTGTTTAGTATGTACTTTACTGAATTTTGAAGATAATAACTGAACCAATTACAGTCTTTAAAATTCAGTATTCTTATCCCACAATTCTATTCCTTTTATTATGCTTTTTAGTTCCACATATGAAAACCTTGTGAGCAGAGCCTTTAGCTCTGGCACCCTCTGGTGACAAGTCAGATGAACTTCTGGGGAAAGCATAGGGCAGTCTTTTCCCTACATTTGCAAGGTAATTTCTTGAACCCTTTTAAAAATGTTACTCCTATGGGGAGAGGGGGATTGGGAACCAGAGTCAGATGAGGAGTCCTGGGAATCTCTTCTGCTAACAGTTATCTCTTTATCTTTGCCCCTTTGAGAATGGATAGAATGCCTCTGACCTGCTGCCTATAACTCACAAGACAGTAACCTACAAGGTAAAGGTGGGTTTCACGCCAAATCCAAGAGCTCCCTAGCCCAAGAGGGACTTTATTCCTGAGAGGAGATTCCCTTCTTCTCCCCTCCATGCAGAATTCCTGACTTCCCCTGGGGCTAAGAGAAACAAGACTGAATTGCCCAGTGTGAGGGAAGGAAGGAGGGAGGGGGAAGATGATGAGACCTGTGTTGCAGGAGGGCACACACCCAAAATGGTCTCACTGCCTGCTTTTTGCTATGCCTTTGGTGGAGTTAGTCGCTACCGTTTATGGCTTCCCCATGCCAAGCCACTGCCCCTTGATGTAATCACTTCTCACAGCTGAAGGACTCTCTTCATTTTCCTGCCATTCTTGGAGACATTCACAGCCTGTCAGATTGCCCATTGGTGGAGAACTGCTGGGGAACCAGCTCCTGGGTCAGAGTGAGGTGGCCAATCCAGTAGTAGTGGCAGCTGGAGTGCATAGGGCACAAACCTCTCCTTCTGCACCCTCTGGCTAGGAGGACTGGGCCAGATGCCCAGGGTCTGCAGCAATGTCAGCACCACCTGACCCATCTTGCAAAGCGGGGCTGGGGCAGGCACAGTGGCAATTCTGGGCAGGAGACAAACCGCCTCTTCAGGGTTGGGTTATTTATTTAGAATCCTCTCGCAGCACGTACTGGATTCCACCACCCTGCCTGCAGCACAGAACAAAACTGAGAGGGTCACTGGAAGGTGAGCCCTGAGAGAGAATTTGCCATTTCTTCTACTATCCTGCCCACAGTAATCCAGATGGTAGCCATTTATTCTTTGAAATACCAGTGCAAGCAATACTTCCACAATAGACACACATTTCATGAAGACTCAAGCATAGGCAAAGAGATCTATATTGAACTGATGCTCATCAGTTCCAATGTCGAATTTAAGGAATTTCTTGTGTGAATCTTGAATAGGAAAAGAAAATTACTTAGCTAGTGACCTAGATGCATATTATCTCTTATTGGTTAAAAGTCAGTTATCTAATATAGGATGAAATCACCTGTTGTGGGGAAGCCCATTTTGTCTTTGACGGATCAGGTGGAAATTAAGATGCAGATACCTAAGAGAATTGTCTAATGATTGACATAGAAGTGTGATATTTACTAGTCAAGTTAGAAGTTTACTTTCCATTCTAAATTGGTTTCTAATGACTACAGTTCATCATCATCCCAGGACAAAGTAAGCTTTAGAGATGTCCATGCCTATATCTGTACTACTATTTGCTAATAAAATAAAAATGGAAATGTATATCAAGCAACCTATGCATGATTGACTGAGTTTTGTACCACAAGATGTATTTATGCTTATCCAACCTATCCAGGTTGCTTCCCAGCAGGTTTAAATATAATTCTAATATTCGCTCAGATTCTGACTATTGCCACATTAAACCTGGAGTTAGTGACATGAACTGATCCAAATTGTCTATGTGTAACAAGTCACACACTGATGGAATGCAAATACTCTTACCGAAAATCTAAGATGCCAGAAATACAGTTAGGTATATGACTTAAATGTCCACTTTTTAATCAGCTGGAAGTGATGTAAACTTAGATAATAACCATTCTACCTATGAATTATCAAAAAGTCTGAGGGTACGTGGTGGTTTCATGATCCTCAGTAAGACTAGATGTCTGGAAATTTTATGTCCCTGCCTGGGGACTCTTAAGTGCATCAGTTCAAATTTTAACCCTTTGTCTAGTAAAATGAATTTGTTCTCTTGAAAGCTGAGGACATCAATCATGAACGTCTCAAAAATGGCAAGTAAATATTAAAGCCGCTATTCTCCTCTTTCCCACTTTGCTGATATGTTTCTAAGAGGTGGAAGAAAGTTGCTGAGCAACAGAGCCTTCTCTGGCCAACTTCACAAGCATAACCATACCTATGTACATAACCATAAGCTGAGGATAGATAACTTCCCTTCTGTTTCACCTAGAAGAGAAAAGTTTCCTTGTAAGACTTTATGGAAATTGTCTACTTTTGCTACTTTGCTACCTGTAAATACAAGGTTCCATTCCTATATCAAGGGTGATTCTTCTAGTGGAAGGGGAATAGTGTTTCATATAAGGGGTCTTAAGCATGATACCATCTACAAAGTAGCCTATGCCTCTGACATCATTAGTCATCTTGAGTAAGATGCCATGGAGCTGATCTAGAATAACCATATCCAAAAAAGTAAATTGATTTCAAAGCTAAACTAAGCTAGGCTATGGGGTTTAGTTCGTTAGCAAGCTCCCAAAAACATATCCTACATAGTTGGAGTTGCAAAGCACACAACAGCAAACCAATTCAAACAAATATTCAGAAGGCGCAGAGAAGATATTCGGTGGAAGCATTTTTCCTTTATATAATTTAAATAAGAAAACTAATGTATTAAGCAAAATGTTATTGGAATGGTTATAGAGAAATTTATTTTAGCCCAACTTCCCCAGTTGAGAACTTAATCAGTAGGTTGAATAAGTGGAAACACTAGATCTTCAGGAAGAAATTTTCAATAGTATAAATAGAAATTAGGCAGCCAACTTCCATTGACTTTCAATAAGATTTGAGTGTCTGTACTACCCTTTGTGCCTTTAAGAATCTCCCCTCACCCAGTGTAAGAGCAAGCCATCTCAGATTCTCTTACCTACTTTATTTACCAAAAGAATATGGCTTATTTTAAAAGATATGACCAGGTTTCTAGGATGGAAAGAGTGTGAAAACTGAGAGAGAGGGAGTATAGACCAGAGTCTGCAGGCTTTGTTCCAAGAGTACTATTGGTAAAGTGCTATATTCCCCTCCTCCCTCCGCGCCTTCATATCACCAGTTTTTGAAATATCAAATCATAATTCTTGCATAGTAAAAGTACCATGATTGAGCTTTTCCCATCCATATGGAATTGAAGCCAATTAACATTAACCACAAATTGTTAAATATTGTTCTAACTCAGATTGAAGCATTACTTCCCACTTCTCCAAAACAAAATATATTTTTACTAGGGCTGTCGATTAATTGCAGTTAACTCGTGATTAATGAAAAAAAATTAATTGTGATTAAAAAAATCAGTTGTGATTAATCACAGTTTTAATTGCACTGTTAAACAATAGAAGACCAACTGGAATTTATTAAATATTTTTGGATGTTTTTCTACATTTTCAAATACATTGATTTCAATTACAACACAGAATACAAAGTGTATACTGCTTACTTTATGTTATTTTTATTACAAATATTTACACTGTAAAAATGATAAAAGAAACAGTATTTTTTAATTCTCTTCATACAAGTGTAGTGCAATCTCTTTATCGTGAAAGTGCAATTTACAAACATAGATTTTTTTTTTGTTACATAACTACACTCAAAAACAAAACAATGCAACACTTTAGAGCTGACAAGTCAAAGAATCATAAAATATCAGGGTTGGAAGGGACCTCAGGAGGTCATCTAGTCCAACTCCCTGCTCAAAGCAGGACCAACCCCAACTAAATCATCCCAGCCAGGGCTTTGTCAACTCAGTCCACTCAGTCTTACTTCTCATTCAGACAATCACTAAGACAACCAAGTTTGTTTACATTTACGGGAGATAATGCTGCTCACTTCTTATTTGCAATGTCACCAGAAAGTGAGAACAGGCATTCGCATGGGACTTTGTAGCTGGCATTGCAAGGTATCTATGTGCCAGATATGCTAAACATCTGTGTGCCCCTTCATGCTTCAGCCACCATTCCAGAGGACATGCTTCCATGCTGATGACTCACGTTAAAAAAACAATGCGATAATTAAATTTGTGACTCAACAACTTGGGGGAGAATTGTATGTCTCCGGCTCCATTTTTCTCACATTCTGCCATATATTTCATGTTATAGTAGTCTCAGGTGATGACTCAGCAAACATTCATTTTAAGAAAACTTTCGCTACAGATTTGACAAAACACAAAGAAGGTACCAATGTACCTAAAGATAGCTACAGCACTTGACCCAAAGTTTAAGAATCTAAAGTGCCTTCCAAAATCTAAGAAGGATGAGGTGTGGAGCGTGCTTTCAGAAATCTTAAAAGAGCAACACTCTGATGTGGAAACTACAGAACACGAACCACCAAAAAAGAAAATCAACCTTCTGCTGATGGCATTTGACTAAGATGATGAAAATGAAGACGGGTCGATCTGCACTGCTTTAGATTGTTATCAAGCAGAACCCATCATTAGCATGGACGCATGTCTGGACTGGTGGTTGAAGCATGAAGAGACATATGAATCTTTAGCACATCTGGCATGTAAATATCTTGCAAGGTCAGCTACAGCAATGCCATGCCAACAGCTGTTCTCACTTTCAGGTGATGTGAACAAGAAGCAGGCAGCATTATCTTCTGCAAATGTAAACAAACTTGTTTGTCTGAGCGATTGTTTTTGAATGCAGTTATTTTTTGTACATAATTCTATATTTGTAAGTTCAACTTTCATGATAAAGAGATTGCACTACAGTACTTCTATTAGGTGAATTGAAAAATACTATTTCTTTAGCTTTTTACAGTGCAAATATTTGTAATTAAAAAAATATATAAAGTGAGCACTGTACATTTTGTATTCTGTGTTATAATTGAAATCAATATATTTGAAAATGTAGAAAACATCCAAAAATATTTAAATAAATGGTATTCTATTGTTGTTTAACAGTGCAATTAGTAATGAATAATTTATTTTTTTAATTGCGCTATTAATTTTTTAATCACATGACAGCCCTAATTATTACAATGATAATCATGATCAGACTTTTAGTCACCCTAAAACTCAACAATTGAAATTAATTATTTTAATAGAACCCTACTGAAACATGCCTAGGGCAAAAGGTTTGTTTAACTCTATCTTTATTATTTGTAAGGAATTCTCAAATTCTAAGCTATGAAAAATAAATCTAACTTTTCTCTTTCAGCCTTAGCATAACTCCCCTTTAGCTTTGCTCCTTCGCTTGCTTATTTTGTGACCCAGAGTCCAGCACAAAAAATAAATGTTCTATTTAACACAAACAAATAATTTAAAATTAGAAAATTGAAGTGGGCTCCCTGCTCTTTTCTTCCTTGGTCTACGGAGAGGGGAAAAAGCAGTTTGAGTATAATTTTCAAAAGCATCTATACAATATAGGAACCTAAAATTTGGTCTACAATTTAAACCTATATCAGCAAAAACCACACCCTGGACTGACATAGGTATGCTGCCCAAACCCCCACTGTAGACACAGCTATGCCAACAGAAGAGTGCTTCTGTCGGCATAGGTATTGGGAGATGTTGTGCCTGCATCTACACTGGTGACTATGCTTACAAAAGTTATGTTTACACTATGAACCCAAAAATCTCATTTTCAAAAAGAACCAGATTTACAAAGGTATTTAGGCACCTAAAGATATAGGTAGTTGACTTACCAAAGTGTCTATTCTGCATCTTTAGTCATTGACTTTAAATGAAACGTAGGCCTGGTCTACACTTAAAACCTAGATCAACTTAGCTAAGTCACTCAGGGTTGTGAAAAATTTTGTGCCCTGAGCACTGTAGTTAGGTCAGCCTAACCCTTCGTGTAGATGCAGCTAGGTTGATGAAAGCATTCTTCTGTCAACCGAGTTACCATCTCCAAGAGACGTCTGTTACCCATACACATATGAATGTATGAAGCGTCTACACTATGCCACTACAGCAGCTGTAATGTTAACATATCCTTAAACTCCTAAGTGCTTAGCTCAGTTTTGAAAATGGGGCTTAGGCTAAGCCACATAGATGCTTTTATAAATTTTCCCCATAAATCCTAAATTAGATTTGTGATGTTATTCTGTTATCCCATCCCATCATTTCTCAAACACACACCTCCCCTTTCTGCCTCACATTTGTTTTCTTAATAAAAATCCTATTAAAGGGATCTGGAAAAAATGTTTTGTAATAGATCCCTGAATTAGGTTAAGTTTATTCTAAAATGCAGATCCTTTCAGAAACTGGTTCACTAAAAAGTTTACAGATTATTCAAACCAGCATCTCCTATTTTTTTCTGCTTAATTCTGGGTGCCTAAATGGGAGATGAATGCTTTTGAAATTCTGGCCCTTAGAGTTTCAAGTAAATCTGAGCAGAATTTTGGGTGCTAGGAGGGATTTCCTCTTCCAGGTAGAAAACAGGTCAGATTTGCTGACTTTGCATTGTTTCATACCCATGCCAGCCAAAGCCACTTTTCATCATTTCATTTGGAATTTTGGGCTGTTGAAATAAATTTGCTGGGTGTGAGCTCATGTGAATTGAAACCAAAAATAGTCAACAGTGCCTCCTGCTAACTGAAATTGCTGATTTTCACACACAGCTGTATGTTTAAAGTGACCTCCAGATCAGCATTTCCACCCTTCCCTCTATTTTGACTCATGAATGAGTCTTCTTTTAAAAGAAACCACTTAGATCCTAACCCTGTACTTGGGTGGAATTCACCCCTGTGCAAAAGGCCAGCAACAAGGCCTATTCACCACTTAAACCCTATATTTGCTCTCAGCTATGTGTACTGTATCCCACACAGATCTTACTGAAGTCAATAGCAGCCTCAAAATATGCATCTGAGAGCAGAATTTGTCCTTTAGTAGGGAGGTGTGAGGCCCAATCCTCTCAAATTGTTTTGATTTTGCAATCTTAATCCACATTCAAATATGCTATTGATGTCAAGTAGAAATTCCATTAGCATATAAGGCTGCAGGAGCAGAGGTCTATCTTTTGTCCAGAAAGAGCCATTCAGCATAGTAGTTTTGCAGTTTTATTGTTCATTTTTCCTTTGTCTAGTTTCCATGTCCCTTTTACCTATGCTTTTCTCCACTCATGTCTACACACTAATAATGTGGCTTACCCTCAATTTATGCTACTTCTTTAAAAATGTGTAAAAATTGCATCCCATACAGCCACACATTTTCTAACAGTTCAAATAGAAGAAAAAAAACCTCTAGCAATGTATGTCTTTGAGTTATTATTTTTCTTACTCATAAAGTCATGAACTGTTGCTCTTTACCTCTATACAGAGTACTTATTTTTATGGTATCTGTATCTATTTGTGCACATTACTATTACCTGTTTTTATTGTGAAGTCATAGTCTGCATTCTAATTAATTTCTGATGTATATGTTAATCTTTGTGCTAAATCCACAATTCCCACTTTAGCAGAGGCTTTTGTTAAAGGCCTGGACCTGCTGCTGCGTTCCCTTTTATATAATGATAGCTGTTTGGTTACTTGTCTTTTTATAAACAGTAAATTTTCTGGTGCTAGAGCCATCCTGAAAATACAATACTTTTCAGTTCTCAATCTCAGCAAAGTAGTGAGGTATTTCAGCTCCTATATCTAGAGAGAGAGAAATAAATCCACAATATCTGCTATGAGATCATGGTGATTATTTCTCACATTATCAAAAGATCATGTCTCTAATTTTGTGGGGTAATATACAAAGCTATTTCCGGATGACACTATTTCCTCTGTACTCATTGGTAAGGTCCCTTGAGGAGGTGCATAAAGACCAAAAGCAGTTTAACTCACAAGTCTGCTATGCCAGAAGACAAGAGAACCGGAGAGCCTATGCTAGGAAATTTTGCAGTCTCAGGCCACATGGAAGTGTCTGTTGCTCACTGTAGAGGATGGAATATGGAGAAGCTGATAGTGTGGGCAGATTCAATGCACTGTGCAGATGCACGTAGCCACAAACACACAGGAAATAAGCTGCATCCTTCCCTATATTCAGCAGAAGCTAACCATGACCTGGATGTGTGGGTATTTATTTTCATTCAGCACTAATAGGGGAAATGCTAACCCACTATGAGAAAAGCCGTTTTTGTGGTTTCTCCAGCTCAACTGGAAACAAGAATTACTCAGACATGTTGCAGAAAACCCTATTCTCACAAGTTTTTAAGCCCAGTTTTGCTGTGTTAGTAGATATGGATCAATCAAATGAGGTTTCAGTCACTATATCAGCTTTTGATATTTGTCTGAACCAAACTGAGCCTCCAGAACTTTTGATGTTCACCCATCACTAATATAACTTTGCCCCCTATCCTGGGTCGGAAAAGGAAACAGTTTTTAGGCCAGATCCTCAGCTAGTGAAATAAATGTGGCTCCATATAAATCAATGGAGCTACACCAGTATATACCAGCTAAGAAACTGCTTCGTGATGTTTCAAAATTCCAACAGTCCTGAAGGAAGGGAATGTGCATTGTTATTTTTATTTTTTATATTGTTATTTTTATTTTTACAGTAGCTCAGTGTTGTTTAGTATAATTTACTTTAGAAGGCAAAAATATAAATAAATAAACAATAGGTCACATTTCAAGGCTCCACGACTATATAGCACACGTATACAGTGATACCAGACAGGAGGATCTAGTTTATTACTTTTCACATAAAACTGATAGAACAACACTTAGCTCTTATAGTGGACAAGGACTGGGACTCAAAAGCTCTGGATTCTATTCCCAACTCTGTTACTGGTTTCCTGGGTGGCCCTGGACTAGTCTCCCATTGACTTTAGCGGGCTTTGCATCAGGCCCTCGTAGAGGATTTTTCACATAATAAAATATTTCCCCTGTGTATGGGTAGATAGTAGATACTCATATTTGAAAGCAGTAACGAACTTGTATTTGATTACATTTATGCCCAACATCATTTCTAGCACTTCTCTGTGAAATGCCTCCTTTGTAAATTATTCAGAGATCTATTGATGAAAAGTTCTACATAAGCACTAGGTATTATTATTACATCCTAAATACAGAAACACCCACTTTTGCCCTTCCCATTGCTTACTGAAGCTCACATATTGGTATGGAAACGTCTGTATTCCTAGTTTATAAAAGAAAAATGACACTTAGGTGCAAACAAGATTCGAAGCTAACTTTCCTATTTTATTACTTCAGGCTATAGCACTCAGTTTACAATAATACGATCTTAAAAGTTCTGTTTGTAATGTTTATCAGCTTCCTTAATGCATTCCAACTATCTGCTTAGGAATTCACCAGTACCTTAGGACATCTGTTTTGTTTTTTCAGATAAGCTTATAATAAAAAATGTTAAACTTAACAATGTTTTCCCCTCTGGTCTAGCTCTTTATAAACTCTCAAGTGTGCAGTGCTCCGACGAATGCAGAATGTCATTGCAGCCTTTAGTCTCTAATTATTTTCATGCCTATCATTCCTGTTTCCTACATCAAATAGAAAGAGTGGAATTACAAATAATGATGCATAGTTTCTCTTATTTTTAAAGGCACAAGACTATTCCATATGAACTCTTTGACTATGCAGCTGAAGAATGTGCATATCATTTATGAGGGAACTCATCCACTCATCTCAGAGAGGAACACAGTTTCTCATAGTAAACTCTACTTTTCTGACTTATTAAGTTAGTCCATAGACAAAGACAAAAAAAAAAGCTAGCTCCAAAAGTGCAGCTAATTGAGAGCTTTCCAGAATGTTATTTTATTAAGTTGTACCTAGGACTGGTAAATAAGGACATAGATAGCAAATGATCTTACTCCCATACTTCAATACAGAAGTACAGATCTTCAGTTGGTGTAAATGGCTGTAGTATAATTGAAATCAGTGGAGCTGCATCCATTGACACCAGATGAGGATTTGTCCCATTTCCTTTAACTCAGAAATGGGGGAATTAGTTTGGAGGGGGAAAATAAGACACACCTCCACAGACAGCTAAACCCTTCAGATATTCTTGACCCAATCCCAGGAGGGAAAAGATGCATGTGAAGTTCTATTCACGTCAGCTCAGTTAAGTACTACAAACTACAGTGCCTGTGATGGTGCCCAGACTCTGTTGAAGTCAGTGAAAAGTCTCCCATTGACTTCAGAAGGCTTTGCATTAGGCCCTTGTAGAGGATTTTTCGAGTAGTAAAATATTTACTCTGTATGTGGGTAGATATTAGGTACTCATGTTTAAAAGCAGTAACAAACTTGTATTGGATTACATGTAGTGGTTAACATAATTTTAACACAAAAACATGTAGAATCTAACACAATTAGGAGCCCACTGAACTACCTGGATTTTGGACAATTGTCCCATTGCTGTTACTTCAAACTATCTTGTTGCCATTCCCAAAGAAGTTAGCTTGGCTCAACGAGTACCCTGACAAACCAGGGCTGTCACTTGAAAACCTTGAATAACACTTGAATACCTTGTTTTTCCCAACCCTGTTGGTAGGTACCCATATTTCCCACTACTGAAAAGAAATCTGTCTAGAACACTTTGTTTATTTACCTCAGTGGTAAGAATCCCTGACTCATTTAAGAATAGAAAGGAGATTTTTCTCCACTTCTAAGTGTCACCACTAGATTGCGCCAAACTACTAACAAAAATCATGACATTGGGCTGCAGATTCAGGGTGGCAGTTTATTGTATGTAGGCACTAGCCTTGCAAACCTAGCTGCCCCTGCAGAAAAGCTACATCTTCCCTGCCCTCCTTGGAGGCAGAGGAAGTTAGGGTTATTGGAACCACAGAGCAGTCCTAGTAATGGGAGGAGAGTAAATGCAAAAGCTTTTTGTGATGGTGACACCTACTAGGTGACTAGGAACTGGACTAATGACTGCATGCCTGTCCCCTAACAGTGTGGCTTCTGCAGCCACCACGTATTTGTGCCTCCTTTGACCTGTCACTGTGTAGATGGAAGGTGCTCTCTCCTATTGCCAATTCTCTCAGCCACCCAGTTCCCAGCAAGCTAAACACATTATTAAACAATACCTACTCTGATCTGTCACCAATACATTTATGGAAATTGAATAAATTAAATACAAGCCAGGATGGCTGGAAGAAAAAAAATAATCTCAAAATTACAGGATAGCCCATTTTAGAAGTGGAGTGCATATTTTCAAATAATGTTTTCTTCATGATTCATAAGAAAATCCACAGAGATAAAGCACCTCATTTACTGGAGAATTTGGTAAACAACAGCCGCAGTTACATAGCCATTCATAGGAGTAAAACAAACAGAACACATAGTCAAATTACCCATCTAAACTTCATGATGCACATACTTCACAATTATTGCTAGCCTAAGCCACAGCAAAATCCTTAAATGTATACTTTTAAGCCTAGAGAATCAATTTATAGTGGGCTATATATTTCTGTACCAATGTATTTCTATGACTAAACCATTTATAATTTGATGAAATTGCCTAAAACATTGGCCTTGGTTGGTGCGACTTTCCCTTGCTGAATGAAATATACAGATGGTGAGCAGCTCAACCTATTTACAACAGCTGACTTATAATATTTGGAAAGAAATGTGAAATTACCCCTTCACAAAATAAAATGAAAACAGCAATGAAGGGAAAAATAACCCTGTAAACTTTATTACAAGTATATTTTAGTTTAATTCCTAATATTTATAGTACAATAGCTATAAAACATTACCGGTTAAGGTAGCACAGGAAGCTGTTTTACTGATACTGAATTTTGGAAGAACTAGAATTTCTGGTTTGACATATTTAAACTGTTCATTTAAGAAAACATATTAAGCAATATGATATATCAAATGCCTCTCTCAAGACAAATATTCTGCATTAGTTTCATGAGAAGTTACAGAAGCCCTTAATTCCTTGTCACTCCCTAAATAAGCCAGTGGGTCAAATTCTGCCTTTATAACCTATGGTTTCAATGAGAACCTCACCTATGCACTAGCAGAGAAATTTAGGCCACAATTAACAAATCCACACACTCCTAGCCTTCAAAGCACAATACAATTATGTAAATATAAGCCTTAAAATGAGGTTCCACAAGGACATAGGAGTCCATCTATGTGGAGCTCACTGCAGGATCAGTGTCTACAGTAGCATTCACCATATCACAGTAATCGCCACATTGCAAATAAATGAACCACAGGACTGGGAAATTCTGACATTTTACCAAGTTACTAAAACAGCACCTATTGTGATGTGTAACCTAAGTGCTACACTTTTTGATGTAAAACTAGCACAACCTAGCCCATAGTTGGTGATAAATTTGATTTTAGTAAAGCATCTGGAACAGTGTTTCTCCCAATCTGACTTTCAAAATTAGAAATGATTTGAATAGGAATATCTTGTGGATTGAAAACTGGCAGATGGTCATATAAAAACGCATAATGATAAAAGAAAATGGATAAGCATGAGAAGAAGCATGTAACAGCCACTCTAGTGATCAGCATAAGATTCTATCTTACAAAACATCTTCATTAACAATATGGAAGTCAGGGTAAACAACATGTAAATGAAATCTGCTGATAAATTGGGAGGCGCTGTGAACTCCAATGAGGACAGAGAAATAATACCTGGAGAGAATAGAAACGTGCAGAAATAGCATATGAGATTCAGCTTGGCAAACTGCAAGCAATTACATTTGGAGGAATATAATATAAAACAGATATTTATTGGTAGGGAAACACCTAGAAATCAGTATTGCTGAAAGAGACCTTGGTACTGAGAACTATATAATGCTGTCGATCATCTAGCCCCTGGCAGCCTTACATGTAAAGAATAATAACATTATTTCAATCAAAATGTCCTCCTTTCAGCTAAAAAGCCAGCAACAAAGCCACCAGTTTCTCAACAACAAAAATCCAGCACCTACTAAACAAGATAAAAAATATTTCAAGTTCTGAACAATCATACTGAGTTTAATCCCAGGAACTGAAGACAAAATCAGATTGCCCAAATGCAGGACAAAATGTGACCTCTCAGATATCTGAGTCCCAGATTAATTAGGACTTCTATAGACTAGAAGGAACTCAAATGTGAAATTGCAGAACTACTAACTGTAGTTTGTAACCTATCATTTAAATCAGCTTCTGTACCAAATGACTGGAGGATAGCTAATGTGATGCCAATTTTAAAAAGGACTCCAGAGATGATCCTGACAATTATAGGCTGGTTAGCCTGCTTCAGGACCAGGCAAACTCGTTGAAACTATAGTAAAGAACAAAATTTTCAGACACATATATGAACATAATTTGTTGGGGAAGAGTCAAAATGTTTTTTGTAAAGGGTAATCATGCCTCACTAGTATACTAGAATTCTTTGAGGAGATCAACAAGCATGTGAACAAGGGGAATCCAGTGGATATAGTGTACTTAGATTTTCAGAAAGCTTTTGACAAGGTCCCTCATCAAAGGCTCTCACGCAAAGTAAGCTGTCATGGGATAAGAGGGAAGGTCCTCTCATGGATTGGCAACTGGTTAAAAGATAGGAAACAAACAGTAGGAATAAATGGACAGTTTTCAGAATGGAGAGTGGTAAATAGTGGTGTCCCACAGGGGTCTGTACTGGGATGAGTCCTATTCGACATATTCATAAATGATCTGGAAAAGGGGGTAAACAGTGAGATGACAAAATTTGCAGATGATACAAAACTATGCAAGATAGTTAAGTCTCAGGCAGACTGCAAAGAGCTACAAAAGGATCTCACAAAACTGAGTGACTGGGCAACAAAATGGTAGATGAAATTTAATGTTGATAAATGCAAAGTAATGCACATTGGAAAACATAATCCCAACTATACATATATATAGATGGGGTCTAAATTAGCTGTTATCACTCAAGAAAGAGATCTTGGATTCATTGTGGATAGTTCTCTGAAAACATCCACTCAATGTGCAGTAGCAGTCAAAAAAGAAAACAGAATGTTGGGAATCATTAAGAAAGGGATAGATAATAAGACAGAAAATATATTACTGCTATATAAATCCATGGTATGCCCACATCTTGAATACTGTGTGCAGATGTGGCTGCCCCATCTCAAAAAAGATATATTGGAATTGGAAAAGGTTCAGAAAAGGGCAACAAAAATGATTGGGGTATAGAACGGTTGCCATATGAGGAGTGATTAATAAGACTGGGACTTTTCAGCTTGGAAAAGACACGACTAAGGGGGGATATGATTCATAGATTCATAGATTCTAGGACTAGAAGGAACCTCGAGAGTTCATCAAGTCCAGTCCCCTGCCCTCATGGCAGGACCAAATACTGTCTAGACCATCCCTGATAGACATTTATCTAACCTACTCTTAAATATCTCCAGAGATGGAGATTCTACAACCTCCCTAGGCAATTTATTCCAGTGTTTAACCACCCTGACAGTTAGGAACTTTTTTCCTAATGTCCAACCTAAACCTCCCTTGCTGCAGTTTAAGCCCATTGCTTCTTGTTCTATCCTTAGAGGCTAAGGTGAACAAGTTTTCTCCTTCCTCCTTATGACACCCTTTTAGATACCTGAAAACTGCTATCATGTCCCCTCTCAGTCTTCTCTTTTCCAAACTAAACAAACCCAATTCTTTCAGCCTTCCTTCATAGGTCATGTTCTTAAGACCTTTAGTCATTCTTGTTGCTCTTCTCTGGACCCTCTCCAATTTCTCCACATCTTTCTTGAAACGTGGTGCCCAGAACTGGACACAATACTCCAGTTGAGGTCTAACCAGCGCAGAGTAGACTGCGGAAGAATGACTTCTCGTGTCTTGCTCACAACACACCTGTTAATGCATCCCAGAATCACGTTTGCTTTTTTTGCAACAGCATCACACTGTAAAAGCAGCAAAGAATCCTGTGGCACCTTATAGACTAACAGACGTTTTGCAGCATGAGCTTTCGTGGGTGAATACCCACTTCTTCGGATGCACACTGTTGATTCATATTTAGTTTGTGGTCCACTATAACCCCTAGATCCCTTTCTGCCATACTCCTTCCTAGACAGTCTCTTCCCATTCTGTATGTGTGAAACTGATTGTTCCTTCCTAAGTGGAGCACTTTGCATTTGTCTTTGTTAAACTTCATCCTGTTTACCTCAGACCATTTCTCCAATTTGTCCAGATCATTTTGAATTATGACCCTATCCTCCAAAGCAGTTGCAATCCCTCCCAGTTTGGTATCATCTGCAAACTTAATAAGCGTACTCTCTATGCCAATATCTAAGTCATTGATGAAGATATTGAACAGAGATGGTCCCAAAACAGACCCCTGCGAAACCCCATTTGTTATACCTGTCCAGCAGGATTGGGAACCATTAATAACTAATAAGGTCTAATGATAAAGGTCTATAAAATCATGACTGGTGTGCAGAAAGTAAATAAGGAAGTATTATGTACTCCTTCTCATAATATAAAAACTAGGGGTCACCAAATGAAATTAATAGGTAGCAGGTTTAAAGCAAACAAAAAGAAGTATTTTTTTCACACAACGCACAGTCAACCCATAGAACTCTTTGCCAGAGGATGTTGTGAAAGCCATACTATAACAGAACTATAAAAAAAGAACTAGATAAATTCATGGAGGATAAGCCCATCAATGGCTATTAGCCAGGATGAACAGGGATGGTGTCCCTAGCCTCTGTTTGCCAGAAGCTGGAAATGGGTGACAGGGTATGGATCACTTGATGATTACCTGTTCTGTTCATTCCTTCTGGGGCACCTGGCATCGTCCACTGTCAGAAGACAGGATACTGGGCTAGATGGACCTTTGGTCTGACCCAGTATGGCCATTCTTATGGCTCTACCTGACACTTTAACTTGCTCTCAGAAGTGAGCAGGTAGCCAATTCAGAGCATCTAGCCCTAGTATTACCAGCTCAGGGTATTTCACAACCCTCAAGAGGCTGGCCACTGCACTAACTAAAACAAATGGATTTTCTCAAGGGCACCCTAAAATAGAGTTCAGAGTGAATATGTCATGAATGAAACACAGCCACAGAAATGACCAGTGCAACTTCGGGCCCAAGTGCAGACACAACATGACAGAGCAGAGAAGTAACAGTTCATTTCTACAAGGTTTTCATGGAAAATAATCTGGAATACTGTATTGGAATATGGAGCACCTTGTCTTCAGAAAGGCATTGACAATCAGGCAGAAGTCCAGAGAACAGCTACAAAAAAATGATTAGGGCAATAGAGGGACTGATTTAGGAGAAGAGATTAAAAGGATTAAATATGTCTACAGTAGCTTTGCCATGATGAAGGAAATGTGGAAACTAATTATACATGTATCTGAACTATGAAAACATCAGGTACGGAGAGGAATTATTTAGTGTGTTGCAATGGAGAGTATAAACAATGAAATCCATACACAAGTAAAATTTAGGCTGATAATCAGGAAAACTTTTATGACTGGGAGATCTATTAACCTTTGGAATACTTTCTCCAAGGGAAATTATAGAATTCCCATCATTTAGGATCTCTGGAACAAGCAGTAGAAAAAATGTGCTATAGGGAATAACCCTTCACTTGAATGGGGAATGGACTATAGTGACTAATAAATCTGTTTTGTCTTTAAATTTCTCTTGGTCTGATCCTGAACCCATGAGTTCAGAGGCTCTAAAGATGAGCGAGAAGTTTGTGGTTATTGTCCAGGAGGGAGAAAGTCACAGTTTTCATGCTCTACAGAGCCCTGAATATCCTGTGCAATAAGAATAGAAGAAATGCAGATCATTGGAGTGAACAGGTTACTTAACAACTAAAGGGACATGGTCACTCTTATGGAAGAGTCCTGCATACTCACTACAATATTCACAATGAACTGACAAAAACATTTTCCTCTCACGATTTATCAGTAATTCAACAGACATTAAGAGAATTCTCCTTTTTTAGGCCTTGATTCAGCAAAGCCTTTAAACACCTGCTTAGTTTTAAGCATCTGAATAATGTTATCTCTAGTCATTGTAGCACCTGAGCACACTGAAGTCAATGTGACTAACCAAGTGGAGTCAATGGTACTTAAAGTTCAGCACATCCTTAAGTATTTTGTTGAATCAGAGCCTTAAAGCTGGCTATTGCAGTGGCTATTTCAGAATATGATGGACAGTATCACGCGCTACAATATTCTATACGAGTGGTACAAAGCACTGAATTTTAAGTAATATTTCTAGGGTGTTAAAAGTTATTGGCTTTACATTATTTTAATGTAAGAGTATTCCTTATATCCACGGCCATTTCATATTACCTCAGTTTTCAAAGCATGATTGTTATTATTGGGTATTTGTAATCTTTCAAAAAGCTGTGGTACCACCCTGTGGTAGCTTTTCAGATGACAGTAACCATGATGCCTAAGACTGTGAATTAAACTTTAAAAATGGTATTAAAACAACTAATGGTTGTTGTGATCAGAGTTTTGAGCTGGCTTATGAATGGGCTAGCTTTCTCTCTATGGAAAAATGTTTTTCTGCTTTTTGAATTATTAGAGGCAAGTTAAACAAAATGGGAATTGGGTCCCTAACTCACTTAAGCTCCTCTGGAAAGTAAAGAATCACACCAGTGTGTAATTTATGCATGTGAGAAATCCAAGTGAGTTACTTGTGCACAAATTTTAGAAGGGTCAGGCCTTGCTAACCAGATAGAAGAGAGAGAAAAATCTGATTTGTAAAATATTCACATCCAATTGAGGCTGGCTACCAGTTCACTCACTTAAGAAGCTTCCCTTTATGCAAGAGAGATTGACCAATAAATATTCAAACAGATAAGACAAGAGGGAAAGCAGTTCCGCCCTCACTTTCTCTAGGAGCGCCATACCAAAAGGGATTCTAGAACAACAAAAAAGAGTTTTTAATAAGGCACACAATAGACTCTCCCTCTCAGAAGGAATGTTTCTCCTCCAAATGCACTCGCTTTCAATAGCTGTTTAAGAGAGTATCCCCACCACAACATTCCAAATGTTTCAACTTGTCATATTTTCACATTCCATTATCGATTACATTTGCAATTTACCTCAGACCACTTAGAATCATAGAATCATAGAATTCAAGATCAGAAGGGACCATTATGATCATCTAGTCTGATTCCAAGATTATCCCTAATCTCCACTCCTTAAAGTTTTAAGCGGTCCCACTTCTTCCTTCTTGGTTCTTCCTATTTATATGGCTAAAAAACCTTTTGCTATTGGTTTTAATCCCCTTCGCTAGGTCCATCTCCACCCGTCGCTTTGCCTTTCTCACTGCATCCCTACACCCTCTGACCTCAATAAGGTAGGTTTCTTTGCTGATCCCTCCCATTTTCCACTCCCGGTACGCTTTCTGTTTTTTCTTAATGACCCCTCTAAGACGCTTGGTCATCCAGCTCGGTCTAAAACTGCTACCTACGAGCTCCTGCAATTTCAACCTGAAGTAACCCCAGGCGTCATCTACCTTTAGATTCCTAAATATGTTGGTCCAGTCCACTTCCCTAACTAGTCGTCTTAATTTAGTAAAGTTAGCCCTTTTGAAATCGTAAACCCTAGTCTCAGATGCAATATTGATTATCCTCTCATTAATTTTGAAACGAATTAGCTCATGATCACTCGAGCCAAGGTTGTCCCCTACAACTATTTCCTCAACAAGGTCCTCATTACTCACCAAAATCAGATCTAAAATGGCATCCCCCCTCGTCGGTTCAGCAACCACTTGATGGAGGAATTCATCAGCTATCACGTCTAGGAAAAGCTGAGCCCTATTGTTATTACTAGCATTTGTTTCCCAATCTATATCTGGGAAGTTAAAGTCTCCCATGATCAAGCAGTTCCTATTAGTGTTTACCTCCTTAAAAACATTAAAGAGCTCTCTATCCGTCTCCAAGCTAGATCCTGGCGGTCTATAGCACACCCCAATCACTATCCCGGGTGAGGCTCTGGTAGTTTTCTTCCCTAATGTGACCATTGCCCACACAGACTCCGTATTAACCATTGCATTGCTAGTTATTTCATTACATTTCACCTCATTATTGATATACAATGCTACTCCCCCACCTTTACCTTTGCATCGGTCTTTTCTAAACAGCACATACCCTTCCATACCTGTACTCCAGTCATGGCTATCGTTCCACCATGTTTCGGTTATTCCTACGATATCCGGTTTCAATTCTCGGACCAGGAGCTCCAGTTCCTCCATTTTATTACCTAAGCTTCTCGCATTGGTGAACAAACATCCTACCTTTTGCTGTTGGGCTCCTCTCACTCTTCTCACCCCGCTCGGTAGGGACACAGTACTACCAGTATGACCTGTCGATCTAGTATCTGTCCCCCCCCTCTTCCTTACACCTAACCGTCCCCCTCTGGCTATATCTGTTGTTATCTTCTTGTTCTCACTCCCAATGTATAAATTTGGCGTGGAGTGCACCAGGGCCTCTCCCAACCGTCTCCCCAGTGTCTAGTTTAAAGCTCTTTTAATCAGGGACAGTGCGGTCCTCTAACCTATCCCCCTTTCATTCCTATCTTCCTGTGGTTCCCTCGCTGGCTCTCCTTTTCCTTGGCCTGCTTCTCACAGTCACATGCTTCCACCGCCCATCCTCCTCGTCTGGTGGTCCCCCCTCACTGGCCTTGGCCCCTGCTCCCACCTGTGCCCCTGGGCGTTCCCCTTCGGTTACTGCCTGCCATTGCTCCATCAGCTGCTCGAACCCCCTTCTATTCTCTATCAGGGTTTCTACCTGCAGCTCTAGGCCCTGGATCTTTTCCTCCAGCAGCTCTATTAGGCGACACTTCATACATACATAGTACTGCTCTGGGTCCCCTGCTAGAACCAGGTACATACCGCAGCTGCTGCATGCTCTCATCCTCGGTGTCACTTAATGGGAGCTGCTTGATCATTTTTCCTCTTTTTCCATTTCAAATTTTTAGCAAACACATTCTAAAAGTTTGCACAGGGATTGTTTTACAGCTATTAGAATGTTATCTAGGGACATGCACTGAACATATTGGGGGTTTGTTGTGAATTGTGTTAGCTTTATTTAGTTGAGCTATTGATTCTGGGACTGTTGGGACTCTCATACAGTTAATCTTCTAGGGCATATACACAGAAACGCTTTACATAAAAATACATGCTTTTTCTTTTACATGGGATGCTCGCTATATTTCCAATTTTGCCACATTT
Organism: Mauremys mutica; assembly: GCF_020497125.1. Lineage (NCBI taxonomy): Eukaryota > Metazoa > Chordata > Testudines > Geoemydidae > Mauremys > Mauremys mutica. The sequence goes on along the minus strand of NC_059079.1, from coordinate 48,892,963 downwards.
ATTTATGCTGAATAGTACCTCAGGTCCAAGTAGTATTAAAATCAACAGGACTGCTTGCAGATAAAGTGCAATGCTACATATACAACCATTAGAGCAAATGGACTTGTATGAATTTATAGCAGATATATTATCAGTAAGGACTGAACTTCCAAGGTTGAACAGTTCTGTTCAAATAAGCATCTACATTTATACAAGCTTGAGACATGTGCACGTGCAATAATGCATAATTTTGGAATGCTATTACTGGGCTTCACTGAGGACTCTATATTCAAATACTGGAACATAGAAAGTCTATTATGGGCTACAAATCAGTGGAATTCTTAAAGGGACAATATGTTCTGCACTGTACAAATATGGAATTTTAATCCTCCCAAGGGTGGAATTCAAAGAAAGCTGTTTGAACTTACTGGATGACCAAGGGGCTAGCACAAATTATGCAACACCTAAACTCACAAAATAGGGTGTAAGTGATACATAGGCCTTTTGCTGGTCCTCTGCACAAAAGTGAATTTCATCCATGAGAAAAGCCACATCATTAACTAGAATATATGCAATAAAATACTTGCTTTGTAGATACAGTATATTTTGGAAATGTTAATAGGATTAAATGTGCATAGGGATGCAATACTGATTGTTCTATGTCATAACCATTCAATTGTGAGATGAGCGATATCCCTATTCAACAATTTTCCTTTGTCATATTATTTAATTATGACCTCCAGATAATTGAAAACAATATAATGGAATGAGAGGGTACTGAGAATTCAGCTAAGCACAAAAAGATTGTATCCCATTTTCATTAAGATAATATACAATTAATTCAAGAAATGGACTCAGATATTGAAGTCAATGGGGCTATTCACATTTCAGGTTAAGCATGTGTATAAGTGTTTACAGGACTGGATCCCAGAAGGTGCATGAACTATCCTATTTTCCTGCAGTACAGACTCTAAAAATCCTTTCCCCTCCGAACCTCAGATGAATTCTAGGGAGAACAAACATAGAGTAACATCTTTTGAAACTTCTAAGTTCATATTTCTAGCAAATATGATTCTCTACCACTTCATTGGGAACAAGAAACAATAGACTCTGTGAATGAATTAAAAAATAGGTAATGTATTATAGATCTAGGGCAACATTTTCAAAAGTATCAAAGTGACATAGGAGCCTAAGTCCCATTTAAAACCATTAATAAGTCATTAGGGACACTAATTAAGTTGTTGAATAAATTGTCTTATAAATTTTTCTGCCTCCAGCATCAGCTAAGGTTGATCATAATTGTTCTCCCTTTTTTTTTTTTTTTTTAGAGAATTTCCTTTCTAGTGGATAAGGCATAGGACTGGGAGTCGGCAGTCTTGGATTCTAGTCCCAGCTCTGGTACTAATTTGCTGTGAATTTGGTTGTCAACTAATCAATCTGTGCCTCAGCTTAAATATCTGAAATAGTGCGGAAAAGTCATCTACTCGTCTTTGTAAAGAATTTAGGGCCAGATAAGGAATTTTTGAAAATCCCACTAGGTGACTATCTGCATCTTTAGGCTCCAAATATATGTAAAAATCTGGCCTTTGGAGATCAATGGATACAAAAAGTGCTAATGTATTGTCCCCTGGGGATACTAGATCACCATTCCACCATCAAACATTTAAGCAGAGAGACTGAGATCTATGAATTGGCCCCATAATTTGAATTAATATATATACATAAATTTAAAATTTCTGAGTTTGGGCTGCCTGCCTTCAGGATATTAACATGCTCATTGATGTGGAGGTTCCTCAAATCCAGTGAATGTTCCAAACATTATATTTAAGAAAACTTTATATTTGTGAAAACTTTGATCGCTAATGCCAATCTCCACTTTAAAAAACAAGATGTTCTAAACTGGTAGTGACATCTTTTGAAGGGGTGTAATATATGTGAATATATATCCATTTCTATTACAGAAACCAGATTAAGTGTTTCATGTTCACAAAAGAAAGCATAACCATCTGAAGATTTTGCATCTAAAATCAGTGGAGTTACACCAGAATAAAAGTGAAGTAACGAGTGCGGGGAGAGACACAGGCAATGACTATGATTGGAATGATGGTTGTCACAAAAGGCAAACTGGCAATACTGGAACTAAAGAAAATGGAGATTTTGTTTCAGACAAAGTGTGCAAGCTGTGGCAGTCAAAGCTGATTGATCTTGATTTAGCAGAGGCCTGTCTGCATAGAAAACATTAAAGATTAGAGATTCTTACAAGAGCTTAATTGTTAGATCAAATCTTGAAGGACATGTGCAGGACCAAAGACTCTGACATGAAAGTCTAGAAGCAGGCAGCTTTTCCTGTTTCCCTACAGAGCTCTCTTTTGTAAACTTCTCCTCCTTAGATTTACCCTTTAAACTAGGACAAAGAGACTTTACAAGTGGAGGCACAGGACACAGCAGCACGCAGAAAGGAAGTAGTTGTACCACAGTCCCATCAAACAAATGGCTCTAATGCAGGGGTGGGCAAACTTTTTGGCCCAAGGGCCACATCGGGGAACAGAAATTGTATGGCGAGCCATGAATGCTCACAAAATTGGGGTTGGGGTGTAGGAGGGGGTGTGGGCTCTGGGGTGCGGCTGAGGGTTTGGGGTGTAGGAGGGTGCTCTGGGCTGTGACTGAGCGGTTTGGACAGCGGGAGCGGGATCAGGGCTGGGGCAGGGGTGTGGGAAGGGGTGCAAGTTCCAGCTGGGAGTGCAGGCCCTGGGGATGAGAGATTTGGGGTAAAGGAGAGTGCTCTGGGCTGGGATCGAGGGGGTTGACGAGCGGGAGGGGGACCAGGGCTGGGGCAGGGGTTTGGGGCATGGGGAGAGGCTCAGGAGTGCAGGCTCTGAACGGCACTTCCCTCAAGTGGCTCCTGGAAGCAGCGGCATATCTCTTCTCCAACTCCTATGTGGAGGAGCAGCCAGGTGGCTCTGCACCCTGCCCCATCTGCAGACACAGCCCCTGCAGCTCCCATTAGAGAGCGTAGAAGGCAGAGTGAGGTAATGCTGCGGCTTCTGGGAGCCCCATGGTGCAGCCCTGACCCTGCGCCCCAGCTAGAGCAAGGCTGAGCCGCATGGTGTGGCCCCCGACCCAGTGCCCCGGCTGGAGCCTCAGAGCGGGACCATGCCACATGGTGCAGCCCTGACCCAGTGCCCCGGCTGGAGCCGGGCTGAGCCGCGCGGTGCGGCCCTGACCCAGTGCCCTGGCTGGAGCACCAGAGCGGGGCCATGCCACACGGTGCAGCCCTGACCCAGTGCCCCGGCTGGAGCGGGGCTGAGCCGCGTGGTGCGGCCCTGACCCAGTGCCCTGGCTGGAGCGCCAGAGCGGGGCCATGCCACACGGTGCAGCCCTGAGCCAGTGCCCCGGCTGGAGCGTGGCTGAGCCGCGTGGTGCAGCCCCCGACCCAGTGCCCTGGCTGAGCCTCGGAGCGGACCCGAGTTGCATGGTGTGGCTTTTGGGCCGGCTTAAAATGGCTCATGGGCCGGACTTTGCCCACCCCTGCTCTAATCTATTCTCCACTGGATCCTAGGGGGCAATGGCACTTACAATAGCAAAGTGGCCTTCTTTGACCTAAAAGGTGATCTTGGAGTCTTAGGGAAAGAGCTACATTTATTCCATGGTTTGTTCAGAATTGATACAGTATAACAGAGACCCTGGGAGTAGATAATTTCCTTTACTGAACATTCACCACCTTCTACAAAGAATGAAGCACAACGGGGAAATATCTTCTTTGCTTTTTATATGTTATGGGGGAACATTATGGAGACTCAGGGCCCTGACTCCTCTTCTAAGGACTATCACTTCCTTATCTGCTTTAATAATAAGATTACCACTATTCTAGATTCTGAGTCTGATTCAACCTATAGGAAGCAAATGGAGGCAAATTCAACCATGCAGGTGGAGGAAACCCCTCAGGAGGCTCTTGAACCTTTGAATCTTTTTTTAAACACACATAGGTAGGGAGCCAGAAGTGGTCAGAGATGAATTGGAGCATTTACTCATGTCTGGGATTGGGAGCTTGTTGCCAGGTGCCTCTGAGTGGTAGATGGAGGAGGAGGTTGGCTAGGCGATGGAGCCAGAACCTGGCCTTGTGACAAAGTGAAAACCATGAGGTGCAGAATCCCTTGCTACTTTAGGGACTCATGCATGCATGCCTGGGAATGGGCCACCAGAGGCTGCAACTCCTACATCTGCAGCCCAGGCTTGTTTCCAAAGTGCCAGTGAGGATGGTGGAAATGAGAGAGGAGCAGGAAAGAGATGAAGGTGTGTAAGAAAGGGAGCTCCCATCAAATCTGAGAGTCAGTGGCCTAAATATACCCTCATAGAGTAGAGTGGCTGAGCGCAATTGTCTACTGTGACACAGATGCAGCAAACTGAGGCTAAGATTCAGTTCCAGGTCTAACAGAGGAGAGCATTTTGGGTACTAAAATGGACAAATGGCCATGGTTAACCCATCAGTCATACCCCAGTCCAAAGAGTCCCTTCCATTTGTAAAAAAGGGTAACATACAGTTATGTTCACCTAACACTTCCCATTACAAGTCCCTGATATCTGTTCCTTATAACTTCGCCAAACTTTAAGCATTTTGAGACGTTCTAGTCCCTCCGTGTTTTGACTTGAAGTTTGACAGGACAGTCACACTGGTGTCAAAGATGTGTCTTTTGCCATTCCCATGAAAATCTGCCCAAATTTAGCATAGCTATGAGTCTCTGAAAATTCTCTATTTGCATCAACTCAATAGAGACTTTTTAGAGTATGGCTGCTAAATTCACCAAAGGTTCAGTCTGCACTGAGCATGGTCCAACCCAAGGATACTGGGGCTTAGCAGTACCGTCCCTGCAATTTCTCCTCCTGGCTGCCAAGGGCAACTGTGGGGCTGAGCACAAAAACCGAAAGGGAAGAGACTGTCTCTCCTGTGCTCTGCAGCATGGAGGACACAGAAGAAGCAGCTTGAATTGAATATGGAGGGGTGAGAAACAGGGATGGCGAGTTATATGGGCCTGTGGTGCCGGGGGTCCAGCAAATTCAGGACCTGGGGACCAAGCTCCACCAATGTTTGGGGCCATGTCTCTCCCCTAGCCCTACCTGCCGCCCCAAGGCGCCTCCCCCAGAACATCCCCCGACCCCATCTGCTGCCCCCCACGCACTTCCCCCGAGCATCCCTGCAGCTCCATGCTAAGATCCCTTGCCAGCCGCTGCCGGCTACAAGGGTGCAGTGCCGGGGGCAGGCTGAGGCAACTTCTGCACCTGTGGAGGGAGGAGGAGAATGGTAGTTTCCCCTCACCCACACACAGGCAACTCCAAGTTGACTCCGAGGGGAGGGTCTTATCCTGGCTGGACCTCCTGAGCAGCAGCTTGGGGGAGCTTGGGTGAGTGTCATGCCGGGAGGAGCCTGGAAGGGGGCCCCCTTTCCCCTCTCCCCCAGAGCTCACTGCTGTTGGTGGGGAGAGGGCTGAGGGGAGGAGTCCTCTCTGGCCTCCCACCCCAACTCTGGGGCAGCCTGCCTGCTGCACCTCAAACTCCTCATCCCCAGCCCAGCCTCATGGCCCACACTCTCTCCTGCATCCCAACCCTCTGTCCCAGCCCAGAGCCCACACCCAGCACCCAAACCCCCTCCCAGAGCCAGCACCCAGCACCCCAACCTCCTCCAGCACTCCACACTCCCTCCTGAACCCCAACCCTATCCTAGCCCAGAGTCTGCACTCAGCACCCAAACTCTCTCCCAGCGCTCACACCCCCTCCTGCACCCAAAATCCCTCCCAAAGCCCACACCCCACAACCTCTCCTGCACCCCAACTCCCTGGCCCAGCCCAATGTCTGCACCCAGGACCCAAACTCCATCCCAGAGCCTACACCCCTCCTGCACCCAAACTCCCTCCCAGAGCCTTAGATAGGTGGGTGGGGGGACTGGACTTGGACCTGTCCTGGGCACCACCAAAAATTATACAAACCTGCCGCCGCTGGAATGGTGGAGAAAGGGAGAGAACATGAGCCAGAGCATGGGAAGATCAGACTGGGAGGGGCTCGGGGTATATAGGTACTCATCTAGAGGAAGGAGAAGCCATGGAGCAGAGGCACAGGAACAGGACATGGGACCAAAGGATCTATAACCACTAGACACCTACCAGAACCTGGAATGGAAACCATGAGTCCCGATTCACTACATTCCTCTGCTATCAGGAAATAGCTGTGAAACTCAGTAGCAAAGTGTGCGCCTCATCCCTTTTAGTGGTTGAGCCATATAGAGGATAACAACCTACTACTCTGTTAGTTCAAACTCTATCAGTTAGTGCTGTGGATCTAAAGGACCTAAGTTACAGACCAGTATGGTTACACGTGATAAAAATTCTGTTTTCTCAGGGTTGTTTTTTCTTTAAATAAGAAATTACATTAACAAACTCCATTAATAGAAGTGAGATTACAAAATCAAGCACTCAGAAATTAAGAAGTGCCTGAATTATGGTTGCTGTATAAAAAGCTGTCATTATTTTATGAGGTACAAACACTTTTAAAAAAGACAAGTAAACTGGCTCTGTGAAGGGAATAGAGTTTTACATGAATACTTTTTCTCATGCAAGGAAGCACTCACCAGCATGTGTAAGGGTAGCACAATCTAGTCCTTAGTCAGAGAAAATCCTGTTACTTGGATTTGACAGTCTTCACTTATCAAATTTCAAAGGATTTCTATCTGATTTACCCTATACTGCATTTTTAGATTTTATAATAATTTAAAATAAAATTTAGTTAGAGCGCCTGATATATCTGCATTACTATTAACATACAAAAGAATCTGCATTTTGTTATCAACAAAAGTATAACCTCCTTGCTGAGGACCCACTACATCATGAAATGTGTAGTTCTCTTTTAAAAGTGATAAGAAAAATATTTCTCTCTGTTTAATTTAACACTCTTTTCCCTTGATATTACATTTGCTTCTTCTTATGATCATTTGCTCCTAGATTACTTAATGTTCTAGAGGTAATAGGATTTGTGTATTCATTCACCTGACCTCTAGTTGGAGATACGGCACATTCAGAAGACTAGCAAGCTAAGGGTGGAGTGCTAGTGCTGAGAATCCAAAGAACTCAGATCCGCTGCTTCTAAGGTAGGCTACAGAATCACTTATAAAGGAGGAGCATATGGACTCTGCCACTCTTAGTGATCAGAGAACTCCAAGAAGGAGCTACCTATTGATACAAGTCTGATCAGTGAGTGGACAGTTCCAGGTGAGAAAATTTAAGAGCTTTGTAGTTTGTTTTTTTTACTATGTACTCTTACCAATCTCAGTATTCTTTAATGAACAGGGCAGGGTCAAATGGGAAATAAATGGCACTCTGCACAGGGAAGAATTTCACCCAGTGTGAAAAGAAAAAGCATTAAAAGTGTGCTCTGTTCAACGTAATATACTATTTGGGGATTGTTGAGAGTTAGATGTCCATAGAGGTGAAATACCAATTGTTCTGTGGTGTATTCATTCAATTGTGAGATGAGTGATATCCCTCTTCAATTAAAGCAGCAAAGAGTCCTGTGGCACCTTATAGATTAACAGACGTATTGGAGCATGAGCTTTCGTGGGTGAATACCCACTTCATCTTCAATTAGTTTCCATTGTTGGGTTTACTTAATTAATTATGACCGCCAAATAACTGTCCAAATTTAAAAGGCCCAAAAATGTCTTAATGCAAATCAGATCCTTCTGCCTCTCCCTGGGGCTGTTCCCCATTCTGTATTTGAGGTTCAGCCTGCAGCCCACTGATAGGGGGGGAACCCAGTCACATCACTAACTCTGGGTTCTGGCCCAGGGCCCTGTACCACACAGTTAGGTCATCTGCTTTACTCTTATTCCAGTTTTCCCTTTACCACTCCTGGCCTCACATCTTTACTTCCCCTTCCAGGTCTCCCAGTCTCTTCCCTGTTTGATCAGGATCACTCCTGGGCCTCCCTGCCTGGAGAGCTTTCCTCACTCTTTCTGCTTTGTCATAGTTAAGGCTACGATTTATTCACAGGTATTTTTAATAGAAGTCATGGACAGGCCATGGACGATAAACAAAACTTCACAGCCGGTGACCTGTCTATGAAATATTAAAAATACCTCTGATTAAATCTGGGGAGAGGGGCACTGGGGCCAGTGCTGGGGAGGCATCTGGGGGAGTGCTGGTAGGGGGGAGTGCCCAGAGCCAGTGGCACCAGCTGTCTGGCCCAGCAGAGCATGGCTGCTCCAACTGGCTGGCCAATGACCGCTGCCAGGGGCTGCTCCAGATGAATGGCTGGGGATCGCTGTCCATGGCTGCACGAGCAGTGGTTGGTGTGGCTATCCCAGGGGCCACCTGAGCAGCTGGTCCCAGAGCCAGCTACTGGCCACCCCAGGCTGGTATTAAACTCCCAAGGTTACAGCTTCTCTCTGACCTTGGATGGGTAGATGCTGCCACCAGCCAAATGCAAAAAACCCCTTTGAGCCCAGGAAGGTGCACTTGGGAATTCCTCCCTGTGGGGTACCCTCATGCCCTTTCACCCCCCTCCACCCCCAGGGAAGAGCTGAGAAAGAAAACAAAGGAAGTCAGCTGTTGCTACCAGCTAATTAAACAACATATGCACAAACCTCTTAAGACACAAAAACCCAATCCTGTTCTTAAAAAAAGGTAAATTTTATTAAAAAACAAAAAGAAAGAAAATACATCTGGAATGTAGTCTATTGCTAGATTTAAAAAAGAGTGAATATAATTGTAAGCAGAGTCAGGATGAGCCCCACCCTGACATCTGGTGGTAAATTATGGGGAGTGCGGAAAGTGTTGCATTGGTATTTCGGTTATTTGCATGGGCACTCCCACCCCACTTAGCATACCGCAAAGCAGCATGGGATGGTTACTTTCACAGCTGTGGGAGCCCCCAATTTCGTTGTTATTGGGGCAGGAGGAATGAAATGTTGTCACCCTGATTGGGTAAATGGGGAACTACAAAATTGTCTTGTGATGGGGGGTTTCATTGTCAGCTGGATAGCGCTTGCTAGATGGGGCACATGGGTTCCAAAACCCATTGAGAGGAGAGAGGCTGGGGGCCAGTATCTGTACTTGGTGGTGCAGGCTCCTTGTGTGAGCCAGAAGCACCAGTTCCACCTGTGCCTCTCTCCACTGTGGAATGTCAGAGTTAACTTTTGATTCCCTTAAGAATCTAGATGCAGGTTACTGAGCTGAATTCACTGGGGCTCCCCTACTATGAGCTGAAATCACTGAAGAGCTGGACTTGCTGAGCTGGACTTACTGAGCTGAGAGCACTGTGCTAATGAGTGGAGCTGAAATCACTGAAGAGCTGGACTTGCTGAGCTGAGAGCACTGTGCTGATGAGTGGGGGAGCCTGAAGCAATACTGGCAGAGCAGAGTGGAGCAGTTTGTGCAGCCACTGGGTGAGTGGAGCTGAGCAGCTCGTGAGGACGGCTGGAGCGGATCACAGGACAGCTGGTGGACCAGAGCAGCTGGCAGAGTGGAGCAGCCCACAGAGTAAGCGGAGCTGAGCTGTTTGCGGGGACGACTAAGGGAAGCAGAACCCCACGAAGAGGCAGGGCAGCTGGCCCCGAACCACGTAAGGTGCCCCTTTCTACCTAGGCTGGGGAGGGGGACCTCTGCAAAGAGACTCTTGAACTCTGGGCTGCCTGACCCGGGACAGAGACTTTTGAATTGTGGGACTTTTGGGACTGTGGGTGATTTAGGGGGGTTGCTGGACTCAAGGGCCCAGAGAGAAGGACACGGCCCAAGTTGCTGGGGTGGGTCTTTGCTCACGGTTTGACCTATGAACTCCAGTTGAGGTATTTTCCAAATTTCATGCTTGTTGTTGTTTATCTTATGTAATTAAACCTTTTCTGCTACACCAAGAGTCTGTGCTTGCGAGAGGGGAAGTATTGCCTCCTTGAGGCGCCCAGGGGTGTGTGTAAGACTTTCCCAGGTCACTGGGTGGGGGCTCGAGCTGGTCTGCATTACGTTGTGGGGAAGGGACCCCTAGGTATTGAACCTGGCCCTTGCTGCTATCGTTTCAGCCTGGCAGAGGGGTTACATAATAATTAAGCATCAAGAATGGTTTTCTTGAGGTCCAGCTTAAAGGTTACAAGCAAAACAAAAGCACCTGGGTTTAGCACAGAGGAGTCCACAAGCCATAAAGAAATAAAAGAGATAAACCTAATCACGTCTTCCTAGACATTCCCTGATCTACTTACATATCTGGGGTTTCAGAAAAGTAGTTTCAAGGTATGATTTTTCATACCTGGTTTAAAGCTTCTTACAGCATCGCTACTCTGTCCCCCGTCTCCAGAGAACAACAACAGACAGACCGAGGGAAAGTTTTTTCCCAATTTTAAAAAGTTCTAGCCTCCCCATTGACTCTTTTGGTCAGGTGCCCACTCCCTTCCTTTTACCCATGGCTTTTTTTAACCCTTTACAGGTAAAGCAAGGAGAGAACAGCTACTAACAGGGATTTTGTAGCTAACTGGCTGGCCGGGTGTCCATAAAAGGGAGCTCTTCTCTCCCTCTCCCCCCCCCCCCCATCACAACATTCAAGTAGTAGTCAGGGATTTCCCAGCTACCAGAAAACTCAGAAGTCACAAGATCATGGTCCACACACACACATGCTCATGTAACCAGAGAAATTCCAAACCATGCTAAAGGATAGCATCACTCCACTTAGGTTAAGGAGTTGAGGACCTGGTGAACCATTATCATCATACTCTATCTACAGCCACTGACATTCTGACCTCCAAATGGCCCCTCCTACCTCACTAAACACATTGTTTCTCAGATAGCGTACACCAGATGAAGGGGAGGGATGCAAACTTGAGCATCTGTATAAGAACACCAGGTTGAAACCTAAAGACTTTCTCCAAGACTTTGCGGAGTCAGATTACAGGCCAAAATAACTTTACTCCCTACCTCCTTAGAAGCTGCCAAATCGCACCCTAACAAGCTATTCAGGTTGGCAGAACCCAGCACCAGGCTCGGTGAAGAATTATCCTATTGTGCTGAAGAGACCATCTACATTTAAGAAGACTTATCAGACTGCGTGGATCTGATCCCCCTATGCTGGCCAGAAAGCAGCCTATCTTTATTCCTTGAGTACAGCCCATTTACAGCTTGTAAGTACTAGGGTAAAGCTGAGGAATTCAAGGACCTGAGCATGAACACCAAAGGGTTGGTTCGAGACGGGACGGTCTGCCATAGGAGATGCAGGTGGCATTATTAGAGAGACAGGAGGCTATGTATGCAAGCACAGGGACAGAGCCAGGGGCAACAGAGGTTGTGTCTATAAAAAAAATTCAGAAAATCTACTGTCATTCCCTAAGACTGGGTGGCACTCCACTAGTGATGGGGCAGCAAAAAATCTAGAGCCGGCCCTGCCGGGTTCCCTCAGCCGCTGGAGCCCCGGGCCCTTTAATTTGACCCTGAGGGCTCCCAGCCACCTCTTTAGCTGGGAGCCCCTGGTTGATTTAAAATAAAGTATCACCTCCCCACCCCCAACCTTCCTTTTTGGCCCACAGCTGTTTTGGTGGGGCGGCGCTGGGGAAGGAGGGTTTGTTTCCACAGGGCTGGGCGGCCCTGGGGAGGGGTGTTTCCTCAGGCTGGGAGGTTTCAGCCCTCAGCTGTTTTCTTTGGAGGAATGTGGCCCTCACCGCTTTACGAGTTGTGCAGGCCTGCCCTACACACATGCACATTTGTTCAACCCCTCCCCATGACATATCCACTCCACATGGTGATGTCAAGATAGTGCTGTCATCACTAGGATTTACATTCCCTCCCTCCCTGGTGATGATTTTAGCAACACCACATTAGAAACTCTTCTGTTCTTACCACTCAATAATGATTTCATCATAGTTAACACACTAATGTACTGGCTTGTGTCTCATTTGTGTATATGAATGAAATATTCTCAAACTTTACATCTCATAACTATATGTTCCGTAATTAATCTGTGTTCCATAATAAATTATGTGGGGTTACTCATATGAATAGGCAATCCATAATGTGGTGCATAAAATGACCCCAATGCTGTTAATGAATCCTGTGTGTTAATATATGTGAGAATACGGTAAAACAAAAATATTTTCTAAAGCTAAACCAAAAGTATGTGCTTTGTATTATACACGAAAGGCCACAAAACTCTGGAGAGGGAACACATTCCCAAGGGAAATGACCTGAGAGGAAAGAGCCCTGTTGCTTGAATTCTGTCCTTAGAACCAGATACAGAAGCAGCCCATTTTATTTTAACTTAGAATATATATTTTGAGGGGATATAGTTTGAGAAGCCCTCTCATCTTTAATAACCTCTAGGGAACAGTGAGCAGCAGATAAACTTCATGGGCTGTTCAACACAAAAGAAATTCTATTAATTGTAGCAATCCATCGCTGTCTTCTTCATACCCACCAGCAGAGGTCACACTTACTCCTCAACTCAGGTCACAGATGCATGCTTTCAGCCCCACATTGAAAAAAATGATAGTGTCTCACCCTCTGACATGACACTGTGATCTTCACTCCCCAGGTGCTAACTCCATCTGCCAGAATAGCTGCCTTCCCTCCCTCCATCCTAAAGGGATGAAACTTCATTTGGACAAATAGTTTCATGATCAAATCCCAACTTGGTCCCTATATACAGATCACTTGCTTGTTTCAGGCTAGGTTCAGCTTAGTTGAACAAATCATTTGTCCAGCTATAAATGTAACTGGAAGCTCACTAACCTTTCAAAGTGTATGTATGCCCTAACTTATAAGCAGAAGTTACTTGGGGGGGCGGGAGGCAGGGAAGGATGAACTGGAATTATTCATTATATCCAGTTTGAATGCAGCTATTCAGACAATTCAGTGCCTGTATGCTCGCTGAAGTGACAGCAACAGGGAGGTTTGTGGCAGCTTTCATGTCTGAATTTGAACAGACACCTTTCTGTACTCTCACCACTAGAGGGTACATTTGTATCACTGAAAATCAGATATCCAGCCAAACCACATTTGGATAAAACCTTGGATTCCTATTCGTGGCTGTGTCTACACTATGGCGGGATCGACGCTGCTGTGATCAATACACCAGGGGACAATTTAGTCGGTCTCATGAAGACCTGCTAAATTGACAGCAGAGTGCTCTCTGGTTGACTCCAGTACTCCACTGGGAAAGAGGGAAGTAAGGTAAGTCAACAGGAGAGCGTCTCCCGTCGACACAGCACGGTGTAGACACCGCAGTAAGTCAACGTAAGCTATGTCGACTCCAGCTACGTTATTCATGTAGCTGGAATAGCATAATTTAGGTAGACTTACCACGTAGTGTAGACATAGCCTCAGATAATCAGTTCAGTCCTGCAGTCTGTACTCAGGAAAAACTCCCATTGAAGTCCATGGAACTTTTGCTTGCATAAGAACTGTAAGAATGGGTGAAGTATACTTGTCTCTAGGAGAAATAGTTCAAAACAAATTTCTTATGATGGTGCCCAGTAAAAACAAACTGCTGGGGAAGAAAAAAAGAAACTTGTATGTACAGCTCTATAGAGGTGTAAAATCACACACTGCTTTAATAAGGTGGTACAAAAGCAAGTTCTATGTCTTTCCTACATATGGTATCCAAAATGTTTTCAGATAATAATTAAATATTAAAAGCAGACATGGAAAAAATAGACGATATAGGCAGACTGTTTCCAGCTGAGATTTGAAAGGAGATGTGAGAGAGAGGAACATTATTGTAGAAGAGGGCTCCACACTAACTATAGTGAGATTCTTTAGAGGGAAAATGTGGAAGGAGCAGGGGGAAGTTGCCATCATTAAAGTGGAGATGTAGAAAGTGAAAATATACTGAAATAACAAGATGAAGTGGGGTAGGCCAAGAAGGTAGGATTGTGGCAGCTTTTTTCTTAGAATTTCCTAGTGTTTGCTGGTTTAGGTAGGTTCTTTAATATTACTCCCTCACTACTTATCTGGTCTTGTTTCTCCTCAGAGTTGTCTGACCTCTCCGTTCCATCAACAATGCTAGCCTCAATCACCCATTTGTTCACTTTTCACATCGCCATCCTCATCCTTTCTTTTATGCTACCCCACACAGGTAGGCCATCATCCTTGAACTAGTTGCAAAGACTGTTTGGATCTTGTGTTTTTGTTCAGCCCTTCTCCAATTTTTATGAAAAGTTTACATCCAATGTAAGTATAACTGGGTTAAAAAAAAGAATTAGATAAGTGCATGGAGGATAGGTCATGTCAGGGATGCAACCCCATGCTCTCAGTGTCCCTAAATCTCTGACTGCCAAAAGCTGGAATTAGACAACAGGGGATAAATCACTCAATAAATTGTTCTGCTGTTTGTTCCCACTGAAGCATCCGACGCTGGCCACTGTTGGAAGACAGGATACTGGGCTAGATGGACCATTGACCTGACCCACTGTGGCCATGGTTATGTTCTTAAGTTACTAAGAGCTAGTCTACACTAGAATCACTACAGCAGCATAGCTGTACCGGTGCAGCTGCATCGCTGTAGTGCGGCTAGTGCAGACGTTCTATAATGACGGGAGAGAGTTCTCCATAATCACTCCATCTCCCAGAGTAGTGGTAGCTATGTTGGCAGGAGAGTTTCTCCCTCCCCAACATAGAACTGTGCACACCAACCCTTAGGTTGATGTAACTTACGTTGTTCGGGGTGGGGAGGTGGCTTTTCCACACCCCTGAGTGACTTAAGCTATACCAAAGTAAGCTGTAGTATGTACAATCCCTAAGAATTTGAATAGCAAATATATGGCCCATAAAAGCTCTTACAAAATGAAAACACAAAGAGAAAACACATTGTTTGAAAATGGCAATTTAAGTGCATGTTTATTATCTCTTTATGGGAGCTCTGGTCTTCTTCAATTTAATGCTTTATTTTTGAAGAAGTTTGCCTTATTCAAACTTCAGCTCACATATGGTTCTATTTTGGCCTCTAACTATATGGGTCAGTAAAAGGTAAAAAGGTGCTCACTTGCAGTAGTAATTATGGATGGATGATCCAGTTTGGATAAATTAATACAATCAGCTCAAAACCTTTGCCTAATTTCATGATCAACTTTGAACCAAATATTTTGAGGGTCTGAAATGTCCAGCTAAGGTTTCTTGCAAACTCTTACATCTGGTTTCCACCTGAGCCTAGAAACTGAAGCACCATTACTATGAAAGCAACAATCTTTTCTTGTAATTATGTATGGGATTAGAAATGGACATGCAAAAATAGCAGGTATTTGGGTAAATGCAACACGAAGGCAGAATGTTAATATTGAGAGATATAGTCTAAAAAGCACATATGAATGCTCTTGGACCGCCTCAAGTGTTCCCCAGCTTAGTGTCAGTTCTTCCCACCAGTCTAGCCATCTGTATTTTCCTCCACATCAATCCCTCCATGGAGTCCCCCAAGCCTCAGTCCCAGGGAAAAGGTGGCATTGGAGAAGAAGCATAAGCCCTTTTCTGTAGAACTCTAAGCTTTTAACTATTTCTTCAGTTTTAAAAGCTGCCCTTTAAAGGTCATCATCATTACAGTACCAGTAGGAGAGTCACAGTTCATTATTATGGCATAGTTAATTTTACACTAAGCAGGTGCTGTTATCCAATGTACCACTGACATTCACTTCCTGAATTATCTGCTGCATACTTTATAAGGCAATGTTGACAGTAGCCTCCAAAATGTTATTTTTAAATGCTCATTATTCATGGTGTCAATATACCGTGGCTTGATATTCCCAGTCAAGTGAATAAGTTATAACTTATGTATCCATAAGAGTAAATATATTGGCCTAGTTAAAGTAACTCATTATCATACACATATGGGTGCTTAGTCTTAATATGGTTTGCTTTTATTTATCATTTTGATCCAGGAACCTGTAGTACATGTGTCATGTCCTCAGGAGAGAGGCCAAGTTCAGCAAAGCACTTCAGCTTGTGCTTAACTTTAAACAGATGAACAGATTAAGTGCTTTGCTGAAAAGAGGTCTGAGAAAGAGCGGGAATTTGAGGTTGTAAAAAGGTTGCTAGGCCATCCCCAGAAAATTACAACCTGTTAAGGCCTGACTGAAAATTGGATTTCTTCTGAGCCTATAGGAGAAGCCAGTTAATTTATTGGCTCTGAAACAGGAAGCATTCAACAAGAAGGTAGGTCGAAACTCCCTCTTCCTTCCCTTATTCATTTTCTCCTGGATATAAGGACAATAACTAGATAGCTAGCTGCTGGGGCCGCGGCTTTATTTAGCGTATTACACACACAAAAATAATCTTAACAGAACATTCAAGTTGCAAAGTCAAACACTCAAAAGTTACGTGTTGCCAGAATTAAGATTCTGGTGAAATGTTAATTGCTCCCCTTTGCACACATGCTTCATGATATAGTTTTTAATTATGTGATCACATTCTTTCTTTTCCATAGGATGCCTGGTTTATTCAGTGCACTGGCTAGATCTGCTCTGGGAATGAATCAGAATTATCTAGTGAAGGAGACTTCTGTAAAAGCAGCAAAGCATCTGCTCTAACCCCTCAGACAGAGACTAACACCTACAAAATCTCCACCAAGCATTCTCAAAACTATAGTACCCGCACGAGGAAATAAGGAAACAGATCAACAGAGCCAGACGTGTACCCAGAAGCCTCCTACTGCAAGACAAACCCAAGAAAGAAACCAACAGGACTCCACTGGCCATCACATATAGTCCCCAGCTAAAACCCCTCCAACGCATCATCAGGGATCTACAACGCATCCTGGACAATGATCCCACACTTTCACAGGCCTTGGGTGGCAGGCCAGTCCTCGCCCACAGACAACCTGCCACCCTGAAGCATATTCTCACCAGTAACTGCACACTGCACCATAGTAACTCTAGCTCAGGAACCAATCCATGCAACAAACCTCGATGCCAACTCTGCCCACATATCTACACCAGCAACACCATCACAGGACCTAACCAGATCAGCCACAACATCACCGGTTCATTCACCTGCACGTCCACCAATGTAATATACGCCATCATATGCCAGCAATGCCCCTCTGCTATGTACATCGGCCAAACCTGACAGTCTCTACGGAAACGGATAAATGGACACAAATCAGATATTAGGAATGGCAATATACAAAAACCTGTAGGAGAACACTTCAACCTCCCTGGCCACACAATAGCAGATCTTAAGGTGGCCATCCTGCAGCAAAAAAACTTCAGGACCAGACTTCAAAGAGAAACTGCTGAGCTTCAGTTCATCTGCAAATTTGACACCATCAGCTCAGGATTAAACAAAGACTGTGAATGGCTTGCCAACTACAGAACCAGTTTCTCCTCCCTTGGTTTTCACACCTCAACTGCTAGAACAGGGCCTCATCCTCCCTGATTGAACTAACCTCGTTATCTCTAGCTTGCTTCTTGCTTGCATATATATACCTGCCCCTGGAAATTTCCACTACTTGCATCTGACGAAGTGGGTATTCACCCACGAAAGCTCATACTGCAAAACGTCTGTTAGTCTATAAGGTGCCACAGGATTCTTTGCTGCTTTTACAGATCCAGACTAACACGGCTACCCCTCTGATACTTGTTGTCTGTAGGGGCTTATCTTCACTACTGTATTTTTCACTCAATGCATCTGATGAAGTGGGTTATAGCCCACGAAAGCTTATGCCCAAATAAATGTGTTAGTCTGTAAGGTACCACAAGGATTCCTCATTGTTTTTGCTGATACAGATTAACACGGCTACCCCTCTGAAAACTGGGAGATCATCGCTGCTGCAATTGATGCAGTGGGTGTCGATTTAGCGGGTCTAGTGAAGACCCACTAAATCAATGGCAGAGCGTTCTCCAGTCGACTCCGGTACTCCATCGCCTTGAGAAAATTAAGGTAAGTTGACCAGAGAGCGTCTCCCGTTGACAAAGCGCAGTGAAGTTATTCATGTAGCTGGAATAAAGTAACTTAGGTCAACTTACCCCGGCAGTGTAGACAAGGCATAGGAACTTTGCTTCTTGTGTTGCAGAAACTGAAAGGTGAGTAGTGAATGAGACAGGGACTGCAGGAAAAGAAAGAAAGGTCTCATGGTTAAGAAAGTTGAATGCTGTCCTGGAGAACTGTTTTCTATCCCTGCCTCTGCCACAGAATTATTGTGTGATTCTGGGCAGGTCACGTAAACCACATTTTTTTACAAATGGTTGCTAATTGTGTGTTCCTTATTTTCAGGGCTCAGAACGTGTGATCCTGGGAGCTGATTTGCAGAAGTGCTGAGCATTCTCACATGCAACAGCAGTCAAGGGGAGCTGTACTTTGAATGTATAAAGTGCTATCTAATGCTAATTACTCTGAAAAATTAGGTTCTAGGCATCTCAAATTGTGCACTCAAAATTAGTGGATACTTTTTACCTTAATCTCTTTGTTTCAATTTCAAGTCAGTAAAATGGAGTGTTGTGAGGATAAAATTTAATTGATTGCTGTGAAGCACTGAGATATTGTAGTGATAAGCACCATAGAAAAGCCCATAAGCCAATTAATAAGTTTGTCTTCAGAGCAGGGTTTAAACAGTGTGCAATCAGTAAGACCACACCTTGAACAACAAGGATAAACAAAAATACTAAATAGTTGATCATTCAGTGAGCACCATCCATCCTGTGCACTGAATGAGACAGGGGTCCTATGGAAACAAAATATGTAATCATGTAATTAAAGACCATATCATAATGCATACCACAAGGGGGTCAAATTAAGATTTCATGGGCAATGTTCATTCTGGCATTTCCTAGCTGTTGAGGGCAGCCTTAATAATGGTATTTTAACATGGGGGAAGGGAACATTGTGTGTAATTTCCTAGGTTATAAAAAAAGCAAAATGAAAAAAATTAAATGGTAGTTTGACATCATATTGACACCCACATGAGTCATGAATAGATTTGGACCTTTTAGATCCACAGCACAGATCCACGTCACTTAAGATTGGATTAAAAATATTTTTTTAAAAAAAATCAATTCGGGGCTCATTTGTTTTCTGATTTCTGAGCCCCAGAAACCAACAGACGTCTTGCTCTCAGCCTGCTTTAAACCCCACTGCCAATTTTCAGATGGAACTTTCATTGGTGAGTGAGTTGGCAAAAGTTTTGGGGTAAGATGTCAAGCTCTGCTACAGCCCCTGTATGTTTTGCATTTGCAGACAGAGACCATAAGAGTCCCAGTGGTGGCTAGGAGAATTTCCCCAGCACAGGCATTGCATAATGTAGTTGTAGGCTGCCTTTCACAGGCCCCCGGCAAGCCCTTGCATAGAGGTCACAATGGGGTTGGGGTTGGGGTTGAGAGCTGGAGGGAGCATATTAGAGGAGGCACAGACCTTATGGACAGCAGAGTCACCCTGGAATAGGCTGCCATGATTTAGAGCAGTTCCATGGGTGATCCTAAATCATGCTAGGGCCATTTTAGCCCTTGGAGCATCCCAAAATTGGGTGAACACAAAAACAACTTAGCTCTTCCTTAGTCCTTCCTCCCCTAGGGCTGGAAGATGAGTTGCATCTTCCACAGTGGGGTTGTTTTTTCTTTTTCTTTTCTTTCTTTTTTTAAAAAAAAAATTAAAAAGGCTTTTCTTGTTTGTTATTTTCAATGTATCTGAATTCCCTGCTTCTCCCCTCCCCGATCCACTCACTTCCCTGTCTGGCAATGAATTTGCAGATTTGTAGCCTCACATCCCTCTAACTCTATATATGTCCTGACAGTTGCTACTGCCTCTTCCTTTTTCTGCCCATCTTCCCTCCATGCCCCATTCTCATCTAGTTTCTTCTTCTTCTTCTTCTTTCTTTTTTAATTTAAAGTCTACTGGTATCTTGAGATACCGTTCCTCCCCCAACCGCATGCTAAATACTGCTCAGTCTAGCTATGAGTTTTTGTGTCAGTAGGTTGTTTGGCCTTTTGTGACTAGACTGAGTACTGGGGGAACAGGAAATAGATGCGTGGACCATCACGCTGTTGTCTGAGTCTGCATGCCTGCTATACGTGTGTGATACACCCACAGCTGTCTGTAGTAAAAGCTACCACAGAAGCAGAGAGGGAACGTGGCAGCTGTCTACTGCTTTACACAAAGCCACACAGCTCCTTTGAAAGCTGCCAAGTGAGTAGGTGTAGAGTCATGCAGCTTTCCCCTGTATCTACTGCTCCCCTCTCTTGTCCTCCTCCCTCTACCCAAACAAATCCAGTGCATCTTCCACTCCCCAACACCCAGGGAAGTACGACACATTGAATGACAGTACAAACCTGGGTCTGAAGCTCTTTACTAAGCCTTCATAATTAGAGCTGGTCAGGCTACTAGTTCTGAATAATATAAGTTGTTCATTTAATCCTTTATGAGTAGTGAATCATTCACAAAATGATCGTGATTTCTGAAAAACAAAAATTATTTTTAAGCAGAAGTATGTGCTGAATAGTTTTAACAAGTGATTTACAATGTGTTGGTGGGGTTTTTTGCATAACTGTTAAGTGTTTAGGTGCCATTATTCCATGAGTTGTCTGATTGACTGCCTAAGTCAGACAGAGCTCTTTCTTCTTCCTTCTTGAATGGCTAGACATTTTTTAAAAGTAGTGAGAAATTTAGAGCTACCTGGTAATAATTTATTCATACTGTATGTTGGCCTGGTTATAGAGATGCTTACTGTATAAATATGTTGGGTTAACTCAATAGAGGGCTTTCTGGAATATTGACCCAAAGATGGCTCCAGATAGTTACCTCTCCCAGTGACACTGAAGAGTTAAGGGACAATGCCACCATGCACAAGATCCAACTGTGGGTGTTTGAATCAGTTAGGCCTACATAAGTTACTATCGGGATAGTAAGACTTTTGATAAGATAAACAGGCACGTAGACTGGTGGTTGTTTTAAAATCCTTCTTCTTTAAAGCTTTATTTATACTGCTCAAAAGACAATATTTTTTGATAAAGAAGGCAGTTTGATCACTATACACCATTGGCCACAGACTCCCAAAAGGGAAGAACTGAAGTTGCCTGAATGCATTTGGACCTGCAGGTAATAAGGGTTGATAACATAAGCTACTGTAGCCCAGATCCTGCTCTAAAAGTGGGAGAGCTGTAAAATTCCACCCCAAGGTAGACATCATGCTCCTACCCAAAATCTGAGAGGGGTGCATTCAGAGACACCAAAAAGAGACAGAGGTGCAGCTAGTCCCAGTACTCATAAAAGAAGAATAATGAATGACACCCACTGACCATTAAAACAATAGTCAAGGTAAAGCTATGATAGGAATAATAGCTTATGTAGGAAACATTGTTTAGACTTCTGCTGAGGTCAAGAATGGATCCACTTCCTGCTCTCCCTCTACTGAATTATACTACTGGTGCATTATGGATGATTTACAAAACACATTTTTTTTTGGAAGAAGCAGGTATTGATCACCGGACAGAGACAGGATACCAGTCCTCATGGATCATCATCTGACATGGCAAATGCTATGTCCTATGGAATTATGAACCTAATCGAGACTTTCTTGTACTAGTCTGGCTGTTCTCATAGGGAAGTGTTATTGCCACTTTATAAGAGTGAAACCATTATTGGAATACTACACCCAGTTCTGGTGTCCACACTTGAAAAAGGATGTTGACAAATTGGAAAGGGTTTAGAAAAGTACTTCAAGAATCATTTGTGGCATAGAAAACCTGCCTTACACAGTGAGAGACTAAAGAAGCTTAACATGTCTTTCTAAAAGATGCTTTAGCTCAGCCAGAAATGATGGGTTTGATGCAGGTTTCACTTGGTGAAATGCTATAGTCTGTGTTATGCAGGAGGTCAGACTGCATGATAAATGGTCCCTTCTGGCCTTAAAAATCTCTGACTCAATGATACTGGCATGTTTTGTGAATATTTGCAAATTAATTTGAGTCATCCACCATCTTCAGGGTTTTATTCATCCTTTCCTCTCTGTTATGCACACTAAAAATATTAAACAGCCCAATGCCCCACAAACACTTGCACACAAGTAACTTTACTCACATGACTAGTCCCACTGAAGTCAGCGGAACTACTCATGCGATTATAACTACTCACGTGCATAAGTATTTATAAGATTGGGCCCAATTCATAAGCGTAGCTTGACTTCTATATTTGGGGTGGGAGAGGGCAGCTCCAGCCAGGCCAATGGGGCCATGCATGGAGGGCAAATTCCACACCTGCCCAAGGCTTGCAGTGGCCCAATGTCTGTTTCTCCATCAGGGATTTTTAAAATTACAACTGAGCATATTAAATCACCAGCAACAATGCTAGAGATGAGAAAACACAGAGCACCAGGTGTCTTGAACTTTTATTCTGCAATATACCCTTGTTGCTATCAACAAGTATAAGCAACATTAAGCTTCTGGCAGGCATACTATTTCATTGTCAACAAGGTTTGCGTGAACTTGAAAATCATACCAACTGATTAATGTTCTTACTGAAGGACCATTCCTGGAATTGTTACATTCTCCAACCTCCCACTGAAGTCAATGAGAGGTTTGAGTGTGCAATGATTTCAGCAGGCTAAGACATATTAAAATAAGTTAGTTTAACCTCTAGAAAGATTATCATAACCTCTTTGAGCCACTGATTGTTTGGGGAGAGGAACAGAGAGATAAATACTATTTTATTCTAAATCACTGAAAATGGTGGGCCAGATCCTCAGCTGGTGTGAATGAGCATTTTTCTATGTATGTAATTATTTCTTTTAACTACCTTTTTCATAGATTCTCACACACACACTATCTTTAATAGATTAGCCTCTGACTAGGCTTTTCACATTAAACTTCAACTCATTTCCTGCAGTTCTGTGTGATTAAGCATAATTTGTAACTGTAGTTTCTACATACAAGTCAGTCAATATTTATCATCTAATGAACTCTGTGTGGCACGGGGGGAGAGGGGGAGATAATTTCAGTATTTTCAACCATGATATTACCCAATATTTGGCTATGGTTAAACCTAATCCTGAAGTGTTGTCCTACAATGTAATCAGGTGCTTGGTACGGAGTACAGAATAAGAGTTGTAACCACCACCACCCCTCTTTTTTTTTTTATAATGTCCATCTATGGAAGTCTGGACTTCATCATCAGGATATACAAATGAAAAAGTACAAAGAAGGCAATGGCATCCTCTATTTTACATGGATGAGCTACACACATGCCTGACCTTAACCCAGATTTGGGGCATATATGTCTCTGCAATCAGGTTTCTTGTAAAAAGGTGCTGAATACAGTCTTAAACTGACAGTGTCCTTTTAGCATATTATGAAGATCAGACAATTAAATTAGACTGACCAAGCAAGTTATGCTTGATTTTATGCACAGCCTCACTGTCTTGTTTTTATGTACTGGCACAATGCTGCTGGACCTGGGTTTACAACTAAAGAGGCAGGTATACATTTTTTAAATGCTACTAAATAATATAATTAAATTATTTCTATTAATATTAAGTTTTGTAAAACCTAACACAGAGAGAGAGAGACTTCTAATCCTAAAATGACTAAATTAACCCTTTGGTTACTGCAGATCTTTATACATAAATGCACATGTTCTAAGAATTCATTTGATTGGACAACTTGAAATTGCCGCAGGGCAAATGCTCTCAGGATTAAATTTGTTAAAGTAGTTCCCTGAATAGTAATTGCATCATCAATAAAAATGTGTACATATTGAAATTAAACTCACTATTATGCTAAGATATTCAGGATATAATGCTGTTGGTTTCAGTTTAAGGCTTATGCTTCATAAACAAATAATATGCAATATTATTGAAGGACTTACTAACTTTCTGTTAAAAAATATTTATACAATGAGGAGACATGGTTCATGTGTCCGGATATGGGTCTGTCTGGGCAAGAACATGTGGTTATGTGGGACATGCATCTTGAACATAGTTTTTCAGACAGTTTGTCCATAACTTCCTTTTTTAGGTTTGGTCTCTTCTATAAAGTGGTTCTCAGTGGAAGTCTCTGTTTCCGTCTTCAAAGATAGACTAATCAGTCAGAACTTATTACTCAGTTCAGGTATCATTTGTGATATCATGTTGAGATAAGAAAAACTTTAGAGGCAAAACAGCTCTATTAGATCATCCACTTTAATCTGGGGCAAAGTAAAATTAGGTATAAGCATTAGTGCCAGGGTGTCTTTATCTTCACCTTTTAAATAAAATGAAAGAATTCAAATGAACAAGGATTTGTAATGAGTACAATAACATCACGTGAGGTAGCATTGCACATTGTCCAAAGGGAAGCTAGGTAACTGAGGTTAGGTCTACAGAGCAAAAACAAACACAAAAGTGCAGCAGGGAGTCTCAGAGCCCAGGTAACTGACTCGGGCCTGGTCTACACTATGAGGTTAGGTCGAATTTAGCCATGTTAGGTCAATTTTATAATGAATGTGTCTACACAACCAACCCCGTTCCACCAACCTAAAGGGCTCTTAAAATCGACCGTTGTACTCCTCCCCTATGAGGGGAGTAGCGCTAAAATCGAATTTCCTGGGTCTAATCTGGGGTAGTGTAGATGCAGCGCTGTGCCATTCTATGGTAATGGGCTCCAGGAGCTATCCCAGAGTGCTCCAATGTGACTGCTCTGGACAGCATTTTCAATTCTGATGCCAGGTACACAGGAAAAGCCCCGGGAACTTTTGAATTTCATTTCCTGTTTGATCAGCGTGGCGAGCTCAGCAGCACAGGTGACCATGCAGTCCCAGAATCACAAACGAGCTCCAGCATGGAGTGAATGGAGGACACTGGATCTGATTGCAGGCAGAACGCCGATCCAGCAGAAGAAATGCTGATATATATGCCAAAATCACACAGGGCATGGCAGAGAGAGGCTACACCAGCAGTGCCGCATGAAAATTAAGGCGCTCAGACAAGCCTACCAAAAGACAAAGGAGACAAACAGTCGCTGCAGGCAGAGCCCCAGAAATGCCGCTTCTATGATCAGCTGCATGGCATTCTAGAGGGGACCCTACCAGTACCCTAACACTCTCCATGGACACCTGCAAGGTGGCAGCCTCACACAACATGGATGAGGATTTTGTGAATGAGGAAGAGGAGGAGGAGGAGAATGCGCAGCAGGCAAGCAGAGAATCCATTCTTCCTGGCAGCCAGGACCTTTTCATCACCCTGGAGTCAATACCCTCCAAGGGCGTACTGTTCCCAGACCCTGAAGGCAGAGAAGACACCTCTGGTGAGTGCACATTTATAGCTACACTACAAGGGTTAAAAGCAATTGTGTTTAATATTTGATTTGCCCTGAGCAATTGGGATGCATTCGCGGCCAGTACAGCTAATGGAAAAGTCTGTTAATGTGTCTGGGGATGAAGCGGGAATCCTCCAGGGACATCTCCATGAAGCTCTCCTGGAGGTACTCTGAAAGCCTTTGCAGAAGGTTTCTGGGGAGGGCTGCCTTATTTTGTCCTCCATGGTAGGACACTTTACCATGCAAAGCCAGTAGCAAGTAGTCTGGAATCATTGCAGCACAAAGCATGGCAGCAAATGGTCCTGCGTTTTGGTTACATTTATGCAACACTCACTCTTTATCTTTCTGTGTCAGCCTCAGGAGAGTGATATCATTCATGATCACCTGGTTGAAATAGGGGAAGTTTGGTAAGGGAACAGTAATCCCCTCTGTTTGCTGGTCCCAGACACATTAGACCCCAGGCACGCTTGGCTGTGTGCGCTTGGCTAAAAGGGATCATCCCAGAGAATAGCCACGTGGGGAAAGGGTGAGCTGCACATCCACCCCAAAATCGCAGCCCCTCCTTTTAAACGGCAAACACAAGTGGCATTGGTTGCTATGGGAAAGGAGGGCGCTGCAGTTTGAAACCATTCCCACATGTTATGAACGCAGAAGAAGCCAACCCCACGTACCCTTTGGCTTACCATGGCTGCCTGCAAACTGAATTCTGAATTCACATTGATGTTGGTGAAATGGCCCTTGTGATCCACCAGTGCTTGAAACACCATTGAGAAGTACCCTTTGTGGTTTATTTACTCTTTGGCAAGGTGGTCCTGTGCCAAGATAGACGGAACGCATATCCCTGTCACCCCACCACAGTTAGGGAACCCCATTGCAGCAAAGCCATCCACTATGACCTGCACATTTCCCAGAGTCACTATCCTTGTTAGCAGAAGCGTATTGATTGCCCTGGTCTGGCTACTTGGATCACAGCAGCCCCCATGGTAGATTTACCCACTCCGAATTGATTACCGACTGACCGGTAGCAGTCAGATGTTGCAAGCTTCCACAGGACTATCGCCACTCACTTCTCAACTGTCAGTGCAGGTCTCATCTTGATATTCCTGTGCTTCAGGGCAGGGAAAAGCAACTCACAAAGTTCCATGAAAGTGGCCTTATGCATGCGAAAGTTTCGCAGCCACTGGGAATCATCCCATACCTGCAATACTATGCAGTCCCACCAGTCTGTGCTTGTTTGCCGGGCCCAGAATCGGCGTTCCCCTGTATCAACATGCCCCAGTGTCACCATGATATCCCAATTGCCACATCCCATGCTTTCAGGAATGTCTGTGTCCATGTCCTCCTCACAATCTTCCTCGTGCTGGCGGCTCCTAGCTAGGCTCTGCACATACTGCAGGATAATGCACAAGGTGTTTATAATGCTCACAAAAGCCGTGTGCAGCTGAGCAGCTCCATGCTTGTCATGCAATGGCGTCTGCATGAATAACCCAGGAAAAAAGGCGTGAAATTATTGTTTGTTGTTGCTTTCAAGGAGGGAGAGAGTGAGGGAAGGCAGGGAGACTGACGACATGTAACCAAAACCACCCACAACAATGTTTTTGCCCCATCAGGCATTGGGAGCGTAACCCAGAATTCCAATGGGCAGCGGGGACTGTGGGGTAGCTACCCATAGTGCACCACTCCGTGAGTCAATGCTAGCCATGGTATTGAGTACACACTCCACCGACCTAATGTGCTTAATGGGGACACGCATGATCGACTGTATAAAATCAGTTACTAAAGATCAACTTCTATAAAATTAACCTAATATTGTAGTGTAGACATGCCCTCAGCCTCAGAAGGCTCATGCTATGGGGCTAAAAATAGCAGTGTAGACATTCCCGCTCAGGCTGGAGCAGAGGCTCAGAGATCCTTGGCTCCAGCCCAAGTGGAATGTCTACACTAGGGTATGTATAGACTGCAATTAAACACTCACAGCTGGTCCATGTCAGTTGACTTGGGCTCACGAAGCTTGGGCTGCGGGGCTGTAAAATTGTGATGTAGACATATGGGCTCAGTCTAGAGCCTGAGCTCTGGAACCCCAAAAGGGGAGAGTGTCCCAGAGCCTGGGCTCCAGCCTGAGTCCAAACATCTACATTGCAATTTTACAGCTCTGCAGCCCAGGCCCCACTTGCTCGAGTCAGCTGCCACAAGCCAGCCCTGGGTGTTTAATTGCAGTGTAGACATAGCCACTTACTTTTATTCTTATAGCACAAGCCCCTTGTACCCGACTCAACTGACCCAGGCTCTGAGACTCACTGCTGTGTGAGGTGTTTTTCTGTGTAGACTTAAGAAGAAGAAGAAAATAAGCTTCTATCTTTTAGTCATCCAAAGAGTAATCACAATAGAAGAAGAACAAATTTAGAGATGATTGGGTGTGTTTGATGTTTTTCGAGATACCACAATGACCTATTATTATCATATCTAATGCTTCAAGAAATCTATATTGGTTAGTTGTTCACCCTCTAAATTAAATGCATGGAAAGATCCAGTAGACATTAAAATAAATATTTTAGAGGGATTTGCAAAACTCAGCAGTTTCACTTCACAGTGATTTGTGCAAACATTTGTTTCAGTTTTGATCCACATGGGTTTGTACTTACCAGATTCTGAGGTTGGTTTTGAGTCGGGAGACTGGACAAATCCAGCATTAGCAAAACTCAGCTAAAACCTCCACCTTCACCTCAGGTTCATGTCAAGGCCATGAGAAACTACACATTTCACAAAATCTGAACGAAACCTGGAAATCAGCCCAAGTTTGCTCAAAACTGGACAGCAGTTCACTGTAAATGTTCTTAACCCTTAGCTGATTTAATTTTCCAGTGTCTAGGGAATGCCTGAGTTTCCTTAGCAACTAGTCAGGAGCAAATAATTTCTATACTTTATTGTTTAGGTTGATACAGGTGCCTTCTGCATCCCTCCCTTCCTCAAATTCCTTTGCAGGATGACTGGGCAATGGTTCTGTTTAGAATTCTCCTCCCTCTTCACCCTGAGATAGTAGATGGGACAAGAGGTCACTGAGGCCATTTCTACACTACTACAAAGTTATGTTAAACTAAGTTCCATCAGCATACAGCCACCACAGTTAATGGTTGTGAAAGGAGAGACCTTGAAGGCCACAATGGCAGCAGCTGCAGATACAACACACAGAGGTACCATTGTCAGTGTATTCATGATGGGAATCGAAACTTAAGATGCTGAACTCACTCTCCAAAAGTTGTAAGCACGACATTCTCACTTCTGCTTGGGATTGACTGAGCATGGCACCAGTCATGACACCAGCCATGGGGATTATGGCCCTCCAGGGGTTGGGGAAATTAGGAGGGAATAGCTCGATTTCGTGATTCTAGTTGAATACTGGCACTGTTTTCTACAGGTGTCAGCAATTTTAGTTGCGCTCACTGCTGAGGGTAACAGATGCAAAGAGAGCACAGCTGCTGTCGGCGTCCTGAGGGCACCCCAGGCCTGTATACTGCTAGCCTAGCCTAACCCTAGAGGACAACGAAAAGCAGACAGCAATACTACCTCTCTTGTGCTAGAAGAAGTAGTGGAACAAGTAAAAATGAGTAATTCCAAAGATGGGTCCTGCTACTATGGGAGTGCCATCCCTGTTATTTCAAAGTAAACTGCATACTTACCCAAGGTTCCTTCCCTTGCATTGTGCTTGGCTGTGCTCGACTGGCAGGAGTCAGAAATGGGTCCTGGCTTCCTGCACAGTTAGACCCCCCAGTCACCTGTCCCCCATACTCCTCCTCCTCTTTCTCCACTGTCTCCTCCTCACTGTTCATGGCATGGGTCTGTGACTTGAATTATCCATGGTGCTGTTGGGGGATGGTCTCCACTGATGATGTTATGCAGCTCTTGGTAAAAGCAGCAGGTCTGTAGCTTGGCATTGGATTGATTGTTGGCCTCCTTGACATGCCTGCCACAGCTCTTTTGCTTTCATGTGGCATTGTTCATGGTCTCTGTTGTAGCCCTTCTCCTGCAGCTCCCAGACAATCTGCTTGTAGATGTCCTTCTATGGTTGGTTCAGAGCTGTGTCTAAACAGCCTCTGCTCCCCACAGAACCAGGCAGGAGCATGTCTGGGGTGTGTAGCTGGTACGGTCAGCTGGGCAGTTTTATTCAACAGTGGAGAGCTGCTAAGTGGGCTCGCCAAGCCCGGCAATGGGGAAAAGGAATTTCAAAAATTTGGGGGGCTTTCAAAGGGAAGGGCAGCTTCTGGTCCTGACATCTGTGCAGGGGAGTTAACAATGGTGACCAGAGAGTTGTGCGACAGCTTCTGGGGGCCAGTATTGGTCGACCTAAGTAGTAGTGTCTATACTGACACTGCGTCAACCTAACTACATCAACCAGGACTACGCCACTTGGGTAGGTGGTATTCTTAAGTTGGCATAGTGGGGCACTTACATCGGTGGTAGCCAAATGTAAGTGAAGGCACATGCACACCTAGGTTGATATAAACTATCTTGTATTGACCTAACCATGTAGTGGAGACCAGGCCTGAGTGGACCACAGCAGGGGGCATTCAATCCCAGCACAGAGCATGTGTGGAATGCAAAACACTGGCCACAGCGGTTAAACTAGATAGAAACAGGAGAGAAGCTCTGGCTGCACCAACCAAGGAGGAAGGGTAGTAGAGTGCTACTTAGCCACGCCAGGGAGAGGAGGGGGAAGCTCTCCTTTTAGTATGCTCCCCACCATTCCCACTTTTCCCTGACTAGCTCCTTTTCCCCTGCAGAAAGCAAGAGTATAGCTGCAGGTGGGAGCAATGCCTACAGGTTTGGGGAAAGAAGAGATGACCGCGGATAGAAACCTGAGAAAGGAGGTGGGCTGTATGAACAGCATCAGCCATGCCTGCTGAAACTCTCCATGGGTTTGAAGTTCTAGCCAACTGCTTACAAAAGCCCATGTGCAGTCTGAGTAGCACAAACACAGTAAATACTAAATCCAGGATGGACAATTAAAAGTTACTCCATAATATCCTGTGCATAATAGAGCTGGATGTAGAACTAAACTGACTGACCATACCCACCTCTTGACATGCCACCTGTTAATATAAATCTACATCAATCTTCTGGTATAAGACATTACTACTCCCTCAGACCATCCTCTACCATTTGAAATATGGAGTTCACAGATTTGGCTTTACTGTGTTCTCTCTCCTTTCTTAATCCAAAATCTGAGGGAGACAATGATTTTTGCAATGCTCAGAAAGGAGATTGTGAAAATGAGGAAGTCTCGTTATTAATTATTGTTGTTTATCTCTACCATGATAGCACTTAGAGGCCTTATCTGAGATTGGAGCCCCATTGTTCTAGGCATTGAACAAACCCATAGTGAGACAGCCTCTCCCTCTCCCTCTCCCACCCCACCCCCTCCACCGCCACTCAAGAATTTACAATCTAAATAGACAAGACAGAAATAGGGTGGGGGAAATATTATTCCTCCCCTTCCCACATTTTGTTCAAGCTCACACAGGAAGTCTGTAGCAGAACCAGGAAATGAATCCTGAGTCCTAAGCCAGTGCCTTCACAAGACTATCCTTCCTCTCTATGTTGTTAGTTGTCAACCCTACTCGACCTGATCATTCCTGAGGAGGCTCACTTTTTCTACCTGCCCTCAGTCCAAAAAAATATAGCTAATTCTATGTTTCCCAATCTCTGAAACGCAGTGGGTTGCCTCTTTTGCTGCTTTTATCTCTAATGCTTGTTCTCTTTCATTCTCTTGACCTCAGTGATCTCACTGCTATGCCAATGATCTCTACTGATTATATGACTAATATCCAGATTAAGATCCAGTGATGCACTAAAATACGTATCTGCTATGATCATCTACTGTACCACCCTACATCACTTAAGCTTTTAGGAAGTAAAACAGCATTAGTTGGGTAAAAACCAACCAATTGTACTTTTAATTGAAACAAAAATGTTTTCCATAATCAGATTGGAGTGGAAAGCTGATCTGCTATTTTACTGCATGTCAGTATCTACATTGCAATCTTTTCATAAATTTCCCAAATTCCTTTCACCTGTTTTTCCACTTTTGCCCTATATATAGTTGTGAACCATGAATGGACAAAGATGACATTCAGTTGCTGTTAAAATAATAATATTCTGTCCCATTAGCAAAAGAAGAACCAAATGGAATGACCTATGTCCTTTCATGAAAAAAACAGAAGTACAAAAAGGAATCAAATTCACATGACTGGGAAACTGAAGTGTTCTACCACCGATGGTTTTAACAGACTGTCCCATGCTGAAAACCACTATTTGGAACAGAAACCTGACCTTTCAAGACAAAAGTATCAGTCCTTTGCACTTCTGCTGTGAATAATGACTAGGCTCATGTACCAGACGATGATGTTCTGAAAATATCAAAGTATATACAGAGGGTTTTTTTTAAAAAAAAATTGCAAAGAGAAAGTCAAGATCAGGTATATGCAAAGGATTCATACAGAAACATCTGAAAAACAGTGTGGAAGATGGTGCTAGATTCATAGATCCTGAAGCTAGAAGGGACCACCATGGTCATCTACTCTGACCTCTGCATAGCATAAGCCCCAAAATTTCCCCAAAATAATTCCTAGACCACATCTTTTAGAAAAACATCTCTAGTGCAATCTCATATATCAAACCAGGGCCAGCAAAGTCTAGCAGATTTAGGGCTGATGCAGAGTACACAGCCCACCTCCCTTCCTGCTCAAGAATCCTAGTCAGCTTTAACAAATGTCCAGCTATCGCTATGCCCAGTAACTTCATTTCTTACCTTCAGCAGAAGTCATTTACCTTCTGCCTTTGGTGGACTGTCCCTTTGCAAAACTATGCGAAGGCACCAGTAAAAGCAACTGGGCTCCACTTCTGCAGCACCAGGAGGCTGGAGTAGGGTGTCCCCAAGAATCCCTAAGCTTGTAAACAGTGTCTGTTACTTAAGGGGTGCCCCATACGGAGCCTTTTATAAATCTTAATTTTCTTTCTTTATTTATTTTTGGCATGGTGATACGATTACACTTTTGGAGCCAAAATGTTTAGGCCCTAAAAATTAGTGTACAAAGCCCCTGGCAGGGCCTCCCTCATCACCACCACCTTATTTTAGGTAATATGGAAAACAAAGGAAAACCTCAGCTTTCATTTTAAGAACAGAAAAGGCAGTTTCTAGCCATTTCCTTTGTGAAGCAACCTAGAAAATATAAAGCCCTGTAAACAGCTCACTAAGGCTGAAACCCGCTACTATTAATTCCTAACAACCCTGGGGTTCCTGTAGGTTCTTGACACAAGGGAACATCACAGAATTAATTAATGTGTCTACATGTAGTGTTGGCAGTTCTGCCTGAGCTACTAATAATGGCACTAGGGCCTGCAGCTGCACCAGCTCCTATGGCTACAGAGAGGAGCAACTAAATAGTATAAGAGACACCCTCATTTAGGGGACTAGACATGGGGTTAAAAATAATGGACAAGCATTCTATTCCTGGCTCTGTCACTGGCTTCTTTTGTACCATGGTCAATTGATGACCTTTCTGCCTTAATTCCTACTGCTTATCAAACGGGGACCGTATTTTCCTACCATATAGGAAACTTGCAGTTATTTGTAAACCACTCTACAATTCATTAGATGACACACAAAACCCACCAGAGCCTGGGGTCCTCCTAGATATTTGTCTCTTGGAAAACATTGTGTAATGCTGGCAATTCTGCACAAACCCCATCATAAGCAGTTGGGTTCACTTCTGCAGAAAGAACTGGAGAATGGGGATGTGGAGCAGCTAAAGATATCTTTCTTTTATCCCCTATCTTATGAGCGCGTGCACACACACACACAATGTAAAATAAGTCCTATGCATTCAGAATGGATCCCTAAGAATCATCTTGACTTTCCCAGATTCTGAGGATATGCTTGTACCTAGCAGTTAGAGAATGGTGGAAAGGAGTTGATTATGTTTTTGGAGTAGGGGAACCAAAACTTATTTCACAGACCCACCCAAAAATGCTAATTCTGAATGGCTTCCCTTCTGCCAGCCACCGCAAATAGAAAATGCAGTGCCAAGTAGAAACTGGAGGTCCAAGTTACACAAGCTGAATGCCACTGTTTGTTCTCCCCTAGTCTAGATGTTCCTTCTCATTTTGGCAGTAAAATTAGAGAGTAATTATTTCCAAGTTTTGATTTAAACTCAAATAAATATGTTTGTGCACCTCTTGGTTTTCTGACACACTCCCACAGTTAGCACATCTGTCACTGTGGCTATAAATAGAACAACCTCAAAAAAATGGAAGTTTGCAAAATGAATCACTGTCTCAAAATAATTTCTCAAACATTTTTTAAACTTCCTTTTTGTATGTTTCCTTGGATACCTTTATACTGTACTTTTAAAGGAAATCCCAAGAACACTACGTATACTTTTGATGATATTTTCAGGGAAAGCTGCTGTGAATATGGAGAAATTCTGGACTAAATTCGGCAGTCAAGTTAAGAAGAAAATGTTGCCCTCATCTAAAACCCACTCCTGCTCCCACTGAAGTCAATAGCAGGATCTCCACTGATCTCAAATGGAGGATGATCTGCCCCCTACTTCTGAAACACAGATCTATGTTGTAGTTAAGAGAAAAAATTCACTCATCTTTAATTTTTGTTACCCCTTCTCCTGCATTCCCACCTCAGCCCACTTTGTTTGTCACATTCAGCTGTTATTGTCTTATGGGCTGTAAACGCTTTAAGGTAGGAACTACCATTTCTTATATGTTTGTACAGTGTCTACCACAACAGAGCCTTGACCTGGATAGTCTTTAGGTGCTACTGAAATAGAAACGTTGAATAATCATAAAAAAGATGGAAAGCTGAGCCACTGAGAACATAAAGTAGAAGCGCACACAGCAAGTCGTCAGGTGGATTGTCGTCCTTCCCCCTTTTCTTTCTTTCGAATATTTGTGTTGTTTATTGGATTATCTCAGACTTTGCCTAATTTTATTTCTTGACCATGTGAAAAAATATGCAGTACATTCAGGACTTGTTGGTGTTAGGGTCTTCTGAGAAGAAAGCCCTGCAGTTTAGCACTTGAGAGTTCCTGTTGAGTTTGACATTCTCTTGCTTTACCCTGAACACATAAGAAAGAAAAGATTACGAAGAAAGGAAACATGTGTGATCATGAGCCAGTAAAACCAAGAAAGCATCATTCACAGAAATATTATTCACAGACAGTGCAGTGCACTGAAACACAAGGCTCTTCTTGAAATGAGCCTATTGAGCAGTATGTCAGAGAAACAACGTTTTAATGCAATAATATATTAGGACAGTTAAATATGATACGTGAATAGTAATATTGTGGGGTCCATGATTATATTTTTCCAGTTGTTTTGCTTTGTGACTGGAAATCTCAGCCAGCCTTCTGCCTTGTTATATCACAGTTCCCAAATATTTATAACGTTCCATAGCAACACACAGCAAAATTAAACCAGATGACAATAGAGTTCCACTAGTTACTCACTGAGCGTAAGACTAACCCAAAGAGAAGGGGGATGTCTTTTAAAACACATACCTCACTACAACAGTAACCAAAAAAAAAAAAAAGCCTTTAGAAAAAAATCAGGCGTTTTATACAGTTCACATCTCTAATGCGTTTGCCTGCCTCATTTGGTTCCTCTCTTGCGCACTCTCTGGTATTAATTGCATCAGTTAAGTTTTGGGGTATTATTTGTATGAAAGGTACAATACACAATTAGGATGTACTGAATTCTCTTCTAGATCAGGCCCGGACTTTATATCTTTCTGTTCAACCTCTCATACTTTTTAAAGCCATCTTTGATGGCCATGGCCACCCATTTGTGTCATTCATCCTTAGTCCATTGCAGTAAAATAGCTTTGTTTGTGCTTTTTATAATACCAGGTGAGGTGCTTAGGAAGAACCCTGGACAAGCTTGGCCAGTATTGACTGGCAATTAGGATATGCCACTGTCAGCCAAACACAACCCTAATACCACTGAGTGCCTATCTGATAGAGTGTTATGTATTGCATAGGAGGTTCCTATCAGATCTGCTGCACTAACACACTATGGTCCACATCTACATTCCCAGCATTATCTCATTTTAGGGTACTTTGAGGCTCTGCCATCCAAAGAAACATGGGCCATATCATGCCCAGATTTAAGAGAAAATCCTCAGTGATTTCAATGGGAAGTTAGCCTAAAAGCAGATACCATGATATTGCCCTTTGTTAGATTTGGCACAGGAAACCAACAATGGGTCAGGAAAAACTCTGCCATTATTCCCATTACAAATGTCACGGAAAATGGCATAGAAGTTACCTGACTATTTGTATCTTTCTTGCCAGCACAGATGAGGCCTATTTGTTATTCAGCTCACAATCCCTTTTGCGGTTCAATATTGCATTTGAAATCCTATCTTTACTCAATTATTCACTTTACTTTCAGCCACAGAGAAAGTCTGAGATGGCCTTGGCTCTGCTGCGTTTTCACTTTCTAACAGAACAACAAAGATTACATTTAGGATACATCTACTCAGCAAAACAAAAATAAAAACCCTGTGGCAGCGAGTGTCGGGGCCTGGTTCAACTGACTCCGGCTTGCGCTCATGGGCTAAAATAGCAGTGTAGACGTTCAGGCTCAGGCTGGAGACCAGGCTGAGAGACCCTTCCCCCTCGCTGGGTTTCAGAGCCCAGGCTCCAGCTCAAGCCTGAATGTCTACACTACAATTTTTAGCCCTGCAGCACAAGCCCAAGTCAGTTGACCCAGGCTTTGAGACTTGCTGCTGTCGGTCTTTTTTTGCTGTGTAGACATACCCTACGTTTTTTAAATCTTCTATAGAGTAGGAACAACAAAAGAAAGCAACTCTTATTTTCACAAGAAAAATCTGCTTTCTGGTTAAAGAAACGTCAGGCTTACTTTGACATTTCCTAAGCCCGAAAACCATTTATTCCTTTGTATACCATTCACTCCCACACTTTAACACTTAGGGACAGATTCTCAGCCAGTGTGAATCAGCAAAGCTGCTTTTACTTAAATTCAGAATTCAAGTGGCCTTACTACCACTAGTTTGGTTTGTTTTTAAATCAAGTCAGGTTGGAGGCTGTACTGGATATTTTATTTTAAAAAAATGAGCAGATGGAAACAGCAAATTTTTAGGCGTCACGCCATTAACAAATTGGTAAATGTAACTGATGATCACTCAGATTAAAATTGGTGTGAAAAACAAAATCATACCTGAAAAATCAAATCATCCTCTATTTCCTCTCTTTAAAGGGAAATTTTCAGAAAGCTTAGCTCATGGCAGGACTAGAGCCTTGAGAATGTAATCGTATCCTAAACAATACAAAGGAAATGATACTTATGTTTTATACAAGTCAGCTTATACTGTACAACAAGGGTCGGCAACCTTTCAGAAGTGCTGTGCTAAGTCTTTATTTATTCACTCTAATTTCAGGTTTCGCGTGCCAATAATACATTTTAACCTTTTTAGAAGGTCTCTTTCTATAAGTCTATAATATATAACTAAACTATTGTTGTATGTAAAGTAAATAAGGTTTCAGAATGTTTAAGATGCTTCATTTAAAATTAAATTAAAATGCAGAGCCCCCTGGACTGGTGGCCAGAACCCGGGCAGTGTGAGTGCTACTGAAAATCAGCTCGTGTGCCACTTTCGGCACCCGTGCCATAGGTTGCCTACCCCTGCTGTACAATATACTTAGGCCTTATTTTTTCAGCATCTAGCTATTTTACCACCACTGAGGCCAGTGCTCCTGTCTGTCATTAAATACAATATAATTCAAAGCAACTGTTTATGGGTTTTTAAAAAAGCATAGGATTAAATGAAAATTTTGAGTAAACTGTGTTAGATGGAGGATTTGTATGTTTAAAGGCTATTTTAAGTAGCTTCCCTAATAAAAACACATTTCAATGAAGAACTAATAGTTTGACAACTGATAAATCCAAAGACCAGTTTTTTAAACATCTGCTTCAGACAGCCTATTATTGTTCAATATACATGTAAAGAAAAGGGATAGTCTTCCAATTAGCTATGTGACTTTAAAGGGACACTGAATATATATGATATGTTATTGATTTAGAATTCTTCGTACTTCTCTCACATTCTAGGCACTTATATATGTTTATAAAAATTCCAGACCTGTGTTAGTAGTGAGGCCATGTGTTATTAAAACATACAGAATATTAAAAGCTAGATCCTTAGCCTTCTGTCTGGCTCAGGGGTGTAGCCACTGGTGGGCCACAGCCCACCCACTTAGCATTCAGGCCCACTCCCGCCCAGCCCTGGCTCTGCTCCAGTCCTAGCGCTTGCCCTGCCCCGCTCCACCTGCCTGCCACCCCCTGCTCAAGTTGGGCAGCGGGATCGAGGGCTCACCACGCTCCATCTGCCTGCCAGGTGCTCCAGCCAGGGAGTGGGGTTGGTGCATGGGGGCTTCCCTGCTTCCCGGCTGGAATGCTGGGCAGTGGGGTGGGGTAAGTCCCCACATCCCAACCCCACTCCCCGGCAGGAGCACCTGGGGGAGCGGGGGGAACCCCAGACCCCACTCCCTGGCAGGAGTGCCAGGAGGAACAGGGCAAGACAAGCCCCCGTGCCCCAACCCTGCTCCCCTGGTGCACGCAGGCCCCTGACCAGAGTGTCCATCAACCTCCACAAGATCAGCTGGAAGGGGTGAGGGGAGGTGGCCCCAATCCCTCCTGCCTCACCTCTCCTCCCCCTATCATTGCCCACCCACCCCAAGTCAGGGCCCACCCAAATGACCCGTCCTGGCTACACCACTGGTCTGGCTCATTTTGCACTGTTCAGGAAGCATAGACGGGGCCATGCTTAGGATTTATTGGGCCCTATGCAGTATTATTAAACTGGTGCCCCTATGCCCATCTTGCTCTTAGCAACACAAACACAAGCTTACAGTATTGGAAAACTTGCCACATGCATTTTATCAAAAACAGTTTAATTGTGCCATCTTCACCCCAAACTCTGCACAGTGCTGCCTTCACCCCAACCCCTGCACTTCCCTCCCACCTGCACCCCCAGCCTTATGCTGCCAGTGTGTCCCGCCACACTGCCCCCCTGCCAACTACCCCTCATCCTCTTATGCCCAGCAACCCCATGCCCAGTGGCCCCTCACCGGAGATCTCCCCCACACAGACCTCCCTCCACTGCCCAGCACCCCTCTCACAGCCCCCTACCCAATTGCCCAGCACCCCATATTCCTGAGGAAATTCAGCACCAAAAAATTAAATTCTGTGCACAATATTTTAAAATTCTGCAATTTTTTTCAATAAATAAATGTGGAGGCTCCAGCATGGCAGCGGTAAGCATAGGCCATTGGCTTCATGGAGATGGGAGATCACCCTGCAGCCTTCCCCCTCCCCTCCCCTCCTAGGATAGGGACTTAACAGTGAGATACCTCTGTATGCCTGTCAAAAGGCCACAGGGAAGCATTACACAGGATGGCTGGGATGTCAGCCATGACCCAAAATCCATTTGAATGACAAAAAAGAAATAGCTGATACCAATGGCTGAGTCCAGTCCCCATCCAGGCCCTTGCCTGCCGCCTCTCTGGGCCATCAACTCTCAAATGGCCTTTCATTCTCCCTAAAATAGAGCATTTCCCTCTAATCCTGAAAAGTAAAGAGGTGCTTGGGATGTGCAGTTTAATAAGAAAAGGAATTATATTCAAGCACCAGTCTTTTTCTGCACTGATTTACACAGCTGGTTGCCACACACGGCTCAGTGGGATTGTACGGGGTATAACTCAGCATGCAGTTTCAATAATGCTTCAACAGTGGGGCTGGAGCCATAACCAGCCAAGTCTCATTGGAACAGTGGTTCTTGTTTTGGATTATTTAAGGCAGTTTTTAAAGGTCTTTCCCACGTGTAAGGAAGGAGGTGCTGCATTCTTGAAGGGACCTTTAAAATCCCACTCAGCTCTGCACTCTTTAGAACTCTCCCTCATTCAAAATGCAACCAGCTTGAGAGACAACCCTGGAGATACTCGGATCCACAAGAAAAAAAAAATCATGCCCCTCTTCCCTAAATAAAAGTGTTCAGCTACTCCAGCCTTGCCAAGTGTGAGTCTATCTTCCTCCTCAGCTAGGAAGTCCTCCCTCCCTTGCATTCTGCAGCACTGATTGCTGTTTTTCTGCTCCAGGTACTTCCCCCTCCTCCTTTTGTTTTAGTGTCAGATTCCTCCTGTTGACACCAGAATATTGTGACTGGGCAGGAAAAGCAAATACCACCTTCTTTTATTTTCCTTTAACTTTCCCTTCTCTGCAGCCAGGTTGTGTGCGCGCCTCTCCCTCCTCCCAGCCCACATCTGCTGCTGATCCCTGCTGGGGAAGGGAAGAGAAGAAAAGGCGACGGTCCAAAGGGGATCCTTGGCGTCTGGGCTTAAACTTCAGAGAAGAGGGAGGTGGAGTGAAAAGGAGACTAGAGGCTTGTCTACACTGCCACTTTACAGCACTGCAACTTTCTCGCTCAGGGGTGTGAATAAAACCCGCACTGAACGCTGCAAGTTTCAGTGCTGTAAAGTGGCAGTGTAGACAGTTCCCTTGTGGAGGTGGGCTTTTTATAGCATGCTGCGACTACACAAGCAATGTTAAAGCGCTGCCGCGGCAGCACTTTAACATTGCTAGTGAAGACGTGCCCTAGGAGATTGCAGGAAGTTGCCAGCAGGAGCAGGGCAAAGCACGTGGGCAGAAGAGGGGAGAGGTGCAGGTACAGTGTGGGGCTGCTCAGAACAGCTGCTCTCCCCTAGGGCCACCAGCCTGCTCCCCAGGAGGCCCTAGAGCATTCGCTACTCGCTCACTGAGCCAGACAAAGAACCCCCTACACTCTTTTCCCTTCCCAGCCCAGCTCCCCCCAGCCATCCCCAGCCCAGTTCATCCTCTGTCCACCCCCCGCCCCCCAAAGTCCTGAGCCTGGCTCTACCCCCCCCCCCCACCCTGAGCTTGGCTCCCCCCTCCCTCTTCCCAGCCTCTGGGTATTGCCCCCCCCCTTCCCAGCCTTGCCCAACTCCTCTGCTCACTCACAAGCAAACTTTTGCTCTTGGCCCCGTGAGACCCCACCCGAGCCCTCAGCCGAGTGGGTGGAGGAGAGGGGTCAGGGGGTCAGGTCAGGGAGAAACCTGCCAGCCCAGCACAGGGGAGGGGCTGGAGAGGAGTCCGTGCTGCAGCCAGCGACGGTGGTGCCCCACATTTTCAGGTGCCCTCATACAGCCGCATATGCTGCGTATGCCTACGGACA
The DNA here is from genome assembly GCF_020497125.1 of Mauremys mutica. Lineage (NCBI taxonomy): Eukaryota > Metazoa > Chordata > Testudines > Geoemydidae > Mauremys > Mauremys mutica. The sequence continues at coordinate 48,852,485 of NC_059079.1, read as the reverse complement.
GCCCTGAGCATAAAACAACAGAAAAGCTTCCTGAAGGGGAAGCCATGCCACCTACCGCTAGACCACCTTCCCTAGCACAGGAGATGCATCACTGGTAGGCAAGGACATGGAGCAGGACGGGGTATAGCCAAAGCATCTTGAACTCTGGCAATCACTAGGAGACCATTAGGGCCTGCAGTTTAAGGCAGCCTGACATCACACAGCAAGGCAGTGGCAGAACTGGGACTAGAACCTCAGCTTCCTGAAACACGGTAGGTTTGCCTTGCTGGGGCTCATACAAAACCTTGATTTCAATTTTGATTATTATGGTTTGTACCTTAAGTTTTCCTTTGAGTTCCAGCTTCCAGTTAACCTCAAAATTCAAAGGAAACACAGTCACAATGACGATTTTCACCAGATTTCACATTGAACATGAAAAACTACAAAAGTAAAGCTCACAAGCAGAGGGGAATTCCAGACCTACAAGCTGGTAGTTTGCATTACAGAAACAGAGTCATCCCTGGCATTAATGTCCTTGGCAGTTTCAGTGAGGAAGCGGCAGATGAAGAATGAAAGCCTGAACTACACTCTCACCTCATAGGGTATGTCTATGAAAGATTGGTAAGGAAATGGGGAAATCCGTAACTACCGAGCCTGTGTTTTAACTATTCTACACCTAAATAAAAGGACTTCAGTTTCCAAACCCACTGTGGGTACAGTGTGATCACTGAACAAGCACACAACTCTTCACTACACACAGCAGACAGAAGTTATAAGCTGCCCCATAAGAAAAGAAGAGTTAAAATGTGGCTTTGGATACCAAAGGTTTGATCTCCCCTTACAGTATAAGGGCCAAATCTACAAAGATATTTAGATACCTAAAAATGAAGATAGGTGTCTAGTGAGATTTACCAAGGTGCCTCACTCCCATTGAAGTGAAGAGACTACACCAGGAGGAGAACATGTGATAATCAGTCCTGTTGCTCAGACCGCACGTTCTCACACACTAGCCAGGCTTTTGGAGGGATCTGAAATGCAGGCATCACAGCACAGACCTGTGGGGCAGACTGGTCCAGGAGATGGAGATGTCAATCATATCCCAGCCTTCTCCCTACAAATGGTCTGTGTCAATTTTATGACTCTAAGTTGTAAAGAGGAGAAAGAGTTGTTTTTTCCCCTGTGACGCTGCTAACTAGAGTTGTGCTCCCCCTGCACACACAGGTGCAATGCAGCAATGAAATGCTGGGCAGACTGCAGTGAAATGCTGGCAGGTGGCTGGAACTCCCCATAATGCACATGTTAGGATATAGATATTCAGGCCAGGCTGCAAAGGCCTATACTTTAAGAATTTAGGTATATGTTTATCATTTTGCTAGTTATAGTGGTATAAAAGACAGAATCTGTGTAAGGGCCTTCTCTCACGGTGACAGTCTGAGGTCCTGTTCTTAAGCTAAGGCCTTTGGCTAAGCAGTGGGAGCAGCCATAAGCTAGGAAGCACATGGTCACATCCTCATATTCCAAACTAGTCACATTGAAATAAGGCAATCTGGGGCTGTTAGCAAGATGATCTGATCTATCACCTCCAGAGAAAGGGAAGAGCCCTTTTCTTTTATTAGTTGTCCCCCGAAATTAGTGGGTTTCTGAGGTCCTGTAGATCCTCCCCTTAGGCTAGGGGCGGGGGATCCTTTAGCATTGGGCGGGCGGTTCCCAGAAACCCAATAGATACAGAGGCGTTAAAACAAGAGATGTAAAAGGAAATTTAGTTTGATAGTTTTCTGTTTGGTAAGAACTCACTTATCAATAGACACAGCTGGGAAACCCTTATGTCTTTATAGATGTAGTTGTAAAATCCTCACTTCTGTATTGTTTTGTCATTATAGTTCCCACTTTGCTATTGCTTATTTGTATGGTCTCTGTCTGGTTCTGTGATTGTTTCTGTCTGCTGTATAATTAATTTTGCTTGGTGTAAACTAATTAAGGTGGTGGGATATAATTGGTTAGCTAATCATGTTACAATATGTTAGGACTGGTTAGGTAAATTTCAGTTGAACGATTGATTAAGGTATAGCTAAGAATATTACTATGGGTATGTCTACACTACAAGAGTAGTTCGATTCAACTTAATTGGAATTTGTGGAATCGACCTTACAAAGGCCTTGTCTACACTACAAGACTATTTCGAATCTACTTAAGTCGAATTTGTGGATTCGACCTTATGAAGTCGAATTTGTGTATCCACACTAAATACACTAATTCGAACTTCTGAGTCCACATTAACGGGGCCGGCGTCGACTTTCGAAGCGGTGCACTGTGGGAAGCTATCCCACAGTTCCCGCAGTCCCCGCTGCCCATTGGAATGCTGGGTAGAGCTCGCAATGCCTGCTGGGGGAAAAAATGTGTCGAGGGCGGTTTTGGGATACTGTCGTCATTGAACCGTCAATCACGCCCTCCCTCCCTGAAAGCGCCGGCGGGAAATCTGATCGCGCCCTTCTCTGGTCGGTTACAGCGCGGACGCCACAGCACTGCGAGCATGGAGCCCGCTGCGATCATCGCTGCACTTATGGCCGTTGTCAACTCCTCGCACCTTATCGTCCACCTCTTCCACAGTCAGCTGCTGAGAAATCGGGCGAGGAGGCTCCGGCAGCGCGGTGAGGAGAGTGGCGCAGGCCTCTCACAAAGCAGGGTACGCCGCGCCGTGGAGATCATGGTGGCAATGGGTCAAGTTCATGGTGTGGAATGGCGATTCTGGGCCCGGGAAACAAGCACGGACTGGTGGGACCGCATAGTGCTGCAGGTCTGGGATGAAACAGAGTGGCTGTGAAACTTCAGGATGCATAAGGGCACTTTCCTTGAACTGTGTGACTTGCTGTCCCCTGCCCTGAAGCGCCAGGACACACGGATGCGAGCAGCCCTGAGTGTGCAGAAGTGAGTGGCCATAGCCCTCTGGAAACTTGCCACGCCAGACAGCAACCGGTCAGTAGCGAACCACTTTGGCGTGGGCAAATCTACCGTGGGGGTTGCTGTGATTCAAGTAGCCCACGCAATCGTTGAGCAACTGCTCTCAAAGGTAGTGACTCTCGGAAACGTCCAGGTCGTCATAGATGGCTTCGCCGCGATGGGATTCCCAAACTGCGGTGGGGCTATAGATGGGACTCACATCCCTATCCTGGCACCAGCCCACCAGGCCAGCGAGTACATTAACCGAAAGGGCTACTTTTCAATGGTGCTGCAAGCACTGGTGGACCATAGGGGACGTTTTACCAACATCTTCGTCGGGTGGGCGGGCAAGGTTCATGACGCGCGTGTGTTCAGGAACTCTGGTCTCTTCAAACGCCTCCAGGCAGGTACTTTCTTCCCGGACCACAAAATAACGGTTGGGGATGTGCAGATGCCTACAGTGATCCTCGGGGACCCGGCCTACCCGCTAATGCCCTGGCTCATGAAGCCCTATACAGGCGCCTTGGACAGTGAGAAGGAACTCTTCAACTACCGGCTGAGCAAGTGCAGAATGGTCGTGGAGTGTGCTTTCGGACGTCTCAAGGGGAGATGGCGGAGCTTACTGACTCGCTCGGACATCAGCGAAAAGAATATCCCCGTAGTTATTGCTGCTTGCTGTGTGCTCCACAATCTCTGTGAGAGCAAGGGCGAGACCTTTTTTGCCGGATGGGAGGTTGAGGCAAATCGCCTGGCTGCTGTTTACGATCAGCCAGACACCCGTGCCGAGAGAATATCCCAGCAGGAAGCGCTGTGCATCCGGGAGGCTTTGAAAGCTAGTTTCCTCGCAGAGCAGGGTAACCTGTGACTGTCCACTTGATTTTAAGAGAGCCTGATCATGGGCCTGTGTCTGTATGTGTCGAGTTAGATCTGAGCTCACAAACCCGGTTCTCCAAGTTTCCCCCACTTCCAAAGCACGTTTTAAAACTAATGAAATGTAACAGTAATTAATAATAAATCTTTCGTTGACTTTGCATTTCTGTTCCTGGGTTGAAACATGGAAGCATACTGTGCTGGGTTCGGTGTGCACTGATGTACAGACCGCTTGTCCAATACAGGACGGACAGCCTCCTGCTCCTACATAGGTCTGTGGGGTGGGGGACGGTTTACAGTGGTTGTGCATGTAGGGGTGGGTTTTTAGGAATGGGTGGGTTTGCAGGAAGGGGCGAGGGGTGCCGTCTTTGGATAGGGGTTTGCATGACGGCTGTGGGCTGTGGGTTTGGGCGTTGGAAGGGGTGAGGGGTGTGGGGGAAGGGTGAGTATCTGTCCCTGGATGAGGGCTCTTTTTGGGGCTCAGGGCAGCGGAGAGGCTCGTGGCTACGGTCGAAGTGCATCGTAAGGGAAGCCTGCCTTTACATTCGGGGATGGCAGGCGCCAGGACCCTGGACAAGCATACACATCAACGAATCACCCGGGGCAGCATACACCACACAGACTGACCCTGGTGACTAGTGACTGCAGTCTGTGTGTGCCCTGCAGTTGACCCTGCCCCCAAGTCTGTACCCTGGTAATGTGGGCTATGCACTGCAATTAAAAATCCCGCCCCCCTACACACAAAGTCTTCTGACACGAGAAACGTGACGGAAACAGTGAGTAACAGCAAACCGCTTTTAATAATGTTATACACAGTGGGGGGTTGAAACTTGGATTTGGGACTGGGTGATCCTGTAAGGGAAGAACTTCTACAAATTTAGAGCGCGAGAGGTGTCTTGTACATTAGCGCTCTGCTGCGGTGCAGTGACAGTTCTCACGGCCCCTACCGCCCCTCCTTCTTGTAACTTTGGGTGAGGGGGGGACAGGACTTCTTGGCGTTGGAGGGCGGTTGCAGATGCAGTGCAGAGGGGCTCTCTCCTCCTGCCTGCGGTCCTGCAGAACATCTACAAGGCGCCGGAGCGTGTCCGTTTGCTCCCTCATTAGACCAAGCAGCGTTTGAGTCGCCTGCTGGTCTTCCTGCCGCCACCTATCCTCCCGTTCGATGTGTGTGTGATGCTGCTGACACAGGGTCTCCCTCCACTGTCTCTGCTCTGCCGCCTCTGCTCTGGAGCAGGCCATCAGTTCCTGGAACATCTCGTCCCTAGTCTTTTTCTTTCGCCGTCTAATCTGAGCCAGCCTCTGCGAGGGGGATGCCGGGGCAGTCCGGGAAAGAGCCGAAGCTGTGTGATGCGAAAAAGTAAGTGATTTCCTTGAACAAATACAGGTTTGCAGACAGTGAACACAGTCAAGTCAGTTTAAGAGAGCAAGACTATGCAGGGCACCAAGTCTCGCGAGATCTCAGAACTAGTTCGAGATTTCGGAGTACGCTCTCATTGGCGGCGCCATTGCACAGGAGAGCGGACAAGCGGGGAGAGACAGCTGAATCCGTCTTGCAGACAGTCCTGGTAAGCCTTACAGTAGATAATGCTTATCAGTTAGTGGATAGCTGTGCTCTCCTGCTAAAGGCAATGTGGAAAGCAGAAAGAATGAGCCTTTTGCAGCCCCTCCCGCCAGTGCACGGGAAAGATCAATGTATGCTTGTTCTCTGTGGCCTCTAGCACGTGGCTGTTAGGCGAGGGTCATTGTTATGCAACCTAATTTTAAACCATTAACAATAGTAACAATACACTAATTGCCCTACTTAGATGCAGTATTTCCAGAACGAGATCACCCTGAGGTGGGTCACCCGTGCCCAGAAAGAGAGGATGCTAAGGGAAGCGCTGCACCGACCAGGACCATATGCAGCAATGCTCGTGGAGGCGATGATCCCTCTGTATATTCGGATGTCCTGGCAAGGAAGAGTTTGCTTCAACGGAGCGCCCAACAAGGCACCTCTCCCAAGAAACCTCCTGCGGAGGCTTTTCGAGGAACTGTATGACACCTTCGTTGAATTGTCGCTAGAGGATTTTTCTTCAATCCCTCTTTGTGTGGACCTACTTTTCATATAGTTTAATATTTACAATTTTTTATATAGTGTTTCTATTTTTTCTATACATATTTTATAAAAAATAAATGTTTACACGTCTATAGCACTTACCGCCTGATCCTTCCCCTGATTCTGAGTCCGGGTTAACGGCAGGGGAGGGTTGGTAGGGGATCTCTGTGAGGGTGAGGAAGAGATCCTGGCTGTCAGGGAAAGCGGCATTGTGTTCGCTGTCGCCTGCGCCTTCCTCCACGGACCCTTCCTCGTCTTCCCCATCGGCGAACATCGAGGAGGAACTGTCCCGGTACACTATTCCGTCCTCGGAGTCCACCGTCACTGGTGGGGCAGTGGTGGCAGACCCACCTAGAATGGCATGCAGTGCCTCGTAGAAGCGGCATGTCTGGGGCTTGGCTCCGGAGCGTCCGTTTGCCGCTCTGACTTTTTGATACCCTTGTCTTAGGTCCTTGACTTTCACGCGGCACTGCATCGCATCCCGGCTGTATCCTTTGTCTTTCATGGCTTTCGAGACCTTCTCGAAGGTCTTTGCATTCCGCTTGCTGGAGCACAGCTCCGAGAGCACAGACTCCTCGCCCCACACAGCGATCAGATCCATGACTTCCCGGTCAGTCCATGCTGGGGACCTTTTTCTATTCTGGGATTGCCCGGACTCCTCTGCTGGAGAGCTCTGCATCGTTGCAGGTGCTGCGGAGCTCGCCCCAATGTCCAACCAGGACGTCAGATTCAAAGTGCCCAGACAGGAAAATGAATTCAAATTTTCGCGGGTCATTTCCTGTGTGGCTGGCCAGAGAATCCAAGCTCGGACTGCTGTCCAGAGCGTCAACAGAGTGGTGCAGTGTGGGATAGCTCCCGGAACTACTATGTTCGATTAGCATCCACACCAAGCCTAATTCGAGCTAGCCATGTCGAATTTAGCGCTACTCCACCTGTCGGGGTGGAGTACCAAATTCGAACTAAAGAGCCCTCTAGTTCGAATTAAATGGCTTCCTGGTGTGGACGGTTGAGCGGTTAGTTCGAAATAACGCTGCTAAATTCGACTTAAAGTCCAAGTGTAGACCAGGCCAAAGTCGAATTTGTGTATCCACACTAAGGACAGTAATTCGACTTTGTGATTCCACACTAACGGGGCCAGCGTCAACTTTGGAAGCGGTGCACTGTGGGCAGCTATCCCACAGTTCCCGCAGTCCCCGCTGCACATTGGAATGCTGGGTAGAGCCCCCAATGCCTGCTGGGGGAAAAAATGTGTCGAGGGTGCTTTTGGGTAACTGTCATCATTGAACCGTCAATCACGCCCTCCCTCCCTCCCTCCCCGAAAGCGCCTGCGGGCAATCTGTTCGTGCACTTTTCTGGTCAGTGACAGCGCGGACGCCACAGCACTGCGAGCATGGAGCCCGCTGCAGTTATGGCCGTTTTCACCTCCTCGCACCTTATCGTCCACCTCTTCCACAGTCAGCTGCTGAGAAATCGGGCTACTTTTCAATGGTGCTGCAAGCACTGGTGGACCATAGGGGACGTTTTACCAACATCAACGTGGGGTGGCCAGGCAAGGTTCATGACACGCGTGTTTTCAGGAACTGTGGTCTGTTTAGACGCCTGCAGGAAGGTAGTTTCTTCCCGGACCACAAAATAACTGTTGGGGATGTGCAGATGCCTATAGTGATCCTCGGCCCTCCCCCGCTACAAAGTCACATCCCCCCCACCCACACAGAACCTGGAAACCACCTCCCATACCGACCAGGGTGCCTACTGACTGCAGCGTGTGTGTGACCTGCTGCTGATCCTGCCCCCGTGTCTGTACCCTGGTAAAGTGACTGTCCTGTCCAATTACCAACCCCCTTCGCCCCCTTCAAACACAGTCTCCTCTAAAAGAACATGACGGAAACAGTAATTAACAGAAAAGTACGGTATTTTTTATTATCAACTAGCCAGTTAGGGGATGAAACTGGGACGGGGGCTTGGGTGAGGCGGGAAGGAAAGGACTTATCAAAATTTAGGGTATGAGAGCTTTTGGGTATTTGAGCACTCTGCTGGGGTGCAGTGACAGTTTTAACGCCCCCTGGCGCCCCTCCTTCTGGTTATTTTGGGTGAGGGGGGTATGGGACTTTGTGGCGGGGGAGGGCGGTTGCAGATACACTGCAGGGGGGCTCTGTCCTCCTGCCTGCGGTCCTGCAGAACATGCACAAGGCGCCGGAGCGTGTCCGTTTGCTCCCGCATTAGTCCAAGCAGCGTTTGAGTCGCCTGCTTCTCTTCCTCACGCCACCTCTCCTCCCGTTCGCTGTGTGAGCGCTGGTACAGAGAGAGGGTCTCCCTCCACTGGCTCTGCTGGTCCGCCTCGTCTCGAGAGCAGCCCATAAGTCCAGCGAACATCTCGTCCCATGTCTTTTTCTTTTGCTGCCTAATCTTTGCCAGCGTCTGTGAGGGGGATGCTGTGGCAGGTCTGGAGACAGTCGAAGCTGTGTGATGGGAAAAAGGGAGTGAATTCCTTGCAAAGATACATTTTTGCGAACAATGAACACAGTCTAGTCTGTGTCTGTGAACAAGAGCATGCACAGCACCTATCTCGTGCACACTCCTGCTGCAGGCAATCCGGAAAGCATAAACTCTGCCCCTGTTCCACCCCATCGCAGTGTCCCCCGACCCTTGGAATTCCACGTTGAGATCCCAGTGCCTGATGGTGCAAATTTCATTGTCGCGGGTGGTTCTGGGTACATGTAGTCACTCATTCCTTCCTCCGGGAAAGCAACGCCAGACAATCATTTTGAGCCCGTTTTCCCTGGATTACCCTGGCAGACGCCATAGCGTGGCAACCATGGAGCCTGTTTTGCCTTTTGTCACTGTCACCGTATGTGTACTAGATGCCGCAGACAGAGGCGATTCAGCAGCGCTACACAGCAGCATTCATTTGCTTTTGCATGACAGCAGAGATGGTTATCAGCCATACTGTACCATCTACCATGCCATTGTAAATTGGCAAGGTGATGATGGTTACCAGCCGTATTGCATTATACCTTCTGCTGCTGTCATAGGTGCCCCTGGCCGAGATCAGCCGGGGGCGCAAAAGACAAAACTGGGAATGACTCCCCGAGTCAATCCCTCCTTTATGGTATCTAAAAATAGAATAATTCCTGCATAGAATATGGGGCTAGTGTAGCAGAGATTCAGTGTTTCAGAGAACCAGAGAGCACAGCCGCTCCGTGTCAGATTATGCAGGAATGATGAGCTGCATGGCATTCACAGGGGGTGCTCCTGCAACAACCCCACCTGTTGCTTCCCTCCTCCCCCAGCCTTCCCGGGCTACCATTGCAGTGTGCCCTGATTTGTGTGCTGAAGTAATACAGAATGCAGGAATAAGAAACAGTGACTTGTTACTGAAATGAAATGTGGGGAAGGCAGCCTCCAGCTGCTATGATTGTCCAGACAGGACATTAAGCAGTGTGTGGGAGAGGAAAACAGCATCCTGCTGCTATGACAGTCCAGGCAGTACAAAATCTTTTCTTTACACATGAAGGGTGGGAGCTGATGGAGCTCAGCCCCCTGTTGCTATGATGAAGACGGTTAGCAGGCCGTCTACTTATGGGCTGATGACGAGGACGGGTACCAGTCGTATTGCACTACACCATCTACAGCAAGGCTGATGATGATGACGACGGATATCAGTCATATTGCACCGTCAGCCACCCATGAGGCGGGGGGGGGGGGGAGGATGCTACAGTACAGTGCCTCAGCATCGCGTCTACCAGCAGCATTCAGTACACATAGGGTGACATTTAAAAGAGTCAAGGGACGATTTTTTTTCCTTTTCCTTCTGGGGGTTGGGGAGGGGGGTACATTGACGAGCGGACAATGTGTTTGACCGTACAGGTATTGGGAGATCAGCCAAGAATGCAAATGCTTTTCGGAGACTGCAGGAACTGTGGGATACCTTGCGTCCTCAGTCCCCCCTCCCTCCAGGAGCGTCCATTTGATTCTTTGGCTTTCCGTTACGCTTGTCACGCAGCAGCGTGCTGAGTCTCTGCTACGCCGTCTGTCCGGAGATTTTTTAAAAATACTTTGGACCAGGCGTAACATTACAGTAATTCCCCTAATTAGATGCAGGAGTCTCTGAGCGAGATCACCCTGAGGACGGTCACTGAAGGAGATAGAGAGCGCATGCTGCGTGAAAGCCAGCACAAACCAGGGCCCTATGCAGCCATGCTCGGGAAGGCAATGCTCCCTGAGTACCTCATGAAAGCATGGCGCGGAAAAGTGTGCTACCACGGAGCACCCAATAAGGCAGCTCTCCCCAGGAACCTCCTGCGGAGGCTTTTCGATTACCTCCAGGAGAGCTTCGTGGAGATCTCCCAGGAGGATTTCTGTTCTATCCCCATATATATAGACCTCCTTTTCACATAGTTCAGATTCCTGTTCCATTAATAATAAAAGTTTACATGTTTTAAGCACTTACCGACTAATCCTTCCCCTGATTCAGGGTCCGGGTTAACGGCCAGGGAGGGTTGGTAGGGGCTCTCCATGAGGGTGATGAAGAGATCCTGGCTGTCGGGGAAACCAGCGTTGTAAGCGCTGTCGCCTGCCTCGTCCTCCACAAACCCTTCCTCATCTTCCCCGTCCGCGAACATCGCCGAGGAACTGGCCGTCGACACCATCCCATCGTCAGAATCCTCGGTCACTGGTGGGGCAGTGGTGGCAGGCTCCGGAGCATCCGTTTGCCGCTTTGGTCTTCTGGTAGCCTTGTCTTAGGTCCTTGATTTTCAGGCGGCACTGCGTTGCATCCCGGCTGGATCCTCTGTCTGTCATGGCTTTGGAGACCTTCTCGTAGGTCTTTGCATTCCGTTTTTTGGAGCACAGCTCCTAAAGCACAGACTCCTCCCCCCACACACCAAGCAGATCCAAGACTTCCCGGTCAGTCTATGCTGGGGCCCTCTTTCTATTCAGAGATTGCCTGGACTCCTCTGCTGGAGAGCTCTGCATCGTTGCCGGTGCTGCTGAGCTCGCCCTGATGTCCAACCAGGAAATGAGATTCAAACTGGCCAGACAGGAAAAGGAATTCAAATTTTCGCGGGGCTTTTCCTGTGTGGCTGGTCAGAGCATCCGAGCTCGGACTGCTGTCCAGAGCGTCAACAGAGTGGTGCACTGTGGGATAGCTCCCGGAGCTACTAAGGTCGATTTCCGTCCACACCTAGCCTAATTCGACATAGCCATGTCGAATTTAGCGCTACTCCCCTCGTCGGGGAGGAGTACAGAATTCGAACTAAAGAGCCCTCTATGTCGAATTAAATGGCTTCCTGGTGTGGACGGGTGCACGGTTAATTCGAATTAACGCTGCTACATTCGAATTAAAGTCCTAGTGTGGACCAGGCCTATATAAATTAGGGGCAAACAGGAAGTAAGTTGGGATTCAAAAATAAGGAAAAAGGAACCTGGATTTAAGCTTGCTGGAAGTTCACTCCAATAAAAAATTGTTTGCACTTTCGGACTTCGGGTATTGTTGCTGTTTGTTCATGTGAGAAGGACCAGGGAAGTGAAAGGGTGAAGGAATAAGCCCTCTAACAGCCTGCTGGGCCAGTACTTCAAAAGAAGGTGGCACCAGCCTCTACCAAAGAGGTTCCCGACTGCCACTCTTCCCTATTACAAGAGGGAAAGATCCCCCAGCACACCAGTAGATACTAGACCCAGCCCCAAAGTGCGATTTAGGTTTCCCCTTCCCCTTTTCCTCTCTTCCCGCAGCAAGCATTAGATCCTCTCAGCAACCTACAATGTCCAGCATTGGGCCCCCTCCCCTGAGAATCCCCTTTGTCTCTCCCAAGGCGAACATTAAATCCCCTCCTATTTTTCATAGCAGCCCCACATCACATCCCAGCACCTCCGTCCCTGTCCCCAAACCCCCAGCAGTATTTCCTTCAGTGCCTTAGCAGCAGCATGCTTCTCTCAGGAACTCCTCTGGTAGCAATCTGCCTGGATCAGCATCCTGGCTCCAAAGGCATTCACCTGCTTCACTGTGGGACAAAGAGCAGGTCTGAAACAGAACAGGTCATAGCATTTAAGGCCAGGAGGAACCATCACATCATCTAATCTGACCTGCATATTGTGGGCCACCAGTACCACCCAGCACTCACACACTAAACTCAACAACGGAAAGGAGACCTAAGTAAATGAGACCAACAGGAGGCTAGATCATTATGTGCCATGGGAAAAGAGTAGGATGGAACAAGGGTGCATCAGTGCTTGAGGCCCCTAGAATGGCAGGTAAATGATGAAATGGGATATACCCAGATAATCCTGGCAAGAAACCCACACCTACATGCTGCAGCAGAAGTGGGGTGGGGGGAGAGAGGGAGGAAGAATAACAGGGTCACTGCAATCTGACTTAAGGGAAAATTCCTTCCCAATCCCACATATGGCCATCAGTTAGACCCTGAGCAGGTGAGCAAGAACCAGCGAGCCGAGAATCTGAGAGACAGAAAGCTTGTTGCCTCCTTGGAGTTCTATTCCATTCAGTGTCCCATCTCCAGGCATGGCCATCCTTGATGCTTGAGAGGAAAGAGATAAAAAAAACCCTCTCAGAATACACCACTGCAAGTCAGGAGAGAATCAGGCCCAATAACTTCAAAACAAAAGCTAAAACACCACACTTCTAAGTGTGAACCACTCAGCAGACTGCTCCTGACATAACACTAGTACAGTGCCTGTCGCATCTTTTTGCTTAACAGTACACCAGAAATAATAAAAGGTATTGATTCTGTGATCATATTTGTGTGTGCAAAAAATGTGAGCTGTGCAATCAGAAATGCTGTCAGTTTCCTAGCTAGTGCGTGATGAATACATTTCCTGCACTGCAAAACATCAGACACAGGAAGCATACCATCCATGCTCAGAAGATACTGTACTGCTCGTTTTTTTCATCCAGGTGTCTCAGTGTGGCTGAGAACCAGAAATCCCCTGATTTCACAGAATTAATACAGTTATTTCAGATGGAAAGCCCCAAAGTGAAGAGTATCTGACTTCTAATAAACAGTATAGGTTTATTATACTGTAATGAGAAATGGCCATGAGAGAGGAGAGTTACCGGGTTTCTGTACGTCTTAAAGTAAATGAAATGTACTTTAGCAATATCAGGAAATATTATTCTAGTATTATTTATACTGACAGACATTACAGGGTAAACAGGGGTATTAACAATAAATGCCTTTATTATTAACACCCCTTCATGCTAGTCTGAATATTATAAAAAATTAGAAATAGTTCATAAACAGCTTTAGATGATGTCTCTGCCATAGAAAAAATGTATAACTATACTTTTATATACTCCACTGCATTTTTATTGAAGGTTAGCCCATCACTTCACAAGCAGTCATTAATGATGACTCTCAAACACCATGTGAGGAAGATAGAGAGAGGTCAAGGTCACATAAGCCTTAATCACCCCTCCTGTGAAAAATTCAGAGTAGGGCATTGAAATGAAGGGAAATTCTGTGGTAAATCTTTTTACAGAGCTTAATTCCAATGAGTCCCCATTGACGGCAGGGAATCAAACCATGTTCCTGTCCCCTAATATTGTGCAATCCACAAACAGGAAGTCTTTGGCATGGAGGCACTTTGCCTCTACACAGTCTCCAAGCACGCCCTTCACCCTCTGGCAACACAGCTCCAATGGCTTCCCCACAGATTCTGTTTAAGGAGGGAGGGCAGGTGTGTTCCCTCTCACAGATCAGGCTACAGATAAGGTTGTACAGATCCCAGATGAATTACCTTTTCCAAATATTCTCCATGGAGATGGTGAGGTGAAAATGTTTCCACCACAACCCACCTATTCTTCCCCCATGTGAAGCTGAACCCTTTAAGAACCCTCTGTGGATTCCCAAGAAGCAGAGGTCAATACCTTGGAGATGCTTGGGCTCCCTTCCACTTGGGGCATCAAAGATCTGCCTGTAGAATTCTCTTTCTGCACAAGCATCTTTGTGAAGCAGTCTTACACAAACAGTGTAAGTGAAAGAGCTGAGGAAAGAGTTCTAGATGCCTGTTCTCTGAGTACCTGACTGTAATGTACATGATCTGAAACACTAAGATAATTAAAGTTTTTATGCAAATGATTGATGTACAGTCTAAGGGAGGCAAATTAAATACACCCAAATATTTCCTATTTTCAATTGATATTTAGTGTAAAATAATTCACTTACATTTTGGTCTTTGTTGAGATAGGATAATATCAAATTCTAACTATACTTTAAAAACAACACTAGGATTTTCAGACGTTCTCAGCATTGGCTTCGCTCTGCTTCCACTGATGTCAATGGTAAAACTTCCATGGAATTCAATGGGACCAGAGTTGAACCAATGTTGAGAATGTCTGAAAATCACTCTCCCTCTCAAAAAAATCTCTCTCTCCCCCCCCCCCCCCCAAAGAAATGGATTTGCTATTACAGATCAGTCCATTGATCTATCAAATATACTAGTAATTGGTCTATCATATGCCATCAGTTCTGACTACATCATTCTTTAGAATATGGAGATAGTTTCAATATATATGTTTCCAGGGATGCCTAGAAAATGTATTTAAATTAAGATGCATGTTTTCAAAAAGCCTGAATGTTAGAAAAATCTATTTCCTAGCAAACAGATTTGTATGCCTAAGATCAAGAAGGATTCATTAAATAGCTTGAAAGGAAATAGATTACCTTTCCATAATAACATGTGTTTTAAAAAATCCCTTGGAGTTCTTTCTAGATTTCAAAAGGATAGCACAACTTTCATTCAATCATGTGCTTAGTGTTAAGCACATATGTAGCACCATTGACTTCAATTACTTCAGTAGTACTGCTCAGATCCTTAAGTGCTTTGCTGAATCAGAGCAGGGGTTGGCACCACCATGTTGCGCGACGGACACTTGACAAAATTACCGTACTTAGTGACAGACATTGAGGGGAGTTATGTCATTTAGTCCTTCAATTTTTTGAAAAATTACCACAGATGTCAAAATTTTTACCATGGATACGTTGTTGACCCCTGAATCAGAGCCTTGTATCTGGCTACTGAGGCCTCAGTCCTGCAAACACACAGGCACATGAGTAACATTACTCATAGGAATAATCCTATTCAACTGAATGATACTACATGCAAGCATAAAGTTACTCATATGTATAATTGTGTGTAGCACCAGGATGAAGATTTCAGGTTATTACTGGGCTCCACCAGATATAATTAGAACCTTAAAAAACAGGGGTGAAATCGTGGCCTCATTGAAGTCAATGACAAAACTCCCATTGATTTCAGTGGAATCAGGATTTTACCTCACAGGCCATCTGCCCACTTCTATTAAAAGGAGTGAATTACTAAAGTACATTGGATTGAGATTAGGGCAAAAATAGCCAGGATCTTCTGGATGCCTGCACAATAACAGACTCACCGTCTCATTAACTTTTATGCTCCAAAACATTCGCTAAAGCACTAATTTATTAAAAATGAACTATTTCCTCTCCTACAGAAACTAGTTTCTATTTCCTTGAAGTGCCTTTCTTGAGAGAAGGAACGATCTGCATCTTATCTCTTCAGATCATGTAGAAGACTGCTGCATTTCAAAGAAATCACTTGTTTTCATAGCTAGGTTAAATTGGAGACAATTTTCAGGAGAGCCACAAAACATTTGTTTCAACAGAAAGCCTCTCTGGGCTCAAGGCAACAAGGCCCTTCAATCCAACAGCCTTGGTGCCATCTGCCCATTTGGCTCACACTCCTCACAGTCATCAAATTTGACCAGATGCAAGTGTGGGAATGAATGTTTTTGATTAAACAAATTTATCATGTAAGAACTGGAGTGAGACCAGCAGAGAATGAGAGTGTGATTAAGGGTAGTTTAATAAGTGACTTGAGAAACAACAGGAAGAACAGAGAAAGAAGGAAGCAGGACGTAAGTTTGAAATAACTTACACTAACTTGTAAGAGTTAAAGAGTTCATGGAATTTTCTTCTCTTTTCACTTTAATTTAAATTTGCCTAGTGTTGTAATCCTGAAGAAATGCACTCTCTCTCACCCCTCCATAACCCTCATATACACCCACAAATTTCATCAGATCTGTCCCGTAAGCAGGGAGTCACAATGCACAGCACCAGTTCATAGGCAGTTAGAATACTAAAAAGTATCTGCACTATTAATGGGACCCAAAAACCTTTCTGTTTTGAAATTTCTTCTGTTCAAACTCAGAAGAAACAGCACAGATAGAGGAGATTACTTATCACATGCACACAGGAGATTTCAAAATCTCTAGTAAATAGAAAAAACAGATTATAGTATGAATGACAGCTGGATCACTAGTGTTGCTACAAATAAATTCTCCTGCTATCTTCTTACTGGACTGGGTTGACACCAAACATTACCAAAGAGGTCTGTCTCCTAAATCTAGTTGTTTGGAGAACGATCAATACCATTATTTTAATAAGGCTTGCAAAACAGTCATGAATGTAATAGTTCGGTCTCAAAATCTACTTACTATTCACTGTAATGATGAGGATAATGAAAAAAGTGAGGATGGTTTAATTGTCTATCAAGGAAGCATTACACAAAGAGTAATTAATGATGCCTCATAGTTGCCCTACAAGTTGGTACAATTATTTTATGGGTAAACTGAGGAACGGAGAGATGAAAAATCTGGGCCTTAATCACCCCTGTCATGAACAAACTCACAAGAGGGCAATAAAGAGAAGGGAAGCTCTTCACAAACTTTCACTCAGTTTATTCCAAAGGGATGTTGGGTTTGATCCCATCACTGAATGGACTGAGTTTCTTTCCGGACATTGCAAGGAATCTGCAGGAAGCAAGAATACTCCACTTGGAGATGAATGTGAAGGTAGAATTTTGAATAGGTAAAGAAGTTAAAACAATTAAGAATAGGTACTAACTTATTTCCCACAAATCTCCAGTAGGCATGCTTGCTTAATCAACACAATATTTTTAGTTTAGGAACCACCACATAGAAATGTCCTTGTCCAGCTAGGCTCTACAGAGGCAGAGCTTAGATGAAGTCTCATCCTGCCCACCAGCATCTATCTTGCATTATTATTTTTCTGTCTTTCAT
Source organism: Mauremys mutica (assembly GCF_020497125.1). Taxonomy (NCBI): domain Eukaryota; kingdom Metazoa; phylum Chordata; order Testudines; family Geoemydidae; genus Mauremys; species Mauremys mutica. The sequence continues at coordinate 48,835,533 of NC_059079.1, read as the reverse complement.
GGATTCTTCAAGCTATAAATTTCATATCCTTGGGGAAAAAATTGTTCTTTAAACCCATTTCTTTAGAAGTCAGTGAGATGCACCAACTGGCTCTTGGAATGACATCACTCACTCTAGGCTCATTCAGCTTCAACTGCTTTGGGCTCTGGACTGACTAAGCTCTGAATCATCTCCACTTTCAGCCCCCTCCAGTCTCGAGAAGAAAAAGTGATTAAACTCGGGGAAAAATAAGTGAGAAAAACACTGAGACAGAAAGGGGTGACTTGGGAATGAGAGTTACTCAGAGCAGGAAAGTAGTTCAAAGAAGAGTGAATGATATGCATGAGGCTCTGAATCTCTCTTATAGAATCACAAAAATGTAGGGCTGGAAGCATCCTCAAATAGTCATCTAGTCCATCTCCTGCACTAAGGCAGGACTAAGTTTTCCTAGACCATCCCTGACAAGTGTGCGTCTAACCTGTTCTTAAAAACCACCAATGACAGGGATTGCATAGTCTCCCTAGGTAACCTGTTTCAATGCTTAACTATCCTCATAGTTAGGAGAGGGAGAAAAAAATCTAATATCTAACCTACATCTCCCTTGCTGCAAACGAAGCAGATTTCCTTGTCCTGCCTTTGGAGCACATGGAGACCAATTGATCATTGTCCTCTTTATAAACAATCTTTCACATATTTGAAGACTTATCAGGTTTCCTCTCAGAGGCTTTTCCTCTCTAGCCTAAACATGCCCATTCTTCTAAGTTTTCCTCATAGGTTATGTCAAGGATCGGCAACCTTTGGCAGGCCGGGCCGGTTTGTTTACCTGCCACACCCACAGGTTCAGCCGCTTCCCGCAGCCCCCATTGGCCTGGAGTGGTGAACCGCGGCCAGTGGGAGCCGTGATCGGCTGAACCTGCGGGCACAGCAGGTAAACAAACTGGCCTGGCCTGCCAGGGTGCTTACCCTGGAAGGCTGCGTGCCAAAGGTTGCCGATCCCTGGGTTATGTTTTCTAAAAACTTATTTTTGTTGCTCTGCTCTGGACTACATCCAATTTGTCCACCACTTTCTTTGTTGTGTTGTCTAGTAGAGCACTGAAGACTTGACATATTGTATTAGAATAGTTAGCTACTATCAACTTTATTTTATCCTTGAAGTTATTTTAAGCCCCAATTCTCAGATTTATCTGAGTTTGGTGTAGGACCTGAGGAAAGGCATAGGGCAAAGTTGGCTTAACGCCATGCTTGTACACTCCATGTCCTGAAGTGGACTAGGAGCAAGAGGAAATTAGGGCAAGCCTTTCTCCTAAATTCACAGGATCTGATTTTCCACTTCCTTGCATAGCCATTGACAACTATGCAAAGTGGGTGACAAATGCCATTAAATCAGAATGGTTGCATTTGGTGCCCACTTTACACAGGGGTGGGTGTGTGTGTGTGTGTGTGTGTGTGTGTGTGTGTGTGTGTGTGTGTGTGTGTGTGTGTGTGTGTGTGAGAGAGAGAGAGAGAGAGAGAATGAGAGCTGATGATTCACAAAAAGGAGAATCAGGCCCACTGATTTTGGGGATGGAGATGAGTCATGTATGAAAGCTAGAAGAGGCAGTTCAAGGAGCCATCTAACATCTTTGATTAATCAACCTAAGAGGCTGCACCAAACAGTTCCCTCTTCATTCCTGTGATAGCCACCAAGTCCCTCTCGCTCTGTAACAGAATTCTCCTCCTTTACCACTATGACCTCTCTACCGTTGATCCATTCACAGATTTGCTAGACCCCCTGACCTTCCTACTCCAGTGAAATCATAATCTCTAATGGTGAGGCTCGTAGCCATCCCCATCCAGGCATATATTCTTTCAGAAGGCTGCATAGCCCTCATCTGCCTCATCTACTTAGTGATAGAAATTTTTCTAGGATATACGGTACTTCACATCTCTGCCATTCCCCTCTTCCTCAACTTGGATGCTGCATTAGCAAAACAATTTGGTAGGTTTTCTGTCAAACACTGCTGCCATCAGAGTGCATTGCAGACTTAAGACCATGTGTCAGTTCTGCAACATGACCCAGAAAAGAAGCTATTTCAGCTAATGGACCTAGCAACAAGGATTCCAAAGAGTGAGGGGACTGGGAGCAAGGCTGAAAGAAATAACTGGAGGTTTGCACAAATGGGGAATAATAGAAGAGATGTAGCCATGCAGCTAAAATCAGATTGTGGCCCAAGAATGGTTTTAGATTTAACCTTTACTCTTTCAAGTCTCACTTCACATTAAAATACAAACATAATAAAAGGCTTTTGCAAAACTTACCATCAACATTCATTTGAGTATATGAATAAGCATTTGCACAGACAAACCAAACTGTAGGTATGCAATTACCCTTTTTTGCATGCTCTAATATTGGCTTATTTGTGAATGAGAGTGGTCTGCAAGTGCATCTGTAGAAACCCACTGAACATATAGACCAAAATAGTCAAGGACTAGAATATGAAAAAGACGTAAAATAATTGTTATCATTCTATCCTTAATTCACATTTTGTTCCACAGGTATGCATGTCATATGTGGTTATGTAATAATGTGAATCAAAGGATGAGTTAAGGATGAAAGGAAAACCATAGCATAGATCCTCAACTGGTGTAATTTGGAGTTGTTCCACTGTTTTCAATGCGGTTACACTGATTTATGGCTGCTGAGGATCTGGCCCATGGTTTTCCTTTTATCCTTACCTAATTTTAGAGAAAATCAGATTAGCCCTATTGAGATCCATGGAGCTACTCTGGTTTACACCAATGAAAGCCCCCACAGGTATGAATCCCGTTTCTGATAGACTCTATTTAAGCTCTTTCCAATATATTCATTTTATATTAACTTACCTTGTTGGTTTAACCATTTAAAAATATTTCCTTTGGACTTGGAACCCAAATGTCAAGAATCCTATAATGAAATGTTTGGTGGCTGGACTGTATCTTAAGGTCCTCATCATGCCCTTGTTCATAGTGTTACAGAGAAACTCATTCTTTCATGCACCCTCATCCAGCATCACCTCAAGACTGACCAGCTGTGTATAACCAAAAAAAAAAAAGTTCCACGACCAGGTTCCAAATAACTTGGCAAATACCAGAGAGAAGTGGGATTATGAGAATCTCAAACCAAATAGGAAAGGCTCTACATCAGGTGTATGTCGATCTAACCACAAAATCTCCAAAATATTTTGAAACTGTTTCCTCACTAGTTCCTGCTTCAAAGTTTCTGTTGCAACTTCCTGGAAATTCCGTATAGTTTTATGGCAATACCAGCTACATGTTCAAGGATTTTTCTAAAGAAATACCCTAATAAATTCACAGCATCAACTATGAAATAGCAAGACTAAGTCATCAGCAGTGAACAATGTATTTCTATCTTAGGGTTTCGCACTGCTGCCCATTTCTGTGGCATCTGAGCCTCCTTTACATAAAATAGAATTTGACTAAAAGTTCTACATCTCCTTGTTACTGAAGAACAGCTTTGTGCCAGCACTCAAAACTCAGTACTACAAAACAGGGACAACTTGCTCATTAATATTTCTGTTCAAATTTTTAAAAATTGGATACAACAAAAAGATTTGCCAAAGAAAGCTATTTCAACTGTGAGTGCCCTTGACAAGCTGAAAAGTTACTTTAAATGCAATTCTGGTAAGTACTGCAGGTCTGAATCATCAAACCATTTAAGAAGTTTAACCATTAATTTATTAAATCAAATTGTCATTTAAGAGAATAAGCATACATAAAAAAATACTGGGCCCAATTCCCTACTCACAACAATGTAAATGAGGTAACCTCTTCAAGGTCAATGGAGTTACACTAGTGCAAGTAACAGGAGAATAAGGTCCATTATTTACTCAGTTGAATATATAATGTACAAGGATTGCTAACATAGTCCTTGCATTCTAGGGGACGGAAACAAACAAAATAAGGATTAAAAGGTAAAGTTTTAACAAGTTCCAGCTCTAAAGATAGGAGAAAATTGCTATGTTCCCCTTGTTTGAATTGGGAAAATTGACTGTTCACTAGTCAAGCTTAGAATGGGGACTCAGACATGTAAAATAAACTAACTCCTTTGTTTTCTCAGCAAGGGCAGCAAACCAGGCCTGAACCCTCTTCTCAAAGCCATAGAACCAAGCCTGGTGGCTTGTTTGTACCCATCCACAGTTATAGGTTCATAATAATGCCCCAGTTGACTCAGCAAAGTGCTGAAAACTCTTCTGTGGTGCTGATTACCCTCAGATGCCACCAACTCCAACAGGACCTGAGAAGTGCTGAGTACCCTCAAGTGTGCTAAGCATCTTATAGGACCAAGCGCTTGGTGATTAATCTCCTGAGTCCAATTCTGAAACATGAATACCTCAGTCAGATGTCCCAGTCCTACATTTGGACACCCAATCCAGCAAGTAAACGCAAGAAGGGGTCATTTTCCCACCTAAGGGTAAGTTTGAGTATCCAAATGTGGTATTTATTGCCCACTTCTGAAAACTGGGCTCCACATGTTTCCATCTGGTCCCACATTGACATGATGCATTTATTTTGTAAGCTACAAAATTCCCATAGTACTTAAGGGAAAAAAATCCAGTAGCTAAACAACAAATGGCTTTATTATAAAAACATTTTTCTGAAAGTTAAAAACTCCTCCTTCCTTTTTAGCCCTGCATGGGGTCAGAGTTTGAGAGCATTTAGTAAATAAGTCTGCCTCTGTGGACTTAATTGTTTACCTGATAATGTGAGCATTGACTGCACCACAGGAAGCATTCAGACAGAAACACTTACGTTATTACCAATGTTCAGAGGACAGATGAGCTGCCATCATCCTAACACAATCAACATGCAAATTAGCTCTCAAACGTCACGTCTGCATGCTTATATCAACCACTGAGACCTAATTTTCATTCAGAATGTATCCTCAATACCACACTCCTGTAGAGCAATTTCAGAGAGGTGAGCAAGTTCTCAGTACCTGAGATCCAAGGCAACCTGCTCACATTATCCACTAGTTACTGATCAGAGCTCAAAGTACATGCAAGGTTTAAGGAAAGGAAACAGCTGAAACTTCCCAGAAACCCCAGATAGACAGCAACTTTCGGGGGGTCAACTGAAATACACAGAAGTTTCCAAATCAGCATTCCAAAGAGAAAAATGGAGGAAACTCTCACATCTCTTGGGGAAGAATTATGACCCCGTCCCCTGCACCCATGGAGACTTCTCTAATAGCAGAACTAGTGCAATTCTGTAGTGATAGGAATGAGATCTGACTTAGGGTTTGTCTATCTGCGCTGACTGTGGGGCTCAGGCTGTGGGGATATTTAATTGCAGTGTAGACATCCAGGCTCTAGGACCCTGTGAGGTGGGAGGGTCACAGAGTTCAGGCTGCAGCCTGAGCTGGAACTTCTACACCACAATTCGCTCCATAATCTGAGCCCTGTCAACTGGCACGGGCCATTTGCAGGTTGCAATTGCAGTGTAGACATACCCTAAGGGAACCTCTGCAAGAGTTATACAGCCCTTGCATGTTCTGAAGCTCAGTTCTATGAGAACTCCCTGTGTACTAGCAGGGATTTGGGGCAAGGCTGGTGAATCCACCATTATATCAATTATCCATTTCCCCCACATAATAGAGATGCAGGCCACAAAGGTTACTCCAGTGTTCTAGCCCAGAGGCACTCCTTAATTACTCAGGTTGTGCACTGAGGCACCAGTTTTGGCCTGAGGCAGATATTTCAGGCAGTGTGTGTATAGACTCAAAGACAACACTGCCTCTGTTGTTCTGTTCTGAAGATTATCTTCAAACAAACATAAGAGCTACAGACATTTTTTAATGAAATCTGCAGAACCTCCACTGACTAGGCAAAGTTCCTATTCACCATTAGCAAGTAGACTCAAGCCCTAATCCCCCAAGTGTCTTCCTCTACTGAAAATACAGAATTTTGAGCAAAGGCAAATCACTTCAGTTAGTGTGTTATAGGTTTACTTTGCTTTCTGCAAACAGCAATTGGTACAGCAATTTAGAAATAACCCTGTCACACAACTGGACATGATGGAGACACCTATAAAATATGGCTTTGGGCTTCTAGAAAAAGCATGGTATGAAATGCAATAATTGAACCAAATTTACTCAGGACAGCTCTCAAGACCTTTCCTACAAAAGCCAGTTTGAAACACTTCTATATTTTAGACCAAGCATAAACAAACATATTGCAGTACTGCTCACAGTATTCTAACACCAGGTGCAATTAACATAAATAGGTTGTAAATAGCATGCTACATATGGATGCAGAACTCTGGTGTTAACACAGAATGTTTTCTGACTTCTTACCTTCTGCTACCTCATGGCACCAGTACATGCCATTGTATATAATGTATGCAGTGTTAGCCCCGGGATATTAGAAAGACACAGTGAGTGTAGTAATATCTTCTATTGGATATTTTATAGAGTCTGTCAGTGAGAGAGACACGCTTTGGAATTTACACAGAGCTCTTTTTCAGGTGAGACCTTCAGACCTGGAGAAGTTTGTCTCTCTTACAGACAGAATTTGGGCCAATAAAAGATATTACCTCACCCATCTCATCTCTCTAATTGTACTTAATGGATATAGCAGGTGCATTCTAACTAGATGAAATGAACCTGGAACATCTGGAAGCACATTTAATAAAAGTCCCAAAACATACTCATAACAGACTTTTTCAAATCACCAATCAGATGTAGACAAGATTTTCTGTGCTTTTTCAAATTTTACTTAGACTTTTTTTTTTGCCTCACAAAACCCAGTCTCATCCGGTTCAGCCTTCACCACAAGACGAATGCTGTCTGTTTTCTTTTTGAAAGACACACGTCACTGTGCACTGAAAAAGGGGAACTTCCACAGCTTGCGGTTATGTTGCACGATAAACAGATCTGTTCACACCACTTCGAGAGGCGGCTTGGATCAATAAAAGGCAACAGGCACCAGAGGCAACAAGCAGACATTCGCGGCTCTCAGGACTATCTCTTCAGAAGTCAACCCCACACCGAGACTAAGCAATATGCCAGGATTATTTTTTTCTCACAACCACCCAACCGAACTGAAAGAAGCAGATTGCAAGCTTGGAGAAGGCAAAGTTCATAAAAGGAAGCAAAAGGCTTTGTAAGTATATGTGACTTGCTGTCAAATGAAAATGTATTTGGAGTGAAAGTAACATTAGCAAATTGAGAATTCAGAATTAGTGCCATTTCACAGAGTTCACCCACAGCAAAGCATATTCTGCATAGCATGTTCAATGCTATAAAACTATAACAGGGCTTGAATGGAAAGGGATATGGATGAGAAGTTCCTAAGTTAAATAAGTTGAATATAAAAATGAGTGAGTAGGAAAGAAGGAGCAATTGCTTGTAATTACTTGCATAAGTATCCCACTGGCATCAACCCTGGAAGTGAATGATCTGGCCCTAAATGTTTACAAGTCATAAGACCTTCATACAGAATGCTACCTATCTGTAACAGTGTTTAACCAGTATCATCCATTCATTACACGTCTTATCATTGATTTCAGTGGTGCAGATCTGAAAAGCTATTTGAAGTCTATGGTACCACATCTTGAATCTAGCAACAAGTCTAACACCAGAAATGTGATGTAAGTACTGGATTCTAGAAATACATAGTAATTATGAACTAAGGCTAGATTGCCATATTTTATCCTCACAAACAAGTCTATTAAATTTTCACTTATGTGTAAAGTATATGATGAACCATAAAATATTTCTAAGATCAAGCTAATTTCAATTTCCTAGTTACAAAAAGTGTTTTTATAAACCGGGCATCACCACACAGAGGGTACCAATGGAATTGAAAAAAAAAATGTTTTCCTTTTTTCTATTTCCTTTTTAATTGTTTATGGGCAGTGCAGTGGTGCTCATCACCACACCTATTCATTAATAGGTCACTTATATTATTAATGAATTAAAGCTTGACAACACCCTTGTGAAGTAGAGGAATATTACCATCCCTGTTTTAGAGATAGGGATAACAATGGCACACATAGGTGAAGTGACTTGCCCAAGGTAACAAAAGAAGTTAATGAGTCTTGGAATGAAAACCAGATCAATCCAGGACTTTAACCACAGACCCTCCACTCTACTTTTATTTACTCTGCTGCTTCTTACTTGTCCGAGTTAAGGGGCAATAGCATGCCACCAATTTCATGCAGAGTCCACCAGAGATTTTATGAGCAAGCACTGCGTTTTCATAAAATTGAATAATCAATTGTATTCTTTAAGTATTCTTAAGAGGTCATTAAGTAATTAAAATAACTAAACAGTCAATATTTTGTTTCTTGCATTAAATATTTTTTCTTTTGGTCATCACAGGCTTTCTGCAGAAGACGTGATGCAATGGTCCCAGTCTTTGGAAAAGCTTCTTGCGAGCCAAAGTAAGTGTATTTTTGATCACTACTACTTTCTTATGTTAATCTAGTGAGCTTTCATGCAGACTAAACAAATCTATGAAGCTATAGCATTCTGTGAATAATGCTAAAACCAATGGCCAATAGCCTTTAAGTAATTCACATCTTCACTGTCACATGGCTACCTATTGTAATATAGTGCCTTAACTTGACAGCCCATCCTTTCCATAGGAAATGGAAATAATCTCATTAAATTCAAAGGGGGTTAGATCAGATTCCACATGCCCACATTACTCCAAATAATGCAGATAAGAGTTATGTGTGCACTTGGAGCCAAAGTCAGACTATGCAGAGAAGAACAGACTCCCACTGACTTCAGTAGCCTTTGGATCAGACCCTTCATTCGCAGTGCACTGCAAAAATATAGATATACTGTATATTTCAGCAAAATCTTATTACTATAATAGGAGAATTCAATGTGACCTTTACCTTAATTGTATTTATCTTATCCTCCCCAATTTAAGTTATAAATATAACATTATAACTGATTAAGTACTTGTATTTGCTGTAGGCGGTCAAGTTGCCTTCAGGGAGTTTCTGAAGTCAGAATTCAGTGAGGAGAACATTGAGTTCTGGCTGGCTTGTGAGGACTATAAGAAAACCAAGTCTGATCACTTGCAAGACAAGGCAGAGAAGATTTATGAAGAGTTTGTTCAGATAGATGCAGCTAAACAAGTAAGTACAAAGTTAATCTGTACTGTGTTATATATGAAAGATTATGAGAGTTGGCAAGGGATAGATAGATGGGGCTGTACTAGGACAAATACATCTTTAATAAAACAGGAAGAGAAGCCATAGGTTCTTATATTTTCATTAAGTCACCTTCTGCCATACTGCCTTGAGCTCGTCAGGTGAACGTAGTGCTGCTGATTCAACAGGTGGCACTCTTCCCTCTAAGTCAGTGTTGATTTGAGCAAGATGTTAAGAGCCTGTTCTGCTGATGGAGGTGCTGTCACTTGAATGAGAAATGAAACCAGTCTGGATCATTTATGGTCCTTAAAGATCCAAGGACACTTTGGAGAAAAGTAGAAGTGTTAGCATAGGCCATATTCCAAACTAGATGCCTGCATCCTACCAAAAAAGCCTCCTGCAATTTTAATTGGATATTTTATTCTTCAGTTTCTATCCTAAATTGTTGTTACTCTCTCTGACCCCAGAAGTGGCTGCATTGCACCAATGAATGGCAATTCCTGTGTATAGTTTGTATACCTTTTTTATTTTAAGTTCAATCAATTTTGAATGAAAGGTGCTATTTAAGGATAGATTAATTATTGTAGCTTAAAGCAACCTTGGACCAAGTTTTAAGACTGAGAGTCTGTGTTTCAGGAAGATAAAGTGACAAATATAGCGGCAAAAAGTATTTTTTTAAAAAGATATTAACAAAGTTTTATTTTCTCTTCCTAGATCAATATTGACTATCATACAAGGAAAGCTACAGCTAAAAAGGCTCAAGACCCAACTTTCACAAGTTTTGATGAAGCCCAAAAAACTGTATATGTGCTAATGGAGCGGGACTCGTATCCTAGATTCTTGAAATCAGAAGCCTACCTTAATCTTTTAAACAAGCTTCAGGTCAACGGTGTTAAGTGAGCAGTTTAATGCCATGGAAATCTGAGGCATGGAAATGAAACTATGCATGTCAATTAACCTACAGCAAAGAGGTCCTCCTGTGCAACTGGGTCTCAGCATAGAGAATGGAAACTTCAGTCTCTGAAGTGTTGGCGGAAGTGCAGATAGACGATCATACATGATAAAACTTAACAAGATGAAGGCACTCAAGCTAGGTTTCCAAGCCTGATAGCGTGGGAAAGGGGCTGTGGAGGGGGAGACCCTCTCTCCTTAATGCCACTAAACTGAAACTGGATACATAGTTATTAATTAATTGTATCGCACTGTGAATTCCCACAGGACAGACAACAGTTTGGAAGAGATAGGATAATACCCTTGTATCTGAGTGTGATGGGTAAAATAATTGATAATGGGAGAAAAATACTTTTAAATTGTCAATTTGTATACTAGCTACAGAAATGCATAAAACAGACCAATAAGCCAAATGAGAACTTGTCCAGGCTATGAAATGTTAATAAATGTGTGCAGTTCTATTGTATTGAGTAAAATGTATTATAAATGTGACAATTGAGAATAGGTTTAAGTTATATAAGCTAGATATTACTATTTATGTATTAAGCAAATAGGTATGTAGCACATTTTTACTATTTAATTTATTGCAAAGTATGAAATAATGACAAGCAATTCCTAAATTAAAGCTACATGACAAAAGCACAGAAGTTCTATGGTCACTTTTTCTCTACCATAAGAAGGCTTTGACACCTGAATTAAGGAGGTAAATACTGAGGTACAGCCATCTCTGTTATCCTCTGAAATCCCTTCTTTCTAATATTCTAATTCTTTCTAGATGCCCAATTCTCTTGCACACATTTTACACTGGCATAACTCCATTTACTTCAGTGGAGCTTATCCTGATTTACTCAATGTAAAATCAGATTCAGGCTTAAAGTTCTTTTTCATTTTTGCACTTCTCCAACTTTAACAGTTAAGTCTTTCAACAACTATTGAAACAGAGATGAGAGAAACCATCTGAGCAGAACAACTAAACTCACACCACATTTCACGTTGTTGAATTGTTAAACATTCCAGACCACTCATGCTTACTTATCAAGAGTGACAGTAACTGGTGAGGCTGACCAGCAAATCCCTGCAGTGTTAGTGCTACAGAGTCTTGATAGATGTTGTGACAGAGTCTAATTTACAATACCAATATTAACAGTAAAGGTCATTTACATTTCATTCTGAATCTTGTGTTAAATTTGCTCTATAAAATGTGCCGTACTATAAACAGATGAACACCAAAGTGGGCAATGATTACTGGGAGGGGGCCAAAGCAGAAGACCAAAGTTGTAATTTTACTAAGTAATTCCAAAACAGAATTACTATCAGATCCAGAGTTCTGAGATTTCATGATGGTAAAGTTTATAATGAAAATAAATAACCATGAAAACTGTTGCCAATGAGTTCTCTCCATGCCCAGGATAAAATCTTGTGTTTCCCTCCCTTGCAGTTCTCTTTTATCTCACTGTTTTAGTTTTTCCGTTTTCCAAAACAGCACAATCTTAGACTCTGGGTTTGACTCACACTGTTGAGACCAGGGGGTACACACCCATTGCCTGTGCCAAAGGGAGCAGAAATAACTTAGCCTTAGTCACTCTGTTGGGAAGAGCAGACTGTGTTTACAGTACCGCCCCTTGGGAAAGGGCTTTGGGGGTCCAAAGGAATAGGACAACAGGTAATTTTCAAAGTAAAATAACCAAAAGAAAAACAATTATCAAAATTGATAATTGGAGAAACAATTAGATAGAATTATTAATTACTCGCTTCTCACATGACTAGTTCAGGAAAACTGAATCAAAAGTTGGAATTATTGATTATGTTCACTAATGTGACTGCATCTAAGGGGTAAATCACAAAATTCACCACAGATTCTACTTCTTATACAGTATGCCCCAAAATAAACCACTGAACTTGAAACACAGAAAATGTTTATTCAAGTAATAAAAAACGATAAAAGAAACCAACAATTAGATCACAAAGATTATGCAACTGAGATAACTATAGGGGGGAAAGGTACATAAAATGAACGACACAATGTAGTAATACTTAAAGCAACCTCTTAACAAGAAATTCTTAAAATATAAAGTAAATTAAAACTATATTGAATGGACTATTATAAAACTGAGTGCTAAATTCAAAAAGCTATAAGCATCAACAACAATGATATTCATTTAATTACTTGGGATACTAATAGCATCAACAGGTTGTTTACCCTCATTAAGATTCACTAGCAGCTAAGCATTAACATAAACATAAAGCATTAACATAAATCAACAGCTAAACTTAAAGAAGTGTATCAAATATAAACTTTTTGAACCAGATTACAATAAGTATAATTCAATTTATTTATTAAAATATCTTAAGTAAAGAGAAACAATTTTGATTAAACTAGATAGGTTGGTTAGGACAATATAATTGAAAGTAGTGTCAACTGAAACAAAATCTAGCAAAACCATTACTACTACTTTTACTTTTGGTGTAAGGAAATAGTAGTCTGAGGGGTAAGCTTGAAATTAAGCAGTGTTTAGACACACATGCCAAGTCCAAGTGTGTTACTGTGACAACTCTCCTTCTTCCTTGCCCTAATCCCATCCAATGCTGTTCGCTCTACAAATCCTCTCCCTCCAAAGTGCGCTGTTCAGTGCTAGAATCTCTATCACATCACATATCAATAGGTTTTCCTTTATGGCATGCCACTGCTACTTCTTGTATTGGCCTCTTTTTCCTTCAGTCTTGAACTGTTAGACTCTTATCCACATAGTTGTCAGGACAACTCTTTACATGACCAAATCATCTGAGCCTGCACTCCCTCATTTTTTTACTTACGGATGTGATTTTGAGCATGTCTCTTGCATACACATTCCGCACCTGGCCTTTCTTGCTTATACCCTCTAATCCATCTCAACATTTGCTTTTCTGTGGAACAGACCATTTGTTCGTGTTTCTTCTTTGTTGTCCAACACTCAGCACCATACATTAAAACTGGATGAACCAACATTTTATAGACTTTCCCTTTTAATCACTGGTATCTTTCTCTTTCTCTCTCCATCTGAGAGAGGCATTTATTATCTTAGCTCTAATTTCATCCTCCATTTCTGCATTTTCCTGGATTCTGGACCCCTGATGCTTGAAACTGTGTTACTGTGAAACTTGTTACTGCGACAACATGGAAAGCAATGATACGATAGCTACATGCATAGTGACTATTACAATAAACACTGCAGACTGAATAAGTTACCTATTGGTTTGGTGGAGTTAGGCTAAAGTTTAGAAATGGTGAAAGAAAGTAACAGAGACTAAACAAATAGTGGTTACAGCTGGAGTTTGAATTCTAGGCAAAGTGAATGGTTTAAAAACGTTGAGATAGATGTGAAGGAGGTAGGGTGACCAGATGTCCCGATTTTATAGGGACAGTCCCGATATTTGGAGCTTTTTCTTATATAGCACCTATTACCCCCCACCGCCACCCCCGTCCCGATTTTTCACACTTGCTATCTGGTCACCCTAGAAGGAGATGCTTTTATCATTGAGTTAATTTGCATAAGATACTTTTATATACAGATGGTCACAGACAAAGTCTGCATAATATATAAAAAACCAAACACCAGCAAGATTGATATGCAGAAAAGTAATTAGGGAACACAGGACTCAGTATTTGAAATAAGGTAAACCAGTAAAAAATTAAGTTATCAGACATCAAAATGGAAAGACGGCTACTGCAGAGTGTAACATATCAACACATTAGATAACACTGTAGTTTGAAGTGCACCGAGCAGCCAACGCCAGTAGAAAGGTATTTTAACTGTTAAATGAAAGTCCTCTTTAAACTTGGAGTAAGGTTAGGAGATAGGGAACGGACTTTCTTATACATATACAACGTATAGGTTAGAAAGGGGAAATTTAACACATTGAGTATAAGTCAAATGGGAATAGAGTTTATTTAAAGAAATTAGAGGCATTTCTCTCACAGACACACAGAAGCTGACAGTCTCTTTGTAAAGGGGCAGAATGGAGGGAGATTTGCTAACTGGGTACAGTAAAGTAACTCTAGAACAGTGGTTCTCAACCACGGGTCCGGGGCCCCATGGGGGGCCATGAGCAAGTTTCAGGGGCTCTGCCAAGCAGGACCAGTGTTACACTTGCTTTGGCTTTCTGCCCTGGGCCCCAGCCCCACTGCATGGGACTGAACCCTGAGGCCCTGAACCTCGCCTCCTGAGGCTGAAGCAGAAGCCTGAGCAACTTAGCTTCACGGTGCCCCCTGTAGCATGGGACACTGGGCAATTGCCCTACTTACCACTTAACGCCGGCCGTGGCTTGTATATGCAGAAAAACAGTTATCGTGGCACAGATGGGCTGTGGAATTTTTATAGCATGTTTGGGGGGGGCTTCAGAAAGAAAAAGGTTGAGAACCCCTGCTATAAAAGATTTAGACTTAGGAACTAGTTTAACAGTATCAATTAAACAACAAATTTTCACAAAAATATGGTAACAATGATGGCAGCTGAAACTTAGTTAAGTACTCATCAAACCAAAGATTTTAACGTTAGTTCTTTTAAGCAATAAGCCAGATAATGTAGTAAGCCAAGTGAAGTGAAGTGAGCTCAACACTACACACAAGGTGTGAACAATAATTCTGGCAGTTACAGGTGACAGCATGCAGTTTAAATTCACACCAAATCAGTTTTAGTTACAATGTTGTCAGATTCAAATCCTATAGCTTTGTCCAGTTATGATCTTTGGAGAGTTTTTCCCCATCCTTAAGCTAATATAAAGCTCTATTTCTTTCCTACTTCTAGTATAATCTTTCTTTGTATTCATGTCATAAACAGATAGTTAAGAGTTAACATCTCTTTTACCTGTAAAGGGTTAAGAAGCTCAGTAAACCTGGCTGACACCTGACCAGAGGACCAATAAGGGGACAAGATACTTTCAAATCTTGGTGGAGGGAAGTCTTTTGTTTGTGCTCTTTGTTTGGGGGTTGTTCGCTCTTGGGACTAAGAGGGACCAGACATCAGACCAGGCTCTTCTGAATCAGTCTCTCATGTTTCAAACTTGTAAGTAATAGCCAGGCAAGGCGTGTTAGTCTTATTTTTGTTTTCTCAACTTGTAAATGTTCCTTTTTGCTGAGAGGATTTTACCTCTGTTTGCTGTAACTTTGAATCTAAGGCTAGAGGGGGTTCCTCTGGGCTATATGAATCTGATTACCCTGTAAAGTATTTTCCATCCTGATTTTACAGAGATAATTTTTACCTTTCTTTCTTTAATTAAAAGCTTTATTTTTAAGAACCTGATTGATTTTTTCCTTGTGTTAAGATCCAAGGGGATTGGATCTGGACTCCCTAGGACTTGGTGGGGAAAGGAGGGGGGATGGTTAAATTCTCCTTGTGTTAAGATCCAAGGGGTTGGATCGGTGTTCACCAGGAACTTGGTGAAAAAGCCTCTCAAGGCTGCCCAGGGAGGGGAAGGTTTTGGGGGGACAGAAAGTGATCCAGACACTGAAATTTCTGGATGGTGACAGTGTTACCAGATCTAAGCTAGTAATTAAGCTTAGAAGTGTCCATGCAGGTCCCCACATCTGTACCCGTAAGTTCAGAGTGGGGGAGGAACTTTGACAATTCATATGGAATTAGGATATGTTAATATCATCTATGGATGTTGTTACATTTATTAATATGGGATTTCAACTCAAGGATAATGGTCTGGGTTCATGGAACACAAATCTGAACTACAAAGGAGTTCAGAAATCTAGAAAGGCAGCATTTTCACTGTCCCAAGATGAATTCCAGCTTCCTTCAAAGTACAGAAATTCCCCATGGAATTCCCCATTGCAGTAAATACTCACTTTAAAATCTTTCCTACACTTTAGAACGACGTGGGAGTTCTCACCCTTCCTTTTGTTGTCTGAGTCTTGTGGTTTGGTGATGATTTCTTCTTAGTATTTTTGACCTTCAGGAAAGCACTTTCTTTCCTTTGGCTGCTTACATTTGGGATTTTTGGACCTTTTAAGGTTCCAAAACCCAGGTTCTTGTCTATAAATGATTTTAGTTAAAAGAAAATGTCTTGGAGAGCAAAGTTACTGAATACTGCTTACATGAACTGGAGGGCTCAGTGTTTGGAGCCTCAGGATTTATAGTGGAGACTGGCTCTCTCAGTTGAAGAGAATTAAATCTCTTAGTGGAGAGAGAACAAATTCATAAATGGAGAGAGAACTGGATCTCTCTTAGGATATAGCTGCACCACAGCTGGAAATATGCTTCCCAACTTGGGTAGACAGACACATGCTACCTCTGTTCGAGCTAGCACACTAAAAATACACCAGCTACACACAGGAGGTGACTCCAGCTAGCTGCCTGAGTATGTATCCCATGCTACACAGCAACTGGAATGATTTTGTTGACAATGCACAACATTAAATAGAATCTGTGTCAGTCTCTCTTAGGTGTATTAGTTCTATAGGGCTAGCAAGAGTAAAAACTAACTTTTGTTACTAAATCTAGCAGAGGACTCTGAATACATAGAAAGGGCATCTTCAGTTTCTTTCCTGACCATAACTGCATTTTAAATACCTTTGTAGGCTGTTGCTAACATAATTCTGATCTCAGTTTGGATGGGACAGAACTGTTATCTGTGCAGGCAAGTCACATGTTGCTTGTGAATTGCCTTATTAATAACTTCTAGGACAATGGTACACCATCTGTAGGCTGCATGCCACCAGCTGTCCATGCAACATTTCCAGATGGTTCATAGAGCTGCTCAGGTCTGAAGGCAAAGCAGGTGTAAGAAGACACCTCCTTTCAGCTGCAGCCCAGTCCAATATGCTTAGAATTTCCAGAAACAATTAAGATTTTTTTAATAAAGCCTTTAAAATAAAACTTTTAAAAGCCTTGTGGATTTGATAAGTGAAATCTGGCCATACTAGTGCTAATGTGGCTAGAACTTTATGAATTAAAACATTTTCAATGCAGCCCCAAACCATGTGACACAACTGGTTTGGGGTTTCATTACAGACTCAAGCCTCAAATCAGCTTCATCAAAAGCTGACTATGGTTGAAAAAACTTTAAAGCCAGGATGGGCCCACTCAAAATTTTATATAAAACCATTCAAAATTGTTGATTTGGTCACAAAACCAAGGGAAATTCCATCTCTGGGGTTTGAGCAAAACCCAAATGTCCTTGCAAAATTCTTACACAAACTCACAGTGAAAAGAGAAATGCTCAAAATCAAAGTGAACATTCACATGCGCCCCTGCTGACCAAAACAGTGTTCCATACATTTCTAAATCCTTCACTTATTATCCTTCACTTCAATTATTCTTCCTTTTTTACTGCACATGGGAGATTCATCTCTAAAAGACTACTCATGCCAGAGATATTCCAGCCCACTCCAGTCTCCTTAGCAACATTGCCACGTTCTGGTAAGGAATAAACTCTGCAAAAACGCAGAGTACTCTCTGTCATACTGTTATAACCCTTGTACTGTATTTCCGTTGCTATAGCAAAGCTATACAAAGTTGGTTGTTTAAACAAAGTCCAAGAGGCCTGAAATATTTTAATGTGATTTAGTGTTGCATCTATACTAATCTGTTTAATAAAAATCAAACGGCTGTAAGCAATAGTTAAATGGCACAATCTCAACAATTTATTAACAGTATGTTGAATTCTTCCCATACAAAGACCAATAGTTTACCAATATGCAGGGCATAATGTTTGCATTTTGCAATGAATTCTTTGTTTGGAATACTGCCTGGATGGAGATCTGATACTCTGAACTTACAAAAAGGGAAGCAAGTATAATGATTCAAAAGATTAAGGACTTGATTTGATTAAAAGAAATATCAGTATTTTTTGTAATCTCTGGGTTTGTTTATAACTGTACATGCATGGAGTCAAATCCATTCCATAATTTGATACTAACCTCCTTCTGCCCGCCCACCCATACCCCCAACACAAGCAGTATCAGCACAGCTAGTGGTTTCACAACTGTGGGATGTGTGACACCAAGATGTGGCAGAGGCTTCCAAAACAGTATGTTACAAACCAGAGTATGGAAACTGTGCCTATTCTGTACTATCCCACGCTTAATGGAGAAGTTATCTACAATTCTTAAAAAGTACTTTAGCTCTTCTGCCATAGCAACTGGAGGAAGGGTCAGATAAGTTAGGCTAAAATATACATCAATGCAAAAAAAAGGGCTCTGCGAGGTTCTCAGCATAAATTTTAGCCTCCCATAAGGGATTTAAGTGGGTTGGTCCTCTGGATTGGTGTGAATTGCACTCTTAGCATTTAAATTATAGCTAGCTGGATAGACAGACTTAGGCCAGAAATGACCACTATGATAATTTAGTCTGACTTCCCACATTACATTGACCAGAATTTCTCAACCGGTGTTGGGAATGGGGGAGTGACTCACACCTTTAGCCTTCAAGGTCCATATTCTCTGTCAACATCTTAGAACACAGTCAAGTAAATGATATAGACTTATCTTTGATACAATTTTTACATATGGTATAACAGTAAGAATATGTGGGATTTATTTATTTATTTTTACTTCAAATAAGGAGTCACTAACCAGGAAAAAGAACAGGAGTACTTGTGGCACCTTAAAGACTAATCTTTTTGCGGATACAGACTAATACGGCTGCTACTCTGTAACCAGGAAAAGTTATGAAACACTGACACAGACAATAGAATTGCACCCAGTGAGTCCTGTAGAGGAGGAAAATAATCCACCCTAGTACATAAGTGAATGGAAAAATCCACTATGAATGTAACATGAAGGAAACCTCTTGCCCTTAGAGCCAAGCTTTCGCAGGCCTGTGCAAGAGGTGAGCAAAGACAACACATGCGACCCTAGTGCCTGCAAACATCCACATTTGCACACAGAAATGCATGCACACACACACACACACACACACACATATATAATATATATATATTGGGTAACTGCATTCACAGCTACCCACCCTCATGGGGCATTTACCAACCTATGTATCAATACACCTCTTTGTGCGCACACACGGCGGGGTTTACAGGCATGGCAGCCTACTCATTGCACAGGACTTTCAAAGTTTGACTCTAAAATGATCAGAGTGGAATCAATTTTTAAAGAAGAGTATTTCAACATATGGCATATTCTGAGATGTCAGGTAGAGCTTATTTGTCACTCTGTAGAAAAACTGTTAAGGAAATTACACTAAATTGGTGGCTTCCATCACTGTAACTTTAAATTTACAAGAGGTATAGAGCAAGGTAAAGACTGTGATTCAATGGTTAGGGCAGGGCACTGGGTGTCAGGAAATAAAGGGTTCTGCATGACTTAGAGCAAAGCAACTTCTCTGTGCATAAGTTTAATCAATTGTAAACTCTGTAAAATAGGGTTAATAATATTTGCAGGCACCCACCGGGCAGGATTGTTATGAAGACCCTTTGTGTAGAAAAAACCCTCGTGGGGAAAAAACTAATAATCCAAAATACTCCCTGGAGGTAATGTGGGCAAGCTAAGGTTACTAAGGGAGTAGGGATCAACATTATTTTCTGAATAAGGAATGTTTACAATTTTAAGGTAGAAAAGTCTTACTCATGATGTTAATGTTACATAAAAGTTAATATTAATTTCAATTTTGAATTTAATTTCCATATTTTAAGGAAAAAAGACTAAACATTAATCCGTCCACAGATTTACTTATGACAAAAACGTAAGCAATTATAGAATCCACAGCAAAAGTATTGCAAAAAAAGGAAACCGTCAATAAAGGATTCTTATTTCTTTTATTACTAGTCCATTAAATGGTAACATCAATCTACAATTAGTGTAACTGTTTTACTGCACAGATTTTAATTTCATGTGCTAGTAACTATTTTTTGTTGGAGGTGTTTGAATGCATTTCCAATTTAGAGTGACAAGAAGTTTTTAATGATGGGGAAAAATTCTTAACATCTTTTTACAATAGAACCAAGAAATATTTTCCAGCATTGGACTGAATGGATTTTGTTCAAACTTTCCAAGACTTTGGGCTAAATTAAACAGAAGTTTTGTCTAAATAAAGGCTGCAGGATCAGGCCCTATATCTAACCTGTAATAAAGTATTGATTTTGTAGGTCAAAAATGCTGGTTTGATTTTTAGGATCAGATTTAGTCTTCCAAGTTCAGAACATAAATATATCAGAAGAGAATGGAAACCTCCAGGTCTATTTGTGGAATCCAGTTATAGTCACTGAATCAGGTTAGTGGTCAGCCACATTTCCTATGAAGAAAGATGGTGCAGTGCAAGAAAAGATTCTGACTCAAACAATGATTATTCTTACGCTATCTTCCCAAAGTCTGCCCTACCACTAAAGGAAACATTTTCATTGTTTTCAGAGTTTCAGTAGAGAAACTAATTGAACTTTTGATGATGGGAGGAGCCATTCAAGTGAAAGAAGTGAGGTTACTTCAGTAGAAGCAGATTTTTACAATATGGGTGTGTCACCAGGGCAAAAAGGAAACACTCCCCAGCTTCAAAGCATGTGTTGCCACACCCAGACTTCTCATGGAGGGTTATTTCTTTAATTAGAGGTTTTCAAGCAAAACAGAAAATAGTCTTAAAACTCTATCCTTAGCCACAAGCTTCAGAACCGTCCTCGCAGGGGTCTCTGGCACTCCAGCTCCTGGACTCAGCCAGCTCTGCTCCCTTCCTGGAGCAACAGCCACAGGGCTGCTTCCCTGAGCCCCAAGCCCCTGGCCCTTGCTCCACAGATCCACCACAGGGGCTCCACTCCAGTGTGGCTTTCCCACCCCAGGGCTCAGCCTGTCTCAGTCCTTTGTATCCATCTGCTTACTAGCAGCCTTTTATAGGCCCAGGTGTAATCTAGCCCTCTTTAATTAGCCGGACTAGGCTCAACTGCTCTGGTCATGGGAAACTGGGCTTAGTTTAGTGACAGGGTGCTAAATATACCAGCTTTGCAGGATCAGGGCCCTAAATGTGGATTTTGGAGACTAACTTTAGGCCTCCAAATTTGAAAACTTCATCTGAAAGATTGTTCCCTACTAATTATCAATGGTAATTAGAACAATGTAGCACATTACAAGCATGTGCCAGTCGTATGTAATGAAAAGGCTGCCACCAGAAACATAATATTAGAGGCATCACAATGTTATGTACAAACAGGAAGGCAATTTAAAGGTCAGTGCACAACTGCAAGGTTAGAGCACAGTGTAATTTATCACCTTAGCACGCCAACAACACTTCCCTCATGCTTGACTGTGGAGCAACGGGCTTTGTGACTATCACCCTTCCTTTGTGGTTGCACAGTGGGTGTGAAAGACACCAAACAAAGAATATATGACAAATGGTGGAAAAATTAAACATTCTTTTCTAAAACTTCCCCTCATAAAATGGGGGTTTTAGTGTGGGGTGGTGTGATCCCTACAAACAAAACTTTTTAGAGAGGAAGTCTTTAGTCACTAAATGAGGAAAGATTGCAAAACAAGTTCCTGCTTAATATTCCATGCAATTAATTTGCTAAGGACTGCTGAAACACAGAGAGAAAAAGAGATTTGTGTTTTAGCCTTTTATTGCTTTATTTTTTAATTGCACAGGACTTCAAAGATTTCATTCACAAAATTGTTTCTACTGCTTTTATACACTGAAGTATCAAGTATTGCCTTCTCTCATTTTAGCAGGAGGCCTAAGAAGGATAATGACATCACAACAGACTGAACCCAAAGTGCACCTTTAAGAGTGGAGGGGACGTTTATAGGCCATTTAAAATATGTATGATTGTCTGTTTAGGTTAAAATCTTTTTAATTCAAATCCCAAACAGTTGGGAGAAAAGCGCTTTCTCTGAAAGATTCAGAATTCCTTCCCCTTCAACAGGGCTTCAGGAAGAGCATACCTCAATTTTCAGTGTATTTTCTGATCCCTCAAAAATACCAGGTAATCAAAAAATTATATTCCTTATATATATTTATTTATTTGAGGGGGGGGGAAGGTTATGAAACCACTTTTATCATAAAGGAGCAGTCTAAAGGCAGTGCCATAACAAGGGTGAGGCAAGGCATTTGGCTCGGGGAGGGATAGCTCAGTGGTTTGAGCATTAGCCTGTTAAACCCAGGGTTGTGAGTTCAATCGTTGAGGGGGCCAGTTAGGGATCAGGGGCAAAAATTGGTCCTGCTAGTGAAGGCAGGGGGCTGGACTCCATGACCTTTCAAAGTCCTTTCAGCTCTAGGAGATTGGTATATCTCCAATTGGTATACAAAGCCAGGGGGGAGGAGAAAAAAAAAAGCTTTTGGCATGGTGATATTTATAACCCAGGTGATCTCCCCCCCAGCTGCCGCCCCCCCCAAGTGTCTCCCGGCCCAACTTGCACCCCCCTTCCCTTCCCCGCCCCAGGAGAGAGTCCCTGTCTTTCCCCTGCAGCAACTACTGCCGTAGGGTCCTAGTGCCCCCCAACTCAACTGCCACGGCAGACTGACTCCGAGCCTTCCCTTCCCCTCAGACCCTTTCATTTTCCAATGGGACCCTCCAGCAGCACAGTGGGGGCCCCCACCTACAGTCACCACTCCTGCCCCATTCTGGGCAAGGAGGCAGCCCCATCCCTCACCCCCAGTGAAGCTACAGTCAGAGGCAACAGCAGGGGAGGAGGCGCACGCAGCACCCCCTGGCATCCACAACGGAGAAGGTGAGGTGAGGTGATTCCTGGACCTGAGAGGGGCCCTAGGAGCACATTAAGTGACAGTGGTGGGGGTGAGTGTGCTGCTGGGGGGGCAGGAAAGGGGGGCTCCTCCCCCAGAGCTTGCTGCTGCCAGCAGGGAAAGGGCTGGGGGGAGTCCTCCTCTCTGTCCCCTGTCCCAGAGCAGCCTGCCTACACCCCAAACTCATCCCCAGCCCTGCCCCACTCCAGAGCCCACACCCCCAGTCAGAGATTTCACCCCCCACCGCACCCTCAACCCTCTGCCCCAGCCCTGAGCCCGTCCCACACCCCAAACCTCCCATTCCCAGCCCCAGACAGAGCCCTCACCCCTACTCTCACCCTGAGCCCCTCTCACACTCAAAACCCCTCATCTGCAGCCACAATCCACAGCCCTTACTCCTGAACCCCATCCCTCTGCACCCCTCCCATCCCCAAACTCCCTCCCAGAGTCTGCACCCCAATTCCCTGCCCCAGACTAGGGCCTGCACCCCAGACCTCCTCCCTCAAACTCCCAGAGCCTTGGGCAGGTGGGGGGCAGAGTTTGGACGGGAGCGGGTTCTGGGCACCACCAAAATTTCTACAAACCTGCCACCCCTGATCCTGCCCTGCAAACCTGAATTCCCAGCATTCTCAGGACACATGCTGATATCCAGCACCTCCCTCCTCTCTTAACCTGTGAGTTTCTCTCTGGATTGGAACTGGACTGGAACCAAGGCCATCTTGGAAACAACATTACCAGCCCAAGCAGTCAAAAATCATGAGTTAGACCTCACAAAATCACAGGCTCTACCACTGTCGCTTCATTCATTCTTCGGCGGTAATTCGGCAGCAGGCCCTTCCCTCCGAGAGGGACTGAGGGACCCGCCGCCGAAGAGCCGGCCCTGGGGGAGGGCACAATTTTATATCCTTACCTCAGGTGCAAAAATACCTAGTTATGGCTCTGTCTAAGGACACTAGTAAAGACAGACCTTCTTTGATGTTCATTTTTAACACGTTAAAGAATTCTTGGGTCTCTCTCTTTTCCTTAGGGAATATCTTCTTGATAAAGTCAAGGAAGGAAGTGACTCCACCAACAACCATCACATGTAAAAGTATAACTATTCATTATAATGGCAAAGTGTCAAAGGAAAAAAAAACAGTTTATTTCTAAACTACTGTGAGAAATTTTATTGTTCAAAGGATTCTAAAGGAGCTCGGTATTCAATTCCTTAAGTTTGAAAAAAGAATGAGAAGTCCTTGTGGCACCTTAGAGACTAACAAATTTATTTGGGCAAAGCATAAGCTTTCATGGGCTAAAACCCACTTCATCAGATGCATGCAGTGGAAAATACAGTAGGAAGATATATATATATATATATATATATATATACACACACACACACACACACAGAACATGAAAAGATGGGGGTTGCCATACCAACTCTACCAAGACTAATCAATTAAGGTGGGCTATTATAAGCAGGAGAAAAAAACTTTTTTAGTGATAATCAGGATGGCCCATTTCAACAGTTGACAAGAAGGTGTGAGTAACTGTAGGGGAAAAATTAGCATGGGGCAATAGTTTAGTTCGTGTAATGACCCATCCACTCCCAGACTTTATTCAAGCCTAATTTAATGGTGTCCAGTTTGCAAATTGATTCCAGTTCTGCAGTTTCTCATTGGAGTCTGTTTTTGAAGTTTTTTTTAAAATTTTTTTTTGAAGAACTGCAACTTTTAGGTCTGTAATTGAGTGTCCCAGGAGGTTGAAGTGTTCTCCGTCTGTTTTTTTATTGTTGTAATTCTTGACGTCTGATTTGTGTCCATTTATTCTGTTGGGTAGAGATTGTCCAGTTTGCCCAATATAAAGTTTAAGTTTTTGAGTTTTTCCCCTTAAGCTCCTTTGAAAATTCCACCCGATATGTCTAGTTAAGAAATCCAGCTGAACTGCTATTGTGTCATAACGAACAGTCCCAGATTACTGATAAAATTGAGCACCATTTCTTGAAAAAAATACTAAAAACACTGAAACATAAAACCTTTCAGTGCCCCTGTGTGTGAACAAGATAGAAATGCAGTAGTTTCGCAAAGCTTGTATTTAAACTTTAGTTCACATTCAATGCACTAAGGTCACTTGTAAATCAAGCTCCTCTGAAAATGTCAAACAGCCACAAGGATTGTTCTTAAATTGCAGTGGTCGAAGCATTTTTGCAGAATGTGAGGACTGTATCTGCAAAACATGCCCTGTACCTAACAATAGTAAGTTAGAGCCCCACACAGTCGCACTCTAGTGGAAAAAGGCTGTACTATATTTAGTGCAACAAACTTCTCAACAGAAAAGGTCAAGACACTATCCTTAAAGATGCACAGAAGTGATCAACAAGAGGGGCTGTTTTTTAACTCAAGTTAATTGCCAGCTAACATGTTAGTACACGTAGTCTGGACACTCCACGTAAGTGTGTGGTTTACTCAAACTGAGCCCTAGGGTAAACCAAATGTGTTTGTATCCTGGAGCAAATGTTTGTGGAGCATCCCATTTAGCATGTAAACTCAGGTGAGCTAATACAATTGAACTGGCAGCTAAGTAAAAAAAAATAGCTAGTTGAGATATACCCTACTCGTGTTCGTAGTATATTTAATCGCAAATACGTTGCATTGACAGTAAATGTTCTAAAAATCCAATCAGTTGACACATTTAGTGTCCAAATCTTCCAAACAAGTAAAAGTTTTGTGGTGGGAAAAGTGGTTGGTGTGTCTCTGTCATCCCTGCTTCACAACTCTTCTACAGAGAGTGAAGTAATGGCAGAATCACTAAATTAATTTAAGGGTATGTATAATTTCCAGCTGATGTAGGCATACCCACGCTACTTTGGTTGAGCTAGTACACTAAATATAGCAGTGTAATTGTGGCTGTGTGGGCACCAGGATGGTCTAGCTCCCCAGAGTACAATCCTGTCTGAAACCATAGGAACTTAGTCATACAGAGCTGGTTGAGAAGGAACTGCATCAGCAATTGGTCTGGAACTGCCCTGTATACTCTCAGTACATGGCAAGAGGATAGCTGGAGCACACGCGTGGACCATGTGGGCACTGCTAGCAAGAAGTGTGTGTGGGGGGGAATGGCAGGATAGCTCAGTGGTTTGAGCATTGGCCTAATAGACCCAGGATTGTAAGTTCACTACTTAAGGGGGCCACTTAGGGATCTGGGGCAAAATCAGTACTTGGTCCTGCTAGTGAAGGCAGGGGACTGGACTCAATGACCTTTCAGGGTCCCTTCCAGTTCTATGAGATAGGTGTATCTCCATATATTTTTAAAGGCACCTGTGCAAGGGACTTACGCACATTTGAAATGGAGTGCCCATAAAGACTGTCACTTGAACTGACAATGGGTGCCCCAGCGGTTATAGTCTCCCCTCAGCCTCAGGTAGACTTTCCAGGCACCCTTTCCATGTCCTGGTTGCGTGTACACTCACACACACACACCCCCCAACAGGCTTTGCATCAGGTATGTAGGCATGAAGGAGGCAGGCACCAGTGGAATAATAGAGATCATAATGTCTCACAGGTGAGGGATGGGAGATTAGTATGAGTGTGAGATAGTAGGCTGGGCATCAGTGAACACATTTATCCATGTGGGTGGGTGTGAACAGAGTGGGCAGAAACATGAGTGAGAATCTGAGAGGAAGATAGGGGACAAATGTGGGTGTGCACTAGAATGTGAGTGGGGGAAAATGAGAGGGGTGTACATTGGGCAGCAAGGGGATAGAGATTTTAAAAAGAAGAGGGGGGAAATATTGAGGCAAGCACATGAGAAAAAAACAAAGGGAAGGAAGGAAGAAGGAAACTGAAAAGAAAGTGGAAGGAGGGAGAGAAAGAAAAGTTATATTAGGGAACAAAATGAGATGCTATATACAACAGAGGAGAGAAAAAATTGGAATGAAGGAACAGAAAAGAAAGAGGAGGAGGAGGAGAAGCAAGAGAGACAGAACAACTTAATTTTATTAAATACTTTTCACTGCCAAAATGTTACAATAACAAAAAGACAAATGTTTGATTTACACATAAACAGTATTTTGAGTGGCCCATAAAATTTTGGCTGACACCTCTTTCAGATTCTCAGATCCTGTGTAGGATCACTCTCTGAATAGCATACACAAAGGGTTCTGAGACCCTAAGGGAGTCATAGCAAGCCATACAGAAGATACTGCCTGGACTACATCTGCATCTCCATTAAGCCTGGAGAGAAAGGGACGAGAGGAGGATAGTTGGGGCTTATGAAGAGGAGCGAGAGCAATCTTAGAGGGGAGGCAAAGTCACTATGTCCTGATCTGGTAAAAATAAATTTCATAGGCTACTTTGTATCTGCCAGTCCAGCTCTGGAGGAGGCAAAGTCAATTGATGTATCAGCTCTGACATAACTGTATTTTATCCAAAGGTGTTCTGTTGTGGTTCCTCTACTGTTTGTTTTCTTTGAAAATTTTTGCAGCACCCCCCAAATTTTTTGACGTTTTCTCCTACTGAATACTTAAAGCCACATTGATTCCTTCATGGGACTTGACTTCATGCCATTCCTGTTCCCTTATACCTACTAGTAGAAAACATGGAAGAAAGGACTCCAGTGAACAAGACTATATTAAAAGTTATGGGGACAACAATGTCCTACACATGCTTCAGCTATAAAAAGCTCTAGGTAATATACAAGAATGTCTCTTTCAGGACTGAATTAACCAGCTTGTTCATTATAATCAAGTGAAAGAACTTCTCTAAGAAACTTGGAGCACCGATTCTAACCCCATCACTGACCTCAGTTTAAACTAATAACTGATTGACAATTTGTCTGTTATTATTTAAGATGATTCATGATGACATCTAGTGGTGCATTTGTGTAACAAAAGTGAAAGCTACAGTGTAAGTTTACTTGATCACATTACCTGTCCACTAAGGAAGATTTAGTTCACTTATCACTCCTGGTAAAGGATCAGAACTCAAACTGAGTCCTGTGAAAGGACATGGAAAGGCTACATCATGGGTATCAGACAGTCTAGAAAGAAGGGACGAGGGTTAAGGTGAGGACTCTGCATGAAACAATTTTAAAATATTATGTAATAAACTTTAGTGAAATAGCACTACATGCAATCTGTCAGCAATGATGTTTCTCTCAGACAAATGGAAATGAGCACGGGCAGTGACGAGATGAAGTTTATAAGATAATCAGTGGTTGGGATGGGTAGCTGGAAGAGTTGTGCAACACATAAGTCTACACAAACTGGGAATTTCCCCGTTTTGGAGAATCCTCGGCTGAGCAGACAATGGCCTCTGTACTTATCTGAGGTCAGGATCTGGCTGGGATCAAGTGTCCAAAGAACCTGTAGTAAAGCTAAGCTGCACAATGTACTGCACAGTATAACAATTCTGGCTGCACAATATTCTATGCTATGGCATCTGCCTGGGGCTGATGTACGGCACCTACATCCCCAAGAGACCACAAGACATCACTGTACAGAAGAGTTAGTGACCACCACCTGTAACAGTGCGAACAGCTGAGGATTCTTCAGATCCTCCAGAGGAAACTTGCTTCTGCCTGATGGGATTCATTATGTTCAGCCAGAACTCTGTTTGAGGTCTGCCCATCTGTAGCTTTACAAACAGCTAGCTTGCTTCCAGGTACACAGTTGTTGATTGTCTCCAAGCTAAATCTGTTTTCAGTCTACAGACATGATTATTCAAATTTACAGAGTGCCCACAAAAACTTGTTTAGGGACAAATTTTACTCTGATCCTCTCCCACGGACTTCAACAGGAGACATGTTTTATCTTAATATAAAATGGGGGAAGAAAGATTTTAGTGAACTATTCCCTGGGAAAAGAGTGGGGAGATGGTTTTTGTCTTCTGTGCATAAAAGTGACAGATAATGACAACAAAAGAACAGACAAAATGATGTAATTTATCTAAATAAAAACTAGCAAAGATTAATTTGAGAAAGTATCCAGAAGTCTGGGTGGTTATCCAAACTCTGTTTATCTACATGCTTTGTTCTGGAAGTCTCATGAGATCAGGTTGTGGTTTTTAATACCCAGAATTTCCAGTTTTAGGTTAGGTTGGACATAAATATTTTTTTCTGCAGTGTTTCAGCAGATATGAATGAATCAATAGTTTACATTTGTAAGCAGGGTCTGAATGAATGCTTCCCTGGCAGCTAGCTGGGAGGGGGAGAGACTTGGGTGTGTTTATGTAAATACAGTTTGCTCTTGCTCTGCTTACATATTCAGCAAAAAGTGATCAACTTTGACTGTTGTTGGGTAAAAATCACCTTAGTACTGAATGCAGGGGTAGTGAAATATGGTTACCAATGTTGTAATTATTGTAGGAAAGCAGGACTCTGCTTAACCTTTCCCAAATGACTGTGCTTAACTGGTCACCCTCACTTGAAAGAACCTCATTAAGGGCACATCTACACTGGCAACATTACAGCACTACTCAAAGAGTGCCAAATGAAAACTGCTGTTGTGTGTTCACACTGACAGCTGCCTGTGCAATAGCATGTTTGCACTTGCAGCGCTATTTGGAGCAGTGCACTCTTGGTAGCTATCCCACAGAGCACCTTTTTGCTTTTCCTGCTAAGACTTGTGGGAAGGCAGAAGGTGTCGTGGGGCATCCTGGGTCCTGTGCCAATGCCCCGTGATGCATTGCTTCGCATCCCAGCAATCCCTGTGCTTCTGTCCACATTTGGTGCCATCTTTCAACAGTTTGTGTACTTTGCGCCCTGCCTCTTTCTGGCTGCAGGAATTGATCCCAAGCTGTTGACCAGAATGCTGCTCACACTGACCAACATGTCATGAATGGCAGTGGAGTTATTCCTAAACTACAAAGGCAAGAGGAGTGCTACATTGATCTCAACACATGTAGTAACTATGACACGAGAATGCTTGTGGCATTCACAGACGTGCTGACAACCATGGAACAAGCACTGAGTGGTGGGCGCACATCGTGATGCACATCTGGGATGATGAGCAGTGGCTGCAGAACTTTCGCATGAGGAAAGCCACATTCATGGGACTGTGTGATGAGCTCACCCCAGCCCTGAGGCGCAAGGACACGAGAATGAAAGCTGCCCATCACTGGAGAAGTACGTGGCAATTGCACTGTGGAAGTTCACTACTCCAGACTGCTACCAATCGGTTGCTACCCAGTTCGGAGTGGGACTTGTGTTGATGGAAGTGTGCAGGGCCATTAATCACATCTTGCTCCAAAAGACCATGACTCTGGGCAACGTGTGTGAGATTGTGGATGGCTTTGCACAAATGGGCTTCCCTAACTGTGGCGGGGCAATAGATGGCAAGCACATTCCAATTCTGGCACCAGGCCACCTAATCACAAGGGGTACATTGAGTACATTAATCACAAGGGGTATTTCTCAATGGTTCTCCAGGCGCTTGTGGATCACTGTGGGCGTTTCACAGACATTAACGCAGGCTGGTCCGGAAAGGTGTATGATGCATGCATCTTTCGGAACACTGGCCTGTTCAAGAAGCTGCAAGCAGGGACTTTCTTCCCAGACCAGAAGATCACCATTGGGGAAGTCAAAATGCCCATTGTGATCCTGGGAGACCCCGCCTACTCCTTAATGCCATGACTTATGAAGCCATACATGGGGCAACTTGACAGCAGCAAGGAGTGGTTCAACAACAGGCTGAGCAAATACAGAATGACTGTGGAGTGTGCATTTGGCTGTTTAAAAGCCCTCTGGTGATGGCGGTATGGGAAGCTGGATATGGCCTATGACAATATCCCTATGCTTATAGCTGTGTGCTGTACACTCCATAATATTTGTGAAGGGAAGGGTGAAAGCTTCACTAAGGGCTGGACTGCAGAGGGTCAGCACCTGAAGGCTGAGTTTGAACAGCTAGAGACCAAGGCTATTAGAGGGGCACAGTGCGGGGACATAAGGCTTTGAGGGCTTTGAGACAGCAATTTCAATCTGAAAGCCACCAATATTTGTTGCTATGCTCGGGATTGCAGTGCTTGTAGTGCTAGGAAGTGACTGATGCACACGATGCAAGAAGGGGCCTTAACATATTTGTATGTTGCTTTGCAGGGCTCTTTTTGCTTTCACTTAATAGAATAAAGATATCTTTCAATAAAATAATTGTTTCAAAGCAAACCACCAGAGGAGAGAGTCAAATGAAAAAAATCATCAGCATGGAGGGGGTGGGGGAATGGAAGTTCTCAAGAGGAGGAAGGGTCCCAGGATGGCTACAGAGTTGTGTATGTCCAGGGATCATACCCAACCTTCTCCTTTGGAGTACAATGCAGCGGGTGCTGTACTTCAGCAGAGCCAAAATGCAGATGGATGGGTGTTGAGTGCAGTGGGTATTGGGAGTCCACACTGCTGGACTGTGAGGAGGGAAGAGTGTGTTGGGGGTTGGGGGGGCGCATGGGAAAGTTTTGCGACAGCGGCTGCAGGGGAGGGCGGGGGCAGAGTTGCTTGGTTTGAAGAGTTAGTATCGCCTGGGGCGTGTCCACTTGGTGCTCCATAACTGTTAAGAGCCGTTCTGTGGCTTCTTTCTGGTGTGCTGTGTTCTCCTTTCATTCCCTCTTCTCACTGTCCTGCCACTCCTTCAATTCCTTTTTCTCGGCAGCAGAGTGCATCATAACCTCATGCATAAAGTCCTCCTTAGTTTTTCTTGGATGCTTCCTAATTCTTCGCAATCATTCTGCCACCGATAACAAAGGGGGAGACGGTGCTCCCAAGGTCATCTCTGTGAAGTTTAAATGCAACATTTTACCGAAGCAGTATTATTTGCAACACAGACAACACTGTTCCAGTGCTTTAAAACACAGCCAGTACTCACACACCTGTCACTAACTGGCTGACCCCAGGCAAGCACACATAAGCCACAAGACCCCCAAAATGGTGAGTAGCCACAGGGCAGGGTAAATAACTCTTCCCGGACCATGCTGTACACTGGGCACATGACTCTTGGGTACAGCCAGCACTGTAGGGTGGGCCTGATGATCATTCCTGTCCCCACACTTTCCACAGGATGTGATCATTATGGAAGATCTCACTGCTGAGGATGAGCAGGGAATCAAGGGAGGGTCTTCTCCAAGCTTTCGGCTTCTACCCTGGTCCCTCTGCAGCAATGATTCTCCCCCACCCCACCCCCCTGTGGCGGCACAGTGGCATGGGAAAGTTACCATTAATGGGGCAAGAAACAAAGCACCTCTGCTGAGGAACTTGTGGGAGCAGATTACCAAGTATCTCCACAAGAGTTTCCTGAAGATCTCTGAGGGAGATTCCCGTGAAGTGAGGGAGTGTATCAACAGCCTGTTCCGCCACTCAAACTAGGCATGAGGTGGGTGTGATGGAGCCCCCCCATACGGCTTTATGGACTATGCTTATGATTGTATATGTGACATAACCAGCATATGTTTTAGGCTACATATGCCATGTAACATATCTATGTAAATGTTATGATCTACTGAATGTATTCATCCCATTTGTATGTGTGTATCATTTTTGTACTTGAAGTTATGAATATTGGCTGTATACTTGCTTGATTTCTAAGTAAGCTTGGTAAGGCATTTGGTCAGCTTCTTTACAAAGGAATTTGCAAAGTTAAGTGCATCTTGATTGGGCACTTAAGGAACAATGAATCTTGGAATGCTCCAATCCACATACGAAGTCTACCTGAGGACGTTCAAGGAAGCATGGCTGCTACCCTGTAAGTTCTGAGTCATGTATGGACATGTGACTTGCCCCTGTGACTCCAAAACTCCATCTTGAAGCTGGACTTTGCATGGGGGGGAGGGCCTCCACCCACAAGAGATAGTCTATTTAAACCCCTTTCTAAGAGAAATGGAGGAACTGAGTCTCTGTTTAGATTGCAAGCTCCTTAGGGCAGGGATTTCCTTTTTGCTCTGTGGGTTTGTACATCATCTAGCACAATGGAGGAGTTCTGGTCAATGATTGGATTTCCCAGGCCCTACCACAAATACAAATAAATAACAATATTCCCATTCCTACCATGGGCCTCCACTGAGACTGCCAACAGGACTGTCAATGCATGCCAATGTAAGGGTGTAATTTTTAAAAGGACAACTGTCCACTAGAAACTGGACTGAGACCAGCACATTCGTTTCATATAAGCCAACAAGGAACCATTAAGTGGTAATAACATTCAGTCATTAGCTGATTAGAAAGAGTTACACATTTTTTCTAATAAAGTCAATTAGGGTTCCAGTTTAGGCATTAATGTATTCAAGACATTGCAATCTTTTGATGAATATATTTAACCTCTTCTTATCTGTAACATTTTTCTATTTAGAAAATATCAGTTATACACAAATGTGTGAGTGACACTGGCTAAACTCACTGGTGAAGGTTAAACAGCCTAACTGTGCTTTCTATTGAGCAAGTTTGGTCAGATTGTTCCACTGCCTCAACATTATTTAAATAAAGGTTTCTGAATATAATTGTAAAGTTGAGGTGCTTTGCCTCCTGTCACATTTTGCCTACTTCTTCATGTTACTCTAGTTATGAATTCATGAGCCTCTGTAACCTGCAGCTTGTGCAAATACATGTTATTTTTGGTAAGGCATGCAAATAAAATTGGGCAATGCATCATTATCATTTATTCTGGCAAATAAGGAGCTCGAGTTACACTGTACAAATATTTGTCCAGGGATCTGTGTGAGAAATAATTAACTGATACTGTACTCATAAAGCTTATGGAAAGGTTTGAAGAGTAAATAAAAGCAGAATGAAAATACTGTTTTATAATGAATGCATCAGAAAAGGGTTGCATTAGAAGAGTGAATCTTGAAAAGTTCAGAATGTCTAATTAGATAAGCTCACTGGCAGGTTCAGACCCCTCTATGAAGCTTATTTGAACTTGAATCTTTGAAATCTCCTTCCTTTTTCTCCCCACAAAACTCCCTTCTCCAACACAGTTGAGCTAATCATGAAATACTTACACTCAGAACATTTTTAATCTCTTCGCAAAAAGAGGTCCCAGTCGTGCAATGAGTTCCATACAGGTAGACCTTTATGTCCATGTAGAATCCCACCGAAGTTTGGAAATCTGCCAAGGGTTCTCTGCCAATTTACACATTGCAGGATTGGGATCATTTTTTTCCCCCTTAAACAATCACTGTTGGAATAGACCAGGTGGATGTACACGTTTATACATATCAAAGGGCCATACATTGGCAGAGTCATCTGCAATAAAATAGGCCTGGCACACAAAATTATTATGGTTTGAAAACTTGACTTTAACTTAAATGAACTGGGTTTATGTTTTGCTTACAAGAGACTAAGTAAAACAAAAAAGAGTAGGGAGATCAGAGAAGAAAAGATCCAATGAAAAATTAAACGTGGGGGGGGTCAGTCCCCTCAAAACTCTTTTGCAAATCAGTCTGATTCACTAAACTGTTCATGTCAAAACCCTGAGAGTGTACTCAAGATAATCTGCCACTCTGTCCCTCTCAGACCTCCTAGAATAGAGCTTTGAAACCAGTGGGGAGGGCACATCTGAATTTCTTGGGGGACAGAATAAGCCTTCCAATGGTTCAGTGGTTATGGTAGAAGTGGCGGAGCCAAGGGCAGGTCACAGAGCCACTTATTCAGGTTTGTCCCAGCTGCCCCAATGTCATGACAGCTCTAGAGCACAGAGTCATAATGCCACTCAGGGCAGCAGGGGCGGCTAAGCCAAACCCAGGGAGAATCTGCCACCCCAGGCAGTTAATTCTTGAAAACTGTGGGACTACTTCATTCATTCCTATATGGTACTAACTCAGGCTAAAACTCAAGAAACACAACTCATCATCTGCTAACACAACCACTCTGTAGTGTGGACACAAGCTGGTACTACTCAAGTACCATTAATCCTCCAATGACTTCCCACAATTCCCCACATGTGCAGGAACAAGAGGCAAGTCCTCCCACAATTCACTGGGAAAGAATTCATAGAATGGCTCAGCTTACTACGAACTATGGGGTGTGCCCCAGAAGTTTTAGCACCACACACTAGGGGAGTGTAGCCCCAATGTGGACACAGCAACTCAAGTGTTATTTTGTAGTTTGGCCATTCTCATTTGACTTAGGCTAACTCGAGATGTAGTATAGAGAACTTGAGTTAACACCGCAATGATGACATACCCTTCTTGCCAACTATGATAACGATGATAAAGGACCTCACACAATGTAAAAACATGTCCTACTTTCAGTGCTTCATAGTCAACCATCGTGCGACGTATTAAAGTTGATTGGAAATGCACATGTAAAACACATATCATACTAAGGAACTCAGAGAGAACTTATTTTTAGAGCAGAAAAGTAAGACTAACAAAACAACTGGAGATAATCACTTCTTGATCGCAACTATAACATGAATGCGCCATTTTTCAGTGGTGGGATGCTTATCTCTTTTCAACAGTATGTTTCTAACTTTTTCTGTACAGTGTCATTTGATCAAGAGATGGAAAATATTAGTCACAAAACTGACCCCATCAGAGAATACATAAGGATTTCAATACAGTAAAATACTTCTTTTCACTTCATCATTACAGAGGTCACAATAGTGTCAGAATACACAGCCTGTTTTTATCAGTGGTGCATCAGGAGCCCAATGGAACTTTTTTTTTTTCATATTAACCACACACACAGTTTGCATATATATTTGCACGAAAGGAGTCAGACAACAGCACACACAGTGTGGATACAACCAGAGTGACACAAGACTTTTTACTTTAAAAGAAAATAAAGAAAAACACTCAGGATGGAATTTGGAAACTTGACCCCCTGGCCAAGTGCTACTACTAAATGAAACATTAAAAATGGGGGGACAATCCAAGAAAAAAAATTGTAAGTATAAGATTATGCTTGACTCATTTCAGAATTTAAATTGAATTAGAGTATTTCCTTCAGCATAAACAGGGAATGTAGAGATAAGGGCATAGCCTTTCTGTCCAGGATATACTTCCCACACACACTTGTAAGGTCAGCCTTAGAATGGCAACTGCACCTGTTTTCTAAATATGTACAATGTGTAGATAAATGTATGCCTATGTGAATCTTCTGTATTAAATTCTCAGTATATTAAGATCAATAAAACTCTATGCAATAAACTGAAAAGAGAGGTTAGAGTGCAATCAACTAAAACTTTTATCATAAACGTTTCTTTATGGAGACTTCACTGTACAGTCAAAATAGCTGCATATTAAAAAAAAAAGTAAATAGCTTCTTTACAACCTAACATGGCATAATCTTCTCATGCTGAAATAAAAATAATGTATATTACAGTTTCATTCAAAATAAAGGCTTTGCTCTTTGATCTATCAAAACATTTTTCTGTTTCACAGGATATTCTCTCATTATAGATAATTGTAATTACAGTCATCCCAGACTTGTATTGTTTAACAAATTACTCATATCCTTTCCATCTGTGAATAATTTTAGATCTTAGATTCATTTACTATCAGAAGTGTGATTAATTCTCAGAATGTGTGTGACTACTTCATTCATTCACATATTGTACTAACTCAGCTAGGGTCCTGTGATTTGTCTTTTGGGTGATGAAATCTGCTGGAAATGCACAATCCTACATGCTAAGATACTTTTCATGAGCTTACGTGGAAAAGCTTCATAATAAACCAAGGAACAGATTTGGGTAATTTGCACACAACTCCTCTGAACTAAATCCACAAGTGGTGTAAGTGAGTATAGCTCCATTGTCTTCAATAGAACTATGCTGATTTATACCAGCTGAAGACAATACCTTTGATAAGTTACATTCATGTGAATTTCAGCAGTATACAATACCCTTGGGCTAGGACAGAACAAAGCAAAAAGGTATCCCAGCATGTATGTCTCTCTCTGCAGGTCCATACGTGGGGCAGGGCTATGAAGGAAAAGGGAAAGCTGATGAAGAAGAACTGTGTAAATACTCAAGACTCTTGTGATTTAGCACATTTCTGTCCTCACATTAATCCAAGATAGCGTATTTCATCAATCCTATCCTTAGCTTTAGAAGTGGATTATATGCATTCCAGCCTTTCAAAAGCATTATCAAAGAAATGTTCATATTGTTTCTGAATGCAATTCTATAAACTGACTTGTGTGTTGATACAGTAGCTGAAAACCTACAAGTGAAATTTATTATGAACAGTAATAGTGTTGAGCTCAGATGAGAATGAAAGTATTAGGATCAAATTTGATCACGTACTCTTTTTAATTATTGGGGATAAGCAGTGCAGGTGGGCTAAGGAGCAGAATGTCAGGGTGAGCAATCTAGGGACTCTATTTGTAAAAACCTTTCTGAATGAGAAGCAAGATCTCCAAATGCTGATTCATAAAAACCCAGAGCCACCTCCTGAATGGTGCTAAGCCCAGCTGCTAATTTTGGGGACCCAATGTTTCACAGGATGGGGCCCACCACAGACTCTCATTGACATGACACCCAGACAGCCACACTTCTGCAGAACTAAGCACTTGGAACTGCATGAGAAATGCAAACACAGTACCAAGTGGGATAAACCATTCTTTACTATCAGAGGGGTAACCATGCTAGTCTGGATCTGTAAAAGCAGCAAAGAGTCCTGTGGCACCTTATAGACTAACAGATGTATTGGAGCATGAGCTTTCGTGGGTCAATACCCACTTCGTCAGATGCATGTATTCACCCACGAAAGCTCATGCTCCAATATGTCTGTTAGTCTATAAGGTGCCACAGGACTCTGCTGCTTTTACATTCTTTACTAAAAATACAAAATTCCAAACTGTGTAAAAAGCTTATTGAGAGAGAGCGTGAGAGCAAGAGATTTTTTTTTATTCAACACATAACATTAAAAATATTAAAGTTAAATCCAAAAACCAATCCAGGGCCGAGTGGAAACATGAAGTAGAAAGAAGTTTCAATAATTCAAAAAGAGCAAAATATTTAGGAAAAAAAGTGTTTTACAAACAGCCCCACAATTGACAACGTAGGGTAAAATTCTGTCCTCATGAACTCAAAGGAGTTTTGTTTTTAGTCTCAGAAAGGCCAACTGCTGAGCATGATAGAGACTGAATTACTTAGAAGTGACCTCTCCAGGACAGATCCGAGGCATATGGTAGGAGCGGTGTGGGAAACACTACATACAGATGCCCATGCTGTGCTCATTCTATGGACAGAGAACCTCAAGTGTGACACAATTACCATGAGTACTAAAATACAGTGATGTAAAAGAAAGCAATAAATCAATAAAATTGCAAAACTTTGCTGCCTTGCACTTGTTTAGCCATTTACACTTATGAACAGAGGGGGCACATGCTACCAAATCACAATGTGCACACAGGTGTATATGACTACATAACCTGCTAAATAGCAAATAACCAGACTACATAATGGAAGCTTTCAAGGAATGACTCAAGTCTTTCTTACCTTCTAGATTTGCTCTGATTACAGCCATGGGCAGCCTGCCCTCAGTGTAACTCCACTGGTCAACAGGCTAGCACCAGATTCTGGTATGGTATACATCGGTGTACTGTAATGCTCTGCTCAGGTAAATAAAGCCACACTGCAATTTAGGGCAGCAGCAGATGTGACCCCTAATGTAGACAGCTGAAGCCACTCTTTGCACCAGTGGTAGCCACTCTTTGCACTCTTTGCTAGTTCCTTGATTTAAACTAGCATAAAATGCACCGGAGTAAATCATAGTTTATTGCAGCATACCCTGTCTACATTATGAGTTGCACCAGTGCAGCTACCCAAATTGCTAGCACCAATGGCTGAAACTCACACAGATCCTCAGTGCAGACAAGGCTTCAGGGGGAAAAGATCAAATTCAGCTGAAACTATGGAATTCATATCATAGTACTACAAAAAGTACATTGTATTTTTTTGCCTGTTACCTAATGCATTATCAGATGATTCAAATACCTGTAAAGGAAGAACAGAGAACAACATAGTCCTGCTTTCATGAGCTACAAATGCGTAGTTAAGCTCTAGGCCACAGTATTTGTTGAAAGTATTTATCTTTGCTGATATATGTTCTCCAGTAAGAACAAAACAGTCTTCTTTTACAATGGAGCTTTCCATACAGCAACCAAAGAAAAAATAGTTGTTATTGACTCCTGCTTTAAAGAAGAATTCAGCAATGTAGACTACCTTATATTTTAAAATAAAGCCACCTAGGTTATGCACGAGTTCCACTCCAATGATCCAAAGTACAAATGTATCTCGATATGAACATTTTTATTACAGCACAGATAAAGGCTACAGATAAGTATTTCAAAAATGGAGGCCTGAAGGTTCTAAATCTTGGCTTCTTCTTTTTTAAAGTGTTAAGCACCCAGCAACTCCCCCTGAGGTCTGCTTTAAATTTCAGTGTGGGTTTCTGTTGAATCAATTATTTGGGTTTTGCTTGTGGGCAATGTTTGGAGCATATATTACACACAGGGAACTATGCAAAGCCATAGAGCTATGAGAATTTGAGCAGCCATCTCAAGGATACTGGCATGCATTCTCTTTGGGTTTGGGGGATAAGGCCTCATATAGTATTATCAGTCAGAGTTATCATGGTGCTTTGCAAGTAGGCATTTTAATATCCGGTAGAAAACCTAATGGGCTAGAGTGTCAGATGGTCTAAACTGATGTAGTTCCATTGATTTCAGACTCTAAAGATATGGCCCAATTATAAGAAAGGCGAGTTTAAGGATTCCACAGTTCGGAATGTCCCCTGGGGCAGTGAAACTCTGCACCATCCTTATTTTGTGTTCCAATATAAAAGCACAATCTAGCCCTAGGATAGGTGTAGGCCAATCAAGCCCTAATCTGAACCAAATTAGATTTAAATTACTAAACTGAAAAGAGATCCCTTTGATTATTGGCGGGGACTATGATGTAGTAATCTAATTCTAGACTGATATACACAGAAACTCATTTTAAAGAAAGACCCATTCCATAAAGAACATTATACATAAGCTTATTGAAGAATTTGGCCTTCATAACATATGGCATTGCTTAGGGGAGGAGGAGTTGGACAAATAAAAAAATAGAAATAAAAAAGAAGATGACTTTCTTCACTTCACAAATAATTTTCTAGGATAGATATTTCCTTAATTTCCTCATCACTACATAGTAGCCATAGTTTCTGACAGGATCCATATGTCAGAATAAGTTTACCAAGTCTGATCAATATTTTGGATTAATACTGACTTAGCATATCCCAGACATTTGTCTTGGAGATTCAGTAATTCACTCACAAACTCGAAGTTATTCAGTTTAAATCAAAATCTTGAGTTCTCACATACAAGATCCAAAAGCTACTGAAGCCAGTGGAGAGATTCCCACTGATTTCAATGTACTTTGAGTCAGGCCCAAAATCTCCAAAACCTCTCCAGGCATATTTATAGGGTGTCCCTCAAAACATTTTGAGAGAAGGAATAATTTACTGTTCAACAAAAGCAAATGAGAAACATAAAACCCTGAAAAACTATTAAAGGAAAAGCCAAATTTAGGGATAGCATTACAGTTGATTGTAATGAGACAGAAGCTTTTCTAAACTCACATATCTTTGACTGTGGAGTTATGGAGGTCTCATTTTATAAAAGAGAAATTGTTACGTTCATGTTTTTCTAAAAAAGCACCAAAGGAACAAGTCTTTTACAAATTCAATAATTTAATCTGTTTCAGTTAGGCCCTTGAAAGACTGTTTTGAATGCTTGTTAATTATTCTTTTCTTTAATGCTTAAGAGCCAGGGGCCAAATCTCCATTGAGATGAGTGAAGATGCCTCATTCCTGTCAAAGATTTTCATAAATACAGTGGGTGAATTTAAACAGTTCATCCCGGTTTTAGAGGTCTGACCAATTCCAGTTATATTCCCTATATGTAAAAAGAGGAACACCGTTGGAACTGGTCAGACCTCTAAAATCAGAGTGAACTTTAAGAGCACCTGCTGTACTATATCAGGTTCCAAAACTCACATGTTTTCTTTATTTAGGAGAATGAGCTCAAATATTTGTTGTCTTTGTAAGCTATTCAGAGAAGATGAAAATGGGATCACTTCTAAGTAAGTACTACTATAATTCTGCAGTCACATAATCCTACAAGAGATGAAGGGATTTAGCCTCCTGACTGAAAGAGTCAAGAGGGCTAACAATACAATTTAATGCTGAATATTTATCTATGCATGTTGTCCTCATGGATGCACATACATTGATCACCTGTTATTCATGCTGTTGCTTCACAGTAGAACAATTTCAATATATTTGCATTGTCTTACGCTATGAGTAACTGGATTGTTTTAATTTGAGCTGTTCAGGCATAGACATCCTGGTCCAAGTTCACCCCTGGTGTAACCACTGAAGTCAATGGAGCTATACCTGGGATGAATTTAAAACAGGGATGTTTTGGGTTTGTTTTTGTTTGTGGGTTGTTTTTTTTTTAGCTCAATCCCACTGCCAGATGTTGAAAATTTGTGCCTTATGCTACCATTTGTCTCAGCTGGACAGGTTCTCCAGCCAATTTATGTTTTCCATGATACCATAGATTCCTATGT
Source organism: Mauremys mutica (assembly GCF_020497125.1). Taxonomy (NCBI): domain Eukaryota; kingdom Metazoa; phylum Chordata; order Testudines; family Geoemydidae; genus Mauremys; species Mauremys mutica. The sequence continues at coordinate 48,794,280 of NC_059079.1, read as the reverse complement.
ACACTACAACTGCTCAACAAGAGAGGAGATTGTGGTGCTTCAGAACCAGGGAACCCAGCCCATAGAAGAGAATTGGGGCATGAGGCAACCGAACTACAGCTCACATCAAGTACCACAATGGCATTTCCAAATTGAAATCTTTCAGCCCAAAATTTCTAGTTTTTGATTTTTCAGTAAAGTCAAGTTTTTCTGTGTGGAAAAAACAAACACTAACCAGCTCTTCTTAGCACTTTGCAAGATGGTGGGAGACAAATGGATTTTAAAAGTGTACAAATAACATATGAGAATCCAAAACAACCTCACTAAGCCAGTAGTCTCACTTCTACTAATAGTATTTATTCTTTTTATTACAGTAGCACATAGAAGCAACAAGCAAGATTGGGACGCCATTGTGCAAGACACTGTACAAACACAGTGAGATTGTAGGCTCATTGGGGCAGGGACTATCTAAATACAAAAAAAACGAAAAAGGTTGGAAGGGAAAACAAATCAAGTGACTTGCCCGAATTCACACAGCTGGTCAGTGGCAGAGCAGGAAATAGAAGCCATGTCTCCTGACTCCCAGTCCCGGGCTTTCTGCAGTGGACCATGGTCCCTTAAGTACTTTGTCTTTTCTATTGTGCAGTACACATTGGATAGTGGAGACATAACCAGTTCTTCTCCCTCTCCATAAGGATTCTCACTGCAGCAGATCCAACTGATATAACTACTGTGACTAGGTGGGGTTATAGTCAGAAAAGTGGGGAACGAACATCTTAATAGTCCATACTCATTTTCCCCTCAGTGACTTCCATATATTTCCTCAGTTTACAGTAAAACACCATCTTCCCTAAGCGTAAACTCACCCATGGAGTGTAACTAAAAACAGGCTGTGTTTGTTCTGCTTTGCAGATTAACACTAGAGGCAAATATTCAGAAATGGAAATAAAATGGCAGTTTTGATGGCGCTCAGGGTGACAGACAAGAACGTCACTTATTCTGTATAAGAGTGATAATGCTGACAACAGTAAAAATGTGTCTGTGTCAGTAACAGCAGATATGACTCAGAAGCAGCTCTATCAACGAATAAGCATTCACAGGAACAAGATGCAACTTTTGCAGAGCCACCTCTCTTCTCGTAACCACACACTTCAAGTATTTATGTAAAGAGGAGGTCAGTTAGGCATGAGAAAAGCCCTACTTGAACAAGACCCAACTGTGTGACCAGAAATTACGAAAGAACTAAGACTACAGTTTGGTGGTTGCAAAATTTCTACCAAAGATAGGAGTTAAATCTATCTAAAAATGTGCTGAGTAACTGACATTCATTTTTCTTCCCAGAAAAGAAGATTTGCTTGTTATAACGAACAGTAAGACACAGCAGTGGTGTCCTTCCTAGAATTATATCAAAACAAACCTAAGAAATCACCACAAACTAGACTACAAAACCAGCAAACAGCTGCTGTGCAGAGCAGACTTACAAATCAATCCCACTAGTACCTACTATCCACAAACCAATACTGCTTTTAATCAAATATGGATTATTCTTGAACTTTATGGTAATTAAGTGGCTTTAGTTAGGATTCAGTAACTGATGCCAAAATGGAAGGATCAAGGGAGAATGAAAACTCTCTCTCTCCAGTTTGATTCGAGCCTAATGAACTACAATGCACTTTTTCTCCAATCTCTTACATGGACATGAACATTTAGCATAGGCATTTCTTTCAAGTTACCAGTGGTAGGATACTAAAAATTATAAGACCCCGAGACAAAGGTGGTATATATAAAGTTATGCTGATTTACACCAGTGCAGAATCTGGCCCTTAGAAGTTTATTTTTCTTCAAGATGTTTAGTTCTCTCTGATCCCTCAGTCTTCCACAGAACTGAGAGTTAAGAGAATAAATGGAAGATCCCTAAAACCCAGGAAATTGCCACGTAAGGACAACAAGCATAGAAGAAAAACAATCCATTGTTAGTCACCTCTAAGAATCCTCTTGATTAGTAATACCGTGATTAATTTTAAATTACAAACAAGTAGGGAATTAAATGGATTTACTGTCTTTTGCAGTCAAGATTCTATTTGTCTTTCCATCATTTATCAGCTACAGTAGAACCTCTGGGTTACGAGCACGAGAGTTATGAACTGACCATCAACCACGCACCTCATTTGAAACTGGAAGCATGCAATCAGGCAGCAGCAGAGACAAAAGCAATACAATACAGAACTGTGTTAAATGTAAATTACTAAAAAAATAAAGGGAAAGTTTTAAAAAAATTGACAAGGTAAGGAAACTGTTTCATTTAAATTAAGATGGTTAAAATCAGCATTGTTATTCTCCATAGTAAAGTTTCAAAGCTGTGTTAAGTCAATGTTCAGTTGTAAACTTTTGAAATAACCACCACAGCGTTTTGTTCAGAGTTACGAACAATCTCCACTCCCGAGGTGTTCATAATACTGAGGTTCTACTGTATCATGTTCAGAGCTCAACCTCTCAGCTGATGATAAGTGTAGAAGGTGTTAGTTGAGAAGAAAAAAGTTTTTACATTTTTTATCATACTCAGTCCCAAGGGACTTTAATAATCGTACCTAACATTGCAGTGGCACCTGAAGTCCTGAACCACAGCAGGGTCTCTAGACACAAAGATCACCCCTACATGATCACCCCTGCCTCAAAGAGCTGACAATCGGAACTGTTAATGCTTTCTTTATTCTTCTCCCATTCTGAAGTACTGTACTGCACTGCCTACACACACACAATTTCCATTGACTTTAAAGGGAGTTGTATGTGTTTAATTTAGTGCAGAACTGGGTCCACAGTTATTGAAAGTTATCTTTTCTTCAAAATTGTAAGCACGAGATCTGAGATATCCAAAAAATGAACTTGCAGAGAGCAAAATGCATATAGATTCATTGAAATCTGTGACTATTTTAGATAATGAAATTTAGCTTTATTTTTAAGCCTAGCATTAGCCACGCAGTTAACTACAACTCTAATCCCACAATAACCTTTCCTCCTTTTGCAAAGAGTGTCATTGGAGGAAGTGCTACAGTGGTCCCAATCTTTTGAAAAGTTGATGACTACTAAATGTAAGTAGTTGTATGTTATATGTTTGTACTCCAGCAGAGTTATTTACCAGCAGCTAGCTAACTTTTTTAGAAATGTGTGGATAGGGAAAACTTATGTGATACATTGGTATATCTCCATTTACTGTGTTTTATGGTTATTGACTTCCATTAAAGAGGAAAGCGAATGAAAAATTTTAATGCCAAATCAATCACCACAAATGCCCTTGATGCCCATTGCAATATAATTAATCACTATGAATCCTTCTGAGATATCTGAATATTCTGAGATTGGCCTAATAATATCTTTTATTAGGCCAATTTCTGTTGAGGAAGGGACACATTTTTGAGCTTCACCAAGCTCTTCCTTGTCTGGGGAATTAAATACAAACTGGGACAGACCATTAAGCATAAGGGATTCACACATGCTGTAGGAGACTACTTAAAATGAAGTGGGCCATTAAGGGTTTAGCAGGCAGTAGCGTGTATTACAAATTGTTGCAATAAGTCATAAATCCAGTATTTGTGTTAAGTCATTGGTTTTAAGTGTTCGGCAAAGTTATGAATTTAAGTTTCTAGGCTCATCTTTTAAAGGTGTTTCACAGGTTTCCTTTGACGATGAGGACTGAGAGGTCAGACATGAAGTGATCACTTTGTAAAAAGTGTTCACCCACAGGTTCATTTTTATCTTATTTTTTGTGACGGTTCATTCAAGAGCATAGTGATTGTCTGGTTTCACTCCCCTAGTTGTTTTGTAGCATCTGATGTGCTAGTTGAGGCATGGGTTGATAGAGGCATGTGATATAGAAGTCATGAATCTTGAAAGGTGTGTTCTGGGGAGTATTGATCATTGTAGAAGTGGAGATATGTCTGCAGGTTTGCACTTGTTATTATGGCAGGATCTGATGCCATTTTGAGTTGGTGTGTCCTAATCTGTGGGAAGCTAGGTGAGGTTGGGACGTTGTTTTAAGGCCAGAAGAGGGGGTTTGAGAAAGATTTCTTTCAAGATGTGGTCCCCTCAAGTCAGGGTTGTAGTTTGATGACACCCCATGTGGGTTCCAGTGTGGGGTGGTAGGTGAAAACTAGGGGTGTATGTTCAGTGGGGTTCCCCCCTCCCCACCCCCGCGTATTGAAGCAGGTTCTCCCAAGGTATTTGGGTGACCCGTTCCATGATGTGATCTATTTTTCTAGTGGCATGTCCTTGTTTGGTGAAGGCATTTGTGTGCATATCGCGGAGTTTCTCCTCAGAGAAAATTCTGTGGTACCAGTGCCTGGCTGTAGATCCCAGACTTCTTGCTGTGTTCAGGGTGGCTGCTGGATCCAGAAGTTTTTTGTATATAGTCATCTGTAGGGCTCATCATGGTGTCCAGGAAGTTGATGCTAGCATGGGAATGTTCAAGAGAGTTTGATGGTTGGGCAGTGGTGCTTGAAGTTCTGGAGGAAATCTATGAGTAATTTTAGGTCATCGGTCAAAAGGATGAAAATATTGTTGATGTCCTCATTCTCAAAGGAAACCTGCACAATGGACAAACTTGGGAACTTAAATTCATAACTCTACTGAACACTAAAAATCATGGACTTAAACAGAGACATTAAACAGAAGTTACTAGATCACAGGCCCTGGTTCTCATGGGAGACTTCAATCACCCTGATATCTGCTGGGAGAGCAATATAGCAGTACACAGACAATCCAGGAAGTTTTTGAAAAAGTGTAGGGGACAATTTCCTGGTGCAAGTGCTGGAGGAACCAACTAGGGGCAGAGCTCTTCTTGACCCAAACTGGGAAGAATTAGTAGGGGAAGCAAAAGTGGATGGGAACCTGGGAGGCAGTGACCATGAGAGGGTCAAGTTCGGGATCCTGACATAAGGAAGAAAGGAGAGCAGCAGAATACAGACCCTGGACTTCAGAAAAGCAGACTTTTGACTCTCTCGGGGAACTGATGGGCGGAATCCCCTGGAAGAATAACATGAGGGGGAAAGGAGTGCAGGAGAGCTGGCTGTATTTTAAAGAATCCTTATTGAGGTTGCAGGAACCAACCATCTCAATGTGTATAAAGAATAGTAAATATGGCAGGCAAACAGCTTGGCTTAACAGTGAAATCCTTGCTGATCTTAAACACAAAGAAGAAGCTTACAAAAAGTGGAAGATTGGACAAATGACCAGGGAGGAGTATAAAAATATTGCTCAGGCATGTAGGAGTGAAATCAGGAAGGCCAAATCACACTTCGAGTTGCAGCTAGCAAGAGATGTTAAAAGTAACAAGAAGGGTTTCTTCAGGTATGTTAGTAACAAGAAGAAAGTCAAGGAAAGTGTGGGCCCCTTACTGAATGAAGGAGGCAATCTAGTGAGAGAGGATGTGAAAAAAGCTAAATGTACTCGATGCTTTTTTTGCCTCTGTCTTCACAAACAAGGTCAGCTCCCAGACTGCTGCACTGGGCAGCACAGCATGGGAAGGAGGTGACCGGCTCTCTGTGGAGAAAGAAGTGGTTTGGGACTATTTGGAAAATCTGGACGAGCACAACTCCATGGGGCCGGATGAATTGCATCCAAGGATGCTAAAGGAGTTGGTGGATGTGATGCAGAGCCATTGGCCATTATCTTTGAAAACTCATGGCGATCGGGGGAGGTCCCGGATGACTGGAAAAAGGCTAATGTAGTGCCCATCTTTAAAAAAGGGAAGGAAGAGGATCCGGGGAACTACAGGCCAGTCAGCCTCACCTCAGTCCCTGGAAAAATCATGGAGCAGTTCCTCAATTAATCAATTTTGAAGCACTTAGAGGAGAGGAAAGTGATCAGGAACAGTCAGCATGGATTCACCAAGGGCAAGTCATGCCTGACTAACCTAATTGTCTTCTATGATGAGATAACTGGCTCTGTGAATGAGGGGAAAGCAGTGGACTTGTTATTCCTTGACTTTAGCAAAGCTTTTGATACAGTCTCCCACAGTATTCTTGCCGGCAAGTTAAAGAAGTATGGTGGATAGAAAGCTGGCTAGATCATTGGGCTCAGCGGATAGTGATCAATGGCTCCATGTCTAGTTGGCAGCCTGTATCAAGTGGAGTGCCCCAAGGGTCAGTCCTGGGGCCAGTTTTGTTCAATATCTTCATTAATGATCTGGAGGATGGTGTGAACTGCAGCCTCAGCAAGTTTGCAGATGACACTAAACTGGGAGGAGTGGTAGATACACTGGAGGGTAGGGATAGGATACTGAGGGACCTAGACAAATTAGAGGATTGGGCCAAAAGAAATCTGATGAAGTTCAACTAGGACAAGTGCAGAGTCCTTCACTTAGGACAGAAGAATCCCATGCACAGCTACAGACTAGAGACCGAATAGCTAGACAGCAGTTCTGCAGAAAAGGACCTAGGAGTCAACAGTGTGCCCTTGTTGCCAAAAAGGCTAATGGGCATTTTGGGCTGTATAAGTAGGGGCATTGCTAGCAGATCGAGGGACATGATCATTCCCCTCTATTCAACATTGGTGAGGCCTCATCTGGAGTACTGTGTCCAGTTTTGGGCCCCACACTACAAGAAGGATGTGGAAAAATTGGAAATAGTCCAGCGGAGGGCAACAAAAATGATTAGTGGGCTGGAGCACATGACTTATGAGGAGAGGCTGAGGGAACTGGGATTGTTTAGTCTGCAGAAGAGAAGAATGAGGGGATAGCTGCTTTCAACTACCTGAAAGGGGTTTCCAAAGAGGATGGATCTAGACTGTTCTCATTGGTACCAGATGATATAACAAGGAGTAAAGGTCTTAAGTTGCAGTGGAGGAGGTTTAGGTTGGATATTGGGGAAAAAAATTCACTAGGAGGGTGGTAAAGCATGGGTTACCTAGGGAGGTGGTGGAGTCTCCTTCCTTAGAGGTTTTTAAGGTTAGGCTTGATGAAGCTCTGGCTGGGATAATTTAGTTGGGGATTGGTCCTGCTTTGAGCTGGGAGTTGGACTAGATGACCTCTAGGTCCCTTCCAACCCTGATATTCTATGATTCTATGATTTATGGCTCATTACAACAATTTGTAACACATCCCACTGCCTGCTAACCCTTAATTGCCCACTTCATTTTAAATGGCCTCCAACATATGTTAACCCCTTATACTTAAGGAGCTGTCCCACCTTGTATTTAACCTGAATGCTTTGGTTACCTACTGCAGACCTGAGAAACAGTTCCAAAGCTTGTCCCTTTCACTAACATAAATTAATCCAGTAAAGATATTACCTCACCTACCTTGGGACCAACACAGTTGCAACACTGCAAACAATATGAATTCTTCTGGTATTCACAAAAATAAACTATGAATATTGTTTCATTGCAATATAAACCCTTAAATATTATCCACACATTTCTAAATGCTACCATTGTTTTCAATCACAAAACGTTAAAACAGCAGCAAACTGCAAGAAGATTTGTTCATGTGATTAACACAAAAATTAAACATAAGAACATAAGAATGGTCATATTGGGTCAGATCAACAGTCCATCTAGGCCAGTATCCTGTTTTCCAACAGTGGCCAAGGCCAGATACTTCAAAAAGAATAAACAGAACAGAGAAATTATCAAGTGATCCATCCCCTGTTGTCCAGTCTCAGAACATGGCAATCAGAGGCTAGGGACATCCAGAGCCTGGGGTTGCATCCATGGCCATCTTGACTAATAGCCTATCCTCCATGAATTTATCTAATTCTTTTTTTAACCCAGTTATAATTTTTGCCTTTACAACATCCCCTGGCAATGAGTTCCACAGGTTGACTGTGCATTGTGTAAAGTAGTACTTATTTTTGTTTGTTTTAAACCTGCTGCCTACTAATTTCATTGGGTGACCCTGGGTTCTTGTGTTACATGAAGGAGTAATAACACTTCCTTCATCACTTTCTCCACACTAGTCATAATTTTATAAACCTCTATTATATCCTCCCTTAGTCCTCTCTTTTTCAGGATGAACATTTCCAGTCTTTTCAATCTCTCCTCATATAGAAGCCGTTCCAAACCCTAAGTCATTTTTGTTGCCTTCTTCTGTACCTTTTCCATTTCAAATATATCTTCTTTGAGATGGGGAGACCAGAATTGTATGCAATATTCGATGTGTTGGAGTAGCATGGAAATATTTAGTGGCATTATGATATTTACTGACTTATTATCTATTCCTTTCCAATGGTTTCTAGCAGTCTGTTTTTGCTGCTGCACATTGAGCGGAAGTTTTTAGAGGACTATCCACAATGACTCCAAGATTTTTTTGGTGGGGGGAGTGGTAACACCTAATTTAGACCCAACCTATTTTATGTACAATTGGAATGATGTTTTCCAGCATGAATTAGTTTGTATTTATCAACACTGAATTTCATCTGCCATTTTGTTGCCCAGTCTTGAGAGAGCCCTTCGTAACTCTTTGAAGTCTGCTTTAGACTTAACTATCTTGAGTAATTTTGTATCATCTGCAAATTTTGCCACTTCGCTGTTCACCTCTTTTTCCAGATCATTTATTAATATACTGAAAAGCAAATCAGTCAAGGGCCAGATTGTGCTATAAAAGTGCAGCCTTTAGTGGGAGCAATATAGAGTATTACTGTGCAAGGGAAGCTCTGGAATGCACTGTGCTATAAAGAGGCAGTTTAAAATATCAGAAAACATATACAAGCAGCATGAGTGCTTGTAACCACCACCCTCAGCGTGTGGCATGCTGACATCTCTTGCAGAAACCAAAAAACCCTGTGATCTGCATCACTGGAGAAATTTGCTTTTAGAACTAGAGAGCTATGAATCACTCACAATAAATAGATTTTGCCATTGATTAAATGTCTCTGCATTGCTCTCAGGTTGCAAAGGGCCAAGTATATGAACCATGAGAAACTTCACTTGAAGTCAATGAAGCTGCAACTGCTTATCCCAGAGCTATGTTGGTCTTAAAGTATTTGCCTACACTAAGTTTTACTGGAAAATATTTCTCACCATTGCTAAAAAAGGTGCTACTCAGCAAGTAGTAACAATGGTTGAAACCTCAATGTTCTCATGACTGCAGGCATTTTAGCCACTGCATCATCAAGCACTGCTCAGAGCAGGTGTAAGTGACATAGTGTTAAATTCTTGAAGCTGTTAGTTCTTTAAAGGATAGTGTACGAAGGCTTCCAACAATTGCTACCACTGGTGAAGCCAAAAATCAGTGGAAGTTGGGATGTTTGGACAAAATACAGAAGGTCCTCATTATAATGCCTTTGCAATAGCAAACCTTGAGCTATAGTGAACATGGTCCCTGGATCCCACTCACCCTCTCTGCCATGGCCCTAGGAGCTCTGTCTTCCTCCACCCCTCTCTCTATAACAAACTGCTAGCTATGCTGAAGAAATGGCTTGGATCCCCAGGTTCATTATAGCAAAGGTGTACTGCACCCTTAATGAATACCAGAACACAATTTGTAAAACCTTTTATTTGCTGGAGAGAAAACTGACAGCTTTCTTAGTTACAATGAAGGCAGCAACAAAAGTCACCTTTCCTGTTGATGACAGAGGAAAAAAATGGAAGTAGCACAGGAGCCAGCAAACAGAGCTGTAAACAGGGGAGGTTGATTGGGAGTTTGCAAAGGGAGTTTGCAGGGAACACTAAAAGATGCAAGCAGAGGAACAGACAGTCTAGTGAAGGGAGTGTGTGGTGTTCTGGCAGTGTTTTGCTGCTTGTTGGGGGTTTGCTTTGCTATGGGTTGTGGTGTTTTGGTTTGGTTTGTGCTTCCCGAACTTAGATGGGAAGTCTATGACAGAAGCAGCAGTGGTAGTGACCGAAGCAGTGGAAGACACAATGAAGATGACTAGATGTTGAAGCTGCGGTATGTACATGATCCTGGAGGGGGTACCTGAAAAGAGTTTCATCTGCATGAAGTGCCACCTGATAGAGCTGATGGAAGAAAAGATCCGAGGATTGGAGATGCAGGTGGGAATTCTGGTTGAGTTTAGAAGGGAGTTTGAGCAGATGATGGAGCAAAGACATAAGGAGGCTGAAGGGAAAAGCTCAGACTTGCAGATGGAAGCAGGACTGAAGAACTCCGAGAGGAGACTGCCTGGTGAAGACAGTGGAAGCATATGACTAAGAACAGGCAGAGGAAAAGCGGGCTAGTGAAGAAGAAATAGAGCTCAGGAACAGGTTTGCGGAGCTGGAAAATGAAGAAGGGGCACAGCAGGTGGTCACTGAAGGTGAGAAGGCAAGGAAGAAGAGAAGAGCAGTGAATCCTATAGGAAGAAGAGAAGAGTCAATGGAGATGACACCAAATATGAGCCCCAGAAGGATACGGGAAAAGGCAGGTCTACACAATTGGGGACTTTTTACTGAGAAGAATAGATAGGCCTGTAACCAGAGCTGATCCAGAGAACAGAAGGGTGTGCTGTCTGCCGGGTGCAAAGATACGGGATGTGGAACTGATGCTGAAGAGGATCCTAACGGGAGCGGGAAAGAATGCACTGATTGTCCTTCATGTGGGAACAAATGACACGGCTAGATTCTCACTGGAATGAATCAAGGGAGTCTATCCAAGGCTGGGGAAGATGCTTAAGGAATTCAAGGCTCAGGTGATCTTCAGTGGGATTCTCTCTGTTCCTAGAGAAGGGTAACAAAGGTGTGACAAGATTATGATGCTCAACAGATGGCTCAGGCAGTGGTGCTATAAGGAGGGCTTTGGGATGTATGGCCACTGGGAGGCATTCATGGACAGAGAACTGTTCTCTCAGGATGGTCTTCACCTGAGTAGGGCAGGAAATAGACTTCTAGGATGGAGACTGACAACTGATTAAGAGAGCTTTAAACTAGGAATTTGGGGGAGATGGTTGGGAGATGTACAGGTAATCTCCATGCTAGATTTTAACACTGAGATGGAAGAAAATGAAGTAAGAAAGGATACAGCCGTGGGTAGGAGAACGGACATAAGGAGGAAGGGTAGTGTAGATACCAATCTAAAAGGTGATACTGGCAGTTGAATGTCTGGGCCTAATCGGGTAAAGAATGTGAGCAAAGCCAAACAACAAAAATTAAGATGTTTGTACACTAATGCGAGGAGCCTAGGTAACAAAATGGAGGAACTAGAGCTACTGGTGCAGGAAGTGAAACCAGATATTATAGGGATAACAGAAACATGGTGGAATAGTAGTCATGACTGGAGTACAGGTATTGAAGGGTATGTGCTGTTTAGGAAAGACAGAAATAAAGGCAAAAGTGGTGGAGTAGCATTGTATATCAATGATGAGGTAGACTGTAAAGAAATAAGTGATGGAATGGGTAAGAGTTTGTCTGGGCAAAATTCACATTGCGGAAGAAAGTTACTAGAGCCTCCCTTATGATAGTGCTTGGGGTGTGCTATAGACCACTGGGATCTGATTTGGATATGGACAGAGACTTCTTTAATGTTTTTAATGAAGTAAATACTAATGGGAATTGTGTGATCATGGGAGACTAACTTCCCAGATATAATCTGGAGGACAAGTGCTAGTAATAATAATAGGGCTCAGGTTTTCCTGGATGCGATAGCTGATGGATTCCTTCACCAAGTAGTTGCTGAACCAACAAGAGGGGATGCCATTTTAGATTTGGTTTTGGTGAGTAGTGAAGACATCATAGAAGAAATGATTGTAGGGGACAACCTTGGTTCGAGCGATCATGAGCTAATTCAGTTCAAACTAAATGGAAGGATAAACAAAAATAGATCTGTGACTAGGGTTTTTTATTTCAAAAGGGCTAACTTTAGAAAATTAAGGGAATTAGTTAGGGAAGTGGATTGGACTGAAGAACTTGTGGATCTAAAGGCAGAGGAGGCCTGGAATTACTTCAAGTCAAAGTTGCAGAAACTATCAGAAGTCTGCATCACAAGAAAGGGGAAAAAATTCATATGCAGGTGTTGTATACAAAGCTGGATGAGCAAACATCTCAGAGAGGTGATTAAGAAAAAGCAGAAAGCCTACAAGGAGTGGAAGATGGGAGGGATCAGCAAGGAAAGCTACTTTATTGAGGTCAGAACATGTAGAGATAAAGTGAGAAAGGCCAAAAGCCATGTAGAGTTGGACCTTGCAACGGGAATTAAAACCAATAGTAAAAGGTTCTATAGCCATATAACTAAGAAGAAAACAAAGAAGGAAGAAGTGGGACCACTAAACACTGAGGATGGAGTGGAGGTTAAGGATAATCTAGGCGTGGTCCAATATTTAAACAAATACTTTGCCTCAGTCTTTAATGAGGCTAATGAGGAGCTTAGGGATAATGGTAGGGTGACAAATGGAAATGAGGATATGGAGGTAGATATCACCACATCCGAGGTAGAAGCCAAACTCGAACAGCTTAATGGGACTAAATTGGGGAGCCCAGATAATCTTCATCCAAGAATATTAAAGGAACTGGCACATGAAATTGCAAGCCCATTAGCAAGAATTTTTAATGAATCCGTAAACTCAGGGGTTGTACTGTATGACTGACAATTGCTAACATAGTTCCTATTTTTAAGAAATGGGGGGAAAAGTGATCTGGGTAACTACAGGCCTGTTAGTTTGACATCTGTAGTATGCAAGGTCTTGGAAAAAATTTTGAAGGAGAAAGTAGTTAAGGACATTGAGGTCAATGGTAATTGAGACAAAATACAACATGATTTTACAAAAGGTAGATCGTGCCAAACCAACCTGATCTCCTTCTTTGAGAAGGTAACAGATTTTTTAGACAAAGGAAACACAGTGGATCTAATTTACCTCGATTTCAGTAAGGCATTTGATATGGTTCCACATGGGGAATTATTAACTAAATTGGAAAAGTTGGGGATCAATATGAAAATTGAAAGGTGGATAAGGAATTGGTTAAAGGGGAGACTACAACAGGTCATACTGAAAAGTGAACTGTCAGGCTGGAGGGAGGTTATTAGTGGAGTTCCTCAGGGATCAGTTTTGGGACCAATCTTATTTAATCTTTTTATTACTGACCTTGAGACAAAAAGTGGGAAATGTGCTAATAAAGCTTGCAGATGACACAAAGCTGGGAGGTATTGCCAATACAGAGAAGGGCCGGGATATCATTCAGGAAGATCTGGATGACCTTGTAAATTGGAGTAATAGTAATAGGATGAAATTTAATAGTGAAAAGTGCAAGGTCATGCATTTAGGGATTAACAACAAGAATTTTGGTTATAAGCTGGGGACGTATCAGTTGGAAGTAACAGAGGAGGAGGACTTTGGAGTATTGGTTGATCACAGGATGACTATGAGTCGCCAATGTGATATGGCCGTGAAAAAAGCTAATGTGGTCTTGGGATGCATCAGGCGAGGTATTTCCAGTAGAGATAAGGAGGTGTTAGTACCATTATACAAGGCACTGGTGAGACCTCATCTAGAATACTGTGTGCAGTTCTGGTCTCCTATGTTTAAGAAGGATGAATTCAAACTGGAACAGGTTCAGAGACGGGCTACTAGGATGATCCGAGGAATGGAAAACCAGGCTTATGAATGGAGACTCAAATTGCTTGGCTTGTTTAGCCTAACCAAAAGAAGGCTGAGGGGAGATATGATTGCTCTCTATAAATAGATCAGATGGATAAATACCAGGGAAGGAGAGGAATTATTTACATTCAGTACCAATGTGGACACAAGAACAAATGGATATAAACTGGCCATCAGGAAGTTTAGACTTGAAATTAGATGAAGGTTTCTAACCATCAGAGGAGAGAAGTTCTGGAACAGTTTGCCAAGGGGAGTAGTGGGGCAAAAGACATATCTGGCTTCAAGACTAAGCTTGATAAGTTTATGGAGGGAATGGTATAATGGGGTAGCCTAATTTTGGCAATTAATTGATCTTTGACTATTAGTGGTAAATATGCCCAATGGCTTGTGATGGGATGTTAGATGGGGTGAGATCTGAGTTACTACAGAGAATTCTTTCCTGGTGTCTGGCTGGTGAGTCTTGCCGACATGCTCAGGGTTTAGCTGATCGCCATATTAGGAGTCAGGAAGGAATTTTCCCCCAGGGCAGATTGGCAGAGGATCTGGGGGTTTTTTTGCCTTCCTCTGTAGCATGGGGCACGGGTCACCTGCTGGAGGATTCTCTGCACCTTGAAGTCTTTAAACCATGATTTGAAGACTTAAATGGCTCAGATATAGGTTAGAGGGTTGTTACAGGAGTGAATGGGTGACATTCTGTGGCCTGTGTTGTGCAGGAGGTTGGACTAGATGATCATAATGGTCCCTTCTGACCTTAAAGTCCATGAGTCTATTAAAGCCTTCCCTTCTTCCCCAGTTAGATCATGATTTTTTGATGTTTAGATGTTTTTCACTCTGATGTAGAGCTGAATTTTTAAGATAATTATCAGCCTCATAACAGATGAATATGTGTTGTGTGCATTTAAAAGAGAACTGGATAAATTCATGGTGGTTAAGTCCATAAATGGCTATTAGCCAGGATGGGTAAGGAATGGTGTCCCTAACCTCTGTTTGTCAGAGGATGGAGATGGATGGCAGAAGAGAGATCACTTGATCATTGCCTGTTCGGTTCACTCCCTCTGGGGCACCTGGCATTGGCCACTGTCGGTAGACAGGATGCTGGGCTAGATGGACCTTTGGTCTGAGCCAGTACGGCCGTTCTTCTGTTCTTATGTGTGATTTTAAACCACAGGAAGAGGAAAAATTTTCTTTGATATTCTGCTCATGTGCAGCTCTCACTGATGTTACGGGACTTCTGAGCATGTACAAAATGAATATCGAAGTCTGAAACTTTTATATGTCACATTGAGTGGCCAGTTATCCCCCAAATATTCTTTTAAAACCATTCTATTAACAGTCTCACATTTTATGTAAATATAAAACAAAAAGGGCCAGAAGATTTAAAAGTAGTCCATAGGTGCTGGAACTAAGAGTCCTGCAGCACCCCCTGCACTGAAATGGTTTCCATTATATACAGGGTTTACAGTTTGGTTCAATGGCTCTCAGCACTCCCACTATAAAAATTGTTCCAGCACTCCTGCAGTAATCTGTGATACACATACTGACCATGGGTAGTACCTTATCCCATGAGTAGCCCCATTGTCTTCTGTAAGATTTCTTGTGGAGTCAGGAACTATTCAACATGAGAAAAAGTACCAAAACTGGTCCATAATCCTTGTCTAGTCATTTTTCACTCAGAGCTAAGCAAAACCTGTTTGACAATTATCTTCCTAAATGCTATCATTTATAGTTTATAAAGTTTGACTTCTGAAATATTTTCAGATGGACCTGTAATCTACAAGACCTACCTGAAGACAGAATACAGTGATGAGAACATTGAATTCTGGCTTGCATGTGAAACTTACAAGAAGATTGAATCTCGAAGGAAAAGGATTTCTGTGGCCAAGAGAATTTTTAAAAATTACATTCAGCCCCAGGCGCCTAAAGAGGTGAATTAACATTGCAAGAACTGCTCCGTCCCTCCCTTCAGTGTGTGCGCACACACACACACACACACACACACGCACACCCCTACCTGTTTATATTTAAAACATGCATGTGATACCTGTTGAAACTGAAAGCAGCAGCTTGCAAAATGCAACAATAAATACTTGGCAATGGCACTCACTGAACAAAGCAGTGTAAAGATGTTTACTTGATTAATCATCTTCACAGCACCTTGTGTAATTAAGTATTTTTAACCTCATTTCAGATAAACTGAGGCAGGTAGGTAAAAGGGAGTCAGTGCCAGAAAGAGTCTAGAACTAAATTTCTGGGGAGTGGGGTTCCATACTTTTAGGGCATGTACAAAGCCTGTTGATGCCAATAGGAGTCTTTCCAAACACTTCAATAGACTTTGAATGTGACCCTTATTTAGTCCAGTACCTGGAAATTAAGTGAAATCTCTACCCAGTTCCATCCTTTTTGAGGGCTGGCAGAAGCATGCTGAAAGACCATCAAGTTCTCAAAAGCACTGGAGAAGTAAGAAACACACACACACACACACACACGCACACCCCTACCTGTTTATATTTAAAACATGCATGTGATACCTGTTGAAACTGAAAGCAGCAGCTTGCAAAATGCAACAATAAATACTTGGCAATGGCACTCACTGAACAAAGCAGTGTAAAGATGTTTACTTGATTAATCATCTTCACAGCACCTTGTGTAATTAAGTATTTTTAACCTCATTTCAGATAAACTGAGGCAGGTAGGTAAAAGGGAGTCAGTGCCAGAAAGAGTCTAGAACTAAATTTCTGGGGAGTGGGGTTCCATACTTTTAGGGCATGTACAAAGCCTGTTGATGCCAATAGGAGTCTTTCCAAACACTTCAATAGACTTTGAATGTGACCCTTATTTAGTCCAGTACCTGGAAATTAAGTGAAATCTCTACCCAGTTCCATCCTTTTTGAGGGCTGGCAGAAGCATGCTGAAAGACCATCAAGTTCTCAAAAGCACTGGAGAAGTAAGAAAAATGTAAGTAATTCATTCCAAATGGTTAAACTACTTCAATAAATCTATCCTTAATAATCTTCTAATAAAAACATGGACAAATTTTAGGAAAAACAGACCAGATTTGGCTGTATGAACAGGGATTAATATTAAAGGGTAGTTCTTTTCTGTTAAAACACTAAATAAACATGACACCTAGCAGATCATTTCTAGGTGTCTTCAGAATCATATCTTCGCACTTTACTGACAAAAATAAATTAATCTGCTTTTTACTCGTTACCACTGCAGGTCCAACACAACACTGGTAGAGTGAGGCTAGATTTTTTCTGGCTCATGCTTCACCAACAGAATTGTTAACTAAATTAAAAATGCACAATACAAATTACTGGAGATGTGAGGGCTAGAAAGAACCCAGTTTGATTGGTTGGAGTAGGGTGACAGTTTACTGCTTTGATTAAGAGACAACAATATTGTCAGCCCTGCAAGTTGAAAATTCACAAGACTGGCTCAAAAATTCATGTGATTATTTTAAACATTATGATGAGTTCGGAGGTTTTTTTGTTTTGAGGATTTTGTGGGGGGAAGAAGGGATTGGTTGGCCGGCCTGCTGTTTTTTTATTTGAGCTTTTCATGGACATTTATAGGAAATTCAATCACAAATGTACAAAAAAAAAAGTCACACATGCTTAAAGATGGATAACCTCCCTTTTGCTTATCAGCATTGACAGCCTCAAGCATTGAATAATCATGAGTCAGTTCTCAAAATCATGAGATCAGCATAACAAAATTTTTAAATAATAAATTGTGAATTCTTAGTTTGCCTTCTGGTTTTGAGTCTTTAGGAACACACTTGCTTCCTGTTTTCAAGTTTTTCTCTGCAAACATGAAGGCTTGAAACTTTCTTTTTTAAATGGAAGCTGATGGTAATCTCAACATAGTCTGTATTAAAAAAAATGCAATAGTATTAGGAAAGGAGTAGATTGCCCCTTAAAAAACACCCTTGGTACAGCAAGGTCTCCACACATCAACAGTTATACATTAATTCACGTGCCTCCAGCTCCTCTTTCAGCCTCCAATAAGTGCAATTTAGCAGAGCAAATCTAAGTACAAAATGTTTAGTTGAACTGCAATTGCCTTGGTCAGTCTCCTAGATTATGGTGAGGTTCAACTTTTATTTGCAGTACCTTTCTATCAGAAAGGTAAGCACCATGAGCACATTAAGTTCTTAGAGATCCACAAAGCTTCCACTCATCCACTGCAAATCCTCATCTGACTCCTGAGTCTCTTACACAATAACCCATTTCCTAATCAGGATTAATGTACAATCTCTGTTGTACAATATTCTGTGACTTCAGTGGCCTGATTTTCAAAAGTGATGTGATGAGCACCCAATGGCTCCCACTGATTTCAGTTGGTCAGAATGTCTGAAAAACAGGCCTTCAATTTAGATAAATAAATATAGATATAGGAACCTAACTTTAAGTGGGGGGAGGCGAACACTTTTATATCAAGATTTTTTAATACTAGATTTTTATTTTTCTTAATAATCTCTCTCCTGTAGCTCCTTTTCAACATAGGGAACATGGTGCCAAAGTAGATCATATGGATGTAAGGCATAGGCTGCAGCCTACCAAGCTTCATCTTTGAAGTACCCTATTTTTGTCCTCTGTATTTTTGTTGTAACTTTCTTTAATATTGTTTTATTTTTCAGATTAACATTGATAGTCCTGCAAGGGAAGCTATTATCAGGAATATTCAAGAACCAACTCAATCCTGTTTTGATGAAGCTCAGAGAATAGTTTACATGCACATGGAAAGGGATTCATATCCCAGGTTTCTTGGATCAGAAATCTATCAGAAACTCAAACACAGGCCTTCAGACTGACAGAAATGACTCAATACATTAAAGAGAAAGACTAAGGATTTAGCAGAAGAGACTTCCTTCTGGTTTATTAATGTTTTCAAATGGTAAAAGAAGAACAGAAGAAATCAGCCAATGGATGAATTTTCCTTACAAAGAATGGTAGTTTGTTCTTATGCAGATATTAGAGATGAACATAAAATACTTTCCACCCTCCACCCCCACCCGCCTGGTGGAATATTTCAGCTTTATGTCAAAAAATTGAAAGCCACTTTTAGTTCACCTCAGTGTGTCTGGAATTTTAAAAAGTCGTTACAGGGAAGAAACCTAGGACCCCACTCACTCACTACAATCCATGGGAAATTAGCTGACTCTTGTCCTTCTCCTACCAGCTAGGGAAGACTAGTTCCACCCCCTCATCAACATCCACCACTATCCAAGGGAAGCCACTTTATTTAAAAATAAAAGTGCTGACATTTAGAATGATAGTTACGGTACAGTATTCTAAACTCTATAATTCACAAGCTAAAATTCAGCACATTGCCCAGTTCATCAGCTAAACAGTCTCAACTGTAAAGGGAAACACATGCCCATTACATTTGATTACACAAAAAATACATTAGTTTTCAGAAGGCTCCAAGGATAGTTGTAATTGTATCCAGGCGTATTTAAGCTACTGTGCATGTTGTGCCCAAATGCTCTTGGATTAATAAAGTAAGATACAAAGCAGGTTGTTAAACCTTAGAGGAGAGATATGGAATGCTTTTGTTTAATAAGTCATGTTGGGAATGGCTTCATAAATCTGGCTAGCCAGGTGCAGATGGTAGAAAATAAACACCTAGATTAGTTCTGCATGACTTGTGTTTTCACAGCAGTATACGACATTTATTATGTCTAGCCCTATATTTCATGCCACTTACATTTTGGCAGATTCACCTGATCTGCCTGTTCACTGCACTATTCAAAGTGTAGCTTTTGCCCCTTTATAATTAGAATGTTTACATCACTATCAGGCCCTCACACAACAAATATATCCAAATGAAAATGTTTCTTGTAAATCTTTCATCTATAAAACCTAGAGGGGAAACAATGGACTACAGTGAGCTGTCCATTAAAGGAATAGGGCATGCTGCTAGTTTGGATAAACAGAATACAAATCCTTCTCTTGGGTAATGGATTGGATTAGTGAGAAGTGGTGCTATCCCCAATTATAAAATAAGATACTACTAGTTTTCACCTGAGCATAACATGTTCTAATGTCTAAACTAATTATAAGCTCTCTCACACACACTAAATTATAAGTGATTCTGTTGTATAACTAAAGCTTTTCAAGTGTCTTTTCAATCAATATTTTCCAATATAAAACATCAGGCTGTGATCACGTCCAATCTGACAAACTAAGCATTGGTGATCTGTATGCATTTGGGAGATCTCCAACAGAAATCTAGGTGCTACAGGGAGAGTTGCTGATGTTGTAGGTGGCCTTCTCCATCAGTACCGACCTAATGCCATTATCATAGGACTATCATTCTCTGGATACTCCTCCTAGTCCCCCAACTCCATATTTGATATCCATAAATCAGCAGCCCTCTTTCCTCCATGGTCAGCAACCAGCCTTGCTCAGCATATTATTTGAGAGAGCCTGTCTGCTTCCTTTTTGCTGTTAGAAATTACTCTGTATCTGCCATGTGTCCTCAGCTGCTGCTAGTCCAGCTTCTTTTGGCCTCTGCTCAGGCTGGTTTTTAGTGATTGTGAAAGTTTCCTCTACAGCGGATAGTTTCAAACTAGCCCACATGAATCCCAAATGAAGGAGAGGGCTGGGGAGCTACTGCTGAAAACTATCTTTTTGTTAATAAAGCTATGCTCCAAAAGGGAGGACTTGCTAATCTTACAAGTGTGTCACTTTTAGTTTGAGGTGGGTATGGACCAGTTTACATTTTAGAGAGATTCTCCTACAATGATTGCCTCCAAGTTCATGGTACAAGGAGCACACTTCCAAGTTTCTGAAAGGGCTTAATGTACCATAACTGATACCCATAGTGGGGTCGCTTACAGTAGTGCAGTGAGGCTGGGGCCATTCACAATACAACATCCCTCACACTTAGGAAAGAAAGTGGTGCATAGAGATGACTATGAAAAATTACAGTTAATAATCAGCATTATTTTTTGGCCTAAAACATGCTCATCTTATGGTTATTTTATTCAAGATACATTTAAAATTCCTCTTTCTAGAATGAAACTTTAGGGTCTGTTTAATATTCAAGTGCAGAGCCTCTTCTGTCAGGAAATGACTAAAAGTTTCAGAGTTTGTTTCTTTATTAAACAGCTTAGTCCTATGAACTGGAAACACGGCAATTTATTTCTCTCTGGATTCCCTTTCCTCATTAGTGGATGAACAATCACAATGCTTTTTATCAGGTCGTACGGTTCGTAATAACAGTAACTAATGGCAGCAAGAACAAACCACTGACCTCATGCATTTATCATTGTCAGTAGTAGCACTTGAACAGCTAGTTTAGATGTACTTTCCATTTGTGTACAGCATTCAGAAGTATATGTCAACATCAATCATTATCAGTTGAAGGACTACTGTTAAGAAAGAAAATGAAATCTAAAACCCTGTAACCTTAGTAGTCAATTCTCCCTCTTTATTCTTCAACTGTTTACTTAACAGATAAGAACAAAAGTAAAAGATTTGAAGTGATAAATATGGAAAATATTCAAACACAATTTAAGAGATTAATCAGTATGTCAAGTTAAATTCAGGTCACACAACCAGCTAAATGATGCTGTCAAGATTAAATATTTTAAAAATCCTTATCTCTGATACCAGTTAACAGCTTAAATTATTAAATGCTAAACTAAAAGCATTAACAATCAAGTTGACATTTATCCTCCTTATTTAGGTGGCACTTTCTGCCCGGGAACTGAAAAGAGCTGTCATCCTGTCTTCTGAGTATTCATCCTTAAATATAGAGCCGTCTCCTTGTCTGTTGCAAGGGCAACTGTGACACAGCCACCATTTTATGTTCCTCTCCAATGTAGAATGTTATCTAGCAAGTCACCATGAAGCCTACGCAGGCGCAAACACAGCGAGCTGATCATGCAGTTAAATTAGATGTTGATTGTTTCTCACTGACCTACCATACATTAAGTAGTACAGTTCATTAGTATAGTGCCACCATCACAGAGTAATGTTCAATATATGGTAGCTATTTTCTTTTTTAAATAATGAGAACATTTCCATGTGGGGAAATCTCATCATTAACCTAACTTTCAGGCCTAAATGAAAATTCTGTCACTTATTCCTCCTCTTTAAAAAGTGACATCTTTAGTTTAGTCCTCTTTCCTCCTCTTCAGAGAAACAATCACTTGACAAGAGCAAACAAACCCCAAATGAAATTAATATTTTAAACTGGAAAAGTACAGACACTGGGTAGAAAAGAAAGGAGCAGAGATAAAGTACTGATCATCCCTTTAATATTGCATGCAGTTTTCATCAGCTCTGCATTCACAGTAGGTGACTAGGTGCTGATAAATGGAGGGTAGCAAACAGATGGTAAAGCAAGTCAAAGAGATGCCAAATAAAGAATTGCTTAGAGCAGTAGCTGAAGTTGGCAAGAAAACACTTGCAAGGCTAGTACAGACAGATTTAAAAAAACAGTGCTAATGGATGATAAAGTAGATACCAGCAGTTCTTTATAATATACATCTGGAACACCAAAAGCCTTCACAGAATAAACAACCTTTTCTCTCATGTACTTCCAAATACATTTATATTTTCATATTAACTGTGAATATTTAGTTCTTCTTTTAAAGTCCAGGACACTGTGGCCAGTTTATTACTAGGGTCAGTAAGAAATGATTATGCTGCATTTAGTGCCCTAGACAGAGGCTTTACATAAATATTTTTTTAAAATGCCTAGCAAGCAATCCAACCCCAGAGAAAGGGAACTAAGGAATTAAACTAGAATTGCAGAACTACCCTCCCAAAGTGAGTATCAGATCTAGAGGCCAAGCAGAGAGAGTAGTATATCATTATCCTGTGATGCATGAGGTAGGGAGAAATCAGGAGCGGCTCTAGCCATTTCGCCACCCCAAGCACAGCGGCACGCCGCGGGGGGCGCTCTGCCGGTCGCCGGGAGGGCGGCAGGTGGCTCCGGTGGACCTCCCGCAGGCACGTCTGCGGGAGGTCTACCGGAGCCACCTGCCGCCCTCCCGGCGACCGGCAGAGCGCTCCCTGCGGCATGCCGTCCCAAGCACGCGCTTGGCGTGCTGGGGCCTGGAGCCGCCCCTGGGAGAAATTGTTCCAGACTGGGATGTAGACTCACACAGTCTTCCTGAGTTAGCAGAGCTGATGATGCCAGCAGTAGATAGATCCAAGAGATCTGTATACCAGCACTGCCCGGCCCATGTTGGAGCAAGCAGTATGATCCAGGCTCTGCCGTGTTGTGTCTCAGACACTATATCTAAAACCATCCATGGAATCAATGAAGAAACAAAAAAATCCCTTATGTCTATCCAAATTGAAAGTTTCTGTGGTCAAGTCTCAATCCATATTTGCTCTGGAGCAGAACTGGGGACAGTTTGCATTGCTGTTTGTCAAAATGTTTGCGAAAGGGCCCACTATTTGAACAGCAGATCAGTTATGATCTATTTCAAGAACTACTCATGTTTTCCTGTATACTGCAACTGAAGTCCTCCACTCACCTGGCAGATACAGAGTAATGGAATGCACTTTATGAGGTAGGCACCAGTCTCATTGAGCCATGAATCCCCACAGAGATTTTAGAAGCAAGCAACTTCTTTTAAAAAGTAATACATGGCTGTTCTGTTATCTATGAGCACTTGAACAACATGGCACAAGAAAGGTATTATGGCCCATCCACTTAATACTAAAGCTCTCAATTCCCGAACATTCCTCCCACATTCCACTGATTAAACTGTCAGCTCTTGGTGTATTCCTTAGCTCCAACCAGAAGCATCTGTTTTGATCACATTTGGGACTGAAATGAACTCCCTGCTTTCTGGACAGGATGAGAAATCCATCAATCAGAGAAGACTGGGATGGCTGTCACCAGTGTAAAGGGAAATGCATTGAGGGACCAGAGTAAAAAGTAACAGAACACTCTTGCTGGCTGCATATGTTTACAGAGACTCTACATTTGAGCCAAGCACAACAGAAGCTGCCTGGTGATCAATTGTCATCAGAATTATCCTATGTACTATCAACATTGCTGACAAGAATCTGAAACATGCACACACACCCCTTTAACCTGGCAAGAACCTAAGCAACCCATGGAATTAGATGTTTCTCAAATAGGGTTCTATTAGTAGATGTTTGAAACTACTACAAATCAGGAGGGGAGAGGAGAAAAACACTTGATTCAGAAAAAGCTGGCATTGCAATAAATCAGTATTTTTTCTTCTTAAAGCAGAGCTTATCAGTTTTAAGTCTTGGGCTTCAAGCTCCAAAGTAGTAAATTCATCATTCAAATATCAGAATAGCAAAAAGCTAAAACTGATGATCCCTTTAAAATACATAGGAAGTTTTTAAAGATTTTTTTAAATAGCACTAGAGACTAATTTTATGGCCTAGATGCCCAAGATTAAAAATCTAAAAACAACAATTCCTAGGAATGCAAGGCACAAAGCTATGGGGAAAAAAATCGCTCATGTCATCTGGGGGAAAAAAGAAAAAAAGTGATGTAGTTCATTCTATGAAAGTTCAGATTGCCAAACATAGCTTCAACCCATATTTGTGAGTATGTATGTAACCCTAAGATATTGGTTATTACGTCTATGTGGCTATTTCACCCGGCTAAGCAAAATAATCCCCCAAGTGCCATAACTAAATTCCAGAAACTCCTAATATCTCACCATGATAAGCAATGATTAACTACTGTCTCCCAGCATTCTTTACAATCAGAAACATAAAACTACTGATAGTGAAGTATTTTCTCATAGTTTCTTTGTTAAACCAGACACTGATAATTCTAATGGGGGAACTTCTGGCATATTGCCAAGAATGCAATATACAAGACATTTGTAACTTTTGGCTACCTCACTTAGAACATTTTGTAGTGTATACAGTAACGGTTTCTCTGTTTCCATTTTAAGGGAAATATTAAGTAAAATAGCTAAAAATCGTGGACCAATTTATGCATCCACAATGACACTACCAAATCATTCATGCATACTTAACTTGACTAGTTAAAGGCACTTTAAAATAGTAGTTGGCTATTCAGTACCAATACTCATGAGCCGACACAGAGAAGAAATGGAACAATTCAGATCAGGTTCTAAGATTATAAAGCAGGGTTGCCAAAACTACCATCTTAGCCATAGAAAGTGCATATGCAGCCAGGATTTTCAAGGCCCAGAGTGATGTGCAGACATGGCCCCATCCTAGGATTATTTGGGGGTATTTTTACACAAATGTGCTACCGCTATCTGTGGTGCTTTTACCTATTTTGCTTGGTTTGATTTTCCATCTTTACCACCCAAAAGCAATATCTCTTCTCTCTCCAGCAGAAAGAAAATTTGAACACCCAAAAATTAAAGCAGCATTGCCAGCCTCAATCATGCAAAAATCATATCACAGGTCAAAATAAAAGTCATAAGAAAACCCATAAAGTTGTGCATATAGATTTTTGGAGGGGTTCTCTTTACCTACTGATTATTCCTTTAAGGGGAAAGCCACTGTGATAAATGAAGGGGTGGGAGTAGCTCTCTTTTATGGACACCCAGCCAGCCAGTAGCTATAAAATCCCTCTTAGTAGCTGTTCTCTAATTGCTCTACCTGTAAAGGGTTACAAAGTCTCACTGCTATGCACAGGTAAAAGGAAGTGAGTGGGCACCTGGCCAAAAGAGCCAATGGGAAGGCTAGAACTTTTTAAAATTGAAACAAGACTCCCCTTTTATCTGTCTCTTGTTGTTCTCGGGGAGAGGCAGACAGGGAGCAGTTATGCTATGAGAAGCTTGGGCCAAGTATGAAAAATCATCAGTATCATACCTAGAAACTACTCATCTAAAACCCCAGATATGTAAATAGATCAGGAAATGTCCAGGAAGATGCAGTTAGGTTTATCCCTTTTATTTCTTTATGGCTTGTGGATTCCTCTGTGCTAACCCCAGGTGCTTTTGTTTTGCTTGTAACCTTTAAGCTGGACCTCAAGAGAGCTATTCTTGATGCTTAATCCTTGTAGTTCTTTTTTTAAATCTAGCAAAAGCCTAAGTCCCCAGATGTATTTTCTTCCTTTTTTTAGTAATAAAATTTACCTTTTTAAAGAACAGAATTGGATATTTGTGTCTTAGAAGGTTTGTGTGCAAGTTTAATTAGCTGGTGGCAACAGCTGATTTCCTTCTTTTTTCCTTCTTAGCTCTTCCCCGGGGGGGGGGGAGGTGAAAGGGTTTGAGGGTACCCCACAGAAGGAATTCCCAAGTGTGCCTTCCTGGGTTCTCAAAGAGGTTTTGCACTTGGATGGTGGCAGCATCTACCAATCCAAGGTCAGAGAAAAGCTGTAACCTTGAGAGTTTAATACAAGTCTGGAGTGGCAAGTATTAGAGTCCTTGTGGGCCCCCACCTTCTGCACTCCAAGTGCCAGAGTGGGGAAATCAGCATTGACAGCCACAGACCCCCCATATTTTGGGTTGGAGCATGTTGCAAGCTGAAAATTTAACCTGGAAAAAACCGCACATAAATAGGGGCAGCGGACAGCCCCTTCTTTAGCTGCCTGAAAGAGGACTCCACTTTTCATCTCCTCCCTGCCTCTCCTCCTCTGGCATTCTACTGGGCTAGCTGTAACTCCTCTCCTTTCCCTTTTTGGCATCCTCCCCACCCCCAGCATTCTTCAGACCAGCACCTGCATGGTTCTGCAGCCCTCTTATCATTCCTTCTGCCACAGCAATTCCATTCTGAAAGCTGAAGATGATGGGGGAAGAAAAAGTTCAGGGTTCCTTTTTGTGCCCACACGCGTTGCTGCTGGTTGTTTTAGAACCAGGACTGCCTTTTGTTCTCTTTCTGCCAGAGTTTGGCTGCTACCCAGTTTACAGACACACAAAACAA
This sequence comes from Mauremys mutica, assembly GCF_020497125.1. Classification (NCBI taxonomy): domain Eukaryota; kingdom Metazoa; phylum Chordata; order Testudines; family Geoemydidae; genus Mauremys; species Mauremys mutica. The sequence continues at coordinate 48,767,927 of NC_059079.1, read as the reverse complement.
GGAGGGGGGAATATGAGGCCTATGTAGATAAGGACAGGAAGTGCAGTCAGAATGTTCCTCCTAGTTAGAGTGCCCAATATTTCAGCCTTGCTATTTGGGACAGGGTGAGATGTTATAGGTGCCTATATAAGAAAAAGCCCCACATACTGAGACTGTCCCTATAAAATCGGGATAGCTGCTCACCCTACTTCTGGTGGTCCCAGATGAAGCTGGCACATGGCAGCTAACCCTCCCTGATGATAACCCTGTGGCTGCCCACTGGAATTCTTGCTGTACACCTGCCAAGAAAAAGCTACTTGACTTTTTAAGAAAAGAAAATATTGTTCTCCATGCATGGTTTTAGTCAGGGCCAGAAAGGAAGATACAACCTACTGCAAGGAAGGCTCTTTTCATTCCAAGCTCTGGAATCCTTGTATATAGTTGGATTATCACCACCACTACAGCCTCATATTGAGAAGACTTCCTCTCCATGGAAATGGGGCTCACCCATCTGGTCCCCTTACAGAAAGGAATGTGGAGTAGACTGAGTGGGCTACTGTGGAACCAGGTCTAAACTGAATTTTTGAGTATCTGGTATGCTAAGGTATATGCAAGGCACAAGCACATGTAAATTAGTTTTCTGGAGATTAGACTACATCCAGTGACTGTCTACTTTACATAAATGTGTTGGTTCTCACATTTGGGATGGATGCATTAGAAATGCTTACATAAATACAAATACAAAACTCATGTTAACCTCAGGTTAATCAGCACCAACAAGAGACTGTGCCTCTTTAACCTTAAGTGATCCTCCTCCAGGTGCAGCCAGGAGAGTTAATTGGCCCAGCTAGGCACCTTAACCCTTTCAGGTCTGGTGTGGGTGGACTCCCCATCATTGTGTCCAATACATTTTCATATAAATTATTGCTCATGTTACTCCTGTGCAAGACACATCCTCAATTCTACCTTTTGCTAAAATCCTCATACAAGATCATCTCCCCTTGTTTATTGCAGATCTCTTCTTTAAAATTCCCCAAACCTTAGTTCTTCAGATTCCAGCACATGAAGAAGGTTTCTGCCCACTATCTCACATGAACAAAGGAAAATACATTGCCCCTTCAAACAAGACAATTATTTCCCAAGTCAGTTCAAAGCTACCTTTCTTTTTCAAATGCTCATTGACTTGCTCCAGGTTTTCTCCCTGACTTGCTTTCTTCACTGCTTCCCCCTCCTTTTCCTCTTTCTTTCTGATTTAGCATTGGCCGTTCTCTCCATTTTTGTTAGTGTGTGATCTGGCTACTATATCTAGAACACATCCCATCTCTCTTCCTTATGAGCTTGCCAATTTCTTCTCCCTTTTCCTCTTCTCCTCTGCCACTGAACTCTAAATGCTTATTTAAGTCTGTAAAGTGTTTAGTGTCCTTACAAATAAATCCCCATTCAAAGTAAAACCCCAATCCTGTAATCTGACCTGCTCAGGTGGACCCTTTGAACCTCTTTGGAGATCCAGTTTCTTCAGTGGGACTATGCATAGGCACCAGGGTACACTCATACAGATCCTATTGCAGGATTGAGGCCCAAAATACCATGCTGTCATGTAAACAAACATAAAACCCTGAATCTAGCAAACATTCCACAGAATATATTACAGTGGGTGCCATTCTAGCTAAATTTAGGCTATAGTTATCACAGATGCTGGGAAGTAATTGCTAGCAATATGAAGTCTGGTATCAAATTATAGTTTCACTCAATTAACACAAGGATGATAGACCACAGAAGACTATGTTATCAATATGTTTGTGTATGATGTTTACAAAACAGCTACTTTACATTGCTAAACATTGCAGACTATGCAATCTTCATCTCTAGACTCTAATAAATAAAGCTTAATTTGCCATAAAAATCGGAACAATTGGTGAAATAATTACATTCACTCTAGCGTTGCTTCACTGATAAGCTTGCCTAGGTATAATATTATAAAAGGTTTGAGGGTTTGTAGGGCCTGGTCTGATCAGAGGCCAGATCAAACGGTGAAGATGATCTATAACAATCAAATTATCTACCCTGGTAGCTGAAAGGACAAAACAGTTTAATAGAGCACACTAATTATTTGCACCCTAGCCGTTTAACCTGGTTTGACTGATTGTTATCCAGTAGTATATCAAGCTAATGTAACACAGTATCTTAAATACTGTAGTTATTTTTCCCAGAATAGTGTAATTATGTACTTTAATAATTCAGTTGATCTCTGATTCTTTCTGGTTTCTAGCAGCCCATTTGTCTGTTAATAACTTTTCCATCTAGCACGCAAAGGTTTACTGTCAGCTCACTGGGTTTCATAAGGGCAGATCTTCTGAGACTAAGGTGGAAGGCCTCACAATCCATGCATAGCTATGATTTAGAAAGAGTTCCTGGTTGTGGACATCATTGTAGCTAATCTCCACCATTATTATTAATTTGCATTGTAATAATGCTTAAAGTCCCCCATCGATGATCCGGGGCCCATTGTGTCCTGCACTAGAAAAACCTATAGAAGAGGAACAGAGGGGGCTGGAAAATCGGCTAGAGACTTACCTTGCAAAATTTCCAGAGAATCACATCCTCAAAAGGGAAGGGGTTGTGCAGTCTATGGAGGAGACTAGGACATCCTAGGATCCTTGGAGATAGATAGCCCTCAATATGTGGATGCAGACAAATGCCCCTTCACCTTCTGAAAGATCCTTGTGCCATTGGCCAATTTCAATACAGCAGTAGTGGGAACACTTGAGAGCTTGGACTTCTTCTGGGATTATTCATGGAGGAAGCCTGAGACAACAACAGGAAGAGTGGCTGGTCCTCTGCCCCATCTTCTTTGTGCCCCAGGCTTTACCCACAAAATCCAGCAGAGTATAAGTCCTCCAGAGAAGGTTCTACAGGCTTTGGGGAGGGAAAGAATGATTCAGGAGAACTGGGGCTCCTCCTCCTTTGCATACCATGTCCCCACTGGCTAACAGAAATTGAATGGTACAGTCTAACCCCAGAGATGGATGGGATATATTGCTAATTGAAATATATAGGCAAGTTGCCAGTGAGTTTTTTCTATTATTCTCAACTTCTTATGATGAATAATCAAAGAAAAACACTTACATACAGGATGAAACATTTATTTAAGTAAGTGAAGGAATTGGGAGAACCCCAACTTTCAAAATAAAAACATATCCAAAATAACCATATTACTCTGGCAAGCTATGTCATGCCATGCCTTTTTGCTATAGATGTTACAATCTGTATCTTCCTATATGATAACATAGTTTATGTACTTTTTAAATCTGTACAGTATGTTGTCTAAAATCATATCAAATGTAATCAGTTTATGCATACATATAAATAATTAGATAAGGCAACTGCAACACTAACTCCTCCAAATATATCAGAATTAAACTTCCAGTAGATCACTCATTCCAAAAGCTTGTTGTTTCAAACTTGCATAAGATGTTGTTCTTAGTGCCTTGTTTTATGCATTTAAAAAGAGTTCTTCCACACATTTTTACAGGTGGATAGTCCGGTGACTGACAAACTTTAGGAACCAGAGATACTAAGTATAACAAGTTTCCATTTTAAAGATCAAAAACAACAACAGCCAAATAAAAGAGCGAAGGGAATCCTCACTATTTTTTAAAAGTCCCCTTTTAGTCTAAAGAGAAAGCTTGCAAACATTTCACAAAAAATTTTAAACCCACTATAGTTTTGGGACAGGTGCGTCCCCATTTCTCCACCCACCCCAACTCATGCTGTCCAGTAATGCAAGTAGCAAAGACTACATGGCTACAACTGAGTCTAGGAACGAGTATACTTGGCCCAGATGTGTAATATTATTACAAAAGCAATAAAAAGAATACTTATGATCAGTACTGTAAAGGGACCGATTTTGATCCCATGGGAAGCATCAGTGTAGAAACTCCATATTCCTTTAGTGCTTGATGAAGAAGTGGAGAGGCTTGCACTGCAGTTATTTTTCCTTTGTTTGAAACTCCATCCTGCACCCTTCGGCCAAACAGCTTTACCAGAAGATGCACCGACAATGGCACCACTTGGAAGGACAGGCATGACAGAGTGTGTAGGAGCAGCCGTCAGCACAGAGATTCACTAACCAAGCAACCAGCTTCTTCAGTGCCTGTTATTGAAGGACACTATCAAGAAGCGGCAACACCAAGTCTGCTAGTCATTTATGTACAGCTAGTTAACAATGAAAGCTATTTCTGATATTGTGTGCATCAGAAAATGCCTTGTTTATAAGCTTTACAGTTGATTCCTTTACGCTAATGAGTGGAAAAATCTTAAGAATTGTCGCTGATACTTTAAAAAGCACATGGTGGTGAAAAACAATGGCACTCGGTTATACTTGCGTAGATCCTGTTTAAGGCAATAGGGGTTGCAACCATGTCATTCTGAGCAGAATTTACACCAAAATATATTAACATTATTAATGAAGAAGTGACAAAATACAGGGCCCTGCCTTGCACCATTTGCAGGCCCATTGACTTGGATGGAGTTATGTAGAGTGTCAATCAGGACAAAATTTGGTCCATATTAGAATCAGAGGTACACATGGCATTTTATATGCAGCGGGCCAAATTAGGAAGTGTGTGTCATTGATGTAAGTTAAACATTTATTGTAAATTGGCTAGAAAGTAGCCCCTAAGCATTCAGTAGATATGTCAAAAGAGACATTTCCTGAGGGAGTGGAAGGGAGATATAGAAGGTAGAATAGCTAACAAGAGGTATTAAGAGTATGTGAGAGAGCGGTGCGGAAGTTGGAGAGAGAGACAGAGCTCCTACGCTTTATCCCATATCATCATGTTAGATGCTTTTCATGTCACATCTCCCTTCTGGCCTCTCAGGGAAGTTGTACCAATGTGTGTGGCAGGGAGAACAAAAGTTACTCTATTTTAACAGTTACACTGATGTGTAACTTAAGCCACGGTTTACAGCAATGCTGTGCTTGGGAACTGACTTTCATGAGTTTTAACCCAAGGTGGGCACAAAATCTGATTAAGATCCGTTTAATGGGGTTGTGGGTAGGAATAGCTTTCTTTGGGGGAGGCACAATTCTCATGTACATCAATGGAAGTTACACAATCAGTGAGGGAACCATATTCCCCTATGCTTTTTGGTAATGTTTAGATGAAAGACATAAGGTATGCAGCTTTTGTAATACTTTCTTCCTGGAATAATAGACTTGTACACTACAGGCTATATTAAGAAATACTGAATAGCATTTCTTGTTCAGAATCATGGGTGAAATATAAGGGTTTGGGTCAAAAATTATCAGCAGTGACTGAGTATGACATACCAAAGTGTTAAGATAAACCGATCACAGCTGGGTAATAGAAGATATCAAAGCATTTTTAGCGCTGGAAGTTGCAGTATCCATAATATGGCCATATGATCACTACAGTCTGTGAAACAGAAAGACAAAAATTCTTTAGTTTAAACTGTTAACTTCACTGCCTTGTTTTTCTTTATTCTTTATTATCTCCTTAGCTTTCCATCACTTCCATTACAAGCATTTGGGTAGGCAACAAATCCAAAACAATCTAATGGATTTCAGATAATATTTTAATTAGTTTGGGTGAACTTCAACCTCCATGTACATAGCAAGAATCAAGTATGTTGTAGATTCCAATACTTGTGTGATTGGCAGTAGTGCAAAACCACAAGGCGGCGAGAAATCCATAGGAAACAGGGAATGAAAGTCCAGCCCTAGCTTACAGGCAGAATGCAGGGCAGGGCACGGCATAAAACACAATATATGGAGCTGAACACCCAACAGTGCACCTTCATTCTCCCTAAAGGCTTGTCTAAATTAAGATAAAAGGTATTCTTTAAAAACATCTTAGCTAACACCTTTCTCCTACTCCAGACATACACCAAATGGGGCTTTTGGACCACTGGATCCATGTAAGTGTAGATCCAGGATTTCCTCCCCTAGCTCACCCCCATTAACTCCTTCCATTCTGGCCTATTCAAAACCAATGCAGAGCTCTCCTTCCCAGCACAGCTTTGCGGAGACCCCCAGCAGCAGTTCCACAAACCTTGTGGGCAGAGAACCTATGGGGTTAGGGTTACCAATTTTGGTTGGCTGCATTCCTGGAGGTTTCATAACGACATAATCTTTAATTAAAGATTAATCTTTAATTCCTGGAGACTCCAGGACAACCCTTGAGGCTGGCAACCCTACTATGGGTACTAGAGAGAGCCCTGCATAGGTCCTCCTCACTTGGATGAATTCTCAAAGTTCACTATCAGACACTATTTCTGACAATTGTTTTTATGATTAACAACATCCTACTCCCCAGTCAGAGGGGCAATGGTGGCCATATTTTTCTCATCTCCTGTTGTTTTCTAAAGCCATATTATTTCCCTGTCTCAGACCCACCTTTGAAAACTTAAAACACAGCTCCTTGACATGCTCAAATTTCAGATGATTTACTGGGTTGTTGTAGCTCAGACTTATGTGGTTATTCTCTTTTAAACTTATTTAGTTTTCTTCATTTGTGTATTTGATTGGCAGAATACTGATCACCCAATCAGGTTACTCACAATCCTGTCTGCCTGATAAATATTCAGTGAGAATCACAGAGATGCGTCAGTGGTGTTTCTTAGTAAATCTTTAAAAAGCTGGGGCTGCCAGAGGTACAAATTATTTCTGCCTTCCAGCCATTATGAGCAATGCAGCTTTATTTAACATTTCTTAACAACGCCTCCAACATCCTGTAAACTGGATTACTCTTGAATGAATGTATAAATAATTGGATATTAATTGCATACCTAAAACCTGTTAATAAAGGCAGTTAGTCATAATTAGCTGGACTAGAGCACTCTATTTATATGTTTGCACCTGTTCTTTTCTACTACAGTTTGTATGTAAAAAAAAAAAAAAAGAAATGCAAGAAACAAACATTATTGGATTGATAAAATGCCCTGGAAGCATTATTAAATGGTATTCTGCTCCTGTATCTAACATTGGTAGATTTGAAGATTAATGGGGTGCATTGCATATCCAGTGGGTAGTACAGAGAATCAGTTTAGGATCCTGTACCAGAAGGGGATCCAATTTTAGGGATAATTCTACCCCTTTCTCACCTCACACATAAAGACAGAGCTATACACACACACAAATCCAAAATTTCAAAATTAGGGCCAAGCCTGAAAAGCTCAAATGTGAAATTCTGGCTCCACTGAAGTCAATGGCAAAATTGGATTTCACCTCAGGTTTTTTTTTTTGTTTAAAGTGTTCTTGTGCACTTTGCTGCCATTTTGTTCACAGTGTTTTTTAATGACAGTTCACCATGAGCCAGTTGGCAAGGGAATGGCTCACCTTTTCAATACTGGTTCCCATCTGAAACTATCTAGTTTCAAATAAAGTTCTTCAGTTACCACATAAGCATTCACTGCTGCCCACCTTTATTACAGTAAAGCCTCTTGTACACTTACCACTACCAACTTCCCCCTTCTCCACATGCATAAATATTGTTTCATTAAAAGATATGTAAACACAATGAAACTACATGATGTAATGTTGACAGGAAATAGAACAGATGGTCTAGGTTAGCTTGAGTATTTTTAATCAACTTTTCTAAAGAATTTCCAATTTTTAAATAAATCCTGGAAGTCTCCCCACCTCCAATTTTACTTTTTTTAAAGTTGATATTACATGACTGCAGCTGTTGTTAAATTTAGGTTTAAGAAAAATAAAACCCAGAATTCACATGGTTTCTCTTTCAGATGACAATATACCCTGCAGCTATAGGAGGATAAATTAATAGGTACATTTCTCACTTCTTTTATCCTATTTCCTTCCATTCCAAAACTTAGTTGGCAAAAGGTCTGATGGGCAGGGTGGCGAGTTGTATGGGCCCATGGTGGTCCGGGCTCCAGCAAATTCAGGCCCCTGGGGGCCTGGCTCCACCAATATTCGGGTCTGGATCTCTTCCCCGGCCCCACCTGCCACCCCTGAGCATCCCTGCCTGCCTCGACAACAGGCAGCTGCCTCGACAACAGGCAGCTGCCTCGACAACAGGCAGCTGCCTCCTGCAGCTCTGCACTGTGCTCCCTCACCATCCGCCCACTACCAGCTACAAGGGAGTGGTGCTGGAGGCAGGCTGAGGCAGCTTCTGCGCCTGCGGAGGGACGAGGCACATGCCAGCACTCTCCCCGGCAGGCAACTCCAAGGTGGGGGCTTCTCCTGGCTGGACCTCCTGAGCAGCAGCAGCAGCCTGCAGGATCTTGGGTGAGTTGTGCTGGAAGGGTCCCCTCCTCCCGCCCCCCCTCCCCTGGAGCTCACTGCTGCCAGCAGGGAGAGGGCTGTGGGGGAGGAGTCCTCTCTGGGCCCCTGCCCCAGCTCCAGGGTGGCCTGCCTGCTGCACTCCAAAATTCCTCATCCCTGTCCCAGCCCCATGCCCTGCACCCCAACCCCCTGTCCCAGCCCAGAGCCAGCACCCAAACTGCCTCCCACCATCAGCACCCCACACCCCCTCCTATATCCCCTCCTGCAGCCCAGAGCCTGCACCCAGCACCAAAACTTCCTCCCAGAGCCTGCACCCCAAACTCCCTCCCAGAGCCTTAGGTAGGTAGTGGGAGCAGACTTGGACCCATTCTGGGCACCACCAAAAATTATACAAACCTGCTGCCCCTGCTGATGGGATAATGGTGGTGTTGTAAACAAGCCTCCCAGACTCTGGTCACTGGTTAAAAAAAATCAGCATTTGACAACACTTACCACACACTGACTTCTGAAACACAACACTCCCTCCACTGCCAGCCAAATTAAAATTACGAAATACCTGTTGTAACCTTGGCCCCAATCCTGCCAAGGGAATTGCACAGGTGGACCCCTAAAGTCAATGAAGTTAGGAATCAGAGCTCATGGGATAGGTTTAGGCAAATATTGAATTTTTAATAAAGACCACTGAAAATACCACATGTAGGAAGCAGAGAAGTTAGGATAATAGCTCATGAAAATGAGACAAGCTTGTTAAACTTAGTGCTTAACAAGCCTGCAGCTCAGACTATAAATACTATAAAAATATTACCAACACTTATTTTATACCTTAATATCTTCCTAATAAAATAACCCCCTCTATAGTAAATATCAACAATCTGTTTTTGTTTGTAGGTTGTATGGAATTTTCTTTTTGTTTGGTTCTTAGGCCATTAGGTCCAATTTTATTTGAATTACTGCCTTAATTGTACAGCGTCTCAGATATCCAGTGAAGTTATTTTATAAACAAGTCAAATAAGGATCCAACCCTGGTAGCATTGATGGTCAATTTGTCATTCACCTTGGAGAGAGGAAAGATGGACTTATGATTAAGGTTGTGGACTGGGACTCTGGGAACCTGGTCTCGTGCTTTGCCATAAACATACTGCTTTGCCATAGACATTCTGTGTTACCTTGTGTAAGTCACTTAGTCTTAGTCTTTATACCTCATCCCAAAGGAGCTGTGAAGGTAGGCTAAGGTACTAATGCATCAGACCTTGAACACCAGACTCAGTCTGGGTGGGTTTGAAGTTCAATGGCCTATCCATTTTGAGGAGACACAAACAAAAGGAGGGCTGGGGTTTGGGCTTCCGTAGGGATGGACATCTGGAGGCTACATGTGCTCTGGGAACTTGTCCCTAGGGTCCTGTCACCAGCAGTTAATTCACACATTCACTACTCTCTTCTTGGAGATAATTAGCAGGTTAGCAATAATCCTAGCCTTCCCCCAGTCCACCTCCCTCACTGTTACCAAAACTATCCCAAAGAAAGGACAAGAAATAAACTAAACTTCCCACCGATTGGAAGACACTGAGGCACGCTATTTCTTACTGCTCGGTAAGCAAACAGCAACAGTTTTTCTGCTGCTCCCTGGCACCACAGGAGCCAGGAGGAACCTACCCAGAACTGCCATTTCCAACCACCCAGGAACCTTCTGATCCCAGAATTCCAGGCCTGCTTCTTTGAACCTAAATCATTCTGTCACTCAGCACTGTCTCCCAGTGGCCCCAGCAACAGTAACAGACCCGACTTTAGCTGGACATCTAGCTAAGGCCTGGTCTACACTAGAAAATCAGGTCAGTTTAACTACATTGGTCAGAGGTGTGAAAAATCCACTCCCCGAAATGGCATAGTTAAGCTGACCTATGTCCCCGTGTAAACAGCTGAAGAATTATTCCATTGGCCCAGCTACCACCTCTCAGAGAGGTGGATTACCTACACCAACAGAAGAACCCTTCCTGTAGGAACAGGTAGTATAGACAAGTTTTAAGAGAAGGTGGAGCAGTGTGCTGGTAAGAGCCATGCAGCAGCCTGGCAGAACAATACAGTGGAGCCTCCAATGAGACCTACCACAGAACTGAATCCTGGCAGGGCTCTGCAGGGACACCCAGTGACCTTTACTGGAGGAATGAACTAAAAAGGGGAACCCTGACCATCTATGGATACTCCCTGGTGCCCAAACTATTCTTTTTAAAAATTGAAACCATTTAAACTAGTAAGCCTATGGTACAATATTGCTACCCTTAGTTCTGTGCTGCCTTCAGAGCAGGGCACTGGGAGAACAGTGGCAGCTAGCCAGGTGCCCAGCTCTGAAGTAAGGGCCACATGGGATGGTATTGCCATCCTTACTTCTGTACTGCTGCTGGCAGTGGTTCTTTCTTCAGAGTTGGGTGCCCGGCCAGCAGCCGCCACTCTCCAACCACCTAGCTCTGAAGGCAGCACAGAAGTAAGGATGGCAATATCGCAACCCCCTACAATTGCCTTGTAGCACACACACCCTGCAGCCCCCTTTTGGGTCAGGACCCCCAGTTTGAGAAACACTAACTTACAGGTTTTACGTGTTTATGTTTTGCCATTTTAAAATACATATTCATGCTTTGTTCCACACCGAAATTTAAGATTTAAATATCTGAAACCATGAAATTCAAGGTTTTTAAAGTGCTATGACCATGAAATTTGCAAAAACGGACCAGGAATTTGGTACGGCCCTAAACAGCACTCCAATGTTCCTCTCAGTTGAGGACATCTCCCCAAAACCTAAAGCATGTGTCAGTAGATTTGACCAGGTCATGTTCTCCACTATCCACTAAGTGACCTCTAAAAAAACCATCAAAATAGACAAGTCTTAAAATCATTAACCTAAAACTGATAGGTATAACTACTACTAGGAGCCAGATTAACGATTCCCACTTCACCTCAATAGGCTCTATGTGATAGGAGAGGGACTACTTCAATATAGACCATGGTTGTAGAGGTGGGGAAATTGGTATATTTCCAGGATAACATTTATCTTGTTGGAATATAGTTCTTTATGAGACTGTGGGCTCTTGCACTCTAACTTGGAGGTCCTTATTCAGGCACACAACTGTAGGTGGCTGCAAAATTAACACTGCCAGATTTGGGGGGCTGAAGTGATACTGCTTCAGTGAGCTGGAGATAAGGAGAACCTTAGAAATATCACTCCTGAGAACAGGCAGGGTTCTTAGAGTCTCCAAATCTTCTCATTTAGAGCTGGCAAATACAATACAAGAGGAAGGACTCAGTGAGTTAGAGCACAGAACTAGTATGTGTTTGTGACAGAGTGCTGGGATCAAACAACTGAACTAGCACTCTGACTATGTCTGATTAACTAACAAGCTACTTATCCCATTAACAGAGGGTTGAGAAAGGCACAGGAAAGACATGCTGGAAGGGAGAGGCAGACAGGCTAGGAAAGCCAGAACCAAGAAGAATCTCTGGGTGGAAAGACCTCTTCCTGCTCCTTGCAGAGGGTGAGGAGAAACTAATGCTGTAAATGGTTTGGTGGATGGATCAGTGTGGTGGTAGGAACAGCAATGTAAATAAATTACACAGTGATGTTTAACAACTGAAAGTTTCCAAATAGTCTGTCTAGACAGAGCAAAAGACAGAGATGGGACCTTGCCCTGTCACAGGGTTGATTTAACAATATTTGGCCAGCTGATGAGCTCAACTGGGTCAGATCCTTATGGGTCCATTTGGTCTTAGGGCATGACACATTTCTCTTCCGCTGCAGTCTATGCAGTATTGTGAGATCTGGAGATATAATTCTGGCATTGGACCAGAGTCAACATATTTTCTTCCTCAAAATACTTATAATCTCCAGCCAGTGTTTCAAAGAGAGATTCTGGAAGCCTTGGGGGACGATAGCAGGACTCAGCCTTGCACTATTCCTACGGCTAAGACCATGGTGCTCACCTCAGAGACTCCTGTTAAAGGCTCAGACAATATGATCTCCACCAGAGTTTTGATGGCCATTGAGTGAGGGTTGGGGGACTTTTCTGCTTGCAATAGGACACTCATGAGAGGGGGTGGCCTGCTAAGTAGGTGACCTGAGTTTGGGACCGGACATGATTTCTTGCTACCCCAGACTAGGAGACTTGGAAAGAAGTGGAAGCATGTTCACATTCTGTAAGGTGGACACTCTTGAGTGACTTCTACTTTAGCTGATGGGGAGTCACTTTGACAGGCTTTCATGCATAGCCCAGCAGGTACACCAGACATTTAAACAAAAAACAAGGGACCCTGGAAGACCTCCTAAAAAATCATATGCATCACATTTTCTGCCACACATTTATACAGCTTGAAAGAGCTGCTGTGTTAAACCTAAATACTGATTTATATCCATATATAGTTCTAGGAGATAAAAGAAGGGGAATAAAGCTATTTTAAAGCTACTTTTCCCATGTCAGACCAAATTTGAAGTTTTAAACAATGGATTTCTCCTTGATCTTGTCACATTTCATATAATTTCTTAGTTGGGTGTAGCTCAGCCTGAACAGCTATATGCAGTAAAATTCACATTCAGTTTTCTCCATTAGTGTGGCTGTATTTGATATGAAGAAGCGTGATATGGAAAATAAATTACAACCTCTGCAGTTGCAATGGGTACGTGCAGCTGGCAGAACATGCAGTGCCAATCAAATTGCTCGTGATCTTCTAGCCATTTGATAAATATTCATGAGGAAGCATTGTGATGTGTCACTGGTGTTCCCTTTTAGTAAATCTTTAAAAAGCTGGTGCTGCCAGAGGTAGAACTTATTTTTGCCTTCCAGCTACTGTTAACAATGCAGCTTTATTTAGTATTCCTTTAGAGACTCAGAAATCCTGGAGATGTGACACGAATTACTTATATATAAGTGAATAGTTAGTTTTATACCTTTAAACAGACAAACATGGCCCTATTTAAACTCTTATTTTTCTTTCAACTGAGGCAGTTGCAAGCAAAATAATTTTAAAATAATCTTACTAGTATTCGTTATGCTTAGATATTGATTTGAGAGTACTCTATAAATATCTTTAATTACCAACGTGTTGTGGAGAGTCAGAATGGTAGATTTTAAAACAAGTGTGTTACAATGTACAAGCAGTGTGTAAGAATGAATTGAATTCCCAAGCAGGTTAATTGATGTCAGCCAATTTTGCCTCCCATATGTGAAGAAATTATGTGCTTTTAAAAAGCCATGATTTCAATACACACATCTTGAATCCAATTTTCAAAATTAGACAAACCCCGTGCATCCAGATTTTTAAAATTGCCCCCACATGGACACTGTCATTTTAGGTATGATATGATTTGGTTATGTTGCACCTGGTCCTACTGGCTGGTTTGAAAGCTAGTTGCTCTAGTTTTCACTGCAAAATTGGAAAATAAAAAAGTCCCCCAGCTGGCCATTCTATAGCGGCCACCTCCACCATAATGCTGGCCCTTGAGCCATTGATGCTGCCAGAGTCCTTCCCCACATTTGTAAATATCACTGCTAATGATGAGCACTTCAGTGGGCACTATGGGTGCTCAGCATGTCGGGGGGGATGGGGGGGAAGGGATTCATACCACTTATTTAGATACTGTCATGTGGATTTAGCTGCCTAATTTCAGACACACAGGCCTGAAGGACTTGCCCCCTGGTCACACAGTAAGCTACTATCCATGCAGTGGCTAGAAACCCCATATTCCTGAGTTTCTGACCTGTATTCTATCCTTGAAAAGGGGAACAGTCCTAATCTACTTTAGCTGCTGAGGGTGAGTAAACAATTCACTATGGATAATTTGTTTAGTGAATTTAGCTCTCACACACTTGTGCCCTGTCTAAGTTTTAAAATTTGTTCCTATTCAGACATTCAATATTATCAAATCACAAATCACCTATTCACTGTTTATGCTCTGATATCAGAGCTGTATGATTAGTTATCTAAGTCACAGGGTGGGGAGCTCCCACTCCACAGATCAACAACGTGAAAGAACCGTAGGTGGCGGGTAAACTGGCAAGAAATCCAACCCCTACTTCATGATGCAGCTATCCACCAATTGGAGGATGGACGTGCCATTCCAGAACGAGACTGTGCAGACTGTACGAGGGCACAAACTGCTGCTGCAGAGAGACAGACGCATGAGACGCAGAGCTCAGGACTGTGAGCACCACATCTGTGTGGCCCCTGGGAACCTACAAAGCACTGCATGTGAGAATCGTCCAGACCCCAAAGGGAAGGAGGCTATCCCGATCCATGACTAAGGAACTAATGGTGGCACACGTACTATTCATTTGCTAATAAAGATGTTGGAGTGAGGGTGGGGTGATTCCCTATTGCCCAAAGTCTGTAGCTTGTTTTTCCACCCAAAGGCAAGAGATGAGAGCTGTGAACTAACCGCTAGAAAAGGGAGCCTCTGCCACAAATGGCATATTTTCTGGTCCTGATTGTAGAGGTTAGATAAACTACTGCCAACCAAAGTCATGCTTAATTTTGTAATGAAACACTTTATAAAGTTTCCATTCTACAAACATTTACACCAACAAAATTTTGCTCTCATTCTGTTCACAGATAGTGGACAGACAGTTAGCTTGTGCGGCTCGAAAGCTTCTCTCTCTCACCAACAGAAGTTGGTCCAATAAAAAATATATATATTACCTCCCCCATCTTGTCTTTCTGACATGACACAGTAATACAGGGAGCAAATATCAAAGTAAAAGATACCAGTTTACACTAACTTTTCAGAGCAGAACTATATTTCATAGAATTCCACGAATATTACCAAGCAGACACACTATATCTTGTCCCTCAGATGGCATGGTGATGGGCCTGCAGTAACCTAAAAAGAACAGAACAAGGAAAACCAACAACTGTTCATCTGTGTTGGCATACACTAAAACTCAGCCTGTTCACATCTGGTGAATTAGTGAAGCACTAGATGCCAAGATAGTCTTGGAATAAGTTAAAATGTAAACATACTCTGTGTAATAAACTCAGGAGGAAAATCCCCTAGCTCAGAGGTGCTCAGCTGACTGCTACAAAAACAGGTATTCTGGTAAATCAACTGCTAGGCATATTTAATCATAGCTTGAACATTAGTATGTGAGCCCCATCACTGAGCGGAACAAGCAACAGGAATGCTCAAACTAGGAAAGAATCAAAGAGACCAAGAAAAGATTTGACAGAGATTCTACAATACTAGCAAAAGTATTAGCAGACAGTTAACAATTATTAGGCAGCATTTGTGTTCAGTCCAGGAGCCAGACAGCTACTAAACCTTAAATGTTATTCAGAATAATATAGGCCCTCATTCAACCAAGTATTTATGCACAGGACTAACCACACATGTGAGTGCTCTCACTAAGCTCAATGAGACTACACACATGCTTGAAGTTAGGCATGTGCTTAAGTTCTTGCTGAATCCGGACCTCTATGGTCAGTCTTTTGGATGGCAAGAAGCTACCCTATGTAGTCTTTATTCTACATATGGTGGACCTGGGCGGGGGGGGGGGGGGAATCATTTGCAGAATGGATAAAGCCACTCTAGTGGTCTCACAAGTCACCATAACCAAGAAAATCTCCATAAATGGGAAAACCTAGGAATGGCTTTTCATCAGACCATTTTCAATTATTTCTTTGTATTTTAAAAAGGCTTTTACTGGCAGGTGAACAGCAAACTTACTCATGAGTTACATGAGTGATCAAAACCAGGGACATGTAGTCGATGTACAGGTAACTCTTATAATCACTTAATAGTTTCTATTGGCACAGTATTTTATATGCAGTTTGGTGCATATGTGAGTGGTTCAAGACTTATAACTCAGAAGAAAGGTATGTTTTTGGTATAATACATGAATATATTAATGTGTATGTACTCATTCTGGCATTGCTATCTAAGGGTAGATACACTAGCAGCCATTTTAACAATTCAATATTTTACAGGAAGTGGCTGATGGGAATGAAAAAAGTTGAGACCCCCAAGATAAGTCATTCAATTGAGTGCAGCTCTTTGTGGCTTTAACTCTGGATCTATTGAGGAGGGGAAAAATAGCCTTAAATTTGGATCTCCTCTTCAGGCCACATCTGGACTTCAAAAAAGGGATTAGACAGTGAAGTGATACTAATGCATTGAGTGTTTATAGCTGGGAGATTTAAAAAGTTAAAATGTTTAACGAAACAAAGTTTCGCTAAAAAAGGAGTGAGAGCAGTTAGAAGTGACATATGTGGAGGTTTGCTTTCATTTTGAAAGTTTGTTTATGTGAGAAAACAGGAATGTGAAAGGAAGCCAAGCTTTCTTTGATGATTGGTTTCATAAATTTATTAGCTGAATCAGACATGAAGACAGGACTGAAAGTTCATCAGCTATTGGCACCAAGAGAGAAATCTGACAAATAAATGTTCTATTCCTTCTCTCTGTTTAAAGTCTGTGTGCTAAATCCTAACTCCATTTTCCTATTGCCAATGACTGCCTTTCTCCCAATGAGAAGAAAACAAATGGGAAATCAGTAATAAAAAAGGTAAAAGTCAGAGGGCATACAACATACTGAAATAATAAAGCAACCCTATGACAATTCATTTGGGAATCAGTTTAAAGATATTTTTCAGTTTCTCATAATCAGAACCCTAATTATTTCCTCAACCTCCTTTATGCAGTTCACCATCAAACACGACAGAAAAAATAGATTGTAGGCCAAAGCCATCCTGGTGCAACTTCAATGGAGTTACCGAAGGAATGAATTTAGCCCCTTGAGTTTACTGTGTATAAACAAACACCTGAAACTATTACCCACATGTCAAATGTGAAATAAAGGTAACTTTTGTTTGTCAATGCAGTTCTAATCAGGAGGATCATGCCATGCAAATAAAAAGGACAATGCAGAGGATCTAGGGTTTGGCACCAAGGGAGAACATACAGTGTTCTTTTGTAAAATTGCCCTGTGTTTATTCAATCACTCAGATATTTTAAAAAAAAAAAAAAAAAGGGTCCCCAGTCACTGAGCCATACTACTTCCTATTTTGGTTAGGAAGAACGCAACAAAAATCAGACAGACAATCTGCTTCTACCAGGAGCATTATCTTCACTTTCTCTTCAGAAAGCTGTTCACATGGAACTTTCTGTATCGTCTTCCTTTGTGCATTTCTGTTCCCTCTTGCTTCCCCCACCCCTCGAGGCCTACACTACACTGAAAAACATTTTCCACTTCAGGTATACCAGCAAACCCTCCTACTGTAGACACAGCTTAAAGGAGCAAGTGTGCGCTTGTTTCAGTGTTACATACACTATGTACACCCAGTGTTCCCAGAGTGAATTAAGCTATCCTGACAAAAGGTCTCTTTTGCCAGTATAACTGCATCTACACTACACTACTACACTTTGCTGGTATAGAAATATTGTAAAATGTCATACCCCTAACTGACAATACTATACCACCAAAAGTTTCCAATTTCTAGCCCCTGTCCAATATAACAAGGATCGCCTTGACATCTGACAGAATCCAAAATGCACCTGCCTTCATTCAACTCAAAACAAGCTAGGAAGGAAGTAAAGCCAACTGCACTTTCTCCACCATAGCCAGTTGATGGTACCTTCTCTAGCCACTTGGAAATTTCCTTAGTATGAAATAGATGTAGGGTGTCTCTGATCACACATGCTAGCCAGGAATGGCCTTCACAGTACACCCCATTATAGCCAAATAGGTAGTAAATAAGTGATGTGGAGGATTTCCATTTCCCTCCCCACCCCTTCTGTTTAATGTTATTTGCAGTTTTAAAACAGGTCTTTTCCTTCTCTAGTTTCTAGCGAAAAAAATAAAGACAAAATGTGTCTTCTGAGATGCATAGTGTGAGGTAAAATACTATAAAAGAGAGAAAGCTCTGTCTCTCTCTCAGAGGTAGGATCAGAAACAAACAAAACTTGAGTGCAAAGGTGGCTGGAAATGGCCTATCTCAACACAGAACCAGTGGTGATTGATGACTGACTGCATGCTGGACTCTTTGTGGATTAAGCATGTTGTTTATTCTCATTCTTTAAATGAGGAAATGTAAAAATATGATGTTTTATTCTGAAAAAATAACTTTACAAAGATCTGTAACTTGTCATAGATTCAAAGATTTAAGGGGAGAAGGGACCTGCTAGTCCAGGGATCGTCAACCTGTGGTATGCGGCTCACCAGGGTAAGCACCCTGGCGGGCCAGGCTGGTTTGTTTACCTGCCGCATCCGCAGGTTCAGCCGATCACGGCTCCCACTTGGTGCGGTTCGTCGCTCCAGGCCAATGGGGGCAGCGGGAAGCAGCGCAGGCTGAGGAATGTGCTGGCCGCCGCTTTCCACTGCCCCCATTGGCCTGGAGTGGTGAACCGTGGCTAGTGGGAGCTGCGATTGGCCGAACCTGCGGACGCAGCAGGAAAACAAACCATCCCAGCCCACCAGGGTGCTTACCCTGGTGAGCCGTGTGCCAAAAGTTGCTGACACCTGTTCTAGTCCAATGTCCTCCATACAGACCATACAACTTCATCGAGGGATTCCTGGACCTATTCCTATTTTAACTTGGTTTTAATCAAGAAAGTTTCATTGGCTTCACTCCAGCTGAGGATGTAGCCCATAATCTCGATAAAGATGTATTTTCTTTTGCCTTTAATTCACAAACAAATCTTGTCACAATTTTGCTACGGCTTTGACATCCAGAGACAGAAATGCTAGAGTGCAAGATGTTTTAGATCAGATTGTTCAAATTACTTTCCAGCTTTATAAGTGAACCATTACTTTCCTGCTTCACTGATTTTTGTTCTGTCTTTCCAGATACTATCTTCTGTGATCCAAGTCCAATGAATACAAAGTTTTAAATTATATATAAATATAGATGGTCAAATTTCATCAAATGAGATCAGAGGACAGATAATTCCCTGAGCCCTGTGTTTTGGGGTTTTATGTGATTAACATGCATTACTAGAGTGGTTATTGGATCTTGTAGTATGTGGTTCCTTTACACATTTTCCTAAACACATACAGTACACCGCACATATGGAGCAATAATGGCACATGCTTTAGATTGTAATATATTCTCTTCAGAATATTGGCAAGCAGGTAGTGGCAGATTGCACTTTGGTTTACTTAGAGATATGTTGTCAATCTGACTATCTTTAAAATGACTAACTTCAAAAAATATTCAAGGTTCTAATAAAACTCTTTAAATACTATGCCTTATTTTGTTAACCCTTTCATAAAAATACATATGGGCTGCTTCTCCTGTTGAAATTTATGAGCCTGAGCCAATATACATTTATAGTCAATAGGAGCCTTATTATTGACTTCATTGGGCAACCTATAAGAATTTCTTCCTTGCTGAAAAGGCTGATTGTCACCACTTTGTGTATGAAGGTTTCACCGTTTCTGCTTTGTATTTACTTCAATGCAAAAAGTAAACAAGCAAAAAACAAAAATGACAAAAAAACAACCCTAACTACTTTCTGTTCCAGTTATCTTAAGTGTTCTAAACTCAGTAAGTACAGCATTTTCAGAACGTGTGATTTTCAAATTGATGCTGGCATTTAAATAATTCTTTATTATTTATTTCAGATACAAATTATCTATACGAAGTATCACCCATATGCAGGAGATGGTGGAATCTGGAAAAGGGAGCTGCAAGTGCAAGCAACAGGTGGATGTTTATTACATTTCTCCTACTAGAAGAATGCCATGAACACTTAATGATACCTACCATATGCAAAGATGTTCCAGTTACAAGTCCATATGACAAAATGAAGGCCTCTCTGTTGCTCGTGCTATATTTAAAGCACACAGAAACGCAACTTTTTTTTTTTTATAGTCCCCACACATTCATTGATGTAATAATCAATAAAAAATTATTTCTGACTCATCTAAGCTTGGTACTTTCCTAATTTACATTCCAATCATCATTCGGGGACTTGCTCAACATGTTAGAGCTCTTAAATATGTAATCCTTTACAATCTTTCTACTTTGGAAGTTTTATTTTTTGTTGCTTTTAAAATACAAAATATATTAATCTAATATCTTTGTGCCAAATTTATACCATTTATGATGGCATCTGTGCCATGGTCTGCACTAAAGTCCACCAGGAGTCATATAAGGAATATGGCATAACCCCTACAGAGGGGGCCACGTCGCCAGCCAGTGCAACTCAAAATGTGCCAGCGGGAGAAAGGACATGTCTATGGCAGCTAGGAGCCAGCGAGGAAGATATCCTGGTTCAATGTATGCCTTGAACTGCCTTCTTTCAAATGAATACCTCCCACCCCAGCACAGTGAACAAGGCTAGCACAGGGAGGTGAATGTATCCCTCTTCCTAAAGTTACCATCCTTAAAAAAAAAAAAAGTTTCATGCTAAAGGTTTTCTTAGGTAAAGAGCAGTAACTGAATTTTGAAAGTACATGTAGGAAATCTCTTGTATGTACTGGGGAAACCTGCCAGTTACACTCTAGGGATCAGCTTCACAAGCCCTGCTGCGCTTTATTGCTTTAATAAATTACTGAGCAACCAGTACATTTTGTCCCTCTAGTAACGTGTCTCCCTACTCCCCTCGTTAATTTCTTGAGCAGTTATGGAAAAAGTTGCAATCAAGCCTCTGTCAAAGAATAATGTGAAACACAAATATGAGGAGGAAAAATAACCAGGATCAAAAATATTAAAAATAAACTTTTGGAGCAACCTGGTGTCTGGAAACCAATAGCTTTGCTTTCCATAGATCAGGTCCAGTTTTGGGAGGTCTGGCATACTGAACGTCACTCAAACTAGTGCCAGACAAATTCATTTTGCCTCATTTCAAACACTGCAAATTTCAAAGTTGGACTTTAACAATACTGGGTTTGCATTCCAATTAGAAGATACCATCTATACTGCTAACCTTGGAATCAAATGTGATGAAGTGTTCATCGGGGCAGGTGGAAAACAGCTCTAACTGAAACCTCCAAGGTTTGGCTTCACTGCATTAACTTTTCCTATGTGGAAAACTCTACACTCAAGCGCTTAAGCCTATAGCATTTCTAAATTCTGCCTGCTCTCAGTCCCAATGATTCTCCTAACCTGATTCCATGACTGTCTAAATGGATGTCCTGTTACATTTGGATAATCAAGGTTAGACTGTATATAGATGGCATGTGACAGAGTGCAAGGAGTGAGTAGGTGAGCCTGCACTCTGATCACTTGAGCTAATTAGTGCCCCAGGAGAAGCTGATTGAGGGTAATGGTCTAATCAGGCTAATGGCCTAAGAAATCAATTGGCCCCATCAGCCAAGAGGCAGGCAGGCAGTCAGTCAGTCACAATCACACAGAGAGCTCAGAGTAAGGAGACCCCTGTTCCCCTCAGTTCCTGCTGAGAGGGTCTAAACCTTGGCAAACACTGTAAATAGGTGGGAGCATGGGGGACTGTGGTGATATTAGTGAAGAGGACTTGAAATAAAGCTTCAATGAGAACATACCTGGAGGACTCTGTGCAGTTTCTGCAGGAAGACGACGGGCGGAGCAGAGACCCTGTTACATGGTAGAAGAGAGAGAAACTGCATTTCAACACTGATGAACCCCAAAAGCTTCTGATTTTACTGATTATTCTGAAGTTACTCATCTTGCTGATGCTCTTGCCTGTTTTTTATTCCACCCCCCGGCTTCCCTGAAGCACTGCATCATGATCACAATGTTCTTTTGGGTTCTAGTTAAGTGAAAGTGCACCCACTTTAAAAAAAAAGTGTTGGAGATCATAATTATGCAGTTTTCATAGGTTTGTATATTTTTCTGAAAGTTTCCAGTTTCATTATGAAATCTGAAATACTGAAAGCCTTTTACAAGCAAGGAAAACACAAACTATTACTTCCATAGACTGATATGTTGCTCATGCTATACACAGGGTATAATGAAGTAATCATAGCTGTCTTTTTAATCCTGCCATGTGAAAAAGAACAATGCCATCTTTATTTGCAAATGCAACTTCCCTTTTTAAATGAATGCTTTTTGCATTGGTAAACATGCATTTGCAAAAGCCATGAGTCATAGCCCCATAGCTAGAAAACGAAAAGCTTGAAAGCCACCACATCAGATTTGTTAAACAAAGAGAACTTTTCTGTCCATACTCTATGTCTGTGGTAGGATAACAACTCTCTGTCATTTCTCTAACTGGTTGAACATTCGTAATCACAAGGTCAGTGCCTCTCTACTGATCAAAAATGGAAAACAAAAAAAGGGCCTGCCAATGACGGTAGCTGAATTCTAAATGAGAGATGATTTCAAAGCAGAACCCTGATCTAACTCCACTTGAACTTTGAGATAGTACAGATCCAGATCAAAACTCCACAGCTCAGGCCCATCTTTGTTTTCTTTAAATAGAGAATAGGAAATAGGATATATGATGCACTGCTGTATTTTAATGAGACAGCAGTCAAGTGATAATGGCTTAGTTTTTTATACTTGTGGAGATGCAGGCCAATATTTTCAGAAATAGGTGCCAAAAATTAGGCTCCTAAATCCAGCACCTAATTTATTGGCCTGCCCTCAGAAGCACTGACTATCCAGCAGCTGAAGAAGTGAGGTTGTTTTACCCACGAAAGCCTATGCCCAAATAAATCTGTTAGTCTTTAAGGTGCCACCAGACTCCTTGTTGTTTTTGTGGATACAGATTAACATGGCTACCCCATGATACTTTCAGCCAGGAGAAATCTGTTGCTGAAGGAGTAGGGCTACCTAGCTAAAATAGCATTTCTGTCCTACTCATTGTATAAGCTGCTAAATGGACAGTCTGTTGCTCAGTATTGGTAATCAAATAGTTTCAAACCTACTCTGCTTTACTGCATTCCATGTGTGTGATGTTTTTCTACATCTGTCATCTGCTGCCTATCAAATGCAACAACTACAGTTTGTCCAAGGAATAATATTACCACCTAGCAACAGCAGCTCACCCATGTATATTGTCTATTCCACTTTCCTTTCTGGTCCTGTCTCTTATTGACTAAAACACATTTTCCTTTCATCTTATTTAGCCCTCAAAAAACAAACTGTAGTCTATGTCCTAGTATCAAGCTAACGAACAGAGCCATTTTGGAACAAAAGATAAGGCTGCTTCTCATAATGTTCTGAGCCCAATACCATCTTGCACTGCATCTTGTCCAGATTTATTGCAATGTTTAGTCTCCTCCTGAAAAACAATATATTATAGACAGAAGTCACCTGTAGTTTAGCTGCAGTATGTAAAAACAAGGAAAAGGACTATCAAGCAGATTCCTGAGTATTTCCGTCCTGCTTACATTTTATGCAAGAGTTCATTGTTAATCCAATTTTCACTATTTTATTTGGTTTAACACACTAATAGACTCCTTGTTCCTTATCTTATTTTTCCCTACCATAAGAGGACCCTTTTCCTTTTTTCCTCCCCCCTGTAAAAACTTCACTTCAGCTACACTCAATTTTTACACCTTGGGGAAGATATACCCTTCATTGTAATAAATTATTATTTGTATTTCAGTATTGCCTAGGGGATCAAGGTCCCATACAAAATAACTGTGCTTGCCATGGAGAGTTTGTTTTCACTTTAGTTGCCTGCCATGCCCCAGGAGATTCTTGCTTCCTTTCCTCCTGCCTCCCTCTAATGCCCTCGCCACCTCCCTCTCCTCCCACCCCACCCTACCCCACCCCTTGAAAGTTAGGAAGCATGGGTTCAGGCAGCCGCTCCATGTGACCCTAATCATTATCTACCCATTCCCAGCCCCCCTCTATTCCCCCTGCCAATTCCTTCCTCTATATTTCCTCCTAAATGTCCTGACCATCCCATATAGGTGTCACCTTTCCCTCTCCCCTTAGCCCCATATATCTGGCTCAGATCACCAACATTGCCTGGATTCCAGGGGGAATGGTTCATTTTGGGGGAAACTGTGGTACAGGGAAGGGGTGGTGAAAACTCTCATATTTCCTGTAGGCTGTGGATTTTCCAAACCCATTACAGCTCTTCAAGGAAAACCCCTCTGACTGGCAGCTTGACTCCCATTCCCACCCCCCGCAAGGAAGGACAGAGCTGCTACCCTCTCCCCAGTTTAAGCCAAGACCAGCAGATCCTGCTAGCTCAGCATCCTCCACTGCTGCCCCACACCGTGCCTGGGAGAAGGGTGGTGAAGAGACCCCCACCCTCCCTGGTACTGGCCACAAGGCCTTGGTTGTGGGAGGGGGATGAAGAGGCCTCCATTAATACCACCTTCCCAGAGCCTGGGGGCAGGAGGGTGAAGAGCCTCCTGTTGCTGCTACCTATCCCTGATGGGTTTGGGCTCTAGAAAGCAGTGTAAAGAGGCTGCTGTCCTGCTCCTTGATGGGAAGGGGTGTGCTATGCCACCTTCCCTTCCTGCAAGGCCTGGGCAACAGGGGGAAAGAGAAAAGGCTCCATTGCTGTTGTTCCTCCCCAGCCTGGGCAGATGGTGAAGAAGATGACCCTGTTGCTACAGCCGCCCTCAAGTTGGAGGGAGGGAGGGAGGGAGAAAGAAAGGGAGGGGGAAGTAGGCCTTGATTTCCGCCCCTGTGAAAAGGCATGTTGCGGGGCAGGTCTGACTTGGGGGAGCCTATGGGGTGGCAGAACTGATTAGCAGAATTGTGGGATTAATTGGAGATTCCTGTGTGTATGTAAGAGCAAAATTAACCAAGGTAGCCTGTGCATGTATGTTCAGGAATTATAGAATTAGAGGAGTATGTGGGTAATGACATTCCTGGGCTAGCCCCTAGACGGGGCTGGCCTTACCATGAGGCAAACAAACACTGGAATAAATTACCTAGGGAGGTTGTGGAATCTCCATCTCTGGAGATATTTAAGAGTAGGTTAGATAATCAGGGATGGTCTAGACAGTATTTGGACCTGCCATGAGGGCAGGGGACTGGACTCGATGAACTCTCGAGGTCCCTTCTAGTCCTAGAATCTATGAGGCGGCCGCCTCAGGTGCCGGATTCAGGGCGGGGGCGCGAGGGGGGCACTAGGACCCAGAGTGTAGAAAATTGTGTCTGCTGCTGGTGTGTATGTATTCTCTCTGCTCTAGATGCACAGAGATGGTGGAGTGCTGTGCTGTGCTGGAGGAAGGAGGGCACAAGAGACATAACAGGCAGGCAGGAGAAAAGGTGAGAGGGAATAACAGAAAGCAGCAGGAGCTGCAGGGAGAGAGAGGAGGAGGATCCTCTTATGTACCTTTCTAGCACCCCCCCAGAAGCCTGGACTGATTAAAACCAGCTTCTCAGGGATCTTCCTGTTTCCTGCTGCTTCTCCTGAGATACATAGACAGAAATGTTCACGGTGAGCCTTCTGGCCCCAGTGAGGAGATGAGTGGTGAGGAGATGCCTGATCTTCCAGTTAGTCAGAGTGCAGGTGACCTGGCAGCTACTGCAGCATCCAGATCTCCATCTCAAATGGATGTAACCATGCAGATTCCTGAAGAAAAGTGTAGATCAGAGAAGAATGTGGTGGACAGGGCCGGTGCAACCATTTAGGCAAACTAGGCGGCCGCTGAGCACACAGCCCAGCTCTAAGTCTCCTCCAATAAGCGCTGCAAGCCTGGGCGGGGAGGAGAATTAGAGCAGCGCCGGCGTGCTCAGTGGAGGAGGCGGAGCCGAGGTGAGCTGGGGCGGGCTCCCCAGGCGGGGTTAGCTGCTGGGAGGTGGGGGGGGGAAGAGTCTCCCCAGGCGGGGTTAGCTGCCACGGGGGGGACAGGAGGAGTCTCCCTGGGCGGGGTTAGTTGCCGTGGGGGGACGGGGAGGGAGAAGGGTTAGCTGTCGCGGTTGGGGGGGGATAGCTGCTGTGAGGGGGGGCTCCCCAGGTGGGGGGCTGAGTTAGCTGCTGTGGGGGAGGGGGGTTAGCTGGGTGGGGGGTGCAAGGTGGAAGTTTCGCCTAGAGCGCGAAACTTCCTTGCACCGGCCCTGGTGGTGGAGGTGCAAGAAACAGCTGCTGCTGAGTTTAGTTCCTTAAGTCTAGATGATCCAGGACTGTGGACCCACTTTAGCTAAAGTAGCCTGAGGGACTTCCTTGTACTGCATGGGCCAGAGCAAGTGAAAAACTTCATGTTCCCCAAAGACAATGAAAATAGAAGTTTCCATCCAACACATTACTGGTGTGAAATCCCCAATGGTGACAAAGTGGAGAGGCCATGGCTTATATACTCAAAACCCCAGAATGCTGCATAGTGTTCTTGTTGCAAACTCTTCCAGTCTAATGTTCCAGTCACATTGGGCTATACAGGAACAAAGGTCTGGAAAAATCTGGCTAGAAATCTGGCATGCCATGAAATCTGGCATCAAGGCAGCAAATCACCAGAGAGCAAGGAAAGTGCTTGAGATGAGACGAGACTAAGGTTAAAGACCACCATAGATGATCAGCATCAAGAGAAGATTGCATCAGAGTCTCTTTACTGGCAAAAATGTTCTGAAAAGACTCATTGCCATTGTGAGAATGCTTGCTACCCAAAACCTAGCACTGTGTGGCACTTTAGATCAGTTGTATGTGCCAAACAATGGAAACTTCCTTAAAATTGTGGAGCTGGTAGCTCAGTTTGATGCTGTACTCCAGGAGTATCTAAGAAGAGTCACTACCCAAGAAATGTACACACACCACTACCTTGGAAAAAGAATGCAAAATGAGATCATATAGTTACTGGCAACAAAAGTCAAACAGAAGATTGTGGCAGATCTGAAGTCAGCAAGATATTACTCTTTTATTCTGGATTGCACACCTAATGATAGCCATACGGAACAAATGACTTTAATAGTGTGTTCTGTAACAACAACAGAACCTAGTGAAAGTGTCCCTGCAATGGTGACTGTCAGAGAGCATTTTCTAGAATTTATTGACATTGATGATACTACAGGAGCTGGTATGACAAATGTGCTTCTTAAAAAGCTGGAAGATATGGGAAGTGCGATAGCTGACATGAGAGGTCAGGGCTACGATAGTGGTGCCAACATGAGAGGAAAGAAAGGTGGAGTGCGGACACGGATCTGAGAGTTAAACCCTCAAGCTTTTTTTTGTCCCATGCAGTTCTCATTCTTTGAACTTGGTGGTCAGTGATGCAGCATCAGCTTCTAGTGAGGCTGCTGAATTTTTTAATGTATTTTTCTTGCATCAACTCATCGATAGCAAATTTTGAAGAAACATCTGGGAACATCCTCTCTGATACTGAAACCACTGAGTGCCACATGCTGGGAAAGTTGAGTTGAGGCGATAAAGCCTATCAAACACCAAATTGGGAAGATAGAGGATGCCATAGTTGCCACTGTGGAGGATAATGCTATGACAGGTACTGTTTGTGGGAGAACAGTGGCAGAGGAAAATGGAATCACCAGAAACATACATAATTTCAAATTTCTGTGTGGCTTAGTGTTGTGGCATGACATACTGTTTTAAATAAATGTTGTAAGCAAGAAACTCCAAGGTGTTGACTTTGATATATATGGAGCAATGGAACAACTGGACAAAGCAAAGTCATACTTACAGTCTTACCAGTCAGATGAGGGATTTAAAAACATTCTGAAGAGTGCACAGAAGTTGGCAAAGGAACTTCATACTGAAGCTATTTTCCTACCCATTCAAGAATACAAGAGTCACCAAAGAGGACGACATTTTGATTACAAGGCACAAGATAATCCCATAAGAGACCCTAAACAACAATTCAAAGTTGAATTCTTTAACCAGGTGCTAGATTGTGCAATAGTCAGTTGAAGAACAGATTATGCAGCTCAAGGAACACAGCAGTATATTGGGCATGTTGTATGTTATTCCAAAACTCTTCACTATACCTGAAGAAGACCTACACCAGCAATGCAGGGCACTAGAGACAGTGTTGACACATGATGACATGCACGATATTGATGTGAGTGATTTAGGGGATGAACTGAAAGCCCTGTCAAGATACATTTCAGCAGGATCAACTCCAAAGGCTGTTCTGGAATATATGTGCACAAATAAGATGACCATCCTCTTTCCAAATGCTTTTGTTGCTCTGCGCATACTTCTAACACTTCCTGTAACAGTTGCCAGTGGAGAACGCAGCTTCTCCAAACTGAAGTTAATAAAAACACATCTACGCTCCACAATGACACAAGAGAGGCTGGTCGGCCTTGTAGCCATCTCAGTAGAGCGTGAGCTGGCCCAGACTGTGGACCTTCAGGAAGCAGTTCAAACCTTTGCAATCAAGAAGGCACGGAAAGCACCACTTTGATTATTCAAACAGATAAAAATGCCAGTGTTTACTATACAGACTAGAAAAGTTTCATTTTCTGTTCAGGCATTTAAAAGTTAAGTGTTACTTCAAATTTTTAAACAAGGCATTTTAAGCTGTTAGCTCTCCTTTATTGGGGGTAGGTAGCAGAGCAGTACCATGAGAGGAGTAGAACAGGAAGAAGGCAGAATTGAGACCTTTCAAAGTTTTGGCCCAAGCAAGAGGGCATGGGGCCATCGTTTGAGCCCCCCACCTCCATTGCCAAAATGTTGTGGATCAGCCCTGCCCCGGAGATAAAAATCACACTGTTATTGAGTTATAAAGTTAACTGAGTACGAGAGAATAAATAGAATTAGTTTGAGGCACCTGAGTGCCTGGGAGGAGAGCCGATTCAATTGGGGAATCCTGCCTTTGCATGTAGGAGGTGTACAGAATTAATTGGGAAATCCAGTGTATAGGAATTATAGAATTAGTCTTTAGAGTGGTGGAATTAATTGAAGATTGTTTAGGGGCAGAATTGATACAGTTTGTGTTTTGCTAGGGTGAGGAGAATGAGGGAAAGGTGACAGGAAGTCTCTTCTCTGACCC
The DNA here is from genome assembly GCF_020497125.1 of Mauremys mutica. Lineage (NCBI taxonomy): Eukaryota > Metazoa > Chordata > Testudines > Geoemydidae > Mauremys > Mauremys mutica. Next base: position 48,738,872 of record NC_059079.1, on the reverse strand, counting down.
TCTTAATTTCTCCCACTTAAAATCTAAACTGTTCTTTACACACTTTCCACTCTCTTTTTTCTTCCTCTTGCACTGGCCATTTCCCCTCCCTTTCCTTCTCATTTTACAATAGGAAGGAAGATCAAATTAAAGATGGAGAGGACATGGGAGACAGGAGTCAACTTCCAGCAACACTCATTCTTCCATAAATCCACATGAGAATAACTGCTCATTATGCAGGAACTCCCAGTTCCCTCTCACTTAGTGTGGTGGGACTTCTCAGTGGGTTGCTCAGTGACAGAAGGTAGAAGCTCAAGCTCTATCATTAAACTAATTTTGGTTTATGTTAGCTTCCTATTATGTACCTGCCAATTTCTGTTTAACTATGGGGTGGAAACCACACCTCTATAACATTTGGGGCAGCTGGGAGAAGACAGACATTTAGCAAAAAGCTAATTGCATGGAGAGGAAAAAAGTTGTATCCAGTATTTTTTAGACATGAAAGACAAGAATACCACACAGAACCTCTCAGACACTTCATGTGCATCATTGGTAACTAACAAGAGGGGAGATGGTGGGCAAAGTCATCACCCTGTGTAATCTGACACAGCTCTATCTCTTCAGTGCTGTTTTATTCTTAAACCAGGATTGTGGTAAACTCATCTTTGATACATAGATTTCTTAGGGTAGGTCTATACTTACCTGCCGGGTTGACGTGTAGCGTTCGACTTCTCGGAGTTCGAACTATCGCATCTAATCTAGATTAGACTCCGGAACTCCACCACCGCGAATGGCGGTGGCGAAGTCAACGGGGGAGCCGCGGACTTCGATCCCGTGGCGTCTGGACGGGTAAGTAACTCGAACTAAGGTAGTTCGACTTCAGCTACGCTATTCACGTAGCTGAAGTCGCGTACCTTAGTTCGACCCCCCCACCCTAGTGTAGACCAGGCCTTAGAAAACCAGCCCTGAGCTTTATAGACATGCACTAAAGGAAATCACTACAAAAACTGACTGGCTTTCCCCATGAACTAGACCAATTCTGCCTTGCTCCTGCAATGTGAGGTTTAAACAAACATTTTGGACTATGATGTAGAATATTATTCCACGCAGTGCAAGGTTCTTATCCCCAAAATATGGTAAATGTTTACATGCAGATTACCAAGAAAAAGTCATGAAATCACAAACAGGAAGAATGTTATCCTTGGTGGATTAAGCCTATCCTTTGACTCATTCTCTGAACATTAATATGAGATGATCAAAACTTGTTTTCCTGCACCATACAACTGAAACAAGAGTACAATTACACCTTACAACAAAAGTAAACTCTCTTTATGTAAAATTCCCTGGTACTATAACAAATTGTATTAGCTTCAGTCACAAATTATTCAGACCAATTGTTTTTTTGACTGATCGCTATCTTATTAGATTTCTGTAAAGCTGTTCTTTGAGGCTGTGTTTCAGTCTTCAAGTCTTCTGTAATGTTAAAAATGATATTGATTGGCAAATAAGAAAAATTTGCACCACACTATCTTCTTTCGGTTCTTTAAGCTGCCAACACATTAATACCCCCCCCTTACAAATGTTTACCTTTCCTGAAGAAATCCAGATGATGATATCCTTCAGAAGTACTAAAGTGCACTAAACGATTTCAGATTGCCTTCACAGGTAAATAGTAATACATCTGGCCGACTATTCACCCTAACTACTGGATGTCATGCATCTCTTTTGACAGATACACTGACCTCTTACCTCTAGTGGTAACCAGTTTAGATTTTATCTACTATGCTTTATTGCATACATGCACTGTTGATTTCACACACACACTTGTGAACAGCACTGTCTAGAAGCAGGCAGGTTCCCATTATCCCCCAGGATTCCTTGTTTTAAAAAAATTTGTTTTTAAAAACCATCTTATTTTACATGTTAAATTTTACAAAATGATAAATAGCACGGAAGAGAGATTTATGATACTAGTGCTAAAGACCATCTATAAATGTAAGGGAGGGAGCAATGAAGGCACTTGTAATGACACACCAAGAGGAAGGCAATGATCAAAGGTAGTTTACACTAAAATCATAGAATCGTAGACTATTAGGGTTGGAAGAGAGCTCAGGAGGTCATCTAGTCCAATCCCCTGCTCAAAGCGGGACCAACACCAACTAAATCATCCCAGCCAGGGCTTTGTCAAGCCAGGCCTTAAAAAACTCTAAGGATGGAGATTCCACCATCTCCCTAGGTAACCCATTCCAGGGCTTCACTATCCTCTTAGTGAAATAGTGTTTCCTAATATCCAACCTAGACCTCCCACACTGCAACTTGAGACCATTGCTTCTTGTTCTGTCATCTGCCACCACTGAGAACAGCCTAACTCCATCCTCTTTAGAACCTCCCTTCGGTAGTTGAAGGCTGCTATCAAATCCCCCCTCACTGTTCTTTTCTGCGGACTAAATAACCACAGTTCCCTCAGCCTCTCCTCGTAAGTCATGTGCCCCAGCCTCCTAATCATTTTTGTTGCCCTCTGTTGGACTCCCTTCAATTTGTCCACATCCCTTCTGTAGTGGGGGGGGACCAAAACTAGACAATGCTCCAGGTGTGGCCTCACCAGTGCCGAATAGAGGGGAATAATCACTTCCCTTGATCTGCTGGTAATGCTCCTACTAATACAGCCCAATATGCTGTTGGCCTTCTTGGCAACAAGGGCACACTGCTGACTCATATCCAGCTTCTCATCCACTATAATCCCCAGGTCCTTTTCTGCAGAACTGCTGCCTGGCCATTCGGTCCCCAGCCTGTAGCAGTGCATGGGATTTATACATTCTAAGTGCAGGACTCTACACTTGTCCTTTTTGAACCTCATCAGATTTATTGTGGCCCAATCCTCCAATTTGTCTAGCTCACTCTGGACTCTATCTACCTCTCCCCGCAGCTTAGTGTCATTTGCGACCTTGCTAAGGGTGCAATTCATCCCATCATCCCGATCATTAATAAAGATATTGAACAAAACCAGCCCCAGGACCTACCTCTGGGGCACTCTGCTTGATACCGGCTGCCAACTAGACATCAAGCCGTTGATCACTACCTGTTGAGCCCGATGATCTAGCCAGCTTTCTATTCACCGTATAGTCCCTTCATCCAATCCATACTTTAACTTGCTGGCAAGAATATTGTAGGAGACCATATCAAAAGCTTTGCTAAAGTCAAGGAATAACACAGCCACTGCTTTCCCCATATCCATAGAGCTAGTTATCTCATCATTGAAGGCAATCAGGTTGGTCAGACATGACTTGCCCTTGATGAATCCATGTTGACTATTCCTGATCACCTTCCTCTCTTCCAAGTGCTTCAAAATGGATTCCCTTGAGGACCAGCTCTATGATTTTTCTGGACAACAACATGAGCTGCTCCATGATTTTGCCACTACCCTTAGCTGAGAGACAAATCAGAAAGAGGGTCTAGTAAACATTAGTGCAGTAATGAAATAACATTCCCTTTCTCCTGTTCATTTTGGGAATGCAGCATGTAATAGTATAGTTTGATATTTTATTAAATACATTTTCAGATCAAGAAATAAAGGTATAAAAAAATCCTTTATTCTCTTGTTAAGTGAAGCCTGGATTCTCTTTAAGCAATCACTTCTTGATATATTACCTAAAGTTACGAGGGTAGTAGTTACTTTCTTAAGTTGACATATCTAGCTATTCCCTTTGGACAATAATAAATCCTCCCCTGCAAATTCCTGGGGTGAGCTCTCATTTTGAGTAATAGATTGGTAATGTCTTGTTTATAGCCTGTTTTTTTGTTTTGTCTAATAACGTGTTGTGTGTTCATCCTTGGGTATTTTAATTGCATCTGTCGGTATAGATGGTTTTTGTATCATATCTTATGGGAACTAATTATTATGTCTGTTTAAACTGTATCCACATCTACTATACACTGGCTGTATTCTGACTAGTTTGTCATTAATTTCTAAACTATTTATAAAAATGTTTGTGATAAATGAGAGGGGGGATAGCTCCCTTTTGTGGGCATCCAGCCAGCCAGTTGGCTGCGGAATGTCTCTTGGTGGTTGTTCTCTACTTGCTTTACTTGTAAAGAGTTAACAAGCCCACAGGTAAAAGGAAAGGAGTGAGCACCTGACCAAAAGAGCCAATGGGAGGCGAGAACTTTTTAAAATTGGGAAAAAACTTCCCTTTGTGGTGGTGGTGTTCTCCAGGAAAGAGGGGAACAGTTATGCTGTGAGAAGCTGAAAGCCAGGTATGAAAAGCCATCAGATCATACCTAAAGATTGCTTATCTGAAACCCCAGATAAGTAAATTAGGGAATGTCTAGGAAGATGTGATTAGGTTTTATTTCTTATTGGCTTGTGGACTTCTCTGTGCTAACCTCAATTGCTTTTTGTTTTGCTTGTAACTTTAAGCTAGACCTCAAGAAGGTTATTCTTGATGTTTAATTTTTGTAAGTGGGGTTTTTTAAAATCTAACAAAAGCCTAAATTCCAGGTGTATTTTCTTTTTTTGTTTTAAATAAAATTTACTTTTTTTTAAGAACAGGATTGGATTTTTGGTGTCCTAAGAGGTTTGTGCATATGTTGTTTAATTAGCTGGTGGCAATGCTGATTTCCTTTGTTTTTCTTTCTTAGCTCTTCCCCGGAGGGGGTGGGGGTGAAAAGGCTTGAGGGTGCCCCACAGGAAGGAATTCCCAAGTGTGCCTTTCTGGTTTCAAAGGGGTTTTTTGCACTTGGGTGGTGGCAGCATCTACCCATCCAAGGTCAGAGAGAAGCTGTAACCTTGGGAGTTTAATACAGGCCTCGGGTGGCCAATATTAATTTTTAAAATCCTTGCGGGCCCCCGCCTTCTGCGCTTGAAGTGCCAGAGTGGGAAATCAGCCTCGACAATGTTAAACAAAGAATATCAACCAGCTGTTTAGTCAATAAATAATAATCATACCTAGAGTTTATACCATACTTCAGCTGGAGCTCTCAAAGCACTTTGTAAAGGTGATAGGTGACTGTGGCAGGGCAGGGGTAAAACCCCTTGACTGGCCTGCTAAAATGCTAGCTAAGCCCTGCTTTCAGGCAGAGAGGCCGGGGCAGAGGTGCAAAGCAGCCAGCAGGGAGCCCAGCTGTGGGCCCTAACAAGGGCTGGCTCACTGCAATAGACTGAGCAAAGCAGCAACAGCTGGGCTGGAAGGGGGCGGGGGGGAAAGAAGACAGCTATAATAGCCCTGAACCAAACTTAGTCAGGAGGCTAGCCTGGGAGGGGACAGCAGGCTACAGCTCTGTCTCCTCACCACAGGAAGGGAGCCTCAAGGGCCAAGAGACCCTGGAATGGGTTAGAAAGGGGATAACTGTTGGGGGATAAAGGGGACTGCATGGTTGCACTGTAAAATAAAGCATGAGGGTGAAACACCAGAAGAAGGCAAGAGGACTCTTATTTTACCAGCCTAAACACAGGGAGAGAAGGCAGAAACCTGTGTGGACCCTGTGACATTCTCATTTTACAGCTGGGGAAACTGAGGCACAGGGTAACTATAAAGGCAGTTGTGCAAGACCACCAGCAGGGCAGAAGCCAAGGACTAGAACCCAGCTCTCCTGAATCCTGGTCCACTACTCTAATGACTGTCACACTGCTCCCCAAATTAATCTCTGTTATGATAAAAATGTCATTATCTGAATTGCTCAGGCTTGATGCATCAAATGATTAGCATCCTAGTGCAGTTTGTCTAGGATAGCTTAAACATATCTGTTCAATATACTACATGTCTAATTTATGAAAATATTTGTATCTAAAAATATTCTAAAGTGCCAATAGTAGGAAAGGTCTAGAACTTTTCTAGCTTTACAGTATTATCCAAGTGACCTACTGTGCACCGTAGTGTGTTAAGGAACAATCCTGCTGGCACCAGTCCAGCAGTTACCCCATGAGAACAGACCTGTGCTCCCACATGGAACCCAACAGATTCCAAATAGAGCTCTGGGCAGCCATAGCAATTTGCCGGAGAGGTTAGCTTGTAGGATCATGGCCTCTATGGTAACAGCAGCACAGTGAAGTTTCTGGCTAAGACCCAGCTTTTTATCATTTCATCATTTTAAATATTTCTGATATTGATGTTTTAATTTTACAGGTTGGATAAACTGATGATTTCACATTTAACTCCTTTTATTCTGAAAGATTTGAAAACACTGTGCAACTGTGGACATAAGCAGCATAGCCCCATTGAAACACCCCTTTGCTAGGGTGGAGGTTGTACACTGCACAATAGGAGTAGTTGCAGAAATTTCAAAAGTAGGGGGTAGAGTACCTATGTACTTTACAAACTGATCTTACCAACTGTAGCCTTCCTAGTATTTAAAGTATTCCCATGTTATGGTACCATTATTCAGAATAAATCCCTTAAAAGTCTCCTATAGCTTCAAGTTAATAAAGTTAAAATTATAGACTGTGACAAAGTTCCTCCTCTACCTTGGTGGGTCCTGCACTTATTGGCAGATTTGCTCACCTCAGTGACCTTCCCTTCTGGTGGAACCCACAGTCTAGGTCAACTCCTCCTGTGTCTGATCAGGAGTTGGGAGGTCTGGGGGGAACGCGGGCCCACCCTCTACTCCGGGTTCCAGCCCAGGGCCCTGTGGATCGCAGCTGTCTATAGTGCCTCCTGTAACAGCTGCATGACAGCTACAACTCCCTGGGCTACTTCCCCATGGCCTCCTCCAAACACCTTCTTTAGCCTCACCACAGGACCTTCCTCCTGGTGTCTGATAATGCTTATACTCCTTAGTCCTCCAGCAGCACACCCTGTCACTCTCAGCTTCTCACACATGCACCTCACTGACTAACTGGGAGGCTTTTAACTAGTTCCAGCCAGCCCTTGATTGCCTTCAGGTGTCCCAATCAATGTAGCTATCTCCACTGCCTTCTAGAAAGATCTTAATTGGCCCCAGGTGTCTTGATTAACCTGGAGCAACTGCCAGTTGGTTACCATGGGACCAGGGATTTGTTTAGCCTGGGGCTAACATACCTGTTACTCACTACTTTACTGTAGCCATCTGGCCTTGCCCCATCACAAGACACAAAATTTTCCAACCACAAGCATAAAGCTGACATAAGAAGAGAGCCTGAGGAGAATTCCCTGGAAAAACAGATAAGATAAGAAACAGCATTTCTTCTGAATGCTTAGTTCTCAACAGGTCAGTTTATGGGCATGTATTAATTTCCTAAATCTTGAAAGACTGTGCTGCTTGTCCCATGAGAAACATGAGTCCAGATAGCCAGCTACAAGTACAAAAATACTTTAAGTGGCAAATGTATCACACATCAGCCACCATTGCCTTACTATTCATGTCCTTCTATAACCAACACAGCAGGGGAATAAGCAAGGAATCTTTTTAGTAGCCTGGCTAACTAAGGAAGACTGACAGAGGTGGTAAAAAGTGTAGATCTCCAAAGATTTGAATCTTCAGTAATGCTATAGGCATCTAATATTTACACTGCTACACTCAAGACAAAACATATAGCCAGGATAAACATGTTTACATTCTCAGGCACTGAAAACTTCCTTTGTGTATGTGTTTGCAAACAGTTTTGAGATTTGACTTCTGAGGCACCTGCTCCCTCTCCTTTAAAATCAACAAACAAAATCCTACAGTTTGAATGTATTCTCACAATTTGCACTCTCCCATAGCTTCTACTGTTATACATGTTGGGGGGGGAGGGGATTTGCTGGTTTCCTAACAGCCTATGTCTGACTCTGTAGCAATGATCCCAGCTTCAGAGTTTCTCTTATTTCCAATCCAAGTCAGGCACAGTTAAAGACAAGCACATCTCAGGCCATTCTGAGGATTACATTGAGGAAAGGAAAGTAGAACTGCACATACTCCGTTCATTAAGAGCGCCTACCATTCTCCCTCTTCCATAGCTAGGGAGGTTTGGGAGCCTGGCAGCTGCGCCACAACGCTGTCCAGAATCGCCTGGTGAAGGCCATTGCCCTGCACCTGGGAGAGATCGCTGTCAATCGCGCCATCCCCGGCACCGACAGCCTGCTGTGCCCGGACATCGTCGTCACGGATGAGGACTGGAAAAAGATCATCCTCGTCGACGTGACGATCCCGTTCGAGAATAGGACCACGGCCTTCCGCCAAGCCCGAGCCCGCAAACTCGAAAAGTATGCTCCCCTGCCTGACACCCTGCGAGCAAAGGGCTACGAGGTCCACACCGACGCTCTGATCGTTGGGACCTTGGGCGCCTGGGACCCCCTTAATGAACGCGTGCTGCGGACCTGTGGGGTGGACCGTCGCTATGCGCGGCTCATGAGATGCCTAATGGTCTCGGACGCTATTCGGTGGTCCAGAGACATTTACACAGAGCACGTCACCGGCCACCGTCAATACCAAGAGTGAGCCGGCGTGACTTCGCGAACCCATAGGGCTGAAGTGACCTGTAGACTTCCCCTATTGGACTTTATCCCCTGAGCCCTGAACCAACCAAACTGAACTCTGCGCTGTGAGGGTCATCCTATCATCATTACCCAGTCCGCTCATTTATTCATGCCCACGACTATCCATAACCTGTTTGTATGAGTGATGCACCCTCATTGCTTGCTGGCTGTACCTTGAACTCACCCACCGTATACCCCGCACTGGGGACATGACAGACTGTGTATATGTATATGCCGTCCAATACCAAAACGCTAACATCCCCCTACAACCTGTATGTTACCCCCAATGACACAATAACTGACGCTTCAAACACTTTGTATTGTTTATTTTTAAATATTCTCTAATGAACTGTGTTAGACAAATTTCTTGAAGTTGTTATATTTTTGCCACCCCCACCCCTTAGATTCATCTGTGATCCAAAGAAGAAAGGCTTTCAAGGTTTTGCATTGCAGGAATGTGGGATTACTGACACACTTCTAGCTAGGGATCATTGAAAGTAAAACTCTTGAATAGCAAGGGTGGCAGCCCCTTTTCTTTCCCTCTTCAAAATCACTCTATTAGGATGAACTCTTCTGGTCTCTGCTTTGAGAGTTCTTAGCTTCTAGGGCATAAGTGAAAGAATGCAATACACACAATGAAAGGTATTTGGCTATTATTTGTCCTCTTTCTATAGATCACCACAGCATGCTCTGTCCAACCCTGCCCAAGAGCAAAACAAAATGTTTCTTCTCCACCCAAACTTGAGGAGGTAATTAACTGAATAGTTCCATGTGGCTGTAGCTCAACAAAAGTTATGAGAGACTGATGTCTTCAAATGAAAGGAGAGATTCTTACTTCAAGGAGAGCAGGATGGTTACTCTTTCTTACTAATTCAGCTTTAGATGGACTCTGACTACTTTCAGATTTTCTCTCAAGAAACTGGTGGTTGTTAGGCTTCAGCGAGCCCACCTTTGGTTGATTTAAGGCCATGAAAGGCCCAGCAATCTTCAGTTAGCAGGAACTGAAGCATATTGGTTTTACTGCTCTTCCATAGAAGATTCTTGGAGAAAAAAGGGTACTGTATTATGAGGCAAGAATTCTGAGGTGGTAAAGCTCAAGTAAAAACCCCAGGACTCAGCTGTAGTCTACCACAATGTGTTTTGAATTTGGGGAGACAGTAGCCTATGTTTAACTTGGAAATGCTGTTCCTTAAATTCATTTGTGTTTTTTACTTTGATTTCCTGAGTCCTTTCTAAACCTAACCCAGTAAAGCTGATCTACAATATTCCTCCAATTCAAAAGCCTCAGCTCATGAGCTCTTCCCAATGAATTAGTTGACTTGTTTATTTAATATTCATTGACACAAGAGTTGCTACCACCAGCATTTGCAATATATAGTGCCTGACATCTGGGGCCTGATTCCCCTTTCATTTATTCAGTTTTTCCTACCAGTGGAACTTCATGGAATTAAATGGCCATATTCCTGATTTATGGTAAAGTGAAAGAATAATGAGGCCCCTTGGGATACCCCCCAGCCACATGAATCACAACAGCTGTGTATGTACCACACTGGAACAATTTCTTCCACTGCCTCTTCCCCCCCACTGCCCCATGTGGTCCATGATGGAAACTATAGGTACTGCAGTCACACCAGGGCAGCTGGTTTTCCCAAAAAAAGCCTCTGAATGCTGTTCCTTAACCTTCTGTGAGAGAATTCACACACACACACAGAGGCTCCTGTTTCAACAAGCCTGAGAGCAGCTGAATGAAATGTTATGTTATTTGTCTGGTTTCAGCCACACCCCTCCCCTTTCCAGCAGGGTAGAGCAGCTGAGGCATTAGTTACCAAACCTCATTGCTGCTGCAATAATGGAATCACCACCTAGATATGTCCAATGAAATGTAAATACAACTTTAATTAAACTTTTTGGGGGCTTCTATATCCACATTTAACATTGGCCCCATAGTTCTTAATCATCTTCTACTCCTTTAAAGGAAACAAGAAAAAAAATAGTAAACTAACAGGCAACCCTGGAAAACAGCAGTCTATTAGGTTTAAACCTATTAAATCAAGCTAATATTTTGCATTTTTCCTGTTCAAAGTATTTCATTGTCCCAATACCCCTATAAGGTAGGTAAATATTACCTCAATTTACAGACACAGAAACAAAGGCAGAGAGGTAGCAGGACTTGCCCAAGATCACGCAGTAAATCAATGGCAGAGCTGAATTAGAATTCAGGAGCTCCTGACTCCAAAGTTGTGCTCACTCAGCAAGGCCACACTGTCCCACCATAGAATCTATTTGTTTTACAGTGTCTTGAGATGGGCATGATGTCTGGGATCTGTCCAATGCTAGGCATAGGAGAGAGAAAACAGAAGCAAAGCTTATCTCCCTTCCACCCCAAATAAAGTCTAATAGACCTGTCAGTTTGTGTAAATCTGCATAGCTCTGACTTCATTGCAGGGCCGGCTCCAGGCCCCAGCACGCCAAGCGTGTGCTTGGGGTGGCATGCCGCAGGGGGCGCTTCGCCGGGAGGGCAGCAGGCGGCTCCAGTGGACCTCCCACAGGCGTGCCTGCGGGAGGTCCACCAGAGCCGCGGGACCGGCGACCGCCAGAGCACCCCCCGCGGCATGCCTCCGTGCTTGGGGTGGCGAAATTGCTAGAGCCGCCCCTGCTTCACTGGAGTGCCTTCCACCAATTTATACCATCTGGTAATCTGGCCCTTAATCTCTAATTCCCAGATAGCAGGCTAGCAATTCTTGACTGGATTTACTGAAAGTGAATGCTTTTAAAAGCAAACAAAAACAAGAAAACTCCTGCACATTTCTGGATTGTCCCCCAAAAGCAGACAGATATATAAAATCTGTATTGGCTTGCACTCTGCAGGCATCTTTGAGAAGAGCTACCCAAAATGTTCAAAAGTTCATTTTCGGGGGGGGAGCGCATTTTAATGGCTCTAACATGACTCCCCTTCCTCAGTATAAATTAGCTTAGGAGTGGCTCTTTGCATTGGCAGTATCCTCTTCATTGACAACTGCCACCTCAACCTCTACACTGAGACCCAGTACCTCTCTCAATCAGCCTTTGTTGGCACCTGCTGTCTTCTCTTATTGGATAAGTCTAAGGCCTGTGTTATCTTGGGATTTCATCCATAATCTCTCTTAGGTGTTGTTACTCCCTGGTGTTACCTTGCAAAGGTCAGGAAGCATGGCATATGAACTGGAAATGTAATTTTCTTAATCAAAAAGTTAAAATCCATCTTGTAGTGTGTCTACATTGAACAGTGTGGAGCATTTTATAATAGTGTTTACAGAAATATGCTTTTTAAAATTATATTTATCTTTGGTGATGCTACTGTTCATAGAAGGTGGCAGATGCAGGAGTTCTATTTATCCACAGATCAGGAACATACAGGGTATGTAGACAAAGCTTCCCCATGCTCCTCTAGTCATGTCTGTCAGCTATGACCTAAAAGGGCCATCTCTGAAGAGGAAAGAATAGTTCTTTAAGTTCAAAACTGTAGTACTGATAAAAACAGATAGGAAGATGCAATTCAAAATGGAGATTAAACTCATGCCATATAACCTTGTCCCCATGCTATAATCTCCCTCCTTATTATGAGAGGTTTCTAAGAAGTGTTTCACATCTATGGGTATTTAATGAATTCAGCCTATTAAAAAGGGAGACCTTTTGACTCACAGAACAGGTACAGCAAGGTCAAAAGTAATGCAGTCTTCATTTCCCCATAGATATGCCTCAATCTTAACTTGAAGGAAGCATCTTAAGTAGAGTTAGATTTATCCCTGCTTATTCAAGGTGTCATTCAAGTGACTTCGTCTGTGAGAAGTCTGCCTGGGGGTCAGATGCTGAAAGGATTCTTAAAACAAATCCTGCAGTTCAATTTGTAGGGGCTGGAAGGAAACTAAATTTTCCTAGACAAGTTTGAACCTCCAAGAAGAAACCCTCTACAGCTGCTCTCCTTCCCCACTGCAAAGGGAAGTCCAGGACCCTTTTTCTTTATCCTACATATCTGTGGGAGTGCTCACAGGCTTGTTTGGGGGTGAGGAGCATGAGGGAAGACTTGCTCCCACCCTCATCTTTTATCCACAATCCTTTGTGAGCAAGGTTACGGTTAGTTAATGCACCGTGCCTCAAACACAAGGCAGAGGCTGTGGCTACACTACAGCTTAAGATGACATAAGTTATGTCACTCAGGGGTGTGAATTAGCCACCCCTCTGAGCAATGTAATTTATGCAGATTTAAGCGCCGGTGTGGACAACGCTATGTCAGTGGGAGAGCTCTCCCACCAACATACCGCTCATGGGAGCTAGAGCAATTAAGTTGACAGAAGAGCTCTCTCCCATCTGTTTAGAGCAGCGTACAGCAGCACAGGTTCCCTAGTGCAGCTGCACCACTCTAAGCTCTCTAGTGTAGCCATAGCCTCAGTTCACCTGGGGGGGTGATGCAGCATAAGTATGGGCGCGAGTCTACAGGTTACTCACTTACTCCTTCCATGGAGACAAAAATATCCAGACTGCTGAGGACTGAGGCTCTGCAAGCATGGAGATCTGGGAGCCATAAAGATTGACTGGGTTCTGGGAACCTATGTGATGTCACTAGGAGTAGATCCTTCCCATTACACAATCTTTATTGTATCAACACTATGGTTGGTCCACAATTGGACTCCTAGGTGCTAGAATAATACAAATAATAAATATCACCACATTTTCTCTTCTTTGACTTAGTTAACTGTTTAGTGACAATATTTCTTCTCTCTGCTTCCCTCTTTGTTACTGTAACTTTCCCAAAGGTCAAGAATCAATACAAATTTCTCACTACTCCATAAGCAAATAGGACTAGCTTTTCTGTCCCTCCTTGGAGTAGCACCTCATCTCAGCAGCCAAGAAGAATGAACCTAGGACTATCAGTCCCGATTGCCACAGAATTTTCTGAGTACACCCTTCTGGGTCTGACTGTCCATTGCCTTGCACCATGAAAAGGTATATAACACACACCCATGCACAAATAGGTAAGAAATGTGTAAATCAAAGAGGTATCTTCCAAACCCAACTTCTGGAAACTCAGTGACTAAGAAAATGGCATCACTCCATGGGTATGTACACACATACACACAAACACACACACACACACTTTACTTCTATGCCTGTGATTTTAGCCTATCATGTTAATAAATGCATAAATGACAACAAATGGGGAGATGTTCCACCCTCCAAGAACATGAGCAGAAATTAAAATGTGAATCAGCTAGAAAAGATAAAAGCCAGTGTAATTAGAGATACTAAAAACTGTAAATTTAGAAACAGAATAATAATAAAAGCAATTATACTAATACACAGGGAGATAGTACAGACTAATCATTAGAGGTTCTTTTGAGTCCAAATTATTCTGATGCAATATGGTCTCCAGATATTAGAATGGTAGAATTGAGGTAAAATAAGCTCTAGCAACTAGCTACAGAGCTTAAACACAATTTAACAATTAACATTAAATATTTCTATATAATATGCCTTTGCTGTAATTCTTAATAGAGCTATATACATAGGTTATTCAAATGATCATGTTTGATATATCATTAAAGTGCTATTTTACATCATAGACAAAGTATTGTTTAAACTAAACTATGTAGAAAATCAGTTATGTAAAGCACTCTGTAATAGACTACTGCATTCTGAGGAACTTTTGTTGCCAAGTGAACCATAATCACAAGAGTTACGAATAATTTGGACAGCGATCAACAAGTTTATTCTTCTTACATTGCAAATACCGTTCTTTTTCATTCGCACAAGCAGTGGCCAATTAGCCACTGGGCCAACATGGCCTATGCCCAGGGGCCCCAGACAAATGCGCACCCCAGTACCCCAACCCTGCTCCCCAGCAGGAGTGCCAGGCAGAGTGGGGCAAGCCCCTGCACTCAGACCCAAATCCCTGGCAGGAGCGCGGGGAGGGGGAGGAGGGCAACAGCAGGTGGAAGGGGTTGGGAGGGGCCCTGTGATGTTGCACTCCATATGTTTTATGGAAATATGCTTATGACTATAAATATGATGTAACTGGAATATGCTTTATGCAAAAGATCTCTTGTAAGGTATCATTACAAAGTTTATAATCTACTGAGTGTGTTCATCCCATTTGTACATATGTATCATTCTTGTAGCTAAAATAGAAATATGAAGTATTACTCTGAGGTCCTATTGTAATTATGCAAAGTGTGGGCCATTAATGGTGGCTTAGGATCTTGATGGCTTCCATTAACTAGGACAATTGGTTGTAAATGGCTGTGTTTACTTGCAGCCTTCCTGTGTTCCTTTGAGTCAGCCCAGGAAGAATGGAGGCTTGGGGTCTTACAGTGACATGTGGAGGGGTGGGGACCCAAAGAGACAAAGGATTCCTGCCTTGTGCCAAAGCTATGAAAGGGGGTGAAGCAGGACAAAGGGACTGTCAGTCATGAGAAATCCCCTAGTTAGCATCTGAGCTGGAACAAGGACTGTACCAGGGGAAAGGATTGGGCCCAGACTAAGAATGAGTCTAGTCTATGAAAGAAGCTTATTGGAAATCTGAGGGTGAGATTTACCTGTATTCAGTTCCTTAAATGTATTAGGCTTAGACTTGTGTGTTTTGTTTTATTTTGCTTGGTAACTTACTTTTTTCCTGTCTGTTATTACTTGAAACCACTTAAATCCTATTTTTTATACCTAATAAAATCACTTTTGTTTATTAATTAACCCAGAGTTAATACCTGTGGGAGCAAACAGCTCTGCATATCTCTCTATCAGTGTTATAGAGGGTGGACAATTTATGAGTTTACCCTGTGTAAGCTTTAAACAGAGTAAAACGGATTTATTTGGGGTTTGGATCCTATTGGGAGCTGGGTGCTGGAGATAGGTGACTTGCTGAGCAGACTAGCATGTCTGGTTCAATAAGGCAGGGTTCTGGAGTCCCAAGCTGACAGGGAAAACAGACTCAGAGATAGTTTCAGCACATCAGATAACATTCCCAAGGGGGTCTCTGTGACTGGTTCTGTCACAGGCCCCAACTTGCTCTGGACTAGAGCCCCACAAAATGCTAATCCGCCTCTGTGAATGATCATTATCCCACATTATCAATGAATAAACTGAGGGCGATTCTTCTAATGTGCACTCAGGATCATCAGATTCAAGTTATTTCATACCTGTGGGGTGTGATACAGTAGAGAGTTGACCCTGGAAAGAGTGAAATATTCCATGTTCCTACTTGATCCCAAAGACAAATCCAGAACCCTATGCTTGGAAAGGTTTTGATTTTGCAAGCAAAATGCACACATCTATTGCAGTTTAAGTAACATTTCATTAGGCTTTTAAGGTCTCTTTATGTTATCAGCTTTGTCTGTGTTTACATGCCCTCTTTCAGCTAAATCACTGTTGAGAATGTAAATGATGATTTGCTACCATGGCAAGCAGGATCCGTTTGCGATGGATATACAAGCTGATCATAATGGTCTTTCTAAACATTTATTAAGCAACACAGAGTCCTATGGCACCTTATAGACTAACAGATGTATTGGAGCATGAGCTTTCGTGGGTGAATACCCACTTCGTCAGATACGTTGCTTTTTACAGATCCAGACTAACACGGCTATCCCTCTGATACTAAACATTTATTGTGCATTGTTTATAATATTCCTTTTCCACTCAACATACACAGCATTCACAATCGAGCTATACAGTGTGCTTTTTTGTTCTGGTAACAGTAGATTAATCTCCTTTCTTCCCCCTCCCCCTCCCCCCCCAACTCTTATATTTTTAAACTGAGCATTTAAACATTTTACAAGTCAACTGAACATTAAGGCTATGTTTGCACCTGGAAAAAAAGCCCATGGCAGCAAGTCTCAGAGCTCAGGTCAACTGACTCAGGCTTGCAGGGCTTACACAATGGGACTAAAAATGGCATTATAGATATTCCCATTCAGGCTGAAGCCTGAGCTCTGAAACCTGGCAGAAGGGAGGGTCTCAAAGCCCAGGCTCCAGCCATGCAGGAACATTTTTGCTGCTATTTTTTTAAGCCCTTTGTGCATTCCCTATAACCCAAAGTCAGTTGACCCAAGACTTGCTGCTACCAGGAGTTTTGCAATGTAGACATACCCTAAGTAAATCTGTTGATCTGAATTGATCTTTATCTCAGTGAGCAAAAGTATTTTGAACAAAGGCGCACTTAAAAAGAGATGGGCCTAGGTCACTATGCCACTTTAATTCTCCAACTTGGGATCATCTGAGGGCCTTTATTGAAAGTTATAATTATTTATAATACCCCATATATGTGCATGGAACTATGTAGTCAAATTCTAAGGCTGCAATCCTGCAAAGGCTTGTGCACATGCTTAACTTTAAGCATGTGAGTAGTCCCTTTGCTACTGATTTCAATGGGCTCTGGGTCTTTGCAGGACTGAGGCCTAAATCTCTTCCCAAAGAGATGAAAAGTCTAAATTCTTGATCCTGCAAACCAGGCCTTAGTAATCAATTTCTTCTCCCACTTGAACATCCTCTAGCAAGAAATAGTATATAGAAAAAGACAACCCTAGGACACATACATCTCGACTCATTTGTAGGCTAGATTTCCCCAAAGATGTGTGTATTCCAGAAAATCTGTACATGGATTCTTGATGGACTATGCAAAAATAAAGTTCCTCCATGTAATGTATACATTGAAAGTCACACCCTACGGGAGTTGGGAGCACAAAACTACATAAAACCAAATCCTTACAATGCTCTACAATAATGCCAGGAAATATTCAGAACTAGAAGCAGCCTAAACCAAAGGAGTCCCTGAGTGTGTGAACTGCTCCCATCGATGCCACATTAACATGACAGGGCACCAAGGGCATATGCTATTCATCTAGAGCTTGACATTTTTTATTTGAGACACAGCGGGGGTATAATTTGAACACCCCCAGTGTTTTCTACATATGATTCAAGATTCTGCAGATCCAAAGCAGGCCTGACTTTAATAATCTCACGACTAGAAACTACTGCACTTGTATACATTTCAGTAAGGATTTTGATTGCCTCCGAGTATTTTTCCAGCAGGAGCTCTTGTAATTTGTTTGTTGGATTGAGAGATCTAATGACGTTTCATAACCAAAATACTGCCTCCAGCTTTACAAGGAAATGTTAAGTTAATTGAAGTAGAGGGTGGTCATACTATTTATCTTTTCACTATAAACTTAGTGACTAACAGCCAATCATAATACAAGTAATGCACTGTGCTAGCTTTCCTATAATACTCTGCCAATCTGCACTCTGTTCTTAGACCTACATATGTGAAATTCTAAATTTTCACTTGGCTAAATGCTCACAGCAAAACTCAAGGGCTTTCCTGAAGCTGTTTGTGTTTCTTCATTTGTTTTTAATTGCAACAGTCTAAATAAAAAATTGAAGCAGATTGCTACATTCAGCTTATGCTGAGTGCAAGTGGGGGAGAGCTCTCAGGGAGTCAGTTACAGCCCAGCCTTGGTGCAGTTTGGAGCAGCCACTAAGGATTGCCAGAAATCTTCATGGCTCAGCCACTCCCCTACCCATCCCTGACATGCTCCCTGTCCAGGGCTGGTGAAAGAGAAGCCAACTGTATGCCTGCTGCCAATTCCAACACATTGGGATAAACCCAGCTGAAGAACTGCAGGTGGTTTCCACTTCCTTTGCATTATTGGAGTAGCCCAACAAAGCAGATCAGGAGAGACTCTAGCCCCTCATGTCTTAATCCTCTGGGAAAGCTGGCCCATAAATCAGTGTCTGAATCAAAAACAGTGTATGGTAAGTAACTGCACTATTTCTCTTTGAAAAAGTCTTAACACTCTGATCTCATGTTGTAGTTTCACTGTGGCCTTTAAAAAAAAAATTACCTATCACAATGTAACTCTATTCAATTCTTGCTAGACAAATTACTCCTGCACCAAAAAAATTAAAAATTCTACAAATTTTACTTGTCAAATAAATATGGAGGCTCCAGCATGGCACTGAGGAGCACAGGCCACTGGCTGCACAGAGGTGGGAGATCACTCTGCAGCTCCCCCTGGGACACAGACTCAGCAGTGAGGCTGCACCCAACCCTGACATAGCGCAAGGACCGGGCCTGCCCCAGAAACGCCCCAGGGCCCTGCCGCTCCATTTGGGCAGGCAAGCTCAGCAAGGCAGGATCCAAGTGTAGAGGGGCCTAGTGTGGGGGATACAGCTGTGGGTTGATGGGGTCTGTGTGGGGCCATCTGGGTGCAGGTGGCTCAGTGGGGGAGCCGGGTGTGGTGGGGACAGGTCTGGATGCACAGGGGCTTGTTGGGGGGTTCTGGGCTCAACAGTAATGGGACTCTGCAGGGGGGTCCAGGTGAAGGTGGTTGGGGCTCAGTAGGTGGCATCTGTGTGTGTGTGTGGGGGGGGGGAATAGAGCTCAATGAGAGGTTCTGGGCATGGGGATCTCAATGGCAGTCCAGATGCTGGGGGAGTGGGGCTCAGTGGGTGGGGATCCAGGTGCGGGTGGCTCATCAGGGTGGGCCAGTTGCAGGGGGAGTGGGGCCAGGGGCGGCTCCAGGCCCCAGCATGCCAAGTGCGTGCTTGGGGCAGCATGCCACGGGGGGCACTCTGCCAGTTGCCGGGAGGGCGGCAGGTGGCTCCGGTGGACCTCCCGCAGGCGTTCCTGCGGAGGATCCGCTGGTCCCGCGGCTCCGGTGGAGCATACACAGGCACGCCTGCGAGAGGTCCACCGGAGCCGCGGGACCAGCGGACCCTCCACAGGCACGTCTGCGGGAGGTCCACCGGAGCCGCGGGACCGGCGACCGGCACAGCACCCCCCGTGGCATGCCGCCGTGCTTGGGGCGGCGAAATGGCTAGAGCCGCCCCTGAGTGGGGCTCATCGGAGGGGGTTCTGAGTGCAGGGGGATGAGGCTTAGCAGGGAGGTCTGGTGTCTGGCTATGAGGGGGTCTGGATGCATGGGGGTTGGGCAGATGGGGGAGCAGCTCCCTGTACAGGGATCCCTCCCCCTGCAGCTGAGGAATGATGGGTGCAGAAAGTGGGAGTGAGGAGAGATGGCAGAGCTTCCTGCAGCAGGGGAGAAGTTGGGGAGTGGGTCTTACCCAGCCCCAGATGCCATGCAGGGGAAGAGGAAGTCCCATCCTCCCCAGCCCAATTGAGACTAGTAGCTGAGCCTGGTGCAGGGTAGGATCCACCAGCCGGGTCTTCCCCAGTCCTGCCTCCTGCCCCACAGTGATTTACCTCTCTGCCAGTTGCCTTGGCACCCAAAACATACTGCTGGGGAGGATCACATGACCGCCCTTGGGGCTTCCCTTTGCTTCCCCATCAGAAAATCATTTTTCTGCAGAGAAGCAAAGAAATTGGGGGGGGAAGGGGGAGAATATAAATTCTGCGCATGCGCAGTGGTGCAGAATTTCCCCAGGAGTACAGAAATGCAACTATTGAAAGGTTTAACTCCACATCTTCACTCTACAGGCAATTCATTCAAAACAGCCTGCAGAGCCAGGAGACACTTTAAAATACATGATGAACAAGGAAGCCACAAACAGATGTTTCTATAGAATTAAAACAAAGTATTTGAGTCTGGCAGCTAGTGGTTTCTCTTGTTCCCCATTGTCAATGTTTGCTTTGTTTCACTTAATACAAAACATCTCCCCTCTGCTCACATTCTGGCAGCAATTTGCTGAATATAGATCCCTCTGGAGCTAAATGCCTGTCAGAGGAGGTCACTAGAAACCAACGTAAGGTGTTCCATTCCCAAAATCAGCCATGCTAATGCTCTGCTCCCAGATTATTCCAGCATGTAAGCAAGGGAACCAGCTTGGTACCTGAATTCAGATTCCATAGCTGTGAATCCTGTTACCTAGCCCCCATTCCTACTTACAATGACTACACCTATCTGCAACTAGATATGAGTTGGGGGCGGGAGAAGGAAGCACACTGGAGTTACAGACCAGAGCCTCAAATGGTGAAAATCAGCATAGCTGCATTGAAGTCAATGGAGCTATACTGTTTATATCAAAGGTGATTTAGTTCTAAGTGTTTTATTTCAGGCTCAGATCAATATTGCGCAGCACATATCTGCTTTTGTTTGCTTTTTTATCCCTTTATGAAATCTTTTCCTTTTCCCAGTATGAACTATTTTGAAAATGACATTCAAATTGTCCGTAAATAAGTAATTCTTCAGTTGCGACAAGGAAGGCAAAAGCTCAATGAGTAAGCTATATGACTCCTTATTTGCTCCAGGAGCAATTACAGAAGCAGAGGGAAAATCCAATGTAAGCAAAGTAATCTCTATTCAAAGGAGAGCCATAGCACATGGCAAGGAGACTGGAATTTGGCTGTCCAACCTTCAGAGATCACGCCATACGGTAACATGACAAACTATTTCTTCAGAAATGAACTCAAAGATCTCATCAATTAAGGCATTGATCACAGTTAGAGGAATGATAATTCTTTGTTCAGGGAACCAAAAAGTTAGAGAGAGGCAGAAAGCCAGCAGTAATAGCAGCTCCAGAGCAAGCTGCAAAACTTTTATGAGGCTGAGCCACAGAACACTTGGAGTCAGTCATAGCAGATCTCCATCTTGTTGAGGCTGTATCTGAATCATTGGTTCCTACACGACTTTGTTAAATATAAAACAGGATTACCAAATTCTCCCATGTGGGCAAACAGGAGAGTAGCCATAGAGCTAAAGATTGTTTTTGTTGTTAAATGATAGCTCATATTTAGGAAGCAAAAACTAGGATGCAGTTGAATAAAATGCCACCAGTTTTCTAACTATAAAACAAACTAGGATACAAAGAAAAGGACTGGACCACTCTTTGTCCATCATCCTAGTGTAAATGCAAATATCAACCAGCTAAGAAAACAAAACCAAACCCAAACAGGTTCTTCTGGCTCAGCTTGAGGTTGAAACAAAACAAACCTTTGTTTCAATTCCATATTTTTTGTTTGTTTTAATAAATGCAAATCAAATAAAATGGGCAGGCTGAAGCCTTAGTAAGATAACTCAAATTAGGAAACAGGTTTGAAGCATATGGAGAAGTTGCGTAATCTACCTGCACAAGAGCCACTGCACAGAAGAGGAAACAAGAAACCAACCACCACATCCTTGTTTACTTACAGCCAACTGTTTTAGATGCCCCTAACAGAAACATTTGGTTTTTCAGCTGGGGTGGAGGGAGTTGCAAGTACAGGTGCTGCTTCAGACTCCCTTTCTTTCTCCATGAAATCTGGGACAGGCAGGATGAAAAAGATTCACAGCTTGAAAGATCTGAGTCAAATAAATTCTGTAACAAAGGAAAGACAAGGAAACCACTTGTAGAGAGTGGGCCAACTCACACCTATGCAAACCCATGCATCTTAAGGAGTTAGTGAAGTCAACCAACTGGGTTTCATGGTTGTAATTGAAATCAGATTCTTGCCATTTACCAGCAAATACACACTGCATATGCCAGAATGGTAAAGAATTACTGCCAAAATGTTCTAAAGCTTGTCTGGACACAAGTAGCTACTTGAGTGCCCATTGACAGGTATAAGTTGGGTGCACACAAGATATTTGAAGATTTGGTATCGGTAACAGTCACGTGTCCCAAGCATTTTGCATTTGCTTTGCTTCAAGAGATAGTGAATTTAGACCTCAGGCACTCAATTGGTATTTTCAAAAGCAATCTGGTGCTCAAAGGCTATTCCAATTTTAGTTAAGCAAGAGGAACATCTATGTCAGGAGGAACAGGTTAAGGTACTCAAGCAGCAGCCCCTCAGTGGCTGCCTGTCTCACAGTGTATATTAATGCAACCATACTCTAAGCAGAATGTAATCACCAAACGAAGTGCTAACTCTGAGGAAGCAGGAAAGTAGAATTAATAAAAGTTTCTGGAAGCTTGAAGATGAGGCCAAAGGTTGGCAGGGAGGGGGAACATCTATAGAAGCAATATGCTGCCAGCATAGCGATGGCAGTACAGCTCTAAACACCTGTTCTAAGGAATTCACATAGACCCTATGATATCTGAAGCTGTTACAAGAACATTAACACAAGAGAACCCTTGATATCTGAAGCTGTTACAAGAACATTAACTGCAGATGCTTCCAGTCAGACCCATCCTTTGTAGAATTTTGCATTTTATTTCCTGCCCCAAACACAGAAGTGAAACTTTTCATCATGACTATAAATCCACTTAGCTGACTAATACAGCAGATGTTAAATCCTCAAACAGCACTTAATTATCCTGTACTTCAGTATTCTGAAGGGAAAAAAAACCTCTTGTCTTTGGAATATAATAAGACAAATATTTAGTCTACACACTACTTCCTACCTAAACTAAAGATTTTGAACCAATCTTAAAAAATATATATCTTTAAGCTGTGTGGATACAACTGAATCTCTTCATAGTACCTGACATGTCCATCCAAATCAATATTATCTAAATCCACTCCAGTAAGTTGGCATTTAAAGATTTTTGCAGTTGAGGGGCATGTGTTTGGTTGTTACAACATGTGTCACAGTGCAAAGCACATGAAGCAAAACTCCCCTTAGGCCTTGTCTACACTACAAGACTATTTCGAATCAACTTAGTTCGAATTTGTGGATTCGACCTTATGAAGTCGAATTTGTGTATCCATACTAAATACACTAATTCGAATTTCTGAGTCCACATTCACGGGGCCAGCGTCGACTTTGGAAGCGGTGCACTGTGGGAAGCTATCCCACAGTTCCCGCAGTCCCCGCTGCCCATTGGAATGCTGGGTAGAGCCCCCAATGCCTGCTGGGGGGAGAAATGTGTCGAGGGTGGTTTTGGGTAAGTGTCGTCATTGAACCGTCAATCACAACCTCTCTCCCTCCCTCCTTGAAAGCGCCTGCGGGCAATCTGTTCGTGCACTTTTCTGGTCAGTGACAGCGTGGACGCCACAGCACTGCAAGCACGGAGCCCGCTGCGATCATCGCCGTTTTCTCCTCCTCGCACTTTATCGTCCACGTCTTCCACAGTCAGCTGCTGAGAAATTGGGCTACTTTTCAATGGTGCTGCAAGCACTGGGGGACCATAGGGGATGTTTTACAAACATCAACGTCAGGTGGCCGGGCAAGGTTCATGATGCGTGTGTTTTCAGGAACTGTGGGCTGCTCAGACGCCTGCAGGAAGGTAGTTTCTTCCCGGACCACGAAATAACTGTTGTGGATGTGCAGATGCCTATAGTCATCCTCGGGGACCCAGCCTGCCCGCTAATGCACTTGCTCATGAAGCCCTATACAGGCGCCTGGGACAGCGACAAGGAACTCTTCAAATACCAGCGAGCAGCGAGCAGCGTGACCTGTGACTGTTCAGTTTCTTTACAGAGAAGCTGAACCTGCCCCTGTTTCTTTACCCAGTTACTGTTGACTCTCCTCTTCGGTTACATACCCCGTTCACCCCGTTACCCCCACTTCCAGCACACGTGTAAAAATAAAATACATGTCCCATTATTACTTAAGAAAGGTTTCTTTATTCATGACTTTTCGTGAAAGGGTTGAAACTGGGACGCAGGCTGTGCTGGGTAGGGTGTGCGGTGATGTAAAGACCGCCTCTAAACTCAAGGAATGACAGGCTCCTGCTCCTAGAGCGGTCCGCAGTGCCGGACTGGTTGTTTCAACGGAGCCTGCCATCCCTCTTTATGGAATTCTGTGTGCGGGCGGATATGTGACCTTGTGGTGGAGGAGGACGGATACAGATTCCTCAGCTGCGTGACTCAGCGGTCCAGGACAAGGACCGCTGTATAAGATCTGTAACTGCCCTCCCCCGCTGCAAAGTCACATCTCCCCGCCCACACAGATCCTGGAAACCACCTCCAAAAACCGACCAGGGTGACTGACTGCACCGTGTGTGTGACCCGCTGCTGATCCTGCCCCCGTGTCTGTACCCTGGGAAAGGTGACTGTCCTATGCAATTAACCACCCCCTTCCCCACGCCCCCCATTCAAACACAGTCTTCTTTGAAAAAACATAACGGAAACAGTAATTAACAGCAAAGCATTTTTATTAATTAAGTAGACAGTTAGGGGATGGGACTGGGATTGGGACTACTGTGAGTCTGGAAGTGAAGGACTTCGGCAAATGTAGGGTATGAGAGCTTTTGGGTACTTGAGCACTGTGCTGTGGTGCAGTGACAGTATTCACGTCCCCGGCCGCCCCTCCTCCTGATTATTTTCGGTGAGGGGGGTATGGGACTTTGTGGCGGGGGAGTGCGGTTGCAGATACACTGCAGGGTGTCTCTGTCCTCCTGCAGTCCTGCAGAACATCCACAAGGCGCCTGAGCGTGTCCGTTTGCTCCCTCACTAGTCCAAGCATTGTTTCAGTCGCCTGCTTGTCTTCCTCACGCCACCTCTCCTCCCGTTCGCTGTGTGAGCGCTGGCACAGAGAGACGGTCTCCCTCCACTGGCTCTGCTGGTCCGCCTCTGCTAGGTAGCAGCCCATACGTTCCTCGAACATCTTGTCCCTTGTCTTTTTCTTTCGCCGCCTAATCTTTGCCAGCCTCTGCGAGGGGGATGCTGTGGCAGGTCTGGAGACAGTGGAAGCTGTGAGATGGGAAACAGGGAGTGAATTCCTTGCAAAGATACATTTTTGCGAACAATTAACTGAGTCTAGGCTGTCTCTGTGAATTCTGGGTTGAGACCCCTGTGCCTGCTGGGGCAGAAATCATTTTCGCGGTGGATTCTGGGTAAATGTCGCCAGTCATTCCTTCCTCCGGGAAAGCAACGGCAGACAATCATTTCAAGCCCGTTTTCCCAGAATTGCCCTGGCATACGCCATAGCGTGGCAATCATGGACACTGTTTTGCCTTTTGTGTATGTCACCGTATGTGTACTAGATGCCGCTGACAGAGGCGGGCCAGCAGCGCTACACAGCAGCATGCTTTTGCTTTTGCATGACAGCAGAGATGGTTACCAGCCATATTGTACCATCTACCATACCATAAATTGGTAATAAGATGGTAATAAGATGGGCATGGTTACCTGTCCTTTTGCACTGCCCCATTTGGGGCTGTCATAAGTGCCCCTGGCCCAGCAGCCAGGGGCGCAAAAGCAAAAATTGGGAATGACTCCCTGAGTCAATCCCTCCTTTTTGGTATCTAAAAATAGAATCAGTCCTGCCTAGATTATGGGCAAGTGTACTAGAGAACCACTGTATCATAGAACCAGAGAGCACAGCTGCTCTGTGTCCGATCCTGCATAAATTATGAGCTGTATGCTATTCACAGGGGGTGCTCCTGCAACAACACCACCTGTTCATTCCGTTCTTACCCCAGCCTTCCTGGGCTACCATACCATTGTCCCAACACTTTTGTGATGAAGTAATAAAGAATGCAGGAATAAGACACAGTGACTTGTTTGTGAGAAATGAGTGGAAGGAAGCCTCCAGCTGCAATGATAGTCCAGGCAGGACATTAAGGAGTGTGGATGAAGGAGCCCATCATCCCTCTGCTAGTCCAGGGGCAATTGAATCTTTTATTTACAATGAAGGGTGGGGGCTGATGGAGCTCAGCCCCCTGTTGCAATGATGAGGACGGTTACCAGCCATATTGCACCATCTGCCATCAAAAATTAGGGACAGGCGCCCTTGATCGACCTTACTGATGCTAGTCGGCATGGTTACCAGCCCTTTTGCACTGCCCCATGTGCCAATAGGCTGATGATGAGGACGGATTTCCATCTTTTTGCACCATCAGCCATCCATAGCGTGGGGGGAGCAAGGATGTTGGTGTTGAGTGCTGCACCATCGCGTCTATCTGCAGCATTCAGTAAAGATAGGGTGACATGTAAAAGAGTCAACAGAGGATTGTTTTCACTTCTGGTGGTGGGTGGGGTGTGTGCGCAAATTGGCGAACTATGCCCTGACCCACCGCAGACACTGTGTTTGACCCTAGAAGCATTTGGAGCTCATCCAAGAATGCAAATACTTTTCGGAGACAGCAGGAACTGTGGGATACCTTGCGTCCTCATTCCCCCCTCCCTCCATGAGCGTCCATTATATTCTTTGGCTTTCCGTTACGCTCATCACGCAGCTGCGTGCTGAGTCTGTGCTATGCCGTCTGTCCGTAGATTTTTTAAAAATACTTTGGACCAGGCGTAAAATTACAGTAATTAACCTAATTAGATGCAGGAGTCTCCGAGCGAGATCACCCTGAGGAGGGTCACTGAAGGAGATAGAGAGTGCATGCTGTGAAAGCTAGCACGAACCAGGGCCCGATGCAGCCGTGCTCGGGGAGGCAGTGCTCCCTGAGTACCTCATGAAAGCCTTGCGTGGAAAAGTGTGCTACCACGGAGCACCCAATAAGGCAGCTCTCCCCAGGAACCTCCTGCTGATGCTTTTCGATTAACCCAAGGAGAGCTTCGTGGAGATCTCCAAGGATGATTTCTGTTCTATCCCCATATATAGAGATCCCTCCTTTTCACACAGTTAAGATTCCTGTTATATTAAGAATAAAAGTTAACATGGTTAAAGCACTTACCGACTGCTCCTTCCCCTGATTCAGGGTCCGGGTTAATGGCCGGGGAGGGTTGTTGGGGGATCTCCGTGACGGTGATGAATAGATCCTGGCTGTCGGGGAAACCAGCGTTGTAAGCGCTCTCGCCTGCCTCGTCCTCCACAAACCCTTCCTCATCTTCCCCGTCCGCGAACATCACCGAGGAACTGGCCGTCGACACTGTCCCATCGTCAGAGTCCATGGTCACTGGTGGGGCAGTGGTGGCAGGCTCCGTAGCGTCCGTTTGCCGCTTTGATTTTTTGGTAGCCTTGTCTGGGGTCCTTGATTTTCACGCGGCGCTGCGTTGCATCCCGCCTGTATCCTCTGTCTCTCATGGCTTTGGAGACCTTCTCGTAGGTCTTCGCATTCCGTTTGTTGGAGCGCAGCTCCGAAAGCACAGACTCCTCGCCCCACACACCGATCAGATCGAAGAGTTCCCAGTCAGTCTATGCTGGGTCCCTCTTTCTATTCACAGATAACATGAACTCCTCTGCTGGAGAGCTCTGCATCGTTGCAGGTGCTGCGGAGCTCGCCCCGATGTCCAGCCAGGACGTCAGATTCAAAGTGCCCAGACAGGAAAAGGAATTCAAATTTTCCCGGGTCATTTCCTGTGTGGCTGGTCAGAGAATCCAAGCTCGGACTGCTGTCCAGAGTGTCAACAGAGTGGTGCACTGTGGGATAGCTCCCGGAGCTACTAAGTTCGATTTGCATCCACACCTAGCCTAATTCGAGCTAGCCATGTCGAATTTAGCGTTACTCCACCTGCCGGGGTGGAGTACCAAATTCGAACTAAAGAGCCCTCT
Organism: Mauremys mutica; assembly: GCF_020497125.1. Classification (NCBI taxonomy): domain Eukaryota; kingdom Metazoa; phylum Chordata; order Testudines; family Geoemydidae; genus Mauremys; species Mauremys mutica. Next base: position 48,711,169 of record NC_059079.1, on the reverse strand, counting down.
AGTTCGAATTACCGTATTGTTCCGAGTATAGGCCGCTCCTGATTATAAGCCGCACCCTTAAAGTTTGGTGCTATTTTAAAAAAATTAAATTTTTAACTTTTTTTAACTTAAAGAAAATCTCAGCCACGGCCGGGACTCAGAGGGCTCTAGGCTGCCCGCTGCGGCGGGGAGCCCAGAGCTCTTTAAATCCCAGCCGCGGCGGGGAATCAGAGCACTCTGGGCTGCCCGCCGCGGCGGGGAGCCCAGAGCCCTTTAAATCCCAGCCGTGGCCGGGACTCAGAGGGCTCTAGGCTGCCCGCCGCGGCGGGGAGCCCAGAGCTCTTTAAATCCCAGCCGCGGCGGGGAATCAGAGCGCTCTGGGCTGCCCGCCGCGGCGGGGAGCCCAGAGCCCTTTAAATCCCAGCCACGGCGGGGACTCAGTGGGCGCGGGGCTGCCCGCCGCGGCGGGAAGCCCAGAGCGCTTTCACTCCCAGCCGCGGCGGGGACTCCGAGCGCTGTGGGCTGCCCGCCGCGGCGGGGAGCCCAGAGCCCTTTAAATCCCAGCCACGGCGGGGAAACAGAGCGCTCTGGGCTGCCCGCCGCGGCGGGAAGCCCAGAGCGCTTTCAATCCCAGCCGCGGCGGGGAATCAGAGCGCTCTGGGCGGCCCGCCGCGGCGGGGAGCCCAGAGCCCTTTAAATCCCAGCCGCGGCGGGGACTCAGAGGGCTCTAGGCTGCCCGCCGCGGCGGGGAGCCCAGAGCGCTTTCAATCCCCGCCGTGGCGGGGACTCAGAGGGCTCTAGGCTGCCCGCTGCGGCGGGGAGCCCAGAGCCCTTTAAATCCCAGCCGCGGCGGGGAATCAGAGGGCTCTGGGCTGTCTGCCGCGGCGGGGAGCCCAGAGCGCTTTCAATCCCAGCCGCGGCGGGGAATCAGAGGGCTCCGGGCTGCCCGCCGCGGCTGGGATTTAAAGGGCTCTGGGCTCCCCGCCGCGGCGGGCAACCCAGAGGGCTCTGAGTCCCGGCCGCGGCTGGGATTTGACGGGCTCTGGGCTCCCCGCCGCGGCGGGCAGCCCAGAGCCCTCTGAGTCCCCGCCGGGGCTGGGATTTAAAGGGCTCTGGGCTCCCCGCCACGGCGGGCAGCCCAGAGCGCTCTGAGTCCCCGCCGTGGCTGGGATTTAAAAGGCTCTGGGCTCCCCGCCACGGCGGGCAGCCCAGAGCCCCCGGAGTCCCCGCCGCGGCTGGGATTTACCGGGCTCGGGGCTCCCCGCCCCGGCGGGCAACCCAGAGCGCTCTGAGTCCCGGCCGCGGCTGGGATTTGAAGGGCTCTGGGCTCCCCGCCGCGGCGTGCAGCCCAGAGCCTTCTGAGTCCCCGCCCCGGCTGGCATTTAAAGGGCTCTGGGCTCCCCGCCGCGGCGGGCAGCCCAGAGCCCTCTGAGTCCCCGCCGCGGCTGGCATTTAAAAGGCTCTGGGCTCCCCGCCACGGCGGGCAGCCCTGAGCCCTCTGAATCCCGGCCGCGGCTGGGATTTAAAGGGCTCTGGGCTCCACGCCGTGGCGTGGAGCCCAGAGCCCTCTGAGTCCCCGCCGCGGCTGGGATTTAAAGGGCTCTGGGCTCCCCGCCACGGCGGGCAGCCCAGAGCCCTCTGAGTCTCCGCCGCGGCTGGGATTTAAAAGGCTCTGGGCTCCCCGCCACGGCGGGCAGCCCAGAGCCCTCTGAGTCCCCGCCGCGGCTGGGATTTAAAGGGCTCTGGGCTCCCCGCTGCGGCGGGCAGCCCAGAGCCCTCTGATTCCCCGCCGCGGCTGGGATTTAAAGGGCTCTGGGCTCCCCGCCGCGGCGGGCAGCCCAGAGCGCTCTGAGTCCCGGCCCCGGCTGGGATTTAAAAGGCTCTGGGCTCCCCGCCACGGCGGGCAGCCCAGAGCGCTCTGAATCCCGGCCGCGGCTGGGATTTAAAAGGCTCTGGGCTCCCCGCCACGACGGGCAGCCCAGAGCGCTCTGATTCCCGGCCGCGGCTGGGATTTTAAGTATTTTTATTGTTTTTTTTTTAAGTTCCTGATTATAGGCCGCACCCCTAATTTAAAGACTTAAATTAGGGGAAAAAAGTGCGGCCTATACTCGGGACAATACGGTAAATGGCTTCCTGGTGTGGACGGTTGAGCGGTTAGTTCGAATTAACGCTGCTAAATTCGAATTAAAGTCCTAGTGTAGACCAGGCCTTAGATTGAAAAGGTGGATTTCAGCGTCAAAAGTTTGCTCTCCTGAAACATGCAGATCAATCTGAAATGAGAAGTTTCAGAAGCTTAAAAGGTTCCATTTGCAAATTTTCCATCTAAAATGCTTGAACTGCTCTTTCTACAAGAGAAGATTCCTTCACTTCTAAGAATAAAAAATTATATTTAGCTTTTTCCTGCATATCCTAGGACTATCATCTTAACAGGTTCCAAAATGCAGTTTCATTATTCTACATTCCAATGCTGCAGGGGTTTGGGGTGCAGGGTGCAGCGGGGAGCTCAGGGCAGCGACCTGGGGGCAGGAAGGGTGCAAGGTGCAGGCAGGGGGCTTAGGGCAGGGAGTTGGGGGGCAGGAGGGGTTTGGGCTCCGGCCCAGTGCCGCTTACCTAAAGCGGCTCTAGGGTGGCAGCAGTGCACACCAAGGCCAGGGCAGGCTCCCTGCCTGCCCTGTCCCCGTCCCCGTGCTGCTCCAGGAAGTGCTGTGGCCTGGAGGGGGGCTGAAGGGCTCCACATGCGCTGCCCTTGCAGTGCCTCCAGGTACCGCCCTCGAAGCTCCCATTGGCTGCAGTTCCCCATTCCTAGCCAATGGGAGCTGCGGGGGGTGGTGCCTTGAGGCACTGCAAGCGCAGCGCATGCGAGCATGCAACACATGGAGCCCTCTGCCTCCTTGCCCAGGGGCCGCAGGGAGTGGAGCCAGCCGCTTCTAAGAGCGTTGCAGGGCCCACAGCGCCACGAGGGGGAAAATCCCATGGGGCAGATCCAAAGCCCTGACGGGCCGGATCCAGCCCGCAGGCCACAGTTTGCCCAACCCTGACCTAGCCCTAAGGCCAGGCCTGTACTTGCATCTCAATTACATGTATACAACCTCAGTTACATGGGATCACATCTGTATAACAGAGCAGAATTTGACTATATAGCTTTATCATCAACCTATGTTGCAAAATAAGATTCACCAAAATTAGTTCCAAGACTTTCTATTGCTAGATTATTCAAAGAGACAATCAAACTCACACAAAAGTCAAGTCAGTGCTAAAAGAAAACCTCCAGAAAAAAACCTTATTGTACTTTCAGTAATCACATGTTCAGCCATTCTGTGCAAACACTGAAGGCTTCTGCAAGGGCTATGTTATTGCAGAGAGTTATCATATAGTCCAGTCATGGACAATAATAAAGGATAGGAGTGACAATACAACAAAAATAGAGAGTTATAGCTTCAGAGGGTGTAAACCAGTGTAGGTCAACTCCATGAAGATTTACACCAGAGGACAATCTGAAGCTCTCAGTCAGATGGCACTTCATAAAGAAACATTTTAGTGACTTACAGCTAGCACATTTTTATTAATTCTTATTAGAGTGGCTTTCACTTGACTGTGAGTAGTTAATCAATAGCTCTGGCTGACTGTTTTTGAATTAAGTGCACTATTATACTATTTTTGAAAAGATACATTAAGTTTTGGTATTCCAGACTAGAACATGCCCAGAGCTGTTGATCTCTTACTTCTTTTTCCTTCACTGTAAACTTGGCACCTCGAGTAAGTTTAGGAAGACTTCAGAATGCATTACGAAAGCCCAAAAAGTTAATTTTCAAAATAAGGGTTAACAGAATCATAGAATCATAGCACTGGAAGGGACCTCGAGAGGTCATCTATTCCAGTCCCCTGCACTCATGGCAGGATTAAATATTATCTACCATTCCTGACGGGTGTTTATCTGGTAATTTTTCTCCTTCCTCCTCACTGCAACCTTTTATGTACTTGAAAACTTATGTCCCCTCTCAGTCTTCTCTTCTCCAGACTAAAACCCAATTTTGAATTATACTGGACAATGACCATTACTTTACACATGTATAGTACTTTCCATCTGAATGTCTCAAAGCACTGTTGCATTGTAGATTTTACTGCATCTATCAGTCCTGGAAAGAAAAGGAAATTTAGATATTTAAATGGTCAGGTTAAACAAGCCACAATTTGGTCTCCATCCCCAGATCCAGGGGCGGCGCTAGGATTTCCGCCGCCCCAAGCAGGGCGGCACGCCACAGGGGGCGCTCTGGCGGTCGCCGGTCCCGCGGCTCCGGTGGACCTCCCGCAGACATGCCTGCGGAGGGTCCGCTGGTCCCGCAGCTATGGTGGACCTCCCACAGGCATGCCTGCGGGAGGTCCACCGGAGCCGCCTGCCGCCCTCCCGCGGGATGCTGCCCCAAGCGCGTGCTTGGCGCGCTGGGATCTGGAGCCAGCCCTGCCCAGATCAGAACTCCTACATGTAGGTTTCTGAACACTAAGAACCAAATCCTTCTTGCCTTATTCATGCAATTACTATCGCCTTACTAGTGTGAGTAAGGCAAGTAAGACTTTTCCCTGGAGGGTCATTAGACACTATTATGTCTTGTTTCATTCAGCTATCTAAACAGCTTACACTTCTTTTTAAAATGCCTGTTTTTTTCTACATCTCATCTTCACGTGCCTGTACAGATGTTTTTCTAAATTGGCTTTTGGATATATATAATTTTTTTAATTATATATCTTATTAGAACTAATGGCTCATGGCTCTTGCAATCCCCCAAGAGTTACTGAAAGACTCAGCAACAGGTGTGAAATTAATCTATCCTAACTGTTGTATACTAGCAGCCTGTTTAGAGCATTAATATTTGTTTGAAATAAGGAACATTAGGTACAGAATGTAAAAAAGGAATAGTAATTCCTTAAAATATGGAAGAAGTTATCCTTCCTTCTGAGTGCAGGACAACACACCATAATGATAATTATTCTGCTAGGCAACAGCTTTGTTATTCATGGATTTAAATTATTTGAACACATCTGCTAATCTAGTCAGGCATCAGTGGAGGATAGCACAGATGCACAAGGCAGGGAGTATCATTCTAAAGAGAATTTTTGTTCTTATCTCCATCTTTTTTATGGTTTGCATGTGACTGCTACACTCTTTCCTGATCTCTATATGCATATGTTCAAAATATCCCCAAAGGATTGATATAAATTCTCATTTTCCCTTAGTTCTTTCCAAAATCCACTATTGACATTGCTGACAGTTCATTATTCAGATAAAAGTTTTGTTTGTCAAGTCACCAAAAACTAAGACTGATTTAAACACTAAAGATTTAAGTAAACAATTCCATTTAAAAAACTCAGCACTCACTCAGCATTGTAGTTTATCTGTATTTTGAATTCACCATTCCATAGCCTGAAAGATGTGTGGTACCTGAGAGCACTGTGCAACATGCTAAAGCATTTACAGATCCTACTGTAAACTCTGTTAAAGAAATTGCCATACATTTCATTTAATTCCCTTAAAATCTTGGTTTTTAAACATTGTTTTTTGTATAAAGATAGCGTGTGTGAAAGGTTTGGTTGGTGCAATAGTTCTGAAAGCTAAAGTCACAGACCAGGTTCAGTATGTGCAAAGTGTATGCTTATGTCATGGGGCCCACTCACCACAAGGGATGCCTCTGCCTGGCCATCCTGGGTATTAGCTCAGCCTGGTGCTGCCCTCCTCAGGCAATGACCTTACCCATCAGCTTTTTTCACCCACTGGGCCCCTCTCACTCCAGGAATCACAGCCTCCTCTTTCTGACTTGGCCCGATAGCCACACCACTACAGGGTTCCTCCTTCTGGGGAAGGGGTGGAACAAAGTCTTTCCAGAACAAATCATCACTGTCCTTTGTCTGGTCTATACCAGGTCCTCAGTAGCTGGTAGGGGAACCCAGGCCCACCTTCTACTCCGGGTTTCAGCTCAGGGGCCCTCTAATCAGCTGCCAAGGTTTGCACTCCTATCTTGCTGCTTTCCCCTGGGCCTTTTCTACCCTTTCTGGTCCTCCCTTTACTCTGGGTTTGCCAACCCAAACTCCCTCCTGCTAGGAGCAACTGTAGGCTGCTTGATGCAAGCCCCACCTTCCCTCACCCAGGGAGTGACTATAGCCCACTTCCCTGCAGTGCCTAGCTCCTGGGCTTTATATAGGCCCCTCCTGTTCCATGCTTATTCAGTCCTTGGTTTCTTTGCAAAGATTGCCCTCGAGATTGAGTTGTGGCAATGGTTGGTCAGAGGTAGACCTGTCCACTAAAAACTGTGTTGTCTTTCCTTTACAAAATTCTTGTTCTATTATGGGACTCCGCAGCATGGACCCAGACAGAATTCCATGCTCTGAGCCTGTGACTATACATCACAAATCTTCACTGGGAAAAGAGGAGGCAGCTGCATAATTACTCCTTGGCTTTTAAAACCTAATATCTAATTAGGAGACAGCATCCACGACTCCTTTCCTTGGGGATGGTGTCTGAGAAGCCCTGTGGTTTGCCACTGACCGACAGCTCTGAAATAGAGCTGTCAACCAGGAACACAGCATTGTTCAGCAGGGTGCTATCTCCATAGCAGCCATTGAAAGTGAAGGAGACATCCACAAGCCAATCCACATGGCTACTATTTTGTGATGGGGGTACTCACAAAGACATTACCTGGTTTATCTCTCGCCCACAGCAGATGCTTGTTGGGTGACATGGTTTGCTGTATCTCTGGGGCTTTGATCTTTGTCTGGGAGAAAGAGGAGCCCCATGATTTATGGAGGTCTCCTCAGGGCAGCTTCTTGTGCGGCTCTACAGATACCCAGTCTACCTTTCTAGAATTTATTTCTCTCACGAGTCCCATTTTCTCTTCCTTGATATCAGCCATAATTAAGCTATGTATGCTACCTTTCAAGGCAACATGCTATACCTTAATGTTTCCTTTTAAATTCTATGTACCATATATTGGATTATTTAGGATATGTAAGTGAAGAATGTTGAATACATTGTTGCTTTCTGTTTATTAGGGGCATGTTGTTCTCATTTCTAAATACTGTTCATTGTTTAGTTTGCTGGCTCATTGTTGTTTTGATAAATATTGTCCAAATACTGGGCTAATAAACTTAAAAATTATTTTAACTATCACAAAAAAGATTCTCAACTACTGGCTTCTATGTGGAGGTGAGTTGCAAAACCCTAAAATTACTTAGGCTTTGTACATAATCCTATTGGTAATTAAATAAAGACAGGGAGAGCCCATTTTCAAGTGTGGATCCCTTAAGACACTCTAATCTTTCATTTAGATATTCAAGCTATCCTTTCTAATTAGAGTGATCAACCTGAGTACATTAAAAGCAAGACTTGGAAGTGCTATTGAGGCATCCAGTCTGAAAACTAGACCACAATCTGGATTCACTTATAATGTATTTAAAATACAGTTGGCCAAAATTTTGTCATTATGTTACATGCAGACTGTTGGAGTTCTTAGTGCAGTTCTAACGCACCTCTTAGCTCTGCACTGCAAACTGTTCGTGTTATTCATAACACCTCAGGATGTTTGCTGAGCATGCAACTATCTGTGACCATTCTCTCCAGCATTGTGTATTTAGCTGACAGGACTAATAGCTTTGAGTAAGTCCAACATCAAAATAGCCACACAGTGTGCCTCCACTGATTTCAGTGCAGTTGCTCCTGATTTACACAAGTGTAAATGAGAGACGAACAATAATCACCATGTCCCACATATTTAAAATGTTTGGCAGCCACTGCTCTCCGCATGGAAAAATTCACATTCATCCTGACTATTAAATGCTGGAGTTTGTTAATGTTAATAGGTTTGTTTAAATGCTTAGTCTGGTAACCTATTAAAACTAGTGCTATCATTTATAACACTGATCCAATTCAAGAACGGCTTGGCCTCTGGGACTAGTGTAGTTTCATTTTGAGACTGAGAAGATATTTTGGTTTGCATAAGGATTGAATAGATCACTGATCTGTCAGGCTACTTTGAGAGAATGCCATTCCCAATCTTCTCTAAGTCAAAATCCATACAGTCAACCAGATCCTGGCCTCTGTCTGTACTGCTGGAGTGGGGCAAAGTAGGTCAACATGGAAAGAAACCCAGCTTAACCAGCTGGAGGGGGATTTTCCCCATGCAAGATAACATTCAGGTAGGGTAGAAGCAGTGCCACCAGCTCTACTTCACTTGGCTGCCTGGCCTTGGCCTCGGTCTCGAGGGCACATCATCAGAGATGCGGCTGGATGAGTGGAGTGTAGCCAGAGAACACGTCTCTGCTCCAGTAACCCCCAGCTGGTGTGAAGGCCCCACAGGCAATAGAACTTCTTTTTCTCTGTCACACTGTTTGTACCAGGCATTAGCACACTTTCCTCAAGTCAAACACTGTGAGAGAGCATGAGGCGACTCACGCAGCTTCTCTCCTAGTCACAATCCCATTTGCAGGCTCACACTGTTCCTGTGCAGGCATCATGCCTGCTGAATGTATATATGTAGCACTAACAGGAGAGTGAACGCACCTTAACAAACTCATCCATACAGAAATCAGCTAATAAGCTTTAAAAATGAAATCAATATTTTACAAAAGTGAATCCTATTGTGTCCTTTGCATCTACATCTCCTCCCTCTTGCCCTCACACCCTCCCGCCCTCACACCCTCCCAGTCTACCTCGCTCTCCCTTGCACACAGACCTATTCAGGTTCCTGCTTTGGCCACGAGATTCTTATTTTCAGCTGCTTCCTCAACTTCTCCTGCTTAGGAGTTCAGTCCTGATCTGGACAGCTCTTGGACACATCTCTATGATTAGAGCCACTCTCAGCTATGTCCCTGTGGTTACAGTCCTCCAGGAGCAAGGCAGAGACAGAGACATGGCATAGAGGGAAATCACCTATGGCCATAGGTAGATTGACACTGGGCAGTTCCTCTTGCCTTCTCTCCAGGGCCATCAGGGCCTATGAGTAACAGCTAGGGAACAGAAGCCAAAGCCAGAGAGATCTTCTCACCTTCCAGGTCAGGAAGGAGCTGGCAGGGTAACCAGAGAATCCTGTCTTACCCCCCTCCAATCCAAAGGTAATGGAGCAGTCAGAACAAGACACTTGGCTAGGGGTGATGCCAGAGCCCCCCCAGGAACAGCAATTCCTGTTACTGAAGCTCATTTCATGCTGTAGCTCATCAGTCTTGATTTCTGGCAATCAGGTCATTTGCTGGCAGTTATGTAAATAAGTCTGTGCATAGTCATTAATATGAAAATTAGTGTATTGAGATTTTTCCAAATAAACTCTTCAGATTTCCGAACCTTTGGTGGTACCTGTTGTGCCCCTCGAGCACCCCACTGAGGAGCCTCCAGCTTCCTCAGGTTAGCTCTGTTCCTCCCTCCCATTGTAGCTGCAGAGACCCCTTATAACCCCTGCTTCTTTACAGCAGATACAAGAGCTGGGTGAAAATTTTTCAGTGAGTAGTAAATTTGCCAAAACATGTATTTGGAGGGGAAATCATAACTATTTGCAAGTTCCACTTGAATTCAGCAAGTAGTTTCAGACGGGGGAAAAAGGGGAAAAATTGGCCAAAACAAACCATTTTAACTATTTCAGAATAGAATGTTCCAACATTTCATTTTTAAACCTTTTTTTTTTTGGACAGTTCATTACAAAATGTAGCTAATTAAAATGGTTGGAGAAAACTCCTGAACACACACATGCAGACGCACACAGATGTAACAAAATGTTTGTTTGTTTCCTCACAACTTCCCCTGTTTTGGGGAGTAAAACCAAAAACAATTTCAATCCAGGTTTGAACTGAACAAAGTTTTTTGGTTTGGCCCCCAAAACAGAAAAATCAATTATCCATTCAGCTCTAATGAATACTTAGAAGCAACTATAAAAGGAGAAAGTGCCATCATCTACAACTGCTGTACACAGTTTGAGATCTGCTGGCTGGTTTTGCCTGTGCAACCTTAATTTGTCCCCTCTGCATACATGTATTACAATATAGTCTTTCATACTATTTTTTCCACAGAACCCTTGCCTCCTTCATTGCATCAGATGGACCAATATGAATCACATTGTGTAGCAAAGGAGGAGGCTCTCATATAATGCACACACAAGGGAGCCAAATTAAAGTTGCACGGGCAGCATTCAGTTTGGTGTTTTCTAACTTGAGAGTGCTTGACTTTGCAACCTTTTAATCCTCAACTTTATACTTCCTAATTTTTTATTGTTTAATTTATTGATGAGAGCAATTAACCTTAAATAAATGTTCATGAATTTCCTTCATTTAATAGAAAGAAAATTTTATACCTGCCCTGCTAACGTAATAAAGCACACATTTGTCGTCCTCACTGTATGTTTTATTGCCATTGTTATCTGTGTGAAGTTCCATCTCACCACTCAGTGCCAAGCTGAACAATATACTGAAAGTAATTAAACTAAACTGTATTCAAACAAAACATGTTTGTTTTGAATGCAATATCAGTTTTACTGCAACTTCTTAATTACAAACCTTTTTGTAACAGTGTAACTGAAAACTGAGGCAGGACTCCATCAGGAAAACTGAAATGAAAGATCCTCATCCCCATCCCCATCCCCAGGGCAATCTGCCTGTGAGCTTTCGGGGACCCCAGGCCTCCAGTTTCTCCAAGAGCTGTCTGGGAAAAAGTCAAGAAATACCATTTCAATTCCCACAACAGGCTTTTGAGACTTGCCCTTCTGCAAAAAAAAAAGTGATCTATTGATTTTTTTTGTCCCAATTTGAAAAATTGAGAACTTTTTTTTTTTGGGTGGGGGGGGGAGGGAAGGAAGTCATCCCATAGGAAGGAATTTGGTTTTCCAGCCACCTCTAATCTTTATCATTCACAGAGTACTATCTGCCATGATAGAGAAGAGGGAATAACAACTGGCTGTAGTGGTTGCAAAAGGGATTATTGTAGAGGCATACAGCCATACACTCCCATTACACTAGCTCTCAGACTAACACACACACCCTGTGCTGCCTACAGTCATCACAGAAGGTATCCTTAACTTAGAACAAATAGTTATAGTTTAAGCAGTGGTGAGCTGCAGCCGGTTCGCACCGGTTCGCGGGAACCGGTTGTTAAATTTAGAAACCCTTTTAGAACCGGTTGTAAAGGGCTTTTAAATTTAACAAAAGCTCCAGCAGCTCCATGCCCTGCCCCCACCCCAGCTCACCTGGCTCCAGCTCTGCCTCTGCCTCCTCCTCTGAAGGCTCCCCCTCCGGGTTTCCCGCCAATCAGCTGTTACGCGGGAAGCCTGGGAGGGCTGAGAAGTAAGCAGCAGCTTCCTGCAGGTGAGCTGGGGCAGGGGGGGCACAAGGAGGGCTGTAGGCGCCGCGCGTCCCCGGCCCCAGCCCCGGCCCCGACTCTGGCCGGGCAGCGCGGCTCCGGGCCGGCCCCAACCCTGACTCTGGCTGGGGGGCGCGGCTCCGGGCCGGCCCCCAGGCCCGACCCCGGGCCGTCCAGCGACTTCGGCTCCCAGCTCTGGGCTGGGCCCCAGTCCTGGGCTGGGCCCCAGTCCAGGGCCAGCCCCCGGTCCCCGACTCTGGCCCGACCCTCAACTCTGGCCTGGCCAGTGGCTCTGGGCCGGCCCCCAGTCCCGACTGCGGGCCGGCCCCCGATTTCGGGCTGGCCAGCGGCTCTGGCCCAGCCCCCAACTCCAGCCCAGCGCCAGCGGCTCCCAGCCCCGACTCTGGGTGGCGCGGCCCCCATCTCCAGGCAGCGCGGTAAGGGGGGCAGGGGGCAGGGAGAGGGTGTTGGATAGAGGGCGGGGGGTGGATTAGGGTTGGGACTGGGGTCGGTCAGAGGGCAGGGAACAGGGGAATTGAATGGGGGCAAGGGTCCTGGGGGTGTGTGGCATTATTGATATAAACTGGGACCATATAGAACATGGTTTGCAACCAAGGTCCTGTAGTGGCACCAAATCTTAGGTAAAAGGGGTCATATAAGGTGTCTAAGACCAGGTTATGGGTTGCTGGTTATGATTATGCTGTCTGTATGTCTGTGTATCATTTTGTAATTGAAGTTATAAGTATTGGCTCTATACTGTCTGTACTTCAAACTTACGCTATGCTTCTGGGTGATGTCCCAGACAAGTTGGTGTTAGCTCTGCCTAGCCTGCTTGATGGCCCATTAAGGACCATCAGCTACACAATTGACCCAGGGAGAGAAGGCAGACACGCCTTGTGACTCAGCAAAGTATGCAGGGACTGGCCCATGTGACTCCAGACTCCATTTTGCTGTAATTTTCCACAGTAAGGACAAAGAGATTCTTACACCTAGAAAAGCCTATATAAGGCTGATGCCTCATCTCCATCTTGTCTTCAATCCTGCTTCTACCTCTGGAGGGACTTTGCTACAAGCTGAAGCTCTACACAAAGGACTGAATGACCCATCCCAGCAGGGGATGTACTCCAGAGACTTGATTTGAACCTGCAGTTTATGCCATCACTGCTGCAAGCCCGAACTAAGAACTTTGCCATTACTGTATGTAATTGATTCCATTTAACCAATTCTAGCTCTCATCTCTACCTTTTTCCCTTTACGAATAAACCTTTAGATTTTAGATTCTAAAGGATTGGCAACAGTGTGATTTGTGGGTAAGATCTGATGTGTATATTGACCTGGGTCTGGGGCTTGGTCCTTTGGGATCGAGAGAACCTTTTTCTTTTATTGGGGTGTTGGTTTTCATAACCATTCATCCCCAGGACGAGTGCCCTGGTGGTGATACTGGGAGACTGGAGTGTCTAAGGAAATTGCTTGTGTGACTTGTGGTTAGCCAGTGGGGTGAAACCGAAGTCCTTTTTGTCTGGCTGGTTTGGTTTGCCTTAGAGGTGGAAAAACCCCAGCCTAGGGCTGTGACTGCCCTGTTTGAGCGATTTGCCCTGAATTGGCACTCTCAGTTGGGTCCCGCCAGAACCGCATCGTCACAGGGGGGCAGTCAAAAAGGACCAGGTGTTGGATGGGGCGGTGGGAGGCAGTCAGGGGCAGAGGTTCCAGGGGCAGTCGGGACAGAGAGAAGGGGTGGTAGGATGGGGCAGGGGTCCCGGGGGGCCATCAGGAATAAGAGGAGGGGTTGGATGGGGCGGCAGGGAGCAGTTAGGGGACAGGGAAGGTGGGTAGATGGGGCAGGGTTCCTGGGGGGCGGGGCAGGAGTCCCGGGGGGCGGGGAGGGCACGACCCCCTCGTGGGGTGAGGAGGAGGGAACCGGTTGTTAATATTTTGGCAGCTCATCACTGAGTTTAAGGGACTGTTGATTACACTACCAGCAGATAACATGGTAAAGAGGGTGCCTATATCTAGATTTGATGAACAGATCTCACTGTTGATGTCCTTATTCACATCCAATTTCACAAATATGTCCTTTTTGGAGAAACAAAACAGTTCACCATTTGAACAAAGACAGAGCTGGTGCTTTGCATAACATAATTTGGCTTCAAACAAGGTTAATCATCTTTCTGCATCCTAGCTGATGTAACACAGTTGAACATTTGTTAAGAAAATGCAGAGTTTAAAATATACAGGTTCGCGCTAAGCTGTTTGTTTTCTGTATTGACAAAAGGTGTAACGAATAAGAGAATGTTCTGTCCTTTAACATTTAGAATGTTTTCATAGGCCCACTTCAGTTAGGTTATCTGGGGAGGGGAGGAAAAAAAGCAGACCTTGCATAACCATCAGGAACAGTACAGCAATCCCAGAATGCTTAGGGAACAGGCTGTTCCCATTTGCATCCTAGATTAAGGTATTTGCCTTTAAAAATTAAAACAAAACAGCCAAATGTCACAAGGTGCTAAAGTCAGGGGGAAAAAGATGGCATAGTGCGTAGCCAGTTTGTTGCATAAATGGATAGTATTTTTATCTTTTCACTAGAACAAATACGCAAATACCCATGTAATAACACCACTGTAAGGGAACGTAGTCCTGGTTTATCTACTTTTTGTTGAGCTTCAGCTCTATTTTTGGAAGCTTTATAAACTGACACGAGTACTTATGTAAAACAAAGAAGAGTGACTGAAAAGCTGAGTGTGATTAGTAGCCAGAGAGTTGCATTTAGTTTATTAAAAAAAAAAATCACACAGACAGAAGATTTCACTTTTATGTGAAAAATCCTTTTTTACAGGGGAAACATATTTTGTTTTCCATTAAGAAGAGAATGTGCACTTGTAATTGCTTTAGCACAATTGTGGGTTAAACAGACTAAATTTGGATACAGGAATCCTTTATTCTGATAACAGAATATCCAAATCCAAATTTAATAGCTTTGGAGTTGGAAAGTACCACCTGACACCCCCCTCTCCCATTTTTGATTTAGAAAGCTTCTCTTAAAAAAAGACTATGCAAGCATTCACATCCACAAGTAATAGTAGTAAATAAAGTGATAGAGGCTTCATGGCCTTTGACAAAAGTCCTGATCCATGTTGTACATAAGTTTTACGATGCTAAGACTTCCTCTCTTCCAGTAGAAGTGCTTGCCACTTTTGCCATATCAATAGGTGCCCCTGTTTAACATACAGTTTCATCTGCTCTTTTGTCGAGAGACTTCTCGGATTAAATATCTGATACATTCAATCATTCTACATAAACAACAAGGAGTCCTTGAGGCACCTTAGAGACTAACAAATATATTTGGGCATAAGCTTTCGTGGACTAAAACCGATTTCATCAAATGCATGGAATGAAAAATACAGTAAGCAGTATAAATATTACAGCACGTGAAAAGATGGGAGTTGCCTTACCAAGTGGTGGGTCAGTGCTAACAAGGACAATTTAGTTAAGGTGGAAGTGGCCTATTCTCAACAGTTGACAAGAAGGGGTGAATATCAAGAGAGGGAAAAGTACTTTTTGTAGTGACCCATCCACTCCCAGTCTTTATTCAGGCCTAATTTGATGGTGTCCAGTTTGCAAATTAATTCCAGTTCTGCAGTTTCTCATTGAAGTCTGTTTCTGAAGGTTTTTTCTTAAAGAATTGCCACATTTAAGTCTGTTATTGAGTGTCCAGGGAGACTGAAGTGTTCTCCTACTGGTTTTTGAATGTTACAATTCTTGATGTCTGATTTGTGTCCATTTATTCTTTTGCATAGAGTCTATCCGGTTTGCCCAATGTACATGACAGAGGGGCATTGCTGGCACATGATGGCATATATCACATTGGTAGATATGCAGGTGAACGAGCCCCTGATGGTGTGGCTGATGTGGTTAGGTCCTATGATGGTGTCGCTTGAATAGATATGCGGACAGAACTGGCAATAGGGTTTGTTGCAGGGATTGGTTCCTGGGTTAGCATTTTTGTTGTGTGGTGTGTAGTTGCTGGTGAGTATTTGCTTCAGGTTGGGGGACTGTCTGTAAGTGAGGACTGGCCTGTTTTCCAAGGTCTGTGAGAGTGAGGGATCATCCTTCAGGATAGATTGTAGATCCTTGATGATGCACTGGAGAGGTTTTAGTTGGGGGGATGTAGGTGACGGCTAGTGGCGTTCTTTTACTTTCTTTGTTGGGCCTGTCCTGTAGTAAGTGACTTCTGGGTACCCTTCTGGCTCTGTCAATCTGTTTCTTCGCTTCACCAGATGGGTACTGTAGTTTTAAGAATACTTGATAGAGATCCTGTAGGTGTTTGTCTCTATGGGAATGGAGCAAACACAGTTGTATCTTACAGCTAGGCTGTAGACAATGGATGGTGTGATGTGGTCTGAATTAAAGCTGAAGGTGTGTAAGTAAGTATAGCGGTTAGTAGGTTTCCAGTATAGGGTGGTGCTGTGACATTATCAGGGATGCTATTCCTGATGGCTTGTAGTCCATCTTTGTGTGGAATGTTGATGTAGAGAGCTTCTACATCCATAGTGGCCTGGATGATGTTTTCTGGAAGATCACCAATGGACTGTAGCTTCCTCAGGAAGTCAGTGGTGTCTCGAAGATAGCTGGGAGTGCAGGGCCTGAGGAGAGACTCCATGTAGCCAGACAATCCTGCTGTCAGGCTGCCAAAGCCTCAGAAGATGGGGCGTCCAGTATTCCCAGGTTTATGGATCTTGGGTAGCAGATAGCAGGGCCGGCTTTAGGAAGTGCGGGGCCCAATTCGAACAGTTTTGACAGGGCCCCGGCAGGGATAACTATATATTAAAAAAAAAAATGTAAAAAACACATGGGGCTTGTACTCACCGGGCGGTGCTCCGAGTCTTCGGCGGCGGGTCCTTCACTCGCTCCAGGTCTTCGGTGGCACTGAAGGACCCGCCGCCGAAGTGCCGCCGAAGACCCGGAGCGCTGCCAGATGAGTAAAAATTAAAAAGGCGCCTCTAGCCAGGGAAGGGATTCTCACTGGGCGCGGGGCCCTCTTAGGCACGGGGGCCCGATTCAGGGGAATTGGTGGAATTGGCCTAAAGCCGGCCCTGGCAGATAGAATACCCCTGCTCAGGGCTCTAGGGGTGTGTCTGTGTAGATTTGTTACTGTGCTTCTTCAGGGAGTTTCTTGAGCAGATGGTGTAAATTTTTTTTGGTAACCCTCAGTGAGATCAGATGGTAATGGCCTGTAGAATGTGGTGTCAGAGAGTTGACTAGCAGCCTCTCGTTCATATTCCGACCTGTTCATGATGACGACAGCACCTCCTTTGTCAGCCTTTTTAATTATAATGTCAGAGTTGTTTCTGAGGCTGTGGATGGCATTGTGTTCTGCACAGTTGAGGTTATGAGGCAAGTGATGCTACTTTTCCACAATTTCAGCCCGTGCACGTCTGCGGAAGCACTCTGTATAGAACTCCAGCCTAAATTTGTTAGTCTCTACAGTGCCACTAGGACTCCTCATTGTTTTTGCTGATACAGACTAACACGGTATAATGGTGCAATGACTCACCCTACGGTGCCTCCTGCTGGTCGTCCAGGGAATTAGCTCTCCAGCCTTTGGCACAGCCTCTGCAGGCCCAAGTCTCGCCTGTCACTGGCCCTGTGTCCCTCCCGGACCCCTTGAGTGCTGCCCTCTGGCAGTACCCCTTCAGCTCTCTGGGTCTCCCTTCCCAGGGGAACCCCCAACCCCCTACCCCCACCTCACCTCAGTTGCTACTGCCAGTCACCATCTAGCACCCACTCACTGGGGCAGACTTCAATCTGTAAAGGCCACTCATCACTGGCAAGGGGGGTTTGGACCTGTTGCCTCTGCCTAACCTTGGGCTGCCCCTCTGCAACCCCAGTACCTGCCTTAGGCCTTCAGCTAGGCTTGCAGCCTGGGTGTTTTCCAGGCTGGAGCTCCCCAAGCCTTCCCTCAGCCCTGCTCCACTCCCAGTACCCTGCTCAGGTCCCTGGTAGCCAAGCCCTTCTCTCTCTACTGGCAGAGAGAGTGTCTCTGTGCTCCTGGCTTGCAGCCTCTTATATGGGCCAGCTGAGCCTGATTGGGGCATGGCCCCAGCTGTTACTGCCTTCCCCAATCAGCCCAGGCTTTGCTTCACAGCCTCAGCCCTATCCCAGGGCTGGCTTTGACCCTTCCAGGGCCGGAAGGGGTGACCACCCTGCTACACACGGCTACCACTCTGAAACCTGTCATTCTACATAGCGCCCTTCAACACAAACAATCCCAGAGTTCTATAATGATATATAGAGAGATTATTTTATCCACCAGTGAAATACAGTCTTCTTGGGTAAAGCACAGCAGCCATTTAACAGTTTTTTGGGGGGAGAGGAGTTGGGGGAGAGTGGGGGGAGGGCAGGGAATGGGAAATGAGGAAACACATGCCAGATCCTAAACCCATGGAAGTCAGTGGAAAGACTCCCATTAACTTCAGTGGCCTTTGGATTAGGGTCTAGAAACAAACCATATATCATTGAAATTACAAGGGGAATTAGGACTTTAGGATGTAATTAACGGCTCTCAAATGAGGCAAGGACTCTGAGGTTAAAGTCCGTGTTTTGACAGAAAATGCCACAAGCTGCGGCAGTTCTATCACTCCTCCAGAAGATGGTGCCATCAGCAGCAGAATACCCTTTGTACCATGCTAGAGCATTAGTTATTAAGCAGTAGTGTTATTGGATCACCACCCATGTGCCCCATCATAGCTGGGCACTGTGCCCCCCAGCCACTATGGCTCACGTTTCCCCAGGTGGCTCTGGTGGCTCATGGTTCAGCTCTTTGGTCAGGTCACTATGAAAGTTAAACCAACCCCAATACCATTTCTGTGGTAGCCAGGTCCAAATTCACAGTCCCAAAACAAACAAAAATAAATGAGTCTTTGCCCCAGCCAAGCTTAGTTCTCAGTCCCTCTCATGTATTATCCACCCACCCTCTGGGTTCGGCTCTCAGATCTCACTCTTCCCCTCAGGTGGAGCACTCTGTGCCATGGCCTGGATTACCAACCAGTCACAGATCCCTGTGAAACCCAAAGAGTCCAGTGTCAGACCTCTAGAGTCTAGGCACGATCAGACTGGCCACAGTCCTATTCAGTTCATGTCTCCAGCCAGGCTTGTCTCCCCAGCTTTGAGCTCTCCTTCCTGCCCATCCTCAACTGAGTGAGCTCTCCCCTTTTTAGCTCCTTCCTACAGTTTCTCCTAACCTCCATCACACCCACTACAGGTTTAGCAGGCAGGGCTGACTGTGCTCACTGCAATTTCTTACCCATTCCAGACCATTTGGGGTTTGTATGCCCCAATCACAAGTAGCATCTCAAGGCCTCGATCAATATCAGGGCCCCGTTGTTCTAGACCAGGGGTAGGCAACCTATGGCACGCGTGCTGAAGGCAGCACGCGAGCTGATTTTCAGTGGCACTCACACTGCCCAGGTCCTTGCCACCGGTCCGGGGGGCTCTGCATTTTAATTTAATTTTAAATGAAGCTTCTTAAACATTTTAAAAACCTTATTTACTTTACATACAACGATAGTTTAGTTATATATTATAGACTTCTAGAAAGAGACCTTCTAAAAACGTTTAAATGCATTACTGGCATGCAAAACCTTAAATTAGAGTGAATAAGCGGCACAGCACTTCTGAAAGGTTGCCGACCCCTGTTCTAGACTTTGCACAAACACATAAGGATGACAGCTCTCTCTGACCTTGGGAGCCTACTTCTGCCATGAAGTCAAGGCAAAAATGCCACCTACTGAATCAACACCATCATCTGTAGCACACTGGTGTTCCTTATAGGTTTCCCATCCAACCTCCTAATTGATCCATCTCTATTTAGCGAATGATATCTAACAGGAGCACAGCACAAGACAGTATAGCTGCAAACACAGAACTATTGGTAGGAAATACTTCATTTACAGACATACCTATGCACCTTAGGACACATGTATCACAGGCAAAAAGACATGATCCAACTCTCTCAAAGCCTTAATCTTATTCTTTCACTTTTTAAATTATTTGTGTAACCGTTCTGCCAGATGGCAGATGGCAGCAACAATGGCCAGGTTCAATAAGCCTATGGGCCTTTTCTAAAAATAAAAGAAATGGATGGCTTGAGCCACCATGCAAAGCCGTATTCCCACTTCTGACTCCAGAAAACTAAAAGGTAACCTCTCTGGTCACAAGTCCAGGTTTGCCTCATCCCCGCCCCCACTCCCAAGCACACAGGAATCCTTTCTAACAAAAGCCTTCGATTGGGGAAAACACAAATATTTACATAAAATAAGCATAGCAAAACCCAAACAGTATAACCCATCCCCACAGTGTGTTAGTTTGCCCCAAGGGTAGAGGGCCAAAATCTCAATACGCACCCACCTAAAGCTCAATTATGAGCCCTGGGTCTAGGGGTGATCAGGGTGGATGCTAGTGGGTGACTCTCCCTAATTGTCCACTTCAATCCAGCAATCCCTGCTACACTAGGTCCCGCTTCACTGCCTCTGGTCCTCCATCACTTCTGGTCCAGTCCAGTCCTGTCCTGTAGCATCAAGTTTGTGCTGCTGTCAATCCAGACCTGCAGAATCTACTCCACCACTGCTGGTCAGGTTACACAGAGTCTGCTCTGCAAAGGATTTCAGATCTCTGGTGGGGAACAAAGAGCGCAACGAGATACCTTAGCAGACTCTTGGCCCCCTGGACAGAGTCCTTGGTCTCTCAGAAGCCTTCAGCTATCCCTCCCTGCCTTGAATTTTGGGCACAATGCCCTTTTAGGTCGGGGGACTCACTTTACCCCAGGCTATACCACTCATAATTTCTCCCTCAACATAAAAAACCCATTTACATCTCATGGATCAGTAACTGGTTAAAAGATAGGTAACAAAGGGAAGGAATAAATGGTTATTTTTCAGAATGGAGAGAGGTAAAGTGGTGTCCCCCAGGGTCTGTACTGGGACATATTCATAAATTATCTGGAAAAAGGGGTAAACAGTGAGGTGGCAAAATTTGCAGATGATACAAAATTACTCAAGATAGTTAAGTCCAAAGCAGACTGCGAAAAACTATAAAGGGATCTCACAAAACTGGGTAACAAAATGCAGATGAAATTCAATGTTGATAAATGCAAAGTAATGCACATTGGAAAAAATAATCCCAACTAGACATATAAAATGATGGGGTCTAGATTATCTAGAGATATCTTGGAATCATTGTGGCCAGTTCTCAGAAAACATCCACTCAATGTACAGCGGCAGTGGAAAAAGCAAACAGAAAGTTGGGAATCATTAAGAAAGGGATAGATAATAAAACAGAAAATATAATTCTGCCTCTATATAAATCCATGGTACGCCCACATCTTGAATACTGCATGCAGATATGGTTGCCTCATCTCAAAAAAGATATATTGGAATCGGAAAAGGTTCAGAAAAGGGCAACAAAAATGATTAGGGGTATAGAACAGCTTCCATCTGAGGAGAGATTAATAAGATTGGGACTTTTCAGCTTGAAAAAGAGATGACTAAAGGGGGTATATGATAAAGGTCTATAAAAATCAGGACTGCTGTGGAGAAAGTAAATAAGGAAGTTTTATTTACTCCTTCTCATAACACAAGAATTGGGGGTCACCAAATGAAATTACTAGGCAACAGGTTTAAAGCAAACAAAAGAAAGTATTTTTTTCACACAACACACAGTCAACCTGTGGAACTCTTTGCCAGAGGATGTTGTGAAGGCCAAGACTATAACAGGGTTAAAAAAAGAACTAGAAAAATTCATGGAGGATAGGTCCATCAGTGGGTATTAACTGGATGGGCAGGGATGGTGTTCCTAGCCTCTGTTTGCCAGAAGGTGGGAATGGGCAACAGGGGATGGATCACTTGATGATTACCTGGTCTGTTCATTCTCTCTGGGGCACCTGGCGTTGGCCACTGTCAGAAGACAGGATACTGGGCTAGATGGACCCTTGGTCTGACCAAGTATGGCCATTCTTATGTTACTTTCCAAAAGCAGAACACAACCAAACTCCAAATAAACCATAAAACATACAGAAATGCACTGGGATAAAATTAAATATGTAAAGCCAAGCCTGCCAGAACTAGCTTTTACCCTTTGTCCCACACTCTCAGGCACATCACACTAGCCTTCTAATTCTGGGGCTAATATTTATTTAATCTATAGAGGCATAGACAGATAAATGATTAGAATTTTGGTTTTTTTAAAGTCAGCTTAGAGAGTTTTCTTTCCTGAGGCTCTTACAATTGCAATTGAATAAAACATAAACAATTCAAAGGCAGAAGCATAGGGGGGAAGAGTCAGAATCTTCAGTCATCCAGTGACAGAAGGGTAAGGGAAAGAAAGAGGCAGGATTTAGCTAACAGAAGAGGAAAAATGCTTAGAGCACAGTACGAGGAACTGATGCCCACATGCAGCTATTTACAAGTGCATTAGTTTGCAGAGTAGGAGGGAGTCTTCCCTGATTCAGAACTAGATTTATATCTACTCATCCATAACTATTTTGCTTCTATAATAATTTCCACTCCCAAACATAGACATTGCTCTCTTTAAAGGACTAGAATTGTGTGGATTTAGTGTTGTGAAAAGAGGAGATTTTTAGCTCTGGCTAGACCCACACATAGGCTGTGGTGAGAGCAGTGCCATTTTCCTCACACAAATCTGCCAATAAGCTTCAGTCCTGACCTGTAACACTTTCATCATTTCCTGGATTTCTCTTCAAGAGACTGTCAATTGTGGGGAAGTTTTGTAATGGGAACAAACATCCACTGGAATAAGGGACTGGAATAAGACTACTACAGTCATTTCCACATGCTACATAGCCAAAGGAAAAAATTCTCCTCTCTAATTTGTCGCATGGATCTGTATTGCATATACTGCACTCTTCAGTGTGTCTAGCCTGGGAATTCCATTGGTGCAAAGAGGGCAGAATCTGCCACTGAGAGTGACAATAGCAAAAATTTTGACCTCCATGTGTGAAAGGTAAACTCATTAAGGGCCTGATCCAGCTCTCATTTAAGTCAAAGGCCAAACTCCTACTGACTTCAGTGGTGCAGGTTCAAGACTAAGACATTCTATCACCTGCCTCTTTTCTTGACCCCCCCTTAATAATGGGCTAAAAGTCATACAAATACACTGAAGTCGAGAGAAACGTGGAGAAAAAGATTTGGAGTTAAGTTTGCAGTTAGCCTAAACCACCACTTCTTCGTGGATTTGAAAGGTGTTGTGTCAGCATTCACCAGTGGTGAATTAGAACTAACTGGGACAAATGATTTTTTCTCAATTACACAAATGAAACTCCTAGAGTCACCAAAATCCAGTTCCCACAGAAGTCAAGAGGAGTTGCCCCTGTGTAACTGAGCATAAACTGTGGCCCATAATATGCTGACATTTTGGAGAGATTTAACAGAAAAATAGTGACTAACCGTGCAGACTTGAAAACCAGAAATACTGCACACAGCAAGTTTCCACACTCTGCTACATCAGTGCAGCTGACCGCTGGTATTCAGCTCCAGTCCAGGGCTTCTCTGCCAATCAATAAACAATTAATTATCTGGTGGTTTTCAGATTGGACTAATGTCTAGTAAGAGAAGAAGTAGGCCACGGTTAAGATGCCAACTCATTTTCCCCTTTGTAACTGGTATGTGTTTCATCTTTGGAGATGCATTCAGATTCCACAGAAATGTAAGACTATTTTGCCACCCCGGCCTAGGAAAGATAGAAATCAGGGAAAGAGAATAGTTTCTAACAATAAGAGTTGGTGCCACTAAAATAGTCTGTTCATTGAGCACAGAGATAAATATTATTCTTTCTCCGAACATCTTACTTGAGAAGCCAGATTTGGGATGTTTTACATGTTACAATAAAAGAGTTTGCTAGCAATATGTTAACTAGCAGAGGGTGTCCTGGTGTAAACTAGTACTTTTTCTCCCTCTATGTATATATCTCCACAGCATTTGGATATAGAACTCATTTGAGCTTCTGTTCTTTGAACTGTAGCTTGCATTGTGCTGAACTGTACGAGATGTTTCTCTGAGGAACAATGCCCAGCAGAGCCAAACTGATTTCTTTCATGGTGATCAGTTAGATTAAAAGTTGAGTTCCCCAAAATAAGTGTAAATATAACGGAACCTAGAATTCCTCAGAACTCCTACTCCAATTTCAGAATGCACATATATCAAAGCTGTCAAAAGGTATGTGGCTGGTACTGGAATAAATTCAATTTTTCTTCTAACTCTTTAATACTTTTATTTAATAAGAATGCTTTTTCAGTTATCCCCATTTTATTTTCCGTGCAGTAAGTTTCCTAAACTTTACCAAGCTGCTCTGAATGGCTTTTGTATCCTGTAGCTCATAATCTGATTTGGGCCTTATCTACACTAGATTGTTATGGGAATCTCTCATTACTGCATTACCACAGGTGGAGCCATGCCAGTTGTAACAATGGGGGCGCACTAATGCAAACAAGATGCACCAATTTCTACCAGTATTATCCAAAGCTGTTCTGAGCAGGATTAGATGACATGGTGGGTATCAATGTCAGTGCCTTGTTTATGTGAGTATTCCAAGGAGTGAGGCTGAGTCAATGGGAGATTGCCAAAGTGCAGCGTAGACACAGCCTGTTTGATTTACAGAGCTGTGCTGAGCTGACTGGACTCCAAACATTTTCATCCTCACATTAGAGTCAAAGGTCAGTATCCCTGTGAATCCTGCAAATGACGCTGATGGTAGCCTGCCAACAGTGGTTGAGAAGCTTGCAAAATTCTGAAGTACTAGTGCCTCACCAGCATATGTGAAACTCTTACAGGTGACAACACAGTCCACTGGGGATTAGGGATGGGCAAACCTGTTTGATTTGAAACTGCCCTAGGCCTTACCCCAGTTAGAACCTATTCCAAGGGTCAAAGTAATCCATGTGAGAGGTTTCTTCTCTCTCACTGAACACCAACATCTTAATAAGCTTTGGTTAAGCATCTACAATTTGGGGTCTTATCCAAATCAAACCTATGAACCTTCTGTTGTTTGCTCAACCCATGAAAATACACTGTTGACAACCATAGAAGTGGCTTGCAGGGAACAGCTGAGATATTCCCAGGCATCTGCCAAACAGTACAGTTGGCTCTAGTTTGGTATATGGAAAGTCTCAGCATTTTGTCTTGTTTTTATTGTGAACGGCTTTATTGCTTTTTTTTCCCAATTAACTATAAAAATGGAAGTGCCTGTTAAGCAAGACTCTTATCAGCTGTTTAATCTCTAAGCATGTGGGGGGTGAATAAATAGTGATGCAGAAATTATGCAAACTGGAAATAAGATTAGAGATATTTTAAAAATTACTCTAAAACTCTACCTTAACTATATAGATTAAAATAGAAATATATAGACTGTATTATAGAAGAACTAACATGAGTTTAATTTAAGATTGCATTGTGCTAATGGTATGCGTTACAATAAAAATACTGCTATTTTGTTTTTGAGATGGAAGCTATACAAAATGTTTCCTTGTATTTTCTTACTGTAATATTAAGCTTTTATGTAAGGTGACTTACTTGTTTGCATGCTGATCTATATTCTCCATCTGTGTATTACAATGGCTGATGAAATAAACGATACTGAAGGTGGTAGGAGGCATGCTGCAATAATCATAGGTCAGGAACCTTACAATTTGAGCTCTATTCTATGTTGGTAGAGGGAGAAAAAGTACTGGTTTGTACCAGGACACCCTCTGCTGGTTAAGATATTGTGGGAGGTAGCACATGAATCCTGAAATTGTAGCTAAAGATTGAGGCATAGGGATAAACTATTACAGCTGCAGGCACCGGCAGTAATTTGCACAATTGATTGGCAAATGGCAGAGTTATGAAAGCATATGGAAGACACGCCTGCTAGGTTTGGCACTCTGTCCTACTCTAGTGGCAGCTGAGACCTCTGAATCTTAATACCTGAGCCTGGCCCTCTAATGCATGAGCTAAAAGACCCAGGTCTGCGAGCCATAGCAGGCTCATCAATCTTTAGTTGGCCTTGCCACCATTAGTGGGGGACAGAGTGCCACACCCTGCAGGCATGGCTTACATCTATATGTTCATAATGCTTATGAGGGGAAAAAATTAGTTCAAGTTATCACTGAGATAAAATCTACCATGTATTGTACACTCAAACTTTCCATCTTTCTTTTGTAAGGGAATTTGAATCTGGCTTTAGAATCCTCCTCTATTTTTTCTAATGGGCTGTGCACACTCAAAAGAATTGGCTTCTTGGAAAACAAAACGTTTTTAGCATATAGGTTGTTATAAAAATGAATTTCCAATGTATAGAACTGAACATAAACCTGTTGCCTAACCCTCACCAGGTACTAGAGACAATTAGCCCCTTCCTATGCCAAGTCCCCTAAAAGACTTTCAGGCAAATATTAGAACAAGAACAAGCACAGGTTGTACAAACATTTCCAAGTGCAAAACTTTTTGCAACACTGGAACTGTAACCTTTTAGTCCCAAAGGAATAATGTTAGGAATGCAGATGGTTCAGCAGCGATCCTGGTACATCTTCTCCTTACCAAGGGTAAACTGATGAGAAATATGAGGCATTGCTTAGCTTAGCTGGCATTTTTAAAATGAATGGTAGAACACTAGCGAGACAATGCCAGACTACTTTCAGACTGCCAAAAGTGCAGTAGCAAATCTTATTTTGTTAGCACTATTGTTGTTAAGATATTAATCCAGTAATAGAAATGAATTAATGTGCTTAGCCCTTTTCAAGGTATATTTTCCTTTTGCAGGCTGGGGTGGGGCCACGGGGGTAACTTTATAAGCACAGCAGCTAGACCCCCTTGCACTATTACTACCTATTATCTTTCTCTCCGTGTCGGATAATAAGCCAAGTCATTGATCCTACACTTCTGTCTTCAAATGTGCAGGGCATTCAAGCTCTGTGCATGCACACACAACAGCCCCCACCCCACCCCACCCCAAAAAAAGAGCTCTCCAACTTGCTGGAATCTGCAGTCAGGCAGTTGCAGGAACCAGACCGGTTTTTTGCAAGAGAAGACTGCATAAAGCAAAAGGGAACACTGCGTCAGCACTGTACTCAGTGTAAAAGCCTTTTAAGGACGTGACAGGGGAGTGTGCTTTGGTGTGCTTCCCCACAAGCAAATCAGCGTGCTCAGGAGGTATAACCGAAACCCAACCCATTCCCCTACTGCCTTCTATAAAGAGAGGCTGCCTTTCTCGCTCTTCAAGTTCAACTTCTGAGTGAAGGAAAGGCTGCTGCAGTGGCTGGCGGATCAGCGA
Source organism: Mauremys mutica (assembly GCF_020497125.1). Lineage (NCBI taxonomy): Eukaryota > Metazoa > Chordata > Testudines > Geoemydidae > Mauremys > Mauremys mutica. The sequence continues at coordinate 48,684,552 of NC_059079.1, read as the reverse complement.
TAGACCCTGGGATAAAACAAAAGAAGTATGCAAAGTGCAATCTTCTTTGCTTTTCAGCACAACTGTGGACAAATGGAGAAAACTCCCAGCAGCTGCCAAAACGAGGAGAAGAAAGGAAAGATGAAGAGAACTATGTGAGTTTATATATTTATAGCAGGTCTAATTCATATAAAGAGCCACCCTTTGCTTTCAGAACAATGATTCAAACTAGGGAGGTTGCATCTCAGTAGGGAAAAAAGAGAAACTATATTATTCCTTAAGCTATTTGACAGAGTTGACTTTTTAAAAAAATCACTTTGGGTGCAATATGTGAGTAGTGCAAGAGAGGGTTAATTTATGTATTTGATGTCATCAGGAGTTTTTAAAAATGGAGAAATATCTCCACTGCAAAAACCCTGATGTGCAAAAAATCTTGTATTTGCTGAACTAGTCCTTTGATGAGAAATGTAACTGTCAGTGGCAGTTCAGAAAGAATGTAGATCTTGTGCAGAAATGGTTTATTTCAGTTCATGTTTGAGTGGTAAAAATGTAAGCACATTTTCTCCCCATTTGTTGTTCACGTAGCAAGCGGTGCAATTTTGCATTGGATTGGTGTCTTCAAATGGCTCTGTCATTTAAACTTTTTTACAGGGTTTGCTGCTTGCCAAAGCAAAACAAAAACAAAAAAATGTGAAAATCTTTCATTATTATATTTATAATGAATATTCTGTTTGCACTGTCTGGATAAGACATGATATTTACAATGTAAGGGACAAAATTATTCTGCAATTCCCGTTTCATATAGAGACTAGTGGAGATGATTTTGTGCTGCAGCTCCTGCAGTTTAATCTCGCCTGTTCTACAGATTTTACCATGTGGCCCTAAACTGGAGTATCTTCCACACTGAAAATATATTCTTTTAGATTGGGGAAGATCCAGTTTTTGGCTCTTCCAAAAATTAGGCAGGAAGAGATTAAATCTCCAAATCCATATTGATGCACAATTGAAGAGGGTTTTCTAAATATCTGAGCACCCGGAGGCCCCCGCCCAATAGTTTTCACTCAGCTAAAACTCCCATTGAGCACAGACAACCGTAGTGGGTTCCTAGGGGAGAACAGAGGTCAGTGTGCTGTGTTCCTCACATACAGAAGCAGACGTCTGGTTATGAAATTCATAGATGCCTTAGTTACAATTAGTCACTTTCCAGTCCCTGTGAGCTCTCTCTTGCTCCAGTCAGTGGGGAAAAAACTGCTGTTGACTGAAATAGAAGGATTGGGTCCTATTTTTTTGAAATAGAAAAAGATTTGGGGCTTAATCGCACAGTTATTAAGCAGGCAAAACTACCATCAACTTCAAGGGCAATTTTGCATTCTCTTTATAGACTGCAGGATTAGTCCCATCTCTGGTCAAAATGTGCAAAGCTGGAAGGATAGTTTCAGTTAACTCATTTTAATGTATTTCCCCCCCTCTTCCTCTGTCTCTTCTAGCATTAAGGACTGGAAAACAAGGTTGAGCTATTTCCTGCAGAACTCTTCCACTTCTACAAAAACAAAGTCCAACAAAAAAGGAAAGCAACATACTTACTTCAGGTAACTTAAATATACAGATTTCACTCAAATGAATCTCAAATATTTTAACATGCAAGGAACAGAAATATATGCCATGCAAGCTAACTAATGTTCTCCGTCCTTTTATATAGACCTTCTCCTGAAGAAGCCCAGCTGTGGTCAGAAGCTTTTGATGAACTTCTAGCTAATAAATGTAAGTCAGCCTGAAAAGAGTAACAAATCAATGTAAAAATAGAAACATGTTATGGTCTTGCTGTAGGTTTTTGTAATAGAAAAGGCTACTTCAGATAAGAATAAGCAATGGTTTTCCATGTACATCAGGATTATGAATTGCCCTTTGAACCTCATGCATGCAGCTTGATCTTGGTCTCAGACACTTCTATTTTAAACAACACAAAGCCCCACTTCATAAAAAGTATGTTCTTTATCAAAGATTTGTATGCACTTAGAAATCCACTCCAAGACAAATCTTTGTTCCAGTGCTATTAGAAATATACACATTAAGCCACTGTGGGCTTGATCCTGCAATGGAGTCAATGAGAGTTGAATCCTCTGTGGGTTTTACAGCCGCTCTGCAAAGAAAACCACTTAATTGCTGAACCAAAAAAAAAATTATATCAGCATTTAATAATCAACTTTGAGTCACTCTTTCCATTGCAAATGTCTTCCAGCGATTTATAGCTCTGTTGTAAATATTTACTCCAGTCTAAAGGTTAATATACTAGAACTCAGATCTGGAGAGAAACTGTATAATGAAGAGTTTTGTTTTATGGTTGTTGGGTTTTTTGTTTTGTTTTGGTAAACCTAGCCATATGTTAAAGGAAGTATGCTGACTTTACGTGGTTTTCATTTTTTGCACTTTTCCTTCAAAAATAGCTTCAGTTATTCAAAAAGAAAGTCTGGCAAACTGTGGGAGCCTAAATATATACTTTATATACATATACATAGGCAATTATTGAAAGTGTCCTGACAGCTCTGAAAGAAATACGAACACTGAGAGCAGATATATTTTTGGTAGGGAAAGACTATTGCTAAATGCAAGATTCCTGGAATATTTTCACCTCATACATTTCTCCCTTTTCTTGCTCCCCAGATGGTCTTGCAGCTTTTCGAGCTTTTTTGAAATCAGAGTTCTGCGAGGAGAACATCGATTTCTGGCTGGCCTGTGAGGACTTCAAGAAAATCAAGTCACCTCAGAAGCTGATATCCAAGGCTAAAAAGATCTACAATGAATTCATTGAAAAAGAAGCTCCCAAAGAGGTAAAAAAGCTCTCTGAAATTCCCACCCCCACGTCCACCATGGGCCCATGTTTTGAAATTTTGTTGCCCAAAATGCATTTATGCCCCTGAAAGCTGATTATTAACATCCAGATATTACCTTGATATCATAATTTATTTATCCCAGTTTCCCATGTTGGAAAATTGGGCCAGCAGTATTTTCACAGAGATTCTGGATCAGATCTTCAGCCTGGGTACATCAGCAAAAGTCATTAAAGTCTACAATGTATTTAAAGAGCATCAGCATTGAAATACGATTGTCATCATTTGAGTCTTTTCAGTTGCCCTGTAGTGCAATACATTATAGAAAATGTTCCTCATTACAAAACTATGGATTTTATCTTGCTTTCTTCTGAAGGAGGAGGCCTTCAGGAGCTTCACTGGGAGCTTTGTCTGCCTCAAGGCTGCAGTATTAGGCCCTTAGTGTTAATGAAATCTCACTTTTATCTAACTTGTCTATGGTATTTGCTTGAGGTGAACACTCTCAGTAACACATTCCCGCATTCTATTTCAGATAAACATAGACTTTCAAACCAAGAACATGATTGCCCAGAATATCCAAGAAGCAACACACACTTGCTTCAGTGCTGCACAGAAGAGAGTCTACAGCTTGATGGAGAATAACGCGTACCCACGATTTTTGGAGTCTGAATTCTATCAAGAACTGTGTAAAAAGTCACAGATTACCAGGGAGCCTCAAGGGACATGAACTCTGGAGGGAAGTGAAGTGGAAAATTCTGTTTCACCTGCTAAGGAAGAAGGCCATGTGTCCTAGCAGCTCCATAATCTGAAAGACTGAAATCCTGAATGTACAGAAGGTTTGCCCAGATGTAGTGGGAAAAAATGGACAGAAATATAGCCTAAGCTGGTTTACAGTTGAGTGGTAAACAGTGATGTTAGAGGCCTAGGAATGGAGCCAGGAAAGCTGCTGGCCAGTGTCCAGGGATGATGCATTTTCCATCAGTGAACAGTGCAGAGAGAAGGTATTTCCATGCATTATCATAGCACTGTACATTGTCAGACTCCTTTTGTCACACTGAGAGCATTGATACTGTAGGTCAGATAAGATCTGCCTCTTTTAAGAGTAAACAAGCTCTGAGGCAGCACAGTGTAATCAAACATTTCTGGGAATTTGGACAGCTTTGAATAATTGATTGCATTTTTTTTTCCTAAACAACTGGTGGTATGTTATCACTCACTCACTTCTTAATACTGGTTCAGCTAACTAAAAATTTCCCAGCAGCAAATAGATGCATCAGTCTTCCATGTGACACTAAACACTGTCACTGTATAACGCACAGAGATAAAGAGTGATACATTACACCTCTTTGGAGCAGAAGATGCTGAGTAGCTAACTACACTATCCAGGGCCAAATTCTGTCAGTGGGGCTGCATGCAGTGAAAGTAAGGGCAGAATCTGGCCCATAGCAAACAGGAGCTGTATAATACTATGTTATGTAGACTAAGGCAGTGTTGAACACTCCTATTTATGCCAGGAATGCCACAAATCCTGTCCTGAGGACAGCAAAACTTCAGGGAAGTGGTCTTTGAATTTTTTTTTTTAATAATAAATTATTTTGGTACAAGATTTCTCTGAGTATATATTTTTTTGCTTCCTAACAACTTGTCTTGCCTATACTCCATATATTAAAAATAAATAAATTAAATCATAGAATATCAGGGTTGGAAAGGACCTCAGGAGGTCATCTAGTCCAACCCACTGCTCAAAGCAGGACCAATCCCCAACTAAATCATCCCAGCCAGGGCTTTGTCAAGCCTGACCTTAAAAACCTCTAAGAAAGGAGATTCCACCACCTCCCTAGGTAACCCATTCCAGTGCTTCACCACCCTCCTAGTGAAAAAGTTTTTCCTAATATCCAACCTAAACCTCCCCCACTGCAACTTGAGACCATTACTCTTTGTTCTGTCATCAGGTACCACTGAGAACAGTCTAGATCCATCCTCTTTGGAACCCCCTTTCAGGTAGTTGAAAGCAGCTATCAAATCCCCCCTCATTCTTCTCTTCTGCAGACTAAACAATCCCAGTTCCATCAGCCTCTCCTCATAAGTCACGTGCTCCAGCCCACTAATCATTTTTGTTGCCCTCCGCTGGACTCTTTCCAATTTTTCCACATCCAATCTAGCTACACAAGATACTATCCAGCAATGGTCAGATAGGCAGGGGAGAACATATTGGGAATGGGTGCTATTCTATAGCAACCGTTCCATTCCAAGTGGGATCTTAACTCCTAGTACTCGATAAGACTAGCATAAAGCTCTTAGGATAAGAACTGGCAGTGTCCCCAAAACAAAAAAAAAGGCAGGCAGGCATGCAAGCTTGATTAGTGCAAAGAAAAGCCTCCCAAAGTTTGCAAGACCAAGGAAAGCTTAAAAAACAGTGGAGAAATAAAGCACGCAAAAGAGAAAATGATACTCCTCCCACCAGCCTTAGCTGAAACAACTGGTAGGCAATGTGCCCCACAGATGAGGCACACATATCGCTGGACATGGCCACAAATCTCACAGATGGATTTGCCAGTTAGAAAAGACCAGTCTGTTTCCATTTTTTAAATGGATCACACACCTTTACTTATTGGGGCTGGAGGAGAAACAGGTAACAGCATTATTCCTCCATCAGGTCAGATGAGTCTGCACTTGAAAAATTAGTACCCGCATTTTAGCAACAGCACAGCTGCAAGTCTGCTACTTCAGACAAGGCCTAAGGGATCTGACCCCCAGATCATGAAAACCTGCTCAGAGCAGGCTTAAGTGACAGAGGTAAAAACACATCAGCTTTGGGTAGGCCAGTATTTACATTGTTGCTAGCAGCAATACAGCTGTACGAGTGTTGTCAGGTGGGTACTAATTTTTTCTAGTATTGACAAAGTAGTCAGTGGAGTCGACAAAAATATCACACACACGCACAATGAGCAACAGCAATTTTGTCGGCAGGAGAGCGCTCCTGCCAACAAAATGAGGTTCACACCAGCACTTTTCGTCGGTAAAACTTCTGTCGTGCAAAGTTTCAGAAAGTTCAATGAATAGAAGATTGTTGAGGGCAGAATAAATCTGGACAAGAAGAAGAAGTTTGGAGATAAATGTGAGAAGGGAAGGACAGGCAGTAGAAACAAATGAAACTGAGCAGCATATTCAGAAGTCTTGAGGTCTTTCTGAGTGTAGCCTTCATTAATTTGAGATCTACCATTCTCTCACTAGAAGGGAAAAACTTACAATGGCAGCAGGCCATAAAAGAGACCCAGTCTGGGAATATTTTAATTAATTTCCTCTACCTGTGGTTCAGACAGGCTTGCGTGCAAAATGCAAACAGTGCAACAAAGAAATGCAAGGCCTGGCTGCCCAAATGAAACAACATCTTGAGAAGTGTTCCTTCTCAGGAGAAAGCTGTGTTGAAGACAATGAAAGGAACATGTCTGAACATTCAGGATCTTCAGGTTGGTAACAACCAACAAGAATGCACTTTTATGTAGAAATCCATGATTAAATCGAGTCCTGACTAGTGATATAAATCATGATTTAAATCAAATCCACCCTGGTGTACCCACATTACAAAACCTTTAGTAAAATAGTTGGGTCTCATACACACACACTCTCCCTCCCTCCCTCCAACTGCTGCTGTACCGGTCTGCTGTGGGAATCCAACAGTACCTATTCAACAGTTCCTAGAACAACCCCATTGGACAGAGAGCAATGTGGACATTAGTAAAGTATGGCAATACCTAAAGGGCATTCTGGGAGATTGCTATTAACATCCTCATATCCCTTGAGAAATAATTGAATTTATTCTTTTGATGCCTAAAAAGTTACCATGTTGGGCGACACATGTCCTGCACTCTGGGCATCCCTACAATAACAATAATTACAATTGGCACTTTTATATCAGTATCCAAGGGCAACAGATACCCTGCTCTGCTCATTCCTTTCACAAGTAGCTGAATAGTTAACTCTCCCTCCTTCCCCAAGCAATGCTCCAACTAACAAAGAAAGACTCCCACTGCACACAACCTCTTCTCCAAATGCCTAGGAGGGGGGGAAAAAGGGCTTTGGAGCATCTGTGAACATGGTTAGCCGCTCCAGGCTGGGCAGATCAAGTGTGAGCACCCTCTGGAGTAGAAGGGCCTCGACAGAGAATGCCTTCTCTGCAGTTTACAGGTAGTTTACTGCCTAGCCTAGCACAAGGAGACAGATAGCCAGTTCCCAAACTATTCACTTCCAATTCTACTTAGGAACTCAACATCACAAGCAAAATCATAGGATGAGCTTAGTGGAGACAAGGCGGTGCTCTGCTCTGCAAGCAGATTTATTTACTGAATTCCTGGTGTTGCAGGATTGACTGGCTGCAAAGGGCTGAGAATGGCAGTAGGAGGAATTCTACAGGGAATGAGACCTTCTAGACTGCCAGACCTGGGAGAGGTGGTCTTAAAGCTGGAGCGCTCTTGGGCTATTGCAACCTTTCCATTATTGCTTTGTTTAGGTGCCTTCAAGCTGGCCTGCATCACATTGAGCACTCATTTTGTGCTAGAAGCATAAGCAATGACTGCAGGAATAAAGTGATGCTGGGGACCCAGGTCTTAGCAATCTTAAATGAGGGAGAGGAGACCTGTTACTATCCTTATAGCAGAGTTGTGAGACTTGTGATGAAATCCTGAAAATATTTGGTGGTTTTTATTTTTTAAAAGGTCCAACTCCTGGAGACAACTGACTCGGTGAGAATCTCAGCTTTTATTTTACAGCTGTGGAGAGCTTGAAAATGTGACTCAAAACAGATCCTATAGGTTCAAAAACCAGAAGGTAAATAAAAAGCCCCCAAATTTGTTATTTTTAAAGAGTCTCATTAATTTTAAGCCAACCTCATGATTTTTTAAAATGTTTGGGTTTGGCACCACTAGAGCTTGACCTGATATTGGAGCACCAGTCAACCTGTATCAGTAACCAGGTTGTGGGTGCTTGAGCCTAGAGGTTGGGACAGGAGTCAGGAAGCAGAGAGCAGATGCCAGAGCCACAGGTCACAGACAGAGTCAAGAGCTAAGAGTCAGAGGCCAGCATCAAAACCAGAACCAAAGACCAGATGCCAGAACAAAGTGTTAGAGGCCAGGAATTAGAGCCAAGGGTGAGAACCAAGTTACCTGGAGCAAGGTGAGTCAGACTAGACAGGACTAGTATGAGTATACACAAGAGCTATCACAGCTATGAACAAATGCCTGAAATAGTCATGGACCTGCTGCTGGATTTAAGAGCTGCTGCCCTTTCCAACCAATCAGACCGTGTAGCCAATCAGGCAGTCTACTAGAGGCCAGCTGTACGTGTTAGGTTGTCCAAAGACTGGCTCTGCTCAGGCTGTACTTCCTGACAGCGTGGTTCAGAGTTCTGCTTGCCATTGACAAGGGAGTGTTTATACATCTTGGTGATGGGAAGTCTATGGTCTTGAGGTGTATCTGGTCACCTGCAGAGAGGTACGGTCAAAGTTCTAAATATCCCTGAGATAACTAAAAGGGTTTGATTCCAGGTGGAGGGTAGTGTTTCCAACATGGCCAAGTATCCATTAATGATGGTTGGGATTTTAAAAGCAAAGGGATTCAGCCACACATCTTCCATTAATTTATGTGGGTAGACCCTGTGCATGACTTTGAAATTCTCAACTAACACTCATATGTCCATTCTGTGAATTGAAAAGGTTGTGACTCCATCGTGACCCCTGGAACAATTTCTGGAAATTTAAATTGGCTAAAAAAAAGAGGCAAAAAAGAATTAAAATTCAAAAAAGAATTACACATTTTCAGAACTCTAGCTTGTGTGAGAGAAGACAAATAGCAGTCTCTGCTCCATACTCCAGACATTAATGGAGTCTCTATCCCCACAGGGAGACCCCACTTAATCAAAGCTCCTTGTCTTATGAAACCTTACCCTGATTACAACAGCAGGGACAAGTTTAAGTATGGAGCTAGACAACAATAATAGTTTAAATTAGAGTAGTTTGCTGCACAGTATGAATACACCATCCACAAAGCACTCAACTAAACACCCAGCATGCCCTGAACTCCATGTAAAACCCGGGAAGGACTTTCAGGGGACAATTCCTCTTGTGGTTGTTGTAAGTCTTGGTCAGAACTCTGGAGGGGACATTACACAGTTAAACAGCAATACTTATGCCCAATCATAACCAAAGGAGGCCACGCCACTTGGCAAACAAACTTATATTAAGTGTTTTTGCTAGATGTATTTATACTTAGTTGTTGAAAAATATACTGCGTATATTAACAAGCACATTGTTCCACTCGTGCCATTTGAAATCATAAGGCAATGATGTCTTTATAAAAGAGCTTCTAGAGGTGGGGGAATCTACAGACATCCTCCATTTGGGATATTTAAAAAACATACCTATCATTTGGGTATAATGTAAAATAAAAAAATACATAAATAAATAAATTACCCTTCAGAAGTATTTTTATGAGCTTTCAGGATAAGCCATTTCTGGCAAGAGTGACAGTACCAGAGAGGGAGCAGATTCCATCAGAGAAATCCATCCCAACCTTATCTTCATTTTGGTGACAGAAAGTTAACAAGGGTTTCTTCTGAGTCTCCTCCAGCAGATTACTTCTTGGTTCCTCATGGGTCCACATGAACTGTGTGCACGCATGAACAAATGTATAGTGACCTAATTCTAGAGGTTACCATGCCAACAGAAAGGCCCGCTCAATTCTTGACCTTGGAGCAACTGGAATTTTTTAGGAGGCTCTGTGGCAAAATTTGTGGCCAATATTTTTAGAAACATGTCATAAAACGTGAGGCTCATGCAGTTTTGTAGATTCACTCTTCAACACTACCTCTGTGCTTCCTAAAATGGGAGATGATGGTTGACCAGAATCCAAACCTGGGGGAAGATAGCTCCATGCTCTCTCTTTAGTTATGACTTTAAAATGAGGCTCCTTTGTACTGGTAGACAATTTCTCCTGAATATAATCATTAAGATCAGAGTTTCCATAAGCTACAAAGTACACATGGGCAGCAATTATATGATGGTCCCTTAAAAATATTCCCATTCAAGATAAATAGTTATCTCTGTCAATTAGCTTATCTTTCCAAGCCAGCTCTCTGGCTTTGTATTTTAACTGAATATTTTGCTGCATTTCTGCACTACAGATTTAAAACAGACCAAAGTTATGTGGATTCTTGGATCTGATCCTAACTTCAGGCTTTCAGAGGACTCACAGTTAATCTAATATTTATAGGGCTTGGAAAGTCAACTGACCTATATGGAAAATGCACTTATGAGTGGAACTGGGTGTTTATTTAGCTGGTGTGTTTCTTAGACATCCACAGACGTCAAAGGAAAATCAAAATAATGAAAAGAAAGGACATGAAAGAAAGGGGGGCAAAAGAGGGAGGCAAGGAATGGTACTGAATGCTTTCTTTAAAATAGCTCTGAGGCAGGCAAGGATTAACCCTTTCAGTGGCACTGGGCTGAGATGAGGAGGGTCATGACTTGACCCTCTGCACCTAAAGGCAGGAATTAAGAAGCTTGTGCTCCCACACCATTCAGGTATGGTGCAAACTCACAAAACTACATACACAGATTGTGTCAGACACAGGCCTGATCCCTTGGAGAGACTCCCTTTGACTCCAGTGTGCTTTGGATCAGGCCCAAGGCATGCAGGAAGTATCCATTGGGTCCTAGTGTAACTCATGACTGAGTATAATCAAAAGTTTTCTGACCAAGTATTTGCTTATCTTTTTTATTTACTAAGGGCCTAGTCCAGACCAACAACTCCCATTCACTTCAAAGGGCTTTGGAACAGATCTTAGATGTTGCTGCTCATGTACTGTTGTCCTAGGCTGCAGCCTACGTGGCTGATTGATTCAGGACTCTGTTGTAACAAGCAGGCAAGGTACTAACAAGCTTCAACAGGACTTTATTTACAGTGGAAACCTCTTTACCAAGCTGCTGCTGCATCCTCTGTAACTCTCACTCACAGGGGTGGCTCTAGCCATTTCGCCGCCCCAAGCACGGCGGCACCTCCCGGTCGCCAGTCCCGCGGTTCCGGTCGCCGGTCCCGCGGTTCCGGTGGACCTCCCGCAGGCGTGCCTGCGGATGCTCCACCGAAGCCGCGGGACCAGCGGACCCTCCGCAGGCACGCCTGCGGGAGATCCACCGGAGCTGCATGCCACCCTCCCGGCGACCGGCAGAGCGCCCCCCGTGGCATGCCGCCCCAAGCACGCACTTGGCGTGCTGGGGCCTGGAGCCTCCCCTGCTCACTCAGCCTACTCAACTCCTCCCCACTCCTTCCTGTTTCCTGTCCTTTCAGACTCCCAACAGCTAGTGCTCCCAGTTCTAATAATTACAAGCACATTTAAACACCACAGACTCTTCTCTCCTTTAGTTCCATTTGAATCCATCCACCATCAGCAGTAATTTTGCTTTTACTAGTCATCGGGTTTAGGAGAGGACATTACCATCGTCAAATGCAGCAGCTGTGGTAGCATGTAGTTGACCCCGTTGCAACACATTCTAGAGCTCAGAGATGAAAGTGCTGGATCAAGTATGCAATGTAAGTGGGTCATGATGGAAAGTTGAGAAAAATAACACATGTGAACCTGAAGTTCAAAATGAAGGTAGTAAGATTAGCACCAGCTTTATGGAGCTCACAGTGGATGATTTAGTTTACATGATCAAATCTCCCATCGGCTCTCATGCTTTTATCATGTCCCAGGTGTCAATCTGGTTCCAGAATGCTAATGCCTTTATAGCCACATAGGTGGACTGAACCGCTATTGTATCTCCCTGCAAGTTTCCTCAGCTCCTCTTTTTGTCCAGTAGAGAAAAATAAATTGCCTGCAATGGGGCTCTGCAAAGGTTGAGGGCTAGGCTATCCCAGCTAAAAGGTACCAGTGTTGTCCTCACCGTCATGCAAAAATGCTTATGTGGGGAACTCAGACTTGCAGATTGGGAACAAACCTATAATTTGGAAGAATTGGCTGAGCAGGGATATCATATAGGTTTCCCAATTGGTCAATGCTGAGGGCTTTGTCCCTTTTCTAACACTAAAGCAGTGCTATGATCTGACCCTTCAGCAGAGTGGCAGTATTTACAGCTAAGACACTTGCTAACATATCATTTGGCCTGCATAGCCTAAGATTTCCAGTACTGGAAACTTTTAGAAATAATTCACACTCCCCAGGCCAGTGTCGACTATGTATACTTTGTTAATGGCAGGGAACTCTGTTAATCTGGAGTTCTTTGTGAAAGTACGGAAAGGGGATTTATCACATCCCATAAAAATCTCCAGTGGCAGAGCATATTACATAATGTTAAAACTGCCTCTGTGGATCTCAGGCTATGCTTGATGTAACAAAGATTTTATTCAAAATGTTCTGGATGCCACAGAGGTAGCCTTATCCTCTGACATTTGATGGCACTCTATTGAAGAAAAAAGGACCATGATGCATATGTTATGGGACTGTCCCCCAGTCAGGCAGCAGTGGAAAGAGGTGGACACAAGAGTTAAAATAAATGATTTACTTCAGAAGCCAAAAAACTCTGTTAAAAATTATATCCTAGGATATTTATCTGCTAAACTGGGTTTAACTCCACACACAAAGACTTTTTTTCTTGAGGGCTACAGTGATCACCAAGCTCATGATGAGCTAATGCCCACCACAGATCAGTGGTATTCAGACTTGTTTGAGTTAGCTGCCAAAGAAAGAATAGTGTCATGCTGTAGAGATCAGTTATATGAATTTGAAACTACTTGGACTCTTTTTCTAGATACCCTTGGATCAAAAAAAAGAGAGAGAGGAATGACAGACCTCCATTTTAACTAACCATACCTTCCCTTTTCCCTCCCTTCCGTCACCTCCTTCCATCTTCTCCATCTTCTCATATGTCTTATATTATTGTAGCACCACCCAAATATGTTGTGTCTGCATAGTATTGTCTTGTATTTGGGTAGCTTTGACAGGTTGTAAATGGCAAGGACTAGACTCAAACACAGCACCAGCCACTGCTAAACAACCTTCCCCAGATGCCTCTTCTAATATACCTAAACTTGCAGAATTCTCTCCTTTTTTAGTCCTGGATTCCTCCTACTCAAAAACCTGACATGTTGTTCTGGCTTTGTGCATGATGAATATTCAGTAGGGAGTTAAACAAGGCCTCAGATCACCCACCTCAGTGTCTCTAGTAACCTGACATGAGAACTGAACCCACATCCCAAGAGAGAAAAAAGTGTAGAGTAACAGATACTTTTGTCAAAAACTCAATACACTAATAACCCAGTTGACAAACAGCATTTTAGCTATATAATAATACTTTGCACTTCTACAGGGCCCTCCAACCAACAATCAAAAAGTGCTTCTCCTACATTAATAGATTAACTGTCACTGTTTCTCTGTGAGGTATTACTAGCCCCATGAAACAGATGGGAAAACTAAGGCACTGACAGGTTAAGTGACTTGTTCAAGGTAGCACAGCAAATTTGGGATCTGATCCAAAGCCCACAAAGTCAATGAAAAGACTCTCATCAACTTCAGTGGGCATTGAATCAGGCCCTTAAACAGAAGCCCTGGGTCCATCCACCATCTGGTCCATCCCAGCTCTGTAAATTGTTTAGGAGAACTGTTCTTTCAAAACCTTAAAAATAGAAAACCCAGTCAAGCAACAAACTCACTTCAGAAAGTCATGGCTCAGAGAACAGGAATAACATGTTAAGAATAAGAAAGTTGTCAAATTGTTTATGAAAATACTGATCCTTCACTTTTGCCAATGAGCACTTTCCCTGACTCACGTACCTGATACAGTACATTCCGGTCTGGCAAATGTCCATACCCTTGATTTTTAGCTCAAGTAAACACCAAATACTTTTTTTTTTTTTTAATAAAAAGAAGATCAGGCAAATTTGCAGGCAAACACCAATTGCACAATCCTCCTGTCCTGGCCTAGTCCAGAGAGGAAAAATAGGAAGAACATTTGACATTACAGAACAAAAAAAAATCTGATAAGTAAAAAATATAAATATTATTTTACATCATGTGCCTGACCAAGTATAGCAGATCTATGAAGTAAACAAGATACTTCCTGTCCTGTACTTTAGGATTTCTCTGGACACTGTGTGTTAAGAGCTTTCATACCATGCAATATTTAAAATGAGAAAACAAGAAAAAGTACCTATTTTTTTTTAGGCATTTATTGTTTGTGCTGGATTCACAGCCCTGGGTACTGAGCCTCTGTATTTATCTATAAAATAGGTGAAACATGGATAGTGGTAGTGAAAACCTCCCCACATTCTCTTATGTATTTAAAGCGCCCACTGCAGCAGTATTTCTGCAGTTTCAACGTAACTTGAGGGACCAGCGCTGGCAGTGCTTTTGCTGAGCTTGCCAACAAGGTGGCAGATTGTGATGGCGATTTGTAAATATGATATGGGCATCTGCACTTTAGGAATAGGGCTGACACCATGCTCCTTTGCACATAGGCAATTAATAGCCACCAGAGAAAAAAAACAGTTTGACTGTCAACAGTTCTGGGTGCATTAATACTACAAAAGGAGACTAACAAACAGAAGAGACTTCAGAGGAGACAAGACAGAAATGTTAAAGGACTAGAGAGACCGACCTTTCAGGAAAGATTCAAAGAACTTGCAGACGATACAAAACTACTCAAGACAGTTCAGTCTCAGGCAGACTGCGAAATGCTACAAAAGGATCTCTCAAAACTGGCTGATTGGGCAACAAAATGGCAGATGAAATGCAATGTTAAGAAATGCACATTGGAAAACATAATCCCAATTAAACATATAAAATGATGGGGTCTAAATTAACTGTTACCACTCAAGAAAGATCTTGGAGTCATTGTGGATAGTTCTCTGAAAACATCCGCTCAATGTGCAGTGGCAGTCAAAAAAGCTAACAGAATGTTAGGAATCATCAAGAAAGGGATAGATAATAAGACAGAAGATATTATACTGCCTCTGTATAAATCCATGGTACACCCACATCTTGAATACTAAGTGCAGATGTGGTCGCCCTATCTCAAAAAAGATATATTGGAATTGGAAAAGGTTCAGAAAAGGGCAACAAAAATGATTAGAGGTATGTAATGGCTGCCGTATGAGGAGCAATTAATAAGACTGGGACTTTTGAGCCTGGAAAAGAGACTACTAAGGGAGGATATGATAGAGGTCTATAAAATCATGACTGGGGTGGAGAAAGTAAATAAAGAAGTATTATTTACTCCTTCTCATAACACAAAAATTAGGGGGCACCAAGTGAAATTAATAGGCAGCAGGTTTAAAACAAACAAAGGAAGTATTTTTTCACACAGCGCACAGTCAACCTGTGGGACTCTTTGCCAGAGGATGTTTTGAAGGCCAAGACTATAACAGGGTTCAAAAAAGAACTAGGTAAATTCATGGAGGATAGGTCCATCAATGGCTATTAGTCAGGATGGGCAGGGATGGTGTCCCTAGCCTCTGTTTGCCAAAAGCTGGGAATGGACAACAGGGGATCTTGATGATTACCTGGTTTGTTCCCACTTGATGATTACCTAGTCTGTTCATTCTCTCTGGGGCACCTTGCATTGGCCACTGTTGGAAGACAGAATATTGAGCTAGATGGACCTTTGGTCTGACCCAGTATGGCCATTCTTATGTTCTTAACTAAACTCAGATCACCACCTGGTATAAATTGGCATAGCTAAACTGAATGTTGCTATACCAATTTACACTATCTGGGAATCTCAATTTTGTGCAGCTTAGCTAATAAACAATGAAGGGTGGGATTATTATTATTATTATTATTTGTATTGCATGGACCAAGACCCTGTTGTGCTAGGTGATGTACAAGAACAGAACTAAAAGAAGGTCTCTGCCCCAAAGAGCTTATAATGTAATTATTTAATAGTAATAATTGTAAAGTATTTGAAGGGGCCACATACTAGGGACGGAGAGGGATATAGCTCGGAGCAAAGGTATAAACTGGACAAAAAAGAAGAAAAGATGCTGAACAGGAAAATGTCTTTCTGTGAATGAAATTTGTTAGATTGGGAAGCTATTTCCCAAGAAAAATAGGGGAAGACCCATCACTTAGGACAGTTAAAACTAAACTGGCCAAAGTATACGGGGAACAATCATGCTTGAGTAAAGGGACCAGACTAGATGTACAACAATTATGTATTGGAATCATATTAATCAGAAATGACGTAGGGTTTCAACCGGCAACCCAGAAATGAAAGACTCATGTCCTATTACTACATAAAGCAACATTAAAAATATATAATTAAATATAAGCTGAGAAAAATAAAGATCTGTTAACCAAGATTTTTTCCATTAGCCAATAGGAAATGACTAATCATGACTCAAATCGTAAACCAAGTAGTAACACAACTTGCAATAACAGCTGAAGGCTCTCACAGACTCCTCAGAGGAAATACTTCTTTAGGAGTGTGCAGAAGTGACAAGAGCCTTAGAATGTCATTTAGATAAGATGAGGGTTTGGCCAGTTACTAGCAGTGTCAGGAGGAGGAGTTGGGAGGGAATCCAAATGCAAATAGAAACAAGGTGCACAAGGATATGACTGTTGCCGAGAACCACATGGGATGAATAGCAGGCACACAGCTTTTGTGCTGTGTGCACAAGGGTAGGGTGGATTAAGTGTCTCTGATGAAGCACTGGGTGCGGCAAATTGTTTGATAGCAGATTAGCAGAAGAAAGGAAAGATCCCTGAAGTGAAGCTTGTTCAGGGCCTGCTCTTGAGTGTAGCAGCACAAAGCAACCGTAGAACAGGGATGCAATCCACCTGCAACCCCCACATGACCAGTGAGTCCAGAACTGTCCAGACTACTTAAAACCTGAGGAGCTCAAGCCCAAGACAGGGCAGGTGCAGCCTGGCTAGGAAATGTGCTGAATCAGCAGAAGCCAAGTTTCCTGGGGAACTTCTGCCAGGAGGACACCAATAAGTGCCCGCCAGAGTTTAAAACAATCTTCCTCCACAGCCGAATCCACTCACTCCATGTGCACTCCCTTAAGATGAATCCCTTTCCACCAGTGCAACTGCCCCCACTGACTCAGAACGTGCAGTTTGTGCTTGTGGGACTGATCCTGGCCCAGGGACTATTTTCTAGAAAAAGTCACTTGCTTGTGTAAGTCACATAACCACAGACATAAAGACAGGGTTATGTTAATAGCCTTTTCCCCAAAACAGACCCATCTGAATGTTTTTAAATCTTGATAAGCCATTAACATGAAGTCTCTTCCTAATAGGTCTCGCATGAAAGGTCTTGAGAAACATCACCAGCTGGACAACAGCTGTTTTGATGCATCCTTCCAAATCCACTTCTAACAGGCTGTGGCTGATAACACACAGCGTTACAGTGTACGGACCTGAAATGTGCACTTCACACACTTTAAATTTCCTCTGCTCCTTACAGCAGCTGAGGTAACACAACAACTTACAGTACCTTTTGATCAGCTGCCTTTATAACCAGCCTTGCATTCTGGAGCCCCTTGAGTTAGGAAAATAGGATTCAAAGATACCATAAAAAGAGGCAAAAATCATGATGGAAAGTGATTATAATTATGGTGACTTGCATTTCTATAATAATCCCAAAGTGCTATTTTAAGACCAAGATCTTTTGATCTCTACTCTGCTTCCTGTAAATCAAACTCTTGACAGAGTAAAAAGCCTTGGCAGCAGGTGGACTCATAAAAACAATTTTAGCTGCTGGGGATTTCTTCCGTAACAGGCTGTGCCGCAACATTACTAGGATACTTGCTTAACAAGGCTTGATTGTATGGTAACTTGTTGTGGGTGGCTACACTATGGAAAGAGAGCCGGGTTTCGAAATGGTTTCACAAAAGGATTGAAAGGTGGCTCCTGTCTAAACCAGCTGTGAACTTTGGTCACTGCTTGAGAAGCACCAAACCTTGTTCAAAGCCATCTTCGCAAGTTTGTGGAGCATGCTTTTTTGAAAACGGTTCGGAATATAGTTTGGCCCTCTTCCTAACAGCAGCTGGAACAGGTTCAGTTTGGATCTGTCCTTGAGATTCAGCCACTGAAACAGTTTTCAAACAGCTCGCTTTCTGATGTAGACATGGTCAGATATATAAGGAAAGTTGAACTAACCAACCTGAAGGATCGAAAACTTTGGCATCAGTCATACTTTCTTCTTTATGCTCCTCATTCCTAAAACTCTGCTTCACCTTTCCTCTGCTTCACCTTTCCTAAAACTCTGCTTCACCTTTTTAGCACATCATAAGTCTGTTTGTAATGAATGATATCATCCCAGAGGTTCACACCACCAAAGTGTGGCAACTCCTTCCTAGTCAATCAATCCAGAAAGATTACATAACAAGAAATTGTTTACTCGGCCATCAGGATACTTTGTTTGAAATGTTCAAGGCCTGTAGGAGCAACACTATATTTGCAAGTGCTAGATACGCCCACAGAAAGTGTGATCATTAAAGTGCACAAACAGGGAAGGAATTCTGCAGTGAGATGAAACTAGTAATTAAAGAACAGAAAATAGCTAGCTGGTTTAACACAGTTAATGGTTTGGCATTACAGCTCACAGTGACGGTTTACTGAAGCACAGCACTCCCACATACCTTAATGTTCACATGTAGATCTGAGGTCAGAATGTGTTCCTAAAATAAGGCTGTATCCACACTAGTAATCTGCCCTCATTTCAACCACCAATATAACTGCACCAGTGTGATCCCTTAGATCATTCTACTTTAGGAATACCATATAATGGGGACTATACAGGCAAAGCACTCCCAGAGTAGATGCAGCTTATACTGGAAAAGCTGTGCTTTTACAGATATAGCTTATTCCATCACCCCTAAATAAATCAAGTTTACTGGCAAAAGTACAGTTCAACAGCACCTGGATTAGGGCTTCTACCAGCACATCTGTGTCAGTCACACCTCTTCACATGCCTGACCACTAAAGCTATGCCAGCAGAAGTCTAATATAGACAAGGCCTTGGTGTAGTCTTGACAGGCAAAGCTACTCCGTGCCAGGATTTTCACAGCGTCATTTCCCCCACTTTCAGAGAAAGTTAAATTGTGCCAAAGTCCAAATTATGGTGTTCTAAGGTTTACCCCATCTGCCAAGCAGTTTAGACAGCTGCAGCTAAACCAAAGTCTGTCCACCAATGGCTGAAATCACCAGAGCAGACAAGGCCTATGTTAAAAGCTAGCTGTCAGCTGAGAGGTACAAAACCTAACAAAAACAAGGAGAATGCTACTTATAGCAAATAAAATAAAAATCCATAACCATATTTCTAAGTAATGTATCAGGCTAAATACATCCCTGCTGCAAATCCGCTGCCTGCAATCAAGTTACAATATAAAAAAATTGCTGTTATCTATCTTTTTTGAACACCACCAAATGGTAAAATTTCCTGAAGAGGATTGGGGCCAGTCCAGCATGCTCAGGCATTTAGGGTATTTAATATAGAAGTTTAGTTTTAACTTAGCTCATCACCTATCTTATCTTACTGAGGATTTATTATAGGACATTCATCTTCCTCCTGACTGTCATTCATAACATGCTCTGCCCTGGAATAGACAAATGACTTGTAGAGAAAAATAAGTGAACCCTAATAGTAACCAAGGCTGTTACTGATCTAAGCTCTGTTATCAGGCAGTTACCAAAGTTATATTTTGACTAGGGCTAAACAAACTGCTTCAGTTTAAAGAAAGAACTGATCTGAACTTTTACCCAAAACTCAAGCCCAACCCAAACCTTTGTTGAGGTTAAAAAAAATGTTTACTTAGGTCTTTGATTTGTTGCTTAGGACAGGTGTATGTATTTTAATTCTCATACACCTTCTAGTTTAATCTGGGAGTGGAGATCTGGCTTTATGAGATGTATTAGTTATTATTCCAACTGGGATGAAGAAAGAAAGTATCAGAATCTCACCAGAATTATATATCTGAGTCTGTTGGGTCTGCAGAAATGTCCTGAGTTTAGAGAGTTGGTTGTTTATCTGCACCAACCCAATTAACTGTTGTTTATTATTTATATACTCTGAATTGGTCCTTATTCAACCACTGTTTTCCAGTAGTTGACATAGCTTCACTACTTAAAGTCCCCCAAAAAGCCATAATTTGCACTGGTCAAACTAAACTCAGGCAGGAATAAATATGCTCAACAAGTGAAAATCACATTTTCCTTGTCTATACTGGGGGTTTGCAGCTATCCTAGTGGCAGATCATCAGTGGCTGAATCTCAAGTACAGACAAGGCTGTACAGCCATGCCAAAAGTGTGTTAGATGACACACACAAAAATATGAGGTCACTGCTCCAAGAAACTCAGTCTCTGAAGTAAAGCTTATACTTATTAGAGTTCATGCATCAGTAACTCTGAGATACTCATGAGAACAGGTTTTACATCGGAAACAGCTCTGAGATTTAATTTCTCTGTTTTGTTGCATTGTCATCCACTAGTGGAGCAGGTGTCCCCAGCTCTGTAATACTGGCCTGGCTTTTCTTTCATTAATCCTGTTGTAGTGGCTGTATGCATATGAACTTCTTAAAGGAGACGCCTCACATTCTAAGCATCCATGAAGGGCCCAGCTGTTAGGGAAACAGCTGTGCACAGTTCAATGCTACCCTTGGTAGCACAATAATCCCAACTCCTAGAACTATGGGCCAAATCCTCAAAAGTGCTGGAACTCCCCTTGAGTTTCCCACTTCCCAACATTTGGCCTTATTTTTGCTGATTTTGGCAAGCTAACTTGTTACTGCTCCAGGCTTATTGCTGGTTTTAACAGCCGCAATAAGCCACAACATGATGTGCGTTAAATAAACTTAAATACCAAAAATGTAATTATTGGGCCAATGTTCAGTTAACAGTATCACTTCTATAAACCTAAAACCAAAAGAAACATAACCACAAATGAAGGGAGGAATCTATAGAAAACAATTGCTTTTAAACAAACATTCCCCTGGTGGGTTTGAAACACAAATATTCAGGCTCTAAAAACCTGAAAAAAAAAACTGATTGTAAGCAATACTGAAAATGACAATTGATTTTGCTCAAGCTGAGGCCTGGACTACACACATTGTACTGGTATACCTTTTAGTTAGGGATGTGAGTTTTCATTGAAATAGTTATACAGGTACAATTATAGCAATACAATTGTGCACGCAGACAAGAAAAGAAAGGCAAACAATGAAACAAAGAGTAACTTGTTACAAGTAAATTGTTTTTAAACATCTTCCCTTTTTAGTAATAATCAAAGCAGTTATTAGAAAGAGAAATGTGTTTGGTTACAACATATGAGGCCAGATCCTCAACTAGTGTAAATTTGTATAGTTCCATTGATAGGATCTGACCAAGGATTTTAAGTTAACTGTATCCAAAAAGGGATTTTTCAAAGCTGAACATTAAGCCCCTGTCTTCACTATAAAAAAAAAAGTTTCTTCACTCGAGTGAGCGAACTCAATTTAAAATCCTAGGGAGAATAAGGCAGTTTGTAATTTTCACGTGAGTTGTCAGGTCAAGGTAAGAATGTGCCTTTCCCCGCCTCCCCGCCCCCCCACTCTCTCTCTCTCTCTCTCTCTCTCTTCTCCTCCTCTGCCCCCTTAAGTGAAGACAAGGGCTAGGGCCTCTCTCCTACAATGTGATCTGTGCAGGTGTTATTAAGAATGTGGTGTAAACATGTCCATAGTCCCAGGGCCGGCTCCAGGCACCAGCATTCCAAGCTGGTGCTTGGGGCGGCACTCTGCAAGGGGCGGCAGTCTCTGTTGTTTTGCCCCCAAGCAGCGCACCGAATTGCCGCCGCGGACAGCGGGGGCAGTCCGGGCGCCGTTAGGGCGGCAGGCGCGTTTCCGCAGTGAGGGCAATTCGGCTGAAGCTTCTATGTTTAGCTGTCTGGGGCGGCTTCAGCTAAAAATAGAAGCTGCCGCCGAATTGCCGCCGCCGCGGAAACGAGCCTGCCGCCCTAAGGGCACACGGACTGCCCCCGCCAGCAGTGCGCTGCTTGGGGCGGCAAAAACTGTAGAGCCGGCCCTGCATAGTCCTATATGGAGCTCCACTGAAGTCAGTGTGGCTTTCTATGGGTACAAGGGTTCACCCAACTAGGTATGATAGCAGCAGTGTTCTTTGTCAAAGTTAAGTGAAGAAACTGGTAACGGGAGGAAGGGATAGGCCTGACATACATGAAGAGGAAACCAACCCTCTCTCCTGGCCTGTCTTCTATCACAATACTGATTGCCTAATACTCTTTCTTCCAATATTTCTTCCAATGTATGATCAGGTGTTTTATTTATTAGTGATTCCTTAAGTGTACACAATGCTGTGGACAAAATGTCCTAAAGTCATGACTCTAAATGCCAGAAATTATGCACTGTGCCCTTCTTCCATAATTCTTGGTATTCTTGGAGGTTTGTTGTTTTTAAAAATCAATCAATCAATCAATCATCCCTGAATTAAGTTCATTTCCCTTTCAGACTGCTTGAAAAACATACTTGTGGATATTCCCCTCCTTTCTGTACCTCTGAAACTGCCTTCAAAAGTTCTAAATGTGATAACACACAGTTCTGCTGCTATCACAGCTGGACTCTGCAGTTGGAGACGGGGGACAAGAGCATCTTCCCGTATATGGGAGCAGTTGTGAGTGTTCCTACGGCTGAAAATTTTTGAGGAACAGGAGGCCGCATCCTCTCCCATGATCAGATGGTCACAAGTAGAGTCCAAGAATGTATGGCACAGCATACACAGGCTACTGTGGCCATAGCACTATCTCAGCTTCCCATGGACCATGATTACAGAGGCAGCCTCTTCATTAGGGCCTCTTTCGCTCTGTGACCATTACATCCCCAGGTTATTACTAACCTTTCCACCTTGCACCATCCAACACTAATCATTAGAACTGATAGAAAATTAGAATTTCCATTTTCTTTAAAAATTGATTTTGTGGAAACTGCATGTTCTGACAAAGAAACATTGACCTAAAATTCCTGACCAGCTTTAGTGATAACTCTGCTGCAACCAAATTAATCATTAGATCCTCCCATTTTCTTTTTTTGATTCTGATGTACAGCATTAGAGGGTGGAAGCTCTGTAGTAGCCTTCTGAGATGAGGCAACTCTCCCTCATAAATTACTACTTCATCAATTTATCTTCCATGCTGCACAATCACTCCATCAGACGTCAGTATTAGGTGGATGTTCAGGTAGGGTGAAATCTGCTCTATCCACAAGAAGATGCAGTGAAGGGGCAGTCCGTGCACAGAATGGGGAGGGGGTGGAGAGGTGAAGGGGCAAGTTCCAGGGATATTGGGGATCAGTATAAGCACAGACTGCTCCTCTACTCCAGGCCACTCCTATTCACAGCCTTCCACACTGGCCTATGTGGGGCTAGTGCAGTGGGAAGGGGGTGCACAGGTCCCCAGAGTCTCATAACTTTCAGATCCTCTTTTTAGATGATAAATGGCAAAAACTTTCTTTTTACCTTTTCAGATCATCTTCAAATGATCCCCTCAGGTTGGGGATCTGTCAAATGCATTTCTCTGTAAAGTGCCATGGACTTTGATGGCACAGTATAAATAAAATATATTGTGGCTAACCTTAGATTAATTAAAGAACTTTTATTACAATAATGATGACTATGCAAAAACCTTCCTTGTTTCTCAAATTCAACAGCAAATTAGCTCTGTCAATCCTGACGACAGTTCTGATCCTGATCCCACAGGTTTTGTTAGATTTTTGAAACCAGGATGGTTGGCATAAAGGTTGGCAATTACATAAAAGTAACCAGGCATAAGACATTTTTCATCCGAATCCAGGTGCTAGAATCTCCTTCTTGGTTATTAAACCAAAGAAAACCTCAGAAGGCCAAGCCGGGCTTGGACAATTGATTACGGCCATGTCCACACTAGCACTTATGTTGGCAAAACTTTTGTTGCTCAGAAGTATTAAAAAACCCACACTCCTGAGCAACATAAGTTTTGCTGGCATAAGCACTTGTGTGCACAGCATTAAATCAGTGGTAGACACTCTCCCATCAGCATAACGCACCTACATGAGCGATCTTACAGTATTGGTACAGCTGTGCCGCTGTAAGCTTGCTAGTGTAGACATGGGTTAAGGCTTCAGTTTACTGAAGTAAAGACATTTTAATTAATTCCATGTTCCTGTTAAACATTAGTGCTTGTCTACATGGGAGAATTGAATGGAGCAGCTATAGAGGAATAAGTCGTTCTGCAATAGAACCCCTTCAGAACATGCTTATTCTGGAATAAGTGCACATTTTTTCTGATTTCAAAGTGGAAGTAGAGTTAGGCCAGTGCTGAGTGCTAGCATGCTAAAAATAGCTGTGTGAACATCACAGCACTAGCGGCTGCTCGGGCTAGCCACCTGAGCACGGACCCAGAGGGCAGGGTGGGCTTGAGCTTGGGGGCTAGCCTGAGCCTCCATTGGGGCCTCAACATCCATACAGCTATTTTTAGTGCTCTAGCGTGAGCCCCCCTAACACAAATCTGCCTCCCCAGGCTGGAAAGCTCACTCCCAGCTGCAGAGTAGACACACCCAAAGGGTGAACTCAGAGTCAGTGCTCATTTTCCACTTGAGAGAGAGGAATCGGAATTCCCATGAAAAGTCTGGGAATATAGTCTGCAAACTACACCCAGCCTTAGAACCTGCCTCCCAGGGCACCCCCGTGGACAGTCATCCCCCCTTGATGGTTCTCTCCCACCTCCCCTTTCCCAGTGGAACCAAGCTCACCTATGTGATAGTTCCCAATGGAGCTCTTGCTACACCTGACAGTACCCAACCCTATTGAGAGACAAAAGGCGCAGGAACAGAAGTTCATGCATTTTATGTAGCATGAATGATTTCCACTCTCATCTCTAGTGTTATTTCTGCCAGGTCACCCAGGGCAGCATTCCCAAACAGCAGATGTCTCTCTCCCCTTACCATTATCTATACAGTAGGGACTAGCCCCAACCATATGGTGAATATAAAGGTACTTGCTGGGCGCCTGCAGAAAAAGGGCACAAGGATGGGAGCAGGGAACTCAAATTTGACCCCTTTGGGGGGGGGGGCGGCACAGATGTTCACTGCCCTCCCTCCCCACCCCGGCCCCAGGAGGAGCTCGATCTTCCCTGCCTCCATAGCCCCAGGGGGCCAGAAAAGTTCTGTTCACCTGAAAATTACTGAGGGAGGAGAGGGGGCGAGCCTCTGCTTGCCCTCTCTGCGCATGCCCCTGGGTGGGATCATCCCACATTAGCAGTGCTGCCTGCCATGCCTGCAGCTTGAGGCCTTTCAGGCCCTTCTTGCATAACTGCTCCACCCCACAGAAAGAGAGGGGAGGAGCACAAGACCCAAGTAATCAGGATCTTCAATCTATTGTTCTGCAGCTATAGAAACCAATAGCAGGTTGCAGCAAAGCTGACACGCTTCCCGCAGCACGTAGTGGGGCTGTAATTAGGGATATAAAGCTTTACTTTTATCTGAACTGGTTGAAACTCCTGTCCTTCTCTCTCTCATCTTGACACTGCTGATAAATCAATATAATTGCAATGCACAAATAATGCCCTTTTAGCTACTATGCACAAATGGCAGCTGTTTGAGAAAGTTAAAGATCTTAGCTATTTAAAAAGTCACCAAGATATATGTTGGTGTCATTAGGCACTAACAACTAAGCACAAAATCTTTTTTTATGGTTTTGTGGAATTTACAGGCACATTATTAACTACAATTGTCCAAGTGCAAAGAGGGAAAAAAGGGGGAGTGAAATGGCAGCAGAGAAGGAAGAAAGAAATAAGATGTAATTCACACGATGTCAAAGCTAATGGGAAAGATCAGAAAGATAAGAAACATAGATGATATGCACTACCATTATCATATAGTCCTAAGGTTAACAACATATTTTGTGTAACAGACATTTGTGTTCTGAAGCATCAAAGCATGCACTTGCATTTCCTTAACGTTATGGTTACTCGTATGCTAAAGTAAATTAAAGTTATCACATTGAACAGGGGCAGCAGGTTTATATAATGTCTGGTGGTGCCCAGAATCGGTCCAAGTCCCCCCCCACACACACACACACACCTGCCTAAGGCTCTGGGAGGGAGTCTGGGATGCAGGCTCTGGGCTGGGGAAGGGGATTGGGGTGCAGGAGAGTGTGAGGGGTGCAGCCCTTATCTCGGGCAGCTCCTGAAAGCGTCCCGCACCCCGCTCTGGCAGCAGCTACTAGGCGGGGGGCTGGAGGGGTCTCCACGCGCCGCTGCCCGCAGGCACCTCCCACGCAGCTCCCATTGGCCACATTTGACAGAGTTAGTGCTCAGGGTGGAGGCAGTGTGTGGAGACTATCCCTTCCCCTTTCCCCCCATGCCGGCCGCTTCCAGAAGTGGAGCGGGTGGGCAGGAAGCTGCCTTAGCCTTGTTGCACTGCCTGTGGTGGCGGTGGGGGCCCCAGGCCCTTTTAAATTGCCCGGGGGCAGCAGGCAGGGCCAGGGGATGCTCCGGGGGAGGTGCGCAGGGGCGGCAGGCGGGATCGGGAGAGAGACCCGGTCCTGAACTTTGGTGGAGCTGGGACCCCGTGCTCTCATATTGGTGGAGCACGGGCACCACAAGCCCAAAGAACTCGCCGCCCCTGACAATGAATGGGGCATAGATAGCACAGTGGGAAGCAGTTTAAGTAGAGATCAAAACAGCAGTAACTAAACTAAACTGCAAGAATGATATGAAGAGCTACAAGAATGATTTGAGGTCTGTAAAACATACCCTACAGTGAGAGGCTTAACTTTTTCTTTGATGAACTAAATAGTATAGCCATGGCTGGACAGGGTGGACTGGTGCTCTCAGGTTGTACTGAGAACTGTCGGTGCTTGGCTAGCTTGTTTCACATACTGACGGTTAACTGTCATTTGTGCAGTCTGGAAGGAATTTTCCCCCCAGTCAGATTGGGTTATTTTTTCAATCTTCCTTTGGAGTGTGAGGTGCGGCTTGCTTGCCAGGATTGCTTGGTAGGGTGGCCATCGCACTCACATGTTCCCAGAATACTGGATGTTAAGGTACTTCCAAGAACGGCAGGGCATGCCCCCACTGGCATGATTTCACACAGACCACACCTCACCAGGAGGAGGAGCAGGGGGGCACCATTTTGAAGAGCATGCCGGCCTGTCCTTGCCAGCGTGACCTAACACACAGGGTGTGGGTGAAAGCGTGCCAGTGAAGGACAAAGGAGCATGCTCTTCAAAATAGCATCCCCAGGGGCGGCTCCAGGCCCCAGCACGCCAAGCGCGTGCTTGGGGCGGCATGCCGCGGGGGGCACTCTCCCAGTCGCCGGGAGGGCGGCAGGAGTCTCCGGTGGACCTCCCACAGGTGTGCCTGCGGAGGGTCCACTGGTGCCGCGGCTTCGGTGGAGCATCCACAGGCACGTCTGCGGGAGGTCCACCGGAGCCGCGGGACCGGCGACTGGCACAGCGCCCCCCGCAGCATGCTGCCGTGCTTGGGGCGGCGAAATGGCTAGAGCCGCCCCTGAGCATCCCTCAGCCAATATCAGACAAAACCAAGTCAAATTTTGTCTCAGTACTGGCAGAGGGCAACCCCTCCAAAAGAGGATTGTCTGGTTCAAAACCAGATGAGTGGCTTTCGTATCACCTGGGTATAGCACCTTGATGAATTGCAGGCGCCAGGGCTTTGGCGTACTTCAGTCCCTCCTGTTCTCTGCCTGTGGCACATAATAGTCTAGTGTTCTGTGGAATGTAATACCTTGGTCTAATTTCAGTTGTTGGGTTTAGTGTGCGGGTTCTGAGAGGTGTTGGTGGCCTGTGATGTACAGGTGGTCAGACTAATGATCTGGTGGACCCTTCTGGCCTTAAAATTCTATAACTCTATGAAACTGGAATCTAAGTGACTTTATCATAGTCCACAAGTGCCTGCATGGGAAAGAGCTGTATGATAATAGCTGGCTCATCAATCTATCAAAAAAAGGCATAAAGAGATACAATGGATGGAAGCTGAAGCTAGACAAATTCAGGCTCTATATTGCCTGTGTTCTGCAGGAGTTCAGACAAGATCACAGGGGTCCCTCCTGAATGTAAAATCTATAAGTAAACTCTTTATAGGTCATATCATGTTTGCCTGCAGGTTTGTACAACACCTAAAACAATGGGGCCCTGATCCTAACTGGAGTCTTTGACTGCTATAACATTACAAACACCAACTAGCTCACTGACACCAGCTCTCAAGCCGCTCTTCTCTCCATCTCTAAGCAAGCAGAAATACAAGCTAGAACATCAGTTGCAACAATGCATTGTCTCTTTCTTTGTTCCGACACACACCTAGCCTGTAGGAATAATTCACATGTGTACACAGTGAGATATGCACCCTTAACCATTCCATTAACATACTGTGCAAAGCCCAATGAAATACGTAGTTCAAGAACAAAGACCAGATGTGCGCTAATTGTTTCATTTCTAAAAATTATGAGTCTGAAAAGCTTCACTGCTGCATTTTGCCTCATTCTGTAGATCTAAAAGTCATACAAAACAATTGTCATACTCCATCAAACTTGTTTTAAAATGTACACATACAGTTCCCCCCACCCTCTCCCCCACACACTATCTTGTCATGTCCTTTCTTAATATTTCCCATATCAGTCATTGCTGTAGCAGGATTTTCGCAAGCAGCTCTGCCCCTCCCACTTGATTCATTCAGCAAAGCCAACACCACTGCTACTGATGTCATTGTGACATCACTTCATGAAATGAGCAGGAGAAAGCAGCGTGATTAGGAAATAGTTATTTGTGTAGTGATATCCTGAAACACAGCAGGGAGATGAAATAGCCATGCCATAGTAATCTGGTTGGCATCTGGTAGAATATTGTAATGGATTTCTCATCCAACCCCATCCCTAAGTGGGTGAAGTTTGACAGGAGAGGAGTGGGAGAAACAGAAAGTGAAAGTAAACAAGTGTTTGAGGACATTGTGCTGCCTATAAACAGTATTAGAGGAGTAAACATTTTACAAGGTCTCTACCTGCATTAAAAAGGGATTGCTGGATTTAAACATTGCTAACTCTTGCAATATTTGGTGTTTTTCTTAAAGCCCCAACACAGAGTCCTGTGTTTATGTGAGACTCTCAGATTTCATTTTTAAAAGTTTCTAGCCATCAGGGTTGCAAAGCAAAGCTTGAACAGGTGAACTCTAAAGCCAAGGCACAAAGAGTAGAAGGCAAATAAAAGGAACCCAAAAAGTGGCATTTAAAAAAAAAACACCTCATGGTTTTCTGAGGCTTGACTCGTCAGTTTTGAACAATTAGGATTAGTACTACTGATGTAGACAATGAGATCTCACCTTCTTTTAGATACCGCTAATGCTGCAATGCATATGTTTGTTGGAGCACAGCAGCAGCTTTAACTGATTTAAAACTTTATTATTAATTATTATTGTTCAGATTTGCTTCTGGACATTTAAGTTCAGATTTCATCCACGGCTTCTTAAAATAGCAACTGTCTACCCACTTTATACATGCAAATACCATTTATGGCTGCAATTTCAGAGACTGAGGAAAGATCCACATTTGAAATATGTACTGTGTGTTGAAGGCTAATATAATTTAAACTGGCCACGATACTAAAACTGCCAAAATAAAAGTTCACCATGGAAAGGCTGATAGACTCTTTAGTGAAGCACTGTTATCTTTTCATTATCTCTAGACTGATTCTTGCCTGTATATTTATACCTGCCTCTGGAAATTTCCACCACATGCGTCTGATGAAGTGGGTATTCACCCACAAAAGCTCATGCTCCAATACTTCTGTTAGTCTATAAGGTGCCATGGGACTCTTTGTCGCTGTTATCTTTTTGTCCTACTCCTGCAGCGAAGCAGATTTTAGAGCCCTGGGATAACATATGCAAACCCAGAAATAAGGATTGCAACTTTGCTGGCACCCCTCCCCCCCGGGAAATCTCTATCAAACTCCAGTAGATGAGCATCTCAATTAAAATAACCTTTTCTTGACAATACTCTGGAACAGCCCTGACTCAGCCGTTGGTGGCCAGCTGTTGGTATAGGGCCAGCACTGGTGCAACAAAGCGTAGACAAGGATATGCCATAGTTACAGACACCTTTGAAAGTAAAACAAATGGGCTAGAATACAATATTTGAAAGGTAAATGTAAATCCAAAAGTGCACTCATCAGGTCAAAGAGGCCATTTCAAAACTGCCAAATTGCTGCAGCATCACAGACAATATTGAACTCATATGCTTCCACTACTGGTCACGCAACCCATGTAACACCTTTTATCTGATTCATTGCATTCATTGCCATCCTTGATGAGTTCTGGCCTTTTTCTTAAAGGCTCCAACTCCAGGAGTTATGGTATTATATGAAAAAATTGGCTTTGATTTTAAAATAAAGTAAGTCTCTAGTTCTCATGGTTTTAGGGAAAAGCTTATAAATATGAATGCCGAAGGTTCACAAACAGAAAGTAAATAAAAAGAACCTCCAATTTATTTTTTAGATTTCATAATTTTAAAGCAATCTCATGATTTTTGGAGGGTTGACTCATATTTTGAACATTTGAGCTTGTCAATACGGCATTAGCCATTGGATCACACAATTTGTGATGTCAGTGCGCTCAGTAAGGTAAAATCATATGGACTGTCCAGTGCAATGAATGGAAACAGCAGGGAAATTGAGGATTTTAGCAAGAAGAATCAGCAGTAACTTGACTCATGTGCCTAAACAACTGCAGGATCAGACTGCAATATGACAGCTACATCAAATAGAGCCTGACCCAAAACCCACAGAAGACAATAGGAGTCTGTCCACTGACTTCACTTGGCTTTTTTCTTCTGGCCTCAAACTGTAACCACTGGAATCATTCACCTATTGTACCATAGTTTGCAGTTTAGTAAACAAGTTATAAATAGATTGCAGCAGTTAAATTTGTAATTCAAATGAGGTGGAGAAGTCTAAATGATATTCCTTTTAATAAATAATCCAGCCAAGATGACAATTGTCACTCTCCTGTACTTCTAAACAGAAAAGTACTCTCAGTAGCTTAATATATGTAGTTAGTTAACTGTTTTAGGCAAGGATTCAAGTGCATGTCAGTCAGGTTTTCGGTGCGTGGGAAGTAAAGAGGTTTCCAATTGTTATACTATCAAATAATTAAGGGCAAGAGTATTCCAACACCCTTACTCTTATTGGGTAGTACAGTAACTCCTTGCTTAATGTTGTAGTTATGTTCCTGAAAAATGCTACTTTAAACAAAACGATGTTAAGCGAATCCAATTTCCCTATAAGAATTAATGTAAATGAGGGGGTTAGGTTCCAGAAAAAAAAATTCACCAGACAAAAGACTATTTTATATATATATACACACATATACACAAACAAACAATTTAATACTGTGCACAGCAATGATGATTGTGAAGTTTGGTTGAGGTGGAGAAGTTGGAGGGTGGAAGAGGATGGGATATTTCCCAGGGAATGCCTTACTGCTAAATGATGAACTAGCACTGGGCTGAGCCCTCAAGGGTTAACACGTTGTTAATGTAGCCTCACACTCTACAAGGCAACATGAATGGAGAGAGGGGAGACAGCATGTCAGAGTGAGACAGAGACACACACCGTGTGTGTGTGTGTGTGTGTGTGTGTGTGTGTGTGTGAGAGAGAGAGAGAGAGAGAGAGAGAGAGAGAGAGAGAGATAGACGTGTATTGCCCCTTTAAGTACGCTGACCACACTCTAAGTACATTGCCTTTTTAAGTAGATTAGCAAATTGAGACAGCAGCTGCTGCCAGCAAGCTCTCTCCTTCTTGAGCCCTGTTGTGTCCCCCCCCACCCGTGCTCTTTGGAGCAGGGGGCAGGAGTGGTGGGGGAGAGGATACCCTGACATTAGCACTCCTCTTCCCCCACCCCTTGCACAGCAAGCAGGAGGCTTCCAGGAGCAGCTCCAAGGCCGAGGGCAGGAGCAGCATGCGGCAGTGGAGGGAGGGACAGCTGAGCTGCCCGGCAATCGATAGCCTGATGGGCAGCTGCCACCAGGGGCGGCTCTAGAAATTACGCCGCCCCAAGCAGGGCGGCGCGCTCGCCGCCCTTCCCCAGTCCCGCGGCAGGGGCAGAAGTGTCTGCGGCGGGTGCGCTGGTCCCGCGGCTCCGATGGAGCATCCGCAGGCACGCCTGCGGGAGCTCCGTCCGAGCCGCGGGACCAGCGCACCCGCCGCAGTCATGCCTGTGGGAGTTCAAACGGAGTCGCGGGAAGAGGGGACCCTCCGCAGGCATGACTGCGGAAGGTCCACCGGAGCCAAATGCCGCCCTGCCCCGACAATGCCGCCCCACGCGCCTGCTTGGCGCGCTGGGGTCTGGAGCCGGCCCTGGCTGCCACACAGGGAACTTAGGGGTCCAGGGAGCTAATGGGGGACTGCCGGTCCACCCTGGTTCCAAGCCCCCACCACTAGCTCCAACGGGCTGCTCTTTCTGCAAGCAGTGGACAAAGCAGGCGGCTGCCAAACAACATTATAAGGGAGCATTGTGCAACTTTAAACAAGCATGTTCTCTAACTGATCAACAACGTAACCTTATTCCACAAATAGTCCCACTGAAGTTAAGATCACTCGTAATGTAAAGCACTACTCAGCATGGGTAAGGATTTCTATCTGGACCTATGGGAGCTACAGTGGCACAATATGGCCCTAAGTTTTTCTCTTGACACAAAGAGCTGGATTCTGATACTTTCACACTTCTTTGGTAGTAAAGTGGTCCCCATTGACTTCACTAAGGTTATTTGTAGAGTGAGGTACCACTCATCTTTGGTAGCACCTTATTCCATTACTCCATTGACATTTTTGGGATTAGCTACTACTCGGCATAAGGGGCATCTGACCCCAAGTAAAGGTGACAACAGTGTCATGCTCCAAAATAGTTTATGAAGTCTAAAGCCCAGATCCTGCACCTGGATCCATATGGATACAGGGGCCTATCTACACAGATACATTTGAGAGGTCATGGCCCTAAATTGTTGAGTTACTAGTACACTTTTGTAAATCAAAGCCCAGATATACTGCAGAACTCTAAAACACTGTTGCAAAATGTTTTACTTCTGTTCTTCAGTTAAAGTAAATGTTGAAGATGTGTAATGTAAAATACAAGCTGAAAAAAAAACCACAACCTAAAAATCTCTGCAATTGAACCTAAAGAACACAGGGGATTGTTTTGTTTGTTTGTTTTTAAGCTTTGCAGTTTAAATCTGACTGTGTCCCTTTAAAACACAGGAGGTGAGAAAAGCCTTTCTACAGCCACATGTTTTAAGCAATTGGATGGCCAGAAGCAAAATGAAAAATCCCCACCACTTAACATAAGGCACTTGAGGCCAGGTTATTTATAAGCAAAACCTATGAGGAGAGCTATTAACATCATTTTAAACAAAAAGTTTTAAACTGTTGTCATATTTTCCTTAAACATTTTGAGGACTCAATTACTCTTTTAGAATAAATGCTAATATGATTTATGTGCTACAAACACAGCCTAAAAAAGTGCTGTAAAGTAATTGCCTTTATAGTTACTTTTCATTGTCTTTGTTTCTTGATGCAGAGAGACTAAAAGGAGAACATCTTTCTTACAAAGAAGGAGATCCTGTTATAAGCAAACCCCTGTACCTGCATGGAGCCCTCTTGACTGTGAGCACCCAGGGACCTGCCTGCATGGAACCCATTGTGGGAGCAGGGCCTTCTATACAACCAAATCTTGCAGGAGGGGTGTGATAAGTCTTAAGGGGCAGAACTCGCAACGTTCCATTGCACAGGGATGGGTGTTCCTAGCCATAGAGAGGCCATACAAGGAGACTCTATTCCATGCATTAGTTCAGGAGCGTGGGAAGACAACTCTGATTTACTGACCCAACTTCCTCCCTTCTCCCACTAAAGGAAAATAAAGGGCAGTGCTTTAAGTGCTCCAGGTTGCAAGGGTAGACAAAATTGCTAAGCAGCAAGTCAGATTGGTGAGGGGTGCACATATACAGAATCTCCTGTGGGAAAACCCCTTCTGATTGGCTGCTTTTCCCCCACTTACCAATCTTTTGGGAAAGAGAAGCCAATCAGAGCTGATGCAGGAAAAGGCAGAGTTCTCTCCCTCTCCTCGCAGGAGCTGACACTGTTCTCACAGGAAAGGAGGAAGGAGCAGAAGAACCTCAGTATCTCAGAGTGACTCCACTCCTTCCACTTCTGAGCAATACTCCTCCCCCTCCCCTTAACACCCAGCTTGGAATAGGTAAAGGGGGCCCAGCTACAACCACCCCTCTGGCCTGGGAATGGAGGTGAAGGAACCCAGGAGATGCATGAGGAGCAGAGGTGATGTGATGGGGTGGGTACAGAATTGATTTGGGGTTGGGAGCAGAATTAATTGCTAGGTAGAAGAGAGGCAGATGTGAGGGTGATAGATCCCCCCACTTTTTCACACCACTTGAAGCACTGCAGAGGAGCTGCTTCCATTACTTTGGTTCTGAGGCTGCAGCCACAGCTACAGTGTGTCTCTGGTGGTGCTCCACGCCTGGGAGGTGGATTCTATCCCCTTTTTCTGTGCAAAGCATGTTTAACTTTGGCTTAGCACAATACTCAGTATGTGGCCCAAATGTAGAGGTCAGAGATTGCAGTACTGCTGGTTGTGACTTCTTTCATCCTGGAAAACTCTTATTGAATCTATTGGGTTAGATTTGCCTGAGCATCTGAGTTTATAGCAAAATCCAAAGCCTGGAGAATGTTTGTTTGGGGAAGAATGAGAAGGTACAAAAGGTAATTACAGGTTATGTTTATAGATGTACTGCAGAACAGTGAAGTAGTGCAGAAAGAAAGGCACTGAAATATTCCAGTTCCATGCAGATCTTGTCACCTATTTCTGACTGATCCTGAGAGTCAGGTGTACCACTAACAGACTGAGGCCACATCTAGACTAGGAAAAATAGGTCACACTTGAAAGTGTATTAAAACTTGTTTAAACACTAGCATAGATGGCATTTTTACCCTTTAAAATCTGTTAGTTGGTCATGGTTGACCCTGTGCTTCTTCTCAAGCCTGAGAATACTTGTAGAGGTAAGAAAAACTGGAGAGAAAGTTTTAGAAATTAGATACTATATTATTCTTCAAAAGCTCAGCTCCTTTATTCTGGGTGAGTATGGCTCAACTATCCTTGTCCACCTAGTAACCCAGTCCCATCTTGGACTCTCCTTTTTTTAAAGTGGAGTTTAAAAATAATTTAGTTAGATACTTAAAAGAAGTTGGAAAAAAGGAAACAGTGATTGGCATATTAATCATTTTAATAATTTGTAGTAAAGATAGGCCCCAAGCCGAAAACAAACCACCACAGAATTCTTGGTAAACTCTAGATCTGTAATGTGTTGGGGAAGAGGGAGGAAGGGCAACAGATGTGGGGGCAGAATTCTTAGTGTGGCACAATCTCTAAATTGTCCTTAGTATGCACTGTTGGTTTTTGAAACAGGATGACTCTGAGTGTTCTCAGAACTGCAGAATTATTTATTTCATTACATCATTATTCTGTAAGCAGAACTTCGAGGATATTTGTCTCTTTGTATTACTTTGTTACTGTCAAAATGTAAAACTCTCACTTGTATATAAATTCTGATGTGTGGCAGAGGATATGGCGGGAGGGTGTAGGGTTGCCAACTTTCTAATTGCACAAAACAGAACACCCTAGCCCTGCCCCTTCCCTGAGGCCCTGCCCCCTTTCCTTTCCTGAGGCCCCGCCCTCGCTCACTACATTTCCCCTCCCTCGGTGGCTCGCTCTCCCCCATGCTCACTTACTTTCACTGGCCTAGGCAGAGGGTTGAGGTATAGGAGGGGGTGAGGGCTCTAACTGGGGGTGCGGGCTCTGGGGTGGGGCTAGAAATGAGGGGTTCAGGGTACGGGAGGGGGATCTGGGCTGGGGCAGAGAGTTAGGGTGCAAGAGGGGTTGAGGGCTCTGGCTGGGGGGTGCGGACTCTGGGGTGAGGCTGGGGATTAGGGGTTTGGAGTGCAGTGGGGGGCTCCAGGCTGGGACGGAGAGATTCAGAATGTGTGGGAGGGGGTACGGGCTCTGGGCTGGGGGGTGTGGGCTCTGGGGTGGGGCCAGGATGAGAGGTTTGGGGGGTCAGGCCTGGGGGTTGAGAATCGGGGTTGGGGCACAGGCTTACCTTGGGTGGCTCCTGGTCAGCAGCGCAGCGGGGGCGCTAAGACTGTGCCCCAGAAGCAGACGGCTGCAGGTCTGATTCTTAGGCGGGGTCCAGGAAGCTCCACATGCTGTTCTTGCCTGCAGGCACCACCTCCCAGCTCCCATTGGCCAGTTCTCATCCAATGGGAGTGTGAAGCCAATGCTTGGGGCAGGGGCAGTGCGTGAGGCCCCATGGCCTCTCTGCCTAGGAGCCGGACCAGCTGGTTGCTTCTGGGGTGCAGCACGGTGCCAGAACAGGTAAGGACTAGCCTGCCTTAGCCCAGCAGCACTGCTGACCGGACTTTTAATGGCCCGGTTGGTGGTGCTGACCGGAGCCTTCCAGGGTCCCTTTTCGACTAGGTGTTCCAGTCAAAAACCAGACATCTGGTCACCCTAGGAGGGTGTATGTATACACATAAATGTAAATTACATGTAAGGCTTGTAGCACTAACTGTTAAGGTTTCTTGAAACTTCCCACTATAAACCCCTTTTCATTTTCTTATAAAACTTTGCCAAACTAACATTTTGGGCTGAAATTTTCCCTGCAAGAAAGTTGATTCCACCTCCCACCCCCTGCAGCCAAAAGAAAAATGAGGCTAGAGGAAAATAGACTGCTTTGCCCAGGTTAAAACCCAAGATTCCCGAGTTTCACCATCCCTCTGCCATCAGCAAATATCTGTGATACTGGCAGAGTGTTCCATCTCCCTCTACTGCTGGTCTACACAGAGGATGACAACCTGCTACTGCTATCACTTAGTCCATTAATTCAAGAGCCAGAGATCTGGGCAGTGCAGCTAAAGGTTCCAACCGTGCCAATGACCCGTATGGATGGCAATATGATGTCACATGAGCCACTTTTGGGTAATGGCTTTTTAAAAAATCCTAGGAAATTACACACAAAGAACTATGTTAAAACAACATTGCAAAGTCAAGCTCTCAAAAGATAGAAAATTAAGAATTTTCTAGAATTAAGGTTGCCTGTGCAATGTTAATTCAGCACCCTTGTGCAGATGCATTACGCTACAGTCTTTAATTACATCTCCACAATTTTTTCCCCACAAGAATCTTGCCTCGTTCAGGTTCATCCTGAGCACTGGATGAGGCAAGGTTCCTGTTGGGAGAGGGGAAACACATGTGGCCATGTAATTAAAGGCTGTAACACTGTATAATGCATACCCGCAAGGGTTTCACAAGCAATGTTCATGCTGCCATTTCCTAACTTCTGAGTGCTTGACTTTGTAATCTTAATTTTGTTTTAATGTAGTTTGTGTGTATGTATACACACACACACACACACACACACACAAATATATGTGCACACACAATGTTCCATGTAGCACACCACAGTTAAATTATGTAGCTGAGGTCCCTGAACGATGCAGCACTGACTGCAAACCCTCTCCTCCTTACACCTTACTTCCCTCCCACATCCACTACAGAACAATCAGTATCATGTCTCTTGTTATTTACTTCAGTATAAATTTCAGTTCATTCTGCAGTGCCCATTAATAGATAAGTCTTCAGCTGGAGCTGGCTAGCGTAGCATTATTCAAAGTCAAAAGTTGCTTTAGCTATGACCTGTGAGTTTAGTTTATAATATTGTATTCCAGTTATACCATACTCCCTTTTTTTCTTGGTACACAAACAGAGGTGTGATCAAATATTTTGTCTCTGGCTCTGAGATACCCTGTTACTTTTAAGCATGCTGTTCTGAATGCATTTGTACACAATACAGTCATGTTTGGATACTAGAGAGACAAGGTGGGTGAGGTCATATTTTATTGACCCAACTTCTGTTGGTGAGAGAGAAACTGTTGAGCATATACAGAGCTCTTCTTCAAGTCTTGACTTTGTAACCTTTGGCTACTGGCACTTTTATACTGATATGACACTGAAGTCAATAGGGTTTTTGCCTTAAACTTCAGTGGGCCTAGGATTGGGCCTCAATTAACAATTAGGATTTTATTACCTCTTTTTGTGGAGACTGTACTTTCTGCAAATAACCATTCTCTTGCTGATATTATTGACTATGCACTATAGCCCCCATTGGGACTGCCACAGCTTCCTACATATTTTGGTTTACAAATGTTTGGAAGAAGTTTAGAAAGATTCTAAGCTACTGTTTTTGGACTCAGCCATAACTATTAGCTATAGGCTGGTCACACATAGGTGCTTGACATCATACAGTGCCATCAAAGCAATGCTTATGAATAACTATACATTGGACTGCTCTTGCTTACACTTGTTTTTCCACTCAGATTCATTATGGAAAAGGGAAGTCAGAGCTCAGTGGCTGTATTTGGATTCCTATGCAGATTGCTATTCTCAAATGGGAATTTGTCACGCACTGAATAAATTTTCTTTGAGAACATAAATGCCTGTAGCTTTGGAGACAGTTTCCATTATTGAGCTGTATTGTTACCCAAGATGTTGGTTTCCAGATCAGTTACCTCTTGCAAGATTAATCCAATAGTGAACCAGTTGCAGTCAATAACATCTTGTCCCAAACTATGGCCTATTTGGCTCCTGAGCAACCATCCACACACTTTTAATGTGTTTTGTAAATATTTTACTGGCGTCTGCAGTTGTTCTGGGCACACACATATTTTCTAATAGTCTACACCTTCTTCAGGTCACTGCCAGTTTTTCAACCTAGATCACATGTGTCTACAGTATTGGGTACAATTGTGGCATACCAAAGGCAGGCATATCAGATAATGTGAAGTTTCTTCCTGACCTAAGGTCATATCAGACAGACAGCCTTGCTCAAAGCTACAAATGGTTTATTATCAACTAGAGCTTCTGATCTGATAACATTATTTGTGCTGGGAGATCTTTCCTGTGTTATAATTAGTTTGAACCAGTTTGTTAAAATGGGAACACAGTGTTCTGCTCCTGTTTATGTTTTCTGCTACACTCCCCTCAAGCACTGATGTTATGATCTTTCCCTTTTAGGCCAATGCTGCACAGAATTTTGGTTATTCACACCTGCTTCTTCAGCCTCAGGGATTTCTGTACTGGACTGAAGCCTTTTGAGAGGCACAACTGTAAGTGTATCAACATTTAATACAGATTTCCGAAAAGACAGACATTCCTCACTGATTCTCATCTTGCTGTAAGTCCCTGATCCTGCAGAATGTGGCAACATGTTTGTAACTTCAAGCCTGTGAGTAGTCCTATTGACTTCAATGGCGCTACTCAGATGCTTTGCTGGACTGTGGCTTAAGTATCTCCTTTTGGGGAGGTTATGGCATGATAGGCATGAAAGGGTTAATTTGGAAAAAGCAAATGGGAACAGTGGCCTGAACCATCCACCCAAGATCCATGCATGGAGAGCGCTCACTGCAAATGGACCTATGTATTTCCACAGGGAAAGAGGATCTGCCAGCACACTGCATAGCGCTGACCCTTTCACTGGCCCTGTGCAGATGCCCCTTCACTGGAACTCCTTAGGGGCTGGGACCACTCAAACGCAGAAAAGGTGGAGCAGGGAAGGTTCAATCTTTGCAGTGATGTCTCCTGCTCGGAGCCTAAATTTTTGGACCAGAGGCATTGCAGCAGAGTTCTATTACTTCTGTGATGGAGGGCTCTACTTACCACAGGATGGTGCCTCCTCCTGGCCGTTCTGGGGATTAGCTGTGCATGGCCGATGCCCCTTCCTGCAGTTGTGCTCCATGATCTCTTTCTCCCTCTGCTGCCCCTCTCTCAGTCCAGGAACTTCAGCCAGTGCTTCATGACTCAGCCCTCTGGCCAAGTCACTGTGTGGTTTCGCCTTCCAGGGATGTATATCAAAGTCCCTGCTCACCAGCAGTCTCAGGCAGTCCTCACATTCATTGCCTCAGGTGCCATCCTCCAGTGGCTGGTAGGGGAACCCAAGCCTGCCCTCTAGTCTGGCTTCCAGCTCAGGGACCCACCAAACAGCATCCAATATGTGGTTCCCTCGTGATCCTTGCTGCCTTCCCCCGAGCCTCTTCTTTACTCTCCCCACTCCTGTGGATTTGCCAGTCTCTCAACTCCTTCCTCCCAGGGTGTAACTATGGGCAGGGGCACCGGAGTCTTCCCCGCCCCGTCCCTCCTCACTTCTCGGAGGCTCCGCCCTTGGCCAAGCTGGAAGTCATATCGGGGCCGGGGAGCCCACCCCCACCTGGAGTGGGTGGGGGCCAAAAGCAGCCCCCTTCCTGTGTCCCAAATTTCTTCCTGGGCCCCCCACCCAAGGTAGGTGGAGGGACCCAGGCTCTCCACAGCTGCCCACATGGCTCTCCCCAACCCAGCTCCATCTCGGGGGAGCGGGAGACCTCATAGCTGCAGGCTGGCCATGATGAGAGCCACACGGGCAGCTGTGAGGAGCTGCTGCAGACCCTCCTCCTACCATGGGTGGGGGTTCCTGCTGAGAGCAGCCTCTGGCCTGTGTCCCCACCCCTGAGGCACGCCCTTGGCCAGAGCTGGATCGGGGAGAGCTCCACAGGCAGCTGTGGGGAGCTGGCATGGAGTCATCATGGACCCTCCACCAGGCCAGGATCCTGGGGGGCAGGGACATGGGACAGGCTGCTCTCAGACCTCCACACAGCAGGCAGGTGGAGGGTCTGCATGAACGGCTCCCACAACTGCCTGAGCTCCACGCTGGCGGGGGCGGGAAGAGGAGGGAGCAGAGAAGGAGGTCCACCCTGATGAAAAGTAGACAGGCCAGGTGCATCCACTTTTAAAATGTGGGAAGGCCTTTACCCCCCAAGTTCCAGCACTACTGACTATAGGCTACTTGTCTCTAGAGCCCTCAGACATACCCCCCCTTCTTCTGAGGAGTAACTGCAAACCACCTCCCTGCACACCTCTCTGCTTTCAGTTTCCTGTCTTTATATAAGCCCGACCTAGTCACACACAGTTGAGTTTCCCCTAATTAGGGCTTTCCTCTCAGGCTTAATTCTCCCAGATTACAGCCAAATGGGCTGATTCTTGGGCCCACTTGGCTCAATTCAGCTCTTGCAAGGGGAGGGGAGTACACCCCACCACAACCTCTATCTGGGTCTCCCTCTTGGATCTGTGGGAAATGGGCATCCCTTCCCAACATATCAATTCTTTTCATGGGCCAAGAGGATTAGACTTGAGTTCATTCTCCTTTATCTGTGTTGGCTCTGAAGGGCTAAGAGTTTTAAAAGACCTCAAAAACTTCTGTTGACTATAGTGATTGTAGCAACCTGTACTCAGTACGTTAAACAGTGACAAAGCTGAGACTCAGTTTATAAATAGAGGAAGCTGATCTGTTTGGTAAGAAGGCGTTATTTTTACATCATCACTTTTCAGAGTAGAGCCACATTCAAAAGCTGCAAAAGAGTTTCCACTGTAACTCCTCTTTCACATGCTCTGAACTTTCCAAGCCATTCACATTTTGGCTGAAAGTTTTGGCTGAAAGCTTGGTCTCTGGTGGAAGGTCGATTTATTTTTGAAATTTGAACAAAATTCCCTTCTGTTCAGATGTCTGAGATAAGCGAGAGAGAAAGGAGTTCATTTTCCCATTTGTCTTATGGTTTTATATTGGGTCTATTGCCATGATATATGTATGCCCCACCCACCTCTAGTGAATCTGAACAATTCCCCATTGTAACAAGAATTCTAAATCACCTTTAAACAGCACTACCCAAAAATCATTTCAATTGGAAATTTTGCATAGAATTAGTCCTCCTAAAGCAGTAGTGCACTTGGTGAACAATCACTTCTGAGTGTGCAGCTACGTGTCAAGTGTTTTTTAAAAAATTTTTAGCAGAGGCGAAAGTAGTCCTTCCCCATTTTTGTGATGTCTCTGCCCAATCTGATACGGGGAATAGAGCTGCTTCTTGGACAATTTACATGAGTGAGATTGTTAATGTCTCAATGATACACCCACAGCAAAGTTCACGAAAAAAAAAAGTCCCTTAATATTGGAGAGAGCAGAAAATCGTGGCTGGGCGGATGGCGGGAATAATTGGAGATCCTATAATTTTGGGTTCGTTCCACAATTCTGGCTGCATTCATTCTGAAATATAGTCCCCATGTTATAAACTTTCATTAAAATAATTTATTTTGGCCAAATTCTTCCCATTGCAGTCAATTAGCAGAAGACAACCCAAACAGGTATGAACAGATGTGGTGCTGGTGCGGCTGTCGTGTCAAGCTAGCTGTGCAGAAAATTATCTCCCAGCCACTCAGCAGCACAACCAAATGTGGGAACTAATTTCTCCCCCTCACCTCAGTGAAAATGCACCATGAGTATGAGAGAAAAGAGAGAGAGATTAGAACACTTCCCCTGTAGTGGCACTCTCCCCAGCTACCAAGAGAGAGTTTCTTTCCCTATTTTTCTGAGCTCCATATCTAGACCTAAGAGCTTAGCAGCACAGGGACAGTCTTTTTGTTTTGTGTTTGTACAGCACCTAGCACAATGGGATCCTGATCCATGACTATGGCTTGTAGGCACTATGGTAATATAAATAATTAATACAATAATAAAATATACAATGATGATAATAGTAATAATACATTTCTATAGGCCCTGGCAAAATTGTAATGCAAACAAATAAAGTGATAACATACAAAAGGAAATATTTTAGATTGTAAACGCAAGAAGTGACTAACAAAACACAATACAAGGCCCATGGGACGCACTAAGACTGTCTTCACTGCCAAAATAAGATCTGCTTATTACAGTCAGATAGCTAATTCGAGTTAGCTATCTCACTGTAGAATCCTACTGGAGACAAGGCACAGGTAATTTTTATCTCCTTGTAAGCTAGCTGAGGTAAACCCCAGGTGGTGGATATAGGTATAGTGTTGACTTCAAACTAGCTGGAAGTAGAAACTACCTGTACTTTGTTTACATTAGGATTCTACAGTAAGACACCTACATCAAGTTAGCTATCTTGTTGTAATAAATATACCTTCTTTTGACAGTGAAGATATAGCCTAATTGGTATCTAAAGATATAAAAGGATGAGACAGAGAGAGAGAGAGAGAGAGAGAGAGACTGAAGCCAAAACCAGTAATGTATACTTGGTGCTTTAAAATGGCCAGTTTCACAAAGCTGAAAAGAACTGAGAGCCAGATCAGCAGGGAGGAAGAATTTCATCAGAAAAAATGTGAATAATTGTGAATTGTCTTACACTTTACTAGATGCCCAAAAAGCCATAATCCTAGAATTGAGAAAGAAGGCCATACTGGTTTTAAAAAAAAAATCTGCTTTAGAGACAAAGTGAAGGCAGCTATAAAATGTATATATAATGAATGGAAGAAAGGAGAAATCAATAGTAATGAACATAAATCAGAAGTGAGGAATTGAAGAAAATTGATAAGGGAAGCAAAGGGACACAAGGGGAAAAGACAGTTACCTTTTCCGTAACTGGTGTTCTTCGAGAGGTGTTGCTCATGTCTATTCCACAATAGGTATGTGTGCTTGCCATGTGCACCGGTGTCGGAAGTTTTTCGCCTAAGAGTACCCTGGAGTGGCGCCTCCACGGCATGGTATAAGGGGCGCTGCGAGCTCCCCCCACCCTCAGTTCCTTCTTGCCAGACAACTCCAACAGAGGGGAAGGAGGGTGGGATGTGGAATAGACATGAGCAACACATCTCATGTGAGGTGAATGTGTGAACTGAAGACCATGTGGCAGCCCTGCAAATGTCCTGAATGGGGACATGGGCTAAAAAGGCAGCTGATGAGGCTTGCGTCCTTGTCGAGCGTGCCCTCATAATTGACAGTGGAGGGATTCCTGCCAGGTCATAACAGGTACGGATGCACAAGGTGATCCTGTTGGAGAGCTGCTGAGTGGAGATCGGCCGACCCCTCATGTGTTCAGCTGAGGCGATGAACAGCTGTGAAGACTTCCTGAATAGCTTAGTCCACTTCAGGTAAAAGGCCAAAACCCGCCTCACATCCAGCGTGTGGAGGCGGCACTCCTCGCTGGATGCATGGGGCTTGGGGCAGAGGATCAGCAGGAAAATGTCCTGACCCATGTGG
The DNA here is from genome assembly GCF_020497125.1 of Mauremys mutica. Lineage (NCBI taxonomy): Eukaryota > Metazoa > Chordata > Testudines > Geoemydidae > Mauremys > Mauremys mutica. The sequence continues at coordinate 48,640,573 of NC_059079.1, read as the reverse complement.
TAGGCGGAGACGACCTTTCGGAGGAACAAAAGATGTGGGCGGAGCTGGACCTTATCCTTATGAAACATTGTGTACGGGGGCTCGGAAGTCAGGGCCCTGAGTTCCGAGACTCGCCTAGCCGACGTGATCACTACCAGGAAGGCTACCTTCCATGAGAGGTGCGACCAGGAGCACGTAGCTAGCGGCTCAAACGGGGGACCCATCAGCTGGACCAGCACCAAGTTCAGGTCCCACTGCGGGACTGGGGGCCTAATGTATGGAAAGAGATGATCCAATCCCCTAAAGAATTGGCCAGTCATGGCGTGGGAGAATACCATGTGCCCCTGCACTGGTGGGTGGAAGGCCAATATGGCCTCCAAGTGCACCTTGATGGATGAGAGTGCCATGCCCTGGGCTCTAAGGTGAAGGAGGTAGTCCAAAATGAGCTGGATCGGGGCAGCCACGGGGGAAACGCCTCACTCAGGCGCCCATCGGGAAAACCGAGACCACTTTGCCAAGTAGGCTCGGCGCGTGGAGGGTCACCTGCTTTCCAAGAGGACGCGCTGAACCCCTTCTGAGCATATCCTTTCCTCCCGGCCTAACCATTGAGAAGCCACACTGTGAGGTGGAGTGCTGCTAGGTTGAGGTGGAGGAGACGACTCTGGTCCTGGGAGATCAGGTCCTGGCGGGACGGTAATGGCCATGGCAGGGCAACCACCAGGCTTGTGAGAGTCCCATACAAATGCTGGCTGGGCCATGCCGGGGCAATCAGGAGGACCTGGGCCCTATCCGTCTTTATCTTTTCCAGGACCTAGCCAATCAGCAGGAACCGGGGAAAGGCATAGAGAAACTGGCCTGACCAGGATAGGAGGAAGGCATTGGAGATAGCACCTCCCTCCAACCCCGGAGCAGAACCGTGGACAGCAATGGTTCTGTTGAGTCACGAACAGGTCCACCTAGGGAGTTCACCCAGAGATGGTGCACAGACTTTTCCAAGAGTGGGGAAGAGACCACTTGTGCTGAGAGAAGTCCCTACTCAAGCAATCTGCCTGCAACTTCCAGGTGCCCGGTAGATGGTAGGCCTGTAGGCAAATGTTGTGGACTATAGAGAAGTCCCACAGCTTGAGGGCTTCGCGGCAGAGGGCAGAGGATAGGGCCCTATCTTGCCTGTTGATGTAAAACATTGAGGCTGTGTTGTCCATGAGAACCCTGACCACCCTGCCCTCCAGGTGCGAGCAGAAGGCCACACACGCCAGCCGGACCACCCAGAGCTCCTTGACGTTTATGTGGAGGGCCAGGTCCGGTGCAGACCACAGACCTTGTGTCTGAACGTCTCTCACATGGGCTCCCCACCCCAGGTCCAATGCATCGGACACCAGTTCCATCGACAGGGGCCTGCCTCTAAACAGGACCCCACAGAGCATGTTTCCCGGGGAGGACCACTATCATAGGGAGGCGATCACCAGTTTGGGCACAGTGAGGACCTTGTTCATCCTGTCTCTGGCCTGGGAGAACACTGAGGCCAACAAGAGCTGGAGGGGCCTCATCCTGAGTATAGCATGGCGAACCACATATGTGCACGCCGACATGTTACCTAAGAGCTGGAGACTGGCTGTTGTCACTGGAAACCTTGTGATGGTGTCAATGAGTGCTTTCAGGGTCTCATACCTGTCCGGTGGGAGGGAGGCTCTGGCCGACGTGGCATCCAGGACTGCCCCGATAAACTCTGTGTTGTACAGGGACCAATGTGGACTTAGTGTCGTTTACCAACAGGCCCAGAGTGGCATACGTGGACAGAAGGAGCACCACGTGATCCCGCACCTGCAACCAGGAGTTGCCCTTGACCAGTCAGTTGTCCAGGTAGGGGAAGATCTGGACCTCACGGCTCCTGAGGTAGGCCGCCACCACAGACATACACTTCGTAAAAACCCTGGGGGCAGTGGACAGATCAAATGGGAGGACCGTAAATTGGTAGTGTTCCTGTCCAACCGTGAAACGGTGGAAGCACCTGTGACCATGGAGGGAATGATGGAGGCCAGGGAGACCATGCAGAACTCGAGCTTCACCATGTACTGGTTCAGGCCTCGCAGGTCCAGGATGGGCCTGAGCCCCGCATTGGCCTTCAGGATAAGGAAATAGCAGGAGTAGTACCCCTTGCATTTAAACTCTGCTGGCACCACTTCCACCGTTCCTAGGCCAAGGAGCCACCCCACCTCCTGCCAGAGCAGGGTCTCATGAGAGGAAGTCCCCCAGGAGAGACGGGGGTTGAAGGTGGTTGGGCGGGGTAGAGGTAAACTGGAGGGTGTAGCCTCGGGAGATGGTGCTGATGACCCATCAGTCCGAGGTCAGCCGCGACCACTCCGGGAGAAAAGCACACAACTGGTTGGAGAAGGGAAGATTTATTGTGGGTGGATCCCTGATGTGAACTCGTAGGTCACCCCCGGGCTTCCCGTCAAAACTGCTGTTTCCCTGCCTATTTGCCCTTAGAGGACCCAGGCTAGGGGGCAGACCGAGACTGCCTCTGTGGGCGTATCTTATAGTCCCACAACTTTTTATAAAGAGGCTTGTATTTAGAGTGGGTGGCCGGGTGGGAGCCTGCTGCGGCTTAAACTTAGGTCTAGCTGGAGCCGGAACATAGAGGCCAAGAGTCTTAAGTGTAGTGCAGGACTCTTTCAGGCCATGCAGTTTTATGTCCGCAAACAGAGCCTTGCCGTCAAACAGGAGGTCCTGCAGGGAGGTCTGCACCTCACTGGACAGCCCAGACAGCAGGAGCCACGACGTCCTTCTCATGGACACCGCGGAGGCCATGGACCGTGCAGCTGTGTCCGCTGCATCCGATGCAGCAGCTGTACCCTCCTCCACTAAAGCTATGAACTCTTTCCTGTCACACTCCTGGAGAGAGTCCTCGAACTTGAGCAGAGAACCCCACAGATTCATCTCATACCGGCCCAGGAGAGCCTGGTGGTTCGCCATTCATAACTGGAAGCTCGAGGATGAATAAATGTTTCTCTTTAATGAATCCACCCTCCATGAATCTTTATTTTTTGGAGTGGGGGCTGTTTGGCCCTGCCACTCCCTCTGGTTGACTGACTCGACCACCAAGGAGTTAGGAGCAGGGTGGGTGTATAAGTATTCATGTCCCTTGGCGGGCACAAAATACTTGTGTTCTGCTCTCTTAGAGAAGGGGGGCAATGAAGCCAGGGTTTGCCACAGGGCATTTGAAATTTTTGCCACCCCTTTGTGGAGTGGCAAGGCCACAGTGCCTGGTACCTAGGCGGACAAGAAATTAAAAAGGGAGTCTGAGGGCTCCTCCACCTCCTCTGCCTGAAGGAGGAGGCTTGACGCCACCCTTTTCAATTGTTCCTGCTGGGCTTTAGAGTCCTCCTGCAGGACAGAGGGAGGAGGGGCCATAATCACCTCATCAGGGGAGGGTGAGGAGGCAGGCACAGTACTTTGCATGTCCACAGGCACCGGAGGATCCACCACCTGATCACTTTCTGGGCACGGCCCTGAAGATGCACATCCCACTGACTCCTTCCTTGGAGTCTGGCAGAGGGAGGCCAATGGCCATTCTGAGGCTTGTGGCAAACCCAGGCCAAATGGCTACAAAGGGAGGGGTAGGAATTAGTCCCAGGGAGGTTAAAAGGCCTCTCCCTATCCATTGAGGAGAGATAGCCATGGAGAAATTAGGTTCAGCTGGAACAGGGGTTACCAGGGAACTAATTAGGTTCAGCTGGCCCCAATTGCTGGCGACCTTTTTAAACCCTCCCTGGCAGGGAAACAGGGGGGGAGTGAGAGAAGCAGAAAAGCTGCCAGTGAGTAGGTGCAGCAAGACTCTGCCCTCTTCCAGCAAGGAAGACTGCACTCTGTCCCCAGAAGGGGAGAAAAACAGCAAGGGACTGACTGAGAGGAGGATCAGCCAGACCCTGCATGACCGGGAAGGACTTTGCTTTGCCCAAGCCTGTGTCTCCAAGGCAAAAAGGGACTGAGCCAGCTGAGGAGAAGCAGGTACTTTGCCACAGGCTCCAACCACCAAGTGAGCCTCCACCAGGGGCTGTGTCAGGGGCCATGGTGCCCACTAGTACCACTGTGCCGGCCACGGAGTCCAGTGCCACTGCACCTGCTCTGGCACCGGCGGAGCAGGCCGTTCATCCTGGCTGGCCTGACCTATCGATGGACGACTAGAAAGGGAGGCCGGGCTGACATACGACCTGCCGCTGACATACGACCGGGAGGAGCGGCGGTGCCAGGAGCGGTGCTGACGATGAGACCATGATCCCGATGTGGAGAAATGGTACTGCCGGTAGCAGCTGCTCTGCGATCGGCTACGGCGGGTGGATCCGTGCTGGCGAGGTGCCAGCGATCGACACCTGGGGCTGCGGGAGAGGTGCCATGGTGGGCTCCTGGAGCGAGACGATGAACAGGAATGGTGTTCGTATCATGATTGGCTATGATAGCCCCTCTGAGACAAGGGCCTTCGGCAGTGTCTGCTTCGGTCCCGTCGGTGTCCACTCCTTGAGGCAGAGCGGTGCCAGCCAGTCTCTGTCAGTCAGAACCCAGCCAGACAACCTGGTGGGGGTCGATGGCAACCTGCGTGGACTATGCACGAGACGGTTGCTGAGCGGTGATCGGCGTTGGGAACATTCCCTCGACCGTGACCAGTACTGAGTTGGGAGCGACTGTGGAGATCCCAGCAGCGGCTTGCCTCTGGACTGCGGGGCAAACATTGGCAGTGCTCCTGGAACTGGCATGGACATAATGTCCCAGGTCGCTTGCAGGGCCTCCGGCGTGGAGGACATCCGGACATCCGGGGAAGCCTGCTCCAAATGGGCCAGGCTACTCCACTCAACCTCAGTTGGAGGCCTAGAGACCAGTGGGCTCCAAGGACTGCCCAACATGGGTCTAGCCTCTCCCCCAGTCTTGCTCCGGTGCCACAATGGGGAAGGCCTTTTCTTAGCCTTCTTGGAGTACCCTGCGGACGAGGAGCAGTGCCAACTGGTAGATGGCACCAGGGGGTCGTCGCGCACCAACACCGCGGTACCCGGTGCTGACTTGGAGAGTCGGGGTCAACGCCAGAGTCGGGGTCAACGCCGACTTCATCAGGATGGCCCAGAGCCTAATGTCTCTCTCTGTCGTGGTCCGAGGCTTGAACGACTTGTAAATCTTGCAGCGATCGCTGAGATGGGTTTCACCCAAACAGCGTAAACAGTCCACGTGCAGATCACTCACTGGCATCGATCACCTACAAGTGTTGCACGACTTAAAACCCAGGGTGCAGGGCATGCCCTGGCCTGGGCGCACTAACTAAACTAAACCAAAACTAATCAAACTAGTAACTACAAGTACTATACACTGAACAAACAAGAGTTCTGGGAAAGAGCTGCAGCAAAGATGGAGCAGAGCAGTTCTGAAGCACCTTCACTGGTGGCAAGAAGGAACTGGGGAAGGTGGGAGCACGCAGCAACCCTTATACCACACCATGGAGGTGCCACTCCAGGTGTTGCTAGGGGCGCTCCCCTATGGGTACTGCTAAGGGAAAAACTTCCAGCACCGGTGCATGTTGCAAGCACACACACCTATTGTGGAATACACATGAGCAATCACTTGAAGAAGAAATATATGTCCAGCTGTGTTAATGACAGTAAGAAAGAATGTTTTAAGTATATTAGTGTAAAGATGCGGGACTCACCCCTGCGGCACCTCCTGCTGGTCTCTCAGGGAATTAGCTCGATTTCCAGCCCAGAGCACCCTGTGCAGACCGGGGTCCTGCTTGCTGCTGGCCCCCATGCCCCTCACGGACCTCGGTCCCCCTTTCTCTGGGCTGCTGCCCCCCTGGCAGTACCCCCACACTCTCAGGTTCTGGGTCTCCCCACCCAGGGGAACCCCCACCCACTAACCCCACCTCACCTCAGTCTGGGCTACTGCCAGTCACCATCTAGCCCCACTCCCTGGGGGCAGACTGCAGTATAAGCCACTCATCACAGATAAGGGGGTTTGGACCTGCTGCCTTCCTCTACCACCCAGTACTTTTTTAGGCCTTAAAAAAGCCTTGCAGCCTGGGGAGTTGCCAGCCAGTAGCTCCCCTGCTCCTCTGGCTTTCCCCAGCCCTGCTTCACTCCTAGTACCCTTTCTGCTGGGCAGCCAGGCCCTACTCCCTCTGATCTTTTGACTGCCCTGACCTTTATAGGGCCAGCTGGGTCTGTTTGGGGTGTGTCCTCCAGCTGAGGCTGCTTCCCAATCAGCCAAGCTTTTCTCTCAGCCCTCTCCCAGGGGTGGTTTTAACCCTGTCAGGGCTGGAGCAGCTAATCACCCCGCTACAATTAGGAGCAAAAAGAATCCTAATGATGGCATTGGTCCATTACTAGATGGAAAGGGTAGAATTATCAGTAATAATGCAGAAAAGGCAGAACTGTCCAATCAATATTTCTATACTGTATTTGGGAAAAAATCAGATGATGTAGTTATATCATATAATAACATTCTTTCCACCTCACTAGTATCTTGGGAGGTGTTAAACAACAGCTACTGAAGTTTTTTTAAAATCAGCAGGTCCAGATAACTTGCATCCAAAAGTTTTTAATAAGCTGGCTGAAGCACTCACGGGGTTATTACGGGTGATTTTCCATAAGTCTTGGAACACCAGGGAAGTTTCAGAAGACTGGAAGAAAACTAATGTTGTGCCAGTATTTAAAAAGAGTAATTAAAGATCTGTCAGTCTCACATAGATTGCAGGCAAGATAATGAAACAGTTGATAAGGGACTTGATTAATAAAGAATTAAAGGAGAGTAATATAATTAATGACAATCAACATGGGTTTATGGAAAATAGATCCTGTCAAACTAACTTGATATTTTTTTGATGAGATTACAAGTTTGGTTGATAAAGGTAATAGTGCTGACGTAATATACTTAGACTTCTGTAAGGCATTTGGCCTTACAGGCCAAAGCTAGATGTAAATCACCGTATAGTCCCTCAGTAGCATGGAGCTATTTTCTATTTTTGATTGCGTAGCCTGTATATCTATTACTGTATATTTGTTATCGTCAATGATTTATTACTTTGCCTTTATAAGTGTTACCAGCATTATCTGGTTTCTATATTCATCCTGCACTTAATCTTATAGAGTTCAATTTATTTCTTCCCAAACCGCATTTTCTAGTGCTAGAACGTTTAAATAACAACTTCCTTTGACATTCAGCCAGTACATTGACAAGGCATCAATTGTTTCCATAAAGATAACGGCATTAATTAAGAGAAACCATCATATTTCCCACTTTTATGAGACTTCCAATTAAGTCTGATGTTATCCTACACAAGAATTGGAAGTTAAATAGGTTGGATGAGCGACAGGGGAGAGGCACTGAACATTTAAAATATTTAGTATTGATATAGACCTTACATCTCAGGATCTCTTAGTTCTTCACAGACATTAGTTAAGTAATGCCCACAATACCCTTGGGAGACAGCTATATTCATTGTACAGTTGCAAAAACTGAGGTCCAGACAGGGTGCGTGACTGCAAGTCATACAGGCAGAGCTTACTGCTGGATCCAGAAGTCCTGACTCATGCCTTTTGCACTCTCTCCCTTTCTTCATTTGTATGGGTTAGAAAAAGTTGCACTGTTGTCACTCAGAGAATTTGAGTTTTTATTCTATCACTTTATCACTCTATATTCATTGCAACACATTAGAAAAGAAGGATGCTCTTGTGGTTAAACTACTAAGGCCAGGTCTACGCTACAGGTGCTAGAGCGGCACAGCTACAGCGCCGCTGTAACCCCGTAGTTTAGATCCAAATGGGGTTTTTCCATTGCTGTAGAAACACCACTTCCCCAAGCGATGGTAGCCAGGTTGACACAAGCATTCTTCCGTTGACCTATCTATGTCTATGCTGGGGCTTAGGATGGCATAGCTACGGCAGGCAGAGGTGTGGATTTTTCACACTCCTGAGCTCTGTAGCTATGTCAACCGAAAATTTTAAGTGAGCTAGGGCTCAGGAAATCTGGATTCAGTTCCCAGCTCTCGCTTTAAACTTCCCATGTGACCTTGGGCAAGTCACTTACTCCTCCATTTCCCTATCTGTAAAATGGCAATAATAATCCTTCCTTTCTCACACCTTTTTTAACTGTCTTGTCTATTCAAACTTCAGACTCTTCAGGGCAGAGACTGTCTCTTACTATGTGTTTGTACTGTGCCTAGCACAATGGGATCCCAGTCTTGATTAGGGTCTCTAGGCATTACTATTGTTGTTTGGATTACAGTAGCAATGACGAATCCTTATAGTATTCATAGGGACAGAGTCATTTTGCACCCTTCAAACTCCTTTTTCCCATGGTTATTACACAGTTCTATGATAATGGATGATTGCCTCAATTGCTTTACACTTTATGGCAGATTACTTCGAAATTCATGCCCTCTTGACCATGAGCTCCCATCACAATTCTTCTCGTAGAGATCAAAGGTTGTTTCATTTTTCCAGGAAATCCCAAAGCTTTTGGGTTATAGCAAATCAATATTTATGATGAATAGAGATGGGGAGGGGGGATCAAGATGAGAACAAAAGACACCCTATGAATAATACATCTGGTCTGAAACTGCACAGCAACTAATCTAGACAGACTGAGATTTTTAAAGCTGCCTAAAATTAATGGGAATTGAGCATCCCAGTTACCTAGCTGGCTGTTAAATCTCAGCTCACAGTCATAGCCTTATAAGAAAATCTTACACTTTCTAGTCCAGGGTCAGACCCTAAAAAAATTGTCTAAAAATAAACCTGTCACAAGACACATAAAATGAACTAATAATAATAAAAGAGCATGAGTAATTTTTCAACTGGGTTAAGAAATTCTGTCTGGATGGTTTAAGGGGATGATGGAAAAATAACACTGTCAACAGAGAAACATTATACATCACTAGGAAATGTTTTAATCTATTCTTAACTCATTTTATCAATAGCCCCAGGGCTGGCTTGTAGCCATCCCAGCTGAAAACTTCAAAGGTAGGAAAAAAGGCAGTTGGAAAGATGTTATCCACATCTGTAAGTCATCTCTCTTGTTCTGTTAAGCCATTCACCTGTTAAAGACTAATTTACTGGTATATATTGTGACAAAGTTCCTCCTCTGCCGAGGTGGGTCCAGCGCTTATTGGCGGATTTGCTCGCCTCAGAGATTCACAGCAGCCCTCAGTTTGGCCACTTTTGCTAGTGGCTCAAACATGCTGTTCACTCAGCTAACCTTATCACTGGCCAGCATGGGGAAAGGGAGGAGAACAATCCCCACAGTCTCTGCTGACCCACCTAGTGGGTCAGGGGATAGGTAAGGGACCTTCCCTTCTGGTGGGACCCACAGTCCAGGTCAACTCCTCCTGTATCCAATAGAGTTGGGGAGATGGGGGAAACCCAGACCCGTCCTCTACTCTGGGTTCCAGCCCAGGGCCCTGTGGATCACAGCTGTTTACAGTGTTTCGTAGAACACCTGTGTGACAGTTACAACTCCCTGGGCTACTTCCCATAGCCTCCTCCCAACATCTTCTGTATCCTCACCACAGGACCTTCTTCCTGATGCCAGACAGCGTATTTACTCAGTCCTCCAGCAATACACACACCCTCTCACTCTCAGCTCCTTGCATGCCTCTTGCTCCCAGCTTCTCGCATGCCCCTCCAATGTCTCATTGAATGAAATTCTGGCCCCACAAAAGTTATTGGCAGAACTCCCAATGTCTTCAATGGGGTGAGGATTTCACCCACATTAATTTCAATGTGACTACTCACGGAGCAAGGTATTACTGAAAGTCAGTAAGGGTAGCAGATCTGGCCCTCCAAATATAGACATTGTAGCAATTTTGTCATGATAATTAAAATACAGGTATATCATATTGCTGAGAAATTCTGATGTCAGTTTGTCATTTGTCCCCAGACTAATTCTAGTTAAAAGAGTAAAGTTTCAAAACCAGTGTGGGACCATTTACATCAAATTCGGGCTATAAACGAAATTACCAAAGGGGGAAAAAAGATTTGGTAAGATTACAGTTTTTTATGTCATAACTATACCAGTATTGTCAGAAAACATGGCCAGTTCCTGGTCACACTGTGGACTAATGGGAGTTTTGCCATTTCTTCCAGTCGGAGCAGAAGCAAACCTGCAACCATAACTATCAAATACAGTAACTACTCACTTAACGTTGTAGTTATGTTCCTGAAAAATGCAACTTTAAGTGAAATGATGTTAAACAAATCCAATTTTCCCATAAGATTTAATGTAAATGTGGGGGGTTAGGTTCCAAGGAAATTTTTTTGTGTCAGACAAAAGGCATTATATACTGTATGGTACTGTATGGAGGTGCCCCTGGCTTATCCCTGGGGCTCAGAACTAGGTGTGCAGGATCTGGAAGGGAGTTAGGGTGTGGGAGGGCACTCAAGGTAGGGTGCAGAGTCTGGGAGGGAGTTAGGGTGCGGGAGGGCGCTCAGGGTGGGGTGCAGGGTCTGGGAGGGAGTTAGGGTGCAGGAGGGCACTCAGGGTGGGGGTGCAGGAGGAGGCTCAGGGCTGGGGCAGGCAGGAGGTGCAGAGCACTTACCTGGGGCAGCTTCTGTTTGGTGCAGGGGGTGTGCAGGTGGCTCTGTGCAGCGCGGCATCACCCCCATGGCCGCGATTCTGGGAGCCGTGATTCTGGGAGCTGCCCCCACCCCAGCGGGCAGGGCCACCTGGAATGCAGGGGCTGCAGGGCCCCAGGCTAAGGGGGCCCTGGGGCCATGGCCTGCAGCTCTAAAGCCCCTTTCACGAGCACGGGCCGGAGGACTCAGGAAGAACAGGGGCAGCCACGCTGCCAGTGGCCGGAGACAAGCGACGCTTTCTCTTTCAAAGTGCCGCTTCTCTCTGGGCCGCTTTGAAGGGGAAATCGCAGGTTCTCTCCGGCCGCTGGCTGCGCGGCTGCCCCTGCTCCACCTGAGTCCTCCGGCCCGTGCTCGCAGGGCCACATTGCGAAAGGGGCTTTAGAGCTGCAGGGCATGGCCCCAGGGCCCCCTTAGCCTGGGGCCCTGCAGCCCCTAAAGCCCTTGCGTTCCAGGTGGCCCTGCCTGACTGCTGGGGGGAGGGGCAGCTTCCCTGCTTGCTCCCTCCCTTCCTCCCAAAAAGTCCTAAGCGATGCCAAACAGCTGTTTGGCAGCGGGGGAAGCGCTGGGAGGGAGGGAGGGTGGGGGAGGAGGTGGAGAAGAGGAACTTGTGCAATTCTCCCTTGTAAAGTTAGCCAAACAACGTTATAAGGGAGCATTGCACGATTTTAAACGAGTATGTTCCCTAATGGAGCAGTGACGTAACTTAGAAACAACGTTAAGCGGGAGGACGGTAAGTGAGGAGTTACTGTAATGAGCTCCAACAGCATCCCTGATCCTGCAGGCTGACCTGCTTAGTCATATATGTATGCTTGAATAGAGCCCCTTGGATATCCATCCAGGCAAAGCAGCTTCCTGAAATTGGGCCTATTACCATTACTCCATATTTAACTCTTTTAAAGATGTGAAATAAGGATAACTAGATTCTATAAAAAGCCAAGAGATTTCCTTTGTAACTAGGATGCCAGATTCTGTTTTGAGTCACTCTCACACCTGTTCTCTTTATAGCTACGTAAACATCCTTAGTCCCCGGCAGATCATTTTACTGTACATATAATAAAAACCCTCCTCCTTTTACATTCATCACTGAGCTTCAGCTAGAGCAGTTGGCATGTCACTCAGAATGATCACGTTACTTACACCATACATTAATCATTCGTTATACCCAGCTGAGTGCCTTGGCATGAATGTATAATGACTAATATCTGAATCGATTCACAAACATTACTGTAAAGAAATGAGAAAACCCAACTCATCCTTTTAGCAGAGCAAATAATGGACAATTACCTCACAAATCTCAAAGTCAATTGGCATCCTATCCTACAAGATTATATTTACTTGTTCTCTCCTTATCTAACTTGATTTACTTACATTTAGGATGTGCATGTACCTTTGCATTCGTGTTTATCTTTCCAACTAAAGTCACAGGACAAAACTCTGCTAAAGTAAATGGGCGAAACTACATTGAAGTCAATTGTGCACAGTCATTTGCCACCAGTAGAGATTTTGGCCCTTTCTCTTTGTGTTTTGCTTTGACTATTTAGAGCTATATCCACAATTAATGTAAATGGGTGTAACCTAATAAAGTAATAGGGACAATAGGAATTGCCATAATGAATCAGATCCAAGGTAGATCAAACATCCTGTCTCTGACAGTGGCTTCAGAGAAAGGTGTAAGAACCCTACAGTAGACATATGTGGGATAATCTAGCCCCTGCCCTCGTAAGTCTCATCTGATCTCTAATAAACTCTAAAACACAAGGCTAAGTCCTGAAGCACACAATACAGAAGTCAATGGAGCTGCACCAATTTACACCAGCCAAGAATCTGGCCCTTTAAAGTTCAGACGGGCAAAACTTTCATATCAAAACCTCACTTTCAAACCCAAAATTTGGACTAGGTTCTTTGAAAGGTTTGCAAACAAATTCGAGCAAACCTGGCAGGCTTAGAGTTCCAGTTGAAAAACATGTAAGACTCTAGTTTCATGTGGCTATAACTTTCAATACCAAGCAAGGAGAAACTCAGCAAATGTGACTGCTTTGGGCTTTGGATTCATTTGAACTTGAAACAAACCAAAACATAAGAGGTGAGAACCCATGTGAAGTCAAGCCAGATTTTTAAAAGTAGCATATATCTGTGAAACAGAATTCCTTCGAGTTTGCACTACAGAGAATTAAAGAAGACAGAACTCACACACATAAGCACTGACTTTTATTTTTCCCCAGGGGTGCTCCACCTCCCGCTCTACCCTGAGGCTCCACCCCCACTCCACCCTTCCCCCAAGGCCCTGCTCTAGCTCCGCCTCTTCTTGCCCCCACTCAACACCCCCCCTGAGGCCCCACCCTCACTCTGCCTCTTTCCAGCCCCTCCCCCAAGACCCCACCCATCCCAGCTCGCTGCTATTCACCCTCCCCCGGCGCATGTCCCAGCTGCCAAACAGCTGATCGGCAGCCCCACCAAACAGCTGTGGCTGGTGGGTGCTGAGCATCCACTATTTTTTTTTCTGTGGGTGCTTGAGTCCCTGAGCATGCACAGAGTTGGTACCTATGCTCACACACACACACACACACAAAAAACCTGGCTGCTGCATCTGAAGTTTGCCAGCTTCAATCTGAGAGTGAGAATGAGCCATAACTGAGACCCACCCTACCGCTAGGCACCAGCAGCACTCTGACAGACCTCAAATAGTCTGATGAAACATGTAGGGAGTGGTGGAGTTTCCTGGCCTCTTTGCAGGTCTGATTATGGAGGTACATGATTAGGGCCTTAGAGTTGGGGTACCAGTTACTGCTATTAGAGTAGCACCCCTATCCGAATACATAGTAAAACATAGCCATTGCCTCAAAGAGTTTACAGTCTAAATACAAAAGACAGGCAAAGCATGGGAAGAGAAACGGAAGCACAGACATGAAGTGACTTGCCCAAGGGCACACAACAAATCACAGGGCTGGGGATAGAACCGTGGTCTTCCAATCCAGTGCTCTAGCCACTGGAGCAGAGAGCACATCAGGGTAAAAGGAAGTTTTGTGTGTTTTGTTTCTGGACTGCAGCTGAGCTGAGGAAACTTACTAGAGGAAAGGGAGTTATTGGCAATGGCAATGCAAGGATACCAAAAAGCAAAGCAAATCTCAAGAGGGCAAAAATGGTTAAGAAAGATATTTTTTGAGACTGCATATCAGGGACCAAAGACAGAAAGGACAAAGAATGGGTGGAGAGGCAAGAGAGGAGGTAGAAGAGATGCTGCACATTAGAGCAATCTTAGACTAAAGAGGAAGCAAAATTCCTTGCACTTGGCTGTGGAATGACTGGGAGGGTAGAGAAGAATAAGAATGGTATTGAAGAGGGACCAATGAATGCCATCATCTGGGGGCAGTTTGTGGGGAAGGAAAGGAAAGAAGTTATACTTTGCAGCCCCAAGAGGTTCTTGCTATAGAATTATGACATGGCCAGTTCTCATGGCAGAGGTGCCACCGCTTTTTGTGTCATCAGCATTTATATTTGAGTGACCATACAGTCTTTTGTACTGTGGAGAGGTGGAAAGAGAGTGGTGGTTTTCATGGGGTGAATTGGTGAAGACAATAGTTGGTAAAACAGAGATGTAGCTGTCAACCCATGGGGCTGCAGGAAGCAGCTAGAGAGTGAGAATATCAGACTGGATAGTGTGGAGGGATTCAGGTGCTTGATAGTGCAGTAAGGTATTTTATAAAGAGTGAGCAATTGAGGAAGCACTCAAATGTACCCCAGGAATGGTTGGTGTAGGGAAGAATACGAACAGGATCATAAGGGAATGTGACGGGGTTGCTTACCCCACACAGGGTTAAGCCCATATTATTGACAGTGGACTGGGCATGCTCCAAATGTTCTAGCAGTATAAAGGGAGGAAGCCCAGCTCATCCTGGGCTGGAGGCTGCAGGGGAAAGACCTGTCTGGGAAATCCTGTGGAGGAACAACCACAGCCCCTATCTGTGACAGGAACCAGAGCTGTCCTGGGCCCGTTTGAACCCCTGTGACTGGAGTAGCCACAGGAAGCGACCGGCACAACAGACCATGGAGAATCTGAAGCTTTATGGGAGACTTCAGTGCAGATACTGGTAGGAAGTGACCCAGATAGGGTGACCAGAATGTCCCAATTTTATCGGGACTGTCCCGATATTTACTTGTTTGTCCCGCATCCCGACCAAACATTGGTCGGGATGCGAATTGTCCCGATATTTTGCCCTCCAGCACACAGGTGGAGGGGGCTTGCGCCCCCCTGCCCCAACTCCACCCCGGCCCCACCCCAACTCTGCCCCTCTCTCTCCCATTGGATCCCTCCCCAAATTCCCACCCTGGCCCCACCCACCAGCCCTGCCCCCTCACTGTCCTATTGGATCCCTCCCCAAATCCCCACCCTGGCCCCGCCTCTTCCCCAAGCATGCCACATTCCTCCTCACCCCTCCCTCCCAGGCTTGCGCTAATCAGCTGTATGGCGGTGCAAGTGCTGAAGGGAGGGGGAGAAGCAGGATGCGGCAGCCAGCTCAGGGGAGGTGGAGGCAGAGCGAAGGCGAGCTGGTGTGGGGGGGCGGGGCATGGAGCTGCCAGTGGGTGCTCAGACCCCACCAATTTTTCCTATGCTCCAGCAGCTCTTGGGTTTTGATTTTTTGTTTTTTGGGGGTTTTTTTTGCTTTTGTTTGTTTTTTCCTCCACTGCCAGCTCTTGGGTTTTTGGTGGTGGTGGTGGTGTTGTTTTGTTTTGTTGCTCCACCGGCACACAACCCCCCGCCCCATGTCCCGATATTTTACGTCTCTCATCTGGTCCCCTAGACCCAGGGAGGGTGATGGAGTGGGATGATTTAGTTGGGGTTGGTCCTGCTTTGAGCAGGAGGTTGGATTAGATGATCTCCTGAGGTCCCTTCCAACCCTGATATTCTATGATTCTACCTCCCACCCGGGAAACCTCAGTGTGTTTTGGTAGAACCCACCAGCTGAGTCAGTGGAAAATTGCTCTGTCACTGTTAGGGCCCTGGGTTGGGGCCTGGTGGAGATGGGTGGGCCTGGGCCCCCTACCAGGGCTGCCTCACCCCTTGGTGGATGTTATTTCCTCCCCCCCATTGAACTCTGGCTGGTAGGCCATGCTACCCTGCATCCCAAGGGTGGCTCTTGAACTCTGGCTGCTAGGCTGTGCTGCCCTGGTCCTAGGGGCCATCACCTGTGTTTTGGACTTTAGATCCTGACTGGTTATCTGGAACGCCTGGGAGAGGACTCGTAGGCAATGCACCTCTGCCCCCTATCCCCTGTTTGTGTGATGGGGGGTGGGGTATAGACTGCTACAGGGGGAGATAGGGAAGTACAATGCAAATCTGAGTTGTCACCTGGGGTGGAAACAGTATCCTCAGTAGCCATCACTTCAGCTGCTTTCAACAGCTCCAACTGCCTTTAGTTTGTTTTGACATGACTGATGGTGAATTCCATGATCTTCAAATACTCTGCTTGGAAAAGGGCTTCAGAATTGAAAAAGCAGATGATCAAGTGTACATTTATTTATGTAGCTTCTTAAAACTCTGCTAGCAAATGTTGTTATTATTAGCATTCTTATGATTCATACCTATTAATGTTTTGCATTATAGTAGCATCTATTACCCTAAACAAGGATTAGGGCTCCATCGTCATAGGCACAGTGCTCACTAATATTAAGCTGCCTCTTCCTGTACTGCACATTGCCACACTATGGGGCTTGCAATCTAAACAAGGACACGACACAAATAAGTGAGTGTGGCAAACAGGTGGGTGGGAAAGACAAAGGTAACCAAAACCAAGATCACATGGTTACATAGCTTAGCTAATACACAAACTGAGGATCTTGAATCCTCTCTTGAATCTTTTTGGGTCAAATCATTCGCTAGTGTAAATCAGCATAGCTCCATTGCAATGAATCACCAATGTACACCAGCCATATGCAGGCTAACAGTAGCTGAAGATCTGGCCAGAGGTATGCACATCTGTTTGCTCACCTAGAGCTGGCAATCAGTCTCCTCTGGGTTTTTACAATTACAGAAAACATTTTAAGCCATGTTCAACTTTAAATAAAGATAAAATGCTATACATGGGGAAGACAGATAATGCACACAAATCTAAACATGACTTCCGATGCAATCGTTTAGTGTATTTCTGTAATGATACCCAGAACTTTCTATCTTCAGTCATCTAAATAACATTCACAATACCCCTCCAAGGTGAGTGTTAACATTCTCATTGTACACATAACGAAGGATGCAAAGGGCCAGATATTGGCCCCAGCACTGGCCCCCTTGCACTGCTCTGGTGAGTACACATGGTTTGTAAAGATGCACTATCTGATTAGCTGGGGAGTGTCCCAGCATGGTGGAGATCCCCAGGTGATATATAGGCAGCATAGTGTAGGTAGTTCTACTACATCCCTCTTGCCCCTTCAGTGTGTTTAGGTGTGGTCACAGCACTGCTGTGCTCTAGCAGATCCCCAAAAGGTGTAATGGCCCCTTTGAGATTATTAATAGCTGGCATAAAATAAAATGGCTCCTTATGCTGGAGACAGAACTGACCCTTGGCAACCCTGGTGAGCACAAAGGAGACATATAGCCATGCCTGTAGTCCCCTTGGGTCTTGCACTGATTGGAATGTAGCCAGACCCAAGCATTAATAATCCAATCTGTATTTACAAAGCTATTTGCAGATAATGGGCCTGATTCCCCTCTTCTTTGCATCACTGTGACTCTAGTGACTGAGAGAAACTTATTTTTTTCTGATCTTAAGAGGTCCCTGTCAGAAGGAGAGGAAAACAAACAAAATTTTGTTCGTGTAGCAATGTGTGCAATATGATACTGCTATCATGCTATTGATCACAGGCTTGATTTGGATTTAATGCTAATAATGCAAGGTTTGACAACTGTTAAGCTTTTTGATTGTGACCTTTTCTTAATCTTTGCTCACATAACACACCATTTGATAATGATAAAAGGAGAGGGGTGGCATATGCCAATTCATGACATTTACATCAGCGAGAAGGAGAAGAGGAGAGAGAGGAGAAGAGAACAGCCCCAGATTTAAGAAATACATTTATTTTTAGTTGATAATCCTTAAAATAACAGACCCTTCCATTTCCAAAATCATAACTGCAAGGAAGCTATAGGTCATTATAGGTCAAGTGAACTGATAATCCCAGAAACCAGGTGTAGATATCAATAGTTATTATAATCCCTTGGTAAACATGCTGCATAATAATTAGCCCAGCATCCAGAATAGTCCTTTAGCACAGAAATCAACACTAAATCTACAGGTTTATTTAAGAAGCAGCTCTAAAATCTCTTTTCTGCTAATTTTAACCTTGCCAATTCAGAGTGAGTCTGCGACACTGTCTAAGGATTTTGTATTGCTGCCTATCAATATTGTTTCTGAGTGTTGTCCACATTAACTGGATTGACAAAAGTGAAATTCTTAGTGGACTTCATACAATTTCTGGCATTCTTCCTTGTTTGGGTCATAGAAAACTTGTGCTTGGAAAATTGTTTTAGGCTAATTTTTAACAAAAGTTGTTGTTTAAGAAGGAAATGAGGGAGCTGATATTATGAATGTTGAATAGTTCCTCAATAGTGCTATCATTAAATATTTACATTAGGGTAAATCTACAGGTCCCAGGCAGAACAAGGGCCCCATTGTGTCAAGTGTACAAAACACAAGCTACCATTGAATAAGGTATGTCTCCACTACGATATTAGGTCGAATTTATAGAAGTCGGTTTTTCAGAAATCGTTTTTATACAGTCAATTGTGTGTGTCCCCACAAAAAATGCTCTAAGTGCATTAAGTCGGCGGACTGCATCCACAGTACCAAGGCTAGCGTCGCCTTCCGGAGCATTGCACTGTGGGTAGCTGTGGTTAGCTATCCCACAGTTCCTGCAGTCTCCGCTGCCCATTGGAATTCTGGGTTGAGATCCGAATGCCCGATGGGGCAAAAACAGTGTCATGGGTGATTCTGGGTACATGTTGTCAGGCCCTCCCTCCCTCCGTGAAAGCAATGGCAGACAATTGTTTCGTGCCTTTTTTCCTTGGTTACCTGTGCAGATGCCATACCACGGCAAGCATGGAGACCACACAGCTGACCATCACCGTAAGTCTAAACATGACTTACGGGTGCTGGCAGACGTGGGACTGCATTGCTACACAGCAGCAGCTCATTGCCTTTTGCCAGCAGACAGTGCATTACGACTGGTAGCCATCGTCGTCGTATTCCTGGATGCTCTTTTAACCAACCTCAGTGAGGTCAGTCAGGAGTGCATGGGCAGACATGGGAGTGACTCAGCCAGGCCATTGCCATCTTCTGCCAAGCACCCAGGAAATGACAATGGCTAGCAGTAGTAATGCAGAATCTTCTGCCGAGCACCCAGGAGATGACGATGGCTAGCAGTCGAACTGCACCGTCTGCTGCCACCCTAAAGATGTAAAAAAATAGATGGAGTGGATCAAAACAAGAAATAGACCTGATTTGTTTTGTATTCATTTGCTTCCTCCTTCCCTCCCTCTCTCCGTGAAATCAACAGCCTGCTAAACTCAGGGTTTTCAGTTCGATCCTTGAGGGGGCCATTCTGTGTGACAGTTGTTTTTGTTTCTCCCTGATGCAAAGCCACCCCCTTTGTGGACTTTAATTCCCTGTAAGCCATGTCATCAGTCGCCCCTCCCTCCGTCAGAGCAGACAATTGTTTCACACTTTTTTTCAGCCCAGACGCAATAGCGCTGGGATCATGGAGTCCACTTAGATCACCACTGCAATTATGAGCACTGTAAACACCGCGCACGTTATCCTGGAGTATATGCAAAACCAGAACCTGCCAAAGCAAAACCAGGTGAGGAGGCAATGGCAGTGAGAGTGATGAGGACATAGACATGGACATTGACTTCTCACAAAGTACGGGCCCCGGCAATGTGCACATCATGGTGTTAATGGGGCAGATTCATGCTGTGGACTGCTGATTCTGGGCCCAGGAAACAAGCACAGACTGGTGGGACCGCAGAGTGTTGCAGGTCTGAGAGGATTCCCAGTGGCCGCGAAACTTTCACATGCATAAGGGCACTTTCGTGGAACTTTGTGATCTGCTTTCCCCTGCCCTGAAGTGCCAGAATACCAAGATGAGAGCAGCCCTCACAGTTGAGAAGCGAGTGGCGATAGCCCTGTGGAAGCTTGCAACGCCAGACAGCTACCGGTCAGTCGGGCATCAATTTGGAGTGGGCAAATCTACTGTGGGGGCTGCTGTGATCCAAGTAGACAATGCAATCAAAGAGCTGCTGCTATCAAGGGTAGTGACTCTGGGAAATGTGCAGGTCATAGTGGATGGCTTTGCTGCAATGGGATTCCCTAACTGTGGTGGGGCGATAGACAGAACCCATATCCCTATCTTGGCACTGGAGCACCAAGCCAGCGAGTACATAAACTGAAAGGGGTACTTTTCAATGCTGCTGCAAGCACTGGTGGATCACAAGGGACACTTCACCAACATCAACGTGGGATGGCTAGGAAAGGTACATGACGCTCGCGTCTTCAGGAACTCTGGTCTGTTTCAAAAGCTGCAGAAAGGGACTTTCTTCCCAGACCAGAAAATAACCATCGGGGATGTTGAAATGCTTATAGTTATCCTTGGGGACCCAGCCTACCCCTTAATGCCATGGCTCATGAAGCCATACACAGGCAGCCTGGACAGTAGTCAGGAGCTGTTCAACTATAGGCTGAGCAAGTGCAAAATGGTGGTAGAATGTGCATTTGGACATTTAAAAGCTCGCTGGTGCAGTTTACTGACTCGGATAGACCTCAGTGAAACCAATATTCTCATTGTTATTACTGCTTGCTGTGTGCTCCACAATATCTGTGAGGGTAAGAGGGAGACATTTATGGTGGGGTGGGAGGTTGAGGCAAATCGCCTGGCCGCTGATTATGCGCAGCCAGACATCAGGGCAGTTAGAAGAGTACAGGAGGGCGCGGTGTGCATCAGAGAAGCTTTGAAAACCAGTTTCATGACTGGCTAGGCTATGGTGTGAAAGTTCTGTTTGTTTCTCCTACATGAATTCCACCCACCACCCTTGGTACACTCTACTTCCCTGTAAGCTAGCCACCCTCCCCTCCCCCCTTCGATCACTGCTTGCAGAGACAATAAAGTCATTGTTGCTTCACATTCATGCATTCTTTATTAATTCATCACACAAATAGGGGGATAACTGCCACAGTATCCCGGGACAGATGGGGAAGGAGGGAAGCACTGGGTGGGGTTGCGGAGGAGGGAAGGACAAGGCCACACTGCACTTTAAAACTTTAAAACTTGAATACTTTAAAACTTATTGAAGGCCAGCCTTCTGTTGCTTGGGCAATCCTCTGGGGTGGAGTGGCTGGGTGACCGGAGGCCCCCCCACCGCATTCTTGGTGTCTGGGTGAGGAGGACTGTTGGTCACACAAGGGCTGTAGTGGTGGTCTGTGCTCCTGCTGCCTTTCCTGCAGCTCAACCATACGCTGGAGCATATGAGTTTGATCTTCCAGCAGCCTGAGCATCGACTCTTGCCTTCTGTCAGCAAGCTGACGTCACCTATCATCTCAGCCTGCCACTTACTCTCTTCAGCCCACCACCTCTCCTTGCATTCATTATGTGCTTTCCTGCACTCTGACATTGTCTGCCTCCACGCATTCTGCTGTGCTCTGTCAGTGTGGGAGGACAGCAGGAGCTCAGAGAACATTTCATCCCGAGTGCGTTTTTTTTCACCTTCTAATCTTCACTAGCCTCTGCGAAGGAGAAACATTTGTAGCTGGTGAGTGGTAGTTAAAAAGACACATTTTAGAGAAAAATGGATACACTCTTTCACGTTAAACCTTGCTGTTCACATTACACAGCACATGTGCTTTCATTACAAGGTCGCATTTTGCCTCTTGTATTGAGGGCCTGCCGGTTTGGTGTGAGAGATCACTCACGCTTCACCCCTCCCCTCACCATGTGACTAACAGCGGGGAACATTTCTGTTCAGCCACAGCCAAACAGCCAAGCAGGAACTGGCACCTCTGAATGTCCCCTTAATAAAAGCACCCTATTTCAACCAGGTGACCATGAATGATATCACTCTCCTGAGGATAACACAGAGAGATAAAGAACAGATGTTGCTTGAATGCCAGCAAACACCGGGACCATATGCAGCTAGGCTTTGTCATGCAATGATACCAGATTACTTGCTACATGCATGGCGTGGTCAAGTGTCCTACCATGGAGGACGGAATAAGGCTGCCCTCCTCAGAAACCTTTTGCAAAGGCTTTGGGAGTACATCCAGGAGAGCTTTATGGAGATGTCCCTGGAGGATTTCCGCTCCGTCCCCATACACATTAACAAACTTTTCCAGTAGCTGTACAGGCCGCGAATGCCAGGGCAAACTGATCATTAAACACGCTTGCTTTTAAACCATGTGTAATATTTACAAAGGTACACTCACCAGAGGTCCCTTCTCTGCCTTCAGGGTCCGGGAGCCTGCCTTGGGTCCAGGTTGAAAAACATATCTTGGCTGTTGGGGAAACCGGTTTCTCCGCTTCCTTGCTGTGAGCTATCTTCCTTGTCCCCAAAACCCGCTTCCTTGTTGCGTGATTCTCCATTGATGGTGTCAAAGCACAGGGTTGGGGTAGTGGTGGCTGCACCCCCTAGCATGGCAAGCAGCTCATCATAGAAGCGGCATGTTCAGGGCTCTGATCCGGAGTGGCTTGCCTTAGCTCCTTAATTTTCACGCGGCACTCTTGTGCGTCCCTGTTATGGTCTCTGTCCTTCATGCCCTTTGAGACTTTTTCTAATGTTTTGGCATTTCGTTTACTGGAACGGAGTTCAGCTAGCACGGATTCGTCTCCCCATATGGCGAGAATATCCTGTACCTCCCGTTTGGTCCATGCTGGAGCTCTTTTGTGATCCTGGGACTCCATCATGGTCACCTCTGCTGATGAGATCTGCACTCACCTGCACCTTGCCACGCTGGCCAAACAGGAAATGAGATTCAAAAGTTCGCAGGCCTTTTCCTGTCTATCTGGCCAGTGCATCTGAGTTGAGAGCGCTGTCCAAAGCGGTCACAATGGAGCACTCTGAGATAGCTCCCGGAGGCCAATACTGTCGAATTGTGTCCACACTAACCCAAATTCGACCCGGCAAGGCCGATTTCAATGCTAATCCCCTCGTCAGAGGTGGAGTAAAGAAATCGATTTAAAGAGCCCTTTACGTCAAAAAAAGGGCTTCATAGTGTGGATGGGTCCAGGCTTAAATCAAGATAATGCTGCTAAATTCGACCTAAAATTGTAGTGTAGACCAGGCCTCAGTATGACAGAATCAGTCCCCCTGTAAGAAGTGATGACCAAATATTAAAACTAGACAAATTCAAATTATAAATAAGGCTCAGATTTTTAACAATGAGGTTGATTAACCTTGGAACAAGGGAAGTGGAGGCTTCTATGTCTCTTGATGTCTTCAAATCAAGACCAGATGCCTATTGGAAGATGTGCTTTATCCAAAACACTGGTTAATGGACTCAATACTGGAGCAACTGGGTGAAATTCTGCAGCCTGTTTTATGCAGGAGGTCACACTAAATCTAGTTGTCCCTTCTGGCCTTAAGATCTAAGCATAGGAGCTAAAAGTGCATTGCTTTGATAAAGAGCTGAAGTGGCCAAAGATTCAGACTCTCCAGGCCCATTTGAATTCCCTTGAGAAGACCTCATTCCTGCAGCTGATAAAATGTTAGTTACACAACTGAAAGCACTCTGCTTTTTCAAATTCATGGTGTTCACCATGAAAGTACAATATTTCTAGTTCTATTTTTCATGTAACAAAAGTTACAATGAAACACAGCATGAGTTTCATGGGACAGAGTTTCAAGAAGGCTGCTAACACCCTTTCCTAGTGAGGCCACAGATTCCAACAAAAATTCCACATTGTCTTTCAGGAAATAGTACCCATGGAACTATTCCAACAATTCCCTTTTGGCTGTTGACTGTCCCTGGGTATGTCTGGCTCATCCTCTAGACAACCCAAAGCAGGGCATATGCATTTCACCTACAAGAAAGAAGGCATGTTTCTTCAGCCCCTCTTTATTATCTTTGCCAGCTGTTCCTGCTTGAATCTTGCCTTGTAGTTGTTAAACAGCTCATACCCTTCCACGCACACGAAGTCAAAAGCCTCCCCTTTCTCCAGCCAACTTGTTCAGTGTGCAGTGAGAGAAAAAAGGAAAGCCTAGCTACTTTTGCATCATGGGAACTCTCCATTTCATCACCAGCACTGTTGACACACAGCAGATCAGGTGATGAAAGGAACACATTTATTAAAATACAGATATTAAAGTGATTCCCTACGTAATCCAGGGCTGCCCAAAATGGAACTGCCTGTACTATCACAGAGCCACAGGAACGTGCACAGGAAGGTCAGAGAGAGTGCAGGCTCTAACGGACACAACCCGAACAATACATACAAACAGAACTAGACCTTTATTACGTCCGACACCTGGTGCTCATTTTATCAGCATTTTCTTTCAGAATTAATACTGTGCTCATTTCAAATGAAGCAACATAGATTTTAAAACTGCTATTGATATAGGTATCAGAGTTCATAGCAGACATAGAAATGAGGGAACAAGGCTAATTTAAAACCTGGGACTTGCTCACCCAGCAACAGTACTGTAAACATTTGGAGCAAAGTCTGTAGTTTGTTTGTTTTGTACAGCCCAGAACATGCTATCAGGACTTGAATCAATACCTGGTGCAATGAGCAAGCACATAACAATATCCTTCTGATGGTGAGAGGCAGTTGTGCATCTATATTTTGTATTCACCCTGAAATTTTCCAAAGCCATGTTCAGATTGACGAGCTGGGACATTTTTAGTGTCATTTTATGCTCTAATGGGGGAGCAGCTGGGATCTCATTGCAGAATCGTTGCTGAAATAAGCTGGAAATCACTGCACCTTGGTCTAACTTCCAGCAAGGCAGATGCTTCCTGTTGTGACCCTCAGACTTCTTCTGTAGGTTTGCTTTGTGATAATAAGTTAGCCTAACACCTCAACTGATGCACACTCAAGGTTTCCATTACTATTGTAGTGCTTCCACCTATTGTATCACAAATAACTCCTCCTCTTAAAAATGCTGCATTTATTTATTTTTTGTAGACCCATATTTTTCTGAGTATAGTGGAACATATAAAAACCTGCTTGGTTTGTCAAAATGAAATATTGTTAATGCATTATATCTCTTAAACCTGTTTAATTATTAGCTCCGTGCGGAAGGAGAATTTCACTCAAACATAAATCAGCTCTTGGCTGGCAATAAACACTACAACTACAGTGTCTTAAGGAAAAGGAGGAATAACTTCTCCAATTGACATTATTAGAGGAATTTTGGTAGTGAAAATGACCAGAAAGCAGGTTAGCCAAGACATTAAATCCCCTACCCTTAGAAACAGGGCTATGGGATGTCATTGACAAAAGGGATTAAGTGGACCTCCATTTTATGTCTAGCATCAAAAGACGGTATCTCCAGCAGAACAGTGCTGTTCCCACACCATCATGCAAGGACATAAGTTCAGGGCTGACTCAAGTCACCCCAAGCCACCAGCACCACTTCTGCATAGGAAGCTATGTCCTCACTCTGGAAAGCCATCCTCACTGGTGAATTTCCTTTATATAATCATCACTCATGGTTTCAGAAGGACAATTAACAATTACAGAGGGACCAAAAATAACTGCATCAAATTGCTGGAGCAAACCTTTACAAGGATCCAGAAAGAGATACTTATTCATGAACACTGGAAATTGTTTGTTAAACTGATTATTCATGCATCTCAGGCTAATGAGCAAGTAGGTTTCTGACTGGTCATTATTTAATGAATCAAAAAAAGGTTTAAGCTTTAAAACAGAGAAAGGAAACAGTAAACAAGATGAAGTTACGTCCCTAAACAGAGCTATCATACAAAGGCAAAGAATAAGATACCCTTGTGATCCAATGTGTTTGCTTTCCAGTGTATTCCTTACCACACAGAAGGGGGTATGATTAGAATGTATTGCTGCTGTGCATGATGTTCATGAGATGTTGAAAGTGTTGGGGACAGATAATTTCACAATCGTATCACAGTTTCACCTCCTGAACCAAGTGAAAAAGGAATGTGGGGAATAAAAAAAAGGGAAGCAGGGCTCTTTCATGACGAGAATGCAAAACGCAATAGCTTTGTGGAAATAGAGAAAAACAAACAATATACTTACACAGCATTTTCCATTGGAGAGCCTCAAAACACTTTTCAGACACATGTATGAGGCAACCGATACACAGAGGTTAATAATTTATTCAATATGAGTCACTGTTAAAGGCAGGATTAGAAACAGAACCTTCCAAATCCACATCATCTGCTCTGTCTACTCACTTATTTTGCCTCCACATGTACTTCTCATACATTTATTGTATTGTACAATTACATTAACTGTAACACTAAAGAGTTTTGTGAACTTTCTGCAGAACCTGATCACAGTAGACCAAATTCTGCTGTGCTTATTTATTTTCTGCATCACTATCGTACCTGAGAGCCTCACCATCATCATCAACTTTGGGGAGTACTTTCTCCATTTTACACATGATGAAACAGCTGCACAGACAGACTCACTGCAAATCTATTATGGAATGAGAATAGAATACAGACCTCCTGACTCTCAGTCCAGTTTCTCACTCACAAGACCCTACTTCCTCTCAACTTACTCATTTTGTATGCAGGCCAAATTCACATTGCATGCAGTGGGGCATTGGCCTGAGCAAACACAGCAAGATTTGATCCACTGGGAGTTCACTTATCTTAAAAGTAGGCACTGTGTTTATTTAAGTAACTCTTAGACCCAGCTCCTACTAAAGGCAGTAGGAACCTTTGGAATAGCTCCTAATGACATCATGGAGTGCTGGATTGAGCCCTTAGGGAACAGCAGATGCCGCTGGCTGACTTACTGAGTTCATGATTGAATCTTGTTCTTAAATAAGATTTTGCTTTCTGCTTCAACTATTCCAATCTGTTTTTTCAGCCAGACCCTGAAAAGGGTTGAGTTGGATGAGTGCCTGTGAAAGATCAACAACTCAACTCTTGGTTTATTGTGCTGTTACTATTTTTAGTTATGCCTTTTTTCCCCCAGTGGTTTAAAAAAAAAAAAACACAACACCCCACAAGAAAAGTCTGTTTTCTTTGTCACTGAAAATTGTGAAGCTCATATGCCTGGAAATTCTATTTCTATCCACTAAAATATTGAAAACCACAAATAATACTGATGACATATTTACATTAGAAGAGATGTGGAACATGCAGTGTCTGGTACTTACTGTAAATAAAATGAACAATAGGAGAGACCCAAGCTTTAGCCTGAAGCATGATGTGCGGAACTAGTGGTATATTATTAAGGAAATTCAAAGCAAATATTCACCACCCAGTCTTGCACTTACTTAACATTAAGCAGGTAGGTGTATCAGCATATTCAAATATGGAAGATAATAGAGTGGAGTGGGAAAACCTAGACTTTATCACTTTATAAAAAGATCTAGGAAAATAAATCTCCAGTTCTGCAATTGATCAGCACAGAAGGACACTTGCTTCTTTACAAAACTCAATATTCTGTCCTTTTTCCATGCATCAATCTCCTATTCTCATCAGCAGGGAGCATACAAAAGCAGAACACCAAAGCTGAGTACTATTAGCATACAACCCCAATCCTGGCCTGAGCGCATGAGTTTGCCCAGACAGAGTTTGCCCAATCCTGGCCTGAGCACATGAATTTGCCCAGACATTGCAGGATCAAGGCCTACAAGGAGAATGTTGGTGTATTTGTGAGTCTCTACATGCTTTCAGCGGGCCCTCCACAGCAGTCCAATTGCAGGATTGGGATGTAAGATTCGTAAAAGCCACATTTTCAGTCAAACAAGAATATGTTTGTGTCTTCTTTATTTTGTAACCTTCACGTATTTTGAATACAGTGCACAGCTGCAAAGGTGTCATCATTTGCAAATACAAACTTACAAGAAAGCCATCACATGGCATTTTCCATGACTCATTAATTACTCACTAGAAGGTTGATAATATAGCTGCCTCATTTAAAAGAGCTCTCATTTCAATGCAGTGACATGGAAGTATGCCTCTTATACCCGATTAATTTTCTTTCTTTAGATACGTATTCACTGGTTATAAATTTTTGCAGAAATGCAAAAACACACTAAAAAAAAAATGCAATAAAAAAAGCTCTTTCAGCTTTTATAGTACTCTGCTCTATATGCTCCAGATTAAAAGGTGTGAGAGATTTATATGTTAGGAAAGCAGAATATTGAAGCACAGATCTGAGAAAAGATAGTTTCCAACAAATAGAACCCAATCTGATTGAAAAAAATAAATGAATACACCTCCCTCCAGGAAAAAACCTCATAGCTAATTAAGAGAACCTAGTAACGGGGGGGGGGGGGGAGGAGTATTAAACTTCAACTTTACTTTAGCTTGTCTTTTCTAGTGGAAATGCTTTAATATCCTTGAAGGAATGCAGCTGTGAAGGTCTGAAAACCATGCAGGCAGATCACCACAGTATAAGGTTGACTTATCAGTTGATATGCTCTTCTGAGTGTGCAGTCAAGGTGCATTTGCTATTGCCTGTAGCTTGCAAGTTTTTCAGGAAAATATTAAAATAATGAGCTAGATAAATTGTAGTATTTCTAGCTTGTTTGAAATGGGACCAAATGATAAATATGTGGTTTCCTATTTCTCATCAAACACCCTTTCTCCTCTGGTCCTGTCCCCTCTACATTCAGACAAATAAGCAGGCTGGTAGCAGGGCCTGAGTGAGGGAAGATATCAGCATCTTAAGGGCCTAACTGGCTCCTACTACTTCAGTTGACTGCCTCTTCTCCTCGAGTGGGTTCAGGGAAGCAGCAGGAAACAGGAAGATCCCTGAGAAGCTGGTGTGAATCAGTCCAGGTTCCTGAGGGTGCTAGAGAGGTACTTAAGATGCTCTTCCTCCTCTCTCTCCCTGCAGCTCCTGCTGCTTTCTGTTATTCCCTCTCACATTTTCTCCTGCCTGCCTGTTATGTATCTTGGGCCCTCCTTCCTCCAGCACAGCACTCCACCATCTCTGTGCATCTAGAGTAGAAACATGGGTGGGAAGTTTGTAGAAATTTTGGTGGTGCCCAGAACCCGCCCCCCCAACTCGCCCCCCCCAAACTCCGCCCCCACCTGCCTAAGGCTCTGGGAGGAGTTTGGCGGGGAGGTCTGGGGTGCAGGTCCTGGGCTGGGGATTAGGGTGCAGGAGGCGTGCAGGGTGCAGGCTTTGGGATGGAGTTTGGGTGCAGGCTCTGGGCTGGGGGTGGGGGTGTAGGAAGGGGTGCGGGGTGCAGGCTCTGGGAGGGAGTTTGGGAGTGGGAAGGGGTATGTGGGAAAGGGGAGGTGTTGCACGCTCTGGGAGGGGGTGCATGCTCTGGGAGGGAGATTGGGGATAGGAGGGAGTGCAGGGGTGAGGGCTGTGGGGTGAGGATGAGGGATTCATGATGCAGGACAGGGCTCAGGGCTAGGGCAGGGAGTTGGGGTGTGGGGTGAGGGCTGGGGCTGAGGATGAGGGGTTCATGCTGCGGGGGGGCTCAGGGTTAGGGCAGAGAATCAGGGTTCAGGGGGATGAGGGCTCTGGCTGGGGATGAGGGATTCATGATGCAGGAGGGGGCTCAGGACTGGGGTGGAGGATTAGGTGCGGGGGGGATGACAGCTCTGGCTGGGGCTGGGGGATGAGAGGTTCATGATGCAGGAGGGGGCTATGGGCTGGGGCACAGGATTAGGGTGCGGGGGGATGCGGGCTCTGGCTGGGGATGAGGGTTTGGGACGTTGGGGAGGCTCAGGGCTAGGGCAGAAGGGCAGGGTAAGGGCAGCCTGCCTTGCCATTAGTGGATGGCGGGTGCTAGGACCCTGGGGCAGCAGACAGCAGTTCTGCCAGGAGCTGTTCTACCCCGGCAGCACAAGCAGGCAGGGGAGAGGCGCTGCGCTGCTTTCTGTCAGGCAGGGATGCGGCGTGGCGGGGGGGGACATGCAGGGGGAGGGGTGCCAGGTGGGGGCTGGGGCCTGCTCCAGGCAGGGATGCGGTGGGGCGGGGGGGGGGGAGACATGCAGGGGCCGGGGCTCAATCCAGGCAGGGCCAGGGGAGAGATCCAGCTCCAAATATTGCTGGAGCAGGGCCCCCAGCCCTCAATATTGCTGGTGCCCGAGCACCGCAAACATATATAACCTGCCGCCTATGAGTAGAGAGAATACATATGCACCAGCAGCAAACACAATTTTCTACACCCTGGGTCCTAGTGGCACCCCCCACTGTCTGGCACCTCAGTTCGCCTCATGATAAGGCCAGTCCTGTTTACAGCTTATGCACTCTATGAATTGCTTAACGTTCATGAATTATGCACTCTATGAATTGCTTAAAGTTCAGACTATTAACAAAGACTATGAAATTAATGTTTAGTGAAAGTCCCTAGCTACACAATGGAACTGCCCCTGTTCTGAAATGGTCGTCAAGAACAGATCTGGAAAGCCATTTAAACTCAGATTGACCCCGCTTCAGCACGGCCCTTAAGCACATGATTAACTTTAAGAATGAGTAGACCCCTTCAGTGAAATCAAAAGGGACTTAAGTATGTGCTTTGCTGAATTGGGAGCATATTTATACCATCCAGTGCTAAGCAATCTGAACAGTACAGGACTTTTTAAAGTGGTAGTTGAAATCCTCTGACTTTAGAAATGGTTTTCAGCAGCCATAACAAAAATTACGTATGGCTCCATCAACATTCACAAAACATAATTAAGAAAAATGTACTCAGTTTTTGTCATATCCATTGAAACAATTCACTATTTTTATATACCCGCATTCCCGATTATTTCTCTCTTTACATTTTTGTGGTCTGCTCTAAACCCCATTAAAGTCAATGGGTGTTTTATCCATTAAATGTAATGAACAAAAACATGCCTTTAGCAAGCACAACGGTAAGGTATTGTGCAAATAGAGTTCCTCCTGATGTAGTAATCAGGCATCAAACATATTTACAGTTACTATTAAGTTGGGGTTTTTTTTTACTGGGACTAGAGGACACCTAGAATGCTTCAAAATCAGGGGAAGTTCAAACCTGGATATGAAATTTGTGATTTGGGCACATCCCCAGTTAGGACAAAGCCTTTTGGTCCACGCCTTCCAACCTGGTGATATTTATGAATCAGCCATTCATTCTGTGCAGTGATCAGTTCAAATGGGACCCACTGCACGTGCAATGTGCATATCCAGGTGGACTGTGAGTTCAGCATTGTTGTTTGTAACTTGTTAGTTTACTGAACTATTTCAGGCTTTTTCCCCTCAAGGTCTTGGGGGACAAGGCGAAGATCAGTGTATAGCCTGTATTTGTTTTGTTTCTCCTACAAAATGGTCAGACTTTCCTCCTGTATTGGATTAAAGTAACCAATTGTTAATATCAGATAAAAATCTACTCAAAACAAAAAAAATACTTTTATTTTAAACTTTTATATTTTATAATTGTTTAGAAGCTAGCACAAAGCACCCTCATTATTGCTGTTTCGTCATACAAAGGTTAAAATATAACCTGCAATAGGCCAGGAGAGGAAGAGAGATCATTTGAACTTCCAGGATACTGAAAAATAACTATTAAAAGCCAAAATAAAAAAATATATATGATTTTTAGGGCTGTCGATTAGATGAGTTAACTCACGCAATTAACTCAAAAAAAATTAATTGTGATTAAAAAATGTATCGCACTGTTAAATAATAGAATACCAATTGAAATGTATTAGATATTTTTGGGTGTTTTTCTACATTTTCAAATATATTGATTTCTGTTACAACACAGAATTCAAAATGTACAGTGCTCACTTTATATTATTTTATTACAAATATTTGCACTGTAAACATGATAAAAGAAATAGTGCTTTTCAATTCACTTCATACAAGTACTGTAGTCCAGTCTCTTTATTGTGAAAGTGTAACTTACAAATGTAGATTTTTTTTTGTTACATAACTGTACTCAAACAAAACAATGTAAAACCTTAGAGCCTACAAGTCCCCTCAGTCCTACTTCTTGTTCAGCCAATCGCTAAGACAAACAAGTTTGTTTACATTTACGGGAGATACTGCTGCCTGCTTCTTCTTTACAAAGTCACCTGAAATTGAGAACAGGTGTTCGCATTGCACTTTTGTAGCCAGCGTTGCAAGGTATTTACGTGCCAGATATAGTAAACATTCATATGTCCCTTCATGCTTCAGCCACCATTCCAGGGGACATGCTTTCATGCTGATGATGCTCGTTAAAAAAAATAGTGCATTAATTAAATTTGTGACTGAACTTCTTGGGGGAGATTTGTATTTCTCCTGTTCTGTTTTACCATATTCTGCCATATATTTCATGTGATAGCAGTCTCGGATGATGACCTAGCACATGTTGTTCATTTTATTAACTCTTTCACAGCAGATTTGACAAAACGCAAAGAAGGTACCAATGTGAGATTTCTAAAAATAGCTACAACCCAAGCTTTAAGAATCTGAAGTGCCTTCCAAAATCTGAGAGGGACAAGGTGTGAAGCACACTTTCAAAAGAGCAACACTCTGATGAGGAAACTACAGAACCTGAACCACCAAAAAAAAAAAGAAAATCAACCTGCTGGTGGCATCTGACTCAGATGATGACATTGAACATATGGGGCTGCTCTGCTTTGGATTGTTATTGAGCAAAACCAGTCATCAGCATGGACACACATCCTCTGGAATGGTGGTTGAAGCATGAAGGGACATATGAATCTTTAGTACAGCTGGCACATAAGTATCTTGTGATGCCAGCTACAACACTGCCAGGTGAACTCCTGTTCTCACTTTCGTAAACCAGAAGCGGGCAACAATATCTCCTGCAAATTGTAACCAAACTGGTTTGTCTGAACGATTGGCTGAAGTAGGACTGAGTGGACTGTAGGCTCTAAAGTTTTACATTGTTTTATTTCTGAATGTAGATTTTTTTGTACATAATTCTACATTTGCAAGTCAATTTTCATGATAAAGAGATTGCACTACAGTACTTGTATTAGATTAATTGAAAAATACTATTTCTTTTGTTTTTTACTGTAAAAATATTTTTAATAAAAAATAAATATAAAGTGAGCACTGTACACTTTGTATTTTGTGTTGTAACTGAAATCAATATATTTGAAAATGTAGAAAACAGCCACAAATATTTAAATAAATGGTATTCTATTATTGTTAGAGCATGATTTATCGCGTGATTAATTGTGATTCATTTTTTTAATCATGTGATTAATCACGATTAATTTTTTTTATCACTTGACAGCCATAATTTCCCTTTTTCAAGAGATGAACATTAATTCCTTCCCTCTCTGTTTCTAATTAATCTAACAGCCAGGCTTTTAGGTAGGGTTGCCAACCCTCCTGGTTTCACCGTGAGTCTCTTGGAATCAGGCCCTATCTCCCAGAGGCTACTGAAGTCAAACCGGGAGATTTTAGGCGCTGAAAGTCCGGCAGCACAGTGGGGCTAAGGCAGGCTCCCTACCTGCCGTAGCTCCGCACTACTCCTGAAAGGCACTGGCACGTCCCTGCGGCCCCTTGGGGGGAGAGGTGGCTCTACACGCTGCCCCTGCCCCCAGCACCGACTCCGTAGCTCCCATTGGCCGGGAACTGTGGCCAATGGGAACTGCGAGGGCAGCGAATGCGGGTGCGAGCAACTTCTGGAGCCCCCAGGCCTCCTCCTGGGGCCGCAGGGATGTGCAGCTGCTCCTAGGAGTGGTGTGGGGCCAGAGCAGGCAGGGAGGCTGCCTTAGCCCTGCTGCGCCACCACCCGGGAGCCGCCCGAGTTAAGTGCCTCCCAGCCAGAGCCTGCAC
This sequence comes from Mauremys mutica, assembly GCF_020497125.1. NCBI lineage: Eukaryota > Metazoa > Chordata > Testudines > Geoemydidae > Mauremys > Mauremys mutica. Next base: position 48,607,061 of record NC_059079.1, on the reverse strand, counting down.
CCCACACCCCATCCTGCACCCCAACCCCCGCCCCAGGCTCAGCCCAGAGCCCTCTCCCACACTCCAAACCCCTTGACCCCACCCCCTCAGCCCAGAGCCCACACCCCCTTCCACACCGCAACCTCTTGCCCCAGCCTGGTGAAAATGAGCGAGGGTGGGGGAGAGCGAGCAACAGATGGAGTGAGCGGTGCGGGGCCTTGGAGAAGGGGCAGGGCAGGGTGGGGCCTCGGGGAAGGTGGGGGGCAAGGATGTTTGTGTGATTAGACAGTTGACAACCCTACTTTTAGAGCCTGATCCAACTCTTACCAAAAAGTCAATTCCCATCGACTTCAATGGGAGTTGAACTGGGGCCTTATTTGCCACCTCCAGCAGTGCTGTCAGCTCAAGTCAGAGTGTTAAATTTGTTAGTTAAATTGTAAGCTAGCCCGGAAAGGCCTATATCCTTCCTTCCCATGTAATGTGTTGAGAACCATGGCAGTTGGACTCTAGCAGAACTTGACTGCACTTCTAAGAGGGGAAACAGCATGTCTGAATGTAGAGGGGACAGGACTAGAGGAGAAAGGGTGTTTGATGAGAAATAGGAAAAGAATGAAAGAGATAGCAAAGGAGGTCAGGAAACATGAGAGGAGGGGGTTGGTCTGATAAGATGTGGATACCTTGGAACTGAACACAGAACTAAAGGAAAACAAAATGAAGAAGTGAGGGGGAAGAAGACAACTCCTGTCAGATGCCAACAATTTTACTTTTTAAAATTTAGCATGATTTTGGCCAGACAGAGAGAGAAGAGAGGATAGAAATGAATGAGGAAGGGGGTTTAAGCAGAGTGGAAGGCAACAAAAATCTGTTTAGGATTAGAGGCGAGAGTGGCTAAGAGAAGTGACAGAGCAGAGCTGAAGGAGAGGAAAAGCTAGTATATGCTTGGTAACTCCATGAGCACAATAAACCTAAATAGAATAGAATGCCCAACACCAGATTTGGCCTTGTTATTAAGACTTGATGAGCTGAACAACGGAACTGAATGCAGCTCACTGTCCCATAGGCATTGGTTCTGCAGGGCGATGGGAATAAGCAGCAGTAAAATCTTGTGTGACTACAGCAAACAGCCATTACTTTTGGTCTAGTTGCCCACACTGAGGAATAAGAACCCCTTTATACTCCTGCATTGGCTAGCTGGACCTTGGGCTCAGCATGAAGGATGCCTCCTGAATCAAGTGGGCTGGGAGTGGATGGGGAATGGACAGAAACTTGGTTCTGAGGCCTCCATCCCCACATCCAACCCTCAGCTATACACTGTGTTCAGCCAGTGCAGATGCACCAGTGCAGAGGGCATCTGTTTGCTGCCAGTATAGGCCAGCAGCAAATTATTCCCCCTCACCAGAACAAGGAAGAAGCAGCACAATGCTCCCCATGGAAAGCAGACCTGTTGCTTTAAAAAGGTGCCATTAATTTGACAGTGATTGTTAATTTCATTTTAATTCTGTTAGGGACATAACATTTACAACAGCAGCAACACCTGTTGCATATCAATGTAATTAATAAAGCTGCTTGTGTAAGCAGAGACAATTTTAGTTTTATGCGCTCTTTCGCATTTAGAGAGGTCTCCCCGCCTCCCACACTTAGCAGATGCTCTAAGGTTTAAAGATACAAGTGCCTGCTGAATAGCAGGTTTCCTCTCCCGTTTCAAACAAGAAAAGTGTTCTTAAATTTCATACACCTGTGCTTGCATTCAGACTAACAACATGGGGAACACGATCAATAAAACAGAGTTGCTAAAATATACGCTGAAACATGACATAAGGTGCGTCAGTACTTGTCCTGCTACAGCTTGCATGCAGTTCTGAAGGACATTTGGATTTCTGTTGTCATTAAAAGTACTGTTTTAATAACTATGATACATGATATGCCTGAATTGCAAGCCAGCCCTGGATTCAAGTACAGAATGTCCAATCACTAGTGTTTTCTCCTAGCTCATGCTAGGCAAAAAAAAGTGTCACAATTTCTTTTCTCTTTCTAGATTACAGGCCAAGTTTATACTCAGAAAGTTGTCATCTGGCCTCTGTTTCTGTGAGATAAAAGTTTATTGCATCACTCAGTTTCATCTCATATTGGTCCAATCTTAAAGAGCCCCTGTTCATTTAGGTCAGCCTGGTAAAAGATTTCTCAGTGGTTTGCTTTCCTGGCTGCTGAGGAAGTATTCCACTAGGATATAGTAAAATGCTTTAACATCAATTACGTTTCACAACAGGTCAGATAGTAGAGATGTCGGCTGCTTCTGTTACCTATATTTGATTCTAAAATTAGCTTAGGTGTTTCCTGCTACAAGTGAGATGATAAGAGTGAAGCTTCACATACACTGGAGTACATTTGAGCTGTGCAAGAACATATACTGAAATGATTAACTAGATTGTCCTTTCCAAGCACAAGAAACAGAGCTGCAGCTAACATCTCATGGCATCTTCTGGAATGGTGGAAACCCCAGCTCTACAACACTGTACCTGGGACCTTGTCGAACAGTGAAATAGCTCTTTGGCACAATGGAGGGGAGCCAGAAAGAGTGGAATCCGGGACAAGCTGCTCTTAACAGCATTGTCCTGTATGGGCCTACTAGAGTCCACGTTGTTATTGCTTAAAACAGGATTAATTCCCACCTGGTTCCCTGCATAGCCACAGCTAACCAGTCAAAGGACAGCCTCAGTCAACTACAACTTTACTTGGTGGAAGTTATGCTTCCAGGTGGGACATCACAGCCATCTGAAAGGTTACGGTAGTTGCCCATGCTGAATGGCTTCTGCCTCCCTGGATCCAGTGGTGCCCATCCCCTACATTTCAGAGTTGGAAGCCTTGCCCCGTTTACTCTGTAGCCCCCTAAAATCCGTAGTACTAGTAGTGAAAGGACAAATTGCTTAAATTCTGCAAAGTGAACTTTAGAAGGAGTGACAAAGTTAAGGGCACTTTCCCCTCTAAAGGCCACCAATATCATGCTGTGCCTGTGTAGAGACATTTCTGCAAGCTGTTAGAGAGAATAGGAATGTGCTATGGAGCTCCTGCACTCCCTGCCCTGTTTCTCCTGGGTTTTGTTCCCTCCCCATCCCACACCAATGGAGGAGAGGATTGTTCATTAGTTGTTTTGAAGAGAGATGCATTTCCCCCTTTGCACTAATTTGTTTTCTCCCACAGGCCAGCTCATATTACGAAATGCAAAATGCATTTGCTCCAGATCCTAGCACAGTGGGTCACATGCAAGGCATACCACACAAGACATTTCCTTTTGCAAATGAGGAAGTGATAAAATCATATCCTGGTGCGGAAGGCTCTGAAAGGGCAACAAACAATGGACTATAGATAAGTCAGATATAGCTCTTTTTGTAACAGGAAGTTTCTTGCTAGGAAGGCAATGATAGAACAGTGTGACTGCTTCCCATTCTGATCTAAAGAATGCGTAAACAAGCCTGTTTGTAGTGTATAGGAATTGGGCAGTATCTCTTTAAATACTTGCCCTCACTCTGTTCCAGAAGCCACTATAACCCATACATGTAGCTAGGTCTTGCATGTTCTATGTGTTTAGTCAACATGGTCACTTGGACCCCACTTTGCCCAGGTGGTTTCTTCATGTTATGCATGTTGTGTAAAGAGCAAAAACACAGCTGTTGTATGAACTGAGGAACTGAAACCAGTTGCTTGGCAATTTGTTCAATCAGCCTGGCCTTGAGAATCCTTTCAAAGTAGGAGATGTCCTGAGCTTTCAGACAAGCGATGGGGTGAGAGGAGTGGGGATGATGTCCATTTAACTCTCCTCAGAGGTTGGGAAAGTTAGCATAAATCACACCGGACAGGGATTGGGGCAGAGGGCAGATCAGTCAAAGGTGCATGAAAAATACAATTTATGACATGGCCTATCATGACCATATGTGCACACAGATAGGAATGAGATAGGCACATGTAAGAACTGCTTCTCCTAGTCACCTGTTTGAACCAGTTCATCCGGTGAGGTAGTGATGAGATAAAACTGATAAGTTTACTGGTACATTTTGTACACTGTTATTTTCTGCTCATGAACTTTGCTCATTGCAGAAAATCCTGACAAATGACATAAAAGGTCAGATCCTCAGTAGGAGTAAAATGATGTAGCATCATTATGGCAATGGTGCTAAGCCAGTTTACAGCTGAGGATCTGGCCCTCTGTATTAGCCCTTGTGCAATTTTTTCCCTTCTCTTCCATGAACTCAAAAGTGATGTCACTAAGATTCCAAGGACTCCTTCTGAATGTGTCTATTTAGATTTAAAATAAAAACTCGAATCTTATCCAAACAAGGGTTCGTGGTACTTTCAATTGAAATACTGAACATAGACTCATTATTAAGACAAAATTAGCCCACCACAGTGTTTCCCTCCTGAAATGAAATAAATCTGAACATCAGAAAGGCCAACAATAAGCACAGTTTAAAGAGAACAGAAAACTCATAAATACCATTAAAATGTTGACACGTGTGATAGATCCTTATGATTTGTGATGTAATATCTCTCTCTATTTTCAGTACAAGTCAACTAAACAATGAATTTTCTGTATATGCAGAAAGTTATTCTGTGTAACTATTCATTTCAAAGAAGTAAATATCATGGGATAGAATTTCCCAAAATAGAACAGAAGCTTTTAAGTAGCTTGTTGTTTTTAAAAGCAGGGTTGAATAAATTAGCATGGATTTTTTAAAAACTAACTTTGTAATTTTCTGACTTGTATCTCACTATAGAATTGGCGGAGAAGCCAATTTTAATATTAAAAGGGGCTTAAGTGTTAATTAGGATAGACAGATTTGTGTGTGCGCAAACTTGCACAAACTCAAGTCAAAGAGTTTGTGTATCTCCCAGGCTGTGGTGAAATTTTACAAATCAATTCCCACTGGTTCAAACGTCAGTTTAGAACCCACCAAAGATTTAGGAGAATCTACATCAGGTGTGAGAAGCTATGCACAATTCCAATAACCTCATTGGCTAGGAGGCAGCAGGTCATGCCAGATATTGGGTCCTGAGATTACACAAAATAAATACATCTTCAGTATCTCTGATGTGTGGGGAAAGGATTCCTCACTATTTCCAATTGAGCTAATATCAGTTAAAGAAACAGAGAGCTCTTCAAGTTTATTCTGAATTTGCATGCCTAGTGAATGGTGAATGTTGCCATCTTGGATGCCGTGACTGACAAAATCCTGATCTGGATGTTTACTAGGGAGATGGGTACCTAGAGATTGGCAGCAATATCTACTCACACTTTTGTAAGGGAAAAAAAAAAGACACCTGGGAACTCAGGATAGGTCAAACAGCAGCATTTGCAATATGGGATTTTGAGCTGTTATATGGCCGTTAAAAAAGCTAATGCTGTTTTAGGATGCATCAGGCGAGGTATTTCCAGCAAAGATAAGGAGGTGTTAGTACCATTATACAAGGCACTGGTGAGACCTGATCTGGAATAGTGTGTGCAGTTCTGGTCTCCCATGTTTAAGAAGGATGAATTCAAACTGGAACAGGTACAGAGAAGGGCTACTAGGATGATCCGAAGAATGGAAAACGTGTCTTAGGAAAGGAGACTGAAAGAGCTTGGCTTGTTTAGCCTAACCAAAAGAAGGTTGAGGGGGGATATGATTGCTCTTTATAAATATATCAGAGGGATAAATATTAGGGAGGGAGAGAAATTATTTAAGCTCAGTACCAATGTGGACACAAGAACAAATGGATATAAACTGGACAGTAGGAAGTTTAGACTTGAAATTAGACAAAGGTTTCTAACTATCAGAGGAGTGAAGTTCTGGAACAGCCTTCCAAGGGGAGTAGTAGGGGCAAAAGACATATCTGGCTTTAAGACTAAGCTTGATAAGTTTATGGAGGGGATGGTATGATGGGATAGCCTAATTTTGGCAATTAATTTGGCAATTGATCTTTGATTATCACCAGGTAAATATGCCCAGTGGTCTGTGATGGGATGTTAGATGGGATGGGATCTGAGTTACTACAGAGAATTCTTTCCTGGGTGCTGGCTGGTGAGTCTTGCCCACATGCTCAGGGTTTAACTGATTGCCATATTTGGGGTCGGGAAGGAATTTTCCTCCATGGCAGATTGGCAGAGGCCCTGGAGGTTTTTCACCTTCCTCTGCAGCATGGGACACGGGTCACTTGCTTGAGGATTCTCTGCAGCTTGAGGTCTTCAAACCACAATTTGAGGACTTCAGTAACTCAGACATAGGTTAGGGGTTTGTTACAGGAGTGGATAGGTGAGATTCTGTGGCCTGCATTGTGCAGGAGGTTAGACTAGATGATCATAATGGTCCCTTCTGACCTTAAAGTCTATGAGTCTATGAAGACCTTTTAAGTATTATACAGGATTTTTTAATTTACATTATTTACAGTATATCTTGATTGTTGGCATCATTTTTGACAAGCTTCTTTCTAGGCATCTAGGCGAGTATGGCAACATAATTACTAAGGAACATAACATGTTAAATGACAACTAATATGCCAAACATATAATCCATTAAACACAGAATATACACTGTACAATTGTGGAAAGCCTCTGGAAGTTACTAGTTGCATAAAGTCTTGAGGCAAACGGTAAATTTTGATAGCTATTTCAGTCCTTCCTGTCAACAATTCAGTCCCTTTTAAAACTACAAAGTTAACTGACCTTTAATAATTAGTTACAGCCCAGGACTTACTGAAAGAGCGGGAAGATACAAATAAAATAAATAATTCAGAATGTAAAAGAATTGACTTGAGCACAAACTTATTTGGGTAGTCCATTAAAAATATGAAGTGCATTCAAGATTTCACTCTAATTGATTCAATTTCAGTTTTTAGAAACTTGTGATTAATTTGCTCTCCACTGAAATTTGCTGAAGGTGCTTCTTTCACCGTGTTTTAAGGTCTATCTACATGGCAAATATGACTTTGCTGGGGGACTCATTTACAATGGCTTTGCTCCCAATGTGTTATAAAAATGTTTTTTGCCTGCATAGATAGAACCCTGAAAAAAATCACGACTGTAGCATGGCCCCCTTAACACGATTATAAACACAGTTTCGTCATGTCTACCTGATATAATCCCACACCATGCTGGGTGTAGTCAGGCCCACCGACAGTAATTCTGGGCCCCAGGGCAGAATAATCGGGCCCCCATGCACGCCCAAGCCGCACCTGCGTGGAAGCAGTCCACCTGACATTTGGATGGTGCTGCCCCTATGCTGGCTGGTGCTCAGCTCTTCCGGCACAGCCAGGGCTTCCACACACCCACCAGGTAAGGTTGCCAACTGTCTAATCACGCAAACCTAAAGACCCTTGCCCAGCCCTGCCCCTTCCCTGAGACCACGCCCCTGTCCCATCCCTTCTCTGAAGCCCCACCCCCTGCTCAGTCCATCCCCCCTCCCTCTGTCACTCGCTCTCCCCCGCCCTCACTCACTTTCACCAGGCTGGGGCACTGGGTTGGGGTGCGGGGTGCAGGAGGGAGTGTGGGGTCAGGCTCTGTGAGGGAGTTTGGGTGCAGGGTCCAGGCTCTAGGCTGGGGCAGGGTGTTGGGGTGCAGGAACGGGTCAGGAGGGCAGCGCTTACCTTGGGCTGCTCCCAAAAGCGATCAGCACACCCTTCTGGCAGCGGCTTCTAGGTCAGGGTCCAGGGGGTCTCCACACATGTCACTGCTTGCAGGCACCACCCCCTCAGCTCCCATTGGCCACAGTTCCCAGCCAATGGGAGCTGCAGAGTCGGTGCTTGGGGCAGGGGCAGCACATGGAGACCCCATTCCCAGGGGTCACAGGGACATGTACTGTGCCGACCACTTCTGGAAGCGACGCGGAGCGAGGGCACACAGAAAGCGTGCCTTAGCTGTGCTGCACTGCCAGCAGCGGTGGCCAGGGGCCCCAGGCCCTTTTAAATCACCCGGGCCCCTGGTCAGTTGCCGCCCTCCCCCCATTGGCAGGGGCCTGGGTGTAATGTAGAGAAGTTCCAAAGCATTACAGGAGTGCTTTATATGTGTATATGTAAATAGTTAATAGAGAAAGTGCCAATAGATGGCAATCAAGAATATAGCTTAGTTCCTAGATTTTGTAGGACCAAATCAATGTGTTGTACAATGCAAACAGCTTCCACTGGCTGCTGTTAACCACAAAGGATACGTTCAGCCAGTAGTATAGTGGACTGAAAATAAATTTTTGAACACGGGGCATCCTAACTTGTAGAAGGCAGTTGTTCATGGATTCTAGGGTGGCATTTTCACAAAAGCACCTAAATTGATTTAGGAGCACAAGTCTCATTGTTTGCTAATGGCACTAAGGGCAGCCTAAAATTATGATAAATGGTTTACAGATGGGGTTTCAAAAGTGTCCAAGGGTCTTAGAAAATCTCACCAACAAGCCATTTAACATAAAACTAGGCTCCCCCCACGGTTGTTTCATGGCTAATTGAGCTAACTGCATGGGCAGTGGGTATCGTAGGCAGGGGGAGGCTATGCCTCCTCAAACAGCCTGGTGTGGCCCTGCCCACACTCCACCCCCAGCCTCCCTCCTGCAGTTCCTGGCACTCTGCCCTGGCCAGGCTGGCTGGGGCTGGGGGTGGCCGGCATGCCTCCCACAGGGACTCGGGGCGACTGGGGCTGTGCTACCCGCCCAGCACTCAGAGGCTGTGGACACTGCAGCCATGCTGCCCAGCCACCCGGTGCACTGGGGCTGGAGGCACTGCGGCCGCGTCTCCCAGCCACCCGGTGCACTAGGGCTGGGGGCACTGCGGCTACCTGGCACTGGGGCTGGGGGCCATGGCGGGGGTGCTCTGGGCTCCTGCAGGGGAGCGGGGCAGAAAGGGAGGGGCAGAGCCTAGGGGCAGAAAGGGGAGAGCAGGGGCGTAGCCTCCCCCAACAGCTGGGTCACTGGCCCCACCCTAGCTGAAGCAATTATGGTAAAAGCATGTTTACAGGCCAGTGCAAAAAACGTGCAACGTGTGCAGCCTCAGAAGGACCCTTATTATGAGCTCTGGGTTCTCAGGAACTTAGGAGTGGCTGGTCTGAAGACACAATCTCTGGAAGTGAGTGGAGGTAGAGCAACGGGCCTGGTCTCCCCCATTTCGCTAGCTCAGAGAAGAGTCCCATTTCCATTACAAGCTCCCCACTCCAGATTCCTGCCAGTATATCACTGATGTTTGGAAAGACAACAAATACTTGATCAGGAAGCTATTGGAGTCTTTCTGGAGTCCTGTACATCAGACGATGTGTAACCAGGAGAACCTAGGGCTGGCATTGTTTATGTGGAGTCACTAACCTGGCATAAAAGGGGGGGGAAATCAATAAAAATATGTGATAAACATAATTGTATTCTCAGCTGTTCAGAGCAAATATTGGACTCTGGTACATTTTTGAAGCCAGTTTAATACAATCACAAATCCTGTTATTCTGCTTGTATTAACTTCATCCATAATAAATTGTGTTGCAAGTGTCTCTCTCACAATTTAGGGGAAAGGTGTACAACACAAAGTGCACAAATCAAACAGTTCCAACTGAAATAGTAACCTTTGCCTCTTAGTCCAATTCTGTAGTTGCAGGACTGGGCATTTCAATATTATAAATCAATTACTGTATGTTTTACTAGCAAAGATAAACAACACGAGAGTAGGGCATTCGGACTGCATGAAATACTTAGCACTTCCAGTAAAGCAGAATGATTTATCATTTTATTTTGAACCAATCTGTTCATCTATAAATATCACCACATTTTCCATTTTTCTCCATGTTTCTCTTATTATGAATTCATTGAAACATACACGTCACATAACTACACTGTGAAAAGAAAATCAGACAAGGAGACAAAACAAGGGAGGGGAGATAAGATTAGGTAAAAATGAAGAATGGGAACATTACATTCAGGACTTTTTTATTTTAAGAGGTCAGCATGTGGTTTAGGAAAAAGAAGTGGTAATGTTAAGCACTGAACTCCTTACCAGGTTTGGAAATATGTAAAAGCACAGTGATTAGCAATGGGGAAAGGACACTATGGACTAAGGCCCAGTCTAAACTAAAACACTATTTTTTTAATTCAAAACTCCCCTAGAAATCTTCTAAATTTGGGTCTACTTACCCAATTTGGGTTTACATCAAGGAACAGCAGCCTTTGGCACGTGGCCTGCCAGGGGTTTACCCTGGCCAGGCCAGTTTGTTTACCTGCCGCGTCCGCAGGTTCAGCCGATCGCAGCTCCCACGGGCTGAAGTTCGCCGCTCCAGTCCAGTGGAGGCTGCGGGAAGTGGCGTGGGCCGAGGGAACCGTGGCCAGTGGGAGCTGCGATCGGCCGAACCTGCGGACGCGGCAGGTAAACAAACCGGCCCCGGCCCACCAGGGGGCTTACCCTGGCGGTCCGCGGGCCAAAGGTTGAAGATCCCTAGTTTACATAATACTAGACTTAATTATTCCTCCTTCGCTGCAATTACTCATCAGGGACTCATAATGGCAGAGAAGCTAGAAGTGCAGCAACTAATTGCTTGTGGGTACCCCTTGCACAAATATTTGATTTATATATATAGCCCCATTCCTACACACTCTTGCACACAAGAGTAACTTTACTCACCTGAGGAGTCACACTGATTTCAGTAGGATTCCTCATGTGGGGAACTCAGGGTATGGCTACACTGCAACTGGGAGCATCCATCCCAGCCCAGGTAGAAAGGCACCAGCCAGCTCGAGTAGACCTAACGTGCTAAAAATAGCAGTGTGGACACTGTGGCACAGTCTAGATACCTGAGTTGGCAGGCTTGTACTCAGGTGGCTAGTCCATGCCACAGCACCCATACTGCTATTCTTAGCACACAAGCTCAAGCTGAGCTAGCACGTGCCCATCTACCAGAGCTGGGAGACATGCTCCCAGCTGCAGTGTAGATGTACCTTCAGTGACTTCAAAGGGAATCCTTGGGTGAGTAAAGCCACATGCATAAGTGTTTGCAGGATCAGGCACCTACCAAGCAGGGGGAAAGAAAATAATTTTAACATCACTACAAGAACTAGTTCTGAGAATGCTGCAACAACACTGATCAAAATTGTGATGTGACACCATTAAAGGGCATTTCCATTAACAAGAAGAGGATATGCAGCAACAGGCAAAATACCACACGTATCTAAGTGGTAGTCACTTCAGCTCCCACAATAGCCGTTTGAGATTCAAGTCTCTCAACTAGCCCTTTGGAACATAGTAACCCCTAACTGTTCAATGTCCCTGTTCTTTAAAATCTGTGAGCCCACATCTGCCCCATTTTACATTTGTAGTATTGCTGGTGGATCTGGCCTGCTGTCCTAGTCTCCTACCCATTTATATCTGTTTGGCTCAGACTTCACTGATGAGACTTTTCCCCATTTGAAAGTGCAAGAATATGGAGGGTTTTGAATTGGTAAAACACCATCTTTATGTCAGAATAAGAACAAGGACTTTGGTTTGGTCTTGGTGAAAGAGTAGTTTTATATCACTGTTTTCACTGTGTGGTTTGACAAAAATATTTGCCAAGTCTGTAAAACTGTAAACTTGGACTATCTAAAAGATCCCCACTCCCTTTGCAATAGCACAGTCATTAACATTTTACAGCACTTCTGACCTATAATGCTTAGCTCCTACTTTATTTGCTGTATATTATGTCTGTGTGTACAATACACCATATGGTGAGTAGGAAGTTATTGCATTAGACCTGGTTATGTAATTGCATGTTTACACTGAAACATAATTTACCATGGTTTTGCACACACTTGTGTTCCTTCAGCCACATACTGTAGATGTGAATGGACAGGTAGAAGAGGAAATTAAATACCCAGATGTTTGTGGTCAACAGAAGTTCATCAGAAGTTTTTGATATCAGAAACAAAAAGTTTTGTTCATGTTTCATTAAGTAAATGAATTGCATTCGTTTTTTACTTTGTGCTGACACATTCATATTCTATAGGATCAGAACCACATTATCATTTATATCTTTGTTGAAAACCATATGTCTCCATCAAAAATATGTATAATTGAGTCATTAATTTAATTGAAATTGCACCTGAGCCTTAAGGGCAGGAAGTGATTCTTCCCATTTACTGTTAAGGTCGCCAATTCTGGCTGGATGAATTCCTGGGGGTTTCATCACATGACATAATCTTTAATTCCTGGAGACTCCAGGACTATCCTTGAGGGTTGGCAACCATATTTACTGCCCACACCACTGAGAAACAAAATTCATTGCTTTCTTTGCTGTCCTGACACCTTGTTCTAGCAGAAGAATGAGTTGTCATTCAATGGTTTCAATGGTTGATCATTAGTAGAGGTGAAAGTGACCCACACGTTTGGATTCACAACTAAGCTTCCTCAAAGATCCAGAAAAACCCATTTCTGATTTTTAATTTTCAACTACTGTACTGAGAATAACGTACTTAAATTGTACACAGTTAGAATACTGAAAAATCTTAATTGCTATGTAGCAGGGTGGACCCCTGCTCCGGCCCTGAAGGGGTTAAAAACAGCCCTGGGAAGGGGCCGAGGCTTGAGAAAGCAGCTTTTAAGCTGGGCCACACCCCAATCAGGCCACAGCTGGCCCTATAAAAGGCCAGGGAAGCCAGAAGCCAAGACAATCTCTCTGCTTTCAGAGAGAGAAGGGCCTGGCCGCAGGGAACTAGACTGGGTACTTGAGTGGAGCAGGGCTGGGGAAAAGCAGAGGAGCTGGGGAGCTCCAGCCTGGAAAGCCCCAGGCTGCGGCCTAGCAGAGGGCTAACAGGTACTGGGGGTTGCAGAGGGCAGCCCAGGGGTAGGCCAAAGCAGCAGGTCCAAACCCTCCTTGCCAGTGATGAGTTGGCTGATACTGCAGTCTACCCCAGGACATGGGGCTAGACAATGACTGGCAGTGGCCATACACTGAGGCAAGGTGGGGATAGAGGGTGGGGGTTCCCTGAGAGGGGAGACCCTGAGAGAAAGGGGTTACTGCCAGGGGGCAGCACCCCCATGTAAAAGGGCACTGGGTCCAGGGAGGGACATGGGGGGCCAGAAGACAGGCGGATCACTGGCCTGCAGAGGGCGCTCCAGTGCTGGAAAACGAGCTAATTACCGGAGTCACCAGCAGGAGGTGCCGCAGGGGTGAGTCCGACCCATCTACATGCTATAATTGAAATATTCTTACCAGGAGGAGAGACCTGGACTTATTGTTAGGACACAGGCCTGAGAGTTAGAATAGTTAGGTTCTATTCTTGATTGTGACACAGACTTCCAGTGTGACCTTGAACAAGTCACATCACCTGCCTTTGCCTCAGCGTCTCCATTTGCAAGGTGGGGATGATACTACTTCCTCACCTCACAGAGGTACTAAAGGGTAATGACCATGGCAAGTCACTCCACTTTGTGCCTTCCTTTTCCTCACATTCTTTTTCTGTTTTGTCTATTTCATTTGTAAACTCTTCAACTCGTGGACTCTCTCTCAATGTGTCTATATACTGTCGCAACCCTATACATAGTTATGGCTCTGAATGGCCAACTATCGGTCCACGGCCATCTTGTTCTGCTAAAAGGACAAGGCAGCCTCCATCTTGGACCAGGCTCTTGTTCCACAGGAGAGGGCAGAGACCTAATTCTGCCCAGCAACACCGTGGTGTCGTGTGCAACCCATAGAGTGCGGTGTGCAACATTATAGTGCTGTGTGCATTTTCCCGCTCTTTTTGCTTGGTCATCTAGGGGTCAGGCTAGTGCCTTGTGCAGAGATGCCAGTGTGCCGTGTGCAGATCCTGTTGGTGTGGGGGGCAACAGCTTGGAGCCTGAAAGGTGTAGGAGCCAGGGACCAATCAGATGCTGACACGAGTGAGTGAGACCCTTCGAATAAAACTAGGTTTCCCCCCAAAATTTGTGTGGAGTGTCCGCGTATCAGCTGAAGGGCCTGATCAACCTTTCAGCCAGGGTCTCCTCCGGTTATAGCTAGCTCGTGTCGTGTCGCTTTGGATTTATCGTCTTGGATCTATTTCTATCAGCTCGTCATGCTTCTGGTGTCTGTTCTGCTGGTCAGCTGCGCCTGGAGTGCGGTATTTGCATTCTAATTTCTGACATTTTGCTTACCTAGCTTCCTATCTTTTCCCCCTTCCTAACTTGGTACCAAGTGTGTATATAGCATATAAAAGTTGAATTTTTGTATTCTATAGTATTTGACTAATAATTGCACAGTTGTCTAGTTTGTAAATCTGTTCTGGGTTCTAGTAGATAGTTAATTATAGACTGTTTTAAGTTGTGTGAGTTACTGCTCTGTCTTTGTGGAGTGTTTGGGTCTGGGTGCTGTCTCCATCTGGGGATTAGCTGACCAAGGGGTTTCTGTCTCCGCGGTCTGAGTGAGTGGAACCTGCACAATCGCAGCCGCACCACACTCTGGGTAAATCCCTTAGTGTGAAAGCAAGGGCGGTTGAGGCAGTGGCCTGTGGGCCTCTTTTCTGTGTTGCACCGGGCACCGCTCTGATGAACCCAATTTCCATCTTGTGTAACTGGTGTGTCTGTCTGTCCAGTGTGAAGCAGTGAGCAGTATAGATTTGTATGTTAATGATTTTGGGTGTGTTTGTATTGTTTGATAACATCCCAGCTAAGAATTGCCTCCTCCCCTCAGCCCAATTTGTAACTTTCCCCCAAATAAACGCAGCCACTTGGCTTTAAATTTTATTCTGGTCCAGCCTGTTTTTCCTCTCCCAATACCAAAGCTATTCAAACCTGGATCGGTTTCGGACATATACAAAATCTAATAAAATGGGGCTGATATGAACTGGGGCCTTTAAGAACTAATAATAATAAATCAACATCCCTAATTCATTAAGCTCTTTGGGTGTTGGGCGATCATATCCAACATTACCAGCTGGCCCAGCAAAGGTAAGAGGCTTGCCATTTACTAAGAACTAAAGGACTTAATTCAAGTAATAGAGGGTTGTAGTGGAGATTCTGGGTTTGATTCCCATTGACAAACAATATCTATCTATATATGAAGCTATAGCTCACTATAGAAGGTGTTATAGGAGTGAAACATTATTAATACTGTACATCTTTTTTTTTTCTTCCCCCTTCCTTTTATTTGCCCTCTTTGCAACTACCAGAATACCTGCATCAGATTACCAAACAAACCAACCCCCCATAGCCAGCTCAGATCTTCCTTAGACTATGAGCTCCTCAAGGCAGGGACTGCCCCTTCTTGAACATCTGAAAAAACACCTAGTACAGTGTGGATTCTGCCATAAACAAGATACCGAACTAACAGCTTCCAATGATTCATTAAGGAAAGAACAGAATAAAAGTGATGAAGCTACCATACGCACACCTATGCCCCACTCTTGCAAACACATAAAGACTTAACTTTTCTCCCATCACCAGTCCCATTAAGTCTTAAGAAGAGCTTAAAGATAAGCATGTATGTGAATGTGTGTGTGTGAGTACTAACTCTCATAATTCTCACAGTATTTGGGTTTTTTCTTAAATTACATATTGGAGTCAGATTATGTGAGAATTTCAGCTTTTTAAAAAAAAATTCTAGCCCTCATGTTTTTTAAGAGCAGCTTGAACATATTAATTGCATCAACCTAAAGGTTCAAAAATCAGAAGGCAAGCAAAAAGCACTCAATTTTATTATTTAGCTTACAAATCTCATGATTTTTAAGGGTCTGACTCAGGATTTTTGAATATGTGTAGTTAGCAATACTGCATCAAACAGGGGAGGCATTGCTCTTCCCTTTTTCTACAAGTTACATGCTTATGCACACAGTAAGTTTCACTACTATTGTAATGCTGTGTATAAGAAAGATGACCATTTGTCACTTGCTACCACTGTTATACCATTGCACAAATCTTGTACTGCTACAAACCTGATATAAGGACTTTGCAGTCATTTGTATGTATATGATCTATTAACCATATGTACACAAAGGGGTATGAGAATCTATCTCACTAGAACTCACAAAAGAGAGTCCAGGCAGCAACATAACCTGAAAATGTTTCTTCAGTAAACAGTGTCAGTTTGCTAACTCTGTTACGTGTCTGATTATATTCAGCCTCATTTGGGGAGGAACAATATGGTGAACTTTTTTATAGCTCGTATAAAAGACGGTTACTCACCTTTGTAACTGTTTTTCTTCGAGATGTGTTGCTCATATCCATTCCTGTTAGGTGTGCGCGCACCGCGTGCACGTTCGTCGGAAGATTTTTACCCTAGCAAGCCCGGTGGGTCGGCTGGGTTGCCCCCTGGAGTGGCGCCGCCATGGCGCCGGATATATACCCCAGCTGACCCACCCACTCCTCAGTTCCTTCTTGCCGGCTACTCTGACACTGCGGAAGGAGGGCGGGTTTGGAATGAAAATGAGCAACACATCTTGAAGAACAACAGTTACAAAGGTGAGTGACCGTCTTTTCTTCTTCGAGTGCTTGCTCATATCCATTCCAGTTAGGTGATTCCCAAGCCTTAACTAGGCGGTGGGGTCGGAGTGAGATGTCGCAGAGTGTAATACTGTGGAGCCAAAGGCTGCGTCATCCCTGGACTGCTGAACCAGGGTATAGTGAGAGGCGAAGGTATGGACCGAGGACCAGGTAGCTGCGCGACATATCTCGTGGATGGGCATGTGAGCCAGGAAAGCAGCAGATGAGGCTTGAGCCCTGGTAGAGTGGGCAGTGAGGTGGCTCGACGGAACATGAGCCAAGTCGTAACAGCTGCGGATGCAAGATGTCACCCAGGATGAAATCCTCTGTGAGGAAACGGGTAGGCCCTTCATACGCTCTGCCACCGCAATGAAGAGTTGGGGGGTTCTGCGGAAGGGCTTTGTCAGCTCAATATAAAAAGCAAGTGCTCTACGGACGTCTAGGGAGTGCAATTGTTGCTCTCTGCGCGATGAATGTGGCTTCAGGAAGAAGACCGGAAGGAAGATCTCCTGGTTAACATGGAAGGCCGATACCACTTTTTGGATAAAGGCTGGGTGTGGTCGGAACTGCACCTTGTCCTTGTGGAACACAGTATATGGAGGGTCCGCCGTGAGAGCCCGAAGCTCGGAAACTCGTCTTGCCGATGTGATGGCCACAAGGAAGGCGGTTTTCCAGGACAGGTAGAGAAGGGATCAAGTTGCTAATGGCTCGAATGGGGCCAACATAAGTCTGGTAAGAACCAGGTTGAGGTCCCAGGTCGGGGCGGGGCGGCGTACCTGGGGGTATAGGCGCTCCAAGCCCTTGAGGAATCTAGATACCATAGGATGCGAAAACACCAAGCGGCCATTCTCCCCTGGGTGGAAGGTAGAGATGGCCGCCAAGTGCACCCTCAAAGATGATACCGGTAGGCCCTGTTGCTTAAGAGACCAGAGGTAGTCCAAGATGGTGGGGATGGAGACCTCGGCAGGAAGAACGTTGTGCTCTCCACACCAGCATGTGAAACGCTTCCACTTGGCCAGATATGTTGCTCTAGTGGAAGGTTTTCTGCTACCTAAGAGTACTTGTTACACTGGGACAGAGCAACGCAACTCAGACTGGGTCAACCACTCAGGAGCCATGCCGTGAGATGGAGGGACTGTAGGTCTGGGTGACGCAGTTTGCCGTGGTCCTGAGTTATCAGGTCCAGGTGAAGAGATAGTGGGATAGGGTCGGCTATTGACAGGTCTAGCAACATGGTGTAGCAGTGCTGCCTGGGCCACGCTGGAGCGATCATGATCAAGTGGGCTCTGTCCCTGCGTATTTTCAGCAGGACCTTGTGGACAAGTGGGAACGGTGGAAAAGCATATAGCAGGTGAGTCGTCCACTGTATCAGGAAAGCGTCCGCTATGGAACCCTGTGAGAGGCCTTGAAAGGAACAGAACCATCTCCGGGATCCAGGGATGGGATGATGGTCCCCAGGGATACCATACGGAACTTCAACTTTATCATGTATCTGTTGAGTTCCCACAGATCCTAGATGGGGCTGAGACCCCCCTTTGCCTTGGGGATTAGGAAGTAGCGGGAGTAAAACCCCGCGCCCCATTTGTGTTCCGGTACCTCCTCTATGGCTCCTTTGGCAAGAAGCGTCTGCACCTCCTGGAGGAGGAGCTGCTCTTGAGAGGGGTCCCTGAAGAGGGACGAGGAAGGGGGGTGGAAGGGGGGGCGTGAAATAAATTGGAGGTGGTACCCAAATTCCAGCCTGCGTAAGACCCAGCGATCTGACGTTAGCCGGGACCACACAGGGAGGAAAAGGGAGAGGCGGTTGGAGAAAGGAGGGAACGGATCCTGTGACGATACTGGTACGACACCCTCGGGTGCACCTTCAAAAGGAGGGTTTTGGCCCTGCGGAAGGTTTGGAGGAACCTTGGTTCTGGCCCCCTTGGTTGCCTGACTGCCTCCGGCGACCGGTTCTACCCCGCCTTCTAGCAAAGTCCTGTCTTTGTCTGGGACGAGGGTAAGAGCGGTGTGGCTGGGGGCGGAAGGGCCTGCGCTGAGTCACTGGCGTGTGCATGCCTTGTGAGCGCATAATGACCCTGTTATCTTTTAGGCTTTGCAGCCTAGGGTCTGTCTTATCGGAGAACAGGCCTTGCCCTTCAAAGGGGAGGTCCTGGATTGTATGTTGGAGCTCCGGAGGAGGCCTGAGACTTGCAGCCATAAGATACATCTCATAGTAACCCCGGACGATAGGGTCCTGGCCGCTGAGTCCGCGGTATCCAGGGAAGCCTGGAGGGAAGTTCTAGCGACCTTTTTTTCCCTCGTCCAGGATGGCCGCAAAATCTTCTGCTTCGGGGAGAGAGATCGGTGCCGAGCAGGACCCTGTGCCGGAGATGGCCGGTGCTGCAGTGTTTTGGCGGTGCCGGCATGGTCCAGTGCCGGAGGAGCGCTGCTAGCAGTGTGCTCAGCGGTCGGTGCCGAGGACGGTACTGAATGGGCGAGTGGTGCCGGGACTGCGAGCGGCGTCGGGACCATGATCGTCGATGAGACCGTGAACAGCGCCAGGACCTGGATCGTGATCAGTGCCAGTCTGCCGAGCCAACTGAAGGAGGCCTCATTATGGCTGGCTTGCCTCTGGAGTGTAATACCTGCACCAGTGTGCTCAGTGGTCGGTGCCGAGGACGGAGGATTCAAAGCTGCCTCCATGAGGAGATTCTTTAGGCGAAAGTCTCTCTCTTTCTTTGTCCTCAGTTTAAATGCCTTGCAAATACGGCACTTATCTGTAATGTGCGATTCCCCGAGGCACTTTAGGCAAGAGTCGTGGGGATCGCTTGTGGGCATCGGCTTATGACAGGCCGAGCACGGTTTGAACCCCGGTGAACCGGGCATGGGCCCTGGCACTGGGCGCGGGGAAAGGGCTAATGCCCAAACCCCGCTGAACTATATACACTAACTATTTAAGAACTATCAAACTAACTATAACTATATATAAAACCAACTATATACAACAAAGATAGCAAAGAAATAAGGAGTAGCTAGGGAAGTGGAGGACATCTAAGCCGCGCTCCACTGTGCCAACGACCAACATGGGCGGTAAGAAGGAACTGAGGAGCGGTCGGGTCGGCAGGGGTTATATATCCAGCGCCATGGCGGCACCACTCCAGGGGGCGACCCAGCCGACCCACCGGGGGTTGCTAGGGTAAAAATCTTCCGACAAACATGCACGCGGCACTCGCACACCTTACTGGAATGGATATGAGCAAGCACTCGAAGAATACAGTTGTTGTATGAGTCCTGGTTGGACTAGACCAGAACAATCAATTTTTATCACCCAAAAAAATTGCTGTAAATGAGAATAGCCATTTTTTCTTTACTTGCCAATTTTCTCACTAAGCCCTGTCCACTTTGCAAGAGCTGCAGAGCAGAGTTGTCTGGGTGATTACACTGTCCAGTTTAGAGTACTGCTTGTTTTGGCAATCTGAGTGCTCTTTGCTGGCCTTAAGCTCAGTTTTGAAGCTGTTTGTTTTCACAATTTTCCATAAACTATTAATGTAGTTGCACTTTCATAGACATCTGGAAAACAAGCATTGCTTAACCCTCCAAAACACATGACATCATCCATCTTCTGCTGTTCACGAAGACAGCACAAGAGCACCTGGCTCTATTTTGGGTGGTTAGAGATATTACCATTTTTGGTGTCTTGAGCCTATGTAAATTTGTAAGCCTAGTTTGTCAGAAGCTGTTAAGTAACCCAAACAATAACATGAATAGCTTTCTGTGGTTTCCAACTATTAACAGAAGGCAGAACAATAGCTTACAGTGATTCATGAAACACTGTAATAATGTCCTGGAAGTCTCTCCTCCCATTTCAAGGACAGACATCACAGTTCCAGCCACTCAGCATTTCTGATCTCGCAGCATCTTTTCTGGAAGAAATGCTTTTAAATGTCAGCCCTTCTATACATGACGTCAAAGAGGCTGCACTGCTGAGCATCTTTTGGAAGGGAAAACAGTCCCTATACTTAGCCCAGGGTTTCCCCCTGACTGCTTCTTTGGTCTCCTTCTCCCACACTCTATTATTTGCCTTCTCCCATACCTCTCCTTCTGCTTCAGATAAGCTCCAAGTTAACTGTTGCCAAACATCCTCCCTTAGTCTCCTTCAGAAAGATTTCTCAGTCTGTCCACTCCGCAAAGCTTAACAACTAGCCAGTTTGTTCTGTGCAATAGTGTACCCATACATACTATTAGGTTATGATGCAGTATGATGAAGTTGGAATTTTTCATAATATTTTGGATGAATATGTGCCTCAGTTTCCCCTATGTACTGCATAATTAACTGGGCAGTGGGAAAAGATGGTTTATTCTTTGTAGAGATACAGGTGTGATTGTCACCTGGCTGTCTGGGGCCTGGGCCCCATGCCCATGCAGAATCTCAGAAGACAATGACAACTCTGCACAGACATCTGGTACCTAGCAACTAACAACCAGGAACTGCCGATCTCTTCTGCAGGAAACCAGCTGGTTTTGACCCTTGGAGAACAAAGAACTAAGGTGGATAGACAGGTGATGAGAGGTTTGCTCGGGAAGAAGAACAAAGGACTGGGGAGAGGCAGAGGGGATTGTATAGTGTGGGCTGCTGGAAGCAGAACACACTTCTGGAGTGGGAATCTGCTGGGCTGGGGAAAGAAAGAGAGCTTGGGGCTCAGGACTGACCCCAGATGGACTATGCTGTTACTTTCTATGTCAACCAAGGACTTTCTACACTGTGTTCCAAACATCTAATAAACCCTTCTGCTTTTTACAGAACCCTGCCTGAGAGTCACCCCAGATTAAGGAAGCTAAGGGTGCATTACTCCCTTGGATGTGCAAGTCTTCCCCAGGTGTGCAATTTGAGTGGACTCACTGAGGGGAGCACGTGGAGTGAAGCAGGGGTGCTGAAGGTTCAGAGGGTTTGTCTCAGGATGTGGTGAAGCCAAGAGGCTTACCCCAGTGAAAGAGAGTGACTAGGGCTGGGAGGGGATAGCACACTGAAGGGGTCCTCCTAGGGACTGTTCCAGAGCTGTGCGAGAGAGCACTGGGTCTGTGATATGCAGCACAAACCACTTAAAAATATGACCAGTCCCCTTGGCTTCAACAGGACAATTCACATGCTTCAAGTTAAGCATGTGCTTAAGAGATTTCCTTGACTGAGGCCTGAGATTGTGAACTCTTGATTAGAGGAGAGATTCTGGGCCAGAACCTCAGCTGATGTAAGTCAGCATAACTTCATTTACATTCATGGAGCTACACAAATTTACATCAGCTGAGGATCTGGATCTCTGCTGTTAATTGTTATGCACTCTTATGGCTCTGTATATTCAAAAGAAAGACACCTACACTGATTCCAAACTTCTTTGGCATTTCTCCAAAGTCATACCAGAATTTGCTACTTAAGTACCATGTAGCTACTTAAATAAAGTTAGTGATCTGTAGCTTTACACACACACTATAAATTTAAACCTCCAACGATTGATTATAGCAAGGATTTAATTAAATCAGTCTCTTAGAGGATTTCCTTAAAATATATACAGATATCCACACATACAATAACTGTTGAAAGAAATTAGATGCACGTGGAACATTAGGCTTGTTTTATATAGGCAGAAATAAGACAGAATATAAGGCAGAAAACTTACAATTCGGGATGAAGAAATACACTCCTCTCTCGCTTTTCATTCCCTGGAACCAGTCCTGCACACTGCCATTCAAACATAAAAGCGTGAATGGAAAAAGGTAGTTTTTGCATTAAAACTATATTAATTCAATTTCCAGCATTTCTAATTGCCATATATATTCGTTCATAAGCCAAATTTTTTTAGTAAAACAGAGAAGCACCAGAGAAGGGGGTCGGCTTATGAATGGGTATAGAAAGGGAGAGGTGGGACACAGCCCCTCCCCCCAACAGAGGGAGCAAGGAGAGGCAGCACAGCCAGCAGAGCCAGAAGGGAAGAGGCAGGGACAGAGTCTCTCCACTTCTGGCCACGCTGCTCCCCCCCCCGCCCCAGCCTCCAAAGCAGCTGCAGCTCCAGGGCTGGCAGGCTGCAGCCGTGCGGCTCGGCTCTGCTCCCCAGAGCAGGCTGTGGCCGCGCCACCCTGCCCAGCCCACTGGAACATGCTGCGGCCGGAGCAGGCTGCGGCCGTGCTGCCCAGCCTGCCGGAGCAGCTCCAGCCAGGCCAGAGACATCCTCCCCAGATAAGGTGGGAAGGGATGGGATAAGGAGAGTGCGGGGGTCCCAGGCTAGGGGTGGGATCATGTGGGGGGTGGTCACTGGGTTACTCCCCTGACTCCAAGCTTCTCCCCCGCAAAACATTTCCCCACCAGTTGCTGTCCCAGCCTGTCAGGGTAAGCAGCTGGCGCACCAGGACACTTTGTTTACTTAGGTTTACCGCTGTGCCTGTGGACACTCGAGGTAAAGAAACCATCTTGATCCCTCAGCTGCTTATCCTGATGACTTTGGAGCCAAAGTTTGCTGACCCCTGAATTATAGGGTCGACTTATGAACGATTAATAAAAAAATTTCATTTTTACTTATCCATCTTGGGGGGTGGGTGGTTTATAAACGAACCACCTTATGATCAAGTATATACAGTAAATACTTTTCTTCTAATTGCCCTTTTTTGTTTATTTTGGTATTTCCTATTGTTTTAAATGCAGTCTTCATGACTGATCAGATTTATTGACTTTCTCTAGTATTTTAGTTGATGTATTTCATGCTCATTATGAAACAGAAATTCATAACATAACACTGGAGAGGTTTCAGGAAGTTTTAATATCTCTACTTGATTAAGGGAATAACTATTCCCTTACTGTTCCCTCTACTATTCACTGTATAGAACCTGTTATTTTTATTTGAACTCTGTGTGCTGTTTGTGATGAGAGAGAACACTTCATATCTAATTAGTAGTTCGCAATGAGTCATGAGATGTGAATCAAGTTCAATGGTAAATTAATCACAACCTATAGCACAGCATCATCTATTGCCACTTCCTCAACGTAATCTCGCTGTTTTATGGAAATCACTAATGCTTTCAATGTCCAAGGTTATAAGCATCCTAAGAGGTTTGGTCCTTTTATTATCCAACATCGTAAACTTAATGGAAACCATAACAAACATCGAGAGAATTAACACTATTGAAAACAAACTATAAATCACAGAATCATAGAACAGTACCCTCCAGAAAAGAAGCCCTGTTACATAAAACTGTTTAAAGAATGAAATTTTAAGTGTCAAAGTAAAAGGTCATATTAAATGTTCCCTGTCAAATAAATATTCTTGGAATAAAACTGATGTTCTAAGACGTTCTGTGGTTCAGACACAAATACATCAAATTCTACTAAGTGGTGTATTTTGAGGAATTATTGAAACAAAATGTGATAAAAAGCAAGAATATGGTTCCAATTCTGTCCAAGATGCATATACAAGATTCCCGTTTTCCACAGGAGAGATGAGTGAATCCAGGGGAAAGCAGCATTTGCAAATATTTTTTAAATAAAAAAGAACTACAAATTCATTGTGCAGATACTTTATTCACTTTCTGCAAAAATTTGTCCAAGCAAATTTTTGTTTGAAAAAAAAAATTGCAAACAGTTAAAGTAGCACAAAAAATCATGCAAATGTAAATTCAGAAACAAAAAGCCTCTGCAGTTATCTAGAAATCTCTGTGGATTTATTTGGAAGGTCATCCTGCCAAGAGAAAAAAACTACAAACCCCCCCCCCCCCAAAAAAAAAACAACTATATTATGTGATTAGCTTGCCATCCACAGCACAAATACTCACAGTGGCCATATCCTGTTTACCTTTTTCCTCAATCCCAACTCTGCCTGTTATGTTCACCCAATCTTCTCTCCCCACTAGAAATCATCCATCACTTTCTCCCTGTCCCCTACTCAGTCTTTCTGACTCCCCTTCCTTCCCCCACCATCATACCTGTATTGTCTTCTCCACCTTAGCCCAAGTCAGCTGTCTCTTTCACCAGAGCCAAGAAATGTCACATCTGGGTAACATTAATGCATTTTGTCTTTATCACACTTGCCCACATGTAAAGTACAATATGGGGCAAAAAAAGAGAGAGAGACTGCCAAAAACACATGTGCTTTCATATACTATCTGGCCTGGTGTAGAATACACTAGGCTGTAAGCCAGAAAACCATGAGAGCTAGGATCACTTCTTTCACACACTGCTGTTAACATACCAGCAGTTCAGTCTTTATTACTGAGCAAGGCCTTGTATCCATACCTGAAACAGAACCCAGGTGTCTACTATCAGAGACCCCAGTCCCAGCCACTCAGCTTCTCAAGTGCTTGGCTATGTTGTCTGTTAGAACTAGACTAAACTCCGCTCTCAGACCCAAGAATCTTGATACCCAGCATGCCACTGTTGTATCACAAAAAGTTCATTAGTAACCCACTAGAAGTGTCAGGTCCCACTTTAATGTCTGGACCACACAGCCAATGACAGCCTACCTCTACTAACAGTTACCTATTAGTTTAAGGGGAGGCGAGCTATACTATGGATGTGAAGGGGCTGGGTTCAAACTATGCTGCTAACTCAGTCAAGGCAAAATAATGTAGGATAATGTCATGAAAGTCTGAATCATAATGCATATACACAGAGGGGCTGAATTAAGGCTGCTCAAATAACCTTAATTCTAACTTTTGAGTGCTTGACTTTGCAAGTAAAAGCTTTCTTTTACCAAGAATGCAGGATATATCTACGAGACCCCTTTTAAGATTTATTGGGCAACTGGATGCTTCAGGGCATTCCTACACAACCTTACTTCTATAAGTTACTAGATGGAATCCCACTCTAGGGATTCAAAGCTGCTCCTAGTTAATGGATGTGTGGCAGTCCTGCTAGGATATGGGTTTGGAGAGGGACTCAGATCCATTTTTTACATCAAAAACCTACCACCACACTTCAGACTAGTTGACGGGCTCAGAGGAGAGACCAGAAAAAGCATGGATAATAGATAGTGAACTACTCCTGGTACTACTAAAGCAGAGTTTCTCAGCCTTTTCAAGCCACCCTTTGGCTGAAGTAAAGAAAAAAATGTTCATGGTCCTCCTATATTTATTATAAAACTGTAAAAAAAATGTATCAGTGACAAGCCAATATAATTTGTGTGTTTTGAGAGATTGTCGGAGAATACATGTGGTGGAAAGAGCAGGGTTTTCTTTACTTTAGATTGTAATAAAATTTTCAATGCCCACTGGTTGAGAAACACTGCCCTAGAGAAAACCCACCACCCCACTGAAATAGCAGCCAAGGCTATGTGTGGGAAGGTTGCCCTGCTGCTGCCCTGGGTATACACAAATGACTCCATTGTGTCAAGCCAGCACCTTCCACCAACAATAACTCTACACAGTTATTTTAAATCTAAAGTTCATGGGTTTTATACAAGTTCTCTCATTAAACAGTTTGCATGAAATGTCACAGAGCTTGGCAGGTGTAGTCTTCCCTAGTCATCTTTCAGGGGAGCAAGCAGGGATTCTTCTTTCCCTGTCCTGTGGAAAAAAGGACCCAGGAGCAACAGGGGTTGTCTCTGCTGGGTCCCTCCTATGGGCCCTTGGTGTCTGTCTCACTCCCATAGACCAAGATTAAGGCACTTCTACTTCTTCTCCTCTACGCTGCCCAGCAGAACAACCTATGCAGTCAGTCCAGCAGGTAAAACCACAAACCTGAGATGATGAAACTCTTCTTTCTGACTCCATCTATCTATTTGTACTTCACCACTGGGTTAACATTTGTGAGGTATGAGAACAACTGTAGGAGGATAAAGGAGAGGTGGAAAAGTCAGAGAAAAGGGGAAGCGATATGCCTCCTATTGCTGGTTGCTTACAAGCAGCATATATATAGATAGATAGATATAGATATAGATATTTTATTTAATTCACATGCAATTTAAGAGGATGTTGACATGTTCTTTGCTAAGAACTGGCCCATAACACCACTGCCTTCCTCACTACAACTTCAGACAGAGGTAAACTATCTGAACTATGCAGACCCCTCTTTCTCTCCAGTACTAAAGCCTTGCTATGACTAAAAAATGTGTAATGACACATTTGGATTGTCTGGTTAGGACTTTTTGATGATGTCACCCATGTACCAATTTCTAGTAGTGTATATCTGATAGCTTATTGTCTTTGAGAACAAATCCTTGCACACCTTATATTAAATGTGTGGGTGGGTGGAGTTAATAGGGAAGATGAAATTTAATAGGAGCAGGAGGAAAAGAAAGAGGCTGAAGGAGAAATTACATGTTTAAACTTTTCCAAGGGACAAGCTGTTTCTCAGTAGAAATTTGGGGATCTCCAGTCACTTTTAATCACTTTCTAATGTTAAAAACTAAAATGAGAATTGTTCAATATTGCAAATTTAGTTTTTACCATAGAACGTGAGTTTACGATTACTATTACTGTTGAATCCCAAACTTTTGCTGAAAGGATATCTAGGCTTCTAGAGGATTAGAGAAGTAACTCAAATAATCCAGGGGGAGCCACTAAAAAAGGGTGTTTGGGGGAAGGTGGGGAGTTAGAAAACAAAGTCATATTTTTCTTACCCTTCAGTAACCCTTTTGTCAAGTGTCGTTGGCAGCAGAAAGGACCAGATTCTGTTACACCATAGTAACTCTAGCTCAGGAACCAACCCATGCAACAAACCTCGATGCCAACTCTGCCCACATATCTACACCAGCAACACCATCACAGGACCTAACCAGATCAGCCACACCATCACCGGTTCATTCACCTGCACGTCCACCAATGTAATATATGCCATCATATGCCAGCAATGCCCCTCTGCTATGTACATCGGCCAAACTGGACAGTCTCTAAGGAAAAGGATAAATGGACACAAATCAGACATTAGGAATGGCAATATACAAAAACCTGTAGGAGAACACTTCAACCTCCCTGGCCACACAATAGCAGATTTTAAGGTGGCCATCCTACAGCAAAAAAACTTTAGGACCAGACTTCAAAGAGAAACTGCTGAGCTCCAGTTCATCTGCAAATTTAACACCATCAGCTTAGGACTAAACAAAGACTGTGGGTACGTCTACACTACGGGACTATTCCGAATTTGCATAAACCGGTTTTGTAAAACAGATTTTATAAAATCGAGTGAGCGCGGCCACACTAAACACATTAAATCGGTGGTGTGCGTCCATGGTCCGAGGCTAGCGTCGATTTCTGGAGCGTTGCACTGTGGGTAGCTATCCCGTAGCTATCCCATAGTTCCCGCAGCCTCCCCCGCCCCTTGGCATTTCCGGGTTGAGATCCCAGTGCCTGATGGGGCAAAAATCATTGTCGCGGGTGGTTCTGGGTACAGCCTCACCCCTCCCTCCCTGAGCAGCAGACAACCGTTTCGCGCCTTTTTTGCTTGGTGAACTGTGCAGACGCCATAGCACAGCAAGCATGGACCCTGCTCAGCTCAATACCGCAATCGTGAATGTTTTAAACACCTCGCGCACTCTCGTGCAGTCTATGGTGAACCAGGACCTTCAATCCGAGGCGAGGAGGAGGCGGATACGGCAGCGCGGCGATGACAGTGATGAGGACGTAGACACAGAGATCCTGATGGTAATGGGGCAGATTCTATCCATTGAACGCGGATTTTGGGCCCGGGAAACAAGCACTGACTGGTGGGACCACATTGTGTTGCAGGTGTGGGACGATTCCCAGTGGCTGCGAAACTTTCGCATGCGTAAGGGCACTTTCATGGAACTTTGTGACTTGCTTGCCCCTGCCCTGAAACGCCATAATACCAAGATGAGAGCAGCCCTCACAGTAGAGAAGCGAGTGGCGATAGCCCTGTGGAAGCTTGCAACGCCAGACAGCTACCGGTCAGTCGGGAATCAATTTGGAGTTGGAAAATCTACTGTGGGGGCTGCTGTGATGCAAGTAGCCAAAGCAATCACTAAGCTGCTGCTACGAAAGGTTGTGACTCTGGGAAACGTGCAGGCCATAGTGGATGGCTTTGCTGCACTGGGATTCCCTAACTGTGGGGGGGCGATAGATGGAACCCATATCCCTATCTTGGCACCGCAGCGCCAGGGCACCCAGTACGTAAACCGGAAGGGGTACTTTTCAATGGTGCTGCAAGCACTGGTAGATCACAAGGGACGTTTCACAAACATCCACGTGGGATGGCCAGGGAGGGTTCATGACGCTCGCGTCTTCAGAAGCACTACTCTGTTTAAACGGCTGCAGCAAGGGAATTACTTCCCAGACCAGAAAATAACAGTTGGGGATGTTGAAATGCCTGTCGTTATCCTGGGGGACCCAGCCTACCCCTTGATGCCATGGCTCATGAAGCCATACACAGGCAGCCTGGACAGTGGTCAGGATCTGTTCAATTACAGGCTGAGCAAGTGCAGAATGGTGGTGGAATGTGCATTTGGCCGTTTAAAGGCGCGCTGGCGGACATTACTGACTCGCTCAGACCTCAGCCAAACCAATGTCCCCTATGTTATTACTGCTTGCTGTATTCTCCACAATCTCTGTGAGAGTAAGGGGGAGACCTTTATGGCGGGGTGGGAGGCTGAGGCAAATCACCTGGCCGCTGATTACGCGCAGCCAGACACCAGGGAGATTAGAAGAGCACACCAGGAAGCGGTGCGCATCAGAGAAGCTTTGAAAACGAGCTTCATCAATGGCCAGGGCACAGTGTGACTGCTGTGTTTGTTGATGAACACCCAACCCCCTTGATTGACTCAGTCCCTGTAAGCAACTCCACCTCCCCCTTCGAGTACAGCTTACTTATGCAAATAAAGTCACTCTCATTTAAAAAGCATGAATTCTTTATTGATTCATTATAAAAAGAGGGAGAGAAGTAAGGGTGTGGTTTGGGAGGAGGATAGGAGGGATGGAGAAGGCCATTAAAAAAAATTCACAGTAACAACATCCTTCTGGTTGGGCTGTCCACGGGGGTGGAGTGGGCGGGTGCACGGAGCCTCCCCCCACGCGTTCTTACACGTCTGGGTGAGGAGGATGTGGAACATGGTGAGGGTTGAGGGTGGTTATACAGGGGCTGCAGCGGCACTCTGTGATCCTGCTGCCATTCCTGAAGCTCCACAAGACGCCGGAGCATGTCAGTTTGATCACGCAGCAGCCCCAGAGTTGCATCCCGCCACCG
Source organism: Mauremys mutica (assembly GCF_020497125.1). NCBI lineage: Eukaryota > Metazoa > Chordata > Testudines > Geoemydidae > Mauremys > Mauremys mutica. Next base: position 48,577,519 of record NC_059079.1, on the reverse strand, counting down.
CTGATCTTCCTGCCGCCACCGCTGATTTTCCTGCCGGTCTTCCTGCCGCCACCTCTCATCTCGGTTGTCCCTCCTGTCCTCACGTTCATCCCTCCTGTCCTCACGTTCATTGGCCTCTTTCCTGTAATTTGATACCACGTCCTTCCACTCATTCAGATGAGCTCTTTCATTGCGTGTAACTTCCATAATATCCGAGAACATCTCATCTCGCGTCTTCTTTTTCCTCCGCCTTATCTGTGCTAGCCTTTGGGATGGAGGAGGGATGGTTGAAAAATTTGCAGCTGCATGAGGGAGATAAATATTTAGAAAGATACATTTTACAGAACAATGGTTATACTCTTTCACAGTGAACAGCACTATTCACCTAGCACATGTGATTTCCCTACAAGGTCGCATTTTTCATCTTAATAGTGAGTGCTTGCAGCTCTGGAGTTACAGATCTCACAGACACAGGTCCAGGCATCAGAATTCAGCTTGCATGCGGCCATGGTAAGCCACTGTCTTTCGGCTTCTGTAGTGATTTACCCCCTCCCCCCCAATGCATGGCTAATACCACGCTAGCTCCCTGCTAATCAACACCCTTCCCACCCCCCCACCCACTGCGTGGCTGGTAGCTTGGGGAAGATCGCCGGTGACCAAACACAGAAAAGATCATCGGCATTTCACTCCTCCCCTCCCCCCGTTTCGCTACGTCCAGGAAAGTTTTTTTTTAAGCTGCTGCAGTCCACGAACCCAGTAGAAAAATGGCCACCCCCCTTACTTAAATTCCTGATTTTTAACCAGGTTATCCTGAATGATATCACTTTGCTGAGGATAACAGAACAAGATAAAGAGCGGATGCTTCTTGAATGCCAGCAGTCACCGGGACCATACGCTGCTATGCTTTGCCACGCAATGATACCTGATTACTTGCTACATGCATGGCGTGGTAAAGTGTCCTACCATGGTGGGCGGAACAAGGCTGCCTTGCCCAGAAACCTTCTGCAAAGGCTTCTGGAGTACCTACAGGAGCACTTCATCGAGATGTCCCTGGAGGATTTCCTCTCAATCCCCGGACATGTTAACAAACTTTTCTAAGTAACTATACTGTCTGCGAATGCATCCTAAGTCCTCAGGGCAAATCAATCATTAAAAAAGGCTTGCTTAAAAAACAATGTTTGCTATTTACAAAGGTACACTCACCAGAGGTCCCTTCCATGGCGTCATTGTCTGGGATAGTGGCTTGTGAGGGCTGGGAGGACGGTAATTCCGTCAGGGTGATAAAAAGCTCTTGGCTGCTGGGGCTCACGGAGTGCTGTGTGCTCTCTGCTAGGTCTTCCTCCTCTTCTTCATCTTCATCTTCCCCGTCTGCATAATCCTCAGCCATGGCAGAGATTACAACCCCCACCTCGGAATCCACGATCAGGGGTGGGGTACTTGTGGCACAGCCCCCTAAAATTGCATGCAGCTCAGCATAGAAGCGGCATGTTTTTCGACCTGCCCCGGACCTTCCGTTTGCTTCTTTGGTTTTCTGGTAGGCTTGTCTGAGCTCCTTAACTTTCACTCTGCACTGCACTGAGTCCCTGCTGTGGCCTTTATCTGTCATAGCCTTAGAAATTCTTTCAAATACTTTTTCATTTCGTCTTTTGGAACGCAGTTCTGTTAGCACTGAATCCTCTCCCCAGATAGCGATCAGATCCAGTACCTCCCGTGCAGTCCACGCTGGGGCTCTTTTACGATTCTCAGGAGACTGCATTGTTAACTGTGCTGATGAGCTGTGCGTGGTCACCTGTGCTCTCCACGCTGGGGAAGCAGGAAATGAATTTCAAAACTTCGCGGGGCTTTTCCTCTCTACCTGGCCAGTGCATCCGAGTTCAGAATGCTGTCCAGAGCGGTCACTGGTGCACTGTGGGATACCGCCCGGAGGCCAATACCGTCGATCAGCGGCCACACTAACCCTAATCCGATATGGTAATACCGATACTAGCGTTACTCCTCTCGTTAGGGAGGAGTACAGAAACCGGTTTAAAGAGCCATTAAAATCGATATAAGGTGCCTCCTAGTGTGGATGGTTGTGGCGTTAAATCGGTTTTACGCTCCTAAAACCGATTTAAACGCCTAGTGTAGACCAGGCTTGTGAATGGCTTGCCAATTACAGAACCAGTTTCTCCTCCCTTGGTTTTCACACCTCAGCTGCTGGAACAGGGCCTCATCCTCCCTGATTGATCTAACCTCGTTATCTCTAGCTTGCTTCTTGCTTGCTTATATATACACACCTGCCCCTGGAAATTTCCACTGCTTGCATCCGAAGAAGTGGGTATTCACCCACGAAAGCTCATGCTGCAAAACGTCTGTTAGTCTATAAGGTGCCACAGGATTCTTTGCTACTTCTACAGAACCAGACTAACACGGCTACCCCTCTGATACTAAATACAGTCTGAAAATCATCAAAATACAACACCAAAACCAAACTCAAGATTTATCAGAGCTGCATACTTTCAACATTACTTTATAGTGCAGAATCCTGGGGAATGAGAAAGTATTGACAAGTCCAAACTGTCTTCATTCCATACAACCTGCCTCAGAAAAATCCTCCGTATCTTTTGGCCCAAAACAATCTCAAATCAAGATCTATTGACACAGTGCAGCCAAGAAGATATGAAGAACCATCATTGCCAGGAGGCGTTGAAGATGGATTGGCCATGTGCTTCAGATGGAAACTGATTCCATCACCAGAATAGCAATAAGATGGACACCTGAAGGCAAACAAAAAATGCAGCCGCCCAAAAACAATATGGCGAAGAGTTGTGGAAGCCAAGCTGAAAAACCTGGGGGACAGCTGGGGAACGATTGAAAGACTTGCCAGAAACAGACAGGAGTGGAAAAGCTTCATCACTGTCCTAAACGCCAGAAGCGTAATGGGAACATGATGACAATGATAAAAAGTAGGTTCTCTCCCCCCGCCAAAAGTATTTTAACAATAGTCCCAACCCCAGTCCTCCTCTTGCAGTTGAATGACTAAATGCATTCTACCTACTTCCCTTCTCCCCAGTTTCCCCCGTTTGTTGTCCAGAGTCAGAAGAGTCCAGGAATTCTGTCAAGTTAGTCTCCAGCCTCCAAAGAAAGTGCTGGCTATGCTGTTCCAGAGGCTCTCCCACCAGACTTCAGCTTTCATTACTGGGTAGAGGGGTCTGCACCAGGGTCCCTCAGACCTGGCTTAAACCCAAGCTACCTCAGAGCCATCACCTGCCTCAACTCAGCTCTATCTATCACCTCAACACCACTTCAGCTCAGCTCTTTCTGTCATCTCAGTGCTGCAACTGTTTTGAACCTGCCTCTATCTTTGGAGAGAAATCTCTAGTACAGAGGACCCTTAACAGAGTCCTTACTGCCAGAGAGGCAGACTCCATAGAAAATATGAAGATCTTTCTTCTCTCTTCTTATCCAGGCTCAACTGTGCCTTACTCCAGTCTTGGTCAGGGTGACCCTTCACCTCTGGCACAGCTGGTGCAGTTTCTGGTCCTTTCATTTCCCACCAGGGTCTATAGCATTTTATTGGTCCCCAACCCAAAAAACGTAACTGTATTTTAGCCAAAATGCCCAAAACTGTTGGAGAACTGAAATGCAGATAAGAACTAACCCATTCACTCACTTCCCCTTGCTCACCAACAGATGCCCGTAAAGAACTCCTCCTATGGAGCCTCTGCCCCGCTCTGGAGTTCTCAGGCAATTCTGGACTGCTCTTCTTTCTGTTCACCAATGCATGTCAATAATAAGCTCCTTACTCTATAGGTAGGCTTGAAAGGATAATATTTTTATTGGTAAATGTTGGTAAACACCAATTTTGCCATACACACACAAACCAAATATTTCCATCAATAATAATCTAAATGTACAGATAGGTAAAGTAAAAAAAAATTCTGCTTGAGAACTTGAGTTTGATTTAAGGCTAAAATGTTGACATGCTGTTGACAGTTCATGTTTTAACGTTATAACGCTTTATGTTTTTGAATCTCCAAGTCTGTGGTTATTAAATAATTCTAACCTGCCCCCTCATTTTCTGAGCCCCCCATAATTTCCTGCAACTGTGAAAATTTAAACAGATAAACATTGGGAAAAAATGTTTAAAACCCATAATTTTGTGCAACTGAAAATTTAAATTGATGAAAATATTTAAAAATGCTTAAAGATAATCATTTATTTTTTATAATTTTGATGGATAATATCAACCACCCTAAAATCAAATTCTGCCAAGCCTATCTATAGGACTTCAGGGCACAGGACTTGCACTTCTATTGGACACAGCTTTTTCTAGTGGAAAGGTATTTTCCATAAGCCATAACAGTGATTTATTTTATTAAAATGGAATTTAAAATTAGTGAGACACATTCTAACAGAAACATGCCAAGCCAGCATGTGCATTAGTAGACTAGAAGGGCACTTTGAATACCACTAGCCTAACAACATACACATTTTTGTACTTCTTGCTATCTTTATTCACCATTTGGCATCAATCAATAGTGTATAGTGAGATAGTTTAATAAACCCTATGGGGCATATTAAATCTGTTCTATTTTATAACTGGTTTGGTCTTGTTTTCATTCATGTAGCTAGTTAAAAATTATCCATTAAAGTAAAATCCTTATAGAGCGTAGGGGAATCTGACTGGTTGGGGAAACAACCTTTGGTACTCACTGGGTATCTATTGTGAGAAACAAGCCAAATGTGTGTGTATGTAGATAGTGTCATTATTCCCCGCAAATAGAAAGCATTCCCCGCAGTTAAAAGCACAGGTAATTCTTTGTATTCAGGTAATGGTTTGCAGATGTTTCATATCCACTCATTTAAACATTAGCCAAATTAAGAAAAATATTTGCTTTATTTTTCATTTATTGAACTGTAAATATCTGGTGCTGATAAAGTTTCAGAAGGTGCTCTGTTACTGTCTGAGATGTCACCCAAGCAGTTAGCAATGCGTGTTAAAAATCAATCAAAACATTAACATTACCTTCAACTAGTGTAATTAAAGGACCCCAAAACTGTACAAATTGGGGGAAACATTTGCTTATCATGGCAAGATAACTGTATTTTCATCAGTACATATGGCAAATACCTTCATTAGAATAAGCTCCACTAGATGTTGTTAATAAAGGGAAGTGAGATTATCCAGAACAGACAAAGAGTCTCCATGGTTGAATTGCTATTTTGCAGTATTTGTGGATATTGCACATAACAGAGAACACCACTTCGTGTCAGACTCTATTGAAAGGACACAAGCCAGTCAATGTAATTCTTCATGAACGCCTTTCACAGTGTTATCACTACTTTTGTAACTAAACTATTTTTTGACATGAAAAAACAAAATAAATGCCAGACAGCATATTCAGTGCTCCTTACATTGCTCCATTCCCGCTGAAGTGGATTAAAGATCACACTACCTACCAGCAACTGCAATTTAAAAGCCCCTGCAGGTATATATAAAAGTAGTATATGCTAATATAAGAACTTTACTGTTTTATTCATAGCTGATTTTATTAATATTTGGCAATTATGTGACACATTACAAGAAGCCCCAGCCAAGATAGGGCTCTCATTGTGCTAAGCACTGTACAAACACATAGTAAGAGACATACCTTACCCCAAAGAGCTTACAACCTAAACAGAGAAGATAAATAAGTTTTATCACCCCTATGTTACAGATGGGAAACTGAGGCACAAAGAGATTACTACTTGCCCAAGACCACACAGGAAGAGCCAGGAAATGAACCCAAGTCTCCTAAGTCCACCTCCTCAGCATGTTTTTAATTATCACCCTTCTTTGCTCCGCCACTATAAAAATTGTATTGTGCACTGGTATTTTTAACCCTTAATAGAGCTTTTTTTTTTTTGTTAAGTAACATGAATTATTCCAATTTCTTCTGGACTCTGTATGAATGGCTTCTGTAAAAGGTTGCATCTAGTGCAACAAGGCACTTTTAATGCCTCTGAACTCAAATAGAGACAGCAGCAGATATTTACACAAAGTTCACAATGTATTTCAACTCACTGTAAATTTGACACCACTTCTGGGATTCTTTTTCACATTGACATTGTTAAGACTGCATGGAAACAAGGCAATTTTAACAATAATAATCATAGTTAATCTAGGGTCCAATAACTAACAAAGGCATTTGCACTGTACTCAATGAGTAACTAGGTTCTCAACGCTGTTGATGGCTAACTATTTACACAGTCTCATTGATTGCAAAGGGACTACTCCTGTACAAAGTTCTGTAGTCTGAAGCAACACATGCATATGTATTATGTTTAATTCTTCTAGAACAGAAGACTCTGGACTCATATATGAATATTGATCGCAATGGGAGCTAAAGTTGCTTAGCCCTTCAAGATCCATCCCATTGCATAAAACATTTGTGTCCAGATGACAAAGGTTGTTGGAAGCATTGGAAAGTATTGTCCATTCACCATAAGCATCTGTTACTGTAATGTTTCCCTGACAATTAGAAGCTGTTTATCTTTACATTAAATTGTTTTTCTGTTACATAAACCTAGAAATTACAAACACCTAAGTTTTACAAACTGGAATGGTGTAATATTATTGGGAATCACCAGATGGCACTACTAAAGAGTTTTACCAGCTTTCTTTAAGTGAACGTAGAGGCCATTAGATCTTGGAAGAAATGCTATAGTTTCAATTGCAGGGTAGAGCTTTTTAGAAGCTGAGGGTATGGCTACACTTACGGTTTGCAGCGCTGGTAGTTTGCAGCGCTGGTCATCCAGCTGTGTAGGAGCAGCGCTGGTGTGTGGCCACACTCACAGCTACCAGCGCTGGTGTGTGGCCACATTTGCAGCATTAGCAGCACTGTTGGGAGTGCTGCATTATGGGCAGCTATCCCAGCATTCAAGTGGCCGCAACGTGCTTTTCAAAAGAGGGGGGTGGGGTGGGGTCTAGTGTGACAGGGAGCGGGGGGAGAGAGAGAGGGGATTTTTGGAGCCAACACTGTGTGTTTAGCTTCCTGACTTGAAAAATCAGAACATGTTTCCAACCCCTTAGTCTTAACTCTTAATTGCAAAACAGCCTGCAGCCAACACGACTCCCCACTGTTTCATTCACTCTCCCTGCCTGCCTCTCATTTGATTGTTTACAGCCAGGTACAGATGATCACAGCAAACAGGAGCTCTGTTTGTTTTTTAGATAAGCGGCAACGGAGCTCCGATCGGAGCTCGTTCACAACAAAACAAAGAGAGGCTGCATAACAAAACAAAGAGAGTAATTTATAAAAGCATTCTGGGATACACCTTATACCCTGGAGGCCAATCACAGCGCTGGTGTGTGGCCACACTTGATGACCAGCGCTGCAGCACCAGCGCTGGAATCCTTATTCCCCATGCTGAGTGAGGTGTACGGCCAGCGCTGCAGCCAGGGAGTTGCAGCGCTGGAAGTGCCCTGTAGGTGTGGCCACTTACTAATTGCAGCGCTGGTGGAGGCTTTCCAGCGCTGCAAATCGCCAGTGTAGCCATACCCTGAGTAAATCACTTGTAAAGTCTGTTCACCACCTGAGTCTCTCTGGCAAGTATTTCTTAAGTGCAGAGCTGTGTCTCTAACATATACCCAAACAAAAAAAAGTTTGGGGTGTCAAAAAACATTACAAAACATCAAGGATGGAAGATTAACTCCTGAGGGTTTGAGGTAAATACATCCTATGTTTTTTCCCTGCGCTCACTCTATGGTGATATTGCTTTTCTATATTTAATGACATTGTAATGAAGTGCCTAAAGATCACACCTTTTAAATATATTTGTATTATCTCCATAACGAGGAGTAATGGTGTGATAAATGAAGGGGAGTGGGGTAGCTCCCTTTTATGGGCACCCAGACTGCCAGTTAACTATAAAATCCCTGGTAGTAGCTGTTCTCTACTTGCTTTACCTGTAAAGGGTTAAAAAAAGCCCATAGGTAAAAGGAAGGGAGTGGGCTCCTGATCACAAGAGCCAATGGGAGGGCTAGAACTTTTAAAATTGAGAAAAAAACTCCCCTTTTGTCTGTCTGTTGTTGTTCTCAAGAAGGAGGGGACAGAGCAAAGACAGAGCTGGAGCTATGCTGTAAACCAGGTTTCTCTCTCTCATTTTTGTAAGGCTTCTGTAGCACCTCTGTGCTAATCCCAGGTGCTTTTGTTTTGTTTGTAACCTTTAAGCTGGACCTCAAGAAAACCATTCTTGATGCTTAATTATTATATTTGCTCTTTTTAAATCTAGCCATAGCCTAAGTTCCAGATGTATTTTCTTTCTTTTTGTTTTTAATAAAATTTACCTTTTTTAAGAACAGGATTGGTTTTTTTGTGTCCTAAGAGGTTTGTGCATATGTTGTTTAATTAGCTGGTGGCAACAGCTGATTTCCTTTGTTTTTTCTCTGCTCTTTGCCGGGGGAGGGGTGGGTGTGTGTGTGTGTGTGTGTGTGTGTGTGTGTGTGTGTGTGTGTGTGTGTGTGTGTGAGAGAGAGAGTTTGAGGGTACCCCACAGGGAGGAATTCCCAAGTGTACCTTCCTGGGGCAAAAGGGGTTTTTTGCACTTGGGTGATGGCAGCATCTACCCATCCCAGGTCAGAGAAATGAGGATTTTTACTCACTAAATTTATGCCCAAATAAATCTGTTAGTCTTTAACGTGCCACCAGACTCCTTGTTGTTTTTTTTTAGAGAGAAGCTGTAACCTTGGGCGTGTAATACCAGCCTGGAGTGGCCAGTATTAATTTTTAGAATCCTTGCGGGCTCCCACCTTCTGCACTCAAAGTGCCAGAGTTGGGAATCAGCCTTGACAAATGGGGAGAAATTAAACAAAGGAATATTATTATTATTATTATATTATTATTATTAACAGGATGGTACTTAAAAAAACGGTTATCCACCTTTTAGTAACTGTTGTTCTTCGAGATGTGTTGTTCATGTCCATTCCAAGCAGGTGTGTGCGCGCCGCGTGCACGCCAGCCGGAAGATTTTCCCCTAGCAGCGGCCATAGGGTCGGCCCTGGCGCCCCCTGGAGTGGCGCCACTACGGCGCCCTATAAAGGGGCCCGCCGACCCTCCACCCCCTCAGTTCCTTCTTGCCGGCACTCCAACAGAGGGGCAGGAGGGTGGGTATTGGAATGGACATGAACAACACATCTCGAAGAACAACAGTTACTAAAAGGTGGGTAACCTTTTTTTCTTCTTCGAATGGTTGTTCATGTCCATTCCAAGCAGGTGACTCAAAAGCCTAAACCTAGGTGGTGGGGTCAGAGTTCACTGCTGACTGGAGTACTACACGGCCGAAGGCTGCATCATCCCTAGCTTGGTGCGTGATTGCATAGTGCGACGAGAACGTGTGGATAGAGGACCACGTGGCCACTCTACAAATCATCTGAGTCGGGATCTGAACCAGGAATGCCACAGGGGAGGCCTGCGCCCTAGTGGAGTGGGCCGTGACCGGAGGGACAGGGGTCTTAGCTATGCGGTAGCATTCCCGGATGCAGGTAGTGATCCATAAAGAGATTCGCTGAAAGGAGACCTTTCATCCTATCCACCACCGCAATGAAGAGCTGAGTCAAGCGTCTGAATGGCTTGGTACGCTCGACGTAAAAGGCCAAGGCCCTGCGGACATCCAGGGAACATAACCTCCGCTCCTCACTGGAAGAGTGAGGTTTCGGATAAAACACCGGGAGAAAGATATCTTGTCCCATACGGAACTGTGAGACGACCTTGGGGAGGAAGGCCGGGTGAGGTCTAAGTTGGACCTTGTCCTTATAGAAGACAGTGTACGGGGGCTCGGATGTTAACGCCCTGAGCTCCAACACCCTCCTGGCCGAGGTGATCGCCACCAGGAAGGCGGTCTTGTACGACAGGTACAACAGGGAGCACGAAGCCTGAGGCTCAAAGGGAGGTCCCGAGAGGGCGGAGAGGACCAGATTCAGGTCCCAGGCAGGAGCCGGCTGACGAACATGCGGAAATAGCCTGTCCATACCCTTGAGGAAACGCCCAGCAGGTTCACAAACACCAAGGTACCCCCCTCTCCTGGATGGAAAGCCGAGATGGCCGCCAAGTGAACACGAATCAAGGAGACGGAGAGGCCCAGTTGTCTGAGGTGGAGCAAACAGTCTAAGACAATGGGGATTGGGACCCCCAGTGGATTGTGACCTCACTGACCCGACCATATTGAGAAGTGCTTCCATTTGGCCAGGTAGGTGGCCCTAGTTGATGGTTTCCTACTACCGAGCAGCACCTGTCTGACCTGCTGGGAGCACTGCATCTCCACCGGGTTCAGTCATGGAGCATCCAGGCTGTGAGGTGGAGAGATTCCAGGTTTGGGTGGCGGAGGGAGCCCCGGTCCTGCGTGGTCCGGGAGAAGGGGCAGCATTAGGGGCACCTGAACGGACATGTGCAGGAGCGATGTGTACCAATGTTGGCGCAGCCTCACCGGAGCTATCAGGATTACCCGTGTGTGGTCCCTGCGAATCTTCAAAATCACCCTGTGTATCAGGGGGATCGGAGGGAAGGTGTAGAGCAGACCGACCCCACAAGACTGGAGGAAGGCGTCCGACAGAGGGAGCAGAATCGTCGGTACTTTCTGTTTTCCCTCGAGGCGAACAGGTCTAACTGAGGAAAGCCCCAGAGCTGGAAGATTAAGCATACCACATCCCGTCGGAGGGACCACTCGTGACCCCAGAATGAGCGCCTGAGGGTGTCCGCCAGACTGTTCTGCTCCCCCGGAAAGTAGAATGCCATCAGGTGGGTAGCATTGTGGACGCAGAAATCCCACAACGCGAGGGCTTCCCTGCACAGGGGAGAGGAGCGTGCACACCCCTGTTTGTTGATATAAAAGACCGCCGATGTGTTGTCCGAGAGGACTGAAACACATCTGCCGGCCAGTTGGGACTGGAAGGTCAAACAAGGCAGGCGAACCGCTCTCAGCTCCCTGACATTGCTATGCAACTCGAGGTCCTCCGGCGACCACAAGCCCTGCGTCCTGAGGTGTCCCAGGTGCGCTCCCCAACCCCGATCCAAGGCATCCGTTACCAGGGAGAGGGAGAGTTGAGGGGCAGCGAAGGGGACACCCATGCACACTTTCTGTGGGTCGAGCCACCACCGTAGCGAGCTTAGCACCAAGTGGGGAATGGACACCACTGAGTCCAGGGGGTCCCTGGCCGGGCGGTATACCGTCACTAACCAGGACTGTAGTGGGCGAAGCCAGAGTCTGGCATGGTTTACCACATAGGTGCACGCCACCATGTGACCCAACAGCTGGAGGCAGATCCGCGCCGTGGTAATCAGGGCACGGTGCAGTCCGAGATTAGCTCGGAAATCGCACGGAACCTGGATTCCGGAAGGTACGCTCTGGCATGGGTGGAGTCCAGAACTGTCCCTATGAACTCTATTCGTTGCGTAGGAGACAGGGTGGACTTGGCTTCATTCAAGAGGAGGCCGAGATTGAGAAAGGTCCGCCAGATGAACAACACCTGGGCCTCCACCTGCTCCCTGGTGCGGCCCTTTACGAGCCAATCGTCCAGGTAGGGGAATACCTGGATGCCCCGCCTGCGCAGGAAGGCCGCCACAACTGCCATGCACTTCGTGAAGATCCTTGGTGCAGCTGACAAGCCGAACGGGAGCACCGTGAACTGCAGATGGGCGTCGGCCACAACGAACCTGAGGTACCGACGGTGTCAGGGAATTATGGCAATGTGGAAATAAGCATCCTTTAAGTCGAGGGCGGCATACCAATCTCCTGGATCCAGGGAGGGAATGATCGAGGACAGGGAGACCATGCGGAACTTGAGCTTTCGTACAAACTTTTTCAGCCGCTGCAAGTCCAGGATGGGTCTCAGGCCCCCTTTCGCCTTCGGTATCAGGAAATACTGGGAGTAGAAGCCTTTGCCCCTGAGCTCCCGAGGGACTTCCTCCACCGCCCCTGCCTCCATGAGGGACTTCACCTCTTGAATTAGAAGTTGCTCGTGAGATGGGCCCCCGAAGAGGGATGGGGAGGGGGCTGCTGGGGCAGGAGGAAAAATGGATAGAATATCCCCTCTCTACTGTGCAGAGCACCCAGCTGTCCGACGTGATTCGGGACCAGGCATGGTAGAAGGGGGACAGATGTGACCCAAAGGTAGGGGTAGAAGGATCCAGAGTCTCGATAGGTAGGTCGCCCTCAACCATACCATCAAACAGGGGGCCTAGGCCCCGATGGCAGTCTCTATTGACCGGACGCCTGGCTGGAGGGGTGGCGTTGGTGACGCCTCCTGTCATTTCTGCCCTGCCTGTGCCCCATCTCCTGGTGAGTCTGGGGCTGGTAGGGGCGTGGGGCCGCCTGCGGCCTAAACTGCCTGCGCTGGGTCGCAGGGGTATGCAAGCCCAGCGAGCGAAGCATGGCCCTCGAGTCCTTTAGGATATGCAGACATTTGTCCGTCTTTTCAGAAAACAGCATCTGCCCCTCGAAGGGGAGGTCTTGAATAGTCTGCTGGACCTCATAGGGAAGGCCCGAGACCTGGAGCCAGGCTCCCCGCCTCATGACTAGGCCCGTGGCCAGGGTGCGCAAGGCTGAGTCCGCCACATCTAGGGCAGCCTGGAGAGAGGCTCGGAAGATCAGTTTCCCCTCCTCCACCAGGGCCGAAAACTCCGACCTCGACTCCTGGGGAAGGAGCTCCGTAAACTTCGACATGGCTGAACACGTGTTATGACCATATTGGCTTACGACTGCCTGTTGGTTGGCAATATGGAGTTGTAGGCCTGCCGTAGAGTACACTTTTCTACCAAAGAGGTCAAGTCTTTTGGCATCCCTGCTCTTTGGTGTTGACCCCTGAAACCCTTGACGCTCCCATTGGTTGGCTGCAGCCACCACCAGGGAGTCCGGGGGGGTGTGGGTGTACAAGTGTTCATGCCCTTTAGAGGGGACGAAATAACGCCGCTCCGTTCTCTTGGCAGTAGGGGCCAGTGAGGCTGGCGTTTGCCATAAGGTATGGGACGTATCCGTTATGGTCTTGATCAATGGGAGAGCCACCTTGGATGGCCCTGAGGGAGCCAGGATGTCTACTACCGGATCCACGTCCACCTCGATTTCCTCAGCCTGGATTGCGAGGCTCTGAGCGGTTTGCTGGAGTAGTTGTTGGAGGATCCGAGTGTCCTCCAGGGCCGGTGCCGCAGCCGTGCCCAAGACTGCTTCGTCTGGGGAGGAAGACGAGGAAATTACTTGGATCGGCCCTTCCTCAGGTGCATGCAGCCCTTCGGGGTCCGGCGGCACATGGTACTGAGGTTGCGGGGCCAATTCCGATTCTAAATGCGGCACCGCAACCGGTACCGGGGTTGCCAGTGAACGGCTTGGCGTATCGGGAGGTGCCTGTTGAGCCCGAACTGTAGCCGCTGCTGGTGCCGCTGCCCGGCTAGGGGGTGCTGAACTTGGATATGGCACACCCCTGCCCGACGACGGTGCCGGTGGAGGAGGCAGCTGCGCCGGGGCCACCGACGCCAAGGAGACCGAGGCCGACCTTGATCGAGGACCAAACGCCTGGCCTACCGACTGGTGGTAGGCCCAGGGGGTCCAAAACAGCCACTACGAGGGCGGATGCCATTGCTGCTGCCACTGTGGGTAAAGCTGGTGGCTCATCCCCGAAACCGATCTCCTGCTCTGTGACCGGCTGGAGCGGTAGGAGTCTGCCTCTGAGTCTGAAGTCTCTGAGTAAGAGGACCTGGGGGGAGCAGCACCCGGTGCCGTTGGAGAGCAATGCTGAGGCGGCAGGGAGCCTCTTACCTGGTCCGGTGCTGCCCTAGTGGTGCGGTGCGGGGAAGGAGGCGACAGCATGGCCGGCTTGCCCTTTGATTGTACTGGGGGTTGGGTCATGGAAGGCAACTCTCTACTACAGTGTGGGGAGGCCGGCGCCGGGAGTCTCATCAAGTCTGAGGCTGCCTCAAATGCCTCCGGTGTCGAAGGGAGGCGCAAGTCTCCGCTGAGGTCCAGGGATCTAGGCCGATCCGGACTCGACCGCCTTCTCTGCGGTGCGGGAGTCGACGGAGCAGCCGAGGGCTGTAGCCCAGCCTGTCCGCTTGCACCCACGGACGGCATCGGCCTCTGGGGGTCCTGGTGGGGAGACCATTCCCTAACCGGCTTTCTCTTCTTAGCAGGCACCGGAGACGGTGAGCGGTGCCGCACTGATGCTGACTTCCTATGACCCGACTCTGTTCGGTGCTGGGTCTTAGATGACTTGGGCTGGGCCCTAAGTCCTGATGCCGGTGCCGGGGCGCTCCGCACCGAGGAAGACGTGCTGGGCACCGCCTCGGCCGGTTCCAGGTCCAAGGGTGGCCGCAGGGCAGCCTCCATCAGGAGGACTCTAAGTCTTTGAGCTCCGTCTTTGAGAGTTCTCGGGCGGAAGCCCTTGCAGATAGAGCACCGGTCCTTTTGGTGGCTCTCTCCGAGGCACCTCAAACAAGCAGAGTGCGGGTCACTCTTGGGCATGAATTTCCCGCAGTCCTTGCAGAGTTTAAACCCGGGGGACCCGGGCATGCCCCAACGGGCGACGAAAACGTGGGAGGGAACCCCCCAACTACCAAGAACTATATACAAATGACCTAAGTAAACTAACTATATACTAACTATCTACACAGACTATACACGAGGATAGGACACTGCTAACTTGCTATGCAAGAGAAGTTCTAGCTAGCCATCACCGGCGGTAAGAAAGAACTGAGGGGGTGGAGGGTCGGTGGGCCCCTTTATAGGGCGCCGTAGTGGCGCCACTCCAGGGGTCGCCAGGCCCGACCCTATGGACGCTGCTAGGGGAAAATCTTCCGGCGGGCGTGCACGCGGCGCGCACACACCTGCTTGGAATGGACATGAACAACTACTCGAAGAAGTCGTCTTTATTCAGGCCAAATTTGATGGTGGCCAGTTTACAAATTAATTCCAGTTCTGCAGTTTCTTGATAACTACAAAAAGTAATTTTCCCTCTCTCGATATTCACCCCTTCTCTAGTTCACCCCTTCTTGTCAACTGCTGGAAATGGGTGACATCCACCTTGACTGCATTGGCCTTGTTAGCACTGACCCCCCACACACACTTGGTAATGCAACTCCCATCTTTTCATGTGTGTAATATATGTACTGCTTACTGTATTTTTCACTCCATGCATCTGATGTAGTGAGTTTTAGCCCACGAAAGCTTATGCCCAAATAAATGTGTTAGTCTCTAAGGTGCCACAAGGACTCCTCGATATTTTTTCCAATACAGACTAACACGGCTACCACTCTGAAACCTTAGAAAAATATGTTTATGCAGATACGAGATCTAGCTAGTCAGTGAGGGTTTGTTTATATGGAGATTTAAGATGTTGTTATATGAACTCAGCAACTGCTAATGGGAGGTCAGGTTTTTTTAATATATGTAGATTAGTATAAACTTCTATTCTAAACATACTTAATACAAGTTTTATACTTGTTTTCCAATTTTTCTTTTCTAAAATCTCCCTGTCTACTTTTCTAACACAATTGCTTGCCCTGCTAATGCCCTCACTGTCTGAATCAGGACTTTCATCTAATACTTTGTTTCCATTCTGGGGAAGCTCATGTTAAATTATTTATTATTATTAAATTATATTTTCTTCTCCATTCTCTTGGAGCAAGTCCAGAAATCATCTGGCTCCCATGTGACCAATATCTTTCTCTGGATTAAAGAACCGGGAAAGAATATTACTATTCTCCATTGAATAAGAATTGGGATGTTGCCCTAAGGCAACAATATACTTTAAGACTGATAGTTCCATCCCCTTATCCCATCTTATAAAAACCACAGGCTACTGCATTTTTAACTAGATGCGTCTATCAGCCAATCACTTATTCACAAAGGAGGCACAAACATTTTGATTACAATGATATTGCTCAGTGAATGGAATCCCATTCTTCTCCCACAGTCCCTTTGTACATACATACATACTGTGAATTTTAAAGTAATCTACAGCAATAAAAAGTTCTACCTCTGAAGGAAATGGCCAGGTTACATCAGGATCCTTGTCTGTTCAAAGTCTCAATTTAGTAAGTTTTGTTTTCACTGAATACTCTTCTATTTTTAAAAACACTCATTTACATTCAATTCATTATAGAGATCAATGCACTTCTTAGCCGTAAGGAAGTACTTAAACACCTGGGAAAGAAAAGATACCATCATTTTATAATATGGCATTAGAAGATTTGTTCTGGGACAGCCTTCATGCTGACCTCAAGCCTCCTGTGAAATATTGTAAGGTTTCTGGGGATGCAGCATGCGACCATCTAGTCTCACTGTACGTGAAGTTTTAGGGTATTTTCACATTTAGTTAAGTTTGTGTATTTCTGTAAATAACATTTTAAATTATGTCTAAATTACTCAGACTAATTTGATGTGGTATACAAAAAAACTTCTCTTTTAAAGTATGGTGACCGTCACTAACACATTAACTGCCATAACTCACTTGAACATTACAATGAAAGAGAGAAACAGGATTAAGAATGACCCAAACCTGAGCCAAATATCTGGAAACCTTGACATTAACAGAGACAAGGAAGCATTCTTTGTTATTATTAGATCTGACACGGGTAGCAAGAGCTCAGTGCAATGTGATCAAGGAGAGCTTACAGCCACCACCTCTCAGCAAGTAGCAGAATTTTTGAAAATGTGCCTGCTCTTTGATGGAGACAGGAAAAACCAAGAGCAGGCAGAATTCTTCACAGAAACTAAAAATATAAGGCTTATATTAAGTATAGACAATATACATCAGGTTGTGGAAGCCTACACATTTTCATTTGTTTATGCCAGCAGAAACCACAGCTTCTGGATGAAACCGCTTGTTCCATAACCAGAATGGAAATGCCATCACCTCCCTGGATACAGAAGGAAGGAAGGAAAACACACACCTTTAAATTAAAGAAGGCAAAATCTAATTTGCCACATTTCTTTGATCAGCTTATAATATAGCTTTTAATGTTTCAATTTTTTCCCACAGTACAAAAACTACAGGTCATCAGATGAAATTAATAGGCAGCAGGTTTAATACAAACAAGAAGGGTTTTTGTGTTTTTTAAACACACAATGCACAATTAACCTGTTGAATTCATTGCCATGGGATGTTGCAAAGGACATACTAGGTCCAGAAGAGAACTAGACAAGTTTATGGAGGCTAGGTCTGTTACTGGCTATTAGCCAAGATGGTCTGGGATGCAACTCTGTGCTCAAGGTGACCCTAACCCTCTGACTAGAAGGGAAAGACTGGGGTGGATCTGTCCAAGAAGCTATGGTTCTGGACGCTATCAGAGAGAGTATACATGGTTAGATGAACCATTGGTCTGATAGAGTATGGCTGTTATGCTCTTGCTCTATGGAAAAAAGTGATTCACTTCCATGGCCAGTGGTCTATCATTTGGCTTGATGCAGGCAGCTTATTTGTACTGCAATTAAAACTAAGGTCCACACTGAGGAAAAGTACTTTATTGATTGGCCCTAATAACCTTTGAAAAAGTTAGAATAGGCTTTTGTTCAGGAGAAAAGGTGTATATAGCACTACATAAAAGGGACCCTGCAGATCCACAAGGTAGAGTTGGATTGGGATAGACTTTTGGTAGCATAGGAAAAATTAAAGTGATTTGGACAGAAGGGTGCTGGTTCACAACACCCACTAATGTTTTTCCAGTTTCAAGAGTAACTTTTTCCACTCCCTAGTCAATCCCTCCCTCACCCAATCCTCAGTAGTCTTCCCAAACCCCCTTCCCCTCAATCCAAAAAAAGAGAAGAGGGGCAAAAAAAAAAAAAATGTTTACTACTCTCCCAGCTGAGATCTTGTGTGTAGTGCCAAAAATATAGCTATAAAAGTGAAATATCATGAAGTTTTGTATGGATGGTCAGGTACAGTACGAGTCCTAGGCTGCCATTTAAAAACAAAATGGAAATAGTTAGACCTTTTCCCTTGCAGAAATAGAGCTCCGAACAACCTGATCCCAGTGAGGCTTGTCACTATGAAAATTTTCTTCCCATCCCAAGCAATGGACGCAAATGAGTCAGTGAAGCCCGGGGGACTCAACATCTCAGTTGTTCTCATTGATCAATATACAGATGATCAAGTAAGCAACCACACATTAAATTGGCTCCCACGTCCCAGTCTGAGGCACCAGTACCTCATTTCAGTTGGGTTTCCTCCAGGAGAGAAAAGATGCTATTATACTTCAACAGAGCATTCACTTTTAAGTGGAATGGAATGGTATAAATCAGGGGTAGGCAACCTATGGCATGGGTGCCGAAGGTGGCACGCAAGCTGATTTTCAGTGGCACTCACACTGCCCGGGTCCTGGCCACCAGTCCAGGGGGCTCTGCATTTTAATTTAATTTTAAATGAAGTTTCTTAAACATTCTGAAACCTTATTTACTTTATATACAACAATAGTTTAGTTATACATTATAGACTTATAGAAAGAGACCTTCTAAAAAGGTTTAAAATGTATTACTGGCACGCGAAACCTTCAATTAAAGTGAATAAACGAAGACTCGGCACACCACTTCTGAAAGGTTGCTGACCCCTGGTATAAATCTTCAGCATCATACATGAGGGAAGCAGGCAGCAGCAGAATCTTCCCTCCATCAGATGGAGCAAAGCAATTAGCGAAATCCATACACAGATTTCCCTTCTCCCCCATCACTATGGGTTAAGGTAGCAGAAATACCACATCAACATCTACAGGAAGTACACAGTGTTACTTCTGGCCCTGGTAATAAGAATGCCTTTGGATCCAAAAAAAAGGGATGGAAAAAAAGGAACCACCAAGATGGAAAAATATCATGGAACCCATGGACGTATGTATTGTTGACACTGCACGTACAGGGAGTTGCGAGGCACAGAGACCAGTAGCATTGCAGTAGCAGTTTAGGCACAATTTCCTATATTTCCTTAAAGATCTCCCCAAATAAAGAACAGACCTGGCCCCGCAAAGCATATGAAATCAGAGGAACTTGCAGCCCAAGGAGCTATGCCTGCAGGCAGGTTATGTAAAACTAATATTCTTTTACGAGTTTTAAACATGCTGCCTTCCTTTTCTAAGTAATGTGTCTCTTTTCTTGGAATTGATTATACTGTATTTCTTAAGTAGGACTTCTGGGTGGGGACCAAAAGTGGACTGAACATAAAATTAGCATGTATTACCCCTTTGAATCATATTTAATACTTTCATTATATACTGCCTTTTTAAAGACAGTACTATATTTTATTCATTGTAATCAATGTGCTTTGAACACAGCTTTCCTCCAAAAAATGAGGAAAATTTCAGAATAAGCACAATCTATTCATAAAGAAAAGACAAGGTCATGAAACACAGAGGAAAAGAAATGAGGGGGGGAGGGGAAGAGGGAGAGAGAAAATTCTCCCTAGGTTAGTGGCAGAATCACTGTCTGACTTATTCAAAACCAGACTGAGCAAATCAGTTCAGATTATACTATCAGGAACCATCAGAAGCAAACAGAGTAGACGACCTGTAAATATGTTCCATAATACCAAACCACTTTAACAGTGCATCACCGTATATTATAATACAAACACCTTCCTCTCTCACTTTGAGATTTAAAGCAGATTTATCCTTTCACTAGCAGAGCTAGTGAAATCAGTAAGAATAATTGCAATGCTAGTTTTCCCATGGTCTGGACTGAGGTCATCACTGAAATTTTGTTTTTAAACTCTGGTATTTTAAGTTTTCCCATGCATTTAGTTCTCTTATATGGTTAAGTCACCTCCCGCCCCTCCCAAATCTGTCTCTTCTACTGGTCAAGGAACCCCTCCACAAACCTACCAAAGTGTATGTTGAAAGGTTTACAATTAAAACTGTGGAATAAATACATCTCCAGAAAAATCTCGTGAACTCAAATGGTGAACTTCCCTGTTGCAAGTTTGATGTATATGGTCAAGAAGCCATGATTTCAAGTACTATCCTATCCAAAACAGTCACGGTACCAAATGATAGGGCTACAAAATACCACCTGAAGAAAGTTTGCCAAAATAAAAATGGGAAAATTTATTATCTTTTCTACTAAAGCAATGCAGATCTTTTGAGATTACACATTGGTCTTTGCAAGTGGTTTACAGCTAAATTCATACTTTTCAACTCTGTAAAAAATTAGTCAAAGTTCATAAAAACAAAGACACAGGGGAAGTTGGTGAAAAGAGTCAGACTATAATACCTGTTAATGGTGATGAACAGAGAAAGCCCAACTGTTATTTTAAAATTCTGACATTCTCTGCATCATTAGAAATCCAAGTCCCTTAACATGGGATGAGGTGTAAATATTTTCATTAGGAAGAGATTAAAACATGGGTACATTATTTGCACATTTTCAGATCTGTAACAATGGCAGTTCTACTTCCCAATAAGCTATGAGGAATTGATCAGATACAACCGTTAAATAATGGAATTTGATCAAGAGACTAAACATTACTTAGTAGGTTCTACATGCACATGATGCAAGGGGAGGAGATTTATAGACCCGTACATACGATACAAGACAAACTGTTACAATTGTCAAACGTGCGCTGGACAAATTTAAAGTTTATGGAAAAGTCTTGTAGGCTTGTTTCATGAAAACAAGGTCAGAAGCACATTATTGTATATATTTTTCCTCCAAAATTATCTTCACTTGGCCTCCTGAGCTTTCTTGGCATTCTGTTTTTCTTTTGCCTAAAGGTAAAAATAGAGAGCATGTTATACTACGATGAGACTACTACCTACTTTTGTCTACAACTCAAAATATACATGACTGTGTTACCTCCTGGAACATAGAACACAATTAAAAGTGGCTTTTGTTACAGTAAAATATCAAACATAATTTGGATGCTTGTCGAATGCCGCACATGAAGTTACTAAACCTTAATATCTCTGGGCATATGCTTATATAACACAAAACAGATTAAAGCCCTCTTGACTCTGTGGAAAAATCTGAAAAAAACCCCACACTTTACTTAAAAACAGTTTAGTCTTATGTTTCTATCTTTTTTCACATAACTAAGGAGAGATATCCAACAATAAGATTTTTATTACTCTGGAGATCATCTGCTCATGCAGTTTACTCTACACCTGACAATCATAATCCTCCGTATGAATATCACAATTGGAGCAGTGGGAAGAATCATATAAATCAAACAGAAAATGAGCTCAAGTGAGGAATTATCAGTTGATGAGCTCTGAAGCAACAAAGATCTTTTTACTAGTATTTTGCTTCATCATCAAGAAGCACAAAGGAAGAAAAATACAGAAACTAAGAGTGAGGTTATTTTCAAATAGAATTTCTTGTTCAGTTTTCCACAACGTGTTAAAAGTCTACGTTCCATACAAATGGACGTAACTGTTTTGCAACAAACTTGCAGCCTGGTACATCTTTTCATAACACCATTTAGTAAAATACTAATATGCAAATTTTGGTTTTACCAATATTCAACTAGAAAATGTTGTGTTGAATAGTAATGTGAGACGATCAGACAGGCAATCATTTCCCTTAGGATGCAAAAAAAAAAAAAATCTGTCATTGTTAAAATAGAAATCCCTCTCCATTTCTTTCTTGCTATTCATCATATCATTTGCTGTGGTAGCTACACACTAAACTAAGATCAGCAACAGAATTCTGAGGGGTGACATTTCTCTTGATGTGTATATATGGAGCTTTAAATCAAGCTAAAAACTTTCTTTACACACAGATCACACTAATATGCCAAAAAGATACAATCAAGACATTCTCACTTATCTCAATCATTTAAGTTTGAGGCAGTTTTCACATTAAATCTTAGAAGCACCTGGTGGCATTTACCTTGATGTCACATGACTTAACCTCTTCCTTTTATATACAGATTTTAAAGACTAAAATGATATTGAGAAAGATTATTCACCCGTCCATATAGTAACTGTGGTCCTTTGTATAAAGGTGTGCATGCACCTAGCTCTGACTGTTGCTTGTTACTGAACTGCTTTGGCTCTAACTAAAGGACCCTGAAGTAAAATTCTTTGTGCGCCGTTACGAATCCTCTAAGTCAGGGGTCCCCAATCCCCGGTCCGCGGACTGGTACCAGTCCGTGGCCTGTTAGGAACCGGGCCGCGAACCAACCCCTAGCACATCAAGCGGCGTGTCTCCGGCATGGCCCCTGAGCCCCGCCCCCTCAGAGCCGCGTGGTGAAGGGGCGGGGCTGCGAGCTCCAGGCTGAGCTCAGCTGCCTCCGCTTGGCGTGGAGCTCCCAGCCCCGCCCCTCACCACGCGGCTCTGAGCGGGGCGGGGCTCAGGCCCCGCCGGAGACACGCTGCAGCTGTTCAGCGAGGCGCTGAGGCTATGGGTGAGGTGGGAGCCGGGGGTAAGAGGCTGGGGCCAGGGGGGTTGGCTAAGGGACAGGGAGTCCTGGGGACAGTCAGGGCACAGAGAGGGGGCAGAGGTTGGGGGGGCGGTCAGGGAGCAGGGAATGGGGGGGTTGGATTGTGGGTGTTCTGGGGGGGGTCTGTCAGGACTCAGCAGGGGGGGAATGGGATAGGGGTTGGGGCAGTCAGGGGACAGGGAGCAGGGGTGGGGTCCCAGGGTGGTGGGGGTCTCTGGGGGATGGTGAGGGGATTCTGAGGGGGGTGGGTAGTCGGGGGGGCAGGAAGTGGGTGGGGGTCAGATAGGGGGCAGGGCTCCCACTAATTCTGCATTATGGTCAGTTGTATAATTATTTCATTATATATTACAATAATAGAAATAAAAGTACAAAAATAAATGTAATGCGCTTGAATCGTCCCAAAACCATCCCACAGGTCCGCGGAAATTTTTTTTCTACGAAACCAGTCCCTGGTGCCAAAAAGGTTGGGGACCGCTGCTCTAAGTCACCAAGTCTCCCCTGAAGTTCAGTAGTGAGACACAAACTCATAATATGTAACTTAATACAAAAACCATACAATGCTGTTGGTAACACAAGACTGCAAAATATATAGTTTAATTAAAAATAAGAAAATTCAAAGCTGGCTTAATTTCTCTGGGTCACAGTTAAACTACTAACTGTAAGGAAGTTTCTTCACGTTTGCACATGTACAGAGAGAGAAGTGAGGCCAACTATTTAAGGCTCTTTAAGAGTTTTTCTGTCTCCATTTCACATGGTAAAAACATTAGACAAAAAACACTAGGAAGTGGCAGAGACCAAAATGCCTTCACCTCAAAACAGTGGTCCTAACATCAACTGGTAAAGCAGTGATCTGCGCAAGCAACTGGGCTTCTAAACTCCCCTCTTACCCCAACCCAAAATGTTCAATTAAATGGAGATGCTTGTTAAGCTAAATAAATAGCTATTTATTTAATGTAAGAGTCTAACATCAGGAATACATGTTATAACTACTGCATATGAGACATATATGCAAGCCAATAACATAATAAAAACCCCAATTAAGTTAGCTGTTTGAATAACCTAGTTTAATGATCTTACCAGGGAGACAACTGAAACAATACATACTTTATTTAAAGCTTAAATCAAGGCATGTTTAACAGTAAATCAAAACTATCAGTGGAAGAAGCATAGAAAGGAAACAGCAAAAGTTAGGAAAGATCAGACAAAAGAAGCAGACACGTACAACACGATGCAGCAATACAGCCACACATGGGTTGCCATCTAGTGTTCACAGATAGTATAGACGGGGTCCTGGAATCTAATAAGACAAAGGATACACAGACCTTGTGTGTGGATAAGTTTTAGATTTCCGTGCTCCCCTTGAGGAGATAAGTTATAGGGGTTCTCTATACCAGAGTATATTGTATGTCTCTCAGAGGTATGAATAAACCATCCATTAAGTGACACAGGTTACACCGACCTAAGTGCCAGTGTGGACAGCACTATGTCAGTGCTGCTGATACAGCTACTGCCCCCGGGGAGATGGTTTTATTATGCCAATAGGAGAGCTTTCTCCCGTCGGCAGTGTCTTCAACAGATGCGCTACAGCGGCACAGCTGCACGCATTTCTAGTGAAGACAGATTCCTTTTGCCCTCCACTTCACTAATATAGTCGTTATTGAAAGGCCCCCTGATTTTACAGCATATGGAGACTTTGGGCTATCAGGGAAGACACTCCCTGGAGCTTTTGCTCAGCAGAGTGTGTACCCCCCCATCTTGGTGAGCACTCTGCATCTTCAAAACACAGGGCTGGAGGTGGGGGGGAATCCCCATACATACTTGCCATTTAGTAGCACACAGCAAGTTTAACTAAATAAACCTCTTCCACTTAAGAATTCCAGTTTTAGAAGTGCAGCTACATTTCTGTTCAGGTAGAAAACATGCAAAATACATGAATTAATACATCTTGCTTCTTTAAAAAAGTCGTACAAGAAATGCTCACCTTCTCTACCAGTGGTATTAACTGCTGGTGTTCTGCTAAAGTTTTTAACAATTCCATGATGAAAGGCAGGTAGTTATGTTTTCTTCTAATATTTTCAATCTGAAAATTAATTGCAAACATTAATGGAACTGCTAAGTGTCAGACAAAAGGCACCTCTCTCTCATAAGAGTTCTCTTAAGGTTACATCCTCTTTTTGAGCCAGTTACCAAGTTCAGGTGGTGAGGTTTAGAGCACTTCAGATGCGTCGATGCATTACACAAAGTTTGTATGGCATAAATATAAACCCTCCTTAAGACTCATGCCACCTTATATCATGCCACTTACCAAAACACTCAACCTGACAATGAATAGACAGCTAGAATGTTGTAGCTCCTGCTTAACATGCTGACAAATGCTGTTTAATTGTGCTCCCCATCTCTCATTTTATATTTCAACTATAAGCTCTTTAGAGCATGAACTGTCTTTTTGTTATGTATTTGTACACTCCCTAGCACAATGGGGCTCTGCTCCAGGACTAGTTCCCTTAGACAAAATTGCAATACAAAAAATAATTAGTAGTATTTATCAATTTTTGACATCAGAGGAAAGATGCTTTACAGAGATAAAT
Source organism: Mauremys mutica (assembly GCF_020497125.1). Lineage (NCBI taxonomy): Eukaryota > Metazoa > Chordata > Testudines > Geoemydidae > Mauremys > Mauremys mutica. The sequence continues at coordinate 48,552,583 of NC_059079.1, read as the reverse complement.
CCTCCTAATATATCTCATAGCACTTTGTCATATAGCAAAAGGCCTAAATATGCAGAACAGAAACAGAATTTAAGTTCTTACAGGTGACAAAGGTTTCAATAAAAAAATTCTATCTTCAGGGAACTAGTAAAATAAATAAGTTTATCTAAAAGAAATTACTGTATACATATGCATTTTAGTAAAAAGCTTTAGGAGTATCTCTCTTGATGGTGACCTGCATAATTTAAAATAAATTTATTTTCTATCCTACCAAGGGGCAGAGAGATATTCATAGATATTAAAGATAGGTAACCATACAGGTTTTTTCCCCAACTCATTCTCTTATTTCTCTAAACATTCCACAGCATGTATTCTGTAGGTATAACTAACAATGGAGCTAGATGGCCATCACTTTGGAGAAACTAAAGCAAATAATTTTGAAGTTGCCTATTTGTTGTTTCTTTTATATCCCCTGAAATCATTGGTGACCGGCTCCAAATGTTGATCAAAAAGGGTATGTCTACACTGCAATTAAAAGTGCGCGGCTGGCCTGTGCCAGCTGACTCAGGTTCACGGGACTGTTTTAGTTGCTGGTGCAGGTTTTCAGGCTTGGGCCTAGGCTCTGGTGTCCTCCCACCTTACAGAATACAGCCCAATCCGAAATGTCTGCATCACCAACTAAAACAGCCTGAGCCCAAGACTGCTGTGGGTGTCTAACTGCACTGCAGACATATCCCAAATCTTTCCCCATTTCTATGAATACAATTAAATGCATTCAGATTACTTCCTTATTTAAGATAATCAGTCAGAATCTCTGTTAAACATGACAACTTCTTCTGCACTTCATTCCATTCATCAAAAACTAGGGGCTGGACTTCAAAAAGCAAAGAATATAAATATGCTCTGCTAGTTTCTAAACAGTGTATAATCTCACATCCGTACCTAATGTAAAGACCAAAAAAATGCAAGCTGTTTCTATGCCATATTCAGGGATCACAGATATGTTCTGATACAGAGCAGCAAACAGCTAAGTATTTCCATTTTTCTGTAGTTCATCGCCAATCCAGTACACACATCTGATAAGCTGAGTATCAAATGTTCTTTATTAACTTAAAACATACCCTTATAACAAAGAAAGGCGGAAAAGTTTATTAGAAATATCAATCTTATCAAAGGAGTTTAGAGGGATGACTCCCCCCCCCCAAAAAAAACCCACCACTATAGCAAAAAAAACAAATTCTGAGAAGTAAAAGAATGCCACTATAGAGCAGAATTAATGGTGACCATAGTTGTAACTTCTTGAGGCACATGCAACTGTCTCTGTCCAGGAGTTCTACACGTCACTATTTACAAAAGCTTTTTGATGAACTTTTATATATACACACACATACTTGAATGGGAGGAGATGGCAGAATAGGGGAGGCTCAAAGAATATACATAAGAAAATGTGATTGGTTTACAATCCAAATAAAAAGAGTAGATAAAAATATCAGTTTCCCAGGTATCTAGAAAGAAAGATGGTGAGTAAACAAACCAATAACTCAGGAGTAAGTTGATACATGTGAATAATGTAGTGCAGTGCCTTGCTAATATCCTTGTAATTCCTCCAGCCCTGATGTGAAGGAGCATGAGATTGGCCTCATTTTCAGGCCTCACATCAAGTTGGCTCTTCATTATGATCTTCCTGACAGTTTTACTATGAAAAACAAAAAAACTACACGTACCTTGTATCTTTTTAGTTTTTGGTTCTCTTCTTCAATTAACATCTGATATTTTGCAACTTCTGACTGAATAGAACTTAATATATTACCACTCTGGTCTGTATCCATTGGCTCTTCCTTAAAGAAAGTAAAATGAATGCAACAAAGTTAGAATTTTATAAAAAGTCTGGTCTGTACAGTGTTTATACTGCTATTACCTAAATTAATATTTTTAGTTTTTTAAGGACTGTGGTAGCAATATGCTACACCTATTTGGCTAATTCTGTCTTAGTGTTGTACAATGGGGCCCATTAACATAATATCTGAGCATCTTCCATTTAAAAAAAATCAATGGCAACATAAAGTCCATAACAAACTTCATAGTCTCTTGGCACATCTCCCTTTGTGGAGTAAAAACACTGTCAGGGTTTTTCTTTTCTCTCCCCCCTCTCCTTTACGGGGCAGGAATAGGTTAGTTGCAAAATAAATAGTAACTAAAACATTATTTTTATAACCCTTCTAAGCAAAAAGCGACAGTGGCATGGAACTACTGCATTATTTAAATATCATATCCTACCTCTGAAAGTTGCTGCTGTAATTCTGCTATCTTCTGCTCATATATCATTTTTCTGTCAGACACAATGGCCATAAGGTTAAATCTTATCTCCCCTTCACTGTATCTAAAAGAAGAGAACATAGTTTTCAAAATTAAATAATTTGCACAGCAGCTCCAAATAAACAAACAAAAGTCCTCTATGGTTTCCTTAATTGTAAATAAATATTTATTTATTTCACATTAAAGTTGTGGATATTGTTTTACTCTTATTGTGAAACAAAAATCACATCATAGATGACTGCATTGAACAACACTAAATATGGCAATTAGTCCAATAGTATCTTTTACAGCACCTGCACCAAAGTTTATTTGCCCCACCTGAGCTTAAATGTTAATCTTTCTGTTTATATAATCTGACTGTTAGTTAACTGCTTATTAAAAAATAAAACGTGAGAGTATGAGAAGACTCCCTTTAGTAAGTGTCCTCCATAACTGAGATCATAAAATAAGTTGTGTTTCTAGCCCAAGCTGTTTTGGAGCTGTGATTTGGGAAGGAGGGTTAAGAAGTTAGGAAAACTGATGGCAGTAGCTTATTTTTAGAAAACTAAACAAAAAAATAGAAAACTACTTTTAAATCAAAAAAAAAGTTAGGAATTGGTTCTTTTGCAGTAAAAAAAGTTATACATGTACGTTCTTCAAAAAAAAAAAAAAAAAGCAGCACTTAACATTTACTTTTGTATTCGTTTCTCTATGACAGGCCTGACAGCACTGATCCAATCATCTTGATTACAGGCACCTAGATAGGAAACATAAAAAAGGGTTTTTTAAAAAGTGCCAGCTTTGCTGCAAATTCAAAACACTGATAATTCAGGCTACTAGTGGATCTCTTCTCTGGAGAAAGACAATTCTAAACTGTTCAAAATGGTCTTTTTGAAATAGGAAGTTAATCACTGGTTCTTGTTAATATCTTTCAGTAATCTACTGAATAATATTTAGACAATATTTAGAAAAGCAACAGAAGTGGAGTAGATTTTAAAAGGGAGGAAAAGGTCTAACCTTTACTCTATTACTGGCAGGGGAAAAAAAGCACAAGTCATTTGGTAAGAGCGTAAAGAAAGAAATTTTGTTTTCCAAATTGGGTGGGTGGGTGGTGGAGGGAGCAAGTATATGAAAATCTTGATTTTTTTCTCATCCAGTAATTTCTGCCAGAAATTTAGAAACTTGGGAAACCTTTATATCATTAGGATCATCTATTCTTCCATTCTGTTCTCCAAATTTTGGAGGGTTCCTCCTCATGTTTTAAAACAATACTTAGCACTTGCAAAGCATTTGAACAGTAAGGGCTTGTCTAAATGAACATTTAATGTGCATTAACCGTTCCTTGTAGCACTTTGATCTACTCTCATTTCAAAAAGAGGACTAGATCAAAGAGACCTAAAACTCCATCTGTAGTTTTATCTGTATTCTTCACTTCCAGTCCTAAACTGTTGCACAGCATGCTTTTAAATTCTGTATTTTGCTATAGTAGTGAGTTGAGCAGTTATTATATGCATACTCCCCAATCCTGCAAATGGATTCCATGTCAACAGAGCCTTATGTCCACAGAAAGCCCATATACTTCAATTATATGACATGCAGGTCTGACTACATCAGGGCCATTGTCTGGTAGGAAGTCCCCCCTTAAGCAATCAGAATCTTTCAAAATGAAAGATTCACTATATTGAAACTAATAATCTTTCACATTTGTCTTAATATTTGAGAAACTGTGACAAAAATCCACCTTTCGATGATGCATTTACTTTGATAGTTTGTACGTTACCATAATAAATATTACAAGGAACAAATAAAGTATCAATTTAGTGCCAAGTAGTGAAATTTCTACTCTCATAACATTAGGATTACAAAGATGACTAACATGCTCCCTGGAATATAAAAAGGAGGTGGAAGGCAACATGAAAAAAAGATATGGAAACAAGAACTGTTCCAGGTGAAACTAGCTAGTTTAATACCAAATAATAAGACTGTGCAAATCTTAAAAATTAGAACAGACATCTGATAGATGGTTACATTTTAAGTGGAATGAAAAGATTTGATTTAACTTCTTGACTTAGCATTAACAGGCTCCACTTCTTTGTACCAGTTGATTTTGCCTTGGAACTAAAATATTAAAGGAATGAATAATAAAATTCTGAGATTCTGACATCACAAAAACTAGTTGAAAGGAAAAACCTGAAAAGGTGTGGGAGAGGACTAATCCAGTTAATCATCCTTTTCAATACAGTGTCTAAATAAGTCTCTCAGTGAAAGATCAAAAAGTATTAACAAGAACCAGCTGTTATCTCAAAAGGACAGTTGTTTTGGTCACATATGGCCACCAAAAACTTAAAAATGCAACAAGGTACAATGTTTAAAAATTAGTCACAGTGAACTGAAAACTTACCTAAATCAATTGGTCCTTCCCTTAGTCCATCTAGTTCATATAGCCTTCCATTAACAGGAACATAGCTTACAAAGTGAAATGCATCTTCTTCTTTTGCTGATGACTTTGCATCAAACTCAAACATTTGTTGTCTAAAAGGTAAACAGAGACCATGCTGAAGTGAGAGAGAAAAGATTACTGGATTTTGTATGATTTGTAACACGCACAACTTTTGTTACCTGGCAAAACTATTGTGAACCTGCCGAATCACTTCAGAGTTGCTTAGTGCCAAACCTTTCATCTAAAAATATATATAAAAAATAAAATAAGATAAAGAGAACATAAGCCAGTTGTTCAAATCAGCATATACCAAGTATAAAAAAGTTAGTTGCACTTACCGCAGCATCAAAACTTTGTGAAAATTCTTTAAATTCTGCTAGTGTCTCTCCTAGATGGATATCTTGATGGATACAGTTTAATAGCACACTTACTATGGCTTGAGTAGCACAAGCATTGTTTATTACCTAGAAAGAGGTATGGAAAGTGAGGACCAGTTCATTACAGATAATGACATAGAAAGAATTAAAGTTGGACCAATTCTTCCTTTATAAACCCTTATTTTGCATGGATTACACGGCTCTGATTTAGGTTACAAAATTTCAGCCTGGAAGCAGTACCTATTTTTTGGTAAACATGTACTACCACCTAGGTAGCAAATCTAGCCTGGACAGCCATAAAAGCCTCTGCTGTACAAGACAAACCAAGTGATGCTGGTTGTACAGGTGCAAATGGCAAAACAAAGTGCAATTATTCTAAGTAAATATTAGAAACACCCTGTAATCTGCCCCCTCACTTCTTCTAAAAGAACAGTTAAAACAGAGTAAAGAATACAACAACCTGATCAAGCAAGACGTAGTGATGTCATCGATTGCTAAAGCACAGCAAAGAATCTTTGGCTTACTTTTAAGACACATTTGTTACTTTTAGTATATACCCTTATTCTACTAGTGATTCAGGGCTTCATCCGTACTCAGGCTGACTAGCACCTTACCTTGCTTGATTTCAATGGGACCACTGGCAGAGTAAGGTATTACTCAACACAAAAAGAGTGTCTGAACCTGGCTGTTCATATCGCTATTTCCATATCCCCCTTTAAAATATAATGATACCATTCAATGAACACTACAATTTAGATTAACAGGGAAAAAGACTACCGAAATATAAATTTTTAAAAGAAGGCATCGCATGTGACCTAGATTTAAGATGATCCTATTTAAAAAAAAAAACAAAAACAAACAAAGAAAACCCCCTCAAATACACTGAGTTAGTCTCAAATTCAGATCTGTTCTGTGTGAAAGTTTTATAAACTTCAGAGTTTTTGTTTTTCACTTCATTTTATAGAACACTTATCTTCCTTCAATCCAAGTTTATTTTTAAGAGCTGAGACAGTTGCACAAACTAGTACACCAAAAAATTCAAGCCAGTTAATAAGAAGATAGAGTATCAGACATAATTCACCTTGCTGAATTTTTTTGGGGTAAAATATTCTACTTTTTAAAAAAAGTAAATCAAAACCTTAATGTTAGTCAGAGCTTTTGTACATTAAAGAGAGATACATAGCCTAAAACATGTTTTTTAGGGTTGTCAAGCAATTTAAAAAATTAATCGCGATTAAGCACGCTGTTAAACAATAGAATACCATTTAAATATTTTTGGATGTTTTCTAAATTTTTTAATATATTGATTTCAATTACAACACAGAATGCAAAGTGTACAGTTCTCATTTTATTTATTAAACATTTGCACTGTAAAAAAAGAAAAAGTATTTTTCAATTCACCTAGTAAAAGTACTGTCATGCAATCTCTTTATCATGAAAATTGAACTTACAAATGTAGAATTATGTACAAAAAACAACATTCAAAATTAAACAATGTAAAACTTTAGAGCCTACAAGTCCACTCAGTCCTACTTCTTATTTGCCAATCACTCAGACAAACAAATTTGATTACAATTTGCAGGAGATAACATTGCCTGCTTCTTGTTTACAATGTTACCTGAAAGTGAAAACAGACATTCGTATGGCAGTGTTGTAGCTGGTATCACAAGATATTTATGTGCCAGATGCACTGAAAGTTCATATGTCCCTTCATGCTTCGACCACCATTCCAGAGAACATGCATCCATGCTGATGACAGGTTCTCCTCGATAACTATCCAAAGAAGAGCGGATTGACAATGTATGTTCATTTTCATTATCTGAATCAGATGCCATCAGCAGAAGGTTGGTTTTCTTTTTTGGTGGTTCAGGTTCTATAGTTTCCACATCAGAACGTTGCTCTTTTAAGACTTCTGAATGCATGCTCCACACCTCGTCCCGCTCAGATTTTGGACGGCACTTCAGATTCTTAAAACTTGGGTCAAGTGCTGTAGCTTTAGACATCTCACACTGGTATTTTCCTTGTGTTTTGTCAAATCTGCTGTGAAAGTGTTCTTAAAACTAACGTGCTGGGTCATCATCCCAGACTGCTATAACATGAAATATATGGCCAAATGCGGGTCAGAACAGAAGACATACAATTCTCCCCAAAGGAGTTCAGTCACAAATTTAATTAATGCATTTTTTTTTAAATGAGCATCATCAGCATGGAAGCACATCCTCTGGAATGGTGACTGAAGCATGAAGGGGCATACGGCACGTAAATTCCTTGCAACACTGTCTACAAAAGTGCCATGCGAACACCTGTTCTCACTTTCAGGAAACTCCGTAAATAAGAAGCAGGTAGCATCTCCTGTAAATGTAAACAAACTTGTTTGCCTTAGCAATTGGCTGAACAAGAAGTAGGACTGAGTAGATTTGTAGGCTCTAAAGTTTTACATTGTTTTGTTTTGGAGTGCAGTTATGTAACCAAAATAAATAAATAAAAATCTACATTTGTAAGTTACACTTTCACGATCAAGAGATTACATTATGGTACCGGTATGAGATGAATTGAAAAATACTATTTATCATTTTTACAGTGCAAATATTTGTAATCAGAAATAATATAAAGTGAGCACTGTACACTTTGTATTCTGTGTTGCAATCAAAATCAATGTAGAAAACATCAAAAAATATTTAATACATTTCAATTGATATTCTATTGTTTAACAGTGTGATTAGTTTTTTTTAATCGCAATTAATTTTTTTGAGTTAATCGCGCAAGTTAACTGCAATTATTCGACAGTCTTGGTTTTTTTTAAAAAAGGGAGGGGGAAGTGAAATATGGGCTCTGTATATGTTGAAGGATGGAGAGCGAATATTACCTTTCAAAAGTGATAATAAAAGATATGGGGCCATATTCTACCCTTAGTTACCTTTATGTGACCCCAATGAAGTCAATGGAGTTGACAAGGGTGTAATTAAGGGCAGAATTTGGACAAGGAATTACTTTGTATTGGTTTGGGGATATGTGCAGCATGAGGGATGATTATTAGCTGTTTCATTCAGTAAGTTTGTAGGCAGAAGGGTGGGGAAGAGACTTTCCAGTCTGTGTGAGTAGCATCCAGTATAAAGGTTTACATACATTTTAAAAGACGACAATTTAAGAGGTTAATTATATATCAAGCATTTGAAATACTTCAGGGCTGTAAACATGAAACCACTTCCAACAAAAAAGTGAACAGACAACATCTGTTTTCTAGTCAAAGCAGGTCAGAACAGACTGACACCTTTTCTTTGGCAAGATCAGGGGAAAACAAAACAAAATCCACAAGATATCAGGATGCTAGAAAGTACTCTATTTGCACTTTATGTAGTGAACAGTACATTGGCTCCATGATATGAGTTTATCATTCAGTTGTCCAAAAATAAGTGTGTCACTGGAAAACTGGACTGCATCTATACTACTGGGTTAGAATACATATTTAGCCTTTTCCCCCTTCAAGCGCATGCATAGCTTTGCATGTAGGAAATACAGTTAACCTAGGTCTGCTATTTAATGGAAAATATGGGATTATGCTCTTGGAAATTGTATGGCTCTTCTAACAAAGGTGCAGCGTTACAACATGCCTCAAAATGTATATTGGAGGGAAGGGGAAGACAAAAGTTATTTTGAGTAATTCACAAGTTACACACATTAAATATAGCCATCTTGGTACGGAGGACAAAGCCAAGATGGACAGATATTTCTTAGCTTATTGAATACAGATTATTTGATTCCCTCAACCCTCTTCTCATTTTCCTTGCTCCCCTCACCTCATAGAAAGAACCTTAAACCTCACCCCTTTTTTGAGAAGACTCAGCTGTTCTCATGTTGTACACCATACTAGATAATTGATTGATTTATAATGCCCGGAAGCCACCTGTTAAGATTGGCATCCCAATGTTCTAAGCACTGAACAAATAATCAGTAAGACAGACTTTGCTTCAAAGAAAGAGTCAATTTTGAAATAAGATGCAATAAGTGGGTGTAAGACAATGGGAAGCAATAGTAGAATTAGGACACAATAATGACAACAACACATGTTTACACAGAGCATCTAGATGCATAGTTATACAGTCAAGCCAAGGGATTGCGCACCTGGGAACACAATCATGTCCCTCAATTAAAGTGGGAAAGGGAAATAGAAGCATCAAGAGACTGAAGTAGACTGGCAGAAAGTAAAAAACAGCACACAGCTGTAAAAGATAAGGAAGGACAAGATTTAAAAAAACTGCATGATATGTGTAGAAGGCACTCAATGTTGAGGATGATGAGGTTTGAATAGAAGCTCTGAGAAATGACCAGGAAAGGTACTTGTAGATACTGCTGAGAGCAGTTGCAGTAAAGTGGAAAGGTCACAAGCCAGACTGAAGGGGCGAAGTTGAGGTAACAGTTGAAGATGGAATATATATGAACTTTAGGTGACAGAGAGAAAGGAGATGGGATTAGCAGGAGAGACAGATGAAGTCTAGAGTAGGACCTTAGAATGAGGGAAGACCACAGCAGATTATAAAATGAAAAACTGAAGGGAAGAGCAAGAGATTAAGGAGAAAAACAAAAGTGGGGGGATAGGGAATCACAAAACAGGAGGTGATGGAGGCAACTGGAAAGTGGGTGAGACACTTGAGAGACTATGGAGAAGTAGGGGAAAGGGAACATCTCTTTTGAAAAACTTGGCAAGGTAGCGGGAGAACAACGGAAGGGTTTTACAACAGAGCCAAATAGTGGCATATAGATGGGATTGCAGGCCTAGGATAATTGAGAATGGAGAAGTAGCTCTTCGTAACCAGGAAGACAGACGAACTGTAAGAGGAAAAAAAGTTTGTAGTGGAGGATGGACCATAATTATGGACCCTTCTTCAGAGGTGCTGAGCAAGTGGATGTGGATGTTAGGAGTGAGCTGTGAGTGGTGGGATGGGCTTTGCACCAGGAATGCGGGGCAAAGGAGTCAACGACTGAGTTGATAAATCAGAGGAGAGGACATAAGTCATAAACATTAGTTATAGAAGGACTTGAAGATGTGAAAAGGAACAGTGAAGACAAGCTTGAGCAAATGGCTGTTTTGGTTACTAGGAAAGCTGATCCAAGACTGAAAGTCAAACAAGGAAAGGAGGACATGGAGGTGGGAGGCTAAGAGGTTGGATGGGAAATCAACATGGTAACTGAGGATGAAGATGGGCACTTCAGATGACAGCCAGACATACAAGAACAAAAACAAAAAGGAAAATTAGGTTACCTAACCCCACTCCCACCTTGTCTTTTCTTTGGTTCGACTGATGTCTCCCCAAGTATTTGCCCTTCTACTTAAGCATCTGTGTTGATGCCATACTGTAGAAGTATGGCATAAGGCTATCTTAAATAAGCTAGTACAAAGCTTTTGGCTTTACTGGTTTAAACCCAACATCGTAAGTTCACCCAGAAACCAATATGCAGTTAATGCCTATCCCAGAGCACTCATGTCACATGGTCCCAGTGATATTCACCATTAATAAGTGGGCACCAGCCTTGTGCATCAACTTGAGTTTCTGGGCTGATTTCATGTGTAGCACCACATACATTCCAATCTACTTTCTTGTGGACAGGGGAGAAGTACCTTGGTCTTGTAGGTCAGCTATTCTCTTTTTCAAAGAGTTCTGGAGAACCAAAGAGGATAAGGGCTGAGGGTCTCGCATTATAATACATGGGTTTGTATCACTGTGAATCTTGTAGATTTATCTTCTAAACTTTTGCATGCCACAAAATAGATTTTACTAGATCTGCAGCCAAATGCAACCATGTTACTATAGGGTAGATTTGGGTTCTAAGACTTGTTATTTTCAACACATGCACAATTTTACCATTCAGAACAAACGTGAGTTCTCTTTATTAGTTATACTCCATTATAGACAATCTCTCCATGACCGTGACTGTATTATGTGTGCCATGAGGTGCAAATGTTTTGTAATTAATTAATTCATCTATTAACCTGGTTAATTCTCAAATTGGGCCAATCCCAATGCTCAAATTTAGCATTACTAAACCTGCAAACATAAAAGGGCTTGATCCTCAAACAATTTAAATCAATGAGAGTGTTACATGAACAAAACAAATCTCCCCAGATTACTGGGATGCACTTATGCCTAAAATCCTCTCTTTGGAAGTGACCTTTCCTCCCCTGCCAGGTACAATATGCTTAGTTCCTAGTTAGCGTTCTATCATGCTACTGCAAAAACAGTGAATGAATGCTCAGTAAAAATTCATGTATCATCCTGATACTAGTAAAATACTGAAGAGACCAAACAAAACAAAACAAAAATCAGTATAAAATGTGTCAACCCACAGTGGCAACTTGTGCAAATGTTGTTCTTGGAGAGATGGGTCTACTTCTTGTGCTAAGCCATGAGCAATTGTTCCTTGACAAACAGTGGTTTGCAACAACATTAATGATTATTGAATACTTTAGTGGCAGCATTAACACATGTAACCACTGTGTTTGGAAAATAAAATTAAGGGTCTGGTTTAACAACACACAGACGTTAAGACATTCAGAGTTAAGGCTGAAATCGTATCCTTAACTCACCTCATTGTGCCTAGGTATCCTAGCTCAAATGGCATGTAAGATCATCCACAGTTCTGAGGCCCCAAATAGAGGACCATATCATACCTAGGCATAACAGGGAGGCCAAATTTAACATGAGTACATATAAAACTGACCAAGATAATAAAAAGTTAATAAGCATGCATATTAAACATACCATCATTCAATTTATTTTTCAAAATACTCAAGCTCTAACCTGTAATACACAGTAGCTGTTAGATTTCAGTTACTAACCCACAACTACGGTACATATTCATGTGCTGTAAAAGTGCTCAGATGCATTCAAAACTTGTTTTTAGATTGTTCCATTGTCATGCAAGGTATTTAAATTTTATAATAAAACACTGTTTCAGAGTTATGATCTTTTCATGTAAAGTTTATGTTCAGAAATCTTTTTTAAAAAAAGTTTTAAGATGTATGGAAACTTAGGTACAAATTGAATTGTGCATTGAGAATACCTTCATTTAGTTCCCATATTATAGCACTATCATACAAGGAGATTATATACACTTAGTCTTATCAATATAAAGATTTACCATTACATTATAACAAGTTATCAGCACACAAGTTAAGAACAAAGTACAAGGTCTCTATCTAGATTGTAATTTTTTATTTATTTTTATTTTTTTTTTATTTTTTTAAGAGAAACAACATATGGAAGGATGGCTAAAAATTTGGGTTTTCAGAGCAAAAGAGTTGGGATCCTCAAGATGTCTGGAACTCTCACTGTATTATTTTTTTTTTTTTTTTAAGAGACTATGCAAACTGACAGACCACCAAACCCCAGTGTTTACTACTCCATTGGCTTACTGCAGTCTTACACAATTGCCAGGAAAGTTTGCTTGCCCAGACAGAAGATCTGCTCACCCTCCCTTACATTATGGTGGATTATATACAAAAAATGGATACTTTAATTCATCTGTTCTTTAAAAAAAAAACAAAAAAAACCCGCAGCAGTGGCAAGACTATAAAATAGCAATCTGTTCTGAAGATGACTTGCAAAGGAAAAGAAACAAAACAAAACTAGGCTTATGCCTCTTTTTGCTTCTTTATGATGTATAAAGAAAGTTTTACCCCCCCCATCCCATCCCACCCCCTATTTCTTATATTTTACATTTCAGAAATGTAAGAAACAGCCCTGGTCTTCCCTTGTTTTGCTGAAGGACTTGTTGGGTAGCGCTCAGACCATGATTGATGTGGCTGATTATTTAACGCAGGTTTACTTTCCCCTAAATTTTAATCATTAAATGTTTAAAACGTCACAAACACCTATTTAACAGTCTCATTTAAAAACAAAAACAAACAAAAAAAAACCCCACACAACACTCTTCCCCTCTTAATGACCAGCTTTCACGCTCCTGTAAGCCATAATTTTACTAGTTGTCTAGACTGAAGGATTTAGTGTGACTAGAGAAATGTGAATTTCTAATGTATAAAACAAGCAAAAAAACACTTTTAGGCATCCTTATATTATCAAGTGCTTTGATTTAGTTAAGCCGCTGCACTTGTCTAATAAGGACAAGGTCAAAGAAGTAAAAAGGTACCAGCCCATTCCTCTCCTCACCCCCCAGCAGGTCATTTTTCAAATATTTGGTGCCATCATGTGGCAAAATCATGCACTACTACTTTAAGAGCAGTTACCAGTGCACATTAGTTATTTCTCACCATTTAAAAGAAATACAATAAATATATTTTTACAGTAGGCCAGACACTCCAAAGCAGTCATTACTGTCTGTAAGACGGTATCCAAAAAAGCCTAATGATTTCCCTTTCTCCCATTACACAGACGAGCTATACTTTCAGGGTTCAGAGATTACCAAGAACCTTGGATATTAAACACTCTTTCACCATTTGCTTTGAGGTTTCCTAGCTTTTTCCATTTAGAAATGTAATGTTATTTGAGCTTAGACTCTGTATTTGCATTCTATAGGTCAATTCTCAGAGGCTCCTTTAAACATAATCAAATAAAACAAGTTGTTAAACACCAAGTCCAATGCTTGGACTAGATAACCTCCTGAGGTCCCTTCCAACCCTAATAATCTATGATTCTATGATCCAGAAACAAGCCTAATGGGGGAAGAGAAAAGACATGAGGAACACACAAGCGGTCTAGAATATTTAAGAAGCAACAGCATGTTTGATTATGGTAGAAAGCAGAACCCAGAAAAGTGAATATGCAACCAACCATTCATACAGACACTAGCTGAACAACTGTCAGCTACCTCACTGAATTACAAGACTACAACTGGATCTTAGACTTCTTGTTTGATAAGACTCAAGAGACTGCAGAGAAAATGAAGAAAGTGGGATTAGGAAAGGGCAAGGAATGAGGGCCTCTAGAGCAGGGCAAAAGAGGAGTGAAAAAGGAAGACAATGGGATAAGAACAAAGCATAGATGAATTTTCATCAGCATATGACAGAAGCACAGATATAGAGGAGCCATGACAGCTAGAGGGGTTAAGTATGCTTTTATCTCCCACATTTCTACTTGTAGATAGATCTATGTGGATACCTTTCAATTTCCTAAAATGCAAATGTGTGATAATGGTCTCAATTTATAACGGATACAAAACAAGGAACAAAAATAGCAGTGTTCCACTTAGATACATTTCTATAAGCTCTGTTTCAAGATTTGCAAGATTTCAGATCTTTACAAGGACAAATAGGAAAATATAAAATTTGTGGGAAGGATGAATATTTGGTTTAAACTGAATGCTATACCTCTATGTTTGAGAGGCAAGGTATGGTGGGTGGGGCTCACATTTTATGAACATCCTAGCAGCTGGGTGCAGTACCATAGTCCTCTTCCTACTCTTGGTGTAACCTGTAGGTTTGTCAGCCTTGCTTGGTGGGTCTTCAGTGGCACAGTCTCTTCCAGGGTAACAAAAGTCCAACCAAAACTATGTCTGTCCTCATATGGGTCTTCAGTGCCAGCTCTGGGAACTTTAAATTCAGTTCTTTGCTCAGGCCTCCAAACATGCCTTGTTTCCTTCTTGAGGTTCACATCACTTGGCCAGTGGGGGAAGCTGGGCCCACCCACTACTCCAAGTTCCAACCCAGGAACCCTATAAACAGCAGTCAAATTCATTGCTGCTGCTACCCTGGGCTGCCTCCTAGCTGGCCTCTTTATCTTCACTGCTTACCTTAGGGGTGCAGTTCTCAGGTCCTCTGGCCCCAGCCAAGAACTGACTTGCTAAGGCCCTACAATTGTTTTTATCTGAGCCTGCTGGGCTCCAATTGGCTGCTTCTGTGCAGCCTCTCTAGGCAAGCCTGGAAGGTCCACATGTGTCACTCCTTTCCTGAAGCAGGGTGTAGAAGAACTATTGGACCTCCTGTATGGAGCCATGAAGGTGGTATACCAAATTACATACCTCCCCCCACAGAAAGAATTTGAGGTGGTGGTCCTGTCTGAAGGCAGTGTTCTCTCCTATGCAGTCTTTGCCCTTCTTTCTCAGGGTATTCTCTCCCAGGCCCCTCTCTATGGAGAGCTTTTATTAGTCCCTGCCCTGGTTGGTAGAATCTTCTGTCTCAGGCTTCTGTCTGGAGAGCTTTTGTGGTCCTTGCCTTGATTAATCAGGTGGCCTGCTTGGTCGGGGGTCTTCTCTCAGGCACTTCTGCTTGAAGAGCTTCCGCAACTCAGGCTCCTTTTCCTCCAGAGCCTTCCATCTAGCTTCTTTCACAGCATCAATTTCCCTACTGTACTACTTTGGCAAAGAGAGAAGGCTTCTCACATTCTCTCCTCTCAAGGCTGAGCCCTTTTCAGAAGCCTTGGTCTCATCTCCTCAGAAAGACATCCAACTCATGTTCTCTTAGGACTGCCAGTAGAGTCTGCCTCATGGCACCAGGTTCCCCTTGTGGACTCTACTGTCACCTCCTAGCCCCCACAGGCCATGTTTGTGTACACTGACACCTCAGCAAGATGTGTGTCAGTGACTGTAATTGTTCCATGCCACACTCCATCTTCCACTGGATAGGTTTGTCAACCAGTCGTATACACTGTTTCCAGGTCCAGTTCTGATGAACTTAGCTCGGAGGCATTTGTGCCATCAGACACCTTTTACTTATCCTGCCTATTCTTGGGGCTCCTGCATCTCTTCCTGCAGCAAGCCCTTTTGAAGATGGACAAAACCTTTTTTATGTGGCCCATCTCTCCAAACCAAAGACAATTAAGCCTTGTCCACCTCCCTGCCACTAGCAGAGTTTGTGGTTCTTCCCACAGCTCACCCCAGCAACTCAGTCTTTTCCCACCCCAGTTCACTCAAGGGCAAGCCGTGTCCACAACCATAATATCTCCTCAGACAGGTCTCAGGCCCACTGGATCACTCTTGTCTACCCAGTGCTTGAAGCCATTGCTGCTTCTTTCCTGCAGGATCCATAACAGGTACTGCTGCTGCCTCTAACCTGTCTAGTTGTTGTGGCAGTTCAAATCATACCTTCCACTACTCTCTGTGAGCCTCACTGAACTGCTGATACAGTTAACACATTTCTCCTTGGCCTTCACTCTTCTTGGCACCAAACCATGTTTTATCAGTCCATTTAGCAGCCATCAGAGCCTTTGGCATCTGAGGGAAGGCATCCTTTGTGACTTTGACCTTGCCCGGCATCTCAGTACTCTGTACCTGCCAATAATCTGTCTGGTTACTCCAGGGGCAAACTGAACTTGCATTCCTTTCAAGCGCACAGTAGATGCATCTACTTAGAGGGCCATCTGACTTCTTTCCTTTTGGCTCCTGCGACACCCAGGTTTATTTGGAGGTCATGGCTTCCTGGCTCCGTTTCAAGCTTCAGATGGGATATCAGATCTCATGCACTTGAGACAGGAGTAAGCATCACGACATCGCTCCTTGACGGGAAGGAAGTCTTGTAACCCCACCTGTGATATCAAGTTGTGATGAAGGGGGAAAACTCACCATCAGTGCTTTCCAGTGGCTGGGTATGCTACCGTAGTCCTTCCCCACTCCTGGCATCCTCTGTAGGTTGTCAACTTTGCTTGGTGGATCTTCAGTGCCTCAGCCCTCTGGCTGGGTCATACAATCAAAATGAACTCCTTCCAGGGTAACAGAAGTCCAACAAAAACTGTCTATCTACCCTCACCAGGTTCTTCAGTCCCAGTCCTGGGCCCTTTAATTCAGCCCTTTGCTTGGGCTTCCAAACAAGCCTTGTCCCATTCTTGGGGTTTGCACCACTTTGCCAGTGGAGGAATCCCGGATTCGCCACTCATGGTTTCAACTCAGGAACACTATAAATATCTACCATGTACCGCTCACTTTGATTCATTGCTGCTACTTCCCTGGGCCTCCTTTTACCTGGCCCCTTTATCTTTGCCCCTTACTAGGGTTAAGTTCTCAGCTGCTCTCTCCCCGAGCTTGAGCAAATGCAGCCAGGACCAACATCTACTTGTCCCTTGAGCAACTTTGGCCAGAGAGAGGGGAGCACCCTTCTTTGCTCCTCTGGTCCCAGACAAAAACTAATCTGCTAAGGCAATATAGCACCTTTTATTTGAGCCTCCTGGTCTGATTGGCTGCTTCTGTGCAGCCTCTTTAGGCAGGCCTGGATACAAGGGACCTTTGTTGTCCCTTTCCTGTGGTGGGGTGTCGGCAGACACAGGGCCTCCTGTAAGAAGCCACAAAGGCCAGCCTAGCCAGTCATACATACCTATATGCATTAAAACACACACCCTACTACTGACTTAACTTCTCTTGGTTAGAAACTTGCCATTTGATCTGACTACTCTTCCTTGCTTTTCTAAGTCGCTAGTGATAGACATTGATCTGCCTGCCAAAGTAAAAATACAAGAATTCTGTATCAGTGCATTATATCTTTAATGAGATAAAATGGATTTCATTAGCATAAACAATATTTTCAATCATTTGTTTCAAACCTTATGTATTTCAGATATAAATAATTAAAGGAATATTTTCAGGTCACGTTTGTACAGGAAACAGGTAAATATGACTCTAGAATGTGAGCATTTCTCATAACAAAGCGCATTTGAGAAATATAGTGATAGCAGCTCTACTCTGATGGACTGAAATAAAATTTCCCCCATAACCTTTTGTTGAAAGTGGTTTCAAAATATCATTGACTCGTGAACATATAAAGAAAAAACCTTCTAAATAATCCTTTATATCACTGAAAGGAAATTTTAAAAGCATCATTTTCTTTTATTCTTCAGCTCCTTCTTCCAACAGAATTTTACTTTTCCTTGTTTGGCAAGATTTTGTCTGACTAAACATACCTCGTACACAGTTGTTCACCTTTGTGCACCCTTCGGTTATCTTCTGTCTTTCTGTATTAAAAAATGTTTCATGGAGCATATAAGGAAGTCACTGAAATTACTGTACCTGTTTAGCAAAAAATAGTGTGTCTAGTCTGGAATCCTGAACAACAGAGCCTGCTGGCTCTTCTCCTGGCTGCCACTTGAAGAGGAAGATAAGCCCATGAACCGGTCTATAAAATAAAAGGTCAAAGCAGAAAAAGTGTGTTGATAAAGAACTATGCAAACTATTTTTAATCTAAGTGTATCATCATCTGATAAGGCAACTCAGTTAACTCTTCCTTTTTAAACACGGTCAGTTAGGTTCAAACTCCCAGATGTGACCTCTAACTTTGAATGATTAAAAATTTTCAGAGATGCCACCCACAATTCCAGGTGGAGTTAGTGCTCAAATAGCACCGCTGAAAAGTCAAAATTTGGCTTGTTGGTCACTTGGTAAACTGGGCTTTAAGTGCCAGTTTGCTTCAGCTCTAATACACATTTAGAGGTTAAAGAAATCCTTAGACCCTGTTCCTCCCCACACCATCACTATATAGTTCCCTGCATAATGCATCTGGCGATTTCATCAGTAACAGTATTAGTACCACTTTCTTTGGAAACTAATATCAGATTCATTATCCAAGTATTGATAAGCGCTGAAACTATAAGTTTGGTAATCCTGCTGGGTGCAAAAGGAAAAATCCATAAAGCTAAGATCCCCTGTGAAGATTTCATATGAGTTCTCAATCTGTAAAATGAGGGTAATTCTTTCTCTCTCTCCATCATTGGTTTTTCTTGTCTATTTAGGTTTTCTGTCTTTCACAAGATGGACTGTCTCTTACTATGTTTGTAAATTATCCAGCACAATGGGACACTGATCTCAGTTGCAGCCTCTAGGTATTACCATAACAATGGTTAATAACATTTGTAGAGGGAGAGTCCTTCTAAAAATGTTTTAGGAAATCTTTTTAAAATGCACTAGCACAAATCTTTCCCCATCATAGTAATCTGAATTTAGGATCAGCTCTAAAACAAAGGCCAAGACAACAACTATAGAGTCAACAGTGTGCCCTTATTGCCAAGAAGGCTAACAGCATATTGGGCTGCATTAGCAGGAACACTGCCAGCAGATCAACGGAAGTGATTATTCCCCTCTATTTGGCACTGATGAGGCCACATCTGGAGTACTGAGTTGGTTTTGGCCTCCCACTATAGAAAGGATGTGGACAAACTGGAGAGAGTCCAGGGGAGGGCAACAAAAAATGATTACGGTGCTTGGACACATGACTTACGAGGAGAGGCTAAGGGAACTGGACTTATTTAGTCTGCAGAAGAGAAGAGAGAGGGGGGATTTGATAGCAGCCTTCAACTACCTGAAGGGGGGTTCCAAAAAGCATGGAGCTAGGCTGTTCAGTGGTGGGAGATGACAGAACAAGGAGCAAAGGTCTCAAGTTGCAGTGGGGGAGGTCTAGGTTGAATAGTAGGAAAAAACTATTTCACTAGGAAGGTGGTGAAGCACTGGAATGGGTTATGTAGGGAGGTGGTGGAATCTTCATCCTTAAGAGGTTTTTAAGGCTCGGCTTGACAAAGCCCTGGCTGGGATGATGTAGTTGGGGTTGGTCCTGCTTTGAGCAGGGGTCTGGACTAGATGACCTCCAGAGGTCTCTTTCAATCCTAATCTTCTACAATTCTATGAAATGAAGCACAGTCAGAATGCATGCTCATATGCATTGGCGTCATATTCACTACTACAGACATAAGAGGAGATGCTTTTTAAGAGGTATGACAGAATTTTTTCCAAGTGCTTTTAAAATGTGATAACCAAGAAGTTTTAAAAATGCCTACTGTAGACAGGGCAAGTTATGTCTGAGGGCCTCTAGTTTGAATACATTGCTAATCTAAGAAGCTTTAGTCAGATAGCTTTTGAGACCCTACATTCTGTACTTCTTGTCCTATTTTCTAGCAGATTATAGAGTAGGATATTTACACGGGAGTGAAGAAGGAGGCACTTTTCTTTTAAGGTACTATACATGAACAAATACAGTGCTTTTGATCAAACATGAAGAATCACAACAAAATTAGCGTTGACAGGAGAGAGATCAGCAAGAAAGAGGCTGAAGTTGTGCACAAGTGCAATAAATTAATTTAAGGTGGTAGATACTTTAAATATCACTGCAAAAACCCAAGGAATAGAGAAATTTATTGTGTGTTCTTGGGCAAGTCAGTTAATAGTAATGCTGATTAATTCCTAGTCCTATGCTCTAGCCACTGGTCTAGGTCACTTCCCGTAAAGAGGGAAGCCAGTTTAAATAACAAAAGGCACGTCTGAAAGTTCACTAACTTGAACGTATTGTATAATGAAAGCTTAAAATCCTGTCAAATTGCTGTGGAAGCCAAAAGCAATACAGCATATTGGACAAATAGCATCTTCAGTGATGTCACAAAGAATTTAGACAAAAGAAATCTTATCTGAGACTGCTTTTGTAGATTCAATAGCTTACTTTAATTTTTCAAAGTTCTCTGGTTCCAGACTCCATATTTCTTCAACTTGTGCTCCCCTGCAACCTGAAAGAGAAAAGATATAGTTTTAACTATCCTAACTTGGAGAGGAAAAATACACACACACACTCTTATAACTAAGCCCAGACTTAGAAAAAAGCCTATGACTGATATGGATGAAAGATTAGAGAAAAAAAATGTTTAGTCCAGTTTGCGTAATTTTATAGAGTGAGCAGTATCAAATGAACAGAGTGTCACTTTTTCATTAGTTAGTTACCATTGTTTGTGTTGATTTTTCAGTCTTTATTTAAGAAATAACGGGACTATAAAACCACAAAAATCAGCAGAAGATATTTTGGGTTAAGTATAACACAAAGTTAGCAGCATTCTTTTAAAATCATTAATTTATTTCATGTATAGATATATAAATTCAATTAGTGTTTGTATTACTTAAGCTATATATTAGTAGCAATACTAATAACCCTTACACCATAGCAGCATCTTCCATCAGAGGAGGTAACTGTGCTTTGCAAACATTGCTATAGCATCATATATCCACAGTAGAATACTTAACCTAATTTTTTAAAGGAGCAAACTTGGATACAAGAACATTTAGTAACTTGTTCATCACAAAGGAAGTGTATGACTAAGCCAGGAAGATAACCCCAGGAACTCACAGACCTATGCCTTTAGCCACAAAATCTTCCATTTTTGGATTAGTCAGAAGCATAAAAGCAAAGCACCGGGGGGGGGAGGGGGGGGGAAGAGAAGATGAGAGAAATCACTGTTGACTGAATAAGAAAGTCAAATATTTTAATGGAGAACCATAAGAATCTCAGAAGGCCACTAATCTTCACTTTGTGACAGAGACAGCAATTTTAATATACTGTAGGTAAAAGCATGTAAAACACTACATAAACATATTAATTTGAATTAATATTCAGAATTAACTACAGACTCTCCCCGAGTTACGTAAACTTGACGTATGCAAATCCAACTTTTTCCATAAGCTAGAAATAGGACTTTTGGGGTTTGATTGGGGGGGGGGGGGGGAGGGAGAGTTAGTCGGGGATACATTTCCGATTTACACAAGATCTGAATTACGCCAAGCGTTCCGTTCGTCAGGGAGCATCTGTACTACACAAATAGGTTTTTTTTGTTTTTTGTTTTTTTAAATCATGTCAGTACTTGTGAAAGGGAGCAAACTAGGCAATCCTGGAGACTAAAGTTCTCAATTTGCCCATAAACCAAGTATCAGTACAAGTTTCCTGAACAGCTTGCCAATATGCCTCAGCTTTGACCTGGTAGGACCATCTCTAGGAATGAGGATGGTTCAGTCTTTCACTTCACTGATAATACTGCCAATAACAGTGCCAATTAAGAGGTGGACTTTTAACCAGGAGAGAGAGAACCAATCTTTTTTCATAATATAGCACAACATTCAACCAATCAAGACCAGTCCTCAGATGTGTCTCAAAGTCTTTTGTTTCAATCCTGAGGCTTCAAATGAGGTTTTGAGTTCCACTTGCATAAAAAAAATCCTCCAAGAATTGACAAAATGTTTATTGATGGCTGTTTGTAGCATCTGAGGATCTAAGCCTATTTCAGTGGGAGTCTGGAAGAGTGAATAAGGAACAGGTTCCATAGAAGACAAATTGTCAAATTAGCCCTAGGGGAGGAGGTTGCAGATACACAGTTTGAGAACACTCTTGCTCTACATATCAGACACACGGCCAGTACAATTCACCCAACAAAGGCAACTGAATGGCTTTCAAATTTGACTACCATTTAAAATTATCAAATTTGACACTGACACAAATGTAAAAACAAAATATGCTTTATCCCATTACCAGTCCTTTGCATCATCCAATTGTCAAATTATATTAATTCCTTTCTCATTACCTACAGAAGAAATTAAGTCAGCCATCACAAGATTTTACTGAATCAGACTGTGTAAAACAGAGTTTGAGAAGTTTTCCAGAAATGTATGAGCTAAAAAAGTAGATCTACTAGCCCAGGGGTAGGCAACCTTTGGCACGGGTGCCGAAGGTGGCACGCGAGCTGATTTTCAGTGGCACTCACAGTGCCTGGGTCCTGGCCACTGGTCTGGGTGGCTCTACATTTTATTTAATTTTAAATTAAGCTTCTTAAAACATTTTAAAAACCTTATTTACTTTACAGACAGTTTAATTATATATTATAGACTTATAGAAAGAGACCTAAGAACGTTAAAATGTATTACTAGCAAGCGAAACCTTAAATTAGAGTGAATGAACACCACTTCTGAAAGGTTGCCGACCCCTGTACTAGCCAGATATAGCTACAAAGGATGGGAGTGGGGCAGGCTTTGCTGGTGAAGTCCAGAGGCAAATCCTTGGTGAGAAATTCAGCCCATCCTGCAACCAACACCTACTGGGAAGTATGCTGAAATTTCTTCCAAGATGTCTCAGGATCTTGGTTGGGGGAAACTTCTATCAGCTTCTGGCTACTTCATGTGATAAAGCTTAGCTCCACATCCCTCTAGAATTGTTCCTCTTTCTGGAAGATACAGCCTCCTAAAGAGTAGGATCAAATCTCCACTATTTTACCCCTCTTAGGCTTTCTGGACTGCAGGAAAGTCTCTGTTATTCTACCACACTCCCACTTCGCCCACCTCCCTCCAAAACTGTGAATAATTACAGTGCCCGCCCGTTAGCTTTCATAATCAGTGGCAGTATGAAGTTAATATGATTTGACCAATTCATTGCTGCCCAAATGATTCTCAACAGCAATAGTTTTACTGCCCAAAAACTTGTTAATCTCATTTGGGTTGTGCTGCTTCACAATGCTGCAAGTAAAAGTAGACACACAGGATCTGTGTCTGAAAACTCCAGTATAGGAACACTACAACGGTTTACAATTCACATTTCGTTGTCACAGCCATGAAGGATGGAAACTTATTTTAAAAAAAGAAAAAAGTTTATGGATTGCAAAAATGGATGGCTTAAGTGCCCACGTTTGTGTCACTACTAAGGCATTTTTGCAAACCCTGGTGTAAAAAGTCAGACTTATTCATGCGTCAGATAAATATGGGGGGAGGGATAGCTCAGTGGTTTGAGCATTGGCCGATAAATGAGGGAAAAAAGATGGAGCAGGTAAGAAACATGCTTGGAACTATAAGTCAAGATAGAAGATTAGAGTCCTTTACTAGACTATGTAGAACTAGATATGCAATTTAGCTTCTTTGGGCAAAATTCTATGTTGATTTACAATCCATAAAATCCCAATAGTGCCAAAGCAGCAAAGAATCCTGTGGCACCTTATAGACTAACAGACGTTTTGCAGCATGAGCTTTCGTGGGTGAATACCCACTTCTTCAGATGCAAGCTTACCCACGAAAGCTCATGCTGCAAAACGTCTGTTAGTCTATAAGGTGCCACAGGATTCTTTGCTGCTTCTACAGAACCAGACTAACACGGCTACCCCTCTGATACTTGACACAATAGTGCCAATTGCATTGTATTTGGTGTGAATCAAGCCAGAACTTGGTCCTCTGTAACTCAGTATCCAAATTTGTAAAATTAAGATATTATTTACCTACCTCACAAGTTTTCTGAGTATTAGTTACCATTTATAAAGTGCTTGGAAGATGCAAGTGTGCTATGTAAGTATTACATCTTAAATGCAACATACTGGACATACCAAGATACAAGAAACCTCTCACAGATCAGCAGGCACATGCTCATGCAAACCTGCGTACAAGTTTGTTCATTCAGGATGTTTTTCTCAAAATGCTGATGTGTACACCCTGGGCAGGGCTCACTACAGCTACTGAGCATGAGGGCAAGATCTTCCTCAAAGAAACAGCATCAGTTCAGTGCGTGAGGGCCGCAGCCGCCTCCATACACAACCATACAGTCCTATTTTCAAGCACAAATGGGACCCGACTGAGTTTCGGGGGCAGCTGAAACGTGCCGCAGGCTGGGATGTGTCGAGGCAGGCTGAAGCGTAGCAGCAGAAGAGCGGGCTATTGTTTCCCCTGCCAAGAGCTAACCCTGCAGAGGCTGAGCAGGTGCTGGGCACTGCGCCCTTCAAGCGGAGGAGGATGTCTGGCTCGCGGGGATTTGGGCAGCTCTCCGTGGGCTCCCGCAAGCAAAACTGCCGCCTCAGCCCGCCTCGTCCCATCCGCTGGAGGTAGGGGGTGTCGCACCCCAGCAACGCCGCTAAAGAGGTATGGGGCGCAGTTCAGGCAGGTCCCGAAGCGACGAGCCACCCCCCTCCCGCAAGAGGCGGAGGGGAAGCTGCAGGCCTCAAAAGTGCCCGCCAGCCACCTGCCCAGCCGCCGGTCCCAACCCCCTGCCCGGCCCCTCACCAAAGCCCTTGATGAGCTCAGTGAAGACGCCCGGGTCGCTCTCCATCAGGCACCACTCTCCGGCGCTGCCTCCTCCCGACATGGTGGCGGTTCGCAGGCTCCCGCTGAGCAGCCGCTGCCACCAGCCGCCGGCTGAGGCTCTCTGCCCGCCCCCACGCACGCCGCCGCCGCCGCCGCTTCCTTCCCAGCAGGCTCCGCGGCCCACACTGGCATCTCTATGGTGAAGTGGGGGCGCGCTCGGCCCGGACGGAACACGAGAGGCGAGAGCACATCCGGGAACCTACCAGCGGTCACGGGCGAGGCCTCAGCCTATCCGCTGAGGGGATCCGGGCCCTACGCGGCTGTGCCTGACGGGAGCGCGCCATCCGGGTCCTTGGAGAGTGGCCTGACGGGAGGCGCGGCGGAGAACTTTGTCCGGGTCCCAGTGTTCCTCCCTGTCCTGCCGAAGCGGGGAACTACCTCCGCGGTCGCTGGCCCCGGGGGTAGGATAGGCGGGGCGGTTCCATCCGGGGCCTCGGAGCCTGGTCACCGTGGGAAGGAAGAGCGGCTCCATCCGGGTCTTAGCGATGCTGTCCTGACAGGAATCCTACCAGGGCGGGGCGGAGTTCGAGGGAAATCAGCTGCCTGAGGAGAAACAGAGCCGGCCGCAGCCAGACTGCGGAGCCAGCACCTCCTGCTGCGCCCAGCGGCCCGGTCCCCGGCTCACGCGCGCAGGTAGGGCCAGGCCCCGCTTGAGCAACAGCAGCCGCTGTCTCCACCGAGCGTCCTGTGCTGCGCCACAGCCCCGCGCCGTAGGCAAGGCCTCCCTTGGGGAGGGCCGCTGGGCAGCGGCCTCGCCATACACCTCTCGCACCCGCTTAAGGATCGCCCCTCCCGGCGGCCTTGCCTCAGCAGGAGGCGCCGAGAGCCGCCCGTCTGCTTAAGGCTGGGTGTGGAGCCTTTCTGCGGCCGGAGGCCTCTTCTGCCTTCGCCACTCCCTGGTGAGGCGAGGCCCGGGAGCTGCCCTGGGAAGCAGGAGTAGGCGCTGGCGTGGAGCGTTTCGCGCGCTGCTGATATTCCCAATTTGGGAGGGCGAGGGCGGGTGAACGGCCGGTGTTAGTGGGTTGGCAGAGCAGCTCTCCGCGGGAAGGGGCGCCTAGTAAACCCCCAGGACAGGTGCCCGAGATCCCTTCTATAAGGGAAGGGTAGAAAAAACCACAGAGGGGTGAGGCGCACACAGCGCGCAGGGCACCGGTGTTCGTGCTCCAGGTGTTCTGGGATAGTGGTGTTTGTTTCTTGTAACCTTTTTTGTTAAGATGCCTCAAAAAGTTATACAAGGGGTTGAAAGCAAGGGGTCGGCATAACCCTGTGAAGAATGGTTTCCTGGTGAAAATGAAATCACATCTGTAAAATGGAAATGGGAGTCTGCACGTGAAAAATGCTATATATTAGCCAGAAATTAATATTATCAAACCCCATTTCCTTATCGAAGGTTCTGTGCCAATCTTCCTTTAGACAGTGACCATACTATTTTTCATATGAACTTAGGAATTGCTTTATTTAACTAAACCAGTGGTCTCCATGTGACAACAGCTGTTAGCAGATGTGCAAGAACTATGAAGTGAGCAACTATAAAACAAATTAACAGGAAATTTCTTATTAATCCCTTCAGTTAGAGAGGTAGGCTTATGTCCTGAAGCATTTCTCTAAAGCTGTGGGGTTTTTTTGAGTACTTTAAAAAAATAATTTTATCTAATTTGACATTGAATATATTCTCAGTATTTATATAAATATCTAATCCTTTTTGGAATTTTGAATCCTTCTAGGCTGCTGGCTTCTATATTAGTATTAGTATTTTTAAAAAGACTGCAGATGAATAGAGTTCTTTACAGAACAGAAAAAGATATAGTCTTAAATGGCTTACAAATATAAATACTACAGATCATTGTAGATTTCCAGTAATTGTTTTTATAGTTTAGCCAACATAAAACCAAAGTTTAATTTCAAATTAATTCCTAAGTGCTGCGTTTCATTTGCAATTCAAATACCTGTTAAATGTAGCAATTGTTAAAATTAGGTTGGAATCCATAGTTTTATTACAGCTTTTCTTTAAATGTGCTTTTAATGTAAACCTTCAAAATTTGAATTAATTATGTGACACTAAGCGTTTTAAACCACTTTTGAGTACTTTTAGAGCACAAATAACAAATTCGGTGTAGTTGCAACATACAGCTGTAGTTATTCTGAGACAATTTTTCAGTCATGTGGAAAATGGTGATTCAGAATGTTATGCTTATAAGAAACACAATTTTTTTTAAAGGGGATAAGGCAATATGCCTTTAAGCATTAAAATCAGCATATGCTTTTATTCACACACACACACAGAGTTCTGCAGCTGGATTGTATAGTTACCAGTTTTTAGTGTTGCTTGGTCATTTACGGTGTCCAGCTGAAACTGCACACGAAGGAGGGGAGCTAGACCTTTGTCGAACGCGAAGCTTTGATGCTGATGCAGAACGAACCCAAAGTCCCATGGCAATACACCCTTTTCTTTATAGTAATATGTTTTTATACAAGTGTTTGGACCTTGCTGTGTTACACCCCAGCTGTTAATTACGAGGTAGTTAAGGTTGCTTTTAATTAGAATTACTTGGGTTGTTACAGGGACTATTTGCGTCTGTTTTTATTTTGGTTTTTTGGCTTTATGTTTTATTTTGGTTTTAGGGTGTATGCCTTTGCTTTAGGGTTGTCAATTTGCCATCTGGGTGATTCTGATAATAAAGTATGTGCTTCTCAACTCCTTCCTTGACTATTTAGCCCAGCTGTCTTTTTTTAATTAATTACCATACATTTTTTACTTACATACCAAACAGTAAATAAGGCAATAATTACAGCCATAAAACTTTTATTCATTTAAGAACAATTATTAATACAATTAGTAAAGAATAAACTCAGAACAATTTTATTTTTTTACTAATTTAAAACTAGCAAAATGGAGTATAAAGCAAAATAAACAAAATAGAGTACACTTTACTTAAGACAATTTTCCCCATTAGGGTTTTGGCCAACAAGAACGTTGTACTCTGTACTCCTGAGGGAATTCTGTGCCTAAAAATTATGCACACAATATCTTAACATTCTGCAAATTTTACTTATCAATAAATAACTGTGTGGCTCCAGCATGGCAGTGGGGAGCACAGGCCACTGGCTGCATTGAGGGGGGAGATCACCCTGAAGACCTCACCTCCTCAGTAGAGAGACTTGGCAGTGAGGCTGCAGCTGACCC
Organism: Mauremys mutica; assembly: GCF_020497125.1. Classification (NCBI taxonomy): domain Eukaryota; kingdom Metazoa; phylum Chordata; order Testudines; family Geoemydidae; genus Mauremys; species Mauremys mutica. The sequence continues at coordinate 48,524,520 of NC_059079.1, read as the reverse complement.
TGACACTGCAAGGACTGGACCTGCCCCAGAAACATTCTGGGGCCCTGCCTCTCTGTGCCAGGTGCACCAGGTGTGCATGGGCAGGCTCAGCCCAGCAGGATCCTAGTGTGGGGGGAATTCAGATGTGGGGTGAGAGGTTTCTGTGTGGGGCAATCTAGGTGCGGGCAGCTCAATGGGAGATCTGAATGCACACAGGCTCGTTGGGAGGAGGGGGTTCCAGGTGCAGGGGCAATGGTCCTCAGGTTAAATTATGACCAGCCGTTTTATATTTTATTTTTAAATCAAATATATAAAGGAGAGAAAAAGTGTGCAAAATAGCAAGGATGTAGGGAACAAGTCCCACAAGAATTTTGGCTCTAAAGTATTTCTCAAATTCTGCAAGTTTTCTTCATTCAGGAAAAAACAAACCTACTGTCTGTGTCATAAAGCCATTAAAGTTTGTAGTCACATAAAAAAACAACTTTTTTCCATTCTGCACTTTAGAGAGACACACACAATCCTACCTCTTTTTTTTTAAATAATCCAGTATAAAAATAATCCAATAATGGGTAACATTATTTGTACAGCTTGACAATAACCATCAGAATGATTATTGCCCTTTTGTTGTTGTTGCTGCTTATGCTGCTAAAGAGGGGAACTTCAGATCATAATAGAGCAAGTTAATTTGAAGTTCAGAGTTTGGTACTGCTGAACGTTGGATAGTAGAAGGCAGAAAACATTGCAAACGTATAGTCTTGGAATCTGGGAGGACCGAAGATATCACATGGGAGAATTCAGATTTAGGAGTTGGGAGATCAACAGAGAAGAGCTCAAATCAGAAATGATTGACTCAGATTTATATGATACAGCAGTGGATATGAACTTTTCAACTGACGTGATGGATCAGTGTTCATGTCACACTCCCCGTCAGTGCTTGGCCTGGGCCAGGGCAGCTAATGATCCAATCAGCGAACCAAATTGGCTGATGAATCCTCGTCACGTTGTTGCGCATACACTAAGATGAAGTTTATAGAAGATGTTTCTCATGTTGTGCAGTACATGAGTGGCTACCTTGAGTTTGGTAGGCTTGATCTCAAAGATTATCCTTATCTTAAAAAGTGTGAATTTATTTTGAACCACCTTTTTACTTTGTATTTAAGGCCCAAAAGATTACATCAACTTCAAGCTGTTGAGGTAACTGAGCTGTTTCAGAGTTATCCACTGGGTTGCTAGTCAAGCCACAGCTCTAAAGGCAATATAAAAAAATATTTGGCTGATTCCTATTTGAAATATATTGTAGAAACTGAGTCAGGGCTGACCTTGCCCAAGTTAAGAGCGTTCTTAAGAAGATCAGATAAGCAGATTTGTGGGCATGTTGTATTTCATGATTATGTTAATTACCATCTGATTGAAGTCTCTTTTCTAGGAGTTCGTTGATTGAGGCTTTGCAACAGCTAGAATTTGCAGGAGTGAAATACAATCTTGGTTGTTGCATCGAAAACATTTATCTTTATGGCAGATTTGAAGAAGTCAATAGGTCTGGGTCTTCAGAGCCAAAGCTGCAGAAAAACCAAATCTGTAAGCTTGAAGCTAACATTGAACATACAGCTATCAGATTCATCAGGCTACAGTAACTAACACACACATGGTTTCAATGTTTTGACTCCACAGTGGCCTAGTGATTTAAAAAAAAATCCATTATTGCAGTGCACAAATTAGCAATCTGCTAGACCAGGGATTCTCAACCTTTTTCCTACTAAGGGGCCCTCAACATGTTATAAAAATTGGACGGCCCACGTGTGCCACAACAACTGGTTTCAGTAGATTAAAAGCCAGGGCTGGCATTAGAGGGTAGCAAGCAGAGCAGTTGCCCAGGGCCTCACACCACAGGGGTTCCTGTGAAGCTAAGTTGCTCAGGCTTTGGCTTCAGCCCAGGGAGGAAGGGCTTGGGATTCGGCTTTCTGCTCTGGGCCCCAATGAGTCTAACGCTGGCCCTGCTCTCTGGTTTATTTTGGCAGACCCCTTGAAACCTGCTTGCAGCCCCCCAGGGGACTTCAGACCACTGGTTGAGAACCACTGTGCTAGACCACTTTATAGAGATATTGAGTAAAAAGGAGTGAGGGAGAGAGCCCTACATCAGTTATACCTCTAAAATTACACTTTATTACTATAAAAATATAACAATGAGACAGTGCTGCATATGACTATGGCTATGATTTAATCATGAGTATATTTAGTAAAAGTCACGGACAGGTCACAGGCAAAAAACAAAAAATCATGGCCCCATGACCTGTCCCTGACTTTTACTAAAAATACTCAAGATTGAATGGGGGGCGGGGAACGGGATGACTGCAGAGGGAAAGCTGGGGCCCACTGTGGGGGAGGAACCGCAGCTGGGAGGGGAAGCCCCGGGGTGCCCGCGGCCGGGAGGGGGGAGCCCTGGGTCCAGCTGCATTGGCAACTGCTTGGGTGGTCCCCGGGGCCGCCAGAGCAGCAGCCAGTAACCCTGGCTGCGAGACCGCCCAAGCGGCTGGCTGCAGAGATGCTCTAGCGCAGCGACTGGTGTGACTGTCCCCAGGGCTGCCTGAGCAGCTGCTTGGGTGACCCTGGAGTCAGCTACACTGGATGCTGCAGAAGTCATGGAGGTCACAGGAAGTCACAGAATCTGTGACTTCCGCACCTTCCGCAGCAGACACGGAACCCTACATATGACATATGACAACTCTTTTTACCACCAGGCTATTTTCCTTTCAGGATATATGGCTCTTGGTGGATATAATGCTTTTGTCTGACAGCACTGTTGTAATGGAATGTACATTTTCCACTGTAAATTTAATTAAAACAAGCCATGCAAGTATATGCAGCAGAGCACCAACTCCAAGGATTTGATGCAGGTGCAAGTGAATGGCTCAAAGATAGATAGTTTCCATTATCAACAGGCTGTTCTCTGTTGAAATAAAGGTTCAACTAGAATAAAACACAGTTTTGAATACAAAGGCAGAGTGTATTCAGTAGCAACAGCAAGCTGTTTTAGTGGAGATTTAGACTAATTCTATTCTCTAGAATCCAGATCTTGATTTCAAACTAGATGGGCATTATCCATAATATTGTTAAGCTATTGGAATGAATTTAAAATAAATGATTAAATAGTCTATTCTGACTTGTGGTCTCAGACTGTTGGGGGCTGTGACATTTATTTTATATTACAATGAAAACAAAACCGAGCATTTAAGAGCAAGAGAAATAGGTGCACTGAAAACGAGAACTAGAATAAGAAGTTGGCCTACTAGCTGAAGCAAGAAAAAGCAGAATATAGTAGAAATGCCTCTAGATAATCACAGAAGCAACAATATTTCTCCTTAATTTGAGAAAATGCGACCATACCCTGAACATTTGGATGACCATGTTTTCTTCTCAGACAATTCAAATTTAAATCTTAGCAGTCCATGGACAAGTGACAAGAATTTTTTCCCCTCAGCCTAATTGGACAGTGATAGTTGTGAGGGGTTGGAGCGCTTGGGAAGCCACCTGATGTGCTGAGATATCAGAGTCTACTTGTTCTGCAGCATAGGCCCCCTTTAACCTTGTGACATTGCACTCTATATGATTTTATGAAAATATGCTAATGAGTGAATATAATGTAACTGGAATATGCTTCATGCAAAAGGTCTCCTGTAAGGTATCATTACAAATCTTATAATGTACTGTGTGTTCATCCTATTTGTATGAATGTATCATTCTTATATCTGAAACTAGAAATATGAAATATAACTTTGAGATCTTATTGTAATGTTGCAAAGTGTGGGCCATTAATGGTGGCTTGGAATTTTGATGGCTCCAATTGACCAGGACAACTGACTGTAGATGGCTCTGTTTACTTGTAAGTCTTCCTGTATATCTGCATGCTGGCAAGTGGGTAATGAAGTCTTACAGTGCCATGTGATCATATCACCTGAACTGGAATCCATCTTTAACCTGGTGCTTTTCCATTTAGAAGGAGGGGCGGGAACCCAGAGAGGGACAAAGGATTCCTGCCTTGTGTAAAAGATATATAAGTGAGCGGAACAGAACAAAGGGGGCTGCAGTCATGAGAAATCCCCTGTACCAGGGGAAAGGATTGGGCCCGAGCTAGGAAGGTGTCCAGTCTGTAAAAGAAGCTTATTGAAACATCTCTGAGGGTCAGATTTTATCTCTATTCAGCTTTCTTACTGTATTAGGCTTAGAGTTGCATTTTTTATTTTATTTTGCTCAGTAATTCACTTTGTTCTGTCTGTTATTACTTGGAACCACTTAAATCCTACTTTTTGTATTTAATAAAATCATGTTTTACTTATTAATTAACCCAGAGTATGCATTAATACCTGGGGGGGGACAGCTGTATATACCTCTCTATCAGTGTTATAGAGGGCGAACAATTTATGAGTTTACTCTGTGTAAGCTTTATACAGGGTAAAATGGATTTATTTGGATCCCATTGGAAGCTGAGTGTTGGAGACAGGAACACTTCTTACGCTGTTTTCAGTTAAGCCTATTTGTGTGATGAATTAATAAAGAATGCATGAATGTGAAGCAACAATGATTTTATTGCCTCTGCAGGTGGTGATGGAAGGGGGGAGGGGAGGGTGTTTAGCTTACAGGGAAGTAGAATGAACCAAAGGGGGTGGGGGGGGGGTGTTCATCAAGGAGAAACAAACAGAACTTTCACACCATAGCCTGGACAGTCATGAAACTGGTTTTCAAAGCTTCTCTGATGCACAGCACATTCTGCTGTGCTCTTCTAACTGCCCTGGTGTCTGGCTGCGTGTAATGTAATAAATGGAGATATACCAATCTCCTAGCACTGGAAGGGACCTTGAAAAGTCATCAAGTCCAGCCCCCTGCCTTCACTAGCAGGACCAAGTATTGATTAGTGCCCCCCTCAAGGATTGAACTCACAACCCTGGGTTTAGCAGGCCAATGCTCAAACCACTGAGCTATCCCTCCCCTCCCGTAATCAGTGGCCAGGCGATTTGCCTCGACCTCCCATCCCGCCAGAAACGTCTTCCCCCTTACTCTCACAGATATTGTGGAGCGCACAGCAAGCAGTAACAACACTGGGAATATTGGTTTCGCTGAAGTCTATCCAAGTCAATAAACTGTGCCAGCGCACTTTTAAACGTGCAAATGCACATTCTACCACCATTCTGCACTTGCTTAGCCTATAGGTGACTAGGCTACGTGTGTATGGCTTCATGAGCCATGGCATTAAGGGGTAGGCTGGGTCCCCAAGGATAACTATAGGCATTTCAACATCCCCAATGGTTATTTTCTGGTCTGGGAAGAAAGTCCCTTCCTGTAGCTTTTGAAACAGACCGGAGTTCCTGAAGATGCGTGCATCATGTACCTTTCCCGGCCATCCCACGTTGATGTTGGTGAAACGTCCCTTGTGATCCACCAGTGCTTGCAGCAACATTGAAAAGTACCCCTTTCGCTTTATGTACTCACTGGCTTGGTGCTCCGGTGCCAAGATAGAGATATGGGTTCCATCTATCGCCCCACCATAGTTAGGAAAGCCCATTGCAGAAAAGCCATCCACTAAAACCCATATGTTTCCCAGAGTCACTACCCTTGATAGCAGATCTTTTATTGCGTGGGCTACTTGGATCACAGCAGCCTCCACAGTAGATTTGCCCACTCCAAATTGATGCCCGACTGACCAGTAGCTGTCTGGCGTTGCAAGCTTCCACAGGGTTATCGCCATTTGCTTCTCAAGCGTGAGGGCTGCTCTCATCTTGGTATTCTGGCACTTCAGGGCAGGGGAAAGCAAGTCACAGAGTTCCATGAAAGTGCCCTTATGCATGCGAAAGTTTCACAGTCACTGGGAATCGTCCCAGACCTGGAACACTATGCAGTCCCACCAGTCTGTGCTTGTTTCCCGGGCCCAGAATTGGCATTCTACAGCATGAACCTGCCCCATTAACACCATGATGTGCACATTGCCAGGGCCCATACTTTGCGAGAAGTCTATGTCCATGTCTATGTCCTCATCAGTCTCGTGAGCGCTGCGTCGCCTCCTTGCCTGGTTTGGCTTTGGCAGGTTCTGGTTCTGCATATACTCCAGGATAACGTGCGTGGTATTTACAGTGCTCATAATTGCCGTGGTGATCTCAGCAGGCTCCATGATCCCAGTGCTATGGCGTCTGGGCTGAAAAAAGGCACGGAACGATTGTCTTCTCTGACGGAGAAAGAGGCAACTGACGACATGGCTTACAGGGAATTACAGTCCACAAAGGGGGTGGCTTTGCGTCAAGGAGAAACACAAACAACTGTCACACACAGAATGGCCCCCTCAAGGATCAAACTCAAAACCCTGGGTTTAGCAGGCCGTTGATTTCACGGAGGGTGGGAGGAAGCAAATGAATACAAAACAAATCGTGACTATTTCTTGTTTTGATCCACTCCATCTATCTTTTACATCTTTAGGGTGGTAGCAGACGGTGCAGTTTGACTGCTAGTCTTTGTCTCCTGGGTGCTCAGCAGAAGGAGTCTGCCCAGGCACCCATGACTGACCTCACCAGGGTTGGTTAAAAGAGCTCCCAGGAATATGATGACGACGGCTACCAATCATAACGCGCCGTCTGTTGTCAAAAGGCAAGGAGTGGCTGCTGTATAGCAATGCAGTCCCACGTCTGCCAGCACCCAGGAGAGTTACAGTGAATCTCAGCTGTGTGGGTTCCATGCTTGCCGTGGTATGGCGTCTACACAGGTAACCCAGGAAAAAAAGGCATGAAATGATTGTCTGCTGTTGCTTTCACGGAGAGAGGGAGGGAGGGAGAGGGGGGCCTGACGACATTTACCCAGAACCACCCGTGACACTGTTTTTGCCCCATCAGGCATTGGGATCTCAACCCAGAATCCCAATGGGCAGCAGAGACTGCAGGAACTGTGGGATAGCTACCCACAGTGTAACTCTCTGGAAGTCGACGCTAGCCTTGGTACTGTAGACACAGTCCGTTGACTTAATGCACTTAGAGCATTTTCTGTGGGGGGACACACAATCGACTGTATAAAAATGATTTCTAAAGAACCGACTTCTATAAATTTGACCTAATTTCGTAGCATAGACATACTCTTAGAGAAGGCTTTAATAGCCTGGCTCAGCAAGACAAGTTCAAGGGGGCCTATGCTGCAGAACAGGTAGACTCAGTGGTATATCAGCACATCAGGTGACTTCCCAAGGGGTCCAACACGTCACAGTACAGAATTACAGAAGTGCAGGTACTTACAACACAGGGTAAAATCACTCCATAGATTTCACACACAGGATTCTGATTCCTGAGAGTCACAATCTGTTGCACATCCCACTTGTATTATTACTGAGATGTTCAGGTTAGTGTTCTATACCAAAATCTTTTTACACGTGGAAGAAAACCTTTGTAATTTGTTAATTGACTAAATTAATCTCTTGTGTAACACTTGACTTTAAAGATTAATGTAGCCCAGTATTTTGAAAGTATGATGTAACTATAGCTGCAATTTGGCAAAGCATACTACTTCATACATGTTGGAATATCATGTGTTTCAGATATCAAAACACTTTTTGTTGCATATATACCTTAGATGCAGCCCTTTTAGCTAACACTTATTTTCAGGGTATCTGGCGTGTCTCCGAAGTCAGTGTGTGTTTTAAAATTAGAGTCTGGCTGCAAGCAGTTTTTGAACAGAGAGCTGTTGACCTTTAAAAAAAAGTTGCACATACTTGCTTTAAAAATCACAGTGAGAAATACTTCTTGGAAATTTTATTTGAAAATAAAAGATTAATAAAATTAACATTCCTAATCCAGTTGCTGGCACCTCACTGCTTGTCAAAAAAAATGTGTATCTAGCAGAGTAGGGATACAACGAGACAACTAATCTTTAACTCTTTCCCTTGTAATTCCTGGATAGGGTGTGTATATCTCATCACATATAGGGGAGTAGAATACTGACTCTCTTCAATCTCTGAGATGTCAAAGTAGGAATAGAATTAATAACTAAAAATGTTGATTATGTTTTTAATTAAAATGCTTTTAAACAGTAATAGAGTTTAACACCTATAAAAATGTGTGAGCTAGTCATGATCAGTGACCGCAGGATGTGACAGTGCCTCATCTTTTTTACTCCTAAAAGAATAGGTCTGTGATCTTCTGTACTTAAAATTGATGCAGCGAAGTACTTTCCAGAGAAGCTAATGTACTTAGTCTTTTCTGTTGCTCCTTTTACTCCCTAGTAATCTAGAAGATCATCTGACACTCAAAGGATTGTTCTTTCTGATACTTAATAGCCCAAGACATAAAAACATGCAAAGTCTATATCTTCAAATTTCCACTTAGGTCTTCTAATTTCCAGCTTATGTTTCACTTGTTATGATGTATGAGTCTTTCTTTTGGCTACACTACAACTGGATTTTTACTTCTCAAAAAATAACTTTTTACCTTTTAACCATATACATTTTGTGGCCTTGCGTCTTATTTTGGATAGGAATAAGAATATGGTATACCTACAGATTATATTGTGTTTAGTTCTCTGTCTAACAGTGTAAACAAGACCTGAAAGGTTTGGGATGTGTTTTGTTTCTCTTTCTCTCTTTGCTTGTGAGCTTTCTAAGGTCTCATATAAAAGGACAAGTGTGTTTGAATCTTTATTAATGATGGCATTTTTCTTCATTATTTTTCAGGTGTTTCATTTAAATAGATGATAACCAAAACAAACAAAATACAAAAAGTTTTTTTTGTTTGTTTTAAAGTCTAGGACTCTCTTGCGTTCTGAGTTGCTCAGGTCTCTTACCTTTATCAAATGCAGTGTTGTCATTCAGCCCTCCAGAAAAAAATGGGGGGGAAAGATCTGATAAATTTTAATTTAAAAAAAATCTTTATAATAATTTTTATAACATCAGACAGAGCACAAACACCATCTTTCCCTTGGCAGGTCACCTTTAACTAGCCTGTATGCTGGTTCTAAGGAATTTAAGTTTTCATCTTTGGGATTAAGGCTCTTCCTAATTAGCTTGAATTTAAAAAATTCCCCTTCATAAAGTTTAGTATCATTTTGCTAGTCTTAGGTACAACCTGTCCCACAGATTTTCAGGACCTAACTTCCCTGGAAGACTTACCTGCGTGGAGAACTAGTAAAATGCTGACATCACTCAGAATTTTTAGTTGGACTGCTTATGACTTTTTTTTTTTTAATCAACACTTACTTATCTTCAGTGACTAACATTTTAGATAAAGGATGTATTTAAATATTGAGTACCTCTACCCCTTCAATTAAGCTGTTAGGGCTAACAATACAAATGCTTTGAGACCACCAGCAAATTGAGAGGAAATTAAAACCAAACTTGATATCCCTGCTTAAAGCAAACCTTTTCACAACTTATTTATATGTTATAGCAAAGCCAAAAAGGGCATAAACCCAATTTTTAAATATATTATTTGAAGATGCTCTTTAATAACTTAAGCATTTATTGGTCTATGTTATTGCTGTTCTGGAGTATGTTTAATATAAATCTAGAAGAGGCAAGGGGAGAAGGCATTAGATATAATGTACTCATTTGGCTACAGATGTAAGAGGAGGAAATGTTACGAGCCAAAAAATCCAACATAGTTCAACGTTTATTTGTAGTAAAGTTGAACTCTCTTTTTTAACAGGCTTCCTGAAACTGTAAGCAATGGATGAAGACGCAAACCAAATGCAGCCCTTGAATGAGAAGCAGGTGCCGAACTCTGAAGGTGGATATGTATGGCAGGTCACCGATATGAATCGACTCCACCGTTTCTTATGTTTTGGTTCAGAAGGTGGTACATACTACATCAATGAGCAGAAACTTGGCTTTGAAAATGCTGAAGTTTTAATAAGACTGATTGAAGATGGTAAAGGTTGTGATGTGGTACAGGAAATAAAGACATTCAGCCTGGAAGGAAGGGCAGCAAAACAGGAGCCCATGCTTTTTGCTCTTGCAATTTGTTCACAGTGCTCTGATGCAAAAACGAAACAAGCAGCATTTAAGGCTGTTTCTGAAGTCTGCCGCATACCAACTCATCTGTTTACTTTCATCCAGTTTAAAAAGGATCTGAAGGAGGGCATGAAGTGTGGCATGTGGGGCCGTGCCCTTAGAAAAGCTGTTGCAGACTGGTACAATGGAAAGAATGGCCTGGCGGTTGCTTTAGCAGTTACAAAATATAAACAAAGAAATGGTTGGTCTCATAAAGATCTGCTGAGGTTGTCCCACCTAAAACCTGCCAGTGAAGGTAACAGTAATGTTTTATTGACCTTGAGACTGGAGTAGTTAAGAAAATATGTTATATCAGATACTACATTAAGCCTTTCATTTCTAGCATATGTCTGTCCTGGAAGTCTAAAGGTCCTGATGGTGTAGTGGTCTCTCAGCATCCATGTATCCTTCAGGTTAAACTTTAGAAATAAAACAAAAGCTGATAGCTAGAAAACATGGTCAGTTTATCTTGACTCTTTAAGAATAAATGTGGTCTTTCATTATTTTGTGTGACTGCTGTCAAGAGATGGCTGAATAATTCTTACAAATCATTCAGTTGATTTTTTTCCCCATCAGTTGGCAAATACATTTATTTTTTCATTATTCAACCAGATCTGTTGTTTCCTCATTATTTTTGACCTTTGGTCACAGTTTTATGTTTCTCCTCAAATATAATCTATTTTTATATGTTAAAAAATGCAGATTACTTCAAAATGTTTTAATGTTTTGTAGCGTGTTGGGGTAACTGAAATATTTATACATAGATTGACAGTCATCTTTTCATTGTATGTTCTGACTAGTTTTATCCCCTTATTTTTCACAAGGCTGTGCTTGCTGGGGCATTGGGTAGGGGACAAAACATTGTAAAGAAGACGACTTGTATTAAGTTTCAGCCTTCCAAAGGGAGATGATACAGTAAATAAAATAAATCTTGGAAAGTATTCTGAATTGTGCATCCTAATGTATTTGACTGTAGTGTTCTAACTTAGACCCACTCTACTGATAGCTGGCTAGCAGTTCTGGGAATGAAACCATAGTTAAAAGCATCCTTCTAACCAACTCTCCTGCCAGACTTACTAAACTCTCTGATAGCTGGGTCATAATCCTGAATGGAAAATATTTTTGTCTTTCAATAGGACTCGCTGTAGTTACTAAGTATATCACTAAGGGGTGGAAGGAAGTCCAAGAGGCATATAAAGACAAGGAATTTTCTTCTGAAACTGAAAAATTGTTAAAATATCTGGAGGCTGTGGAGAAAGTGAAACGTACGAAAGATGAACTGGAAGTTATTCATTTGATAGAAGAGTATAAGCTAGTTAGGGAGCATCTCCAGACAAACCATTTGAAATCTAAAGAGGTGGGTATGTGTATGTAAATATTAACGTCTTGCATCAAATAACTAATGCCCTTTTAAAATTCGTTGTCTTTTTTTATCTTGACAATTTTGGATTGCTGAAAATATATTTTTATCCAAATGGAACTCTTAAAAAAAAAAAAAAAAAAAAAAAAAGCTTTAAGTCGTTAATTCAACATGATGAAGCTCTCTGTATAATTTTGACATTTTAAAGTACATTGTTTACATATTTTGCTTGATGTTTTGTGTATACACCAGACAGAGTCTCTCATCAAATTAAAATGTTGTCTCCCCCCATATACTACTGTAACAGGTGTGGAAGGCATTGTTGCAGGAGATGCCCATTACAGCAATGTTGAGGAATCTAGGAAAGATGACTGCAAATTCAGTACTTGAACCAGCAAGCCCAGAAGTAGCAATAGTGTGTGAAAGACTGAGAAATGAGAAACTGTTAAAAAAGGTAAGAACTGTTTTCACTACTCAGGGTATGTCTACACTACAAGACTATTTCGAATCAACTTAATTCGAATTTGTGGAATCGACCTTATGAAGTCGAAGTTGTGTATCCACACTAAATACACTAGTTCGACTGTGTGAGTCCACAGTAACGGGGCCAGTGTCGACTTTGGAAGCGGTGCACTGTGGGAAGCTATCCCACAGTTCCCGCACTCCCCGCTGCCCATTGGAATTCTGGGATTTCCCCCCAATGCATGCTGGGGGGAAAAATGTGTCGAGGGTGGTTTTGGGTAACTGTCATCATTGAACCGTCAATCACGCCCTCCCTCCCTCCCTCCCTGAAAGCGCCTGCGGGCAATCTGTTCGTGCACTTTTCTGCTCAGTGACAGCGCGGGCGCCACAGCACTTTGAGCACGGATCCTGCTGCAGTTATGGCCGTTGTCAACTCCTCGCACCTTATCGTCCACCTCTTCCACAGTCAGCTGCTGAGAAATAGGGCTACTTTTCAATGGTGCTGCGAGCACTGGTGGACCATGGGGGACATTTTACCAACATCAGCGTCGGGTGGCCAGGCAAAGTTCATGACGTCCGTGTTTTCAGGAACTCTGGTCTGTTTAGACGCCTGCAGGAAGGTAGTTTCTTCCCGGACCACAAAATAAGTCTTGGGGATGTGCAGATGCCTATAGTGATCGTCGGGGACCCAGCCTACCCGCTAATGCCCTGGCTCGTGAAGCTCTGTGCAGGTGCCTTGCACAGTGACAAGGAACTCTTCAAGTACCAGCGAGCAGTGAGCAGCGTGACCTGAGACTGTTCAGTTTCTTTACAGAGAAGCTGAACCTGCCCCTGTTTCTTGACCAAGTTACTGTTGACTAGCATCTGCAGTTACATACCCCGCCCACCCCGCTTCCCCAACTTCCAACACACGTTTAAAAATAAAATACATGTTCCACTGTAACTTTACAAAGGTTTCTTTATTGATGACTTTGCGTTACAGGGTTGAAACTGGGACACGGACTGTGCTGGGTAGGGTGTGCAGTGATGTAAAGACCGCCTGTAAACTTGAGGAATGACAGGCTCCTGCTCCCAGAGCGGTCTGCAGTGCCAGACTGGATGTTTCAACGGAGCCTGCCATCCCTCCTTTTTGGGACTCTGTGTGCGGGGGCTATGTGGCCTTTTGGCGTGGGAGGACGGATACAGATTCCTCTGCTGCGTGGCTCTGTGGTCCAGGACAGGGACCGTTGCATGAGATCTGTAACCTCCCTCCCCCGCTACAAAGTCACGTACCCCCCCACCCACACAGAACCTGCAAACCACCTCCCATACCGACCAGGGTGCGTACTGACTGCAGCGTGTGTGTGACCTGCTGCTGATCCTGCCCCCATGTCTGTACCCTGGTAAAGGTGAGTGTCCTGTCCAATTACCAACCCCCTTCCCCCCCCTTCAAACACAGTCTCCTCTAAAAGAACATGACGGAAACAGTAATTAACAGAAAAGTATTTTTTATTATCAACTAGACAGTTAGGGGATGAAACTGGGATGGGGGCTTGGGTGAGGTGGGAAGGAAAGGACTTCTCAAAATTTAGGGTATGAGAGCTTTTGGGTACTTGAGCACTCTGCTGGGGTGCAGTGACAGTTTTCATGGCCTCTGGCGCCCCTCCTTCTGGTTATTTTGGGTGAGGGGGGTATGGGACTTTGTGGCGGGGGAGGGCGGTTGCAGATACACTGCAGGGGGGCTCTGTCCTCCTGCCTGAGGTCCTGCAGAACATGCACAAGGCGCAGGAGCATGTCCGTTTGCTCCCTCATTAGTCCAAGCAGCGTTTGAGTCGCCTGCTTGTCTTCCTCACACCACCTCTCCTCCCGTTCGCTGTGTGAGCGCTGGTACAGAGAGAGGGTCTCCCTCCACTGGCTCTGCTGGTCCGCCTCGTCTCGGGAGCACCCCATAAGTTCAGCGAACATCTCGTCCCGTGTCTTTCTATTTCGCCGCCTAATCTTTGCAAGCCTCTGTGAGGGGGATGCTGTGGCAGGTCTGGACACAGTCGAAGCTGTGTGAAGGGAAAAAGGGAGTGAATTCCTTGCAAAGATACATTTTTGCGAACAATGAACACAGTCTACTCTGTCTCTGTGAATTCTGGGTTGAGATCCCAGTGCCTGATGGGGCAAAAACCATTTTCGCGGGTGGTTCTGGGTAAATGTCGTCAGTCATCCCTTCCTCTGGGAAAGCTACAGCCGACAATCATTTCAAGCCCGTTTTCCCTGGATTGCCCTGGCAGACGCCACAGCGTGGAAACCATGGAGCCTGTTTTGCCTTTTGTGCCTGTCACCGTATGTGTACTAGATGCTGCTGACAGAGGCGGTCCAGCAGCGCTACACAGCAGCATGCTTTTGCTTTTGCATGACAGCAGAGATGGTTACCAGCCATACTGTACCATCTACCATACCATAAATTGGTAATAAGATGGGCATGGTTACCAGTCCTTTTGCACTGTACCATTTGCTGCTGTCATAAGTGCCCCTGGCTGCTCTTAGCCAGGGGCACAAAAGCCAAAATTGGGAATGACTCCCTGAGTCAATCCCTCCTTTTTGGTATCTAAAAATAGAATCAGTCCTGCCTGGAATATGGGCAAGTGTACTAGAGAACCACTGTATCAGAGAACCAGAGAGCACAGCTGCTCTGTGTCAGATCCTGCATAGATTATGAGCTGTATGCTATTCACCGGGGGTGCTCCTGCAACAACCCCACCTGTTCATTCCATTCTTCCCCCAGCCTTCCTGGGCTACCATAGCATTGTCCCCCCACTTGTGTGATGAAGTAATAAAGAATGCAGGAATAAGACACAGTGACTTGTTAGTGAGAAATGAGTGGAAGGCAGCCTCCAGTTGCTATGATAGTCCAGATAGGACATTAAGGAGTGTGGAGGAGAGGAGCCCAGCATCCTGCTGCTAGTCCAGGGGCAATTGAATCTTTTCTTTACACATGAAGGGTGGGGGCTGATGAAGCTCAGCCCCCTGTTGCTATGATGACGATGGTTATCAGCCATACTGTACCATCTACCAGGAAAAATTAGGGCCAGGCGCCCTTGATCGACCTAACAGATGCTAGTCAGCATGGTTACCAGTCCTTTTGCACTGCCCCATGTGCCAATAGGCTGATGATGACGATGGATATCAGTCTTATTGTACCATCAGCCATCCATAGCGTGGGGGGAGCAAGGATGTTGGTGTTGAGTGCTGCACCATCGCGTCTATCTGCAGCATTCAGTAAAGATAGGGTGACATGTAAAAGAGTCAAGAGAGGATTGTTTTCCCTTTCACTTCTGGGGGTGGGTGGGGGGCTGCGTAAATTGCCGAGCTATGCCCTGACCCACCGCGGACACTGTTTTTGACCCTAGAAGCATTTGGAGCTCAGCCAAGAATGCAAATCCTTTTCGGAGACAGCAGGAACTGTGGGATACCTTGCGTCCTCAGTCCCCCCTCCCTCCATGAGCATCCATTTGATTCTTTGGGTTTCCGTTACGCTCGTCACGCAGCAGCGTGCTGAGTCTCTGCTATGCCGTCTGTTCGGAGATTTTTTAAAAATACTTTGGACCAGGCGTAACATTACAGTAATTCCCCTAATTAGATGCAGGAGTCTCTGAGCGAGATCACCCTGAGGACGGTCACTGAAGGAGATAGAGAGCGCATGCTGCGTGAAAGCCAGCACAAACCAGGGCCCTATGCAGCCGTGCTCGGGGAGGCAATGCTCCCTGAGTACCTCATGAAAGCCTGGCGCGGAAAAGTGTGCTACCACGGAGCACCCAATAAGGCAGCTCTCCCCAGGAACCTCCTGCGGAGGCTTTTCGATTACCTCCAGGAGAGCTTCGTGGAGATCTCCCAGGGGGATTTCTGTTCTATCCCCATATATAGAGAGACCTCCTTTTCACATACTTCAGATTCCTGTTATATTAAGAATAAAAGTTAACATGGTTAAAGCACTTACCGACTGCTCCTTCCCCTGATTCAGGATCCGGGTTAATGGCCGGGGATGGTTGGTAGGGGATCTCCATGACGGTGATGAAGAGATCCTGGCTGTCGGGGAAACCAGTGTTGTAAGCGCTGTCGTCTGCCTCGTCCTCCACAAACCCTTCCTCATCTTCCCCGTCCGCGAACATCGCCGAGGAACTGGCTGTCGACACTGTCCCATCGTCAGAGTCCATGGTCACTGGTGGGCCAGTGGTGGCAGGCTCCGTAGCGTCCGTTTGCCGCTTTGATTTTTTGGTAGCCTTGTCTGGGGTCCTTGATTTTCACGCGGCGCTGCGTTGCATCCTGGCTGTATCCTCTGTCTCTCATGGCTTTGGAGACCTTCTCGTAGGTCTTTGCATTCCGTTTTTTGGAGCGCAGCTCCAAAAGCACAGACTCCTCGCCCCACACACCAATCAGATCCAAGAGTTCCCGGTCAGTCTATGCTGGGTCCCTCTTTCTATTCAGAGATTACATGAACTCCTCTGCTGGAGAGCTCTGCATCGCTGCCGGTGCTGCTGAGCTCGCCCCGATGTCCAACCACGAAATGAGATTCTAACTGTCCAGACAGGAAAAGGAATTCAAATTTTCCCGGGACTTTTCCTGTGTGGCTGGTCAGAGCATCCAAGCTCGGACTGCTGTCCAGAGCGTCAACAGAGTGGTGCAGTGTGGGATAGCTCCTGGAGCTAGTAAGTTCGATTTGCATCCACACCTAGCCTAATTCGACATAGCCATGTCGAATTTAGCGCTACTCCCCTCGTCGGGGTGGAGTACGGAATTCGAACTAAAGAGCCCTTTAGGTCGAATTAAATGGCTTCCTGGTGTGGACGGGTGCACGGTTAATTCGAATTAACGCTGCTAAATTCGAATTAAAGTCCTAGTGTGGACCAGGCCTCAGTGCTTTTACTTCTGGTATGATTCTCTTCCTAAATTGCATTTCTTAAAAACCTCAGAAGTGCATGTATTGATGAGAAATGTTTAGGTATGCTTTGACATAGTTAAATACAATTACATATAATAATTGCTAATCAAAGATAACCTTTTTATGTGAAAAGTTATTTTTTTACTATTCTGCAGTTGACTTCACTTTGCTTATGAACCTGGATTCAGGAAAGCACTTAGTCAAATACTTAACTTTAAGTATTTGACTAAGTGCTTTCCTGAGTTGAAGCCATGGATAATTTCATTTGCTGGTCTCATGCATTAATGTTATAACTTAAGCATTCTTATGTACTGCTTTAGTAATCAATTGTACATGGTCTTCTGAAGCTACTCCAATAGTGGGGTAAAAGTTCACTTTCTCCACAGAAAAGTAATCAATTGTACATGGTCTTCTGAAGCTACTCCAATAGTGGGGTAAAAGTGCTATTTCAGAGTTTGTTTGGATGCTGCTATATAATTAGAAATACTTTAAATTTATGAATTTCTGAAAGTTTAAGATTGTTAATGGAAAAATCTAGCAGAAGCCTGGGAATGGACTGGAAGAGCAGCCTGGTGTACGTTCCATTTTCAGGCCCCTGCACAAGGAGAAGGAGCAGAAGAAGTGAGGTTGTGAAGGTATCTCCTCACTCTTAGGGATCCCGGAGGAAACTAGGAGAGCAAGTGGAGAAGACATGCATAGAGTCAAGACAGGAAGACAAAGCATGATAAGTGGGGAGAGAGACTCTTCCCCCCGCCCCCACTCCCCTTACTATCTGAGCCTTTAGAGGCACGTGGTGAGAAAATGAAGGAAGAAAGTGGGGTGGTCCTTGCCACAATGATGAATGAGTTACTTGGACTTCAGCACGTGGCTCCTTCCCTGGGCCTTCCATGGACTGGGGATAATGCAGTTAGGGAATCTTCATTTTCCAGGATCCTCTCCAAGAGGCTCACAGAAGAGCAGAAGCTTGTGAGAAGAAAGGGTCTGCTCTTTCCCAGATCCCTCCAAAAAGCTTATAGCATCAGAACTGGCAGGGAAAGGAGTGACCAAAAGGGGGGAGGAGCTATTATGAAAGAGGGAAGGTGTGTACATGTTTAGATCTGTTGGACCTGCACAGTTGCTTGTTGGCACAAGCAAGCTACATAAACACCACTAAAGGAGAACAAAATGAGGGGAAAAATAAATTAGTAAAGCAAAATAAAAAACAATGGCTAAAATACATAACAGACAATAGACTGGTGGTCCCCAAACTGTGGGACGTAACCCCTGGGGGACACAGAGGAACATTCAGGTAGGCACATTGGGGCCCAGGCCAGCCCGCACAGGGGGCGGGGAGGGAGCGCCAACCCAGCCCTGCTTTGGCCCCAGCTTTGCTCCAGCCTTGGCCCTCAGCCACAGCTCCGCAGTCCCAGTCTGCACCACAACCTAGCCTCAGCTCTGCTCCCAACCCTACCCCCAGCTGCGGTCCCAGCCTCGGCTCCCTTACCCCTGTCCGCATAGCCTGAATGTTGCTTCAGGAGGTGTGGGTATGGACGTGGACAAGGCAGGGAATGACCCTGAAAAGTTTGGGGACCACTTGAATAGGCTAACATAGTACTTTTCCAAAAAAGTCAGTTTCAAATAACTGAATTTGGCAGCGTACTTTCATATTTAATACATAAAAATGACAACTTTTCTATTTTGAAAAAGGATTTATTTTTTCCACTTAGCTCTGAGATGAAACCCTATTTATGTGCTATAATAGGTCAACCCAAAAGAAATCTCTTTCAGTTATTAAGATGGAGAATGCTTAACAGGGTTGTATTCTGTCCCTCAAATCTTCCAAGCTAGAAGATTCCCAGGCATAAGTTCTGGTTTTTTCCCCCCTTTTGTTATTACTTTAAATTGTTGATGTTTTCATTTTATACTAGATTGTTCTAAAAGTATGCCTGTTGATTTTTTTTTTTTTTAAGATCTGTCATTCAGTTGACCATGAGATTTTTGTTGGCTTGTTTGCGAAGTTTGGATGGGTGTAGCTGCTGCTGTTTGATTCTGTTCTTTCAAAAAAATTCAAAAGATGTTTATGGGCAACTTCAGCTCTGTCCCAAACACTCATGTAGGATTGTTGCAGGGATTGATATTGTCACTTCTTTGATTAATGTGTATATGATCGGTAGGAGGGTTAGTGAAGAGACATAGGCTGCAATTCAGTCAATAGGTTGATGACACACAGCTCTACATCTCCATTGCATCTGACCCAGCTGGAGAAATGGAACAACTTGCCTAATGCCTTGATGAACTTAGGGCATGGATGAGAGCTAGCAGGCTGCAAAGCAGTCCAGAGAAAATTGAGTTTATGTTGGTGGGCACCCTCATACCCATGCCCCTCGCAGAGGGAATGTCACTGCAATTTGTAAAACAGGTGCACGATATGATGGTATTGTTAGATCCTGGGATGCGCCTGGTTGCCTTAGTGGAGATTTTCCATCTGTGCCTGATCAAAAGAGTGCAATTTTGTGTATGTTTTGTGAGAGAGAGAGGACCTTGGTGACACAATTATCCATGCTTTTGTTAACTCTCAAGATTAGACTGCTGCAATGCACTGTGCACAGGGTACACATTAGGACTATTTGGAAGCTGAAGGTAGTGTGAATGCTTCAGTCTGCTTATCAAGTGGAGTTGCACTTTGGGAGCACTTTAGACCAGTGCTGTGTGATCTGCACTGATTCCAGTAAGCTTCTAGGTGGAATTCAAAGTGTTGATTATAACTATAAAGCCTTAAATGTTTGGGTACCTGATTAGCTGAATGATTCATGCCATGGTACACTGCCGCAGTTGAGATTAACAAAGGCAATGGATCTGGAGTTCTCTCAACATAAATGAGAGAGAGCTACTGGGGAAAAAATTGCTGTGATAAGTCATTGAATTTTTTTTAAGTTGCTTCACCCTCCTCCCTGGTTTGCCGGAGCCCAAACTTGTTAACCTTTGGGGCATACTGTAAAATTTGTGAAAATTGTGAAATTTCTGGTGGTGCCCTGTAATAATTTATGTTCTGTATTGGCCTGGTTGTTGGGATAATGTTTGCTGTATGACAAAATTGCTTTAACTCAATTGAGCAGTCTGCAATATAGGTCAGAAGGAGAAGAATCGCTCAATATAGCCATTTATCAGCAAACACTTAAGAGTTGGTATGGGATAATGCCAAAACTATTGGACTTAATTATTCTGTCTCTGGCCTATGGCCAGCCTGTGAAACTGCTTTTAACAGGAATGGCTCAGACTTTCCAGGCACACGAGAACAAAGAACTCAAAAGGTTTTCAAAAGGACTGTTTTAAAAAAGGAGACCTAAGCAAGTAACCAGACTTAAACTAGCCTCAGGCACAGGAACCTGTTGCGGTGTCTGGAGAAGCTGGGCTTACATAGGTCGCCATCGTGAAATGGTGGGAATTAATAGTTAAGATAGACGTGTGTAGACTGTTTGTTTTAAAATCATTTTTCTCTAAAGCTTTGTTCCTACTGCTAAATAAAAAATACTTTTGTTTTTAAGAAGGTTGTTGATCACTGCATATCACTGGTTTTTGAAGGGTAATTGTACCCAGGCCCAGGTCTAAGAGTGGGAGAATTGCAAAGTTCCACCCTGAGTCAAGTAAAGTTATGAGGCCAAACAGCTGAGGAGGGTGCTCTCAGACCAGAAAGGGGACAGAGGTGCAAGCAGCCCTATAACCTTTTTTTCTCTCTTTAGGTATGTTGTTGTTAAGGGATGTGGGGACTAAAGGAGATATATTTGTGCATAGTCACATTTGTTTTTATTTTGTTGTGATTTTTAATTTAGGAAATAAGTGCACAGAGAGAGCCTATAATTGTATTTTAAAAATTTGAAGAAACAATAAAATAAGGCAGATAATTGCAACTGTAGAGAGAGAATGCAATTTGTAGTTAATATTTTCTGCAATAATTGAACTTTGTACTTTAAATGTATTTTTAAAGCATGTTTTGTTTATAGGCTCGAATACATCCATTCCATGTTTTGGTTGCATTAAAAACCTACAAAACAGGACATGGAAACCGGGGAAAACTTCGGTGGCTTCCTGATAAAGACATTTTAGAAGCTCTTGATGTCTCTTTTTACAAAACATTCAAGGTAATGGTCTGTTTAACTATCTATCATATTGTAGATCCCTGCTAGAGAAGTCATAAGCCTGGCTTTGCAAATATCTGGAGTGTTTTAAAGCAGAGTAAGCAATAAGATACACAAGTATTCTTACTTACTGAGATTGGTCCTAAAATTCTCTCCAAGTATGATGGGGTGGACTAGGCCCAGTGGCCCCCTGCTGGAGGCCTCAGGATTCTACCATACCCATCCCTGAAAAGGAGCAGTGGAGAGGTCCTCCAAGGAGCCTAGAGTGGTTGCGAGGAAGCAGCCAATCAGAGAGGCTGCTGGAACGGCCAGTCGGGCCAGAAGAGCCATAAAAAAGGAGCTGCAGAACAAAGCAATAGTTAGTTAGTGCTGGAGAAGAAAGGACTGCATGTCTGGCTGGAAGAGCAGCAGGACCACAGACAGTCTTCTGGCAGGGACCAGAGGAGCGAGAGGCTTCTGGCTGGCTGCTAAGACTGAGCCAAAGACAGTTTGCTAGGAGGGGCCGGGGAGCAATGAAGGAGCTCTTGGTTGGCTGCTACTGAGTAGGGAGTGAGCCTGGGGAGGGCTGCAGGAAGATCGTGTTTCCAGGGAGGAAGCCCAGGGGGTATGGTCCCATATCAGGGCTGGGATTAATTAAAGACAGCCCAGAGAGGGCTAGAGAAACACCACCAGTGGGGTACGGAGATAGACCCTGGCGGAGTGTATACCCCAGAAGGGGTTTGTTCTGGTTCACATGCAGATAGTGTGAGAGACTGGGTCAGAGGGCTGAGTCACTGGAAAAACTGCCTAAGAACCACTGAAAGGGTCACCAAAACTGAAAGGACACAGACACCTCAACCAGAAGGGGGTGTTTGCAAGAGGTGGGTGATGACCCCATTACATCAAGACTATTAAAGGACATTTTGCCTACTGCCTTAATTCTTTTTCTTATAGTGCAAGTGGATCTGTTTCCAGCTACCCAGTGCATTGTTAGTGGGTTGTTTTTTGTTTTTTTTAAACTTAGATGGCCCAAAATGGGTGGTGGTTTTGTTTTTTGTTTAAGCATAGCTTAATGTTGGGGGGGAGGTTGTTTATTTTAAATTGAGGGACAGATTTTTTGCTGTCATTTTGTTAGCCATGTCTGATCATGAGATGTAGTCAGCTTTAAAGAACTTTAAGGTCTGTGATATAAATGTGCCTTTCTGATAAACATGATTAATATATGAAGTGTTTAGGGGAGAAGTATTCTCCCCATAATTGAATTTTCCCCATATTTGTTTAGGCACCTTAAAGTATAGTGTCCTTTTAACTTTTGTAGCTATCCATCTTTGTTCAAAAGCATTGGCACAAAATAAAAAATACATTACTAAATCATGTTATGAAATTATTACATAATAAAGTTATTTCATCTGTTAGCATTCCACTTTGTAAAACACAGTATGATGATGTTTTCAGATAACCAACAGTTTCAGTTGAGGAATATCTGAACAATGAAGCTAAGCTAGAAAGTGATAATTTTGATGAGTTAACCAAAACACTCAGTTACCTAGTTAGTCTTTGGTTTTGGTTGGTTGGTTTTTCCCGTGGGTGTCAGGGCCTGTCCTGGAAACAGAATATTATGAAGTCAAGACTGCATTTTATTGCCACGTTTTTATGTCCATTGACTTTCAGATATTATGCACCAGTTAATTAGTTCTATAATTACACTAGTTACTAATCTACGGTTCATGGAAAAAAAATGCTGGTAAATGTTGAAGTAAGCTGGGTGTAATTCTTAAAAAGTTTACATTGCGTTGTAAGTTCTGTCACTAATACAGTATTTTGAAGTCTATAGTACTTTTGCATTTAAACAATACTTAAATAACACTGCTCTACAGCCAAAATGCTTCTGAAATAAATGTAGTCTAACTTTACTAATTCTGGGTCACTGAGAACGAAAATGATGCTTAAAATTGTTGATTGGCTCTAGTTTTCAAGTTATGCTACTGGGTCAGTATATACAACCCTTGACTTGGGAATAGCGGAGGATAAGTGAGTTATAAAGGGAAGGGATCTCAATTTAAACCAGAAATGACTAAAATACATCTTTGACTGGATCTATGAATAAATCTATGACTGGGTTTGGACAGTACTTGCTTTTTAGGCAAAACAATGAATGATGCAATCTGAAGCTGGTATTGCGTCATACATGATATGAATTGCATCATGTTATTCCTAGAAGTCATGGATGATGCAATCATAACGAAGCTTACATCACTCTGCTGAACAAATTGCCCTATATCAGCTCTAGAAATCATACAGTGTAGTGCTCTCTTATTTGTCAGTGTTTGATTTTGCAAAGGGACACATTTCTGTTTAGCCAAAGTGAGCAGAGATGCCTCGTACTTGTGTGAACAGTGCAGATAACTTCTGCTATGTTTGTGGTGAAGTGACTTTTGCATTACAAAAGCGCAGTATAACCACTATGGTTAAGAAAGCCTATCACCTTTATTCTGGCTGCAAAATTGGAGATCAGGACAAGAGGTGGGCCCCACACATATGCTGCAACACTTGTGCAACAAATCTTCGCCAGTGGTTGAACAGGAAAAGGAAATCTATGCCTTTTGGAGTGCCAATGATTTGGAGAGAGCCAACAGATCATACCAGCAATTGTTACTTCTGCATGGTGCCTCCAGTTGGGAAAGGTGTGTCAAAGAAGAAAAAGTGGACTGTGCATTATCCAAACATTCCATCAGCTATACGCCCAGTACCCCACGGAGAAGGACTGCCGGTTCCTGATGCACCAGAATCATTCTCACTTGAGTCAGACGAGGAAGAGGAAGAGGATGAAACTTCTGGTCCTGAACCATCAATGTGACAGGACCCACATTTTCTCCCATCCTCCTCCTCTGAACCACACCTCATTACACAAGGTGAACTGAATGACCTTGTCAGGGATTTGGAACTACCCAAGAGTAAGACAGAGCTGTTGGGCTCCAGACTACAGCAGTGGAATCTCCTGGCAGGTGATGTTAGGGTTTCCATGTTCCGTGACCGTCAAAAGGATCTTGTCCCATTCTTCTTCATGGAAGGTGATCTTGTAGCCTGCAACAACATCGATGGTGTGATGGCAGCCCTCAACATCGTTCACGATCCAGATGAGTGGAGACTGTTCATTGATTCATCTAAGACGAGTCTTAAAGCTGTTTTACTGCATAATGGCAATGTTTTGCCATCAATTCCAGTTGGTCATGCAGTCCATAGGAAGGAAACCTATGACAACATGAAACAACTTTTGAGGTGCATAAACTATGACCAACATCAATGGCAGCTTTGTGGCAATTTGAAGGTTCTTGCTCTCTTGCTTGGTCTGCAGACTGGATACACAAAGTACTGCTGTTTTCTCTGCGAATGGGATAGTCGTGCAAGAGATTCCCACTACATCAAGAAAGATTGGCCACTCCGACAGTCATTGGAGCCTGGGAGGAAAAGTGTTCAGCATCCACCACTTGTTGAATCAAGGAAGATTTTGTTACCACCCTTACACATCAAGCTGGGTCTGATGAAGAACTTTGTCAAGGCCATTGACAAAACACAAGCAGCTTTCAAGTACCTCCGTGGAAAATTTCCAAGGTTAAGTGAAGCTAAGATAAAGGAAGGTGTCTTTGTTGGTCCTCAGATTCGTGAACTTCTTCGAGATGATGCATTTGGCCATGCACTGCGTGGCAAGGAAAAGACAGCATGGAAAGCCTTCCAGTTAGTGGCAATAAATTTTCTCGGAAACAACAAGGCAGACAACTACAGGTTGTTGGTGGAAAACCTCCTCAAGGCATACAAAAGCCTTGGTTGCAACATGTCACTAAAGATACATTTTTTGCACTCTCATCTAGATTTTTTTCCACTGAACTGCGGAGCAGTGAGCGACGAGCACGGCGAGCGATTTCACCAGGACATTGCAACAATGGAGAAACGCTATCAGGGCAAATGGAGCCCATCAATGCTTGCAGACTATTGCTGGACAGTGACAAGAGATGCTCCATTTAATGAATACAAGAGACAAGCCAAGAAGCACCGAGTAGACACTGAATAGGACTAAACTACGTACATAATAGTTTTTTGCCTTTTGTTTCATAATAAATTTTAGTTAGATGACCCTTTTGCTGATTTTTAAAGTGTTACATAAACAGGACAGGTGAAATATTATCATGTAAAGCAACCATAAACACATGAAAAGACCTAGGTTTACAATTTATGATTAAAACTCTACTATCTACACAATATACATAGACATAAAATGTAAAAACTTAAATATCTTAGAAACAGTAGCCAATGAGTTGTTTTAATTGTCATATCTGAATTCAGCACATCAAAATACATAATAAATAGCACATTTTATCTCTGAAGCAGACAACTTCTCAAAAATTGTAGACCAGTGAATTGTTTGGCTAAATTGAATTCAGCTGCTGGTAGTATGGTTAGTTTCATTCATTCTTGAGAGAACTTTAGGTGGATTTGGTGATTTAGAGGGACAATTTTCTGACAAATTTCTGTAATGAATCAATACCGCAGCATGATTCCATGGGCAGTCTTTCAGATACACTGAAAAATGAGGGTCCTGATCACGTGTCATCAATGAAGATTTCAAGACATTTTTTACCAGAGCCAGGGTTATTATTTAATCTCCTTTTTGGCAAGATTTAAACATGAGTAACTTCTTATGTCAAGCTAAATTCCCATTTACTTTAAACAGATCAAGTTGCTCTTTTCCTCCTAAAACTTATTGTGTAGTTCTTACTTGTTTAGGATTGGCTCTGTATTTCAGAGCTAGATAAGTTATCTATTTTTATAAAAGATTCTGCAAATCATTTTAGAAATCTTTTGCATGAGAGGCATTATGTAAATGTAATGTGTAACATAGTATTGATTTTTTGTAGCAAAGGTTTAGTAATTTTAGTATTGTGTCAAAAGAGGGGGAATTCACTTGATTTGTTTAACTGCTTTTAAATATACTCTCCTAGAATAGAAATGGGGGAGATGGGGGGGGAAGGGGGGAGAGAATTGAAAATAAATCAATATTCTGAGATTTATATATATATATATTTTTTTTCTGTCATTGTTTAGACAGTGGAACCAACAGGAAAGCGTTTCTTGCTTGCAGTTGATGTCAGTGGTTCCATGACACAAAGAGTTTTGGGCAGTGTGCTCAGTGCTAGTACAGTTGCTGCAGCAATGTGTATGGTAAGAAATGGATCTTTTCTTGTAGCCGTCCAGAATTCTTTAGGCTTGATTATTAAGAACAGTGAGTCAGTATTGTACTGCTCTTCTGGCACAAAGATGCCTTCAAGATGCCACTAGAGGATTCCTTAAGCATGGTGGAAATCTGTGAGTGGCATAGGGCCACGTAAAGTAGCTTCTGTTCCAACCCCCTCCTGGCTTCTGGCATAGAAGATATGGCCAGGACACCCTTATGCATGGTTGCTAGAAAGGCCCCTGGAGACTGTTGGTAACCAGAATCAATAAGAGCAGCCTAAAAACTAGGCTGGTACCCAGCATATATTAGCGGAGTCTTCAGGCTGCTTTTGTCTTAAAATCACTTTCCTTGCAGCACAATGCAGACTGAATTGAAAGTGATTTGCGGAAATATTTATATATGAATCCATCTCATCAAGCCATGCTTTGAGGAATGTATTCACACATATGGAATGTTAATTTAGAAAGGATGATAATATTTTAAATGGTGAGGAAAATACATACTTTTTTTTTCCTTTTTAGGTTTTAAAATTACTTTGCTGGAGATTAATAATTAAGAAAAATACTCCAGTGCACTTTTCAAATAGCAGTCAATTTGTTTTTAAAACTTTAAACTTTAAAATGAAATTACTTGTGCTTTTTAAATTTCAGGAATATAGAAAAATAGAAATGTACCATGTTCAAAATGCAGTCAGTTTCCTATAACAGAAAGGAAAGAGAGAGAGCACAGAAAAAATGCAAACTTTTTAACTAGAAACTAAAAATTAAGGGTTTTTTTGTTATAGTGATTAGGTCCATTAGTTCATCTTGGATTGCTGCAATATTTACAGGTTTCAGAGTAGCAGCCGTGTTAGTCTGTATCCGCAAAAAGAACAAGAGTACTTGTGGCACCTTAGAGACTAACAAATTTATTTCAGCATAAGCTTTCGTGAGCTACAGCTCACTTTTTCGGATGCATAGAATGGAACATACAGACAATATCTCCTGTCTGTGTGTTCCATTCTATGCATCCGAAGAAGTGAGCTGTAGCTCACGAAAGCTTATGCTGAAATAAATTTGTTAGTCTCTAAGGTGCCACAAGTACTCCTGTTCTGTTCTTTTTGTAATATTTAGGCACTCTAGGATAACAGTGAAAATTAAGGGTTGAGTTGAAACATTAACTTCACTTTTTTTGCAGTCAGTCATATCTGTATTATTTTAATTTGGTGCTTTGTGTTTTCAGTAGAAAATACGTTGAATTATCAAAAACAAACTAACTGCAGATAATTACAAAGTGATATAATTAAAATACGTGATCTAATTCCCTGAAACCTTATTTTTCTCCCAGGTTGTTGCACGCACAGAGAAAGATTCCAATATTGTTGCCTTTTCAGATGAAATAGTCCCCTGTCCAGTGACGAAAGACATGACATTACCTCAAGTATTACTGAAAATGTCTGAAGTATGTGAACACTTTTAGTTTTGTTGTACTGTAGTTACTGTATAATTCAAATTATGTCTTAATTTTTGGCAATAAATTTATCAGAGTGTTAATATTTTCATTCTAATTTGTGCTTTCTAATTAATCCCTAGTAGTGAATTTATTCTACATTTTAGTAAAATACTCTTCTTGTTTTTCTTAATATACCTGATTTCTACTGAAAAGCTATGTCAAGCAAATCATATTACTTTACTATCTGAATAGTTCAACACTTCATTTTAAAGAAGTGGTATTGGCACATAGTCTCATAAATTTAAAAAATAGATGAGAACAATAAATTCTGTAAGGCAAAATGGTGTATTTTTTTTGTAATATTACCAAAAAAGCTTCTGCATATAGTACATAAAGTACTTTACATTTTCAAAGCAACTGTATAAACAATCATCTTTATATCTTCAATTCTGTATAGTCACTGCAATGTTCTAATTCATATTTTTCAGTACTGTTAACTTGTGCTTTACAACAGCATGTGCCATAAAATTTATCAGTTTCTGGGAAATAAACTCCTCTGGTGATGTATCCAAAGCCCATTGCAGTTGGATAAGACTCCAGTTGATATCAGTGGTTCGGTTAGCCTCAAATTACAGTATTGAGTAAAAAAGGCCAAAATTCAGGCCCTAGTCCTACAATTTGATGAGAATAGGTAGACTTGTGCACCCATGTGGAACTCCACTGATTTCAGCAGACATGCATGTTGCATTGCAGGATGGGACCTGCTGAATTAGTCATCACAACTAAGGGCTGGTCTACACCGGGGCGGGGAAATGGATCTCAGATACGCAACTTCAGCTATGAGAATAGCGTAGCTGAAGTCGACGTATCTTAGATCGTCTTAGAATCACCCAGTATCTTTCAACAAAACACTTCAGGTTTGATAAATCTGCATTTTCTAACAAAACCCTGTATCTCTGAAATATTTTCAACCAGCTCTATAAATAAACATCATTTTAAATATATTTTGATACATTTTATGTTCAATGTTTCTAATGCAATTAATGTCAAAGAGTAACCCATTGAATGCTACATTGTAGATAGAAGTAGGAAAGCTGTTAACTTTCTCATGTCCTCCTTTGTACTATCCAATTCAGGGCCACATTGCTCTTGGATAGTTAATCATAGCTGTTAATATGAAAGGATAATATTTATAAGATATCACTGTAATACTTCCAGAATTTTATGGTGAAGTGCCCTATACAGTTCTTAATAATATTCTTATGTATTTTTAGATTCCAATGGGTGACACTGATTGTTCTCTTCCAATGATATGGGCTCAAAAAACACACACAGCAGCTGATGTCTTTATTGTGTTCACTGATGATGAGACCTTTGCTGGAGATATTCATCCTGCAGTTGCTCTGAAGGAATACAGGGAGGTAAATAACCTTCTGATAATACAGTATCATTCTCCTCTCATACAATAATGGAAAAAATATTAAATTGTTCAGAAATTTGTTTTGGAGACGTAAGCATTTGTGGTTTAATGCAATAAATGTATGCTTTTGTAGTATAGAAAAAAGGTTTATTTTTGGAATCTTTGTACACTCAGGGAGAAAT
The DNA here is from genome assembly GCF_020497125.1 of Mauremys mutica. NCBI lineage: Eukaryota > Metazoa > Chordata > Testudines > Geoemydidae > Mauremys > Mauremys mutica. Next base: position 48,495,447 of record NC_059079.1, on the reverse strand, counting down.
GAATGGCATTAGTTTGCAGATAAATCTTGGAACAAAAACAGGAATTTTCAGATAAAAATTTGTCATTAATTATTGGCCTAATATTTAAATCCTGTGTTTAAGTTTCTGTAACAGAATTTTATATACTTAGTGCTTAGTGAATTTTTGAACTTTTCTCTTGGATATATGATTGGTAAATCAGTGAAATTCTACTTGTACAAAAAAAAGTGAAGTTCTGATATCCCTCAGTGCTTTGTGATAGAGTTGTTTTCAGTAATGAAGTAAAAACTTGTATAGAAATAGCTGCCAGTATAAGGTTATGGGAGCCTGCAAAGAAGGCAGATCAACAGGAGTGAAAAAACCACTCAAAGCAGAGCTTATGTTGCTTATTATCCTTTCCAGGAGGAAAGCTACTGAAGTTACTAGCTCTGCAGGGCCTCCGGTAGCTTTTCTTGTGCTGATCATGTAAGCTCTGTAGACTTTCTCCCTATAAGTCGATTTGAAATGAAACTTCACTGATAATGAAGTCAAACTGCACATTTTGAATCAACTTTTTTATTTGCAGTTTTTTTTAACTAGAAACTAAAAATTAGACCTCAGAGTTCTTCACAAACACTAAAGACTTAGTTAATCACCACAGCACTCTTGTGAGGTAGGTAAGTGTTACCTCTGTTCTGCAGTTGGGTAAAATTGAGGCAGAGATGTTGAATGACTAGGCCAAAGGTCACCAAGAAGTCTGTGGCAGAGCTGAGACCTGATCTGACTGCAAGAGCAATGCTTTATCCATAAATGCAGCTGTTCCTCCTATTAGATGATTGGATGGCCATTACTGTCAAGAGTCATCATATGAAATGTAGTCCATAGAAAATTTAAATGTTTCCATTTGAATAGTCTGTGCTGAAAAATGGGTTAACTGTGTATTCCTGTCCCTAGGCTTTGGCGGTGTATAAAAGCAACTAATTGCATTTATTTCATTTTCACATAAATCAAACTGAGACACTTATTTTGGTTAAAAAGAAAATATTAAAAGCTAGATTTTGCAATCCTTACTCATGAAATCTCCTGCTGCCATCATCACTGCATCAGTGCACTATGGAGTACCTAAGTAAGGACTGCAGGATTAGGCCCCAGATGATTTATAAATTGTTGTGTGTATATTCTGGTGTACTGAAAATGCTTTATTTGCTTTCCTTCCTACTTCTAGAAAATGGGTATTCCATCTAAACTGATCGTTTGTGGAATGGTATCAAATGGCTTTACCATAGCAGACCCAGATGATAGAGGCATGTTGGATATATGTGGCTTTGACGCAGGAGCTCTAGATGTCATTCGCAACTTCACTTTGGATTTGATTTAATCTGTGAGCACCTGCTATTCACAGTGGGTCCATAGCTGGCAAGAGACTCTGCCCTGAGAACTCCCAGCCAAATGTACACGTGATGCACATATCAGAATGATACCTTTTTGTAAAGGGAAAAGCAGATGAGATATTACTTTTGTTGTTGTTGTTGCACATAGTTTAAAAATAACAATGGGAAAGCCTTCTAAATGTTGCTACACAGTTTATGATTTAATTTCATTCATAATAGTTGAATATTACTAAGGTTTTCTGTCACTGTACAATGCCTTTGTCTTCAATAATAAATCGATTAATTACTTCTGGTATTGGGAGTGGGGGCAGGAAAGGGAAATGGTGTTAATGTTTTTAAATAGTGTCAGTTTAACAGCAGTTTACTCAAGGTTTGTTTTTGTTTTTTAATCTTTGTATTTGAAAAGAATAAGATTCAACCATTTCCATTGTTCAGTTTCAAATCTATAAAAGAGAAATTATTTTCTGGAGTGCACTAGACCATGTAACTGTGATGGAGTGTAAAAGTTGTCAAATTTTATACTGACAAAGTGAAAGTGGAAATATGTGATTAAATTGTGATAATCAGACTTTTTCTGAACAGATAACTATCTGGATCTTCTAAAATAAAATATGTAACTTTTTTGGTAAATTGAAAGGCAGTTTTTGTACACTGCAATTTCAGCAGCACTATTGTAGAATTTGTATGCTTTTAAGAAATCTGTACAAACTCTTTTTAGCAAAAGAAAGGATCCCTGAAGTCATAAAATGAAGTCCCATCCTTCAAAGTAATAGCTTGCTGAGGTTTCAAGTGCTTTTTTGATGAGGAAGATTAACAAATGCATCTGAATTAGTCTAACTCTTAAGTTTTGGTCATCATATAAAAAAAAAAGCTCTTAATTTCTGTATTATCTGCTCATTCTTTTGAAGAAATCTTATCCTCCTAAAAAGCAGAGCACTTTATGGCATTTAATCTGCTTAAAGATTAACTTTATTTCTCTGATTTTTAAAAATAAATTAAATCCAGTCTATTTTCAAAACTACTTCCACTTCATAGTGACATTCTTACAGTGATCTTTCTGCATTATACAGCTGCCCTCTTCATACTCAAAATCTTACTTGTTTAGCAATGTATTGGAAATGAGAGTTTTAATCTTCTGTATGACAATAAAGACAGAAGAGGGCAAAAGGCATAGGGGAGAAAGTTATATCTACAGATAACTTCTTGTCTCTGTTTTAGAGCAGGAATTAATAGTAATGTGTTTATATAATATCTAAAGGTCTTTTCAAAATGTCACAGATTAAGAACACAAGTTTTATCTTTAAGGTTTTTAGTAATACTTTACATCTTTCCCTAAATTGTATGCATGTGGCTGTCAGAGTCCTGCTTAGGGTGACCAGACAGCCAACGTGAATAATCGGGATGGGGGTGGGGATAATAGGAGCCTATATAAGAAAAAGACCCAAAAATCAGAACTGTCCCTATAAAATCAGGACATCTGGTCACCCTAGTTCTGCTGTCTGTGATTATTTTAAAAGAGTAATTTGGTGTTTGATGGAAAAAGATTGTAGTTATAAAATAAGCTAATTTATAGTAAATAATACATGACACTTCTGTTTCTATGCTGAAAATATGCTTTGAGATGTAAAGCAGGTGTTCACATTTGAACAATGGATAAACTCTTGATATCTCATTATTCAATATGTTTAAAGTATAAAGAAAATAAGTTCAAGTTAGTGTTTGTAGGATGGAGATTTTAGACTCTGATAATGTTTAAAATATCAGATGGGTGATGGCATGCCCCAGGCTTACTGCCTCAGTTAGTCAGACTAATGTCCAAGGTGTCATACTACCCATTTATGCCCTACTTCAAGGATTAATCAGAATAGTGAAGAATCCCACTCTGTCATGAATTTTACACGGATAGCACTTAAGCTGTTTTTTAAAACTATGTCATTTGAAGAACTGGTGGTAACGGAGTAGTGCCTTTCAGTCAAAGTGAATGGAACTTCTTGCAGTTAATCGTTGGTAAGTGATAGTGCAGTAGTAGAATAAAGTTTTCAAAATGTGAGGCTACTGATGTTTTTTTTCAGGTGATAATATCCAGAAGCAACTCCATTGCTTTCTTTGTAAAAGGAATTTCAAGAGGCAGCACCCCCATCTTGTTTTTTTCCTTGTAACCTATCCTTTTGGAGTGAGAAATTCCCTGACATTTTCAAGCTTCCTGCAAAAGAGGTATAGAGAACATGGGGAATATACTCGATCAAGACGTGGGTTAGTTATTTCAAATAAAGGCACTGGTGGGTTTTTGTTTTGTTTTTTTAAATATAGTAATTTTTTCTAAATCACACAATAGTTGAACATTTAATAAAATGTTTACTGCTGAGCCAGAAATGTCAATGAAAACTGGGTAGGTGTTGTAAGTACAGTTTCTTATTAGGAAGTAATAAGAGTCTAATGTTTTTAATATAAATAGTACATGGATTGGAAAATTAGGAAGGTGTATACTTAGAAAATGTGAAATGACCTTATGCAATTTTGCACAAACCTATGATAATTAAAAGGATTTGATTGGACTAATGACCGTACTAACAGATTAACAGTGGAGAATTACACTAATACTGAATCACTGAAATAAGCCCAGTTGAAAACCTAAATCCTTGAACTAGATAAGCAGAGTGAAGGTAAACATTCAGTACAGTCAATAGGACATTAAGTACATCTGTTAGAGTTGTGTACCACTTCTAGTCGTATCCTCTCCATTATTGAAAAGATGGAGTATGGAATATGCTCCTAAGTACTTATACTAATAGGGTATAATTTTACATTCTGACTGGTTTTGTTTGTACTGATAGGACTATATTGTCCCCTATGTGGGCTGCCTCCCCAAATGTTTCCATTGGTGGATGAGTAGGGTTTGTGCCTTCCTTCCATGGAAGTGGTAGAGAGAAGAGTCCTTTTCCCCCCAATAGCAGAATGATTGAGATTTTCAAAGGCCTTAACTCTGGCAGGAGCTGGGAGGCAATACAGAGGGGCTGTTGTCACCTACACCTCCCCTTGAAGGTTTCTAGAGTACAGAGAGGGACAGCTGAAAGTTTAACACTGACAAGGTCGGTATTCGCGTACATGCTGAAGTCCCGCAAGTCTGGAAGACATGTTGCCACTCACCTCATTCTCTTTTAGCATATGGTTCTGAACCCTAAGGTTGGAAGCATAGAGCATAACATGACTGCTATTGTTGTTACGTTCTTTAGTCTTAAATCCAGTAATCAAACAGTTTCTAGTCTGCAGAATGAATAGGTCAAGATAATTTACAAATTGGAGTGTGGATGTGTGTGTGGGTAAGAACTAGACTAATAGTTACAGTAACATTAAAAAAAATAAAATGTGTGAACTAAAAGTGTAATTGCCAAGCTTTATTTAGAATTTAATTATTTATGGTAAATATACTGAATTACCTTTTCACCAAAGAGGAGAGATGATCTTATCAAGTTAATATTGTTGTTTGCATTGGTGGAACACTTTGTTTCCATTTGGCTCTAGACAAAATACAATCAGATATAATTGTGCACTAAGATTTATTACAGAAAGGGGAAATTTAAGAGCTAGTTTGAAATTAAGTTGTTTTTCAAAGCGAATATGTCCAAAAGTCCAGTTAGGGGTGTGATTTGATTTCCTGATACCTGCCTGAATAAAGAGGCTTTCAAATCAATTTACATTTCACTAGAAACCCACATGCTAGTCCTAGATTTTCATTAGAATTATTGATAGCTACAGAATATATATGTGGTTTGTTTAAAGAATGAAAAACACTTAGTAATAGCTGGGTTTGTAATAGAAAGTGCTGCTGTGCAAGAGCCTAATGGGGTTTGGAAGCATTTCAAAAATATCTAACATTATCCTAACACCTGAGAATAACACCTAACTATTGTGTATATTTAAGGGTGTAATGGTGACAGGCTTGAGCTTTGAGAAAGAAATGGCGGGTGGAGAGAACTGGAAGCATAATATGTAAGTAAAATACAGAAAGGGTGATCAAGTGCTCATGAATTTTATACACCAAGAGCTTGCCTCAAAGAAGTGAGAGGATACGTTTTTGATCAGAGCAGTGACAAGTGAGCCCAAACTGTAGACCCATTGACTCTTCCCCAAAAATCATGTTCATCTATGTGTCTGGTAGTTTTGTTCTTTACTAATACTATAGGTTCAATTAATTTGCCTGGTACTGAAACTGGCTTACTGGCCTGTAATTTCCAGGATCTCCTCTGGAGCCTTTTTAATTGGCACCATATTAGCTCTCTTCCAGTCATCTGGTATGGAAGCTGATTTGAGTGATGGCTTACATACCACAATTAGTAGTTCTGCAATTTCATATTTGAGTTCCTTCAGAACTCTTCGGTGAATATCATCTGATCTTGGTGACTTATTACTGTTTATCAATTTGTTCCAAAACCTCGTCCATTGACACCTCAATATAGGACAGTTCCTCAGATTTGTCACTTAAAAAGAATGACTCAGGTGTGGGAAGTCTCCCTCTCATCTTGGGCAGTGAAGACCAATGCAAAAAATTCATTTAGCTTCTCCACAATGGCCTTTTCTTTCTTGAGTGCTGCTTTAGCACCTTGATTGTCCAGTGGCCCCACTGATTGTTTGGCAGGCTTCCTGCTTCTGATGCACTTAAAGATGATGATAGTTTGAGTCTTTTGCTAGTTGCTCTTCAAAATCAGAGAGAACGTAAGACTGATCGGGGCGATGTTCCTGCTCAGACAGCTGCAAGAACCTCACCACTGCACATGCTACAGGCAGTTGGAGAGCTCAGGAGAAGCCTTAGCAGCACCAGCAGCTCTGTGGAGGATTGGAGAACTGATGCAAATAAAATAATGCTGGCTTTGTGAAGTACATCTTAGGTACAGGGTTTAGTAAGTTGTATGTGGCTACGTGCCTCCTTTTGATTTGCAGAGCTTAACTAAACATCTAGGTAAGGTGGATATATATCAACATAAGAAACTAGGAGAGAGGAAAAACTTGAATATAAATTTTTTTATTTAAAAAACACTGAAAAGTTGTTTAAAAATGGAAATACATATTTAAGGTACATACTTTTCCCTTTTCCCTCAGACAATCTTAATCATGATCTGCAAAGAATAATAAATTGGTCTTGGGTTCTTTTTATGATATATAAAGGCAGGATTTTGTCACCAACCTTTTGCTTGACTTAGTTTAGCTTTAGTAATTAGGGGGGGTCCCATCCTCGTAGAACGTGTGGTGATGGAAGAATATATGAAACATGAGATTGAGACTGGAAGTGGAGCAATTAAGAGGGGAAGGGATTTTGTGTCTGTTTAGAACTTTAGCTAAACCCTATTTAATTCCAATGCTTAATTGACAGAGAGAAAAAAGGATGTCTTGGTTAAAAATCTGACAGTGCCTTGAATTAAAGGCCTCCTAAAGTGCTAGGGAAAGCTTGTGGGGATCAGAGTATCGATACTGTTTCACAACAAAGCCAAGGAAGACTAAACTTGACACACCTAATATTTCTTTTTTTTTTTAAAGGAATCCTTTATGATTAACTGCTCCTCCCTCCATGCCAATTTAGCACCAAGCTTTAAGATATCAGTCTTACAGTTGCTAGCTATCTACGTAACAAGACAGATATGCATGATAGTAGTAACCAAGGAAGGTTTTAAAAAAAAATGCTGTCTTTCCTGCAACAGCTGTGCAGTTTTATATTAAGATGAAGCTTTAAGAGTATCTCAAGCTGTGTCTTTTACACTGCTGCAACGTAACTGCTGGTGTATAAGATGCTGGGATGAGTCTGTCACACTGCAGCAGGGAAATGTTCAGAACCATACATTTGAGGGGGAAGTGGGTTGACAAATGAAGCACTGAAAGGGAAAGGAAGGAAGCATGGCAGAAATACGGTATATTTACTCTAATTAGCTGTTACATAGTGCTTGTTACCCAAAGATCTCAAAGCTCCTTACAGAGAAAAGTAAATATAACTGTCCCTGTTTTACAGATGAGTTGAGAGGTGAAGTGATTTGCCTAATGTCACACACTTAAGTGGCACAGCCAAAAATAAAGCAAGGGTGAGTCCCAGTTCAGTGTCTTATATCAAAGACTGCATTGTGACCAACTGTTCAACTCAGAAAATTCCTTTTTGGCCATCTATCTGCCCTTTTTAACAGTATAGCGTCTTATAGTGTCCTAGCTATTAGTATAGAATTTGCAATGTTTGACCTATAATATTGTGCATAGGGACTACATAGCTTCCCAGGCTGTTTTTATTATTCATATGCTCTGAAAGCCTCTCTTCTGCAAGTAAGTTTTGATATGGCATAAAAGTTATGTGAGCCATGCATTTACCCGATTAGTGTGCACATTGAACTGCAGGAGCTCTGACAACCTAATAGCGGTGCCTTTACCACGTGTTAGTGGTATTAACACTAGTTAAATTACTGTATTTGTATCACTCCAACAGTATCCTGCCAAAACTTAACTCATGACTTAAAACCTACTTGCAACTGATGCGTGAAGCTTTCCCTGGCACTTCAAGAAGCTAAGCCATCTGTTTTCAGATTTTTTTTTTTAAGTTTCTAGCCCATATGATTGTGAGGTAGACTTGAATAAACTGAAGCAATGTTGTCTTCCTGACTAAAGACAGATAGTTTCAATCCCTCTGGGACTGCTCAAAGAGCTTCCAAGCAGCAAAGTAATAGCTCTCTAGACAGCTGGCATGCTGGTACTCAGAATCTGGTGGGAGAATGGAAGAAATGAAAAGCTAGGGGCAGCATATGTGGCACCTGAGCTGTTGTCTCAGGGCCAGAGGTAGATCTCCCCAAAGTTGCATGACAACTTTAAGCAGTAAGTAAATAACAGTGAGATATGTCAGGGCCTGAAAAAGTTCCGTGGAAAGCAATTGCCCCCTCCTCCCCGCAACAAAGCTGCTTATTTCAAAGTTACACAAAGGAACTGTGAAGTCAGTATGTAACTTATATTTTTAAAAGTACATATATATTGCATATGGACAATTGAACACAGATGGACATTTAACTTAAATCATATTTCTATATGAAATCTCCTTACTATAGTTACATAGAATCATAGATTTTAAGGTCAGAAGGGACCATTATGATCATTTAGTCTGACCTCCTGCACAATGCAGGCCACAGAATCTCACCCACCCACTCCTGTATCAAACCTGTGTCTGAGCCATTGAAGTCCTCAAATCATGGTTTAAAGACTTCAAAGTGCAGAGAACCTTCCAGCAAGTGACCCATGCCCCATGCTGCAGAGGAAGGCGAAAAACCCCCAGGACTTCTGCCAATCTGCCCTGGAGGAAAATTCCTTCCTGACCCCAAATATGGCGATCAGCTAAATCCTGAGCACGTGGGCAAGACTCACCAGCCAGACACCAAGGAAAGAATTATCTGTAGTAACTCAGATCTTACCCCATCTAACATCTCATCACAAGCCATTGGGCATATTTACCACTAGTAGTCAAAGATGAAGTAATTGCCAAAATTAGGCTATCCTATTATACCATCCCCTCAATTTATCAAGTTTAGTCTTGAAGCCAGATATGTCTTTTGCCCCTACTACTCCCCTTGGGAGGCTGTTCCAGAACTTTACTTCTCTGATGGTTAGAAACCTTCATCAAATTTCAAGTCTAAACTTCCTGATAGCCAGTTTATATCCATTTGTTCTTGTGTCCACATTGGTACTGAGCTTAAATAGTTCCTCTCTTCCTGGTATTTATCCCTCTGATATATTTAGAGAGAGCAATCATATCTCCCCTCAGCCTTCTTTTGGTTAGGCTAAACAAGCCAAGCAATTTGAGTCTCCTTTCATAAGCCTGGTTTTCCATTCCTCGGATCATCCTAGTAGCCCGTCTCTGAACCTGTTCCAGTTTGAATTCATCCTTCTTAAACATAGGAGACCAGAACTGCACACAGTATTCTAGATGAGGTCTCACCGGTGCCTTGTATAGCGGTACTAACACCTCCTTACATGTAACATTACAGTGCCTGAACTATTAGACAAAAGCTTTATTTACCTTATATATCTGTATATAGTCAGATTCACTATTACCATGTATGTTGGACCTTCACCACATTTAAAAACAACTAAACTACTAAAATTGGCAGGAGAGGCAGCAGCAGGTGTAGTACCTGAAACTACTTAACTACATTATTGAAACAGAACAGACTGGTTGTTAAGTGTCTCAAAGTGATTAGAACTTAGCATGTTTAAAAAAATAAAAAAAGTTTCCAACTGTTACTTGAGAGTATATACAGAACTGTAAGAAAAACTCAACTACTGTAGCTTACCATGATACTGCCTTTAATAATATAACTTTTACATTTGCAGAAATGTAATTAAAATCTCTGTAACTGCAGACTTCATATGAATAAAAGACATTAAGTGGTTCTTTTTAGTGTCTTCAGTGTACATAATTTGACAAAGAGATGAATCAATCTTTAGCACTGATGTGATTTTATAGGAAACACTAAATTGCACTGTCATTTTTTGTTCCAACACAATGACAGTAAAATTAGCTAGAAAGTATAGCAAACCAACTCACATTACAATCAATAGGATACTACAATGTTTTGAAGGTGATAAGCAGTGCAAGTTTTCACTAGTTGTTTGTCACCTATTTCACAGAACCTCATGTAGCACTTTTTAACATATTTAAAACATGTTGTCCTTTATGTCTCCAAAGCACTGTAACAAAAATAGTAACTAATCCACACAAAAGCTCTGTGAGGTAGGTAATGGTTTTTACTTCCATTTTATGAACGGTGAAGCTGAGGAAGGGAGAGTTTAACTATTGCCCAAGGCCGTAATGTCTGTGTTAGATAAATGATTTCAAATTGATGAATTATTCGCTCCAAACCCTAGTTAGTTTAGTAGACCATGCTGCACACGTAGGCCTAAATTTTCAAGTTTGGGTGCTTAACAATTGGCACCTAAATTCATAGTTAGGCTGCCAAATAAATGGCCTAATATTAGACCTTGTGGGTTCTCAGCACCTCTGAAAGTCAGGCCATTTATTTAGAGGCCTAAAGATGGATTTTAAATACCTAACATCTAGACTAGGGGCACTTTTTAAAGTGAGGCTAAGGTAGGCTACATGGCAGATCAGAATGTTTTGCTCTTCTCATTTGACATTGATGAACTAATGGAAGCAGCTTGCCTTCCTGGTGAAGCCTTTGAGTATCTGTAGCACCTCCGATGAAAGCCCCATTAATAAACACTCTTGGAACCTGTTAAGTATATGAAAATTACATTAGTTATTTTGTTGGAGGTAGGCTAAAAACCAAGTGTGGTCATGCATGCTGCCGCACTGCCATATAAATGTAGGAATGCTAAGCTTTTACATACTTGCTATTTGATGCACCATATTAATGGACAGTCTTACATTTCCATAATAACGTTCTATAAAAGGGGTCCTGAGATGCTTTATATTAAACAGAGGCATCACTGCACCTTCTCCTTAAAAGTAATATGTACTATTTGCATATAGGTTTAGAACATGCAGTGAAAAAACACTTGATTCAAATGAAGTTACAGGGAATTGTTACAAAGGCAGAATGTAATTCCCAAAGGTGCCAGGATACTGGGGCTAACACTTCTACCCAAGCAAAAAGTATCCCTGATGGATTTCAGTTTTGTGTCTTTGATGTGACCTTTGTGTAAAGTCTCATCTGAAAGACAGCAGGATCAGCAGTACAGTAACTATCATGACTCTCGAGTGGTACGTCAGCACCAGGAGGAATGTGAGATACCTTACAGAAGCTTTGCTACGGCTTCCTCAAACACCTTGTGTTTTACTTAGGAGCTCATATAAAGGTTCAACGCAGCTAGCATGCAAGATCTGATGAGGTCACAATTGGTGGACTATTGTTTCAGTGAATTAGCCCCCCTCTATTTTAGTTACTACATCTGAAAAGATGTACTCACCGTCCTGCCACCAGTCATTTGATGAAGAATGTCTTGAAACTGGCTTCCATTTTCATACATGTCTAGTTCTATTGCTGTGTAATTTACATTCATATCCTGGAACAGTTTCTTTGCCATTTTGCAGTAGCCACACGTTGTTTTAGAGAAAATCACTACACAGTTGTCCGAAATGGTTTCCTGTATTTTTTTTTTAAAAAGGTTGAGTCAATGTATTCTGCACATGGGTACTAATTAAATGAATTAATCACATTCTTAAAGAAAGTCTTAGACAAAAGCAATATGTTTTGTCTTTTCATTGTGGTAACAAATTCCAAAAGTTATAAGTAGGTGTTTCCAGTGGGGTCCCGCAAGGATTAGTTCTTGACCCTATGCTATTTAACATTTTTTATCCATGAGTTGGAAGAAAACAAAAGATCATTACTGATTAAGTTTGCAAGAGACACAAAGATTAGGGAAGTGGTAAATAATGAAGAGGATAGATTACTGTTAAAGAGTGATCACGATCACTCTGTAAGCTGGATACAAGCAAACAATATGTGTTTTTAAATGGCCAAATGTGAAGTTTGTATCTAGAAACAAAGAATGTAGGCTATAGTTACAGTACGGGGGACCCTATCCTGGGAAGAAGAAAGTCTGAAAAGGATTGGGGTGAGGGGAGAGTCATGGTGGTGGAGGATAATCAGCTCAACACAGGCTCCGAGTGAGACACTATGGCCAAAAGGGCTAATACAATTCTTGGATGTATAATCAGGGGAATAGTGAATAGGAGTAGAGGTGTTATTTTACCTCTGTAAGGCATACATTTTAACAGCGAGGGCAATTAACCACTGAAACTATTTATCAAGGGCTGTGGTAGTTTCTCCATCACTGGATACCCTTCTAAAAGTTCAAACAAGAATTTAATTCAGGGACATTGTATGGCCTGTGTTATGCAGGAGATCAATCTAACTCAGTGGTCCCCAACGCGGTGCCCGCGGGCACCATGGTGCCCACCGGGTCATCTAAGTGCGCCTGTGTACTGGCTGGCGGACAAGCATCTGCCGAAATGCTGCCAAAAAACGGCATCATCAAGAGATGTCGCCACTGAAATGCCACCAAAAAGCGGCATCGCCGCCGAAATGCCGCTGATTTTCGGCAGCATTTCGGCGGCGACGCCTCTTGACATTGCTGCTTCTCTGTGCCATTTCGGCAGATGCTTGTCCACCAGCCAGTACACGGGCGCACTTAGATGACAGTCCTCAGTGGCTCGTCGTCCGGCGCCCGCCACCCGGAAAAGGTTGGGGACCACTGCTCTAACTGTTCACAATGGCCCCTTCTGGCCTTATAACCCATGAAGCAGGACTGGCTGGGCAAGAAGACTAGTACAGGGAGCTGGAGGGGAAACTAGGACTGGCTGGACAAGGAGAATGGGACTTGGATGACAAGCCTGAGGAGTGGAGACTGGGTAGGTGACAAGAAAGGGACCGGGATGAGAAGCCAGGAGTGTGGAAGAGAGAGGACTGGCACAGGGACAAGTTGTAGAGGATGGGTGAGAACGGGCTCCCACTTGAGCGGGGTAATGGACAGAAGAGTCTGAGACCACTATAGCACACTATCCTCCCAAACACACTCAAAAGTTAGAGGGACAGGCCACCTTAATACTGAAATTTCCTGACTTGAGTTCTTGATTTTGTAACCTTAATAACATAATAACTTTTAACATAATGTGCATGTGTAATTTTATATTGTTTGGGTGATAAAATGCACGGGTAGTCCAAGGAAAACACCTCTAAAGAGATCAGAAGACAGAATATAGACAAGGCATGATAAACCTCAGGGAACAGAACATTGTAGGGGGCTGGCATGACAGGATGGACCTTTCCAAGAATCCCCCAAAATATAACAGAGCTGTGGGTAACATGGCTGTGATAAGTCATCTAAAGGTAAAAATGATGCAGGTCTGACAGGCTGTGTAGTCAAAAGATGAATGTGGAAAAAAGGATAAAGTTCTTTCTAGAAATATAAGACTATTACTTTACTGGAGCTGAACCTGAGATATTTTCTAGCTCTCATTGCTTAATGAATTGGTTTCATTGGATTTAACCCTCCCCTCCTCCAAGACATCACCATTTAATAATGACACCAGTGGTGAACTTAACTGATTTATATGGGACACTGTGAAAGTATAAGGGTTTGCCCACATGGATTAGATTGCAGAACTGGAGTTCAAACGTATAATACATTATTTACTGGACTAAATTTACAGATCAGATTCTGTAGCCTGATGTAATAAAAAAAGCAATCCTTGTACTGATTAGAAAAAATAAAGGAAGTTAGTAAATTATGATCCCTTTTTCAAAGGCTAGAAATAATAATTCTTTCTGAATAATAAATGACCCCTTTATTTACCTGGATCTTGTTCTCAGTAGCAGCATTAGACAATCCCATTGAAGTAGATGGACTATTTCCCATTCTAAAAATAAAAATGTTAGATAGATAAAACCTCTTTTTGAAAAACAGTCATTCATTTTTATGGTTCTCAAGTTATTTTAAATATGATACTAAGGCTTTCTGTCAAAACAACTTCACTACCCCCACCCGATTTTTTACGTATCGGCAAAGTGCCCAGAACAGAGACAGTTTGACATCACAAATCCACTGGTATCCCACGATTTTGTCTCCGCAGGTTTGGCATTGCACAGCAGTCATTAGTTTGAAGTGAATTACAGAAACATTCCTTTTTAAAATGCCACCTAACAAAGGAATTAGCTACATGAATATGTTTTGCTTCTTTAATTATGCTGGTGTAATTAAAGTGGCAAACCCACCCTAGCCAGGATTCAGTTGCAGTGGTCCAAAGGTACCTGCACCGGCGAAGCTTATTCCGGTTTGCCTGCTAGAGTTTACGGGGTGTAACTTTATCCTTAACACAACGACAACACTCGCTCTCCCTCCCCCAGTTTACTATACCAGTGTAACTCTCCCAGTCCTAGGGGACCAGACCGGTAATGGTGTGGGGGGCTCTGTCCCCCGTTTGCCTTGGGCTCGGCTGATGCATCTGCCCGGATGCGGCGGCGGCGCCGCTGAGAGCGCTGGGGCAGGCAGACCCCGTGGGCGGCGGGCAGCCGGCGGCCGGCAGGCTCAGCCGGCTTGGCTCGCTCCCTGCCGGGCTAGGCGTGCCCAGCACAGGGGCGCACACCCTGAGCGGGGCTCGGCCCCAGCGCACGGCCCGCCCTGCTCCGATGGGCGCAGGCCGGAACCCCCGCTCGGCAGCGGCACGGGGTCGGTGGCAGTGGGGCAGCCCCGCAGCGGCCACGGAGCAAGCGGGAGACCCCACCGGGGGGAGAGGCCGATGCAGGCGGGGCCAGACCCGCCCTTCCCCGGGGCCCCAGGTGGGTGCGAGGTCGCAGCTCCAGGGCGACCCCGCCGCACGGACCTGAGCCGGCTGCCGGCGGCGCGCAGGGCTCCCCACAAGGCCACCATGGGCTCGCCGGGCCGGGGGAGGAGCCCGGCCAGCTCCTGCGCCAGCCGGGCTGCCCGCCGCGCTGCCTGCCCGCGTGCGTCCCTCCCTCCGCGGAGCCCAGGGACCGCCCCCCCCCGCGCTGGCCCGGGAGAGCCGTCCCTGCTCCGCTCCCCCACTCGCCTTCATCCACAGCCCGACCCCCCGCACCGCCACACACATGACCCCCGCCCTCTCCCTCCGCGGCCACGGTACCTGAGCCGCCTTCTGCTACTGCATTAAGCAATGGGCGGCACATCTGTCAGCCGGTGGTTGCGTGCTCCTGTCCCCTGCGGGAGAGGTGGGCACAGTGCAGTGGCTTGTTTGGGGAGAGGTTAGTTAGGTGCTAACGCCACATTCTTATGTATTGGTGTCAGAGAAGGCAAGGTCAAAGAAACGCCTTGGCACAGGGAGCAGAAGGTGGTGAGGTTTGTGATTGTTCTTGGGTGAGTTTATGCCAGCAATGCCCCTCTGCCATGTACATTGTCCCATGCAATTAGTTGGTTCCTGGGTCCAGTGGTCCCTCCAGGTAGACTGGAGGAGGGGCCTTTAGAAGTGAGCGGGCTTTAGGCCATGTACATTGGCCAAACCGGGCAGTCTAGGCAAAACAATAAATGGACACAAATCAGACATCAAGAATTGTAACATTCAAAAACTAGAAGGAGAGCACTTCAGTCTCCCTGGACACTCAATAACAGACTTAAAAGTAAAAACGAGGAGTACTTGTGGCACCTTAGAAACTAACAAATGTAGTTGGGCATAAGTTTTCATGGGCTAGAATCCACTTCATGAGATGCATGGAGTGGAAGGAAATACAGTAGGAAGATATATATATATATATATATATATATAGAACATGAAAAGATGGGGGTTGCCTTACTAATTCTAATGAGTATCAGAGGGGTAGCCGTGTTAGTCTGGATCTGTAAAAGCAGCAAAGAATCCTGTGGCACCTTATAGACTAACAGACGTTTTGCAGCATGAGCTTTCGTGGGTGAATACCCACTTCATCGGATACAAGACTAATTCTAATGAGGCAATTCAATTAAATTGGGCTATTATCAACAGGAGGAAGAATCACTTTTGTAGTGGTAATCAGGGTGGCCCATTTCAAACAGTTGACAAGAAGGTGTGAGTAACAGTAGGGGAAAATTAGCATGGGGAAATTAGTTTCTATTTCTTGTAATGATCCATCCACTCCCAGTCTTTGTTCAGGCCTAATTTGATGATGTACAGTTTTCTAATTAATTCTAGTTCTGCAGTTTCTCATTGGAGTCTATTTTTGAAGTTTTTTTGTAGAAAAATGTCCACTTTTAGGTCTGTTATTGAGTGTCCAGGGAGGCAGAAGTGTTAAAAGTGGCAATTCTTCAACAACAAAAAACTTCAAAAACAGACCTCAATGAGAAACTGCAGAACTGGAATTAATTTGCAAACTGGACACCATCAAATTAGGCCTGAATAAATATTGGGAGTGGATGGGTCACTACAAAGAGTGGATGGGTCACTACAAATCTTCCCTCTGTTGATACTCACACCTTCTTGTCAACTGTTGGGAATGGGCGATGTCCACCCATATTGCATTGGCCTCGTTAACACTACAAAAGTAATTTCCCCCTCTGTTGATATTCATCCCTTCTTGTCAGCTGTTGAGAATAGGCCATTTCTACCTTAATTGAATTGGCCTCATTAGCACTGACCCCCCCCCCCCACTTGATAAGGCAACTCCAATCTTTTCATGTGCTGTAATATATATACTGCTTACTGTATTTTTCACTCCATGCATTTGATGAAGTGGGTTTTAGCCCACGAAAGCTTATACCCAAATAAATTTGTTAGTCTCTAAAGTGCCACAAGGACTCTTGTTTTTGCTAATACTGACTAACATGGCTACCACTCTGAAACCTGTCTTAGGGTTGGTTTACACTACACAGCTAGGTCCACATAAGGCAGTTTACCTCAACCTAATTATGTCTTAATTACAGCCTTCTTCCTGCTGGTGTAAGTGCCTACTACACCATCATAATAACTCCACTGCCACCAGAGGTATTAGGATTTTATCCCTGTAGTTAGGTGTATCACTGTAGACACTGCATCCCTTTAATTGGCTGTTGACTGTCTTGTTAATTTCAGGGCAGGAGTCCTGAAATTGACAAGATAGCCAGGCAACTAGAGCCCAGCTGCCCCCTGCTCCTGTGGAGAGCTGGGTGGCTGGACCCTGCTCTCAGCTGAGAACCAGGGTAAGAAGCCCACACAGCTTCCCCCCACCCTTCCTCACTTCCAGCTAGAACCAAGTGTGAGAAGCTGGGCAGGGGGACTGAGGAGCTAGGGTAGCTGGACCCTACTCCCTGAAGGTGAGAAGCCCCAGGTGGCTTCCCCTGGCTTCTAGTGAGGAATGGGAGGGGAGAAGCCCTAGGGGAAGGCTCCTGGCAGGGAATGGGAAGAGGAGAAGTCCTGGCCATGCAACTCCTGGCCAGGAACAGGGAGCAGAGGGAGGAGGCAGCCGCCCAGGAGCCTGTGGGGCAGCCAGGCACCTGGCAGGGAGGTCCCAGAAGAGCCAAGAGATCTCTCAGCACCTTGCACTGCCCCTCTTAGGTTGGTGGAAGCATTCCCTGTGAGAGCACACAGGGTAGTGTTAACATACACCACCACTGTCATTATTGTGGTGACTGTAAGCTGACCTAATATAAGTCAACTCAAGTTTCTAGTATAGACAGCCTGAGGCTGGTAAAGGTCTGTTTCTTGCATGCTGAAGTTTTACTTGTGTTATTTATAGAGAGTTCCATTGTGCCACAAGAGCAAGTTGTCAGCACTCTTCTCCCTGGAGCTGAAGGGGTCTTTTAGATATTCTGGGCTCAGGCCCTGTCGTGCCTTGAAGATCAGGCCTTGAACTTTATTTGGTCTTCTATGGGAAGCCAATTTAGAGAGGAGAGGAGAGGTATGAGGTGCTTGCAGCAGCCTATCTTGCTGAGGAGACATGGTGCAGTAGTGTATACTAGTTGGAGTTTTCTGAGTGCTGAAGACTTCACGTCCAGGTTTATCACATTGCTGTAGTTCAGCTGAGAGGTGATGAAGGCATGAATAACTGAGGCCAAGTCATTGTTGACCAACATGGGACGGTATCTTTTAGCCAATTGGAGATGATAGAATGAGTCACTCTCAGATACTTCTGTGTGAGAGCTTAGCATCAACAAGGAATCCAAGAGTACTTCTTAACTACAGACTGAATTGAGCAATTTTGGGTGTGTATCTTCAGCCAAAGGAGACTGCATGGTGTCTGCAGACTTTTCAAAGGGCTTTCCTCTGGCCACCAGCATCATCTCTTCCTTGCTCAGGTTCAGCTAAGCTTCTCCCAGCTGTTCATCCATGAGCTGGTCTCATCTGAGCACTGGGCCAGCTTGATGGCAGTGGTGTGGTCATATATGGTGAAGGATAGGTAGAGCTGTGTGTCATCTGCCTATTGGTGGCACTTGAGTTCATGTTGTCTGACCAGTTTGTCTTTGTTTAGAATCCCAAGGTCATACAGGTCAATTTCAGAGCTGAGAAAAGAAGCCAAGAGTACTGCTTCCTATTCCTGCCAGCCAACCACTGGGAAACACTAGACCAGGTTGCTCATACTGCTCCTTTGTCAGCTCTCCATCTCATTTTAAATCTCCATTGCAAAGTAAACTTTTCTCCTTTTCTTTCTTGCTCTTCTATTACTTATCTGTGTAATTGTATTACAATGCAACTTCAAATATACAAACAAAATCTTCCTGTTATATGAAACAGTCATGAAAAATCCATACATTACCTGAATCCTCAATTATCTGAACATGTTCGATATCCCTCATGACATTTGGATAATCAAGGTTGTACAATATTTATCTCTGAAAAGCATTTCAAGATACAGTCTGTATCTTCTATGAAAGAGGCTATAGAAAATAAAACTTCATTGTATTGCACATTTCCCTGCGGCCACTGCCCAGGAAACTGTTATGGGGGGAAGGAAAGCATCAACCCCCTCCTCCCTGTTGCTCCCGCATGCGCTGCCTCCCTAGAGACACAGGTGGGACACAACACTTAAGGAACCAGGTGAGGGGCGGGTGAGGAGGTGGGTGGGCCACAAGGCGAGCAGTAGGCGGGGGGTGGGGTGAGGAAGCGAGTGGTAGGCGCAGGAGTAAGGAGGTGAGTGGCGAGCCAGCAGCAGAGGAGTGGGGGGATCTGGTTGCGAGCAGGGGAGTGAGGAGGTGAGTGGAGGGGGAGCTGGTGAGGAGGCAAGAGGCGAGTGGTGGGGGAATAAGGAGGTGAGCGGCAAGTCAGCAGCAGGGTGAGGAGGTGGGCGGGGGAGTCTGGCTGCTAGCGGGGGAGTGAGGAGATGAGCGGTGAGCCACCCAGCTAGCGGGGGTTCTCATGATGGGCGGAGGATTGGCTGTGGCAGGGGAGTGAGGAGGAAAGTGGCAGACGCATGGGAGGCTAGCCCCCAGACTCCACCCGTTCTGCTACCGCCAGACAGCCAGAACCCCAAGATCTCCTGCTCCCCATGTGTCTGGAGCCACAAGCCCCCAGCCCTGAGCTCCCCGCCTCAGCCGGAGGAGCACCAATCTGGCTAAAGCACTGAGACCTTCCCCCGCACACACACACACACCTGCCTAGAGGAGCCGCATGCCAGCCTCAGCCATGGCTGCCTTCCCCTCCCCACCAGAACCCAAGCCACCCAGATATGTTTTTCATTATTATTTGGACTTCTATTATAGCAAAGCATTTTTAAATTTACTTCAGAATTGTTATACAGACAACCACTTTTACCTAAAAAGCAAAAGAAACAATAATAAAAAAAAGACAAGAATGTGCACAGCACCTTATTTGTGTTTCTATTCTGTTAGGTCCAGTAAAGAATAGAGGTAACTGTGCGTTATTTTTATTATTGAGTCTGCAAAAAAAAACAAAAAACCCAAACCTTACATAAATAAATTACAATGATTTGGATGTATATATTACTTTATTAACTTTAGGAAAATAAATAATTGTAGGGAAAAATGTCAGTGTGGCCACCAGCAAGAGTTGGTGGCCGCATTCTGAGGCCACCAAAAAATGTGTTGCAAGAACCCCTAGTGGCCTATATAGAGGTCTCTAGAGGCAGTGGACTTTGATATGTCTTTTGGGGTATTATATTTGGGATTATATAATATACCAGTTAAGCAAACGTTTTTACTAATGTTGAGTGAAACATTCAACATCATATTCTCTAAATCTTAACATGTTTTTCTTTGTTTTAGAATTCCAAGTATTGTGCAATAATACAAGCTATAAGGTGGTGGTCTGCTATACACACATGCCTCATCTATGTCATAAAGTGTCCTTCAGTATACTAGTACTGGAACGTTGGAGATCTCTGGCCAAATGTCCCATTGGATAGCTATACTTGTAGGCCCTCTGAGCCTGCCAATCAGGTTCTATACTAGGAACCCTATTGAATTATTGAATTGAATATCTAATACATTGTCATTGTAGATCAGGGGGTCAGCAAACTTTGGCTCCTGGCCCATCAGGGTAAGCTGCTAGTGGGCCTAGACGTTTTGTTTACCTGGAGCATTCTCAGGCATGAAGCCCCACAGCTCCCACTGGCCACAGTTCGCCATTCCCAGCCAATGGGAGTTGCGGGAAGTGGCAGCCAGCATGTACCTCAGGCCACGCCGCTTCCCACAGTTCCTATTGGCTGGGAATGGCAAACTGGGAGCTGAGGGGCTCTGTGCCTGTGGACGCTCCAGGTAAACAAAACATCCTGGCCCACCAGCGGCTTGCCCTGATGGGCCAGGAGCCAAAGTTTGCCGACCCCTGCTATATTTTAAAAGTTGGCATCACAAGAAACACTCAAAAGTTTTGCTAAAATTATTTTAATGTAATCTAACGAAAAACCTGTTGTTCTTATAATAACTGAAGAAACATGTATTTACCTTCAAAATTACAGTCAATGTTTTAAATATCTATTTACTGATTTTAAAGTCTCATATTGGCCTAAGGTACTTATTTAAAAATCTTAAAGTCCTTCAAAGTCCGAATTGGTCTCCAATTCACCAGACAGTTCATTAAACTCAGCTTCATCATAGTTGCACCTGCATTGTCATTGTAGATGTCGGCAGTGTCATCTTCAGACTCAGATTCCTTCTCATTATCAGCCTCTGTTGTGTCATCATCAAATATCGCATCGTCCTCTGACCCCTCGAGCGCATTGCTGATACAGCATTTCCGAAATGATTTTTCTATCGTTTCTGAGGGAATGGACTCCCACACGTCCCTGACCCACTAGGCGACCAGATTGATTTCAGGCTTCATAAGATTCCTGCCTTTTATCAACTTTGCCATGCCTGAGCACATCCATTCTGACCACATTTTGCGTAGCCTGTCTTTAAAGGGTTTGTTCAGGCAGACATCAAGTTGTTCTAGAACTGAAGTTAAGCCTTCAGGTATTACAGCCAAAGTCGTTCTCATATTTTTGGCAACATTTTTCACCTCTTCGGTCTTGTGTGCCCTGAACAGGGCCCAAACGAGCATAGCCGGTTTCTTGAAAAGTGCTCCTGGTCTCTTATTCCACATTCTTCCAGCCATTCAATAGTCCCACTTTCATCCATCCATCCCTTTCCGTGTGCACATACGATGACACCAGCAGGAAATTTCATGTTTTTAGGCAAGGTTTTTCTTTTAAAAATAGCAACAGGAGGGAGCTTTGATCCATTGGCCAAACACGATAAAACCACCCTAAAATTGATTTTTTTTCATGGCCAGTGGTTTTAATTAAAACAATTTTTTCACCAACACCGGTTACCGTTCTGTTGCTCAGGAGATCGAATGTCATTGGTGTTTCGTCCTTATTGCCTATTTGAGACAGCTCAAATACATATTCTTTTCGATGTTTTACAACAGGCCTTTGGAAAGATTCGATTTTTTTTCTTCCAGATCTCTCGGCAGCTTTTGCACTATCTTTGTTCGCTGACAGAGACTATGACGGTTCATGAAGCGAGTACACCAACCCACTGATGTGACAAATATTGATGGCTTTACTGACTTGTATTTGTTGTCTTTCAACATTTGCAGAGCATGCAGACGAATAATTCCAGTTCTAGTGACGACATACCCCTTTTGTCGACATTCAACAACCCAATCATTGAGATCTTTCTCCAGCTTAGGAAATGAAGCGCACCTCATTGGACATTTTTTCTTGCCTCTTGGCATGTCTTTTAATGTTTTATTTTTTTGCCATTCTCTTACTTGCGTCTCATTGATACAGAATTCAAAAGCAGCAGCGCAATTATTATTTGATTCTGCATATTCAACAACTTTAAGTTTGAACACTGCTTGATAAGCAGACCGTTTTCTTTTGATTTCACCATCCATTTTAAATACTAGTATGAAAATCTTAGAAAATAATAATTTAGTTATAGATTTTGTAGGACTTTATATAGGAATGTCACCTGCTTTATCACTGTCAAATTATTATTGTTCTTTATATCAAAGCAGCCCTGTAGATTGGCATGTCTGTGGCAATAACAGGCTATTTAAATTTTATTACAGATTCCATCGATTCTGCACATTATATTTTCAGATTGGCTTGAGACTTACAAGGTCCATTGGTAGAAATGCATGAAGAGATTAAATTACAGAGTAGCAGACTGACACCAGTGCCATAGTACTATTGTTCATTGTATTTTTCTGATTAGCTTGCAAGGTGTAGCATTTTGTGAAATGAATGTGTCAAATGTCATGTAGATCTCCCCATCACTGCTCTTTGGCTTGAAATGAATGCTAAGTCTAGTCCACTAAACAAAGCCTTTGCAACTTTAAACAGCTGCAGTACTGACATCAGTACATTATTTTACAATCAATAAAAGTACGCGCTATAAAAATAATTATAATATAGTCCTGTAGTAGAACAGTACTAGGAAAAGCAAACAGCTAGTACTAGGAAAATTGAACTTTAGGGAAGTACGTGTTTTTAAGTGCTTTGTTTACATGGACATGAACGAGAAAAATTATATCATCGATATCCATATGTTTTATTTATATTCATACTTCTTTTATCTCAATTATAACATAACAAATATACAATTTAAGTAAAAATAAAATTTTAGCAAATTTTTAAAGCAGCAAATCCAGAATCAACGTTCCATCATCAGCGATCTACAACAGGGATCCGTTTATGAAAGGGTCATACAATTTTTGCCATTTTTACCTATCCATCTTGGGGAGTTAGCTTATAAACGAATGGGCTAATGAACGAGTATATATGGTACTTTTTCATTCATCAGAACTATGATGATTGTGGACAGTGGATAAAGGAAGATTCTACATACAGACTAGAGATGTGCCATACAGATCCACATATATTCTAGGTATACTTTGTACTGGCAAATCTATGTATGAGCCTGCCTGGCGAGTAACACAGTTTGAAGCCAGTGTGTTTCAAAAAGTGTTCTTTTGGATGGGACATAAAACTAAGATCCTGGCCATTTGCATACACTAAAAGTTCCACTGCAGTTTTTTGCAAGAGGAAGTGCTTTAGTTCCAGTGATATGAGCAAATTCCAATTTAGGCAATTAAATTCTGCCTACCTAAAATTATCTTAATGTTAGTTCTTCACCTCCTAAATAGTTATGCACTGTTGTATTATGCAAGTTAAACTGTTGCTTCAGTGTACTTCAAAGTTCATAGCATTTTGGTAGATAATGTAATTATATTACTGTGTATTATAGCAGGGGTTCTCACCCGTTCTTCCCGAGGCCCTCCTCTGTCACAATAACTGTGTTTCTTCATATAAAAGCTAGGGCCAGCATTAGGGGGTAGCAATCAGGGCAATTGCCCTGGGTCCCCTGCCACACAGGGCCCAACAAAGCTAAGTTGCTCAGGCTTTGGTGTCAGCCTCAGGTGGTGGTGCTTGGGGCCCTGGGCTTCGGCCCCATGAGGTGGGGCTTCATCTTTCTGCCCTGGACCCCAGCAAGTCTAATGCTAGCCCTGCTTGGCAGCCCTCCTAAAATGGTTAGTGGCCCCCCCAGTGGGACCTGGACCCCTGGTTGATAAACACTGTATCATAGTATATTCATATGTTACATTATGATATATGTGTGATTCATTATGTGTATGTAATCTATATTAAATATGCTGCATAGTTTTTTGTTATAACATGAATGATATTTCTAGCATCTAGCTCAGTGGTTTGAGCATTAGACTGCTAAACCCAGGGTTGTGAGTTCAATCCTTGAGGGGGCCACTTAGGGATCTGGGGAAAAAATTGGTCCTGCTAGTGAAGGCAGGGGGCTGGACTCGATGACCTTTCGAGGTCCCTTCCAGTTCTAGGAGATTGGTATATCTCCAGTTATTACCTTTATCTCAGAACAAGAAATGCCGTGAAAGACTGCCTGTTTCTCTGCATCTCACCAAGCTCACGGTATGCTAATTTGAATTCTGTGGGTCTCTTTCATTTTGTTCCTGCTGGTCTTGAAAAATGTTAAGGGCCCTCAAAGCATTCAGGATTTGAATGTCAGCTATTGAACTGTCCTGTAGGCCTAACAATTCAGTGTAATATTATTCCTGAGGAGGTGACAGAATCTCACTTTCAGGTGTCATTCTAAAACATAAAGGATTTCCAGTATGTATAGACTTGAATGGATGAAATTGTACTCTGCAATCATGAGAAAACAGATAAATGTGCCAGAGGAGATCTGCTACCACTTCAACTGCTTAATTTCCTCAAGATGTAAACCCAGTGTAACAAGTGAAACATAACATGATTTTTTTTTTTTTTAGTAGTGGCAGTAAATACATGAGTGTGATGTTTGCTTGAAGTTTTGTTACTGTTGTTATTATGGTATGTTTCCAGATACCAAGAGAAAATAAATATTAATCCTTCTCCCACTATTATAATGATGCTGTGGTATTTGACATTTTAACATTTTGTTTTGTACAGCATTAGTTGTGATGTGTTTTATTATTATTGATGCCACCTTTAATTTTAAATGGACAGTGCCAAGCTTGCTAAGCCCACATAGGCGCCAACTTCCCCTCTGCCCGGTAGGTGCTTGACCTCCCCCCCCCGGCCCGCCCCCCCACCGCCCTCACCCTGCCCCCATTCCAAACCCTTCCCCCAAGTCCCCGCCCTTCTCCACTTCCTCCCCTGAGCGTGCCACATCCCTGCTCCTCCCCCTCCCTCCAGAAAATTCCTAAGCGCAACCAAACAGCTGTTAGGTGGCGGGGGGGGTGAGAAGCGCTGGGAGGGAGGGGGGAGGAGTAGGGACGCAACTTGTTTGGGAGGTGAGGAGGAGGTGAGGTGGGGGTGGGGAGAGCTTGGCTTCCAGTGGGAGCCGAGCACCCGCTAATTTTTGCCCATCGGTGCTCCAGCCCCGGAGCACCCACAGAGTCGGCGCCTATGAAGCCCCAAATTTGTCCCACTTTTTGCCTTCTATCCAGGTCTCAACATTTTTTTTTCTGATCTCTGTTACATTTATGACATATATACACAAGTTAGATAAAAGCATAAGCTACTCTTGCTGGAAGGTTGTTGTGGAGCATGGTAAGCCTTGAACATGGGTCCACAAGTCCCAAGGCAGTGCTCAGACTGCTGGAGCTCACCAAATGACTGGAGAAGGGGGAGCTAAAAAGCTTTAGTTCACAAAGAGTCTCATCCAAGAAGCTCCTGACTGGGGGAGATGTCCAGCCCCACCAATTGGCTGGGATGCTCTACTTAAGCCAGAAAGAAGTACAGGAAGTTGTCTGAGCGACTAGCTGAATTCCTGGCTAGCTACTACTACAGACTCTACCTACTTGTTTGACTCCTGTTTCCTGCCTCTCTTACTGTACCTGCCCTCCTTGTTCCAGACCCCCGCATGCTCCCAGTTCCTGTTTCCTGCCTTGCTCCAGATCCCTACTTCTACGCCCTACTCCTGACACTGACTCTGGGCTTGATTCCTGACTCTGACTTCGGTTCTGACCTTTGGCTTGGCACCTGACACTGACCCCAGCTCTGCTTCCAGACTCCTGACTCTAACCCTTAGACCTGATTACCCACAAGCCCAGTCCCTACAGTTGCAACATTACACCATTTTATTTCTTATAATTCAGAATAATACACAAGAACCCCAAAACACACACAGAGAGAAAGAAGGTAGCTCCTTAAAACAGAGAGGCACAACTCATCTCACCTTACTCTTCTTTCTAGGCTGGTTGTCTTCAAATTGAGTCTGCTTGGCCCAGATCATACACTTCCTTACAGAGCTCTTTCATCTGCAAGGAGGACCTGGAAACCTCCCTGAGCATTTAAAGTGACAGATCATAATTTTAATGCAGTTGTCAATACAGAACACTCTCTAATCCAGGATCAGTGCTTGGAAAAATGTAGTGGTTCCAAAAGCATTTGTACTTGTCTTCCAAAGTGGTTCTAACACTGGGACATCGCATTAAGCACTAAAACTAGCAAACTAATAGTTCAGTCATTGTGAACAACAATAAAAAAAAAAAGCAA
Source organism: Mauremys mutica (assembly GCF_020497125.1). NCBI lineage: Eukaryota > Metazoa > Chordata > Testudines > Geoemydidae > Mauremys > Mauremys mutica. Next base: position 48,469,187 of record NC_059079.1, on the reverse strand, counting down.
TGTAGGTTGTTGTAGTACAACAATATAGTTAATGGACTGTATTCTACACCAGGCTCTATTCACAGCCCCAACTACGCATTTGTGATGCATAAATGAGATGCTGCTCAATAGATTGTGTAAACCAGCATATGATCATCCATCTTTGATCTGTAATGAAAGAGCAATATTGACATTAAATTACCATTAAGTTTCTCACAAGGTTTTGTCACCATGCAGTTTTGCTTGCTTGTGTGGATTTTGTAATACTTGCTTACGTAAATTAAAGGATTTATTGGAACACTGCCATTGTCTAAGCAGCAATACCTGCACTTATTATACATGGTGATTCCAGTCAGATAGACTACATCAGAAAGAACCAACTTCATTGGTAATGGCCAAGATTTTAAAAAGTGACTAGTGATTTTAAGAAACTCAGTTTTTGGGTGCCCAGCTTGAGACACCTTAAAGGGGCCTGATTTTTTTCAGAATTTGTTGATTGCCATGCTCTGAAAATCAAGCCTCTTTCTGGAGTCTCTCAGTTGATATAACCCAAATTATTGGTCATTTTTGAAAATCTTGTCTAACATGCACAATTCCCAGTGAAAAGAACTACACCATAGTGAACAATCAGCATTTCTTCAGAATATAATACAGCCCTTAGCAGTTTAATAGAATTTGTAAAACTATCTGTAATTATGCCATCTGGTAATGCCCAGTAATATTACACAGTCACGATGCATGGGGCAGTTCACATCTTTCAGGGCTTGTCTATACTTACCGGGGGATTGACAAGTGGCGATTGATGCATCAGCAGTCAATTTAGCGGATCTAGTGAAGACCTGCTAAATCGACCTCAGATCCCTCTCCCATCGACTCCTGTATTCCATCAGATTGAGAAGATAGGGGGAGTTGACGGGAGAGCGTCTCCTATCAACATTGCGTAGTATGGACCCCGCAGTAAGTAGGTCCAAGCTACATTGATTTCAGTTATGCTATTAACATAACTCAAATTGTATAGCTTAGGTCGAATTTCCCCTGTAGTGTAGACAAGGCCTCAGAGATTGTTTGGTGCCCTCTGTAGCACTGAAGACTCATGCAGGCGTTGGTTCACATTTTGAAGGATGTCTTCTCAACTATAAAGTCTAGATATTTTTGTCTTATTTCAAAAGTGATGAGCACCCACAGCTTCCATGAACTTCAATGAGAGACACAGGTGCTTTGAAAATCAAGCCACTAATTTATTTAAAATGAAAGCTTACTTTCTGAAGTTGGATAATGGTTTGAACAATTGACTATGAGATGATAGGTTGTAGAAAATGTTCCAGATTGTCAACCCAGTGAGACCTTACCCAATCCAAATATATGTAACCATATTTGTGAACTATGTAGTACTTTCTATAGAATGGCTTGAGTATGTGCACTACTGACCTCTACTGAATGGAATAGACCAGTAATTTGCTAGCTAAGTGAATTACTTCCCTTTACTGGACTGAAGCCTGGTCTACATTTAAAATTTAGGTTGACTAGCCCTGGTACTTGGGTGGGAAAAAATCCACACCTGTGAGTGCTGCAGCTATGCCAGCCTAATCCCCAGATGTAGACACAGCTAGCTCAATGGAAGAATGCTTCTGTCAACATCACTCGGGGAGGTGGAGTTACTACAGCAGTGGGAAAACTGCTGCTGCTGTAGTGTATGTCTACAGTATGGTGCAGCATAGTTACAGCATCATAGCTGTACTGCTGTAGCTCTTGTAGTGTAGACATGGCTGAGAGTAACTGATTCATTCAGCAGCTGGGTTTACAGCTTGGTGTTGGCTGGTGCCTGGCTGGACAGACTAAGAGCAACCTTGTGTAAATCCAAGACTGGCCCCCAGGTTGCAGGGCCAGGCAAGAATGGCTGCCCCCCTCGTGCAGGCCAAGGGTTACCACCTGGCTGGTATTTGACCAGCCTTGCCAGTTTTTTATTGATTTGCCAGTTGCCAGAAAAACAATTTAATCTGCCACTTTATTTATGTGGATCTAAAAATTTGCATTATTATCACAAAACACTGAGATATATAATATTAAAAGTTTCTGTGTCCAGCTAAAGATGTTGCAGTGTTCCCACTTCTACAGTTTAAGCAATAATTGATCAAAACTGTTGAAAATACAGCAGCTGTCTGCCCACCAACACACAAATGCACCACTCATGTGTGTGAAAGGGGGTTTTAGTCACATGAGAAGGTGAGAGGAGATGTGCAAGGTATATTAAATAATGGAAGATCATGGTGATGGTGCGTGTGATTCTACTGCACCTCTGGAAAAAAAAAGCTCACATCAGAAACTGCACATTCAGAAAATAAAACAGATTACAAACGCTGGCTGGCAAAATGTGCTGATAAAACAAATGCCTATTTGTTATCAATTATATTATCAATCTTATCTACATGTGTTATCGCTCTGCATATTATAAGTGGCTGTTGAAGGGAGATGGGTTGCAGAGTGGCCTTGTAGCTGGGGTTGTGGCAGCCTTGCCTTGTGATGGTGGTGGAGTACCATTTTTTTTACATTTCAAAGGTGGTAACCCTACTCAGGCCTGTGGGGCTGAGTGTAGTATTGTCATCACTCATGATTTTGTCATGAGTCTCATGATAATTACTGTTCTCCTTAAAACCCCAGCTTCTGGAGTCAAGTGGATATGTGATGATTCAAGCCTTCATTCTTAAAGAAAACATAAGTTTCTAGCACTTGTGGCTGTGAAGAAAGCTTCAAAAGTGACCACACTGCATCCTAAAGCCTCAAAAAGTAGAAGGCAAATAAAAATATATTATTTTTTACATAATCTCATGATTTTATAGCCAAGCTCAGGATTTTTGGAAAGCCTGACTCATGATCTGTGAACATTTGGGGTTGGCAATACCCAGGATGAAAGGCAGCAGGGAGGAGAAGGGGCAGAGGGAGGGCAACACTCGGGATGGGGGGTTAGGGACAGGGGTAGGGTGACTGTATTTACCAAAGTAAAATTGGGACACGTGTGGGGCTGGCTTGAGCTGCCTGCCATCACTGCTTGCCTGAGCCCCCGACCCGTGGCTGTCCCAAGCCACCTGGTGTTACTACTCACCTGAACCCTGCACTACCCGGGGCTGCCCACCCAAGCCGCACCCTGCTCTGGGCAGCAGAGTAATGGGTTGCGCCCATTACGGGGGGGGGGTACGGAGGGATGTATGAGGCGGTGGCAGGGCTCGGGCTGTCACCCCTGGGCGGTGCGGGGCTCAGGCCGCCCGGTGCTCGGGCAGTCAGTCAGGCCCATCCACAGTCCTGGGCAGCGCAAGGCTCGGGCAGTCAGCCCGGAGTGGCATGGGGCTCGTGCGGCCAGGCCCAGGTGGCGTGGGGCTCGTGCGGCCAGGCCCAGGCCCAGGTGGCGTGGGGCTCGTGCGGCCAGGCCCAGGTGGCGTGGGGCTCGTGCGGCCAGGCCCAGGCCCAGGTGGCGTGGGGCTCGTGCGGCCAGGCCCAGGCCCAGGTGGCGTGGGGCTCGTGCGGACAGGCCCAGGCCCAGGCGGCGTGGGGCTTGTGCGGCCAGGCCCAGGCCCAGGTGGCGTGGGGCTCGGGCAGGCCAAGGTCCAGGCGGCGTGGGGCTCGTGCGGACGGGCCCAGGTCCAGGCGGCGTGGGGCTCGGGCAGGCCCAGGTCCAGGCGGCGTGGGGCTCGTGCGGACGGGCCCAGGTCCAGGCGGCGTGGGGCTCGTGCGGACGGGCCCAGGTCCAGGCGGCGTGGGGCTCGTGCGGACGGGCCCAGGTCCAGGCGGCGTGGGGCTCGTGCGGACGGGCCCAGGTCCAGGCGGCGTGGGGCTCGTGCGGACGGGCCCAGGTCCAGGCGGCGTGGGGCTCGTGCGGACGGGCCCAGGTCCAGGCGGCGTGGGGCTCGTGCGGACGGGCCCAGGTCCAGGCGGCGTGGGGCTCGTGCGGACGGGCCCAGGTCCAGGCGGCGTGGGGCTCGGGCAGGCCCAGGTCCAGGCGGCGTGGGGCTCGGGCAGGCAGCCCCGTCCTGGCAAAACTGGACGTGCCACTTGCTCTTCCCACGGGTCAGAGCGACTTGCAACTGGCACGAGGAGAAAGACGGGACAAGGGCCCAGGCCCCAAAGAGTCAGGACACCCGGACAGGGCTTAAAAGGGGACTGTCCTGGCCCAAACCGGCCGCATACGGCCGCCCGAGCCAGGCGCACCGGGTGAGGGGGCAGAAGCACGGAGATGAGGCGGAGGCGGAGGCGGCGAGGGGCACATAGGTGAGGCAGGCGGCGTGGGCGGCTCCCCCAGGCGGCAGCGCTCAGGCGTTCGGCAGGGGCAGCCCGGCGGGGCCCTCGCGGCTGGCGGCGGGGTCCTCGCGCGGCTGGCGGCGGGGCCGAGCGGGCCGGGCCGGGCGGAGCGGCGGCGGCGGCGGAGCGGCGGCCCGGCGGGAAGATGGCGGACGTGCTGAGCGTGCTGCGGCAGTACAACACGCAGAAGAAGGAGATCGTGGTGAAGGGGGACGAGGTGATCTTCGGCGAGTTCTCCTGGCCCAAGAACGTCAAGACCAACTATGTCATCTGGGGGTGAGTCGCGCGGCCGCCGCTGCCCCCCGCGTGCGGGCAGGGGGTGGAAGCCGCCCCGAAAGTTGCTACCGCTGAGCGGGGAGGCGGGGCGGGGGAGCTGGTGCGTGCGTGGGGGGGAGCCCGCGACCCCGGCCCCTCTCCTCGGGGGTCCTGTCTCCATTGCGGGCTCTGCCATGTGCTGGGAGCCCGGTTCCCCTCCCCGGGACCGGCCGTTGTTTGCTTGTTGCTCCCGGGTGGCCGGGGCTGGACGTGGCCCCTTGTTTCCTGGGGGAGCGAGTCCCGGCTGGCAGAGCGCGGGTGGGGGGCCAGCGGGAGCCGAGCCGGTGGGGGCGGGCTGTACGCGGTGTGTGTCCCTGTGCCCCGGGGGGGTGTCGCTCCTCTGTCACCCCCTTGGGAGCCTTGATCTCAAGTCAAACAACGAAGTCGCTTTTCTTCCTTTTGGGAGGAGCCTGCCCCCCCCCCCCCCAGCTCTGAGGTTCAGCCAGTTGGAGAGAGCAGATCCAGCACCTCAAAGGAAAGACGGTGATTTCTTTCCTGCCGCGGGAGCTGGCAAGAGCGTTATGTCCATTTCTGGTGTTGGGGTTTTAGACTTCTGCTCTAGAGGGCACGTTATAGATGAGATTGGTGGCTGGCCTGAGAGTTGTTTTTTTCTGACTTAGTACCTCATACTGAAAGGAAGTGACAAGTATCCTAGAAGTTGTTTTACCACTAATCTTCTAGCTAAGTTTTCTGTATTGTTTGCTCACTTTGTTAATTACCCTTTCATGAGGCTGTGTTTCTAGACTCACTTCTTCTCCTGTGTAGGGAGTATAGTTGGGTCCAAATAGAAACTCCGCATCTGACCACCTGTGAACTTTACAGAAGTTTCTATGGGGCCATATAGGCCTATCCTTAGTGGGGGCCCCCCCTCAGTCTCCCAACTTTTCTGGGAGACAACACATTGTAAACAAGTACATTCACAATGCAAATACCTCCCCAGATAGAAAGAGGGTGTGTTTGTTTTTTAAAGTGAACTTTCAAAATGTTATTCTTTGTACTGTATACATTTTGTAGCCCAGCAATTATATTGTTTAAAAGCCAAGGGATTGCTTTTTCCTTCTCTTTCCTATACTCCTTGAAAATGAGTGTCTGGTTTTTAGTTGGACTTTATTAAGTGTCATTAAATTGTAGTAAGGCATTCAATTTCTCCCAAAAATAATGCTGCAGAGAAAGCTGGAGATCAAAGGGAAAAATAATTTTCCCATAGAAGCTCCATAGGCAGGGAAAGGAGGCAACAACACACTCAAGGATCTTTCAGCTGGTCATCTGAAGTCTGAGGCATTATTAAAGAACTTCTGAACTAGGGTAAGAACATTAGATTTGTTAACTGGATCAGACCCGTGGTCCAGTATTCTATTTATAGTGTTGGCCCTAACTTTCAGAAGAAGTCAAAAATAACCACCACAATCATAGAACTGGTTGGGACCTTGAGGGATCATTTAGTCCAGTCCCCTGTACTCATGGCAAGACTAATTATCTAGAGTAGACCATTCCTGACAGTTGTTTGTCTAACCTGCTCTTAAAATCTCCAATGATGGCGATTCCATAACCTCCGTAGGCAATGTATTCCAGTGCTTAACCACCCTGACAGGAAGTTTTTGCTAATGTCCAACCTAAACCTCCCTTGCTGCAATTTAAGACCATTGCTTCTTGTCCTATCCTCAGAGATTGAGAAGAACAAGTTTCCCTCCTCCTCCTTGTAACAACCTTTTAGGTACTTGAAACTTTTATCATGTCCCCTCTCAGTCTTCTCTTTTCCAGACTGAACAAACCCAGTTTTTTCAATCTTCCCTCATAGGTCATGTTTTCTAGACCTTTAATTATTTTTGTTGCTCTTCTCTGGACTCTCTTTAATTTGTCCACATCCTTCCTGAAATGTGGCATCCAGAACTGGACACAATACTCCAGTTGAGGCCTAATCAGCACAGAGTAGAGCGGAAGAATTACTTCTCGTGTCTTGCTTACAACACTCCTAATACATCCCAGAATGGTTTGCTTTTTTCTGCCACAGCGTTACACTATTGACTCATATTTGAGCTTGTGGTCCACAATGACCAGGGCCGGCTCCAGACCCCAGCGTGCCAAGCGCGCGCTTGGGGTGGCATTTTGCTGGCAGGGCGGCAGGCGGCTCCGGCGGATCTTCCGCAGTCATGCCTGCGGGAGGTCCACCGGAGCCGCGGGACCAGCGGACCTCCCGCAGACATGACTGTGGAGGGTTCGCTGGTCCCGCGGCTCGGGTGGACCTCCCGCAGGCACGCCTTCGGATGCTCCACCGGAGCCGCGGGACCAGTGCGCCCTCCGCAGGCACGTCTGCAAGAGGTCCCCCGGAGCCGCGGGACCGGCGACCAGCAGCGCGCCCCCTGCGGCGTGCCGCCCTGCTTGGGGCGGCCAAATTCCTAGAGCCGCCCCTGACAATGACCTCCAGGTCCCTTTCCGCAGTATTCCTTCATTTCCCATTTTGTACGAGTGCAACTGATTGTTCCTTCCTAAGTGGAGTACTTCGCATTTGTCCTTAAGTAAATAGGATGAAATTCATTCAGACCATTTCTTCAGTTTGTCCAGATCACAATGCAGCTAGCCAGTTGTTCTTTCCTGTTAATTTGAGGTTAGAGTTAGGGATTTGTTTCTGACCCTTTCGACTAGTCAGTTTATAATCTGAAGTATAAGCAGCAAAGAGTCCTGTGGCACCTTATAGACTAACAGATGTATTGGAGCATGAGCTTGTGTGGGTGAATACCCACTTCTTTGGGTGCTTTTACAGATCCAGACTAACATGGCTACCCCTCTGAATCTGAAGTATGTGACTTTATTACCCTTCTTTCAGGGTTTTAAAAAATCTGCTTGAGTTGTATATGCACTTTCCTCCCCTTCTCGCCTCACATAAATTCTGCCAAAATGGATAATTCCTAGTTAAGGGGAGAGGAATGATTGCTTTAGATATCTTTCCAAATATTAACTTTTTTTTTAGTGCTGTTTCCTTGAGCAAGCAGGGAGGCAACTTAGGGGTGTCTCCTGCTCAAAGTTTTCCAGGATAGCAACCAGTAAAATTTAACAAGACTCTGGTCAGTTTCATTACTGTTTTTCAGAACTATGTGAGGGAGCAGAGAAACTAATATCATAGAAATGTAGGGCTGGAAGGGACCTTGGGAGGTAATCTTGTCCTGTTCCTTGCTCTGAGGCAGGGCCAAGTAAACCTAGACCATCCCTGACAGGTGTTTGTCCAACCTGTTTGTAGAAGCCTTCAGTGATGGGGATTCTGCAACCTCTCTGAGAAGCTTCACCCAGTTTTTAATTATCCTTATAGTTACAAGGTTTATCCTAATATCTAACTTAAATTTCCTTTGCTAAAGATTAGGCCCATTACTACTTGTCCTACCTTCAGAGGACATGGAGAACAATTGATCGCCGTCATCTTTGTAACAGACTTTAACGTATTTGAAAACTTATCAGGTCCCACCTCAGTCTTTTTTTCCTCTAGATTAAACATATCCAGTTTTTTTAACCTTTCCTCATGGACCAGGTTTTCTAAATCTTGTATCATTTTTGTAGCTCTTCTCTAGACACTCTCCATTTTGTCCACATCTTAAAGTGTGTCACCCAGAACTGGACAAAGTATTCTGACTGAGGTCTCACCAGTGCTGAGCAGAGTAGTACAGTTACCTCCCTTTTCTTACATACAATACTCCTGTTAATATACCCCATAGTGATATTAGCCTTTTTCACAACAGCATCACATTTTTGACTCATGTTCAATTTGTGATCCACTTTAACCCTTTTCAGAAGTACAACTGCCTAACCAGTCGTTCCCCATTTTGTAATTGTACATTTATTTTTTTCCCTACTAAATGTAGTATATTGCACTTGTCTTTATTAAATTTCATCTTGTTGAATTCAGACCCCTTCTCCAATTTCTCAAGGTAGTTTTGAATTCTAATCCTGCAACCCTCTCAGGCTGGTGTCATCCACAGATTTTATAAGCATACTCTCCCCACATTATCCAAGTCATTTTTCAAATTATTGAATAGCATCAGACCCAGGACTGATGTTTGCTGAACCCCACTACATACAGCCTATCCAGTTTCACACCAACCTCTTGATAATTACTCGTTGAGTATGATCAGTCAATCGATTTCACACCCACCTTAAAGTAATTTCAAATGTAATACATTTCAGTAGTTGGCTTATGAGTATGTGCGACTGTGTAAAAAGCCTTATTAAAATCAAGATACATCACATCTATGCTGGTAAACTACATTGTCAGTGTAAGTGCTGCTGCTTAGGAAAGCTTCAAGCAGTGCCTAAGGCAGGCACAAGAGCTGTTCACAGGGGAGGAGGATTCAAAACAGATTGAGGCAAGTAATAGTAAAGTTCTATTCCTCACTTTAGTTATGGGGCTGAGGGAAGAAGAGTTGTGGACGAGATGCTCTGGGTGTGGAAGGGAGAACCAAGAGTCTTTGGTTGCCTGAAGAATGTCTTTTGGGAGCCAGAAGGAATAGGAGGGGAGGCTGATCCAAAAGAAGGTGCTTTGAGCGGGGTCCAAGGATAGCCCCTTGAGGAGAATCTCACTACTTCTTCTTAGCAGTGTGAGGATTGGATGCTACTTGTGGACCTCCTTGGTGGGTGTTCTTTCCCTATTTTTTATATCATTAGCCTTGGTGGAAGGAGTCCAGTAAAATTTTCAAATCTTTGTTTAGACTAAATAATTATTCATATAACTGTCCGATTCTTGTAGGTGAGTGAGATACACTTGGCTTAGAACCTTAGTAATAGGATTCAGATCTTTTTACATCTAGGTCACTGGAGAGAATCCAGTCCCTGTTCATAGTTCTTAATGCCTGACTCTGCAGAGGGTGTGTGGTTTCAGTCCAATATGTAGTAGGTGTTTGTCCTCACTTAATTGTAACTGACAACCCTCCTTGCACTCTGGACAGAGGGGTCAAAAACTGCATAGTCATGGAGACAAAACTATTCTGAGGGCCTTAAAATTAGTCCCTCTGGAATTAAGTTTAAGTACATTATCAAGATAATATGGGGAAGCTTCCATTGCTATTGTATATTTTCTGTGGATAAATAGAGCTTTCACTTCCAGTAGTTCAGCACTTTTCCAAAGGATTACATTTGCTCTAAAATCCTTTCTCTAGCTAGCTTCTAAAGCCGATTGTGTGTGTTTTCCCCTCAGTGGACACAGGACACTTTTAAAATTGCCTTTGCCATTCTTTCACTGCTAAGTAGATTACACACACACACAAATACTATGTTTACTAACCGTGTGAGTGTAAAGTTGTTTGTTGGCTTCTGATCTGCTAGTTGTTGTTTGTTACTCCTGAAAGGCAACTGCTGAGCCAAGGGGCAGACAAGTAGATCCAGAGAAAGACTTTTATGCAGTCTACTTAGCCAGCAGAAGGTGCGATCTCTAGGGTTGAGGTTAGGGAATAGTGAACAGCTAGTTCACTGTTGCTGTAATTTGTGTAATAGACAGTGTACATGTTGCTTTTACATGTGCGTGTTTCTGAAGATAGATCCTTCTCTTCAAGTATTGGGCTGTCCATGTTACTGCTTTCTTTTGTGCATGAGGGATACATTTTACATTAAGCACGCCAGTAAAAATCAATATCTTTCACATCTTCCAGTGTGAAAGAGAATAGAAAGTCTGATGGATTAATGAACTCTTAGCATCTACAGATTGAGGGTAAATGAATGAACTGGAAATAAGTGTCTGGTTTAAAAAAAACAACAAACTTTTGCTCTTGCTTAATGCAAATGCTTTCTTTTACTAATATGGCATGAAATTGTTAATCTGGAATTACATGTAAGTGGAGAGATGCACAAGGTGAATGAAAAATACTGTATTTGTGCAGGCCTAAATTCAGGACTTTTTGTTTCTTCTGAAACACTTGATGGCATTACTAACACAAAAGTAGAAGTTAGATTAGTCCTTGTGCTGCTTTGGGTATTTGTGATATCAACTGCAGCAAGCTACCCTCAGGGCTTGGCTACACTTACAAATTTGCAGCGCTGCAGCAGGGTGTGAAAACACACCCTCTCCAGCACTGCAACTTGCGGCGCTGCAAAGCGCCAGTGTAGTCAAAGCCCCAGCGCTGGGAGCGCGGCTCCCAGCGCTGTCCGTTATTCCCCACAGGGAGGTGGAGTACGGACAGCGCTGGGAGAGCTTTCTCCCAGCGCTGGCGCTTTGACTACACTTAGCGCTTCAAAGCGCTGCCGCGGCAGCGCTTTGAAGTGTAAGTGTAGCCAAAGCCTCAGTTTAGGTCTTGACATGTAAGCAAGGAGAGGAACTGACTTTCAAAGGAATTAAAATTTAAATATCTTTTTTAGGCAAAGTCTTGGCATTTAAGAACATGTTTTGGGAAAAAAAAAACATTCTGGGGTTTATATAATGTCCTTCTACTGTGAGAAGTTGTGCCTATAAAAAGGATAAGTGATAACAGTATGGAAAATTATACATTTCTAACTTTTTTTTCTCTCAAGGTTCCTGTGTTGTTCTGACTTGCCCTTTCAGCAGTAGCTTATGACCTAACAGCCACTTTCAACTTATTTTTAATTTATATACTTTGCTTATTGACCAAGCTGCCATTTGGCTTTTGGGCTACAAAGTGAGTCTGAAGTGGCTAAAAGGACTAAAAACTGCTGCTTGAATGGCAGTTTTGCCCTTCCCACTAAGTGCTGTTCAGACTGGTTTTCCTTCTTCAGCCTCTCACTCTCCTACCTATCTTTCTCCCACCTCCTGCTAGTGTGATTTATCTTAGTGTCCTTGCTCTGTACTAACTTTCCCATCACCCATAATGGGAGTAGGAATTTTTTCATGGGGGTTAACCAATGAAGTACCAGTGCACTGTGGCGAGTTGGTGATGGCTATTAGATCATCGAAATAGCCTAATCAGCAAGTCAGAATGTGATCTTGTAACACCATATCCACAGCCAGTATAATAATAGAGATCTAGCAGTTTTTTCTGCCTTTTTATTGATCAGTTGCAAACTCAGACTAAAATGCCTATTATGCCTGATCACATAGAGATAAGCAGTAGTTCAAAGAAACAATGAGACAATCTAGAATTATTTTTTTTTTAAGTGCTAATACTACTGCACAAACCAGGTATTTGTTGTGGATGACATCACTTCTGGGGGATGTTGAATGGAGGAAGAGCTTTCATTACTACCAGGGTTCAAGAAATGTTCTAGACATCTACTAGCCAATGGTAAAAAAGATGAAAATAAGTGGGAGGGGCCATCAGTAAGCTGCTGGGGCAGTGACTTGGGACCGCCCCCTCCCTCTCACCATCATCAGCTTCTGGGGTTGGCAGGTTGCTGGGATTTCTATCAGGGTACCGATCCTAAAACCTGGTTTTGGGCACTAGCTTTAAAACCAGCTCTTGGCTAGTATGTGTCTAATCGATTTGAAGCTGTACACCCCTCTCTTCTTCTCCTCTTCCCCCACCAATATGATTCTTGATAGCTTGGCTGCTGATCTGTGCTTCCTGATAGTATCATTGAAACTGACCAGTCTGGTTAATTTCACTCTACTGTTAATAAAGCAACAGTCATAGCACCTGTAGAGCACAGGTGTCTGGAACATTGGGACCACATTACTACATTGATTTATATTTGGTAGGTGCTCTTTAAAGCACAAAGGCTCAATAAACTAAAATTCTGCCTTATGCCCCATCTTCTCTTGCTAAGCTTGCTGCTTCTGGGGTGGAGTTTTCAAGCCCTAGGTACTACCTTAATGATTGATAGTTGGTCACAAGGCACAGAAAAAGCTATTTAGGTTTTTTTTAGCTATGCTGGAAAAGTCATTTGCTTGTGCAAAGAGACGTTACTTTGAAGATCAGGCTGAACTGCTAATGTGCTTTTAGCAGCTCTGTTGCTGAAAAATGACATTGTCTGATGCCAGCAATCTGGGAGTCCAGTATACATTTGTAAGTTTATTTCCATCTTACTGGTTTATCTTCTGAATAGCTGTCTATCATGTTCCTTATGAGGATTCCTTACATTTTGCTTATATCCAGACTCTTGTGCTTCAAATATTTAGGATACACTCTGTAGTCTCTGAGCTCTTCACTAACATAGATTGTACAGTGAAGATTTTACATGTCTATCTCCAGAGCAAGTCATCTGGAGAATACTTTAAATTATTTCCTAACGTATGTTGAAAATCTCCTCAGCCTCTCTCCCCCATCCCCAAGGGTCTGAGTAAGTTATTGCAGCTCTTTTGAAAATTAGGGGAATAAACACGAAGTAGTGGTTTGTCTTCCAAAACTTTTTAAAAGAAAAACAAATATTAATCTTATATAGCTGTCGAGAATAGTAACTATACTTTTATACCTTTTATTTATTAGTTGGCTTCTTTTCTTGCACCTAATTACTCCACTCACTTTTGGAATTTTGAATCTATTCCATGTAGAGGCTGTAAGTATGTGGGTAATGATTGATTAAAATATCTGTTGTACTCGCTGACAAATTTGATCAGTGGCTTTTCAATGTTTTTTTAAATAGCTTGGTATACCAAAGATTAATGAGGAGTATATGTGTGAGGAAATATGGTTGTAAATAAAATCTGTTCCTTGATGTTACAGGACAGGGAAAGAGGGCCAGCCCAGGGAATACTACACTTTGGACTCTATCTTGTTCCTGCTGAATAATGTGCACCTTTCACATCCTGTTTACGTCCGGCGTGCTGCAGTAAGTAGAGCACATGGAACTTTGTTCCTTAATAAAGTTGGAGGGTGCATGCTTGACAGCTAATAATTTTTGTGATCATGTTAGTATTTACAGGAAATTAGGAGAACAGTTACTGTGACATTAACTAACATACGTACAAATACTCAGCTGTTTCTTGATAGTTACTTGGCTAACAACATGATATGCCATAGTTTTAATCATGAACAACAGTAAAAACATAACTTTAATAAGCATAGATTTCAGTGACTTGCATTATTGTTTTCGCACCTCACCTAACTGGAATTGTTACTTGATTGGTACAGCCAAGCTATAATTTTAGGTACATAAGAGTGTTCAGTAGTAATCTCCTCTTCTGAAAAATCGAAACCATTTGCATTTTTATATTGAAACATCTCCATCATTTTCTCACTAAATGTCCACTCCAGTCTTGTGCAGAACAGTTTCACTCCTCTTAGTTCTTCCCTTGATGCTCTGTATTCTTTTTCAACAGTGATGGGGTAAGTTGTTTATAGCCTGTTCACACATGCTCTCTGAAGTAGTTTTTATTTATTTATTTTATTTTATTTTCATAAAAAGCACTTGCTGACTGAGGTTGGAGTAGCACGAGGAAAACAATACAGGACTAGTAAAGAGCATAGAATATCTTTCAGCATAATCACTAGATTGCTGAAAAAGGCTGTCATATTTTAATACTTCAATATTGACAGTACAAGTAAATCACTTTGTGACCTGTACCTTCTTTCTTGAATACTTCATAAGCATTAATCCAAGTTAGTACAATATTTTGTATGCTGTTAGCATCTGTTAGTCTGAAATACTGAAACTGACTAAAATCTTTGACCTGAAGAATATCTCTGTGAAGCTCAAAAGCTCGTCTTTGACCAACACTCACCCATCTTGTGTGTCTAAAATCGCTGACACCTGTTCTTAATTTTCTTATTGAATGAGTAGATGATTCACTGTACACAGTAATTATAATATCTGACACACTGAGTACTGGACTTAATGTGTAAAAGCAGCAAAGATTCCTGTGGCACCTTATAGACTAACAGACATATTGGAGCATAAGCTTTCGTGGGTGAATACCCACTTCGTCGGTTGGTGAATACCCATTCATGTTCCAATATGTCTGTTAGTCTATAAGGTGCCACAGGACTCTTTGCTGCTTTTACAGATCCAGACTAACACGGCTGCCCCTTTGATACTGGACTTTAATGTGGACTTTGACATTGTCTTAAAGAAGAGAATTTAAGAGAAAAGATTACAAAATCACGTGGAAAAGTATGCATAATACTAAAGGATAGCATGCTAATCAGAAGCAGTGCTGGATATGGAAACTGAGCACGCATATCTTTCTCCTATTCTGAACTCGGGTAGGAAGAGGGAGTTAAATGTAAAATCTATTACTACTTATTTGTAAGCTTGAAAACAGGAAGTTTTTTTTTGCCATTCTTAGTCTTGCAGCTAGAAATTATTTGATATATTTGAACATATTTTAAAAACAAATATTCTTTTGTTCTTAAGACAGTGGCAAAACTGAGCAGAAAGACATGACAAGGTGTGTTTTATTGGTTCATTAATCTGTGTCTCAGTTGAAGCATAGAATCTCTGCTATGTGTGTTTAGTGATAGCTTTTAATACCAGGGTTTAAATTATCAAAATAAGGGCTTTTGGTTACATATGGTCTTATTTTTTCAGAAAATTTCTATTTAGTACATCTAAAGAACCAGAATAGCACTAATGTTTGTACATTAAAAGCCGTTGTCTTTCTTTTGCTCCTTTGAAGATCAGTCTTTTACTTAGTGTCTTTAAGGTTTCATTTTTAACAGCTTAATGGTAACTTGCAGTTGATTTAGTGTGAGAAATATAAATGCTTTTTCTTAACTTGAAATGAAAATGAGAGAGGCTGACCCTGCAAAAATGTAGGATCAGATGTGTGTTCTTGGGTAGTGTCGGTTCCCTCCCCACTCTGAACTCTGAGGTACAGATTTGGGGACCTGCATGAAAGACCCCCTAAGTTTAGTACACCAGTTTAGGTTAAAAATTTCCCCAAGGCACAAATTCCTTTTCTTGTCCTTGCTGCCACCACCAAGTGATTTAAACGAAAATTCAGGGAGGGGCCACTACCTATCCCCCTTGCCCTCCTTTCCTGGGGAGGCTTGAGAATAATATATCAAACAATTGCCTTTAATGTAAGTACAAACCAGACCCTTTATCTTTAGGGCACTAAAATCAATCAGGTTCTTAAAAGAAGAACTTTATTATAAAGAAAAAATAAGTAAAAGAATCACACCTGCAGAATCAGGATGGACGGTAACTTTACAGGGTAATAAAAAGATTTAAAACACAGAGAACTCCCTTCTGGACTCTGCTTCACAATTACAAAACAGGAATAAAACTCCCTCTTAGCACAGGGAAAATTCACAAGGTAAAACAAAAGATAACCTAACACATTTCCTTGCCTCCCTTACAATTTCTGTAATTCTTAGATGGATTATTCCAGGTATATTTTCAGGAGATGTTGTCCCTGCTTGGCTTCTCTTGTGGGAGAGGTAACAAACAAAGAGAGCCCAAACAAAACCTCCACCCCAGATTTCAAAATATCTTCTTTCCTTATTGGCCCTTTTGGTCAGGTGCCAATCAGGTTATTTGAGCTTCTTAACCCCATACAGGTAAAGATTCAGTACAGCTGCTCAGGAGGGATTTTATGCTACCCTTATCTGTATGTTTATGACAAGTGGCTATAACTTTAATGTTTTTTTTTTCAGCTAGCATATGTTTGTGACAAACCAAGTAAACTGAAGGAGATACTGTAAAGATTTTTAGGCTAAACATTTGCTTACCTGCAGAGTGTTTCCATCTAGTAGACTTTACTTGAAGGTAATTTAGTTTATTCTACACTCTGCTTAGGTACATAATCATAAAACTACCTTGACATACTGCTTGCAAAAGGACTGCACCCAAATCCAAAATAGGAGCTATTTACTGTGATGTAAATTGGAACAAAATGCTCAGATGGCTAAAATAATCGGTTAGTCAGAAATTCTAACCAATTTAGAATGAAATCTGTCTACCAGAATTTTACTTCAGGTGGCATAGATAATCCCAGAAATGAGCCAAAATGTTAAATGATATGCCCAATGTTGCCATTGATTTATTGGAAGTAATTAAGTTGAGAATAGCATGTGCACCTTGAATTTTGAATGCAGCTTAAATGAATTATGCATCCACCAATGCTGAGCAGCTGCCTAATATTTATTTTGTGATGTACCTAGAACATTCCTTGATGCTTGAAAAGTAATTGCAATCTGTTGGCTGCTGACCTAGACAGTACATTGGTGTTACACGTACCATTATGCATTTAAGTGGAGCCAGCTGTATTTTTTTTAATATGTTATTGAAAGTGTTTGGGTAGGCTGGGGATAAAGCTTAATAGCCCTTTCTCTTCTTCCTATTTTAGCTTATGGTTTACTGTGTAACCATGCAGGAACCATGGCAAGTGCCAAGAGAAAAAAAGCCTTCCTCACTTGGTTCATTTTATGAAATAATTCATTTCCTGATGAAGCATTGCTTTATGTGCAAATGCTTAATTTTAAACTCAAATACTCAACAGATTTATTGTAAAAGAAAACTTTGAAAAATAAGATCATTCTTGTGAACAATTTAAAAGGAAAAAGACATGAAACTTAGTGGTTCTGTTTTATCATGTGTTGCCAACAACAGTTTTTTTTCCACAAAAACAGCTTGCATGTCATTGTATAGTTACTAAGCACTGTGGGTAAAGTTGTTAGAAAACCTAGTAGATGAGGATTCTTCACCTCTCCATTTCCAAAAGATCTTACACAAATTATATTGTAAATAAATTGTATCTGTGAACAGCAACTTCTAAATAAAGGAAATGGCTTCCCCACAAACTTTATACATGTCATATTATTTTGGGTTTTGTTCTGAGGCATCCTGTTTTTGGATGTGGTCTATCTAAAATAAAATCTTTAATTCTTTTCAGACTGAAAACATTCCTGTGGTAAGAAGACCTGACAGAAAAGATCTACTTGCGTACCTAAATGGGGAAACATGTGAGTGAAGTTCTTCCTTTTTAGCACCGCTATACTGCATTTTACTGCTTCACTTTTGCAGTGGGAGGGGGAGATTAAACAAGAGTGGACATATGAACCTGTATATATGTTGGAGAATATGAGGCCTGTTCAAATGGGCTTACAGGTGTTCTTCCACCTCTTTGTTCTAAATTTCACTTGTCTGTCTCTGTGTGTCAGTAGTAGTTGTATGATAAAAACCGTGACAGCTCAGCCAACAGCTTCTTCAGATGTTAATGCTGCTGTGTGATAGGGATGTGCATATACTTTTTTCTAGACTGTGACAAAGACCTATTCAGTAACACCACACATGTCCTATACCAGAATTGAGAGTATGAGTCCTACAGTTTGCTAAAATGATATATTACATGCTAACACTTGTTCATTAGCAGCATAGCAATTTGTATGGTCTTCCAGCATTAAAATCTAGGTTACCTATAGTCAGAGAAGAGAGGTGCTTGAATATGTTAGCCTGTCTGTAGATGAATACTAATGCATGTTGTGTGTTCAATATTTTTTCTGCAGTTTTTCTTGTAGTACTGTATTTTTTTAGTAAATTGGAATTTGACGCTACTCACTTTTTGTGATATGTATGATAAGCATGCTTTTATTTCAGTGGGGGCCATTAGTTTAAATTCCTCTTACAAATGTAAGTGAATTTACAGAGAGAGTTGATTCCAGATTACAAAATATTTGTTACCTTTGCAGTGCTGTTTGCTTCCTTTGCTCACATCTTTGAATACTTACATACAATTTTGTGTTTGAACCTTAGCAACGTCATCAAGTATAGACAGAAGTGCACCACTTGAAATTGGTCTTCAGCGATCCACTCAAGGTATGATTTAACTGCTAAGCAGTGTTGGTATGAATTTTATGAAAGCCCACCACGATTCTGCATTTTTAATTACCTTTTTTTTCCCCTTTAGTTAAAAGAGCGGCAGATGAAATATTAGCAGAAGCAAAGAAACCAAGAATAGAGGTAATGCAAATGACTAATGTCATCCATCTGAGTTTCTTCTGGGACTAACTAGATTTTTTTATCTGATGATATAATTTAGATAAACTTTCTTTCCTGTAGGTTCACATACTTCTCCTATTAATGTGAATGGGAGTTGTTTATGTGAATTAAATGGAGACTGTGCACCAATACTTAGTAGGAATTTCAGCTTCTCCTTTGAACTTTGATGTTTGACTTTACTGGCTTTAAATTCTAACACATTTAAGTGGTCTGTAGTATAAGAGGGGAAATATGCAACTTTATAGATCACGGATGTATATTTTGTATCACATGGCTGGAAGTTAACCTAGTTGCTTGAATAAGGGCTGAAGGATTGGGACCTAAATCCTAATTACTGGAATTAAAAAAACCTAGGCACATTTCATCCTCTTAACATGTAGCTACTCTTACTTCCCCATTCAAGACCAAAGCATTTGACCTTTAATTTACATCTTCCCATCATTATTCTAGGTGTGTTTGTTAATGGATCCTTATCATACTTGGTTTACCTGCTCTAATACTGCAGTGCTCTTGGTAACATGTGAAACTACAGTCCACCGTTGTTACCATTTGTCTGATCTGACATCCTGACAGTTCATTTAATGGTGTACTTACACAAGTGCATCTTCAAAGCAATATATTACATTTATTTATTCAATTAGGAAGTGGCTAGCATTACTTACAGTCAAGACCATGATTCTGTGACAAAATCTGATTTAATGTTTTTTCTCAGTTACCTTTTTGTGTCATCCTGGTCAGTTGGTTGCTAAGATTCCTCTATGAAATTGGCTGTACATCCTGTGTATTATAGGCTTCTTTTTAGGTGGTCTGAAACTACCAGTTAAATATTACTAAATGTTCCTTGCTATTTTCCATAGCAAACAATTAAAATATTGTCCTGTAACTTGTCCTATTTTAAACTAAAATCATGACTTATTTTTACCATTTTGCTGTGGAAAAGTAACTTGTTTGACAGTACAGTCATCCTCAAAAGATTTAGGGAGGTGGTGCCATTGCTGATAAAGTGGATTAAATGTGCTCACTGTTAGTGAAGCTACTGCAAATTATTCCACTCTTTCACTAGCCTGGTGCTTAGTAGATGAGTGATTCAAGCAGCACTAATATTAGTAATTGAGTATATGATTTACTAACAGTTTCTCTACCAATTTTTGCTTCATTTTCAGATGTAGAAAAGCATGCAACATAGCTTCACTTTAAGGGCTTGTCTATGCTATGTTTTGCCCATTTTTTATGTTTACATCACAGGTATGTTGTGATATAGTTAAAACAAGATTGGACAGACCAAGACCTTTGCAGCACAGTATAGGCACCCAGTTGTCTCTGGACAGTTCCATCTTGTGTAGACTAAACTCTGGTTTAAGTATATTCTGGAACCATGCTGCAGTCTTGATCTGTGCAGCTCTGTTCAGGAGACAACTCTGTAACCAGGTTCTCTGAAAAGTGGTTCTTGGAATATAGATGGATCCTGTCTGTCCTCATTCTTTCCTGTGGCCTCGTTGTTTCGTATGATTGCTCGGTTTACCTACCCTGCTGATGAAAATAACAAAATAATTAAAAGCTAATTAATTTAAGGCTAACCCGTGCTGATTAGTGGTCACTGCAAAGAATTTGTTGTGTGCAACTTGATGGATGCAAATAATCTTTTTGAAAAATCAGTTAGACCCATTTAAATTAACTGGGGGGTGGGGAGATACCTGTTTCTTAAAGTTAATGTTAAAGAAACTGTGTTTCTGTTGCTTTCTTGGATAAACATCTTCCGCTCAGGGGCCCACATCAGTATGTTAACAGTTGTCACAGATGTTTAACTTCAGTTCTTCACCTTCTAATAGACAGCATACAGTACAACCTCATTAATTCACACTAATGTCTGGGAGACCCTTTTTCAATTAGCAGTTATGCCTTGCAATTATTTGTAAAATAAACAGGGAGATGCCACATCAGTTTACAGCTGTTGCTCTGGATTTGCGTCTCAGAAGGAGCTAATCTTTGCAACCACTTCAGCTCTTCAATAGACATTTGATTGGAGCATTATTTGTGCTTGGGTGCAGTGGCTTGAGAAGCTGTAAGTAGTGTGCAAAGACTCTACTCCTATGGAGCAAAGATGTTAGGGGGCAGTGCGATGGAGTACTAGTGATCTACAACTTTAGTGCATTATCCGATCAAGTTATGGTTCTGCTTCACTTCAGTGGTACTGCAGATTTCTTATCATGGTCTTCAGAATTAACCAGACCTCTTTGTAAATAGTTCTTAAAGAAAACACTGTGCTGTTCTAGCAGCTCAAAGTCTATAAAGCCTGTTTAACCAGCTACCTGGGGATTCTCCCTGTGTAGTGACTCCATATCTGCCTGATGTAGGAGTTTGGCTAGCTACACTGTGCTCCAGTGATTTATAACTGTCACAACTGCCCCTTCAAGCTATAGGAAGTGGGATGCAACTTGGAACAGACTTGATGCTGCTTTAAGATTTTTTGGGTGCCAAACTGACTTTGACCAGCCCTAAGTTCAAAAAGCTAAAAAGATGGCATAAGCCCACCTTTGCTGCTTCTTCCCACTACATTTCTGCCTTAAGCACAGTTCAACAAGAGAATCTGGCTTTTTTTTTTTTTTTAACTAGTTAATTTAATTTGTTTTGGGAGTGCCATTTGGAGAGGATCTGCATCAGGATATAAACTAAATTTGGCTTTCTCTGTGCTTATACATCACTTAAATATCTGTGCAAATCTTAAATACCTTTTAAATTTTGTTTGGGAGGGAAAGTGAGATGATGGAATTCCATATTTCAAGAAATATGTGCTCTGGCAGCCAACATAGAAGCCATTCTTTAAATTGTTGTCTGTGACTTTCAAGAGGTGACTTGTAGCTTTCTGTAGTTGTTAACTACTCGGTGTTTTCTTTCTTTCAAGAATCAATTTTTAGTAGTCTACCACTCGGCAATTCATCCGTGCAGTATGGCTACAAAACTACACCAGATTGGCAAGGAATTTGTCTAGTCATAGAAAGTTAAACATGCTGATTTCTGTGAAGTTTCAGTTTTAATCTTGCTTTCAGAGAGGGCAGAGAGATTGTACTGAAGCTGCTTTATAAATAAACATTGCTATTGCTACTAGGATGAAGAGTGTGTGCGTCTTGACAAGGAGCGGCTGGCAGCTCGGTTGGAGGGGCATAAAGAGGGTATTGTGCAGACAGAGCAGATCAGGTAAGAAATCTTATTTCACTCCTGGGGTAGTAATTGCTAGTTTTAAGGACTGTAAAGCCGACCAGTTATTTCATCTGTTCTCAAGTGTATGTCCCAGTAGCCCCACTGAGGGGTTCCCTGGATTTCTGCAGAAAAACTGTCTGTGGAAAAATGTCAGCCATCAGACTGTGGCAGAGCTTCATGTGATTGGAGGTCATTCTCCTGTTTTGGAGGGGTAACTTCACAGCAGTGACTGATCAGTCAGCACCCAGAAATGATCAGACTGGTGGATTGTCTCACTGACTAGTGTTTTCCTTTTTCCTTGTTTCTGCCATAGTATTATATAGACAGGCTAATAAAATGGGAAACACCATCGAGGACAGCAGCTACCCTTTATCTCCTGCATTTAAAACAACACCCAAAGTTGTTGAGGAATGTGTGTTGAGGAATGTGTGCTTCTAGAAAGAGTAAAACCTTGCAAGAAGCAAGCTGAAGCACAGATGAGTCTCCTATTAGGTCTCTAAATTGGATTGCTCTTCCATAATATGTGTAGATGAAGCTCTGCAGAGAAGTCTACAGAGAAGGAAGACTTTCATTGCCACAGGAAGTCATCAGCATCTTAAGGATTCTAATAGCTCAGCAGTTTCCTTTTCCTTTGTACCTCTACAAAATTCTGTAGGGATACAGATGAACATCCTTCAGAGCCTTAAACTGGATTTCCCCAAAGCTGGGCACAGAAGCTGATGGATCCATGGCAAAGCCTGGCTGATGTAAAGGCTTTAGGTTTTGTGGGCATAACTGCCCATCGTTTCCCTCCACCCACTTTCTCCTTGCTTAGACCTATCCTTTTATTATTACCTCAGGATCCCTCCAAGTTCTGTCCTTGGCCCATCCTACCTCCCTAGAGCAGATTGCTAAAGCATGGAGCAAAGACTCTATTGTATTTCTGAACATCTTGGGTTTGGCATTGGGGAATATGTCAGACTCTAATTGGCTAATTGAGTAAGAAAACTCAAGAGACTTGGGGGAAGGGACAGAGCATTTGGATGTCTCCTTATTCTAGCACTTCTCAGCTATGAAAGAATAAAAATGGTGCCAAGCTGTTCTAGAGCAAACAGTCCACTTCAGAGCTAGGCAGAATGTTTCTAGAAGTGGTGAGCTCTTAGTAAGAAAAGCATTCTGAAAAGTTACAAAAATACCCCCTTTGCCCCTAAAATACTTTGAACCAACTATTTGAAAAAGCCTAGAGCTCTAATTGGAGCAGTCCCAGTTAGTGGAGCAAAAAGGTATATTATTTCTCTGTCCCTTCAAACTGAAGAATTCAGTAATCGAGAATGCCAGAGTTGTACGCTAAACACATTCTATTTCAGTTTATATAGACATGCAAATGGACAGATAAGTGGTCTTATTAAGGCTCTGCACTGGGACTCAGAAGGTCTGGATTCAGTTATCTCTGCCACAGACTTCTTGGGTGACCTTGTGCAAGTCACTTAATCTCTTCTGTGCCTCAGTTTCCCAGCTGTAAAAATGAGGATATCCCTTCCAAATCTGAAGGGGATGTGGTGGATGACTTAGTTTGTGAGGAGCTCAGATACTGTGATGAATGCCACAATGAACAAGACTTCAGCAAATATCTTTTCCCTACCAAGTGAACTTTCTTCAGACTCTACAGACAGTGTGATAGGGAGGCATCAGTTGTTACTATTCCAGTGTTCATCTTATCCACTAGCTTTGAAAGAACTTTCAGAGCCTGGCAAAGTGATGGTCTAGAATCCACAAATAACACCTAAATCCAGGATAAAACATACCTTTTGTTGATAAAGGAGACTGCCACCTGCATAGGTGCAATTAAAGGCTAACTGCAATAAGAATTCTTAATCACTGTCTAACTTAAAAAAGTTTAGTGACCTACTCTTTGTACTGAGTCAGGTCACTGAGGGTCATGGTGTTCCTGATGTTCGGATGGCTTCACAAACTGCCTTTAGTGTTCTGTGGAGTACCAGGCAATGCTGCAATGAGGATTGCTGATTATTCATTATTTTTGTGTATCATGTCTTTTATTTTTTTAATAGTACAAAAGACACTCTTTTAAAATGCAAGTTACATAATATTTAAAGGTATTAAAGTGTGTGCATACCTGTTGAATTAGTTAAGTTACTACAAATAACAAACTACACAAACATATGCCTTTCTACATAGCTTACTTTCATAAATAGAATGCTTTCCAATCAGATGCTCATTAGATACACTTTTTCCAGTGTGAACTGCAAAATAAAATGAAAATTCACTTACACAGACTTCTTTGCTTAACTCAATTTTCATTTTATTCTGCAGTTTACCTTGAGAATGATAGTATCTGAATTGGAGTTAGGCTGTCAGGTAGCTGAGTTTCATTTTGTTTACATTTAAACATAAACACAACACATTAAATGTGTTAACATAAAACATAAACACATGCAACTTAAAAATATAGGATGGGGAAATATTGGGTGAAGAAGAACTCTTTGAAATGCAGCACAGGTTCATAGCGACAGAGTTTAATGCCATCTTGACTATTTGGTCTGGGTGAAATGAATTGGTAATGTCGGTCCACTTCTTAGCATAACAAAACTACTACCATAGCATGTACTAAACTAGGCTCTTCTTACCAACACGAGCAGTGGCCAAGGATTGAATAGACAGGTAACTTGAACGATATACATTTGTGGGTGACAGAGGGACAAGTGTTGTCCATACAGTAACCTGAAGCCTTTAGTCCCAGGGCTGTACATTTCATAAGTGTTGGCATCTCTCTCTCGCTCTGTATATTGTGTTAGTTTTCTTGTGATGTTTTTAAATTAATTGGGAAGTCATCTGTCAGGGAATGGCTCTAATGGCGAAAGTAGCAGTGCTGATGTCTCTGCGGAGACCACCTTATGATGTATGGCACAGATGTGAACTTCTAGTAGTTTGGGAGGAAATCAAGGCTGATTGTTCATATGTACTTCAGAACACAAAACTTGTAACTGATTTATGCCTTTACTCAGCCTCCTCTGATATTCTTGTTTAGATCCTTGTCTGAAGCCATGTCTGTGGAAAAAATTGCTGCTATCAAAGCAAAAATCATGGCGAAGAAAAGATCTACAATCAAGACAGATCTGGATGATGACATAACTGCTCTTAAACAAAGAAGTTTTGTTGATGCGGAGGTAGATGTAACCAGAGACATTGTCAGCAGGGAGAGAGTGTGGAGGACAAGAACTACAATTTTACAAAGCACAGGCAAGGTAATGCTTTTTGTTATCAATTTTTTTGAACCAGCATTTAAAGGCTAAATGCATTGCCCATGTTGAGTAATTTAGGAAAAAACCTTCCTTGTTTTTTTTGTTTTGTTTTTAAGTTGAACAGAATGATATTAACATGTATTAATTAATACAGATATAACACCTAGGTAACAACCATTTCATTCTCTTTTCATCTTTGTAATTTTCTCTGCCACCCTTTCTGTCTTGACAGCTACAAATAGTAACTGAAGTTACTGCTGCTCAGATGATCCTTTTACCAGTTTTTAAATAACTAGACTTCTTGGTCATGTCACTTGTAGGATTTAAAGATAGGATTTAAAAAAAAAAATCTGAAGAGTTTCTGTAATGCATTGCTAAATCAATTTCTACCCTCTTGCCCAACCTTTCGTGCCCTAAACTCCATGGGCAGTGCCTAGAGCTTTTTCCCCCCCTACAAAATGGAAATAGATTTGATTGGGGGGGGGGGGGGAGTAAGATTAACAAAACACAGTGTGGCAGGAAAACAGTAGGCTGAAGGGCCATTGGCATATCTGGAAAAAGCTCAGTTGAGAGAGAGTATTTTTGTCTTCATTACACTGGGCCTTGTCATTTGTCTGATAACTTAGGCCATGTCTACTCCAGCAAGCTTAAAGTGGCACAGCTATACTGATACAGAGAGAGCTCTCCTGTTGACATAATAAAATCACAACAAGTGGCAGTAGCTGTGTTGGCGGGAGATGCTCTCCTGTCAACATAGCGCTGTGCATACTACCACTTATGCCAGCAAAACTTAGGTCAGTTACAGAGGTGTGTTTTTTTTCACACCCTTGAGCGGCATAAGTTTTGCCAACATAAGTGGTAGTGTAGATGTGGCCTTAGTAGCATCTAAACTGGAATAGTTAAAAGGGAAGCAAAGTAGTTTGGGCTTCGTGTTCACCTTATCTTAACTCATCATGGAATAAAGCTGGTGTGAGCCCTAGAATTGGCAAGGGTCCTGCTCATTGTCATGCTCAGAAGATTTCTGCCTTGTTTGAACCACTTGTTAGCTAAAAGATATTAAATTGACAGGGAGAGTAATAACATGAAAAAATCCTCTAGTCTTTGGACCTAGGTGGTGGGGTTTACAAGGAGGGGAAAACTCAGAGGAATAAACATCAATATATTGTCATTGTTAAGAGTGATGGAGCTGCACTTCTGGCTTTCATGCCTAAACACTGTCTTTCTGAAATAATATTGTAGAGCCAGTCATGTTCCTGCTGCTGTTTGACCCTGGATGGGGTTAGTAACAATCTATCTTATTAAACAAAATTAAAATTTGAATATTCAAGATTTTAGCAGTTGTTACAGAAAACATGTAGAAACTGCAGGAGCCTATGTGGCTTTTTCCCTCCCCCAGAGTCCTGCACTGATCTAGAGGGACCATCCCCATCCTTAGCATGTGATTTAGCATGTGGAGCTGGTTTAGGGGAGGAGGTGGGAGTCACACCCAAGAAGCTCTGCTGTGGAAGGGAGTCAGGGAGTAGTGAAGTTTGGCAGATTCTAATACAGGCCTCCCCACAAAGGTAGGGGGAGAAAGCAAGGATGAGGCATATGGGTTGTCACTAATCTTGTCCTCTTCCATGGGACCACTTTGCGACCAATCTGTAGAAGAGAATGAGGATGATAGAGATTCTTCATTTCCAATCTACCCATAGGAACCAGGGGAGAGCAGTGGGTTCCTGAGGTCAGTAATAGAGACTGATCAAATCTTAGGATCTCTTGGGGGTATATGGAGCAGTGATGTAAAGTGGAAGGGCAGAGAAACTGATCTCTTTCTAGGACTCTACTGGCACAGTTCTCAGTGCAGGTTTTGGGCCGGCCTTGTTTTATCAATAGCTCAAGGTGTACTATGTAGGTGTGAGAAATAATCAACTAAAGACAAGGTTACTTGGCTATACCAATTGAACATGAAAGTAACCACATCTTGCCATCATAGAAATGATTTAAAACAAACAAACAAAAAACCCTGCCAAATTTGTTTGTGTGCTTGGGCTTGGAAAAGTGATGGTGTAAAAATGATAGTATGGTCTTCCATGATTATAATGTGTCCACAGTTCGTAGATCAGATATATTCAGTCCACAAGCTTAAAAAAATATCCTAGCTGATCATTCTGCCTGGGTTTTGAACACTGAGCATCACTGCCAGTAATATAGGTTTGGTGCCACCCAATTAGTTTACAAAAGTTTAAATGACTGCAATTTAGCCTATGTCTACACTACTGTGGTAAGTCAACCTATGCTACACAACTCTAGCTACATGAATAAGCCTGTGGGGGGGTCCTGTCGACTTACCTTACTCTCTTTGTTGGGGGTAGAGTACAGGGGTTGACTGGAGAGTGATCTGCAGTCAATTTTATGGGTCTTTATTAGACTTGCTAAATCAACTGCTGGTGGATCGATCTCAGAGCGTTGATCCTGGTTGTAGTGTAGACCTGCCCTCAGTGAAGAATTCTGTGGAAATTGGAATAGAATTTGATTCATTCAGTCTTTGCTGCGTTTTTTTCTGGTAGACCAACAGGAGTGAAAAACTGTAATAACTTTAGTCATAGAAGTTGGCAGATATGACCAAATACACAAAGGAACAGATTTGTTAAGTAGGTGCCATTTTTGTATAATCATGTTTCAGAGCCAAACCACACTTAATGATATCAGTTATTTAGCCTATTTTTCCTTTAAAGCAGCTCACTTTTGGAACTACAGTCGAACCCATTTATGTCGACCTCGGTTAACTTGCCAATCCTATTAACTCGAGGTTTTAGAAGTGGAACCGCCAAACTCCCTCTTTATCTTATGGGCTTCTCATCTGTTATGTCGATTTGCCCAACCCTAATATCTCGAGCCCGGCTCCCCGCGTCCCCAGCCACCCGCTCCCTGGCTCTCCAGCCGCGCGGTTCCCCAGCCGCCCGCTCCCCGCGTCCCCAGCCGCCCGCCCACCCCCGCATACCCGGTCCCTGCCCGTCCCCGCCCGCCCGGCCCCGCATACCCGGTCCCTGCCCGTCCCTGCCAGCCCGTCCCCGCATACCTGGTCCCCGCTTTGCCTGCCGCCTGCCCGCCCGGCTCCCCGCTTTGCCGCCCGCCCCTCCGCCCGGCTTCGCTTCGCCGCCCGCCCGCCCGGCCCCGCATACCCGGTCCCTGCCCGTCCCCGCCCGTCCCCGCCCCACATACCTGGTCCCGGCTTCTCCTGCCGCCCGCCCGCCGGCTCCGCTTCCCCGCCCGCCGGTCCCCGCTTCCCCGCCCCCGCATACCCGGTCCCTGCCTGTCCCCGCCCGCCCGCCCGGCCCGCATACCTGGTCCCTGCCCGTCCCCGCCCCACATACCTGGTCCCGGCTTCTCCTGCCGCCCGCCCGCCGGCTCCGCTTCCCCGCCCGCCGGTCCCCGCTTCCCCGCCCCGCATACCCGGTCCCTGCCCGTCCCCGCCCGTCCCCGCCCCACATACCTGGTCCCGGCTTCTCCTGCCGCCCGCCCGCCGGCTCCGCTTCCCCGCCCGCCGGTCCCCGCTTCCCCGCCCCGCATACCCGGTCCCTGCCCGTCCCCGCCCGTCCCCGCCCCACATACCTGGTCCCGGCTTCTCCTGCCGCCCGCCCGCCGGCTCCGCTTCCCCGCCCGCCGGTCCCCGCTTCCCCGCCCCCGCATACCCGGTCCCTGCCTGTCCCCGCCCGCCCGGCCCGCATACCTGGTCCCTGCCCGTCCCCGCCCGTCCCCGCCCCACATACCTGGTCCCGGCTTCTCCTGCCGCCCGCCCGCCGGTCCCCGCTTCCCCGCCCGCCGGTCCCCGCTTCCCCGCCCCGCATACCCGGTCCCTGCCCGTCCCCGCCCGTCCCCGCCCCACATACCTGGTCCCGGCTTCTCCTGCCGCCCGCCCGCCGGCTCCGCTTCCCCGCCCGCCGGTCCCCGCTTCCCCGCCCCCGCATACCCGGTCCCTGCCTGTCCCCGCCCGCCCGCCCGGCCCGCATACCTGGTCCCTGCCCGTCCCCGCCCGTCCCCGCCCCACATACCTGGTCCCGGCTTCTCCTGCCGCCCGCCCGCCGGCTCCGCTTCCCCGCCCGCCGGCTCCGCTTCCCCGCCCGCCGGTCCCCGCTTCCCCGCCCCGCATACCCGGTCCCTGCCTGTCCCCGCCCGCCCGGCCCGCATACCTGGTCCCTGCCCGTCCCCGCCCCACATACCTGGTCCCGGCTTCGCCTGCCGCCCGCCCGCCGGCTCCGCTTCCCCGCCCGTCCGTCCGTCCGCCCGGCTCCGCTTTGCCGGATCCAGCCACGTGCAGGCAGCGCGGTAAGGGGGCAGGGAGGGGGTGGGGGGGTGGATAGGGGTTTATCTCGATCATTGGTTATCTCGATGGCTTTTGGCAAACCCCTAGGCCGTCGAGATAACAGGGTTTAACTGTACTTTGGAAGAGAAATTGTTTAGAATCAGTTTTGCAGTGTTGCATATCTTCAGGTTAGAGTGAAAGCATCTAATTGGGAACACAGTTGATTTTACTTGTCTTAAAGGGACACTACCAACTTGAACTTTAGTCAACTTTTAAGACAGATTAAGTAGTTTCCAACATTACATGTGCTTCTCAGTTGCTTTACAAGTGTTTGAATTTTTTTCTTTACAGCCACAATTTCCTGTTTTAAGGCATTTTTCTTACCTTGTGTGAAAGACCAACACAAAGTGGAAACTATATGCAAAGTACTGTCAAATGCACAAAGTAAACAGAGGTATTAGAGGAATTCACTTTTTTTCAGGTATAGTAAATTTAGGTGTTACTGAAAGAGTAGTTAAAAATGTTTTCAACAGAAATGAAATATGTACGTTTATTTCTAATTAGATTAAGGATCAACCTTCCCCTTAAATTGGACAAGTCTTGCTACCGTAGATCTTGCTTCTACTTCAGTGATAGTAAATAGCATTTTCCTTTGCAAAGAGATTTGTAAAGCATGCAGTTAATGTAGTCTGAAGCATTGACATTCACCAAATTAGGTGGCATGAGGTCTTGCCATTGTAGTCACTTTATTGACAACTAAATCTATTTCTAGAGAGAAGGTTAGACTTGTCAGATATTTATATAATTTCAAAGAATTTGAACTGAAATATTGACTGGTTCACATATGCCAGAAATGATATTCACATTTGTAATGCTACAAATCTTCAGAAAAAAATTAATAAGAGATTCCCATTGTAAGTTCTTCAGCTAGACAACATTTTTTACCAGAGTGGATTTATACTCTGTCGACAATAATTTAAGATTGGACCTTTAAGTAGAGCAGCTACAGAATAAAACATTGAGAATAATGGGTGTTGGTTTCCTTCTCCAAAGATGTATACCATACACCTGGGGGAATTCTGTGCCAAAAATTTAAAAGTTCTGCGCACAATATTGTAAAATTCTGTAAAATTCTGCATATTTTATTTGTCAAAATACTACAATCACGTCAGTTTAAATTATTTTGGTAATTTATTTCAAAATGCCTGTCAGCAAGTATGTCTGTAATAATACAACAAAAAAGATTCAGCAAATGTTTTTTGATACATAGATTCCTTACTAGGCATATTAATACAGAACTTTGAGTAATAATTCATTTAAACTACAATCCTGAAATGTATTTTCCACACCCCACAGAAGCAGTGCCAAGGCTTGGGGGAGTCCAGGGTAATGGAGCTGAGGGAGAGGGAAGGAGACTGGGAGTGAACCTGGAGGGTTTGTTGGCTATGGGTGGGAGAAGTATGGGTTTTTTGGCTGGGAGGGGAGGCGGAAGGATTGTTAAGGAGTTGGGGAGCCTTCCCCATTCAGACCGTGGCTGACCGCTAGCTTTTCCCATTCAGTCAGGCATGTCTCCTCCACTGTCTTCATGTGTCCCTGCACCCCCACTCAGCTACCCTGTCCCTATGTCTTTGCACTTCCACTCAGCCATCCCCATCCCCATATAGCCCTGCACCCCAATTCCCATTGTGCCCCTGTCCCAGTCTGTCCCCTTGCACTAGCCCTTCTGAACCCCAATCTGTGGCCCCCTGCAGCTCTGTGTGCCCCGCTCTCTCTGTCCCTCCCGCATATCCCATGCCTCCTCACTTAGCCCTGTGAGCAGGGTGCTGTGAGGAATGCAGGCTTTCCTTCCTTCCTTCGTAGCTGCTAGTGAGCCAGCTGCCCTCTGTTGTGGTGCCAGAGTAGCCCCTGCTGGGTGAAAGGCATAACTGCAGCACCTCTCAGGCAGAATGTGTTTTCTTCAGAGAAAAAAAGTCTGCAGAGGACATGAATTCTGTGCATGTGCAGTGGCATAGAATTTCTCCAGCAGTAAACCAGACAAGAAGGGAAACTTGATTTCAGGTATCTGAACTTTATTTTGTAAAACAAAGAGCTGAACTCTTGAGGAAACCCTTACCTTTTGCTGAAACAGTTATTCATTAATTAATTCCTTTCACCCCATTCCCCCCCACCTTCCAAAATAACCTGTGACAATTGAGCATTAGAATTCTGCCCACAGCAGATTTCAGTGACCAGTCTGTAAACAAAGAGCATTTCCTCTGTTCAGTCTATACCATCAGAGGGTTAGTGGCACTTATTCTTCCTTTATAACAAATTAAATTAGTTCATGCTGGAGCTGGAAGGAAGAGCTGCAGAGTTCACAGGAATATTGGCAGGGAGTCTTTCCATCTCAGTGGTTTTTGATGTACCCAGCTTAAAAACCTTTTCTCACAGCATGCCCAGAAATATTTCTCAGGTACTAAGCAGTGTGTAACTCAGTAGGTTGGGTTGAACATGTGGGAGTTGTGTGAGGAAAAATCTCAGAATTGAACTCTAACAAATGCTCTATGATTATGCTTGTGTATTTATGTACTTTTTAAAGTAAACCTCCAATTCTCCTGGGAACAGGGTTTTTTGAGAACTCCCTGTGCTCTTCCATGTTTTTATCCCTTTTTCCTCTATAACCCATTTCCAAATGTACTGCAAACAGTTTTCCTGGGTGCTGGCTGGTGAGTCTTGCCCACATGTTCAGGGTTTAACTGATCGCCATATTTGGGGTCGGGAAGGAATTTTCCTCCAGGGAAGATTGGCAGGGGCCATGGGGGGTTTTCGCCTTCCTCTGCAGCATGGGGCACGGGTCACTTGCTGGAGGATTCTCTGCACCTTGGAGAAAAACCACGATTTGAGGACTTCAGTAACTCAGACATAGGTTAGGGGTTTGTTACAGGAGTGGGTGGGTGAGATTCTGTGGCCTGCATTGTGCAGGAGGTCAGACTAGATGATCATAATGGTCCCTTCTGACCATAAGTCTGTGAACTCCAACATTAACTACAGTGAGAGCTTTTTATTCATGTTTTATTGTGGAATATTTTTCCACAATCTAAAATATAGGATGTTTCAAAGTTACTTTTTCTACATGAGATTGTCATACCCAAAGGATTGAGGGAACATTAGCTAGCCCCATTCTTTTCCCATACCAGCCAACCTCTGGGAAGACTGGAAGGACTGCACCACAGTCCTTCCATGGTCTCTACATTAGCCAACAAGCTGGAATGGTTGCTATATCCATTTTTATGATGCTTATGCTGGGAGTTCCTAGCTACTGGCTTTGTGGATTTCATGACCCATCTCTTGATGGGCTCCTAAATCCCTTCTTTGTTGGGATCGATGCTTTCACAGTTCAGGACAACTGCACCAGTCATCTCCGTAGTCCAGTAAGGGCATCCATTCCCAGACTTCCAGCTGGCACCTCTCTTGGGCAGGGAGGCATCTCTCTCCCTCCTGATGGGTATTTCCAGACCTCACAGTTCACTGCCTATACTGTGATATCCCAATCAAGACAAGCTTCCTAAACAGACCAGCATCTCCGCTTTGCTTTCTCTTTGAAGGCAATGAATAAGGTAATTGCCTGTGGTTTTAAGTTACCACACAGCGTATTGTAAGCAAGCATCTTTATTCTTAGGGTAAAAGCATTACAGAGAAAACAGTAAAAGAACCTACACACATGCTTACTAGAAATCACCACCTATCTCCACAAGGCCTCTGGTAAGTGTCAGTTCTTCCAGGCCTTCCCTAAGAATTGGTGCCCACCCCTTGGACAGAAGGAGCTGTCCCTTTGCTGGATCAGAAAGGAAAGTTCTGAGTCAGTTTAAACTCAGTCTATTTATCCTTTCTTTGTCTCTTGGCCTTTGGAGAATCCCCTTTGAACGAGGATAGGCGAGTCTCCCCAAAAGGTGGGGACCTGAATGAATTTGCCTAGTAACCCTCCACTCTTTTTATTTCCTGGAGAGCTGTGATTACCCTCTGCCCTGGAATTACATACAATCCCTGGCCCCCAATGATACTGTAAGATCTCCCAGAGATTTTTCAGGAAATTGCTATATCTGCTGCAAGTGTAAGTCTCACTCTGGAGGCCTGGATGTGGAACCAAACTGCCCTAATATGAGTCTTAAGTGACACAAAAGGCCTCAGACCAACCCTCTGTGCCTGGTGAGTTTCACCATAGGGCAGCAGAAGGCCAAGAGGAAAGATTAGAGAGACAAGGTGGGTGAGGTAATATGTTTTATTGGACCAACTTCTGCTCTTGCTCGAAAGCTTCTCTCTCTCAACCACAGAAGTTGGTCCACTAAAAGATATTACCTTACCTACCTTTTCTCTTTAATATCCTAGGCCTAACATGGCTACAACTACACTGAATACAAGAGAAAAGATTACCCACTTGGATTTGAACAACAGATCATTGCAGATATTATTCTTTGTCTACCTGTACTGAATTTCTGTTGTTGTCTGTGGGGAAATCTGAAGGGAGAACAGAGCATTGGCGTAGAACTATAGAAACTGGAGATGGGAAATGTGGATCTGAGTTAAAACCTTGCCCAAAGGGAAGTAGTTTTGTACAAAATTAAAGAATGTAAGAATTTAAGATGCCTTGCACACATAGGTGGTGGTAACACTTATCCAGAACAATTCTTAAACATTACAACTTGTTATATGGTCACAATTATATAAAAGTCCTTTTTTGGAGGCTGTATCTTACAGATTGATGAGAGTTTACAGGTGGAAATGACTTATCTCCTTGCCAATGCAGGATTGTTCCCTTCAGAACACTTACCAGTGCTTTGTCCAACCTAGCTATAAATGTTACAAGCACTGAGGCTTTCTCACTTTGCTTGGGAGACTATCAGATCGTCTGATCCTGATACTCATACATTTAGGAAGGGAAAATTTCATTCTATCATTGCTGGTTATACCCCTCATTCACCATCCTCTCCATTGTGGATGTTTTCACCTTTCCAATATTTGTGTATGCTAAGTTTCCTTTAGTTGCAGACCCCAAGAAGAACTTGCAAAGGAAAAAAAGACTGTCCTCTGTTTTTATTATGATGTATAAAGAAGACCTGAAAGAGTTTATAACCCCCCCAAACAAATAAAACTCCTGCTTGAGAAATTCACAACTATCTATTTCATCTTCCCTGCTCTCGCTGGAGAATTCCCAGGAGGATTAGTGCAGTGGAGCAGGTGTTTTCTCAACCCTCAGTTGAAGGGATGGAAGGAAGTGTTTGGATTTTTACCAGAGGAAGTTAGTTTTTCCCAACGATTAGGAATGTATTTCAACACAGGGTTTTAAACTATCTAATTAAAACTTTTCTCCTTTCACTTGTGATGTTCTGCTAATCCCTCTGTTATCTATAGTCTTCCTTGGAAAATAGGGTAGATCGTATGTGATACTGTTTTTTTTTTTTCAAGTGCAATTTTTTGTCATTTAGAAGCAAATTGGGCACAACCCCACTTTTTTCATTTGTAAGACACCCTTAAATAAGCTATATGTATTGAACTCTAATCTTGATTCATAAATCAGTCAACTTACCAGTTTTGCTTCTCTGAACTCTTTCGTGTGTTTGGGGGGGAGGGGGTGATGAGGTGCTGCTGAATGAGACATTCTAGAGCTGGTCACATTTGGACTGTATAAAGAGGGACTACTGCTTTCCTACCTGTAGCTTTGATGATTGTGTGTGTATACAGCACACAACTACATCACTGTGTTTTTGTTCTGTTGCACTGCACGCCTGTCTAATTGGATATCCATCATGCCTAGGTATCCTCCAACATTATTGCTTTCCCGATTTCTCCCTCCCGTTGCATAGGTATTCTAAACTATCTTCTCCCCTCAGCAGCATTAATTGACACAATACCATGTTATTGCTTGCCAATATTTTTGATTGTCTGTGGCTATGATTTGTGTGTACTTCCTTTGTGTTAACTGGTTTATAATACTTCCCAGTTTTTTATATCATTTACAAATTTAATTTGCATCTTTTTAAGAACTCAGGAGAGCCTGGGTCATGGTACTTGCCCCTGTCTTGAAGTGATGCAATTTGTGATAGAAATTTTGAATGAAGACCAAGTAGCTTTCACTGAAATTCCTAGATTTTTGTCATTCTAACTATTTTTTAAAATGTTCCTAGTTGTGGAGTTGTTTCCACATGAGGGGAATACAGTCTCCAACCATTCCCACAGCAGTATATAATAACTTTAGAAATTTAATATTCTATACTTTTGCAATGATATCCTTATATTAAAGGTTCTGTATAGTAGACTTGGGTGCTGCTGTAGCACTTTAATAAGACCTCTATAAGGTGGTGAGATAAAGCTTGGAAATTAAAACAAACAAACAAACAAAAAAACCCATTTTGTTCTTTGAGTGTAAAAGCAATTTTGTGTATGAGCTCTAGGTGGCAGAATTGTTCCGTGGTCCTGAAATTCACAGCTATTGCAGTGCACTTGATATCTGAAGCAATCTATAAGGGTGAAGTATGCCCAGTTAAATTAGGAGCTAGTATCCTTGTTCCTAGCTTGTTCAAACTGAATAAATTTGTAGTTTAAAAATGGTGACTGTCTAACAGTATGAATGTGAGATTTTTACCTCACCCAACTTGTCTCTGTAATACAGTAACTCCTCGCTTAACATTGTAGTTATGTTCCTGAAAAATGATATTTTAAAGTGAATCCAATTTCCCCATAAGAATTAATGTAAATGGTAGTAGAGGGGCTAGGTTCCAGGGAATTTCTCTCTCTCTCTCTCTCTCTCTCTCACACACACAGTTTTAAACAACCACTTTAATACTGTACACAGATAGGGGCTGCTGTTCCACCCTGGTTCCAAGCCCCCACCATCTAGCTCCAATGGGTTGCTCTTTCTGCAAGCAGTGAACAAGCAGGCGGCTGCCAAACAATTGTTATAAGGGAGCATTGTGCAACTTTAAACGAGCATGTAATCCAATTGATCAGCAACGAAACAACGTTAACTGGGCTGTTAAGTGAGGAGTTACTGTATCCAGCATGGCCACAACAACACTGCAGATCTGATGGAAGTTTCATTTTATGATCCCAATCCTCATTTCATCTTTATGGGAATTTACTTATGACTACACTAGTATTTGTAATGGAGATCAACATACATATTTTGTATGTACGTTTTTTGTTCTGTATAAGAACACCCCCAATATGTGTTGTACCTGCAATTAAGGCCAGGTTTCTGTGCCCTTGCTCACGTAGACTACTGTTCAATTTTACTCCACAAATAATCCCATTGAATTCTTTGGGACTACTCATGAAATAAAGTACTATTCTGTTTGAATAAGGGGTTTGTAATTTGGTCCTAAATGAATAATCCATCACACAGGAGCAGCATTTCTAACAAAAGCTTGTCTATGCCGGGGAGTTGCCTTCATGCCTTAGTTTCCTTACCTGAATAGCTATCGGGGAATGGCTCTCCATGTGAACGCTTACTGTACATTGAGTGACATTGTGCAGTTTAGGTTAGGCCACTTCCAAACGCACTTTTAGTGCAGAATAAGTGTGTCTGGACAGGGAGCTAGCACAAAATAGCTATTGCATTTTAAATTCACACCCTTGCTTGTTTTACAATAGCTTTCTTATATAGACCAGCCTCATGGAAACCCTGAAGGCAGAGTCCATTTTCCATAAAAGTATTGATAGGGGAAAAAAAATAAAAATGAAGCAAATGGACTTCTTATGCAGTTTTAGTCATTGTCTGTCTTTGACATATTGTAATGTTTATAGCTGTTTCAAACTTCTGAATTAGTCTTTATTCTGTTTCACATAAAAATTTCAAATATCTTTTTCATGTAATACCCTTTTAATATAAAAATACTAGTGGAATAAAGTGTAATAATGCAGAACAAATGAGGTGTGAAATCTGTTCTGTGAAACATAATCCACACATTTAATGGAAATAGCTATCTGCATTTTCTGCACAGACTGTAGTACACTATAGAACTGCTGAAACCTCTAATTAGAACCGTAGGAAGCAATACTTTATTCAAAGAGCAGCTGTTTGTGAAAGGTTGTGTGTGGCTGTTGTATTTATACTGCTACAGAATTTAATTCAGCCTCTAATCATTTCACGTTCTTTAAACATCTCACACAATCTTAAAATGTATTACTTACTGCAATGTCCCATAATAAATCTCATGCACACTAACCTAACCACAGACCCAGTAAAACTTAGTTGTCAGTCCATCAGTCTACTTCTTCTTTAAAAGCCCAGCTAAAAAGATGGGTTAAATGTGGGTACCACTTGCATTAAAACAATACTGGAAGTTCATCTACCAGTCAGTAACAAGCCACAGTGCAGACAAAATCTGCATGTAATATAGTTTGACATAGAGATCTGCTTGGGTTTAATTTTTAGGCGTGACAGGACCTGAATCAGAAAGGGGTGGAGTCATTTTCCAATCCAAACCTCTTTTTCTACCTGCCAAGCCTCAGCCAGTACCTCCATTTCCTGTCTGTGGTTTTGGAATGTCGATGGCTGCATGTGCTGGCGAATGTCTGCCCTGTCCCGATGCACTGTGTATGCTGTGGATAGAGAGGTGCTGCAACTCATCAGCATGCTCACCCCGCAGCACATGCAGAGCAGTGATGTGGCAGCGGCTGGTTGCCAGGTGCAGAGCACTCTGATGTTACAGTGCCAATCCTACAGGCGAGGAGGAGAAACGACCTGATCCAAGCCAGGGAGGGTCTGGTTATCTTCTCATTTGACCTGACCTGGATCCAACGTTTCTAATGGGTTTGGGTCAGAATGAAGGGCTCTAGTTTGACCGACTTCTCACTTGCCACCTGAGACTTTCATTCTGCAGGCAATGATGTCCAGCTCGTAACTTGTAGAAATGAGGCCTGAATTGGCACCAGTTGGGCAACATTTGCACTTCCCCATGTCATTTAAAAACCAAATGGATAATTCTGGAAGTGAAGATGGACTGTTTGACTGTGGAGCACTCTTCTTTTTTTTTTTTTTTTTTGTTTGGTTTTTTTTAGTATGATTTAAAAGAAAATGATTCATTATATTTGCCTGACTTTTGTTGTATTTTCCTTGCTCCCCATCTGCAGCTGTCCTGTTCTTTCACACTTTTCGCTTCCCAGCAGATTTTTTCCCCTTTGATTGATATTTTGGTGATTTCAGGGTTTTTTAAAGGGTAAATGGAAAATTCTGATTAACTTTTGTACTTGATAACAAGTTTGTCCATATAACATAATGAATAAATAGCAGGTACAGATGAACTCGGAAGCAACTAGAATAGCTTCCACATGACTGACAGTAGTAACCAGACAAAGAGAAACGACAAACAATGGGATTTCCATGTAGTCAGTAGTTTTTAAAGTACTTTTCAAATTACCCAAAGATTTCAATAAGGAAGCCATTGTTAGTTTGTGCCCCCAAATGGGGGAATTTTAGTAATCTAAAAGTGCACAATTTGGAATTTAAGTTAAATTTGGAGCAGGAGTTAGAGGAATTTTCAGACACAAGTGTGTGTCGAGATGAAAAATGAAAGCTTAATGTTGCTTCTACCTTTCAGAAAGCACTAGCTGCGTAGGTCAGCTGGTTGCAATACTGACTTTGACTGTCTTTTTTTTTTTTTTTTTTTCTGTCACAAGATTGTAATTTTGCGTTCCAGAATGAGCCCACATGCAACAGTGAAAGCTTCATTTTTGAATGTTTACTCTTAATATAGATGTAGGACTAAAGAGATATAGATAAGTATTGGTATTAGCTGCAGCCAGGACTGAAAATTATAAGAAGCAGGACTGACTTTGTGTGTGTTGCCAACTCTTATGCCCAAACAAAACTAATTATTGTCTACCATCACACCACTATATGCAGAGCTGGTCTGAGTGCACCCCAAACTTAACTGACTTTAAGCATCTCTGTGGGTGAGTTTTAGATGTCCTTCTGCAGAAGCTAAGCCCAGCTGAAGAGTTGTTCCTCCCTCCCTTTCCTCTCCACCCACTCTTCTCCAAGTTCAGAACTTACTTGGAGATCTGTGGAAATCTCCTGCTGTTCCCTACGTCTCTGACTGCATCTTTGATAGTCATGTCTTTATACATGTTGTCAGGCTGACAATATGCTGCTTCTTGTCTCGTATCTAAAGAAATGGTGATTTAGTCATGGTTTTTACACTGGATCATGTTACTGAAAGCTATATTCCGCTGCAATTTCTTTTTAAAGAGACTGTTCTAACGTACATTTAAATACACTGTAGCATTTGGGAGGGCAAACTTGTTGGCTTGAGGGCCCCATCTGGGTATGGAAATTGTATGGTGGGCCATGAATGTTCACGAAATTAACAATTCAGAGATATTCAAATAAATGTTCTTTATTAAAGATACATTTTGGTAGAAATAAACATAAAACCTTACTTACTGTTATAAATATACCATCATAACAATGTATTACAATAATTAAACCAAACATACCCCCTTTCCACGCCCTTTCTCTCTAGCCTGGATTTGTTGGGCATCAGCTTCCAGTCATTGGAACTCATTGAGATTCACCAGCCCCTGCTTTCAGAAATCTCCATAGGTCTCGACAGCCCAGAACTGTCACTGAACACTGAGCACTCCGGGGTGAACTACTCTTTCTTTTATCTTCAGCAGTGGAAAATGAACACTACTGAAACATCAGTCATCTAAGCCAACAAGTAGTTGGCATGTGGGCTTGCACATTCCAGGCTCTGATGGCTTGTTTGGGTTGTGCAGCCAGAATAACATGCGTGCCTTCATGCAGGTCCTGAACACACAGGGAGTGCCAGGTGGGCGCAATGTGGCAAGTCCCCCACCCTGCTCCCGAGCGGGAGCAGCAGGGCAAGCTCCCGACCCCGCTCCCCAGATTAAAAGGTCTGACGGGCTGGATGTTGCCCACGGGCCATATTTTTCCCACCCCTGCTTTAGCATCTGCACGCAGGTATCTTTGCAATCATAAATGGCTGAGTATACTCCAGTTTCAAAGGATACGGTCTCAGAATAAATACCATAAATACCCAGTAGCTTTGTTTTGGTGCTCAGCCTGCATCCATTCCACCCTATTCTTGTATTGTTAATAGAGCTGGTTGTGTTAATAATAATTAATAATAAAGTCTCAAAAGCTTTAATTTCAATGTAAAAATTGTTTTATGAATTCCTCCTCCTCATTTTCTAACCAGCTAGAATGAAAATTTCCACATAAAATGATTTGCAGATATTTCCATAAACTTCATTTTTTGACCAGCTCGGATTATTAGTCACATTTTTTTAGATGGGGCAGAACCAAGGCTTAAGCAGGCCAGCATTGTTCTAATTGAAGCAGTAGTCTCAAGTTCTGCAGGCTCTTTGAGTAGGACAGTGTAATTGGTGGATGGTTGCATTGACAGACAAGCCCACAGTGCTCCAGGGTTGGTAGTTGCTAAGTCACCCAGCTTAGAAGCTGGGAAATTCTCTGAAGCCCAGCTAAAAATGTTTAGTTGGAATTATTTTTTCTTAATGGATTCAGATTTGGGTGTTAACCTTATAGTCCCTTAAGGTTTCTGCTAAGATTTCTCAACCCAAAAGATGGGAATGCACTTTATACTGCTGCTGCAGCCTGGAAATCTAGGAGCACCAATGGTTCCACTAAACTCCTTTGATTACAAACCATTGAGATAAGAGAAGCCATACTTCTCTGTTGAAGTAGCAATCATAATCAGATAGCTTTTCCTTTCCTACCAGCATAATAGGAATTGCCACATCAGACTAGACCACTAGTCAATCTAGCTAGGGTCGGTACATGATATGTCACCTTTGTATTGAGTTTGATGGCTGTTTTTCATCCAGAGCATTGTTATGGAGAGGAACAAAATCGTAGAATCTGGTTTCAGTCAGGATAAAAAAGTTTGGTGGTGACAGGCTAATGATTGCTGAACTTAGGTGTCTCCATATCTTTGAGGGGCCTCACCTACATTGAACAGATTGGGTGATATGATGGAAATCCATTAGATGTGTGAGTGTCCTGGCACAATGATTCAGTTCATTAGGCACTCCCAAACGGGTGAACAAAGTCTCTATAATTTGTATGCAGTTTTTCTCTGTTTACAAGTAGGCATATACTCTTTGAAGCACATGTGTTGACTCAAAAAATGTCTTCTAGCTGTATTTCTAGTGTTCCAACCAGCTTTGATGGTCAGTGGGATTCATAAGTGTCTAACTTGTTTTCCAGAACTTTGCCAAGAATATTTTTGCGATTCTTCAGTCAGTAAAAGCCAGAGAAGAAGGTCGTGCACCTGAACAGAGACCTGCACCAAATACAGCACCAGCGGTAAGAAATAAATCATCTTATTATGGACCTGCTGGTCGTGGCTCCATAGCTAAGGTTGAATTGAGTAAATAATGGCAAGAATTCTTCTGAAACTACTCTTCATTTTGTTTGGTTCTAATTAAATAAATTACAGTAACTTTTTCATGCAGAACTTTTCCTTAGATCATCTTTACCTTAAACTGTATATAGTGGTTTTGGAGGAGTTGAATACGCTTCATTTGTTCAATATGTGTTGCCACTTACAGACTGAACAGTTAGTGCCAACTACTGTATGTACCAAACACTCACTAGCATTCTGCAGCTACTTGGAAGAATTATATTAGATGAGACTATAGCCATTTCCAGCAAAATGCCTTGCTAACTGTATTTTTTTGACAGATAAAGTAGTAAAATGTTTAAGAATCTGGAACATGACTCTTGAGCAGCAACAGATCGAATCAGCTGTCCTATGCCTGTGTCAAATCAAAAAGATAGATTTGCTACAGACTAGGGACTGAGTGGCTAGGCAGCAGTTCTGGAGAAAAGGACCTAGAGGTTACAGTGGATGAGAAGCTGGATATGAGTCAATAGTGTGCCCTTGTTGCCAAGAAGGCTAATGGCATTTGGGGCTGTATAAGTAGGGGTATTGCCAGCAAATCGAGGGACGTGATCATTCCCCTCTATTTAGCATTGGTGAGGACTTATCTGGAGTACTGTGTCCAGTTTTGAGCCCCACAATACAAGAAGGATGTGGAAAAATTGGAAAGAGTCCAGCGGAGGGCAACAAAAATGCATAAGGGACTGGAGCACATGACTTATGAGGAGTGGCTGATGGAACTGGGATTGTTTAGTC
This sequence comes from Mauremys mutica, assembly GCF_020497125.1. NCBI lineage: Eukaryota > Metazoa > Chordata > Testudines > Geoemydidae > Mauremys > Mauremys mutica. The sequence continues at coordinate 48,426,915 of NC_059079.1, read as the reverse complement.
TGCAGAAGAGAAGAATGAGGGGAGATTTGATAGCTGCTTTCAACTACCTGAAAGGGGGTTTCCAAAGAGGATGGATCTAGACTGTTCTCAGTGGTACCAGATGACAGAACAAGGAGTAACAGTCTCAAGTTGCAGTGGGGGAGATTTAGGTTGGATATTGGGAAAAACTTTTTCACTAGGAGGATGGTGAAGCACTGGAATGGGTTACCTAGGGAGGTGGTGGAATCTCCTTCCTTGGAGGTTTTTAAGGTCAGGCTTGACGAAGCCCTGGCTGGGATGATTTAGTTGGGGATAGGCCCTGCTTTGAGCAGGGGGTTGGACTAGATGACCTCCTGAGGTCCCTTTCAACCCTGATATTCTATGATTTACATTTTTATTGTTCAGGTCTATCTAGGCATTAGAAAAACAATGGTTTTGAGTTGTGATATTTACTGTTGAGTTTAATAAAACTTAATAACTAAATTATTGAACTCCTAATGGTAATCTGCTATGAAAGCCAGTTAATCTTACTTCAGCTTATTTTGATACCTCTGTGCTATATGTACCAGATTGGAGAAGCAAGATGAATTTCGACATTTAAATGCTTGCTTTATGCTGAATTTCATAAATTGTTCATAGGACTACTCAGACATACAGTTTGGAATGATTGTAACTGTGTGACTAAGTCACCCATGAAAAAGATGCATGAATCGATATTTAGTGCATCGTTAGATTGGTAGCATTTTGAAAATGCATTTAAATATGCCTTTTTTCCCTCTCAATTTAATCTTGTTCTATAGGTTTAGCACCTCTTTATTTGTGGTGGAGTTTTCTGTGCATGTGGCTGAAGAACCAGCCATTTGTTGTCAGATGACAATTCATTCTTGAGCCCCAAGATGTTCACAAATGAATGGAATTGATAACTATGGATTTCAGTCAATTAACTCAATTAACATGGCTTTCTGTTGTTACTTTTGTCTTGCTTCAGAATGTTGTCAGTTCTCTAGATTTGCATGCCATTAAGTATTTCTTTAAAATATATCGTCTCAATAAGAGGTTAAAATGAAGTTAATTAAAAGTACCAACTGTCTGAAAACTTACACCTACATAATTGCCCGAAACTGTAAAGTCAGTTCACATACAATATTTTCCAAAGTTCAGAGACTAAAATGTCTTAATCAACATATATTTTGAGATGCAGTAGCATATTTTGTTTGCTATTTTGTTTTAGGATCCCACTTTACGGACTAAGCAGTCTATTCCAGCTGCCTACAACAGATACGATCAGGAAAGATTTAAGGGAAAGGAAGGTAAGTTGATCTCACAGTACTAATTAGCATTAAGGAAACACTGCATTTGAGAACTGAAAAGTGAAACTGACTTGCCTGTTTTTCATTGTCAAAGCTGAATAAAGTGCAAAGTATAAGCCCATAAATGATGACTGAAACATCTTCACATATAGTCTTTGGTAGTAACACAAGCTAGGAATCTTATTTATTAAAAATGATTTTTTTAGCCTTAGCCTTTAAGAAACAGATTGTCTAGTTAAAAACAAAACTTACACGTTAAACACTTTTTTGTTCAGTTTCAAGGCAGAGATAGCATAAGTAGTTTAAACTCATAGGGCATGGGTATGCACATATATTAGTTAAGCCAATAGTCAACTTCAATACTAATTAAAAAAAAAATCCGATAGATTATGTATGTCCTGAAATTAAAGGGAAAAAAATCCTTTAAAAAAAAAAAAAGTTGAAGGTTCTTCTGTTTCTAATGGGTGCCTCAAATATTTTGGGCCTAGTACATAACATGTTCAGGTCCATTATTCTTTCCCGTCCCTTGGGAGGGAGGGAGTTGGTTGAAAGAGTGGAGATATGCCAACCTATACTTTCAGAGGCACTGATACATACCTCAATGCTGCACTGGTGCTCTTTTTTTTTTTTTTAATTTTTAAACAGCAAGATTAATTCATAGACTGGTGTAGTGTTCGTGGAAATTGCCTCAATAACTTTATAAAGTCAGCCACAGAGCCAGAGACTGGCCTTCAGATTCCTTAGGAGATTGCTAAGGGAATACCTGGGGATTTCTTCCCTAGCAATGAATCCACACTGGGGAACTGCTAGTCAGCCATTTCTTTTGACGACTTGGGCACTAAGAGTGTGTCTTCACTACCGGCCGGATCGTATGGCAGCGATCGATCCAGCGGGGATTGATTTATCGCATCTAAATCGATCCCCGAGTGCTCTCCCGTCGACTCTTGTACTCCAGCTTGGCAAGAGGCGTAGGCAGAGTCGATGGGGGAGCGGCAGCAGTCGACTCACCGTAGTGAAGACACTGCGGTAAGTAGATCTAAGTACATCAACTTCAGCTACTTTATTCATGTAGTTGAAGTTGCGTAACTTAGATTGATCCCGCCCAGTGGAGACCAGGCCTAAGTGGTGTATGTGTCTGTGGTGGTTTTTTTAAGAGTACAAAATTTTGAAAAATTGGAAGAGGAGTGTAATTTAATTAAAACCCATGTGGAGCTGGAGGAGCTATGGTTTTTGTATCCTAAACAGCAGAGACTAAAGATAATTTGTAGTTTTTTTCTGTACCATACAGTGTACCTAATGTGTGTGGCTTAAAATCAAATCTGACAGTTCTTCATATGTATAATGTATTTATATATACTTCAGTGCTACATTTAATATGAGATAGTGACCCCCTGCTCTGAAGTGCTTATAATCTAAAGACAAAAGCAGATACAATAAAGCTATCAAGCTATGGTTATCTTTTTATGGAGACCTTATGGGACCTGGGATTCTGGGAAAGATTGAAGGACAAGAGAGCTTACTTGGCTTTGACGCACAGTAACTCTAGTAGCTGAGCCATGTAACTTCCATTATCATTAATGATGATTAATAATTGAGACAAACCTGGGTCCTCTGCATTCAAAGTTTCCAACCCATGTGGGTTCTATAATGTATTCTCTGTATGGCATCTTTTTGATTGGGTGAGATTGAGACTCATGGTGGCATCTCAAGTACCCATAGCTTTGTAAAAAGGGAATGTTCACGTTCTTATTTCTAAATCTATTTCATGTCCTCAAAGATATAGAAGCCATGGCTTTACATCTTTAAAAACAAAAAGCCCTGTGGGTTTAGCAGAGCATGGAAATAAACACTGACAAACCTTTAAGCAGAACACATCAGCCTTTGACAAAGTGCAAATAATTTTTGGAAATGTAACCATCTGATAAAAATAATAACCTTCAATGTATGATGTACCGAACTTTAAAGTGGAAAATAGGTTTAAGCTGCAAAAACAGTAACACTTCATAACTATCAGCAGCTAAATGTCTATTGCTCTGTCTTTTGCTCTGTAGTTTCTCCTTAATATTCTGCAGGTCAATCAACTTTCATGCCATCCTTTAAACTTGTTATGATTCTATCCTGTTTTTAACAAATTAAGTGTGACAGCTGACTTTTAACAATTAGATTATATTAAAAATAAAAAACCTGATAGATTGGCATATTCATATTTTTTCTATTGTATATCCATCCATTTTATGGATGAAGTCATATGAAAACTTGGATGTTAAATATCTAAATGAATACATAGTGCAGCGGTTCTCAAAGTGTGTGTCGGGACCATATTTTAATGGGTTGCCACAGCTGGGGTTAGACGTGCTGGGGCTGAACACATAAGAACATAAGAACGGCCGTACCGGGTCAGACTAAAGGTCCATCTAGCCCAGTATCTGTCTACTGACAGTGACCAATGCCAGGTGCCCCAGAGGGAGTGAACCTAACAGGCAATGATCAAGTGATCTCTCTCCTGCCATCCATCTCCATCCTCTGACGAACAGAGGCTAGGGACACCATTCTTACCCATCCTGGCTAATAGCCATTTATGGACTTAGCCACCATGAATTTATCCAGTCCCCTTTTAAACATTGTTATAGTCCTAGCCTTCACAACCTCCTCAGGTAAGGAGTTCCACAAGTTGACTGTGCGCTGCGTGAAGAAGAACTTCCTTTTATTTGTTTTAAACCTGCTGCCTATTAATTTCATTTGGTGACCCCTAGTTCTTGTATTATGGGAATAAGTAAATAACTTTTCCTTATCCACTTTCTCAACATCACTCATGATTTTATATACCTCTATTATATCCCCCCTTAGTCTTCTCTTTTCCAAGCTGAAGAGTCCTAGCCTCTTTAATCTTTCCTCCTATGAGACCCTCTCTAAACCCCTAACCATTTTAGTTGCCCTTTTCTGAACCTTTTCTAGTGATGTAGTCTCCTCACCTCAAAAAAGATATTCTATCTGTACACAGTATTCGAGATGTGGGCGTACCATGGATTTATATAAGGGCAATAATATATTCTCAGTCTTATTCTCTATCCCCTTTTTAATGATTCCTAACATCCTGTTTGCTTTTTTGACCGCCTCTGCACACTGCGTGGACATCTTCAGAGAACTATCCACGATAACTCCAAGATCTTTTTCCTGACTCGTTGTAGCTAAATTAGCCCCCATCATGTTGTATGTATAGTTGGGGTTATTTTTTCCAATGTGCATTACTTTACATTTATCCACATTAAATTTCATTTGCCATTTTGTTGCCCAATCACTTAGTTTTGTGAGATCTTTTTGAAGTTCTTCACAATCTGCTTTGGTCTTAACTATCTTGAGCAGTTTAGTATCATCTGCAAACTTTGCCACCTCACTTTTTACCCCTTTCTCCAGATCATTTATGAATAAATTGAATAGGATTGGTCCTAGGACTGACCCTTGGAACACCACTAGTTACTCCTCTCCATTCTGAGAATTTACCATTAATTCCTACCCTTTGTTCCCTGTCCTTTAACCAGTTTTCAATCCATGAAAGGACCTTCCCTTTTATCCCATGACAGCTTAATTTACTTAAGAGCCTTTGGTGAGGGACCTTGTCAAAGGCTTTCTGGAAATCTAAGTACACTATGTCCACCGGATCCCCCTTGTCCACATGTTTGTTTGACCCCTTCGGAGAACTCTAATAGATTAGTAAGACATGATTTCCCTTTACAGAAACCATGTTGACTATTGCTCAAGAGTTTGTTTTTCTATGTGTCTGACAATTTTATTCTTAACTATTGTTTCGACTAATTTGCCTGGTACCGACATTAGACTTACCGGTCTGTAATTGCCGGGATCACCTCTAGAGCCCTTTTTAAATATTGGCGTTACATTAGCTAACTTCCAGTCATTGGGTACCGATGCCGATTTAAAGGACAGGTTACAAACCTTAGTTAATAGTTCCGCAACTTCACATTTGAGTTCTTTCAGAACTCTTGGGTGAATGCCATCTGGTCCCGGTGACTTGTTAATGTTGAGTTTATCAATTAATTCCAAAACCTCCTCTAGTGACACTTCAATCTGTGACAGTTCCTCAGATTTGTCACCTACAAAAGCCAGCTCAGGTTTGGGAATCTCCCTAACATCCTCAGCCGTGAAGACTGAAGGAAAGAATCCATTTAGTTTCTCCGCGATGACTTTATCGTCTTTAAGCGCTCCTTTTGTATTTCGATCGTCAGGGGGCCCCACTGGTTGTTTAGCAGGCTTCCTGCTTCTGATGTACTTAAAAAACATTTTGTTATTACCTTTAGAGTTTTTGGCTAGCTGTTCTTCAAACTCTTCTTTGGCTTTTCTTATTACACTCTTGCACTAAAGTTGGCAGTGTTGTTGTGCTCCTTTCTATTTGCCTCACTAGGATTTGACTTCCACTTTTTAAAAGAAGTCTTTTTATCTCTCACTGCTTCTTTTACATGGTTGTTAAGCCACGGTGGCTCTTTTTTACTTCTTTTACTGTTTTTCTTAATTTGGGGTATACATTGAAGTTGGGCCTCTATTATGGTGTCTTTAAAAAGGGCCCATGCAACTTGCAGGGATTTCACTTTATCCCTGCACCTTTTAACTTTTGTCTAACTGACCCCCTCATTTTTGTATAGTTCCCCCTTTTGAAATTAAATGCCACAGTGTTGGGCAGTTGAGGTGTTCTTCCCAGCACAGGGATGTTGAATGCTATTGTATTATGGTCACTATTTCCAAGCAGTCCTGCTATAGTTACCTCTTGGACCAGCTCCTGCGCTCCACTCAGGATTAAATCTAGAGTTGCCTCTCCCCTTGTGGGTTCCCGTACCAGCTGCTCCATGAAGCAGTCATTTAAAGTATCGAGAAATTTTATCTCTGCATTTTGTCCTGAAGTGAAATGTTCCCAGTCAATATGGGGATAATTGAAATCCCCCACTATTATTGGGTTCTTAATTTTGATAGCCTCTCCAATTTCCCTTAGCATTTCATCATCACTATTACTGTCCTGGTCAGGTGGTCGATAATAGATCCCTAATGTTATATTTTTACTAGAGCATGAAATTTCTATCCATAGAGATTCTATGGAACATGTGGATTCGCTTAAGATTTTTACTTCATTTGAATCTACACTTTCTTTCACATATAGTGCCACTCCTCCCCCTGCACGACCTGTTCTGTCCTTCCGATATATTTTGTACCCCGGAATGATTGTGTCCCATTGATTGTTATCAGTTCACCAGGTTTGTGATGCCTATTATATCAATATCCTCCTCTATCACAAGGCACTCTAGTTCACCCATCTTATTATTTAGACTTCTGGCATTTGTGTACAAGCACTTTAAAAACTTGTCCCTGTTTATTAGCCTGCCTTTTTCTGATGTGCCAGATTCTTTTTTATGTGACTGTTTATCATCTGATCCGGCCCTTACATTATACTCTTCAGTCCTCTGCTCCTGACTATAACCTGGAGATTCTCTATCATCAGACTCTCCCCTAAGGGTACGTCCATACTACCCGCCCGGATCGGCGGGTAGCAATCGACTTCTCGGAGTTCGATATATCACGTCTCATCTAGACGCGATATATCGAACTCCGAACGCGCTCCCGTCGACTCCGGAATTCCTTCACCGCGAATGGCGGTGGCGGAGTCGACAGGGGAGCCGCGGACGTCGATCCCGCGCCATGAGGACGGGTAAGTAGTTCGAACTAAGGTAGTTCGACTTCAGCTACGCTATTCGCTGCGTACCTTAGTTCGACACCCCCCCCCCCCCCAGTGTAGACCAGGCCTAAGAGAAGTCTGTGTCCGATCCACATGCTCCTCTGCAGCAGTCGGCTTTCCCCCATCTCCTAGTTTAAAAACTGCTCTACAACCTTTTTAATGTTTAGTGCCAGCAGTCTGGTTCCACTTTGGTTTAGGTGGAGCCCATCTCTCCTGTATAGGCTCCTCCCATCCCAGAAGTTTCCCCAGTTCCTAATGAACACCCCTCCACCCAGTCCTGAAACCTTTTGGCTTCAGCTTTGGCCCCCTTGCCCAGGGTGGCAGGGCTTCCTCTCCCCCGGCACAATCTTCTAGTAATTTTTGTTGTCGGAAGGGGGTTGCAGTGCAATGAAGTTTGAGAACCCCTGGCATAGTGAAATGCATTTGAAAGATCATTTGGCCTGGGTGACAGCAAATCATATTGGGCACTAATGCCAGTCTTGAAAACATAGAAGAAAGCAAGTTGTCTTGTGTGAAGAGCTGAATATGTAGTGTGGCATTCATTCTTGTTACCAACAGGATTAGTTTTTGTAGGGTTGCCTTTAATATGCTAACTCTCTCTTTTAGAAAAAGAATGTAGTAATTGATTATTGAAAGAGGAGTGCAGTGTGCTCAAACATGGTGACTACAGCACTTTCATTTCACCAGACCAGGATCTTTTAAACTACAAAATTCTCCCAACTATATAGATTTCTTGTCTATTGCTTGTATCATATTTTATATATCTGCTTTTACAATTTGAAACCTGTGTCAGCCATAGCAATGTGCACTTCTTGGATAGACTAATGGTTCACCTATCAGTCAAACTAGCTACTATTTGATTTCCATATGGTATAAAATGTAGGGAAGGGAACAATCATAATCTTTTCAGAGGGGAGATAATGTGGTTCTGAGCCTTGTTATATCTGGATGGCTCAAGAGCAGTCTGCCTCATTGCTAAATTTGTGCTAATTGAAGCATCCACAAAATACAGTTAAGTTAAAAAAGAAGTAAATTGTAGATCTATGCAGCATAGTGATTAAATATGCACACAGTAATCTCATTATTGTAAAAGAAAATAGACTGTACTCTAACAAAATTGATAAGAGCTCTTTTAAATCAAGTACAATAAACAACCAAAAATTTTGAATTGCATTTAACAAAACAAAAAAAAAAGCCCCCTTCTCTCTCTGTCTCATGCCTAGGCAAGGAGGGTGCAGTTTCCCCATGGAGTTAGTTAACACAAAAGAGTAACTGGCTGGCAGTGTTCTTGTTCCTGTGACTAGGATTGATGGCACTTAGATTCATTAAGCATTTTCTGGTGGTTTCTTACTCTTGTGTTGATACAGTATGGACATACAGAGGTGGGGAGTAGTTCTGTACCCTAGAGGGAAAAAGAACCTTGTGTTTGGGTTGGACAATCCTGGGATAGGAAACCTAGAAACAGCTAAACCTAGAGAGAAGGCATGGGTTGAGCTTTATCTAGTGAAATCTTATTATATTAATTAAGACAAATTCTAGGAAGTGGGATAGATAATTTTTGGGCTTTTCACAGTATACAAAGTATTTTAGAACATTATTGGAAAAGAAACTACTTACGCTTTAAAAAGTATCACCTCATTAAGCACTAAATTTTCATACCCTGTACAAAGGCAGAGTACAGAACCTATTAGGAACATAATGCAAAGTCTTGCAAAATGGGGGAAGAGATGAATCCTCAACCTGAAGCTGGAACTGTGAAGCTACTCTGCAACTCCTGCTGTAGTCTGTGGGGTATAGGACAGACTTAAGGGAGAAGAATTCCTTACATGAAATATATTAGTACAGCATTTATTTTTAAATATTTCTAGTTCTCCTAATACCTTGTTGGTAATAAGTTAAAAACTTTCTGTTTCAAATTTATCATTTACCATTTGATTTTTTTTCTTTGTACCACATTGTCAGTATTTTAGCAAATTTAGCAGTAAAGACCTATTAAGCCCAAAATTTTCAAAAGTGACTAGGAATTGTATGTCCAACTTTTGACACCTCAAGGGAGCCTGATTTTTTTTAGAAGATGCTAAAGTGCCAATCCTCTGAAAATGAGGCCACTCTAACAAATCTCATGTTGGGCACCCAAAATCATTAGTCACTTCTGAAAATAATCACTGGGTGAAATTCTAGGGCCTGTGATATGTAGGAAGTCAGATTATCATAATAGTTGCTTCTGATCTTAAAACTCAATATGCTATTAGCATTTGAGAGTAACAGGAAAACTCACTGAATTTTCCTCCATAATGAATAGATATAAGGAAAATATACCAGAAAGCATTACTCATGCTCTCCTGAATAACCTGTTAAAAACTGGAACTAAATTGTATATACAACTTGCCACAAAAATAGTGTGTGCAGTCATTTTAACTCTTCTATCAGAGGCTCTTACAACATTAAGAGTTTCATAATATTAAACTAACAATTACTGCATAAGGACTTAGATTCTTTTAATCTCAATTTTACTACAGTATTATCCATGGCAGTCTTAATTAGGAAATTGCTTGCTTATGTGGGTTTGTTTCTACCTTGGATATTTCAGTGTGTTGGATTAATATGGGAATCAGGTTGCTTGTTAACATAAGCAATTTAAAATGTGTAGATGTAAGATAATGGGTTAAAACACTTTAACCTGGCAAGATATGGTAAGTAGACTGCTGAGTTGCAGCCAAGTTTCTGTATGTTCTGGGATGGATTGTTACTCAGAAGGTAGTATCAGTTTGCTCACCTAGATGGCTTGCCTTACAGTCTTGATGCCAAATAGGACAAGTTCTATTATTGGAATGCTTTAGTTAAGGTAGCTGCAATAGTAAATAAGTTTTTAGATGTTAAGTACTATTCTTTGAGAGTAAAGAACAAGTCTATTATACCCACTGTAAACTGAACTGCTTTAGCAGTCCTGTAGTAGACACAGACCAGTGCTCATTCTCAAGCATACTTTATTACTCCAGCTATGATTAAAAGGAGAAAAGTTGTCTTGTCTTTAAACTTAAATTATTGTATGTCACATTAAACATGTTAGAATGTGTCTTGCAGCTCCATCCATCATAAATGGTCTGTCTGTCCTCGCCATGGAAGATCATGTTACCTGGCTGTACACCTGGCCAGACCCATCCCCTCCAAACAATCGAGCTGTTAAGGCAAACACACTGCAATTGCTTTGCTCAGCATTATTTCCTCACTTCTGACTTTGACTTTCAAATTGCTCGTGAGCAGCACAAGTCTTTAACAATACAAAATAAACTTAAATACTAGATTTTCTCCTTTATGCTTACTCTTTAAGTTTAACTCATTTTAATTTTGACTGGGCATTAAGAAGGTAAGAGAACTTCATGCATGGCATCATTTTCATGGCACAGACCACCTCTTTCTAACCCCTAACCTGTCACATCTATCTTGGCAATATAACAAGTTACATTTTTGATTCATAACTGCTTCTGAAACAGAGACAATGCTCTTTTTGGACAGCATATCTGGCACCCTTCTCCCTCTTACATCAAGGCTTAGTCCTTCATTTTGAACAGTGTGTACTTAATTTAGCCAGTGACATGCTTGACCACTGAGCTAATGTATGATGGTGTTTTTTTGTTCTATAGGATATTCAAGTAATAAACTGCTTTAAGAGCAGTGGCTAAATTGTTCTGTGCTGACTTTTTTTAGACTGCTTTGCTGGCGTTTCATCAACCCCACTTTTAAAGTGATGTTAGCACATATGGAAAGTGCTGAAATGATAACTTGGAAGATTTGCATGATCTTTTCTATCCAACATGTTCAGCATAGGTGGTAGCAATATAAACTTCCCCACCAATGCCTGACTTGAGGGGCTACCTTCAGAAGTGAGATGCTGGCCTTTGTTTCTCTGCTGAGACTGCCACCAAGGTTCCCATAATCAAAAGCTGAATTGCTATCAGAACAGACACTATTTGTGATCCCATCTAGTATAAACTGGAGAGAGATTTGTAGGACAGCCATCTGATAGTATTCTTTCTGTCATTACAGGCCACAGTGTCTTCTTTACCACATCTAAATGTTTTCCCATGTTTAACTGAAAGCCTTGCTGTTGGACTTAGTGTGGGCATCACTATTTCATCCACACCTGTAATTTTGCTTCATGTTTCAGTACAGGTGTATTTACACAATAAATTAATGTGTTCAGATTGTATACTTGCCACTTCTTTTGAACAGTAAATTTTTGAAATAGAGGCAGGGAGTCTCCAGTTTCTAAACTTGAAGCTGCTTTTTTGCAGGTACTAAGCAAATTTGTTGTGAGAACCGGGTTGTCAGTGAAGTTGTACTATAAATGTATTTGTCTTGTCATGGGGTTTTTAAGAGCTTGCTGCTGTCTTGTAAATGTGTAATAGCATTTTCTACCAAAATTCTAAATTTTAATTATACTCCGTGCCCAGATTTTTCTTTTGTGCTTAGAATTAAATTTCTGTTGAGAAATAGAATCCTACAATCAAAAAATGAATGTCATTAATAATAGAGAATAAATATGCAAGGCGTCCACAGATTTTGATTTGAAGAAATACATGTTTTCATGTTTTTCCAGCCTGGTGTGGGTGAGCTGGGTGATGTGATATATGTCTGAGTATTAGAAGACTATAAAATTAATATTTGCAAATAAAACTTCAGTTACTATACTCAGGTTAAGTATCAGAGGGGTAGCCATGATAGTCTGGATCTGTAAAAGCAGCAAAGAGTCCTGTGGCACCTTATAGACTAACAGACGTATTGGAGCATGAGCTTTCATGGGTGAATACCCATTTCGTCAGCTGCAGGTTGGTATTGAGAGGCTGTTAAATGGAAGCTCATGCTGAGTTCAGTTGTGAGATTATTGAACTATTTGATAAGTGATTGATAGGCTAGGGGATTTATAAACAGTCTCTCTTTATATCTGATGTATTTTATACAATTCAGTTATTTTGTTAATGTAGTTTAGAAACCGCTGCATGGAGCCCTTTGTTTTTGATTTGACTGCTAGTAAAGAGGGGTGTGTTAACATCTTGTTTGGAATGAAATTTGGTGTCTGACTTCATTAGCATAGTGGTTCTTAAAACAGATTAGTGGACCCCTTCCAGATAGTGCAAAGAGCTGCTGTCATCAGGAATGAGACATGTGCCACTGAAATGGGGAGTGGTGTACAGTCTTCATTTTAGGTATGGATGAATCAGCCTTCAACCAGAGCTCCTTTGTGTTCCTAGCAGTTCTCCCTTGTGCTGCTTTAGCCTGTTTGGGTTCCTTCCAGGAATTAAAGTCTGTTAAGTCTTTTTTGTCAGCTATTACTTTGATGTAAATTCAGCCATGATCAGATTTACTGACGGCTCAACACTGGATGAATAGCCAACAAAAGGGACACAGAAACAAACTGCAGAATGACCTGGAATGGTTAGATCAGTGGGGCTTGTAAGCAATGAGGGAAAATTTTGGGTACTAAAAATGTAAAATCTACCAGGAGAGTGGAAATAAAGAGCATGTGTACAAATTGTAGTGGTGGAATGTAGTCAGACCGAAAAACTCACTTCAGTGTACTTACTGGCTTATCTTCACTTTGGGGCCTAGCCCTTTTAAATGGAGCCAAGTATGGTGTTTCCAGCAGAGTGAGGTTGGGAGGGAAGGTGGTCCAAGATTTTTGAAGCGGTCCACAGTATAAAATTTGTTGACACATGCTGGGTTATTGAACCATCTGAAATTACTGTTAGGCTACAACATGGAAATTGCTATACCATAACAGACAATGATCCAGCTAGTTAGGTTTCTCATATCAGTGATGGTGGGTGAAAAATGAGATCCACTTCAATTTAGGCATAAACAGTTTATCTTAGCCTATATTTTGTATATTTTAAGACAATACTATTATCACCTATGAATGACATATACATGCAAAAACAGATAAGGCAAGAAAGATAACCAATCAAGTTCTGTCTCCTAGGGATAGAGCAACTTTTTTCAAATCTCTGGTCTGTTTGTTTTTCCCTGTCTCCTACACGCTCTTGTTGTCAATCACAATCTTTTATCCCTTGTTCTGTAGCTTTGTGCAGAATCTATTTCCCAAGTTACCTCATCTGTGTACCTATCTAATTAAAACATTCTGATGCATGGAGGGGAAGGAATGATGAGACTGCCTGCAATGGCATGTAGCTGATCTGTGACTGCTAGCACCAAATATTGCCAATGGCCAGTAATGGGACACTAGATGAGGAGGGCCCTCAGTTACTACAGCAAATTCTTTCCCAGGTGTGTGTCTGGTGGGTCGTGCCCACATATTCAGAGTCTTACTGATTGCCATATTTGGGGTCAGGAAGGAATTTCCCTCCAGGTCACATTGGCAGGGACCCTGGGTTTTTGTTGCCTTCCTCTGGGTCATGGGGCACAGGTTTAAACTAGTGTACAGGGTGAATTCTCTGTAATTTGAAGTCTTTAAATCATGCTTTAAGGACTTCAGTAACTCAGCCAGAGTTTATGGGTCTATTGCAGGAAGCATGGGTGAGGTTCTGTGGTCTCCAGTGTTCAGGAGATCAGACTAGATGGTCATGATGGTCCCTTCTGACCTTAAAGTCTGAGTCTATTAATCACAGTAACTAATCTAAACGAAGACATTTTTGCTTATCCTGCTAAAACTTACTTTTATCTGTCTGCTTCTGTCATCTATTCTTTACTGTCTTCCCCACTTGCTCTGTCCAGTTCATGCCTTAGAATAGTTATTCTCCTTACTGATCTGTTTTTATGACCTTGGGTTTTTTTCTTGTTGGGGGAGAGGCGGTACACCTGGAGCTTGACACTCTGCTGTTACACAGACCAAAGTTTTCTCAAATAAGAGAGATAAACCAGGTTTCATGGTTTACACAATCCTGAAGCTGTTTCAGCTAAGTTCTGAAATGCTGCATCAGCAGAGACATACAAAATGCAAACATTCCTTGTTATTTTCTTATATTATATATAATATTGATTTCTCTAGTTAGTATGTATATTTGACTAACAGTTTCTTACAGTTTTCTAACCGTGGTTACTGCAACATACTCCAGAGGAAGTTGTAATCCCCTTGCCTCCACAATGCATTCAGTTAGGAGTTGTAGGGAAAACTTTATCCTAACCTTACTGGAGATCAGTTTATGCCCTGAAGAATAAGGATTGATTAGTCATTAACACTTTTTTGCTATTAGTGTAACTGCAGTGTTACTATTGTATTCAAATAAATGTGTAATCTTTAACACATTTCTTTGTGGTGATTTTAGTAGTGTGTGTGTGTGTTCATGTTTATAAAACTAATTTTATTTACCTACACATCTACAGTGTGTAGAATGTAGTTCATGAGCCTGTTAGGAATGCTGCTTTTAGTTGCATAATTGGGGCTTCTGTGTCTGTTAGAATCGGCGTTTAAAATTGACTACTTGTATTGTATTAAAAGTGAACACGCTTGAGTGAATTTATATTCCTTATATTGCTGTTGTACTAAAATCCCAGTTTTTAAAATTCTCTATCAGGCTTCCTTTGAGTATTCTGCATATGTTGAGTTGTAAAGCTAACATGCATGTCAGGATATCAAAACCAGATTTAAGGGCCAAATAGTGCAATCACAACTCTTATTCTCAGTTCATATTCTGAGCCACTGTCCCATCTTAATCCAACCCAGATGAGTTATGAGGATGTATATTTAGAAAAGCACCAGCAGCATATAGAGCAGTTGCAATATTGGAAAGATATGAGAGAAAGGAAGACCAGTCAAACTGGATACACAACATGGGTAGAGGAGTGTTGTCCATGTAGCATTAAAGTATTGTGAACTGCTTATAGGAAAACTGGTTACAGGGAAAACAAACATGAAAAAGGAGTCATCTGCCCAAAGCAAAACACTGTGTGAGCTATCCATGATTACTATCCATGTTTTTAACCAGTGTTAAACATAGAGAGCATTTTTGGCCCCCATTGAAGTTTATGGCTAAACTCCCTGGGACCTCAATGAGACCAGGATTTCACCTAACCAGTCATAGGCCATATTTAGAGCCAACCAAGATAATGACTGTGATTAATGTAGTTAAAAGTTAGTGTGTGTACAGCACTTGCCTTCCTGTTGGTACAGTATTTTATTTTTCCTCCCAAAAGTGACTGGAAAGGAATTTCCCCTATCTTGCCAGTTTAAACATGGGCTTTATTCTGATGCTTGCATGTGGAATGACTTACAAGAGGCTCTTTTACTTTACAGAGACGGAAGGCTTCAAAATTGACACTATGGGAACCTACCATGGAATGACTTTGAAGTCTGTAACGGTAAGTTAAAAAGCATTTCTGAAATGTAGTATGCCTCAGTGACAGCATATATAAATGTTTCAGATTTACTTTGCCTGTGCCTCTCAACAGGGTTGTTGTTTGTTTGTTAGCAGCGTTAATGAGAAGTCAGTGTCTGATTTTTTTAAAACCTGGGGAATGCACTGATTGTGTATAAATTGAAGAGGTTTTTTTTTTTTTTTTTTAAGATTGTTCGTAACCCTGGGTAGTGGCTAATACTTTGCCTACATTAGAAAGGGTTTGCCAGGATAGCTATACCGGCAAACTCTCCTACTGGAGATGCAGATGATATCAGTAATTCTTTTGCCAGTATTGCTTATACTAGTTCCTCTAAATGATATGAGTTATACCAGCAAAAGGTCTTTTTTGTCGGTCTGTGTCTGCCCTAAGGCTTTTGCTAGAATAGCTATGTTGGTTAGTGGTGTAACATGTCAGCAAAACTTTGAACTGTGGACTTGGAATATTGCCTCACATCCAACTTTTTGTTTGGATTTAATTTAGTGATGGTAGAGTTCATTCACCTCTGCAGTACTTGTTTAAGCTTTTTCCTCCATCTAGCCTGGTGAGATTGATGACCATATGTGCCAAATGAATTGATTTATCTTTTTTAATGTGGATTGCTATACATACAGATGAGAAAGCAGAGACCCTCAACCAGACTTTTATTTTATGTTTGTCTTAAGTTGTCTACTTATATGGAAGTTGGTTGAACATTCTCAAACAAATGTTGTTTTGATCTGCTTATAAGTAGGATGGATGCCACAAAACTAACATAAAGGCCTCATTAAGACTTTTGCCATCTGTATACCTATGTAAATCTGTTGAATAGAAAGCCCTAAACATTTTTCTTAATCTGTGCACCTATGCCTACTGTGCACTCATAATTTGAACATAAAATAATGCCTAGAATGTAAATGTTTCAAAACTAATTGGTTCTTATTTGAACTTTTTCCTTTGTCTAATAAAACTGTTTTGCCATTGTTGTCCTCCAATCTGAAAACACTGGCATCCAGTTGATTTTTTAATATTTAATTTTAAGTAATGAATCCATTTGGTGCCAAAAGTCCTGCCTTTTAGATGAATTCAAAATGCATTGGTGTGTAGAATTAATGGGGGGAAATGTGGCTGCTTGAATCAAAGGCCTTGTGTTACAGTGGTGCTTGTTAGGCTAGCTCCAGTGAAGGGTCTAGCAGCACGAGGTTACTAAACACAGATTTTCAGGGTGTAATGTCTG
This sequence comes from Mauremys mutica, assembly GCF_020497125.1. Lineage (NCBI taxonomy): Eukaryota > Metazoa > Chordata > Testudines > Geoemydidae > Mauremys > Mauremys mutica. Next base: position 48,410,321 of record NC_059079.1, on the reverse strand, counting down.
TTTCAAATCGTCATGTTGTGACTTGGCAAACAGGTTGCCTTCTTGTTGTCCTGTTTAAAAAAAAAAAAAAAAGTTTCTATTATGTTGCTCAAAGCTTTAGCTAAACTAGGGTTAATTAAAATAAAATAAAAATCTTAATTTGCAATTAGTCAGGAAAGTGACTCTAGAAATATAGCTTTGCATGGCTTCATATCAAAGTTCTGCATCCAGAAGTTTAAGGCATTTTTCCCCCCCCTGATAATCCCACTTTATAAATTCAACACAGGATCTATAGTTTTAAGACACTTTGAACTGAAATCTTGAATACAAGTTGCTAAATTGGATTCCTTTGGTTTTTTTTCCCCCTACAAGCTCTTCCAATGAAGAAAAAAGTTTCACAGTTTCCAAAAACAAAACAAAAAAAACTAATGAAACTAAAACTGGTTCTTTATTTAATATAATCTAGAACCTTTTGGAATAATAACATTTTAAGAAACTGGATTATTATGGGACTACACAGAAGATCTTTATAGTGTCATGTGAAGCAATAAAATCTCATCTGCCATTTTAGAATTACTCCATCTAAGAATCAAGTTCTGTGTTACTTTTAGAGTCTTATTTTCCACCAGAAATGTCAGACTTTTCTTTAGTTTAAAAGCTGAATCTGAGAGTTGTGGTGGAATCCTGGATTTGTGTTATGGATGGAGAGGAAATAATTGTTACTTAAGTGGTGCAGAAATATTACTATATGCATCTCTCTCCAAGCTTGATTTCATTTAAGTGAGTGGCATGGTTTGAAGGAGATTGTAACAATACCCATAGTCAGACAACCACCAACCTGTCAAGTTTGTGACTTCTTTTGAGTTTCACTCTTCCTTTTCAGTCCTGTTTCTTCTATTTTTCACACAGTACTGGAAGAAATCAGACTGCCAGGGAATTGAAACATATTCTGCACATTTAAAAAATAAAATAATGCAGTAATTTGCTCCCAACAAGTTGAATGAAAAAATAATAAATATGCATTAGAATACTTGGTCAATCCTCACTTCTGGGAAAAATGCTGAAATCTGATGTAAAGCATACTGCAGCAAGGTAGATGCTTCTCTTGATTCTCTTCACTCATAGCATCCTTGATTTGTTTCTATTCTGGCTTCCATATGTGGAATGGAGGAGATCACTGACAACCTTGCGAAGACTGTTCCTCCAGTTGATTCTCTGAGCACAACTGGGTGTTGAACACTGTTGACTACATGATCTAACCTTGATTTATCAACAGGGGCGGCTCCGGGCATCAGCACGCCAAGCGCGTGCCTGGGGCAGCAAGCCACGGGGGGCGCTCTGCCGGTCGCCGCAAGGGCGGCAGGCAGGCTGCCTTTGGCGGCGGACCCTCCGCAGGCACGCTGGTCCCGCGGCTTTGGCGGACCTCCCGCAGGCGTGCCTGCGGAGGGTCCGCCGGTCCTGCGGCTTTGGCGGACCACCCGCAGGCAAGCCGCCAAAGGCAGCCTGCTTGCCGTGCTTGGGGCGGCAAAATGCCTAGAGCCACCCCTGTTTGTCAAGTACTAAATTGGTGAGTTGGGCACACCCCTCATGGTTTTTGTTCTTCAATCCTTGATTTGTATGGTGCAGATGCATCCAAATACAATTTCCTCAGTTCCTTCTCTTCAGTGATTCTCAAACTTTTTTTGTTCTGTGAACCACTTTGTGATACCAGCACTTCCTTTTTCTATCCCCGCTGGTATTAGTTCCCAGCAATTTTCATCTCACAACTATAAAGGACTTGACAGATCTCTGGTTGTTTCTGGGCCATAATGTGGAACCCAGCTCTCTGTAGTAATTTGCCCACCTCTGACATTTTAGAAATGCAGCTTAAAATCCTACCTTTTCTGTGCAGCTTGTAATCCATATACAGTTGTCCATTTTTCTCATAGGCTTCTTACTATTATGAATTTTGAGTTTTTCTTAGTTTGTCTCCCACCTGCTGTCATCTTCCTGTTGTAACTGCTTTGCATTGATTTATATGAAACTCTCAAAACTATCGAGTATGAATATACTGAAACTGCTCTCTGGATTGTAACTGATATTTGAGAGACTCTAGATGCTTGCATTTTTCTACAAATAAACAAAACTACATTTTTACTGCTGCTTTGTAAGTGCTGTTGGAAGCTCAATTAGAATTCAAAATTTGTAACAAAATAGATTGTGAATAGTGGGCTTTTTTGAAGTAGTGTCAGCTAAAATCTGTGCTGCTGGCAGTTCTTTTCTGTAGTAGGGAAGTTGGCAAGAACTGACTTTCTGTAATGAATTTTTATTGCTAAACCATGAAGTTCATTATTTCTGTTGGTGAATTGATTACAGTAACAGAACTTCTTCAGGAGTGATCCTTTTTCTTACCTGCCACATCTCCACATTTTCCTGGGATGGTTCAAATTGATGGACCAATAAACTACTGGTATTAACATTATGATATATTTAGTTATCCAGCAGTTTATACTGCAAACTGGACAGCACCTTCATTGTGTCTTAGAAACATATCACCTTCCATCCTACCTATAGGTTTCACTGCAAACTGTAATCTCATGTACTGGTTTTATTATTATTTTTTTTTCATTTTAAAATGGGAAATGCTCACTGTCAAGGTAATTAGGGTAGGGTCAGTGGAAACATGAATATGGAAGATGATCATATTGGTAGTCCTACCTCTATCTCATGTATACAGTGTTGGATGATAGCTGGCATTTGTTCTCCCGGTGAATGCTGAGGAAGAATTCCCCACATTTTTAAGCTTGTACTATTAAGAGTACAAACGTACTTGTTTAAAATGGACACAAAATATACCTGATGCTTTTTTATTCTGACCTTGTTAAAGGAAGGATGCTCAGCTGAAAGCCAAGCTAGTGCCATCTAGTGAAAACCTAAACAATAGTTTGACCTTTACATTGCATTAGATATAATGAAACTGAATTCTGGACTAATAGTATTGCTGTAACCAGAAAAGATGAAGCCCTTAGCTGTCATCACAGCTTGACATGGTTGTAAAGGTCAGCACAAAAGAGCTGTCTGATGACTCATCGTGGAATATTGGAGTAATGAGAGTTGCTTGTGATTTGCATGTACAATAAAGTTGGTTTTTGCTTTTGCCTTGATGAGGACGTGCTCTGTATTGACCATATGCACATACGAAGAACAGTTACTTGTCCAGGACAAAGACGAGGCTTAGTCAGTGTGACCTAAGTTTTTACCTATAGCTGACTTCCGTGCCACTATGTTTTTCTTCTCCTGTGTCCTGGTTTTTCTCCTTCCCTTCACATAAGTGTATTGGTAAATTGTATAATCCTGTATCAAATAATAACCTTCTCTTTCAAATGTAGCAGTCCCATTAACTGGATTGGCAAGGGTCTAAACTGGGTCTCCTTTTCAGTACCACCATCTGAAACAGGGCCACATCTTGGTATGAAAATTGTATGGTGGGCCATGAATGCTCACGAAATGGGGGTTGGGGTGAAGGAGGGGGTGTGGACTTTGGCTGGGGGTGAGGGCTCTGGGTTGGGACCAGAAATGAGGAGTTCAGGGTGTGGGAGGGGGCTGAGGTGGGAGGGGGGAAGGCTCCGGCTGGAGGTGCAGGCTCTGGGGTGAGGCTGGGGATGAGGGATTTGGCGTGTAGGAGGGTGCTCCAGGCTGTGACCAAGGAGTTCAGTTGGTAGGAGGGGGATCAGAGCTGGGGCAGGGGGTTGTGGTATGGTGGGGGTGAGGGCTCTGGCTGGAGGTGTGGACTCTGGGGTGGGTCCAGAAATGAGGAGTTCAGGGTGCGGGGTTGGGGGGGATTCTGGGCTGGCGCAGGGGGTTGGGGTGCAGGAGAGGAATCAGGGCTAGGGCAGGGAGTTGGGGCATGAGAGGGGATCAGGGATGCAGGCTCCGGGCAGCGCTTACCTGAAGCAGCTCCTGGAAGCAGTGGCATGTCCCTCCTCCGGCTCCTATGCAGAGGTGCGGGCAGGCGGCACTGCGTGCTTCCCCGTCTGAGACATCGCCCCTGCAGCTCCCATTAGTCGCATTTCCCAGCCAATGGGAGCTGCAGGGGTGGTGCTTGGGGTGGGGGCAGCGCACGCAGCCCCCTGGCTGTCCCAAAGCATAGGAGTCGGAAGGGGGACATGCTGCTGCTCCCCGGAGCCTTGGCACGTGCACGTGGAGCAGCCTCGGACCCAGCTCCCTGGCTGGAGCGCCGTTCACCACAATACCTTGGAAGATGGCCAGCAGGCTGTAGGTGCTCAGGAGCCCTCGGGGTTGTTGCATAGCTGCAGAGCCCCAGACTCCACTCCCCAACAGGAGCTCCAGGGCTGGTTTAAACCAGATGGAGGGTCGGATGTTGCCCCCAGCCTGTAGTTTGACCACCCCTGGTCTGAGACATGGTTTTCAATTTTTCTACAGGCAGATTAGACCTGCATGTTTATTTTCATAGTGGGTGTAACAGATTCTATTTTTTGCCTTTCCTAGATTTTAGGGACCTGTGGCTTAATACTTCCGTTTTCCTGTGGAAATCATAGCCTGTGAAGCATAGACAATCTGTTTATTTTGACTGCTGGTGTTGGAGGCTGTCACTGAAGGTCATATTCAGCTACAACCATTGTTAACACCCCTCTCCCTTGGGAACCTCTGCTAGAAGGCATGGATTTGGCAACATCATAGTTGTCTACATGTCCTTGATGTGAGACACGTGGTCAGTTGAGCTGGTTTTACACAAGTCCTGTTGGCTAGCTAGGTTTTAGTCAGTTTGGGCTATTTTGCTAATAGCAAACTAAAATGTAAACCTCTGCAGTGTAGACAAATATATATGTTCTACACTTATTAAGAAATCCTAGTTTGTAGGAAAGAAGCCTTCTTTTTAAAGCTTCTAAATTATCTCTTTTAAAAATTATTTTTCCAGTGCTGACAGGCTAGCGTCCAATTTTCTAGATTAAAATAGTTGGTGTAAAAGATATCCATATTTGTAAAGATTTTTTAGCACTTAGTGATACTTGAAAGTCCAGTTGTGATATTTGTTTGACTATCTGTCAAGGACTAAAGTTACCCAAATAGAGCTTTTGGTCCACGGGTAATGTTTTCAAAATGAAGTTAGTACATTATACAGTCTATACAGGGGGGGGGGGGGGAATCACTTTAGGATAAACATGTACTGATAGGTAAACCGTACTTTTGACAATTATTTTGGAAGAATCTGAATATTGGCTAAACTCCACTACATTCGGAAGCATTTTTAGATCAGTTTCGGTTTGATGTTCAAGAACTGAGACTTGACTAAGTTAAGGTTTAAATAATCAAAGGATTTTGATGCCCCTCCCTACAAGAAAATAAAAAAAAATCCTCAACTTTGTCATATAGTAGAATCTCAATTATACAAAATCCAGTTAACAAAGGTTATCTGAAGATCCAATAAGTAGAGCATCGCAGTGTCTCCCTCATGGATTATTATGTGATGGGCTAAAGAAGGTCAAGAGAGGAGCTACTGGATTCCCTAAGGCTGGCATGTGAGGGGGTCATTGAGGTTGGGGAAGAGGTGCAACATTATGTGCACGTACAGACTTTGCATGGAAGATTTGGGTAATTGAGTAAATCATGAGTAAATCATGAGATGCTGGTCAATTAATTAAAAGGAAGTACACCTCTACCCCGATATAATGCGATCTGATATAACATGAATTCGGATATAATGTGGTAAAGCAGCGCTCCGGGGGGCGGGGCTGTGCACTCCAGCGGATCAGAGCAAGTTAAATATAATGTGGTTTCACGTATAACGCAGTAAGATTTTTTTGGCTCCCGAGGACAGTGTTGTATCGGGGTAGAGGTGTACTCAGAGGAAATAAAAGAACACAATGCATCTCGGTACCAAAACGGAGATTAAATGCATGTCTGAAATGAAGTATTTCCATCAGTAGGATTTAGGACTGTAGTGGTGTAAAAAGGTAAATATGTGTGATTTAATGTTCATTGCATATGTGATTTTAAAAATTAAATTAAAACTACTGCTTTCAGGCATTGCTCCCCTGAAGAGGCCACCCAGCATGATGCAAGCGCTCATGCTGTTGCTGCCTATCAAAAAGGCAAGTTGTTGTGCTCCCCAGCAGTGTAAAACAAACAATTATACAGGATTTTCAGAAATATAATCAAAAGGATACAAATCCATCCTCATCAATTTTTTATAAAATTGTTAGCTTCAACCCAGAGGACAATACAAGCTTTTTTTAAAATGTTAGTTTTAAAATTAGAATTGTGCCCTGTGCAAGATCTCCTGCATGTGAGTGGATTGACTGTAGGTAAATTAACCCATTAGCTGCTTGCTTCTCTCACACTTTAAAACTGTGTGAGAGAAGCATTTGGTGGGATTTTATGTTTGGTATAATATTATTTTTACCTGTTTCAAATAAATGGGTAAATTGTAGCATCTTCCTCAGATTTCTTTTAAAGTTAGTCAGGAGCAGATTTACCATGAAACAAACATGCGGTGGCACGGGGCCCCCAGTGACAGGGGGTCTTTCAAAATACAGGACAAATATCTGACAACCTGTCCCCGAGTCCTGGTCGGCAGTGCAACAGGGCTCAGGCAGGCTGGCTGCATGTCGTGGCCAGTGGCCCCATGTTGCTCCCGGAAGCAGCCGACTGCTGGCACGTCTCTGCGCGCCCCTGGCGGGGGCAGGAGGTGGCTCCACGCACTTCCCCCATCCAAGGCAGTGCGCAGAGACCCACTACCTCCCTTCCCTCAAGGGGCATGCAGAGATGTGCCAGCAGCAGGGCTAATGCGGCTCCCTGCCTGCTCTGCCTCCCTTCCTCTGTGCTGCTTTGCTCCTGGAAGCGGCCAGCATGTCCCTGTGGCCCCTGTGAGGGAATGGGGGTTTCAATGCTCGGTGCCCCTGCCCTGAACGCTGACTCTGCAGCTCCCATTGGCCAGGAACTGTGGCCAATGGAAGCTGCGGGGGCGGTGCCTGTGGGCAGCAGCATGTGGAGACCCACTCCCCCTCAGCCTAGGAGCAGCTGCTGGAGGGGTGTGTGTGCCGGTCACTTTGGGAGCCACACTGCCTGAGGTAAGCACCACCCAGCTCCCACACCCCTGCCCCCAGCCCAGAGCCTGCACCCCACACCCAAACTTCCTCCCAGAGCCCAGACCCCAGCCTAGAGCCCGCAGCCAGCACCCAAACTTCCCCCCAGAGCTCACACTCCAACCACCTATCCCAGCCTAGAGCCTGCACCCAGCACCTAAGCTTCCTCCCAGAGCCTGCCCCCCGCACTCCCTCCTGCACCCCAACCCCCTGCCCCAATCAAGGTACCTCACTTTATTTTCATTTACTTCCCATTACTTATAATATAGGAGCAGGATGAAGGAAAAAAAGAATGGAAAAACAATGGGGATGGGGAGTGAGATAAGAGAATGTTCTTTTTCTTGGCTGGATCTCAAGGGGGGGGGGGACCCTGAAAATGAAGCTGCACACAGGGCCTGACTAACACTAAATCCACCACTGAAGTTAGTGTTTAACACTAGAAAAGGAATAGCCACTTACAAAACTATTTGCGTGTGGGTTACACAAGATTTTTATATTATAAAATGGGTTGCGACGATGGGGGAGGGAGACTGAAAGAATGGGCCATTAAACAATAGATGTTTTGCTGTCTTCTCACTGAAATTAAGCACAGTTGGCTTGCGATCTTTACGTAACAAACTGGTCATTGTTCTCTGTACAAGTATAACCTCAGTCCAGTGTCTCTTGTGTGTGGTGAACTGTGTTCTGTAAATTACCCGGTGTGGACATAATGGTAATGTGTTTTGTAACTGTAGCATTTTTAGTCCTGCATTAGTCAAGTTTAACCATAGAAACAGGAAAAAACAATCATTGAGGTGGCTGACTGGTATTTAAAGGTGCATGGTTATATAGGTCAGGCCCATAATATAGGTTTTGGGTATCTTTTTTTAAAATGAAAACATAGCCTAGTGAAAATTCTTTTTCTTTAAATTTCTTTATATACTATTTTATGCACCAGATGACTTAACTCCAAAGCGGAGAATAGAAAAGGTACAACAAAGTTCTTTTGGCACTACTTCCGACTTGGATGAAATGCCTAGCGCAAAAATGTATAAGGCAAGCCTTGTATAAATAGCAGTCTAAATAGAAAAGTCAGACACAGAGTAGGAGGGCAAATAGGGTCTTGCTCAAGGTTACAGGACAAGGCATTGGGTGAAGCTGGGGATTGTATATTTGCCTATCTAGGAAAATGTTACCTTTCAAATGTAAACCTAAACTAACTGCTTCTATATAACTCAGAAGAGAAAACTGACCAGAAAACTATAGCAGACCATTTTTATATTCTGGCATGTGAACCATCAATTCACAATAAGTAATATATTGTAACATTTTTTGTTTCTATAAATCAGGGGTGGACCAACTTTTTGGCCTGAGGGCCACGTCGGGGAATAGAAATTGTATAGCAGGCCATGAATGCTCACAAAAATGGGGTTGGTGTACGGGAGAGGGTGAGGGCTCTGGTTGGGAGTGCGAGCTGTGGGGTGGGGCTGGGGATAAGAGGTTTGGGGTGCAGGAGGGTGCTCCAGGCTGGGAATGACGGGGTTTGGAGAGCAACAGGGGGATCAGGGCTGGTGCAGGGGGTTGGGGCATGGGGAGAGGCTCAGGAGTGCAGGCTTCGAGTGGTGCTTACCTCAAGCATCTCCCGGAAGCAGTGACATGTCCCTTCTCTGGCTCCTACACGGAAGCTCGGCCAGGTGGCTCTGCATATTGCCCCATCCGCAGGCACCACCCCAGCAGCCCCCATTGGAGTGCCGGAAGGGGCCATTGGAGCAAGTAGGAGCCGGAGCGGGTCCATGCCGCGGCTTCCAGAAAACGCGTGCTGTGGCCCCGACCCAAGCTGCGTGGTTTGCCCTCTCCCTTCCGCCCCAGCGCCCCAGCTGGAGCACCGGAGTGGGGAAAGCTCCAGGCCCCACTCCCCAGCTCGCAAGCTGGAGCTGGCCCACGGGCCGTAGTTTGCCCACCCTTGCTATAAATGAAAATACAGTCTCCGCCTCAAAATGCTTATGAGAGTAAATAGAAGTGTCCAACGGACTTAACCGTTCTCAGGTTTTATCAGAATCATGTGAAAGCACCCCATGCGATGGGATCTTAATCTTCAGAGTAAATAGCCACAGTATTGGACAGACAGTTTTACTCTTCCCTGGGACTCATCAAGCTCCTAACCTTTTTCTTCTTGACCCAGCTTTTCAAATGTTTCCCATGACAGCCATAATGTTCTTGTTAACCAGAATAATTTTTTTAAAGTTAGATGCAACTACCTTCAGTAAATTCAAATTCTGTCATAAAATCCTGCAGTTTTTCATCGTTCTCATAGTATTTTTAGCTTTCCCAAGACTAGGTAATTTGAAATAGTGTTATGGTTCTGTGGCTGTCGGATTAAATGAACAAGTTTTCTTTTAGCTAGAATGCACTCAAACAGGCAATTGTGTTTTTAAGTTATTTAATAAGATGAAGCAGCAGCATATGTGGGTGTTACTTTGAAGAAAGTCAGAGTTAAAAGTTGAATAATGCAGTCCACAAATTTTCATGTAGGATAGCTTTCAAATCATGTACAGATGTGGCAAGGCATGTTGTGTTAGGCTACTGTTTTGACTTGGTGCCAGTGCACTACACACAATAGTGTTGTTTGTTTTGTTCCTCAAAAAGGGATGCATTTTATTTTGAGATAATTGTTATAGGAATTTGCAGATCTCCACTAGCCCAAAGTGGGTGTTGACAGATATGGCAATTTCCTGCATATCCTTGCAAGACCTTATTGAATTTAAGTATGTTTGGGGTCCGTTATAGTAAATGCCAAGTTTATGTACTGTTGCTGGCTGGGATTACATGTAACTTCTCTAGTGGGGAGAAATGATGTGAGACTTGGAAATTCAAAGGACTATATTGAAAATGTGACTAAATTGAGAATGGACTTTTGGCACATAAGTGTTAAGTGGATTTCTTGAGGAGTGCCTAGGGGGGAGATTAATGCAAATTCCCTTACACATACACGCCTCTAGTTATGCAAAAATTCTGCCTTTTGAAACTACATCCTGGCCATGGGTCTTTGCTGATTACCTTTTCCAAGAGACTGGAGAATAAAGGCCTGAGCTGTATAAACAGCTTATCTGTCCAGCCGTAATTATTGTTCTGAATCAGACAGTTATGAACCTGTAGCCACGGGGAAAAGACATGTTTGTTTGTTTTTGAAGGACTGAAACCTACTAGAGCCTTTGTTGGAATCAGGGTTGACCTCTGGTAAGCCTTTTAACATGCACGTAGGTTCTTTTATGGTTTTTAATGTTTTCTCTGTAATGCTTTCACCTTAAAAATAAGTGTGCTTGCTTACAAAACGCTGTCTCATATATTATAATTGCAGGCAATACGCTATTCATCTCCTTTGGAGAGAAAGCAAAGCACAGATGCTGGTCTGTTTAGGCAGTTGAGCTGTGGGAGTATCATAGTCTAGGCAGGGTACTGTGCAGCCTGGAAAATCAAAATCAGGAGGGAGAGAGGTGCAGATCTCGTTTCATGAGGTGATGGCTGGGAACCAGCGACCTTTAATTGTGTGCCCTCGAGGGAGGATGGAGGGGCATATTGGTGCAGTTACCTTGAAACTGTAACAGGTATCAGATGACTACATAATGTGTGTGATGTAGAATTATCTTTTTTCTCATAAAGAAAGGCACAATAGCTTTGGTTTTCCAAAGAATAGAAAAATATACTGGGAAGATTTTCAGAAGGTTATTTTGCAAAATTTCAGTGCTGGTTGATTATCAGATTTTACTCCGACCCCAAATAGTTATGTAACATCTTGTAGAAATGTTAATATATAGGGTGATGTATGTAAAACATTATTCGTTTAGCGTATCAGTTGAACTTGAGCTACAGAAGTTTAGTTATTTTTAATTTGTATGTAGTTGAATCACATGTATTTCATATGGCTTAACCGGTAAACCTTCTTGTCAATGTATTTTCTCCTACAAATTACCTTTCCTCCTTCAGAATATATAATAGTTCGGTCTTCATATGGCAGGTTCTTGTCAGAGATTCAAATATCTAACAGAAAAGACAGGGAAAGAAGAGCTTGGCTATCATGTAGTGTACTGATTCATTCTAAATTTTCTGTTCAGATACAATATGTAGCTTTTATGATTTACAGTTTCAGAAAACTTAGATGTGAGCATATTTGTAGCATCTTTCTTATCCCTGCCCAACAGTCCTCACTGTGAAATGTTTAACATTTTCTATGGGAAACCCATGAAATCAGTAATTTATTTCTAAGTAGTACACATGGCCCTATTGCTTACAGTATATTAGTTGAAGTATTCACATGGCAGTTCTATGAATTGCTTTAACAAATTGGAGGTAATTACCCATATTGTTGTGGTTTTTAAAATTATCTAGCAGTAGTATCAATGGGCTTCAGTGAAACTCAGCCCTAGTATGCTAGCTACTAAACCAACCTATAGGAAGACACAGAGCATGTCTAGACTGTAGCTTGAAATATAATTTTGAGCTAGGGTAGATATACCTGCACTAGCTCTGATTCAGCTAGCATGCTAAAAATAGTAATGTAGCTGCAATGACATGAGCAGTGGAATGGGCTTGCTACCCTAAGTACTATCCCATATGAATCCCTATATAGTTGGCGTGGCTAGCCTGTCCCACTGCTTGCGCTGCTGGGACTGCACTGCTGTTTTCCAGGTAGATTGGAGCTAGCACAGTTATGTTTACCAGACTTGGAAATTACACTTCCAACTCCAGTGTAAACATACCCACAGTCCCTGCCCTGAGGACTTTTATAAATCTAATTCAAGACAAGATACAAGTGTAGCAAACAGTAGGAGGGAATTAGAGGGTAACAGTGTGGTGTGGATGTTGTGGTTACATAAACCAGCAATTGGCACAATGTGACAGCTCAAAATCATTTAAATGGGAAAGGAATTGTAGTGATAGAAGTGAGGGAGTCAGGAGGGTAGATTGGAGGGAGGGATGTCTGGACAGAGGACATATAAGAAAGTGAGGGCAAAGATTAGGAGGACAAAACTAGGTGACTTTTTGGTAAGATGATGATGATAGTAAATGTAGGGCAACTGCTAAGTGAGTCAGTTTGATGGTGGAGATGGTTGGACCTGTTGCTCACCCCTGGGATTGTGTGTCAAAGACTAAAAATGCCATACTAGCAAAGATATGTTTTATAGCTTGAACTTGCGAAGGCTTCTGAAGCGCTGGTCTTGTGAAGAACCAGTAATGTTGAAGGGGAAGTGTGCAAAATGGAGTATCTGCTCCCAGAAGCTGTGAAGAGCCTTCTCTCTGGCTCTTATGGAGTGGTTTGTTACCGTGTGGGTAACTGTTCTGTTTTAACATGAGTAGAATAGACAAGATGGTTTTGTTTTACAAAACAGTAAGTGTATCATGGTCAGAACTCAGTTACATACTGAAATATCTCATTCTCTCATCTTATTATTACTTGAAACTCATTTGTTTCAGGATATGCTCCCCTCCCCATTTCATGCCAGGTGCCCAGCTCTAAAGGCAGCATCACCGCCAGCAGCAGTGCAGAAGTAAGGGTGGCATGATGTGGTATTGCCACTTTTACTTCTGCACCCCTACCAGTAGCCAGCAGAAGTGAGGGTGACAATACCACCCTTGCTTCTGTGCTACTCCTGGCAGAGGTGTTGCCTTTAGAGCTGGGTGCCTGGCCAGCAGCCGCTGCTCTCTGGATGCCCAGCTCTAGAGGCCGCACCGTAGCTAGCAGCTGCACAGAAGTAAGGGTGGCAGTACCATGAAATTGACCAAAATGGACCATGAATTTGGTACCGCCCTATTCATAAGATACAAATACTCTTTAACATTCATGTAAAATGACTGATCTGAGGGGAACTTCAGTATGGCTGACAAGCGTTAGTGATATGTGCTGTGGAGGACTTTTAAACTATAAGAACATTCCTAGAAACCACTACTTACTAAGATAACTATCAAAGTAATTTTATTATTTTTTAATTTTGATCCATACTTAATTACTATTTTTTATTCTTTCTTTTAAACACAAGTCTCCCTCCCTGTATATTCTAGAGCAAGGAATCTGGAGCGTGCACTGCATTTCAGTTCATTTTAATCCTGTTTGCTAGTTAACATTGGGGAGCTATTGGCTGTTGGGCAAACAAATTGCAGCATTAGTGTTGGCAGTCTAGTTATGTCTTAAAAAAATGAGTTAACATGTTCTGTTTCTATTTTTATTTATAAAACTCAGTGGAATACTTCTGGGCAAAATGTGCTTTATAATACACTTTGTTCCTAATATTCTATTGCTTGTGTTCTAGTTAATTTAACTAACTGCTGATAATATATATAGTTACCTCATGTAGGCATATAAATTACCTTGTAATTTAGTGTGGTGTTACATACTGTTACAGTACAGTATAACTTAAAGAATTTCAGATCCTGAAAATCTCACTGTATGCTTTACTGCCTGGAAAAAAAAATCCAACTGTGTCTAGACTTGGACAGAAAGACTTACAGAAGATCACGTGTATTAAAGCAGTAAAAATGATAGATAACAATAAATCTCAAACTTATTCAGCGTATTACCTTATTTTCAGCCTGCTTAAAAGACTGGTCTTTTCCAAGAATTTCTTCCAGTTCTTACATATTTCACCTTCAAAATTTAAACCTGCAAATGAGAATACTTGCACAATTAACTTCCTCCATTGGGTTTACAGGCACAATACTCGAGTACCTGTAATTCAAAATAGAACAAGTTAATAGATGCAAATTGCATGAAAGGAAAGCCCCTTCAGAAATCTTGTCCCACTATGATTTTGGTACGTAAGAAGGATTTATCAAGGCCAGATTTCATGAGTGTGTATCTGCACTGTCTAACAGAAATGCAGTCAGGCCAGTGTAAGGTCAGAAGGTGCCCTAAGCTGAATTTTGGATATGATCTTTCATTTCAGCAGACTCCTGTCTTTTTTTTTCATTTGATAGGATCTTGTTTGGGGTCTTATTTTACTTTCTCTTTAAGGCTACCTGCCCTTAACTTCAATGTTAAATTAATTCACATATGAATAGTAATTTCATATGGTCATTATAACGCGTGTAATTAAAAAAAATTGCATGCTGAGAATACATCTTAATAGGTTGTAAAATATATTTGTTTCTTAAATGGAAATGGTGCACAAGATCCAGAAAACTGTTTGCTGTTTGTTTATATCAAGTGTAAATGCATCAGGTAATAGAAATAGTTGATACTCATCTTGTATTCCAAATGATTAAGTCAAGAATTTCTTAGCCTTATTAAACAGAGGTTGTTAGTGTACAAATGTTTGTGAAGGCCTTCTCAGTTATGGCTCTGTATATATTTAAGAAAATATATGTAAGATTATGTTGAGACTTCAACGAATTAACACTGTTTTATTTTACTTGTACTTAACACTTCATGATTTCTTCACATATACTTTTGAATGCTTTCTGCATCTTGTTTCAAAATTCCACTTCATCATTAAGCAAACTCATATATATCCCATATTGAAATGTGTTCTCTGTATGCAGATGCATTGATAATCCTACATCATATGCCAAATGTCTAAACAGTCACACTTTTATTTCAGTAATATACTGTTAAGTTTTGTAAGAAAACATAACTACTGACTCTTGTGCTTGGCTGACAGAGCTTGCTGTGTTCTCAATTAGAGTTGCCCAGATGTAGAACACTTACTGCTTTCTCCCATTAGTAATTTAAATCTTTAAAAAAGGGGTTTGTTACTAGTATTCCGTGGCAAATGCAGCAGATTTTTTTTTCGTTGATGGAAAATTATTTTTCTTTAACTTTAGTCAAATTCAAAGCCGTTATCTGTTGTCTGAATTGAATTTGGAGGAAAGGGAAACAAAGTGTGTTCTCTCGCGTCCGTAAGTGGCTGGATGGTGTTTCAATGGCCAACCTAAAGAGGGTTGGAGCCATTTACATTCCCAAAATATTGTCTCTGGATGGCCTGCTCTCCTCCAAAAATGTTCTGTAATTTTTTTTTGTAGAATGAAGATTAAAGATTTCTGAGTTGCTTTTAAAGCTCCTGTTTTCTCTTTTGAACAGTATGATGTTTGTCTTTTCTTCCTTCTTCTGTTTTCCACAGTTTTACTCGCTTTACTGCTCAGTCCATAGTGAATTTGTTTTACATTAGTGTAAACTTAGGCTTGTTACTGTAGGTTGTATTTTGTTTTATACAGTGATGAGCTGCCAAAGTCTTAACAACTGGTTCCCTCCTCACCCCCAAAAGGGGGTCGTGGCCTGCCCCCGCCCCCTGGGATTCCTGCCCCATTCACCTCCCCATGTTCCTTGACGCCCCCCTGGGATCCCTGCCCCATCCACCCCCTTCCCTGTCCGCCTCCTGCCGTCCCATCCAACCCCTCCTCTCATTTCTGATGGCCCCCTGTGACCCGTGCCCCATCCAACCACCCCTTCTCCCTGTCCCCTGATTGCCCCTGGAACCTCTGCCCCTGATTGCCTCCCACCACCCCATCCAACCCCCCTCCCCTTCCTGACTGTTCCCCCAAGCCCCTTGCCCACATTCAACCTCTCTTTTCCCCGCCCTCTGACCTCCTTGACCCCTATCCACCCCTCCCACCCCAACCACCCCTCCAAACCTCCCTGCCCAATCAGCCCCCCATCCTCCAGCTCCCTGCCCCCTTACCGCGCTGCCTGGAGGTGGCTGGTGGTGCTACAGCCGCGCCACTCAGCTGGAGCTGGACCACACCGCTGATGCGCAGCGCCTGGAGCACTGGGTCAGGCTGAGCTTGCAGCCCCTCCCCGCCCCCTTCCCGCAAATCAGCTCTTCGTGCGGGAAGCCTGGGAGGGCTGAGAAGCAAGCGGCGGCTTCACGCTCAGGCCCGCGGAGGTGAGCTGGGGCGGGGAGTGGTTCCCCTGTGTGGCCCCCCACCCCTAGTTACCTGCTGCGGCATGGGCATGAACAGCTGATTTGCAGGAAGTGTGGAGGAGGGAGAGAAGCAAGGCGGAGCATTCAGAGGAGGAGGCGGAGGATTTAGGGGAGGAGGCGGAGTGGAGGTGAGCTGGGGGCGGAGCGGGGAGCTGGAGCACCCATGGGGGTTGGCACCTAAGGTGCCACTTCTGGATAATGTGCTCCCCCAGCGGCCCCCCCTAGCTACGCTCCTGGGTCACTTCAACTTACCGGTTGTTAAATTTAGAAGCCAGCGTGGGACAACCGGTTCTAAACCGGCGTCTAAATTTCATAACCGGTTCCCACTAACCAGCTCCAGCTCACCATTGGTTTTATAATCATTTTACTCTGATAGTGCTTCATTAGATGGATTTTCTAAACAGGCTTTTTCTATATATTTAGTCTGAGTCTGTATATCAATTTCTTTACAGGTTTTTCTCAATAGATTTTTCTTTTAGTGTTGTTCCTCTTGTGTATGCTGGTACAGCCCTGGCTGAGCTCCGACTTGTGGAGAAATATAGAAATATCATGTGGATCCCATTCTCTATTTAAAAATACCAAAAAAAACCCCAAAAACACCAAGACCAAAAATTTGACAATCATTGATGTTAATTGTAAAATATATTTGGCAAAAAAAATTGCACCACATATAACACATTAGTAGAAATTGTTGACCACTAGTATTCATTAAAAATATGCACATAATGAATTGGAGATACAGCCCATGTGTTAGGCGTTGTCTGCATTGGGACTTCAGCTACTAGTGAAGCTGCTATTTATACTGGTACAATTTATCTCAGTTTGAAACTGAGGTAAGCTGCACATGTGCAAGTTGCACTGCACCAGTATAAATGGTTTCTAGCTTACGAGTTTGCATTGGCACAGCTATTTTGGTGGCTAAAATCCCACTGAAAAGGCCTCGGGTTTTGCAAATGTCTTTAATTGAGTTAGTTTTCAGCTCTAAAACGTAATGAATTTCTTTGTTGGAAGGGTACTGAAAGAATTAGACTTACCAAAATTCAAGAAGCAGTTACTTTAAAATGTGCTCAATTCATAAGCTAATTAAGATGTACTTGAAAATTCTCTGTAGAGGATGTATTATATTATTTATTCTTTAAGTGCAAATCTCAATGCATTCTCAATGGTGCAGCAAATGCAATGCAACCATCTCTCTCACTCTAGAATGAGTCTTGGACCCTGTTGGTTCTCAGTGGTACAAAGCCTTGTGTATATGCAATGTGTGTGTATATTTTGTTTATGGGTGTGTTCATATGCCTTTGGGCTTGTTTACACTGTTGTGGTAGGTACTCCAGCTCCCTCAAAGGCGGTTGGTATGTCGACGAGACAAGCCTTCCAATCAACATAGCTCCAACTAGGAGTTGGGTCAGTTTGACTGTGTCACTCTGGGGTGTGGATTTTCCATGCCCCAAGTGACATAGTTACACTGACAGGAGAGCCAGGGAGCAGTGGTAGATATACAAGTAGTCGATATACAAGTCCTAGGCTAATTAATGCGTGGTTTCCTGTAATCTAAGGACGGTTGCTGCAGGTTAATTGGAGCACCTGTAGTCAATTAAGGCCATGGCAGGAGCCTTATGAAACCCCCTGTTTTAGGCTGACGGTGTGGGAGGAAGGAGAGAGGACTGGAGCTTGGAGGTGTGTTGTGAGACTTGAAAGACCAGAGAACTGAAGTAAGGGAGACCCTGCCCCAGCAGGACAGGGAGACTCCCTCCCCCAGTATCTAAGGACTGAGGGTAACCCCACCCAAGGGAGAAGAGGGTAAGAAACTCACAGGGGTTGAGCGGGACTGGGGCTCAGAGTGAGGAGCAAACCCAAACCTCTCCCCTGCTTCCCTCCTCTACCACCTTCCCGGGCCACTATCGGGGCCCTCGGTGCCAGGGGCAGGGAGTGGCATCTTAGCCCCCCTCCAAGAAAAGCACGGGACCCACCAGACCAACATCAGCCATCTTGTCACAATATACACTTTCTATAATTACTAAGTGTGCACAGGTTTTTTTTTTTTGAATGAATAGAAGGAAAGATAGGGAAGAAATAGTTTCTTGCGATCATATATTTTATTGCTAGTTTTTCCATTCTGCTCTAGTTGTGCGAAATTCAGACAATAAATCACTGTAGTCATTTGGCTGTAGGAGTAGGAAATGAGGTAATGCTTTAAAGAAAAAAAAATGATGGTAGTCCCATCTGGTATGTGGATAATGAATATGACAATACTTATTCTTTACTCAGATTTAAATTCTGCAATTTTTAATTGAGCTCTCATTTCCTTACCTTGATTTTAGTTACTAACGTTAATGAAAGTTGGACATAACAGGTTTGTTTGCAACATCAATCTTCACAGTTGACTAGACAGAAAATCACATCTTATTGGATGTAGAAAGCAGATTGTCTGTGAAAGGAAGAAAAGTGATTCACCCATTACTGAAAAGTCAAAACGTTAAAAATAGATGGAAACTTTTGTGTCTTTTAAACTTGAACAGATGACATAAGTCTTATCTTTTGTGATTGAGAGCACCAATATTGAATTATGCTTTCATAGATTTGTGACCACACTCCTGTAATTATCAATCCGTGATCATATTTTGAGAAGGCAGGGAAGAAAAGAGGCAACTTTTAAACTCTGAATATTTAATAGATAAACTTCTAAAATAGCAGAAGCTTTTTTTAATTTCTTTTGTGATTTTTGGATGTGGTGAAATAGTAAAATGTATCTTTTGTATACACTTTAAAATCTATCTCCTTAAAAAATACTGAGAAGTCCTGTTGACATTAATGTAGAATTATTAGAGGATATTTACTATTAGATGTATCTATTATTTCAAGAGCAACTTTAAATTTTATATGTATCCATGTGTTTACAAAATAGGCTTTAGAATTTGCTTTTTCAGCACCAGGTGTGTTAGTTGTCCCATCAGTTGTATATTTGATATTGACTCATAGTGGTTTTCAAACTGTGAGTTGGGACGCCAAAGTGGGTCACGACTCCATTTTAACGGAGTTGCCAGGGCCAGCATACTTGCTGGAACCCAGGGCTGAAGCTGAAGCCTGAGCTCCACCCACATCTAGTGCAATGGGGCTTGGGCTACAACCTCCTTTCCTGCCCACCCAAGCTTTTCAGGGCTTGGCCTGCAGTTCCCTTTTATCCCACTCAGGGCTCGGGCACCAACCCCCAACCTCCCCACCCCTCCAGATGGGTCATGTAGTAACTTCATTGTCAGAAGGGGGATTATGGTTCATTGATGTTTGAGAACCCCTGACTTACAGTTTGGTGTCTGAATTAAGTAATGTTAAGAGCACTTCTGAACTATATCCTTGTTCCATTAAATTATTGGAACATAAAAATGCTACCTTCTTGTACATAAAAGAACAATTTATAAGAACACACATGCTTTACATTATTCAAAGATGATACAGGCGTAAATTAGTTTTTCCACAGGGTTAGCTAATTGAGTTGAATTTTTCTGTCTTCAAAAATCAGTGTCTAGTGGACTTTAGAGGGATGCCTGTAAGAAGACTGGAATTTGCATTAAATGGAAGTACTAACAGTTGACATAAAATTTTAGAGTGACTTTCAGATGGCTATTTCCCCAGTGGTTCTGTCTTGGTTTACTATGCTATACTGCCTGTGAACTGTAGTTACAGTGGCTGTTAATGCTGAGGCTCATTTCATATACCAAAGTTCACGTCTATATTGGAGGCAATGTGTGCTGCCTGGAAATCATACAAGGGGCATAGAATCTCTCTCTCTCTCAAATGTTTCTTACAACCCCACTTCCTCAAATGCAGCACATATGAAATATTTAATTAAAACAGTTCAGCAAAATGTGTTTTCCTGTGTGCAGAGGTATTCAGCATTTTATTAGCAAAGCGTCTGTGTGTGTGTGTGTGTGTGTGTGTGTGTGGTCAGAGTTTTCGTTGTTTGAAGCCTGAAGCATACTTAGGCATGGGAGCACTTGGCATTTTCTCAAGAAGAGCTGTTTTCTAAAAGAAGAGCTGGGGGATTTAGTGGTTTTATGAACCAAGGCATCATACCGATTTGTAATCTAGTCTGACATTTTGAAAAGTGTTAACAGGAGCAGATACTTAACTTGTTGATGGGTAGTGTAGATACCAGTCTAATAGGTGATACTGGTAGTAGAATGTCTGTGCCTAATCAGGTAAAGAATGTCAGTGAAGCCAAATGGCAAAAATTAAGATGTTTGTACACTAATGCGCGGAGCCTAGATAACAAAATGGAGGAACTAGAGCTACTGGTGCAGGAAGTAAAACCCGATGATATAGGGATAACAGAAATGTGGTGGAATAGTAGTCATGACTGGAGTACAGGTATTGAAGGCTATGTGCCGTTTAGGAAAGACAGAAATAAAGGCAAAGGTGGTGGAGTAGCATTGTATATCAACGATGAGGTAGACAGAAATAAGTGATGGAATGGATAAGACAGAGTCTGTCTGGGTAAAAATCACATTGGGAAAGAAAGCTACTAGAGTCTCCCCTGAGATAGTGCTTGGGGTGTGATACAGACCGCCGGAATCCGATTTGAATATGGATAGAGACCTCTTTCATGTTTTTAATGAAGTAAACACTAATGGGAGTTGTGTGATCATGGGAGACTAACTTTCCAGATATAGACTGGAGGACAAGTGCTAGTAATAATAATAGGGCTCAGATCTTTCTGGATGCGATAGCTGATCGATTCCTTCACCAAGTAGCTGCTGAACCAACAAGAGGGGAAGCCATTTTAGATTTGGTTTTGGTGAGTAGTGAGGACCTCATAGAAGAAATGGTTGTAGGGGACAACCTTGGTTCGAGTGATCATGAGCTAATTCAGTTCAAAGTAGATGGAAGGATAAACAAAAATAGATCTGGGACTAGGGTTTTTGATTTCAAAAGGGCTAACTTTAAAGAATTAAGGAAATTAGGGAAGTGGATTGGACTGAAGAACTTGTGGATCTAAAGGTGGAGGAGACCTGGAATTACTTCAAGTCAAAGTTGGAGAAACTATCAGAAGCCTGCATCCCAAGAAAGGGGGAAAAAAATCATAGACAGGAGTTGTAGACTAAGCTGGATGAGCAAGCATCTGAGAGAGGTGATTAAGAAAAAGCAGAAAGCCTGCAAGAAGTGGAAGATGGGAGGCATTATCAAGGAATGCTACCTTATTGAGGTCAGAACATGTAGGGATAAAGTGAGAGAGGCCAAAAGCCATGTAGAGTTTTCCCTTACAAAGGGAATTAAAATCAATAGTAAAAGGTTCTATAACCATATAAATAAGAAGAAAACAAAGAAAGAAGTGGGACCGCTAAACAATGAGGATGGAGTGGAGGTTAAGGATAATCTAGGCATGGCCCAATATCTAAACAAATACTTTGCCTCAGTCTTTAATGAGGCTAATGAGGAGCTTAGGGATAATGGTAGGATGACAAATGGGAATGAGGATATGGAGGTAGATGTTACCACATCCGAGGTAGAAGCCAAACTCAAACAGCTTAATGGGACGAAATTGGGGGTCCCAGATAATCTTCATCCAAGAATACTAAAGGAGCTGGCACGTGAAATTGCAAGCCCATTAGCAAGAATTTTTAATGAATCAGTAAACTCAGGGGTTGTACTGTATGACTGGAGAATTGCTATTTTTAAGAAAGGCAAAAAAAGTGATCCGGGTAACTATAGGCCTGTTAGTTTGACATCTGTAGTATTCAAGGTCTTGGAAAAAAATGTGAAGGAGAAAGTAGTTAAGGACATCAATGGTAATTGGGACAAAATGCAACATGGTTTTACAAAAGGTAGATCGTGCCAAACCAACCTGGTCTCCTTCTTTAAGAAGGTAACAGATTTTTTTAGACAAAGGAAACGCAGTGGATCTAATTTACCTCAATTTCAGTAAGGCATTTGATATGGTTCCACATGGGGAATTATTAGTTAAATTGGAGAAGATGGGGATCAATATGAAAATTGAAAGGTGGATAAGGAACTGGTTAAAGGGGAGACTACAGTGGGTCATACTGAAAGGTGAACTTTCAGGCTGGAAGGAGGTTACTAATAGAGTCCTCAGGGATCAGTTTTGGGACCAGTCTTATTTAATCTTTCTATTATTGACCTTGGCACAAAAAGTGGGAATGTGCTAATAAAGTTTGCGGATGACACAAAGCTGGGAGGTATTGCTAACACAGATAAGGACTGGGATGTCATACAGGAAGATCTGGATGATCCTGTAAACTGGAGTATAAGTAATAGGATGAAATTTAATAGTGAAGAGTGCAAGGTCATGCATTTAGGGATAACAACAAGAATTTTGGTTATAAATTGGGGACACATCAGTTGGAAGTAACAGAGGAGGAGAAGGACTTTGGAGTATTGGTTGATCACAGGATGACTATGAGCTGCCAACATGATATGGCCGTTAAAAAAGCGAATGCGGTTTTGGGATGCATCAGGCGAGGTATTTCCAGTAAAGATAAGGAGGTGTTAGTACCATTATACAAGGCAATGGTGAGACCTCATCTGGAATATTGTGTGCAGTTCTGGTCTCCCAAGTTTAAGAAGGATGAATTCAAACCGGAACAGGTTCAGAGAAGGGCTACTAGGATGTTCCGAGGAATGGAAAACCTGTCTTATGAAAGGAGACTGAAAGAGCTTGTCTTGTTTAGCCTAACCAAAAGAAGGCTGAGGGGAGATATGATTGCTCTCTATAAATATATCAGAGGAATAAATATCAGGGAGGGAGAGGAATTATTTAAACTTAGTACCAATGTGGACACAAGAACAAATGGATATAAACTGGACACTAGGAAGTTTAGACTTGAAATTAGACAAAGGTTTCTAACCATCAGAGGAGTGAAGTTCTGGAACAGCCTTCCAAGGGGAGTAGTGGGGGCAAAAGACATATCTGGCTTTAAGACTAAGCTTGATAAGTTTATGGAGAGGATGGTATGATGGGATAGCCTAATTTTGGCAATTAATTTGGCAATTGATCTTTGATTATCAGCAGGTAAGTATGCCCAGTGGTCTGTGATGGGATGTTAGATGAGGTGGGATCTCAGTTACTACAGAGAATTCTTTCCTGGGTGCTGGCTGGTGAGTCTTGCCAACATGCTCAGGGTTTAACTGATTGCCATATTTGGGGCTGGGAAGGAATTTTCCTCCATGGCAGATTGGCAGAGGCCCTGGAGGTTTCTCGCCTTCCTCTGCAGCATGGGGCATGGGTCACTTGCTGGAGGATTCTCTGCACCTTGAGGTCTTCAAACCACGATTTGAGTACTTCAGTAACTCAGACATAGGTTAGGGGTTTGTTACAGGAGTGGGTGGGTAAGATTCTGTGGCCTGCGTTGTGCAGGAGGTCAGACTAGATGATCATAATGGTCCCTTCTTACCTTAACGTCTGAGTCTATGATCTTTTGTGTTGGTGAAATGAAATGTTTTACTTTCTTGCAAGCTTCTAATAGTGTTTGTGGCTACCGTGCAGTTCATTTTCAGATATCTGTAATCACTACTCAGAGAATTGCTTAGTTATTGGAAATATCAGTTTTCTTTTTAGTATACATAATAGTGTCTTGTTGACAACTGACCACTGAAGTATCCTATACTTTATGATTAAAGACAAAATAAATGCTAGAATACTTATTTAATCTGTTGCGCAGTTGTTGGTGTGAAGCGTTTTAAAGACTTTTTTTGGAGGCAGAAGTGTTTAAATTATGCCAATTTATGCATTTGCCTTTAATATCCTTTTATGTACCCACTGAGTTAAGATTGCCTACAACTTGATGAAAATAGTTGAGTGCATACAGTTCAAGATTGGAAAAGATTGTGCGTCTATCCTCCTGCTCTCTCAAGTAATTTTTTTCAAGATATACACCAGGGTGGATTTGATTTAAATCACTAGTCAAGAAGACTTTATTTAATGATGGATTTCTGCATAAAAGTGCATTCTTGTTGGTTGTTATAACTTTAATACATATTCTTCACAACTCAGAGATCGATGTAGGTTTCATTATAAGGTACAACCTTATACATTTTTTAAGTGATTTATTTTGAAAACTTTTCAGATTAATTTTACAGCTGTATCAGAAAATGAAGGATTGTTTGGTTATTTCATTTACCAAAGGTAATTGAAGCAGATATTTATGAAGTCATTGGGAGGTGAACTATCTCCAATTCAAGAGGTTAATCATTAATATCTGGAGGATTTTCTTGCCATGCTATATTAGGAGAACATCACCAGATAGACATTTAAATTGTTTTATTTAACTAAAACAACAGTGTTATGTATTCAACAGTAAACATAGAATATTTTAACAAAACAAGCATATGGATTTTTGAATTTAGTTAATCAAATTTTTTAAAATCAGGTTTGTTTTTGTTTAAATTGTTAAACTAAAATAGTTAAATGAAATATTTAAAAAACAAACAAACAAAAAAACAAAAAAACTAAATTGACTGTGTCAGCTAGGTCAACATGAGAAACCTAAAATATTGGCTTCTGCAGATAACTCAGTCATCTTCACCTTCATTTTCCTGTTTGTTCATAATCTGGAAAAGAAAAATAAGCTTTACTGCTTTTTCAGGTCCCAAACTATTTCTCAATTTGGATTGAATTAGTCCAAAGGAAGAAAATATTCTTTCTGCACTGGCAGAAGAAGCATCACTTCAACAGTCTCTGAATCCAAGTGCTTAAGTGACTTCCACCAGTTCACTGGTGTGACTTTCTTTGAAACATCATCAGCAAACATATATTTTTGAATGATTCTTATTCCCAAATTGGGTCTTTACTATGGCCTGCTGCCATTATAAGTTTTCCCTTCTAGTGAGAGAATGATATGGTAGATCTCAAATCAATAAAGGCTACACTCAGAAAGACCTCAAGACTTCTGGAATATGCTGCTCAAACAATTTTACTTTCATTTATACTGCCTGTCCCTCCATTCTCAAATTTATCTCCAGACTTCTCCTTGTCCAGATCTATTCTGCCCCCAACAATCTTCTATTCATTGAACTTCTTGAAACTTTGCACTTTTAGAGAGAGGTAAGGGATTGACTCTGTCTGCACAAATTTGCCGAGGGACAATAGGGTTGAGGTCTGTTATTTCTCACACCTGTATAGTTAGTTAAAAATATTTTTGCTGTTAACAAGCATGTTATCTCTGGAGACACAAATGCACAGTTTGAGAACTGCAAAACTAAATATCTCTGATGGTATCTTCTAGACTGAGCACTGAGTCCCATTGGGTAGATAGAAAGATTAGCCTAAATAATCTATACAGAAGCCCCTGGAACCACATAAGATTGGGTCCCTAATCTGTGAAATATTGGAACTCATTTACAATATTTTTCTTAAACATTACATGAATATATTCTCATACTATAGAATTAGAATTTATAATCCCTATTCCATGATGAGATATCTTTGAGCTATAATGTATCTTAAATAAAACTATCTTTAGATAGGTTTTTCCTCAAAAAGAATTTTATTAAAAAAATCTGATTTTAAATTTAAAATATATATATATAATTTTTTTTAAATTGATTTTTATCCGCTCTGGTATGTACTGAAATTGTTCTCTGTTTAGACAGACAACCCCTTTTCTCAGACATGCTTACATTACATTCTTGACCAGTTATTTCAAGAATGTAACCCTTTGAGAGAAAATCTATCAAAGATTTTAGCTGTATTGACTTCAACTTTACACCAACAAAGTTTAACATAAGTGGTTTAGGTGGAATCTTTGAGACTACATAAAGGCGTAGCTATGAGTGTTTCTTATGCTGGAGGGACATTTATTTATTTATTTTAAGATACCGTATAAACTCATTCATAAGCTGAATATTTTTGGTAAAAAAAGTGACGCATCAAAGAGCGGGGGTCGGCTTATAAACGGGTCTACACCAAAATTTGATTATTTTAAACTCTGTGGAATCATTGAATTGAATATCTAATACATTGTCATTTTGTTTACCTGGAGCGTCTGCAGGCACAGAGCCCCTCAGCTCCCTGTGGCCATGGTTCGCCGTTCCCAGCCAATGGGAGCTGCAGGAAGAGGCGCCACTTCCCGCAGCTCCCATTGGCTGGGAACGGCAAACCGCGGCCACTGGGAGCTGAGGGGCTCCGTGCCTGTGAATGCGCCGGGTAAGCAAAATGTCCAGGACTGCTAGCGGCATACCTTAATAGGCCAGGAGCCAAAGTTTGCCAACCCCTGAAATATAGGGTTGACTTATGAAAGGGTCATACAGTTTTTGCTATTTTTACCTATCCATCTTGGGGAATCAGCTTATAAACGAACGGGCTAATGAATGAGTATATACGGTAAGTCATTCAAGATTACAGTCTCATTCAGAGTACTCTGTCCAAGAGTTAGTTTTTGAAAAGTATGAAGAAAATAGTTAATGTTCTGTGATTTGAGCAGTTTGCTAATAAAGCAAAATACAGCATCACCATCATTCAGTTAGTGTTAGTGTTACTGTGAAACTGTCAGATTTAAATACTTAAGAGAGAGCTCTTGTAACTGTTGCCATGGTAATACCAGGAAGGCAACATGGTAGTTTTCATCTATATCCATGTTCAGCTGAATCCTTTTGTAATCATTTAACTGTGAAAAGAAAGTGCCATTCTGTAGCAGGTTAGTTCTCATTTATTACTGCACTAATCAAAAAAGAACAGTAATTAATAATTTCATGGTAAATAAACTGTTTAAATTTTAGATCATCAGGTCTATTTTTCATTCCCTTTGTTTTGAATATTCACTGACAGCCATCTATGGAAAAGATTACCTCTGGAGTTAGTATCTCCTGATATGCTTTCATGTCACTTTCTCTAGTATTCCCTCTGATCAAGGTACAGCTCTTTAAAAGTGTACCTTTGTAATTGTGAAATGACTTGAAATTTTGATATAGAAATGGATCTACCCCCTACTTTGTACTTTAATTCTTTCAGAATGGAGAGCTATATACGCCTTTCTAACTATAGATTCAGACATTGTTTTCTAGTTTGTCCTCCTTTTAAAAAAATTAACATTAGATGTGTCCTATTTTTTTAACCTGAATATAGTGTTTGGTTAGCTGCCTAATTTGTAGTGCCTGACAATTTCATCTTTGTAGCCTGACAACTAGATATTCTTTTAACTGAGGTGACCGAAGTGCCTATCTTTATTCCTTACACCTGTAACTTTATTTTTGTCTTGGATATAGAGTAAAGGTGGCATTCTTGCCCTCTCTTTGCCTTCTTTATACATTGTTGTACAGCTGGCTAGACACAAATGTTAATAGCTCAGCAGGCAAAAATAGATACTGATGATCAGTGTTGGGGTAGGAAGCTGAAATACCAAAGATCTGACCTACAATAGTACAGTAAATACTACATTCTTAAACTATGGCTTACAGACTTGAGTCACTTCAGTCTTCCAAGGCATTAGCACATACAAGTTATAACATAGACTGTTTTGGAAGATGTGGTCTCTCAGTTGCTATCCGTGTAAAATCCGCTTTGGGCTATCTACATCCAGTGAAATTTAAGGGAAGATACCATAGTTTGAATTACTGTAATTGTCCTGCATTCAGTCGGCCTGTGGCTAAATATGCTGTTCTTTTAAAGGCATAAAATATTTGTACATGACATACATAAAAATGCAGAATTAAAGAAAAGCAATGTTTTCTGAGTTTGGCAAATGTACTATTGTAGTCATTTAAAAAAAAAACAACCCAAACTGAGAGTTATAGATTCAACTATGCGTTAGTATTTACTGTTAAGAAATCTGAAGGGAATTGGTGTTTTTATATTATCTTCTCCTTTCACTCTCAAGTTTTCACATACTTTTGATTACTTACGGCTCTAAATTTTTAATTTCATTGCTAGTTTCTCCCACTATTTCATACTGTCGTATGTCTGAAGCTTGTGCTGGGTTAGGACACATCAGGAAAATAGGTGGGGAGAAAAAAGAGACCCTTCAGAGTAGGGATTTTTTTTAGCTGCGCTTTTACACTTCTTTAGATAAAAATGCTTAGAATAGTAAGGATACCGGAATATAATGCTTGGTTTAGTATGGATGTACGATATACTCTGAAATATAACTTGTAAAATATGTGAGATTCCATGTTTACCGCTTCACAATATCAGATGGACGTTTAAAGTTTACTAAGGCCTGGTCTCCACTACGTAGGTTGATGTAAGGCAGCTTACGTCAATCTAATTATAATGTAAGTGCCCTACTACATCAACATAATAAATCCACCTCCATGAGACACATAGGGCTTATGTCAGTGTAGTTAGGGCAACGCAGTGTCTGTGTAGACACTGTGTTACTTACATGGGCAGTTGGCTGTCTTGTCAGTTTCAGGGCTCCATGTTGGAGCTGTGAAATTGACAAGAAAGCCAGGAATCTGGAGCCCTGTTGTAACTGGCTCCCCGATCAGGGAAGCGAGATGCCCGGGCGGCTGCATCCCCCACTCCCAGCAGGGAACTGAGTGGAAGCTGCACTGGCTTTCAGCCCCCCACTCCTGATGAGGATGCACACCACTGGCAGAAGGAAGGTAGCGTAAACATCAGCCAATGACTGGCTGTAAGTGGACCTAACATAGGTCCACTTAAGTCTGTAGTGTAGACATGCACTGAGAAAATGTGATCAGTGCTTGAGGTAGGATGCTGAACTATTTACCAGCATGTCATCTTCAACCTAGGATCTGAAAATTGGATGTTTGTTGTGCTATACATAACTGCCATGAAAAATTGAGTTAATAACTTTGAACTTAGTTAAGAATATTTTGCTCTTCTGTAGTATCTTCCATTTAAGTCTCATAAGCATCTTACAGACACTGAATTTCTCCCCACAGCACCACTTGAGGCTGGGAAGTATTTTTATTCTTATTTTGCATGTGGAAACTGAGATAGAGGTCATGAGACTTGCCCAAGATCACACAGGAAATCTATCAGAATTGGTCCTGTCTCCCAACCCCGTGCTGTTAGCCATAAAACCTCGTTTTTTCACAGAGAAGACTATTGATGTTTGAGCTGGAAAAGAACCTATCTTGCTCGCTTAGCTGAAGATGCACAGGGAACAGATGTATTGTCAGATGATGCCTGTTTTCAGTAGTTACTTTCTGGATTACACATAGTTATTTTATATGCATCTCTTTTTAGCTGAGGAAGTATCAACTGTTAGCCAAAAATCATGAAATTTCCTTGCTGATAATCCACTAAGCCATTGTTCTTGTCATTTAAGACTGCTTTTAACTGTATTCCCTTCCCTTATATCTACCTGATATTACTGTCATCTTATAGTTTGATTCCATTTGTTCTTTTTCTCATCTTACAACCAAAAAACAGATAAATGAAAATACTTCATTTAACATTGGCAATTGAGGTATATATTGAGCTGTAGGTACATGTGTATTGTAGGAACACATCATGGAACAGATTCCTTATCTTTAGCCACAAATGCTCAAACTACTTTTATGGAAAATATAGTTTCTGTCCATCTTAGTTTGGAAGGTGACAATGTAAAACTCAAAACATAGTTCTCTTCTAGTGAAGTGAAAAATTACAAACAAAATAATAAAAAAGAGTAAAGAATTTGTACCATAAATTGCTATTGCATTATTTTAAACATGAACTAATGCTTTCTTATTTTGTACTAGGGTAAGCAGAAACTAAGTGGTATCTAAACACAACATAGACAAATGGAAAGCAATTTTTATTTTTTTTAAATGGGAAAACATTTTATTATTTCATCCTGTAATAGTCTTTCAGTGTACAAAGTTGGTTCTGAACAAGGGAAAAGAGAACAGTGTTCAGGGGCAAAAAAAACTTCAGTAGACTGGCTATCTTGTGTATAGTCCAAATATTTATTTTTGTATTTATAAAGTGCCTTCAAGTTACACATAGGCACTAATACAAATTTTTACAAACTATGATGGACTCTCAATATAGCTTATATAACTAAGCAGCTTTTCTCTCTCACACTCACTCTCACACGCACACACTCACACTCTCTCTCTCTCTGCACCTGATCGCTAACAAATCCTCTGCCAGTTACAGTGCCAGACTAAACTGATGGATGTTGCAACCTGTCCTAAAATGCTGCCAAACTCTGGCAGACTTCTAAGGAGGAACAAGTTCCAAAGATGAGTCTGTTAGTTTTTCTTCGACAGAGGATAACTTACTGCCAAACCCTAGAGTTCAAGTGCCAAGCCACATAAGGTTTTGCTATTAACCCCTTGGATTAACCCTTCAGCAAGCAGAATTCCAGTACATACAAGTGTTATGTGCTGTGTATGTCTTTTTCACACTTGTTAAACAATATTCTGGACCAGCTGAAACTTCTGAAGAACTCAAATAAAAAGTACATTACAGTGGTCCAGCCTGGAAGTGCCAAAGGTATGGCTAAGCACTGAGGTCCTACTCAGAAAGGAAGGGCTGTATTCTTTCGGTCAGCTTTGATTGGGGAAGGTATCTTGAGCCGTTGCTCTTAACTGAACATCAAGGCCCAGTGCTGGATGCATTATGAACCCATGATAGCATATCACATAATTAAGGAACAGCATACATCCTTAATGGAGGGAACAGTCTGCCCCTAACCATCTCTCCAGATGTCTTCCCAATAACCAGCAGCATTATTTCCATCTTGTCTAGCTTTCATCCAGACTGCTATCTCTGACAAGTATCAACTGGAAAGCAAACTGTTGGATCTGTATTTGAAGGAAAACCAAACGTGGGTATCAGCACAGTGGTAAAGCAGCAGCCCCAAAGTCTGTTTCCCTCGGTCACATTCATGTACATGTAGAGGGAATGGCTATGGACGTCATCATTTTCAGAACTAAATGAGATTTATTTCTTCAGTGCAGCTTTCACTTAATCCAAGCGGCATACCCACTCGCCCAGTTCCTGCTGCTCTCTCGGCCAGCAGGTGCGGGGCCCCAGCCGAGCTCAACCCCTTGCATCTCCTCTGCAGCAGCACCCCCCCCATCTGCATCCTCCCAGGTGGCCATGGTGGCAGCAGCCGGGGAGCTTGAGAAGAGGAGTGGCCCCTGGGCAAGCAGGGGAGACTCCGAGGTGAAGAGGCTGCTGGCAGGGCCCGAGCGCTGGAGACTGACAGGTACCTGCCCCTGCCCACTCCTGGCACCGCCTGCCCCCCAGCCCAGTGTCTGTTACCTACCCCACCAGCCTCAGTGCCCTGCCCCATACTGTCAGCCACTCCAAGCTCACTGTGACACCAGCACCCCTTGGCAAAAGGCCCTCTGATCTTCACAAACAGCTGTTGCCACCGGCCTGACAAACTCACTGCACACAACACGTGTCTTACAGGGCACTTACACACAAAGAGGAACGTGGAAGGGATCTACACAAAGCTGGTAACTTGTCAAGAGTGAGATGTGTGCATGGGTAATATTGAAGGAATAATGTATTTACCTTAAAAGTCTGCTGTATAGACTTGGAGTAGAAATTAGTCACCAGGGGATAATGGCCCTTTGGGGCAAGGGGGATTTGTCACCCTGCCTAACCTGGCTGGTGATGCAATGCAAGGCTCAATTGTTCAGCTTTGCACAACAGTAAGACTTTGAATGGGACACCATCAGAAGCAATGGCAAACAATTGAAATGCCTTAAAGGTAAAAAAGAAACATTACAAAGCCCTTACCCGTTCTGACAGGCTGTTTATAATGTTACGTTTACTAGTTTTCAGAGGGTGGGGCACAAGGTGGAAGTTTCTCCTAGGGCACAAAATATCCTTGCATCGGCCCTGTAAACTAGTCAAGCAATTTTTCCTACAGGCTTGGAAAGAAGAGAGATTGTTCTGTTTAATACTTTGAAAATGCTGATACACTGTGGTTGTGGTACCATCTGAGTAGTTAAATTGAATATAGAAAGGTGGCGAGATAGAAAACAGCAGGACCTCTAAAATCAAAGTGCTCATGTTACCCAAGAGCGCAGTGTTCCCTGGGAGGAACAAACACAACCACTGTAATTCAGCTTGTTCATACCTACTAGTACTTGCCTTGTGGTCAGTCATATCAAGGGTTGCTAAGAGTAAACAGTATCTGTAGGGACTCATGATCTCTTTCCATTATTACCTGAAGATCAACCGAAAAATAAATGCAGTTTCTGTGCCTTACATAGTTTGAAAACCCAGTGCAATAAAGATTAGGGGAAACCAGAGAAGTCTTAAATAATGCAGAAGCTGACTAACCACTACCTTCTGAGTAACCTTCCTGTAAAGGAAGGTTTGAGTGACCGTAGATATAGTCTGTTTTTATTAAAATAAATAATAAAAGTGAATCAAATAATATAACTATTACCCAAATGTATCAAGCATTTTTTTTTGCCCAAGAAAGGTACTATTGGAGGTTGCAGGATGGTTTTCTACTAAATCAAAGGTATATGGCTGTAAACCTGGCACTGTGACAACAAATAGTGACATAGAATATCTAGTATTATTGGCAGCAACCTATTGGGAAATGAGTTTTTTCTAAATACACCTCTACCTCGATGTAACGCTGTCCTTGGGAGCCAAAAAATCTTACCGTGTTATAGGTGAAACTGTGTTATATTGAACTTGCTTTGATCCACCGGAATGCGCGGCCCCGCCCCCCCAGAGCACTGCTTTACTGTGTTATATCCAAATTCGTGTTATATCGGGTGGCGTTATATCGAGGTAGCAGTGTATGTGCATTGGTAGAGTGGAAATTTATAGATATAATAAATCTATATCTTTACCTGCCACTTTCAGTGGGACACAGGAGTGACTTTCATCGCACTCGTGTTATTTTTATTTTTTTAGACCATCTTACTATCCAGAAATGTCAATTTTGCTAAATTATCACTTCCCTACCACCTTTGTGGAAAAGATGATTTTTGGCTTACTTTGCTTAAATGACAATTTTCACTTAGTTAATAGTATTTTTGAGAGGGGAGGGGAACTGCAGTCTTTCCCCTAACAAATTGGAGCATTTTTTTAAACCAGATCAAAGGTTCTGAGTTTTGCATTTTTCATGCACCTTTAACTACCTCAAAGAAAGTGAATGCAATAGCAGATATAATGGACTTGCATGCTGAGTAGTATATTAGGACTAGGATGGTCTTTGTTACCAAGATTATTGTGTCATCCTCCGAATATAATTGAGTTTGAAGTAACCATCAATGACTTCTCAATTTAGACTTTAATCTAAGCCTCAGTTCACATTACAAGCTGTCACACCACAAAATATCAGCCTTCTAAACTGCGGGTTTTGTTTGTCTTACTGTAGTAAAGTATGTGCTCAGTACTTTAGAATGCATTGATAGTTTCTTCTCAAATTGTAAATGTCACATTACTAAATTCCTATTGCCTGTGAAACAGCTGTGTAATAACTTTTTAACATGGTTCTGAAGTTAAGAAGAAAACTTCTTTGTAAACTTACAAAATGTCCTTAACTTGTCATGGATAGTTTTATTTACAACAGTTCTAGACAACAGAATGAAATCATTAATGGCTGAAGAGGAAATACTTTTTTGAATTAGAGCAGTGTGTGTATTTTAAAAAAAAATAATAATTTAGTGTGGAAAATATGCTCAATTATATTTTATTGGCACATAAAATAGCAAGTGTACCACCAAAGTGTGCATGCTGCTTATTGCACATTAACACAGAAAAATCCTTGTATACCATCTTTTTTCCTCAAATTTGTTTGGAAAACCTTTTGGTTATAGTTTCATAATATTACTATCTTCAAGAATTATACTCTTCTAAAATTAAAAAAATAATTTTCAAACTCCATTATGTGATGAGGGCTTAACTAAAGACTGTCCCATTAAGCTCATCCATTTTCACTGTACATGCTTTCAGCAATATTTACAAATTGCACATGGGATACTTTTATAGAGGGAGTATTGTCCTTTTTAATGCAGTTTACGATGGCGATACCTGCCAGCTTTTTCTTTTGCTGCATTGGCACAGGCATTGTGCTTATTTTGTTGTAAGTGGTTCCAGTATTTGATCAGTTCACTAGGCTGGAACTGATGGGAGGTAATTAGGTGGCTATATTTACAGCTGGAATAAGAAACTCGCCAGTGATTGAAGACAAACTCATTGGGTGGGGGCATAGGGTCAATACGCAACTTGGCAAGACAGATCCCCACATATACATCCTCTAAGTGCAAGCGTCTGATGCTTAAAGAGACTTTAAATATCTTTTCTGCCAAATCTCCAGAAAAGACATAACCAGTTCCTGAGCAGAATACGGGGTAACGCTCACTTGGATACAGATCAGGTGGCATATACCACTTGCTATCCTTGTTCCTATTAGGTGCATACCCTCTCATTAGGTAACCTGTAAAATACTTGTGCCTTGGAGGCAGTTCTGGCTTCAGAAGCTTATGTATTAAATACTCAGTATTGACAAACATATCACTGTCAGTTTTCATAACATAGGGAACATTTGGACAGTAGGTGGCAACCCAGTTCATTCCCATAAGAGTTTTAATAGTTAAGTTATAATAAGTGTCTAAATATTCTTGTTGAATAACATCATGGTATTGTCTGCTTTCCTCCAGTATGGCACGTTGGAGGTATCCATTTAGTTTAATGCTTAAGCCCAGCAAAAAAATGCGAACAATTTGGATACCCGGTGCCAGGCTTTCATTACCCCACGTTTGCCGAATAGCTTGTCTAGCTTCCACTTGACCTGGTTCTGCAGCTATGAGTAGTATTAGAAAAGGACTCTTCTCCTGGCATTTTTCGGGCTCATTTATTATATACTTAAAATGATATGAAGTTGGATGTCCAGTACCTTTCTCATTGTAAATACTTCCATTGGCACTGAGTGTATTCTCTAAACCAGTTACTCCTTGTGGTGACAGGTCAGTGTTGTTGGAATTAGTAACTGTCTGAGGCCTAAGAGTCTGAGGGACTGTATCCTTCCAAATATTCCTCAGAGAGCTGTGGTTTGTTTCACTTTTTGTAGACCTAAATCCTCGAATAGTGTAAGCCACAGGATTTTCTTTGAATCCAGCCCTGCCTGGCAGCCAGTCATGATGATTAAAGAACAGAAACATAGCAAAAAGAAAGACGAGAGAAAGCAGACCAATAAGATGGGTGCGAAACAGAGACCTTTTGGTATTCCACGTCATTTTTGCAAAACAGCAGTGTCGTCTTCTCCACTGAAGCATGTTGTACATATCCAACAATGGGATGTGAGATAATGGTTGAACAAAATGCTTTTTCCTTTCCTTTTGAATCCACTGCTATTCTTTGGTATTCATCTTCTGTTATATTCACATTGAGTAATTCTCTGCAAAAGGGTCACCCTGCTGCATAGGTGAAAAAATAACAACCTTTTACAATTCACCTTAAGATCAGGTTTTTATAATATAAAGTTACAATGAGAAATAAGTAGCAAATAAAATTTCAATTTTACTATAAAATATTAGTCTGTGTAATTATCTAAACAGAAAGTTGAATTCCACACTAAAAGGCAAACTTAATTTTTTTAGGTTAAAATGTACTTGACACATTAGCATTTGGGAAAAGTATAGCGCTTTACAAATTACAAAAAAGCTTTTGCTTTATATGGATAGTTATCCTAGGTACTAATGATTTGTCTTTTCCTTCCCACTGTGCAATAAAAGGTAGCTTGTTCAACTCTGGACAAGAAAGTCTGAGGCTGATTTAAATCAGCTCTGTGTATAGTGAATGTAAAACTGTTCTACAATTCTTGAAAAAGGCCAAGTGAAAAGGTCTTGATACCAGATGGGAAGGTTTATTGGCATTAATTAAAATTGATTTGACATGCAGTAGGTAGTATGGCTCTCACAGTCAGAGGCCCTTTTTGTAAAATGGTCATGTTTGAGTAGTGGGACAGACGGTGCAAAGTTGATTATAGCAGAGTTCTGTTAGTCACAGTACACTGCTTGGCCTGTTTTCATTGGCCCCACTGTTCAGAAACTCAGTGAGAAGTTGCACCTGTCAACATTAATTTTCGGGGTCCAATAACCTCACTACAATTGTCAGACAGCAACAAATTGATAAATGCATTCGTTCGTCTTTGACTCACCTTTAACCTTTAGTTCCACAGTGAGGGGTTGAAGAGAACATTTTCCTTACCTGAATCTTCTGTGGTTAATTTTAAAATTAAACATTTAATCTACTGTAGTGATGGGGAGTTCAGGAAGTATAAAATAGGAAGTAAAATTACATAGTAATTTCTCAATTTTTATAGTAAACCACAGATTATTTTTGATGCTTTTCTTGTTTTTAAAGTAACTAACTTGTGTGCTTCTGTTAAAATATTACAGGGCAGACAAAATTATACTAGCAGCTGCAACTATAGAAAATTTGCTAACGTAGCTTTACAGCATGACTTCCCATCTCCTCATAAATTTATTTTGAGATTCAAGAGCAGAGTCAATATGGCAGCTTCATGATGCTGCATATTAAAAGCTGATCACATCATCTCATAAATGAGCCTTTCATTGCACAGTACAAATTTGTTCATGATTTTCAATTTGCTCTAATTTATTTCTAGACTCCAGGGTTTTGAGTTGGAAAAAAAACCAACCTCCTATCTTGTAGGAGTCCCATGGAAAACACTTCTTTTATGTAAATGTGGAATTTATTTAATTACGTTCCTATCTTCCAAAGCCAATATTTGGATTAATTCTTCATTTTAAAAAAGGTAGTGACATGTTACATGGATAATTACAAGATTTAAACTGTAAAGATGTAATTTGAAAGGTTGGCACAGAGATGATGATTTATTAAATCATACCATGGTTAGAGATTAAAAATCTTTACTTAAACTTCCCCCCCATTTATGTTTGTATGCCTATATAGCCTACAAGACTGTGCCCAAAACATGTAGAAAAATAAAAATTCTAAAAAAAAATTCTACATTAAGCTTTTAAAATGACCATATGTCAGACTAAATTTAAAGTGAAAAAATGAATAGCTCTTTCTGCAGAGGACAGCTCATTCAGAATATTTGGATACAGTGCTGAAAGTATTATCTTACTGAATGAAAGCTATAGTTTGTCTATCTTATTAACCTCCACTAGGAGGAGCAAGTAAGTGGGGATTTTAACCATGATTTGCAACAATGTAAATGCATCTGAAAAGGCCATATAGTTCCAAAATTCTGCTTCTGAAACAGTAAAATATTTGCTCAGTGATATATTAAACCCTTCTATATGAAGATTTTCTATTATTGTATGCAGTGCCTAAACCAACTGAGTTGAAGTAGTTTTGTCTGAAATTGAAATTGTTTAATGGCTTATATTGTTTATTTGATACTGAGCTGCCTCTAAAACTATTTTAGAATGTGCACAACGCATACCTGTAACATGGAGGTTAAAGTTGTAAGTGATTATTATTTAATTTGAGAACTAACCTGAAATTGTCTGTGTGGGAGGAAATAAATCCCTAAGGTTTTAATTTTGAGCTGATCTGCCTATTCATGAACTTCTGTGTATGTGTGCATGTGAGAGAGAAATGTATAACGCTGACAATGCGTTTTATTTGAAAAATCAGTGGTTTGAGTTTTAAATTTACATAAAAGCAAATATAACATTCTTACTTCAAATGTCTGTTCAGCCAACATCTCTCAGTGCAATGAATATTTAATGTCAGCTTCTGATGGTGGGGATATATTTGGTAAAAAATAGTTATTCCATTTCTTATGTATGTAGGCTCTTGTAGATTTCAGAAAGGTAAAACACAGAATTTCTTGAAAAGCTGAATAAAGGATAGCAACTGCAGTTCAATTTAACTTTGTAGCCACACTGAATTATTCCACTACCACAACTTCCTCTTATTAAATGCAAAAGATTTCAGTAATTTTTAGGTTGGTAGCTGTAACTATTAAGTAATATTTTAATGTAACTTTTTGCTGTGCACCCATTTTTAGTTGGAGGAACTTGAAAGTATCTGCAAATATTTCATGTGCAAACGTGTAGAACGAGCTTCTGAAAACTTGTTTTCAATTAATTTTCACAAGAAAATATTATAGGAATAGAGGATTTTAAAAGCTAAAGCTTATTTAGAATCTTTATGCTTATGTGGTCTGTTTAAATTTAGTAATATGTTAAGCCTATCCTCAGCTCAAAACTTCATAAAAATGAGGTGATTTCTTCAAATGTTTCTTGATTTTCATGTATTTTAATAAAACCATATATTCAAAAATTGTATAATTTCGTGTGTTTAAAAAATGTCTGTTCACTAGGCATGTGGAAATATTTACTGAAAGACTAAATTAAAACTTGATGTCTTCGTTATGTCATTTGTAATTGTGGTTCAAAATATTTTAAAATGCATGCAGGAAATTAAGAATTTTATCTCTAAGTATAATAATAATTGTCCTTTTTTGGGGAAAAAAAGTATGACAGATTATATTACCTAATAAAAATAGCCTAATGTTTAACAAACTGTGAAAAGTTGGCAGTATACATTATGAAAAGCATTTATGGTTTTGTTTCCTGCCACTTGACTGTTTTTATTAGGTAGAGTATTATCAAACACTTGTTCAGTCAGTAATATTAAGCTGTATTTTTTAAATAGCGTAGAATTAACACATCCTGTGTTACTGGTAAGTGGGACTAAACCTACCCAGAGAGTCGAATAGTCACCTTGTCCTTTGAATGCTATAGTATGCAGCTGTGCATTTTAAGCATATTATTTATAAAAGCTCTATTTGTTTCTCAACACTTGAATGTGCAGTGATTGATGTATTGTGAATAGACAAAGTTAGACTGTAGAATGCCTCTTGAATGTTTTATTTTTGGTCTTTGCTCTGCTTGTTTCAGCTCCTTCTATTTCCAGTAGTGCTCAATAATTATGGCTCTGCAGATTGAAGCATTAGTTTCAGCTCTGCATTTATACATCCTGGATTTTCATATTTTGATTAGCTCTGTGGGCAAACCCTTAATTAGAGGGAAAAGTTGAGAAGGCAGCCTGAGAATTGGTGTACTGGTGGTAAATAGCAGCAGGGTTTAAGCACATTATTCAGGGCCTAATATCTATGTTGACATATTAACTACATTAATCCGTTGCACAAAATGGACTATGCTCAAACTGATGTTTGTTTTCTGCTAGTTAAAATCCAATAACTTTAAATCATTAAATTCACAAAATAAATAGTTAATCATTCATTGGAACATCTGCTGAGGTTAGTTCCCCCACCCCACCCCTCGGTGAATTTTTTCCAAAATTAAAGTTTTGGACAAATTTAACACGAGTTATGTTTTGTTAAGGTGCCACTCAGTGTTCAAGTTACATCATCTTGCTACATCTTTTGTTAAATTAGACATGCAGACTTTGTCCACAGTTGCATTAGTTTTATATGTTAGAATTGCCTGGGACAAAGAAAGCATTTTTATATATTACTCTTTAATCATTTATGATGTTTTATTGATAGATTTTGCAGATAAGGATGTTCACTCTGTAGCTCTATAAGATTGTTATAGATTCAGGTCTTTTATTTTTATTGTGATAGTAAGGTGAGATTCCTGTCTGTTTTTTTATCAGTAAAGTATTTTAAGATTACGGAGCTTAAACAATAGATAGAAATAATTTTCAATCAATTTATCATGGTGCCTTTTTTATAGTTCCAGTTAAACAATCAATGTGTTACATATTAAGCAGATAACTTGTAATGATGGCATGATGTAAATTACATGCTCACCATCTTGAGTGATACCAGTGTATTAAGGTTTCCTTTGGAGATCTCAGTGGAGCCTGATACTTCTTGTAAAATGTGGTGGTTAATTGTACTGCTGTTAGATTAAATCATGTCCATTCTTTTGCTTGCTTTTTTAATCTTAAATTAGGCATGCTGATATTTAATATGATATTTTGCTTGTGTTTAAGAGCAATATATAGAAAATGCATGAAGGATTGAAGGTACTACTTAACTAATGTAATTTGACTGCATGGTCTGTTTTGATGGTTCAGGGCACTCAGCGTGTGTCACACAAAGCCATTTTACCAGGGCTTTAAGATTACTTCAGATAAGGATTAAATCTGACCTAGTTTGAGAGGATGGCTAAATGATTTTTTTTAAAACAAGAGGTTCTTAAGTTTAATTTCTCAAATACAATAACCACACATAGCTACATTATCCCCATAATCCCTCTTCCCTACCCTTAACCCTCAGTTGACCATGAGAAACATATTTAATAACTAAGAAGTAAAGCAGTAGTGACATTTGTTCTCTGTTGTGTGGGTGCTGGGGGGAGGAATTGCTGGAATTCTTTTTCACTGTTCATGGAAATGTTATCTCTGGGAATTATAGGTTGGCAGTGATCTATACTTATAGGATGCAAAGGTAATAGACGAATTAATATCTCACACATGGTTTAGACATACCTTCCTTGGTTAGGCCATTTACGTTGAGAGGATTATGCCCACTGAAAATAGTTTTGGCACACCATCACTTCAGCAAAAAAGATGCTATCGAACATGCGCACATCCCCCAAACGTCTGCTTCCTGCGATTGCTTTTCACGATATCCAATCTGTCCATCTGTCTGCTCGTTGCTGTGTTACCTTCCTTGCTTATAAGTGTCCATTTCTTGAGATCTTTTGTTCATCTTTCAAATGAAAGAACAGTAGCTCTTGCTTGTGTTCCGAGGAGGGTTGTCTTTCCTGACAATTGATGCATTGAAGCTTTTACATCTGGTATTTCCCTTGTCGGACAATGCAGTGCTGTATTCTCTTCTCAGTATCCATATTTCTAGCGATAATGTTAAGCAGCAAGTGCTAGAATGTAGTGGTTCAGTTGCATTCAGTAATGAGGTTTATCTCTCCCTCCCTCTTTTCCTTCCTTCCTCCTTTGTTGCTAGGCAGTAACTGAAAAGGTTTTGAGCAATTTTAACTAAGGGTTTTGGTCTATAAAATCCATTCCATAGTTCTTCAGCTGCTGCACAGGCAGGCAGCAGTTTAAATGTGGGCTTTGACAGATGCTGTCTTCTGACAGAGCAGAATTTAACGTCATTGCTTGGCTGACTCCCACGTGATTGTTTGCATTCATTTTGACTAAATTCTAAGGCAGCCAGAAAGCTTACAGGTTTTTACTTCTATTTGATAAATGATACATATTCAGTACAAGTGTAGTGATGAGTGAATAATATGAAAATGGGATAATTATTAAGTGAATGATTGAGTTTGTTTTTCAAATTGTATTCCCTTATCTTTAGTGCCATAACTTACAATTCACTAATGTTTTTTAATGTTAGACATTCCATTTTCTTATTCCGGATATACTTCTGAAGAGGATAAGAGCTATACACTTTTAAATATGTTAGCTTGGGTTAACCTCTTCACTGTTCTGTGAACATCCCTGGTTATTCTGTGTAAAATAGAACCTATGTCCTATTATATTATAATATTAAAATAAAAATAGAATGACCCCACCTTTATTTCCTACACCCATGACTGCTCATGTGGAAACTCTTCTTCATGATGTTAGTTTACTCAAAGCAGCTGGCAGCAGCTAACGTACAAACACCAAGGCATGTTCAGCCTTTAGTGGTTTCTTTCATTGGTAAAGGTCACAAAGTTCAGCATTGCAGAAATAGGGGAGGGGAACTGAATGACTGTAAGAGACCCTGATATTTTTATAAATTTTATTCTTTTGAAATGTCTACAGTATGTAATTTGTCTTGATATTCTTAATACAACCTGTATTAAATTTTCTTTTCTGTCATTTCAACAACCTGATCTTTTATGGCATAGTATCATAGTAAATTCTGTTGTGTATGCAGTACATAAGCAAAAACACCAAAGATTTTACCCAGTTATAGGGAACACAGTTTTACTGAAGAATGAATATTTATCCATCTTGTCCTTTGGAAATGGTCCACTGATTTTTCATTTCTGCAGCTCTTCTAATGGGACTAGCCATTGACTAAGATTGAGAATTTCTTCATTGGACTACCATATCATATGCTACCTCTGACTTCTGTAGTGCACTGGGCAAGTACCTGCTGTAATGGAAATTAAGTAACAATTCGTGCTTCCCCAGGTGCAGTCAGTGTGGTTTACTATTCCAGTCTCATGTTCTGATAACTTACAAAAACTATTTAATCAGATATATACCTTTTTTACGAAAATATTAATGTATAAAAGTCCACCATGTTAATTAGAATGATCTTTTTTCAGTCTATGTATTTCCAATCCTAATTACAATTTGTGTAAACTCTATTACCCTCTTTGAGGTACTATATACAGTAACTACTTGCTTAACGTTGTAGTTATGTTACTGAAAAATGCTACTTTAAGCAAAACAATGTTAAGCAAATCCAATTTCCCCATAAGAATTAACATAAAAAGGGGTGGTGAGGTTGGGGGTTAGGCTCCAGGGAATTTTTTTTGCCAGACAAAAGACTATATTTTATGTATATATAATACACACACACACAATATACACTCAGTATAAGTTTTAAACAATTAATGTAATACTTTGCACAGCAATGATGATTGTGAAGCTTGGTTGAGGTGGTAGAGTCAGAGGGTGGGATATTTTCCAGGGAATTCCTTATTGCTAAATGATGAACTAGCATTGGGCTGAGCCCTCAAGGGTTAACACATTTTTATTAACGTAGGCTCACAGTCTACAAGGCAGCAGGAGTGGAGGGAGGAGACATAGCATGGCAGAGAGACAGAGACACATACCGTGTGTGAGAGAGAGAGTGCGAGATGTGTGCATTGCCCCTTTAAGTACACTGACCCTACTCTAAGTACACCCTAACCCAAACACCCGCCCGCACAGCAATCAGGAGGATCCTGGGAGCAGCTCCAAGGCAGAGCACAGGAGCAGCATATGGCAGTGGGGGGAGGAACAGCTGAACTGCCTGGCAATTGATAGCCTGCTGGGCGGCTGGCGCGCAGAGAACTTAGGGGAGCTGCCGGTTCCCCCTGGTTCCAAGCCCCCACCAGCTAGCTCCAATGGGTTGCTCTTTCTGCAAGCAGTGGACAGAGTAGGTGGCTGCCAACCAATGTTATAAAGGAGCATTGCGCAACTTTAAACGAGCATGTTCTCTAACTGACATTAATTCTCAATGTAACAATGAAACAACGTTAACCGGAATGACGTTAAGTGAGGAGTTACTGTATATTGATAAAGACTTGTACCTGCTTTGGTCTAAAATAGTGGTTTAAAAAAAGCAAAAGGGTGAGTAATTGTAGGCAGTAACTGTATTGCCCAAAGTGTACTATAAATTAAGAATCAGTATTGAGAAAAGTGTGAGTGCCGCCTGCCTGCCTGCCTACTGACATGTCTGTTCAAACTTTGGGACATATACAACTCATCCTCCCCTTCTTCCAAAACTTAGATATATTAAGGCTTGGTCTACACTACCATCTTACGTCAGTTTAACTGACACTTAGTGGTATGAAAAATCCACCCTCTGGAGTAATGCAGCTATACCAACCTAAGCCCTGGTGTAGAAAGCAGGTCGACGGGAGGGCTTCTCCGATCGACATAGCTACTGCCTCTCTGAGGTGGATTAACTTCATACACAGCCTCTGGCATGTAAGGTGCTTGGATTGTGTAACCGAATGACACTAGCCAATATCTCCGGTCCCAGACACAACCCTAGGAACCTCCATCTTGCAGTGTCCAGCTATGCCCGCTGGAAGCTTATGAGAGTTTCAGTTTAACAAAGAAATTGATATGCCCCAGGCTTGTTATCCCAAGGGGAGTCTCTGACACACTTCAAACCGAATGCACTGCTTTAGGTAGAATAAACACACATTTATTAACTACAAAAGTTAGATTTTAAGTGATTATAAGTCAAAGTACAAGTCGTATTTGGTCAAATGAAATAAAAGCAAAATGCATTCTAAGCTGATATTCACACTTTCAGTGCCCTTCTCACCACAGGCTGGCTTGTTGCCCTTCAGCCAGGCTTTCCCCTTTGATCAGCGCTTCAGTCGCTT
Organism: Mauremys mutica; assembly: GCF_020497125.1. Lineage (NCBI taxonomy): Eukaryota > Metazoa > Chordata > Testudines > Geoemydidae > Mauremys > Mauremys mutica. The sequence continues at coordinate 48,366,445 of NC_059079.1, read as the reverse complement.
GGTGGTGGTGTCCGTAGATGGCGGTGGAAGAGAGAGAGCGAGCATGGCAAACGTCTCTCCCTTTTATCATGTTCTTTCTTCTCTCATTGCTTTGGCCTCCACCCCTTCAGGGTCAGGTGAGCATTACCTCATCATAGTCCCAAACTGCCAAAGGAAGGGGGGTGACTCACTTGAGAGTCCAACAGATTATTTGTTGCTGCCTAGGCCAGTGTCCTTTGTTCCTGTGGGGCTGAGCTTGTCCCTTATATGTCCTGATGAGGTCTGAGCTGCCCCTCTGTTCCTGGAGAGTTTTGCCTGGGCTTGTTTTAAGCCATGAGGACACATTTTCAGCCTCATAACTATATACATGAAATTACAACCTATAACATTACTATAACAACAATGCTCAGTGCATCATGAGAATTTCAAAGACACCCAACATGACAAACTTTGCATTGGATACCACACAATCATATTATAAGGATGAACTTGGGGGTGTAGGGTGTTCCCCTGAGATACAGAGTGTCACACTGTGCTAATGAGCAGCTACTCTTTTTTTTTTTTATGTAAGGAACACCAGTAAGGTACCATGGCCCATGAAAGTTCAATAGTTCAGTGAAGAAAGCAGCCAAGGGGAGGGGTGTGTGTATATATGTGTGTGTGTGTATATATGGATGGGGGGGGGGCAAAACAGAGCCCACTTAACTTTGGAGTGGATCTGGCCTCTTTAGCGTAGGTGTAGTGTCAGAAATGTTTGTGCATCTTTTTTGAAAAGTTTGAAATGTTTGTCAAACAAAAAAAAAATGGGTACATTTTCAAACTTGTGGCTTTGTGGCCATCAGTGTTACTTCACTTGTATTCCTGACTACCCACCTGAGTATTTAACTTGCAGTATGCTTCTGCTTCTCAATTGTAACTGCTTTACTTTGCATGCTGCTGCACAGCACAGCATAATTTTAGAATCATTTTATATATTTTGTTGTTTTTACTTCTGTTAAATTTATATTTTGGGTTAAAAACACTTCTGTCATGCAATTAAATACTGATAGCTATTAAAACAGAATAAAATGGCAGGCTGTGCAAATCTGTATTTGAAAGGTATGGAATAGACAGTTTTGAGGCTGGAATAGTTTAGCTTCTAAATCCAGGTATATGTGGCTGAAAAGGCTGACGTTCCTCTGCAGAGCTATATGTGAGAGGCTATTCCAAAATGTATATGTTGTCGAGTTTTCAGAATATTACAACGAACAATTTAAATATAGCAAATGGCATCGTTTTCAAGTTGATTGTTTTGACCTTAGTTGAATCCTATGAACAATTCAGTCCCTAGACCTATATACATTATTTTTCCCATTCTGGTATTTATTTACTCACACACAGCTGTAACTGTTTTCAGAAATATATTAATTATCTTTAGTTCTAATTAAGTTAGAGAATATTCTGTATCTTAAAAACTCTGCATATAAGCATTTATTCATATACTAGTAACTGTTCTTTGTCTTAAGTAGAGAAATTATCCAGTTTGTATTGTAGTCAGTGTTGAAGTGTTTTATTTGTCGTTTATTTTATGCTCAGAACACAGGTTCATAACTTCGTATCACAAGCATTTTCTTAACTGAATGAAAAATGGAACTCTAGAAATGACCACAAGTGTCAGTGTTGTCTTCATTATTTTCCTTCAGACTTTCACTATTGCTTAATTACTCCACATTTTATAATTGCTTAAACATTTTTCTACAAGCAATTTGGAATTTTGCCTCTCCAAGTTTAACAGTAGCTAATCTACAGAATTGTAATGTTTACATTAACCTGTGAGTTTCTTACATGGCTAACAGAAATATAGCAATAACACTAGAGGAATTAAAACTCTGATGTTGAGCACAGAGCAGCAGGTACTTTTGGCATTTGGACCATGTTTTTTTTTTTTTTCCCCCCTTCTATTTTTAATCAGTTACCACAGTTGTGCACTCTCTTTCTATACTTGATGGTAAATGATACCAGGGCAAGCCTTAAGAAAACTGCCAGAGAAACACAAATAGAAAGGGCCTTGTCTTTTAAGGTCAGAAAAAATACTGCTTATACTACTCCAGGTGTCTTGCGAGATTATCCCAGCACCTTTATGTGGTGTAAATAATTAAAAACAACCAAAGCAGTTCAGGGGAATGGTTCGTAGTTGTGTAGATTCAGTTTTGGCTTGTGTAGAGCAAAGGAATTTTTAAAATACCAAACAAGTGTTGAGTCAGTACTTTACACAGGATGCATACAAAAAACCTTAAAACTTGAGTTTGGAAGAAAATAATAACTTCTCAAACTTCATTGCACTGTGACCCTCCTCTGACGACAAAAATTACTACATAACCCCATGATGCGGGACTGTAGCCTGAGCCCCACTGATGCAGGTGGTGGGGGAAGAGGTGAGAAGCCTGAGCCACACCGCCTCAAGGGGGGGCAGGAGGAAGCTGAAGTCTGAGCAGCAAAACACATGCTGGCCTGCACACTTCTGTTTGCTCTTGTTATGCGTAAATGCAACATACAGAGCTACTCTTGGGTCTCCCTGAATAATCCATTGCTTTTTCTCCCTCTTTATCCCATTTCCCTTTTTCCTCTACTTTTTAAATTTTCACTGCTTTCCCTTTTGAGTCTTGTATCTAGAGCAGAGGTGGGCAAATTATGTGGCCCACGGGACCCTCCTGCCCGGCCCCTGAGGTGCAACCCCGGGATGCTAGCCCCTGGCCGCTCCCCTGCTGTCCCCCCCTCTCCCCCCGCAGCCTCAGCTTGCTGCGCTACTGGCAATGCTCTGGGCGGCGGGGCTGCAAGTTCCCTGGGCCTGAGCTGGTGCTCTGTGCTGTGCGATGGCGTGGCTGGCTCCATCTGGGCGGTGTGGCTGTAGTGCCGCCAGCCGCCGGTGCTTCAGGCAGTGTGGTAAGGGAGCAGGTGGGGTTGGATAGAGGGCAGGGGAGTTCGGGGTGGTGGTCGGGGGCGGGGGTGTGGATAGAGGTTGGGGCGGTCAAAGGGCAGGGAGCAGGGGGGTTGAATGGGGGCAGGAGTCCCCAGGGGGCAGTCAGGAAGGAAAGGGGGGATTGGATGGGCGGCAGGGGTCAGTCAGTGGCAGGGGTTCCAGGGGCGGGCAGGGGACAGGGTGAAGGGGTGGCTCGATGGGGCAAGGGTCCCAGTGGGAGCAGTCAGATGAGAGATGGGGTTGGATGGAGTAGCGGGGGACAGTCAGGTGGGGGTTCATGAGGCTGTTGGGATAGGTAGCGGTTGGATGGGGCAGGAGTCCCAAGGAGGCCGTCAGGGGGGTGGGAAGCAGGAGGTCTCGGATAGGCAGTGGATCTGGGCCATGCCTGGCTGTTTGGGGAGGCACAGCCTCCCCTAACTGGCCCTCCATACAGTTTTGGAAACCTGATGCGGCCCTCAGGCCAAAAAGTTTGCCCGCCCCTGATCTAGGGGTATGTCTACACTTAAAATGCTGCAGCTGCTCTGCTGTAGCATCTCAGCATAGACACTGGCTACGCCGACAGAGGTTCTCTCAGCAGCATAGGTAATCCACCTCCTCGAGAGGCAGTTGCTAGGTCAACAGAAGACTTCGTCCATTGACCTAGCAATGGCTTCACCGGAGGTTAGTTGGGTATAACTATATCTCCCAGGGGTGTGGATTTTTCACACAGCTGAGAAACATAGCTATACAGTATAAGTTTCTAGTGTAGACCAGGCCTCATTCTTGCTAATGTTAAATGAGTGTTAAAAGCACACTTTCAGTAGGGAATGGGTAGCATAGTTTCATTTGCATTGTACAATATTGTGGCTTTTGCAGCGCTCCCCTGCTGCACTGACATATTAGGAAGTGATGCTTCCTGCTTGTCATGATCGGTGCTTTTGCATTCTAAAAGGATCTGTGACTTTGAGACTTTGATTCAGCACAGTAGGGGAGAGAAAGCTAACCTGCAGCAGTACTGAACATTTTCAAACAGTTAAAAAATAGAAAATTGTGAAATTAAACTCCTTCCCCAATGTAAAAACTTTTATGCTACATCTGTTTGTATTACTTGATAAGGTAGGGAGAGGGAAAACCTGGTAAATAAAATGGAACATCCTGGTGGCTTTTGATAATGATATTAAGCATGGTAACACCATCACCATGAAATAATGTATACTGTGTAACTGTCTAGAACTTGCAGTGGCGATTTGTTTTCAAGATAAGTTCCTTTTTTATTAATAATGATGATGATAAAAAAAATAACCACAAGCACTAATTTAATGAGTAGAGGTGCACATTTTAACCACTTGCTGGTATGTACAATATTGCCATCTCAGGCATTCAAAAATCATGATTCAAGCCCTCCAAGATCATGAAATTAAAAAAAATAAATTTGGATTCTTTTTATTTACTTTGTTTTTTCCCATTCTTTTGACCACCTACGGTTCACATTCTAAAAGTTTTTTTTCCCTCCACGATCATGAGTGCTATAAATTTTCTTTTTTATGAAAACTGGGATTCTTCCCGAATTACATGACTCTAGGAACTGGGTCTTGGAAACACCAAACATTGTGAAACTTGTAAAATTGTAAGATTTGGAACATTGTATATACCATCCTTCAGAACCCTGAAAATGTACCCTGGCTGGAATAGCTTTGATCATCTTTTGTGAAAGTACAAACTCCCCAAAATTTTGCACCTTGTTCATTAAAATCAGCTCATGGATTTTTCTAATTTCATGTTATGATGGGGTCCCCCCAGGGTACCATCTTGAACTGGGGTACCACCGAGCCGTCTGAACCACTAGCCTGTGCTCCCTTTCACACTGTACTGCTGTGACAAGCTGCAAAGCCCTCCAGCCTGCACTTTCTCCAGCATTCACATAGGAAGGGACACACCCAACTGAAGTTATATTCTGGCTCTCTAACCACCAGCTTCCCAACCTAGGACCCCAGAGTAGCACCATCCTGCCCTGGTCAAATCTGGCTAGGAGATGGGTTTAATACCTGGTCTGCCTCTCCCTCAATGTGAAGAGGATAATGCACCTTTGTGGTAACAAAGCAAAGATTTTCCCCAAGCACTCCGTCAAAGCTCACTGGTTTAGATTAAACAAAAACAAGTTTATTAACTACAGAAGATAAATTTTAAGTGATAAGTAATAAACAGATCAAAGCGGATTACCTAGCAAATAAACAAAAAATGCAAGGTGAGCTTAATATACTAAATAGATTGGATATGAATAGCAGATTCTCATCATAACTGGTGGTATAGGCAGACTTGTAGAGTCTTAAGGCACAAGCTACACTTGCTTTGCAGCTTGGAATCCGCAGGTGTTTCATAAACAGGCTAGAAATCCCATTAACCTGGGTCCAGCACTTCCCCCAGTTCAGTCTTTGTTCCTCAGGTGTTTCCAGGAGTCTTCTTGTGTGGGGAGTGAAGAACCACAGATGATGGCACTCCCGGCCTTATATAGCTTTAGCATATGCTCGGATTCCTTTGTTTCAAAACTTAGTGCCCAGACCAGTTTGTGGGGAAAAATACTGACATCCAAAGGAATCCAGAATCATGTGCCTGGTCACATATCCTTGTAGAGTCACAGCAGCCATTACTTACAGGCTGTCTGTAGCAGTCTCAGGAAGGCTTACCAGGTAGGGGAAAAGCTTCTCCTAAGGCCTATTGATTTCGTAATGGCCCATTGCCCCTGAATAAACCCTTCCCCACCCACTCTCTAGTGTAGTGGGTGTTACCCAGGTGCTATAATCCTATCATAATATCACTGAAGAATATGGGGTGCAGTGTCCCGCCTAGTGCTGCGGCTGAAGAAGAGCTGGCTGTGTATTACCCGTGAGTAATCAGCTCTAACATTGGGTATGTCTATACTACCCGCTGAATTGGTGGGCAGTGTTCGATGTATCGAGGATCGATTTATCGCGTCTCGCCTGGATGCGATGAATCGATTCGTGAATCGACGCCTGTACTCCACCTCGGCAGGAGGAGTAAGCGTTGTCGACAGAGGAGCCGCAGCAGTCGACTTGTCGCCATGAGGATGGCCAGGTAAGTCTAACTAAGATACTTCGACTTCAGCTACGCTATTTGCGTAGCTGAAGTTGTGTATCTTAGTTGAAATACCCCACCCGCCACTAGTGTAGCCCAGGCCAATTCTTAGGATCATTTCTTTTGGATTCTTGAACTGAGTCCATTCAGAATATGAAATATAATTGATAGTTCTATGTTGTCTGATGCCAAGAACAAGTTTCTCGATGCTAAGACAGGTATTTGTGAGATTATAGAATGCCATCCACTTAGAAAAACTGAAGAGAAAAATATAATAAGTAAAACAGCATGGATAAAATAAAATGATCACTCCCACACATAATACAGCCTACATTCTTGATTCACTCTTCCATGACCAAGATCTTTTTGATGATGAATTGGATTCAGCTTGTGACCTCAGAGTGACTGTTGCAATTTTAAAGGCTGTTCAAATGAACTACCAGTTCTGTCAAAGGGAGCAAATTATAAACCAAAAAGCAGTCTCTTCAGTTGTAAAACAGTATGGAGTACAATCCCCACAGTTGAATGTAAACAGCTTATCCATTCAGAAACTACAGACCAGACTGAAGACCTCCATTGTGGGGACTCTGGTGACCATGTATTACAATTTAAGATTAGAGAAGAAAATCAGTATTCATCAAATGAAGGAGGAGGTGATACTGATGAATTTGATAACATCAAAGATACAGATGAAGTAGTTGAAGATGATAAAGAAAAAGAAGATAATGAATAGCAAAATCGATTAAGTTGTTCTACTGTCTACCTAGCATAAGTGACTTTAAAATATTTTTTACACTTGCTATGTCTTTTTCTGTATCTTTTTTTCTGTAATATTTTGTCTTGAAAAATGTTATATTTAAATGCTAGCCTAACACTGCCTAAATGATGTTAATTATTCTTCTAGAACTTCATTTCATTGGTTTACATTTTTCTGAGCTGAAATAACTCAGCTAAGTAACTTGTGCCTAATTGCAAAAAAAACAACCAAAACACAAGTGTCTATCTAAGGCTAAACCTTTTGGAGACCATAAAGTATTCTTCTTGTTGTTGTTACTGTTCTAATACATTAGAGCTTTAAAATATTTGACCATTTTTCACATTTGACCAATATGTGGCTGGTCAATTGACCATTTATATTTGCACTAGTCAAATGGCCAACCCTAAATTAGGAAGAGAATATTAATTAAAAATAGGGAAAGTTTGAATCCTTTCCTCTACATTGAGCTATCTTCCTATATCAGTTTATCTTGTATACAAAAAAGGGAATTTGCCATTAAAATATAACTTACTGAAAGCAGAGTAAACCTCAGGTATGGTTCCCTTATGTCCAGTCTTTCCTAAAAGATGAGATTCACTTTCACTAATAGATTTATTTGTTTAATTTTTATACACAAGGAAGCATGCATAATATCTACTAGATACTTGGAAAACTTTTTGAGAACCCATTAATGATTGAAGATAGATTATTAATTTTTAAAAAATTCCCCTTGAATTCTCCTTGATCTAAGATATAAACCTCTGCAAATCTTTTGGATCCATAATGTTCATTAGAGTAAATGATAAAGCATAATCTGAGGAGTCAGACTTTCAGAAAATTCTCAAGTCAGTAAGGCTAAGGTGTCTAAGGCAGAAGGAGTGTTCATTTTTGGTCTTTTGGGAGGTTTTATAGCTAAGCATCCAAGTGTACTTTTCATTGTTACTTTGTTGGCTTATACTAGACAGTCTATCAGTACTGCATTTTGCAAGGTGTAAAAGCCTGGCAATAGAATTTAATTTTGGAAGAGGCAGGCCTCTCAGTTTTTTTGGAGGCCCCATATTACTGACTGTTTCCTCCCCAGATGAAAGTTTTTATTACATCAGTAAGCATTTTTTAAAGTATCAGTCAATTAATAGGAATCAGGATAATGAGAGAGTGGAGTGAAGCAAGGATGACTTGCTAATAATAATAATTAAATATGTTCTGCTTAGCCAGCTGACAGTAAGGACTTTCCATTCTTCTAAGTATTTCTACTTTTTCAGGAAAGGGTATATAATTAGAGTAAAATAATCTAATTTTTGAGGTTATAGGTCCCTAAATCTTTAAAGGGTACTTTTGCTATGGGAAAAGGGCATATTTTTTGCCATTTCACCCTCTTTATAATTGGGCCCACCCTGCAGATATCTGTGTTGGTATGGTATGCTATCATCATCCCATACCTTTCTGTTACTTGCAGTTTTTAGCATATCAGCATACTCGCCAAACTCCCCATCAGTACCCAGACCAAGCCGAGGAAGCTAATGATCCAACCAGCCGACCAAATTCGGTGATGAGTCCTGGTCACGTGCCACCTGAGGCACGTTGTGCATATGCTAAGAAGCAGCAGCAGACGTCTGCCTTGTCCATCTAAGTTTTAAAGGGATAAATGAGACAATTAGAAGCTTATTTTTTCAGGATTTTTATACATGATTTTAAACCACGACTTAAATATTTTGGTTAGGGTTTGAAATAAATAACATCTCTTGACCCAATCAAATACATTCTTTTAGAGTCTTAAGAGATAATTGATTATAGTTGTGCCTTTGTTCAAACCAAGTAATCCCATTTACCGTCCTCTGAGCATTATCTACTCCACAATATCAGATAAATGTAACTTACTCTGCATAGAGCAGCTTTGTCATGGGGAGCTATCTAGTACTTAGACACATGTTTGTGAATATTCTTCTAGCTTCTCCAAATATCATCCAGTCTTTCTTACATGGGTGTCGTAATGATTTTGGTTTCATACATTTACTCAGAGAGATTCATACCTTGAAACCAAATTAAAAATATGGTTTTCCCCGCTCCAATCCATTGTCCCCCAAACTTTTTTAGTAACACGTGTAGACCCATCAGATCTCAGTGCATTGACACTATTCAGCAAATAAAACTTCATCTTCATCTTTAGTGGTCTTGTCTTTAATGTAGACTTCATCTCTGTAGTAAATGTATCTTTCCTTTTGATTGATGGTAAAGTATATTTTAGACTTTTTAATTCAGAATCATAAACCAGATTATTAGTTGTTCTGTTTTATGGCCATCTGTGTATGTGTATATATAATCCTAAATCTTGAAAGTTTAGGAATAAGGAATAATAGTATTATGACGTTGGGTCCCGCATTCTTATTTTTAAATTAACCAAAACCTGTATTTTAGCAAGAGCAGAGGAATAAACAAATTTGTTTTGTTTTTTTGTAGAAGATATTATTAGGTTTTCTAGCTGCATGTAGCTCTAATTTTCTGTCCCTTACTAAGGAACATGGTCAAAAGAGAATGCTTACTTTTTTTTAAACAAAATTATTTCAAAACACAGTGAAGTAAGGATGACAGTGGACAAGTCCCTGGAGCATCTGATAGTTTTTATGAGAGCTTGACACAATCAATTTGTGCACAAAGCTCCAGGAAGCCACATGTTGGTGGTTCTCAATAAAATCCATTTTGGCACTCTAAATGTTACTCTTTGGCTAAATATTATTGCCCACCTGCCTCCAAACTCTCTTTCACTTCTTAGTAGCCACCATCTAACTGCTCAAAGTTATCAGGACTTGTGTCCTAGGAGTGAAATTCTAAAGGAGAGATTCTGCTATTTCATTCCCTTCAGGTTTATTGTAAAATCCAGGGGCGGGGGGGTAGGGACAACTGGAATTCTGCTAAATTTCTAGGCGCATTAACAGATATTTCTTGCCAGATAACTCCAGGCCAGTCAACAATATCTTCAGCAGCTCAGTGATAGCTGGGCATTACCATTTAATGCTGAACTGTAAAGTTGTAAAACCTCTTTTGTAAATAAGATACAGAATTACTAAAACTGTTTTTAAAATGGAGCATATTCAAACCCTCTATTCCAGCGGTGGCCAACCTGTGGCTCCGGAGCCCCATGCGGCTCTTCGGAAGTTAATATGCGGCTCCTTGCATAGGCACCAGCTCTGAGGCTGGAGCTATAGGTGCCAACTTTCTAATGTGTCGGGGGGTGCTCGCTGCTCAACCCCTGGCTCTGCCACAGGCCCTGCCCCCACTCCAGCCCTTCCCGCATCCTCCCCTGAGCCTTCCGTGCCCTCACTCCTCCCCTTTCCCCCAGAGCTTCCTGCGTGCCATGAAACAGCTGATCAGGAGGGCCGGGGAGGCGCTGATTGGCAGGGTTGCAGGTGAATGGGAGGCACTGTGACCGGCGAGGGGGGACGGGACTGATGGGGTCTGCTGACATCTTGCTGTGGCTCTTTGTATCCACTTACTGTTGACCTTCATTTACAAAGACTGTCTGAGCTACCAAATGCAGCTGTGCTCTAACCATTTCAAAGGACATCTGTGCTATAACTAGACCCCCTGATACAGTTGCACGAAAGCTTAGGGGAAAGCCCTCTAGCATGTGACTATTATACATGGCATGAATAATAAAAGTAGCATGTTATCTTCTCAGTGCTTTCAGAAGTTCTTAATTTAACCTTCTTCACACTTCACTGCAGAGGAGAGCAGAATAATGGGGAGCCTGGAAGCAATACTAAAGAGAGCTGAAAATGGCAAAGACTCAGTGGAAACACTCTTCTCATGTGGTTTATGTGGCCAAAATCCTTTTACATATTTATAGCCTGTTAATAGCTGAGTAACTTCATTATAGTACTTGGATAAATCCTTATAAAATTGAGCTTTGATACCCTTGTATCTAAGTGTTATGTCATGAACTAGAACAATGTATTCACAATACAAACCAAGAATTTTAATTATCTGAATTTTAATAAAAAAGCATGTGTAAATAAAACAAATGAAAACATTAGCATTTTTATCAACAATTCAGATACATATATTTAACTGTTATAAAGCACTTTTGCTATAGTATTACAAAACTAATGATAGCGCTGCACATACTGAGTGCAAAAATTTTATTATAGTGTTAAGATGGAAAAGGTTACACTAGTCAAGAAATGCAAACATTATGATTGCAGTGATAGTCATGGGCATGTTTTACATATGCAGTCTCTTACTTTCTCAGTAAATTTATGAATTATGAATGACAATTGGGAACTGCTTTAAAACATTTTACTAGATGCCCAAAAAGCTACAATCTAGAGAGAAAGCCACACTGGTCAGAAACCAACCAGACTTAGACAGGAAGTGCAAGCAGCCATAAAAATCTACCTACCTATGTGTCTGTGTGTATGTAATTTAAATAGGATAACCCTGTGTGTATATATAAACAAATAGAAGAAAGGGAAAGTTGATAGAAATTAATATAAATCAGAAGCTAGGAATTGTAGAAAATTGATAAGGGAAGTGAAAGCAAACAAGGAGAAGTCTATGGCCAGTGGAGTTAAGAACAATGAGGAATTGAAGTATATTAGGAACAAAAAAGAATGCCAACAATGGTATTGGTCCATTAATAGGAGGAAGTGGTAGAACTGTCAGTAATAATGCAGAAAAGGCAGAAATAAATATGTATTTGGGGAAAAGCTAGATGTAGGCATAGCATATGATGATGATGAAACACTTTCCACTCCAAATGTAACTCAGGAGAATGCTAATCAGCAGCTACTAAGGCTAGATGCTTTTAAATCTGCAAGTCCAGCTTACTTGCATGCAAGAATTTTAAAAGAGCTGGCTGGGGATCTTGCTGGGTTTTCAGTAAGTCTTAGAACACTAGAGAAGTTCCAGAGAACTAGAAGAAAGCTAGTATTTTGGCAGCATTTAAAAAGAGTAAACAGCATGACATGGGTAATTTATAGTGCTATCAGCCTGACTTCAGTCCCAGATAAAATAATGAAATGACAAATATAACCCTTACTTAATTCTTTAGTAATTCTCTATTAATGCCAGTCAACATGGGTTTATGAAAAATAAATTCCAACTTTATTTTAGGAGATTATAAATTTGGTCGATAAAGGTAATCGTGTTGATGTAATATACGTTAAACTTCTGTAAAATGTTTGACTTGGTACCACACAACACTTCGATTAATACATTGGAATGATACAAAATCAATATGGCATACACTTAATGGATAAAAAACTATTTGGGGATAGGCCACACAATCTAATTGTAAATGGGGAATTAGTGAATGGTTATTTTATTAGTCCAGTAAACACACCAGTCCTAATAATATTGCAGCATTGTCTATAAAGAAACAAAGTTTCCAAGACTATACCACATACAAGTATTTTTTCAGAATGACTTCCTCCTTGTTGCTCTAAATTGTGAGGGTTTTTTTCAGCGTTCATAATTTTAAACAGTAAGTATTCTGTCAAATACTACTTGAATTTTTAATTTTTTTATAATCCAGAAATAAGTGCTCTAGCATAAACTTGTAAAATCTTAATCTGTGTAGAATCAGTGATTTTATCACAGCATTTCTTATGCATTATTTATTGGTCATTATACTATATCTGCATCAGCTTTCATGTTTGTAGTATTGATCAGTTCTGTGTGACATCAGTTGAATTTCCTTTCCTCTTCAGGCAAAACCTGACCCTTTGCTGTTTTCTGAGGGTATGTCTATGCTGCAGTAAAAGACCCACAGCATGGTTATGACTGGCCCTGGTCAGCTGACTGGGGCTTGTGGGGCTCAGGCTGCAGGGCCAAAAATTGCAGTCTAGATATTCAGGCTTGGGCTAAAGGCCAGACTCTGAAATCCCATGATGGGGAGGTGATCAGATCCCAAGCTCCATGAGCCCAAGTCAGTTGACCTGGGCACTGAGTACTTAGAACTGTGTGTTTTTTACTGAGGTATTAGATGTTTCCTGAAATTCTAACACGGTCTTCATTTCTACTTCTGATAAACAAAAATATAACTTTCAAGCAAATTAAAGATTGTTTTGTCATTGATAATTGCCTCTCTATCATCCAGTATTTTTTCCCATTTCATTGCCCACGGTAGCTTTAAGTAACTTACTAGGATATTTATTTTCTCTTGCTAAATTTTCTGTGGTTAAAAAATCATAATAATAACTATATGCCTCTTTCATAGTTTAGAACAATGAAGTATCTATTGCTTGTGTGTCTAGTACCCAGGTACATGCCCAGAAATTTATCGTAATATCAGTTTGATTGTGGCCTGCAATCTTGAAGATTCATGTGTAGAAATAACATTGAAAATGTTTGTATTTATGTATTTCTAACCAATTCTTAGTAGCAAAGTATTAACCTACCTCTTAACAAGTTAATAAGCAATCATGTTGTGCTCGATACAGATAAGATGTAGCATTTTAATTTGCAACACTATCAAAGTTACATGATTACAAAAAATTGAATGTTGAGACTGATTTTTCATCTTGACAGACTTGGATTTGTTTTTCTTGTCTTCCATTTGATTGAAACTAAACAAAAGACTTTCTATTTTCTGGTTCATACTTCAGTTGGATGGGTAGAGGAACACATTAGCATGCAACCAAGTATCAGATCTGTTTGTTTTCAAAATAGAGATTCTCGCCCTCCCTCCCACTCCCCATTTGTGACAAAATAAGCCTGTATCAGGTAGATGCAAACTATGGTATTGTTTAGTTTCTGCTGAGAACAGTCAGTCTTTGTCTGACATAGATGTTTTTAATGAGACTTGCACACTAAATGACAAGTGACTTTCCTGTGTGTTTTATTATGAATTAGATTTTTTTGTGCTTAATTGTTAAAACTTTCAATCAAGAGTAGATCTGTTACTTTGAATAAACTATTAGTTTGTTGTCAAGGAGTGTTGAAGTGTTACATATTAAGGGAGTGTGGGGGGAAAAATGGTCTAACAGCAATTTATCAGTTAACTTATTTTCCCATAACAGCTATCACTTTCATTTCAGACTAACAGCTTTGTCTAGAGGGGTAGTTATTTTTGCATATTTGCATATTTATACATATACGGTGCCCGGAATTTTGTTAACTTTCTGGTACTGACTGTATGTGAGGCTGAAAAACAAAGCATTTGAAAACCATAGGGGAATAAAATTTTTAAATTGTTCTCTACCGTGTCTGAGGCATGACTTTGCTGCCATTGTGGCAGAGAAATAAATACAATGTCTTGTGTTTCTCAATTCCTTATGTCATATTCTAACTTGGTCCACTCACGAGCATCAAAGGTAGTGAACAGATTTTCTTTCTTTCTGCTGCTTTTGATATAGGCTATCAAAAGACCAAGGAGATCTGTGGTGTAATGGAAAGGGCTGGGCACCTGGTTCCACATTAATATTAGCAGTCTGTGGTTGAAATGTGTTTCCAGTTTTTTCATTCCTTGCTTGACTATGTGGCATTTTCTTTGATCATGGTTTAGAATTTCAGATGGGTCTGTAAGCTTCCAGGGGCAGACCACAGTGGTACAACCTTTGTTTGAAGGTGGAGAGTTCTCACTTATCCCTGACTATAGTAAGAATCACATAATAACCAGGGCATAATTGTTTTTATCATGCACCTGTCCACATATAGCCTGAACAAGTTCCAGTGTGTGACTGGCTCTGCGTGTAGGCTCAGAGACTACCTGAAAGAAAATAGTTGTCATATCAGAGTAGAAATGCTTTCAGGTGACTCTAGTACATCTGAGACCAGACATAGAAACTTGTGGTATAGAACTATTCATCAGTCTCTGTGGCTTTCATGTGTGAAATCCCACAAATCTGTCATTCCCACCCCTGATGTCTTGTTCATTATCTTTATCAGTAGTTCTCAAACTGGTTTCTGGACTGCTGGATACCCATAGGCTACTTATTGGTGATGTGAGAGACTTGATGGGTCACATGGTGCTGGTTTCCAAATTGCCCAGAAAGTCAGATAAAAGCACATTACTTCTTCCAAGTATTACTTTTACAGATAAGCAATTGCTGTAATTTCCACATGAATGCTAAGGAATTGGAAATGGGATGTATGATGTGACTGGTAATAGGAGAAGACATTCTCCATAACACTCTCTTAAGATGTAGCCCACGCTAAAGTTTTAGAACTTCTGATCTGTGTGAAACCATTGGAGAATATCCTGCGGTAGCATAAACTGCAACTGCCAAGCCTTACGTGGATGACAGCCAGCTCTATACTTATTTATCCTCAAGCAGTAATGGCATCCTGTCCCCAATAGCTCTTTACAACTGATCCAAGATACGAGTGTGATTATGTTCCTGGTGAGGGAAGCATTTTCAAGTCCTCACCATGTCTAGAACATTACTCTTCACTGAGTGTCTGCTCCCCAATTATCAAGAGAATCTGCAGTCTTGGAATTCTTCAGGAGTCCTCACTACTGTTGGTCTCTGGCTGTTTAAAAAAACATCTATTTCCATGTATGGCTGGCCAGAAGACTCTCCCATAGCTCATTCTATTCTGATTTGACCACAATGATACAAACACTTCTAGGATTTATTGAAATTCATTATATCTATTCATTATATCTATTGATAAAGCTAATCAGGCTGATTGAGCCTGAAAAAGCTAATATTTGATCAGAACGCAGCAGCTTTCCAGCATGTGAGGCTGAAAAACAAAGCATTGGAAAACCATAGGGGAATATTTGACTCAGCAACACAGGCTGAGAGCACCTCACCCCAATGCTCTGCTCTGTGCATTGGCTCCTCAAGGGATACAGAAACGTAATCAAGGGCTTGGTTTTGATATTCGGAGCCTTCCAAGGTGATTACCTGGAAAACTTCCTCCAACTCTGTGACCATGACCACCCATGAAGTTGTGTTCTGTCACCACAAGGATAAAATCTTTGTGATTTGGGTTGCTCAAACTAATACGGTGTAGATGAATAAAGTTAAATGAAATTTTTCCAGTGAATGGAAGAGAAGACAGGATATAAAATTATTTTTAGAAAAAGTATTGTGGTAGATAATTTATTCAGAAAGTAAATGGAGAAAAACAAGGGTTTTATACATCTCTTAATGTTTCTCAGAATTTTAATTATTTGGCATACCACAGTATTGGACGTACATTTTTGAATCACTAAGGAGAAACTGGAAAGGGAGCCTTTGCTCTTTTCCCAGCACTGAGACTTTTTTAAATAACCCTGTTAGTGTTCAGGACAGCTGTGTCTGTACTTCTCCTCTATGGTCCGGCACCCATTCAAGGATCCTGGCTCCTCTGCCCTCACTTCTCTTGGGGTGAGACTTCTGTCTCTTTCCCTCCTTCCTGGGGCTTTTCCAGGTTGCACTGAACTCTTCCTACCCTGTGAGTTTCCCAGCAAGCCAGACTGCCTCAACAGGCCTGCGTCTACGCTTTGCTTTCTGCTTAAAGGCTATAAACAGTGTAATTGCCCACAGTTAGCAACTACTGTACAGACCTTTCTAAGCAAGTACATTTATTCTTAAGGTGAAAGCATTATAGAGAACATTAAAAACAATAAAAGAATCTACATGCATGTTAATGAGCTAACCAGTGCTTCCCCTGACCCCAATTCCAGTAGGAGTACTGGTAGATATCAGTCCTTTAAACTCCACATATGGGGTTTCTGTGGTTACAAGTATCAGAGGGGTAGCCGTGTTAGTCTGGATCTGTAAAAGCAGCAAAGAGTCCTGTGGCACCTTAGACTAACAGACGTATTGGAGCATGAGCTTTCGGGACGAAGTGGGTATTCACCCACGAAAACTCATGCTCCAATATGTCTATTAGTCTATAAGGTGCCACAGGACACTTTGCTGTGGTTACAAGTTCATCACAGCTTTTGTTCAGAACAAGAACACTCATAGATTAGCCTCCCATTTATACAACCTGGATGTTTGGTTGTCAGAGACTGTAAACAGGCAATCAGCCAGGCAATGATTCTCTCCTTGCAGTGTGGCATCAAAGTTTGGGTCGAGGGGCGGAATTTGCATTCCTCTCCACCCCAGGTACTTCCTAGGAAACCTGTTTAACTTAGGTTGTGCCCAGTGTTCCTTCTTGTCTGCCACATTGTCTAAAATAGTCCTTTGAAGCTCATAGCACTTTCTAGAGTTTACACTGGACACATCTTCCCCCTAGAAAAGTTAACAGGGTGACTAGGTAGACAGTGTGAAAAGTTGGGACAGGAGGTAGGGGGTAATTAGGCATCTATATAAGAAAAAGCCTCGAATATCGGGACAGTCTCTATAAAATCGGGACATCTGGTCACCCTAAAAGTTCTGTATAATTCCACAATAATACATGAAATTTGCATTTATTTATTGTATTTATTGTACAATGGACTCCAAATCTATTAAAACTTAATTCAATAGCATCTTCCAAAAATAATATATTTTCCTCTTTTTTTTTTTAAATCACATACTAAAGGTCCATCTCCACCAGTTTAAGTATCTGCTATGCTTATAGATATACTCAGGCACACACAGAATTGCTAATATTTCACAGGTCTTTACAGTACAGTTACAAATGCACCTTTTTGGAGTAAATCTTGTTGTGCCTCTTCCTGCCCTAATTCATTGCATACTAGTATGAAGGGGAGCTTGCTGTTGCCCCTCACTGTAATTGTATTATTTTGAACATACTACCGCTCTTCCCTTGAATAGAAGTTTTAAATAGCATTTGCAAAGATGTGATCAAATTGCAATATTAGTTGTATATTTGTCTTATAATGTGAGTGTTCCCACTTCTTTGTTGTTACTTATTACAAAACCATCTGAGCCATATTTTTTAAATTAAGATCCTGCAGTGTCGATACCAGAAGTCCAGTAAAATACCACAAACCAAAGGATAATTTATATTTTGTCATGAGAAATATCAGTCTGACACTTGTTTTAAAACTTGAATAAAAGGTATTTAAATCCATATACATATCCTTTCTAATTAAGATGGAGCTTTCCCTTTCTTAAACTCGAATAAAAAAGGAAATAAGTGCGGTATTTATTTTGTCAAGTATCAGGAGGTTAGTCTGTATCCACAAAAACAACAAGGAGTCCGGTGGCACCTTAAAGACTAACAGGTCCTACTACAGGACAGGCCCAACAAGGAAAATAACAGAACACCACTGGCCATCACGTACAGCCCCAGCTAAAACCTCAGCACATTATCGGCAATCTGCAACCTATCCTGGAAAACGATCCCTCACTCTCACAGACCTTGGGAGGCAGTCCAGTCCTTGCTTACAGACAACCCCCCCCAATCTGAAGCAAATACCCACCAGCAACTACACACCACCCCACAGAAACACCAACCCAGGAACCAATCCCTGTAGCAAACCTTGTTGCCTACTCTGTCCCTATATCTACTCTACCGACACCATCAGAGGACCCAAACACATCAGCCACACCATCAAGGGCTCATTCATCTGCACATCTACTAATGTTATATATGCCATCATGTGCCAGCAGTGCCCCTCTGCCATGTACATTGGCCAAACCAGAAAGTCCCTACGTAAAAGAATAAATGGACACAAATCGTGCATCAGGAATGGTAACATAGGTTGCAGATTGCCGATAATGTGCTGAGGTTTTAGCTGGGGCTGTACGTGATGGCCAGTGGTGTTCTGTTATTTTCCTTGTTGGGCCTGTCCTGTAGTAGGACAATGTTAGAGATGTTTAGTTAAACAGATGTGTTTATATATATATATATATATATATTGTGGATTAAAAGAAGTTACAAAATAAATACCAAGGAGTCCGGTGGCACCTTAAAAACTAACACATTTATTTGAGCATAAGCTTTCATGGGTAAAAAACCTCACTTCTTCAGATGCACGGAGTGAAAATTACAGATGGAGACATTATATAACAACACATGAAGAGAAGGGAGTTAACTCACAAGTGGAGAACCAGTGCTGACAGGGCCAATTCAGTCAGGGTGGATGTAGTCCACTACCAATCATAAATGAGGAGGTGTTAATTCCAGGAGAGACAAAGCTGCTTCTGTAATGAGCCAGCCACTCCCAGTCCCTATTCAAGTTATATATAATTAGCCTGCTTATCTCCTGTGCGGCTTCTGCATCAAACTGCACTCTTATATACATTTCTGTTCAGTCCCTGCCATTGGCACAGGTGATTTTTGAACCACAAATCCATGCACAAACTTGGAGTTTTAATATTACCCACTGCTGTCCGGAAGATTGCAATGAATTCATTATGCACATCCCAATTGAAAACTTTATTTGATTCATACATCACATGAATTTCTACTTAGAATATATAAATAAACTTTCAGTGTGCTATGCTGAGCAGAGCATTGTGTTGCCACTCACCTGCCTTTTGACAAAGATTAAACAAACCTTTGATGGCTCTCTAATTACTTGAAATTATGCCAAGTAATAGTCTTGAAATCTTTCTTCGAATTAATGATCTGAACAGGAAGAAATGTATATAAATTGTTTAGTGATAGCTACGTGTGCATCTTCTATTGACTAATCAAGAGAATGAGAAACTTGCTTGATTTTAAAGAAATGGAAGTTAGGATATTGTGGACACATCTTTGCTTGACAGAGGAGAACAGGACTCTGAATGACACTCTGAACTGGATAAAAGAATTTTTATCCAAAGTAAAATAAATATGTATATTTATATTAAGTTTTTACTTTGACTCTATTACCAATCTTCCTTACGTGCCTGAAGGTTGGCAACTGTCTGAGTTGAGATCATTAGATAGAAAACAACTCGTGAGAGGGGGGAATCTGTCCACTAATTACTCTGTTTCCTTTTTTGTAGGGGTGGGTAGAATGATTAAATAGGCTTCCTACACATATTACTCCTGGGGACATTCTGTGCCTAAAAATTCTGCACCAAAAATTTATGCACACAATATTTTAAAATTCTGCAAATTTTCTTTATCAAAATAACACTTCATAATCGTACCAGTTTCAATTATTTTGGTAATTTATTTCCGAATACCTGTCAGCAAGTATGTCTGTAACAATACAGACACACAAAAATTTCCCAAGGAGTAGAGAGTTAAAGAAACCCTATGACAACCCAATTCCTGTTTCTCTGAGCCCAGCCGGGTGGTCAGACACCCACAACCCCTCCCCCGCAGAGCCCAGATATGCCCCCCCCCCCAGCGAACACACCCAAACCCCCTCCCCCACCCAGAGTCCAGCTGCGTAGTCCCCCTGGCCCAGATGCTCTCAGAGCCCAGCACACGCACACACCCCGCACAGCCTCCTCCCCAGAGCCCAGGGATCCGGAGGAAGAAACAGCCTTATGCTCAGTCCCAGGCTTGCATGGAGTTTCCTGCATGCCACCCTCTCCTTCCCTCAGGACATGCTTTGGACTAAAACTTATGAAACAGAAATTGTCCCAGTTCAAACTGAAGTTGTTATATTCCCTACCCAGTACTTTATAATCTGCTTTTTTCTTCAAAAACTGATTACGTTCTAATTTTCCCTGCCATACTTCACCTGATCTAAAAAAAGTGCTTCTAAAATACTGTATTCATTCAGAGCAATTTATATCTGTCTTCAGCATTCTTAACTTGTGGAATTTTAGATGCAGTAATGTATGTGATACTCCAAAAAAGGAATTCCCCTCAAAGGTGAAATTTACCTTTTATCTTTGTAACCTTTCATGATGGGAATCTGTTGTTGTTTTGGCGTTTATGTAAAGTATTAGCCATCTTTCACTTTTTTCTGTTTTGTTCAAATATTTATAAAATGGCTTCTTTGGCTTGAGCAGTTTCATAACAGTTCATTTTCAAACAAATGTACAGGCGAGTCACTTATACGCACATTTAACTTACGCAAATTCAACTACATGCGCTCGGCAAAAAAAGGAAAAATAACAAGATACCTGTAGGTAGTGCGGGCGATTCCACCCACCATTCCACTCAATGAGCGTATGCCTTGGAGTGAGCGTGAGATGGGAGATGTGAATCTGCTGTTCCCTCAGTCGGTCTCAGTTCCCGTGTGCCTCTCATAGCGTGAGCATCTTGCCACGCTGAGTGTGATTCTAGTGTTTAAAGATACATATTTTTCATACAACATGGCCCCTAAATGCAAGCCAACTACTTCATCTGGTGCTCAACCAAAGAAAGAGCGATCTGTTCCAACACGGGAGGAAAAACTGGCTGTGTTGGACTTACTGAGAAACCATATGTCGGTCTCCAACGTGGCGCGTAAATATGGCCGCAGTGAATCTAGCATCCATGCCATCAAGATTCGAGAGAGAGAAATTCGTCAAGCCATGGCATCAAGTGCTCCAATAACTGCTAAGGTGGCGAGCCAGGTGCATGCTAAGACTTTAGTGAAGATTGAAAAGGTATTAAACTTATGCAAGACATGAACCGTAAATGTGTGCCTATTGATGGCTACATGTTGCAAGTAAAGGCTCTTAGCCTCTATGCGCTGTTCAAACCTCCTGCTGAAGAGCGACAGCCTTCTGATGAGAAGGAATTCAAAGCCCGCCAAGGTTGGCTTGACAGTTTTAGGAACCGCTTCAACCTCAAAAACATGCAGACTATTGGTGAAGTGCATCTGCCAATGAAGAGGCAGCAAAAGCCTTCCCAAACAATTAAAGAAAATCATAGAAGAAGAGGGCTATCTTCCAGAACAAGTTTTTAATGCTGACGAGACTGGGCTCTTCTGGGAAAAAATGCCCAGCAGCACTTACATTTCGAAATCAGAAAGACAAGCCCCTGGCTTCAGAGCAGCTAAAGACCGTGTGACTGTGTTGGTCTGTGGCAATGCGGCTGGGCATTTAATAAAGCCTGGCTTGCTCTACAGGGCTGCAAATCCCCGTGCCCTAAAAGGCAAGAACAAAAATCTCCTGCCTGTGTTCTGGCAATCAAATTAAAAGGTTTGGGTGATGGCAGAATTATTTCTGGATTAGTTCCACAAGTGTTTCATTCTGGAGGTCAAGCAGTACCTCGAAGAGAAAGGACTTGACTTTAAAGTGTTGGTGGTCATAGACAATGCTCCTGGCCATCCTGAGGCACTCCGGTTTGCACATAATGATGTTGAAGTCATCTTTTTCTACCCCCCCCCCCCACCACCTCCAACCTCTCAACCAAGGCGTGATTCACTGTTTCAAGGCCACGTATATGAGGCTTACATTCTCACGTATATGTAGCACTATGGGTGCTGATCCCAATCTTAATGTGATGGAGTGTTGTAAGTCCTTCAACATTGCCAGTTGCATCACTTATATTAAACAGGCAATGGATGCAATCAAGCCTGAAACAGTCAATGCATGTTGCTGAAACCTATGGAAAGAATGTGTGAATCATTTTAAGGGTTTCCCGACCATTGACAAAGAAGTAAAACGCATTGTTCAGGTGGCCAGGCAAGTGGGTGGTGATGGCTTCGTCGACATCCTTGAGGAAGAAATTGAAGAATTAATTGAGAGCCGTAGAGAAACATTATCTAACGAAGAGTTAGAGGAACGGATAAAATCGTCTACAGAAGACTAAGATGATGATGACGAACAGGAAGAGCCAGCAAGTTGGAATCTTCATAAATAATTAAATACAGTATTGTAAAATTATATTTTGCATATATACTCTTTATTATATACTGTACATTTACATATTACTATATATGGTTGTATACTGTACACAACCATGTACAGTATACTATACTTTATGGGCGATTTAAGGGATTTTCAAAGGTAATTTTACCTATACATGTTTTTTGCCTTCCCGCTGACTTTAGAACCTAACACCCGCGTAAGATGCGACTCCACTGTAATTGTATTCTTAATATAGTATATTTTCTAAGCTTTTGTGACCCATCTTATTTTTGCCTTATTCCTGACTAGTTGATTATTAATAGGCTTGCATGAAGATCCTAACTGTGATCTTTGGGTGGGGGTGGGGGGGGGGAATGAAGGGGTCATAGAGTTTTGCTTCATATTGTAGACAAATTGGTTCAGATTAATTCTGAATTATGGTCAGGGGCCAGATCTATAAAATAGGCTACCTGTTATACTCAATTCACCTCAGTTTTCCCAGTGATTAGTGGTAGACATGGCTCTTAAATAGAGTATCAATTAAGCTACTATAGCAGGGGTGGCCAAACTGCAATTCTCAGGCCACATACAGCTCTTTTACTGTTAAAGCGTGGCTGGGGGAACCCCCCATATCGCCACCCCATTCTCTGCCTACCAGACTTGGGGTGGGGGGAGAGCTCAGGGCCTGTGCTTTGCAGCAGGGTGACAGGACTAGGGGCTTCAGCCCTGTGGGGAGGGAGTGGTGTCTCGGGGGTTCAGCAGGAGCGAGGCTGAAGCCCTGAGCCCCAGCAGGCGCACCCGGCTCTGAAATTTCTGAAGATTATTGGATGCAGCTAGGAGAGTCAATAAATTTGGCCACCTCTGCACAATTGCATTCAGTTAGTATGTAAGGAGTCTGATATAAGAACCTGAATACAATGAAATAAAGTAGGATTCAGTAGTAAAAATATAATGTAAAATTATGGTAGGCATCTTCAGACTCGAATTTATTTCAGCCCTTTGACTATATGCACATGCAATTTGTACACACAGAACTGTGCAGACAAGCCATACAAGTTTCACGCCCAAAATATTTAAAGATTGTGTGGTTGGTAGAATCATTTGACTTAACAGGGAACATACTACTGAGATGAATGGGGGCAGTTTACATTTGAGTTATTTGTGCTTGGTTCATACTTAAAAGGGTTCCCCCCCCCCCGATATAAGGGCATGAAACTTTTTTAAAATGACCTCTTGCATTTCACAGAATCTGAATCATTAATGTGGGATGAGTGGATGTCTCAAGCAGGTCACATGTTTACTGCCTCTAAGTCTTCGCAATTTTTGTCTTTACACCTCTTATTGCGTGTCTCTTTTGTAGTAATTTAAAGCACATAAACCTTAATTTCTACAAAAATGTATACTTGATATAGACTGTAAACCCTCACTTTCTCAAAGAGCAGAAGCTCATTCAGCAATAATTCTAGATTTGATTTATTTGGTTCTCTAGCTTTTCTGGGCATTGTTACCACACATCTTTGTACATCTTTCCCATCAAAAGACTGTAGTAGTTTCAGATAATAGATAATATTTATACATTGCTCTCCCTGAAATTGAATAGGTAAATGTTCCTCAATGTCTGGGTTTACAAGTTCACTGTCAGATGAAGTGTTTCATTCTTGCCCATGATTGAAATGCCAAAACTTTTAATAAGTAGAAAAACTTAATGATGAAATGATGAATTATTATGCTTGCTATAGTGGCAGTAATATGAAGAGCTTTTTTACATTTTATATGTCCAGGCTGTTGTCATGTTATCCTCTTTACCTGCACTTACGTGTTATTTCAGCAGTGTGGATGTATTTAAATTTTAATGTTTCTGAGTAAAACTCTAGCACAACTTTATTTTAAAATGTGATAAAGGGCAAAAATGTTGAAAGGACCAGAATGAGAATTAAACTTCCACAATTAGGAAAGCCACAAGATGGCATCAAATTGTCAATTCTGTCCCTTGCTGCTAAAACTGTTTTCTTCAAAAGGTCAAAAAACAGTGCAATCAGTTTGTGGATTTTCATATAGAAACCATTTGGGTACTAGATGAGCAGAGATATAAGGCATACAAATTTTGAAAGCTTCACTCACTGCTATAATTCATGACTTCAATAGTAGCAATAAGCAACCTCTTTTTAAATAACCAGCCCCCACCCAAGTTGCACTACATTAGAATGTAAGCTAACTTGTATGCACAAAAGATTCCTCCAAGGAAAAATAACACATGCTTCTTGGAAAAAGGTTGTACAACACAATATACATCTGTCTTGTAATCTTAGGGGCATTTTCCCAAATTGTAGTAATGATTTATATTATGGCAATACCAGACTTAAAGAAAATTACTTTGTCAATTCATCAGTCAGTTGATATAATTCAAACTATGAATGTTAATGCTCCTTCAGACTTTAGAAATAGGCAGTATTTAAATGTACAGTGAGACCTGACTAAAGACAGGGAAATCCATTGACAGTTACTGAATTTTGCAAATCAAGTCAACAAAAAAAGCAAGAATAATGCATCACAAAACATTTAATTCACTTATGACAACTTTAGGTTAAGGAATATGAGGAAAAACTAGTATACTTTATAAAAAATAATGGCCTTAGTTAATATGACTAGATTTGGTTAAATTTGTGACAGCTGGGAAGCTCCCTGTTGCTTTTGGATAAGTAAGGTTATGTTTTAATCCCAGGTTTCAGAGTAGTAGCCGTGTTAGTCTGTATACACAAAAAGAATAGGAGTACTTGTGGCACCTTAGAGACTAACAAATTTATTGTAGCCCACGAAAGCTTATGCTACAGCTCACTTCATCGGATGCATGTAGTGGAAAATACAGAAGGAAGATGTGTGTGTATATATACACAGGGAACATGAAACAATGGGTGTTACCATACACATTATAAGGAGAGTGATCAGTTAAGGTGAGCTGTTGTCATCAGAAGGGAAAAATAACTGTTTGTAGTGGTAATGAAAATGGCCCATTTCCAGCACTTGACAAGGAGATATAAGGAACTGGGGGGAAGGAGGGGAGAGATAAGCATGGTGAAATAGTTTTACGTTGTGTAATGGCCCATCCACTCCCAGTCTTTTATTCAAACCCAATTTAATGGTGTCCAATTTGCAAATTAATTCCAATTCAGCAGTCTCTCATTGGAGTCTGTTTTTGAAGCTTTTTTGTTGTAATATTCAGAGAGGTAGCCGTGTTAGTCTGGTTCTGTAAAAGCAGCAAAGAATCCTGTGGCACCTTATAGACTAACTGACGTTTTGCAGCATGAGCTTTCGTGGGTGAATGCCCACTTCGTCGGATGTGGAAAAATTTCCACTCTTGCATCCGATGAAGTGGGCATTCACCCACGAAAGCTCATGCTGCAAAACGTCTGTTAGTCTATAAGGTGCCACAGGATTCTTTGCTGCTGTTGTAATATTGTGACTACAGGAGCAAGAAGTATTGAAATGGAATGAATGACTCTTTACTGAAAACGCATACATTGGTGTCGTTATTATGTATCTGAATATGTAATAATAAATTAAGCTGATACTCATACCTAAAAGTTAAATGGTAGTTATGTGGGAGCAGAAAAACAGATAATGAAAGCTGATTAAGACCCTAATGTTAAGTGTGTAAGTCATGAGTTAGCGAAATACAACTTTGCAAGATAAATTAGGAAAACTAAACTAACTTGTTTGTGATTAAAATATTGTGTAAAACATCTGTCTAAGGAAGATTTGTGTTTTTGAAATTACAGGGTTTTGTGACTAATTACTGACTTTGTTTATGAATATTCATAATCTACTCCTTACCAGTCTAAGACAGTTTATGCATAAGAATTAGGTGTGTCATCCTTTGAGCAAAAAAGTTCCATTTTTTTCAGAAACTTTTATGAGACAATGTGTGTTATTTGTTCAATAGGTGTGATCATTGCTACTTCTCCTGATGCTTACTATATCAACTAAATTTTCCAAGTTAGCTCCTCTCCCCTTCCTCTGGAAAACCGTAGTATTATGTATCTGTATGATAGTTGACACACAAACTGAACTACAACCAATGAACATGAGAGAATCTTTACCTTTACTTGCAAACAACAATTGAAAAGTAATATATATTCTCTACTTAAGCTCAGCAACTTTCTTTTTCAGGGCAGCAAAATTATCATGCTTATGACTTTTGTGCCAGATATATTTTTCTCCAGCTTGATATATTTGTCTCATTAAAATTTCCTGCAAACAAGTAGTATTGAAATCTCGTACTCTCTAAACAGTTATTAATAATTGCTGCTTCTACTACATGATCTGCACAGTTTTTAATGTGAGGGTCAGAAAGATTAAATCATCAGTAATCTTAAAGAGAAGAGGTGGAATCAAGCAATTTCAAAGTAAGATGTCTTTTATAGGAGTATTTATCATCAGTTGTCAACAGTTCATTAGCTGTTTTTACTGAAGAGTTGGAATGCTTGGTGTGGTGGATCTTTGTAAGCTGTCTAAAGTAAATTTCATCCACCATCTTCCTGTCGTTGATCCCATATTCTGAGGAGAGTCTCATTTGCTTCTTGCTCAGTCTTTTTCCTTCATTGTTTTGAATACGAGACAATTTCACAAAATGTTCTTGGCTTTTTCCATTACTCGATGGGAAAAGTGCTGCTTTTCCTCTCCTGGCCATGTACTACTTCATGCATGGATCTTCAGCTTGCTGATAGCTTTTTGAATCCTGGTTGAACTCCTCTTCATACTTCACTTTTCTCCTTCATTACAATCCTTATTTTGACCCTAATCCTTTATTCTTCATTTCTCTGAAGAGTCCAAATATTTTTCCCCTTCCAGATGCTGGTCACCTTTGTATATTATCCAGCCATTTAAATAGAATTGTTGAAATTATTTGCTACAGCACAACTAATCAGTTATCTTGTCACTTCACGGTCTTAAATGCTTCCATTCTCTAGTAATTTGGTGGTATTTATATTTTTTTCTTTGACTTCAGGTGTGAATCATTGATCATTGGTTTGCTCTACAATAAAGATGAAAATTCAGGGAAAAACATGTGCCCCTTGAAATTAATAATATCCTCAGGATAGTTTTGTATACATATTATTCTGGTATTGTATGTATAGCCTATGGAAGAAAGAAACCACACATACATATAAACTACAAACTATGTTTTATAGAACAAAAGTTTGCCATTATAATTCATAATGCCAAGACCACAAAACTAAGATAATCAGATGTACAATTCTTCTTAGTGCCAATTTCTGTGTGCTACCCATCAGAAAACAGATGCTATGAGACAGCATGCTGTTCAAAACAACAGTTTATCATAATTCTTTTTTAGCCTTTGAAGAAGGTGCATAATGTTCTACAGTAAATATGAATTAGATGTATCCTTTGGAAATGTGCCATATGGTTTTAACATTAAGTACACATGATTTATCCTGGGTAGCTTGGAGAGGGATTTTTAGGAGCTGACCTTGTGCTAGTTCTCAGCACTGCCTTGCAAACCTGACTATTAGATTCCTAATCTCCATCCTTCACCCTGTATAGCTGGCAGGTGCTATTATTGCTCTCAGGCCTTGGGATGGAGTGTGCCCTGTGTCTCTAGTAACTCCTATGATTGATTTAAGGAGTGGTTTGTCGTGGAAAAATTGACCACACCGTTGATTTTGGGCCAGACACACTGAGGCACCTTTATTAAAATTCCGATATGCATAAAGGGAAGGTCAACATGGCCCCACACAAAGAAGGTGGGGGTAGCTGCCTTGCCTTTAACAGATTTTCACCAAGCTTATAAAGGCTAAAACCACAAAGCATAATTACACATCACACACATTATACGTTATTAACTCCTTATTTGGCATACTTGCTTACTTTTAGCGAGCCTGTCACCATCTAGGGTTTTTCCTGTTATTGTCCCAAATGTGGTTTTCGTTGGTAGTCTGCCTGCCTGTAAGACCCCTGCTTGCGGTTACTTCTGCAAAAGCTCTTGCTAGACTCTGCGTATTACAGCTGGGCACCTTAGGGCCGCTTGGTTCCTCTTTTTGCTTTACTTCCTGGTGCCGTTTATACAGACAAACACATTTTGCAGAAGTATTAAACTCATTGCTTATATATGCTAGTAGGGCAAGG
This sequence comes from Mauremys mutica, assembly GCF_020497125.1. Lineage (NCBI taxonomy): Eukaryota > Metazoa > Chordata > Testudines > Geoemydidae > Mauremys > Mauremys mutica. The sequence goes on along the minus strand of NC_059079.1, from coordinate 48,337,983 downwards.
GGTTAAGGCCTACAAATTACGCCAAGCAGTAACGGGGGGTTAAGGTACGCTTAAAATTCTGGGCCTATAAGCGGGGGTGGGTGGGGGGGGGGGGATATTTTATTGAAGAGTTCCATCCTGTCTAACCTAGCTAGAAGTATGACAACTATAACATAATGTTCGTGTAGTGGGGATTTGCCCAGGGCTCTTAGAACACGTTGTGAAATTGGGATGTCAGAGAATGGAGTTGTGTGGTTAGCCATGCTTCATTGCCTCCTTAACCAGTGCTAATACTAGAAAAGTGATTGTTTAATGAATAGGTGACTTCCTTTTTGCCTGTCCTGTATTATCCAAGATTTCAAGAATGTACTGCTTTCTTACAGGTCCTTTATTGTATAGTGTCCGTCCAGGTTTCATAATTTTCCCCATGCAGCTTAAATGGTGGTCCTTTTAAAATGTGGAAGATTAGTGAATGTTGTTTTATGCTCTAGGAAATAATTTCTTATCTTTCTGCTATTGAGTGACTAACATATAGTCAGATGAGAGCAAATTGTGCCTTGTCATACATTCCAAATCCACTTCAATATAGGATGCTGCTTTCCAGGGTTTGTGGGGCTTTTTTCACTTAACTACTCTACTGATGTAGCTACACAGGGGAGACGTTTCTCCCCTCAGATGTTGTCTCCCACCTCTTTCTGACTCTAATATCCAACCACAATGCATAAACATGTATTGTCCCTTGAAAACCCCAGCCAAAGGAAGTTAGGTAATCAAATCTCTCTGAATGGGAATTGGAAGTCTAACTCCCTTACCTTCCTTTGCCATTAGCTGGAAGCTTCTGCCAAAATGACTAGCAGTGAACATAGTTGGCAATGTTAGTATTTGTTAGTCATAAGAGTTTTCTACACTTAGGTGTTGCTTTTTTCCTGTATATTTGTATGTTTGGCTGGAAGTACTCAAGTTGTTCAGCATGTTGCAGGGACAAAGAATGTAGTATGTCTTGCCCAGTCCTGTGAGTGGAAGTCTAGTGATTTTCTTCAAAAACTTAGTCACACAATGCTGAAACTTTGCATTCTGCTCTCATGCTATGTGTCTGGAGGGTTGCAGACTTCTTCTTTGACTTGGCATATCGCGTCTGCATTCCTGTACTCTTTCCTCTCCCACTTTCCAGTACTTCTATTGCCACTTTTTAGCTGGTGGATCTTAAGAGCTGTATGTTCTTATGCACAATAAGATGACTTTTTAAGGTTGGTTAGCTGGTATTTTAAAAAGTTTTTCAATTAATAATTAAATTATTATATTAATGTGATGTGGGGAGACAAGGCAACAATTAAATACAACTGACTTTACCTCTGAAAATCAAACAGTATGGACTTCTATACAAAAGTGTTGCTATAGAGTCTGAGAAAGAATAGTGCTAGGGTATGATCAAAAACTCTGTTTAAAACTGAATAGCTATGGCTTTTTCTGTGTTTGTGAGCTTTTGTCTTTATCTATGGGCACTTGCTATGATTCTCCCTGCACCTCCATCCATCCCTTTCAGGAAATTTACTAATTTGGAATCTTTTTTAACACTAAGTTTATGGGAGGCAACATTAAGAGTATTCTTCAAAATATACAACTAAAACCCCTTTGTGGCAACATTGTCTTCATGCAGACCATGACATTGACTTTCCTGTAAAGATGGACTGCAGAAATTCTCACTTTCTCAGGGGAGAAAAAAAAATAGGTGTTGAGTCTCACATTCCAGCTGTTCTTTAGTAGCAAGGGATCTCTCTAAGATAGCCATCCTTTGCTCTTGCCAGCTTGGCTTGCTGCTTTGCCCTTAGAGTGCAATGCTTTGACTTTTACCAATTTCTGTGCAGTTGAATAATTACTCTGAAAGGACAGTGGCAAAATATAGCTTGTCCAGAGCAGAGATGCAGCATGTCTTGCAAAAATTATCTTTAAAGTTAATGTAGCAGCCAGCATAGACCACGGTATTTTAACCAACCCAAAACCACACCGAGAAATTCAGCATTAATCCTTCTCATCTAAGGAGGAAGTTAAATCCTTGTGTCAAGGGCAGCAGCAGAGTAGTTGGTTTAGAAGTTGACTGTATACTAAGCTGAGCCCTACCCCTATGTAATTAATCAGGCATTTTCTTTTGAAGTTCAGTGGAGAGATATCTGACTGAATTTGAGCCTTTTAGTAAGTTGACAACTGATGCATCCTTATGCTCATATCACATAGTTTTGTAGATCAAGATTGGGTTTTAACTTACATTGGAGAAATGTTAAGATTTAGATGGGTTGTGTGACTTTAAAAGTGTTATTGATCTAGTAGCTCCTGGTCTTCAGTCCCCTACTGATGAATTTTCTTAGTTACAGAGCACAGTGTTACTTGTTTACATACCCATGTGGGAAGCAGGTGATAACCTCTTTGAAAATCGTTCCCCATTTAGGGTTGCGGAGCACTTCATAACAATGGTATTTTGGGGTTCAGTGTTTGTAATGTCTCAATGACTTGCAGATCAAGTGTATGCTCAGTTTACAGATCAAAAAGTGATTATTCGGTCAGACCTGTAAACTTAAGCTCATCCTTTTTGCATTTGTGCATTATCTAAGGATTTTATATCCAATATCGTTTCACAGGAATAAATGAGAACAGAATTTGTCCTTCTATTTGAAACAACTGTAATGTTGATTCAGAACCAATTATAATTGGCTCACTCTTGGCTAATGTGTTGGCGCTGCAGAGCAAACAGGAGTAAAGAGTGGTGGTACAGATTTGGTTTTTTATGTTAAAGTAAACAGATAAGACATGGAAGACACATGCTCAGATCTACTGAGCAAGAAGGTACAGTTTTTATATACAGACTTTTCAGAACAGAAATGCCTTTCAAAATCCTGGCCATAACATTCCAGCCCAGAGCATCTCATGAGTAGATTCAGATAATAATACCAGTTTTGGTTTGTGATGTGGATGGTTACCCACTTTTTCACATATTATATCTTGTCCAAGTGAGCATATGTAAAAGGGGAAGCACTGTTCCCTAGTGAGTAGAGCAGTGCACTGCACTGGGACTCAGGAGACCTGGGTTATATTCCTGGCTCTGCTACTAGTCTACTGGGAAACCTTGATCAAGTCACTTCACCCCTCTGCCTCAGTTGCCATATCTAATGACACTGACCTCCCTTGTAAAGTGCTCTGAAATTTACTGGTAAAGACCACTATTTAAGAGCTAGATATTTTTATTAAAAGGTGAAAACGTTAATACAGTAAATCAGCAATTTCACTTTATGATAAAATATTGACTGGTATATACTAATTGTGGTGGATAGACCATTAACATGCAAAAAAGTTGTTGTTTTTTTTAATTTTCAGACTTTTAAAGTCCAAAACAGTGGTTGTGAAGAGTTTTCTGATCAGTTTTCTGCATATTTAGTTGTTAGAATATGTTAGGTCCTAATCATCATTAAAAAGCTGTTTTATATGTAACTGAAAAGGAATCTGAATCAGAGAAAAGCTATTCATGTAAATGTTAACTCTTTTTCTCTTTTTAAAGGAAGGTGCTTCTGCCCGGAAAACTCAAACCCCAGCAGCACAGCCTGTGCCAAGACCAGGTAAATAGTATTACTTTATTTGTGTATTATTTGGAGTGAATGCATTTTGAGTTAGGACAAGATTGTAGCTAAAATCCTAATACATTTTGTTAAGATATGTATTGGAAGTATATAGCCACTGTGTATTAATTAACATATTATCATTGCAGTGGTCCAAGGTCTGAGATTAACTATGCTCACCCTGAACTAGTGCAGAAATAGCACTACTAGGTTGATGGACTAGTGGCAGTTTTACAATCTGATTTCTTGTGAACTACCAGGGCTAGACTCAAATACCATATACTGTTGGAATGCTTTTAAACCCAACTTTGGCACACCATAAAACTTTTATTTCTAGACCTAGCAATTCAAGAACTACTGGTGCCCAAAACTTAAGGTATTTGAGTTCGTGTGTGGGGGGGTTTCATTTCAATTTTGAGTTGAATTTAACAGCTGATTTCTTATGAACCATTAAAGCAAAAAACGTCTATGCTTTATACTTTCTCCAAATACTTAATACCAGCATTGAAATAGTGTGTATAAATTCCTATTCTGTAGTTTCTTGAGACTGGCAGCTAAAATGTTGAAATCAAGCAGTCATTCTATATACCATTACTTCCATGACACAGTTTCAATATCACTACACCTGTTAGACCTAGGAAAAATCTGGCGACTGGTACAGATGTGTTCAGTGATAGTACAGTTCTTCCAAGCACTTGTCTTGGCCCAGTGATAAGGGTGGGGGGAAATGCGATCCGGGCATGATTTTTTTTTTCTTAGTCATGCATTGGGCACTACTGTTAATTTTCAAGAACGTTTCCACAAATTCCCTTTCTTCTTGTTCACTAAGCATCTAAAAATGTGATGGGTGCTATTTAGATATTAGTATTAGTAGAATTAGCATTACGGTAGTTCTTAGAACCCCGGCCAAGATCATGGCTTCCTTTGAATACCTTACAATATTGGTGGCTTACATGCTAAGATAGCTTTTGTGTTTCGGGAGACCAGAGGAATTGATGGGAGAGGAGTAAGAGCAAGGGGGAATGTGAGAATGGGAGAGGTTGGGTTTCAGAGAAGAATCAGGAATATGAGGGGGATGAAAGGGACGGATTCAGGGAGGGGAGGTATAGTGGAAGGGTGTAGACTAAAATCAAAAACTGGTGTGGTGAGGAGGAGCAAAAACTCTTAAAAGCATTGTGGACCGAAAAATTCCCCCCACTTCCCCAATCCATTACTGATGGGATCATAACACACAACATATTGTGCATCAAAATCATAGAATCATAAAAATATAGAGCTAGAAGGGACCTTGAGAGGTCATCTAGAACATCTCCCCATGTTGAGTCAAGACTAAGTATATCTAGTGTGACAGATTTCTGTTACCAATCTGCCTGGGGTGTCAGGTGATCAGGCTGAGGCCACAGGATTGTCAGGGGAGGAGAAGAAGGAGCACACAAAGTGACTAAGTTTTAAAGCTTTATTAATAAAATTACAGCAGCGAATGTGGGGGCTCCCCATGTGACTCAAAGGAAGGAAGAAAGCGTTAGTGCCTGTGCCCAAACCCACTTTCATACTCACACACGCACAACCCACGGCTGGCCAAGTCTGGGTGTAACATAAGAAGAAGAGGGGGAAGAGTGGACGAGAGTTCTGTCTTGTGCACAGGCTGTCCAGGGTCCGCTGTTGATCTCCAACTTGTTTCGTTTTAAGGTTTTAAGTCCTGGGCTCTTTTGGGGGCGTGGAGGTTTACTGACTGGGGGGGAGGGGCACGTCTGGGCTTTTGGGTGTCTCTCCCCCCCACACACACTCTCTCCCCCAGCTGGGCTTTGGTGAGGGGAAGTGGGCAGAGAAATAGGAACTGCGTTGTCATAGAGGTTTCCTTAACTCTCTATTCCTGGGGGAAAAATTTGTGTCTGTATTGTTACAGACCTACTTGATGACAGGTATTTTGAAATAAATTACCAAAATAATTGAAACTGTTATGGTTATGTAGTGTTGTTTTTGACAAATACAATTTGAAGAATTTTAAAATATTGTGCGTAGAATTTTTAAGTTTTTTGGTGCAGAATACCCCAAGGAGTGCAATATTTATTTTCTCTTCTCCCCTTTAATCTTGTAATCTGTGATATTCCCTAGTGATTTAGCATAATGCGGTGGTCATTGATTTGCTCACATTAAATACACACGTTCAGAAAAGTGGACTGTTACAACTGGTAAATTTTGAAAGATTGGGGGAAATTTGTTTACAGGACTTGGTCAGGTATAGATACTGTAAAGATGTTTGCAAAGGCCATATTGTTTTGGGAAGTGTTATGCAAGAATTTTTTTCATAGCTTCGTCAAATAAATTTAGTGATGCTCTTTAAGCTTTTCACTAAGCAGTGAATAGTGATGTTGCTAAAGCAAGATATAAAACTACTGCTTTGTGTGGTCTGGGTACATCACCAGATGTTGAGAGTATATACTCTGTTAATTCCTTGGGATCTTTTTAGTGAAAGTAATGCTTAAAGATTTGCTTTGGTAAAATAGTTTCCCCGTGAAAGTCTATTAAGTATTGAATAATCTAAATTGTTTTTAGATTGTGCTGTGTTGTTGTATCCTTTTTTGTTCTTTTTTTATCTTCCCAGTTGTTTCAGTGCTAGAAAGGTCACTCTGTCTGTCATATTTATCTCACTAGGGCTGTTGAGAATATGAATGTATTTGGAACTGACAAACAAGGATATGAAAAGGGTAGAAATAGCAAGAGCAGAAATCTAAATGGATAAACCACTGTCATCAACATGGCTACACTGCTAGATGAAATTTCACATGTGTTAACTGACAGACCTGTGTATTTGTATATTAAAAAAGGTTATGTTGATGTTGCCCCCTAGCTTGCCTTCCATCTATTGTAAGGTGCAAACAGAATTAAGAACAGAGGTATTAAGGATCTGGAGCAAGTATGTCTCTTGGATTTTTGCTCCAAAATGGATTCATATCATGCCCATCATGCGACACTTTGTTTCCTCATTCTTTAAAATATTGGACTAATAGCAGAGCAGGTATCAGGAATATGTCTGCAGGGAATGTTGTCCTTTTACAGCATGGGAATGTTTGCTTGGTACATCAGATGAAAGTATTTTGTCGCACTTGAGCTGGAGACGTATCATTTCAGATTTTTTTGGTTTAAATTTTAGAATTTTTTAATAGTGTTTTTGTTGTATATAATAGTTCTTCTTCACATCCATTCCACATTAGGTGTGTGCGTGCAAGAGCGTCGGAAGCTTTCCCTTAGCGGCTCCCAGCAGGGCCCCCGCCAGAGTGGCACCACTGCGCTGTGCATATATACCCCAGCTGGCCCACCCCCGTCCAGTTCCTTCTTACCGTCCGTGGCGGCGTTGGAACAATCCCTTGCTCTCGTAAGAGAAGCAATCCTTAGCCTTAGAGTTGCATACCTGTTGTCAGTTAGTCACTTTCATAGTGGGTCTCTGTCTGATTTTACCAGGTTGTTTAAAGTGAGCCATGGCCGCATTCATTTTTTAGCCATGAAATAACTCCACACTTGAACTGGAATATCTCCCATGTGAGCAGGTCACTGAACTTGGAAGCCTGAAAACAAGAAGAGAAAACCCTGTGTCCAAGCTTAGGGAATATGTTCCCCATCTGTTGAAGGGATTTCTATCATAATGCAGTTAAATCTTCTTGATGATTTCTGGTCATCTTTTCAGCCTGAGGGCTGCTATGCTTTATTGTACCTGACATCTGAGGAGCTCACCTAATCCAGATTGTTGGAGACACTAAACGTGTCCTGCCTGACATTCAAATTTGGCAATTGTGAACTCTGTGTATTAAAGGGCAACCAAGTTTTCATACTGCCATTTGCCACCACTTCCACTAGTAAAAGGATGAGGCTCTGTGAAGATTATTTCTTCATGCATAGATCCTCAACTCAGTCCCACATCATGGACAATGAAATATCCATGCAACTTTCTGCCATTGAAAATCCTTAGTAGTGTGTGGTGTTTTGTTGGTATGAGATGGGGACGGGCAAGAGAAAAGTGTATGGATTAGTTTCAGTAAACTTTTTGACTTAAGTGGATTTAACTGTTTCAGGATTATTTTATTAATACCAAAGATGTTTATCCTCCAAGTACCAATTGTGAATCCTTTGTTCACCTTGGTACATAGTTACTCCTATGAGTGGTAAATGATAAGCATTTGTGTTTATATGTCAGTCATTAATATTTTCTGTTTTACAGTTTCCCAAGCAAGACCACCTCCAAACCAGAAAAAAGGTGAGTTACTTATATCTATACAAGCCCCTTTTATAAAGCAAACCTTCATGTAAATATACATTTTTATCCTGAATGGAGAAGGCTAAAGACGGAGAGGATTTTGATATTCTTTCCCAATTTTGAGCTATAAGGCAAGTGATACAATTTTTAATTGCATTTTGTTAAAATTATATTTGCCTTTTTGTATTCTCTCTCTACAGGATCTCGAACTCCCATAATCATTATTCCAGCGGCTACAACTTCTTTAATAACTATGCTTAATGCAAAAGACCTTCTGCAGGATTTAAAGTAAGTAGTTGACTAAATAATGTTTTATAAAAGATTGTCTTCAGATATAAAGATATAGCCAGAGTAGTAATTATTCAAGAAGCGGTATCTATTATCTCCTGACAACTGAATTTTAATTTTACAGTCCAAATTTTAAGAAAGCATAGGCATCCTTGAAATGGTAGGTAAAAGTATTAATATGAATGTTGTTTGCAAGAATGGTGACCTCTGAACCAACTAAATACATTGACTGGAAGGAAGTGTTAATGTCTAAAGGCAGACCTTTTTGCTCTTCTGTTTTTAAATGGTAAATTTTACCCATTCTCTAAATCATTGCTAAATAGGGAATGAGTTGCACTTCACACAAAGAATGGGTGAGTTCACGTGTTACTAAAAAATATAAATAAAGCAAGAACTTGAAATATTTATAGCAAAGTAAATTAGCACATAGGAATACTGTTGAACTAATAAATTCTCCCATCATTTTGATACCCTGCAAACCATGATGCTATAGCATTATGATAGCTGTTTCTTAAAGAAGCATACCCAACTGCCAGTCTAAAATCAAACTCAGCATTGCTGAACCAACTACTATTCCAGTGTAACTAACTACTCTTCTGGTTAAAAATGTAATATATCAGTAGATCATAATGTGCAAAGTTGCGTATTTCTCACCAGCCATTACTTCTGTGGGTCTAAAAGGAGTAGTAATTATTGCTTAGAAATGTATTCCCATAAATAAATTGGCTTGATAGGAACTACTCAAAAAATGAAAAGGACGTTTCTTCCCCCACTGTTAACACTTCATTAATGGAGCCCTTTGTAAATTATATGCTGTGTTCTTTAAAAGTGATTTTTTTTTCCTTGCTGAAACATGACAAGTTGCTGTCCTAGGATCTTTTGAGGCTAAATTGTGCACTTTGAGGTGTTTGAACTCCAAATATACCCAGTCATGGCTCACCGAAAAAAACCAGACATGAATTAGTTTATGCTGAATTGAAGTAGTTGGCATTGAAGGTGCGCTAGGAGTATGTGCTCATTGCAGTGAACCTATAGAAACTCCTGTAAAGCAGCAGAAATATTCTGTGGATTTTCTGAGCCTAGGACCTGGACTAAAAACTTATACTGTTTTGGTAAAACTATTTTGGTTAGAGAGGGTGCGATTTTTAATGGAAAAAAGTTATACCAGTACAATCCTTAATCTGGATCCAGTTATACAGGTAAAAGATGTCTTATATAGTGTATGGAAATAGCTAATCAGTATGAAGCACTTTTGTGCAGGTATAACTGTGTACGCACTGGGGCAGTTGTACCACTTTAACTGTACCAGTATAGTTAAAATGATTGAACTTTTCTGAGTAAACAAGCCCTCAGAGTAATCTGACCACTATAGCACAGTCTGCTTCCTACAGACGTGAAGGAAGTGAAGGTTTATGGGAGAGGTTAAACACAGGTTTAGTGTGTGTAAAAGAGACCAAAAAAAAATCCGATTGAGGGAGAAGGCAAATTCTGTAAACTGGAAGTGGAAAAAAAAGATTCAAGAAAACAGTTTAATTTGCTGTATTGGTCTGTATTTAATACCTTTAACTATAAACTAACCTTTATATCTGGGAATATAATCTTCATTTACATAACTCTTTTTTTTTGTCTTTGTAGTTTTTAATGCATTTTAGTGTTCTCTTCTAAATCCAGTGCCATGTCAGAATTGTGGTCATCACCCATAGTAACCATCTCTGTCACAATTGAATTAATAGATGACCAGTTGTGGCAATAGTGGGATATATTTGCTTCCTTTGAATATATTTTAATACAGATGACCTAACCAAAACACTATTTTCACACAGCACAATAATATACTTTAATTTCAGTAGTCAATGACTACTTAAAATGCTGCTCTAGTTAATAGTTTTAATCAGCCTCTCCTCCCACATAATGCTTGTGAATCATAGTAACTCTTTTAGAGGTGATTATGTTGAGTGTTAACGTACATTAGTGTTGGTTGGGGAGTTTAGTTCCATAGTTGTTGCTTGTTTTCTGGGGAGCATGTACATGTCGCTAGCCAGGGTTGTCCTTTTAACTTCCATCTTTTAGCTGATAGCGTGTATAGTTACACTAAGTTATTGAAAAATGTTTAGTTGGTTGTTTTGCATAAACAAATGAAAAATGGGAAGGGTAACATAATTACAATAGTAATTAAAAACCAGAAGGATGTTACTGGTGCAAATACTTCATTAATTTTCAAGAAATCTATTTGGACATACTTATCAGAGCCGTAACTGTTCATGAGGGACACCTGAAGACATATCATGTAGCTACCTGTTAGCAATGCTTAATTTTTATTCTTTGTGGAGAGCATGTCTCTGTAGAAGAAATAATAAAGGACACCTGCTTATTTATAAGTTCCAAGTACTTAATTTTTTCAATCTGCTACCCATAAATATTACACATGGCAGATTTCTAACTCATTTTTTTCTGTGTTGAGAACTGCTAATGCTAAAGAATGTCTGGAAGCTACATTTTGCCACAGGGTATATAGAGCAGAAGTAAAACTAAAATTGTATTAGCAAGATGCAAATTGAAGACTATAGTGTAACCATTATGCTAATTTTGAGGCTAACACTGATATAATTCACTAAAAAATGTTTAGTTGCCATCATGTAATTTTAGCACTGCACTTTGAAGTACAAAATTCGGACTAAAGTGTAATAGCTGGCAAGGAAGGGAAAGAGAGTGCATATGTTAGAACGGAGGATTGACTATGCACAGCATCAACTGTAGAAGGAGTAATATGTGGCGGTATAAAAGGTATATATGCCCAACATGTAGACTCCTGAAGAATCATAACTGGCCTCTGGTCTATCAGTCTCTGGGATTCTGTGATGAGAAGCACCATAATCCACAAATAGCAGTAGTCTCCATTCCATTTCAATCTGTGTTAGTCCTAGTGTAAACAAGGCCTTTGAAGTGATTTCTAGTTACAGTACAAGTGCACTAATTCACACTAATGACCAAGAGAGACAGTGTGGCTTATCAGACTTTACAAATTTGCTGATAAGTGAACAAGTTGGATGTAAGTCTCAAGGATAATGCATTATAAAATGTCCTTTGCTCACTTATTTTGTCAAGTTTAATTGAGTTTTATTTGACACTTTGTAAACTAGTAAATGTGTTGCGGTGTATTTTTTAAAAGTACCATCATGGTAATATGAGACCTAAAAATGCCAGGTTTTTGTAATAACGTGAGTGGCATTGCCAGTTGAAGTACGAATTAATGAAGCTGTATTAATTTCAGTCTCTTTATTCATAAAAGTTTGTGTATAAAACACAGTGCTTATTTATGTGACCACTTTGGGTGCCAATTTTTGGAGTGATGGATTTGGAATAGATATGAAGTTAACTTTTCTTGATTAGATTTACAAAAAGAAACTAAGAGGAAAAACTGAAAAAATCATAAAGGGGACCATTAATGGTCAAATTTTAAAACACATTTACAGTGATATTGTAGCTGTGTTGGTCTCAGATTATTAGAGACACAAGATGCGTCTCTCACCTTATGTCTCTGAACTTTAAAACAGTTAGACTTTCAATACGTTGGATGGCCAAACAAGTTTGTCAATTGCAAGCTGTAGTCAACAGTGCTCACAACTATATATCTGTAGATAATCCTAAAAGGACCCAGTGCATTATCCAGCGTTTAGATTTTTTTTTTTTTGTAAAATTTGTTTGTAAGCACAGGAATGTTTGGCTAGGCCGTTCATATTTGGTCATCATACAAATGGATCCTGTCCAAGTCTTTATTTTAGAACTAATTTTAGTTTTACTTCTTGTACTTAAAGCTGAATCATTTAAACTTATAATAAAATGGAGTTAAAATTGATCTTGTATATGTAAAATATGCATCATTTTTGTGTGTAGTCTGCATACTAAAAATCAACCTTCTTTGGAAGTCTTCTCAGATGCCAGCATTCCATTTGCAGACAGAAGCATCTGTGGTTTATTTTTTTAAATTGTAGGAAACCATAGAATTGAAATGCATAATGCTATGGACAGTTTGGCAGTTTACAGTTCCAGTCCCTACCAAAAATGATTGATTAGAAAAGGACTGTCCTGACAATATTTTTTTAAAGTAAAAAGAACAAAATCATTCCAGACCCCTCTCTAGCTAGTAACTTAATATTTTCCTGCAGTTTTCTCTTTGGTGAGTATATATCATCCCTGGCCTCATCCTGCTCTTATTTAGATTCTTATACTGCACCCACTATTGTAGTGAGTGAGCTGAGGTCCTAGCCATAGTAAAATAATAAATGTGGAACTAGTTATCAAAATTGTGGATGCATCAGCCCAGCAATACTTGCGTGCAAAAAGAAAAGATACATTTTCGCTTACAATAATTTGTGCATACAGATTTGGTGCACTTGTTCACTTATTTTGTCAGTCTAGTGTAGTTGTATTTAACATTTTGTAGGCTAGCAAATGTGCTGTGTATTTTATAAAAGTACGGTCATGATAATATGAGACCTAATCATAGCTGCCTGCTTTTGAATCTTTTCGAAGTGGGATGAAAGTGCCAGGTTTTTGTGAGAATGCAACTTGCATTCTCCAATAATCAGTTTTCAGGTCTACTCCAAAATAGGTGTCTGTGGCCCCGTGCATACTTTGTTTTGGAAATCAGTCCTGTAGGGGAAGAGTGCTTCACTCCCTAAGAGAGGGCAAGAGTCCCAGGATCCCAAAGCCTCTGCTGCTGCCCTTACCTTTTGTGAAGAAGGTGAGGGAAAGAGGGTAGGCCCATCACAGTCGTTACTGTTTCCTCTTCCTTATCTAGCATTGGCAGTGGCTGTTGGAGTAGCCGCCGAGATCTCTTCCACTTGGTTGCCCAAGAACTCAGTTTGACTCCAGTCTCATCACTCAGGCTCTTTTATTTGGCATAAAGCAAAGCCATGCTGAGTTGATCAGACTCAAATGTAGGGGTGGTTACAGCGTATACCACACATGTAAAGTTTGCTTATTTGTCGTCCTGTAATAGCATTGCTCTCTGAAGTACACAATTTGGACTAAGTGTAGTAGCTGGCAAGGAAGGGAAAGATGGCACATATGTTAGGGTGGGGGACTTGGCTATACACATCCGAAGTTACACAGAGACCCCATGCCGTCATATACATTTACACATCACATTCACTATACATTGCATCACATGTTTTGGGTCTGACTTGGCTACTTTGCTGGAACCAATCTCCCTGTGCTACATGCTTTGTCCATGCCCTGTCCATGTTCAGCTTTACTCTTTACCTCATCTTTGTGTTCTCAACTTTTGTCCATTATTTTCTTGTTTTTAGTAAAAGGTTCCCTTGGAGTTTCCTCTCATATCTTAGCTAGCTCAGATATTCTGTCTTTTGGCTTGCTGACCCATTTACTTAATTTAGCACAAACATTCCGCTTGTAGCCTGCTGATTTAGTTACCTCCCTAATCCTGTCTTTCAAAAAATGAAGCCTCTCCCCCATGTTTAATTACTTGTGTCAAGCCAAGCCTACAGTGTAGTTCTGGAAGCATTAAACCATCCTAAAGCACAGTGCCTCCTGCATCTTATGTAAAGTGGTCCCTCACCATGCTCTCTGTAGCACACATAGAAAATTAAAGAATTAAGGTTATCTTAAGGAAATATATGTGTTGTAAAGACAGGCCCTGACTTGCAAGTAAAAGGAAGGCCTTGAAAATAGTGAATTAAAAGGCCAGAAGGAGTGAAGTAGGAAGTATGTCTGGTTCAAAGAATAACTCATAAGATAAGGGGACACTTCTAAAAAGAAGGCCTCTGACCAATAGGGGTGACTGCAGATGGTTTTGAATAAGACAAAAGAGATCAGTCTTAAAGTGAGCCAATATGGCCTTTCCCACCACACCTACCATTATTACATCAAAACATAGGGCTTGTGTGAACCCAGGTGCAAAAGACAAACTGCTGGTCAGCAAGAAGGAAGGGAGGAGGCCTTGGCGAGATAGGAGGTTGTAAATCAGACCTGGATTAAGACTGGAAATAAGGGTGAACGGTCTCAAATTGATTTTTAGCTGAAGTCAGTAATTGGCAATGCCATTACTTTGTTAAAGGATGTAAAAAGGAAACTCTTAAAGGGTAAATTGCTTATACCTTCCTGATCACGTTGGAACCGACCACTGTGAGTCTAAGCATCCTGGGTTTAGCCCATTTGCAAGTATCTTCATCAAATGCTTATAAATGTTTTTTGTTACTGTTTGGATGTAGTAAATTGCTTATTATTTAGGCTCTTCAAGCATGTTTAAAGCAATTATATAAAGTCCTTTAGATTTAATAAAGGAATTTATGGTTAAATTGGTGTTTGGTTTCCATATTAATAATTTCAAATATTAATTCCAACATTGTCCCAAGCGCAGGGCTGTAGGAATATGCTACTTCTCAACCCTTAGTGTGTTAAAGTGGTTGTCAGCTTAAACATGACACTTCACTTTGAAAATGTATTACTCACTTCCAGTCCAAGTAACATTTTAGCTGTTAGTAACAGAGATTAACAAAAAACACTTTTCTGTATGTTTTAGTTGTTTATTTTGTGCATCTGACAACACTTCATATATACTCAGTGTAACTGATTTTCCCCTGTGGCTATTTACCTCTTTTGCCTGAAATGTATTTCAGACAGTAAGAGCTGAGATTTTTAAAGTCTCAAAAATGTGTGTGGGGTTCTGGGGAAGGTATAGTATCTGTAACTAATTTTTAAAAAATTAGATTTCAAGTTGGTGTCTGTATAAGAGTGCCAGCTTTCTGCATGGACCACATTGACGTAGCACATATCTTACATAGCTATGAAAGTTTAAGGAATTTAAAGCTGTAGATTCTTGGACTGACTAACTTTTGTCACTGTTTCAAAATATAACTGGAAACATGTTTTGTGCTACTTTCCTGGAAAGCCTGGGTAAAGGTTACTGAAAACTAACGTGGCAAGTTAACTGACAGGCACTTGACACATTTTTTTTTGCTTTTTTATCAGATTTTGAAAATGGTGGTTGCATTGCTATAAAAGCTTGGAATTCAACAATGTTTGTATGAAACATTCTGCAGGATATCAGTTATTCATGTGCTTCTTTTATGTGTCTGATCTAAATTTTTCCTGCATATTTTTTGATTGTCATCTTTTCTTCTGTTCTTTGTATACTATCTCTTGTCCATTAACTTCTCTTCTCTTGTAGTTCAGAATATTAAGGCAGCATTGTGGGTTTCTTGGAGGAATGAATTGGAGACGACTCAGGGTTTTACATTAAAGCAAAATTGAATTGAAGCTAATGTAAGCTAGGGGTTACAGCCATTGAGGAGGCTTTCAATTATGCATTAATTATATAGCACAGCCTCCAGCTGACTTTCAGCTGTGGAGGAGCTGTCAATAAAATAATTTTGAAGTGAGTTGTTAAACACAGAAATGTTTAGGCCTAAAAAGTAGAATTAAGAATGGTGCTTCAACCACACGTTGACTCTATCACAGATCTTTAACTTGTAGTAATTTAATAACTCTGATCACTATTGTACAGTACAGCAACAGAGTGTGAGAAATAGACAATGTTTGTCTTCTAAATGGATTTCAGTTTACCATACAATACACTTAAAGTGTAAGTGTGGCTGTCTGTGATACTTCTAAACTGAATTTGCAAATGTGACCTTTGGATTACCATCCATATGAGAATCTGATTACTGCAATCGGATATAAATTTCTGTATACAGTCTGTAATTACTTTAATTTGATCACACATTTGATCTGCAGGAATCCTGCCTCCATCAGTGCACAGGCTGGATAGTATATGAGGCAGTATAGCAAGAAAATAATCTTGTTCTGCATTTAAAGGGCTGAACGAATACCCAGGAAAGCTAGATTCTATCTCTGGCGCGGCCACAAACTTTGAGTGTTGCCAACTCTTGAGATGTCAGGTCTCAATATTTGGCGGTGTTTCCTAGTATCAATTCATGCAGTCATGTTGTTATGTGAGAATCTCAGGTTTTGTTTAATTAAAAAAAAAAAAAGTTCCTGACCCTTGTGATTAGGGAAAGAATTTTGAGAACGTGAACCATAAAGGCTCACAAACCAAAGATTAAATGAACCCAACATTTATTATTTTTTTTAAATCTCATGAGTTTTAAGACAAATTAAGATTTTGGACAGCATTCAAGATTTTGGCATCCTTAGGGTTTGCAATACTGGGCTTCCTACATGATGATGGGCAAAACTGCCATATGCATTCTCTCAAGGAGGCTGAATTAAGGTTTCACTGTCCTTTTGTAAATTTTGAGTGCTTGAGTTGGCCACCATAAAATTCTTCTAACATAGCATTTTCAATATAATACCCCATTTCATTACCACATGGAACCATATTGTGTGACCATATGGTGTAGATGAACCCTTAAACTAAAGGTATCTTGTGTTCAGAAAGTCCTATGTTGTTAATTTAAAATGAGACAATTTTACTATGTATGCACTGTTTGCTTTCCTCTTGGATTTCTCTGTACAATGAAAATCCACTAGATTAGTTTTACTTTCAAGTTCAGTGTTGCAAAGTTTGGCTTTGTTCCATGGATGGTTTTAAAAACGGTTAGTGATAAGATTTCCTTTGGGAATCCATCACTATTTCACCGCGCAAACTTGTTTTTTACATCATCAACATTTTGACTTCATTAGATGAGCAGGAAGAAGGAGATACTGATTAAACTTGATGACAATGATATAGATGAAGCAGTTGAGGATGGTAACAAATAATAATGAAAAGCAAGAAGCTTGAATTGGCCTGCTGCCTACCGAGCACAAATTCAAATATTTTTTCTTTTATAGTTGCTGTGTTTTTCTGTTTTATTTCATTTTGCTTTTTTTGTATCAATTCAGTCCTGAATAGTGTTCACATTTAAATGCTAACCTAACAATACTAAGAATTTTTTATTTTTAGAACTTCATTTCACTGTTTCACATTTTTCTGAGTTGAAAAAACTCAGTTAAGTAAGGTGTGTGTTTGTTTTTGTGTGCTTTTTTTTTAATTAGGTATAAATACTAATCCTAGTTGGTCTTACTGTCTTTTGTTACACTTCTAACAAATTAGTACTTCAAAATATTTGACCACTTTTGGTGGTATTTGACAATTTCACCAATGGTTAACTGGTGAATTGACCAATCATTTGGACCCAACCATAGTTTGAGCAATGTATTATGGTTAATGGCTTATTTTTAGGGAACAATTTGGAATATTGGCACCAGATCCTATGATGTGCAGAGATGTGATTGGCACTGGCCTGAGGGTGGCTTTAAGTCCAGGGCTACCAGGGACTGAACAGGCTAGTGCTTGCTGAAAAAAGATGCTCCTAATTTGCACCTGGTTCCCACAACCTTGAATGTAAGGGCCTCTCAGCCATCTCTTTACACTGGGGCCCAGGAACTGTGTGCCAAGTGTTAAGAGCTGCTGTGACTGTTGTCACCAGAGGATTTCCCAATGCCCAGATCCACTGGATTTTACGGACAGATTGCATCAGCAGATGAACACGCAATGGCTGCCATAGGGCTCCAAATATGACTTGTGATGAGATCTTAATTCAGTGTTCACATTTCCTGTGGGCTTCACATTAATTTGGTGAAGGAACGGCAGGTGTAGACTTCAAGTAATATCCAGTGAATAGTAGAAGATTACTATCCTTAGTTTATGAGGAAGTCTACATAGGGTTGCTATATTCTCTCATAATTGTGGTTGATTTAACCCAAAAGACTTTTAAATATTGTAACCTACAGTGTGGAATCCACTTGGTCCTGTTCATTCCCACCTTGGAATTTTCAAATCCAGTCACTTTCTTTGAGGCTGTGGTGTTGGTTGATCTCTCGTTAGAAATAACTACCATATATACTCGTTCATAAGCTGAATATTTTTGGTCAAAAAGAGACGCATTAAAGAGCGAGGGTAGGCTTATAAACGGGTCTACACCAAAATTTGATGATTTTAAACTCTATGGAATCATTGAATTGAATATCTAATACATTGCTATTTTGCTTACCTGGAGTGTCTGCAGGCATGGATCCCTTCAGTTCCCTGTGGCCAGGGTTCACTGTTCCCAGCCAATGGGAGCTGAGGGGCTCCACACCTGTGAACGGTCCAAGTAAACAAAAGGTCTAGGCCCGCTAGAGGGTTACCCTAACAGGCCAGGAGCTAAAGTTAGCCAATTCCTGAAATATAGGGTTGGTTTATGAAAGGGTCATAAAGGTTTTTTTTTGCTATTTTTACCTAACCATCTTGGGGGGTCGGCTTATAAACGAACAAGCTAAAGAACGAGTATATATGGTACTTGATTAGCATTCTCCAGAATAATTGTTAAATCAAATTGTAGTTCTTGTTCTGAAACAGAACTGATTCTGGTGGCGATGTCTTAGTGGCAGCATCAGAGGCATATTAATGCATTTCTAGCATTTGATGGTTGCCAGGAGTTGCTCCATAAAGAACTGTGTTGTTGTCCAATATGCCATATTTTTCTTCCTTATAAGATGTATCGAGTAAAATATATTTTAATGTATTGCCCTTTCACATTGTTTAATTATTTCAGAGCCTATATCAGAAGAATGTGTATGTCTTAAAATATTTTATACTATTTTGAGGAGTATAAATGATATTTATAAAAATCAGTATCTTTTTTTAAATCAGTCTATTCTTTGCTTTACCAAGTCTTTTCCAGGATACCTTATGCATAGCCATTTCTGGTTCAAGTGTTCTATGTTGTTACATGCATTAGACAAGAAAAATTAAATTCTAATTTGTCTTGTCCCTCATGAATCACACTTTTATCAACTTAACTGTAGTTCTAGTTAATTTTATTTCCCAATTCTCAGTCATTTCCAGCTTTTTACTATCCCAGTACAATTAAGTACTGTTAAAGATGACCTGCAAAGTACATTTTAAAAATTGGGATTGTGCCCTTTTTCTGCAGTCTTAAAATGTATTAAAGAAGTCCTGAAAGGCTATGAGGTAGATTTTTTTTCACTTTCTCCTTGAAACATCAGAAAAGTCAAGTCTGATCTTTCCTAATTTTGCTTGAAGATTCATTATGGGTCTCTGATATACCGTATATATTATTAATTCTCACTTCCTAATGAAAGAGATGGTGGTGTTGAATCTGAAACAAACTTCCTTTTCCAAACTGTTAATTAGTCATTGAAGATCACTGGTAAGATAAATAGGTGTTAACAAAAGCTAGAATTTATAATCAGTCTGACTAAAATCCTTTTCCCATCTTAGTTTTTCAGCTTTCATTATCTTGACTCTTTTGGCTAGTTTTCCAGTCATTTACAGTTAGTGTCTTCCAAGCTAAGCAGGATCTGATTTTTCAAATGTGCAAATTAAGCAGGAGAAAAAAATTGAAAAACTAATGTAACATTCTTCTGTCATCATGAAACAATAAGAGTGCAGCCCATTTTTAAATGTTACTTTACTTCTGATAACTATTTATCTTCCTAATTATGTACAGGATAATATGTTCTAAAATTTGGCATCAAAACTTCTGATTTATCTTGGCATTAAAAGTGGAACACATTCTGATTTTCTTTTTTTAACTATTTGTAATTACACAAAAAATAAATGTTTCTCTAGCCGTGGTACTAAGAATCCAGCATCAACCATAATTGCTGTTAAAGGTATATGAATTACTGATTTTTCAGATCTGGTGGGGTGGGAGGAATAGTTTTGGGTCAACCTAAAACCAAAAATTTTTGCAACTTTTAGCAAATCTGAAAGGATTTCAGTTTTGATTTGGTGAAGTTTTCACCACTTTTTAATAAAAACAAAGGGAACTTGGAAACAAGGCTAGATTAACAAGGCTAGATTTCCAGCCCAAGCGTCTACACTGCAGATGAACAGTCCCTTAGCCGATGCCCTGTGAGTCCAAGTCAGCTGACATGGGCCAGTTGCGGGCGTCTAATTGCAGTGTTAGACATACCCTTAGGCATCATTCACAAAATGGAGAAGGGCTGGGAGGGCAGTAAATATTAACTGGAGTGAGGACTGGAACCTGGGTGCACTAACCGCCATTTAGAGAGTCATCCTTTCTCTTTCTTGCCCAATGAATATTTAAATTTTTATACAAAGTAGGACAACTCCAACAGGAGAAGTTGAGACCTTGTGGTTAGAGCATACACCTGAGGGTCAAGGCAGTTTAAATCACTGATTTTAATCATGATTTAAATAGTCAAGATGGAAACCTTGATTTAAATTTTTTTAATCTTGTTTTGCATTTGTATTTTTTATTTATTTTCCTAAAGAAATATTGATTTTTCATTAGTTGATAACCATTACAATATGTTCATTTGCAACTAAATATAGCCTACATACTAAATTTGATGCTGCTTTTTGCTAACTGGGAGGCTGCACTATGTCTATATATTCTCTTATGCAGCTATATAGCTTAACTTACATTTATTCAGATACTTAATTTTTTATGTTAAAAGATGGTGAGCAATGAATGCATTTCTTATTTACTAGACCAGATTAATTTTTTACTTCTAATTTTGTTTCAATGTCTAAAGAAATCCAAATTCCATTAAAATGCACAAAAACAGCATTTTAGACTTTTATTAAATAAAACTACTTTACATGCTAAGAAATTGTTTTTATCAAAACATGTTTGCATTTAAAAATAACTGATATATTAAACCAGGAAAGTATTATTTGTAATTAGTGATTTGAACTGATTGTTTCTGGTCGCTATGTCCTTCAAGATTTTAGAGCTAGGAGATCTCACCCTCTCACACCTACTTCGTAGATTGGAAGAAGGTAAGCTGTCCTGTTTTTTCAAGTCCTAACTGGTTTCTTAACTTTGAATGTACTAGTCATTGAACTGAACTAGTAGTTGAATAAATTGAAAAGAAGATATTCTTTCTGCAGCTGTAGAAGAGGCCGTTGCTGTCAAAAGCTAGTTTAACATTTCAACAAAGTCTGATTCCAGGTCCTTAGCTGGTGACTTTCACCCATTCAGAGACTTCCCCTTCTTTCAAACTTGACAGCAAACATGTTTTAATATTTATTTTGTTTTTGATTTAAATTATTTTAATACATGTAGGCCTTAACATAGATTTAACGTTAAATAGGGTTAAATTAAAAAAATCTATTTAAATTAAAAAAAAATCCAGCATTCTGTTTGTAATATCAGTTTTTATCCATCCTGCTCACCTGGGGAGCAGTGGGTTCAAGTTCCTGCTTTAGAGTGGGGATTCAAATCTTAGTCTCTCACATCCCCCAGCACAGGTGAGTGCTGCCTGGACTATGTGGTCTAAGGGGGCACCACCACCATTTCTTCCTTCTTCGGGGTTTTATGAATGGGGCCTAAGTTTCCTTGTGAATCTAGTTTAAAAAATTTGAAAGTTTCATTTTGAAAATCTTGAAATGGTTCATGTTGACATGAAAAAAATTCTTTGAAACAATTTGCCAAAATTGACACAAATTCACTAAATATTTTGGTCCTCCCAAATATGCATTTTTTGGAGATAGAAATTTAAACTGATTTTTTTTCCCAACTCTGATTACTAGTATAAAATATTTGTATTTTGGAGATGCATTGTTTTCTGGTAGTTAGAACTCTGCACTGGGACTAGGAGACCTGGGTTCTATCCTCAACTTTGCACTGGCCTCTGGATAACTGTGGACTCCTGACTTCACCTCTATGCCTCAGTTTCCCCATCTGCAGATGGGACAGTAATGCCTCCTTTGTAAAGCAAGTTGGGGTCTACTGATTAAAAGCACTTATATTATATATACTTAACAATTATATATATATATATATATATAAACTACTATATACATTTATGTATATGTTTTTGGGATCTAAGACCACAGTTCTTCAAACTGCTCCATACATTTTATTTACAGCAAGATAAAGAGACTTCTTCAAATGTATGGAGCATTTTTAGGACTGGGGCTAGGAAGATTTATTTTGTCCTTAAGAGATTATCTAAGACATGAGAATCATATCGTCTTAGTTTTTCATGCATAATTGAGCATGATTTGTGGGGGGGGAACCCCCAAGACCTCAGACTAGGCATTCAAAAATCTGGAATTGTTGTACTGAGTTAAATAATTCATCTCTGTCTTATCAGTACTCACCATCTAACTAGATGAAAAATAAAAAAAAAATCTTTAACTTCAGCATTATGATAAACCCACATGTTTTGGTTTGTGCTAAGACATAATTTTGATGGATAGAATCAAGTCCCTATAGCCAAAAGCTATAAAATGTGCACCAATGAGCTTCATGACATTACTTAAATTGTTGTTGTGGGTAAACTGCTGGTGTCCCCCTATTATTGCCATGGCTTTCTGACTTCCCATCCAGTGCATCACATGTAAGTAAGTGGGCAGGCCCCAGAGGTGTGGCAACAACTCGCACTTTGATTTTCAGAAATCAACTCTGCTCCCTTTAGTCAAACTGCTTATAACCGTCTGTACTTCAGGAAGTAAGAACTCATGATTGGTTTCATTGGGTGACCCATGAGTGGTCACAATTGTTTAAATAGCCCTTTATGTTTAAGATGCAATTTAATTGTAGTATAAAGAGTGCTGTTTTCAAAAACATAAAAATCCTGACATGAATACAAAGAAAGTGACTGCTGTTACATTCAGGAGTCGAGGATTGCAATGACTACTGGGTTTCTTTAGTTATACTGTCATTGGCCATGGAAGGCCACATCCTGCCAGCAAGCATTGAATTAAAAGTAGTGGAAGGAGAGAAATTCTATCTGATTTGAATTTGATCTTTATGGTGTAGGTATTTATTCAAATGAAATGGTCGGTATTTAGGTTAGAACCCTTCGTGCTACAGTATGTATTGATAGGTGAGCATAATGGCTTCATGATTTGAATTCACAATATATGTTTACAAGGTAGTGTTGTATCAAAGGTCTATGTTACTGTTGTCTAAGATTTGTATAATCCATTTTCTGTCGATGTGTATAATAGCTCAAAAGTAGAGGATTCGATCATTAATGCAATAGATCGTCAAAGGAATTTTGGGTAAATGCCTTAGTCTTCAAGAATTTTGGAGGCATAAATTCACATCTTCTGTAGAATGCTGAAATGAGGTTGAGTCTCCTAATGTCTGGTACAGCATGGGAGACAACCTTTTCCCCCCAAACCTTAACCCTCACGCAAGGGGAGGATGATGGAATCCCAAAGACTATCTGGGACCAGTACTGGATCAGGGGCAGATGGGAGTTCTTAAACAGGTGGAAATGATTAAGGATGTAGAGATGACCTGCATTGAATAAGTTATTGCTGGATATTTCACATATGAGTTACGTTAATAAAGTTGTGGCCTAATTAAACCACATCGCTTGCATCTTATCTGTCTTCTTGCATGTCTGGGACAAAGATCTGACAAACTTTTTTTTAATGGCATAAACTGTCTAAATACTTAAATCCATAAATATGTAGTGCAAAAGCTCCATATATTAATACTTTGATTTTTTTTGCTACTAAAAATACTTAAATCACCTATTTCTGAGAAAATTATTGTAAAATTATAGATTTAGTTAATGATCAAGCTTTCTTAGCATGCCCTTCTGCAGTGGTTTGAGATTGACCTGCTAAACCCAGGGTTGTGAGTTCAATCCTTGACGAGGCCATTTAGGGATCTGGGGCAAAAATCTGTCTGGGGATTGGTCCTCTTTTGAGCAGGGAGTTGGACTAGATGACGACCTGAGGTCCCTTCCAACCCTGATGTCATAACTATAAAGGGAAGGGAACAGCCCTCCTGTGTACAATACTATAAAATCCCTCCTGGCCAGACACACCAAAATCCTTTTATCTGTAAAGGGTTAAGAAGCTCAGGTAACCTGGCTGACACCTGACCCAAAGGACCAATAAGGGGACAAGATACTTTCAAATCTTGATGGGGGGAAGGCTTTTGTTTGTGTGCTCTTTGTTTTGGGGTTGGTCGCTCTTGGGACTAAGAGGGACCAGACATCAATCCATGCTCTCCAAATCTTTCTGAACCAGTCTCTCCTATTTCAAACTTGTAAGTAACAGCCAGGCAAGGCGTGTTAGTCTTATCTTTGTTTTCTCAACTTGTAAATGTTCCTTTTTGCTAAGAGGATTTACTTCTGTTTGCTGTAACTTTGAACCAAAGGCTAGAGGGGATTCCTCTGGGCTCTATGAATCTGATTACCCTGTAAAGTTATTTTCCATCCTGATTTTACAGAGATGATTTTTACCTTTCTTTCTTTAATTAAAAGCCTTCTTTTTAAGAACCTGATTGATTTTTCCTTGTTTTAAGATCCAAGGGGGTTGGATCTGCACTCACCAGGAAGTGGTGGGGGGAAAGGACAGGGAATGGTTAATTTCTCCTTGTTTTAAGATCCAGGGGTTTGGATCTGTGTTCACCAGGAACTTGGTGGAGAAATCTCTCAAGGCTGCTGGGAAGGAGATAGTCTGGGGGGAAGGTAGACAGAGTTTCCCAAATAACTCTTACAGGATTTGGGTGGTGGCAGTAAAACCAGATCTAAGCTGGTAATTAAGCTTAGAGGTTCTCATGCAGATCCCTACATCTGTACCCTAGAGTTCAGAGTGAGGAAGGAACCTTGACACCTGATATTCTACGATTCTATACAGAGGCATTTCAGAGACGAAACATAGAGTTAAAGAATAGTTTTTAACCCTGTTAAACTTCTACTGTGATCTTGTCAGATTACTTGCATTATCAGAAGAGGTTATGGTTGGTTTACTTCTCTTGTTGACTGTAGCAAACAAATAACATGGGTCTGCTAAATGCCTCTTTGTTCCCTAGGTTTGTGCCATCAGATGAAAAGAAAAAACAAGGCTGTCAGCGAGAAAATGAAACTTTAATACAGAGAAGGAAGGACCAGATGCAGCCTGGGGGCACAACAGTCAGCGTTACTGTACCTTATCGAGTGGTAGACCAGCCTCTGAAACTTATGCCACAAGATTGGTAAAGCAGAGCTGCTATTTTGAATTATTTCTTTACACATTTAGTTCTCTCTTTCAGAACAAGAACAGATCTTGAAATGAGCTAGTAAAATAACTCCAAGCTAATTGGTGCATAAAACATTAACAAATGTGTGTGGAAATGGCTGGATAGCAATTATATAGTAACTTGTTCCTTTCAGGTTGTGTTTATTAAAGGGGACTTTTTTAAAGAACAAACTGTCATCTTTCAATTATACAAACAATATTCCTGCCTTATTCCATGGTTGTTTTTTTTTGTTCAAAACCCTCCAGGAGTATGAAAGTAGCACTTGAATTGTTCAGGATCAGAGCTACTATATTACTTCATTCACTCAAACGTTGCATCTCTGAAAGAAAAATCCTTGTCTATAGCCAATCTTTCTGAATTTTATTTGGAAGGGAAAATGTTGGGGCCTTATATTTCTGACTGTAAATTTAAAAAAAAAAAAGAAGCTGGAAATAATTTGCATCACCTTTAAGCTAACATGCATAATGGTCAGAGACACTGACATACTCTTCAAGATAGAGCTCTGTGAAAGGGGAGATCCAGTCACGGGGCATCTTTTTGCAAATGTGTCATAGGTTGGTTTGTTTAACCTGCAGGCCCATTTGTGAGGGCCTGTAAAAAGATGAACAGTATCTGTCAGTACTTTTACACTCCAGGAGGGTTTGTAAAAAGACAACCCTTTAGTATTGATTAATCAGATAACCAATATTCTTGCTTTATCCTCCCATTTTAAGAATACTTAAGGCATGTACAAGACCTAGTGGTCTGTAACATTCAAAGCAGGATGTTAAAAGGAAATAAGATCTAATTCTCCAGATAATTAGGCATTCTCTGTGATGGGAGCAGCAGGCAAACAGAAAACAATAATAGCTGCCGAAGTACCAAAAGGCAGCTTGCATCTTCAGTAGACTGTAAACATTTTTGACAAAGGTAAAGCCATCTTTGTGATTGATTTTCCAGAGTGGAATCAGTGATAGGGAATTAATGTTAAAGTTTTTTTGTTTCAACAACTTCGTAACAGCTAATGTGAGAAATGTTTAAGTGTATAGCTGTGTGTTTTTATCATTTCAGAGATCTGATTATTTTTCTTCATTGGGGTTTTGAAATCCTTACAATAATGCAAATTTAGGAATTAGATTATGGGACTATTTATTTGTAATATGGTAGTGCTTAGCGACCCCAGCCCTATTGCTGTACAAATGTATAGCACAGAGACGATGCCTGTCTCAAAGAACTTGCTATTTGTGAATTTCATCTTCTGTATTAACAGTGAATAGATTTTTCTTAGACTACAGGTGGTAGCTATGTATATTCATAAAAAGTACACTTTGAAAATGTAGGTTAAATTGTTGCAGCTGTCTATCCTGTTGCAATGAACTTTTTGTATTAAAAGTTTAAAGTATGTGCCAAATAAGCATTTTTAAATTGCTACATCCCATTTAGTTTACAGTACAATTCATAGGGGATTATCTCTTAAATTCCAAAGCATTTTAAAAAAAAAATCCTAAACAGTAATCTCAAGAAATGAACAGGATTTACTTTTTGATAAATACAAAGTTTGAAATTGAGCTACATACAACAAAAAGCAGACATAAGCCCAGAAATATTACATACAAAAATAGTGTTAATGCTGAAGAGACATACCTGTGGAAAAAGCAGCTGTATTGGAAGCACAGCAGTGCTATAATGGTGACATTATAAATAGAAACTGCTAATGTACGATGCTGTCCTCACAGTAGTGTTGACAACAACCTGTGTCATATGAATAATAGAGATTTTTTTTTCCTTTTAGGGATTTACAGTGACTAAAAGCTCAAGTCCTTTAATGTGTGTGTCTCCTTCTCCTTTAATTATAGGGATCGTGTAGTCGCAGTGTTTGTGCAGGGTCCTGCTTGGCAGTTCAAAGGCTGGCCATGGCTATTGCCTGATGGATCACCTGTTGATATTTTCGCAAAAAGTAAGCTTCTACTTACAGATAAATGCTCTTACATGTTTTTATCATCAATGCATACCCACCAATAGTCCAGGTTTGGCTGGGACTGTTATGGGATTTGGATGTGGTAGGGAGCTAGTGTCTTGGCACCGTTGGCAAGTATGATTCTTGCTCTCTACAGCTCCCTCTCCTCCAGGAAATGAACTAGCACCCTGGCTTCTTCCATACACCTTCAAGAAAACAAGTTTTTCAGCGAGGTAGACTTCTTGAAGATGAGGGGGCTGTTGCTACAGAACAGTTGGATTCTATTCGATTTCTGGGAGACCCTTTAATGCCTCAAACATCTCTGATTTCCCTTTACCCCCAGAAACACTGATAACATATGTTAAATAAGTCTGAGCTCTGAATCTTCCTTGAGAAGGTGGTCTGCTGTTACAGAACTGCTCCTCCTCTATCCTTCAGCCAGGCAGGGACCATCAGACAACTTCTCTCTTCATTTACTCCAAGACAGCCCAACAACTATATCCCTCCACCGCAACCCAGCAACTCCCAGAAATCTTGCTGCTTCATGAAGTTCACAGTACTCACCAGTTGTTTCTGAAATAGCAAGTGCACAAGTTTGCATTTTCTCTGTTCTCACAAACATCCTAAAATATAGAGTATTACAGGGTTACAATCAGCTCCCCTCTCTCTTGTCATGGATAGGTTACGTCAGTTTGTATTTTGCTATGCATGGCATTTGTATAAAATAAGATGTCTTCCTAAAACTTTAACCTCTGACATAGGTAAAGCTACTTCTCAGGTACAAGCTAGATGAAAGGCAGTTAGTGTGCTGATATTTGATAATGACATGCAGGCCCTGGATTTAGACTCCTGTGCAGCCAGGAATTTGCCTAGTGTGCCTTGAGGCCAGTGCTGTTTGCTTACATGGGCAAGCACAAACTGATGCTTACTTTTCTGACTGCAACATGTGGAGCGACATCTAAGGAAACTCCAGGCCTTTACTGCTTCTGATCTGTACTCCCATTTCATGTGCTGCTGTTGCAAGTGGATTGAGTGATTTAAATCTGCAGTGGAAAACCGAAATCAGTTTTAATCAACTTTTTCATTTGTACTTCACTTATTTTCTACAAAAAGGTGCATTCTCATTGGCTGATATAATTGTTAAAACATATTGATTTACTACTAAAAACAGCCTTTACACTAGATTTGGTACATCATCTTGGTACCTATGTGGGAACACTATAACTATATGCTTTAATTTAAGCAGTTGGATAGTCTAATATTTTCAGATGCTTATTAACTGTATGTTTTTAGTATGTTAGAAAGTGGTGAATGATACATAGATTATTTATGGGATAATTAACTTTTTGCTCATAATTTGTGTCAAGTTGCATTGGAATGGTAGCTGGAATTTAATTAAACACACAAAACAGCATACCGTATATATTTGTTAATAAGCCGAATGTTTTTGGTAAAAAAATGACGCATCAAAAAGTGGGCGTCGGCTTATAAACAGATATACGCCAAAATTGGTTGATTTTAAACTCTATGGAATCATCGAATTGAATATCTAATACATTATTGTTTTGTTTACCTGGAGCATTCGCAGGCACGGAGCCCCTCAGCTCCCTGTGGCCACGGTTTGCCATTCCCAGCTAATGGGAGCTGCAGGAAGTGGCGCCACTTCCCGCAGCTCCCATTGGATGGAACGGCAAACTGTGGACACTGGGAGCTTAGGGGGCTCTGTGCCTGTGAATGCTCCAGGTAAACAAAACGTCCAGGCCCACCAGAGGCTTACCCTAACGGGCCAGGAGCCAACTTTTGCCAACCCCAACCATCTTGGGGGGGTCGGCTTATAAATGAACGAGCTAATGAACGAGTATATACGGTACTTATTTTTTATTTAAATATTTTAAGAGATTATAAGTTTAGGCCTTAAGGTACTTTGTATTTAATTCATATTTTAAACAGGTTTATTTTTAAAAAGAAAAGCTTACTATAATTTAAACAACAATTAAAAAATCATTGATTTATATCTACCCGGTGGTGGTGTTGCAGCCTTCAGGCTGAGAATCCTCTTCCTCTTCATCCCCAAACACACACATACTCTTGCCCTGTGTTTTCTGAGCTATAGTTAAAAATCCCTAGGTCCTGCTACCAGTGCCCTAGTCGAGGCAAGAAGAGAGTAATGAGTTTGTGGAAGAGAAATGAGGGAGAGGATGCTAGTTGTGAAAAAGAAGCAAGACTGAGGGAGAGGAATGAGAGCTGAGAACATGGAGAAGGGCACTCAGTATGGAGAAAAAAAGGCCTGAAAGTGAGAAAAGGGACAAGTTAACAGTAGGCACTGAAAATGAAAGAGGAAAAGGGATAACACAGTAAGCTATGCTAGAAAAATGTCCCTGCCCTGAAGAGTTTAGTCTGAAGGCACAAACTAAGAAGGGGTTGTGAGAGTTACAACATATAGTATGTTGTCTGTCTAAGAGACATACATGTGTTCAAGTTGAAAGGGGAATGTGATTACTTTTCTCCCTGGCTCATAAAAGTACTCCAGAAAAGCAAACTTTTTTTTAACCTTAGAAATGCACCAGATTGTGTCACATGCTAGATATTTCAAAAATATTTTCCTAAAAAAAAAAAGTATCTCTAGATCTTCCTACAAGAGCTTTATTCCATCTTCCAAACAAACTATTTAGTATTTTCTGGGCTATTCAAAAGAGCGAGTGCTGGCTGGTACTACCTGCCACTCTGGCTCCATTTATCATTTTGCCCCCATACAATCTCTTTAATAGCCTAACTAAATATGATCAGCAGCTTCTGCACCAGTCCATTATCAAACCTGTAATCTGCCAGCATTTATAGAAGCTAAAAGCTTTCAGAGGCAACCTGGCCCATTTCCAGAATTATGATTAACAGAGATTTAAAGCTGGTTACTGTAGATTAAAATTTTGGAAAATAAGAAGTTGATTGCCGTAAAATCTAAGCAAATAGATCTAAATCCATCTAGTAAATCATGGATTAGACTCTACCCAGATCACATCAAACTAGTTTTACTGTCTCAGTCACTTTATGCTGGTTAAAATCCTGTAAAGTTTCATGAATGGAGCTTAAAATATTACTCTTCTTATCCATTGTTTTCTTTTCAATCTACAGCTTTTGGCCCTTCTTGTGAAACTGTTTTGACTCTATTTTTGGACTGACACTCATATAAAAATAACAGTTTTCTTACCTGTATACTCTTTACATCCATAAATGGGCATATCAAATGAAAAGTTGAATATTTTGCCATTTCAATCTACATAAATATTTTATTTGAATGCCATTGTAAAGGTCTTCCTTCTATAACATGTTAATGTGCTTCTGTTGAACCCGAAGGCCAGTTTTAGTGGGTTGACTTTTGTTCAATTATCTTTAACCTAAACTCAGAGGTTCTGTTTAACATTCAGAGATTTTCTTTGTAAATGCATAGTCTTGGTATGCAGTTATCTATTCTTTATCTGCTTATTGTGAAAGGCTTGGCATCATTTGATATGAAAAAACTAGCTTTATTCATTCTTAGTCTTCATTCAGGAGGTTTGAAGTTGACTTGATAGTCTAGTACATAAGATGATTTATTTATTGAAGCAACTTCTTAATTGTCTAATGTAAAGAAATGAGAACTTTTGTACAAAAAAGGCAACCTGAGGCCCTTATTTTGTGCATATGTTAGTGTTGTAAGTTTACATTTTTCATGCACGTAGGTACATCTTGCTATAGAATGACCCATGGATATAGGAGGGCAATGACTAGCCCAGTTTGGTTAAAGATTTGGGTGGGAAGGAAAGATGAAGGGCTGGTGTACTGAACAAGAAAACTGCAAGTGAAGACCTGGCTAGAGTTATATAAAATAATTACATAGAGAAGTCTGGTCAGATGTTCCTTTTTCTTCTCCTATACTACAAAAATGAAAATCAACTCAGAAGGCTGTAAGCTTAATAAAATAGATTGAAATAAGCTTCAATGCACATAATTAGTCTGTGGAACTACCTACTGCAGGATATTAAGGCAAGTATTGTAGCCTAGGCATTTGAGATTGAAGATTTGAACCGAGTAGCATTACAGTTAAACCTTGTAATTTTATCCTGGACCTAAGTATCAGAGGGATAGCCGTGTTAGTCTGTATCCACAAAAACAATGCGAAGTCCGGTGGCATCTTAAAGACTAACAGATTTATTTGGGCATAAGCTTTCATGGGTAAAAAATCCACTTCTTCAGATGCATGCAGAAAAGGCAGCTGGGTTTGTTACAGGGATTGGTTCCTAGGTTAGTGTTTCTGTGGTGTGCTGTGTAGTTGCTGCTGAGTAATTGCTTCAGGTTGGGGGGTTATCTGTAAGCGAGGATTGGCCTGCCTCCCAAGGCCTGTGATAGCAAATCATTGATGATGCACTGGAGAGGTTTTAGCTGGGGGCTGTACGTGATGGCCAGTGGTGTTCTGTTATTTTCCTTGTTGGGCCTGTTCTATAGCAGGTGACTTCTGAGTACCTGTCTCGCTCTGTCAGTCTGTTTCCTCACTTCCCCAGGTGGGTATTGTAGTTTTAAGAATGTTTTATAGAGATCTTGTAGGTCTTTGTCTCTGTCTGAGGGATTAGAGCAAATGCGGTTGTATCTTAGCCCTTGGCTGTAGACAATGGATCATGTGATGTGTCCTGGATGGAAGTTGGAGGCATGTAGGTAAGTATAGCAGTCAGTAGGTTTCCGGTATAGGGTGGTGTTTATGTGACCATCACTTATTTGCACTGTAGTGTTCAGGAAGTGGATCTCTTGTGTTGTATGCACTGGTCCAGGCTGAGGTTGATGTTGGTGTGGAAATTGTTGAAATCCAGATGGAATTCTTCAAGGGCCTCCTTCCCGTGGGTCCATATGATGATGATGTCATCAATGTAGCGTAAGTAGAGGGGACAAGAGCTGAGGAAACATTGTTTTAAGTCAGCCATAAAAATGTTGGCATACTGTGGGGCCCTGTGGGTATCCATAGCAGTGCCGCTGACAAGAAGGTATAAGTTGTCCCCAAATCTGAAATGTTGTGGGTGAGAATAAAGTCACGAATCTCAGCCAACCAGGTGTGCTGTGGCCTCATCAGGGATACTGTTTCTGACAGCTTGTAGTCCAGGCTCGTGTGGAATATCAGTATAAAGAGCTTCTACATCCATGGTGGCCAGGATGGTGTTTTCAGGAAGATCACCAATGCATTGGAAGTCGGTGGTGTCTCGAAGATGGCTTGGAGTGATGGTAGCCTACAGTCTGAGGAGAGAGTCCAAATAGCCAGATAATCCTGCTGTAAGAGTGCCAATGCCTGAGATGATGGGGCATCCAGGATTTCCAGGTTTATGGCTCTTGGGTAGCAGATAGAATATCCCTGGTCACAGTTCTAGGGGTGTAGATTTGTTCCCATGCTGTAGCAAGGAGTTTCTTGAGCAGATGGTGTAGTTTCTTTTGGTACTCCTCAGTGGGATCGGAGGATAGTGGCCTGTAGAATGTGGCAACTACCACCACACCACAGAAACATTAAGAGAGGAACCAATCCCTGTAACACACTCCGTTGCCTTCTCTGTCCCCATATCTACTCTAGTGACACCATCATAGGACCCAGCTGCATCAGCCACAACATCAGGGGCTAATTCACCTGCACATCTACCAATGTGATATATGCCATCATGTGCCAGCAATGTCCCTCTGCCATGTACATTGGCCAAACCGGATAGTCTCTACATAAAAGGATAAATGGACCCAAATCAGACATCAGGAATGGTAACACACAAAAACCAGTAGGGGAACACACCTGGACATTCAATAACAGATTTAAAAGTAGCCATCCTTCAACAAAAAAAATTCAAAAACAGACTTCAGAGAAACTGCAGAGCTACAATTCATTTGCAAACTTAACAGCATTAATTTGGGCTTCAATAGGGACTGGGAGTGGCTGGCTCACTACAAAAACAATTTTCCCTCTCTTGGTATTGACACCTCCTCATCAGTTATTGGGAGTGGACCACATCCACCCTGACTGAATTGGCCTTGTCAACACTGGTTCTCCACTTGTAAGGTAACTCCCTTCTCTTCATGTGCTAATATATATTTATGCCTGTATCTGTAATTTTCACCCCATGCATCTGAGGAAGTGTTTTTTTTTACCTACAGAAGCTCCTGCCCAAATAAATATGATAGTCTTTAAGGTGTCACCGTCCTCCTCATTATCCTGGACCTAGGTTATCAGTTCTCATGTCTGAGAAATCTCCCCTCTCTGTTCCTGTATTACACAGTTACATGTATGGTGGAAGGCAAGGGCTGATGCTTTTTTTTATAGAGGCCAATATTCTGTACTGTTGGCAACAGGGTAATAGACTAAATGGACCACTGATCCAGTATAGCATACGAAGTTCATATGGTCTCAGCTCCTTCTGAATCACAACCTTTTTATTTTAGTAGTAATTTCAAATAAGAAATCAAATGCTATAAAAGCCTCTTGAAAAAACAACTGTGAACTGGAAGCACACTGTGATTCTAAACTGTTAGTTTTGACTTTTTCTATTTGTTGACTATAGTTATACTGTATCTAAGTGACAGTGTTACTGAGGCCTGGTCTACACTAGGACTTTAATTCGAATTTAGCAGCGTTAATTCGAATTAACCGTGCACCCGTCCACACCAAGAAGCCATTTAGTTCGACCTAGAGGGCTCTTTAGTTCGAATTCGGTACTCCACCCCGACGAGGGGAGTAGCGCTAAATTCGACATGGCTATGTCGAATTAGGCTAGGTGTGGATGCAAATCGAACTTACTAGCTCCGGGAGCTATCCCACAGTGCACCACTCTGTTGACGCTCTGGACAGCAGTCCAAGCTTGGATTCTCTGACCAGCCACACAGGAAACGACCCAGGAAAATTTGATTTCCTTTTCCTGTCTGGGCACTTTGAATCTCATGTCCTGGTTGGACATCGGGGCGAGCTCAGCAGCACTTGCAACGATGCAGAGCTCTTCAGCAGAGGAGTCCATGCAATCCCAGAATAGAAAGAGGTCCCCAGCATGGACAGACCGTGAAGTCCTGGATCTGATCGCTGTGTGGGGCGATGAGTCTGTGCTTTCGGAGCTGCGATCCAACAAACGGAATGCAAAGACCTACGAGAAGGTCTCCAAAGCCATGGCACTCAGAGGATACAGCCGGGATACAACGCAGTGCCGCGTGAAAATCAAGGACCTGAGACAAGGCTACCAAAAAGTCAGAGCGGCAAACGGACGCTCCGGAGCACAGCCCCAGACCTGCCGCTTCTATGAGGCACTGCATGCCATTCTAGGTGGGTCTGCCACCACTGCCCCACCAGTGACCGTGGACTCTGAGTATGGGATAGTGTCGAGGGGCAGTTCCTCGGCGATGTTCGCCGATGGGGAAGATGAGGAAGGGTTTGTGGAGGACGACGCAGGCGACAGCGCTTACAATACCGCTTTCCCCGACAGCCAGGATCTCTTCATCACCCTCACAGAGATCCCCTACCAACCCTCCCCGGCCGTTAACCCGGACTCAGAATCAGGGGAAGGATCAGTCGGTAAGTGCTATAAACATGGAAACATTTATTTTTTTAAAAACAGGAATAAAAAATATGTAAAAACTATATAAAACCTTTTGCTTAAAAAACTATATAAAGAGAAGGTCCACACAGATAGGGATGGAACAGAAATCCTCCTGGGACAGTTCCACGAAGCTCTCGGAGAGCAGCTCGAAAAGTCTCCGCAGGAGGTTCCTGGGGAGAGGTGCCTTATTTGGTGCTCCGTGGAAGCACACTCTTCTGCGCCAGGCCATCCTAATGTACAGCGGAATCATTGCCTCCACCAGCATTGCAGCGTACGGTCCTGGTCTGTGCAGGGATTCGAGCAGCATCCGCTCTCTCTCTCTCCGAGTGACCCGCCCCAGGCTAATCTCGTTCGGCGACTGCTGCATCTAATTAGGGCAATTAGTGTACTGTTACTATTGTGAATGCTTGACTTTTACTTTGCATAGCAATGACCTTCGCTTAACAGCCACGTGTTGGAGGCCACAGAGGAAAAGCATACAGTGATCTTTCCCGTGCACAGCCGCGAGGGGCTGGAACAGAGTCAGACTTTATGCTTTCCAGATTGCCTTCAGCGGGAGGGCACAGCTATCCATTAACTGTTAAGCAGCCTATAGTGTAGTGCTTACCAGGCCTGGCTGCTACACGGATTCAGCTGTACCGCCCCGCTTGTCCGATCTCCTGTGCAAGACCGCAGCCAATGAAAGCGTATTCCGAAATCTCGAACTTGTCCTGAGAGCTCGTGAGACTAGGTGCCCTGTATGGTCTTGTTCACAGAAACTGACTAGACTGTGTTCAGTGTTCGCAAACATGTATATTTTCAAGGAAATCACTTCCTTTTTCCCATCACACAGCTGCGGCTCTTTCACGAACTGCCCCGGCATCCCCCTCACAGAGGCTGGCGCAGATTAGGCGGCGAAAGAAAAAGACTAGGGACGACATGTTCTCGGAACTGATGGCTTGCTCCAGAGCCGAGGCGGCCGAGCAGAGACAGTGGAGGGAGACCCTATGTCAGCACCAGCGCTCACACAGCGAACGGGAGGACAGGTGGCGGCAGGAAGACCAGCAGGCGACTCAAACGCTGCTTGGGCTAATGAGGGAGCAAACGGACACGCTCCGGCGCCTTGTAGATGTTCTGCAGGACCGCAGGCAGGAGCAGAGAGCCCCCCTGAACTGTATCTGCAACCGCCTTCCCCCGCCACAAAGTCCTGTCCCCCCCCCCCTCACTCAAAATCACAAGAAGGAGGGGCGCTAGGGGCCGTGAAAACTGTCACTCCACCCCAGCAGAGCGCTCATGTACCAAACAGCTCTCATTCCCTAAAGTGTGAGAAGTGCTTCCCTTCCTGGATCACCCAGTCCCAAATCCAAGTTTCATCCCCCCACTGTGTAGCTGAGTATTAAAAGTAGTTTGTTGTTATTCACTGTTTCCGTCACGTTTTCCTTGTCAGAAGACTTTGTGTGAAGGGGGGGGAGGGGTTTTTTAATTGCATAGGACAGCCTCCATTACCAGGGTACAGACTTGGGGGCAGGATCAACAGCAGGACACACACAGACTGCAGTCACTAGGCACTAGGGTCATTCTGGGAGGTGAATGCTGCCCCGGGTCAGTCTGTGAGGTGTATGCTGCCCCAGGGTCCTAGCGCCTGACATCCACAAATGGCAAGGCAGGCTGCCCTTACCATGCCCTTCCCCCCTAGCCACGAGCCTCTCCGATGCCCTGAGCCCCAGCAAGAGCCCTCATCCACGGACACATACCCTTCCCACACACCCCTCACCCCTTCCTACGCCCCAACCCCCAGTCCAGAGCCTGCATCCAAACTCCGTCCCAAAGACAGCACCCCTCACCCCTTCCTGCAAACCCACCCCTTCCTGCACACCCACCTGCAACCGTCCTCCCCCCAGAGACCGCTGTAGGAGCAGGAGCCTGTCATTCCTCTAGTGTAGAAGCGGTCTGGACATCAGTGCACACCGTACCCACCACAGTCCGCGTCCATGTTTCAACCCTTGAACAGGAATTCATAATTAAGGAAAACTTTATTAATAATCAGTGTTCCATTAAAGTTATTTTAAAACGTGTGTTGGAAGGGGGGAAACCTGGAGAACGGGGTATGTAACCGCAGATCGAAGTCAACAGTCACTGAAACAGGCTCAGGTTCAGCTTCTCTGTAAATCAACTGGAGAGTCATAGGTTACCCTGCTCTCCGAGGAACCTATCTTTCAAAGCCTCCCGGATGCACAGCGCTTCCCGCTGGGATCTTCTATCGGCACAGCTGTCTGGCTGAGCGTAATCAGCAGCCAGGCGATTGGCCTCAACCTCCCATCCAGCCATAAAGGTCTCGCCCTTGCTCTCACAGAGATTGTGGAGCACACAGCAAGCAGCAATAACAACGGGGGTATTTTTTTCGCTGAGGTCCGAGCGAGTCAGTAAAAGCTCCGCCATCTCCCCTTGAGACGTCCGAAAGCACACTCCACCACCATTCTGCACTTGCTCAGCCGGTAGTTGAAGAGTTCCTTCTCACTGTCCAAGGCACCTGTATAGGGCTTCATGAGCCAGGGCATTAGCAGGTAGGCTGCGTCCCCGAGGATCACTGTAGGCATCTGCACATCCCCAACCGTTATTTTGTGGTCTGGGAAGAAACTACCTGCCTGGAGGCGTTTAAACAGACCAGAGTTCCTGAACACACGCGCGTCATGAACCTTGCCCGGCCACCCCACGTAGATGTTGGTAAAACGTCCCCTATGGTCCACCAGTCCTTGCAGCACCATAGAAAAGTAGCCCTTTCGGTTAATGTACTCGCTGGCCTGGTGGGCCGGTCCCAGGATAGGGATGTGAGTCCCATCTATAGCCCCACCGCAGTTTGGGAATCCCATCGCGCCGAAGCCATCTATGACAACCTGGACGTTTCCCAGGGTCACTACCTTTGAGAGCAGTTGCTCAACGATTGCGTGGGCTACTTGAATCACAGCAAGCCCTACGGTAGATTTGCCCACGCCAAAGTGGTTCGCTACTGACCGGTAGCTGTGTGGCGTTGCAAGTTTCCATAGGGCTATGGCCACTCGCTTCTGCACAGTCAGGGCTGCTCGCATCCGGGTGTCCTGGCGCTTCAGGGCAGGGGCCAGCAAGTCACAGAGTTCAAGGAAAGTGCCCTTACGCATCCTGAAGTTCCGCAGCCACTGTGATTCATCCCAGACCTGCAGCACTATGCGGTCCCACCAGTCCGTGCTTGTTTCCCGGGCCCAGAATCGCCGTTCCACACCATGAACTTGACCCATTGCCACCATGATCTCCACTGCGCGGCGTACCCTGCTTTGTGAGAGGTCTGCGCCACTCTGTGACTTCCTGTCCTCACCGCGCTGACGGAGCCTCCTCGCCCGATTTCTCAGCAGCTGACTGTGGAAGAGGTGGACGATAAGGTGCGAGGAGTTGACAACGGCCATAAGTGCAGCGATGATCGCAGCGGGCTCCATGCTCGCAGTGCTGTGGCGTCCGAGCTGTAACCGACCAGAGAAGGGTGCGAACAGATTTCCCGCCGGCGCTTTCACGGAGAGAGGGCGGGAGTGACGGTTCAATGATGACAGTTACCCAAAACCACCCTCGACACATTTTTCCCCCCAGCATGCATTGGGGGGAAATCCCAGGATTCCAATGGGCAGCGGGGAGTGCGGGAACTGTGGGATAGCTTCCCACAATGCACCGCTTCCAAAGTCGACACTGGCCCCGTTACTGTGGACTCACACAGTCGAACTAGTGTATTTAGTGTGGATACACAACTTCGACTTCATAAGGTCGATTCCACAAATTCGAATTAAGTTGATTCGAAATAGTCTTGTAGTGTAGACGTACCCTTAGTTGCTGCCATATCAAAGTAAGCAAGGAGTTTATGAAAACCATGTGTCTGTCTATTCACTCACCTAACCCCCAGTTAAATTCATTCCCTACTGGGTTGGAATGCCGCATTTGTTAAACACCAAAGCAAAGTTTCAGACCATTTAGGACAGGAAATGCATCAGAATACCTTACCAAGTTGAAGTTGTAGGGGTAATTTTAAGTATTAAAGACTGGCTGTAATATCTAAATTGGAATTTGGCCAAGAGAGACAGGTAACTTTCCTACTGTTGCAAAATAATACCATGGAATGTGGTATATATATAAAAAATATTGTATTATTTTGCAATAGAGAGAGAGAGTGTGTGTGTGTGTGGTCAGTTCTTAGTGTTATTTAATCTCCAAGAGACAGCACTTCCAATAGCACAGTGTCTCTTAATGTCATGTTGGTGCATTAGCCAAGTACCAACTCAGAGGTAAGTATCAGCTACTGAATCATTAAAAACACTTCCTGCAGCACCTTAGGATTACCTTGAAGTTCTGTCATAATACTGATTGGGACTGACCTAAAATAATTTGAGATCTGATGATATCACAGCATAAGATACCATTTATACAAATGAATATGTAAACAGTGAATATTATCTTGCTACAGAGCTCAAAGTATGTTTAGCATTATGAAGGTAAATTTGTCTTGGTTGGGAAGCAGCCTCATCAGTTTTAACTCATTTCTTTTGCAGATGTAGCGTGTGTATCAGAATTGAGACTCATGAATGCATTATTGAAAATCACTCGAGCAGCATTCTCAGTTCACGAGGAGCCAAGAGCCATCCACAGGAGTACTGATATTGAGCAGGGTAGCACTATTCAGATCAGTGGCTACCCACAACCACAGCAGTGTGAGAGCAGTACTCTTCTTTGACAGGATGGGGCAGTAGCTATAGTCCAGAATAAAAGCTCTGGTGGTCACTACTTGTGCATCAATTTTACAAAGTGTTGTAATGAGTCCAAGAGTCTCAGCTCTGATAAACGCTGCATTATGTCCTCAGTAGACACCAGTAATAAGAAGTGAAGCAAGCCTGGAGAGAAGGCAACAGCCTGGAGTGGGAGGCAGAATCCTACTGTATATTTGTGTGGTATTTGAAGTTAAAAACTCAACCTCAAATGTACACACTAAGACAGAGCAGTTGTAATAAGGGGAGTAAAAGGAGGAGGATTCTGCTTCTGGGAGGGAAATGTTTTCTGAGCCCCACATTGTGAACACAGAACATAACAAGAATCCTACTGCTGTATCTGGTATAATTGTGATCTGCATTCTTGTTGTAAGTAATTCTAGCAGGCTACTGAATAAAGCAATGCTGTGTTTTCCTTTCTTTAAATTATTTTATTGACCTCTATAGTGTTCAGAAAATTAATGCTTTTGTACTGAGTCAAAATAATAACTTTCATGTAGGCTAATAATTTGCTGTGCAGAGGACTGTTTATGCATAAAAAGTTAAATTTATGCAAAGTAAATGTCCCCCTAGTAGTTCACTTTCAAGCAACTCAGGTTGCTGCATAGACAGCCCTTAAATGATCAAGATGGCTTCAAAAGGTTTAAATTTACTGATTTTCATCTTGGGACAACTCAGAAATGGCTAAATAGAATGTCAGCTCCCCACCCCCACTCCACCCCACCCAAAAATTGCATTTGACTTGAATTCAGCTCAACAAGCTATTTTTCCAAGAATCTCTATGCATTAAAAATAGGGACTGCCACTTCACTCATAATCATAGCATTGCTACTATGATATATGCCAGGATGGCCAACCTGTGGCTCTGGAGCCACATGCGCCTCTTCAGAAGTTAATATGCGGCTCCTTGTATAGGCACCAACTCCAGGGCTGGAGCTACAGGCGCCAACTTTCCAGTGTGCCAGGGGATGCTCGCTGCTCAACCCCTGGCTCTGCCACAGGGCCTACTTCCACTCCACTCCTTCCCGCCCCCTCCCTTGAGCCTGCTGTGCCCTCGCTCCTTCCCCTCCCCCCCAGAGCCTCCTGCATGCCATGAAACAGCTGATCAGGAGGTGCATGGAGGGAGGGGGAAGCAGTGATCAGCAGGGCTGCTGGTGGGTGGGAGGAACTGGGAGCGGGGGGGGAGCTAATGGGGGGGCTGCTGACTTATTACTGTGGCTCTTTGGCAATGTACATTGGTAAATTCTGGCTCCTCAGGCTCAGGTTGGCCACCCCTGATGTATACTGAGAGAGTTGGGTCATGGGTCCCCTATGTAGACATGGCTGTGTGCCCTTAATTACATTTTCTAGTGTTCATTAACTGTGAAGAATTTTTTGTTTTGTCCAATGAGGATGATTGTAATCTAACTATTGCTCCCTCGTGTCCTGTAGTTAAAGCTTTCCATCTCAAGTATGATGAAGTACGTCTAGATCCAAATGTACAGAAATGGGATGTAACAGTATTAGAATTAAGCTATCACAAACGGCACTTGGACAGACCAGTATTCCTACGTTTCTGGGAAACTTTGGACAGGTAAATATGCTGAAAACTTTTACTATGATTTTTTTGTGGGGAGGGAGAATAAGGTGTCAAGGAAATTGTGTATCTTAGAAAGATCCAAGCAATAGCTTGGAGACAAAATATTGCTTGCTATTCATGATTATGACACTGCAAAGCCACCTTAAATTTCCAAAAAAGTACAGATAGACCTAAGGGGAATAACCAGTCTTCTTGGAATGAAAAGTGTCAGTTTAATTAAAAAAAGTGTGACGGTAAAACTGCTGCTAAACCATCTATTAATACTAAGGCCTGGTCTACACTAAGGGGGGGGGGGGGTCGAACTAAGGTACGCAAGTTCAGCTACGCGAATAGCGTAGCTGAACTCGAACTACCTTAGTTCGAAGTACTCACCCGTCCAGACGCCGCGGGATCGAAGTCCGCGGCTCCCCCGTCGACTCCGCCACCGCCGTTCGCGGTGGTGGAGTTCCGGAGTCGACGGGAGCGCGTTCGGAGTTCGATATATCGCGTCTAGATTAGACGCGATATATCGAACTCCGAGAAGTCAAACGCTAGCCGCCGACCCGGACGGTAAGTATAGACATACCCTAAGTCCATACCTACAGTTTTTTTTCATAATGTAGAGAAGGAGCTTGAGGAACAAGTGTTATGAACCATTTCCCATGTAGCAGTTCAATAAACGTTAAGAAAACAGATGAGCCTATTGTATCAATGTGTAAATATTGTGATTGTTTAACAGCAAAATATATAAACAATTAAGGCTGGGATTTTCAAAACTGCCTAAGGCACCTAAATCCCATTGAAGTTAGAATTCCTTCAGGCTTCTCTGACAATCCCAGTGAAATCACTCATTTCCAAACTTCTTTGTTCTTTTATCTCCCCATCAACGTCTTCCACAAATAACTGCACAAATGTTTCTAAAGGCTTCCCAGAGATGACTGATCAAAATGAACTTTAGATTCCTTTTCTTATAGTCTTATAATTTCAGATGTAATTTCATGTCTTCAGTAATTTCAAGTCTTCATCTCACATGACATTCTCATAAGCAAATTACAGAAATGTCGTCCAGATGAAATTACTATAAGGTGCGTACAAAACTATTTGAAAGACTGTACTCAGAGTATTTCCAAAAGCACCTTGGCCAGAGCAATGAGTTCCACCACCTCGCACTCGGGGAATACGAGCAACAGCTCTTCCAGTACCCCAAGATTCAGCACTGGTCTGATGTCCTGCAAGTTCTTCGAGTGATTGCTCATGTGCATTCCACAATAGGTGTGCACGCTCGCCACGTGCACTGGTGCCGGAAGTTTTTCCCCTAGCAGTACCCATAGGGGAGTGCCCCTAGCAGCCCCTGGAGTGGCAGCACCATGGCATGGTATAAGGGGCACTGTGTGTGGAGAGTGGACTAGTTGATACAGCTTAGGGAAAGGAGCAGAAGGAGACTCCACCGATTGGAAGGCAGGAGATATACTGTCCTAGGGATGGGGGTTCCACAACCACGGCTCCCAAGAGGGAGGCGGCAGGTGGTGGTGGTTGGGGACTCCCTCCTCAGGGGGACTGAGTCATCTATCTGCTGCCCGACTGAGAAAACCAAGAGGTCTGCTGCTCGCCAGGAGCTAGGATTCACGATGTGATGGAGAGACTGGGAGACTCATCAAGCCCTCAGATCACTACCCCTTCTTGCTTCTCCACATGGGCACCAATGATACTGCCAAGAATGACTTTGAGCAGATCACTGCAGACTACGTGGCTCTGGGAAAAAGGATAAAGGATTTTGAGGCGCAAGTGGTGTTCTCGTCCATCCTCCCTGTGCAGGGAAAAGGCCTGGGTAGAGACCGTTGAATTGTGGAAGTCAACGAATGGCTATGCAGGTGGTGTCGGAGAGAACGCTTTGGATTCTTCGACCATGGGATGCTGTTCCAAGAAGGAGGAGTGCTAGGCAGAGACGGGCTCCACCTAACGAAGAGAGGGAAGCAGGCTGGCTGGCTAACCTAGTGAGGAGGGCTTTAAACTAGGTTCACCGGGGGAAGGAGACCAAAGCCCTGAGGTAAGTGGGGAAATGGGATACTGGGAGGAAGCACGAGCAGGAGAGTGCAAGAGGGGAGGACTCCTGTCTCAGACTGAGAAAGCGGGACAATCAGCGAGTTATCTTAAGTGCCTATACACAAATGCAAGAAGCCTGGGAAACAAGCAGGGAGAATTGGAAGTCCTGGCACAGTCAAGGAACTATGATGTGATTGGAATAACAGAGACTTGGTGGGATACTGTCATGGATGGATATAAACTGTCAGGAAGGACAGGGAGGGCAGAAAAGGTGGGGGAGTTGCATTGTATGTAAGAGAGGAGTATGACTGCTGAGAGCTCCAGTATGAAACTGCAGAAAAACCTGAGAGTCTCTGGATTAAGTGTGAGCAACAAGGGTGATGTCGTGGTGGGAGTCTGCTATAAACCACCAGAC
Organism: Mauremys mutica; assembly: GCF_020497125.1. Lineage (NCBI taxonomy): Eukaryota > Metazoa > Chordata > Testudines > Geoemydidae > Mauremys > Mauremys mutica. The sequence continues at coordinate 48,294,579 of NC_059079.1, read as the reverse complement.
CAGGGGGATCAGGTGGACAAGGCTTTCTTCCAGCAACTAACAGAAGTTAGTAGATCACAGGCCCTGGTTCTCATGGGAGACTTTTTAATCACTCTGATATCTGCTGGGAGAGCAATACAGTGGTGCACAGACAATCCAGGAAGTTTTTGGAAAGTGTAGGGGACAATTTCCTGGTGCAAGTGCTGGAGGAACCAACTAGGGGCAGAGCTCTTCTTGACCTGCTGCTCATAAACCAGGAAGAATTAGTAGGGAAAGCAGAAGTGGATGGGAACCTGGGAGGCAGTGATCATGAGATGGTCGAGTTCAGGATCCTGACAGAAGGAAGAAAGGAGAGCAGCAGAATATGGACCCTGGACTTCAGAAAAGCAGACTTCGACTCCCTCAGGGAACTGATGGCAGGATCCCCTGGGACAATAACATGAGGGGGAAAGGAGTCCAGGAGAGCTGGCTGTATTTTAAAGAATCCTTATTGAGGTTGCAGGAAAAAAACATCCCGATGTGTAGAAAGAATAGTGAATACGGCAGGTGACCAGTTTGGCTTAACAGTGAAATCCTTGCTGATCTTAAACACAAAAAAGAAGACTACAAGAAGTGGAAGATTGGACCGATGACCAGGGAGGAGTATAAAAATATTGCTCAGGCATGCAGGAGTGAAATCAGAAAGGCCAAATCACACTTGGAGTTGCAGCTAGCAAGAGATGTTAAGAGTAACAAGAAGGGTTTCTTCAGGTATGTCAGCAACAAGAAGAAAGTCAAGAAAAGTGTGGGCCCCTTACTGAATGAGGGAGGCAACCTAGTGACAGAGGATGTGGAAAAAGCTCTAATGTACTTAATGCTTTTTTGCCTCTGACTTCACAAACAAGGTCAGCTCCCAGACTGCTGCACTGGGCAGCACAGTATGGGCAGAAGGTGACCAGCCCTCTGTGGAGAAAGAAGTGGTTCGGGACTATTTAGAAAAACTGGACAAGCACAAGTCCATGGGGCCGGATGCGCTGCATCCGAGGGTGCTAAAGGAGTTGGTGGATGTGATGTAGAGTCATTGGCCATTATCTTTGAAAATTCATTGCGATCGGGGGAGGTCCTAGATGACTGGAAAAAGGCTAATGTAGTGCCCATCTTTAAAAAGGGAAGGAGGAGGATCTGGGGAACTACAGGCCAGTCAGCCTCACCTCAGTCCCTGGAAAAAGCATGGAGCAAGTCCTCAAGGAATCAATTCTGAAGCACTTAGAGGAAAGTGATCAGGAACAGTCAGCATGGATTCACCAAGGGCAAGTCATGCCTGACTAACCTAATTGCCTTCTATGATGAGATAACTGGGTCTGTGGATGAGGGGAAAGCAGTGCACTTAGGACGGAAGAATCCCCTTTCAGGTAGTTGAAAGCAGCTATCAAATCCCCCCTCATTCTTCTCTTCTGCAGACTAAACAAGCCCAGTTCCCTCAGCCTCTCCTCATAAGTCATGTGCTCCAGCCCCCTAATCATTTTTGTTGCCCTCCGCTGGACTCTCTCCAATTTATCCACATCCTTCTTGTAGTGTGGGGCCCAAAACTGGACACAGTACTCCAAATGAGGCCTCACCAGTGCTGAGTAGAGGGGAATGATCACATCCCTTGATCTGCTGGAAATGCCCCTACTTATACAACCCAAAATGCCATTAGTCTTCTTGGCAACAAGGGCACACTGTAGACTCATATTCAGCTTTTCGTCCACCGTAACCCCTAGGTCCTTTTTTGCAGAACTGCTGCCCAGCCATTCAGACCCTAGTCTGTAGCAGTGCATGGGATTCTTCCGTCCTAAGTGCAGGACTCTGCACTTGTCCTTGTTGAACCTCATCATATTTCTTTTGGCCCAATCCTCTAATTTGTCTAGGTCCCTCTGTATCCTAGCCCTACCCTCCAGCGTATCAACCACTCCTCCCAGTTTAGTGTCATCTGCAAACTTGCTAAGGGTGCAGTCCACACCATCCTCCAGATCGTTAATGAAGATATTGAATAAAACCGGCCCCAGCACCGACCCTTGGGGCACTCCACTTGATACCGGCTGCCAACTAGACATGGAACCATTGATCACTACCCATTGAGCCCGACCATCTAGCCAGTTTTCTATCCACCTTACCGTCCATTCATCCAGCCCAGACTTCTTTAACTTGCTGGCAAGAATACTGTGGGAGACTGTATCAAAAGCTTTGCTAAAGTCCAGAAATAGCACATCCACTGTTTTCCCCTCATCCACAGAGCCGGTTACCTCGTCATAGAAGGCAATTAGATTAGTCAGGCATGACTTGCCCTTGGTGAACCCATGCTGACTGTTTCTGATCACTTTCCCCTCCTTTAAATGGTTCAGGATTGATTCCTTGAGGACCTGTTCCATGATTTTTCCAGGGACTGAGGTGAGACTGACTGGCCTGTAGTTCCCTGGATCTTCCTTCTTCCCTTTTTTAAAGATGGCCACTACATTAGCTTTTTTCCAGTCATCCGGGACCTCCCCCGATCACCATGATTTTTCAAAGATAATGGCCAGTGGCTCTGCAATCTCATCGGCCAACTCCTTTAGTACCCTCAGATGCAGCGCGTCCGGCCCCATGGACTTGTGCTCGTCCAGCTTTCCTAAATAGCCCCGAACTACTTCTTTCTCCACAGAGAGCTGGTCACCCCCTCCCCATACCGTGCTGCAGAGTGCAGCTGTCTGGGAGCTGACCTTGTCTGTGAAGACAGAGGCAAAAAAAGCATTGAGTACACTAGCTTTCTCCACATCCTCTGTCACTAGGTTCCCTCCCTCATTCAGCAAGGGGCCCACACTTTCCTTGACTTTCTTCCTGTTGCTAACATACCTAAAGAAACCCTTCTTGTTACTCCTAACATCTCCGGCTAGCTGCAACTCCAAGTGTGATTTGGCCTTCCTGATTTCACACCTGCATGCCTGAACAATACTTTTATACTCCTCCCTGGTTATTTGTCCAATCTTCCACTTCTGTAAGCTGTTCTTTTGTGTTTAAGACGAGCAAGGATTTCACTGTTAAGCCAAGCTGGTCGCCTGCCATATTTACTTTTCTTCCTACACATCGGGATGGTTTGTTCCTGCAACCTCAATAAGGTTTCTTTGAAATACAGCCAGCTTTCCTCGACTCCTTTCCCCATCATGTTATTCTCCCAGGGGACCTTGCCCATCAGTTCCCTGAGGGAGTCGAAGTCTGCTTTTCTGAAGTCCAGGGTCTCTGTTCTACTGCTTTCCCTTCCTTCTTGCCGCCAGTGAAGGTGCTTTGGAACTGCTGTGCTCCAGATCTCTGCTGTAGCTTTCCCTGTTTGGACTGTTGTTTAGTTGGCAAAATGGTAAAGGTTCTCTTGGTGGGCCACGGATCGCGGCATCTCACCAGTGGCTGCCCCACTCTAGCTTATACTGGATTACCTCCTTCATCTCAAAGCCCAAGGCCTAGCACCCTCGTCTGTCAAAGTGCATCTGGCAGCCATATTGGCCTTCCACCTGCCAGTCCAGGGCCACACAGTATTTTCTCACGCCATGATCAGTCGATTCCTTAATCGACTCTAGATTACCTCTTTCCTTACGTTAGGCCCCCGGTCCCACAGTGGGATCTGAACTTGGTTCTGGCCAGACTGACAGGGCCTCCATTTGAGCTGCTTGCCACATGCTCCTGGTTCATAGAAAGTAGCCTTTCTTGTGGCAATCATGTCTGCTAGCCCTGACCTCTGAACTCCTGTAGATGTTATTTCATAAAGCTAAGGTCCAACTCTGCCCACACCCTTCTTTCCTTCCCAAGGTGGTCTCCGCCTGTCATATGAGCTCTATCCCAAGCCCCATGCGTCTAGTGAGGAGTGCCATCTCCACGTACCAGATGTGAGACAGTCCCTGGCATTTTACCTGGAACGAACAAAAAACCATTCAAGAAGTCTTCACAGCTGTTCATCGCCACGGCCGAATGCATGAAGGATCGTCCGATCTCCACTCAGCGGCTCTCCAGCTGGATCACTTCATGTATCCGCACTTGTTACTACCTGGCGGGAGTTCCCCCACCACCGATTGTGAGAGTGCACTCGACAAGGGTGCAAGCCTCGTGGGCCGCCTTTCTAGCTCACATCCCTATTCAGGACATTTGTAGGACTGCTACATGGTCATTGGTCCACATGTTCACCTCGCATTATGCGATCGTCTCCCAGACCAGGGAGGATGCCGGATTCGGCAGGGCAGTTCTCCATCCCGAATGTCTGTGAACTCCTACTCCTACTCACCTCCAACAGGTATAGCTTGGAATCACCTATTGTGGAATGCACATGAGCAATCACTTGAAGAAGTAAAGACAGTTCTTCAAGTGATTGCTCATGTGTATTCTATGCGCACTCCCTCCACCTTCAGTTCCTTCTTGCCGCCGGTGAAGGTGCTTCGGAACAGCTCTACTCCAGCTTTGCTGTAGCTCGTCCCCCAAACCGCTTGTTCGTTCAGTGTATGGTACCAACAGTTATAGCCTGGAATCACCTACTGTAGAATACACATAAGCAATCACTCGAAGAAGAAAAGTCAGTTTCCTTTTCTGTAACTGGTGTGCTTTGAGATGTGTTGATCATGTCCATTCCACATCTCACCCTCCTTCCCCACTGTTGGAGTTGTCTGGCAAGAAGGAACTGAGAGTGGGAGGAGCGCGCAGCACCCCCTATACTGCACCATGGTGGCGCCACTCCAGGGGTCACTGGGGCGTTCCCCTACAGGTACTGGTAGGGGAAAAAATCCGGCACCGGTGCACGTCGTGAGCATGCACACTACTGTGGAATAGACATGAGCAACACATCTCAAAGAACACCAGTTATGGAAAAAGTAACTGTCTGTTATCGATGGTGTGCTGTCAAACTGGTGGGTTGTATCTCATGGGGTCCCACGGGGGTCTGTCCTGGGTCCAATACTATTCAGTATTTTCACTAATGACTTAATGATGGAAAGGAGTACGCCTACGTAATTTGTGGATGACGTCAAGGAGGGAGGGATTGCTAGCACTTCAGAGGACAGGATTAGAGTTCAGAGCTACCATGGCAAATTGAAGAATTGGTCTTTGAAATCAACAGTAAAGACTAGTGCAAAGTACTGTTCTTAGGAAGAAAAAAATCAAATGCACAATTACAAAATGGGGAATGAGTGGCTAGGCAGTAATATTGATTAAAAGAATTTGGATCACAAATAGAATATAAATCAACATGATGCAATTGCAAAAAAGATTATCATTCTGGGATGCGTTAACAGGGGTGTTGTAAGGAAGACATGGAAGTGCCACTCTACTTGGCACTAGTGAGGCCCCAGCTGGAGCACTGTGTCAAGTTTTAGGCACCACACTGTACAAAAGATGTAGAGACACTGGAGAGAGTCCAGAGGAGAGCAACAAAAATGATGAAAGTCTTAGAAAATCTGACTTAGGAGGAAATATTAAACAAACAAAAACTGGGCATATTTAGTCTTCAGGGAAAAAAAAGAAAAGAAAAAGATGGGGTGTGGGTGGGGACCTGACAAGTTTTCAAATACGTTAAGGGCTGTTAGAAAGAGGATGGTGATCAATTGTTCTGTATGGCCACTGAAGGTAGGACAAGTAATTGGCTTAATCTGCAGCAAGGGAGATTTAGGTTAGATATTAGGAAAAACTCTCTAACTATAAGGATAATAAAGCTCTGGAATAGGCTTGCAAGGGAAGCTGTGTAATCTGTCATTGGAGGTTAAGAACAGTTTAGACAAACACCTATCAGCGGGATGGTCTAGGTTTACTTGATCCTGCCTCAGAGGAGGGAGCTGGACTAGATGACCTCTCCAGGTCCCTTCCAGCCCTCCATTTCTGTGGTCTATAAACCAAGCCAGTGTTCTCTGAGAGGAAACATTTGACTGTCCTCTTTTCAGGCATATGGAACACAGCATTGTACACAACTTTCATGACTCATGAAGAATCTTATTTTGGATCTTTTAACATTTATTAATGTTCTAAGAATTAGGTTTTAAAATAATTTTACTTTTCTCCCTACTGTGCAGCATTGTTCCTTGAATAAACACTTTCTATAACTACCAGAAAGTGCTGTTAATGCTGTTTTTTTGTTAACATTGCAGGTACATGGTAAAGCACAAATCCCATTTGAGATTCTGAATCCTCTGGCTGCCATTCATTTCGTGGAGTGTGATTGAGAAATATGAAAGATGCTCCAGTCTGGAGACTAAGGCTCTCACTGTATGCATTTGTCAGGAACTTTACAAATGAAGAAAGGGTCACAGTTTAATCTTTTATAAGATCTTGTTTGGATGCTTCGTGTTATGGCAGGTTGATTCCTGCTGTTATTACAAGCAAAAGTGTTTTGCTTAAAACTATTTTTTTAATAATGTTAGCCTTCTAGCCTGCAAATCAAATTGTATATTTTGATAGCAGCAGTTTCTTCCCCATTTTGTTAAGTTAGGAAAATTTTTAAACAGAATGTTTTTGTTCCTCATTAGAAAATAGGTTGATCTTCACTGAAAGTTACTGTGTGTGTGTGTGTGTATATATATATATAGATGTTATAAGGCTTTCAAAATGACTTTGCTTCTGAGTTTAGCTCTGGTTTCCTTTGCTTTATTGTTTCACTTACTGAAAATATTTTGTTGTGAATGGTATTATGTTTTAGTCTATAGGACTTGCAAAACTAAGCAAAGTGACAATTGTTTTGGATAAATCAAAATGTCAACCTGTATATGTACTGTATATTCTGTTTTGTTGAAAAAGGGATGATGAAAAATCAAGAACCACTTCTTTGGGCTTATAATATTCCAGTTTAACAAATCTTTAAACTTTATTACAAATACATTCAAGTAATGTTAACACAGAATGTCCATCTTCCACACAGATCCTTTAATTTAAAATTTAAAGTGTGTATGTGTACACTACTACTTGTCAAATACTTTATATATGAGAGTCCAAACATAGTATAGACTAAACAATGAATAGAACGGGGGAGAGTTCGCTTTTTTTAAGTCAACACACGAAATTAATACTTTTAATGCCAGTACATTAGATAACCTCTAATGTTTTTCCCTTATGACAAAAGTAGCCCAAACCTTGTCTCCAGGAGTTGCCATTTTCTGATCTGAGCAGCTAATGCAGCCTTCCAGCAGTACTGCACTTGTACTCAAAATAAACCTACTCCAGTTACCAAAGAACACATTTGCTTGATCTAGATTAAGAGCATCACTAAGGCAAGAAAACACTGGTATTTGTATGCGTTTATGGTAACTACTTACTTTATGACATAATTTAATATAGTATACCAGTTGATATAATAGAATGATTAAATACTATAACATACTTTTCTGGGGTAGAAAAAATGTGCTTATGTTTCTGCTCTTAAATTCTGAACCATGTTTCTTATGCTTTGCATTTGAGGTTTGACAAAAGTAAAATATTCTACATATTCATTTTCTTTTGCTTTTATTTCACATTTTATCTTCATTTTTTAATATAACTGGAAGCATAGCTCCTACTGAAGTTTTAGAACCATACTGGCATACCAGGGCTCCGAGGTCCCAGTGGCTTTGGTGATACTTAATATTTTCATCTCAACTGTACTAAGACTACAATTTTTAAATTTAAAACTAGGAAAAATAAAAACCTCCCAATTCAAATGTTTTCATAGCAATTAAAATCCACATCAGAAGCACTAAGAGTGGAGTTTTGAATGGATATCACAAAATCACTGGGAAGAGCAAAAAATTCAAGACTGTAAAATAATTAAATAAAATCCTTTTTAGAAAGTTCCTTTAACTGGTTTAAGAGGTTTGGTCAGATCCAGGTCACTGACTCTCCCACTAATTCTGTTTCACAGAATTAACCAGAATTTTCCTTTCTTTGTATCTCTTAACCTTGGGATAAAACTAGGGAACAATTGTCATTGGCACAACACTTTTACTGTGAAGAAATGATCAATACAATTTGGGGTTTCATACTGCTGAAGTTCTGGGGCATCTAATATTTCTGTTTCTGCTGCTCAGAAATGGGCAATTTTGTAGAGTTAGTCAGTACTATGTATGTGGGCAACGTACTTAGTTTTTAAAAGACTACTATAATGGGCAGCTGCAACTTTTCCCATGAGGTTTTGGTATACACATGTACTGCTCACATGCATTATAATTTACAGATTATACTGTGTTGTTTTTTTAAATATGCAAAGTCCAGTTGACATTGTCTCTTCTCCATCCTCTGTTTGTTGTGTTATGTGTTAAAAGCACATGGTGCTACTGCTCATCAGTCAGTCTAAGATCCTGCAATGCTTAGGCTCAATGTGGCACACTGGACGACAGCCTGATTCTGATTTCGCTTACATTGGTGTACATCCATTGGAGGCAGTGGAGTGATGCAGGTGTGAAACTGGCAGGAGAGCAGAATGTGTGAAATCTGTTGGTTGAACTGTACCATTTTTTGTGGATTCAAAGCCAGACTTTTAATCTTTTGGAATTTTCTATTTGCAATATAATATGTGATTACGATCTAAAACTTATTTATGAAGGAGATGGCACTTTTAGATCTCTTCATTCGTGGAGGTAGTGAGGTATCTTTCTAAGTCATTGTGCAATTAGTTCCCATTAACTTCAGTGGGAGTTGGATACGGTCCTCACAGAATAGCTCTCCTGCGGTCTTTCTATATATACATTTATACACACATTATGAAACTACTTGGACTTAAAGTTTAGCCATTCAGCATCATTTTACAACAGATCAGGTGTTTGAGATCACTTTTTATGCTTAATTTATCTACAAATTAATGAATTGTAAGGAAAACTGGTACCAGGAACTGGAGAAGCTGTACTATCTGCCATTTGTTTAATTAAGTGAGCTGCATTCCTATTGGTGAGCAGTTTTAAGAGCTTGCAGTGCTGAGACGTGTATAATTTGTGTAAATTGTATTGAAAATTAAAATGTATAAGTGAGAAAGTGAGCTATTTTACTGACTGTCATTTTACATAAAAGTTAAATGACACAAGCAGTACCTAGGGTTCAACTATCAAATTGACTGTTTCCTCTCTATTCTAGTATTGTTTTAATAATCAAAACTGCTTTGAAATATCTAAACAATAACACCTCTACTATCATTGTTTAAAAAGTACTAAGACAAGATGGAAACTGGCTTACAGTGTGATATTCAGGGTTCCATACTGCCAGGGTTTAAAAAAATTACAGCAATATTATAGTTGCCAATAGGGACCTTTTGAAATACCAATTTATATTAAAAATATTATTGCTTATAATTTATACAAAGCAAGAGCTGTCTGTACACTACTTGAGCTTTCTGAACGCTGCACTGAACAAAGTGGCAGAAGCAGATTTCTTAAGTAAATGCAGAGGTAATTTCTTTTTAAATAGACTTGTATACCTGAAGAAATAACGGATCAGCACCTTCAACTGAATAGGCTTAACTACTATATAGTTATTGGCAGAGAATTTTTTTCTATCAAGATAATTCTACAAGGATATGCTAAAAGCCAGTGCTTGAGGTACATGATTTATAGAACTATTCTACAATACTGTAAACTTCTTATTTTTTAATACAGATAAGGAGTAATATGTGGGAAGTGTACTATGTATTAAGTTCATAAAGGAGCTGAACCTATGATCAAGGATAATGTGATATTTGATGTCAGATAAATGTTTATCTGAACAGCACATTTGTTTTTGGCTTTCATTCTGTGTTCAATCAGTGTATAAAATATTAGTTCTCTTCAATGACTTTCAAAAATAAGTTTTATTATTCTAACTTTTCATTCTCATACCCAATGAAATATGCACTTCGTTGCTAATACTTGCTAACACTATACAAAAATAAGCTGGTCAAAATTAATGGATTAGATGGTGGGTTTAAAATTTAATGTTGTGAGGTTGTGCTTATTTTAATTCAAAAGCCATAACTAATGCCAAGTACTTTATTAAACCAATGTGTTCATGAAAAATTAAAAATCTCTGACTGAAGAAATTGCTGGCCTGACAGGTTAAAGTTCACCTGCAATGCTAAAAGAAATCTGTGGAAAAATATGCCATATAGATTGGATTCTGTGAATATCAAATTGTAGCTCTCTAAATTATGTAGCACCTGTTTTTTAAGGTCTATGGTCCTGTTAGTTTCATTTGTCTGGATGGATACATGCTTCATTACAAATTGTAAGTACACATTTATCTTTTTGGTTTGCTGTGCAGTCTTTTTCTTTACCCGAAGACCTTTAACATTGTATGTAAATCCTGAGGTAATAAGGAGTGGAAGGAAATCATTTAAAATGTGAAGAGGTTGGAATGAAGCTCCTTCCTTTTGGCAGTGTAAGCATGGTGTGGTGAGTCCAATCCTCTGCTTGGTGCCAATGAGTATAGAGAATACTGCAATGTAACTTGTATGGGAGGGCTGCTGTTGACTTCCATGACTTTCATTTTTCTCTCTGCTGGTGAGAAATATAATTGCTGTAAACTCAGAGAAAATGGTTATTTATTGAAGCAGAACACATTTTGGTAAGAAGCAAATGCTGACAGGCAGTGTTTCTAAGTTGACTTCACTGCATTCATTTTTCTTTAAACAGAAGTTGTCTTAAGATTTGTAAATGAGTGCAGATCCAAAGAATATTCTTAAATGTTTGAAATTTAAATCCATAAGCTAGTTTACTTGTAAAGCTGGAAAAGTTCTGAGGTAATATATAAAATCTATATAAACAAGTATTACTGTTCATGGATTTTATTTGCATCTATAAATTTCTTTCCATCTACTCTTCACTTATCCCAAAGTCAGAAAACCTGATTACCATGCTTGTGTATATTCCTGAAATTGTCAAATGTAAATCTTCCTGAAACTGTAATTGCCTGAAGTTATGAGTGCAGATTTGTCTAAAATAACAAGCAAGGAAGGAAGCAAAAAATGAAGCTTAACTTTAAATCTAGTTTGCCTAGCCTGTCTAATGAAAGTGCTTGAGTGGCCCTGTGTGAACTAGAGTTTTTCAGTTCCAGCTGCTGCCTTCTCAGATTGTATATCGGGGTGGGTTGAAATCCTGGCCATGCAGAAGTCAATGGCAAAACTCCCACTGATTTCACTCCGGCCTAGATTTACCCAATGTCCTAAAGACTGAGAGTTTTAAAATGAGAGATTCTGTAGAATCTTCCAGGAATGAAGGAGTGGCAAGTAGGGATGGAGGAGACGTTTTATAAAAGTGTAAGGGTTGAATCTCGGGCAATTGTATTAGATCTTAGAAAAAATTGATCACATTTAGTATAAAGGTTCCAAAAATGGTTTTAAAAGGGTTAGTAAATGATTAGATATTTTAATAAATGATTAGTTGTTAGTCCAACCAGTCAATACTTTTCTTTATTGCTATATTTTATGATCCACTGTAGGTTATGATCTATAATAGCTTTTACTGATGTACTTAGAATCAGTTTTAACATACTATTGATGTTGGTAACATTCTTTATAACAGCTATTAATAATTTGTTGGCCATTTATAAATGGCACCTTAATATAAAATGTGACCAAAAGGTTACCATGGACTCTGGACACTGGTAGTGTGACATCACTGGTGAGAGGACTTGAAGCACTATTGTTGTGTACAAAGAAAACATCAGGCTGTATGTTTTAACTTGGCGGGGGGAGTTGGCTATAATTAAAAATTGGATACCTCAAGTATTTATTAATCTCACAGGATTAGTGTGTGTGTTCTCAAGTAGTTTGATAGCTCTAGCACACACCAGTGCATCTTCTCATCTAAACATGTTTAAACATACACTATGATTGTTACAGGTTTAGCTGCATCTATGACCCATTTAGGGCACCCCTCAGCTCTCAGTCCTCATGTCTTCACCTCTCCTTGTGGGGGGAATCAGGTGATTTCTCACACTCTTAGATTGGGTCCTGGACTACAGCTGTCTGTACCAACTGTGCTCGCCTATCTGATCTAATTGAGCAGTTCTTCTCTTCAGGAATCTGTGGCCAGCAGTGAATATAGTGACACACCAGCCATCTTAAAACAAAAGCATTGTTTAATCTTAAGAGTAGCAGCAAAGCATAATTTAGGGTGTTTACATGTATGTTTATCTTACCTTGAGTCTTAAGCAGACCTGACTCTTCCTAACCTTTGGGAGTCTGGGACTTAGTCTCTTCTCGTAACACATTCTCCTTCTGTCTTTAAGGACCTCTTATTAAATCCAGTCAAAACTTTTCTCAAATTCCCAGGCTTTAATATGCTCCCCCAAACCAGTCTGAACTCTGCAGATGGTGGAGCTAGAGCATCAAATTAAAAAGCCCTTGCATTATTCCTCAAGTGTTTTGTAACAACCCCCCAAATGTGTGTGTAAATGTCTTATGTCAAATTATTGTCTTGCCTTCCTGGTTGTTTTCCCAACAGTTGATTTAATCCAAGATAGTCATACACTAATTATCCCACTAACCAGGTCAAGATACAGTATGCATAATTTATTACAGGCAACTCTAAATCAATGTCACCCTCCACAAATAATAAGCACCAGGCAGATCATTAATATCCTGATTCAATCAATAGACAAATGAGCAAACGTTTTGCCTTAGAACCTGCTTTTTAGTGCAGGCTTTAATGGATTTAATCTGAATAGAATTTATAGTTTCCTTTCAGTGCAAGACTAGTCCACTGATATTTTACTGGTTTTCAGTCAGGGAAAAGTGTGCTGCAGTTGCTTTGAGCTTCCGTTCTTGGAGGATATTCTATTCCTGAGATGTACTATTGTGCCCTGTTATTACGACAGGAGTTCCTTTTGATAATAAAAAAGAATGAGGAGTACTTGTGGCACCTTAGAGGCTAACAAATTTATTTGGGCATAAACTTTCATGGGCTAAAATCCACTTCATCAGATGCATGGAATGGAAATACATTAGGAAGATAGATATATATATACTGAGAGAGAGAGAGAACATGACAACTCTGAGACAAATCAATTAAGGTGGACTATTAGCAGCAGGTGGGAAAAAAACTTTTATAGTGGTAATCAGATGGCCTATTTCAAACAGTTGACAAGAAGGTGTGAGTAAGAGTAGGGGAAAAATAGCATGGGGAAATAGTTTTTGGTTTGTGTAATGACCCATCCACTCCCAGTCTTTATTCAGGCCTAATCTGATGGTGCCCAGTTTGAAAATTAATTCCAGTTCTGCAGTTTCTCATTGAAGTTTGTTTTTGAAGTTTTTTTGTTGAAGAATTGCCACTTTTAGGTCTGTAATTGAAAACTATTTCCCCATGCTAATTTTTCCTACCTACTGTTACTCACACCTTCTTGTTAACTGTTTGAAATGGGACATCCCGATTACCACTACAAAAGTTTTTTTCCCCTCCTCTTGATAATAGTCCACCTTAATTGATTTGTCTCATTAGAGTTGGTATGGTAACCCCCATCTTTTCATGTTCTCTGTGTGTGTGTGTGTGTGTGTGTATATATATATATATATATATATCTTCCTACTGTATTTTCCATGCCATGCATCTGATGAAGTGGGTTTTAGCCCATGAAAGCTTATGCCCAAATAAATTTGTTAGTCTCTAAGGTGCCACAAGTACTTCTCATTCTTTTTGTTGATACAGATTAACACGGCTACCAATCTGAAACCTTTTGATAATGAGATTTATATGCTTAGTTATATCCTGAAATGCAAACATGATTCAGTAGGAATAGATAGTGAAGCATTATAAAGTTTTGATCTTTCCTCTTGCATTTCTTTGAGGGGAATAAGACTCAGCCCAGTTCCCTCCTCTTTTTAACACACAATCCATATAAGTTCCTGAGGAGAAGACGTGTGACTCAATGGACTACAGTGCTCCCAATTTGCTTCTATTTTTTTCTACTGATGTTTACACCACATATATTAATGGCCCAAGACATGTGAAACTGGACAGTAGGCATCTGACTCAGGAAAGGCTGAAGTCACCTGGTAGGAAAAAGGAAGTACTTGGACCAATTAGCAGTAACCTTGCCCTCTCCCATTAACTACATCTGTTCTCTGATAGTCAAAATAGTGCAAAGTATAGAGTTTCAGTGGATTCATCACTGCTCTTTAAGCAAGAAGTGACATTAGCTGGAAACTCTTCCAGCTTGCCAGGAAACTACACTGTCATCTTAGATGAGGACTTAGCAAGCATGACCTATCTGAGCCAGACTGATGGCCAAGAGCTGTGCCCTCCACTGGCTGCCTGTTCATTTTGGGGTCCAATTTTGAGACTGGTATTAATCTTTAAGACATCTATCCATTTGTTGCCTACTGAGATATAAGCACCTACCAGGTAGACTGAAAATTAGAGCCTATGTTGACATTCAAGGGATGTGATGGTTATATTTCTCTTATTTTTAAGAGCTTGCAGTCTGGGTCTTGGCTCGGGCCCTAAATCAGTGTCTCCCTTTTTGAGAAGAGATACCACTAAATCATTCCTCCCAGAATGGGACTAGGTGGCCTCCAGGTTTTGGGGTTTTTTCGTACCCTTCACTAGACTAGACTGGGATAAGCTTCCACTCCCAGAAATATCCCTGCATTATGTTCTTAGGTTTCTCTGCAGAGTCACATGTGTAGCCTGAGGCCGGTGGTGGTGGATGTAGTACCACTTCACATTTTATTTCTCCACATATCTAATCTGACAGGTTTAATTTTCACTGTGGCATGTCTCCCAGCTATATATATATAAAATCTCACTCATAGATTTTTAGGTTTCTGTTCTTCCTATAAGAGTGGCCAGGTTTTCCTCTCTACAGGCATAGGTAGTAAAACATTCCCAGCCTCCCTATGGGGGACATAAGTGAAATGTTGATCTTTGTAGAAGGGGTCCCTCCAGGTCAGGGTTAAGGCTTGTTGGCAGACTGGTATAGGAAAACTTGCATTATTACATCCAGCACCTTTCACCACTAAAACTCACATTAAATACTGAAAAGAACCTTCTGAGCCTTTGAAAGTTGTACTGGTATAATTATTTTGGTTAGAGGGGTATGAATTCTTAAAATAGTCATACTGATAAAAGCCCGTGTGTGGGTACATTTATATATTGGTGTGAAGGTGATTTACACCAGAATCATTATTCCCCCTCCCTTGAATAGCTATGCCAGTATAAAAGCACTTTTATAGTGATATAATTGCATCCATATTGGATTATTTTTGCTATACTATAGTCTGAATAGACTATCCAAGCTTGCTTACTAATTTTTAATATTAATATAAATAATTTCATAATGTGTATCTTACTAGCTAGAATCCAACTACTAATTTTAAGATTTCTCAGCTAAAAGTAGTGCCCAGTAACAATTTCAAAGCACAAATATCTTCCTACAACATGAAATCAGTGACGAACTTTGCAAATTGGGCATGAAAGAACAAAAATAAGGAAACATCTCACTCGCCTCACACTGGATTGAAGCTGCAACGGCTTGTTTGACAGCATGAAACACAATAGAAAACTTGCTTCAGATAAATGATGTATAGTAATGAATTGGTTGTTTAAAAAAAATAGTTCTGTTACCAAAATTTTGGCAACAATTGAGCTATTATCAGGCCTGGTCTACACTACACGTTTAAACCGAATTTAGCAGCATTAAACCGATTTAACCCTGCACCCGTCCACACAATGAGGCTCTTTATATCGATATAAAGGGCTCTTTAAACTGATTTCTGTACTCCTCCCCGACGAGAGGAGTAGCGCTGAAATCGGTATTGCCATGTCGGATTAGGGTTAGTGTGGCCGCAAATCGACGGTATTGGCCTCCAGGCGGTAACCCACAGTGCACCATTGTGACCGCTCTGGAAAGCAATCTGAACTCGGATGCACTGGCCAGGTAGACAGGAAAAGCCTCGCGAACTTTTGAATTTCATTTCCTGTTTGCCCAGCGTGGAGCTCTGATCAGCACAGATGGCGATGCAGTCCCAAATCCAAAAAGAGCTCCAGCATGGACCGTACAGGAGATACTGGATCTGATTGCTGTATGGGGAGACAAATCTGTTCTATCAGAGCTCCGTTACAGAAGACGAAATGACAAAGCATTTGAAAAAATCTCCAGGCTATGATAGACAGAGGCCACAGCAGGGACTCAGCACAGTGCTGTGTGAGAAGCGTAACGGAAAGCCAAAGAATCAAATGGACGCTCAGGGAGGGGGGGGAACTAGGGGGTACTGAGGACTCCAGCTATCCCACAGTTCCCGAAAAACATTTGCATTCTTGGCTGAGCTCCAAATGCCTGAAGGGTCAAAAACATTTTCCCTGGTGTTTCAGGGTGTATGTCGTCAATTTTCACCCTTCCCCTCCCCCGAAAGAAAAGGAGAAAAAATCGTTTCTTGCCTTTTTTCAATGTCACCCTATGTCTACTGCATGCTGCTGGTAGACAGGGTGCTGCAGTGCTGAACACCAGCATCCCCTTCCCGGTGGCAGATGGTACAATATGACTGCTATCCATCATCATCATCATCAGCCCGTGAGTGCTCCTGGCTGGCCTCGGTGAGGTCGGCTGGGGGCGCCTGGGTAAAAATAGGAATGACTCCTGGTCATTCCCAGCAGATGGTACAAAAGGATTGGTAACCGTCCTCATCATAGCAGCTGGAGGCTGAGCTCCATCAGCCCCCCCCCCTTTCATGTCTAAAGAAAAGATTCTGTACTGCCTGGACTATCATAGCAGCGGGAGGCTGTGCTCCTCTCCCCCCACACCCTTTAATGTCCTGCCTGGACTATCATAGCAGCGGGAGACTGCCTCCCCATCATTTTATCTCACTAAAAGTCAGTGTTTCTTATTCCTGCATTCTTTATTACTTCATCACACAAATGGGGGGACACTGCCACGGTAGCCCAGGAGGGTTGGGGGAGGAGGGAAGCAACAGGTGGGGTTGTTGCAGGGGCACCCCCTAGAATGGCATGCAGCTCATCATTTCTGCGGGATCTCTGGGGCTCTGACACGGAGCGGCTGTGCTCTCTGGTTCTCTAGTACACTTTCCCCATATTCTAGGCAGGACTGACTCTATTTTTAGACAAAACATAAAGAAGGGAATGACCCAGGGAGTCATTGCCATTTTTGTCCATGCACCCCCGGCCGACCTCAGCGAGGCCAGCCAGGAGCACCCATGACAGCAGCAGACGGTACAAAAGGGTTGGTAACCATCATCACCAATTTCCAAATGCAAACAATGCAAAATGACTGATAACCATCATCTCATCGCCAATTTACAATGGCAGACGGTGCAATAGGGATGGGAATCATCTCTGCTACCTTGCAAAGGCAAATGAATGCTGCTGTGTAGCACTGCAGTACCGCCTCTGTCAGCAGCATCCAGTACACATACGGTGACAGTGACAAAAGGCAAAACAGGCTCCATGGTTGCCATGCTATGGCGTCTGCCAGGACAATCCAGGTGAAAAAGGGTGCGAAATGATTGTCTGCCGTTGCTTTCACAGAGGAAGGATTGAGTGACGACATTTACCCAGAATCACCTGTGACACTGTTTTTGCCCCATCATGCACTGGGATCTCAACCCAGAATTCTAATGGGCGGGGGAGACTGCGGGAACTATGGGATAGCTACCCACAGTGCAATGCTCCGGAAATTGACACTAGCCTCGGTACATGGACACACACTGTCGAATTAATGTGCTTAGTGTGGCCGCGTGCACTCGACTATACAATCTGTTTTAAAAAATCAGTTTCTGTAAAATCGGAATAATCCCGTAGTGTAGACATACCTTCAGACTTTGCACACAATGTAAAATTGGGTTGTACACTGAAATTCATGGGAACTTGTAAACTTACCTATTTGCAATATTTTTAACTTTGATCCCAAGCTATATTACAAGATTTTGCCTTCTGAATATCAGGATCGATTAATGTGACCTGTTAGGGTCATTTTACTCAGTCAGAAGTCAACTGCTGTCATTCTAAAGAAGAAATGCAGTGTTTCCCATACTGAAAAAGGACCACTGGGAGTATATGTGAGAGTTTCAAGCAGTACTGACAGCAGTAAAAGACACTCTTGCTGCTGCTTAGGTAGTTGTGGTAAAGCAGTGACCAAGTTGTCAAGATCTAATCTCCAACGTGCTATATATTGATTAGTTAGCTTTTTGTATGACACATACTGGCTCTTTACAATGGAGCTTCTTTTTATGGTAGTCTAAGTGCTGACAAGCTGAAAAATTGTTTTTTATCCCACTGGAAGACCAATAGAAGAATATTACAAGCAGAATATAAAAATAGTTTACTGTGAAAAGGGCGAAACTCAGCATTTTGGATGCTCTTTTCAATACAAGCCTTTCCACAATGAAGTACAGAGAATAGGAACTCTCCTTCTGTGAGGCCGTGTTCCAGGATATACTTCATCTCAGGTTTATGCAGGTGTATGAATATATATGTGTGCTAGAAACAGAACGGATTCCTTGCTCTTATTGTGATATGGTTATGCACATGCAAGAGTAGAAACATGCATGTGTTTGGCTGTACTTCTGGATGTGTCCAGCAAAACGCATTATGGTTAAATGTTCTATGTAAATTGTTGTGAGGTTCTCAGGTTTACTATGTGTAAATTCTGTCTTTTACTAAAGCTAACAGTTGAGAAAAATTGGAAATTAAAAAAAACTTAACACTTGGTATTGCCACCTGTAAAATTGATGTTTCTAGATAGTTGGGTAGAAAATTGCCTGTTGACAATAATTACAATGCAGTCTCATTGTATGTGTAAGTGATGTGCTCATATTCAATATATTGTCATGCTTCTCTTCACATTCATTGCCAGGGTTCCAAAATAAAGTTGAGTTTGTTAGTACTTACAATTTGGATTACACTAGCAGCTAGAGCCCCTGTTGTGCTAAGTGCTGTATATACACATACTAAGACCATCCCTGCCTTCTAGAGTGTACAGTCTAAATAGATAAAACAGACAAAGGGAAGGACAGGAACTATGCCATTTTAAAGATGGCAGATAGAACTTACATGATTAGCCAGAGCACCACCTGAAATCTGTCAGGAGTTGACCGCAGATCTTTCCAGTTCCAGTCTATCACCTTAACCACAAGGCAACCCTTTTTATGCTCACTGGCGAAAAAAAGAAAAACTTCTTGCCAAAGAACAATCCTTGCCTTGAGTGGCCAAGGCAATGCAAATGCTCAATGTAATGGGTAGTAGTTAACCAGAGGACTAGTATCACTTCCATGTTCCTGTGGTTGCCAGGTACCATTAGGTTCCAATTCCTGCTATTGAGCAAGCTATTACTAGTTCGCCAGAATCTAAGGGTAACTGTCAGGCAATTTATCTGTGCCATATGTAACTATGCAGTATTCTTAATCTTACCCTGGTCTGTCTGTCCTCTATGCTGTTTGCATAAACCCAATACGTGTATTATGTCTCGAATTTAGATGGTAAACGCTGCAGGATAGGGGTCACCATTTATTCTATACAATGCCTAGCATCATAAAGTCTTTGTAGAAATTGGGGTGTTTGGGTGCTATCATACAAACAAACAATTAGGACAGTACAAGAAGGTTGCTAAAGAAAATAATGTGAAATTAAGAAAGGGAAAATTTAGACTGAACAGCAGGGGAAATTTCCTACTGTGAAATTGTCAGGTTGTGAAATACTCTGCATGGGAAAGTGGTGACAAGCCAGTAGCAGGGCAGCTCTTCACAAAAGCCAGGCAGCTTTTTCCCCTAGGGGCTGGAGATAGACCTGCACTAGTAAGGGTACATCTACACTACCCGCCCGGGTCGGCGGGTAGCGTTCGACTTCTCGGAGTTCGACATATCGCGTCTCATCTAGACGCGATATGTCAAACTCCGAACGCGCTCCCGTCGACTCCGGAACTCACGGGGGAGCCGCGGACTTCGATCCCACGGCATCTGGACGGGTGAGTAGTTCGAACTAAGGTAGTTCGAGTTCAGCTACGCTATTTGCGTAGCTGAACTTGTGTACCTTAGTTTGACACACACACCCCCAGTGTAGACCAGGCCTAAGTTCCCCATCTCTGGACTTTGGCCTAGTCTATACTTAAAAATTAGATTGACTAAGCAATGTTACTCCAGGCTGTGAAAAATTTCACACCCTGAGCACTGTACTTTGGTTGACCTAGCCCCCAGTGTAGACACAGTGAGCCCAATGGATGAATTCTTCCATCAACATTACTACCTCTCAGAGAGATGGAATAACTCTGAGTGGATAAACCCCTTCTGTCAATGTAGGAAGTGTCTACACTATGGCACTACAGCTGCAGTGGCTGTAGTGCAGACATGCCCTTTACTAATTGCTGACACCAAGGTGAGAGTGGGGTTGACAGACGGGAAAGTGGGTGGTGAGGGGAAATGAGGTGTCAATGTGACACTTGTCCACCAGATAGACATATCAGCAGGTGGGGAAACTGAGGCAAAGGACTGACAAAAAATAATGTGGGAGTGGGAGTCTTACTTTCTGTATAAACATATAGTTGATGTATTGTTTAACCAAATTAGTATAGTGTGCCTTTCTCTCTCAATAAAGGTTTCTTTGTTTCATACACAGACCCATTTTTTGTGATGGGAGAAGTATTTCCCTAGCCTCTGTTTGCCAGAACCTGGGAATGGGCGACAGGGGATGGATCACTTGATAGTTACCTGTTCTGTTCATTCCTTCTGAAGCACCTGGAATTGGCCAGTGTCAGAAGACGGGCTGTTGGGCTAGATGGACCTTTGGTCTGACCCAGTATGACCATTAAGGAAAGCAATCTAGGTTCTTCCAGGTTTCTGGGCAGTAGCTTGAGCCAGTGCATTTGTTAATTTAAAGAGAAACTCCTAGATATTTGAGCCCAGCTCTTCTTGTTGTCAGTAACACCTGGCATAAGACACATGTTTAGAACACTTACAAATTATTTAGGGAAAGCACTGTGGTGTTCAATGGACAAATATTCTAATGTCTTACCTAAAAATTGATTAACACCTTGTCTACGCACGTAGGGGATTCACTGTAGAGAATGATCCTACAATGGCAGTCACGTGGATTCATTGATATAAGAGGTACCTTCTTTTCTAACATTTATCATTCTATATGTATTTGGCTCTTTAAATATTCTCCTCAGTCTTTTTGGCCTGGGTCAGTATCTGGTCTTTCCTTTGGAGACCTCTCACTCCCCTAAATACCGATACAGCCAAATGCATCTTCAGTTAGTATTTGTAAACACAACTCATTGTGCAGATTTTCTACAAGAATAGAATTTTAATGTGAAGAAAGATCTCATGACATACTTCATAGCTTTTTATTTTTTTGCACCATGATTTTTACAGTATGCCATGATAAAAGTACAGAGCTCTCGAGAGATTTACAGAATACCAAATTCTCATGGGTGGAAGGTGATTTGGGGGTCTAAAATCAGGGTCAAGGGTAAGACCTATATTATCTAATCTAAAACTGCATGTGATGGTAGTTCTCTGTGCTATGCTTCTCAAAATACTTGTACAAATCTTCAAGGTGAAAGTGTAGATGGCCAGGAAGATGATAGAAGAAAGCTATGGTCACTTTTAACCATTTTGTCAAAGTGAGAAATGGCTTATGAGAATTATAGCAGAATAAATACTTGTCAAAACTTCATCTTAAGAAAGAGCTTACAAATGACTGCAATTTGATATGGTCTGTTCTTTAGACAGGAACAGAATGAGGCTATGGGTATGGAACATCACACAGACTGTCTCAACAGTGCTCTTATCCTCACAATCTGAAAGCCAAAATTAATACTAAGTCACTGCTGGTATTCCAGCAAATGTTTGACACTCTGCCATAAAACATGAAGATGAGCATCTTAAAACCTTTGCCTTTACTTAATCATTGGGCTTGTACCATGATTTATGCCATCAATTTTGCAAGTGATGCCTTCAGAGGATATGGAGTATCCAGAAATATCTAATGCTACCAAATATGCTGATTTGCTTTTATTCTAAAACCAGATGCAGAAGCCCAGGACTATGACCTGGTGAAGATATTTCAGTAAATGACATTAAAATAAATACATAAGCTGGGGAAGGTCAGTGACTCATGAGTGATTTGTTCCAAGTAATGAACTGATATAAATTCAACACTCTCTATAACATGGATACATTTTAAACCTAGTTGGTAGACCTCTGGTAGTTTTCTCTTTTTCCAGCTTTCTGTTCATTTCAGAATAAGTGAAATGTTTGACTTTTATTTTCGTCTTGTTTAAAAGAAAAAATTTAAGTATTCACACTGATACTGACCAAAGTAAAGGGGCTTATAACTAAAATTAAGATTTTGTCACTATTATTTTTACTAAAAGTCACTGACAGGTTATAGGCAATAAACAAAAAATCACAGGACCCCCTGACTTCACCAAAAATAACTGGGAGGCAAAGCTAGGATGGTGGGGAGCAGGAATGACAGCTGGAGTCCCATGGGGTGGGACTGGCAGTCCTAGCCCCCCTGCCATGGTGTGTGTGGAGAGGACAGAGCCCTGTTCCTCCCACCATGGGGGGCACTGCCCCAGCTCCAGTGGGAGCATGTAGCCCCCACTCCAGAGCTCATAGGTGGCAGGTTTGTATAATTTTTGGTGGTGCCCCCCCCACACCCCCACCCTGTAAGCCGATATAAAATGAAGCTACAACGCGTCGGCACCACAAGATTACAAGAGTCAATTAAAATTGGAAAGAGAAGCAGCACTTGCCTGCTTCAATATACGGTATTATATTTTGTTGCACCTGTTTTGACAAAGTGGGAATGTTCTTAATGTTTTCTCTGAATACTGTGTGGATGCCTCAGTTTCCCCTGCAAGGTGCCAGCTGAAGATGTTGGGGACAAAGAAATCAGGTGGCCTCCTTGTCCGGAAGAGAGACAAAGGCCAGAGGAGGGAGTGTCAGTTTGGAGCTGGCTGGGGAAAGGGGGAGAAGCACAGAACTTGGGTCTAGGCTCCCCACCCTCCAATATGGACCTGACTGAGGGGTCCTGTTTTCTGTACCTACAAGCTCTGTTTTAGACTGTGATCCTGTCGTCTAATAAGCCTTCTGTTTTACCGGCTGGCTGAGAGTCACGTCTGACTGCAGAGTTGGGGTGCAGGGACCTCTGGTTGCCCCAGGACCTGCCTGGGCACACTCGCTGCGGAAAGTGCATGGTGTGGAAGGGCATGCTGAATGCTCCGAGGTCAGACCAGGAAGATGTAAGCTTCTTGCCCTGGAGACAGTATGCTCAGAGAGAGGAGGCTCCCCCAGAGTCCTGACTGGCTTTGTATGGAGTAGTTCCAAAGCATCCCAGCATCCCCTTCCACACCACGTGCTTCCCGGAAGTCCGCATAGGCACTGACACTCTCTCCTCTGGCCTTTGTCTCTTTTCCAGGCATTAGGAGGCCACCTGATCTCTTTGTTCTCCAACACCTTCAGTTGGCACCTTGCAGGAGAGCGTCCCAGGCCATCAGTTGCCCGGAGACAGGGTTTCGGCCATTCTCTGTGCAGACGGCATCACACTGGCACTCTAGGGCTATACCAACAATCACACACCCTTATCCCACCATCTAGATCCTTGAGAAATGCATAGCGGAAACTGAGGCACCCACACAGTATTCAGAGAAAACATTAAAAACATTCCCACTTTGTAACACCTGTACACTTTAAACGGTGTAAAATAATCAAGTATTGTGCTAAACACAATGATACTCCAAACTGGCCACCAAATTTAAGTTGCATGTTTTTCCCCTCAAGTGAGGGCTCTGGGGTGGGGCTCTGGATGAGGGGTTCACAGTGCAGGAGGGTGCTCAGGGTTGGGGTGCTGGGGGTGCAGGCTCTGGGGTGGGGCAGGGCTGGGGATAAGGAACAAGGAACTTGGGATGCAGACAGGCTGCCCCAAGGCTAGGACCAGAGAGGACTCCCCCTCCCCCCTTACTGGCAGCAGCAAGCTCCAGGGAAGGGACCCCTTCTCTCCCTCCTCCCCCCGCCCGGCAGCACACTCACTCTGCACCACAGTCACTGCACATGCTCCTAGGGACTCTCTCAGGTCCAGAAAGCCCACTCGCCGCCTCTGTGGTGGGTACCAGGGCGGGGGGTTGCTATCACGTGTGGCTTCCCCACCCCTGCTGCTGCCTGTGGGTGCCGGGGGGCTGGGGAGAGAGCTCCCAAGCACGTGTGTGCCTCCTTCCCCCTCCTCTCTCCCTCTTCCCCTCCCCCGGTGCTCCAAAAGGCTGCCCACTGCTGATCTCTATAGCCTTAGGCAGAAGCAGCACAAACAAGGGAGAGAGTCACTGGCTGTTTTCTTTCAGGCAGGGAAGCTCCGAGGCGGAGGCAGGGCCAGGGGAGAAACACAGCTCCAAATATTGGTGGAGCACAGCCCTCAGCCTTGAATATTCCTGGTGCTTGAGCACCTTGAGCCCGTATAACCTGCCATCCCTGCCAGAGCTGGCTGCAGCTGTGGGGCACACAGTCCCAGTTCCAACACCAGCCACATATGCACAGCCCTAACAGCAGCTGAGGGTTAGGGGAAACAGGGCCCTTGGAAGGCATGAGGGAGGCACACGGCCCCTGCTGCAGCCCGCCTCTGCAAGCCGTGGGGCAGAGGTGTATGGCCCTGGCTCAAGCTGCAGGGCTTGGGTGCATGGTCCTGGTTCCAGCCCCAGCTTCAGCCATTGAAGCTGAAGAAGTCACGGCAGTTCAGTAAAGTCACAGAATCCGTGACTGCTGTGACCTCCGTGACTAAATTGTAGCCTTACATATAACAAAATAATCTATATCTTTGTTGTCCTTCCACTATCTGAAACATGGCAAGCGAGAGTGTGGCAGGGAAAATAAAAATACATAGAGAGAGACCTTAGAGCCGACTGAATTACAAATAAGTCTCATTGGAAGAGAATATAAGGAAACAGCAAGGGTGGCAATGTTATTCTTAAAACGTGCTTTTTCTTGTTAAGCACACAGTCCACTGAAAGTTAATGGGACTTAGGCTCCGAAGCCATTTAGATTGCTATTGTCAAAGTAATGTGAAAGATATTCAAATACTATGGTGATGGGTGTCAGTCCAAAACCTTAATATAGTTGGATAAAACCAATATTTATCTTCACCCGTGTTTGATGCTTTGTTACAGTGGGTCATCGGATGATCAATGGGAGGGTTGCCTAAGCAAGCACTGCAAGACTGGGCCCTTCATGGGACTTCTGTATTTTATTTATATAAAATAATAAATTAGTCTTTTGTATAAAACATCAGAGGGGTAGCCGTGTTAGTCTGGATCTGTAAAATAACAACAAAGATTCCTGTGGCACCTTAAAGACTAATGGATGTATTGGAGCATAAGCTTTCGTGGGTGAATACCCACTTCGTCAGATGCATGTGTTTTGTTTAAAACAGTGGTTCTTAACCTTTCCAGACTATTGTACCCCTTTCAAGAGTCTGATTTGTCTTGCCAACCCCAAGTTTCACCTCTATTTAAGTTGATGTACCCCTGGAAGACCTCTGCATAGCCCAAGCAGTGTACCTCTGGTTGAGAACCACTGGTTTAAAGTAAGATAATGTGTATTTTATTTACAGAGAGTGTTTTCAATGCAAAAATACTGTACATTTCTAGCAAACAGGATGCAACTTCTTTTAATTTCTCTCTCGTTTATCTGATATGACTCTCCTATGCTGGCTAGAAGCCCTGTCTGATTTTCCATTATATTTATTTTATTTGTATGTTTGTTTTTCTTTCCAATATTTTTGAGAATTAGTCATTTGGCAATTAAAGAAGCCTTGTTGGTACCTTGCAATGCTCCAACTATAAATATTTGTGGATCTGTGGGCAAATTAGAATTTGTTTAGTTTAATTTATAATCATTTCCAGAAAGAATTAACTATCAGATGAATCCACATTTAATGGTTATTATAGTGGCCAGTAATACATGTCTTTACTTGCATGAACAGGCTTATAGATGTCAATAGGACCATTCTCCTAAAGACAGACTACCTGTGTGAGTAAGGTCTGGAGAATCCAGCCTCAAGTTGCCATTTTTGTCCTTGAAATTCCAGCTTTTTGTTAGTTCTTTTTTTTTAAATCTTGGTTAACGTGATTAGTGATTTTGAGTATCCAACTTGAGACACTTAAGGAGTCTTGATTTTTGGAAGGGTGGTGTTCAGCACTATCTGGAAGATCAGGCCTCTTTAAAGTGTACCTAGTTGGACTTTCAAAAATGGAGGCACTCAAAATCATTTTACTTTTGAGAATCCCAGACCCTTATTTGTTGAATGATAGTATATTTTAAATGTTGCTTGTTAGCACTTTTAGTATAAGAAGATCTGCGATAGCTTTCCTAACTTCTAAGGCCCGAAGAGACCACTTTGATTATCTAATCTGACCTCCTGTATAACTTCCTCAAAATAACTCCTAGTGCATAGCTTTTGAAAAACATCCAATCTTAATTTTAAAAAATTGTCAGTGATGGCGAATCCACTATGACCCCTGGTAAATTGTTCCAATGGTTAATTACTCACCATTAAAAATTAGGCCTTATTTCCCATCTGAATTCAACTTCTAGCCATTGAATTGTGTTGTACCTTTTTCTAGTTTGAAAAGCCCATTATTAAATATTTGTTCAGCAGGTACTTAGAGTGTAATCAAGTCACTCCTTAACCTTCTCTTTGTTAAACAGAATAGATTGAGCTCCTTGAGTCTATCACTATAAGGCATGTTTTCTAATCCTTTAATCTTTTTTGTGACTCTTCTCTGAACCGTTTATCCGATACGTCTTGAATTCTGGGCACCAGCACTGCACACAGTATTCTAGCAGTGGTTGTACCAGTGCCAAATATAAAGGTAAAATTGCCTCTCTACTCCTACTCAAGATTCCCCCGTTTCTTCATCCCAGGGTCACAATAGCTCTTTCAGCCACAGTGTCACACTAGGAGCTCATGTTGAGCTGATTAGCCATTGTTGTACAAATTGTCCCAGATCCATTATTTTACTTACTATCCTAGCCAAGATATTTCCACTGCTTTAGTTTCTGGGAGGCAAACACAGTGTATTATCATTCATTATTTAGAGCCATTTCTGTAAGAAACTTAAACATGTACATAACTTTAAGCACACGAGTAATCTCCTGGAAGTAAGTGAGACTACTCATCTATTTAAAGTTAGACGTATGTTTATGTAGTTTGCTGAATCAGGGGTTTATATAATAAGAGGTTTGCATCATGCTTTACAGAAAAAATAACACAAGATCCATATCCCAAGAATGTGAGGCCTTTATCCTGCTCCAACTGAAGTCAGTGGCAAAGCAATCATTGGCTTCAAAAGGAGTTGAATTAGGCCCTATAGTAAACAAGGGATTATAAACATTATGACAGATGGTGGCCTTGAGGTCTGGGACGGAGAAATAGTTTAAAAAAAAAGGGGGGGGGGGTAAGGGAAAATGAAAAATTTTAACTTGCTTATAAGTATCACATGTCAAATCTGTTCTCCTTAGGTTAAGCAATTGGTTTATATTTAGTAAAATATTAGGGTATTTAAATGTTGTTGAAGCTAATCTTCCAGTAATAACCAGGCTGATGTTCCTATGCAAATATCAGCAATCAGGTTTATTAGCTGATCATCTTCCCTAACTGAAAATAATGCCAATTATTATGTTCACTTAATTCATACAGATCTCTGCTTAAGCAGAGGAACACATTATGAAAGACTTGCTTTCCAATAGTTTATTTTTTCTATTGAAGTCACACAAATTATTTTTTGGAATCCATTTTAAATGCAAGGTTGTCCCATAATATACTATGTTCATGGGAAAGTGGATTAATGCTATTTCTCGAAAATGTTAGTTATTTCCTTCCTTGTGCAATTGTGAGAGGCAGAGAGCTTTCTTAAATTGATCTCAGCATTGTCTGGGTAATCAGTCTCCTTCTAGACTTCTTATTCTTCACAATTTCCTTAACTTTTTCCTCAAACCAATAAATAATTCATGGTACTTTTTTTACACCTGAACTGTGGCACCACTCCTTCTCCCAGAGTCCCTGCCCTCACGCTGCCCCTCCCCCCACAGCTCTGTCCCCTTCCCCTGTTGCTAGTCCTTACTACTTTTAAAAGTGGTGGGGCTATGGCCCCCTTTTCCCCTCTACTCCCCCGCTCCATTCCGGCGCCACTGATTGGGGCCAGATTTTCAGAGATCACAACAGTTCTGTGTTGGAAGGAAGGACTATATCCCCTTTTAAGGGGTGGGGAACTGAGGTCCAGGGAGGAAAAGTGACTTGCCCAAAGTCACACAGGAAGTCTGTGGTAGAGCAGGGAATTGAACCCGAGCCCCCTATCTTCCAGGCTAATCATGGATCAGGCAAGAAGCAGAGTACATTGGTCAGATTATTAATTCAGATAAAACTAAATCCCTGGCCATTACCATCAAGCATAGGCGCCGACTCTGTGGGTGCTCCAGGGTTGGAGCACCCAGGGGGAAAAATTAGTGGGTGCTCTGCACCCACTGGCAGCCCAGCTCCCCCCCCCACTGCTGCCTCCTCCCCCCAGCACGCCGTGTCCCCACTCCTCACTCTCCCTCCCTTCCAGCGCTTCCTGCCGCCCAGCTGACTAACAGCTGTTTGGTGGCACTTATGACTTTACGGGAGGGAGGGGGAGGAGCTGGGAGGCAGTGCACTCAAGGGAGGAGGCGGAGAAGAGGTGGGGCAGGGGCGGGGACTTGGGGGAAGGGGGTGAAGTGGGGGCAGGCAGAGGGCAGGGACTTTGGGGAAGGGGTGGAATGGGGGCATGGCGAGGGTGGTGCAGGGGTGGGGCCAGGGACAGGGGTGGGGCCAGGGACAGAGGTGGGGGTCGAGCACCCACCGGGAACAGGGAAAGTCAGTGCCTATGTCATCAAGCAACCTCCAGCTTCAGACTACAACCAGCTCAGTATTAACCCGTCCAGTATTAACCTGCCCAGCTGGGACATCAAGCAGCTAGCAACTGTCAAATATTTGGGAAATGCCCTAGACAGTTCTAGAGGATACTTGGAAAATGTAGACACTTATATAGCAGCAGTGAGTGCCATGTTTTGGGCCTTCAGTGGCCTCTGTGTGGGCATTGTGACATCAATCTTACCATGAAGTTGTGCATTAGAACAAAGTATATACCGCCTCTCTTGTATGCCAATGAAACGTATTGTATGGCAATGAGATGAAGAAAGCTGAAGAGTGGTGGACTGACATTTTTCAATTCTTGTATCTCAGCTGCTTCATATTAACTTGCAGGACAAGATCAACAATGAGGATATTCATAGCTGAACCCACCAACCACTTTCATCAGCAGTCGTTTGGAACCGGTGGCTTTCTTGGTAGAGACATATTACTAGGATGGAAAACACCTGCAAATGACAATGTGTTTACCAAGAAATGCTGGTATGTGGCGATCATGTGGTCACTAAAATCTTTATTGGTGTAAGGACACCACCAATGGTGGCCATAAATTGAATATCCAGCCAGACCACCTTAAGGAACTAGCTAGAGATTGACCTGGGCAGTGCTTGAGCTGTAATGAGGCCATGTCTCTTTGGGATTCACTAGGATTCATTGATTTTTTTGAGGCCAGAAGGGACCATTGTGGTGGTGGTGGTGGTGATAACGATGTCCCTAACATTGTTCCTCTTGGCTGTAGCTCAACTGCTCTAAGCCAGGTATCTGCCCACTTCTAAATGATGAAATATTTTCTGATTGTTTTCCTTAATTTCTTTTGCTATTTTTATACTGTCCTCTAGTCTTGTAAAAATATTTTTGCACTGACAATGCTTGTCCTTATTTCCTGTCCTAAACTACTATGTAGTGCCAGATTTTCAAAAGAGCTCAGCTCCTATATATGCACATCAATCGGGGTCTGATTTTCAGAAGCTTAATCACTCAGCATGTAGAGTTCTTTTGAAAAATCTGCCCCTTAGTGTGTTTCTATACTGATGAACATTTCGGTGGTGGCCAAGTCATTCTTATACACAGAGTGTTACTAACGTGTGTTGTGGTTCTTTGAGATAGTGGCTAAGGTAAATGTAAGTTATCCCTGATTTTATATTTATAGGAATGTTTATAGAAAGCAGCAATATCCTGCTTCCTAACTAGTTTATTTTTAAGATGAGGCAGAGAAGATAGTGCTGACTAATATGTTTACTAGAATTTTCATCTTTAAGACTAAGAACATTTATGTAATTGAACTGCATAATGGTGAACCAGGAAAGGAAAAAAGCTTTAAACGAACCACAGTGTGAATGAGCCAGATATACAAAATATATCATTGGCTGATGCACAGCTTCTTGGCTTTTTATGAGCAGTGCCATATTCCCCTAGAAGACTGGTATCCTTTGATGTATTTTCAAAAAAAGATGGAGATGGGAAAGAATTAGCCTATGTTCATCGAATATACGGTAATGAAAAGCCACAGTTATCACTCTTTGGGAGAGTATAACACATGGATAGTGGCGTGCAAGATTCCTACCTCTTCCCCACTAATACACTTCAGTCCTGTCCTGAAGGGACTGCTTCCAGGCATGAGAGAACAGCTTAGACAATAGCAATTCAATTCTTAGCATTTTCTAAGATTGCTGGTTTTAATGGCATTTTTTTGCAATGTAGACACCTGTGCACTAGAAGCTGGACTGAGACTTCAAGCTCATTTCACAGAGACTAGTGAGCTCTATTGAAAGGCTTTTTATCAAGCCTTTAGTTATAGTTTTTATGCATGAATCACTGGGTGAAATTCCATTCTCTCTTATGCAGGAGGTCAGACTAGATAATGTTTCCTTGTGGCCTTAAAATCTATGAATTACAAAAAATTGCTTCAACCATGTGTAAAAATGGAGTCTGGCCTCAGCATCAAGCAGATATCACTTGACAGCAAGGGAGTCTGACAAAATAAAAGGAGAGAGGCAGAAAATAGTAGCATTTACATAATCAGAACAAGTTTAATTGGCTAAACATACCCAAGTCAATGGAACTACTTCTAAAGTAAGGTGTGACGGAGAGTCTGGTATGTGTTAACTGTGTATATTTCATAAGGAACAGACATCTTGGTGAGAGATTAATAATGGAAAACTACATCCTGCCTCTAAACAAGATAGTGAATTGGTTTCAAAGTTAACGTTTGGTTAATACAATCATCCAAACACCAGCTTGGGAAATACCAGTGGCCAAGGTGGAGACATGAATTTAAGTGAGAGGAGGTGACACAAAGTGCTGTGTTATCTGGTCCTAGTAGAGCACAGCATCTATTGATGAGCAGAAGCCAATTCATCCTTGAGACACTAGTTTCAGTTGTGTGTTAAGTTTCTGACTGAGCTGAGGTAACTTAATTTGATTTGTGTAGTTCTTAGAGAGGGGCGGGACAGGGGAATAGCTACAGGTGGGCATGGGTGGGCTGAGGTGCATCTACTTAGCATCCAGGCCCCCCTCAGCAGTGGTATGCAGCTGATACCAGTCAGCGCTGTGATTTCGGGGAACCCGGGCACAGTGTCTGGCCTGTCTGACTCATGAGGAACACCCCACCCCTCTGCTCTCTGCTTGAACCAAGACCGATCAGAGAAAAGGCTAGCAGAGACAGTGAAGGGCGTTTGGAGACACACCTAGACCCCTCCTGACAAGAGTGACAAGATTAAGACATCTCCATTTGCATACAGAGTGGAGAGCAGAGACAACTCCCCTAGCCTCATCTGCATGCAAGATGGGACAGGGATTAGCATACAGAATGAAGAACAGAGAACTGCACTGAACTCTGGGACCAGAAAAGCAGGGAAGCACTGCATCATGGGAACTCTGCTCCAGGTGTTATTGAACCTATGCCTGCTCACACCCAGCTCATAGGGTGACCAGATGTCCCAATTTTATAGGGACAGTCCGGATTTTTGGGTCTTTTTCTTATACAGGCTCCTATTACCGCCCCCCCCCCCAATCCCCTGTCCCGATTTTGCACATTTGCTGTCTGGTCACCCTACCAGCTCAGCAGTTATCCGACCAATTCTAGTACTGAATCCTTGATTGATATCCAAAATACTGAAGCAGCCTAGTTGCATTGTGAGATCCCTGGAAGAAACCACCATCCATAGCCAAGAGTGATTAGCTCCTGTTGTCTAGCCTAAAGAAAACCCTTAAGTCATCAGCTTACTCATAAACAAATCTAGTGTTCTCCCTTGAACCACTGTTGTTTCTCCACAAAAACCCCTACCTACGTTCAAGTAAGTGTTCTGATGCTTAGATCCAAACTATGCATCAGTTCCACTGGGACTCCATCTTCTTCTGGCCGATCATGCTGGGGGCTCTGCCTGTCTTCAGCACGCAGGACCCTGAGCTACCACCATCACCTGGGAATCCCAACCAGTTCAAGTGTCATGGAGTGGGTGAGATCTCTCTCTCTGTCTTTCTCTGTGTTTTCCTTTCTACCTTAGGCATTAACCTTTAATAATGTATGTTATTTTGATTTAGCCTCCTTGTGTAGTTATCACTATTAGTCAATAAATGACTTTTACGGTTAAGCTGGTTGCTTCTCTCTCTCTTATGAAAAGGGCTCCCAGAGAGTATTTTAATATAAAAAATATACTCTTTTGTGTTTTTAGCTTCCCCCACTTACTCTGCAGCAATGCTTCTCTTACCTAAGCTAAGGATTGCTGCAGCGCCCAAAATCCTGTGGGGTTTGCTCACCAAGTAGGTTACTGCCAGTACAATTGTGAGTGGGGATAGGGATGTGCTGAATCTGTGGCACATAAGGGTGGCAACTTGAAAGTGCTGCTTGATCCAGCCCACTAAGTCCAGGGACATATAAGGAGTCAGCTTGAAAGTGCTGATTGACCTGGTCCACTCAGACTTGCTCTGTTAGTGTGTGTGTGTGTGTGTGTGTGTGTGTGTGTGTGTCCGTGTTCATTCGGTTCTGGGGCTGGAGGAATCCAGCCCTGGGGAACCTAGGTCCTGCAGGATAGTTCCATTGGGAGGGGACTTGCATAAGGGAGAAGTAGAGCTCTATATGAAAGCACACATGACACAAGCAGTACATTGATAGAATTACAGAACCCTGCACTCCCAGAAGAGTAACCCGAATAAATAAGCCTACCCCAAAGTAACGGGCAAATCTGGTAACACAGCAGCCATACACAATGAAGCGGTAAAGGACTGTGCTGCGGACACACATCAGGTGCCCTAGCTGTTCTGCGACCGCTTCCCCCAGCCATACCATCAGGCTACTAACGGGGTGGTGGTGGGGGGAAAAGGATTGGAAAGGAGACGACAGGAACCACCACCCCACATATGGAGCGCAGGGCCCGGGCCCTCCCGAACGCAGTGTGGGCCATCTGTGCTTGGAAATCAACCCCTTGTACGGTGAGGGGTGGCCGCCTTGTCTCTCCCCCACTGCTGGAGGGGGGGTGGTTGGGCCCCCACTGGCAGCTGCTCTGAGGGGAGGGGGTAGCGGGTAGGTGGGGGTGCTGCACTGGGTCCCTGCCATATTCAACAACACACAGCACCGTGTCTGGTCCCTGTGAGCGTGGAGGCAAGGAGGTGGTGTCATGGCTGCCCCCAGGAGAGGTGAGCTGAGCCTGGCGGTGAAGAAGCTGCTGGCGGTGATTGCCCAAGGTGAGGCGTGCACGTTCCCAGCTTCGCAGGTGATGCCCTGTGTCTGGGGGAAGAGGGTGTGGCATCAAGGGGGAAGCTGAGCTAGCACAGTCTGTCATTGCCTGTCCACCCCAAAGTCAGGGCCCAACCAAATTTCCACTCCTAGCTATGCCACTGGAGCGGGGTCAGAGGTCAAAGGCAAGAACCTTATTTGCCAAAGCAACTATACAGAGATGGCTGCACTTACCTTTGCAGTTGTGTGATTTCTGTCTACACAACACTTTAAAAACAAACAAACAAACGAACAAAAAACAACCCACAAACCAAAGCAAAACATTTCTAATTCTGTTCTAAACGATCAGCCAATGTTTCAATGCTGTGAGGTTTTGTTTTGTACTTAGCATCATAAAAAAAAAATCAGTGAATCTGTCACTTTTTGCTGCCTTTTTAATGAGTAGAACGTATTCCAGGACATAGCAAGTCTTCTGGATATAGTTATTTACCCCTGACACTACCCAAATGTTTGTAGTTTGTGAATTTATACTGCACTGCGTATACAGTGCTGCAGAATGGACCACAACTTTTAAACTAGTACTGATTAAGCGAAAGCTGGCCAGTTGGTTGCACATTACTAGTCACTAATTTTGAGCTGAGTGTTATATCTCCTTCAAATTTTTCAACTCTTTTTGTATAGAACTTTTATGTTAAGATGCCTACCCAATACAGTCCAAATAGTATTTTAATGCGTCAATACCTAAGTGTAGAAGAGGATATTTTTAATAAACAAATGACACTAACAGCATATTAGTAGGCTGCTAGTCCTTGTCTGCTTGTGCCAACAGCCCCCCCCCTTCCCAAAAAGATTGTTTAGTATATACATATGGGAGCTGTGCATGGGCCAGTTCTTTTGAAGTGATATAAGCACATACAGCCAAATGTGAAGGACTCGAAACTATCTTTGGCAGATCTTGTTTCTCAGTGACTGAAATCTGGTTTTGATTATTCAGCCTTGTCTCTGTTTTGTGCATGATTGTTGAGGAAGTCAAAGGTGGGAGGGGGGCAGAGCTATGTTCCTGTGTGGGTTTCAGAGCTGAAGAAAGCCATGGGAGTTCAATAATATCTAACTGCAGACATAAAATATATATTTTGCAGCTGACTCTACTGTGGGAGATGTTTATGTAGCTTGGATTTTGCATGGAGGGTGGTTTTGCAGCTGATTACTCAGGTCAGAGGAGGTTTACAATCTGAATACTGATGAAAGAGCTTCTATAGCAGCTGAGACCAAAGATGATTGGCGAGGTAAATGATCATTTGTATTCCCCTTTGTACTGGAAAGCAGTGCATGCTTTTACAGTAATGGGATCTGGCGGTCACTTGTTGAAATAGTGAGAGTTGGTGCAATTGTACTTCATTAGAGAGATGGAGAGTGATTTTTAGTTCAGAAGCAAAAGGTCTTTTTGCTTTTTAAAGGGAAACGCTTTAGCAGCATGCATATGGCAGTATTTATAGTACTTTGTGCATCATGGCCTGGATGGCAGTGCTGATTCACCTCTCCCTGAACTAAAACCAGCAGTTCATTTGATAGATTTTTAGGGTCTAAGCCACAATTTTCACAAGTGACTATTGATCTGGAGTGATTTAGTTTTTGAGTGTCCAATCTGAAACACCCCTGAGCCCTGATTTTCAGAAAGTGCTGAGCACTCACTTTGTGGTAAACAGGTCCCTATACGGTGTCTCAGGATGGGCAGCCAAAGCCACTGGCAACTTTTCCAAATATTTCCCCTCATCTGCAAGCTAAAAACAGGACAAATGCAATTTCCAGCCTCCTCCAAAGATGAGGTTGGGTTTTTGGATTGTTATGAGCCCTCTAGTTCAGCAGCTACCCATGTTGTCCCTGCTTTGAGGATAAAGAGAGGACTTCACTCTTCAAATCTGCAGGGCTGTCAATCTAGCTCTCAGCTCTCCCTCTCAAGTGTTGTCAGGGAAAGATTAAACAAAGGGCATATTTGAAACAGAAATCACCTTTTTAAAATGTCTATTTCTTATCTTATGCACATTTTTGTGCTGAGAAACATCATGGGATTGGAGGACCACAAAGCTGCTGCCAATGAAATCCAAGTTAGGTTTTGTTTGAGGGAAGGCACTTTGAGGGTCAGCTCCTGTGTAAAAGTTCTTTTCTTACTTTACAAGCCTAGTTCAAGCATCCTGCTTTTTCAAGTATCCCAAATTCCCTACTCTAGCACAGTGAATACTCTGTTCGTTCTATACGTGCAAGATAATTTTCTCCAGTCTTGGTTTCAATAACCTTTCAATACTGAGTCTTCACCTTTATCTGACCAACATCTTTTGTCAAATATGGTCATAGATAAAGAATTTACATTGGAAATACTGGTAAGGTTTCTGAAAAACACAGACAAGGTCATAGAGCAGTCTCCAATGAGAGAAGAAGTTACAGTAAATGAAAGAATTAGAACAAACTTTTGTTGTACAGAACCTTGCTAAATCAGTTGCTTGCTTCTCTCAGAGTTTATAACACACAAACACATTTCCTAGTTCATAATCTGATACTTCACATAAGTAGTGATGCGAAATAAAAAGATTGGGTTTTTGAACAATACTTCTATACTTACTACTTTTATAGTTGGAGAAATATGTAAAAATGTTCCATGTTCCCAGTGGGCGATTTACAAGGGTACTGATGCATGTAGTGGAAAACACACAAAGCACAGTAAAAACAGCAGGCCTAAGCGGCTACAGTGAAGGGGGCAAAAAGTGGGAAATTTGGAGGGAACTACAGACTTAAGTGATTTCAGTCTATTTTGTACTGGAGTCTGGATCTTTTTGAAATGCATGTGGGTCTGACTGTTATATTTCACATCAAACATACTTCATCTGTACATTCAAATTGCCTTTTCCTCTCTTTTAAGCTTTCTTCAGTATTTACTTTACATTATTTCCCCTTGTATTTTTCCTGTGGGCTTACAAAAATTAAAGGGACAACACAATTTCCATGTACTATTGCTAAGTCTACATTTTAGTCACGGGTATTCTTAGTAAAAGTCATGGATGGGTCACGGGCAGTAAACAAAAATTCAGGCCCATGACCTATCCATGACTTTTACTATAGACTCCTGACTAAAACTTGGGGGGTGGCCCAGGGATGGCGGCCCAGGGGCTGCTGCAAGTGCTGAGGGGGAGGGGGTTGGTGGGGCTGGGGCCGGCTCCCTACCCATCTCCTGGGAAGCGGTGATCTCCAGCTCCTAGCTCCATGTGCTGCCTCCACTCTGCCCCAAACCCCAGTTCTGCAGCTCCCATTGGCTGGGAACCACGGTCAATGGGAGCTGGGGGGGACGGTGCCTGTGGGCAGAGGCAGCATGTGGAGCTAGGAGCTGATAGAGGGGAGTTCCTGTTGCCTTTCCAGGGAGCCCCCCCCCAGGTAAGCACCACCCTGCACCCCAGTTCCCAGCCCTGAGCCCCCCCCAAACTCCTGCTGCTGGGGGCCGGGAGGCCCAAGACTGTCTCAGCAGCAACCAGTGTCACTGGCACAGGGGCTGCCCGAGCTACTCAGGTGGCTCCTGGGCCAGGCTCACCAGCTCCTACAGAGGTCACAGAATCTGTGACAAACACAGAGCCTTAACTATTGCCAACAATGTGTAGTTAGAATCGCTGCCTGTGATTAACATTAAGTTTTTATTTTGCCCCAAGATACGCTGTGGCTGTGAAAGGTAAATACCTCACACAAGAGTGTTTTAAAGATTCTTGTACACAGTACTATGGGCGCATGCACACAGACCCATGTCTGCTAAATCTGGGCTGCTGCCAACAGTAGAACTTCTCCAGAAAGACGAGAAGAGCTGCTCCTTGGGAAACCCTGTAGGATGATGAGGCCTGGAAAACCTCTTTCCTGATAGGTCAAAGGGGAGAAAAGCAGGCCTGGGAACCACACTTATGGCCTTGGGCATGGAGGAAAAGAAGCAGATGCTCGGAATAAGTAGTTGGACACCTCTTGAAAACCGCTATAGTGGTTGCAGGTGCTATTGTTGCCCTGTTACCAGGGAGCTGCAAATGCATGGTGCCAAAAACAATAAAAGTTGCTGGTGTGGGTAGAAACTGTCAGAAGCAAATATCCTTAAGAATGATTGTTAGAGAGATTCAGGCAATATAGACTTTACTGGGGCCAAACATCATCTGGTATTAGAAGACCTGTAAGTGCTGAAACTGCCAAAGAAAGGAACTGGCCAGCTTTATGGATGGGAATTCAGTAACTCAGGATCAACTGGGAAAGTGTTACTGTTCCAGAGGAAAATTCAAACTGCACGCAGAGCTTATTATCAGCTGAGATCCACAGATGCACTGTGTTTGCACTGTAGGGAATGAGAGGTGTTTCCCTGTCCAACTAGTATTTAACAGTCATATAACAAAATGTTTGCTTCTATTCACTTCTCTCTCACGTGTAGATTGGAGCAATTGATTTTACCTACACCCTGTTCCTACAGTGTGGAAGCCCTGAGCGCACTCTCTGCAGAGTCATGTGAACGTATGATGCTGACTTGCTTGTGAACATGAACTTGAAGTACTAGGATATGTCAACAAGCTTCATTCTGCCTAGGAATTACCATGTGCAAACAAGTGGTAGAACTGAAGGACATAAACTTTGCAAATAAACTTCACCCTGAGATGTTGGAGGAGTCAGTAACATAACTAAAAAGACAAAAATGCTTTTTAATAATATGGCTTTTATTGAGGCCCTTTAAGGTGCAGTCAAATTCTCAACACAAATTAGAATGAAAAGACAGAGGGAAATTAAAGAGACAGCATGCAAAAGGACCTAGGAAGAAAAAAAGCCAAAGTCCCACTGTTAATAAAATAAAGCATGATCCAAAATCCGTGGAAATCAGTGACTCTTCCTATTAACTTCAATGATCTTTGGCTCAGGCCCATAATAATTAGGATGCACATGGAGACTGCTGTTACTATGGGCCTTCTGGCCAACTGACATTTCTCTGAGACTCTCATGTGCCGTGTTGCCAACCCCACGCATTAAAAAAATCATGAGTCAGGCCCCTAGTAATCCATGAGATTATATTAAAGCCATAAGATTAAAAAACAAAACAAACACCCTCCTCCTTTGTGGTCTTTTTTTATTTGCCTGCTAGTTTGTCTTTAAGGTTCACATTTTTCAGCTTTATTCTGCAGTCAAAAGAGCTAGAAATTTATTTACTTTAAAAATCAGAACTGTTTCAATTGTAATTGAACAGGTCTAGTCGTGTGAACAGACTAATTTCCTGGTGCTTCCTCCAAAGTCTTCTCATTGACTATCTTCTCATGACAATCTTTAATTAAAGACTCCAGGACAATCCGGGAGGGTTAGCAACCCTAATTAGAAAGGATGTGTTTGTATGAGACACAGATAAGAGGAAAGACAACAGAAGAGCCGAGCTTGAGGAGTATAGGTGAAATGGCTTTTTAAATGAATCATGTGATTTATTCATATTTTAGGCAAACTGTGGAAGCTATTTTATTGCAGTTTTCCCTTTAAGCAACAACTGTGGAAAAACTCTGATTCTTATTACTACTTATTACTGCTCCAACTAGTCTTTAGATACATAAGGTATATTAGCATTTCACTGGAGTGGCTTTCTAATGCCAAAGCTGTGTACTGTCTTGACATTTCTTTGAAGTCTCTGCAGATTACTGTAAATTACAGTACATACTGCAAATTCAGAAGTGTCTGAACTGGCTTGAAAAACTAAGACATCTCTAATGTCAAAAGAAGGGGACATCTAGATCAGTGGTTCTCAAAGTCTTTTTTTTGTGGACCACTTGAAAATTGCTGAGGGTCTCGATGGACTACTTAACGATCTCTCCAAATGTTGTTTGTACCATTAGCTAACTATTGTAAAGCGCTTTGGAAATAAAAAAAACCAAACCCTTAATAATCTTTTTTTGTTCTACAAATAAAATCACCAACTCATATTTTAACATCAGTAGTCTTACCTTTCTAATGTGATGGATGTACCCTCTCCCCCACCACGGCAGCTCCTGAGCTGGAGCTGGGAAGAGGAGGGGTCTCTCCCTCTCTCCCCCACTGCAGCAGCCCCTGAGCTGGGGCTAGGAAGGAGGGCCATCTCTCCCCGACAGCCGCAGGCCTGGAGCTGGGGAAAGTCACCTCTTTCTCTGGCCGTTGCAGCCCTGCACATCCCAAATTCCCCCCTCCCCTCTTCTCACCTCACTGCCCCCTCCCACCTACCTCCTATTCCCCCAAAGTCCTCCTATTCCCACCACCACCTCATCTTACATGTGTGTCGTCTTCAGCATCCAGGCACCTAATTAGTGGAGCCACGCCTGCACGGCTTCACTAATTAGGTGGCTGGCCCTTCATTCTCTCATGTGCGGCCACCCAGGCACGTGCCTTAAAGGGAACTATCTGTGGATCACCGGAATGGAGCTCAGTTTGAGAGCCTCTGATCTAGATGATCCCTATGAGGCCAGGTAATTGCCTGCTGATATACAGTCCCATCCCAAACTAGTGGGTTGGGTTGTTTGGACTAAAAGAGAGGGAGATTTTCAAAGGCAAACTGATGTACCAAATTGCCATTTATGCCTTTGAACATTTCCCCCGGAGCCCATAATGAATACAGAGGACTGATGATGTGGGAAGCCTCTCTGTCTTAATAACTAAGGCTGAGAATTTCAAAAACAGTTATGCCCAAGTTGAGACATCTGGAAGGATCTCAATTTTAAGAGACCAGATACTCAGCACTTTCTGAAAATCAGGCTCTTCTTTTAGTGCCCAAAATCAAATGCTATAAAAATCACTAATTTCTTTTGAACATATTGGCCTAAAATCTCATGTTTCCAAGGTGTTGCGTATCCTCAACTCCTGTTAACTTGAGCGGAATAGTTCAGAAAAGGCACAATCTGGTTGTCTCTTCTCAAATTCCTTTTTAGACTACCTTATATTCTTTCTGGCACTTCTGTTTTAACCATTGCCATTCCTTCAGGATGCTGTGCTATCATAAATTCAGGAAATATTTCCAGGCCTACAGAACGTTTTCCATCACAGTGACGATATATACACAGATAAAATGAGGTGATCCTGCTGTCCCAGAAAGTGTTGCATACATGTTTGTCTCCAAGTAGAGCTCCCTTGTGTGCCGCTGTCTCTTTGGCTTGTTGCAAAAGAAATGAAGCCTATTAATGAGCCTCTTCCTTTGGCAGGTAGTTCTGTGGTGTAAACACAAATA
The DNA here is from genome assembly GCF_020497125.1 of Mauremys mutica. NCBI lineage: Eukaryota > Metazoa > Chordata > Testudines > Geoemydidae > Mauremys > Mauremys mutica. The sequence continues at coordinate 48,253,853 of NC_059079.1, read as the reverse complement.
TGGGCCAATTTCGTCTGTCACCAAAATTGGAGCTGTAGCAAATGCTCAGAGGAACAGAACTGAAGGTGTGCCAAGTGATTGGAAGAGATGAGATCAATAGGGTGTTGCAGGCAAATGGGATGAATTCGACAACTCTCACTGGAACTGGTTCAGCTGTGTATAGTATGACATCCACCCAAAGGCAAATATCCCATAATGTCAAGGCATGGATATTTATAACATGGCAATCAAGGAATCTATGACAGCTGTGGTAAAATGCAGCTTTACTCGTGATCTTCTGGGAAATTTACCCAATCAGGGAAAATTTTGTCCTGGTTCTGAAAAACCTGACTCTTTTGTGCCTTCCTCTTCTTCCATCCTCTGGCAAGTGTTATCGTAACACCGACAGACCCTGGTCGTTGGCGGGAAGGATCGAACCTGGGACCTCTGGAGCTAAATTCATGAGCTAAAAGCCACATGGTCCTTAGCTAAGGCTGTAGCAGGCTCATTAATCTCTAGGTGGTCTCGGTGCCACTAGAGGGGACAGAGCACCACACCCAGGAGGTGTGTGGGTTACATTATGACTTCAGTTAATGGCAACAAAGAATTGTATCCCATTTGTGAGATCTACAGAGTGGGGTTCAGCTCCATGTCCTCTAGGAAATGGAAAAGGTGGAGTTACTTTTTCCTGATTTGGAGGAGCCCTGCTTCCTTAAAGTCCCCTTTCTCTGGTTGGTGAAGTAAGGACTTCATCAGGAAAATTGGAAGTAAGAGCTGGTGTCCAGCAGTGGGAAATTTGGGGGTTGACCAAATAGTTTCCATTGTCTAATCTACCTGAAGATACTGCAGTATTTCCTATCTGCCACAACAATGTGCTGTAGATACAGGTGTTCAAGGTGTTATGGGATGAACAATGATATTGTGTTTACAAACATGCCTGCCAAAGGCTTCCTATGAGACTTTAGGCAAAACACTTAAACCTTTTGTTGGCTAAGTTTTTTTAGGTGTAAAGTTAGGATAATACTTATCTGGCAAGGGTGCTCTGAGGCTAAATTAATGTGGTGAACTCCTCAGATGGACAGTGCCGTAGAAGTGCAGTTACTGCATGTGTCTAATGGGGACAATAGTTACATTTTCCGTGTAACTCATTTACTAAGGGAGTATTTTTCCGATGATTCACAAGTAAAAGCAGCTTGATGTTGTTATAGTCTCTCAACTTTATCTCTACATTGCTTTTATCTGGGATGGAAGAGAGGAGCAGTGCACTAACTTTGTTAGGCTATATTCCATCCATCCTTAAATACATAGAACTGATAAATTATCCCTCATTCATAGTGAATGATACAGTGCAATTCGTTCAACACGTAAAACATTTGGTGACACACAGCCTTGCTAATCAGAATGTCAGTAGCATAAAGAGAGGTCCTTTTTTGATGCAATAAACAAAAATGACAGTCCACTTAGATCCTTTACATGGTTTGTCAGCTTCAATTCTTGTCTGTACTTTAAGTTTTCTCATACGTGCTAGGATCAGGACATGCTTCTGAATAACTTACCAACTATGATGTGTTTTGTAAAATGAAATAAAGTCTAACAAGTCTCATGGAGTTGAGGTGAAATTGTAAGTGCAGCTCTGCACTCCAGTCTTAATGTGTCCTACACTTCAATGCAGTGTATTAGCTATGTAGGTACAGGCTCTGACTCTTCATGAGCTTGCATCTTGTCTCATTTCTTAAAAGGTGGGTGTAAAATGCTAGTAAATCAGAAAAGTAGAATATTTTCACCCTCTTTACATTAACTTTGCAGAAGTGTGAATTGCAACATAAGATGTGAGGCAGTAAAGAATCAGGCCCTTTACCTACGTTTCTATGAGCTGTGAAAGGAACGGCTATTAGACTATTAGCCCCTTTAATAACAATCTTAATTTAAAGTTAAAGCATCATATTAATATAAAGTAATAGACTTTATAGGCAGAAAAGACCATTGTGATCTAGTCCAACTTCTGCATAACACAGGCCATAGATGTCATGCACAACTATGGTTGAACTAGAGTATATCTTTTTAGAAAGACATCCAGTCTTCATATAAAGACTTCAAATGATGGAGAATTTACCATATCCCTTGATAAGTGGTTCCAGTGGTTGATTATCTTCATTGCTAAAAATTTGCAACTTATTTCTGGTTTGAACTTTGCTGACTTCTAGTTCCAGTGACTGAATCTTCTAATACCTTTGTCTACTAGATTAAAGAGCAGTATACTATCAAAGTCAATTCAGTATTTTGTTTTTTAATGAAGCTGCTGTGGTGGTTTTGCGCCTGATATTTCTTGCTACCCACCCTTCTCCCCGCAAGAAAAACCTTTTAAAATCAAATAATTCACTAATAATCAGAGAGTGAAAATAGTATCTGTCAAAACAGACCTGGGTTGGTTAAATTTTAGATTGATCAGATGTGTAACATTTCACTTTATATGACCTTACATTTCACAATAGCCTCTGGATGCCCTTCAGTTTAAAGGGCACTAAATCTTTGCTGCCAGGGGTAGCTCATGGCCTATCGGACTCTCTGCCAACACTGATTCATTAAATGGCAGGGGGAGCTGAGAATAAAAGAATGTCATAATTAGAGCTGGGAGAATAACTGATTTTTCAGCTCACTGGCCATCAGGAAAAAAAAGTTTTTGGTCAAACAAAATATTGTTTCATTTTGGGGCTTTTAAAAATGTTTTTAATTTTAAAAATAAAATAGAAGTAAATTTCAAAATGAAAAATAATTTTGATTTGAAACTTCAAGTGTGTTTGGATTTAGTAGGGATTTCTTTTTGATAAACAATTCAATAAATTTTGATACAAATTCACAGAATGTCTGCCAGCTTGAATCTGTATTTTTTGGTGAAAGAAAGTTCTGAACAAAATTTTTTGCACAGTTCTATTCATAATACTTTTCATATCTTTATTGAAATAAAGTTATGATTGAGAGCACCTAGCACTAATTTAGGGTTAAATATATCACAGGATTGATGCAGTTATCCTCAAAACAAGCATGACAAATCCAGGCAACTCAAAGTTTGGTTTACAATTAAAAGAAATCCGAACAAACCAAAGTAGGGAAATGCACAGTTAGGGCACACAAATGCTTCCCTGTGGTGACTATTTTAGTGTTTGCAGTTCTAGATTAGATGATTTCAGTGGTGTAACTGTGTTTAGACAAGGCCATAGCCTCTCCCACTAGTGGGAAGTGGGTATAGAATGCTACCAAATTATAGCAGTGCTTTACTACCACTTTGTGCAAGGCGTAGGGCCATGGTGAATGTGCCAGTCATGTCTGTCTGTCACGCTATCCTTATGTTTGAAATATGTCTAAGTCAACTCCCTCCTCACTCAATAATCTCTCCCTTCTCCCTTTCCTGGTCTAGTGTTCTAACAAAACAGAAGGCAGTGAAAGACCACCTTGGAGTGTAAACTCTTCTGAGGAGGAAACTGTACATAAAAATAAAATAAAAATAAAACTGTACCTTGCTTCATGTTTGTAAAGCACTGCACTGCAAATAAAGAATCCTCTATTGCTAGCAGAGAGAGTGACTAGTTTCTTTACTTTCTAGTCAATCAGTAATCTTGTTTTTCTTTTTATCCCAGTATACCAGGCCATGTCATTAACAAACGATAGAAAATTAAGGGTTGGTTAGCACAAGCTCGGACTAGTGACAGCTGTGGTTGGTACCATACCTGGTACTTCTTGACTTAAGGAAAAGGCATTAGTTACTTGTGTTAATCATAAACAGTGCTGAATTCATTAATGTAAAGTGACTTGTTTTTGTGTACCACATAGCTATTAAGAGACTGACATTAGCCTATGAAACAAGTAAGTGTCATTGCCATTATTGGCCCTGAGAAACTAGTGTTACAGCAAGAAGAGTAGTTCTTTAGTTTGATTTTTTTAAAGTAAATTTGAGGTCATCACCAGCTTTTTGTGTTTGAATGTGGATACTATCTTGATACATGTTATATAAATACCAATTAATTTTTCAAATCAGAAGTTATGGGACTGATGTAGGAATTACTGGGTGAAATTCTATAACCTTGTTATGCAAGAAGGTAGACTAGATTATAATGGTCCCTTTCTGACATTGATTTACAAATCCAAAAAGAGGTGGGGGATACTTGATGTTCTTCAAATAGCTTATCTTAGAAATAAAAAATTGAGCTAAATAGTTATTTAATTTTAAGAGATTAAGCCCAAATCATTTTAAATCTTGCAGCTGTTTTTCTTGTAGCTCTTACTTTAGGCCTGGGTCAGTACAGCTGCACTGTACAATATGTCTTAATATCCTACATGGAATGGCTTTAGTTTCAGCCATTTAGTCCTTCTCTAGAAATCCTGGCCCAGAGACACTTTCTCCCAGCTTGTAAATAACACCATTTCCCCACTTTTTAAAGCTTGGCACTGAAGCCGATAAATCATAAAAAATTATAAAGCTCTGAAATTACTTGGCCTAGCAAGGTAATCTGAGTTAGTTTTTTAAAATAGTAGTGGCTTTAAAGACAAATATACAAGTGTCTAAAAGGAGAGTCACTAAAGCAGGGGTCGGCAACCTATGGCACGCGGGGCGGGCTCAGCTGCTCAGCCCACCGCCGCTCTGGGGTTCCCGCTGCTGGCCCCTTGCCAGCCGGGGTCCCACTCAGCACCTGCTGCTGGCCTGGGGGAAGGAACCCCAGGCTGGCAGCGGGCTGAGACCCCAGCTGGCAGGAGCCAGTGTGGAAACCCCAGAGCGGTGGCGGTCAGCCCCCCACTGCTCTGGGGTTCTGGCTACTGCCCCTTGCCAGCCGGGGTCCCCTCCGCAGCCCCACTCACCTTGCTTCCAGCTGGAGTTCCAGCGCAGGCCCCCTGCCAGATAGGGTCCAGACCTCCAGCCCTGCCAGCTCCACTCACCTCAGCTGCCGATCTGGGGTTCCAGCCGCTGACCTCCTGCCAGCTGGTTATCAACTTATAACTCAGAAGCCTGTGTGCAGCTTAAAGTATCTAAATAGGTGCCACCAGACATAGGAAAAGTCAGCAAGGAAAAGCAAGGGCAAGGATCACACTTAACTAATAAAATCTGCATTTTAATTTAATTTTAAATAAAGCTTCTGAAACATTTTGAAAACCTTGTTTACTTTATATATAACAGTAGTTTAGTTATATATTATAGACTTAGAAAGAGACCTTCTAAAAGACGTTCAAGTGTATTACCGGCACTCAAAGCCTTAAATTAGAGTGTATACATGAAGACTTGGCACACTGCTGCTGAAAGGTTGCTGACCCCTGCACTAAAGAGAGATTATGCTCTCAGGTTATGTATAATGTACAGCATAAAAACAAAACGAGTTGATTGGCCACATCAGCAAAAACAAGTCTTTAAATTTATCAAGTTTCCTTGAGCTGGAGATAAGAGCATCTAGGTATTTACTATGAGACAAATGAACCAGTCTTAGATTACCTATTGTGTTACTTGCTGAGAAGGGGACTAGGTGAGTTGGCATACTGACAAAGTTTTCATATAGGTCAATTGCAGCCTCTTGTAACTAGTATTGAAATTGGCTGGAACAAGCTGTGTATTAATAGGCTGATGCTCAGAGTAGAGCTCACCACTGAAGACATGCAAAATTTGACATAATTTGAGTGCTTTTGCGGGCCAGTTTGTCCTTTGCTCACAGGACTATATTGTACTGTCATTGTTTAGCAAAGTTTCATATAGTGGGGGAAATAAACCCCCAATATATTGAGCTGTTGGCTTGATATTTTTCAAAGATGCTGAGCACTTGCAGTCTGACTTCAGCCAAACTCTGTTAAATTTCTTTCCTCCAGTCTTAAGGAAAAAAATCACTTTTAAAACTTGAAAAAAAAAATTGCCCAAGAAATTGAGAGAATGGGAACATCATGGAGTGTTACCTGAGCCAGCAAGAGCTGGGCCTTAGCTCAGAACCTAAAAAAGGGGAAACCTGTGAACATTTCTGGGTAATACTATATTCTGTAAAAGGGAAGCCAAGAAGACTCATGGATCAGGGGTCCCCAACGCGGTGCCCGTGGGCACCATGGCACCCGTGGGGGCATCTAAATGCCCCCGCGTCATTTCCACCGAAATGACTTATGGGAGAGGTCTCAAGTTGCAGTGGGGGAGGTTTAGGTTGGATATTAAGAAAAAACTTTTTCACTAGGAGAGTGGTAAAGCGCTGGCATGGGTTACCTAGGGAGGAGGTGGAATCTCCTTTCTTAGAGGTTTTTAAGGTCAGGCTTGACAAAGCCCTGGCTGGGATGATTTAGTTGGGGATTGGTCCCGCTTTGAGCAGGGGATTGGACTAGATGACCTCCTGAGGTCCCTTCCAATCCTGATATTCTATGATTCTATACTAAGGTTAAGAGTGTAGCCTTATTATATTCACTGCTTTCTGTTGTAGTCTGCTTTTATTCTATTCGGCAGTAATGCAGGGAACCTACAGGCCTGTATCCTGTAAAACATTAGCTTCAACAAGTTAGCAGAAGCCTTGAGGCCTATGACCTTTGAACAGATAAACTTTGAGCTGAAAATAGAGTATAAGGGGATGTTCTGATCCCAAGTATGTTACCCAACCACAGGAGTGTTATGTAAAACAATTCATTGACCTAACATCTGCAGATACCTAACCACAAGAGAGCGAATTGACATATACGATAATAAGTGGAGATAATTGATATACTAAACTATATGAGGAGGACACTGCAGCATTAGTAAAGTTAGGATATACAAATAAGGAAAAGGAGGGGTACTGAATATGCATCAAATGAACTGGCATCAGCGTTTCATCTTATATAAGTTGCATCCCAGCCTAGGGGCAGTAGGAGAAAGCATTGTAGTCCTTGGGAGGTGCCAGAATGATGGCCACTGATGATGAGGGAGACGATGATGGCTAACATTTCAGGTTTTTCTGCAAGGGATAGTGAGAGTATATGGAGATGGAGATGTACACTCTGTAGTATCTCTGTCTACCTTATTGCATTGGGGTGTTTGTGACTGTACTAAATATATTAATAAACTATTTGTAAATATAGAAGAGTTCCTGTAGTGTGAGTGTTGCAGCTGTGCACATCTGGGTTATCAACTACATAATCATTTGAATAATATTGGCCCTGATCTTGGGATAAGAACCTGCCAACCCTCAAAGTGATAGCTGGGAATTCTTAGGTAATCAATATAATTACTATATAATCAGGGGGAAGGATAGCTTAGTGATTTGAGCATTGGCCTGCTAAACCTAGGGTTGCCAGTTCAATCCTTGAGGGGGCCACTTAGGGATCTGGGGCAAAAAATCAGTACTTGGTTCTGCTAGTGAAGTCAGGGGGCTGGACTTGATGACCTTTCGGGGTCCCTTCCCGTTCTATGAGATAGGTATATCTCCATATATTAATCTATAGATCAGGCTTCTGGAGTAATAGAGCAGTACTGAGTTGAGAAGGCACCACCTCACTGGTAACTGCTGGGGATACTCCTTATGGAAGACCTGGTTAAGAGGGAACTCTGGCAGTCAGGTGGGGGGACAGTAAAGGAGAGACTAGCTGCAAGAATGCTGACAGGTGGTAGCTGTTGAAGCAGAGTGGTCTACAGGAGGAGGACTGGGACTGTGAGTAAGACTTGGCTGAGGACCTAACACTGCTCACTCTCCCTCCCTTCTCCCTGACTAGGGGGAGCAACTGGATGCTCAGAATGAGCAGGGAAATCCCATCCCCCATCTGAGGCTCTGAATTACTGAGACTGTAAGGAGAAGACAGGAAAGGGGAAGTGCCCCAGGCTAGGGAGACTAATCTGGAGTGGCAGCCAGAAGGGATTCAGCCACCCTTGTGTCTCTCCCCTTGAGCCAGGTCACCCTACCTTTCCTTCTCTCTCCCCCTATCCCCCAGATGCCTGAGAGATCCTGGAAGACTTCTAGGGGAGAGAGATTAACAGTGACTTGGCAGTCTTCTCCCCTCCCCACCAGCCCCAAAAAAGAGCCATCCCAAGATTTGGAGCTCTAGAAATAGATTTTGATGGAGAGGGGTGAGAGGGTGGATTAGTGACATTTTAAAATTGAGGAAAAATTAATTTGTTCTCTCTAGCTACTTCAACCACAGTTGCCACTTGCATTTCCTCTGCTGTATTTAAAATGTCCTTGCTGTGTCCTAGAGGGAATGAATTCCATTTGCTGCCACCTCTGCAATTTCAGGATTACCATACAACTTCACTGAGAGTACCTTTTGCAGGTATGTTTAGTCCACAGTATTTCACATTAACTTTGTAAATCCGTAAGTCATTTCCCACTTGTTTATTTTCATAGTGGTGCTGTCCTCAAAAGATCCAATGTGTGTGAGAGGTTTGCAGAAATGTACAGGGTGGTGATAAGAAACTGAATCTTAACTGAGTTTTATTTAATAGACCTGTTGTCCTCAAGTAAATTTGAGACCCAGTGAGTCTAGAATAAGAATCTGTATGTAATATGAACAAAGGGATGAACTGCCCCCTCCCTACTGAAAAATGCGCATAAACTCCCATAGCTTCACAAGTCAGGAGATCATGAAGTAAGGCTAATTTTGCTGACAGGGCCTAAGGCAAGTGATATTTTAAGCATCATCAACGTAAGACATTACCATTTGATGTTAGATTGTCCATAGGGACCTCACTTGCTCCTATTTGCAAGAAACGGAGAGAGAATGATTATACTAAGATACTAAGCAGCATCCAAAAAGAGTGAAAGCTCTTTTCCCAAGCTCTTTCCCCTTTTGACTTCTTCAGAGAAAATGTTTAGAAATGCAGAGAATTAAAAGGTGAATATGGGATGATACTAGCAGTCAGTGATCGTGAAGAATTAAGAAGATGGACAGGAAGAATCCAAACATTCATATGTAAACACACAGTACCAAGAGTATATCAAAAAGATGTATCAAGAAAAGCAAAGGACAGACAATAATGTGTGAGAAGAACAAATAGTGTATGAGAGCATGCTAGGGACAGAGGGAATAGTATATGCGTATGATAATATATAGGATACATCACAGTATTCACATGGGGAGTGACATTCTTAGAAATGTTACTGAAACTTCACAACACTCCTATGAGGTACAATAGGTATATGTAATGGATCAGCGGCAGCAGAGATCAAACCTGGAACCTCTGGGTCACAAAGCATGATTTTGTACTGCCAGCACTAAAATATCTGACTCTATTAGCCTAGCTTAAAGCAGATTCATCAATCTCTATGTATGACTACTATTGGGGGGGGGCGAGCACCATACTGAGTGGGTACAAGTTATGTAAAATAGACACTACTATACCCACTTCCAAACAGGGCTCTCAGATTATGTGATCCAGCAGGGCACTGAAACACATACTTAGCTGTAAGTGTGTAAGTAGTCTAATTAAAATCGATGGGACTAATCATGTGATTGAGGTAAATCATGTGTTTAAGTTCTTTGCTATGGGGTCAAATTGTGTTGGCCATGATCACAGTGAGCCATTGGCAGAGTCAGCATTAGTACACAGGATTCCTGGTCCTTTGCTCTAACCGCTGTACTGCATTGCCTCCCCAACTGGATTGGTGAAATGGCTCTAACACTGTCTATTATGATCGGTTGACTTTGAATTAATAGATTCATAGACTAAGGTCAGAAGGGACCATTATGATCATCTAGTCTGACCTGCACAACGCAGGCCACAGAATCTCACCCACCCCCTCCTGTAACAAACCCCTAACCTATATCTGAGTTATTGAAGTCCTCAAATCGTGGTTTTAAGACCTCAAGGTGTAGAGAATTCAGTGCTGTTAGTTGCTAAATCAATAAATCATCTTCTGGTGCAATTCTATTGTTCACTTTTTTGTTAACAGAAAGTTTGGGCAGAGGAGGCAGACAGAAGAAATGGAACTATACCCAAACTTGTCAAGGTTGCTTTGATGTCCAAAATCCTTCAAAGGCTTCTGTTTTGTCCAAGTCTGCACTAGATTTTTATTTAACAATTTTTATGTCAATTTTCTTCAAGATACAGTAGATAAAAGAATAGAGAAATGAAAATCTGCAGTAGCACTCACTACTTAATCCTGTCTTTCACCATCTTTGACCTCAATGGAGAAATTTGCCTCTGAAGTTTCTATCCAGGCTACCTTCCTTTTTACATTAAAGTACTGCTTTAAAAGTCACCCTAACAATCCCAATATCTATGAAGGAACATTACTGTACTGTGACAAATTCATTACTTGAATCCTTTGTTGAGATAGGCAGTGAAAATATTCACGTGTTTTTTCTAGGAATTTATCCTTTGAACAACTTGGTTATAGTCATAAAGGTTGTCTCTAATCTTCCTTTTTTTTGGTGGTGAGAAAAATGGCATAAAACCCATCTAGTAGATATGCTGATTTGTGTTTATTGTAGTATGGCCTCACCTGAGAATGAGTTTATAAAAGCAGGTTGCTACACTCTCAATCACGGGGTCAGAGAGAGTATATAGTATCTTGAAACTGGAAGCTGTTTACTATAGCACCCATCTAAATGGCTCATATATAGCCTTTGTAGTAACACACTTTATGGTGAATTTGTTAGGATAGCTTTTTATAAACCTAATAGTGCAGTGTTGCGAGATCCCATATTATTTGTTTGCCAGGAATAAATGGCAGAAGGACTTGTAGCTTCGGTAGAAAATCTGTAGCATTCGCTATGAGATGACATAATAGTTTTGGAGGGGAAATTATTTTTTAGAATTTTTTTCTGCTTTTCAACTGACTGAAATAACTGACCTTCAAAGCATAAAACTGGAATTTATGTGACAGTAGGAATTAATAAAAAGTCTAGCACAGTATAAGTTAGTTGGATGGTGATTAGTCTATAATTTTTTTTATGGTTTATGGGCCAATTTAGCTGGTGTAAATCTGGATATCTCCATTGAAGTCAATGGATTTATGTTGATTTTCACCAGCTGAGAATCTGGCCCTATATTTTTACTGGTTTATTGATCATACCATAATAGACTTTTTTTTCGAGGAAGTTCACCAAGAGTTTTGGATAGGTTATTTTGGCAGATTAATTTGCCTGTCTTCTTTTCCCTAAGTATGGGCTGTAAATATTGTCATTGTCATAAGAGCCCATGGGAAAAATACTAAATCACTTTTTGACTGAATATTGTTTTACGGTCCATTAAAATAGATTGATACTGGAGAATGCGCACTCTGTTGAATAGATTGAGCTGTAACTTGTTTCTGTATGCTGTGTTTTGTGAGTTTGTCATTTATGAATTGAGGCTAGCATTTTCAAACCGTTCTAAGGGAGTGAGATGCCCAGCTCCTATTGAATGCCATCTTCAGAACAGCTTTTTTCAGGTGCAAAAGTCTCAAGGTCCATGTAGTGATATTACAAAGGACAGGACTGCAGAATTCTTACTTGCTATAGTGGGAACTTACTCATGCAATATTTTTTCCCTCCATCCAGGTGGGATATATGTGCCATACATAAGGAAGCCATTGCAGGAACATAGTGTAGAGACCAGCAGGTGGTATGTTTGTCCTTGTAGCTCTGTGGGCACATTACCCAGTAGTACTATTTTTGACAGAACTGTTTTAGCAGATCTGCACTCCATACTGTACCATTTCATTTTGGGATTTCTGAAACACCTACCCCATAGTGCCTAACACTGTTGTTAGCAAGGAATTTCTGGTAACTTCCAAAACTGAGGCACCCTTATGAAATGGAATTAGGAGGACCAGTTAAATTTAAGCAGTTTTAACACTTGTGGGAGTTTCCTCTGTAGCCTGCATCAGTTCAGCTGGACCTGAGCTAGAAACTTGGTTGCACATGATGCACCCAGTGCTTTAAAACAGCTGAAAGAATGATGGCAGTGGTTGCAAAACTTCTAAGGTTGCTGATGCAAGATGTTGCACAGGGTGGCACAAGCTCAAAATTTTCCAACCAATTTGTTTTTGCAGTGTCTTTTTGACTACTGTAAATGGGCCACAGGCAACACTTGAAGGCAAAACAATGTTATTGAAAAATATTTTCAAATTGGAGATTTTTGTAGTGGTCAGGAGGATACTTCTTTCCCCTTTGTAGAGTTTTAGGTTTTTTTTTTTAAGGTTTTAAAACACCCAGGCTTTACTCCAAATGGATAGACACATCTGCTGTACCTTATATCTGAGATTGTCACTGGTATTAAGAGTTGGACAACATTGTACGCTGAAATTATCTGAAGCTACTAGATGTTAAATTGTAATTCTTTCACTAAGAAAGAATCACCCAGTGGCATTTGTCAGGGATGGAATCAAATGGTACTTTTGCAAAAGCTTTGTGTCATATTCCTGCAGGCTGTCTCATGGCAAGTAATATAAATATTACATTTTTATATGTTAATTATCCATGAAAATAGCTGCTTATGTGGTTTTCTAACTGGTACTTTGTTTTGTGATGAATCTTGTTGTTGAGTTACATCAATCATACTGTGTTATCTCATTCAGTGGGATGTGAACTGACACAACCCAGTATAATGTCAGCTGGAAACTGTGGAAGAAAAACAATTTTCTACGTAGGTCTAGTGATTTTGAAAAAAAAAATTGTTTGACAAACAATATTGGAGTCCATTTTACTATTGGAATTTGTCTGAGTTGGGGGAATTAAACAAGTTAGATTTGCAACGAGTAGCACCACATCTCTGTGTTGGCAGCCATTCTCAGGAGTGTTGTGGAGAAAAGTACTTACAGTAACAGCAGCATGAAAAAAAGAAGTTTAACTTAATTCTAAACTGGTACTTTTCCTTCACCCCAGTAGCCTCCCCTCTTGCCAGCTATCAGGCTTTGTCCCACCTAATTATATTCACTCAGGGCCCAATGTTCACCAACATACACTGCATACTTGCAATTGCTTTATAATCAGACCAATGCAAATTTAGCCTCCCTTTACAATAGCTTTGTGGATAAAGATTCAAAACTTCCATGAACACGTAGAATAAAAATGGGCTGCCTCTTCAACCTGGAACAAATGGCACACTGGCAAACATAATTAGTCTTGATATTCTGTGATCTGGGGATGCTGATGCTAAGTGCTATTCCATTTGAATTTACTAGTTCTGAGATCTGGGAAAACCCTATTCCCTGTGTTTTGGGCCTAATTTATTTTGGTGAATGGGAATCTGTTCAGAAAACACTTACCTCAAAAGTAGACTCAGCTTAGAGAATACTGGTTTCTCAATTTATTGTGATTTGAAGTTACCATCTAGTGGCAAATTACTCAGCTATTATCACAGTGATCAGTGAATATAAAAGCTGGAATTGTCAAAAGTACTCAGCATTAAGTCTATCTCTAGCCCTGCTGAAGCCAAGTGGAATTTTACCATTGTCAACAAAAGCTTCTGAAAATCCTGCCCAAATTTTTACTATCCGTGGCTTCATGCAGTAACTCTAACTGAGCATTTTGCTTTTAGGGGCTGTTTTAGGAAATTCCTCCACCCAAGGAATGGAGGTAAATCCATAACAATAATGAAAGCTAGAAACAATCTTCCGCGGGAACTCTACAAGCTATTGCTCTTTGCCTCCCTCCTTTTAAGTGTAAAGCTTAAAAAAATAGAGTGTGGGAGAAGGCTTTAGGTTTCAGTAGGGCTTACTGAAAATCAAACAAGACTTTGTGACCGAGGGACCTACTGTAGACATACCCTTACTACGAAATTAGATTGATTTTATAGAAGTCGATTTTTATAAATTGATTTTATACAGTTGATTGCGTATGTCCCCACTAAGCACATTAAGATGGCGGAATGCATCCTCACTACCGTGGCTAGCATCGACTTACGAAGCAGTGCACTGTGGGTAGCTATCCCACAGTTCCCGCAGTCTCTGCTGCCCATTGGAATTCTGGGTTAAGCTCCCAATGCCTGATGGGGCAAAAACATTGTCGCGGGTGGTTTTGGGTACACGTTGTCAGTCACCTCTCCCTCTGTGAAAGCAATGGCAGACAATCGTTTTGCGCCTTTTTTCCATGCAGATGCCATACCACAGCAAGCATGGAGCCTGCTCAGCTCACCGTCACCACTGCTGTTGTGTCCTGGGTGCTGCCATCAGCAGACGGTGAAGTAGGACTGCTAACTGTCATCATCCACCACTCTCCTGGTGCCATGAATCCACCTTGTAGGTCCTCTTGTTTTTCTGTATAAATATCTATTCTCGTGGCATCCGTCATCATCCACTGCTTCCGCTGCAACTCTGCTCTCCTGCAGATGCCATACCACAGCAAGCATGGAGCCCGCTCAGCTCACTGCTGCTGCAGTGAGCATTGTAAACATCTTGCGCATTATCCTGCAGTATAAGGAGGCCACAGCAGGTGAGGAGGCGACAGCAGCACGATCACGATAGTGATGAGGACATGGATACAGACTTCTCAAAGAATGGGCCCTGGCAATTTGGACGTCATGGTGGTAATGGTGGTAATGGGGCAGTTTCCTGCCATGGAACACCAATTCTGGGCCCAGGAAACAAGCACAGACTGGTGGGACTGCATAGTGTTGCAGGTCTGGGATGATTCCCAGTGCCTGTGAAACTTTTGCATGAGTAAGGGCACTTTCACGGAACTTTGTGACTTGCTTTCCCCTGCCCTGAAGTGCAGGAATATCAAAATGAGAGCAGCCCTCACAGTTGAGAAATGAGTGGCAATAGCCCTCTGGAAGCTTGCAACACCAGACAGCTATCGGTCAGTCGGGAATCAATTTGGAGTGGGTAAATCCACTATGGCGGCTGCTGTGATCCAAGTAGCCAATGCAGTCACTGAGCTGCTGCTATCAAGGGTAGTGACTCTGGAAAATGTGCAGGTCATAGTGGATGGCTTTGCTGCAATGGGATTCCCTAACTGTGGGGGGGAGCGATAGACGGAACCCATATCCCTATCTTGGGACTGGACCACCTTGGCAGCTAGTATGTAAAAGGGGTACTTTTCAATGTTGCTGCAAGCACTGGTGGATCACAAGGGACGTTTCATCATCAGCTTGGGATAGCTGGGAAAGGTGCATGACGCACGCATCTTCAGGAATTTTCGTCTGTTTGAATAGTTGCAGGAAGGAACTTACTTCCCAGACCAGAAAATTACCATTGGGGATGTTGAAATGCCTTGGGGGACCCAGCTTACCCCTAGACTCTGCCATTGTTTGCCTCCATGCATTCTGCTGAGCTCTTTCAGTGCGGGAGGACTACATGAGCTCTGAGAACATGTCATCGCAAGTGCAGTTTTTTCACCTTCTAATCTGTGACTGAGATGATAGGAGGAGCATAGAAACATTTGCAGCTGCAGGAGGAAATAAAGGGAGAGTAGTATTTAAAAAGATACATTTTAGAGAACAAAGGGAAGACTATTTCACACTGAATCAAGCAATTCACATTACATAGCACATGTGCTTTTGGTACAAGATCGCATTTTGCCTCTTATATTGAGTGCCTGCTGGTTTGGTGAGAGACATCACATGTGCTCGGCTGGGCAACAGAATTCGGCTTGCAGGCAGCCATGGTAAGGCAAAGGGTTTTGGCATCTTCAATCTTCATAACATGAGGGAATGGTTTCAAACAGCAGCGTCCTCCTTTCCCATAATAAGCAAAGCCCGTTGAGTTGGCCATTTAAAAGGAGGGGCTGTGGTTTTAGGGTGAATGTGGTTTTAGGGTGAATGTGCAGCACAACCCAATCCCCCCAATTATCTGGGATGATCACTTCACCTCCCCTCCCCCCGCACCATGTGGCTAGTATCAGGGAAGATCCCTGTCAGCCAAAGGCGAACAGCTCAGCATGAACAGGCCCCTTAAACATGAATTATATCACTCTCCTGAGGCTAATGCAGAGAGATAAAGAATGGATGTTGCTTGAATGCCACCAAAGCCCGGGCCCATTCACTGGAATGCTTTGTTCTGCAGTGATTCCAGACGACTTGCTACTGGCTTGTGTCCTACCATGGAGGATGGAATAAGGCAGCCCTCCCCAGAAACCTTCTGCAAAGGCTTTCAGAGTACCTCCAGGAGATCTTCATGGAGATATCCCTGGAGGATTTCCGCTCCATCCCCAGACACGTTAACAGACTTTTCCAGTAGCTATACTGGCCATGAATGCATCCCAAGTCTTCAGGGCAAATTAATCATTAAACACGCTTGCTTTAAAATCCTGTATTATATTTACAAAGGTACACTCACCAGAGGTGCCTTCTCCAGCTTCATAGTCCAAGAGCCACCTTGGGAGGATTGGGAGGGTATTGGCTCCAGAGTGAAGAACAGTTCCTGGTTGCCGGGGAGAAAGGATTCTCTACTTGCCTGCTGTGTGCTATCCTCAACCTCCTCCTCTTCCTCATCCACAATATCCTCATCCCTGTTGCGTGAGACTTCCCCCTTGCAGGTGTCCACGGACAGTGGTGGGGTAGTGGTAGGGTCCCCCCTAGAATGCCATGCAGCTCATCATAGAATCGGCGTGTATGGGGCTCTGACCCAGAGTGACCGTTTGCCTCCTTTGTTTTTTGATAGGCTTCCTGAGCTCCTTAATTTTCACGTGGCACTGCTGAGTGTCCCTGTTGTAGCCTCTGTCCATCATGCCCTTGGGGATTTTGGCATATATATTGGCATTTTGTCTTTTGGAATGGAGTTCTGCCTGTACGGATTCTTCTCCCCATACAGCGATCAGATCCAGTAACTCCCGTTCGGTCCATGCTGGAGCTTTTTCATGGTTTCTATAAAGGGAAATCGTGTCTTACTAATCTATTAGAGTTCTTTGAAGGAGTCATCAAACATGTGGACAAGGGGGATCCAGTGGACATAGTGTACTTGGATTTCCAGAAAGCCTTTGACAAGGTCCCTCACCAAAGGCTCTTACATAAATTAAGCTGTCCTGGGATAATAGGGAAGGTCCTTTCATGGATTGAGAACTGGTTAAAAGACAGGGAACAAAGGGTAGGAATTAATGGTAAATTCTCAGAATGGAGAGGGGTAGCTAGTGGTGTTCCCCAGGGTCAGTCCTAGGACCAATCCTATTCAATTTATTCATAAATAATCTGGAGAAAGTGGTAAACAGTGAGGTGGCAAAGTTTGCAGATGATACTAAACTACTCAAGATAGTTAAGACCAAAGCAGATTGTGAAGAACTTCAAAAAGATCTCACAAAACTAAGTGATTGGGCAACAAAATGGCAAATGAAATTTAATGTGGATAAATGTAAAGTAATGCACATTGGAAAAAATAACCCCCAACTATACATACAATATGATGGGGGCTAATTTAGCTACAACTAGTCAGGAAAAAGATCTTGGAGTCATCGTGGATAGTTCTCTGAAGATGTCCACGCAGTGTGCAGAGGCGGTCAAAAAAGCAAACAGGATGTTAGGAATCATTAAAAAGAGGATAAAGAATAAGACTGAGAATATATTATTGCCCTTATATAAATCCATGGTACGCCCACATCTCGAATACTGTGTACAGATGTGGTCTCCTCACCTCAAAAAAGATATTCTATCACTAGAAAAGGTTCAGAAAAGGGCAACTAAAATGATTAGGGGTTTGGAGAGGGTCCCATATGAGGAAAGATTAAAGAGGCTAGGACTCTTCAGCTTGGAAAAGAGGAGACTAAGGGGGGATATGACAGAGGTATATAAAATCATGAGTGATGTTGAGAAAGTGGATAAGGAAAAGTTATTTACTTATTCCCATAATACAAGAACTAGGGGTCACCAAATGAAATTAATAGGCAGCAGGTTTAAAACAAATAAAAGGAAGTTCTTCACGCAGCACACAGTCAACTTGTGAAACTCCTTATCTGAGGAGGTTGTGAAGGCTAGGACTATAACAGTGTTTAAAAGAGAACTGGATAAATTCATGGTGGTTAAGTCCATAAATGGCTATTAGCCAGGATGGGTAAAGAATGGTGTCCCTAGCCTCTGTTCGTCAGAGGATGGAGATGGATGGCAGGAGAGAGATCACTTGATCATTGCCTGTTAGGTTCACTCCCTGTGGGGCACCTGGCATTGGCCACTGTCGGTAGACAGATACTGGGCTAGATGGACCTTTGGTCTGACCCGGTACGGCCATTCTTTTGGTCACCTGTGCTGATCAGCTCGCCACGCTGGCCAAACAGGAAATTAAATTCAAAAGTTCCCGGGGCTTTTCCTGTCTACCTGGCCAGTGCATCTGAGTTGAGAATGCTGTCCAGAGCAGTCACAATGGAGCACTCTGGGATAGCTCCCGGAGGCCAATACTGTTGAATTGCATCCACGCTACCCCAAATTCGACCCAGCGAGGTCAATTTTAGCGCTAAACCCCTTGCTGGGGAGGAGTACAGAAACTGATTTTAAGAGCCCTTTAAGTCGACAAAACAGGCTTGGTCACGCTGCTAAATTCAACCTAAACTCATAGTGTAGACCAGGGCTAAGAGTACTGTAGCCTGGGTGCCCATATCTGATTTTTGAGACTGTACGTCTTTAAATTCAGGTAAGGCTTTGGAGTACTTTAAGCAAAACCAAAAACTATTGAGCCTGGAGCAGCTTCATGGGCCCAGGTAATCCTATTATTTTATCCTATACCCATAGGGGATATATAATAATGAGACATCACCCAAAGCTCTTTAATCTAGCAGACAGAGGCTTAACAAGATCCAATGCCTGGAAGTTGAAGCTGGACACGTTCACACTGGAAATAAAGCACACGTTTTATAAGACGAGAGTAAGTAAACATTGCGACAACTTACCCCAGGGAATATGGTGGATTCTCCATCACTTGAAATCTTTAAACCATGACTGGATAACTTTCTAAACACTGTACTCAGACAGAAGTTATGAAGCCTGATGCAGAAATTATTGGGAGAAAATTCTATGTTCAGTGTTACGCAGGAGGTCAGATCAGGTGATCGTAATGATGCTCCTTTCTAGACTCTGTTTAATCTCAGTAGCTGGACAGATAGGACAGTGACAAACAAAAACCTCCGCATAGGTTTCATTTTAATATTCTATGCATTATGATTTTAAAAATAGTATTTATACTATACATTTTTTTGGACATTGTAACACAAAGTACCTATTATAATGAGATAAATCAGAATGATTTATGCGATGAATGCACACGCTCACTCACTCTTCTGTATTTTGTCTGTATCCATCAAAACCTTAAAATATATGGTCCAATTACTGCCACCTACTGAGAAGTCCCTTACTTTGTAAGTAGGATCCATTGAAATAAATGGGATTTCTCAGAGAGGAAGCTACTATTCAGCATCAATGAAGGAGGCAGAATCTAGCCTTCTAATAAAAAGAAAATGCTAAACTTTATTCAAGTTAATGAACTGACAGGGATAAATAGCATAAATTAAAATACTAAGCAGGACTTCTGAAAGGAATTTGTAGTACCCTATTTTAGCATACACATCCTACATTTAATAATAATAATCTATTTTTTCCCCTGCAATTGCTCTACCCTAGGCAATCATTGAAACATATACATTTATCACTATTTCTTTGATTTTAATTTTTTTAATTTTTACTAAGCTTCTTTTCTCATGAAGATGTTGAAATGGATTTAGAGTCTTGGCTAAACTGATTTTTCTTTTCTTTAAACCTGATATTATTAGGTACATGAGTATCTTTCTTCCCACCCCCAACTTGGATTTTCTTTCTCTCTCTCTCTCCCCCTAGACCATTCTTTTAGCAGGAGATTTTGTTACTCTCTGACTCCTTGTGATATTTCTTCAAATCCTGTGGCTTTTAGAGAGGGAAGGGGAAAGAAGTCTTTGTGAAAAGTATCCTCTTCCCTTGAGATGCTGGCAAAGACAAAATCTTCCCTTTTTTGTAGGAGTCAAAAATTTGAGGCACGGAACTTCTGTTCTGTGTTAAAACAAGACAAGAAACATGCATGAAGTGCGTCTCTGAATCTTTTTTTAAGGTTCTTGATATGGGGGAAAAGGGAAAGAATTCTCTTCCTTACTGAGAGCCCCACAGAGAGAGTGTGAATGATGCTTTAGAAGAACAAAGGGGTATGAAAGGCTCTCATGAATATTCTCCCATCTTTCTGATGGTAAACCTCTCTTTCTATCTCATCCCCTTTCCCTCATATTCCCTCTCATCAAAATGTGGATCAAAATTTTGTCTTAATCAAAGAAATTCATGCCGCGGCCCAATCCCTTTAATGAATATTTATTTACTTTCCAGTTGAAATTTCTTTACTCCTCTGAAAGGAAGTTAACTATCTTAAACAGCCTCTTCTGACATCTTGGTATCTTTGTTCCCTTCCTAACATATGAATGTTATCCTTAGCTGACCTCTGTAGACCAGCCTCTTGATATTTTATTATCCCACCTGGGGCTTAATTTGTCAGTC
The DNA here is from genome assembly GCF_020497125.1 of Mauremys mutica. Classification (NCBI taxonomy): domain Eukaryota; kingdom Metazoa; phylum Chordata; order Testudines; family Geoemydidae; genus Mauremys; species Mauremys mutica. The sequence goes on along the minus strand of NC_059079.1, from coordinate 48,233,542 downwards.
TAAAGCTGACCTTCCTGCAAAGACGAAAAGAAAAAATGCTAGTGTACTTTAGTAAAATTAATTTTTGAGGTCAATGCTTTTCCGAAACTGGTTTTTCAGAAAGTTCAGCAGAAGCTGTTTTCAGCCTTGGTCAAGTCTGAGAAGGGTTATAGCGTTTTACTTGGATTATACTTTTTCTTTTGAAAGTCATTCTTACTTTTTGTACACACGAAATCTGTGTTTCCTTTTTGTAGCCGCTGCATTAGAGATGGTCTGGAGGCAGGATATCTACCCTTGGTAATCCATCCTTTCTCATTAATGGTGTTAACTTTATAATGACCCAGCTGATATCTGAAATCATGTGGGTTATGTCAGTAACCAAACTAGATACCTGAAATGACTCCCTAGGTCTGGTCTGAGCAATGAATTATTAGTGAGCAAAAAAGCACTAAGAAAGCGAACATTTTTTTTCTCCACGGATTTTCCTTATGGGTCTTATCCAAAGAGACCTGGGAGACACTTAAAAAAAAAAAACCTGCTAAAGGGCTTGATTTTTGTTTTCCCACAGACCCCAAAGCATTCATTGGACATATCTTTCACCATAGACCGTCGACTTTTACTTTTCCCCGGCGGTGCTCCTCTGCCCCGAGGCCCCGCCCCACTCTGCCGCTTCCCCCAAGGCCCTGTCCTCGCTCCACCTCTTCCTGTTCCCACTCTGCCCCATCCCCGAGGCCCTCACCCACCGCTTGCTGCTTTCCATTCTCCCTCATACCGAGCAACCAAACAGTTGTTTGGTGGTGTTCCCGATCAGCTGTTTGGCGATGCCCTCAAACAGCTGTGGCTGATGGGTGCTAAGCACCCACTTTTTTTCCCATGCGTGCTCCAGCATTCATTTTGCATTCATTCTCAGGTTTTCTCAGTGTCTCCAGTTTAGAAAGTAACTAAGGAAATACCTTGCTTTATTTTTCATGAGATGTACTTGGCTTGAAAGGTTCTGAGCAGAATAACCAGGCCAGTAACATAATCTTAAGGTCAGCATCTTTCCAGAAATGTGTGTCCTAAAAGAAAGGCCATAGTTTTTTATTCTTGCTTTTAAAAGTGTAATGTTGAAAAGGCATTTCTCTTTCCAACAGTTCTACAGATTTAACTATGTATAGGGAAGTAACATTTCTCTACCAGTGTAGCACAGTTAAAGTGCTCAAAGTGTTTAAAAAAATTATATATATATATATGAATCAGACCTTTCCCCCCACCCCACCCCCCCAAAATCCATTGGCAAAACATCATTTGCTCAAAAAAATCATAAGGATTTAAAAATGCTTTTCAGTCCATTTATTTGGTACTGGAATTTTTAGCCTTTAGAGTTCCCGTTTTTCATGCTTTTCTCTGCAAGCATGAGGGCTACAAATGTGGTTTTTTTTGTGTTTTTTTACTAAATAGAAGCTGAGAGTCTCCCATAGTCACCTACTCCAAGAGCAGGAGCTACAGGAAAAGTGCCAAATATCCTGAGAGTTTGCAACACTGCATTTATACTCTTCAACAATCTCTTTGCTGTCAAACTGTCTGCATATTTTTTCATGAAAGAGGAGCATCTGTAAGTAGCAAGACATGCAGTTATAGTGTCAGCACCTAATAAATCTGCTGTCTAATGTTATATTATCACCTGCCACAATATTCAATTGATGGAGAACTAGAGAGGGGCTGAAACATCAAAGTTCAGATCTGGGATTTAATTTTCATAAAGTTCAGGTGGGTCCAGATCTACAGCTTAGTTTGGACCTATCTTTTAATGGAAACAAAAATGATAATAAGACTTCTGTCATGTGGAAAATGAGGAGGGAGTAAAAAATGAAACTGATCTTTCCTATTGTGGTGCTCCAAAAGTCTGAGAGGGGGAGTGTGTGTGTGAGACACACAGTTTCAGGGCAACTGCACTTTATTGCCCCTCCGTGGTCCCTCGAGGGCATCCACTCTTGGCTCCCAGCTCCTCAGCTGTCAATCTCTTGGGTAAAGATCTGTATCTCTCTTGCTCCTAACTGGGATCTCTCTAGGCTGCACAGTTCCCTGCCTGTTGTGTTGTTCTCTTCAGAGGCTATGAACAGTGTAATGGGTTGCAGTTATAAGTTACCACACAGCTCTTTATAAGCAAGCACATTTATTCTTAAAGGGCTCTGGTAGGTGTCAGTCCTTCAAAACCCACAACTGGGTTTTCTCTGTGGTTCTATGTTCACAACTGTCTCAGATTTAGAAACAGAACAGCCACGAACATTTGTCTTTCCTTATATAGCTTGGGCTTTGAACTTGGCCTCATGTAACAGGTGATCAGCAGACAATGGCCCACTCCTCAGGGCATCGCTTCAAAAGGCTGGGGTTTTGCATAACTGGAGATGGGGTATTTGCATTCGCCTCCCCTTAGATATTCTCCAGGAAAACCACATAACATTCTAAAAGTCCATCCTTGTCAGACATGCTGTTCAATGTAGTCTTTTGAACCTCCAGGTCTCACATCTCCCCCCTCAAGAGATAACATACATCCTCGATCACAATAACACCTAAACCATTCATTTAATACAATGGGCTCCAAGGGTACTTGTGACAGTGCTAGCAGCAGCACCCAGATCACTGAGGATGCTGCAGCATGATGAAGGCTGCGGCTCAGCTATGAGCAATTAAACACGTTCTGTTGGGGGGGGGATTGAGCATTTGGGTGGTAATTACTAGACTGATGATGTAGCTGGGAGGATATAAGTAGAAGGAACAGGAGCCAAGGAAGAGCGCACAGGGGAAGCTCAGAAGGTGTGCTGTGCTGAGGGGGAGGCTGCATGGGAAGCTTCTCCTACAAGATGCCTGTGTTATGTTCTCGGTGTAAAAGAGCAAGGAATGAAAGGTATCTATGGTAAAAAGAAAACAGCTTGAGTGTGTTTGTGACTGGCAGGTGACAAATAAGTTAGGCAGTGAAATACACCAGGTAGTTGAGGAGCACCCTGTGACTATACTTACATCTAATTAAATAGGGTCCCCCAAGGATTTGGCAGAAAATTGCTATATCTGACACTAGGCATATGGAACCAACTTGTTAAATTGTTAATTCAGGCAGTTGTTTTATTTCTGTAGCCTAGGTCATGGTTTCTTCAGGCATTTAAAGAAAGAAGATGATGGTCAGTTCACATGTGCAATCCCTAACATTTCCTCAGGTTAACTCTGAAGTGTTTGTGCAAGCAGGCATAAGCAGTGTGCAAAACATTGTGGAAAAGTGTTTCTCAATCTTCCTTCACTGGATGCACTGTGCTGTGAAGCATTGTCTGGTACAGAGAACAATGTGTCAGACCAGAGTGAGTCACACTCCAGACTAATGCTAATGTCTACAACAGGTTATGCAAAGAAGTCTAAACTAAACCTTGCTGTGGCCAGTGTAATAGGTTTCCTATTGTCACTGGGATTAGACTTTGACAAGGCAGAGTGGAAGTTTTTTTAAATGTAGTTTGATGGACAAGTATTAAACCATTTAACACTGTTGCCCCACTTTGCAGGAAGGGCTTCTCGTGAGACAGCTCAGACAAGTCTGTGGTGGTTCAGGGCAGAAGGAAAAAAAAAGCTGTGGGATGGGAAATGTGGCAGGACTGAAGCTTCACTTCAAGAACTAATGCAGGTGTGCGCCTGTGGCTGTGGGTAGGAGTGAGTGGCTCTTGAAAACTACTCTTGCATCACCCCATAACACAGAGAACTACAGGAACTGCTCACATTGTATAGGTGATACGCTCATCTTCTCCTGTCTCCTGGCACTCAGTTCAGCTGCAAAAACACATGCAGCCTAGGGAACCACCATTGGATTTGACTTCTGGTGAGAGGGAGCCTAAAAACAAGGGCCTGAGCCAAATCCCCTTGAAATCAATAGAAAGTTTCCCATTGTTTCCAGTTGACTTTGTATCGCGCCCCAAGAAAGCAAAAACAAATACAAATGAAGAAGCACAAAACTACTCAGAAGTGGAAAAAAAGCTGGGGAAGGTTGAAAGGAGAATTAGAAAGGGCTGTACTTCATGATTGTCTGCTGGTATAGTGGCAACTTCAATGATGGTGTTTCTCACTTCTCCCACTATAACTTCCTGTTCTCTCCTATCTTTCCTTGTCTCTTAATTTCTTCAGTTACTCTGGCCTCCTCTTTGGTTTCATGTTGTTAAACCTCTCTACTCACACTCTTCCGTTCTTTCCTAAGATCTCTGGGACCATCCCACTCTTTACAATATCCTGTCTTCTATACTTTTCTAAACACTCTTCCACACCCCTATTCTCCTAGTCAACCATTTCATATTTTCTTCTGAATACTGACGAGTTTCTTGGCTAACTGATTATGATTATGTATTAATTTGTGTAGTGCCATAGATGTAAATGGAACTTTGCATATTCAATGGAAGACAATATATCTGCCGGGGGAGCTTGCAATATAATTTAGATTGGTGTTGTACAAAAATAGACAAGAATCAAGCATAGAGTGCACCAGAAGTCATTTGCACTTTTTTCTCCCTTTTTGGGTGGGTGGGGGGTAAAGTTTTTATGTTTTAGCTTTCAAAAATGAAAATTAGGAAGAGTTCAGGCTAAATTAAAGCATTTTGAGTTAATTAAATTATACAATTTTAGAATGCCAGATCATTTGTTCTTTTTCTAATCGGATGTGTTCCTTTACTCCATGCTGAATGGTGCTTTATAATGCCTAGAGACAATTTAATAGATAGAAGGGAATGTATATAGATTTGGTGACTTAGTCTAACAATTGTCTCTTAAATTATGTGGATATAGCAATGTGTTATCTCTCTTTGCTAATATATTTCTGCATATTTTTACACCTTGTCTGACATTCTATCAATATTCCATCTGAATCTCATGTATTACTGATTGCATATACTGTGTAAATCTTTTTGTGCATATCATTTCTGCACTTCTACCATGTAATGAATAATTTTCGTACTACAATGGCCTTTTAAATAGGAGGGGGAAAATTCTCTTTCCATTGACCGTCTCTGTGAATGAATTCTCATTAACGTGTTTTACTTTCACTCAGTTTTAATAACGTTATACGTTGTAGCTGCACTGGAATCATCTCACTGTACCATCAATTGCATTCACAATTGTGATTAAAATGATACTAATACATCTAGTTTGCATCCCCCCCCAAAGTTAATTGATATAGAAATTATATTTTTAATATTTATGTTGCAATTATGCTGCAGGTTATTAGTTCAGTGCCCAATATGCAAACCCACTTTTTTCCTACATACAAAATATTTTCTAAATCTGTCTCTGAAGATAGTCTGTATATGCTTGATCCTGCCAGGCACTTAGTGCTTCCGGTGAGGTGAAGAATATGCTCTGTTCTCACAGACGTAAATTGGTTAGATGCGTTCCCAAAGTTGTTAAGATGGTTCACTTTTATAAACTGTGAAATAAATTATAACTGGAAGTGGTTGGAAGGAGGTAATGATAGATGCTCAGACGGATGAGTACATATTATTGCTTACTATGCATTGAGCAAGGAAGGTACAAATGTGGCCCCACCGCAGTTAGGGAACCTCATTGTGGCAAAACCATCCACTATGTCCTGCACATTTCCCAGACCCACTACCCTTCTTAGCAGAAGTCGATTAATGGCCCTGCAAACTTGGATCACAACAGCTCTCATGGTGGATTTACCAACTCCAAATTGATGCCCCACTGATGGGTAGCAGTCTGGCGTTGCAAGCTTCCACAGAGCAATTGCCACTTGCTTCTCCACAATCAGAGCAGGTCTCATTTTAGTGTTGCTGCTCTTTAGGTCTGGGGAAAGCTCTGCACAAAGTTCCTGGAAAGTGGCCTTCCACACTGGAAAGTTCTGCAGCCACTGCTAGTCATTCTATAACTGCATAACGATGTGATCCCCACCAGTCAGTGCTTGTTTCCTGGGACCAGAAGCGGCGTGACTGCCAGCAGCAACCAGGAATTGTTTCATTCTATGGCTTTCAGCAGGCTGCTTAAAGGACATCACAACGTTTGACACAGCAGCTTCTGTCTTACCTTGTAGTATTTCCAGAACCAAGGCGTGACATGTTTGTAATGCTCACAGCGAGAGTGCACAACTGAGCAGGCTCCATGCTTCTCGGGCTATGGCGTATGCCCGGCTAAGCCAGGCTTTCGAAAAAAGGCATGAAAAAGTATGGGTTGTTTGCCATTGATATCAGGGGAGGGAGGGTGAAAACTGCATCATGTTCAAAGCCATGTTCCCATTCCACCCTGTGACAATGTTTTGGTCCCATCAGGCTTTGCAAACCCTTCCCAAACCCCCCTGTGGCTACTGCTCTGTGCATCAATGCACTGCTGGTGAGGATGCACTCCACTGAAACACACTTGATTGACTTAATTATTGCAACTGCTAGATGCCGACTTGAATTAAGTTGGCTTAACTTTGGCCTATGTGTATATCTCTATCTTTTACCTGGCCTTTCTTCCCCTTCCATGTTGCTGTCAAACCTTTTGGCCTCCTCTCAAGGTTCTGCCTGATTCTTTCGCTGCCCACATCCGTGCTCCCATTTCTTCATACTCCTGCTCTTGCTAACTCTACATCTTTTCATAATACCTTTGTCTCCATCTTCCCCCTCCTGACTACATGACTTTTCACACGTTTTTCCTCCCTTCATTATTTACTTTAATAACAATAACATTCAATTCTCCTCCCACTTTCAGTATTATAATTAACCAATCTCTGTCTCATAAATTAAATACAATTTCCCCTAGTCTTGTCACCCTTTTTCTTTCAGCAAATAATGTTTGTCACAGAAAATTTGCCTATTGGGTACTGAGTATTTACTAATTGGGTACTGAGTATTACTTCCTTTGTATATTATCAAAAAACTTATTCCCTGCATTGATTTTGTGGCACTATCTGTCTATTCATTTTTATCATAGTGTCCAAATGTTCTATATTTATTATAAAGTATAAATATAGATTCCTTGGTGTACCTTGCAATAAACAATTATTGCAGTGGTGAGTTTTCATACATGCATCTTAAACAGGGCCGGCTCTAGGTTTTTTGCCGCCTCAAGCAAAAATTTTTTTGGCTGCCCCCCACCCCAGCCCTGGGCTCTCACCCCCCCCACCAGTGCACTCCCCCACCTGCACCCACTGCCGCCCCAGCACTGGGTTCCCCCCCCCACACCAGTGCTAACTTCGCCTGCTTCCCCCTCGCCTCCAGCCGGTCCAGCACTGGCAGGGTCAGGGTAAGCAGTGGGGCTCCCAGGCTGTGCCTCAGCCCAGGGTCCCTCCAGCCAGGGCTCCTGCCTCCAGGACCATCAGGGACCCAGGAGAGCGGAGCCAGGGGACTGCCCCGGCATGGGGCTGAGGAAGGAGGGAGGGAGCAGAGCCCCAGAGAGCGGGACGCGGGCCCCGCACAGCGGCATCTCGCCCTCTATGGCCCCGCTGCTGCTGCTGCTTCTGACTGCTCTGTTGCAGTCCCTGGGTGGCTCGGGCTGCTTCGCCCGGCTGTGGCGCTGGGGGCGGTTGCCCTGCGGCACCTGCAGGCAGCTCTGTGTGCCCCGTGGGGCGGCCCCCAGCCTGAGTGTCCCCCACTCAGAGCCTGCCTGGCCCAGCCACAAGGTGCGGGCACTGCTCTCCCACGGCATGAACCGCAGCGGCCCCAGGGTGCCTCCCGTGCATGATGTGCTGCTGCTGCCAGGGCCGGCTCTAGGCTTTTGCCACCTGAAGCAAAAAAAAAAGGATGGCCGGAATGCCACCCCTGAAAATTTGCCACCCAAGCACATGCTTGGTTTGCTGGTGCCTAGAGCCGGCCCTGATCTTAAAGTGCTTTTGAACTATTCATTATTTTTAATTTCTGACTAGACAAACCAAGGCACAGAGAAACTGACTTGTACAGCACCACTGAGAAAATTAAGTATAGGAGTAGTTCTGAGTTGGCTGGTTTAACCAGTCTTCCTCACTGCCCATGTAACAATACACAGTGTTGTTAAAATTCTGTCTTTGTATTGCCCAATGTTCCTTAGCCACATGCAATGCTACTCTGTGTGCCTACTTCTCCATGTCACAATGACAGCTGCGCTCATGACAGCCACATGAATAATGTTGCCCATTATGTTCATGTATATGTGAGAGTGAATAAAAGAGTGTGGTGTATGTGTGGTGTGTCAGGCTGGCTAGCCGGTTAAGGGTAGTTGGGCTTAGCAATGCTTGGGATGAGTCAGCCACCCTCCCCAGCTGACCCTGATCATCTGGTGGTTTGGGGGCAATTAGGAGGCTCAGCTGGGAGGAAGATGGGTGATTTCCCCAAAAGGCTGAGGGAGAGGTGCAGGAGTAGGCTCAGTTGATAGGAGAGCTTTCAGAGGGAGAGTATCTCATGGGGCTAGCTCTGAAAGGAGAAGGTAGGTCCTGGAAAAAGGCTAAACCCCAGCTAGATAAATGTGATCAGGCAAATGTGAAGAGGCAAACAAGGGGAGAAGCTCCAGGGAAGCTGAGCCTACGATGGTCTATAAAAGAGCAGGAAAGAAATCTGAAGAGCCTTGGCACAGTCTATAGAGAGAGGATCCCAAGAAGGGTGGTAGAGTTGGTTCATTTGTGTTTACTTTGGACTCTGAAAACTACCCCAGGTGGGGTAGAATATCTTGTGTTTGTCTGTCTTGTTGGTCTAGGTCTATGATTCTTGCTTCGGGTGTGAGCGGTCCCTGGTTCAAATCCCACACAAGCCCTGTGCTTGGCCTTTATTTGGCAGGAGGGATAGCTCAGTGGTTTGAGCAGTGGCCTGCTAAATCCAGGGTTGTGAGGTCAATCCTTGAGGGGCCATTTAGGGATCTGGGGCAAAAATCTGTCTGGGGATTGGTCCTGTTTTGAGCAGGGGGTTGGACTAGATGAGATCCCTTCCAACGTTGGTATTATATGATTCCATGATCTTTGCTTTGTGGGACATTTGGTTTGGACATGGTTAACTCAGAATGGGGGAGGGAACTGTGTGTCCTGGCTAGAGGGCCAAGTCACCAGACTACTGGAGCCTGAAGGAGGAGCCAGGATAGAATTATTGTAATATTGAGTATCTCCATGACGGCGTGCCTGCAGGACGGTGAGTCTATGAAATAGGGTACCATTGCTGTTGCATAGATATGCTAGTAAAGTAACTGTACATGAGGGCACACAGGAAGATCCAAATAAATGTATTTTTCTTTGCTTATGTATTATATATCCGCTGTGGATACATTTCAACTGCAGCTCAGCATTTAATTATTTTTTCTATAAACTACCATACATCAGGCAGTTTAAAACAAAATCTCTCACAGAGTAGAGCTACATCAAATGCAAGAGGAGGTGTGGATTATCATGCCCTGAGCCAGTTCCCTACAGTGTATTACCACTGAAGCATCGTAATAGGTAAGTCTCAGAGTACTACAGACATCAGGCAGAAAATGTAGCATGGGGGCAGTAGTGAAGCATAGGTGCAGAGGGTTGGGCTTGTTTTAGAGATTATGGTATTTGGTTGTATGGGATAGCATGTTATCAACACACAAGTTCCAGCAGTCTACCATGCCTCCATGCATCTTTCAATAATTTTCCAACCCCAGTAAAGCGAACGTACACAAACAGAGCGGGGTCATGCATACTCCAGAACTACAACTGACTTGACAAAGCCTGTGCTCACAAGAAAATTAAAAGGCAAAGGGTAATTAGTTGGCATTCAGGAGGCAAGCTGTGTTCTCAAACTTAAAAACATAGTGATGGATTTTTATTTTTAAAGAAATAAAATTTTTTTCCTTCTGGTTTACTACTACTTGCATAGATAGGCATTTTCAATGTATGTGTAGAGCAGGGGTGGGCAAACTACGGCCTGCGGGCCAGATCCAGCCCCTCAGGGCTTTGGATCCGGCCCATGGGATTGCCCCCCGTGGTGCCGCAGGCCCCACGCTGCTCTCCAGAAGCAGCCAGCACCAGGTCCCTGCGCTCCCTGGGGGGTGGTAGAGGGCTCCATGCATTGCCCTTGCTTCCAGGCACTGCCCCCTGCAACTCCCATTGGCTGGGAACAGGGAACTATGGCCAATGGGAGCTTCGGGGGAGGTACCTGGAGGCACAGCAAGGGCAGCGCATGCAAAGCCCTCTGCCTCCCATCCCCAGGGGTCGCAGCGCTTCCGGGTGTGGCATGGGGCTGGGGACAGAGAAGGTTGAGATCCTGCCCTGGCCCCAGTGCATGCTGCTGCCACCCCAGAGCCCGAAGCCCTCCTGCACCCTTCCCCCCCCAATTCCCTGCCATAAGGCCCCTGCCTGCACCTCGCACCGCTACTGCACCCCAACTCCCCACCCTGAGCCCCCTTGTACACCCTGCACCCCTTCTGCACCCCTGCCTTGAGCCCCCTCCTGCACTCCACACCCCTCCTGCACCCCAACCCCCTTCCCTGAGCCCCCTTATATACCCCACACCCCTACTCTGCCCCAATCCCTTGCCTTGAACCCCTTCCTGCACACCACATCCCCTCCCACACCCCACACTCACTCCCACACTCCAACCACCTGCCCTGGCCCTGCATACAATTTCCCCACCAAGATGTGGCTCTTGGCCCAAAAAGTTTGCCCACCTCTGGTGTAGCTCTATCCAGATATATCCCAAAGAATAATTTGCTACACAGAAGAGAAATATTTAAAAATTACACATATTAGGGTACATAGCTCACCATTTTATACAGCTCTGGCTCATTAATTGGACCCAATCTTGAAGAAGGAAGAAAAGGTTCTGTTCCTGTCAGCAAACACATCATATTTGACCATTACTCCATGCAATAAAAAAATGGGATGTATTTTCTGTGAAAGATATTTATCCAAAGAAACTCTGCTTCTCTGGTTCTCATTGAGATCTTGATTTGTATACAAAATTGTTTATTTAGAATGACTGTGGCTCCCAATGGTCAAATGTGATGCTGAAGATGAGTGCTCTTAGACCCTGGGGTGTCCACAAGCATTTTCAGTAATGTAAGGTGCAGTAGATTCATATATTTCTGAGCAGCGAGGCTTTTGACTAGCGTAGAGATTATAAGCACAAAAGAATGAGCTAAATTTTCTGAGACTATCACTTTTGTGCATGTGTAACTGTGCACCTGAGTGCTGTATGTCATGCAGATGGGTAACCTGACTTCCAAGCCTTCTTATTTCCTCAGGCACCACATGCATTGCTAGATGGTCTGCCAGACGACTCTCTTTCAGTTATGAACTGGAATATAAGCCTGGAAACAAAAATGTGGTAGCTGACAGGGCTGCCCAGAGAGGGGGTGGGGGGGAAGTGGAGCAATTTGCCCCTGGCCCAGCGGTGCTCCTCGTCTTCAGCGGCATTTTGGCGGCGGGAGGCCCTTCAGTGCTGCCAGATCTGTATTGGTGGCCAGGGATGGACTCTCAAACTGAAGCACTCATAAAATCCTGTGTCACTTGCCAAATGCATGATAAGACAGCAGTGACATGTACCCCTCCATTACAGCCTGTTCCTCTTCTTGAATCTGCATGGGAAAAAGTGGCGATTTGACGGTGTAGGACCCTTTGATACTGCTCCAACTGACTGTCGTTATGCCATCACTTTAATAGACTATTTCAGTAAATGTTCTGAGGTAGCATTTACATCACAAATCTCTTCTGCTACAGCAATTAGGTTCCTCTCTTCAGTTTTTAGCAGGGAAGGTAACCCCAAAGAGCTGGTTTCAGATAATGGGAGTCAATTTACTTCCCTGGAGTGTGAAACTTTTCTAGCAGAGAGAAACATTTTACACAGAAGGTCATCCCTATATTACCCTCAAGCCATTGGGGAAATCGAACGGTTTAACAGAAGTTTGAAAGAGTTTGCAAACAGCTAAACTGGAAGGGCAATTATGGATACCCTTCACTACTGATTTCTTGCAAGCATACTGGGCTACACGACATGCCACAACGCAAAGATCAACCGTAGAGTTACTGCATGGGAAACAGATGAATACTAAACTGAACATTGCTGGATTGTTAAAGGCACGACCTGATGCCCCAAACAAGGATGATGTGAGAAAAACAGTTGAATAGAACCAAGCAAAGTATAAGGCTTTCACAGACAAGCAGCGGGGTGCTAAGGAACCAAAGTTTGAGTGTGGTTCCTTCGTTAGAATATGAAAACCTGGAATCTTACACAAAGGGGACCATAAATTCACAGCTCCTCTTAAAATCATAGGTGTAAGGTCCCTTCTTCTCTATCGACTTTCCGATGGATAAGTATGGAATGCTTCTTATCTTGCACCTGCCTGTGCACCAAGAGGAGATTATGCCAACACCCAGTCTGCACTGGATGACTTCACCGAAGTATCAACACAACAAGACACTGGAACCGGGGCTTGAGAGACGGCCCGTCAGACCCAGATGACAACCTGCCTTGACTAGAGACTGTTATGTAGTATCTACAGTGTTTCCAGTGTAATATTTTTGCCAATAGTATAATGTCTTGTTTCCTATTTGTTCCTGTGGTTAGAACAACAATGTTTATTTTATTTGGGAAAGTTTCTTGAGAGGAGGGAATGTGGGGTTTAGATGCTGCTTGTATTATTAGAACTGGGAGCACTGGCTGTTGGGAGTCTGAAAGGACAGGAAACAGGAAGGGGCGGGAGGAGTTGAGGAGGCTGAGTGAGAGTTAAGGAGTGTGCAGCAGCAGCTTGGTAAAGAGGTTTCCACGGTAAAAATAAAGTCCTGTTGAAGTTTGTTAGTACCTTGCCTGGTTGATGCAACATAACTTAAGGGGTAGAAGAGGGCAGGAAAATTTGAATGAAGATTATAAATCAAATCTCCTCAAACTGTAAAAGGAAATCTTCCTTATCTTTCCCTTTAAATCAGCAGGAAAAACTCCTCTTACTTCAGGCTTAATTCCCTTTTTAGCATGTAGATGATTGTCACAAGACTTAGAATGAAATGCAGTTTTAATGCCTAGATGATATGGTCAGTCACTCTCTGGGAATCTGCAGATAAACACCTACCAGTCTGGCTTCATTAAGTCCCTTATGTTCCTCTTTTCCTAGTAGATTAGTGTAGACAATTAGACACTCCTGAATTTAGTTTGCCTCCCAACATATGAGAGCATCTTCCCATGGTTAATATGATAGAGATAATTGGAGCACATTTGCTTATCTATCATTACAAGTGAAATTTGCATGGAGGAGTGCAGAATAAAAGGATTTTACAGTATAATTATCATTATTAAAGGCAGCCTAATAAGGAGCAGTGAGAGACAAACAGAAAGGAGACTGCTGCTGTATTACAACAGCACTCCTGGGTACTATAATTATTTCAAAGTAATCAGAGGAGTATGAGGTTGACAGGACATTTTATAGAAAAAATAGTAATGAAATTCCACCCTGTGTGATCAGCATTCCCCCTCCCTGGCAACAGCAATTGCCAGGTACAGCAACTAGGACTTCAGAATTTAACTACAATGTCAGTTTTGCTGCTTCACAGCTTTATCTTTGTTGTAATCCATGGTGGCTTCTCTAGCCAATAGCCCTCAGCTGATGTTTTCATCTTGCCATGCATCTCTGGGATGTTCTTCAGGAATTCTCCCCTTTCATTCTCTCAAAATAACATCCTGATTGTGTAACTGGATAAAGTTTTTTACAGGTTTTTCATGCCTCTAATACAAAGGCCTAAGTTCCCCCTCCCAGCCCCTTTTTGCAGTTGTCTTGTCTCCTTTTCATGCACCCTTTGGTAGCAAGGTGACTGGTTGTCTGCATTGCTCATCTGTTCTATTACCACTGGCTGTCCTGAGGTGATTTGTGATTCACTTAATGTATCATGTAGGGTGACTCACATGTTGAGCCAGGCTGTGCTTTAGTAAATGAAAAGTCTAACATTGTTCTTCCTGGTTCTCTTAAATATTGCATTAGGGATGGGATTTTCTTTCCTTTTCACTTTTGCCCTTCAATAAAGTGTTGAAAACAAGGGTTTATGGTGTATGACCGATTGTTTTTTCCATTAAGAGTAATTTTGTCTGACAAGCACAGTGGCTTTCTCTGCACATTACCCCCTCCTCCTAATTAGGTTTTTCCAGTAAAAATGTTCCATGTGTCTAGATAATTCTTGAAGCTGAATGCTTCATATTTGAGGCCAGTTTTGTTTGGATGATATTTTTCTGGCATGGACCCTGCTCTTCCTTGGCATCTCTTAACATGGAGACAAGTTGACATGTTTAGAGCTGTCATGGGAAGAAGAACTGTATTCTAACTGAGAAATGCAAACTCAGGAAGGAGTACTGCACTGGCTTTATTTAACCTAACTATCTACAAGTTTTCAGAGCAAGAAATGTTTGTCACTATAAACACTCTGAAATGTATTTTTCTCCCCAAAGTTTTTACATTGTATTTTACATTTGAGTCTGCGCACTGATTGAGCAAAGAACTGAAGTTTAGCACATTGTCAGGGAAAAGTGACCCCCCACCCCAAGGCCTTAGGCCTTTGAGCAAAGCTATGAAATTTTAGAGCTTCAGCTAGGCTTGCTTTTCTGTACAAAGGGCATGCGGGAGCAGAAAGATGTGGTCAGGGCCCCAAAAAGAGGAACTGAAATTGGGAAAAGGGGGAACCAGGAGGTAGGACAGAAAGCTGTGGGACATGCCAAATTGCGACAGCTGTCCTTGCATAGCCAGACTGCAATAAAAGGTGTTAGAACAGTCAAACCACAAACTTGACTAGAAATGACAATAACAAGAAAAACCATAAATGGAAAGGTAATTGGTCAGCTTGCTTGTGATTAGCGATGTATCCCAAATAAGGCAATTAAAAATGTGTAACGAGCGTGCTACGTTTTGTGGTTGTAATCTTTATAAGCTTGGTAAGATTTGTAGAAAGCAGAGCAGCTTGCCTCTTGCGTGGGGCCATGCTGTCTCTCCCTGCATATATGCTTGTATGAAATAAAGGAGCCTCAGGCTGTCTGATCTAAAATCAACCGTGTGGTCAATTTTCCACAAGAACATGCTTAAGTCTCATTGAGTTGAACAAAACAAGAATATGCTTAAGTGCTTTGCTGAATCCGGGCTCGAGTTAGAGACAGCCATCTTGCTGAAGCATTTCATTTGTGTCACTGTGAGCGATGAAAGATGTTAATCACTGTAAAATCTACTGTACTAACAGTTTAATAAGCTCTTGTACTGAATCAAAATGTTTGTAAATATTAATCGTTAATATAGTCTTGCTAAAACTTGCTTTAATAATAGAAAAGTTTGGCCTCCTCCACTACTGGGCTTACATGTGCCAGTTTTAATTAGAAACTAAAGAAAAATTCATGTTAAAGTTTATTCATGGTGAAAAGTCCTTGTAATATTGCAAAGTTTTAGAATACTGGTCTCCTCCATTAGGCTGCTGTTTTTATTTTAGCTATGAGTTGATATTTCAGTATAATTCCCTCCCTACCCAGTATTATGTGCTCATGATGGGGAAAAGACACATAATGGGAGTTGGGCGCCTAGCTCCCTTAAAACTGAATAAGAATCAACAACTAACTCCAATAGGACCTTTGACAATCCCAGCCTAAATCCTGTCCCAATCTACCATGTGCAAGTTTACTTGAAGTCATTGGACCCAATTCTGCTCTATGAGATGTGTAGAGAGCAGAATTTGGCCCATTGACATAGGAATGCATTTAAAATTGCAAATTAATGTAGATATTAATATAAACACTCATAATTGTTTGTCTAAGAACTCAGCATCAGAAAACTCAGTCTATAGAGTTGTTGTAGTTCTGATGACATCTCAAAGTTACTTGGTCACCTCTGCCCCTTAAAAGCCAGATAATATAAGGTAATTGTGTGGTAGGCAATGTCTATGTATGGGACAGATTCTGATAACCTTACTCATGAGGAACGGTTCCTTATTCCATGGGTGGTCCTGTTGAAGACAGTGAGAATGCTCTTGGAGTAAGGTGTTACCCAATGTAAGTAAGGGTATTAGAATCTAGCTCTGGGTTAACAGCAAAGGTAAGTATTTTAGGAGTAGCAACTGAATGAGCTGGTGATCAAAATTGCTGTTCCATCACTTTATTCTCCCTCCTTCCCTCCCCCCGAAGAATGGTATAGTACATTTCAAACTGCTAATGCTTTCATGAAACAGATCTGTGCTGTATCCAACCAAAACAGGTGAAGAAGAGGAAAACAGGTGCAGCCATACAAATTGTTTCCATTCATATTTAATGTTTGTTCCTCAAATTAATGTGGCAGACACAACAAAATGAAGTTTAATTAAAGTTTGAAAAACGTCAACACGTTAACCATTTCATACACTGTATGGGGCATGTATTATGTAGTTTAGGCCTTGTCCACACTAGGAAGTGGTACCGCTTTAACAATACTGGTATAGTAATAGAGCTTGAATCACCTCCTAGCCCGCCCCCCATATACTCAGGGCAGGTCTATGCTACCATTTAAGTCAATCAAACTTGCATCACTCAGGGGTGTGAAAAAGCCCTCCCCCGAACAACACAAGTTTTGCGCTGTCCACACCAGTGCTGTGTCAGTGGGAGGCGCTCTCCCCCGACATAGCTTATGCTTCTTGCCAGGGTAGAGTAATTATGCCAACGGGAGAGCGCTCTCCCATCAGCATAGCGCGTCTTCACCAGACACACTACAGCTGCATTGGTGCAGTTGCGCTGTAGTGTGGACTTACCCTCAGTGAGGGCGCAGCTATATCAGTATAAAGGTATAAAAATCACATCAGGGTATATCAGTATAAAGGTACTCTATACCTGTACAGCTATGTCTACACTATGTCTACCAGTATATTACAATTCACTCCTAGTGTGGACTCAGCTTACACTGGCAAAACTGAGCTTATTCTAAAGCTCCTCCCCCCCACCCCCAAGCCCAATAAGCTATACTGGCAAAAACAGTTTTACCAATATAGCTGCATCTACACTAGAGCTTTTGATGCCACAGCTACGTTGGTCAGAAATCACATGTTGTTGTCATACCTCTGACTGACATAGCTATGCCGGCAAAAGTTTGTAGTGTAGACCTGTCCTTGCATGGCAAGGGGACGAACTATACTGGTATAAGCCATCCTTATACCTTTCTAACTGCATGTGCACTAGAGATTGTACTGGTATAACTATATGAGTAAAACCCCTCACACCTAATTGACATATTATACCAGTGTGACGTTCATGTGAGATCAGGCCTAACTGTTCACTTGGGAGGTATGGGCTTTCTCACTCATCACTGTCACTCGTGTGTCCGCGCGCGCATGCATTCAGGTCTCTACCCTTGGCTCTTGAGCAATTTAGATATAAGTGTATTATTTAGCTGAAGTTTATAGTGTTAAATATTTGAGCCAAATTTTGCTCTGGCATGCATGCATACTGCTCCTATTTGAAGTAAAGATATATTTGTTATTAGTCCCAGAATATTTTCTAATGTAAAATATATTGGTGGAAATCCTTCAGTCTGTTGGTTGGATTTTCTTCTGCCTTTTCCTCTACATTGTCGTGTGCAAAGGGAGTATAAAATGATACTATTCTGATTTGATATTTTTATGTGCACTTTGTACTGGTGTAAATGACAATGAAAAAGCATGAGTCAGTGGATAATTTGGCTTTAGGAGTTTGGCTAGAGTAAGGAGTGAGACCTTTTCTATTCAAGTACAGTTTTGCCTGTGTATTTATATTAGCAAAAACCCCTACTATGGGTGCAGGTATATTGGTATAAAAGTGCTTATACCTGTATAACTGATGCCAGTTTACCCAATAGTGCATACATTTTACTGGCCTTAGGGCTTTTACCGCATAGCTATATTGGTTAGGGATGTGATTTTTACCAATATACCTATGTTGGTAAAAGCCCTAAAGTGTAGACTGGGCCTAAATCATTTAGCCTATTATTTCTTTAAATATATATATTTCAAAGGTCATTCACACTGATTCCATTTGTGACACTTCAAATGTGCATTTATCTATTTTAAACATGCAATATTTTAACAAAACATCATTATGGAAAATATGTTAAGTGACTGCAAGATTGTATACTGCTTTGGATGGCTATAAAATCAATAATCAACTGGCAGAAAGAGACCAATTTCTCAGCAGACCACTTACCAATATCCTTAAAAGCACAAGATTGCTATTGTAAACTAGTTAACATGGTTTATAAAGCACATTGTTTCAAGGGGATTAGTTATTACCACATACAATGATTATTTTTAATGCTGATTGACTTATGGGTGAGTAATTACAATGAATAATAAATAAGTAATTAATTGTCCATAATGACCACTATCTTGGAGATTTTCCCGTAATTACTAATAAACTGACCTCTGCTAATCATTCTTAAATTTAATTTTTTTGCATCCTTTTTTTCCCATTGCCCATCTGCCTTCTTGATCTGTAACTACAGTGTAGGCTAAGAGCCCAAGATTCCCCCATCTTGCTTGTCTGTCTGTGCTAGCTTCTTTAACTGACATTGGCTGGACTATTCTGATTCTGCAGATGCTGCTACTGCTTGTTTACTTCATTTCCAGTGGGACAGTTGCTGGACTATCTTTGGTTTCATTGATAGTCACCAATTTTTCCTAGCCTACTATTGTTATGGGTGTTTCATGGGATTATGATTCCCCTAGACTCTACCCATATTTATTTTAAAGAGGTTTGCATAGGAAAGTCCCCGTCTGTAGTATTTGTTGGGCCCTCTGGTGCAGTGTCCGTCAACCTTTTTCAGAAGTCTGATTTGTCTTGTGTACCCCAAGTTTCACCTCACTTTAAAAACTACTTGCTTACAAAATCAGACATAAAAATACATGTCACAGCACATTACTACTGAAAAATGGCTTACTTTCTAATTTTTACTATCATAAAATAAATCAGTTGGAATATAAATATTGTACTTAAGTTTCAGTGTATAGTATAGAGCAATATAAACAAGTCATTGGCTGTATTAAATTTTAGTTTGTACTGACTTTGCTAGTGCTTTTTATGTAGTTTGTTGTAAAACTAGGCAAATATCTAGATGAGTTGACGTACCCCCTGGAAGACCTGCTTATCCCTGGTTGAGAACCACTGCTTTAATGGCTTCCAAGTACTGTGATTCACAGGCTACAGTGCTGAGAATTTCCATCAACTGCAGAGCCACTGGGTTGAGACAAGGAAACAACATCATAAAGTAAAAAGATTGTTTTTTTACTAATTGAATCCAAATGTGTTAAATGCTGTTTACTGGTTGCAGGCCTTGTAAGTGATGATATTTGACAGAGACAGAAAACCTTTTTCATTACATATCATCATTAGATTGGTCCTGAATTAAAAAAAAAATTGAAACAGATCATTAGGTCTGTCTTTTCTGTGTATGTTATTAGTGAACCCTTATCCCTATGTGCTAAGTATTTGTGTGCCTATGGTGGTACAGGACAATGGCTGAGTAACCCTTGGTTTTCTACTACCTTTAAAAAAAAGTAGTCTTTAAATTGTATATTTTTGAATTGGCCCAGATCCTTAAGTATGACTTAGTGCAAAATTTAGAGAGGTGAGGACACCTTTTATGCTTCCCTGATTCTAGGGCTAGTGGTAGACAAGGCCACTCCCTGGTGCAAGCTAGAGAGGTTTTCGCCCTGCTCTAACTTACATTTGGCTTCTCAAATGTACCAAATTCTGGCAGCCTGGGATATCTGGAATGCAGAGATGTTTCCTGGCTATATCCCCTTTCCCTCGGTTATGCTTCCTATGTTGTCTGGGGGACTAGGAAAGGTGATATAGTAACTGCTTTGATGGCTTCTATATCATGGGATCCCCTTAAGCAGAGAAGAGTCTGGATCCGCTATGTTTTGACTGCTCTGCAGAGCTATAGGTATCACAAAGCAATACTAAAATCTAGCTAGAAAATATTCCAGTTTCCAGCTGGCTTGTGTCTAAACTTCATGCAGAAAAGGGTAGTTTACAAGACAATATATTCTGCTTTCTCCTCATAAACAACTTTCACCAGTAATTTTAATGTTGCATATCCCACATGCTAGAGCAATATCATGATAGCATCCCTTTAACACTTTCTCGGAAGAGACGGTAAAACTGTATCAATAGTCTAAATTAACAGCTAAAGAAACTTTTTTTTTTCCTTAACAAAATTTCTCCTTAGTAGGACTTTAGGATTATTGAACCCAAGAGTGTGTGTGATCCTTTCATCTAATAAAACTTAGATTTTTCTATAATAATTTGTTGTAGCTAGACGTGGCATCCCTGATCTCAAACCTTGATGAAAGGAGGTAGCTATGTTATCAATTAACAGGTTTGACAAAGAAAAGGAAAATAATGAATGTTGGAAAAGATAATGAATCATGCATAGTACACCCAAGATTATATATAATTTTGTTAAATTAATATATCGTGTTTTAAGGTAACAGAAATACCGTGAAATCTCTTGATGGGAAAAGAACAAGAAAATGTTTCATATTAATGCAATCCTAATGGAAAACCACTTATGGTAAATAACTATAATTTGCATTCTGATCCCTGTTCTGTTAAGTGACTTATCAAAAAGCATTACTCCATTATTTCTCTATACAAGTTCTAATTTTGTATTAAAATAACCCACAAACTTTTCAGGTGGATCATTAGAATGAATTCCTTTTTTTAAAAGCCTGTCTCTCTCATC
The DNA here is from genome assembly GCF_020497125.1 of Mauremys mutica. Lineage (NCBI taxonomy): Eukaryota > Metazoa > Chordata > Testudines > Geoemydidae > Mauremys > Mauremys mutica. The sequence goes on along the minus strand of NC_059079.1, from coordinate 48,212,938 downwards.
ACTGTGCGACTCATAAAAATACACTTTATTTTGTACATGACAGACTAATTCTTTCATTCAGAGCTAATCATTGAAATACAAAATTTCTGTACATTCTCCCTCACTCTCTCTCTCTCTGACAGTTACTTTAGGTACAACCTTGGTCTGTTCATAGAAGGCTTTTGTAAATAGCAGTTGAAGCATAAGATTCTCAAAAAAATGATATATATTTGCATAAGTGAGGATGATTGCTGCAGGTGATCGGAATTAATTACTCTTGTTTTGATTATGAGCAAATTAAAATTTACAAAGTGTAATGGCCACACTGGCTTAATTTTAGTTATACTGTTCACCTTCACATTAGGGCCGTGGATTGACTGACTACAACTGGGCATAGGGGATTTTTTCTCCCATTCTTTGCTTTTATCATCTTTTTCTTTTTCAAAAGTGGCTAGGTTTGGGGTATGAGACAATTTTAAAGATCCTGATATTTCAGAGGGCGGGTGTTTGGCATTTCGAGAGGCCCTTTTAAAGTGTTCCCAGTTGGGAACTCAAAAACTGAGGCAATCAAAATAACTAATCACTGAAACAGCCTAATGTAGTGGACCTGGTGTGTTATAAATTGGCTATGACCTGGAGTATTTTAAGACTTATCTTCCATGGCACATGAATAGCCATGAGTAGACCTGATTGTAGTTGCATTTTTTAGTCAAGAGGCTGAAATCTTGCTGTGATCTTGTGGGTAAAGGCTCATTTATTACTATCTTCTGTTTTGACAGGCATCATGACAAGCAGAGTTTTACATTTGGAATCCAGGCAATGGTGGATAAGCAGTAAAAATAAAGTGAGAAAGTCCACCTGTTTTAAATTAGCTTCACTAATTATTAGTAGGGAGCTATGGAATGTAGCCATCAATATTTACTTTATGCTTTAAAATCAAAGTAATGTTGTCAATTTGTTTCCTCTGTCTACCTTACTTATGATTACACAAATCTTCCTTATTGTTTCCAAACTGAAATACAGTTCAGGCAATGCATAATATATTTTCAATGCTTGGCTCTTGTTGATCGCTCCATAATGAGGTTGGAAATGTACTTATCTGTAGATATTGTATAAAGCCTAAGTACAGCTGTCAGAATACTAGCAATTGCTTTGGAAAACAGATTTCTGAAACATTTAAGGCTCTGCTGAATCATTTCAACTTTCTTTATAAATGATTAGTGGGGCCTTTAGCAGATCAGTCAAGTGACCTGCTTTATAATAAGAGGGACCAGTAGCTCAGTGCTGTACAAACTTTTCTGTTCCAAATTAATGAAATGTATACCACAGGGCTCAGGCATTTTGATCTGGGAAAGGTTACATAATACAGGGCCATGCAAAGGCAGGCAACAAAAGCATGCCCTAAATTAATGACTGTGGATCAATTTCAGACCTAAGAAGCTCTGAGACTTAGAATGCAAGCAAGTGGGGGAATGGGCAAAAGCAGTAGCAATGAGTAGATGATTTGAAACCTCTTTGATGTAATTATTTTGAAACAGATGCCTCAGAAACCAATGTTAGATGCATCTCATGAGGCGTTCTTGGTTAGGTGTCATGAAATTACTACGGTCACTGCCAGTTGCTGGGAAGGAAATAGTTCCATGCTTTTAAATGCAATGGATGCTGCAATGACAACTTCTTGCAGAGTTTACTGGCTTTCTTGGATATTAAAGTTTAAAATATACAGTGAGGCACAGTAATTGCCTGGATTAAAATGAATATTTTTCTATGTCCAGGAGCATGTGTGTGCAAGCGAAGTTTGGAATAGCAGTGACCTACACAACAGATCAGACTCTTGCTATTTATGTAATTCACTAATGGTGGTGTAATTATCCTACATAGGTCTTATTATAAAAGACAATGATGAGTCATCACCAGTTTTCTTCTCCATTTTTAGTGCTTCTTGCAGTTAAACTGAGGCTTGACCTTACTTAATGTTGGCCATCACAATAAATGAAATGTAGTTTAGAAGACTGGAACTAAATTAATGGACTATTGATTGACTGGTGTGTTAGGCTCATCGTCCTGATTTTTTGGGTTAGGGAGAGGGCAGACAAAGACTGTCTTCAGGTGAAACATGGCTACAGAAGTTACAAAATAAATGTGAGAACCCAGGTAAGTAAAGTAAAATCTCTTCTATGAGAGGAGTTAGCAGAATTGCCTTTCTAGCTAGTTTGCTCCTTTTAGTCTATTTTTATAAGCAGACTCTGATGTGTCTCATGCTCAGTGAGTATGAGAGGTTCAGAAGCATGGATTATTCATATTGTTCTCTCCTTTTCTAACTTTTTTTAAAACCTCTGCCCTTTCTATTTTTATTGTGTCTGATGTAATAGCATATCTGAGAGCTTGGAAGTTAATACAATGTTATCTCTAGTAAGAGATTAAAGCCCCAGTTCAGCAAAGTATATGTTTATGTCCCACTGATTTAAGAATGTGCTTAAGGGCTTTGCTGAACTGGGGTATAATTCTCTGAAGGGAGAAATCTACTTTTGTCAGGTTCCACAGAAACCTTGAACACCAGCAGAGTTCCCCAGTCAGATATCAAATTATGGGAATTACATCATCAGCACAAACTTTCTTCAGCTAATCATATTCATGGCTATTATATTGCAAGATGCTGTTGCAAATTGCTTAATGAAGCAGAGGCATCATATACATCACCCCTTTCACTGGTGTCAGATATGCCACCTTTCTGTCATAGGATCTTTATTATATTTTGTCTGTGACCTAGATGAAGCCTCCCATTGACTTCAGTGCGTGTTGGATCATGCACAGAGTGGGCAGCGTGGAAGGAGACATGTGTGAGTGGTGAGTCTACAAGGTATCAAGACTGTCCATCATGATCACATCACTGTACGCAGAGCTGTCTTTGGAGTTGGAGAAAGGTCTGCAAGATGATTCTTGGGGCACCCTTAAACTTAACTGACTCATCGTATGTTAGAAGATGGGGAGAGGGTTCATGAAGTTTCCACCATATCCTGCTGCAGGACAAGTGGAGCCCTGCTGTCAGTACTTGGATTTATGGCTGTTTTTAACATTTTTGCAATGGTCAATTGTCAAAGCTGGGGGGTTTCAAGAGTCTCTAGGTTTGAACTTTTTGTGTGCATTCCCCTGAGTTTTTGCGCACAAATAGCACTGTACAAACATTAACTAGTCATCAGAATCCTCCCCCGCCCCCTTCAGTGAGGGGAGAAAATGACACTTCACTTACACTTTAAAGATGAGGAAAAAAACCTTTCTCTTTTGAAGTGACTTGACTAAAGGTATACTGGGAGCCACAATTAAGAGCTGGGATTAGAATGCCAATCACTTGTTTTCAGCCCTGTGTTTTGTCTACTAGCCCATGCCACCTCCCACACTTTTTCTTGTGCCTCGAGACCACACTGCCTGTTTAGCAGAAGTGCTGGCTCAGTTGCAGGCACCTAATTGGAAGGAAGCTTGCATCATCTGCTACAGTGTGGGCACCCAACCCCTCTCAAGATGTGAATTGGTTTATCACCTTCCCTAGAATTCGAGGGACTTGGGGCCCTGGGTGATTGTCAGGAGTCTACCCTCACTTGAAACTGGGCGGTTTCAAAGTGAGGACCCGCATGTCTTCCCCCCACCCCAAAATCCTAGGGTAGGTCTCCCCTTCGGCTGCCACCACCCGGTCAATTCCGTGGGCCGAGACACCCCTGTTTCCCCCCTTGGGAACACAGATCAATTCACAGAGGAGGAACCTCCCCCCTCCCCCCTCTCTCCAGCCTGCTCTGGAGACAGAGGTGCCTGGATTCAAACGCCTTGAATCTCACACACACAGGGAAGCAGCCCACTTCCCCCTCCCCTTCCCCTGAATTTCCCCAAGGGAAGGAATTAACCAAGTCCAAAGAAAAGAAAAGAATTTATTAAAGAATAAAAAGAAAAATACAGAATCTCTATGAGCCCAAGCTGGACACTCATAGGGTATAACCTTATCAATCTCTGGAGAGAATCCCCTCTCCCCCTTTCTCAGTAAAAGCAATATCAGCAAACAGGAATAAAGCATTTCCTTTAGCAAACACACAATTGCAAATATAGAAATCAAATCATAAGACTAATTCGCCTTTCTAATTAATACTCACTATTAATTAGTAGAAACTACTCCAGGAGAACTTGGGGACATGACTGTCTTCTGTTAAATCCAAAACCAGTTCTCACACAGACAAAGGCTTCCCTCCACAGAGATTTGAAAAAATCTTATCTCTGATTGGTCCTCTGGTCAGGTGGTCACCAGGTACTACATGTTAACCCTTTACAGGTAAAAGAGACCTTAACCCTTAACTATCTGTTTATGACACGCCCCCCAAATCGCCAACAGTGGGAACTACTGGTGGTGATTTCCTTCTAGAACTGTAAAATAAACAGATAAACAAAACACATGCACTATCACATATACTACTAAGTATGTAAACAACAAGATATTTGACATTGAACAACACTTTGTATGCATTTGAGCGGACATACTTGGCAACGTCCTTGCCCATCCCCTCCCAGTGGAAGGAATGTTTTTAACCTGTTTTTGCTTTGTTGACCCCAGAATGCCCACTGGGATGTCAGGGCCCAAGCTTAAGAGCTTGTCCCAGTACTTAGTTGGAACTACCAACTGTCTTTGAGGATGCTGGCCTTCCTGGTGTCCACCAGAAAGAATGTCCTTATATAAAAGTCCTTGTTTTACAACAAACTGGAATTGGGTAGAAGAGCTGAGAGGCGGTGGGTTGCTTTGTGCCGCCGCCCAAAGCTTTTTTAAGGCTGTCATCGGCTTTCTGCTCAGTCTGGAACTGTTCCCTTGAGGCGGGAGACACCAGTTCCTCTGGGAGCGATGTAGGTGATGAGGTTGTTTTCATTGACTGTGGACCGCTCTCCGCTGGTGCACAAGGTGATATTTCAGGCTCTGGCTGAGCCTCTTGGGTAGAGTTGTTTGCTGCTTCTGCCAGTTTAGGCCCGTTGGCGCCCCCTGGCGGTGGAGTTGCAAGCGCTGGCGTCAGTGCTGGCGCTGGTTCTGCCGCTGGTTGCTTTTCCAGTTCCGGTCCTGGGACTGGATGTACTATGGCTGCTGTAGTTGTTGGCATGGGATCCGGTTCCACCACCTCTGTCTGGGTCTCTGGTAACACAGACAGGGTCCTGGTGGATGGCTCAGGAACAGGGATGGGAGTGCCTGCTTGTTTGGCCTGGCCGCAGGTGACCACTCCCCCACTCTTGGCCAGCTGCACATGGTTGGCCAAGTCTTTCCCCAATAGCATGGGGATGGAATAATTGTTATAGACAGCAAAAGTCCACTTTTCTGACCAGTCCTTGTACTGGTCTTCAGGGATGCTGTACCCATGGCAGGTCCTTTTAACCTTTTTGAAGAAGACCTTAGTGTCCTCACCTGCCATGTAGGTGGGAAATTTCTTGGGATGGGGAACAGTGCCTTCTGGTGCTGGCCACACCCCTCTGCAGTCAGTGAATTTTATGTGTGGCTTGCTGGTGTTGCTTTTTGGTGCTGGCCACACCCCTTTGCAGTCAGGGAATTGGTTTCCCCAATTCCTAACCCTTTCTATTCCCGAGAGACTGAATAGAAAAGAAACAAAACCTTTTCATTTGCAAATGTGTAGTTGCTGTTTGCTGATATACTGAGAAGACCCAAAAAAACTGGTTTGTCCTGTTTCTAGCACTTGCTAAGTACCTCACAGTGGGGGTCCTTTCTAACAAGCCTCCTAGAAAAACTTGCACCTCTTTCCTAGCTGTTTTTAAGCAGACAGAAAGAAAAAAAGGAGAAAAAAGAAAAGAAGAAGGAAAAAAATCCTTTTCTAACACAGCCTGTTAGAAACCTTATGCCTCAGCTAAACCCAGCTGAAAATCTGTTTCCAAAAAACAATCTTCCTAATAAGCCCAGCGGACCGGCTGGTGCTACTTAGTACCTGCAGAAAAGTGTAGTAAATCCTCTCAGAGATTTGTATTCCCTGGCTCCAGAGGATTTGAAAGACACAGGGAAAAAAAATCTGGCTGGAGGGTTTCTGTCTCCCCCCCCCAAACCTGTTTTCCTGTTGGATGGGAATGTACTTTGTCGAGCACTTCCCCCCACCTTAGGAATTCTGAGTGATACCTGATATCACAAAGGAAGGACACACCTCTAGGGAAGAGTTCTTCCTCAGCATAGCCAGCAGAGAAAAAAACTTCTCCTAACCCTGAAAACTGCTTGAAACTGCCTTTTCCTCAAGCTGCCTCAAGCAAACAGAAGAAAACTGCTTCCAACAAAGCCTGTTGGAAACTAAATTGCCTCCAGCCAACCTGGCTGAAACTGTAAACTGCCTGTGCTCTGAGTTGCTGTACTCAGCAGCCCAGCTGAAAGGCTGCTGCTAACAATACCCCTGAGAAAAATCTGGTCTATTCCTTAGGGATTTGTGTTGTCCTGTCTTCTGATCCTTTCAAAAGACACAGGGAGAAAAAAAAACCTGGCTGGAGGGTTTGTCTCTTCCCCCCCCCAAACCTGTTTTTCCTGTTGGATGGGAATGTACTTTGGCGAGCACTTCCCCCCACCTCAGGAATCCTGAGTGGTACCTTGTATCACAATGGACGCCAGTGCCAGTACCTCTCCACCGGAGGCTTTGTAACAGAAAGCCCTGCAAAAAACTGAAAATACTTGTAACCCTGAAACTGCCTCAGAGTGCCTCTGGTAGAAAAGCCTTGCCTCTCTCTCTGGGTCCGAAACACCACTGCCACCATGTCAGGAGTCTACCCTCACTTGAAACTGGGCGGTTTCAAAGTGAGGACCCGCATGTCTTCCCCCCACCCCAAAATCCTAGGGTAGGTCTCCCCTTCGGCTGCCACCACCCGGTCAATTCCGTGGGCCGAGACACCCCTGTTTCCCCCCTTGGGAACACAGATCAATTCACAGAGGAGGAACCTCCCCCCTCCCCCCTCTCTCCAGCCTGCTCTGGAGACAGAGGTGCCTGGATTCAAACGCCTTGAATCTCACACACACAGGGAAGCAGCCCACTTCCCCCTCCCCTTCCCCTGAATTTCCCCAAGGGAAGGAATTAACCAAGTCCAAAGAAAAGAAAAGAATTTATTAAAGAATAAAAAGAAAAATACAGAATCTCTATGAGCCCAAGCTGGACACTCATAGGGTATAACCTTATCAATCTCTGGAGAGAATCCCCTCTCCCCCTTTTCTCAGTAAAAGCAATATCAGCAAACAGGAATAAAGCATTTCCTTTAGCAAACACACAATTGCAAATATAGAAATCAAATCATAAGACTAATTCGCCTTTCTAATTAATACTCACTATTAATTAGTAGAAACTACTCCAGGAGAACTTGGGGACATGACTGTCTTCTGTTAAATCCAAAACCAGTTCTCACACAGACAAAGGCTTCCCTCCACAGAGATTTGAAAAAATCTTATCTCTGATTGGTCCTCTGGTCAGGTGGTCACCAGGTACTACATGTTAACCCTTTACAGGTAAAAGAGACCTTAACCCTTAACTATCTGTTTATGACAGTGATAAAGGCCAGTTTTGGATGGATGAAAAGGGGTGTGTAAATAGTCCATGTGATCTTTTGGAAAGGTTAGTAAGGTAAGAGGCTTAGTTTTGACTTGCAGTAACTACACTTAAATGGAACCTGTGTCAGGCTAACTATATTTCACAGACTCTTCTTGTTTTAATCTGAGTGTCTCTTCTCTTAAATATTCTTTTTAATTAGACAACTTGAGTCCTAGACTCTTGTTCGGTAGTTTCATGAAGACTGTTCCACCTCTTCAAGTCAATCTTCAACTTCTCTGATGATCTAGGGAAGGAGGATGCCTGGAAACTGGGGATTCTCAGTCAAAAGAGCATAGACATAGAGTACCTCTTCCATAAGGTATTTCTTTTGCTGCACTGAGATCCAGGGAACAAATGGGGAACCACCTACTGAGCATGGATAAGAATGCAGTGTAAAGGGCAAAATGTGACTATGGGTGGGATAAGGCAGTCATGAAAATTCAGACCCTTCCTTGCGGTCAGGTTTATTAAAACATTGCAGTTCAAATGTTAACTAAAACCAAAATAAGTCTTTCTCTCACTCCACAGTTGCGTCTGCCCCTTGCTGGCGGTATGGAGTGTGGGAGGAAGCTCAGGTTAGGGGGCTCAGGGCAGGGGTTTGGGGTGCAGGGTGCAGGAGGAGTTTGGGGTGTGGGCTCCAGCCTGGCACTGCTTACCTCGAGCAGCTCCATGGTGGCAGCAGCATGCAGCAGGGATAAGGCAGGGTCCCTGCCAGCCCTGGCCCTGCGCCACTCCCGGAAGTGACCAGCACCATGTCCCTGGGGGAGGAGTGGGGGGCAGAGGGCTTCATGTGCTGCCCTTGCCTGCGGGTACTGCCCCCGAAGCTCCCATTGGCTGCAGTTCCCCGTTCCCAGCCAATGGGAGCTGCGGGGGGTAGTGCCTCCAGGCAAGGGCAGTGCACAGAGTTCTCTTTTCCCCCCTCTCCCCAGGGGCCACAGAGACATGGTGCCGGCTGCTTCTGGGAGTGGTGTGGGGCCAGGGCAGCAGGGAGCCTGCCTTAGCCGTGTGGCACCATGGGGGTGACAATCCCACGGGCTGTAGTTTGCCCACCCCTGATCTAGGCAGAGGTGGTAGGGCTGTGTGAGCCCTGCTCCCCATCACGACTAGCCTACACTGTGACACCACAGTATATACGTAGGATTTCTAAGGAGCACTCCTCTCCCCCCAACTCAGACTGCCCAGCCTGTCAGTCACATTCTTCTGTTCCCTTAGCCAGGGTCCATGTCACAGACACAGTTTATGCTTTCCAGATCAGATCCCTGACCTTTATAATCTGCTTGAATTCATTATTGTATCACATCAGGCATGCTGGCTAAGCTTATTAGCATTTTTCAACAGTGTAATGTTTGATCGGGTGTACTATCTAGGGTACAGGAATGGTCTCTGTTCTTTATACAATGATTATTTTCTCTTATTTCTGCTAGAATCCCCCTGACTAGTTCTGCAAGTATTTTTCAATTTCTTCTGTCAAAATCCAGTATTTCAAATGCCCCTTTGATCTTCCCTATACCTTATTCAGCCAACAGGGTCAAGATGACTGGATCCTGATTTGTATGTTAGTAGTTCCTGGCTGAAGCTGTTAAAACTGAGTCAATCTCAGTCTGTCTTTAATGCAAAATTATTGATATGTTTTGTATGACTATTGGTAAGAGGCTACTATAGATTAGTCCACCAATAGTTCATACTTGATTTAAAGTCCATCTGTCACAGGCTACCTGCTCCAGAGTCCTCTTATCTGCAGAAGTACCTGGCTTATTTCCTCTTTTTCTCTCTGTATCCTTCATTACCTTCAAATATAGCTGATCACAGTCCAATCATCTTTCTCCATCTAGTTGCCTCTATAGTAGCCCCTTTGACCCCTGTTTATCACCTTTAGCTGACACTACTGATTGCTGTTTTTCTTGCTCTCTCTTTTTAAAAGCTTTCCAAGTATATAAGTCCAGGGAGAGAGCTTAAATAAGTCAAAAGGAAGAACTCACTTCTCCCCTCTCCTTCCTACTCCTCCCCACAAAAGCACTTAAATGTATGTGTTTTCTTGGCTCTCACAGATGTTCTTTCTCCTTGATTTCTCTCACTCCTTGGGAAAAAAAAAAGCTAAATCTCTTAATGGAAACACCAGCAGCTTGTAGGTTTGTTTCATCTACGAATCTATGGGTCACTTCTCAGGGAGTGCCTGAGCCTTTCTGAGTGAGCTTTGTGGGGCTTATTCCCTAGAGCTCAAATCACTGGTGAACAAGCTCACTCCAGCTGTAAAGATGGAAAAAGTCTTGTAGTGAGTGAGGCTGAGAAAGGAGCCTGTAACTTTCTTGAATCTCATCCACCATTCTGAACACGACACAAATGATTAGGAATTTTGGAAGGAAAAGAAATGTCTCAGATTTTGTTATATCTGCTCTTCAGGGGTCTGATCCCTTTCATGCTGTCTGGATGTTGACATCAAAATGGCAACTAATTAAAAGCAAAAGAGCTAGCCTCTTTTGAACATGAGCACTTCTTTGGAGATGAGAGATGTGGCTGTCCTAGTTATTTTCATAGCTGCTTACTTTTAACTCTTAAGCCTGCTTGAAACATGTTGGTCTCATAGTTAATATTGGTGATGGATTTATTTTTCAGAGGAAATACATTCATTAATTACCTCACTGGGGTTGGAAACTATGATCAACCCCGCCCCCCCCCCCAGTATTATTCAACATCTATAATTCTTTCTATGGCCTTATAAATATTCTCAGAATCTACATCACTAGAATTCAAGGGCTAAATAATAGGGCCTGATCCTCAGCTGGTATAAATTGGAATAGCTTCATTGAGGTCTGAGGTTTTATGCTGTTTTACATCAGCTGTAACCACATGGGTACCTGGAGTATATGGAGGTGAGATCAATAGCTACACAGACACAGGGAGAAACTGATTGTCCAATCTGGGGTAAGGAAGGAATAGTCCCCATAGTGTAAGTTGGTAGTTCTCTTGGGTTCGCTTCTCTGTTCACTTCATGAAACATCAAACAAAGATCATCTGGATCCAGTGAACATGTGGTATCTGTTTAGTGGTATGCATAGTTCTATTTCTGTGACTGTAGAGGCAAGAGGTAACTAATGGATGCTGGTTAAACCCATCCTCTTCAGTGTTTCTTTTTGTGTTGTGCAGAAGATAGAGCTGGATGTGATGCCGGTGGGCCAGGCATCCAAATACATTCTAATTCACTGAACATCTTTCTAGCTGAAAAATAGGCTAGAGGGGTCCTAAGACTCATCCAGTCTAATGGAATTCTAGAAGTTAGAGATTGAAAAGCCCTATTAAATCATGCAGTTTATCCTCATACCTATACGGGATTGTTGCCTGGTGTGCTTTCTCCCTCCCTCCTTCCCACGGCCCCAGTGTATTCCATGTAGTTTTAAGTGAGGAGGACCCCATCAATTCCCCTTGGGGACAATTTCACAGCCTAACAGAGCTTATAGTCAATTTTTTTGTAATATTTATAATAAATTTCCCCTTCTTTCATTCAAGTTCATCAACCCTAGTTATAACCCCAAATAACACAAATTGCTCTCCTTTCTTGGTGTTTCAGATTTATGTGTAAATGTATAATTTCTCCTCATCTCCTTCATAGTTATTTACACAAGCTAAGTGTGTGTATATATTCTTTTAATCATTCCTCATAATTCAATCTCTTAGGCATCCCCAAAATTTTGTTGCTCTTCTCTAGTTTACCTGTATCTTTGTGGTAATCAGATGCCCAGGACATAATTAATAACATACGGTTCAGGCACATTAAAGCAATATGGAAAGATGGACAAACATCTCCCTTTTTTCTGGTGTGATGTCTGTTTGCAACCCAAAATTGCACTGGCCTTTTCCCCCCTGCCTTGTTGCATTTGTAAATGCTTTCATGTCTATTTTTTGCCTGCTATCTCTGAGCATTACTGCTTTCTTGGTATATCTTTTCTACTGGGTATTTTTCCTGTGAATCATTTCCCTCTCTCCATATGTCTTAGATTGTATTGTTCCACAATGACTTTCATCTTATTTTCCAACCATATTTTGAATCCTGTATGCAGCATTGTCAATCCCAAGTGTTCAACAATCATGACATTCAAGAAAAATACATTTTGGGTTCTTTTCCTTTGCCTTCTGGTTATGGAGACTTTAATATACTCTCAGGTCACATTTTCTAGTTTTTCCTTCACAATCATGAGGGCTAGAAACATACTTTAAATGAAAGATGAATTTCTCATGTAACCATATGCCTACTGGAGATTTAAGGAAAACAAAATACCACAAGACTCATGATAAAATGGCAAGAATTGACAATGCTGCATATGTTGGCCAAAGGGGTATGACCTGCTCATATACTGACCCTGTCGTTCTTCACCATTAGGTCTTCATCCTTCACACATTTTCAATAGGACTGCTGCCTGAGGCCTATTTGTGTTAGTACAAGTTCAAAGTTCAAGCTCCGGGAGAACAGGTCTCACTCCCTGCACTCAGAGTTACTTTCAATATGTGCCTGTAATCTACTGGCCCAGTTGAGAATCAAGTTAGCGGCAGAGTTATGAAATTGCTGCAATGACTGTGTACCAGTGGATTTAATGTAACAATGGCACATTTTCTAAACTAGTTGACGCTTTATAGTATATTTTTCTTATAATATTCAACTAGAAATGGATTGAAGTCTTGGTGCTGAAAGAACAGCACAATTTATCCTTTTTACATTTTCAATAGAGGAAAAAAAATCGTTGTGTAAACTCTAGCAATTATCTTGTACATTTTATTATACTGCAAGCAGCCAAGCCTGGATAGTTAAAATGATTAAGGGAAATGAGTAAATACCACTCATTATTGCTGGGTAGCTGCACATCTGTACAAGAAAGAAAAGAAAGGCAAATGAAATGGCTTTTTTTTTTTGGAGAAAAAGTTAATGTTTAAGAAATATGTCGATGTGACCATGCTGCTAGTGCTCCTCTGCTTTAAATTTCCTGATAAATAAGCATCTCCCAATGAGCAGAAAGACAAAACAAATCATTTTGTTACTCATGCAGACAATTAAGCAGCAGTTTCTCAATTAAATTTTTTTGTTTTAAGAAGGCCCTGTCTGACAAACAGTATCACCTGGCTTTAAAATGTGGTGCTTAGAATATCTTGGCTCTACAAATGAGGTGAAGAGGGAGAAATTCTTTGCTAGCTGAGAAGACAATTACTTCCCATGTTTTAGAATTGTTCTATCCCAGGTCATTTTGATACTGAATTTTCTGTTAATTTTATCACCACCCCCCCCCCCCCCGCCTACTTCACTCATTTTCTAGCAGACCAAGTTCACTATTGTTACGACGGGTTGGCAGTTTTCCCCCCATGGTGACTAGGGGTCAGCAAAGGGTGTGAGTGGAATTTAGGCCTTACCTGTACACTAGGGAGCTGCCCTGATAACAGCTTGCTTATGGTATAGCTACACTGGTGCAACTGTTAGTGTCGATGGGAAGAGCTGCTATTTGCACCTCTGCAGTTTATCCTGGTTCCTAGCTCAGGTACAAATAGCAGTTTTACCTGCCTATGCAGACACAGCCACAGCCACAAAGTGGGGCCTAGGCCTTGAGTTGGGGATCTGTGTTGAGGGACCCAGGTTTTTAACATGGGCATTATTTGCTTGGGTTTTGTGTTTCTCATTTTTTATTAGGTTGACTGGATCCTGGTGAAATGGTCACTGGTTTCATCACCTAGTTGGACACATGATGAATTAGAGTTGAGGATTCTGTAGGACATTAATTGATATGGGCAGCATAGGGGGCGTGGTGAGGACAAACAACAAACACCCTGTCTGGAGTGGCTCATGACTGAGAGTGCCTTTCTCAAGGCAGACACCCCAAACTGATGGTATGTTCTATAATCAGATTTTACCAACCCATTTCCAAATGTGAACTCCTGGGTCACAGTCTTACCATGTAGTCACAGACAGTCCTCTTAGGCTTTCCAGTCTATCTTGCCACTTAGGCAAGCTGGATTTAGTGATAAATGGTCGCTAACACCAAAAATCAGTAAGTATTCAGGTTGCTCCAAGCCCCAAGAGACCAATTACTTATCCCAGATCAGCTTGTACCTTAGATTTCACGTCAAAGACAACACCTGAAGGAAGCCAATTCTGTAATAAATTAACTAAAGGTTTATTAACTAGCAGAAATAAATGAGTTATTTACAGGTGGTTCCTAAAGATGACAGAGAAGTAGTAATCTGTCAATTTAAAATGTCCTTCCGGGCGGACTCAGGGATAACTTAGTTCAGTGTCCCTAGCCTTGTGAGAGTTCAAACAGCAAAGAGAGAACCATTTCTTCTTGTGAACATCTTTATATGACCTCCCCCACAGTTCAAATCTATGGGAGGAGGGCTCCTGCACGTAACCTCTTCATGTGTGGATGGGGCAATCAACAAATCTTTGTCCTAATGGCCCATTAAGTCTTGATTGTCTTTGTTGATGGGCAGGGGGAACTACTATTCCTATCTGATTTCACAAGTGCAGAGCAGGCATTTTTACAATTCTAAAACAAACTTATATTTTACCTTGTAGCATGGAATACAGACAAAACCTGTGAGATTAATGTATGCAGTAACTTACAAGCATTCAGAATCTAAATACATTCCTCTAAGACTAATACACATTTTGAACAAAACTAACATACAGGTGAGCTGGTTTGGTTTCCAGCTATGAGTTTGTCAGTCCTTAGCTAATGCCTATGACCTTGGCCAAAACTAGCACTTGGTTTACTAGTGTCACAGGCCCACCCCCCCAGCATGTTCCTCTTCAGGATTGGGCACATATTTAGGTTTTCTAGTAGCAGGAGAGGATTGGAGAGATTCATTTTTGCAGGTGTCCAGAAGTGTAAATTGCATCAGCTTAGCCTGCCAGTCCTGAAGAAGCACAGATAATATTTTCATTGCCTTCCCTCCATTTGGGTTTCTGTTGTGGAGGGCAACTTTACTCTCCAGGTGTCAGCTAGCATCACCCACTTTTTGAGGAGGGGTGATTTTGTTATTGCCCCTTCTTAGTGCATCCTACACTCTGTTTTCTCCATTTAGCACTGATGGATGCTGAGCGGATGGATGTCTTCATTGAGCTATCCAGGGAGACTTCTAGACTTTTTTTTTCTCTGCTGTGCACAATGACTTTATATTGTTCCATCCAATGTACATTACATTGCATGTGTCGGCCTTACATTCATTATCACCTAACATCATGTGTTTCTAGGTCTTTCTGGGATTCATCAATATCTGGCCTGGTTTTGACCAACCCAAATAATTTGAGATCTCCAGAACATTTTGCTGCCTCTTTAATCAGTCTATACTCTGTATAACAATTGAATATATTATAATCCTATGCCGAAAGAGCTATGGACCAGAGTTTGGACCCCAGTTCTAATTTCTTCACAAGTTAAAACTTGTATGAGCCTCTGGGTTTGTCCCTATATACATTTATGTTAACAGACTACGTGATTCTTAAAACAACACTACAGCAATTAACTGTGATATATCGCAGATATGTATTTCCTTATTGTCATGCATCCTGCATAGATGCAGTCTGAAGTACATTTACTTCTATGTATAATGATTGAAAGAAGTGCAGTTAGTACCCTTATAAATTGCATATTTGTCTTATTGGTTCCCCCATGTTTGTACTTGAATAGGTATTGTTCTCCCCCATTGGGGTGTGGGGTGGGCAAGGACTGCAGGCCTGGGTCCAGTTAACTTAGATCATATTAACCTCATAGAGGTCTAGACTATAACTCTGCAACCTGTCCTAGATAAAGAAGAGTGTGTGTGTGTGTGTGTGTGTAGTGTTGCAGTGCAGTGCCCCAAGAGCAGACAAGAGAATGAATTTTGATTGTCACAATTCCTCCCCTGCTCCCTTTTACTCTGGGGGAAGAATAAATTCCTTTACCCCTTTCATGGACTAGTTTCCTCCCCACTGTGCCCCTGGCCAGCTACTCCAGGACTCCTCCCACTCGCCATCACTTCTTGTCCTCTCCCCACACACTTGCTCACTGTGGAGAGTGTTTGGGGCATGTCCCCTGCTCTTCCCACCATAGCCAAAGTCAAAATTTGAGCAGGGGAGCAAGGAAGAAGACCTTAATCCCTTTTCCTCCCTGGCACAGCCATGTAAGAGCGATGACAATCTAGCCCTTTGTCAGACTTGAAAGGCTTTTAAATGGCATATTTCCCAGGTTAGCAAGAACAGAGAGTAGGGTAAATAATATGGATGCAATCACTGAACGTAATTGGCATTATATACAATGGAGAAAGTATTCTGGGTGGGTTGCACAGTCAGGGAAAATTGAACAAACTTCAGTATAAGGGGGCAAGTTAACAAGGCACAAAAGCATAGTAAATTTGCTCACCATGTATATTTGCTCAGGCTGGTTCTACCTTTTTTAAATACAAGTGGCAGAGTTAAAATAATCCTCCTTGACTGACAGAGTATGTGTTTCTATTTCTATATTTTCCCAGAAACTGCACAAACCTGCAGTTTAATAAGCATTCCTTGATTAAACTCTGTTTGTCTGTGGTTATGCCAGGCTAGACTGAGCAGAAAAAAGACATAAACCTGATAATGGCTTCTTGTGTTTGAGATAATTTAATTTGGTTCAAGTGTGTGATTCAGTGAGGCTGACTTTTCCAGTATAAATGTATTTCTAATTACATGTTTGAGAATGCTGAACAGAATCTGTTGACCTTCTTGTCAGAGCCTTCAAGTAACCACACTATTCAGCAGTCCCCACTTAAAATATGGAGCACCCAAGTCACAGAACCCTGGGATAAAGGTCTTGCAGTTTATGTAGGTACAGTATGTTGTCTCAGTACATATTTAATTCATTGACTGTCTCCAATCTGTGTAACTGGTAGAGTGGGGAAGATGCTAAATTATAGCTATAGAATCTCCATTATATGCAATGTTATCATTTAAGCAGCTCACCTTGTAATTGACTTTTATAAATTGTTTGTGGAGCTGAAATTAATTTAAATCTTGGTAGGTTTTTTAATTAAAAATATTTGATGTGTTGTAACGGTGCAGGCATTCTAACACGATATTTCCCTGGCAACAACAGCTCTGTTGAAAGACAAATGCCAAGTAGTCCCTCTGTTCTTTCAGGTCTAACCTCAGATATTGTCAATTGCCTGCTCCCTTACTTAATCCATACCTTTCCTCATTTTACATTCATCCTCTGGCTGGGAGAGGAGGCAGCATCCTTTTAAGATTGCAGTGCCACTCCATTCGGCTAGTAGGTTTTAAGTATCAGTGAGTCTGATAACTCTCTGCTCTGAGCTAGATTTCAGTTTGGCTTGTTATAACAAACAAAATTCTTCAGTGCAGAAAGCCCTATGGATGGGTTGGAAGTGTGGTCTGTTTCCTTTCTCACCTGCTCATGGTGTGGAAGATTCTTGGTCTCTCACCCAAGTTCTTCTTTGGTTTTCAGAGAGACAAGGGAGGATGTGAGGCTACATGGCAGTTCTTGTACTATCATAAAGGCCATTTCCTGTAAGTGAAAAATTTGAAGAGAAAATGTAACATTTTTGCTTTTGTTGGAAATTTAAAAATTTGTTTTTTTCCCATCAGCTACCAAAGTGAGATGAAATTTTTAAAATAATGACAGTGTGGCAGGAATAAACCTTGCAGCAGAGCCAAGTTTCATAGCAACTTTTAGGCAAGTGAATTTGTATTGTAAACTTTATGCCCAAATATGAACCCATTACTTGAACTAACGAGCAGTTTCTTCATGAGTACTCCTGTAACCTTTTTGGCTTAAATAAACTCACCCATGTGAGTGTGAGGTTCACAATCTGACTTTCTATATGTACCAAAATTGTGGTGATATTACAGTAATTCATAGTAAACTATCCTCCTGATTTACATATTGATGGCCCCAAAACTTTGACTTCAAGGTTGTATAGATAACTAAAGGCAAGTGGAACAGAAGTTCCTGCTGTTTGTGTGTGAAATAAAGAATTCTGCCTCGTGGATCTTAACTTGAGTTAACTAACAAGGTAAAATCAGGCACTGGGGGTACCCCTCGACCTCTGCTCTGCCCCAAGCCCTGCCCTTCCCCCAAGCCCTCACCCCATCTCCTCCTGCCCTGCAGTAGGCAGATATAATATTTTTTTTCTTAACTTTAACTTCATCTTAACAAAGGTTTTTTTGGAGGGGTGGATTTTATCTGTAATAAGTGTGTTATGATCTATGTATACAGACTGTGTGAGAAATGCATCCCCTTGTTGTTGTTGTTGTTGTGCTTGTGTTTGTTTTTTAATATGTGCTCCCATGTATTACAGTCCCTTTAATTTTTTTTATCTCCAGGTTAGGTTTGTTGACAGACATGTGCCTATCATCCTGAGGTTGTTAGAAATCTCTTGGGCCTCTTTGAATTACTAATACCATTGGTCCATTTTAGCTTCAGGAAAACAGAAGCAATTGCAACATTAACTTTTAACAGCATAATAAACCTGTAATGGCACAGTCAATAATTGCACTTCCACATAGTAAATAATCTAGGGATGTTTTTCAGTTAATTAAAATTGCGTAAAGCAAGCTCTTATCCATTAATCTTAAATAATAAAAAACCCCAATCAACCAAAACAACCCCCACCCCAAGTGAAAAGTTGAGTACGGATTGCTACAAAACTAGAACTAAACACCACCACATTAATTTTAATCCTTAGAAAATTAAGTTTAATCTTTATCTAACAGAATACTTTTTTTCCTGCTACAATATTTGAATGACACAATTTTATCTTATTCTTTTAAAAATATTTTTCATTCTGCAGTTGTGGTGATAATTGCTAGAAATAGTCAGGAATGAAATCACTAAAGCCCCCTCACTTACCTCTAGAAACACAGTAGAAATGTAATAATTTCTTGGAGGCAAGTTTACTAACTCATTAAGCCTAGATATTTCTTCATATGATCATATTTTTTTTAAAACCTTGTTTAGTTCATAAAATTGCTTTATCAAACTGTATAAGCATTGTTCTGTTTTGGTATGGCAACCTATTCTCGTATCCTGTATTTTAAATGGCTAAAACCAGATGCTTGAAAGGATATTTCACACCATTGCATGCCTAACTGAATGTTACTTTAACATAGGGGTTATTTTTCATAACTTCTGCAAGTGAGCATGTTATGTCCTGAGGTCTGAGAATATGAAGGTTAGTACTCCTTGTAATTTTTAGCTTAGTTAACCTCGGTTGTGTTCTTGTTCATAAAACCTTTTTAATATATTTCTTCAAAACATATGGTAATCCATACTCTATTCCAAGGCTTGTAGTCAGCATCAACTTTGATGAATGAATTCCAAAGGACAACCTGTTCATCAGTGGCATTAATTTTGTTTTCTGTCCTCAGAAATATTCTTTTAATCATCTGGAGAACAGCGAAACAGTTGACTTCCTTCAGAAATGTAGCCAGACTGCTAAACTCATCTTGCATTTAAAACAGAACTAGTGCATTAGACAGTTGGAGGGGTAAGAGCTTGTCTACATAGTGAGGTAATGTATTTTATGGGGGAGTGACTTCTAAAGTGAACAAATGTGTTGCATATTAATTGACCATGTAGATCCTGCCCCGGTGCACTAAAAGTTTCCTAGTGCATTTTAACAGTGTTTCAAACAGCACTACCTTAAAGCCCACCATCAGGGTTTACACAGATCAATTAACATGAAACACATTAGTGTGCTTTAGAAATTACACCTCCGCCATGTAGACAAGTCCTAAAGTAAAATAAGTTTATCCTAAAATATGCCTCAGTCATGTTTAAAAGACTACACCGGAGTTTGTGTGTGGTATGGGCACAGCAAAGCCAGTGAAAAGGTACAGCAATACTGGGAGCTGCCTGGTTTGAGGACTGGCCCACTGCCCTTTTCCAGCAGCAGTGAAAGATCTTCACCCTCAACAGAGAGATCCTCTGAGGCTTCCTCCCATAAGGTTGCATCTGCACATTTTATCATGGGAGGGATCATTCTGAGCCAACATATTGAACAAGAATAAAATCAGTGAGAATCAGGGTGGTCTTACCCTGTAATAGAGGGAGCATGTAAATATATTTACAAGTTGTTCTTAAGCTGGGTGAACTTGCAGGCTTCTCGATTCTGGCAAGTAGGGAGAAAAACTTATACTGCATACCTGGAAAAATACCCTGTATTCTCGTGTAGCTACCTTTATTTAATTTGTAAAGCTATGCAATGTAACATGCTCTCATACTTACTCAACCAGGCTTGCTGCAATATTTTCTTCTGAAAAACAGCTCATTTACTAATATTCTGTTAATTATAGTTTTCAACAGCAAAGGTGGTGGTTAATGTAGTTAACAACTAATTTGTTAGAGCATTAATGAAACTCATTGGCCTTTTCCTTTTGACACTCTGCCATCAAACAAGTAATTAATTATGACTGATTACTGAGAAATTTCTTGGAAATTATAACTCAACCAGCTTCCCACTTGCTCTTCACTAAGTAAACAATAAACTAAACAGTCACCAATTTTTAGAGTTCTGCTCATTAGACGTGTGCATGCAGCAGTTTCAGTGCAATTGTAGTGTCAGGGAGTCTAGCTACAGCAAACAAGGTTGCTGAAGGGTCAATGGAAGATGTAATTCAGCCATTCCAGATGACCAGGTCCAGTTTATTATTTACAGATCAGGGTGTTGCCAAGGCAGTTCATTTAGAGGGTACCGTGTGTTAGTATTCTGTTGTGTTTAAAATGGCTTTTAATTACACCTGAGAAAGAATACCTCTCTAAGGGAAGACTAATGCTCTTTGTGGTGAACATACCGGGCTATTAGGAGATCTGGGTTCAGTTCCTGGCTCTGTCACAAACTTCCTTTGTGACCTTGGCCAAGTCATTTTAATCTCTCTCTGCCTCTGTTCCCTCACATGAAAAATGGGGACAATAATATTTTATTTTTCCCACCCTTTCTCCATCTTGTCTAGTTAGACTGCAAACTCTTGAGGGTGGACACTGTCTTTTACTGTGTTTGTAGAGAGGCTAGCACCATGGGACCCTGATTTTGACTGGCAGGTACTAAGTGCTACTGTCATATAAACAATAATTACTTTTAAATATGATTAGATTTAAGTGCTTATGAAAATAAATATCTGACTGTGCTTGCCTATTCTATCTGGCTCTTGCTAATATTATGCAAGCATTCTGCACAGCTCTGCACATTTCTATTAATGATTACAACTTCCCCATTATTACATAAGAATGGATGAGACATAACTAATTAGTTATGTCAAAGTGCAAGTTATTTTTGTCGATGTAGACTCAAATGTCTCACCTGGTACATTGACCCTGACTCCTCCCTGCCTGCGCCTGCTCCTTGTTTAAGAAACTTCTGTTGACTATTAGTTTAACTTCTCCATGAACCATACATGGCAGAGCTAGGCACATCTCCTGGTATATTTCCTCACCCAAATGGAATTTGAAAAATGGGACCAGGGGCTGTTCACAACTTCCTTTTCACAGTCCACACTTGAGAAGACCCCAAAGTCACCTTCTTCCTTGGTTAGGTTTTTATTAACACATAAATTAACAATCATAAAACAAAGTTCAGCTCAAGTCTTCCGCTGACTTGATTAATCCTGGGGTTTCCATCTTGGGATTGCTTAGCCTACGCTCTGCTGCTTTTCTCTCTGGAGAGAGACCTTTCTTATATATGGCCAGGATAAATTGCCACCTACTTCAGTGAGTCAGCATAAATTCTTTAACATTCCCCAAGTAAGATCTGGGCCTGCTAGTAGGGTGTTTCAGGCAAATGCCACCACCCTGTTCTAGATGGTCACACACTGCATCTTGCGCCTTACTCACTTGGGCAACCTACTAGAATTCTGTAAGCATTATTTGAACTGACCCTGACTAAAGCAAGTGTTTTTCAATAGAGTGAAACAATTTTTCCTATCTCAGGACTCTAAAATGCCAACCAGATTGTACTTGACTTCAGCACGGTAAAAGATGGACAGGCAGAAAACATTAGTTTATGGAAGACTGGTAGGAACTCTGAAGAACTTAGAAATATGTTGTCTCCTTCTCAAAATAGCCGACCTTTCATTGAATTGTGCTGGCATTCTCGGGCACTAATGCACCTAATGAGAGCATATTTGCCATTATACCTGACATCTGGGCTAGGAACAAAACTAGAATGTCAGCAGATATAGTAAAGGTTATGATAATGGCTCCAGCCACTCTGCCTGATAACTGCAGTGTGTGTTCTTTTGACTGCTGTTAGGTAAAACAAGCAAGTCCTTTTTTTTTTTTTTTTTTTTTTAAAGGAAACACTGCATTAAAGCATTTACAAGGTACAGGAAAAAGCTGAATGTGTTTTATGTTTAGAAACACAACTGGAATAGCCTTATTGAGTAGTGTTTGAGCAGTTGATGACAAGGTTCAGAGGTGATCCAAATGTGAGAATTTAACAATTAATTACTCTACTCACTTCTCTTTTTGTACCATTGAAAAGCAATAGTCACTAGAAACAGCAATACTAGTATTTGGCATTTCACTTCTTCAAAGTGTTGTACAGACAAAAAACAAATATGAATTTGTTCAAATTCAGAGTTACATCAAGCTCTTAACTCTATTGAGACAAATCCTTGTCCATGTACAACTGATGTCAGTTCCAGGGCCACTAAGACATTATCCAGGCTCTGGGCCTCACACAGCAACCACGACCATGTCAAATTAGATCCAGCTGCCAACCCAGCTGCTGTTTTCAAAACTAATATGCCTTTGTTCTGCCCTGGATCAGAAGTATGTAATGCATTATGGGCTTGGTCTGCCTCTAACTCAGGAAATGTGTGTCTTAATGTCTCACCTGTTCCAGTAGACACGGTTAGTTTCCTGAGGCCTTGCTATAGATTAGGAATGCCAACAAATCTGTATTGAGTCATTACTAGGGAGATGGAGTAAAAAACAAACAAACCATAAGTAATGGGCATAGAAAGAAAATAGGAATAGCTTGTGGATGAGAAAAGGGATATCAAGCAATCAGGGCCGGCTCCAGACCCCAGCGCGCCAAGCATGCGCTTGGGGTGGCGTCCCGAGGGAGGGCGGCAGGCGGCTCCGGTGGACCTCCCGCAGGCATGCCTGCAGATGGTCCGCTGGTCCCACGGCTACTGGGGACCTCCCGCAGACATGCCTGCGGGAGGTCCACCGGAGCCGCGGGACCAGAAGACCCTCCACAGGTACGTCTGTGGGAGGTTCACCGCAGTCGCGGGACCGGCGACTGCAAGAACGCCCCCCCGCGGCGTGCTGCCGTGCTTGGGGCAGCGGAAATCCTAGAGCCATCCCTGCAAGCAATGAGGAAGGAGGATCAGAGGTTAGAGTGAGAGAGTGAAAGGGGGAATAAGTTGAGAGGGAAAAGATAGGAAAAAGAGAGTGAAAGCTCACAAAAGATGTAGGTAAACCCGAATGTGAGGACTAAACCAAATAGCAGAATCTCATGCAATCCACGCATCATCATTTTTGGATCAGTATTCCTAGAGACATAGAGTTTAAAGCCAGAAGGGGACCACTGGATCCTCTAGTCTGACCTATGTATCTCAGGCAGCACCCACACACCAAACCCAGCAGTGGAAATGAGACCCCGAGGAGGCTAGATTGTTGTGTGCTTCTCGCAGAGACTAGGCAGGACTGAGGTGCACCAGTGCTTGAGGCCCCTGCCATGGCAGGGAAATGATTAAATGAGCTATACCCAGATAATCCTGGCAAGTGACCCTCACCCACATGCTGCAGAGCAAGGGAAACCCCACCCCCAAGATCACTGCTAGTCTGATGCAGGGAAAATTCCTTCCTGATCCCATGTACTGGGATCAATTAGATCCTGAGAATGTGAGCAAGAACTAGCCAGCCAACCTCCAGAGAGGGAGAATGCTCTGAGCCCCTGGGCCACTCTGCCCAATATCCTATTTCTTGCCATGGCTCTCTCGGATGCTTCAGAGGAAGGAGATTAAAAAACCCTTCCAGAATACACTGGGGTGGGAGGAAAGCCCTTCCTGCCCCCCCCCCGGGTAACCAGCTGAAACCATGAAGCATGCATGATCTTTAGGAACATAAGACATAAACCAGAGGTGAGCCCCAGGGTTGTCGAGCCCTGCCCCCACCATTACACAATGTAGCCAGGCATACATCACACCTCAATCATACAATCACACTCATCAATTTTTCCAGCATACTCTTAATACTAAATAAGTTGGTTGCCCGAACAGCTCCTATTGGGAGGCTGTTCCAGAACCTCATCCCTCTGATGGTTAGAAACCTTCTTCTAATTTCCAGCCTGAATTTCTTCATGATCAGTTTATGTCCATTTGTTCTTGTGCCAGCATTGTCCTTTATCTTAAATAGCTCTTCACCCTTCCTTGTATTTACCCTCCCACCATCAAGCATTTATAGAGAGCAATCATATACCCTTTCAGCCTTCTTTTTGAGAGACTAAACAAATCAGGTTCTTCTAGTCTCCTTTCATAAGATAAGCCCCCCATTCCTCTGATCACCCTACTAGTTCTTCTTGTCTCCTGTTCTAATGTAAATTAATCTTTCTGGAGCATGAGTGACCAGAATTTGTATGCCGTATTCCAAAAGCGGTCTTACCAGTGCCTTGTACAATGGCATTAATACTTTTCTATTTCTACTGGAAATACCTTGCCTAATGCATTCTAGGATAGCATTTGCCTTTTTTCACAGCCGCATCACACTGGTGGCTCATAGGCATCCTGTTATATTCTCACACAGACAGGTCTCTTTCCTCCTCTGTTGCTTACAGTGGATGAGCCTCAGTTGTGGTAGAAATTTTTATTATTAGACCCTAAGTGCATGACCTTGCACTTCATACTATTGAATTTTGATGCCTCCCAACTTTGCATCATAGCTAATTCATTAGCACACTCCTACTTTTTGTGCCAAGGTCATTAATAAAAAGATTGTGTAAGATTGGTCCCAAGACTAATCCTTGAAGAACTCCACTAGTAACCTCTCTCCAGTCTGATAATTCACCTTTCAGCACAACCCATTGCCTTCTCCACATTAGCCAATTCTGTCTTCATCTTACAGTGCTTGTACTGATCCCCATCTTTTTAGTCTTTCCTCATATGAAAGCTGTTCCATATATTCTTGATGATCTTTGTTGTTCTTCCCTGAACATTTTCCAGTTCCATTATATCGTTTTGAGATGGTGTAACCAGAACGGGACACACTACTCAAAGTGTGGGCACACCATGGATTTATATCAATTTAACAGATTTCACAGATCAAAGTACTGATATTTGTTTTCTTTGTTAGCAGCCATTTTTCATCTTAGCAGAACTAGTACAAGGATGTGTTGAAGTGAGTCAGTGACCAAAGTTTTGAAAAATAGAGAAGATTGAAATCAGAGTGGTGATCAAGAACCTCCATAAAGAGGGTTTGACACCCCAGGAAATCCATAAGGACATAGTGGCAACATTGGGAGATGAGGCTTCTTCATATGCTACAGTAAAAAAAAAACTTGGCTGCTGAATTTAAGCAAAGAAGAATCAACACTGAGGATGGAGCCAAAGTCAAGATTTTCCAGAGAGGCCACCACACAAAAAAAAGTTGATGCGGTTTACAAGATGGTGATGAATGAGAGAAGACCAACAGTCAGACATACAGATGAAACGATGGGCATCAACAATGGGTCACTGCACATCATTTTCAGTGAAGACTTGGGCCTGAGAAGGTGGGTGCCCAGAAAATTAAGTGCTGATCAGACGAGAGAGCAACTTGAAGTTTCCAGGGAACTTTGGCTGGGGGGGGGGGAGGTTTCAAGCAACCCCCCCAAAAAATCCATGAGCAGAATTTTGACTCAAGATGAGACATGAGCTCACTACTTTGATCCTGAGACCAAACAGCAGAGAATGCACTGGAAGTGCACACAGTCTCCACCTCCCAAGAAATCCAAGAAGATGGCATGAGTTGTAAGGACGTGGCCAGTTTTTGTCACAAGAAAGGAATGGGTGATCATGACTCCCTATGTCTCAAGAAGTGAGACCATCAATAGGGTGCACTATGCCAATGAACTGCTTCACTTGTGAGAAGCCATAAAGAACAAGTGCTCAACTCAGCTTTTACAGGAGCGCTGCTTCTCCAGGACAATGCTTCACCTCACACATCTGAGGTTACATTGACCACAGCAACCAAATGTGGCTTTCAACTGCTTCCCATATAGCCTATCCACCAGATTTGGCTCCCTTCGGACTTCTACCTGTTCTCCAAGTTGAAGGAAGATCTGCGTGGGAAGAGTTTCAAGGGTGATAATAAGGAGATTACAGTAGTAGTTTCTGGACATGCAGGAGAAGAACTTCTACAAGATGGGCATAACCAAACTGCTGCTGTGCTGGACCACGTGCACTGATGTCAAGGACCACTGGTGTCACAGGGGATGATATTGGAAAAACAACAAACAATTGAATGCCAATTATGTTTTTTTGATTTGTTAAGCTAAGAACTTTCTGATCGCCCCTCATGTTGCCCTGACTCCTTGCATTCATGTACAAGCATTTCAGTTGTTTCCCTCAGACCTCACCCAGTTTCCTAGCTTGTGGTATTCCATTATACCTTACTATATCTTCATCTAGCTGATTTTCTGTGTATTGGAGATTTCACAAATCTCTCCAATCTTCTCCCCTCATGTCATAATTTAAAGCCTTTCTTATCAATAGCTCTAGCCTTGATCACAAAAAATTAATTCTGAGTTCATCAGTTGAGAAGAGTCTTCTTTCTTTAGATGCCATCCAATACCTGATCATCCCAAACCTTCCTGCTAGCACCAATCTTGAGCCATCTGTTGATCTTCATTATGTTGTCACACCTGTGTCTGCCTTCTCTAGGAAGTGGAAGTATTCCACAGAGAATCACCTGAGCTTCTACTTCTTTTCGTATCTTACCCAGCCAGGGAGAGAGGTGCTTGATTTATTCCCCAGGAAATCTAGAAGTGTCATTTGTCCCACCATGCAGCATAATCGGTGGATTTCTCCCTCCCTCACATCAGGATCCAATTCTGCTTCATGTCCACATCTCATATGCTTGCTCCTGGCAGAGAGCACACACTTCTGTTTTCTGGATCTGGTCTGCTCTGACAGGCCTGTTGATTCTTCTGAGTATGGAAGCCTGAATCACATAGACCAGTGTCTTCCTGGTATTTGTATGAATCTGCTTTATGTTCTCTCACTCTCACTCACACACAGTCCCCTGTATATCATCCCCACTTTTCCTTAAACTCCAATCCCAGGCTATCTCCATCATCTCTCCTTTCTTCTTTAGTTCAGGAACTGGCCTCCTTTTTTTTTCTTCCTCACAATCCCATCTTCTGTCTGTTTCTCCTCCTCATTCTCCTGTGCAGCAAATCTTTTACTCAATTTGATTTCACCACCACTAGCTGGTCTCTTCCTCTGCATTGTCCTCATGATCACATTCTTCCATCACCATCCTCTTCTGGCAGTCCTCCCTCTAGGACTTTTTGTTTGACAGGTGTCTGCAAATCTTGAGTTGCCTGTACCACCACCTCTCTTTGGTATTACACCTTCAAATCATCATCTGGATTCCATCATTGTCTCCAGCTGCATTTCTAATCCTTGAATCTACTCTGCCATGAGCTCTATCAGATGACACTTCATGCATAAATGACTTCCAGCAGATACCCCTTCAAGGATGATGTCCATCCTAAGCTTCTGCATCTGACCATCTTCTTTCTCTCCTCTCCTCCTTGGGTCACTTCTATTGCTGCCTCAGTAGCCATCATTGTCTTCTCTTTCTAGACACTAATTAAACTCCCAAAGAAATTCTGCTGTTAGCTGCCAGCTGTTTGTTGCACCAGTGCATGCTAAGGACTGGCTTTTACATCTACCCAAACTAGGTCAGCACTTCGCCCCTCATTAAGGATTAACAGCAAATACTGAATCAAATCACATACTTGGAACAAATAATTCCAGAACAGAACACAAAATCACCACTCTTTTCTCAGGCCAAACTCCCACAGAAACTCTGCTGTTAGCTGTTCACTAGAAATATGGCAAAAAAGGTACCATCACCTACTACAGGTAGTTAAAGTCTCAAACAGCAAAATATCAACCCAAATCTTTGAAAAGGCATAGAACAGTTTTAGGATCCTGTTTGTGCCATGTATTAAAAAAAGAAAAGAAAAAGGTATAATGGCAAATGTTCTCATTAGGTTCATTAGTAGTCCTCACTGCATTCTGCATTCCAGAAGCCACCAGAACCCTTCAAGAGCAAAACATATGTAGCAAGTCCCTATATGATTATATGTTGCATATAGTTAATAAACCCATTTAGACCCTGATATGCCCATGTGGTTCCTTCATGTTACATAAGTGTACAAAGAGTAAAGGACGTAACAATAATCCTATGGCTACAGTGAATACTTTTTTTTTGTTTTGTTCTCTATTCACCCACAAAGTGACATTATTCTTGCATGGCTGCATAATGATCTCTTGTTTGTGCTTAGGAATGGTGCCTGGCTCTGCCTCCATTGTGTGAGCACATTATGCAAAGGAGACCCCTCCTGGTTGACACGATCACTTATCAATGAAGGTTCAAAGCCCATCTTAGCTCTTTGGAAGAGTGGCATAGGGGAATGTGCCTTAGTTGTACTTCACATGCTAGGAGCTGAGTTGGGTCCAAAATGATTTCTGCAAGTCTATTTTGCAAAGTTTGTAATACAATGTCAATGACGTGGTCTGAGCACTTCAACTCTCAACTCAAAAAACTCTTCTCTGGAACTTCTGAAATGCATCCAAGCCTGATCAATATTTTCGGAGATGTTTATGAAACAAAAAAGTATTAACATTGGTTGGGAGACAGGTCAATATATCCATCATATCAGGACAGGAGCTCACAGAATTCCACTCCAGAATAGGTATCTCCTTGTTTTGGGCAGTACTTTTACCAGAAAATCTAAGAAAATAAATTTGAGCTGCAAAAATCATTCCTGTTTTTAAAATAAAAAGCTAGGTTCATTGTAAATAATTCTACTGCTTTACAAGGGCTCCTGCTTTTCTTCCTAGTGTGCTTTCTAGTGTGCTACACTAGTTACCTTTTGGTTCCAATAATAAAAGTTGATTGATTAATTAGTGCAAATATATGATAATCATCACCAGAAGAAATAAACATAAAACACAACAGGTTTATAACTAATCAATAATTATGTACTCTGTTCTATCTTCACTATGCAGGGCATGTCTAAATGGCATCATTATCATGAAAATCAAATTATACCACAGCTGTGTTAATTATGGAGACAGATTAAAGCTTCAGACCTGTTCATTTTAGTTCCTATTTAAGTGCCTATTTCTTAGAAACAGAAAAATAAAACCCTCTTTTTGAGTTTCAGTTACAAAAAAATTCCTTTTATAGTAGCTTCTTCAAGGTCTTTCACAGGTGTCTGAGACAAGCTCTGCATTCCTTGACTGTATTACTGTGAAGCATGGAAGATTAAACACAGACTTTAATGATATATATCCCTGCATTTGGATTTAATCTGTGCCTGAAGATATTTTGACCTAAATTACAAAATATATTGCAGTTTCACGAGAGGCAGCTGCAACCAGTTCATTCTGAACTATGCAAATTTGACTTCATATAATATGGAATGGGTAACATTATTTATGACCCATTCAGTCACAAGTTCTTGCTTTGGACTGAAAAGAAGACTACAGATTTGTATTTTTGTTTTACTCCACTGTTCCTTCTTCCCCCTTCCTCTCCACCTCAGGCAGTGACAGAGAGGAGTATCTAGTCCCACAAATCTGCTGAATTAAAATACTACTAGGATTAAATGTCTAAACTAGATTCTTTTGGGCATATACTTGTATTTGTAAGTAAAGCTAAAGATGGGTTCTGACCAAAACTGTAGATATGAACATTCCCAAAATATGGAAATGTTTGAAATCCAAGCCTTGTTCTGGACCTGAATTTTACAAATGGTCCCTAATTTTATAATGGGCTGGCTGAGCCAAAACACTATGGGCAGCTCTACACTACCACTTAAGTTGATCTAACTTCCATCACTCAGTGGTATGAAAAGATTCCTACCCCCCGCACCGATGCTATGTTGGCGAGAGAGCGTCTCCCACCAACACAGCTTCCACTTTTCACCAAGGTGGAGTAATTATGCTGACAGGAGAGTACTCTTCTGTCAGCATAGCATGTCTTCACCAGACGCGCTACAGAAACACTTCTGCATTGGTGCAGCTGTGCTGATGTAGCACTGTAGTGTAGAATTGCCCTAAAATATAAAACTCAGAATACCTTAACAAACACCTTTTAATCTCTTCTCTTAGCATCAGCAATCCGTGGTGGTTTCAGTGTAGTTGATTATACTATCCTTCAAGATGAAATGCACAGACAAGAAAGAGCACTACTCATTTGTCAACTGATCATCAACAAATATATTAAGCATGATATTTCAAAGAAATAACTTTAAATAGTCTTTTTCTCTGCCTCTGGGAAACAATTGTTTGACTAATAATACAGTCATAACATTTTATTTGTTCAGTGGAGCCTAATGTTAACTGTTGAAAACAGTTTCCAATTTCTGTGACAATAAACCATTTGCTTAGATCATTAATGCTGAAAAGAATCAATAACATGAGCAAACTAGCTACCATCTTGCCAAAAAATGCTTGCCTTTAGAAGTAATATTTTCAAACTGCTTTAAAAATGGCTGTTAAGGCTATTATTCTTTATCTAATAAGTGACTTTTTGGAGACTCTTAATGAGTAAGACCATTGCACTGTTCAATACCTACTTGTAGACCATGCTGTTTCAGACCAGAATTGAAATTTATCAAGGCCTGTCTTGTAGGCAAAATCATTAGGAAGCAATGCATTATTAAAGAGCTTTCCAGCCACACAGGGTAGGGAATTGCTATTGATAACAAATGTTACTAATGTTTTGCAACAAAACAGACATACTGAAAAAAGTAATGGTTCTAATGTTTTCAAGTGGCATAAAAGCTGGGCAGGAAAAGAACTTAAATGTGTAGGGCCAAATTATCTGCTCTCCATTGGCTTCAAAGGCTCTCAGAGAATTTGGCCCTTTCTTTGGGTGTACACTTTGTACCATAATTAGCATTTGCACAACCTGGGCCAGATCCTGGTTCCACTGAAGTAAGATAAAATGTTGACATCAATGGAAGTATGACTGGGACCTCCTTTAGTTAAATAATTGTACAAAGTGTACTGTAGTCTGGCATCTGCTAGAGCACCAGAGAAGGGTAGAGTATTGAATTTCCTTCCAGTAAAAGTTTGTATTGTTAAGTTTTTTTTATTTCATTTAAAAGTGATTGAATTATTGTATTATGCAGAGGTGCAAGTATTGAGAGTGGGGATAGCTGGATAAGCAGAGGACCTCAGACTCCAGGACTGTCAAGCTGGCAGAATTCCTCTGGATGAATCCACTCACTTCTTGGACAGCATCAGAGCAGTGACTGCTGTCTGGGGTTCTCTGATCAGCCTCTCCATCTGGTTATCTCTTTTTAAACCCTTGAGTCCACTTTTGTTCCTGTTTTTTTTCTTTCTCCCACACAATCAGTTGTTTTCTGAGCTCAGTAGCTCCTTCTGTTCTGTTCTATTCAGGTTCTTATACTACACTCATCACCATATATTTGAGCATCTTCCAGTAGTATGTTAGGAATATCACTAATATCTGTTACGTGTTTATTGTCTCATCCTCTCCCCAGGAAGTGAAGTGTGTGCAGGGCAGTGTTTTGTTTTGGAATTTTTCAAGACATTTGTACATTGCAATATGTTTGCGAAAGAAGGCAAGGTCACCAAAATGCACCTTACACTTGGAGCAAAAGGTGGTGAGGTTTCGGATAGTCCTTATGACCTGTGGGAATTTATTTAACAATTTTAAGCTGGTCCCCAAGAAAACTCTGGCCCCTCTGGATCCCTTGTTTTATACATTTGACCCAGACCCCCATTCCTTTTGTGTATGTGTGCGTCTTCCCTCTCTTCACTTGATTTTGAGGCTCTGTGGCTCTTCCTTTGTTTGAGGGTATTGGCCTTTTATCCCTGGTGAGATTAGGCCCACCCTTCATGGAATCCAAATAGGCTTCCAGAGTTCAACTACACAGTGTCCACTAACTCCTTGGATTCCTTCTTGGAGCATAGTCTGGGGTTCTCTACTTCGGGTTTCTTTCTGAATCTCTCATTTTGACTCTGTGATCTGTACCTCCACCCTTTTGTTGTTGTTCTTTGCCTCCTGAAATCAGTTATGTTCTTTGGCCTATCCCTCATCTGAGGAGGCAGGCCTTTCATTGCTTTGGTGGGCTCTGCCTTCCAATCCCAGGATTTAAATAGGCTGGTACCTTTCAGGAGTCTAACAAAGTTAAATTCATTTTTTTTAAATTTTTGTGTTTTGTAATAATAAAGGAATGAAGATAGCACCTAATAGAAAACATAAGTACATTAAAATACTCTTGAAATTTATTGCTAGCTTAGTCAATTTAAATAATGTTACTTAATTTAAGAAATAAATCGTGTGAAGAAAGGAAAAAAAACCTCTTGCTACCCTAGTAATTAATTATGCTTAAGTAATGGAGGTAATTTCAGCATAGAATTAGTTATATTAGTAAACTGTCATGTAATTCATTACACATAACTGTTTGATATAATTGAATTAGCAATATCTTACTGAAAGCAAAGAAATGTTTTGGGGTTTGAACAATTTTTGATAGAAGAATTGAGGATAGTGGCAGACAAGAGAAGAGAACTATGAGATTCCACCAGTTTAGGGCTTGGTTATGCAAGATGCACTGCACAGCCAGATGTCGAAGGTGCTGTGTGTGAACATAAGGGCCTGCCTTAATAGAACTCATAGATTTAAGGCTAGAAGGGATCAATTTCTTAATCTCATCCGACTTGCATAGCATGCTGTGTCATTCTGGGGTCTGCCCAAGCCAGTAAGGAGTTTGTTCACCATCTGCCTTGCAACCCCAAGTGTCTTATAGCTGTACAGGTTTGGTCCAGAGCTCTGACCCTAACAATCTGACAGCAGCCTACAAACCTCACCCTGGTGTTGCCCAACTTGGTTGCTCCTTGCAGGCTGACCTTAGTACCCTTCCATCCCTCAAATTCACTCCAAAATCATCCTACTGCAGGGGCCAGTCCCTCTCGCTTCACTCTCACAGAGAAAGTGTTAAATTTTCTTCCTTTATGAAGACAATAAAACACTCCATTGTGTTAGCTTTCTAGACGTACACACTTTACTGAACTTACACAGTCCTGATGATTTATAATGAAAGCCAAACAAGTTCATTAACAAAAGAGCATGAATTAGGTCATACCAAGTAAAGAAAATAAAGGTAGAGATGGTTACAAGCAAATAAAAGTGAAAACAGTCATCCAAAAGTCTAAAACTTAATCTAGCAAGATATGGTCTTTGTTCAAGATGGTTTCTTTGTCTCCTTTCAAGCTTTTGCTGGCCAGGACCCATCACAGATATCAAATGGATTGTTTTGTCTTCTAAGGTGAAGGATAAAGATGGAATCACTCTCTCTCCCTTTTTTCCCAAAGGGATGTCTTTTAACTTACAAATCAGGAAGACGTCCTGGGGATTCTCAGGCTCTTGTCTCTCTCTGGAGTGCAGGATCCAGGTTAATTCTCTGTCTCTTGAGTTGAGGATCAGGATAATCCCTACTGGTTTAGTCTGATGGCTTTGTTTACCTCAATTAACATATTAGGAGTAAGCCCCCATTCTTTTGTCTCGGGCAGGCCTGTTTATCACTTTTTGTACATGTGCCACAGGATTTCACCCAGTGATTTCTGTAGGATTAGGGCCTTAGAATGCAGTCAAATGTGGTAGCCATTTTGAACGTCAATGCACCTCCATCAGACATGCATGTTGGTGCAAAGATCAGTGTGTTAAGGTACAATGACAAAAACAAAAAAACACACACACACATATGAGGACAAGGCTAATAGTACTTGTCTTGGAGAAAATGGGCTGGGCAGGCTAAGGAGCACCGTGCCAGGAGAGCAGCACAGTGAGATATACACGCTTTATTAAACACTTATTTTTCATACTTTAAATGAAGCAATAAGTCTAGTTATTTGTAGTTAATTTATTTGAAATTAGAGATGTAAACATAACAGTGAATGTATTTACTTTAAATGCTTGTCTAATTTATTGCAAAGCAAAAACAAATTTACTTACAGAGAAGTGACAAATTCCACACTTAAATTAAGTAATTCAATTATCCTAATTAGTAATAGTTTTACTTAACACTTAGGAGATGGCAGAGCTAAATAAAACTACTTAATGGTGGTTGAAGCAGACAAATGTAGAACCAGAGATATTGTAGTTCTCCAAATTTTGGGGTGGTCTGGCACCATCAATGTTAGAGATGAGCTGGGTTTGAATGACCTGCTCATTATGACTCCCTGCTGATAACACTCCTGTCACCCTCATTTGTGTGTTTTAATTTTATGTGATTAGACTGGAATTTTCAAAGGAGCTTAAGGGAATTAGGTGACCAGCTCCCATTGAAATGAGAGTCTAACTCCCTTAGGCGACTCTGAAAATCTCAGCCTTAATACATGTGAAAGGTTCTGGGACACTGAAGCAGGAGAATAGAAAGACAGCAACAGTGCAGGGGTTCTTCAATCCTAAACTGGGGCAACCATTTCTGAGAGAGAGCAGTGAGGTCAGTTTCCATGGACTTTCAGCCCTTGATGCTTCTCTTGAGACTTCCAATGAAATACGGACAGCTGTTCACTGAGAACTGGACTGAGACCAACAAGTTTGTTCACATAGGCCACCAAACAGCCATCACATGGTACTTTTTGTTCACCACTGACCTGAGTTGGACTTGAACCAATTATCAAGAGTTTAAAGTTTAACTGATTTTACGTATATTTATCTTCATGCATACAATGCACTTATTCTCTGACTTCAGGTGTACAAGGAGAGGCATGTGGGCAGATTCCTTTTCAGGACTGGATCTTAAGTGACTAGAAACAGAAAACAGCAAAACTGACTGTACCACAAAGTGCACAAACAAACAAACTGAGTAAATAGAAATTTTTTTTTAACCTCTTTCATTTAAAGTATTTTGGGTGTTACTAATAACATATAGGTACAGTTTTACCCCAAATGTGCTTTTTGAGTTGACAATAAGGATTTGAGTTGAAATCCTGGCCCTTTTGAGAGTGTTTTTTGGGGAAACCCACTGCATGTTTTCCTGTATTGTCCTTCAGGTCTGACTCTCTTGCTCTTTTTTGCTTAAAGTGCCATATGGGGGCTTAATCCATTCTCCTTTCTGTATGTGACACCTCTAGGAGAAAAAAATTCCCCCTAAAAGTGCTGACTTTCATCCTGTATTTATCACAATCTCTCTTGGCCCCAATCTTTCCCTCTTTTGAGTGTGCTTTCTGATGAGATTCTTCTTGCAGCATGTGTTCTGAATGACATAATTAGTTATGGAGTGATCTCTTCTGAACTTGATGCTTCATTTCAGCTACACAGTTAAGAGTTCATGCTTGCACAAATGTACATGTCCTGCTGGCTCACAGACTGAAATTTCCACATTCCCTTCAGAGCAAACCTAACAGACACGTTAATGCTCTGTATGAATGATAAGCTAGTCTGCTGGTTAGCATAAAGCTTGTGGGCCAAATCCACAGTTGTCAAGAGAATCCATATTATATTCATTGTTTTGACCAACGAGAGAAGTCAATGGAATGATGCCATTTTACTACAGATGAAAATCTGGCCCTGTGAGCATTGAGGGGACTTTGAGTAAGTCTTTGCTGACCTGACATATTATCGTACTCCTTAAGTAGGGTCCCATTGAAGACTATGGTGTTACTTGCAGAGTTTGTTTTTTTTAACATAATATTAAAGGAGCATATTCTGATACCTTACTCATATTGGTTAGAACCTAACAGACTGTTGCTACATAGAAACAGAGTAGATTGCTCATTTCTTCATTTTATTTTTCAGGGCCTGAATTGACCTGTTGGTTGATCTGAGATTTTAGAGAGATACTCAGTACTACAATCACACCTTAAAGGTCTGATCCAAACCGCATTCAAGTCAATGGAAAGACTCACATTCATTTGAATGGGCTTCTGGTTGAGCCCATGTAATCTCTAATAGTTTGAACTCCCTTAAGGTGTGCATATCTCCCTATGATCATGTCTTTTGGAATGTGGTGTTCTAGTTATGCTGCTTATCAATGACATTTTAATGGGAATATTGGTGACGGAGTGGATTATAGAAGTAGCCTTTCATCTCAGGAGAGCTGGGTTAAATCTTATGTACAAAGAACAGGAGTACTTGTGGCACCTTAGAGACTAACAAATTTATTTCAGCATGAGCTTTCGTGAGCTACAGCTCTTCCGAAGAAGTGGGCTGTAGCTCACGAAAGCTCATGCTGAAATAAATTTGTTAGTCTCTAAGGTGCCACAAGTACTCCTGTTCTTTTTGCGGTTACAGACTAACACGGCTGCTACTCTGAAACCTATCCTATGTACAGTTCATTGATTTTATGCAATCTTTCATAAAAGGGCTAACAATCATACATGTTTGCACCATGAAGCTGCCACCTTGGATTGCTTTCATGAGAAAAAGGAGTCTCTGTAGCACCAGTAGGAGCCAGGAAATTAAAATGAAGCTTATAAAGTTTATTATAAAGCCACTGAGACTCTCCCATCCCAGGGTGGGCTGGTGTTTGGGGGTTTTACAAGAAACTGCAAATTTAATTTTTCTTCTTGTGGTGTTGGTAAGGTAACAGGGAAAGTTCCAGAACAATCACGAACTTTCTGTAAACGATTAAGGCAGACAGGCTGATTAGAACACCTGCAGCCAATCAAGGCAGGCTAATCAGGGCACCTGGGTTTAAAAAAAGAGATCACTTCAGTTTGTGGTGCGCATGTGAGGAGCTGGGAGCAAGAGGTGCAAGGAGCTGAGGGTGAGAGGGTGTGCTGCTGGAGGACTGAGGAGTACAAGCGTTATCAGATACCAGGAGGAAGGTTCTGTGGTGAGGATAAAGAAGGTGTTTGGAGGAGGCCATGGGAAAGTAGCCCAGGGAGTTGTAGCTGTCATGCAGCTGTTACAGGAGGCACTATAGACAGCTGCAATCCACAGGGCCCTGGGCTGGACCCGGAGTAGAGGGCGGGCCTGGGTTCCCCCCCCCCCCAAAACCTCCCAACTCCTGATCAGACACAGAAGGAGTTGACCCGGACTGTGGGTTCCACCAGAGGGGAAGATCTCTGAGGTGAGCAAATCTGCCAAATAAGCGCAGGACCCACCAAGGTAGAGGAGGAACTTTGTGACAATATGAACAGATTTTCTTTAGCAGCCCCATGATCTATCTCAAGAAACAGAGAGGGGGAAATAAGGATGAAATAAAATTGCTACAGAAGGGAAGGGAGACAGTCGCTATAAATGTAGCATAAACTTTCTTCATTTCTTGTCACTTGGGCTTGATGATGAACAGACAGAGCCCAAAACCTGTCGAGGTGGAAAATTCATTGCTGCACATTTTTTCCTGCCTCATTACAAAACACAGATAAGAATTCATTCAGAGAAAAAATAATTTTTTGTTAAAGTTGCATTTACTAGAAACTTTAGGAATACAGCATGCTCATATTGCTATAGGTCAGCTGTTCTTTATTCAGCATAGATTTTGTTTCCTCCTCATGTAATAGTTAACACCCAAGCCTTTGTACAAAGGTTTATTAGATTTCATTCATTTGGGGAGAGTTTTTGGAGGTCTGTACGCTTATAGGCAGAAACCCCTAATTTAGAAAGAGAGGTATCTTTGGGATATTTACACATTTCATTCAATAATGCTATAATTTATCTCATTTCCTGAACTCAGAAAGGAGCCTCAGAGAGTTTCTTGACAGGAACCGCATAGATATTCTTTTTATAACCACCTTCCCAATTTGTATAGTATATCACTTCACCAAGAGATGTCAAAACATGCTACAGGATCTGAACAATAATCAATCTTGGTTATAGGTTCTGTAGTATAAGGCTAAAGATTGAAAACAAAAGGAATCCAGTTGAGGCTGCAATTTTGGTTACTAATTTCTTACTCTAATATGTTTAAAAATCATTAGAGTTACACAAGTTGCATGTCATATTTGACATAGTAGACTATTTGGGATTAAACCAAGCCAAGCATACAGTAACACTGTATGTTCTGAGTAAGTAGGATTCATTCTACCACAAGTACATGATGATCTTGCCCCATATAAATCAGATTTCTGTCTTCGTATCATTTAGCCCTGATTCTCTCCAGACCTTTAGTTTTACTTTGGCTATTTGTGTTGGGTACAGCATGGTGTGATTTGTTTTTCTTTATCAGGGAGTCAGTTCTGATTTTCTTTGAAGTATGGCTGATGTCACTTACCCCACTTTAGAACAAAACAAAATAAAAAACATCCCACACACTAATGCATAAAAAAGCAACAAATTCTCTAGTATTCTCTGGGCAGGGAAGAGAGCTCCAGAGAGCTGGTGCTAAATGTCTCAAGAAAAGACCATCCCGTGTAGCCTGCTTAGTGCTTGCACATTAGAGGTGAAATCCTGGCCCTATTGAAATTAATAGCAAAATGGCTATTGACTTCAGTGGAGCCAGGATTTCACCTTAGAACTGCATCAGCTAAATTAGGCTGGTGCTTAGTGGCTTTTAAGGAACTGCCTGATTAGAGAGAGACAGCTCAGATCATGAGTACAAATGGAATTAAAGGTCAAGGTCAACACCGTGAATATAATATGGATTCACACTGGCAGACCAGTGTAACTGAGGCAGAACCAGAGTTACTTTGCTTGCTGTGTCTGGCACAAGTCAGAATCCTTACAGCATCACTTTATATTAGCTGTAGTGTGTGAATTGTGCAGTCAAGGAGATTCTTTAACCAGTTTAAGTGGGAATGCAATAAATGTGTGAATAAAGACAGTTGCATCCGTAAGAGGGAATGAAGGGGACATACTCTGGCATTGTGACTAAAGCTGTGAGGTATATAGGCAGCTCTAGTCAGAGGGGAGACATGCGATTCAAATATCAGAACAGAGTTAGGCAGGACTCCTGAGGGGCTTGTTATGGAGAGGAATATATAACAAAGCTACTGAAAGACAATGAAAGATGTGGGTGCTGGAGGCTGGTGTCTAGACAGCACAGACAAAACAGTTCTGTTATGGCTGAATGAAATTACTGGACATACATTCTTATCTCCAATCGGGTATAAGGGCTATTAGCACTAATTTTAAAATAAATCTTTGTGATATTAAAATAGCATAGAAATTCAAGACCTTGATGATAGATCAAATTAATCAGTGGGAGTGTATATAGATCAAATGTGATCTGAGGACACAGACATCCAGAACAAGAGATCCAGAGATGCTAATGGCAACCACTTGTGCCTGTCACAATCTAGGACATGAGTGGTCAGGCCTTGTGGTTGGAGCAGAGGTAGTACAGGAGCAAGCCAGAGAATAAGGGAGGATCTGCAAGGCTAGGAGCAGGGTTGGCACAGGAGAAATAACCACTGTTGGCATGTGCATTGAGCAGCCAAGGATCGGTTGTTGCTGTTGGGCGTAAGAGCAGGTTTGCTGACTTACTCAGCCAATCAGGTGGTATGGTAAGTCACAGCTATGGCTCAACTGTGTTCATAGACTGCCTGAAGACTGGGCAGACACAGCTGCAAGTCCTTCTTCATGACAGTGCTAAACTCACAATGACCAGTTAATTGTTGATATATAAAACAACTACGGTACAGAGGATGAAAAGTGCATCCCATAATTGTCATTTAAAAAGATAACTTGGTGCAAAATTTTCGGCTTTCTCAGTATAGGGTACAAAATGTGTGGCTCTGTCTCCTGCTCTGCTTTGAAATCCCAGCTGTGTGCTTGGTCATCCTGACTCCTGCTTTTTCAAATCTTACTCGAATCCTTCTTTTTGTGAGACTGAAGACCAGTATACCTTTTGTACAATACACTTCGCTGAGCAGAGCTTTTCCCCCTTGGCTTTAGTGAGGAAGCTGCACCTCATGTGTGCATCAGTAATGTACCTGCTGCACTTTGAGCCTTCCTGAGCTTAAAGCTCAGAGTCCAGTTCCTTCCTTCTCAAGCATGGTACCATCCCTGTCCTGGGTGACTCCTTTCTTCCTATTGACCCTTTGATTTCCCATCTTCTCCTAGGATCTCTGGATAAATTTTTGGTCTTTTCTCAGCTCTTGCTAGATACTCCTGCTATGTTTTACTGCTGGCACCCTCTCAAGACTTCACACTTATTCTCAGTCCCTCTCCTTTATCAGATGCTATGTTGTTTGTTGCTATGTTTAAGAGCTTTATTTCCCTGGCTGAAATGATCTGCTTAGAGGGATCAGTGCAATGCTGCAGACCAGTGCATTTCTGCAGGAGAAGCTGTTTCCCTTTTGTAACTGACAGAAAAAGATCTGGCTGCTTGAAACTGCCATGTTACACTCTGTGTGTTGAATGGATGAGAGGTAAGTGTAATTTGGCAGTTGCAATGGAGGTTTTCTGTCTTAGAAATAGGCTTGCTTTCAAAAGGGCTTTTTATAAATTGGATTTATAGCGTTCAAGAAAAGTATAGAAAAGTAAAAAGAGAGGGTTTCCCCCATTTTAAGCTTTCTAAAGCTGGAAGGACCATTTAGGTTCTCAGCTAGTCAAGGGGTCTGAGCTCAAGTTTCTTTGAGTCCCTGCATTGCTAATGCTCACAGAAGAGTGTTTTAAATCCCACGCTTCTAGCCTTTTAACTATAATAGATTCTTTTAAAATTCCATGTCATTTGCAGCCCCGCAGAGAATGGAAGGTGATGATGGCAGGATGTGGGACTTGATGGCCTAGTCTACACTATGAGATATACCTAATTTAGCAGCGTTAAACCGAATTAACCCTGCACCCGTCCACACAACAAAGCCCTTTATATCGATATAATGTGCTCTTAATACCGGTATCGGTAATCCTCCCTGATGAGGGGAGTAGCACTGAAATCAGTATTGCCATGTCGGATTAAGGTTAGTGTGGCCGCAATTCGACGATATTGGCCTCCGGGTGCTATCCCACGGTGCACCATTGTGACTGCTCTGGACAGCAATCTGAACTTGGATGCACTGGCCAGGTAGACAGGAAAAGACCCAATGAACTTGTGAATTTCACTTCCTGTTTGCCCAGCGTGGAGCGCCGAAAAGCACAGGTGACCATGCAGTCCCAGAAACCAAAAAGAGCTCCAGCATGGACTGTACAGGAGATACTGGATCTGATCGCTGTATGGGGAGACAAATCTGTTCTATCAGAACTCTGTTCCAAAAGACGAAATGCCAAAGCATTTGAAAAAATCTCCAATGCTATGATAGTCAGAGGCCACAGCAGGGACTCAGCACAGTGCTGCATGACAAAGAATCAAATGGATGCTCATGGAGGGAGGGACGGAGGAGGGACTGAGGACTCAAGCTATCCCACAGGTCCCACAGTCTCCGAAAACCATTTGCATTCTTGGCTGAGCTTCCAGTGCCTGAAGGGTCAAAAACATTGTCGCGGGTGGTTCAGGGTATATGTCGTCAATTTATCCCCCATCAAAGAAAAGGGAAAAAATCGTTTCTCGCCTTTTTTCAATGTCACAATATGTCTACTGGATGCTGCTGGTAGATATGGTGCTGCAGCGCAAAACAGCAGCATTCCCTCCTCTCCTCTCCCTGATGGCAGACGGTGCAATAGGACTGATAACCATCCTCTTCATCACGTGAGTGCTCCTGGCTGGCCTCGCTGAGGTCGGCCAGGGGTGCCTGGGCAAAAATGGGAAAGACTCCCAGTCATTCCCTTCTTTAAGCTTTGTCTCCTGGAGATTCAGTCTTGCCTGAAATATCATAGCAGCTGGAGGCTGCACTCCTCTCCCCGCCCCCACTTTAATGTCTAATGGAGATTCAGTCCTGCCTGGAATATCATAGCAGCTGGAGGCTGCCTCCCCCTCATTTTATCTCAATAAAGTCAGTGTTTCTTATTCATGCATTTTTTATTACTTCATCACACAAATGGGGGATAACTGCCATGGTAGCCCAAGAGGGGTGGAAGAGAAGGGAAGCAACGGGTGGGGTTGTTGCAGGAGCACCCCCTAGATTGGCATGCAGCTCATCATTTCTCTGGGATGTCTCCGGGGCTCTGACCAGGAGCGGCTGTCCTCTCTGGTTCTTTAGTAGGCTTGCCTCATATTCTAGGCAGGACTTACTCTATTTTTAGACAAAATGCAAAGAAGGGAATGACCTGGGGAGTCATTCCCATTTTTGTCCATGCGCCCCCGGCCGACCTCAGCGAGGCCAGCCAGGAGCACCTATGACAGCAGCAGACGGTACAGTAGGACTGGTAACCATCATTGCCAATTTCCAAAGCAGCAGACGGTGCAATAGAGCTGGTAACCGTCTCTGTTACCTTACAAAGTCAAGTGAATGCTGCTGTGTAGCACTGCAGTACCACGTCTGTCAGCAGCATCCAGTACACATACGGTGAGAGTGGAAAAAGGCTAAATGGGCTCCATGGTTACCATGCTATGGCGTCTGCCAGGGCAATCCAGAGAAAAGGGCGCAAAATGATTGTCTGCCATTGCTTTCAAGGAGGGAGGATTGAGTGACGACATTTACCCAGAATCACCCACGACACTGTTTTTGCCCCATCATGCATTGGGATCTCAACCCAGAATTCCAATGGGCGGGGCAGACTGCGGGAGCTATGGGATAGCTACCCACAGTGCAACGCTCTGGAAATCGACGCTAGCCTCGGTACATGGACGCACGCCGCCGAATTAATGTGCTTAGTGTGGCTGCGTGCACTCGACTTTTTACAATCTGTTTCCAAATACCGGTTTCTGTAAAATTGGAATAATCCCTTAGTGTAGACATACCCGATGATAATGATAGGTTTTCAGAAGTGCCCAGCACTCACAGCTTCCATTGGCTCCCTCTGGAGCTGTGGGTGCTCAGCACCTGTGAAAGTCTGAATGTAGTGGGGTGGCTACCCGCTCCTGCCCTTTTGGGGCTTTAAAACAGCCCTGGGAAGGGGCTTTAGGCTGGGCTGATTGGAGAAGTGGCTGCAGCTGGGGCCACGCCCCAAACAGAGCTGCAGGGCCTTATAAGAAGGCCAGGGAAGCCTGAAGGAAAATAGTCTCTCTCTGCCTTCAGAGAGAGAAGGGCCTGGCTGCAGGGAACTGAGACAAAGTACCTGAGGGTGAAGCAGGGCTGAGGAAAGGCAGAGGAGCTGGGGAGCTCCAGTATGGAAAGCCCCAGGCTGCGGCCTAGCAGAGGGCTAACAGGTACTGGGGGTTGCAAGGTGCAGCCCAGGGGTAGGCCAAGGCAGCAGGTCTAAAGCCTCCTTGCCAATGATGAACAGGCTGATACTGCAGTCTGCCCCAGGACATGGGGCTAGAGAATGACTGGCAGTAGCCAACACTGAGGCAAAGTGGGGATAGTAGGGTGGGGGTTCCCCTGGGAGGGGGAGACCCAGTTAAAGGGGCACTGGGGTCCTGGGAGGGACACGGGGGCCAGTAGCTGGAAGGCTGATCACGGCCTGCAGAGGGCATTCTGGACGCTGGACTGAGCTAATTCCCGAGGACAACCAGCAGGAGGCGCAGCAGGGGTGAGTCAAACTTGTTACACTGAACCATAGGGCTTCTAACTGAAAGTGGATGTTGACATTCCATTTTCTGTGCATGCCACTGACATTTGTACGCATCAGTTCCACTGCAGAATGTAACAGTGAATCACTGTGGGTGCTCTCTCTCTCTCTCTCTCTTTAAATCCTTTCTTTGTTTGTTAATCTGAAATAATAATCATATAGATTAAAAAATACATTTTACTCTAGCTCTGTCTACACTAGAAATGTTTTTCTTAAATTGTCCCACCTTTGAAAACACCAGTTTTTCTCCACAAACATTAGCAACATTGGGAGCCCTAGTGTGATGTGGTCTTCAAAATATTAGTGCCAACTAGTAACTCTTCTATACTTATTGTGCTTTACATCAGTGTCAAAGTTTGCACTAAAGACTTCTGGTGCAGGATCAGATCTTACATTTGTGTCTAGAAGGAAACTATCCTCCTTCCCCTCCCATCAATGTCTTCCCTGTCCACTGGCACTATCCTTTGCAATCCAATGGAAGCTAGCACCATCTGGTGACCTGGGTACTTAGTGATACTTTCCACTTCCCTGTTACTGGATGTTTTCTCTGCCTAGATTTGCCAGTAGCATTGCCACCTGTCCAGGACTGTCCCTTTTTTGAGGTAACTGTCCTGGGAAATCTTTAAGGGTGCTCAGTAGCCACTGCCAGCTGTCCCATTTTATGGGCTCAGGACCATCCGGGATGTCCCTCAGAGGTGACAACCTTAACTGCGAGTAGAAGGAGGTTTGCCTTCTCAGGTTTAATAACAGCTACTTTTAGTGTTGAAGACCTTGTAAATCAGGGTTTCTCAAACAGGGGTCACCGCTTGTGTAGGGAAAGACCCTGGCGGGCCAGGCTGGTGTGTTTACCTGCCCCGTCCATAGGTCCGTCCAATACTCCAGTTGCAGCTCCCACTGGCTGTGGATTGCTGCTCTGGGCTAATGGGAGCTGCTGGAAGCGGAGGCCAGTAAGTCCCTCAGCCCACGCCGCTTCCAGCAGCTACCATTGGCCCGGAGCAGCTATCTGCGGACAGTGGGAACCGCGAGCGGACGGACCTGCGGACGGTGCAGGTAAACATACCAGCCCGGCCCACCAGGGGCTTTCCTTACACAAGCGGTGACCCCATTTGAGAAACCCCGATATAGAACATGGGGAATATATTAATCTGTTTGTTTATATTCACTTTCCAACTCAGTAACTTAAAAAAGAGCATTCTAATAGCTCTGACAGTTCTACTGTATTACTCTGGCACATAATGATCTCTTGTGTATTTATTACACGTTCAAAATTCACAGCTCATTGCTTACAACACAGCCGGAGTGACACGCATGTGTGATGGCCTCTTTATATCTAAATCTCTGCTTCATCTAATATAGTACAGACTCTTGTAACTTGACTGACTGGCTCAGTGAGTTTCAAGTTCATATTGAGATAAGATCTTGAGGCTTGGTATGTGTATTCATTT
This sequence comes from Mauremys mutica, assembly GCF_020497125.1. NCBI lineage: Eukaryota > Metazoa > Chordata > Testudines > Geoemydidae > Mauremys > Mauremys mutica. The sequence goes on along the minus strand of NC_059079.1, from coordinate 48,168,232 downwards.
TAGGCCAAAGAGAACAGGAGGAAGAAAAAAATCCCAGATTTGAACTACGCTCTTTCTATTAGAGATCAACAAACATCATGTTATCTGATTTCAACGGTTCAAGTGCCTTTTTCAGCTGCCCTCTTAAAACAATGCTCCTTTGTGCTTGAAATTTTGGTATTCTTTTTCTCTGACTGTTGATTACAAAGCCAACCCAAATTTGATATGTATCACTAAACACTTATCATTCTAATAATTTACAAAAACATGTACATTTCTTCTATGAGTTGGTCATATTGGATATGAGGCCTCCAAATTGGAGAAATTAAGGTGGTAAGTCACCATCTATTTTAAGAAATTTTAGCCAAAAAATTTAAGGATAAAGATAATTGTCACTGGATTTCTGTCAGTTAGTAATGCACACATTCATGCACACTAGATATGAAGAAGGATGATATATTTAACTTCCTTGGTTCCAAAGTAGTAAGAAGAACCTTACCTCATAAGAGGATAAGTACTTGTTAGGGCCCTCGAGAAATCCTGACTATCAAGGGATTTATATCTGTCTCTTGAGCAGCCTGTCTCTTTAATGTTCCAGTCCACAATGCACTGTGACCCTGTCAGATCCTAAATTTATCCCTTGAACTGGGCACTATTAGGATCTGGGAGTACTGTGAAGATGGGGGTGGAGGGCGGAAAGTATCCTATTTATCTTTATCCAACCCACTGTAGCTGATGGAAAGAGCACACTTTCTGTGAAGTATTGTGTCCAATCCTCTTTGTCATGACAGAGTTTTGGATATTAGTGTGCGTGTGGAGGGGTAGAATATGAAAAAGCAAAGGGAATAGATAAGGAATGCTAGAGCACTCAAATGAAAACTAATACCCATTATTATCTATTTTTAGACTTTACAAAGAATAAAAGCTAGAAAAAATGTGCCTCATCCAATGAATTGTGTCTGGTTAATTCTTTGTCACTGCAGAGGAGGATGAGTACATCCAGGATGTTTCCTGAACTAACAGCTTTTAGGTGGGAAGGCTATAACAGATACAGAAGCAGCAGTGAAAGACACAATGAGGATGACTGGATGTGGAAGCTGCGGCATGTACATGATCCTGGAGGGAGTACCTGAAAAGAGTTTCATCTGCATGAAGTGCTGCCTGATAGAGCTGATGGAAGAAAAGATCCGAGGACTGGAGATGCAGGCGGAAACTATGGTCGAATTTAGAAGGGGGTTCGAGCGGATGATGGAGCACACATGAGGAGGCTGAAGGGAAAAGCTCAGACTTGCAGATGGAAGTAGGACCAAAGAATTCTGAGGGGAGACTGCTGGGTGAGGAAAGTGGATGGAGGAAGCATGTGACTAAAAGAACCAGGCAGAGGAAAAGACAGGCCAGTGAAGGAGAAATAGAGCTCAGGAACAGGTTTGCAGAGTTGGAAAATGAAGAAGGGGCACAGCAGGTGGTCGTTGAAGGTGAGAGGGCAAGGAAGAAGAGAAGAGCGGCTAGTCCTATAGGAAGAAGGGAAGAGTCAATGGAGAGAACAACAAATATGAGCCCCAGGAGGATACAGGATGGGTTGCGAAGGACTGCAAGGGACAATAGAAATCGAGAGGACTTGAAGCCAGAGGGAACAGGGGATAGACCGGAGAATCGCACTGTCACCAGGAAAAGGCAGGTCTATGTGATTGGGGACTCCTTACTGAGAAGAATAGACAGGCCTGTAACTAGAGCTGATCCGGAGAACAGAAGGGTGTGCAGTCTGCTGGGTGGACCTGAGCCTGAAAAGGATCCTAACGGGAGCAGGAAAGAATCCGCTGATTGTCCTTCATGTGGGAACGAATGATACGGCTAGATTCTCGCTAGAACGTATCAAGGGAGACTATGCCAGACTGGGGAAGACGCTTAAGGAAATCGAGGCTCAGGTGATCTTCAGTGGGATTCTGCCTGTTCCTAGAGAAGGGTGACAAAGGTGTGACAAGATTATGGTGATCAACAGATGGCTCAGACAGTGGTGCTATAAGGAAGGCTTTGGGATGTATGGCCACTGGGAAGCATTCATGGACAGAGGACTGTTCTCTCGAGATGGACTTCACCTGAGTAAGGAGGGAAATAGACTTCTAGGATGGAGGCAGGCACAACTGATTAAGAGAGCTTTAAACTAGGAATTTCGGGGAGATGGTTGGGAGATGCCGGAATTTAACATTGAGAAGGAAGAAAACAAAGTAAGAAAGGATACAGCTGTGGGTAGGACATGGACATAAGGAGGAAGGGTAGTGTAGATACCAGTCTAATAGGTGATACTGGTGATAGAATGTCTGTGCCTAATCGGGTAAAGCCAAATGGCAAAAATTAAGATGTTTGTACACTAATGCGAGGAGCCTAGGTAACAAAATAGAGGAACTAGAGCTACTTGTGCAGGAAGTGAAACCAGATATTATTGATAACAGAAACATGGTGGAATAGTAGTCATGACTGGAGTACAGGTATTGAAGGCTATGTGCTGTTTAGGAAAGACAGAAATAAAGGCAAAGGTGGTGGAGTAGCATTGTATATCGATGAGGTAAACTGTAAAGAAATAAGTAGTGATGGAATGGATAAGACAGAGTCTGTCTGGGTAAAAATCACATTGGGAAAGAAAGCTGCTAGAGCCTCCCCTGAGATAGTGCTTGGGGCGTGCTACAGGCTGCCAGGATCTGATTTGGATATGGATAGAGACCTCTTTAAAGTTTTGAATGAAGTAAACACTAATAGGAATTGTGTGATCATGGGAAACTTTAACTTCCCAGATATAGACTGGAGAACAAGTGCTAGTAATAATAATAGGGCTCGGATTTTTCTGGATGTGATAGCTGATGGATTCCATCACCAAGTAGTTGCTGAACCAACAAGAGGGGATGCCATTTTAATTTGGTTTTGGTGAGTAGTGAGGACCTCATGGAAGACATGGTTGTAGGGGACAACCTTGGTTCTGTCTGTTACAGCTCCATTTTGTTTTTTAAAGCTGTCCCCTTACTCCATTTTGTTCTTGTTTTCCTCTGTGGCCGCCCCTCCCTGGCTGTTAAGTTGTTTACCAGGGCCTCTGCCCTTCTCGAAGGGAGGGCCACTTGTGCTAAGTGGGACCACTGCCCTGTTCAAAGGGTTAGTCCTGTTATCACCTTGTTAAAACCTGGGCTTGGTGTAGGGTGGCCACTGTCCAGAGCTGCAAGACCTATTGTGTTTTTAGGATCCTGGGCATGAGTCATACCTCTGGGCTCAGGGCTAGTCCAAACATGCCTCTGTGGCTACCTGCAGTTTTTCCCTGCCTGCTCTCCTCCCTGTGAGAAAGGGAACCAATCAGAGTTACTGGTGGGAAGCTGCCAGGGTTTGCCTTTATAAACAGACATTTTTTTAACAGACTTCAGAAAGGTTCTTGCATTGCTGCCTGGTCTGATCAGCCAGGGGTTCTGGGGGTCCTATCTCCGCTCTCGTTTTATTTTTGAGCGTACCCCCGTTTTTGAACCCCCCCCCGAAGAACGAATTGCTGCCTGAGCGATCTCCTGATTATCAAGACTGTACCGAGCCTTCTGATGTTCTTGCTGCTTCTGCCTCTGCTGCTCCCTTGTGGGATGGTAAGAATCCCTCTGTGAAACTTTCTATACTTTTATTTTATTATTTTAGCTGCTGGCTCTGTCTCCCCAGCACACAGACTCGAGCTAACTCCTTGGTCTGTATCTGTAATCTGTTTCTAGTTCTGCAGTGCCTTTGCTGCTAGAAATAAGCCTGCTTGCAGTCACACCCCACTGCTACAGTCACGCCCCCCTCTTTGGAGCTGTGTCCTGGACACATACCACTCAGCCCTCTGGAACTATCCTTAGTATAAGGTGCACCCATTAAGTTAAGTTTAGCATTATACTTTGTAAGTTAGGCTTAGAGAATTGTTGCATTGTGTTTTAATTTGTGTAGTCTTGGTTAAGTTAGCTCATAGATAAGATTTTCGCTGTGTTCTGTATAATTGTAATTGTCTGTCTTCCCACTGCAAACACCCCCCCACCAGCTTCTCTGTGTCTCTGTGCTCCTACTGCCAAACCTCGATTGTATTGCTGAAGTCCTTGCTGCTTAAACTTACAGCCTGCTTGTTCTCTGTGTCTTCCTAGCCTGCTTGTTCTCTGTGTCTTCCTAGCCTGCTTGTTCTCTGTGTGTCTGTGCTCTTACTGCCAAACCTCGATTGTATTGCTGAAGTCCTTGCTGCTTAAACTTACAGCCTGCTTGTTCTCTGTGTGTCTGTGTCTCTGTGCTCCTACTGCCAAACCTCAATTGTCTTGCTGAAGTCTAGCACAAAACCCCATTGGTTACTTTTTTCTCTCTGATACCCCTCACATTCTACATTTACACCACTGTGACACATTTTTACCTAAAATTGTTTGTTATTTAACACATTTTATCCATAACTGTTAGTTGGTTATATGCTGCTGTGACACACCTTTTTACATAGAAATCGCTAGCTACCTGTTACATTTATACCTCAGTGTTAACTGATTACCCACTGTATTGTATCCTACTGTGTTGTACCCCACTATTGAAACCCCCTTACTGTTCACCAAAAAGAAACCCCTCCCCAATTGTCTACCTTAACAACCCCATACCCCTCACTATTGAATTTTCCCTGTTTTTTGCATTTGCTTAATAAAGTTTATTTTGCACCCCACCCGTGTGGTAATTGCTCCCCAAGATCCCATATACGTGCTGGCAGGGACAGGTTCGAGTGATCATGAGCTAATTCAGTTCAAACTAGAAGGAAGGATAAACAAAAGTAGATCTGGGACTAGGGTTTTTTATTTCAAAAGGGCTAACTTTAAAGAATTAAGGAAATTAGTTAGGGAAGTGGATTGGACTGAAGAACTTGTGGATCTAAAGGTGGAGGAGGCCTGGAATTACTTCAAGTCAAAGTTGCAGAAACTATCAGAAGCCTACATCCCAAGAAAGGGGAAAAAATTCATAGGCAGGAGTTGTAGACCAAGCTGGATGAGCAAGCATCTCAGAAAGGTGATTAAGAAAAAGCAGAAAGCCTACAAGGAGTGGAAGATGGGAGGGATCAGCAAGGAAAGCTACTTTATTGAGGTCAGAACATGTAGGGATAAAGTGAGAAAGGCCAAAAGCCATGTAGAGTTGGACTTTGCAAAGGGAATTAAAACCAATAGTAAAAGGTTCTATAACCATATAAATAAGAAGAAAACAAAGGAAGAAGAAGTGGGACCGCTAAACACTGAGGATGGAGTGGAGGTTAAGGATAATCTAGGCTTGGCCCAATATCTAAACAAATACTTTGCCTCAGTCTTTAATGAGGCTAATGAGGAGCTTAGGGATAATGGTAGGATGACAAATGGGAATGAGGATATGGAGGTAGATATTACCGCATCCGAGGTAGAAGCCAACAGCTTAATGGGATGAACAGCTTAATGGGACGAAATTGGAGGGCCCAGATAATCTTCATCCAAGAATATTAAAGGAACTGGCACATGAAATTGCAAGCCCATTAGCAAGAATTTTTAAATGAATCAGTAAACTCAGGGGTTGTACCATATGACTGGAGAATTGCTAACATAGTTCCTATTTTTAAGAAAGGGAAAAAATGTGATCCAAGTAACTATAGGCCTGTTAGTTTAACATCTGTAGTATGCAAGGTCTTGGAAAAATTTTTGTAGGAAAAAGTAGTTAAGGACATTGAGGTCAATGGTAATTGGGACAAAATACAACATGGTTTTACAAAAGGTAGATCATGCCAAACCAACCTGATCTCCTTCTTTGAGAAGGTAACAGATTTTTTTAGACAAAGGAAACGCAGTGGATCTAATTTACCTCGATTTCAGTAAGGCATTTGATACAGTTCCACATGGGGAATTATTAGTTAAATTGGAAAAGATGGGGATCAATATGAAAATTGAAAGGTGGATAAGGAACTGGTTAAAGGGGAGACTACAACGGGTCATACTGAAAGGTGAACTGTCAGGCTGGAGGGAGGTTACTAATGGAGTTCCTCAGGGATCGGTTTTGGGACCAATCTTATTTAATCTTTTTATTACTGACCTTGGCACAAAAAATGGGAATGTGCTAATAAAATTTGCCAATGACGCAAAGCTGGGAGGTTTTGCCAACACAGAGAAGGACCGGGATATCATACAGGAAGGCCTGGATGACCTTGTAAACTGGAGTAATAGTAATAGGATGAAATTTAATAGTGAAAAGTGCAAGGTCATGCATTTAGGGATTAATAACAAGAATTTTGGTTATAAATTGGGGACACAGCAGTTGAAAATAACAGAGGAGGAAAAGGACCTTGGAGTATTGGTTGATCATAGGATGACTATGAGCCGCCAGTGTGATATGGCCGTTAAAAAAGCTAATGTGGTCTTGGGATGCATTAAGTGAGGTATTTCTGGTAAAGATAAGGAGGTGTTAGTACAGTTATACAAGGCACTGTTGAGACCTCATCTGGAATATTGTGTGCAGTTCTGGTCTCCCATTTTTAAGAAGGATGAATTCAAACTGGAACAGGTACAGAGAAGGGCTACTAGGATGTTCCGAGGAATGGAAAACCTGTCTTATGAAAGGAGACTGAAAGAGCTTGGCTTGTTTAGCCTAACCAAAAGAAGGCTGAGGGGAGATATGATTGCTCTTTATAAATATATCAGATGGACAAATATTAGAGAGGGAGAGGAATTATTTAAGCTTAGTACCAATGTGGACACAAGAACAAATGGATATAAACTGGACACTAGGAAGTTTATACTTGAAATTAGACAAAGGTTTCTAATCATTAGAGAAGTGAAGTTCTGGAACAGCCTTCCAAGGGGAGTAGTGGAGGCAAAAGACATATCTGGCTTCAAGACTAACCCTGATAAGTTTATGGAGGGGATGGTATGATGGGATAGCCTAATTTTGGCAATTAATTGATCTTTGATTATTAGCAGGTAAATATGCCCAGTGGTCTCTGATGGGATCTTAGATGAAGTGGGATCTCAGTTACTACAGAGAATTCTTTCCTGGGTGCTGGCTGGTGAGTCTTGCCCACATGCTCAGGGTTTAACTGATCTCCATATTTGGGGTCAGGAAGAAAATTTCCTCCAGGGAAGATTGGCAAAGGCCCTGGAGATTTTTCGCATTCCTGTGCAGCGTGGGGCCTGGGTCACTTGCTGGAGGATTCTCTACACATTGAGGTCTTTAAACCACGATTTGAGGTCTTCAATAACTCAGACATAGGCTAGGGGTTTGTTACAGGAGTGGGTAGGTGAGTTTCTGTGGCCTGCATTGTGCAGGAGGTCAGACTAGATGACCATAATGGTCCCTTCACACCTTAAGTCTATGAATGAGTAAATTTTTTCACTTGCTCTGACAACTGCACTGTAGAGTTCTCAGATCTAGATTGATAGATGTATGTAGTAGTGGCAGGCGACCGGCCCACCAATATATTAAACAGAGATATCAGGCATGATTAATTAAATTTGAACATGGTGAACTGTTGCTCTTTGACAGCTTTCTTTTGTGTGTGTGTGTGTATATTTGGCAATATGTAGGGAGACTGTTCTCTGCTTTTGCTGAATCTGGAAATAAAGAGAAAATAATGGGTGAAAATCTCCTCTCAGGTACATCCATGCAATTTTATTGAAATCAAGAGGGTTGCACTGGTGTAAGAAGAAGCAGAAGTTGACCTATTGTTTTCAAAATTTGTAAAGATTCCTTGTTGACTTCAAGAAATGATGATATGGTGAGTCAGGATTATGCTACTTGGCATCCAGTTCTTCTTTTGGATATGTGTTAAAATGAAGACTTGCATTCAGTTTAGCAGCAACACATTTAAAACTAATTTTCAGAGCATCAAAAGCCCTTCTAGCATGAATAAAAATAACAAACTATATTGTGTGATACACGGTTTAACAATATAGATGCCAGGAAATTGTAGTCTTTGTTTAATCCTGAGCTGATGGTGTCAAATTTGCAGATGAACTGAAGCTCAGCAGTTTCTCTTTGAAGTCTGGTCCTGAAGTTTTTTTGCTGCAGGATGGCAGGACCAGACAGTGGTGTTTAATGCTGCTGTGCTACACACTACCTATTTTGTTTGCCATGTATAAGCCCAGCTGAAGCCTATCTCAGACATAAAACTAGCAATAACAACAATCACATTTATAACACATTGATCTCATTTTGAAGGTTACCCAGCAGCTGCATTGACTTCTACATTCGTATCCATTTATATTTCCGGCCATCTTAGAGACACTGTTGAATCCCAACCTTTAATAGGTGTCTTCAGATTCAAGATATTGGGCAAATTAACAGTACTCTGTGGCCAGTAACCAAATGGCCATTCGGGCATCAGCATGAAGCTGGGTTTTTAGGTGTAGCATTTTGAATAGTTTATTTCTGATCACTGGACTCTGCAAGTCAGCACTATGGAGAGCACTCTCCTAGAGTGCTGCTGAGGAAATAAAAAGGCTGAAAGGCAGCTGTTGTAAGTGGTTGAAGGGAGTGTATGAATGCAGGAGACTGGGAATCAGGATTCCTGAATTTTGTTTCTATCCTTGCCACAGGTTGTCTTTATGACCTTGAGCAGGTTACTTAACTTCTCTGTGTCCCAGCTTACCTATCTGTAAAATGGGGAATAATAGACGTGATTCAGCAAGGAACTCAAGCACTCGCCTAACATTAAGTGTATGAGTTCAGTGGAGTTACTCACATCTTAAATACCTTGCTGAATTGGGGCCCATGTACCTACCTCTGAGATATTAAGACTGAATTTGTAGTTTTATAAAGTGATCTGAGATTTTTCAGATGGACTATTCAGTAACCATTCAAAGTATTACTATTTGCTGTGGAAATTATTCTTTCTTAATGATTCTGAACTGACAACATGGAGTAACTAAAAATATTTTGACGAATAACAGTTTGCCTTGCAGACCATCTGATTTTCTGTGTGTCATCACCTGTTTGAACTGTGCAATAAGTTGGTACTGTAGCTCTACTCTTTTTTATTTTTTTTTTTATAATTGGAGATATACCAATCTCCTAGAACGGACCTCGAAAGGTCATCGAGTCCAGCCCCCTGCCTTCTCTAGCAGGACCAATTTTTGCCCCAGATCCCTAAGGGCCCCCTCAAGAATTGAACTCACAATCCTGGGTTTAGCAGGCCAATGCTCAAACCACTGAGCTATCCCTCTCCCCCAAGGGAGGGAGGGATAGCTCTATAATAGACTCTATTTGTCTTGCTATTTACTAAAAATTAAAAAGCTACATTCAGACATTTTGATATTTTAGCCAGGTATAAATTCATAGCACAGAAGAGTTAACAAAGCTCCTCCTGCATTTCGGCATTATGACCTTGGGAAGGTGGAAAAGACTATTATACATAGTGCACTAATCATGTATTTTATTGAACTACTATTGATCAGCACAGTGTTTGGGAATAAAAAATTCCGTGACAAAGCTAAGCGAAAGGGCAGATACAGTTACACAAGTGGAGAAACTATCTGTATCATCACAAAAGCATTTTCAAGGACATAAAAACATCAGTCTTGACTGCGAGTATTTTATTAGTCTACTAAGCTTCTTAAGCTTTCTGCAGACTTTTCCAATTCAGACTTTCTTCTCTATAAAAAAAAACCAAAATTACGTGAGGTTCTTTTAGCTGTTTTTCCTTTTTTTGAGTGTAATTTTCTGTGATTTCATAGCAACTGAATAAAAAGAGACTCTTATTCCCAGCTGTAAGGGCCAGATTGTGATAACCTTGCTCATGTTTAGTAGTGCCTTACATCTTGAGTTGTCTCATTACACTCTATATGAGGAATAATAAAGGTAAAACTTGTTGGGTTATACTGTGACTAGATGTAGCTCTGAGCAAAGAATGAAACATAAGCAGCACCACTCCAGGTAGCCTGATAGGGTCACCTCTCTGTGTTACAATTCCTACCCTGCTTCCTCCTTGGGGGACATTTACTACTGATCTATATCAGCAATCAATTACTATCCACCTTGTTCTGACTCAGCTCCAATGGCCAGAGAGCAGTGGGGCTGGAGCCCATTTTCCACTTCCCAACAGAAATGGTCGAGAAACAATTTATTTCAGTTAAAAATTCTATATATTCACAAGCCCCCAAAATTTCAGTGAGAACAGATTTTGCTTTTTTTTCCAGCAATTTTTTCTGTTTTTGTTTAAAAGTTGTTTTCCAGTTTTTAAAAAAGTTTTGATTGGATTCCTTCTTCCTCCTTGTGCGTAGCTGGGTACGGTCTAATTCTATATGACTAAGGATAGTGCACTCTCGTATTCCCAATAACACCAGCCCTTGCAGTTAAAATTAATTAGATTTGGAATAATCAACAGCAGTACAGAAATTAGTAATTTATATAGATTTTTCATCTCTTCACAGTTTATTATGCACAAAAATGCAATTGGGATATGCGAAGCTCTGATCACAAGAGCTGCATAAGGGGAAGGAGATTCTCACTGACTCTAAAGACGGTCGTAAACAGTAGGGAAACAAACTGCAAAGATTAAACAAAGGATGAAATGTCTCATTTTTCATTCTGTTCAAATAACTATATTGATGTTGTGCAATACTGCGTGCCAGTAAATTCAGCCTGTAAATTCTTCATAACAGAAGAGGCACGTGATATATAATACAGAAGAATATACACTGCAAGTAATTTATAAAAGTGCAAACATTTCCTATGAACTTTTTTACAGTATCACTTTCCCAGATGTGCCCAATTACTGTATTAACTTTCAGAGCTACCCAGACACAGAATGAAATATGCACTCTGTTTTGGGTTTTTGCTGCTACTTGTGAACACTGAAGAAAAGTCTACATTCTAAACACCTTGAAAGTGTTCCTGTAGGGGAACTATATAGAGACATATCAAGGTATCACAAATCCACTGGTTTCATAGGGCAAAATTTTCAAAAAACCTCTCTCATTTCTATACATGACAAAAACAATTGTGTGAGAAGTGGGGAGTACAATTGCAATTATGCACATGAACACTTTCAACAAAGGACACCATAACTCCTGACACACCTAAATCAGGGTAAAATTTAGCTTTGGTGGAACCGTCTATTTAAAGTCACAAACACATTTTTAAAAGGCCCCCTGTTTAGAATGCTGTATGTTTGATTTCTTGCAAATCAAGGCCTTGATTTTGCCAGAACATATATACATGTTTAACTTTACACCCAGAAATCACCTCATTGGCTCATGTGTAAAGTTAAGCACATGTGCTTGCGGGATCAGGGGTCCAAATGACTGAGGGATGGAGCGGTTTGTGTGTGAATATAGCTAGGGATTGTTTTTTTAAATTTCCTTTCTGTTAAAATTGTAGTGTTAATAAGAAGTCAACCAAAATAAGAAATAATAATGGCAAGTACTATTAAGAAATAAAAATAAAATAATATATATATATATCATATCTGAATAACACTTATAATGGAAACACCTTATCCACACCTGAGTTACTCACTTGCTCAAGTAACATAAAATTCAGTAATATGGTGTAGTTCATATCCACACACACAGGACAAGGCTCTCAGATCTCACTGAAATCAAAATTATCTCTCTGCAAGAGTTAAAAAGGTGAATGTGTGTTGTTCATGGTGAGGGGAACAAGGGGGTAAATAGTGAGGATATTTTACTGATGGGATCTATTACTAAAGCAAAACTAAAGCAATTCAGCAAAACACTGAAGCATATGCTTAAATCCATCACTATTCAGCAAAGCATTTTAAGCTTGTGCTTGAGGGTACGTCTACACTACGGGATTATTCCGAATTTACATAAACCGGTTTAACAAAACAGATTGCATAAAATCGAGTGTGCGCGGCCACACTAAACACATTAAATCGGTGGTGTGCGTCCACGGTCCGAGGCTAACGTCGATTTCTGGAGCATTGCACTGTGGGTAGCTATTCCGTAGCTATCCCATAGTTCCCGCAGCCTCCCCCGCCCCTTTGAATTTCCGGGTTGAGATCCCAGTGCCTGATGCGGCAAAAATCATTGTCGCGGGTGGTTCTGGGTAAATGTCATCAGTCACTCCTTCCGCTGGGAAAGCAACGGCAGACAAGCATTTCATGCCTTTTTTCCCTGGATTGCCCTGGAAGATGCCATAGCATGGCAATCATGGAGCCTGTTTCGCCTTTTGTGACTGTCACCGTATGTGTACTAGATGCCGCTCACAGAGGCGATTCAGCAGCGCTACACAGCAGCATGCTTTTGCTTTTGCATGATAGCAGAGATGGTTATCAGCCATATTGTACCATCTACCATACCATAAATTGGTAATAAGATGATCGTGGCTACCAGTCCTTTTGCACTGTTCCATTTGCTGCTGTCATAAGTGCCCCTGGCTGCTCTTAGCCAGGGACGCAAAAGCCAAAATTGGGAATGACTCCCTGAGTCAATCCCTCCTTTTTGGTATCTAAAAATAGAATAATTCCTGCCTAGAATATGGGCAAGTGTACTAGAGAACCACTGTATCAGAGAACCAGAGAGCACAGCTGCTCTGTGTCAGATCCTGCAGAAATTATGAGCTGTATTCTATTCACGGGGGGTGCTCCTGCAACAACCCCACCTGTTGATTCCGTTCTTCCCTCAGCCTTCCTGGGCTACCGTAGCATTGTCTCCCCACTTGTGTGATGAAGTAATAAAGAATGCAGGAATAAGACACAGTGACTTGTTAGTGAGATATGAGTGGAAGGCAGCCTCCAGCTGCTATGATAGTCCAGACAGGACAGTAAGGAGTGTGTAGGAGAGGAGCCCAGCATCCCTCTGCTAGTTCAGGGGCAATTGAATCTTTTCTTTACACATGAAGGGTGGGGGCTGATGGAGCTCAGCCCCCTGTTGCTATGATGACGATGGTTATCAGCCATACTGTACCATCTACCAGGAAAAATTAGGACCAGGCGCCCTTGATCGACCTAACAGATGCTAGTCAGCATGGTTACCAGTCCTTTTGCACTGCCCCATGTGCCAATAGGCTGATGATGAGGACGGGTACCAGTCATTTTGTACCATCAGCCATCCATAGCGTGGGGGGAGCAAGGATGTTGGTGTTGAGTGCTGCACCATCGCATCTATCTGCAGCATTCAGTAAAGATAGGGTGACATGTAAAAGAGTCAAGAGAGGATTGTTTTCCCTTTCACTTCTGGGGTGGGTGGGGGGGGGTGCGTAAATTGCCTAGCTATGCCCTGACCCACCGCGGACACTGTTTTTGACCCTAGAAGCATTTGGAGCTCAGCCAAGAATGCAAATGCTTTTCAGAGACTGCAGGAACTGTGGGATAGCTTGAGTCCTCCAGTCCATGAGCGTCCATTTGATTCTTTGGCTTTCCGTTACGCTTGTCACGCAGCAGTGCGCTGAGTCCCTGCTATGGCATCTGTCTGGAGATATTTAAAAAATGATTTTGAATGTCGTCTTCTGTAACGGAGTGCTGATAAAACAGATTTGCCTGCCCTTACAGCGATCACGTCCGCATCGTCCATGCGGGAGCTCTTTCTTTATTTTGATTTTTAACTGCATCGCCACCCGTGCTGATCGGAGCTCCACGCTGGGCAACTAGGAAATATTCAAAAGTTCGCGGGGCTTTTCCTGTCTACCTGGCCACTGCATCCGAGTTCAGATTGCTGTCCAGAGCGGTCAGTGGTGCACTGTGGGATACCGCCCGGAGGCCAATACCGTCGATCTGCGGCCACACTAACCCCAATCCGATATGGTAATACCGATATTAGCGCTACTCCTCTCGTTAGGGAGGAATACAGAAACCGGTTTAAAGAGCCCTTTATACCGATATAAAGGGCCTCTTAGTGTGGACGGGTGTGGCGTTAAATCGGTTTTACGCTCCTAAAACCGGTTTAAACGCGTAGTGTAGACCAGGCTCCAGTCTCATTAACTTCAGAGTGTTTGTTAGGCAAGTGCTTAAGTGCTGTGCTGAATTGAGGCCTAACAGAAGAAAGTAGCAGAGGGCACATACTATGGTGAATGAACCTAGAAGTTCTCAACTATCTTCTCAGTCACCAGGAAAAGGAAGCAATATCTGTTCCACCAAACTCCTCTGCTCTTAGCCCCACTCCAATTGTGACAGAAAAATAAAGCTTAAATTTTAATGGCAATTCTGTCATTTGATTTCAGGGATGGCAGGATCAGGTCTATTGTGGCTGATATTTTTGGAGTCATTATTGCAAATCTATGGCACATTTATCAGTTAAACTAATTATTACATGGCATTTCATCTTTATCATAGTTACTTATTGATAGCATTTTACCGGTATTAGGATAATAAAGTAATTATTCTTGGACACTAACTGATAAATCCCCCCACACTTTTGTATGTGAATTTTACTGAGGAAAAGGGGCTTGGAAGGGATCTACTCTTGCTGAAAAAATGAGTTTATTGAACTTCAGGTTGATACATCTTGTATAGAGTAAAAGTGAGTTCACCTTTGTGTTGAATGATCCCAGGAGAATCATGTGGGAAGGGATAGGGAAAAGAAGAGAATCAGGCATTAAGCTATTAAACTACAACTAATAGGCATTTGTTCAATGGGTCTTATAAATGTGAGTTAAAATCTAACTAAAATTATAGCACATTTCATTAGGGAAGATAATTACCAATTTGTTCCTTTAAAAAAAAAAGTATATATTACAACCCAGTTAGAACCTAACTGAATATTTAGAATGTTTAGAAGGTAAGTGGGTTTTGTGGCTTTGAAATGAAGAAAAAGCCCCAGAAAGGTGTGTGGCCTCATGCCCATTTTTTGTTGTTGGAATAGAGGCCAATAGGGGAGGAATGAGGAAAGGATTTGAGGCCAATCCGCCAAGGTGTTTGGAGAACAAGGTTGAATAACAAATCCTTTCCCCCTGGCAATTAAGAAACTGTTAGTTGTTGCTCTTTATAAGTGAGAGGCTACATCAGTTTAAATTATGTGCGTGTGTGTCTGAGAGAGAGAGAGAGAGAAATTCAAGACCAGAAGCTACAACACACATTTCCAAGTTGGATCCTGTGAGATAACAAAGGATGAAAGTCATTTGAGATGGAGGGTTTGACAAACAGATTTCTGTCCCCCCTGGCATTTAGCAGCTCAGCAGGCTAAAGAGGTTATGAGAGACCGCAAAGCAGATGTAATCAAATCTCCGTAGACACATTTGCAAAAGTCCAAAGGGATGGCATTAAAGTTTGGATAGGTAGGTGGTTTGGTGATTTTCAGTGATGTAAAAGAGAATTTATTACCTATTTTCTTGCTTATCACTGACTTCCTACAGTGTATGTAGAAATATTTTCTTCCACTGTAGACAGGGTTGTTTGGTTGTAGATAAGATGTGGCATGGAGATGAAGGGAGAGAATGTGGCAAATTAGGCATGTGACTTGGCTTTGTAATTTTCTGCAGCTTCCATATAAATTTCTTCTGAAAGAACTCAGGACTGAAGAATTTATATTAGAATTTTCTGCAACCTAGATGAATTTTTTTAATTAAGGCTAGACTTTTTCCTAGTCAGGCTGTATGGGAGATGTGGTACTGAACATGTGCAAGAGAGAAAATGGTTTGATATCAATTAGCTGCCAATGGGTGCCAAAGGCTAGGTTCAGTATCTGTGGAAAAGAGTATAATGAATGATCTGATGAAGCAACAGTGCTTTACTGGCGTGTTAAAAACTCAAAACAAAGTATAACACATTACATGACTTTCATCCGTAGTTTGATAAGGACCTATTGAATATATTAACCCAAACTAAGAACTAAAAGATTTACTGTGAGATGGTTCTAGGCATTATGGGTAAAATCCAGGTTCCTTTGAAATCAGTGACAAAACTCTTTATAAGAGATGGCCTTTCCAACTTTCAGCCTTCATATCTTTATTGGGCGGGAGGGAGCATGAACTGGCTACGCAGTTTCACATATACCAAGGAAGTTGATTAGCTGTTAGTGATATCCTTAATAAGATGAAACATACTTGCGCAGTTGGATGGGGCTCAAAAATTCAAAAGCTGCTTTTTTGTGTCACTAATGGAGACAAGAATTCTGAAGTGATGTACTCATTTGCATGTAAATACACACAATTAAGGCTGCTTGCAAATTTTCTATCAAAATTGTGTTTAGATAGTAAATAGGTATTCAAAAGGACAAAAAGCATTTGCAAAAAGTGAGATTTATGGCTGTACAAGTCTGTTTCAAGTTGTGACCTTCACTTTATGTTGTAACCACCATTTTGAAAAATGTGAGTGTGTAATGAAACTGCCTAGAGATGTCAAGGCAGTTTATTGTAATTATCTGTCACTTTCCTGAAGTGACTAATGGAAGATTAATGAATGGTGATTACCTTAACAATGGTTTTGCTACAGAGTGTGGCCATGCTAAAGCTAAAGGAAGTTGGTTTTCCCAATTTGACTCCTGGGGGTAAAAGGAATGGATAGTCCTAGCTAATCACCTGACCAGGGCTCTGAAGCTGGTCAGTTAGTCACAGGATGGAGGGGACAAAAACCTTATATAAGGGCAGGATCTGCCCAGGCTCGCTCTCTCACTGGTCAACCATTGCCAAACAACAGAAGGACTGCAGGAGGCTGAGGGCCGGAGCAGCCTGTCTACCTGACACACTGAGTGGGCTTGAAGGAGTGAGCATAGACACAGAGGAGACAGTGTATAGCTTATACTTTTTTTTTGCCTAAAGGTCTGTAACTCTTGTATGCTTTGAGAGTAAAAGTGAGTGTGGTTTTAGAAACTCTTGTGCAAAGCCTGTGTTCCTTACTTTATCTTTCTACATGGCCCTGCAAAGTTAAGAAATAAACCTTGGTGCTCCTAGAACTGAAACTCTTAGGAGGAGGGAAACAACTGGGGAGGCTTTGAAGGTTGGAGACCCCTGGGTTCAGAGCAAAGGGCAATTTGATTGCAGAGTCCCACATCCCAAGGAAGGGGACAAGACAGAAGGTGTGTACCTGAGTGTGTTCCTTAGAAACTCAGAGTTAGGAACAATGACTGGGCTCTTCTCAGACCCAGCTGGCTTGGGAGCACGTGGGATCCAAAGGCTGGGTCCAGTTACAACAGACATGTCTGTCCATTAGAGGGACTCTGCCAAGTCTGTAACAAAAACTGTTTTGCTTTCTGCAGAAAATTTTGAGGTTTTATTTAAAACTTTTCACATTAAATCATTTCAGTTTTGGCTCAAAATGTTTCATTTCTGGATTTTGGATGAAAAGTCAAAATTTTCCTGTGAGAATATTTTTTTCCAACTAGCTGTACACACAATGAGAGGCAATGTGCTGCCTGCTGGCTAGATGAAGATGAAAGAAAATGCTCCTGGCTACTGCTTTTATTTGGATGTCCAGGAACAATACTGTGTTTAGCAGGAACCTGAGACTATGCACTACTCTGGCAACAAGGGCAGGAAAGGGACCGGAAAAGTGATACTCTTAACAGCGAATGAGTTCATAACTCTGACCACTCCTTGAATGGGTTCTTGTTCTTATCAGCACTCCTGCTCCCCGTCTTACCCAGCCTGAAATAAGCTATTTTTCATCCAGGTTCTAAATTCCATCAAACGTTAAGGCATCTGGGAAACAGCACTGAAAGTGGTTACCCTGGCTATGTCTACACTGGCACTTTCATGACTAAAACTTTTGTCGCTCAGTGGTGTGAAAAAACACCCGCTAAATGACACAAGCTTTAGCGATGAAAAGCTCCGGTGTAGACAGTGTTTCATCAGTGGGAGCACTGCCACCGATGACGCTACCACCCCTTGTTGGGAGTGGTTTTATTTTGTCGCCAGGAGAAAGAGCAGCCACACAGTGCACTTTACAACAGTGCGGCTGCAATGGCACAGCTGAGCTGTTGTAAGGTGTGTTGTGTAGATGTAGCCTAAGAAAAAGACATGTAAGTGTCATCATTCAAGTATAAACTTATTGCGTTGATATAGCTAGCCTTACTCTGAGAGCTAGCCAACTCTGGCTGTGTGTATATAAGGGAAAAAAGTGGCTGCCATTGTAGGAAATATATCAAGACTAGCATTTTAAATAGCACAACAAAACCAATATTGAATCTTGGTAGAGGCTGAAATCTGAAGCATGAGACATATAGTTCCACTCCAGTGTCAATGCCCCTTCTTGCATTTAAAACCAGCAAAAAGTCACCCTTGCATATGAAATGTCAACTGTGCATGTAACTTAACTGTAACTTTGGGAGACACCTTGGTCTAGTGGATAGGGCATTGGACTGTGAATCAGGAGGTCTTCCCAGTTCTGATACTGACATACTGTGTGACCTTGGGAATGCCACTTTATCTCCCTATGCCTCTAGTTTATCTCCCAGCTTTGTCTTGTCTCTTTAGACTATAAGCATTTCAGAGAATGGACTGTATCTCACTGTATATTTGTATAAGTTACATTTGAACAGTGCTTTGCACAGTAGGACCCTGATCTTGGTTGGAGCCTCTAGGTGCTACTGTAATACAAATAATAATAATAATAATAAAAATAACTGTTCACCCACTTGTTTCATTGCTTACAATAGACTAATCCTAGCCCTGCAACGGTAATTTGCAGTACAGTACTCTTATACAGTATTCTATATCATGTGTCAGGAATAACTGAGTTTTCTTAGGTTCCTTGCTGGAGTTTTCCAGGAAAGAAATACAATTTGTTGACTTTACAACAGGTTTTATCTTTATGCTTTTTTCTAGTGTTTGGTTATTCTGCCACACACTAGGAAGTTCATTTGCTGTAGATAAGTCTCATGCTTTTAAATAGGCTTTAAATATTAAATGAGTGCTGGTATATTTAGTAGCTCTACCTGAACAGCATCTAAAGTAATTGGGATGTTAGTGAGAAAATTAATTTGCTGTTGTTTAATGTATTCAGCTGCAAAATTAATACAATGGTAGTTGTCAGATAATTTGAGCAATGAATTTATAGGAGTAATTTTAATTTACATCAAGCACCACAGGCAATTTTTACACTTCAATTTACATTTCACTGATTATGCTCAGCTGCGACAAAATGGTGGCTTTTTGAAGAAAATGTGCTTGTGTTTCACAGTCATGGTCAATGCAATTTTAAAGGGATCTGGGAAATAGAGAAGAAAATACAACATTTTCCTCAGTGCATTTTTAAATAAAATCTTGAGTGTAAATTTTAACAGCAGCTTAATATATTTCAATTGAAAATATAATTATTATGGTTCTGTCTGCATCCTATGTGCAGTGCGTGAACAAAGTTGGCGTTTAGCAGTACTTTAAAAAATACAAAATAACTTTTTTGTTATCACAAATTTGAAACCAAAGCTTTACCGGGAACACAATGAAAACTATTATCAGGTATTTAAAAGTTAAAAAGTGACACATGGTCAAATATTATTTATTCAATATTATCTATAAAGGTGTCTGAATAAAGAAAACATATTTTTGAATAATTTATTTGAAAAAAATATGGATACATTAATTGCAATGAATAATTTGGCCAACTCTGTGATCATGGAACTGAAAGAAAAAGCATGTAGAGGGTCAGATTTTCAATGTATGTACACTGGGGTTGCTTCACTTAAGTCAATGTCAATTTAGATCCCCTGAGGATCTAGATCACAATATCTTATTATTATCATACTCAACAATGGGTGTCCTCATCCTGCAAGTATATGGAGTGTAATTATTAGAGCTGGTTGAAAAAATGGGAAAAAAATTCATGAACATTTTCCCTCCTTTTTTTTCATTGGAGAATTTCATAAATAGACATTTGTCAACTAGATCTAATAGTACAATAGAGTTTAAATTGAGGTATAGTGGGCTTTCACATTTAGAAATATATATATAACTTTAAATACAAAGTTATTAATTTTTGTGTTGGGAATGAGGCCTACATAGTGGCACTCCATGGCTTAATAGTTAACTCTTGCCTTTCACATCTGGGTCCACTTCACCTTAAAACTTTAAGGGAATTTAATTTGAGCATTTCAGCTCAGCCCTTAGCAAAGTGAGCATATCACCAAATCCACCACACATAATTAGTTTGGCACAACTGTCAGTCTCTGTTCATATACTTTATGAACTAGTTATTACTGTAGAAAGTGTGGTGGTGGTGGCAGGTGGGTAAGAAGTTGTCTCTACAGCCTCCTCAGTATATCTTGTCTAAGGATTAAAGAATCATAATTCAATTTCCTTTTGTGTTGAGTTGGTCAGTCTCTATTAGCAGAAATGGTCATTCAGACATTTCACCAAACCCCCTTTAATTAGAAAAGGACAATAATATGTACTGTTGCACATCTTGGACTTCATTTGTATTTGGATACAACAAATTTCCTATTTCATTTTAGTGGCCACATGGGCTAATTAGGGTTTTTAATATCAATATTATAGCAGCTCCTCTGAACCTCAAACAAGGATCAGGGCCCCACTGTATTAGGTCCTAAATAGATAAATAATGACAACCGTACAATTTACCTTAAAATCTTACTGCTGAGGTTATATGGACTCAGCTAGACCAAAACTCAAGGGACCTGAAACTCAAGGGACCTAATCCCAACTCTGACCTGCTGGATGACCATAAGCAACTCACTTCCTTTCTCTGTACTTCCTTTTCCCTGCCTGTCTTATCTATTTACATTGTAAATTGTTCACGACAGGGACTGTTTCTTACTAAGTGTTTATACAGCACCTATATTACATTACAGATAATAGAAATTCCAGAGGGAAAAGATTTGTATAATTGGTTACTCTTGTTAATGCAGGATTGTTCAATATAATGTGGCCCCTTTCTTGACCTGAGCAGCTAGTCAAAATCTCAGGCCCTGGGGAGGTTCAAGATAGCAGTAGAAATTGATGGATTCTGGTATTTTCTATGTAAATAAACCAGAATGAAACAAAAAAATACTAAGTCCTGCTTTTCCCAATGTGGGAGCAACTAAGAACAAAAGGACAGTTTCTTAGCTTACAGCTCCAAGCCTCTTTAGCCACCAGTCCTGAAAACAGTCTCTCTCATTTTTTCCACAGTAACACTGTGCTCACAGGCTACTTCTTGCTTTTCTTGCCTCTGCCTCTCCCTCCTTGTGTGTGTTTTCAGTTTCTGTATGTACTGTCTCCCTCCCTCCTTCTCAAAACACAAACAATATTCAGTAAAACCCTGATGCCCGTTCAGTCTAAACTTGTGGATTGATGCATCCCTTATGTCTTGGGCGAGGGGAGTGGGGCTTCTGATTAACTCATCCTGACAGTTAAGTTAATTGAAGGGTATGTTCACACCCAGTCTCAACAAAGTGTGTGATTCATGCAGTCATCGTTATTTTTCAACATGACAATACTGTAGATGTATTATTTTCCAGTCCTTTGTCTGGCCTATTTTTAAATTAGTCAAATTCTTCTTTTGGACTTTATTCCACAGTCTAATAGATCTTGTCTGAAATTCCCTTCCTACCCTGTTAGGCTCAGTCCCCATTCTCTCACTCATATCTGTCGCAACCTGATACGCAGTTATGGCTCTGTATGGCCAATTGTCGGTCCACGGCCATCTTGTCCTGTTAAAAGGACAAGGCAGCCTCCATCTTGGACCAGGTTCTTGTTGCATAGGAAAGGGCAGAGACCTAATCCTGCCCAGCAACACTAAAGTGCTGTGTGTACTTTCCTGCTTTTTTTTTTCTGTTGGGCCGTCTAAAGGTCAGGCTAGTGCAGTGTGCAAAGACCTGATTCTGCTCAGCAACTCCATAGTATGCATTTTCCCGCTCTTTTTGGGCCCGGTCGTCTGGAGGTCAGGCTAGTTCTGCCCAGCAACTCCAGAGTACTGTATACAGAGACCTAATTCTGCCCAGATACCCCAATGTGCCGTGTGCAAATCCTGCTGGCGTGGGGGGCAACAGCTCGGAGCCTGGAGGGAGGGGGAACCAGGGACCAATCAGATGTTGACACGAGTGAGTGAGACCCTTTCTATAAAACTAGGTTTCCCCACAAAATCTGTGTGGAGTATCCGCGTGTCAGCTGAAGGACCTGATCAACCTTTCGGCCAGGGTCTCCTCCTGGTATAGCTAGCTCGTGTCGTGTCGTCTTCGTTGTCGCCTTGGACCTGTTCCTGGCACCTCATCATGCTTCTGGTGTCTGCTCTGCTGGTCAGCTGCGCCTGGAGTGCGGTATTTGTTTTCTAATTTCTGGCAGTTTGCTTATCTAGCCTCCTATTTTTCCCCTCCCTAACCCAGTACCAAGTGTGTACACAGTGTTAAGGATTAAAGTATTGAGCTCATAATTGCACAATTTCCTGGGTGTATAGTTGTTCTAAGGTTTTAATAAATTGTTTATTGTAAACTGTTTTAAGTGTGTAAGTCACTGCTCTGTCTTTGTCCGGAGTGTTTGTGTCTGGGAGCTGTCTCCACCTGGGGATTAGCTGACCAAGGGGTTCCTGTCCCCGCGGTCTGTGTGAGTGGAATCTGCCCAACTGCAGCCACACCACACTCTGGGTTTACCCTTAGTGTGAAAGCAAGGGCGGTTGAGGCAGTGGCCTGTGGGTCTCTTTCCTGTATTGCACCGGGCACCGCCCTGACGAACCCGATTCCCATCTTGTGTGATTGGTGTGTCTGCCTATCCAGTGTGGTGCAGTGAGCAGTATAGAATTGTACTGTTAATGATTTTTGGGTTGTTTATATTGCCTAACAACATCCCAGCTAAAAATTGCCTCTCTCCCTTAGCCCAAGTTGTAACTTTCCCCCAAATAAACGCAGCCACTTGGCTTTGCACCTTATTCTGGTCCTGCCTGATTTTCCTCTCCCAATATAAAGCTGATCGGACCGCAATCTATTTCGGACAATATCCTTTCTCAAAATACTTGTTTTCCATCTGTGTCAATCCTCAAGGTGGTGCTATTCATGACATTTAATAGCACACACACAATTGAAGACCCCAGATCCCCAGTGCTGCACAATTATTCATTTTACCATATGCTAGTCCTGTGCTTTTGTGTGTAGTCATTGTGTAGGTTTGCCATTTTAGGATCCAACCCTGCAAATTATTCCTTGTGAGTGGACTCTAGCATCTATGTGGTGACCCACTGAAGTCAACAGGGCTCCAGAGAGGCACAGGGATCTACCCCTGTGGAGTTCATTGAAAGACTGAGAGTTTAGATGGTAAAAGTTTTTGGTGAGGACCGTGTGTTCCTCAAACAGACCAACCACACTCTCAGTGCTCCATAAATTAATCTAATCTATACATTTCTAATGTGTGTCAGTGTGACATTGGTGTACCACCAGAATTAATAAAGGTATTACTGAGATCTGAATAAAAACATATTTTCTGTCCATCCCTAAGGTACAACAATAATACTGTAATGATAGATCACTGATCCTTGTGCCACAGTGGGACCATGCAGTTAGACACAGCGGCTACAAGAAACTATCCTCCACTCTTCATAGTTGCATTTTCCTACTCTGCAAGCATTAATAACATTATAATAAGAAGAAACTCCTTTGCAGGGCTTTCCATTTGTAGTTCTCAAAGTGCTTAAAATTAGATATCGTTATTCCCCTTTGGCACATGGGAAACGGAGATATGGTGAGAGCAAATGTCTCATCTGAGGATAGACTGCAGGTCCATGACTTAGCTAGGAATAGAATACAGGTCTCTTGAATCCCAGTACAGTGTCCTATCCATTGGACCATATAGCCTCTCAAGTTCATGTGGTCCACTGACCATATGAAAAAGGAACAGAGCACAGAGCACAGGAAGGAGCAATGCTAATTGGTGTGTTCTTTTCCCCCACAACCCTTTCCCACCAATAGCTGGAAATTCTTTAGTAAAACCAGAGAGTTAATGCCTCTTACAGCCTAATCAGCTTGAAGAAGATTATTTTACCTCAAATGCAGTAGCTTTCGTTTTTCTCTCTTTTACCTATACTACCAAACTTTCTCCAGCCTTTTGCTTTACTAACAGGAGGCCACCCCTATTTCAGCACCTCCCAATTTTGAATCCTTTACAAGTTTGTTTAACACGCCATTTTATACCCTCTGCCATCTTTGATAAAGATGTTAAAGAAGTCTGGGCCTAAAAACAATCAAGTCCTTTAGTCACTTTGGAATTTGTGCTTACAAACAAATCAGTTTGAATTATTTCTTTAAAGTCAGCTGGTGTGACACACTGTTTGATTTACTAAAGTCTAGTTTACTATACAGCACTCAACAGCTGAACTCCTTGCATTCACTAATTCTGAAAATTCCATTAGAAATGTGATGAACTTTATATGGCAGGATTTCTTGTTTGTAAAGCCATACCAGATAGTGTTTTGTTGTGATAACTCTGATGTTTATATAGCGACGTAATGGATATGATTTTATTTTTGTGTATTTCAAATTTAACTTTTTGGGAATCTATTCAAAGTGTGCAGGAAACAGAATTTCTGTTTCATGGGTAATTCTGTGATTTCTGCTTTTGTTTTTGTTCCCGATTAGAACACTTCGTTTCATTTTTTTTCTAGATAAAATTTTGTCAAAATTGGTGTTCTTGCAATTTTTTTTAATGACTTGGCATTTTCTGATGGAAAAACATGTCAAAAATCTTTCAACCAGCTCTAGAGCCTATTTGCTGCCAGAAGCAGCTGCCACTTGGCATTTGGACACAGATTGTTACAGAGAGTTCACACTGTGTTCTCTCATGAAGACTTTGTTTTGTTTGTTTACTTTTGTTTTTTCCTTAATCTGAATTAGTATGAAAAGATAAGTAGTTTTGCTTACTCTCATGATTTGATTGCAATGATTATGATATTTGGTGTTTTTTCTTAAAGCCTCACTTGCTGGAACCAAGAAATTGCATAAGAATCTCAGTTTACTTTAAAAAAAAAGTTTTCTAGCTTGAAAACATGATAAAAGTAAGCTAAAGACTCAGAAACAAGAAGGTGAATAAAAAGAACCCAACATTTATTTTTAAAGAAAATTCTTGTGATTTTTGTACACTTGAGGGGGCGCTCTGCCGGTCGCTGTGAGGGTGGCAGGCAGGTTGCCTTCGGCGGCATGCCTATGGAGGGTCCGCTGGCCCCACGGCTTTGGCGGACCTCCCGCAGGCGTGCGGCCGAATCCACGGGACCGAGGATCTCCCGCAGGCAAGCAGCCAAAGGCAGCCTGCCTGCCATGCTTGGGGTGGCAAAATACCTAGAGCTGCCCCTGTGAGGTTGGCAATATTGTAATATGTGGGGAAAATGTTTTCATCATTGAATAAGGTCAGAATAGATCATATGATACTGATATGTTCTAATTTGAAGGTTTGGTAATGTGAAATTGACAAATATTCTGATAACTAAGGCTCTTCAACCACTGAAGCATCACAAAGTTTGTCCTTTTCATTGACCTTTGCAGTATTTGAAAATCAGCTGAGCCTGAATCTACACTCCCTAAAACTGGGGTGAATAGCCCCATTGAAGATGGAGTTACCCTGATGTAAATGAGGGGAGATTCAAGGTGTGTATCTTTTCCCTATTATTTTTTCTTCCAACATTTAAACACATTTTATTCTTATACTAATGTTCCTAACAATAATAATAATTTATACCAAAAATAAAATTAATTTAGAGCATTGAAAGATTGCAGTGATTCAGACACCACACACTCTGCCTAACCTAGCTCCAAATCATACCAATTATCTTGTAAATCTATTATTAATTATTATTATTATTGTTACTACTTTTCTAAAGGCAACACTTATACAGAGATGGCTTTTGTTAATTTTTTTCCAAAGGGAAAATTCACCCATTGCTAGCCCCTTTGTGAAATCCTGCATACAAAGTGCTATATATTGTAATGTAATGATATCATAGCTGGTAAATGCCTGCACTTCTTTTTAGGGCATTAGTTGACAAGAACAGGGCTGTGAGACCTCTGCTGATTTTAATTTCTTGCATGCCAAGTGGGAGCACCAAAACAATCTTTAATGCAGAGTAATATAGCTCTGTAATACATCTGAGATACAAATTATAAGAACATAAGAAAGGCCGTACCGGGTCAGACCAAAGGTCCATCTAGCCCAGTATCTGTCTACCGACAGTGGCCAATGCC
The DNA here is from genome assembly GCF_020497125.1 of Mauremys mutica. NCBI lineage: Eukaryota > Metazoa > Chordata > Testudines > Geoemydidae > Mauremys > Mauremys mutica. The sequence continues at coordinate 48,142,238 of NC_059079.1, read as the reverse complement.
AGGTGCCCCAGAGGGAGTGAATCTAACAGGCAATGATCAAGTGATCTCTCTCCTGCCATCCATCTCCATCCTCTGATGAACAGAGGCTAGGGATACCATTCTTACCCATCCTGGCTAATAGCCATTTATGGACTTAGCCACCATGAATTTATCCAGTCCCCTTTTAAACATTGTTATAATCCTAGCCTTCACAACCTCCTCAGGTAAGGAGTTCCACAAGTTGACTGTGCGCTGCGTGAAGAAGATCTTCCTTTTATTTGTTTTAAACCTGCTGCCTATTAATTTCATTTGGTGACCCCTAGTTCTTGTATTATGGGAATAAGTAAATAACTTTTCCTTATCCACTTTCTCAACATCACTCATGATTTTATATACCTCTATCATGTCCCCCCTTAGTCTTCTCTTTTCCAAGCTGAAGAGTCCTAGCCTCTTTAATCTTTCCTCATATGGGACCCTCTCTAAACCCCTAATCATTTTAGTTGCCCTTTTCTGAACCTTTTCTAGTGATAGAATATCTTTTTTGAGGTGAGGAGACCACATCTGTACACAGTATTCGAGATGTGGGCGTACCATGGATTTATATAAGGGCAATAATATATTCTCAGTCTTATTCTCTATCCCCTTTTTAATGATTCCTAACATCCTGTTTGCTTTTTTGACTGCCTCTGCACACTGCGTGGACATCTTCAGAGAACTATCCACGATGACGCCAAGATCTTTCCTGACTCGTTGTAGCTAAATCCCATCATGTTGTGTGTATAGTTGGGGTTATTTTTTCCAATGTGCATTACTTTACATTTATCCACATTACATTTCATTTGCCATTTTGTTGCCCAGTCACTTAGTTTTGTGAGATCTTTTTGAAGTTCTTCACAATCTGCTTTGGTCTTAACTATCTTGAGAAGTTTAGTATCATCTGCAAACTTGGCCACCTCACTGTTTACCCCTTTCTCCAGATCATTTATGAATAAATTGAATAGGATTGGTCCGAGGACTGACCCTTGGGGAACACCACTAATTACCCCTCTCCATTCTGAGAATTTACCATTAATTCCTACCCTTTGTTCCCTGTCCTTTAACCAGTTCTCAATCCATGAAAGGACCTTCCCTTTTATCCCATGACAGCTTAATTTACGTAAGACCCTTTGGTGAGGGACCTTGTCAAAGGCTTTCTGGAAATCCAAGTACACTATGTCCACCGGATCCCCCTTGTCCACATGTTTGTTGACCCCTTCAAAGAATTCTAATAGATTAGTAAGACACGATTTCCCTTTACAGAAACCATGTTGACTATTGCTCAAGAGTTTGTTTTTCTATGTGTCTGACAATTTTATTCTTTACTATTGTTTCAACTAATTTGCCCGGTACTGATGTTAGACTTACCGGTCTGTAATTGCCGGGATCACCTCTAGAGCCCTTTTTAAATATTGGCGTTACATTAGCTAACTTCCAGTCATTGGGTACCGAAGCCGATTTAAAGGACAGGTTACAAACCTTAGTTAATAGTTCCGCAACTTCACATTTGAGTTCTTTCAGAACTCTTGGGTGAATGCCATCTGGTCCCGGTGACTTGTTAATGTTGAGTTTATCAATTAATTCCAAAACCTCCTCTAGTGACACTTCAATCTGTGACAGTTCCTCAGATTTGTCATCTACAAAAGCCAGCTCAGGTTTGGGAATCTCCCTAACATCCTCAGTCGTGAAGACTGAAGCAAAGAATCCATTTAGTTTCTCCGCAATGACTTTATCGTCTTTAAGCGCTCCTTTTGTATTTTGATCATCAAGGGGCCCCACTGGTTGTTTAGCAGGCTTCCTGCTTCTGATGTACTTAAAAAACCCATGAGTTTGGCATACAGCCTCTAGTAGCAGTTAAGGCCAGTTGATTCTGGCCTGCTTGTCTTGGCAGATCTTAAAAGTGTCATGAAATGGGTGGCTGCTGCATGAGCAATTGTTCTCTGGGGCTCACTGTCCAATGATGTCAGGGACACTGCCATTTTTTCGCACTTCAGATCAAAACTGAAGAGTAACTTATTGTCCCTTTCCTTGAAATGATTAGTTTAGAGTTGCAGACTGTATTATTAAAGTATTGTATAATAGCACTTTTGTAAAGTGCCTTGAAATGCCTTGGCATGATAAAGCATTTTATGAATGGATGTTGTTGTGGGTGGCTGCTTTTTAGAATGTCATAGCAGCCTCTGTGAGAAGAAAGAAAGATGGAAAATAAATCAGCTAAATAGTCTCATTCAGAACAGAGTAATGCTGACATTTTCAAAATTAGTGTCTAATTTTTGGGGAACCCATTTTTAGGTGTCCAGGACCAGATTTTCAGAAGTGCTGGCACTCATTACTCCAAATGAAGCCAATGGGTGATGTGAGTGCTCAGCTGTTCTAAAAAATTAAGACCGTAGGCGTCTTAAATTGGGCACCCAAAAATAGACACTCAGGGATTGTCTTCACTACCGGCTAAGTCAGAGCTGCTGCAATCAATGCAGCGGGCATTTAGTGGGTCTAGTGAAGACACAATATGTTGATGGCAGAGTGCTCTCCCGTCAACTTCAGTACTCCACTTCTTCTGAGAGGCAGAAGCTATGTTGATGGGAGGGCATCTCCTGTTGACATAGCGCCATGTAGACACTGCTGTAAATCAATCTAAGTTACTTTGACATAAGTTACATAACTTGCGTAACTTAGATCAACTTACCTCCTTAGGCCTTGTCTACACTACTGCGGTAAGTCGACCTAAGTTATGCTACTTCGGTTACATGAATAACATAACTGAAGTTGACATAGCTTAGGTCGACTTACTGCAGTGTCTAAACCATGCTGTGTCTATGGGAGGTGCTCTCTCTCAATGACTTACCTTACTCTTCTTGGGAAGCTGGAATACCGGAGTCGACAGTAGAGTGCTCTGCCATCAACTCACAGCAGTGCTGATCTACCGGTAAGTATAGACATGCCCTTCGTGTGGACCAGGCCTCAGAGACAGATGCCAAGTATGGAAATTTAGGCCCAAGCTAACACCCATGTGTTTGTAGTTGTTGGTCTCTCCAATCACTGGGGACAAATTCTCTCTTGCGTCTACAGTGTGTATGGATCTGATACCAGACGACCAAGCCTCCCTTTTCTATGCTGTGTTATCTCCCTTTTAAGTGGTCACTGGAGCTAGGGTATTCAGGTTGGCTACTGTGAATTTCAGGCTTCCCTGGCTCCTTGGATCAGGAAGAAGACCTGAAGAAGAACTCTGTGTAGATCAAAAGTTTGGACCATCCATCAACAAAAGTTAGATCAATAGAAGATATTACCTCACCCACATTGTCCCTCTGATATCCTGGGACCAAGATGGCCACAACAACCATATAAAGCTGTGAGAAATAGAACCTCGGATCTTGTTCCTGGAATCAGTGACCACAGAAACTATTAACAAGATTAGTCATTCAAACAAATCAATGACACTTTATTAATCAGCTTTACCTGGAAATTATTTTATCTTTATTATTGCTTCTTGTCCTATCCTCAGAGGTTAACGAGAACAATTTACAACCCTCCTTCTTGTAACAACCTGTTATGTACTTGCAATCCTTAGATCCAAGCCATTTCCTATAGTTTTAATTTTAGCTCAGATATAAAATTAGTTTTGACATAAAACTACCAGGGACCTATCTCCCAGTGTGTTTAGGATAAAATCTACTGCAACATTGGCCTATGATGGCAGAAAACTCACAGGACAAGTGGTTGTCACAAGATTTCTACTATCCAGGAGGGCAGAAATCTCATAAAATCAACTCAATTCATAAGTGTTTTACAGTCTCGATGGCCAATGATTTTTCAAGATAAGCTCTTGAGATTTCAATACCTAATAATCTAAACTCTAGATCTGATTTGGCTTTGAGCCCAAACACTGATCACTCTCTTAAACTCAGTCTGGATCTGAACAACCAGTCTTTAGTTATTACATTGTTTCATCCCTGGAGAAGGGACCTTAGATTCTGAAATATTACAATATTTCAGTCTTATGATCTCTATTCTAAAATGATACCCAGCCCTCATAAAATGGAACATGTGACCAAACAAAATTCCAATGTTCAACTATCTTCATCTCAGCTGGACAGAACTGAAAACTTTTTCTCCCTTTTCCTCTGTTTGCTCTTCTTGGAACTTCCTGTTGATCATCACTCAGCACGCTTTGCCTCTTGAATGTATGAGACATGAATTAGTTTCTGCTGTCCCTACAAACATTACTTCTCAACTGGCCAGTGAAGCTGCTTCTGCATACAAAATATCAAATCCTGATAGCAGAATATCATCATCTCTTTTGAGGTGGTAGCTTCATTAGTGTAAAGCTCAGGGTCATAAACCTAGCACCATATTACTCAGATGATGTTTAACCTTTCTCTGGTCTATTATAGTGCATTACCAAGTGACTAAAATACAGTGGGTTTTATTATCAGAAGCATAAACACTTTACATATGTTCTTTAAGTTTATATCAACTATATTGTAATTCCAATAACAGGATAATGGCACAAGCTGAGGGATGTGCTGGCCTCCCTTCCTGCAGCCCCCATTGGTCTGGAGTGGCGAACTGTGGCCAGTGGGAGCCGTGGTCTGCCGAACCTGCCGATGCGGCAGGTAAACAAACCGGCCCAGACCGCCAGCAGCTTTCCCTGAACAAGCGGCGGACTGGCTTTGAGAAACACTGAGCTAGAGTATATTAGCTTCCTAGCATTTTAAAAGTGTTGAATAATATTATTACAAAGGGAAAAAAAGGGAAGATACGAGCACTCAGAGCAAAATTGAGATATTTTTAGAAGAAAATTAATCAAGGAACCAAAGGACATGAAAAGAAGAAATTCCTGAAGTGCTTATACGGTAGTGCCAATGGCCTGGATAAAAACAAGAGGAACTGGAATTGCTCATTTATGAGCATAAATTCAATCTTGTTGGTATTACTGCAACCTGGTGGAATGATTTGAATGACTGGAATGTTAAAATCAGTGGTTATAACCCATTTAGGAAGGTTTGAGTGGGCAAAGGAGGTGGGGAGTGGCGCTTTGTCAAAAATGGCATTATGTGTTTCCAAGTCACTGATAACTCAGAAGAAAATGATCTTGAATGCATATGGATTAAGGTCCTAAATCACAAAATGGGTTATTAACTTAAATCACTTCTCGGGGCTCCAGCTGGTATTAGCGATCGCGAGGCAGTAGATTCCTCCAGCGGTGGGGGGTGATCTTTCTGTAGCAGCTGGCGCTCGGCAGTCGGGTCGGCTCCTTGCAGCTGCTGGTCATCAGGGAGAGGTTTCTCGGTCTGCGGTTGTTGATGAGTAGTTGGGGGTTCGTCTGGCGGCAGGCGAATAGCGGGGCGGTCTACTGGCAGCTGGGGAGCATGGCACCTGCTCCCCCGCGTGGTGGGGTCTCGCTCCATTGGTTTTGGGATGCGGGAGCTGCTTGCGGCAGCACCTTGGTCCCCGGACTTCCTGGCTCGGCATGTCCCTGGGACCCTAGGGGCTACTATAGCCGGGAGCCTGTGCAGGGCAGCAGAGTGCTTCTGGACAGGGGTTGGCTCCCTGAGCTGTGGTGCAGAAGCCACAGGGTCTATCTTTTGGGACATTGTCAGGTCCCCTCAGTATGATATCTTGTAGTAAAAGAGTGTAATAACTCAATAAAAGAGATTAAACTGATAAGAACAGACACTACGCTTTTGATCTTAGCTCCAAGGAGCCGAGAAGCGATTTAAGTTTAACCTATTAACCTAAATCACAAAATGGGTTATTAACTGTTGTCAGCTATAGACCACCAAATCACACTAGGGAACATCATGACTGTCCCCTTATGCGCTTGTCTTCAATGTGTAGGGAAAAAAAACCTATGTGATCATGGGGGAGTTTAGTTTGTGTGATTATATGCTGAGGTTCTAATGCTGCCAGTACTAAAACATCCTTGGAATATTTAAACGTCATAGATGATGATTGCCTAACTCAAAAAGTGTTGCAGCCAACATGAGAGAATTCTTTATTAAACCTTGTACTAACAGATAAAGATGGACTGATCACAGAACTGAAAATGAATGGTAGCTTAGGTACAAGTGATCATGACTTGATCATGTTTATAATGTGCAACTAGAATAAAGTCCAGCCAAGTAATATATATACATGGTGTTTTAGTAGGGCCAGTTTCACAAAGCTGAAAACAATTGTGAGCCAAATCAGCTGGGAGGAAGAATTTTTAATTAGAAAAATGTGATTGATAATTGGGAATAACTTAAGACCAGTTTACCAGGTGCCCAAAAAGCCACAATTCCACAATTGAGGAAGAGGGCCATGATGGTTAAAAAATGGACATGGTTCAAAGAGGAAGTTGGTAGTAATGAATATAAATCAAAAGTTAGGAAATGTAGAAAATTGATAAGGGAACTAAAGGGACACTAAGAAAAAAATTATAGCCAGCAGAGTTAAGGACAAAAAGAAGCAGTTTTAAAAATATATTAGAAACAAAAAATATTCTGACAAGGATATTGGTCCTTTACTTGGTGGAATTATCAGTAGTAATGCAGAAAAGGCAGAAGTGTTCAATAAATACTTCTGGTCTGAATTGGGGAAAAATAGATGACATAGTCTGATTATAGGATGATAATATTCTCTCCATTCCACTAGTATCTCTGGAGGATGTTAAGCAGAGCTACTAAAAGACTTTTTAAATCAGCAGGTCCAGAAAACTTGCATCCAAGAGTTTTAAAAGAGCTGTCTGAGGAGCTTGCTGGACCATTAATATTGATTTTCAGTAAGTTTGGAGCACTAGGAAAGTTCCAGAAGACTGGAAGAAAGATAATGTTGTGCCAATTTTTAAAAAGGGTAAACAGGATGACCCAGGTTATTATAGGCCTGTCAGCCTGATATTGATCTGAGGCAAGATCATGGAGTGGCTAATACAGGACTCAATAAAGAATTAAAAGAGGGTAATATAATTAATGCAAATCAACGTGGGTTTATGGAAAATAGATTCATTCAAACTAACTGGGTATCTTTTTTGATGAGATTACAAGTTTGGTTGATAAAGGTAATAGGTTGACATAATATACTTAGATTTTTCCGAGTGTTTGACTTGGAACTGCACAACATTTTGATTAAAAACTAGAATGATATCAAATTAACCTGGCACACATTAAGTGAATTAAAAGCTGGCTGATAGGTCTCAAAATGTAATTGTAAATGGGGAATCATCATCAAGCAGGAGTGTTTCCAGTGAGCTACTGCAGGGATTGATTCTTGACCCTATGCTATTTAACATTTATATCAGTGACCCAGAAGAAAATATAAAATCATCACTGATAGTTTTCAGATGACAACAAAAATTGGAGAGTGGAAAATAATGAACAGGTCATTGATTCAGAGTGATCTGGATCACTTGGTAAACTGGGTGCAAGAAAACGTGCATTTTAATTCAGCTAAATGTAAATGTACACAGCTAAGGACAAAGAATGTAGGCCATATTTACAGAATGGGGATCTTATTCCTGGGAAGCAGTGACTCTGAAAAAGATTTGGTGGTCATGCTGAACAAAATTTCCCTGTGCAATGCTGTGGCCAAAGGAACAAATGCGATCCTGACGTGTATAAACAGGGGAATCACAAATAGGAATAGGGAGATTATATTCTCTTTTTTTTGGTCACTGGTGCGACCACTGATGGAAACTGTCCAGTTCTGGTGTTCACAGTTCAAGAAGGATTTTGATGAACTGGAGAAGGTGCAGAGAAGAGGCACAAGAATGATTAAAAGATTAGAAAACATGCCTTATGGCGATAGACTCAAAGAAGTCAATCTACTTCGTTTAACAAAGACAAGCTTAAGGAGTGATATGATTACAGTCTATAAGTTTCTACATAGGGAAAATATTTAATAATGGGCTCTTCAGTTTAGCAGAGAAAGGTATAACATGATCCAATGGCTGGAAGTTCAAGCTAGACAAACTCAGACTGGAAATAAGGCATTGATTTTTAATGCTGAGAGTGATTATCCATTGGAACAATTTACCAAGGGTCGTGGTGGATTCTACATCACTGATCATTTTAAAATCAAAATTGGATGTATTTCTAAAAGCTCTGGTCTAGGAATCATTTTGGAGAAATTCTATGGCCTGTGTTACATGGGAGGTCAGACTGGATGGTCACAATCATCCATTCTGGTCTTGGAATCTTTGAATCTGTTTAAAAAGAAATACCTGAGTCTTTGGGGATTTTTTTGATCTGTAGCACTGCAGTACTTTGCATATTTAAGATTAAATTATCCATTAAATCAACACAGTTGGAGGTAATATACTCCTTATTTAAGATAGTGACTTGAAAACCTTCACTGGAAAACAAATAGCTTGGCTGTGGTGCCAGTGTTTCAGCTATAACTCAGCCAATTTTTTCTATAATTCAGAAAACATCCCTGCTTCATTTTAAATAATTCTTCTAAATGTGTGTTAAATGAGGATGTACAAAACCAGGTAACTAAGAGCCAGATCCTTGATTGGTGTAAATTGGAATAACTGCATTGAAGCCAATGGAGCTATGCCACTTTACAGCAGCAGAGGCTCTGACCCATTATGTTTCTAACGTTTGTAATGACTATAAGTCATTTTTACTTGCTTGCATTCTTTAGATCCTTTCAAAATTTTCCCATTGCAAATGAACATTGCTCTACCATCAAATTATTTAATAAATCTATCTACAATGGAACCTATCCAAATACAATAACTATGAAGTGCTAAACTCTGCCGTCTGATACAGAAGTGCCATTTCCATTGCCTCCGGGTTGATCCCCCCAAAACCTTTATTCATGTGAATAGCACCATTTTCCTCATGCAGTTAAGGGTTTACAGTTTGGGCCTCCCACCGGAGTTGCGTGTTACTTCTCTGTGTAAGGAATGTGGCCCATAAACTGCATCGTTACATACTCAGCCCGATCCTGCAAACCTTTACTCTCAAGAGTAGTCTTTACTCATGTGAGCACAGCATTGGGCCCTAACTAAATAAGTATACATGTAACAGACCTTATATGAGCCATTGGAACAGCTGGGCAAAATTCATTCCAGGTACAAGCAGATACAACTGGGCTGACTTTAGCGGAACTGCACCAATGTACTCCTAGCTTGAATTGGCCCTTCTACTTTAAAATGCTGTTCAAGTCAGTGGGATTCGTTGTGTGTGTGTGGGATTGCAAGATCAGGACCATGGGTGGTTTTGTTCAAAATGATTATACAACATAGCCTATGTATTATATGTCTGAATATGCACTTCCCATAAGCATATTAGAGCTATGACATGATCAATGAGAATGAAATATATCCCTAGTGAGGATCTGTGGATGTGGAACATAGGCAGTGGCTCCCTCAAATTCTGGATTTTTAATACTAAGGCAGGACACAACAGAAGACAGACAGAATACATAAAAAATCAGGCATTGGGAATGAGATCCTCAGGGTGTCTAATACCAAATCTCTCTGGCTCTGAGAGGAATTGGGGATTTAGTCCCTTTCATGAACATTAACCAAAGCTGCCTTCTGTTTGACTGACTGGTCACTACTGAACCCTCCAGTTTGTATTTACTTAGTCATAGCAGCCTTTCACAGAATGTTCTTCTCTAATAATTGGCTCTTTACATGTGGGAGTGACCACCAGCTGCAAGGCAGCCCTTTTGCAGTTTACTGCTGCAGGTTTCACTTTCCTCCCTTCCAGATGGCAAGAATTTTGACCCCTCCTGTTCTAACCAGGCTTTCTCTTTCATGCCTGAGGAAAGAGCACACCCTCATATCGCTATATAGTCTAACATATGTCTAGACTGACCCTTGGTCCATGTCCTGAGATGCTTTGGAGTGGCAAAAGATATATCCCAAAGAGGAATCCCAGGGAAAGGCATCACAGTTCCTTTCTGATCAACCCTGGCTCCTGGAGGGAAGTATCTGTGCTCCTCATTTGACAAGGTCAGTTTAGCAGATGACATCCCACTCTGGCTCACCTCTGTTGGCCAACATGTTTGGAGGGCAGAGCCAAAGGTCTACTTGCTACCTGCTGCTTCTTTATCCCTTCCTTGTCTATCTGTTGTCACCTTTGACACCTTTGTTCAGCTTGTCCTCGTCCATCCCTCCACAAATGCAAGATTACGCCACACCATTCTATTTTGTTGCGAGCATGTTCTTTTCATTTCTGGCCAAAGGGTTTTGTAATGGGATCGGCCAGCACATTTTTGGTCTGCCCAGCAGTCGCTTGTGGTCTCTGGGGATCCAGTCACTGATGCAGGTTGTCCACCTATTGTCTTGCCTGTGTACTACATGACCTGCCCATCTTCGCTTTGCGTCGTACGTGGCCTGCACTACATTGGTCACCTCTGTACACCTTCTGATCTCCTAATTCGGTATATGATCATGGAGTGATATCTTACACGTTCACCTTTCCATTGCTCTCTGGGTGACAGCAAATTTCTCTTCCTCTGCTTTCGTCATGAACCAGCTTTCCACTCCGTATATCATTGCTGGCAGAACAGTGGAGTTAAACAGTTTTTTCCTTTTCTTCATGGGCAGTTCATCATCCATTAGAGACGTCTTTTATTTTGTTGAAACTTGCCCACCCTGCCTTTCACCTCCTACTGCATTCCCCTTTGAATGAGTTGTCTCTGCTCAGCTGCTGACCCAGGTAAATATATTTGTTGACCTGCTCAATTTCTTTCCCGTTTACAGTGATGATTCCTTCTGCACAATGCCCATTCCGCAGCCACTTTGTCTTTACTTCGTGTTCACGTCCAACCCGATATCATGTGAAAGTGTTTACAGTTTCTGCAATTTGTTCTCCAGTTCTGCTGTATCCTTTGCCAGTCTTACACAGTCATCAGCGAAGAGAAGATGAGTTAACTGTTCTCCGTCAAGTCTATCTGTTGTGGGGAGGAAGTATTGGGTCTGAGTCATGCCCTCTTCTCCCCACTGCGCTTGAAGGTCCAGGGAGGCCATATGAGTGGCTGTGTGTGTGTGTGTGTGTCTCTTTACTTCCCCTTATGCTTCTGCATGGCTTTGTTAGGGCTGGTCATGATCTTGTCCGTATTGCAGTGATGCATACGTTTCTTGCCATCATACTGCTAGTTCACGTAAGAGCTAACTGTTAAATCCAGTTGAAATTTTGACCCAAATCAACATTAACTATGTTACTACAGGGTTATTTTTTTATCCTCATCTCTTGACAATGGTGCACCTGTAACATGCTACCACTTTATTTGAATACTTCTTAACAAATAAGGACTATATTCTACCTTCAGCTGTTGAGAAAAATTCCCTGTAATTTCAATAGGAAGTCTTCCTGCAGCACAGACATATATCAACCTTTACTGTTAAAAGACTAAACTTTCAGTACATAAGATTCTGTAAATTGTCTGCTTGATAAGTATCCCTAAATACCCCCTAAATATCTGTAAGTATATAAGATAACTGTGTTTGAATGTAATTCAGGAAATGTGCCACTTAAAATTTCAAATCCCAGTTTCAAAGACTACCTCTTTAGCTTGGGATGTGTCATATTTTGTGCAGGCATAGGCTCATTTTTACATGTTTATTTTTCAAGCCTAAAATATGTGAAATGTGTCACATTTTTGACCTCCCTTGCATTTTAGTAATATTTTCATATCCATGTAGTCTCTCTATTCTATAAATGAACTCTTTCCTAGAACTGCACATCAAGAAAGAAAAAAAACCTCAGCTGTCATTTCACCTTGTTAGCAGAAAGTGGTGGTGTAAAGTGAACATACCTAAGGGGAAAAAGTGATTGGCAACAGATAGACTGAATTAGAGGAGTAAGTCCTAGTGCATCATAAAATGAAAAGAAAAAAAAATTCTAGAAAGAGATAAAGACATGCCACACAATATGAGACACCAAAATCAAGGCATGGCAACTCATTACAAGAACAGACATAAAACCTGGAATGAATACAAGATCAAGAACGGAATTGTCACTTAGGACCTCAATTTCAGGAAACAAATCATATATGGCCAAGATGTTGTCACGAAAGGTTATTTCTTGCCCTTTCATCAGACTTTTTATTGTATTTTTGATTGATTGTCTCAAATGCAAGCAACAACAATATAGCACCAGGCAAAATTACTGAGTACATATTTAAACAGCATTATAAATAGGCAAGTAAGACGGAGTGCAGTATCTGGACAGTTTAACCCATCAAATCACGGATTTACAAAGTAATAAGTGCTTTTTCTGTAATTAGGGCTTTTATGATTGTAATTGGAGCTTTTTCTTATCACAGAGGATGAATTACCAGAGGTTATCTTTTCTGTTCTTCTTTTCCATGCTCTTTTTTTTCCTTTGGGTCTAATTCTTCATTTATTGACTTAAACGAGAGTTCTGGATACTCAGAATGTAGGGCTGAGCCTTTGGTTATTTGAAATGTCTTCTGTATACTCTTCTGGTTTTGTTGCCTCAGATTCCCAGGACACACTATATTTCCTGTAATTAAATGGCTCTGCATAACAGATAATTTCCCTAGGGCTCATCAGATTTTCCTGAGTCCTTTCATTTTGGTTGCCATTTTTATTTTAACCCTTTTTTACACTTAACCCTAGTTTATGTTTTTCATGTTATAGTATTTTTTTTCATAAGAATAGATCTATCTTCTGAAGGTTTAGATCAGGGATAGTCAATTATTTTTTTGTCACAGTCCAAATTTCTTGGTCAAGGTATAGTCAAGGTCCAGACTCAAGAGAAAATAATTTAAAAATTTTAAACAACAACAATAGTAAGTAAATCAAATGATTTAGGGGTCTGTTCAAAAGCATCTAGTGGTCTGGAGTTGGCTCATGCCTATTACCTACCCCTGATTTAGATAGTGGTTTGGGATGCTTCATATATCCCTTTCACAATATGAATGATCTTCATTCTTGCAGCAGGAAAACTATGAGGGAGGGCAGACAATGATAATCTATCCCCTTCAGAGGAGAGATGCATTTAAATGAGACTGAGGTTCCTCTCACTTATGGGAGTGGCGTTATTCCAGATTTAGCCTGGTATGACCAAGATCAGAATCAGGCTGTATTTGTATGAAGCACTTTCCTATTATTTGTGGTATGTTGCATTGATGGTTCAAAACACCATTGGTTTGATTGTGAACTCCTTGTTCATACTGGTGGGATTTACTCACACAAGTAGTCCCACTGGAATTATAGTAACTGGTTACTAATGTGAGCTAGCAGGTCACCATGAGTCTCTATAGTAAAACGTTGGTGTTTTGGCCCACTGCTTCACAATTTGGTAGTGTATTTTAGAACTGTACATGGGCATAGGCTAATGATTTTGCAGTTCTGTGTTTTTCTTTGACGCTGAGTTATGTATCGTGTCTATGGTGCAGATTAACAAAAAGTAATTTTTAAAAAAATATAAATACTGAAATAGTCAGTTTTATTATTTAATAAATTACAGTTACTGTCTTTGTTTGGAAGTTGTGAACACTTTCTCCTGTTCAGTTTATTGGACATTTGCACGTGTATAGCTCTTGTTAAGATTAGTGAGAACAGCATACATGCATTTGAGAGCAGAATTTGGCCATTAAATAGAAAACTGCTGGGATTGCTGGGGAATCTTAGCTATGGGAGGTGCAGGGGAGAGGAGGGAGAAAAGAGAGAAAGTAAAGTACTTGAAAGGAAGAGAAGCAGGAAAAGGAAGACTCTGTGTGCCAATTTTATTTTTACTGTGCACCTAAGAGAACTTTTTCATCCACCCCAGGGGAAGAATAATAAAATAAAAAATTAAAGCTACTAAACAATTAGTACGTGGGGGGAGGAGGGTAGTAGAGGGGTTGCAGGGTTAGTGTTAGTTATAAGTTTCTGTTCTTTTGGAGGTTTCCTTAGATAAATATTCTCTGTGCAGGGGCCCAGCAGTACAGCTTGTGCTGAGCACCTCATACTTTAAAAGATAAATCTGGCAGTATATCTGCCACTCTAATTTATACCTATGAGGATAACTCTGACCAGAAAGGCCATGAAAATGACTAAATTTATTCGCATTTGATCAATTACTGGCTCTCTTAAAGTAAAGTAGTGCAATATTTATACATATATATTCGTATACTTCATACACAATCTAGGAAATCTATGTCAGCAGCATGTATAGGATTTTTTTCCCATTAAAAGTAGTTCAAAGGGTTATTCCCTAAAACATTTTGCCAAGAAAGGTAGTAGCCACAAACTGTCACCTATGGGTCAGACACTGAGTTTGCACCACAGCCAAAGCTTTCTGCAGAACATGTCACTTGTTAGTTACTTGACCAAAGGTGAGTTAGGAGTGGAGGTTGGGGAACAGGGGGTGGAGGGGGAATCTGGTTTTTAAAAAAAGGAGAGGGACAGAACCTCAGCTATAGCCAGTGGGAATAGCTCCATTGTTCATTGAAGCTGCACAGACTGACACCAGTGGACGGTCTGCAGCAATTACTATTCCTTCTTCACCTTTTGTCTGTTCTCTATCTTCCTCTTCCCCTCTTTTTCTGTCCTCCACCCTTTCATTTGTGCCACTGTAAACAGTTCAATTTCCACTTTCTATTTTCTTTTAAAAATCATGTTAGGAAATAAAATGACCGTGAGTTACAATTAAGTTTGCAATGGTTGGGTGTTAAAAATGTACTTCCTCCCTGCATGCCCTATCGAAGAAGGAAAAACACCTTAAAAATGTATTTTGCCTGTGGCTCCAGAAGCAATAATCCTTCGGTAGCTATTGCCTCCTTCCATATACCAATGAGAGCTGCATAATTCATGTGAAGCAAGTTATTCAGCCAAAAAAGTAAGCTGCAGAAGCAAAAGGAGAAACACTGTTTTTTATTATTATTTATATATAACATGATATTATTGCACTGGAGATAAACTGCCTTGAATTCCAATTTATAAAACTTGAAAACTCTAATTAAAGTAATGTCAATGGCCAGGTGTAGTCTTTTCATTCCTTTTAGAATCACTGCTAAATACAAGAGTTACTAATGCAACAATGCTTTCATATCATCTTGGTGGAAATTTTGAGGTACACCATTGTGGTTAGGAAAATATGGGGGAATCAAGATAAAACTTTAACATTTTGGGTTTATTGTCCGTCTGTCTAGGGATAGATCCTCAGCTGGTATAAACTGGTATGGCTCCATTAAAATCCCAACCATATTGGATACATTACTGTATCCAGGACATACCCTTTGAGGATTGGAAAATAGGAATTATTCCAACTTCACTTCCTACCTGGAGTACTGTGCAGGGAAATTACTGAGTAAGGCCAGGAGTGTAAAATTCTAATCTCAGATTTGTCCTCGTACCTCTCAACATGCCAAGGCTCATTTTGGGACACAATATGGGTTAAAGACCCAAAATGAGGGGCACACAAAAGTTATGCATGCAAGGAAGTTAAAGTGCTGTGTGTGTGTGTCCCTGCCTTTGGCAAAAAATACTCTCTGTAATCTCAGTTCATTAATCTTTATTTCTGATGTAAATAATTTTAACAGTGAAAGTGAGGAGCTGTCAAATTTGTGTAGAATGTAGGTAATAATGAGGCTACAATGAGTGACGGACTTTTGAGAGGTGTGTGTGCATCATGTATTGGTATCTGTCTAATCCTCTTCCACCTACTATAACCATTTATAATGGGACTGGTGGGTCATAATTTGGAGAGCATGAAACACAGAGCTCCATCAGTTTTAGTAATGGGCAACTATCCAAAAGTTTAGATGCTGCCAAAAGATTGGATCCAAAAACATATATTTATACTTTCTGGACTTGTCCAGGAAGCCCTCACACTAGTAAAAGTATTTGAAGCTTCATCCTATGCTCTTCTGATAGACAAATCTCCCACTGAAGACAGGCCTCACAATATGAATACAGATCAGGCCCAGAATTAAGAAAGCACAGCACAATATAACTAAAGGAAACTTTAAATTAGTTCTCTTGTAAGGCAGGGCCTGGCTGAAATCTGAATTTTCAATCTTTAAAAAAAAAAAAAAAAGTGGCTGAGTGGGATGCTTTTTTAGCACTGACTCCTTTAGTGGCAATCAGATATAAAAGAGGTGTTTCGCTATGGTCCATCAGGCAGAATGAAGAACAATGCCCTCCCCAATGTCATTGTCCATTGATGTATTCAGTGATTGCTACTTTCTGATCGAGAATACATTCAATCATGTAGCAGACAGAATTTCATCTGGATGAATGAGCAGTTGCAGTGGAAGGTTTTCCATTTAGTTGGATTTAGGAAAGACTTTTGGGAGCTTTCATAAAATGGTTAAAGTGGATGCAAAAAACATCGTCCTTATCTGTGTCAATAGTATCAGGCAGGAGTAGTATGTCCTGGAGGAAGGCTCTTTTTTGCCCTTTTTCACAGACTGAAAGCATCATCTGTAAAGGGATTAAATGTGGGTGAAAACTATTTTGTGGGTACTGGGACCAGAAGGGCAGAATAGCCTGAAACACTGCAAGATAGGCTAGTCTAATGAGATCACTAGCCAAATTGGTACAGACCACAGGAGATGTGGATAAGTGCCAAACAGTTTGGAAACTTGCAGAAACGCAACCACCAGAAGGGCCGCATTTTCAGAGGAGTATGTGCGCATATTCATGCCTGATTTGCATGCATTCATTTTAGTTGCACTTGCTGCCATGGTATTTGAATACACAGGTGACCAGTTACACGTCCAGCTGATAATTTGTGTGGGAAAACATTGTATTTACACATTTAATGATAGCAATTACATATACAAATTAGTCATTTATATTTGTGCACACATGAACGCATTTGCCCTTTTCTGAAAATGTAGGTCTCATGTTCTATTGGGACTATTCATTCATTTATAGTTACACACAGGCATAAGTGATTTGCTGGATTACAGCCAGAGAAACTTGATTTTGTCCACATGATTTTGTCTGAAGCCAGAAAGTATATTCATATTCATGATGTCCCTGTATTTAATATACACTCTGCCAAACCACAGGAACATAATCCCAATCCCAACTGATATGTAGAGAATGATGTGTTCCAAATTATCTGTTACCACTCAAAAAGAGATCTTCATGTATTCGTGAATAGTTCTCTGAAAATATCTGCTGAAAGTACAGCAACAGTAAAAAAAGCTAACAATGTTAGGAATCATTAGGAAAGGGATAGATAACAAGATAGAAAATATAATGGCACTACATAAATCCATGTTACACCTACACCTTTAATACTGTGTGTATTTCCGGTTGTTCCATCTTTTAAAAAAAAATCTATATTAGAATTGGAAAAGGTACACAGAAAGGCAACAAAAACAATTGGGTATATCAAGGATAGATTAAAAAGACTGGAACTGCTCAGCCTAGAAAAGAGATGGCTAAGGAGGGATAGAGATTTTATAGAGGTCTATAAAATCATGAATACTGTGGAGAAAGTGAATAGGAAAGTGTTACATACCTCTTCACATAACACAAGAACCAGAGGTCAACTAATGAAATTAATAGGCAGGGGTTTGAAACAAACATAAGGAGGTACTTCTTCACACAATGCACAGTTAACCCGTGGAACTTGTTGCCAGGGGATGTTCTGAAGGCCAAAAATATAACTGGGTTAAAAAAAGAATTAGATAAGCTAATCGAGGATAGGTCCCTTGATGGCTGTTAGCAAAGACAGTCAAGAACAAAATCCCAGGCTGTAGCTGTCCCTAACCCTCTCACTGCCAGAAGCTGGGAGTGCATGACAGGGGATAGATCACTTGATAATTACCCTGTTCTGTTCACTCCCTCTGAAGCATCTGGCATAGGCCACTGCCAGAAGACAGGATACTGGAGTATATGGACCATTGGTCTGACCCAGGATGGCCATTCATATGTTCTAACAGAATAACAAGTATCTGCAGTTTTCCACTTCTTAAAAGATTTTGAGAGATTGGTGAAGGTTGTCTTAGAATTTTCTTTCATCTTATCTGGCTCCCTCATCCCTAGTTAATTTGGCATCAGTGGAGTGGAAATTTGGATGACAGTCCTTAAAGAGTAATGACCAATTCAGATTCAGTGGTTTCTTCCTGCATTTAAAGAATACATTACTGTACTGATAAAGCTGTACATGTCTAGCCAATCTTAACAGAATTGTAGCAAGGTAGCTGTGAAAATGAAGATACAATATGTTCCTAAAAGGAAAACTAGAATTTAATTTTGCCCTTGGGGGAGAAAAAACAAAGGTGATTCACACACTTTTCTTTTTCTCTATCCCCTCAAATTTCAGGCTTGTGCTTCTGAGCATGGTCAAAGTAGCAGTCAGAGGGCCCAGGCTGGAAATCTTTTGTCAATGTATAACCCCATGTACAGAAAGCAACTACTATGTTATTTTGATAGAAGTGTCCCACACATGTGTTTTCTCTCCATTTGCAGCTTTATAAACCCTGTTTAGTTATACTAAACAACAGCATATGAGTTACTAGAAAAAGGTTAGCAGTGAAATATCTGAAATTTATCTAGACCATAAAGTTCAGTAGCTGCAAACAATTCTATGCTAGACTCAAATGAAATGCTTCCATTAACAGCTATCTTAATCTGTTCTATCAAACACAAGTTGGCTTTCTTGGACTAAAGGGCCCTTTTCAATTTGGGTGAATTAAAGCTAGCAGAATACTACAAAACCACAGTAATCCCACTGGTCTCTAAACAATTATATTGTATTGGCCTCATCACAAATTAATATGGACAATTGTAGGTAGAGCACATCAAATTAGAGAGCAGTATCACTCACAGCTTAGATAATGACAGGGAAACAGAGGGACATCTTCAGCCTCTTGGAGTGCTTGCTCTGCACACATCTTTCAGTTATTCAATTACTGAGCCAGGAAATTTCCCATTCTGGAAAAATATTTAGGGGTGATATCATAGGCTCCATCTGCTCTCACTTTTCCCATCCATGTCACTAGGAATTTCCTTTGCAGATCAGGAGCATCAAATGGCCGGTAGCTTCCATGGACATCCTGGGGACATGTCTGGTGGCAGCCATGCTGTCTGAATAGGAGTCAATGGTGATTGGCTCAGAAATGAGACCCATCATATCCATCCAGCCAGAGCAGGCTGTGACTGCAGTGATAATGCTGTGTGGAGGATTAATGTGATGTTACACATTTATGTACTATTACCATCACTCATTCCTAACCAGTGTGCAGCACTAGCCAGTCAAATCTTGCAATCCATACTTCGTCATTACTCAAGCAAGTCTCCATCAACTTCAGTATGAGTTTAGCCTAAGTAGGGACTGCAGGATTTAACTCCAAGTTTGTAAATATTTTAACTGCAATCCAAGGTAAGTACTTGTCTGGCACAGGTCTCTGTGTGGATGGTGTGGTTATCTGAATGGAATTTGAAAGTGAGGTGCATAGGCTGAAGAGCAGAAGAGTTTGGAGGAGGCTCCAGAAAGTCAATCTGTTAGCACGTGGCTTGAATGTTAGCTGCGTCTAACAGCATCTCTGTAAACAGTTCTTTTAATGAAGAGCCCAATAGAATCCTTTCATATTATTACCCATTCACTTGGTACATGAAGCAGATAGCAACAAGCAACAAACAATAGGAGTGGGAGAGCTTCTCTACACACTTGTGACTTTTGTGCTGTTCAGGGATCTTTCAGTGCTTGCAAAGGATTTGGTTTGTTCTGGTTCTAGCTGTACCTAAAAACAAATAGAGCTTCACAGCACCCTGCCCAGACTCTCTGGGAGCTCATCCCTTAAAAGCACAGTCCTGAATACCAAATCTTCCCTTCTAAACCAAAACTTAATAACAATAAATGTTAGTCTTCAATTAGTCTTTGAAGTGTCCTGGGCTGTTGCTTTCTTCCTGAGGAACTCCTCATGAAGTTCAGCACTATTGCTTTCAGGAGGTGGATGTCCATTTGTTCTGGTTATTCCATATTCTGGCGCTCTGTTGTTTCAACCTGCTGTGTTTGTTTCCTATCTGAGACCCACTTGGGCAGACTCAGTGCCCCTTATCTCTCTCCCTTCTCAGGTTGTCACCAGTTCTTCCATATTATGTGTCCATTTGGAGTAACAATCTTATACAACTGCAGGGCAACCTCCTGGGACACCATTGTTATTTTGTGTCCATTGTTCCTCACTGTACAGAAACACAACATCACTTTCATGAAGTGGTGTCAGCTCCCAGGACTACAAATCACATCGATTTTTTTTATCTTGCCTTATCTGTCTCTTCGTACATCTGCTAGTCCCCAGTGACTCTGACATCAGTTTCAAACTGTGCAGGCATTTTTATTTACAGTTTTCTGTTGAACAGGATGTTAACAGGTGAGAACGCATACTTCACTGATGATCTGTAATTTAATAGTGCTAAATATGGACCCGAGTCTGACTCCATTGTCTTTTTCTCTTTATTATTTTGATTTTCACTAATTCATTGGATTGGAGATAATTGGGACTAGTGGTTACAGGGCTAAAATCATACTTCACCGCAGACTGCTTATACTTGTGCCTATTGAACTGTGGTAAGCATTGTCTGACATTACTATGTCAAGTATACTGAGTCTAGCAAAAATAGATTTGATATGCACAATTATCTGTTTAGCTGAACTATTTTAAGACTATCTCAGGGATGTGAGAATAATAGTCTAGGACAAGTGTATAGATTTTTTTTTTCCAGCCAGTGAAAACAAACTCTGTCTACTTCACTCCGGGGGCAATTTTTCCTGTGCCACTAACATGGGCTCTTTCATTTTAC
Source organism: Mauremys mutica (assembly GCF_020497125.1). Lineage (NCBI taxonomy): Eukaryota > Metazoa > Chordata > Testudines > Geoemydidae > Mauremys > Mauremys mutica. Next base: position 48,121,513 of record NC_059079.1, on the reverse strand, counting down.
TTGGCCAATATTTTTGGCATATGCCACAAGCCTTAATAGCTTCCTCAGTATGGCTGTTCATTTGAGGCCAGTATAAAGCATGTCAGGCCTGCTTTTAGATTTTTCAATCCCTAAATAACCTTCACTTATTCTTTTTAACCTTTTTCTGAAATGCCATAAGAATCACTTCATGGACCATAGAAGAAAATTTGTAGCTGAAAAAATCATCTCTGTATTCTGGGGAGGGAAGAGGGAGTGGTTTGATTGCCATGCCCCTTTTGGCAATGGCAATAAGTGGTTTATCATCAGTTTCAGTTAGTGTAGGCCTCCCATAAACAAAGTCTTGAAACTTTTTACATCCATGGGCTAAGGCCAAAGCCTCCTTCTCTGTTGGAGTATATAGGGATTCGGTTTTCATTTGCACCTGTGACGCATCAGCCAGTGGTCTTCAGTTTTGACCATAATGTTGTAAGAGTCTGCGCCAGTACCCTTGTTGGAGGCAACCATGGACAATTTAACTGTGCGCTTACTATAATAGTATCTCCGGGCTGAGAAAACACCTTTTTAACACCTTCAGTTTCTCAAGCTCTTTATTAAGATTTGCATCCCATGTCCATTGCACATCTTTGCATAGTGGTACTCTCAGATTGCTGGTTTGGGCAGATAGATTAGGCACAATTTTTTTTCCATAGTTCACCATTCCAAGGGATCTTTGTACTCCTTCCTTGTCAGCTGGGCCAGGCAGGTTTGTGATGACCTCCACCTGACTGTGATCTACCTCTACACTTTGCTGCGTTAACTTCTGTCCTAGGGATATTATTTCCATTACACAGAATTGACGTTTTTGTTTGTTTAACTTTAGTCCAGCAGCTCTGATTCTTTCCAAACCTGCTAGGAGGTCATGCTCTTCTATTGCTTTTCCCTAGATCAAAGCATCACCTACGTAAGCCTTAGTACCGCTATATGATCAAAAATGGTTGTATTTTCCTGTGAACACCTCAGATGCTGAACGCAACCCAATGGCGGTCTGTGGAAACAGTCTCTCCCAAAGGGGGTGTTGAATGTGCACAAGTGTGTGTTCTGTTTTTTTCAGGGCACCTGACAGAACCCTGCTGCTCCATCAAGTGTAGAAAAATATTTAACATCAGCCATCACTCCCTAAATTTTTCCTCTGGTAGGTAGTAGAAAATGTTCCCTTTTAATATATTTATTTAATTATTTTGGGTCTATACATAAGCAAAGAGTCCCATCTTTTTTTTTCTTTTTTCTGTAACAACCAATGAATGTACTACTCTGTTGATTCTTCTGTTTGTTCTGTGATTCCTAGAGCAATATGCCCATCCACTCCTCTTTTAGTCTCCATCTTAGGGCCAGGGGGCTTTCTGAAGTGTGTGAGTGGTGGGGCTGTTGGACTCTGTCAGCTGTAATCTGTACTTCTCTTGCTTGGTAAATTCTAAATATTTTGCCAAGGGTTAATTCTGGATCTTCCAGTAGTTTCTCAGAGTTTCTTATTCTACACTCCAATCATAATCTGGCCTCTTAGCAGAGACTCAATTAGCCCTTGAAAATCGTGAGAGTGGCTCTTCAGCCTCAGATCTGTCACAAGCTCGTCTATAATTTCACGTTCCCTTTTACCCTATTATTAAAAATGTACCTTTTATATTTATTTTTACACGGAGTACAATGCTCTTCAAATGTCTGTAATACTGTTGCATAGTTAGCCTCCGCCGCTTGAGTTAACTAAAAACTGTTAAACCCATCAAGTGTTTCAGAGCCCACCACTGTCAAAAATAAAGCTACCTTCTGAATGTCTTCCTTTTTACTGGCACTCATCCCTTGCAGGTGCACAGTGAAGAGCTGTTTCAACTTCCTCAAGTTGTCTTGCACATTACCAGAGAATTTCAGCGTAAGTGGAGCTTTTAGCTGCTCTAGTCTTCCACTCGGTCTATTTTCTTAAAGCATTACCCCACAGTTTGGACTAAGAAAATGTCAATAGCAGTGTGCATTGAAGTGCTGCAGTGTAAATCCCCCATCTGGATGTTGCAGGCACAAACGTAAAGCCCCCATGTTCACACTACTACGTTAGTATGAATTTGGGGTTGTGAAGTTCATACCCGCAGCATCCACATGGGGGAGTTGCAGCGCAGCACTTAGCATGTACTGCTATTTGCACCCTCTTAATCTTAACTGGAGGGCAGTGAAGATGTCCCCTTAATTACTCCTGGTACCATGTGATGTTCAGTGATCACTCAGTGCCTAAGGAGCTGCAAGGGATATGCTTTATTCTGTGTCTGGTCTCAAGTAGGTGTGCATAACAAGAGCATTGCAAAGGAAGGTGCTGAATCTCTCAGCGGGTGGGCTGGGACTCGGATTCTGTTTGAGAGATAGGAGTTGAAGCTGTTGGAGCTTGTTGAAGAAAGTGCAAATGCAGTGCTTCAGAGAGGCTACCGGGGAGGTGGGTCTGGAGAAGAGCGGTTGGAAATGTGAAGAGGAGGTTGACTGGGGAGCAGGAAAGTACTGATTGAAGGCTTGGCCAGGAGATGATAGGAGGTTGCTGAAGCAGTGGAGACATGGGTGATAGACTAGGACCCCATACAACATGCAGAGGATGGGGGTGGAAAGAAAATGGGAATATATGTGAGAGGTAGGTGGGGACAGCTCTGTGAATAGTGAGAAGCCAGGAGTCTCTGGTTGTATCTGGCAATGCTGATTTCAGAAGAGAGATGGATTAAGAGTTTGGCCATCTAGTGACTGGGATGTAAATCTGGGAGGGGAGCTGGTAAGGTGGTTAGTGGGGCTCTGGTATATTAGTTATTTATTTAATGTGAAGGAGGGCAGGTTCCAGTCCAGGCATGGAATAACTAACTGGCCCCTTTCAGACACACATTGCTCTGTTTTCTACCAGCAGCATGTGACTAGAACCCAGGCCCCCTCCTTCCCCTCTAACCATGCCAACTACCAAAAATTGTCACTGAGGAATGTGGGTCTCTGATGGAGAAACAGTCACTGCTAGGCTATGTCAATAGTATTCTTGGATGGCTGGGGAGAGTTACATGGATAGTGTTCTCCATCGTTCTGGGGCACGCTGGACTAGAAACAATTACAATAAATATTTTTATTTAAATCATGATTTTAAAAACATTTAAATTGATTTTTTTTTTAAAAATTAAATCAGATTTTGTATTTACTCATTGGTAGTTGTTTACTTATTTTGTATAGTCTTACATTGCTAATGTGGCTGTTTTCTAGTAGGGTGAATTTTCAAAAGTGATCAAGAAGCATAAGTCTAAGTGATTTAAGCACTTAGAGAGGCCAACAATGTAGATAGACAGTTAGTGAAAATTTTCATAGGTGCTGTGATAAATGAAGGTGTGTGGGGAGGAGAGCTCCCTTTTATGAACACCCAGACAGCCAGTTAGCTATAAAGTCCCTCTTGGTGGCTGTTCTCTGCTTGCTTTACCTGTAAAGGGTTAAAAAAGTTCCTCAGGTGAAGAAAAGGGAGTGGTGCCCTAACCAAAAGAGCCAATGGGAAAGCTAGAACTTTTTAAAACGGGAAAATACTTCCCCGTGTCTCTGTTGTTGTTCTCCGGGGAAGAGGGAGCAGTTATGCTATGAGAAGCTTTAAGCCAGGTATGATCATAGATCATCAGATCATACCTTGAACTATTTATTTGGAACAACCAGATGTGTAAGTAGATCAGGAATGTTTAGAAGGATGCGATTAGCTTTATTTCTGTTCATTTCTTATGGCTAGTGGACTCCTCTGTGCTAACCCCAGATGCTTTTGTTTGCTTGTAACCTTTAAGCTGAATCCACAAGAAAGCTATTTTGGGTGCTTAATTTTTGAAATTGCTCTTTTAAAATCTAGCAAAAGCCTAAGCTCCAGATGTCTTTTCTTTCTTTTTTGTTTTTAATAAAATTTACCTTTTTTAATACCAGGATTGGATTTTTTGGTGTCCTAAGAGGTTTGTGCATATGTTGTTTAATTAGCTGGGGACAACAGCTAATTTCCTTTGTTTTCTTTCTCAGCTATTCCCCAGAGGTGGGGTGAAAGGGCTTGAGGGTACCCCACAGGAAGGAATTCCCAAGTGTGCCTTCCTGGGTTCCAAAGGGTTTTCATTTGGGTGGTGGCAGCATCTACCCATCCAAGGTCAGAGAGAAGCTGTAACCTTGGGAATTTAATACAAGCCTGGAGTGGCCAGTATTAATTTTTTTGAATCCTTGCTAGCCCTCCCACCTTCCCTGCACTCAGGGAATCAGCCTTTACAGGTGCCTACTTGCCTAACTGCCACAGGACTATGTGCAACCACTCATGTGGGAGTTAGGCACTTAGGTACTTTTGAAAATCCCACTAGATGCTCTCTGCAGTATTAGGCACCTAAATACCTTTAAAATCTGTCCCCAAGTCACATTTGAAAGTGGGATCTCAAATCAGTTAGGCATTTTTGACATTTTACCCATTGTTTCTTTCATTAGTTTCCCAATTGTTAGTAGAATTTCAGATTTTACATACATATTTTCTTCACTAAAATGTTTTCCTGGTGTTTAAAATGTTCATGTATGCTGAAACAGACCAATCCAGGTCCTCATTTACATCCTTAATGCGGGAACCGTCCAACTTGCACATAAAATTGGTAAGCAAATAGCCCGGGCTGTACTTGCAATAAACACACCATCTTCTGAAATAGTGAACTTGTACCAGTTGAGAAAGCTGAAATTCTTCTGTCACAGTTCTCAAAGTGATTTCACGCATGGCCATCTTAGAGGCACCCTACGTTGGTTTCAGACCACTATCAGTCACCTTTCTTGAGGTAGAGTCCCATGATCCTCTCCCTCCAGACCTGGGCTTGAGGTAAAATTGCAGAATCCTGCAATTTATTCTGGTGACCTCAACAGGTCTGATGTTAGTTCAGCATCTTCAGCCCTGTTGTCTCAGGGGCAATGACACAGCCCTGGTTACAGAGACTAGCCAGCTTTCATACAATCAAGTACTATTTATTCAGAAAAAAAGCTCTACAGAAAAAAAATATAATAAAAGAATCCCAACAGTTTATATGCAGGTGTAGCTTGCCAGGTAGTCACCAATCTTTCCACATGGAGACTCTGGTAGGGTTTTTAAAGTACTTCAGGTCCTCTGCAGGGCCTGTCCCTCTTGGACACAGTATCACATCTGTTCTTGGACCAAGGTGAGGACTGTCTCTTTATACAGTTTTCCATTCTTTGTCTGTAAGGCCTCATGAACCAGGTCAATGGTAAATTTCCTCAGAGGGTGAAATTTCCACAACTTGTTACTTGCTTTCTTTCAGTATTAGCCATTTAATTACACTTCCTCTGCCCCCCAGTGATTTTAGTTCCTGTTAGAAGCATTATTTAGTGAACCCACTGAGCCAGGAATACAATTACTAGCCAGCCCATAAAGATGCATATAACATTTATAAAGTTGATACAATAGTCTTTGAATATTCCATATACCCATAGCATCTGTCACATCTCAATCTATACTCTTGGGATAGTGAACATTTCCAAAGCATCACATCTGTCACAGCTTCAGCCAAGTTATACTCTTCCATCAGGGTTTGCAAACAGAAGCCAATGGGACTTGTGCTCCTCTGTCACTAAGGATATGTCTACACAGCTGCTGGGAGCAAGTCTCAAAGCCTGGGTCAATAGACTTGTGTTAGCAAGAGTCATGCTAGCAACCTAAAAATCGCAATTCAGACATTCTGGCTTAGGTTGGTGCTTGGGCTCTGCAATCTAGGGAGGGGTGTGTGCTTCCAGAGCCCAAGCCCCAGCATGAGCCCAAATGTTAAAGCAATATCTACATAGCTATTTTAGCATAGTAGACCAACCCCACTAGCCTAAGTCTGTAAACCTGGGCTTCAAGACTCTTTCCCAGCAGCTGAGTAGACGTACCTTAAGGTGCTATCCCACCCTTCTGTGCCTAAATATGAGCATAGGAGCTTAACTTCAAGTTTCTATTTTAGAATGTTTTTGTGTGTAAGTAAAAATGTTCACAAGAACTTTGTTAATGCATAGAAAGTCTAAACAACTTTTCATTGTTAACATGAAGGCAATTTTACTTTGAAATGACAAAGATTTTAGCCCACTAGGAGAATTTTTTTTAGTAAAAATACAGTTTTAACCCTTTATGCTTTAAACATTTATGCACATGCTTAATTTCAAATACATGAGTAAAGTTATGTAACTGTTTAAAATTCTGAAGGATCAGGCCCTCACTTTCAATATCTTTTGTTTATAGTAGTTTTGTAAAATTCAATCAAGAAATCTTACCTCTAATACTATTAAAATGATAATTTTGTTATAGTTTTTAGTTTAAAGTTGCAATAGTTCAGTTTTTCAAATTGTTTTCCAAAGTCTCAACCTGATTGAATTACATGGGCTTTTTTAAAATCAAGCAATTTGGAATTACTGATTTAAATCAACTTCATTTAAATCACTCCCCATTGTTGTGGGTCTTTCAGATGAGACAGGATTACTGTGTGGCATTTTACCATGACAGAAGAGTGATCAGAATGTTGGCAATGAGTAGTTGATAAGGAACTGATTATTTATAACATTAAATGAACAAACAAAATATCATGGCAGAGCTTTTAAAGGCATAACAGTCAGTACATGAAAAATTAGTTTCCATGACAACTGTATTTTAGCTCCTTATAAATCAATAGAATTTCTTGGAATGTGCAATATGGCATAGCTGTGCTGTGAGGAAATGAATCACTCATCATCATTATCATTTGTGTGTATTATAGTACCACCTAGAATCCCCTGACTGGAGTTGAAGGAGACCTTTTGTGCTAGGGGCTTTATACACACGTTATGAAAAGATGGTTCCTGCCCCATAGAGATGACAATCTAAATGATCAACACCACAATGCAATTCTCTGAACAACAGGCCCACTACATGCATTAAGGACTTCCACAAACTTTCTAGGAGACCCCAAGTATACAGAGAATGGCTATATGGGATCAGATATTCAAGTAAATGAATATGTGCAACCTGATACAAACATGCTCTAGATGTATAATTCTGATATCCATGAGGTAAATTACAGAGCCATATTATAACTTGCACTTATCCTGAAGCTTGGATTAACTCGTATACACTTTGACCGCTAATTCGTCACCACGATGTCTATTTTTAACATTCTGCTTCTCTTGTAATTTGTTAATGACCACAAGGAGTTAGGATTAGAGATGGTTGGGACATTTTTCAGCAAAATTTTGTTGTTGGAACCAAATTTTTTCACAGTAACATTGGTTTTGATGAAATTTTCTCAGGTCAAGGATGGGGTTTTGAGAACGAAACCCAACAAGAATAGTCCCGTCCCAGCTTTGCCTGGTTCAGACCAATGACTTACCTCCTATGTCATAGGTAAATGCCCTAGCCAGCAGCTACAAAGTCAGGCTTTTTCTCACTCTCTGGCCTATTATTTACACAAAATGGAACTCCAACAGGCAAGATTCAGATGTAGTGTCTAGCTGGATGGTTAAGGCAGTTGCCTGGAATGTAGGAAACCCAGGTTCAAATCGCTATTCTGAATCTAGCAGACTTGAATGTTGGTCTCCCACATAAGAGCCCCAACCTATGAACTATTCTGGAATGATGCATTTTTTTCCGTATTAGTGTTTCATTTTTCTCAGCAAAATCTTAAAAGAAGTAACCCTGTGTGCTGGAGGCTCTGCAGCAGAGCTAAGGGTGTACTAACTTTCCTCTGCACTTTGTAGTGTCTGTGAGGGAGGTGAGGAAATTGTGCTTGCTTCCTGCATCACTCATTTTCCACTCCCTTCTTACTGCTGGATTCCTGGATCTAAAAGGAGCCCTTTATAAGGGAGAAGGGGAAATGCTGATGCAGAGATGGCTGGTCCTCCACATCTCAACATCAAGAAGAGCACATGCATGCATAGTTTCATAGTTAAGGAACTGGGGCCTAATCCAAAGTCCTTTGAAATCAGTGGAAAGATCCCCATTGCTTCAAATGGGCTTTGACTCAAGTCCTCAGCCCATTAGTGCAGTAGCGGTATTTCAATACATGTTAATATTTTTTCCTGATGTCTTTGTTGTGCAGAATGAATAAAATAAGCAGACTTTTAAAAGTAAAATGGCACTTCAAAGCTCTGGGGAAATCTTGAGACTGGGGGCTGCTGAGGATTTGTATAAGGAGCGGTACAGGAGAAAAATATTAATTACAGGCTTGAAAACAACAGCACCTATTGTAGTGATATGTCTCAGAGGCAGACATGAGCTAAGCTATAGTGATGACTTTCCATAGCTGAATAATTAAAAGCACGCATTATATAGACAGGCTAATTAAATTGTAATGTACATAATTACTTTGGAAATCTAAGCAGTGAAGTATGGTGAAACAGAGCCCACTGGCCCTTCTTTCTCATCTTCTGTTCCTCTAAATCTCTCCTGTATTTTTCTCTAGATATAGCATGCTGCCTGTCATGAATTTTTCAGTGTTTGTTGTGGCCTGTAAAGTTTAGAGTGAGGTTAAAAATTTGGTTGAGTGACTGGAACATTTTAATTATGCATTTACTGGAAGAGGCTTGGACACACACAAATCTTTACCTTGCTCTTAACTAATAAAGAAAAATCTCCCATGTTCCCCCTTCAGATGTCACTGCGATAGGTTTAAAATAAAATAAAAAATAAATAAAATAAAAAATTGCTGTGGGCTGTTGTAATGCCAAAAGCACAGTCATTTAAACTGCATTATCACTTAAATAAAAGGATTAAGACACTAAACTTGTCATTTGTCACTATAAAGTAGCTATGTGCTGACAATTTTATGGGAGTTTCAGGTAGGCCACCCATTAGCTCCTGGATGCAATGGGTACATTATACCAGTATTATATTTTTATACTTCAACCAGTTAAAGCTACTGTTGTTACTTGCTCATTAAAAGCAATGCATGAATATCTAATGCCGAGAATAATGATGAGTGATGCTAAGCAGCTCCATTTTATTTGCATTGGAAATCATGTTTTTTTAAGAAAAGGAAGATAGAAACAGGTGATATGATAAAGTGTCAAGACATGGAAAATCTTAGAGAACTATTATTTTATAATTGGCAACATCTGTCCCTTAAAAAGACTCCTATATATACGCCATATAAAAAGACTCCATATATATATCATTATTTATTTTGGAAGGAGGAAAAAGGGAAGCAAACAATACCAGTCTGGAATCAGCCCCAAGAGAGGGCATCATGTGCTTTAGCTCTCTGATTCTCATTTACAATAGTCAGAGAAATTAATTCAATTTATTGTTTATGGATTTATTTATATTTTAAACAACAATAATAAAAGCATTAGAAGGTCTAAACACCCCGACAGACAATCACTTTTATAAGCTATAACCCAGCAGCATTAGAAAATTCTATATGGACAACACACTAACTCACATTTATGCACTATTACTAGTAGCAGTCATATTAAGAATTATGATCTCCGTGGGCCAGCTACTAGTGAAATATGATCACATTTACTTGATTGGGGGGCGGGGGGCAATAGTACACACTAGCTCAGTGCTTCTCAAACTGCTTCAGCAGAAATCTTCTCAAGTAGAACCTCCTTTCTCATGGTCTGTGTCCTAATTCTGTACATTTCCTGAGGAAATTATATTGCTTAGTTACACTTCAGAGGTGAAAAGAGGGATATTTGTGAGAAGGAGGCTCTCAGAGTATAGGGGCAGAGGGAGGCAGGCCAGAAGCAGTTACTTGGGAAGAACACATGATAGTGAGAGAGAGCAAGAGAGTGCGCCAGGCCAGGCCAGAAGCAGAGAAGTCTGGGTGGTAGGAAGCCAGGACTCCTGGTTCAGTATGATGCTTGAGAGAGGTTGGGAAGCTTGCAAAGCCTGAAGCAGGACAAAAAAGACAATCTGGAGATAAGTTTGAAAAAGAGACAGCGAGGAATTGAGATTCTTGCTGTGGGGATTATGAAACAGAGCCCTGTAAGGGATTAAAAGACTAGGACAGGACTTTGATGGCAAAATAGCCAGATTGTGTTAAGTGGCTTACATTGCAGGTACCCCAGTGCCCAGGAAGGGGGACCCAAAGACTATGTATCTGCAAGTGTTGATTTATCTATTTTGGACTTGGGACTTTGATACCTGAAAAGGGGGAGTGACAGTGTCTGATCTGGTCAAAGGCAAAGTTGCCAGAAGAAGAAGGGGAGACCTAAATGTCCAGAAGGGGTGATTGAAAGGCCAGAAACTTGGCTTAGTCCCACCGGGCACTTGGTGAAACAGAGCCCACTGGCCCTTCTTTCCAGTGAGTTCTCCCTGGATATTATGTTAAGATAGTATCAAAATAAACTTTCTCTAATGCAATAAGTGCAGATGCTTTGTCCCCCACTTCCATATCTCTGCAGTATTTTTTCCTCTTTTACTTTTACTAGTGCTGAATCTCTCCTCACTATCTGCAGCTCCTGTTGCTCTAATCTGTCCAGGTCAGTTGGCAGTTTCCTTCTGTCCTCCTGTGGGCTTGCTACTTTTCCAGACATAGTGGTGTTGGAAAATTAATTTATCAATTTGAATTTACACCAAATCAAAGCTGACACAAAAGACTCGATGACGGACTTTAGATGCTCTGCAGCAGATGAACAGAAGGGAGTTCTTAAAGTCTGACACATGCACAATTTAAACTCTCTTGGTGGCAGTACCTTCCTTTATTTAATGGACCTTCTTTCTTTATGGGATTACTGCAGTTTGGTGAGTCACCAGTGGTCCACAGAGCAAAATATTAGCCAGGACATTACACCATATATCTACTAATTCTGGTAAGACTCATCCTACAACATTCCCATTCCACTGACAAAAATTGGGCCTTAAGTACCATCATAAATTGTTGGTACACAACAGTATGTTCAGATGACTCCTGGCTGTTGTGATGTGATCATTTATTGCACCTTCTTGGATATATTCTGCAAATGGGCAAAAGCTGAATGATTTACAAAGGATTAATAATGTATTTATAAACACATGTTCGTAGTGGCATAACATCCATAAATGTTTAACATATTTTTATAGTGCATTCACAACACATTATAAATGATAAATAGGTGACAATAGATGCCTTTATAAAATATTTATTCTGCACTGTAGTTATTGTTATGCTATAAACTGCTCAGGAAAAGTGCTATTAATAAAAAGTGAATGGCGTTATAAAGGTTATAGTAAGCTATTTATAATGAAATGTGCAATTCTAAAATTAAGTGTTGCAAATGATGACAACAGAATGACATGCTACAATTGTTTAATAAACCATAGTTAGATATAGAACAGCCCCCTGAGATGTTCCATCTTCTCTAGAAAGGAGGCGCATAGTAGGGGTTCTCAACCTGTTTCTTTCTGAGGCCCCCCCGCAACATCTTATAAAAACTCCACAGCCCACTTGTGCCACAACTGTTTTTCTGCACATTAAAGCCAGGACCAGAATTAGGGGGTAGCAAGCAGGGCAACTGCTTGGGGCCTCATGACACAGGGGACCCCCTAAAACTAAGTTGCTCAGGCTGCAGCTTCAGCCCTGGTTCGTGGGACTTGGGGCCCTGGGCTTCAGCCCCATGTGGTGGGATTTCAGCTTTCTACCCTGGGCCTCAGCAAGTCTAATTCTGGCCCTGCTTGGTGGACCCCCTAAAGCGTGCTCCTAGGCCCTCCGGGGGCTCCTAGGCCCCCGGTTGAGAACCATTGGTATATAGAATCCTTATGTCATATTTTCAACATTTGGAGGTTAGTAAAAAGGAACTGCATTCATCACACAATTCCACTACTGAGTCTTCTAAGAGAGACGTAGTAAATCTCAAACCATGATTTAGAAAAATAGATATTCCTGTGAAGTAGTGGTATCTTTGATACCAGTTAAGACACTGACAAGAAAGATTCAAATGTTAGGATTTTCTCCATATAGATTAATTTCCTCCCTTTATCCAAAGATAAAATAAGATTTAAGATTCAACATCATAATTGTGCAATCCTAACTTTCCCCTCTCCCAAACAAGCAATGAAAACATTCTAACATAATTTCATCTCTTAGGTCCTCTTTTCACTTTTCCTTGTTCAATTGCATTAACTGATAGGCTTGTAAGGAACTTCGGATATGGAAGCTAGCAGACTCTGAAGATGAAAAGAAATGGAAATACCAGCCCAAATTAAATTAGGATACAATACCAGCTATTATCACACACATACCTTCCTTTGAAGAAAGGTGAACATAATATTCCCTAAAACAAAGGTCCTTTAATAGATTAACATCAAAAGCGTATAGCCTGGAAATGGTCTATTTGGATTTTAGACTGAGGTTAGCCTATGGAATTTAGGCTGAAAATGGCGTTTATCAGGCTAACTTCAAAAGAACAACATTTGCAACATAGTTATGAATCTGTTTTGATTTTGAGGAGTTTCATAATATGTAATTTTACCTCAACTGTGATTAATTCTGTTCTATATTAAGGTTTATTTTTAAGAGACAAAAGGAGCAAAGCTAGTAGTTAAATAAGGTGATGACTTGATAGTTTCAGAAAATGTATTTCCTCTTTTTACCAGAGTAGGTATAGAAGAGACATTTCTGGGCAGGCTTCCTCAACTGTCCCGCTAATGAGCTCAAAGCCACTCCTGGAGGGCTCACTTTTAAGAGATACTCTGCATGTCCATTCAGCCATTGGCCCCTTTGCTGAGATTGCCAATAAGGCTGGAAAGTATTGCAGAAAACATCAGTGCGCTTGCCAATGTGGATTCTTGTTGCACAGGAGCTGTTCTGTGAGTGCTACATTTAGTCTGGGATTTTCAAAGAGCCTCAGAGAGCTAGGTGCTCAAAATCTCATTAACATGCAGTGGGACCTTGGCACCTAACTCCCAGAGACCTTTGGAAATCCCACCCTGATTTCGTATAGATACCAAACAGCTATTGGACAATAATAACTTGTTTATTACTACCTTGTTAGGATGAACACAAGCTGTGTTCTGGAGATGTGGAAATTCCCCCCTATGTTCCTATATAGGCTCTTTTTTAGGGGGCACTCTTATTTGGATGTCTGCAGAATTATTATTTTTTGCTAAATATGTCTGTGTAAGCTCTCTATTCCTCTGGTAATAGACACTTCTAAATATTGCATATTTTCAAAATTTATTATGCTCCATCTATGACTCTTACTATTACTTCCAGCAGCATTTCTAGATGAAATTAAAAATAAAGGTAAGTGAAACTTAAGTGGCACATGGCCTTCTTGGCTGGGTTTAATTTTACTGCCCTAATCGATTACAAGGTTAAGTACAAATCTTTAGTTGTGCTGAAGGAGTTTTTAAAAATGGTAGAAGCACCTGCTTAAGTAAGTGACTACATGTAATACCATCTTTGATGCTGACGGACCAGACGCCAGCTCATGCCAAGGCCCAAGACATCACTGAACACTGACAAATGCATAGTTGGATACCAGCCTGGCTTCCCTGCGGGTTAGTATAGTTAAAATAGATATTGGTGTTATAAGACTGCGTTTAGACTTTACAACATGCTTGTAGGATGCTGCATGTATTAATCCTACTTATAATATCTGTATCCCATGGTATAAAGTTATATTGAATGTTTGCATTGTAAACATCTGTAATTGTGTAACTCTCCAAACAGGAAAAGAAGCGTTAATTAAGGTAAAGTGCTCGTCCTGTACACAAGGTGGCCCACTGAAGGCAAATGAGGCATTGCATAGCATCAAAGGATGTAGACCTTGTTGATTGCATTCCTTTCTCCCTCTTGGCAGGGAGAATCTGCAGATGAAATCATCAATCATCTTGGAATCTAGGATGAAGGGGATAAAAAATCCTTAGCCAGGAGAAACTTGGCCTCTTTATGCTATCTGAACTCTGTGACATAAGTGAGAGATCCCCATGCTGCTCAGCATGGGCCAGCTCTGCAAGATGTATAGAGCGGCTTATTATAGAAGCTTATATCACCTTTTAAAATCTAAGCCTGTAACTCATTTGTATATGTTGCTTCCTGTTGTAACTTTGAAAATAACTCTCATTTCTTTTTATAGTTAATAAATCTTAAGTTATTTTATTATAGGATTGGCTGCAGGTGATGCCTTTAGTTTGAGATCTGAATACAAATGACTGGGGGTAAATTGACTGGTCCTTTGGGACTGGGAGTAACCTGAATGTTGTGATTTTTGGTGAAAAGTGACCATCTATCACATAGTCCAGCTTGCCTGGGTGGTACGATAGACTGGAATGCCCAATGGGACTATCTGTGACTCTACGGTAAGACTCTAGTAGTGTTTTAGGAGTTCACACTTGTTACTGGGTTGGTGAAAACCAATGAGAGAACATACAACCAGCTAGGTGTTTCTGCCCTGCTTTTTGACAGTCTGCCCTGAGGTTGGCATTTAGTTATGAGTTGTTCCAGACAGAGAGACACCATCCACTGGAAAAGATATGGATAGCACAATTAAATAAAGGAATGTCTTTTTGTATTGGGGTGTCTTGAAGTGGTTGATGGAGGAAAATTTAGCTTAGTGAAAATCTGAAGATTTAGAATATCTGGTCCTGAAACTTGCTCCACTCATCTCCCCACTCCCAGCCTTCCCCCAAAAGGCAGAAGGGAGGGGAGGCTGAATAAGTTCACTGTTTTTATCTCTGTGGAAAACAGTTTTTGTGTCAGGCTGTTTCCTGTCATGCTGCCACATCACACAGAAGATTAGGGGAGAAAATATTTCAGTATGTTTGCTTGCATGCAGGACCCACATGTTGTGCTATGGTAAGTCTTTGAAGTTGAGTGCTTTGGCTTTTTGCACATTGGTATGTAGAAGGAGAATTGACTTTATGCTTTGACATTGTGGTAAATAAATACAATGGACAAAGAGTGCTTGCAGTGGAACACAAATATGATCATCCAGTACAACAGAAAAATGTAGGAATTGAGTAGGAGGAGAACCACTGAGGAACAAATAGGGATTTGAAGCTGTTGCTGTTGGGAAGCTGAAAGTAGTGAGTGCAAATGAATTTTTAGAGGATATTGATAATTCTACTCTTTCTATTTTTCAAAGGAAACAGTTAATATTTGCCATTTTAGAAATGTTAAAAATGCATAAATATTTAGCTGAAACTCAGAATTCCTTGTTACTGACAGTCACAATGAGAGGATTAGAGGGCTACCTGCATTTCTGTCCCCTTTCCGATCTCTGAGTGCAACTCCTCCCTTGACCCCTTATTTGTGCTAGGGAGAAATTTTGCAAGTGTCCCATTCTTAGAGCAAGGCCTGGACTTACAGCACTTTGTGTATCCAGTGTTCTTATCTTGCAGGTCCAATTGAATTTGGGCAGCTGCATTTCTTCCCTTTGGGAATCTGATTGGTCCTGTACAGTGATCAGACAGCCTTCTTTAAACCAAAGTATTATTTATTTTAGCAGAAGGAACAAATCATAAAAGAATTGTATCTTACCTAAAATCTTACCATCCCCTGATAGTAATCTAGGCAGGCTTAATTTCTTCAGATACTGCCAGCAGGTCCTGCCTCTCAGTCTTATTCCCCCTGAAGGTATATCTACCTTGTAGCTGTGAGCAAGCCTCCCAGCTCTGTTAGACAAGCTTGTAACAGTGGGTCTTGAGCTAGCATGAGAAAAATAGCTGTGTGGACATTGTTGCACCAGGTGTCAAGCTAGACATCTGAGCTTGGACCCACCTAAGCACCTAGGTCTGAGCATGGGTGGTTATCTTTGCCAGTGCAGCAAGGCCCACATTTGCTTGAGCCCCCCTACTGAGAATCTGTCTAGATTGTGAGTCTTGCTCTTGGCTGCCTTGTAGACGTACCCAGAATGACTACCACCTCTTTCTTGAGAGAGGATCCCTTTTAATCCTACCTGAATTCTTCTGTTCTCTTATGTTGTGGGCCTTTTCCAGTCCTATACAGGACCAGTTTTGTAGGTTGGCTAGGGAAGAGGCAAAAATCATCAAAGCCTGGCATTGTCCCTTAACAACTCTTAATTGTTTGAGAAGTAGTTATCTTGAGCCTTTACATTATTTACATTGGTGTGCGAGGAGAGTCAAGCCCTTAGACTTTAAGATGAGAATCAGGATTGGTTGCATTTTGCACACAGTCTTTCAAAACTGGCCCAAATAATCAAAAGGTAGAGATAGCACCTTTGAGAAATGCAAATTTAAAATATAAATACAATGCAAAAACAGTGGTAAAGGTAATATTTTAAATATAGCTTCAATTGCTCTAGGCACACATTCAAATATGAATTCAAGCACTGTCCAATTTAATTCAGTTTGGTGATACATAGATAGAATCATAGAACTGGAAGGGACCTCAGGAGGTCATCTAGTCCAGTCCCCTGCACTCAAGGCAGGACTAAGTATTATCTAGACCATCTCTGACAGGTATTTGTCCAACATGCTCTTAAAAATCCCCAACGATGGAGGTTCCACAACCTCCCTAGGTGATTTATTCCAGTGCTTAACCACTCTGACAGTTAGGAAGTTTTTCCTAATGTCTAACCTAAACTGCCCTTTCTGCAATTTAAGCCCATTGCTTCTTGTCCTATCCTCAGAGGTTAAGAAGAACAATTTTCTCCCTCCTTCTTGTAACAACCTTTTATGTACTTGAAAACTGTTATCATGTCTTCTCTTTTCCAGACTAAACAAACCCAATTTTTTTAACCTTCTCTCATAGGTCATGTTTCCTAGGCCTTTAATCATTTTTGTTGCTCTTCTCTGGACTTTCTCCAATTTCTCCACATCTTTCCTAAAATGTGGCGCCCAGAACTGGACACAATACTCCAGTTGAGGCCTAATCAGCGCAGAGTAGAGCAGAAGACTTACTTCTTGTGTCTTGCTTACCATACTCCTGCTAATACATCCCAGAATGATGTCTGCTTTTTTTTGCAACAGTGTTACACTGTTGACTCCTATTTAGCTTATGATCCACTATGGGTACGTCCATACTACCCGCCCGGGTCGGCGGGTAGCGATCGACTTCTCGGAGTTCGATATATTGCGTCTCATCTAGACGTGATATATCGAACTCCGAATGCGCTCCCGTCGACTCCGGAACTCCACCACCGCGAACGGCGGTGGTGGAGTCAACGGGGGAGCTGCGGACTTCGATCCCGCCCCGTCAGGACTGGTAAATAGTTCAAACTAAGGTAGTTCGAGTTCAGCTACGCTATTTGCGTAGCTGAACTTGCGTACCTTAGTTTGAAACCCACCCCCCCAGTGTAGACCAGGCCTATGACTCCAAGATCCCTTTCCACAGTGCTCCTTCCTAGGCAGTCATTTCCCATTTTCTATGTGTGCAACTGATTGTTCCTACCTAGGTGGAGTACTTTGCATTTGTTCTTATTGAATTTCATTCCATTTACTTCAGACCATTTCTCCAGTTTGTCCAAATCAATTTGAAATTAATCCTATCCTTCAAAGCGCTTGCAACCCCTCCCAGCTTGATATCATCCGCAAACATTATAAGTGTGCTCTCTATGCCATTATCTAAATCATTGATGAAGATATTGAACAGAGCCGGACCCAGAACCAATCCCTGCGGGACCCCAATATTATGCCTTTCCAGCATGACTGTAAACCACTGATAACTACTCTCTGGGAATGGTTTTCCAACCAATTATGCACCCACCTTATAGTAGGTCTATCTAGCTTGTATTTCCCTAGTTTGTTTATGAGAAGGTCATGCAAGATAGTATCAAAAGCTTTACTAAGTCAAGATATACCACATCTACTGCTTCCCCCCCCATCCACAAGGCTTGTTACCCTGTCAAAGAAAGCTATCAGGTTGGTTTGACACGATTTGTTCTTGACAAATCCATGCTGACTATTACTTATCGCCTCATTATCTTCTAGGTGTTTGCAAATTGATTTCTTAACTTCTGTACCTGGAAAGATAGTGGAGAAAATAATTAAGTTGACTGGTCTGTAATTCCCTGGGTGGTCCTTATTTCCCTTTTTGTAGATGGGCACTATATTTGCTGCTTTCCAGTCTTCTGCAATGTCTCCCATCTTCCATTACTTTTCAAATAGAATTGCTAAAGGCTCAGATATCTCCTCAGTCAGCTCCTTGAGTATTCTAGGATGCATTTCATCAGGCCCCAGTGATTTGAAGACATCTAAATTGTCTAAATAATTTTTGACTTGTTCTTTCCCTATTTTAGACTCTGATCCTGCCTCATTTTTTACTGGCATTCACTATGTTAGACATCCAATCACCACCAGCCTTCTTGCTGAAAATCAAAACAAAGAAGTCATTAAGCACCTCTGCCATTTCCACATTTTCTGTTATTGTCTTTCCCCCCTCATTGAGTAATGATCTTGGTCTTCCTCTTGCTTCTAATGTATTTGTAGAATGTTTTTCTGTTTCCTTTTATATCCTTAGCTAGTTTGATCTCGTTTTGTGCCTTGGCTTTTCTAATTTTGTCCCTACATACTTGTGTTGTTTGTTTATATTCATCCTATGTAATTTGACGAGTTTCAACTTTTTGTAGGACTCTTTTTTTGAATTTTAGATAATTGAAGATATCCTGGTTAAGCCAGGATGGTCTCTTGCCATACGTCCTATCTTTTCTACGCAGTGGGATAGTTTGCTCTTGTCCCCTTAATAATGTTTCTTTGAAAAAATGCCAACTGTCTTCAATTGTTTTTCCCCTTAGACTTGCTTCTCATGGGATTTTACCTACCAACTCCCTGAGTTTGCTAAAGAGTCTGCCTTCTTGAAATCTATTGTCTTTACCATTTCATGATCACTTTCACCCAAGTTGTCTTTCACTTTCAAATTCTCAACCAGTTCCTCCCTATTTGTTAAATCAATTCTAGAACAGCCTCCCCTCTAGTAGCTTTCTCCACCTTCTGAAATAAAAAATTGTCTCCAATACATTCCAAGAACTTATTGGATAATCTGTTCCCTGCTCTGTTATTTTCCCAACAGTTTTTCTGGGTAGTTGAAGTCCCCTATTTTCCCAACAGTATTTTCTGGGTAGTTGAAGTCCCCTATCACTACCAAGCCCTGTGCTTTGGATGATTTCTGGCACAATAAAATATAATGTTGCCAAAATGCAAAAAAATAGGCAAAACCCCATTGCCTCACATACAGATACAATGTATGGTACTCAGGATGGGAATGCACAGCACATTGGGAATTTTATCTCCTCTGTCCTTTTGTCATTTATTGTACATTTCTGATGTGGTAGCAATGCCTTTCTAGCTAAAATAACATGGTTGGTGAAAGCACACTTTATGGGCCATATCCTTAGCTGATGTAGATCAGTTCTAGCTCCATGGTCTTCAGTGGAACTACACTGACATGCCCCAGCTCAGTGAACTTAATGGGCAGATTGTCTTTTCATTCTGTCACCAAAATGTACAGCAGGAGTGCTCCCAATTCTCTACCTGCCATCTGCCAGTGAAAGTATGAAATTTTTGGAGGTCTTGTTTGGAGTTTTGTTTTCATAGATTTAGAATATATTCCCAACCTGCCTACTATTTTAGCTTGTGGGGATGCTCACACATTATAATAAATTAGAAACACCTACAGCAAAAATTGTCTCATATTGTCAGTAGTCCGCTTAGAACGTGTATATAGCATTGCTTCCTGGACTCCATGGAGTTTATGCTTCTGAATAGAAAAACCTTTAAAAAAATTTCTTTAAATAAATAAAAATAATAAAATATCTATCACGCTGTAGTAAATGTAGGCGAGGAATCCAAATCTGGCCTGCAGGAGTCTGCTTTTCCAAACACCGTGAGCTAAAATCAGATCTTATTAAAATTATACAGACAGACCCTTACCTGGTTGGACAAAATCATATCAATTTTTTTGGATTCCATTTTATTGCCTATTGTTCTACAGTGACCTTCAATAAATACCACTTACTGTCTTATCTCCTCAAACAAAAAGAGGTCTACAAAAAACATGCCTGTCAAATATCTGACAAAACAGATTTATTGTACTACTTAAACCTTGTTGAAGTGGGGTTTTCCCCTCCTATATTATGCCTCAGGGGTTAAACACTCAGGTCTATTATTTTATTTATTTCTTTGCTTCTGAACAATCCCATACATGAAACAAGACAGATTCAAGTTGGAGCTTTTTGGTATGGGGTGTTAAAGTCAGTGCAGAACTTCTCACTGCCAGCAAAATTGATTGACAAATCATCCACCATCACACATTTTTGTGTGTTGACTATTATGAAAAACCCTTTTAATTTGTTCTATAACATTACTTTTGCTGCTGAAGTAGAGCCTGATCCATTGAAGTCACTTCACACAGATCTAGGTCCCAGTCCTGCCATCAGATCCACATAGATGGATATAAGGGGGCTCCTCAATTGTGGAGCCAATGGTAGGACCAGGGTCCCAGCTTTCCGGATTTTCATATGTCATCACCCCCATTAGATTAGCAAAACTAGAAAAAACAAACGCAATCCCATTTCTATGCATGCTTATGTTAATGTAGCAGCTTTGACCTGCCATTATTCATTAATAAATTATCGTGAAATTGCCACAATGCAAGTAAATAAGTAAAAACAGCCTCCCCCTCTGAGATAAAAGTGGATTAATGACATCATCCCTACTTACAAGAACAGACTGCATTTAATAGCTGCCAATGCCAGTCAGTCTCAAGAAACTCTTTCTTTTCCCTCTGAAATTAAATAACTGTTAGGTAATATATGGTAAATATAGAAGAGGTCATTAGTGCAACTGCAGAGCTATTATCATGCCTGCCTTGTAGTCTGCAGTATGCAAAGGTGGCTTTACAATTTGCTACGCCCAAATAAAGTGCTCAGCACTGTGAGGTATAAATGGCTCAACATAGTGGGATTGTAGAGCAGGTGCATAATTATATTTTACTGAGTTCTTGGGGTTCTATCTGGTGATTCTCCCTCAATCAGTGCTTGAAAACTGAGGGACCATATGATCAGTTAGTGTAAATCTGATGTAGCTCCATTGACTAAACCAATTTACACCAGCTGAGGACCTGGCCTATTACGTTTTCTGACAGCTAGCAAAAGCATTCTCACCAA
This sequence comes from Mauremys mutica, assembly GCF_020497125.1. Classification (NCBI taxonomy): domain Eukaryota; kingdom Metazoa; phylum Chordata; order Testudines; family Geoemydidae; genus Mauremys; species Mauremys mutica. The sequence goes on along the minus strand of NC_059079.1, from coordinate 48,100,498 downwards.
ATCTGAAAAGGACAATAATGATAAAGGGAGAAAAGAGAGAAATCCTAAACACACTGTGAGCCGCTGTCCTTGGTCCTGTAGGTTGCATCACCACCTGAGAGGTTACTCTTTTTGGGTTAGGGTTGGTTTTTCCATTCATCCAGGCTTTTGATGCTCTCCTTTGCTGTTTATTATCTTGTCCTGGTGACTTCAGACAATTTGTCGTAGGTGCAGGGGATTCATTTCCTGTTCTAGTTTATTGCTAAAATGTGTATTGAGATGGTTCTCCTGTCCTTTACCGTACTTTAGAGCCACAGAAATTAATGCACTCCACCTGATGTGTAACCTCAAATTGGAGACAGAACGCAACTTGTTAGCCACATTAAATAAGTAACATAAACTTTCTTTACCCATATGGCTACCATGTTTAATATAAAATATATTCTTAGAGACATTGCAAATATATTCTGTCCTCCAAGAGTTAATTGCAACAGGTGGACCTCATTAGGATGCATTTTGTAGTAAATTTCATGTTGTCATTCTTCACATCTTATAAGTCTTTGATGTAGCAGATAGAAAAGCCATGGCGTAAATTGATCTATTTTCTTGTGGCTGTATTTTAGGGAAAGTGCAGTAGAAGTTCATCAAGTAAACCAAACTCTCTCAACCCAACCCCCATTCTCCACATATACAAATGAAATAATTGATAAATAAACATGGACAAAAACACATGTGTCTGGGTAAAGCACAATGGAAAATCAAGGGAACTCAGATATACGCTGACACTGTGTTTGGAGCATGCTTTACTGAAATGTTGTAATGAAGTTGCTTGCTTGCAAATACATTAATTGAATGAATATTCGTGTTTCATGCATATTCGTTAAATGACTCTGCTCCCAATGTTTCAGCAATTGGTATCAGTACGGGCAACACCATTCACTGAGCAAAGGCATCTTGAGCTAAAACTTAATTTGTTTAAACAAATCTTAGTTATAGGGCTGTATGCAATATGTTCAGGTGTACAGGCATGTGAATGGCATTCGATAAATGTACCATGCAGTGTACTTCCATAGGGCAGTCCACACTGTTTATAAACCAGCATGCTTGTAGGCTACATCTGCACTACACACCACTGACAGAGCCTTTCTACACTGCCTCCCTGTAGCCAGAGTCTTTCCTCAATATGAGAGTCTTTTCCTGAAGAAGGGAAAGGCTCCAGCAGCAGGGAGGCAGGGAACACTACACTGCTAAAAATAGCAGTGTAGATGGGGAGGCATGGTTTGGGTGGGTAGAGAGAATGTATGGTATGGACTTGCATATGTGCTCACATCCCTCTTTTGGAAGGAGCTGGGGCAGCACCTGACAGAAGACAATGTTCCAGTGGGAGTCTGCTATTTACCTCCTCTCCTCAGAAGGAAGTTGTTTCTCTGGAGGCTTCTACTTCCCTCAAAGAGGTGAGGAGAAGAACCACTAACACTGGGGAAATATGTGGGGGAAGACATAAACAATGCAATGATTTTGTATACAATATTTTCTGAAATGATTCAGATAGTCTAAGATGGAGCAGAGTGCATCAGGCATTTCAGATTTTTCTTGGAAAGAACACTGGTGGTATGTCTACGCAGCAATTAAACACCGGTGGCTGGCCCATGTCAGCTGACTCAGGCTTGTGTGGCTTGGGCTGTGGAGCTATAAAATTGCAGTATAGACATTTGGGTTTGGGCTGGAACTTGGGGTCTGGGACCGTCCCCTTTCACGGGGTCCCAGAACTTGGGATGACAAGTGGGCCTCAGTCAACTGACATGGGTGAACCGTGGGTGTTTAATTGCTGTGTAGACATACCCTCAGATATCCTCTTAATTTTCTTGCACATCTGTACAGAGTCTCCATACTGGTAAATTTGAAATGTTGGCATTTATTTGTAGAAACTGAGTCAGGGAGCATGAGGGATATACTGCTGCGTGGCTCCACACATGTCCTTCTGTTTGACTGGCTATAAGATTGCTTGGGGATCTGAACTCCTTTCAAATACATTTCCTCTCCTGTCCTCAGATTCCCTCACTTAAAAATCTGGGAATATATGGGCCCAGGAGTTTGGTTCCTGCCTATTGTTAATAAATGCTTTAAATGTGCTATGTGAATATTAAAAGTAACCTGTGTAATTTAGTTGTAACTACTTAGACAGTAATACAAGAGAAGCTATATTATTTTAGATAACTAAGAATATGAATTCTACAGACCTTCTGTGAATGAATCATATTGAATTTTACAGGGAAGCTACCATTTGTTCTGTGATTTTTACGGAAGGGGAAATTACTCAATTTCTGAATTACACATTAGACATATGAATAGATTATTCATAATTTGCTATGTGCTGGTTAGTTATGTAAGTCATGTGATATTGTTTCAGTCATCCAAACGGGGAACAATGTGACTAACACACAATACATATTGCAAGTTTTATAATTAAAAATATTATTTGAAAATAATATTTTATTATTATTATTAATATTAGTATTTTATTATTATTTGTATTATTGCTGTAACATCCAGATAGCCCGATCAGGACAGGACCCAGTTGTGCTAACGGCTGTACAAATACAAAGGAAGACACGATATGTGATCTATCTATCTATCTATCTATCTATCTATCTATCTATCTATCTATCTATCTAGGTAACAGAAACAATGCCATGTGACTTGTACAAGTAACCAACACAAAGCAATTGTGAATTATATATTTGATTATAAAATGTATTATATTTACAATGCAAGTGGTCTACAGACCAATATTTTTTCTGATGAAATTTGTGAGTGACTTTGAATAATGAAAATAATAAAGAAATTTACAAGCAGTTCATGAATAATTAATTCATAATCATAAATGGTAAAAATGGTTGAATACAAATATTCACTACTTATTACTTGTCTATTATTCAGAACAACTTCAGACTTCTCTTTCTTGAAGCCAGTGGAGTTTAAGTGGATATCAAAAATGTCTGGTTTCTTTCTCTTCTAATGTGAACACCAGTAATTAGAACAACAAACATTTTAGGTTTTATTTGCAAGACTGTGATAATACGATAGCTTTGCCTTGCCATCACTCCTCAATAAGGTATAATAAAACCACCCTAATGAATGTTAACAACCATCCTCGCTGGGATAAAGCTGTATTAATAACGTCTTCTGTGTTTATAGAATCAAACACCATTTAATAGATGTTCAGTCTCAAGGCATACTTGTCAGTTGGGTGTGAAGTATTCATTTCAAATGGAACTAGAAAAGATGATTAATAATGCTAAATCTAGTCATTGGTGTAGGAACAGCATCATCATTAGCATAACTTCCTTGCTGGCAGAGCAGAATCATTCCCAGGGTTACAAAGAAGATATACATCTTTTATATGAAGCATGCCTTTTCCTTGGTGAATGTGGCCTAGTGGTTAGAGCAGGGGACTGGGAGTTGGGAGACCTGGTTTCTAGTTCTGACCTTACCACTGGCCAAGGCTTTATCCTTGGTCAAATCACTTTCTCTCTATACCTCAGTTTCTCCCTCTGTAAAATGACAATACCCCTGTATATAAAGTCCACTAAGGTCTTTTGAAAAAAATCTCAGGCCCATGGCCTAACCACAAGGCTACACTGTTCCTTGTGATTTGATACACAATGTAATAACTTTCTATGGTAGTTACTCTATTTTGTATATTACCACTCTGTATGCATACTGTATTTCCTTGGTTTGCATTTATATAACTAATAATGATATGAACTTAATCTGCGCAATTTCAGTGAACTCCTAGATGAATGCAGTTCCTGGCTTTGAAGTATCTGAGTAATAGCAAATGTAAGCTGGTGGAAACATCATCTCTGATTAAAAAAAAACTTTAACAAAAGTGATGTACTTTCTGTGTCTTTCAAACATGTTGCTCTGCTTTCCACCTACTCTACTAAAAACATACAGTTCAATGGAATTACCATCTTCCACTTCACTAAGAAACAGTCAAACTACATTCCTCTCCACTGCCCTTTTGCTCACTGCTCACCATTTAGAAGTGTCCCAGTGCAGTCTGAGTGACAGCAAATCCCATCCTGCCTTGAAGGGCTTTTGTTTGTACTTTCAGGGTTCTAATCAAAGCTAGCACTTCACTTTCTCCACTGATTATTTCACTACTAAACCCATCACACCTGTGTTCTTGTGTTTCAAGTATTTACCTCTATCCATCTCCTAGCACTTAGTAAGTAAGTGTCCATCTCTAACTAGAATGAGCAATTGCATTAATGAACTGTAACATCAGAAGAGGTAGTTCTTTGGATGTAACACAGCTGTAAATGTATTGGTATATGTGATAGACAGAAAATAAACCTGTAAAAAAAAACGGGGGAGGGGAGAGATAGGGAAGATATTTCAGAAAAATTACTAGAGACAAATCCCTATTTAAAACCCAATATCTTTTTCGGAAAGTAGCAATAATGTTTGAGATTAAAACAAAAAATCTCTTACCACTAGAATGATCCTATTCCCATTGCTGGCAGTTGGAGTCTTTCCATTGACTGCAAACGGCGTTGTAGCTTTCCCTTATTTCTCATTGCTACATTATTATAATTTCATTTTATTTTATTAACATCAAATATAATTAAGTTCTGGTATCATGAAGGAAGAGTGACTGCTCTCAGAGGGTACTCTGACAGCTTAGCTGCGTTACTGTCAAGGTGAAATTCTAACTGGAAGAAATATTATAGGTATCACATAACATTATTAAAGATTTCCACTAGACCATATCGGCTATCAGATTTGTGTGTACCTAGAAATGTATACATTTTTGCCACATACCAAAATATCCCATTCAACATGTTTCAAGTCTCAGACAAAAACAAACAAACAAAAACATGAAGTTAAGGTTTAGAGCATGTATCAGTTACTTAATGGTTAAAAACCTTACTAAAATGTTGCAAAAAATGACAAAAAAAATGTTCAAGCCCAGGAAATTCAGTGTTTCCATCAAACTTAAAAGAAACTACAAGATTTTAAATATTGGAAATTCACATTTAAGGGCACCCAAAAATCCTCAACTGAGTCCTGTAAAGACATCAGCCTCCCACCTTCCCTCCTTTGCAACTGGAGTATCAAAAGTGTGCACTACAATAATGTTATATAATTTGTTTCATGTGTACATGTTTCATATATAAGGCATGATGCATTGTTGCACGCTCACCTACTCTCTTCATAAAAGTGCTATAAATGTGATCTAGTGAATAGGGGGTGTTATGTATATGGAGACACGCTAGCTCTCTGTATAACACTTGGATAATTTGTGGACATATAGAACAATTGGATGTGATCCTTGGAGGTACTTAGCACCATCAGCAAACTGTAGGAGGGAAGTGACGGGATGGGTGGTCCCGAGCCCCTGGATAGGTCTAGCAGCAAGACAAGATAAACACTATAGCCAATAGTCAAAGATTACATAATGTCTGTGCCCATGGTTTCAGGTTAACATACAATTAATATGCAGGTGTTTTTCTTTAAACAATGTATAAAGTATATTAGTATAAAATGTATATGTTGAATTCTCATTTGGGGTCCATAGGAATGAGGTAGTCCTTCTGATTGTCCAACAGGTACATACATACCTGGGTGTTAAAACAAAAAGACATTGAAAAGTATATGGCAATAGAAACTGTTTTCCATGTTGCTCATTTGTGCTTCTAAAGGCAGGAACTGGTATCTGTGAAAAGCAGGAGGGAGGATGTCATATCTCATACTGACATGCTTGAATCTCTTCCTTAAACTCAAGGTTGGTGTGTGGGGAGAGCATGGCTACCTCCACTGCCAGAGGAGTGGACATAAACATAATGGACTCCTTTCATTCCTTTGGTCTGTTTGCAGCTTCAGATAAGAGTGCCAATTATTGCTCCCCATCTGGCAACCTTATCTTAGTAAAAAGCAAGGTTGTCTCTTGTTTGTTCTGTTTTTCTTAGCTAATATTGTTCACTGTTTACTGGGCCTCTGGCCTCTTGACCAAACTCTGGACTTTGGACCTGTTAAAGGAGCTGACATAGCCTGTATCAGGTTTTTACATAAACAGCACATGGATTTTGGCCCTTCAGAATCCTCTTTTAATGAGATTTCCTTTCAGCTTACTATGGTGTAGCAGTAGCTGTAACATAATTAAGGTTGTGTTACAGATCTCAGTTTTAACAGGAGTTTTAAATCTTTATTTCGTAAAAATCTAATTGAAATGACGAAAACCAAATACAAAAAACAGAGTAATTATAGCTTAAAAATTACCTTTTGGTGATTATTTTACTATATTTTCTAACATTTCTTTGGATCCCTTTTGCAAGAAATCTAAACACCCTGTGCAATTTTATTAGCCGTATAGAGCTAATGTTCATTGTCACTGTAGGCAGGGTCTGGAAGTAATGGGGTTGCACTACTGCAGGGGAGGATATAACTTGGCCTGCAGAATTTTTGTAAGTGATGATTATGCATGAGATAAAGGAACATAATAGAGACTAAAGATCAAAAGAGGAGAGCCACAAGGTTGTATAATGATACCAGCTTTATTCAACATTTATAAGGAGTGCTTGATGAAATTAATTGAAGAAACAGAAAAAAGGTATTAAGATGAATGGAAAATGGGGGAATAATATTCGCTATGAAGATGAGAGTAATGTTGGCTGATTTAGAAGAAGGCCTGATGAAGTTAGGGGAGATTATATATGAATATGTTAAAGAATATGATCTAAAGTTGAATGTGGACAAGACAAAAACTATGATGGAATGCAAGGATCCTGGGAGAACATGAAAAATTCCAGTGAATGACAGTCATACAGTAAGTGAAAAATCATTGCTACCTAGGAAGCGTTATTACAGCATATGGAAGATCTGGATATTGAAGTTAGCACCAGAAAAGCAAGAGTGAAAGAGACATCCTAAAAAAACAAACATCCAACAAAAACGTAAATCTGAAGACAAAATTCTGACTCCTAAAAACTTACATTAGATCTGTGTTAAATTATGGCTGTGAAACGTGGACATTCAAAGAATCAATAATAAAGAAATTACGACCATTCAAAATATGGTATTATGGAAGAATTCTGAAAAGATCATGGTTAGACTGCACAACCAGTAAAAAAAAAAAAATCATCATTGGAGATGATTGGAACCAGAGGCACCAACTCTGGAGCACCAACATTAAAAAAATAGAGTGAGTGATAAACAGGCTGGCAGATTCTTACGGCACAAGCTACATTGGCTTTCTCAGGTTTTTATATGCAGGCTAGCAATCCCTTAGCCTCGGACCATAACTTGCCCCCTGCTCAGTCTTTATTCCTCAGGTGTTACCAGGTGTTTTTTTGTAGGGAGAGTGAGGTACCATCATAATGTCATTTCCGCCCTTTTATATCTTCTTCCCACTTGCCGGAGCTCTTTTGTTGTGACCTGGGTCAAACAGTTCCCATTGTGTAGTGCTATCTCTGAGAGGTTTCTATTGTACACAGTTCCTGGGCTACTTCTTGTGCTTGTGCGTATTTCCTCAAGAAGCCATTAACATTGTTTGGCCTTTTTACTGTTGTACTTGAAGGCTGCTTGTGGGTGTTTTCAACCTCACAACATGTTTTAATAACACATAAATAACCTAACTTCACATAAGATGGTAGCACATACAATCCAATGAGATATTAATGTAAAGCAGATCAAGACTTTTAGCATGATACCTCACAAGGCATATTTTGTACAAAACACATCCTAATTTCGTGATAGCAGAAGTAAAAATATCACAAGGAGCAGACCACTTTCAGATTTAGAGACGACCCTTAGAATAGCTTTATTTATTTTTTATTTCACCCAACACATCCTTTTCTTTGCCACCCATCCCAGTTTCTTTGTTTGAACAGCCCAATCTACAGTGAAGAGGAATGAAGTAGGACTTTATACCCTTGCAATGTCTCCCAAATGGTTTGGTTTCTTAAAGACATCAGAGTTTCCTTAAAGTAAGAATATATATTATAATGGATTTTGGATGTGAGCCTGGTTTCACAATATCCCTTTCCTTCAGCCTTGTAATCTTCCCCTCCCCTATCCAGTCCTGACACTCAACACACATTTCACATGTCCAAAATGAGGCAGGCATTTTTATTAAAACTGTTAGCAGCAGGGAGGAGAAGGGAATATGTGGCAAATTCTTGAAATCCACAACTTTAGGTAAAGTCAGAGGGAGCAGAGGGTGATTACTACCTAGAAAATCAGACCCTACCTATAAATTTGAAGGGCTCTGAATGATGAATAGAAATTCGGAAGCACCTGTTATGCCATTGTTGTATTTTCTGGATGAGCTTGTGGAAGTGCTGAGCGATGACTAGGCAATTTAACATTCATTTACTGTGCCCTGAAGGGTATCCTTGCTCTGACCTTTTACAGTGCCTTGAATGTGACGTGTATGCACCAGGCTGTCATTTAAAGAGCCTGGGGAGAGGTAAATCAAGCATGGTTTTGAGTCATTGCAAGAAGAAAGGACAATACTGTATAACAAATGTAAATATTAAATAGAAAAGAAGAATGCAAATTCTAAAACAAGGCAAATCTCATAAAGAAGACAAACAGGAGCCAGGGAAGAAAGACAAATATTGAATTGAAAAGATGCGCTACAGAATCAGACAAATCAATTCTGATTACAGTGATATGTCACATGTTGACAGGTGATGAACAAGTTGAAATTTAAATTTCAAGCCTTGTGAGTTGTACTTCTTGCCTCAGGTGTTTTATGGCTAAATGAGTGATATGGGTTGGTCTCTATTTAAATTAAAATTCAAGCTTTTTAAATCATATGTGGGACCCTCTACACCCACCCACCCAGTTATAATTCAGTAATAGCTTAAGTGACAGGGCTCTGACTAGGGAATTTGTCTATCTGTCCCCATGCTATGTTAATATTAAGCATGGTCCCCTTATTAAACAACTGCATTATTGGTTATCAGGACTTATCATGAAATAGAAATTGAGTCATAGCAGTTAGTGGAGAAATGAGTCTGCCAAAAAGATGTTTGGACCCAGGCAGAAGCAGTGAACTGTCCTAACACACGGGCACCAGCATAGCTTTGTCATCACTATCTTAGCACTTCTGTTATAACATGGTAAAATTTGGTGATTGGCTTGCAAAAGGCCAGTCTTTTGGCATAATTGGACAGGGCCGGATTAACTTTTTGTGGGCCCAGCGCCAAACATATTTGTGGGCCCCCTGGGGAATGAAGAGGCCAGGGGGAAGAGCACAGTGGGCAGGGTGGATTTGATTTAAATCATGATTTAAATCACTAGTTAGGAAGAATCGATTTAATCATGGGTTTCTACATAAAAGTCCATTCTTGTTGGTTGTTATAACCTTAAAACATATTCTTCTCAAATCAGAGATAGATTTAGGTTTCATTTTCAGAAGGTACACACTATACATTTTTAAACCTTGATTTATTTTGAAAACTTTTCAGATGAATTTTACAGCTATATCAGAAAATGAATGATTGTTTGGTTATTTCATTTACCAAAGATAATTGAAGCAGATATTTATGAAGTCATTGGGAGGTGAACTCTCTCCAGTTCAAGAGGTTAATCATTAATATTTGGAGGATTTTCTTGCCAGGCTGTATTAGGAGGAGAACATCACCAGACAGACATTTAAATTGTTTTATTTAACTGAAACAATAACGTTTAGTATTCAGGATTTTTTTCTTCAACAGCAAACATAATATTTTAACAACAAAAAAAGAGTCCTTCACTTCTCACATTTATCTCCTGAGGGGGTGCAGGGGTCAGGGCTGGGGAGGTGGGATGGGCTTGTGGGGGTGCTCCCAGCCCCCTGCCCTGAGCAGTTCACAGCAGGGGGCTGGAGGGGGTATGCCCCGATTCCACCCCCTTTCCCAAGGCCCTGCCCCCGCCTTTTCTCCACTTCCTCCTCTCTCTCCTGAAAGTTATTAAATGTTCAACACCAAGGAACAGATGGGGTAGAGGACTGAATTTTCCACTGCCTTCCTCACAAAATATATCACCGCTTTGCCTTTAGTAATTATCCTTTTGAGGGGAAAACCAGGCACTTCTCTCTTTTTGCAAAGTTCTGTGACCTCTTTCAGCTAAAGAAAACTTGTGAGTGCTGGTGATGCAATAGCTCTTTACTGCTCTCCCCGTTATAGCGGTGGGGGTGCAGTGATAAGGCTCCCCCGACCCCCAATGCCTGCACACTTGACAGCAGGGCCGCCCAGAGGGGGGGGCAAGAGGGGCAATTTGCCCCAGGCCCCGAGCCCCACAGGGGTCCCCACGAGAGTTTTTCAGGGCCCCTGGAGCGGGGTCCCTCACTCGCTCCGGGGGGCCCGGAAAACTCTTGCGGGGCCGGGCGCAGGAGCTTCTTCGCTCCCGGTCTTTGCCAGCGGGGGGTCCTTCCGCTCCGGGGCGGAAGGACCCCCCGCTGGCGAATTACCACCGAAGATGGAGCGGGACCCGCCGCCGAAGTTCAGCTCGGTCTTCGGCGGTAATTCGGCGGCGGGGGGCCCTTCCGTTCCGGGACCCGCCGCCGAAGTGCCCCGAAGACCCGCGGCGGGAGCCCCCCGCCACCGAATTACCGCCGAAGACCGGGCTGCACTTCGGCGGCGGGTCCCACTTCGGCGGTAATTCGGCGGTGGGGGGTCCCTGCCGCGGGTCTTTGGGGCACTTCGGTGGCGGGTCCTGGAACGGAAGGGCCCCCCGCTGCCGAAGACCCCAGGCCCCCGGAATCCTCCGGGCGGCCCTGCTTGACAGGACAGCAGCTGTTGTTGGAAGGGACATTTCCTTCACTAGTGTTAAGCCACCCAGGACTTGGAGGGGCAGCGTGGCTGCTACTCTAGCCCAGGCTGGAGCTGGGAGGAAGGACACGGGTGCTGCTGTGCCATGTCCCTCACCCCCGTTAGGAGTTGGAGCAAAGACGGGGCACCAGGGGCAAGGAGTGGGGAAGTGGGAGGGGGGAGCTGAGGGGGAGAGGGGGCCACGGGCCGGGCAGGGGGTGCAGCAGGAGGAGGATGGGGAGGAAGATCTGGGAAAAGGGGGCAGCCTATAAAATAAATCGTTTCCTTCCGGAGAAGCAGCTGCAGCGGGGACTTGCCCTGCCTGGGGTCCAGGCGGCGGTGGCTGCTGCTCCCCCTCGGCAAACAGCTGATCAGCAGCAGGGAGAGAGAGTGAGAGGAGGAGGGGCAAGTACGCAATGTGCTGGGGAAGAGGCGGTGGGGGGAGCTTTGCTGCCGGCTGCCGTGCAACAGCAGGACAGCGCCCCGGGCACAGCAGCACCAAGCTTCGCGGAGAAGAGAGGCCATGCTGGGGCTGCTTTGGAGCATGGGCCCGGTGCTCTGGTGCCAGCGGTGCCATAGTAAATCTGGTATTGTAATTGGACAGTAAAAACCTAGCACAAGTTAACATGAAAAATAAGTATAAAATATGATAGGAAGAACTGTGTACAAAACAATAAACAGAACTTAACGTCTGGCCAAGGAGCGTTTCATTCACTTTAGTGGGATGTGGATCAGGGCCTGAGCTCGCAGTAACACCACCAGATGCACATACCATGGTCAGACGGGTTCCAGTCCAACAATACATATGCACATGTTGTGCACTCAGGCATGTCCTAAAGGGATGCATTTATGGGTCTCAGGGATGTATATTACTTTCCAGAACACAGGGCTTAATCTAAAGTCCATTGAAGTTCAATAGGAGTCTTTCCATTGACTTCATTGGGCTTAAGATCCACGCTCATATTGTACAAAGTGAGTAGGAGTTTCCTATTAGTGGTGATCAGCAGGGACATAATCCACTCTGAAAAGAATAAAGCTGCCAAGAGCACTCTACCTCACTCCCCGTCAATACTGACAAGGCACGTAGAGCGCTCTGACTCTGCAGCTGGAGCACTCCTGGTACTCCACCTCCCTGAGAGGAATAATTTTTGTTGCGCTCTTGTTGGAGCGATGCGGCGCCAGTGTGGACACCTAATGCACTCTGATTGGCCTCCGGAAGTGTCCCACAATGCCTGTTCTAGCCACTCTGGTCATCACTTTTGAACTCTGCTGCTCTGTCCTCAGGTGACCAAGCATCAGACCCGCCCTTTAAATTCCCTGGGAATTTTGAAAATCCCCTTCCTGTTTGCTCAGTGTGGAGTGCTCTCAGTGCATCTTTCCAGGTGGCCATGCCTTCCCGCACCAGGCGATCCCCAGTATGGAGCAATGGTGAGGTGCTGGACCTCATCAATGTTTGAGGGGAGGAAGCTATGCAGTCCCAGATGTGCTCCAGCTTTAGGAATTACGATATCTTTGGGCACATACCAAGGGCCATGATGGACAGTGGCCATGACCAGGATGCAGTGCAGTGTCAGGTTAAAGTGAAGGAGCTGTGGAATGCATACCACAAAGCCTGCAAGGCAAACGGCCGCTCTGGTGCTGCCCCCATGACCTGCAAATTCTACAAAGAGCTGGACGCGATACTTGGGGGCGATCTCACCTCCACTGCAATGACCACCATGGACACTTCCAAGCCCAGCACAGCAAGGGGGGGAGGAGGAGGAAAGCGTGAGCGATGGTGCTGAGGTGGGAAGACACACCCCGGAATCCCTAGATGTATACAGCCAGGAGCTCTTCTCGAGCCAGGAGGAAGGCAGCCGGTGCTTAGGGAAGAACAAACAACAGAGGAGGTTCCTGGTAAGCAGCTTTCTTTTGGGGAAGGAAGCTTTTAGGTATGGCCTCTTTGGGCGAGGAGGGTAAGGGCTGCATGCATGCCTAGATGTGGAATAGTGCATTGATATGGTCTATCACATCACGGTAATCAGCATCGGTGATCTCTTCAAAAGTCTCAGCAGAATGTGGGCAATGCGCTTGCGCAGGTTTATTGGGAGAGCCAGCGTGGGTCTTGTCCCAGTCAGGCTAACATGTCCGCTGTGCTGTGAGGAGCGGGGGGACCACTGCTGCACACAGGCAAGCTGCATATGGGCTAGGACAGAAGCCACATTGTAGGAGAAGACCCTCCCTTGCTTCCCTGGTCACCCTCAGCAGCACAATATCTCCCAGGACGAACTCCTGTGGAGAATGTTGGGACAGTGTTGAGTGTAGGTGCCCCCTGCAGCTGTTGACTCTTTCCAAGGCACAGAAACCCAGAGGACAGTACAACCATGAAACAGTCAGTCCCCATGGACCCTGTGCTTACCATTTCTGGGGCTCTTGTGGGTTATGTGCACTCACTTTGAGACAGGCAAGGTATATTTTTTGTGATTGCCCTCCTTAAGTGCAGGGGAATCATTGCTCTGTCTGGTGTGTACAATGCTGCCTCTGTTAAGTGTTGCATTTTGCCTGTCTAGCTGCAACCTTGAGATCTCAGCCGTCATTCTTATCAGCGGCCGACAGACTGCGAAGACTCTGGAAGAGGCCACATAAAAGCAAAGAAGACGTGCTGCATGAAATCATGCAGCAGTCTGTAAACAAGAATCAAAAGGCACAGAAGTGGAGGGAGAGTGAAAAGAGGATCTGCCAGGAAAACATGACGCACCGGCGGCAAAGCACGGAACGGCTGATTAGCATAATGGAGCACCAAGCGGACTTCATCCAGGTGCTTGTCGCCATGCAGGCGGACCACTACCGCGCTCGCCTCCCCCCCCAGCAGCCCTTGTCCCAAAACTCTTTCCCTTGTGCCTCCGTGCCCTCCAACCCACTTTCCCCAACATCCGGGTTCTTACTGCCCCCAGCTGCCTCCTACACCCGTAGCTTCACCATCCACCCATGAAAACTATGACCCTTATCCACTGCACTCAACCCCCCTCCACATGCCTTATAGCCATCCTGAAGTGCAACACTCAGTGCACAGCACTCCAGACAGGATTCAAGAGTATGAAATCAGGACATACTCAAGCCTATGAGTGAACCGGTCCCCACCCCACCACCTTGCCCTTTTGGTATTTCTGTGTTTGTTTTTTTCAATAAATGAATTTTCTTTTCAATAAATGGAGTTTTTTACTTTGAAAACATACTTTATTAGTGCATAAAGCAAAACATACCTTAGCCCAGAAAAGCAACAAGCACTGCAAGTCAGTGTACCAAATCCAACCACTGCACTTAACTCCCGTGCAGAGCACTAGACATTACTGGTGGCTTTCAGTCTCAAATTGCTCCCTCAAGGCATCCCTAATCCTTGCAGCCCCACACTGGGGCTCTCTAACAGCCTTGTTCTCTGGCTGTGCAAATTCAGCCTCCAGGTGTTGAACCTTCGAGGCCTATGCCTGAGTGAAGCTTTTACGCTTCACAAATATTTTGGAGGGGACAGCACGTGGATATAACCATGGGGATTCTGTCTTCAGCCAAGTCCAGCTTCCCATAAAGAGAGCGCCAGTGGTCCTTCAAATGGTCAAAAGCACATGCCACAGTCATTCGGCACCAGCTCAGCCTGTAGTTGAAACATTCCTGCCTGCTGTCCAGGTGAAAGGTAAGCAGGGTCTCCAAGGATCACAATGGGCATTTTGACTTCCCCTATAGTGATCCTCTGGTCTGGGAAAAAAGTCCCAGCTTGCAGCTTCTTGAACAGGCCAGTGTTCCGAAAGATGCGTGCATCATGCACCCCTCCAGGCCAACCTGCGTTAATGTCAATGAAATGACCACAGTGAGCCACAAGCACCTGGCGAACCATGGAGAAATACCCCTTTCGGTTAATGTACTCGGAGGCTAGGTGGGCTGGTGCCAGAATAGGAATATGCATCCTATCTATCGCCCCTCCGCAGTTAGGGAAACTCATTTGTTCAAAGCCAGCCACAATGTCATGCACGTTACCCAGAGTCACGGTTCTTCTGAGCAGGATGCGATTAATGGCCCTGAAAACTTGCATCAACACAATTCCAACTGTTGACTTTCCCACTCCGAACTGGTTAGCGACCGATCAGTGGCTGTCTAGCATTGCCAGCTTCCAGATTGCAATAGCCACCCGCTTCTCCACCAGCAGGACAGCTCTCAGTCTCGTATCCTTGCGCCACAGGGTGGGGGCAAGCTCAGGACACAGTCCCATGAAAGTGGCTTTTCTCATCCGAAAGTTCTGCAGCCACTGATCATCATCCCAGACTTGCAAGACGATGTGATCCCACCACTCAGTGCTTGTTTCCCGAGCCCAAAAGCGGCGTTCCATGGTGGAGAGCATGTCCGTGAATGAGACAAGCAATTTCGTGTCGTATGCGTTACGTGACTCGATATCATCATAGGACTCCTCACTGTCACTTTGGATCTTAAGCAGTAACTCAACTGCCAAATGAGACATTCTGGCGAGACTCGTCAGCATGTTCCACAGCAGTTTGGGCTCCATTCCCTCTGATGGAAAGAGAAGACAAAGAGCGCTCTTCACAGAAACCATTGAAAGATGGCGCCAAATGTGGACAGAAACACAGGGATTTCTAGGATGCGAAGCGATGCATCACGGGGCGTTGGGACAGGATCCAGAATGCCCTGCACCCTATGCCCCTTCCCACAAGCCACAGCGCCAGAATGAGAAGAGGTGCTCTGTGGGATAGCTGCTCATAATGCACCACTTCAAATGCCACTTCAAGTGCCGGAAATGTGGCCATGCCAGTGCACTTGCAGCTGTCAGTGTGGACAGACTGGAGCACTTTCCCTGGTGCGCTCTCCGAAGGCTGGTTTAACCCAAAGTGCTCTACATCTGCAAGTGTAGCCATGGCCTATGATGGTGGCTACATGATGTGATGAAAAGATGCTGGCAAAAATCCAGAATTTTCTTTATGGACATTATTTTTTTGCATACAGCTTTATTCATATGTAATCCTGTCTTTGCCTATATGCACAGCAAAGCTATTCTTTGCTTTCTTTTCATAAGCTATATATGTACACACTAACAGTGGAGACATCCCTTTGGAGAATCTGTTCTTCATTTCTTTGGGTATATCTACACTGCAGTAAAAGACCTGTGGCTGGCCCAAGTCAGCTGACTTGGGCTCATGGGGCTTGGGCTATGGGGCTATAAATTTGCAGTGTAGACATTTGTACTTAGACTGGAGCCTGGACTTTGAGACCCCATGTTGGGGAACTGTTCTAGAGACAAGGATCCAGCCCAAGCCCAGATGACTACATGAGAATTTATAGCCCCACAGTCTGAGCCCTGCAAGCCTGTGTCAGCTGACATGGGCCAGCTGGAGCTTTGTCCCTGGGTCTTTAATTGTGTACCCTTAGGGTACATCTACACTGCAATATAAGCTCAGGGTTTGAACTCAGTTTCAAGCCTAACCCTTGTCTACACACAAATTGAGCTAATCCAGAGCTCAGATACAGGGTCTCCAGATTCCTGGTGGTGGTGGGTCTGAGCCTGAGTCAAGTTGGGACCCTAGTGCTTTGCAATGTAGATGCAGCCCCACTAGACTCATGCTCTTGGAGTCTGCCAGAAGTATTCCACAGTCCCATGGGCCAACTTTCTTTGTCCTCAAGTTTGGTAGACAGTCAAGTTTTCCATCACTGCACCATGAACAAAGGGCTAGAGTGAACACATTTTTTGAGGGCATTAGGAAGTCTGGGATATGCGTGGTTGGACTCAGGCCAACATAATGCAGTGTAGATGCTGGAACCCCAAGTTGGAACCTAGGCTTGAACAATTACTAATCTGGAGGTACACGTGAATGTAGACACTGAAGTCTTAGATTAACAAACCCAGGGTCTGCTAACTTGAGTTCTACTAACCCTTGGTTTACATTGCAGTATAGACATAGCCTTAAAGGAAATGCAAGTTACACCCTACCACTTTACAGAATCCTGAAAGAAAAGCTGCAGGGTTGGTCAGCATGATGACTGAAGTAGCAGCAATCACATTTCTGTGACTTTTGAAAATCAATTCCATTTAAAGTTGGACACTCCAAAATATTTTAAGAAAAAGACCACTTGCATCTGAGAACGAAAAACAATTATTAAATTAAATTATTTAATTATGAATAAGTATTATTAAATTATTCTGTCAGTCACCTATACATTCTGCACATCTTTAGCTAAATTTATAAAAAGATTTTCCATTCCTAGGTACATTTATGGCCTTGATTCTGCAAATTGCATCACATGGACAGAGCCCCACTCACTTGGAGCAAGGGTTCTGTGTGTAGAGCTCATGGAAGTACTGAGGTCTTTGTTTCCAAATGTGTTTAAATATTTGCAAAATAAGGTCTTGATCCTGCAATTGGGTTCATGGAAATATATTCTTATAGCTTCCTAGAACCCGTTTCAAAACAGTGGCGCTCCACACAGGTGCAGGGGCCATCTATGTGGCTATGATTATAGGATCAGGACCTTAGGTCTTAAGCTCTTGCTGATCTCTTGAAGGAAACAGAAATCTTACCATTTGCTCCAAGGGTAGCCAGAGCAGATATTAAAGCACTTTGTCTGATACTTAAATTCTGCAGAGTGCAAAATGCTATCATTCTGCACTGGTAACATTTTACACCCACTTTGTATGGGTATAAACCAGTAAAAAGGTGGAAGGCAGTGGAGCATTAAGTCCGAAGACAAATCAAATAATAAAATGTTTTAAAGTGTTAATATTACACCTAAAGGCATAAATAGAACATTCTGAAAAAGAAGGAAATAATTTCACTACTTCGGTATTACAGAAGTAAGTAAATCAATATCTGAGGCAATTTCCTCATTATCTTCATCATCAGATGCTCTAATTTTAAGCTCAGCTGCAGAAAAAAACCCTTGGCATTATCAAAATTATTAAAAGGAAAAAAGTCTTTTTATTTCTCATGAGACTTAATGTGGCTAGAAATAAATCGGAAGCAGTAAAACCCAAAGAGAGACATTTGGCATGTAAATGAAGTCATTTTCTTTTTTGTACCTGTGTGGCCTTGGCCACGTCAGGAACAATAGGAACTTTTGCATCTTGATATAAAGTGTTACCTTTGTTCTTCCTCACAACCTTCATCAGTTTCCCCCTAGCAAATGAAGTCAATACAAACAACAGCAGCTTTAAAATTTGTCATTGTTTTCCAGAAAGTAGTGAGGAGTCATATGCAGCTGGCAGAACTAGGCTTCTCTATCCCTGGCTGTGTTAACAGATCTTTCCTCCTTCTCAACTGGTCTATGATAGTTTGGTTTGGGCTGAAGGAGCAACAAAGGAATAAAGGTTCAAAGGCACAAAGGGCACTTAAGCACCTAATTCTCATGGGAGTTAGATGCTTAAGTGTCCTTTGTGCCTTTGAAAATCTCCTCAAGATGATTTTAAGGTTATTCATAGAATGCTGTCAGGTTTTGTTGGTTTTTCTTGCTGTGCTTTTGGGCTATGGCTGATTTCCAGTTCAGGATAGGAAGGAATTTTTCCCATGCTGCAAATTGGCATTTGCAGCAGATTTTATTTCCCCCCATCGATCTTCCCTTTGGCTGTCTGTAGTCGTGACTTACAGGTAGTTCAAATGAGACATGGTTTGATTCTGGTGACTCAATGTGTTTTATTGCAACTGTGGTACTGGGGAATACTGAAGTTGTTGCTTAACAAATCTGAGCAGAAGGCCAGGAGTGAGAGGACTCTGGAATGCCATGAACAGGAGGATGTGGGCGAGTCTTTGAGACTAAGTTCAGATTAGAGGTCCAATTATTGTCCAATTATGTGGATGAGAAAGGGGACTGATGGGTGGGTGGTGAGTTCAGAGTTGCATCTATTTGAGGAGGTGCTATTGTGTGTCCTTGTCTGTTTTGGGGACCATTGTAATGGGGAACAACATTGGACAAGTTTTGATTCCTTGATAACAGGTTACTATTGTTTTTTTTCCCCTGTGTTAGCACAATAAAACTTCAGCCAGTTGGTGTATACAAAGAACTATCTGTGGAGTCTTTATTCACCAACCTTTTGGTGGCCAGCCAATCAATACTTGATTCTAGCCCCACAATAACCTTGAGATTAAACTTGAAAGAAACTCCAAGGGCTCAAGCCAAAACTGAACTGGCTGTAGCTAAAATTTTGTCAATGAGATATACAGCCTTGATTCCTGCAACTGGAGATGGTGAGTCAGCTTGTGACAGAAGTGTGAAGAATTTATGCTTTTCTATGGTGCAAAAATTTTTAACGTTTTTTTTTCAATAGAAGTAATTATCTAAATAGTCCAGAGTAATTAATGATTTTGAATGCCTGAAACTTACAAAGTTTTCTTTCCTGTGAAGCTCCACACATACAAAAAACACAGAGAAAATGAATAGAAAAAGGTCACAAATGTGACTGAAACTAACTCCCTTAAGAAAGAAAAAAGTGTTCATGTTGTTTTTTGACATCTAACTGAAACCAAAGAAATGGACATAGCCCTCTGATGGTGTAAACAGGCACAGCTCCACTGACTGGAAGAGAATTTAGCCCAACGCTGTCACAAATCCTTGTGAAGCAAAGCTGCTGAGTTTTGCACCACTTTGACCAGTATGTCTCTAAACACACACATGCAAAGGCAGATTTCTGAATCAGAAAGATAGCATTAGGAAGCTTGCCTAACATATATTCTCGACATCTTTATCTAAGGGTCATTTTGTCTGTCTTGTTGCTTTGACGCTGTAGTTAAGTCAGAACCAATGCTTTTCCCAGAGGGGAAAAAAGTTTTGCTGCTTTTTCCAGTCCTGGTTTCCTCAATGCTTTGAAGTTCCCCGATTCTGCCTTACAAGACATCCAACGTGAAGATAGGATTTGGAAAGTATCATGATTGGCATGAGTGGGCTTGAACCTGTGCCCTCTTTAAAGCACTGAAGCAGGACTGTCTGAGGTAGACACGGGGGAGGTCTTCATTTAAACAAAAAGAGGCAAATTATTATTTTGGCAGGCAAGAATTAAACGTGGAATTAGGTGGCAGAAGAGTGGAATACCCATGGTAGGCCCCAGGGTTTTGCACCTTCTGTTGATTCCTACCGTCAGCTCATTTTAATTGTTAACAAAAACCTTAGGAAAGAAAAGGAAGCTCTCTGAATAATTCAAAGGAGCTCTCTCACTTTAGTCATGGGTCCCTTTGTTCTTTTATGTATCTACGACCTCACACTAAGCATTTTAGTTTGTCTATAGTTGTGATATAACCATCTTCATGTCTACAGCAGCCAGAGAGCAGAGTGCTGGAAGGAATATTTGTTATTGTGTGTAAGTTTGAGAAGAAAGACAAAAAATCCTCTAGCTTGATTTAATATCACAAAGATCTGTGTGAAGTAAAGGCGTCCTTCTAAAGTTAGCTGGTCATTACCTTGGTCTGGAAGGAGATGAGTCGGAAAGAATAAAAATTAAATAATGTTTTTTTTAAGTCTGAATGGTTTATAAAGGTGCTTTTCTGTTTTATTTTGTTTTTAATTTCCTTGACTTTGAGTCATGTCAGGCTTTTCAAACACTGTCTTTTTGGGGATTCAACCATTGTTCTTGCGGTCATTATTTGCATTACAATGGCGCTAGAGGCCCCAGATGAAATCAGGGACTCATTGTGGCAGACACTGTAAAACACATACTAAGAGAGAGTCCCTGCCCTGTGCAGCTTACAATCTAAAAAGAAAAGACAGATAAAAGGTGGTTAAAAGGGAGTATTGTTATCCCCAGTTTACAGATAGGGATCTGAGGCACAGAGAGATTAAATACATTTGTTCAAAGGGAAATAAGTCTGTGGCACTGCCAGTTGTTAAACCCAGTTGACCTCCTGACTCTCAGTGCAATGCTTTAACCATTAGACTCTCCTTCCTCTTCAGGAATTGCTCTTGCACACTTCTCAGTTGTCCTTCCTGAAGAAGGCCATCTCTCATTTTATAGTCAAATTGACCTCCATCTCACAGTAATCCTTTGTCATCTCACTTCTGTTACTATACATTCACAGCAGAAAAGTTGAACCATGAAATGGAGAGATTATAAGTAGCATTATTTATGCTAATGAAATTAATAACAGTGTAAGGTGGTAGGAAGGTCAGCTGGACAAGCAACAACAGAAAGGAGTCTTGCTGTGTGTGCTTTTCAACAAGGCTTTGTTTCTGAACACTACTGAGCTAAGACTAAGCTATTGTTGTAGGGCATATGTAGAGTTCCTGGTTATGACTGACACCTATGTGGGCTACACATGTATAGAATGTTAGCTGGTTTCAGTTCTAGAGTAAAAGTTGGGATGTGAATGGAGATCTGTGAAATTAAAGTAAGAGCCCTGGAAAACTCTACAAGTAGCTGGTTGTGCCTGTCTTACACTATGGGGAATTAATGTTGCTAGCACCTGGTTATCCTTTTGCTGGTCACTTGGGGGCACAGAGAACCTATGAGAGGTTAAAGAAAAAAATCTACTGGCCAGGGATACAGAATGATGTCAGGATTTATTGTAGATGTTGTGAATTATGCCAAAAAAGGAAAACACCTGCAGGGTCCCAGAAAGTCCCTCTATGCTCCTTGCCTTTGATACAAGAGGCATTTTATAGGGTAGCAATGGACATTGTGAGCCCCATGCCACATCCTACCCAAAGGGGAAAGAAATATATCCTGGTGATAGTGGATTTTGCCACTAGATATCCTGAAGTAGTTGCTCTAACATAGAGGCTGATTTGGTGGAAAAGCCCTTTTCACTATTTTTAGCTAGTGGGTTTCCCTAAAGAGATTTTATCTGATTGTGGGTCAAATTTCAGGTCTCAGATTTTCAGTGAGTTATGGAAGTTGTGGGGGTGAGACAAATGATCTGTGGAAAGGTTCAGTGGAACTCTAAAATCTATGCTGGGAATGTGTGCAAATAAGAGAGTTCAAGACTGGGAAGAAATATTGTCATATTTGCTATCTGCTTAGAGGGAGGTGCTCCAAGAAGTGACCAGGTTCTCCCCCTTTGATCTTCTATATGGGAGGAAAGTGAGAAGACCACTAAGATCTCATGAGAGACCCCTGAAAAGGGGACACTGAGGCAGAGGGAGAGCCAAAAAATGAATATGTACAAATGTTCGGAAAAGAGTTAAAAGACATGATGGGTATTGTTCAAACTAACCTCAAGGATCATCAGTCCAAACAAAAGGCCTGGTATGACCAACATACTTGTAAATGCTCTTTTGAAATAGGGAGCTTGGTGTTATGTTAAGCCATGTGAAAAAATACAAAATGCAAAATTCTTGGGAAGGACCTTTTGAGGTGATGGAAGAGGTGGATGGAAATACATATTGTGTTAAAAAGCCTCAAGGTAATGCTGTCCCACAGCTGGTGCACATAAACAGACTGAAAGCCTATCACAGCAGGGAGCCCATGGTAAACATGATCTGTTGTGTAGAAGGGGAAACAGAGGATCACCACCTCATTGATTTGATGGCTGAATGCCAAACTGACTGATCCCCGGAAAACATCAATATTTGCAATGAGTTATCACCAACTGAAAAGGCAAAGGTGTAGTCTGAGCTGCAAAAACACACAGAAGTGTTTTCTAGCAAGCCAGGGAAGACTCACTTGCTAACTCATAAAATCATTAGTGAAGGACCGCAGCCGTCTCCCAGCAGAGCTGAGTGTGCCACTGGCAAGGCACAAGAGCAAATCTGAACAGAAATAAAAAGCATGCTGGACCTGTGGTTAGTTAAAGAGTCTAACAGCTCCTTGGGATCACCTGTGGTCTTGGTCCCTAAGAAAGACAACTCTGTAAGATTTTGTGTTGATTATAGGAAATCAGTGCTTGATGCTTATCCTATGCCTAGAATTGATGATATGCTTGATATCTTAAGCAATGCTGTTACCTATTAGCTCTGTGCTCTTGGGGACCCAGGGTGCAGTACCCAGCCTGTCTGACTCACAAAAGACCTCCCCCCGAGCCTCCGCTTGATTCAAAGTCAATCAGAAGAAAGACTTACAAAATGCAATGAAAAGGCAGCGGGAGATGCACCTAAACCCCTCCGGACAAGGGTGACAGGGTTAAGGAAACTCCCTTAGCCTCATTTGCATCCAAGAAATGGGACAGAGAGCCATCTCCATTAGAATGGAGAACAGAGATTTCAAGGCAAGAACTGCACTGAACTATGGGAAGCAGGGAAGCACTGCATGATGGGGGATCTCAGTAGTTATTAGACGAATTCTAGTAATAAATCCTTTATTGATATCCAAAATACTGAATCTGCCTAATTGCATTGTGAGTTCCCTCGAAGGAACACCACCCATGGACAGGAATAATCAGTTTCTATTGTCTAGCCTGAACAAAACAACTTTGGTATACTCCCTTGAGCCACCAGTTTACCCAAAACCAGATCTAGTGTTCTTCCTTGAACCATTGTTCTTTCCCTACAAAAAACTCTACCCATGCTCAAGTAAGGGTTCTGATGCCCATGTGACAGATTTATGTTACCAATTTGCCTGGGGGGTTCAGGTGATCAGGCTGAGGCCACAGGATCTTTAGGGGAGGAGATGAAGGAGCACACCAACTGATTAAGTTTAAAGCTTTATTAACCAAATAACAGTGGTGAGTGCTGGGCACGCTCCACATCACTCAGAGGGAGGAAGAAAGCATTAGTGCCCGAGCCCTAACCCACTTTCATACTTACCCACGCACAACCCAAGGCTGGCCAAGCCTGGGTATAATGTAAGAAGAAGGGGAGTGGGAAGGGTAGATGAGAGTTCTGCCCTGTGCACAGGTCGTCTAGGGTCTGCTGTAAATTTCCAACTTGCTTCAGCTCTCGGTAGGGTTTTAAGCCCTGGGTTCTTCCGGGGGCATTTTCATCCAGGGATCTTCGCCCCCAGACCGAACCAGTCTTCCGCAGCTCTCTTAGTTTCCCCAAAACACACCAGTTTCAGGGTTGTGAGACTTGTTTTTCAACTCACTGGCCTTCAGAATCTTACTGAGTGCCACCCCTTCAGTTCTGTCTGGCTCAGTTCTCCTTTCTCACAGCTGGTCACGGTTGAGATCCAGGCTTCTGGCTGTTTGACAGCAGAGAGCTTGTTTGTGTGTGCTGGCCTTGGGCTGCAGTTTCATTCTTTATCCTTGGGCCCAGCTGGATCGTCGAGTTAACCTGTTCCTTTATCCCTTCCTCCCCCTTCAGCCTCTTGTAATCTGCAAAGTAATCTTCCATTCCATGCTCACACCTTCACCCCTTCAACCTTTCCAATGCATATAAAGATGTTAGCAATATACAACGCTGGTGCTTACCCAGGGGACCCCATGGGGGACACCTGTATCCAACATTTGCATCAGTTCCATTGGGACTTCATCTTTTCCTGACTGATTATGCTGAGAGCTCTACCTGTCTCCAGCACTCTGGACCCTCAGCTACCACCACCACCTGGGACCCCTGATCGACTGAAGCTTCACAGAGTAGTGAGAGCCCATCTCTCTCTCTCTCTCTCTCTCTCTTGCTCTCTCTCCCCACCCCAAGTGGGTGTTTTTTGACTTCCCCATTTGCTCTGCAGCAATGCTCCTCATACCTAAGCTAAAGATCCCTGCAGTGCCCAAAAATCCTGTGGGGTTTGCTCATCAAGTGGGTTACTACCAGAACTATTGTAACATGAAAGTGAGGATAGGGATGTGCTGAACCTTGGACATATGAGGGTGGCAGATTGAAAGTGCTGCTTGACCCAGTCTGCTGAGGCGTACTCTATTTGGTGCGGTGCCCAGGGCATGTGAGGGTGACAGCTTGGAAGTGCTGTTCGACCCAGCCTGCTGAGTCCAGGGACATATAAGGGGTCAGCTTGGGAGTGCTGATTAACCCAGTCCTCTCAGATGCACTCCGTTAATATATGTCTGTGTGTGTGTTTGTCTGATTCTGGGGCTTGAAGAACCCAGCCCTGGGGAACCTAGGTCCTGCAGGATAGCTCCATTGGGAGGGAACTTGCAGAAAGGAGAAGTAGAGCAGTACATTGATAGAATTACAGAACACCCCACCTCAGAAGACTAACCCTAATGAGCGTACCCCAAAGTAATGGGCAAATCTGGTAACAACTCTAACCATTTCAGCTCTTTTGACTTAGTTAAGGGTACTGGCAGATTTCCTTTATATGAGGATGCACAGAAAAAAATCTGCTTTTGTTGCTGATATGGGATTATATGAACTCAAAGTGTTATCATTTCAGTTAATTAATGCAGGAACCACTTTTCAGAGGCTGGTCACCAAGTGTTGAAAGGATCACAAGATTTTGTACGTGTCCATGTCGATGATATAACAGTATTTAGCAACACTTGGTCTGAACACAAGAAACACTTGGGAACTGTGTCATCAAAGCTCAAAGAGGCAGGCCTGACTATAGACGCCTCTAAGGGCAAAATTGAAGCAGCCAGAGTTCCTTATTTGGGACACTGGGTAGAAGGGAGGGGGGGGGACAAATATCATGTGATCCCTTAAAAGTTGAAACCATTTTTAATTGGCTGGTGTTGCAAACCAAAGAGCATGTGCAATCTTTCAGAGGGCTAGTAAATTATTATTAACTAATAAACTATTTTTTCTGTAAAAAACAAAACAAAAAAAATAAAAACAAAAACAAAACAAACAAAAAAACCCCAAAGCCTAACAAAGTTATATAGTCAAAGGCATGTCAGAAGGGTCTGACCTGCTGCCTCCAGGTCAACCAGTGGCTAACCCTCCTGCATCTTTCTAAGGGGGCAAGTGTGACTGAATGCACCCCTGTATTCACACCCTACACACCATTGTAATAGTCTTTGTACAAAATATGCCTTGTAATAAATCTAAATAATTTAAAAACTAATAACTCAGTGGACAGTAATATCATGATGAAGTGAAAGCCAAACCACCAGAGGAATGATCATTAGAAGAGATGAGGCTGGTTGAGTGTTCAGAGGGAGGAGATAGAAAATGAAGTTAGATGGAGGATCTGGTATCAAGAAAAGAAGGGAAGTGTGTATGGAGCCATTTAACCTTGTTCCATAGTTGGGCTATGGAGGATTGTGTGATCAGGATCATCTGTGGAGGAGATCTACCATTTAATGGTGGAGTCTACCATTTAATATGTGGTACCCTCCAGACCTTTTCACTGTCATTTACAAAACTTCTGCATTTCATCTCACAAGTGGGGCCTTTTGACTTGTTCTTGACTCTTCCAGAGTAATCATTGGTGCTCAATGTTACCATTGGCAAACTGAGCTCTTACATCTGGAAAAATTGGATTAATGAGAGGAGTGATGGGGACTGCTCTGCATATATTTGTTTTATACACGTTTGATTAAATGCATATTTTAACTCACTCCTTTCAACAAAGGAAGCAGGTTCTATCAAACTTTTCTGGAAGCTTACTAATGAACTGAAGAGCAGATGTATTTGGGGGAATGTCATCAACCCCCTGGGTAGCAATGATTTGACACAGCTTGTCATATGTACTCGATCCTGATTAAAATAAGGCAAATTAACTCGTTTTACCTCTCTTGATGGAGAGCAGATATCTGTGATTCAGTGCTTCTTTCATCACTGACTGCTTCTTGCACTTTTTAGCTCCCAAATAACGTGGCTAACTTCAAAAGTTATTAATATTCAGTAGCAGGACAAGTGGGAACAGCTCCCTTATGTTTACCTGTCCTACAGGAATTTCCTACCCATCACACAGAATTTAATTGAATAACATTGAGGGTCCATTTAAAACATACAAACAAACAGACAGGACAGGTGGGAATTAAAGGCTGCCGGATTGCATGTTTGTAAAGCCGTGGGAGGAACATAAATGATTGGACATAAAGCAATATGAAATCTGTTTATGGTATATAATAAAACAATTTGTGCACACATGCTGATAGCATGTAGATATTACTGTATTCATGAATTGAGACTGACTTTATGAATGGACAGAAAATTATTGCCCACGGTGGACAAAAAACCACAACAGTCCTTGCTGAAATCAATGGCAAATGACTGCACAAATCAGGTGCAGTGCATCTGTGTAAGCATCCAAAGGCAATCTGTGGCTCACCAGGTGAATCCTACTTGACTGACTTATTTAAGTAGGTGCATTGAAGTGAATGGTACTACTATAAAATGGGATAATTTTTTAATTACAGTAATTTTTTACTATTCATTGCATTGCACTAGGAATGTAAAAATGTTTCTATCACAATCACCTACTCTAGATCTAATGGAGCACTCAGGACCTAGGGCAGCCGTGCAAGAAATGAATGTTGTTGGAATTACTTCAAATACATGTTTGGAGAGGAGGATGGATCTTTACTTGTGCTACATAGAAAAGACTATTCTGTCTGTACTGATTGTTAGTACAAGATCTCAAGCAGATGGACATAAACATGACTTGTTAGTGAATAGTAAGGTAATGATACTGCTTAACCTACACTCTGTTAGCCAGGATTCTCATCCAACTAAGATACTATGATAAAGGAGTTTGCTACAGAACATAGACAGACAGATGGGTAGATTGTGTAGATTAAAGTTAATTTGAGACTTTCTGTTGACATAATGTGAGTTGAATAGGCCCCAATGGAGGAAGGAGGAACTGGATTCAAACAAAAACCTATAATCATGAAAACATGCTTGCTGTGATTTTGTTATCTGAGAAGTTAAGGGTTTTGTTTGAGGTCTCTTATTTTTGGAGATGCTACATCTGCATTTCACTTCCTGGATGAAACAAGGCAAGCTCTTGTAGAATTCAGATGCTGAAGAAAAAGTTTAAAGGTTTTGTGACCCTCAACCTGATGGAAACTAAATTGTCTGGTAAACATTTACTAAGTACAATTCTTTCTATAACAACTGATCCCATTCATTTAAAAAGTGGAACTCCAAGAATGACTTCAATGGACTTATTCACAGTAGTAAACATTCAGTAGGAAACATTTGTAGGATCAGTCCAGTAGCAACTCACAGGTGATATAATGAGATACTGTTTCATGCATTTACTTTTATTGTTTGTAGACAATGCTATGTAATGGTGAACTGTCACAAGATGTCCCTAGATTGTAGATGATTTCATATAAATTTGAAAAACCACATTTCCTCTTGAACTATTTGGTTGCCTGAAAAAATAGATATGCATAGCATATATATTTGATCATTAACTTGAATGCTACTAAAATATTTTCTGACTGTGTAAGAGCCAACATGGTAAATATGTTACATTCCACCCTGCTTTGTGTATGTATAGCACCTAGACTTTTGATTTATCTAAGCTTGGCATATTCACTAACTTTTCAGTTCATATTCTGATGGCCTCAGAGTATGGGTTGCCAATCATTGACTAGTCATTTAATGAGGATGTATGTTATGTCATTAATCAGTTATTTTCATTTGTTTTTCAATGTTGTTACTTGCAGCCCCATTTATATTTCATCAAAATACAGCATGTAATAAATAAGAAGATGATAGTTTTACTGAATATAGCTGAAGTAACAATTTCTGTTCCAATATTACTTTCTATTTTGTCTGTAGCTTAAAGTAAATTGTATAATGTCCATCTGTCAGGCTTCAACATATGAACCACTGGTTGTTAGTATGTGAGTCTGCTATAGTTACCTAATGGCTAAATAACTGGACTAGGAGTCAGGAGACCTTGTGTTCTATTCCTAGCTCTGTCAGTGGCCTACTGGATGGCCTTGGGTGTTATATCCTTGGGGCAACCGGTGTAGGAAGCAATCACTTGAGGCCAGAGAGCAGGC
The DNA here is from genome assembly GCF_020497125.1 of Mauremys mutica. NCBI lineage: Eukaryota > Metazoa > Chordata > Testudines > Geoemydidae > Mauremys > Mauremys mutica. The sequence continues at coordinate 48,071,961 of NC_059079.1, read as the reverse complement.
AGCTAACCAAAACCTCCATTTTATTTACAGATATACAGAGAGCTCACTCAGCCGGTTGAAACCGGCTGAGCTAACCCATAATAATCTAACTCAGTTGCCATAGCAACAAAAACCATGACAACCAAATACACAACATATTCCTCCCCCCCTAATAAGAACATCCCCTAAATAAAACACACACTAAACTAGAGAAGGAGGGTAGACTGCCTCCATTCCCGGCTAAACCCTGGGGATTATTTTGCCCCATAACCGTGGGTTCGCCCTAACTAAAGATCCAGCCGATGAGGAGGCCTTCTGTCTCTAGGTGGATTACGGCGAACTTCTGGTGTTATTGCACCCGAAAGCACTAGGGGCTCAGGGTCCGCAGCACGAACAGGTGAGGAGGTGGTATCAGCTCGTGCTGGGCAAAGGGGTATCTCAGCCGCCGGCAGTAATGGAGGAGAACAGTCAGAAACAGGTGACTCGTGATTCGGTCCCTCACCAGAAGAGGTGAAGTCAGACCCCTCAACTGCAGATGGGTCCTGAGGACTGGCATGACCTGGCAACAGCTGATCTACATGTCGCCGCCAGGTAAGATTCTCTGCAGTCCGGACTGTGTAGGAAACAGGTCCTGTTTGAGTGATGACTGTGGCCGGAACCCATTTAGCTCTGGAAGTATAATTCCGAGCCAAAACTGGCTGCCCTGGGCTAAAGGTTCGGTCTTTTGCTCTGGGTGCCCGTCTGATGACTTGATATTGCTGCTGATGTTGCACAATTTGTCGGGGTTCAGAAGGTTTCAGCAGATCAAAGCAAGTGCGCAGCTGTCGTCTCATCATTAGAAAGGCCGGAGATGCGTGGGTCGTAGCATGAGGTGTGTTTCTGTAGGAAAGTAAAAAGGTATCCAGACGCTTTTGAATGGAGTGTTGTCCCCTTGCTGATTTCAAAGCGTTTTTCATTGTCTGCACAAATCTTTCAGCTAATCCGTTGGTGGACGGATGATATGGTGCTGACGTGATGTGGTGTATCCCATTTGCCTTCATAAAATTTTGAAACTCCTGAGAAACGAACTGCGGTCCGTTGTCGCTCACAAGTTGTTCTGGCAGACCAAAACGACTAAAGAGTCCTCGTAGTTTTTGGATAGTACTCTCTGCAGAAGTGGACTGCATTATAGAGACTTCTGGCCATTTAGAATGGGCATCTATTGCCACCAAGAACATGCTTCCTTCAAGGGGGCCAGCAAAGTCAACGTGAATACGTTGCCACGGGTTTTCAGGCCAGTCCCATGGGTGTAGGGGTGCCCACTGGGGTGCATTCCTCACACCCTGACATGACATACAAGCTTTTGCCTTCTCTTCAATAGCGCTGTCCAGTCCAGGCCACCAAAAATAGCTTCGTGCAATTTCCTTCATGCGCACTATTCCACAGTGACCGGAATGTAGCTGTTCTAACATCTGTGATCTCAGTGGTGGTGGAATAATGACACGTGTCCCCCACAACAAACAACCAGATTGGACTGATAACTCCGTCCGCTTGGACATGTAGGGAACAAGGTCGGATGAGACCGGAGAGGTTTGTTGAGATTTTCCATGCATCACCAGGTCCATAACGTGGGACAATACTGGGTCAACGCGAGTTGCCTTCTTTATCTGAGTAGCAGTGATGGGTGTATTCTCTACCTGTTCAAAGTAGAAGATTTCCTTTTGGGCACTATCTTGGTGTTTGACCGGCAAAGGCAACCTTGAGAGGCCATCTGCATTGCCGTGCAGAGTGGATTTCCGATATTTGATTTCATATGTGTGTGCTGAAAGTAACAATGCCCAACGTTGCATACGACTAGCAGCTAATGGGGGAATGCCTGTGTAGGGTCCAAAAATTGATGTCAGAGGTCGATGGTCTGTGAGAAGAGTAAATTTTCGCCCAAACAGGTACTGATGAAACTTCCGAATTCCAAAAACAATTCCTAATGCCTCACGTTCGATTTGGGCGTAGTTAGTTTCTGCTTTGCTTAGAGTGCGTGAAGCAAAAGCAATAGGTCTCTCTTCTCCTGAAGGCATAATACGTGACACGACTGCTCCCACTCCATAAGGGGAGGCATCGCAGGCCAATTGCAGTGGTAAGGATGGATCAAAGTGCGTTAGAACTTCAGAATTTAGCAATGCATCCTTAGCTTTGTTAAACGCAACATCACAGGCTTCAGTCCACTTCCAGGCCTTGTTCTGCCCAAGGAGCTCATGAAGTGGTTTTAGCAGTGTGGCTAACTGTGAGATGAACTTTCCATAATAGTTCAGGAGTCCTAGAAACGAGTGCAGCTGGCTTACATTTCGAGGTGGGGGAGCCTCCACAATAGCTTTAACTTTTGCAGGGACCTTATGAAGACCTGCAGAATCAATGATGTGTCCCAAATATTCAACAGAGGGCTTGAAGAATTCACACTTGTCTTTGCGAACTCGTAGGCCATACTCTTCCAGTCTTTGTAGGGTAGCCTCTAAATTCTTTAAGTGATCCTCTTCATTTCTTCCAGTGACCAGGATATCATCCAGATAGCACTGAACTCCTGACAAGCCACACAAGATCTGGTCCATAGCCCTCTGGAACAGGGCGGGAGCAGATGTTATTCCGAAGGGTAGGTGACAGTATCGATAAAGCCCCTTATGAGTCACAATAGTCAACAGCTCTTGGGACTTTTCATCGACGTGCATCTGTAAATATGCTTGACTCAGATCAATCTTACTGAACTTTTGTCCCCCAGCCAGGCCTGCGAAGAGGTCATCGATGCGGGGAAGCGGGTATTGCTCTGCACACAACACTGGGTTGACAGTGACTTTAAAATCACCGCAAATCTGGAGAGAGCCATCTTTCTTCACGATTGGAACGATAGGAGTGGCCCATGAGCTATGGGTAACTGGTATTAGGACTCCATTGGTGACCAGGCGCTCCAGGTCTGCTTCAACTTTTGGCCTGATGGCATATGGCACAGTTCGGGCTTTCAGATATTTTGGTGGACTGTCAGGTTTAATGTTCAATGTCACAGTGATTCCCTTCATACTTCCCAAATCATCTCCAAAAACAGCAGCATGTTTCCTTAGAATAGGGGTTAGACTGGTTTCTTCTTTAGTCATCCGGTGCACTTCTGCCCAGTTCAGTTGAATCTTCCCAAGCCAAGACCTACCCATTAAGGCTGGGTAGTCACCTCTCACCACAAACAGTGGCAATTTAGCCGCCTGTCCATTGAGCTCCACCTTAACATCAATAGTGCCCAACATGGGCACAGCTTCATCTGTATACATCTTCAGAACAATTTTTGTTCCCTTAAGCGGAAGATGCTGTAGCTTTTCCTTATACACAGTCTCAGGAACCAGCGAGACAGCTGCACCGGTGTCTAGTTCCATGCGTATAGGTTTGCCCTCCAATAAAGGGGTTACCCAGTATTCATGTGAGCCCGCTGCCAAAGACAAAACATGCAGTGGCACTTCCTCTTGTGAGGAGGTGTCACCTTGATCATCCTGGGTCTGCTCTAGGGTATGCAAGGTTCCTCTTTTTGTCGGCCAGAACACAGGCCTCTTTTTCTTTTGTTTACAGGCATACTCAATGTGTCCCTTTTTGCCACAGTGTCGACACACCAGGTCCTTACACCAGCATTCTGATCCCTGGTGACCCAGCTTACCACAGCGGTAACATTCTTGACTCTGCACCGTTTTGTGGGTCAGTTCTTGTGACACTTTTTGCAGCCTAGGGGATGCACTGATGTATTGTGCCTCCCTTATAGCCAGTTCCATGGAGACAGCAATATCAACAGCCTTCTGTAATGTAAGCTGAGCCTCTGTCAGTAGGCGCTTCCGTATAGCTTCACTGCAGAGGCCACACACTAACCTGTCACGCAGGGCATCATTTAACATCTCTTTAAATTCACAGTGTTCTGCTAGCTTTTTTAAAATGGTTACAAATTGTACAACTGTTTCATCTTCCTTTTGGTCTCTTTTGTGGAACCTATATCTTTCAGCAATTACCAGTGGTTTGGGGGAGAAATGAGACCCCAGGATTTCCACAATGTCACTGTAAGATTTAGTCTCAGGCTTAAAAGGGTGCAGTAAGCTGTGTAGCAGAGAGTAGGTTTTAGCCCCTACAACAGTTAAGAATATTGGCACCTTCTTCGCTTCTGTAATGTCATTTGCAATACCAAAAAGCTCAAAACGCTCAGTATACACATGCCACTGCTCTGTATTCTCATCAAAAGGCTCCAGGGGCCTGGTCAGAGTAGCCATGATTTTTAGTTTCACTTTCACAGTCAGTGCAAACAAGCAGCTTTTTTTGTTTGTTTGTTCTTTACCTTAACTTCTACTTCCTTCTGTTACTGGAGCAGCACCGAGTCTCACCCTCGTCGCCAGTGTTATATCCTTGGGGCAACCGGTATAGGAAGCAATCACTTGAGGCCAGAGAGCAGGCAGCTAACCAAAACCTCCATTTTATTTACAGATATACAGAGAGCTCACTCAGCCGGTTGAAACCGGCTGAGCTAACCCATAATAATCTAACTCAGTTGCCATAGCAACAAAAACCATGACAACCAAATACACAACATTGGGTAAGTCACTTTCCCTGTTCTGTGCTTCAGTTTCCCCATATGTAAAATAGGGATAGGATTGTGACCTCCTTTGTAAAGGTCTTTGAGATCCACTGATGACAAGTGCTTTATAAGATATCTATATTATTAATTATTCCATTTTTTAAAACAAATGATCTCTTTGGGAAAAGTGTAAACTCAAAAAACCCAGCTTTTGTTGTGTTTGCAACAATTTAAACAATTTTAACTTATAATGTAATTTCTAATTGAAAAAGAGGTAACTGATTTGCTTAAAATACTTGACCTTTTCTAAAACCCACTGTTTGTAAACCAAGGTGGATGAAATGTATTAATTAGGGGGGAAAGATGACTTTTCTGAGTACTGGAGTATAGCAACATTGAATTAAAGCTCTACTATAAGTCTGATCCTGGTAGGCTGAATATTGGTTTAAAGATAGGAGGAATGAGTGGAAGTGCAGTTACTATCTTCTGCTAAAACTGGGAGAGGGCAAAGCCCTGGCTTAGTGGAGCAGAGCTTCCCCAAAGCTGTCCTCTCCTTTCACTGGTGCAGTAAGAAATCCCCTTGCTATTCCCATCAACTTTAGCCAGGGGTAATGAACACTGTTGGTGCCTGGTGGTTGGTGAGGGCTCACATCACCATGAAGAGCTGCTCAGTGTCTTGTAGTGTTAGCTGGATGAGTTCCGCCGAGTAATTATTATCCTTTATTATGAAAGGGTCCTTATTTTGTTTTTTAACAACTAAGTGACACCTATATATAATCTGTTATCCAGTCCGAGCATGATTACTGCTCATTCAGGAAAGCATTTAAGCATATAGTTAATTATAGTCCATATTCAGAAAAAGAACACTTCGGCAGGTGCTTAAGCCGCATTTAAGTTTATGGGACTTAAGCACTTGCTGAAGCGCTTTTCTGAATTAGGCCTCAAAGAACAAAATAAAGCTGTGGCAAACAAAAGAAAAGGACATCACTGGAAAGTGAAATTCATATTTAAAGATGGGGCCATCAGTAAATAAATTTTTTTCCAAACAAATAGATAACTACACATTTTCACCTATTAATTCTTGACTCACTGAGTAGAGCTAGACAGAATTTTTTAGCTGATAACTTTTTCACCAAAAAAAATGCAGATTGAGGTCAACTGAAGTATTTTGCAAATTTGTGTCAAATGCAACAAATTGTCAGAAAAACCCTCAAAATTCCCCCAAATCTGAAATATTTCATTTCAACATTTGTGAAATGGAAGTTTTTGTTTTTAAATTTGAAATAACATTTTATTTAGAAATTTACTTGTTTCATTAATTTTTTTTTAAAAAAAGGGTAAAAAAGTCAAAACCAAAATGAAACATTTTGTTTCAGATTGAACAAAACATTTTATTTTGTTTCGATTTGACCCAAAGTGATTTTTCCCCCAATTTTTTCAGTTTGGCCACTGAAAAATCACACAGTTCTACTCATGCTTATAAGTCATAAGTGTCGATATGCTTCAAATAGCTCTCCCCTAGCATGTATTGTATAAATCTCTCTCTCTAGTAATACAGTCTGAGCCAAGCTAGTCATCCATTCCAAGTCTGTTGGGAAAGCACTATCTTCTGTGAAAGTAGAATGAATTATATTGTAAAAATAAGAATGGATTAAAGAAATGTTGTATGTACCTTTAAGCAGAAATACGAAATGTTGAAATACAGGTGCCAGGAAAAGAAACATTAGGCATAAACAATGGTGCTAATGGCGAAACATTAACAGAAGATGGGTAATAGTTAGTATATGCATGCCTAGCCCAGGTAAACTTATCTGATTCTGCTTCCTTTGTTATCTTGTTAAGTTCTCACCCTTTTATCTGTATAAATAAGATAGTTTGTGTCTTGCATGGTGCTCACATTATCTGGGTGTTATTAGCAGAGCGCTGTGCTAATAAAACAGAGTGGTCTGACAAACTGTGAGTCCTGAGTCTAACTTTGACAATTTGGAGGTTCCACCGAGATGGCAACCGTCTTCACTGGGGCTGTGTGATTCCTGACTGTTTTTGTAGGATGACCGTGGCAGCCGGCACCTGGGCATTTGGCCCGAGCGGTCCTCCACCAGAACGGAAAGGTGCACGACCACAGTGAAGTCTACGCCATTGAACCTGTTGGTTCCCACTCTGTTCTGGTAGGGATCCCGGGATCTGACATCAGGAATCTGGTCAGGTAATTATTTCTGTGTTTTGTCCGGACTGAGGACTGTCCTGTCTCTGTGTCTATCTGTCTTCCTGTGGGGTGTTTGAGTCTGGGTGCCATCTCTGTCCGGGGATCGGCCGACCAAGGGGTTCCTGTCCCTGCGGTCTGAGTGAGTGGAATCTGCACAATTGCAGCCGCACCACACTTTGGGTAAAACCCCTGGTGTGAAAGCAAGGGCAATTGAGGCAGTAGCCTGTGGGCTCCTTTTGTGTGTTGCTCTGACGAACCCGAATTTCCTTCTTGTGCGATTGGTGTGTGAAGTCCTCCTGTATGGGTAACCAGACGTCTAAGCCAGGACAGTTCCCTAAACGAACGCTGGCTCATTTTATATATTTAGGATGGGTCCAGACTCCTGTAAGAAGGGTCCGGACTCCTGTAAATTTCTGGAAAAATGGTCTAGGCTAACTCAAGGGGATCCCAAAACTCAGTGGCCACTGTTAATATCTTGGAACAAAGACCGAGTGGACATCTTAAAGGACAAACTCGGCCAACCTAAAACTAAATTGGCTAAAGAAGAGGTTAATTGTTTCATTCAGTGGTGGGAAGAGGCAAATCGTAGCTAGACAAAATCAAAACTCGCCTCTCTCAAATATTCAAATAATAAGTTAAAAGCTTTATTAAAAGCCTCCTCTCCCACCACCAGACCGAGCGCTCCCCTTTACCCCGTTCTCAAAAACCCACCCCGGATCGATCCAACCCCCTTAATTCTCCTATCTCATTGTAAAAAGGACAAAAAGCCCCTTGTTCTGTTCCCCTTTGTTGTCTGCCTCAAAAACTGATTCTTTAGTGTTCCACTAACAATTCAGCAAGGGGAGGGGCTCCTCAACTAGCCCTCACCCTTCCTGGTCCCTTTCCTTGAACATTTATTTCAAAATTGTGAAGTGACCACAATATCACTCAAACAGTTCATTCAAGAAAAAAAAAAAAAAAGCAGGATCGGGCCCAGAAAAGCAGGCAAGCAACAGATAAAGAAACTGAAAAACAGGTTGGAAGCCCTAAGGGCATAGTGTAAGGAGTAAGAAAAGCAGTAAGTGCAGGCATGAACCCCTGGAACAATACTTAAAATGGTGAAATCTGAGGGGATAAAGGTGTTATTTTGGGAGAAAAACAAGTGATTTAAGGAAAGAGAGTGAAAAGTTAACTCTACAAAGGCTGGAGAGAATTAAGCAGTTAAATTTTGTGAAAATGTGTATGTATCTATTTGTGAAAATATGTAAAGTTCTAAGAATCTAAACCAGCTCATCTGGTTTGTAAAACTCCTGTTTTGTAGGTGTAAGATAAATTAGTTTTGTTTTTGTTTTTAATGCCACTAAAAAAATTGATTTGACTCTTAATTCAAAGTTGCAAAACAGACAGACCTTTTTGCAAGACACAGGTAATTAGTGATGTTTGGCTTTGGGATTTAGCATTTAACCCTTAAGGGGTAACTTGATTCTTTATAAAATTTAAAATGTTTTTTTAAATAAAAACCAAGTCATGGCTGCAATATGGCAGTCAAAATCAGGAGAATAGGGAGAGATTCTGGAGTCTTTTTGTTTGTTTGGTTTTGTTTTGTTTTTTTGGTAACAATAGCAGATAAGAGCTGTAGTGAAAGAAAAAAAAATAATTTTTTAACAGTGCCCCTCTGAAGCAACAGCAGAGGTGAGGTGCACAAAACAAAAAGAAGCAATGTTAAAAACACTGAGCCTTAAAATGGCTCTGTGTAATCAGACTGTCACTTTTGATAAGGGTACATGAAAACTCTGTAAGAAAAAAGAAACAGTTACATCGTATGTAAAAATTCATATGGCTAATGTTTAAAAAAAAAAAAAAGTTGTACTATAGAAGAAATGTGCTTTTTCCCTAGGACATGTGCAGTGTATATTGAAAAAAGGGGTAAAAAAAAAAATACAAATGAAATATGCTACTGAATTAAAATCCTATTAGGGCTCCAAAAAGAGCCGCAATAGACTGTTTTCTTTTTCAGATCTCTGTGTGTTTTGTAAGCAGGAGTTGAAAGTGGAAAGAAATCAAAACTCTGGTGGAAGTTGATTGTGTCCCTTTTAAGACAGAGTCTCTGAGCTCTGCTGATGGCTTTGAATCCAAAAGCCAAGCCTGTGTTGATGCAAATTACCTAACTGATAAAGGAAGGTGAAAACTGCCAGCACAAAATAAATTGCCTAAATAAAAGACATGGTATAACAAGATCCCTTTAAGAGATTTGATGCTAAATGTTATTGTTAATATTAAACATTGAAATAAATTTAATGTTAGTAAGTACCCCTGTAACAAGGTATAGTGTGTATGATTTTTGGAAAAATCCTTGAAGGTAATATGGTAATGATGCTTCTCAGCTATCACCTGTGAATAAACTTAAAACACACACACAGGAAAATATGGGGGTAATTCCTCTGTTTTGCCTGCAATCAGCAAGGGTATTTGTAAAAGAAAGGAATCTTTTAAGCAACAATCAATGCCACCCTGAAAGAGGTAGAAAAATGTTATTTTTGTCTTTCAGAAAATCAGAAAAAGCTAATACCAGCTACAGAACAACCTATTAAAAAAACAAAAGTTTAAAAAAAAACATACTGCAATAGCTATGGAATGTACTAAAATGCAGATATTTAGAACATAAGATGTTTTGGGTAATATCAGAGAATATTAAGGTTTTAATACATCTGTTAAAGCAAAGAAAAAGATAATTGTTTAATACCTATCAATATAACTGGATGCAGTATGACTCCAGTACGGTAACACAAAATTTGTTAAGTGAAGAAATTGTTGTTAAAATTGCACACCACAACAGGCTCTGGAAGCAAAGATATGGAAAGCTAGCCCACTACACAGATTGCGCCTGGGATCCTTCTGGCTACCTCAAACCTCAAGCCAGTGGGCTGGGAGGAAGGAAAACTATTGGACACTAGAGGTTGTACCAAGTGGACTCCTCAAAAGTGGGTATGCTTATCCATGCCTGTTGCTCCAAAGCCCTGTAGTAAAGACATCTCACTAGGATCCTGTATGTGGGATAAAATTAATAATTAGACCAAAGTATTGTATAACGGGCAATGTGTGTGTTAATTCTTGGAAAGAAGTGTTTTAAAAGGATAGAAGTTTTAGCAACCCATCAGTAGACAAATGTACATGTAATGTAAGTACTGTGTTTACCAATAATCACATTTACTATTTGCCACAACCAAAAAGTCTCAGCTTACTGTAAGCACTGATTTAGCTGAGTTCTCTATCAGTCTTGGCATTGAATGGCAAACAGTTACCAATTATCTGTTTAAAAAGGTAACATAGTTCCTAAAAACAAACAAACAAAACACTGTGGGAAACAGAACCATTCATATTATCTGGATGGTCTCCCACAACTACTGGCATACTAATGTTACTACCCCTAATTGTTTTTGGTTTTAAATTGTATGTGTTTAATTGAAATGTTTAAAATATGCTGGTGGATAAAACAAATGTATGCAAAGCTAGAGCCACAGGCCCAAATCACCTCCCAGTATTTTACTACATAATAGTGACACTGGCGATTGATAATCTTAGTGTCAAAAGGGGGATATGTAGAAGCTGGACTTTATAATGTATAATTTGATTTCATCCTGCCAGCCACCCTTTTTGAATAGCAGAAAGAAATGATCCTCTGGAACTGTAAGATTCTGTTTTCCCATATGCATTACAAATTGGGCCCTCTCTAACTCTTTGTTTTAAGATTTAGGTAGTAAGAGACAGGATTCTCTATTGTGTCTATGTTAAGTAAATTAAAGAAACATTGAAGGCCTGGGTCTCAGTGTAAATTGTCTTGGTTATTAATTGTAAAACTTAGCAAGGTTTAATTTGCAATGCCTTTTTGCTCGATATAAAATACTACTGTTTGTATTCTCAATCTGTTTGTGTGAATGAGGAATGAATGCATCAGGAAAAGATAAGGTGTGAAGGCCATTGTTATAGCCAGAGTCAAGGAAAGAAGCAAAAAGACTTAAAGAGTATCAAAGAATCATCAGGCACTGCTTACTACCCAGACGGCTGTTAAACTGTCTGGAATCCGTAGCATTAATACATGCTTTGCCGTGTAAGAATGCACCACCCCCAGCGAACCAATCATCACCTCAGGACCATGCAGAGTCAATTTTGACTCCAGAAGATGACGTAGAGGAACAGCCTGCAATACCTTACAATCTATGTTCTCGTAAGGGTTGCCAGAAGCAGACGACTACCTAAAGCAAGGCCCAAGAAAAAGCAGTAGTGAGCCTAGCGCCTGCTGCCTGGTGGACATAAAACTGTGACTACAGTTCCCTCAGTTGAGGTTGTCAGAACCAGAAGGGCCCTGCCTCCAACATGCACCTCTGGTGGTGCCTGTTCCTCGGCTGTTGGTGTCTGAAGGTCTGGGGAGTCCACAATGACAATTCTTTTATCCAGCAGCAAGTGTGGATAGCTCAGACCCTTAATATTTCTAAATGCTGGGTCTGCAGCCACATCCCAGCCCACTCTCAAACTGATGTTCCTGTCCTGGCTATCCCACTCAATTCCCCAGACCTCACTGGAGGACCTTGTCCGTTTAACACAATATGGAACAGTAATGACACCTGGGAAGAGACTATTGGCAGTTCCTTTAACCCACTTGGGGAGTAATACACCAGGCAAAAAGGCTCCTGAGGTTAAAAGAAGTAGTTAAAATAATGGCAAATAAAACTGAAGAAAGTTTAAGAGCCCCCCTGGCCAAAGAAACAGGGGCGATCCGACAGGTGGTCCTCCAAAACCGTCAGGCATTGTACATAGTGCTGGCGGCCAAAGGAGGGACCTGTGCTCTCATTGGAAAACAATGTTGTGTGTTTATACCTGACGATACCAATGAGGTAATAGATCACGCTAGCCACTTAGAACAAATTGCATATCTTCCCCATGAAGAGCCAAGTTCTTTATGGAAGTGGCTAAGTATTCTCTGGCATAGGAAACTGGTTGTTTCAGGGAGCCCTGACTATCCTGTTTGGAATCCTAATAATTTTTGTATGTTTTCAGTTAGTCTCCTGTTGTACCCAAAATTGTGTAAGGCATGCCACTCAGGTGACTGCCCCAGAACAGAGTGCTAATATGATGATTTTGAATATTGCTGATGAACAAAGAGATAAAGAACGGTTAATATGTGGAACCCAGTAAAATTTTGGTCATGGCGTGAGCTTGACCAAAAGGAGGGATTGTGAAAGTAGAATGAATTATATTGTAAAAATAAGAATGGATTAAAGAAATGTTGTATGTACCTTTAAGCAGAAATACGAAATGTTGAAATACAGGTGCCAGGAAAAGAAACATTAGGCATAAACAATGGTGCTAATGGCGAAACATTAACAGAAGATGGGTAATAGTTAGTATATGCATGCCTAGCCCAGGTAAACTTATCTGATTCTGCTTCCTTTGTTATCTTGTTAAGTTCTCACCCTTTTATCTGTATAAATAAGATAGTTTGTGTCTTGCATGGTGCTCACATTATCTGGGTGTTATTAGCAGAGCGCTGTGCTAATAAAACAGAGTGGTCTGACAAACTGTGAGTCCTGAGTCTAACTTTGACACTTCCCAGAATGTTCAGACTGTACTCTTCACCACATCTAATTCTCATTCGGTTTGCCTTTTTTGGATTAATTCATGATCTTCAGTTTAGAAGTATCATTTAATTATTGAAGTATTAAGTAATTATTTTTAATAAAGATCTGCCAATACAATCTGCTATCAAACAGCACCTTATTTCAAGCAGAATGGGTTGAGGTTCTCATATTAATAGTCTGTGATGTAAATTATGTGATGCATTGGTATGTGGCAGTTATGTGAAAAAAAATAATCCTAAAGTGAAAACAAAAGAAATGAACAGAGGATTGAGGATGGTGATGGTAAAGGAACACACTTGAATAATCTCAAGCAGAGGCTTGAAAGCAGCTGTGCAGACTCCATGTTTGTTTTTCAGGGTGTGGCAGTGGTGTTGGGATACATGCAGTATTGGAATAGAACATTCCAATACAAATGCTTTACCATTCTAGAGATACAGCAGATGTGCTAACAGAGACAATATATTCCTTGATGCACAGTTCCCTGACAAGAGCAATCCTCCAAGGATAAAATAATTCTCCCCAGGACATTTCCTTAGTTGGCTACCCTTATGTGTAATTGGCCAGTGAACTACTCTTTTTGATTGGCTTATACAGCCACACACTTTGATTGGCTTTCCAGTACTGAATGATGTGCAAGTATTCTATTTTAGCTTTATTTACACAACAGTAAAACAAGAAGGCTGACTACTATTGCAGTGTGAAATTCATCTCTCTGCAAATGGCCAGTAGCGGGACTTAAATGGCCTAGCACTGACCCTTTGTAGAGGACTGAATTTCATCCACAGGAAACACTACAGGAAAACTTTGTACAAAGTTGAATGTATATGTTTAAGAGCTCTCTTTTGTGCTTTTGTTGTAAATTACTTATAGATTTGGTTATTTGTTAACAGGGGCTACCATCTAAATTCTGAATAATTGTACAAAGAAACAGAATCATTTTTTGTAGATTCATACAAATCCAGCCCATCTGTATTGTGACTTTGTTTCAGCTTGGTCTGAAATCAGACATATCACTTCTTGTGCTGTATTTGGAATCTGGTAATCCCCTGTTGACCTTCCATGCACATGTTTGTGCATAGCTTGTGGATATTTGTTTTTAAAACCAGAGTCCCCTCTGATATAAAGTGAATTTTAGTCACACTAAGGGGAGTAGTCCCTTTCTTTTGCTATGGCTGCTAATGTAGTCCACACTTGTTTTCTGAATCAGAGATTCAGCATTTTAAATAATTATGTGTAGCATAGTATATTATTTAAGGCCTAATTCTGTTTAAAATGTGCAAAAAGAAAAGAAAAAAGCAATATATGTAATAAATTTGATCTTCAGCTATGAAGATTTATTTGAAAATTATGGAATAAGTTTGGTGTTTAGTAGTTGGTAGACATGCATATTGTACACATCTCTAGGATTATTTCTCTTTCCTCTTATATCCAGGACTTGAAATGATTTTTGAAGACATTCTCTTTCCAGGATTTTCTATGGCCGTGTGAATCTTTGTGGTAGTGGAAATAAACATGTGAGATTTAAGGCCCAGAGCCCAAGTTTTTAGTTTTGAACGATGTCTAAGTTTCTTAGATTCTCAACCCCGCCATGCAAATAAATAAGGGAGCAACATTTCCTTCCTTACTTCGACTGGTATCTAACAGTCCCAGTCAAGCCAGTCCCAGTCCCACTGTTACATATGAACATTGAGATGGGTGACTGTATGAGATTGCACTAGTCTAACCAGAGAGGATGTGGGGAGAGCAATCAGTACACTAAGAATTGCAGTTACCCGACATACTGCTTTTGCTCAAGTATCAGAAGTTATCATAAATGATTGTATGTGTGCGTGTTGTGAACAAATGTATGTGTGTGAAAACTGAACAAATAGGGGCACAGAACCCAGTTATGTTTGTGGTGATGGTAGAATTTGTGGAGACATGCCCAGGAGTAGAGCTGATTAGGAATTTTCCACCCAAATGACTTTTTTGACAGAAAATGCAGTTTCTGCAAAATTGAATTTTTCTGTGGGAAAATTTTGATTTTGCCAAAACTGTTATGTTTCATGATACACAAACAGAAGTTACATGAAAACATAAAATAGTCTTGTTGGAAGCTTGCTCCCGAAAACAGAGAGGCACAACTCACTCCACATTTCTCTAGGCTGTCTGTCTGCAGACAGTCTGTGCTTGCTGTGGGGCCCAGATCACTATATAGCCCCCCAGCTTTCAAGTAGGATTGGGAAACCCCTCTGAAATTTAAAGTGATAGCTTACAAAAATGTATGTTTGTCTGTTGAGAAAACTGAAACTAAATATTTCATTTCAGGTCAGTTCATCCAAAGTGAAATATTTCAGTTTGCTGAACTGACGTGAGTCAGTTCAAGCATTTCTCTTTGGTGGTGCAATGCTGCATGGGAGTTGTAGTTTGTATACTTGATGCCCCCATTTCTTCCTCTGAGCTGGGCTCCTTGGCCAGAGTACACTCTCATGAGGCTACGTCGTTGCCCTTCTGACTCAGTGGTGTGGTGCAAAATGGGAGTCATATTGCTGCTAGTGCCTCACTAGTTCACCAGGAACATTCTCCAAACGGGTTAGACATATTTAAAATCTAAGATAATATTTCCATTCTGTTTCCCCCACAAGGTGTGCATGAACAAAGACATGCTAATGTTGTTAAGATGTCTGCATAGATAACTTTTTCACTCAGGGATGTCAGCTGAAGTTACAAAATATTAAGAGGTGTCAATTGGCATTTGTAACATTTCCTTTTCATCGGCCACCCTTGGTGAAAAGAATCTTTTCATCTTGATTTTATTTTTTTTTCTCAAAAAATCTTCCATATGAAAAAGCAATATAATTTTCAACAAAATACCCTCTGGTAACTTCTGATGATGATGCAGACTGACAATAAAGCATTTTCAATCAAGCATACCGTTTTTGTGCTAACACAAAATAATTCACCAGCATTTTTCCCAGCAAAGTTTCTATTTCGAGTTATTTTTTAGGTATCTTACCCTTTCTCTTCAGGGAAACTGATTAAAGAATAAGACCTCTGCCTTTCCTATTTCCAGTGAAGTCATGTTTTATCGTGTTCCTTTGGGTTGCGTGAGGCACTGCTGTGTCAAAGGTTTTAAGACAATGCTGTGTAAATTAATGCAAGGCTAAGCAGGAGAACTACCTGTGTGCAAATGAAATATAGTGTTCAATAGATTGGGTCTAGACTGAATAAAGCATTAAATTAATCTTCCGTGCTCTCATTTCAGTGTAAAGATAGGAGGGTAAAGTATGATGCATGGATTGTTAGTAACACTGCAGCTAGCTGTTTTGTTTAATTTGAAGGCTTGGTAACTTAAAGTATGACTGGTGCTTTTGGCCCACATCATGGGCCAAATTCAGAAGTGATGTAAGTAGTGGTGTAAAGTTCACCTTCGCAAACTGGTGTAATTTATATACTGATAGTATAGAAAGGCAGGGTTGGAGGTCACATCACTTACCTTACACTCGCCTGTTTTTTTCCCCTTGCTCTACCCCTATTCTTCTTGCCCATTCTGTGGGCTTGAATCTCAGATGCTCCTTTTACAATGTTCCAATGGCATAAAACAGCAGTAATCTTGGTGGAAGCAGCCCCTGGGATATTTGGAAGGGAACTTTCTGGCTGATATTGAGCTGCTTTAAGTGTCCCATGCCAATCTCCCATCTAGCATATGGGGGAAGGCTCCAGTGCACAGTGCAGCAGACACTCTTAGTTGCCCAGACTACCTGGATGTGGTTTCGGGCTTAGGGTTGCTTTAATTTATAGAATCATAGAATTGTAGGAATAGAAGGGAACTCGAGAGAGCATCTAGTCCAGTTCCCTGCACTCATGGCAGGACTAAATATTATCTAGACCATTCCTGACCGGTATTGTCTAACCTGCTTGTTAAAAACTCCAATGCTGGAGATTCCACAACCTCCCAAGGCAATTTATTCCAGTGCTTAACCACTCTGACAGGAAGTTTTCCTAATGTCCAACCTAAACCTCCCTTGCTGCAATTTAAACCCATTGTTTCTTGCCCCATCCTCAGAGGTTAAGAACAATAATTTTCTCCCTCCTCCTTGTAGCAACCTTTTATGTACTTGAAAACTGTTACCATGTCCCCTCTCAGTCTTCTCTTTTCCAGGCTAAACAAACCCAAATTTTTTAATCTTCCCTCATAGGTCATGTTTTCTAGGCCTTTAATCATTTTTGTTGCTCTTATCTGGACTTTCTCCAATTTGTCCACATCTTTCCTGAAATGTGGCACCCAGAACGGGACACAATACTCCAGCTGAGGTCAAATCAGCATGGAATAGAGCGGAAGGCTTACTTCTCATGTCTTGCTTACAATACTCCTGCTAATACATCCCAGAATGATGTTTGCTTTATTTGCAACAGTGTTATACTATTGACTCGTATTTTGCTTCTGATCCACTATGACCCTCAGATCCCTTTCTGCAGTGCTCCTACCTAGGCAGTCATTTCCCATTTTGTATGTGTGCAACTGATTGTTCCTTCCTAAATGGAGTACTTTGCATTTGTCCTTATTGAATTTAATCCTATTTGCTTCAGACCATTTCTTCAGTTTGTCCAGATCATTTTGAATTAATAATCCTGTCTTCCAAACCACTTGCAACCCCTCCCAGCTTGGTATTGTCTGCAAACTTTATAGGTGTACTGCCCTATGCCATTATGTAAATCATTGATGAAGATATTGAACAGAACCAGACCTAGAACTGATCTGTGCAGGACCCCACTCATTAGGCCTTTCCAGCATGACTCTGAACCACTGATAACTACTCTCTGGCAATGGTTTTCCACCAGTTATGCATCCACCTTATAGTAGCTCCATCTAAGTTGCATTTCCCTAGTTTGTTTATGAGAAGATCATGCGAGACAATATCAGAAGCTTTACTAAAGTCAAGATATACCACATCTACTGCTTCCCCTGTATCCACAAGGCTTGTTACCCTGTGTGGCAAGGCACCTTCTTGGTCTCCCCAGCCTCTGCTGCTTTTAGCCCTGGTGAGACAGGCTTGGGTAATCCGGTCCCCCTTGGGAGCCAGGGGAAGTCTGTTCCCTTCCTCTACCAGTCCTTTTTATAATATATATCTCCCTTGTGGGAGAGAATACTGCCTCTCGCTGTCTTGCTGCTCCTGGCAGCAGGGCTCCTTCTCTCTCCCCCCCCCCTTCCCAGGGGAGGGTTTAAAAAGGTCTCAAGCAGCCCTTGGTTGGAACCAGCTGATCCTAATTAACTTCAGGTCGCTCCCTCTCAGCTGATTCTAATTGATATCTTGGCAACCCCCTCTCAGCTGAACCTGATTGACCCGTAGTTACCCCCCAGTTGATAGGGAGGAGGGCCTTTTAACCCTCTGAGACTGGTTTCTACCCCTCCCTTGTAGCTGTCTGTCCTGAGTTTATCACACCTGTCAAAGAAAGCTATCAGGTTGCTTTGACATGATTTGTTCTTGACAAATCCATGCTGACTGTTACTTATCACCTTATTAATCTTCTAGATGTTTGCAAATTGATTATTTTATTATTTACTCCATGATCTTTCTGGGTACAGAAGTTAAGATGACTGGTCTGTAATTCCCTGGGGGTCCTTATTTCCCTTTTTATAGATTCGCACTATTTTTACCCTTTTGCAGTCTTCTGGGATGTCTCCCATCTTCCATGACTTTTCAAAGATAATTGCTAATGGCTCAGATATCTCCTCAGTTAGCTTCTTGGGTATTCTAGGATGCATTTCATCAGGCCCTGGTGACTTGAAGATACCTAACTTGTCTAAGTAATTTTTAACTTGTTCTTTTCCTATTTTAGCTTCTGATCTTGTCCTATTTTCATTGGTATTCACTGTGTTAGATGTCCCATCATCACCAAGCTTCTTGGTCAAAACAGAAACAAAGAAGTCATTAAGCATCTCTGCCATTTCCACATTTTCTGTAATTGTTTTTTCCCCCTTATTGAATAATGGGCCTACCTTGTTCTTGGTCTTCCTCTTGCTTCTAATGTATTTGTAGAATGTTTTCTTATTACCCTTTATGTCTCTAGCTAGTTTGATCTTGTTTTATGCCTTGACCTTTCTAATTTTGTCCCTACATACTTGTGTTATTTGTTTATATTCATCCTTTGTAATTTGACCTAGTTTCCACTTTTTGTAGGACACTCTTTTGAGTTTCAGATCATTGAAGATCTCCTGGGTAAGCCAGGGTGGTCTCTTGCCATACTTCCTATCTTTCCTATGCAGTGGGATAGTTTGCTCTTGTGCCCTTAATAAGGGCTCTTTGAAAAACTGCCAACTGTCTTCATTTTTCCCCCCTTAGATTTGCAGGGTTGTGGTAGACTAAATTTTGCCCCAAGAATATTACTATTGGAAAGGTGGCTTAAAGCCATCTTGGCCCCACCCTCCTTTGTTCCTGTGCCAAGTTCAGGTGCAAAGGGGATCAGAATCATGGCAAGCATATGTCCTTCACTGACTTCCTGACGTAATCTACAGCCTTCCAAGGGGAGCAGTGTGGGGAAAAAGCCTAACTGACTTCAAGACTGAGCTTGATAAGTTTAGGGAGGGGATGGTATGATGAGACTGCTTACAATGGCATGTAGCCAATCTGTGACTGCTAGCAGCAAATATCTGCACTGGCTGGTGATGGGACACTAGATGGGGAGGGTTTTGAGTTACTACAGAGAATTCTTTCTTAGGTGTCTGGCTGTTGGGACTTACAAAAATGAGCAGGGTCCAACTATTTGGGGTTGGGAATGATTTTTTCCCCAGGTCAGATTGGCAGAGCATTTGGTGGGTTTTCACCTTCCTCTGCAGCATGGGGCACAGGACACTTGCAGGTTTAAACTACTATGAATGGTGGATTCTCTGTAACTTGAAGTCTTCAATAACTCATCCAGAGGTTATGGATCTACTATAGGAGTGAGTGGGCAAGGTCCTGTGGCCTGCAATGGTCAGACTAGATGACCATGATGATCCCCTCTGGCCTCTATGAGTCTCTGAGCTCCATTCACCTCTGAATTTGGCTCACTGAACTTGTGGGAAGCAAGCATAAGTAAAACATTGAGGGCCAGATTCTTGGCTCTCAGCATAGCTAGAAATATGCCCTAAAAGGGCAGACAAGGCTTCCTCCTCCCACAGGGGATTCCCTGGGTAGCACAGAGCTAGTGTAGCCAGCTCTACACAATCTTCTTCCCACTCTCATAGTAAGGTAAGAGTGTTGGGGTGGTAAAAGTGTGCTGGAGGTGAGTGGGAATGGGACAGAGTGCTTGGCATTCAGCCTGATACTTACCGTCTGCTGTGGTTCCTGCAGGTCCACTGCAGACACTGTAATTTAGAACAACCTGAAGTCTTCTCTAAATTATGCCAGGGGCCATTTTGGTTCCTAGCCAGCCCAGGTTTGCAGGAAGCAGGCAGCATTAGCTTCTGCAAATGTAAACAAACTTGTTTGTCTGAGCTATTGGTTGAACAAGAAGTAGGACTAAGTGGACTTGTAGGCGCTAAAGTTTTACTTTGTTTTGTTTTTGAGTGCAGTTATGTAACAAAAAACCCCCGACATTTGTAAATTGCACTTTAAAGAGATCACACTACAGAACTTGTATGAGGTGAATTGAAAAATACTATTTCTTTTGTTTATTGGTTTTATAGTGCAAATACTTGTAATAAAAATGATATAAAGTGAGAACTTTACACTTTGTATTCTGTATTGTAATTGAAATAGGTATATTTGAAAATGTAGAAAAACATCAAAAATGTTTAATAAATTTCAATTGGTATTCTATTTTTTAACAGTGCAACTAATTGCAATTCATTTTTTAAATTGTGATTAATTTTTAGAGTTAATCGCATGAGTTAACTGGGATTAATCGACAGCCTGACTAAGTATCTAAAGTAGTGGAATTGTGTATACATCATCTGAGCTGTGTCAGACAGAAATGTACTTCCCTACTTAGTAGTTATGCGTATACTCACAAAAAGGTGTATTTTTAACACATATTGGTTAACATTTTAAAATCCAACTATAGACAATATACTTTAGTTTTAACATATTAGCTGGTTGAGATAAAAACCCCTGGTTAAAAAGTTCACCTTTTCCCCTAGTGAAGCCAAAATCAAAATGTATGACCAAGATTTTTAAAAATGGGAGCCTAAAGTTAGATTCCTAAATAAGTTGACTTTAATGGGAGATGACAGTGCTCATCACTTTTGAAAACTTACTTAGGAGCCAATTTACAGCACTTATTTGAAAAAAAAATCTGGAATGAAATCTTGGCCCTGTTGAAGTCAATGTGAGTTTTGCCATTGGTACAATAAGGCTAGGATTTTCACCCCCTCTATGTCTTTATTGCACTTTCATACAACAAAGAAATATTATTTGTCTTAGTACTTTTTGTCTATTTTTTTTAGCAAATGAAGAATGCTGGATTGAGAGCCCTTGAGTCTGAAGAAATAGAGAAATTCTATGATCCTTAAAACACTATTCTCAGATTCCATTGAGACAGTGCCTGACAATTGTTTGTGACAAAGTGTTTCAAGGCTGGTTGGGAGGGGACACTAAGGCTATGTCTTCACTATCAGAGGGGTAGCCGTGTTAGTCTGGATCTGTAAAAGCAGCAAAGAATCCTGTGGCACCTTATAGACTAACAGACGTTTTGCAACATGAGCTTTCGTGGGTGAATACCCACTTCGTCGGATGCAAGTAGTGGAAATTTCCAGGGGCAGGTATATATATGCAAGGAAGAAGCAAGCTAGAGATAACGAGGTTAGTTCAATCAGGGAGGATGAGGCCCTGTTCTAGGAGTAGAGGTGTGAAAACCAAGGAAGGAGAAACTGGTTCTGTAGTTGGCAAGCCATTCACAGTCTGTTTAATCCTGAGCTGATGGTGTCAAATTTGCAGATGAACTGAAGCTCAGCAGTTTCTCTTTGAAGTCTGGTCCTGAAGTTTTTTTGCTGCAGGATGGCACCTTAAGATCTGCTATTGTGTGGCCAGGGAGGTTGAAGTGTTCTCCTACAGGTTTTTGTATATTGCCATTCCTAATATCTGATTTGTGTCCATTTATCCTTTTCCTTAGAGACTGTCCAGTTTGGCCAATGTACATAGCAGAGGGGCATTGCTGGCATATGATGGCGTATATTACATTGGTGGACGTGCAGGTGAATGAACCAGTGATGGTGTGGCTGATCTGGTTAGGTCCTGTGATGGTGTCGCTGGTGTAGATATGTGGGCAGAGTTGGCATCAAGGTTTGTTGCATGGATTGGTTCCTGAGCTAGAGTTACTATGGTGCGGTGTGCATTTACTGGGGAGACTATGCTTCAGGTTGGCAGGTTGTCTGTGGGCGAGGACTGGCCTGCCACCCAAGGCCTGTGAAAGTGTGGGATCATTGTCCAGGATGGGTTGTAGATCCCTGATGATGCATTGGAGGGGTTTGAGCTGGGGACTGTATGTGATGGCCAGTGGAGTCCTGTTGGTTTCTTTCTTGGTTTTGTTTTGCAGTAGGAGGCTTCTGGGTACACGTCTGGCTGTTGATCTGTTTCCTTATTTCCTCGTGCGGGTACTGTAGTTTTGAGAATGCTTGGTGGAGATTTTGTAGGTGTTGGTCTCTGTGTGAGGGGTTAGAGCAGATGCAGTTGTACCTCAGTGCTTGGCTGTAGACAATGGATCTTGTGGTGTGCCCGGGATGGAACTGGAGGCATGAAGGTAGGCATAGCGGTCGGTAGGTTTTCGGTATAGGGTGGTGTTAATGTGACCATCACTTATTTGCACTGTGGTATCTAGAAAGTGAACCTCCCATGTAGATTGGTCCAGGCTGAGGTTGATGGTGGGGTGGAAGCTGTTGAAATCGTGGTGGAATTTTTCCAGAGTCTCCTTCCCATGGGTCCAGATGATGGAGATGTCATCAATGTAGCGTAGGTAGAGAAGGGGCGTGAGTGGACGGGAGCTGAGGAAGCATTGTTCCAGGTCGGCCACAAAAATATTGGCATATTGTGGGGCCATGCGGGTGCCCATAGTGGTGCCACTGATCTGGAGATATATATTGTCATCAAATTTGAAATAGTTGTGTGTGAGGATAAAGGCACAGAGCTCAGCAACCAGTTGTGCTGTGGCATCATCAGGGATACTGTTCCTGACAGCTTGTATTCCATCTGTGTGTGGGATGTTTGTCTGCTCTAACCCCTCAGACAGAGACCAACACCTACAAAATCTCCACCAAGCATTCTCAAAACTACAGTACCCGCACAAGGAAATAAGGAAACAGATCAACAAAGCCAGACATGTACCCAGAAGCCTCCTACTGCAAGACAAACCCAAGAAAGAAACCAACAGGACTCCACTGGCCATCACATACAGTCCCCAGCTCAAACCCCTCCAACGCATCATCAGGGATCTACAACCCATCCTGGACAATGATCCCACACTTTCACAGGCCTTGGGTGGCAGGCCAGTCCTCGCCCACAGACAACCTGACAACCTGAAGCATATTCTCCCCAGTAACTGCACACCGCACCATAGTAACTAGCTCAGGAACCAATCCATGCAACAAACCTCGATGCCAACTCTGCCCACATATCTACACCAGCAACACCATCACAGACCTAACCAGATCAGCCACACCATCACTGGTTCATTCACCTGCACGTCCACCAATGTAATATATGCCATCATATGCCAGCAATGCCCCTCTGCTATGTACGTCGGCCAAACTGGACAATCTCTAAGGAAAAGGATAAATGGACACAAATCAGGTATTAGGAATGGCAATATACAAAAACCTGTAGGAGAACACTTCAATCTCCCTGGCCACACAATAGCAGATGTTAAGGTGGCCATCCTGCAGCAAAAAAACTTCAGGACCAGACTTCAAAGAGAAACTGCTGAGCTTCAGTTCATCTGCAAATTTGACACCATCAGCTCAGGATTAAACAAAGACTGTGAATGGCTTGCCAACTACAGAACCAGTTTCTCCTCCCTTGGTTTTCACACCTTTACTGCTAGAACAGGGCCTTATCCTCCCTGATTGAACTAACCTCGTTATCTCTAGCTTGCTTCTTCCTTGCATATATATACCTGTCCCTGGAAATTTCCACTACTTGCATCCGACGAAGTGGGTATTCACCCACGAAAGCTCATGTTGCAAAACGTCTGTTAGTCTATAAGGTGCAACAGGATTCTTTGCTGCTATGTCTTCACTGTGTACCTTACAGCAGCATTGCTGTAAGGTCTCATGTGTAGCTGCTTTCTGCCGGCACGAGAGCTCTCCTGCCAGCAAAATAAAGCCACCCCCCAATGAACAGCAGTAGCTTTGTCAGCAGGAGAGCATCTGAGAGCTTTGTCAGCAGGAGAGGTTGGGAGGGGCAGTCAGGGGACAGGCAGCAATTGGATAGGCATGGGAGTCCAGGGGGTTTATCAGGGGACAGGTAGGGGGTGGGGTCCTGGGGGGAAGTTGGGTGGGGTCTCAGGAGGGGGCAGTTGGGGACAAGGAGAAGGGAGGCTTAGATAGGGGCTGGGGTCCCAAGGGGCAGTTAGGGGCAGTTGTCTTGGGAGTGGGTAACAGGGGACAAGGACCAGTGGTGCTTAGATAGGGGGTGGGGGTCCTGGGGGGCAGTTGGGGCAGGGGCCTGGGGAGGGGGGCAATCAGCAGCCAGGGGCTGGGATTCAAAGGGCTCTGAGCTGCTGGCAGCCGCGGGGAGCCCTGAGCCCTTTAAATCCCAGCCGCCGCGGCTGGGATTCAAAGGGCTCTGGGCTCTCTGCCCCTGCGGGCAGCCCAGAGCCCTCCGATTCCCAGCCGCGGCTGAGATTTAAAGGGCTCTGGGCTCCCCACGGTTGCAGGCAGCCCGGAGCCCTCCGATTCCCAGCCGCGGCTGAGATTTAAAGGGCTCTGGGCTCCCTGCTGCTGCCAGCAGCCCAGAGCCCTCTGATTCCTGCCGCGGCTGGGATTTAAAAGGCTCTGGGCTCCCTGCAGCAGCGGGCAGCCCAGAGCCCTCTGATTCCCGGCCGCGGCTGGGATTTAAAGGGGCGAAACCTAGCTCCAAATATTGGTGGAGCAGAGCCCCTGATTTTGAATATTCCTGGGGCTTTAGCTCCACGAGCCCATATAAGTTGGCGCCCATGCACAGCGCTGTCCACACCAGCGGTTTTTGTAGGTAAAACTTTTGTCAGTCAGGGGGGTGTTTGTTTCACACCCCTGACCTTCAAAAATTTTACCAACGAAAGTGCAGTGTAGACTTAGCCTAATCCAAAGGTCACAAACAGCTCTCTTGAAGCAGGAAGATATAGCAGTGTTGGCATTCTTGCTTCAAGTCTCTTCCACCTTGTCTTGCCTCCTCTTTCTGGAGACAGTCCACAGTTACTCAGACATGTGTTCCTCATGCAATTGGGTGCTTTGGTGATGGTTTTCAACTGTCTGTTCAGGACCCAGCAGTTTAAATGCAGGCCAAGAGGAACACATAAGCAAGGAGTCAGAGTGTGAGCTGGCAGATATAGCCCATGGTGAGATGATGCTGGGATGATGCTGGCTATCTTCTGGAGGTGGACGAGAGGAGGACTAGTAGCTGGACACCTATGTGTGAATTATAATGATGAAGCAATAGATTAATGTTCCATTCCTCAATGCATTTCTAAGGATGACTGTAGTTTCCCAAATTTTTTTCTTGTTTTGTACTGTATGTTTCTTGTTTAAATGTATTGATGGTGATAATGAAGCCAGCAGATGTTTGCAGTATGATTATGGGAAAAGGAAAATATAATGAAAGTTTTATCTGGAGCATTTAGGAGAGGGTTCTGTAGTGATACTGGAGGAGCTCTAAATGGAGAATTTGATTCCTGTCATCAAACTCCACACACATAGAAAGGACACTTGTTGCTCCTATGAGCTTCTGCTGCTGTAACTCGGATGAGTAACTCCTTTTGAAGCTTGAAATGAAAAAGACTTTTTAAGCTGGTATTAAATATTTAGGTTGTTAAATGAATGTTTTTTATAGTTTTTCAAGGGAGATGGATGGATGAATACCTAATAACTGCTAAAGGGAAGGTTTCAAATGTAGAGAACCTGCTCTGACTGGTAGCTTTTAGGAAGATATGTAATTCTGTGGGTACTCTTAATCTTCTTAACCCATTAGATACTATGGATACAAAGCTCCTGAGCATGTCAGTCTGAAAAGTGGCAGAATTGTAAAGAAAGGGCTGTAATTTAGCGTGTCTTTTATGTTTCTGAAATGGATTTAAAGAGATACAGCACAAAGTTTTATGAAATACACTATGTATTGCTGTGTAATTGATGCAGTGACTATTGAATGATGCTCAGCCTAACATTGTGTATGTGTGACAATCAAATGCATTCTAATTTTTTGTGCGGGAGGGAAAATAGGAACACAATTCACCTAAACACTTAATAAATTCCTAAATAAACACTTGATGAAGAAAGGGTAAAATCTAGGATCTTGGGGGGTGGAGGAAGGGGGGGAGAGGCACTTCCTAGTACACCATTGAATTATCCTATGAATTTATTAAAATATTTATAACCTGGCCATCATTATGGCATCAGAAGATAAAAGTTAATCTGTGCAGAGGGCCAGAATGAAGAGCTATACACCACCGTAGTCCCATTTAAGTCCTCAGAATATGGCTGTAAGTAGGTTTTAAGTGGTGCATAGGCCTTGCGCTGACTCTCTGCAGAGAGGTGAATCTCATCCTCAGTGTGTGGGACCCTCACTTCTAAGGTAGGGCTCTGATGTTTTGCTTCAATTTGTCATTTTGAGAAGTGTGTTCAAATTGTGGCTCAGGTATCAAGTAAAAGTGGATGAATTAAGAGTTCTAGTCGCGGTTTGTCTCAGGCCATGGTGTACTTTGAAATGAACTGGCATTTTCTGTTCAGGGGCCTAGGACTGGAATTTCAGAGAGGTGTGCTGCAGTTCAGGTTTGAGAGGCATTTACCAAATATTTTGACTTGTCCATGGAACGCTATGTCCAACAGTTTGGGACCGATGGTTACAAAACTGTTCTGAAAATATAATATGATTTAAAGACAATACCTTACTAAATAAGCTGGTTTAAAAAAAATGGGGGATGTTGGCAGAGGAAAAACATGAACGGGGCAAAGATCAAGGTGATGGGTGTTGGTGACAAATTGGAAGGGAAGGAGAAGCTACCTTTAAATTTTGTCTTGTACATTGAAAAGTCTAACTATGGCCTAAATTCTCTTACAACATTAATACATTCCATTCTGGGTGATGGTGAACCCTGAAAGACCCTGTTAATATATATTTAAATGGGGTAGAAATCTTACAAGGTGAGATTTCTTATAGCATTTCCTGTTCTGCTTTGTTCTGGCTGGCCCAGAAGTATCACAAGGAAAGCTTTTCTCCCAATATTTCATCACTGCCACTGGGCCAGTTGAGATCAAGAAGCGCAGAGGTGTATGGAAATTTAACAAATCTCAAATAATCCAAAAAATGTCAGTTTAGTGTTGAGTTTTGAGTGAAGGTTCAAGCATGCTATTTCATTCAAACCGCTTCACACATCCCTACTTTCCATTAACTGCTGAAAGGATAGAAGAGGCCTCATCCTGCCCCTTTAGTGATCTAAGTTTAAGACCTGTTACTTAACCCTTTTGCCAGGAGCCCCTGGCCCTTTTAAATTGCCCTGGTGAACCGCAGGGCTCCTAGGCGCATGAGGGGTGGTGACCACTCTGCGCCCCTCACTTTGGGACCTTGCATCACAGGGACTGTTGTGTTTAATCATCTCATGGCATCTTCTATGATATCTGACTAGTTGTATGTGAATGGATTGTATAGTAACAGTATAGGCTCAGGCTATCGAAGGTTATTAAGAGAGCTAGTAAAAAATTTTCAGTGGAAAGATTTCCTGCATTTTACTGGGATGTTCAATGAAAATGAAACTCTTCACAGTAATATGTAATGCTTTTGATTGTCATATTTTTAAAATTTTTAGTGGGAAATTTCAAATCAAAACAAAGATTTGTTTTGTTTTTAATTGAAATTTTCATTTCAATTTTCAAAATTTGGAAAATCTTGCAATTTCTTGAAATTTCAGATTTGTTTCTTCCCCCACTTTTTTTTGCTACTGAATTCAATAGAATGAATGTCTAGATTTTTTAAAATTCCTTTTTCCATACTGGAACTTGTTAAAACATCGTCAGCATGGGAAAAGTTAAAATGACAAAAGGAAAATGACTATAACTTTGCCACTTTGTATTTTTTCAAAAATTGAAGGAGTTTTGAATAGTTACAGAATGGACAAGGGGAAAAAAGAAAAATAAAATGTCTGAACATTAATTTTTGTACTCAGTGGGAAACAGGGAAAAAAGGGGAATACAGAGGAGGGGAAGGGTGAAAAATCATATGAAAGTATAGTTCAAACAGAACCCATTCAAACAGAAACAACTTGGAGAGTTCGAAAATTGTCACAGTGCCTGGAGTGGCTCACAACTCAGAGTGCCAAACTCAGGTCAGACTGTCAGAAATCAGGGTAGACACTCCAGACTGGGAGTACATTCTGTCATTTGATTTTGTCAAGCCAGTAACCATGGAGTCCCCTTTAGGCATTCCAGCTCCTACTTTGCCACCCAGACTGACTGAACTTTATGATGAAAGGTTATTAAAACCAAAATTCACCACAGATTAGGTTACTTCCAGTCTCAAAGGGCCAGTCACTTACCCAAGTCAAAGTATGCTTTAGATCTCATCGTAGCCAACCCTTTAGTAAACTAAAGAGTATCAGAGGGGTAGCCGTGTTAGTCTGGATCTGTAAAAGCAGCAAAGAGTCCTGTGGCACCTTATAGACTAACAGACGTATTGGAGCATAAGCTTTTGTGGGTGAATACTTGCATCCGACGAAGTGGGTATTCACCCACGAAAGCTCATGCTCCAATATGTCTGTTAGTCTATAAGGTGCCACAGGACTCTTTGCTGCTAAAACTAAAGATTTATTAATTAAGAAAAAGTAATGAGCATTATAGCAAGGTTAAAGCAGATAAAATACATTACATGTGAATTAGAGTTTGTAGGTTCAAAATAAAAGCGGAGTTGTAGCAATCTGCCCCAGTCTCATAGTCTTTTCATAATTTTCCTCAGAGCTTCCAAAAAAATAAATTTTGGGCGCCTCTCTCTGGCATCTGGAACCTCCCTTTCAGTGTTAAGATGGATCAGAGGTGCAGAATTGTTCTCAGAGTGCTTTCTTATAGTTGAAGATGATTTAGCAATTGTCCTTAGCCCTACATGTGTCTGTAGACTTCCCATTGTGGAACACACAAAGACCCCCCCCCATCTTTGAAGTTAACCTGCTTTCCATGCATACACAAATAAATTCAGTTACATTGATTTACATAAGGCTCTTGCGAGCCATTCATTATAACAGGGACAGATAAGTGAAGACAATACAGGTACAATTAGTTTCATGCAGTGTCTACATATCTTTGATCTTAAGGTTAATTAAGTATGCGATACAAACATGAAAAAGGACATTGCAACAATAGGTTAATTTAGTTACTTTAGTACACATTAAACAAGATACATATACAATGCAAATAGCATTCAGCTGATTACCGACAACTGTAGTCAATAACATTAACATTTAACAGACAAGTGAATTGGGACATTTAACACTGCCTTGAGATCATGACCTGAATTCAGCTAGTAACTAGCGCCAAAAAAATGTTATGTAATTGTTTTTCCATTTTTTTCACCAGGTCAATTTATTAGATTGTGGAAGAAACTCCCCCCCTAAAGGGTATGAAACCCCTGCATTTGGACATGAAACCCCTGCAGTAGACTGGATAAAGCACTCTAGAATATATTGTGGGAATAATCATGATTTAGCCTAGAATGCATAATGGAGATTTTCCATCTCTAATTTCTACTAATCCATCTCTTACATTTCCAACAACACAGTTAAAAGAACCCAGCTTTCTGTTTTTAAGCAGATACCATGAAGATGAAGCAAACAAGCCTAGTGTATGAAGTGTAAGAATTTTGTAGTCCTCTGGCACCCTTGCCCCCCCACCTCAAACGATGCTAAAGACAGAACCAAAATACACTAGATTCTCTTTCATTGCTATATCCACAGGTCATGCTGTCAAAGATGGCCTCATAGCTTTGAACAGACTAGCGTGACATTCACTGTAAATCATTTTGGCCGTTTGAGTATCCCTTTGCTCCACATCTGTTATGCTGTATATCAGATACATTCAAAGGGTAAAAAGAATTGTAATTCCATGGAGAATAGCCAAAAAATTACAAAGAGAAATGGCAGAAGTGAAAAGATTTTAGTGTGGGTGAAACACAAAGACAAATCATGATCAAAAGGATATTTATTCATCCTTTGGCGTAAGCCCTGCACCCTATCAATGATCCAAACAGCTGGTCTCTTTACCAAGTACAGTTTTCCTGATATGTTTAGCAATCAGTTAAAACAAAACAAAACAAAAACCCAGAACAAAACAACCCCGGCCCCTTCCGCTACAATAGGGAAAATGCATTAAAGCCCACTGTATGAGTAATTTAGAAATATTTAATGGATTTTTTTCTTCTCAAGCAGATGCTTTCAGATATTTCGGTATGATAAAATATTAAGAAATAATCATAAATAATGCAGGGTGGAAAGTAAAAGTATAACATCAGAGCCCGTATTCTTGTCATGGAGTGCACTGTGCAGTATGTCAGTCCATAATTGTATAGTCTAAACGGACACAGTGAATATTGTGGAGGCTTTCACAGACAAGAAACAGAGAGGGTAATCTTCAAGGTAGCACACTGCTTGGACCACTTACGTATGCTCTGATACCAACTATGGTATCTTACAGACCCTCTATTATATCTTATGGAAGTAAGCTTCATGTATGTTAATGTGCCTGTTCTGTTTTAATGTGCTTTGCATTCGGTGACACTAACTGATCTCGTTCCTGTTTTACTCAGTAGTGAAATAGCTAACACACTTGGCATTATCATTGTCTTCCAGATTAACACCCAGTGAAGATAGCAGCAGCAGTTCACACTTCTCAGAGCTGTTGTTTTAGGCTATCTGCAGACTCAGGCAAACAAATTACATCAATGTAGTTATGCAGGTGTAAATATCCTTAATGAAAATAGTGCCTCAGAGACTGCCTCTCTCTTGACATTTTAAGGTCAGCTGCACCTTGGTTTACAGCTACTTTTGCTCGATAGTGTCAAGATTTGCAGTGTTGGGAATTGGGCAAGAATGGGGGGTTTCCAGTTCTAGAATCTGACTCTACTTTTAGTCTGATTTTTATTGAGCTTCCAAACATTTTGCAGCACTTGTCTTTTGCTTGAGTTGGGTGCTTGAAGGGGAATTCTATGACAGTCCTCAAGCTCTTCTTTAGCTGAAATTTTGTCAGTTCACTGGTGGTTTTGATTTACTTTCTTTTATAAATTACATATCTGCACCTAAAACCTTTGTTAGTCATGTTTTGGACACAGAAAAAATTAAGACCACGTACCATGCATTGACCTTTTTGTTGCTAGCTTGACCTAGACACAAAATAGCACTCTTTGTTTTGTGCTTCCCCTTTCAGAGTAAATTGTTATTGAAAGAAGTTGGGGAGTGGGAGGGAGTTGAGAATGTTATGTTTGCTGGAGCTTTCATTTTATTTTAATGAAATTCATTTGCAGCCTATTATTCAGTGGGCTTAGAATGCAATTATGCCATTACATTTCTCAGAGATTCACCTGTTACTATGGTGCTTTGAGGTTAATTGACTAATCATTAGCAGCCCATATTGTCTGGTAAAAGGGAATTGAAATTGATTGGAATCCAAACTGATTGCACACACTGTAATATTATAGAGAAAAAGGATGCATAGTTGGAGCATGATCCCTGAAGTATAGCCCTCTCCTTGGAAGTGGTCATCTGCTCACGTTTTGAATGTTTACAACATGCTAAAATACATTTACATTATGCAATATGCCCCATGTTGGAACTAATGAGCATTTTTCAGTTGTTTGAACCTATGGTGTGTAGAGCTAACTTTAGCTACATTGCTGTTTAATTTCAGTTTACAGGCACATAGTCCCAAATATATTGATGATCAGTTTTAAAATGATCTCTTGACGTTCTTAAGGCAGTCAGAGCAACAGTGTAAAATATTTTATCAGTATTGTTTCATCAGTCCTGACAAACTGTTATACTATGACTTTATTTTAATGTATCTAACATTGCCTTGAATATTTGATGTGCCCATTGCTGCTGTTGATGTATTTTTTCCTGGTAACTACACTGAAAACCATAATAAATATAATTTAAAAAATCAGGAAAATAGTGAAACATCATCAGGACAGGATGACATATACATAGGGGTATTCCATATGAATACAATTATCACCACATGTGTGATAGAGGATTTCTGGGCCTCTGTCCATTATTTATAGTTTAAGACATAGGGGGAAAACTGCAGGTTTACCAAGGAGGGCTGTCTGCACTAGACACAACCAGACAAGCTGGTCTGTGAAGGTTGAATGTGAGCTAGGTTGTTAAGCTTCTGAAAGACAGCTATTAATCATTGTTAAAGAGTCAAACTCTCTTCAGTGGGCTGTCCCCTGCAAGGTGAGGCATGCATCTGTTCCATGTGTGTATGTGTATGTTTACCTCCAGACATGCAGAAGTATTCACTGGGCTCTTTGCAGTGGAAGTGGGGTCACCACTTAGGATTGCATCCAACTCACTGTAAAAACAGCAGCTTTGGGGCACAGCACCAGACGGATGGTTTGCCTCTCTTCCTTGTGGTATGCGTTCCACAGCTCCTTCACCTTCGCTCTGCACTGCAGTGTGTCCCTGTTATGCCCCTTGTCGTGCAATCTGCTCGTAGGTACTGAAATTCCTATGGCTGGAACGCAGCTGGCACTGCACAGCCTCCTCTCCCCAAACACTGATCAGGACCAGTAGCTTGGCATTGCTCCAAGCTGGGGATCTTTGCTACCTGGAGCAGCCATTGTCACCTGCCCAGATGAGCACTCGCAACAGGAAAGGGAGTTTCAGACTTCCCGGGGCTTTACAGGGGGAGAGGTGGACATTTGTTAACCTGGCAGCAGAGGTGCTGGCCAGAATGGTCACTTTGGCACTGTGGAATATTCTCCGGAGGCTAAAAGGTGTTTACAGGAAGAACGTATCTTCACTTGCACATCACGCAAAAAGATCAGCGGTAAGAGCCGTACACCTCTCCTGGAGGTGGTTTTCTGTTTGCGGTGAAACTTCTGAATTTCACCACAAAAAGTCATTAACAAGTGTCATTAACATGTTTTTTGTGCAAAAAGGGACATTTTGCACTTTAAATGACAAGTGTAGACATGCCCTAAAGAAAACTCATTAGGAAAGTGGGGATAAATGGCCTGGATCAAGGGGGACTTGATAAGGAGGGTGTCATTTCTTCTCTCTAGACAACAGCAAACAATGTCTAGTCGACAGTCTGACCAGAGGAGGGTGAGAGAGATTGCTTTCAAGAGATGTAAGTTATTAGCTTTCCTTTTTTTCTCTTGTGTAACTAAGCTGAGAATGCCTTATCTTATGAGAAATGTAAATCTAGATATGTTAAACAGCTTCTTTTGTTTTAATTCCATTCTCTCTGTGTTTAATAAATCTTACTGTTAAGATTACAGTTGCAGGGGTAATTTCACTTTGATGTCCCCAAAGAGAAGAGGACCCTATAACTTCGAAGGAGATGTCCTGAATGTAAAGGATTTCTGAAAGCTATACCTCCCTTTCAGTCTCCTTTAAGGGCCATGAACAGAGTAGTTCTATCTCAGAGAATTGTGTACGCCCCTATTTCTCCATTCATTCAGTGTGCTGCATCTCTTATGATATCGTGTGACTGAGGAAAAGGCAGCAAATGCAGGCATTTTCCCAGTCAAAGCCGGCAGTTTCATCACTCATCAGCTTCCCTTTCTTCTCAGTGTATGGTCTAAAGCACAAAATACATGCAGTGAAGTCAGTAAGCCCTTCTTCCCTGACTTAATTGAGAGAAAAGTACTTGCTTTGGGAGGCGAGTGTCAGGCATACATACACAGTGACAAGCCCAGTAGAGTTGGCGTTTCATGACCTGCACTTCTACACTGCTGATGTGGGCTGCAGAGAGAATGCTGATGTTAGTGTGTCAGTCTTCCCAGCTGATCCTGAGAATCCTCCTGAGGCAGCGCTGTTGGAACCACTCTAGCCGCTTGAGATGTCGTCTATAGGTTACGCATGTCTCACACCCATAAAGAAGGGTGGGGATGACAACGCCTTATAAACCAAGATCTTGTTACCTGTTTGTAGATCCCTATAACTGAAGACTCATTTGAATAGTCTTCCAAAGGATGTGCTGGCACAGTGGATCCTGTATTCAATTTTTGTGTCAATGCTGGCTGTTTGGGAGAGGTGGCTGCCAAGCTATGGAAAATGGTCCACATTTTCCAGGGGTTCTTTGCTGATGGTGATTTGTGGAGTACGAAGAATAGTTTTTACATTGGAGGGCTGGTAGAGTTCCTTGGTTTTCCCGATGTTGAGAGAGAGACCCAGGCTGTGATAAGCATCTGCCAAAAGGTTTAGGGTACTTTGCAGGTCAGCCTCTGTGTATGCAAGAATGACGTAGTCATCTGCATACTGAAGGTCAGTGATGCCAAATCTTGTGATCTTAGATTTTGTCTGAAGACGTCAGAGATTGAGGAGCTCGCCATCCATACGATACTCAATCCTGATTCCATCAGCAATGTGTTCACGGATGAACATCAGGATCACTGCAAGGTAAATGGAGAAGAGTGTTGGAGCAATGACACAGCCCTGCTTGACACCAGTGCAAATGATGAATGGTTCGATCTCTAAGAATGATGGCATTCATCCTATCATGGAGGAGTCTGATGATGGAAATGAACTTCTATGGACAGCCAAACCTACACAGCACCTTCCATAGGGCATCACGAATGATAGAGTCAAAGGCCTTGGTTAAATCAATGAATGCCATGAATAATTCCTAGTGTTGCTCTCTGCACTTCTGAATCTGTCATGCCACTAAGATCATGTCAGTTGTGCCTCTAGATGGCCTGAAGCCACACCTCCATCCTCTTTTAATTGGCCCTCATCAGCCCGGCAGGTCTCACTAAGAGCTGCAATGTCAATGTTGAGTCTTGCCAGTTCTCTGACAATTATGGAAGTTCATTCTGAGCATTCACTGTGCCAAGTGTCCATAAAGGTGCGGACATTCCAGGTGATGAAATTCATTGTCTTATATCTTTTGTTTCAGCTGGAGAATTGAGTGATCCCACTGGATGTGGCCATCTAGTCAGAAGAGTGTGAGACAGCCTATGTTTGGGGGCACTTTGCAGGTCAGCCTCTTTTCTAGCTCCTTCACCCATTTGGGGTGGGCAGAGGAGATCCTAAAAAGGCCTGTGCAGCAGGGCCGCCCAGAGGGGGGGGCAAAGAGGGCAATTTGCCCCGGGCCCCGGGCTCCGCAGGGGCCCCCAAGAGAACAGCGGAGGCTCCCGCCTCCGCCCCTCTCCTGGAGCCTCAGCGCATCAAGCGCCGAGTCTCCGCCGGGGCCCCTGAGCCCCGCCCCCTCAGAGCCGCGTGGTCAGGGGGCGGGGCTGGGAGCTCTGCTCCCTCCGCTCGGCGTGGAGCTCCCAGCCCCGCCCCCTCACCACGCGGCTCTGAGCGGGACGGAGCTCAGGCCCCGCCGGCCACACGCTGCGGCTGTCCCGGCGAGGCGCTGAGACTCCGGGTGAGGAGGGAGCCGGGGGTAAGAGGCTGGGGCTGGGGCTGGGGCCGGGGCCGGGGCGGGGGGGAAGCGGGACCCGCCGCCGAAGCGCAGCCCGGTCTTCGGCGGTGGGGGCCCCTTCCCTTCCGGGACCCGCCGCCGAAGTGCCCCGAAGGCCCGCGGCGGGGACCCCCCCCGCCGAATTACCGCCGAAGACCGGGCTGCGCTTCAGCGGCGGGTCCCGCTTCGGCGGTAATTCGGCGGTGGGGGGTCCCGCCGCGGGTCTTCGGGGCACTTCGGTGGCGGGTCCCAGAACGGAAGGGCCCCCCGCTGCCGAAGACCCCGGGCCCCCGGAATCCTCTGGGCGGCCCTGCTGTGCAGTCACAGCTGCTGCTGCCAAAGTGCACTTCTGTCTCATTCAAGCACAAGACAACCATCACATGGCTGCCACCTGGGTGCATATTTGTGACTAAAAACTCCCAGGATCACTGCTCCTGTCTTCACCACCACTCATCAGTCACCACAGGGCTTTGTGAGGGTGTGAGCCCTTTGGCAGAAGCCTGCACATGAAATTTTTAATGTGGGGAAACCAGTGCGCAGGGGGTGACCACACGAGACTTGACAGGAGGAAAACCCTGACCCAGTGGCAAGGAGATCCAAGACAACCAGGAGTCTCCCCCCTGCTGCCGCCCTCATCTGTCTTCACAGATGAGAATACTAAAAGGTCTTCTATATACGCCTGATCCACCATTGGGGTCTTGTGAAGTTTGGACCTTGTCATAGTGGAAAGGCTTGTGTGGGCTAAAGACTCTTTGAGCTACATCATCCAGAGCTTTCATACTCAGGGTAGGGTCCCCCTTGGCGAGCAGGTCTGAGGCGAGGCTCCTGACTAACCACAGTAGGTAATGGAACCATAGTGAATAGCGATGAAAGTGATTGGTTTGGGATGAATATTTTGCTCAGTTTCCTCTTTTTGCTGAAATCCACAGACAGCATAAAAATAATAATTATAATATTGGTGAAAGAGAAATCTCGTCCATTTTCAAGATGGTTAGGGAACTAGGTGTGTTTTACTTTGGGTTGGGTTGAGTTATGAATGTTTCACACATCCCTACTAAGAATGGGCTGTAAAAGCAATTACTTGTTCTAAAGAACTATTTTACAGACTCACCTCAGTTTCCAGTAAAATGAGCTGAATTCATATCACATGTAATTCCATTAAAAGAGGTGAGTGGTGTTAGCTAGGATCAGTTCTTGCTCTCAGGGGGGCACAAGAATTGCAGTTGTGGCCAGTTCCTGTGCAAGGAGCGGAAGGCAGAAGAATGCTCCTGCTGTCCAATATTTTCTTGGTACCTTTGTGGGGCCTCCCACAATCTGGCACGTTAGGTTGAAATAAATGCATGCTATGGCAGTCACAGCAACTTGTTGCATCTGAGTTACGGAGAATGCTTTCATAAGGAAACCTATTAACTCATATAACACCAGCCTTTAGGGTAATTGTAGCAAATTGGCAAAACTCCTATATTGTACTGCTGGAAAACAGGGGGACTATGTTGTCTGTTATCTATAAATGTGAGAATATATGCAGAAAAATAGATGGCTTGATCACTTTGACTTCTATACGGGGGCTGTTGCCAGCTACTTTCTCCATTTGTCCTACTACCCCTACATATGAGTAAGTAGATCTTTTAATCTCTGACTAGTTCTACATTTAAAACACTATGATATTTATCTGCTAATGTGGCCATTGATTTCATCCAAGTATCTGAGTGCCTTACAAACATTAACAAAATTATCTACCCAATAGCTGCCTATTAATTGGGCAAGTGTTATTTTCTCCATTGTATAGATGGGAAACTGAGAAATGGAAAAAGGAAGTGACTTGTCCAGGATGAGACTGTAAGTCTGTCACTGGAATTGAATGCGGATCTTATGAATTAGTAGTACAGCATCATCCTTCATCTTCTATGCTATCTATCTATCTATCTATCTATCTATCTATCTATCTATCAAAAAAAATCAATTGATAAAATTAAAAAAAGAATGTTTATTGGATTGTTGTTCTGGCCTTGGGTTAGGCAGATGCTTAACTTGCAGAAACATTCAGACTAATGGAAATCTAGGTATGTACCACTAATTAGATTATCTGTTTTTTCCTAAAAAGACCCTAAACAAACAGCTATGAAAAATATAGTTTAGAAACTACTTTGGATTAACCAGGTATGACTGCATTAAAAATCACAAAAGGGCATGGAAGGGAATTAACATGGAATGATGGAAATGACACAAATAATACTGTAGTGTGTGAGCTGCTGATTTTAAGCTAGAAGACAGCTTGATTTAGTTTTCCCTGTGGGCTAAGAATAACAGCAAGCTTATTTAGACTAGTAAATGGAACAAGCATGACATAAAAGTCACATAGAAAAACATTTTGCTTGTATCTGGTAGAACTTGTCTTGTTGGATAACTTTGGAAGTATCTTTTAATGCATCTTTCTATATATACAGTATCTTTGTCTCATGCAGCCTGTGTTGTATTGTGCCACCACATTTCATCACTGCAGTCCTCTCACATTTATCTTTGCTTTTTATTTATTTATTTTTAAAACAGTGCTCTCAGTCTATCCTGGCACAAGGGGGTTGTACATGCAAGGCGTGACCTAGATTAGACAAGTTTATCCTGACTCCTTTTGACTCAGATAGGAGGCAGCTTCCTTTTTTGATTCACTTACTAGACCTTCTGTCTATGCAGTGATTTATTTGTAGTGGGAAAGCCAAGGAAATTTGTCCTCTAACTACACTCTCTCTTATGTGGCTCTAAATGTTTAATAACATTTAAATAATGGATTTCTCCATTTTCTAAATATTTGCTAACTATATCCTGGCATACTACTTTTACTTCTGTGTGCAGTTCTTCTTAATTGTTTATTGCTATTTATTTGTATTACTGTAGCAGCTAGAATGCCCAACCAATATCAAAGTGGCATTGGGAGAAGCAATGTAGAAACACTTAGTAGAAGAGACTATCTGTCCTAAAGACCTTAAAAATCTGCGAAGTCAAAACAGAGTAGACAAAAGGGTAGGATAAAGGAAGTGTTATCCCCATTTTGTAGATGGGCAACTGATATGAGGTTGCACATTTAAGTTAGTGCCAGAGCCAGGAAATGAATTCAGATTTCCCAAGTCCCAATCTAGTGACTTAACCACAAGGCCATCTTTCCTCTTTCTTATTATAATTATCTAGTAGTAATTTTTAATACTTACTGGGGAGGGGCAGTGTGCTAACTGGCATATAGAACAGAGAGGAAGACACAGTCCGTGCCCTGACAAACTGAGACATTGTGTATTTTCCTCCTCCAAGCCCAGGAAGTTCCTGCTTTATGTCTCTGTGGTAGTAATATGAGGTTATGTCTACACTGCAATTAAACATCCGTGGCTGGCCCATGTATGGGACCCCATGGGTTCAGTCCCAGGCTCCAGCCTAAGCCGTAACATCTGCACTGTAATTAAACAGCTCTGTAGCCCGAGCCCAAGTCAGCTGATACAGGTCAGCTGATACAGGTGCTTAATTGCAGTATAGACATACCCTAAGAATCAAATGCAGTGAAGCCTACCACTAAACAAGGACTCTGTTCACACCTGAGCCCACAAATACATAGGAGAGTAACTTTCTTTAAGTGCCTTCAAGTGTCCATTGTGATTCTCATGGAATCAGTTTATAAATGAATTAAATGCAAGTGTTAATATGAAAATAATAATATTAGTTATTTCCAACACTACAATACACTGGTGTAAGAGATTTAGAACGACATCTATCATTCTTGTTCGCTACAACTGCTAATCAGTCATCAACTTAATCATTTATGGGTTTGTCTAAACCAGAAAACTAGGTCATATTTGAGTCCATATAGCTAACATTTTAAAATTTTACTTTGCAACTACTGTAGACATAGTGTAGTTTAAGTCCCTTAAAAACTTGTTACTGGTTGTGCTCTACCCTTTAACAGGAGAGTCAGGAAGGCTCACAACTTGCTATTGTAAGGTGAAATTTACTCCTGGTCAGAGAAGTAGCACAAGGACTATACAGCAATTTGGACTACATGGGTATGAATAGCAGTGCACGCCAAAGTGCTGTGCTGTATCGCCCCTGTGTTGATGCTGCTGGTGTGAACTAAAACATTCCTAGTTCTCAAGGATTACACTAATGAGAACCAGGAAGCTTTTAGTTTGCATCTGCGGTGTCCACACAGGGGAGATACAGCGCAGCACTTTGGTGTGCACTGCTATTCACACCCCAGCAGTCTGAACTGTGGGGCAGTGTCGACAAGCCCTTAGTCTAAAAGAGCTTAAATGGTGTACAGGTTTTGTGCTGGCTTTCTGGACAGTGGATTTCACCCAGAGCAATGCTAAACTCAGGAGTGTTGAGAGTTTCCACTTGCAGAGTTTATAAGCTCTGTGGGAACTTATAGTTCAATATAAAGAATGTTTCTGCATTGAAGTCTCTTTACAGAGAAAGTTCTCTCTGTTGTTCACTACTAATGTCGGGCACACAATCCTGCAAAGACTTGTGCTGGGCATAGTGCTTATGACCACAGCTAGTCCCATCAGATTCACAGTGGAAATCACTATGCATGGCAATGAATGCTTGTGTGACTGGTCTCCCAATGCTATATGACCCAATTTCCCCATCCAATGGAAGGGAGCTAAAGGGGAGGAAATTTCAGCAAGGTTTTGAACACTGAGGTTTCTTCTCATTCATTGCTAGTGTTTGTGTGTGTCAGTAGGGTGGGGGACAGGCTATCCGCCTTGACCCCAAACCCAATTATTTCACCAGGAGGCCCAGGACTTCCATGGGATGACTCTCTCAGCTCTGGCTTCATGGATCAATGTGCTTTGTATCACTGATACAACAATTTAGAAATCTGCCTATGTACAATTTGTGAATTCTGGTTGAAGTTATGAAATTGCTATATCACCGAATGCCTTAGTGTATGTGGAATCCATCATCTGCTGTTAGGTCTGTGTCATGTATCTCCCAGACCAGGGACAATCAAGGATCATAAGACCCTGATGGGTCTCATTCAAATGGGAGCACCTCAGGATAATGGGATGGCCACATCCTAAGTGAAACCAGTTTTCTCAAACTTCTTTGTAGGGAGCTGGGGTTTGGAGAGTGGAAAATACCCAAACAGGAGAGCAAAGAGGTCATGTGTTTGGGCTGGGTCTTAAAAACCACAGAGACTGACAGACTTGAGGGGAACTCAGAGGGACTTTCAGAGACGAAGGTTGGCAGGAGTGAGGAACATGGGCATGTTTTCATAGAGTTGTAGGACTGGAAGGGACCTTGAGAGGCTATCTAGTCCAGTCCCCTGCACTCTGGGCAGGACTAAGTATTATCTAGACCATCCCTGACAGAAGTTTGTCCAACCTGCCCTCATAAACCTCCAATGATGGTGTTTCCACAACTTCCATAGGCAATTTACTCCAATGCTTAACTGCCCTAGTAGTTAGGAAGTTTTTCCTAATATCCAATCTAAACTGCCCTTGCTGCAATTTAAGACATTGATTCTTGTCCTATCCTCAGAGGTTAAGGAGAACAATTTTTCTTTCTCCTCCTTATAACAACCTTTTGTAGCAGATGGGTCCTTTTAAACTATGGAACTGGCCAAGGAAAAAGGGAACTGGCTGCAGAGCAGAGAGACTGCATGGTTCAGAGGAGAAAGGGGAGGGAAAGGAACTGACTTTGCGGTCAATAAACACTCAAGAGTGGTGAGGAAACGGTGTCAGGAAAACATGTACAGTGTTTTGCTGAAGATGTGAACTGTAAGCCCAGAGTGCCCCTGCAAGGTTGGGACGCTGGGGAATGCTGTGTATAAACCACTAGGGAATCTGCCCTGGTATCCTCAGGGCCTAGGGCAGCTGGACCAAGAGGTCCCGTTTCAAGGGGTAAGAGACAGAAAGCCTGTGACCAAGATGTGTTTCCAGGAGCCCAAGAAGGAAACAGTGCTGCCGCCTACCCAGAGCAAGGGAAGCTTAAGAGCATACTGGTCTAGCATATGAGATCCAAACACAGCAGCCCAGTGAGTGTCCAGCTTGGGGAGCTCAAGTAGGGCTGTGACAGCCGGGATTTGTCTAAACTGGAGTTAGCCATTACCAGCTAAATTATTTTTTAAAACACAACTTATTTTCAGAGACAAATGCCTTGGGATTCCGTTGGCTGTACCTGCTCCATTTCAATGGTCCCATTCGGCTTTGAAATTCACCATTTAATGAAGTGTCTTTTGGGAAGCAATGACAGCACAGGTGAATGGTATGGCAGAGGGGTGAGTTTCACACTTTCCTTGCTTTTCTTGTTAGGCTGGAGGCATGTCTTCACAAGGCTGAGGATGTCATAGGTGAGAAAAGTGGCAGCAAAGAAATATAGGGCATGTCTACACTGCAGTTAAAAAAGCCCCTTGGCTGACTCAGGGTTGTGGAGCTCAGACTGCGGGGCTATAAAATTGCAGTGTGGACCTTTGGGCTTGGGCTAGAGCTCAGGCTTTTTGACTCTCCCCACTTGTGGGGTCTCAGAACCTGGGTTTGAGCTCACATGTCTACACTACAGTTAAACAGCCCTGCAGCCTGAGTCAGCTCACAAGAGCCAGCCATGGGTGTTAATTGCAGTGTAGACATACCCATGGAGGCTTAGGGCCTGAGTCTGCAAACTACAAGAGCAGCACTGATTACTGGAAATAGTCCCATTGATTTCAGTGAAATAGAAATCAATGAGTCTACTCCAAGCAAAAGTACTTTAGGCCAGATCCTCATCTGGTGAAACTGAAGACATGCGCTGAAGAACTTGCCCAAAAATTGGTAGTGAGTGTTTGGCAGATTGGGGCTTTAATTGGCATCTCTTGGAGGACCTTGTGGTGTTTTTTAGTGAGATGTATATAGGCTTGGCAGAAATCTGTTTTTCTTTTTAGTTATATTTTGACAGATAATGTAGGTATTTAAATTTTCACAGTTTTGGAAAATTATGGATTTTAAACATTTTTAATTTTTTTTATCAATTTAAAATTTCATGGTTGTGGAAAATTATGGGGAAGGTCAGAGTCGGATAGTAGGGAAGAAGACAATAATTATTTAATGACAGTAACCATTCACAGGGCCGGCTCTAGGTTTTTTTGCTGCCACAAGCAAAAAAAAAATTGGCTGCTCCCCTCCTCTCCCGGCTTTTTTTTTTTGGTTTTTACACGTTTACACTTTGCAG
This sequence comes from Mauremys mutica, assembly GCF_020497125.1. Lineage (NCBI taxonomy): Eukaryota > Metazoa > Chordata > Testudines > Geoemydidae > Mauremys > Mauremys mutica. The sequence continues at coordinate 48,029,656 of NC_059079.1, read as the reverse complement.
TTTTGTTTTGACTGTTTAAAATTAAAAAAAAAATGAAAACAGAGAATTTGTAGTTAGTGAAATAAAACAATTTCCTACTAGTGTAATTTTAACATTTAATTTTAACAAAACCCTCCCGCCTGGCCCAACTCTTACCTTGCTGCGGATCTGGCCCGAGGTGGATTCATCTCCCGTCACCGCCGCTCGCAGGGCCAGGGGTTGGGGCTGCTGCTGGATCCCACTCATCCTTCGTCTTCACCTTGGCCCCAGTACGAGCTGGGCTCTGCCCTGGCTGCCACTGTGCTCCCCTCTCCCCTCCCCTGGCAGGAGGCAGTGCAGAGGGGAAGAGGAGGAGTCAGAGGCGGGGTCAAGCCGAGGAAGAGCAGTCCGCCGGGCACCATGTTCCCCCCCGTCCTCTGCAGCCAGAACAGGGCCGCACTACCAGATCCCGCCTGTGGGGTGGGGGTGGTCGCTGACCACGGGAGAGCAGCGGGGACGAGCCGAGGAGGAGCGGCCCGTCCTCTTTAGCCGGGGAAGGGCTGCGCTACCTGCTCCTGCTGCTCTGCCGTGGTCAGTGGCCACCCACTGCCCCTCCCAGGCAGAGCCAGTAGAGCGGCCCTGCCCTGGCTGCAGAGGACGGGCCGCTCCTCAGCTTGTTCACGCCACGCTCCCGTGATCAGCGGCCACCACCCACCCTCCCAGGCTGGAGCTGGTAGCGCGGCCCTGCAGCCGGGGCAGGGCCGTGCTACCGGCTCCCGCCTGAGGGGTCGGGGGTGGCCGCTGCCCGCGGGAGAGTGGCGGGGACACGTTCCCCACTTAGCCAGCTCCCTGCCCTGCTGCACCTGGTGGCAGAACAACAGGCTTGTTACCGCCGCCTGGGGTGGTCAGGATCCAGCCCGGGACGCTACTTCAGGTATGAGCTGGGGCCCCAGCATTATGCCGCCCCATATATTTTGCCACCCTAAGCACTTGCTTGTTTAGCTGGTGCCTAGAGCCGCCCCTGGCCATTCAGATTAAAAAATGTAAGCTTTATAACTGTTAAAATACAACATCCCATGTCAAAGTGTACAAAGTAAAGATCTTTAAATCAAACTCTAATAAGTTCTTAAGCAGCATTTTTCTTATTTTGCCTGTGTGAAAATTGTGATTATTATTGATGGAAATATTTTTTTGTCGGTTTGTGTGTGTACAGTGACATAGACGGTTACCAAAATTTAACAATAAAAAACCCAAATCCTTCCAAGCATAGAAACCTACATTCTCTATCCTGCATTTTGCTTTATCAGCTCCTGGCCTTGCAGGAAAAGGATGGAAAACTGATTGTTGTAATGTCATGAACAGCTGGGGATTCATTAGACTCTGCTCTACTTTTAGCAGATGCTATAGAGCATGCAGAGATGATGTTCAATTTGCTTGTAAGCTTTTTATTTTTATTCCCCCCTCCCCTTAAAACCTAGCAACAGGCCTGCTCCTCAGTAATAACTAAAATGCAAAGTATTTCACTGCAGCTTTCCAAACAAATTAACCTTTGGGCTGAGACTGATCATGGAAAGACTCAGTCCCAAAGGAGAATTTTTCAGAAAGTAATGAATGCATGAAAACAGGGGGGTTATCCTGAAAGTCTTAATGTAACCTTAACCACTGCACAAGCAGATGGAATAATAGCTGGCATTGACATACTGTAGACCTTTTCATCTGTAGATGTCAAAGCACTGCAGAAAGGTGGGTGATTTTCATTGTGTTCCAGACAGGGAAATTGATGTACAGAGGAGTTAAAGCCCGTATTTTGAATGCTTCTGCTTTAGACACACTGATTTTCAGAAGTGCTGAGCACCTGCACTCAGTAACTGAGGCACTTCAAAACTGGAGGCCAATTTGTATGCTTGGGCTTCAATGACTTTTTCAAGAGAGTCTTTAGAGTAGCAGCCGTGTTAGTCTGTATCTGCAAAAAGAACAGGAGTACTTGTGGCACCTTAGAGACTAACACATTTATTTCAGCATGAGCTTTCGTGAGCTACAGCCCACTTCTTTGGATGCATAGAATGGAACACACAGACAGGAGATATTTATACATACAGAGAACATTAAAAGGTGGAAGTATGCATACCAACAGGAAGAGTCTAATCAATTGAGATGAGCTATCATCAGCAGGAGAAAAAAAACTTTTGAAGTGATAATTAAGATGACCCATAGAAGGTGTGAGGAGAACTTAACATAGGGAAATAGATTCAATTAGTGTAATGACCCAACCATTCCCAGTCTCTGTTTAGGCCTGAGTTAATTGTGTCTAATTTGCATATTAATTCAAGTTCAGCAGTCTCTCTTTGGAGTCTGTTTTTGAAGTTTTTTTATTGCAAAATTGCCACCTTCAAGTCCCTCACTGAGTGGTTAGAGAGGTTGAAGTGTTCTCCCACTGGTTTTTGAATGTTATGATTCCTGATGTCAGATTTGTGTCCATTTATTCTTTTGCGGTTTGGCCAATGTACATGGCAGAGGGGCATTGCTGGCACATGATGGCATATATCACGTTGGTAGATGTGCAGGTGAACGAGCCCCTGATGGCATGGCTGATGTGATTAGGTCCTATGATGGTGTCACTTGACTAGATATGTGGACAGAGCTGGCATCGGGCTTTGTTGCAAGGATAGGTACCTGGGTTAGTGTTTATGTTGTATTGTGTGCGGTTGCTGGTGAGTATTTGCTTCAGGTTGGGAGGCTGTCTATAAGCAAGGACTGGCCTGTCTCCCAAGATCTGTGAGAATGAGGGATCATCTTTAAGGATAGATTGTAGATCTTTGATGATGCGCTGGAGAGGTTTTAGTTGGGGGCTGTAGGTGATGGCTAGTGGCGTTCTGTTATTTTCTTTATTGGGCCTGTCCTGTAGTCGGTGGCTTCTGGGTACTCTTCTGGCTCTGTCAATCTGTTTTTTCACTTCAGCAGGTGGACACAAATCTGACATCAGGAATCATAACATTCAAAAACCAGTGGGAGAACACTTCAACCTCTCTAACCACTCAGTGACAGACTTGAAGGTGGCAATTTTGCAACAAAAAAACTTCAAAAACAGACTCCAAAGAGAGACTGCTGAACTTGAATTAATATGCAAATTAGACACAATTAACTCAGGCCTAAACAGAGACTGGGAATGGTTGGGTCATTACACTAATTGAATCTATTTCCCTATGTTAAGTTCTCCTCACACCTTCTATGGGTCATCTTAATTATCACTTCAAAAGCTTTTTTTCTCCTGCTGATGATAGCTCATCTCAATTGATTAGACTCTTCCTGTTGGTATGCATACTTCCATCTTTTCATGTTCTCTGTATGTATAAATATCTCCTGTCTGTGTGTTCCATTCTATGCATCCGAAGAAGTGGGCTGTAGCTCATGAAAGCTCATCCTGAAATAAATGTGTTAGTCTCTAAGGTGCCACAAGTACTCCTGTTCTTTTTTCAAGAGAGTCTGTGGCACAGTTCAGGATAGATTTAGAAGTAGAAGCCAGTTCTCCTGAATCCCACCCTTATGCCTTATCTGGGCCATGCTGCCTTCCTACCTGTGAAGTTTCATGGATAAGAACTATTAAAATATCTCTTGCTGCAAAGCTCTAATCCTATATTACATTCTCTGTCAGCTGTGAGAGATGCTGTGGTTTGGCACCAGCGGGATCTCAGTTCTGTCCCTGATACCATATGCCTGAGGTGTAGCCAACCGTAACATGATATCTGTATACAGTACAGCAGCCATGGGTTCATTACATTTGAACAGAGACTATAACAAACTATTGTGATATGCTATAAATCCACGATTCTCCATTTTCATCCAGAAGTGGGTGGTAAGCAAGTCTGGTGATCTACTAGTGCCTTTTGAGTAGAAACCCTTTGTACAGATGCACTGATATTATTGATTGTACAGCTTGCGGGTAAATGTGCTGTAAATACTTGAATTAATGACAAAGTCAAGAGTGCTGTCTCTGAATTAAGGACGTTCCATTTCTTTCTTACAAAATTTTGTTATAAGGGTGCATATGAGGCTAATAGCAGCATTAATATTATTGCATTCTGATCATTTCATGGTGAACAAGAGGGTATTTGTTATGTTAATTTCATACCAGATAGCACATTGGTGTCATATTCCAGTTAACAGACAGCACTTGTAAGGGTTTCTAGCATACAGCAAAAATACATGGTATTAGTAATAAATTTGAATATTTTTACATCTCTGAGTGCCAGGAGCAGTAGTAATTACAGCATGTGCATCGTATACAGTGTGCAGAGTTTGTGGACTGCATTTTCCACTGCCTTACATCATTGACTCCATTGATTTTTACTTCTGTCCCCTCTAGCTATTGCACACTTTCAGTGGAGTCACAGCTGTGTACAACTGGTATAAGGTGATGGAAAATCAGACCCTCCATATTTCTGTATATATTTGTATATATTTCTGTCTGCTGCTTTTGTTGATTTCCAGATTGAGATAGTGCCGTATTTTTTTTAAAAAGCAAGAAAGAAAATACAGTTGAACCCTGTTATCTCGACGGCCTAGGGGTTTGCCAAAAGCCGTCGAGATAACCAATGATCGAGATAAACCCCTATCCACCCCCCATCCCCTCCCTGCCCCCTTACCGCGCTGCCTGCACGTGGCTGGATCCGGCAAAGCGGAGCCGGGCGGACGGGCGGGCGGGGAAGCGGAGCCGGCGGGCGGGCGGCAGGCGAAGCCGGGACCAGGTATGTGGGGCGGGGATGGGCAGGGACCAGGTATGCGGGGCCGGGCGGGCGGGCGGGGACAGGCAGGGACCGGGTATGCGGGGGCGGGGAAGCGGGGACGGGCGGGCGGGGAAGCGGAGCCGGCGGGCGGGCGGCAGGCGAAGCCGGGACCAGGTATGTGGGGCGGGGACGGGCGGGCGGGGACAGGCAGGGACCGGGTATGCGGGGGCGGGGAAGCGGGGACGGGCGGGCAGGGAAGCAGAGCCGGCCGGCGGGCGGCAGGCGAAGCCGGGACCAGGTATGTGGGGCGGGGACGGGCAGGGACCAGGTATGCGGGGCCGGGCGGGGACAGGCAGGGACCGGGTATGCGGGGGCGGGTGGGGAAGCGGAGCCGGGCGGGCGGGGAAGCGGAGCCGGCGGGCGGGCGGCAGGCGAAGCCGGGACCAGGTATGTGGGGCGGGGACGGGCGGGCGGGGACAGGCAGGGACCGGGTATGCGGGGGCGGGGAAGCGGAGCCGGGCGGGCGGCGAAGTGGAGCCGGCGGGCGGGCGGCAGGAGAAGCCGGGACCAGGTATGTGGGGCGGGGACGGGCAGGGACCAGGTATGCGGGGCCAGGCGGGCGGGCGGGGACAGGCAGGGACCGGGTATGCGGGGGCGGGCGGGGAAGCGGAGCCGGGCGGGCGGGGAAGCGGAGCCGGCGGGCGGGCGGCAGGAGAAGTCGGGACCAGGTATGTGGGGCGGGGACGGGCAGGGACCAGGTATGCGGGGCCAGGCGGGCGGGGCCAGGCAGGGACCGGGTATGCGGGGGCGGGCGGGGAAGCGGAGCCGGGCGGGCGGGGAAGCGGAGCCGGCGGGCGGGCGGGTACGCGGGGAACCGCGGGGCTGGGGAGCCGGGGAGCGGGCGGCTGGGGACACGGTGGGTCGGGGACGCGGGGAGCCGGGCGGCTGGGGACGCGGGAAGCGGGCGGCTGGGGAACCGCGCGGCTGGAGAGCCGGGGAGCGGGCGGCTGGGGACACGGTGGGTCGGGGACGGGCTCGAGATATTAGGGTTCGGCAAATCGACATAACGGATGAGAAACTCATAAGACAAAGAGGGAGTTTGGCGGTTCCACTTGTAAACCGTCGACTTAATAGGATTGGCAAGTTAACTGAGGTCGACATAAATGGGTTCGACTGTAATTCTAACTCCCTACAATACTGTAGTATTCTGTAGACATGCTAAAAACCTGCCATAATTATGCAACTTTTTAAATTGCTGAGGTTCGGGCCAATTACTGTAATATCTCATAATAGAATCAAGCTTCTCATCATCCATGCCTCTCTGCTTGGGATATGATTTAAGCTATTTCATGGGGTAGCATTTGGTTGTAAGTCTAGATTCTTTTCATAATGCAGCAGACATTTGAAATAATGTATCTAAGAAGACTATTAATCAATTTCTGTTTTATTTTCATTTTTGGCTCTACTGATGTTTGGACTACATGTGTAGGGTGTCTTAAGGATGTATTAGTGCATTGAAGAGATAAGTACATTGCCAAAGGTAGTTTTGTTTTTCTTGTTCTTCCTGTAAGTAGGAAAATGATTTTGGACTGATTCAGATCCATACAGGAAAGTTAAAAGAAGATATTCTGCAAAACATAAATTATGTATAGATGCTTTGGGGGAAAAACAAAACAAATGAACAAAAACACCCCCCGCAAGTCCCCATTAGTCCTAGAAATAAGCACAGTTTTAATGCACAGATCTGCATATCATAATTTACATCAAAAGCTAGTATGTGAAATCCTAAGTAAGATTTTTAAAGTAACTTATTCCAAAAATGTGTTTTATTGAGCATTTTTAATAAGTATATCAGGAGCCACAGTGAACTCAATACATACGTGACAAACAAAAAAGTTGGGTTTTATGTTTCATTATGTACTCAATCAAACATTTATTTGAATAAAAGTAGCCCAAAATAAATGAGGCAGGAGATACAATTAATTATGTTGTTGAAAAGGAGTTCTATGTCTCAGCCATTTTCATCTCTCTCTTTAACATGAAAAGTGAAGATATTTGGGAAGTTAGGAATTAATCAAAACCTTTACAAACAGCTGCTATTAAAGAAAATATTGGAAAATCTGACTACATTGAAATAATCAGACCCAGTGCATCATAGCTATTATACCATGGTCCTGGTAAGCCTTACTATAATTCCTACCCATGGAACAAATGTAAAAATCTCAAAACTATTAGAGGACAATGAAAACAACTAAAAGCTTAATATAGCAAAATTTGCAAACATATTTGCTTTGTTTTTTTAATAGTGGGAATAGAAAATTAGTCATGGAACCTGCACATGATGTGTTGAGTCCTCATCTGCATGAAGCCTTATTGCCTTCTGTGAGACTCTGCACAGACACTGGAATCTATCCACCATGACGGAGGGGCAACCAGGCCAAATTAGAGTGAATGGCATTGCAACCTGGTGCACAGGGTCACAAGGCCATTCAGGTTTGGCCTTGCTGCACCCAGCAGCAGGATGAGAAGCCAGTCCTGGTGGATCCACAGCATGGCCATGGTGAACGTACTCTACGACTGTTTGTCGTTATTCATATTAGAAGATAGGAGCCCTGAGATGGGCTGAACTAGGCCCAAAGGCCCACTGCTGGAGACCTCAGGGTTCTGAAACACCCATCCCAGGAAAAGAGCAGTGGAGAGGTCCTACAAATGGCCTGAAGTGGTTGCAAGGAAGCAGCGAATCAGAGGGGCTGCTGAAATGACCAATCAGGGGCCAGGAAGGCTATCTATCTATCTATCTATCTATCTATCTATCTATCTATCTATCTATCTATCTATCTATCTATCTATATGGGCTGCAGAACATAGTAGCAGTTAGTTGCTGATTGGAGCTGGAGAAGAAAGAGCTGTGTGCCTGGCTGGCTGGAAGAACAGCAGGACTATGGACAGCTTAGTGTGGACAGGGTCCGGGGGAGCAATGAAGGAGCTGCTGACTGGCTGCTGGGACTGAGCAGGGATTGAGCCTGGGGAGGGCCACAGGAAGATAGTGTCTCTAGGGAGGAAGCCCTGGGGATATGCTTCCATACCAGGGCTGGGACTACTTAAAGATCGAGAGGGGTACTGAGATGGACCCTGGTGGACTATTTACCCCCCCAAAAACAAGGAGTCCGGTGGCACCTTAAAGACAAACAGATTTATTTGGGCATAAGCTTTCATAGGTAAAAAACCTCACTTTTTCAGATGCCTGGAGTGAAATTTCAGATGTCCTTGAACCATCTGAATTCGTAAAGGTTATGGAGCCTTTTTTTCAGACAGCTAGCCAAACGTGTGTCCAGTCCACACTTCCAGGTGGCAAAAAGAGCACTATACTACTGGTACTCCATGCATCTGAAGAAGTGAGGTTTTTTACCCACGAAAGCTTATGCCCAAATAAATCTGTTAGTCTTTAAGGTGCCACCGGACTCCTTGTTGTTTTTGTGGATACAGATTAACACGACTACCCCCTGATATTTACTCCAGAAAGGGTCTGTTTTGTTTCACATGCAGACAATGTGTGTGTGACTCGGCCAGAGGGCTGAGTCGCTGAAAAAGCCACCTGAGAACCGCTGAAAGGGGTCTCCAGAACCGAAAGAACGCAGACACACCCAACCAGAAGGGGACACTTGTGAGAGGTAGGTGTTGACCCCGTTACAGGGTCCAGTGATGCATTAATCTGGCCCTGGCTATGAACTGAAGGTGTGATACTATTCCTAAGTAGAGATCTTCCAGAAGAGCTGGGACCTTTTTAGGGCTCTCTCCAGAAAGCTTGTGCTAGCCCAGCTGCCCCTGGTGGCTGTGGGAGGGAGGGAGAGAAGGAAAATCTACAGGGTTTCTTGAGGTTTGGTTGTAGGAGTAAGGGTGGGAGAGCACCTGCTCTCTCTGCTGTGACTATTGGTGTGCTTTTGTTGTTAGTAAGGTGATAATGAATGTGTATAGTTCAAATAAATGAAGCCCTATTTACAATAGTATGTAGGTAGGCTTGAAAAGTTACATTCTATTAACCTCAGTAAGGCTTTCTTAAAGTTCTTTTTATAGAGGTTAAGATATTCAGAAGGAATTTAAAAGATTGCGATAGCCAACAGTTATCCAAGCATGTTTTGTTATGAATATTCAGTAAAGTGATGCCAAATTCAGAGATGATTCTCATCTTTCTTTTCTGTAGATGAGTCATTTTTTATATTAGAATGTCCCACCTTTTAATGGACAGTTTATTCCTGGTAGCAATAAATGGCCTGAAAAATATTTTGAATGGGTTTATTCCTTCATAAGTGATCTCTTTGAAAAGGCTTCATTGTATTTCTCTTTACAGATTATAACTTGGCTTTATACTCCACCTTTATTCTCACAATAATCTGGAAGTGTTTTATAATGTTATGGGTTATATACCTATAGTGCAGAAATTCTGTCAGCCGACAGAGTAGCCATTGTGTAAGCAACAAGCTCACACCCAGGCTTGGAAGAAGGGAAGAATACTTGAGATGGTGGGAAAAGAAAGGAAGCAAATTATGGCCAAGGATAACTTTTATTCCATGCAATTTGTGGGACAAATATTGGGTCAATTGAAGTCAATGGCAAACTCACAGTCTATGCCCTACTAGTATGACACTGGTGTATGTTATGGAAATCACTCTAGGCTCTGAGGTACAATTTGAACTCATGTCCTTCACGCCAGTGGGGAGAGTATCACCAGCCAAGTCTCTTTAGGTATGTCTACACTGCAATTAAGCACCGGTGGCTGGCCTGTGACAGTGGACCTGGGCTCTTGGTGCTCAGGCTAAGGGGCTGTTTTATAGTGGTGTAGATAGTCTGGCTCAGGTTGCCACCAGAGCTCTGGGACCATCCCATCTTGTAGGGTTCTAGAGCCCAAGCTCTAGCCCAGTGGTTCTCAAACTTCATTGCACCGCGACCCCTTTCCAACAACAAAAATTACTGCATGACCCCAAGGTGGGGAACTGAAACCTGAACCCACCTGACCCCACTGCCCCAGCTAGGGGGCCAAAGCAGAAGCCCAAGGAATTCAGCCATGGGCAGGCAGCCTGTAACCTGAGCCCCACTGCCTGGGGCTGAAGCCCCTGGACAATGGGGCTCAAGCACTGGCCCTGGTCCCCAGCAAATCTAATGCCAGCCTTAGCGACCCATTAAAATGGAGTCACGACCCACTTTGGGATTCCAACCCCTAATTTGAGAACCACTGTTTTAGCCCAAACCCGAATGGCTACACTGCAGTTAAACAGCCCCTTAGCCTGTGCCCTACGAGCAGGAGTGGCGCCAGGGTTTCTGGCGCCCTAGGCAGAATTTGGGGGGCGGCATTTTGTGCGCTCCCCATGGGGCGCACGGGAGCTTCTGGTTCCGCTCCCATTGCGCCACCGAAGAAGGACCCTTCGCCGAAATGCCGCAGGCGACAGCGGCAGTCATTGAGCTGCTCAATTGCCTGCCGCTGTTTTCCGCAGCACATCGGCAGAAGGTCCTTCTTCGGCAGCGCGACGGGAGCGGAACTGGAAGCTCCCGTGCGCCCCATGGGGAGCGCAGAAAATTCCACTCCCCGAATCCTGGCGCCCTAGGCGACTACCTAGGGTCGCCTAATGGAAGCACCGGCCCTGCCTACAAGCCTGAGTCAGTTGGCACAGGCCAGCCACGTGTTTTTAATTATAGTATAGACATACACTTTTTGTGGGTTTTGGTTTTGTCGTTAAAGCATCTCATACTATCATAACAATATATTGAAAATACAACATTTTTTTTTTACACTGATTTCTGATTATTTAACATTTGTATTGCAGTAGTGACCAAAGGTCCCTCTCAGGATTGGGTCTTAATTTTGCTACATGATGTGTAAAACATTTAGGAAGACACAATTCATCCCAAAGGGTTTACTGTCCAGAGCCAGATCTTGCAGGGCATTCTGTGCAGGTAGGTTGTAATTCTGCAAGTTATTCCCTGCAGACAGTCCCTTATCTGCATGGGGTCTCATTGAAGTCAATGTGGCTCCATGGAGGCTTTCAGTCTGCTCATGCAGAGTAGCTTGAAGAACTGGTATCTAAGGCCCCAATCCTGCAAACACTTATTCACATGACTAATCTAAGTAAACTTCACAGTTTTAGTCTTGGGCTAATTGCGTGCATGTTTACAGGATGGAGGCCTAATTATATCTTGCATGCATTGATCAAAGGGGGATTGTAATGATTTTAAATAAATACATACAAAAAACTGTTTAAGATGTTAGCAGAACACAGGTGTAGATTTAAAACTTACAAATGCATTTTCAAACAGAATATTTGGAAATCACTTTCTTTCTTATTTCTTAATTCCAGGACTGGAATTAAGGGAACATTGTTTCTCTTGAAAAAACTGAAGATGTCATAAACATCCAAAGCAAAATAACAAATTCTTCTCCCTGCTCTGGTATAGCTGTTCCTGATATCATTAACACACAGAAAGACAATAGGGATCACAGAACTCAGCTCACAGCAGGTAAGAAGCTATTATGTTGAATGAACAAATTGAACAATATGTACTTGCAGTGAAAAATGGCTTTTATTGTAGATTAAGGAAAACAACAAGGAAGAACAAAAGTAAAGTCTACGAGGGAGAGCACAGTGAGGCTCTTCTCTGATTCTGTTTAGGAACATCTCTGATCACAGAAAGTATTAGAAATTATTATTTGAAATGTAAAGTTGCAGTACATAACAAACATGACAATTTCATGGGGTACATTTAGAAATAGCTTAATACTGAAAGATAAACTGAATTATTTTTCTTACATGCAAAAACTGTTTAAATCGTTGGCAGATTACATATATAGCTTTAAAATTTTGTCTACATGTGACATTAAAATATTTGGAAAGATTTCTCTGTTGTGTGTAGACTATAGCCATATAGGTGGGTTACACAGCATTTTCACTCTGACTGCTAACCTTAATGTTACATTCCAATTGGATGTAAGTTCCAAGTAATTGAAATGAATCTCCTGTAGCCTTGGTGCTGGCCAAGGCCAGCTCCAGGCACCAGCCCAGCAAGCAGGTGCCTGAGGCGGCCAACAGTGAGGGGTGGCACATCTGGGTCTTCAGTGGCAATTTGGCAGTGGGTCCCTCGGTCCCTCTTGGAGTTAAGAACCAGCCACTGAATAGCCTCTGAAGACTGAAGCAGCGGCGGTAGAGCTGCAGATCGCGATCGGGGCTTTTTTTTTTTTTTCTGCTTGGGGCGGCAAAACCCCTGGAGCCGGCCTTGGTGCTGGCTGCTGTCCGCTGCACAGAAATGGCATTTCCTGAAGCACCACCTCCTGTTCCAGAATTACAGCAAACACTGCTTCAGAAGGAACTTTCTAACTCAGCAGGATACAAGTCACTTGGCAGAGGTAAACAGCTGTGTTTTTGTTTTTTTGTTTTTTTTTTAAAAAGAGAACACTTCCACCTCCAAATACTGTACATCAAATATGGACTGCTGTGCCTAGGGAACTGTTAGGGACAGATTCTCAAAAAAAATTAGGAATCAATTTTTCAAGTACTCAGAACCACATTTTGGGTAAGATTTTAAGAGTTTAGCTCCTATTTGAAAATCCAGCCACTTACTTTAGTGCATAAATGGGAACTGAGCACTCTTGTTGATCTGACACCAGTTTTGGATGCTGAATTCTTTTGAAAATCTGGCCTTTGATGTATCAGAGCAAAAGTTGTTTCTAACATGGGGCCTAACCCCAGTTCAATGTGCTGAGCTCCTCCTTCAACTTGACTTCAGTGGGAGCTAAGAGGGTTCAATAATTCACAGCAGGCAATCTGCACCTTGCAGGATGGGCCCTTAGTTTCTGATCTGTGGCAGTTTCACTCAAGCTGCCATAAGTATAATATATTTAGATGGTTGATTAGACATATGGAGGTTACTTCAGAAAAAATGCCCCACTCTGCAGTACATTTGGCTTGTTTAGAAAGAAACTGTAGTGATTAACGAGTATGTCTTCTCAGATGACAGGTTTTTTTTGGTGGTGGGGGGGGGGGGCGGGGGTTGGAATATGATGTTGCACTAGATATAAAGGCTTATGTTTTCCTGTTGCATACTATATACCTAGCTATTTCCCCGTAGATAGTTTCTGCTGTATTGCCATGCAGCTGACACTAAATCTTTTTTAAACCAGTGATGAGATTTCTTCCTACGCTTTAGTCTGTCATACAATGCCAAAGGTAAAAATTCTCATTTAATCTTATTACTGGTGCCAGGGGATTAATGTCAGGTGGCACTTGTGGTGACAGTGAAAAGATTAAAAAAATAATTCCATTAAATCTGTCTTCTGCATTTGATATTTGAACCGTTAATAAGAGGGATTACCTCTTTTGTAGGCTGTAGTAAAAATAAGCTCAGCATAATTGTTTTATGAACCAAAGGCCTAATTTTAATACATGAAAGATTCCAGTTCATAAAGATCTCTGATTAAGACATTCGTTGTGATTTTAGTAGTGTTAGCTTAATGGAAAAAATCAACAGAGTTCCTTCATTCTTTGACTATGAACATTACAGTCATTTAGTAATTTCTTAAATATAATATAATAATAATAAAATTGCATGTGATAAAATAAAGTTCTATTTTCCATATAGTTTGAATTTTGTTACTTCTCCAGTTATTAGCAGGAAAAAAGCCAAGATGATGAATGGAAACAATTAATAGAACCAAAGTGATTTAGAAAAAAAGCTTCTATTAAATTTTTGTTCTCCTTTTAGCAATTTTCAATATTCTCACTGTACAGAGGGAAGAGGGAAAAAAAAGGGGGAGACTCCTTCATGCATTATGAGAGAGCATGCAATTGGGAATAATTTGGTATTATTTCTATGTCTAGCATATTCATAAAGGGTACCAGATCTGTGCAATTGCTGTAGGCATTACATTCAGTGCAGTTGTTTCCTTCACACTTCCACTGACAAAGAAAGGAAGAGAAAGACCCCATTATTTTGAATGTCTGACAGAGCACAGTGGTTCTGCTGTGTGGAATTTAGTTTTTCAGGCTTTGCTCCTACATAGATGGGATTAAATTTACCTGTGTGCAAAGGGCCACCTGAAAATAGGGCAGGAGTGGGATTTAGCTGGTGTATAATCTTGTGTGGGCCCTTTGCACAGGGGTGAGTTTTACCCATTGAGAAATTAGTGATTTTTTTTAAAGGTACTTTGGGCATCATAAATACTAAATAGGAATAAATGGTCAGTATTTATCAAGGCAAAATGTTAATAGCTGATGCCACAAGGTTCCATACTAAGATTAGTGTTTAGGGTTGCCAGGTGTCTGATTTTCGACCAGAATTCCTGGTGGAACAGGGACCCTGGTGGCTCCGGTCAGCACCGCTGACCACGCAGTTAAAAGTCTGGTCAGCAGTGCAGTGGGGCTAAGGCAAACTGCCCTAACTCTCGTGCAGCTCCCAGAAGTGGCCGGCATGTCCCTGCAGCCCCTAGGTGTATGGAGATGTGATCAGGGAAGCTCTGCGTGCTGACCCTGCCCCGAGAGCTGCCTCAGCAGCTCCCATTGGCTGGGTACCATGGCCAATGAGAGCTGGAAGAGTGGCGCCTGCAGACATGGGCAGCGCACGCCCTGCAGAGCTGCCTAGCCATGCCTCCACCTAGGGACCAGACATGGTGTCCGATTCTGGGAGCAGCGCAGGGCCAGAGCAGGCAGGGAGCCTGCCTTAGCCCCACCGTGCCATCGACCAAGAGCCACCTGAGGTAAGTGCTGCCCGGCTGGACCCTGAACCCCCTGCCCCAGGTCGGTATCCCTCCCACACACAAACTCCCTCCTAAAGCCTGCACCCCACACCCCCTCCTGCACCTCAACTCCCTGCTTCAGGCCTAAACCTCCTCCTGCATGCAAACTCCCTCCTGGAGCCTGCACCCCGAACCTGTCCCACACCCAAACTCCCTTCTCCAGCCCAGAGCCCCCTCCTGAACCCCTCATTTCTGGCCCCACCCCAGAGCCCTCACCCCCAACTGGAGCCCTCACCCCCTCCTGCATCCCAACCCCTTACCCCATGAAAGTGAGTGAGGGTTGGGGAGAGCAGCGACAGAGGGAGGGGGGCTGGAATGAGTGGGAGGTGGGGCCAGGGTGTTTGGTTTTGGGCAGTTAGAAAGCTGGCAACCCTACTAATGTTGTTTAATATATTTAGAATAGGAGTTGAGCTGTAAGGTGGTAAAATTTGCAGATGTCTCAGAGTTGAGATCACTCAAGTCTAGAGACTATTCTGAGAAATCTCAGAAGAAACTTATCACACTCAGTGAATGGCAGATAAAATTCAGTGTTAAAGGTTAACTAAACTGTAATGCAGGGTGCTGGTAGAGGGAGTCTTACTTCTCTTTATTCTCCTGTACTTAGATAAATCACAATCTGTCCTTTTAAAATAAAGGTGCACTATATTAATATATCGCAGTGAAGATTGATCTGATTTAAAAGTACATTCTACTTGCAAATTCAACTAGTGAAGAGCAAAATACCGTCAACTTTTAAAAACTATACTCTGACTAATTAGTGTGGCGTAACTCTAGATCATGAATGATCAATAATTGATGACCTGGAACGCTGAACATTAAATAATGTGCTACCATTTGTACTGATTAAAAGCTAACTTCTGATATGTGTAGTATGAGTAATCAAGGTTTCTGAGGGATTTATCTCTGGTGCAAAATGAAGCACTGGATGACACCATAGGACGAGTCAGGTAAATCATGAAGATTTCTATCTTCTTTTACTATACTAAAACAATGCTATTTCATCACAGCTCCAGAGAGTGTAATGTATTGACCCAGAAATCATTTTGTAAACATTTTCATGAATGGAATATTCGGTATTATGGAGGTTCAGATTCTTCTAGTCTGAAAAAAAATATGAGTAAACAGCAAATAATGGTAGAACTCTTAATGCAATAAGACAAGCAAAATATTCACCGGATAATTTCCTTTGATTTTCATTAATTGGATTCCAAGCAGAGATTCCAACCTTCATTTCAGCTAACTGTTGTCATTGTTTTCCCCCATACATATCTCTCAGCTTGAGCAATTTTGTGTCTACTATATGCCTTACTCTGACTGCCAAACCAAGACTGAATTTCCCAATTATTTCTTCATAGCACATGACCAGAACACACATCACTGTTGTAACTAGACAAGGGTAAATACTTCAGACATTCTTGAGGATATTTGTGCATGTTTTTAAACAAATTTGGTTAATCTGTGTATGTGCCTCTTTGGCTTGTTTTCTGTAAATATTTTAATACATGAATTTATCTGTAGGAATGTTTGTGGAAACAACACATTTTAAACAAATATTGGAGAATACTTGTGGAAATGAAATTCTGAATGAGTAAACATGAGTATGTGAACTAGGAACCTGATTCTAAGATATACTCATCTACTCTAAGTGGAAAACAGACCAGATGATCTTTGTGTCCAACCAAAATTAACCAACACCATTCAAATGTTAAAGGTTGACTATTCATAAAACAAACTGCTTGTGAGAAATCTAAAGATAAAAAGTGTTTTTAGAAATTTGGTTAAAACATAAGAGTGTGGTGAATGTGAAGAAAAAAAGGTTAATTAATGAATGACCTGTGGTTATATCTGATCGGTGGAATTTTTGTGATGTGACTATATAATGTGTATTCTAGATCACTGTTGGTTTACAGTACTGTGTGGCAATACTGGGTACTCAGTATTTGACATTTGATTGAAAACATTCCAAATCCATTAGAGAAACTTCCAAAAGACAAACAACCTAATCTCCCCCTACTAGACTGTAAAATGCAGCTCTCAGGAAGGAGTCTGAGCTCCCAAAACAGAAACCAAGGACTCCACAAGCAGGAGCAGAATCAATTTCCCTTCGAAATGAAAACTGCACTCAAGCAAATCATGTGTTTAACTTGTTAATGATATCATCCAATGTAGGTGCATTTGCACAGTTAGCCTGTGAACACTGAGGATTAGAAGATTCCAAATGTGTCACTCAGTTTAATAATTAGTGGAGTTGGGGGAGTGGGGGGAATGAATATTAGCACAAGTGTGGGACTGTGGGTTGTACTGTTGGTCTTGAACAGGCAGACCCTCAGTGGTGTAAACCAGGAATGAGTGTGGCCTCCTTACTCTAATACCAGAGATTTCAAATGATCTGCCAAACCACAGTCCTCTAGGAGCGCACTCCTTCGGAACATTTCTGTAGTATTTACAGGAAATTCATTGTCAGAGACACGATCAAAGGGTCATGTTTCTACTGAACTAATAAAAGTTTATTTTCTAGATATTGCACAGTGTATTGATTGGAATGAGAGAACAGCAATTTTTCCATTATCCAGCCTAGAAGGAAGTGAAGTATAGAAATATTACCCACTAGGACTTGTCTCACTGTGACACTAATAATGCAGTTGATCTTTTCTTTGTTATTAAACCCATTGGGCATGGCAGGTTTTACTTACTCTCTCCATTAATGTTTGATGTCATATTGTTACACTTCATGCAAATAAAAATAATTAAGAAATATAAGGCACTATAGTCTCCTACACAGGCTATGCTGAAAGGTTCCCTTGTGGAGTTTCCTGTGAATTCTTCCCATTGGAAGGGGGAGTATGACACATGGTTAAGAAGTAGGCAGTTCAGTTCCCAAAATCAATTGATCTCTAAGATCTGCAAAGTTCAGAGATAATCTTATGGGAAAGGAGATGTTAGAGCTGTCTGCATGGAGCTTCCTGCAGGATCAGGTCCTTGATACTAATAGAGTACTTGGGAGTGGGGTTGGGAAAAAATTAAACTAGCCTCTGCAATAAAAAGCAGGCAGGACCAGAAACAGAGAGATGTATTCAATGCAGAAAAAGGAGAAATACAGAAAACCTTGAGCCAAACCTCCAGATCAGAACATTTTATTCATCCAATTAAACAAGAATTCCTTCCTCTTCCTCCCCTTTCCCTGCCACTTTTTTTTTTTTTTGGCATATAAGCCCTTGAACCAGATTGATTTTTCACACTCAGAAAAACAAAATCTGTTTTCTTCAACTGGAATTCAATTGTGTATTTTACTGAGAGAAGTATATGACCGTCAAGGCAAAAATCTCAAACACAGTCACCTAACTCATATTTAGGCACCTAAAGAAGTGGTTTGACTTTCAGAAGTGCTGGGTAGCTGCAGCTCCCATTGGCTTCAATACTTTCACTCCTCCATATATGAAGGCAGATTTCATGTTGAACCATTTTGTTAAAGAATAGAGACAATGAATATATGTGCAATGGAAAAAATATTAATGGTTAGGTTCCACTGCCCTCCTTTATTTTTTCTGTGCAACTGGAATGGTAGGAAATATTCCTGGTGCCATTTTTTGAGCCTTTCCAGAATCATCATACAATTTTACTGATAACAAGAAGAAAACAGAATGGCATTGAGGAATGAACGTCCGTGGGCACAGTCTTTCCACTTCATGGTTACTGTCACTTGTCATCCGTATCCTGCTGCTCTGTTGAGGCCAGCTTGGATCTGCCACTGTCTCTTTTAATCATTTTGTTTTAAATCGGAAACTACATTGTTTATTAACCCACCCTTCTTTATGGAATAGTAGAAGAATGCACTCGTGGATCTGGTGAAAAAGCATTCTCAGTATGTGGTTACACGCTCTGGAATTTGTTTTCCCCCTTTGGTGCCCAGAGTGCAGACTGTTCCTGTTGCAAGGTCTATTTCTATCTCTCTAGGTGCTTGTATGGCATCCAGTATTGTAGTGTCTGAGCTACTCACAAACGTCAATGAGTTTGTACTTGCATTACACCTGCAAAGCATGGAATTAAGATAACCATTCTAGAGATGGGGAACAGAGTCCCAGAGACACTGAGTGGCACAGTTTGTGGCAGAACTAGGTTCTGGACCCACAACTACTGAGTTCCAGGCCTGTGCCTTACCCACAGACCCATCCTGTCATCCAGGCTTTTGCCTTCTGGGAATGATGTGAGATGGTTTGAGCTATTTTGTGTGACTTGAATTTCTATTAAATGGGCTTTTCTGTTAATTATGTTTTCTCTTTATGGGCATGGAAGTTCTGAGTTGACAAATTGAAAAACAAATGAAGTAAGAGGGATCAAGCTGTGTCATAAATAACAAATGAAATACAACAATGAAGCATGTTATCTTGGTAATTTCAGGTAACTAATCTGTTAATTACAGCCAGAAACTATGTTGGTACCTCAGTTCAGAATTGAAAAATAAATTAGCTAGGTGAGGCCAATCTTTCATATGTTACATAAACAAATATCCAACTGAGGAAAAAGGACTGCAGGATTTGGCCCAGAGTCAAATTGGCCTTGATTTCAAGGCCTTACAGAATTATCATATATTATGTTTATTATGGTAGTGCCTAGGGCCCAAGCCAGAACAGAACTCTATTGTATCAGGCCCTGTACAAACACAGAGTAGTAGACAGTCCTTGGCCTGAAGAGCTGGCTAAACAGAAGAGATTGACACTGTAGAGGAAAGAGATAATGCTGGGGAATAGGTCCTAGAAGAAATGCAAATGTTTCCCTACTGCAAATTATAAACATATCTGAGTCAGATTCAGCATAGATTTATACCAGCTTTTGCCAGTGTAAACTCAGCAACTGGGCCCCAAGGCACAAACCCTGTGAAGGGAGAAGCTGCTGCAGCTGAAGGCTGCTGAAACTGCCCTCTTCTTGGGAGGCTTTAAGGGACTAGCAAAGCTACCGTTCAGTGTTCAAGTATAAGAATGCCAAGACAGTGCATCATTTAGGCTTTATGCCTTTCTCCAAGTATGCTGTTCTTTTTCATCAATTACTTCCTAAAAGCAGAGTTCTCTAACTTCCTATATACTTCCCAATCATACTGTAGCGCTGCTTATTGAGAAGCTATTTATTGTGAAATCCATCAGAGTGTGAGGAATTAGCTGGGAAGGAGCACACACAGAGAGACACTGAGCAGTGTAGCTCTTTCATAGGTAGGGTTGCCACCCGTCTGGGTTTTACCCAGACAGTCCAGTTTTTGGCTTCTGTATCTGGATACCATTTAGGGTTGCTAGGTGCCCAGTATTTGACTGGAAAGTATGGTCGAAAAGGGGACCTGGCAACCCTAAATGGAACCTGAACCAAAAGTCTGCTTACTGCAGGGCAGAGGGAGGCATCAGGTCATTAACCCGTGTCAGTCCCTACTCAGATGGGGTGCCTCCTATCTGCAGGCAAGCTCCTTGAGATGATCCAGCGAGTGACAGGGGGAAAAGGAGGGAGTGCCAGGGGTGGGGCCTTGGGGGAAGAGGTGGGGAAGGGGGAGGGGCCTGGCCTCAGGGTCCAGTTACTAGCCATTAGAAAGGTGGTAACCCTATCCATACCCTCTGCTACAAGATTCCTGTAAAGCCTCCATTATAAACTAAATCTGTCCCTGCTCCCTCATATCCCTAATGCTGCTGTTGCCTTTGCCTGAGGGCCCCAGCAGCAGCAAAACTGTTCGACCTCCCTGAAATCAGTTCCTTCTTCCTGCTATAACAACCTGGGGAAACAAGCTTCCACAGAAAGGTTTGCCATTTTAGTGAATTTGGCCCATTGCCTTCAGATTAAGAGATTAAAAGAACCCCTTGAAGTCTTCTGCATTTTCATTTATTTTTGCATTGATATAGTAGCACAAGTGCTCCCAAAGACTACTGTATAATTTTTCAATCATTTTCTGCTCTGCTTTCAGTGTAAACTGTGTTCGTAATCATCCCAAACGAAGAATACACACTCCAGGGCTGTCCTTAGGATTTATGGTGCCCTAGGTGGGATTATTAAACTGGTGCCCCTGTGCCTGTCTTGCTCTTAGCAACACAAACATAAGCTTACAGTATTGGAAAACTTGCCACATGTATGTTATTAAAACCAGTTTAAGTTAATTAAGCACACTGTAATGCTGATGGACTAGCACTAAAAAGTAGCACTATAGAAAAAATTCTGATTTGACAGAATGATGCAAATAATATAATTTTTTAAATTTGTCAACATTTTATTGGAAATTTATATGAAGAGGTATTGAAACAAGGATTAGTTTTTAATTAAAAGCAATCTTTCTGGCTTCAAAATCAGTAATAATGTCATCGTATGACAAAGACAAAGTGATGTCTTGTTTGATTGCAAGAATAGCAAGACCAGTCAAGTGTTTCTGACTCCTTGTAGAGCAGAGATAGTTTTTAATGAGCTTTAGTTTTGAGAAACTCTGTTCTCTTGATGCTACTGTTACAGGAATTGTCAGTAGAATACGAGTGGCAATGTACACATTAGGATATATGTCAACAAGTTTGCTGGTATGAATAAACTGTACAATGTCCATCATCGATTTTGCATGTGGCAACAACTCAATTCTTCATACAGTTCAAGTTCATTTAAATCAAAATGATCACCGTGCTTCAGGAGGTTCTCTAGGTCAGGGGTCCCCAATGTGGTGCCCGTGGGCGCCATGGTGCCCACAGGGGCCTCTCAGTGCACCCGCGTACTGGCCGGAGGACAAACATCTGCCAAAATGCCGCCGAAATTCGGCGGCATTTCGGCACCGACGCCTCTGGATGACGCTGCTTGCCGCCGACAAGCAGCGTCATCCAGAGGCATCGCTGCCGAAGGGCCACTGAATTTCAGCAGCATTTCAGCGGATGCTCGTCCGCCACCACGGTCCTTGGTCTGGAACCTGCCAGACGAAAAAGGTTGGGGACCACTGCTCTAGGTTCTTGCACTTTGTCATTAGTTGCTCTTGTTTTCCTATTTCATTGAATTTAGTCCCACTCAGCCCACTTCCAGCTGAGTGAATGGAACCCCAGGCCGACAGCGGGTTGAGTGGCTCAGCCAGGGTATCAGCTGCCGGCCTGCTCAGCCCACTGCCAGCCTGGGGTTCCTTGGGGTTGTCTAAGCCAGCAGCGGGTGCTGAGTGGAGCTGGCAGCCGGGACCCCGGGTGGCAATGGGGCAGCAGCTGGAACCCCAGAGCAGCGGCGGGCTGAGCTGCTCAGCCCACCGCTGCGTGCCATCAAAAATCAGCTTGCGTGCCACCTTTGGCACGTGTGCCGTAGGTTGCCGACCCCTGCTCTATACGCTAGTAAGGAGATGAGCATATTACAGTTGTTGGAGGGCTTTTTTTAGCAGTAACAGGGCTATAGGAAAGTCAGTCAACATTTTTTGTTTCTCTGATGAAAACTGGCCCACTCCCTTCCCCATACCAAACTTGTCACAAATAATTGTCAACAACTTAATTTTCTGTTTTTGACTAAGATATTGATTTAAAAAATATTGAAATTGAATTCAGGATTGTTAGCAAGCATTTTTGGCATACAGATTTGCTCAGTGACAATCAAAATGGCAACACAGTACTGCTTTCATGCTTGGCTCACCCCCCACCCCCAGCCTGCTGGTCCAACAGCTGCAGTAGAGGAGGAGATAGGTGGAAAACTGCAGGACCCCAAAATCCACCTCTTGAGGTGCAGAGTGGCAACAGCAGCAGCAAACCCTCAGGTCCAATCATACGCCAATGGGCACCATCGCCAGCCCAACGGACCATGGTGAAGTTAGCACAGCATCTGATCTCAGGGACGGGGCACCCATGGAGCCACAGCAGCTCATCCTGCCCTGTGCAGCTCCCCCCAGATGAGATGGATCACTGCCAGCCCGGGGGAGAGACGCGCTCCCCAGCTAGGGTGACCAGATCCAGATGTCCTGATTTTATAGGGCCAGTCCTGATATTTGGGACTTTGTCTTATACAGGCACCAATTACCCTCTGACCAGACAGCAAGTGTGAAAAATCAGGACGGGAGGTGGGGGGGAATAGGAGCCTATATAAGAAAAAGACCCCAAAATTGGGACTGTCCCTATAAAAGTGGGACATCTGCTCACCCTACCCCAACCCCCTGTCCTGATTTTTCACACATGCTATCTGGCTATCCCCAGCCCAGCCATGTGTGACCATTCCAATCCTGGCTGCCTGTGAGGAAGTGAGTTACTTTCACTGTCATTCCTCAGCAGGTAGGCAGCCAGCCTCCCACACCCCCGCCCCTCCCAGCCCTGACAGCCCTCATGCCGGGGGGAAAGAGTCACACTCACAGGTGAGTTCCTTCCCCCACCTCTTCCCAGAGACTTCCCAGCAGCCAATCCCCTCCCTCAGACTGTGCTGCATTCGGCTCTCTCTAGGACCCAGCAGCCCTGCTCTTACATGCTCTACTGCTTTCCATCTGTCCGGGCTCCCGGCAGAGCGGTGCCCCCAGACCTAGTGGTGCCCTAGGCGGCTGCCTGTTCTGCCTATGGCTAAGGACGGCCCTGACACACTCCATTAGTGGTCTCAATCTTCAGCTCATGTCACATCCTTGTCTTTTGCTAGGTAGTTTTTCAAAAGAACTGCTGAATTCCTTTCACAGCTTCTCAAATTCTTAAGCAACATTTTCTCTCAAGAATTTTTCTCCCCTTCAGTCATAACAGCAAATGTACAGTGTAAAAAGAGCACCAGCAAAGGACTTGTTTTATATTTTGTCATGTTATCTTCTGTTAGTTGCTATATGGGAAGAGCACTGTGACTGTTTTGTTTTGGTTTTTGAGAATCCAAAGCCTTTTGTTTTTGAATTTATAAACTCAAGCCAAACTTGTTTAATGTTCTCTAATATACACTTATTGCTTTCTAAATCCCTCAAACACTTTCTCCCATGCTGCCCCTTGTGAATGAGAGAAGCTTTTGGAAAAAATCTGCAAAGCCCCTCCATTGTCCTCTTTCAAAACCCCTCCTTAAAATCCACTCGTTTTGATGCCTGCAAAATACTTGACCATGGTTGGCAACTGGTCCTCTGGGACTGTTGCTTAGTACAGTAATCATAATTGCCTCACTACTCTGCTTTGTGGTAGCCACCTGTTATCTTTTGTCATATACTTAGGAATTCAGTGGGACTATGCATTGTGCATGAAGTTAATCATGTATGTAAGTCTCTGCTGTTATATCCTTGGGGGCCAGCCGGTTTAGGAAGAAATCACTTGAGGCCAGACAGCAGACAGCTAACAAAACTACCATTTTATTTACAGACACAGAGCTCACCCAACCGGCCGAAACCGGCTGGGCTATCCCCTAATAATCAAACTCAGTTGCCATAGGAACAAAAACCATGACAACCAAATACACAACATATTCCTCCCCCCCCAATAAGAACATCCCCTAAATAAAACACACACTAGACTAGAGAAGGAGGGTAGACTGCCTCCATTCCCGGCTAAACCCTGGGGATTATTTTGCCCCATAACTGTGGGTTCGCCCTAGCTAGAGATCCAGCCAATGAGGAGGCCTTCTGTCTCTAGGTGGATTACGGCGAACTTCTGGTGTTGTTGCACCCGGAAGTACCATGGGCTCTGGGTCTGCAGCACGAACAGGTGAGGAGGTGGTATCAGCTCGTGCTGGGCAAAGGGGTATCTCAGCTGCTGGCAGTAATGGAGGAGAACAGTCAGAAACAGGTGATTTGTGATTCGGTGTCTCACCAGAAGTGGTGAAGTCAGACCACTCAACTGCAGATGTGTCCTGAGGACTGGCATGACCTGGCAACAGCTGATCTACATGTCGCCGCCAGGTAAGATTCTCTGCAGTCCGGACTGTGTAGGAAACAGGTCCTGTTTGAGTGATGATTGTGGCAGGGACCCATTTAGCTCTGGAAGTATAATTCCGAGCCAAAACTGGCTGTCCCGGGCTAAAGGTTCGCTCTTTTGCTCTGGGTGCCCGTCTGATAACTTGATTTTGCTGCTGATGGTGCACAATTTGTCGGGGTTCAGAAGGTTTCAGCAGATCAAAGCAAGTGCGCAGCTGTCATCCCATCATTAGAAAGGCCGGAGATGCCTTGGTCGTAGCATGAGGTGTGTTTCTGTAGGAAAGTAAGAAGGTATCCAGACGCTTTTGAATGGAGTGTTGTCCCCTTGCTGATTTCAAAGCGTGTTTCATTGTCTGCACAAATCTTTCAGCTAATCCGTTGGTGGATGGATGATATGGTGCTGACGTGATGTGGTGTATCCCGTTTGCCTTCATAAAATTTTGAAACTCCTGAGAGACGAACTGTGGTCCGTTGTCGCTCACAAGTTGTTCTGGCAGACCAAAACGACTAAAGAGTCCTCGTAGTTTTTGGATAGTACTCTCTGCAGTAGTGGACTGCATTATAGAGACTTCTGGCCATTTAGAATGGGCATCTACTGCCACCAAGAACATGCTTCCTTCAAGGGGGCCAGCGAAGTCAAAGTGAATACGTTGCCACGGGTTTTCAGGCCAGTCCCATGGGTGTAGGGGTGCCCACTGGGGTGCATTCCTCACACCCTGACATGACATACAAGCTTTTGCCTTCTCTTCAATAGCACTGTCCAATCCAGGCCACCAAAAATAGCTTCGTGCAATTTCCTTCATGCGCACTATTCCACAGTGACCGGAATGTAGCTGTTCTAACATCTGTGATCTCAGTGGTGGTGGAATAATGACACGTCTCCCCCACAACAAACAACCAGATTGGACCGATAACTCCGTCCTCCTGGACATGTAGGTAACAAGGTCGGGTGAGACTGGAGAGGTTTGTCAAGATTTTCCATGCATCACCAGGTCCATAACTTGGGACAATACTGGGTCAACGCGAGTTGCCTTCTTTATCTGAGTAGCAGTGATGGGTGTATTCTCTACCTGTTCAAAGTAGAAGATTTCCTTTTGGGCACTATCTTGATGTTTGACTGGCAAAGGCAACCTTGAGAGGCCATCTGCATTGCCGTGCAGAGTGGATTTCCGATATTTGATTTCATATGTGTGTGCTGAAAGTAACAATGCCCAACGTTGCATATGACTAGCAGCTAATGGGGGAATGCCTGTGTAGGGTCCAAAAATTGACGTCAGAGGTCGATGGTCTGTGAGAAGAGTAAACTTTCGCCCAAACAGGTACTGATGAAACTTCCGAATTCCAAAAACAATTCCTAATGCCTCACGTTCAATTTGGGCGTAGTTAGTTTCTGCTTTGCTTAGAGTGCGTGAAGCAAAAGCAATAGGTCTCTCTTCTCCCGAAGGCATAATGTGTGACACGACTGCTCCCATTCCATAAGGGGAGGCATCGCCGGCCAATTGTAGGGGTAAGGATGGATCAAAGTGCGTTAGAACTTCAGAATTTAGCAATGCATCCTTAGCTTTGTTAAATTCAACATCACAGGCTTCAGTCCACTTCCAGGCCTTGTTCTGCCCAAGGAGCTCATGAAGTGGTTTTAGCAGTGTGGCTAACTGTGAGATGAACTTTCCATAATAGTTCAGTAGTCCTAGAAATGAGTGCAGCTGGCTTACATTTCGAGGTTGGGGAGCCTCCACAATAGCTTTAACTTTTGCAGGGGCCTTATGAAGACCTGCAGAATCAATGATGTGTCCCAAATATTCAACAGAGGGCTTGAAGAATTCACACTTGTCTTTGCGAACTCGTAGGCCATACTCTTCCAGTCTTTGTAGGGTAGCCTCTAAATTCTTTAAGTGATCCTCTTCATTTCTTCCAGTGACCAGAATATCATCCAGATAGCACTGAACTCCTCACAAGCCACACAAGATCTGGTCCATAGCCCTCTGGAACAGGGCGGGAGCAGACGTTATTCCGAAGGGTAGGCGACAGTATTGATAAAGCCCCTTATGAGTCACAATAGTCAACAGCTCTTGGGACTTTTCATCGACGTGCATCTGTAAATATGCTTGACTCAGATCAATCTTACTGAACTTTTGTCCCCCAGCCAGGCCTGCGACGAAGTCATCGATGCGGGGAAGCGGGTATTGCTCTGCACACAACACTGGGTTGACAGTGACTTTAAAATCACCGCAAATCCGGAGAGAGCCATCTTTCTTCACTATTGGAATGATAGGAGTGGCCCATGAGCTATGGGTAACTGGTATTAGGACTCCATTGGTGACCAGGCGCTCCAGGTCCGCTTCGACTTTCGGCCTGATGACATATGGCACAGTTCGGGCTTTCAGATATTTTGGTGGACTGTCAGGTTTAATGTTCAATGTCACAGTGATTCCCTTCATACTTCCCAAATCATCTCCAAAAACAGCAGCATGTTTCCTTAGTATAGGGGTTAAACTGGTTTCTTCTTTAGTCATCCGGTGCACTTCTGCCCAGTTCAGTTGAATCTTCCCAAGACAAGACCTACCCATTAAGGCTGGGTAGTTACCTCTCACCACAAACAGTGGCAATTTAGCAGCCTGTCCATTGAGCTCCACCTTAACATCAATAGTGCCCAACATGGGCACAGCCTCTCCCATATACGTCTTCAGAACAGTTTTTGTTGCCTTAAGCGGAAGATGCTGTAGCTTTTCTTTATACACAGTCTCGGAGACCAGCAAGACGGCTGCACCGGTGTCCAATTCCATGCGTATAGGTTTGCCCTCCAACAACGGGGTTACCCAGTATTCATGTGAGCCCATTGCCAAAGACAAAACATGCAGTGGCACTTCCTCTTGCGATGAGGTGTCACTTTGATCATCCTGGGTCTGCTCTAGGGTATGCAGGGTTCCTCTTTTTGTCAGCCAGACCACAGGCCTCTTTTTCTTTTGTTTACAGGCACACTCAATGTGTTCCTTTTTGCCACAGTGTCGACACACCAGGTCCTTACACCAGCATTCTGATGCCTGGTGACCCGGCTTACCACAGCAGTAACATTCTTGACTCTGCACAGTTTTGTGGATCGGTTCTTGTGACACTTTTTGCACCCTAGGGGATGCACCGATGTATTGCACCTCCCTTGTAGCCAGTTCCATGGAGACAGCAATATCAACAGCCTTCTGTAATGTAAGCTGAGCCTCTGTCAGTAGGCGCTTCCGTATAGCTTCACTGTAGAGGCCACACACTAACCTGTCACACAGGGCATCATTTAACATCTCCTTAAATTCACCGTGTTCTGCTAGCTTTTTTAAAATTGCTACAAATTGTACAACTGTTTCATCTTCCTTTTGGTCTCTTTTGTGGAACCTATATCTTTCAGCAATTACCAGTGGTTTGGGGGAAAAATGGGACCCCAAGATTTCCACAATGTCACTGTAAGATTTAGTCGCTGGCTTAACAGGGTGTAGTAAGCTGCGTAGCAGGGAGTAGGTTTTAGCCCCTACAACACTTAAGAATATTGGCACCTTCTTCGCTTCTCTAATGTCATTTGCAATAACAAAAAGCTCAAAACGCTCAGTATACACATGCCACTGCTCTATATTCTCATCAAAAGGTTCCAGTGGCCTGGTCAGAGTAGCCATGATTTTTAGTTTCACTTTCACAGTCAGTGCAAACAAGCAGCTTTTTTTGTTTGTTTGTTCTTTACCTTGACTTCTATTTCCTTCTGTTACTGGAGCAGCACCGGACTCCCACCCACATCGCCACTTGTTATATCCTTGGGGGCAGCCGGTTTAGGAAGAAATCACTTGAGGCCAGACAGCTAACAAAACTACCATTTTATTTACAGACACAGAGCTCACCCAACCGGCCGAAACCGGCTGGGCTATCCCCTAATAATCTAACTCAGTTGCCATAGGAACAAAAACCATGACAACCAAATACACAACATCTGCAGTCTTCAACTGTAAGCTCTTTGAGGCAGGGACTGTCTTTTCATGCAGTGCCTAGCACAGTCAGGTTCTAGTCCATGACTGGGGCCTTTAGGCACTTTCACAGAACTACTAATTAATTTTTTTTTTCATTTTCGCCCATCCCTGCATAAGTGGATTCAGGTATGGCCTAAATCATGATGTACGAAAATATCAGCATAATGTATTAGTTATTTCTGACCTAAAGTAGAAAGTAGTGGAAATTTCATGAGGTTGTTTGTTTCATCCACATTTTGCAGATGCAGATAATTTTAGCTGAGTTTTAATAAAAGCATATGTACTTCTATGTGCTTAACTACATCAAACCTAACCTACTGAGGGTTGCTCATCACAACATTACACACCTCTAATCAATATGTATCCAAACATGCATCAAGGCTTTTAAAGTTGAAGTATATTTGGGTCTGATTTTATTTTTATGCTGGTGTAACTATAACTCTATTGATATCCATTGATTTAGTCTTGATTTACAATAGGGTAAGGTGTCAGGTATTAGGGGGTAGCTGTGTTAGTCTGTATCCACAAAAACAACAAGGAGTCCAGTAGCACCTTAAAGACTAACAGATTTATTTGGCCATAAGCTTTCGAGGGTAAAAAGCTATTTCTTCACATGCATGGAGTGAAAATTATAGATGCTGCCTGCATCTGTAATTTTCACTCCATGCAGCTGAAGAAGTGAGTTTTTTACCCACGAAAGTTTATGCCCAAATAAATTAGTTAGTCTTTAAGGTGTCACTGAACTCAATAGTGTAAGGTAGATCAGAATAAGGCCACATGAAGTATGGTGGAAAAAAATGGCTTTCACATGGGTATAACAAAAACATTTCTAAATAGCGCAGATTATCTCAGTAATGAAGGCTAAGCCTGGAAAATCAACTTTTTTGAACGAGGAATCAGAGTGCTACTTTCTGAGGCAGTCTATGGAGATTTTGCAAAGTCCAAAAACATGCCACTGTTGTGAGAGAGGTGAGCACTGTTAAGGTGTGATGATGAGCTTTCAGGACCACCTTGTAATTAATCTCAACGCGGGGAATTTCAAGTGTTGGTAAATTTGCTTTTAAAATTTAAAGCTGTTGGCAGGTAGGGCATGCTTGTGTGTAGGTCATTCTTGGGTGAGGAGGACAAAGGCTTGAGCTTAATTTATCTGTTCAAGTCAAGAAGCGTAACAAATATTTTACACATATTTAAAGTATTGAAATAGCTAGTTTGTTGTGGGGGAGGCACAGTCAGGCCTGCATTAAGCTTGAATTTCTCCAGGATGATGATTTGGCTGACAATAGTTTAGCAAATGCATGGGATTACATTTTGGTGCTCATATAATGGATTATTTACAGGAAAAAAAGTAAAAGAAAACAAACACTTTCCACGTGTCAATGTCAACATAATGTAAATTGAGGCAGTGTGTGGCAGCTACAGAGGAAAGTACCCCTTGCAGTGCTCCCACAAAGCCTTGCATGGGGAACAGGGATAGTTCAGTGGTTTGAGCATTGGCCTGCTAAACCCAGGGTTGTGAGTTCAATCCTTGAGGGGGCCATTTAGAGATTTGGGGCAAAAATCTGTCTGGTGATTGGTCCTGCTTTGAGCTGGGGGTTGGACTAGATGATCTCCTGACGTCCTCTCCAACCCTGATATTCTATGATTCTATGAACAGAGCTGGGCCATACAGCCTTTGTGGGAACACTTGAGAGAGACAGTCTCACTTGGTGTGCACTCTGCACCATCCATGAGAATGGTATAAGTCAGGGGTTCTCAGTACAAAGTTTTTGGTGGCCTCAGAGTGCTGCCACCAACTCTTGCTGGTGGCCACTCTCACTTTTTCCTAAAACACTTAATTAGCTTTAGGAAAAATGAACAAATCTGCACATAGACATATCCAAATCATTGTAATTTATTTATTGCTAGCTAGTAAGTCTGATGTGAAAAGTGATATTAAACATACAATTATCACTTTTCTCAACACACTTAGTCAGCCCTGGCGAGCCTGTGGATAAATTAAGCCCTCAATAGGGGTGTCAGAGGAGGCAGTGGGGGCTGGAGCCTGAAGCCTTGTGGATGAGGGACAGGGCCTGGGGATGAAGCCTGAAGCCAGGAAGGTGGGGAACTCACTGGCTGCCTGTTCCTCCAGTGTGCCCCAGGTGTCTCCGGAGGGAGGCAACCCCTGCTGGCAGTCCCAATACCAAGATGGTGCATCCAGGAGCAAGAGGGAGGGCGGGCAGGTCTGCTACTTTGCCCCCCTCCATCACAGCACATGAGGCTGTGGCCACAAGAAAAGCCCCTGATGGCCGCTTGCGGCTACGGTGGCCCCATTTGAGGACACTGGTATAGATTGTCCCACCAAGTGCACTGGCTCACCTATGCAAAGGGTGGGGCTAGGATTCCACCTGCACTGCACCCTTTTGGAGGTGATTTGTTTCCCACAGAGAGCAAAGGCCCAAACATTCCTTTGAGCAGGGAATGCTATTACGATCTTCCCAGGTGTGGGTCACAAAGGGGAAAAGGAAAAAGGGGTTTGGGAAGAAGAGTGGCTTCTTTTGCCCTCTCATACCCACCCACACCTCCCACCAGCCCCTGCGCCCCTAGAACAGAGAGAAACCACTGTGGCTGCCTAGCCTAGGTGGTCTGTGGAATCTGTTTTCTGCTGGGTTGGAGCTTTAATGTTGCAGAATTACAGTTGATTAGAAATGAAACTTTTTTTTTGGCTTAAAGAAAACCTTACATTGTGTTAAATACTTCTGTAAATGGCAGCTGTAACACATTAGTTGATTCTAAACCAACCATATTATTTTCTTTCACAAAATAAATGAAGGCAAATTTATGTATTTAATTATGATTACAGGCCTTATGAGAACACAGAGCTTACTTCATAAGGAAATTCTTTATCTGCATTACTGGTCCCTATAAGTCAGCTAGTCCAAGCACTATTTAATCTTGGCCTAGGTTTTCTGCAGCTCCTTCACTTTGACCCTGCACTGCAATGTGTCCTGGTCATGGTCCCTTTCTGTCACGCATCTGTGAAATCTGTCTGTAGGTATCATAATTCCTACAGCTGAAGCACAGCTGGGACTGGACAGCCTCCTCTCCCCAAATGCTGATGAGGTCCACAGCTCGGCATTGCTCCAAGTGGGGGATTGCCTGGTACGTGGAGCAGGACTGGCCACCTGGAAAGATGCGCTGAGACCACTGCACGCATCACCAAGCAAAGAGGAAGAGGACTTTCAAAATTCCAAAGGAATTTATGGGGTGGGGCTGACGGTTGGTCACCTGAGGGCAGGGCAGTAGGGTTGAAATCGATGACCAGAGAGGTGAGAACAGGCATTGGGACACCTGCTGGAAGCCAATAGCAGCGCTGTAATCGACCACAGTGTCTACACAGGCACTGCTGCACTGTAGCCCCGGCGCAGAAAGCTGTACGCCTCTTGTTGAGGTGTTTTTTTTAAAGCGCTACAACTGCACAGTTTCTGCGCAGTAAGTGGCTTGGCAGTGTGTACACCTCGGGAGTTACAGCACAGAAGGCTGCTTAACTGCGCAGAAACTTGCCAGTGTAGACAGGGCCTTAATGAGTCAAGAGTTTAGGATGTCAGGGAGAAAGAACTTCTTGTAATTGAGGCAAAAGTTAACCAAGGTCCCGGACAACAGTTTTGCATTTGGAATGGAGCGGAATAGCCAGATGCCTGAGATGAGGAGGAAAAACCTGAATGATATAGCAACAATATCTGTATTGTGCAATTAGGAAAGAAAAATCAAAAACTGAACCAAGCTTGCGGGAGAGAGACAGGACAGTGGCTTTGCCAGAAGGAAACAGAAACAAAAGAAAACATTTTTGCAATACTCAATGGATCAGATCCTTGGACCCTCCAAACTCCCCTCTGCACTGCTCCAATTCATAGGGATTCCTCATAGGGGAATCCTCAGCTGACCCTTACTGGGTGTTTGCAGCAGTTCCCAGCCTTATTCCCAGCTGCACTCCACTCCACCCCTGCTTGGTATCTGACTCCTGGTTCCTGACACCAGCTTTGACCCCCAACACTGTTCCTGGCCTCAGACTCCAGTTTCGATAATTAGGCCTGTTTGCCCGGTGCACCAACCAATCATGTTCTGACCACTGGGCCTGACTGCCTCTGCTCTGACCACTAAGCATGACTGCCCACGTTTCAGTCTGAGACATCACCTGTGTGATCTCAGTCCTTTTCCCAAGTCACAAAACCCATCACCATAAGTGTTCTTTGAGAGAGAAATAGGCATGGAGACCAAACTCACCTTCTGGAGTTCAGTTTTTTTTAATTTATTTTATTTTTTTGCTTTCCCACATCTCCTTGGTGGCTCAAGGTAGACTCAGTTTTCCAGGGATATCAATCTGAAACCCTTTTGTAAACACTGAAATTCACTTGAAAATTAAAAAAAGAAAAGAAAAAAAATCCATACCTGTGCTTTCCTTTTTCCTCTCTGGCTCCAAAGATAACACAGCTTTACTTCACTTAATTCTTAACCTTATTTTTTGTCAAAAGTTACCTCCCTTGTTTGACCTGTCAGTCAAAATTTAGTAAGATCTGGAAAGCAGATCATAATATGCCCTCTTTTCCTTTTTAATTTTTTAAAATCTACCTTAGATTACTAATATCTCCTGAGGGAGAATCTACAAACAGTTCTTTCACCAGAGCTGTTCCCTCAGTTACACTATGGTTCTGGGAACACTTTTCATCACATAAAGAGTTTATAATTTGCTGGAAATGTTCTGCATAAGGCTGAAAACTGGCACACAAGGTGCCAATTTAGGAGCAAAGATTCTTTAACCCTTTTCACAAAACCTGTTTTGATGATCTTTTAAGTTAAATGAACGCAATACCATATATACTCGTTCATAAGCCGAATTTTTTTAGTAAAAAAGGGAAGCACCAGAGAAGGGGGTCGGCTTATGAACGGGTATAGAGTGGGAAAGGAGGGACACAGCCCCTCCCCCCAACAGAGGGAGCAAGGAGAGGCAGCACAGCCAGCAGAGCCAGAAGGGAAGAGGCAAGGCCAGTCTCTCTCTGCTTCTGGCCACGCTGCTCTCCCCCCAGCCTCCAAAGCAGCTGCAGCTCTGGGGCCAGGGCTGGAGCAACCCATTAGGTGACCTAGCCGGTTGCCTAGGGCACTAACATTTGGGGGGGCGGCAGCCGCCCCAGTCGTCGGTGCCATTTTGGGGGCAGGACCTTCCGCTGCCTAGGGCGCCAAAAAAGCTGGCGGCGCTCCTGTCCGGGGCTGACAGGCTGCAGCCGTGCCTCTTGGCCCCACCCCCCAGAGCAGGCTGTGACCGCGCCGCACGGTCTGCCAGAGCACGCTGCGGATGTGCCACCTGGCCCAGCCCTCTGGAACATGCTGCAGCCGTGCTGCCTGGTCTGGCCCTCTGGAGCAGCTCCAGCCAGGCCAGAGATATCCTCCCCAGAAAAGGTGGGAAGGGATGGGATGGGGAGAGTGAGAGGGTCCTGGGCTAGGGGTGGGGTCATATGGGGGGGTGGTAACAGGGGTTACTCCCCTGACCCCCAGCTTCTCCCCCTCCCCCCCCCCAAAAATTCCCCAGCAGTTGTTGTCCTGGCACATCAGGGTAAGCAGTTGGCGGGCGCGCCGGGACACTTTGTTTACTTAGGTTTACCTCCATGCCTGTGGATGCTCGAGGTAAACAAACCATCTCAGCCCGCCAGTGGCTTATCTTGATGGCCCAGGAGACCAAAGTTTGCTGACCCCTGAATTATAGGGTTGGCTTATGAATGGGTCATAAAAATTTTCCATTTTTACTTATCCATCTTGCCGAGGTTGGCTTATAAATGAACCGGCTTATGATCGAGTATATATGGTACTATAAAATAAGAATCTGAAAAGCTGTGGGCTCTCTGTGATTAAGTGGTATAACACCATACACGAGACTCTGCAAGAATTAGCCCATGATGTGATCTAATTGTATTTCTTGTCAGGAAATCACTTCTAAACAGAGTAAGAATATCATGATTTGGCTAATCACAGTATAAGCTAAAGATCGAAAAGGCCTATGCCATCTTCAATAGTTCATCCCTTTGCCAGATGAGGACTGTAAATACAATTCACTTTTAGAGCCAGATTTTTCATTAAGTGAAGCCTGAGACTTCCATGAATATTTGGACCTATCACTGTATACACAGTTATCATGCAAATCAGTTATTTGCTCATGCAAATAGACTATTAATACAACTGTGGTATTATTAATATTAATACAACTGTGTATAATTATATAAGGAAAGATAGGCATGAGAAATATGTTTGGAACTCTGACATCACTGTATGAAAATCTGGCTCTTGAAAATAAATTACAGCTACACAAAATGTTATGAGAGCATGCAGCATACAAAACAGAATATGATACTTTGCTCTTACATTGGATTTTTAATTTGGAAACATAAGTGCTTTACAAAAGATATTACTATTATCCACTATTTTCAGAGAGGGACCCTGAAGTAAAGAGATTAAGTGACTTTCCCAAGGTCACACAGCAGGTTAGATGCACTGCCTAGCTCAGGGAATTTACAGTCTAAAGACCCTGTTCTGATTAATGTGTTTGATTTTATTGGGAGGGAAAGGAGGTAATCATCCAGCCTCCCTGGTGAAATGGATAAGGGTTTGAGTTCCTACGTTGTTACTGGTCACAGGAATCCACATAGATCTCATCACCCCCACTGAAGCCCAAGTGCCTGTAACAAGCTGCCTTAAGGCCTCCCCTTCCTGCTGGCAGCATGACTGCTTAAAGAGCCATGTTACTGATTCCCTGATTCCCACATGGCTGCACACAGGGCCCAGTTAAGGCATAGACACTGCAGGCTCATGGTTAGGACCTCAAATCCTAATATGAAATCAGAACCTCAGCTGGCTTTTATTTAAAAAGATTCCTAGTCCTTATGGTCACAAGGGAAAACCTGATCTAAACTAACTAACACAGTAATGTCTGAAGAGAACATAAAACAATAACTTTGAGAGGGATGAACTGTTCCAGCTATCTCAGCAGACCTCTGGGGGCACTCCAAAATTTAGGGCCAGATATGCAAAAAAGTTAGCCATCAAATTGTACATCTATGAATTTCTCAAGCAAATGTATAATTAGGCAGCTTTGGTGTGTATTTACCTGACTTATATATGCAATCATGATATATACATGAGCAATTGCCTACCTAAAGTTTTTAGAACTCTGGCCTCAGCTGTGTAAATATATTCCTAATACATCGTCTTGCTACGTGACCTTGGACAAATAACTTTACTTTTGTGCCTCAGTTTTCTCTTATGTAAACAAACAGAAAAAAGCTTGTTTAACCTTACATGAAAGGCAATACTGAAGGCAAAATTTTATTATATGATTGTTACCATTCACTCATAGATTCAAAGGCCAGAAGGAATCACTGTGATCATCTAATCTGACCTCCTATGTAACATAGGCCATAGAACTTCCCCAAAATTAGTCCCAGAGCAGATCTTTTAGAAAAACATCCAATCTTGATTTAAAAATTATCAGTGATGGAGAATCCACCACAACCCTTGGTAAATTGTTCCAATGGTTAATTACTCTCACCATTAAAAATGGTGAGAGTAATTTTTTCCAGTCTGAATTTGTCTAGCTTCAATTTCCAGAAGCTATAATGCTTAAAGTATATTACTAATCCATCTAACATTCTAGAGTCCTACATTTTTGAATTGGCTGAAAAAAATATTAGCATGATCGCAGAAAACTATTATTTTAAAAAATGAAGTTAGATCGTTCAAGAGCTATAGCAGACAAGTTCTTTAAGTATTTAAGGGATCACCTAGAATATGTAAGGCACTGTCAAACTAAAATAGTAATTTGATTAAAGGCAAAGATAGCTAGGTTGCTAGGTAGCAATAACAATTGCTGTACAGGTGTCATACAAATATACGATTGCCCAGTAATAAAAACTATAATCAAATTTATTTTAATAAAATCTGGCAAAAAGTCTGAATATAAAAATGGATTAAAGTCACCGATTTCATGCAAAGATAATTCCAGATCTCTTCCTCTTAATGAACCATAATTTTTGTTGGTCTATCATAAAATGAATCCTTGCACGACTCTGACATTTCCTCTAATTACTGCTTCATCTTTAACCTTTGCTTGCTCTCACAGTGCTTAAGGAAGTAGTCCTCTCTCAGTTGTGCAGTCTCCATTCACACAACAATAACCCTGACAAATTTCAATCTGTTTTGCCCCAGCCATAGGACAGAAACTACACTCTTATATGTAATTTTAATTATATTTTATGAATTTCTTCATCCCCACCCTCCTACACCCTGCATCAGACCATCTAGATAGGTTGTGATAAACTGAGAATAAACAAATACATGTTACAAAAGCTACCCATACTGGCAGGTCAGTTTTAGCTACTTCCTGTAAAGGAGAAATTCACGAGACTGGCTAGCAATGCCTGACTAAATGGGTTACCGACACCACAAAAATAGTGTCTGACCAGAGATGTAGCAACACAGAGCTCTTCAGCTGATGTACATCAACATAGTTTTGTTAACTTCAGTGGGTGTGCTCTACATGTCATGGGAGCAGGTCTTGAGAGAAGTTAAGTGAAGCATGACCCTGCCAGCAGGTAGGGGATCTTGGGGGACAACTACTGCACTGGTGGGGTGCAAAATAAACTTTATTAAGAAAATGCAAAAACAGGGAAAATTCAATAATGAGGGGTATGGGGTTTGTTAAGGTAGACAATTGGGGAGGGGATTCTTTTAGTAAATAGTATAGGGGGTTTCAATAGTGGGGTACAATACAGTGGGGTACAATACAGTTGGTAACCAATTAACACTGAAGTATAAATGTAACAGGTAGCTAACAATTTCTGTGTAGAGGGTGTGTCACAGCAGCATATAACCAACTAACAGTTATGGGTAAAATGTGTTAAATAACCAACAACTCTAGGTAAAAATGTGTTACAGTGGTGTAAATGTAAAATGTGAGGTGTGCCAGAGAGAAAAAGGGCAACCAATGGGGTTTTATGCTAGATTTCAGCAATACAATTGAGGTTTGGCAGTAGTAGGAGCAGGGTGAACACGTGGGGGAAGGGATTAAAGGAGAGAGAAAGGCAGTGGTAGAGGAATGAGGTTGGGGGATGGGGGAAGAGGAGCATGTGGAGGAGCAGAGACCAAAGGCAGAGGCGCTGCGGAGGGAGATTTAAACTCAGGGAGACACAGAGAGCAGACAGGCTGCAAGTTTAAACAGCAGAGAGACTGCAACGAGTGACTGGGAAGCTCGGGGGGAGACATGGGCAAGCTCGGGGTGGGGGGGGTTAGGGCAGCAGGAAGACAGACTTAACCACAATTATACAGAACACAGCAAAATCTTATCTATGATCTAACTTAACCAAGACTACACAAATTAGCAAGCAACAGAACACAATGCAACAATTGCCACTAGCCTTCTTGGCAACAAGGGCACACTGTTGACTCATATTCAGCTTTTCATCCACCGTAACCCCTAGGTCCTTTTCTGCAGAACTGCTGCCCAGCCATTCGGTCCCTAGTCTGTAGCAGTGCAGATCGAGGGATGTGATCATTCCCCTCTACTCAGCACTGGTGAGGCCTCATTTGGAGTACTGTGTCCAGTTTTGGGCCCCACACTACAAGAAGGATGTGGATAAATTGGAGAGAGTCCAGCGGAAGGCAACAAAAATGATTAGGGGGCTGGAGCACATGACTTATGAGGAGAGGCTGAGGGAACTGGGATTGTTTAGTCTGCAGAAGAGAAGAATGAGGGGGGATTTGATAGCTGCTTTCAACTACCTGAAAGGGGGTTCCAAAGAGGATGGATCTAGACTGTTCTCAGTGGTAGAAGATGACAGAACAAGGAGCAATGGTCTCAAGTTGCAGAGGGGGAAGTTTAGGTTGGATATTAGGAAAAACTTTTTCACTAGTAGGGTGGTGAAGAACTGGAATGGGTTACCTAGGGAGGTAGTGGAATCTCCTTCCTTAGAGGTTTTTAAGGTCAGGTTTGACAAAGCTCTGGCTGGGATGACTTAGTTGGGTTTGGTCCTGCTTTGAGCAGGGGGTTGGACTAGATGACCTCCTGAGGTCCCTTCCAACCCTGAGATTCTATGATTCTATGAATTTATTAAACTTAACTTACAGAGCACAATACAAACAATTATCTAAATCTAACTTAACCACAGCTATGCAAAATGAAATTACAACTTATCTAGACTAAGAACCTGATTGCCGGCAGCCCAGGATACAGTCCAGGAAGGCACAGCTTAGCAGTGGCACAGGCTTATTTTTAGCAGCAAAGGCGCTGCGGAGCAAGAAACAGATTACAGATACAGACCAAGGAGTTAGCTTGGGTCTGTCTGCTGGGGAAACAAGGCCAGCAGCTAGGACAGGGGGAGTTTGCAAGAGGGAGTTCTTACCAATCCCCAGGACAGCAGCAAGCACAGAGACAGGAACAGCAGTAGCATCGGAGGATGGAGAGAGGACTCGATTCGCTTACAATGATCAGGAGATTTCCAGGCACAAATTTGTTGTTCTTTGGGAGGGGAGTTTAAAAATGGGGGTACGCTCAAAAACAAACGAGAGCAGGGAGAGGGCCCCCCAAAGACCCCTAGCTGATCAGACCAGGTGGCAAAGCAAGGACCTTCTCCAAAGTCTGATCAGAAAATGTCCGGCTTTAAAGGCAAACTTAGGCAGTTTCCCACCAGTACTTTTGATTGGCTCCTCTTGATACAGGGGAGGAGAGAAGGCAGGGAAAGGCTGCAGGTAAGCATAGGCATGCCTGGGCAAGTTCTGAGCCACAGGTATGACTCATATGCTTAATTAGTTGGCCACTTCAGGTCTTGCATTTCTGGGCAGCGCCCCCCACACCGAGCCCGGGTCTGAACAAAGGAGCCAAACAAAGAAGCAAGAAGCCCCCTCCCTAGGCAGAGCAATGGCTCCAGTTAGTTTGTACAGGCCATTCCTATGAATAGGGCTGTGACTTTAGTTAGCACAATGGCCGGGAGGGGCGGCCACACAGGACAAACAGAAAGGAGAGGGGAAAAAGGAATGCAGCAGGGGGACAGCTGTAACAGACAAAGCAGAACCATTTAAATCATATCATCAAAAGCAATAACTTTTATCCAATCATTTCAGAAAACACATTCAGCTCTACAGAAAGTATGACACAGAAAGAGAAACTGCTGGTTGATATCAGCGGTGTCTTTTTTTCTTATTGTGTGTATACGTGATCAGAAATTGTCTGATAGAATCATTTTACACCTTTCAGAATATCAGTGAACTCCAGTCAGAAAACCTTTATTGTCCTTAGATGAAAAGGTAATACATTTAAATCAGCCCTAGGCTAAGTCACATTCATCTTGGTCAATATTTCTGATACCTAATCTGTCAAAAGGACTGTTTTTCCTATGCCTCAATGTACAGTCCCTGAAGCTGCTGTTATTTGTTCTCAATATTTTAATATCAGCTTCTCTCTAGGTTGCCAGGTGTCAAGTTTTCGACCGGAACACCCAGTTGAAAAGGGACCCTGGTGGCTTCGGTCAGCAGCGCCGACTGGGCCATTAAAAGTCCAGTTGGTGGTGCTGCCAGGCTAAGGCAGGATAGTCCCCACCTGTCCTGCATCATGCTGTGCCCCGGAAATGGCCAGCAGGTCTAGCTCGTAGGCAGGGGGCCACGAGGCGCCGCATGCTGCCCCCACCCTGAGCACCAGCTCCGCACTCCCATTGGCTGGGAACTGTGGCCAAAGGGACCTGGGGAGGCAGTGCCTGTGGGCGAGAGCAGTCTGCAGAGCCTCCTGGCCCCCCCACCTAGGAGCTGGACCTGCTGGCTGCTTCCAGGGCACAGCATGGTGTCGGGACAGGCAGGGAACCTGCCTTAGCCCCACTGCGCCGCTGACCGGGAGCTGCCCGAGGTAAGCTTGTGCCCCAACCCCGAGCCCCTACACCAGCCCTGAGTTGCCCCCAAACCCAGAGCCCCATCCTGCACTCCAGAGCTCACAGCCCCAGCCCAGAGCCCCTCATGGACCTTGAACCCCTCACTTCTGGCCCCACCTCAGAGCCTGCACCACCAGTTAGAGCCCTCACTCCCTCACGCACCCCGACCCTCTACCTCAGCCCAGTGAAAGTGAGTGAGGGTGGAGGAAAGCAAGCCACCGAGGGAGGGGGAATGAGTGAGCAAGGGATGGTGCCCTGGGGAAGGGGAGGGCCAGCAGGGGGGCCTGGGGAAGGGGTGGGGCTAGGGTGTTCGGTGTTGTGCGATTAGAAAGTTGGCAACCCTACTTTAGTAATGCTAAACAATACTGCTTCTGTAAAATGTTGCGTTTAAACTTCACAGAGATGACCTTGGGAACCCAGACTCCCTCTTTATTATCAGCGGCAGAATGGCTGCGCAAAATTAGAAAGTGGCCAAGAAGAACTAAGGAGGACTTTCTATATGAGGTTATGATGCACTCCGCCACCAAGAAACAGGAATTGAAGGAGTAACAGGACAGCAAGAAGAGGGACCAAAAAGTGAATGCGGTGCGCCAGAATGAAGCCACGGAGTGGCTCTTAAAGGTTATGGAGAGACAAGCAGACACGATCCAGGTGATACTAGCTCTTCAAACCGAGCAGCTCCTTACCCACCCTCCTCTGCAGCCGCTGTCGCAAAACTTATTCCCATGAGCCCCCCAAACACCGCCAACACACTCTTATCAACCTCCTGGCTCCAGTCTATACCTGTGGCATTTCACGCCTCCCCCCTCACAGTCCAGCACTGCGGACTCCTACTACCCAATGCACTCAACACTCATCCATCTGCAGTTTGGCCCTGCTGAAGTACAGTACCCACTGCATTGTACTCCAAAGGAGAAGGTTGAGTATGATTCCTGGACATGCACAAATCTTTAGCCGTCCTGGTACCCCTCCTTCTTCTGGGATCTTCCCCTTCCCTATCCCCCCCAGTGTTGCTGGATTTTTTTGTTTGACTCTCTCCTCTGGTTGTTGTCTTTTAATAAAAAATGTGTTGATTTGAAAGCACTTTTTATTCTATTAATTGAAAGCAAAGAGAACTCTGCGAAGCAACATACAGTTATGTTAAACCCACATATTGCATCATGTGCACAGATCACCTCCTAGCATTACAAGCACTGCATTCCCGAGCATATCAACAAATATTAGTGGCTTTCGGCTTCAAATTGCTGCCTCAAGGCATCCCTGATCCTTATGGCCCCGCACTGTGCCCCTCTAATAGCCCTGGTCTCTGGCTGTTCAAACTCAGCCTCCAGGTGCTGAGCCTCTGTGGTCCAGTCCTGAGTGAAGCTTTCACCTTTCCTTTCACAAATATTATGGAGTGTACAGCACATGGCTATAAGCCTAGGCATTTTGTCATTGGCCATGTCCAGCTTCTCTTACAGGTATCGCCAACGTTCTTTTAAACAGCCAAATGCACACTCTACAGTCATTCTACCTTTGCTCAGCCTGTTGTTAAACTGCGCCTTGCTGCTATCAAGTTGCCCCGTATATGGCTTCATAAGCCACGGCATTAAGGGGTAGGTGGGGTCTCCCAGAATCACAATGGGCATTTCGACTTCCCCTACGGTGATCTTCTGGTCCAGGAAGAAAGTCCCTTTTTGCAGCTTCTT
Source organism: Mauremys mutica (assembly GCF_020497125.1). Classification (NCBI taxonomy): domain Eukaryota; kingdom Metazoa; phylum Chordata; order Testudines; family Geoemydidae; genus Mauremys; species Mauremys mutica. The sequence goes on along the minus strand of NC_059079.1, from coordinate 47,987,745 downwards.
GAACAGGCCAGTTTTCCGAAAGATGCGTGCGTCATGCACCTTTCCAGACCAGCCTGTGTTAATGTCTGTGAAACGCCCACGGTGATCCACAAGCGCCTGGAGAACCATTGAGAAATACCCTTGTGATTAATGTACTCGGTGGCTAGGTGGTCTGGTGCCAGAATTGTAATGTGCATGTCATCTATTGCCCCTCCGCAGTTAGGGAAGCCCATTTGTGGAAAGCCATCTACAATGTCACGCATGTTGCCCAGAGTCATGGTCTTGCGGAGCAGGATGCGATTAATGGTCCTGCATGCTTCTGTCAACATGAGTAGACTTTCCCCACTCTGAACTGATTAGCGACTGATCAGTATCAGTCTGGAGTAGTCAGCTTCCACAGTGCAATCGCCACATGCTTCTCCAATGGCAGGGCAGCTCTCATTTTCCCATCCTTGTGTCGCAGGGCTGGGGCAAGCTCATCACACAGTCCCATGAATATGGCTTTCCTCATCCAGAAGTTCTGCAGCCACTGCTCATCATCCCAGACATGAATGACTATGTGCTCCTACCACTCAGTGCTTGTTTCCTGAGCCAAAAAGTGGCGTTCCACTGTGGTAAGCACCTCTGTGAATGCCACAAGCAATCTCATGTCATAGCTACTACTTGTGGCGAGATCAGTGTCGCACTCCTCTTGCCTTTGTAGTTTAAGGAATAACTCCACTGCCACTCGTGACGTGTTGGTCAGAGTGAGCAGCATACTGGTCAACAGTTCAGGATCCATTCCTGCAGCCTGAAGAGGCAGGGCACACAGTACAAACTGTTGAAAGATGTCGCCAAATGCAGATGGATGCACAGGCATTGCTGGGATGTGAAGCAATGCATGACGGGTCATTAGGACAGGACCCAGGATGCCCCACAACCCCCTCCTCCTTCCCACAAGCCTTAGCAGCAGAAGAGAAAGGTGCTCTGTGAGATAGCTGCCCAGAGAGCACTGCTTCGAATATCGCTGCAAGTGCTACAAGTGTGAACATGCTATTGCGCAGGCAGCTGACAGTGTGAACAGGAGCGGCTCCAGGCCCCAGCACGCCAAGTGCGTGCTTTGGGCAGCAAGCCACGGGGGGCGCTCTGCCAGCGCCGCGAGGGCGGCAGGCAGGCTGCCTCCTGCGGCTTGCCTGCGGAGGGTCCGCTGGTCCCGCAGCTTCGGTGGACCTCTCGCAGGCATGCCTGCCTGCGGGAGGTCCGCCGAAGCCGCGGGACCAGCGGATCCTCCACAGGCAAACCATCAGAGGCAGCCTGCCTGCCGTGCTTGGGGCGGTGTAAACGGGTCGGACTCACCCCTGCGGCGCCTCCTGCTGGTGACTCCGGGAATTAGCTCGTTCCAGCGCTGGAGCGCCCTCTGCAGGCTGGTGATCCACCTGTCTTCAGGCCCCCGTGTCCCTCCCTGGACCCGGTGCCCTTTTACATGGGGTGCTGCCCCCTAGCAGTAACCCCTTTCTCTCAGGGTCTCCCCTCCTCAGGGAACCCTCACCCTCTGTCCCCACCTTGCCTCAGTATTGGCTACTGTCAGTCCTTGTCTGCCCCACACCCTAGGGCAGACTGCAGTATCAGCCTACTCATCACTGGCAAGGAGGGTTTGGACCTGCTGCTTTGTCCTACCCCTGGGCCGCCCTCTGCAACCCCCAGTACCTGTTGGCCCTTCGCTAGGCCGCAGCCTGGGGCTTTCTAGACTGGAGCTCCCCAGCTCCTTAGACTGTCCCCAGCCCTGCTTCACTCAGGTATCTGGTCTCTAATTCACAGCAGCTAGGCCCATCTCCCTCTACGGCCAGAGAGAGACTGTCTGGCTCCTGGCTTCCCTGGCCTTCTTATAAGGCCTGTGGCTCAGTTTGGGGCGTGGCCTCACCTGCAGCCACTCCCTCAGTCAGCCCAGCTTTTAGAGTCACTGCTCTCAAGCCCTGCCAGGCCACTTTTAAACCCCTTCAGGGCCGGAGCGGGGTCCACCCCGCTACAGGCGACAAAATCCCTAGAGCCACCCCTGAGTGTGAACACACAACAGCGTTTTCCCAAGCGCGTGCTGAGCGGCGCTGTAACTCCCGGTGCTGTAACTCTGCCAGTGTAGACACACCTTACTTTTAATTCTGTCCAAAATGCAGTTGCAAATATCAACCAATGAATGTGGATGGAGTCTGCCTTTCACTGCGGCATGTAGCTACATGTAACCTATACACCATTGCAAATGTAAACAAGGTCGTGTTTCCTAATTTAGTACTGTGTTTTTAATTTGTATTTAAAGTAAGCATTGAACCAAATCCTGCTTGCCTTACTCATGCAGTAGTCTTACCGAAGCCAATGGGAATAATTGCGTGAGTAAAGTAAGTAAGTCATGGTCTGAGATGGAGGGCATTCATATAATCCACTTTTCTTTTTGTTCTCAAATATGTACTATGTGACATATTAGTCAAACAGTTTCTTGTATATTTTTTGCAAAAAATGCTTTCTGACATTTTACATTCAGTTTATTGTAGTGAGAAAACAATTCTGAGAGCAAAACTCTCTCTGATAAAGAAAGTGTGAAGTATTATCAAGATGACTTCATTAGCAGTTAAAACAAGTATCTATCTGCTATCAATTTACATATCGTTTGCCAGGTAATAACATGAGAGTGCTTTGTGCTCATAAATTACACTGGCTTCTTATTAAGAGAATTATTTACAGAGATGCTGCCATGACAGCTAGAATTCTAGCCATGTGCCTACAGACTGACCTCCTCATAGTTCCTTCAAATGTGTCCCTCCTGCAACCTGTGTTCCTCCCTCCAAATTCCATGGAGGTTGCTACTGACTGAATTAGTGCTGGTCAAGAGAAGAGGAAACAGGCTAGGTTGGAATTTTTAAATTGCAAAACTGTGTTCCCAGCGCACATTACATTTTTTTGGAAAGATGACAACATTTTGAAACAAGATGGTTCTAAAAAAATCATTGGGCCAGATCCTCCACTATAACTTGGTTCAGCTCCATAGAATTGCACCAATTGAAGAGCTGGTCCAATGATTCTGTTGCAGTGCAGCAAATGTATGGTACTTGTAAACACCGAGATAAGGAATGAATGTCAAGTATCTACAGAGTGTTGGGTGAGGTCTTAAAAGACAGAGTGTTTATTGTAGTTGAAGCCATAAGCTTCCTTTCTGGAAAATGTTGCTCCAGTAAAAAAAAAATTAGGTATAAAGCAGGTCAGACAAAGTATGTGCAAACCTTTGAGCAGTCACTCTGTGCTTGTAAGAGGTATAATGATAGATCTCTGTGCATTGCCAAATATTAGTGCTGTCACGTTGCTGAGTGGTTAGCAGATATTTGACCTGAGAAGTGGGATATTTATTTTAAAGAATAAATGAATAGACAGCACACACGGAATTCTTAAATTATCTTAATCTGCTTACTTAGGAATGGACAATTCCTTTTGTTAGCTTTTGAATGGAGAGGGGAGATATGAGTGCTTTCTATAAATACATCAGAGGGATAAATACCAGAGAGGGAGAAGAGTTTTTTAAATTAACGGCCAATGTTGGTACAAGAACAAATGGATATAAAACTGGCTATCAACAAGTTTAGGCTTGAAATTAGGCAAAGGTTTTTTTCTAATTATCGCAGAAGTAAAGTTCTGGAACAGCCTTCCAAGGGTACCAGTGGTGGCAAAAAATCTAACTGGCTTCAAGACTGAGCAAGATAAGTTTATGGAAGGGATAGTATGATAAGACCGCCTACAATGGCATGTGGCCCTTCGGCAGCTGTCAGTAGCAAAAATTTCCAGCTGCCGGAGACAGGACACCAAATGGGGAAGGTTCTGAGTTACTACAGAGAATTCTTTCCCAGGTATCTACCTGGTGGGTCTTGCCCACAGGCTCAGGGTCTAACTGATCGCCATATTTGGGATTGGGAAGGAATTTTTTCCTGAGTCAGATTGGCAGAGACCCTAGTGGGGTTTTGCCTTCCTCTGCAGCATGAAGCATGGGTCACTTGCAGGTTTAAACTAATGCAAATGGTGGATTCTCTGTAACTTGAAGTCTTTAAACCATGATATGAGAACTTCAGTAACTCAGTCCAAGGTTAGAGGCCTATTTCAGGAGTGGGTAAGGTTCTGTGGCCTACAATGTGCAGGAGGTCAGACTAGATGATCACGATGGTCCCTTCTGACGTTAAAGTCTCTGAGTCGTTTTTTAACATCAAGAGCTGCACAATTCAGGTGTATGCCAAATAGAAGCTAATAGATAATGGGTCTGATCCCATTGAAGCCAATCAAATCAGTTATAAATAGGGTCCCACATATTACTCTGCCATGTCATCTTGGGCAATCCTGAGCATGTCTCATTCTCGGACAGAGCAGCTGCTTCTCTTTTATAAACTCCATTACCAAACCAAGGCCTGTGTTACAAGGTGTTGCACACTCCCAACATAAATAGGACTTGAGGGAACTCAGCACCTTGCTTAATCTCTGCTCCATATATATATTAAGGCTTTTTGTCTATGCTTGGACACATTTTCAGGGCACCTGCTCATTTACCTATCTAGACAACCCTACTTCTGTGTTTTAGATCAGTGGTTCTCAACCGGAGGTCCATGAGCAGATTTCAGGGGATCCATCAAGCATGGCCAGTGTTAGGCCTGGTCTACACTAGGGGCAGGGGGTCGAACTAAGGTACGCAACTTCAGCTACACGAATAGCGTAGCTGAAGTCGAACTACCTTAGTTTGAACTACTTACCCGTCCTCACGGCGCAGGATCGACGTCCGTGGCTCCCCCGTCGACTCTGCCACCGCCGTTCGCGGTGGTGGAGTTCCGGAGTCGACGGGAGCGCGTTCGGAGTTCGATATATCGCGTCTAGATGAGACGCGATATATTGAACTCCGAGAGGTCGATTGCTACCCGCTGATCCGGGCGGGTAGTATGGACGTACCCTTAGACTCGCTAGGATCCAGGGCATAAAGTCGAACTTGGGACTGCAGCCTGGGGCACCAAGACCCACCACCCAGGGCTGACGCCAAAGCCTGAGCAACTTAGCTTCACAGTGCCCCCTGTGGTGTGGGGCCCCAGGCAATTGCCCTGTTTGCTATCTCCTAATGTTGGCCCTGGCTTTTATATGCAGAAAAACAATTGTGGTGGTACAGCTGGGACGTGGAGTTTTTATAGCATGGTGCGGGGAGCCTCAGAAAGAAAAAGGTTGAGAACCCCTGTTTTAGACCACACTTTTGCCTAGGATTGCCTTGCACTTCTTAAAATGTCAACACTACTCATTTTCCACTCAGTATCTCTCAGGTTCCACATCACTGATCTGTTGGAACCTGTTGTACTGAAAAAGGATCCCTTCTCTTAGGATATAATGACTGGATTTCCAAAAGAGCCTGCACCCTTGTTGGGGCCAGATTTTCAAAAGAGGTGTATGCTCATGTATCCCACTGATGTGTGTGTGATACAGGTCCCACTCTGTGCTGATCTGCAGAAGGTATGAGTTATTACATCCCTCACTACAGAAACTTGAGTCTTCAGCTTAAACCATAGCAGCTCATGCTTTTAGCTTTGAAGGTCCCCTGAAGGCCGTTCAATCACTTGTGTGTCAGCTAAAAGGGCAGCTGTCATACTGAGTTTTGAAAAATGAAATAGTCAGTGGCAGAGGAACTTGGACTTTGGGTCTTTCTTCTCCTGGGGGGTGCGGGGGGACATGCCCTAAGCACAGAACTATAGCATTAGTCTCACTTTTCCCCTGCCTCAGTGACAATTATTTCAGACAATGTGGGATAGTTTCAACAGGAAAGACAAAGAAAAGCCCACCCTAGAGTATCTCATAGCCTAGTGGTTAGAGCACTCAGCTACAATGTAGGGGACTGGGATTCAAATCCCTGCTGCACATCTGGCAAAGTGGGGATTTGAACTTCAGCAGGGCCAGCTTTAGAGACTGCAGGGCCCGATTCAAATACCCGGCAGTGGACTGGGTCTTCGGCAGCACTTCGACGGCGGGGGGTCCTTCACTTGCTCTGCGGCTCTGAAGGACCCCCCACCGCCGAAGTGCCGCCAAAGACCTGGACTGGGTGAGTAAAAAAAATTAAAAAGGCACCTCAGGCGCGGGGCCCTCTTAGGCGCAGGGTCTGATTCCGGGGAATCGGGGGAATTGGCCTAAAGTCAGCCCTGAACTTGAGTCTCTTGCATTCTGTGAGAGTGCTCTAACTACTGGGTTAAAGATTATAAGGGGTATTGCCATCTCCTCCAGCTGTGTTTTATTCAGGATTCAATCCGATAGGCATGTTTTAAGCATGCCTACTATATCAGACCCTGCAGGAGAGATAGGCAAGGGAGTGTCTAATTTGAGGATCTCACTGGGTTTTAGGCATGAGCTAACTGCCATGGTGCCAGGACATAGGCAGATGTGTGCATCCCACTGGCAGATTTTCAGGTGCCTGAAGGACTTTACTGGTGCAAATTTAGGCACCTAGGGATTTTAGGCATCTAGAGGGTTATGTGGCAGCTGAGCAAGAGTTTTGAGGATCTGAATTTTGGATTTAGGCACATAAAGTGGCAGTTAGGTGCCTAAATGCCTCTGTGAATTTAGCCCAGGGTCACACAGGAAGCTTGTGACTGAGCAAGGAATTGAATCTGGATCTCCTAAGTTCCAGGCTTAGGAGTTCCTGGTTAGGCCTTATCCACTGGAACATCCTTCCACCTCCTTCCTGCCAGAGTGGTGTAAAGACTCTCTTAGATTCTCCTGTGTCTTGAAGCACATGAGGTAACACATTTTTCCCACTGCTGTCCAGACAGAGCAAGATGTTTGACTCCATCGTAAATTGTCTTCATGATGGCAGCATCCATTTTGATCCTCCTGTAATAGGTCATTCTTTTTTCTCCACACCTTCTCTTTCCTTCAAGTGAAATCCAGTCCAAGACTTATCTGTACTTCTATCACCAGGTAGTCTGATAACATGGTTGAACAACAATAGCCTGTCTAATTATGGAGTCCACAGTCTGCTGACCCATGCAGTGCAGCACTTCCACATTGGTTGCACAGTCTCTCTGATGAATTCCTAATATTCTTCTTAAACAAATGCTGGTGGAATGCATTCAGTTTCCTGTTATATACTGAAAACATCTGCCATGTTTCTTAGGCACACAATAGTGTTGAAAGGAGAATATGATTGTGCAATCTCATTTTAGTGTGTAGATTTATCTTCTTACTCTTTCAGATGTTTGACAAATGAGAAAATGATCCACGACTTTACCGATTCTTGCATAAGACTCTTTAATGAGCTGCCATTTTTACTTCCAAGATAGACATAAGAACAGCCATACTAGGTCAGACCAAAGGTCCATCTAGCCCAGTATCCCCTATTTCAACAGTAGCTAATGCCAGGTGCTTCAGAGGAAATGAACTAAACATTCAGTCATCAAGTGATCCATCCCATGTTGCCCATTCCCAGCTTTTGGCAAACAGAGGCTAGGGGCACCATCCCTGCCCATCCTGGCTAATAGCCATTGATGGACCTATCCTCCATGAATTTATCGAGTTCTTTTTTGAATTCTGCTATAGTCTTGGCCTTCATAACATCCTCTGGCAAAGAGTTCCACAGGTTGACAAAGTGATCAGCTCTTTTGGACTCTTCTCTATCAATCATATATCCACCATGTTGACAGCATTCTCTCCTGTCTCTATGTGTTTGGTCTTCTGCATACTGATACAAAGTCCCACTTTAGCAGTTTCTGCTTTTATAATCAGAGTCTTTTCATTCCATCCAAGTTGGTGTCCATTATAACTGTATCATCTGCAAAATATAAATCTTGCAGTTTATCTCCTGCCCAGCTAATCCCAGTGTCCTCGGCAGTAGCTGTTTCTCTTCTCATCACAAAGTCTATAGTCTATGATAATGCAGAATATGCATGGGGATAGTACACAATCTTGCCTTAGGGTATGTCTACAGTACAAAATTAATTCGAAATTATTCTTTTTGAATTTTCAGAAGCGATTTTATACATTCGGTGTTGTGTGTCCCCACTAAAGTGCATGGATTTGGCAGAGTGCGTCCACAGTACCGAGGCTAGCATCGAATGTCAGAGCGGTGGACTGTGAGTAGCTATCCCACAGTTCCTGCAGTCCCCGCCACCCATTGGAATTCTGGGTTAAGCTCCCAGTGCATGATGAGGCAAAAACATTCTCGTGGGTGTTTCTGCGTGTGTGTCGTCAGTCGCTCCTCCCTCCGTGAAAGCTACGGCAGATGCCATACTGCCAGCAGACGATGCAGTACAGTGCCTGTCTCCTGGTACTATGAATCCACCTCGCATGTCCTCTCATCTTTCTATCTACTCTTTTATCTAACCATTTCCCGCCTTTTTTCGGCCACCAAGAACTGAGCAGCACAGCTTCATGCTGTGGAACACCGATTCTGGGCCCAGGAAACAAGCACAGATTGGTGGGACCGCATAGTGTGGCAGGTCTGGGATGATTCACAGTGGCTGCAAAACTTTCGTATGCGTAGGGCCACTTTAATGGAGCTTTGTGACTTGCTGTCCCCTGCCCTGACGTGCAAAGACACCAAAATGAGAGCAGCCCTCACAGTTCAGAAGTGAGTGGCCAGTGGAAGCTTGCAATGCCCGACAGCTACCGGTCAGTCGGGAATCAGTTTGGAGTGGGCAAATCTACTGTGGGGGCTGCTGTGCTGCAAGTAGCAAATGCAATCATTGACTAGCTGCTATCAAGGGTAGTGACTTTGGGAAATATGCAGACCATTGTGGAAGGCTTTAATGCACCGGGGTTCCCTAACTGCGGCAGGACGATAGGTAGAATGCATATCCCTATCTTGGCCCCGGCACACTGGGATGGCCACTACATAAACCGCAAGGGGTACTTTTCCATGGTGCTGCAAGCACTGGTGGATCACAAGGGACATTTCACTGACATCAATGTGGGATGGCCAGAAAAGGTGCATGATGCTCACATCTTCAGGAACTCTGGTCTGTTTGAACAGCTGCAGGAAGGGACTTACTTCCCAGACCAGAAAATTACTGTTGGGGATGTTGAAATGCCTATAGTTACTCTTGGGGACCAAGCCTACCCCTTAATGCCCTGGGTCATGAAGCCGTACACAGGCAGCCTGGATAGTGGTAAGGAGCAGTTCAACTATAGGATGAGCAAGTGCAGAATGGTGGTAGAATGTGCTTTTGGACGTTTGAAAGCGTGCTGGTGCAGTTTACTGACTCGATTAGATCTCAGCATAACGAATATTCCAATTGTGATTGCTGCTTGTTGTGTGCTCCACAATCTCTGTGAGAGTAAGGGGGAGACGTTTATGGCGGGGTGGGAGGTTGAGGCAACTCGCCTGGCAGCCAATTTCACACAGCCAGACAACAGGGCAATTAGAAGAGTGCAGCAGGGCACGCTGCGCATCAGAGAAGCTTTGTAAGCCAGTTTCATGACTGGCCAGGGTATGGTGTGACAGCTGAGTTTGTTTCTCTTGAAGTTACCCGCCCCCTATGTATATGAAAGGAAATAAAGTCATAATTGTTTAAAACCACTTCTTTATTATTTGTTGCACAACACATTGAGAGAAATCAGACGGTAGACCGGGGGAGGAGAGGGGTATTGGGTTAGTGGGGTGGAGGGGGAGGGAGGGACAAGTCCAGAAACCAAATAAAAAGTTCATGTATGCCAACTTTCTGCTGGTTGGGTGATCCTCTGGGGTTGAGTGTGTGGGACCCCATAGTCTCCCTCCTCGTGTTCTTGAGCGTCTGGTGAGGAGGCTATGGAACTTGGGGAGGAGGGAGGGCGGTTATACACGGGCTGCAGCGGCAGTCTGAGGTCTTGCTGCCTTTCCCGCATTAGATCCACCATACAGCGGAGCATGTCAGTTCGCTCCCCAATGAGCTTGACCATAGCGTCCTGCCTGCTCTCATTGCATGCATCCCTCCTCTCTTCGTGTTCCTGTAATGCTTTATGGGACTCCGCAATTGTTTGCCTGCATGCATTCAGCTGGGCCCTATCAGTACGGGAGCACTGCATTAGCTCGGCGAACATGTCGTCTCGAGTTCGTTTTTTCTGACTTCTAATCTGGACCAGCCTCTGGGATGGAGTAGATAGGGTATGTGTTGAAACATTTGCACCTGTGAGAGGAGAAAAAGGGAGGGTAGTATTTTAAAAGATACATTTCAGAGAACAAAGGGGACACTCTTTCTCAATGAAACAGGCAATTCATAGTACACAGCACATGTTCTTTCTGTACAAGCTAGCATTTTGCCTCATACTGAAGTGCTTGCCACTATGGTGTGAGTAAGCCATCACACACGGGCAACAGAATTCAGCTTGCAGGCAGCCTAGGGGCACATGAGGTTCTGCTTCTTCCACATTCATTTCAATGCTTTCAAGCTGATGGGCCCCCTTTCCCATAGCAAGCAGTGTTTGGTGGGTTTGCCATATAAAAAGAGGGGCTCTCTCCTGTGGGCTCTCTGGGATGATCGCTTCACACAACCCCCCCGCCCCCACCGTGTGGCTCCGATGAGGCTCTGAGCAGGGATGAGCCCTTTAAACTAAACGTGAACAGCCCAGTGCGGCTGGGTTTCCCCCCATCCCCCACCACGTGGCTCCGATCAGGCTCTCACTCACCAGAAGTACCTTCTCCAGGGTCATGGTCCAGGATCCCGCCTTGGGAGTGGGGGAGAGGCTATTGGCTCCAGCATTAAGAATAGTTCCTGGCTAAGGGGGGAAATGGATTTCCCACTTGTGCACTGTACTCCTCTTCCAATAACTCATCCTCCTCACTTCGTGCAACTCCCCCCCTTGCAGGTGTCCACGGACAGTGGTGAGGTAGTGCTGGCATCACCTCCATAATTGCATGCAGCTCACGGTAGAAACGAAATGTATGGGGCTGTGACCCAGAGCGCCCATTTGGCTCCCTGGGTTTTTGGTACGCTTGCATGAGCTCCTTGATTTTTGTATGACACTACTCTCTGTCCCTGGAGTAGCCTCTTTCTGTCATGAACCTGGAGACTTTAGCGTACGTATTTGCATTCCTTTTTTTGGAACGTAGTTCTGCTATAACAGATTAGTCTCTCCAACATGCAATGAGATCCAGTACCTCCCGTTCAGACCATGCTGGAGCTCGTCTGCAAATCCGGGACTGCATGATCTCTTGTGATGGTGGACTCTGCATGGTTGCCTGTGATGGTGGACTGTGCTGATGGTCACCTGTGCTGATGGTGACCAAACAGGAAATTAAATTCAAAAGTTCCTGGGGCTTTTTCTGCCCACGTGGCTAGTGCTTCGGAGTTGAGAGTTGTCCAGAGTGGTCACAAGGGAGCATTCTGGGATAGCTCTTGGAGGCCAATAATGTTGAATTGCATCCACAATACCTTTAATCCGGGATTGCAATCTCAATTTAAGCACTACTCCATTTGCCGAGGTGGATTACAGAAATCGGATTAAAGAGCCCTTTAAATAAAAAAAAACAGTTTGGTTGTTTGGAAGGAATAATTTTTTTTTTCAAATTAATTTGGCTAATTCCAAAATAACCGACTAGTGTGGATCAGGCCTTATGCCATTAACAATCTTAAACCATTCTATGTCTCCCTTCTCTCTGTCCTGAGGCAGCATGCACACTTATCATACAAAGGTTTTATCAAATTAACAATCTTCGCTGGAATTCCACAGAGTCTCAGGATCTTCCAAAGGGTTTCTCTATGGACTCTATCAAACGTTTTCATAAAATTACAGAAGTTAGAAACCATCTTCTGCTGGTATTATAAGCTTTTTTCAATAAGTGTTCTCAAGGTGAAATTCGGCCTGAACTTGAGCTACCACATCAAAAAAACACTTTTCTGGGTACAGGTGTCATCCTCTCCAGTTATCACAAATAAGCTGGTCCCCCTTTTTAGGGATTTTACAGATGACACTTCTTCTCCAATCTTTAGGACAGATCTTATTTTCCAAAATGAATCTGTACAAACTGCACATGTAATTCACCATCACCTCCTCTCTAGCTTTTAATATTTCATCATGTGTCTTATCATAGCTTGCTGCTTTACCTTCGGTTAGTTTATAGCCTCACTTACTTCCTCAAATGTGATTACTTCTAATAATATAGGTAAGTCTGCTATTTATTCACATCTCTCAGTATGTGTTAGTGGTTCTAGCTGGTTGAGCACAGCCTGGAAATGTTCCATCCAACAGGCTCTCTATCCTTCGTTTGTGGCTAGAATTGTACCATCTTGAGTCTTTGCAATGCCACAACACTTTGAGAATTGTGATGTCAGTTGTTCAGAAAGTACATTTTAGTGTCTGAAGTCCCCTCTCTTTGTGCCTCCTTAGTTTCTCTTGGTTTATTTTACATCTAGTCTACCCAACCTCTTTTGGATGATCTTTTAAAATATCTTTGTCTGCATATTCTTGTTGCAGAATAGCCCTTTTACAGCTGCTTCAGTCTTGTTGAAATCTTTTTATTTCTTTTCTCTCTTCAGTAAGCATCCAGATAGTCTCACTTCACTGTAATCCTGGCTGTATCTACACTGGTTTCTTTGAAAAACTATTATTATTCATCACCGTCCTCCATCAGTGTCTTTATCTCTTCAGATCTATTGCTAGTTTGAAATGCACCTTCACTGATGGATCTACTATTTTCTAGCATGCTGTGTACTCTCTGCCTTGTGTGGTGTTACCTTCTTTAGTTTTATTTTGATTGTCCCATTAAGAAGTTCATGGTAACTTCTGACATCACTTCTGACTCATATATATACTGCATGATCTTCTCAGTGCCTACTAATGGCAATGCGATTATTTGATTTCCAGGTGAGTTTTTGTTTTTCAAAGTAATATCCCCTCTCCCCCCTCAAAGCAACAATTGCGTAGGCCACAGAGTTCAACAAAACATTCTCTAATGTCAGCCTACTTCCTTGGGCAGTTCCTGCCATTTCCTGTCACAGTCTCACAAACAATCCAAGGGTATGTCTACACTATGAAATTAGGTCGAATTTATAGAAGTCGATTTTTTAGAAATCGATTTTATACAGTCGATTGTATGTGTCCCCACTTAAGACCATTAACTCGGTGGAGTGCAGTACTGAGTGCAGTACTGAGGCTAGCGTCGACTTCCGGAGCATTGCACTGTGGGTGGCTATCTCACAGTTCCCACAGTCTCCGCTGCCCATTGGAATTCTGGGTTGAGCTCCCAATGCCTGATGTGGCAAAAACATTGTCGCGGGTGGTTCTGGGTAAATGTTGTCAGCCCCCCTCCCTTCCCACCCCCTGTGAAAGCAACGGCAATAAATCATTTCTCACCTTTTTTCCTGGGTTACTCATGCAGACGACATACCATGGAGCCTGCTCAGCTCACCGTCGCCATATGTCTCCTGGGTACTGCCAGATGTGGTACTGCATTGCTACACAGCAGCAGCTCATTGCCTTTTGGCAGCAGACGGTGCATTACGACTGGTAGCCATTGTCATCGTCTCCTGGGTGCTCTTTTAGCCGACCTCGGTGAGGTCAGTCGGAGGCTCCTGGACATAAATGGGAGATGACAATGGCCAGCAGTCGTACTGCACTGTCTTCTGGTGAGCAGCCAGGAGATGACAATGGCTAGCAGTTGTACTGCACCATCTTCTGGCGAGCAGCCAGGAGAGGACAATGGCTAGCAGTCGTACTGCACCGTCTGCTGCCAGCCTAAGATGTATAAGAGAGATGGAGTGGATCAAAACAATAAAGAGACCAGATTTGTTTTGTATTAATTTGTATTCATTTGCTCCCCCTCCCTCTGCGAATAGTGGAGGGAGGGATAGCTCAGTGGTTTGAGCATTAGCCTCCTAAACCCAGGGTTGTGCGTTTAATCCTTGAGGGTGCCATTCTGTGTGACAACCCTAAAAGCCATGTCATCAGTCACCCCTCCCTCCGTCAGAGCAACAGCAGACAATCGTTTCATGCCTTTTTTCAGTGCAGACGCCATAGTATGGCAAGCATGGAGCCTGCTCAGATCACGACCGCAATTATGAGCACTGTAAACACCACGCACATTATCCTGCAGTATATGCAGAATCAGAACCTGTAAAAGTAAAACCAGGCGAGGAGGCAACGGCAGCGTGGTGGCAAGAGTAATGAGGACATGGACACAGACTTCTCTCAAAGTATGGGCTCCAGCAATGTGGACACCATGGTGTTAATGGGGCAGGCTCATGCCATGGAACACCGATTCTGGGCCCGGGAAACAAGCACAGACTGGTGGGACCGCATAGTGTTGCATGTCTGGGACAATGCCCAGTGGCTGCGAAACTTTCGCATGCATAAGGGCACTTTCATGGAACTTTGTGACTTGCTTTCCCCTGCCCTGAAGAACAGGAATACCAAGATGAGAGCAGCCCTCACAGTTCACAAGCGAGTGGCAATAGCCCTGTGGAAGCTTGCAATGCCAGACAGCTACCAGTCAGTTGGGCATCAATTTGGAATGGGCAGATCTACTGTGGGGGCTGCTGTGATCCAAGTAGCCAACGCAATCAAATTGCTGCTGATATCAAGGGTAGTGATTCTGGGAAATGTGCAGGTCATAGTGGATGGCTTTGCTGCAATGGGATTCCCTAACTGTGGTGGGGCAATAGATGGAACCCATATCCCTATCTTGGCACCGGAGCACCAAGCCAATGAGTACATAAACCAAAAGGGGCACTTTTCCATGGTGCTGCAAGCGCTGGTGGATCACAAGGGACATTTCACCAACATCAACGTAGGATGGCCAGGAAAGGTACATGACGCTCACATTTTCAGGAACTCTGGTCTGTTTCAAAAGCTGCAGCAAGGGACTTTCTTCTTAGACCAGAAAATAACAGTTGGGGATGTTGAAATGCCTGTCATTATCCTGGGGGACCCAGGCTACCCCTTAATGTCATGGCTCATGAAGACATACACAGACAGTCTGGACAGTAGTCAGGAGCTGTTCAGCTATAGACTGAGCAAGTGCAGTATGGTGGTAGAATATGTATTTGGATGTTTAAAAGCTTGCTGGCACAGTTTACTGACTTGGATAGACCTCAGCAAAACCAATATTCCCATTGTTATCACCGCTTGCTGTGCGTTCCACAATATCTGTGAGAGTAAGGGGGAGACGTTTATGGTGGGGTGGGAGGTTGAGGCAAATCACCTGGCTGCTGATCACAGACAGCCAGACACCAGGGCGGTTAGCCAAGTACAGGAGGGCGTGGTGTGCATCAGAGAAGCTTTGTAAACGAGTTTCATGACTGGCCAGGCTATGGTGTGAAAGTTCTGTTTGTTTCTCCTTGGCTTCTTTAACCTTCATAACATGTGGGAAGGGTTTCAAACAGCAGCGCCCTCATTTCCCATACCAAGCAGACATTGGATTGGCCATTTAAAATGTGTTGGCCATTTAAAAGGAGGAGGAGTGGTGGTTTTCGGGTTAACATGCAGCACAAAACCAACTAACCCCTCCCTCCCCACAATTCTCTGGGATGCTCACTTCACCCCTCCCGCCACCGCATGGCTAACAGTGGGGAACATTTCTCTTCAGCCACAGGCAAACAGCCCAGCAGGAACGGGCACCTCTGAATGTCCCCTTAATAAAAGCACCCAGTTTCAACCAGGTGACCATAAATAATATCACTCTCCTGAGGATAAAGAACGGATGCTGTTTGAATGCCAGCAAACACCGGGACCATACACTGCCATGCTTTGTTATGCAATGATTCCAGACTACGTCCTACTGGCCTGGCATGGTAAAGTGTTCTACTATGGAGAATGGAATAAGGCCGCCCTCCCCAGAAACCTTTTGCAAAGGCTTTGGGAGTACATCCAGGAGAGCTTTATGGAGATATCCCTGGAGGATTTCCGCTCCATCTCCAGACACGTTAACAGACTTTTCCAGTAGCTGTACTGGCCGTGAATGCCAGGGCAAATTAATCATTAAACACACTTGCTTTTAAACCATGTATAATTTTTACAAAGGTACACTCACCAGAGGTCCCTTCTCCGCCTGGCGGGTCCAGGAGGCAGCCTTGGGAGGGTTCGGGGGGTACTGACTCCAGGTCCAGGGTGAGAAACAGTTCCTGGCTGTCGGGGAAAACAGTTTCTCTGCTTCCTTGCTGTGAGCAATCTTCAACCTCCTCCTCATCATCTTCCTCGTCCACAAAACACGCATCCTTGTTGTGTGCTACGCCATTGACGGAGTCAAAGCACAGGGGTGGGGTAGTGATGACTGCACCACCTAGAATGGCATGCAGCTCATCATAGATGCAGCATGTCTGGGGCTCTGACCCAGCGCAGCTGTCTGCCTCTCTGGCTTTTTGTTAGGCTTGCCTCAGCTCCTTAAGTTTCACGTGGCACTGCTGTGGGTCCCTGTTATAGTCTCTGTCCTTCATGCCCTTTGAGATTTTTTCAAATGTTTGGGCATTTCGTCTTTTGGAACAGAGTTCTGATAGCACAGATTCATCTCCCCATACAGCGATCAGATCATTCGGTCCATGCTGGAGCTCTTTTGCGATTCTGGGACTCCATGATGGTCACCTCTGCTGATGAGATCTGCACTCACCTGCAGATCGCCACGCTGGCCAAACAGGAAATGAGATTCAAAAGTTTGCGGGCCTTTTCCTGTCTACCTGGCTAGTGCATCGGAGTTGAGAGCACTGTCCAGAGCGGTCACAATGGAGCACTCTTGGATGGCTCCCAGAGGCCAATATCGTTGAATTGCGACTACACTACCCCAAATTAGACCCGGTAAGGTTGATTTCAGTGCTAATCCCTTCATCGGGGAAGGAGTACCGCAATAGATTTTAACAGCCCTTTAAGTAAAAAATAATGGCTTCGTCGTGTGGACGGGTGCAGGGTTAAATCGTTCTAATGCTGGTAAATTTGACCTAAACTCGTAGTGTAGACCAAGGCCAAGAAAAGATATACTGAAAGTTTCCTTAATCCTTAAGGACAAGGTAGTCCCCCTTCTGGGGTTTGGGATAGCTGCCTCTGGTGGACCTCTTTTCCCTTCAGGAAAGACTCCCACTGTACCTTTATTCTCAGGATAGGTCCACCCCCATTCCTATCTGCTACCCCATTCCTTCTGAGCTGTCTGACTCTCTTAAATGCCTTCTCCAGCTGAAGCAGCTTCTACAAGTACAGTGGGGTGGGGCCACTTGGGCCCAGAACTGCTCCTTGACTCCTTCTATCCCTGCGTGGTGTTTATATACCCCATCACAAGGTAGATATTAAATTCTAATTATAAATATTAATTTCATTCTGTGTAGATCAGAAGAAGCACTAAATTTCCTGTAATACACAAGAAAAAATATCAGCAAAGCCAAGGAAATTGGCATTATATTACGGTAGCAGATGTTTCCATTACTATAGAAAAATTCCCTTGACTTCACTATGGATGCTTAAGTAGCTAGCATGGTAAATTGCTTTCAAGCAATGTATGCTTACGAGGCTTTCCTTGCTTAATGTAGAATCTATACTGAAGTCAGAAGACACCATGCTGGTGTGGAATAATGTATGTTTAGAAGGTTTTCATTGCTTGACACAGTCTATATGGGAGTCAGAAGGCCCCAAGCCAGTGTGGAATGTTGCAATCAATTTTGTATCCCATAGCATATTTTCAAAACAAAGGTAATGGGAAAGTGAAGAATAAGGCAAAACAGCCTCATTTTTTTACGAAATAGATGATTTTCTTTTATTCAAGAGAAAAAAGATCACACATTTGTGCTTTAAAACCACTACAATGACAACTTGAATAATATAAATAAAAATGTTTACACACTTTGACTTGTTTATCAAAGTCTGGAGCCTTTATGAAATGTCAGAATCTTAAGATCTGTGCTGCTCTGGGCTCTAAAATGTCTCAAATATTTTTCTCCGTCTGTTCACTTTTAAAAGTCCACCCAGTGGCTAAAAGAGCTATTTGCTTTCCTCGATTCTTAAGAAATATTTTATCATGCCTGATTTATTTCTGTTTACTGCTACACAGGCAAGTCTTACATTTAGAGAAAACCATATGTTCTATGTAGCTCTGATTATTTTTTGTGTAATTATGAGACACAATTGGTAAACTCTGCTTTCCCATTTAATGTGAAGCCCATATTTCCCCATCTTTAGCTAACAAAATATTTAAGAATGCAAGACAGGAATTTTCACTTCACTGTGAAGTGTGGGTTTTTTCACATGATTGGACTCCAGTACAAGTAGAAGACAATGAGTTTGGCTGAGGTTTCTTTTGGAGACCAAGCCACTTTTGAGGAGTGAGTCAACAGGTTCTGGAGAAGTCTAAACCTTGGAATGTTCTTTCTGATGGCCCAGTTGTAGATTCACTTATTCTGGTGAGCCACTGTTCACATGAGTGTTCACTGAAATAAATCTGTCCCTTCAGCACTGATTTGTACACAGACTTCTTTTTCTCAGTTGATCTCTAATGGAAAAGTTCTATAGAATTTAATTGAAAATGGTAAGCTTTATATAGGTGGTATTTAACCACCCTATATGAGAGAAATTAATAGAAAATTATGTCCTTGCTGTAGAATTCTATAGGATGAATTAAAAATAAATGATATTTTCTTTTAAGTTTTATAGGTTGGTTAAAAAAACTACAGAAAACATAGACTTCTCAACTAGATTTATAATTTTTAAAGTAATTTCTATGGAACTCTATTGGTTTTAACTAAAACTTTTCCCCTCCTTCTATGATTGTGAAATTCTCAGGGGGAAAGAAAAAAAACAACACTCTCACATCTTAATACAATCACTACTACTTATGTTAGTAAAAAAACAAAACAAACAACCCTACAGCCTGTTGTCTGCATCTTTCTAAAGGAAAGGCCTGGTGCTAGCAGCCCTTCTTAACTGCCAGGAAAAGCATGATAGAAGTCTATCATTGCAGATGTTAATGTCAAAGAATGTGGCTTCCTCACTGGAGCAACTATTGTTACTCAACTGACAACTCTAGTCTCAAATCTGACAAATTTGCTGGCCCAGTTTTCCCATTTCAGATTATTTACAGGTTTTGATATTGCATTTGTAGTAAACTCCAAGATGCTCATGCAGATACAATTTAATTAAATATAATTCCATCATCCTCTTCTGTTCATGGATCCAAGAGGTCACAGCAGAAACTGCCTCAGTTGGTCCTCAAAATTTTCTGAGGCTACCTTTAGGAAGAATAAGAGTCTGAAAAATATTTGCATCCATTAGAACCGCTCTAGTTTAGCAAGAAAGGACAATATGGTGGCGATGCAATATGAAGCAAAGAAAGAGAAGAGTGTGTGCCCAATGAAAGCTGACACCAAAGACTGGAATGTAGAGCGCTTGGGGCTGACATCCAAACAAAACCACTGGACTTCAAAAAACAAAACAAAACATAAGTGGCTGTCATTAACAAAAGTGTGGGTACATTGCAGTTTGGAGTCTCCAGTTCAGCATTAAGCAGCTAGGGAAATAAAATGAACAAGCATGATTCTCAGATAAGATGATGCTGAAAATCATGAATACAGGTGTAAAGTCAAACTAAAAAGTGTCCCATAGAACATGGAATAAAGGGAACCTTGCTCACTTTGTACAAAAGGCAATCAAAGTAATAACATTTAGATGCAGAAGAGGAAGCCCTTGTATTCCCCTGCTCAGGAAGCTGCCCAGGGAATAATCACAGAACCATAATCATCCAAACTCCTGGGGGCTGCAGGTTCCTAGTGCCTCTGAAAATCAGATAAAAGGTGTCTCAGGTTGAGCACCTAAAATGGAGGCACATGCAATTAATGAATACTTCTGAAAACCTGGCCCTGACTTTCACTGAGACTGAAACTAAAGCAACAGTACCAGTATAGGGATAGCATACTTCATTTTGTGCAGAGATTTTTTTTTCTATTACAGGAAATTGTGATCTCTTTTATGGTGTTTTTGTCTGTTTAATTTCAATATTTTTTTTCAACAAGCTATTTTTAAAAAGCTGTTTCTAAATTTTGTTCTCTTAAAGAATGTTACAAAGTCAGGCCCCAATTCCACAATTTACAATGCGCAAGAGTACTGGGCTACTCTACGAGCCCCATTGACTTCAGTAGAACACTCCTGTTTCTTGTCAAATGCAAATTTTGAATTTTTTCATGGTACTTGGGCTCGTGTGGGGGAATTTTCTTTAGAAACTGACAATTTTAAGTTCCAAGGTCCAAATTCTTCACTAACCCTGAAGCCATTGTAAAACTGTTGCAAGTGAGAGGAGAATCTGGTCCCAAGAGCCTTGAAGAGGCAAACATAGGGCTCTAAAGTTGTTATATCACAGCTGGCTGCAAAGATTGCACAGTTCTTCATTCTGAAATGAGCAATAGCACAGAAGGAAGCATAACAACAGATAACTACTTCCTTCTAATGAATGTGATCTGAAATTTCAGTTATATTTATTTGAGTCCCGCAATGTATAACAGCAAAAAGGAATGCTGTCTTTAAAGTGCACTGAATCTCACTGTGATGACTGAGGATACGTCTATACTTAAAATGCAACAGCAGCAAAACTGTGCTGCTGCACTGCTGTAGCACATCAGTGTAGACACTACTTTGACTGACAGGAGGGGTTCTCCCATCAGTGTAGGTAATCCACTTCCCTGAGAGGCAGTAGCTAGGTCAAAGGAAGAATTCTTCTGTCAATCTAGCACCGTCTACACAAAGGGTTAGGTTGGCTTAACTACACCGCTGAAGGGTGTGGATTTTTTGCACCCTTAAGTGACATAGTTAAGCGAAATTAATTTTCTAGTGGCTTGATTGTGTGCAAAAAAAAAATAATTATGCAACTTTATTTCAAGTGCATCCACAAAAATATATATTTCTTTTTTGAAAGCTGCAACCTCTAAAAGAAGTACTGTATATTCTGTGGTAAAACAGTAAATACAGTACTGGTGCATTTATTTTAACCACGTAGTGTCTATTATTGATGTATTTGTCTATTGTGTAGACAGGTATTATTTCTCCTTCTAACAGCCCTGAACCTGCAAATATTTGTATTCCATTGTTAGTCAGCAGAGAGTCTGAAGTGCTTACATTTAGAAAGTGAAAATGTTCATGCCATTTCTTTAGCTATTACGAGCCTCTTTTGTTCAGCACTTGGGTCTGGCAGAAAAAGTGCATTATAACCCTCTTGAAGAAGGGCTGTACTTTCTATCTTCTTACATGCTTGAAGGCCCATATTTCTACACTTGAGAATAGACAGACATTTTCATTTGTAACGTATCTCTTTACAGGTATCAGAAAAAGACTATGCTGAAATGCATCCTATAGCTGTTCATTTTTTTAATTCTGCACCACAAACTACTAGGAACCAAGACAGACTTACAGTCCTTCCTTGATACCATCAAATACAAGACTCGTATGGAAGCAAGACTTTCAACAAGTGTTTTCTAGCTTGCAAGAAGTGTTTGCATTTTGCCAATGCTGGAAGCAACACACAAAAAAAAATTAAATTACCACTGTTCTAGGGTGACCAGACAGGAAGTGTGAAAAATCGGGTTTGGGGTGGGGGGTAATAGGAGCCTATATAAGAAAAAGACCCAAAACATCGGGACATCTGGTCACCCTACACTGTTCACACATCAACTAATCCTTTTCTTTACTTACATAGTCTCTTCATGGGCTGTGTCTTAAAACTGCCATAGAGCAAGTAATTGCATGTTCCCCAGAGAACTTGTCAATTGTACTTAATAGGTTCAGAATGCTTTTCAGCCTTACCTGTATTTTACTTCACTAACAAAGAGAGCGTTGTACATTTGGTCAGTAATTATTAAGTTCAGGGTTCTTAACATGTAAATCAATATTTCAGTAACTTTGTTTATGAATTATAAAAAAAATGTTTCTGTTCCCTCATTTCTAGTCTTTCAGTGATTTTAGACACATGCTGATCTTTAATGCATTTGTTGCTGTTCCACTTTTCAACTTCAGATCCTATTTTTAGGTCAGATTTTTAGGACTGTGCAACAGATTGCTTATTATTTCTTATTACCCTTACTGCAGCTTCCTCTTACATTACTCTGTCAGAGAGCCAATGAATAATTATGCAGATATCCTCTAAAATGTTTTAGAATAGCAAAAATGTTCTATTGAAACAATTGATTAGCACTACAGCTACTCCTTGATCGTGACTTTCATACAAGAGAACAAGACTTAAAGCAACTATTTTAACAGCAATGTAATAGAGCTAACCACCTACTCTGTACATGCAATTGTTAGCAGCACGCTATCAACAAATAGTGCCAATTGCTTGATTGTCTGTTGTCACTGAGAACTCCCCAAAAGCTATTGCAAACTCCATTTTGAAATAAAGTTAATAAAGCTGGTTTTCAGTAATCATCTGTTGGCCAAATCCTGAGACACAGTGAGCACCTACATCTCCTGCTGACTAGAGGGGAGGTTGCAGGTGCTCAGCACCTCTCAAAATTTGACTCTAATTTTACATAAGGTGCCACTGCTGCAGCTGATAAAAGTAGCCTGTTATAGACATGTATTTAATTACGAACATCAATCATTTGCTCTGCCAAAGAAGTACCTTCTCTCCAACGGCTTCTCTGTCTTCTGGTTGATCCCCAGTCCTGTTTCTATACTATTGATTGGCCATGAATATCACTCCTTTAGGCAAAAGAAATAATACATGAAGCTAATGATTAGGGGTCCTTTTTGGAAAAGTGCTGAGGTCTAGATGGCTTTGGCGTTCAGTCCCTCACAGGAACAAGCTCTATAAATGGGAACAGTGAGAAATAAAGAACTGAAAGCTCATACACTTTCTAAGCTAAACAAAACCCTTTCTCTTATGTTCAGTTTGAATGTACCTTTCCTATCCCCACTGCCTGGCTCTGTTCCCTACATTGAAATGGCTCTGGCTCTGCCTGCAACACCCAGCACTCCCAGGTACACCAGAATGCATAATAGCACAATACACTGGTAGCTGGGAATTAAAACAGATATTGCCAGACATTGTGAGCCCCTTGACAGGATTTTCATGAATTGGTGAAGGGTAAATTGGTAATTGAAAAAAGGTCTGGACCAGGGAGAAGATTGGAAATTTGGAATTGAGTGGAAGTTTGTAGGACAGGAAGGTATTAGAAGTTTCTACAGAGGAAGCCTTAAAAATGCCTGATAAATAAGCATCTAAATTTCACCTGATCCTTTGAAATAAGCTCATCACTAAGGTCTGATCCAGCAAAGCATTTAAACACATGCTTAACTTTACAGACATGGATATTGCCATTAAAGTGATGTGCTTAAAGTTAAACGTACTTAAGTGAGTTGTTGGATCCGAACCTAATAAAAAATGGGTTGGATCAAAAACATTCAATCAAATAAGATGTTAAAGTGAGATGCTAAAGAAACCCACTTATCCTTTAGAAAACACACACAGAGTTGGCTGAAAAATCTTAAGTGGAACATTTTTCATTGGAAAATGCTGTTTCATTGAAATCATCATATTTTGGCAGAACATGACATGTTGATTAAAGTTTTGATGGAAAACTATTTGAAATGACTTGAATTTGAATTGTTCTAGCTTTATCTTTTCATTTCAACTTTTATTTTTAAAACTTGTATATATTATACTTATATAATATAAATTATATTTAAATATTAATAGTAAGAATTACACAAACATATAATATATAAATAACATACAATGTTATATGATAACATTTTGACATTATCAAAACAAAATGTTTTGATAAAGTTATTCTGATGTTTCCTAAATGAAATATTTCAGAATTTTCATGCCATGGAAAATTTCAAAATCTCAACATTCATCCCAATTTGGGATGAAAGGAAGTTTTGCAATACTGGATGGAAATTCTGTTATTCAGAGAGCTTTGCATGTAGGTGAGAGCATTCATTTTCATTTGATGTTCCTGCAGCAGGAAAGGTAACCAGAAATCTTTAGAACTGATTTCTTTGTAATATTTCCAGCTCAGTTTTACATACGCAAGAGGTCTGAGTAAAATGGATAAGGTTTAGATATAATATAATATAAAAGTTGTTGCTGTTTAACCAGCTTATGAACATTTTGAAACACACCCATCATTATTTGCAGCCTTCTTGAATTTTGTAGTATATTTATCCATTCTTCCATTTCACTGTTATAATCACCTCATTCCAGTTAGATATATGAAAATTCAAATGCCCAAACTAATTTTTAAGCATATTAAGGGAAGCCTTTTATTGCTGTAGAAAATTAAATTTTACACATGACATCATACAGTGAGTTGTGTAATTCTGCTAAATTACACTACTTTGGCTATAATGTAATGGGATCAAGCATTGCTGATATCTTCTAAAAACATTGCAAATAGTCTGAACAATGTAGTTGAAGAAACAAACAAATCCCACCCAATGTAAGCTATTTTTAGGACTGATTTTTATCCAAAATCCTGCTAGATACAAGTTTAAAGCAAAATAAACACATCCTAGATTCTAAATAAAAGAAAATCCAAATATCAGAAATGTATAATGAGCATCACTAATCAAGGGCCTGCCATGCTCCCATTGAGGCCAAAGCAAAATCCACGTTGGCTTCAAAGAGAGCACTCTCATAGTGCACAAGATAAAATAGAAATGATTAACAAAACATTAGTGGTCACACTTTTGTACACCTAGTATAATTTTACTAATACTATGTACTTCTGTTGGACTTCTCCTCTGCAAAGCACTTTATTAAACCTCTTAGTATCTTTGTGAGATATAAATAAATATTAGAGTTTGTCAGAAAATGGGATAATTTTTCATTAAAATAAAGAAAAATGTATTCTTTTTTTGACCAGTTGGTTGAACAGTGAGATATGTTTCATTAAAATTTTCACAGAAAAAGTTTCCCTGCACCCAGAATGCAGAATTTATGTTAGCATTTTAGAACATTAACCCCTAAGACAAATTTAACCTCTCAAACAATAATTTACAACTGTCCCTTTTATTGGGTTTGAGTGGTAGAAAATATTTACATTAAAAACAGGTGCTCTAGGAAAAATGCTATCAAATGCAGGGACATATTTTGCTGATATTCCTTTGCTCTGCACAGCTCTACTTGAAAGAAACCTAAATCAAACTTTTAATATAATGAAGTTGTCGGATGACTGAAAAATATGATGGACCTTATTTATTATTCCAACAACGTGAAACTGTTAGTTTATGGTGGTAGACTCAGTTGGATTTAAAACTATTAGCTATGACTGCTATTCTCACTTTTTATGTTGTTTCATACTTTAGTAATGTGATTAAGCTGTCAGATGTGGTGGCAAACTTTTTTACAGAGCCATACATAATACCTATGGCATTTCGTTGTGTGGTGTTTTTTAAAGCAGAAAAAATGCCTTTTAAAAACACTTGTACACTGCCAAAGAGAGAGAGAGAGAGAGACTGGTGAATATTTGTTTAGGTAACCTTGGAGGGAAATGTTTGTTTCAAAACATCCATGCTGTATATAATGTCTCTTTTGTGTTTTGTGGAAAGGACCATGGTGCTTACATGTTCTGTGTTGAAATACATAATTATTTAAAAGCCACAGGCATGGACAATGGAACTCTGGGCATCAGCTTTGATTACACAGACATAAATGGTAATTGGCAAAGTGGTTATTGTTTCTAACAACAAAGAAGGGGGCTTTTAGGATTGCCAGTGGTATGAGATAGATAGAACTTGAGTAAAAAGTCTTCCCTCAAGCAAGAGTGTTGCTAATTGTGCTGAATGTTGCAAAGCTTGAACCAATGTCTAATTCTTTATCAGATTTCTTTAAGAACATGCCCGTGGAGAGTTGCAGACAGTTGTGATGTGTGTTCTTTTGTTTTAATATTGTTTACAGCTGCACCCTGAACAGCTACCTTCATTATGTGTTAATCTGTGCTGCAAACAAATGCCTGGCAGCAGCCTGGAGCTGTTCTGCAGTGAGTAGAAGGGTTGAGGAGGTGAGTCTTAGCATATCAACAGCTCACTTTATGTAGAACTGAGCTTACAAAGGAGGCTTCTGAGTTTTTTTGGTACTTTCATTCTCCCTCTCCCTCTCTTCCTCCCCCCCTCCCCCAGTTGATGGATTTGGAAACCTTACACAGTACAGGGTCATAGTCTGCCTCACTTATACCCACATAGCTCTGAATTTCACTGTTTTTTATAATTTTGGTTACTTGAGAGAGGAAATAATAATACTTTGTAATAACTTAGCTGTGTCCATGCATCTCAAAGTGACAAACTGTTGCTGAGAGGTGAGTGAAAATAGAGTCTGCTGGTTGCTTCTGATTAAGTGAATTAACTACAACGTTATTATGCAGTAAAACACAAGATATCATGACATTAGCCGGTATATCAAATATTCCTATGCTATTACCTAATCACCCAATGGACACAGCAGGCCTCAACAGCAGGGAAGGATCAGACTTGCCATCAGAATCCTCCGGTCAGTTCCTTCTTTGGGTCAGGAACTGGTCATGAAGGAGATAGGTGCTGTATTATGTGCTGTGTATAATTGAGCTTACAAAGGAGGCTTCTGATACTTCCACTCCTGTTGCCTGATCCAGTACTCAAGTTTGGGATAAGCAATGACCATACTGTCTCCCATTACTGAAGAGGACTCCCTGTGCAACTAGGACAAATTCCTGAAAGTTGATTATGGACTCTTTCCTTGTCCTACATGTTAGTTGGACAAGAACTCCAGATTAACCCATCACCTCCCCAAGTACCTGTGAAAAATATTTATCAGTCCCAATAGAAGTGGAACACCAATCAGAGGTGCTCCATCAGATTCTAGATAGGACCTGGTGGTGTGTGTTCCCAAATCTAGAGAAAGGAGATGAAACATTATGAATGAAAAGCTGGTGTTCCTCCTAAATTTTGCTGGAGGAAAGCCCCACAATCTTTCTACCCAACCTCAGAGTTTTACTGGCCATCAAGAGAACCAATTCAATACTTGATTTTCAGAAGCTTCTATGCAAAACCTTCCTGAAGCCAAACAAGAACCCACGTACAGCCTTTCCCCAACCTCTCCAGTCTTCGTCCCCTTCTATACATCCACTCTTGAGAGTTTCTCCTCACATTAACAATCCAACCATCCCTTGTTGCTGCCACTGAGTCACTTGTCTTCAAAGCTTGCTTTAAAATCCTTCTTTTTTGCTTTAATCAATGAATACCCTCCTCCCTAACCTTTACCTCAACCTTCCTTTCTCTCTTCTGCCATCAGTGTTTATGCATATTTACTAGCAACATTACTGCTTTTACATTTCAGCTTTTCCTTTTCTATTCTCTGTTGTTTTCCATCTCTGCCTCTGAGTGTTATTGTACCAGACTCAGTAAAGCTTTCTCTCCTATCTCACAGTAAAGTGTTCCATGATACTTTGTATGACTGAATGTATATAAAAATGAATTATCCTGTGAAAGGGAAACATTTATTTTGCCCAACACAGTAGATATAGATGAAATTACTAGACCTTCACCTGTCTGCTGAGTAAATATGAGCAATATTGGTGCCAGTTTCCATGTGAAAGTAATGTTTTCCATTGATTTATAGCCAACAATATGTTACCAATAATAAACTGCAATATGAAAATTCCTGAGCTGATCATCTGACTGTAAATATTCAGAGACACCCAACAAAGTCAATAAAACTTCACAGTTAGGTCAGACATGGATGCCTGGTTTTAAAACCGAGCACACACATACATTTTCTTATTTTACTGCAGGTAATGCAGAGTACACATTATGAAATTGGATCCAGAGCAGTGAAACTGTGGGTTTTGGAGAAACACAGATTTCATTGTCAATCTGCTTTCTGAAAATTGAAAAAGCATACATTTCAGTTGTAGCTTTCTGCCCCTCATGACTTAGGCTTGGCAAAAATGGCATGCAAGAGACTTCAAAACACAGCTTCCTATGGAGGGCCAGCTAGAAATAAGGATCTTATTTATTCAGTATGTATTCATTTTCGTTCGGGAGGAGTATAAAGCCTTCCTGAGGCACAGCTCAGAAGGCACATCTGTTGTTTCTAGTGGATATATGCCAATCTGTTGCAGAAAGACCTGCATTTTCACACTGCCCATAAGCAGCAGAGGTATGCTTCCTTCTTACATGTCAGGTTGGGATGGTTGTTTTGAAAACTGCTTCCTCAATATAACTTTCAGAAGCAAGATTTCAGACCAGATTTGCTTTCCTTAACTAATTTCATATTGTCAGTGTTTCAAGTATTTTACCATTTAAGTGCCTTGTGGCAGAGACTGCCCACGTCTATGTCCTGACTCGTGCCAGGCAGCTATTGCTCACTAAGGGGTGGACTCTACTGCATATAAAGCAAATGGAAACACTCCCCTTGGCATCTGAGGGTTGGACCAAGCTTTAAACAACCAATCCAACTCCCCTAGATTTGCGTGGGCATTGGATCAGGCACTAAAGAACAAATCCAGTTTGCTTTACTCAACTCCCTTTCATTTCAATAATAAAATAATAAGTAATGAGTTTGGAAATTATTTTTCTTCTTAAATAATCATTTTGATGATGATGATTGTTCATGCAATTAATTCTGCCCTCCCTGTCTTGTTTCTTAGAAAATTATAGTTGATCCAGGAGTGAATTTCTTGGAGAATTTAAAAATCTGTAAAGTTGCTTCAAATTTGGAACCAGATTCTGCTCTGTTACTCTGGTGTGCATCTCTATCAACCGTAAGGGAGGTATTTTGCATATACACCCATGGAATTGAGTTCAGTTTCTGTTCCCTAAAGTTCTGCAAAAAACAAACATCAAAAACACATGTTTTTGTGACATTTGGTGGAAAAAAATTCAAAATTTAATTACAGCTCAGCAGCACCAAACGTTTGTTTTTTGTGAAATGGCAGCTTCTCGTAGAAAACATGAAATTTCAAAACAGAGGCCAAGATTTTCAAAAAATATGTCCCAAAAGCCAGACCCCAAATCTCTATTTGGACATCAAAATATGCAGCCTGATTTTCGAATGTGCTAAGCCCATTAAATGCTCTTATTGACTGCAAAAGGGGAGAGCATTTTTGAAAATTACATCACATATTTAAGTGTCTAATTGTGGAATTAGCAGACTACTTGAGGCACCCATTTAAAAAAATCTTGACCACTGTGTTTTGATATTCTCACTAAGATAAAACCTCAGATTTTAATTCAATTTTTTAAAAAGATTTATCTTAAAAAAAAACCAATTCTGAGGCAGAAAGAGGCCTATTTTGACAAAATAACATCACCAACCCAAAAAACCCTCCTAATTTTTATAAAACACTGCTAACCATTGCAGATTCATGGTGAAATTAAAATGCTACATGAATATCTCATATTTATAGGTTTTTAAAGGTTATTACTATTTTATACAACCTGGCATGGATTAAACTCATTTTATGAAGAGAAACTATATAAAAAGTTTGTATAAAATAAGTAGCCCCTTTAATCACTGAATATTCAAACAAAACTCAAACTGATTCCCCCCTCTCCCCTTCATTTGTGTATGTGTCTGCAATTCTAGGATCCGGTACTGACTAGAAGCCTGATCCAAATCCCACAAAGTCAATAGGAGTTTTTGCATCAATTTCAAATGGGCAGTGGATGTTCCCCGCAGTAAATTAAATGGACTTACTCTTAGTGCTGCATACCGTGCTTAATAGTAAGTGTTTGCTGAATTGGGTCCACAGGTTGTTTTTTCTCAGTTCTGTGCAATATGATTCGAACTAGACAGGATGTGTGTAGGCAAATAAAAAAGTCAGTGTCTATTTTTGGCATTAAATAAGTTGTCATCAGAAAATATATTCATATGGCTGGTGAATTGTGTTCAGCTACTCACTCTGTTTTGTGTTTAGCAATCTGATGCATCCCAGGAGAATGGGCACCATATTAATCAGGTGTGTGCAGCATTCTATACCTACTGTAAAGCAAAACCAGCAAAGTTTACCCCCTCTACAGATTTAAGGCTTGGGAGGAAAAAAATGCTTTTCACCAGATGTATTGTCTAACAGAAGCAAACAGCTGGTTCTGCCATAGGAGAATTTTTACTTCACAAGACTACAGTGCAATCTATATTTCAGAGGGGAGGAGGAACAGAACACCAAAAGGTATATGCAGCTCACTGTTTCAGATGGCCACCTTCTGAATATTCCCCACTCTACTCAGTTAGAAGTGTGGGCTGCTTTTTAACATGGAAAATGTGTAAAAGAAACCATTTCCCACCGTTTCCATATTGTCGAATGCAAAATTTGTTTTGTTCTTATTCAGGCTTTTGATCAGAGAAAGGTATTCTGCTAATTAACCACTTATTACTTAATTTTGCCATTCCTGTATCAGTACCAGAATTTTTCATCTTCATCTCTAGTTTCCTATGAGATGATTAATTTTGATATTTAGGAGTGTTAAATAAACAATGTCAGAATCTCTCTTAATCTGTTAACTTGGATGCTCTATTAAAAACAAACAAAATCCCTACACCAAATAATATTCAGAACATAGCACTTGGGTAAAATGAGTTTGCCACATCCTCTATTACAGATGTTAGAAGAGTAAAATACAATGAGGATGATGATGATCAAGAAATGACATAGGAGGGAGGTTTAGCTGGTTGCTCTGCATCACTGTTTCAATTTTAATGGCTCACTTAATTGTGACAACCTAGTTCCATCACATCATTCAGGGTTCAGTTTTGAGTTTGGCTGTACACTTGCACAGGGAATTAAGGGCGCATAAGGTGCCCCCTTATACTCCTGCACTGACTGACTATATTACTAGACCTTGCATAGGGGTGGCATAGTAGCCACTACTGGGCTGCTACTCCCTTACTGCAAAGAGGGCAATGAATAGACTTTCTATTCCAAATCAACTGACCAGTGCAGATGAGCCAGACCAGAATGGGGAGTAGCCTAAGCCAGCAAAAGGGCTGGTGCAACTAAATACCAGACTGTGACTCAAATACAGTCTTTTTCCTACCATTCCTCTTATGTAGGCTGGATTTTAAGACAGATACAGCCCATGATATGTACTTATATATTTTGTTTGGGTATTGCTGTTGCTAGCTTTCTTCCAATTACTGTCCTCTGCTGCACTAGGTAGTGAACGTTATCAATGAGCTCTCTGTCCTTCCATATTTCTTCAAACTACCTTTTTTTTCACCACTGGTATAATGAACACCAGAATATTTTCCTTTAATCTTCCCTCATTTGTTAACTTCACAGAATATGTATTTTCTGGTATGGGTCACAGCACTAGAATGTGTCTCAGTTCCATGACTGCATCACAATTTTTGGTTTTGTTACAAATGTTAAGCAAAGTAAAAGTCGTTTTCATCTTTTTTTGTTGCTGTGCTGCTCACAGACCTTTCCAATACAGCTTCATTCCAGATCTTGTTTATTGAAATATCACATTAAATACCTTTAAAATCACTTCAGGTGATCCAGCTAGATATAATTCAATAGAGGGAGAAATGAGACAATTTTTTCCTGCTATCAGCACAATGCATCAAGAATAGTCTATTAAATATTATAATTGAGAAGCCCCAATCTAAAAAGATATTGAGTGTGTCTCAGACCCTAAATGTAACATACTTGAGAGTAATACTATCCAAAGACTGATGTCTTTCAGATTTCAGAATGTTTCTATTTTTTCCCAAATAAATGTAAAGAAATATAAATAAAAAATAATGGGGAAAGCTTTTCCATTTAACTAGCAAATAATATTTCTAGAGCTGATCACTAGAGCTTGTCCAAAAGCTTGGGTGTTTTCTTTTCCTCCCAGCAGAAAATTGCTATGTTTAGGTGGAAATACAAAAACTAAAAACTTTTGCCTGGAAACGGAACAATCTCAATTTGGAAATGTGCTGCTGAATTGCCTTATAGGAGTTGTAGTTAATATGCCTCATGCACCCATTCTCCTCTAGAGGCCAGATTCCCCAGTCAAACTTCATTTCTCATGGTGAACCATGGTCTCTATTCTTGGAGAGAGAGTAGGTGGTGCATTATGTGAGTCCCTGACCCTGGCTTGGGAGATGTAGTCCAGAGGAGGGGTCTGTGACGTTAACTGATTAAAATATGACCATATAGATCATTGTTGCAACCACTGTTATATATTTGCGGCAAATATTGTACAAAGGTTGTTGAGTGAGGTGTCTATGAAAAGGTTATGATTTGCTGGTTATGATTATGCTATCTGTGTGCATGTATCATTTTCTTATGTGAAGTTATGAGTATTGGCTCTATACTTGGATTTCAAATGTTTGCTCCTGGGGGAACACCCATAAAGTAATTAGCCAGCACATCTTGGAGGAACTATTCAAATTGAGTAGCCCATTGAAAGAACATTTAACTGACATTGGACCATAGGAGATGCTATTTACACTTAATGAAATTTCCTGCTGTGACTAGACAAAATGCATGCCCCTGACTCCAAACTCCATCTTATTGCTGTAATTTTCCACAGTAAGAACAATAGGATGCCCTCCACATGAAAAAAAACTATAAAAGGCCCTGGAAACACCTCAATTTTGTCTTCAATCCTGTGTCTTGCCTCTGGAGGAACTTTGCTACAAACTGAAGCTCTGAACCAAGGACTGAATAACCCATCCAAGAAATGGATGTACTCCAGAGACTTGACTTAAGCCAGCAGATTATTTCATCACTGCTACAAGCCTGAACCAAGGACTTTGCCATTACTGGATGTAATTGATTCCTTTAACCAATTTTAACTCTCACCTTTCTTTTATTTCCTTTTCTTTTCATGAATAAATCTTTACATTTTAGATACTAAAGGATTGGCACCAGTGTGACTTTTGGGTAAGATCTAAGTTATATATTGACCCGGGTGTGTGGCTGGTCCTTTGGGATCAGAAGAACCTATTATTTGATGAGACCAGTTGTAAAGAACCACTCATCTCTGAATCCAGTGTTTTTGGTGGTGATATAAGAACTGGACTGCCTGAGAAAACTGCCTTTATGTTTTCTTATTAGCCAGTGTGGTGAAACAGCAATTTACTTTTGTGTCTGGTTTGGTATATCTTATAAAAGAATAGCCACCAGTTTTGGGTTGTGTTTGCCCTATTTCTCAGCAGTTCATCCTGAATTTGGCATTCTCAGTTATGACCCACTAAAGGCATGGTTACAGGATCTAACCCAGAAAGGAGAATGGGGACATGAAGTAACTGAACTATAACTCCATAGAAGACCCATAGCAGCATTTCTAAATCAAAATATTTTAGTTTCCAGGCAAAATATTTTGATTCTTATTTATTTGTTGACAGAAAATTGAAATTTTCTGTAGAAACCAGAGACTTAAAAAAAAAAAAAAAAGCCAAAAGCCCAATTTTATGTCAAGCAGTTTCTATAGAAAATTTTCTAGGTGCTCTTCTGAGCATATATCTTCATTATTGCTCATTTGGATATACAGAAATGGAAATCAATAAGAAGCATTGTTTCTGTGAAGCAAACATTTTTATGCCATTTTACTCTTTGTAAAAATTGCTGAATTGATACATTAAAACCTTCTATCCACTGACACAGGGTAGTGGAGGATTCTCCAGTGTGCCTGAGCCTTATCCTGGGTGTGACATCGGTAGGCATGAAGGAGCAGATCAGACTCTGTACCCAATCTGTTCTTGACTTCACCTGTACAAATGCAAACAATGGTAACAACTATGGGGGTAGTTTTATAACAGCCACTGGACACTGGACTGAGATTGCAGACATCAGTCACGGAACAGCCATCAGATTGTTAGGGCTGTTTTGCACTGCAAACTTGCATCAACTTGTCTAAGTTGTTCAGGGGTGTGAAAAATCCACACTCCTGAGTGTCATAGCTATGCCCCAGAGTAAATAACACTAAGTCAGTGGAAGACTTCTTCCATCAAGCTAGCTACCACCTCTCAGGGAGGTGGATTAACTACAGCAATGGAAGACCCCTCCTATGGCTGTAGTGGGTGTGTTCATTGTAAGGCTACAGCTGTTCTGCTGTAGTGTTTTAAGTGTAGACATAGCCTTAGTAACTACCAAGTTGGGATGAATTTAAGTGGGCAACACAAATGGAAAGGGTCTGTTCAGCATTACCAATGCTGAGCTTCTGCTCCTATATGGCACTGAGGATCTTGAACTCTTAGTGACTTCAGTGGGCATTGAGGGCATTCAAAATTGCATAGAAGGTACATAACATCCTTTGTGAGTCACTGCTACTCTTCGCTCTTACACAGCACTTTTCATCTGTAGACCTCAAAGTGTTCTAATTAGGGAAACTGAGGCACAGAGTAGGTAATGCCTGAGTGGCCCTGTCATAGGTTTATTCCCCACTTTGAACTTTAGCATCCACAAGATGGGGACCTGCATGGGCTCCTCTAAACTTAAATCCTAGTTTAGATCTGGTACACTGCCACCAGCTAGAAATTCCAGTGTCTAGCACACTCCCTGTTCCCCCAAACTTTCCCTGGGGAGCACAGATCCCAACTTCCTTGGATCTTAACACAAAGGGAAATAATCCATTCCCCCCACCTTCTTCCCCCTCCCCTAGTCCTTGGGAGAGATCACCTAGATTCAGACTCCTTGAATCAAAACAAAGAGGGATTCACTTTTCCCCCCTCCCCTTCCCCTGAAAATCCAAACAAGGGAAGAAATCAATTAGGTTCTAAAAAGAAAAGGATTTTATTAAAAGAAAGAAAGAAAGTACACTATCTCTGTAACACCAGGATGGAAAAATATACAGGGTCTAGCTTATAAAACTGGAGAGACTTCCCCCCCCCCTCCTGTCTCAGAATAATCAAAGTAACAGCAAACAGAAATAAAGATATTTCTCCAGCAAACACACAATTGCAAATGCAGAAATTAATTATAAAACTAATCCGCCTTTCTAATACTCACTATACTGAATAGTAGAAAATACTTCAGGAAAACTTGGAGATATGTCTGGCCCCTCTTAGATCCAAAGAAAGAACAAAAACCCAAACAAAGACACAGACAAAGACTTCCCTCCACAGAGATTTGAAATTATCTTGTCCCTTGATTGGTCCTCTGGTCAGGTGTTCATCAGGTTACTGAGCTTGTTAACCCTTTACAGGTAAAAGAGACCTTAACCCTTAACTATCTGTTTATGACAGACCCAAAGTCAGAGAGCGAAGAGCAGAACTCAGGTCTCATGAGTCCTGACTCACATTTCAGTGTCCTCTCTGCTGCACCAACATTAGAAATACAGTGAGATACAATATCTGCCAGAGGAAAAAATGACAATCCCTGAAGAAGCATTAATTTCAGCTCCTGAGATGATGGTATTAAAAATGGAGACAAAATTATTAACTAGATTAACTGAAATCAGGCAAGTGCTGCCTATGTAAATCAAGCCTGTATGCTCTATTAACACAGTAGAGGTAGCAAAAATTGTAGTTATGCGTAATATTTAACACACACATCAATTTAATTTTAATAATTCTTCTCTTTGGGTTTTTGGTCTCTGTTACTCCCTGGTTTTCTTGTAGCAGTGAAAATAGTAAACCATGCTAAAATAATTCCCTAAGAGAGGTGGTAGCCTGACACAAAAACTGCCATTAGTAAAAATTTCACATCGTATTAGTAGAGAAACATGTTAATAAAAGAGAAATATCACTAATAGGATTCTCCTCTTCCTTGTGCAGTATCTTTTCTCTTGTAAATTGACAAAAGAGTATTCAAAATTCTGAGCTATAGTTCTCATGAGAAATGCCTCTGTCACTTGAGGAAAAATGTATATTGAAAAAAGACATGTCAGGTGCTAATAATTATTGCATCTTAAATATTTATAAATTCACAAGTTACTGCAAAAATGTGTTCCTTAGACTGACAGACTATGTGATGTTGAAAATTATACTCCTGATTTTTAAAAAAAATTTTTTTTTGCTGTCCAAGGCTTTATAAATGATAGCTTTGGACTCAGAAAATCTTGGAGTGTTTTCCCCTATACTGAGTCAATTGGAGATCCATCAAGTCATAAATAAATTAGAAATATAATTTATGGTCTCAAACATATGTCAAAGAGCCTACCTATAAAGGAGTTTGTAAGAGTTTTTGCAGTGTATGTGGTATTTTGCATAAATAATTGTGCTATTTTAATGTCTTCATGTTTAATTTGTTTCTGCCATGATTATAGTAAACATATACTCATTTATATATTTCATCAGTTCTCATTATAATCTCCATCACTTCAACATCTGAAATATGCTAGAGTGCAGCAATCTGCCCTGATGACAGTTACAATACATGAGGAAACTGCTTCATCCATCTGAAGTGGATGCCATGCAAAGGGAAGCAAAAAACCAGTCACAGTCCTCTGCCTTTTTCTTTGCTTTTGGGGCCAAATTCTGCCCTTGGTATAAATCTGGAATAAATCCATATAAGAATGAGAGAAGAATTGGCCTTCAATATGTTCATTGTGGGTCCCAAGGAATGCTGAGTAGTCCCAATTACATTTGTTAAAGAACAATGAATGGTAAATAA
Source organism: Mauremys mutica (assembly GCF_020497125.1). Classification (NCBI taxonomy): domain Eukaryota; kingdom Metazoa; phylum Chordata; order Testudines; family Geoemydidae; genus Mauremys; species Mauremys mutica. Next base: position 47,951,344 of record NC_059079.1, on the reverse strand, counting down.
TTCAGTTATTTCAAAGATACCTCCTATGCCACACATCTCTGCAAACTGCAGAATATGATGACTTTTGAAGATGTTTCTCTAAGTGTCAGTGAGATGCTTTGATGTGTCTGTGGGGTTGAAGATGAATGTGCTTTTATATTGACTGTGCTGCATGAATTACATTATTAAACATTTTAAAGTTCTATGTACCTTAATATCTCTCTCTCTCAGTTCTTTTCCAACAGTTCTCATCTCAGATCTGACAAACTCACTACACCAAATACATGTCTTACAGGATATTTATCCATAAAAAGTAACATGTAAGGAATCTACAGAAAGCTCATAATTTGTCAAGATTCATAATCATTGTGGCTTGTATGTATGGGAAATATGTAAGGAATTATTTATATTGAATATATGCTTTATGAACTTGGAGTAAAAATTAGTCACTGGGAGATAATAATTCTTGGTGATGTTCCATTCAGGCAGAAGGGAATTGTCAGCTCACCCTGTTTAGCAGTGATGTAGTGCAAGGTTCAATAGTTTAGTCTTGCTCAATCTCAAGACTTTCAATGGAAAACCATCAGAAACCACTTCATACAATTGAAACCTCTTGATGGTAAAAAAGCAACATTACAACAAGATGAGGGTTCACCTTGTCTATGACTATAATCTGCTTCCTGAGTGAACGCAAGAAACAAAACATTATCGTCAGAGGTCTCAACTTCTATAACACTCTGACCATTACATAAAACTCCAAATATGCTGAAGAGCTCTGCAGAAGGAGGAAGGAGGAACTGCTTACTGCGCTTCACATACTTCAGAAGGGAAAACCTCAAACAAAAAATCATCACGCTGAAAGAAAGAAGAAATCAGGAAACTTACTTGGAAATAATTCACGAAATCCAAAGCAGCTATTAAAAAAAACCCCTGATGACAGCTATCCAACACAAGAACAAAAGAACCAACTACAATAACTCCAAACCCGCAGAAGGCTACCATGGCATTGGGAACCACCACCTGGACACTACAAGAAACCCCAGTATCATCAGTTTAGCAAGACTAGCCCTAACCAGAGCTGAATTATCTGTATTTTCCAAAGGACTGAACTTCTACCCCACCACAGAACCTGATACCATAATAACATGGAGAGCTAGAAGAATTATTTTGCCGACTCTGCCTCAAAGAATTCTTTCACAGCAGTGATGACACCACCTACAATTGCCACATCCCCACTGACAGTTATAAGAAAAACAAATCATCTGTGTACCCCACAGTGGATGAAACTACACTTTTGATCATTACATTGATTAATTCAGGCGAAAAAAAGAAGTGAAGTCCTTAACAAACATCACATCCACCACAATCTCTATGCCGCTGAGATGACAGCTATGCAGCCCCTGAAATCCAGCCACCAAATAATGACCAAACCAGAAGATAAGTGGTGCCATCATAGTCCTCAACTGGGATGACTATATTAACAAGGAAAACCAACTACTTTCTGACACCACCTACTATAAAGAACTCAAAGATGACCCCATACCACAGTTTATCCAAGAATTCATGGATATCATCAAATACTTCCCCAAACAACTTCAAAAGAAGATCTGCAGTCTCATTCCCCATGAGCCCACCTAAGAGACCTTCTACATGGTTCCCAAGATACACAAACAAGGGAACCGAGGCAGACCAATCATATCTTGACGCGACACTCTTACCGAAGGAACATTGGGACTCATAGAAACCATCCTCAAACCACTAACCACACAAAGGGCCAGCTTCCTCTGGGACACAAGCAACTTCCTCCAGAAACTCTGCAGCACTAACAACCTCCCTCGGAACACCATCCTTGCTACCATTGATGTCACTTCCCTATATACCAACATCCCTCACAATAATGGATCACTGCCTGCCTCAAATATCTACAAGACAGTAGACAATCCTCATATATCCACCCCAAACACATCATCAAACTCATCCATTTCATCCTCACATTTAACAATTTTACATTCAACAACAAACAGTTTGTCCAAACCTTGGGAACAGCTATGGGTGATTCCCAAAATCCCAACCTCTTCAGGGCCACTTTGAAGCAGAATTTCTGGACAAATACACTATTAAACCAATGCCAGAAATACATTAATGTTATTTTCATGTTCTAGAGAGACCTAAACTCCCTCATATAGCTCCACTACAACTTCAAGAACCACCACCCATCCCTTAAACTCTCTCTGAAACATTCCCACACTAGCATCAACTTCCTGGACACTATGATCAGCTTGAACAATGGTCCACTACAGTCAACCATGGATCACCACTCCTACCTTCATAGATCCAGTAACCACTCCAAACACACCAAGAAATCTGTAATATACAGCCAGGTACTCAGATACCAAAGAATATGCTCCAAGGACAAAGTATGGGATATACACCTTAAAATACTTAATAATGCCTTTACCAGAGAAAAAAATTCCACCAGAGAAGTAGAATCATAGAATATCAGGGTTGGAAGAGACCTCAGGAAATCATCTAGTCCAACCCCCTGCTCAAAGCAAGACCAATCCCCAATTAAATCATCCCAGCCAGGGCTTTGTCAAGCCTGACCTTAAAAACCTCTACGGAAGGAGATTCCACCACCTCCATAGGTAACCCATTCCAGTGCTTCACCACCCTCCTAGTGAAAATGTTTTTCCTAATATCCAACCTAAACCTCCCCAACTGCAACTTAAGACCATTACTCCTTGTTCTGTCATCTGCTACCACTGAGAACAGTCTAGATCCATTCTCTTTGGAACCCCCTTTCAGGTAGTTGAAAGCAGCTATCAAATCTCCCCAGGACTCTTTGTCAGGTTCTCCTGCAGTTTCATACTGGAGCTCTGAGCAGTCATACTGCTCTCTTACATACAGTGCAACTCCCCCACCTTCTCTGCCCTGCCTGCCCTTCCTGAACAGTTTATATCCATCCATGACAGTACTCCAGTCATGTGAGTTATCCCACCAAGTCTCTGTTATTCCAATCACATCATAGTTCCTTGATTGTGCCAGGACTTCTAGTTCTCCCTGCTTTTTTCCCAGACTTCTTGCATCTGTGTATAGGCACTTAAAATAACTCGCTGATCATCCCGCTTTCTCAGTATCAGACAGGAGTCCTCCCCTCTTGTGCTCTCCCTGCTTGTGCTTCCTCCCAGTATCCCATTTCCCCACTTACCTCAGGGCTTTGGTCTCCTTCCCCTGGTGAACCTAGTTTAAAGCCTTCCTCACTAGGTTAGCCAGCCTGCTTGCAAAGATGCTCTTCCTTCTCTTCGTTAGGTGGAGCCCATCTCTACCTAGCACTCCTTCTTCTTGGAACACCATCCCGTGGTCTAAGAATCCAAAGCCTTCTCTCTGACACCACCTGCATAGCCATTCGTTGACTTCCACAATTCGACGGTCTCTATCTGGGACTTTTCCTTCCATAGGGAATATGGACGAGAACACCACTTGCACCTCAAACTCCTTTATCCTTCTTCCCAGAGCCATGTAGTCTGCAGTGATCCACTTAAGGTCATTCTTGGCAGTATCATTTATGCCCACGTGGAGAAGCAGGAAGGGGTAGTGATCCGAGGTCTTGATGACTCTCAGCAGTCTCTCCATCACATCGTGAATCCTAGTTCCTGGCAAGCAGCAGACATCTCGGTTTTCCCGGTCAGGGTGGCAGATAGATGACTCAGGCCCCCTGAGGAGGGAGTCCCTGACCACCACCACCTGCCTCCTCTTGGGAGCGGTGGTCATGGAACCCCTATCCCTAGGACAATGCATCACATGCCTTCCAATTGGTGAAGTCTCCTTCTGCTCCCTTCCCTCAGATGTATCATCTAATCCACTCTCCGCATTGGTACCTGTGGAGAGAACATGGAAATGGTTGCTGACCTGTATCTGCATTGCTGTTATATGGACGCTCCTCTTTCTTCTTCTGGAGGTCACATGCTGCCAAATTTATTCACCGTCCTTCTGTCCCCACTGCACAGCCTGTTCTGATTCTTCAGATGTTGTGCCCATAGAAGCATATCCTGATGTCTGTCCAGGAAATCTTCATTTTCTCTTATGGGTCGATACTTGTTTCTCCAGACCTCGAACCTTCTCTTCCCATATGGAGACCAGCTTGCACTTTGTACAGACAAAGTCGCTTCTGTCCTGCGGAAGAAAGACAAATGGCACAACCTGTGCAGGTAACAACAGCTGAACGCTCACCATCCATAGATCACATCATGGAATGGGCCATTCAAATACCCAAATAGAACATGCTTCAATACAGAAATAACCCCCCCTTCAACTGCGCACGTCTTGTTGTGACCTATCACCCTACACTTGAGCCCATATGGGGTATCATCAAACAATTAAAACTCATACTCAGTGGGGATCACATCCTGAAATAAATCATTCCTGAATCACCTTTTCTGGCCTTCAAACTCCGCAACCTCTCCAAGCTCATCATCTGAAGCAAGTTCTCCACAAACCTGGACACACCAACTCAAAGTAGCACCAGACCTGCCAGAACAACAGATGCAAAACTCGTAGACATATCTCCATTGCTACTATGACCAACACCCCTCCTAAACACTTTTCAAGATTTATGAGTACTACACATGCCTATCACAACATGATATACCTCATCTGATGCACTAAATGCCCCAATAACAAGTATGTGGGTGAAATGAGACAATCACTATGCTCTTGAATGAACGAATACAGAAAGATGTGTGACAAAACGCCGAGCCTGTATTTGTGGGTCCCGCGCTTCCTGGCAGATATAGTGGCCTCAGAAGCTCGGGATGACCTCTCTTTCCCAGTATGGTGGCAGAGGTTACCACTTATTGAGCTATTTTCCCAGTATGGTGACAGAGGTTACCACTTATTGAGCTATTTTCATCACAGGCCAGTATGGGAGGTGGGAAGTTGGAATACCCACAGTCTTTGTTGCTCCTAAGAGCTCCTTAGGTACCGCCTGGTCTCCTGCCTAGATCAAAGTCTGTTTCCTCTTTCAGAGGGATCTCTGTAGATCATGCGGGGGGAGGGGAGGGAAGAAAGGCGGGAACCCGGGCCTGCCTTCTACTCCGGGTTCCAGCCCAGGGACCCTAATGGCAGCAGATGTTTGTGGCTTCCCTCCTCCACTGACGCTGCTTTGCTTCCCTGGGCTACTTCCCCGTGCTTCCCTTTTCTCAAGCTTCACCCTTACCTCAGGGTTCAGTACTGCTTCCTCTCCTCCAGCTCCTTTCCCCTGGGCTCATCTCGAGAGAACTGGCAAGGAGAGCTTTTAAAGCAGTATAATTGATTCCAGCTGTCTCCATTAGCCTATCAGCCTAAACTGACCCTTTCTTTGTTAATTGAGGTCAGGTGCCAGCCTAACGACCTTAGCTGGTTAAATTGGCGTCAGGTGTCTTGATTGGCCTGGAGTAGGCCTTATTTGACTATCCAGGGAACAGGGCTCTGCTCATTCTGAGGCTGATATACCTGCCATCCACTACCCTCTTATATCCTTCTGGCCTGAGTCCGTCACAGATGATAAAAGACAAAAACACCCTATCATCTGTGGGGGAAAACTTTTCACAAAGCAATCACTCTATATCTGACCTCCCAGTCCTCATCCTCAAAGAAAACCTGCCCAACACCTTGAAAAGATAAACCTGGGAGCTTAAATTCATAGCTTTGCTAGATACTAAAACTCATGAACTGAATGGAAGAACTGGATTTATGGCTTATTACAACAATCTGTATCCACTAACTGCCCCCACCACCACTTTCCTCCCCCTCTTTTATCCCCTCCTATGGCTAGAGAGATGTTAACAGGCCACTTCATTGAGAATGTTCCCTTGAAACTACTTATGCTAAACAATCTGTTCTACCTTGTATTTCACTGGGTCACATCTACACTACAGAGTTAAATCGACTTAAGTTATGTTGATGATCATGTTGTTTTAATAACATTGGTTGTGCATGTCCACACAACATGCCTTGTGTCAGCGAAGGATGTTCACAGTTGTTGCTCTGGCATCAACAAAGAGAGTGTTGCATTGTGGAGAGAGCTCTCACACTGTGCAACCCGCCACTCTCTGTTGGGAGTTCTGGAATGGATTGCCATGCATTATGGGGACATGCTCACCATCCTGTGATGCAGTTCTTTCTATCCCATCATCCCATTAGCTTCCTACTTCATTTCAGGCTGTTTTTCAATGGCCCTTATAAACTGTGTGCCTGCCATCTCTGCCTGACATCATGGATCCCGAGCTGTGTGCCAGTCTCGTGATGAGCATTATGAACACAATGTGGATAGTTCTCCAGTATTCATGAGCTGTGAAACAGAGAGTGAGTCGGTGATGCCTGACCTGCTGTCTGCCATGGAAACAAATAATTCAAGATTACTACTGGCATTCATGGAACAGCTTGCCACGGTGGACCGTTGGTACTGGGTTTGGGAAACAAGCACTAAGTGGTGTGGGATCACATCCTGATGTGTGTATGGGATGACCAGTTCTGCAACAGACTGAACTTTGGGGGAAAACCTACTTTATTAGATAGGAAAGGTAACTAGTCATAAGTGTACACCCAGATTTGCATTTTATTATTTTGTTTTGTACTGTAACCCTTTGTTTCCACCACTCTCCCTTGTTTCTAGCTAAATCTTTTTATTCTTTCTTCAACCTACTTTTGTTTTATTATAAGTGCTCACACGTGCTGTGTGGTTTTCAGGAACAGTGGTTTAAGGTAAAACTAGTAAACTGGGGTATGCCGTTCCTTTGGGGGCAGAGGGATTTGGGATGTCTGTTAATAGCCAGAGTCAGGGACTAGATATCAAAAGGAATGATTCAAAAGGATTCAGGGATGGGGGTGCACTTACTGTTAATTTGCAAGGCAAAGACAGGGCTAGCATAGCATAGTGGAAAGTGCTTGAGTGGCTGAAAGGCTAGTGTTAGGGACTCCGTCACGCTGGAGGCAGGGGTGACAAGGTGACTCATGGTCCTGAATGACCTGAGAACCATCACAATAACTATAAAAACATAGCTAAAGCCAAGGTTGGGGGAGGATTTACAATTTAAATTTGTTTCTGGATCTGCATAATAGTATCTGTTTTAAACTTTAGTGTAAATACATTACACTTTTATATTATATAAGATTAAAAATATCAGGCCAGATCATCAGCTGGTATAAATTGGCACAGGTCCACTAAACTCAATGAAATCACACTGAGGATCTGGCTCATCAATGATACTTTATATGGAACAGTAACCACTAGCGCTAGTTTGTAATATCAGGAGATTATTTTTTAAACTTGTGTTGCTCTTGTGCCTGCCAACAAATGGCCAGTGATTAGCATATACTTGGCCAATTAGCACAGTCTCATCTACTAGATGGATTTTCTGGGCCAAATTCTGCCCTTCGGTACAGGTGTATATCCCATTTAAGTCAACAGGAAATGCAGGCATCCCAAGGCAGAATCTAGCCCTCTAAATTGCATGTGCTCCATCACTGTTTCTAAGACTTGTATTTTGACTTTTATGATCCAAAGAGTCTCAGAACCACTAAGAATTGTAGTAAGCTTTCTCATCTTGAAGTTATTCCCTGCATTTTTTCTTAGACCATATAAAGCAATACAAAATACTATTTTTCACAGTGTCCCCATCTTCCTTACCTCTAGAGCATTTGGTGTAATTTACAAAATTAAAATATTCTAAAGAAACAATAGCTCCCTACCTTTCACCATCTTCTTCAAACAAAGAAACAAACACTGTTCTTTTGCAAAATATTTCAGTGATGATCCGTCTTCTTGTTGACGCTATCAAAAACACTTGAGGACAGGGTAACTCTATTCACAAGAGTACTCCCAGAGAAGTAAATATCCCCTAAGTAAAGTAATGTGCAAGCTGACCTAGGCCCATATCTCCATTCCTTTGAACTGTTAACCTGGAGTTTGTATTTGTGTTGTACTGTAAGTTCCTTTGAACAGGACTCTGGTTATTTTACATGGTAGCAATGCACTGTATACAGTCTGCTTACGTCAGTCCCTAAATTATATTTTAAACTCATAAACTTAAACATAAACCCTCAACAAACATTAATTAGAGCAGCAACATTAAAGAAGGGTGATTCACCATACAGGAGCTGAAAGTGATTAATACAGAAATGTCTGTGCAACTGTTGTGTTTTAATCATTTTAAACAGAGAGAGACAAGAAAGTAGACATATGACTAGAAGCAAATTCCAAGCACCAAGGGCTATCACAGAAGAAGCTTAATCTCACCTGCTGGCCTCCCTAAGGCATAATGGTGGCACTTGAAAAAGGAAACAGTGACAGTTAAGAAGGTCAAATATATTTTCTAAAGGAACCGACATTATATTTTATCTAAGTAGTAAGCACAGACATTGAAATCATCCTGCAATGATGGAAAGCCACTGGAGATGTGTAGATTACCTACCACTGTGTTTGAGCCATGGGCTGTTGCTTAATGCTTGCTATTATGAATCATTTTAATTATCTAAGTATTTTCAGATGAAAATCTTATTTTTAACCTCAACTCAAAACAATGGAGCTTTTTTACATTCTGTTTTAAGAACCCTGCTGTTGGAGCCATGTTGTGATAATGCAGCCTAGCTAAGACTATCAGATGTATCATAGCAGAACTCAGAGAGAATTAAAAACTCAGCCAAATAATATCTTCAGAACTGAAGTTAAAGGAAACTATGGCCTGGTCTACACTACGTGTTTAAACTGGTTTTAGGAGCGTTAAACCGATTTAACGCCACACCAAGAGGCCATTTATATCGATATAAAGGGCTCTTTAAACCGGTTTCTGTACTCCTCCCCAACGAGAGGAGTAGCGCTAATATCGGTATTGCCATATCAGATTAGGGTTAGTGTGGCCGCAAATCGACGGTATTGGCCTCTGGGCGGTATCCCACAGTGCACCACTGACCGCTCTGGACAGCAATCAGATCAGAACTCGGATGCAATGGCCAGGTAGACAGGAAAAGCCCCGCGAACTTTTGAAGATCATTTCCTGTTTGCCCAGCGTGGAGCTCCGATCAGCACGGGTGGCGATGCAGTCCGAAATCCAAATCCAAAAAGAGCTCCAGCGTACGGATGTGATCGCTGTATGGGCAGGCAAATCAGGTCTATCAGAGCTCCGTTACAGAAGACGAAATTCCAAAGCATTTTAAAAAAATCTCCAGACAGAGGCCACAGCAGGTACTCAGCACGCTGCTGCGTGACAAACATAACGGAAAGCCAAAGAATCAAATGGACGCTCATGGAGGGAGGGAGGGGGGACTGAGGACTCAAGCTATCCCACAGTTCCTGCAGTCTCCGAAAAGCATTTGCATTCTAGGCTGAGCTCCCAATGGCTGTAGTGTCAAACACATTGTCCGCGGTGGTTCAGGGCATAGCTCGTCAATTTACCCCCCTCACCCAACCACCAGAAGTAAAAGGGAAAAAAATCCTCTCTTGACTCTTTTAAATGTCACCCTATGTTTACTGAATGCTGCTGATAGATGCGATGCTGCAGCAGTCAACGGCAGCATCCTTGCCCCCCCCCATGGGTGGCTGATGGTACAATATGGCTGATATCCATCGTCATCATCAGCCTTGTGGCAGATGGTGCAGTACAAAAGGACTGGTATCCGTCCTCATCATCAGCCCGTGAGTGCTCCTGGCTGGCCTCTGGTGAGGTCGGCCGGGGGCGCCTGGGTAAAAAACTCCTGATCATTCCTGGTAGATGGTGCAGTACGACTGGTAACCATCTTCATCATAGCAAGAGGGGGCTGAGCTCCATCAGCCCCCACCCTTCATGTGTAAAGAAAAGATTCTGTTCTGCCTGGACTATCATAGCAGTGGGATGCTGGGCTCCTCTCCCCCACACTGCTTAATGTCCTGTCTGGACTATCATAGCAGCTGGAGGCTGCCTTCCCCTCATTTTATCTCACTAACAAGTCACTGTTTCTTATTCCTGCATTCTTTATTACTTCATCACACAAATGGGGGGACACTGCAACGTTAGCCCAGGAAGGCTGGGGGAGGAGGGAATCAACAGGTGGGGTTGTTGCAGGGGCACCCCCTGTGAATGGCATACAGCTCATCATTTCTGCGGGATCTGACACGGAGCGGCTGTGCTCTCTGGTTCTCTGATACACTGGTTCTCTAGTACACTTGCCCCATATTCTAGGCAGGACTGATTCTATTTTTAGATACCGTAAAGGAGGGATTGACTCGGGGAGTCATTCCCATTTTTGTCTTTTGCGCCCCCGGCCGATCTCAGCCAGGGGCACCTATGACAGCAGCAGATGGTGCAGCATAAAAGGACTGGTAACCGTCATCTCATTGCCAATTTACAGTGGCATGGTAGATGGTACAGTACGGCTGATAACCATCTCTGCTATCATGCAAAAGCAAATGAATGCTGCTGTGTAGCGCTACTGAATCGCCTCTGTCAGCGGCATCTAGTACACATATGGTGACAGTGACAAGAGGCAAAACAGGCTCCATGGTTGCCATGATATGGCGTCTGCCAGGGCAATCCAGGCAAAAAGGGCGCAAAATGATTGTCTGCCGTTGCTTCCCCGGAGGAAGAAATGACTGACGACATTTACCCAGTACCACCCGCGACAATTATTTTTGCCCCATTAGGCACTGGGATCTCAACCCAGAATTCCAAGGGGTGGGGGAGACTGCGGGAACTATGGGATAGCTACGGAATAGCTACCCACAGTGCAACGCTCCAGAAATCGACGCTAGCCTCGGACCGTGGATGCACACCACCGATTTAATGTGCTTAGTGTGGCCGCGTGCACTCGATTTTATACAATCTGTTTTACTAAACCGGTTTATGTAAATTCGGAATAATCCTGTAGTGTAGACGTACCCTATGATTTGAGGGAGAAAGGGATTTTAAAAAGTGTACTACCCTAATCATTCTTGAGACAGTAGGTAACTGATAAAGTAAATGTTTCCATTATTTTTGCTATGCATTGCAGGGTTTTCTAAATTAAATGCTGCCCAAATTTGCAAGCCAGACTTGTGAGCAAATTTCTAAACAGACCTTGTACAATATAACAGAGAAGCCAATGTCATGGATCATCATGCGCAGCAGAAAATTTTGGGCTTGGTCCTACAAGGAGAACTGTTTGGGTGTCCAACTGAAGTCAGTGGAATTCTGCCCATGTCCATGAGTGCACTGTGCAAATCTAAATGCTGAATCTGACCCTCAGTCAGCAGGTTTTCCACAGAAAATTTTATTTTTCAGGCTTCAGGGGAAATATTTTAAAACAAAAGAAACACCTCTATTCTGAGGCCTACCATGTGGCCTCTGAAATGCATCTTCTGCTCACTCCTGACAATATTGTGCGCTCACAGTATTGGGACAAAGCTAAGGTTGCATCAGACTTTTTTGTTTTACAGGGTCTGTCCCTCAGCTTTTTCCGGAACTCTGTTTTGTAAACATGCCAAGAAGAATTTTAATCATATTTCGGCCACTAATTAATGTGTGTATGGAGTGATCACCAATGTTTTATTTTGTGTTTATATGTTATTGGTTTGGGGGAAATTTGGGAAAACAGAAACACTAGCAAAGCCTGATTTTTCCCCTCCCACATACACAGTGCATGTTTGTTGTCCCCAGTGACTGCCTGAGAAGTTGTGACATCAGAGGTAATCAACCACTCATCACCTTCTCCTTCCAGTTTATTTGCATAGTTGGGGGAGTCACCAGTGGCATGGTTGTCATGGCAATGGCTGCCTTTGCTAACTGATTTCCCTCAGGCCTTGTCTACACTACAAGACTATTTCGAATCTACTTAAGTCGAATTTGTGGATTCGACCTTATGAAGTCGAATTTGTGTATCCACAGTAAATACACTAATTCAAATTTCTGAGTCCACAGTAACGGGGCTGGCGTCGACTTTGGAAGCGGTGCACTGTGGGAAGCTATCCCACAGTTCCCGCAGTCCCCGCTGCCCATTGGAATGCTGGGTAGAGCTCCCAATGCCTCCTGGGGGAAAAATGTGTTGAGGGTGCTTTTGGGTAACTGTTGTCATTGAACCGTCAATCACGCCCTCCCTCCCTGAAAGCTCCGGCGGGAAATCTGTTCGCGCCCTTCTCTTGTCATATACAGTGCGTACGCCACAGCACTGCGAGCATGGAGCCCGCTGCGATCATCGCTGCACTTATGGCCGTTGTCAACTCCTCGCACCTTATCGTCCACCTCTTCCACAGTCAGCTGCTGAGAAATCGGGCGAGGAGGCTCCGGCAGCGCGGTGAGGACAGGAATTCACAGAGTGGCGCAGACCTCTCACAAAGCAGGGTACGCCGCACCATGGAGATCATGGTGGCAATGGGTCAAGTTCATGGTGTGGAACGGCGATTCTGGGCCCGGGAAACAAGCACGGACTGGTGGGACCGCATAGTGCTGCAGGTCTGGGATGAATCACAGTGGCTGCGAAACTTCAGGATGCGTAAGGGCACTTTCCTTGAACTCTGTGACTTGCTGTCCCCTGCCCTGAAGCGCCAGGACACCCGGATGCGAGCAGCCCTGAGTGTGTAGAAGCGAGTGGCCATAGCCCTCTGGAAACTTGCAACGCCACACAGCTACCGGTCAGTAGCGAACCACTTTGGCGTGGGCAAATCTACCGTGGGGGTTGCTGTGATTCAAGTAGCCCACGCAATCGTTGAGCAACTTCTCTCAAAGGTAGTGACTCTCGGAAACGTCCAGGACATCATAGATGGCTTCGCCGTGATGGGATTCCCAAACCGCGGTGGGGCTATAGATGGGACTCACATCCCTATCCTGGCACCAGCCCACCAGGCCAGCGAGTACATTAACCGAAAGAGCTACTTTTCAATGGTGCTGCAAGCACTGGTAGACTATAGGGGACGTTTTACCAACATCTTCGTTGGGTGGGTGGGCAAGGTTCATGACGCGCGTGTGTTCAGGAACTCTGGTCTGTTTAAACGCCTCCAGGCAGGTAGTTTCTTCCCGGACCACAAAATAACGGTTGGGGATGTGCAGATGCCTACAGTGATCCTCGGGGACCCAGCCTACCCGCTAATGCCCTGGCTCATGAAGCCCTATACAGGCGCCTTGGACAGAGAGAAGGAACTCTTCAACTACCGGCTGAGCAAGTGCAGAATGGTGGTGGAGTGTGCTTTCGGACGTCTCAAGGGGAGATGGCGGAGCTTACTGACTCGCTCGGACATCAGCGAAAAGAATATCCCCGTAGTTATTGCTGCTTGCTGTGTGCTACACAATCTCTGTGAGAGCAAGGGCGAGACCTTTTTGTCCGGATGGGAGGTTGAGGCAAATCGCCTGGCTGCAGTTTACGCTCAGCCAGACACCCGTGCCGAGAGAATATCCCAGCGGGAAGCGCTGTGTATCCGGGAGGCTTTGAAAGCAAGTTTCCTCGGAGAGCAGGGTAACCTATGACTCTCCACTTGCTTTCAAGAGAAACTGACCCTGGGCCTGTGTCTGTATGTGTCGATTTCGATATGCGGTTACATACCCCGTTCTCCAAGTTTCCCCCACTTCCAAAGCACGTTTTAAAGCAAATTAATTGTAACACTCATTATTAATAAATCTTTGTTTTACTTTGCATTTCTGTTCAGGTGTTGAAACATGGACGCATACTGTGCTGGGCACGGTGTGCACTGATGTACAGACCGCTTGTTCCATAGAGGAATGACATCCTTCTGCTCCTACATAGGTCTCTGGGGTGGGGGACGGTTGCAAGTGGTTGTGCATGAAGGGGAGGGTTTGCAGGAAGGGGTGGGTTTGCAGGAAGGGGCGAGTGGTGCCTTCTTTGGATAGGGGTTTGGATGACGGCAGTGGGCTGCGGGTTTGGGCGTAGGAAGGGGTGAGGGGTGTGGGGGAAGGGTGAGTATCTGTCCGTGGATGAGGGCTCTTGTTGGGGCTCAGGGCAGCGGAGAGGCTCGTTGCTACGGTGGAAGTGCATGGTAAGGGCAGCGTGCCTTAACATTAAGGGGGTGGCAGGCGCTAGGACCCTGGACAAGCATACACATCACAGAATTACCCGGGGCAGCATACACCACACAGAGTGACCCTGGTGCCTACTGACTGCAGTGTGTGTGTGCCCTGCAGTTGATCATGCCCCCAAGTCTGTACCCTGGTAATGTAGGCTATACCGTGCAATTATAAATCCCCCCCCCCCATACACAAAAAAATCCTCTGACACGAAAGACGTGACCGAAACAGTGAATAAGAGCAAACAGCTTTTAATAATCTAATACACAGTGGGGGGATGAAACTTGGATTTGGGACTGGGTGAGCCTGTAAGGGAAGCACTTCTACAAATTTATAGCGTGAGAGGTGTGTGGTACATTAGCGCTATGCAGTGGTGCAGTGACAGTTCTCACGGCCCCTACCGCCCCTCCGTCTTGTACTTTTGGGTGAGGGGGGGGCAGGACTTCTTGGCGGGGGAGGGCGGTTGCAGATACACTGCAGGGGGGCTCTGTCCTCCTGCCTGCGGTCCTGCAGAACATCAACAGGGCGCCGGAGCGTGTCCGTTTGCTCCCTCATTAGCCCAAGCAGCGTTTGAGTCGCCTGCTGGTCTTCCTGCCGCCACCTATCCTCCCGTTCGATGTGTGTGCGATGCTGTTGACATAGGGTCTCCCTCCACTGTCTCTGCTCTGCCGCCTCGGCTCTGGAGCAGGCCATCAGTTCCGCGAACATCTCGTCCCTAGTCTTTTTCTTTCGCCGCCTAATCTGCGCTAGCCTCTGCGAGGGGGATGCTGGGGCAGTCCGGGAAAGAGCCGAAGCTGTGTGATGGGAAAAGTAAGTGATTTCCTTGAACAGATACATGTTTGCGAACAGTGAACACAGTCTAGTCAGTTTCTCTGAACAAGACCATACAGGGCAACAAGTCTCACGAGATCTCAGGACAAGTTCGAGATTTTGGAATACGCTCTCATTGGCTGCGGCATTGCACAGGAGAGCGGACAAGTGGGGAGAGACAGCTGAATCCGTCTAGCAGACAGTCCTGGTAAGCCTTACAGTACATTCTGCTTATCAGTTAATGGATAGCTGTGCCCTCCCGCTAAAGGCAATCTGGAAATCATATACTCAGACCCTTTTCCAGCCACTCCCGCCAGTGCACGGGAAAGATCAATGTATGCTTTTCCTATGTGGCCTACAACACGTGGCTGTTAAGCGAGGGTCATTGTTATGCAAAGTAAAAGTCAACCATTCACAACAGTAACAATACACTAATTGCCCTAATTAGATGCAGCATTTCATGAACGAGATCACCCTGAAGCGGGTCCCTCGGAGTCACAAAGAGCGGATGCTAAGGGAAGCCCTGCAGAGACCAGGACCATATGCGGCCATGCTTGTGGAGGCGATGATTCCCATCTACATAAGGATGTCCTGGCGCGGAAGAGTGTGCTTCCATGGAGCACCCAACAAGGCACCTCTCCCCAGGAACCTCCTGCGGAGGCTTTTCGAGGACCTAAATGAGACCTTTCTTGAATTGTCCCTGGAGGATTATTGTTCAATCCCTATATGTGTGGACCTACTTTTCATATAGTTTTTCATTGAAAATTTTATATATAGTATTTCTATTTTTTTATACCTGTTTTATAAAAAATAAATGTTTACATGTTTATAGCACTTACCGCCTGATCCTTCCCCTGATTCAGAGTCCGGGTTAACGGCCGGGGAGGGTTGGTAGGGGATCTCTGTGAGGGTGATGAAGAGATCCTGGCTGTCAGGGAAAGCGGTATTGTGTTCGCTGTCGCCTGCGCCGTCCTCCACAGACCCTTCCTCATCTTCCCCATCGGCGAACATCGAGGAGGAACTGTCCAGGTTCACTATGCCATCCACTGAGTCCACGGTCACTGGTGGGGCAGTGGTGGCAGACCCACCGAGAATGGCATGCAGTGCCTCGTAGAAGCGGCATGTCTGGGGCTGGGCTCCGGAGCGTCCGTTTGCCGCTCTGACTTTTTGGTAGCCTTGTCTCAGGTCCTTGATTTTCACGCGGCACTGCATTGCATCCCGGCTGTATCCTTTCTCTATCATTGCTTTGGAGACCTTCTCGAAGGTCTTTGCATTCCGCTTGTTGGAGCGCAGCTCCGACAGCACAGACTCCTCGCCCCACACACCGATCAGATCCAGGACTTCCCGGTCTGTCCATGCTGGGGACCTCTTTCTATTCTTGGATTGGCCGGACTCCTCTGCTGGAGAGCTCTGCATCGTTGCAGGTGCTGCGGAGCTCGCCCCGATGTCCAGCCAGGACGTCAGATTCAAAGTGCCCAGACAGGAAAAGGAATTCAAATTTTCCCAGGTCATTTCCTGTGTGGCTGGTCAGAGAATCCAAGCTCGGACTGCTGTCCAGAGCGTCAACAGAGTGGTGTACTGTGGGATAGCTCCCGGAGCTACTAAGTTCGATTTGCATCCACACCTAGCCTAATTCGAGCTAGCCATGTCGAATTTAGCGTTACTCCACCTGTCGGGGTGGAGTACCAAATTCGAACTAAAGAGCCCTCTAGTTCGAATTAAATGGCTTCCTGGTGTGGACGGTTGAGCGGTTAGTTCGAATTAATGCTGCTAAATTCGATTTAAAGTCCTAGTGTAGACCAGGCCTCAGACAACCAAGATATCATTACAAAGAAGGGTCCCAGGAGGAGCTGCAGTGAGAGCAGACTGGGCCTGGATAAGTTCCTGCTTCACTCATTTGTGTTTGTATTGGGGTAAGTTACACTATTTATTTTTGAAGGGTGACTATTGCTTTTCTCAGAAAGGGTTACATGAATTCCTGCATAGTGTTTATAAGCATCTTAGAAAGGCTGTGGCTTTCTCAATATCTACCTTTTGTAAGAGGTGGGAAATTATAGATGTGAGTCTCTACTCTGTTCCATAACTAAAAATAAGTGTAATTTAGAAGCTGCAATAAAACTGCAGTTGTGTTAAAGTTGTATTTTGGTTGAATACAGTTTAATTTAAATGCCTTTCAAGATATTGGTGTAAAAGTGTGGCCACTCCTCTCTCGCGAATGACTTCTGCTGGCCGAGTGCATGCCTGCACTCTTGTTTTTTATGGTACCCTCTGCAGTCAGTTTGTCTTTTCAAATGGGTTTTCAGTGACTCAGCCCTCCAGCCAATTCACATGCAGTCTGTATGTGAAACAAACGGAAAACAACCCCTACTGGGGTAACATGGTTCAACAAACAGTTGGCCCCTCCCCAAAGTCCTCAGTCCCATCTCTGGGCCTGTTTAAGCCTTCTTGGGCTCCAAATGAAACTTGTTGCTTCCTGGGCCCTTCACCATTCTGCCTGTGGCCAATTGGAGGAACCTGGGCCCACCCACTACTCCAAGTCCCAACCCAAGGACCCTGCAATTAGCAGCCACATGCTCCTTCCTTTGCTAGTGTCTATTACTACATTCTTTGAGGTGTTTCCCTCTCTATCCCATCAGCTTCTTGTGTCCTCGGCCTGTTGCCTGTTTAAGCAGGATCTCCTGCAGGCCTCCTTGCCTAGAGAGTCCATAACAGTCCTGCCTTGTTCTCTCAGGGTGCTTTCTCACAGACCCCTTCACCTGATGAACTTATAACAGCCCCTGGCCTTCTTTTCAAGGCTTTCTCTCCAAGGCCTCTGTGCTTGGACTGCTTCACAGTCCTATCCCTGCTTAAGCAGGGTTTCTCCCCAGTCTCTGTGTGGAGTGTGCCAGACAGGGACTGCTCTGTCCAGCTGCTGCAGCTTCCTTGGCTAGCCAGCAACAGCATGTTTCTTCCTCTAGTTCCAGCCAGCAACTGAGCTGTGCAGGCCTTGCAACTCTCTTTTATATGAGCCTTCAAGACTCTGACTGGCTTCCTTCCCTGCAGCCTCTCTAGACCACTTGGAGGACCCTACTCTGTTGCCTTTCTTCTGGGGCAGGGTGTGGTAGGACCGCAGGGCCTTCTGGGGGGCCTCAAAGGGCCTGGTACACACCCTCACAATTGGTCAACATGGCACTAAGTGGTGAAATACGGAGTCTCACAAAGATGATAAATATACATGGAAGAAAAATGTGTAAATGCTTCTTATTTAAACAGCACATATATACAATATTTTCTTTCTACTAAAATTAAGGAAATTTACAAAAAAAATCATAATTTACCATTATTGATTAGAACAACCTTAACTAAACTAAAATGTAAGAAAGTAGCAAATACAAAACTGATGATTAAAAGGTTGTAAAGATAGAAAGTGCCAGGATGAACATTACCCAAGCAATCTGTAGTTGGAGCCATTCAGCATATACATTATAAACAGCCTTTAATTACATGATCCCATATTAGTTTTTACACAGGACACCTGGTTCACTCAGTGCACAGGATGGATCTGTTCTGCAGCTGAATCAAGGTTGGAGTAAAGGAATCTGTTTTTTGTAAAACCCCTGGCTCATTTATTACAGAGTTACAAAATTAAGGTTGCCTTGGGGAAGTTCTTTGTGGCATTTCCTAACTTGAGAGTGCTTGACTTTGCAACCTTTTAATTAATTTTAATCCTTAATTCCGTATTTCCTAAATTTTAATGATTTAATTTATTGCTGAGTGCCACTTTAACATTAAATGAAGGGGGGGGGTTGTTTGTAAATAACATATACATAACATAAAGTGAAAACAAACAGAAAACCCATAGCATGGGATCCAGTCCCAGTGGATGTGGAATTTTGTCTTCTCCTTTCTGATTACCCTTTTAAAACGTTTATTGTATTCCTTCTGAGAGCTCTATTTGACCTGCAGCCCCAGTCAGACCTGCCTATTTACTCCACACTGTATGCCTCTGTGAGATCTAAGCAGGGAGCTTGTCCTTGTGTGCTGAAAGCAAGTAGGGCCACAGAAGGCAGAAATATTATGGGTCTGTGAGACTGTTATGCTAATCCACTGTTATGTTTCTGTTTTTTTCTCTTATGGAAGCAGTTTGAGTTCATCAGACAAACACTAATCCTGGCCATAAGCTAACCTACAGAACACACTAGAACTGTGTGAATAATGGATTTTTGGTTCACTGGCAATTCCAAAATATTGTAAAATATTTAATTTTGGGTTGAACCAATAACCCCCCCCCCTTTTTTTAAAGGTTTGGCAAATCAAAAAGTAAAAAAATAAATGTCTTGCTGTTTCAATTTCAACCATTTTTAAATGTTTTGATTTAAAATAATAAAATTTAAGTAAGTTTTGAGACAGAGTTTTTTCAGACCAAAAAAAATCAAAACATTTCATTTTGAAAATGTCAAAATATTTCAAAACTTTCAGAATTTTGGGGAGAATTATGACTGAACGAATTTGGCAAAACTCACATGAATTCACAAAACATTTCGGTGTCACTGAATCTTCATTCTTCTCCAAAAAAAATTTCCAGATGAAAAATTGTACTTAGTTCTACTGCACGCATCTATCTCCTGTGTGCATGCCTCAGGGCTATTGGGAATATTTTAGATAATTACATGATTTCACACTGTGTAGACCTTGCTATATGAAACACAATTACTAGACTATAGTTTGGCAAGCCTTTGGTATGGCTTTCACCTGGCCATTTACCTTCCCAGAATCAACTACCTTGCTTCTCCTATCCAAGCTAGATTTTATTTTTCTTGCCACCTCCAGCTGAAGTGAGGAATCCAGATGTGTTTCCCTTCCTCTGAGGTCGAGAGCACTGAGAGATCATCTCCTCCCACCCGCACACCTCCCTGTTGATTTTTTTCCCCTTGTCTCCCAGCCAGGTGAAGCAAACTGGAAATTTTATCAGTTAGATAACAACAACAACAAGACTCATTACTTGTATTATGGTAGCACCTAGATACCAGGGCTGCACCAGCACTGCACAAACATATAGTGAGAGACAATCCCTGCCCCAAATATATTACCATCTTAACTTGCTCAGGGCACAGTTGTGATGAGAACCCATCACAGGGTCAAGGGAACAGCTAGGATTAGAACCCAGATATCCTGGTTGCAAATCCCGAGCTCTATATTGCACCACACTACTGCTCATCAACAATGTCATTTATTTTAAGTGCAGTGGTAGATATGATTACTTTAATCTCATATGGAGCCATAGTTTGCCAGCTGTTCTACCCTCTCTCTCTTTTTCTCCATTTCTTTTTGTTTTCTTCTCATTGTTTGAAAAAAGAGAACAAAATTGGAGAAATAAAAACAAAATCCAACAGTTTAATTTTCCAGGGAACAAGCCTGGTCAGTGGTGAGATGCAAATGTAAATCTAAAAAGTAATGTTTTATAAATAACCAATTTTGTGATACATTTCATGTCACAGCCTTAGGCTTCATAAGCAAAGAGCCTTTTTTTAATTTATTTTTTCCCCTCTAGCTACTAGACTAATTTTCCGATAAGCTGAGGTCATTCATCCTTGCTCAGATGACAGAAACCGACACTAATATCCACATGTTTAAAGTCTGGGTTTGTGTTCCTGGGAAGCAAAATTCTTTTAGGTTTTGTGATTCTGGCTTATAAACACTTTAAAAGTACCCTGCTTTCCAAAAGTTAAATATCTCTCTCAGCTCTAAAGATTGCTGACACAATGCAGTGCACAATTGTTTTGAATCTCTTGTTAAGGATTTCTCAGGCCTACAGCATTTCTTCACCAGCATATTTTCTGCTCACTTACTGACCATTTGTAAGCAGGACATACTTACCGTGAAAACCCTAGGATACATTGTCAAAATAAATCTGCATAGATGTATCCTGTTTGTACAGGTTGCCAACAGTTTTCAAAATTTCAAAATCTTGCAAACAAAACTAAAAAGGTGGATACAATTTTGACTAAATTCTTGTGAAAACCCTTTCCCCCATTTCTCAACAAAATTGAAATTCAGTATTAAAAGTGAAATTTCAAAATTTGAAAAAAACAGGAAATAAAAAAGATCAAACTTTCAGATTTTTTGCCAGGTCTATTGATATGCTAAAATCAAGACGAAAACTTACTGTGACTGTGCCAGTTCTACACTGATTGAGCTATGCACTACAATCCATGGTAGCAGCTGTACTGAATTTTTTAGTTCTGATTGGGTTGCATTGTGGAAAAGTTATTCTTGTTTTGGAGAATCTCCCTTCTCAGCAAAAAATCAAAACTAACTCTAACTCTGATATCCTCCATCTAGAGATTGTTAATATATTTTGAAGTCACCCTCAAAGAACTCAGGAGGTGTGACTCAAGCCAGGAATATATAGCATCAACCAGAAATAATCAAATTCAGGATGAACCTACCAGTTCATAGATAGGACAAGAATCCCAAAGGGGAAATACATGTTGTATCATTAGGTCTCAGATTGCTGGTAATAATACTGTAATAAATATAACTGATTTATTTCTAGTACTGAAGTGTGTCTCCCATTAAACCTGATTTATAGATCTTTAGGCTTATTTGCTCATGAGTTTCTGAACATTTACAGAATCTTCCACCATTGCTTCTATATTGTTACTGAAGGGAATTATGCTTGCAGAATCATTGAGTTTTTCCCAACACTTCTTTCCCCTAACATTTCAAAGTATTTTCAAGATATCAATGGGATTTATAATCCCTGTAATCGACTTCAGAAATTATGGGTTTGGGTTTGCCTTTGCATATATCTTCATGCCTTTATGAAATGCTCAAAGTACCTGAATTGTAAATACCATTGGACAGGAACTGTCTTTTACTCTATCTTTTCACAGTATGTAGCCCAGTGGGTCTCCAGTGTGGAACTCGAGATGCACCATAATCCAAATAATAACCACCACAGCTAAATGTTTGAACATTTCCCCCCCCCCCCCATATCTTACAATATGTTCACTGGCTTTTCATGGAAATTCAAAAAACTGCATTTAAGGTAGGCATCTGACCACAAAAAGCATGCAACCATTAGATTGGGATTAAGGATCAGTAACTATAGTCTTTGAATCTAGAATTGTGAAATGCCATTAGTATCTATTTTCCATGTAGAAGTAGTCTAAAGCCCATTCCTGTATTATTCTATTTTATTGTAAAATGAATGAGAAGGCATGGCTATTTCTGAGGCATCTTTAATTTCATCCACTGGAATAGAAATTAAAAAACCAAAACTTCAATTTGTTGGGCTTTTACAACTATTTTTCCTCTAGACTTTTGCAGCAGAGCAGATTAGATCATTTTGATATTGAGGTGATGTATAATGCCTATATCTGCTTTGTAATTGATTCCTAAGGCTTGGCTGAGTGGAAGAATAGAGTTTCAGAATTTCAATGATATTGCTTCGGTTCCCAGAATTACAAGATGTGTTGTGACTAGAAATAGAAATACACAGTCTTGTAAAGATTATAGATGTATGGAGGAACTTCTTTTATATGTTGCTGGTTTGTTGGCATGGCAGCATGATGACAGAAAATGGTTTAATCTAAAACACAAATGCTGTTGGTCATTTACATGGAACTAGAAAAGATCAATCAAGAAAAGCCATTGCTTTCCTGGAGCTCTGCATGTTATTTAACTCATTGGGTGTTTGTGAATACACAGCAAAAATTTATTGTGAAACTACATTTGTATCTTGGTCTCTCTTGTCATTCCATAGCAAAAGGAAATAAAAGTTAAATATGATTCTGCTGGATAGTGCTTACTCAATAGGAATCATTAAATCTGCCTTTAATTGTAAACATTTGGGACAGAACAGGAATCCAAGTTTGGCTGGACTGGTTGCTTATATCAGGTGTCAAGAATTAAAGATATCCTTCTGAATTATCTATCTCAAAATACAGAATGCTGAATGATTTTGTTCCATTCATATGAAAGATAATTTGTGGAATTTGCTACTGGCAATATAACTAAGGAGTAGGTGGAGATAGGTGAGCTGCTCGGTTGGTATAAAAGTAGAGCTGCATTGCCTTCAGTAGAGTTACACCTGTTTACATCCGTTGAGGATGTGGCCCTTTATTTTTTAACTTAAAAACTGATGAGTGTGTTCTTTGAAAGTGAGGGACTTGAGTTACGCATAGTGTGGATAGAACATTTTGCAACATGCCTGTCCTTTAACATACTAAAAAAGAGACTGTCATCCAGGTCAAAGTGTGTATCTGTGACTGCGTGTATGTGGTTGCATATATAATGAATAAGGGAATAGGATCAGACCAGTAAAGGCATTTTCACTTGTGACTCAAGATAGAATCTGAACTCTGGTTAGAGAAGTAAAGCCTACTACACTAATCCACTTCATCACATAGTCCAAACTACTGGAGTATCCCTGATATAAGAAGCAATGGGCTTATCAGCTACAGGTCTTTTTTTTTCTGCTGTGTGACAGAAGATATCTTCCTATAGTACATGTGTTTTAACATCTGTTTAGTTAACATACAATTTAAAATATTTTAATTACTTTATTAACACATTCTGGGTAGTACAGCAACAGCATCAGCATCTATTCTATGAATGATAGGCCCCATAGAAAAAGAAACTGGCTGAACCGTGATTCAGTAATATCATATAATCACTTTTTTGGGAGGGAGAGAGGAAGAAAACAGGTCTGGTAATTAAAACCAGATTATTTGTGTTCCATGCTAGAAATGTAACATAATTGCCATTTTGTTGCTATACTTTTCTTTTCCTTTCTAGGCTGGTAGGCTTTATTGTGATTTTTATCAGTGTATTTCCTATTTGCCTTTATTACTATTTTATTGCTACTGTTGATTATAGTTCCTTGGTGTCTACAGCTGACATTGAAATCATTGGCTCCACTTCTGGATATGAGACTCAGGATCCTTGAGGCAACTTGCTGCATTGCATGCTAGTCAGTATATAGAAACTGTTTTAAATACTATTGGTAAGGATTACATAGACAAGTAAAATCTAGTGAGGATGCCAATATGGGATTAGGTGGCTAGTGGCTATGGCAATGGTTCTCTTCATGTAAAATATCAAAATACTGTATTAGCTCAGAAAGTTAAACAGGTTATTTGTAAGTTAAAATGCTATGAAAGTGACTGTAAGGAATTCCGAAATAATATATCAGTTGTCACCAGAAATAGGTCAGTACAAATACTTGCTGCTAACCGTGTGCTCACCTATAGATAGTGCCTTTCCTCCTGATCTGATAACTCACCATATTAAAAAGTCCTACCCAGAAGGCTGATGTCCAAAGAGGCAGCATTTCAGGAAATGTCAAGTAGAAGGGTGGGGGGAACCCTGAACCTGTCCTATGCAAGTAGGTAGTGGGGCAGAGTCACAGGAGCCACCCAGCCTGCCTGTGACAGACTCTGCTAAGGAGAATGAGCCAACCCAGATCCACTGGTGAGTGGTTAATTGCCCATGTGGCTGGGCAGCAGTTAATTAGTTAAGGAACACCTGTGCATAAAAAGGGTTTATGAGGTCTCAGTCAGGAGTTCCTAGAACACAGACATAGCCCCTGAGGAAAGGAAATTTTTAGGGGAGCTGGTTAGAGAACTCACCAGAAAAGGAGCCCTAGGAAAAGTCTGGAGGAAGCAGTTTCTGAAAGAGTTTCTAGGGACAAAGTCTGGTCCCAGTAAAAGCACCTTACTTACCCAACAGTACCCAGAGGCTCAGGTCACTGGGGAATTATATGCTGCTCCAGAGGTTTGACCTTTGTTGTGGCTCTGAGTCCAGAGAAGAAACCTTTCCCCAGGAGATAACAGGAGGCCTGACTCCAGAAGAGGAGCCCAGGTTGAGAGGGCCTTACTGGTGAACAGCCCGGCTGGAAGAGATGGAGGGACTCGGGGCAGGGGCAAACAGACTAAGACTAATTTGTGCCTCTTCTGTGCCCACTAGGATGCTGGGGTGAAGACTTGCTTGAATGTCTACTTGGTGTCTAGTTAAATAAATTAGATACCTGATGGGAAACTGTTAACTACATAAAAGCCTCACTGAAATTATTAAAAGTGCATTAGGGGAAATGGAGACAGGAATGTACCCACTACTCTGCACTGAGCCCCCAGGGCAATGTGGAAAAACAGGTTTGACACAAAGGGATTCTTCACAGGGTGAGTGTCCATATTATAATAGGCATGAAATGATATATCTATGCACCAGTGTGGAGCCTACCAACTGTAACCTGCAACTTGTGATGCTTTCTTTTGGACTCTTCATTCAGCAGATCATCACCTGGTAATTTCTGAAGGTATTAAGAAACAGAAATGAGCATATGTCGCTCATCCTCCAGAAGGAGAATCCAATTAAAGGGATGTGTTCCACTTTCCTTTTGAAAGTGACCAAAATATTTTTATCTCCTCAAAATTGACTACTCTCTCTCTGTTATTGCTTTTAAAACAAGGTTAATTATTATAGACTTCTATAGATGTTTCTCTCCCTGATCAGTCTTATGTCAGTGTAACTCCACTGAATTATTGCCGATTTATGCTGATATAAAAAGAATGAAGACTATCTGCACATGCAAAAAATGTGTTTACATATATATGCCATTACTGCTTGTGCAAAGAAAGGCTCATTTGCCTAAGAGCTCACATAGATTTTAAGGGGAAAAAGTTGCCCAAATTGTATGCATAAAGCCTAAACAATAACTCTGTTGTTCTCTGTGTATAAAATACATCCATGCACAGTGCTGTAAGGCTGAATTTTCCTTTGGGTTTCTGAACAGTTAGGGTTTTCACCTTGTTCTGACCAGAAGCTACACACACCTTGGTTGATTAAAATGTATCAGTTTTCTGGCATTTGGTTCTATTGGTAACTCAAAAAACAACAACAACAACAACAACAAAAAATGTAAAATCAGCTTATACTTTTCCCTAAGCTTGCATGTTCCTAGAGTAGAATTAATGAGTCACCACTGCAACAATGAATAAGCAGTTTCTGCAGGGTTCCAATACTGTCTACCAGCGTGGTTAATAGAAGAGCTCATCTTAGCATGTTTGTGTCTGTTGTTTATTTTCTTAGAATATAAGGTTCTTGGGAAGAGACTTGGACCCCAATCTTCATTGGCAGATATGGTCTTAAAGCTGGCATAGCTGGATATGGGAGGCTCACCCATTGTTTGTAGATCTTCTGGTGGTGTAGAACCAACATACTAATTCATGTGCCACTATCTTCCCTGGAAAAAAAAGTGTAGAGTGGCAGGGGAGACTACATGGCCAGTGCTTTACTACACTCAGTTTATTTCCTTTGAGCCATTAAGTGCTGGGGGAATGTAGGCCCACCAGCCTTTAGTCAATTCCAACTTCAGATGGGTATTGGCCCATTGCATAGAAGGCCCAAGGTGAGTGAAATGTAAACGCCACTGCTGCACTTGCCCCTTCTGAATTACTTGCATTTGGCTTCAGCCAAGGATTGGGACCTGGGTCTGTCTTTATACCATCTAGAGTGATGAACACCAGTCAGAAGGCAACAGTTAATAAATGCAAGTTCTGCTGGGTTCACTTAAGTGTGTATGTTTCTTTTACACCAGGGGTTCCAAAACTTGATTCGTGGCTTGTTCAGGGTAAGCCCCGGCGGGCCATGAGAAGCTTTGTTTACCTGAGCATCCGTGGGTACGGCCACTCGCAGCTCCCAGTGGCCGTGGTTCGCCGTTCCCTCCATTTTCTGGTAATCTAGCCTCCAATGTTGTATTGTCCAAATGCTGGCTTAACTTTCTTTAACTATCATTCAATTCCTATCTGCTTCTGTCCCAAAGAACATTTATGTTCACAGACAAATGCATTTTTTAAGCAGTTGGAACTCCTGAGGGTCTGTTGAGCACTGTTTTTGTTTTCCTATCTCCAGTTTTATTGTTTTTAATTTCATAGTGTAAATAAAGCAGTAGAGAACACCCAACAACACATTCCCCAGGAGCGCTGTCCTTTCTGACAATTTTGTCCCTTTTGTCTTTTACGTCAATTATTTCCCCAATGTTACTTCCCTGAGCTGGACTTTAAATCTGGGAAGCCAACCAGCTGTATACCTAACGTGGTCATTTTGCTACTGGTTGCCATGTTTCCGTCTTCCAGCTGATATTTTTTAAAAAAACAATCTTGTATTTGCTCTTAGTTTTCCCCTTCTTTATTTCTGAGATGGCATATTATCTCACAGTAAATGCCATGCCAACTCTTTACAAATACTGTATTTTGAATGTGAAGAATAGTGCTGGCTAAAAATCTGTTGTTGATTTATTCCCTCTTCATGTTTCTTGGCTCCTTTTTCTAACTAGAGCAGTGGCATTGTCTTTTGTTATTGCAATATCTCTCTAGTTTAATATTATAACATGGATTGTAGTGGTTTTGATCTCTAATTTTTCTGCTACAATATATATTTTAGAGCTGATTATGACCAACATATAAAATATGCTCTGGTTCTATAAAGATTTCAGTACAAAATCTTTTACTAATAAAATGAAATCATAATAAGAGAATTCTGCACCCAGTAGGGAGTTTAATTATTTTTGTCTTTTCCAGTAATTTTTTATCAGTTGGAGATTTTTCTGAGAAAAAAATCCTGATTGAAAGCCTGTCTATTTTCTTAGCAGGAATCCAGCAAGTGAAATGTGTATGTTAAATATCTTAGGGAAAAGCAGGACCATGAAGAATCAGTCTTTTTTAGGGAAACACTTGGGAAGGAAAATGATCAAAAGTGCATATAAATAAAGTATGATTATTCCCTAAAACCACAGATTTATGATAGAGACACTGGAAGGGAGTGAAAAGTATTTTCCTCATCCCTGAACTGTGCTTTCAAATGGTGCTTTCCCAAATCACTGAAAATCTTAGTCCAGAATTTGAGACTTTTTACCCCCACCTCTTAACTTTTGTCTCCCTCCTCTTACCCCCGCCTCCTCAACAAAAAAACCCACAAGCAAGCAAACAAACAACAAAAATCCTGTCTCACAACTGGCTTCATTGGTTGCAGGTTTGGGTCTGAAATGTGGATTCAAAAGAGCATCCCTCCAAAAAGAAGGGTAAGAGAGCTGCATCACCACCATCTTCTGTTTCCAGTTGCCTTATAATAGCAGGTGAGAGAGAGCACCACTGCCTGGAGTATCATTTTAATCTCTCCATTTGACAGCTGAACCAGAGGATGATCAGTTGTTTGAGGAGCTTCCTTATCCTTTAGCATTACTAGATGACTCCTTGTTGGGCCTATTTGTTGTCTCCATGTAATGAGGAAAGGGCCTTACAAAGACAGTTGTGCATTCAGCACAGATTTTGTATATTCCAATTGCTGCAGTCCTGGGAAAAACACACAGATGAAGGATGAAGAAATGTTGGTTCTGCTGATAAATAATGGCTTTATTAATGAATCTTGGCTGGGAGATTTTGCAAATGTGTCTTTGGTTTATCTGCATGTATAAACTTGACCACCAGTAATGCCTGGGTCCTGAAACTGGGGCTTTTCTTTCAACATCCTATCAGCGCTTGTTGGAGTTTTCTGCTATCTTCCATAGAGGTAAGTCTGGCAATCTTTTAAGAAAACTCCCTTGGATAGTGTCCCAGAGGTGAGACTGCACCAAGAGATGACCTTGCACTTTCATCGGCTGTCTAGGAGAATCACTAATTATTAGGCAGTGGGTATGACTTCTGTCTATTGAGTGAATACCTTCATTGCTCTAGGGTATTAGGGCGTATATTCAGAAAGGCCAGGATTTGGCCAAGCACACATCACTTTGTACACCAGCTCATTGAATTGCTTTGGCTGTAACAATCAACCAATGGATCTGACTGAGGACTCTTGGGTGATCTCAAGAGTTCCAGGGAACTTCTTGATTTTTTCTTTTTGTACGAGTGTAACCACACCTAGAACACTTCAGGAATTCAGTTTTTACCAGCTAAAAAAATAAATAGTGTTGCCTTAAGAAACTGGGTTGGTTCTTTACTCATCTGTTGATGTTTGTGATTTGCTACAACAAATTCCTATGGAGACAACCCACAGTGGACATCACTGACAATATTAGTCCATGCCAAAGCCAACCTTAAAGGAAGCACCAGGAAAGACTGAATGTTTAGTTTTCTATCTTCTTATGTGAGAGATGTGAACTTGAGAAGAAATAAATGGTGATTGGATATGAATCTGCTAATGAGGGAGGGAGAGATAGGGGGCCCAGAAAGGTCACTGCTGCTGTTTAAAACAAAATCCATTTTTATTGCAGAATTGGGATCAGGCTTTTTGGATGAGAGGACTGACAGATGGATAAATACCTATTTTTAGTTTCAATCAATCATGATGGATCATTCACTGTGTGACTCTGTTGCTGGGAGAAGAGTAAAGAGAAAGTAGTAAATGTTTTTTGCATCTGTCATTTTAAAGTATGGAAGCTTCCATATACCAAAATTATGGTTCTAGTCTGAGAAGTGACTTTGTAAAAAATGACACGTTTGGGTTCCATGTTTATTATCTCTACTTCAGATTAAAACTACTCAAATAAAATCCGTTTTTTCCCCTAACAGCCACTCATCCTGGAATCTGAAAGTCAAGCTGGGTTCTTCCTAGCGCCTGCATCAACTGGAATTAAGAGCATAAACTTGTACTTCTTGAAATCAGTGGGAGTTTTCCTATTCAGTGGGAGTGGGAGCAGGGCCTTAGTTAACAGTTCTGTTGACGTGTGAGCTAGAATAGAATGTAGCTCATTTTTCCTTTGTTATGTTAGCTTTGCTGTGCTAACAAAAGGAGTAAAAACTGAGTTTAGTTAGTAAGACACAACTCTAAATGCACACAGAGAGCAGATCTGCTCAGGAAGAAGGTGCTATTTCTATGCAGTCACTTCTTACAATAGAACAGCACTTTAATTAAGTGTCAGCAAGAGTCTCTGGCAGCTATTTCAGAACAGGAACAGGCGTAAATACTGTATTTCAAACAGCAAGTAACTTTATTTCAACTCTCCTCAGGCTTCTGAACTTGGAGAGCTACTTATTTTAAAATTCTTTGCAAGCTTTCATCACCAAAAACTACTGTGATGACATTTGACATGAAGCAATCTGACCAAGGGTGATGTGTCATGTATAAAACACAGTTTTTGGAGTGGATGTTGCCTAGAAATTGGGGAAGGGAACATATGATTCAAACTGTTTTAGATTTTTATTGGACTGGATTTCTGCTTAAAGGTAACTTTGACTTATCTGTGGATAATTCATTAAAGCTACTTTTTCTGATGTATCCTGACCAATTGATCTCTAGGGCACCAAACCAACAGAGAAATGTTTCCCTTCTTGCAACTGTGCTAGGGACACTTGAAATGTTCCTGGCTGCCATATCGAGTGTGTACTTGTATAAAGTGTGTGTGTCTTGACAGTGATTAGAACAAGTGACTGAGAATCAAAACTCCTGGATTCTATTTCCAATTCTGCCACTGACTCTGTAGACCAGATTCAGATCTCAGTTATACTGGTGTAAATCTAAAATAACCTTATTGATGTGAAGTAAATGAGAAGAGTCTGGCCCAATATAATAAACAGGTTAAGTTGCTTAGCATCTTTGTACCTGATTTTGCCCTCATCTACATGATTGTGCAGTACTTAGGAAAAACTCCACTGAAGTGAATGGAGTTACCCCAGAATAAAAGTGGTGAAAGTGAGATCAGAATTAGGTCTTCTATCTTGCTTTATACCCAACTATAAAATTAGTTTAAAACCTACATCAACGGGATATTGAGGCTTAATTAACATTTGTAAAGCAGTAACACTGGTAATAGTGGTAAAAAGATAAAATAATTTTTGAGAGCACCCCCAGTAGGACAAGTTCTGCTCTCAGTTATAGTGGTGTGAACCTGGAATAACTCATTTATATCAATGGAATTACTCCAATTTTAAATTGCAGTAAGTAAAAGTGGAATTTGACCTTTAGTCTCCAAGCCATTCTTGCTGAACACTGGAAGATATTTTACAGAATGTATTAAATAAGTCATGCAAATGGGAATGAAAATGCTTTGATACTGGCCCCTTATCTTTAAACAAAATTCTAATTTGACTCTAGCACAAGGAAAAGAAATGAATACTGTATGTGGTCCCATGTGAGCTGTCAGAATGATAAAACTGAATATTTTCTAAATCAGCTTTTCCATGGACAGCTGGTTCATCATCATTAGTATGTATATCCTTATTAATATCTAGGCCACCCAGTTATAAGACCCTAGATTGAAGCAGCACTAAATTCTGAAAAGCTGAAATCATGTTGTCAGTCTGTATGCACAACCTCATGCCGGAATGAACAGTGACCTGTATATTACCACTTCACTCCCCCAAAGAGTGAACCCTTTTTGCTCATCATCCAAATGGAAAAAGATAAGATTTTCCATATCTTTTTAAAGTGATCTTTTATAATAAGAGGTAGGAATAAATGTGTCCTCCTGTTTGGAAGACTGCGTGTATGAATACTGTGAGGATCTGTGAGGATTACTTTACTTATCCCAAATCTGTGTGAGAGGATCAGTCACTGCAAAGTGCTTGGTAATCTGCAATCTGAAGCAGTTTGATGATGGGGACAGACAGAGGCATGAGGCTTCTAATGCAGAATCTGTGCCGTAGGTACAAATTATAGATAATCACTTTTAAAACCTATAAATTACCTGCTTTATAAATATACTGCAGGTTCAGGCACTCTTTGAACTAAATCTGGAACATTTTACACCAGCCTACAGGTTGCTCAGATATGATCAGCGAATCTGGTTCAAGAGTTTAATATAGAGCCAAAAGCTACCTTGACAGATTGGGAGTGGTATAAGCATGACTTAAATGGAAATTAAATGCATGGAGGTTTGTAGGATGAGTTTTGTGGTTTGAAGTATTGTAGATGGACTTCACAGATTCCCTTGGAGGTCCTTATTTGCAGCAGCAGCATCTACTAGATGGTTGAAAAGGATTAACAATGCTGCTATATTTTAGAAATTTTGTGCATGTCTACACTGCAATAAAACACCTGAGGCTGGCCCTCATCAGCTGACTTGGGTTCTTGGGGCTCAGGCTGTGGGTCTATAACATTGCAATGAAGACATTTGGGGCCCAGACTCCAGCCAGAGCATCTACATTGCAATTTTTAGCCCCACAGCCTGAGCCCTGAGAACCCGAGTAACTGATGTGGCCAGCCTCAGGTGTTTTACTGCAGTGTAGATATAGCCATAGAGACCTGGGTGAGGGTTGGCTGTGAGGGTTTGGATTACTCAGTCCTTGTGGTAGTAGGCAAGGGGAAAACAAGACAGGAAAAAATTCTAGTGTCAGATGTACAGAAAGTTTTGCATCTAGATTGCATTTGTTTAATCTTTAATCGGGTCTCAGAAGATCGCATTTTTGGCATAAAAGGGTTTCAATCTTTGGTTCATGTGAAATAAAGAGAGATTTGTGGTTAGTAATGTATGAAAATCAGAATTTAACAAAGGATTAGGCTCCTAATTTTGCATGTATTACTGAATCCTGGTTGGAGGACACTGTTGAACTAGTTTTGGTGCAGTTGACTCCAAGTGGGTATGTGGTATAGCATGAACATAAGAATCCTGGGATAGATAAGCATACTGCCTGCTGTGCATATGCTGCCAGTACTTGGTAACTCACATCCAGGTTGATGGCAATTCTTCTGAGGCAGCTCAGGATTTCATTGCAATAACCAAGGGACTACCACAAATGGTGGTTGCTCAGCTCATACACCCAACAAACTCTTGAACCCATGTTAGGGACCAATTTGTGGCTAAAGTGAACCTCTCCCCGTGGGGTATTGAACCTATTGTGACAGTCAGCCCAAAGAGGTTAATGGAAACTGAGTGTTCCTGGAGGGCTTAGGTGGATGATATTTTTCCTGCAACAGACTGATCCATTTATGAGCTGGTATTACTATATAGTCTTGTTCTCAATTATCAGTGAGGTAGCACATAGATGTCCACTTCTGACTTCATTCTCACAGGTCATTGTGACTCACAGGCCAAAATTTTTTTTAAAAAAAGATGGTTATAGCTCCAGTGATCCCGAGCTGCTCTTAGATGATCATTATATTAGCATTGCCTAGGGAGACTTTCATCATATAATCTACATAGTGTAACCACTTCTTTCAGATGTGGATCTTATCACCAACAACCAGGCCTTTGTTACTCCAAGACTATATTACTGAAATATGCTCTATGTGGCAAACTTTAACTCAAAACAGAAAAAGAAGCAGGTGCAAAATGCAGAAGTCTTCTAATTAAGTGATATAACTTATAAGAACATGGCACCAGTGCTCCAATCTGCTGAACTGGCTGCCTTGTTGGCTTTTGAATGGAGTTTAAGGCTTTGATTTTGATCTATAAAGCTCTAAATTTTGGGGGACCTGCCTATCTGAGACCACCTGTCTCCCCACCCCAGTTAGCAAAAGTGCTTGAGCTGGAATGGTATAAGAGAAAGGAAGATACTGGTAGGGCATGCTCTGTGAGGAATCCTCCACCATCAGCTGTAATCCTCTGCACTTGGACAGATCTGGGATGTTTTTGAGTTTTAAACCTCTGCAAGACCAGTTTCTTTACCCAGGCTTTTGGGGAAGGCAGGACACAAGAAGCACTGGCATTTGCGAGTGAGGTGGGGTACTGTTGAGCTTTGCTTTCAATTCTGGCTGGCGATTTCCTGATTTTGGGATGAGACACAGCTGCTGGTCTTACCTTCTATTTCATAATATTTTTGATATGACCATGACATTTAGAATCCAGGATAGGCAATTTTTAATGTATTGGTTATAAATTGAAATGCTTAAAAATAAATTAGATGTATATGAGGGAAGAATCTAACTGAAAGTGAAAAATCATTATTTTGGGCTTGTTTATAAGTGTATGTAAAAATGGAGGGGGGAAACAATACATTTTGCTTATGCTGTTTCACAAATTTTCCTAAGTGCACAAAACAGTCTTAATAGCAACATGGAACTGTAGGGCAATTTTTGCAAATGCCAAATGTACAATGGTGAAATTTACAAATGGCAAATTCTATCTTTGGCTGCTCTGGATTTACATCATTTTACTCTCTTGGTTTCAATAGTTACCACAGATAGAAACCAGTACCACAGAGTAGAATGATTATCTCATTTTTTAAAGGAGTGGCAAATTCTTGAATTTTACACAACAGGGTCAAATTTAGCAATATAAAATTATCAGTGAGATCCTCAACTAGTGTAAATTGGAACAACTTTGCTGAAGTCAGTGGAGCTAAAGAGGTATACATCAGATGAGGATCTGCCTCATTATATTTGGGGGAAGGGATAGCTCAGTGGTTTGAGCATTGGCCTGTTAAATACAAGGTTATAAGTTCAATCTTTGAGGGGGCCAGTTAGGGAGCTGGGGCAAAATCAATACTTGGTCCTGCTAGTGAAGGCAGGGGGCTGGACTCCATGACATTAGAGTCCCTTCCAGCTCTATGAGATAGGTATGTATTATAAATACTACTGTTCATTTAACAGCAAAATATCCTGCAGAATCAGATATTTCACCCACCCCTGCTGCTTTGAGACAACAGAGGGAACTAGTGACTCAGTGGCTTATGCACCCCCATGTATCATTCCTTTCACATTCTTATACACATCAAATTTTCTTTTCTGCAGCGTTATACTGCCCGAATATGTCTCATGACTTTTCTGATTTAGGTGACATCATCCTGAGTTAAGCAGCTTGTCTCAAAGAACTATCATTCCTGAGTAAACATATTATGCTTCATGTGATGAGTCAAATACATTGATAAGACAGAATGTTCTGTTCTTGAGTCTCAGCTTAAGAAAAACGAGCAGATGGTTAATAACAGAAACCTTAATTGTTCAACAACTGAGAAACATGAAATAGAGAGGCTGTAACTTTGATCTATCAAATAATTCTGTCTCTGATCACAGCCTTAACTGTAACCTCAGGCACTTTTTCAAGTTATGGGTATGATACATTCATTTGTAGCAAGCACATTTCATTTATCACATTCCTACCACTGCCCTGCTATACATAATTACTACATGTGACTATTCATCCTGAAAGGAACCAGGATCCACTACTTCTATTCTTTAGTAAGCCTCTTATTCCTACTTTGCAGAACGGTCCCTCTTTTCATAGCAGGAATGTATAAACGTATAGATAATTCCTAGGCATCAGCATCTCATCACAATTCTGCAATGATTTGACTTTTAGATCCTTCCTATTTTACTCAGTCTTTGCTGCATGAATGTCCCCTTGCATATATTTCTTCTCCCCATGCCTCCAGTGCTCAGGATGGCTGTACTTTTTAGTAGTTACAGCACCTTAACAAATGTATACCATTTATGAAACTCTGAGGAGGTTTTGCCCTCTCCCCAACTACTAAGGATGAGAAACCTGCCCTTTTAAGGAGATGTATGCTTCATGTTAATGAAGCACCAAATAATATGGGAGTTATTTTAAGACTGATACATACTGTATGAAATGAGCACAGTAGTGCCTGAAATTGAAGATTATAATAACAGTGCCGCTAACACTGCTGGGTTTGAGAAGTACCCCAGGATCCTCTTCATGGTGTATGGCAGCCTGCTACGTAAAGCACTGTGACAGCCAGAGGAAAAGATTCTGAGCACTCCAAAGGGTGGAACAGACTGCTGCAGCTTAAGCAAAAGTCCCTTCAGAGACAGAGCAGCAAAGAATCCTGTGGCACCTTATAGACTAACAGACGTTTTGCAGCATGAGCTTTCGTGGGTGAATTAGAGCAGGTAGGACAGAGGAATGGTAAGTATTAAGTAACATTAAAATGAAGATGTGGAGAAAGACAGGCTAAAGTTCAGACAACCAAACACTGGTCAATTATCTAACATCAAATGTTAGGCAAGCTGGACGCCTACCATTGGCTTGAACAGGAGCAGGAATGAGTCCTAGAAAATCAAGAGTGCTAATATATTTTTGTCATATGACCATGGCTCTGTAAATCAGATTGTTTGGTCCTCAAAAAAAATCTCATAAATGTGCAGCCACAGATAGGGAGGGATTCTAATTTACAATATTTAAACATGACTAAGGTCAAATTAACACATTGAACAGTGATTCTGCAGAATCATTCAATATGAACGGGCTTGGGAGATTATTAGTATGGTGCAGTATGTGTAGTGATGTGATATGACCAAATGTAATATAAATAGATTAGCAGCTAATGCCAATTTATTTACAGTCTTGTTTAGACAGCAGATTTTGCAGCAGGGAGGGCAAGGATATCTGCAAACCTGCAGATACAAACAAAGGACAAGTTCTTCCCATCTATCATATTGTCCTTTCAATCTATGATGATTTCACAATGTCATTGATGAATTAGTAGTTTTGAAAAGTTGCTACATACTCAAAGGATATAGTTTATGTCCAATAAATTTATAACGCAATGCATATAGTAAGTGTAGACAAAGTTTGTCTTCAAAAATGTATATTACATATTATGCCTAATTTAAAAAACTAATTATGAAATAATGTTGAGTACCTAGCTACAAGGTCTTGTCTGTATCATATTCTCCAAGATGATATGTCTGTGCATATATCCTTTGGGATCATTAAAAGTTGACTGCATTTTCATAATGCACAAATATAGAGAGTATCATAAAGAAAACAGAAGAAAAATGAGTATTTAGAGATTACCTCTAACAAGTAAATACTAATGGCTGATGTGTAAGTCTCATCATATGGTAACAATAATTAAAATCAATAGTAGTTACTGTATTATAGGAGAATGTAATAGATGTGGGCTACTAAAGAGCAGGTTGCCTAATTCCATGGGTTTTCACATATGACTACTTTTTAAGACCCTCTTAGAGAGTATATAACCAAATCTATTATCTTAATATTAGTTAGTATTGAGATTGCAGTAGCACCTACATGTGCTAGTGCTTTTTGAACACAGAAGAGGCGGTCCCTGCACCGAAGGGCTATAGGAAAATCCCCTTCTGATTGGCTGTCTTACTTACTTCCTCCCTTTCTTCTTGGGAAAGTGTAGCCAATTGGAGCGATGTGATATAGCTTTCAATCAACTTGGGCTGTTTCACATCTCACTGCATGTAGAGTTGCCAGACCAAACTCATATACACACTGCCCCAGTACCAAGCCAATGGAAGATCAGTGGAAGAGGAGTTTCCAAATGGGGTTAACTCTGGAGGACCAAAACCTCAGACACAGAAAAAAGCAGTCTTCCACCTTACTTGGCCCTGCGGAAATACAGAGAAAGTTGGGGGTGGAGGAGTGCACATTCAATTAATGTGCTGGGAGAATAGAATGTAAGTGAGTTGAATAAGTAGCCAAACAATAACATTTTCCTGACCAGCTCTAATATGAAACTCACCAAAGAGGAATTGTTGTTTGCAGGGGAATCATGGGCAGAATTATGCAGGAAATATGTCCTCAGGATGCTCCTGTTGGCAGTTTTGTCCTCTACTCCACAGCTATAGCTCATGATAGAGAGTGTCTTGCCTGTTTGATTTGAATAGTTCAGGTTTTCTGGTATGTATTCAATTGCTGTCATTCTTTCTTTCATAAGGCACATAAATAAAATACTCTCTCTCTATGGTGAGGTGGTTTAAGATGCTGCCCCAAAGAGTTTTGAACTGATAATTTCATATAATTAATTTCTTATGGGAAGAGAGATTATTGAAGCTTTGAAAGTCTTTTAGAGCAAGTCATGAGCAGAGCTAAACATAATACAGACGTGACAGAACTAACATCCCAAGGAAATTGGAAAGCTTATATCTGAATTTCTCTCTGAACTGAGTCTAAGGACTAGATTATCAAAGATATTTACATGCCTAAATATACAGATAGGCATATAGTGGGATTTTCAAAAGCTCCTAGGTGCCTAACTTCCATTGAAATTGCATTGATTTTAATGGTAGTTATGTGCCTAGTAGAATTTTCAAAAGCCTATAGGCACCTATATATATGTAGGCACTTAAATGCTTTTGAAAACATGATACCAATTCATTAGAAATATAAGACCTCCTAATGTCTCCTGAGTTGCCTGAGAATAGTCTGTCTGAGAAATCACTGAGAGTGGGACCAGAATTTCCCTCTGAGTGCATACAGCCTGATCTTGGGAATCCTTACATAGGCAGATAGCCCCCTGTCTTCAAAGGTGTTGCTGATGGGTTTGTTACTATGGAAAGACTTCCTTTCCCTTCACTGGACTTTGGATCGGGCTCCAGATTGTAAGGGCTTGCAGGATCAGGTCTCAGAAGCTAGTAGTCTCAGAAAAATAGTTGTTACTTAAATTTCTTAACCTATTTTGTGAACTGCAAGCCAGTGACATTTCAGTTTGTTGTACAGTACTAGTTTTTCAACCTCTGGAATGCTGCTTTCAGTGGACTATTCTACTGCTTAGAAAGGCACATTTTAGTTCACTTGCTGGTAATAAATGTAAAGTCTTTATGTATAATTAATTTATTTTTAGAGAGATGGAATCTACTCATATTTTCAGGGCACATGTTTAAAATATAATAAGAACTTTCTGCATCTTTCCCAGAGGCCAAAGAAATAAAAGGATACTCCCTCAGAACCAGCAATCATCCACCTTCTCAGTTCTGTACTTGTCTTCCAGAATACAAAATGTACTGCATGTTTACTGAGGAAAAGGGAGATGGGGAGGCAGGCATTACAATCCTAAATCTTTAACTTGCATTTCAGTGCAAAATCTGGACTGCCAGCCAGGCCTTTCCAATTTAAAGTCACTAAAGGGCACCTTTTCTGGTGCAATAGCTGTTGCCCCATATGTATCATTGTGATTAAAAATGTGATCTCCATTGCCTCATCTAATCATTTACACCTGTGCAAAGTGAGTGCAAAATGCTATTATGCTGATTTGTTCACATATCACACCTGCTTTGCCCTGTGGTAGGGACTATGTTAGGTGCAAGAGAAGAGAGAATCAGGCCTGTGATCCTTATTGTGGAATACAGAACATAACGTTACCCACACTGCTCTGAGGCACCTGTGATACTCAGGAACAGTGGCCCAGGCTTCTTTGATGCCACAATGAACCTCTTAGCTGTGAATTTCTTTTAGTTTGTTGCATTTTGTTAGATCTCTAACTAGTTTTACAGCTTTTTTATTATTACCAATTACAGGTTTAAATGCCTGTAACATGTACAATTATAAAAGTATAAGAAGAATGACAACAAAGAGTAAGAAGTAAGAAACATGATCAGATCAAATGAACATCAGTTACAGGACATTATTTTTATGGAAAACACCATGTTGGTGTAAACTGATGTTTCAGTTACTTTAGGGGAACTGTACAAGTTTACACTAGCTGAAGGTATAAAAAGATTACACAGGATAATTACATAACTATACATCTGGAAGAGTGCCCTTTCAGATTTAGCATATGCCCCTACCCATTTCCCTATAACTTAGGCTTACAATTACTAGATGGACCACACAAGAAGACTTTTTAATAAATATCCTTACAAGAGCTTGGTGAATGAAGTTTGCTGCCATTTATTTTAAACACAGGACAGACTTGAACAGTCATGCATCAAGGATTCAGCAGCAGGTTTGATATCTGGGTAAATACTTCATACTATCAGCCCAGTCATAGACTATCAGGGTTGGAAGGTCATCTAGTCTAACTTGCTGCTTAAAACAGGACCACTCCCCAGACAGATTTTTGCCCCTGATCCCTAAATGGCCCTCTCACTACCCTGTGAACTCACTACCCTGTGTTTAGCAGGCCAATGCTCAAACCACTGAGCTATCCCTCCCCCCATTTGTCAGATTCTGAAATATCTGATAATTTTTGTCCTCAATTTTTTTTTTAGTTTTCTGGCAACTCTAAGTTCCTGAGTTCTAGAGTTCTTTTCCTTTTGATGGTGCTGCAATATGTCTGACACCATATTGTGTGAAGACGAAAGAAGCCTACATAATGAAGAACTGTATTAGGACTTATCAATGCAGAGAGTTAGGCCTGGTCTACACTAGGACTTTAATTCGAATTTAGCAGCGTTAATTCGAATTAACCGCGCACCCGTCCACACCAGGAAGCCATTTAATTCGACCTAGAGGGCTCTTTAGTTCGACTTCGGTACTCCACCCCGACGAGGGGAGTAGCGCTAAATTCGACATGGCTATGTCGAATTAGGCTAGGT
The DNA here is from genome assembly GCF_020497125.1 of Mauremys mutica. NCBI lineage: Eukaryota > Metazoa > Chordata > Testudines > Geoemydidae > Mauremys > Mauremys mutica. The sequence continues at coordinate 47,911,391 of NC_059079.1, read as the reverse complement.
GTGGATGCAAATCGAACTTACTAGCTCCGGGAGCTATCCCACACTGCACCACTCTGTTGACGCTCTGGACAGCAGTCCGAGCTTGGATGCTCTGACCAGCCACACAGGAAAAGTCCCGGGAAAATTTGAATTCCTTTTCCTTTCTGGACAGTTAGAATCTCATTTCGTGGTTGGACATCGGGGCGAGCTCAGCAGCACTGGCAGTGATGCAGAGCTCTCCAGCAGAGGAGTTCATGTAATCTCTGAATAGAAAGAGGGACCCAGCATAGACTGACCGGGAACTCTTGGATCTGATCGGTGTGTGGGGCGAGGAGTCTGTGCTTTCGGAGCTGTGCTCCAAAAAACGGAATGCAAAGATCTACGAGAAGGTCTCCAAAGCCATGAGAGACAGAGGATACAGCCGGGATGCAACGCAGCGCCGCGTGAAAATCAAGGACCCCAGACAAGGCTACCAAAAAATCAAAGCGGCAAACGGACGCTACGGAGCCTGCCACCACTGCCCCACCAGTGACCATGGACTCTGACGATGGGACAGTGTCGACGGCCAGTTCCTCGGCGATGTTTGCGGACGGGGAAGATGAGGAAGGGTTTGTGGAGGACGAGGCAGGCGACAGCGCTTACAACGCTGGTTTCCCTGACAGCCAGGATCTCTTCATCACCCTCACGGAGATCCCCTACCAACCGTCCCCGGCCATTAACCCGGATCCTGAATCAGGGGAAGGAGCAGTCGGTAAGTGCTTTAACCATGTAAACTTTTATTCTTAATATAACAGGAATCTGAAGTATGTGAAAAGGAGGTCTCTCTATATATGGGGATAGAACAGAAATCCTCCTGGGAGATCTCCATGAAGCTCTCCTGGAGGTAATCGAAAAGCCTCCACAGGAGGTTCCTGGGGAGAGCTGCCTTATTGGGTAATCCGTGGTGGCACACTTTTCCGCGTGAGGCTTTCATGAGGTACTCAGGGAGCATTGCCTCCCCGAGCACGGCTGCATAGGGCCCTGGTTTGTGCTGGCTTTCACGCAGCATGCGCTCTCTATCTCCTTCAGTGACCGTCCACAGGGTGATCTCGCTCGGAGACTCCTGCATCTAATTAGGGGAATTACTGTAATGTTACGCCTGGTCCAAAGTATTTTTAAAAAATCTCCGGACAGACGGCATAGCAGAGACTCACCACGCTGCTGCGTGACGAGCGTAACGGAAACCCAAAGAATCAAATGGACGCTCATGGAGGGAGGGGGGACTGAGGACGCAAGGTATCCCACAGTTCCTGCTGTCTCCGAAAAGGATTTGCATTCTTGGCTGAGCTCCAAATGCTTCTAGGGTCAAAAACAGTGTCTGCGGTGGGTCAGGGCATAGCTCGGCAATTTACGCAGCCCCCCACCTACCCCCAGAAGTGAAAGGGAAAACAATCCTCTCTTGACTCTTTTACATGTCACCCTATCTTGACTGAATGCTGCAGATGGACGTGATGGTGCAGCACTCAACGCCAATATCCTTGCTCCCCCCCCGCCATGGGTGGCTGATGGTACAAAACAACTGGTACCCGTCCTCATCATCAGCCTATTGGCTCATGGGGCAGTGCAAAAGGACTGGTAACCATGCCGACTAGCATCGGTAAGGTCAATCAAGGGGGCCTGGTCCTAATTTTTCCTGGTAGATGGTACAGTATGGCTGATAACCATCGTCATCATAGCAACAGGGGGCTGAGCTCCATCAGCCCCCACCCTTCATGTGTAAAGAAAAGATTCAATTGCCCCTGGACTAGCAGAGGGATGCTGGGCTCCTCTCCTCCACACTCCTTACTGTCCTGTCTGGACTATCATAGCAGCTGGAGGCTGCCTTCCACTCATTTCTCACTAACAAGTCACTGTGTCTTCTTCCTGCATTCTTTATTACTTCATCACACAAGTGGGGGGACAATGCTATGGTAGCCCAGGAAGGCTGGGGAAGAATGGAATGAACAGGTGGGGTTGTTGCAGGAGCACCCCCTGTGAATAGCATACAGCTCATAATCTATGCAGGATCTGACACAGAGCAGCTGTGCTCTCTGGTTCTCTGATACAGTGGTTCTCTAGTACACTTGCCCATATTCTAGGCAGGACTGATTCTATTTTTAGATCCCAAAAAGGAGGGATTGACTCAGGGAGTCATTCCCAATTTTGGCTTTTGCGCCCCTGGTTAAGAGCAGCCAGGGGCACTTATGACAGCAGCAAATGGTGCAGTGCAAAAGGACTGGTAACCATGCCCATCTTATTACCAATTTATGGTATGGTAGATGGTACAGTATGGCTGGTAACCATCTCTGCTGTCATGCAAAAGCAAAAGCATGCTGCTGTGTAGCGCTGCTGGACCGCCTCTGTCAGCGGCATCTAGTACACATACGGTGACAGGCACAAAAGGAAAAACAGGCTCCATGGTTTCCACGCTGTGGCGTCTGCCAGGGCAATCCAGGGAAAACGGGCTTGAAATGATTATCTGCTGTAGCTTTCCCGGAGGAAGGGATGACTGACGACATTTACCCAGAACCACCCGCGAAAATGGTTTTTGCCCCATCAGGCACTGGGATCTCAATCCAGAATTCAGAGAGACAGACTAGACTGTGTTCATTGTTCGCAAAAATTTATCTTTGCAAGGAATTCACTCCCTTTTTCCCATCACACAGCTTCGACTGTCTCCAGACCTGCCACAGCATCCCCCTCACAGAGGCTGGCAAAGATTAGGCGGCGAAAGAAAAAGACACGGGACGAGATGTTCGCTGAACTTATGGGGTGCTCCCGAGACGTGGCGGACCAGCAGAGCCAGTGGAGGGAGACCCTCTCTCTGTACCAGCGCTCACACAGCGAACGGGAGGAGAGGTGGCGTGAGGAAGACAAGCAGGCGACTCAAACGCTGCTTGGACTAATGAGGGAGCAAACGGACATGCTCCTGCGCCTTGTGCATGTTCTGCAGGACCTCAGGCAGGAGGACAGAGCCACCCTGCAGTGTATCTGCAACCGCCCTCCCCCGCCACAAAGTCCCATACCCCCCTCACCCAAAATAACCAGAAGGAGGGGCGCCAGAGGCCGTGTAAACTGTCACTGCACCCCAGCAGAGTGCTCAAGTACCGAAAAGCTCTTTTACCCTAAATTTTGAGAAGTCCTTTCCTTCCCGCCTCACCCAAGCCCCCATCCCAGTTTCATCCCCTAACTGTCTAGTTGATAATAAAAAATACTTTTCTGTTAATTACTGTTTCCGTCATGTTCTTTTACAGGAGACTGTGTTTGAAGGGGGGGAAGGGGGTTGGTAATTTGACAGGACAATCACCTTTACCAGGGTACAGACATGGGGGCAGGATCAGCAGCAGGTCAAACACACACTGCAGTCAGTATGCATCCTGGTCGGTATGGGAGGTGGTTTGCAGGTTCTGTGTGGGTGGGGGGGTACGTGACTTTATAGCGGGGGAGGGGGGTTACAGATCTCATGCAACGGTCCCTGTCCTGGACCACAGAGCCACGCAGCAGAGGAATCTGTATCCGTCCTCCCCCGCCAAAAGGCCACATAGCCCCCGCACACAGAGTCCCAAAAAGGAAGGATGGCAGGCTCCGTTGAAACATCCAGTCCGGCACTGCAGACCGCTCTGGGAGCAGGAGCCTGTCATTCCTCGAGTTTACAGGCGGTCTTTACATTACTGCACACCCTACCCAGCACAGTCCGTGTCCCAGTTTCAACCCTGTAACGCAAAGTCATCAATAAAGAAACCTTTGTAAAGTTACAGTGGAACATGTATTTTATTTTTAAACGTGTGTTGGAAGTTGGGGAAGCGGGGTGGGCGGGGTATGTAACTGCAGATGCTAGTCAACAGTCACTTGGTAAAGAAACAGGGGCAGGTTCAGCTTCTCTGTAAAGAAACTGAACAGTCACAGGTCACGCTGCTCGCTGGTACTTGAAGAGTTCCTTGTCGCTGTGCAAGGCGCCTGCACAGAGCTTCATGAGCCAGGGCATTAGCGGGTAGGCTGGGTCCCCGATGATCACTATAGGCATCTGCACATCCCCAAGACTTATTTTGTGGTCCAGGAAGAAACTACCTTCCTGCAAGCGTCTAAATAGACCACAGTTCCTGAAAACACGCACGTCATGAACTTTGCCTGGCCACCCGACGTTGATGTTGGTAAAACGTCCCCCATGGTCCACCAGTGCTTGCAGCACCATTGAAAAGTAGCCCTATTTCTCAGCAGCTGACTGAGTGCCCACAGTGCACCGCTTCCAAAGTCGATGCTGGCCCCGTTACTGTGGACTCACACAGTCGAACTAGTGTATTTAGTGTGGATACACAACTTCGACTTCATAAGGTCGATTCCACAAATTCGAATTAAGTTGATTCGAAATAGTCTTGTAGTGTAGACATACCCTTAGTGTGTGGCAAGATGGGGTTAAAATTAACTCTAGCATGCCATTTACTCACTGTCCATATGGGCCCAGATGTTGCACACTAAAAGTTCCTTAGTGTGCTTTGACCTACTGCTGTTCCCAGCACCAGTATGTCAAAGCACACTATAGAACTTTTAGTGTGCAGCTGCAGGATCCACATGGACAGAGTAGTGCTGTAGATTTACATCCCAGCTTGCCGCGCACTAACTCTCCATATAGACATCATGCCTTCAGAATAAAGAAAAGTGCATCCTCCCTAAAGCTTCTCTTTCTGTGTTTCATACAGGAACTTCTGCCTAGAAGAGAGACGCAGTAGCAGCCTCTCATAACCTACTGGTCTGGTTGAGGCTAGGAGAAGGCTCTTTTACAACCTGCCAATGGCCCTGTGTCTAATCCAACCCCATTAATTAACGTGGGACAGATTTTGAAAGGTAATAAGGCACTCAAAGTTGCAGGTAGGTGCCTAGGTGTTTTTTTAAAATACTATTTTTTTTAAATGGGTGTCTATTTGCATCTTTGAGTGCCTAAATATCTTTAAACATGATTTTTTATGGCCTTTATGCTCAGGCATAAAGGTAGCTCAATTTACTAAAGTAAAAATGGCCTCTAGAGATTGTAGTCCTACACAAATGTTGACTTCAATTCTTTTTCTAAGTAATAAATTAGTGGGAAGGAATGGTCTCCCTTGTCAATGGATTTTAATTTATTTCTTCTCATTCAGGAAGGGATGGTCTTTTCCTACTATCTACTTTTATAAATGTTTTTAAAGACTGTTTAATTATGAAAGATTTTTATGGCTGGCTAAATACTTGGATTGAGACCTGAGGACCAGAACTTGTCCTTGGATGCACTGGGAGCAACTTGCATTCATCTGAGGTTAGAATTTGGCCCTAAGAACTGTGTTAAACCTGGTGCCAATTAGCCTAACTGATGTGAAAACCTGAGTCCTCGGTGAAGATGATTCCCCCAGCTGAGCCTTTATAGAAAACAGCTTGCTTTAAAGGCAAAAGGAAAAAAGGAATGGCAAATGGAACAGCCATGGAAAGTTTTAAAAGAAAAATGTGCAGCGACTAAAGCTTTTAATAATATTCTAAGATTTGTTAAACCTTTTAACTTTACTGCAGAGGCACAGCTGAGAGAGTTTAAAAATAAAAGATTGTGAGTAGAGGGATGGAAGGGCTGGTGGGTGTGGAAAGCTAAGAGAAAGTTTCCTAAAGTAGTGGTATGATAGTGGATCTCAGAGAAAAAACTGGAGAAGGGGATTGATTTCAACTGTGAAAGAATTGTGGTTCTCATTTTCTTCAAGTTAGTGCAGCAGTCACCTTGTCTCCTGAAGCTCAGACAAGGTTTTAGGTAGGATTCTTTGGGAGATGCTGCAGCATGCTAACCTCTTTATATAAGTTGCTGCCAGTGTGGAACTTTTAAAACCTTTTTAGGATCTTGCAGTGTGGTCTGTGCAGGTGGATCCTTGCAGAACACTACGGAAGTCACTGGAGCTCCGCATGGGTGCAGTAGACCCCCTGCATGGATCCTGTTGCTCAAGGAGTCTCTTCCAGACTTTTTATGAGTACCTACTTACAAAAAAGAAATGAATTATGTTCAGTGTGTGTTTTTATCTAAGAATGTGAGTGTGAGAGAAGACAGGTGACAGGCAGTGACCAAGATCTCTGATACAATAGGCACAAATGGCCCATGAAAATGCTCTTTGTATGGGGTTCAGGGACAGAAGATGGACTGCCTACTCTCATCACCACTTGCATATTTTCTGGTGTTGTCTTAATTTTGCCTGAACAACTCTGTATCCTTGTAGACAAAGCTTATGGGGGGCACTAAATAGTTTTGTGGTCTGAAGTATATCATGATATTTCACTGAAATGTCATCACTCATCATGCTGTAGTATTTCATGCCAAGTCAACATCATGTGAGGTAGATGAGGTACAAAAATCACATTGGCTAAACAATTTTAATTAACTTTTATTTCTTTTTTGTATTACCATAATGCTGAAGAACAGTAGTCATGGACCAGGATCCTGATGTTCAAGGTGCTGTATAAACACAAAACAAAGAGAGAGTTTTTGTCCCAAAGAACTTAGACTCTACATTTGTTGAATTTTGGTGTTACTGATTTGTAGATTTGGGACTTCTTAAAATCAGTATGTTTTGTTAAACTAGAATTGAAAGTAAAATAAAGATGGTAATAGGACAGATACAAAGTTTAAATGAGTGACTTTAACATTTTTAACTTTATTACCAAAAGAGAACAGGAACACTAGATTTCATTGGTATACTCACATACTTAAAGTCTTTGCAGAATTGGGGCCTTATTTTGTACTTATTGTAGTCATAGTTAACAATGAAACAAATGATTCATGAGATGACCAATAGAAAAATCAATGAGCGATTGCCAGTTCTGCTTCTCTCCAGGCCCCCTTTTACTTAATATGCTGTCAAGATACGAAACTGTCAAAGTCTGGAGTATTAAAGAAAATTAAAATTTACAGAAGACTCAGTATTAATATAATTAACATAGTTTCCAGCAGGGACAGCACTTGCCCTAATCCAAAAACTATACAAGTCAATGGGAATTTTGGAATAGGCCATTAAGGACTTACCTAGATTTGTTGTGATCAGTATCTCAGTTTCTGAAAAGAGTCCTGACCAAGTCCTAGGGCAGAAATGAGCAAAGCTTCCTAATGGATTGTGTTTTCTTTTGTTTGTACACAATATGGTGGGCAGTATGTGGAAGCGATACTGTGGCTAATTTTTTTTTCATTTCTTAATTTGATACAAAAGTTGACCATCCTGGAAACTAAAGATCTTCATCCACAAATCAAGTACAATGTGAGAAACAGCAGTAGAAGCTTCTCTACCAATATCCCTCTTCCTTGAAGTTCAGTGATCATCTCCAGACTAGTTGGGCTTTAGGACACAGTGGAAGCTTATATTTTTGGTGTACATTTTTGCAGTTGATTGAGGCAGAATCAGCTATTTTATGGGTTCTGAATTAATATGTGCAGCAGAAGTTGAAAGGTTCAGAAGCGGGATTGAAGGAAAAAAGTCCTCCACTCTGAAACTGTATTGACTGTGTTACTAACTGATCCATTTGGGCTACAATGGAATAAATGGGCTCAATTTCTTCCCTTTGGTAAGGTTACTTTGTGCTGTTCCAACACCAGCATAACTAGCCAGGGGAGAATTGCCCCAGTTATACTCCAGTGATACATGTAATGATCGTAGGCTGCATTACTCAACAAACCAGTGAATGAGAAAGGAATAAAACTTAAAATAAACCCCAAAAACTAGAGAGCTTCTGTGGTGAACTGCTGTACAGTTACATTGGGTTCCCAACCCCAGCTTCCAGGGCACATCTCTAAATTCTGATATTCATAATACTGTCCGTTAGGAGAGAGTATTTCTAAATTATAGTCTTCCACAAACATACACCAGCTCTGTACTGTAGAGATAATAGCTCCTCTACCACCTCCAACCGCCTACTGGTTGGGAAAAGGAGGCATGCATAGGTCAGGCATGGCCTGGCCTGTATGTCCTGGTGATTCTTGGACACCATATCAGGTTCTTGGAGCCATTAACAATCAGTATGAATTAGAGCAGTCTTCCAACTATGAGGTTTTTAATCTTTTTCAAGAGTTAACTCTAACCTTTCATTGTTTTAGGCATTCTACAGTAATATTTTTTGAAGAAAATATTGATCAGTTTAAGTGTCATAATCAAAAAATTTTTAAACTTTTTTTATGAAGGACTGAAATGTTTTTGCATTGACTATGATACTGTCAGAAATGCTTGGCTCTGTAATAAGAATGCTGCTGTAATTGTGGTGCGTTAGGCTGTATATAGAACTGTTGTAAGCACATGCAATCTTAAGGACAAAGGTAGGTCACTGAAACATGAGAAATGTGAGAATGCTTAGCTCTCTTTTGGGGATACAAGACTTTCAGATTGCCTACTGCTATAAGAGTCCTTCCAAGCTGTTAAAAAAAATAAACCAGCACAATTAAACTATGATCATTCAGGTGCTTGCTTGCATAAAATTAATAGAATACATTCTAAAGGTTTGTAAGGAGGGCATAGCAAGTTCAGGGGAGCAATGATACTATACTGGTGATTGCATGTAATTGTTTCTATTTAATCTCTGCAATGTGTTCATGAATCTTTGCTTAACCTAGTTTCAAACAAACTATTTCCAGAATGTGTGCATTTGCCTCTCATGTTTATACATTTGCGATTCTTTCACTCCCTTTCATATCAGTAAATACATTCTTTGAAACAGCTTTTCTTTTAAAAGAAAATTGCATTATTTCAAGCTGTTTGATATCTTTACTTCACTGCATGGAGTAAACTGAGTTAATGTGCAAATACTGGCTTATTTACATTGTCTTGGATTTTTTTACATTTTCTGAATTGGAAAATCTTTAATATCTGTAGTTAATTCTTTCAGGATTTTTTTTTTACAAATGTTAAAATATTTTAGAAAACTTTGTGGTGTCTTCAGATCAAATTGGCAATGTCTTCTAAATGTTAGTGTGGCCAACATTAACCACTGACTGGGAGAAGATGAGGTAAATTTAATGGTTGTGGAGACTGTTTAATAGTGGGATCAGGATCTGAGTCAGTTTGTCCACCACTGTATTTACCAGGAATACTGGCAGTTAGCAGTGGATTTAGGTAAATTATTGGGTGAATATATCTGGAGGAATTGAGGGAGTGTGAGGCCTGCACTGGTTGAGGGAATTAAGAAAGGATTTGGGTTGTGATTTGGAAAGAGACATTCTCTTTATGGAAAAACAATGAGGAGTCTTTGTGGCACCTTAGAGACTAATACATTTATTTGGGCATAAGCTTTCATGGGCTGCATGGAGTGGAAAATACCGGAGCAGGTATAAATATATGAAAAGATGTGAATTGCCTTACCAAGTATGAGGTTAGTCTAATGAGACAATTCAATTGACAGCAGGATACCAAGGGAGGAAAAATTAACTTTTGAAGTGGTAATGAGAGTGGCCCATTTCAGACAGTTGACAAGAAGGTGTGAGTAATAGTAGGGGGAAATTAGTATTGGGGAAATTAGGTTTAGGTTTTGTAATGACCCAACCACTCCCAATGTTTATTCAGGCCTAATCTGATTGTGTCCAGTTTGCAAATTAATTCTAGTTCTGCAGTTTCACATTGGAGTCTGTTTTCGGAGTTTTTTTGTTGAAGAATTGCCACTTTTAGGTCTGTTATTGAGTGACCAGGGAGACCGAAGTGTTCTCCTACTGGTTTTTGAATGTTATGATTCCTGATGTCAGATTTGTGTCCATTTATTCTTTTGTGTAGAGACTGTCCGGTTTGGCCAATGTACATGTCAGAGGGGCATTACTGGCATATGATGGCATATATCACATTGGTATATGTGCAGGTGAACGAGCCCCGAATGGTGTGGCTGATGTGGTTAGATCCTATGATGGTGTCCCTTGAATAGATATGTGGACAGAGTTGCCACTCGGGTTTGTTGCAGAGTTTGGTTCTTGGGTTGGTATTTTTGTTGTGTGGTGTGTAGTTGCTGGTGAGTATTTGCTTCAGGTTGGGGGGCTGTCTGTAAGCGAGGACTGGCCTGTCCCCCAATGTCTGTGAGAGTGAGGGATCGTCCTTCAGGATAGGTTGTAGATCCTTGATGATGCGCTGGAGAGTTTTAGTTGGGGGCTGTAGGTGACGGCTAGTGGCGTTCTGTTACTTTCTTTGTTGGGCCTGTCCTGTAGTAGGTGGCTTCTGGGTACTCGTCTGGCTGGATCCTGTAGGCGTTTGTCTCTGTTTGAGGGATCGGCGCAAATGTGGTTGTATCTTAGAGCTTGGCTGCTGACAATGGATCATGTTATGCGGTCTGGATGAAATCTGGAGGCATGTAGGTAAGTATAACCATCAGTAGGTTTCTGGTATAGGGTGGTGTTTATGTGACCATCGCTTATTAGCACTGTAGTGTCTAGGAAGTGGATCTCTTGTGTGGACTGGTCCAGGCTGAGGTTGATGGTGGGGTGGAAATTGTTGACATCTTGGTGGAATTCCTTAAGGGCCTCCTTCTCATGGATCCAGATGAGGAAGATGTCATCAATGTAGTGCAAGTAGAGTAGGGGCATAAGGGGACAAGAGCTGAGGAAATGTTATTCTAAGTCAGCCATAAAAATGTTGGCATACTGTGAGGCCATGTGGGTACCCATAGCAGTCCCACTGACTTGAAGGTATAAATTGTCTCCAAATCTGAAATAGTTATGGGTTAGGACAAAATCACAGTTCAGCCACCAGGATTGCTGTGATGGTATCGGGGATACTGTTCCTGATGGCTTGTAGTCCATCTTTGTGTGGAATGTTCATGTAGAGAACTTCTACATTCATAGTGGCTAGGATGGTGTTTTCTGGAAGGATCACCAAAGGATTATAGTTTCCTCAGGAAGTCAGTGGTGTCTCGAAGATAGCTGGGAGTGCTGGTAGCGTAGGGCCTGAGGAGAGAGTCTGCGTAGCCAGACAATCCTGCTGTCAGGGTGCCAATGCTTGAGATGATGGGGCATCCAGGATTCCCAGGTTTACGGATTTTGGGTAGCAGAATACCCCTGGTCGTGGCTCTAGGGGTGTGTCAGTGTAGATTTGTTCCTGTGCTTCTTTAGGGAGTTTCTTGAGCAGATGGTGTAGTTTCTTTTGGTATCCCTCAGTGTGGTCAGAGGGTCTAGCAGCCTCTTGTTCATATTCTGACCTATTCATGATAATTACAGCAACAGCAGAATGGAACAGTCAGAGCTGAAGAGAAAGTGGCAGGAAGAGGAATAGGAGGTGTGACAAGGAATTGGCTCGGAGAGAGTTCACTTTCTGAGTAAAGAAACAGTTATATGCCCTACTTATTGAGATTGTCCGGGCAGCTGGATTGAGCTACCTATAGCAAATTCCCCTGAATGCTTTAGATCAGATTGTCCATGTCCTTTTCACAGACACAAGCCATAAAGGAACATGCCAGGCCTTTTATGTGCTTCCTATATAAACTATATATTCCTATGTGCTTCATCACCAGTGCATTCTGTCCTAAAAGGGGCAGCCAGGAAGTGGGGGTCATGGCGCTGATCACCCATAGGTCCCTGCATTGGCTTGTAGAAATAGCAGGCCATGGAGAACAGGGTGCATCATTCCCAGGGATGATGTAATCTCTGTACTCCTCCTGTCTACTGGGAAACTCCAAGATCCACAGTGAATTCCTAAGTAGAGTTCCATGAAACTTTTCTGCCAAAACTGTTTTTTGCCAAAAAATGCAGATTTGACTCTCAAACTTTGTGTCTATGTTGCCAAAATGTTTCAGTAAAAATCCAAAACACATTACCCCCCCAATGTTTAATTTTCACATTTTTGAAACATGATTTTTCTGTTCAAAACAACATTTCATCGTGAAGCGTTCTCCAAAGTTTAAAAAGGCTAAAATGAAATGTTTTGGGTAAAAAAAAAATTGTCTCAAACCAAATTTTTCTTACATTTTGGTTCACTGAAAATTTGTTTAAAAATCGTATTTTGGGTTAACCTGATTTTTAAAAAAAATATTTTTAACTATCAGCATATTGAAAAAAAGTCAGTTAATCATAAAGCTCTATTCCTATGGAGGCACAGGAATTTGAAAATGGCACTTGCTTTTGGTGAATCTCTTTTCAACTGGGTCAGAGGAGATGTGAATTTTTGGAGAGTCTAGAACTCCTAGTTCGTTATGCAAGTAGAATGTTTAATGTAGACAGTTTAAATTATCATCATTGGGTTTCATAGTTAACCCCTCATTGAGAGAAATAAGGGCACTCAGAATTCTCAGAGCTACTACCTATAGACTCAGGAAGGCAACAGGGCATAGGTCAGTTCATATCTGAAAGGTTTTCTTCACAAACATAAGGACCAGAAACTTAATTTTAAAATGAGTGCTTGGATTCTTCTGTACAAGTCTGCAGCTGCTGACTGATTTTATTCCAAATTCCCTGGTCATGGGACTGAAGAATATACATGACCATGTTCTTAGGAGATATCAGAGGGGTAGCCGTGTTAGTCTGGATCTTTAAAAGAGCAAAGAGTCTTGTTAGTCTATAAGGTGCCACAAGACTCTTTGCTGCTTTCTTAGGAGATGTTATAGTCATCCGTCACCTAGGACTAAAAAAATTTCAACATTAATTCTAGGGCCTACACTTCAATTGAGGGGGGTGATTTGCACCATGTTTAAACAAACCTGAGCTAGCTTGGTAAAATTAACCGTAATCCATGACAGCATGGGCTAGCCACATGAGTACAAACGCAGGGTCCTGATAGGCTTGTACTCCAGTGGATGGTCTGTGCTGCTGCCCAATTTGCTGCAGCTTCACTGCTATTTTTAGCAAGCTAGTTTGATCAGAACTTATAGCATGTGTAGGAGTACACGTTATCACACCTCCTCAGGATTAAGAAAAGGACTTTAATTTCAACAGGTGTAGTAGTGGAGCATATAACTGCCTGTAGGTTGTACAAATGGAAGACAACAATGTATGACCTTAATTCCAAGTATAGCTTCTGAACTTATGTGATTACCTTGCCTGGCAGAGGATCCTCAAAGAATCCTGTGGAGCTGGTGTGATTTTCAGCAGATTCTGCAACTTTACAAGACTCTTTGACCAAAGGCATCTTTATGTTGTTTTTCTGTGACTGTTTTCTTTCTTTTGATACTTTGATTCCCATCACTGGAATTCCTGGATTCTTCCTTCAGTGATTACATAAAACCTTGGACCCCACTTGTTTGTTCAGATCTGTTCACAGAGGGAACCTCTGTGTATGGTTCTCTGCCAGCCTTCACAGATGGGGAATTTTGCTGCCTCTGTGGCACCAGCCCCAAAGCAGGACTCTCCACAGGTTTTGGGACCTGTGTGTGGGGAGGCCATAGACAAATGGGGCTGATGGTGGAGCCTGAGCATTGTTTAGGCCTAACCCCTCCACACAACAGGAGCTCATGCAAAATGGAATACAGGCCTTAACCCCTTCCTTACATGAAAACTTCCCTGAAAGGAGGGTTCCCCCAGAGAGACTTTTTTCTGTAGGTTCCCATTGCTTTGCAGATACATTAGAACCAAGCGAGGAAGGGGACTGGCAGACACAAGTCCATAGGTGATGTGTAAATATAGAGACTTGATGTGAATATCTCTATTCCTCTGGCAGATCCTAAACATCTGCACAAATCTTGTCTCAAACGTGGGAGTCCCCAGTCCCTCTGCTTCCACAGGATTTCCTCTCCCTCACCCCTCATGTGTACAAATACTTCAGAATGAGAGAATTCTGAATATAATGTATTTTCAAAACACTTCTAAGACAGACAGGTACCTCCCTGTTTTACCTGGCTTCATAACTCAGAATGCTCTCTTTGGCATAGCTACCATTTTGCAAGTGATTCCCACCGTAAGTATAAGAGCCAATCTGATCATGTAGCTTTGCAGTCAGGTAAAACTGATTCCATTTGAATTCATGTGAAACGAGGTTTCCTTCAGATCTATTGCAAGATAAATTCTATTATTGTTTGTTTCGGTTTGTTTCATATCACTAAGTTAACCAGCTTTTTTAAAGAGCAATAAAGATACCTTTTATCTCAAATACTTTGAAAATGTCTTATTTTACTATGCTTCGAAATAGGGCTAATGGAGATTATCAGACTGACTTTTTAAAAAAAAAGATTTGTATTGTATTTACATGATAATGTCAATGTGTTTCCATTTTCCTCAGCAATAATCTGATTCTTAACTGAACAACAACTTGTCCTTTGGCCACCTGGTTTAGTATAACAAGAGAATTGGATTCTTGATTAATAAAGTTAAGGGCAATTTCATTATTGCTATTATAATACAAATTTAATATATTTGGGGGCAGGTTCAGAGAGTGACATGCTGAGTGATGTTAGGAATGGCAGTTAACTCCTTTTGTGATGCTTAGAAAGCTGGTCATATAACACCAGGCATTTTCCTGTAGAGTATATTACAGATAGAAAAATACTGCAGATGAATAAAATGAGTGAAATCATTTTATCACTAGATACAACAAATTCTGAATGGTCCGGGGGTCAACTCTTTATGCCCCTTTTAATTAGAGATAGCGATTAGAACATATTTTACATTACTTTGCAGTTTTTCTTTAATAGTTTCATATCTGCTCCAACACTAAAAAATTATACTCATTTAGTGAACAAACCTCCAGTTATTTGTGTAGACTTATTTCTATCTATACTGAACTGAATGCAGATAATGGAAACAATACACAACACCTATATTATTTGGGTAGCATGGGACAGTAAATTCTAATTATTATTTTAAAAAAATCAGTTAACTATTACTGTCGAGAGGGGCAAAATATTTTAGTGTCCAGAGTTTATGTCCTAGAACCTGGAGTTAACTGACGATTGGGGATGGGCTGTTATGTGGTATCATTGTTTCTAATCATGGATCATGCAACGAGCTCCATTTGAGTGAACTCCTGTGCGTGCATGGAAACCCAATGAAGGTCCTTGCAGGTCTAAAAGCACCTCATGTTAAAGTTATAACACAAAAAAATGGAGTTAAACCATTTAATGCCCTGGATTGCATTCTGTGTTTTATATTGCTGAGGCTGCACTTATATGCTTCAATAATATTGTCTGACTGCTATTTCCTCACAACTTCATGGAAACCAGATGTGTTTGAGAGATGTGTTAATTAAATAAAAAAACAACAAATCAGTAATGTATGTTACATTTTGCACCAGTTTGGGGCATCCTCACTTTGGGTTTTGGCAAGACCCACAGACTCTCAAACTAGTTTTAACATCAAAAGGTAACACACATAGCAGCATCTCCATTGGTTATAGTAAACAGGCCTATGAATGGTAACTTGTTTTCAGGAGATTTATAATAGTTATAGATTGAGGGCAAAAACAAATTAGTGCCATAAAATTGCCATTACTGATCCATGTGCACTGCTAGGCACCATAAGCCAGATGATTGAGTGGGTTGAGTTTGGAAGAGAAATATATGTCAGTCTACAGCCCAGATAAGAAATGCTAGTTTTTCCTATTCTGAGGTCTCATTTTAACTCTTCTATTTATCACCATTTTGTCCTTCATCCCATGGCGGGTATCGACTGATCTTAAAACCATACCTATCTCTACATCATGCAGTCATCTTCAGGTAATATAGCATCTAGTTTTGAGTATCTGTAACTCCCATTGAAGTAGGTCTTGTCTACTGATCCCCCATGACCTGACTGCAGTTTTTGGACAAAAGATAAATCTTGATAATTGGTAATCCACAGATGAGATTAATGTTTGTCTTCAGTTTGCATTTTTTCATTATAATTGATAATCCTATCAAGCTATGGAGATGCATTTTCTTTCATGTTTTAAATATACAGTGCCATTTTCTCTGTTTGCTTAAATAAATATGTTGACTTGAATATTGCTGCTTCTGTAGAAAATTAAGTTTGTCTCATACACTGAATTCAGTTCCTTTTTTTTCCCTGATGCAAAAGGTGTTAAATGTAGGGTGACCAGATGTCCCGATTTTATAGGGACAGTCCTGATATTTGGGGCTTTTTCTTATATAGGTACCTATTATTCCCCACCCCCGTACCGATTTTTCACCCTTACTATCTGGTCACCCTAGTTAAATGCACATTTTTGTATGGAAGTAAATTGACATGTCAACTCTTCATTGGTTGGTGGTGGTTTAATTTAGTGCAGGTGTGGTGATAATAAAAAGTCACTTGAAAGTTTGCTTTTCAACATAAATATAGGGTTGGGATTTTTTAATAGGTGTTTAGAAGCTCCAATTAACTGTTTTCATACCACAATGATATTCAGGAGAGTATATTTAGTGCAATAAAATGAACATATAAATAATCCATTTAAATGGGTGTAAAAATCATTTAAGTTTTGAATGTCAGCCTCAAATTTCTACTAATTAAAACCATAAACTTATGTACAAATAAATATAAATAAAAAGTTAATTATAGTGCATGTTAATATTTCTTCCTTTTGTTACCAACTTCTTAGGGGGACTATCTATATGTCAAAAATAAGCCTTAAATGGCCAGATACTAGACTTTTACAAACTGCAATAATTGATATGTCATACTAGTCATTTTAAAACTGAAGAGCTTTTTATATGAAATAGTGCAAAGTGAGTTTTTAGTAGTAACAAAATGAAACTTAATGCTTCATTGTCAGCAACCCTAAGCACTACTTTTTATCTGCATATCATTAATAAAAAGTCTCATCCCAGTTATTAAAACACTCTAGCACATTCTGCAACAATCATTTTTGAGCTTTTATAGTTTGCTTGCTTTACTCCCCAGTGACTTTATGTATGTAGATTGTTCTCTAACTATATACAAAACTGAATAATAATAATAACCCTAGTAACTTTCCTTGAATGCACTGTAGAATCAAGAAGGAAAACCATTTGAAACCTTCAATACAATGAAAAATTACACCAGACTTTAATATTCTTTTGCTTATGCTTCAGTAATTACATTCATTAGTTTTTTTAATTTCCAGAGATATTGCCTAGATAAAATTAAGTAAACATCTCATGTTAGTATCTGTTTAGATAGAGAAAATTGTTTGCCTTTTCCCCCTCATTTATTGCAACCTATGTTCAGTTAGAATTGCTTTTCCTGTCTAATGTGTATGCATAATGTAGTCACATGGAATGACACAATGAATTATATATAAAAATCATTGGACAGTGTTTAAAATTTGTTCACATGCAATATTTTTATTTTAGGACTTAGTTTTGATACTGTGGATACTGTGCCTCTTATTTCTTCAGTACTGTTAATTGTGATGTCCTGCTCAATAAACTGTTACATAACATTATCAGCTACTACACTGTTCACATATCAGCTACTACATATGTTCACACACATATTTTGGAGAAACTCTTCAGAGATACAGTAGAAGATCTTCCTTCCAAGAATAGAGTACTTATCCTTTATATAGTGCTTTAATTAGTAAATCTCTGTACAGCTCTTTGAGGAAGTAATCACTGTGAAACCCCTGTGAGGTAAATAGGCAGGCAATATCCAAAGTTTTACTTGGGGGAGGGGTGGGCACTGAAATTTAAAGTATATCTATGCTACAAGTGGGGAGTGTACTTGCAGCATGCATATTCATACCCAAACTAGCTTTAATCTAGCTAGCTCAGGTACTGATAACAGTGAATCCGCAGCAGCATAGCTGGCCACCTGAGTAATTACACAGGGTCCACAAGGGCTTATATTGCTGGCATTAAAGTATGGGTTGCCTGCAGCTTCACTACTATTGGTATCTAAATTAAAGCTAGATCAGGTATATCTACACGTGCTATAAGTTTTCCCTCCACCTACAGTGTAGATATACCCATAGAGATATTGGGCCAGGACTTAAGCTAGCCTATATTAGTGAAATCAATGATGAGATGTAGATATATATCAGCTCAGGATCTGACTCATTAAATGTTGCCCCAAACCAGCTCCCACTCCTGTGCTCATTATATTACATTTGTTTGCATAGTTATAGTCCGCCTTCCTCGGATGGCTCTTAATTGTGTCTGTCTTTAGAATGTTAGGATATAGGCAATTCCTTCCTTTTATTCATAGGCTTAATGATGGAATGACTAGATGCCTTCCATGTTTCCAAGTAAGAACTCAAAGCAATAGAAAATATGATTTCAGGACAGAGGGTGTATCTTTTTCAGAGCATTATATATATGAAATATTGCTGGACCTGCTGCATGGAGAAACATCATTGCCTGCACTTCCACAGCTGTTTCTCCAACCTGAATGGCAATGAGAAACATTTCAAAGTCTTGGAAAGTGACACCATGTTTTGGTGGACTTGTTTCATTTCAAATTGTGGTGAATTTGGAAGGAGAAATTCCTTCATATTTGCTTTACTAGATCTGGTCCTATGTAATATTCTGGTCCTATGTAATATTTTCTCTTAATATTTATTATGAGAAAAAACAAAACCCTTTTATTAACTGCATGAGCATTTGGCTTCATCAGAGTTTGCTCAGATTTCTGGAAACACCTCTGAATATGTTGGGATTTGATATAAATACAGCATAGTCACTTTCATTCTTCATTATCTTGTTTGCATAGATGTTCTGGCTGAAGTTTTCAGAAGGACTCAGCATTGGTTTAACTATGTTCCAAGTGAAGTCAGTGGGAGTTTTGCCACTGATTTCAAAGAGAATACTGAGAGCTTTTGAAAATCCCACCTTCCTATGGTTCTGATCCTGCCTATTCTTACACACACTGGTTATGTTCATATGGTTAAGCATATGTGTGAGTGTTTTCAGGCCGAGAGCCTGTAACTTGATGCTCTTCTCCAATGTGGCAGGGGTGATATCTGATTTTGAATACCTTATTTCCCAATTCTGGGTTCACAGACTACAAGTAGAATCATAGAAAATTTAGGGTTAGAAATGACCTCAAAGTCACCTAGTCCATTCTGCGCGCCCCTCCTCTGCTGAGGTAGGACTAAATATGCTTAAATGAACTGAGGTCTTACTACTATTCAAGAGCAGGAATGGTATTTAAATGAATATTAAAAAAAAGTTGAAACCAATGAAAAACATGGAGTTCAAGGGAGGCAGTCACACAGAGCTCAAGAGCTGCCATGAAGTCCCTTTAGGACACCCACTGAGATGTGCAGATTTTCAAGGCAGAACCCCATTATCTTTAGGTCAGGGTGGGAAGCAAAGAAATGTAAGTACATTACTTACAGTGAAATATGACTATTTATTGTTAATTAGGTTTAATACTTATTAACTTATTAGGTTTAATACCAGCCACCATATAAAATTTCCTTGGACTCTTTTGAAAATCTTAGCCTCTGTTTTTTTTATCATGTTGTTTTCAGGATATATATATATGCTGCTTGGAGAAATATCATTGCCTGCACTTTCTCAGCTGTTTCTCCAACCTGCATGGCAATGAGAAACATTTCAAAGTCTTGGAAAGTGACACCACCCACCCACACCCACACCCCTACTCCTACTTGTAATATCCTAACAGGGAATCCTAATGGGGAAAATGTACAACTCTCTGAGACCAGGGATTCCAATAAACATACCTCTACTATTTAATTAACTTTTTCTTAAAGTATTAATTGTGTTAAATGCCAGGGCCTTTTTCAAGAATGAGCAGGGCAGGTCATTAATGTGAGTAAGCAATATTATTATTTGGTATGTCAGGGTTAAACCACTGTTTCAGACTCATATTTCCTTTGTCAAGTGACCCACCTTCTATTAGATCTGAATCTATATCTTGATTGGTCTGCTTAGGTGAATGACATAAAAAGTCTAATAAAAATATTCCTCCTTTCTACCCCTTACTCTCAACCCAATCTGGAAAATTACCTTTACTCCTTGAAGAACACCCAATGTACTTTGCTTCTATTTCTCCCTCACTTCTCTCAATGCCATCACTTTGATTTGTCTGTGGATTTAGAATCCTTAGTATTCTGATCTAAAATTGTGTCATGTCCATCAAGAGCAATTTCCATATCTTTAACTTCCTACTTCAGTAATCAGTCTCCTGTGAATTTTTCAATTTCAATTGAGGTCACTGTGGCCTGGATCACATCCAATTTACTATGAATTTCTGCTGAATTCTTTTCATTTGTTTGACATGGTTTGATAAGCCACTCAGTTTTCACCTCCTGAATATATAAAATGAAATGCAGATCGACCTAGCTCATGGTTTGCAAAGACTTGCAGAGATTCAGCCAAATGTTTTGGTGGCCCATCTTCTTCCTGGGCTATCAAAGGTCCTGGTTTCTCAGAACAATTAAGTAATGAACACTTTTGCAAAAAAACTAGATATAAAGAGTAGAGTCTGAATGCATAAGAGCCAAATGCCTCCTATTCCCTTATTTACCATGAATAAGGCTAAGATTTTGTCATGGATATTTTTAGTAAAAGTCACAGACAGGTCACCAGCAATAAAGAAAAAAAATCACAGAAGCCTGTGACCAGTGCATGACTTTTATTAAAAATATCCATGACAAAATGGGGAGCTCAGCTATGGGGTAGGCAGCTGTGGGGGCTCAGAGCTCTGGGGTACTCCCATTGCCTGTGGTGGCTCAGTGCTCCAGAGGACCCTCGCCATTCATGGCAGCTCAGAGCTCCGGGGTACCCACAATGGGTGACAGGGGTACCTCACAGCTCCTGGCCGCTGCGGGCAGTGGGGGACCCTGCACCTCCTGGCCACCACAGACTGAAGTCACTGAGGTTGCTGAAAGCCATGGATTCCATGACTTCCATGACTTCCCATGAAAGAATTGTAACCTTAGCCATGAATAACACTTGAGTAGTCCCATTGTCTTTGATGGAACCACTTATAGATTAAGGTGCCACTCATTGTCAGCAAGGTTATTGGAATCTGGCAGGAACTAACAGAATACATCATAAGGAAGAAAGATCTGGTGTCTTGATTTGCCCATGCAAAATACTTCTCAACTGTCTTTTTTTCCAGAACAATTGTGGGTGCAAATTGAAATATATATAAGACTTAGTAATGTCCTCTCTTTACAAGGAATAGTCTATCATACTTTTCATACTCTCTGTAAGCCCCATATGTAGGTTCAGTCTATGATTATATTTTAAGTTAAAAACACGTTGTTTATTTCCAAAAGAAGCCTGGGTATAATATGTTCAATATTATTCAATCATGGTTGTTACAAAATTGCCAGCACAGAAGCAATTAAAACTATTTCTGTTAAACAACTCTGCCTTGTATTAAAGATATTAAAGCAAATAGCAAATCAATTTATCAAGGTTTAAATTGATTTTAAATTTAAATTAGACTCCTGGAGGGGGTGGTGAATCTAAGTTATTGGAAAGGTTGCTCCTGCCATTTTAGGAACAAAATACAGGAGAGTTAGGCCTTTATCTTTTATCAAGATTTTCCCAAATGTAGAATTCCATCTTTCCTCTCATGGCCAGACTGATTTTCTGATCCAAGCAGATTTCACAGCTCACCATGACATTCAGGTGCTAATAAAAGATAAGGAACAAGTAGGGACTGTCTACTAGATTACTGAAAGCTTCAGGTTTATACCTGTAAGTAATGATACAAATGCTAAATGGAATGATTTAGGAACTATCTTCAGCAGAGAACCACATTTCCTCTCCCCTTGCATTGTTAGTTTGTTTAAAATATAGTGCCTGTATACAAGCAATGGGCAAGGCTGATACAAAGTTTGGATGATTGAAAGCTAATGTAGGGTTGCCATCAGTCAGATTTTTTCAGCCAGACTGGTCCACTTTGCCAGTGTGTTCAGCATTTGGATAAAGATTATGCTTTCTGATTCCTACTCATCTTAGCAACTCGGTGTCTTTCATATGGCTGGAAAGCTCTTTAGGGAAGGGACCATCTTTGTACTGTGTGTGTATGGTGCCTAGCATAGTGAGTCCCTGATTGGCAATACAAATCAAAATCATGATGGCTTCAATGTGAGGTAGCAGCTGCCTCTCACTGGTATATAAGGGGTTAAAACAACCCTGGGAAGGCTGTGTGGGAGGCAGCCCATAAGGAAAAGGCTTTGTAGTGCCAACCAATTAGGGGAAGGTTTATTGGAGAAACCAATCAGGGCCAGGCTGGCCCATATAAGAGGGGGCTGCTGAGCAAAACAGAGGTTGTCACTGCCTGGAGTTTGAGGGAGGAGGAGTGGTGTTTAGAGGGCTGGAGTACCATGGACAGAGTAGTGCTGGACAGGGTCAGCAGAGTATGAGAAAGCTCCAGGCTAATAGCTGCCAAACTGAGGCCCTGATACAAGGGCAGAAGAGGTGCTGGGGCTGCGGGCAAGTGGTCCAGGGAAGGAGATGGCAGAGTTGGAAGAGGGGCAGTATGTGGCTGCCGGCTATAGGGTCCCTGGGTTGGGACCCAGAGTAGCTGGCGGGCCCAGGCTCCCCCCATCTTGCCCCCACTGAGGGAAGTGGCCAGTGCATGGACTGCAGTCTGCCACTGAGACAAGTGGTTAGAACCTGGACTACAGATTGCCACTGAGGCAAGTGGTTGGACTGAGCACTGTTGGCGCCCCGGAATGGGGGGAAGAACCAAATGGGGCACAGTCAGAGAGCTGTGTCCAGAAGAGGGTGATGCGGTCCAGGGAGCGATACGGGTCCTGGACACAGAGACAGGAGTGATGATGGGAGAGACACACCACCTGAGAAGGGTGCACTGGTAACCCTGAGCTAATTCCCGGGACGGCCAGCAGGAGGTGCCACGGTAGTGAGTCAAACCCTGTCACAATCTATTTTACGTCTGTCTATCTTAAGCCTGGTCTACACTAGGCGTTTAAACCGGTTTTAGGAGCGTAAAACCGATTTAACGCCACAACCGTCCACACTAGGAGGCACCATATATCGATTTTAATGGCTCTTTAAACCGGTTTCTGTACTCCTCCCTAAAGAGAGGAGTAACGCTAGTATCGGTATTAACATATCGGATTAGGGTTAGTGTGGACGCTGATCGACGGTATTGGCCTCCGGGAGGTATCCCACAGTGCAGCAGTGACCGCTCTGGACCGCAATCTGAACTCGGATGCAGTGCTCAGGTAGACAGGAAAAGCCCCGCGAACTTTTGAATATTTCCTGTTTGCCCAGCGTGGAGCTCCGATCAGCACGGGTGGCGATGCAGTCCGAAATCAAAATAAAAAAAGAGCTCCAGCACGGACCATGCGGATGTGATCGCTGTAAGGGCAGGCAAATCCGTTCTATCAGCACTCCGTTACAGAAGATGAAATTCAGAATCATTTTTTAAAAATCTCCAGACAGACGCCATAGCAGGGACTCAGCGCACTGCAGCGTGACAAGCGTAACGGAAAGCCAAAGAATCAAATGGACACTCATGGACTGGAGGACTGAAGCTATCCCACAGTTCCTGCAGCCTCCGAAAAGTATTTGCATTCTTGGCTGAGCTCCAAATGCTTCTAGGGTCAAACACAGTGTCCGCGGTGGGTCAGGGCATAGCTTGGCAATCTACTCACCCCCCCCCACCCCCAGAAGCGAAAGGGAAAACAATCCTCTGACTCTTTTACATGTCACCCTATCTTTACTGAATGCTGCAGATAGACACGATGCTGCAGCCGTCAACACCAACATCCTCACTCCCCCCCTGCCATGGGTGGCTGATGGTACAAAAGGACTGGTAACCGTCCTCATCATCAGCCTATTGGCACATGGGGCAGTAACCATGCTGACTAGCATCCGTCAGGTCGATCAAGGGCTCCTGGCTCTAATTTTTTCTGGTGGATGGTGCAGTATGGCTGGTAACCATCATCATCATAGCAACAGGGGGCTGAGCTCCATCAGCCCCCACCCTTCATGTGTAAAGAACAGATTCAGTTGCCCCTGGACTAGCAGAGGGATGCTGGGCTTCTCTCCTACACACTGCTTAATGTCCTGTCTGGACTATCATAGCAGCTGGAGGCTGCCTTCCACTCATTTCTCACTAACAAGTCACCATGTCTTTTTATTCCTGCATTCTTTATTACTTCATCACACAAGTGGGGGGACAATGCTACGGTAGCCCAGAAAGGCTGGGGGAAGAACAGAATCAACAGGTGGGGTTGTTACAGGAGCACCCCCTGTGAATAGCATACATATCAAGTTTCTGCAGGATCTGACACAGAGCAGCTGTGCTCTCTGGTTCTATGATACAGTGGTTATCTAGTACATTTACCTATATTCTAGGCAGGACTGATTCTATTTTTAGATACCAAAAAGGAGGGATTGATTCAGGGAGTCATTCCCAATTTTGGCTTTTGCGCCCCTGGCTAAGAGCAGCCAGGGGCACTTATGATAGCAGCAAATGGTACAAAAGGACTGGTAGCCATAATCATCCTCACCAGTTCCAATTTATGGAAGGGTTTGGATGGTGCAGTATGACTGGTAACCATCTCTGCTGTCATGCAAAAGCAAAAGCATGCTTCTGTGTAGCGCTGCTGAATCGCCTCTGTGAGCGGCATCTAGTACACATACGGTGAGAGTCACAAAAGGCAAAACAAGCTCCATGATTGCCATGCTATGGCATCTGCCAGGGCAATCCAGGGGAAAAAGGCCCGAAATGCTTGTCTGCCGTTGCTTTCCCAGAGGAAGGAGTGACTAACGACATTTACCCAGAACCACCCGCGACAATGATTTTTGCCCCATCAGGCACTGGGATCTCAACCCGGAAGTTCCAAGGGGCGGGGGAGGCTGCGGGAACTATGGGATAGCTAGGGAATAGCTACCCACAGTGCAACGCTCCAGAATCCGACGCTAGCCTCGGACCGTGGACGCACACCACCGAATTAATGTGTTTAGTGTGGCCGCGCCCACTCGATTTTATAAAATCTGTTTTACAAAACCGGTTTATGCAAATTTGGAATAGTCCCGTAGTGTAGACGTACCCTTAGGTACTTATATAGCCCCAGCTACTGTATTTTAATGTATTTATCCTCATAACACATCTGTGAGATAGGGAAGTTTTATTCCCACTTTTATAGATGGGGGAACTTTAGGTACAGATCCCCTAGTCTATGTCTACACTGCAATTAAACACCTGGGGCTGGCCTGTGTATGCTGACTCAGGCTTGTGAAACTCAGACACGATGCTGTTTAATTGTGGTGTAGCTGTTCAGGTTCAGGCTGGAGCCTGGGCTTTGGAACCCTCCTCATTCATGGGATCTCAGACCTTGGGCTCCAGCCTGAGTCTGAAAGTCAACACATCAATTTTACAGCCCCACAGCATGAGTCAGGTCACTGGTGCCAGTTGCAGGTGTTTTATTTCTGTGTTGGCATACCCTACATGACTTCCCCAAGGTCATACAGGAACTGAACTCATGAATCTTATGTCCAAAGCTAACACAGTGTCACTCTTCCTCTCTGGGGTCTTTTATCTTCATATAAAGTTAGAAAGATGCAACTAAAATAAAGAGTTTTTTCATGAGTTTCATCTTTTTAAAGCTCCTCTTTACTTTTTAAGGGATTTTTTTAAAGTATTGCAAGTAAACATGCTCATAATGTTCACAAACACACACATCTAGTTGATTCTTCTTCTGCCTGCCATATGGAATCTCTGCAGTGAAAGAATTTTTATTTTTTCTAACTTCCCAATGTATCACAAAATGTTAGATTATACACCAACACCACTGTAACTTGTTAGCCTAACTGCTTAGTGTGACAAATCAGTAGAGGATGGGCAAACTCAGCCTCTGCTCTTGCAATGTATTCCATGTAGGTAAATCCCTGCACCCACACACACACACACCCATTTAAGTCTCACTAGGGGTCTGGATGAGAACGGGGTCCACCCACATGTATACAGTCACAGGATCAGGGCCTAACTAATATCATTCAGACACAGGATGGGGAGTCAACATATCTGAATTCTTTCACTTTTTTTGCAACAGACTTCCTGTGTAACTTTGGGCAAATCACTTAACTATGTGCCTCCAATTTCCCCATATGTAATATAGGAAGAATAATCCTTCCTTGCCTCACAATGTACTGTGAACGTTAACATAGTAGTGTTTGTGTGACACCCGTATACTATGGACGTTAGAATTATAGAAATAACAGATACTTTAATTGCAACAAATTTGTGTGTAGCACTGTATTATGATTTACCTTGATCAAATTGAGTTATACAGCTATACATTTTGTATAAGATTTTCCAAAATTAACTAGTGATTTTGGCTGCCTTAAATTGTGAGTGCTTGATTTAAGATGCTGTAAAGTTCCCTGACTTTTAGAAAATGCTGAGTTACCACCCTCTGAAAATGAGGCCCCTTTTACAGTGTCTCAAGTTGGACACCGCAATCATAAATCACTTTTGAAAATCTTGGCTTTAACATACATAAAATTCCACATTGAAATAAAAATACTGGAGTATTAAATGCACCGACTGGAACTGAGCTTTAGTGCATTTTTCAGTGTGTTTGTTCATGCATATCTCCAATATTCTGACACTGCTATACATATCTTTTTCAACATATGAAAACAATTACAACATTGATCTAATAGCATTTTGTCATGATACAAGCTGGTTAGTTTTTAAGTGTTATTAAAAATGCCTTCTAAACAGAAGTGGCTTGGATTTTTTCAGTCTGCCTGTTCATCTCCCATAAAAGAGAATTTTAGCACAATATCAGTATAACTGGTATACAGTAGTGTAACCAATAAGCATAATAGAGATGGGGAATTAAATGTCTGTAAAGGAGTGAGTTGATTAAATAAAATCTGGTGATCTCTTTGTGAAGTGTCTAAGGGAATCCGATTTAATTTCCCCCCCGTTACACTGATTACAAAGAACTAAATTATGGTGCAATGAAGCTTAACGTTTACTGTAGCTTCATTTTTAAGCACCACACTTTAAACTTAATGATCACACCTGTTCTCTCTGCAGTGAGAAAGCCAAGCTGTCTCTTCCATAGCCATTAGTAAGTTAAGGAAAGCACTGTAGCCCAAGGAAGTAAAATAACTTAAATAGTGATTCAGGCTCTTTATATAACTTGCTTTTAAACCTGGCAGGTCTCTGGCTGTGATCACCAAAGCCATGGAAAAGCCTAATAGCCGGGGGAGGGTGGTTGGGGGCGGGGAGGATGGCATACACATGGCATTAAAAGCTACAATGCTACGTAGTATTTTTAGCCCTCATTGAAATAATTTGTGTAGTTACACAGCAACGAATGCATTCTTTACTGATGGCAAAGTGGTGCACCAGGGAGAAGCTTTGTCTTCTGCAGACCATATTAGAAGAATTAATATTGGACATATTCCCCATATATTGGTCTGAAAAGGTTAGGGTGGCAGACCACATACTACTGGTTTATTTAAGAATCATCTTTCCAATGATAAGAGGAGGTACAAAGCACTAGTAAAGTTTGGGGGAGAAAATACCTGCATATGACCTCATCAACCCATGAAGAGGTAGAAATTATTCATGAAAAATTTAACAAGTTTGATTGCTAAATGTTTCTGAGACAGACTTTTATGCTCTAGTGGCTTGCACACAGATAGAATAAGGGCTCAGATTTTCATAAGCTCCTAATAGATTTAGGCACTCAGCTCCCATTGAAATTCACAAACTCCTTTAGGCTCCTTTGAACATCCCAGCCAAGGAACTTACGACTACTGTTACTTAAGGAAGATTTACCTGACTTTAGTTCAATGGGAAGAGTCCTAGGAAGGACCGGATTCCAGTCCTGGCTCCCTCGGTGTGCATCTGTGAATTGTAACCTAATTGTCTGTTGGCAGCTCATGGATTTGTTACATTTGAGGAGGACATGCAATGTTACAAATAACAACTTCATTTTTCCTGTACTATGAAGGACAGATTCCTTGTTTTTAAGAACTATTTACACGGCAGACAGATTGCCACAAGCA
This sequence comes from Mauremys mutica, assembly GCF_020497125.1. NCBI lineage: Eukaryota > Metazoa > Chordata > Testudines > Geoemydidae > Mauremys > Mauremys mutica. The sequence goes on along the minus strand of NC_059079.1, from coordinate 47,883,572 downwards.
AGAGCAGATGGGATATTAGAAGATTTCATACTAATGTTTTGCTGGGATTCTAGAAAAGGATTCTTAGCCCTCTGAAAAATTGCTTCTGATCAGGAAAAAAGGCATTTCCTACTGTGTTCACGTAGATTTTCTGCCCTCCCTGTAGGAGACACTTAGGAATCCTGTGAGATTAACTGGGAAAAACTAGTATACCTAGGTGATGCAAAGTATAGGGATGAAGTCTGACCCCAGTACATGTTATGATTTTTCCATATGTAAATAGCATCCATGCATACATACAGCCAGAATAACCAAGTGACTGTCTGATATCAAGCAAATAACAAAATAGAAAAGAACCATTCTATCAGGCCAGTTTAGTGCTGGTGAAACTCTATTGAAAACAGCCATTGGTATCATTCTTTCAGTCTGATTGCCTGGACAGTCAGGAACACAAATGTTCCAGCCTCAGTCAGCTTTTGTACAAAAAAAGTTAAACCTCCCTAAAATGTCCTTTGAGGCATGAACATTCCAAGAGTTAAGAGAAGGGGTGGTTATTCTATAATAATAATAATTAGTCTCAGTTATATAGTGGTTTCATCCATATATCTTGAAACATTTCATAAAGTTGGGTATATAGTATTATCCTTATTTTACAAATTGGGAGACTGAGGCACAGAAGTTAAGTGGCAAGTCCATGGCAGAGCTAGAAAAAGGACCTAGGTGTTCAGCATTCCACTCCAGTGCCCTGTCCATTTAATCGTGCTACTTTTCTACTTCCCCAGAAAAAAGCTGTAAGGAAATTCTGAGGCTTGGTGTCCCGTCGCAGACAGATTTAGCCCTGTCTCCCTCCCAGTCACTCAGAGCAGAGCTTTTCTCCTCATTGCTAGCAGCCAAAGTGATTCAATCTATTCTCTCTCCCTCAGGCTCTAGTTAGCTTCCTATCCCTGGCAGACAAGTTCAGTTCAGGACTTGCTCTGATCTCATTCCCTCAGCCATTTTTTTTTAAAACAGGCTGCTTGTGTGTGTATGTGGGCACATGGATGTCTTGTGACTTTTATTTAGGCACAGAGGATTTTTATTTTAGTCTTGGTGTTTTTCTCTCACTGTGGCCATGGAAGAAGGAGGAGATCAAAGACCCCGTGGTAGATCCTCAGCTGCTGTAAACTGTATTAGCTACATTTGGTTTTAATGGAATTATGATAATTTACACCAGCTGAGCAGCTGGTTCCATACATCTTTTGAGTGGGGAGGGAGAGAGAGAGAGCTGGGAATTATAGAAGTTGGGCAGTTCTTATCTAGAAAACTGATAGTTTCTTAATGACAACACTTTTTGCCACAATGAATGTTCAATAAGGCCATTGTGTGCAATGTCACTGAATTCCCAAGCCAATTTTATATTGCATTAAAATGTTCCAGAGAATTGTTAATTGGAAATCTTGATTTTATAAAATCATTTGGTTTTAAGCTTAGTAGGAAAAAATACTTTTGTACTACTAGGTGCTCTGCTATTGGTAAAAGCCTCCTTTTGTTTTACTTCTCTCTGTAAATGGGTCGGACTCACCCCTGCGGCACCTCCTGCTGGTGCTTCTGGGAATTAGCTCTATTCCAGTGCTGGAGCGCCCTCTGCAGGCCGGTGATCCGCCTGTCTTCAGGCCCCCGTGTCCCGCCTTGGACCCGGTGCCCTTTTACATGGGGTGCTGCCCCCTGGCAGTAACCCCTTTCTCTCTGGGTTTCCCCGCCCCAGGGAACCCCCACCCTCTATCCCCACCTTGCCTCAGTATTGGCTACTGCCAGTCATTGTCTAGCCCCACACTCTGGGGCAGACAGCAGCATCAGCCTACTCATCACAGGCAAAGGGGTTTGAACCTGCTGCTTTGGCCTACCCCTGGGCTGCCCTCTGCAACCCCCAGTACCAGTTGGCCCACTGCTAGGCCACAGCCTGGGGCTTTCCAGGCTGGAGCTCCCCAGCTCCTCAGCCATTCCCCAGCCCTGCTCCACTCAGGTATCCAATCTCAACTCCCTGCAGCCAGGCCCTTCTCCCTCTGAATGCAGAGAGAGACTGTCTGAGCTTCTGGCTTCCCTGGCCATTTATAGGGGCCAGCTGTCGCTCAGTTTGGGGTGTGGCCTCACCTGCAGCCACTTCCTCAATCAGCCCAGCCTTGAGAGCAGCCCTCACAGCAGGAGCAGAGGTTTCACCCTGCTACACTCTCCTAATGTGCTGGAGGCAGCTTCTTTGCTGAACTGACCTATAGAAGCTCTTAGGTGGAAATGTTCAATTCAAACTGTCCTCTAAGTAGCAGCACAGACTCTTAGCTGAGATCTCATTATTCACATTAATTTGAGGTGTCGAGAGAAGGATTAATTGAGTCACTTATCATAAGATGCCCAACTCCTCCAAAACTTTGCCGAGGGGATAGAAAATTTGGTTAATTTTCTGTATTTATTTTATTTGTATGGCCTTCTGCCCTTATGAGTTCCTACCTAGACCAGAAGTAGAAGTGCAAAATTATTGCAGGAATGGCTGTTGTGAGATTTCTGACCCAAACAGACCCAGAAAGTCCTGGAACTATAATGAGGCATTGTTGTGATATATACCAGCAGTAATATACACTCAATAATTTGAGATAGTTCTGAGAGTGTTTGAACATTTGGTTGCTTATCTTAACTGAACATCTGAACCTCTTGAGTTCTACCATCACTGTAAGTTTTCTGAATGGCTTGAGGTGAATTAGCAGCTTTCCAGGTGGACTTCAAACATCTTACTGAAATCTCTAGTTTTGGCCAACAAAAGTCTCCAAAATTTACTTTAGCACCCATCATGGTCCCCTTTCATATGAATTCTGTGTAGCTTCATCATGAACCAGACCAATTTAATTCAGTTATAGACTGCAAAGTGGGATCTAGTCTGGATGCTTCCCTTTTATTACCAAGCTGACATATGTAATTTTCACATTGCATGACAACTAATCGCTACAATTTTTCAATTTGTATGACCCATTCAGTTTTACAGAATGTTTTCCATTGTGGCAACTGGCTACTGTACAGTGAAGTTAATTTCAATTATTAAAACCATTCTATTATTCTACCCACGAGGGCAATGACAAATGGTTTCAGTATATACAACACACTGTTGATTTCATTTAACAGCTGTTCATTATAGCAAAAATGTTGGTTGTTCCTCGATACTTAAACTATTTGTCAACCAGAAAGATGCAGTTCATGTAGTCTTCAATGTAAAATGTAGGATTTAAAATAGTTTCTCAGCCATTGTATGCATCTACTTCAGTTCAATATGTTCATTTAGTTACAAACAATAGTCATGTTGCCTGTAATCTAACTTAATTTTTCCTATGGCTTGACTATACACTCTCTGAGCTACTATTGCATAGTGTGAGACTACCAGGATAACTTGGTGCCTGTTATTTCTTTCGATATGTTTGGAAAGGTTTAGCCTATCCATCCACCAAGTTCCATCTGTACTTCAGGCTATAGTCAATCACAGAGCTGCTTTTTTTAGCACACACTGATGTACATTCAGCTTGACTTTGTCAGTGGACTAAACTAGAAAGCTATTTTATCATTAAGGGGTCTATCCATTAAAAGGTATCTGCAACCTTTTGTCTTTTTTTAGGTCATGAACACTTTGGAAGACTGTGGATATTTTTTCTGTCTATTCAGAAGGAAAGTCAGTCTGCAGCATAAGACCAAACACAAATTTTAATAAACTCAGGTACTTGACCATTGCAGAGCAGCTCATGGAAGGCTAGGCTGTGTAAATGAGCTCTTTGCTTTTCAGTCCCTTATTCTGGGGCTGGAACTGATCTTTCTCTTTATGATTACTTCAGCCCCAAATATAGAAAGATTTTACCCTATTGCTAGAAGAGAAGCTCAGTTGCCACTTGTTTTAGGGGGTGGGAATTGGAGAAAAAGTGCATCTCTGGCCTGATTGGGACAGCCTTTTTTCTTGGGTCACAAACACAGCTATCAGCCAGTGAGACCTCGCCTTCAGGATGCATGTTTCCTTTAATAGATCATTCAATTGACTGTCAGTTAATTAGAGAATAACCCATTTCTAAATAAAGCTGTTCAGGAACTGAAATTTTCATTTTCAGGGAAATTCTGCAGTTCTAGTATTTTTCATTCCAAAGAGGAACAAAACCAAAAATCTTCTGCAAAATAAAATCACTTTTTTCTTTGTTTTTTTTTGGTTTTGGATCGTTCAAACTAAGAAGTCATTTTAAAACAACCAATTGACGTTTCATTCCAAAAATGTCAAGGCAAGATATTTTGGCTCTTTTGAAATGCTTCACTTCAAATTTTTGTAAACAAAAAAAATCATTGAAATTGACACTTCCCCAAGGAGCCTTTCACTTTTGATCATTCATCATTTTCCAATGGAAAAACATTCAGTTAGGAATAATGCTAGTCAATTTTTTTCCCCAACATTGGGTTACTGGGTGACATGTGGACTATGCTCAGCTTACCCATTGACATAATTCACTTCCATAGCCATTGTGCATGTTTGTGACTGAGCTACTACTAATGGGAAAGTACCTCCTCAGAACTGGGAGCACCACCTTTCATAACCTAGCTAAGGGGCCTGAGACTCCTCCATTTGCCCAGCATCCATAGAGATGGACTACACCTAAACTGAAAGATAGTTAGGTTTCTAACTTGTAATTATAAAATCTTAAGTGTCCATTTTGCAGCTGACTTCAACACAGCCTTTACATTTTCATGAGCATCTATTTGCTTATGTCACAGGTTGTGTGCCCAGACTTGCAGAAGTGCAGACATAGTTAAAGTGCAATTGATATGAATACCTCTGTGAATCACAAGGTGAGCAGACCACCTCTGCCAAAGCCACATAAGGTGCCTCTACATTGCACGTCACTGGCAGTGTCTCTGGAGTGTGTGTAGCTATATGTCATAGTGAAAAACAGTCTGTGTCCACACTGGTGTGTAGTTTCACGCAGTGATGAAAGTTTCCTGCAGGCGCAGCTCCTGGCTGCTGGATCTTTCCTTGCTGCAGAGAGTTGCTGGAGCCTTTCCCACTGCAGGGAAAGGCTCTGGCAGCGGGAGAGCCACTGGAACCATTCCCTACTGCCAAAGTCTTTCTCCGCGGCAGGAAAAGACTCCAGCAGCAGGACCTTACACTGCTTGGGCATCTAGAGAGCTATGTAGAGTACATATCCTAAAGGTTAAGGCATGTCTTTACTTCTCTAAGTGGTGCCTCATGGTCTACATTGCAATTTATATCCATGTTAGGGGGACATGCAGCATATGTACTTTACACACTGAAGTAAGGAGTGCACAGTGTAGACACACCCAGAGACAAGATAGCATAGCTAAGACGGCCTAAAAATGATGTCAATGGGTACGCTGAGCATAGTCCACATGTCACCCAGTAACTCAAAGTTAGGAATAAACCTATGGTAGGTACACCTTGACTGAATTCGAGGGTGCTTTTGAAGTGTATTGACAAAAGCTTAGCTGAGGTGCTGACCTCAAGAAGAACAAACAGGTGTTCTTGACAGTCTAGTAAATGCTTGGTTTGCTCAAGCACAGAGAAACAGAACTGCACATATTTTTCAATATGTTTATCAGTTAAATTTAGTTCTTCCTTATAATCTTTTATTTTGAAGCCAGAGCTGAGAAGCAGACTGCTTATGACATGGCCAGTCATTACCTCATATTCTAGCCTTATTTTTAAAAAATGCTTGCTTATTTTTTTCCATTAAAGAAGTGAATGAAAGTAATCAACACTGAGTTTCAAAGACAATCATTTCTGTGTCTGCTCAGTCTGTTCAAGCACCACTTCTTCCCTAATGCTTTGTTTATAATAAAAATAGCTCTGATGGAAATTGGATTCTGACAATAGCAGTGTGTTCTGACTGCCAGGGTGGAATAACACTGCCCCTCTGTAGCTGAGGAAGATATCACTGTGCAGAGGAAGGCAGGGTTTCTGGAGCTTAGATTTACTGACCTAGATCTCTAGATTTACTGACCTCCATATGACTCAAGATTCTAGCTCTGTGGGCATTCCGTCCACATAAATGGCCTTGTGGGAGAGCATTGGGGATGTGGCTTGCCCATCCACTGCTAGGACTTTCAGGACTGTACAAACTCTTTGACTGCTATATCATTACTTTTCTTCACATAACATATTAATTTGAAAACCACTTCAAAAAGTAGCATTTAGCTGTAACTTTTTAAACGTAATTTAAAATTATAAAACATCTGATCCGGTGCTCTCGGGGCTCTAAACAGTCATGTGACTTGCAGATGCTGCCACTTCAGCTGGTTAAATACAGCTGGTTGGATATTATATCATTCAATAAATAATTGTATCTAGTATTTGAACAGCTCTATTGTGGAGCTATTTTCAACACACAACTTTGCTGCTGCTGCTGCTGTTTTTTTTCCCTTCAATGCCCCCACTCCCCTGTTCTGAGCCCTTGATCAACTGTTGTGCCCTGCCCTCCCCCTATGTTTTGGGTAAGCAGCCCAATTCCCAAAGCACAGCCTCAGACTCAGCACAAGACTCCAGCACTAAAGTGAGTTTGCTGCTTCCAGGCCCTTTGATATTGATAGGCTTGATGGCAGCAGTTGACAATGGTGCCACACTGGAGCTAAACCAATACTTAGGGGATACAAGCCTGTGGCAGGAGGAGTGGAGATGTATTAGCTCTGGATTCTCTACCCAAGACTGAGGTAACATGTCGGCACAAGCAGTCTCATTCTCAACATTTTAGAGATGAGACTGGGAAAAGAAGACCAAGAAAAGGAAGTAGGGTTAGAGGAGAACAGCAGGATGATGGCTAAGAGTGGCCATTCCATTGGGACATAGCACAGATCTCCACGTACAGTCTAGAAAGGGAAACGCTTGAGATTTTCATCTTGGCAGCTCCCACACTCCTACTTCCACATTTCTTTGTCACAGGAATAAATCAATTATTTTTTTTTTCATTCAGGAAAAGAATATATTCCCCTGTTGTGACGAGACAATGAATGGTTTCAAGAATTCAATCACTACTGTTTTAACAGCCTGCCTAAACAGGATCTGCCACCTTCTTCTTCAGTGTAGCATTCAGCTGCTGCATTGTAAAATATGTTGGCAGCATTCATGATATGAGGGTGAGTTCTGTGATTTGGGGGCATTTTTGAAGACTAGTCCCAATCATGAAAACAGTTACACGGCTATTCAGAAATGTGAGTGAGCTGCCTGCAGTTTATCTGCTGGTCACCAAAGGCTGCTATTCATTTACTGTGTATCACCTGCTGCTGCAGTTTCTGTGCACTGCCATTCATTGCCTGTAGAGTGGTACTGAGAGGTTGTAGCCAAGGAAAGTGGACAAATTGAGCAATGCCAATTCCACTTCCAAGCCAGGCACAAATAGTAGCCTTACTGTTTCCCCTCTTTATAGTGCAATTAGGGGGCAGACCTGCCCAGCATTTAGAAAGGTGGTGAACCATTTGTGTGTTTGCAGTGTTATAGCTGTGTTGGTCCCAGGATATTAGAGAGACAAGGTGTGTGAGGTAATATCTTTTATTGGATCAACTTCTGTTGGTGAGAAAGACAAGCTTTGAAGCTACACAGAGTTCTTCTTCAGGTTGTTTGTGTGTATGCACTTTGTGTTAGTTTCAAGTTGAATTTTCGGTAAATGTGCACACATGCAAATGGAGGTCAAGGGTCTTTTCTGCTATGAATTTAAAAAAAAAATAGAAGTCCAATTCATATCTCCATGTGGATGATTAGCAAGAGGGATAGGAGAATATCTATCCTTCCCATATGTAGTTGAGTTAGCTGGCTATAATCAAAGTTTATTTTATTAACTAAACTATGTTCTATTGAAACTTCATGGATAACAAGTGCATTATGCTGACATCATGGGGCCATTAGCTACATTTTCAATGTGATATGATGTACAAACCCAATGCTGGTCAGCAGAGGGTTAATGAGCTGCTCTGGGCTCAGTCAATGCCATCCTACTACACTTGCAATAGGTGTCAGGCTTGGTGGGAGGGATTAAAAGGACAGAGATCAGATTCATTGGGAGATGGCTGGGAGTGAGAGTAGATCTCCAGAGCTTACTCTGTGAGAGAATGCCTGACTGGAGTGTGCCAGTGCCTCCCTGTGAGAAGGTAGGCCTGACACAGGACTTTTTGTTTTGTATTTGCTACAGTAGCCTAATTGATGGATTGATTATTGATTAATCTCTTAGACTACAGTTGTCGATAAGCATTCAGTCTCCTGAATGCCTACAGCATAAGGAAGATAATTACTAGTATCATTAGAATGAGAGACCCAAGGAGTACAAGAGAAGCAATTGCAATTTATCACAAGTCCCTGTATTAACAAATCCACTCAGCAGATAAACAACCTCAAAAACACTGAAATACAACAGCAGAGAGAGAGTACAAAGTGTTCAGCCCTCACATCTCTCACTGGGGAACCCCAGAGTATCAGTTATTATCTTCCTCCTCATGATCCTTATTTTTATCATCATCTATGTATGTCATCCTGGTATCTCCCAAGGCATATAGGCTGGGATACATCCTTTATAATGTGTTACTCCGATGCCCACTAAGTTCATACATATTTATGAAATTCCTTATCTATACTTCCACACCTCACTAAATTTGAGGTGCCCCATTTTTCAGAGGCTAACTTATTAGTTCCTCTTATACTCATTAACATTTACATCCCAAAGTAACAATTTGTGGTTAGCATTTTGGTGACACCCCATGTCTTCAAAAATCCTCCAAACATTTTAACTGGCTTTAACTGATCTGTTGTAATATTTCCTAAACATCAGCAATTAATATATCTATTACTGTAACTGTTTGATTTTTGTGACATGGGGTCACTTATCCAGTTAGCTACTTATATCATCATATCTTTAGGCCTGAGTTCTTGTTGGCTTGTCTGTGTGCCTTGTGATTAGGGTTGCCAATTTTAGTTGGATGTATTCTTGAAGGTTTCATCACATGACATAATCTTTAATTCCTGGAAACTCCAGGACAATACAAGAGCGTTGACAACTCTACTTGTGAGAGAACATAAATCAAAGTAGCTCTCTGTCTTGAGTATATGTGAAGTATCTTATTAATGGCTACACTACTAGTCACTTGCCTGTTCTTGCTGAGTAAGATTGCTACAAGTGGTGTTTTATCTGAGGAGGGTGATGGCCAAATAAAGCTCTTTTGCACTGGGGATGCAGGAGTGGTTTGTGACAAGCCCAGGAATGACCTAGTCACAATTACCTTACTGTTTTGTGAAGTCCTCTGACGAACGGGCCTTTGCATAGACTCTAACAGCATTGGGAAATGTATAATAATGCCAAATAGCTTCTGCTTAGTAGAGGACAATTAATTATAGTGTTAACCAAAGACAGTACTCATACCAGCTGAGGTAAAAGAGGTGTTCTGTGTGTTTTGCTCTGTCCATGCTCTCCCCATCTTCCATAGATTACTAAATAGCTCATATGTCCTGGGCCTGATCCAACGCCCACTGAAGCCAATGAGTCTTTCCATTGATTTTAATGAGCTCTGGATCAGGTCCTCACTGGGCATTAAAATCAGGGGACTAAACACTGATTACTGGTACCCATATCAATTTTTGGAAAGGAAAGGTGGGATTTTCAGGTACCTGAGGGATTTAAACAGCTCCCATGCACCTAATCCCTTAGGCTCCTTTGAAAATCCCAGCTGAAATGAATAACTTGATTAATTACCTCATTATGGTTCTGTCCACCAAACTCCCAGTTCATGGGGGGCAGATCTATAGTATAACTAAAAAAAGCCTGGGCTCTTTTTCATTTCTGTTTTCCGTTTTCCGAGACCATGTCACATCCAAATAATTAGCTCAGCTGTGTAAGTGAACAACACCTTGAATGAACACACAGTCATAAAAAGGGCTTCAGTTCTGGTGCCTTCTCATTATCTGGAGTCATCCTTTTTCCAAGGTAAAATATTGCATTTTAAGCCCTAAGTTCCTTTCCGTGCCCTCGGAGTATATGATTGTTAGGGAGCCTCTGACAAATGAATATGTGAACCGTAGTAGGTAAAGATGGCAGATATAAAATTCAGGTTACAAAAACTTGTCATTGTAGAAATGCTTCCTTTTTATTGAAAAGTCAGCTGAGATTCCCTCCAGCATAAGTGACAGTTTTGGTCTATCTGTGCTTGTTGCGAGATTAGTTTCTATTTTGCCCAATGGACAGACACCTCATTGAGTGTGTTCCAACAACTGGTCCAATAAGCAATATAACAGATTGCAAGAGAAGGAAAGATCCAGTTTTTCTCTTGAATTCCTTACTGTAAGTTGAAAAAGAATTCCGCTGGGAGAAGTCAGTCAAGTCATTTGACACAAATTAAAGTCAAAGGAAAGCAAAGACTTGGATACTACTTATTTTAGCTAGAAAAAATGGTTTTCAGCTGGTTGAAAATAGCACAGATGGGTACTGCTTTCATTTTTTGAGATTTTGGTTCAAATTCACTTAACTTAAAAGAGAATATATTAATAAAGTGCCATAGAAATGCTCTAGAAATGAAAGTTCTTTACAAAGCAGTTATAACATCTTATCCATGTTCTCTGACCATGACTTTAAAAGGAAATGGTTTATTCAAAAACTGTCTTCTGCAGAAACTGATAACATGGGGGTGTCAACTGTGATGGTAATTTTTGTGATGTGAGACTCGAACTGGACAGATATTAAAAATTCATTTCACATACGTCAATGAAATGCATCGGATGGCAATGATTCCATTACTGCTAACTTGGACTGGATTAAATTCTATTGCCTAGGGATTTAAACTTTTTATTTTTGTTGGTTTTTGCTCCAATTTAGATTGAAGCCAAATTTAAAAATTCCCAAATCTTTTGAAAAACAGAACTTCTGTCTTCAGCACAGTGCCTGTATCTGTGATAGAGCACATCACTGATAGACTACAGTAGATTACATGGAAGGAAGGAAACTGCATCTGCCATGTGTGTCATAGTAGCTTGGTGTTGTGGGGGCCTGAACAAATTATGGGGTAGATGCAATATGATTGTATGTGACTAGAGTTAAAAACAAACACACAATCACTAAAAATGGTAGTATTTGTTGTAAGGTACATACAGCACCAGTAATGCATCAGGCGGGAACATAAGCCCAATTGGAGCTCTTGATAAAAAACTTGTAGAAATAAGACTCAAAACAATGGCAACTAGCCTAATTGTTTAGTGTAATAGTAGCTAAATATTTGTGTTCATCTTAATGTTGTATTTACCTCTCTGATAATGCCTGTAAAATGCTATAATAGCTTTTTGTTTATTTTTAGGTATTTTATTTTAAGGGTTAAGGTCAAAGAAAGAGAAGTAAAGAGTGAAACCACTAAAAGGAGGAACTTAGATCCTTTAACTCCAGGGAGACAATGAAAGAGTCTATGGAAGATCAGACACTCTGAAGTGAGGGAGCTGCAAGATTTTCTCTCAAACTGCAGACAGCTAAGGTTGCAGTATAGTGAGATAGCTCAGTATGAGCAGTGAAAAGTACGAGCATCAGGGTTGCTGTTCTAGCACATAAGAGTGCATCACTGATGCCCCAAGAAGAACAAAAAAGGATGTTTCTGGCTCTTTCGGGTAACACACTTGACCAGACCTTAAAAGGAAGCAAGGTGAGACAACATGTCTGACCATTTGTTGTGGTTTTCTCTGGCAACAAAAAGGGCTTTCAAACAGAGAATAGAGAGGCTTTGCTGACACACCTGCACCAAAGGAATCTGCTAGCATGAAGCTTTAATTCAGCTAGGCCCTAGAGAAGAATTACACTAGAGACTAATATTGAAGTTGCAGTAGCCTTCTCTTGTCTGTCCCAACCTTACTGAAGTCAATTGAAAGACTCACATTGATTTCAGTGGGCTTTGCATCCGGCCCTGATCCTATCTGTGCAACTTGCCTGGAAAAATAAATTTGTTTATAGAAACACTGCAGTAGTTAGTTACAAAACAGTTTCCATTATAACTTCCATTTTCACACAATTACAGTATTTTTCTTTGGTCTAGTTGGTGGGTCAGCCTTGCTTCTGGTCCAGTCAAACACAGGGTCTCATTTTCTTTTTTTCAGGCCATATGAGCATGTGGGAGTTATACTGTAAACTTTTACAGCATTAGTATTTGCTATTAGCAATAGAAGTTGCAGGTGATTGGAACCTTGAAATTCTGGACACTTTTGGTGCCCCAAAATATTTGTCCAATGGGACTTTACAAAGTAACAAAAGGAGTCCGTGTCAGAGCCAGGGCCAGCTCCAGGAAGCAGGTGCTTGGGGCAGCCAATGGAAATGGGCGGCAAGTCCGGGTCTTTGGTGGCAGGTCCCTCAGTCCCTCTCAGAGGGATGAACCAGCCGCCCAATTGCCACTGAAGAATGAAGCAGCGAAGTGCTGCCGATCGCAGCTTTTTTTTTTTTCCACCACTTGGGGCAGCAAAAAAGATGGAGCTGGCCCTAGTCAGAGCTGGAATTAGCCCCTTCTTCTCAGTCCCTTATTTAGTCCACTAAATTTTGCTGCTGCTCATACCACTAAGCTATCCTCCTGTGGATAGAACTCATTCTGGCTGCTCAGCACAGGTGCTGGCTGTGCTGAAGACAGCTGGCTGGTACGAAGTTTGCAGAGGTGCTAGAGTCATCTAGAATATTCTACCCCCACACAGCCAAGAACAAACCAGAGACCCTCCCAAAAATCAAAGGGATTATGGCAATAGGTAGTTCCTGATCCCACACCCTAGTCTAAGCTCTTTTTGAGGAGATTGTAAATAATCTGTGGTCTTTTCCTAAATATCACAGGACAGGCTTTCAACCCTGTTAGGATGTCCCTCTAAGACCTTTCCCACTTGACTTATCCAGAACACCTTTTACAGTTCTGGGAGAACACTTCATCCAGTTCTCTGGGATATATATAAAATAAAAAAAACCCAGTTCAACTCCAGATTTCATCACTCAAGTATCCTTTATTTCACATACAGCAAAGGGTACACTGAGTTCATCAGACTCAAGCGGAGAGGGTGGGTATAGCACATAACACATATCCAAAGTTACACAGAAAACCTCTTCCTTTATATTCACTTGCACATTACATTGCATCACACATTTTGGGAGTGGCTTAGTTACTCTGCAGGAAAAAAACCCTTGAGCAGCATGTTCTGTCCATGCATTGTCCATACTAGTCTTTACCTCATCTCTACATTCCTAACTTATCTTGCCCATTGTAAGGAAATGGTTCCCTGGGCTTTCTCCCTCTTATCTTAGCTGGCTCAGACATTCTGTCTTTTTAGCCTACTGACCTATTACTTATCTTATTTAGCACAAATGTTCTGTTTTCAGCCTGATGAACTGTTTACTCCCAGTTCTAGCCTCCAAAAAATAAGGCCTCCCTTTATGTGTTAGTTACACATGTCAGGCCAGGCCTTAAGTACAAACCCTACCAATCAGTTCAGTTGAGGAGGTTGAAAACCTTTTGGCAAAACTGCTTTTCATTGGGAAACAGTGTCTCCATCCCTACTCTATAAACTATGCAGAGTAATATATTCTGTATTGCAGATTTACCACGAAGGTTACTTATGGTGCACACAGCCCTTTGATTATATTGTCTAGCTAGGTAGCAGCAAACTACTTTTTGCAGTCAGCTACACTGTTGGGTAGAGGGGATAAATAGGGCAGAACTAATCTTCCCTTAAAACAGAAGCTGTTTAGCCTGTACTACCATATACTCCTCCCACTGCTCTGAAATATTGTCAGACTCTCAAACCTGCATCACTTTAACTGTAGATAGAATTGTTCTGTCTAGAATGATACAGGCATAGGAGGCTCAGTGCCTCAGTACTGAACACCTGCTGCAAGATCACTCAGTGGAAGAGGAAGAGTGGGTACTCAGTGACATTTAAAAGTACCATATGATTTCTCATATTTGGACCTCCATGTTAGCTCTATTACCTCCCACTCTCAATCTTTCTGCTTCTAATATCCCTTTTCCGTAACTTTAACAGTGAACTGAAAAGGGAAACAAATACAGCAAGGAAAGCTTCAGTCTCCTGTGCCTGGTATAAACTGGAGGTGAGGCCATGTCTACACTACAAACTTGATAGATCCAAGTTACATTGGGCATAAAGACACTTCAGATAATATATTGCTCATGTGCGTGCATACTTGGCTGCATGTACTCACCAGGAGTGCTTGTGTGGATGCAAGTGCAGGACACCGGGGTAAATATCCTAGTGTACCATGCTGTAGCGAAGCAAAGACTTATGGCACAGTGCCTCCTGGTGGTTGCCCTGGAAATTAGCTCTGTACCAGCTCAGAGTGCCCTCTGCTGGCTAGCAGCTCACTTGCCTCAGGCCCCCATGTCCCTCCTGTACCTCGGTGCCCTTTACCTTGGGGTTCTGCCCCAGAAGTACCCCCTCACTCTGGGTCTCCCCTCCCAGGGGAACCCCCAACCCTTTAAACCCACCTTGCCTCAGTGGCTACTGCCAGTCATCATCTTGCCCCCTGTCATAAACAGATAGTTAAGGGTTAAGGTCTGTTTTACCTGTAAAGGGTTAACATGTAGTACCTGGTGACCACCTGACCAGAGGACCAATCAGAGATAAGATTTTTTCAAATCTCTGTGGAGGGAAGCCTTTGTCTGTGTGAGAACTGTTTTTGGATCTAACAGAGGACAGTCATGTCTCCAAGTTCTCCTGGAGTAGTTTCTACTAATTAATAGTGAGTATTAATTAGAAAGGCGAATTAGTCTTATGATTTGATTTCTACATTTGCAATTGTGTGTTTGCTAAAGGGAATGCTTTATTCCTGTTTGCTGATTTTGCTTTGACTGAGAAAGGGGGGAGGGGGAATTCTCTCCAGAGATTGATAAGGTTATACCCTATGAGTGTCCAGCTTGGGCTCATAGAGATTCTGTACTTTCTTTTTGTTCTCTTAATAAATTCTTTTCTATTAAGGACTTGTTGGTCTTTCCTTGGGTGGATTCTCAGGGAAAGGGGAGGGGGAGGTATCCCTCTGTAGTTGGATCCCGGTATCTCTCCTAGGAAAAAGGAGGGGGGGGGAGGAAGCAGGGGGAATGGTTTGTTTCTCCTGGGTGTGAGAACTCCATGGATTTGGGGCTCTTGGAATCCCCTAGGATTTTGGGGAAGGACTGTGTCTCAATCCACATTTCTTGATTGAGTGGTGGCAGCGAGAAGGAACCCCACCCTAAGGGTTAGGGTGGTGGCAGAATACCTGCGGGTCCCCATCTTTGAACCCACAAGCTCAAAGTGGGGGTGAGATCCCATAGGACATGGTGGCAGAATACATGTGGGTCCCCATCTTTGAACCCACAAGCTCAAAGTGGGGGTGAGATCCCATGACACCCCCACTCACTGGGGCAGACTGCAGTCTATCCTGGCCACTCATCACTGGCAAGGGGGTAGGACCTACTGCCTTTGCCTATCCCCGGGCTACCCCTCTGCAGCCCCAGTACCTTTTGTAGGCCTTCGCCAAGGCCTGCAGCCTGGGGGTTTACCAGGCTGGAGCTCCCCAGGTCCTTTGCCCTTCCCCAGAACTGCTCCACCTTAGGTACCTTGCTCCCAGGCAGCTAGCCCTTCCACTCCAAGGCTAGCATGAGAGTTCCCCAGCTCCTGACCCACAGCCCTCTTATCAGGGCCAGCTGGGCCCTGATTGAACTGGCCACACCTGTGGTCAGCTATTCACTCAGCTGCTTTCACTCCTTTTCCAAGCCACAGCCCTCTCCAGGGCTGCTTTTAACCCTTGTTTAGTGGACTGGGGCAGCTGCCCCACTACACATGCACAATGCCTTTTGGGGGGATTTTTACAATGAGTAGCGGGCATGCAGATGAGTCCCACAGAAGGGGCTGGGAATAACAAGTCAAATTCCCATCATACAACTTTCTCCATCCCTTAATGCTATCTCTGTCTCATAATTTTTGTGCCTTTTTTTCTAATCCCACAAATCTGTGCAGCACTTGTCACTGGCTTCCATCTCTGACAGAAGCATGGAGCCTACACAGCACAGCATTGTTATAATGAATATTGCAAACACAGGATGAACCATCCTCTGGTATTTGCAGAGTCACAGGAAGTACCACAACAGTGTGGGACATAGCTATTTCTTTGAGGATGGATTGGTAATGGACATAGTGAAAAACAATTCAAGGTTGTTGGTGGCTTTCATTGAGCAGCTGCAATGGTACAGTGATACTTCTGAGCCTGAGATATGAGCACTGAGTGGTGGGATTGTGTTATAATGCAAGTCTGTGATGATGAGCAGGGGCTGCAGAACTTTCGCATGTGAAAGGGCATGTTACTGGATCTGTGTACCAAGCTTGAGCCAGTCCTCAAGCCCCTGGGCACCAGAATGAGAGCTACATTGACAGTTGAGAAATGAGTGGTGATTGCAGTGTGAAAGCTTGCAATGCCACATTGCTACCAGTCAGTGGAAAATCATTTTGGAGCTGGAAAATCCACAATGGGAAGCCACTGTCAGGGCCATTAATCATATCATGCAATAGAGGACAGTGACTCTAGGCAATGTGCAGGACATCATGGATGGTTTTGCATCTATGGCATTCCTGATCTGAGGTGATGAGAGAGATGGCATGCATATCCCTATTTTGGCCCCAGCCCACCCTACCACAGAGTATATCAACAGAAAGGGCTACTTTTCTATGGTTATGCAAATGGTGGATAACCAGGGATGCTTCAATGATATCGATGTGGGATGCTCAGGGAAGATTTGGGATGCTCACATCTTTAAGAACAGACTACTCAGGAAGCTGAAAGCAGGGACATTTTTTCCTAATTGGCAGATTACTACTGGTGTTTCAATATTGCCAGTGATAATCTTGGGGAATCTAGCCTACTCCTTCTCCTCTGGCCCATGAAGCTATACATTGGCCACCTTGACAGCTGCAAGGAAAGATTCAGCTACTGGCTCTGCAGGTGCAGAATGACAGTAGAATGTAGTGTTGGCAGATTGAAGGGATTCTGGTGATATTTACTCACTAATGGTTATAGCTGCCTGTTGAGTCCTGCAAAATATCTGTGAAGCAAAAGGGGAAAAGTTGCTGCTGAGGTTGAGGGAGTGGCTGTCTGCTGACTTTGAACAGCCAGTCACAAGGGCCAATAGAAGAGCACAGTGCAGAGCTATGTGCTGACGGATGCCCTGAGAGAGCACTTCAACAGTAAGCCACAATAATGGGATATGGTGGATTGTGCTTTATCTGGCCATGAACTTTTGGAGGTGGTAATGAAACTGTGTAGTGCTTGGTGTCCATTTATTACTATCTCACTGTCTTTTAATAAACCTATTTATTATGTGGTTCTTAATGTAATAATTGTAAATGTACAGTGTTTTTCACTGAACCCATGAGTTCTGTGATCCCATTCTATTACAGGTAATCTATACTTTGAGTAGCACCAGACATTCTGCATGATATGTTATGAAGTGATAAAGATGAATGCATGCATTTCCAAAGAATAAAAATGCATTGCATAGCAAAAACAGTGGAAAACTTTAATGTTTTTCACTAAACACCAATCCAGTGCAAACATACAAAATAAATAAATGGAACAGAACTTTAAAATTAGAAAGGTAGAAAACATTTGTAACTATCTCAGCCGGACATAAGAACTGCCATACTGGGTCTGCATCTAGTGCATCTAGTGCATCTAGCCCAGTATCTTATGTCCAATAATCACCAGTACTAGAGCTTCAGGGGAGTGCACAGTCAGGGCAGTTGGAGTGATCCACTCCATCATAGAATATCAGGGTTGGAAGGGACCTCAGTAGGTTATCAGTCCAACCCTCTGCTCAAAGCAGGACCAATCCCCAATTAAATCATCCCAGCCAGGGCTTTGTCAAGCCTGACTTTAAAAACCTCTAAGGAAGGAGATTCCACCACCTCCCTAAGTAACCCATTCCAGTGATCCACCACCCTCCTAGTGAAAAAGTTTTTCCTAATATCCAACCTAAACCTCCCCCACTGCAACTTGGGGGAGCTTTAGGTTGGATACTAAACTCCGTCTTCTGTCATCTGGTGCCACTGAGAACAGTATAGATTCATCCTCTTTGGAACCCCCTTTCAGGTAGTTGAAAGCAGCTATCAAATCCCCCCTCATTCTTCTCTTCTGCAGACTAAATAATACCAGTTCCCTCAGCCTCTCCTCATAAGTCATGTGCTCCAGCCCCCTAATCATTGTTGTTGCCCTCCGCAACAAGATGACAGAAGATGGAGTAAAGATCTCAAGTTGCAGTGGGGGAGGTTTAGGTTGGATATTAGGAAAAACTTTTTCACTAGGAAGGGGGTGAAGCACTGAAATGGGTTACTTAGGGAGGTGGTGGAATCTCCTTCCTTAGAGGTTTTTAAAGTCAGGCTTGACAAAGCCCTGGCTAGGATGATTTAATTGGGGATTGGTCCTACTTTGAGCAGAGGGTTGGACTGATAACCTACTGAGGTCCCTTCCAAACCTGATATTCTATGATGTAGTGGATCACTCCAACTGCCCTCCACTGGATTCTTTCCAAATTTTCCACATCTTTCTTTTAGGCCTGGTCTACACTAGGACTTTAATTCGAATTTAGCAGCGTTAATTCGAACTAACCGCTCAACCGTCCACACCAGGAAGCCATTTAATTCGAACTAGAGGGCTCTTTAGTTCGAATTCGGTACTCCACCCCGACAGGTGGAATAACGCTAAATTCGACATGGCTAGCTCGAATTAGGTTAGGTGTGGATGCAAATCGAACTTAGTAGCTCCGGGAGCTATCCCACAGTGCACCACTCTGTTGACGCTCTGGACAGCAGTCGGAGCTTGGATTCTCTGACCAGCCACACAGGAAATGACCCGGGAAAATTTGAATTCATTTTCCTGTCTGGGCACTTTGAACCTGACGTCCTGGCTGGACATCGGGGCGAGCTCCGCAGCACCTGCAACGATGCAGAGCTCTCCAGCAGAGGAGTCCGGCCAATCCAAGAATAGAAAGAGGTCCCCAGCATGGACAGACCGGGAAGTCCTGGATCTGATTGGTGTGTGGGGCGAGGAGTCTGTGCTGTCGGAGCTGCGCTCCAGCAAGCGGAATGCAAAGACCTTCGAGAAGGTCTCCAAAGCAATGATAGAGAAAGGATACAGCCGGGATGCAATGCAGTGCCACGTGAAAATCAAGGACCTGAGACAAGGCTACCAAAAAGTCAGAGCGGCAAACGGACGCTCCGGAGCCCTGCCCCAGACATGCCGCTTCTACGAGGCACTGCATGCCATTCTAGGTGGGTCTGCCACCACTGCCCCACCAGTGACCGTGGACTCAGTGGATGGCATAGTGAACCTGGACAGTTCCTCCTCGATGTTCGCCGATGGGGAAGATGAGGAAGGGTCTGTGGAGGACGGCGCAGGCGACAGCGCTTACAATACCGCTTTCCCCGACAGCCAGGATCTCTTCATCACCCTCACAGAGATCCCCTACCAACCCTCCCCGGCCATTAACCCGGACTCAGAATCAGGGGAAGGATCAGGCGGTAAGTGCTATAAACATGTAAACATTTATTTTTTATAAAACAGGTATAAAAAATAGAAATACTATATATAAAATTTTCAATGAAAAACTATATGAAAAGTAGATCCACACATATAGGGATTGAACAATAATCCTCCAGTGACAATTCAAGAAAGGTCTCATTTAGATCCTCGAAAAGCCTCCGCAGGAGGTTCCTGGGGAGAGGTGCCTTGTTGGGTGCTCCGTGGAAGCACACTCTTCCGCGCCAGGACATCCTTATGTAGATGGGAATCATCGCCTCCACAAGCATGGCCGCATATGGTCCTGGTCTCTGCAGGGCTTCCCTTAGCATCCGCTCTTTGTGACTCCGAGGGACCCGCATCAGGGTGATCTCGTTCATGAAATGCTGCATCTAATTAGGGCAATTAGTGTATTGTTACTGTTGTGAATGGTTGACTTTTACTTTGCATAACAAAGACCCTCGCTTAACAGCCACGTGTTGTAGGCCACATAGGAAAAGCATACATTGATCTTTCCCGTGCACTGGCGGGAGTGGCTGGAAAAGGGTCAGAGTATATGATTTCCAGATTGCCTTTAGCGGGAGGGCACAGCTATCCATTAACTGATAAGCAGAATGTACTGTAAGGCTTACCAGGACTGTCTGCTAGACGGATTCAGCTGTCTCTCCACACTTGTCCGCTCTCCTGTGCAATGCCGCAGCCAATGAGAGCATATTCCGAAATCTCGAACTTGTCCTGAGATCTCGTGAGACTTGTTGCCCTGTATGGTCTTGTTCAGAGAAACTGACTAGACTGTGTTCACTGTTCGCAAACATGTATCTGTTCAAGGAAATCACTTACTTTTCCCATCACACAGCTGTGGCTCTTTCCCGGACTGCCCCGGCATCCCCCTCGCAGAGGCTGGCGCAGATTAGGCGGCGAAAGAAAAAGACTAGGGACGAGATGTTCGCGGAACTGATGGCCTGCTCCAGAGCCGAGGCGGCAGAGCAGAGACAGTGGAGGGAGACCCTATGTCAACAGCATCGCACACACATCGAACGGGAGGACAGGTGGTGGCTGGAAGACCAGCAGGCGACTCAAACGCTGCTTGGGCTAATGAGGGAGCAAACGGACACGCTCCGGCGCCTTGTTGATGTTCTGCAGGACCGCAGGCAGGAGGACAGAGCCCCCCTGCAGTGTATCTGCAACCGCCCTCCCCCGCCAAGAAGTCCTGCCCCCCCCTCACCCAAAAGTACAAGACGGAGGGGCGGTAGGGGCCGTGAGAACTGTCACTGCACCACTGCATAGCGCTAATGTACCACACACCTCTCACGCTATAAATTTGTAGAAGTGCTTCCCTTACAGGCTCACCTAGTCCCAAATCCAAGTTTCATCCCCCCACTGTGTATTAGATTATTAAAAGCTGTTTGCTGTTATTCACTGTTTCGGTCACGTCTTTCGTGTCAGAGGATTTTTTTGTGTATGGGGGGGGGGGAAGGGGATTTATAATTGCACGGTATAGCCTACATTACCAGGGTACAGACTTGGGGCCATGATCAACTGCAGGGCACACACACACTGCAGTCAGTAGGCACCAGGGTCACTCTGTGTGGTGTATGCTGCCCCGGGTCATTCTGTGATGTGTATGCTTGTCCAGGGTCCTAGCGCCTGCCACCCCCTTAATGTTAAGGCACGCTGCCCTTACCATGAACTTCCACCGTAGCAACGAGCCTCTCCGCTGCCCTGAGCCCCAACAAGAGCCCTCATCCACGGACAGATACTCACCCTCCCCCCACACCCCTCACCCCTTCCTACGCCCAAACCCGCAGCCCACTGCCGTCATCCAAACCCCTATCCAAAGAAGGCACCACTCGCCCCTTCCTGCAAACCCACCCCTTCCTGCAATCCCTCCCCTTCATGCACAACCACTTGCAACCGTCCCCACCCCAGAGACCTATGTAGGAGCAGGAGGATGTCATTCCTCTATGGAACAAGCGGTCTGTACATCAGTGCACACCGTGCCCAGCACAGTATGCGTCCATGTTTCAACACCTGAACAGAAATGCAAAGTAAAACAAAGATTTATTAATAATGAGTGTAACAATTAATTTGCTTTAAAACGTGCTTTGGAAGTGGGGGAAACTTGGAGAACGGGGTATGTAACCGCAGATCAAAATCGACACATACAGACACAGGCCCAGGGTCAGTTTCTCTTGAAAGCAAGTGGAGAGTCATAGGTTACCCTGCTCTCCGAGGAAACTTGCTTTCAAAGCCTCCCGGATACACAGCGCTTCCCGCTGGGATATTCTCTCGGCACGGGTGTCTGGCTGAGCGTAAACTGCAGCCAGGCGATTTGCCTCAACCTCCCATCTGGACAAAAAGGTCTCGCCCTTGCTCTCACAGAGATTGTGTAGCACACAGCAAGCAGCAATAACTACGGGGATATTCTTTTCACTGATGTCCGAGCGAGTCAGTAAGCTCCGCCATCTCCCCTTGAGACGTCCGAAAGCACACTCCACCACCATTCTGCACTTGCTCAGCCGGTAGTTGAAGAGTTCCTTCTCTCTGTCCAAGGCGCCTGTATAGGGCTTCATGAGCCAGGGCATTAGCGGGTAGGCTGGGTCCCCGAGGATCACTGTAGGCATCTGCACATCCCCAACCGTTATTTTGTGGTCCGGGAAGAAAGTACCTGCCTGGAGGCGTTTAAACAGACCAGAGTTCCTGAACACACACGCGTCATGAACCTTGCCCACCCACCCAACAAAGATGTTGGTAAAACGTCCCCTATGGTCTACCAGTGCTTGCAGCACCATTGAAAAGTAGCCCTTTCGGTTAGTGTACTCGCTGGCCTGGTGGGCTGGTGCCAGGATAGGGATGTGAGTTCCATCTATAGCCCCACCGCAGTTTGGGAATCCCATCGCGGCGAAGCCATCTATGATGTCCTGGACGTTTCCGAGAGTCACTACCTTTGAGAGAAGTTGCTCAACGATTGCGTGGGCTACTTCAATCACAGCAACCCCCACGGTAGATTTGCCCACGCCAAAGTGGTTCGCTACTGACCGGTAGCTGTCTGGCGTTGCAAGTTTCCAGAGGGCTATGGCCACTCGCTTCTGCACACTCAGGGCTGCTCGCATCCGGGTGTCCTGGCGCTTCAGGGCAGGGGACAGCAAGTCACAGAGTTCAAGGAAAGTGCCCTTACGCATCCTGAAGTTCTGCAGCCACTGTGATTCATCCCAGACCTGCAGCACTATGCGGTCCCACCAGTCCGTGCTTGTTTCCCGGGCCCAGAATCGCCGTTCCACACCATGAACTTGACCCATTGCCACCATGATCTCCACTGCGCGGCGTACCCTGCTTTGTGAGAGGTCTGCGCCACTCTGTGAATTCCTGTCCTCACCGCGCTGCCGGAGCCTCCTCGCCCGATTTCTCAGCAGCTGACTGTGGAAGAGGTGGACGATAAGGTGTGAGGAGTTGACAACGGCCATAAGTGCAGCGATGATCGCAGCGGGCTCCATGCTCGCAGTGCTGTGGCGTACGCGCTGTAACTGACAAGAGAAGGGCGCGAACAGATTTCCCGCCGGAGCTTTCAGGGAGGGAGGGCGTGATTGACGGTTCAATGACAACAGTTACCCAAAAGCACCCTCGACACATTTTTCCCCCAGGAGGCACTGGGAGCTCTACCCAGCATTCCAATGGGCAGCGGGGACTGCGGGAACTGTGGGATAGCTTCCCACAATGCACCGCTTCCAAAGTCGACGCCAGCCCCGTTACTGTGGACTCAGAAATTCGAATTAGTGTATTTACTGTGGATACACAAATTCGACTTCATAAGGTCGAATCCACAAATTCGACTTAAGTAGATTCGAAATAGTCTTATAGTGTAGACAAGGCCTTAGTGTGTGGCCCAAAACTGGACACAGTACTCCAGATGAGGCCTCACCAATGTAGAATAGAGGAGAATGATCACGTCCCTCGATCTGCTGACAATGCTCCTACTTATACAGCCAAAAATGTCATTAGCCTTCTTGGCCACAAGGGCATACTGTTGACTCATATCCAGCTTCTCGTCCACTGTAACCCCTAGGTCCTTTTCTGCAGAACTGCTGCCTAGCCATTTGGTCCCTAGTCTGTAGCACTGCATGGGATTCTTCCATCCTAAGTGCAGGACTCTGCACTTGTCCTTGTTGAACTTCATCAGATTTCTTTTGGCTCAATCCTCTAATTTGTTTAGGTCCCTCTGTATGCTATCCCTACCTTCCAGCATATCTACCACTCCTCCCAGTTTACTGTCATCTGCAAACTTGCTGAGGGTGCAGTCCACGCCATCCTCCAGATCATTAATAAAGATATTGAACAAAACCGGCCCCAGGACAGACCCTTGACAGGACAGACACTCCGCATGATACTGGCTGCCAACTAGACATGGAGCCATTGATCACTACCCATTGAGGATCTAGGCAGCTTTCTATCAACCTTATAGTCCATTCATCCAGCCCATACTTCTTTAACTTGCTGGCAAGAATACTGTGGAAGACCATATCAAAAGCTTTGCTGAAGTCAAAGAATAACACATCCACTGCTTTCCCCTCATCTACAGAGCTAGTTATCTCATCATAGAAGGCAATTAGGTTAGTCAGGCATACTTGCCCTTGGTGAATCCGTGCTGACTGTTCCTGATCACTTTCCTCTCCTCTAAGTGCTTCAAAATTGATTCCTTGAGGACCTGCTCCATGATTTTTCCAGGGCCTGAGGTGAGGCTGATTGGCCTATAGTTCCCCAGATCCTCCTCCTTCCCTTTTTAAAAGATGGTCATTACATTAGCCTTTTTCCAGTCATTCGGGACCTCCCTGGATAGCCATGAGTTTTCAAAGATAACAGCCAATGGCTCTGCAATTTACATCTGCCAACTCCTTTAGCACCCTCGGATGCAGTGCATCCGGCCCCAGTTTTCAACCTGGCAGAGTGTTCTGCACAACAGGCCAAAACCCAAGCTCCAAATCTGAACGCTGAGAAGGTGGAAGAAGATTTGACAACCCAGAACTGGATTTTGCAAATATCCACTGCTTTTTGATATTAGGCCCAAGCCAAAATCCCAATTTCAAATGCTACTAACTCAGGCATGTTTGAAATCCAGGTTTGAAATCCATCTCCACTAGCTCTCCCTATTTCAGTAGTCCAAAATTTTCACAAGAACATGCACCTCAGCAACTGAATCACTTGAGGCCAGATTCTGCTATCCTTGCTCATGATAAGTTGCCACCTTGCTCTACGAGCAACTCAGTTGAGCTCAGATCCGATGAAGATGTCTGAGTATGATTTTTATTTCTATTCTTATTTTCTGCTGCCAGGTATGAGAACTGAACAGTAACATAGTAGCTGTTGACCCTTTTTCTTTACATGACCTTGGAGGGGAGGGATAGTTCAGTGGTTTGAGCATTGGTCTGCTTAAACCCAGGGTTGTGAGGTCAATCCTTCAGGGGGCCATTTAGGGATCTAAGGCAAAAATCTGTCTGGGGATTGGTCCTGCTTTGAGGTCCCTTCCAACTGTTTGTGCTAAAACACTTCATCTAAAATCATTAGGCTCTCATTTTCAATTAAATCACATCTGTGACCTCAGTTTCTTGAGATTTTAATCAATTACCATTTCCATTACTGATATATCATGCATTCAGATATGAGCATCTGTTTTCTTAGTTCAGATCTCATCAATACATAGTGCTCCCAAAAACTGTCTGTTTTCAGTGGATAGGCCAGTGTATATCTACTATATAACATCTAATTATTTAGAGAGAAACAGTCTGTGTACTTTATGCATTACATCATGTCTTCAATAATTTGCAGAGGTTCTGTTCAGAACCCTTTCCAAATTATTTGTGTGAAGTGCATTTAAATTCCACTGTATTTTTATAGTTAGCCTTATTGTAGCAATGTGCTAGTAGCATTACAGTTATAGCTGAGAAGGTTTTTTCATTACGATGTCCTATTTTCTAATGCTTACAGATTTCTGAAACATTTACCCTGTAACTATAAAATTCTCCTGCTTATTTTCAGAACAGAAGTGAATAATTTTGGAAAACTGGTAAAAATCAGTTTTGGAGGTATCCTGGTCTGATAATACTGTGTTTACAGACCCAATTTTGCCTTTCTGCTTATATCCAGGGGTGGCTCCAGGCCCCAGCACGCCAAGCGCGTGGTTGGGGTGGCATGCCGCTGGGGGTGCTCTGCCGGTCGCCGGGAGGGCGGCAGGCGGCTCCAGTGGACCTCCCGCAGGCACGTCTGCGGGAGGTCCACCGGAGCCGCAGGACCAGTGACCGGCAGAGCGCCCCCCCGCAGCGTGCCGCCCTGCTTGGGGCTGCGAAATTGCTAGAGCCGCCCCTGCTTATATCATTCAGAAACCTCATTTAAAACCTTTAAACTGGTCATGATCTTTGTTGCCTGATGACTAGTGCCTTTTGATGCATTGAAAAAAATTCAATTTCAGGGTAGTGAGTTTTAAGGATTATTTCAAACATAGGGCTAGATTGTAACTTTACAATCTGTCCTTAGTAAGGGGAAGCACAAGATGTGTCTCACAAGGAGCAGAGCAGGCTACAACTTATGACTGAAGGTTTTCCCACATGAAGAAATTTGCCAGCACAGCTATAGCACAATAACTATTCTAGTATAGCTTATGCAGGTATAACTCACACCGTGGTTGATCTATTCTGGAAAAAAAATGACTTTATGCTATAATAATTACTTTTCTTTGGATGTTATTCTGCTGAATCTATGCTGGCCAATCTTCCTGTGTAGATAAACTCTCAGTTGCTCCCCTCTTGCTTTGTGGGTGAGGAGTAGATTACTTAATCACTTTTCATGGAGCAGTTTATTCTTCTCTATGCACTTGGCCAACTATTCTGGCTTGCTAGTGAGGAAAAGCATCAGAAACAGGATTCCATCTTGTCCCACCCACTTACTGTTGGGAAAGTAGGCAAACTCTTCTCCCACTCTGGCCCTGGGCAGGATGGGAGATCTAAACAAGGCCAGATGTGGGACTAAGTAGTGCCCCTCCCATGTGTGTCTGAGGAAAGGCTGTAACAAATCTAGAACAGGGGTCGGCAACCTTTCAGAAGTGGTGTGCCGAGTCTTCATTTATTCACTCTAATTTAAGGTTTCATGTGCTAGTAATACATTTTAACATTTTTAGAAGGTCTCTTTCTAGAAGTATACTATATAACTAAACTCTTGTTGTATGTAAAGTAAATAAGATTTTAAAAATGTTTAAGAAGCTTAATTTAATTTTAAATGAAGATGCAGAGCCCCCTGGACTGGTGGCCAGGACCCGGGCAGTGTGAGTGCCACTGAAAATCAGGTTGCGTGCCACCTTTGGCACGAATGCCATAGGTTGCCTACCCCGATCTAGAACGTAGTGAGGTGGAAAGTGTTAGATATACATGTGTGAGTGTATCTGAAACACCACACATAGATGTACAAAACTATATGCTGATACATCTTTGGATCCTGATACATCAAAGCTTTCAGGCACATCAAATGGTTTCTTATACTTTGATAAAGTTGAGGCCAACACAATTCCTGAAGGTGCTGGGCTGAGAGGATGTGGCAAGGAGGTCATTAATGCTTCAAGCTAAGGATACAGGTGATCAGATGTGAACTTTTCATTGCTCAAGTTATGTTCACGGGAACTGCCATATTGGATCAGACCAGGGTTCATCTGTTATTTGCATTACAGTAGCGCCTAAAGTCCCCAAATGAGAACGGGACTCCATTGTGTTAGGGCCATGCAAACTTATAATAAGAGTCAGCCCCAACCCCCAAAAGCTTACAGTCTACAGAGACATGGCAACCAAAGGGTGGCATTAGGAAATCACAGAATGACAAAAACACTCACCTAAGATCACACAGCAGGTCAGTGGGAGAACTGTAAATGGAACCTAGGTCTCCTAGGTCTCCAATGCCCTATTGCTAGACAATGCTGCCTACCTTTTCTCTGAGAGTTGCTAGTACTGGCTGCTTTGGAGGAAGAGACAAAAAATGCAGAAGGCAATTATGAAATAACTTGCCCTCAGGGAGTTTCTTCCTAACCACCATTAGATAGAAGTTAGCTTATGGCTTGGCACAGGAGGTCTCAGATTTTCAAGCCATAGTTCTGTTTCTCATTTTGGTGACCAGTTCCCCCTTTATTGGCTGCATCACAACTTCATCCTGTAGAACTTCTGTAAAGAACAAGGAAATAAAACAAGAATATAAGGAAGAAGTAAGAGTTAGTCCCTGTGGTCAGATGTTTGGCTGCGTGTGTGTGTTCTTTCTGTGTGCTGTACTGCCTCTGGCCAAATAGCCCATACAGCAGGCTCCAATCAAACTGCCCAATAAATCCACAGATTCAGTTTGTAGTGAAGGCACTTGGTCAGGTTTATTGTCAACGAAGCATGGTCCTAATGGCTCAGTGGTTACAGGTACACTAACACATGCATGCCCATTGCAATGGATTTGCACAATTAATGGTGGAACTTTCCATTATCCCCTAGGCCAGCCAGACACTCCCTCTGAGATGCATCTTCATATACAGATACAAACAAGTTACATATTGTCCCTCTGACATATTTGGGTGCCACCAATTACCTTGTACATGTTGATTTGATCAAAACATCTCCATCACGCTGTCATCTTGACCTCAGCTTTAGGATGGAGATGTGTTTGTGTATATATTCTTATGCCTAGGACTACTTTCTGGAATGTGTTTGTGTATATATTCTTATGCTTAGGACTACTTAGGAATGTGTGTTTCTGCAATATCAGCCCTATTCTTGCCAGATTCTGTGAGCAGGGCCTGCCTCTTGCTCACAACTTAACTTTGCTTTATATCAGCAAAGTTTTGACAACTTTAGCTCAGGCCTCATACCAGGCCTCTGATGCAACTTTAGCTCAGGCCTCATACCAGGCCTCTGATGCAACTTTAGCTCAGGCCTCATACCAGGCCTCTGATGCAACTTTAGCTTAGCCCTTATACCAGGCCTCTGATGCATGGGCTTATGTTTCAGGCCATCTTTCTACTACAGTTCCCACCTGCCAGTGGATTGATGACTTTTTGACATAGTTCATTTAACTATGTGTTGAAATGTTATGAGGATTAACAGCTTGTCTTGAGCCAGGCTGACACTTTGATTAAACCTGGGCATCTCTTATGGATGCCATAACTGCATTTAATAGACACATCACGATTAAAAACAAAGATCTTACTTGGAAATGCCTATAATATAAACAGAACCTGAGACAGCATGGGGAAGGAAATAGACCTTTAGTTAAACATAAAAATATCTATGAATATCAGCTACAAATCTCTGAATTTCAGTGATGAATTCTTATTGGGCAGAGATGAATTTATGGATTTGTCAGTGTTCAAACTCTTGGAAAAGGAACTAGGATGAGACAGTTCACACTATATCAACAATACGCTGTCATTATCCTGTAATACTGGCAACCATTATTGCCAACAGTCAATGTTAGTGGTAAGGAAAAGAGTGCACTGTTTCATGGTAGCAAAAGAGTAGCATTATATCCTTACATCAAGCTGCTGGGACTAAATCCAGTTAGACTTGTTTGAATGTAGGACTTTGTTTCTCTCACTTTAGTGACGAATATAGAGTGTGATTTTTGGAAAACAAAAGATCGTTAAAGAGAGCTTCCATGGCAAAGAAACTGCAGTTCTAATCTAAGTGCACTGGTTTCCTTGCATGAGATCTATAAAGGCTTTTACACTTTCTGAACTGTCAATCAGATCTGCACTAAAACATTTTGGCAGTAATTTCCTGTACAGTTTGTGATATGTCTCCTTAATAGTTTCCCAGTGTACCTGGGGGAAAAAAGAACTAAGGAATTTTAATTTAAAATATTCTTAACGTGTGTCATTTAGAGGTGCCACATATACCTTGCAAAGATTCTGGTACTTGTGAATATATAACCTGAGATGTAGCGTGGGTGGTGATGGGGATTTGCTGCTCCTGTCACTGCACCTGCAAGACACAGTCTATATTCATTGTTATCCTTCTCATAAGTAAAGTGGTGCTTTACATGTGGGAATTAAGCTTTAATAAGAGGAATCCCAATTTGTTGTGGCTTGTGAGTGGGCAGTCGTGCCATGCGGCTT
Source organism: Mauremys mutica (assembly GCF_020497125.1). Lineage (NCBI taxonomy): Eukaryota > Metazoa > Chordata > Testudines > Geoemydidae > Mauremys > Mauremys mutica. The sequence continues at coordinate 47,853,926 of NC_059079.1, read as the reverse complement.
GAAATAGAGGGTCAGCTCCTCACTGGAGAGCTGTCTGAAATAGATTGCTGAGGCCTCCCCATATGTGGAGACATTGCTAGTATCATAAAACTGGCAGGGCTGCCTCTGTACCACCTGTTCCTAGCTTTACATGGGTGCATGTCAGTGGTGTGTGTGGCAGGATGGAAGGAGCACAGTCTGAATACTCTGCCCTAAGGGGCCAGTACAAACCAGCATAAGTTAAAGATGTCCACCAGTGGCTGGTTTCATCCCTGACCAGCCCGAGGATTGGGTGGAGGTGTGGAAAAGAAGTTTAATTTCCTTGTTGCCTCTGGTCACCCCTATGGGTGCACTGAGCTCTGTGCCAGCACATATGAGAACTTAACCTACATTCTAAGTGTTCTGTATAAAGTCAAACACCACTTTCCCAAGGGCCTGTTTTCATTGGGGACTCAAATAATGGAACACAAACGTCTGCCTAAGCCAAGAAACTCTTACGATTTCTAGTTCCCTCTGACCCATCTTTCTTATCCTGGAATACTTAACTAACAGCAGTTTCACAATGAAGCAGCAGTTATATGCAGGGTTCTAAATCCTAATAATAGAGTAGGACAACAGAAGAGCCCTGCATGCCTACATGGGTTGAAGATCCTGCCACTCTGTTACAGGGATATAACAATTCCTGAATGTGATCGATATGGAATTCCAAAGTGGTATAAACAAGGCTGTTTTGTGATATCCATGTGTCAATCTTGCAGCCTGATACTGTATTAAATTTAATACAGGGACAAAATGCCCCCTCTCTCTGTCATGCACCCTGTCAAGTTAGTGAAGATTGAAGCACAAAAACAGTTTGGCATGTATATGAGAAGGACACTTAACGGGATTGCGATTTCCGTTCTTTCAACACACTGCACAGATGAGAGTAGCACTTGTATATGGATCTGTAGGGATTATATTATTTCAAGTGTAGTTTTACTCAGCACCTCAGACCAACTGCTGTGAAATCAAGTACCCCATAGGAAGATATTTGTCTCTTAATCAAATTTCTTGTGCCTACATTAACTTTGCAAGCTGGTTTTTGTATCAAAATTTGAAAAATCTTCATCCCCTGTGAAGTCATGTTGTACAATGCATATTGCCTTGGCCTACTTGTTGAACTGTGTAAATTTAGTTATGCCAAGGTATCTCTGAAGGTTCATTTAAAATATCGATATTCAGTTAGTAGTCCGGTTGCAGTCTTCATGAGTTTTATAAATAGTATGTGATAGAGGGTTTGAATTATGTGCAGGATTTCACATGGAATATGTCTTATTTATGTACTGAAATCAATTCAGGTCATCTGGAAACACATTACTTTCAATCAGAAGTTTCTGTACAGCAGGAAATAAACAGGGAAAAGCTTGTACTATATTGATATGATTTATACTTTATCAAGTGCATATAGTTGGAATTAAATTGTATTTAGGGTTCTCTCCACTAAATGAAACCAGTTTCAGGCAACCTTTCAAGAGATCTTCAAAAATCAACTGCTGAAGGGAGGCGGTGCTCTATTAAAGCTGAAGTAGAATTGTACTCAGTAATGTGGGGGTTCTTTGGAACCATCTCTGAAGACTGGGTGGGGTCTATTAAGGATGGCCCTGTGCATCGGTTTCATTGACAGAACAGCTATTAGTGTCAATATACATGCTAAAACAATAGATTTCTTTCTAATCTCAAGAATCTGTACTATAGGAGTACAAAGAAGCTTATTAGATTTTGTTGAAATAAATTGATAATTTTTGTAAGTGCATAAACCTTAGTGTAGGTAAAATCCTCTGTTCGGGACTGCACTTCTTTCAGATCTCTTAAAGCATGTTCCACTCTTGTTTCTTAGGCAGAGTGTGGTTTGGAAAAGAATATAGACCTTGCCCCAAGAAGGTGCAGTGTGGATTGGAGAAAAGAATTTCAACTGGAATTTGGAATTTTAGTCTGACCAGCATCACTGAGTTTCTGTGCAAAGACTTAAGTCTGTTTTTTGACATTATATGAGTTGAAGCCTTAAAAGCTTATTATAACCTTACTGGAAGTGAAGTCCATGGAGATTTGTCTGAAGACCTCAGGATTTGGGTTCTTTTGGGGTGGGGATTTCCCAGTTACTTTTTCAATTGCTTTCTACCAGAATATGAACAACATGGTGCTACAAAAGTTCAAGGACAGCTAGAAGTTCAGGGCTGTTCAGATGCAGGGTTTTGGTTAGGGCTCATTTCAATTGCTAACATTTCTATGTCACTATGGAAGAGAATACTTGTTTCTCTTACAGTAGGAATAGGTGAAATGGTTCAAGACAAAAACAAAACAAAAAAGCTTTTTCCACTTCTTGAACTGAACCAACACTTCTAGGTAACAGACTTCAGGAATTTATTTTCCATATTTTGTCATCTTTTTCCACCTTTACATTTTGACTTCAGAACACGCCAGAATTGGGAGGGTCAATCATTCATCAAGAATACACAGGGCTGGACTAAGTTATAGAGCTACATATGTCTGTGCCTAGAACCCTGGGGCCCAGTTTCAAAGATATTTAGGCTTCAAAAAAGGCAGATAGTGGGATTTTCAAAAGCGCTTATCTGCCTTTTTTGAAGACTAAATACTTTCAAAATATCTGGCCCTTAGCTCCTCGAACCATGTGATGGTATAGAAATCTTATTTTTATTCCTTAAATAAATGTTATGTTTCTAGATATCATGGTTGAGAAGAGAGATGCAAATGTGACCCAAGCACTGCTATCTACCTGATTTGCAGACCGTTTAATAATAATAGCTCTGTGAGGTGTGAGCTGCCCAATTCTGAATGGGTAGCTAACCTTGAAAGCTGCTGCTGAGGGTTCCCTGTCAACACTATCCCAGCAGAGAACTGTATGCATGAGAACCCTCACTATCATAGCTATGATATCGGAGTATTGATTGATCATAGGATGACTATGAGCTGCCAATGTGATATGGCCGTAAAAAAAGCTAATGCGGTTTTAGGATGCATCAGGCGAGGTATTTCCAGCAAAGATAAGGAGGTGTTAGTACCGTTATACAAGGCACTGGTGAGACCTCATCTGGAATACTGTGTGCAGTTCTGGTCTCCCATGTTTAAGAAGGATGAATTCAAACTGGAACAGGTTCAGAGACGGGCTACTAGGATGATCCGAGGAATGGAAAACCTGTCTTATGAAAGGAGACTGAAAGAGCTTGGCTTGTTTAGCCTAACCAAAAGAAGGTTGAGGGGGGATATGATTGCTCTTTATAAATATATCAGAGGGATTAATATTAGGTAGGGAGAGGAATTATTTAAGCTTAGTAACAATGTGGACACAAGAACAAATGGATATAAACTGGACACTAGGAAGTTTAGACTTGAAATTAGACGAAGGTTTCTAACCGTTAGAGGAGTGAAGTTCTGGAACAGCCTTCCAAGGGGAGTAGTGGGGGCAAAAGACATATCTGGCTTTAAGACTAAGCTTGATAAATTTATGGAGGGGATGGTATGATGGGATAGCCTAATTTTGGCAATTAATTTGGCAATTGATCTTTGATTATCAGCAGGTAAGTATGCCCAGTGGTCTGTGATGGGATGTTAGATGGGTTGGGATCTGAGTTACTACAGAGAATTCTTTCCTGGGTGCTGGCTGGTGAGTCTTGCCCACATGCTCAGGGTTTAACTGATGGCCATATTTGGGGTCGGGAAGGAATTTTCCTCCAGGGCAGATTGGCAGAGGCCCTGGAGGTTTTTCGCCTTCCTCTGCAGCATGGTGCACGGGTCACTTTCTGGAGGATTCTCTGCAGCTTGAGGCCTTCAAACCGCAATTTGGGGACTTCGATAACTCAGACATAAGCTAGGGGTTTGTTATAGAAGTGGATGGGTGGGATTCTGTGGCCTGCATTGTGCAGGAGGTCAGACTAGATGATCATAATGGTCCCTTCTGACCTTAAAGTCTATGAGTCTATGAGTCTATGTTGTAGTAGTGGAGGATACAGACCCTTCTGCTGGGTTGGGTGGAGGCTAAATCCCTCCCACCCCCACACTTCCTCCAGGACAGACTCCAGATTTCCAGAAGATAGGGGGTAGTGGGCGAAGGGAAGGAGGGGGGCAAGCACCTTGACCAAAGTGGTGGTGGACCCCCCACCAGACCAGAAGGCAGCTATTGTATGAGTTGTCCCTGCCACCCCTGTCTTTAGAGGCAAGGCTATGACACAGGGTAGGAGGCAAGGGTGGCCCAGTGTAGGGTATGAATTGGATTGCCCTTAATCTGGCCTTCAGAATAGGCCAAATTTCCAATGTAACTAAAAGCACCTAGAATTTTGCAAAGGACTATTCTTGCCTAATTCACAGCCACATGTTTCTGATTCAGTAGGTTCAGTTAGTTCAGCTATGCTATAGAAAATCATGCAATCAATTGAATGAATACTTGAACCAAACCCAAACATCAAGCCATTAGAGGCTAACTCATCACTAATTTATAGATGACCTCTAGCTTTCATCTAAGCAAGCATGGAATTACATGGGTCGCATTGCAATGGTTGGCAGTATCTGAAAGCTATAATTCTGGTAAACAAATGACAGATATTCATGGTATTAGAAAGACAAGGCGGATGAGGTAATATCTTTTATGAGACCAATTTAACTTGGTGAGAGACAAGCTTTCCAGCTATGTAGAGCTGTTCTTCAGATCTCAATAGCTTGTTTCTCTCAGCTGATACAATGAAAGGTATTACCTCATCTACCTTGTCTCTGTAATATCTTGGGATCAGCATGGCTACAACAACACGGCATACAGATATTCGTGATATCATTTATATTAGGAATTGTTTTGCAGTTGAACAAGTCAATAATGAAAAGTAAACTGTATTCTGTGAGCCTTTCAATATTTTTCTAATTATTAGGAGCACCAAAACAACTCATCTAGAGAGAGAAATTATGCTGGGGAAATTCCTAACATCAGAGAGATGCAGTCAGGTTTCTGAATATTTTATTTTTTGGACCTTCTCTCCTTTGCAATGTAAAGCTTTTCTTAGTGGTGGCCTGTATTTGTACTGAACACATTCCCCTAAGTTCTCTTTTGGGTGATGGGGGAGGGAGTGAAACTGTCCCTAAGACACTGCTTCAGATGTAATACGGGCTAGTATTTCACATTGGGATATGTGACAAGGGTGAATTCTTTAAATTCAGAAGATAGGCAGTTTCATCAGTCTTCCTATTTGTCTATCATATTGACTCCTTATTATTTTCACTTTGCCTTATATCTTTAGTCTGATGTTCCCTTTTAAGCCTGTTTTTACAGCCAAAATATGGCAGCTTCTCTACTACTATAAATGTTAATCCCACTAAAATGGGACAATTTCTGATTTTGCAAGCAAAATAATCTTAATAGTATACTGAATATTGGGCAAATCCTCTCTTGTGCTTCACTGGTGCAGCAACGTTAATTGGAAATGAGTCAACCATGGCAGGCAGTAATTGATACCTGATTTAATTATATTACCTTTAAATAACAAAAGTAGGTAGTTGGCATACAGTATTCTTTTCAATATCCACAGGGAAAAGTCAGCTGGAATTATTTAGCCATATTTTAAATTGTCTCTAAGTTCTTTTTTCATGGGATTGAGTTTTTTGCAGATTTGGTGCTAAATACAAGCTGATTACTAATGCAATTAATGTATAATAATTACATCTATCAGAGGAAGGATGGTTCAGTGGTTAGGATGGGCACTTGGGAGATTCAGGTTCAAATCCTTTCCATCACAAACTTCCTCTGTGACCATCGGCAGGTCACTTAGTCTCCCTGTGCCTCAGTTCTCCACCTGTAAAATGGAGATAAAAGCATTGCTTTACCTCACAGGAGTAATGAAGATCAGTATATTTAAAGATTGTGAGGTGCATGGATCCTATGGTAATGGTGGTCATATAAATACGTAAATATCTACTATATATTTTACAGGGTAGTTGAGATGTGTAGAATTACTGATTAAATATAACTCATTCCCAATTCTTGGGAAGAAGCTGAAAAAAATTCCATAATGCTTTTAACCAACAGTGCAATGCAATAAATAGTGAGATGGGAAAGAGAATTACTACTTAATCCATGTGGCTAGATGAGATTTGATTATCCCATTTTACCAGTATATAACTACAAGTTGTCACAGGTTAGAGGATTACAACACACTTGTATATCCATCTATAGAATTTGACTCAGGATGCTTATAGTCTAAACCAGTGGTCCCCAACCTTTTTAGTCTGGTGGGCACCAGACAACGAGCCATCGAGGACCATGGCTGGTGGACGAGCATCTGCCGAAATGCTGCCGAGAAGCGGCAACGTGAATAGGCGTCGCTTCTATCAAGCAGCGTCAATCAGAGGCATCGCCACCAAAATGCTGCCGAAAATCAGCTGCATTTCGGCAGCGACGCCTCTGGATGACGCTGTTTCTCGGCGCCATTTCGGCGGATGCTTGTCCACCAGACAGTACACAGGCGCACATAGATGCCTCGGCGGGCGCCGTGTTGGGGACCACTGGTCTAAACTACCTTGGCAATTTGCTATAAACCATTCGGATTCTATTGCATGTCTTACCCAGGGACAAAGTTATTTTTCCTGAAAGTTCTTAGTACCCTGGCCCCAAATCCAGCAAAATACTTAAGCATGTGCTTAATTCAAGGCATGTGAGGGTCCTGCCTCCTGACAAATGACATCTCTGGTCAGGGAGCAAGTTCCAATAATAAAACTCATTCTCCCTTGACTGCATTTGCATTCTGTAATGGGCTAAATCTCCTTACATCCTGACTCAGCAGGTGCACATCTGGCTGCTCCAAAAGCCAGAATACAGTAGTCAAAATGAATATACTGTGTACTGTTTGAATTAATTAGCTTTGCTGTGCCATAAGAGGTCATTTAGATTAATAGAACAGATAATACACAATACTGCTTGTGTATAAATATAGCAAATTTTAGAGGAGCAGAAGATATAGCACTGGGAGTGAGGAAAAAACACTGGGAGATTCTGTGCTGTTCCTCTAAATTTGCACCATTCCAATACTTGGCTGTTTCAGGAGCTGGAAAGGCCCTCAATGTAATGTAGACCATCCTGAGGGTCTAGCTAAGTTACAGCAGCCTCCCTGGGGGTCCCTATAGACTGTAATACAGCCCAGATTCTTCCCAGTGCTGCAGCCCACCTCTGTAATTCCCTTCCTGCCTCCCACAGATCACCTGCACCAGGGCAAGAGACAATCCTCAGAAGTCTTCCACAGTGCCTGCACTGAGGGAAGCAAATCCTCCCTCAACTGGATACGTGAGTATTAGGACTCAATTACAATGCGCTGGCTTCATATGCAGCATAAAAAGATTAGAGTGGGCATAAGGATCTCACCTCATAGATTCTGTTGGCTCTGACCAGCTATGTGATCTTAGGCAAGTCACTTCACCTCTCTGCCTCAGTTCTCCAGTCTGTAAACTGGAGAAATGTATAATAATGTCAAATGATTCTCCAGCTTTTATGCTTCTCCTGCACTTTGAGATCTACAAGTGAAAAGCGCCATATAACAATCCAATCAGGAGACTAGAGTTCTAGATATAGCTCTGCTACTGCCTGGCTAGCCGGGGCCATTTGTTAAATGAAGATAACAATTTGTCTCCCTCACAAGGGTGTTGCTGGGGATTAATTAGTTAATACTGGTAAACTGTTTTGCTGCAAAGCACTAGGTAAATGCTAAGCAGTTTTTTATTACTACTGTTAAGTATTTATTAAATGTCAGTATCTGAACTCTTGGTGTCAACATTCCTCCTTCCTAAATACTATCACCCTAACCCCAAAACAACTTACTATTATACCTGAATAACTTAGTATTTATTACAATCATACTTAACAATTAGAGCCAGAATTTCACCCCAAATGGACACTATTTACTTCAAACTGTTACAGTTTTATTTTTAATTTCTAATGATGTATTATTAAAATGGAATGTTGATATGTAAGAGAGGCCTTTAGAGTCATTAGTCCGATCCCAAATAGTGTCCATTCAGTAAATGATCACTGTAAGGTATCCAGTGTATTAACTTGAACACACGGCAATTAATAGACACCAGCTGAGGTTAGCGTGCCTTATGGCTACCCAGCTGCTTTGTAGGTTAGAGTCAGGATAGAAAACAAAACTGTCAGGTTTGCTACTGAAAATCGCCTATCGCTATTATTTTTTAATCTGAGCAGCTGCTCTCTCTTCTGAGAAGTGAACAAACACATCTGTCCAAGCAAGCTGCTAGGTTTAAACAAAAAAGGAAGTTTTTTAATGTAAACATTTAAAAACATTAAATCCTGCTGCTGCATAAGATATCAGGTGTTCCCTTCTCACTGCTTCTATACCTTTGTATTTATTTTTTGTGACTCAAGTTCCACATGCTCCATAATTTATCATTGTGGTAGGCAAGATAAGAGACTTATCTAGTAGCCTGCACTTATACATTTAAGTGGTAACTGCCATTGCAAAAGCCAAAATAGCGATCAGATTTGATAAAGGGAATGATTTGGGAGTGAAGAAACTAGTCTTATGTGCAGGATAAGGACAATACCAGCTTGCAGTGTAGCCTGAACTACTGAAGTGTTTACAGAAAGTTACAGCATGAGTAAATATGCTACTGCTGGAGGAGCTATTCACATTTTTTATTCTGGAGCACGAGGCATGAGGAGAATAGTTAACAACAAGTTTTTATATCAGCAACCTCTTGGACTTGTATTTTTCTGATACGCTGTTACATCATGCACCATGCTGTGTGCTGTGGTAGAGCTCAGCAAGAGCAGGAAGCTTGTTTGCACTGAACTGTGTCTAACATGACAAATAGGTTATTTTTATATATTTTTGTAGAAAAAGCAAAGATTAGTCCACAGTGGCAGATATTTCCTTGTTTTCATTCACTGGTATATTAGCTTTGTAGAAAATGCTACAGAAGGTAAAGGGTCTCTGTTACCACCTGGCTATTTCTATCTGTTCAGTGACTGTAGCTGATTACATGCGTTTGCCTTACCTAGGGTGACCAGATAGCAAGTGTAAAAAATCGGGATGGGGGTGAGGGGTAATAGGTGCCTATATAAGAAAAAGCCACGAAAATCGGGACTGTCCCTATAAAATCGGGACATCTGGTAACCCTAGCCTTACCATGCCTCCTACCTTCATCTGCCTTAATTTCTCTCTCCATTCTGTTCCTTTTCACCTCCTCCTGTTCCTGTTCCCACTTCACTATATCTAGGGTGACCAAATGTCCTGTTTTTAAAGAGACAGTCCCATTTTTGGGACTTTTTCTTATATAGGTGCCTATTACCCCCCACCCTCTGTCCCATTTTTTCACAGTTGCTATCTGATAACCCTAACTATATCCATCTCTGCCCCTTTCTTTTTCTACTCCCAGATAGCTTTTCACTTCCTCATTCTTAATACCCAAGTTCTATCCACATCCTAAAAAGCCCCTTAAAAATTAAAGAAATACAAAATAGTTATGTCCGTGCACTGCATGTTAACTCATTTTACAGCCTGCTTATTTTCCATTAGTTCTCTCCATGCCCTCCCAATAATTTCTTCCGGGACTCCCTCCTATTTAAATTATAAATATTATGTCATCCAATCAAGGAACATAAACAATGCCATATAACTTTGGTGACCAGTAATACAACTCAAGCAGTGAATTATAGCTGGTGACTATTTAGGGTATTTGCTACAACCGGTTCATGAAAAGCCTATAGGCTCAAATGTTTTTCAAACTCAAAAACCAAAACGCAACCTCCCTTCCTTCATCAAACAGCTAAAAATAACAGATTAATAACTATCAGGATCTGTTCAGACAATTGAATAATAGAAGAAAGGGCTAAATCTGACCCATGTCCTTTGCAACAGACAGCTTGACCAGCTCCATTCAAAGCTGATAGTTTGTGGTTTTGAGCCAACATTTTCCACTATTCCTTTTGGATTTTAATCCAGGCTTCTATGGAAAGCTTTTCATTTTTCTAAGGTTGGTGCCCAGCTACTCAATTACTCGGTGATTTTTCTGAAGCTTGATTTTTATCTCCCTTCTGTTTACTGATTGATTACTGCTCCGCTGTAGAGAAGACAGGACGAAATGGTCAAATCAGTTTGCCTGCTTGTGTTGCTTCTGCATCTGGATGAGTATCTGAAACAAACTTGGAATCTTCACCATAGAAGGACGCTGAGGAAGATAGACTCTAGGCTGTATCCAAGGGAGTTCATCATTTCATCTTGAGCTGCCTGAAATTTTTTTAAATGATGCAACATATTCTAGCGATGAAGCAGCATTACCATTAATACTTCTGTAGGGTTGGCAGAGATCTATTATAGGGTAGTAACTGGTCCCCCTCTCCCTCGTTGAACCTTCTTCAGGCATGCCACATCATGTGTGTTTAAAAGTGCAGAGTCAGGAAGTATACTGATATATCTAATAGAAAAGCAAAGTTGGGTGTGATAAACGTTACATTACACCAGAAAGTGAAACTTCTTGTAACATCTAAATGTTCACTATAAATCACAATGCAAATCTTAAACGAGAGTTTCTGTTGTGTATGTTACAGAAAAATGAACTATTCAAAGACATAACTCTAGCAGTCTCTATGGGTGTTGTGGTGGTTGCTGTAGATTAAAATGAAGTATATTTGGCCTGTAGTTTTGGCTTGGCAGTTTTTAGGAAAAGTCATGGAAGATGGTGAGGATCTGAACCCTGTAGAGTAGAGCTTGGTTCCGTAGAAAATCCCTGGCTCCAAACACTGCCATCTTTCCAGATTGCCTATTAGCAATCTGTATACATCTCAAAGGAACTAATGCTGTTCATCAGGGAAGGGAGCAAAAGAAATACCAGAAAGTTGAAAGAGATCAGAGGGCAAACTGAAATTCTGTGACTGTATAAGAGGGACATTTTAGTGACCAAGTGAAAATCCTTGGGCCATATTCTCAGTTGATGTAAACCTGCCTAGCTCCACTGAAGAAGAGATTTTTTTGATTCACACCAAGCGAGAATCTGCCCCCACCCATGTTTATTGCATCCCAGTACAACATAAAACAGTGCTGTAGCCCTTATGTTTGCTATATTTGGTTTGAACAATCCATTGTTACTATCTGTCTTTCGTGTCCTGCTGTTGTTTTTGCCTTTGTCTGACTAAGTGCCTTTTTTCCCTCTTTCAGCAGCCGCGTTTCCAATTCTGTCTTATTTTCCATTTTGTGGCTCTCCCGATCATATTTTTGTGACTCACTCCTGTCACAGGTTTTATTTTTCAAAAAAAAGGTTTTTTTTACTCATTGCGACTTTGTGACTAATATGTCACAAATTTATCCACTTGTATACTTCACTTTAATTCTCTGCTGATTTAAAAATTGGTAAGGGTAAGCTTTCAGGACCTTGTGGAATTTTCTCCCTATCCAAGTCCTCTCCTGCAGCTTAATCTGTGAGTTGAGGATGGCCCCTCCCATACACTTAACCATCTTGACCATATGAATACTGCATCAAAGAAACTAATACTTATTTCTTGTCCATCAGGAAGCTTTTAATTTAGCACTCATACTGCATTTATCCCCATGTACTATACTAAGATTTATCTCTTGTATAAAGTTATATTCCTTAGACTCTCTTGTAGGTTCTAAATCTCAAACTTTGTTATGCGTTTGAAAATTGATTGAGGGATTGGATTGGAAAACCTGGATGATAGCACATTGATAAAAAGGACTACAAGTTGAATTGGAAAAGTGGGAAAACACTTTTTCTTTGTCCAGAGTCACAAGCAGGGATTATTCTCCTTACTGACCTATTTGACAAGTGATGCAGTAGGATTGTACTTTCAGACATGTTTCCTCCCCTCCCCAAGATACAGATGTCCTTAATGATAGGTTATTCTCTCTGGAATTTGTGGAACTCGTCAGTCCCATATGTAGAGGGAAAGATGTGCTCATGCACAAACACACAATCTGGTACTGCATGCCTAATTTGGTGCATGCATTGCTGGGACAGTATTTTGAAAAATACTATTGTACCAGCGGAGTTGCACGTACTCTATTTTAGGCTGAAAAACATTGAAGCCTCCTGTTTTTGGTTGCTCAGAATTTCCTGAAATGGTGTGCAGTATTTTGTAGTATTCTGTGAATGTCAGATAATCCCTGACAGTCTTTTACATATAAAGACCAGTATGGTATAGTAGGTACAAGATTTTCAAAAGTGACTCATGATTGTTGGGTGCTTTAGGTTTTGGGTACTCAGCTTAATAGAACGTGTGTGTTCAAAGGGTGGTTTGATGTCCATGAATTCTGAGGTCTGATTAAGTGCATTAATGTTGACATTTGGTCAGCTGGTACTCTTTTGTTAAATAACTGAATTGTGTATGTGCCTAGAGCATTGGATAAATTTCAAAAAAGTGAAAATCAAGATACATGTCAGATGCCAACTGGAGGAGCTATGTGGTAGGTAGAGACCGATACCGGTCTCTAAGGTGCAGGAGGCAGCCAATTAGAGAGGGACTGAGAGGAGCAGCCAGTCAGGGTCTGGCAGGTCCATATCAGAAGAGCTACAGAGCAGGTTCAATTACTCCCTGGAGCTCAAGGAGGGAGAACTGCATGTCTGGCTGGCAGAAGGGAGTTAGCACCCTGGACAGAGCAGTGCTGCTAGCAGGGACCGGAGAAGCTACCGAGAGCTCCTGAATGGCTGCTGGGATTTGCAGGCTGAGGCCCTGAGTCAAGGGTGAAGAGGGTGCTGGGGCTGTGGGGAAGTGGTGGGATAATTGGCTGCAGCTCTCCCTGGAAGGGGGGAGCACAGATAATGACACAGCCAGAGGGCTGTGTCATGAAAGGGATACCACAGTCCTTGGCAGAAGGAGCAGAAGTGACAGCAGGCGAGGCACCATCAGGAGAGGGCATGCTGACCTGCAGAGCTAATCCCCAAGATGGCCAGCAAAAGGCACCAGCACGGTGAGCGGAGCCCTGTTACAAGCTATCAGAGTTCTGTCTGCCACAGGTGTAGTAATTAAAGGCAGTATTGGCATTCTTATATGGCATCTGTCCTGCTACAGGGGAAGGAGGATCAGATCTGAGAATTATCTCCTTCTTTATTACTGAGTACCATGACACTTAAATGAGTGAAACCTGCTATAGCTTATATCTGGCTGATTGTACCACAATTAGTGAAACTGGCATTCGTTTGGGTTGAATTTGCATGCTACTCTGAGTGAGAAATGTGGGGCATGGGTGGAAAGTTTTCAATACAGAAATCTTTCTGGAAGCAGCCAGTCTTCTCTCTGTTATCAGGGATATAACAGAGTATATACATTATGCTCCACCTTTCTTTCAAATTGTATATTATCTTTGAGAAGAGGGACTGGATTATGAATCCAATCACATGGTATTGGGAGGCAAAAAGAGGGCTTTGTTTCTCTGGATGCAGTTGAGTATAGTTTTACTCTTTCTCCCATTTAGCAATTATGGTGTGAGGTTTGTCTTTTCTGTCTTGTTTTCTATTATAGTTATGCTGGCGAGCTCAGGGGAACTGCTTGTAATGTTATGACCATATTCAGGGATACATGTGGTGTATCTGCCATTGTTGCTTACGTTGTGCCAGTCAGTTTCAATCTGTTCCAAACCTAGCTAAACGCCATGGGGTGCTCCACTCACTGCTGGTTTGGCGCCTCCACCTAGTCCCTCTCAGCATTAGCTCTCGAGGCAGACACCCTCAGTCTGTGGTTTGCATGCCTTCACTCTGACTCTGGTGTGCAGCTCCTCTCACTCCAGGACCCGCAGCTTCCTCTTCATGACTTAGCCCTCTGGCTAGGTGTCATAAATAGATAGTTAAGGGTTAATGCCTCTTTTACTTGTAAAGGATTAAGAAGTTCACCTAGCCTAGCTGACACCTGACCAGAGGAACCAATGGGGGGACAAGATGTTTCAAAAGGAAGGAGGGAAGTTCCCTTTGTCTTGGTCAGTTTCAGTTGTCTTGGAAAAGATCAAGGAACCAGCCTCTCATCAGAGTAGTAGTATTAGAAATGAATAAATAGGTTTATGTTTATTTTCTGTTGTGACTTTGTCTTTGTGCAATTAGAGGAATAATCAAATTGGGGATTCTTTTGTGTACTAAGTTTTTGCCCAGGGGAACATCCTCTGTGTTTTGAATCTGTTGTCTGTGAGAGTAGCTGGTATGCTAATCTCTCCCAGAGGTTTTTTTTCTTTTACCTTTCTTTTCTTTAATTAAAAGCCTTTTTTTAAGAACCTGATTGATTTTCCTTGTTTTTAGATTCAAGGGGATTGGATCTGGACTCATCAGGGATTGGTGGGGAAAGAATGGGGGGGAATGAGTAACTCTTCCTTGTTTTAAGATCCAAGGGTTTTGGATCGGTGTTCACCAGGGAATTGGTGGAGGAGTCTCTCAAGGCGATCCAGGGAGGGAAAGGTTTTGGGGGAGAAGACAGAGTTTCCCAAATAACTCTTAAATGATTTGGGTGGTGGCAGCCAAACCAGAGCTAAGCTGGTAATTAAGCTTAGAGGTTCTTGTGCAGGTCCCCACATCTGTACCCTTAAGTTCAGAGTGGGGAAGGAATCATTGTTTCTCCTTTCTATGGTTCAATCCATCAACAGTCCTAAGTAGTCTTCCCATTCATTGCCCTGGTGCCACTTCCTCTGTAGCTAGTAGGGGAAATTGGGCTCACCCTCTACTCCCTGTTCCAGTCCAGGAACCCTCAGCTCAGCAGTTCTGGGCTTCCTCTCTGCCCACACTGCTCTTTCCCTGGATTGCTTCCTATTATCTAGTTCCCCTTCTCTGGGTGTACCAGTTCCAAGAATCCTCTTCCCAGAGAGTGACAGCTCTTTTTCAGCAGCTGCCCAGTCTGAAGCCAACTACTTGGCTCCATAGACTCTGTCTGTTCCTGCACAGGTAAGCCTGTTCCTAATCAAGCTCCTGCTCCTTGGCTCCTGCTCCAGGTGCAGCTTGTGGAAGTAATTGGCCTTAACTCCGCACAGTTGTGTGTGGGGTGGTCACCCCATCACACTAAATAAAAATGGGAAGTGGGGAGCTGAGTGGAGAGCACCAAGGATTCTGTGGGTTCTTCTCTATACACTTCTGAAACACACAGTGCAATTTCCTTAATCTTAGATGGGTTTGAGTGAGGGGTTATCAAAGTTCATTGCACCATGACCCCCTTCTGATAATTAAATTACTACATGACCCCAGGAGAGGGGACCAAAGCCTGAGCCTTGATGCCCCAGGGGTGTGTGTGTGGGGGGAGAGCAAAGCCTGAGTCCCACCGCCCTGGGTTGGGGGAGGAGTGAGGGCCAAAGCTGAAGCCCAGGGGGGCTCGGGCAACTTCATTAAAACAGGGCTGTGATCCACTTTGGGGTCCCAACCCACAGTTTGAGAATCACTGCTTTAAGTAATTTCAAACTATAATTGGATGAGGGGAAGCCGGGTATGTTATTTAAGTGGAATTCCATATTCAAATAACTTGCCAGTGGCAAATTGTGAAGTTTAAAACAGAAACAAGTGATCTACACCAAAATTAGGACTTTGATGCCTTTTTGCATTTTCTACACAGGTAGAAAAACACTTAGAGCTAACATTTTATATACCAATGTTGGGATCCTGCGTTCTCACTCCTTTTACACAAGGGCATTCCAAACTCTTCAGCACATATGCCCTCCTTTACTTATTTTTGGAATATTTTTAATAATAATATAGCAGAGCCCCACTCTGCCTTGAGAGGAATGATTTTAAGTTCCTAAGTGAATAGCTAGTGTTATAAGCTAAAAGTGTCCCAAAACCTGTATAAAAATATGGAAGAAGTTTGTATGCAAAAATACATGATCCCTATTGTTTGTAAAACATGTTCCTTTTGGGCATGATCCAATGCCAACAGAAGTCAATGGAAGTGCTCCCACTGACTTCAGTTGGCAGTGGATTGGGTCCTTAAGGCAGGTTAACTCTCATGCTCCTATTGTATATGTTCACCCTTTCACAAATTGGGCCTTATATGCCTCCTGTCTCCTTTTCCAATGTAAATTCAATCAAACTCTAATCAAAGTTCCTGTGTACCCTATAAAACTACATGTGTTGTGGGACCCTAAAACAATGTATTTTCCTCCAACGTGATTAAGGCATGGTATGATAATGCATGCAAAACCTAAATGTGTGTTCACTGCATCCTGATCTATACTATAAAGCCCTGGCACATGTGCCATCTATACTACAAGTCTAAGCTGTGACAGGGGACAGACTTCTTTACTTCAGTATATATTTTGATAAACTACTTCCTCCATATTTTTCAAGGCTATTTTCCCCAAGTCCATCTGTCTTCTTTTTATTAACTGTTCTCTCTATACTTCCCCTCCTAAGCTTGTACTTTAGAATAGCTGGCATGGGGTTCTCTTGGATGCCAAATGCAGATGCTTTGAAAAATGCTGAAATATTTCATTATCTGCTATTTAATTCTACAAATCAGTGTTAGAACTATTAATTTGTCAATTAATTTACAAAGATATCTTGTATCAACATTCATATATTTATGCAATATTTTTCCTTTTGGTATCCATTATGCAGGGTTTATATCACAATAATTCTCCTTTCTAACCATGAAAGTCAAAAGGAGATGTCTTTTTTTAAAAAGTGGGTAAAAATTGGTCATTGAGTCACTGTCATGGCTCCATGATGTAGGCAAGACCTGTAGATAGCTTAAATCCAAAATAAAAGAACTCATTTTTGGACAGAGTTCTGTTGGAATAATGATTTTTCATATCCAGAACCGCTTACTAACAAGGGGGTGGCCCTATTAATCAAGCGTTATTGAAATGCAGAGTAGAAAGAAAGAACAAAAATTATCTTCTGACACTTACAACTCTGTTAGTCATATAGAGTAGACAGGGCATGCTCTAAGGCAGTGTTTCTCAAACTGGGGTCTGCAAGTCATGTCCAGGGCCATCGGTCCCACTGATCAATTCTTCCTCCTCTCTCCCAGTGCCTCCTGCATGCCACAGAACAGCTGTTCAGTGGTGTGCAGGAGGCACTGGTGGGGGTGAGGGAGAGGAGCGGTGACGGTGTGTGCTCAGGGGAAGGGGTGGAAAGAGGGAGAGAAGAGAAGGGGCAGAGGTGGAGCAAGGGCAGGAAGAAGTGGGGCCTTGGGGGATGGGGTGGAGTGGGGTTGGGGCCTGGGGCTGAGCATGGGGCTTGGGGTTTGCAAAACATTTTTAAATCAAAATGGAGGTTCTCGGGTTGTTAAGGTTTGAGAATTGCTGCTCTAAGGCTTATGCATGTTTTGAGGACACTCCTAAAATAAGTGGCCTTGTCTATTGTACATGGCCAAACCATATCTGGGGCAGCAGAATTACCAAATTGGCTTTCATTTGCTGTGACACTTTTTTTGACTAAACTCTTGGGCTTATAGTGGGCCTTACATCTTGGACGTAACAACTGAGACTCATAAGTTCTCTTGAGTAGCCAGTGGAGATATTGACAGTCTTAAGCATTATGCCTGGTGTTTGTAGAGTCAGGTTCCAAGAGACCACATGATGTAGGAATCAGAGAAAATATTGGGAGTGTGGCAGATGCAATGAGGGTCTGAACAGCCAAAGAAAGAAAAGTCAGTGTCTCAGGTTGAAAAACACAAATCTTCTCTGGGGTGCCAGACACACTGCAGGACTTACAGTTTAATTATGGAAACTGGTATGCATTCCTTCCATGCAACTCTACAGTCAGTAAAATCCAAAGCAACAAACACTGTAGTTCACACATTTCCTGAGGGTGCTGTACTCCTCTTCTCCTTTGGGTCTAACTCCACCATTCGTTATGGTGCTGCACATAGTTAGACCCAGCTGAAAATGCTTCCTCAGAGTGACTTGGGACCCTTGGTGGAAGTACACCCAAAAAACCATGACCACTTTCTGGCTTGATGGGGACTTCTGTGAACATCACTGGGGTGGGGAGTGTCAGGATTGTGAGGTCCTCTCCAGGGAGTACCAAACGTTGCTTCTAAGAGCCTGCTGTGCATGACAAAAACTGTTAACTTGTTGCCATATGATTACGCTGTTTATTTATGTGGGCTATTAGTCTATCTATTAACAACTTATAAAGAATTATGACTCCATAAGGAACCGAGGTTGCTTTACTCATACAAATGTCCTGATTAGTATGGATATTTTGGTTCGTTGATGAAAAAGGGGACATGCATTTAGCTCCAAGAGCCATGGATTTGTAGCTTTTGATGTACTAATTAGTGTTTAATATTTCCTATTTATGATTTTTTATCACTTTTACATTAGTCATCATTAGAATATCAAATTCACTTTTAAATTTTGCTGTGTAGTTTGGTTTATCCAAGCTGCATATACCTGCCATATTTTAAATTATATATATAAAAAAATTAAAAATGTGTTTCTTACATGAGCTGCTACTTAGCATATTCTTATCTTTCAAAGAGAAAGGTAGAAGATGTAAGTTTTCTCTTTGATTTTGAACTATCTGAAATGCCTGTCACATGGCAGTCTTTGGCTTCTTTTCATGTTCTTTAGTATCTCATTTAAATAGGAATTAAAATGTAAATGATTCCTTTTCAAAAATATAACTTCTGCATATGCTGCTTATAACACTATAACATTTTAACATCATCCTATAAAGACATAACCCCATGCAAAACTGATCCCCTGCCCTGCATCTCTCACCCACCACAGGCCCCTTACAGACCCCATCCCTGCCCTGCAGTTTCCACCCAAAGCCTCCCCAAATACCCTACTCTCCTCCCTACAGGCCTTCCCTCATCTCTTGCAGATTCCAACCCTAACCCTGCAGGCTCAGGTATAGTATGACTGGTAACCGTCTTTGCCAACTTGAAAAGGGGAGCTGCTGCTGTGTAGCACTGCAGTACTGCGCTTGTCAGGAGATGTACGGTGACAGTGAGCTGAGCGGGCGCCATGCTTGCTGTGGTATGTCATCTGCACAGGTAACCCAGGAAAAAAGGTGAAAAATTATTTTTTTCCCATTGCTTTCACGGAGGGATGGGGGGGGCCTGATGACATGTACCCAGAACCACCCGTGACAATTGTGGGGACACACGTAAATGACAGTATCAAATTGATTTCTAAAAATCGACTTCTATTAAATCAAACTAATTTCATAGTGTAGACATACCCTAAGAAACTGATTACAGGTAATATCTCACCCTCAGACATGTTCCAATAAGCTTCT
This sequence comes from Mauremys mutica, assembly GCF_020497125.1. Classification (NCBI taxonomy): domain Eukaryota; kingdom Metazoa; phylum Chordata; order Testudines; family Geoemydidae; genus Mauremys; species Mauremys mutica. The sequence continues at coordinate 47,834,729 of NC_059079.1, read as the reverse complement.
TTCACAGACTAGACTCCTTCCTAGTCTTGGCCCAATCCTTTCCCCTGTTACAGTCCTTGTTAGTTCCAGCTCAGGTGGTAACTAGGGGTTTTCTCATGACTGGCAGCCCCCTTTGTCCTGTTCCACCCCTTTTTATAGCTTTGCCACAAGGCAGGAATCTTTTGTCTCTCTGGGTCCCCACCCCTCCTTATGAATGGAAAAGTACCAGATTTAAGATGGATTCCAGTATCATGTGACATGGCCACATGTCCTGTGAGACCCCAGCCTCCATTCTTCCTTGGCTGGCCCACAGGTACACAGGGAGGTTTGCAAGTAAACAGAGCCATTTACAACCAATTGTCCTAGTCAATGGGATATGTCAAGATTCTAAACCACCATTAATGGCCCACACTTTGCATAACTACAATAGGACCTCAGAGTTATATTTCATATTTCTAGCTTCAGATACAAGAATGATACATGCATACAAATATGATAAACACACTCAGTACATTATAAGCATTGTAATGATACCTTACAAGAGACCTTTTGCATAAAGCATATTCCAGTTACATCATATTCACATTCATAAGCATATTTTCATAAAGCATATGGAGTGCAATGTCACAATATGTACTTGGATATTTTTAATGATGCAGTTGTCACCTAGCAAGCTTAATTTTTTTAATTAAGCTTTGTGGGGTTTGGAATTACTATTAATGAACTGTCTAAACAAAGGAATTTTTTTTTAGGCTAATAATATTTAGAACTTTTTACTAAAAAGAGGTAGTAGACAAGCAAACAAGTTCAAATGGTGAATTTAGAATCTCTCTTGCCAATATTTTGAAAAGGAAAAATATTGTCTAAACTATTTTTATAAGCCAAAAGGTGTCTGACACATTTCTTCCTTCATCTGCCATGATGAATGTTGTCCTTGTGACCTGGAAAGGTCATTTGTATTATGAACTGACTATCAAAGCCGGCTGTTTCCTTAGAATTATATTTATTATTCCATTCATCTGGAAGTATTTCAGTCAGTAAATGCCAGTTCTGAATGTCTCTGAAAGATGCCTTCCTACATGTTTCTAAAGTCTTGCTAATGGCATCAGGCTGGGTTTTGGACTCTGGACTTCATTAATTATGATTGTATTAGTGAGGTTCCTTTGTACAATGATGTATTTTAAGAATGCTAACATGGTTTAGGAATATATATACTCTGTGAATTATTTTACATAAAGGGAAACAAATGTATTCCAACTATGTTGCTTTTCTAGAACAAAAAATAAATAGTACTTACAACTTTAAAATTACATTTCTCAGATACAAAAACTGTCATTCCAAATACAGGTAATGTAATTTCTTGTTCCTGTTACTTCTATGAGAGATACAGTTTAACCTTTCACACAACATTACAACATTTGAAGATAGGAAAATTACAGGCTCCACTTGAATTGCTTTATCTAAATAAAATGAGTTGCTGCTACATAAAGCAGAATCACACCGCCATCAACATCAGGGTCATCATCTGATATGTCCTTGGCTAGAGTTTGCTCCAACTGATAACTAAAAGTGTGAAAATTCATCATATGGGAAAAGTAGTCTGAAATGAGATTATTTTCTGACTTGACTATGACATTTTTCCTATCAATACTAGAAGAATTTTTTTCTTATTACATCTTGAACAGATCTGAAGTAGCACAAATCCCAATTTTTGCTTTTAGCATTAGTAAAACTATTGATCTTGCATAGCCAAACTAAATGCTGTTCACATTTGTAGGCTTAACGCCTGAAAGATGACTGTTGGGAGAAATTAAGTAGGAGGAGAAGATGATATCCATTGTATAAAAACACTATACTGCAACCAATATGTCACAATATGTACTTGGATATTTTTCCATATGGCAAGGGGGGGGGGAAGAAATGATAACTTTCAGACAGATTTTTTTTCTCTGTCTAATTTGTCAGTGTATATTGGAATAAAATAAAGCCAACTTGAGTTTGCCACAGCTCTTTTCCTCACCTTTTAACTGATTTTTTTCAGTCACAAGCTGCAAACAAAATTCCCTATGTGAATAATTTTAACCAAAACTGTTTAGTGCTTTAATATATCTAGGCCCCAATACTGCAAAGATTTCAGTGGGACTGTTCATGTTTGTACGGTTAAACATTTGTGTAACTCTTTGAAGGATAGGCCCTTTGTGCTCTGTTTCCAATAACCATGAAGCAAAATGGAAAAGTTTTTTTTAACTAAATGTGGAGGGTGAGTCCTTGATCTTCAAATAAAGATCACAAGAAATGTTGCATCTGGTGTCCCTACATGCAATAACCACAATCAAAAGTATGCTCCTGAGTGTTAGGAATAGCCCTGCTGGATCAGCCTAGTGGGCCACCCAGTCTGGGTCTTGTCTCCAATGGTAGCCAATGCCAAGTGCTTCAGAGAAAGGTGCAGGACATGGATATTCCCTTGCTCATTCACTACACAGCTTCCAGTTTCTACAGTAAATGAAGTAGGTGTCCTACAGGTCAATGTTTCTCAACCTTTTTGATACCAGGGGCCACCTTGCATCCTTCCAAAACTGTTAGGCAGATCTCAGGGACTGGCACCAGTGCACGAACCAGTCATTGAGAAATACTGCTATAGATGACAACTTTTTACTACAGTACCCTGATTCAACTCCAGAACAAGTCCATACTCTGCACTGAAAGAGGCAGGTATCCCTGTGGAAAATATAGTACGTGTTTATGTAACTGAAGACAGTAACGTAATGCACACGCACAAGGGGGATGAATTAAGGTTGCACAGGCAATCTTAATCCTGGCATTTCCTACTTTGAGTGCTTGACTTTGCAAGCTTAATGTTCTATTAACACAGTTTTTTCTGTGTAATTTCCTAGGCTTTTGAAAAAAAAATTCCATCATGTGATATCATACTGATGCCCATGTGGATAAATAGGAAGGCTGGAACCTTTAGATCCACCACACAGACCTCTGTCATTTGAGTTCATGGAATAACTGCTAACAGTAGTAGGCCATCATCTTCTGTCAACCAGTACTAGAAGGAGATGGGACACTGGCCCATGGGTTTAAATAGATATTTGCTGACAGCAGAGGAATGTTGAGACTCATGAATTCCATTCTAGATTCTGAAGTGAGTGTTGTCTAGTGGGCATAGACTTTCTGCCCATTTCCCCAAGCGTAAGCCCATCTTTCCCATACCTTCCATGTCCTTGTCCCAGTCCTGTCACTTCCCCACCCCTTGTTGCTTGTCCCAATCTCATTCTCCTTGCCCAATAAATCCTATTCTCACCCCTCCAGAACGCCCTGTCCTAGTCCCAGTCTTCCTTCCCACAGTTCTGACCTCTCCCTCCTCCCCTACCTTGTCCACTAGTTGCTGCTCCTACCTGCACTTATTCCCGGTCCCCTTCCTAGGCTCTTTGTCCAATAACATTGTTGCTCCCCTCTGGTTCCTTGTCCTATTCTCTCTACCCAGACAGTTCCAGTTCTTCCCCAGCACCCTGACTCCTCATCAGAGCTGTCTCCTCCCGCTACATCCTTTACCTTGCCTTCCTGGTTCTCAGTCCCAAGCTCCCTGCTGACTCTCCATCTGATCATCTCAGTTTTCTTCCCCCACCTATTGGCTCCAGAGGCTTCTAATACTTTATACTAAGACTGTTAAATGATTAAAAAATTAATCTAAATTAATTGTGTGATTAATTTCACTGTTAAACAGTAATAGAATACCTTTAATTTAAATATTTTGGTTGTTTTCTACATTTGCAAATATATTGATTTCAATTACAACACAGAATACAAAGTGTACAGTGCTCACTTTATATTTATTTTTGATTACAAGTATTTGCACTTTAAAAAAACCAAAATAAATAGTATTTTTCAATTCACCCAATGCAAGTACTGTAGTGCAATCTCTATCATGAAAGTTGAACATACAAATGTACAATTATGTACAAAAACTGCATTCAAAAATAAAACAAAATCCACTCAGTCCTAATTTTTGTTCAGTCAATTGCTCAGACAAATAAGTTTGTTTACATTTGCAGGAGATAATGCTGCCCACTTCTTGTTTACAATGTTACCTGAAAGTGATAACATGTGTTCTCATGGCACCATTGTAGCCGAAGTCACAAGATATTTACGTGCCAGATGTGCTAACGATTCATCTACCATTCCAGGGGATATGTGTCCATGCTGATGACGGGTTCTGCTTGATAATAATCCAAAGCAGAGCAGCCCGATGTATATTCATTTTTATCATCTGAATCAGATGCCACCAGCAGGTTGATTTACCCTTTTTTGGTGATTCAGGTTCTGTTGTTTCCTCATTGGAGTGTTGCTCTTTTAAGACTTGCTTTTAAGCATGCTCTACACCTAGTCCCACTCATATTTTAGAAGGCACTTCAGATTCTTAAACCTTAGGTCAAGTGCTGTAGCTACCTTTAGAAATCTCACATTGGTACCTTCTTTGCATTTTGTGAAATCTGCAGTGAAAGTGTTCTTAAAATCAACATGTGCTGGGTCATGATCCGTGACTGCTATAATATGAAATATATGGCAGAATGTGGGTAAAACTGACAAGGAGACATGCAATTCCTCCCCCTACCCCAAGGAGTTCAGTCACATATTTATTTAACACATTATATTTTTAACGAGTGTGATCAGTATGGTAGCATGTCCTCTGAAATGGAGGCCAAAGAATGAAGGGGTATATGAATGTTTAGCATATCTGACACTAAATACCTTGCAATGCTGGCTACAAAAGTGCCATGCAGTTGCCTGTTCTCACTTTCTGGTGACATTTTAAATAAGAGGGCAGCATTATCTCCTGTAAATGTAAACAACCTTGTTTGTCTTAGCGATTGGCTGAACAAGAAGTAGGCCTGAGTGGACTTGTACACTCTGAACTTTTACATTGTTTTGTTTTTGAGTGCAGTTATGTAACAAAAAAATCTCCATTTGTGAGTTGCACTTTCATGACAAAGAAATCACACTATAGTACTTATATGAGGTGAATTGAAAAATACTGTTTCTTTTATCATTTTTACAGTGCAAATAATTGTAATAAAAATAATATACACTTTGATTTCAATTACAACACAGAATACAATTTATAGAAAATGTAGAAAAAAATCTAAAAATTAATAAATTTCAATTGGTATGCTATTGTTTAACAGTGTGGTGAAAACTGCCATTAATTGCGATAATTTTTTAATCATTAATTTTTTTTGAGTTAATCACGTGAGTTAACCGCAATTAATCGACAGCCCTTCTTTATACATAAACAAGGGGAAGATGTTTAAATACTTCTGCTTTTATGTTGTGTTTTTGCTTCTGAGCTTTCACAAGTAAACCAGTGGCAATATTTGCAGGTTGCCGCGTGATGTTAGAACCTAACTGTTTACTCATTTATTATTCTATGTTTGTGGTATTTTCCATATTCTTTGCTTTTTATAGAGAGCATTGACAGTGTTAAAATGTTAAATCATTTTTGGTTTCAGCTTCTCCCCTCCCACTTCATAGTCTAATCTAATGTATTGATTTGTGTAGTGCACACTAAGTTTTTAAAAAGCCACATGATCATTTTTATATATTTTCTTAACCTTATCAAAGTTAAAAAACATCTGCGTGCCCATTGATGTTAAATCTCGAATCTCTTCTATGCAATGGACCATGTCTCATTCCTTTCTGCAGTCATTTAATAGCATAGTTGTGCTGATACATTTTGAAATCTTGTGTTAAAAGCTTTTGGTTCAAATAATTACTACCTGCATTTCTGCTTGGAGGATTTCATATTTGTTCTCTCTACCTTTTTTCTTTCTGTGAAGCCTCCTAATTGGTTGGCACCAAAATATGGGAGATGTCACTTCTGATTGCATCAAAGCACAATTTTCTGTTAGTCAGTGTAATGAAATATTCCTAGGTGCAGTCTGTGCAAATATAATGTTTATTTTGATAGAATGAGACATGGAGTATCAGTAAATTGTCTATTGGATGTGAGGCATAATAAAGCTGATGAAAAGCCTATAGTGAATGCCAAACTGCATAAATGTGACAACCTTAGTCTGATGGAAAAGTATGGACTGAGAGACTCTGCTTATTAAAAATTCCTGTTTGTTTCTAGCTTAATCTGTTACATTAATAACACTTGTTTTGTAACTAACCTGGTTCTAGAGATTAGTTTGGGGCTATATTTGTTATGTAAATGTATAGGTTTCACATACAGAAATTAAACAGCAAGTGATTTCTTTTCAAGACAGCAATTGCGTCCCTTTAAAATTCTAATTTACAATGACAATTGAGTTTGCTGGTAAGGCCTGGCCCAAATAGATAATTCTAGACTTTTTTTTAAAAGGTCATAGGCATGATTTCTAGTATTTGTAACCAACTGTATGACACTATAAAATTAAAAATATTTTATTTGTGCAGAAAGCGCTGATTATCTTGCCAGCTTCAAGACAGGATGGGTATTTTGAGAAAAATAATGGGCTTCTTACATTGCTTCTGCAGGCAAAGCTGGACCACAGCCAAAGTGTAATCATGTTTGACTTACTTGGGGCAGGATTTTTAGGAAGACAGGCATATATATACAGTAATATATTTTATATTTGTATTTTATAGTTTTGGCCCTGTTTTTTCCCAAAACATTTAGGCAGGTGTGTAACTAATTGGACCACTCCGGCAAGTATAGTTATGTACATGTCTAAGGCCCTGATCCTGTGAAGACTTTAGCCATGCTTAACTTGGTTTTACAAAAGGTAGATCATGCCAGACCAACCTGATTTCCTTCTGTGAGAAGATAACAGATTTTTTTTTAAGACAAAGGAAATGCAGCAGATTTAATCTACCTGGATTTCAGTAAGGCATTTCATACAATTCCATGTGGGAAATAATTAGTTAAATTGGAAAAGATGGGGATTATTATGAGAATTGAAAGATGAATAAGAAACTGGTTTAAGGGAAGATTACAAGTGGTCATACTGAAAGTGAACTGTCAGGCTGGAGGGAGGTTACTAGTGGAGTTCCTCAGAGACTGGTCTTGGGACCAATCTGATTTAACGTTTTTATTACTGGCCTTGACCCAAAAAGTGGGAGTATGCTAATAAAATTTGGGGATGACACAAAGTTGGGAGGCATTGCCAATATGGAGGAGGACAAGAATATAATACAAGAATATCTGGGTGACCTTGTAAAGTGGAGTAATATAAATGGGATGTAATTTAATAGTACAAAGTGCAAGGTCATGTGTTTAGGGAATAACAACAAGATTTTTTGCTATAAGCTGGGGATGTATCAGTTGGATGTGAGAGGAGGCGAAAGACCTAGGTGTATTGGTTGATCACAGGATGATTATGAACTGTCAGTGTGATGTGGCTGTGAAAAAGATTAATGTAATCCTAGGATGCATCAGGTGAGGAATTTCTAGTAGAGACAGGGGAGTGTTAGTACCATTATACAAGGCACTGGTGATACCTCATCTGGAACATTATGTACAATTCTGGTGTCCCAGTGCTTAAGGAAGATGAATTCAAACTGGAACAGGTGCAGAGGAGGGCTATTAGGATGGGACACTAGATGTGGGGAAGCTCTGAGTTACTACAGGGAATTTTTTCCCAAGTGTCTGTCTAGTGGGCCTTGCCCACATGCTCAAAATCTAACTGTTTCCTATACAGTACCTCCTCGCTTAACATTGTAGTTATGTTCCTGAAAAATGTGACTTTAAGCGAAACAATGTTAAGTGAATCCAATTTCCCCATAAGAATTAATGTAAATGGGTTGGGGATGATTTATTATATAGATATACACACAGTATACATTTTAAACAAACAATTTAATACTGTTTACAGCTATGATGATTGTGAAGCTTGGTTGAGGTGGTGAAGTCAGAGGGTGGAAGCGGGAGGGATATTTCCCAGGGAATGCCTTATTGCTAAATGATGAACTAGCACTCGGCTGAGCCCTCAAGGGTTAACACATTGTTGTTAATGTAGTCTCTCATCAAGGCAGCATGAACAGGAGGGAGGGGAGACAGCATAGCAGACAGAGGCAGACACACACCTTGTGTATGGGAGAGAGAAAGAGATGCACACTGCCCCTTTAAGTAAGCTGACCCACTCTTAAGTGCATTGTCTTTTTAAGTGGATCAGGAAGTTGAGACAGCAGCTGCTGCCCCAAGCTCTCTTCTTCATCTGGACCCATAGAAAAGAAGACCTTGAGGAATTCCACTATGATTTCAATAATTTCCATCCCACCATCAACCTCAGCCTAGATCAATCCACACAAGCGGTCCATTTCCTGGACACTACTGTGCTAATAAGCTATGATCACATAAATACCACCCTATACCGGAAACCTACTGACCGCTATACTTACCTACATGCCTCCAGCTTCCATCCAGGACACACCACACGATCCATTGTCTACAGCCAAGCTCTAAGATACAACCGCATTTGCTACAATCCCTCAGACAGAGACAAGCACCTACAAGATCTCTATCAAGCATTCTTAAAACTACAATACCCACATGCTGAAGTGAAAAAACAGATTGACAGAGCCAGACGAGTACCCAGAAGTCACCTCCTACAAGACAGGCCCAACAAAGAAAATAACAGAACATCACTAGCTGTCACCTTCAGCCCCCAACTAAAACCTCTCCAGTGCATCATCAAAGATCTACAACCTATCCTGAAAGATGATCCCTCACTCTCACAGCTCTTGGGGGACAGACCTGTCCTTGCTTACAGACAACCCCCCAACCTGAAGCAAATACTCACCAGCAACCACACATCACTGAACAAAAACACTAACCCAGGAACCTATCCTTGCAACAAAGCCCGATGCCAACTCTGTCCACATATCTATTCAAGTGACATCATCATAGGACCTAATCACATCAGCCATACCATCAGGGGCTCATTCACCTGCACATCTACCAATGTGATATATGCCATCATGTGCCAGAAATGCCCCTCTGCCATGTACATTGGCCACACTGGACAGTCTCTACTCAAAAGAATTAATGGACACAAATCTGACATCAGGAATCATAACACTCAAAAACCAGTAGGAGAACACTTTAACCGGTCTGGTCATTCAATGACAGACCTGCGGGTGGCAATTTTGCAACAGAAAAGCTTCAAAAACAGACTCCAACGAGAAACTGCTGAGCTGGAATTGATATGCAAACTAAATACAATCAACTTAGGTTTGAATAGGGACTGGGAATGGCTGAGCCATTACAAACATTGAATCTATCTCCCCTTGTAAGTATTCTCACACTTCTTATCAAACTGTCTGTACTGGGCTATCTTGATTATCATTTCAAAAGTTTTTTTTCTTACTTAATTGTCCTCTCAGAGTTGGTAAAACAACTCCCACCTTTTCATGCTCTCTGTATGTGTATATATATCTCCTCAATATATGTTCCATTCTATGCATCCGAAGAAGTGTGCTGTAGTCCAAGAAAGCTTATGCTCAAATAAATTTGTTAGTCTCTAAGATGCCACAAGTACTCCTGTTCTTTTTGCCGATACAGACTAACATGGCTGCTACTCTGAAACAAGCTCTCTCTGTCTCTCTCCATCTGTGGAGAAGGGGTAAGTGGAGTGCAGGAGCAGCGGGGAGGGGGACACCCTGACATTAGTTCCCCCCCATACACACACAGCAAGCAGGAGTGTCTGGGAGCAGCACATGGCAGTGGGGGGAGGGACAGCTGAACTGTCGATTGATCACCTGTTGGGTGGCTGCAGCATAGGGAACATAGTGGAACAGGGAACTGAAAGGGGGGCTGCCAGTCCACCCTAGTTCCAAGCCCCCACCAGCTAACTGCAACGGGCTGCTCTTCCTGCAAGCAGTGGACAAAGCAGGCGGTTGCCAAACGATGTTAGAAGGGAGCATTGCACAACTTTAAACGAGCATGTTTCCTAATTGATCAGCAACATAACAATGAAACAATGTTAACCGGGATGACTTTAAGTGAGGAGTTACTGTATTTGGGGTTGGGAAGGAATTTACTCTATGTCAGATTGGCAGAGGCCCTGGGGTTTTTCCACCTAATTCAGCCAGAGGTGATGGGTCTGGGACAGGGGTGAAAGTAACTTACAGGACTTACCGGTACTGCTGGAGTCCTGATGGGGGCGTGGCCTCATCCAGAAAAGGCGTGGCCTCAACCGGAAGAGGTGGGGCCTCTCAAGATTTAAAGGCCCTGGGGCACCAGCTGTGGCTGGGAGCCCCAGGGCCTTTACATCAACCAGGGGCTCCCAGCTGCAGAGGTGGCTGGGAGCCCCCGGGGCTCACGGGCAAATTAAAGGGCTCCGGCCACCACAGAGCTCCAGGCCCTTTAAATCCCCACCGCAGCTCCAGCTGGGATTTAAAGGGCTCTCGGCTCCCAGCCACTGCTGGAAGCCAGTGCGGTCCGGCATGGCATACTGGCTCTTGCCGGTACGCCATACCGGCTTACTTTCACCTCTGGTCTGGGAGTGGGTTGGTGAGGTTCTGTGACCTGCAGTGTGCAGGAGGTCAGACTAGATGATCATGATGGTCCCATCTGACCTTAAAGTATATGAACTTTATGTGTGTGAAAAGTCCAATTGATTTCAGTAGGACTACTTGCATTGTTTAAAATTAGGCACGTGCATGAGCCTTTGGAGGGTCAGAGCCCAAATTCCCATTTGTAAGTTCAGGACATGTGTATGTGTGTTTTGGTGTGTGTATAGGTATATAATCATCCTTGACCTTAGTGTGATCACAAAAATTTACCAACCTAGGCACAATAGATGAAATCTTGGCCAATTGCAGTTAATGGGTGTTTTGCCATTAACTTCTCTGGGGCTAAAATTTCACCTGTTAGCTCTACGCTGATGGCACTGATGATGAAAATATTTGATATTTGTTAATATCAAAGGTTTAAACAGGTATGTTGAACTTAGAACAGTATGATGATTTAGTGTATGTATGAGAGAATACAACAAAATGGAAATAATTTATGCAAACTGTGTTGTCAATTGTCATCCATTAAAACACCAGTATTTGCTGAAAGGTTGTACACAATAATATCTAAAATTACATTTCCCCCCTATGGGGAAATCAGCTCTTGGCTTATCTACCTGGAGTTTGGACTATGGTGTGTGAATTATAGAATATTCTAAAGTTTTGCACTCAACTGCCTTGTATAGACCCTGATAGCACAAACTAAAAGTTTTGCACTCAACTGCCTTGTATAGACCCTGATAGCACAAACTAAAAGGTATCTACCTCACAGCAACGTAGTCCTGTTTGAAATGAGACTACTTCAGTGTGAAGTAGGTACCTTTTTGTTTATGCCAGTAGCAGCTACATGGGGCAGTTAGAGTGCAACACGTTAAGAGTGCTCTGCAATTCACCCACACCCCCAGTCCAGATTGCAACACCCTGTAGACAAGCACTCTGATCCTGTGCCATCAACCTAACTGGGAGTTTAGCCATTGACTTAACGTGCCCAATATTAAGCGCACAGATAGAATAAGAAATAGTTGTGCTAAATCTGTGGCAACTGTGTGGTATATATTTCCAAAAAATGATTAGGCATAGCAATATAGGGATTACCATACTATAGATCAGGATAATGATTAGTTTAGTTTGCTATTTATCTAGATCTTCTACAGCATCACTTAATACTTCAGAGGGCAGATAAACCTAGTTAAGCATCTAGCCTGCTGGGGAATCCTATAATATGAGAGGACTGTGGGTATATTGTCTGGAAGAGGAAGAATCTAATACTACATGTAGGCAGCTGAACAATCGAAAAACAAGCAGTTAGGTATCTTTTCATAGATGATCAATGTAAAATAATGTTTCAGATTATCCCTTGAGCACCTGGTCTTCATCATAAATTTAATTGTTTCTGATAATGCTACTCCCTATTAGATGAATGATCATTGTAATTTCAGTGTGTGGAAGCCAGAATTAAACACACTAAGCTATTGTTATTGCTTCAACACTGGTTTGTATCTTAGATGTGCAGATAGGTAACCATTTCCATTGGGTTCACATGGAAACAGCTACATTTCTTAAAGCTCCCTGATACTTATTCCTAATGAAAGGGCCACAGAATGATGGGGCAATTTCCTTCTGAAAAAAACCCCACCAAGAACCAAGTGCTGAGCCTGCTTTGGATAGCAGATGAAGCAAGGGCCGAGTAGAAAAACTGGACCTTTAGAGGTGTAAAAAAAAAAAAATCTGTGAATCCCACTTGTGGGTGCACCTAGATACTAGAGTAAGAAAAATGTTTGTTTGAAATGCATATATACAGATAGATAAGATTTCATATAAATTTCCTAATCCTGTATACAAACAGTTACCCGTCAATGTTTTCTTTTCTTCAAAATGTCAGAATTTGGTCCAAAAATCTCATTTTAAAAGCTTGTGATGATCAGATACCATACTTGACTTATATGTCATGGTCTGTAGTAGGTAATAACTTTTCTTTCCACTTAGGTTTAAATGAACACTTCACAGAGTAGAATTTTTTTTTCATGCTGTAGAATATCTGATGTTGACTGAATGCAGCTCTATCAACATCAAAAATGAACTTTGGTAACACTCAAAAGGACCCCCAAAGAGGACCCCCAAAGGACCCCCAAAGAGGAGTCAATTTACTTGTCATAGCTTTTTCCTGCACACCCCTCCTCCACCCATGGTTAGGGTGACCAGATAGCAAGTGTGAAAAATCAGGAGCGTGGGTGGGGGGTAATAGGAACCCATATAAAATAAAGCCCCAAATATCGGGACTGTCCCTATAAAATCAGGACATCTGGTCACCCTACCCATGGTTAACTTAATAATGCAGGGATAGATTCAAGATTTAGGCATAGCCTTGAACAGCAGATAGTACCTAAACTCTCATGTTAGAAATGGGCCCTGTGGGCATTAAAATTCTGAATTACTATTTGCTCATGATGACGGTGATGATAGTAACTTGCTTGTGATCTATGCCAGCAGTAGGTTACTATCACCTCAGATACTCTGTCCAGTGAATGGGGGGCTGAGTCGAGACTCCACCCATTCCTAGCTTGTGAGTGCACACCTGCATTTAATAAAAAGGCAAGAACCCAGCTTACTACTGTACTCCCAGACCCAAAGTCCAGGTAACATATGGAAGCCTGTCTTCCTCCTTTGTACTTTCTTGTGCAGATATATATTCAGAGTCAAACTAGCCCTAAATATGTTCCTGCCACTACCTGTCTTTTCGCCCTCCTTTGTCCAGTGGAGCAGTACATATTAATCAAGATGAATTGGGACTGTTTGCCAAACTCCTATGTGCTCACATTTTTTTCTTTACAATATAAACTGGTAAAAGCTCTTATATCATAAAGAGAGGATTGTGAGTTAGTGTAAATAAACAAAAGTGGTGAGGGATCATGACAGAAGAAGGTATATACTTTCCCTTCCACAAATCTCTCTCATCTTATTCTGAATGTTAAAATCCTACTACTGTCCTTGGTATTGCAACTTAATGCAGTGCAGCCAACTGAAGATTGCAGTGCATAACATAGAATTACTATGTTACATTGGTACACTCTGTTAGAATTACTGCCAATTCCACTATGCTGTATGACCCATTCATGCTAGATAGCTCAGTAAGGTCACTTGGGCCTGGTCTACACTACAGGGGGATCGATCTAAGATACGTCGACTTCAGCTACGCTAGTCTCGTAGCTGAAGTTGCGTATCTTAGATCGACTTAGAGTCACTTACTTCGCATCCTTGCGGCATGGTATCGATGGCCGCCACTCCCCCGTCGACTTTGTTTCCGCCTCTCACCAAGCTGGAGTTCAGCAGTCGACGGGAGAGTGATCAGGGATTGATTTATCATGTCTACTCTACACACGATAAATCGATCCCCGATTTGGCAGGTAGTGTAGACATACCCGTGGTGATATCTAAAATAGAGAGAGCTGGTGGAAAGGATTTGGTGGGGGGAGTAAAATCATGTAATGGGTGAATAAAAGACAAATAATGCATGGAATGCATTATATGACGTGTAGCTTGGCATAAGGAAGAAGCCAAGGTGTATTCTCACTTGAGTAGCATCCTTAGTTCTTGAAATGGACAAGACTTGTATAATAAGGCTAGCACTTCAATAATAATAATAATAATAATAATAAATTAAAAAAAAAAACCTTACAAACAAACACACTCAATGCCTTCTTACTTGTGTGCCCAGACCCAAGGTGCAGGTAACCTATAGCAGGAATGCAGGGCCGCCCGGGGGGAGGCGGCAAGTGGGGCAATTTGCCCCAGGCCCCGGGCCCCACAGGGGCCACCACAAAAATATAGTATTCTATAGTATTGCAACTTTTTTTATGGAAAGGGCCCCCAAAATTGCTTTGCCCCAGGCCCCCTGAATCCTCTGGGCAGCCCTGCAGGAATGTAGGAAATTCTTACTCCCTTACACGGGCATGTAGTTCAAATTGCAATCTACACTAAATGGATGGAACTAATGCAGTATCTCAATATTCCTGGGTGATAACTATGTTGACTACTGTAAGAGGGATTCATATCAAATTTAAACAGAGTAGAAAATCAAAACAAAGAACAAAAATTAATCTAAAAATATAGACTCCTTTTCAAACATTGCTCTCAGTGCCTCATAAGTCAGCAAACAAAAACCTATTGGCCTTGAATATCAATAGGAGCTCCACTCTTATAGGGCATGCAGAATGCCAGACTTGAGGTGACTTGCCATATGAATTTAAGAGTGGAATGGGGACAGGAGGCAGCCAAACTACAACTTGCATGAAATGCTGTGTTGGCTTTCCAAATCAAAATGTTGTGTGTGTTAAAACCAAAAATCTGTGCCTGAAAATGTTCAACTTAAGAATTTTTGCTGAAAAGTCAGTTTTCCACAGAAAAGCCTCCATTTTCTAGCAAGCTCTACTTACCAGCTAAATTTTTGCCACCTCAGGCTGCATGCTGTGAAGTAGGAGAATACGTATCTGACAGGTTTTTGTCCTGGATCATATGATGTCTGAATGAAGGTGACATGAAGGATCCAATTCTCAGTCCATTCTTGATGTCTTTCATTGACAAAAATAATATAGGAGATACTTGTTTAGGATAAGTTAACACAGGAAAGTTGAAATGTCTGTTTTTCAATGTATTAAGTATATCAAATATTTAGCATGCTCACTTCTGTGTTTAGGTCTAAATGTATATCAAAAAGTATCTTATATAAGAGAGATCTGAGTCAGGCTGTGGAGACAAAAAATGAGAAACCCAAGCAGCTTACAAAAACTTAATGCCAGTACTGAGGAAAATGAGAATGGAGCTGATGGGATATTAAGCTACAAGAAAGCCTGTTTTTAAACATTTGTTGTTAAAATTCTATCTCTAGCAACAAAAATACAACATTCAGCAAGCTCCTATAAAGAAGATTAATTCTCTTGGCAATGAAACTGGAGTGAAGAAATAAATAATGCTCTGTCTAGAGAAGAGCTGTCTCTAAGTTTGTAAAATAGCTCCTATATTGAAGCTTTCTTCATCTAACATTCACCTAATAGCACTTAACGTTTTCTTCTTAAGCAGTAAAATGTTTAAAACCAGGAGATTCCATATATTTAACAGAGAAAATATTGGTAGAACTGTTAATTTCTCTCAAACTGGTAAAATGTTTTTTTTAAATTATTATATATATATTCTAAATTCATTCTGAAATTACTGAAAGGTTTTGTATTCCCAACATTTATTGGGAATAATCTTCTACAAAACATATGTAGCAAATGTTCTTCATTATTGTAAATTACATCATCCTAATTATAATAAAAATGTCTGATATCTAACAGTTTGCCAGAATAACATCTCTGGAGGATATTTCTGAGGTGTGCAAGAAGGTCATATCTAACCATATAATTTTTTTTTAACTTGATGCAGTTAAGTAATTTGTTTTCTTCCTTTTGGTAGAAAAAGTACATGAATAGTGTACCTTATGCTAAGAGCAATATACATTAATAGTCTTTATTTATGTAAAGTTTTAGATTGCTTATAGTTGCACTAGTTACATTTCTATAAATTGTGACTTAATGACGTGAGAAAGTAATCTTCACCTCTCAGACCATCTGTAGTGAGGCGGCCTGGCTCCCAGCCGCACCTGAGAGGGACGAGCCAGAACAGCAGCCTCAGTGGGCGGAGCCACCGCCACCTGTCCCCGCCCCCCAGAAGTCAAGGGGCGGGACAGGAAGTATAAAGGCCCGGGCCCAACGCTCAGTTGCTGCCCGGCCGCCAGAGAGGACAGACGCTACTGACCGAGCTCCTGTTAGACCAAGCCTTCCCCGAGCCTGGTACCCTGAGGAGGGCTGGCCGAGCCTTCCCCGAGCCCGGTACCCCGAGGAGCTGCCTGAGCATCCCCTCGCTCCGTGTCCTGAGGAGCAGCCTGACCGATCCAGCGCTCAGCACCCCGAGGAGCCCATGGTGTGGGACCCGGCGGAGGACACTAGAGATGAGCAGGTACCAATGGAGGGGGAGATTGGAAGTAGCCTGGGGGTAGCCGACCCCAGTCTGGCTACAGCAGACTTCGAGCCAATGTTGATGTGTTGCGGTCAGGACCCACTGACACAGCAGCAGACTAACTGCCACTGTTAGGGCCCCGGGCTCGGACACAGTGGAGTGGGTGGGCCTGTGTCCCCCCTGCCACCCCACTCATGGGTGGCAGTCTCCCCCTTTCACCCATGATCAGGCATAGAAGCCTGGACTTACTGTTGTTTGCTCAGCTCCTGCCTGAGGACCTGAGCCCCTAGACTGCTGTGTGCTTGCTCAGCCCCTGCCTGAGGGTCTGGGCCCTTGAACTGCTGTGTGTTTGCTCAGCCCCTGCCTGAGGGTCTGAGCCCCTGAACTGCTGTGTGGTTGCTCAGCTCCTGCCTGAGGACCTAAACCCGAAAAGTACTGACTTTGTTTGCTCAGCTCCTGCCTGAGGGTCTGAGCCCCTGAACTATTGCTTATTGCCCCGCCCCGACCTAGGGCTTGGGCTTAAGAGACTGTTTGTTTGCTCGGCCCCTGCCTGGGGGTCTGAGCCTACAAACTATTGTTTGTTGCCCCGCCCTGACCTAGGGCTGGGCCTTAATTACTGTTGGTTTTGCTCAGCCCTGCCTGAGGGCCCGAGCCCAGGTACTACTATTTACTGTCCCGCCCTGACCTAGGGCTCGGACTCTGGAGACTGAACTGCTTACTAGCCTCGCGTAGTGAGGCAGCCTGGCTCCCAGCTGCATCTGAGAGGGCCAAGCCCCCACACCAGACTCTTACACCATCAGTACCAGAATGGTAAAGCTAACAGTTATACAATAATTAAATATGCTTGATAATACTGTAATTCATATAAATGTTAGGTGCTTTTGAAAATGTTCAGGGACATAGGATCCTAAACCCCACTCTCAGATGTGACTTAGGACCAGATCCACAAAAGGTATTTAGGCACCTAACTCCCACTGAAATCAATCTGAGAATCTGGACGTTAGACGGTGGGAACCTGTCTTAGGCTGACAAGGTTCTTGTGTACACAGAGGGTTAAACTGGATTAAATCAAGTTAATTTGGTCTGAAAACACTTGTGTACACACAACACAATCTGTTCAAGTATACTAACTCCACATTTATTGCAAACCCTGGAGTTTTCTTTTAAAGTAAATTAACTCTGCTGTGAATTAAGTTAGTTCTCTATTGTTTATGCGTACACAATATTGTTTCATGCTGCTTTGGCAGTCCTCCAACAGCTGTTCCACACTGCAATGTGGGCAACTGACTTGTTGGTTTACCTGTGTGCTCTCCACTGCTCTGGAGTTAAATTGACTGGAGATGCCCTCACTCATTGAAAAAATTGGCATGAGGTCAGATTTTGCCCACTTGCACCTGGATTTGAGCATATTTCAATTGCAGCAACATTACTCCAGAAGCCCTACAACATGCCTAGAGCATGCTGAGACCCTAATTACTACTGGGGAGAAACACCTGTTCAGGAAACTCTTGTGGCCAGCTAATGGAATAAAGGTTTTTTGTGAACTTTCCTAGCAGATGTCTATGCAGGGTTATGAGTTGGACACTGACCAGTACCAGATAAAGACAAACAGCTCAGGAGTATCTATATTAAAAACAGGGATGCTAGGAAAAAAATCTGGCAGGGGTCATATAATGTAGTCATTTTTCTAAAGAGCTGGACAGGATTTTTCAGGTCTATACAACAATCAAACCTAGGAAGGTTATGGAACGTGAAGCCTGCTGTCCAGGATACTGGTAACACTGGTAACTCCTACTCAATGTACACCTGCAACAGTGCTGCCAGAGGCCGTTCACTTCAGAGCCACGCTTAGGCTGCTGAGAACAGTTGCCTTGGGAACTCAACTCTTTTGAGCCCCAACCACCCAGGGTAACTTCAAGCCTCACCATTCAACACTAGAAGGCTCAACAATAGCAGAGCAAAGCCGTATGTTCACCTGTGACTTTATTTTTGCTGGTTAAATAATGGATTAATAATAAAAATGACAAATTCATTCATAAGCAGTTTACAATGTATTTATATAATTCATAAGTATCTGGGCAGAGCATAGAGGTAAAATAAGGATTGCCTCAGTATTGCTTCCACTTCCCATAAACAGCACTCAGCTCCTCACAATCCATCATTCTCTGCTAGCACCTCCATCTGCTAACAGCTGAATGTATAGATGCATTGTTTCATGCCTGAGACTCAAAGGAAGAGCAATAGGCATCCCTGACATTATTGCTCCAGATGTTTCCATTTTGTATGAGACACCTTGCTGGTTCCTCAAACCGCTAAGCCAGTCTCTGCACCTCAGCCTCCCACCATCATTAAAGCTTTCTCCCTTACAAATATTGCGCAAAATACAACATGCTGCTATAATCATGGCACTTTTTCCTCTGCTGCTTTCAATCTTTCCTTTCATATGGCCAAATGGCAACTTCATTGCCATTCTGCCACTACTAAGGCAATAGTTTAACAATTCCTACATTCTGTCCAAGTGACCGGTGAATGCTTCTCTAACTAGGGAAGCAGTGCTCAATATCTGTTAATATCCACAGTGTTACTGGGGCCAAATATTCATTTCTCTATTAAGGTAAATAGCTCGGAGTTCTGAAAGATTCTCACCTTGTGGACTCATCTAGACCACCCTGCCTTTCTGTCCATAAACCTTCCACTGTGGTCAACCAGCCCTTGGAGCACCATAGAGAAATACCCCTTTCTGGTTATAAATTGTGATCTTTAGTGGGGAGAGGTGGGGTACAAATTGAACCCAAGTGTCTATCAATTGCCCTACTGCACTTTGAGAAGCCTGTGCATGCAAAGCTATCAGTCTCCTGAGCATTACCAAGCTTTATAACCCGTTGCAACAAAACCTTGTCTATGGTGTCATGCAGGTGTATAATGCCATGGAAAATGGCCCCAATAGTCAATCTCCCCACATTGAATTAGTTGGAGAAATTGATCCTGTATTAGTTGCTGGGTGTCCTTTTCCTCTTCCTCGTCCCGCTTCCTCTGCCCCAGAAGCTCCTGTTGCTCATCAGTGCAGAGGCAAAGTCTAAAACTGAATTCACTTGGCTCTGAGTGCTTAAATACAGCCCAAGTAGCCTCTGCATATTTAAGGTTGCCAGCATAGTGGCACACTATTGTTGGGTCCATACTGGCCGACAGTTATTTGAAAGTGGCATTAGCCCTCCCAGAAAGGAAGTATGGGGCAGAGACAGGAAATATAGGGTTTTTTTTTGTTTTTTGTTTTTTTTTTTTAAATTTGAACTCCCCTGGCTTCTGCTATGCATCCCACAATTAAGAGTGAGAGAAATCCCAGCATGCACACTGCTCAACAGCAAAGCAAAGCACTATGGATTTCCTTCTGAGAATGCCACAGCCCTAGTACACAGCAAGTCACCAACATGTATACACAATGATGCATGTTGAAAGAGGGCACATCTTCCCATGTGCACGTTATTAGTGTGGCTGGCATATTGTGTGTTACCCAATGCACGTCAAAAATCTGCAGATTAACATTCTCCTCCACCATATAGCTAAGCCCTAGAACTTGGGTAAGATTTTTTTCAAAGGGGCCTAAGCAAGTGTTCAATTTCCATTGTCTTAAAGTGAGAGCTGAACACCCAACTCTCTTAGGAAACTTTGAAAACTGCAGCTCTTGTTTATAGACTTCTTATTTTAACTCTAAATGCATAAATGTGGTGTCACTTACAGCAAGGAGACTAACTATTTACAAACCTCTGAACTTCATAGCAATTAAATTTGGATGACCATTCCCTGAACCACCAAGGCAAAATTATGTTGTTTTGGAAAAAATCATGTTCTTCTTACACATAGTCTATTTGTGGGACTGTTAAATCTGTTCTGACAAATTACTGAAACTTGAAGGTGCAAGAAACTTAGTGAAATATGCAGATGCTTTTATTTCTGTTTTGAAGGAAGACCTTAGCATCTTCTGTTGCTCCAAGAAATCAGTGTTGAACATCAGGTTCAAGAGTCAGAGTAAGCATAAGCACAAAAGTATGACACATTTAGAACTACTACTGAGAGCAATTTCTCTTGGAAAGCAAAATTGTTCTGTTACACAATTGTCCAAAAGGCCTTGTCTGCACTCTAGCAATGATTGCTCAATCTCTTGTGCAAAGGCAGTCTGACAAGTAAAACAGGTTGGAGCTGTGCACTGTAAGTGGGCATATGCCAACCTGTGGAAGAATGTTATAAACTCATGGATCCAGTTATCACATAAGGAACCCCACAATAGAGAAAGTGATCTACAATTTTATAAATTCTGTAGCTTTTTAGATGTTTGCTCAACTCTATTACTGCCACTGCTTTCCTAATCAGTGTTTATTTTCCTTACTTTCTCATTGCATCAGAGATCCAGAGATGGTATTTAATATGGTTTGGAAGTTAACCATAGATCTTACAGGCACTCAGCATGAAGAGTCTAGTCTTCCTGTTGATTTTTAAAATTATAACAAAATAAAGCTTTTTTGATGTACAGTAGTATCATATTAAAATTAATGCACAATAGATGCATAAGTCTGTCCTTATTTTTATTTATAAATTTAATTTCACATTAGCAGTAAGGCAATCCAGGTAATACACAGTCAAGGAATGACTGTATTTCTCATGTGGCTAGTAGTGCAGTATTCAGAATTATTTTACTTAAAAATCCACCTTTATTGATGTATTTTTTTTCTATTGTATTAGTCTTATTTAATGCCTCCTAACTAATATTTGAGTAGATCCTTTCTGTTACAGGTATTGAAGTGCTTGCTACCAGTATTAGTGTTCTCTTTATGTAACCTCTTGGGATAGATCATGGATTAATGGGAATTGTGCGTATACAACTAAGGACATGCAGGAGTGCTGCAACAATTTGTATAATGTGGGTGCTGAAAGCCATTGAACCAAACTGTAAACCCTGTATATGGTGGAAATCACTTCAAGCCAGGGGGTGTGGCAGCTTGTTCTAGCACCTAGGCGGACATGGCACAAAGTAGTCAAAATGAGCTATCATATGATGCATGTTGATTTGAGATTATATTTCTCTTCTGCATTTTTTCCCACACACCTTCTAATCTTTCACAGGGACTAGTGTGGGATTCCTACTCTTTATATATTAAGATAAATCCCTTCAGGAAAACTATTCCTATTTGTATCTGCAAAATTGTAGGATAATATACCTAATGGGAGAAATCCAAAGAAGTGGCACCATGAAATCTTACACTCAATCAGTTGAAATATTAACATATTTGAATGACAAGGCCACAACCTTTAAAATGTAAGACGTACCTGTGTGTTAGACTCCTTGTTGGTGAGCCTTTCTGACAGCACTGGTATGACTACTGCTGAATTGCAAACTGCAAAATTAGGAATATGTTTGAACACAAATTGGTTTCTGTGTTTTCAGTGCAGAGATATTTAAATTATTAACAAGCCATACAACAACAAACAACTTTAAATCAATTCTCTATACATCTCTAAATTCAGGAATATTACCAAGCCTTTGTAATGAAACACAATTTCCCAACAGTCTTGAGATAATGTGGGATAATCTGTTTTATTAAGATATTAAAATCTCAGATGTGATAAGGTAATCAAACCATGGAAAAACAAAGCTTTTTTTCTAGATGAATTTTTGTAATAGTGATATCAGGTAGGTTTTATTTTCAGCATCATTATTACAGTTACCTAGCTGAAAGGCTGACAGTGGCTTTGAATGTAGGGAGATTCAACTATGGGAATACATTTCCTTGATAGTTTGTTGGTATTGCAATATCTATGTTAATTTCCCTTAAACAATATAAATGTCCTATATGATTAAAGGACATTATCACTGTAGTCATGAAAACTCATAAATATAGTATGAAAAACTAATACTACAATAAGACTTCATTAACATGCTTTGAAAGGAAGCATTTCTGATGTTAATTCCAAACACAGGAAGCTATAGCATTTTTGCACTGAAATAGATTTTGAGCATTTCATGCAACAAAATACCTCTATTAGAAGAGATGAAGAATGGTAATTCTATTTCATGAAGGGTTTCAAGATTTCTACTTTGTTTTGACACTCTCTGGTCACAATTAAGAAATCTCTCCAGTGAAAACTTTGTTGAAACTGACCTGTCTCTGAGAAACGATTTGGCTTTAAAACTGCATATATTGGTGAAATTTCATTTAAGTGGAAATGTTCTGACCAGGTCTACTGGCTGCTCCATACTCTCACACTTATTGGGGTGGCGGAAAATACAGTGGCTCTGCAGAGGCTACTGTCACTGCTATGCTGCTACCCAAAGTAAGGGTAGCTGGGACTGGGGCATAAAGGGGAGGCTTTACCACCCTTTTACTCCTCTGTGGAGGCATGCAAGACAGGTCACAGTTGTATCCATAATTACTCAGGTTTTCCATATCTAAGCATCAACAGTGTGAGCATCCAACAACACTGAGTAGGCTTTCCCAAAGACTGAACTACCATCACTGGGAATATATACCCATCCAGAAATCTATCCAATCACAGTTGCTTTTGCCTCAATATTTTTTCAATCTTAGGACACAGAAAAAGCTAAAAATGTTAAAGGCAGTCATTGCTAACTAGTATTTCTGAACCATGGGCCTGATCCAAAGCCCATTGAAGTTACTGGAAAGAGTCCCATTGGCATCAATGAGCTTTGGATCAAGCCCTAAACAGATTACATCAAGGATATTGTGGGACCGTCTATGTTAGTTCACGAGTGCTGTCTTGAAGACAACATCTAAATCTTTGACTTTTATAGTGAGGAGAAAACATCTTCTCAATGAACTGAAATGTTTAAGGCTGTGAAACTTTCTGGTGTGGGAAGAAGGGGGGATGGCTGTAATAATAATTACTTGCAAATGAAGATGTTCCAAGGCATCTACTCTGCCAACTGTGCTAGTTTTTAAAGTGGTCTTAATTTCCACATCCTACTGTAGTTTCATATCAACCCAAGCCACCTGCTTTTTGCATTGCTTTGTTACCAACATTATAAAAAAAAATCCACTTTTAGTGAACATTTGGCTTCTGATGAAAGGGGGTGGTGGTGGTGATGAAGTGCAGTGAGCAGGGGGGGAGGGATAGCTCAGTGGTTTGAGCATTGGCCTGCTAAACCCAGGGTTGTGAGTTCAATCCTTGAGGAGGCCACTTAAGGATCTGGGGCAAAAATTGGTCCTGCTAGTGAAGGCAGGGGGCTGGACTCGATGACCTTTCAAGGTCCCTTCCAGTTCTAGGAGATTGATATATCTCCAATTATTACCTTAAATTACCTAAAAGACCATTTTCATATTTAATTAAAAATTGCCTACAGAGCGAGTGACTTACTTCAGCTGGCAGGAACAGAAGCAGCCAAATTGGAGACTGTTGAACTAGGGGGAAAGGGGTGAAATGGAGCCTAGCAAGGTCTATTCCTGTCCCTAGGTGCTATGGGCCCAGAACTGTGCAGGGAAGACTTTCTCCCCCACCCCTCCCATGAATACAAAGATCCACTCCTTCTCCTTGCCATGTATCCTTGGCAGGGGGAAACCTCAGAGAGGAGCCAGCAGAAGCATCTAAACATGGACCTTTTTACCTCTGGACATTCCAGTCCAGACTGTAGCATGTTCTCTTTCTCTGCACTGTGCTGATTGGCTATTTTTTTGCTCCAGCCCTCTCCCTAACCATCTCATCACTTCAGCACCACTACACACCTGTCCCTTTTTACCCTCTTCTCTCATTCCCTTCCCTTTTCTTTCCATTTATTTGTTCCCCTCCTAAGCAACTCACCCTCAAGCAATCGCAAAAACAAAGGGGGGCTAACATGGTGTTTGCCACCATTGTATTTTTCACTCTGCTGGTGTTCTCCCACCCTGTCTTTATCTAGAAGCTCTTGTAGGCAGAGACTGTATACTCTGTTTTTTTACAGTGGCTAGCACAGTGGGGCTTCATTCTTGGTTGGACCTTAGCACTGCCAAAATAAACATGATTGATAAATAATAATTTATGGTCAGCTGGAGGGAGAATGTATTTTCCTCTTGATTTGTAGGCATGGCTATGCCAGTTGAGAGTGAAAATGTCTCTTGTCATAGGAATGCAAATGAATATCAATATTTAGAGGATCTATAAATGAAATACAGGAAGGAATGATGTGCAAAGTAGTTAAGTATCTGTCCCTTTTACCCTTAGTTCCCTCCCTCCACCAAAAACAAACCAACAAAAACACAAACTTAGAGGGTTATCTATCACTTTGATTATTCCTTTCAGGGTTTCCTGTGATGCCTTCTAACAGCTGTTATGTGACTTACGAGTTTCCAATGGTTCTCACACTCCAGCAACCAGTAAGTCCTGAGGCTACATCTAGATGGAAAAATGGTAAAGGTGATCTTATGTGACGCCGATACAATGTTGCACAAGGTAAATTAAGTACAGTTTCTCTATGAACGTAATATTTCCATAGCTCTTGAAAGAAATAAGTACCCATTCTCCAATATATGTTTGCTATAAAAGATATAATAGAGAGAAAAAATCCTGCATAATTCTTTTAGATGGAGTGAGAGTCAGTAACCCATTTCATGGAAAGGTAAACATCATTCTAAATCAAAAACAAAGTTTAAACACTGAAAAAAGAAACACAAGATCAGCAAAAGAAAAAGATATTTTTTTCTGTATTTTTCCTTTGTCTTAAGTAAGTAGCCTGAATTAGTTTGTCCAATTAATTACACCTCTACCTCGATATAACGCTGTCCTTGGGAGCCAAAAAATCGTACCGCGTTATAGGTAAAACCGCGTTATATCGAACTTGCTTTGATCCACCGGAGTGCGCAGCCCCGCCCCACCGAGGCACTGCTTTACCACTTTATATCCAAATTCGTGTTATATCGGGGTAGAGGTGTACTTCTTAAAATGCCAATGACACTTAATGTTAAAGACTTTAATGTTAATAAAATGGCGTCATCTAACTATACCACTAAGATTGGCAACACCAGCTAGATATAACATACTTATAGGCCCTATTCAGCAGAACATTTAAGCATGTGGCTGAAATTGAGCATGTGCTTAATTGTTTTGCTGAATCAGAGCTTTAACGAAGAATTAATACTGCAGAGAACCACAGTACAGTGTTTGTCCCTTTTGTAATACTTCTCTTATGAGCTCCTCTCCTCAGAGCACAGCTTCTATAATGTAATTTATGTACTAATTCTCTTGACATGGCTTCCTAAAACATGTGGACAGAACACATGGGGGAAGCGGAGGTTTCAGAAGCAGCAGTGGCTGGACAAGCCCAATAGTTATGCTGCCAATGGGGACGGAGGATGGAAGGCAGATTGATGGTAGGTCACTGAAGTCTGGCACATATTTTCCAACGAATTCACATGGGCACTGCCCCAATCTGTGACAATTTGAATGCATAAGTTGTCCCTTTCCATATAATTTGTATGTGAAATATGTAGTCAATTGAATAAATGGATTCCTAAGTGAGAATTAAGTCACACATTCAACACCAATTCTGCATCTTACACTTTTTTTTTCTGCAGGTTGTTATATCCATTAAGGATTAGAAAATTTGTATACATCAGTTCACTTTTTTCTGTGGTATATTCTTGATCTATACTTCTCCATCGCTATTGATGAAAGGTATTGGTATGTATTAAGACAGAATACATATTCTACTGTAAAGTCAAGTAAAGCTTGTGATATAAAACCATTGCAAAAATAAATAAATCAAAGTTAAGGCAGAGGCTCTGGCCTCTTGGATCCACTACTATAGGTAGTGAGATCATTACTGGAATTTAGCTTCAGAATTAGGAGAGCCCTGGTATCCGTCTTAATGACCTTCACAAAAGGAATTGGAGAATAGTTAACTAATAGGACTCAGACATGGCATAACTGCAACATTAATTGCAGCAGTTAGGGCCAAATTCTGGAGTAAGGGGTGTGGGGTTACAGGGAGGGTTCTTACTCCCACAAATTGGTGTTACACTAGCCTGACCAATCCTGTGATCAAGCAGTTACAGAAGCAGCCATAAAACCACCTCCACATAGCTCCTGAGAGGGGCAAGGAGATCTTAGTGTAACCGTATTGCCCAGGCAGCATCCTGCTATAGCCCTTCCAGGCACAACTCAGCGGCATGCCCCCACTGGCATGTCTCTGTCTTTGAGGTCCCAGTGTAGTTGTGGTTTGGCCCTACAGGGTATTACGTTTCAAAGGTAAGCAGGAACAAACAACTCACACAGGGTCAACCCACAAAATGTTGGTGGGCCCCCACCCGTCTGTTCAGAGCTTCTCTCACAAGCAATCTCTGCTTCCATTGATCCCCCATCCCATCTGTCCCTTCCACCAGGGCTGATCCAGCTAGCCATAAAGCTCTGACTCAGGGCTGCAACCAGGTTTCTCTTCCATCAAGAGAAGCAGAATTCTGCCCTCCTTCCTTGTCAGCCCCTAGCTGTGCTATTTATCCTCCTTTTAGCTCTGCTATCATTGGCTGCAGGTGTAGCACAGCAGCATTAACTGCATGCATAGAATCTCCTTATCCCTCTCATTCCCTGTCAGTCTCTTTAACCCCAGCATTGCCAAATGGGGCTTGCCTTTCTATCCCAATACACTTAGGTATTTATAGCATCTGCATTATCTGAGAATCTGAGCATCTCAGCTTCTTTAATGAATTTACTGAACATCATAACACCCCATTGAGGTAGGGAAATGCTATTATCCCCAGCTGACAGATGGGAAATTGATGCCCAGAGAGTATAAGGGCCAGATTTGTAAAGGTATGTAGGCACCTAATGCCTAAGATCACATAGAAGGTCTCTGGAAGAGCAAGGAATTGAGCCCAGGTCTCCAGAGTTGCAGCACAGCACTCTAACCACTGAACCATCCTTCTTATCATGTGAGCATGCTTCTTGGCCTCTTTGCATGATATTCCTGTCTCCCTGTAAAACTTAGAATCGCCCTGGGACTGCAGTAACCACTGTAGTGGAGAGGGGAGATTCCCTCTTGAGGTGAGGGGACGATTGAGTGTGGAAAGGCTATGCCATCTTCCCACTCTGAATTGCCCAGGCATGTGTGAGGGAGCTCTTTATCTTCCAGCTCTGTTTGGGAACTGTAACCTTTACCTGCTATTTGGTCCCAAGAAGCTTCTCTAAGGTTCTGTGCAGCAGACTGATGGATAGCTGTGGAGACCCATCCCTACCCCAAACTGGATAATGAAAAGGGCATCTGGGTACTGTGAAGCTACTACCTAGAAGCTTCGGAATATTGACAATTAAAATAATTCAAGATCTCTAAAAATTCCAGAGCAGAAAAGTTGCTTGAGGGAGAAAATATAACATCACTTGAAATATTCTTTCTCTAATATAAAGTGAAGCAAAAATGACTCTGTAGCAATAAAACTCTACATTTTTCAATACTTTGTGTATTAGCTATATAATCATTCTATCATATTTTAAAAGCCATGTCTTTATGCACTCTGCCCAGTTCCACCTCTACACCAGACTATTTATAAAAGTCATAAGCCGGAATGCAATGCACAATACACTTTTATAATGCTATGAAGAAGGACCACCAGAGAAATGTGAAAAAGTGTGTGGAAGTTATAAACTGATAGAATTTGGCCCTTTTCTATGTATGTCTTTAGAACATATGATTCCAATAAAATTAGCCATTACACCCACAATGTAATTAATGTATATGTTTAAAATGCAGAGTTTTACAGGTACAATAATCCTTTATCCACTGAATTAAGTGGGCATAAATCTTGGAAGTGTTTTTCTTGACAAAATGTTTGATTATTTTTGTGCTTTGTTTCAATCCTTTAGTATGAGACAGGCACTGTAAAAAGCTAAACTAAATCTATGTTCAGTAGATTTTGGAGATAGCTTTTTACAATCCTGTTCTGCAGGAGTCATTTTATCTATACTAAGAGTGAGATATTTTAGACAAGTACTGCTTGCAAGCTGAATAACCAAACATATTTCTAAATGATGATGAATAATTCATGAATATACACGGTTACAGTAAAAGGCTCAAAAGAACACGAAAAGGTCATTTTCTCTTTTTTAAAATTTTTTATCAGTTTCTTTTTTTACACTCCGTAACGAGGAGTGGGGAAGCTATGGTTCTAGCATACATGAGCTGAATTAATTCAGATTGTAGATGTTTTTGCTCTGAAACTCTAGACTCGGGGTCTTGAAAGGCTGATCTTCATAAATGGTACAGGAGTTCATTTTTCCACTTTTAATATGTGGTTAGTATTTCTGATTATGTTTTAGGGCTATTTTATGGCACTTTTCTTTTGATTGCACTCTAGAGTGATTTTGATTTGTATTTTAAGTTCTTTAAATGTACTTGAATATATATATTTAAAAGGGGGGAATCTTCTGAGTATTGAGTTGGCTGAAAATAATGGTGGTAGTATATTCAGTGCACAGAGAGAAGACTGTGAATTAGGGCTCCATGTATAGCATTCAGCCAGAGACAAATACATGTGAAAACTTAATTATCCAAGCACCAGACCCCAGATCTGTATGAATTTTTTTTTGTTCATGCTCTAGTCCCAAGCTGTGCCTCTTCAGACCTCTTCAGGGTATTGCTGAAACTTTGAAGGGGGAGAATCCAGAATTCTCATGGACCTGTTATTTTCTCTTTTTGTATCTGTCTTTTACGCTTATGTGCACTCACAGACACACATTTATATACAGATATGATATACAACAAACTAAATGGCCCTTGTACACTATATAGGGTATACAAGTAACAGGCATGGCAGAGGCAACTGAAGGCCTATCAGCAGTTGGTAAACAGATCAAAAACAAGGGCATGTGTACATATGCCTTTATTGTTACAGTTTCCCTGGCAAACCCCCAGCTTCTTCTGAAATATTGAATGGGTTTAAATTCCACACTGAAGGAAGCATCCAAAAGAGAATAAGTTCATCTCAAAGAACCATCTTCTCTGTTCAAGTATTCAAGCATAGGGGAAAATATTGATGAAAGGGGGCAATTTTTTTTTCCTGCCTTCAGTTTTTATGGTAAGACCTTTAGAAAATAATGAGATTTGCAGCATGCTCTCAAAAGGATCATACCATGGAGTTGTAGTCCTTTACTGTGTATTTCTATGCTTTATTTGACTTAATCCAAAACCATTATTGCTCTTTGAATCCAGCTGCTTTTTGTTGAGGATTATTTAGTAATATTTATTCTGAAGACTTCACTACATCTTTTATCACTTCTGTTCATGGAGAGCTAATCACAAACCTGCAGGTTAGCTCAGTTTCTAAGTAGGCCATACATATCTCTTTAAATTCTTAATCACGAACATCTGTGTTCAGGTATTTAGGTAGATAATGTTGGTTGATGAGCTACATTTATTAAGTACTATGAGGATGTTAGCAATAATTACACTCTCCATGCTAATGTACCATACTGCAAGTAAAAATAGAACATTCATGTTTGGTTGATGTTTAAATAATTTCATTATCAAGAAGAATAATAGGATTGACATTGACAACTTCCCTAATTACTGCACTTGACAGAAAACCAATGCTAATTAGAATTACAAATTTAAAAAAAAAATTACACTGTTTGTAATCAGCATAACATGCCTTAGTTGAAGCACAGTTTGAATATCTGAGTTGCCATTTTAATTGTTGCATGTATAAAAGAAAGGGGAATTATCTGTTTTTTTAAAATTGAGATGTGTATTATATAGTTCACAAATGGTGTTGTCAGATAGGGGATTGTGTTGTCTTCCTAAGTATTACAAGGTGAAAGGAATGTCATTAAAAACAACTTTTTAACACTGCAATTAGTGCTATAGCACCACATTTTTAAACTGAGTTTTAAATGAGCACAGTACAGACTTAGGAGCTATCTCAGTCCGCATGGTGGACACCTAAGATATTATTAATTGTTTAATCAATACATATCTCCTTAAAAATCTCAAGCAGCTCTATTCTGTGTGTGATGAGAGACTCTCTATAATTTCCAGTGTGTGGTTTGTGTGGAAAAGCCAGAGATCTTCTCATCCCCTCGCTAAGGTTTATGGGTTTTTCCTGCTCAAAATTTCTTGCAGAGCTGGCAACAGCAAAGGAGTGTCTTGAAACCCCTTCTCCTCCAGACCTAAGACATCTCTGCACCACCCTGAGCCAGCAGCACCAAAAATGATTTGGAAGAAAGAGCACCAGAGCCCTTTTTCTCTGCCAAGTGTGTAGCATTGTGACTGGGCATACAAACCCTCCCTTGGAAAGGAAGGTGTTGTCTGGTGTGCTGGTTATATATTAATTATAATAATTAAGAATGGCTTGGCAGGGTCTCGTCCAAAGATCGGGTCCAGAGTTATCAGAATTACTTAACTTGAGAAATCTGATGTGCACGGGAGCAATATCCACACTTAGGAAAAGCCTTTTGCATTTGCATTAGTTTTATAAACATAGTTAGCAAAATTGCAAACACTACAACTCAGCAAAGAACCTAGAGGTAATATAAAATGAGCATCCATAATCTTTTACCATCTCTTGTGGAGAAGTGTTAGTCATTATCTTCTTCATCGTCATCACCATCATGTATCATGCTGGTGTGTCTCAAGGCACGCAAGCCGGGATACAACTTTTATAGTGTTATGCTGATGCCTATTATGCCTAATGCATATTCAGTAAGGATTTCAGCTCCTTTACCTTATTTGAACCTCCACACCTTTCTCCCATAGGTTACTAGGCCTTTTACCTCAAGTTCATTAACATCAATTATCAGAGGGGTAGCCGTGTTAGTCTGGTTCTGTAGAAGCAGCAAAGAGTCCTGTGGCACCTTATAGACTAACAGACGTCTGTTAGTCTATAAAGTGCCACAGGACTCTTTGCTGCTTTAACATCAATTAGTTACCATGGCATTATTGTGGTTGAACATGTGTTGATATTCCTAACTTAAAATACCTTAAGATGGTACAAACTGCCATCTTGTCAGCAATTTAGTCATAATTGTTTATTACAGAATTCTGTCTTGTGATATCTTATGATCTAGGGTTATCCTGGGTAAGTGTTTATGCTAAGGCTTTTGGGGCATTATGCCTTTATTCATTTAGCTAAGCTGTTGTCATATAGGCCTTGAAGCTTGTAAGCTCATTTCGTTACTGCCTTAACTTATACCTAGCCCTTACTCATCAAATATCTATTCCTATAGGCTACAAAGGGGTTAAAGAGCTACTTTGGATCCAGGCAGCTCTACCCTGCACACACACAAGGTATGCATGGACTGGAGCATAAAAGGAGAGTGGAGCAGGTCAGTTCTGGCCAGCCAGTGGAGGTGAACTCTTAACTCCTGAGACGAAGTGCTATGGGAGGTCCATTTGTCTGGTGTCCTGGACTATTGAGAACCTACCTGACATGCTGAGGGAAAAAAGGACTGTGACTACTTGAAAGGCCTGGGATTTACCCTTTGATTTATTCTGTTCATATATCTTTGCTTTGTCCTTTTGTGGGAGGAGACTGATAGAAAGCAATCCAGAGGAGGTGCAACAATATGCTGTCCACCACAGGGTCCTGGATTGGAACCTGATGGAGAGAATGGGCCTGGCTTCCCTTAAAAACTCCTGGATGCAGCTGAAGGCAAAAAGCCTTCCCCAGATCCAGGGCAATCTGGACTAGAAGGATTATAACCTGGAGGATCATGACTCTGTGAAGCCTGGAACCCCTTGACTGACAGTAGGACTATCCTTTGTTAGACTCATAGTATATCCTGAAAGGCGTGGACAAAGCTCTCAGCCTGGCTGGCGAACTGAGTCATGGAAAAGTAGATCATTGTAGGGCTGGAGCTGTTGTCACTAGGGGGTGCCAGGAAAGAAGATGTCCTTGCCTAAGCACTAAATCAGGGGTAGGCAACCTATGGCACACGTGCCGAAAGCGGCACGCAAACTGATTTTCAGTGGCACTCACACTGTCCAGGTCCTGGCCACCGGTCCGGGGGGCTCTGCATTTTAATTTAATTTTAAATGAAGCTTCTTAAACATTTTAAAATCTTTATTTACTTTACATACTACAATAGTTTAGTTATATATTATAGACTTATAGAAAGAGACCTTCTAAAAAAGTTAAAATGTATTACCGGCACACGAAACCTTAAATTAGAGTGAATAAATGAAGACTCGGCACACCACGTCTGAAAAGTTGCCAACCCCTGCCCTAAATGATGCCTGTGGTGATTGATCCCCATCACACCCACCTGAGGAAAGGAAAACCCTGGAGGCCAATGGAGGGAACTACTTGCTTGTGGTGACTGGGTTTGCAGCCTTACAAACATTCAGTTTTAGAGGAACACTTCAGAACAGCCCTATTGATTTCAATGCGACTGCTCAGATGTGTAATTATTTACAGCAGAAGGTCCATAGGGATTATCTTTGAAGTCTGGTGTTTGTTTCTCAGTCTGTATACCATTAATCTGGGGGCTTTTGTGAAGTCCAGCAAAGATCATGAATCAAGAAATAATGTTATAAATCCTTTTAAATAAAAATGATAGATCAAGCTTCAAATCAGTGTTTGTAGCTATAATCTCTCTGTCTATAATGGCTCAAGTCCAAAACACCCCAAACTTTGTGAAAGCTCAGATTTGGGTTTTGAACTCTCCATCTGTGGAGTTCCAAATCCAATGATTTAGTTGAACCTATTCTGGAGATAGGGGTCCAAATTCAGCTATGGCATAAGACACTATTGCTCCTGTTCAAATTAAAGGAGCTGTGCTTACTTCAGCCAGGATGGAATTTGGCCCAAAAGTTAAGGGGTGACTCTATAGTCTTACCTCAGGGCTTTTCTGTTAATATATTTTCTGTTCTTCTTTTTTCTTAAAAGTAGTTATTCTGATAGGTATTATGTGGCTATGCTCCATGTATAGGTCACCACATAATTGTGCTGCCTGAGGAGCAGACTGGAAGCTTTCATAATCTATTTCTTGTTCTCTATTTCTCTGTGCGAGGAGTAACCTGGGCTAGCCCTTACCTGGGATAGCTGCCCTGGTCAGCACATTGGGGGGTGGAGTCAGAGCTCTATTCATTTCACCCCAACCTATCCCCCAATACAGTAGAACCTCAGAGTTGTGAACACCTCTGGAATGGAGGTTGTTTGTAACTCTGATATGTTTGTAACTCCTGAACAAAACGTTATGGTTGGTTGGTTGTTTTTTTCAAAAGTTTACAATTTAACATTTACTTAATACAGCTTTGAAACTTTACTATGCAGAAGTAAGAAAAATGCTGTTTTTAACCATCTTAATTTAAATACAACAAGCATAAACAGTTTCCTTACCTTGTCAAATCTTTTTAAAACTTTCCCTTTATTTTTTTAGTGGTGTATATTTAACACAGTGCTGTACTGTAGTTGCCTCCCCTGTCCCTCCTCTGCTGCTACCTGATTTTGTACTTCCAGTTCCAAATGAGGTGTGCAGTTGACTGGTCACTTCGTAACTCTGGAGTTTGTAACTCTGAAGTTTAACTATATAAGGAAGGGAACATAGTTACCCCCCAGGGGCTGTTCTCCACTCCATACTGCTATATGCAGGACTGGCTCTAGGTTTTTTGCCGCCCCAAGCAAAAATAATAATAATAATAATAATAAACCCCTCCGAGATTGCAACTGCCGAGTAAAAAAAAAAACCCTCCCAGAATGCCACCTCTGGAATTGTGCCTCCCCAAGCACATGCTTGGTTTGCTGGTGCCTAGAGCCAGTCCTGGCTATATGGTATGGGTATCTGGTGTAGGGGAGAAAAGAGGTGCCTTCCTTCCCTTGTTGCCCTGGATAGACATCCAGGATGGGCCACAATCTAGCCCTGGATTAACAACAGAACTGATTTGGGTTTCAGCATCAGAGTTTGGGTAACAAACCAGTGTAATTGGATATTAACTACTAATTGTTTAAGTTGAAGTGACACACTTTTTTCATGCTTTGAGTTCAGAATTTCAGCTCCACTGAAGAAAAAAAGAGAGACAGAATGAACTGCAGAAAAATATAGCTTTATCTAGCAGCTCAGAATAGATATAAAGCATTTTTCTTTATTCAAGGCAGCACTAGCCAGGTCTTTTACCTTTGTTATGAAATAATAACATTAATGTAAAATGTAGGAAATGTCAAGACGATCTTTACACTGGCCAGCTCTTATCGGTGAAATAAGAGCTCTGATGGTATCAGCAACAGTTTCATTATTTATTTGTTCAGATAATCATTTAAAATAACTTTTTCTATGCTATGCATACAGCACCATTATGCACATTAAAATTGTGACATGTTCAGTTACAGAGACCCCATTGAGAATGTCACCTGACATGCTGAAGATACCTCTGAGCCCATTTTCCCTGCCAACTTGGGACTCCAGAACCCTGGTTTTTTGAGCCAGACATGCTAGCCTGCTGCAACACAGACCCAGGGATGGTCCACACCCCCAAAGCTGCAGTCTTTAACCAAAACCTGCTCAGCAGGTCACCTATCTCCAACACCCAGTCATCCAGTTACCAATGGGATCCAAACCCCAAATAAATCCGTTTTATTCTGTATAAAGCGTATGCAGGGTAAACTCGTAATTGTCCCCCTCTATAACACTGATAGCAAGAGATGCAAAGCTGTTCGCTCCCCCAGGTATTAATCACTTACTCTGTGTTAATTAATAAACAAAAGTGATTTTATTAAGTATAAAAAGTAGGATTTAAGTGGTTTCAAGTAATAACAGACAGAATGAAGTAAGTTACCATGTAAAATAAAGCAAAAATATGCAAGTCTAAGCCTAATACATTAAAAAACTGATTACAGGTAATATCTCACCCTCAGACATGTTCCAATAAGCTTCTTTCACAGACTAGACTCCTTCCTAATCTTGGCCCAATCCTTTCCGCTGGTACAGTCCTTGTTAGTTCCAGCTCCGTTAACTAGGGGTTTTCTCATGACTGGCAACCCCCTTTGTCCTGCTCCACCCCTTTTTATAGCTTTGGCACAAGTCGGGAATCTTTTGTCTCTCTGGGTTCCCACTCCTCCTTATAAATGGAAAAGTACCAGATTTAAGATAGATTCTAGTATCATGTGACATGGTCACATGTCACTGTAAGACCTCATTCTTAATTACCAATGGGATGGCCCACACGTCCACAGGAAGGCTTGCAGGTAAATAAACCATCTACAACCAATTGTGCTAGTCAATGGAAGGCATCAATATTCCAAACCACCATTAATGGGCCACGCTTTGCATAATTGCAATAGGCCCTCAGAGTTATAATTTCTATTTCTAGCTTCAGATACAAGAATGATATATGAATACAAATAGGAGGAATATATTCAGTGGGCTATAACCTTTGTAATGATACCTTACAAGAGACCTTTTGCATAAAGCATATTCAAGTTACATTATATTCACACTCATAAGCATATTTCCATAAAATATTATGGAATGCAACGTCACAAAAATATTTACCTTTTTATATGACTAATAGGAAAGAGAAAGAGCACTTCCAAAAGTAAGGAAAATAATTATAGACCATCTCCTCCTTCATAAAAAAAATCAATGTAGACAATAAACCAACACAGATAATTGTTTGAAATCAAAACATTTAAGGAATCTTTAATTATTTGATTGAGAATACTCTTCTTACCCCCTGGTGGAGATTAACATTTTCTCAGAAACCCCAAAATGCAGTATGCGTGCAATGAATCTAAATGCAAAGTATAGCTCTTCAAAGATGATCACAACTAAAAAGGAGAACCAGACAATGTCTGTAAGTGAAAATGTCTCTATATCATTGTCTAAGTCTCAATCATCCTGTCATGGAATTCTGGGAAAACAAGTCTGACTCTAGTCAGTCTCTGAAACAGTGATTTGAATGGTGAAATGGTACATTCAGTCTATTTATCAAATCCTAATGTTTTCTAACTTTTTAGGGACAAATTCTTTGCCAGTGAAAAATTGACTAAACTCCATTGTCTTCAATGAAGCAGCACCAATCTGCACCACCAGAGAACTTGGCTCCATAACTTCAGCTTTACTATTTCTGCACAGAAGATCAATTTTTTATTTCCATAAAATAATTTAAGTAGTCCTTTCATCATTACAAGAGATGAACAAGCAAGGAATAAAGCATAGATTAAGCAAAACCTCCTGGAGATTTCTGTATCTTTTTTTTTCTCACTGCTAAATGGCCTCTTCCATTCTCCTTACTGTGGGTCTTCTGGGCTAAATTATCTCCTCATTTGTGTGATATCTATTTGTGGGAGAAGAGATGCTTGAGGAAGAAGAGTGGGGATACAAACAACAGAAAACAGGGGGTTTAAGAAAACCCACATGACAAATTTAGTGGACTTTTTTTTTTTTTAACATTTTCACTGAAGGAAGGATCAGTTTGCTGGAGGAATGAGGGAACCTAAATTCCAAATCCTCATTCCCAGGTATCCATGGGAAAAGGAAATTGCAGCCTCACTGTTCAAGTCCCTTCATGGTGATGACTGTCTCTTCTCTGGTAGCATGGCCATCCCAGGAACCATACTGCATTTTGCTCCTCTGCTTTTTACCATCACAGCCCCACTTCTCCGAGAATGCTGCAAGCATAGAGTGTGAGTTAAGTTTTGTTGGGAAACAGTCTTTCATTCTTAGATATTTGCCAGGCTCAAAGGAGATCATGCCACAAATCTGGCTTCTCCCTTGGTCCTGGTCCCTTTCATCTTGCACATCCCACAGACTTGAGGCAGCATGGCACACTGGGACTGAGAGGAAGGCAATAAATAGCCTGTAATTGGGGTGTTGGCCTCTCAAGCCATTCCTACTTGCCCTGATCATTAACAGAATGGAGTATATAGGAAAATGAGGAAAATCTTCAAAATGATAGCAATGCACAAGAGAATATGTTGACACTCTGGTGAAAAGTAATGGGGAGTGAGAGAACATGTGTAGTGTGCTTCTGTCTTGCTTACTGGTTGAGGGCAACCTAAGTGTCTGGTCAAAGGTCTATGCTTCACTCCAGGACAGGTGTTTGTTTTAAAAAGTCAACAACTGTAGAGTAGCCCTGGCAGCAATACAGCTACTTTCCCATCTGTCATATGAGGATGCAGCTATTCACATTGCTACTGCAGAATCACCAATCCCACTGACGGAATGCATGATTTTGGTGATTGTTTTTGACACAGTGAACATCTTGATTTTTCTTATAACTGGTAACATTTCTCTTATACAGATGAGATCTCTTCCTTTTATCTTGTCTGTGATGCTCTATTCAATTATTAGGTGCATGGTACACAGTGCCAGTTTATTTCTTTACAATCTGGTTTCAGGAGGCTGCTGTGCTCTGCCCTCAAGAGACTTGAGAGCACTTCAGAACAATGAGGATTCAGACTGCAGGGAAGTTAAATGAGTTCATTGAGATGCTGGGATAATTGATTTATATATGTGGTGCCTTCCCCCACACATTGGGTACTGCCACAGTGTGTGCTTGTGCCAAGGACACACAACCCTCACCTAGACTTGTCTTTGTTTATTTCTCTTTTTAATTTGTTGTTAATAAAGAATGAATACGTGGTCCAACAGTCGGAGTCTAGTAATACAAAGTACATTCATTTGAAAGTCCTTGTTAACATAGCCTATTCTATAGTATGTTCTTTAACTAAATAGTGTTGGGGAACAGAGAATAGTGTTCAGAGGCACATGGGGAAAATATAAATTGCCTTTGAAACTTTCCTCATGATGAGAATTTGAGCCCAGCATTTCCATTTGCCATCATCTTTTTATGCAGCTGCAATCTTTACGTGTGCCTGAGTTGATGTTATCTGCCACTTTGCACTGTCTTTGCTCAGCATAATAGGGATCTCAAAAGCAGAGCTGATTGCTATGGTTATTTGTAATCTGCTATGTGTTAGGTTTCAAGAAGCTGCAAATGCAGATGCTTTAATGGATTTTGGGTAGTATTGCCGTTTCCTTACCTTTTCTAGTCACTGAATCGATAGCCACTGTTTTTTGTCCAGTGGGTCCATTTCAGCAATCCTTACATGCAATAAATAGTTACTTAAGGACGTAGTCCCAGGAAAGTCCAAGGTTGCAGAATTAAGCCTGTTACAAAAATCTTAGATTTGATGAGTATATTTTACAATGGCCTGTTGTGACCAGGGTCCCAATGGGGGCCAACTGAGATTACCCAGTTAGAGTGAACTGCAAAGAATGGGGCAGACAAACCCCAAAGCTGGTGGATAATTCAATACTTCGATTTACCAAGCCAGCACTAAAAATCTGTCATACCTTACTGGTTATTCAGCAGTCCAAACAACACAGTTGCCTTGAAGTAACCCAGTCTTAGGCCTCCATCCAGATACCCAAGTCAAATATGATGCAGATTTCTGAAAATCTTATTTCATCTTATAAAAGAAAAGGTTCTACCAATCCCAAAGGATTGGACACATTACCCCCCAGGTTATTGAATATTCCAGATCTTACCCAAATGCATGCATACAGCCAATTCTTATTCACTAAACTAAAATTTATTAAAAAAAGAAAAGGGTGAGAGTATGGTTAAAAGATCGATACACATACAGACATGAGTTCAATTCTTGAGATTCAGATTCATAGCAGATATGGTGGGCCATGTAGTTGCAAAGAGTTTTTAGAATTTAATTGATAGGTTATAGTCTAGTGTCCAATATCATATCCAGGGTGTACCAGCTTAACTGGGATCTCATCTTGCGACTCAAACTTCCCTTGATGACGCTTAAGCAGATCTGAGATAAAAAGGATCAGGTCCTATAGTGGGGTGATCACCTCGCTCCAGGTCTGAAGGGTTTAAAACAGCCCTGGGGGAGGGCTGCAGTGGGAGAAAAGCTAGGTTGATTGGGGGAGCAGCCACAGGTGTGGCCATGCCCCAATCAGACTACAAGCTGGCCCTATAAGAGGTCTGAGGGCCAGAGACTGACACACACACTCTCTCTAGCTTCAGAGAGAGAAGGACCTGGCTGCCTGGGAAGCTGAGGAGGGTACCTAGAGTGGAGCAGTGCTGGGGAAGGGCAGAGGGAGCTGGGGAAGCTCCAGCCTAGCAAAGCCCCAGGCTGTAGGCCAAGTAAGGGCCCAAAAAAGGGTACTAGGCCTGCAGAGGGGCAGCCCAGATATAGGCAGAGGCAGCTGGTCCAACCCCTTTTGCCAATGATGAGTGGTTTATAGACTGAAGTCTGTCCCAGGGAGTGGGGGCTAGATGATGACTGGCAGTAGCCTCTGAGGCAAGGTGGGGATATGGGGTTGGGGTTTCCCCTGAACAGGAAGACCCAGATCGTGGGTTACTGTGGGGGCAGAACCCTGACATAGAAGGGCACCGGGGTCTGGGAGGGACACGGGATCCAGCGGCTGGTGAGACATAGGCCTGCAGAGGGCGTTCCGTGCTGGAAGAGCTAATTCCCTAGATGACCAGCAGGAGGCACCGCAGAGTCATCGCCCCACCACAGGTACCAAGGATCTTTTTTTATAATTTCAGGTCTTCTTTGACAAGTTGGAGTCCCTCAGGGAACAATAGGCTCTTATTCCCTAAGCATTGTTGTTAACTATTCACAGAGATTAACATAAGGCAGTCTATCACTGGTACTTAGCTATATGAATTAACATAAGACACCATTCAGGGACAATTTGCTATACATTTCAAAGAGAGATGAATACAGAGATATCCCATGTTTACAGTTCATTTAAATGCTAGGATGTTCTTTTGATCTTTGAATTATCAGAATACAGCATGGACAGAGACTGTTGATTACATTGTTGACTACTTCCCATACATATGTAAATACACAAAAACACAAAAGTTATCTCCACCCATGTCTTTAAGGGTTGAATATGAGTCATTTATTTTGCAGGATGTTTAACCCTTTCTGGCCATGCGTCACACCCCTGATGTGAGACTGGTGTGGAAGGGAAAAATTAAAGCTCCTGGATACACCTTAAGGATCTCTTGACAGGGCATCAGCCACAAGATTCTCTTTTCCTTTTATACGAATTATGTCCATATCAAACACTTGAAAAGCCAAACTCCAATGGAGTAACCTAGAATTGATTCCTTTTGCTTTGTGTAACCACACCAAGGGAGCATGATCACTGAACATGGTAAACTTCTTGTTATATAAATAAGGTTTGAGTTATTTTACTGCCCACACAATTGAATAGCATTCTGTCTCTACAGTAGTACAATGTTGTTCAGTATGTTTCAATTTTTTGCTTAGATATGCGATGGGATGTCTCTTACCCCCTTCCCCATGCTGCATCAGCACAGCTCCCAACCCCACATTAAAAGCATCTGTGCATAGATGTGCAAAGAACATTTTCCCAAAATCAGGGATGACTAATATAGGTTCCTTAGCTAAGGCCGCTTTTATTTTTTGGAAGCCTTTTTCACAAGCCTTGGTCCACTTTACCTTGTCCAATTTCCCCTTTTTGGTAAGATCTGTTATAGGGGCCACAATGTCGCTAAATCCCTTTACAAACTTGTGATAATAGTTGGACAGCCCAAGAAAGGATTGGACCTGCTCTTTTGTTTTAGGGGCAGGCCAGCCTTTTATGGTTTCTACTTTTAGGGGATCAGGGCATACCTATCTACTTGCCACCCTGTGTCTCAGGTTATGATACCTCTGCAGCTCATAAGATACACTTGGAGATTTTAATAGTTAGGTTGGCTTCCCTTAACATTTGTAATACAACTCCCATGTGGTATAGATGATCTTCCCATGAGCAGCTGAAAACGGCCAAGTCATCCATACAGTCTCTGGCAAAGGTCTGCAACCCACGCAAAATCTCATTAATGAGTCTCATAAAGGTGGTGCTGACATTTTTTAATCCAAATGGTAGAACTTTGAAATCATACAGACCAGAATCCACTATGAAAGCAAATATTTCCTAAGCATCAATATCTAAGGGGATTTGCCAATATCCTCAAGTGCTTATGGAAGTTGCACCCCCAACTGGTCCAATAACTCCTCTGTGCTGTGTCTGGGGTATGGATCAGGCTGTGTGACTGCATTTAGCTTTCTGTAATCCACACAAAACCTCATGATTTTATCCTTCTTGGGCACCATCACAATAGGGGAAGGCCAGGGATTATTTGATTTAGTAATTATTCCCATTTCCAACATGCTTTCAACCTCCTCCTGGATCTGCCTTTGCATTTCCCCCTTGGCCCGATATGCTCTTCTAGGCGCTGGGTGGGGCCCTGTGGTTTGAATGGAGTGCACAATCATATTAGTTAAACCTGGCTGGTGGAAGAATGTTTGCCTGTGGTGTTTTAACAAGGCTATCTCCTGCTTTTGGGTAGGACTTAAACCTTTCCCAAACTCAGTGCTTTCCAGCGGGGTTTCTTCCTTGCTTTCTGTAATTAGGTCAATCAAAGGGCCCGATAATGTTCCCTCATCAGCACAACAAATCATATTGACACCTGCTTCCCTTTCATGATAAGCTTTCAGTCTATTAGCATATACAATCTGCATAGCTCCTGTTCCATGAGGCTTCTTGACATTAGAGGTAACCTCATGAACCCTTT
Source organism: Mauremys mutica (assembly GCF_020497125.1). Classification (NCBI taxonomy): domain Eukaryota; kingdom Metazoa; phylum Chordata; order Testudines; family Geoemydidae; genus Mauremys; species Mauremys mutica. Next base: position 47,792,728 of record NC_059079.1, on the reverse strand, counting down.
CCACTACCTCATAGGGTCCATCCCAAATGTTCTGCATTTTATTTTTCCTCACAGGAATCAACAGAAGAACCATATTCCCAGTTTCAAAAGCTTTTTCCTCAACATGCCTATCGTCAGTTCAACACTAAAATCGCCCCCACTCCAGGTGGATCTTAGCTAAAGGAACAGTTACAGGAAACTTGGCTAGAGCCAGAATAGTTATGTTCTTGCCTGCCAATTTGTCCTCCTCTTGGACATAACACTCCTTAACCAAAGTGATGTCTGATGCTGTGTCGCACCAACCATGACAATCCACACCATTCACCTTTGTGTTTCTAATAAATTCATCCCTACTCCTCCAAGACTCAGTTCTGACATAAACAACAAGGAGTCCTTGTGGCACCTTAGAGACTAACAAATTTATTTGGGCATAAACTTTTGTGCATTAGAACCCACTTCATCAGATGCATGAAGTGAAAAATACAGGAGCAGGTATAAATACATGAAAAGATGAGGTTGCTTTACCAAGTGTGAGGTCAGTCTAACGAGATAAATCAATTAACAGCAGGATATCAAGGGAGGAAAAATAACTTAAGTAATAAATATAAGCTAATTAATAAATTAGTTAGTCTCTAAGGTGCCACAAGGATTCCTCATTGTTTTTGCTGGTTCAGACTAACATGGTTACCATGCTCAGTTCTGACATAATTCACAAAACCCTATCCTTCCCCTACATTCTCCTTTGGGGCTAGAGAGGCAACATTAACATTTACAGGGTTAGCTACTACACTCACAGTGGTGGCATTGACACTCACAGGGATATCAGGTCGTGGGGTGGTTTGGAATTTTGGATAATTTGACCTTATGTGCCCAGGCATTCCACATTGGTGACAGGTAACCGGCTTCCCTTTAGGGTAAGAGGTTTTGAACTCTGGGCTCCCATGAGCTCTTTTAACCATGTTGCAACAATTCCGGAAAATTAAAGTTTGAGGAAAGATACAAAATTAAAGTGTTGTGCAGTGGTAGTATAATGTAGCATACTTTGTAAGTGATAAACACAATAGCAGATAACTGTTTACAGAAACTGAAAGTGAAGGTCTTGATCAATAACACACACAGACCTGACATTATACAGGCATAGTTCCATTGTTTTTGATTTTGCAGTGACAGAATAATATTTTAAAGACATGCTCTCTTTACAATTGAATTAAAATTATATATACTGAAATGGTACAATGCAATGCTATGTGATGAGAGATAATAGGTGTAATATCAGATGGCAAAGTAGCTCTCTGGGAAAAAATGTAGATTTGTGATTTTTGTTGTTGTTTGTTTTTAATTAAAATAAGTGGTATGTCTAATTTATAATGTGACTAGTGTTTTTATAAAGCCATAGTTAAACTTATTTGCATATTAAATGTCTACATTTTAGAGTTATAATTCTTAAGTGGAAAACTGATAACCATTTTAGAAATGTAGTGGAGCATTAAGAGAAATACAAACTATGAAGTAAACATAAAAAAATCATGACTAATTTGATCCTGAATTCCTGACATAGGCAAAATCTCTGTAGACTTCAGTGGAAACACTTTATGCATAGGCATTGCAAAGACAAGTGAATACATGAGCAAGAAGTAGATTTCATGGCCATGGAATTTACATTTCTCTAAGAAAGAGCTGAATGTGTTCCAGGTCCTTATTTTGACTAGGGGTCCATTTTTCTAAATAAAGATCTGACTAGAATTCTGTCTTTAAGAAGTACAAAGTGGCATTTGTTCTGGACGACTACACTGAAAAATGTGGGAAAATATTCAATTTTTGTGTGTGTGGGGAGAAAGGGATAGGTGTACTTCATTCCACAGTGAAATGAATGTGGAGGAAATGAGTTTTGGGCCTCCCCAAATCTCATTTCCTCCACATTCAGTCCACTTTGGAATATAAATGCCACATAGTGCTAGCTATATATAATGGTAGGAGAAGAGGAATGTTACCTGTCAGCTATCCTTTATTGAGAGGTTTTGTTAATAACTTCAGTTATCAAGCGGATATAAAGATCATGTTGGTCCTGTCAGTGTTTCTCATTGAGAAGCTGAATTCTGTTACACATAGTTTATTTCTAATAGATTTTTTTTGGTGTGGATGCTGTTGAAAGACTGACTTTTATTGTTACATCAATTGCACCTGGGTAATAATAATACTGGAAGATGGTTACTTCATTTGGGAAAGCAATAGGTGGGAAGAAAGAGTGATAGATTCCGGTGTTTGTACTATATATACTTTTGTCCTATGAATGAATTGCTGTGCCTTCCAATGAAAGAATTGTTTGCATGAAAATTCCCTGTTCTGGTAGGTTTAGAGATACTGCGGTGTTCCTCTTGTTACTTCCAAGTACAAAAATCTGCAGCATGTAGACTGTGTGTTCTATAAAGTAATAAGTCTTGGGTCATAGACATAAATAGGAAATCAAACCTTCTGAATGTCTTGGACAAGTCATTGGAAAACAAAACCAATTCCTCATGTAGTTATGAGATTATAATGCAGAAATAGCTTCCTATAAGAAACTTGGGAGAACACTGTATGGGATTACTAGACAGCCTAAACTACTGTAAGATTGGTACATATTTTCAGCATTTATAAGTAATGTTAGCAGAGTATGAGTTCTTAATAAGAAACTTATTTAGTATTAGCATCAGACATGTTAAGATCCGGTAGGTCAATGGGCTATAATTAGGGCTGTTGATTAATCGCAATTAACTCACGTGATTAACTCAAAAAATTAATCATGATTTAAAAAAATTTATTGTGATTAATCTCAGTTTTAATCGCACTGTTAAACAATAGAATACCAATTTAAATGTATTAAATATTTTTGGATGTTTTCCTACATTTTCAAATATATTTATTTCAATTACAACACAGAATACAAAGTGTACAGTGCTTACTTTATATTTTATTACAAATATTTGCACTGTAAAAATGATAAAAGAAATATTTTTCAATTCACCTCATAAAAATACTGTAGTGCAACCTCCTTACCGTGAAAGTGCTAGTTACAAATTGGTTTTGGTACATAACTGCACTCAAAAACAAACAATGTAAAACTTTAGAGCCTACAAGCCCACTCAGTCCTACTTCATGTTCAGCCAGTTGCTAAGACAAACAAGTTAGTTTACATTTATGGGAAATAATGTTTCCTACTTCTTATTTACAGTGTCACCAGAAAGTGAGAACAAGTGTTCACATGGGACTTTTGTAGCTGGCATTGCAAGGTATTTAGGTGCCAGATATGCTAAGCATTCGTATATCCCTTCATGCTTTGGCCACCATTCCAGAGGACATGCTTCCATGCTGATGACACTTGTTAAAAAAACAATGTGCTAATTAAATTTGTGACTGAACTCCTTGGGTGGAATTGTATGTCTCCAGCTCTGTTTTACCCATATTCTTCCATGTTATACTAATCTCCGAAAATGACTCAGCACATGTTGTTTGTTTTAAGAACACTTTTGCTGCAGATTTGCTGAAATGCAAAGAAGGAACCAATATGAGATTTCTAAAGATAGCTACAGCACTCAAGCCAAGGTTTAAGAATCTGAAGTGTCTTCCAAAATCTGAGATGGACAAGGTGTGGAGCATGCTTTCAAAGTCTTAAAAGAGCAACACTCCGATGCAGAAACTACAGAACCCAAACCACCAAAGAGGAAAATCAACTTTCTGCTGGTGGCATCTGATTCAGATAATGAAAACAAACATGCATTGGTCCGCACTGCTTTGGATTGTTATCGAGCAGAACTGTCAACAGCATGAACACATGTCCCCTGGTATGGTGGCTGAAGCATGACGGGACATATGAATCTTTAGCACATCTGGCACGTAAATATCTTGCAACACCAACTACAACAGTGCCATGAGAATGCATGTTATCACTTTCAGGTAACATTGTAAACAAGAAGCAGGCATCATTATCTTCTGCAAATGTAAACAAACTTGTTTGTCTGAGCAATTGGCTGAATTGATTGAAGAAATAGGACTGAGTAGGCTTGTAGGCTCTAAAGTTTTACATTGTTTTATTTTTGAATGCAGTTATTTTTTGTACATAATTCTACATTTGTAAGTTCAACATTCATGACAGAGATTGCACTACAGTACTTGTATGAGGTGAATTGAAAAATACTATTTCTTGTTTTTTATAGTAATCAATAGTTGTAATAAAAAATAAATATAAAGTGAGCACTGTACACATTGTATTTTGTGTTGTAATTAAAATTAATATATTTGAAAATGTAGAAAACATCCAAAAATATTTAAATAAATTGTATTCTATTATTAACAGTGTGATTAAGCACAATTAATTTTTTTTAATCACTTGACAGCCCTAGCTATAATTTTTGTGGTGTTTGGGATACAGTAGGATACCTTTCTTAATGTAGTATTGAGAATGGCTGGTACCAATGACTTCTTACATATATTTTTTTGAGGAAAATGGAGGCCAATAAGGAGCATGGGAAGTGGGAGTTAGATACAAATGCCGAAAAGCGTATGGGGCGGGCCGGGGAGAGAGGGCCGGGGGAGGGGGAGGGATAATGCAGGGAAGAGAAATTAAACAATTGTCTACTACAGAACAAAATCAGAACATGGTATTTAAAATCTGCTTCTGTTTCTCTTAGAAGGTCTCTAAATACTATTATTTATGATGATAAAATGTAACTTATGTTCAGTATATTTCATCTATAAATTAACAGATATTTGTAGAGTGAAAATGGACATTTAATCTTAATAGTAGCACTCAAATAAAATTATTTTACTTAGATACTATAGTTTTATAAATTTAGAATCTTGAGTCATCTAAGGAATAGAGGAAGTCCAGTGATTGTCACTTTTAGAATGCCAGGTGAGCTATTTAAACATCTAGTTGTCTCTACAAAAAGCAACCACTCCTGCACACATGTGGCCAAATAGCTCTCAGGTGCATACATGCAATTCCCATTGATACATGAAGGTAGAATATGGCTTGTAGTTTATAGTCTTCATCTTTCTCACTTTAGCTGAAGTTTTTCTATCCATTTTTAAATATAATTTACACTCATAATGGGGATATCAATATATTATGATTATTATTACTTGACTGGCAATGAGCTGGTACCACAAAATGCAGTCAGACCCTGCCCTGAGGAGCTTAAAATATTATGCACTTTCACTTCGCTATAGTTAGGCTAGCCAGGTTTCTAGCTTTCTAACTGCCTACAACAAATCCTCAGCTGATAGGAGCCAGACTGGCTCCCAAAGTTGATCTGAATGTTATATTTTCCATGGACTTTTTTTGACTTTTTGGCCAAAAAAGGGGGAAGTGCAAAATCATAATGAAGGATTAGGAAATGCCCTGTCTCATGGGAGCAGTAGTTCAGGAGTCCCATGTCTTTTGTGGATTAGTCTTCTTGGCTGGACTAAATATCCCATGATGTACCACTGTCTCACCTCTTGCTGAGCCACCAGGGGGCACGATGTAAGTCCCTGGCCCTAGTGTATTGTGAGATACATAATCTCTCTGGGGAACCCTCCCAGAGAGGAGAATAGAGGGTGGCATGAGGCAGTGTGGTGACTTTTAAATCAGTTTTCAATTTCTGTGCTTTTTCTACACTCCCTTTCCTCCCAAAAAAGTTATCCTTACTCAGAAAGCAGATACTTCCATGTCGGAAACCCAATTTTGTGTCAAAACAGTTGAATTGGAAAAATTTTGACTAGCTGTCTTAACTTAATTGAACTTAATGGTGCTATAACAATTTACACTGATTGAGGATCTGGTCCAGTATCTGAGTGCTTGACTTCAGTGATATGCAGTTTTTGCTCTCTCGTTACACTTTTGGTATCCAGCTGTCAGAATTTATTGCAATTAAATTTAGTTACATAACTGATACCCTGTGGGAATGTTCATCTGACGTTGCAAGAAAGAAAATAGTTACTTTTAGAAGACATAGCACTGAAACAGAGGGTGGAATTGTATGAAGATGTTATTCTAGTGTTTGGTGTTATTCTAAAGGGCAAAACACTTCATCTCACAAAGATTCTTCATTACAAAGTCTGTTTGTTTATGGCACCAGAATGGGGAAATGAGGGTGTAGTTGGATTAATTTATGATTGATGTAAAGAGAAGATATTCATTAATGAATAAATTGAATGCCTCTGTAAAACATCTCTCCTTTATGAGAAGAATGACAAGTAGAGAGCTCTCCTTGTCAGTCCTCTACCTAATCTTGGGGGATGCCAAATATTTCTAAAGCTGAAAGTTTAAAACATATTTAAGTAAGTAACTCAGGCACTAGGGATGAACAATACATGTAAGGGGCACTAAGAATGAAATAGTAATGGTAAATTACAGCGATATTCATTGTGGGAGCAGAGTGATCCAACTTCTGATGAAATAACATACTACTAGGTCAAATACTGAAACTACACAGATTTCTCCTTGGCATGTTTAAAAAAAAAAAGAGGCTTTGATAATTCTTCTTCCTGCAAAAATTTGCATCTTCCCAAATGTATCCAAAAGCAAAGGAGGAGTCATAAAACTGGAGAACCGTATAACTTCTGCATAAAAGACCCATGTGCAAAATACATCTACCTCAGTAACTTACATATTCTATGGGCTCAGAGCACACCTGATCCAAAGCCCACTGAAATCAGTGGAAAGATTTTCATTGCTTTCAATAGGCTTTGAATCAAGCCCAATAAGCACTATTAGTTCTCATTTGTAGCACACAATTAATCTTGCAACAAAACACCTCCAATACCTTTGGCTACATTTTTCATTATCTTTCCCCATAGATAGATCTCTTGTCAAGATTGTCTATACTCGAACATAGACGCCAGTAAAATACTTAATTTCCAATGTGAGCAGTATTAAGTACAGATAATAATATTACAGCGCTAAGCAACAATACTTAAGGACATCAAAGATGCCATTAAATCCTTGTTTAACTATTTTAGGTTGCCTTTTGAAAGAAAACAAGCAGATAAAAAACATCTAATTGAAGTTAGCCCAGGGAAAGATAAAAGGCCCCTAGCCAGGAGTCCATTTTCTTCCACTGTTTAGACTGATGATAAAGGTGTTAACTATGAATAGGGTGATGTGTGTGAGTGTACAGGACCTAAAACATTAATAGATTTTGCCTTTGGTCTTCATCTATCTGTTCTGATGGCACAAAAAAAAAGTTTAAGATAAAATGAGGCTCTCGGACTCATATTTTTAAAAGATATTTAGGCACCTAAAGAAGCAGATAGATGCCTAGTAGGATTTTTAAAAGTGACTATGGGAGTTAGGCACATAGGTATGTTTGAAAATCCCACAAGGCACCTAGCTGCATCTTTAGTTGCCTAATAACTTCCAAATATCTGGTTCTCAAAGATTAATTAAGGTTCCAAAATAACATCAACATACTTGAAATGTTTCATTCTGTATTTCACATATATCATGCAGGATCTTGTCTCTTTGGTCTTGTAAATAGGCCATGCTACTGTACAGGCCTAATGTCTGATGGAAAAAAATGCTGTTTCCATGCCTTCAAGAACTCTCATCAACCTGATGTTTCTTAATCAAGCTTATTTTTCTATGCAATCAATTTGATGTCTTAGTTCTTTCCCTGATTGCTAGTCTTTCTCAAAATAGCATTGTCCATTGATTGTTAGTTTTATATCTTTATTTTTATTACAGTTTCCTGCAATCTCAAAGCAGGGCTTTCAGATTAAAAGAATAGTATCTTGAATTGGATTCCATAATATCTGTACTGCAACCTTGGACCAGTCACTTTCTTCTTCTGTGACTTTATTTCCTCTCCTACCTTTTGCCTGTCTTGTGTATTTAGAGGGCAAGCTCTTTAAGGCAGGGACTTCCTCTTACTATTTGTGTATATGGATTTTAGCGCAACAGATCGGGGCCTCTAGAGGCTACTGTAATACAAATCATAAGAATAATGGAAAATCCAACAAGTCAAATATATACCTACTGAGATGGATCTGAAGGTAGCCATAACTGTTTCCTAGCTAATGGAAACAGTTTAGGAATTAAATTCACGCTCTTTAAAGGGACATCATTTTGAAATCTAGTCAAGTTAAAAAACAAACACTCCCTCCCCACAACCTGAAACTAGTTTTAGGTACAACACCTACCCCAGAATGCTCCAGTTTTTCTGAGTATAAAATGCTTCTTTCTTCTCACAAATAATAAGGGAAAACAACGAGTATGCAGGAAAAAAAACACAGAAATGCTCTATACTTTGTGACTAGTTAAAGTGCTATCAAATGCACAAAGTCCCTGTTTTTTATTTATTTATTTATTTATTTATTTAATAATGTTATGATAGTTGTAACTACAACAGACTACAAATTCAGACTGGTGAGTGGCTTTGTAAGTATGGTGTCCTCTATGTTTATTATATGGTATCTATTAGTCTGTTCAACCCCTATTAGCGTCAATGGGAATTAGATTGGGCTGTATCAAGCCAATAAACATTTTTTATTTAATTAAAACAAAAAAAAAACAAATCCAAAGAAATAAATGGTAACCAAAGGCAAAAACAACCAGTGTAATAGATCTAAAGGTGAATAGTTCTGGCAGCCATGACTCTCTCTACTGGTTTCAGAGGGGTAGCCGTGTTAGTCTGTATCAGCAAAAACAATGAGGAGTCCTTGTTGCACCTTAGAGACTAACAAATTTATTTGGGCATAAGCTTTTGTGGGCTAGAACCCACTTCATTCTCACAGACCTTGGGAGACAGGCTAGTCCTCGCCTACAGACAGCCCCTCAACCTGAAGCAAATACTCACCAGCAACTACACGCCACACAACAAAAAGACCAACCCAGGAACCAAACCCTGTTACAAACCCTCGGGCCAACTCTGTACATATATCTATTCAAGGGACACCATCACAGGACCTAACCACATCAGCCACACCGTCAGGGGCTCATTCACTTGCACATCTACCAACGTGATGTATGCCATCACGTGCCAGCAATGCCCTGTATATTGGCCAAACCGGACAGTCTCTACTCAAAAGAATAAATGGACACAAATCTGACATCAGGAATCATAACATTCAAAAATCAGTAGGAGAACACTTCAATCTCTCTTGTCACTCAATAACAGACCTGAAAGTGGCAATTCTTCAACAAAAAAACTTCAAAAACAGACTCAAAGGTGAAGCTGCAGAACTGGAATTAATTTGCAAACTGGATCCCATCAGATTAGTCCTGAATAAACATTGGGAGTGGTTGGGTCATTACAAAATTTAATTTCCCCAATACTAATTTCTCTCTACTGTTACTCACACCTTCTTGTTAACTATCTGTAATGGGCCACTCTCTGACCACTTCAAAAGTTATTTTTCCTCCCTTGGTATCCTGCTGTTAATTGATTTATCTTGTTAGACTGACCTCACACTTGGTAATGCAACCCCCCCATCCTTTCATATATTTATACCTGCTTCTGTATTTTTCACTTCATGCATCTGATGAAGAGGGTTCTAGCCCACGAAAGCTTATGACCAAATAAATGTGTTAGTCTCTAACATGCCACAAGGACTCCTCATTGTTTTTTCTCTCTACTGGCCCACTTCATCTTCTTGATGTGTAGGTTGAACCTTTGGGCTTAGATTTCAGGACACAACTTATATGCAGAAAAAGTCAAAAATGTATCAGTGAGGGGTGTCTTTCTTTACTCATCTCTGTGTGGTCATTCCTTTGAATTCTAAAAAGGTAAATAAAATGGTTAAATTTCTATAAAAAGACAAAAGTTACCAAAACAAAATAGAAAAATTATATGTTTTGATTTATTGGCCCATCAGCAGATGTTTTTCATATCCCTTTAAAAGGTTGAGACTTGTAGATACCATAAGAAAACATTGTTCCAAAGAATTCATTCAGGGTAGATCCCCAGTTGGTATAAATCATCAAAGCTCCATTGATTATGGTGTGTTGCTGCTGAAGATTTCCCTCAATGTACCCTACAGGAGAATCTCACTGAGAGGCTTATAGCATCAAATATAGAAATATGGATTAATACAACCACACTTCTATAAAGTTTTAATTCAAGATAATTGAAGGGAATATAAGAGTAAAATGAAAACTAGTTGGTGGGATCCAATCATCAGCTGGTTTAAATCAGAATAGTTCTACAGCAGCCAATGTTGATGTATGTCAGCTGAGAATCTGGCCCTTTGGCTGTCTGGCTATGCTAAATATGAACATATCCATCCAGTCATCACTCTTTTCTAAGCCAAGTCCTGTTGAGAACTCCTATCTTCTCTGACTTGCTTGGTTTGAGGGATAGCATATATCTCACCTGCACCCCTGGATGTCTGTGTTCAGAGCAGAGGGAAGTACTAAATATTCTCTGGTAATTAAGTGACAAACATTGTTACAATCTAAATTTAAAAACAGCACCATGCTGCCACCCAGAATCTGGCTTGCATCCACCATAAATAGTTATGTGAAGATCACTCCAGGGTAAGGAATTCTTCACGGGAATAGGACCAGCATAGTGGGGTCTACTCTGCCACTGTACAATTATAGAATCATAGAAGATTAGAGTTGGAAGAGACCTCAGGAGATCATTGAGTCCAACTCCCTGCTCAAAGTAGGACCAACCCCAACTAAATCATCCCAGCCAGGGCTTTGTCAAGTCAGGCCTTAAAAACCTCTAAGGATGGAGATTCCACCACCTCCCTAGGTAACCCATTCCAGTGCTTAGCAACCCACCTAGTGAAATAGTTTTTCCTAATATCCAACCTAGACCTCCCCCACTGCAACTTGAGACTATTGCTCCTTGTTCTGTCATCTACCACCACTGAGAACAGCCTAGCTTTATCTCCATCCTATTTGGAACCCCCCTTGCTCCAGGTAGTTGAAGGCTGCTATCAAATTCCCACACTCTTCTCTTCTGCCAACTAAATAAGACCAGCTCCCTCAGCTTCTCCTCATAGTCACGTGCCCTAGCCGCCTAATCATTTTAATTGCCCTCCGCTGGACTCTCCAATCTGTCCACATCCTTTCTGTAGTGGGGGGGTCCAAAACTGGATGCAGTACTCCAGATGAGGCCTCACCAGTGCTGAATAGAGGGGAATAATCACTTCCCTTGATCTGCTGGCAATGCTCCTACTAATGCAGCCCAATATGCCGTTAGCCTTCTTGGCAACAAGGGCACACTGCTGACTCATATCCAGCTTCTCATCCACTGTAATCCCCAGGTCCTTTTCTGCAGAACTGCTGCCTAGCCAGTCAGTCCCCAGCCTATAGCAGTGCATGGGATTTTTCCATCCTAAGTGCAGGACTTTGCACTTGTCCTTGTTGAACCTCATCAGCTTTCTTTTGGCCCAATCCTCCAAGTTGTCTAGGTCATTCTGGACCCTATCCCTATGGTCCAGCATATCTACCTCTCCCCCCAGCTTAGTGTCATCCGTGAACTTGCTGAGGGTGCAATCCATTCCATCATCCAGATCATTAATAAAGATGTTGAAAAAACTGGTCCCAGGACTGACCCCTGGGGCACTCCACTTGATACCTGATGCCAACTAGACATCGAGCCATTGATCACTACCCGTTGAGCCCAACTATCTAGCCAGCTTTCTATTCACTTTATAGTCCATCCATCAAATCCAAGCTGTGACTGGCGTTTCCCTAAACTCTGATACCCAGACCTGCTGTTTTTGAATGTTCTGGCCACTTGCAGGAAAAGTCTGCTCCACCTTACACTGTGGTGTTGGCCCAGCACACAGCTGCTCCTGGATCTGGGAAGTGCAAATGTTTCCTTTACCTTAACTTTTTCCTCCCCCTGACCTCCCCCCTGTGCTCTTTGTACATATCGGGGGATCGTGCCCAAATATTTTATTTCAAATAAATTGGAAGTTATGTCCTTCTGTAAACTGAACTCTTGTGTTTATCAATTCTTGCAATTAAGCCTGAATAGGTTATTTTACAAGCCTATAATTTGAAATACTCACCTGTGATGGGTAGAACATTCAGTGACAGCTTTACTATATTGAGGGTTAATAATGTCATCCTAAAATGACTGCTGTATACTAATACAAATACACAGAGAAAAGCTGATTGCTACAGGATAAACATCAGGAAGGGTGGGTGGATTTTCCACACTTTATATGTTCTTTATGGTTTCTTATATATTTTCATATTCTAAGTATAAATAATACAGGGAAATTATAAACTCAAAATGAAATTGTAAAGTGTATCAGTTCTCAAAGGTGGCGAGTCATTATTATAAAGGGAAGAATAAAAACTTACAAGCAAGTGGGTCATTTTTTTATATCTTTACTCCAGGTATTAATCCAGACTCCTCTTATCCTTCTGTCCCATAATCTGAAAATAGGTTATGTCCTGTAGCATGAATCATTTGCATTGAAAAGTCCCCTGTCTGTGACTAAATTCCATATCTCCCCATTCTGTTCAGATAATTGGATTTCTATAGTATATCACAGTTTAAATTTAAGGGAAAGTTGATGGATTTAAATTTTGTCCTCCCTCAACCCCAATTTCTCTCTTTATCCTCAATTGTCTGATATCTTATTTTAAAGATTGAAAATGCATTTAATTTTCTAAACAGAGATTTTTTTTTCATCTTGCCAAAATTGTCTTCCTAGAGTGTAATGCTGGTAAATACCAACATGCCTCCCTCACCGCCCCCCATTTTCTTTCCTGTTTGTGTATTGGCACCATCAACTATGTCAAGTGCAACTCTGGGACTAGTGCTTGATATTCGCTGGTGCTGAGCCAACAGAGGGAGAGCTAGAGAACATAATTGTTTTTCTGATGACCTTTTATAAGCATAGACATTTTAATTAAAAAGGAATCATTTACAGGCTCCCTCTTAAGACAAAACCATCAGAGAGCTTTGTCACCAAAGGAAACTGGTTTTGTTTTGTATCACTAATGATCCTCGTTTAGGGACAAGGATTTACCTACATGTTTGAGAATGAATGAAAGGGTGTCCAGTTGCAATAATAAATTAAAATAAATAAAGGCTCTGTGTCCTACACCCACATGCATGATTTCACACCTGCAAAACAGTCCTGTTAAATATAACCCATACTCTGAGTGTTTTAAAGTAGACAATACTGTTGGTTTATCGAACTGATGACACATAGATAAAGCCAAAGGCTTTTCTTCCAAGAAATGTTAATTTAGGCAATAATGAAGATGTTACAAGCATGTCAATACTGTTCTCTCACTTGTTTGAGGAAACCAAATTTACTAAATATTTGGGCTTAATCATAAACATGGCCTCATTTTTCTAGGCAGTATACAATCTGAGCAATGATGCCTGGGTTAGGTTGCAGATTTTCCAGTAGTCAGGGGTGTTTAGGTATGAAGCTTTGCTTCATCTTATTATAAATATAGGAGTCAATAGGATTAGCAGTATTCTGATCTGGTTTCCTATCCCTCCAAATATGCCTGCTTTTGCCTCACCAAAAAAATGTTCAAGGGTTCTTCTTATCTGCAATTTTGTCTTTCCTTCATCTTTATGTGGACTAAACAATAATTAACTAAGATATTGGGAGATGAGGATTTGCATTTCTGGGCATATTAATTTTATTCTTTATAGGTTTGGGCAATTTTTCAGAGTATATTAATTTTGAAAATATCAATTTGGCACTTAATATAAAAATACAATATATAAAACAAAGTACTGAGAACCAGAAAGGAATTCCAGTGAAATAACATACTATGTATTGGAGCCTATATGATCCATATTATTGTATGGACTTATTTTATTATAGGAACAATAGGACCTGTGATTGGGTATTCACCCCCAACCAGCCCTGAAAGGGTTAAAGAAGCTTTAAAAGGGCCAATTAGTGTGGCAGACTGCATGTGAGGGGACTAGGCTGCAGAAGCAATCCCTGATTGGATGAAGCTCAGCTGAGCAGTTATGAGCTGGGCTAGTACAAAGGCAGGATGTCAGCAATAGAAATGGCTCCATTGAGGAATTCCATAGCTTCCCTCTGTGCATTACAGAAGGGAAGAGAGAACCCAGGCACAGAGTTAAGACCCTGGGATCCTGGCTCTGAGGGTAGAGCATACTTAGAAGTGAGAAGGGTGGAGAAGAAAGCCTGTGGGAGGCAGGTAGGAAGTAGCCCAGAGGGAGAGCAGCAAGGTGGAGGATTGAGTAGACCTTTGCTGTGTAGCGGGTTGGAACCTGGAGTAGTGGATGGGCCTGGGTTCCCCTATCAGCCACTGACAGTGTCTGGACAGTGGGTCCAGTGAGCAGGGCTGGTGCAAGGATGTTTCGCACCCTAGGTGAAACTTCCACCTTGCGCCCTCCCCCCCGCCCCTGTCCTGAGGCATCCCCCACCCCCACAGCAGCTCCCCCCTCCACCCTGAGGCACCCCCTAAATGCCGGCGGCAACCGGGGCGGCTGAAGATCCGGCCGCTGTGGTCGCTGCCGAAGAAAATGGCACCCGCCAAATCTTAGCGCCCTAGGCGACTGCCTAGATCGCCTAAATGGTTTCACTGGCCCTGCCAGTGAGACACTACATACTGACAGGGGAAATCCCATAGTGACTTGGCTGGAAGGCTGAGTCATTAAGAGAAAGCTGGAATGACAGAGGGGCTCGAGAGTGAGGGAAAGAGCACAACAGGGAGGGGGGAGACTGCAAGGGGAGGTGTCAGACCTGGAAGAGAGCTATTCCCAGAACAGCCAGGAGGAGATGCTACCTGTGCTGACTAGAGTATCCTGTGACAAGACCTCAGTGCTGCTTTTGTTCTGTGGTTTTCTATATGGAACAAAGACTCCTTAAGGATTACTGAACTAAAATAAAAAAAAATTAAAGGGATATTTTAAAGCTTTTGTTAACTGAACATTTTTTGGTTCACCCCGGTCAGTTTCCCTAGTGCCTTTAAAAACAAACAAAAAATACACTCTGTCTACCTTCAGAGTGTTAATATGACAATGACAACTATGAAACTCTCTTAAAAGAGCAGATGAAAGATGTATGAAAAGGCCATCTTAATGACACCCTGGCAATGTGTTTATCTGGACGACACACTCCATGTATATGCATGTGTGTATGTATCTAAAGAAGATGGCACAGGTAGCAACACTTATAGTTAAGTCTTCCTGACACTTTCTATTTTAAGACCCAATTTTCACTTGCTTATAACTTTGCCAACTTTTAACTGTTCAGGCTGAAATTTCCTATGCCTGATGTATGCCTAAGGATTGTCTATATAATTTTGAAGGTGGCAGTAGTTGTTTCAATAAGAAAATTTAAGACACTTCTGAGAATCAGATTAGGGAAAAATATTAAATATTCAGATTAGGGAAAAATATTCTCACAACTGTTTTATTGAGAAGTTCTAGCAACTTTATGCTTTGGAGCAGGGACTTGGGTGGGAGGGAGGGGAGGGTGTCACCCTGATGCCAGTCTTGTGCTTTTTGCTATCCTCATAAAATTTATCCAAATTTGGCCAAATTATAAGCCTTTTAAAAATTTGAATTCTCTCTGACTTGGTGGAAACTTGTTAGAATTTGGCAGCTAAATCCTCTGAGTGTTTCATCTGTACTGAACATGCTCCAGCCCACAGTTGAGCAGGATATCTTCCCTGCAATTGCTATTATGGTCTGCTGCGGCATCTGCCTTTGGAACTGAGATCGGGGAGACTGTCTAGTGCTTTCAGCATACTCACTACTGGATCCAGACAGTGTGACTGAAATAGAGGTGGGAATAGAAAATGGAGTAGACTGGGACAAGGAGGCTAAGGCAGGTGACTGGAATTGGAAGATGCGGGGCTGGACTGGCTGATTGGGACTGAGATAAAAAGTCCAGGGGGTGGACATCTCCAACGAGCTAGCTGAGGAGTTGGGAAAGGACAGTGCTGAGGAACTAGATGGGGGACAAGAACAGACTGGAGGGGTCAAGTGAAGATGGGAGTCAAGCTTTCTTTGGAGTAGGGGAAGAAGGGTCTGTGACCACTAGAGCATATATTCTCCAGAACAACAATGAAACCCAAGATTCTGGAGTCTCAATATTCCTCTGCTGTCAATAAATATCTGTGAAACCTACTGCAGAAAATGTCTCATCTCCCATCTAGTGCTTGCCCATGTAGGGGATGACAACCTACTGCAATCAATTACTCCTTTAGCTCAAGTAGCAGAGGTCTGTATGGTAGATCCAAAGGTTCTTTTTTAAACACCTAGGAAATTATACAGAAAAAACTACATCAAAAGAACATTAAGATTTGTAAGTCAAGCACTCAGCAATTAGGAAATGCTAGAATTAAGGTTTCCTGTGTAACCTTAATTTGCCCCCCTTTTGGATATGCATTATGATACGGTCTCTAATTACATGATCAAATACTATTTTTTTCCCACAGGACTCCTGCCTGATCCAATCCTTAGTCGGAACATTGTTGACTGAGTAAGTAACTATTCAATATTTTGTTTTATTCTCATTGTTCAATGGATTACCTTACTTATTGCACGCTATTCAAACCCTTCTCTGAATATAGAATTAATAATTTCCTCAGGGACTTATCTATAGTGCTCATCACTCTTCCACTTGTGTATTTCACAGACATTTATTAACTTATTTTCTCAATACCCCAGCGAAAGATGTTGGTGTTATCCCCATTTAACACTGAGGCACAGAGATTAAGATCACAGGTATCTGCTAATATTGGGTGTCCAATTTTTGATGCCTAGGGCCTGATTTTTGTGTGTGGAGTACTTAGCATTTTATCTCACTTTACATGTTCAAAACACAGCTCCTATTGAGTTCACTGCAGCTGTAAGTGTTCAGTATTTCTTCAAATCTAGGTCTCAAGTTGGGCACTTAAGAAATGAGGAGCATAAAATTAGTGGCCACCAGTGAAAATTTTTATTTAAGCCACTTACCTAGCATCAGATAGGAACTCTGTCAGACGCAGGGATAGAATCCAGTTCTCCAGAGCAGTATTTAACTGCTTTGACCATGACACCATGCTTTCTCATCCTGTAGCACCCTTCTTCATTTACTATATGCTTTCCAACTTCTGCAACAAATGGAGCAGGGTTCTTATAGACAACACCCTCATTCACTTCAGATTCATGTCCATTAAGAATCCATTATGCCTTTTATGTAACTGATACATGGAAGGAATTATGGTGGGGACAGTATAGGAGATGACATCCAAGTGGAATTTATTATCACTACATTAATAGTAGCAGCTGATAACAGGATCCTTTTCTTTTGGTGAGCAGAAAGACCTTTAGCAACAAGACTAGATCAAAAATATTCTGGAATAAGCTACAGTACAAAACATTATTTGATTAGTAATATAAGAGGCCAGTTTTTTGAGGTGTTGCATCTCTTGAATATGACAGGCTAAATTGGATTTTAAAAATTTCTGAAAGTATATTTTCTTAAATTTATGGTTACAAATCACTTTAAGTTGTCACTGAAGATCTGTATGGGAATTCTGTAGCTTATAACTTTTCCTGTATATTTAATTTTTTGAAACGGGTGCACTTATTGGAGTCAGCCTCCTCCATCTTTTGCTACTGATTGTTAAATTGTGTTTTGTTCTCTTTAGTCACATTTCTGTTAAAATACCAAAGTTTACTGAAATGTGATTGTCAGAAACTTTAATATGGATTTTTTTTGCATCTGCAGATTCCTGTCTAAACCTTAATACCATTCCTTATCTGCCTGACTGCTGCAGTGTATACAACTCCTTTACAGAGTTCTACAATACTAAGAAATGCTTTTTAAAATGCATGGATTTTTTTTAAAGATGGCAGTACTTTAGTACAATGCGTGGATGTGTGTGTAGAAAGTCAGCAGGAGGAAGGCTGAGGCAACAAAGGGGAATAGCTATAAATATCCAAAGAACATGATCCAATGCCCATTGAAATCAATGGAAAGATTCGTAGTGACTTCTATAGGTGTTGGATTGACCTCAGAGGGCTAGATTAGCAAGGGGAATTTAGTTGCTGCAACGTTCAGTGTTGCAGCGCCTAACTTTTAGGTACCCTACTGCCTAATTAAATTAATGACCCTAATTTAAACCCTGAGGCTTTCTGTACAACACATGGGAAATAGGGCACCAAAAAAAAGGGTTAACGAAAGCTAGCACTCTGAGCCGGGAGCCACCTAAGCAAATTGTCAGGAAGTTCTCAGGCCATATGCCCTTCTCCTCAAAGGTTGTTGTGTGCCAGCTTCTACTTGAGATTCAGAAGTATCAACTCTCTCCTGAAGCTGGGTGCTTACAACCAAGTTGTTTGTTTTTGATGACTAACCTGCCCCAATAGTCGGTGGTCAGATACACACCTAGGCTGCAGGAGATCTGAGTTCAAATAACAGGCATTTGGACCCATGTGTTGTCAGGAGTCTACCCTCACTTGAAACTGGGCGGTTTCAAAGTGAGGACCCGCATGTCTTCCCCCACCCCAAAATCCTAGGGTAGGTCTCCCCTTCGGCTGCCACCACCCGGTCAATTCCGTGGGCCGGGACACCCCTGTTTCCCCCCTTGGGAACACAGATCAATTCACAGAGGAGGAACCTCCCCCCCTCTTCCCTCTCTCCAGCCTGCTCTGGAGACAGAGGTGCCTGGATTCAAACGCCTTGAATCTCACACACACAGGGAAGCAGCCCACTTCCCCCTCCCCTTCCCCTGAATTTCCCCAAGGGAAGGAATTAACCAAGTCCAAAGAAAAGAAAAGAATTTATTAAGAGAACAAAAGAAAATATAGAATCTCTATGAATCCAAGCTGGGCACTCATAGGGTATAACCTTGCTAAGTTCTGGAGAGAATCCTCTCTCTTTC
This sequence comes from Mauremys mutica, assembly GCF_020497125.1. Classification (NCBI taxonomy): domain Eukaryota; kingdom Metazoa; phylum Chordata; order Testudines; family Geoemydidae; genus Mauremys; species Mauremys mutica. The sequence continues at coordinate 47,773,944 of NC_059079.1, read as the reverse complement.
TCAGTACAACCAGTACAAGCAGAATTAAGAATAATCAATAACAAACACACAGAATTGCAAACATAGGATTATTAGATAAGGACACAAAGTATCTTTCTAATACTCACTATCTTGACTAGAAGAAATTAGTTCAGAAAGGTGGAACTTGTAGGGACTTGATTAACTCGTCTGGTCTCTTGAACTCCAAACGGCCAAAGACAAAGACCCCCCCAAACAGAGGGAAAAGTTCCCTCCTAGGAGTTTCAAATTCTCTTCCCTGATTGGTCCTCAGGTCAGATGCCCACCAGGTACTATGCTTTAACCCTTTACTAACTATTCATGACACGCCCCCCAAATCGTCACAGTGGGATCCACTGGCGGCGATTTCCTCCTAGAACTGTAAAACAACCAGAGTAATAAAACACATGCACTATTACATCGACTACTAAGCATGAAAACATATTAAGAACAGTTTTTAGCCACTTGATTCTGGGAAACTTTCACGAGAGAGTGCATCAGCAACTTTGTTGGAAGCTCCTGAAATGTGTTGAATGTCAAAGTCAAAGTCTTGGAGAGCTAAGCTCCAGCGGAGAAGTTTCTTGTTGTTTCCCTTGTTGGTGTGAAGCCACTTTAGCGCAGCATGGTCAGTTTGTAGCTGGAAGTGCCGGCCCCAAACGTATGGGCGTAGCTTTTCCAAGGCATACACAATGGCGTAACATTCTTTTTCACTGATGGACCAGTGGCTTTCCCTCTCAGACAGTTTCTTGCTGAGAAACACGACAGGATGGAAGTTGTGATCCGGTCCTTCCTGCATTAGTACCGCTCCTACCCCACGTTCAGATGCATCGGTGGTAACTAGGAAGGGTTTGTCAAAGTCTGGGGCCCTTAATACAGGGTCCGACATGAGCATCGCCTTAAGCTGGGTAAAGGCTTTCTGACACTCATCAGTCCACTTAACTGCATTTGGCTGGGTTTTCCTGGTCAGATCAGTTAGTGGGGCAGCGATTTGGCTGTAGTGTGGTACAAATCGCCTGTAATATCCGGCCAAACCTAAGAAGGATTGGACCTGTTTCTTTGACCTTGGGACAGGCCACTGTTGGATAGCCTCCACCTTGGCCTGTAGGGGGTTGATGGTTCCTTGACCCACCTGGTGTCCTAGGTAAGTCACTCTGTTGTGGCCTATTTGACACTTTTTGGCCTTAACAGTTAGTCCTGCCTGCCTGATGCGCTCTAAAACCATTTTCAAATGTTCTAGGTGTTCGGGCCATGAATCAGAAAAAATGGCCACATCATCGAGGTATGCAACTGCACAGTCTTCCAATCCTGCTAGTAGACCATCCACCAGCCTTTGGAAGGTGGCAGGTGCATTCCGCAGTCCGAACGGAAGCACAGTAAACTCATACACCCCTGCATGGGTGATGAAGGCAGATTTTTCCCTGGCGGGTTCATCTAGTGGTACCTGCCAGTATCCCTTGGTTAAATCAATGGTAGAGATGAACTGGGCACGTCCCAACTTTTCCAATAGCTCATCAGTGCGTGGCATTGGATAGTTGTCTGGACGAGTTACAGCATTTAGCTTACGGTAGTCCACACAAAAGCGTATTTCCCCATCTGGTTTGGGAACCAGAACCACTGGAGATGCCCATGCACTGGTAGAAGGGCGGATGATACCCATCTCCAACATGTTGTCAATCTCCTGTTTAATAGCAACTTTGGCATGAGGTGACACCCGGTAGGGTGGTGTTCTAATCGGGTGAGCATTACCTGTGTCAATGGAGTGGTAGGTTTGCTCAGTCCGTCCTGGGGTGGCTGAGAACAAGGGGTCGAAGTCAGTGCACAGTCCCTTGATCTGTTGCCGCTGTAGACGTTGTAGGGTTGTGGAGAGGGTCACCTCTTCCACACCACCATTTATTTTACCTTCGTAGTAGACACCTTCAGGCCACTCGGTGTCATCTCCTTCCTGAACTGTAAAGTGACAGACCTGTAATTCTCTGGGATAAAAGGGCTTTAGAGAGTTAACATGAAACACTTTAGGCTTTAAAGAGGAATCAGGGAATGTTATGAGGTAGTTAACAGCTCCCAGGCGCTCCTGGACCATGTATGGTCCTTCCCAGGACGCTTCCATCTTATGGGCCTGTTGCGCCTTCAAGACCATGACCTGGTCTCCTACCTTGAAGGACCGCTCCTTGGCATGTCGATCATACCAGACCTTTTGCTCCGCTTGAGCATCTCTTAAGTTCTCTCGAGCAAGGGCCCAAGAGTCTCGGAGGGTGTTTTGAAGGTTGCTTACAAAGTCCAGAATGTTAGTCCCTGGAGGAGGTGTAAACCCCTCCCATTGCTGCTTTACCAGCTGTAATGGCCCCTTAACCTCATGGCCATACACCAGCTCGAATGGTGAGAATCCTAAACTCGGATGTGGAACAGCCCTGTAGGCAAACAGCAACTGTTGTAACACTAGATCCCAATTATTGGAGTGTTCATTGACGAATTTGCGGATCATGGCCCCCAAAGTTCCATTGAACCTTTCCACTAGGCCATTAGTTTGGTGATGGTACGGGGTGGCAACCAAGTGATGCACCCCATGAGTTTCCCACAGGTCTTTCATGGTCCCTGATAGGAAATTTGTTCCCGAATCTGTAAGAATTTCAGAGGGCCAACCCACCCTGGTAAAAATGTCAGTTAAGGCCTGGCACACAGTGTTAGCCCTGGTGTTGCCTAGAGCTACTGCTTCCGGCCATCTGGTTGCAAAGTCCACAAAAGTCAGTATGTACTGCTTTCCTCTGGGGGTCTTCTTTGGGAAAGGACCCATAATATCCACAGCTACTCGCTGAAATGGGACCTCCATTATGGGAAGTGGTTGGAGAGGGGCCTTGACCTGGTCTTGAGGTTTTCCTACCTTTTGGCATACCTCACAAGACCGGACATACTTGACAACGTCCTTGCCCATCCCCTCCCAGTCAAAGGACCTTCCCAACCTGTCTTTGCTTCGTTTCACCCCAGAATGGCCACTAGGGTGATCATGGGCTAAGCTTAAGAGCTTTTCCCGGTACTTGGTCGGAACGAGCAACCGTTTTTGAGGATGCCAGCCCTCCTGGTGTCCACCAGAAAGACATTCCTTGTATAAAAGTCCTTTCTCCACAACGAACCGGGATCGGGTAGTAGAGCTGAGAGGCGGTGGGTTGCTGCGTGCCGCCGCCCATGCTTTCTTGAGGCTGTCATCGGCTTCCTGCTCTGCTTGGAACTGTTCCCTTGAGGCGGGAGACACCAGTTCCTCTGGAAGCGATGTAGGTGATGAGGTTGTTTCCGTTGACTGTGGACCGCTCCCCGCTGGTGCACAAAGTGTCATTTCAGGCTCCGGCTGAGCCTCTTGGGTAGGCTTGTTTGCTGCTTCTGCCAGTTCAGGCCCGTTGGCGCCCTCTGGCGGTGGAGTTGCAAGCGCTGGCGCCGGTGCTGGCGCTGGTTGCTCTTCCAGTTCCGGTTCTGGGACTGGATGTACTATGGCTGCTGTAGGTGTTGGCCTGGGATCCGGTTCCACCACCTCTGTCTGGGTCTCTGGTAACACAGACGGGGTCCCGGTGGATGGCTCAGGAACAGGGATGGGTCCGGCAGCTCGTCTGGCTTGGCTGCGTGTAACCACTCCCTCTGTTTTTTGCTGTTCAATGTGTCGGGCCAAGTCGTTCCCCAGTAGCATGGGAATCGGATGGTTGTCATAGACAGCAAAAGTCCACTTCCCTGACCAGCCCTTGTACTGGACAGGTAAACGCACTGTAGGTAATGTTACAGGTTTTGACATGAAGGGTCGAATTGTCACTTTGGTTTTCTGGTTGATGAATTTGGGGTCCACGAAGGTTCGGTGGATAGCTGACACATGTGCTGCAGTGTCTCTCCATGCGATGATCTCCTTTTCGTCCACTCTCAAAGTTTCCCTATGTTCTAAGGGTATTTGAGATACATCTATGTCCGGCTTTCCTTGGTGTGAAGGTGCAAGGAGTTGCACTCGGTTTAGGTTCTTTGGGCATTTGGCTTTGATATGCCCCAATTCATTGCATTGAAAACATCGCCCAGTTGATGGGTCACCGGTTTGTGTTGGTCTACTGGAGACTGGTGAGGTAGAAGAAGAGGTAGAGTGTGACTGTCCGTGGGTTGTAGGTGTGGGTTTGATTGGTCCGCGACGGTAGGGTTTAGTGTCGGTGTGTACCCTGTTGGATTCGCTCCCCTTGGCAGTAGCTGTCGTGTTGTCTACCGATGCCATCCATCTGGCTCCAATCTCTCCTGCCTCAGTGAGAGTTTTTGGTTTACCATCTTGGATGTAGCGTCTAATGTTCTCAGGAACACCATCTAGGAACTGTTCCATCAATATCAGGAGGTGTAGGTCGTCTAGCTCCTTAACCTTGGATCCTGATATCCAGGAGAAATAGTGTTTTTCCAGGTAAGCAGCGTGCTCTGGAAATGACATCTCTGGTTTCCATTTCTGGGCTCTGAAACGCTGACGGGCGTGATCAGGGGTGATGCCCATTCTGAGTCTGGCCTTGGTTAGGAACAGTGGAAAGTCGTCCATCAGGTCTCTAGGCATTTCAGCTGCCACCAGGGATAATTGTCCGCTGAGCTGTGACCTCAGCTCCAGCATGTATTGATCTTTAGGAAGATGGTATCCAATACAGGCCCTCTCAAAGTTTTCTAAAAAGGCCTCAACATCATCCCCGGCCCTGTAGGCGGGAAATTTTCTCTGAGAAGGTTGGTCATTAGGTTGAAGAGGGGTTGGATTGGGTGGAGTTTGCTGTTTAGTTTTTTCTAATTCCAGAGCCTGTCTCTGGATTTCCAGTTCTTTGTCTTTTAACTCTAATTGTCTTCTGTGCTCAGCCTCTTTGGCTTGTATTATCTCCATTTCTCTCTTGTGATCAGCCTGTTTGGCTTTTTCTTTCATTTCAATCTCCTTGAGTTTTAATTGTAATTCCATGTCTTGTAATTGCAGTTCTTTGTGTCTTGTTTCCAGTTTAGATGCGGCCTTGGCACTCATTGTGTCTGTGTCCTGGCGCTGGCCACACCCCTCTGCAGTCCGTGAACTGTTTGTGGTGTTTGACAGTCCCTAACCCTGGCTATGATAACTTGAGTACAGAAAGATAAAGCAATCCTCTGTATAGCAAACTGTGGTTTGTGTAATGTTACTGCTTTGTACTGAGAAAGAGGGAAAGAGTAAAAAAAAAAATTCCTCTGTCTCCCTCTGCTCTGAGTTGCTGTACCCAGCAGCCCAGCTGAAAGGCTGCTGCTAACAATACCCCTGAGGAAAATCTGGTCTATTCCTCAGGGATTTGTGTTCTCCTGTCTTCTGATCCTTTCAAAAGACACAGGGAGAAAAAAAAACCTGGCTGGAGGGTTTGTCTCTTCCCCCCCCCAAACCTGTTTTTCCTGTTGGATGGGAATGTACTTTGGCGAGCACTTCCCCCCACCTTAGGAATCCTGAGTGATACCTGATATCACAAAGGAAGGACACACCTCTAGGGAAGAGTTTTTCCTCAGCATAGCCAGCAGAGAAAAAAAAAAAACTCCTCCCTGAAAACTGCTTCAAGAAAGAAAATCTGTTTCCCAACAAAGCCTGCTGGAAACTTAATTCCCTCCAGCCAACCTGGCTGAAACTGTAAACTCCCTCTTCTGTCAGGTTGCTTTCCTGCTCTAGAAGAAGAGAATAGCTCCCTTCAGCGTAGCCCAGCTGAAAAAAACTGCTTGTAACAATGGGTTCGAAACTCCGCTGCCACCATGTCAGGAGTCTACCCTCACTTGAAACTGGGCGGTTTCAAAGTGAGGACCCGCATGTCTTCCCCCACCCCAAAATCCTAGGGTAGGTCTCCCCTTCGGCTGCCACCACCCGGTCAATTCCGTGGGCCGGGACACCCCTGTTTCCCCCCCTTGGGAACACAGATCAATTCACAGAGGAGGAACCTCCCCCCCTCTTCCCTCTCTCCAGCCTGCTCTGGAGACAGAGGTGCCTGGATTCAAACGCCTTGAATCTCACACACACAGGGAAGCAGCCCACTTCCCCCTCCCCTTCCCCTGAATTTCCCCAAGGGAAGGAATTAACCAAGTCCAAAGAAAAGAAAAGAATTTATTAAGAGAACAAAAGAAAATATAGAATCTCTATGAATCCAAGCTGGGCACTCATAGGGTATAACCTTGCTAAGTTCTGGAGAGAATCCTCTCTCTTTCTCAGTACAACCAGTACAAGCAGAATTAAGAATAATCAATAACAAACACACAGAATTGCAAACATAGGATTATTAGATAAGGACACAAAGTATCTTTCTAATACTCACTATCTTGACTAGAAGAAATTAGTTCAGAAAGGTGGAACTTGTAGGGACTTGATTAACTCGTCTGGTCTCTTGAACTCCAAACGGCCAAAGACAAAGACCCCCCCAAACAGAGGGAAAAGTTCCCTCCTAGGAGTTTCAAATTCTCTTCCCTGATTGGTCCTCAGGTCAGATGCCCACCAGGTACTATGCTTTAACCCTTTACTAACTATTCATGACAGTCTCACTTCCCAGGAGAATGCCCTAACCACTGGGATAGGTCTCTTCACTGTCCCCTGTTGCAGCTGTTCCACTTTGTATAAAATATTTATTGGAGCTGAGTCTTCCACCTCTCAGCAGACTATCCTAATCACTCCAGGGGTTCCCAAACTTGGTTCACGGCTTGTTCAGGGTAAGCTCCTGGCAGGCTTTGAGACGCTTTGTTTACCTGAGCATCCGCAGGTACGGGCACTTGCAGCTCCCAGTGGCTGTGGTTCACTGTTCTCAGCCAATGGGAGCTGCGGGAAGTGGTGTGGGCTGGGCCACTGCTTCCCACAGCTCCCATTGGCCGGGAACAGTGAACCGTGGCCACTGGGAGCTGCAAGTGGCCGTACCTGCGGACACTCAGGTAAACAAAGCTTCTTCTTCGAGTGATTGCTCATATCCATTCCATCTAGGTGTGCGTGCGCCGCGTGCACATTCGTCGGAAGACTTTTACCCTAGCAACTCAGTGGGTCAGCTGGGCGCCCCCTGGAGTGGCGCCACCATGGCCCCGCATATATACACCAGCCGACCCACCCACTCCTCAGTTCCTTCTTACCGCTCGTGTAGGTCGTTTGAACAGTGGAGTGCAGCTTAGCTGACCTCCGCCTCCCTAGCATTCTCATAGTTCTCCTTGTGTATATAGTTGTAAAATTAGTTGAAATTTAGATAAGTGTAGTTAAATTTAATTGTTAAGTTAGTGTTTAGTGAGTTTAGTCGGGGTCGGGGCTTAGGCCCTCCCTGCACCGGGACCGGAGCACATGCCCGGCTCCCCGGGATTCAAGCTGTGCTCGGCTTGCCATCGGCCGATGCCCACAGGAGATCCGCACGACTCCTGTTTGAAGTGCCTCGGCGAGTCACACTTATCTGCTAAGTGCTCAATTGGTAAGTCATTTAAGCCTCGCACCAAGAAGGAGCGGGACATTAGACTTAAGCAGCTCCTTATGGAGGCGGCTCTTACCCCTCCGTCCTCGGCACCGAGTGCACTGCCATCGGACTTGAGGAGTTCCTCTTCGGCACTGGGCTGCACCGGTGCGCCCACTCCTTTCCTGCACCGGATGTCCTCGGCTCCAAGTCAAGCCAGAGGCACTCGCTCTCTCCCCGAGTGAAGAAGGCTAAGACCCCTGCCGCTCCGGCACCACCCGAAGTGCGGCATGAGGGCACAGCTCCATCACACCGCCTGGTGCCTGCTGCCACCGCGGCACCTGCTAAGCCGTTGCCATCGACTCCGGTCCGCCAAGGGCTGTCGAGTCCAGCACCTGTCTCCCCGGCCGCCGCTGTGGTCGAGCTGATTGTTCCATCCACGCCGGAGGTCTGTGAGGTAGCAAAAGACCTGATCGCGCTGTCAGATGCGGCACCGCCTCCACCCCCGGCACCGCTGGTGCGGGTGATCCAGTCGATTGGGAAGCCAGCCCTGATTCGTCTGGCTTCCGTCAGCGCTCCTGACCGGCACCGCTCTCGATCGCGGTCACGCAGGTGTTCCAGGTCCTGGCACCGTTCCCGCTCTTCACGCCGCTCGCAGTCCCGGCACCGCTCCACGGCGCGGCGCCGGTCCGACTCGCGGCACCGTTCTCCATCCCGGTCGCTGTCATATCATTCACGGCACCGCTCACGGTCCCGGCACCGTTCATGGCACCGCTCCCCCAGGAGCCACTCCCGACGCCGCTATTCCAGGTCCTGGTCGACCTCCCGGTACCGGGCCAGTCGTAGGTCCCAGTCTCCTTCTTGGCACCAGAGTTCTTCGTGGCACCGCTCCCCGGTGAGGAAGAGCACCAGATCAGTGGGGACATTGGCCCAAGGCCTCTCTGCTCCGCCATGGCCTTCCAGACATCTGTCAGCTTCGTCCCAAGCGGGAAGTTACTACTCCCAGGACCAGGAAGCGGATGTGCCGGAGGGCCTGTTTCAGGAAGCCCATTCCGAAGCGCAAGGTGCTCAGCAGTGGCCCTTTTGGACACCAGGGGCATACCATCAGGCCCAAGGTTCTCCTCTGGTTCCATCGCGGGCCGCCTCTTCTGAGCATCGTGCCCCTGAGGCCAAGGTTAGTTGTCCTCCACCAGCTGGCAAGGACACCCAGTTAGCTTCGGCAGCCACCTCACCTCTGCAGCTTGAGCAGGAGCCTCAACATGACCAGGAACAGATACAGGATGCCCTCGCCCCCAGCGTCTCGTCCTCTTCTTCGCCGGATGAGGCAGTGGCGGGCTCATTGTCCTCGAGCCCGCCCCCAGTTGACCTTGCTGCACATCAGGACCTCCTCAGGCGGATCGCCCTCAACATCAACCTACAGGTGGAGGAGGTCCCAGAGGTCGAGGACCCTGTCGTCAGCATCCTGGCGGCTGACGCGCCCACCAGAGTGGCTCTGCCGTTCATTAAAACTATCCAGGCCAAGGCAGATACATTGTGGCAATCGCCGGCATCTATTCCGCCGACGGCAAAGGGAGTTGAGCGCAAATACATGGTGCCATCCCGAGGGTATGAGTATCTCTATATGCATCCTCCTCCCTCCTCCCTGGTGGTCCAGTCCGTCAATGACAAGGAGCGCCATGGACAGCCGGCCCCTGCTCCAAAATCCAAGGAGGCCAGACGGATGGACCTCCTGGGCCGCAAGGTGTATTCGGCCGGCGCCTTGCAGCTGCGCGTAGCGAATCAGCACGCTCTGCTGAGTCGCTACGATTACAACACCTGGGCAGAGATGGCTAAATTCCGGGAGTTGCTTCCCCCAGATTCCCGCCAGGAGTTTAAGGCCTTCCTGGAGGAAGGGAAGAAGGTGGCTAGGACCTCTTTGCAGGCTTCCCTAGACGCGGCGGACTCCGCAGCCAGGACCTTGACGGCCGGCGTTACCATGAGGCGCATCTCCTGGCTGCAGGCTTCCAACCTTCCGCCCGAGCTCCAGTATACAATTCAGGACTTGCCCTTTGAGGGCAAGAATTTATTCTCGGAGAAAACTGACACCAGGCTCCAGAATTTAAAAGACAATAGGGTTACTATGCGTAACCTGGGTATGCATACTCCCGTAACCCAGCGGCGCACTTACCGCCCCCAGCCCTTCCGTCCCTACTCTCTCCCTAGGCAGAGGCAAGATTTAAGCAGACGCCGAGGGCGCAGAGGCCGCAGACGCTATTCGGGCCCTCAGTCTAACCAGAATCGCGGCTCCTCCAAACCACAACCGGACCCGAAGTCGTCCTTTTGAAGGCACGCCCGGGGACAGCATACCACTTCCAGTTCGGGATCCTTTCCCTCCCTTCTCCAACCGCCTCTCTTATTTTTTCCCTGCGTGGTCCCACCTGACCTCGGACGTCTGGGTCCTGCACACCGTGAAGCAAGGATACCACCTCCAGTTTGCTTCAACCCCGCCTTACCGCCCTCCCTCCCAGTCCCTCTTCAGGGACCCCTCTCATGAGCAATTCCTCTTACAAGAGGTCCAGACGCTTCTCGACATCGGAGCAATAGAGGAGGTGCCAAGGAAGCAATGGGGCAAGGGATTTTACTCCCGTTACTTCCTGATTCCCAAATCAAAAGGGGGTCTCAGGCTGATCCTAGACCTACGCGGCCTCAACAAGTTCCTAATAAAGTTAAAGTTCCGGATGGTATCCCTATGGACCATTATCCCGTCCTTGGTTCCCGGGGACTGGTATGCTGCCCTCGACATGAAAGACGCTTACTTTCATATAGCCATTTTTCCTCCGCACAGGCAATACCTCCGCTTCGTGATGGGCCATCGGCATTTCCAGTTTGCGGTCCTTCCCTTCGGCTTCTCCACAGCACCTTGAGTGTTTACGAAGTGCATGGCAGTGGTGGCCGCCCACCTCCGTCGCCAAGGGCTCCATGTGTTCCCCTACCTGGATGACTGGCTCCTCAAGGGGGCCTCCCGGGAACAAGTGGCAAAGGACCTGTTCACGAGCCTCGGCCTGCTGCTCAACGTGGACAAATCCACCCTGGTTCCCACGCAGAGGCTGGACTTTATAGGAGCGACCTTGGACTCCACTCTGGCCAAGGCCTGTCTTCCTCAGATAAGATTCCTGGCATTGGCAACCATCATCCGCAGCCTTCAGGCCTTCCCCACGACCTCGGTCCGCACTTGCCTCGCTCTACTGGGCCACATGGCGGCGTGTACGTACGTCACCAAGTTCGCCAGGCTCCGACTTTGTCCTTTTCAGACGTGGCTCCACTCGGTGTCCGGCCACGGACTCGATGGACACCTTAGTCACCGTTCCGCCGAGTGCACTCCACTCCCTCGACTGGTGGCTGAACCCCTCCATGGTGTGTGCAGGGTTGCCATTTCATCCGCCGCAGCCCACACTGTCTCTGACGACAGACGCGTCTTCCCTTGGCTGGGGAGCCCATCTAGGCCACCTGCGCACCCAAGGCCTGTGGTCACCAGAGGAACTCTCCCTTCACATAAAGGTGCGGGAGCTCAGGGCGGTTCGCCTAGCATGCCATGTGTTCCTCGGGCTTCTGTCCGGCCGTTGTGTCTCCATTTTTACGGACAACACAACGGTCATGTATTACATAAACAAGCAGGGCGGGACTCGCTCCTCCCCTCTTTGCCGAGTAGCCATCGAGTTATGGGAATTCTGCATAGCGCATACGATCGACCTGGTAGCATCCTTTCTCCTGGGAGTTCGGAACACTCTAGCGGATCGACTGAGCAGATCCTTCCTGTGCCATGAGTGGTCCATAAGACCGGACATTATCCACACGATCTTCCACAAGTGGGGCTTTCCCCAGGTGGACCTATTCGCGACGTGCGCGAACAGGAAGTGCCAAGTGTTCTGCTCGTTCCAGGGCCACTCACCAGGATCGATCTCGGACGCATTTCTCATTCAGTGGACGCACCAATTGCTCTATGCGTTTCCCCCGTTCCCACTAGTCCACAGGGTTTTGTTGAAGCTACGACAGGACAGGGCTGATCTGATCCTGATTGCTCCAGCGTGGCCCAGGCAGCCCTGGTACACCACGCTGCTCAGCCTCTCTGTGTCCCCACCGATCACCCTCCCCCTCTGCCCGGATCTTATAACCCAGGTGCACGGCAGTCTCCGCCATCCAGACCTCCCGGCTCTCCACCTCACGGCGTGGCTCCTGCATGGCTAGACACCTCCGAGCTGCACTGCTCCGCCCCTGTGCAGCACATCCTACTCAGTAGCAGGAAACCTTCCACTCGGTCCACATACTTGGCCAAGTGGAAGCGTTTCTCGGTCTGGTGTGCGTCACGGTCTCTTGCGCCCACGGAGGTCCCCGTTCCAGTCATTCTGGACTACCGCTGGCACCTTAAACAGCAGGGCCTTGCCATATCTTCCCTCAAGGTCCACTTAGCAGCCATATCCGCTTTCCATCCTGGCAAGGGTGGACACTCTGTGTTCTCTAACCCGGTGGTCGCTAGGTTCCGCAAAGGGCTGGAACGCCTATACCCTCAGGTCCATCGCCCTGCCCCTACCTGGGACCTTAACCTAGTGCTGAACAGGCTCATGGGTCCACCCTTTGAGCCGCTGGCAACCTACTCTCTCCTATACCTTTCATGGAAGACAGTTTTTCTGGTGGCCATTACTTCGGCTAGGAGGGTCTCCGAGCTCCGAGCACTCACCGTACACCCTCCTTACACTGTCTTTCACAAGGACAAAGTTCAATTGCGGCCACATCCCGCTTTTCTCCCTAAGGTGGTTTTGGCCTTCCATACCAATCAGGACATTTTCCTCCCAGTTTTCTTCCCAAAACCTCATTCATCTCCATGGGAGCAACGGTTGCACTCCCTAGATGTCCGCAGGGCGCTTGCATTTTATATTGACCACACAAGGCCCTTCCGTAAGTCCCCCCAGCTTTTCGTGGCCGTAGCGGACTGTATGAAAGGCCTTCCCATCTCCACGCAAAGGATTTCCTCGTGGCTAACAGCATGCATCCGCACGTGCTATAACTTGGCCCATGTCCCAGCGGGCCACCTCACTGCCCATTCTACAAGGGCTCAGGCTTCTTCAGCCGCCTTCCTGGCACACGCACTGGTCCAGGAGATATGCCGTGCAGCGACCTGGTCATCAGTCCACACGTTTGCTTCACACTATGCTCTGGTACAGCAATCTAGCGATGATGCGGCCTTCGGCTCGGCGGTTTTACATTCCGCCACATCTCACTCCAACCCCACCGCCTAGGTAAGGCTTGGGAATCACCTACATGGAATGGATATGAGCAATCACTCGAAGAAGAAAAGACGGTTACTCACCGTTGTAACTGTTGTTCTTCGAGATATGTTGCTCATATCCATTCCAAACCCACCCTCCTTCCCCACTGTCGGAGTAGCCGGCAAGAAGGAACTGAGGAGTGGGTGGGTCGGCTGGTGTATATATGCGGGGCCATGGTGGCGCCACTCCAGGGGGCGCCCAGCTGACCCACTGAGTTGCTAGGGTAAAAGTCTTCTGATGAACGTGCACGCGGCGCGCACACACCTACATGGAATGGATATGAGCAACACATCTCGAAGAACAACAGTTACAACGGTGAGTAACTGTCTTATCTCGACGCCTGCCAGGAACTTACCCTGCACAAGCCATGAACCAAGTTTGGGTTCCTCTGCACTAGGCTATACTGATTCAGATACCTTTGAGAAACACCTGTCAACATACTGTAATCTTGATTATAATTTTCAGTAATAATCATTCTCAATTTTATCCCCAGACATGGCTATAGAAATGTTAATGCCTTTTCCACCTATAGAAGGAACAAAAATAAGTTTCTGCAAAATAGTGCTATTAAGTATCTCACTATTTTGTAGTCCTCTTCTCCCATTACACTTACAATTTACTTAATACTTTATTTTAAACTTTCATTTTATAGAATTTATAGTCCGGCCAAAAAGGTTGCTGATCTTGTACATCACATTTCAATGTTTTAAAAAAAACCACTTTTCTGTTCTCATGTAACTTAAAATACGTGGAAGGCCACAAGTTTTCACAATGTCATTGTAATTTTAAGTTCTATTTTCCTTTCACTGTTATTACACAGTCAAACTTTATGTAGAACCTAAGAAAAAATATACCAACTTTTACTGAAAATATAATTGAAAATGTGCAAGCCTCTCATCTTAGTATGTATTGCCAGGAAAACATAATTATCTTCTTGTGAAACACTCCTTTTCATGAACTGTTCCTACTAACAGTGCTATGTAGGAATTTGTCTACAAAGCACAGAATTAGTGTATTGGTGAAATAAAGGCTTAGCTGAGAATTCAAGAACAAAATAGACTTTAATGCGACCATGCTTTTCCCAATGTTAGTGCTATATATAATATTACAGTTGTTTTTATGCACATTTAATCTATGTAAACATTTTAGATCCTAGATTGTATTGGCTTTTTTGGAATTGCTATCATGTGAATGCAATGTGGATCAGAGATCCTGCAGTCCTTCCATCCACAATGTTCTTCTTTACTGTAGGGTGGGGTAACATTCATATGCATAATAAGGTCTATTGAGGCCCTCAAAGTCATTAGAGTGATGATTTGCAGATAATGGGAATATATTTATGCCATGGGGTGTTAAGGCCAATTTTTATTTTAAAACATGTGAATGTGATCTTAGTGAAGAAACAAAATCATTCCAATAATAGTACTTCCAGGCACTATCTGTTTTAAATTGCTCCAGTTTAAAACCAATTGAGTTAAATCAGTACAAAACATTGAGGAGACACTTAATCAACATATCCTGGTTTAAAATCAAATTATCTTAAACTGATGGTTTATCAAATTAAACTGAATCAGTATAAACTGGGTGTGTACCCCACACAGGCACTGAAGGGACTGATATGGGCCGGAGGACATTTAACATATTTAGCAGCACCTTCAAGAGAGAAAGCCAGGCTTAATTTATAATGAAGCCCAGCTGGGGAGGAGTAGGTGGTCATTAGAAAGCCAAAAATCTGTAGCAAAGCTGGGGCTACAGTAAGATAGTGTCTGCAGTCACTTTTTTGGGGACAGAAGAAGTAGGAAGCAGTCCAGGGAAGTAGCAAGGAGTTTGAAGGAACAGACCTTGGGTGCCAGCTACAGGATATATGGACTGAACCCCAAGTAGAGGGAGGGCCTGGGTTCCCCTACAAGCTACAGAGGAAAGTGGGGTGTAAGGCTCATGGAGCCTAGAGATAGTTAGAAAACCTGCTGCAAGGTCATTGGACTATAGCTCAGTTGGACTCTGTTACACTGGAGAAGCTGGACTAAAGTGTGACCTGGCCTGAGGCTCAACTTGCAGGAAGAGAGAGACTGGAGTGATGGATTAACCCTCAACAGGGTGTGCCATACAGGGAGAGAGCTGCTATGCCACATCTGGCACAAGCAGTTGTGTCTGTGCTGAGTGACCTTCTTTACATCAGCTTTAATTAAAATGTTATCTCTGTTTTGCACTGGCTTACTGACGCAATTTTGAACAGAGACAAAATTCTGGGGCCAAGATTTTTTTTTTTTAAATGGGGAAACTAAAGTTAGTCTTTCAATTCTATTCTTAGGCAGTTAAATAAGTGAGCAGAATTTCCAAAGTTCCTTCCCTTCTTAAGGAGAATTCTCCAGAGCTTTCAGTGAGGTATTCAGTTGGACAATGAATGGTACAGGATTGCCCACCCCAAATGTTCTAAAATTATGAGTTTGGTCCTTTTTTGGCGGGGGGGGGGGGCTGGGGATAGATGAGTCTTTCTTTGGTCTGTCTGATTTTTGAATCCCCCTGTCTATCTCCACTGGCAGGGGCGGCAGCTTATATGGGCTCGAGGTGCTCAAGCACCAGGAATATTCAAGGCTGGGGGCTGTGCTCCACCAATAGTTGGAGCTGGGTTTCTCCCCTGCCCCCACCTCGGAGCTTCCCTGCCTGAAAGAAAACAGCCAGTGCCACTCTCCTTTGTTTGTGCTGCTTTTGCCTAAGGCTATAGAGATCAGCGGCAGGCAGCCTCTTGGAGCACCGGGGGAGGGGAAAAGGAAGAGAGGAGGGGGAAGGAGGCACACATGTGCTTGGGAGCTCTCTCCCCCGGCACCCAGGAGCAGCAGCAGGGGTGGGGAGGCCACACATGATGGCAACCCCCCGCCCCGGGACCCACCATAGGGGAGGCAAGTGGGCTTTCTGGACCTGAGAGAGAGCCCCTAGGAGCATGTGCAGTGACTGGTGCAGAGTGAGTGTGCTGCCGGGGGGAGAGGAGCGGTCCCTCCCCTGGAGCTTGCTGCTGCCAGTAAGGAGGGGGGAGAGTCCTCTCTGGCCCTAGCCCTGGGGCAGCCTGTCTGCATCCCAAGTTCCTTATCCCCAGCCCTGCCCCACCCCAGAGCCTGCGCCCCCAGCAGCCCAACCCTGAGCACCCTCCTGCACTGTGAACCCCTCATCCTCAGCCCCATCCCAGAGCCCTCTCTTGAAGGGAAAAATGTGTAACTTAAATTTGGTGGTCAGTTTGGAGTATCATTGTGTTTAGCACAATACTTGATTATTTTACACCCTTTAAAGTATACAGGTGTTACAAAGTGGGAATGTTCTTAATGTTTTCTCTGAATACTGTGTGGGTGCCTCAGTTTCCCCTATGCATTTCTCAAGGATCTAGATGGTGGGATAAGGGTGTGTGATTGTTGTAGAGCCCTAGAGTGCCAGTGTGATGCAATCTGCACAGAGAATGGTCGAAACCCTGTCTCCAGGCAACTGATGGCCTGGGTCGCTCTCCTGCAAGGTGCCAACTGAAGGTGTCGGAGAACAAAGAGATCAGGTGGCCTCCTAATACCTGGAAAAGAGACAAAGGCCAGAGGAGAGAGTGTCAGTGCCTGTGTGGACTTCTGGGAAGCGCATGGTGTGGAAGGGGATGCTGGGATGCTTTGGAACTACTCCATACAAAGCCAGTCAGGACTCTGGGGGAGCCTCCTCTCTCTGAGCGTACTGTCTCCAGGGCAAGAAGCTTACACCTTCCTGGGTCTGACCTCGGAGCATTCAGCATGCCCTTCCACACCGTGTGCTTTCCGCAGCGAGTGTGCCCAGGCAGGTCCTGGGGCAACCAGAGGTCCCTGCACCCCAACTCTGCAGTCAGATGTGACTCTCAGCCAACTGGTAAAACAGAAGGGTTATTAGACGACAGGGTCACAGTCTAAAACAGAGCTTGTAGATACAGAAAACAGGACCCCCTCAGTCAGGTCCATCTTGGAGGGTGGGGAGCCTAGACCCAAGTTCTGGGCCTCTCCCCATTTCCCCAGCCAGCTCCAAACTGATACTCCCTCCTCTGGCCATTGTGTCTCTTCTGGATCTCTTCTGATCTCTTTGTCCCCAGCACCTTCAGTTGGCACCTTGCAAGGGAAACTGAGGCACTCACACAATATTCAGAGAAAACATTAAGAACATTCCCACTTTGTCACAACAGGTGCAACAAAATATAATACCGTATATTGAAGCAGGCAAATGCTGCTTCTGACTTTCCACTTTTAATTGACCCTTGTAATCTTGTGGTGCCGATGCGTTGTAGCTTCATTTTATATCAGCTTACAGGGCAAGAGTGGGGGGGGGAGGGCGGGGGCGGGCAGCACCATTTTGGACACCACCAAAAATTATACAAACCTGCTGCCTATGTCTGGTACATGACAACTAGTTTGCCAGTGCTCCCAAACGTATTAAGCTTGTGGCCCTCTCTATAGGAGCCCTCAGTTCTATATCTGCCTGTCCCCCACATCCAGCAATGAATTCTACCTTAAACTCCCATCAGTTCTGCTCTCGCATTTGCCCACTACCATTAGTTCTTGTCCTCCCCAGATCCTGGGGTTCTTTACCCTTCTTATCCCAGGTTTGAGGGTGGACTACACTAGAATCCTCCTCTTTCTCTTCCCAGGACTGGTGCCCCAGGAGTCGGGGAGGAGCAGAGGAGACATCTGTTGCTTATCTGAGGGGTGGGAGAGGAAGTAACAGTGCTGTCTTGGGCATTCTCATCCTGCTTCCATCCAGTGTAGATGGAGGTCTGCTTCTGGGAGTGATTGGAGATAGTACCTGCAGCAGCTCCAATTGGTTGCTCTTCCCCAGGAGATCAATGCCACATTGTGTGGTGCAATCCAGACCAATGAGGGGTTGTCACTGCCTGCCCTGTAATCCAGAGTGTCTTAAATGCTCTGCTGATGTGGCTCACAGCCTGGACACCAATAGCCTGTAGACAAGCAAACTCTGATGCAGCAACTCTGATTCCAGCAGCCTCCTTGTTATTCCAGAACAGCCCCGCTCTTCTCTCTCATCTAGTTACTTTATGCAGGGGTTACCCTGATACACTCACAAGTTTCCCCAAAACCATATGCCCAAGAGAGGTCTGGACACATGAGTCCAGCCCTCTCTTGGACCACTCAGAAAAATTTTTGTTTGCTCCTCTAAAGTGACAAAATGCACAGCTTATCATTTTAACTGGAGTTAACAATCACTTTGTCAAACACAGCAGTGGTTTCATTTAGACCAAAAATAAAACAAGTTAATTAAAAAAAAGAAGATAGGATTTTAAGTGAATTTGAGTATAAAGGATATTTAGAAATGATTCCAGGCGTACAAAAGTGAAAAACACTTTCTAGTGACTAAGACTTAACAAGCTACAGCTTTTGTTAAATTTACCTTCCACAAGAGGGCTGATCAACCCCTCTGCTCAGGATCTTCTACAAAGTGTCAAATGCTTGGTTCTTTTCTTGTCAGAGGTGAAAGATAACTTGGTTTTTTTACCGCTCTCTTTTCTAATCCAGTGAACTTTTGAAATGGATTCTTCTGAAGCTTAGCTCCCAAAGTAAATCTCATTCAAGCTGTAAGGAAGGTGATATGGAGTTTCCTGGTGAAGAAAGTTCCATGCTAGTTTCTCCCCCTGCTGCTGTTTGCTAAAACACAAATTGATCTGTTTCCTGCAATCTGAACCACTCAGCCTCACAGCAGGGGAAGATCTCCTCCCCCTTGTTGGCTTGATGGTCCATATTTATCTATGTAAATTGCATTCCCATTGCCTCATAATGAACCTTGTAAATACTGTCAGGATGGCAGAACCATATTCCTTTGCCTAGGGTAAGGTAACTTTAGCTCTATCTGGCAGAACACATTGATAATTACAGTCTCCAGGTGTTTTGGTAACTTTGAATTTGTCATCCATACGTACACCACACATTATGAATGATCGGCATGTCATTAGCTTTCTATTGATATCTTACATATCTTTTAGATACAGGGTATGCTCAATTTTCCAGGCCAGCTGAAACATGCTACCAGATACCAGTGAGCCTGTAGTATTGGGATTCTATTAGGGTAAGAGCGGAGAAGGCAGAAAATCAGAGATGGTTTTCCCCCAGACAGGGCTCAAATTCACAAGAGGGCTGGAGCTTCTCAGGTCATCATTAAACTGGCTCTAGCATCTGCTGGACTCATGCAGAAAATCGTGAGGGATGATAAAACTAATGGCTACATCCTGCCATTGTTCCATGAAGAGCTACTGAAGTCAATATTTGCTTTGGCCAAAAGTCAAAGGGAGGATAAAGCTGCTGGCTTGAAGTCTAAATTGACAATAAAATTCGTTTAACAGTTCAATTGTTTACTCATGTCTTGGTATAGCAGAATTCTCAGAATACAGTATAATATTGCGTAAACTATGTACCTCATTTAGATCAAGTGATGCAAGTTAAGAATGAAGTGAAAGCCTTCTCTCAATTTCCTTGGTCTGATGTTTTAAAATCAGTTAATATACTTTTTTGTGTTAGACACAGCTGATATTCTTGAGATTTTCCATGGTTTGTTTTTTTTTATTACAAATTTACTTGTCCAGATACCAGCATAATGACATAAATATTTGCCAAGTCTGTAACCTTATTTACTCTTCCAACAGATTCTAAATATGTACCTTGCTCTTAATGAGGATGATTTATCTGTTCAAGAATGTACTGTGTAAACAATACATTACAACAGAGGTTACTATAGTAACAATGTTGTGTAGCTTTTATGCTCATACTTCAGTGGATCTCATTTTATTTTTCAAGTGCTCTTCATGTGAATACTTTAAATGAACTTATCACTTGAAAACATTAGTGTATTCCCGTGCAGTATTTAATGTGGTTGTTATGGCAACAATATCTTTTCCTTAATATTTTGCCTCTGATAAGGCAGTAGCCACATCTCAAGCAGATGAGAAGGAAGGGAAGATGCTTATTTATTTATTTATTATTTTTACTAAAAGCATGATGTCACACAACAGTAAATTTAACATGAAATGTCAACCGCATCTCCTGATGAGTGTGGTCCATGCCTTACTCCTATTTTATATTGCCATGTACAAAGTCTTTATCAACAAGTGCTAGATTAACAAGTACTGAAAGGGTAGTTTCCTTTCTGTTCCAGGCTTTACAATGAGATAATTTAGTAAGGGTTATGTATCTTGAGATGAAGTTCCATAATGGATGCAAAAATAAATAGAAGAGCCTGCAATGGAGAGTGTGACTGAAACTGGAATGTTAGAGCATTGTGAAGATTAGGAAGCTATACATTGCTATTATCTATTTGTATTGCAGCAGTGCCTAAAAATGCCAACTGAAATGGGGGCTCTATTGTGCTAGCACAGTACATACTCCCTTCTTCAAAGTTTATGATCTGAATAGACAGGATTAACAAAAGGTGGAAGAAAGGAAGTATTTATTCCCATTTTACATATAGGGAACTGAGGTACAGAGAGATTCTGGGTGAAATCCTGGCCCCATTGAAATCAGTGGTAAAACTCTAACTGACTTCAGTTGGGTAAGGATTTCATCCAAATGACTTGAACAAGGTGTCACGTGAAGTCTGTCTGGTAGAACTGAGTATTAAACAAGATCTCCTGAATCCCAATCCAGTGCTTCAACTCTAATCCATCTTTCCTCTCTGCAAGTTGTAAAGTTGGATTGCTTTGTTATGATGC
The DNA here is from genome assembly GCF_020497125.1 of Mauremys mutica. NCBI lineage: Eukaryota > Metazoa > Chordata > Testudines > Geoemydidae > Mauremys > Mauremys mutica. The sequence goes on along the minus strand of NC_059079.1, from coordinate 47,753,545 downwards.
TGTGATGTTACAAAAAATAAAATAGATACAAATTGTGTCTATAGAAAGGGCAGGTGTATACCCAGGAAGAGGTATGTTCAGATTTGCTTAGTACAAAGGATGTGTTGAATTATGGCTAGTTTTAAAGGTTCCGTTAAGCATACTGGTTTTTAATGAGGAGAAATATTATGTCAGCTGAGTGTCTAAATAAGATATATGGGCATTGGGGAAGAGCATCCCATTGCAACAGGCCTTTGAGCCCAGACTACTCAAAATGGAAGGGGATTTGCAGGAGAAATCTCCTAATATTTAAATCCTATTTGGAATGGTCCTTCAGGTAGACTTTTGCATGCTGCATGATCCCTCTTATATTGTTCCCCTTTATCTGCTAGAAAATGACTTTTGAACCAAATAGTAATGGTATTATAACAGAACGCTGTTCCAGGCTGCAAACTAAAATCTTTGCTATCCCTGACAGCCAGTATTCTTGCTGTATTCTTTGTTAAATTCTAAGACAAAGGGCAGAATGGAGGGCAAGAACATGGGACCAGGTCATATTTCACCTGAATGTGTGTAGATCCTAACTATCCCTCACAGAAAAGGAATAAACAGCTTCTATGACACAGCAGCTCACCTGTAGGACTTCCATGGGGTTGGATTCTGCCTGTGGTGAGGGGACAAAGACTGGCTAGGTTGGACAGGAGTGGCGTCAGAGGGACAAGCATATTTTCCTTCACCTTCTCTCCATCTTCACACCACTATTTCAGAGCCATAGGAATTAGAACAGGAAATACATCCCAGGTTATATTAACTCTTCTACAGTGCCTAGATATTCAGGGTAAGTGTATCCTGGTGAAGTCATAACCAGGGGGAATTTTGACAATGCAGCTCTAATGGAGCTGGGTTGCTGGGGTGTGGGAAACCATGCTTTCATGATGTCACTTAAGCACAAGACTCCTGAGGGATTGGTGAGATTTATAGGCAGGCCTGTAGCTCATTCTATGGGGATAGAAAATCCCACTATCCCCTTCTCCATGGTGGAACATGGCAGAGTTTACTGCTTTGGATCCTCCTGTGACCTATACTTTCAGTCCCACAATAACTGAACTGCTATGGGTAAAAGCAAAACAGGCTTCTTTGCTGACTCTGCCAACTTCTGGTTAGCAATATCCACCCAATAAGTAGTTCCAGATGCCATCATGGTGACTTTGGTATAGCTAGAGAGATTATCCTCTTTGTACCTAGACCTGCTGTTTCTGCATAATGTACATAACTATAGCCAAAACTGAAACATGGGTTCTGTGTTGTCCACAGGATGTGAGGTCTGTAAGGTAGGATTGCCAGATGTCCGGTTTTCAACCGGAAAACCTGGTCAAAAAGGGACTCAGGTGGCTCCGGTCAGCACCACTGACCAGGCCATTAAGACCAGTTGGTGGTGCAGCGGGGCTAAGGCAGACTCCCTACAAGGCTCCGCGCGGCTCTCTGGAAGCGGTGACTTGTCCTTTGGCTCCTAGGCAGAGGCACAGATGGGGTGGGGCTCCATGCACTGCCCCCGCTCCAAGCATTGGCTCTTCAGCTCTCATGGGCCAGGAACCATGGCTAATGGGAGTTTCAGGGGTGCTGCCTGAGGATAAGCTGCCTGGCCGTGCCTCCGCCTCTGAGCCAAGGGACATGTCCCCACTTTTGGGGAGCTGCTCGAGGTAAGCATTGCCCAGAGCCCACACCCCTCACCCCTCCCATGCCCCAACTCTCTGTCTCATCCCTGAGCCCCCTCCTGCACCCAGACTCCCTTCTGTGCCTCAACCCCCTGCCCCAGCTTAGAACCCCTTCCCGCACTCCAAACCCCTTGCCCCCAGCCCGGAGCCCCCTCCTGCACCCTGAACCCTTCATTTCTGGCCCCATCCAGGAGCCCTGCCCCCGCCCCAGTGACTTCAATAGGACTAGAATTCGATGCTTAGTTTTCAGCTGAATACATCACTCTGGAAGCTAATTTTGTTTCTTCTGAAAAACTGCAGATGATTTATGATTTCACTGGTGGGTGTGTATGAGAATTCTGCCCTACAATAGGCAGTCTACTGTGTATAATTTCTATCACTTCTAGATCAGAACTAACCATAACACTTCCTTTCAAAGTAATGAATGGGATTTATCATGTGGGTCCTACTGAAATGAATAGTTGTCATGCTGCTGAGGTCCCAGGTGCCACTTTGAAAGCACTGCCCCTTGAGACTGACTTATATGAAATGCAAGATCTACAAATTAAAACATCCATATTATGCTACTGAGAATCAGTTTGCTTTCAAACAAATCATTCAATGCTACTATCAAATCTTGTGGAAGTCCAACAGGAATTAAATTCCAGTGGGCCCTATTGCATATCCTAAGCTTCTCTTCCTGTTGAAGACAATGAGAATTTGGAATGTACAAAGAATACTCTGTTGGGTCCTTTTCCCACTCCCCACAGAAGTGAGGAGATGGATCTAAATTCTGTTGCATGCCCATTTAGCAGGCTTGAAATTCAATGCTTCAAATTCAATTCAAATCTTAGAAGATTGAGGGGTTTCAATTAATCAAATATGAAACGGAATAACAAATTCATAGTCACCCATGTTATTTATTTATTTTCTGTTCTGCCCACTTTTTCATTTTTCAGTAAGCTGCAGATTTTGGTTTAGGCACATTTTGTATTATAGAAGTTGTCAGGTGGGAGGTTGGACATCTTGGAAGATAGGTAAGAGACTCTGTTTGTGGCACCTTAGAGAGGCAGTCTGAGATAGTGGGATAAGCACATTAGTTGTATTTTTTTTAACAACATTGATTTATCAGCTTTTCCCTTCACAGTTAGCTATTATTTGTGTATGCAGCTGTCCATGCCTCTCAGAGCTATTGTTTCAAGTTGTTCAGATTTTGGAAGACTAGAATGCATCACACTTTCAAAGATAATCTTCATAACCATGAGGTCTAGAAATATCAGCTTAGATTATGGAATGTCAGTCTTTGGTGTGGAGGGGTTCCACGTCAAATCTAAACCCACTGAATAGTGGAATACATTTCTGCCTCATCACTTAGTGAAGGTGGCTACAATATGGTGCGGTACAAGGGCATTTGTAAAGAATTCTTGTGACTACATGGATCTTTTTTAATAGGTAAAGGGAAATGTGCCCATCAACTAACCTTTGTTGCTCATATCAAATTTAGTGTACATTTTGCTGATCTCTGAGAAACTAAATCCCATTTAAAAGTAACCCCAAGGGTTTGGGGCCTTTCACCTCTGGTCTATTTTCTCCTTTTGCCTATCATTTTGTCACTTTGATATCAACACGTGTCCCAGCATTATTGATTTGCTCTGGTGCCTGATTGAAATAACAATCGCTTGGGAGGTTTGGGGCAAAGAGAAGTTGGTCTTATTAGATCAGAGGGGTTTTCAATAGCTGTTGAAACTAAAAAAAAGGCATTTAGTAAACTACAGCAAGGATAATGACATTTATTTTCCATTTATTTCAAGCATTCCCATTGTGCTTTGATTCATTATATTCAGAAAGGAAAGATGTTTAAATTGAACTCCTTCAGCATTTCACTCTTTGTGGCTACCATTACTGTTACTGGTGTTGGCCAATATCATATATGAATCAGAATAACTATTAAATGTGTTCCCAAGATGATGTGTATCTCATGGTAACTTTAATTGTGGAAATCTACTAATAATAATTAAGCTGATTAAAGTTTCCAATGTTTTGTTCCTTATACATGTGGGAACTGTCAGAAACAGGCTGTATGGGGGGAGGGATAGCTTAGTGATTTGAGCACTAGCCTGTTCAACCCAGGATTGTGAGTTCAATCCTTGAGGGTTGGGCACTGGGGTGAAAATTTGTCTGGGGATTAGTCCTGCTTTGAGCAGGGGGTTGGACTACATGACCTCCTGAGGTCCTTTCCAACCCTGATATCTATGATTAAGGAACACTCTATGAATTGTTGCTAGGTACCATTAGTGACATGAACAGTTTTGTCCTATGGTTAGAGCCCTGGCAAATTCACAGCCATGAAAAATGCATCATGGACCATGAAATCTGGTGAAATCTGTGAAATCTGGTCATATGTGGTGTGCTTTTACCCTATACTATACAGATTTTGGAGGGGCAGTGTTTCTCAAATTGGGGGGTCCTGACCCAAAAGGGAGTTGCTGGGGGTCACAAGGTTATTTTGTGAGGGGTCCCACTATTTCTGCCCTTACTTCTGCACTGTCTTCAGAGCTGGGTGGCTGAAGAGCAGTGGCTCTTGGCCAGGTGCCCAGCTCTGCAGGCAGGGCCCTGCCAGCAGCAGCACAGAAGTAAAGGTAGCAATACCATACCAGGCCACCCTTACTTCTGTGCTGCTGCTGGCAGTGGCTCTGCTTTCAGAGCTGGGCTCCTGGCCAGCAGTCACCATTATCCAGCCACCCAGCTCTGAAGCAGAAGTACCACAACTCCCCCTACAATAACCTTGTGATTCCCCCCCCCACACACACACACACCTCCTTTTGGGGTGGGGACCCTTACAATTACAACACCATGACATTTCAGATTTAAATAGCTGAAACAATGAAATTTACGATTTTTAAAATCCCATAACTGTGAAATTGAGCAAAATGGAGCCTGAATTTGGTAGGGCCCTACCTATGGTATGATATTGTACTCCTCAGTTGAATAACACATGTTTCATATTTCCTAATTTGAAAAATAGATATGAAATTACATTAGTCTTCTGCTTGATGTGAACAATCTACACCATATAAAATAAATTGAATTAAACTCTGTTTGGAGCAGATTGAATGCTGCAAGACTCACTTCCAGATTGGATTAGTAAAGTAATAACCCTTTCCTTCCTACTCTGTGCTGTTTGGTCCTTAACTAGTAAAAACGGATTGAGCCTTGGTTATTTGATGTCTCATCAATAACTTAAATTGAACCCTAACACTGGGCTTGGTGTACAATTGTAAACCCTTGCTCTCCTTACACCATTTAGAGTATCTTTGTGGGAGGGGAAGATTAAAGGTCTTTAGACAAGACGCAACCTTCTTCCCTGTGCTGACCCTCAATATATTTCTTTGAGGTTCTTGAACTCATGGATCTTCATAACTTTATCTGTTTCTGCTCTACTTATCCCGCTGCTGTGCTCTATGTGCATGGGCCAGATTCTGCCCTTAGGGAGAGACCATTCTGACTGAAGACTCTGTGTCTGTGTCTGTGTGTGTGTGTGTGTGTGTGTGTGTGTGTGTGTGTGTGTGTGTGTGTGTGTGTGTACGGCGGGGGGGGGAGGGTATAAAAAGGGCTAGATATGGCCCTAAAACTATTCTCAGTCTGCATATTTTGAGTAGAGCTGCCAAACAGGGCAGGTGTAGTGATGTCAAACAACCGTGAACAGTGGTCTAAATACTTAAGCCTACTGGTCAGAAGATCTGGAAGCCATTTTACAGTCACCCTATGTACCTCCTCCTCAGAGTTGCATTGGTCACCAAACAGTCAGTCCTGAAAATCTGGCCCTTTAACCAATTTAGGATCAGATTTAGAGTGGCCCCAGTGCAGAGGTGCCAGTGACCATAGCAGTCAGAGTTCCTGGAATACAAAGTCTCCTCGCTCCAGTTCACCTCCTGGCAGAAGCAAGACTCCAAAAAGGGAGCAAGGAGGAGCCAGGATCATAGACACACAAAACAGAGCTAGTCTACTCCATTCCAATTTTAGTCTCATTGGTGCTCCTCAGGGTAGTTCAATCCCACCCTCAGTTCAGGGTTGTATCTTAAAGCCAGTCCAGGCTCTAGTGTTCAAATAACATTTCTCTCATGTTACTGAATTGGAAATGAAAAATGTGGGGCTGAATTATGACCTCTGCACTTGTGCTGCTCCATTGGAAACAACATGCATGTATCAGCAGGCAAAATTCAGCTCAGGGTTAAACAATATCTAAAATTATTTTATATATGATAGTCTTTGGCCTGTTTCATAATCTTTCATAGTTCCATAACATTCAAAGCACCACCCAGTGCTACAGTCTAGACTCCTATTAGACAATGTTGGTACAGTCTGTTTCTAATAATGAATATACTGTTTCTCATATGTCAGCAGTTGCACTTTTTAATTAAAATGAATAGAACAATAATATTAAGGACAATGCAATATTTCTCAGAGTGAGCAGTATAATAAATATTGCTTTAATTATTTCTCATATATAGCAAAGTATTAAACTAAGCTTTTTGAATTCCTTATCCTCAGAACTAATCGTTACCAGTTAATTGAATTTTTGATCTGACAAACTCTTGTCTTCACTTTCATCCGATCTTTGAGTGAATATTGAAAGTTGTCTGCTAAAAATGTAGGATTTTACACCAGGGAGAAACACAGCACTCAGTCCACGCTAGTACATTCCTGTTGAGCACCCTGATTAGTGGAACTCACAGTCATTCAAATTTGTTAAAACTGTACAAAGGAACTTCTTCACCATCCCTAACTGAAGAAACAAAATAGAATATATACAGCATATTAAATACAAAACTAAAATATAATTTATGAATTGGAGTTAGCGGATAGCAATGCATAAAATACTTTACTCATCTTAATTTTTTAGCAGTCAGGCTATAACTTATGGTCAGAGAAGTCAGTTTAAAATTGGAAGATACAGCAGCCACACTATCTAAATATGTTTAGACAAGAGTGAATAATTGGTATTTTTGGATTGCTGGTCAAAATGGGATGTGGGGGGGGGGGGAGAGTTCTAGGTCTATTCAAAATGGAACATTTTTTTCTCACTAAAACAAAAAATCACTTTGGGTCAAATGTTTTGTTCAGCCTGAAATGACCTCTGCCAACACTTTTTTATTTTGGTTTGGGGTGTCTTTATCCTCTTTTTTGTTTCTGAACAAATCTAGTTAAATTTCAAAATCATGTTTTGAAATGAAGTCAAAACATTCCATTCAAAAATATTTAAACAAAATATTTCACTTTCAAAAAGTTTGTCCAAAACTAGTCATCAAATTTGACCTGAGCTAATAAATATCTTAGCTCTACCCAAAATTGTTGCTTTCTTTGTTGTTCACTATTTGTCTGAAAATATTTGCTCCATTTTACTACTGACACAGAGGGGCAGATCCTCAGCTGCTCTAAATTGCCAAACCCCTACTGAAGTCAATGGAGTTATTAAAACTTACACCGTTAGAAAACCAGTCCCATAAATCTTTTTGTATGTGTCCCTGTATCTGGCAGCAGGTCTTCAAGTTATATAGGTACCTTCAAAAGTCAGTAGCTTTGTAAAACTTATTTTAATGTCCAGACCATAGCTGAAAAACAGAGAGGAATGAAATGGGGTAATACCCTTATGAGGAAGCTATATACTAAAATTAAATGTAAATATATTTAACTTTCATTTATACCGGTCTGGTTATGAGAAACTAGTAAAGATATTCAAATCTACCTATGTGAATCTGATATGTCTGCAAAATAACTAATAGTTACAAGATGGCCCTAAACAAAGTTCAGTTCAATGAGATATATAAGCACTTAGCACTCAATTCTGATGGTACTGAGCACTCTGGTGCCAATATAGTGGAGTAATTAAACACATGCTTAAGAGTTTCACTGGATCAGTGCCAGAGTGCTCAGTGACTTTCCATGATCAAACCCTGAGACCTTGGAGAAATTGCTCATTATTAGTTTTCATGCAACTGCTTTTTGAAGCTGGGTAGTTACATCTGTTCTGATTTAACTAAGTCTATTTTTGGCTGGAATCAGCTGAAACTCACAAGTAAACTCATCATATGGTGCCAAATGTTGGTGTCTCTGTCAGGCTTACAAGTTTCTATTTTAAAGGCATTATAAACACTGAAGAAATATTAAGCAAGCACAGGCTTGCTTTATAGAGGCATTTGACTTTTCCAGATCCTATGTTCGTTGCACCTGTCCCAGGCTCCAGGAGTAAACTGAAATAAAATACATTAACTCAGAACCCCAAACCCAACCCATAGGTCATTCCAAAGAAACCAGTGCAATTCCACCCCAATCTCAACCACCCCGTCTCTTCAGTCAGCCCCTTTACAGGAGAAGAGGTGAAAATGTGAATGCTGCAGGGAATATTTAGGCATCTTCAATTTGGGATCTAGTGTGTTATGAGGGAAGAGTACCTCAAATACATTCCACTGAAAATATTCTTCCACCAGGTCACTCCCATTGCACTTCAGCCAAAGTAGTTTTTTCTGTAAAACAAGCCATTACAAGTCCTTATTCCCTGATAAGGTGTGATTGGAGTTTTGATATTCTGGAGGGAAAAGGGGTATTTGGTACACATACACAGTAGTGACTGTACATTTTAAATACTTATATTTTGCCATTGCAAAAAAAGCAAATTTCTTTAATGGCATTTTATCATATCAGATGTTTAGCTTCACTGATACAAAATAATGTGCAATCAAACTGATTTCATTAAAAAGAAATATCAATAACTACTTTAAAGAGGCTGTTCTTTCTCCTTTCCATACCAAGTGCTAATTATAATATGAACTACAATTAAAAGGTTCTGGAATTATTTATGGAATAATTAAATATAAATTATTCCATAATATTGAGTCTCCTTGCAAAGGTTTCTGTGATTATTTTTTGAAGAGGGATATGTCATGATTTGGGAAGCTCAATCTAAGGTGCGAAGCAGGAATAGGTGAACTAGTCTGGATAGAGTAGGGACCTTTTGCCCCCCCCCCCAAACTGTCACTCGTTTTCAAGTCTGGAGTCAAACTGAAACTCTTGAAGATCTGAACCATATGGATACAAATTCTTTCACTTCTGTTAGCATTCAGAAACCAAAACTATCAAAACACTATAGCTGGCAGTAGGGTACTCTTCAGCCTAAGGGCTTCAGACCTATTTGTCTTGCTTAGTGAATCATTATTTTCTACAAAGTTATTTACTAATTGTAAGGTATCAAATAGTTTGGATGAAACTTTTCAGGCAATGGATGGTTGACAAACTTCTTGCTACAATTTATCATTCTTAAGAGTTTAAGAGATGGGATTATTAACATTGTATTGTTTGTGCTGTCTAGCTGGATGACTGGGAGGTGGGGAAGATGAACAGTAAATAACAAACTTCTGGTGTCAATTTGTAAAACTTCTGAGATTTAAGGATATTTTAATGAAAGCTGTCAGGTCTCTGAATATTCACAAATAATGAATTGTATGACCTCAAGAATAGCAGCACATCACACTTATTTGTGACTTCATTTGCATTCCCCGTCTTCCCCTCCTCCCAAATGCACATGTACTATTTAGCTGGCGCCACACAGTATCATGAGTGTTTTTAATGCATTTCTGCCTGGGAACTGAAGTTGAAAGCCACATTTCACAAAAAAGCTTTGTGTCCCAAGATTTCCAGACCAAGGACTTGATCCTACAGGTTTCTGAGTGCTGCTGAAAAACGAGTGAATCTAAAGTATTATCCTGGAGCACTCAATTTGCTTAGTAGTGGTACACATTGGCTTCCACATCATGTGAAGAAATGTGCAGTCACCATCTACATAAGCTGGCTTGTACACCAATGATGAAGGAATGTCTGCATAGAGGTACTGATCCAGCACCCATTGAAATCACTGAGAGTCTCTTCCCTTGACTTTCTTGGGAGCTGAATCAGATACTAAATCCGTAGAAGTGTGACATGTGTTGCTGCTGCCTGATATCATCTGATAGTTTACTACAACATTACTGACCTCAAGGGTTCAAAATTGTTATTTTCCCCAAAAATCATGATTGGTTTAGAAACCAAAATGTGCTGAGTTCTATTTGTTTGCTTTCTGGCTTCTGAGTCTTTAAGGTAACTCAGTTCATGCTTTTGAGTTTTTCTCTGCAGCCACAATGACTAGAAACTTTTTTCTTCTGTAATGAAAGCTGAGAGTCTCCTCTAATCCATTGCCTCCAGGAGCTAGGGCTTTAAGAAAAGTATTAAATATTGCAAGACTCATGATAAAACCTGAAGCGCTCTCAACATAGTTACTGTGTAAGGTCAGGGGATGGTAAACTGTGAATAGAGCTGCTATAATTTTAGATATCTTTGTTTAGGTATAGGGGATCTGGGGATTTATATTCTTGGCTGAAACATTCTGGAGTCAGTCCAGACTAAGGTAGTTCATTGTTAAAAGAACACTGAGCCTCAGTGAAAATGAGAAAGTGCTTAGTTTCATTGGCATCAGTCAGCCAGCTCCAGGGTCTTTCTGATAAACTTGTTTACTACTGAAATGTGGGCCCAATTCACACCCCTTTTTGCTCACTCTCCATCCACCAGTATGGTAGGGGCAGTGGTGGGCCTCTGTTGGGTTCTTCCCCACCATGTCACTACCCACAATAAGCGTAGTCAGTGCAGGGGAATAAGAGGGTGCCCTATGCTGCCTCCTCCCTTGTGCTGATGCAGAGTACAACTTTGCCTTGAATAATTACTTAATTATGAATGAATTCAGACAAATGGAATCTGTAGACAGTTATCCACAAGAAGGGAATGAAGAATCACAAACAGTTAGCCAGGCTCCGTAAGAGGCATACCTTGCTTCTGCTCAATCAAGTGAAACCCTTCACTTTGATATAAAGTTTGTTTAATTTTACATTCACCTTAAGTAAGAATAAATCTCCAACTTTCCAGAAGGTTTTGTTCTGTAATGCAGTTATGATGACAACCAGCTGGCTGGGGGAGTACTGCACTAGCTATTTGTATAATGATGGGCTTTCCTACTGGATGATAATAAGGAGTTTGCTCAGCAGAGCGGCAAATGTGACCTAGAAAACTTAGTTATGGTTGCCACACTTTAATAAGTTTTTGATCATTTCAGTAAAATTAGACTTGCAGGTTCCAGATCTTCTGCTCTCAAATAAAAATGTGATTCTACTTTCCATATTGTACTTACATTAGAAATTATACTCATATTAGTTATTAATTACTGGTGTTCCATTGACGTATAGTGCCCAATTATGATATCTGGAAATCTGATTTCCATACTCGGTTCACAACATACTTGCTTGAGGTGAGCTATTGGGCACTGTGGATCTGATTCTCAGTTCCATTAAAGTCCCTTTTATGTCACTCTATTAGCATAAAAGGGCCTTTAAAAGGGCAGAAACTGCACCTGATACTATTCCCCTGTGCAGGAGACTTCCTCACTGGATAGAACTAGCTTAAGGACTATAGGCCTTCTCCCAGTCCCACATGTAGAGTGTACGCTGGAAGCAGGGTGGGGAACTTGGCCTGAGCACATGGAGCTACACCTGTGGGCTTGAGAAGCAGGGTGTAAGGCACAGCAGGTTCCCTAGCTGCCCCAGAACAAGAGGAGTCCAAAATAGGCCTAAAGCCATTGTGACAAACTGAAAATATCCTGCAACATTGTGGAGAAATCTCATGGAATTTAAAATAAACTTCACTGAATTAAGTTAAACCTTATTGAATTAATAATATAATACCCAAAGGTATCAAACATATTATTATATTGTATTAAAAATGGAGTTGTGTAAGTGTTACTGTGGAATTGTGCATAACTCCTCTACAAGGAGGGGGATGCCAATGTAGTTCCTCCGATATCATACTCTTTGAAGCCACCCCCTGGTGAGGTTTGCATAGATTAGTTCAAACTGGATTCTCCAGGGACCAACAGACAAAGGAAGGCTTTTTTGATCAATAGCCTATTTTTAAACAAACTCAGAATCTTCTTCCTGTTTCAGCAAATGGACAGGACAATTGGTCCATGGAAGGCCCCAATCCTTGGGATAGAGTTGGAAGGACTAGACCTATTGAGACCCCATATGACTCTGTGTGTTCTGAGCTGAAACGGTGATTGTTGTATCCTTGGGGCAGTAGTTTTAGGAAGAAATCACTTGAGACACAGAGAGCTGTGAACCTTAAAAGCAGCCATTTATTTCCACACACTGAACTAACCAAAACCAGCCAAAACTGGCTAGGCTATCCCCTAATAATCTAACTCAGTTGCCATAGAAACAACAAGGTGCTATTACCACGACAATCAAATACACAACATATTCCTCCCCTCTTAATAAGAACATCCCCTAAATAAAACAAACACTAAACTAGAGAAGGAGGGTAAACTGCCTCCATTCCCGGCTAAACCCCGGGGATTATTTTGCCCCATAACCATGGGTTCGCCCTAGCTAAAGATCCAGCCATTGAGGAGATCTTCTTCTCTAGGTGGATTACGGTGAACTTCTGGTGTTGTTGCACCCAAAAGTATCTTGGGCGCAGGCCTGACAACAGGCTCAGGGTTTGTAGCATGAATGGGTGAGGAGGTGGTATCAGCTCATTTCGGGAAAGGGGGTATCTCAGCCACTGGCAGTAATGGAGGATAACTGTCAGGAACAGGTGATTCTTGATTCAGTGTCTTGCCAGAAGAGGTGAAGTCAGACAACTCAACTGAAGATGTGTAGTGAGGACTGGTATGACCTGGCAACAGCTGGTCTACATGTCATCGCTGGGTCAGATACTCTGCAGTCCAGATTGTGTAGAAAACAGGTCCTGTTTGAGCAATGACCATGGCAGGGACCCATTTAGCTCCAGAAGTATAATTCCGAGCCAAAACGGGCTGTCCCGGGCTAAAGGTTTGGTCTTTTGCTCTGGGTGCACGCCTGATGACTTGATATTGCTGCTGATGTTGCACAATTTGTCTGGGTTCAGAAGGTTTCAGCAGATCAAACCAAGTGTGCAGCTGTCATCCCATCATTAGAAAGTCCGGGGATGCCTTGGTCATAGCATGAGGTGTGTTTCTGTAGGATAGTAAGAAGGTGTCCAGATGCTTTTGAATGGATAATTGTCCCCTTGCTGATTTCAAAGCTTGTTTCATTGTCTGCACAGATCTTTCAGCTAATCCATTGATGGATGGATGATATGGTGCTGAAGTGATGTGGTGTATCCCATTTGCCTTTATGAAATTTTGAAACTCCTGAGAAATGAACTGCGGTCCGTTGTCGCTCATAAGTTGTTTTGGCAGATGGAGATTTTAAAGAGTCCCCATAGTTTTTGGATAGTACTCTCTGCAGTAGTGGACTGCATTATAGAGACTTCTGGCCATTTAGAATGGGCATCTACCACCACCAAAAACATGCTTCCTTCAAGGGGGCCAGCGAAGTCAACAAGAATACGTTGCCATGGGTTTTCAGGCCAGTGCCATGGGTGTAGGGGCTCCCACTGAGGTGCATTCCTGACACCCTGACATGACATACAAGATCTTGCCTTCTCTTCAATAGCACTGTCCAATCCAGGCCACCAAAAATAGCTTTGTGCAATTTCCTTCATGCACACTATTCCACAGTGACCGGAATGTAGCTGTTCTAACATCTGTGATCTCAATGGTGGTGAGATAATGACACGTTTCCCCCACAACAAACAACCAGATTGGATTGATAACTCCGTCCTCCTGGACATGTAGGTAACAAGGTCAGGTGAGACCAGAGAGGTTCATTGAGTTTTTCCATGCATCACCAGGTCCATAACTTGGGACAATACTGAGTTAACACAAGTTGCCTTCTTTATCTGAGTAGTGGTGATGGGTGTATTCTCTACCTGTTCAAAGTAAAAGATTTCCTTTTGAGCACTATCTTGATGTTTGACTGGCAAAGACAACCTTGAGAGACCATCTGCATTGCCGTGCAGAGTGGATTTCCAATATTTGATTTCATACGTGTGCGCTGAAAGCAACAATGCCCAGCATTGCATACGACTAGCAGCTAATGGGGGAATGCCTGTGTGGGGTCCAAAAATTGAAGTCAGAGGTCGATGGTCTGTGAGAAAAGTAAACTTTCGCCCAAACAGGTACTGATGCAACTTCCGAATTTCAAAAATGATTCCCAATGCCTCACATTCGATTTGAGCATAGTTAGTTTCTGCTTTGCTTAGAGTGCGTGAAGCAAAAGCAATAGGTCTCTCTTCTCCCGAAGGCATAATGTGTGACACGACTGCTCCTATTCCATAAGGGGAGGCATCACAGGCCAATTGTAGAGGTAAGGATGGATCAAAGTGCGTGAGAACTTCAGAATTTAGCAATGCATCCTTAGCTTTGTTAAATGCAACATCACAGGCTTCAGTCCACTTCCAGGTCTTGTTCTGCCCAAGGAGTTCATGAAGTGGTTTTAGCAGTGTGGCTAACTGTGAGATGAACTTTCTATAATCATTCAATAGATCTAGAAACGAGCGAAGCTGGCTCACATTTCGAGGTGGGTGAGCCTCCACAATAGCCTTAACTTTTGCAGGGGCCTTATGAAGACCCATAGCATCAATGATATGTCCCAAATATTCAGCAGAGAGCTGGAAGAATTCACCCTTGTCTTTGCAGATTCGTAGGCCATACTCTTCCAGTCTTTGTAGAGTAGCCTCTAAATTCTTTAAGTGATCCTTCTCATTCCTTCCAGTGACCAGGATGTTGTCCAAATAGCACTGAACTCCTGGCAAGCCACACAAGAGTTGGTCCATAGCCCTCTGGAACAAGGCGGGAGCAGACGTTATTCCATTATAGGCGACAGCATCGATAAAGCCCCTTATGTGTCACAATAGTCAACAACTCTTGGAACTTTTCATCAATGTGCATCTGTAAATACCTTGACTCAGATCAATCTTACTGAACTTTTGTCCTCCAGCCAGGCTTGTGAAGAGGTCATCGATGCGAGGAAGCAGATATTGCTCTGCACACAACACTGGGTTGACAGTGACTTTAAAATCACTGCAAATCTGGAGGGAGCCATCTTTCTTCACTATTGGAACGATAGGAGTTGCCCATGGGCTATGGGTAACTGGTATTAGGACTCCATTGGTGACCAGGCACTCCAGGTCCACTTCAACTTTTGGCCTGATGGCATATGGCACAGTTCAAGCTTTCAGATATTTTGGTTGACTGTCAGGTTTAAAGTTTGATGTCATTGTTTCCCTTCATATTTCCCAGATCCTCTCCAAAAACAGCAACATGTTTCCTTAGTATAGCGGTCAGACCAATTTCTTCTTTAGTCATTCGGTGCACTTCTGCCCTGTTCAGTTGAATCTTTCTAAGCCAAGACCTACACATTAAGGCTGGATAATTACCTCTCACCACAAACAGTGGCAATTTAGCAGCCTGTCCATTGAGCTCCACCTTAACATCAATAGTGCCCAACATGGGCACAGCTTCTCCCGTATACGTCTTCAGAACAGTTTTTGTTGCCTTAAGTGAAAGATGCTGTAGCTTTTCTTTATACACAGTCTCGGAGACCAGCGAGACGGCTGCACCGGTGTCCAGTTCTATGCGTATAGGTTTGCCATCCAACAATGGGGTTACCCAGTATTCATGTGCACCCACTGCCAAAGACAAAATGTGGAATGGCACTTCTTCTTGTGATGAGGTGTCACCTTGATCATCCTGGGTCTGCTCTAGAGTATGCAGGTTTCCCTTTTTGGTCGGCCAGACCACAGGCCTCTCTTTCTTTTGTTTCCAGGCATACTCAATGTGTCCATTTTTGCCACAGTGTTGACACACCAGTTCCTTACACCAGCATTCTGATGCATGGTGACCTGGCTTACCACAGCGGTAACACTTCTGACTCCTCACAGTTTTGGGGATAGGTTCTTGTGACACCTTATGCACCCCAGGGGATGCACCGATGGATTGCGCCTCCTTTGTAGCCAGTTCCATGGAGACTGCAATATCAATGGCCTTCTGTAAGGTAAGCTGAGCCTCTGTCAATAGACGCTTCTGTATAGCTTCACTGTGCAGGCCACACACTAACCTGTCACATAGGGCATCATTTAACATCTCCTTAAATTCACAGTGTTCTGCTAGCCTTTTTAAAGTTGGTACAAATTGTACAACTGTTTCATCTTCTCTTTGGTCTCTTTTGTGGAACCTATATCATTCAGCAATTACCGGTGGTTTTGGAGAAAAATGGGACCCCAGGATTTCCACGATGTCACTGTAAGATTTGGTATCAGGCTTAACAGGGTGTAGTAAGCTGCATAGCAGGGAGTAGGTCTTAGCCCCTACAATATTTAAGAATATTGACACCTTCTTCTCTTCTGTAATGTCATCTGCAATAACAAAAAGCTCAAAATGCTCAGTATACACATGCCATTGCACTATAGTCTCCTCAAAAGGTTCCAGTGGCCATGTAAGTGTAGCAGTTGTTGGTGTCTCTAGGCCTAGGTGAACCAAAGTTCTTCCATGCTGTGAACTTTAACCAGCCTAAAATGCTAATAAACAGCAAGCAAAATTTGTAATTGTCAGCTTTCTTAGCTTGCAGCTGCAGTACAGCTCGAAACAGCAAAAAACGGCAGTAAGACGGGGGAGAAGGGGGAGGGAAGTCTGCATTCGTCTGTGCTGTGAAGGCCATAGGTAAACATGCGAATGAGAACAGTTCTAACAAGCTACAATATAGTGTTTAGTGTAATTGTTGCAAGGGGGAGGGAGGAAGGGGGAAAAACAGGGAGAAACAAAGGCTTGTACAGACAGCTTAAAATATAAAAGGGGAACTTGCTTGTAATTAGTGTACTTGATTTGAGATGTGTCCGTCTCCTGGCATCGCTTTGAGATCTCAAATAAACTTGGTTTGCTTCTCCACCCTGGTGTGTTAATTAGTGCAACGCACACCGGGCAATGAACCCCACTGTTGCCCCCCTCGGGCCCTCTGGGCCGGCAACACCATGATTTTAGTTTCAGGTTTCATAGTCAGTGCAAACAAGCCAGTTCTCACCCCCTTCCAACAGCAAAAAGGTGGGGGTTGGGTTTTTTTTTTTTGTACCTTGACAGCACAGAAATCTCATCCTCATCGCCACTTTGTTGTATCCTTGGGGACAGTAGTTTTAGGAAAAAATCACTTGACACACAGAGAGCTGTGAACTTTAAAAGCAGCCATTTACTTCCACACACTGAACTAACCAAAACCAGCCAAAACAGTCGGGCTATCCCCTAATAATCTAACTCGGTTGCCATAGCAGCAACAAGGTGCTATTACCATGACAACCAAATACACAACAATGATGAATTTAAAGCCACAAGGAAACCCCTTGGATGCGGTTTGGAAGGACTGCTCCTGCCAGAGCCCATGTTAGGGTTGGGGTGAACTCTGGTCAGCTTAATACCATGTGATGTAGATTCTTTTATTGTATTTAAAGTCTTAATAATA
This sequence comes from Mauremys mutica, assembly GCF_020497125.1. Lineage (NCBI taxonomy): Eukaryota > Metazoa > Chordata > Testudines > Geoemydidae > Mauremys > Mauremys mutica. The sequence continues at coordinate 47,736,423 of NC_059079.1, read as the reverse complement.
AAACAGGCTTACATAAAAAGAGCTGTGGTAACTATAACTCTGGGCAGTCACAATATTAACAGTCTCTGAAGAGAAAGCAAGCAGGCCTGGTTGGGCAGCCTGTCTCTGTTGGGAATAACACAGTGAAGGCAGGGAAATGTTCAGCCTGGAGATACTCATGTCTCACTCCCTTCTGACCAATGTGTCCACCCAAAAGAGGTGATGGCCAGGGAAGCTCAGAGCCTGACAGTGGATGTCCTTGTTGGACCACTAAGGAAAAATATAGGTGCAGTTGCCCTGAGCTGTCACAGCCACATTCACCTATTTCCTCCATTCCTTTTATAAGCACAGGAATGGAGGAACTGAGAATTAAAGCCATGTTCGACACAAGAAGAACCAAAATAGTATCAGAGTCTAGATGGTGCTGTTTTGTTTTAATTTTACAGTATACAATTAATCTCCCACATCTAAAATGGGGCAAAACATTTTAACTTGAAATGATTTCCTCCAAATGACCCAAATCCTCTTTAAACCAGTTCACTTGCAAAGATAAAAGTAAAAAGATGCTGCTTTCAGCTACCAGCCCTACAAACTTAGCCTGGGTTATGAGAGCCAAGGGTGGATTCTCTCAATCTTGCACATCACTGTGGCAAGGAGGGGAATCTGTCTGTACAATTTATGAATTCTGGTTTTCATAGATTCTAGGACTGGAAGGGACCTCGAGAGGTCATCGAGTCTAGTCCTCTGCCCTCATGGCAGGACCAAATACTGTCTAGACGATCCCAGATAGACATTTATCTAACCTACTCTTGACTATCTCCAGAGATGGAGATTCCACAACCTCCCTAGGCAATTTATTCCAGTGTTTAACCAACCTGACAGTTAGGAACTTTTTCCTAATGTCCAACCTAAACCTCCCTTGCTGCAGTTTAAGCCCATTGCTTCTTGTTCTATCCTTAGAGGCTAAGGTGAACAAGTTTTCTCCCTCCTCCTTATGACACCCTTTTAGACACCTGAAAACTGCTATCGTGTCCCCCCTTTTCCAAACTAAACAAACTCAATTATTTCAGCTTTCCTTCATAGGTCATGTTCTCAAGACCTTTAATCATTCTTGTTGCTCTTCTCTGGACCCTCTCCAATTTCTCCACATCTTTCTTGAAATGCAGTGCCCAGAACTGGACACAATACTCCAGTTGAGGCCTAACCAGTGCAGAGTAGAGCAAAAGAATGACTTCTCGGGTCTTGCTCACAATACACTTGTTAACGCATCCCAGAATCATGTTTGCTTTTTTTGCAACAGCATCACACTATTGACTCATATTTAGCTTGTGGTCCACTATAACCCCTAGATCCCTTTCTGCCGTACTCCTTCCTAGACAGTCTTTTCCCATTCTGTATGTGTGAAACTGATTGTTCCTTCCTAAGTGAAGCATTTTGCATTTGTCTTTGTTAAACTTCATCCTGTTTACCTCAGACCATTTCTCCAATTTTTCCAGATCATTTTGAATTATGACCCTATCCTCCAAAGCAGTTGCAATCCCTCCCAGTTTGGTATCATCTGCAAACTTAATAAGCGTACTTTCTAGGCCAATATCTAAATCGTTGATGAAGATATAGAACAGGGCCGGTACCAAAACAGACCCCTGCAGAACCCCACTTGTTATACCTTATTATAGTAGCCCCATCTAAGTTGTGTTTGCCTACTTTATTGATAAGAATATCATGCAAGACTGTATCAAATGCCTAACTAAAGTCTAGGTATACCACATCCACCACTTCTCCCTTATCCATCAAGACTTATCCTATCAAAGAAAGCTATCAAATTTGTTTGACATGATTTGTTCTTTACAAATCTATGCTGGCTATTCCCTATCACCTTACCACCTTCCAAGTGTTTGCAGATGATTTCCTTAATTACTTGCTCCATTATCTTACCCAGGCACAGAAGTTAAACTAACTGGTCTGTAGTTTCCTGGGTTGTTTGTATTTCCCTTTTTATAGATCGGCACTATATTTGCCCTTTTCCAGTCTTCTGGAATCTCTCCTGTCTCCCATGATTTTCCAAAGATAATAGCTAGAGGCTCAGATGCCTCCTCTATTAGCTCCTTGAGTATTCTAGGATGCATTTAATCAGGCCCTGGTGACTTGCAGGCATCTAACTTTTCTAAGTGATTTTTAACTTGCTCTTTTTTTATTTTATCTTCTAAACCTACCCCCTTCCCATTAGCATTCACTATGTTAGGCATTCCTTCAGACTTCTCGGTGAAGACCGAAACAAAGAAGTCATTAAGCATCTCTGCCATTTCCAAGTTTCCTGTTACTGTTTCACCCTCTTGCTTCTAATATACTGATAAAAAGTCTTCTTGTTTCCCTTTATTCCTGTATCTAGTTTGAGCTCATTTTGTGCCTTTGCCCTTCTAATCTTGCCCCTGCATTCCTGTGTTGTTTGCCTATATTAATCCTTTGTAATCTGTCCTAGTTTCCATTTTTTATATGACTCCTTTTTATTTTTTAGATCATGCAAGATCTCGTGGTTAAGCCAAGGTGGTCTTTTGCCACATTTTCTATCTTTCCTACCCAGCGGAATAGCATGCTTTTGGCCCCTTAATAGTGTCCCTTTGAAAAACTGCCAACTCTCCTCAGTTGTTTTTTCCCTCAGTTTTGATTCCCATGGAACCTTACCTATCAGCTCTCTGAGCCTACCAAAATCTGCCTTCCTGAAATCCATTGTCTCTATTTTGCTGTACTCCCTTCTACCCTTCCTTAGAATTGTGAACTCTATGATTTCATGATCACTTTCACCCAAGCTGCCTTCCTCTTTCAAATTCTCAATGAGTTCCTCCCTATTTGTTAAAATCAAGTCTAGAACAGCTTCCCCCCAGTAGCTTTTTCAACCTTCTGAAATAAAAAGTTGTCTGCAATGCAGTCCAAGAACTTATTGGATAGTCTGTGCCCCGCTGTGTTATTTTCCCAACGTATATCTGAATAGTTGAAGTCCCCCATCAACACCAAATCTTGGGCTTTGGATGATGTTAGTTGTTTAAAAAAAGCCTCATCCACCTCTTCCACCTGGTTACGTGGCCTGTAGCATGACATCGTCCTTGTTTTTTACCCCTTTTAGCCTAACCCAGAGACTGTCAACACTTCCGTCTCCTATGTTCATCTCCACCTCAGTCCAAGTGTGTACATTTTTAATATATAAGGCAACACTTCCTCCCTTTTCCCCTGTCTATCCTTCCCATCCATACCCATCCATACCAATCATGTATCACGTGTATTATCCCACCAAGTTTTGGTGATGCCAACAATGTCATAGTTGTATTTATTTATTAGCACTTCCAATTTTTCCTGCTTATTATCCCTACTTCTCGCATTTGTATATAGGCATCTAAGATACTGATTTGATCTTGCCTCCCAGGTTTGCCCTGACCCTCCTTTCTCTCTGACATTATGGCCCACACTCCTTCCTATTTCCGACCCATCTCCCAGGTCTCCATGTTCCCCACTTACCTGTGGGCTTTGCTCACCTGTCCCCATCGAACCTAGTTTAAAGCCCTCCTCACTAGGTTAGCCAGTCTCTGTCTCCTCCTCGAAAGGTGAATGCCATCTCTGCCTAGCAGTCCTTCCTGGAATAGCATCCTGTGATCGAGGAAGCCAAAGCCCTCCTGGTGACATCATCTTCACAGCCAGGCATTCACCTCCATGATGCACCTGTCTCTGCCTGGGCCCCTACCTTTGACAGGAAGGATCGAAGAGAATACCACGTGTGCTCCAAACTCCTTCACTCATACTCCCAGAACCCTGTAGTCACTCTTGATCTGCTCAGTGTCACACCTTGCAGTATCATTTGTGCCCACATGGATGAGTAGCATGGGGTAGTAGTCAGAGGGCTGGATAATCCTTGACAATGCCTCCGTAACATCTCGGATATGGGCCCCTGGCAGGCAGCATACCTCCCAAGATGAAATGTCAGGGAGACAGATGGGCACCACCGTCCCCCTCAGAAGAGAGTCTCCAACCACCACTACCCTACGTTTCCTATTCGCAGTGGTGGCAGCAGACCTCCCAGCCTTAGGGGTATGAGGCTTCTCCTCCTCTACTGTAGGGAGTGATTCCTTCTCTCCTGATTCAAGAAAAGCATAACGGTTACCTATTACCATGGTGGGAGGGTTTGGGGCCGGGGTGTTGCACTGCCTGCTGCCCAGGGGCGGCTCTACGTTTTTGGCCGCCCCAAGCAGTCATGCCCGGGAGGCGCCCCAGAGCCGCAGGAGCAGCGGACCTCCCGCGGGCATGACTGCGGAGGGTCCGCTGGTCGCGCGGCTCGGCTGGACCTCCCGCAGCTGCGGACGGTTCGCAGGTCTGGCGGCTCCGCTGGAGCTGCCGCAGTCATGCCTGCGGGAGGTCCCGCCGAGCCGTGGGACCAGCGAACCGTCCGCAGTCATGCCTGCGGGAGGTCCATTGGAGCCGCGGGACGAGCGCCCCCTCCGCAGTCATGCCTGCGGCAGGTCCTGTCGTCCCGGGGCTCTGGTGGACCTCCCGCAGGCATGACTGCGGCAGGTCCGCCGGCCTAGCCTGCCGCCCCCCCGGGAAAGGGCCGCCCCACGTGCGTGCTTGCTGCGCTGGGGTCTAGAGCCGGCCCTGCTGCTGCCAGAAGTAACCAGCTGCCAGTGTCCAGCCTGAGCCATCTCCTCCTCCGCCAGTGGTGTGTCAGCAGTCCTGTGTGCTGGGACAGCTACCTCAGCTGTAAAGGAATACACAAGTCTTTCAACTTAACTTCTTATTTCTATGCTTTTAAGGTTTGGGGTAGATGGAGTGTGCCTTGCTGTAGAAATCATTGCCACTAACTGAAGTTTTTGTCACCTAATTATAATATAGATTGATAGACTTGAGTTACTCCATAGAAACTTACAATATTGTGTTGAACTTTAGTAGTGAGTCATTGTTATTAGTACGTGCATTAGAACATAGAAGGGGGAGCTTTTTCATATACAGAAAACCCAGTTTACCTGTTGTTTTTTTAATATTCCCCCCAAATTGGTAAATGTCATGAACTAATGGGCTCAAATATGTGATTTCTTTAATACATTTTCAAGCAATAGTTGTGGACAAGGCATCTGAAATGGATATTAATTTTAACATTCCTTTAATTTTCAGAAGGGCCACTTTCTACTGTCTACTGTTGCTTTGACTACTGGAGATGGTGGACTTTGAATAATTTGTGTGCACATCTGTGTCCCCTCATCTTAATGATGATAATGAATAAAACTCCGTTTCCTAAGGAAACAGATAATTCAGTCAGTTATGAGAAAACTAATAATATGTAAATTTCCTGATGATTTCATCTATAAGACAATACTATGAGTGTACAGGAACTGGAACTTGAAAATATGTTAATTATATTGTAAACTAGCATTCTGGATTAGCAGTCATGACCTTTAAAAGTTTTAGGTTCAAAACAGGTAGTCATCCAAAAGTATGCATGCCTGACTGACAAATGTTCATGCCTGACTATTCAAATATTGTCTCTTGAATCTGCAACTTTGGCCTAGAAATCTTTAGCAAACAAACTTTTGCTCCTGGTCATAGTAGAAAATAGTATGAGAACAGCTTTTGGAACTGTGATTGAGAAGTTGGGGGAGGGTGAACAGATTGAACATTTCAGGATCTTAAATTCATGCTAGAGATGGGTTAAGGTTCATGTGGAGTGGGGTTTCTTTCTTTTTTTTTTCCCCGACAAAGTTTGCTTGTCCTATTTAAAATGCATTAGTACTGTGGGAAAGAGAACGGTAAAGGAAGTCATTGCTGCTACGTGAGCTATAGCCCACAGGCAGAACCAGCTGTTGTCTGTAGAAACTGATACCTAATACTAGAAGATGTTCAGCCCCCTATCTACCATGCTGCCTCTGTGTTTGTCAGGAGGACACAATTGATTAGATCATAAGCTGAGGCAGAGTTGCACCCAACCCAGCTGGAAAAAAGGTGTGATTGTGGACTGATTCCCTTTAGCCCCAGCTCTCATTGAAGTCGATGGTGTGCCACTGTTGTTTGGATGTCTGGGATGTGCCTTGTGGAAGAGCTGTCAATAATCTCATGTAAGTTCTGTTTTTTTCCTGATGCTGGTTGGGAAAATAGGGAAGGAAGATGGTGGCATCAGGTACTTAGAAGGGCCACAGGTAATTGATTGTTGCTACTTCTGCTTCCATTCAAGCAGTATATAATCTACCAAAGGAAATGTTTTATTTCTCAGAAAGCAGATCTCTATTTAAGGATCTAGACTGCACAGGAAATGTTAGAAATGAGGGGATTAGACCTATCCTACCCCACATTTTGTTTACTTCATGGGTCTGTTTGAAGTAATGACTTTTCTCAAGAGACAGTGAGAAAATAAATGCAGCTTAAGTTTAACTCACTATATTATCTTTAGAAATCCATTGAAAGGAGACTCAAAATACATGCAGGTGTCATCGGCACAGCGAGACAAAAAGGAGATATAAGAGATGAAAAACTGGTGTCTTTTGTGCAGTGCTGAATGCCATGGAAATAATCAGTGTGCCTGATAAAGTTTATAAGCAAAAAAGGAAATGAAACATGAAATCATTCAACATGATGGACTTTTCTCAGAATCCCATGTTAACAGAGTACATTGACAGGAATATTTAGCAAAATAAAATGAGAAAACAACTGGTGCATAGAAGCCTGCAGGATCTACAGGAAGGTCCAGATGTAACCCTTTTAATTTGTGTGCCACACCAGATTTAACTACAGTATTTTTCGTCAGTAAATTTTACCTTGAATTATTTTATTTTACTCTACTGCTACAACATTAACTTGAGTTCACACTGTTATTAGTGTATGCCAATTATTGCATTAACCATCTAACGCTGTTAAGTGCTTTGAGACATATTGTATCACTTGGTAAAGTCAAACAGGGCAAATCTGTCATAGCTGCATAAAACAAGTATATTTAAGAAAAACATTTGCATAATTGAGAATATTGAAACAAAGCATACTGTACAGCTACATGCATTAGATACTGGTGCATACATTTGAATTGCAATTCTGAGGCTCCACTGTCTGAGGAGAAAGAGAAAAAAAATGAAATGATTAATTTTACAGTCTTCTGCATATGACATTCAGCTTTATTTAATGTTAATATTTCCAGCTGCTCTGTGTGGATTTAGCTATGTGACTTCCATGAATGTTAGTGAGTCACACACCTAAATCTACTTATGCTATCTTATTTTTATTGCTTTTCATTTACCTTTCAGCTACTTAGACTCCCTGAACCTCAGGGTCAAATTCTGACAGGCTCAGTTCAGTCTTTCATCCTTCTAAAATAGATTAAGTGGAGTTTCATGCAGTTGACTGTGTGTGGAGCTAGTAGGAATACTCACATGTTTAAAATTAGGCACATGTTAGAGTACATTACTGATCTGGGGTCTGAGAGAGCATGTATGAATAGGATACTTCAGCATGCACACTTCGGATGACCTCCAAGCAGGATTCTGCCTCTTTTGTCTGTTCAGTGACAATTTCTCCCCATGCATGATTTTTTCTGTTGCAGATGAAGCAGTGGACTCTGTTGTGTAAATGAATGCTGAACAAGAAGCAGCCCCAAGAGTATACAGATGTTTTTTAAAGCTCATACACTAGTTAAATTTAGTTACAAACCTCAGTCTCTATCTCTTGTATGGGTACAAAATTGTCACACCTAAAAACTGCTATGGTCTCAAGTAGATGGTACTTAGACATGAGACACTGCATGACTAGGCAACTAAAGTAGCTAGAAAGATAGTTGTATTGTACAAGTAGAACTCTGAAGCACTACTAACTTAACACTGTAATTGTGACAAGGCTCTTGGTAACACCTTACCTTCGGGCCCCACAACCCCTTTTGAATGAACACAAGAGGGATGTCAGGGAAAGTACAGCAAATAGAGATAGGTGTAGCAGATGTCACTGTAGATAGCTCCTCTTCTGCTATGATGCTACATTGACAGTAATGATTGAAAAGAAATGTGTTTTAGATAATAAGCATAAAAATGAAGAGAATTTGAACTTTAAGAACTGTTGGTGTTTTAGGTATGTCTACACTTACCGGTAGATCGGCACTGCTGCAATTGATGCAGCGAGTGTCGATTTAGCGGGTCTGGCAAAGACACGCTAAATTGATGAGGAGCACTCTCCCATTGATTTGTGTACTCCACCTCCCCGAGAAGCATAAGGGAACTCACCGGGAGATGCTCTCCTTTTGACACAGTGCAGTGTAGCCACTGCGGTAAGTGGATCTAACTACGTTGACTTCAGGTATGTTATTCACATAACTGAAGTTGTGTAACTTAGATTGATTTACTGCGGTAATGTAGACAAGCCCTGAGTCTATGATAGACTTGTCTAGGCTACGTTAGAAAATTAGGTTGACATAATTATGTCATTCGGGGTTATGAAAAATCCATACCCTAAGTGGCATAGCTAAGCCAAGCTAAGTCCCCATATAGACAGCGGTAGGTGAAAAGAAGATTCTTCTGTTGACCTAGCTACTGCACCTCGAGGAGGAGGATTACCTATGCCAACAGGAGAATTCCTCCCATTGACATAGGTAACATCTACACTTAAAATGCTATAGCTGAGCTGCCTCTACAAACATTTTGTTTGTAGTAAGCTGGGGTGTGAAACTGCACTACCTAGTGTGCCCTGGGCTAACTGTCTGTTTGAACCCTGCTGATGCACACTAAGTCTTAGTGTGCTTTGATCTAGTCTTCTTTGAAATGGGACTCATCAAAACACATTAATGAACAGTTAATGTGTGTCAGCAGGGTCCATATGGACAGCTTTAGTCCGCAGCAGGCTAGGGCAGGGTAGAATCACAACCCAGCTTACCTCAGAAACTGGACTTTTTTATATTAAATGACAGAAATCTGCTGCATCTTATTTTAATTGATTCCAAGCTGATTTTTTTTTTACCTCTGGAAGCTGACTTCTAAACAGCAGGAATCGTTCTCCTTCTTCCCCAAAGTGTTCTCTGCTAGTTTAGTATGGTTAAATTTTACCCCTAATACAGAAGGCCAATGCAAAGTCTGTATCACTGAGGTCCTATTTCAAAGTGGAATGTAAGTAGTACGTATGTCTCATGCTGGCCTTCTGGAAAGGGTGAACAACTGGATCTCAAAATGGGGAGGACTGGAATCAAAGTGGAATACACTGCTCTGTTTCTAAAGAAAAGGAAATGTTTTAATGTAGGTTTTTTAAAAAAATCACTCAAATAGAAAGCTGCAAAACTAAGCAATACAAGCCAGGCAATACTACATAGATGTGTTAGGGTGGGGGTAAAAGTAATAAAATAGAAGACATACATGACTAGGGGAGAAAGGGAACTGCTGTTGGGGGAGAGGAAGGATAGAGGATAGGTGGGGGGCATTCTTTGAGCCACCTCAATTTTTTAAATCTAATATCTCTAGTAATTGGGCTGAAATTTCTCTGAATTCATATAATTGTTCTCTACAGTGAAAGCTATTCTTTCTTTGGCTGCCTAAATCAGATAGGTCTAAATGCCACTGCTGTATTCTGGGCATAAGCAAACTCTTCTATTGTTATAAAATCATGAACTTGGTGATCGTTACAGCCCTCAAGAGCCAAAGTCTTTGTGACATAATTAATCCCAGCTTAACAGGTAAATACCTTAAGATATAAATTTTTGCTGCAGTGCCAAGCACTATTTTAATTCTTCCAGACTAACAGATGTTTTGCAGCATGAGCTTTCGTGGGTGAATACCCACTTCTTCAGATGCAAGACAGTCTTGCATCTGAAGAAGTGGGTATTCACCCACGAAAGCTCATGCTGCAAAACATCTGTTAGTCTATAAGGTGCCACAGGATTCTTTGCTGCTTCTACAGAACCAGACTAACACGGCTACCCCTCTGATATTTTAATTCTTGTGTCCACCTCTTTTCACAGCTGCCTGGCTGTTGGACAGTGCCATAACATATGCATTATGGTTCCTTTTTCTGTGTTACTGGGACAACAAGCATCAGGTCTTTACCTTGTGGAACTTCTGCAGTGTCCGGTAGACTTTGAATAAAAAATTTTGTTGTATCAATTGTAGCCTGAGATTTGCAGAAGCATTTGTAATGTAACATAATATGCTCTTCAACTAGGTTTCTTTTAAGAACTGTGATAAATCCCCTTCCCATACTTTCACAAAGAACTCCAGTCTCATGGAATTCCTCTTCATTAATGTACTACAAATAGTGGACATGAGTCAGGGTCATTGATGAAACTTCCACTACTTCTAGGGCCTCTGGCAGTCCTAGGGTGTGCAGGCCAAATTGATATGTTTGCAAGTGTCCCATCTGTAAGAAATTCCACTCTGCTGGGTATGGCAGATTATCACGTTGATTTAGCATTAGAAAAAAGACAGAGCCCTCATCATTGGTGAATTGGGAAAACCACACGATGCCCCCGCTCAACCAGTTTTTTTGAAATTACAAGTTTGTTCCCAGTTTGAAAGTCTGAGTTGCACCAGATAGACAGTAGTGATGAAATTGTTATCTCTTAGCTAACATAGCCCAGAGTATTCATGCAGCCACTACTGTAGGCACCTTATTTTTTTCTTTTTCCAGAAAGACGAACTGAGGAGATCCACAAGGGGTATTATGTGCATTAATGCACATTCAGTTTCCACCCATGTAGTCATAAGGGTGTTAGCATGCTGGAACAGGTTTGACATCTGTAACATAAAAGCATAACCGTAATCTTGTAGGTCTGCCATCCCAACCCTCTTCCTTGCCTATAGAAAGTTGGAGTTTTTTAAATTATAGTTGTGGGCACTGGCCAGAGCCCCACAGGAAGGCTCTAACAGTGCTATTAAATATTCTATAATAAAACAGAGGGACTTATACAGGTAGGCTGCTTAGAATATACAGGAACCCAGGCAGAATATTCTTTTTTTATTATGTTAACCCTTCCCCACAGTCTTGGGGAGAGAGGATGCCTCATTGTTAACTATTTGAGAGAGTACAGGATCTAAATGTATCTTGTGGTTGTGACTCACTGACTAAGGTGAATTTGTTTCATCCACTTATTGATTCCCTCATTAACTTGTACATTTCCTTGTACGTAATCTGCACAGCTGCTTTGCTCTTCTTTCCATGTCTGATTTATTGACCATTTGTCAAGATAACTTCTCAACCTGCTCACCCCTCCCTTGGCTCCCATTCTTCCACCTACCCATTGATCAAGTCTTACCATTACTTTCCCACTATGTTCATATGTTTTCTGCCTCATTTTTCCTTCACTACTCACTGCTTCTCCACTTCATTTCTCTCACTCTCTCTCTGGCCCACTGATTGAGGCCATCTCTACAGTACAAAATTATGTCAATCCAATTTACATTGGCATACAGCCTCCAGTTATAAAATTGCTTATGTGTGCACACCTGGCTCCTTCTGTCAGTGGTGCACGTCATTATATCAATTGTATTGTCTGTTGGGGTACTGTGGGATGGCTCCTGAAACAGTTGATGTAAGCAACACAGTGTCTACATTGACAATGTGTTGACCTAATTACATTGACCATGACTCAAAGCTACCTGGGGAGGCAGTATTACTAAATTAGCATAGAGAGGCACTTACATTGAGAGGAGCCAAATTTAAGTGAAAACACTTCCACAGCTAGGTTGATGCAAGGCAGCTTATGCCAATCTAACCATGTAGTGTAGACCATGCTTAAGCATTACCCATAATGGAAAAGCCTCAGCAGGAGAGACTTAGGCATCCCAATATCTGAATATCTCATAGCTCAGTAGTTGTGTGGAGCAAGGCAGCTGCCTAACTCATTCCCTCAAAAAGCAGCTTAGGCACCTAAGCCACCCAACTCCAGGCAGCGAGTTCATGGATTGCTAAAGAGAGAGAGCATCCTGGACTTAGGCACCATTCTCTGGATGATGAGTAGGGCTTAGCACACACTCCTTTCATCAGCCTCGCTCATTGACTACCTTAGGCAGCTCCCTGCCTAGTATATTGGCTTTTGTGGATTGCATTTAAGGCACCTGTCTCTCCCCATTCATTGTACAGGGAACCTAGGCACCTAACTCAGCTTTGTGGATTGCAGTGTTTTTCCTGTGATTTCCTACCCTGCCCTTGGCACCTAAAAATCAGGTGACACAATGCTCAGCATTGTAACACCTATGTACCTTTGTGGATCCCATCCAGAGAGATTACATTTTAGGTAATCTTATTTTTGTTAGAGAAGGGGAAACTTTTTTTCTTATTTTCTCCTTACTGCTAACCTTCTATCTACTTATAAAAAACACGATGATACATGTGTATGGGTTATTTAACATTAATTGTACCTTCCCTTCACATTATTTAGTCATAGACTCATTTAGTATAGCTGATCAAAGTCCCCAGGTTACCATTGTTGAAAAGCCTCCTGAAATTGTAAGGGTTAGTATGTTTTGTTACAATCAGTAAACTTCCTTTTGTAAGAGGAGAGACTGAAGTATCTTTATGGACTAAACTTTTTCTATATACATACATGCAGTCTTCCCATTAAGTTCAGTGAGAGTTGTGTGCATGTGTCCAAAAACACAATTTAGCATATATAAAACTTAAATCTACTTACAAACATGGCAGGATGTTCAGAGAGAGAGAATGGTAGTTAGTCTTTTGGAGCTAATGCCTTAGATAAAATAGAATTTTAATTGGCCAAGTTCAAGCTGGCAGTCACTAGGTATACTCCAGAAAAGGAATATGTATCCAAATGATACTTTAATGTCCTTAGTGACCATAAGTCTATAACTATTTCAGAACAGTTTGTCTACAGTCTCAGAGCTCTCTCATATCTCTGCTAGAATCACCTCCAGCCAAATAATGCCACATGCATCTCTTGTTATTCAGCCATAACCAGAGCTGTCAAATCAAGGAGGTTTTTTTTTCCAGACACTTCAACAGATGAGTTCTGATAAAAACCATTATGACACTTGTTGTGTCTTACTATTAGGTAATATACTATATGTGAAATTGTACTCTTCAACTGTACTTAGTTTGCAGCTCTTTAGAACATAAGCTCATAAATTAATGACTTCTTCACAACACACTCACCTGACTCCTTCCCATATCCAGAACTTAGAAATATATCTTTGTGAACCAGTGTTGGCTGTTATTTCTAGGTCAGTTTGTTGAGACAGGGCCACTGGACTCAATAGATTGACAAAAACAGAGCTTGTAAATTTACAGTATAATTAGAAAATGCTCAGCATTATGCATGGACAGGTTTTCTTTATAGGCCTTTGTAAGAAGCAGAGGTGCAGACACTGTCAAGAAGACAGTAATTGGTTTTGTGATTACAAAGATTCTGGACAATTTCTGGTCTAATATTGGCTAAATCACAAAGTCTGAGAGGTGAACATAAAAGAAATGAAAAAGCTCCCATTCTACTTTCTCTGTGGAAAGCAGAGAGCTTTCTGTGGTGGCCCTTCGTCAGGCATGTTGCTCAAGTGTCATGAGAAAAGATTGCATCCACCAAATTGTTCTCATTAATACAAGGTGATCAATTTTGTTGTAATGCCCCTTCCTTCTAGGACAATTTACTTAAGTGAATTAGATGAGGTGTTGGAAGAGCCATACTACTGTGATCAGCTTTTACAATCACAAACCCTGGAGCTTCTTGCAGCACAAGGTATAGTTAACAAGGTCTGATTTGTCTCACTGTAGTTTATTTTATTTTATAAAACAATGGCAAGGCTGAATTTTTTATTTCCTTGATTGAGAACTTAAGGTTTCTTACTCGTTGTATGGTTCTCTGAACTCACAAATTATCTACCACTGGTTGGCTCAAATCTGAGTAAACTGCTAGCTTGGTAGTTATTAGTGTCTATTAGATGGTGGGCCTCCTGCCCAAACAATAAGTACTTTAGCTAGTAAATAATGTTGATGAGACAGAAAGTATGGGATTCTACCCATTGACTGTGAAGGCAAATCACACAGTTCACATTAGATATTTGTAGTCGAAGACATTATTTTGACAGTTAAGAATTACTGATTAAAATGCTGTAGAAAGACCCTATAAGTTATAATGGCATATGGCACAATGTTACTAGCTGACAGCTGGGATTTAGGATTGTGCTTTGAAAAGTATGTTGGATTCTCAGATCTATTGACTTTAGTGGAACTATGTGGCTTTACATCTGTTGGAAATCTGGCCTATAAATTTTTACTATACCAAATGTAATGTCAGACAGTGCTGTTTAGATGAATTATGTCATAAGTTTTAAAAAGTAAATGACTTGGTTCTCAAATAGGTTATTCATAAACATCTGTAAAAAGCTGAAAACTTAGCTCACATTAATTCAGTAATAGTACAGAATAAGTATGCACTTTTATGACAAAAGGTATTTCTGATGAGCTACAAATATAGAAAAAAAAATCCATGCTAAGCTTGACTGAGCAATGAAAAGGTATATCCCTGGATCAACTGTTACTGTACTACCACTTATCAAAAGAACATCTTAACCAAAATTACTTTAAATGTAAATCCATTCTTTAAATAGGAAGCTTATTAAGCACTTTGTTATTTATATAGCATCATAGCCTTAGGCTATAGCTTGCAATAGAATAAATCAGATAAATACAAACTTTAAAATTGACACAGTTCAGTAAAACAAATAGAGTTTTAAGATACAACCCTCCACCACACACTTGACCCTTCTCCCATGATCAATTACACATTTAAAATCATAACTCATAAAATATTAATGGTTAGAAATACATTTGTTTCCTTTGTCATAAAGTACCTTTCTTTCACATACATTTTTCTTGTTTGTGTCTAACCAGGCAAATAGGGTGACAGCCTGTACAACCAAAATATTTGCTACATGGCAAATGTTCTAGTTCTTGAGTCAGTGTGATTAAAAGGCATTTAAGAAAAATGGCATTAGCCATTTTTTCATCAGGTGACAGTGTGGTAAATCTTCAATCTGGATGGGCAAAGGCTATTCTGTCTCTCAGTGTAAGTATACCTCTTTTCCAAATGGGCCAGCTGCACAGTTTGAAAATGGAGAGCTGTAAGGGCCCTCCTCAATACACTATTGTTCAAATTTTCCAGCTATTTTTCATAACTGGGGATAGTGTTTAAATGAGGAAGCCAAGGGGACATATTAGTTGCACAAACAGCTTTCATATCTAGTTTGCAAATATCTTCCCCATCCCTACCCCCAAGCTAATGACACACCCTTGCCAGCAGTCCTAGCCAGGTCAAGTTCCGAGAAGCCCACGGAACTGAGTAAATGACAGACTTACAAAAGCCAGGGGAACTTTAAAGTTTGTGATTTGTTAAGATGTCCCTCCGGACATAACATTGGAAGGCAATGTAAATTCATATGCTGAATATGCAGTCAGTAATGGATATAAAGGCATTGAGCTTTAGTCACAACAATGCATTCCCCTTCCTCTGCCCTGTCATAAACAGATAGTTAAGGGTTAATGCCTCTTTTACCTGTAAAGGGTTAAGAAGTTCACCTCGCCTAGCTGACACCTGGCCAGAGGAACCAATGGGGGAACAAGATGTTTCAAAAGGAAGGAGGGAAGTTTTCCTTTGTTGAGAGTTTAGAGTTTTCAGTTTCAGCCGGAGTGGAAAAGATCAAGGAACCAGCCTCTTATCAGAGTAGTAAGTTTTAGAAAGGGATAAATAGGTTTATGTTTATTTTCTTTGTAACTTGTCTTGGTATCATTAAGGGAATTATCAAAATTGGGTATTTGGGGTATTTTTTTGTGTAACTAAATTTGTGCCCAGGGGAACATCCTCTGTGTTTTGAATCTGTTGTCTGTGAGAGTAGCTGGTATGCTAATCTCTCCCAGAGGGTTTTCTTTTACCTTTCTTTTCTTTAATTAAAAGCCTTTTTCTTAATACCTGATTGATTTTTCCTTGTTTTTAGATCCAAGGGGGTTGGATCTGGATCCACCAGGAGTTGGTGGGAGAAAGGAGGGGGAATGGTTAATTTCTCCTTGTTTTAAGATCCAAGGGGTTTGGATCTGTGTTCACCAGGAAATTGGTGAAGTCTCTCAAGACTACCCAAGAAAAAAAGATAGTACTTGGGGAATGGTGGCAGCGATACCAGATCTAAGCTGGTAATTAAGCTTAGAAGTGTCCATGCAGGTCCTCACATCTGTACCCTAAAGTTCAGAGTGGGGAAGGAACCTTGACATGCCCTAAGTAAAACAGTTGGGGTATAGTTTGAGAGGCAGAGTATTCTTCTGAAAAATTTGTTTAGCACAAACTCTACCACCCTAAGATCTTTCTAGCTCCACATTTCCACATGATATAAAATTTGGGCACAGACTGTAGCCCTGCAGGCTCTAAGAACCAGTGCAATTAATAGATTATAAAGCTAGCAGGTACCATTGTGAGCATGGATCTGACTCTTCTATAACACAGGCCATAGGACTCTGGATTAATTCCTGTTTTAACTAGAGCATGTCTTTTAGAAAAAAAATCCAATCTTGATTTTAAAATTTCCTTTGATTGTCTCCTTGAACACAAGTGAAACAAAGCACTGCTTGCATAGAACTTAAGCACACATCTACATTTGATCTCAGAGGTATGATTCCCAGCTCATTTAGGCATGCCTCACATGATCTGTGCTTGACAGAACACACAAAGGGTATGTCTTCACTTACCGGGGATCGACGCTGTGGTGATTGATGCACCGGGGTTGATTTAGCGGGTCTAGTGAAGACCTGCTAAATTGACCACAGATCACTCTCCCATGTACTCAAGTACTCCACCGGAACGAGAAGCATAAGGTAAGTCAATGGGAGAGTTTCTCCTGTTAACCCAATGTGGTGTAGACACCGCAGTAAATCGACCTAAACTACGCCGACTACAGCTACGTTATTCATGTAGCTGAAGTTTTGTAACTTAGGCCAACTTACCCCCGTAGTGTAGACCAGGCCAAAAAGACCAGCGTTTTAACCTGCGTAGCATGGGCGGTGGCTTGGGCTAGCCACCTGGGTACAGATTGCTGCTGCCTGAGTATGTACCTGCCTGCACCCCAAAGTACATACCCAGGTGGCTAGCCCAAGCCAAGCTACTTCAGTTACACTCTATTTTTAGTGTGCTAGTTCAAGCAGAGATAGCACAAGTATACCTAAACTAGCTGGGAATCGCACCTCCCAGCTCAAAGGCGCACAATTCCATAGGCTCTCCCCTTTATTTCTTCTATATGTCTATTCCATTAGCCATTATATGCAGTTTTGCTGGCATGAGTATCTATCTAAAATTCTTTAGCATATGCTTGAAGCCCAGAGTTGTGGTGGTTGAGACAGCAGAGCTATGTCACCTGAGTAGAGGAGGACTGATACAGCTTGATCCCAATATTTATTTTGGGAAAATACTTCTCCCTTTCTAAAACCATCACAATCTCAATAATATAAAAAATAAAAAGGAAGGTGGGTAATAGACATCCCTGACGGACACCCTTTGTAATCTAGCTAGGAACACTTAGCTCAGACTTTTGCTTATCCTAACCTGGGCTATTTTTTGCTATTCATAGTCTCAGTAGTCAATGAATAGTCATTGTGTCACAGAAAGAGAGTAAAAATTACTCTAAGCCTGTTTGTTGGTCACAGGATAGTAGAGAGACAAGGTGGAGAGGTATATCTTTTATTGGACAAGCTTCTGTTGGTGAGAGACAAGATTTCGAGAGAAAGTTTACCCAGTGCTCTTCCTCAGCTTGTCTCTATCACCAAAAGAAGTTGGTCCAATACAAGATATTACCTCACCCACCTCATCTTTATGTAGACTGGTGGCTGGAACAGTCACTTAGACCCGAATTCAAGTCCCTGTTCTAATGATTATTTCTACAAAATTGAACAACTTTAGCAGGATAGACTGAGATATCTGCCCCAGCATATTCCAGAATCCAGTGATTTTCTGCAATGTGGTAGATCCAAGTTCAAATCCCTTCTTCACATCAGGCAGAAAGAGGGATTTGAGCCTGGGTGTCTCACATCTCAGGTAGTATTCTAACCACTGGGCTAAAGGTTGTGCCCAGTGGGTATGGAAAGAAGGGTATGGAAAGAAGGAGAGGAGAGAGATGGAGCGGGAGGTTCAGGGGACTAGACAAGCATTCAGGGAGTCTAGCTAGGGCTGTCATTAGTGCTGGGGAACCAAGGAGTGAAGCCAGCAAGTAAAAACTGTATCCCTAGCAGCTTGTGAGAACCTTTTGGCTTTTATGCTCCCCCACTCACTGCCATTATGTTTTAGGAATAAGGCACCTGGAGAAGATGTGAGGAGGAAGAGGCTGAAATCCAGAGTTGTCTAAAGGTGTATGGACATACTGCCTCTGCTGGTGGATTTGGCCTAGTCCCTCAGAGGGCAGCCCCAGTCTGATGAATCTTAGCTCATCCATGGGGGGAGGGTGCGGAGACAACAGAGGGGAGAGCGAGATAAAGAGTTGGCTAGAAGCCACTGGATTGGGGCTTGCACAGCAGATGGAGGTACCAGCACAGGCAATGAAGCTCTTATCCTTCAGCGTTCACTCTTTGTACTGCAAACTGGGGTTGTATCAGAAAGGCAGCATTGTATGACTTTGATGTAAATGAAAAAGCGATGATGAAATATACTAACAACTTTAATGATTAGCCTATATCTGAGATTTAAGTTAAGGGGAAGGTATAAACCACCCCCACCCAGCATGCCAGTTACACTGCTCAGGTTCTCAATGTGCAACTGTTTGTAATAATCAGATTATGACTAAAATGAATGATCATTAAATTTATACCTTTTCCAGCTGATATTTGGTTTATAGTAGTTTGAGTATAATTAGTTTGTGGACTAATCTTCCATAATGTGGTCTATTAATAAGTAGCAGTAAACCATCAATACTCCATTTATTAAATGGCACTTAATCTGGTATCAGTAATGCAGCTATGATATCTGTAGCGATGAAATACACCCTTGGGCAGAGGTACAGCATAGGGCCCTTTCAAATCCCACATCAGCCCTATTTTGAGGGCTTAAGTGCTGCATAGGCCTTGTATATTCTTCTGCAGTGAAAGTATTTCATCTTGTTGGCCCAATTATGAAAGGGGGCACTGCTGTTGGGTGCCAAGTGCCCTCAACTTTCATTGTAAATTTAGAGTGCTCAGCACTTTCAGGATTGGGTCATTACCTGACATTTCTCACTTTGATGATTCACTGTTGATGTTTCAAAGGAAAATTGAAATCAGACTATGTTAGTGTTAAGGTTTTATGCAGATTTATTTTTTATGATCTTATCAAGAGTATTGTGCATCTATATATATTCTGAATGCACCTCTATAGCTCTGTAGACTTAGGGTAATAAATCAAATATATCATAAAAAAGAATAATTGATCAAATCTAGATACTACTGCAGTTAAGAAGTAGTGCAGGTTTGTGTCATGGTTCTTCAGGGAAGAAAGCAGAATAGCAGAATTTTAAACAAGAAGCTATCTTCCACTTTAATCTCATCTTTATGTGACAGTTTTCTAACACACCCTTGAAATTGTTTTAAAGGACTTGTTATTTTGAAACTGTGCTTAAATTCCCTTTTATATGTAATGACCAGTAAAAACATATAACCTTGCCTGCCAATTATCTGTCTTTTTCCATAATGTCCTAGTTCCCTCATTATGAGGATTGCTTCATTTTTAATTGTAGCTTATTTTCCTGGCATTTCCGGAGGAAAAGCATTTTAGCAGTCATATTTTTTCATTCCTTTTACAGCTCCCTTCAATTTAACTGGAGTAATAAAACACCTGTTAGAAGCCCCATAATTATCAGTATTTGGCCTGATTACAGGTGGTTACCTTCAAATAGCACTGGCTTTTATTGTTTAACTCTTTTCTTTATGATTTAGAATGTCATGATAAAGATGAGTAGAGCACTTCTGCAAAGCCAATAGTGTTAAGATGTATCCCAAGACCATAGCAACTCAAATGATGTTCAGAAATATCTTAGTTACTGACTCCTTGCAAAAGACAATCTTATATGGGGGAAAACCCAATTAAATTTTCCAATTGATCCCTGTCTTTAAGTGTTTAAAACATACTGTTTTCCCATCAAAAAATAATATCATGCCCCATGACCGCTGTTGTTCAAGATATTTGTTTACACGTAAACAAGTACTGAAAATTACCTCTTTGGCTTGCTGATGCTATGCTCTGCAGCTAATGGCATGTTTCTTTTTCAGCTAATTTTCTGAGTTTGAGATAACTTTCTGTCACTTAAATGACCAGATGCCCATTCATTGCTATAAAGCTACACCATTTATACATGTAACTGCACAGTCAGAAATGCTGTATAACCTTTTTTCTTATTCTATGTTTAGAATAGAGATAAGACAGAGGATTGCCTCAGGTTGATCCCTTTGTGTAAGAGGGGAAGGAAAAAAAAGCCTGGTGCAAATGAAAATAACACTTATGGTTTTGAGATAAAGAAAATAGATAAAGCTATGGGCCAAGTCCTGACCAGTGACTTCAGATGAGAGATGGATGCATGTAACTAGAAAATAATTGGCTCCATATTCTTTACTTGACAAAGACGCTAATGAAAAATTACAAGATTTAATATTTTGAAAATTACTGTGTACCCACTGTTGTGCATGTTGTGCATGTTGTGAAAAGCATTATGGGCAGAGAAGTTATGCTAAAAGATTCATTGAGTCTAACTCACTCCACAGGTATTGTGCACTCATATACACATTATTCATTTCTCATATTAGTGTGTCTCTGTTTGGAGACCTTTCTTTGTGAAGTTGGATGTGTTAATTGTAACAATGGCAGCTATGGCCCTTTCTGGCTGCGTGTTTCTAAGCTTTAGCAAGCACTGTTTCTATGCCCTGATAAGAAATTCCACCATGTCATATGCTACCAATTTTTTGTTGTTGTTGCAGTTCATCTCACATTTAGGTGGGCATGCTTGTGGTATACAAGAAGAGTTGGGCAACATTTCTCAGGTGAATAGCTTGCCAGAAAATACAGTTATGTTCAACCCCAAACTAACTGTGAATTTGACATGAAATTGCCAAATAGTTTTGGCCCCATATTTTTTTTCCAGGGCTCAGATGCTGGGCAATGATGGAGGACACATCTTCCTTCTAATCATTGGGCTAAAAATTATAGCACTCAGCTGGGATGTGGTAGACTGAGTTTCATTTACCCTTTTTGCCTCATGTGGAAAAGGAATTTGAACTTGGGTCTCCCACATTGTAGTAGAATGCTCTAGCTACTCGACTATGGGCTATGGCATAGGTTTCTCTTAAGCTGTCCTGCTGAAGCTGTTCCACTAAATACAAAGTCACTAAAGCTGAAGGAATGGAACTGTGTAAGTGCCCTAACCACCAGGCCACAGAGTCACTCTTGCATTCTCTCCGACCCAATGACTATTCATTGTCATTATGAATTGCCACTTTGAATGATTAAAAGTTATAAGGGATGGCCAATATCACCATCCAGAAAAAGTCAGTTTGGGATCCATCTGAGCAACATGAAATGATGGTGTTTGTTTAATTTGCTGATTTTTTTAGTTTTTGGATTTGGTTTGGGTCAATGACTTCCAAAAATGTATTTTTTGGAACTTCCAGTGAACCAAAAAAAAATTGCCTAGTTCTAGGATACAGTACTACAATGAAGTTGCATTGTTCAGTCCACTGCTACAGCATACTAGTGCAGAGTAAAGACTTACCTTAACTATATGATAAAGGGAAATACAGATGACCATATTAATGTCCACTGACACTACAGTTGTCAAAAGTTTTCCAGATTGTCTAACATTAATTCAAGCTTAAAAAGGTCAGCTGCTTCTGCTGCAAAAACACTTTTTTGCTATGACAATGTTATGTAAGTATCAGAGGGGTAGCCGTGTTAGTCTGGTTCTGTAGAAGCAGCAAAGAATCCTGTGGCACCTTATAGACTAACAGATGTTTTGCAGCATGAGCTTTCGTGGGTGAATACCCACTTCTTCGGATGCAAGCAGCGGCAATTTCCACTGCTTGCATCCGAAGAAGTGGGTATTCATCCACGAAAGCTCATGCTGCAAAACGTCTGTTAGTCTATAAGGTGCCACAGGATTCTTTGCTGCTTCTAATGTTATGTAACTAAACAACAGCGCTGCTTGAGAGTACGAAGGCGTATATGCTTGTCCGATAACCTATGATTAAAAAGTGGTACTACTGAACATCAAAACTGGGCACTATGCTAGAGCTGATATTAAGTTCTGAAACTATGAAACTTTTAGTGTATAGAACTTCATCTGAAAATTGTTGTGATTTTATTTTGTGGAATGTGTGACGGGTTACCCCTGGCATGCCACTTGGAACTGGGGTACCACTGAGCCCTCATGACCCACCTTTATACTGGACTCCCTTTACACTGTACAGCTGTGACAGGCTCTCAAGCCCGCTCCAGCACACACAGCAGTAGGGACACACCCAGCTGCAGCTTCACACACATGCTGAGATCAGCTCTGCATGGGAAGGTCAGCTAAGGAACTGTCCAGTTACTCAAGAGCACCCCCCCTTTGAAGGGTAAACCCAAAATTATACCATCTTGCACTGCACAGGGAAATGTACAGCATAAGCTCATGAAATTCACCCCCTCCCTCAATGTGGAGGAAGATATGCAACAGCTTTCTGCCCCCAGTTAGGATTTGTTTAGACAAAACAAAAAATAAGTTTATTAACTACAAAAGATAGATTTTAAGGGATGATAAGGGATAGCAAACAGATCAAAGCAGATTACCTAGCAAATAAACAAAACCGCAACTGAGCATAACAGGTAGGATATGAATTAGCAAATTATCACCCCATGTCATAAAACAGGCTGGACGATTCTTAAGGTACAAACTGCCTTGGCTCTGCAGCTTGGGTTTCCCAGGTTTTCATACACAGGCTAGCAATCCCTTAGCCTGGGACCATCACTTCCCCACTGTTCAGTCTTTATTCCTCAGGTGTTTCCAGGTGTGGTATTGTAGGGAGAATGAGTTATTTCCCCCCTTTTATAGCATCTTCCCACTTGATGGAATGCTCTTTTGCTATGACCTGGGTCAAACAGTTCCCTTTGTGCAGTGCTATCTCTGAGAGGTTTCTGTTGTACACAGTTCCTAGGGTAATTCTTGTGCTTGTGTCCATTTCCTCAATAAGCCATTAACATTGTTTGGCCTTTTTACTGTTGTACCTGAAAGGCTGCTGCTTGTGGGTGTTTTCAACCTCATAACATGTTTCAGTAACACATACATAGCCAAACTTCATAACTTCACATCCAACGATAGCACATACATTCCAACGAGATATTAATGTCTAGCAGATCAAGACTTTTAGAATGACACTGCACAAGGCATACGTTGTACAAAACACATCCTAATTACATGACAGTGGTGAATATTGGGGTGCCACAGGGTCACGGAATGTTGTGATCCAGAAACTTCCATGGAAGGCAAAAAAAGATAAAAACCATAAATCAACCCAAAGGCTCTTGCTAACTATTGCCCTGCATCTAACCTTCCCTTCCAAGCAGAGAACAAATTTAAAAAACATTTGACTTGTGCCAGTAGCCTGTATCCACCCAATTAGACTTCAGATGAGGGTATGGAAGGTGATTGCTCTAGGTTTATTATTTATTTGCATTCAGAACATAAGAACATAACATAAGAATGGACATACTGGGTCAGATCAAAGGTACATCTAGCCCAATATCCTGTCTTCCAACAGTGGCCAATGCCAGGCACCCAGAGGGAATTAACAGAACGGGTAATCATCAAATGATCCATCCCCTGTTGCCCATTTCCAGCTTCTGGCAAACAGAGGCTAGGGACACCATCCCTGCCCCCCTGGCTAATAGCTATAGATGGACCTATCCTCCATGAACTTATCTAGTAGTTTTTAACCCTATTACAGTAGCATGCCAAGGCCTCCAGTCAGGATTGGGACCCCATTTTGCTTGATTCTGTGTGAACACGTTGGAAGATGGTTTCCCTGCAATAATCTAATTGAGAGATAACAGTTACTAGAAGACTATCTGCTAACAGCTCTTGACGGAGGACAAATGTCTAGCTTATATAATTAGATATACTGACAGCATTCAACTTTGTGATATGCTATGGGCTGCAATGCCTAGTATAAGCTGATTGACACCTTGCTGTTCATTTAATTTTCATCAAGCACAGACAGTTCCATTACACAGATGTCCCAGTGCTTGAGTGAGGCAAGTGTAGGGACTTCAAAGCATCTGGCTTACTATCAATCTAGAGAATGCTAGTAAGAACTGCTTCAAGGAACCAAAAGAATCTGTGATCCTGGGATTTCGCTGTCTGGAGAGTGTCTGCCCTTCTGTGCTCAAGATGATGGGTAAAATCTCCTTGTTAATCCTTAATAGGGCCCAGCTATTAAATGGGGCACTTCAATATCTTGCCTCATATCTTTATTATTTATTTGTATTGCAATAGTCCTAGGAACCCCAGTCATGGACCAGTGCTAGGAACTTAAAGAGGGCTGTGTCTAAGGTACAATAGAGACTACCTTTCTCTCTCTGAACTGCCATGATGTCTTTGATCAGTGGGGATGCTAACCATTGAAGGAACACAGGATGGAATTCTTGGAGCTAAAGGGTAATAAGAGGTGAACATCCAGCTTTGAAATCCCCTGGATAAGCCCCAAACTGAGCTACCTTCAGAAAGCTGTGTGAGATTCTACTTTCTGGGCAAGCTCTAACCTAAAAATTAGAGCTGCAGACTGAGCAGCAGATGTCCCGAGGACAAAGTGAGACCACCCTACTGAAGAAACAAATATTAATGGAAGGATGGCATCTAGGATCCTTTCTGATGAATTTGGTCCTTTTAATTTGTACGCATAATACATGAATACTACAGTTAAGAGAGAGTAAAAATGACTATGACTGATAGACAATGAGGAGAATGAGAGCAACGAGACACAATAGTGTGTCTTACTCCCAAAACTCTTGAATGTAATTTTTGGTTTATCAAAACTACAACAGTAGCCTCGAAAATGCTAGTGGCCTCTCAGTATGATGCTCTGCCTTTTTTGATCTTCTACTAGTTCCATATGGTAATTTTTCTCTAGCTACCATCTATGTGCAATTAAAGACTTCAGGGCGGTAGAGATGCTGAGAGTTAGATATAAACAAATACTTGCAATAGCTTCCTGTTCCCCTTTGAAAAATTGTATATAATAATTAATGTCCTAAACTAATTGCCCAATATTAGATATACCTGAACTTTGACCAGGTCAATCTTAAATTTAAATCTAATTGAGAATTTAGTGGCTTGATTACAGGTATAATAACAGATTTAGAGCTCTAAGTAAAGGGAGTTAAGGGAAGTCTAAGGTGACTGAGCCTGGTAAATGAGTATAGAAGTCTGTGAGTACTTGTACGCTGCTGTGAGATACTATAAGGAAATAGATTTGATCTAGTGTGATGTTCAATTTTTACCTTCATGCTTGTTTTCTAAGCTGCTCTTCAACCCATCTCCTGACCCATATTTATACCAGACTTAAATAATTTAGTCATATAGTTTCTTTTTAAGTGGAAAATAAAATAAAAACATGTTTTATTAATCAGAATCAATATCTGTTTAACAGCTCAATTTTGGTATGAACACAATATCTATTAAAATCCAGGAGAGTTTGCCTACATAAACTCTGAGTTGCTGTTTTGTGTTTGTATTTCATTACATGCAGTGTTGTAGTTGTGTTGGTCCCAGTATATTAGAGAGACTGGGTGGGTGAGGCAGTATCTTTTATTGGACCAACTTCTGTTGGTGAGAGAGAGACAAACTTTCAAGTTCTTCAGGTCTGGCAAATGTACTCAGTGTCTCAGCTAAATACAAGTTGAAACAGATGGTTAAGCATAAATAATTAACACACATTTCAAGGGACCGTTCAAAGTGAACAGGCCCCTTACCACCCCTCCAATGATGGGGGGGAAAAGAGGTGTGTGAAAGGCAGCTGGCCAGAGGAGTGGTTGTAATAAACTATAAAACCAGTGTTTCTGGTCAGTCCATGATTTTTTTGTGTGTCTAGCAAAATTTTTAATTTAAGCTCCCAGTTTCATCTTTTGAATGTGTTGCGCAGGTTTCCTTTGGGAACGAGGACTGATAGGTCAGATATAGAGTGATAGCTTTGTGAAAAGTGTTCATATGTGGGTGATATGGCGTTGTTGTCTTTTATCATTTTCCTGCATGAGTTCATCTGAGACCGTAGTGGTTGTCTGCTTTCACCCACACAGTTGTTATTGGGGCATATAGTACACTGGATGAGATACACCACATGTTGTGATAGGGATGTGTAGGACCCATGGATTTTGAAAAGTGTGTTAGTGGGGATGTTGATCATTGTAGCAGTGGAACTATGTCTGCCATGACACTCTGAGTACATTTCCCAGATTTGAAGAAGAGCTCTGTGTAAGCTTGTCTTGATGTTGGTCCAATAAAGGATACTACCTCACGTACCTTGTTTTGTTTTGTATTTTACAGGCGAATCTCATCTTACGCTGGGGTTATGTTCCGCTGTCAGCGCGTAAAGAGAAAATCACATATAGTCAAAAATCGTCCGCACTACAGGTACAGTATTTAAATTGTTATTTTTCTCTTTTTTTAATTTTGTTTTTGCCAACCGCGCAAAGCTGAATTCGCGCATGTTAAATGCACGTAAGATGAGACTCGCCTGTATTGTAATTGTCATACTAGAAAAATTCTTCAGAAATATTATTCTACAGCCTTATGGAACTGTGTGCACAAGCATAATATTTGGGCTAAAGAACTCGGTGGGGGGCCTTGCTAGCTACATCACACATATATAGCCTAGAGACAACAGTTAATTACATGTCTCTCATAGAAATCACCAGTCTTCCAATCTGACGTCATCATCTCTACCCTGTCCAAAGTGAATGAGAACCATCCAGAAACTAAGAGCTGTTCCTGAGAAATCTTAAAAAAGGCCACAGTAAAGTTATATCACTGCCAGAGAAACAGCAACAATTTCCAGGATGCTCAAGTCTCCAAGGCTGGGATTTATTGAGTTAGTGAATGTTATCTAGAGAGTAAGTTTAGTAAGAGAATAGTGATCATTCACACACAAACTGCTTTGTACTATGTTTAACCTTGATGAGTAATTGTTTTTTCTTTTGTGTGTGTGTGTGTGTGTG
Source organism: Mauremys mutica (assembly GCF_020497125.1). Taxonomy (NCBI): domain Eukaryota; kingdom Metazoa; phylum Chordata; order Testudines; family Geoemydidae; genus Mauremys; species Mauremys mutica. The sequence goes on along the minus strand of NC_059079.1, from coordinate 47,709,266 downwards.
TGTGTGGGCAATAGATGATATATTCACCTTCATCCACTGCAGTCTTATTGCCAGTTTTATAAAAATCCCCAGCCTTTTAAAAATGATGATAAGCAACAGTGATGCAGGTATAAGCCAGGGACTGAGTAATGGTGAGTGGTGCCTATTCCAAACTGATAGTAATCAAATATAAATGCTTTGAGAATTTTGGACAACAAGATGAATACTCAGCACACTTTCATGTTGAAAAGAGCAAATGAGCATTGTCTATACAAGGTGTGCATGTGTGAGAGAGAGACTCCATTGTGGGGAGGGAGGAGTAATTCTTTCCGAACAGGATATTTTAGTGTGTGCTGCATGTATATTTTGTATGTGAATTGCATATGTGAAATTTATATACTCTGTATATCATCAAAAAATAAGATTTACTAACAGGCATACTGGTCACACAGATTTTTTTTTTTTATAAACCTGTCTGCATATTCCCTTTTCTGGGAGGGAGAATACAAATAGACTTTGAAAGCAAAGGTGACACTGCTGTGCTAATGCTAGTAGAGGATTTAGCACTTAAGCTGTTGACAGAATCCAGAAGCAGCAAAATATCTGAAAGAGAATAACGTGCACTGGCAATGTTGATTGAGCCATGTTGCACAGGGAGAACTGGAACTTTGTTTTTCCTCTATTCAGAAATTGTAGCCCCACAAAAATAGTGCAGCCATTGCCTTTTCCCATCATTAGATCCTGCTCCTGCCCATGAGCTAGTCAGTTTACTTCCAGGGAAAAGAAGGGGCTGAATTCTGCCCTATTTGCACCTGTGTATCCCAATTGACTTCAGAAGTGTTATGTAGGTGTTAGTATGGATAATTTTAAAACTTCAGCCTGTCCCTTCCTTCCCCCCACCTCCCAAAAAAATCAAACTGGAAGATTTGTTGAAACAAACCTTTTTTACAAACAGTTTAATTTTCAACAAATTGATATTTTATGATTAAAAAAAGTTTTCAAACATCTCTCATTTATAATACCACTTTGTGGCAACAGTGGTCACCATTCAAAAGTCAGCATTTGCCCACTATATCTGCTTTTGTGAGCTCTTCTGAAATGATAGGTGGGCTGGCTCTAATACAACTGACTATTTTATGATTTAGTCATTCCTCATTCAGTGTTTATCCAGAAGTCATTGTTAGAAAGTGAGATCCCCAGGCTGTAGAATGTTTTGTGAAAGAACATACATACCAAGCAAATAGCCATGCCTATCTGTGAAACCATTTTTTATCATCTTTTTTATTTGTCAGAATCCTTGTGTAAGGTGAGAGGGGCACTTTTTAAAAAAAGTGAATGTGGGCTAGAGGTTACTGCATGGAACTGAGAGTAGGCATTTCTGGGTTTTCTTCTAAGGTCTCCGTTAACTTGCTGTGTGACCTTGGACAGTCATTAGTGTCTAAATTTTTAAGAACATTCACAACATATAGGTGCCTCTAATTTTGGGTGCCAGACTTGACACACTTGGGGCCTGATTCTTTTTTTGAGAGAGAGAGAGATGAGCCAACCCCAGTTGGCTTGAATTAAAAATGTAGGTGCTGATCACCTCTCAGAATCAGGATCTATAGTTATTGAGTGGGACAACCAAAATGGAGACATCCCAAGTTAGTGGATGCTTGCAAAAATTTGGCCTTGATCTGTTTGTGCCTCAGTTACCTCATCTGTAAAGTGACTAAAGCAATACTTCTTTTCCTCAGAGGAAAGCTGCTACACTTAATTATTATGTGTAAGTGGTTTGAGATCCTCTGCTGAAGGGTGCTATATAATGATAATGTAAAGTAGAATGTCATTAATTTACCCTGACCGATTCATTGCAAATCTCTGAATTTTGTAAAATAGTACAGGACATCACAAGTGAGTAAGGAGCTGTCATAGGTCTCACCCCCACTTGGAACTGTTGGGTTCCAATGTGGGGACCTGACTTGGTTTCCCTCTAAACTAAAATCCTAGTTTAGATCTAGTAAGCTGCCACCACTCAATCAGATATGTGGATTGAGACACAGTCCTTCCCCAAAATCCTAGGGGATTCCAAGAGCCCCAAATAAATGGAGTTCTTACACCCAGGAGAAATAAACCATTCCCCCTGCTTCCTCCCCCCTCCCTTTTCCTAGGAGAGATACCGGGATCTAACTACAGAGGGATACCTCCCCCTTCTCTTTCCCTGAGAATCCACCCAAGGAAAGACCAAACAAGTCCTTAATAGAAAAGAAAAGAATTTATTAAAGAATAAAAAGAAAGTAACTTGTCTCTGTAATCCAAGATAGAACCATATAGGGTCTAAATTTATCAATCTCTGGAGAGAATTCCCCCTCCCCCCTTTCTCAGTAAAAGCAATATCAGCAAACAGGAATAAAGAATTTCCTTTAGCAAAACACACAATTGCAAATGTAGAAATCAAATTATAAGCCTAATTCGTCTTTCTAATTAATACTCACTATTGAATAGTAGAAACTACTCCAGGAGAACTTGGAGACATGACTGTCCTCTCTTAGATCCAAAGAGAGCTCTCTGAGCAAAACAGGGAACACAGACAAAGGCTTCCCTCCACAGAGATTTGAAAATAATCTGTTCCTTGATTGGTCCTCTGGTCAGGTGGTCACCAGGTACTGCATGTTAACCCTTTACAGGTAAAACAGACCTTAACCCTTAACTATCTGTTTATGACAGGAGCAAATTGTGCTCGTACCTTTTAAGATTTCTGAGGGCTCCTGAGTAGCAGGACTGACCCAGCTCTACTGCAGAAAAGGGGTGGGGGGAGGCAGAATATTTGTGTATTTGAGGGGTAAGGGCAGGATCAGTTGGATAGGGAAAGATTGGGCTAGGATAGAGTATCTGCCGTTACACAGACTTATTGGTTCTTTACCATTGAAACTACTTTAACTCTTGGGCTTCGATAGCCTACATGGAGCCTCTCTTCAGTTGCTCCATAGTTTGTGGAGTGGGGGATCCCTCCACTTGTTTTGTCTGTTTCTGCCCAAGAACTGTTTTTGTTTTTTCTCCAAGAATGAATAAACCACAGTAAAACACCATGGATAATATATGCCAAATTGCTCTTTGATGATTTACTTTGATTGTTATAGTTCAATATTAATTGATATCTCAAATGTCCTAGAAAATGTTCCACAGTATGTATTGTAAAAATAATGAAGCTTTAATATTGCAGGTCACTATAGTTTTGCTATTAAATCTTTTCTGGGAGGTGAAAAGAGACAGCTACCAGCTGGCTGTCTCATTTATTTCTGAAAGTATTATGTTGAACATTAGTGCAGTGCAAAAGATTAGTGGGTCTGTCTGTTTGCCTATCTGTTGTTCAGCCATAGATCTTGCCCCTCTCATCTTACACAAGGATTCTGACAAGTATAAAAATGTGGGGAAGGGAAGACTGTTTCACAGATAGGCATGGCTATTTGCTTGCTATGTATGTCCTTATGCATACTGAGATACTCAGTGGTGTATGAATAGAGTCCCTTCCGCCCCACACACCCTCTTTAGTTGGTAGACAGTGTAAAGGTAGCCAGAGTATCTGAAGGAATGAGCCAAGACCACAATGTTTAAAAATCCAACAAATGCTAATGAAGCCAGATACCTCACACAGCAGCACCTGTCTCTTCTAGAACTGGGAATGGGCGGCCCCACCCTCCAAATGAACACTCTTATACTTTCTGTTCGCCCCACCTCTCTCTCAAACCCCACCCATCAGCAACAGAGCTACCGGGGGAGGGGACGTCCCTTGCACTATTATATTAACCAAGCTTTTCATGAATATGGAACAGATCTTGCCAACACTTTGGCACAATTTTAAGCTTGTGCTTGTGAGCTGTCCTGTTGTAGTCAATGAGAATACTCATGCATAATATTAAATGTGAATAAATGTTTTGTGGGCTTAGGGTATAAGTATTTGGTGGTACAAAGATTTACAAATCCTATCTGGGAAAGCTGGTTCAATCTCTGCAGTTCTATTTGGAAGTTCTCCCTATTATAGGGAGAATAACCTGAACCAATGATCATAATGAGGCAGACACATAAGCATGTTGTTAGATTTCATAATGAAAAACATCATGGCAATACAGGAAAAAAAGTAGAATACTTTGTGTAGCTAAATTACAGTACACTGTTTACAGGAGCTGATTGGTATCATAGACTTGAATTAATTCGTTACCTAAGGTTCTTAGCAGAGCATACACATAATGACATTTCTAATATGGTTTGTTAAAAAAACAACAACAACAAAAGCCCAAATGTTAGTTTACTAAATTTGTTGTTGTTCAACAGTATATCACCATTAAGGTTCATAATGGGTTTCATTAACTCAATAGTTTCTCCTCTAGATTAGATTTTATTGAGTTTAGATGTCTTTCATACTAACCCTTAAAGATTTGTAAACACTGAAATCAAATTTAAGTGTCAGGCTAAAATGTGCTCAAAGTGTTACAACACTATTATTAGCTTCTTGCAAACATCTCAAATCAGATACTCAGGACAATACATTTCTCATGTTTCATTACATATAGAATAGCTGGAAAGTAACGAAAGACCTTCTTTTCTGCCGTTGTACTTTTCTCTTCCCCTAGTACATGTAACAGACCAATTTTTAATAATTAAGGGTAACCTGAGAAAAACAGAAATAAAATCATTAATCACCATATATAAAATGAGCAGGAAAATGCACTTTAAACAGGAATTATTTAATATATTTGTCACTCATCTATATGTGTGTGTGTATATAGATAGATAGATAGGAATTAACTACTATCTATCTATCTTAAATAATGCTTAAGTATATGTGTTTAATTAAATGAAGATGTAATTATATCTGAATAATTTAAAAACATTTATCAAAATGTTTATTTTCTGAACTGATTTTTAGGGGTTGATTCTCATTTGCACTAATTCTACCAGAGCTCTGTAAAGGAGCCTTTACATAACTGAAAATTCAGTCCTCCAACTCCATTGGCTGAGATCCTCTGCTTAGGGAGAGCACAGCACAGTCTAGAGAGGAGGAAGCAAATGTGGCCCTTTGTCTTCTCTGAATCTGAGAGTTGCATGTGTGCTGGGTTGGTTACTATGTGAGGCTGCTCTAAGGGTATGTCTACAGTGCAATTAAAAACCCACAGCTGGCCCCTGCCAGCTGACTCGGGCTCAGGGTAAGGGGCTGTTTAGCTGTAGTGTAGATGTTCAGGCTTGAGCTGCAGCCTGAATTCTGGGAACCTCACACTGTCCAAAATCTTGGGTTCCAGCCCAAACCCAAACATCTACACTGCAACTGAACAGTCCCTTAGCCAGAGTGCCACAAGCCTGCGTCAGCTGGCATGAGCGTAGATATACCTGATTGCAGTGTAGGTATACCTGAAGTTACACCAGTTGCCTATGGCCCAAGAGGCTGATGTGGCAGCCTGAAATCAGTCATTATGTAGGCAAGCTCTAGCCATACTTCTTTCCTTTGGCAATATCTTCAGAGGGTGATGGTGGCATTGGAGGTGCTATGCTGGATCTGACACCAGGTAATCTGCCAACATGTGTGATCTTCCATAGTTGGCTACAGTGGCTTTAGGGCTAGCATAGATGACGTGAGCCTGGTGTGTGTTAAAGTGTTGTGCTATAACCACAATTGAAATGCATTTGATGAAACATTAATTCAGCAAATACTGTTGTTTAAAAATACAGATTATGCTTCTCTTTGTTCAAAATGTGACATTATTGTGCTCTAATATAACTGCCATGAGCTGCAGAAAACTTTCCTAATGTATTAGTGTGGGGGAGGTGGGCGGGAGAGGGGCTGGTGATCAATATGCAGTGCTTAAGAGACAATGTGATCCTGGGTAGCATAAACAGGGGAATCCTAAATATGAATAGTGAGATTACTTTGCATCTGTCCTTCGCACAAGTGTGACCGCTGTTTTAGTTCCCAAAATTCAAAAAGGATGTTGATAAATTGGAGAGGGTTCAGAGAATAGCCACGAAAATGATTAAAGCATTAGAAAACATACCTTATAGATCAAAGAACTCAGTTTATTTACCTTATCAAAGAGAAGGTTAAGGGATGGCTTGATTACAGTCTATAAGTTTCTACATGAGGAACAAATATTTAATAATGAGCTCTTCAGTCTAGCAGAGAAAAGTATAACACAATCCAATGGAAAGAAATTACTAATTCAGACTAACAATGCTTTCCTGAATAGGAGTACTGTGACTTCAGACAATAAGAGGGCTAACATAGTATATCCCTAGAAGGAAGTATAGTTTATTATGAGAACATTGACTTTTGGATTTCCTGATTTTCAAACTTTTAAAATGTAACCATAACATTACAATAATGAGTTCCCATAATATTTTATAAGTTGCAAAATACTATTATAGAAAAAAATACTTATCTCAACTGCTGAAGAGCAATAGTTTCTTCTATTCATACATGAGTAAACAGAAAAGGGTTTTCCCAAAAAAGCATCATTTTTACATTAATTTAAATGACAGATAAGGAAGCCATGCATCGCAGTGAGAAAAGACAAGAAGTTCTCTTTTTGTTGCACCAGATTTGCCAACTTTATCCACAGTCCCTTCTAATTTTCCCTCAGTCTCACAGAACATGATTTTTTTACTTAGTTATAAAAAAGAAAACGCACCACAATAGCAATTGACACTACATGAGAGCTCTACCATCCAACACGCATGATTTCACATCACATTATTGTATTTTCAATAATCAGTTAGCCCCTAGTTTTCTAATATTATTAGACTTAGTTGAAAATACCAATTTTTTTTCCACAGGAAATTTTTTTAAAAATGTGTTTTTGTAATTCCACATGAAGATTTTTCTTTCTTTTTTCAAAATGACCAGCCTCCCAAAAGTATTCAGTTTAAAAATGTTTATTTCTAGTTTTTCATTGGAAGTTTACTAATTTGTTTGTTAAAAACATGTTTTGACAACCCCTCTAAATATTGTGTTGAATGAGAATTCAAAGACGCTCTACAGTTCTTTATCACTTATGCCGTTCCTTGCACTGTAATTGATTGTGGGGGTATGATTAGGATAACACTGCATTGTTATTTCTCAACAAACACAGAGCATGTGAATCCCTGTCCTCTAATTGAGTGACAGCCATTATTAGCCAGAGTGAAGAAATTTGCATTCTCATTAATATACAAAATTTGTATACTCTAATTTGCTACTGTAATCTCTTTGCTCTGATTGGCTCATCTAGTCAATTTTCAAGATGTGTCCAGCAACAAAGACATTTTGTCTCAGCTTCTCACTCCTTGTTAGCTCAGAAATAAACTCCAAGGTCAGGCCTAGGATACAATAATTACCTCATTAAGAGGAAACCACCTTCAAGTTATCATTTTAATTATATTAACAAGAGCAAAAGATATGACCCACAGCAGTGCAAAGCTCTAGTTAGCATCTCTGAGCTATCTAATATCCACCAGGGCTTCCAAACTCTCCATTCATTTTCATGGGAAATTTTGCACAGAACTTCACCATTTAACTCTCATTGAAGTCAATGAGGAGTTGTGAGGTTACAGCATACAATTATCTGAAAGTTCCTAACATTTAACAAAGCAGCCTTTACTATTTTACAGCTGGATTCCTTTTTCAGCATAGATCATCAACATCACTAGCATATAATGAATCCTTATCATCCTCTCTATATTCTGAACTCTAGTAACAAGACTTCTTTTTTTTTGTGTGGCCTGATTCTAACTCCATTAGTCAATCTCAAAATGTTGACTTCAATGGGGAGGATTATTTCCTTGATGAATAGTCACCACACAGGCTTAGATTTTCCCAATATGATGATTAATTCCAATTTAAAAGCAGCACTGCTTACCACTGCTCAGACAAATATATTTATTTTAAATCTCTTTCATAGATTCCAAAGCAAGGAGGGACCATTGTGATCACCTAGCCTTACCTCCTGCATATAACACAGGACATAGAACGTTCCCAAAATAATTCCTAGAGGAGAGCTTTTAGAAATATATCCAATTTTGATTTTAAAATTGTCATTGATTGAGAATCCACCACAACCCTTGGCAAAATTTGTTCCACTGGTTAATTACCCATATGCTTGTCCTAGCCACTGGGCTAAAGGTTAGGAGCATGGAAGCTACCACTATGTCCTTTTTCTACTCTCTCCCACCCTCTAGCCCTTCATAAGTGGCTTTAATAATTACTGATGGCAGCAAAAGGAATTCAGAGACTTACCAGCCATGTGGATTTCTTTGGTTGGTTTTGTTTTTCAAGTTCTTTGCAAATGTTCTCTTTTTAAATCTGGCTTTGTTTTGTCCCTCACCCCCCTTATTTGGAGACAATGCAGAAGTGGAGGTGTCACAACCCAATGGCCCCCTCTCTCGGGGGTCCCTTGGGGAGGCAGACCAGCATTGTATGTTGCTAACACTGTTGCAGGCATTGCAAGGTATTTCAGGAAGGGTTAAAGGTGTGAGTGTGGAGTGAAAGTTTCCTTTGCAGGTTGGAAGAGGCCAAAGAGGGTGGGAGAGAGAAGGGGATGGGTTAACTCGACGCTCCAACTAGGTCCGAAAATAAGAGTCTGACTTCAGCCCAAGGCCATTGCACACAACTGACTCTCGGCTACCTGCCAAGAAAGACGGGAGCCTAGATTCCAACCCTGATCAGCCGTGAGAAAGGAAAACTAAGCTAAGCAGGACTGTAGAGGCTGCGCAAACTAGTGAGACAGTGAAGGTTAGCGAGGGGGAAAACAAAGTCTCGTGTCCCTGAAGCTGGTGTGTTTTGGGAAAGCTGAGGAAGCCGCAGAAAGATGGTTTGGACTGGGACAAAGAGCATGGGGGACAGAGGTCCCTGAACGAAATGCCCTCAAAAGAACCCAGGACTTAAAAACCCTTCTGAGAGCTGAGTCAAGTTGGAGATCAACAACAGACCCTCGTCCACCCTACCCCCTTCTCTTCTTATATTACACCCAGGCTTGGCCAGCCTTGGGTTGTGCATGTGTGAGTATGAAAGTGGGTTAGTGCAGGGGTACTAATGCTTTCTTCATTCCTTTGAGTGACGTGGGGAGCCCCCGCGCTCACCACTGTTATTTTATTAATAAAGCTTTAAAACTTAGACACTTGGTGTGCTCCTTCATCCCCTCCCCTAACGATCCTGCAGCCTCAGCCTGATCACCTGACGCCTCAGGCAGATCGCTAACAGAAATCTGTCTCAGAGATGTCAATTGTAATTACTTATGATGTTTGGAAATGTGCAGCATGGATACAATCATGTCAAACCTCTCTCTCTGGAATATTTAATCTTTTTCTTCATCTTTTGTTTGTAGTCCTCAGCTAGGTGAAAGGTTAAAACAACAGTACTAACCAATCCATGTACATGAGCAACATCACTGATTAGCTATAAAAGGCACATTTTGAATAAGGGTGTAACAGTACTTTCTATATATAAAGAGGAAATGAATCCCTTTATTTATCCATTAATAGACTTTGTAAGATTAATTTAGTCACCTTTTAATATTGGCTACCAGTCTCATTGTCATTCATTTATATACCATTAAACAGTGGCACAACCTCACATTGTAGGTCAAGATGAGTGATCAGATTTCCTGGCTCCTGTTGAAAAGAGTGCCATAGTAGATAAGACCATGATTTCCTGTTGCTTTCATTGGTAACTAGGGACCAGAGTAAGGTGGAGAATGGGATAGTGAAGCTTCCACTCTTCTGTTAACAATGGCAAGAGTTCACCCCCTCAGTAATACCAAGCTTGTACACGTTCAGAACTTCTACAGGATCCACAAGTGCATGGAAGGGAGAAGGAGATGCTGCTATCTTGTACCTCTCCAGTGGAAAAGAGATTTTGCTACAGTCTTCCCCCACCTCTAGTTAGAAGGCAGGTGATACAGAATGACTCTGTGAGCACTCTCGCCTCTTCTGACTTTCCATGGTAGTGCATATAGATGGGGGGGGTATCTGAAACTAAAAGGAATCTTCCTCCACAAAAGCTGCACTAGTGAATGTGTGCATGCACACACACAGTTTTGCTTGGATGGCTATTGATTTCCTTGAGAACACAGACTCCTTTCAGATACACTTATTCCCTCATCCTCTTTCTCTTCTCTTCCCGTCTCTGTCTCTCTCAAGATGATTCAATGTCAATTCACCACATGATGGCAATCGCAACTGCTAGAACTGGTTAGCTCCCCTCCTCTTCTAATCTACAGGCAAGTCTCATCTTACGCTGGGGTTATGTTCCGCTGTCAGCACGTAAAGCAAAAATCGCGTATAGTCAAAATTACATTGAGTTCAATGGCAGGTGGAATCGCCCGCACTACAGGTACAGTATTTAAATTGTTATTTTTCTCTTTTTTTTGTTTTGTTTTTTGTTTTTGCCGACAGCGCAAAGCTGAATTCGCGCATGTTAAATGCGCTAAGATGAGACTCGCCTGTACGCTGACCATTGCTGTGGGGGTAGGGGAGACAGTTCAGGTGTAGCCCCACCCTGGGCCATGATCATTCTGATCTCTCGCAGCTGTCGTCATCCTTCCTGTCATACACATTGTGATCCAAAACTACTTATATGGCAATAACTGCTTATGTAGACTGTGTGAACTCTGTATTTGAGAGATAGCAAGAGTCTTCATATGGCATGCAAACACAAAGGGCAGAGAAGTTTAGGGTAGTCCAAGGTGGTAGAACTATAGGAATCTCTCTGAGGTGTCTGCTCCTGGAGCTGCCATAGGGGGATGGGAGTGTTCCACAGATTGCAGGGGCTTTATGCAAAAGCTAACACAGCTTAGTCTTATGTAAATTTCCCACAGGGATTGGAATGGAGTCATGATGGGGCATGCCCTCTGTGACTCATCTCCTCTCCATGTGCAATGACCTGGAGAACCCAGCACAAGTCTGGGGAAAGAAGAAATTGGCACCATGAAGGAATCTGACTCCTTTCTGTTTGGAAAGGGGGAAAGGCACATGCAAGACAAGGCCCCTTCATACTCAGAACTTCCATTACTATCTCTGCTCTACAGGTTGAAAGTGCTGAGTTCTATTCTTGATGAAGCATGAGGTAGAATAGAAAGTAGAGCACCCCCACCACACACACACACCTTCCTTAGTTCTCCAGTGCTAACAGCAGCAAAAGCTTGTCTTATTTAACTAAAATGAGCAGATATAATTCAGAAGGCAGGTAAGTGGGTGGTCATGTGAGGGAAAAAATAAGATATTTATATTATCACTTTTCTTTAACGCTGTCCTTTTAAAGCATATTTAGTGTCTTGTGTTCTGTAGCTCACACAGTGTTGAGGAGTAATAACAATACAAGAAGACTAATATTTTTAAATGTGATCTCTAATTTTGGGTGACTCAATTATTGAGTATCCAAATGTAGAGACTTAAGGTCTGATTTCCAGAGGTGCGGAGAACTGCAGCTCCCAGTGAAGTCCAGAGAGCAGACTCTGTTCAACATTTTCAAAAATGAGAGACAAAAGTTAGTCACCTAAATCTATATTTAGATATCCTAAAGAAGTGGTCTGATTTCCTGAGGTGCTGACCACCAACAATGCCTTTAACTTCTAGGGAAGCTGAAGGTGCACAGTCTCTGAAAATCAGGCCACTTATTTATGCCTTTAAGGATATTTAAATGTTTTGACTGAGGTTCAAAACTTCAGACACCCATGTATGAAACCAAAAACCAGGGCACGTAAATTAGAGGCCACTTTCAAAAATCTGTCTTTATCTGTCCGCAATCAGAAATAATTTACAGAGCTCACTAAATAACCAATCTTCAGAACTCCATATGTCAATATGTTTTGTGAGATTCAGTCTCCCTTTTAAAAATACAATAAACAATGTCTAGGTATGGTATGCTTCCAATATTATACTACACTAATATATTTACTCCAAATCACACATCACTTGTAAAAGGAAAAAAAATAATCTCTGATCAAATTTTTAATACTTGGAATAATTCAACAAAATGGAACACATGTTTAGGTGTTCGTGTACAGAAAAAGTTACCTTGTCTTTATCAAGGGGTCAGCACATAAGAAATTTTCTGTGACTGAATACACGCAATAATCTTCTGATCGTATATTGCCAGCCTTTCCCCAGGAATCCTCACAACTTTTCAGAATGATGCTTCCATCCATGTTTTATCCAATATTTTATCTAATTCAGGCTAGACAGTTTTACTGGGTCATACGGCAGAGGATGGAGTGTGCTAGTTCATACAATGCATATGAACAAACAACCTCTGTTCCTCTTCTTGACAGCATCTCCAAAGCCTAGAATAAATTTCTTGGATCATTGTCCTGCTGTGTGGTGAATCATGGATCAATCACTCAGGTGGAAGTGAATGTCTCAATCTGGAGAATGCTGTGATAATCCTCTTTGTGCTTAATACCTGTGATTTTTGTGAGGAAATACTAACTTGGCTGTCACTAAAACATCCCAAACCCATGATGTTATTCCTCCTAAGCTTGACTGTCTGACTGTTTCTCATCTCAGAGTTTACCCTTGAGACTCAATATTCTTCTGACTCCAGATGTCTGAACATTTTTCTCTTCAGTAAAAATAAAGCTTTCTTATCACATTGAAGTTCAAATCTGCTGTGCAAAACCAGAATAAATGGGGTTCACGTGGGGGGAGACTAAAGTAGGAATTGGGGAGGTAAAATTCTCCACAGAATATTTGGAGAGGGGGTTCCTGGATAGTAATGTAGCACATAGACCTGTCATGTGGCCTCATACCCTTGCAGGACTTAATAGGCAGTAGATTCTCTCAGTTCTTGGGTGTAATTCTGATGCTCCCCTGGCCTGTCCACTGCCCCACCCTTTTGTGATCCCACAGACAGAACCTCTGTAGAGCTTGTCACTGCAGGGTCCATTACTGCCAAGTCAACTTGTGTGACCTTTGCACTTATCACTCTTCCTTTAGTGAAGCAGAAAAACACAAATCCCTTTATTTTGGCCTATGTACAATTGTAAAGGAGGCTAGATTTTTTTGCCCCGTGCAAACTTGAGCTCAGTCATGCTGCTTTATATCTTGGAATCTCAAGATTGCTTAAGAACGACAAATATACATGGACAATCTATAGAAGAAATTATTTTTCATGTTACTAAAATATAAAAAATGCCATAGATTTTATATTTAAAGCCAAATTAATGCATGTAGCTGAAGCTGATGGAAACTATGTATGCTCATCAGAAGACAGAATTTAGTCTATATAAGTGTCTTATTATTTCCCCTATTTTCCAGATGTCCAGTACTTACCAAAAATTATATTAATGAAAGACTGGCTGTATCTCTGAAAGTTAAATTAGATAAAGTAAGATCCCTGTATTTTTATATATATTCAGCTCCACAGAAACCATAGTAGTGTATATTCATATAGGACAAAGATCAAAATTCATCCATGAATATTTGAACTCTTTCTTCCTGTTATAAAACTGAAAACCTGCTACAAATATTCCATAGGAAAAAATAACATTGGCATAAAGCTTCTCTGTGGGATTGGTAGAATAAATGCTTTAAACTATGAGACCTGCTATTTGGCTTGAAGTAGTACAAATTATACAAATCCCTACACATTCTAGAGTTTATACAAGGATTTCTACAAACTCCTTCCAATAAAACTGATGGATTCTGTACAACTAAATGGTGTTCAGCACTTCACCTCCTTGTCTCTAAGTAATTGAATAGTAAAATATGTAGAACAAGTTATTTTTGTTATGCTTTTATTAGGAATAGATAAAGTGCGTTTCTCAAAGCTCACATGGAGTTTCTAATTAAAAGAAAGCCCTGTGGTGCTAGCCTATAGTACATAAACTTTTTTGTAATCTACACATTTGAGATAAAAAATATGATGCAGACATTTTGATAAACTTCTTATCTTAAACATGATTTTAAGTCAGTGGACCACCTTGTAGGCATCTCTTATGTTACATACCAATAATTCCAAAAATCTTAACCCCTCCCCCCCAAAAGAAATTCCTCTGATTGTGCTTTAATTTGTGAATTTTATTAAGCTGTCAAAATTAGGTCCTTATGTCCCCTTTAAGAGTGTCTTTTTAAATATATTGTAAAGATAAATTTCTTTTATAAGAAAGGCTACCACCAAAAATTAAAGGACAACGAAAAATAACATTTTAAAGTTATCCGTGTCCGAAACCGATTGCGGTTCGATAAGATTTGTATTGGGAGAGGAAAAACCAGGCTGGACCAGAATCAAGTTTAAAGCCAAGTGGCTGCGTTTATTGGGGGGATAGTTACAACGTTGGCCGAGGAGGGGGGCAATTCTTAGCTGGGATGTTATTAAACAATACAAACACACCCAAAAATCATTAACAATACAAATCTATACTGCTCACTGCTTCACACTGAGTAGGCAGACACACCAATTACACAAGATGGAAATTGGGTTCGTCAGAGCGGTGCCCGGTGCAACACAGAAAAAAGACCCACAGGCCACTGCCTCAACCGCCCTTGCTTTCACACTAAGGGATTTACCCAGAGTGTGGTGCGGCTGCGATTGTGCAGGTTCCACTCACACAGACCGCGGGGACAGAAACCCCTTGGTCAGCTAATCCTCAGGTGGAGACAGCACCTAGCACCAAGCACTCCAGACAAAGACAGAGCAGTAACTCACACGACTTAAAACAGTCTACAATTAACTATCTACTAAAACCCAGAACAACTATACAAACTAGACAGCTGTGCAATTATGAGCTCAATAATTCAACTCTCATATACTGTATACACACTTGGTACCGAGTTGAAGGGTGGGGGGGGGAAAGAGGGGAAGCTAGGTAAGCAAACTGTCAGAAATTAGAAAGCAAATACCGCACTCCAGGCGCAGCTGATCAGCAGAGCAGACACCAGAAGCATGACGAGCTGATGGAAATAGATCCAAAACGATAAATCCAAAGCGATAACGAATCCAAAACGACACGACACGAGCTAGCTATAACGGGAGGAGACCCTGGCTGAAAGGTTGATCAGGCCCTTCAGCTGACACGCGGATACTCCACAACACGAGCTAGCTATACCGGGAGGAGACCCTGGCTGAAAGGTTGATCAGGCCCTTCAGCTGACACGCGGACACTCCACAAAGATTTTGGGGGGAAACCTAGTTTTATTCGAAGGGTCTCACTCACTCGTGTCAGCATCTGATTGGTCCCTGGCTCCTACACCCTTCAGGCTCTGAACTGTTGCCCCCCACGCCAACAGGATCTGCACACGACAAACTGGCATCTTTGCACAAGGCACTAGCCTGACCCCTAGATGACCAGGCCAAAAAGAGTGGGAAAATGCACACAGCACTAAAATGTTGCACACCGCACCTCAGGGTTGCACACGACACCACGGTGTTGCTGGGCAGAATTAGGTCTCTGCCCTCTCCTGTGGAACAAGAACCTGGTCCAAGATGGAGGCTGCCTTGTCCTTTTAGTAGAACAAGATGGCCATGGACCGACAATTGGCTATACAGAGCCATAACTATGTATAGGGTTGCGACAATCCGTATGCTGATAATTTTATAGAACTGCAAAAGACACTGAAGGAGGCTTGAAATGTTTATCCAAGGCCAATTTACCATACTTGCTTTTCGACAATGTGAAGTCAAAAGGTCAAATTTTTCTATTTTCAGATCATTGAGTAAATGAAAAAGGTAAAACAATAAATAGCATCCAAGAAGAATTGAGAGGCCAGCATTAAATGCTGCACCAGCAGCTTTGAATATTTCCCTTTATCCTTGCTACACCACAGCTATACTGTACGGAATTTATTTTTGTATACTTTACTTTCATTGTTACGGAAACATTCCCTGATGTTGATAATTAACAGCAATCTTCAATTTTATTAATATTGTGAACCTTTCTACATAAGAACATAATGTGACAAAGCTCTGTCCTTGTCTCAGTGGGTCCCGCGCTTCCTGGCGGATTTCGTTAGCCTCAGCGGCTCACTGTGACCCTCCACATAGCCCTTCTCTCTCTAGAGGCAAGGGTCACAGCCTACTGAGCCATTTTCATCATAAGACAGCAAGGGTCGTGAGGATAAGCAACTCTCCCTTGCACAGTCTCTGTTGTCGCCCAGTCTCAGTGATTAATCAGGGAGGGGAGGGGAGAGCCTGAGCCTGCCCTCTACTCCGAACTCCAGCCCAGGGACACTAATAGTAGCAGCTATGGTAGCTGACTTTTTGGAAATAGGACGTGTACAATTCCCTGGGCCACTTCCCCACAGCATCCCCCACTCAATATCTCCTTCACCATTACCTCAGGGCCTCCTTCATAGACTCATAGACTTTAAGGTCAGAAGGGACCATTATGATCTTCTAGTCTGACCTCCTTCACAATGCAGGCCACAGAATCTCACCCAACCACTCCTGTAACAAACCCCTGACCTATGTCAGAGCTATTGAAGTCCTCAACTTGTGGTTTAAAGACTTCAAGGTGCAGAGAATCCTCCAGCAAGTGACCCGTGCCCCACGCTGCAGAGGAAGGCAAAACCACCACAGGGCCTCTGCCAATCTGCCCTGGAGGAAAATTCCTTCCTGACCCCAAATATAGCGATCAGCTAAACCCTGAGCACA
Organism: Mauremys mutica; assembly: GCF_020497125.1. Classification (NCBI taxonomy): domain Eukaryota; kingdom Metazoa; phylum Chordata; order Testudines; family Geoemydidae; genus Mauremys; species Mauremys mutica. The sequence goes on along the minus strand of NC_059079.1, from coordinate 47,692,696 downwards.
TGAGCAAGACTCACCAGCTAGACACTCAGGAAAGAATTCTCTGTAGTAACTCAGATCCCACCCTATCTAGTGTCCCATCACAGGCCATTGAGCATATTTACCGCTAATAGTCAAAGATCAATTAATTGCCAAAATTAGGCTATCCCATCATACCATCTCTTCCATAAACTTATCAAGCTGTCTTGAAGCCAGATATGTCTTTTGCCTTCACTGCTCCCCTTGGAAGGTTATTCCAGAACTTCACTCCTCTGATGGTTAGAAACCTTCGTCTAATTTCAAGTCTAAACTTCCTGATGGCAGTTTATATCCATTTGTTCTTGTGTCCACATTGGTACTGAGCTTAATTAATTCCTTTCCCTCCCTGGTATTTATCCCGCTGTTATATTTATAGAGAGCAATCATATCTCTCCTCAGCCTTCTTTTGGTTAGGCTAAACAAGCCAAGCTCTTTCAGTCTCCTTTCATAAGACAGGTTTTCCATTCCTCAGATCATCTCAGGAGCTCTTCTCTATACCTGTTCCAGTTTGAATTCATCCTTCTTAAACATGGGAGACCAGAACTGCACACAATATTCCAGATGCGGTCTCTCCAGTGCCTTGTATAATGGTACTAACACCTCCTTATCTCTACTGGAAATACCTCGCCTGATGTATCCTAAGACCGCATTAGCTTTTTTCACAGCCATATCACATTGGTGGCTCATAGTCATCTTGTGATCAACCAATACTCCAAGGTCCTTCTCTTCTTCAGTTACTTCCAAGTGATGTGTCCCCAGTTTATAAAAAAAAATATTGTTATTACTCCCTAAATGCATGACCTTGTACTTTTCACTATTAAATTTCATCCTATTACTATTACTCCAGTTTACAAGGTCAGCTAGATCTTCCGGTAGGATATCCTGGCTCCTCTCTGTATTAGCAATACCTCCTAGCTTTGTGTCATCCGCAAACTTTATTAGCACATTGCCACTTTTTGTGCCAAGGTCAGTAACAAAAAGATTAAATAAGATTGGTCCCAAAACCGAGCCCTGAGGAACTCCACTAGTAACCTCCTTCCACCCTGACAGTTCACCTTTCACAATGACCCATTGTAGTCTCCCCTTTAACCAGTTCCTTATCCACCTTTCAATTTTCATACTGATCCCCGTCTTTTCCAATTTAGCTAATAATTCCTTCCTTGTGCCTTATATGGATTTGTACTGCTTAGTTTCTCCAACAGCATGGCTTCCTCCTACAGCTCCTGACATGCACACCTAACTGACTGACTGGGAGGCTTTTAGCTAGTTTCAGCAGCCCCTAATTGGCTTCAGGTGTCCCAATCAACCTAGCTATCTTCCCTGCCTTCTGGAAAGACCTTAATTGGCCCCAGGTGTCTTAATTGACCTCGAGCAGCTGCCATTTACTTATCCTGGTAAAAGGGATTTGTTTAGCCTGGGGCTAATATATCTGTCTCCCACTACTTTTCTATAACCATCTGGCCTTGCCCCATCACAATAACATAAGAACATAAGAATGGCCCTACTGGGTCAGAGTAAGGGTCCCTCCAGCCCAGCATCCTGTCTGCTGACAGTGGCCAATGCCAGATGTCCCAGAGGGAGTGAACCTAACAGGCAATGATCAAGTGGTCTCTCTCTCCTGCCATCCATCTCCACCCTCTGACAGACAGAGGCTAGGGACCCGATTCCTTACCCGCCCTGGATAATAGCCATTAATGGACTTAACCTCCATGAATTTATCCAGTTCTCTTTTAAACCCTGTTATAGTCCTAGCCTTCACAACCTCCTCAGGCAAGGAGTTCCACAGGTTGACTGTGCACCATGTGAAGAAGAACTTCCTTTTATTTGTTTTAAACCTGCTGCCAATTAATTTCATTTGGTGGCCCCTAGTTCTTATATTATGGGAACAAGCAAATAACTTTTCCTTATTCACTTTCTCCACACCACTCATGATTTTTTATATCTCTATCATATCCCCCACCCTAGTCTCCTCTTTTTCAAGCTGAAAAGTCCTATCCTCTTTAATCTCTCCTCATATGGGACCCCTTCCAAACCCCTAATCATTTTAGTTGCCCTTTCCTGAACCTTTTCTGCTGCCAGTATATCTTTTTTTGAGATGTGGAGACCACATCTGTACGCAGTATTCAAGATGTGGGCATACCATGGATTTATATAAGGGCAACCTGAGAGGGCCAGGCCCCCTCTGGGAGCAAACACTGCTGCTCTCTCCCAGGCCTGCCCCGGCTCCGTGGGGCAGGGTACCCTCTGTGTGCCCCCCCAGCACAGGGCTCCCAGGGACCCCTCAGTTCTCAGCGCTGCCCCAGGCCAGGCCCTCAGAGACCAGCTGGGCTGGCGGCGAGGGAGGAGACCACCAGCCACAGCTATCCCAGATCCCAGGGCGGGCTGACCGCTCTCCCGAGCCGGGCCTACCCTGCTCCTGCATCCTGCTTCCCCAGCCCCACACTCCAACCCTTGGTGGGGGCTGCACTGGCCACACACGGGGCTGTGCCCGAGCCCTCAGGCTGCAGGGACTGGGCTCCTGGCTGAGGCATGGGGCAGCCCTGTTCTGTGTCCGGCAGGGGGAGGAGTGTTGCCAAGCTCCAACGGACACCCCCGAGATGGGGAGAGCGGAGGTGGCAGCAGCGGCGGCCCGATGGACACTATGTCCAATGCCATCTTCCCACAATTCCCATATTTATTTAAACAAACACATAAACCCTAGTACGTTGGTTGGAATAAATATATCTGATATAGAATTGATTTGCTTGTTAAAGTTGGGTAAACTTAAAATAGTTACAAAGGAACATCCCTACTCAGTATATGCAAGTGCCATCAATCAAAAAATATATAGTGGCCAAATTCTGCCTTTCCCCATTGGCCAAAAATGTGTCTCCGTGAATAAAGCATCTGGTAGCAATTATAAAGAAGAGATTTGTGTGTGTGTGTATGTGTATGTCTTTCAAGTGCCATTGAGGAAAATACAATTCGGCCTCTGAGTTTTAAGAATATTCTGGACACTGACAGTGGCTAAAATTTTCAGAGGTTCCTCAAAGAGTTCTGCACTCAAATTCTATTGAAAGCCATTGAGGGTTGCACACCTAATTCTCTTTCCTTTGAAAATTCCAGACATTGACTTCAATGGGACACAAACACCTGCTTAAATACTTTACTGATTTGAGGCCTTAGTCGCCATTCCACTAAATCCTTGATTTCCCTGATAAAATGGCTGATAAAAGTGCCAGTCATTCTCAACTGTGATAGGTCTTTGTGTTTGCATGGACAAATAATATATACATGAGTACAAGTTTTTCCAGCTCAGAGTTTGTTCTTATATTAATCTACATTCATGTACCTTCTGAACCTTTGTTAGACACAAATAAGCACTTAACCTCATTAATGAAACAAAAATAAAGCTATGGCAATGTTATCTTTTCCAGTAAGGCAGGTGGCAGCAGGGGTGTGCATATGTACCTACGTAAAATATATTAAATTAAATGTTGACTAGAATAAACTTGTTAGTAATAAACTTGAGCTGTATTATACCAGTATATATGTGTTTAAGGATCATACAAAGAATATTTAGTCATTCATGAAGGATTTTTAGGCATTCATGATTAAATACTTTGACACAGACATAATTAAACTTCGGTGAGTTGCTTAAGTACTGTCTTTTTTTCAAGCATTCGGTGAAAGTTTTTTTATGTTATGATTGTGTTCTAGAATTTGACAGTAAATATTTTAGAGTTTGAAACATAATTGCGTATTCTTGAGACAGTCAAAAGTTTCAATATTCTATGACTTTTTGATTTTCATTAATATTAGAACTGTTCCAGGTGAAAGAAAGTATGAAAATAAAATATTACAGAGGTAAATTTCATAGTTCTCTTTTACTATTAGGGTAAATATTCCATGTGCATTGTGATTAAGAAACTCTTTTTAATTCTTGTCATATGACATTTACTAGAGTCAGGCCTATTTCTGAGCTACTGAACAAAATAATTTGTGGATAATGTGATTTGGGCTGTTTGCTATTAATGCAGGTAGAAAAAGAAAACATTCTTCCTAATTATCTGAAAATTAGAAAGGCTTTTGTCACCACATACTGTAATTATACTACAGACAATGCAGATATTTATTCAAATATTCCATTTTTAATTGCATAAAACATTTAATATGATAAAACTTTGCCTTTGTTCTCCTCTAGTTCATGACTATTTAAAACAACAAAACGTAACGAAGAAAGAAAATATGCTGAAACAATGATATCTATGTTTAAGATGGAATCCTATGAAATAGATTTTGTGTGGTTGTATCATGATATCTGGTTTACAAAGAACAGAGACTAGCTCATTAGAAGATATGTAATATGACTTGGCACCTACTAGAAACCTCCCAATTACTCTGCTTATTGTGACTTCATGAGTGCTATGCTTAGCAAGCATACACAAAGCCAATATTTTTTGCCATTCTCAGAAGTATTGCAATATGTTCATGATTTTGATCAATGAATGTTATGGAAAGTATCAAATACTAAAAATATGGCTTGTTTGCAATACCTCACATGGGAGATTTTGGGGTGAGGTGTATTATTTCTGGTATGCTGATGGCACACATCTCTGTCTGGAATAGGTACGTGGATGAGAACAAACTGTCGGCAGATTAATCAAAATAAGACATAGATAACACAAATCATTTGAGAGAAGAATCTTGACAGTATAGTGGAGGATTTGATGTGTGATACAATAGGAGTTTGTGTATCCTATATCCAGGAGCTTTGCACTTTGGGGGTGCTTCTTGAACCCTGTCTGCTCCGGGAATCTCAGATGGCATTGATAGACAAAACCAACTTTTTTCCTCTGATTAGGCATTTGTAACCTCTTTCCTGGACCACAGTAACCATGTTTTTGTAACTTCTACATTGAATTACTGCAATACTACTTGGGACTATATGTAAAGACAATCCAAAAATTACAGATGCTACAGAACACATCTACCAGCCTGTTGGGAGATATAAGACATTGAGAATATATAATATTCATATCTTAATGTTTTTGTTTTTAGGTGCATTTTGAGCTATTGAAAACTCACATCTACAACCCAGATGGTTTTGGTCATGTCCTTCTGGCAGATTTTCTCCCCTCTACCCAATTGGCTTATTTTATGAATCAAGATTAAATAATTTAATCTCCAGGAAACCATAATAAAAATAAATTTAGTAATATATTTAATATGTAAGGCATGCTCTTAAACACAGGGTACTATCTTTATAATTGTCATTCGTTTGTAACTAAAAACCTTAAAACATGAATACCTTAAATTCTAATCTTGTTAATTGAACTCTTTGTTTTCTTACTGTCTCACTGAAGAGGCACTAAGATTTTAATATAGTCTTTTCCTATATGTGTATTCTCAAAGTGATGTTTATACATTCAAGATTAATTTTTTTGTTCTGTATATGCATTTTAAATTCAGGTTTGGATGCATAAAACATAGTTCATAAAATTATCTAACTGGCAACTGTACCTTGTCCAAGATGGGCGAATGGTGGGTTTTCTCTTGAATTGATTGGAAAAGTTTCTAGTTCTGGAGTTCCATGAAGAGAGCTAGCAAAAGAATTTTAAAAATGTTGTTTTTAAAGCTCTGTGATTTCAGTTCACAGGGTTCCATGTGAACATTTTCTTTAGTTTTTAGGTACCATCCTGCCTTCAAGCCTCACTCTGAGTTTCTTATTTAAATATACAAAAAAATTAATAGGTAAATTCCTTCAAACCATTGTATTTCACCTCTTTTTAAGGGGGGTGGAGTCTTGCAAAACCACAAATTAAACATGATATGACACCCGTTCATTTTCAGTCTAGGTTCACTGCAAATGTGACTGTTTTCACTGAAAGTTCATGAAACTTTTTAAATATTTGATTGTTGGACTGAACTTCAAGTTGACAGTGAAACCCCCAAACCAGATGAGGTTTGCATGGCTTTGAGTTTTAGCTGTATGAATGTTTGCCTGTTTTAGAGAAATAATTAAAAGTGCAGGTGAATAGAAAAGTAGAGATTATCAGGGAAGTAGGTGAAGCCTGAAAGTTACCAGCAATAAAAGGTGTTCACTGGTCTTATTCAATATTTTTGTGGTGTTCTAGTTATATTAACACTGGCTTGCTGCCATTCTCTTCTACCAAGCCATCCACTGGTAGTCAAAAGGATGCAAGTACATACTGTGACAGAGTCAGGCCAGATGGCTACAGGAGAGTGGTGAAGGTAGATACATTAGCCCCAGATTAAGCAGGTCCCTTTTCCCTGGGTAAGAAAACAGGGACTATTCCAGAACAATCAGGAACCTGCTAGAACCAATTAAGGCAAGCAGACTAATTAGGAAACCTGGAGCCAATTAGGAAGCTACTAGAACCAATTAAGGCAGGTAGGGTAATCAGGGCACCTGGTTAAAAGAAAGACCTCTGTTCAGTTAGGGAGAGGCACGTAAGGAGCTGGGAGTGAGAGGACATGCTGCTGGAGGACTGAGGAATACAAATGCCATCAGGCAGAAGGTCCTGCGGTGAGGATAAAGAAGATGCTGTGGGGAGGTCATAGGGAAGTGGCCCAGGGAATTGTAGTTGTCACACAGCTGTTACAGGAGTTGTAGACAGCTGCGATCCACGGGGCCCTGGGCTGGAACCCGGAGTAGAGGGCAGGCCCGGGTTCTCCCCATTCCCCCAACTTCCTATTTGACACAAGAGGAGTTGACCTGGACTGTGAGTCATATCAGAGGGCAAGGTCTCTTGCCTGTCTCCAGCCCACTAGGTGGGACAACAGAGACTACAGGGATTGTTCTCCTCCCTTTCCCCCATGCTGACCAGGGATGAGGTTAGCTGAGTGAACAGCAGGTCTGAGCCAGTGTCAAAAGTGGCCAGACTGAGGGCTCCCGTGAACCTCTGAGGTAAGCAAATCCACCTGAAAGCACAGGACCCACCAAGGCAGAGGAGGAACTTTCTCACAATACACATCTAATGGGGGGGGAGAATTTGATTTGTTTTCTAGTTACCTTGGATGTTTGTTAAAAAAAACCTCTTGTACCTCTATTTTTCTATCAATCTATATCAACAATGTACAAGGTGCTGTGTATATAACCAGAAGTTAGCCTGTCCACTTCACTGATCTCTAATTGAGAATAACATCCTGCTCTGTTGGGTAGAGTCTAACATCTATTATGCATGTTGAAAATGTCTCCTTCTAAAACACGAATAGTATCCTTCCTTGATTCTTTCATCAGTGCACAAGGATGTGGGCCTTATGAGCCTTTATCAGAACATATGAGCTGCCATATTGGATCAGACCCTGGTCCATCTTGCCCAGTATTCTGTCTCCAAACTATACCCCAGACCAGAGCTTTAAGGGAATATACAGACCAGAGCCATTATGGAGTGATCCAACCCATCTTCCACTTGTGGCTTCTGGTAGTCAGGGGTTTAGGGGTCTCTGTGAGCATCAAAATGTGTCCCTGATCATCTTGTCTAATTGCCATTGATGGACCTATCCTACATTAATGTAGCCAGTGATTTTTTGAACCTGGTTATTCTTTTGGACATCACAACATCCCATTGCAATGAGTTCCACAAGTTATTTGTGTTGTATGGAAAAAGGATTTCCAAACAAATTTGTCCCTGAAAAGCCCACAGCAACACAGTTGAGGATAATACCATGACTGACACCTTGTTCCTGGAGTTGTATCCAGCAGCCACATCATGATTAATATCCCCTAAGAAAGATTTTATACAGCAGGCAGAAACTTTTTATTAACAAGGGCTGATTCTTAAAGCATTCTTTGTTTAAATAAGCACTACTTACTAAGACATACTTGATCCATGAAATCATAGAATCATAGAAGATTAGGGTTGGAAGAGACCTCAGGAGATCATTGAGTCCAACTCCCTGCTCAAAGTAGGACCAACCCCAACTAAATCATCCCAGCCAGGGCTTTGTCAAGTCAGGCCTTAAAAACCTCTAAGGATGGAGATTCCACCACCTCCCTAGGTAACCCATTCCAGTGCTTCACCACCCTCCTGGTGAAATAGTGTTTCCTAATATCCAACCTAGACTTCCCCCACTGCAACTTGAGACCATTGCTCCTTGTTCTGTCATCTGCCACCACTGAGAAGAGCCTAACTCCATCCTCTTTGGAACCCCTCTTGTTTCAGGTAGTTGAAGGCTGCTATCAAATCCCCGCTCACTCTCCTCTTCTGCAGACTAAATAAGCCCAGTTCCCTCAGCCTCTCCTCATAAGTCATGTGACCCAGCCCCCTGATCATTTTTGTTGCACTCTGCTGGACTTTCTCAAATTTGTCCACATCCTTTCTGTAATGTGTGTGGGGGGGCGGGGGAGCGGGGGAGGAAACTGGATGCAGTATTCCAGGTGTGGCCTCACCAGTGCTGAATAGAGGAGAATAATCACTTCCCTCAATCTGCTGGCAATGCTCCTACTAATGCAGCCCAATATGCCATTAGCCTTCTTGGTAATAAGGGCACACTGTTCCCCAGCCTGTAGCAGTGCATGGGATTCTTCCATCCTAAGGGCAGGACTCTGCACGTGTCCTTGTTGAACTTCATCAGATTTCTTTTGGCCCAATCCTCCAATTTGTCTAGGTCACTCTGGACCCTATCCCTATCCTCCAGCATATCTACCTCTCCCCCCAGCTTAGTGTCATCCGCGAATTTGCTGATGGTGCAATCCATCCCATCATTCAGATCATTAATGAAGATGTTGAAGAAAACCGACCCCTGGGGCACTCCACTTGATACCAGCTGCCAACTAGACATTGAGCCGTTGATCACTACCTGTTGAGCCTGACGATCTAGTTAGCTTTCTATCCATTTTATAGTCCATTCATCCAATCCATACTTTTTTAACTTGCTGGCAAGAATACTGTGGGATACTGTATCAGAAGTTTTGCTAAAGTCCAGATATATCATGTCCACCGCTTTCCCCATATACACAGAGCCAGTTATCTCATCATAGAAGGCAATCAGGTTGGTCAGGCATGACCTACCCTTGGCGAATCCATGTTGACTGTTCCCAATCACCTTCCTCTCCTCCAAGAGCTTCAAAATGGATTGCTTGAGGACCTGCTCCATGATTTTTCCAGGGACTGAGCTGAGGCCGACCAGTCTGTAGTTCCCTGGATTTTCCTTCTTCCCTTTTTTAAAGATGGACTCTATATTTGGTCCCTTTCATTCTGACATTAATTTAAACATTAACTCTTCCATTAACACAATGCCGAAATCCAGCATTGCTAGAGTTTCAGTGGTGAAATTAGAGTAGACACATAATGGCTACAAAGACATTGATATTACATTGTTTCCTGCAGGAATGTCCAGTACCAGATATATATAATTTCCCCCATTGAGTTCAATGGAAACTGCTGAATGTCCATTGCTCTTGAAAATCTGGATGCTTATAGGTGCCAAAATATTAATTTAGGAGCATAACCGTCGGCACCCATTTTGAAAATAATTTAATTTAGCTCCTTGGTGCAAAAATTGTTTGCAAACCAATCCTGATTTTCTTCTCATGTGTTCATTATTCATTCACATACACTGAATAGATTGGACAAATACTCTTCAGGCTATGTGAACTGTTCATTTCAGCTATACCCTATTTGTTATTGGTGTTACCTCAGGTTTCAAACATTAACAGTCAATTTTCTATAGGGTCACTGAATTTGGGAGGCTCCATTTTTGGGATCTCAAACTGAGATGTGGATCTGGTTCTGATAGGTTGTCGGGATCCAGAGTTCCCGTCCACTGCATTTGGAGTTGTGTGCTCAGAACCTCTCAAAATCAGACTCTCTGGTTGGCTCTTCAAAATTAGTGACTACTTTTGCCATGGAAATCAAAACACATTTTTGGCAGTAAGATTGCTTTTGTCTTTTAAAGCATCATAGTGTTGCAAGTTCATTTAGACTGAGTCCCTCCAAATGACATACTTGCATTTTTTTTATGCTAAAAACTCATTTAGTTTCTAATTAAAAAGAAAGGGAATAAGCTACTAATCTTTGCACGAGACATGTTTTTAGCTCAACACATTGTGCTTCAGTTTTGCAGAGATCTCCATAGAATGTTATAGAATCATAGAATCATAGAATCTCAGGGTTGGAAGGGACCTCAGGAGGTCATCTAGTCCAACCCCCTGCTCAAAGCAGGACCAAACCCAACTAAATCATCCCAGCCAGGGCTTTGTCAAGCCTGACCTTAAAAACCTCTAAGGAAGGAGATTCCACTACCTCCCTAGGTAACCCATCCCAGTTCTTCACCACCCTACTAGTGAAAAAGTTTTTCCTAATGTCCAACCTAAACCTCCCCCTCTGCAACTTGAGACCATTACTCCTTGTTCTGTCATCTTCTACCACTGAGAACAGTCTAGATCCATCCTCTTTGGAACCCCCTTTCAGGTAGTTGAAAGCAGCTATCAAATCCCCCCTCATTCTTCTCTTCTGCAGACTAAACAATCCCAGTTCCCTCAGCCTCTCCTCATAAGTCATGTGCTCCAGCCCCCTAATCATTTTTGTTGCCCTCCGCTGGACTCTCTCCAATTTATCCACATCCTTCTTGTAGTGTGGGGCCCAAAACTGGACACAGTACTCCAAATGAGGCCTCACCAGTGCTGAGTAGAGGGGAATGATCACATCCCTCGATCTGCTGGAAATGCCCCTACTTATACAACCCAGAATGCCATTAGCCTTCTTGGCAACAAGGGCACACTGTTGACTCATTCAGCTTTTCGTCCACCGTAACCCCTAGGTCCTTTTCTGCAGAACTGCTGCCCAGCCATTCGGTCCCTAGTCTGTAGCAGTGCATGGGATTCTTCCGTCCTAAGTGCAGGACTCTGCACTTGTCCTTGTTGAATCTCATCATATTTCTTTTGGCCCAATCCTCTAATTTGTCTAGGTCCCTCTGTATCCTAGCCCTACCCTCCAGCGTATCAACCACTCCTCCCAGTTTAGTGTCATCTGCAAACTTGCTAAGGGTGCAGTCCACACCATCCTCCAGATCGTTAATGAAGATATTGAATAAAACCGGCCCCAGCACCGACCCTTGGGGCACTCCACTTGATACCGGCTGCCAACTAGACATGGAACCATTGATCACTACCTGTTGAGCCCGACCATCTAGCCAGTTTTCTATCCACCTTACCGTCCATTCATCCAGCCCATACTTCTTTAACTTGCTGGCAAGAATACTGTGGGAAACTGTATCAAAAGCTTTGCTAAAGTCCAGAAATAGCACATCCACTGCTTTCCTCTCATCCACAGAGCCGGTTATCTCATCATAGAAGGCAATTAGGTTAGTCAGGCATGACTTGCCCTTGGTGAATCCATGCTGACTGTTCCTGATCACTTTCCCCTCCTTTAAGTGGTTCAGGATTGATTCCTTGGGGACCTGTTCCATGGTTTTTTGAGGGACTGAGGTGAGACTGACTGGCCTGTAGTTCCCTGGATCTTCCTTCTTCCCTTTTTTAAAGATGGGCACTACATTAGCTTTTTTCCAGTCGTCCGGGACCTCCCCCGATCGCCATGATTTTTCAAAGATAATGGCCAATGGCTCTGCAATCTCATCGGCCAACTCCTTTAGCACCCTCGGATGCAGCGCATCCGGCCCCATGGACTTGTGCTCGTCCAGCTTTCCTAAATAGTCCCGAACTACTTCTTTCTCCACAGAGAGCTGGTCACCTCCTCCCCATACCGTGCTGCAGAGTGCAGCTGTCTGGGAGCTGACCTTGTCTGTGAAGACAGAGGCAAAAAAAGCATTTAGTACACTAGCTTTCTCCACATCCTCTGTCACTAGGTTCCCTCCCTCATTCAGCAAGGGGCCCACACTTTCCTTGACTTTCTTCCTGTTGCTAACATACCTAAAGAAACCCTTCTTGTTACTCCTAACATCTCCGGCTAGCTGCAACTCCAAGTGTGATTTGGCCTTCCTAATTTCACACCTGCATGCCTGAGCAATACTTTTATACTCCTCCCTGGTTATTTGTCCAATCTTCCACTTCTTGTAAGCTGTTTTTTTGTGTTTAAGACGAGCAAGGATTTCACTGTTAAGCCAAGCTGGTCGCCTGCCATATTTACTTTTCTTCCTACACATCGGGATGGTTTGTTCCTGCAACCTCAATAAGGTTTCTTTAAAATACAGCCAGCTTTCCTCGACTCCTTTCCCCGTCATGTTATTCTCCCAGGGGACCTTGCCCAGCAGTTCCCTGCGGGAGTCAAAGTCTGCTTTTCTGAAGTCCAGGGTCTCTGTTCTAATGCTTTCCTTTTTTCCTTGTGTCAGGATCCTGAACTTGGCCATCTCATGGTCACTGCCTCCCAGGTTCCCATCCACTATTGCTTCCTCTACTATTTCTTCCCTGTTTGTGAGCAGCAGGTCAAGAAGAGCTTTTCCCCTAGTTGGTTCCTCCAGCACTTGCACCAGGAAATTGTCCCCTACACTTTCCAGAAACTTCCTGGATTGTCTGTGCACTGCTGTATTGCTCTCCCAGCAGATATCGGGGTGATTAAAGTCACCCATGAGAACCAGGGCCTGTGATCTAGCAACTTCTGTTAGTTGCTGGAAGAAAGCCTCATCCACCTCATCCCCCTGGTCTGGTGGTCTGTAGCAGACTCCCACCACGACATTACCCTTGTTGTTCATACTTCTAAATTTAATCCAGAGACACTCAGGTTTTTCTGCAGTTTCATACTGGAGCTCTGAGCAGTCATACTGCTCTTACATACAACGCAACTTCCCCACCTTTTCTGCCCTGCCTGTCCTTCCTGAACAGTTTATATCCATCCATGACAGTACTCCAATCATGTGAGTTATCCCACCAAGTCTCTGTTATTCCAATTACATCATAATTCCCTGACTGTGCCAGGACTTCTAATTCTCCCTGCTTGTTCCCCAGGCTTCTTGCATTTGTGTATAGGCACTTAAGATAACTCGCTGATTGTCCTGCTTTCTCGGTCTGAGACAGGAGTCCTCCCCTCTTGCAGTTTCCTGCTTGTGCTTCCTCCCAGTATCCCACTTCCCCACTTACCTCGGGGCTTTGGTCTCCTTCCCCCGGTGAACCTAGTTTAAAGCCCTCCTCACTAGGTTAGCCAGCCTGCTTGCAAAGATGCTCTTCCCTCTCTTCGTGAGGTGGAGCCCGTCTCTACCAAGCAATCCTTCTTCTTGGAAGACCATCCCATTGTCAAAGAATTCAAACCCTTCTCTCCGACACCATCTGCATAGCCATTCGTTGATTTCCACGATTTGATGGTCTCTACCCTGGCCTTTTCCTGCCACAGGGAGGATAGACGAGAACACCACTTGCACCTCAAACTCCTTTATCCTTCTTCCCAGAGCCACATAGTCTGCAGTGATACGCTCAAGGTCATTCTTGGCAGTATCATTGGTGCCCACGTGGAGAAGCAGGAAGGGGTAGCGATCCGAGGGCTTGATGAGTCTCGGCAGTCTCTCCGTCACATCGTGAATCCTAGCCCCTGGCAAGCAGCACACCTCTCGGTTTTCCCGGTCAGGGCGGCAGATAGATGACTTAGTCCCCCTGAGGAGAAAGTCCCCGACCACCACCACCCTCCTCCTCCTGGGAGTGGTGGTCGTGGAACCCCCATCCCTAGGACGGCGCATCTCATGCCTTCCAATCAGTGGAGTCTCCTTCTGCTCTGTTCCCTCAGATGTATCATCCACTCCACTCTCTGCACTAGTACCTGCGGAGAGAACACGAAAACGGTTGCTCACCTGTATCTGTGTTTCTGGTACATGGACGTTTCTGGTACTCTTTCCTCTTCTGGAAGTCACATGCCGCCAATTATCCTCGCTGGCCTTCTGTCCCCGCTGCGTAGCCTGCTCTGAATCTTCAGAACATTGTGCCCGCTGAAGCTGATCTTGACATCTATCCAGGAAATCCTCATTTTCTTTTATGGAATGCAGGGTTGATATCCGTTTCTCCAGACCTTGAATCTTCTCTTCCAATATGGAGATCAGCTTGCACTTTGTACAGACATAGTCACTTCTATCCTATGGAAGGAAGACAAACATGGCGCATCCTGTGCAGGTCACAACAGCAGATCGCTCAGCATCCATGGTCTCTTCCTTCTAAGAGCTTCCTTACTTGTGGCAGAAGCTACTCAGAGAACCTGCAAGGGGGGGCCTCAGTAGGCTCTCTCCAGGCAAACTCCCAGGCAAACTCCCAGGCAAACTCCTTCTGTTTGCCTCTCTGCTATTCGCTGGTTCGCAGCTGACTGCCTTTTTATAACAGTCAGGCCCAGCTGGAACAAAGCACTCCCAAATCAAACTGGTCAAACAAGCAATCAAAGAATCAAGCACACAGTCAAACTGCCAAACTGCCCCCCAACAGACACTCAGATACTCACCAGCGCAGTCCCCCTACTGAAGCACTTAGCATACCTCTGCTCAGAGGGATCCCAGGCAAACTCCTTCTGTTTGCCTCTCTGCTGTTCGCTGTTATCATATTTGGTGTGCTGTTGAAATGCATTGACACAATGGGGTCAAGTAAGGACAGCATTTTAGATTTAACCGTTTGCTAGCAGATGACAAGTTAACACATCTTCAATCCAAGACATTCTTAGTTAACAGCAGGTGCTGCATTAATTTGTTTCTCAGAGTAATTACTGAAAGCCAGATCTGGGAGGGCAGCCAGCAGTGGAAGTGGGAGGTTTAGGCACCAAAACATGCCGGAGCTTCAGAAAAGGAAGGAAACATCTGAAAGGGAAGATCTGGAAATGGAGCGTATTGGAATAAGAACACACATGGGATATTGGGAAGAAAGGGGAAATGAGTTGGGAGGGAAAATTAACGTGGAGGGAATGGGAAGAAAACATAGATGAGTAGAGCACTGTTATATCCTTGGGGGCAACAGTTTTAGGAAGAAATCACTGGAGACACAGAGAGCTGTAAACCTTGAAGCAGCCATTTATTGCCACACCAGAACTAACCAATAGCCAGCCAAAACTGGCTGGGCTATCCCCTAATAATCTAACTCAGTTGCCATAGCAACACAAGATTCTATTACCACGACAACCAAATACACAACAAGCACAAAGGTTACAAAGGTAAAGCAATGTGGTTATTTGGTATATTGTGTCTTTAAAATTACCAAATCTAAACTCAATTGTCTTTAGTCTTATTAAATTAAGGTTGAAAATGATTTGATTTTTTTTTTAAAAAGGAGGAGATTAGTGGAAGGCAGGGAGATGGAGAGGAATGGGCTAGAGAAGAGACAGGCTGAAAGGAGAATTCAAGTATGAGAACAGTGAGGTTAGGAGATGGGGTGAAGATGGGCAGATAAAGAGGGTGAGGGTCGAGAACACAGAGAGGCTGGGCAGACTGGTGGGATCAAAGTTCTTGGTTACTACTAACAGGCTGGAGACCTGGGAGATCTGCTATTGTATTGGAGTTAGTAATCAGTATGAATCAATAAAGTTAAATTTATTAACAGATGGAGTTGACACTAGGAAGAAAACAAATATTTCAAGTGCAGTCCTAACCCTGTGCTCAGGAGCAGGTTGGCAGTGACAATCTTTCTATAATTTTACCTTTTTCTGCTTTATTTTGCCATAAATAACTATGCAAAAAATACCAGGGAATTTTTGTACATGTGCTAGTGTTTATTAAACTAGAGAATCCCAAGTGGTCAAATAAGAATCCAAATTGGATAGACTATACACCCATCAAGATGTTCTGGCAAGCAGCCACCTGGGAGGTGTCATAGTTGCTGGAGTTCCTGTATTCCTGATACTAAATTAGTGCTCTCTGGTTACGTACCATCTCTGGGAGGCTGTATTCACATGAGAATGCATGTAATTTTGACACAAGTGCTTTTTGCTCTCCATGTCAATGGAAAGTATGCAGACTTCTCTCCCCCCTCCGCAAGGCCGATGAAACTATAAAGATATTTTTGTCTGAACACTGTTCCTGGAAATGTAGGGGGAAAACAAGTCTCTTCTTACAAATTAAAGAAACAAGTTGTTAGGAAGAATCCCTTGGAAATACTGAAGTGTATACAAAATCTTTACTTCTATATATGCAAATTACTTTTTTGACTAAATCAGGAGGACCAAATGTAAAAATACTGAAGCATTGCTCAAAAGTGCACATTTAGACAGCCTTGAATGTACATCAAGAAATCTATATACATTTATGCTAGCTAGATCAGCTATAAGTATTCATGCCTTAGTGACTGTTTCTTTTAATTTTATTTATTTTTGGCTAGAGATTTATTGAGCACAGATTATGCTTCACTTGATGCTATGCATTAAAGTGCTGACTTGGCTGTTGTAAACTGTGAAGAGATTAAGCTTACATCTTCATAATTATTCTTCTCCACAGTACCCTGTA
The DNA here is from genome assembly GCF_020497125.1 of Mauremys mutica. Classification (NCBI taxonomy): domain Eukaryota; kingdom Metazoa; phylum Chordata; order Testudines; family Geoemydidae; genus Mauremys; species Mauremys mutica. The sequence continues at coordinate 47,676,322 of NC_059079.1, read as the reverse complement.
TCACTTAATACTGGTCAATAAAATGTTTGATACAAAACTTTCCAGCCCAGTATAATTTGTATTGAAAACACATTTTGTACATTATTAATTCTATATATTATAGACCTCTATATGAGAAAAATACCTTCTGCGGTAGTGTCATTTATTGATTAAAGTAGATGAGTGAGTCACAAAGGGAAATATACAGCTTACAAGATGTGATTCAGACTTTGACAATATTGTGCACATTTATCTGAATAACTTTTTATTAACAAAGTTATAAAACAATATATGTATAAGGAACCCTCAAATCATGCTTTTCCCACTCACTTTACCTACATAAAATAAACTGTATGCCAAACCAAAGTATGTAGATGGAATCTAAGGGTCTGTATGCCAACAGCTATAAAGGCCAAACAAAACTTTTTTGTTTTTTATTACATGAAATAACTAAGCAAATAAATCAGGCTAAGCTAGACACTAAAATTAGCTCCAGGCTAACAGCATGCCCATTTCCCAAGGTACCATATATCTGATGGATGATTTAAACATGACAGGTAAATTCTGATCCTCATTACCATTATAAATTGTCTGCTAAATAAATTAGCAGTGTCATCAATAACATCACTATATTTTCCTTCAACAGCACCTGCAGAACAACTTACTGATTTTTTTTGCTCATTCACTTTGTGGCAGTGATGCTGTTCAGGACAAGGACTGATTTAAAAGATGTAAGACATGATTTTCCTCTGATTTTGCTTCCTAAAGAGCTTTTTGGGTGAATGTATTGATGTTTAGATTGTACCGCTGCCGTTGTTTCTATATTTGCTCTTCCCTTCTGCTGCTGCTATTGTTGCACCTCATTCTTGCTCCTTTTTTTCACACAGGCTACATGGTGATTTTTGTAGGTGGAATAGCAGTTTATGGTTCAGTCTTCTTTTGCTCTACATTTGCCTTATTCCAATTTTGAGATTGTTGGGTTTTGTTTTGTTACTTCTGTTGCTTCTCTCACTTCCCCCACCCCCATTGTTCAAATTTTCTTTTCATTTTTCCTATGCAAAGTTCTATTCAATATTCCTTATGCAAGCAAAATTTCTATTGAAATCGGTTATTCAGTTTGAGTACCTTCACAGTTTTAAATAAAATAAACTTTTTAAACTAATTCTGCCTATTTCTGACAATGTTTTATATAAGTTGTTACTTCTGACATCTGCATGACCTCCCTTGTTTTCCAGACTATGAACTTGCACATAATATTGCCATCAACTGTACATAGTGGAGCAAACAATTTACCCTTTAATTTAACCCCTTCCATATGACCACAGAATTTCTGGCACCATTTCCTGCAACAACACAGGTCTAATCTTGCACAAGCGCAGAGTGCGCATAAAATGCTACCAAATTAGAACTGGAGTAGATGATTACATAAGTGCATTGCAGTGGAAAATCATGTCCATTGAGTTCTTTGGTGGTTTCCCATTCAAATATTAGATACTTTTTTCATCATGCAAAAAAGTCTTTTCCCCTCAAATTACTTGTTCCAGAAATCAAGTGTCCAAGTTCACTTGCATCGTTGGCTGGGAGTACAACTGATCACTTCCTGCATGCAGCTACCTGCACACAGCACCATTAACAATTTTAGACCCATATCATATACAAGTTGTCCCAACTACTCCTAATTCTCCCACAAATATATTCTTTTTTCAATGGACTATATCAGGAAATTGGAAGTTAAAATCTGCTAGATACTGGGTAAAATTTTCAAACGCACCTATGTGAGTTAGGAGCCTAAATTCCATTTTCTAAAGTGACTTGGGCGTAGATCAGTGGTGGGCAACCTGCGGCTCGTCGGGGTAATCTGATTGCAGGCTGTGAGACATTTTGCTGACATTGACTGTCCGGAGCGATGGCTCCCCGCAGCTCACAGTGACTGGGAACAGTGAACTGCGGCCACTGGGAGTTGCAGGGGGCTGTGCCTGTGGACAGTCAACTTCAGCAAAATGTCTCATGTCCCACAGTCTAATTACCCTGATGGGATGCAGATTGCCCACCACTGGCCTAGATCTTCAAGTATTTAGGCACCAAACTTTCATTGAAATCAATGGGAATTAATACTTTTGAGCCTACGTTTCATTGAAAGTCAGTGGGTGCTCTTGAAAATTTTACCCATTATTTGTAAAAGCATTTAAAGAGCTTGTCTCCACAGAGATACTCAGGAAAATTAATCCAAATTAACTAAATGTGTGAATTCAAAGTGGATTAGTTAAACTTCATTAAACCCTTGTGTGGACACTCATTCAGAATTAAAGTGGCCTTAATTCAGTTTAGTTTAATTCACTTCCAAAGCTAAATTTAATTAAGCTAAACTGATTTAAGACTACTTTTAATTCTGAATGAATATCCACACAAGGGTTTAATGCTATTTAACTAATACATTTTGAATTCACACATTTAGCTAATTTGGATTAATTTTCCTGAATGTTTCTGTGTAGACAAGCCCTAAGTAATAGTTATTAAATCGCTGATAGAATCCTATCAAAAACAAGACAGCATGAAATGAATAGAAGCTGTAAACTACCCTGGGATGCAGTTTGCAAAATAATATCTCACATAATAGGGTCTGCTTCAAAGACAAGCATTCAAGCCTATTGATATTTATGAGAAACTTGTTTACAATTGATGGAACTTTTTGTACATTACTCAAGATTTACCAGCTAGTTTCTTGTTTTGGGCTTAATTTTCCAGAAGTCAGCAAAATTAGAGACACATCTGCACCTTGGTGGAATCATCATCAACAAGACTATTCATTTTCATCATATCTTTCTGGTATATCTCTGTACCTGGCACTGAAATTACAACATTTCATATATCCCCTCAGTTAACCAGTCTTAGCATAAGTGAAAATCATTCCAGGAAGAGTTTACCGCAAATACAATTAACAGTTCTATAAAAACATACTTGATATTATATATAATATTGATATTGGCTAACACCATATTAGCACACTTTACATATTTCTGTTATCTAGCAGGATATATGTTTTGCCAGACACAGAAGCATCTTGTTAGGCTTCAGCACAGATAACATTGTACCTGGTGCATATTTCACAAGCCTCTACAAAGACCCTGAACATACAGAGAATAGAGGTACAAACAGGACAGAGATTGCAACCATTTAGCTATCTGTATAAAGAATTCTGAGAGTACAATTCATGGATACAAAGCATTTTAAAAATATGATATATCCTATTTACTTCTAGCTACCTGCTGTAATTGTACAACACAGCTTGTTCAATCACATGTGTAGTTTAGTTACTACATCTGTTTGGAGACCTGATTTCGCATTCTATTCTCTACATTGGAAACTGCTCCTGTAGCATCAGAACAGTGATCCACCCCCACCCCCACTTCAGCTTTATTCTAATCATAGAGTGCTATAGCATATGTGGTTAACATCACTCTCTAAAAGCAGAAAAGACAAGGGGGCTGAGAAGGCATAAAACCAAAGAAGTGATCTGTCCAAGTCAAAGTTGAGAACTCTACCCATAGATAAGTAGAGGTAAACAGAGGACCTAGTGCCATTGAGCCTCTTTTATTAACATTAGCTACATTTAAAAGAACAACGATGAGGGGAAAGCCCACGGGTAGACAAGATTATTATATTGCAAAAAAGTATTTTTTCCTTTAAATTATTGTAACAAATGCAAAATCCTATTATGTGTGTTTTCCGTAAAAAAAACATGTAGCTTTTTTAATGGTCCAATAGTCACATAAAATATGGTTTTAATTTGAAATGAAATAAACTGTGCTTGGCAGAACAGATCCATGGTATTTTTCATGATGTGAATGAAAAATCTAGAAAAATATTTAAAAATCCTAGAAAATTTTAAAGCAGGAGGGGAAGGCCCTAGTTAACTTATTATAGGAGTTAGTGGTAGAAGGGATGTAATATCTTAAACTTAAGGAATGTCTCCACAAGTAACTTATGGTAAGTCATTATAATGTCACAACAGCCAGCATTAAAGATTATAATTCACTGTATTACAAAAGAAGACTTTTATTTGCCAGGGTAAAAGTTAGTCAATAATAATAATTATTAATAAACAACTTAAAGGAATGTCATGGTTGGAATTACCATTTTGAGAAACTCTGTAGTATAACAGCATCTGATTCAGGAATGGTTTATTACCTGCACTAAAAAAGCAACTAGCAGGGACAGATGAACAGGTTTGGATAAAAGAGCAATGAACCTGAACTTTCACCCAAAACGCAAACCAACCCCAAAATATCTTAATTTTTCAACCCCCAAAAGGGGTTGGTTTGCATTTTGGGTGAAAGTTCAGGTTCATTGCTTATATATATATATATATATATATATATACTTTTACTGTTTTCATCATGAGTCTGGTCAGAACTGTGAGAGAAGTTGTAAAATATCTTGAAAATTTTTTATCTTTCTACCATGAACATATGTAGGAAGTGCATGATAATAGTTCTGAAATGAAATGTAGCATAAAAAATACATAAAAATATAACTCCAGACTATAGCTTAACACAAATATTTCTAATGTTTTGGTGTAGTAATGAATGAGTTTTACTAAGAAACATTTCACATTTCAAGGTTTTGTATGTTTCACTGATGTGAAATGTCAGATATAGGGGGTGGGGTTGGAAATCCTCAAGCCCATTTTGAGTTTAAATCGCCTCTGAAATTTCTCAGGGTTTTATTATTTTCTGTAAAATTGGTCCAATATTGCAACATTGAAACAAAATATGAAGGCCTCAGACTTCAAGAATTTTTAATTTCATTGTACATTCACAAACTTAAAGGGGCTCTCTTCTTATGATCTTTCTGTCCTGTTTTGCTACATCAACTGCTTCAGATATTATGGATAAGTGCCTGAACTTTGGGTACCTGTAAACCAAACTTCACAACCACATTTCTTCAATTTTGCACATTAGTGATAACCAGCAGGTGTCTTTTCTGCAGAAGGAATGGCACTGGCATGTGAAACCTATTGGTTAAAATCAATGGAAGTATCTCTACAAAATCAGATTAATTCTTTTGCTGGGCACTGTACCTTGTTCTTGGAGGGATATAGTTAAACTGTGTTCTAATAGGCTTCTTTCATATCTGTAATCCTACACAGAGTTTTGAAAATTGAGTTGACATATTATTGCAGGCATGGGGCCTGATCATGTGTGAAGAGATGCCACTGCCAAAGCTCTCAATGACTTCAGTGGGAACAGGATCAGAACCATGATTAAATACCCAGATTTTAGAGGGTTCACCTACTGAATGAGTACAACTTTTAAAGGGTTATAAAAAGGAGAGAGAGAGAGAGACGGAGATAACTGGTCCATATCCACAGGAACTAATATTATTTATTCTCCTTGCCAGGTTTAGAGGCAGTTCTGACTTCTCCCTTGCCCTCAGAATCTGAGCCACTACTGATCTTTCTCTACTGGGGAAGCTTGGCTGCTTTGGCTGGAAATTAACAGGCACAGATGGACTCACCAGCTGCACGTTGTTGGCTTGATAGTAGCTCATGATCTTTAGCAGTGGAAGAAGAGAAAGGGATAGTGAATGTTCGGTGCTGGCATTCAGTATGAGTACCAGAGCTTTTTTTTTTAGTGTTAGATGTTAATTCCCTAGTAATGCTGCTTAGAGCAGTTATTCAAGCAACAACAAAGCAGGTAATTTCAGTTGATGGAATAGTGTGATGCAATGGCTCTGAACAACTTTCTTTGTTTTGGAGTCTTCTTGTGTGTGCATATGTATGTGTGACTCTCTCTCAGAACTTCAGTTTTAAAGTTGGAATTTTCTTTCTTTTCTGTTTCTGATGGTTTAAGCAAACAAGTCCTGGGGACAAAAATCACCAGACAGAGAATTACTTCAGTGTCTTGCGCTACATCAAACTTAAACCCTTAATCTCATCTGGGCAGTGTTCCACACTGGACAGAGCACTGACCTGGGACTCAGGAAACTTGGGTTCTATTTCTGACTCTACCACTGACCTGTTCTGTGACCTTGCGTGTGTCAATTCCTCTTTTTGTGCTTCAATTTCCCCACTTGCAAAAATGAGAATAATGATCTTGACTTCCTTTGTAAAACTTTTTGAGATCTATTGATGGAAAGAACTATATAAAAGTTAAGTGTTATATGATTAAAGCATGATAGTTGGGGTCCTTTTGTTGTCATCTCTGCATTTGAATCTTGGAGGTACTTTGTAGAAATACTTCAGGATTGGTTTGGTTTTTGTTTAATGAGAGGTTTTCCTTTCTTCTCTTTTCTTATTACTTTATTTTGAACTGAGATACTGTAAATGAAGAGGTCTCTGCTCTGTTCTTGGTCTTCCAAATGCATATTTGGACTTCTCAGTATGTCTAGTATTCTTATATACACAAATATTCTGGAAAAGGCGAATTTTTTTTTTTTTCCCATTTGGGGCAATTCCCGCCAAACTCCATGGGAATCTTGCCATTGACCTCTGGTTTGTTCAGAGCAAAAAGAAAAAGTCATTTATTGTAATAAACAATGCTGTGTGAGCCTCCTCAGAGGCTTTCTTACTTTCTAATACTGATCATATTAATGAAGATAGTTACCCAATTACAATTCAGTCCAAGGAAGTAATGTAAGTTAAAAATGCTTTTAGCTTTACTTAGGGTTGCATTGTAATTTTACAGTCTGCTCTGTGTAAGGGGCCATCTCAGCCACATGGGCCAGTATTTTTGGGTTAGGGACAGAGTCAAGGATCCACCCATTTCCTGTGCCTGCTCACCCATTTTCCACCCAACTGCATGGGTACGGGAATGACTTTCCCATGAAGGCTGCCCTCCCATCCTGTGCTGTGATCCATGAGGTTGGTAGTTTATGCAAATGAGTAAAATGTGTCTCACCTCCTCAATACCCTGGCAGTGTCATAAAACAGGACCCAATCCTCTCAATTATTTTGTTATGTATAGGAGAACACACTGAATGTAAGATTATGAAAATATGGGAACTATCACATTTTGTGACATGTGCCATGTGTCTTAGCAAAGGTATGCCATACTCTGGTTTGTTCAGTGAGAAATTCCACAACCTAGATGTTAAGTCTCAGCTGAAAAAGTTTGTCACAGTATAGTGTTATTTTCATTGATAGGCATAGCATGAAATACCGATAAGCATGCATCCTACCTGCAAGGTTACTGTATTGATAAGTACTACAATTTGTCATTTTCAGAATAGGATATGGGGAATAGAGGCAAGCATGTGTGTGTATATACACTTACACAGTAAATTATACTTTCTGTTCATATTTCTTGGTTAAACTCTGGCTTGCAATTTTAACCAACAATTTTGCATCTCTCACCTATTAATCTCAGTAATTATGATGGCATACGTTGTGTCTAAAAAAGAAAAGGACATGAGACCATAGTGATATGGACAAGCAAGGTGGAAGCAGGTGGTAGATAAAAAAGCACATAATTAGAGACCCATGTAGGGCCATGGGTTAGACACTGATTATATCTGACAGATATGAGACCCTAACTGTGTTTGGCAAACAGAAAATACCATATGTGAATGTGAAATATGAAAATGTAACACAGAAACAGAACTTCTGAAGACCTCTACTCCCAATTGCATGTAGAGATGCACATTTTTTAGCTATTCCTTTTTGTAGAAGAAAGTTCATAATTTTGTCTGTTTCTGGATTCAGTAAGAAAAAAAGAAAAAGACCTTGTTTTCCCATGAAATTGGATGAACAATTAGATATTACTGCAGGAAGGGAATTTTTTCATAAATAGTTATCTTAGTTGTGATATTCTTCACCATTTTACTCAAATCTGGTAGTTGCTGTTACTTTTTATCAAGCACCAAAGAATTGCATGTTAGTAGTAGTAACTACATCTTTGAATCAGCATACGAGAGCATTAGCTTATAATATCACTTTTCTGTGATTAAGAAGCTTTATATCAAGGCTTTTCACTGACTCTTACAAAATCTGTGGCTTGCTCTAAGTTATTAGATATTGAAGTAGTTCATATTTTTATGCATTATAGGAAGCATGAAAAGTATTAGCTACAGAAGGCTTACTTTAAATTTATTTTAGCATTTTGAAAATGGCTTTCACTTCTTCATCAATGTACTTGTCAAGGGATCCCATTACATTAAGTCTGATAAATAAACAAGATAGCATATTGCACTGGCTATGTAACAGGCCTGTTTGACAGTGAAACATTTTGAAATGCATACTTGACAAAAAGGGGAAAAAAATGAATACAAGCCCATATTATGTGCCAAATGACCAACTGTAATGATTGATAGACCTATTTAAATGAATAATTGTGCTTTGTACTGAACAAGTATACTTTATACAATAGCTATGTATAGCGCAGCTGGGAAACCTTATTTGGAGATGTAAAAGACAACTGAAAAAAAAAAAAGAAAGAAGAATGGATAACCCAGGCCACACTACAAGATAAAGCATGCACTCTACCTGGAATTTCTGGTGAAGTTATAAATTATCACAAAACTCAAATGTTTTATGGGGTCAGGAGAAACTGCTGGATTTTCTTCTTGCTTCAATATTCTTTCATTTAAAAATATAATTATATTATATGGTTCAGAGGGAATAAATAACTAGGCTGCACTGACATTTATGAAGTCACTTTTTTTTCCTTTTATAAAAGCTTAGGTTTTGTTTTAAATATTATTTGTTCTGCAGGCCCTTTTAGATTCTCAAATTAGATTAGAGAGTGCATGAAGTTTCCAAGAACAGCTTACCTTATTGAATTCTTCCCAATATGACAATTGGTAAAGAAGGCTGGAAGCATCAGCTCCATACTAGACCTGGGCAACATTCTCTAGGCATATTTTTTCACAGAAAAAATGCAGATGCGGGTCGACTGAAACGTTTCACAAATTTGTGTCAAATTCACTAAATTATTTCAGCTAGAAACCAAAAATCAGAAGAAATTTAAATGTCTATTTTGACAGTTGGAAATGAAACATTTAAGCTTTTGAATCAAAACACATTCTCACTGATTTTTTTAAAATATTAATATTTTTAAAAGGTTAAAAAGCTCAAACAAAATTAAACATTTAGTTTTTGATCAGATAAAACATTCAGTATAAAGGGATTTATTTTTTTTTACTCTTGCTGAATTTAAAAAAATACTGTTTGGGGTGAAAATATTTAAAAAAAAATAAAAATTGACCACTGTACCAAAAATGGTTACTATAGTTCTATTCCATGGTCCTTACCCAGACCCTCACTTTGCATGCTAGCCTTCTTTTTTATGCTATTTCTCCCATTATTCCTCTCCCCCACATGCACACCTATTTCTCCTGAGCTCCCGTCACACCTGTCTATTCATCCTGGTTCTATGTCCCCTTCCATAAGACTTGCCTACTGGGTTCAGCAGAAAACCCGAGGAAAAAATGATATTAAATATGCATATGAATTACATACATTCCACCCATCAGTCTTCTTCTCATCCTAAACTTCTAGCCCTGACTCCTGTTATTCATACACTTCTGTTCTCTCTTATTATATTCATGCTGCCATCTTCTCCACACAAATACTAACACATACACTCCCAGCCTAAGTTCCCTCTAAGCTGCGTGGCCACCCAGCAGTCTGTCAAGGGCCCGTGCCTCCAGTGCTGCACTGCTCCTTCCCTCTGCCTTGGAGCCCCTAGCCAGCTGCTAGCCTCCTGCTTGCTGTGCAGGACGGGGGGAGGGAGTGGGTCACTCATGTCAGGGTACCCCATCTCCACAGGGGGCGGGGATGAGTACGACAAGGCTCAGGAGTGGGACAGAGGGAGCTTGCTGGAGGCTGCTGCTGTGTCTGAACAAGCAAGTTTCAGACTGGTGAGTGCAGATTTACTTGAAAGGGAAGCATACTTAAAGGGGCAATGAGTCTCTCTCTCTCTCACCATACATACACACACACACACACACACACTGTCTGTCTCTCTCTGTCTCTCTCTCTTTCATACTCACCTCCCAACACATACTTGTATTATTCTTTCAAAGTGTGTTTATTTTAGTTTTTTGACTGGTCTATGAATTTCATAATTTTTATTTCTCTCTTACGCTTAGATCTTTGAATAATGAGTTCTAAAATGCCTAACTTGTCTTGGATGGAGTAATGATGGTATTATTTTTATATAATTATGGTAACTTTTAGAAAAATATATATTATATCTAGGTTTTTTGTTTCCACTGGTAGTGCACATCTGCACATTCCCTCGATATGGTGCACATAACACAATTCATTCTGTACATGGATGGAAAACATTACAGGGAACACTGCTTCCAGCTGCACCTTTCTCTCAATCATACACACAGCTACCATTGCCCAATTATCCCACAGAAGAGCATGTAAATTACTGAGAATGCTCAGTGACTGGCTGACAGGTTACTATTGGGAGCTGCTATTAAGACCAAGGCAATATTACTTATCTGACATATTGTCAGCTCAAAGAGCCTAGGAAACATATTCCCATGCTTAGTGATCCATAAATGGAAGCAGACTTTATCCTTGTGATGGGGCAGCTGCCCCTCACTGGCAAAAAAAGGGGTTAAAAGCAGCCCTAGGGAGGCTACCCCAGAGGCAGCCAATCAGGGCCAAGTACGCCCATATAAAAAGGGATCTGCAAGGTGAAGGAAGGCAGTTTTCTGCTGGGAGCCCAGGGAGCAAGAACTGTGTCCCTTAAAAGCCAAGAGAACTGTCAGCACCCCTAGACAGAGCAGTGCTGCAAGCAGGGGCTGAGAAAGCCGGAGACACCTCCAGGCTGGCTGCCGGGGGGTTGCAGACTGATACCCTGATAAAAGGGTAAAGAGGGTGCTGGAGCCATGCAGGAAGTGGCTAGACCATGGACTGCGGTTTGTCACTGGCAGGAAGTGGCTGAAAAGTGGACTGCAAGTCCCCCGGAAGTGGGGAGCACAGTGTGTGGCATGGCTGGAGGGCTGTGTTGCTGAAGAGGACGCCGCGTTCCTTGGAGAGATGTGGGTTCAAGCATGAGAGTCACAGCAGCAATACACCATCCGAAGGGGGTGCACTCAACCACAGAGCTAATTCTCAAGACAGGCTGAGGAAGCGCCAGAGTGGTAAGTGAACCCTGTTACAATCGCATGCTAGTTGCCTCATTATTCTGGTTAGATTGTTGCCAGCAGATTATCATGCCTGGTGTGAGGGGGGGAAAATGTACACTAATGAAGGACACAATCCAATGAGGTGCTGAATTTCTGTTACTAGGTCCTGAGAGGTCTCAGCTCCCAGTGCCTTGAGGGCACTAATCTCCATGTAAAACCTAGTCTGTAAATGCAGTCACCTTAAAGATTCTCAAAAAAACTCCTAGAAGGCTGGGTACTCTGGTAATAGCAGTGCAAAACTCTCAGCAGGGGCTAAGGGTGGCTCTAAGACTGTTTTTGTGCCTTCAATCCCAGGGCCATTCCCAAGCTGCTTTATGTTCAGTTGACTCAGTACACTAGGAGTCATTCTGGCCAGTGTGAGGCTTGGTAAAACACAGAAACTGTAGAAAGAGGTTGGAAGGGAAACAGCTCCTACTACATAAGAAGTCCTCAAGCAGCCAGTTAAGTGTGCTTTCAGGATTCTTTGCCTCACGTTAGTCACACCACAGCTTGCTCACCTTTAAAGAAATAAGACTTAAGCTCACAGAAAGGTTTCAAATTTGGAAGTTCTTGGAAAAAGAGAACCTAAAACTTCTTTGGGTTTGATTTGTTTTGAGGCTTTATTTCCAAGTTTCCTTGATGGATTTATTTTCTTGTACAGAGATGTAATCATCTTGACAACATACCAGATCTCAAAATGTCTAATATCTTAGTGTAACAAATATAGACATAAAACTTGTTTTACTCAACTTATTTTAGTCTGGGGGACCTGATTCTCCTCTCTCTTAAACTACTTGAAATGAGGAAACAATGGGGTAACATTGGTGTGAGAGAAGATTCTGACCTTGATTCATAAAAGCTTTTAGTTCTGTCTTTATTTTCCATAACTGGAATGGGGATTACTAGTCTAGTGAACAGAGAGCCCAGCAGAGGGCAAGTAGACCAGTATTAGAGCCAAATGAGTCCTTTTCTGGGAACTCTCAAATAAAGATACATGTGAACTTGCGAAGTTATTGTTTAAGTGCCATTGAAAAGCCAGAAGTGGAGCAGAAGACAAGCAAGATTTTACCTTTGGAAAAAAAAAGAATCCATGTTTATTATTAAAGCAAACATAATTATTTCACAAAAAAACTGCTAATTGCTAATTTGACATCAAAGCAAAACTTGGCGGAGACTCCCCTCTCCCAACAGGCAACTTCTCTGAAGTAAATAGACAATTATGTTGTCAATTAGCAATGGCATGGCAGATAAATCTGTTTTTCAAATCCTCATATACATCATGGGTTCAAAAATCTTATTCAAAAAGAAGAAAAGAGAAGGCACAGAGAGAAATAATCCAGTGGAGAAAATAGGACAAAGAGAAAAAATAGACAGGAGTTGGGGAAAGAATTTCATTCTAATGAAAACACTAATACAGATAATTGGATTCTGATATCTTTACTGATGTTGACTAGTATCTTACTCAGTTGACTTTAATTCATGTACTTTGTTAAGCCCTTACTAAATTGTGTCCATCTAGAACACCACAGACCTTTGCACTGGCATGATTTTCTATCCGTGGTAGTTAAGCACACTACCCTTTAGTTAGAGAGCTCTTTTTAAAAACAGGTGTAAATCTGAGACAGAAGTTGACAAACACTAACTATTTATGGAGCTCTCAAAACTAACTAAAGAGGGTCTCAAAGAAATGGTACTTCATAGATTTCCCTAGTCATACTTCTGTCTGCTTTAGGTATTGGACAAGTCAAAGATTGGCAGTATCCTAATACATTATTAAATACTTAATTATGACTGAAAAAACAAGAACACTTTTTTGGTGACTTTCCCAATTCACTGGTAAAATTTTATGGAGTAACTATGAACAAAATCCTATAGGAATCCTATACATAGAACACTTTCATTTTTATTATTTTTAAACGTATTTATGCATGTAAACTCCCCAGTGCCAAGCAATTTTCTTTTTGTACAGCATTTTAAGATATTAAATTCAACACCAGATAAATACAGTTCAAATATTTTGAAAATAATAACAAAAACACAAGGAAAAAAGTTTAGATTTGAAAACCTGCAAGTCTGCACAGGTCAAATTCTGCCCTGTGGTACACAGATGTTAAGTTGGCAGAAGAACACTTTTTTCCTTTGAGTTGGCTGTTCCAAGTGATTAATTATAGGGAACAATCTAGACTGGTTCTCTCCCTCTTGTTGGAAAAAAAATTCAAAACAGTCCAACATCTATGAAACACCAGAGTATAAACTGTTGAGAATAACTCCATGAATTTCACTTAATTTTTTTATTAGGTGCTGTTACGGCCCCAAAAGGCCCGAGGACTCTGCAAGAACGAGACCGACTCCACACTGAGAGTAATTGGTTTTAATGAAGGTAACGTGACACATCTGCAACGGGGACCCCAAGCGTTGCTGTCACTGAGACGGGGACCCAGCGCCCTGTAGCTCGGCCTGGGGTGAAGTCCTAAAACAAACACAAAGCATGCTCATTTTATACAAACAGCAGCATATCAGCTCATACATAATGCAATAGAAACTCTCCACCCTCTGGGGCTGCCCCCCTGGCCAACAGCCAGGGGCTTGCCACGCAGCAGTCCCAGCCGGTTACGGCAGGTTAAAACTAGCATGCCGTGTCCTACAATAACCGGAGGCTGAGAAAGCGGAACTGCCTGAGCTAAGCCGTAACAGAATCTTCCGTGGTTCCCTAGCCTCCTACAGGTGCTGTATATTCTCAGTTCAGTCAGTTGGGCGTTAGCCATACAACTGCATTAATGCTTATGAAAGCTGGATTTTAAAGTCAAGCGAATTGAATCAAATTCTGTGCTGACTATGTATTATATAAACAAATGTGATTTATAGATGGGGGGAGGGCTGTGCTTATTTAGTCATCAGTGTTAATGTCAAAATGTGTTAAATTATCACAATGTGGCCTCTAAAATGCCACAACATTGGCCTAGTCTTGCCTCTGCTGAGGAAAATTTAAATTTTAGAACTGAATTCAAAAGGAATAAGGTGGAGCCCTATTTTCATGAACTTACAGTAAGAAAAATTGTAGAATCTCAAGACTGGCGCGGTAACTGTTGGTAAATGTTGACTTTTAAATATCACTGTGTGCTTTGAATGGATCCCTAAAGGAATTTGCATAAGTCTATTTTGCTTGTATAAAACTTCCTTTAGTTTAGGTTCATGACTTCTGCTTAATATGTATAAGGGTTGGTCAACACTGAAAAGTAATGCACGTTGGAAAACATAATCCCAGCTGTACATACAAAATGTCTGGGTTCTAAATAAGCTGTTACCACTCAAGAAAGAGATTGTGGAGTCATCATGGATAGTTCTCTGGAAACTGGGCTAGAAGACCTCTCAAGGTCCCTTCTAATCCTATGAGTCTATGATCTGCTCGATGTACAGCAGCAGTCAAAAGAGCTAACAAGGTTAGGAACCATCAGGAAAGGGACAGATAAGACAGGAAAAAAAATCATAATGCCACTATATAAATCCATGGTATGCCCACACTTTGAATACTGTGTAAAATTCTGTTCACCCCATCTCAAAATAGATTAGAATTGGAAAAAATACAGAGAAGAGCAACAAAAATTATTAGGGGGTAGGAAACAGCCTCCATATGAGGAGAGATTAAAAACATTGGGACTGTTCAATTTAAAAAAGATGACAAATAGGTAATGTGGAAGGAGGTGGGAATAGGACAGAGGTCTATAATCATGAATAGTGTGAAGAAGTGAAAAAGGAAGTAATTACCCCTTCATGTAATGCAAGAACCAGGTGTCACCCAATGAAATTAACATAAGAAAATACTTCACATAATGCACCGTCAACCTGCAGAACTTGTTGCCAAGGGATCAGGGGTAGCTCTAGGAATTGCGCCGCCCCAAGCAGGGCGGCACGCTGCGGGGGGCACTATGGCGGTCGCTGGTCCCGCGGCTCCGGTGGACCTCCAGCAGGCATGTCTGCGGGAGGTCCACCGGAGCCGCGGGACCAGCGGACCCTCCGCAGGCATGTCTACGGGAGGTCCACCGGAGCTGCGGGACCAGCGGACTGGCTGCAGGCATGCCTGCGGGAGGTCCACCGGAGCCGCCTGCCGCCCTCTCGCGGCATGCTGCCCCAAGCGCACGCTTGACGCGCTGGGGTCTGGAGCTGGCCCTGCAAGGGATGTTGTGAAGGCCAAAAGTATAACTGGATTCAGAAAAGAATCAAATAACACTGTTTAAGTCTAGGCCAGGTCTACACTACAGAGCTGAATCAGTATAACTATGTCACTTAGGGGTGTGAAAAATCCACACTCTGAGCGATGTAGGTAACACCTGTAGAGGCAGCATTGTCGATGGGAGGTGGATTAACTATGCTGAGGGGAGAAGCTCTTCCATCTGCATAAGATGCAGCATTTTAAGTGTAGACCTGTCCAGAGTCCATTGTTTCCCTTCCTCTTTCCTTCCTACTGTTTGTTTTTATGAGTGGGTAAAATCTTGTTATAGGTTGCATTAGAACCCTCCGCTGAGGTTGATAGGTTTGAATTTACCTTTTAATATAACTGTAAACATAAGCCACACCCAAACCAAAAGGTCTATGCGAACCTGCCCAAGAGCTTTTTGGGCTGAGTATTGTTTTGTGTAGGTGTGTGTGGGCTCAAAAACACTGATATTGAGGTCACAAAAAGATCAAAGAGAGGCAAAGAAAAGGAAGCAAGAAAGCTAAGCAGGAGCCTGTGAGCACAGTGTGACTGGAAAAAGCTGGAGATAGCTTCTGGATCTGGTGTTGGCTACAAGGACTTGGGGAAACTGCTCCACTTCTTGATTGGTTCCTTGTGCATTCAGAGATTCAGGACTTTGTATGCTCCTTGTCAATAAACAGAATTGTATCAAAGAAATACACCAATTTCTACTCCCAGCTGGTTCACCTATGGAGTCCTAAACTTTGACTAGCTGTTTGGGTCAAAAAAAGGGGGCAACAGTTTGTTGTATTCAATTTATCTTGTCTTTCATTAGACTGTAAGCACTTCAGGGAGGTACTGTGTCTGACTCTGTGTTTGTACAGTGCCCTTGGTCACCATTGTAGCACAACTAATTATTATTATCAGAGCAGTTTAAAATATTGATGTAAAGTTTTGAAAATTAAACATCCTAAAAGGAGCAGATCAAATTTTATGTGATGATAGAGAATCTGTGCTAGTAGTATATTGTGTGTACAGA
Organism: Mauremys mutica; assembly: GCF_020497125.1. Lineage (NCBI taxonomy): Eukaryota > Metazoa > Chordata > Testudines > Geoemydidae > Mauremys > Mauremys mutica. The sequence goes on along the minus strand of NC_059079.1, from coordinate 47,660,006 downwards.
GACTAAATTAGTACTGTCGATGCTTTGCAAATGTAGTATGGTAACAGAGCACACTAAGAGCTTGATCCTGAGAATGTTTACTACTGAGAGTGTGGCTTGCTATTGTCACTAAGCCCATTCAAATCTGTGTATCAGGCCTCAGATGGCTAGATGACTAGTGTAAACCTGCTAGCTGAGGTGACCTTAGGCTGCATTAGGATTTATTTTTACCCATCTCTCCCCTATCCCATATAAGGGATGGGGTGAAGCTCTGTGGGTCCCTAGGAGCAGCCCATAGAAGAAATTGTGACTAAGGAGGCCACAGTTTCTTCCCTGGCCCTCTTTGGTTCTGAGGGAAAGTAAGTTGCTGCAGCTCTTTGTAGGATGCAGTTTACTTTTTTTTTTATGCCAGAGTATCTCTCCTTCCCAACATGTTAAAGGGTATGAGGCACAATTTCAACTGTTCCCAACTTTGTTACTTTCCCCCAGCTCCAGCCCACTTCATCATAGCACCCCCCTGGCAATTTCTAGGCTCTGTCACCTTGTACATCTAAATCCTTAGTTACAAGAGTGTGACCTACATGATAAATTTGACAGTATTACCATGAAGCTTCTAAAGGATCCTTCATCATTACTATTGGACGTTTCATTGTTTATATTTCTGAAGGACAGATAATTTGGCATTTGTCAAAAGGAGACAAAATCCCCTGCCATTGCTAATTTACTCATTTGGCAATAACGACAGCATTTTAATTTATAATTAATATTTGTGGGTAATAGATCCAGTAATGTATTAACTACAGAGATAAAAGGCATAATGTTAAGAAATAATTTGATAGCAGAGTAAATTTCATTGATTTTATTTTTTCCTCTTTTTTTATAGAACCATGCATAAATTACTGAAATAGGAATGCAAAGTTAGAGAGCTCAAACAATCAATATATTTATTCATTGGGCCAACTTCTTCAAGTAGGCCACAGAGGGAGAACAAGCAAGCTTCCATTACACTACCACTGTGCTAGCCTTTGTATAAACAGAAGGATTAAATCTCTCCTTTTCCACATACATTCATCATTGTCTGTAATTGCTTAGAATAGAGAGAATCAAGCTGAAAAGGAAACTGTTGATCTGGCCTTTTCGCTTCCAGTTTAAACTTGCATCAGATCTCAGAATTTTTACCATTTAAAACATGTTAACGTCGTACAAAACAGAATTTGCTCTGATAAGGCTTTTGATTCTTTTTCTGAAATAAATGCAGTGATTGAACAAATGTAAACGTGAAAAGGCCCTTTCTACTCAGATGCCCATCCAGCATGCAGTTAAAATACTGTTCATAGGCAGTAAACTGATTGCTTCTTTGCTGTACTTGGTCTGTGATGATCTAGAAAAACTGTTATTCTGCTTAACCCTTTATGTGCTTCTAAGATGTGCATATCTTCAGTGAACAAGCATGTTGCATCGCAGAGGAGCAGGGACAGAGTCTGACAACCCATGTGATCATAAGCAGAGAGTACTTTATTCATTTCCAGCATGCTCTTATATCCCATTATCGCAAGCAATCAGACAGTTGCTAATTGGTTAACAAAATATACACAGCCGCAGCTGTAACCCCATCCTAATTAACATCCTACACACCTGTTTGACTTATCATCCTATTTACAGTTAGCTGGCCGATGAGAGCGCGCCCAAGGTCAGCCCTTTATACACAATTCCCAGCGTTATCGGCTCGTCCCAGAAGCCTAAACAATCTCAGCATTTCACATTCTATTCCCAACACAAGCACTCCTCTGGCCCCTTGCTGCTCTAGAAACTGTAATGTGTTTTCCTTATGGAAGGTAAGGGGCCAAGGCATGCCAAAGGAAGAGCATGCAAGGAATTAATCTGTGAAAATAGACGGCTGAGTGACTATTCTTCGTTGCTCTGCCTTTCTGATACTGAAGTGTTTTCCTTGTAAATATAGGGATGCTAAAGTGTATAACAGAATGAATATTCTCTCTCTCTCGGAAGGTTATTGTATGTTTAATTTATTTATACAGAGAGGCTTTTTTAAAATTCACTCAGTCTTGACTAAGATTTGTTTTTTCAATTAGCTGTCATAGCCGCTGTAGAAAATACACCTGATGCATACTCTTCATATTTCAGAGTCCTACTACGGGGAGTATGTCTGATGCCCAAGAAGAACTAAATATTTTGATGATTATTAAGGATGTCAAGCAATTTAAAAATATATATTCTTGATTAATTGCACTGTTAAACAATAATAGAAAACTATATGAATATTTTTGGATGTTTTCTACATTTTCAAATATATTGATTTAAATTACAACACAGAATGCAAAGTGTACAGTGCTCACTTTATATTTTTATTATAAATATTTGTACTGTAAAAACAATAAACAAAAGAAATAGTATTTTTCAATTCAACTCATACAAATATCATAGTGCAATCTCTTTACTGGGAAAGTGCAACTTAGGCCACGCCTACACTACCCACTGGATCGGTGGGTAGTAATCGATCTATCGGGGATTGATTTATGGCGTCTTGTCTAGATGCCATAAATTGATCCCCAAATCAATGCCCGTAGTCAACCTCGGCAGGAGGAGTAAGCGGAGTTGATGGGGGAGCCGCAGCAGTCGACTTGCCGCTGTGAGGACGTCCAAGTAAGTCGAACTAAGATGCTTTGACTTCAGCTACGCGAATAGACCAGTGTAGACCAGCCTTTACAAATGTAGATTTAATGTAATGCTCCACACCCTGTCCCTCTCAGATTTTGGAAGGCATTTCAGATTCTTAAATCGTGGGTAAAGTTATCTTTCGAAATCTCCCATTGGTACCTTCTTTGCATTTTGTCAAATCCGCAGTGAAAGTTTAGCATATCTGTCCACTCAGTCCTACTTCTTGTTTAGCCAACTGCGAAGAAAAACCATAATGCTGCCCGCTTCTTATTTACAATGTCCCCTGAAAATGAGAACAGACATTCACATGTCACTTTTTTAGCCGGCATTGCAAGGTATTTACATGCCAGATTTACTCTAAACATTTGTATGCCCCTTCACGCTTTGGCCACCATTCCAGAAGACATGCTTCCATGTTGAAGATACTAATTAAAAAAAAAAGTGTTAATTAAATTTGTGACTGAACTCCTTGGGGGAGAATTGTATGCCTCCTGCTCTGTTCTACCCACATTCTGCCATATAGTTCACGTTCTAGCAGTCTTGGATGATGACCCAGCACGTTGTTAATTTTAAGAACATTTTCACTGCAGAATTGACAAAATACAAAAAAAGGTATCAATGTGAGATTTCTAAGGATAGCTACAGCACTCGACACAAGGTTTAAGAATCTGAAGTGCCTTCCAAAATAAAAAAGGAACGATGTGTAGAGCATACTTTCAGAAGTCTTAAAAGAGCAACACTTCAATGTGGAAACTGCAGAACCTGAACCACCAAAAGAGAAAGTCAGTCTTCTGCTGGTGGCATCTGACTCAGATGATGAAAATGAACATGCATTGGTCTGCACTATTTTGAATCATTATTGAGCAGAACCCATCATCAACATTGACATGTTCTCCGGACTGGTGGTTGAAGCATGAAGGGACATATGAATCTTTAGCACATCTGGCATATAAATATCTTGTAACACTGGCTACAACAGTGCCATGCGAATGCCTGTTCTCACTTTTGGGTGACATTGTAAACAAGAAGCAGGCAGCATTATCTCCTGCAAATGTAAACAAACTTGTTTGTCTGAGCGTTTGGCTGAACAAGAAGTAAGACTGAGTGGACTTGTAGACTCTAAAGCTTTACATTGTTTTATTTTTGAATGCAGGTTTTTTTGCACATAATTCTACATTTGTAAGTAACTTTCATAATAAAGTGATTGCACTGCAGTACTTGTAATGGGGGAATTGAAAAATACAATTTCTTTTGTTTTTTTTACAGTGCAGATATTTGTAACAAAGATAAAGTGAGCACTGTACATTTTGTATTCTGCATTGTAATTAAAATCAATATATTTGAAAATGTAGAAAACATCCAAAAATATTTAAATATTTGTTATTCTATTATTGTTTAACCGTGCAATTAATCACAATTATTTTTTTTAATCGTTTGAAAGCCCTAGCTGCTATTGTATTATAGCAAAGGAGGTTTAGGTTGGATATTAGGAAAAACTTCCTAACTGTCAGAGTAGTTAAGCACTGGAACAAATTGCCTAGGGAGGTTGTGGAATCTCAGTCATTGGAAGTTTTAAAGAATTGTTTAGATAAACACTTGTCAGGAATGGTCTAGTTATTATGTAGTCCTGCCTTGTCTTGACTTGTATTGAGGTCCCTTCCAGTCCTACACTTCTATGATTCTATGTAGTGTGAATCCCTACATTCCTTGGAGACAGAGGTTTAAAATGCAGCTAGGTAAGCAGTGCCCATTGTCTTTCAAAGGGTGTCTTGAGGGTGGGAGGAAAATCAGGCCCTATAAATGTGAGCTCAGGCTCTTTAAATGTGTTGTTACAATTCTGTGATTCTGAATTGTATTTGGCATAGTGAATGGAAAAAATCAGCTCTCTCAGCTTTATCCTATCTACAGTACATCAAACCCCCACTATACGTATGGCCTGCCCTGAAGAAATATGATTACAAGCATATACACTCTGTCAGGATTATTTTGATTGTTTTATAGGAGCATTTGCTTGTGCTACTGACTAATCTGGAGATGGCACATCCATTTCATAAAGTCTGATTTTCAGGGGACTGCAGTTATTTGAAACCAGGCACATAAGATGTTAATCTAGGAGCCAATTTTATTTCATTCTGTTTCAACAAATTTGGTTCGGCTGTTTTTCAATGAGAGAACTTTTTTTTTCCCCACCAAGAATTCTGTGTACTCAACTTTACTTTAGAACCATGTTTTTGGCAAGTAACTCCTATATAGAACTAATTTTCTCATCTAATTATTATTTTGAGTGCCAGGATAAGAGATCTTTCTGTGATAATTTACAAGCCTAGTATTAGAATTACAAATCTGCATTGCAAACTTGGCACCATACCTGCTCATTGTTTTTGTTTTATCAGATCTATAGATTTAGAATTATTTGGCCCAAAACTGAATTACTCTCTTTAAATGTGAATACAACCAAAAGACCAGTGATGTTCTGTATTGAAAGCATAGTTAGTTATTTAGTTAGTATCCATTACGTTCAGGCATTTAGGGCAGGACGAAGCTCCTCCACTCCTGTCTGTTTCTGGAAGCATAGTAGCACATAATAAAAATTTAGAATCTTATCTGACAAATAATTTGGATAGTATTGACTAAAGTGAATTGTGGGATTGCACATAACTTGGATTGGATGTGTAATGAAAATGGTGCTTAATTCCATTTTTCAACTATGCCAAGAGAAACATCGAAAGTATTTCTAAACAATTTGATTCCACTACTCTTCTGTCTGAATTGGGTCCTGATAGTAAGTGATACAGCTTTCAAATAAAAGCAGAGGAAATGGAGGCTTGGCCTTAGGAAAAAAATAAATATTGATTATGTGGTAGTCTAATTACAATTTTGCATTCCTGGGTTTCAAAATAGAAATGTCATTAGCACAATGAATATTTATCAGATACAGTGACTGGATGTTGGAAGCACTGGAAATCTCCTATGAGCTTTTTTTCCATGAAATTTTCACCCCAGTTTTTCAAGATAAGAAGGTTCTGAGAGTTCATATAAGGACTTATACCCTGCAAAAGTTGCACAAGTGTTTAACTTTGTACACTGTGATTAGTCTCAAATAGACTTCATTGGGACTTCACACTGTGTAAAGTTAAACACCTAGATAAGTCTTTTCAGGATTGAGGCTAAGGCTTGCATAAGCATCTTTCTATAGTTTTAAAGCCAAAAGAGGTCATTGGATAATCTGATCTGACCTCTTCTAGAGCACAGGACATAGGATTTCATCACAACGAAAGCATCCAATCTTAGTATGAAGACTGAGACATCTAAATTGAGCTTCTAAGTATTCTGAGACCCACCCATCAATAATTAGTATTATCCAGATCAGAGAACAGATGTGCCAGTAACTCTGAGGGCCTGATTGAAAGCCCATTGAAGTCAATGGAAAGACTCCTTTTAATTTCAATGAGTTTTGGAATAGGTTTATGATCACTAGTGCAGTTGTGAGATTTGGGCCATTGTGATTAGGAACCATAGAAACAAAACTTCCTTTTCTTTCTCCACTCTTACTAAATAGTAATATGCTTAGTATATTTAATAAGTCTAAAAACATTTTAAAATGCTACTTCCTTAGAAGGACTGGAGAACCTAATACAAAGAAAATAAGAGTAAAAGGTAAGGATTAGCAAATCTTTAAGGACCCTGCAAAATGTGTCTCCTATCATTCTAAAGCATGTTTTCTTCCTTTTGATGCTGTTTGGCAGAAACAACAAACAATACTAGAAAATTATATTCAGATAACATATGTCCCTGAGGAAAATAAGGAGCAGTCTGCAGAATATAACAAAATTAAATAATTAAAAAAAGAGTTTGTATCATACTTTACATACAACATGCATTACAATTACATGTGATATTAACCCATATGGCAAACTTCAAACAACCCATAGAATTTCAGTTCTGTATGCAATCTTGTCATATTAGCTTTCCAAGGAATGCTTAGAATGTATTATGACATGCGTATGTCCCAGCTTCTTCTGCAACACTTGTAAGTAGTGACATATAGCAAAGTGCATACTTAGAGAGTGTTCAGTTTCTCTTTTCCATATTGAACCAATGTACCCAGATGCTCCCTTATTTCTTCTCTGCTCTTGGCCTCTAAGATTTCTCTTTCAGCTCCTTTTATTTTCTTCCCTGGCGTTTGCTTTATTTCAGTTTCGCAATCTTCCGTAAAAATGAAGTATCGCTTCTTGCACACACAAAAAAGACCCTAATAGGTTCATGCTGTTTTTCTGTCCCCACTGGAGAACACTGTCACTCCAGGATTTTACATTGCCAATTGCAATGAATATCAAGTTATGCTGAAATATGAATTGTGTATATCAGTACCACTGCAACATAAGGGATTGCTAATAAATATTTACATGAAACTCTATTCTGTGTGAGGGCCTTTCTCAATATTTCTCTGTTATCTACACTGACTTTGATCTCAGTGGGGAAAAAATAGATACTCTTGTCTCATGTTAAATTGTGTTTTGCATTTAGCTGGAATACCTTTTATTTATTTAACTGACTATTTTCATAGGAGATGAGCACAGTTGGTTACAGCTAGGAATAGTGATGGCAAGGGTATTGCAAGCTTCTTCATGTAATGCTACCAATGCATTTTGAAGTTGTATTCTGGCAACTGACTCAAAAAATGGCAACATGAGATTATGTTTGTTGTCCTCTGAGTGATTCCCAGGTCAAATATGTTCAGTTTTATAAATAAAATGTGTTTTTCTAACTGCCAGCCTGGGCTCTGAGAAAGAGCTCAAGTTCTCTCCATCTTGTATATCACCACCAGAAATAAAGGTTCTGTAGGCCGAATTAGTCCCTTGGCTAAATCTATGTGATCCTGTTGTCTACCCTCAGGGACACTTGTGCAGCCCTGGTGCTTTCAGTTTGCTTGTACCTGTGAAACTGATTGTGACTTATTAACAATTTTGTTGATAGTGAGCTAGATTCTATTCCATTTCTTGACTCATAGCTCTGTTGGTTCTGCAGAATGGTTTAACAGAATTAAAAACAAACAAACAATGCCCGTCCCTCCCCCTCCCCCAAAAAGCTGACTTCTTTGTATCTCAGAAGAAAGCAGATGTACACAAAAAGAACAACACTGTGCATAAGAATGTGCCAGGTTTACTTAGTTGTTTACCGAATTTAATTGCACTTTGATATTGATGCACAACACCTCTACTGTTTTATTCCTAGACTTTTATGAGCCAGGAACTCCAGTTGCTCCATTGTAGATGTTGGTTTGGTTTTGTGGACAAATATCAACTGAAATAATGTCAAGAGAGGAAAAAGAGGCTACTTGGCTTACCTGCTTGCCAACTTGTGAAGAAACTACAGTGGGAGGCAGCTGAAAAGAGGGAAGGAAGAATCAATGAAGGCAATGTGGGTCTTATTGAGTAAGGTACTACTCTGCAGTGTCTAATATACATTGATATAACAAAATAAATAGTTAAAGATTTATCATGGTGTCCTTATGGATATGTGTAGATCACAGCATGCTAACTGTGGAATGAACACTGAATTTTTTAATAATGTCAATTTGTAGTTATTGTGGGCGGTGGAATTGTAGGGAACAGTTATTAGTGAAGTCTATAAATTGGAAATTTCAAGGTTATGACTGTGTATTGAAATATTAATGTGCACAATAGATATAGCAGTCAGCCTAGTAGAGATCAATAATAATAATAGAATGCCTTATTCAAAGTTATGTGAGTGCCAATTAATTTAAGCAAATAAATGGAGAGAGTGAGATATTGTAAATGACAGATCTTGGAAGGAAAGAAGAATGACCAAAGTAGGGAATGTGAGTAAGAGGGAAATAGGTAAGCATTCAAGCAGTCAGAAGGACAATGACAAACTGGTTATTAATGCATGCATAGGGAGAGTCGGCTAGAGAGTGTATAACAGAGACATGCATTTGCAGCCAAATCCTGAGCTTTTGTAAAAGGTGGCTCACAAAGGCAGATGCGTGCAACCAATGTATATATGAGTGGAAGTCTGAGGAAAGGCACTGAGGCATCCTATACTAAAGTTGCACAGGAATGAGAGTCGTAAGCAAGGATGGAAAGTGTCCCTCTGGCAAAAATACACTTGTACTGATGCTATCATATTTATAAGTATGAGGTAATACACACAAACCAGAGATGTACATTAGCACACACCCCTTTCTTCCTGCCTTAAGATGTTTGCAGTGCAACAATGATAAGTGCCATAAAACAAACACTACTAGCTGAATACACCCTTACCCCCTCGCCCAGAGGAAGGACTGTGGTTTGGTGTTGAGCTTATATTGCACTCTATTTATTTATTTATTTATTTCTGGCATTGAATGTTGTGTGTTTTCATTAATGTTGCTCATGCTCCAAATATTTTGGGATTAAGCATAGTTTGTAAACTAAAATATAGCAAGTGTGGGGGTACTGGCTACATAACTTGTCACAAACTTTTGTGTGCAACTGTAGCCACTGAGCATAGCCAGTGGTCCATGAATGTCCAATGGTCATGGAAGTTCCACTAAGATGTTTCCTCTCCAGTGGCTTGGTGCCACAAATATAGCAGTAGGCCAGGGTGATGCCCAAATACATAGACACACGTCTACCTTGGCAGAAATGCAGCAAGGGCCAAGGAGAAACAAGGAAAAGGTTAGGCTGGGAAAGGAAAAGCACTGCCCATTCCTGTGTGTGCATACTGCAGATGGCATCTGCAACATGGCAAGGAACAAGTTGGCAAGAAAGGCACAAGTGTCACTAGGAAGCATGAAACAAATGACTGAAGCAAAAAAAACCACGGTGGCAGCATTGCACAACCACACACACCATCATCAACACTAAGCTCAGTCCTATGGCATAAGCAGGGACTGATTTGGTAGGATCCAGCAAGTTTACTAGTCCCAGAGAGCTTCAAGAAACTAGGAAATTCAGTGTGGGTAAGAAGTATCCACAGCCTCTTCCCAAGCCTGCAGCATACAAATAAACTTATCTAAGTGTGAGAGAGATGTTGAGAAGCAGCTATGCAATAGCATGCATTGCATGCATGTGGTACTGTGTCCAAAGTGGGACTTATCATTCTATTCCTTTATCAGGGGCTTCAATGTTAACGGAATACAGGCTACTGTACGGGGAAGAGTCAATGAGACCATACATCACTTTTCTGCAAATAGGAGAGGCATAGAAAGTGGGAGTTAGCAAAATGTGTATCTATGACACTGTGATAGTACTGGAGAACTTTCCTAACAGGATGTCCTAGAGAACACCTCAACATAGTTCAAAATGTGTCCATCCAACTCAGAGGATCCATGTGACTATGTCAAATATCCAACTCCTCTGACTGTGGAAAGTCCATTAATTTAGAGAAGGAAATTTGACAAACTACACCTCTACCTCAATATAACGCTGTCCTCGGGAGCCAAAAAATCTTACCGCGTTATATCGAACTTGCTTTGATCCACCAGAGTGCACAGCCCCGCCCCCCCAGAGCACTGCTTTACCGCGTTATATCCGAATTAGTGTTATATCAGGTCGTGTTATATTGGGGTAGAGGTGTATAAACTGAGCCTGGAAACTTTGGCATACAAGTAGGTGGAGTATGTGTACCCCCCAATGCAATATCCAGAGATTGTTCCTTAGCTACACTTGATTCTTTATTAATACTTTTCCTATGGTCTCTGCCCAATTGTTATAAACAGTTTTTCTTTCCTCACTAGCTCCACTCACGGATCTTATGTTCTTATGTTGTTAATCTCAAGTACATCAGGAGAAATATACACTGATGTCACCAAAGGATCCCAGCTTTAGTTTTCACCTGCTTCACACACCGCACCATAAATCACAAGTTTTACTCACTTTTCAGATTTTGTGCCTTTTTATAAACTTTCAAATGGCTCCTCTACCCATGATGTATGAAAAAATTACTTGACTTGAAGACCAGATATACAGTCAGGATCACTGCCTTAAAATAGACTAACATTGGTAGAGTAAACCTTATCTTCCTTAACCGTGGTTGCAAGACTAAAAGAATATCTAGAAGAATTTTACTCCAAAGGGTACAACTCAACTAAAAAAGAAGTATGTCATATTCTTTGCACAGGAAAACTGCCTTATAACAGTGGCTGGAAACTTGGAAAGAAACATCAGAACTATCCAAAACTAGCTTTGAAATGCTGTTTTAACTCTTCAGGAAGATGAAAGAGCATTATACTTCCTTGCTGCTTTTATAACTTCAGAGTGGCAAGTGATAAAAGTGGCATTGGTCTCAATGCCTCCCACAATTTTCAGCAGCATTTTTGAACCACATGCAATGCTTTCTTTATGAAAAGAAATAGCAGAAAGTTGTATACAGTGTATAAAATGGAACTTACACGGTTATGGTTGTGTCTCCAAATTAATGGGCACAAAGGGTCCAGCAATTAGCAGAAGAGAGATCAGTAGTATAAATAGATCACTTTATTCAGTTATTTGAATGCAAGTTAGCTTGAGTAGATAAAAAGAAATAAGAAACTGTCAATGAAAGCTTTTGGAAGGAAAGAAGAGTGACAGGGATGACAAAAACGAAAAGAGAGTCAGCTAGAAAGAGAGAAGTCCATATCTCTAAGTGCACTGACACCAACTGACTTTGAAGTACATAGAGAGGAAAAGAACAGAACAGTGCATAAATGTCAGTCAGGGAAGTGAAGAGGTGTGATCCCTGGCTGACATAATTGTGCAAGCAGAATAGATGCAGCTCTATTGGCAAAGTTGCTCTTGTACCTGTATAATTGGTTTTGCTCATGGGGGGTTGTTTTATTTTACTGGTACAAAGGGCAGCGTTGCCAGTATAGCTGCATCCACACTAGAAGAGGTTTGCTGGTATAGAATACTGGTATTCCTATACCATCAACATTCTCCTAGTGTAGTTGCGACCTTACTCACAGGAGCAACCAGGCTTTTCAGTGCTTTAAAGCCCACTGACATTGATAGGAGTCTTTCTGTTGATCTATAGACTATGGATTTGCCCATAGTGCATGTTTGTGTGCTGAGGTTGTTTTTCTAATGTGGCCTTGAAAGGATGAGCCATCTCCACTGTTCTTAGCTTCCATACATTATTGTCTGGGCAAAATATTTTAACTGATTAAAATAACATATTAAGAGGATAGCCATGCTTATGTTATCTCACTAATACTCCATCTACCTCAGTATCCTATCGCTGATAGTCATCAGTGCCAGATTCTTCAGATGCTATAAACAGAACAGGAGAATTTCAAGTGGTCCTCTCTGAGCTTCTGGCAGTTGGAAGTGTAGAGGCACCCTGTCATGGTCTGCACCCTCACTTGAAACTGGGGGGTTTCAAGTTGAGGACCAGCATGTATCCCCCCACCCTAAAATCCTAGGGTAGGTCTCCTTGTCACTGCCACCAGTCAGGTTAAAGTGTCTGACACACTGCCTGTCCCCCAAGCTTCCCCTGGGGAACCCAGATTCAAACCCCTTGAATCTCACCAGAGAGAGAGAGAAACAGCCAGTTCCCCTCCTCCCCCTCTTCCTTCTCTCCAGCCTGCTCTGGAGAGATATACACCGAGTCAAATCCTTGACTCAACACAAAGAGGGACTCACTTCCCCCCTCCCCTTCCCTAGTCCTGGAAAGAGATACCTGATTCAAACTGCTTGAATCAAACCCAGGAGGAACTGTCTCTTCCCCCCTCCCCTTCCCCTGAATTTCCACAAGAGAAGGAATTAACCAAGTCCAAAGAAAAGAAAGAATTTATTAAAGAATAAAAAGAAAATACAGAATCTCTATGAGCCCAAGCTGGACACTCATAGGGTATAACCTTATCAATCTCTGGAGAGAATTCCCCCTCCCCCTTTCTCAGTAAAAGCAATATCAGCAAACAGGAATAAAGCATTTCCTTTAGCAAACACACAATTGCAAATATAGAAATCAAATCATAAGACTAATTCGCCTTTCTAATTAATACTCACTATTAATTAGTAGAAACTACTCCAGGAGAACTTGGAGACATGACTGTCCTCTCTTAGATCCAAAAAGAGTTCTAACAAACAACACAGACAAAGGCTTCCCTCCACAGAGATTTGAAAATAATCTGTTCCTTGATTGGTCCTCTGGTCAGGTGTTTCTCAGGTTACTGAGCTTGTTAACCCTTTCCAGGGAAAAGAGACCTTAACCCTGATCTGTTTATTTATGACACACCCAGACCATGGGGTTGTGTCACTGACCATCTTGGCTAATAGCCATTGATGGACCTATCCTCCATTAACTTATCTAACTTTTTTGAACCCGGTTATACTTTTGGTCTTCACAGCATTCTCTAGCAATGTGTTCCACAGGCTGACTGTGCCTGTATGAAGAAGTACTTCTCATATTTGTTTTAAACTTGTTGCCTATTGATTTCATTGCAGACCCTTAATTCCACTGTTATGTGAAGGGATAAATAACACTTCCTTATTCATTTTTGCACCATTCATGATTGTATAGACTTCTATCATATGCCCCCTTAGTTGTCCCTTGTCTAAACTGAGCAGACCCAGTCATTTTACTCTCTCCTCATATGGAAGCAGTTTCCTACTCCTAATAATTTTTGTTGCCTTTCTCTGCACCTTTTACAATTCTAATACATTTTTTCAACATGGGGTGACCAGAACTGCTCACAATATTCAAAGTGCGGGCATTCCTTGGATTTACACAGTGGCATAATGATATTGTCTGTGTTATCTATCCCTTTCCCAATGGTTCCTAACATTCTGTTACCTTTTTTGACTGCTGCTGCACATTGAATAGATGTATTCAAAGACTATCCATGATGACTCCAAGCTAATTTAGACCCCATCATTTAATAGGAAGAGTTAACATTATTTTTCCAATGTCCATTACTTTCACTTATTGAATTTCATCTGCCAGTTTGTCCCTCAGTCACCCAGTTTTGTGGGATCTCTTTGCTGTCAGCTTTGGACTTAACTGTCTTGAGTAATTTTGTATCCTCTGCAAATTTTGCCACCTCTCTGTTCGCTCCTTTTTTGAGATTACTAATAAATGTGTTGAGTAGATATCTTTGGGGGCCATCTCTGTTTACCAGTTATTGATCCTTGAGAGGTCCTTCCCTCTTATCCCATGACTGCTTACTTGGCTTAAGAGCATTTGGTGAGAGACCTTGTCAAAGGCTTTCTGAAAGTCTAAGTACACTATGTGCATTGGATCACCCTTGTCCCCATGCTTGCTGACACCCTCAGAGAATTCTAACAGATTGGTGAGGCATGATTTCCCTTTACAAAAGCGACAAAGAGTCCTGTGGCACCTTATAGACTCACAGACGTATTGGAGCATGAGCTTTCATGGGTGAATACCCACTTCATCAGACGCATGGGTTGAATACTGGAAGACAGCTAACAGTTGAATACCCATGCGTCTGATGAAGTGGGTATTCACCCATGAAAGCTCATGCTCCAATACGTCTGTGAGTCTATAAGGTGCCACAGGACTCTTTGTCGCTTTTTACAGATCCAGACTAACACGGCTACCCCTCTGATCCTTTACAAAAGCAGTGCTGAGTTTCCCAACATAACATGTTCATCTATGTGTCAGATAATTCTTTTCTTTACTATAGATTTAACCCATTTTCCTAGTACTGAAGTTAGCCTTATTGGCCTGTAATTGCCAGGATCACCTCTTTTAAAAAAACAACAACAACTGTTAGCTGTCTTCCAGTCATCTGGTACAGAGGCTGATTTAAGTGATAGGTTGCATACCACAGTTAGTAATGTTGCAATTTAATGACTGAGTTCCTTCAGAACTCTTGCGTGAATACAGTCTGGTCCTGGTGACTTATTAGTGTTTCTCAATTTGTTCCAAAACCACCTCTACTAACAATTTCTCAGATTTATCACCTAAAAATAATTGCTCGTGTGTGGAGATCTCCCCCATATTCTCTGCAGTGAAGACTGGTGCAAAGAGTTCATTTAACTTTTCCACAATGGCGGTGTCATTCTTGAGCATTCCTTTAGTACCTTGATCGTCCAGTGCCCCACTGACTGGCAGGCTTCCTGCTTCTGATATACATGCACATTTTTGACTGTTAGTTTTTGTGTCCTTAGTTAGTTACTCTTAAAATTCTTTCTTGGCCTGCCTTATTACATTGACTTGCCAGGGTTTATGCTTCTTTCTTTTTTTTTCTCTTGCTAGGATTTGATTTCCAACTTTTAAAGGGTTGTTTTTAGTCTCTAATTGCTTCTGTTACTCTGCTATTTAGCCAAAGTGGCAGTTTTTTGGTCTTCTTACTGTTTGTTTTTATCTGGAGTATACATCTAGTTTTGAATCTCTATTATAGAATTTTTAAATAGTCTCCATGCAGTTTGCAGGCATTTCACTCTTGTGACTGTTTGTTTCTTTTCATTTTTGTTTAACTAGCATCCTCATTTTTGTGTAGTTCCCCTTTCTGAATTAAATTCTACTGTGGGGGGTTTCTTTGGTATCTCCCCCCCATAAGGATATTAAATGTAATTGAATTATGGTCACTATTTCTGAGTAGTTCAGCTGTATTCACCTCTTGGATCAGATCCCATGTGCCACTTAGGACTAAATCAAGAATTCCTTTTCACCTTATGGGTTCCAGGACAAACTTCTGCAAGAAGCAGTCATTTAATGTATATAGAAATTTTATCTCTACATCCCTTCCTGAGGTAACATATATCCAATCAACATGAAGATAGTTCATATCCCTGATTATTATTGCATTTTCTGCCTTTGCATCCTTTCCAATCTGCCTGAGCATTTCACATTCACCAAAACCATCCTGGTCAGGTGGTCGTTAGTATATTCCTACTGCTACACTCTTATTATTTAAGCGTGGCATTTCTATCCATAGAGATACTATGGTACAGTTTGATTCCTTTGAGATTTTTACTTTGACACAGTACACTCCCTTACATGTAGTGCCACTTTCCCACCAGTGTGACCTACTCTGTCATTTCTATATATTTTGTACCTTGGTATTAATCATGTTCCATTGATTGTCCTCATTCCACCGATTATCTGTGATGCCTATAATATCAATACAGGTCTTTAGGGGTTTGGAGAGGGTCCCATACGAGGAAAGATTAGAGAGGCTAGGACTCTTCAGCTTGGAAAAGAGGAGACGAAGGGGGGATATGATAGAGTATATAAAATCATGAGTGATGTTGAGAAAGTGGATAAGGAAAAGTTATTTACTTATTCCCATAATACAAGAACTAGGGGTCATCAAATGAAATTAATAGGCAGCAGGTTTAAAACAAATAAAAGGAAGTTCTTCTTCACGCAGCGACAGTCAACTTGTGGAACTCCTTACCTGAGGAGGTTGTGAAGGCTAGGACTATAACAATGTTTAAAAGGGGACTGGATAAATTCATGGTGGCTAAGTCCATAAATGGCTATTAGCCAGGATGGGTAAAGAATGGTGTCCCTAGCCTCTGTTCGTCAGAGGATGGAGATGGATGGCAGAAGAGAGATCACTTGATCATTGCCTGTTAGGTTCACTCCCTCTGGGGCACCTGGCATTGGCCACCGTCGGTATACAGATACTGGGCTAGATGGACCTTTGGTCTGACCCGGTACGGCCGTTCTTATGTTCTTATGTTGCATCTTACGTGCATTTAACATGAGCGATTTCAGCTTTGCGCTGTCAGGAGAAAGGAAAAAAAACGGGCAATTCCACCAGCATGAGATGCGAATCTGCTGTTCCCACTAAAATATTTTTTTGGGGGGACTTCACAGCAACAGCATGTCTTTAGGCCTGTGATAAGGTTCTCCCCTATAATGACCCTGGAGGGTTGGCGGCAAAAAAACAAAAACAGTTTTAATAGTGTGTCTGCCCCGGAGTGAGTGTGAGATGGGAGAAGCGAATCTGCTGTTCCCACTACAGTACTCAGTCCCCCTGTGCCTCTCATACTGTGTGCATCTCACGATGCTGAGTGAGATTCTGTGCCTGTACTGTTTAAAGAGACAGTACATATTTTTCGTATTATATAACATGGCTCCTAAACGCAAGGCACATACTTAATCTGGTGCTCGACCAAAGAAACAGCAATGTGTTCCAACGCTGGAGGAAAAACTGGCTGTGTTGGACTTATTGAGAGACGGTATGTCCATCGCCAACATGGCGCGTAAATACTGCCGCAACGAATCTAGCATCCGTGCCATCAAGATTCGAGAGACATAAATTCGTCAAGCCGTAGCATCAAGTGCTCCAGTAACTGCTAAGGTGATGAGCCAAGTGCATGATAAAACTTTAGTGAAGACTGAAAAGGCATTAAACTTATGGCTGGAAGACATGAACCATAAACATGTGCCTATCAATGACAACATGTTGCGAGAAAAGGCTCTTAGCAACTATGTGCTCTTCAAACCTCCTGCTGAAGAGGGACAGCCTTCTGATAAAAAGGAATTCAAAGCCAGCCAAGGTTGGCTTAACAGTTTTAGGAACCGCTTCAATCTCAAAAACGTGCAGACTACTGGTGAAGCTGCATCTGCCAATGAGGATGCAGCAAAAGCCTACCCCGAATAATTAAAGAAAATCATAGAAGAAGAGGGCTATCTTCCAGAACAAGTTTTTAATGCTGATGAGACTGGGCTCTTCTGGAAAAAAATGCCCACCCGCACTTACATTTCGAAATCAGAAAGACAAGCCCGTGGCTTCAAAGCAGCTAAAGACCATGTGACTCTGTTGCTTTGTGGCAATGCGGCTGGGCATTTAATAAAGCTCGGCTTGCTCTACAGGGCTGCAAATCCCTGTGCCCTAAAAGGCAATAACAAAAATCCCCTGCCTGTGTTTTGACAATCAAATAAAAAGGCTTGGGTGACGGCAGCATTATTTCTGGATTGGTTCCACAAGTGTTTCATTCTGGAAGTCAAACAGTACCTTGAAGAAAAAGGACTTGACTTTAAAGTGTTGCTGATCATAGACAATGCTCCTAGCCACCCTGCAGCACTCTGGTTTGCGCATAACGACTTTGAAGTTGTCTTTCTCCCCCCCCAATACCACCTCCATCCTCCAACCTCTCGACAAAGGCGTCATTAGCTGTTTCAAGGCCATGTACACAAGGCTTACATTCTCACGGATCCTTACCTCTATGGATGCTGATCCCAATGTTAACATGATGGAGTGTTGGAAGTCCTTCAACATTGCTGATTGCATCACTTATATTAAACAGGCAATGGATGCAATCAAGTCTGAAACAGTCAATGCACGTTGGCGAAACCTATGGAAAGAATGTGTGAATCATTTTTAAGGGTTTCCCGACCATTGACAAAGAAGTGCAGCTCATTGTTCAGGTGGCCAGGCAAGTGGGTGGTGATGGCTTCATTGACTTCCTCGAGGAAGAAATTGAGGAATTAATTGAGTGCCATAGAGAAACATTGACTAACGAAGAGTTAGACGAACTGATAGAATCGTCTACAGAAGACGAAGATGATGACGAACAGGAAGAGCCAGCAACTTGGAATCTTCATACATTTTCTGAAGTGTTCCAAGCAGTGAAACACTTGAATGATTTAATTTCTGAATATGATCCCTCTATGGAACGAAGCCTCAAAATCACACATAGTATTACGGATGATTTGAGACTATACCAAGAAATGTTTGAGGAGCTCAAGAGACAACAGCAACAGTTGCCAATCACCATGTTTTTAAAGGAAAAAACACCCAGCATCAGCAGAGCCTACACAATCAACTTCTCGAGCTGAACCAGAGCCAACCACTTCATCTACGACTCGCTCTCCGTCACCCAAGCCGGACCCATCATCTCCTGGATCAACATCAAGCCCTGACGACTCAGTAATAGTGTTGTCAGGGGAAGAGGAAGACTAATTATTGGAGTGTGTACAGTACAAGACTAGCAAGAATATCCAGGATGACTGGTGACTGTTGAGGTTTACAGTACTGTACTGTACTATTTTCATTTTTTATTCTTTCATTCTTCTGTCTCTGTTATGTTATTAAAATACTGTAAAATTATAATTTGCATATGTAGTCTTTATTATATACTGTACATTGCTGTATACAATACATAGTACTGTACAGGGTTCTATACACAAAATTGTACTTTATGGGTGATTTAAGGGATTTTCAAGGGTCATTTTGACTATACGCAGTTTTCGCTTTACGCGCTGACTGCGGAACGTAACCCCAGCATAAGATGCGACAGACCTGTAATCTCATTTAATGCTGGGAACTCTAGTTCACCAATCTTAGAATTTAGACTTATAGCATTTGTATATAACACTTGTACGTTTTGTCAGTATTCAGTTGCTTGCCTTTATGTGTTTGTATTTAAATGGGTCTCTTCTATATTTGACTTTCTTTACTACTTGGAAAATGTTTCACTTTAAATGTTTAGAAGAAAAAATATTTTAACACAGTGTGTGACTTACTACCATATTTTGATTCATAAAAAAACTTCTGGGAGAATATGAAGTTAAACTAAATTAGAGGAAACTAAGTTTACAAACCAGTTTTAATGTATATTTTGGGGGGAATTTATTTCCTTTTATTAGCTATTTTTATTTTGATTAGTAATGACCTATTTTATTAAAACAATAGAGTATATGAGACTTGATAAATGGATTAAAAAGTTAATCCAAAAATCAGTAACGAAAAAATATATCCAGTTTTCTGTGTACATACATCACATCTTAGTGTAGAAATAGCAAAACTGTTGTTGATGCAGAATGTCAGCACTTTGCCGTGTTGACAGCCTCCATGGAAAATTCTAATACTGGGCCCTGACTCAGCAAGGCAGTTAAGAACATGACTAAATTTAAGCCATAGAAATCAATGTGTTTAGTCATGTGCTTAAAGTTAGATATATATTTAAGTACCTTCCTGAATCATTTAGAGTCTTTACTTTAGGATTTGGCATCAGCATGGAAGAATTTAATTTGTAAAACACACTCTACACATCATACACAAAAAAGTTGTTAAAAGAACATTACATTTTGAGCTTGAGTTTACAACCTTAATAGACAATACCAGAAATAAGGTTGTATGTGCATCCTTGTCTCAGTCTCTTTCCCAGCCAATCCCAGTTTTTCCCCCATGCTCTGACTCCTCATCTGATCTTCTTCTCTTCCTCCACCTCCATCTCTCCACCTCACTTGCTCCTAGTCTCCTTGCCCATCCAGTCCCAATCTTCCTTGGGCTCCCAGTATTAGTCTACTTTCCAAGTCAGTCCCCATCTTCCCCCCCACACTCCTCACCATCCAAATTTTCCTCTCCTTACCCCACACCAGCCTCAATCCCAATCTTTATGACAGTACAATTGTCCGAATCTTCTCTACTCACACCCCAGGTCTGGTTGGTGTTGGAGCAGTGTTCAAATCATGCAACTTCCTCCTCATTTCTGCCTGAGTGTCAATTGCAGTAGGAGATAGGAGGGGCGCATTGCAAATACTGGAGAAACAGTCACCCTGCTTTAAGTTCTGATGCCAGCTCAGCCCTGAGTTGTATTTCCAAGGAACACACATTCTTGACACAAATGCCACACCTTACCAAATTTCAAGTCCTTGTTCCAAAGTATAAGTATGCTAGAGCTTCTCAAAGAAAAGTTTGCTGGATTTTTTTTTTAAATGGACAAAACAAGGTTCTTTTTTCTAAGTTCATTCTTGGAAACATCTTTGGCTGAAATTTTACAGAAAAATTCAATCTGAGGCAAACACCAGGCCAGGACAATTTCAGCCCAAATGATTAAAGTTTAGCAGCCATAAACAATAGATAACAGGGTCTTCTAGTGGAAAGTGTTGGGCAACCTTAATAATAGGCAGTGCTACCAGTTGCCCTTCCCATACAATAACACGTGTGTGTGCTCAAAATTCGGAAGTGACGTGTAAGGTGGTACAAATTACACCTTCATATTCAGATTTGTTTAGGCCAGTTTACACCAGCTCTCCCGATGCGTTAGGAAATGAAAGACTAATCTGGTGTAAAATACTCATTGAAGAGGAAAAGGAAGGTGCAAGTTGAAATAGGGTGAGAGTTACTTTACTGTTTCTTTGGCTCCTTTGTGTGCAACTTACATCAATGCAAGACTTCTTTATGCCTCAGGAGAAGTCATGAAAAGACTTTGACTTCAATGGGCTTTGGATCAGGTCTCAGGAATTTGGGTGTTTGGATTTTTTTCTTAGTGTGACTTCAAAAGTAACACAGAAATCTTTAAGTAGTTAAAAAGACACTTTATCCATATATTTTCAGGGTCAATTGTTTTTACTATTTCTTCTGTCTTGTACTATATCCTGAAAAATCAAACAATTACCTTAACTTTGGCTATAACAGAAGTGTGCGTCTTTGAGATCTGTATTTGTGAACTGGGTGCTGGTAGCAGAAGCCCACATCTCTTACGTGTAACCTATTCCCATAATTACTTTTATCAAAATTCAGATCATCCATGTGCTGTCTGTAGTAATTAAGAGAGTACAGTATGGGAAAACAAGTACACATTTTTCAAAAGTCTCAGGAATGTAACTAAGGATAAGTCTTGCTCACTGACAAAGTTGTACTTCTGCATTGACTGAAGTAAAGGTCCAGAAGAAAAAACACATTCAGTATCATATATATGAAAATGAGGTTAAAATCTTGAGTACAATACATAAGAACGACCACATTGGATCAGACCAAAGGTCCATCTAGCCCAGCATCCTGTCGTCTAACAGTGGCCAATGCCAAGTGCCCCAGAGGGAATAAACAGAACAGGTAACCATCAAATGATCCATGCTCTGTTGCCCATTCTGCTCTTCTTCCATCTTCTTTCTTGCTCTAATTAATTTTCAGGGAGTTTAACACAGTGACATGAATGTATTAATGAAAGAAACATTACATATCAGAAAGACCTTGTTACCAACTCAAAAATTCCTAATTTCACCCAGCAGGATCATAAAGCTTCCATCTTTTATTAAATTAACTCTGCCTCAGCTTCTCCATGAACATAAAAGGAAGAGAAGCCAGGAGAATGTACATAGGAGGAATGGGGAAGCTGTGGGAATGGACCACACACCAGTGATAGCTAAATAGAGGAAAAAAATAAGAAAAAAGAAAAAAAAATAAGAACAAAAAAGAGATGTGAGCAACAGAGATGCCCACATTTAAACATCACCAAGTTAAAATAGATGACAACACAATGAGTTTAGAATTGCAGGTGCTTGAAGATGATGGAAAAGTAGATGGAAAATGGAAATATGTAAAGGAAACTTTAACTAAAGCTTGTGAAGAAGTGTTACAAGTTAGACGACCTTGACTGCAGATGATATCAACTTGTTGTCCCATATCCAAAGAGACATGCAAACCAAAACAAATGCTTTCCAGTCCAATGCACATTAGTAGGGTTGAAAATCAACATAGAGAAAACAAAAACATGAGAATCAACACATAGCAAGAAACACTGATAACACTTTCTAGGACTGACATAAGAGAGGTCCAAAATTTTCACATATTTTGGCAGCATTATAAATACAACTGGTAGAACAGACAAATACATTAAAGCCAGAATAGCAAAATCCAGATGTGACTTTGTAACTCTAAAGTCAATCTGGAAAAACAGATTTCAGATATTTTACATCAAACCAAATTTCAGATATTTTACATCACTGTAAAATTAGACTTATTATGGCGCTGAAGCTCAGTCTTAAGATATTTTTACCTAAACTCCAAGTTTTCATAAACAGCTGCCTTAAACAAATTCTCAGTAACAGATGGCCAGAAAAAAAAACATAAAGAAAGAACTCTGGAGGTGGGCAAAATAGAAACTTATAGAATTGCATAACAAAAACTGAGACAACTAGGCCACATTTGGAGGAAAGACATGAATAAAATAAGAAGACAGCCATTGGACTGGGACACCGAGGGCAAGAGGTGATGAGGGAGACCAAGGATAATATGGAAATGCACACACCATGGAAGCAGAATAGAAAGCTGTTAAAATGACGTGGAGAGAAGCTAGGACTGCAGCCGAAGAATGTCAAAGATGGAAGGCAGTGGTTGAAGGCTCTATGTTCCACATGTAATTGAGAAGCATAAAGGAGAGATCAATCTAATAATCACCATCTTGATTTCCAAAATACATAACTCAAAAGCTTCCCTGAAGGGCCAAAGTTTACACCTGGATATGTTAAGTAGGACAAATAGCCGAAGTGAAGAGGTAAAACATCAGAAAAAACTGCCTGAACCCTGAACAGCAAAAGCTATTGAATGGATCTTGCAGGGAAGATGAATCTTCAGCACTGTATTTTGCTTGTGGATGCCTTTGGCAATAGGTTTAATGAGTGAAGCAGAAGTCTCACACAATAAGGAGTAAGTGTAATTGTAGAACTAATACAAATTGATGTAATTTCATATGGTTTTTTTTTATAGTCAGGAATTCAGAATATTGCTAATATCTAACTTCTTCATTTAGATTTCCTCACTGCACAAAAGAGAGAGAAACTCTCCCTTCCACACCACTCCCCAAGCATATCATATTAGTTTTATAGTTCAAGTGAACTGTTGTTAAACAAACAATACTTCATTAAAGGGAGGACTATTGTTCCAGAGAAAGTAATAAATAGTATTTCTTATTGTCACTCAGAGCTCTTGCCTAGCAAAGTGTGCAGAAGAATACATAATGAAAGGAAAATTAGCAGGTTTGGAAATTGGCAAAATTGCTGGGGATAAATTGGCCGAGGAAATCAGGCTACTAGATTATATCACTACTGTAACAGTATTTGGAGTTTTCCTTTAATGACTGCAAGATACATAACTGGTAAGATTTTTCACCCTGTGCTGCTTCCCAAATGCCAGTTATGTCTGATATTTTTGTTTTTATTTAAAAAACTGGTAGCGTGCATACTACCATAGCATCTCAGCATATGACATAGTTTAACTGCAACTAGACAATAAATCAAATCATCCACAATAGACACTATAAATAACCCTTTTCCCATAATGCTCCATAAATCCATACATAAAACATTGAGCATTCAGTACAAATGTCCAGGAATGCTTTCAGAAAGCAAGAAATAGAGCCATTGGAGAACAACTCTCTTTACCCCTTGTGTGTGTCTATCCCATAATTCTGTCTGAATATTATTTTGTACTTACTATTGTTAAAAGTAACACCTAAAAGTGCTAAAACTAAAATAGATTAAAAGGGAAAACATACTTTTTACTCCTTTTTTCAGTTTGTTTACTTTTTGCTTTTGATGGCAAATTATATACAGTTACTTTACATGATAAAACAGGGTTATGGCAAAAATTGTAAAAACAATCTGGCATGAGTTCTTATGTTGAATACAGTGTAGTGCAGGGAATCAGAACCTTTAAAATATGCTCTTAGCTTCTACAATCTGATATTCTGTCTAGCAAATGGTTGACTTTGGTTGTTTAAATGATTCTACAGCTAGAAAGCAATGATCACCAAATAAACCTTTTCTATGTATTGAACTCATTTAGTTTTCGATGTTCCACTGGATGGAGTCAGATTGCTCAAGTGTTTATTGGCTTGTAATTGTTTAGTCGTTGAGTACCTTACCCGGAAAAGGAATATAGACCTTATTGTTACATGTAATCAGCGGAGATAAACTAAAGGCTAATGGGAAGGGGAGGGTCTATGTTTTGGGAAATGAAAGTTGAGTTTTATAACCCCTGCAGCATGTGTTTAGTTAACCAGCAACAATGAAGTATGTGCATGTACTGTACACTGTGTGGTCAAACATCATTGCACAGTACAGAGGCACTTGCCTGGATTGGATCTTCCTTTTCCTTCAGTGGGAACTCTCAGCAGAATTCTGAATGCTGTAATCACAACTGGGGTTTAAAAGCAAATTTTTGTTTTGGCTCCAAACGTACAAATAATATACTCTAGAGACTTCCACTTTTATCTCCATAGGATAGGGTATTAAATCAGATTTTCATCCTGTAAACAAAAGAAAGGAGAGAGGATGCAAATTTATCACAATCAATAACCAAAAGAAGGGGAAAATGAAAATATAAAATTAAAGGGTGCGTCTGTGTGCATGCAGGTAGAAATCCCTTTCAGAGAAAGTTTAAAACTGGAAAAATACAATCTAATACAGCATCTGTTTTGGTTACCAGACATTCATTCTCTCTCTCTCTCTACCTCTCTCTCTCTATTTTTTTCTTTGAGCTAAGCAAGCTAGTATTTCCATAGGGAATCAAAGAGCCTGGCTAGAATATTTCTTGATGTCAAGTAAAAGCACAATAATTATGATTATTTCTTCTCCAGCATTAGTGTAGTTTCTCTTAATGTAGCTGAAAAAAGAGAGCAGCTGTTGATATAGTTCTAGTGAGAGTTTACCCACTACTGCAAGAAACTTGCTTCCAGTTAGGACCCACTATTACATCCCTTACTCATATGAACTAACTTGAAAATAGCATGTATTTTTCCATTTAGCAAACACTGATTTTCACATACCCCCATCCCCTCACATACTGCCCCCATCTGTGGGGAATGCAGGATCAGGTCATTAACCAGTCTGAGCAAGTGACCAACAGAAAAATCCGGCTGAGGTTTCATTTCTGTAAAGTAACATTATCTGTATTCCACTCTTTATCTGTACTATTAAGAATAATAATAAAAAACAAACAAACCAACCTGAGGGCTAGATCATGACATTTGGACACAGGCCTGAGGCTATGGGGAGGCGCAGCCACCCTAGGGCACAGACTGCTACATGACTTTGGGAGGTTCAGCATACTTCCCCAGCGTGGCTTGTCAGTGTGTTGGATGGAGTATGGAGGGGGACGGAACTGTGGCTCCAATTTCTCTGTCCCTCTCAGCCCCTTAGGGTGCAGTGTTCACTCCCTGGATTAAATGAAAGCAGTTTCTTTTCTCCTAGGGAAAACAGACAGTTATTCTTCCTGACCCTAATTTGAGTTGTTCAAGGGAAGGGAAGCTCCTTTCTCCTTCCCTATTTCTCATGGCATGGATGTGCAAGGGCCAACCAGATACTTACCCTAAGTGGTATATGGCTCTGGTCTTTACATGTGAATTAATTTATTTTCCAAAACACTTACAAAATAAGATGATTACATGTGTTAACATTTCTACTTTTTTATTTAAAATGTGCCAAAGGTTTGAAATTGAATGAAATAAAATGGGAGCCAGTTTTTCCCCTCTGTGCATATGTCTCAAGATGAACCATCCTATTACTCATATTTGTTTCTAGAATGTAATAGGGAAGAATTATGGTGAAAGAAGATTACATATTAGCAACACTTTTTGAAAAAAAAATCATTGGTGTAATTCACACTTTGGAAAAGATAAGTCTCTAATTGTGCTTAATTATACAGAAGTTATCTTTTTTTATTAAGTTGAAGCAAGCCCTAGTTTTTCTCAAATCTAAAAATTGGCTCTTTCCAAAACCTTACCTGCTGTGAACGTCAGCTTTGTATTTCCATAACTGAGAGATTTATTACTGTGAGTAAATATCAGTGCTGGGGACTGGGGAATAGAAAGGAGGTCTGCTATCAGCTACAGAACTCTGGTTCTGACTAAGCCCACAACAGAAACAAAAGAGAAATAAGGCCTCTTGCAAAGACATCATTGGCAATTGTGGAGGGCAGGTGTGAGGCAGGGAAATCAAAGGAAAAATAGAGTGGAAGGGGAGGGAACAACCTGAGAAAATGCTGGGCAATCTACTTTCTAATAACATCTATCCTCCTACAGCACAAACAATGACCTTTTATTTTCTGTTCACTCCCACCATTATCTCTTGGGTTGGGGGGAAGTGAACGAGAACTCTGACAAGCCCTGGAGAATATCTTTAATATATTTTTTATTATTTTTACATTAGAGAGAACCTGTTTAGTATAATAACAAAGGATCTTTTTGCCAGAAGTACAGAATATCAGTGGAGTTTGAAATGAAAAGAGACAGGTTAAAAGGGAAATAAGTATTTTTTTATTATTATTTTTATTTTACTCCCTTGTTAATTTAGGTCACCCTTTTCCTTCTCATGGCTTACTGAGTTGCTTCCACTGTGTATATCTCCACAAGCTGAATGCTGCTTTTGCATCACCATAGAGCAGAGAGGTGCCACAGACTGTTCTTAGCCTCAAGCAGCCTAAGCAGTCATAATCTACAGTGGCAAAAAACATCTGACCAAAGCTAATTTTTAGTGTCCTTTTGCAGCAGTGCAAAAAAAAAAATCACCGAGACAGTGGTTGTTTCCCTTTTTTCAGGAAATCACTGTGGGCCTGATTCACATTTACACTCAGACCCCTTTACACCACTCTGGAAGTGTAGAGAGCATTAAAGTGGGTAGAAATTAACATCAATGCCCACTTGGACCTCAGTGTAAATGAGAGTCAGGCTCTGTGTAATTTGAGATATTAGACCACTGGTTTCGTCTGTTTAGGCAGGTGAGAATAAATAGTGACTAACTACATTTTCTGCACTAGGTTCTTCAAGAATGGGCTACTGATGCTTATCATAATAAGATTATCCACTGGAGCATCAGAAAGGTTGCCGTGGTTCATTAATTCTGTTCTATTTTATATTGCTTAATTGTTTGAACAAAAATAGCGGTTTCTGTTCTAAGACTTCAGGGAATTGCTCTTGTCAAAAAAAATTCTGACCTTTCAGAATCTTTTACATTTCCAACTATGAAGCTTTTTACATTTGGGATATTTTCCCTTCTCAGAAGGATTTTGTGTGCAGGGAAGGATGCCAGACTGATGGCATTAGCAACTAAAGTCCGCTATTCACAGCATAGGTACAGGATGTATCACACCAGTGCAGTTTTCTCCAGATTGACTTTCCACTGCACTTCAACTGAGATCTAGAGAGAATACTTCTAAGACTTGCAAAGGTTTGTCTAGATTAGACTCAGCCTAGGGAAAACCACAAAAGTTTGTGTCTTGGAACAGATATTTGTGGAGGTCACCATTGTATTAGATACCTGGAGTTAACTGGCAGCAAGTTAACTCAAGTTAAAATAAGACAAGTAACTCAAGTCCAGACATATCTCAAGGACAATTTAGCCTCCATCCTTATTCAGTCATTGGCTTATCTGCTGAGATGGCCAATTAAGACATTTATAAGTCCCATTTGTGATAGTACTATTTAATAATATAGATTCCTGTCCATTAGGGCCAGGGCTAATTTCATATAGGCCACTTGACTAACCTACACATAGTAAAACTTACAGCCTTCATGAACTTCAATTATATTCACGCTAGTGTCCCAGGTACTGTATAAAGAAGAACATTTCCCAGTATCATCCCATAAGTCATCAAGGACTCAGACTTCAGAAGAGTTTTCCATCACTGGAAAATTTCCCTTCTTGGTTACCTATTTCCAGTGGATTCCCCCCCACATCCAGTCACTGAAAGCAGAACAAAACCTTGTTGCTTTTAAGCCTCCCCTCTCCTACCAAGAATAGCCACACCAAATTAGTGATCCCATTCAGTTATGAGCTATTAATTGTGTCAAAATTCTACATGTTAAGAAATACTGTTAACCCATAAAGAAAATCCAATAATATTTAAAGCTAATATAACATTTTTATTATGTTAACTTCCTGTCACTGACAAGGCTGGGAGCACTTGTCATTAAAAGTTAATGAATTTTGCATTGACAGCCTACTTCTTAATGTCAAAAGAACACATACATTTCCATTAACAGCAGAACAGAGAGATTACATTTGCAAAAGCTATCATTTAAACTTCATAGACTCTGGTTTTAAGTTAACCATATGCTCCTACTTAAAAAAAACCCACAATTATGTATTCTATTAAAAATGTCCTTCCCTTTTTAAAAATGGTGTGTGAGTGTGTGTGAGAGAGAGGTGTTCCAGTGAGGTGTGCAGAAGGAAATACCATATGTGTGGAAATGTAAGAAATAACCTGGGCTGTGTGTGTATCATGATTATATATTTCAGCCGTACAATTGCACTGTTGGAAAATTGTCACATATTTGTGCCCCACAATACGTTCTTAGTTTGACAGATGAAGAGGTTTATGAACATAACATTAAAAATAGGAACCAGTAAATCAGTGTCTGCCTAGATCTGCAGACAGCCAGAGACCATAGGTCTGATGGAGAAGTTAACTGTGCCCCAGTTTATCTCATTGGGATTCTGAAGTCTAATATTGAAACTACATGTGTCAATATGGTTAACTGTCAACTGTTTTGGTAAACCAGCAAGCTAATGTGGGGCTTTAATGATGAATGTAAGTAGCAGATATATGGATAGGCTGGAATCACACAGCTAATTGCTTGTTAAGGTTGGGATGAAGAATGACAAATTCAATTCTTCCCCTACTGCATGGCAACAAATAATTTTACTAATAGGCCAGTTGGCTGCCGCATGAAAAGATGTTCTATGCAATCTTTATTCTAATGCATATAATAGTTTAAAGCAAGTTGTTTTGGAATTTTTCCTAGGTCCTTTTTCTTTCCCAATGTCGTGATCTTTTTTTAAATAAAGTTTTCAGAGCTTTATAATAGACCTGAGAGGTAAACAGACACCTCTGAAGACATTTGCTATATGTGATATGATGTACATGAGATATATAAATATCAGTTATTGGTATGACACATTTTTCTAAAACTTATCCTGTTTTACTTGCAACAGATGGGTTCATTAAAACTAGGTAATATGTACATGGCAGGAAAAAGTAGGAAATGACCTCTTTCTTCAATTATTGTTACATTAACAATCTTGTCTAGTAGTGCTAGAGGACTTAAAGCTTATCATGAAAGCCATAAGGTCACTCATCAGAGGGGTAGCCATGTTAGTCTGTATCCACAAAAACAACGAGGAGTCCAGTGGCATTTTAAAGACTAACAGATTTATTTGGGCCTAAGCTTTCGTGGGTAAAAAAACCATTTCTTCAGATGCAACATCTGAATAATGCATCTGAAGAAGAGGTTTTTTTCCCCACAAAAGCTTATGCCCAAATAAATCTGTTAGTCTTTAAGGTGCCACGGGACTCCTCGTTGTTTTTATAAGGTCACTTGTGGTGCACAACATGTCTCAGTTCAATCTAACTTCTACACAGACCTAGTTTAGATATAAACTATTAATGTTCTTAGTGCATGCAAGAAAGCACGGAGACTTCTCACAGAGGTGATAAATGTTAAGAGAAGAAATAATCAGTGTTTCTTCATGGTTGGATTTAATGACTATTAATGATTATGATCATCTTCTGGTTTCAAAGCTTAGCATTTTCCAAATGAGATTTTTAAATCACAGATTTTCTTACTGTCTTTTTAGTATAAAAAATTAAATTAAAAGTATGTTACACATAAAAATACCAGAGTTGATTATCATTTCTTTGCAAGAAGTAATGACAATATATAGTATAGTATCTCTGTTGCAAAACGTTGACAGAAAAACATAGAAATCTGACTAGTGGTCCCCATGAAATAGACTTCTAATTCTTCTGAGTTTTTCAATAAAATGGTGACAGACACCGTTTATGGGTTACAATTTACTTGGTCATGATATTAAAAAAAACAACAGATCTCCCATTAAAGAACTGGGATGTCCTGGAGTCTAGTGAGCTGCAGTAGCTAAGAGGTTTATTCTGAACTTGGTTGGTGGGTCTTTGCAGAGGTTGAAATGAAGGCCATAGCTACAATCAGGATTTTGGAGTTGATGGTTAAAATGAGGCATGAAGGATGGGGAGAGGCTTCAGTACTTTGCCCAAGCAAAGGGTTACCCTTCAGAAAGCCCAATTCCTTTTTACTAGGACAAGACCAAGTGAGCTTCAGCAAGGTTATGTACAGTCTGCTTAGTAAGGGCATGGAAGAGCCAGAAGACATCAAGCCCATGCTCAGGAATGGTGGACCAAAAGGACTCAGTGACAGGTAATGAGTTTAATTCTATCTCCAGACTGAATGGATATTGAGATAAAAGTTATGACCAGAGGCATTTAACATATTTAATGTGCTTACAACTTTACTTTGGGTGCTCAGGAGAGGATTTGGGCAGATCAGTCATCATTGAATGGCTTGGAAGAAGGCCTCTTAGACATTCCTATTATCTTTGTCTTGTAACTGTGCAAGGGGACACTGAATAAACTTGAAAGGTAACAAATATAAGAACTGATAATAATATTTTTAACATGACACATAATTAACCCCTGGAACTCACTGTTGCAGGATATCACTGAGTTGAACAGCTTAGTAGATTTCAAAAGATTAGACATTTCTTAATAAGAATGTAGAATAACATTATGGTAAAAGTACAAGGAATATTTGCTGTCATGTTTCAGAACACAAATCATCCACTAGCAGTTTTGCATATAAGAGGAAACTTCCCCCATAAGCAAATTATTAAGTACTGTATTTCCTGTCGCCTTCTGAAACATCTGGCACTGGCTGTTAGAGACAGGATACAGGGCTAGACTGGCTTACTACTCTATATTTGGTATTGGCAGTTCATACTGAATGTTCTTTTGAGAGTCACATGTAAGATACTGTGAAAATGAAGCCATTTAAGTTTGAAAAATAAAAATAGTTTCATAAATGCACAGTCATGTAAAATATTTTGTACTACTGAATATGCTTTTCAGCTGAATTTTAGTGTTATGTGTGCAGTAGATCTTAAGCTCTTTGGGGCAGGGACCATCTTTTTGTTATGTGTTTTGTACAGCACCTAACACAGTGGGGTGTTGGTCCATAACTAGGGGTCCTTGGTGCTACTGTGATACAAATAATAAATAATACCATTTGGTTAGTCTTTAAAGAGATGCCTTTTACATAACCTTATGGGCATGTATAACCACATAGCATTTTCTCTTTCTGCTTTTGGTGTTGGAATGAATTTTAATACCTCTTCCCTATTAATGCTCTATGCTTTTGCGGCTGGAGGGGGGCGTGTGTGTGAAAATAATTAACATATGCTGTGTGAACATGCACTTAAACTTTATTTAAATTAATAAAAAGTGCTTATTGAGAGCTCTAAGTACCATACAATCATAATAAATGCATCAAATCAAAACATTTGTTCAGTTCATATGCACATGGTATCACAGTTAAAACTGCTCTGGGAATCATCACTGATTTTATTTTTATTTAAGTGAGATTAAAATTTCATGTTTAATATTGCTTGTGTTGCACACTGAATGGAGGGGAGGGTTGATAGGAATGTACAGATATGCTTTAGAAGCTGAGCAGAACTTTCTACTAATAAGGCTGAAACAGTTACAACAACTTCTCCTGAGGCATTCTTAAAAGAGGTCGCAAAGAATCCTGTGGCACCTTATAGACTAACAGATGTTTTGCAGCATGAGCTTTCGTGGGTGAATACCCACTTCTTCGGATGCAAGGCTTGCATCCGAAGAAGTGGGTATTCACCCACGAAAGCTCATGCTGCAAAACATCTGTTAGTCTATAAGATGCCACAGGATTCTTTGCTGCTTCTACAGAACCAGACTAACACGGCTACCCCTCTGATACTTAAAAGAGGTCAAGGATCTCCTTCACAGAACTCTTCCAGACCTTGGTTTACTTCCATATACAACCTTTGAACTGGGCTTCTGACTGACCAGCATTTTACCCAGTTTGGATTTGTATCTTTGTGATGTTCTTTACCTCAGGGGAACACCCTACATCCCCATATTCATCTTTATAAACTGATTGTGTAGTATCCAATGCAAAGTTTGTCATGTTGGATGTCTTCGGAAGGCTAATGATTCTCTGAGCCTGGTTGTTATAGTGATGTTATAGTAATTGTTACAGTGAGGTTATAGTAAGGTTATAGGTTATGTATGTATAAAGTTATGAGGCTGAAAATGTGTCCTTGTGGCTTAAAGCAAGCCATGCAAAAACTCTCCAAGAACAGAGAGGCAGTTCACATCTCGTCAGGGCATGGATGGGACAAACCCAGCCCAGCCTCACAGGAACAATGGACACTGGCTCAGGCCTTGGCTACATTTGCAAGTTAGAGCGCATTTAATCAGCCCCAGGTTCCCTAACTCCTGAGGTGTCCACACTGGCAAGGCACGTAGAACACCCGGACTCCATGGCTGGAGTACCCCTGGTAACCCACCTCCATGAGAAGCATAAAGCTTGCTATGCTCTGGCTGGAGCACCATGGTGCCAGTATCCTTGGTCTATTAATGTGCTCTGATCGGCCTCCAGAAGTATCCCACAATGCCTGTTCTAGCCACTCTGGTCATCACTTTGAACTCTACTGCCCTTCCCTCAGGTGATCAACCATCAGACCCGCCCTTTAAATTCTCTGGGAATTTTGAAATTCCCCTTCCTGTTTTCTCAGCAAGGCGTGGAGTGCTCTCAGTGCATCTTTCAAGGTGACCATGCCTCCATGCGCCAGGCTATCCCCAGTATGGAGCAATGGTGAGGTGCTGGACCTCATAGTATTTGAGGGAGAGGAAGCTGTCCAGTCCCAGCTGCGCTTCAGATGTAGGAATTACAATACCTATGAGCAGATATCAAGGGCCATGATGGAAAGGGGCTGCCCCCACGACCTGCCATTTCTACAAAGAGATGGATGTGATACTTGGGGGCAACCCCACCTCCACTCCGAAGAGCACCATGAACACTTCAGAGGCCATAGCAGCACAGAATTCAACAAGGCAGGAGGAGGAAAGCAGGAGTGAGTGTGCTTAGGAGGAGGGGGGCCCAGAGCCAGAGGATGTCCCGGCATCCCTAGATGCATGCAGCCAGGAGCTGTTTTCAAGCCAGGAGGAAGGTAGCCAGATGCAGCGGACAGTGCTTGGGGAAGAACAAACAGCAGAGGAGGTGCCCAGTAAGTGGGTTTTATTTTGGGAAGGTGGTTGTTCGGTGCGGGCTCTTAGGGTGAGGAGGGTTGCAGAAAGAAGGGTTAGGTGCATGCCTAGATGCAGAATAGGGCCTTGATGTGCTCTTTCACATCATAGTAATTGGCCTCAGTGATCTCATCAAAGGTCTCATGGAGAAGCTGTAGAAGCAGCAAAGAATCCTGTGGCACCTTATAGACTAACAGACCTTTTGCAGCATGAGCTTTCGTGGGTGAATACCCACTTCTTCGGATGCAAGTGGTGGAAATTTCCAGGGGCAGGTATATATAAGCAAGCAAGAAGCAAGCTAGAGATAACGAGGTTAGATCAATCAGGGAGGATGAGGCCCTGTTCTAGCAGTTGAGGTGTGAAAACCAAGGGAGGAGAAACTGGTTCTGTAATTGGCAAGCCATTCACAGTCTTTGTTTAATCCTGAGCTGATGGTGTCAAATTTGCAGATTAACTGGAGCTCAGCAGTTTCTCTTTGAAGTCTGGTCCTAAAGTTTTTTGCTGCAGGATGGCCACCTTAACATCTGCTATTGTGTGGCCAGGGAGGTTGAAGTGTTCTCCTACAGGTTTTTGTATATTGCCATTCCTTGCACAAATACAGACGGATATCATCTTCCTTTCCAAATGTAAATGGATGGACATCATACCTAATGGACTAAAGGTAAAAAATCCACTGCTATCTACATACTACACAGACCACAGTGAGAGATTATGCCATACTCTATCAAAGAAACTGAGGAATCACCTGATCAGCATCCTATACAGCAAACAGGAAAACATCAAAAAAGAGCTCTCCAACCTGGAGACTCTCATCAATAACCAAACTTCCATACAAACGGACTTCACTAAAATAAGACAGGAGATCTACATTACTCACTTCACTGCTCTACAAAGGAAAAAGGACTGTAAGCTGTCTAAACTCCTACCTGCTACATGGGGCCACAACCGTGGTACCCCTAACCCACCCAGCAATATCGTCAATCTATCCAACCACACACTCAACCCAGAAGAACAGTCTGTCCTATCTCGGGGACTCTCTTTCTGCCCTGCCACCCCCACCAACATGATACAGTTCTGTGGCGATCTGGAAGCCTACTTTCGCCGTCTCCGACTCAAAGAATACTTCCAGGACAACACTGAACAGTGCACTGATACACAGTTACCCTCCCACCAACAGCACAAGAAGAACTCCACATGGACTCCTCCTGAGGGTCGAAATGGCAGTCTGGACCTATACATTGAATGCTTCCACCGACGTGCACAGACAGAAATTGTGGAAAAACAACATCGCTTGCCTCACAACCTAAGTCCTGCAGAACGCAATGCCATCCACAGCCTCAGAAACCATCCTGACATTATAATCAAAGAGGCTGATAAAGGAGGTGCTGTTGTCATCATGAACAGGTCTGACTACCAAAAGGAGGCCGCCAGACAACTCTCCAATACCAAATTTTACAGGCTACTTCCCTCAGATCCCACTGAGGAATACACTAAGAAACTGCACCATCTACTCAGGACACTCCCTACACTAACACCAGAACTAATCAACATACCCTTAGAGCCCCGACCAGGGTTATTCTATCTACTACCCAAGATCCACAAACCCGGAAATCCTGGATGCCCCATCATCTCGGGCATTGGCACTCTCACTGAAGGACTGTCTGGATATGTACACTCTCTACTCAGACCCTATGTTACCAGCACTCCCAGCTATCTCCGTGACACCACTGATTTCCTGAGGAAACTACAATGCATTGGTGACCTTCCAGAAAACACCATCCTAGCCACCATGGATGTAGAGGCTCTCTACACAAACATCCCACACACTGATGGAATACAAGCTGTCAGGAACAGTATCCCTGATGATGCCACAGCACAACTGGTTGCTGAGCTCTGTGCCTTTATCCTCAGACACAACTATTTCAAATTTGATGACAATATATATCTCCAGATCAGTGGCACCGCTATGGGCACCCGCATGGCCCCACAATATGCCAATATTTTTATGGCTGACCTGGAACAACGCTTCCTCAGCTCCCGTCCACTCACGCCCCTTCTATACCTATGCTACATTGATGACATCTTCATCATCTGGACCCATGGGAAGGAGACTCTGGAAAAAGTCCACCACGATTTCAACAGCTTCCACCCCTCCATCAACCTCAGCCTGGACCAATCTACACGGGAGGTCCACTTCCTAGACACGCCGGTGCAAATAAGTGATGGTCACATTAACACCACCCTATACCGAAAACCTACCGACTGCTATGCCTACCTTCATGCCTCCAGCTTCCATCCCGGACACACCACAAGATCCATTGTCTACAGCCAAGCACTGAGGTACAACCGTATCTGCTCTAACCCCGCAGACAGAGACCAACACCTAGAAAATCTCCACCAAGCATTCTCAAGACTACAGTACCCACATGAGGAAATAAGGAAACAGATCAGCAGAGCCAGATGTGTACCCAGAAGCCTCCTACTGCAAGACAAACCCAAGAAAGAAACCAACAGGACTCCACTGGCCATCACATACAGTCCCCAGCTCAAACCCCTCCAACGCATCATCAGGGATCTACAACCCATCCTGGACAATGATCCCACACTTTCACAGGCCTTGGGTGGCAGGCCAGTCCTCACCCACAGACAACCTGCCAACCTGAAGCATATTCTCAACAACAACTGCACACCGCACCATAGTAACTCTAGCTCAGGAACCAATCCATGCAACAAACCTCGATGCCAACTCTGCCCACATATCCACACCAGCAATACCATCACAGGACCTAACTAGATCAGCCACACCATGACCGGTTCATTCACCTGCACGTCCACCAATGTAATATATGCCAGCAATGCCCCTCTGCTATGTACATCGGCCAAACTGGACAGTCTCTAAGGAAAAGGATAAATGGACACAAATCAGACATTAGGAATGGCAATATACAAAAACCTGTAGGAGAACACTTCAACCTCCCTGGCCACACAATAGCAGATCTTAAGGTGGCCATCCTGCAGCAAAAAAACTTTAGGACCAGACTTCAAAGAGAAACTGCTGAGCTCCAGTTAATCTGCAAATTTGACACCATCAGCTCAGGATTAAACAAAGACTATGAATGGCTTGCCAATTACAGAACCAGTTTCTCCTCCCTTGGTTTTCACACCTCAACTGCTAGAACAGGGCCTCATCCTCCCTGATTGATCTAACCTCGTTATCTCTAGCTTGCTTCTTGCTTGCTTATATAAACCTGCCCCTGGAAATTCCACCACTTGCATCCGAAGAAGTGGGTATTCACCCACGAAAGCTCATGCTGCACAACGTCTGTTAGTCTATAAGGTGCCACAGGATTCTTTGCTGCTTCTACAGAACCAGACTAACATGGCTACCCCTCTGATACATGGAGAAGCTGGGCAATCTGCTTGCGCAGGTTCCTTGGCAGAACTACTGTGCTCCTTGTTCCAGTAAGGCTAACATGTCCGCGCCACTGTGCCATGAGGGGCGGGGGGATCATTGCTGCACACAGGGCATAAGGACCAGGGCGGAAGCGGCACTGTAGTAAAAGACCCTCCCTTGCTTCCCAGGTTACCCTCAGCAGTGACATATATTCCAGGACGAACATATATGGAAAATGTGGGGACAGTGTTCAGTATAGGGGACCCCTGCAGCTGTTGGCTCTCCCCGAGGCACAGAACCCCAGAAGATAGTACGGCCCTGAAACAATCAGTCCCCCTTGCCCCTGTGCTTACTCACATTTTGGGGCTCCTGTGGGTTATGTGCATTCACTTTGGGACGGTCACTTTCTGCTATTGTGTACACTGTACTTGTCTTTAAGTACGGACGAATCATTGCTCTGTCTAGTATGAACAATGCTGCCTCTGTTAAGTGTTGCAGTTTGGTTTTACAGATGCAACCTTGAGATCCCAGCCATCCTTGTATCAACGGCTGAAAGACTGCAAAGAATCAGGAAGCGGCCGTGAAGAACCAAAGAGGACCTTTTTGAAAATCAAAAAGTACAGCAGGGGTGGGAGACTGAAAGGAGGCTCCACCAGCAGAATGTGGATCACCGACACCAAAGCACGGAGCGGCTCCTAAGCATTATGGAGTGCCATGCGGACTTGATATAGGTGCTCGTAGCACTGCAGATGGAGCAGTTACACACACTCCCCAGCCTTTGTCCTAAAACTCTTTCCCTTGTGCCCCCATGTCACTGTCAACCCACTTCCCCCAACATCCGGTTTCTTATCGCCACCAGCTGCCTCCAACACCTGTAGCTTCACCACCAGCCCTGCAAACTATGACCCTTACCCACTGCATTCAACCCCCCATCACCATGAAGTATAGCCATCCTGAAGTGCAGCACTCATTGCACGGCACTCCAGACAGGAAGGCTGAATATGATAACAGGACATATGCAAATCTGTTATTGTCCCAGTCCCCACCCCGGTCTCTTCCCTTCTTCCATACAGCACAGATGTGTCATGCCCTTTCT
Source organism: Mauremys mutica (assembly GCF_020497125.1). Taxonomy (NCBI): domain Eukaryota; kingdom Metazoa; phylum Chordata; order Testudines; family Geoemydidae; genus Mauremys; species Mauremys mutica. The sequence goes on along the minus strand of NC_059079.1, from coordinate 47,622,080 downwards.
GTTTCCCCAGCAGTTGTTTCTTTTCAATAAATAATTTTTTGGCTTTGAAATCATTCTCTATTGCATTAATTAAAAGATACCATAGCCCAGGAAAGCAACAGGCACTGCAAGTCAGTGCATCATACGTAGCAAACACAGATGCCTACTAGCATTGGAACCACTGCACTTCACTCCCGTGCAGGGCACCAAACATTACTGGTGGCTTTCAGCATCAAATTGCTCCCTCAAGGTGTCCCTAATCCTTACAGCCCCGTGCTGAGCCCCTCTAATAGACCTGGTCTCTGGCTATTCAAATTCAGCCTCCAGGTGTTGAACCTCCATGGTCCATTCCTGAGTGAAGCTTTCACCCTTCACAAATGTTATGGAGGGTACAGCATGCGGCTATAACTGTTTGGATGTTGTCATCGGCCAGGTCCAGCTCCCATGCAGACAGCGTCAGCGACCCTTTAAATGGCCAAAAGCACACTAAACAGTCATTCTGCACTGACTCACCCTGGTGTTGAACTGCTCCTTCCTGCTATCAAGATTCCCTGTGTAGGGTTTCATAAGCCATGGCATTAAAGGGTAATGGGGTCTCCAAGCATCACAATGGGCATTTCGACTTCCCCTATGGTGATCTTCTGGTCTGGGAAGAAAGTCTTGGCTTGCAACTTCCTGAACAGGCCTGTGTTCCAAAAGATGCATGTGTCATGCACCTTTCCGGACCAGCCTGCCGTAATGTCCATGAAATGCCCACGGTGATCCACAAGCGCCTGGAGAACCATAGAGAAATACTCCTTCTGATTCATGTACTCGGAGGCTAGGTGGTCTGGTGCCAGAATTGGAATATGTGTCCCATCTATCACCCCTCTACAGTTAGGGAAACCCATTTGTGCAAATCCTGCCACAATGTCATGCATGTTGCTAAGAGTCACGGTTCTTCTCAGCAGGATACAATTAATGGCCCTGCAAACTTGCATCAACACGATTCCAGTGGTCAACTTTCCCACTACAAACTGGTTAGCGACCGATCGGTAGCTGTCTGGAGGTGCCAGATTCAAGATTGCTATAGCCACTCGCTTCTCCACCGGGAGGGCAGCTCTCAATCTCATGTCCTTGCACCGCAGGGTGGGGGCAAGCTCAGCACACAGTCTCATGAAAGTGTCTTTCCTCATCCGAAAGTTCTGCAGCCACTGCTCCTCATCCCAGACTTGCAGGACAATGTGATCCCACCACTTTGTGCTTGTTTACCCAAGCCCGAAAGCGGCATTCCGCTGTGGTGAGCATGTCTGTGAATGCCACAAGCAATCTCATGTCGTATGCGTTATGCAAGTTGACATCATCGTTGGACTCCTCACTGTCACTTTGTAGCTTAAGGAGTAACTCGACTGTAATTCGGGACGTGCTGGCGAGACCCAGCAGCATATTCCTCACAAATTCAGGATCCATTCCCACAGACCGAAAGGGAAAACAGAGCATGCAGTACAAAAAATGTTGAAAGATGGTGCCAAATGTGGACGGAAGCACATGGATGGCTGGGATGTGAAGCGATGCATCTCGGGGCATTGGGACAGGACCCAGAATGCCCTGCACCCCCCCTTCCCACAAGCCTCAGCACCAAAATGGGAAGAGGTGCTCTGTGAAGCAGAAGAGCAGTTTTTAAACTAGGAGATTGGGGAAAGCCATCTGCTGCAGAGGAGCGTGTGGATCAGACACAGACTTCTCTTAGGGGAGAGTCTGATGATAGAGAATCTCCAGGTTATAGTCAGGAGCAGAGGACTGAAAAGTATAATGTAAGGGCCGGATCAGATGATAAACAGTCACATAAAAAAGAATCTGGCACATCAGAAAAAGGCAGGCTAATAAACAGGGACAAGTTTTTAAAGTGCTTGTACACAAATGCCAGAAGTCTAAATAATAAGATGGGTGAACTAGAGTGCCTTGTGATAAAGGAGGATATAGATATAATAGGCATCACAGAAACCTGGTGGACTGAGAGCAACCAATGGGACACAATCATTCTGGGGTACAAAATATATCAGAAGGACAGAACAGGTCGTGCAGGGGGAGGAGTGGCACTATATGTGAAAGAAAGTGTAGATTCAAATGAAGTAAAAATCTTAAGCGAATCCACATGTTCCATAGAGTCTCTATGGATAGAAATTTCATGCTCTAGTAAAAATATAACATTAGGGATCTATTATCGACCACCTGACCAGGACAGTAATAGTGATGATGAAATGCTAAGGGAAATTAGAGAGGCTATCAAAATTAAGAACCCAATAATAGTGGGGGATTTCAATTATCCCCATATTGACTGGGAACATTTCACTTCAGGACAAAATGCAGAGATAAAATTTCTCGATACTTTAAATCAGGGGTCCCCAACCTTTTGAGGACCAGGGACCGGCAGAGGGAGCGCTCGTCCCGCGGCTCAGCTGGACCGCCCGCAGGCGTGCCTGGGGGTGGTCCACCGGCTCCAGTTGAGCTGCCGCAGGCATGACTGCGGACGGTTCGCTGGTCGCGCGGCTCAGCTGGACCGCCCGCAGGCACGCCTGCGGCAGCTCAACCGGAGCCGGTGGACCTCCCGCAGGCGTGCCTGCGGGCGGTCCAGCTGAGCCGCGCGACCAGCGAACCGTCCGCAGTCATGCCTGCGGGAGGTCCACCGGAGCCCCGGGAGCAGCGGACCTCCCGCAGGCATGACTGCGGAGGGAGCGCTCGTCCCGCGGCTCGGGTAGACCTCCCGCAGGCACGCCTGCGGGAGGTCCACTGGGTCGGTTCGCGGCCCGGTTTGTAAGAGGCCGCGGCCCGGTACCGGGCCGCGGACCGGGGGTTGGGGACCCCTGCTTTAAATGACTGCTTCATGGAGCAGCTGGTACGGGAACCCACAAGGGGAGAGGCAACTCTAGATTTAATCCTGAGTGGAGCGCAGGAGCTGGTCCAAGAGGTAACTATAGCAGGACCGCTTGGAAATAGTGACCATAATACAATAGCATTCAACATCCCTGTGGTGGGAAGAACACCTCAACTGCCCAACACTGTGGCCTTTAAATTCAAAAGGGGGAACTATACAAAAATGAGGGGGTTAGTTAGACAAAAGTTAAAAGGTACAGTGACTAAAGTGAAATCCCTGCAAGTTGCATGGGCCCTTTTTAAAGACACCATAATAGAGGCCCAACTTCAATGTATACCCCAAATTAAGAAAAACAGTAAAATAACTAAAAAAGAGCCACCGTGGCTTAACAACCATGTAAAAGAAGCAGTGAGAGATAAAAAGACTTCCTTTAACAAGTGGAAGTCAAATCCTAGTGAGGCAAATAGAAAGGAGCACAAACACTGCCAACTCAAGTGCAAGAGTGTAATAAGAAAAGCCAAAGAGGAGTTTGAAGAACGGCTAGCCAAAAACTCCAAAGGTAATAACAAAATGTTTTTTAAGTACATCAGAAGCAGGAAGCCTGCTAAACAACCAGTGGGGCCCCTTGATGATCAAAATACAAAAGGAGCGCTTAAAGACGATAAAGTCATTGCGGAGAAACTAAATGGATTCTTTGCTTCAGTCTTCACGGCTGAGGATGTTAGGGAGATTCCCAAACCTGAGCTGGCTTTTGTAGGTGACAAATCTGAGGAACTGTCACAGATTGAAGTGTCACTAGAGGAGGTTTTGGAATTAATTGATAAACTCAACATTAACAAGTCACCGGGACCAGATGGCATTCACCCAAGAGTTCTGAAAGAACTCAAATGTGAAGTTGCGGAACTATTAACTAAGGTTTGTAACCTGTCCTTTAAATTGGCTTCGGTACCCAATGACTGGAAGTTAGCTAATGTAATGCCAATATTTAAAAAGGGCTCTAGGGGTGATCCCAGCAATTACAGACCAGTAAGTCTAACGTCGGTACCGGGCAAATTAGTTGAAACAATAGTAAAGAATAAAATTGTCAGACACATAGAAAAACATAAACTCTTGAGCAATAGTCAACATGGTTTCTGTAAAGGGAAATCGTGTCTTACTAATCTATTAGAGTTCTTTGAAGGGGTCAACAAACATGTGGACAAGGGGGATCCGGTGGACATAGTGTACTTAGATTTCCAGAAAGCCTTTGACAAGGTCCCTCACCAAAGGCTCTTACGTAAATTAAGCTGTCATGGGATAAAAGGGAAGGTCCTTTCATGGACTGAGAACTGGTTAAAGGACAGGGAACAAAGGGTAGGAATTAATGGTAAATTCTCAGAATGGAGAGGGGTAACTAGTGGTGTTCCCCAAGGGTCAGTCCTCGGACCAATCCTATTCAATTTATTCATAAATTATCTGGAGAAAGGGGTAAACAGTGAGGTGGCAAAGTTTGCAGATGATACTAAACTGCTCAAGATAGTTAAGACCAAAGCAGATTGTGAAGAACTTCAAAAAGATCTCACAAAACTAAGTGATTGGGCAACAAAATGGCAAATGAAATTTAATGTGGATAAATGTAAAGTAATGCACATTGGAAAAAAATAACCCCAACTATACATACAACATGATGGGGGCTAATTTAGCTACAACAAGTCAGGAAAAAGATCTTGGCGTCATCATGGATAGTTGTCTGAAGATGTCCACGCAGTGTGCAGAGGCGGTCAAAAAAGCAAACAGGATGTTAGGAATCATTAAAAAGGGGATAGAGAATAAGACTGAGAATATATGATTGCCCTTATATAAATGCATGGTACGCCCACATCTCGAATACTGTGTACAGATGTGGTCTCCTCACCTCAAAAAAGATATTCTAGCACTAGAAAAGGTTCAGAAAAGGGCAACTAAAATGATTAGGGGTTTAGAGGGGGTCCCATACGAGGAAAGATTAGAGAGGCTAGGACTCTTCAGCTTGGAAAAGAGAAGACTAAGGGGGGACATGATAGAGGTATATAAAATCATGAGTGATGTTGAGAAAGTGGATAAGGAAAAGTTATTTACTTATTCCCATAATACAAGAACTAGGGGTCATCAAATGAAATTAATAGACAGCAGGTTTAAAACAAATAAAAGGAAGTTCTTCTTCACGCAGCGCACAGTCAACTTGTGGAACTCTTTACCTGAGGAGGTTGTGAAGGCTAGGACTATAACAATGTTTAAAAGGGGACTGGATAAATTCATGGTGGCTAAGTCCATAAATGGCTATTAGCCAGGATGGGTAAGAATGGTGTCCCTAGCCTCTGTTCGTCAGAGGATGGAGATGGATGGCAGGAGAGAGATCACTTGATCATTGCCTGTTAGGTTCACTCCCTCTGGGGCACCTGGCATTGGCCACTGTCGGTAGACAGATACTGGGCTAGATGGACCTTTGGTCTGACCCGGTACGGCCTTTCTTATGTTCTTATGTTCTTATGTGGGATAGCTGCCTATATTGCATTGCTCCCAATGCCGCTGCAAGTGCCACAAATGTGGCCACGCCACTGCTCTTGCAGCTGACAGTATGAACACATGGCAGTGCTTTCCCTGCTGCTGTCTCCGAGGGCTGGTTTAACTCCCTGAGCTCTACATCTGCAAGTGTAGCCATGTCCTTAGGTTGCAACAAAAGGATGTTAGACCCTTGAGGGAGTCACGCTCTTCCTTTGGTCAGTTTGGGACCGCGATGAGATAATGCTCACCTGACTCTGAATGTGGGGGACAAGGCCAAGAGGGAAGAAAGGACTTGATAAAAGGGAGAGACATTTTGTCATGCTCTCTCTCTCTCTCTCTCTTCCACCTACATCTATGGACACCAAGCGACTGAAATGGTGATCAAAGGGGAGAGCCTGACTGAAAAATAACCAGCCAGCCTGTGGTGAGAAGCATCTAAGTTTTTAAGGACATTGAAAGTGTTAAGATCAGCTTAGAATGCATTTTGCTTTTATTTCATTTGACCAAATCTAACTTGTTATGATTTGATTTATAATCACTTAATCTACCTTTATAGTTAATAAATCTGTTTATTCTACCTGAACCAGTGAGTTTGGTTTGAAGCGTGTCAAACTGCCCTTAGGAGAACAAGCCTGGTACATATCAATGTCTTTGTTAAATTGACGAACTTATATAAACTTGCAGCATTCAGCAGGTGTTACTGGACACTGCAAAACAGAGATTCCTAGGGTTGCATCTGGGACCAGAGATATTGGCTAGTGTCATTCGCCTGCAAGTACTAAGAGCAGCTTACACGCCAGAGGCTGTGCGTGAATAGCCCAGGAGTGGGGGTTCTCACAGCAGAGCATGATAAGGTTGGCTCCCAGAGTCAAGGATTGGAGTGTCCTGGCAGATCACTGTTCCAGACAACAACACCAGAGGGGAACGTCACAATCTCCTAAATAAGTTTTCCCTTAAAAAATTTAATTTAATCTTAATTTAGGAACATCCCTGTAGTCTATATAAATACACAAAGAAACGTCAATCCTGAAAATATGGTAGATTTCTTTCAAGACTTGACATGTTAATAGTTATTTTAAAGACTATTATAATATTATTTTTAAATGAAGAAAAGAGACGTTTCAATACAATCTATTGATTTGGTTCAGAAAAAAAATAACACTTTTATTGAGTTCTGAGAAGGACAGAAAATAGATAAATGTCGGTAATAGCTGAGCAAAATTTTGTCATACTTTCTTAGCCAAAAAATGCTTTTTGGTCAACCCAAAACAATTCTGTAATTGACTCCATTAGTTTCAGCTCAGAAAAAGGCTTTTAGGTCCACCTTCAGAAGGAGTGTTCCCTTTAGGCCAATGTTGTAGAATTTGCCAGGGAAGTGGGTGTGACACTCTGTACCTTAGGTGAGCACCCTGCACTCCCATGTTTAGCCTTATAATATGATTGTGTGGTATCTAATGCAAAATTTGTCACATCAGGTGTCTTCGGAAGGCTCATGATGCACTGAGCATTGTTGTCATAGTAATGTTATGGGTTGTAACATCATGTATATCGTTATGAGGCTGAAAATGTGTCCTCATGGCTTAAAACAAGCCCAGGCAAAACTCTCCAGGGGCAGTTCACACCTTATCAGGGCATGTATGGGACAAACCCAGCCCAGCCTCACAGGAACAAAAGACACTGGCCTAGGTAGCAACAAAAGATCTGTTGGGCTTTTGAGTGAGTCACCCCCCTTCCCTTCGTCAGTTTGGGACTGCGACGAGGTCATGCTCACCTGACTCTGAAGGGGTGGGGGGCACAGTGAAGAGGGAAGAAAGAACATGATAAAAGGGAGAGACATTTGCCATGCTCTTCCTCTCTCTTCCACCTCCATCTACAGACACCACCACTAAGTGACTGAAGCGCTGATCAAAGGGGAGAGCCTGGCTGAAGGGCAACCAGCCAGCCTGTGGTGAGAAGCATTTGACCAATCTGACTTGTTGTGCTTTGACTTATAATCACTTAAAATCTATCCTTTGTAGTTAATAAATTTGTTGGTTTATTCTACCTAAAGCAGTGCATTTGGTTTGAAGCATGTCAGAGACTCCCCTTGGGATAACAAGCCTGATACATATACATTTCTTTGTTAAATTGACAAACTCATATAAACTTGCAGCGTCCAGTGGGCATAGCTGGACACTGCAAGACGGAGGTTCCTAGGGTTGTGTCTGGGACTGGAAATATTGGCTTGTGTTATTCGGTTGCACAATGCACAATCCAAGCAGTGGCTGGCCAAAAGTGCTCACTCACGTAGCTGGGAGCAGCTTACATGCCAGAGGCTGTGCATGAATAGCCCAGGAGTGGGGGTTCTCACAGCAAAGCAGGGTAAGGCTGGCTCCCAGAGAAGAACATTGAAGTGACCTGGCAGATCCTCAGTCTGGATAACACCAGGGGAGCATCGCAGTGGGAGACCCATGTTTGAATCCCTACTCCAGACCCAGGGACTTGAGCTCAGCTCTCATCCAGGTGACCATACTAACTACAGATTATTCGGCTATAGATTATTTGGCGGTGGGTTGCTTTCAATCTCTCCTGTTGAAGTTGTTCCACTTTGCATAAATACTTATGCATTCATTGGGCTAATGAGAATGACTCTGTAGCTTGGTGATTAAGGTATTCCCATGGGAGGGAAGAGATATGGATTCAAATCTTCTCTCCATATGATTCAGAGAATCCACATCAGAGAGGCCAAGGGTAGCAGTGGGACCGGCAGAGATCCCGGTCTCAGAGGTAACTGGAGGGGGAACTGAGAACCCAAAGCCCTGGAAGAAGGTTTAAATTGGAAACCCTGAGAGGACTTGAACCTGCAGGGCCAAAGGAGACTGTATTTCATAAATGCTTAATAAATTGGACCCCAGGAAGGGCAATATTACTTGCAGTGCTCGGTGTTGTGGACCAGTGATTGGGAGAACTAGGAAGGCACTGAGGGCAGGGTGAGCATGCGGCGTGTGCTCTGGGACAGGACCCTACCACAGTACCCAACTGACACCCGTGAGATCTGGATTCCATTCCTGGTTCTGTCATGAACTTCCTATACGACCATGGGCACGTTGCTGATTTTTCAGAAAAGCTCAGCTCCTCTTTGGGAACCTAAATAATAGCTATTTTTTCAGAAGTGCTCAGCACTCAGCAGCTCCCATGTGAAAGTTATGACCAGATTTTCAAAAAGGTTTGGTATGTGCTGTGTATTATTTTATGAAAATTATATGTTCATCTATTTGATTCTTATTGTATTGTTGAATACGTGATTACCATGGGTTAATTGCAGTAGCAGTTCTCTTTAAGATGGAGGAAGGAAGACTAAGCATTGTATAGCATCATTCATCTATACTTAAAAGGATATTACAGGTGTCAATCTCTTTTGAAGTTTACTTCTGACCATATTGAATTCAACACTCCTTGCTTGGTATAGAGGCCTGGGAATGGCTAAAAACCTAAGCCAATAAAGCTCAGAAAAGGGAGGAAGATGTGCTGGGAAATCAACTGAACCCCAGGTCCCAGAAGTGGGGTGTTGTGATAAGCTAAGCTTACATAAGTTGTTAGGTAATTAAAAAGGTAATAATTGGAGATATACCAGTCTCCTAGAACTGGAAGGGACCTTGAAAGGTCATTGAGTCCAGCCCCCTGCCTTCACTAGCAGGACCAATTTTTGCCCTAGATCCCTAAGTGACCTCCTCAAGGATTGAACTCACAACCCTGGGTTTAGCAGGCCAATGCTCAAATCACTGAGCTATCCCTCCCTTGTTAGGTAAAATAGATGTCTGTGGACTGTAATAAAACGCCTTTTCTTGTTATGCGTTGATTCCTCCTGTTGCAATTAAGCAATACCTTGCTTAGAAAAGGCTGTTCTTTGTCACTGTATTCACAGAGTGGTCACCGCCCCCAAGGGAAGTCTTGCAGGGCTGGAACCCAGTCGGGCCTGTGGAAGAATCACAGTTGTATAGAGGGTGCTGTGCCCTGGGGCCCAGTGGGAGACTCACAGAATTCTGCCCAGAGAGGTGAAGACTGAGAGCCTGTCACCTGGAAGGGCTGCATTCGGAGAGAGACTGAGTAGAGTCAAGAGTGTAGCTAGCTCTGAACAATAACACTGAACTTTTTCTGAAAATCTGTCTTTCCTGGGTTCATAGATTAAGGCAGAAGGAATCACTGTGATCATCTTGTCTGACCTCCTGTGTAACACAGGCCATAGAACTTCCCTGAATTAATTCCTGTTTGAGGTAGGTCTCTCTGAGCTTAATTTTCCTGTTTGACTGACTTTCCATCCTTTATCTGTCTTGTCTCTTTGGACTTATGAGGTCTTCCGGGCAGAGGCTCTCTTACTTTGTGTTTGTACAGTGCTCAGTGGAGCCCTGATCTCAGCTGGGATCCCTGTTACTGTAATGTAGATAATAGATCATAATTGTACTCTCTATTTTAGGGTTTTCTATATAATCCATCACTGTCCTACTTCCCTTGAGTTCAAACCCTGAGTCCCATGACACTACTCACATGAATAAACAGTATTCTTTGTAAGTAATAGTGTTGTTGAATCAGGCCTAGTACTAGGAAATATTTAATAGTGGGAAAGAAAGCAACACTCTATAGTGTAAGCTTACTATCCCACACTTAACTAATGAAATCATGACAATTGATAGGTTTACTGATTGCCACACCACATCTGCTGCAGGATAGGGGGGCAAGAGCAAATTACCAACAGCCTGATTTTGCAGCTCTAACTCATTTTAATTAGTACTTACAAACAGAAGTAGGCCCATTAAAACCACAAATATGTTAATGCGTCTTGTATATTGACTCTCCTGCAGAATGTTTGACACTATGAATCCTTTTATAATACTTTAAAAGTGGCACATGGAACAGAACAGTATATTTAAGATGTTCACATTCTGTATTGCTATTTTTTTAAGTGGGTTTACATTCATCAACTCCACCATGTCAGTGGAAACCAATCTGTCAATATCTTGTGGGAACAAAGTACAACCACACTAGTGTATGCCAGAAGATATTATTATCATTAGAGTTAAAGTCAAGCGGCAACTAAAAATAATGAATGTCAGCACTTCCAGTGGAAAAACTGATTTTCGGCCAAAAGCAAAATACAAAAAGAAAATACTGAACTTTACATTTTCTGTCAGGAGTATAGAATGTGTAAATGAGAAAGAATGTTCAAATTGAGCCATTAGAAAGCTATTCTACAGATGTTTGCCTGTAATCAAGGCATCTACAAAAAATATTCAGAGAAAAAATAGCCTCCTCTGAGATGTATCAGTCTTGAGACTGCTATTTGAAATTCTTCAGTAGGTTAACTGAGGCCGTGGTCCTAAGGACTAAAGGAAAGCAAGGGAATTGAAAACCAAATACCAGCATGTCACTGGGGACAGGATCCCCTCCCACATAGTGCTATCAAGTATGTGAGGGAAGATGAGAGCCAAGAATTGTTACCACCTCTTCTTCTGACTGTCTACATTGTTCTGTGTTCCCATGTTTGTTTCATGCACATGAGACCACACACTAGCCAAGCCCACCTGCAAGAATCTGTATGCTACAGAGCTACACATGCACCATACTCTGTATACCTGCATCCACACTGGCACTTCAGCTACACAGGTTGAGCACAAGGATTTCTGGGATCTACCCAAGGTTCTTAGTGCCTCACCAACTGGAGCTGCTCCAGTAATTGATTTGTGGGAGATCTTGTCTGTCCTTCCCGGTCCGCTATGAGGAAGTGGTTTTAGTCTGCCATATCTAGCTGAGGCACTTCCTGCTCCTCATTTTGTCCATTCCAACTGGGGGAAAAGCCATGGATCCATTAGATGAATTTCTCCAGCTTGCAGGGGAATGGTTTATGCAGTGGAGTAGATGCTTGGCAAGCCACTGCATGACATTTCAGGAGCACTCTCTGAACTGCAGAAGAAGGCAGTGGCAGTTGGAGGGCAGCTCTCTCGTGGCAGACTGGACAGAAATGATGAATGCTGCAATGGCTGTGGATTCCCCATGTGCAGATGAGCACTTTTGATACAAGACAACTAGCATATCATAGTGGACCACATCATTATGCAGACTTAGAATCACCAGCAGCAACACCAGAATATTTGCACGTGGAAGACGACTTTTATGGAGCTGTGTGAGGAGCTTGCCTTGACCCTTCAATGCCAGAACACTTGACAGTGAAAGGCCCTAGCAGTATAGGTTTCAAATTGCCCTTGCTAACCAGTTTGGTGTTGGCAAGTCAACTGCTGGGGTTGTGGTAGTGGAGGTTTGTGAGGTCATTAGCAGTGATTTCACCATGGGTGGTGGAAGTGAGAAATTTGCCTTGAAATAATTGCTGGCTTTCAGAGTGCTGTTCCCAAACTGCATTGTGGCTACTCATGTGCCCATAGTTTGTCTGCCAGAAGGAGACAATGAATATGTCAGCCACAAAAGTACCACTCAATTGAACTGCAGGACTTGATTGGCCACAGAGGCAGGTTCATGATCACCATCCTGAGCAGTATGGGAAAAGTGCATGGTGTCTGGTTCCTGAGGAGGTCAGATGTCAATTTACTGAGAAAAACAGGGACTTTATTCCCTCCTAAATCTGTCAGAGCCCACCAGGGCTGTGTCCAGGCAGGCCAGGGAAAGGGGACTATGGCATGCCTTGTATGCCCCTAACTTTGGAATACAGGGCGATGAGAACGGGATATGATGTGTAATGGGGCCTGCAATGGTTTGAACTGTTTTGTAATCAGTTTTTAATACATTTGTACTGTAGTACACTACAACTGTTAATTTGTTATAGGTTTTATGTGACTGTAGGTTTTGTAGGTTTAATGTGATTTTTAGGTTTTATGGGATTGTGAGATTTTTTCAGCATTATCAAAAACTTACCACACTACTTCTTGGTTCTTCTTTCCTTTGCAAGCATCCACACAGTGACCTATTTACCTATGTACAACTAAACTAATTTATTAAACAATCAATCAAAGTAAATGAAAATACGTTCCTTACTCTGACCTTGGGTACTGTTTTGGCCTCTGACCACTCTGCCTCATCCACCCAAACCCTGGTAGTAACATAAGGAACCTTTCGGTCAGCAGAGTATTGCAACTGATCCAGATCCCAACTCTATCACAGATAGCTGTGATTTGCAGCTCTTGAGAGAATTGTTGGCCAAAATGACCCTGCAAATTCCAGAGGTTCCAAAATTGAAGTGGGACTTAAAGTAATTTTTGTGATGATCTGGGGTAAACAAGGACTTTAATGTAAATGTTCAAAGGGATGCCTGCTTATTCTGTTTGCAGCTTAGAACTCCCAATATGACTCACTAACCAGCTCACAGATCACTGAATTATTTCAATAGTCAATGATACATTTTATAAAAGTACAGAATTAAAGCCATAATGAACCAAGTTCTGCTCTGTTAAACTACTGTCAATCTGCAGCAGCACCACTGAAATGAACTGCATTATTCCAGATTAACATCAGTGTAACAAAAAATATAATTGGCCTTTGTAATAATTACTCTATTTTTATCACCAGTATGACAATAAAAATATATCATTGAAATAAGCTAACCTTTACTGTGATGAATAAAAAGGGGTCCTATTATATTAGGTCATTTATTGCTTTAAACAAAAATAACTAAGCAACTGGACAAAAACATTAGTGTGTGTGTGTGTAAATAGGTTTGTGTAAGAAACTGCAATAGCAAAAGATCCAGCAGCTGATTACAGCAATTGTCTGTGCATAATATTTAGTAATGAACACAAGTGTAGTTGTAGGTAGCAGTAGGTTTATAGTAATTCCCTCTAGTTAAGGGGATTTGCACAAAAAAGTCTGTTCTGTCTGAAGCTGGACCAATGTTGTAGATTCCAGCTATGAACAAGAATTCTAATTATTGGTTTCCCAGGCTAAGTTTCATTCCTGGAAGATTTCTCTCATGACGTATTGAATTAAGATTTCCTAAAACAGTGTGTTATTAGCTAGTATAATTTGACTTTGCATTAGAAATTCCTTTCACCATCTGCCAATCATTACCCTATAAATTGTTGCACATAAAGAATGCAGGTTGCAATGAACTCTGGCTGCTATTCTTGCATTTTCCCCTATTGAGTGAGTCCTGGTCTGGAAATAATCAGCTTAGCGGAATTTTATTATTGATCTTGATTACTGAGAAATTACAGTACACCCTGGCTATAACACCCTTCATAATTACGAACCTTTGTCTAAAATGAACCTGGTTCCTGGATCCCAACTACAATACTGTTAATAAAATAAAACAGGATGTTGGACATGCGTGCACAATTTTTATCCAATGTCATACATTTTTGCTGTGCTTCCAAAATGGATGTGTCATGAAAGTTGCATTGTGACATCAAAACAAAAGTGTCAAAAATATGAGCTGTGCCTCCCAAAGCGAAAATCAGTTTCTGTTGCCATGAAAATAGAAATGATTGACTGTTTGAAAAAAGGAGCAACATGGGTAGATCTCTGTCATACGCATGGGCTGTCAAAAAGCATAATTGGAACATCCCACCCCCAAAAAAGAGAAAAATCTCCAAGCATTTGTCCATAAAGTTGATACTGACAAAGGACTAATTGTGAAAGAAATTAAGAAAATTGGTGATGCACTAGAATAAACAGTCTTGTGGTTCCAGCAGCACAGAAGCTGTGGTAATCCTGTATCTGGACCGATCATTTGTGAAAAAGCAAACATCCTGGCAAATCAAATTAATCCTGAAACAACATTCAAAATATCTGATGGATGGCTGTGGAGAGTTCAAGAAAGGCATGGCATTCAGGCAAAAGCACTGAAAAGCGTTGGTGAGTCCCATTCATGTGATGCCAAGGCAGTAGTCATCTTTCTCCTAAAGCTAAAGCAACTTTTGTTAGAAGGAGATTATATGCTCGAGCACATATACAATGCCGATGAAACAGGGTTGTTTTGGAAATGTGTGCCTGACAGGACATAGTCCCAGAGTGCAGCAGATACACTGAAGGGATATAAAGTGCTGAAGGAAAGAGTGATGTTTCCATTCTGTACAAACGCAAGTTGATGTCACAAAATGACCCTGCTTTGGACTGGCAAGTCATGACAGCCACGATGCTTTCATCATGTTAATTTGAAGTAACTTCCAAAGAACTCCAGAAAAGCCTGGATGATGGTGGAAAATTTTAAACAGTGTTTTTTTGAGGACTTTCTCCCTAGTGTTAATAAACATCAACACATCAAGATAGAGTCCTGTTTCTTCTGGAAAACTGCCCAGCACACCCCCTGTAGTCCAGTTAGCGACATGTGATGGAAAAATTTTAGTTGTCTACCCACCTAAGAACACCACATCAAAAGTCCAGCTACTAGATGGTGGAATAATTGCTGCATTTAAGAAGCTGTACAGAAAAAGGCTACTGAGGGAAATCCTAGTCACAAGGAATGCAGGTTATATGACTTTTTTGACATCCTTCACTCTGAGATATGATATATCTTTCAGCTGATGCATGGTCAGGTCATTTGGAAAATATCAAATATCAAAATATCACATTTTGAACAATTGTTAGGACCCTCTCTGCCAACTGTCAATCAAGATGCAGAAGTGCTCCAACTGGAAAATGACAACAATAAGCAACTTCTGTCGGATGTTCAGACACTTAATTTGCTGAATGGAGTATTGGATCCTGAAGCTGTCGTGAATGACTGGCTTCATGTGGATGATGAGTATGCAGTGACCGCTATGCTGACAGATGAAGACATTGTTGACAAAGTATTGAGGAGCTCACATACCCAGGAAAATGAAACTGAGGAGGCAGATGAGCCAACGCCTCCTGCCCCACTTGCATCTGAGACAATAAAGGGGTTAGAGACTGCTCTTATATGGATGGAAACACAGGATGTTGAGGCAGTAAAAATCCTGGAACTCCATTAAATGCTGATATTGGCTTGTACAGCTTCCATGCAAATGGCTTAACAAAGAACAATTGTTGTTGTTTTTTGTTTGTTTGTTTTTGGTATATATATATTTTTAAAAGTGAGAGTTAAATCAATGTTTTTAATTTTTTAAATTTTTTTAATTGGAACAAAACTGAAAATTTGATTCACTTTTAAATATTTCATGATTGGTTTTGAATGTTCCCTTTTGATTTGTGTTTTTTTGTATTGAATTAATGCAGAATATTGGGTGCATGTCACAAATAGTTATTATTATTATTATTATTATTATTTTATTAATTAATTTAGCTAATGCCTTTATCCAAGACAACTTCATTAACATACTCCAACACTATATTGCTTTGTTTTGATTGTCCTTTTGCTATAATGGCTCCCTGGTTATAAAGAACAAAAGGCTTGGATCCCAACACGTTACCTATAGCAAGGGTGTATTCTATATTGAGCACTGACTTAGATATAGAAGAACTTATTTCATGGCTGGGGTGAATGTAATAGCTGCAGGGCACAGTACTTTTTTGTGGTGTTGGCATTAGAGTTAGGGAGTCAGATTCTCAAATGGTGTAAATCAATGTAGCTCCACAGAAGTTCCACTTTGCTAATTGGCACCATCTGAGGATCTGATCCAGGATGTCCTTTAGGAATAATGGCCCTGATCTTACAAGGAGCTTCACACGATTTGCCCCCCCCCTGGATCTCCTTGAAGAATTAGAACCTGTATTTGTTTTCTTGTAAACTCTTGTTAATTGTTTTTGTTTTTATTTTGTGGATGATACTTTTTGTAAGTGGAGTTGAATTACACTGACATTCTTCTCAGTATTAATGTATTATGGTGTCTGGAATATTTTAACTGTCAGTTACATTTTACTGAAACATTATATTGAGTGTGTTGGATTTGTGTGTGTGTGTTTGTGTGTGTATTATATAGAAAAAATATTTTAAACTCTAGAACAGAACTCTGATCCTTCATATTTCAGTAGGTTTGCTGTCTTAAGTTTTTAATGTTTACTCTGTGGTTCTGTGAAGTCATAAAATCCTTATTAAATAGGACAGTTAGAAAATATGCCCCCCCACACACACAGGTAGAAACAAAAAAGCTATCAAAATCATTTGCTGATTCTGTGCGATATTAGACATTAATTCGAAAGTCATTGGACAGCATAATAGTATGGCATACAGATTGCTTACATTTCCAAAGTGAAATGTTTCATATAGATCTATTTATGAGTAGGCCTGTTAGAATTCAATTTTTATCTATTGAAGCTATTAAAATAATATCAATGCTTATTTTTAAGCCGCGTTTTCAATTTTTATTGATTTAAATTTTCACATTTGTGATAAATTATTGGAGGAGGGTCAGATAATTATTTAATGACAGTTGATCTGGAGTTTCAAAAATTAAAGCTTTATAACCATTTAAATTCAAATAGTCAACATAACATATCAAATATAGAATGCAATATCCTCAAATAAAACTCTAATAACTTCCCAAACAGAATTTTTCTTAGTTTGTCTGTAAATTTCAGTTGATGGAAATATTTTTTTCATCTGCTTGTGTGTCAGTTCGGTGAATTCTATTTTCTGATATTGACTGATAAAAATCTAACCCTTCCAAGCCTATTTATGATCTTTCATGTATGTATTAGTGTCCTATGTACATTCCCATTGAGACTGAACTCCCCCAGGTCTCAGTGCATCATGACAAAATAAATATGCAAGTTGCTCTTTGCAAGAACTAGAGCCGTTTATGAAGCCTACACAATATTTCAGAATAATTACAGTTCCAAAAGCAGAGGCCTAAAATGTGGTGACTTTTCAATATGGTTTCAATGCCACAGAAAGCTTAATGTAGTTGATTTAAAATCTTCTTATCTGCTAATATGTGTTTACCGACTCAGGCCCGGGGTGGAAGGGAAGGGAAGTATAGCACAGATATTTTATGGCCCCTATCCTGCCTACAGATCCTCACAGGGGCAGGAGTCTGTCTCTGGAGAGCCTATATATCCCCCATGACAGAGAGGATGGACAAGGCACTATTGTACTCTGGCTATTGTAAGCTGGTTTATTGGTCCCCTATTGTTGGTTGATTATTATTGGCTAGCTATAACCAGCTGGCATAATTTAGAACAGCTCTAAGGCTACTCTAAACTATGGTCAGGCTAGAGCCATGTAGAATTGGCACAAGGGTCAAGAATTCCCTCCAATTCCATCATACAAATTCATATCGGGTGCAATTTAGAATCTGGGACTCTGATACACACGTCTCTCCCCTCTTTCTGTAAATCAAAATAAACAATGAAACATTTGCTGTCTGTTTTTAAAGAGTATTAACAATTCTGTGCAGTAGTGGAGATGAGAGGCAAAACAGGATCTTTTTAAAAAATGTGTTGCATTTGTAGAGAAAAGGAAGACATGTAATTACTCTTCTCCTAAATGCAGCCAATGCATTAGTGTGGGCTGCACAGGAACCATGCATAAAAACATAGTGCTTGCACAATACCGTGTCAAGCTTCAAATCAGACTACTGCATTTTGGTCCCAATCCTCTTCCCATACGAGTTATTTGGAGTTTTGCCATTGACTTCAATGGAAGCAGGAGCAGACCATTAAAAAGGCACTCAAATCATCTGACTAGGAATAAGAAGAATGTTATTTTAGAACAGAATCAGAAATGATATTTTTGGGCTAGCATAAAAAAAGTTCCCTCTGTTCAAAAAACATCAGAGGAATGAAATCAATCAGAAATAAGTAAATTAGAGAGATATAGTCTAAACAAAAGTACTATATAAGATAAGTGCACAATGTTACCTGGGGTTCTTTCAACCCAAAGCTCTTGGTAACTTTTACTCTGTGCAAGGTGATGTCAGGAAATAAAACAGGGGAGACACAGCCGTCTGTCCGATAGATGGCTGGCACAAACAGGACAACACAAGAGTGCTTTCACTTAAAGCTAAAGTTTACTTAGTCTCAAGCACTTACACATGTCTGCAACAGGTTAGTAAAACACCTCCAACCCTCGATAATTACCAAAGCTGAGTGTGGCTTTCAAGTGCCACAGTGGCAGCCCGTCCGCCGGTGGGAAACACAAGATGCATCCAGAGGGTGAGTCCAGTCCCAAAGAGTCCCAATACCTCAAACTTTTCTGCCTTATTTTATACATTAGTAACACAGTGACATGTCCCTTAAAGAAAACTTGTTACGCAAACAGTTTCAATGGTCAAGCAAGAGGTTTTCTTCTGATCATTGAGGAACCAGGTGTGGGTTTTTCCCAGAGTTTGCAGCCTTGAGGCCCTAAAAGACACATTCCTGAGGGCACATCCTGCTCTTCTAAAATGCATATATCAGCAACTTCAACCTTATCAGGAAGGACGCGGGGTCAAGCTGCCCTTTCTGTGGCACCCAAAACCCCCTCCCCTCCTGCCTTGGTTAAGCTAAGCCTGCTGCATGGCTACTTTACAGCTTGCTGACTTGGCTGCTTTTTGTAATAAGCCATAGTAGTTTCAGGCACTTTACTGGTTTGCCAAAATCTCCCCGTACAGACAACTGGTTAGAAAACTGTACTCAGAGTAGTTTTCAGTGGTTTACAGTCAAGTTGGAAGGGCATATTGTGTCAAGTCCCACAGATATGTTGTGTGTGGACCTATTCAATATCTACATACAATATTTGGATAATGCCATAGAGAGTACACTTATAAAATTTGCAGATGATTCCAAGCTGGCAGGGATTGTGTGTCCTTTGGAGGACAGGATAATAATCCAAAATGATCTTGAGAAACTGGAGAAATAGTCTGAATTAAATAGGATGACATTCAATATGGACAACTGCACAATACTACAGTTAGGAAGGAAAATGGCAAAAATACAAAATGGGAAATGATTGCCTAGGAAGGAGTACCACAGGAGCTGACATTATAGTGGTTAATAAACTAAATATGAGTTGTGGGTGGGAAGGAGCAAACATCATCCTACGATGTATTGTAAGCAAGACACAAAAATAATTCTTCTACTCTACTCAGCACTGGTGTACTGTGTCCAGTTCTGAGTACCACATATCATGGAAGATGTGGAGAAATTGGAGAAAGTAAAGAGGAGAGCAACAAAAATGATTAAAGGTCTAGAAAATGTGACCTATGAGGAAAGATGGGGAACAATTAGGTTTGTTTAGTCTGGATAAGAGAATACAGTTCCGAGGAGAGAGCAAAACAATCTTCAAGTATGTAAAAAGTTGCTATAAAGAGGAAGGTGATAAATTAGTTCTCCTTAAACATTAACTCTATGAAACATAATAGAGCAGTGCTTAGAATGGCAATGGCAAATCTACATAAATTTCATAGACTTTGAGAAGGCTTTTGATAGCATTCACAGGACCAGCCTATGGCGTATTCTGTGGGCATATGGAATTCCTTTCTGTATAATCAACGTCCTCAAAAGGTTCTATTTCAACTGTACATGCAGTGTTAATCGGAGTGAGCTCAGTTTTGAAGTCAAAACGGCAGTATGTCAGGGGTGTGTCATGTCTGCAATCCTCTTCAGCATTACCATCGACTGGGTAATGCAGCGTACAACAGAAGACATGCCAAAAGGCACTAAATGGACTCTCTTCTCATCCCTTGAAGACCTGGACTTCGCAGATGATCTCACTCTCCTATCACACACCCAACACCATATTCAAGAAAAAACAACTCAACTCAATGCATTCACCCAGCAAATTGGACTGAAAATCAACCTCAATAAGACAGATATCATGACCTTTAATATTGCCTCACCATCACCAGTACAGATAGAGGATTATGTTCTCACCAATGTAGAAACATTCACGTACTTGGGCACCACCATCAGCCAGGACAGTGGAACTAGCCAGGACATCCGGAACAAAAATCAGTAAAGCCAGGAACACCTTCAGGAGCTTAAATATAGTCTGAAAATCATCAAAATACAATTCCGAAACCAAACTCAAGATTTATCAGAGCTGCGTACTTTCAACATTACTTCATAGTTCAAAATGCTAGGGAATGAACTATGCTAGGGAATGTTGTGTATAGTTTTTAGACCTCAGGTGAGGGATGTACAGGGAATGCTATGTCTTTGTTCCATACAATCTGCCTCAGAAAAATCCTCTGTATCTTTGGCCCAGAACAATCTCAAACCAAGATCTATTGACACAGTGCAACCAAGAAGATTTGGGCACCATCATTGCCAGGAGGCGTTGGAGTTGGATTGGTCATGTGCTTTGGATGGAAACATCACCAGAGTAGCAATAAGATGGACTCTGAAGGCAAGTGAAAACAAGGCTGCCCGAAAACAACATGGTGAAGAGCTGTGGAAGCCAAGCTAAAAAACTTGGGGCACAGTTGGGGAACCACTGAAAAACTTGCCTGAAACATAGAGGAGTGGAGGAGCTTTATCACTGCCCTAAATGCCAGAGGCATAATAGGAACATGATGATGATGATGATGATGAACCATTAAGGACAGGGGAAGAAGTAATGAGCTTCAATTGCAGCAAGAGAGATTTCAGTTAGACATTTGGAAAGAATTTCCAACTATCAGGGTAGTTAAGGACTGGAACAAATTAGCTAGGGAGGTTGTGGAATCTCTGTCATTGGAGGTTTTTAATAACAGGTTAGCAAACTCCTGTTAGGGATTGTGTGGATAATCCTTAGCTCTGCCTCAGTTGAGAGGACTGGATTAGATGACCAATTATTTCAGTCCTACATTTCTATGATTATATAAATGCAAAAGGGAAGATCTGTCAGTCTGTAATAATCCTAACTGATCATGTGTAGAATTTTCATTTCTACTGGAAAGTCTACACAGATATCCCAAATGCATATCTTATGGAAAAATTCTATAGAATGTTGGTGGAGAAAGCTGTCCTTTTATACAATTTTTCAACCAACACATTCCATAAAGGGTATAATTATATCTGTTAAATTCTATAGGTTGTTATGAGAGTCACTGTTCTAGATCCCTATAGGATCTTATTGGCAGCATCCCCACTGATTTGTATATGGAAGGGAAATTGTTTACAATTAGAAAAACAAAGACACTTTTTAAAAATCAAGTGCCCTGTCATGGGTCTACCCTCACTTGAAACTGGGGGGTTTCAAGGTGAGGACCCGCATGCCACCATGTCAAAGGTCTCACCCCCACTTGGAACTGTTGGGCTCCAATGCATGGGTCTACCCTCACTTGAAACTGGGGGGTTTCAAGGTGAGGACCCGCATGCCACCATGTCAAAGGTCTCACCCCCACTTGAAACTGTTGGGCTCCAATGTGGGGACCTGACTTGGTTTCCCTCTAAACTAAAATCCTAGTTTAGATCTAGTAAGCTGCCACCACTCAATTAGGAAATGTGAATTGAGACACAGTCCTTCCCCAAAATCCTAGGGGATTCCAAGAGCCCCAAATCCATGGAGTTCTTACACCCAGGAGAAACAAACCATTCCCCCTGCTTCCTCCCCCCTCCCTTTTCCTAGGAGAGATACCGGGATCTAACTACAGAGGGATACCTCCCCCTGTTCTTTCCCTGAGAATCCACCCAAGGAAAGACCAAACAAGTCCTTAATAGAAAAGAATTTATTAAGAGAACAAAAAGAAAATACCGAATCTCTATGAGCCCCAGCTGGACACTCATAGGGAATAACCTTATCAATCTCTGGAGAGAATCCCCCCTCCCCCTTTCTCAGTAAAAAGCAATATCAGCAAACAGGAATAGAGCATTTCCTTTAGCAAACACACAATTGCAAATATAGAAATCAAATCATAAGACTAATTCGCCTTTCTAATTAATACTCACTATTAATTAGTAGAAACTACTCCAGGAGAACTTGGAGACATGACTGTCCTCTTCTAGATTCAAAAGAGTTCTCACAAAAACAAAGGCTTCCCTCCACAGAGATTTGAAATCATCTCGTCTCTGATTGGTCCTTTGGTCAGGTGGTCACCAGGTACTACATGTTAACCCTTTCCAGGGAAAAGAGACCTTAACCCTTAACTATCTGTTTATGACATGCCCAATCCTGCAATTAGCTCCAGGGAGGCAGCTCCTGAAAGGAGTCGCTTGGAAATAATGATGTTCAACCTGAGTAGCATTTGCAGGATCTAGCCCTGTATGAGGAAAGAAAATATATTCTAGACAGCTAGGCAGAGGAACTGGATCCTGTACTTAGTGTAAAAGAAACATTGTATTAGTGTTATGTTAAATGTTAGTTAATATGGATGCAAAGAAGTCAATGTGAGCTATTCACAGTTATAAATACTGCAAGGGAGATTTTCAAAAGCACAGATGGGAGTTAGGTACCCAACTCCCATCGAGTTTCATTAGCTCATTAGGAGTTAGGTGTCTCTCCAACCTTTGTAGTAAGTATTTTCAGGATTAGGCCCTAAATTAAACCATATCAAATGTACTGTATAGAAACAAAGCTCCAGAGACACATTAAAATCAACCCTTTTTCAAGCTATATCTTTTTCTGATTATTGAATAAGTAGTAGTAATAATTGTGGTTACATGTACAATGGCATCATTATTAGATAGCATGGTGCTTACCATTAACTCTTGTGACTAAAACTTGCACCTCATTTTGAAGTGCTGAGAAAAGAAGCGGCACCACAAACGGGGACAGACAGCGAGAAAAGGGATGCTTGGAGAGGTAATATAGGAGAATTCATTGACTTCAAATGGGACTACTACCATGAGTACCTACTCACCAATTAGAGCAAGGTGTTCACAAACTGATCTTTTATAATAAGCATCACTGTTAGCCTGAATATTAAAGAATTTGTAGTGTGCTTATTGCAGGACTGTACAGGAAAGTACATGCACTTCATTATCCACTGAAATACAGCCATCTCTGAGATTGAATGCAGCAGCAATGATGTTCCAGAAGTATGAAAAAATGAAGAGGAAATAAAGAATAATTTCCTCACTTAAATTAGAAGGGGGACTTTGGTAAGAAGTATATAATTATTTAGGTTGAATTTGGCCAGCTGTCTGGACACCAGTACTAAGATCTCAACCTTTGCAAAATGTGCCAGGAGATCTTTGATTAGTCCAAGCAGTTTGGATCTTGGTTTTATGTCTCTTCTATTTCAGAAGAGCAACAATTTCTATTAATAAAAAATATAACTGGGTCTATCAGCCCTGTGGGAACCCTTCAAAATCATAATGCTAAATACTAGTGTAACCAAAAGGCCAATGGCAGTATCTCCTTTTGACAAGAGTACTTACTCTGCATAATAGCACAATGGAGACAGTGATAACAAAATGGACTTGATTCCTGATACAAGATTTTGCATGAATAAAATATAATCCATTGCTAGATTCTTTTGATGTTGCCTATAGGAAGTAAAATGTTGAATCTTTAATGAAAATGAAAGACCGTCCACTTATGCTGAAATGGCATATGGTATTAAAATTAATTCAAGTTCTGTTATAGCTGCAAAAGGCATATTACATTTAAAACATGGAAGTATATGCTAATCAAATCCAGATAAGGACTTGTCCGGATAAAGAGTTGCATTTCCAGGGGTGTCAAAGCATCATTTGCTTTGAAATAAGATGCAACAGTTTCAAAGATTTTTAATAAAAATAAATTAAAATAAAGAAACGTGCTGAGAAGTAGACCAGGCCCATATGATGAATATAACAATAAATAGGGACCCTATTCTAGAACTCCAAAATTAAGTGGGATGACAGAAGTGCATCTCTCATCTTGAAACTGAATAAGCTCAATGAATAGGAGACCTCTTTCTAGAACTTGGAAAACTACCAAGACAAGCTAATCACAACAGCCCACTGCATATGTTTGTGGTCAGTTGTACCATAGTTGATTTTTTTTTTAAGTTCAATATGAAATGTCTTCCTTAATTTCTTAAGTCTGGATACTTTAACCTCCCTTTCCATATACACTGTGGAGACTTTCTGAAGTGTTCCAATTTGGCCCTTCTTTGGATTTCACAAAGAGATCTTGTTGAAACCATGACTTAGAGAAACCAATATTCATATTGTGTCTTAGAGGAAGCCTCATTAGCCTTGAGATAGGAAGAGAGAGAGAAACTCAGGTAATGCATTATAAACTGTAATTAGTTCAGCAGATTGTAATCTCTTTTTAATAGTTTGCAATTAAGTTTCTTCATTATATAGAAGGTGGAGCTAAGGGAGAATGTCTAGAATGCATCATGCACTAAAGGGTCCAATATTAAATTGAACAACAGTGAACTTGAGTGCTTGTCAGTTCATAGTTAATGAGGATACTGTGTCTCACTGTTTGCTTTATTTATAAAAACAAATTCCTGACAAGGATTTAATTTTGTTTTTCCAGTGGGAATTCCTGCCATAAATGTAGAAAGTGATTACCTAATCTGAAGGTTTTGGTTAACAAAAAATGAGTCAATAAACATGAAAAGCAGGTACTGAGTATGTCTACTATTGTTGAGGTACTTTCACAGCTAGATAACATGGGCTCCTAGAACTCATGTGCCCTCCACAGTTCAGTGGAACAATTGAAATGGGCCTAATCCGAAACCCTCTGAGGTCAACTGAAAGACTCCCATTGCATTCAATGGATTTTTAGATCAGGTCCCAGTGCAGCAGAGCACTTAAGTATGTGATTAACTTTAAATATATAAAGAGTCCCTAAACAGATGGCTAGGTACCACAGAGCATGAAACTTTTCTTTTTAATTTAATATGTCCGAGATTTGGGCCAAACAGGCTCTATTAGTAAAACCAAATAGAGAAGCCGCTCTCCAAAACCCATCACATGAATACAGTGTCATCTTGCAGCCGATGCAGGCCAACTGTACATTTTCTTTCTTGTCTCTCTTAAGGGCTGCTGGCTGGAAAATGAGCTAAGTTAGGCTGAAATAAGAATTTTCATCCTTTAGTGACAAAATGTAACTGATTATTCTCAGGCTTGCTTCTTGCAAGCTGGTTTTATGTTATAGAATAGAAGCTAATGATAGGGATCTGAAGTAATATTACTTTGGGTTAGTGGTGCATTTTACACTCATTTGCTTTCTAGAACAGATGTAAAACCTCTGTATAAAGCAATATAACATCCAAAAATTCTACCTTTATAAATAATAAGGTTCCAAAATCAAGCACTGAAATGTTAGGAAATGTCCCCGTTAAGGTTACCTCTGCAATACTAATTTGATCCCATTGTGTGTATTCATTAAAATCCTGGCTTTAATTACATGATCATCTGCTATTTTTTCCTAAATTGCTACTTACACCACCTAGTTGTATTTTCTTCTCATTATTTCTACACTATGATGGCATGGCATTTCTTCTGCTGATCATAGATGATGAAGGGGGGAGGAATAAATACCAAATCAGACATTTTTGTTATTTCCAAGATACTTTCCCCACATTAGCAATTCTTCTCTTTTTAAAAATCTGGTCTGATATGAACTTAGGTTTCGACCAGCAAATTCTACTATAATCAGATTTTTGTTATATTTTCATTATTTTTAAGATGCAGAGCCACTACCAATACAAAACAACATTGCCTTGCCCTTGAAGGAAGGGTCTGAGGAAATTCCTCAGTTAAGTTCCTTTAACACTGATTTATGCCATAGGTGTTTCAGTCCTGTAGTCTTTTCACAAGCAGAGCTCCCACTGGGATGAACTGGCATTCTGGTTGTGAAAGACATGCAGGGTCAGATTTAAATTCCACATACATTTGTGTGGGTACCTGAACTTAATTCTATCAGCAGTGTTTAGGTTGTATTGCTTTCTTTTAAAATAGTTATTGATATAGACTGGCTGGTGCAGAAGCTGGCTGGGCTGAGGGCAAAATAAATCTGCACAACAAAGTGTAGTCCTATTGTAAAAACAATGAACTCTGCCTGGAGGAAACAAACACATATGAAAGGCTTCCCTCAGCTGCACCCAAAATAGCCAAAGGAATACAGATTTGTGCAGTCTGACCCTTCACTTCTTTTTTTTTATTATTTATATCATCACTTAACACCTGTGCAAAGTGAGTGCAAAACCCAGTCAGAACAGCAGTGTTTTATGCATGTTTAGTGTAGGTGTGAATGACAACACAAGGGGCAAGGAAATGGAGACTCAGGCACAAGGGACTAGAGTGACAAAGGGAGTTAGGCGTTGTGATACTGTGGATCTTTTAGGCACCTAGAAAATAACAGAAACAACACTGTGATTCCCAAAGGCTGAGCTCAGCGCATAGGCTCCCTATACAATGAATGTGGGGGAGATAGGTGCCTTGGAATGTGATTCACAAAAGTGGGCACTGAGTGAGTTTAGGCACCTACAGGGTTTTGCAGGAGTTTTGTGGATTGCAGTGGAACCGAAATTGGGACTTAGGCATCTAAACCCCAGAATTTTATGTGCCTAAATCTGGTGTTCAGGTGCCCAAGTGCTTTTGTGAATTTAGCCTTAGATCTTGCTCAACCCTAAGTTTATATCAAGGCACCTAGGGGAGCCAGCTAGCAGTTTACCTTGTTAAGCCAGAAGGTGGTTTCTGAGGAGGATGTTCATAATCCTACTTGCTGTAAGTGTGTCTGAGGTCTCTGGCTAATCCAAGAAGGATTTTAATTCCCAGTAAACCTGGCAATACACAGGATCTGTTATTCCTTCTTAAGCTCTTTTACCATGGTCTGGCCTGTCTTGCTTTTTAGACAATTTTCCAACAAATTTAGGTTCAGAGAATGCCAAAAGTTACAGTCTGGTATTTCCTACTTTAACATGTCTCCATTGAAGGCAGCAACAAAATATGGTTGGAGAGCTGAAATTTTTTGTGGTAGGTCTGAGGCCAAAGGCCAATATTGTAAGATGCAGTTGAATACTAGGCAGGGAGTTCTTCTGTTTACTTTCTAATTATATTACATTATTTCACTTTCTCATTAGACTTACTAACCCTAGGGAGAGAAATTTTGCTAACTGCAGCTCTCTCTTTTTCTGATGAGTCAGTCCACCATTTACAGATTTTTAAGAGCAAAAATCTCCATTATCAAGCAGCCAGCATATGTAGCAGAGTATGCAGAGCGGTGGTATCTATCATACATTTAATCTGAGGGCCTGATCCTGCAAGTTCATACATGCAAGTATATCCCTACACCTGCACTATGGTCCACTGACTTCATGGTGGCTCTGTGTGGTTGCAGAGGTCTGTCCCCATAGAGTAGCTTAAAGGATTGGGGTTTGCAAGTGTATGTTAGGAATAACTCAAATAAACCGGGGGGGGGGGGGGAAGTTTCAAGGTGTATTGTTCCATTTGGGTACAAAAGGGCCTTTAATACCTTTCTGACACATTTATGTGAAATATCTAGCTTTTTTCAAACTTATCAAAGTCTGTGTAGCTCGGTCTGTACTAAGTTAGTGTTATTATATATGAAAGAATGACTAAATAAGTCCTTATAGAAATCCTCTCATCGTAATCTAGCTGTTGCAGGGTGACTGGCCTTTTTGAGAGACAGCAAGGTTCAGTGTACCTGTGACAGATTACTTGCTGCACAAGTTGTCTTAAGGGATGGCACTTGGGCCTTATAAAGGGAGAGGAAGGGAAGCAGGAAGGGAGTGCTGGCAGATGCCTACAGACATGCAGAAAGTAAGAAGGCTCTTGCAGGGGGCATATACCAGTGGGAAATATGGCTTGTGGAGAAGTCCAAATTCCAGGCAAGAAGTGCTGGGAGAACAGAAAGATGGACGCTCAGGGAGGAGGGGCTATAGCCAGCCTGGGACTGGAGCATAAGAGTGTTTGAACTCTGAAGAGAAGATAGACACTCAGGGAGGAGGGCTGGACACAGTTTGAAACTATTCTGAAGACAGTAGGTTTGAGGTGTCGGAGAAAAACATAGTTCTCACTCTCTGGTTGGGTGCAGCAAAGTCAGATACTTTATTTCTCAAGCAATTGCATAGAGGGAGACAGTGCACTAGGACACAGGGTTTCCCACTCCTAGGCAGGTCTCTCTACAGGTAAACAATTACAACAAGCATTTATACCTTTTGTTACATACAATAATAAGCAACAGCTGCATTTTGTTTATACTTAGGTCATCTTGATATCTTATTTTTCTCACTTATTTAGACTCTAGTCTACATTCCATATTTATCTACACAAGGTCACAACAACTTCTCACACTGTTCTTTCCCACTCGCCTCACACAATCCTTGCTTCTACAAATCTCGCATTATTAGGGTTACAGCTAGCCTGACTCTTGCTAACAGAGACTGTAATGCATTGAAATCCCCTTCAAATCCCTGTCAGTTCTTGCTCTAATTCCACAGAGGTCTATTTTAAAAGACTGTGCAGGACTTTATAACTTGGGTCTTACAAGGGAAATGTGTGAATATCTGGAATGAGTGCACTTTTTAAGGGGCCCCAAACAGAAGATGAAACTGAGGTAGGGTGCTGCAGAGCTACCCCTGGCCATTAGAGGGCACTATAGGACAGACATTCCCTTTGGCACTGGCTCAGACACTAAGGGATTGTCTTCACTACTGCTCTAAATTGGCACCGCTGCAGGACATCTGGTGATGACACAGTCCATTGATGGGAGAGCAGTTTCCTGTTGATGCAATTACTGTACCTCAATGAGAGGCGGAAGCTGTGTCAGCAGGAGATTGTCTTTAAGTTGATGTAAGTTACATTGTTCGGGGGAGGGGTAGTTTTTCATCAACTTAAGCGGTAGTGTGGACAAGCCCTGAAAGAAATCAGAATTGGTGTTCATCAAGAATATAATTGATAGAACAACTGTGCTCATGGGAGATGAGTAGATACATTTTCCATGGAAAATTAATGAGAAAAGATTTGGTTTCATAATTATGAAACAAATGTAAAATCAGCAACTTAAAATATTCTATAATTTATTCTGAATGCTAAAGAAAGAAAAAAAAACATAAATGGTTTCAAAGCTCCAAAACTTCTGCTGACCATGTTGAAACCACATAAAAGACTATCCATGTTGCTCTGGGGTTTTACATCATATCTGCATATTTGTGTGTGTGCGGGGGAAGGTGATAAAGAAGGTAAGAATTATTCTGTATGTGGATTTCATAGCTAACACTGCTGTGTGTATTTTAAATGATGCTTTTGATTGCAAGAGCACTTTATCAAAGAAGGCAACCAGGAAGCAGACTGGATTACTCTTGGCATAGAAAGTAATCTTGAAAAACTGCACAGATGTTCCCCCCAAAGAGGCAGACTAGATGACTATCCTATCTCAGATTGCATCTCTGGAATGAACATTTTATCAAATATACAGGCTATGGGTGATTTATTTGGAGATATGGAAATTGTTTATGGATTATATTGAGGGGTCAAGAATTGAAGTTTGACAAGAAGCAATCCTATATTTGTTGAAAGGGCTCTTTTATATGATAAAGGTTTTTTCTTTAGATGAACATTTTACTTTCTGATCACTTCTTTCCCCCCCCCCCCATATGGCACATTTGTGTTAGTAGGGTTGGAAGGTTAAGGATTCGGTAATAACTGGGGTCTGAGTGTGTTTGTACGTATGAGCCAATGATATAGGCCAAATCTATAACTCTCACCAGTGTTAACTGCAACCATACACACATCATGCATTGTACATGTCATTAGGAAAGAGCAGCGCTGGCCACCTCATTGCCAGTCAAGTTTGGCTCCAGGAGCTCTGCCTCATAATGGGGGAGCAGCAGGGTCAAAACTGAGTGAGTGGCCTTGTGACGTAATGCATGGGGGGCTCAGCACTGTTCAGGTTGGCTCCTTCAATCCCACCATCATGATGGGGAGGGAGAGTGGGGGCAGCAAAGCCAAAACTGAGTGAGAGACATTGTGACCTGGTGTGTATTCTATGACTATATGCTGCACTAGTTAAGATATCAAATCTCAAAAATTGAAGGACTGAAAAGGGGAAGATTTGGGTTGTTGGGACTCTTGAGCTAGCAGGCCATTCAAATATCCCTGATGGTTGGTTAGCTGGTTGCTTGGTTTATTTATGTATTTGTTTTAACTCTTTTTGTGGCCCTCCTTGAGATCCCAATTTTGCTCCCATTGAATTCATTAGCAAAATTTGTGCAGGATTGGGCCTGTATTGTTTAGGTACTTTACTGGGACCAATAGAGAAATCTTCCATTCACTGCAACCATTTATTGTTTCCTTTCATTAGCTAAGGCCCCAAGTCCTTCACCATCAGTGTTAATGAATTCATTAAAAGCAGCAAAGAGTCCTGTGGCACCTTATAGACTAACAGACATATTGGAGCATGAGCTTTCGTGGGTGAATACCCACTTCGTCAGATGCATGTAGTAGAAATTTATTGTTGAATTTATTGCCATTGACTTCAGGATCAGCATCAAATTATTTTTAGATGGTATCTATTCCAATTAATGCTGTGACTGGAGTTATTACTGGATAGTGAATTCAGTAGTAATATTAAGTGTCTCTGTTGCAATCAGTCAGTCACTACTAAGGCTACACACACCCATGAATTGGGCTTGAAGGTGTTGAACTAAAGGAGACTCTCACACCCAAAATTTAATTAACAAAGACAATTGAGGAAGCATCTGCTGGAGTGAGTGGACTTGTTGTATGGATTTGTCTTGTTGAAACTTTTGTCACTGCCTGTGTGCTGAGCATGTGTTGTCAGCTATGCTTTGATTTAGTCTACATGTCTGTGCACGTGTACACACAGGGGACCAGATCCTCAGATCGAGTATAGCTCTGACTTCAGTGGAGCTCCTGCATCAGTAGAGATACATCAGTTTACACCAGTTCTGAGACTAGTTCAAAAAAACAGAGTGAGGTCAAGGTAGAATAACAAGTCCCTGACACTTAAAAGGAAAAAATTGAAAAGACAAGATTGGGAGAAGTGGAAATTCTGTCTTGCCCATCTCTTGGAAATCCCCCTTTAGAGAACCCTGAAACAAAACCATCCATAGAATCATAGAATCATAGAATCATAGAATTCAAGATCAGAAGGGACCATTATGATCATCTAGTCTGACCTCCTGCAAGATGCAGGCCACATTAGCCGATCTACCCACTCTTTTAGCAAGCGACCCCTGCCCCATGCTTCGGAGGAAGGCGAAAAACCTCCAGGGACACTGCCAATCTGCCCTGGAGGAAAATTCCTTCCCGACCCCAAATATGGCGGTCAGCTGAACCCCGAGCATGCGGGCAAGACTCTCCAGCCACACCCTCTGAAAGAGGTTAAGAATATCCAGGTCTGTTACTGAAGAAATAATAAAGGGCTTGCAGTCCGATTCCTTTAACTGTTTAATTTTCTGTAAAATTGGACTTTCCAAAATACTTAGACCCATGATCCAAAAATTAAATGTAGCAAAAGGTAATTTTGATTCTAACAGTCTCAATTCTGCCTGCCCTATCAAACAAATTATTTTAATTAAAACAGCAGTTCCCCTCTTACTGATGAAAACAAAACTAACTCTCTCACCAGGGAATGGATGAATATCAATAATATACAACCACTATTCCTAAATCCTTACTCACCAATTCAGGGTGTGCCTAATTTCATTTTACAAAGGTTCCTTCATAGCCCTACACTCTGAATGACATGGTAAGGTTTGGACTACACTATTTAAATACTGGTAACTGTATTATTTTGTTATAACTTTTTTGGGTTTTTTTATTTAACTTAAGAAGCAGGTTGTTTTATTTTTCACACTTGCTTATGCTGGGATAGAGCTGGCTGAAAAATGTAAGGAAACAGCGCAGTGTGTATAGCGGCATTCCCCTTACTCCAACTTTTGAAACTTTCAAATCATTTTCCTTCCATATGTTTAAGAAAGGAACAATTTTTCATTTTTTTTAGTATTTTTCAGGAACATTTTAATCAAATTTTCTTTGATTTATTTTTTCTTGTAGTTACTTCCCCCAACATTCTCACATACCATGGAACTCTTCTTTTTCCATCTTCCCCTTAAAAATAGGAAATAAAAAAAACATGGAGATGGGAAGGAAAAATGAAATAAAAAAAATGACTAAGAGACAGAAGAAGGAAAGGGGGAGAGCAAGAAAATTTTGAAAACATATTTTATTAAAATTCCAATTTATAAAAGTCCAAAAATTGTGAAAATGTTTAAAACAGATCTAGTTTATATAATAATATTTTTTTTGTTTTAGGCCAGAAGGCACCATTAGATCATACTCCGAAAAGCCATAGAATTTCATCTAGTTCCTCCTTAGCTCAGTAAGCACATCTTCCAAAAAAGGCACCCAGTCTTGGTTTGAAGATGTTAAGTGATAGAGAATCCACCACTTCCCTTGATAGTTTGGTTTTGCTGGTGGGGTTAATAGAAGCCATACTAGCACAGCAGGCAAAGACACAGTGCACATGTGGCTTCATCTCTGGATGGTACAGACTGTTTTCTCTAGTGTGGCTAACCAGCTCCCCCATACTGTGTGAAAGGGGCTGGACAATAGTCTCCTCTCCTCTACCCCCCATTTAAGATGCTTTGTACCTCTGGGAGCACTAGAAAGGAGTAGTTCTTGTTCTTCCTCAGCTACACAGAGGCTATTGTTTCTGGCTCTCATGTGAAAAAGAAATAAAAAGAGGGAGAAAGGTTCTTTGTGACTCCTCATACCCTTCCCTCCACCATCTCCAGATAGTATCTGGCCATTTAATAAAACAAACCCTTTCAATTCAGTGGGCAAGTTCTGACCATTTCAAGTGTGCTGAATTCTTTAGAAAGGTGCACAATCCAGGCAACAGCTGGGTGTCTGGGTCTCTACTGCAAATCTGGTGCCATTCATGACTGAGCCCTAGATTTATGTTTTGGTGGGCTATTTAACAATAATACTTAGCAAACAAAATCTAGAAAATCACAGAAGCATACACTTAAAGGGAAACATGTTTCCCTTTTGAAGATTTTCTCAAACAGGTCATTAGCTGTAGGCTGTACTAGGTTTGTTGGACAGATACTTTAGAATAAAAACTCTCTTGTTGATAATGGAAAATTTGAAAGCGCAGTATAAAGTGAAGACACTAGAATTGTGAAAAAAATGTATGTATTAAGTTTATATTGATATTGAACCTTCTCTCTTAACTTTAATTTAGTACTGAATGTAGTAAGCCAACAATAATTGGAAGTAACTAAACTTAAAAACTATAGAGAAGCAAAACATGTTGTCACCTAAATTGTAAACTCATTGGAAAAATAAGGTTTCAAAGTGTATTAATATAACCAAACCTTTTGACAGGTGTTTGTTCTGTGATTGCAGAGCAGTGATAGTGACATGGCCTCTATTTTGTCTTAGAGCTGTGTCCATGTGTACATTGTCTTCAACTTGTGCGAAAGCATCACTCATCTGGTGCCACTATCCTCAACTCTGTGTGATGCTTCTAGTCAGATACGTATGCAATTGCATTGTAAGAAATACTCTACGAACCCATTAATGTGATTTTTTTTTATTAGCAGCTTCTGGTGCTCAAGGGCTGTGTCATCAATCAACTTATGTGAATTTCAGTCTGCCTCAGCCATGTGCTGGTTCATTTTATCAATAGTAGATACAATTCAAACAGCCTATAAAAGCTACAGTTGATTACTACAAACAGAATATAGAGAGAGCTCTGCAAAGATTTAGTAACAAAAGCTAAAGCTTGCTGTAACCTTTTTGCGGGGGAGGGAGGGGAAGGGGGGTTACTATCAAAATGAAATTGAACTCCAGTTAACTGAAGTTTGCAAATCTTCTAAAAATCTGGGCTGTGTCATGGAAGAAGATGGAGTAAGTTTGGCTTTCTTCCTATGGAAAGTCCTCACACCAAATAACAGAACATACATCTTCACAGGAGGACCATTGGTTAATACCATTGGGCTGTTGGATGCCACTTACCACCTGCCCCTCCTGGGCACTTTACAGGCCACCAGCAAGCTGCTTTCCTCGTCTTCCATCTTTTCGGGAAGAAGGTAAGCTAAATTGTCCCACCAATCCCCTCTTCTTCTTTCTGCCATGCTCCAATCTTCTCACAGATCCTTCATTCCCTCCAGTAAACCATAGTTCCCTCTACATCACCCAATGAAAGATCCTCTCTTCAAACCTGCCACTATCCAACATGTTCAGCCAGAACTAGTAACAAGTACTCCATTTTTCTTACCCATCTTCCTGCACTCGGTGTGCTCCTTCCAGCAGACAGTGACTATTTCCCTTTTGCCATTTGTATATGATGGATATTCAGTCTGGCATAGCACTGGTTTATTTAACTAAAATATCCTTTCATAAATCATGTTTATGCAATGCAGTTGTTGGCTTACTGTAGCCAGTACTAAACTTATATTTATCAAGTCACAGGCAGCCTTAAGAACTCATTAAGATGCACTGACTTTCTCCAGGACTGATACAATTCCATAGACTCCATTCCAGGCTCTGAATTCTCTCTGCTGCTAAAATGAAAAGTTTCCCCTTTGAATAATAAAATACCCTAGCTGACATTGCTTTCATTCCTTAACAGAATTATATTTTGATGTGATGGAAGGGAGGGGGCGGGAACTGTAGCAGAAAAGTCTAGTTAAAAATATAAATTTGATTTGGTTTCTGGAGCAAACCAACATGTCCCAGTGTCTCTCTCTGCAACCCCTCTGTTCCAAATAAGCCATTTTCTTTTGGATTATGTTTTTTTTTAAATTGGTCATTCCTGATCAGAAAACCAACCAAGGCATCAGGAAATATTAGAATTTGTAATTTTGCAACAATAAAGTATTGGCTGATCCTGGCTTGAGATCTGAGATAAAACACTTTGCTCTGCAGCAGCTTTGGAATCCAGAAGGTGAACAGCCCCTAAATTCAATCTTGCATTTCCAATTTTTTTCAGTTTTGCATTGTCTCAAGCACTTTAGGAAAGTGTGTAGAGTCAAGGGGAGTTAAAATAGCTTTACATGTCTGTCCTAGTGCAGGATCCAAAGTGCTTTTTTGCCTGTTGAGGTGAATGGAAGACCTCTGTGTAAACAGACCATTCTGTATCACTTAATTATGTACATATTAAATGGGGGAGGGGGGAAATCTGATCTTGATGCAAGCAGGTGTGACTTTTATTGACCAGAGCCATTCAAGTCCACAAACACAGATTCCACAACCCTAACTTGGGGGAACTAAAAATGTGCCAGAGATTCTCTATATTCATTTAAAAACAGCTAACATCTAGCCCTTTTCCATGTAAAGATATCCCTGAAGTATAAATCCATGTAAACTGATCACTAGGGTTGAAAAATTGTCATTGATCTTTCCTAAAATTAACTCCCCTCACAGCCACCCACCCTGGACTGGGCTTTGGGGACCAGAAAAAGACTTTGCCATCAGTTTCCTGATTTGCAAGTAGGAGCTAATAAAACTTCCCTGCCTTATAAGGGGGTGAGCAGAAGTGTGGACATAGCCTGGAGATTTGGTCAGTAGCTATCTGCACATGATGGCAATACAGCTGAGCTGGCTATAGACTTGCCACTGGCGGTAGCTCTCACCTTCTAGCACACATAGACTTGACTTTGTTAGGGGAGGGATGGTTTGAATGGGATGCTCCCCAGATGGTATCATGGAGGGCATGATGGCATTGCTATTGTATGACAAGCCTGGGAGTTTTCCCTGGGCTCATCCAGTCTGTAGACGGTTTTACCAGAACAGCACGTTGGTGGCTTCTTCAGATAGCCATGCTGCTGGGACTTAGAATAACCAGCAAAAAACTGTAAACTGGACAAGAACTGGGCTTGAAAACTGACATCTTCAATTCTCAGGGATTCTGGTTACCCTATTTCTTAATAAAAACACAATCTGTGATGTTCATTCATATGATCACAGAAAAGGGAGTGATTGTGGTCGACAAGATTCTACTAATGTTGGGGAGAGAAGGGGAAGCTTGGACAGGTGTTAGACATTTTGATCAGGTGGTTGGTGGCAAAATGTTTTGCAGGACTAGGGGAAAAAAATCCTCCATTGCTTTATACGTCAATCAGAATCCAATTACATCAGAGCTGAGTGGGGCCCTATGTATCAGTCATAGTTAGTGATGGGTGAACCCCAAAATGACCAGGAATTTGGTTCAGTTGGGCTGCTTATTCAAAAGCTATCTTTGCTCTGCTAATCAGGCTGCTAATCTCATGAGTTCATGCTCTCCCACAAAAAGTTTACTTTTACTTTACACAAATTCTGTCTTATAAGGATCCTCTTTCTTATTGCAGTTAACTCACGCAATTAACTAAAAAAATTAATCGTGATTAATCACAGATTTAATTGCACTATTAAAAAATAGAATGCCTATTGAAATTTATTAAATTTTTTGGATGTTTTTCTACATTTTCAAATATATTGATTTCAATTACAACACAGTATACAAAGTAGACAGTTCTCAATTTATATTGCTAATTTTATTACAAATATTTGCACTGTAAAAAAGGCAAACAAAAGAAATAGTATTTTTTCAATTGACTTCAAACAAGTACCGTAGTGTAATCTCCTTATGGTGAAAGTGCAATTTACAAATGTAGATTTTTTTTTGTTACAATAACTCAAAACCAAAACAATGTAAAACTTTAGAGCCTACAAGTACACTCAGTCCTACTTCTCATTCAGCCAATCACTAAGACAAACAATTGTGTTTTTATTTGTGGGAGATAATGCTGCCTGCGTCTTATTTACCTGAAAGTGAGAACAGGCATTCACATGGCACATTTGTAGCCAGCATTACAAGCCCCTTCAGGCTTTGGCCAGCATTCCAGAGGACATGCTTCCATGCTGAAGATACTCATTAAAAATAACATGTTAATTAAATTTGTGACTGAACTCCTTGGGGGAGAATTGTATGTCTCCTGCTCTGTTTTACCCACATTCTGCCATATAGTTCATATTATAAGAACGGCCGTACCAAAGACCCATCTAGCCCAGAGCAAAGGCCCATCTAGCCCAGTATCCTGTCTACCAACAGTGGCCAATGCCAGGTGCCCCAGAGGGAGTGGACCTAATAGGCAATGATCAAGTGATCTCTCTCCTGTCATCCATCTCCATCCTCCGACAAACAGAGGCTAGGGACACCATTCCTTACCCATCCTGGCTAGTAGCCATTAATGGACTTAACCACCATGAATTTATCCAGTTCTCTTTTAAACGCTGTTATTGTCCTAGCCTTCACAACCTCCTCAGGTAAGGAGTTCCACAAGTTGCGTGAAGAACTTCCTTGTATTTGTTTTAAATCTGCTGCCTATTAATTTTATTTGGTGACCCCTAGTTCTTGTATTATGGGAATAAGTAAATAACTTTTCCTTATCCACTATCTCCACATCACTCATGATTTTATATACCTCTATCATATCCCTACTTAGTCTCGTCTTTTCCAAGCTGAAGAGTCCTAGCCTCTTTAATTTCTCCTCATATGGGACCCTCTCCAAACCCCTAATCATTTTAGTTGCCCTTTTCTGAACCTTTTCTACTGCCAATGTATCTTTTTTGAGATGAGGAGACCACATCTGTACACAGTATTCTAGATGTGGGCGTACCATGCATTTATATAAGGGCAATAATATATTCTCAGTCTTATTCTCTATCCCCTTTTTAATGATTCTTAACATCCTGTTTGCTTTTTTGACCGCCTCTGCACACTGCATGGACATCTTCAGAGAACTATCCACGAGGACTCCAAGATCTTTTTCCTGACTTGTTGTAGCTAAATTAGCCCCCATCGTATTGTATGTATAGTTGGGGTTATTTTTTCCAATCTACATTACTTTACATTTATCCACATTAAATTTCATTTGCCATTTTGTTGCCCAATCACTTAGTTTTGTGAGATCTTTTTGAAGTTCGTCACAGTCTGCTTTGGTCTTAACTATCTTGAGCAGTTTAGTATCATCTGCAAACTTTGCCACCTCACTGTTTACCCCTTTCTCCAGATCATTTATGAATAAGTTGAATAGGATTGGTCCGAGGACTGACCCTTGGGGAACACCACTAGTTACCCCTCTCCATTCTGAGAATTTACCATTAATTCCTACCCTTTGTTCCCTGTCTTTTAACCAGTTCTCAATCCATGAAAGGACCTTCCCTATTATCCCATGACAGCTTAATTTACGTAAGAGCCTTTGGTGAGAGGCCTTGTCAAAGGCTTTCTTGAAATCTAAATATACTACATCCACTGGATCCCCCTATTCCACATGTTTATTGACCCTTCAAAGATCTCTAATAGATTAGTAAGACACAATTTCCCTTTACAGAAACCACGTTGACTATTGCTCAATAGTTTATGTTTTTTTATGTCTGACAATTTTATTCTTAACTATTGTTTCGACTAATTTGCTCAGTACCGACGTTAGACTTACCGGTTTGTAATTGCTGGGATCACCTCTAGAGCCCTCAGTCTCAGATGATGACCCATCTCATGTTGTTCATTTTAAGAGCACTATCACTGCAGAGTTGACAAAACACAAAGAAGGTACCAATGTGAGATTTCTAAAGATAGCTACGTCACTCGACCCAAAGTTTAAGAATCTGAAATGCCTTCCAAAATCTGAGAGGGACAAGGTGTGGAGCATGCTTTCAGAAGTCTTTAAAGAGCAACATTCAGATGCAGAAACTACAGAACCAGAACCACCAAAAAAAATCAGCCTTCTGCTGGTGGCATCTAACTCAAATAATGAAAATGAACATGTGTCAGTCTGCACTGCTTTGTATGGTTTTCGAGCAGAACCCGTTATTAGCATGGACACGTCCTCTGGAATGGTGGATGAAGCATGAAGGGACATATGAATCTTTGGAGCACGCTGGAACATAAATATCTTGTGACGCCATGTGCCATGTGAATGCCTGTTCTCACCTTCAGATGATATTGTAAACAAGAAGCAGGCAGCATTATCTCCTGCAAATGTAAACAAACTTGTTTGGCTGAGCGATTGGCTGAACAAGAAGTAGGACTGAAAGAACTTGTAGTCTCTAAAGTTTTACATTGTTTTATTTTTGAACACATATTTTTTACATAATTCTACATTTGTAAGTGCAACTTTCATAATAAAGAGATTGCACTACAATACTTGCATTAAGTGAATTGAAAAATACTATTACTTTTGTTTTTTACAGTGCAAATATTTTAAATAAAAAATAAATATAAAGTG
This sequence comes from Mauremys mutica, assembly GCF_020497125.1. Classification (NCBI taxonomy): domain Eukaryota; kingdom Metazoa; phylum Chordata; order Testudines; family Geoemydidae; genus Mauremys; species Mauremys mutica. Next base: position 47,582,717 of record NC_059079.1, on the reverse strand, counting down.
AGCACTGTACACTTTGTATTCTGTGTTGTAATTGAAATACATGTATTAGAAAATGTAGAAAATATCTGAAACTATTTAAATAAATGACATTCTGTTATTGTTTAACAGTGCGATTAATCGTGATTAATTTTTTAAATCATTTGACAGCCCTATTTAAAATTACTTTCGTATTTCAAAATGCACATTAGGTAAAAGTTCTATTTTCAAAAATATATTTCACTGAGACTTAGACTCCTCAATTAGCTAAGTGCTTCTGAACATTTTACCTGATGTGCCTAAGCTAGCCATAAACTCTGTTTCATTTTTGAGAGTGTCTCAGTAATCTTTTCTGGAGTTGCAAAAGAAAAGCTCTCAAAAGAATATTTTTCATTTTGCCACAGTGAAGCCTGTAAGAGTCTTGTACCTATTACCCAAATAAGTGAAAAAACTGCTATGCAACTCAGTTCACAAAAATATTAGTGATAGTGACACTTAGCACAGATTATCTGAGGGCCTTGTCTCGCTTTCAAGTTTTTGGGAAAAGGGTTTTTACAAAACAAATTGAAACTGTACATTTCAAATGTACTGAGTTGGGATCAATTCATATTGCTCCTTAGTGTTTTTCCCCCCTTCTTTTTGAAGGCGCCTTTAAAGGATGTTTCTATAATTTCTCTTTAAAAAGATTGCAAGGCAGAGGAAAAAATTCTATGCTAGGCATATAAAGACTGAATTATTCCCCCAGTTTGTTTATTTGTTTTCTTTTCCTTTTTTTAAATGTCATTTTCTGATCAGAGAGTTTCAAAGCTATTCAAGAATCCTAATATCTGGATTCTTATCTAAACTGAACATCTAACTACTGATATTTTTTCCTAAACCATATAACAACTCCATTCAAGATGAGCACAAAGGATTATGACACATACAATAGTGATGGCTGCCATAGAAATGCCTTAGTGAGTTATGAATGCCATTCATTTTTGTAGTGTTATGCTGAAGTAAAGCTTTGAAAAATGTTTAACCCAAACTGGAATCTTTTAATCGAGTCCTTCTCATCCGTGAATTTTGATAGATGAAACAAAATTGAACATGGTTGCAAACTTGCTCCTATTTATATTTTTGTTTTGATAAACCTTTTGTTTTGTTTTTATATTCTTGGGTCTGATCTAGAGAAGAAACAAATTTGTGTATAGAAGATTCAAAATGTGCATATGCAAATTATGTAGCTAGAACCATAATTGCTGGATTGCCCCATACAAGTTCTAGTTTTTGCATGTACATAATAATTGTGGGCACAAAATGGCAGGAGCAAATGTAGAATTAATTTGACTTTCAGAAGGAAAAAGACTTTTCTGATACCATTCTAGAATATTCTCTCACTCTGTTTCAGTTCTTGGGCATAGTTAATGCTCTTTTAGCCTGAAAACATGGATCATTTGATTCAAAACTGTGAGACTCCCTAAACTATCTTTTGCTATAGCTAGGATTTTATGTACTTTCTTTCTCTTTTAGACAAAACACATTGTGTTAGTTCCCTGAATACTCCAACATAAATTGTGTACTTTTCTATGGAGTCTTCACAGCCATGTGCTGCTTAAATTTGGGGGCCCATTCATTGCCTTTAGCTCTATAGGCCTCCAACCATGGATCTTGCATTTCTCCCAAGGAAGTGGGAGTTATCAGTTGCTTCTGAGGCCCAGTCCCAAGAGACATACATCATACATGGGGACAAGATGTGTGTGTGTGTGTGTGTGTGTGTGTGATGTGTATATATATATATATAAATATATACACACACACACACACACACACGTCTTGTCCCCATGTCTGATGTATGTCTCTTGGGACTGGGCCTCAGAAGCAACTGATAACTCCCACTTCCTTGGAGAATGATGTGTGTGTGTGTGTATATATGTATATATATATATATATATACATCATTCTTCTGTCATGGTAAATCTCCTAAAATGTTTCTATAGATAAATCTATATTACTTTTTTGTGGACCTTTCCCTATGTTGGGGAACACCTCCCCCTTTGAGTGGTATCCCTTTGGAAGCTACTAGCTGAAGAGATGTTGGCAACAGATGGGTAGACGTATTGCTAGGAGCAATAACAGAAAGCCCTGGTTCCAGTACTGAGCACAGAACCCTGTGACTTGAAGGGGTGTCTTGAGATCTGTGCAATTTTGTGGCCCAAATCAAATGGGGATGGGGATTGTGGTAAATAACAGCCCCATTATGAAAAAAAAATTGAAGACAACTCTAGGAGGCAGATCAGGCAGCTTTCCTCCCCCAATTCCCTTTGATTAGCATTTCTTCTTTCAAACCACATTTATAAAAAACTTAAAGGTGGCTTAAATCCTACTTTGACTTGGCTCAAATTATCTGTGTCATGGGTCTACCCTCACTTGAAACTGGGCGGTTTCAAAGTGAGGACCCGCATGCCACCATGTCAAAGGTCTCACCCCCACTTGGAGCTGTTCGGCTCCAATGTGGGGACCTGACTTGGTTTCCCTCTAAACTAAAATTCTAGTTTAGATCTAGTAAGCTGCCACCATGTCATGGGATCTCACCCCCACTTTGAGCTTGTGGGTTCAAAGATGGGGACCCGCATGTATTCTGCCACCATGTCCTATGGGATCTCACCCCCACTTTGAGCTTGTGGGTTCAAAGATGGGGACCCGCAGGTATTCTGCCACCACCCTAACCCTTAGGGTAGGGTTCCTTCTCGCTGCCACCACTCAATTAGGAAATGTGAATTGAGACACAGTCCTTCCCCAAAATCCTAGGGGATTCCAAGAGCCCCAAATCCATGGAGTTCTTACACCCAGGAGAAACAAACCATTCCCCCTGCTTCCTCCCCCCTCCCGTTTCCTAGGGGAGGTACCAGGATCCAACGACAGAGGGATACCGCCCCCACCCCGGACCCGGAGAATCCACCCAAGGAAAGACCAACAAGTCCTTAATAGAAAAGAATTTATTAAAGAATAAAAAGAAAATACAGAATCTCTATGAGCCCAGGCTGGACACTCATAGGGTATAACCTTATCAATCTCTGGAGAGAATCCCCTCTCCCCCTTTTCTCAGTAAAAGCAATATCAGCAAACAGGAATAAAGCATTTCCTTTAGCAAACACACAATTGCAAATATAGAAATCAAATCATAAGACTAATTCGCCTTTCTAATTAATACTCACTATTAATTAGTAGAAACTACTCCAGGAGAACTTGGAGACATGACTGTCCTCTGTTAGATCCAAAAACAGTTCTCACACAGGTGGTCAGGTGGTCACCAGGTACTACATGTTAACCCTTTCCAGGGAAAAGAGACCTTAACCCTGATCTGTTTATTTATGACAATCTGTCAAATAAACAAGGCACAAAATATTCTAGCATGTTGTACATATTATATTGTATGAGGGAAGTAGTGTAAATGTCACGGATCACTTTGAATTTAAGAAAACAATACTTTCATAAGGAAATTGCTTTTGCACATGATTGAAGTTTACCCTGACTAGCAATTAAAAGAGACTATCAATCACTGATATTTTAAAAAAGAGATTTCAGTTAACTCAGGAGTGATTAAGCAAAATAAATTGCTGCTTTAACGCTAGTGACACTGAAAACCAATTTCAGAAGTGGTTTTAAAAATATAACTTCCACAATTTTTTTTTACAGTTCTTCCTTTAAGTAATAATCAAATGCAGTAATGTGATGATAAAGAAGCAGATGTTAGAGGAAAATATCGAAACATATTCAACTATCTACCAGAGAAGCTGAAACTGTATAAGGTTTGATTTTAATGCTTTTAAAACCTCAGGTTTTAAATGTGAGATCCTTAACTGGTGTAAATTGACATAGTTCCATTGAAATCAACAGAACTATATTTATTTACCCCAGCTGTGGATTGGGCCCTGAGTCTTTAAGAGAAAAATACTTATACAAGGTGGATATCAATTATATCTAATTCTGAATGAATGTCCCATTGAGATGTGGTTGTACCTATATAAATACCAAAAGTAGGCATCACAATTCATGTTATGACAATGAATATCAGAGGAAGCAGTAATGATTTGTGCTACTTTATAAATGCTTCTTTCCTTTTTGCTGGAAGGAAAGGAAATCCACACACAGCACCAAGTGCTCCATTGTTTTATTAGAAGAGTTCTAGCTGCTTCAATATCTTTCCAGTTACTGACTGATTCTATCAGCAGTATTGAGTTCCCTGGTTACAATTGTATGGTAGGTTCAACAGGATACACTATTATAGCTGCAAAATCTTTCACTATAGTGATTGGGTGCAGGAACTCTACCTGATTTCCAGTAAGGAAGGAGTTAAATCCCTGCTCAGATCTCATACTAAGAGCTAAGGGGAAGTAATGAGGCAAGGCTGGGGACTCAGAGTACAGTAGGACTCTCAGATGGCAGGAAGAAACTGTAAAAACAGCTACTTAGTAGGGGTGGAAGGTAGAAGCCTTTGAGAAAGGAGAGCTCTGATGGCCATGCTATTGGCTATACGTTGTTACAGAACCATTTCCTTTTGATTTTCTTATTTGTAATTTATGCACTCTCAAGCCTCCAGCGTGAACTCTTTACATTGCTTTTTTGGTTGCTGAACCAGATGATCCACTGTATCAGTTTACAACAATGGGAGACTTGCAGGTGTACAGAATTTGACACTTATGTTCCTTTTCCCTGAACTTCATTAAGCATCTGCAGGAACAGACAGAAGCCTCCCACTTTAAGAAACGGCTCTGGTGCAGAGGTGATTATGGAGCCCCTGTGAGCCTGTTCAACACCAGTGAGGTGCACTTGCAAGTCTTGTTCCACCTGGAGGGGTGAGGGGAGCTTAAAAGGGAAAACCAGCTACAAGAAGGGCTTGTGAAGAAGAAGAGGGCTGTCCTGCCTCAGGCAGCAGAGACAGGCTCACTGAGAGGGAGTCAGTGGCAGGACTCACCACTCCCAAAGCTGCATGACCCAGCCTCAAAGCAATATGCCCCTAGAGGAGGGGCTGGAGGTAGACGTCATTTTAAATCAAGCTCAAAGGGCTGACCCAGGAAGACTGCCCGATATCCAGATCACCTTTGCCTCTCTTTGGTTTCCTATGGACTCCCCTTAAAAGGGAAGGAAGAGAGGAGAGGATTTTCTTTTGTTTGAAGAACCCCCCCAAGGTGTGTGTGCGGGAGAAAGACATAAGGGATTGGAACTGAGATCTGGAAGGGACTGGAGGAAGCCTCTGTCCCCTACAAGGGCTCACAAAATTGGGGCCCCTGTTTCAAAATAATGTCCTGCTCCCATTGCAAAAGCTTCTTTTATGCTGTTAAATTATCCACTGACATTTAGATGAGGTATAAACCACAAATGACCATACATGGTGAATACATTTTTAATAATAGGATAATTAGTAAATGTACTAGCTGGCTATAGGACTCTACGTGCAATGGGGTTTCTGTACAGTGTATGAAGACAAGGAGAGCCTATATTGATGCAGTTCCCTAAACCATCTATGTAACTGACAAAGCAAAATACCCCCCTCAGGCTGCTCATGCACCTCAACAAACAATTCACAACATTTATGCTGCAAATGAGATGTGAAATATTTTTTTCTTTATCATACTGGTAGACACGATAGGCATTGTCTGTTTAAAGGCAGCACAGTCTATATGCCATAGTCTAGACCTCAGTACTGCTTGCATGCAGTGAGTTCTACTGCTATTTGAAATGTAAAAGTTGAAAGAAATGTAACAGGAGAAATGAAAGCTTGGTAAACAGCTCTCAAAGGGGAGATGAAATAGGAGTCCTGTCATTGTGCTGTTTTAGATGAGCCCAAGCCATGTAATTCAGTTGCAGATATTAACGTTGAACTCTGCTAGAGTTTGGAGATGATAAGCAGTTTTGCATTGTAAAATATCACGGTGAAATAACTATTTTACTCTACTTTATGATAAAATATTAATTTCACCTTTTATTAAGAAAAATAACACTCCTTGGAGAGTACAATTTTACAAGGCTGTCAACACAAGCTGACGAAAATATATGCGGTCTTTATTTTCTCGATGTACACATTAATTCTCTCTTATATCTGTCTATTTTTCTGTCATCTGTTGATCCAACTAGTATTTTAATATGCCTACCACTGTAATTCTTGGATAATCCTTTTAGCTTTCAACATCTTTGATATAGAGCAGTATCAAAACAGACATCACCACGTCTCCCAAACTCAAAAGCCAGGATTGTGTTGTGTCAGTACTTGTTTGAGAGAACTACAAGGAATATTGAATTGCTGTAGTGCATGATGCCAGTGACCCAGCTGATATTACTCCCCTGTAGGAGAGAGCACTCAACCAGTATTCTAGGATGGTGCTAGGACTGTGGTGTTCTGGAGCTGCAATCTTTCAGAGGAGTTATAAAGCTGAGGTCCTGACTTCTTGTCATGAGAAATCCCATCTTTTGCTGTAAACATTTTATGGATGTTTTTCAGATGTCCTGGCCAACTGGTAATTTGAGTAATAATTACTTTGTATTCTGCCCCCCTGAAATCCCCTGCACTTTTGGCTGGATAGGGTATTCTCATTGTGTTTTCAACTGTTCTGTAGGTTACTCTGTGCTATACGATATTACACAGCTGTTTCATTTCCGTGCTGGATGAATTGATCCCTATGTATAATCTGTAAAACCCACTGGGATTCTGTAGGATGAAAGATGCTATAAATGTCAGATATTAAAACTATATAGTTTTATAGCAGTTTTATATTACACAAATGTATCAGTTATACTTATGCATCACGCAGTATAATGGGAGTATGCTGCTTTTTAACATTTGTATATACACAATATTGACTACTTCCCTTACAATAATGGATCTTCTAATTTTTAAAACTTTACCGCATGATCTCATTATGTTGTACAAAATAGAATACCTTAAGGGTGAAACATACTTGGATTGGTAACTGGTTAAAAGATAGGAAACAAAGGGTAGGTATAAATGGTCAGTTTTCAGAGGTAAATAGTGGTGTCCCCCCGGGGTCTATTCTGGGCCCAGTTCTATTCAACATATTCATAAATGATCTAGAAAAAGGGGTAAACAGTAAGGTGACAAAAATTGCAGATGATACAAAATTTACTAAAGATAGTTAAGACACAAGCAGACTGCGAAGAACTGCAAAAGGATCTCTCAAAACTGGGTGACTGGGCAACAAAATGGCAGATTAAATGTAATGTTGATAAATGAAAAGTAATGCACATTGGAAAGCATAATCCAAACTATACCTATACAATGATGGGGTCTAATTGAACTGTTACCACTCAAGAAAGAGATCTTGGAGTCATTGTGGATAGTTCTCTGAAAACATCCACTCAATGTGCAGCGGCAGTCAAAAAAGTGAACAGAATGCTAGGAATAATTAAGAAAGGGATAGATAATAGGACAGAAAATATCATGTTGCCTCTATATAAATCCATGGTATGCCCACATCTTGAATGTTCTGTGCACATGTGGTTGCCCTATCTCAAAAAAATATATTGGAATTGGAAAAGGTTCAGAAAAGGGCAACAAAAATGATTAGGGATATGGAAGGGCTTCCATATGAGGAGAGATTAATAAGACTGGGACTTTTCAGCTTGGAAAAGAGATTGCTAAGGGGAGAGATGATTGAGGTATATACAATCATGACTGGTGTAGAGAAAGTAGATAAGGAAGTGTTGTTTATGACTTCCCATAACATAAGAACTAGGGGTCACCAAATGAAATTAATAGGCAGCAGGTTTAAAACAAATAAAAGGAAGTATTTCTTCACACAGCACACAATCAACCTATGAAACTCCTTGCCAGAGGATGTTGTGAAGGCCAAGATCATAACAGGGTTCAAAAAAGCTACATAAATTCATGGAGGATAGGTCCATCACCAGCTATTAGCCAGGATGGGCAGGAATGGTGTCCCTAGCCTCTGTTTGCCAGAAACTGGGAATGAGCGACAGGGGATGGATCACTTGATCATTACCTGTTCTGTTCATTCCCTTTGGGGCACCTGGCATTGGCCACTGTTGGAAGACAGGTTACTGGGCTAGATGGACGTTTGGTTTGACTCAGTTGGGCCATTATGTTCTTACTTTTCAGTTGAGACCCGTTAATCTACTGAAAATGTGGAAAGGGTCTGCTCAGTAAAACTGCTCTTCAGTTCTTGAATTGCACTTTCACCTGTGTAATCTGGGTGCATATTGACATTAATTTTTTTAAAAATCTGTATGCCATGAAATGGGGCAAAACCAAGGCCTCTGGATTTTAGAGCCTTATCATTAACTTTGCGCTTAAAAGTAAGATGAAATGATTTGAAAGTCAATTCTGATTGAAGAATGGTAGTGTGAGGGCTAAAAATAACTTCTAGATTATCTAGACATTCTTCTGACAGTGAGAAACCCTGCTTTGCTCAAACTAGCATTTTGAAAATAGCAGTGTGGGTGTGGCAGCACAGGCAGGGTCTCAGATAAGCACTTGAGTACAATCCTGCCCCAACTCCCTGTATAGGCGCTCAGGTGGCTAGTCTGTGATACCACCTATGCTGCCATGACTACTCTCATTTTTAAGTGCCAGCTCAAGCAGAGTTAGTGCTTATCTGTCTAGCTGATTTGGGAATCACACCTCACAGCTGCTGTGACTTATACTGTCTTTCTTTTGGTCTTACCATTTTTCAAGAGTCTTTCCTTAAAATCAAATGGATACTGCAACAGTGTGTCTACCATTAAACAGTCAATACCCCACATGGATATTTTCTACAGTAAATATAGGAGAAAACTACTATCCAAGATACAAAAATGTGTAGTGATGGTTAGCAATTACTTTATTATTATTGGCAATCTCTGTAGATGAGTGAATAGTGCCTAAGGGCATAAAATGCATAGTGTGAATACAGGTTCTCTAATGCATCATTGGTATTATAATGGTACTTGGAACTGTCTGGATTTCACCTGTCACTTTGTGGACGAGGCAGTAGCAAGGAGTACAAAGGAAAGGCCCATGTGTTTAGAACAGAAGAAAGGCCCCAATTCAGCCAAGCACGTAACCTGTGTGCTTACTTTCCACTGATATCAATGGGATTTAAGAATGGGCTTGTGTGATTTACTGTTTCAGGGTCTAAGTGCTTTATTAGTTTTTCATTTTTTCGTGGTGGGGAAGTTGGTTGAGTCAGAAGGTTCTTGGTTTTTGTGATGAAGTGGCAGACAACTTCAAGCACTTGAAGTAGCTGATGGGTCAAATTACCAAGTGACTTAGGAGCATGTCCTGCTTTCAAAAGTAACTTAGGCACCTTTGGAAATTTTACCTGATCTCTAAAATGCCTCTAGATTTTTCTTATATAATCTGAAAAATAATTTCATTTCAAACACATCAAGCTGCAGCTTTGAAAACACCTAGATCTTTGACACTCAGTGCGACGATGCTTCAACACCTTCCCAGATAGCACCTTCCTGTGTGATTGCCTACTTGCTGTTGACCATTCCAAACTGAGAACCTACTTATAGAAAATGTGAGAGTTTAGAACTATGCTCCCAAAATTGTGTTATTTTACATGTGCTCCCTCTAGTTGATTTATTTTTTTTAAACAGAATGTCAGCAGACCACTGATTTTCCACAATGGGCTATAATTATCACGCTACTTTTGGAACTGGAAAATCTGCAATTGCTGATGTCAGATCATTTAAAAAATAAAAAAAAATCTCCAACAGAATCCAGCACTGTAATTTAGTTTCTGCTGATGACATAAACCGCATGAGCAGTTTGTGAATGGCAGCAGAACAATTAGACTGAATTACATTTTAAAGGACCCATTCAAAATAATAGAAAAGAAAAAAAAAACTTATGCTTTTGTACTTCAAATAATGTATTTTTATGGAGGAGGGTGAGTCATAAGGGTCTTCATCACAAAAGCACTGTGCCCTAGACTGGTACACAAAGCATTAAAAGTCATTCATATCCTAACATAGGCCTGGTCTACACTAGGACTTTAATTCGAATTTAGCAGCGTTAATTCAAATTAACCGCGCACCCGTCCACACCAGGAAGACATTTAATTCGACCTAGAGGGCTCTTTAGTTCGAATTCAGTACTCCACCCCGACGAGGGGAGTAGCGCTAAATTTGACATGGCTATGTCGAATTAGGCTAGGTGTGGATGCAAATCGAACTTAGTAGCTCCGGGAGCTATCCCACAGTGCACCACTGTGTTGATGCTCTGGACACCAGTCCGAGCTCAGATGTTCTGATCAGCCATACAGGAAAAGCCCCGGGAAAATTTGAATTCCTTTTCCTGTCTGGCCATTTTGAATCTCAGTTCCTGGTTGGACATTGGGGCGAGCTCAGCAGTACCGGCAGCGATGCAGAGCTCTCCAGCAGAGGAGTCCATGCAATCTCAGAGTAGAAAGAGGGCCCCAGCATGGACTGTCCGGGAAGTCTTGGATCTGATCGCTGTGTGGGGCGATGAGTCTGTGCTTTCGGAGCTGCGCTCCAAAAAATGGAATGCAAAGACCTACGAGAAGGTCTCCAAAGCGATGGCACTCAGAGGATACAGCCGGGATGCAACGCAGTGCCGCGTGAAAATCAAGGACCTGAGACAAGGCTACCAAAAAATCAAAGCGGCAAACGGACGCTCCGGAGCCCAGCCCCAGACATGCCGCTTCTACGAGGCACTGCATGCCATTCTCGGTGGTTCTGCCACCACTGCCCCACCAGTGACCGTGGACTCTGAGGATGGGATAGTGTCGAGGGGCAGTTTCTCGGCGATGTTCGCTGATGGGGAAGATGAGGAAGGGTTTGTGGAGGACGAGGCAGGCGACAGCACTTACAATATTGCTTTCCCCGACAGCCAGGATCTCTTCATCACCCTCACAGAGATCCCCTACCAACCCTCCCCGGCCGTTAACCCGGACTCTGAATCAGGGGAAGGATCAGTTGGTAAGTGCTATAAACATGTAAACATTTATTTTTTAAAAAACAGGAATAAAAACTATATGAAAAGAAGGTCAATGCATATAGGGATCGAACAGAAATCCTCTTGGGACAGTTCCACGAAGCTCTCGGAGAGGTAATCGAAAAGCCTCCGCAGGAGGTTCCTGGGGAGAGGTGCCTTATTGGGTGCTCCGTGGAAGCACACTCTTCCGCGCCAGGCCATCCTGAGGTATAGTGGGAGCATTGCCTCGACCAGCATGGCAGCATAGGGCCCTGGTCTATGCAGGGATTCACGCAGCATGCACTCTCTGTTTCTCCTGGTGACCCGCCTCAGGGTGATCTCGCTCGGCGACTGCTGCATCTAATTAGGGGAATTACTTTAATGTTACTATTGTGAATGCTTGACTTTTCCTTTGCATAACAATGACCGTCGTTTAACAGCCACGTGTTGGAGGCTGCAGAGGAAAAGCATACAGGGATCTTTCCCGGGGGCAGCCGCGAGGGGCTGGAACAGGGTCAGACTTTATGCTTTCCAGATTGCCTGCAGCAGGAGGGCACTGCTATCCATTAACTGTTAAGCAGCCTAAAGTTTACGGCTTACCAGGCCTGGCTGCTACACGGATTCTGCTGTCCTGCCAAGCTTGTCCGATCTCCAGTGCAAGACCCCAGGCAATGAAAGCGAATGCCGAAAATTCGAACTTGTCCTGAGAGCACATGAGATTAGGTGCCCTGTATGGTCTTGTTCACAGAAACTGAGTAGACTGTGTTCAGTGTTCGCAAACATGTATCTTTGCAAGGAAATCACTTCCTTTTTCCCATCAGCTGCGGCTCTTTCCCGAACTGCCCCGGCATCCCCCTCACAGAGGCTGGCGCAGATTAGGCGGCGAAAGAAAAAGACTCGGGACGAGATGTTCGCTGAACTGATGGCCTGCTCCAGAGCCGAGGCGGCCCAGCAGAGCCAGTGGAGGGAGACCTTCTCTCAGCAGCAGCGCTCACACAGCGAACGGGAGGACAGGTGGCGGCAGGAAGACCAGCAGGCGACACAAACGCTGCTTGGACTAATGAGGGAGCAAACGGACACGCTCCGGCGCCTTGTGGATGTTCTGCAGGACCGCAGGCAGGAGCAGAGAGCCCCCCTGAACTGTATCTGCAACCGCCCTCCCCCGCCACAAAGTCCTGTCCCCCCCTCACCCAAAATCACAAGAAGGAGGGGCGCTAGGGGCCGTGAAAACTATCACTCCACCCCAGCAGAGCGCTCATGTACCAAACAGCTCTCATTCCCTAAAGTATGAGAATTGCTTCCCTTCCTGGCTCACCCGATCCCAAATCCCAGTTTCATCCCCCAACTGTGTAGTTGAGTATTAAAAATAGTTTGCTGTTCATTACTGTTTCCGTCATGTTTCTTTGCAGAAGACTTTGTGTGAAGGGGGGGAGGGGTTTGTTAATTGCATAGGACAGCCACCATTAACAGGGTACAGACATGGGGGCAGGATCAACAGCAGGTCACACACAGAGTGCAGTCACTAGGCACACGGGTCACTCTGCGAGGTGTCTGCTGCCCCAGGTCAGTCTGGGAGGTGTATGTTGCCCCAGGGTCCGAGCGCCTGGCATCCACAAATGGCAAGGCAGGCTGCCCTTACCATGCCCTTCCACCCTAGCCATGAACCTCTCCAATGCCCTGAGCCCCAGCCAGAGCCATCATCCCCCCACACCTACTCACCCTTCCCACACACCCCTCACCCCTTCCTGCAAACCCACCCCTTCCTGCACACCCTCCTGTAACCGTCCTCCCCCCAGAGACCGCTGTAGGAGCAGGAGCCTGTCAGTCCTCGAGTGTAGAAGCAGTCTGTACATCACTGCACACCATACCCACCACAGTCTGCGTCCCTGTTTGAACCCTTGAACGCGAATTCGTTAGTAAAGAAAACTTTGTTAATTAAAAATGTTCCAATAATTTTATTTTTAAACGTCTGTTGGAAGGGGGGAAACCTGGTGAACGGGGTATGTAACCGCTGAAAAAAGTGAATAGTAACTGAAACAGGGGCAGGTTCAGCTTCTCTGTAAAGAGACTGGACAGTCATAGGTTACCCTGCTCTCTGAGGAACCTAGCTTTCAAAGCCTCCCGGATGCACAGCGCTTCCCGCTGGGCTCTTCTAATCGCACGGGTGTCTGGCTGAGCGTAATCAGCAGCCATGTGATTTGCCTCAACCTCCCATCCCGCCATAAAGGTCTCTCCCTTGCTCTCACAGAGATTGTGGAGCACACAGCAAGCTGCAATAACAATGGGGATATTGGTTTCGCTGAGATCCAAGCGAGTCAGTAAGCTCCTCCATCTCCCCTTGAGACGTCCGAAAGCACACTCCACCACCATTCTGCACTTGCTCAGCCGGTAGTTGAAGAGCTCCTTGTCATTGTCCAGGGCGCCTGTATAGGGCTTCATGAGCCAGGGCATTAGCGGGTAGGCTGGGTCCCCGAGGATCACTGTAGGCATCTCCACATCCCCAACACTTACTTTGTGGTCCGGGAAGAAACTATCTTCCTAAAGGCGTCTAAACAGACCAGAGTTCCTGAAAATACGCGCGTCATGAACCTTGCCCGGCCACCCGACGTAGATGTTGGTAAAACGTCCCCTATGGTCCACCAGTGCTTGCAGCACCATTGAAAAGTAGCCCTTTCGGTTAATATACTGGCTGGCCTGGTGGGCCGGTCCCAGGATAGGGATGTGAGTGCCATCTATAGCCCCACCGCAGTTTGGGAATCCCATTGCGGCGAAGCCATCTATGACGACCTGGACATTTCCCAGGGTCACTACCTTTGACAGCAGTAGGTCAACGATTGCGTGGGCTACTTGCATCACAGCAACCCCCACGGTAGATTTGCCCACGCCAAAGTGGTTCGCTACTGACCGGTAGCTGTCTGGCGTAGCAAGTTTCCAGAGGGCTATGGCCACTCGCTTCTGCACAGTCAGGGCTGCTCGCATCCGGGTGTCCTGGCGCTTCAGGGCAGGGGCCAGCAAGTCACACAGTTCAAGGAAAGTGCCCTTACGCATCCTGAAGTTTCGCAGCCACTGTGATTCATCCCAGACCTGCAGCACTATGCGGTCCCACCAATCCGTGCTTGTTTCCCGGGCCCAGAATCGCCGTCCCATAGCATGAACGTGACCCGTTGCCACCATGATCTCCGCGGCGCGGGATCCCGTGCTTTGTGTGAGGTCTGTGCCACTCTGATACTTCATGTCCTCATCGCGCTGCCGGAGCCTCCTCGCCCGATTTCTCAGCAGCTGACTGTGGAAGAGGTGGACGATAAGGTGTGAGGAGTTGACAACGGCCATAAGTGCAGCGATGATCGCAGCGGGCTCCATGCTCGCAGTGCTGTGGCGTCCGCGCTGTCTCTGACCAGAAAAGTGCGGTAACAGATTTCCCGCCGGCGCTTTCAGGGACAGAGGGCGGGAGTGATGGTTGAATGACGACAGTTACCCAAAACCACCCTCGACACATTTTTTCCCCCCAGAAGGCATTGGGGGCTCTACCCAGCATTCCAATGGGAAGCGGGGACTGCGGGAACTGTGGGATAGCTGCCCAGAATGCACCGCTTCCAATGTCGACGCTTGCCCCGTTAGTGTGGACTCACAAAGTCGAATTAGTGTCCTTAGCGTGGATACACAAATTCGAATTCATAAGGTCGAATCCACAAATTCGACCTAAGTTAAATCGAACTACTCTTGTAGTGTAGACATACCCATAGATTTAAAAAATTCACTCCCTATAAAAAGATCTGTACACAGTTTCTATGCTGAAGTACCCTATTTGCTAAAGTATAAGTTGTCACTGTTTCACTGAGCATACATGCCATCATTGCAGAAAGTGCCATAAGGCAATGCACCATTTTGGGGTATCCCCTGGAACTGATTGTAGGGTGATAGTACAGAAATCTTAAACCTAAGGAACTTGAACATTGCACAGAATCAACATTAGAAAATACTGATTAGACTGATAAGGAATATCAGTATTGGTATAATTTCTTCCCAACATCTTCTGTCAAATGTATGTTACTTACTGTCATCAGCATGTCCTGAGCTATGCATTGTAGTTAAAATCATTTTAATTATGTATCTGTGAACATCAAAAGTAAACAGACATGGCTGAAGAATGCTAAGCTGTCTGAGAACAATTCTATGAAATGCTGTTGTTTCTACTTTGTAATGTGGTGCAAACTTCTGATTTGTCCCACATAACAAGAATTAAATCAGTAGACATGTTGGTTGGACAGCAATTACAGGAAAATTTCTCAAATGCCGGTGTTGATGGACAGAAGGATTGTGTGTGAAGGCCATAGTCTTTTACAGTCCTATTTATTTTAATACTGATCATTATCCTATTCAGTAAAGGGAAAAATGACTCTAATATCCAAATATGATTGATAAAGTATTGGGAAAGATTTGTTCTGTAGCTCTCTTTCATCAAAGATAAGATGCTTTCAGGGATCTTTGAGTTTCCAAAAACTTGATATTATTCCGTTAGGACTTCATCCAAACCCCACTGATGTAAACTGGAATCTCTTCATTGGTTTCATTGGTCTTTGGTTCAGGCCTTTGAGATGGTTCTTACATCTTAAACAAACACCTTCCCATTAGCGACTGATGTAAAACTTTATCAATAAGTGGATGTTAGTTCATGTTAAATCACACTGGAATTCCTATTGGATTGCATTGCATAGCATAGTACAGCCACATCAGTGCCAAAAGAATTCAGCATGTTTAATATAATTACATTTTTCATTCATGTCAGCTACTCAGCAATGACAAATGCTTCTGGATTTGTGAATAGAAATGTGCCATAATTGTTTGAACACTAGAAACTGACTCAGTATAGTATTAATTATTGGTCACAATGTCTGTTTTTGAGATCACATTTCCTTTTGGGTACAAAGTTTAAGTAACATCTGTTGATGAAGAGGTATGGATGATATTTGAGGATGTGACGCCCTTCACACTGATTTTTGTTTCCCCAAGTAATGCCTCTTTGGACCTGTTAGCTCAGTTCAGTGAGGGTCCAGAACTATGGGTTAAAACATATCTATGGCTATGGATAGAAGAATGACACTTATTTTTTTTGCACAATGTGGATGTGTAGATATTCCCATTACCCTGTCATAATAACAGAACATCTGTATTCTATAATAAAAAATTGTACTAGATATACAGTAGGTCATTTTATGCAGAAAGTGATCATTTTAACTGTACATGTTTCATTGTTCTAATGTGATACAGTTAACAAAAAAGGCAGGTACGCAGAATTTCAGAGAACTGGAAAATGTGGCTTGAACAGAATCCTTCATCTCTCTTTAGTCCACAGTGAAGTGTTACAATGAAGATTGACTTTCAATTCCCTCACTTTCCTCTCCTTAGCATTAACAAAGTTTCATTCAGAGCAAAACTTCTATGTCAGAAGCTTGTACTTCTCAGAATGAAAAGTCCATTATGAGAATATTTGAAAACTTTGCAGTAGTAAATCTGAGCACATTCATTCTGTTTGTAACTTCTGTCATTTTCTCCCTTTATGCATCACTAACTAGTTGTAACTAATATTATGATGTAAGAAAGTAACGTTCATGGTATCATAACAAAAAAAATCCTGTTTCCCACTAAATTATTAATCTTTAAGAACATCTAGAAAAAAATGTAGTCTGAGAGGATGGGCTCTCAAGAAAAGTGTTATTGCAGGAGGACAGAAAAAAAATCATGGCCTTAAAATATAGATCTGAGTTTTAATTTAAATTTGGATTGAATTTAAAAAAGTAAATATTTCCTTGGTGATTGTGCCGTGTGGGTTTTGTTGTTGTTTTTGGATTATTCACAGATCTGTGGGAAACTGCCCAGTAGTTAGACTATAATTCAGTAGATTCCTGCAGATGTAGATCACTCCCAATAATAGAGCTGAAGTCACTGTGGATTTTGTTTACATGGCAACTCCAGGATTGGAAGTTAATGACTTGCTCCCATCAATGTCAATGACAAAACTCCCATTTGCTTCAGAGGCTCAGGATCAGGCTTTATCATAGGGGCTAAGTCCAGTGATGTCAATGGAAGTTATTCTGTTTGGCCTTCTAGGGTTATATTTTCAAAAACACCTAGGGAGTTAGACACCCAATTTCCATTGCAAGTTGGTAAGAATTGGGTGCCTTACTCCCTTTTTCTTTGAAAGTCTCACTCTTAAATTTCTATTCCCCATTCCCCCTGCCAGATACACCTCCTGTTGCAATCAATTACTGTTGTATGTGTTTATATAAAGGCAGAACTTGATATCTAACAGCCATTTCATATAGATGTGTAGGGGACTTGTAAATGTGCAGCTGATGTCTCAAATGATATACATTCAGCAAGGAGAGCTTTCCTTTTGCATACATTGTATCAGACTACTGAAGTGTTAAAAAATGTGTGGGGTGGGGGCAGGGAGAGAGGCCTGTACTACCATCATATCATTCTTCCTATTTGAGTCCTGCTTCAGTCAAAATAAGCACAGACTATCTGCCCTGCATGTTTCAGTTCTGATAGGAAATGTAGTTAATGCTGGCAAAGGAAACAGAGAGAAAGCGAATTCTCATCCATCATTTTAACACACTTCACTATTACTGAACAGAGATAAGGGATTCTTGTCACGCTACAATTTCCAGTCTTCTGAAATACTTTCTTCTATTTCTTTTTCTGGCCCCATAAATGTTTGCAAAAGAATTTATAACTGAAATATCTCTGAAGTCACCTTTATGATGTAGTTCCTGAGATAGTTTTATTTGATGTCCCATAAATGACAGGGAATGTTTATTTTAAACTTGTCTTTTAAAAGCTAACATTGCCTCCCCATTTGATTGTAAGACCTTTGCATTCTCAATGATTTTGTATAATTTTTCATGTAAATAGGAGCTGTGGCAAGCTATGTACACTCTGTTATGAAAACGCTGCTGTTTGCTGGCTCATGGAGACTGGCAGTTATAAAGCCAGAAGGTATCAACTGCACTGTCCTTAACATTGGTGCTTCACTATTTTCTGCTTCATTGTGGTAAGCTAAATTACAGCACAAAGCATAGTACTCTTTATTTCCCACTTAGGTGTAATGGGGGGAAAATGTTCATTTCAAAAATAAGAAACAGGTAATTAATTACTAAGCAAAGACTATGAGCAATACATTTTTCTATGCTTTGTAGATAATTAAAATCTTGATTCTGCAGCTATCACACTCACTCACAAACTTTCCTTCACTTCTTTTACTAATATTTTATTACAAGCATTTGTTTAGGACTTATTAATTCAAAGTTATCATCATTACAATAATGTTTTTAATAGGGAAGTCTGACATGCTACATAGCTTGGTGCTAAGAATTTTGGAAAATCAACAGTCTGCCCAAGAAAAGAACATACAAAGTACAGTAGAGAGAATATTTTAAGCATAAAATTGCACTGCAAAATATCATCCCTGGTAAATTGTTTTTTTTTCTTAATTACCAAAGAGTGGGTCAGAATTAATAGTGTTGCTCAGACTGAATTTAGAGGAAACAATTGTTCCATCATCTGAATTTATGGACAGATATATAGAATGGTATGTGAAAAGCACATATTCGTGTTTTGTTTGACGTGCTTGTTACCCAGTAATGAAAGTCAACCAGTCAAAGCAAAAAACACAGAACTCTCATTAATACTAGATAGGAGTTATGCACCTTCAGAAGTGAGTATACTGAAGTGTGATTGATTTTTCTGCAGGCAATATATTCTCTTTAGTATAAATATTCTTATCTATCATATTTACAATCAAGACAGAACGTTCTTCCTTCACTGTCTATTCATTTAGTTTGGATTTACAAAATATATTGATACGGGCCAATGAGAGAGGACTTTGATATATTAATACGATGAGCACTGACATTTCCTTTAGCTGTCTGAAATTGTACACAAGTAGTTTGGTCAATACTACAAAATCAGAAGGATTGTGAGGCGCTGTAGAAACAAAATGTCTACACTCCAGTCACAGATGTGATTGCAGCTCAGCTAGGCATACCCAATCTAGCTTTAATCACGCTAGTATGGCTAAAAATAATAGTGAAGATGTGGTGGTGCAGGCCTTAATTCCAGCTGTGGAAGCCTGCCTGGTGCCCCCGGGTAAATACTATATTAACTAGCCCACTCTTAATCTTAATCTTAACCTGTCTTCATTTTTTAGTCATGTTAGCTAGATTAAAGCTCATTCAAATATGCTGATCTGAGCTTCCATCGCACGACCTATTGCATTGTCTGGGTATACTGCAAGAAGGAGAGGAGACTTGTTATGGGTTTTAATGAGGCCACAACTTTATTATATAGATGTCTGGGACTACCTGGCAGATAAAGTGTACAGTGCAGGCAAATCCATGCTTATTCAAATCAATTCTCCGAGGCTTTCACCAGCCCCCCTTTGTTTCCATCCAGGTCCCCCAGCCGACCCATGGCTTGGACCTTACTATCCACCAGCCTCGTAAGAGTGTTAAGGAGGTCTATGAGAATGGGGGAGGGAGGGGTTGGGTCCCTGCCATAACAATCATAGGAGTCCCCGAACCCCCTCCCACATTCTGTTCCTTTATCCAGTACCTCCTTTTAAGTCCTTTACCAGGCCATTTATCTGGTCACTGGCTGCCCTCCCTATGGAGTACCTGCATTGAACATCTGCCCAAAATATTGCACCATAAGTTGTGACATATAGCCTACCACCTTTTCTATTCCCTAGAAAAGGTCCATCCTCACACCTGCTGTGAGGAAGGTGAAAAAAACACACTCCACCAAAGCCAATTCTGATGGTGCAGGAAAAATTCCTTCCCAGCCCCCCTTTAAAAGGGGCGACTAGCATAATGCCCACAGCAGGTCCTAACGCAGCCTGTCATATGCCTCCACTAGGGGAGGGAGGGTGGGTGCTGGCTTCTTCACTGCTTGGACACAGAGACTTATCCCACCCAGATTTCATACCTTTATGCACATTCCGGGGGGTGTGGTGGGGGGATGAGTCATTGCTGCAAAGCTGACCACCAAGCACCTTTTGCAGCAGTTTCTGACCACCTTCCTCTCCCGCCACCCAACCACAAAGCACAGCTGCCCTTCCTTGGGTAAGCCCAGACAAATTCTGCTCCCCGCCTCCTTTAGTTTGGTGGCGTCAGTGTGGAAGTACCAAAGGGGTGAGATCACATTCTATAATGCTGAGAGAGCCAGTGCTGCACATACTAATATATAATGAACACTTCAGGATTTTTTTTAATTCAAATTCACAATATTTTCTTCTTTTCTCAAAATAAAGAAAATATAAGAGCCATGTATTATTTGACTTTATATTTTAAGTCTGAGATTTTCAAAGGAGTCACTGAATTTCAGTGGGATTTGGGTGCCAAACTCCATTATTAGATTTCTTTGAAAATGTTAATTTAAAATTAAGGTCTCAAATTATTTAAAGAATATAACTGCAGAGTTAGTCCTACCAATATTTTACAAGTCTTCTGCCCTTTGGAGTCAAGGAGAGTTATGAGTGAATTTAGGGCAGGATTGGATTCTTTAAAATTACTAATACTTTAACATCTTAAAATCAAATAGTTTCAGAACATTTCCTCCTTCGTGTGAGGTTTTACACTGCAAGGTGCTGAGCACTCTGGTCTGGACCTATCAAAGCATCTGAGTGAGGGTATGTCCACACTGCAATTAGACACCCATGGCTGGCTCGTGCCAGCTGACTTGGACTCATGGGGCTGTTTAATTGTAGTGTAGATATTCAGGCTCAGGTTGCAGCCCAAGCTCTGGGACCCTCACCTGAGCATGAACTTCTACACTGCAATTAAACAGCCCCTTTAGCCAAAACCCTGCAAGCCCGAGTCAGCTGGCAAGGGCCAGCTGTGGGTTTTAATTGCAGTGTAGACATACCCTCAGAATGTGCTTAACTTGGCCCCTTGACTTCAGTGTAAGTATCTGCTTAAGTGCTTTGCTGGACTGGATCCACAATACTCAGCACCTTGTAGGATTGAACTCACATTTTCCAAGACTTGAGTGGATCCAAGTAAATATGTTATCCTGGTGCTCTCCCATTACCACCTTCCTCACTGGGCCATACAGCACTGGTCCAGACCAGAGCAAAGTTCTGCATCATGCAGTGGCCTTAAAGCCCAGCTGCTCTGCTGCAGCTCCACCACAGGAGTTAAATGGAAGACAAGACCTTGAATTGTGCTTGCCCTCCACACCATGGTGAATTTCATCCTTGTTGTTTCAGGATATTTTTCTCCCCCCATGCTATGCCATTTGTATTTGAAAACAAAAGAAAAAAACAGTTTGCCTCATTGGTAACAATAGTTCATTGGATGCTTCCATCCAGTCTGGAAAGGTCTCAAACAGAATTGTGTTTGGTATCTTGATACTTCCCATTTCTAGTCAAAACCACATTAAATGCTAACGTGAAAATAGGGAGGGGGGAGTTTTATGCCATCCAAAAGGGTTTCTTTCAGGCTCAGTTGAAGTTCTGGGAAGAGGTTCAGCTTGGCGTTTATTGAGACCTGCTCACCATCTTCCTAGACTTACCTTGCTATAAATTTATCCTTTATCCTTTAGCACATATGATGCTTGTCATAATTAACATGCTAGGTAGCTATTTGCTTTTAATTCAGAGAGCCAAATTCAATGCTGATTTGCCTTCTGCACATTGCAGAAGGCAAATCAGTGCAAAATTTGGGCCAATATGTCTGGTTAATTGTATGATTTATTTGTCTAGGACATGAGGTAGCTTGTATAACTAATGTTTTTTGGGAGGAGTACTGGTTGTAGAGGGGACAATTAACCCTACAGCTTTTTGAAGTTACTACTATCATCAAAGCTGTTGAAAAATCATGTGAGTGTTTGTTTTTAGTTTGATCTATTGTGATGAAATGAAGGTTTACCTTGAAAATTGCCTTTCCAGCCTGCTAACAAATGATACAAAGCCTGGGATGGTAGCCTTGTAGTCTTCATTCCCCTGGGAACCAAGGGGAATAAATCTTAAACAATCCTTGGTCTTCTGGAGAATATAACCACTCTTCCTTCAGGATTCTGCTGTATTAATAGTATATTATAATTATGTTGCCACTGTGAATTTGCATGCTGTTCCCCTTAAAAGTAAGTGATGAAATAAAATAAGGAAATGAGTGAAATGGAAGACAGAGTGAGTACAGCAAAAAATTAAGACATCAGAGAGTTAGAAAATGAAAGAATGTAGTGAAAGAAGACAGGAAGAAAATCAAATAATCTCTGTTTCAGAGGACGGGATGACCAAAAATATTAAATTAATTTAATGCTAAGAAATATGGATCTATTGCTTTCACCCAACTAAGCACTTAGAAGCACTGTAACCTTAAAATAGAATGATGTACAGCTTTAATCGGCAGCATGAGAAATAAAATAAAATTGATCTAAAGATTTCAAGGCAAAATAAACAAAAGAAAAAGAGGTCTTTTGTGAGGAAGCAGGAGTGGGGGGAAAAGGTGCCTTATGAGCATAGTGAGGGAATCTTTCTAATAGCCCAGTTCTGATACCGCCTGTGAGCTGCTGAACACCTTCTACGCCCTTTGATGTCATTTCAGAGGAGGTACCCAGAAATTCAGAAAGTATCACGATTGTTATGCTTGACTTCTTTAGGTATTGAGTGCATTCAGCAACTCACTAGTTGCTTTGTATTCTGCTGGATCAAGTCCTTGCTGTTTATAATACCTTTCATTAGAAAACCTCAAAGCACTTTGCTAACAACTAATTAATTATTGGAAATGGCTAAAAAATGGGGTCTTTGGGTATTGTGAAATTATTTTCAGTAGTTTCCCCGTAAGTTTTAAAGTCTGAAATTTCTGTGCAACATAAAAATAATGAATCTGGTTTCAGTTTTTTTAATTTTAATTCTTTTTTGTCACAGCTCTGAAGTAGGAACACCAAAGCCATTAGGTACTTTGACCTTGATCACCCTTTGGTTCTAGGATTCCACGTGAGTAATCCCATTAAGTCCTGGGACTTAAACTCCTCAAGAGTTTTGTTGAATCAGGACCTTAGTGGTGTTACCTCTGTTGACAGATGTGTTCCAAAACCTTGTATTACAACATCCCTTAATTTTGAGCAAATTAAGATCCAGAGATAATCCCATTGACATCAGTGGGGCTAAGACTTGACCCCAGCTCTTAATTTCTCAATTAAAGCCAATTTTCTAATTATAACCATTTTACAAATGTTAATAGACACACATTGGGTTTGCCCAAGGTGCAGAAAGAGATTCCCATATTCATCATTTTGCCCCCAATTGCTACAAGGCTTTCCAGAACCATGCTCTCTCCAGCTGTGCCCGTTAAACTTCTCTCTTGAGCTCTCCTCCCCCTCATTTACCCCATTTCCAACTCACTCTCAACAGCAGTGAGTGTGTCTTCTGCCATTTTATGCCTCCTGGGCCTTAGAGGTCACTCATCCCCATCATCTGGCTCTGGTTGTCCTGCAGCCCCCTGTAACCTTTGAATTGCTGCTGTTGCAAGAGCAGCTGTTTCAGCACTCACCACTTCAATCAATTCTTGGTCCACCTCCCCCATCTTCAATGCTTGTTGCCTTCCACAGGAAGGATGGGTTTGCCTACTGCTACTCCCATGAGGAAAGGGGTTCCCAAATGGCTTCCCTCTTCATTCCCATGCTGCCCACAGGAGCATGGAGGTGGGGATCTGAACACCCACCTATGTCTCTGGCCCAGATGCTGGGAGGGGGGACTCCTCTGCCTCTGTCCTGCTGTCACTACTCTGTTGTGGACAGCAGGCACCTGGCACTGCTGGCAGACTTCTTGTAAGTGGAGGCACTGCTTATGCAATCGCTGCTACTGCTAATACTGCTGCCAGTCTGACCCTGGTGAAGAGGCCTCTCTGGGGCTTCAGGGAATATAAATACCACCCCTTGCCCCATTCCCCACACATCCTCTTCTGCTAAGCAGAAAAGCAGAAAGGGCAATGCAGTGACCTTGTTGTGACCTGGCCTCGACTGCTTCCTGCCTGACCCAGTAAAATTTTCCCCTTCTCCACACCTTCTGTAAGGGTTCCCTTAAAGGGGCAATACACATTTTCTTCCATCTAGCCGGACAAAGATTGCAGTAGATACTTTGCAGTAGGTGCTCCCAGTAAGATTGCAGTGGGTACATAAGTAGCCCTTCCTACAAAATAAATAAAGAAATAAATAAAAATTTAAAAAAAAAGGAGTCTATTTCTGAATCCTGTCATCTAATTACTGCATTATAGCCCCTTCTTACTCATGAAATGAAGAGATGAAGAGTTCACATTTCTTTTTTCACTTTGAAAATGAATAACTATATAAAAGCTCTGCAGGAGGGTGGGGAGAGCTGGGAGGGAAGAACCCACAACATTTCATGTCCTCGTCCCGAGTTTCCTGGGTTATCAGTGAAGTTAAACCTGCTTCTAGATATATTACCTTCAGGAGGAAAACAACTTTATTTTATGACCATGACATATTAAAGTGATTCCTACAATCAGATTTGGGTAGACAGACCCTTGAGATCATGCATATCTAGTTATAGGATCAGGACCCAAGAATGAAATTAGATTTAATGTGTATCTGGCTGCAATTTTCAGAGTAAATTCTTCAGTTAACATACCAGCCTGTGGATATTCTGCCACAGGTATACAGACAGGCTGATGATTTTAGAGCTAGCTCATCCATAATGTAATCCAAGAGCAAAAAGGAGCTCATAAGATTATATTAAAACCTAGGGAGTACTGTACATTCTCATATTATCAATTTTGGAGGAGATAAAATTGATTAGATTAATTATGTGGTTTAATGTCCAATAGCATTTCTGATAAACTCCAGTCTTTAATGGTGCACATCCAATTAAGTGGAACGCATATTAACATTTGCAGTTATATCATACTTGAAGCTCAGCAAAAACAGCATTTTTCCCTTTGATTTTTTTTTTACCCGTTAAGTAATATTGTCCAGTTTCAGATCCACAATCTTCCAGTTTAACTGCATCCTTGTTAGCCTTCCGTGCATCACAATTAAAGTATACAATATGCGGAGTGAAATTCAGTTTTACAATGCAGGGAGAAGCAGCTAGTCACCCTTATCATCTAGGAAACTCTGTGGGTGTGGGATTTGAAAGTAGTAATTAACTATAAGCCAGAAAGGGATTTTAGTGGACAGAGCTCCTAATGAAAGAAGTTAATTAGCTGGCTGAATGGCAATAGAGCTATGATACAGAGCCACAGAGAAATCTGCAGACAATTAAGAAAAATGTGTGGACATTAGCATTCCTAATTTTATGAATATAGCAACTGTTATCTGTTAGAAATATCTCTGTTTTTTAAAATTGATTTAAAAATCAATGACACATTGATTTTCAAATCGCTTGTGTACCGTATCTCATTTTTTGGATACTGTTAAATTAATTAATTACCATTACTTATGCATGTTTTCTTTAACCCAGGGGCTTTGCTGAAAACAGAGTTAGGGTGCAACAAAAACAGGGATGCAATTTAGCAATTTACTATTTAAAATCTTCTCTACTAAGCATAATCAACAATCCCAGTCACACTTTCCACTCTAAGAGGTACAGACGCTCACATGGCAGTTAAAAAGAAAAACCACCTCAAAACAGAACAAGTGAGTTATATGTGAGAAGAAAGAAAAGGAGAGCAATACTCTCATCCTGCAGAAGGATTAATGCATTTTACCCGAGGCATGTAGGCTAATAGATATTAAGAGTACTGTGAAGATAGTAATGTGGGCACATAGCACTCAGCAACTGGAGAGCGCCATGGTCAGCCAGAAAGGCGGCAGTAGGGATACAGAATCTTAATAGTGGTGAGCTTAAAAAGGGGAGAAGTACAGAAATCCTGGAGGTTCAGGAAGGAACATACAGGACTTCTCTATGGGAAATAGAAGTTCTTCTAGCTTTAGATTGCTTAGAGGTCACTGAATGTGTTTCAGACAGAACAGGTAGTGGAGCATCAGTGATAGGAGCTGTAATACTCAAATTGACTGGTGACATAATGTTCAGATGCAAAGATCTTGATCTAGATTATGAAGACTTGAGGATATGGTGGTGGTCAGATATGGTGATTTGGTGCAATTAGAGACACAAGACAGCTATGAAATTTTGATCTGGATCTGGGAGGTGGATTCTGACCCTCCCAATTTGGAGCCGAGGTGTTTGGTTTGGACCCATGTCCAGTATCTGATCATAAAAATCATTCTGCTTCACAGTCAGCAGTCCATATTGAATACACAACAAAGACTTAATATTAACTTTTGTTTGCAGTGTGGTAGCTGTATTGGTCCCAGGATATTAGAGAGACAAGGTGGGTAAGGGAATATCTTTTATTGGACTAACTTCTGTTTGTTGTTCGTTTTGCTTGTCTCTTTCACCAACAGAAGTTGGTCCAAAAAAAAAAATGCCTCACCCACCTTGTCTCTTTGACATACACTGGGGAAAAAACACCAGTACTTATTTTAGTTTGTAAGATTTTGCATTCTATTCAGCTGTATTTTATATATAGATAAATAGATGTGTAGCCCCAATCCTGTTCACTGACCCAGTACAAGGTTGTTCAAGATAGGGGACGCCTGCTTTGCAATTTTTCACACAACTTTGGGAAAGTGGGCCTGAGGCTCCTTTGTGTGCTCTGTGTCAGTGTGTTCACCTCAGACCAGACCCACTCAGACAAACTACCAGGAATAAGGCTTTATTCTCTAAAGAACATAGTACAAGATTACAGCCCAGCAGCCTCCACTCTGCTTGCCTGCTATATGCTCCCAGCTCAGTCAGTGCTGAGACCTCCTGCTCGAACTAAGAAGTTCTCCAAACATGCTGCACTTTGTAGTCCACAACTTGTAGATCCCACAGCTGCTGTTGAAGCCTTGGGAACTACCACCTTGGGCTTCAGATGTATAAAAATAAAATATTCTCCAGAGCATTTAAACTTATCTTGGATTATGTACATCAGAGTTGTAGAAGATAAGTAGTGTGTGTGTATATATATTCAGAACAATTAAGATTACTCATCCAATTGAAGTTTCAGAAACTAGACAAAGTAGTTTGGCTCATTTCTGTAAGCCTTCTGAGACAGTAATTGGGAGCTCAAAGGGGAATTCTTATTTATTTCAAAACAACACTTTATAATAATTTCATTGCCACAGTATAATACCTTACCTTACTGCCTGATAAACTATTTTGTGATGCAAAATTTGACAAAGTTCACTTTAAGTAGGACAAATAAGAGTCTTCTGTATGCTTGACTTGATATAAAATAGCAAGGAAAAGCAGAACCTTTCCCCCGGCTCCCACAGAAATCTGCTTAAAATCACATTCAGCACAAATTTATTTCCAGTAGATACTGTGACCATGCAGGCTTTGTGGTCCCTTATTGTTCGATAATTATGATCCCTTATTTTTCTGTAGGATACAAATATCTCTTGTTCCTTGCCTACATATCTGCTGCCCCTGTTCTCTGCCATAGATAATATAGTCATAACTGTTTACTATATGACCAGATGCTGAATATGATCATTTGTATGAAGAGATGAAATATATAGAAAGAGAAACGGTCAACAGAATGGCAACATCAATTATTAGAGGCAACCAATTACAGATCACTTAGTTCAGATGATGAAAGAAGGGGATACACAAGAAATTGAACCTTTTTGGCAGAGACCAATTATGGGAAATATCAGCCCAAAATGTGATTTCTTTTTCAGGAAGGTTATGAGTATATGAAATACTGTCTTAACACACATACAGGCAGGGCCACAACCAGCTGCAGATCAGGTCTGGGAAGACTCAGATGAAGGGATTTATTCCAGCACTCAGATGTCCACCTCCCTTGGAGTGCAGACCCAAAGATATATTATGAAATTCACCCCTCTCTCAATGTGAAGAGAGGCGTGTACACTTCTTACTCCCCCGCCCCCGTTAGAAATTACAGAAACTGGGTTTAATAATAAAACACATTTTATTAACTATAAAAGGCAGATTTTAAATGATAAAAGGGGTAACAGAACAAAGCAGATTACTAAACTAGTTTCATTAAAGAAATTGGTTACAAATAGTATTTCTCACCCTAGATATTGTTGCAGGCAGTTTGTAAATTTTCTGTGGTTCAGAGTTCCAGTTATATTCCCTTTCAGAATGGACCCTTGTCTCAGTCTGGACTCCCCCCGGCCTTCAGTCTTTCTTCTTGTGCAGACAGGTCATGGAGAGGAGAAGTCCTGTTTGCCTTCCTCCCCACCCTTAAATAAGATTTTAAAAAGGTGGGAATCCTTTGTTTCCCACACTTGACCCCCTCTGCCCCGTTTCCTTACCATGGAAAATTACAAGAAGTCCCAGGTAATGTTTTAGTATCAGGTGACAAGATCACCTGATTCTGTAGGATCACAGCATCCATGAGTCGGTGGCAGTATGGAGTGTCCACAGGAAGGCCAAGCTTTTCACAGTCCATTGTCCCTGCTGATCATAGAATCATAGAATATCAGGGTTGGAAGGGACCTCAGGAGGTCATCTAGTCCAACCCCCTGCTCAAAGCAGGACCAATTCCCAACTAAATCATCCCAGCCAGGGCTTTGTCAAGTCTGACCTTAAAAACCTCTAAGGAAGGAGATTCCACCACCTCCCTAGGTAACCCATTCCAGTGCTTCACCACTCTCTGATTGAAAAAGTTTTTCCTAATATCCAACCTAAACTTCCCCCACTGCAACTTGAGACCATTACTCCTTGTTCTGTCATCAGGTACCACTGAGAACAGTCTAGATCCATCCTCTTTGGAACCCCCTTTCAGGTAGTTGAAAGCAGCTATAAAATCCCCCTTCATTCTTCTCTTCTGTAGACTAAACAATACCAGTTCCCTCAGCCTTTCCTCATAAGTCATGTGCTCCAGCCCGCTAATCATTTTTGTTGCCCATTTTTGTTGATGGGCCATCCGCCCTGTCTGACTTTTCCATTGTTGTACCTGAAGTGCTAGCAGTGTATGTCACCCAAAGTAGCATAGTTGAAATACAGGGTATGTCCAGACTACCCGCCGTATCGGCGGGTAGCGATCGATTTATTGGGGATCGATATATCACGTCTCATCTAGACAATCTCTGAACGCACTCCCTGTTGACTCCGGAACTCCACTGGAGCGAGCGGCGGTAGTGGAGTCGACGGGGGAGCCACGGACGTTGATCCCGTATTCCCATATCTGAAGTTGCGTATCTTACATCGACCCTCCCCCCCCACCGCCAGTGTAGACCAGGCCACAGATACATAGTCAATATTCCTTACTTCAGATACAGAAATGATAAAGACATACAAATTGGATAATCACATTCAGTAAATCATAACCAATGATTTCCAGTTTCACTTCACATGAGCCATCTTGCATAAAGTATGTCTCAGTTATGTTATATTCATATAATAGATTATTAGAGCCACATTTAGGGGAGAACTGACATGTAACCAGTGTATTATGCTTAGTTTGCATGCTCCATTTTATTTTCTTAGTAATCTGCCTTGTTCTGTCTGCTAACTCTAACTACTTAAAATACACCTGTTATAGTTAATAAATGTATTTCTGGTTTACAGTATAACCCAGGTTATGTGATCTCTCCCCTGTTAGAAGGGGATGCGAGAAACTGTGCATACCCTCCGCCACATTGAGGGAAGAGGTGAATTTCATAATTTTGTGTTTGTACTCCAATGAGAGGGTGGACATCCGGGTGCTGTGGCAAGCCTCTTAAGCTGAGAATCCCCAGAGTGGATCTTTGTCTTTCTGTGCAGCTGGATGTGGCTCTGCCTGTGTTCTTGGCTGGAAAATACAGGGGAGCCTAGCCCAGCAAGACGAGGTAAAAGGGGGCCCAGGCTGGCAGAATAGTCTGCCTCTGTGGCGTCCCAGCACACCAGGTGACATCCCAGGGGGTCTAACCCATCACAGCAGGTTCTTATACAAATTTATGACTTCGCTATACATTTTTTTCAGTCCTTCTTGCTAGACAGCCCTGCTCAGGAAGCAATTAGGACTAAAGAGAAGTTATGAAGTATTGTTTCTTTGCCACCTCAGAGTATGGCACAATGTTGCTGGGAACATTAAAACTTTAATGAATTTCATCTGCATGGATATTTTATAATAGTCTGAATCTTAATATCTGCAAGTCATTGCAAAGGGCTTATTACAGAAAACACCACAGCTCTTCAGGAGAGCAACTGTCAGTGAGATCAGTGACCTGTTAATAGATTCTTTTGCTGACTTAACTGGAGTAGCCCCAAAGAATTATCTCAAAGGATACTACCATATTGAAGAAGTGCAATATACGACTAACCCTGTCTTCTCTAATTAGCCCACTTGGGGCCTGATTCTGTTCTCTCTTACGTCAGTGGAGATCAGTGATGCTACATTGGTGTAAAATTAGTGTAAACAACAACAGATAGCATTAAGTGGGATTAAAACTATGTCAAAGAGGGGAAAGCAAGATGAGATAGGGAAAAGGCATGTTTGGCTTTCTCCTCACATAGAGCAAGGGTAAAGCAGGGACCCAATCATGACTTAGGCACACTTCAGTCCCTGCTTTCGTCCCATAGTGCGACTATGTGCTGCCCTTTACTAAGACTGGATTGCAAGATATCAATCTTAACCCATAGTAAAACTCTGTAGCAAAGTTGAATTCAAGACTGTAATTGTTTCAGTGCATTGCACTGTGCATGTTCATTTCCACTTACAGTAAACATCTATCTATCTGATCTATGGTGTGGCCAGATGTTTGGCTGTGTGTGTGTGTTCTTTCTACGTGCTGCACTGGCTCTGGTCAGATAGACCATACAGCAGTCTGTGATTGAACTGCCCAGTAACAGACCCATTTAGTAGTGAAGGCACTGGGTCAGGTTTATTGCCGACGAAGCATGGTGCTAATACTCCAGTTCAATGGTTACAGGGCACACTAACACATGTATGCCCATGAGAATGGACCATCTCAGTCAGAGGCGGGACTTTCCACTGCCCCCTAGGCCAGCCGAATGGTTAAAGCGAGGTATCTCAACATTTATAGACTAAGACAATGTTGGATAAACAACTTATGTATCATCTTACACAGTTTATGACATTTGTTACCTCCCTTTGTACTTTTACCCAGTTTCAGACAAAACATTTCTATTCACCACCTGTCTTTGTACTATTACTCCTAATGTTTTAGATAATATATCATATTCATCACTTTTGTCATACCATTTTATCGTGTGCTAGGCGAAGGTATTCTTGTGCTGGACTGTGGGAATGTGGTTACATATTCAGTGTGTTTTAGCAATGCTAGCAATAGTGGTGCTGAGTTCGTGTACCAGATACTGACTTGCTGGCCAGCATCTGCTTTTGACAGGGCCTGATTGTTGCTCCTAGCATAACTTTTGCTGATTTTGTTTCAGGCCTCAGGCCTTACACCAGGTCCATGCTTCAGGCTCTCTCTTTCTACTATGGCACAAGGTTAAATTATACCAAATTTATCACTGTGGTGTCCAAGTCCCATCCTATGAATTTGCTCTATTTAAAAGACATTTTTTAAAATAAAAATATCGATACTGTACTTGCATATTATTTTTAAAAAACCATGAATATTAAAGAGAACAAGAAATCTACTGCATTGCAGACCAAAAATATTGGGCTAAGAGGAGGACATGGTTTACTGTACAGTACAAATGTATTTTCTCTTTTCTGTTCATGATTCACTGGGGCTTTTGTGTGCTGAAACTGTATACCTGCACTCTAAACTAGGATGAGCAGGGTCTAAAAATTCATTCACACACAATAAAAATCCTTTAAATAAAATACAATTCCCTGGCTGTGTAAAGTTTTACTACAGCATTGTGTTACTATTTATTATTTAGATGGCATTTCTATTCTAAACTCCTCCTATTCTTGGTTGTTTACAACTTTCCCAAAGAAATCATCCTTTATCTGAACTTGAATATTAGTTATGATTTTTTTGTTTTCAAATGCTCTTTTGTATTCAGATAACTCAAAAATGGCTTGGATATAAAACCTCACATGTATTATCTTCATAGTCCTGAATGAGATAAGGGCGTTGGCATCTGGCAGGCAGGATGGACAAAGTCTGCCAACTATTTTGCAGGTTGAGTGAGGCAGGAAACGTTTAGAGAGAAGAGGAGACAAAAAAGGGTACCCAATGAAGAACAAGCTGTACTTTCCGGTTCTTTATTGGTAATGAAAAATAAATGTATTTTAATCTATAAGTAAATCATCTTAACCCAGGTAAGTGGGTGACCAGAATTTTTCAAGGATGTATTTCTTACACACCAACGAAGTGGTCCATGTGTAGAGTTTGTGTCTAGTCACTGTTAGATGTCACCAACCTCCATTGTGAAGGAAGAATGCTTGCTTAAGCTTTATTGAAGATATTTAAAATTGAACAAGGTCTGGATGTCTGCTACACCTGAGTTGTACCCTCATGCAAGCCATGATACCAGTTCATAGATTAAGGTATTTAGGTGTTGCTGCACTCACCATTAAGATAATTTAGTCTGATCACCTAGATAACACAAACCACAGAGCATCACCCAGTAACTTCTGCATCTAGCCCATAACATCTGTTTGAGCTACAGCTTTCAGAAAGACATCCAGTCTTAACTTAAGGATTTCAAGTGATGGAGGTTCCATCACATTCTTTGGTAATTTGTTCCAATGGTAATTATTCTCCCATAAAATACTAGCGTGTTATTTTTAGTCTGAATTTGTCCACCTTCAGCTGCCAACTGCTGGATCCCATTATGCCACATTTTGCTAGAATAGCCATCTACTATCAGGTCTCTTCCCCATGTAGGTACTTGTAGATCTCTGAATCTTCTCTAGGATAAATATAGATTGACCTTCTTAAGTCTCTCACTATAAGGTATCATTTCCTAACCTTGACACATGCTTGTAGTTCTTTTATGATCACTTACACATTTGTCAATAACCTGTTTGAAGTGTGAACACCAGAACTGGACAAGAGTATTCCATTTAATGGTGTCACTAATGCTGCATACAGAGGTAATATCTCTTCCTTACTCCTACTTGATATTTCCCTACTTATGCATCTAAGGATTGTGTTTGCCCTCTTCCCTAGAACATTGCACTGGGAGCTCATGGTCATATATACACGTGGCACATTCAGTTTGCTATCTACCATTACCCCAAATCCTTTTCAGTGTCACTGTTTTCCAAGATGTCTTCCATCTTTTAAGTGTGATCTATATTTTTTTTCTTAAATGTAGATATGATCTTGCATTTGGCTGTGTTAACACACATTTTATTCAGATGAGACCACTTTACTTAAGCAATCCAGGTTGGTCTGTATAATTGACCTATCCCCGCCAATTTTTCTGTCACCCAAAGGATGATGATTCTCGATTTACTATTAGTTTTTTAGATCAATTAGCTTATTTTTAATATGTTTAGTATGAGATCTACATTGATTTTATAGTGCTTTTGTATCAGAATGTCATGGAGCATTAAAAGTCAAATGTCTTACAGAAGTCCTCGTATATATTATATCAACACAGTAACGCAGTTACTTTCTCTTCCATCGGGTTGATAAAATTATTCCTTGACTGTAAGCTGTGAGGAAATCATACTGATTCTTTTAAAATATAGAACGGAAATATGTATTAAATACTTTCACCTTATCTATATCATGATTGACAGTTTCACCATTCTTTTCTACTACTGGACCTACAGCAATGGTAGGATTTTTTTTCTGATACACTTAATAAATTCCTCCTATTATCCTTAACCCCACTGCCAATGATTTTTTTCATTGATAGATTTCACTTACTTTAATGATTGTCTCCATTTTTAACTGCCAGTTGGTGCTCATTGCTATCAACTTTCCCATTTTTCCTTGTTATACATAAATATAAATGTTGAATTGCAACTTTTATAATTTCAATCAGGATTTTTTTCTTCAAAGCAGTCATCTTATGCAACTACAAAATTATGTCACCTGGGGAGTATGGGGAGGCATCTAATAAATCATTCTTAAACAATTCCCAATTTTTTACATTTTCATTTTTTTCCCTTCCACTCAGTTTTGCTCATTGTTGGTTTTGTTTTGTTTTAGGAAATTGGCCCTTTTAAAAGCATCAAGTATATATGTTTGGGACTCTATTTTCTTTACACATAACAAATGAATTAGGTCTTGATCACTTTCACCTATGCAACCTTGAATGTTTAGTTCAGCGATCAATTAATCTTCCTCCACCAGAATGAGGTCTAATGTAGAAATACTTCAAGTTGGCTGCAATACTTTAGTTACCTATATTTTTTAGAAACTCCAAGAATGTTTTACTAAGAGCAATGTGAGACCTCCAGCATATATTCTCCAAGACTGAAATTCTTCTTGATAATCCATTTTTTCTTTGTACACATTATAGAGAGATGTTTAAGGAGATGCTCATCCTGTTTCCTTGTCTGTTTTATGGTCTGTTAGAGACTCTCATGAACACCCTAACTTGCAATGCATCAGTTAGAATATTGATCCATAAGCATTCCAGGTCAAGTCCTTCTGAATTATGAATATCTCTAATGCAGGTAAGGCTATCTTTATTGTAGAGTTCACCCCTTCTTCCCCTTCTGCCCAATCTGTCTCTCCTAAATAGGATGTATCCAGTAATTTTAACATTCCAATTATGTGACTCATCCCGTTAGATTTCAATAATACAATTATATCAAATTTATCTTCACAAAAGAGCATTTGTAGTTCCTTTCTTTATTTCCTTGGCTCCTGGCATGGGTATATAGACACTTGATTTTTTCTCCTTACCTTTCTTGATTGATATTGATCCCTGTTGTCTCCTTCATTGTCTTGAAAAGTTTTGCCCCTCAAAACCAGTGGGTCCCCTGAGACTTTTACAAAGGGATCCCGTTGTTCTCATTTATATAGAGAGCTTTGTATGTTTATGGATGTCATACCCAGTGAAAACTATTCAAAAAGTATTCAAGTACATTGATTTGCATAAGAAAACAAAGTTGCTATGTTGGTATTTGCAGTGCTATTTATTTGTGCACATGAAGTGAAGGTCACTAATACTCAAGTGAATATATGTTTGAACATATGTTCATGCTAGTATGTTCAGATAGCCATCATGAAATGGCCTTGATTTACCTTCTCTGGTTTATAAACATTGTGGTCACTTGACCAGGGAGCAGAAACAATACCATGAGACAACGTTGACCAACAGCTCACTTTGCAAATGCTGCCAAGTTTATTACTGAATTCACTGTGACTACTCATAATAGTAAGCAGTAAATGTAGGATCAGACTGAAGTGACACTATTAATAACAAATAGGTGCTGGTCAGTGTGAAGAGTTTGTGAATAAGTCATAATCTGAAAAATGGTCATATAAAGTATTTGAATAATTTCTAATATTAATAGATTTGTTAATACCAACACCTCTTTGCTGATAATTTGCAAAAAGAAAAATTGACTAAAGTCATGAAATTAATTACACAAATGAATAATTTGCCCTGATCTCACAGATATTTATACAAGGGAATATGCCCAGGAGTGAACAACTTAGTTGGTGTGAATGGATTGATTATAGGAGGGTGAAAACAATATTATGTTTACAAGTTAAAATGATAGTTGAGTTCAGGGGGCTTCACATGCATAACTAAGTGCAGATTTAATCTTAGTAGGACTCTTATAGGCCTAATGGAATTAAATTTCTGCTGGATAGTGCCTTTACCAAGCAAGACTTTCCTTTTAGTGCCACTCTGTACCTTGGGCACTGTAGATCACAATAAAAAAGCAATGTAAGAACAAATTCTGCTCCAGTTGCAGAGTGGCAAATGAAGAGTGACCCTATAGAAAACCATAATTAAGTGCTATTGATGTTTATAGTGAGTGTACAGTAATTGCTCTTTCATGCCAATACATTATTTAACACAGAAAAAAGAGACATTAATAATGGAGCACTCCATCACAACATCAAT
This sequence comes from Mauremys mutica, assembly GCF_020497125.1. Classification (NCBI taxonomy): domain Eukaryota; kingdom Metazoa; phylum Chordata; order Testudines; family Geoemydidae; genus Mauremys; species Mauremys mutica. Next base: position 47,546,796 of record NC_059079.1, on the reverse strand, counting down.
TAGTACAATTAACTAAAAATAATCTAGTCATAAATAAAATAAATTATTCTTGAGAAAGGGGTAGATATCTAACAAAAGCATTTGCACTTCCAGTATTTTAGAGTATATAAAGAGAATCTTTCATCATATTTTATGAAATCATCAGTACACTGCAGAAGCAGATCAAGGAAGGCTTGCAAATTTGGCACATAAAAAAAGTTAGGAATTCATCACTTGTTTCAATAAGTTAACACAGCTGCATTTTTCATTGTTATTACAAAAACCTCTTTCTGTTCCTATTGTATATAGCCTATCAATATCCAAGCAATTTTTATCTTAGAATTTGGGAGGGTGAGGCATCTTACCCATTTACAGATTTCACAGCTATCTATTCGTACATAAGAACATCCATACTGGGTCAGACCAAAGGTCCATCCAGTCCAGTATCCTGTCTACCGACAGTGGCCAATGCCAGGTGCCTCTGAGGGAGTGAACCAAACAGGTAATGATCAAGTGATCTCTCTCCTGCCATCCATCTCCATCCTCTGACAAACATAGGCTAGAGACACCATTCCTTACCCATCCTGGCTAATAGCCATTAATGGACCACCATAAATTCATCTAGTTCTCTTTTAAACCACGTTCTAGTCCTAGCCTTCACAACCTCCTCAGGCAAGGAGTTCCCACAGCTTGACTGTGCACTGTGTGAAGAACTTCCTTTTATTTGTTTTAAACTTGCTGCCCATTAATTTCATTTGGTGACCCCTAGTTCTTATATTATGGTAACAAGTAAATAACTTTTCCTTATTCAGTTTCTCCACACCACTCATGATTTTATATACCTCTATCATATCCCCCTTAGTCTCCTCTTTTCCAAACTGAAGAGTCCTAGCCTCTTTAATCTCTCCTCATTTGGGACCTGTTCCACACCCCTAGTCATTATAGTTGCCCTTTTCTGAACTTTTTCTAATGCCAGTATATCTTTTTTGAGATGAGGCGACCACATCTGTACGTAGTATTCAAGATGTGGGTGTACCATGGATTTATATAAGGGCAATAAGATATTCTCCATCTTATTCTCTATCCCCTTTTTAATGATTCCTAACATCCTGTTTGCTTTTTTGACCGCCTCTGCACACTGCATGGACATCTTCAGAGAACTATCCACGATCTTTCTTGATTAGTTGTAGCTAAATTAGCCACCATCATATTGTATGTATAGTTGTGGGTATTTTTCCATTACTTTACATGTATCCACATTAAATTTCATTTACCATTTTGTTGCCCAATTACTTAGTTTTGTGAGATCTTTCTGAAGTTCTTCACAGTCTGTTTTGGGCTTAACTATCTTGAGCAGTTTAATATCATCTGCAAATTTTGCCACCTCACTGTTTACCCCTTTCTCCAGATCATTTATGAATAAGTTTAATAAGATTGGTCCTAGGACTGACCCTTAGGGAACACCACTAGTTACCACTCCCCATTCTGAAAATGTACCATTTATTCCTACCCTTTGTTTCCTGTCTTTTAACCAGTTCTCAATCCATGAAAAGATCTTCCCTCTTATCCCATGACAACTTAATTTACATAAGAGCCTTTGGTGAGGAACCTTGTTAAAGGCTTTATGGAAATCTAAGTATGCTATGTCCACTGGATCCCCCTTGTCCACATGTTTGTTGACCCCTTCAAAGAACTCTAATAGATTAGTAAGACATGATTTCCCTTTACAGAAACCATTTTGACTTTTGCCCAACAAGTTATGTTCTTCTATGTGTCTGACAATTTTATTCTATACTGTTGTTTCAACTAATTTGCCCAGTACTGTCGTTAGACTTACTGGTCTGTAATTGCTGAGATCACCTCTAGAGCCTTTTTTAAATATTGGCATTACATTAGCTATCTTCCAGTCACTGGGTACGGAGGCCAATTTAAAGGACAGGTTACAAACCATAGTTAATAGTTCCGCAATTTCACATTTGAGTTCTTTCAGAACTCTTCGGTGAATGCCATTTGGTCCCGGTGACTTGTTACTGTTAAGTTTATCAGTTAGTTTCAAAACCTCCTCTAGTGATACTTCAAACTGTGACCGTTCCTCAGATTTGTCACCTACAAAGGACGGCTCAGGTTTGGGAATCTTCCTAACATCTTCAGCCGTGAAGACTGAAGCAAAGAATTCATTTAGTTTCTCCACAATTACTTTATCATCTTTAAGTGCTCCTTTTGTATCTCAATCGTCCAGGGGCCCCACTGGTTGTTTAGCAGGCTTCCTGCTTCTGATGTACTTAAAAAAAAAAATTTATTGTTACCTTTTGAGTTTTGGCTAGCTGTTCTTCAAACTCCTTTTTGGCATTTCTTATTACATTTTTATACTTAATTTGGCAGTGTTTATGTTCCTTTCTATTTACCTCACTAGGATTTGACTTCCCCTTTTTAAAAGATGCCTTTTTTACCTCTCACTGCTTCTTTTACATGGTTGTTAAGCCACGGTGGCTCTTTTTTAGTTCTTTGACTGTGTTTTTTAATTTGGGGTATACATTTAAGTTGAGCCTCTATTATGGTGTCTTTAAAAAGTGTCCATGCAGCTTGCAGGAGTTTCACTCTAGTCACTGTACCTTTTAATTTCTGTTTAACTAATCTCCTCATTTTTGCTTAGTTCCCCTTTCTGAAATTAAATGTAACAGTGTTGGGCTGTTGAGGTGTTCTTCCCACCACAGGAATGTTAAATGCTGTTATATTATGGTCACTATTTCCAAGCGGTCCTGTTATAATTACCTCTTGGACCAGACCCTGCGCGCCACTAAATTGAGAATTGCCTCTCTCCTTGTGGGTTCCTGTACCAGCTGCTCCAAGGAGCAGTCATTTAAAGTATCGAGAAATTTTGTCTCTGCATTTTGTCTTGAGGTGACATGTACCCAGTCAGTACTGGGATAATTGAAATCCCCCACTATTATCAAATTCTTTATTTTGATAGCCTCTCTAATCTCCCTTAGCATTTCATCGTCACTATCACTGTCCTGGTCATATGGTCGATAATAGATCCCTACTGTTATATTCTTTTTAGAGCATGGAATTACTATCCATAGAGATTCTATGGAACAACATGTGGATTCATTTAAGATTTTTACTTCATCTGATTCTACATTTTCTTTCACATATAGTGCCACTTCCCCCGCCCTCCCCCACCCCTGCACAACCTGTTCTGTCCTTCCAATATATTTTGTACATCAGAATAATTGTATCCCATTGACTGTCCCCACTCCACCAGGTTTCTGTGATGCCTATTATATCAATATCCTCCTTTAACATGAGACACTCTAGTTCACCTATCTTATTATTTAGGCTTCTAGCATTTGTATACAAGCACTTTAAAAACTTGTCACTGTTTATTTGTCTTCCCTTTTCTGATGTGCTAGATTCTTTTTTATGTGAATGTTTCTCGTATGATCTGCCCCATACTTTATCCTCTTCCATCCTCTCCTCCTGACTAGAACCTAGAGAATCTCTATCACTAGATTTTCCTCTAAGAGAAGTCTCTGTCCGATCCACATGCTCCTCGGCAGCAATCGGCTTTCCCTCATCTCTTAAAGGTTGCAGAGCAGTTTTTAAACTAAGTGCCAGTGGTCTGGATCCACTTTGGTTTAGGTGGAGCCCATCCTTCCTGTATAGGCTCCCCCTATCCCAAAAGTTTTCCCAGTTCCTAACAAATCTAAACCCCTCCTCTCTATACCATCGTCTCATCCACGCATTGAGACTCTGAAGCTCTGCCTGCCTACCTGGCTCTGCACATGTTTGTTGCATGTTTGTGGAAGAAACTCTGATGCCTTTGATCATATCTGTAATCATGTTCGTTAGTTAATATGACAAGGTACATACTGTAGGCCAAACATAACTGGAGGTGGAGGGGTGGGAATAAAACTGGTTCAGATTTGCATGGAACAGCAATTTTTTTCTTTACAGATGGAAAGCAGATTTTTATAAAAGGCTTTTTGACAGCTAAAGTGTTTTTTGTGCAAATCATTCTGCCAGTTAAATATTTCACCTTGATACATAACTGAGGTGCTTTGCATAAAACAGGTGTTTTTTTTCTTCCTGTTTGTTTTCCTTTTGCAAGTGCAGGTTCCTCCAGGACATTGAGGATTGTAAAAAATCCATGCTATGACTTTTTAAACTCCTGATACCTTTCACTCCTACACCTCCAGATAAATTCACCATCAGAACGGTATCCATATAGCTAGGTGATAGAATACATGGGGACAAACTTTGCCTTATTTACAATGTAATCTCATTAGAATTAAATGAAAATTATTTTGCCCATGTAGCTCTATGTCAACAATTATTGCCCCACTGTTAGCTGGGCTAAAATGGTTGCTTGCACACAGTGTAGATGAAATATGCATACGGATACACATTTCCTATGTGAAATGAGAGGTGTCTACCTCCCTTGACATCAGGAGTCTGGTCTCTCCTCCATTTGCATTTCAGTATATTATAGCACAAAACACTGTATGATTGCAAATTTATATTACCATAGCATCTAGGGGCCCCAATCAAGAATGGGTTCCCATTAGGCTATGCACTGTACATACACATTGTAAGAGAAGCTACCTACCCTGAAGAGCTTACAGTCTAAATAGACAAAGTGGAGAAAAGGTGAGCTAAAGGGAAAAGTATTATCCTTATTTTACCGATAAAGGCACAGGGAGATTAAGGCATGTCTACGTGGGGAAATAGGTACTAACTATTGTGGCATAGTCATGAGGCACTAGCTCCCCATGTGGATATTCATACTCTGCAGTAAGAATGCTTGTGTAGTTTAGTTACTCCACCTCTCTCATCAAGTTGAGATTAGAGTTGGTGTTCAAGCTAACAACCCTTAGATGAAGCCCTGAACTAGATTGAAGGGCACTACTGTTAAATGGCAAGATTTCTATTGACTTCAGTTAGCTTTGGATCAGGCCCTCATGCACTGATTCAGTAAAGCAGTTAATCACAGAGAGGGCCCTCCACTCTGGAATTCCTTCCCACCCTTGCTGTGACCTTCAGGAGATGCTGAAAAACCTGTTTGTTTGGTTTTTAGGAGGAGTAGACTGGATGCATGTAAATTGGTTGAAAGAGGAGAATTTCCGTTTTAGCCGGCAGTGAAAAGGTTGCTAATGGTATGACTCAATATTGTGTATTTCTTAAAAATTCAATTGCACAAATGCCTACTCCCTTGGATATGCACATGTTTGAGTTGAAATAAAGTGTTAAATAATGTGTGATTTTTTTAATCCTAAAATCAAGTACTTAAATCCATGTTTGGGCACTTAAATAAAAGAATCCCACTTTTTCAGAGGCATTGAGCAGATGATAGGTTTGATCAGCAACTCTGAAAATCAGACCTTTTTTTTTTAGTCCCTGAATATGGATTTGGATATTTAACCTTAGGCACCCAAATTGGAAAACTTTGGGTTATCTTTAAAATTTTGGTTATTTTACAAGGAAAAGTGTGAATTATCACTAAATACTTGTTAGTGAGGGCTATGCCTCAAGGCACAATCTGACCCAAATAATGTGTGTTTATGGGTAGGGACATTGTTTAAAAGGTAATGGTCCTGGACTGGTGATGTAAGAAGCATTCTAAATGGTTTAAGCTGCTGTACATAGTGGATCCAGAATATGAATACCGTACTTATGGACTATGCCATGTGAACTTGTGGCAGGACATGTTTTCAAGCCATTTACTTCTGTGGCTAAATCCAGTTTTAGGAACATCTAATGGCAGTTAATTCTGTTGCTAGCTTAATTTTCATCACGCTATTCCTCTTTCAAATAGTATTTGTAGGATGGCTAACTAGAGCAAACTCATCTAAAATGTTTTAGGAGCCAGGTCATCTACTAAATGGTGAAGGGTAAGAGGCAGGCAGAGGGTGCGTGCAGGCAACTCTGGGGTGAAAAGAGCTGTGTTGGAGACATGATACATAAGCTCCCCTGTGAATTTCTAGCCTCCAGAAGTATGCTTTGGTATACAGCTCATACTAATTATGGACACATGCTGATCATTTGGGGCTAGATTGTAGCATCTAGCCACATTCTTGTGTGTATATATGTGATCCCCCTCCTGTCCCCGGGAGAGACTCTGGCTTAGGAGTGTGCTCTCGTCTCCCTGGCTGACTAGCTCTCTGGCACAGCGTAGAGGAGAAGAGGCTCTGGATAAACCTTCTTAGGTGTGATTTGTCCTCCTGGGGACACATGCTGCTTTGAACACAGGGTCAGTAACTGTCTTTAAGCAGGATATGCTGGGAGAGGAAAGATCTTTAAAGGTCTTTAAAACCCTTTCCACACCTTCATTATGCTGTATATTTTCCCCTAGCTATCTTATCTGCACCTGAAGTCAAACTGTGGGATTGCATGTGCAGTCAGCATTACTCTACAACACGGCCAAAAGCAGTTGAACTGGCCTAGACATCTGAATGTTGGCTTTTTCTCCTACTCCTTGATCCATCCTTGAATATTTTTAACTTCCACTTGCTACTTTTAGCCAAATCTTCTTTAAAACAATTGTTGAAGTCACACTTTAGATCATACAATGGGTGATGCTGTGGGAATGAAGTGACTCCAACACCCCAGCCAGCTCATCATCTCATTTCACAGACTTAAGCCCTTCTGTCCGGCAGCCCAAATCCTTCTACCTTGCTACAGATCCTATTATGTTGGTAACTGTGTGGAATGTGTTGGCACTAAGTGGTTGTTATAAAGATCATTTCTGTACAAGGGACACCTTCTTCTGGTAATGGCGAATTCTGAAACATGGCTTTCAATCACCCATAAATCTATGAATGTTGGGGGGCGGGGTGAGGGGAGGAAGAGACATCAACATTTATTTCTTACATCTAAAATGTCCAGTTTCATAAACTCATGATTGTCGCAATCCGATACGAAGTTATGGCTATGGATGGCCAATTGTCGGTCTAAGGCCATCTTGTCCTGTTAAAAGGACAGGACTGCCTCCATCTTGGACTAGGTTCTTGTAAATAGGAGAGGGCAGAGACTCAATCCTGCCCAGCAACACTGGCTGTGTATGTTCTCCTGTTTTTGTTTTTTTCTCTCTCCTGCTGGGCCATCTAAAGGTCAGGCTAGTTCTGTGTGTGAAGGCCTGATTCTGCCCGGCAACCTGTTTTTTGGGCCGGTCGTCTGGAGGTCAGGTTAATCCTGCCCAGCGACTCACTTTCCCGCTCTTTTTGGACCCAGTCATCTAAGGGTCAAGCTTGTTTACTTGTCAACTCCAGTGTGCCGTGTGCAAATCCTGCTGACGTGGGGTGGCAACTGCTCAGAGCCTGGAGGGAGGAGGGACCAGGGAGCCAATCAGATACTGACACGAGGGAGTGAGACCTCTCAATAAAACTAGGTTTCCCCCCAAAATCTGTGTGGAGCATCTGCGTGTTAGCTGAAGGACCTGATCACTCTTTCGGCCAGGGTCTCCTCCCGGTAAAGCGCGCTCGTGTCGTATCGTTTGGATTCGTTGTCGTTTGGACCCGATCCCTGTCAGCTTGTCATGCTTCTGGTGTCTTTTCTGCTGGTCAGCTGCACCTGGAGTGCGGTATTTGCTTTTTGATATCTGACAGTTAGCTTATCTAGCCTCTTATTTTTTCCCCTCCCTAACTTGGTACCAAATATCTACTCAGGATATCAGGATTGTATTAGTGAGCTCAGAATTGCACAATTGTTTAGCTAGCTTGTATAATTGTTCTAGTTGTTATTGAATTGTTAATTGCAAACTGCTTTATGTGTTTGAATCACTGCTCTGTCTTTGTCCAGAGTGAATGAATCTGGGAGCTGTCTCCATCTGGAGATTAGCTGGCCAAGGGGTTCCCGTCCCCGCGGTCTGAATGAGTGGAATCTGCCCAACTGCAGCCGCACCACACTCTGGGTTACCCTTAGTGTGAAAGCAAGGGTGGCTGAGGCAGTGGCCCGTGGGTCTCTTTCTCTGTGTTGCACCGGGCACCGCCCTGACGAACCCGATTCCCATCTTGTGTGATTGGTGTGTCTGCCTATCTGGTGTGGTGTGGTGAGTAGTATAAAGTGTATTATTACTGTGTTTTTGGGATGTGTTTTTACTTTTAATACCATTCCAGCCAAAGTTGCCTACTCCCCTGGCCCAAGTTGTAATTATCCCCCAAATAAATGCAGCCACTTGGCTTTTCACTGTTATTCTGGTCCTGCCTGTTTTTCCTCACTCAATACAAAGCTTTAACGAACCGCAATCTATTTCGGACAATGATGAAAGGTGGTAGAAATTGGAGAAGATTATAAGCTTTTTGGGGCTTTTGTTTGTTTGTTGTGGGTTTGTATTGCCTCTAACACAATGGAATCTTGGTCCTGGATGGAAGCTTCTAGTTGCTGCTGCAATAGAAATATTAAATAATTCTAGACACAAATATCATGTTTAATGCAGGACTAGATTTGGAGTCAGTCTTCAGGACCCTGCAAGGGTAGAAGAGGGAATGAAAACATGTTGTACTCCCACCTAGAATACCTTGATCTTGTGTCCAGGCTGCAGAAATAAGCAAGACTATGTGGTGGTTAAGGAAAGGGTGGATCCTTTCTCTGTTTTCTGGCCAGCACAGCTTATGGTGTTCGGGAAATAGTTATTTGGGCCCAGATCCACAGAAGGACATAGGCATTGAGATACTCAGCATTGAAATATCTAACTTATTAGGTGCCTAGAAAATCATTGGAACATCACTGATCCACAAAACCTGAGTTTGATTGAACACGAGTGCTGGAGCATCTCTCTCTAATTATTTACCCAAAGTGGAACAGCTTCAACAGGAGAGACTGAAGGTGGAGATAGCTCAGTTGATGGAGCACATTTTTGAGAGGTGAGAGATCCCTGTTCAAATTCTTTCCCCCCTTCCAATAGAGGTGAGGAATTGAAACTGGGTCTTACACATGCCAGGTGAGTGCTCTAACTACTGGACTAGAAGTTATAAGGTGGGCAGCAGCAGAGACACTCACCATCTGTAAGTGGCCTTTGAACATACCTCCTGGATTGGGCCCCACACGCGAGTTAGGTGGCCGAATGCCTATCTTCCCCTCATTTGTGGATCACTCTGGGGATTAGGTGGAAGACAGGCATCTGGATGCCTAGAGTGAAGCAGCAGTGTGTGCCTAGAGGCAAAAACTTCAGTGCCAGGGGAACTTTTACCTGAAGATGTAGATGCTGAGTGAGTTCAGGTGCCTACAGGGTTCAGTGGGAGTTTTGTGGGTTGCAGTGGAGCCTACAACTGGGATTTAAGTGCCTAAACCCCAGACTTAGGTGCCTAAACCCCAAGCCCAGGCACCTATGTACCTCTGTGATTTGGGGCCTTACTGCTGGTATAGGACAAGAGTAAGGATGATAGTATAAGACAGTAGTGTAAAATCCTGGATCCACTGGCATTTCATCATGGAATTAAAAGTAAAATCCTGGCCCCATAAATTCCTACTCCCTGTGGAGTGAACTCAGGTGAGAGGGAATTATGGCTTTCTGAATATCTTGGGATGTTCCTGTGGATGCATAAATGTCACCTTCCCCTATGGGCTGTGTTCTTGTAACAGAATCTAGCCAAGAATGATATTTAAGATGTTATATCACATTAATGGATTTCATATTGTTTGTAGAAAGCAGAGTAAATTTAAAAAAGGGTCTGCTTGCTCATCCTTCTTTGCACTCCTGTCTTACTGTAATCCTTTTTTTCTGCCTGTTTCCTAGATCTTCTTATAGCTAAGTGTAAAAGAAGAAAATATCAAGTTTCTCAGCTCAGTTCCTGTTCCTGCATTTTGGTGCAACACAGCTACCCTGAGTGTGATACACTACAGACGAACCAAGCAGGAAGGACACCCATTATAGCAAAAGGGAAGTTGAAAGCCTTGAATGTCAAATAATAGAAAATTGTCTCTATTTTAATCACTTTCTAACTGAAGAGTGAGGATAATTTCAACGTACGTTTTCTAAAAAGTTTCACTGTTCCAATTAGACCTGTTTGGGAAGTGCTAATTATTATCCTTTAAAGGAGGGAGAAAAGCTCTCTCAGATTGTCATCACTAACCTTGGTTAGTCCTTAAGATAAAATAACTGTTAAAGAAATGTTTTAGACGTTGGTTTCATACAAAATTCATTCTACTCCTAATTGGTAGTCTTTAATAATTTATAAGTATTTGCTAATTTTAGTGTCTTTTTATTCTAATTTTTACTGACAAGAGCCAGGGATCAGAGTCTGAAGGTAGGCTCCCCTCATCAGTCCGAGGACCAGAATTTTCTCCCCCTTTGCCAGAGCTGCCCTCGTCCTCTGTATAGAAGGCTTAAACATTAAGCCACCTTCTATGGAAGTATCATTCCCTGGAAGTATTGAGTAACAGGCACCTCTTTATTGGGATGACTCATCTGCCTAAAGTCAAGAGTGTCTCCTTCATCAGGGGGCCTATTAATTAATGGACAGATTCTGAAACCCCTTGCTTGCAGCATGAATAAACCACTCACTGATGTGAGTATGGGGTTCAGAGCCTGGCTCAAAGAGGCAAATTCTACCCTGATTTAACCCTGTGAAATTCCTTTGAAGTTGGAATGGAAATGCATGGAATATAAGGGTACGTCTTCACTACCCGCCATATCGGCGGGTAGCAATCGATTTCTCGGAGTTCGATATATCGCGTCTCATCTAGACGCGATATATCGAACTCCGAACGCGCTCCCGTCGACTCCGGAACTCCACCACCGCGAACGGCGGTGGCGGAGTTGACGGGGGAGCCGCGGACTTCGATCCCGCGCCATGAGGACGGGTAAGTAATTCGAACTAAGGTACTTCGACTTCAGCTACGCTATTCGCGTAGCTGAAGTTGCGTACCTTAGATCGAACCCCCCCCCCAGTGTAGACCAGGCCTAAGTCAGAGAAGAAAGGCCCTGATACTGCAAGCAGCTGTGAGGGGGTGGACCTCTGTGCTTGTGTGGAATCCCATTGACATCACTGGGGATGTACAAAGGCACCGGGGCTGCCTGTTCTGAGCAGTTTGCAGGAGTGTGATCTTCTTGCACACTTCCAAATCTGTTTCCTATATATCAATATTACTTGCAAATGAATTGGGGCATTTTTGACACATCCTTTTGCAAGGAAAAAACAGGTTCTTCCTCATCTGAATGACTAATGTGTTTGTGAAACTTGGGGATTCATGTTGAGCCCTGAATGTGCCAGCACTGGGAAGAATTGGGACTGTGTGTGAGTCTACGCACACCCCTAACTTCTGTCATCATGATACAAAGATGTGGTTGTGGTAGGGTTTCTTAATGTTTTTAAAGGGTAGTCAGAAAATACAAAAAACAAACAAACAAACAAAAATCCATTGTATGCAATGAAAGCTCTCTAAATAAAACCAGCCAAATTAATCCATATTTACTTTCTTTGCTATTTAATTTAGGCAACATCACATCAATAACAAGATTTCAGCCATACATGGCCTTAAACATTGACAGTATTGTGATATTGCCTAAATTAAATAGCAAAGTCAGTAAACTTTGATTAGTCCAGCTGACTTTATTAAAAGGAGGTGTTTCTGTGTGTGGCTGTCCATCTGTCCTAAATTGGTATGCTTTGTTTTTGTTTATTTGTTTCCAAAACACTTCCTATATTCTTTTCCAAAGAGTCTGCCTGCTTTTCCTTAGTCTCCTTGTCACGAGTAGATATTCTCATCAAGCACTATAAATGTGAGATTGCCTCATTTCTTTCCATTTGTTTAGACTTAATGGTCATTTGCGGAGAGCATACAGACATTAATGTCTTTCCAAGATGTATACTTTCTATTAGAATAACTTCAAAGGGGGGAATTGAGAAATATGTACATAAGAAATTGAACACCTTTAATCTCTTGGTCACTAGTTGAACTCCAGCTCAGTACAGTTGTGAATGAATATTATTTCTATCAGTGGCCAACAAGCCAAAAGGGGCTGTGTGAGTTCAGTTTCTATTGGACAGGTGCAATTTACTTGACAATGTATGTCTTGTCTACAGTCTCAGAAGAGAAGCTAAAGACAGAATGGGCATCTTTTCACCTCAGAGGTGCAATTCAGGATTTATGCACGCTGGCAGGTCAGCATGGGTAAGCTTATGCTGCTGTTCTACCTATTCTATCCATAAATAAAATTACAGTCTCAGGATTTTCAACACAGTTCACAACTGTAAAGTTTCCTATATAAATTTGTATATATATTATAAGCTGCATCATATATAGCCCTGGCAATTGAACAAGCTGCTGAATCCTTGGGTCTGTTGGGATGGCACCCTAATATTCCACTTCCACACGTTATGGAAGCAGGACTGGTACTGAGATTGGTATGGGAGACCTAGGACTGGGAATTTCCTTGGCACTGTACAGTCTGCATCACAAATGCTTCCATGATGGCTTTCACCATCCTTGATGTTGGTATTGTCAGACACTCCAGCACTGCTTTTGACTTTAGGACTGACACCACTTTCGGCACCAGTATGCTTGGTACTGACAGTACTGCTTCCATCAGCAGCGCTGCTTCTTGGTTCATTCTCTTCTGCTCTTGAGGGCTCCCTGTCTGATGCTTTTCACTTCAGCTTGCAATTGGCTCTCCTCTACACCTTTCCCCTGATCCTGCCATCCTCAAGCTCAAGGCAGATGATCGGGCCAAGCTCATTCTCATTGTCCCGGCATGCCTGAGACAGTGCTGGTTCTCCAAACTTCTAATATTGTCTCTTCAGCCTCCCATTCTGCTTCCTCCCCATCTTGACTTATTCACTCAGAACCAAGGCTTCACTTTGCATCCTGTGCTCAGCTCCCTGCACCTCATGGTGTGGCTTCTGCATGGCTGAAGGAAGAGATAGAACAATGTTCAATGGCTCCCAATAAGTCTTCCTTAACAGAAAAAAATCCTCCACAAGGATGACCTATTCAGCAAAACCGAAGTGATTTTGGGTGTGGTCATTAGCTGCAGAATCCAACCAATGCTGGCCTTTATCCAAGATATTTTGGAATACCTGCTGCACCTTCAGTCATTGGGACTTGCATTTAGTTCACTGAAAGTGCATCTGGCAGCAATATTGGCATTTTATCCCCCACATTCAGGGAACATCGATCTTCTCCATGCTATGGTATCAAGATTCTTAAAAGGGATCCTTCATCTACATCCCCCAGCTTTGGTAGAGCAGTCCTGCAGTCCTTGTACAGGTAGACTCTGAACCCCACCTCCAAGGGGCTACTGCTAAGTGAAATACATGACTGACTGCAACTACCTGAAGAAGAAGAAGCAGTTACTTAGTGTGACTGTGGTTCTTTGAGAGGTGATGCAGACATGTATTCCATGATCCACCCTCTGTTCCTTCTGCATTGGAGTCTCGTTTCTGGGCATTTGTGCAAAGGAACGGAGGGAGGACGAGGTGGTGCTGCCTCATGTATCTAGGGCAGGGGCAATGGCCATGAGGTGCAAGTGCTGCCTCTGTACTGGTATTGCTAGGTAAATTTCTCTTGCTCTAGTGCGCTGGGCGCACACACACGTAAGTGGAACACACATGTATATCATATCTTGAAGAACCAGTTACAGTAAGTGACTGTTTCTTCTCCCATCCTTCCTTGTCTAGATTAAAAGGTCTTTGAGACAAGGATTCTCTTGATATATGTTTGTACAGTCATAGTTAGGGTCCGATAGCTGCAAATGGAAGATAAATAAAAATAGTAAATTAAAAAAACAAAATCTTGCAGTACATAGAATCCAAAAAGGATTATGTTAATACTATTTGAAAATGGAGATGTGCTGCAGAAAATTAATGTGCTATAGAACTGACTTCAGTTTTTCCATTTCCCTTAATTTTTGTGAATGTCAGACATATCAAAACTTCTTTGTCCAAGAGTTGCTAAAATGACAGGATGCAAAATGCATTACACACAAAAGATTCTAGATACTAAATCATGTGCCTGCAAATTAACATATACATTTCAACACATTTAATTTCTCCTCACTTCAGGAAATTCCAAGTGAGAAGAAAAAATACAGTTTAATGTCCCTATAGAGCCAGGATGCTTGCATGATGATAATTTTTTTTGAAAGGTTGCTGCAAAGGAATTTCCATGTTTCATTTAACAACCTTCTCTTAAAAACTTAGTTTAACCAATTTCTAATTTATCTGCACTTTTACAACTTCCCAGTATAGTAAATTATATTTCAAGATTCAAAACTGATAAATAAAATGTGTCTTTCTAGAGGAATTAGGGAAGGTAAAAAGATGTTAAGAAAAATTAATTCAATTAACTATTGCACTTGTGTGAGAGGTATATAGCTATACAATGAAAGTAGCTCACTGATAAATGAAGGCATAACACAAGGATGTTCCATAATCTAGAGTTCAATGCTAAAAATGCCTTGTCTGCAGCTCTCAGAGGTTTCTTCTACTCTAATAGTTTCTGTGTCCATGACAAGTACAGGTGTCCTGGGGAGTTACAGATGGAGAGAGCATCTCAAAGCTAATCTGTACCCACACCACTGAGACCCTTGAATATTAAAACCAGGACCTTAGATGGACCCAGAGGCGAAAAGCAAAACAGCAGATGGTAAATAATGCTGTTGTCATTAGCTGGAGTTACTGTGTGGTGGTACCTAAAAAGACTCACAGATTCTAACTTTTATCTATCTTCCTTGATCTGGACATTCTGAAATAGTTTTCCTGTTGTCCCCTCTTGCCCTCCTATCTGACCCATTATGGGTAATATGGCAAGTAGCGAAGTAACCTTATTTAAGGCAAAATTGGCAACTTTAAGGGTGACCACTATATCTGATCATGAAGTAGAAAGAACCTTGACTATAATTAAGTGGGCATGCACATACAATATCATTATGTTCAGCATGATCTTCTCCAGCCTGTCAAATTCTTTAATGTTGTCTATATTAGTAGAACATGCTTGGCTTGATTTCTGGTTTAAATTTGGTAGTACAGGCAATGCAAGAAGAGGGAATTCAGACTCTGACAACCAAAAGAGAGTGGTGTGAACTTGCAAAACCTGCTTTATTTATGTGATCATATATGAGCATGCTGTACTGCAAAAAAAAGCCTTTCAAAGGACCTGGTGGCTTATGAATTTGCAGTAAAGAGAATTGGAGAAGTTATTTGCTGCAGTAATATCTTTTTTGCTCACATTAGTAAAGGCTCTAGTAATCCCATTTTGCTTTCATGACTTAAGTAGGGAGTTCATATTACCAGTTGCATTTATGATTCACATTTCTTTTTAAATTTTCAATTTCATCAACATTAATGCAGTAAAAAGAAAATAGACAAACTAGAGACAGACAGTGTGTCTGTCTGTAGTGGTGGCGATAAGCACACCCACAAGGGAAGAAAAAGTTTGTTGCTTTCTTTGAATGTTTGTTTTCATTAACTCTCAAAATAACACTTTAAAGTTCACGTCACCAAATGAAATGATGTTCCTTAAAAGAGAAAGTACAAGAGACAGAAGAATCTGTGAGTGAAAGATAGAGATTCTATCCCTGATTATGGTCACTATGTTTTTCTCCCATATAAAAACACTTAGGAAGAAATAAAGTTTTTGTAGAACTCCTCAGGTCAATAGTATAGGTTTATTTTGCCTTATGCACCATCGGATCAACATGCAAATGATACAATTGGTGTTAGGGGCGATGCCTGTTAAAGTTTTGAACTGGAAAGAGAAAGAAGTGTCTCTCTATAAACAGCTAAAATTGGTTGAAAGACTAATTCCTAATATAGTATTGTCATTAGAAATATGTTCACTTTTAAATACATGAGATGGTACTTGGCCCTGTTATTTCAGGATTTATGTATAGCTCCAATACATAGTACTTGTTAATCAGTATAAACAGAGAAGTGATAAACTATAGTTATCTCATTTAATGTATGTAAAAGGAGCCTTTTCATTCAATCATATATATGGGAAGAATTTCTTTGGCCCCTCTACAATATGCATCAAATTGATAAAGCATAATAAAGAGAATTTTCAGAGAGGTAAAGAATTCAATTCTCACTTGACACTAGCAACAGAAAAAGGTGAAATGCAGAAAATTTACAGTGTTTTTTATGCCAAATTTTGCATCCTTATGTTGAGTTTGTAAAGGTCAAATAACATTTGGAAATATTTGTAGAAATCATGGTTATTAGCTAAAAGTCCAAAAGAAAAGAAATTTAGTATATATTTTTTCTGTTGCTTTGGATGATTTCAGGATTATACTAATATACTCTTCTTTATGTTAGTCTCATCTTAAAATAAAATAAAATAAGATATAGAGAAGGGGACCAGACCTGTAAAGGTATTTAGGAGCCTAAAGATGAAGATGGGTAACTAGTGGAATATTCAAAAGTGCATATGTGCCTAAATCCAATCAAATAAATGAGCTTTAGGCACCTTAGCACTTCTGAAAATCACCACCCTGCACTTTAAGCAGGGAGGGGTTTGTCTGGCTGGCCGGGAGAAGAAGGCAATGCTTTCTGGCTTGGGGGGAGGAGAGGAGATGTAAAACTGCTGGAAGAGCAGTTGGCATGGTGGATGATTCACCCAGGGCTGGCTCCAGGTTTTATGCCGCCCCAAGCAGTGAGGGAGCTCAGGAAAACAGGCTGGTTACCCCCCGGCCCAGAGACAGGGAAGGGCAGGCAGAGGCAAATTACACAGAAAGGGGACAGTGGAAAGAAGAGGAACTAGCATCCCCTGCCCAGATACTTCCACCCACAGGCAGGCTGGAAGCTGCAATTGGGGAGGGTGAATTTGCAAGCGATGCTAGTCAGCTTCTGAAACAATCAATTTGCATGGGGGAGGAGGGGAGAAGGGGAGAAGGAGGCAAGGAAATGTAATTGTTTCATGTACTAGCCATGCTGCAAGTGGATGTGTGAGGCTGCAGTTCTTTCTGGTTGTGAGCAAATGGTCAGTAAAATGGTTTCTGAGGTTTTCTCCACAGCATTACAGTGCTTCCAAAGGGCACAAGGTCACCCATAACCAGAATGTTCTCTTCCACGGAAGGCAAGGGATGGCGGTAATGCTGATCCCAGGGGTGAGTGTGATCTGAACCACACAGAGGTTGGGGGGCATGGATGGCAGAGGTGGTATCAGGCCATGCTCAACCAGTCACTCAGTGACTTCACCTTAGGGGGACAGGAGCAGGGCTGGTGCAAGGATGTTTCACGCCCTAGGTGAAATTTCCACCTTGTGCCCTCCCCCGTCCCCGAGCCCCCGCCCTGAGGCGCCCTTCCCCCACGGCAGCTCCCTCCCTCTGCCCTGAGGCGCTCCCCCATGGCAGCTCCCCACCTCCCACCCTCCGCCCTGAGGCACCCCCCTGCCCCAGCTCACCCCTGCTCTGCCTCCTCCCCGAGCATGCCATCGCTGCTTCACTTCTCCCGCCTCCCAGGCTTGCAGTGCCAATCAGCTTAGGCGCCGCAGGCCTGGGAGGTGAGAGAAGTGAAGCAGCCATGGCGTGGTTGGGGAGGAGGCAGGGCAGGGGTGAGTTGGGACGGGGAGTTCCCCTGCATGCCGTTCCCCCCCCCTTATTTGCTGCAGGTGGCCCTCCCTGCGCTCCCCTGGACCAGCTCCCTCTGCCTAAATGCTGGTGGCGATCAGGGCTGCCAAAGATCCGGCCACTGCGGTCACTGCCAAAGAAAATGTCGCCTCCCAAACCCTAGCGCCCTAGGTGACCACCTAGGTCACCTAAATGGTTGCACCGGCCCTGGACAGGAGTCAGCCTATTGGGGAAATAAATACTCTGGGCCCAGCACTGGGAGGTCCAGAAGCCGCACCTTCAGTGGGGGCACTAATGGTATGACACGTGTGCTGCAAGCTAATTTGCATTTACTACAGCAGCTTCAGGCAGCTAGGTGTGCTGAGTCTGCATGGGGTCACAGGGCAGGCCCAACATGGGTTCACGTTTGGGCAGCAGGATGGGGCAGGCCCCCAGCAAGGGTTGCAAAGCCCATGTTGGAAATGAAACACCTGGGCACTCATCGGCCATCAGGGCAGGTAACCTCATGGGACAGAGTAGATACTCCGGGGGGGGTCTATGGGGGAGCAGGGCTCTGTGGAACTCCCTCCATACAGTCCTGAGTACGGTTATGCCAGGGTGGCTGACCAGATGGGAAGTCACCTTCTCAGTACAACTAAATATAAAATCCTGAGAGGCAAATATGTGGATATATTATCCCTAATGCACTGGGAGGTGTTGACAGACAGTAAACATGGGCAAGGCAAGCAAAATAGCGATCTGCCCAAGAGGCCAAGGGTGCCTAAAACATGAGAAAATTGGGAAGCTGCCTTCTTCATCTATGCGAGTGTTATAGTACAGGCCTACCCACAGAGGAGCCCTGCCTTGGTTAAGTATATGGCTATAATTAGGAGAGCACATAAGCTGTTTGGGGGCATGTCTGGTTTAATTATAATTATCTGTTTCAATTAAGAGCAGCAACACAAACTGGGATAAGGTGGCATCACACACTGTGGTTGCAGTGGATGACACTAAGGGTGCCAAGGGTTCGTTCGTACCGCAACAAGTTCAGGACGGGCCCCAGGCACGTAATAGTATTTGCTGGCCATTTAATGATGGTGGTTGTTTTTGCAACCCCTGTAGATACAGGCATGTTTGCAAGACGACTACTGCCGGCAATTATATTTCAACAAGGCTATGCCCATGGGCTGTTCAGTATCCTGTGCAGCTTTTCAGAAATTCAGTACGATGTTGCACTGGGCAGTGGTGCGGTCAGCGGGACTAAACCAAGTAGTGCATTATTTGGATCATATTTTTGTTCGCAGATGGACACATTTCAAGCTCTGGCTAAATAGTTGGGGATACCCCTAGCAAAGGAGAAAACATAAGGGTCTTCCACTACATTGACTTACCTGGACATTCAGCGGGACACCGGGGAGGGCGTATCTCGGCTCCCTCAGGATAAACTTCAGGAGCTAATGGGGTTGCTCCAGAGAGCACTGGGGGCTTTAAAAAAAAAGAAAAAAACAAGCTCAAGCTGCAAGAACTGCAATCCATTCTGGGGCACCTGAACTTTGCTTGCAGGATTGTTGCCCCATTTTGTGCACTGCGGGCAGCAACAATGGCTGGCAGAGCCAGGCCACACCATTACATACCAGTCACTAGACATATTAAGGAACACTTCAGGGTGTGGAAAGTTTTCTGAGTTGATTTAATGGGGTATCATTGTGGAGGAAGCAATGGTTATTACAAAGAGGGTTAAAAATCCACTCAGATGTGACAGGGAGTGCAGGTTTTGGGATGTTTTATCAAGGCAAATAGTGTGCACAAAATGGCCTGCCACCTGGACACAAAATGGGGTTGTGCGTGACATGACCTTCTTGGAATTTTTCCCCATTTTCATTGCAGTGGTCATTTGGGGATGGGAGCTGCCTAATATAAGGGTGTGCTTCTGCTGCGACACCACGGCAGTGGTACAGGTTATCAGTCACCAAACATCCAGATCACACAGGGTTATGAAGTTGGTAAAGGCGTTTGTTCTACCATGCTTAACCGTCAACATCTGTTTTTCTTCCAAGCACATGCCGGGCATGGATAATGGCATAGCAGACACCTTGTCTCATTTTCAGTTTAACAGATTTCGTGAGCTTGCAACAGGGGCTAGCAGTGAACTTGAGCTATCTGAAACCTCGGGATGTGATGTGATCGGCAGAATGGAGATTTTGGCTTCAGCTTACAAGTTGTTTATTTCGTTTTCTTTTCAGGAGTCTTGTCAATTCAAGGATCCAGAGAAGGGGTTGCCTATGCGGCCCTCCATGGAGGCGGTTCTTTTAGTACCGGGTCAAGGACAATGCAGTTGCTGGTGCCACATAATGATCAGACATGGGACAATGGATCCTTTATCCCCAGTAGGGCTACTAGGAAAAGGCCATTTAGAGATGTCTGGGAACCCGGATGGGTGTGGGCAGAAGGCAGCCAAGTTAATGGCTGGTGCCTCCTTGTGGTGGATGTTAAGTGCAAGTGCTCCATAAATTAAGTCACAAAAGAACAGAAAATGACTTGGAAAAGGAATTAAGGAGAGGTGCTTGGTAATTGAGCAAGCTGGGGGCAGTTGGGGACTACTATGATTTGTACAGCAGGGAGCCAACCCCCACATCATTATAGTCCTCCTTAACCCCTCCTACGAGGGGGATGGTCAGTAAGGTCCCTGCAAGAAAATTTCTGGAGGGACCTGGATGAAAAAGGAGGGGGGTGGGGGTGGAACTGTGGAAGCCCCCTCCCGGAATTGGCAAGTTACCAGCAGTGGATCTGCTGGAGGGACATAAATTTTGCACCTGCACTGTACACATTTTATCCATTGAGTTAGTCCCAGACATCTGACTAATAATAAAGTTGTGGCCTGATTGAACCCATATCTAATGTCTCCTGTCATTCTTTCAGCATAGCCAGACAATCCTGATACATGTGTATTTGCATCTTCAGGATCCATTTAAATAATTTTAACAATCTGGCCCAAGAAAGGGAAGAGTATAAGCCAATTACTAGCTACAATCATGATGAAGCTGTCCTTTACTATGAAGTGTGACAAAGTCAGACTTGACAGCTGTAAGAGAGTGGTGGAAGGAGGACATGTCAGGTGTAGAATGGTGAAAACTCTTTTCCCTAGGAACTGAAAAGAGGTTATCTCAGGTTAATAAGACACCTGAGTCCAATTAAGAGCTGCCAGTAACCTTTAAAAAAAGCCCTCATTTGGTGAGAGAAAGAGAGAGGGGGGAGGCAAGAGGGACGAGGAACAAGCTGTAGCAGGTTAGGGACAGCAGGAGAAAACGTTTATCCTAGATAGAAGATGGTTCCCATCTTTATAGGGGAAATAATTAAGTTAACTTCTGTTTGGGGAAAGACTGGCAGCCAGAAACCAGTGTAAAAAGGTAACACTTCAGGGAGGAGGTAAGGAAGTGTATTTCTTTGGAGTTGTGAGTTTATTTTTGCTTACGAGAACTACTCGGGCCTACCCTGAGGGTCACCTTGTAAATATTGAAAAAATAAGAAGAACTAAAAACCTCCAGAGCAGGACTGATTTACTCCAGGCCCCACCATCAGAGGGAGAACTTCTGAGGCTGACCAGATGAAGGAGGTGCCTTGCCACAATACTGATGCCCAGTTAAATACATCATGAAGTTTTTATACCTTCCTTGACGCCTTCATCAGTGGCCACTACTGGAGTAGGGGTTTACAGCTGTGTAATTTGCACATTCAAATATCCAATTGACTTCTCTGGAAGTTTTAGATGCATAAAGAATTCAGGACTAGGTCTCAAAATGGGCACTTACTGTTTTCTAGTTAGGCAATTCTTATTTTCTTGCATATTATTGTTCTTCATTTCCTTCTTAGTACATCTCATTCTCTATTCTGATCATTGTAGCAAACTACAGTGAGTTGTCACTGATGGTGCCTAGACCTTTTTCTTGACAGTTTTCAGTAAATGCAGAATCTGAACCTAAAATGGCAATTGAGTCAACTGATTGCACACAATATTCCAGTATTAAAAAATGTATTAAGTAAGACTTTTTATGAAAGCCTGTAACACTTGGGGTGATTGTTAAATGTATGCATTAGCACTATATGAGAATTATGGATACTCACTGATATGCTTCAAAGTTTGTGACCAAACACAGGGAAAAATAGGTTTTCTTCTAGACAGAGGTATCTACTTGTCTCCAATGTAAATTAAGTATTATGGAAGCCTCAGTTACATGCCCATCAGCTAGGGGATAGAAAGTCAACAAGAAGGGAAGAACTGCCTTTCTTCCTCTTCAAACGGGATAGATGAACTTTCAGAATGTAAGCAAAAACAGAAAACCATTTTGGTATCTATGACTGGCCACATCCAAAAGGCCAGAGCTCTTGTACCTCTGATAAAATTGAATCTTTCAACCAAGGTGGTTGAAGTCTCTGGGAACTGATTATAGGTGAAAAATGTGCTTAGGCAAGGACTGAAACTTGCTGAAGTTCAGTTTTAGTCTTAGAATAATATTTTTCCTTTTGTTTGTTACTCCTTACACTTGTTATCACTTACGTGAATGACTTTTGTTTAATTAACTTCTTCGGTGCACTGATTGAAGGGAAGGGTGTATTAACCCCATTTAAGCAAACAAGCTGCAATATATTATATTGTCTGTTTAAAAGAGCAACAAATTCACTTATATGAGTGTTTAGAAAGGGGGCTGGATGCTGCTGGGAGACATCTCTGGGGAACTCAGGAGTTGGGGTTCACTGTTAGTTACCTGCAAGGCAAGGCTTGGACTGGCAGAGTCCAAGGCAGGCTAGCTTATGTTCCAGGGAGTTGTCACATAGTTTAGCAGTAGCAAAACTTGACTAACTTAAATAAGATAGGGAACTAAATAAACACCATCTGAAACTGGTAAATAAAAATATATCTATAATATTCAGTATTTAACTTAATGTTTGCTGTTTACACCAGAGATTCTTCATCTTCTTTCCCAAACATAATGTACATCTCTACAAAGAGTACAGTGGATATTAACTGAGGTATACTCCTGGGACTTCTAAATACGTCTAAACACTATGAGTGAAATGCTGACTTCACTGAAGTCAATGATAAAACTCCAATTGTCTTCAGTGAGGCCAACAGTTCATTCCAACAACTTCAGTAGAAAAGGTTGTATACACTTCAAGTTATTTGTTCATTCATTCATGTGTGCATAGGAGCTTGCATGCAAGAGACACTTCATCATTGGGTACATACTCACCCAGTTATAGAGCTTGGCATAAATTTCCCATGCTGTTACAATTACAAAAATTTGGGGAGTGGGAGTAAATTAGAAATGCAAATACATGCACATATTTGCATGCTCATTTCCACAGTGGACCTTTTGAAAGTCAGGCCCACAAGCTTGGGTCAAAAACCAGGTCAACAACATGCTGAAAAAAGAAAGAAAATAGAACAGGTAAAGTGAATCCTGCTTTTTACTGGTAGGAGTCAAGCTTGAAGAAAAGAGAGCAGTGTTGTGCACTTTAAAAAGGAGCAGTGGGCATCTTAGATGAGTATGTGCTCCAAATGGCAGTGTGTGTACTGGCCAATTGGTGACGGCCAGTAGAACAAACAGAATGTGTATATAGATATGCATACACATCTACACAATTTAATATTTAGAGAGAGAGAGAGAGAATTTCAATTAAACCTTGTTTTCAACCCTCACATATTGCCTTTGCAAGAACATTTGAGTGCTCTAGCGTAAGTACCCACTGCATGCATAAGAGCAAATTTTGAGTTCAAATATTCAACTATTTCCCATAGTCTAACTGCAAATTGTGCTATTTTGCTTAGTGGCATATGTATCACTAAGAAGAGGACTATGTGACTTAGGTAATTTAACAGCACAACACAAATTCCAAATATTTGCAAAAAATATATATATTCAGGAGCTATTCAGGAAGGACAAACCATTACTTGACAAAAATAACGGGTAAAAAGTTAACAAAATTGTGTACTCTTCTAACAAACAGAAAAGGCTGTGAAGTTCAATGAATAGATTACTTTTTATGAGTTATTTACTCAGCCCTACCATCCTTATCCACAACCCCTTCTGGTGAATAGGCATAGGTTAGATAACCTAGCCCTACTTTAGCACTATGAGGATTAGGTAAGAAGCCTACCCTACTACTCCTCGGGGACCGGGGTGACACGAGGTGGCAGAGTTAAAAGAAATTTCTGCAAAAGTGAAGATGATCTTTCACTTTTGCAGCATCACAATACAGGCAGGGTATGTCCCTTATTATGGAAAAATTAGGTTTTTTTCTTTCAATTTGGTGACCCTATTACAATTCAAACCATAACAAAGTTCACAGTCAGAAGACCATAACAGGTACACTATGCATATGACTGCAGAAGCATAGACCTTGTATGAGACACTGTTCATATTAATATGTGATTAAATTTGAAAATCCATGTGTTTTTTGTTATGTGCACAAAGCAGTGAACTACAGTTGTACATTGTCTTTAATGCTCTGTCTATGCCCCCTTTCCTCGTGACACGACACTCAATCTTCATTATATGTAGAGTCTGTATGATAAAACCTGTCCCTCACTACAGCCAAGCAGTATATCGCTACAGCACATTAATTGCAAACTACTGTTCTAGTGCCTATATTCCCAGCAGAAAGTGAGAGTATGGAATTACTTTCTATATTTTGCTGAATTATAAAAAAGGTGATTGAAACATGTTCATTTGTCTGATTGCAGTCTGTCTTCTCCACGAATGTTTCAAGTGATAGATGCAGAGGTTGTTACAATGCCATGGGTCATGGAAACACTATTTTTACCACTGTACTACTACCATGCTTTTTCATTTTCTGTTTCAAGGAAACAAGCTATTGCAGACTAAAGATATTTTTATTCCACTTACATTTCCTTATATGATTACTTAATTTAGATAATCAACAGCTTTATAAATGGTAATAGAAATATACCAAAATGATTATGTATTATGACAGTTTTTTAAATGAAGTTACAAATGCATATCCAAATAAATAGAAAACTGTGCATGCTAAACATTTTAAGCATCTAATATACCTAGTAGCAATTACTGTGTATCAGAGATTAGTTAGCAATAGTTATGAAAGAGCCTTAAAGGGGTTGGGGTTTGTGCATGGTTCAGATGCTTATCTGGGGTCTGGTCTTCAATGGTTGTTTGATCGAGGCCTCATGCTTATTTAGACTACTCAAACTCCTTGGTTAAAATGACGGAGTTGTAATGATTGGTTTCACTCCTATTCCCAATCTCTCTACATAGCAGTCAAAATAACTGCAGCCCTCATGAGGGAGCAGGGTATTTGTGGTACAGACTCATTTACAATGAGTCATGTTCCTTTTATGGATGAATCCTATTAGACTAATATGGAAATCTGAGAGAAGAAAATCACTCATGAAAAGATATTATCTCACCCACTTGTGTCTCTAATAACTAATAATCCTTCCATTTTTCCAGATCTGTTTAGAATTCAGTAGGCTTGGGTGACTGTAGTTGCTTGGATAGTGAATGTGATATCATCTGCATATCCAAAAGTCCACGACTGGGTTGATGGCAGATCAGTGAGATAAATATTAGAGTGATGGTGCCAAGACAGACTCTAGTGGCAGCCCGTTAGTAGGTGAGGTCTACTGGTCTGTTCCATTAGAAACAAAACTTGTAGTTAGTGAGCATAACTGTCAATTGGTGGTAGTGTTCTGCAATGAAATTTATGTCACTTTGAAAAGCAGGCCATCATATGCCACTGAATCATATGCCAAGCACAGATCCACAAAGGCCACTGCTGTTATGAGCCCAAGTTGAATGCTGGCTTCGATATGGGTCCTTAGCACGATTACCTGATTGCAGATGCTTCATCCTCATATGAACCTGGATTGCTCTTTAGGAATGTAGTTCTCAAAGATGGGTGTAAGTCTCTGGAGTAGCATCTGTGATGCTGACAGGCTAGATGCCAGCACATGCCAGAGTCTCAGGGCAATTCACTTTTGTATGATCATCAAAGAAATGTTGAGCATAGTAATTCACTTGAATGATAATTTACTTCAATGGAAATGTGACAGATATTGTTTTCACTTATTTATAACCTTTTGATTGCTATTCATTACATTAAGTATATCCCTGTACTTGATTAACCCTAGGTCAGTATTACGATGAGAAACTTCATGAAAACTAATGAAGGATTGTTGTGGGCTATTACATTGCAATTTACATAGTGTATATCATGGTAATTAAGTTTACCCGTCAAACACAATTGGAGCCTTGGCAGTGTAAATCAAGGAGATTGCTAACTTCAAAACAATGGGAATTCACAAACTCAATCAGCATTCCTCACGCACAGCCAACAAAGTACAGAACTTGTCAGCTAGGTTTTTGTGTGTAAAAAAGATATAAAAGATGGATTCAAAGAAAGATCCTTCATTTCTGGACTGTTTGTATTCTAACAGAGTGGAATAACTAAGTAAGAAGGCAGAGATCCCCAGCATTATCCTGGGTAACCCTGAACATCTTTGGAGACTGGCAGATGACTACATCTCTGCTATCATTTTGCACTTACTAAACTTAGACCCGTTGATGTATTTTACCTGCTTTAACCTCTCAATAACTCTCATTTCTTTTTCTTGGCTAATAAGCTTTTAGTTAGTTTACTAGAGAAATTAGTTGTCAGCATTGTCTTTGCTGTGAGATCGAGAGTATCCATTGATAAGTGACTGACCTTTTGGGGTTGGGAGTAACCTGAAGTGATGTGATTGTTTTGGTTTTAATAACCTTTTATCACTAAGTTCAGTTTGTTTGGGCAGGAAGAAGGTTGGAGAGTCATAGGTGACTGTTTGTGATTCCATGGTAAGGCTAAGATAGTGATCCAGGAGTGCATGTTTGTTACTGGGTTGGTGAAATCCAATTACAGAATATATTATTTTGCCTAGGATTGATGTCATGCTGACAGATGTACAATACCCAGGTCATGCTGTTTACTATTTAAAAAAATAATGGCACAACATGAGCTTTCTTCCAGTCCTCTAGAATTTCCCAGTGTTCCAAGATGCATTGAAAATCAACTTTAATGGTCCAAAGAGATTCTTTTAAAGCGCTTGAAAGCAGGTTATCAGACCTGTTGATCTGAACATGTCTAACTTTAGTTGCTGCAGTTTAACATCTTCCTGAGTTAGTGCTGGAAGGGAAAGTATGTCGTCATTATCATGTGATACGAATACATCATCTGACTTGTTGCCAAATATAGAACAGAAATATTTATTGAGTCCATTACATTAGGCTTCATAGGTAGAAAGGGAATTTTCCCCTAATTTAGCAAAACAACTTTGATAATGAGCTCTCTGATATTTATAAAGAAAGAGAGGGGTCTGACGAAGTGGGTATTTGTTGCATCGCAGAGGAGCAGGGACAGAGTCTGACAACCCATGTGATCATAAGCAGAGAGTTCTTTATTCATTTCCAGCATACTCTTATATCCCATTATGGCAAGCAATCAGACAGTTGCTAATTGGTTAACAAAATATACACAGCCGCAGCTGTAACCCCATCCTAATTAACATCCTACACACCTGTTTGACTTATCATCCTATTTACAGTTAGCTGGCCGATGAGAGCGCGCCCAAGGTCAGCCCTTTATACACAATTCCCAGTGTTATCGGCTCGTCCCAGAAGCCTAAACAATCTCAGCATTTCACATTCTATTCCCAACAGGTATTCACCCACGAAAGCTCATGCTCCAATACTTCTGTTAGCCTATAAGGTGCCACAGGACTCTTTGTCGCTTTTTGTAAAGAAAGAGGTATATTTAGATGTTCTGTATGCGTACACTTCTAAATGATCATAAGAAAAGACCTACATTTTAAAAATGTATCAGTGTGAATCTGAGAGAGAGATCTCTGGCTTGATTCTAGGATGACTATTGCAGGAGATTTTTTAATGTGTTTAAATATATTAATCGGCTTACATTGTTAAAATCAGATAAAATAATTAGTAGCATTTCAGAAATTGCCATATTAATGTATTGGATAAACAATTACAGATGTTTTCATTCCCACTAGCTTTACAAAGAAATGTTGTTATGGAAACACCAGAAACGGAGGAAATAAAGGACTTACAGGTACACAAGGTTTCCATAGTATGACTAAGGACCTGGTCCTTAGTCCATTAAAGTCAAGAATCTCATTGACTTCAGTGGGCTTTGGATCTGATTATAAATCCCTAGCACGTTTCTGGCTACCTATTTTCTGAGTCCCTGAGCCATAGGTATAAGGATATGACTACGATGAATGCCATAGAAATTACTTGATGGATGGGTTACAAAGATTTTTGTCATCAAGTACATGCTTTTGATTCCCCCTGATTTCATTGGAATCTGCACAGGTGTATTGCTGAAGTCTGAATATGTCCCTAAATGAATGAATTTTCCCAAAAAATAGGAATAAAATCTGCTTCACAGAGGTAGAATGAAAAACCCAGCATTACAAAAGTGAGAGGGGTTTGGTTTGGTTTGGTTTCAAATTACATTATAGCTTATCCCACAATGAGTGAGTCTCAGTCAAAATGTATGAAACTTGGCAAGTCTTAACATACATTTTCACATACTAAGAGAGCATGAGACCAATACAAAGGCAGTTTTTATTTAGAATTTCATGGAAGTGGCTTGCTTCCCAAAGATTTGAACTCTGACTAACAAGCCTATTCATGGTCCTGAGCTTGCACCCTGCGGTTTATTCATTATGCTCACATCTGGCTCACTTTACTCCTTCCTGCTGTTGAGTTTCTTTGATTGCTTCATTTGGGCGTGAAATCAGGATGCAGCTGCAGGCATCGTCCCTGAGTACTCTGGTCCTGCAATAAAAATGGTCAGTTAAAATCAGCATGAATAAGTGGCACTTGGTCTACAGAAACAGTGAATGGGGGAATGGATTTGTAGCTTGTCTGACTCTTTTATTTAGAATTTTATGTTGAGGAAAACATCTTACATCAATGATTGATAAATTTCTGTGGGCTCAGTTAGGGCTTTGCTACAAGTCATGAAAAAATAGCAGCAGGTAGTGGTGCTGTCCCAGGAATAGACCAACAGTAGAGAGAAGGGACTAATCTATATCCAGATTGCTTCCTGTGCACTTGTATTGTGCAGCACAGTTAGAAGAGGGGGACAGAACCAAAACTCTTCTAAATCCCTTTTCCTCCGTCCCCTAACCCCCAGAAGGGGGTGCCTTCCTATTCTTGGTTCCTCTGTGAAGTAAGGTGGTGAGGCAAGTTGCAATCTCATTCTCATTACATAGAAACAAAAACCAAATTACAATGACCACAATATTTAATGTAATAATTTTGTGTGTGTGGTTCAACTAAACATCTCTGGTTAAGGCAGTCAATATTTAACAAGACGGCAATGCAAATATCCACATTACACCACTGTGTAACTTCTCATTTTTAAATGAGAGCAAAACTGCCACAAAACATTTCCTTTTAAAACTCGAAACATAGTCAGACAATATAAAACTATTTTAAACCAAACTCAAATAATGGGAAATAATGACAAATATCCATGCTCCAGTCTTTACAGAAACAAAACTATTCATTTTTAGGAAGTAAGGGATCAGCTGTAGCATCATTGTATGTAGTGCTCAGCTTAACAGATCCACCATGAAGTAATTACTTTTCTTTTATGTTCATTTAAAAAATTCAGCCCCTTCATGCTCAAGATATACATATTATCTTCTCTTCAACAATAGTATGGAATTTGGCTGGAAAAACTACTGGAGCCTTCTGGTCAGTGAAATATTTTCTGACCAGAGATTCAGGTTTGGCCATGAAAAACACTCTGAAAATTCCCTGGGGGTGAAGGAATCTTTATGTGGCATAAAGCCACTGTAGTGGTTCTATATCTCCACTGTGAAGGATGTATCTGAGAGAAAGAATATGTAATTAATGTGCCCTGCTAGTCCCCAGCTGTTCGACTGGTCCTTAGGCACATAATAGAATAGCCCATGATCTGACGACATTGATACCAATTTTGCCTGCACTGAGTATGGTTATGTCATGGCCAAAGATCTGGACCATTGTCTTTACACCCATATTAAAATTCATAGATAAAGGACCTGAGACATCCCTTCACTGTTTCCATCTTGATAAGACAGTCATCTTGAAGGTCTGCTGGTTCAAGGAAAGTAGAGATATTCACTACCTTGTTCAGGAAATCATGCAGAACACCAGTCGTGCAATCTCATTCACATGCTACTTTGTAGTTGGTTGGTTTAAGTCAACCAGCCTGCTATTATGTCAGGCACTCTCACAGATTCGCTGTGGTAGCAATAAAGTCATTGGAAGACCAATTGGTCAAAAAATGCTTTCACCGTGCAGTGGACTATTCCTAGACATGATGGATAATTCTGTCTTTCATGGTCACATTTTTTAGAGAGTAGCAGATATTGTTGCTGGCATTGGATCAAATAGTTGCTTCCCACAGTTCCTGAATTCCTTGATTTACTGTATTTTCAGACACAGAGTCAATCACTGTTCACTTTATAACAAGTGGAAGCAAAAGAAGGTATCTTCTCCCTTGAAAAAGTTTCACAGAAACACTGAACAGAATCAGTTATGTTCAGTGATTTATTACAACTCTGCCTAGTCATAAGAGGATCAATCAGCTGCTTTTTATGGTATGTCTGCAGAAGAGCTGGATATATCTACACAGCAGTGTGGGTGGATGGAATCATCCCGTGGGCACGAAATACATGCCTTACACACACACACATGACATGCATTGCGTGCCCACAAGATGTTTCCATCCAGCCCCCAAATGCACATGAATGATGTCATGTTGTATACCAAAACAGCAACCTCCGCACGATGTGACCTCATACACAGCAGAGGTTAAATTCTCTGGTTCAACTTTGTATTGTAAGGCTGCCTTGCTGCTAGGAAGTTTCAATGCAGTGTCATTGTCCACTGTGAGACCAGTCAATGGCTATAGAGAAAGTTAAGCTTACTTTTCTGGGAATGAGGAAAGAGGCTTGTGGGAGTTTTGCCATTTACTTCAATGGGGTAAGGATTTCACCCTCTGTGTTTTTCACTGGGAGAATTGCCAAAACTGAGCTCAAATTCCATTTGTGTAAAACTATCCCAGCTTCTAAGCACTCAAGAAGAATTTGGACTTCTGGTTGGATTAATTCCTCATTGGGAGAAAGATGTAAGGATGCAGACTTAAGATGATCTTTTGTAGTCTATTTTTATTTTCTTTTTGCAAATATCTGGGGTTTTCAAAGGTACATAAGGAAGTGAGTCACTCAGCTACTATTGAAATTCAGTGCGGTCTGAGTGCCTAACATCCCTAAACTCCCTTGAAAATCTCACCTATAGTTCCTATTAGTATTGGATGAAATTGGGCCCCAGGTGAAGACCCAGTACAAGATTTATGCACCACATAAGCCCTATTTTGAATGAGGTAAATATAATTTTGAAGAACTTTTAATAAAAATACGTTTGGTATTTCAAACCTGCCCTTCTGGTGACTTGATCCTGTTCATTTGAGTGAGAATTATTTGAGAGCAGTAATAGCTAAATACCAAACTTCAGTAATCATCTTGTGTTCAAGGTAAGCAAATATTACTTGTTAACAATACATTAATTAAGTAGATTACTTGGCAGCAAGGTTCTTTCCTTCAATCAATGTATTCACTTGGCTAGATTTAATCTTCTACTTTCCATTATTTCAGTTACAGTTAATTAATGTTTGGCACACCATGTTCTCAACCCAGGAGCTGTCAAACCACGTCGTTTACTATTGCTCATGCAATGCATTCACCTTTTAAAGAAAAGAGGACTTAGGAGTGAACTACTAATTCCCCTTTCACCAGGAATACAGATGAACTAGATACCAGATATAGTCTTGGTTCAGTCAATTTAAATCCACTTGTGCTCACTGAAAATTTAAAATCTATGGACAAATTTAAAAGTTTTTTGTTACTTTAAATTTGTGTTCCAACTGAGACTAAGATGTCCTGAAGCTAGGAAAATTGTGTTTGTGCTGTGATGTCATCTCCACCTCTAGTGCAGATGTAAAGGACTAAAACTTGCCTCTAGGGTATAAACACATGCACCACAAATGCAATGATCAAACATATCTCTTTCTCTCAGAAGACTAATTCCTATATTTGCTGCACAAAAATCTGTCAGAAATTCTTTGTTAGCTCTTGCAGAAAGTACATATGTGCATTTGCTATTTTGAAGGCAGTAGAAACCTCTGAAAAACTTCTACATATCGCTCCATTCCCCCCCCCATTGATATGTACCTTGTTTTTCTGAGCAGCATCCCTTGTAAAGAGGCTGAATGACAAGAAGAGAAAGGGAACACTTGATGCAATGCCTTAATCATAATAAAAGCTTTTCAGGGGAGAGAAAGGTAAAAGACATAGTTGAGAGCCAATGCTCACCAAAGAACAGAAGTAAACTCCAAAATTACTTATATTTCAGCAATCCAAACTATTCCTAAAGCTAATTATTAATAAATCGCATCACAGCAATGAAAATATGAGTATTCATAGTAATTAATCAGGAGTTCTCATTTAAAATGCATAAGACTCACTGTTAGCAAGTAAAAATACCAAGGGCCATATTGAGGCATCCTGCCAAACTGAACAAGTCAGGGGGCAAGGAGGTAGGGTAGGAATTTGCAAAGGCATAACGGTCATCTTTGCACTCTGTGCCTTATGGGGCACTGCATGCAAAGCCAGTCTCCTGGTGTGAGTTATAGTAGCCTTAGGGCTTCTCTAATTATGCAGGCTGCAAATGGCCCAAATATCCATTAGGGTTGGTAACATATCCTGTCCATAACATTTTCTTCCGGCCACAAGCACTATGCTAAAGAGCTTTTTGCCAGTGCCAGACCATGAAAAAAATTATCTTCCGCTGGGGTGATCTTCCCAATGCCAAAATTGCCAGCTGTATGGACAGATCCCACTTATAGTGGTTGCAAAGAAGAACTGCACTGGATTTGTACAGAAGGGAAGATCTTAATTCTGCAGATGGATCAGGTTTTTATTATTGTAGTATCTGACTGCCTCCCTTGTAAAATCAATGAGAATAGCAAAGTCCCTAGTGGACTTAATAGAGTCTCCACACTTTTCCTTTTGAGGGTAAAAGATTTTTGACCAAAGAGGTTTAGCAAAATTTCCTAAAGATGTCAGAATCTGGATTTGCTGGATCTCCTCTGGAAACTTGTTCCACAGTCGGATCCTGTTGAGTGAGAATGCTTTAATCCGAGCTCTCATGCACTTTGCCCTTGGCTTTGTGACCTGCACCATTGTTGAGCAGCACAGTTGTCACAATGGTTCATAGACCAACAATGTTTAATGTAGCTGTTGCTTCATGCATTAATTGATTTGAACATTGGGACCAAAATTTTCAACTGTTACAAGGAGCTGATTGGGAGGTAGTGGAGAGACTTCAGCACAGACCTGATGTGCTTATGGAGGCCTAAACCACAGAGAAGGCAGGCAGCCACATTTAGTACCAGCTGGGGCTTGTGCATCTTCTTTACATTTAGCTTTTGATACAATGAGTTACTAGTCCAGAGATGACAAATGCATAGATCCTAGTGGCTAGGTCCTTATGTGGGAAGAAGGGATGAAATTTCTTAGCAATCTGGAGATGAAAAAGACATTTTTCATGATATATGGTCATCCTAGCTTAGTGAGGAGTCAAACAAGACTTCAAGGTTTCACACCATTTTGCCAATATAGGCTATATACCTTCAGTGGAAGGTGGAGAGAAGGTCTGGAAAGTTCTTCAAAGTGTTTGCCCTTTACAACTATTATCACTTCTGTCTTTCCTGGATTCAGCTTGAGACAGCTGTTCTTCATCCTACTAGTGGCAATTGCTGCATTCATTGAGACTGATATATATAGTTTGGTGTCGTTGGCATATTGTTGGCAGCTGAACTCATGGCATCTGACTGCCTCTCCCAGTTTTCTAATGTAGATACTGAAGAAAAGTAGGGATAACAGGTGATGGCCTTCAGAAAAGAGGAAGACTCATCACCACCACTGTCCAAGAGGAATGGTTGGAGCCACTGTAGGGCTGGGTCATCTACTTTGGCCAGGTCATATAAGAAGGTCAGCACTAGACCTTGTGGTCTTCTATGACAAAAACTGAAGAAGGGTTAATTAGTATGGGCAGCAGAGAGAGATTGTCTGTGTTCATGTGCACAAGAAAGTGATCTTTTAGTGCCACTAGTACTTCTCTGTCTCATGCCATGGTCTGAACCCTGACCGTGAGGCATCCAGGATGTTGGCTGATGTCACATGTTGTTGTTCTCTTGACTCTCCTTCACTAAGCATAGCTCTTGCTCTCCTTATCACATAGCAAAACCACAGTCCATCAAGGACAAAGGAGAAATATCATTTGACTTGACATGTCACTTTTGTGTAAGTAAGAGGGGAATTAGGCCCATAGTGTTTGTTTACGTAGGCAATGGAAAAGGTAGCATTAAAGTAACTGAGGTGCTGGTAATTGTATATTCTCATGGTATAATGGTTTGGAAATGCTGTTTAAATTCCAAACATCCTATATTCAGAGACTATGAGAATGAAATCTATTTTGATGCCCTAGCAATATGAAAAACAAAGACTCCCTTTAATTCCAACACGCTTTAGATCAGGCCCTTGTGCAAAGGGAAATGTTGATTATGTGGCAACCTATTCATTATGGCTGTTGGGGGAAAAAACTAAAAATGCAAACACTTACTGTAAAAAATTCAAATGTGGTAAAAATCCTGGTTTTTTAATATATACAGCTCTAATTTTCATGTAAATTAAAGGTGTTCTAACTATTACCCCCAAAGCTTCCTTTTAAAATGCCGTTCTAAGATTATATGAAGCTGTGGTTGGAAAAGTTGAAATACTTTCTAAAGCCTCCTCCTTTTATGGAACCCTTTGTTTCATAAAAAGGCCAAAGTATCATCTGAATAAGAATCACAATTTTTTCAAGTATAGCAAATCTGCTCCATACATTTTGAAATAAAACCATTCAATATCCACTGTAAATAAGATCACATCTTGGCTATGAAGAAGGGTCATCCCAGCCATCAAAACAATCAGAGCAAAATAAATTCCCCATAGTTTTAAATAGCCATCTAATGAAAGTACTAGAAGTAAAAGTGCTTCTAACAATAACTGTCAGTGTGCTAAAGGGACCACTGATTCATGCTTCATTTCAAAGGGATCATATTAGATTCCTTAAATTTTCAAGAGTGTTTAGTCTGTCACTGACTGTCGTCATTATCTGCACCCAAAGAGGTGTGCCACCAAATAATGTTTTGTTTTGCTATCTTGTAAACATGTAATTCTTGAAAGCCCTGATGACAATAAAACACCTATTGCTTTTACAGGTTTATAAGGAAAACATGAACAAGCCAACACTAATACCTAGTGCATATAAAGCACTTTACAGTTATTTCCTATTTCAGTATCTCTCTTTTTCTGAGCATGCTGTCTGTTCTGATATTGATTTTTTTTTCTAACTGCATCATGAAACTGACTTTAATAATCCAGTTTAGATGATGTGTTTCTGATAGAATTCCTAGAATCAAACTCATCCAATTTCTTTTTAATGATAGTTTTCCTCTGGGGTGTTAGCTGGTGAGGTTGTGCAATATGTTTTAGAAAATGCATTGCTTGCTCAGGGAGCTGGTTTATTCATACGGCAATAACCAAACAGGTTTTATTGTCAAGCATTGCATGAAATTCATTTGTGGTACCTCTGCAAATTTCCTTTTGTACAGAGAATGAAAATGTGTCTTGCTGAAAGATCATGACTCAGTGGAGGTGGTAATTACACTGCTTCTGACAAGTTAGCATTAAAATTATGCTCCACTACCTGAAACTATATAATTTTCATTTTATCTCATTGTCATGACCAGAGTTGTTCAGTAAATTAGGGAGATGATGACATAAGGACTCTGCTGAATTTGCAAATGTTCAGAAAACTCATAAGGTCTCTCCCTTTCCATTGACCAGAGCATATTCATATTAGATAACAGCTCTTCCATTCAAAATCAGAGCAGGATGGCCGCTCTGAATACTTAATTCATTTTTTATTGGTGATTTCCATATTGTGGCATTGCTGCACATCATCTTTTAGGATGATGTGACAAAATATACACATTTTTGCACCTCATCAGAATTTTTGCAGATCTGTTAGGAAAGGTCATTTGAGAAAATCTCTGGTAAGCTTGATTAGTTGGTATCTCAGTATCCACAGAGCTCAGGTTATTACAGGACATAATACTATCCAGTCTTTCTTTTTCCATACTGCAGGTAATATCAGCAATTCTAATCTAGTTGATACTCTTGCAGCTCATCACATTTTGGATGTAGCAGTTTCAACCAGAACTCACTTCTCATGAATGAAATACTGTGCCTTGTTACTACAAAACCAAAGTATTTTATATTTACAACGGGGCTCCAGTAACAGCAACAATCTTAGGCTACACTAAGTGAGTCATCATCACCTTATGAATCCCTGGATCAAAGGGTGCAAAGGCCTCATAGAAAGGGCCTCATTCTGATTTCACTAACATTAGTGTTGCATCTGTGTAATCCCATTGAATCAAATGGAGCTATTTTTGTTTAAGCGAGATCAGAAATGCCACCTTTAGCAAAAGTCCATATACATTTTTGGCATGTGTGTGCAGCTCACTGGATTTTGTTTGTTTCATTTTTGATGGGAGTTTTTGTGAAAATTTATTCTTAAACAGGTAGCTATTTCAGAAGGTTACCTGAATAATTCACATGAAATATTCTAACAGTAGAATAAGGACAGTTTGATTGTAATAAAGATATGAGCAGTGTGTCCACTGAATGCTTTGTTTTAGCTTTGTTTTAATACATGAAAATATTTAAGAAATGTGGAGTAGAGTGATTTTTTTCCTCCTAAAGACCACTTTTGATTTTCTGTACTATACAATTATAGAAAATCAACACTATATAGAGTGTTTTACCACTGACTACCGTACATACAGATACAGAAATTCAAGTCAGTATTTGTTTAAAAAGACATTCAAATTTAATTTATATTGCTTTTACCAATGAGTGTTAACATTAAAATGTCATTAATCAAAATGCTGTTTGTACAATAAACTTTGAAAACCAGCCACCCTAATTTATTCATTTCACAAACTCAGTTCTTTGCATGGTAAACCATCCTCATTATGTAACAGTTATTTGAAACACTGAGCAACTTCCACATGAATTCTGATAGGGCTTGCTCCTGAAAAATGGGTAAAATTCTGTTCTGGAGAAGTCACACTAGATGATCAGAGTGGTCCCTTCCTTCTGGTTTTAAAATCTACGAATCTATGAAATTGCTGTCTCCTGAAGGGTGTTGAGTCCTCCCTTGCTCCCACCCCACCCTCAGCTTCTTTGAAGTGACTAGGAACCGAGGATGCTCAGTACTTTGCAGGAAGCGTTCAGTGCCTTGTATAAAAACCTTCAGGCATCTATCATCTTGCAGAATCAGGCCCTATAGAAGGATGACAAGTTTAAGTTGCATTCCTCTTCCACTGAAGTCTATGGCTTCAGTGATGTCCAATGAAATCCTCAAAGTCTTTCCATCTATAAATAAGGATGGTTATCCAATGAATTATTTCCTGGAATAGTTTACTAATTTAGAGTTTGTTCCACAAACTCTCATTGGCTTCAGTATGAGTTTTTCTCATGGTAAAGCTTCAGAACTTGGTGTTTTGAACTAACCTCCTGATCTTACTCCCACAAAAGTCAGTAACATTATCAGGGCCTAAATCAGGTTTCTTCTACTTTGATGACATGTTGAGTAACTGATTAGGCCTAAGAAAGAAGGCAGCACAATTGCTATTCAAAAAGATAATAAAAATACCTACAGCTGGACCATCAGAATTTGCATATTCTGAAGATTTCAAGTCTCCTTCCGGACTGCTCTCAGAATCAATTTTTCTATACTCCAGAAATTATTTCTTCTTTCTTTAAAATAATTAAGTTTCTCGCCTTTCTGGTTGTGAAAGCAGGTGCACTGTTGTCTTTTGGAGTCTGCTGCTGGGTAGATAAACAATAGTATTGTCACAAAGCCACCAGTCTTAGACTGTCCAAAAAATCTGCATGTTGCACGAAGTTAGCTCTTTTGCTCAACTCCTACACCCTGATGTATGAATACTCTTTTCTGAATAGTGCAGAAATAGAGTTTAGGCCTTAGGAGATAGTAGTCTGTGATATCATGCAAGTTAATGGACTGGGGCCAGGTTTTAATATGTGTAATGCACACCAAATCAGAGAATATATTTTAAATAATAATACTTTAACATTCAAATATATTTATAGATAGTCAGTAGGTGGATTTTTGGGGGAACATAAAAGTTCACAAGAAATGGTATTACATTCTATCTCTTTCTCCAATATGAACATGACTGAAGCATTAAAAAAAATTACAGAGGTAGTACTATGCCATCTTCCTGTTAATGAAAAAGGTGAATGCTTTCCTAGCATGCACTCCTTACATGCCTGAAATCTAGAACATAAGAACGTCCGTACTAGGTCAGACCAAAGGTCCATCTGTCTACCAACAGTGGCCAATGCCAGGTGCCCCAGAGGGAGTGAACCTAACAGGCATTGATCAAGTGATCTCTCTCCTACCATCCATCTCCATCCTCTGACAAACAGAGGCTAGGGACACCATTCCTTACCCACCTTGGCTAATAGCCATTTATGGACTTCACCACCATGAATTTATCCAGTTCTCTTTTAAACACTGTTATAGTCCTAGCCTTCACAACCTCCTCAGGTAAGAAGTTCCACAAGCTGACTGTGCGCTATGTGAAGAACTTCCTTTTATTTGTTTTAAACCTGCTGCCTATTAATTTCATTTGGTGACCTCTAGTTCTTGTATTATGGGAATAAGTAAATAACTTTTCCTTATCCACTTTCTCCACATCACTCATGATTTTATATACCTTTATCATATTCTCCCTTAGTCTTCTCTTTTCCAAGCTGAAGAGTCCTAGCCTCTTTAATCTTTCCTCATATGGGACCCTCTAAATCTATGCTTAAACATCTCCCAGCTACAGTGATAGCAGGCCCAGAAGCTCCAGCCCCAAAGAAAAGGATTGAAGAGAAATTTCAGGCCTTCCAACTAAGATATTCTGATACAATAAATCAGTATCTCCTTTTAGGAGACACCTGTCTCTGGTGTTACCTGGTGCATAGTAGCACCTCCCTTGATCATGACTGTGGCCAATGCGAGGACATCTCCTCCTATGATCCATAGCATGGTTAACATGTAGACCTTGTGGGACGAGCTGCTTGAAATCACTTGGAGTGCAGGTGCAAGACGCAGGAAAAATTCTCTATAT
The DNA here is from genome assembly GCF_020497125.1 of Mauremys mutica. Classification (NCBI taxonomy): domain Eukaryota; kingdom Metazoa; phylum Chordata; order Testudines; family Geoemydidae; genus Mauremys; species Mauremys mutica. The sequence goes on along the minus strand of NC_059079.1, from coordinate 47,507,930 downwards.
CTGCAGAACTGCTATTTGTCCAAATGACAGAGCACTTGCCAATCCGTGTTACATGATTCTTAAGGAGGATAGCTTTCCTAATAGTGATTTTCAGCCATGAGGTCCAAGTGACCATATAACATCCAACCCAACCAACCCCATTGAACAACCCAAGTCCCTTTCTGGAGGTGCCACTATTGTCTGTTTCCTAGGATAAGTGATTAGGTAGCTATCTCTTATCTATAAATCATTAGGCAGATATCTAGCTATCTCCCAATCAAATACTAGAAACAACACTAATGTTAAAAGTTGTGGTTTGTTACAAATGTCGTTTTTCTCTGAGTGCTGTTCTTAAAATCTCCTGGTTAACTCATCAGCCCTAGTAAGAAAGATATGTTTCTCAAATGAATTACTATTTCTGTTTAAATATTTAAACACATCTCTTTAAATATTTTAATGGAATTGTTATGTAATAGGTATTTATATTTAAATAAGATGTTTTACCATCAGCTAATACCATTTGAATCTCTTTTTCTCTATGTATGTGCACACATGCACATAGAGCTTACATGAACTTAAAGTAATGTAATATTAAAGTTATGAATTTAAATGGTTTAAAGTTAAGAGAATGAGAAAATAAGGCCGCAGACTAAGTGGAAAAAAATGAGGTTAACTTCTGCACATGGCACAGCCTTTATGCTTCTTGGAATGTATTTAAATGTTCTTTGGGGTCAGAGGCTTTCATTATATGCTTATAGTGCCTAGTACAATGGGACCCAACCTTGTTGTAGCCCTTAGGTGCTACTGCAATAGTAATGTTACAAATAATAATAATTATATTTGTAATAGATAACACAAGAATTTATGAGCAACTGAAAATAGTGTGATAGTAAAATGCCTGATATAACCTTAACTGCATGCTGTAATATGCGAGAGTGACCAGATAGCAAGTGTAAAAAATCGGGCCAGGGAGTGAGGAGTAATAGGTGCCTGTATAAGACAAAATCCCGAATATTGGGGCTGTCCCTATAAAATTGGGACATCTGGCCACCCTAAATATAACAAATATTTAGAGGCATCAGTTGGAGCTTCCAAGTTAGTACTGAATTTAGCTTTGTATATATCTATGCAATGGGCAGAAACCGACTGGTCAAAATATACCAGATTTAGTGCAGAACCTGAAAGGAGCTCTATGTGGATGAACCTCTATGAAAGTAATCAGGGGTCCAACTGAAGTCTTGATCTGTACATTGTTCACTAGCAGTTGTTCCAGCTAATTGAAACGTGAGATGATTTGGACACCCAGGAATGATGGAATGTTTCTGTTCCATGATAGGATGAGCACAACTCTGGTGTGACTATTTGTGATTACAGAATTGACATTCATTTTCTTCAATAAGTGATCAAAATTGACTGATTCTGCACTTATTCCTGCCAGCGGACTCAGTTGCATATAAAAGGGGTCCACATGTGATTTTAAAGTTCAAATGATTCTTCATAGCCTTCTTTGTAGCATTCGTCTAGCTTTCCTTGCACTTTACCATGGCAGAGCAAACAACTGAGTATAGAGTATGACACATCTACAGAAACCCCTGAGTCTCAAACACCCACAATGAATTCAATTAGTCACTCCAGGAAAGTTAGCACAGCCAGAGTCGAACTGCAGATAAATAAAGCTTTTGTTACCTTAGACAAAGTGACAAAATAAGTAACACTAGGATTTAGGCACTACCTGAAGAGGCGAGACACAAGAAAATTGAGTGGCAAGCATTCTATTTTAAAGGCTCAGTAATAGGTCATATCCCTGCAGTTCAGTTTATTGTAAACAATTCTGATGTCTCACTAGGAGACAGTATGCTCCTGTTAAACTACCTGGCAATATTCCTTGTGTAGCATAGAGAGAGGTGCCTCACCAAAGGAAATGCTATACCGTTTGTTTCAAGTGTATATGATGTGTAATTTTTAAAGTCCTTAAAAGCTAATATGCAGACTGTGCTGACTAGCCATAGCCCTATAGGGACCCTTGTAGAAGTGCCCCAGTGGGAGCTCTGAATGGCCTGGCACCTCAGGGATAATAATATCTCTCATATAGCATGTTTTATCTCTAGATTTCAAAGCACTTTACAGAGGTGGTTAGTATCGTTATCCTCATTTTACAGATTGGGAAACAGAGGCACAGAGAGGGGAAATGACTTACCCAAGGTCACCCAGCAGGTCAGTGGTAGAGACAGGAATAGAACTCAGTCTCCTGAGACTCAGCCCAGTGCTGTCCATTGGACAACAACATCTCATTACATTTCTCAGAAGCGTGGCTGTGCCACTCTATAAAAGTTTGTAGTATATGTTCCCCTCCTGTCAGCTTTGCCTTCTATCTACCCTCCATCTCCTGAGATGCTAGCAAGGAGCAGCCCATGCTCTCAGGCCACAGAGCTATCCACTGCAAAGAACATATAAGAGAGGGGCCAGGTTTTACATAACAGAGAATGCAACCAGTCACAATCTAGCCTTATAGCTGTTGGCTAACCCAAGGTTATTTTTCTTTCTGTCAGCACAGTATGTGGGCTGAAATTTCCCAGGGAGGGGAAAGGAAGATTGTGGGGATAATTACCCAAATACTGTGGACAGACATGTTGTTTTGTTTAAGTTAAGGATTTTTAGGGTACATAGCACATCATCAGAGTCAAGTGATAAAGAGTTGTAAGCAAGATGATTCCAGGTTAAATGAGGAGAAAGGAAAAGGAGATACTGTACTAGTGGGAAACAGGCCCATACGCTATAGATTGTGAGTGCCAAATTGAGGGGGCCGTCTGGGGTAGAGAGAAATAGTAACAAGTTAGACACAACATGGAGACATTTTTCTGCAAAGGGAAATAATAGTCTTCCCTGTTTAAACTTTGTGTAAATATTTTTTTTCGAGTGGTTTGGGCCTTTCTCTATCATCCCAGCTTCTTTCACACGTCTGGATCACTTGCTTTGGAAGCACACCTTCCTCTTTGTGACTGTTAATTGTTGTTGTTACTCTATGTATTTGTATTATGGTAGTGCCTAGGGGCCCCATCAAGACCTTTCTACCCCCATTGCATCTGTGAAGAAATGCTCAGCCTCCCTCCAAAACCCTGTCAAATACAAACTCGGATCTGGATTTCATGGCTGAATTTCTCCTACAAGGGTCCCTATAGGTCTAAGGCTAGTAAGCACAGTCTGCCATTTCATTAGCCATACCAAAACTCCAAATATGAATCCCACTGAACTCTGAGGTTTTAAAATCTAGATCTTATTTTTGCAGCTCAGGTTCATCATTAATATTTATTTCTAGAACAGTTTATAAAGTTTTCATTTGACATTTATGATTATCGTGTATTTGCTTGCTAAGATGAAGGACTCAGATATATCCCAATTCTGCAAAGAAAATGTATTTCTCTGGGATCAGTGTTCTGTTGTTGCATCAGAGCTAAAGGCTAATTTTGATGCATTTTGGCAGAGGCCTTTATTACTGCTTTAATTCCCCCATTAGAACTCTAGGAAAGCAAATAAGCATGTTCTTAACTTGAATCATGTGAGTAGTTGCAATTAAAGTTGATGAGACTGCTCATGTGCTTAAAGTTAATTGTGTTTAAGTACTTTGCTGGATTGAGGTCTTAAGTGGGATTGTTCTGTTGTTCCATAGTTTGCCTGGCCTTTTTGAGGGTGTGCAGGAAAGCGGAGGGGAATGCGACTTCATCTGGCCTTGCCTTCTGTCAGGTCTCATGGTAAAAGATGAATTTGTTAAAACTTATTCATATACGTCATAGGCTCTATCCACCTCAGTAAGCCAGTCTGAGAGCTATATCTGGGCAGTCTATTCTCACAAACTATGGAGATTCGGTAATTTAGCTCTCTAATCTGATTCTTCTATATAATATTTTGTTAAACCATAACCTATCAACTTCAATGATCCAACTCAACTGTTGAAAATCATGGCAGCTTTTGATAAGACCTATATGGGCCAGATTTTCAGATTGTAAGATGTTCACCATATTGGGATTTGCACCAAATATTCTTATCAGAAATACGTAAATGCAAATACAACAGTACTGTGAGGACTCATACCTTAAAGCACCCCAGAGAGATTAAAGACTATTATGGGGCTACATAAATTTTGTAAAGTGATTTTCAAATGTGCTAGTGGGGTGTTGTGAACCACATCATTCAGATTTCATCTGAGATCAGGGTTTGTTTCAAATCATTCCATGCAGCTTTAGTACCTATGTGTATGCACTACAACTGAAAACAAGCTCTCTTGGTAGATGACATTTTAAAGAATCTGACATTTAGTCAAGGTGACCACAAGCTGCTAACTTTTGAAAAATCAATAATGCAAATAGTGGTCTGTTAGAAATACCAGTGTGAAGTCAGCTTTAAAAAAGCTCATTTTACTTGCATCATTGCCTCTTACTATGGAGAAGGAAAAAAGTCACTGGTTTAATTAATGTCTATGCTATGTGACACTGAAGTGACTGCTTATATAGGCAATCTGCCAGTAAGGGCTGTTATTTTGCTCTGTTAATATAGGAGAACGAATGGTCTAATTTTAAGCTTGCCTACTTGTCTTTTGTTAGCAACAAAACTGTCTGTAAAAGAGAGATGAAAGCAAGGAAAAGGATTTTGAAAAACAGTACCTGAGTCATGTATCAGCGGGCATACTTGTTAATGTGGTTATGGAACCATTTTCTGTACACAGCAATTTGAGAGCTGGGATATTTTTGTTTCCAGAAGTTAGATAACTTAGATGAGGAAAAAGTATAACTGGGACAACACATTTTCACATTTTGTATTTTGTATCAAACTCATATTTATATACAGAGAGGTTATTTGAATACCAATTTGTACTTTCCTTTAATACTATATGTGCACTGCTGTGGCATTAATGCTGGTTCATGCTATCATGCCAATGTGGTTAGGGTGGAGTAGGGTGATGTGGAAATTACTGACTGTTTATAATGCTCTATATGCAACCATTTAGATCAGAGGTGGGCAAACTGTGGCCCGTGGGACTGTCCTGCCAGGCCCTTGAGCTCCTGTCCCCTCCCACACTGTCTCCTCTCCCTTGCAGCCATACCGCCGCATGGGCAGCACTCTGGGCAGCTGGGTTGCGCACTCCTGCTGAGCAGCGCGGCAGCGTGTCTGGCTCCGGCTGGGCGATGTGGCTGCCAGACATGCTGCTCTGAGCAGCATGGTAAGGGGGCCAGGGTCAGGGATGGGGGGTTGGATAAGGGGCGGGCGTCCCTAGGGCCAGTCAGGGGACAAGGAGTGGTTGAATGGGGCAGAGGTTCTGGGGGGTGGTCAGGGGATGGGGAATGTGTGTGTGTGTGGCGGGGTTGAATAAGTGTAGGAATCTCAGGGCCTGTCAAGAGGTGGGGATGTGTATAGGGGTCAGAGCAGTCAGGGGACTGGGAGCAGGGGGGTTAGATAGGGGGTGGGGTCCTGGGAAGGGGTGGTTAGGGGACAAGGAGTGCGGGAGTTGGATGGGTTGGGGATTCTGAGGGGGGCAGCCAGGGGGCGGGAAGTGGGAGGGGTCAGATAGGGGGCAGGGGCCAGGCTGTTTGGGGAGGCACAGCCTTCCCCACCAGGCCCTCCATACGGTTTTGCAACCCCAATGTGGCCCTCAGACCAAAATGTTTGCCCACCCTTGGTTTAGACTGCATAAAGTATATCAATGGGCATCCTCCGATAGCTCTTGACTCTTTTTTTTGTGCATTATTGGAGTGGAAGAATTATGAATTGCAGGCATTACACAAGACTTCTTAAGAAAGACAAATTTCAAACTGAGCTTTCTGAAAGTTCAGTATGCGAAGGATGCTCTTTACTTATGGAACAATCAGTTGAAATAGAGAGCAAGTATGTCAGTCCACTGTTGAAATTACACCTGATTATGCATAATAAATTACTATGAACATTTTGTGCTACGTTGGTGCACAAAATCTCCAATCAGGATCAGAGGCCCCATTGTGCTAGCTACTGTGCAAACAAATAACAAGTTACAGCTCCTGCTCTGATGAAACTGCAATCCAAAAAGTCAAGACATATGGAGGCCAGGGGAAAGGATTATACATATGCAAATACAAAATATATGTGTATGTGATGGGAGAACTAACAAAACATGTGCATAACATCATTGTGTGTTTGATATCTCTCTTTTCCCCTTTAAGTGTACTACCCCTTAAAGGGTCAGCCTGGAGCTCATAAACAGAAAAGCTGGGGTGCAATTTAAGGAGACTCCCTGCTTGGCACAGGTGAGCTAATCAAACAGTAAGAGGAAGCTACGTGAGGGAGGAATAATGGCACAGTGAAGGGCTAATGATCTCTTCCAGCTGTGTAAGGCTAGCCTAGCCAGCCACAGATGCATTGTTTTTTATTTTTATTTTGGGAGATCTGCACCTGGGTCCTGAGCTAAGAACTTTTGATCTGTTAGTCCATGTGTTCCTTCCCTGGGTCTTCCTTAAAGGACATGTATGTCTTTTGATTAATTTATTTTGGCTTCTCATTGCCCTGATCTGTGAAAATGGTTTGGTTGACAGCAAGGTAAAGGGAAGGTAAAGTGGGACTCACCTGCAGTGCCAAACTGGGCCAAAAGGGTGGCCCATCCCTTTACACTTCCTGTCCTTCATATGTTTTGACTTTTTGGATTGTATATTCTTCAGAAGGCTCCTAACCCAACATAGCTGTTCACATCAGGGTTTGGCTGCTAGTTCCAAAGGACGTGATTGAGCAAAGTTCTAAAACACAAATGAAACTCTGAGTACATCAGAAGTCCAATTGACTTCAATGGGGTTACTCTCATAGGCACATGCTTAAACACCTTGTTGAATTGAGATCTGAGGGGTCTGGAGAGTGGTAGAATGTATACTGTATGCATAGCACATTGGAAGCATCGTGAACTCAGATCTGTATTAGAAACACTGTTCCTTGTAACATGATCATCATATACTGTGACTTAAGATGAGCTGTGAAGTAAGTGCCAGTTATGGAATTTGAAGCTGTTTAGTAAGGGCATAGACCTCTCCACACAATTTAGCTAAAATACAAATCAATGTGAATAAATCGCTAAATTTTGTTATTTATGACACCCTTACCTCTCCACTGAAGTCCAGTACTTTTTAAGTCAGTGGGGTTGCATAATTGTTACTGATTGGTCAGTAGTCTGGACTCTTTTTATCCCTGAACTAACTGTGCATCATAGTATATGAGCAAAGTTTTAGGTATATTGGGAAAAGAAACCTGCAATATAGATCATTCAAGGTCAATAAAGGTGAAGGGGACTGGTTCTGACCTTACCCTGGGGGTAAATAAGGACTAATTTCCACTGAAGTCAAGAGAATTACATTAGTGTAAAACCTGTGTAAGTGAAACTAGAAAAAAAGCCCCAAGGATCAGAATATGGCTTGTAAGGATGAACAGGAAAAAAAATTAAGAATAAAGATAGAGAGGCAGAACTCTTTGATCTTCTAGGGTGGTGGTTTTCAACCTTTTTTCATTCACAAACCCCTAATAAATTTCAAATGGAGGTGCGGATTCCTTTGGAGATCTTAGACATAGTCTGAGCACCCTCCAGGAGTCTATGGACCACACAATGAAAACCACTGTTCTAGGGAAAAGTATTTAAAAATCATTTCTAAAATAGTTGATAAAAATTGTAATGAACTCCTGTAAATAGGAGCTGGGTGTTGTTCGTACTGCATATTTACTGATTGCAGCAGGTGAGGAACTTTGTGGAAAGTGTAATATAGGAATGTTCCAGTGGAGTGCTGATGAACTGGAACACTTGGCAGTTTTGTGGCAATACAATGGATGCTGATCTGCCTTCAAATCTAATTGCTCTCAAGCTGACTTTGGGCCTGGATGCTGCACCAGGAGAATCCCTGGTTGCTCTGACTAGCTATGTGGAGTTTGTTTGGTACTCTGATGTGAGTGTTTTAATATTGGAAGAGATGAATAGGAAACGCTGAGGACATCTGAATTGTCCTAGAAAAGTTTTTGTCTTAAGGGAAACCTCTTCTGACTGAGAGTTCCTGAAAGGATGAAAAAGAGAAGCAAGGTACATTCCCCCAAAGTCTGAAAAGACACACACAGTGTCTCCAAGGTGATGCAAGCATCTGTTAGAGACTATTAGAGACAGTTTTGGAAGGGAAGATTTGCTCAGACTCTGTGGTTTTGGTTGTGAAAGGGTTAGCTCTGATATTTGCTGTATTCATATTTAAGGTTTGGGAATGTTGGGATCTAATGTGTAAGTTTGGTACAAATATATATATTTTGTATATGTATGTACAAAGGGTCTGATTCTGATCTCATGTATGCTGTTTTAAACTCATATAACCTCACTGATTTCAACAGAGTCAGAATTAGCCCAAAGAGCTTTGTCACATTTTATAATGTTTATATTAAAAGAAGAGTTCAGCTATATTTCTGTGTGGTTGATGGGGAGACTTTTGGAAGCCTCTTTGTCCCTGTGAAAGAGTAACAGAATGGAGAAAGGTCACTGGTGGCCTCCTACCTCTAACTGCAGTGAGAGCAGCATCCATCTGACTGAAAAAAAGCCCACCTTCTCATCCTTCTGATGTCCTTGCTTTCTTTTGTTATATGCGGTGGACCCTTTTTTGAGACTGAGATGGAGAGAGGATAACAAAGGCCCTATTGTGCAAACATCTGAGAGCTATTAGACATTTATCAGAGACGAGAATAACTATGTACTAAGTAAAAGACAGTTGCCTCCTGCTCCTTTATGTACATAACTATCTTGTACCTTTTACTGAGTCAAGACATCTATGACAAAGTTTTCTAAAGCAGCTATATGACTTATGAGTTTAAGTCTCATTGTAAGCCCATGCGATGTAAATTCTTAAATATCTAAGTCTCTGAAAATGGGACTTAGGAGCTTGAGTCACTTAGGCACTTTAGAAATTGTTGCTGCTAAAAGCAACCCCCCCAACACATTTTTTTTCATTTTTTGAGCATCATATCTGAGGAGAAGGATAGTTTGTAGTGTTCTACTGAAGTACAGTTATTTATTTAGATATGCTTTTGTATGTTTTGTGTTTCATTTTGGGTCTAACATGGCTCCCAAAATCCATAAACTGCTGAATGTATCTTTTTATTTCTTTGTCTCCCAATGCTGTTGATATTCAACACTGATACTTAGGGTATTTGAACAGTTTGGAGTTCTGAGCTATTTTAAGAACATTCAGATTTACTTTTTCTTGGATTCTGAGTGCCTTGCTATCCCAAGTAACATGGTGATGCTTTTATAATGTAATTTATCATTAGTATTCATGAATGGAATCATGTAGGATAGAGGAAATATCTTTGGATGTTTGATAAAATATGTGAATACAAAAGTTGATGGCAAGCTGAAAATCTATTTTGTCCATTTTAATACATTCTGTGGCCTTTGTCTGTCACGAGTGGTCCATTGTTAGTAGTTTATTATTAACACATTGTATTATGTATGTATATAAATCAGCAGTCTGGAGTGTATACAATTCAAGTTTTATACCAGACATATCATTATGGTATCTGAGAGCCATTCAGAGTTTAAAATAAGTATAATGGGTCAAGACATCTGCTGATGTAAATCAGTGTAGCTTCATTGACATCAGTGGAGCTCTGCCAATTTAGACGGGTTGAGGATCTGGCAGTGGCTTATATCAGTCAAGTGGGATTCCTTTCCAATCCTCACAGAAAAAAGACTTCTTGGTTTATTTTATTGTTGTTTGAGGAACAAGGTGAGCTTTGTATTTGGGTCAGAAAAGGGCAAGGTTTGTAGCAGTTCTTAGTTGAGGTCTAGAATTTTGAATCAGCCTCCAAGAACAATCTGTCTCCTGCACAAATGAGCTTCACTCTTGCCGTAGACAATTCTACAGAGCCTGAGGAGTAGCATGACTGAGGATGGCAAAGGTACCATGGAGACAGATCTATCTGGGGCTCAAACTACTTAGCACCTTGCAAATAATGACTGAGGTGAGATTTTAAAGGGATTTAGGCACCTACAGAAGGAGGTAGAGGCCTAGTGGGATTTTCAAAAGCCTAACTCACATTGATTTTCCTAAGTCCTTAAACTTGAAGCAAGTGCTTACTAGGAAGCTTGTGCAGTGAACAAAGCATAGGGACAATGTTATTGGACATAATATATTCATATTGTAATTAATAGAAATCAGAAGCTAGGAATTGTAGAAAATTGATAACAGAAGCAAAGCAAACATGGAGAAATCTATGGCCAGCAGAGTCAAGGACAATATGAAGGAGTTTTTTAACTATATTGAAATGATAGAATTATCAATAATAATGGAAAAACGGCGGAAGTATTCAACAAATATGTGTCTGGGGGAAAAACAGATGGTAACACTCTTTCCTTTACACTAGTTTCTCAGGAGGATGTTAAACAGCAGCTACTAAAGTCAGAGATTTTTAAATTGGCAGGTCAAAGAACTTTAAAAGACCTAAGTGAGGAGCTTGCTGGACTATGATTTTCAATGTCTTGGAACACTGGGAAAGTTCTAGAAGACTGGAAGAAAGTCAATGATATGCCAGAATTTAAAAAGGGTGAATTAGATGATCCAGGGACTTATCAGTCTGATGTTGATCCTGGGTAAGATAATGGAGCAGATGATATGGGATTAATAAAGAATGAGAGGAGGGTCATATAATGCCAATAACATAAATTTATGGGAAATAAAACCTGTTAAACTTACTTGATTCTTTTAAATGAGATTACAAGTTTGGTTGATAATGGTAATAGTGTTGCTATAATATACTGAGACTAAAATGTTTTGATTTAGTGCTGCACAGCATGTTCATTAAAAAACCTAGAACAATATAAAATCAACAAAGCATACGTTAATTGGATTAAAAGATGGCTAGTTGACAGGTATCAAAATGTAATTGTAAATGGGGGAATCATCATTAAGTGGGTGTTTTTTATGAGGTACTGCAGGGACTGGGCAACTGTAATTAAGGCTACATTTTAGTCATGGGTATTTTTAGTAACAAAAGTTCATGGCCCATGACCTGTCAATGACTTTTACTAAAAATACCTGTGACTAAAACTTGGGTGGGGGGCTGTGAGTGCTCTGGGGGGGTGGTCCAGGGGCACCACGGGTGCTGGGGGAAGTGGCTCGGGAACCTGCTGGTGCTGGGTGGGGACAGCAGCGCATGGCCCAGGACCCCCACTGGTGCTGGAGGCGGGGGAGGGTTGGCAGGGTTGACAGGGGCTTCCTACCCGGCTCCATGTCCCTGCAGCTCCTAGGCAGTGGAGGGACCAGGGAATCTGCACGCTGCTCCTGACAAAAGCACCGGCTACTGCAGCTCCCATTGGCTGTGGTTCCTGGCCACTGGGAGCTGCGGGGATGGGGCCTGTGGGCACAGAGCCAATGCCACCCTAGCCCCTCCACCATCGAGGAGCTGCAGGGCCATGCCAGTGGGAGCAAGGAAGCCCCCAAGCCCTGAGATAAGTGCCCCCCTGCCCCTAGCCCTGAGCCACCTCCCACACACCCAAACTGCTGCTGCTGGCTCAGAGGCTGCCCGGCTTGGGCAGCCTCTGAGCCAGCACCAGCCATTGTAGCAGTCACGGAGGTCATGGAAAGTCACTGAATCCATGACTGCCATGACAGACTCACAGCCTTAACTGTAATATTTTTATCAATGACCTGGAAGAAAACAAAATTCCTACTGATAAAGTTTGCAGATGACCCAAATTGGTGGAGTTGCAAATAATGAAGAGGACAGGTCACTGATACAGAGCCATCTTCATTGGTTGGTAAGCTGTGTGCAAGCAGCCAGTGTAGGCCATATTTATAGCATGGGGAACTCTATCCTGGAAAGCAGTGATTTCTGAAAAAGATTTGGGGTCATAGTGGATGATCAGCTGAGCATGAACTCAGAGTTATGCTGTGGCCAAAAGGTCTAATGTGATCGTTGGATACATAAATGTGAGAATATCAAATAGGAGTAGAGTTATTTTACCACTGTATTTGGCACTGATACCACCACTGCTGGCATGCTGTGTCCAGATGTGAGGTCCACAATTCAAGAAGGATGTTGATAATCTGGAGAGGATTCAGAGAGAGGCCGTGAGAATGGTTTAAAGATTAGAAAACAGCCTTATAGTGATAGACTCAAGAAGTTTAAGCTACATTTCTACCTCGATATAACGCTGTCCTCGGGAGCCAAAAAATCTTACTGCATTATAGGTAAAACTGCATTATTTTGAATTTGCTTTGATCCACCAGAGTGTGCAGCCCCACCACCCCCGTGTCCCCTCCCAGAGCACTGCTTTACCGTGTTATGTCCGAATTCGTGTTATATCGGGTTGTGTTATATCGAGGTAGAGGTGTATTTAGCTTAACAAAGAAAAAGTTAAGCGGTGGCTTGATCATGCTATATAAGTACCTTTATGGGGAAAAAATATTTAATAGTGGGTTCTTCAGTCTAGTAGAGAAAAGCAGAACACAATCCAGTGGCTAGAAGTTGAAGCTAGAAAAATTCAGACTGGAAGGAAATAAGGTGTAACATTTTTAACAGTGAGAGTAATTAACTATTGGAACAGTTTACCAAAGGTCATATTGGATTCTCTGGTTTCAGAGTAGCAGCCGTGTTAGTCTGTATCCGCAAAAAGAACAGGAGTACTTGTGGCACCTTAGGGTATGTCTACACTACAAGACTATTTCGAATCAACTTAATTCGAATTTGTGGAATCGACCTTATGAAGTCGAAGTTGTGTATCCACACTAAATACACTAGTTCGACTGTATGAGTCCACAGTAACGGGGCCAGTGTCGACTTTGGAAGCGGTGCACTGTGGGAAGCTATCCCACAGTTCCCGCACTCCCCGCTGCCCATTGGAATTCTCGGATCTCCCCCCAATGCATGCTGGGGGGAAAATGTGTCGAGGGTGGTTTTAGGTAACTGTCATCATTGAACCGTCAATCACGCCCTCCCTCCCTCCCTCCCTGAAAGCGCCTGCGGGCAATCTGTTCGTGCACTTTTCTGCTCAGTGACAGCGCGAGCGCCACAGCACTTTGAGCACGGATCCCGCTGCAGTTATGGCCGTTGTCAACTCCTCGCACCTTATCGTCCACCTCTTCCACAGTCAGCTGCTGAGAAATAGGGCTACTTTTCAATGGTGCTGCGAGCACTGGTGGACCATGGGGGACGTTTTACCAACATCAACGTCGGGTGGCCAGGCAAAGTTAATGACGTGCGTGTTTTCAGGAACTCTGGTCTGTTTAGACGCCTGCAGGAAGGTAGTTTCTTCCCGGACCACAAAATAAGTTTTGGGGATGTGCAGATGCCTATAGTGATCGTCGGGGACCCAGCCTACCCGCTAATGCCCTGGCTCGTGAAGCTCTGTGCAGGTGCCTTGCACAGCGACAAGGAACTCTTCAAGTATCAGCGAGCAGTGAGCAGCGTGACCTGTGACTGTTCAGTTTCTTTACAGAGAAGCTGAACCTGCCCCTGTTTCTTTACCAAGTTACTGTTGACTAGCATCTGCAGTTACATACCCCGCCCACCCCGCTTCCCCAACTTCCAACACACGTTTAAAAATAAAATACATGTTCCACTGTAACTTTACAAAGGTTTCTTTATTGATGACTTTGCGTTACAGGGTTGAAACTGGGACACGGACTGTGCTGGGTAGGGTGTGCAGTGATGTAAAGACCGCCTGTAAACTCGAGGAATGACAGGCTTCTGCTCCCAGAGCGGTCTGCAGTGCCGGACTGGATGTTTCAACGGAGCCTGCCATCCCTCCTTTTTGGGACTCTGTGTGCGGGGGCTATGTGGCCTTTTGGCGGGGGAGGACGGATACAGATTCCTCTGCTGCGTGGCTCTGTGGTCCAGGACAGGGACCGTTGCATGAGATCTGTAACCCCCCTCCCCCACTACAAAGTCACGTACCCCCCCACCCACACAGAACCTGCAAACCACCTCCCATACCGACCAGGGTGCGTACTGACTGCAGTGTGTGTGTGACCTGCTGCTGATCCTGCCCCCATGTCTGTACCCTGGTAAAGGTGATTGTCCTGTCCAATTACCAACCCCCTTCCCCCCCTTCAAACACAGTCTCCTCTAAAAGAACATGACGGAAACAGTAATTAACAGAAAAGTATTTTTTATTATCAACTAGACAGTTAGGGGATGAAACTGGGATGGGGCTTGGGTGAGGCGGGAAGGAAAGGACTTCTCAAAATTTAGGGTATGAGAGCTTTTGGGTACTTGAGCACTCTGCTGGGGTGCAGTGACAGTTTTCACGGCCTCTGGCGCCCCTCCTTCTGGTTATTTTGGGTGAGGGGGGTATGGGACTTTGTGGCGGGGGAGGGCGGTTGCAGATACACTGCAGGGGGGCTCTGTCCTCCTGCCTGAGGTCCTGCAGAACATGCACAAGGCGCCGGAGCATGTCCGTTTGCTCCCTCATTAGTCCAAGCAGCGTTTGAGTCGCCTGCTTGTCTTCCTCACGCCACCTCTCCTCCCGTTCACTGTGTGAGCGCTGGTACAGAGAGAGGGTCTCCCTCCACTGGCTCTGCTGGTCCGCCTCGTCTCGGGAGCACCCCATAAGTTCAGCGAACATCTCGTCCCGTGTCTTTTTCTTTCGCCGCCTAATCTTTGCCAGCCTCTGTGAGGGGGATGCTGTGGCAGGTCTGGAGACAGTCGAAGCTGTGTGATGGGAAAAAGGGAGTGAATTCCTTGCAAAGATACATTTTTGCGAACAATGAACACAGTCTAGTCTGTCTCTGTGAATTCTGGGTTGAGATCCCAGTGCCTGATGGGGCAAAAACCATTTTCGCGGGTGGTTCTGGGTAAATGTCGTCAGTCATCCCTTCCTCCGGGAAAGCTACAGCAGACAATCATTTCAAGCCCGTTTTCCCTGGATTGCCCTGGCAGACGCCACAGCGTGGAAACCATGGAGCCTGTTTTGCCTTTTGTGCCTGTCACCGTATGTGTACTAGATGCCGCTGACAGAGGCGGTCCAGCAGCGCTACACAGCAGCATGCTTTTGCTTTTGCATGACAGCAGAGATGGTTACCAGCCATACTGTACCATCTACCATACCATAAATTGGTAATAAGATGGTCATGGTTACCAGTCCTTTTGCACTGCACCATTTGCTGCTGTCATAAGTGCCCCTGGCTGCTCTTAGCCAGGGGCACAAAAGCCAAAATTGGGAATGACTCCCTGAGTCAATCCCTCTTTTTGGTATCTAAAAATAGAATCAGTCCTGCCTAGAATATGGGCAAGTGTACTAAAGAAACACTGTATCAGAGAACCAGAGAGCACAGCTGCTCTGTGTCAGATCCTGCATAGATTATGAGCTGTATGCTATTCACAGGGGGTGCTCCTGCAACAACCCCACCTGTTCATTCCATTCTTCCCCCAGCCTTCCTGGGCTACCATAGCATTGTCCCCCCACTTGTGTGATGAAGTAATAAAGAATGCAGGAATAAGACACAGTGACTTGTTAGTGAGAAATGAGTGGAAGGCAGCCTCCAGTTGCTATGATAGTCCAGATAGGACATTAAGGAGTGTGGAGGAGAGGAGCCCAGCATCCTGCTGCTAGTCCAGGGGCAATTGAACCTTTTCTTTACACATGAAGGGTGGGGGCTGATGAAGCTCAGCCCCCTGTTGCTATGATGAAGACGGTTATCAACCATACTGCACCATCTACCATGAAAAATTAGGTGCACCTGACATTGAGGGACCTGACAGATGCTAGTCGGCATGGTTACCAGTCCTTTTGCATGCCCCATGTGCCAATAGGCTGATAATGACGATGGATATCAGTCATATTGTACCGTCAGCCACCCATGGCGGGGGGGGGGAGCAAGGATATTGGTGTTGAGTGCTGCAGCATCGCATCTATCTGCAGCATTCAGTAAAGATACGGTGACATGTAAAAGAGTCAACCGAGGATTGTTTTCCCTTTCACTTCTGGGGGTGGAAGGGGGTGCGTAAATTGCCGAGCTATGCCCTGACCTACCGCGGACACTGTGTTTGACCCTAGAAGCATTTGGAGCTCAGCCAAGAATGCAAATCCTTTTCGGAGACAGCAGGAACTGTGGGATACCTTGCGTCCTCAGTCCCCCCTCCCTCCATGAGCGTCCATTTGATTCTTTGGCTTTCCGTTACGCTCGTCACGCAGCAGCGTGCTGAGTCTCTGCTATGCCGTCTGTCCGGAGATTACAGTAATTCCCCTAATTAGATGCAGGAGTCTCCGAGTGAGATCACCCTGAGGACGGTCACTGAAGGAGATAGAGAGCGCATGCTGCGTGAAAGCCAGCACAAACCAGGGCCCTATGCAGCTGTGCTCGGGGAGGCAATGCTCCCTGAGTACCTCCTGAAAGCCTTGCGCGGAAAAGTGTGCTACCATGGAGCACCGAAGGCAGCTCTCCCCAGGAACCTCCTGCGGAGGCTTTTCGATTACCTCCAGGAGAGCTTCGTGGAGATCTCCCAGGAGGATTTCTGTTCTATCCCCATATATAGAGAGACCTCCTTTTCACATACTTCAGATTCCTGTTATATTAAGAATAAAAGTTTACATGGTTAAAGCACTTACCGACTGCTCCTTCCCCTGATTCAGGATCCGGGTTAATGGCCGGGTAGGGTTGGTAGGGGATCTCCGTGACGGTGATGAAGAGATCCTGGCTGTCGGGGAAACCAGCGTTGTAAGCGCTGTTGCCTGCCTCGTCCTCCACAAACCCTTCCTCATCTTCCCCGTCCGCGAACATCACCGAGGAACTGTCCATCGACACTGTCCATGGTCACTGGGGGGGGCAGTGGTGGCAGGCTCCGTAGCGTCCGTTTGCCGCTTTGATTTTTTGGTAGCCTTGTCTAGGGTCCTTGATTTTCACGCGGCGCTGCGTTGCATCCCGGCTGTATCCTCTGTCTCTCATGGCTTTGGAGACCTTCTCGTAGGTCTTTGCATTCCGTTTTTTGGAGCGCAGCTCCGAAAGCACAGACTCCTCGCCCCACACACCGATCAGATCCAAGACTTCCCGGTCAGTCTATGCTGGGTCCCTCTTTCTATTCAGAGATTACATGAACTCCTCTGCTGGAGAGCTCTGCATTGCTGCCGGTGCTGCTGAGCTCGCCCCGATGTCCAACCACGAAATGAGATTCTAACTGTCCAGACAGGAAAAGGAATTCAAATTTTCCCGGGACTTTTCCTGTGTGGCTGGTCAGAGCATCCAAGCTCGGACTGCTGTCCAGAGCGTCAACAGAGTGGTGCAGTGTGGGATAGCTCCCGGAGCTACTAAGTTCGATTTGCATCCACACCTAGCCTAATTCGACATATCCATGTCGAATTTAGCGCTACTCCCCTCGTCGGGGTGGAGTACCGAATTCGAACTAAAGAGTCCTCTAGGTCGAATTAAATGGCTTCCTGGTGTGGACGGGTGCGCGGTTAATTCGAATTAATGCTGCTAAATTCGAATTAAAGTCCTAGTGTAGACCAGGACTTAGAGACTAACAAATTTATTTCAGCATGAGCTTTCGTGAGCTACAGCTCACTTCTTCGGATGCTGAAATAAATTTGTTAGTCTCTAAGGTGCCACAAGTACTCCTATTGGATTCTCTATCACTTTCAACTTTTAAATCAAGACTGGCTGCTTTTCTGAAAGCTATGCTCTAGGAATTATTTTGGGGAAGTTCTAACTGCTCTAGCCTGTGCTATACAGGATGGCAGGCTAGTTAGTTGATCAGAGTGGTCCCTTCTGGCCTTGGAATCTATGAATATTGCTATGGAGAGGAGCCAGTATATGCTGCTCTAGTCACAGTTCTGAGGACTGATGCTTTAAGCCCAGTAAATTTCATTGATGTAATCTAGAGGAGAGGTGATGACAACTGATTAATAACAAGGAGAGAATTATATATGAATGAATAAATGAAAACGAATAAATACACAGGTAATTAATGTGAGCAACATAAAGATCTATGTTTATATATGAATGAAATAGGTTGTATACACACACAATTCCCATAGTTTGTGTAAATAACCATGAGATGGTTTGGGTGGAATGTACAGAAGCATTCAGTGTTGGTTTAGCCCTACTCCCACTAAAGTCAATGTAACTTTTACTACTGATATCAGTGGGAGTGAACTCAGGCACCTGTTGAATGTTTCTGAAAATCCTTTGGGCAGGAAATATTATATATTTCCCCCATTAAAATCTTGTTATGTAGTTAAAACATATAATGGCTATTGTGACAGTGAACCCTGTACATGCATTTTGTATTCAGATGCCCCCCCGGGTTACTCAAACCCAACTTACGCAAATCTGAATTTACAGAAAAAATTCTGTAAGTTAGAAATAGGAAGAGGAGGTCTGGGGGGGGGGGCGCGTAATTATCGGGTATATGTTTCTGACTTATGCAAAATTCGAGTTATGCAAGGTGTTCTGAACGGAATGCTTGCGTAAATTGGGGAGCGTCTGTCTATAAAATATGAGTGAGTGTGTGTGTGTATATATATATATATATATATATATGTATAGAAATTGTCTGTAAAGAAGAGATTATGATACCCCTGATGTTACATTACCTGAAGGAATGAGGTGAGACCCACCTTGTCAAAATAATCCAGTCAATTGTAATGCAGCCTCCGGGAGTGATAGCTAGAGCTGGTAACACACAGGTCTATCCGCCCCACCCTCTACTCCCCCCCCAAAAAAACAAATTTATTTTCATTTTAATTTCCATTTCCCCAACAATTCTCTCAAACCACACCCACTTACAACCCAGCTAATTGGGGAGGGGAAGCCTACTACAATAATATAAAAAGTTGAAAGCATGACTAAAGATAGCACTAGACCCACGAGATCGCTACAGTCTTTTGAACAATTTTTCATTGTTGCTTGTGATATAACTTAAACATATAGAAGATTTTAATGAGAAAAAAATCTTAAGATTATATACTGTGCTAAAGGTTTCATAGAAACATTGCTAACTCTGAGCATTCAAAATAGTTTATGGCCAAAATATCATGGGATTTTTAAAAAAATAGATACTGGGTCTTTTTATTTGCTTTCTGCCTTTAGGGTGCACTCAGATAACATTTTAAAGGTTTTCTCAGCAACCATGAGGATAGAAACTTCCTTTAAAACAAAGAAACCAACAAAATCAAAATTTAGATGATCTGACTTCATATTCTCAATCCATGACATAAACTCAATTGATTAATTTAGGTAATACTGAGCCTGAGCAGTCTTCTCAAGTGCACTGATGTCTTTTGGGTACTCTTGTCACAGCTCATAATTACATTGGGTAAGATCGAATGTGAGTTCCGCAGTGGTGGGCACCCTGAAGGTGCCTCAGCTTGTCACACTAAATAAGACAACTCCAACACCACCACGTTAATGCCCATCTATATTTGCAGAGATGGGCTAAAATTAGAGTATTCTGAAAACTACGTGGTAGTGAAAGTTTAAACTCCTCCCTTCCTCCCCAACAGACACTTAAAAAAAATCTGGGACACCAGGTTGGCAGAAATATTTTATCAAACTAATTTAATCAAAGTGTAAATTAAAGAAGAAAAATTGTACCAAAATAAATAATAAAATTAGTTTGTTTTACAGTTAAACTACTGATTCTATTTGAGGTTGATATACAATTCATAAATTTAAACATTACTAGCAATAAAGAAACTAGGACTGATTCTCATTTCTGCTCCAGTGCTTTTGAGTTTATTATACTCAAAGGAGCCCAGATTCCAGTCATGGCTATCCAAAGGTGAATTTCCCTAGAGGATAGCAATTCCCCATTGATAAAAATCCAGCAGAAAACAGGACTTACACCATTATCTTTACCCTCCCGTCCCACTTCAGCAAGTGGACATTTCAGGATGAGGGAGAGTAGAGAGAGGGCATGTTTTAAGATGTATTATCTCCCTACCCCATGATGAGATTGACACCTTTGCCTATTTAGCCCACAGTTTTGCTAGCCTCTTTTGCTTCCATATAATACTGAAATCTTGTGTGTTGTCCTATATCAAGCCTAGGTCTATATCTGCATTTATGCTTTCCAAGTTTCTCTCTCCCATTTCATATTAATGTTCCAGATATTGGCATTTACTGCTTATATTAATAAATTTCCATAGGTCTATTTGCATTATTTCTCTCTTCATGGGTATTTGCGATTTCTCCCAATTTCAGGGTAATTTTTAGGCCTCAGTCTCCATGGGTGGGTTTCCATTCACATGTGTAAAATTTGTGTTTGTGCATGAAGATGCATTTGAATGTGCAAATTGGGTAATTAGGTGTGCAACTGAAGGAGTTAGAAGTGCATGTGGAAGTCAAAGTCCTGGATGCACCAAACTGCATATAGTAACCACTTTTTAATAATTTAGGCCAAAATATAGCATTGGTAAATAATAAATGTAACTCTGATAGTTAGCACTACGTGATTTAGTAATGAAATAGAAAGCTACCTGCTGATTACAAATTACTACATATTAGCCCTGTAGTGTTCAACTTTTAATTATGAAAACTTAAATTAAAAAACCCCATGCCTTGAATATGTGATCATTAATAAATCATTTATAGTCTTTGTAGAGCAGTTTATTCCGAATTATAGGTTATAGTGAATATGCAGTTTAGGAGTTAGTTTTTAAACAAAAACATCATTTCAATAAAAAATACCCTGCTTGTACTGTGCCTGGAATGTAGTGTCTCCCTCCCCCACACCTTTTGGACAGCTTTCTTTGCTCATTGCCCTAAATAATAAGTGGCAAGGCAAGACTTGAAGTTTAGTTAGGCCTGTATGGTGCAATTTTATATTTCACTATCAATGACTCTTTTTTAAGCTGTCATCTGGAAAGAGATAGATGAGAGCAGAGGAGAAGCGAGTACATTGTTTGGTGTTTTTATCTAAACACCCCAGTTATTAATTCTGTATTTTGCAATCAATGCTTTCAATCATAAAGTTTCCTGGCTCTGCTTGCTGCGTCATCAACACAGTCATTCTCCTTCTGTCAAGCTCAGCTTCAGTAAACCTGATTTTTAGTTACTGTTTCTTATAACACATTCCAGTCCAAAGGAGAAAACGTCATCCCTTCAGAACTGGAGGAAACCATAACAAATGTTGTCATCTTTTATCAATGGTAACAACAGGTGAAATAAAAAAATAGCACTGGTTTGTTTGGGGATTCTGTCGTGCATGTTGTAATTGTCTTTGACAGGCTAAACCTCAGGCTGGTACTGACCTTCTTCTTTTACTCCTAGAAAATAAATAGCTGCAGCCTCTGTTGTTGCTACTGTGTTTGTAGGACAACTCATGGGGCCTTTTTTTTCTGTAAAACTAAAAAAATCAATGGGCAAATTCAATCTTGGAGTTGTTCCATGAATTTGGCCCTGTGTGCTAGAAAATCAAAGGAAGATGCTAATATTGGCCATGAATCTAATAACATCTCTGGCATCTACACCTACATGGAGCCCCATTATAGTCTAACAGGCTTCTAAAGGAAAAAGGTCTTATTTGAAACACTGCTCTTTGAGACTCCTTTTGTATATTAAACCCCATTTTGTATATTAAAAAATCTGAGAACCTTACTTCATGAGTGGTCCCACTGAATGGGATTACTTGTGGGATTACTTGTGTGAGTCAAGGCTTGCTCCCAAGCGCAAGGGCTTACTACATGGAGTCGCTGAGCTACAACAGAGTTTGCTTGGAAAGGATTCCCAGATTGGGCAGACCACAGAGCATAGACTGTTCCTTTGTGTTGCACAATGACTAGGGCTTGTCTACACTGCGACGTTGTCAACAAAACGTTTGTCTTCACGGGTACTTAAAAAAGCCCCCCTGTGAAAGACAAAAGTTTTGCCGACACTAGCGGCAGTGTGTGCCGAAAGAGCTAACACCGCTCGCGGGGCTGGAAGTATTTTGTTGGCAAAAGTGCTGACAAAATACTGACAGAGTGTTCACACATGATGACTTTTAGCGACAAGGCTGTGTTGACACAGCCTTTCACTAGAAGCTGCATAGTGTAGACAAGCTGTAAGATTTGGACTTAAAGAGTAGAAGTGCAGTCCAACTGCCATTAAAGTCAATGGAAATATTCCTGCTCACCTCGGTGGGAGTTAGATTGGGTTTATAGGCATGTCATTTATTTACAGGAATGGAAAATATCTATTCATTTTCCCTCTGATAAATCTGTCTCTATGCTTACAGTAATGTATGCAAAATGTATGTAAAACATAGAGCAGCCAGCCCATTTGATTTACTATGCAGTTCTTTTTTATTTATTTATTTTAAATAACTGATTTTATGCACAAATCAAGTTTTACTGGGCAAATTTAATTATTGCCTTAGCAATTTAGCTTCAAACACACATCTCCTTTTTTAAAAACAGAAATTCTACCTGCTCTAGGCAAAAAAAAAATAGCTAGATTCTATTTAAAGCAGATGAACTGTGACAGCTGTAAAGTTAATATGAGGCTGGAGAAATGCCCTTCACAGATTTGTGTGAACAGATGAGCAGTTACAGCTAGTTTAGAAATCCTGTTTTCACCCTGATCCTCGTGACCTTTAGGAACATCACTTGCAATGAAATCACTACTCAGAGGACTTGAACCTTCTTTACGGATAGTAATTTTAAGGGGACTGCAGCATAGATTACCTCACCTCATTGTTCCACACGTTTAGAAGCTTGGCCATATTCTGCACTGGCTTATACAAATATTAATACTTCTAGTACAGGAGCCCTTTGGGACACAATCTCAATTAGGTTCTCTGTTGTGGCACTGAATAAATGCATGGGAGACAGTCCCTGCCTGAAAGTGTTCACAATCTAAATATGCAAGACTGGCAAAAGACATGTTTCATTATCCCCATTTTACAGATGGGGGACAGGGGAACAGAAATGAGTCCAGCACCACATAGGGAGTCTGCCAAAGTTAGGCACTGAACCCAACTCTCACAAGTCCCATTCCAGTCTTTAACTACAAATCTATCTTTCTTTTTAGGGTTCTTGTCTAATTCTGCTAAAAATCAATGAGACCAGAGTGGAGGTTCACTGCAGGGTTTGGCCCTTGCAATGGAGTGCTTTGCATTATCGTTGATGGAGAAGGTGTGTGAGATGAGTGGGTTTATTAAGCTTTTCCTTATGCTAATTCAGCTTCGTCTAACCACGGATGTCTGGAATCTGTTAAGCTCACTTAAAACCACAGCTCACATATTGTCTTACCCAACTGTAATATTATGCTAAATACAGTATAGTCAAATCTAATATATTTAAAAAAAATCCAATTAACTTGTCAGCCCTAAAGTGTTTGTAGCATATTGTGCCTTTGTTAAAATTCATGCCATGCCACAATGGGGGGAAAAGATTAGACTGCTTCTGCTGGTTTTAGTTTGTTGTCCAGATTTTACTGTTTGTATTGTATTTCTTCACTGTAGCTGCATCAAATGTACATACATAATCTCAGTGGCTATAGAATGCTTGTTCAGGCTAAGAGATTTAGGCATTTAAACAAGAGGGTAAAAAAGGCAGGGAGCAATATAACCTTGACAATTGCCTTTTGAATTTTCTAACTCTGTGTCTTTGGCAAATTTGAATAGTGCTCTGATTTGTAGATTCCTCATTAAAATACAAAACAAAGAAAGTTATTGGCAGAACTTCTTGGAAAGAAAAATCCCTTCAAATAAGTTTAGAGGGATAGGAGCTTTTATGCTTCTTTATGGACAGATTCTGATGCCTTTACTCACTCAGAGTCTTACTACTTGAACTGTACTGTTGATTTCTGAGCCTAATTGACTCATTGACTCAAGGAGTAAGATATTATTCAGTGTAAATATCCAGTCCTTAGAGAGAGAAAGAGAGAGAGAGAGAGAGATTGTAAATTCCTTCAGGAAGGGACTGTAATTCCTTATATGTATAGTGCCTAGCTCAGAGGGGCCCTAATCTCATTGGCCCATAGGTGCTTTTACAATATAAATGTTACATAGTAATAATAATATTGAGAGATTGCAGAGAGAGAAATTACAGGTCACGTCTAAGAAGTATATTTATCTAAATATTACATGCCATAATAAAATAACTAATCCTTCTTTTCTGATGTAAAAATGGTAAGGAAGCACCATCCAGAGACACATAAAATATCTTTTCCTAGTGCTACTATTGAGACAACTGTAATACTTACTTCTACTTATGCAATAGCTATCCTCACATTCCCCACTCTCAGCTATGATGATGATATAAAAATTATTAATAAGAAGTAACCATCAGGAACCAAAATTCAATCTTTTCAATTGAAGCAGCATCTAAAATAAAAAAGGAAGAACCTGATAGTACTCAGCCACACTAGAGCTATTACTACAGCAGATCACTGCTCCAAAGAGAGAAGAAAAGTTACCTGGGGTACACAATCACAGCTGGAGACTTGGATGGGTTGGTGACATTTTGAGGATTTCTTTTCTTTTTTGAAATGAGAAAAAATATCACATGCTGAGGAGGATTGTAGGAAGCATTTGAAGATATTCCTTATGCACCAATGAATGGGGCTTCTTCTGTGATGTTGAAATGGATCCAAAAGCTCTGCTGTGACAATATTTTTGTAACTTTGGGTTTTCAGCCTAAAAGGAGAAAATACACCTGAGTACTGGGAATAATAAAACTTTGAATAATAAAATTCAAAGCCCTCAGATGCACCATATTTAGTAAGATGTATAACTGGTAAAATTGTCTAATATCTTATAACATTTATATGCCCTTTACCATTACTTTGAAAGGATGTAAAATCCTATAACTTGTTCATTAGTGTTTTTATCTGAGAATTTACAAAGTAGCTGAGATTCTCCCCCTTCCCCCCCCCCCAAAAAAAGTTTGTTATAAAAAATGAAGCAAAGAGTTTTGGGTGATGAAATATAGAGGACCTTACAGATATAACTATTGATAGACCAAGTAAGGGAATATTTGGGAAACCAGAATATATACATACTAGCCAGTCTAACAATACATACTCTAGGTTACTGAAGGAATTAGCAAATTTGCTTGCTAAACAACTGCCATGTTTTTAAAGAATCACCTAAAACCAAGAGTTACTAAAATCCTGAGGAAAACTTGGTACTGATCTTCAAAAGGGAAAAGAATTGTGTCCCTGGAAACTACCCAAGGGCATAAATCTTGCCCCTGAAGTGCTCAGGGGAGACCCTCTAACAGACTACTCTCTACTACTCTTGCAAACAGGAACAGCAGTTACTAAGAGAGATCATATTGATATAGGAAGGGATTTTCAAAAGCACTTCGCAATGGCAAATTCTGCACTCATTGAAATCAATGGGAGTTTTACCATTGACTTTAAAAGGAGCAGAGTTAAGCCAGTGGGTTCCATCCATTATGTTTTAACAGCATTAGCACTGACATTAATTATGGAGCCAACCTATGGCCTCATATTCTGGCTATATCACCCACAAATTAACATTGTGTTTTTACCATCTTCTAATTTTCTGTGGAAATAATCTTTTGTCATTGTTCTGCTGTATTGAGCCTTTTAGTGTATAGGCTGCTTTCAAACAACACTCTTCTGTATTAAAAAAGTTACTGTATAACCTTCAGTGCAAGCTGGCTTGTTATGCACCAGTAGTGGTAGTGACAAACTGAATTTGTGTCAGCTAATCTGTAAAGAACTGTGTTTGAGCAATTGCAGCAAGACAGTAAATATGCACCAGTGAGCTTGCAGAGACGTGGTGATGCATCAGTAAGTCTGTGGCAAACTGGTTATGGGTCCAGAAAGTCTGCACAGAATTGGCCATGCATCAGCAAGTCTTCAGAGAACAGTGAGTCTGCTGAGGATAAAGTGGATATGTACCATTGAGACACTTAGAAGAATATAATGTATGTGAGGGCTTATACAGAGAATAGTTTATGCTAATCCTCCTTTCACTATTCAGGTCACAGTCATGTTTTTAATTGTTTGGGTATCTTAAATGATATTCATGTATTCTTATTACTTATTGTTTCTTTAGATTTAAATAATTCAAAATTCCCATAGAGAAAGATCAAGGCACCCTCGAAAATAATTAGGTTTACTGTCCCAAATGGTGACCACCTAGCACAGAAAAATTAAGAACATAAGAACATAAGAAAGGCCGTACCGGGTCAGACCAAAGGTCCATCTAGCCCAGTATCTGTCTACCGACAGTGGCCAATGCCAGGTGCCCCTGTGGGAGTGAACCTAACAGGCAATGATCAAGTGATCTCTCTCCTGCCATCCATCTCCATCCTCTGACGAACAGAGGCTAGGGACACCATTCTTACCCATCCTGGCTAATAGCCATTTATGGACTTAGCCACCATGAATTTATCCAGTCCCCTTTTAAACATTGTTATAGTCCTAGCCTTCACAACCTCCTCAGGTAAGGAGTTCCACAAGTTGACTGTGCGCTGCGTGAAGAAGAACTTCCTTTTATTTGTTTTAAACCTGCTGCCTATTAATTTCATTTGGTGACCCCTAGTTCTTGTATTATGGGAATAAGTAAATAACTTTTCCTTATCCACTTTCTCCACATCACTCATGATTTTATATATCTCTATCATGTCCCCCCTTAGTCTTCTCTTTTCCAAACTGAAGAGTCCTAGCCTCTTTAATCTTTCCTCATATGGGACCCTCTCTAAACCCCTAATCATTTTAGTTGCTCTTTTCTGAACCTTTTCTAGTGCTAGAATATCTTTTTTGAGGTGAGGAGACCACATCTGTACACAGTATTCGAGATGTGGGCGTACCATGGATTTATATAAGGGCAATAATATATTCTCAGTCTTATTCTCTATCCCCTTTTTAATGATTCCTAACATCCTGTTTGTTTTTTTGACCGCCTCTGCACACTGTGTGGACATCTTCAGAGAACTATCGACAATAACTCCAAGATCTTTTTCCTGACTCGTTGTAGCTAAATTAGCCCCCATCATGTTGTATGTATAGTTGGGGTTATTTTTTCCAATGTGCATTACTTTACATTTATCCACATTAAATTTCATTTGCCATTTTGTTGTCCAATCACTTAGTTTTGTGAGATCTTTTTGAAGTT
Organism: Mauremys mutica; assembly: GCF_020497125.1. Taxonomy (NCBI): domain Eukaryota; kingdom Metazoa; phylum Chordata; order Testudines; family Geoemydidae; genus Mauremys; species Mauremys mutica. The sequence goes on along the minus strand of NC_059079.1, from coordinate 47,480,909 downwards.
CTTCACAATCTGCTTTGGTCTTAACTATCTTGAGCAGTTTAGTATCATCTGCAAACTTTGCCACCTCACTGTTTACCCCTTTCTCCAGATCATTTATGAATAAATTGAATAGGATTGGTCCTAGGACTGACCCTTGGGGAACACCACTAGTTACCCCTCTCCATTCTGAGAATTTACCATTAATTCCTACCCTTTGTTCCCTGTCCTTTAACCAGTTCTCAATCCATGAAAGGACCTTTCCTTTTATCCCATGACAGCTTAATTTACGTAAGAGCCCTTAGTTAATCATATATAAATAATGAATTAACTCAGCCAGCCAATAAACCACCCCTTTGCCCTACCGAGAAACATTATCTCACTTTTCTCCTAAAACCTTGTCAATGTGCTTAGATAACCATCAAGTTTGAGCTATTTTGGACCAAGGTGGGGAGAAAATACCAGAGCTGGAGCCCTCCCAGAGAATAGTCTTACTGTCATAGTTGAATTTGTTGTTCCTGTAATTTAAAGAGAGCTACAGCAATATTCCAAACTTGGCCACTCCTCGCTCCCTCTTCCAGGAAAAAAAACCCACAAAAAACACAGACCAGTTTTGCTCCCTCACTGAAACAGAACATGGGGATTTTCAAAAGCATCTAGACACCTGATTCCCACTGGACTTCTAACTGCACCTTTATGTGTCTAAATACATTGAAAACCTAGCCCTTAGTTAAGAGAATTACTTGTTTGAATAAGGTTCCTTGTTGTGTATTTGGTTGTCATGGTTTTTGTTCCTATGGCAACTGAGTTAGATTATTAGGGGATAGCCCAGCCAGCTTTGGCCAGTTGGGTGAGCTCTGTGTCTGTAAATAAAATGGTAGTTTTGTTAGCTGTCTGCTGTCTGGCCTCAAGTGATTTCTTCCTAAACCGGCTGCCCCCAAGGATATAACATTCCTCACAAGGAAAGATTCAAAGGATTGGACCTTTAGATCCATCTAAGAGTGAAAGAGACATAGAAAATTATGTGAACATTCTTTGCAAAGCACTGCATCTGCCCCAACTTGAGTTTCTACAGCATTATTGCTAGGGTCAGCAAACTGGTTTGTTTAAAAGAAGAATCAATCAGGCCATTTGCCTGAAGCATAAAAATATTATTTTTCAAACAAAAGTGAAGTCTGCCTATTTAAAATTTCTCACACCCAAACTCCTCACTGTTCCATCTAAGAGCAGAAGTGGAGGAGCCAAAATGCAAAGGAAAGCTACCCTGTAGCATTTCTGTTCCGTGCAGCAACAAAAAACTGTGAAGGTCTCACAAGAGAATCTGGTATTCAGCACATTTCCAGCCCAGTGACAGATTGAAGGGGTGAAGCTAGAGTTCTGAGAAGGATTTTCACATGATGTCCCCCAACTGACCTTCTGAAACTTTTCAGGTTTATCCAGCACTAAAAATCAAGCAGAACACAAATAAACAAATGCATTTAAAACTTCTTAGAAGCCCTATACCAAACAAAACAGGAAAAACCTTATTTTAAACTTATGCAGAGTTTAACAGCCCTTTCGAAAGGTGCTTATCAAGTGCAAAAGCCTTCAAAAGTTTTAGCTGGTGTTAAGCTTTGTATAGTTAAAACAATACATTAAAAGTTCAAAACAGCTGCTGGATGCAGTGTCTCAAAGGGAATTTTCCGAAATATTTTTTATTTCTACAGGTGACTCAGTTTTGTCTTTGTGCTTTGCATTGTTTTATACAGAGTGTAAAGAGTTAAACTGCTTTTGAGGGCAGCGCAGGAGACGTGTTGTTTCTGTCCTGTAACTTTGGGTGGTATGAATAAGTCCTTAAGAGCTGTCTGAAACTGACTCATATCAATGAAGGATCTGAAAAGACAATGGGAACCCCAAGGACTGAACAGTTGACACCTATCCATGGGAAACTCCAGCAGGCAGAACATGTGAACTCAGAATGGGTCTGCAGAAGAAAGACAAGGGACTAAGAGGTGAAAAGAGACTAGAATAAGAGCTGGCCTTAAGAGACAGACAGGAACTCAACTGAGACTGACAAAGAGCTGGAGAGGAAACCAAGATGGTTCCTTCAGTAGCATGGCTCTAGGGAGCCGTGGCTTGGCCAGTGTGGACCATGTCTTAACCTTTGATTCTTCATGTTAACCTGAGGACTTCCTGATGCTGTGTTCCAGCTGACTAATACACTCTTCTCTATTTTGAAAAGGCTGCCTGGTGTCACTGCAAATACTTGCTGAGGTGCATTGATCCTCAAATTGGGGAAACAGTGGGATCCCTTTGGGGTCTGGCACACTGAATGGGTTCTTTCAAAGGACTGTGTAAAAGCTGGGTCATAGCATAGATCCATCACTATTGAAAACCATAGTTGATAAGCAGCTAGAGGTTTAAGCCCTGGTCTACACTGGGGGAGGGATCGATCTAAGATACGCGACTTCAGCTTCGAGAATAGCGTAGCTGAAGTCGATGTATCTTAGATCGACTTAGATTGACTTACCTTGCATCCTCGCAGCGCGGGATCAACATCTGCCGCTCCCCGTCGACTCCGATTCCTTCTCTCGCCCTGGTGGAGTTCCGGAGTTGACGGGGAGAGCGTTCGGGGATCGATTTATCGCGTCTAGATGAGACACGATACATTGCTCCCCAATAGATCGATCACTACCTGCCAATCCTGCAGGTAGTATAGACATACCCTAAGTCAAGTGTGCTTTGTACTTGGCTTTGTATGTGCCTGCTAGTTAGAAATCCAATAATGATCACTACTGACAGATTTAGATTGGGCTTTTGTTTTTGTTTTGGGGTTTTTAATTTATAAATGTTATCCTCTAAACACAATCATGACTAAGTTGTTTTCTTTTACTTTAAATTTAGAAATGAGAAATTGCTGACTACAGGTGAGTCTGACTGAAAACTGTGGGCATCTGACCAGTTTTTACAATGTAGTTTGTGGTTTTTAGTACACACACAAATTCCATGAATTTTAAAGGACAGATCATATCTGGGTTAGACTTAGTCCAAACACTGCATTTAGATATGCTTTCTCTCCATCACATTTGTGGCTATTATTATCAGAGAGAACTCAAGACTCAGCAACTGTGGACAATGGTGGAAGTCTGAACAGCTGAATTAATAGCTTTATTATAAATTGTGTGTGTGGGTATACATGTTGCTATTGCTTGGGCCTCTCAAAGGGAGAGGGTGGCTCCTCCGCATATGGAGATTAGGCAGGATAATAGAAGTCAATGAGAATCCTTCACAAAAGTTATATTGCCTATATTATTTATATATATATATAGGTAGAGAAAGCTATTGTTAAAGACAATCTTAATCCTGAATCACCCAGTTTGAATAAAGAGAGGCTGTCTCAAATATCTTTAATATTCTGAATGAAAAATTGATGCCTATCTGCCAGGCAGTTACTCTAGTTATGTAAATTATTAGGAGGCAAACTGAGTTTATCCCAGGCTGCTAAGCAGTATGATTCTTCTGAAGCAGTAGACTGTCAATCCACACTTTTTTCTCATAATAAATTATGTCTATAAAAAGGGTTGCATTAAAAAAAAAGTTCAGGCAAATAAGGGAAGAAAGGCTAATCATACTGCTAGTGGAAGCAATGACATTATAGTACTGACAAATTATAATATCCGTTATGCTAATTCATTTGTGCAATTCTTGTAATTGTGAATCCTCACACACTCTTCTGGAAATAATGTCAAGTCATTTAAAATTGTTTGATCTATTCAGAGCATCCCTAGCTCCCATCAACATCACTTGAGCTGCAGATACACAATACTCCTGAAAATCAGGCCATTAGCTTTTCTCTGTCTGTTGCAGTTTACTAGTCTATGAAATAGGTAACACAAACATTCCCTGTGCAGATGGACTCAGACTTCCCTGGAAGGCATTGGAAGATTTAATAGTGTAGGGGAGACCTACATTACTATTTGAGTCACTTCTAGGTTACAGTATTCAAGCATTTACTTCTGGGAGTGCCTGGATCTCTCTTTGTTCCTTACTTCTGCCTGCACCACAACAGGAAATGATGTTAGAGTTGGGTGGAGCCTATCACAAAAGACAGCAGGAAGAAAGGGAAAGGGAAAAGAAGGGAATAACATTGGAATAGCTCCCAGAACAGAGCTGAACTGAGAGAAGAGGAAACAAAACAAGCAAGGCCATACTTGTCTGTCTGCCTCTCTTGCAGAAATACACATGTACACACGAGGCATGCCTCATTGGGACAGCTGTGATCATTTCCAAGGCCATGTGCAATTACATTTATCATGCAAGTTTGATTGCCTTGCCTGTCCAGCTTCCCCTTCTGATAGTCATGTAAATCTGACTGACACCTATTGGATAGAGGCTAAGATGAAAAACTTGCCCCCTGAATACGGTCCAAAGATGGCATCCAAGTAGGAATCTGTCTCACTACTTACATGGCCTCCAGCGCCATGGTATGCTAGCACCTTTCCCTCTCCCAGTAGCTAGGGGTGGGAATGGCTTTTCACTTGTATATTGACAGTGGAGGCGCTATCTTTAGCATGAGTCTTTAGTTTGTGTGTTTAGTCCCCTGGCTGTTGGGTTTCTAGTAAAATTTACCAAGCTCCATATATGAGTGGATGTTTGCATTGCGATGGGAACATGGGTAAATGCAGAGGTTGATAGGATGGGGTGGGGGGCAACATGAAAGAGAGAGATTTGGAGAGACAAATACGATACCGAGAGAATTTGAGGAAGAGAAAGGAGAGACTGACTATGTGCAGGAGGTAGCGAAAACAATTTAGGGTGAGAAAGAGATATAAAAGAACGTATGGAAGAAGAGAAAAGGAAAAGAGAAAACACACACTTTGAAAACAACTGAGGCAAAGGCACACCAGGATCTATTACAGGAAAGGTAAGAAAGAAAAAAAAGTGCAATCAGAAAGGGGAAGATGGTTTACCAAAACCAGATGAGATGATAGACAATAGATTGTAATTAATGACCAAATACCAAACACAGATATTTTAATCCTTAAATTATAAGGGATGTGATTGCACAGTCTTTCTTTTTTGATTTGGATTTTTTTGCTCTGGCTAGTAGATGTTGGGTAGATATTCTAAATGCTGGTAATGAGGCAGTGGCCAATATTTGCAAAAGTGACTAATGATTTAGGATGCCTCCCTTTTTGAGGGCACAGTTTGAGACACCCTATGAGTTTTCTGAAAATCTGTCAGTTCATTCTCTGAAAATCAAGCCCCGTTGAGGCATCTTAAGTTGAGCATCCAGAATGGAGGCACTCAAAATCACTAGGCACTTTTGAAATTATTGAGCACAGCACACTGCACTTTCTGAATGGCTCACGATTTTCTTTTAGGCTATCAAAAACAGAGTTGGTGTTCAGTGGGGCATCAGTAAAATCTGCTCCAAGAGGAATATGCAGGAAGTCTATTACTGCAAACCTTTTCTTCTGCATTGTTAATATATTTGATAATACACATTCCTGCCCCTTTTCTTCGGGTTTGAAAGTCCTTTGCCTGGTTACCATTATCAATACAATGAAGCTCAAAGTGTGAAGGAAGGAGGTGTTAACGTCTATGAGGCCTCCCCACAAACACCAGTACATCAGATTGCAGTGCACCTTTACAAGAAGCCTTTTATAACAATGCATTGCAAAGTGCTGTATAGAAAACAACCTTTGGAGCTAGTTAAACAAAATTAAAAACTGAGAGTGGGGGGAAATAGTTCTTTAGTCTACTTCTATACACAGATATGAAATGAGCTGCTGCTACAACAAATGTTTAGCTCAGCAATTCCTTTCAAGTGCAATTTATGGAGACTTTGACACCTACTGGCTACTATTTATATTTGGGGATAATTAATAAACTAAGCTACAGAGAACAAAGGCTGTAGAGGGTTTCTGAGTTTGTCAAATAAGTAAGGAAGAGCAAGGTCACGTAGGGAGTTACACATTAGAATAATCATTTTTAAATCAGTTTGAAACTTTACAAGAAGCCGGTGCTGAGACTGAAAAAAGGGAAATGTAGTCAAGGCTTCTCTTTGTGCAGGTGATTAATCTTGCTGTTGGCATTTTATGCTCACTGAAGTTTTCTCAAAGCATGTCCTGGAAGAAACATCAACAAGAAATCACACTAGGCAGTCCATACAATGACAAACACAGAAGAGCATAGCAGTCTGCATGTGGAGGAAGAAAAGGTTTTTGAATCTTATTTTCTCAGATGGCAAATTTTATTACAGCCGGATTCAAGTGTGATTCAAAAGATAGTTTGGGAGTCCCCAATAAATCCCCAGGTGCTCACTGACAGTTAATGATGACTAAAGAAAGCAAAGAAATGGCCAACGGATGTTTGTCCTCTGACAGAAGAACCTCTCCATAATGGAACCATTCGCTACTGAGGACGAAGGAGCTGCAGGCAAGTGGTGAAAATAGCTATTCAAGGGTTAATACAAAAATTGTTATACTTTGATTAAAGACCCTTTCAATTAAACTACTAATAAAAAGTAGCTGCAGGATTCATGTTACAGATCTGGTTTCCCCCATCTGTCCTTATGTTACAAAAAGAAAACCATAGTATAATTCAGATTCTCCTCTGGATGCAGGAGAAGGGAGTGAGTAGCACTTGCTAGCAGACACTAAAGTGAGACGGGTGATGGGTGTGACTGTTTAAAAACACCCACAGCTGATTTCACCTAAAATTATTAGCAGTGAAATAATTACTAATGCTGTCATTTAAAATGTCAACACTCAACTTCATATTTACTGTCACATGAATGGTGCAGTTCACACTTCTGAAGCTAGTGTTTTAGGCTGTGTGTAGACTCAGGAATATAACACTGTTTTATTCATGTCAAAGCTGAGCACATGTGTGTGTTCAATGGAAGGTCTGTGATTACTCAGAGCTAGTAGCAGGCACACTCTTGTCACTGAGGGTTAACACAGACAACCTGCAGTCGGTGCTGCAGCCTAACTATTGTAACTGTCTCTGTTAGTTGAGGTGGTGGTGGGGAAGATGGCTAGTGGATGTACATAATCACGACCACTTGTTTCTCCCCATGCCTGCCCCAAATTCCTCCTTTGCGACATCTTCCTCAGAGCACAGTTATTCATTGTGCAGGATGTATGCACGCTTTTGAGGAAATCCTTGCATCCTGGCCCCTTGCACACTGGGATTGTAGCAGTTCCTGCTCTGTGTGGGGCTCTTCATATCTGCAGAAGAGGGGATAGAATTTGCTCACTATTTTTAATTCATATTTGTTCCACACTACAGAAGTCTCCCTATTTTTCTGCAGAATGCTGACACTCACTCAGATAGCTTTAAAGTAACTCTTGTCTTCTCTGTATTCAAGAAAAGACCTTGTGTAGGTGCAGCATCTCATTCACAGGAGAGTCTTTTGGAAGCAGCTAATATTGAGTTACCAGTACATTTTCCTCAGCTACATAACTGTTAACTGAAAGAGTTTGCGAGGTCATTGTGCCAACATGACACAAAACCCAATTGGGCAAGTAGCTCACTTTTGCAGCATACTTGGTCATAGGGGAAACTTGCCATTTTGATGCAAGTCTGTTTAAAATTGAGAGAGTAACTACAATTTTAGTATCATGAGAGGAAGAGGCTGTCCATCATTGTGATGTTCCTTGCATGTGGTGTGCTCTCTCTTATGTAATATTAGCACTGAGCTTTGGTAGAGTACATCTGCTTCCCCCAACAGATAGCTCAGTGATACCAGTACTCAGCATTCGTGTCCTTAGGCTACTCCAACCCTTGAATGTTGATTCAACTAGAGGGACAGAACTGTGCTAAGGCAGCACTGCGGATCTTGATATAGATTGGAGCGACACTTGATTCTCCACTTTGGGCAAACTTTTTAGGGTTTATTCAGTTATTAGCAGATGTCAGAAACAAAATGCAATAACTGAAATCTATCGATTTAAAATACAAACAAAAGCAAGCTCCCCCTTAAACTTCAGAACAGTTTCCCTCATAATATTAAAATGAGACCAAGTTTATCCAAATATTTAACTAAATTCTACATCTCATTGGCCAAATTCTTCAATCCTTGCCCATTCTCAGTAGCACAGAGGACTCTATCCAATGTCCACTGAGTTTTTTTCCATTGAGCATTAGATCATCCCCTTACTGATGTGACTAGTCCCATTGACTGAAAATGCTACTCACTGTATGGGCTGTACAATTGGGTCCAATATAAAGAGATGTTATGCATTAGCACCACATTGTTTAGGGGGAGGAAGAGTCCTGTGAGACAATCACTCTGTACTAGTATCAGAGGGGTATAGGGGATGCAGAGACGTTCTTGATGCTATGATTATATCTGAAGTGTTAGCCAGTGGCACCATAACAATGGACATTGCTTTAAATTAATCCCAGATTAGTTTTTACTAGAGAGAGTCTGGATGTGACACCTTACAAATTTTGGGAAAGTTATTAAATCCTGTAATTTGTCACTAGGTCCCATTTCCAGTTTCTACTTAATTTTTATTGCTCCTGTTTCTTAAATAAGTCAGTTGATATGTTTAAATGTGGCAAAATACACATTTGTTTTTATTCATTTATGTTTCTTAATGAAGTAGAAAATTGATTTCATATTATTGCCAGGTACATCCTAGAGCATTGCTATGGCTTCCTTATATTTGTTCAGCGGTGGTCATAAAAATTGGATATTGCTTTTAAGTGAGGCATTCTTCCATAACTTTCCATCACTAGTGCACAGTGCTCATATTATAGAAAACTTAAATGACCATTTCTGTTCCAGCTGAGATTGTAACATCAAAATTAAAAAAGGGGGCAAGGGATATTATTTTGCCTTAGCAGTCTTTAATAAGTAACAGACAATTGTTTTCCATAATGATCCCTTGAGGCAAATAAAGAATAAAGGGATAAAGCACAATTTTTTGCCATGCATGGCTATCTGTGCTAACTGTATGATACTAGGGGAAATGTTACATGGTTTAATGAAATAAGAAAAAAAGGCAATTAATTAATGGAACAGAAAATAGTGGCAGAAGAAGCTGTGTTAAATGCAGTGCTGATTTATAAGAAGCAGAAAAAATATGCAGGAAGGCTTAGAGCAAGGGGGGACACACAAGTGTAAATAGTTGTAATTGAAAAAAGTGGTTTTTTTTGTAACTTGCAATCTCTCTCAGATTATACAGCACAGTAAATGACCTCATAACTACTGAAGGCAAATATTACCTATCTTGTTATATCCCATTGAGCAGGTCTGTGATGAAAAAGAGTGAGGGCACCAAAATTACTAGCACAGCAATACTTTGGCTTCAAAGTGAGTTTCAGCATGCAACCAGTCAAGGCCATCTTTTGGAGCTATAAGAGGTTTGGCTTCCTTACTGTAATCTTGCAAAGGTAACTGGCAGCACACTCCTACATCACACTCCTACATCAGCTGTAGATATTAATTCAAGAAAAATCTCCAGATTCTGATTGGATTTACTTCATTTCATTTCATTGCCTGATCAGTCTCCTGCTCAGTGACAAATATTCTTAAGTTCCATACAACTATAAATATGTACCCATCTCATAACTGGCAGATTTTTGCCAAGATGAGACAACCATCCCCTTTTACCATCTCAAGAAGATCTATTTATGCCACTGGTATGTGTTGCATTAAAAATTCTGGGAGATACTTTGTCAGACCCTGACCATGAAGGTTTCAATGTTATAGAGATTGATGTAGCTACGTGCATTCCAGATAGCCAGTACATGTTTCTCCACCTTTTGCATGGAGGGAGATGCTGTGGAAAAGAACCTTGTGAAACAATCAGTGAAGTTCAGGATGCTTAGTGAAGCTCAAGATGTCATATATGGTGTGAGTGGTGGAAGAAATGGACAACAAAACATGTTGATATTGAGTGCACCCTCCATTAGACAACGTCAAAACAACTTGTTTGGCTTTTCCATAATGCCAAGGAAGCAATATGACAGTAAAGGTGAAGATGCATTGCTCTTCCAGAAAGTAAGGATGATCTTGCAATATTTTTACCTGAATAACTAATACAAGCATCACATAATAAAGCCGTTATTCTGGCTTGTGGCTTTCAGGATGAGACCAAAGTATGGTGCTTGACAGCAACAGTTGACACCAATCAGCTGTGTGTGCTTATCAGGAAGAAGCAGACATAAGAATGTTTTTACATTTTGTCCACAGTGATGTGGACTGTGCAATTGATGCAGCCAGGCATGCTGGTGTGCTTGTTCTTTTGCTGGCTCACTACAGCAAAATGACATTTGCTGCTTTGGATGAAAACTGGTACATCAAAGAAACCAAAGTACTTTCCCGTTCTGGCCATTTGAAGGAGAAACAACAATATGGATTCACTGTTCTGAAAACTCTACTCTCATTTCATGTCCTGATTGGTTGTGATGCCACCTCCTTTAATACTGACATAGCAAGAGGATCACATGGGGGAAAAAATCAATGACACCATCAGCTTCTAATACACCTTGGACAAGGTGACCTGCACTTGGAAAAGGTGAAAAGTGCAGAAGAGTTTTTGTAAGATGTATGGCTTTCCAGTTGTCCACAGCACTGAAATAAACACATGCCATTTTGTTCACACTCTTGCAGTCATGTGAAGCTCTACCCCTAACATGTGATGCTCTTTTCTTCCATATACAGAGAGCTGATTACGAGGCACTAGTCTGGAGACAGGCCCACTGCCCAAATCCAGGTGCAGGATAGCATGAGTCATTTGTACAGGAGCATGCAAATATAGAGAACTGGAACATGTTGTGTCAATGTACCTGACACAGTTGTCTTAATAATTGACTTAAGATGTTGGTTCAATATGCTACTGTATACCAAAGTTTCTTGCAATAGTATAACATGTGCTTAAATTGTGTACATTAAAACTTTTAATATTTAGTCATGAAAATATTTTCACTTGTTTTAAAAGCAGGCGTTTTCAGACGTGTTGTAATTCTCACAGTTAAATCAGCTTGTATAGGGCCTTGTCTACACTACAGGACTATTTCGAATCTACTTAATTCGAATTTGTGGATTCGACCTTATGAAGTCGAATTTGTGTATCCATACTAAATACACTAATTCGAACTTCTGAGTCCACATTAACGGGGCCGGCGTCGACTTTCGAAGCGGTGCACTGTGGGAAGCTATCCCACAGTTCCCGCAGTCCCCGCTGCCCATTGGAATGCTGGGTAGAGCCCCCAATGCCTGCTGGGGGAAAAAATGTGTCGAGGGTGGTTTTGGGTAACTGTCGTCATTGAACCGTCAATCACGCCCTCACTCCCTCCCTCCCTGAAAGCGCCTGCGGGCAATCTGTTCGTGCACTTTTCTGGTCAGTGACAGCGTGGACGCCACAGCAGTGCAAGCATGGAGCCCGCTGCGATCCTCGCCGTTTTCTCCTCCTCGCACTTTATCGTCCACCTCTTCCACATTCAGCTGCTGAGAAATTGGGCTACTTTTCAATGGTTCTGCAAGCACTGGGGGACCATAGGGGCCTTTTTACCAACATGAACGTCGTATGGCCGGGCAAGGTTCCTGATGCGTGTGTTCTCAGGAACTGTGGGCTGCTCAGACGCCTGCTGGAAGGTAGTTTCTTCCCGTACCACGAAATAACTGTTGTGGATGTGCATTTGCCTATAGTGATCCTCGGTGATCCAGCCTGCCCGCTAATGCACTTGCTCATGAAGCCCTATACAGGCGCCTGGGACAGCGACAAGGAACTCTTTAAATACCAGCGAGCAGCGAGCAGCGTGACCTGTGACTGTTCAGTTTCTTTACAGAGAAGCTGAACCTGCCCCTGTTTCTTTACCCAGTTACTGTTGACTCTCCTCTTCGGTTAAATACCCCGTTCTCCCCGTTTCCTCCACTTCCAAGACACGTGTAAAAATAAAATACATGTCACACTGTTACTGAGGAGAGGTTTCTTTATTCATGACTTTTCGTTAAAGGGTCGAAACTGGAACGCAGACTGCGGTGGGTAGGGTGTGCGCTGATGTAAAGACCGCCTCTAAACTCACGGAATGACAGGCTCCTGCTCCTACAGCGGTCCGCATTGCCGGACTGCTTGTTTCAACGGAGCCTGCCATCCCTCCTTTTTGGGATTCTGTGTGCGGGGGGCTATGTGGCCTTGTGGCGGAGGAGGACGGATACAGATTCCTCTGCTGCGTGACTCAGCGGTCCACGACAAGGACCGCTGTATAAGATCTGTAACCGCCCTCCCCCGCTAAAAAGTCACATCCCCACCGCCCACACAGAACCTGGAAACCACCTCCAATACCGACCACGGTGCCTGCTGACTGCACTGTGCGTGTTACCCGCTGCTGATCCGGCCCCCGTGTCTGTACCCTGCGAAAGGTGCCTGTCCTATGCAATTAGCAACGCACTTCCCCACGCACCCCATTCAAACACAGTCTTCAGTGAAGAAACATGGCGGAAACAGTACTTAACAGCAAAGTATTTTTATTACTTAAGTACACAGTTATGGGATGGGACTGGGATTGGGACTTGTTTGAGTCCGGAAGGGAAGGACTTATGCAAACGTAGAGTATGAGAGCTTTTGGTTACTTGAGCACTCTGCTGGGGTGCAGTGACAGTATTCACGGCCCAGGGCGGGCATCCTCCTGGTTATTTAGGGTGAGGGGGGTATGTGACTTTGTGGCGGGGGAGGGCGGTTGCAGAGATACTGCCGGGGCTCTGTCCTGCAGCGGTCCTGCAGAACATACACAAGTCGCCGGAGCGTGTCCGTTTGCTCCCTCACTAGTACAAGCATTGCTTGAGTCGCCTGCTTGTGTTCCTCACGCCACCTCTCCTCCCATTCGCTGTGTGAGCACTGGTACAGAGAGACTTTCTCCCTCCACTGCCTCTGCTGGTCCGCCTCGGCTAGGTAGCAGCCCACACATTCATCGAAAATCGTGTCCCTTGTCTTTTTCTTTCGCCGCCTAATCTTCGCCAACCTCTGCGAGGTGGATGCTGTGGAAGGTCTGGAGACAGTGGAAGCTGTGAGATGGGAAACAGTTAGTGAATTCCTTGCAATGATACTTTTTTGCGAACAATTAACTGAGTCTAGGCTGTCTCTGTGAATTTTTGGTTGAGACCCCTGTGCCTGCTGTTGCACAAATCATTTGCGCGGTGGATTCTGGGTAAATGTCACCAGTCATTCCTTCCTCCGGGAAAGCAACGGCAGACAATCATTTCGAGCATGTTTTCCATGAAATGCCCTGGCACACGCCATAGCGTGGCAACAATGGACCCTATTTTGCCTTTTGTGTATGTCACCGTATGTGTACTGGATGCCGCTGACAGAGGCGGACCAGCAGCGCTACACAGCAGCATGCTTTTGCTTTTGCATGACAGCAGCGATGGTTACCAGGCATACTGCACCGTCTACCATACCATGAACTGGTAAGAAGACGGTAATAAGATGGTCATGGTTAGCTGTCCTTTTGCACTGCGCCATTTGGTGCTGTCATAAGTGCCCCTGGTCGATCAGCCAGGGGCGCAAAAGCAAAATTTGGGAATGACTCCCCGAGTCAATCCCTCCTTTTTGGGTATCTAAAAATAGAATCAGTCCTGCCTAGAATATGGGCAACTGTACTAGAGAACCACTGTATCATAGAACCAGAGACCACAGCTGCTCTCTGTCCAATTCTGCATAAATTTTGAGCTGAACGCTGTTCACAGGGTGTGCTCCTGAAACAACCCCAGCTGTTCATTCCGTTCTTCCCCCAGCCTTCCTGGGTTCCAATACCATTGTCCCCCCACTTGTGTGATGAAGTAATATAGAATGCATGAATAAGACACAGGTAGTCGTTTGTGAGAAATGAGTGGAAGGAAGCCTCCAGCTGCAATGATAGTCCAGAGATGACATTAAGGGGTGTGGAGGAGGGAGCCACTCATCCCTCTGCTAGTCCAGGGGCAATTGAATCTTTTCTTTACAATGAAGGGTGGGGGCTGATGGAGCTCAGCCCCCTGTTGCAATGATGAGGACGGTTACCAGCCATACTGCACCATCTACCATGAAAAATTAGCACCAGGCGACCTTGATCGACCGGTCCCAAGCAAGTTGGTATGGTTGTTATGGTTACCAGTCCTTTTGCACTGCCCCATGTGCCAATAGGCTGATGATGAGGATGGATTTCCATCTTATTGTACCATCAGCCATCCATAGCGTGGGGGGAGCAAGGATGTTGGTGTTGAGTGCTGCACCATCGCGTCTATCTGCAGCATTCAGTACAGATACGGTGACATGTAAAAGAGTCAACAGAGGATTGTTTTCCCTTTAACTTCTGGGGGTCGGGGGGGTGCGTAAATTGCCGAGCTATGCCCCGACCCACCGCGGACACTGTTTTTGACCCTAGAAGCATTTGGAGATCAGCCAAGAATGCAAATGCTTTTCGGAGACAGCAGGAACTGTGGGATACCTTGCGTCCTCGTCCCCCCCTCTCTCCATGAGCGTCCATTTGATTCTTTGGCTTTCCATTACGCTCGTCACGCAGCTGCGTGCTGAGTCTGTGCTATGCCGTCTGTCCGTTTATTTATTAAAAATACTTTGGACCAGGCGTAACGTAACATTTCTTCCCCTACTTAGATGCAGGAGTCTCCCAGCGAGATAACCGTGAGGACGGGCACTGAAGGAGATAGAGAGCGCATGCTGCGTGAAATCTAGCACGAACCACGGACCTATGCAGCCATGCTCTGGGAGGCAGTGCTCCCTGAATACCGCATGAAAGCCTCGCGCGGAAAAGTGTGCTATCACGGAGCACCCAATAAGGCAGCTCTCCCCAGGAACCTCCTGCTGATGCTTATCGATTAACGGCAGGAGAGCTTCGTGGAGTTCTCCCAGGAGGATTTCTGTTCTATCACCATATATACAGAGACCTCCTTTTCACACACTTCAGATTCCTGTTATATTAAGAATAAAAGTTAACATGGTTAAAGCACTTACCGACTGATCCTACCCCTGATTCAGGATCCGGGTTCCTGGCCGGGGAGGGTTGGTAGGGGATCTCCGTGACGGTGATGAAGAGATCCTGGCTGTCGGGGAAACCAGCGTTGTAAGCGCTATCGCCTGCCTCGTCCTCCACAAACCCTTCCTCATCTTCCCCGTCCGTGAACATCATCGAGGAACTGTCCGTCGACACTGTCCCATCATCAGAGTCCATGGTCACTGGTGGGGCAGTGGTGGCAGGCTCCGTAGCATCCGTTGGCCGCTTTGATTTTTTGGTAGGCTTGTCTGGGGTCCTTGATTTTCACGCGGCACTGCATTGCATGACGGCTGTATCCTCTGTCTGTATCATGGCTTTGGAGACCTTCTCGTAGGTCTTTGCATTCCGTTTGTTGGAGCGCAGCTCCGAAAGCACAGACTCCTCGCCCCCCACACCGATCAGATCGAAGAGTTCCCGGTCAGTCTATGCCGGGTCCCTCTTTCTATTCAGAGATTACATGAACTCCTCTGCTGGAGAGCTCTGCATTGCTGCCAGTGCTGCTGAGCTCGCCCCGATGTCCAACCACAAAATGAGATTCTAACTGTCCAGAAAGGAAAAGGAATTCAAATTTTCCCAGGTCGTTTCCTGTGTGGCTGGTCAGAGCATCGAAGCTCGGACTGCTGTCCAGAGCGTCAACAGAGTGGTGCACTGTGGGATAGCTCCCGGAGCTACTAAGTTCGATTTCCATCCACACCTAGCCTAATTCGAACTAGCCATGTCGAATTTAGCGTTACTCCACCTGCCGGGGTGGAGTACCAAATTCGAACTAAAGAGCCCTCTAGTTCGAATTAAATGGCTTCCTGGTGTGGACGGTTGAGCGGTTAGTTCGAATTAACGCTGCTAAATTCGAATTAAAGTCCTAGTGTAGACCAGGCCTAGTTTTGATTCAAGATGCTAGTGTTCCAGTTATATGGGTAATGTAAAGATGCTCATTTATGGTTGTATAATATATTAAAATATGATAACACCTCTTGCAAATATGAAACAAATTCAATACTTTTACAAAAAGATTGTGCATATTATTTGATCTCTTTTATTATATCCTACAGCTCATTAAGATTCAACTGAAGTACATTAATCCTAAATGAAAAAGAAAGAAAGAATTACACATCAGTGAATTCCATGTATTACTTTGTTCTCTTTGTAGTGGCCTCTATACATAACATACAGATTGGAAACAACCATATTTGAATTCAGCACACCCTAATTATCTTAAATTTAAGTGTTGTTACCAACTTGTAACCAAAATATCTTACAATTTACTTCTGAAAACCTGACCAGCCTATTCAGCTAGATCTTTATTTGAGACTCTCATAACCATGTCCTTGGCTACGCAGGTGCTCTCACCTCCTCCTACTTTCCTTCTTGCTACCTATGCTCCTTCCTGTTCTGTGTCTTAACTGGTCCCCTTCATCCCCTCAATCTTGTTTTTTCACTTCTTTCCTATTATTCCCTACCCTATACTTGGTGAGGTCTCCCTTATTGTACACCAGGGCCTCAGTTCTGCTAAGTACTTGAGCATATTGTATTGTGTACATGCACATGTTCAAGTTCCATTTACTTTATCAGGACTCCTTGCTGGCTAAGGATGACCTTAAGCACATACTAAAGTCAAACATGTGCTTCAGTGTTTTGATAAAGTGCCCTCTCTCTGTCTTCAAATCCCATCTTAAGACCCACTTCTTTTTCATGATAAAAATATCACAATTAATAATACTAAAAATGAGCTCTACTGGTTTTCACACAGTTTACATCCTTTTCTTAAAATATGAACAGAATAACTCCTCTCATTCAGGACACCAGTAGGTACAACTTCATTTTCTTATGGTATATCAGGCAAAGAATGTACACAGATTAGTAGAGAATTTTTTTCATCTGTGGGAGTGATCCAAAGCCCAATGAAGCGTAAATGAGAGTTGGATCAAGTCCCAGGTCTCTGAATTTCTCTATTCTCACTCATACATGTATTCATTCTTTGTTACAGTGGTTTTATATTGTCTCTTCCAGTTGCCTTTGGTTGTTTCTGAGGAAAATTAAGTCTATAAAAACCTCCAAAATCACTACCATGACATTCCCCCACTTCCACCCCACCAAGTGCTCACCAAAACATCCAAAAATCCAGCATTCAAATAACCATAGGAGTGTTCAACTAGAGCTCAAATTTTGACTTACTTAAATTAGTTGAATGCTTACTTCTGAGGCATCTTACACTGATGAGCAACTACCTGGCTCCTGGCTGCCGATGGGTTAAGAGATACCCATCTGTGTGACAAATTCAATGTGGGTTTTTTTGGTAAACCTTATTACACATCACATTACAAAAACCTCTGGCATTCTACCTCACTTTCCCAACTTCTACAACAAAATAGAAGTATTTTGCTGAGTATTTTTATTCATTTAGCAGTTACTTGTGTCAACACTATATGTGCCCCCAGAATGCACTATTATTTATAGAAGACTTGCAGAGAACCTGGATATTTCAAAACTTTAAATGTTATTAATCAATCCTGATACTTTAGTACTCAGTATCCAATTTGGCATTCTAACTTCTGAAAGACTTGGAGCTGAAAGTTTTGGGCAAGTTCCTTGGCTGGTGCAAATTAGCATAGCTCTGATGTACATGGAGTCATGTCAATTTACACCAGCCAGGATCTGGGCCTTTAAGTTCTGAGACATTATATTCTATAAGCTTTTAGTGCTTCATAATTTTTAAATTAAAATGCATTTTGACTTAAAGTCCATCTTTAAAGAAAAACAGGATGGACATGGTTAATTGGCTAAAGTAATTCTGGGATATATCAGGTAGGGAAGATGTATTCAAGACATTGGGGAAATGAGAGAAATGATTTAGGATGACTTGGTCAAATGCTGATTATGTACACATTACTCTCTGAATTCCAGGGTGCTTGAGACTACATTTGAAAGTAAAACTGTGAAACAAAAATATCTCAGTCTGTGATTAATTGGGCATTTTCTGGAAGTGTGATGTGACCGAGGAGATGAGCCAAATGATTAAATTGACTTTACTTTGACTAGATCCTCAAACATATTGTTTTTGTTTGGATACAAGAGTGAGCTGGGTTTATGCAGTTCAGGTTTTCCTGGAGTTACTCAGAGACCTTTGAGTGAAAAACTTTGCTCTTTCTCATTTGACCTAGAGAGAAGAGTATCCTATAAATTTTATCCTGATTGAGAACTGTGCTGGTGAGCATTGTCCTTGAACAGCTATGATTTGTATTTTGTCTTTCCTATCTTTAATAGCATCTAATATTTAAATATTCAGATGGGAAATATGCCAGTGTTCATGAGGAAATTATTTTTATTTGAATGTATTTTGTTGTGTGGTTTGACTTTGTTGTCAGAATCTGCAAAAACAAATGCTAATATTTTAAATATCTCTTGTGCACTGTCAGGCATGCTCACAAAATAGGCAATATCTGCTCTCACAACAATAGAACTTGAAGCCCAAAAGCAAGTCAGAAAAATAACTGAGTTTATCAAGAGAGTAGCTGAACTTCATGTATGTGAGGTAAATATTCTAGGTTTTCCTACAGAACTTCATCCACACACGTCTCCAGAGGGATACTGAGACACAGTACATTCAACCAGTGAACTACATAGCTAAAAATATCACTTCATCATTGCAAAATATGGATAAGGTATATCACTCTTCCTAACAGACATTTTCAAATTAGCCTTATCATATGTGTTGCATATACCATGCTACTCAAGATAATTATGTCTAATCAAAGAGCTTGGTGGTACAAAAGAACTGTGTGCGCATTGTAACTTATATTCAAGGAATGTGTCATAGTCAGAGAGAGCTTGTCTATATGGCATGCAGTGTGAAATAAAGGGGCATGAATTGCAGAGTACTCTGATGTGTTGTGCTCTAACTGCTCCATATAGACCCTTCTGGAATGAAGGAAAAGATACCTAATGCACATTAATGCTCATTGCTACCCAGTTACCCTTGTATCAAGCCTCTGAATGTACTGCTTCTTATACCAATATCTGGTCCTAGAGAGAACTTATTTCTGTTCCTGCTCTGAGTCAAACAACTTAGCACAGAGAGAAGCAGCACAGATATTTGAAGGACTGTCTGTTCTCTTCTTACAAAATGTTACAGGGAAGACTCCTCTTGAGACCCACAAAGCAGGTAAATGGATTTTAAAAAGCCATTCCGGAGTGTTGGGGGAATTCTGGCTGAGCCACAATGGTGATATAAACAAATATAGAAAATGTCCCTTAAAAACTGGGGATAGAAGACAGAGAGAAATATTTTAAAACTAAACATAGTTTCAAACAATTCTACCTATTAAAAACCCATTAAACCTGGAAAAGCAAAGAAGCATATCAGGAACAGCTGTTCTCAGGAAGTATTCTGTGGTAGAAACTATTATTGGAAATTGAAGGTCAACTGGAACAATTGTGTTCACTTGATTTTTTTTCTTATAGAATAAATAGGGCTTTATTCTTTCTAAATTGATCAAACAAAAACACTTGGGAATACACACTTGATACAAAGTCAGTGTGACTACAATTTTTATGATTGATGGCCACACAGTACATGACTTAAAATGCAATCCATATCACATGCCTCCCTATGGATATCCACTACATCCAAGTAAAGTGAAAAATGTGATTCTTGTCATCCAATTTGAAAAGGATGGAAATGGATCTTTTCTTTGAAATATAATTTTGTATCTTAAACAAAAATATTTATCCCATAAGAGACTTGTATATTTTATGTTATTGATTGCATAACAGTAGTTGACCAAGATGCAGCCTTTGGCTTTGCTTTGCAAAGAGCCTAAAGGAGTTAGGCACCCAACTCCCATTGACTCTCATGCATTGAATACATTTTAATGGATTTGACTGCCTAACTCCCTTAAGTTCATATAAAAATCCCAGGCTTAGCAAACAATAATATTCTCTAGAGTGGGAAGTGAAGACTTCTTCAGACCAAAATGTAGTTTTGTTTCATTATTTAAAGTATGATCCTATGGGTCAATTAGAACCTGTAATATTTGAGTATGCTTCATTGGTGTATTCTAAAACATGACAGATTTCAGAAGACCATCATATAGGATACAATTTTCTAAGTGACTCAGAAGCCCATGTCCCATTTTCAAAAATAACCCATGTGCTTAAGTCACTTAGATACTTTTGAAAATGTTAACCATAATCTGGGATATTAAATTCCTAAAGAGTCTGAAGTTCTTCTTAAAATAAACATAAAGCATGAAATCTTGACCCCATTGAAGTTAGAAGGGAACTTTGCCACTCACTTTAAAGGGGCCAAGATTCCATCTAAGTATAACAGATCAGACTCTGACCAGTAAATTAAGTTATTTCATTGACTTACTGAAGTGCTTTTCCTATGATCTTCTGGATTTGCTCCCTTTTCTCACAATTCTGACTCTCCAACAGACAAGGATGAGGGGAAAAATACACATTTAAAAAAAACAACAGTGACCCACAATTCCTTTACCTTTTTATCTTTATCTTCAAACTAGCTTTCCACACAGCCTGTCTCTCCATTGACCACTGGTGTTTTCTCAGTCCAGAGCAAAGCATTTCAGTTGATAATTGCTCATGAGAAGTAAAACATGTTCTAGAAGGTGATATTCCCTAGAACAATTAGAAACTTCTCCTATGTAGCTCCAGTTTCCCACACAAGAGCTTAATATAAATAAGAAGCATTTGTATAGCACTGTGATCCCCCTGCCTGATGAACATTTAATGTACAGTGTTTCCATAAAAATTACGTATAATAAAGTTCTTTGAATTTGACTTTATATAAGAGATGAAAAGTTAAACCTTCTGGGCTTCTTTCTTTGACTCAGAATCTGCTTCCAAAAGATAGAACTAAAAATTCATTTCAGTTGGTTTCCTTATTTTACTAAAAGGTTATTTCAATCTGCCATGTTCTTGTAGATAATATTTTCAAAAGTGGCCTCCTTCCTAAATTTTACACACAAAATGGTGCATACTCATTTGTGTGTGCAAACTGGCATTTGTGTATGAAACTCTAGTAAAGCCATTGCAAAGTTAGTCTATTAATTTGTATACACTCATATTTAAAGTTTGCATTTATGAATGTCATATACATACACATTTACTAAGATGTGCACATTTCTATATTTAGTTTAAAAATGCTTTTATAATTGTCTGAATCTTTTATATAGAATCAGAATAAATGCTGATACACCAATTTATACCAGCTAAGGAGCTGGCCCATAAAACATTTCAATAAAGCTCTAAGTGCAGGTAACTTTTTTTTAAAGGTATAGTAAATTATTTCTCTCCATGATCTGTTTGTCTATTTTTTTTCCTTTCACATTGTAATATTCAGAGAGACAGCTCCTGGCTGGTCATATTTACTTTAAACAATATGATATTCAGTTACTTTCATAAACAATTAACTTCATTTGATTTTCCCAAAGTGTTTTATTTTAAGTGACTATATTACTCCTAAAAGATGCCAGATTGACAGCCGTAGAGAATGAAGTCTTCAATCACTAGGACGGGTATAGACAAGAAGCAACAGTACAAGCTTTCTCACATAATACCACTAATATACCTCAATTCAAGCTGGATAGGATCACTTGTAGTGACATGAGTAGCTCATTCTCCATGCCAATGGACAGGATTGACACCAAATATACCCATTGTGACAGGGATTTTTCTGTGATGAGGACACATCTAGATTTCAGACTAAAATCCTCTCTTTCTGTCATCTCCTTATGGATGCCCAGCTGTCACCTTAAACTCATTACCCACCAAGGCTTCCCCTTTCCCTCTTTTCTTAATCTCCATGGACAACACTGGTCTCCTCCTGGACCCTCTGTCTTGCACCTTGGACCTCCTCTTCAATTCTGCCTTCTCCAGCTTCTCATATCCAGGCTGTATCTGACTCTTGCTGACTTTTCCTATGTAACATCTCTAACATATGGCCTTTCTTCTCCTTCCATACAGCTAAAACTCTCATTCAAGATATCATCTTGCATCTTGTTACTGTAACATCATCTCTTCTGCCTTTGACAAACCTCATCTGCTCAATTAATATCCATTCAAAATGCTACTGCAAAGATTGCTTTCCTAGTTCATGACTTTGACAATGTGTGCTCAATGGGGTTCTGTTCCATGACTCAGGCTCCCAGGTTCTACCACAATATGAATAATAACAAAAATAATGTTTTATGAGTAACTGGGCTGATATTCAACTCACTGAATAGCCCTTAGGTTGAACTGACTTTAAACTATCTTGGGGTGAATTTCAACGGGAAACCAGCTGTGTATCTGATGGCTTTACTAATCTGTTGACCAATCTTATTCTCCCCAGGGGAACAAAGAAATCAAACTTAAAACAATGCCATAATAAAAATGTGTTTTTGTATCATTAAATCATATTTCTCAAAAAAAAATTACAGATTTCAAACTTTATGAAATCTCTCTTATTCTTTAGTATTGGAAGATTGAAATTGTAATAAGTTTTCATATCAGTTTATTTTATCCATCATTTTATATACTTTTTGATCAGTTATATATTTATATGCTTGCTGCTGCCCCTCTCTCTGATTGTGGCAAGTGACTACGAGAACATAATATCTATAATCAAGATTTCTGCAGTCCTGCCTTTTCTCTATCAGCTGCAACTCTAGGTGATGGCTATCTTTAAATCTTATACTTCACTCTCTATATATCATTGTAACAGTAAAAATGGGCAGGGAGGTTCTAGCTGTTTATTCTTTGGTTTGACCTGTTCTATTAATTTAGGTGGAATAAATGGATCCAACGAGTCAACATGACCCTGACATGTAAAGGGTGTTAAACAAAGTTTGGGGTTTGGTATACAGAGACATCAGCCTACTTGGTACCATGACAAACACATCATTAAACATCCTTATATTAAAATATACAAGGGAAAACAAAGCATGGGGTGGAAGGTTAAAGAATTATGAATTTAAAGTAGGAAGTGAGACTTTCATTTTAACAACAGACTTTGCTGCTTGTCTCTCTAGTTGAAGAGAGTCTTCAGATGGAAAATGTCATTTTGGGAAAAAGAGAAAAAATTAGTTGAGATGGGATGGAGCTGGAGCTGTTGCCGTTACTGCTGTTGTGAAAGTCTGATCCCATTTCCTAAAACACAAAACAAGACAAACACACACAAGAGTGAAGAGAGAAAAGGGTAGCAAAGATAG
This sequence comes from Mauremys mutica, assembly GCF_020497125.1. NCBI lineage: Eukaryota > Metazoa > Chordata > Testudines > Geoemydidae > Mauremys > Mauremys mutica. The sequence continues at coordinate 47,457,735 of NC_059079.1, read as the reverse complement.
AAAATGCAGCTTCTTTCTCTGGTATTGATTCCCTTGCTACATCACTGGAAAAACACAGGTGCAGCTGTCTTATCTGCTTCTCTGAGACCTGGCAACCTTGTAACTACAACAGGCTATTTAGGGTATTACTTTTAGCTGTGATGGGCAACAGCATTGGGGGAGATCACTGGTGAGCAGCTGGGGGTGACCGGTTTTCTCTTTGGGAAATATGATCACCCTAGAAACATCTCCCACCAACTTACCTTCCGCCTCTTGGGGAGGTGGAGTACAGACATCTACGGGAGAGCGCTCTGCCATGCACTTAGCTTGTCTTCACCACACTTGCTAAATCGACGCCGCTGCATCAAGCACATAAGTGCTGATTTAGCCATAGTATAGATGAGCCCTATGTCTCTTATTTGCACCTTTTCCCACCAGCATACACTATAGGTTATTGTGATACTTTATGAACTTTTACTAACTTCTTACAGTGGAGCTTAGGATAATTTTTTAGGCCCATTTATTATAAAAGAACCTTCCATAACTGGTACAAAGGATTCCCTGGTAGAGGGCACCCACTTTTCATGTAGCTTCAACTGCCTGTTTGCCAGAGCTGAAGCCTTTTGAGATTTGGGACATGATGACAGGTATTTTTTTAAATATATTGTTTTTTGTTTGTTTTTGTTTATGCTTCTGTTTTTTGCTTTAATTCTTGACAAAATGCCCATATGCTTGCTAAAATTGTAATAGGTCATACATTGTGGTTGAGGACACCCTTGAGTCCCCACCAGACCATGATTTGGGCTTCTTAGGGTACGTCTACACTACGGGACTATTCCGAATTTGCATAAACCGGTTTTGTAAAACAGATTTTATAAAATCGAGTGCGCGCGGCCACACTAAACACTTTAATTCGGTGGTGTGCGTCCGCGGTCCGAGGCTAGCGTCAGATTCTGGAGCGTTGCACTGTGGGTAGCTATTCCCTAGCTATCCCATAGTTCCCGCAGCCTCCCCCGCCCCTTGGAACTTCCGGGTTGAGATCCCAGTGCCTGATGGGGCAAAAATCATTGTCGCGGGTGGTTCTGGGTAAATGTCGTTAGTCACTTCTTCCTCTGGGAAAGCAACGGCAGACAAGCATTTCGCGCCTTTTTCCCCTGGATTGCCCTGGCAGATGCCATAGCATGGCAATCATGGAGCTTGTTTTGCCTTTTGTTGTGACTCTCACCGTATGTGTACTAGATGCCGCTCACAGAGGCGATTCAGCAGCGCTACACAGAAGCATGCTTTTGCTTTTGCATGACAGCAGAGATGGTTACCAGTCATACTGCACCATCCAAACCCTTCCATAAATTGGAACTGGTGAGGATGATTATGGCTACCAGTCCTTTTGTACCATTTGCTGCTGTCATAAGTGCCCCTGGCTGCTCTTAGCCAGGGGCGCAAAAGCCAAAATTGGGAATGACTCCCTAAGTCAATCCCTCCTTTTTGGTATCTAAAAATAGAATCAGTCCTGCCTAGAATATAGGCAAGTGTACTAGATAACCATTGTATCATAGAACCAGAGAGCACAGCTGCTCTGTGTCAGATCCTGCAGAAACTATGATCTGTATGCTATTCACAGGGGGTGCTCCTGTAACAACCCCACCTGTTGATTCCGTTCTTCCCCCAGCCTTTCTGGGCTACCGTAGCATTGTCCCCCCACTTGTGTGATGAAGTAATAAAGAATGCAGGAATAAAAAGACATGGTGACTTGTTAGTGAGAAATGAGTGGAAGGCAGCCTCCAGCTGCTATGATAGTCCAGACAGGACATTAAGCAGTGTGTAGGAGAGAAGCTGCTAGTCCAGGGGCAACTGAATCTGTTCTTTACACATGAAGGGTGGGGGCTGATGGAGCTCAGCCCCCTGTTGCTATGATGACGATGGTTACCAGCCATACTGCACCATCCACCATCCACCATAAAAAATTAGGGCCAGGAGCCCTTGATCGACCTGACGGATGCTAGTCAGCATGGTTACTGCCAATAGGCTGATGACGAGGACGGTTACCAGTCCTTTTGTACCATCAGCCACCCATGGCAGGGGGGGAGTGAGGATGTTGGTGTTGACGGCTGCAGCATCGTGTCTATCTGCAGCATTCAGTAAAGATAGGGTGACATGTAAAAGAGTCAGAGGATTGTTTTCCCTTTCGCTTCTGGGGGTGGGTGGGAGGGGGTGAGTAGATTGCCAAGCTATGCCCTGACCCACCGCGGACACTGTGTTTGACCCTAGAAGCATTTGGAGCTCAGCCAAGAATGCAAATACTTTTCGGAGGCTGCAGGAACTGTGGGATAGCTTCAGTCCTCCAGTCCATGAGCGTCCATTTGATTCTTTGGCTTTCCGTTACGCTTGTCACGCTGCAGTGCGCTGAGTCCCTGCTATGGCGTCTGTCTGGAGATTTTTAAAAAAGGATTCTGAATTTCATCTTCTGTAACGGAGCACTGATAGAACGGATTTGCCTGCCCTTACAGCGATCACATCCGCATGGTCCGTGCTGGAGCTCTTTTTTTATTTTGATTTCGGACTGCATCGTCACCCGTGCTGATCAGAGCTCCACGCTGGGCAAACAGGAAATATTCAAAAGTTCGCGGGGCTTTTCCTGTCTACCTGAGCACTGCATCCGAGTTCAGATTGCGGTCCAGAGCGGTCACTGCTGCACTGTGGGATACCTCCCGGAGGCCAATACCGTCGATCAGCGTCCACACTAACCCTAATCCGATATGTTAATACCGATACTAGCGTTACTCCTCTCGTTAGGGAGGAGTACAGAAACCGGTTTAAAGAGCCATTAAAATCGATATATGGTGCCTCCTAGTGTGGACGGTTGTGGCGTTAAATCGGTTTTACGCTCCTAAAACCGGTTTAAACGCCTAGTGTAGACCATTACAGTGTCCTTCCCATGCTTGTGGCATACAATGGATTCTCCAAGCATACAAACGAATAGGTTCCTTTCCCTCTTCCTATTCTGGGAGATGGCAAATCAGAATAAAAGAAGACGTCAAAGGTGGACAGTCTCTTAGTCCCTTTCAGGTTCAGCATATATACAGGCGTTAGAGTCCTTGATCAGGGTTAGTGTCTTCCTCCAGTCTGTCGGTTTGGTAAGTCCTGCTTTATACCTGGGAGACCGTCTCAGGGGCAGCAGGGTCTGCAATTGTCTTTCCGTTTGCTCATCTATCCCTGAAGTCAGTTGTCAGCACCCACTTCCTGTGGCAGGCTTTCCCTTTTTAAGGGTCCTCCCTCCAGGCAGAGCAGGCATTACAGATGTGTCTGATTAGGACTGGCCGAGCCCCTAAGAACTCATTAGCCTACTCTCTATTAGAGTGAGGGTGTGCTCTTTCAACAGTAACAGTCTACTTTCAAGATATCCATTGGGGATAGTTTTTGAAAGTTTACAAATAAGTATGTAGCTTCTACAGTGATAGTCTATTTCAGAACGTTCACAAATGCCACAGCCTTGTATTATATGCTACTTCTGAAGAACCTTAAAAGAAAAATTATCTGTGAAGTTCTTTTCACTCGTCTACTACTACTACTACATCTGTGACTCAGATATATTGAATGAATCATGAGGGGAGAGGGCTTTTCTGGTGCTAATTTATACCCACAGTGGTCTTTTTGAAAATGATGCTATTCATTCATTTTTAAAACTTGGAGTCATTCAAATTACACTAAAGAATTCCCTCTCCATTAGGAAAGTACAGATAGTGAGCAACCAAAATACAGAGGGTTACTGCTGGTTTACACCAGCTGAGGAGCTGTCCTAGGAAGTGTGAAATTAAAATGAGTTTACTGTAATAGTTTAATTGAATGTCACTATTGAAGGCAACTGGGTATTTCCATTAAAGAGAACAAAAATACCATGCTTCTATTGCAAAGTTGAACCTTGGTAGGTAAAGCTCTGACCTGGATTGTAGTTATATATTTTTTCCACTACACTCCAGATTTCAGGATATGTACCATACAATGATATAGCAAGCTGTCAATAAGGCGTCAACTGAAAAAAAAAAGTTGAATAGTCTAGATTGTCTTTATTTCTGTTTTGGAATACATTAAGTTAAATGCATCCTTTCATAAAGAGTTACTTGCTAACTGAGAAGCCTTGTGGATTTTTTGGCATTTTTTCAATCCAATGTCACAATGTAAGAATGTAAGGAGAACCTTTTTTATAATCCCTTTTGGTAAATTATGTTTTCAACACAAGTAGAGGTATGTAAGCATGTTTGAACTTCAAACAAAAACTAGTGATTTTTGGATCTTTATATAGGCTTTTATTTAAAAAAAATCAGTTCTCCCCATTATTATGTGTCAGAAAAATAGGCATTAAATGAAACCACCTTTTTCTATTTATAAAATATTGAACATTTTAGGAGGCTAGATGGCTCAGTGGATTAGTAGCGGGAACCTGGTAAAATTAGGATGTTATTTCTAATCCAGTCCAGGTTGACAGTGATTGTATTAACATCTCATTGCTATTCAGTGGTGCTTATGAAATGACTGGAGTTAATGATCCCAGTCCAGTTCCTAATGGTCATGTGTCATCTTCATTCATATGTTTCTGACTGCAGGTTGACTTCTTTAGAAAGGTGGGTTATACACTGAAAATAGACTAGAATTCATTCTATTCTCCTCTGTTAAATTATTCCACAGACTAGGATTCAGCTTTGTTTCTAGCTTCCAAAATGGTGTGCTTGGGCATTAATTGTTTCTATGTCCCTAATGAACATAGTTGTTTTGTTAGGTCACAGATGGAAAGGTGATATCAAAGAGAGCCTGGTCCAAGAGAATTAAGGACTCTGAAGACTAGGCTCAAGGTCTTTGAACAAAATACGCAATGGCCAGGCAGCTTGTGGATAGCATACATCACAGCTGTAGTGCACCATCAAAGGCTAGTCCCACTCTAGAGGCAGGCTGCTGCATTGTGTACAAGCCTTAGGCAGAGGAACTTGTTTTGATAAGAGAATGTTACACAATAGACTTCCCTTGAGGGGATGAACACATGGATCACAATAGCTAGAGTCTTGTTTGGAAGACATGGACATAGGTCGAGGAAGGTGTTTATTGCTAATGGACCTATTGATTTATAAAAGGAGCAAAGATCTGTAGTGTGGCAGATTCTCCATTATACCCATGCCCCTCCCCCACTTGCATACAGTACTTTCCCATAGCCAATTGACTTGAAGCCCCAGCATAGCCACTTGGGAGCCCACCTACACAGGAAAATTTGCACAGGGGAACTGCTCTGTTTCTGCTACACAGGGATTCTCCACCCTCTGATAAATGGTGGGGGGCTGGATATCAGCCTGAAAAGAACAAAGCCATCTTTGGAGGAAATATGCAATTGAGGGAAGGGTGACTGAAACTGAAACGGTAGCAATGGTAGCATCAACTTGGTACCTAAACCACTCATCTAGGAAAAGTCAAATACCTGTGTTGAATAAATATGTAAATGAAATTAGAGGGAGCCTAATAAGTTGCTACAATGATTGCCCAATTGTTTTTGTTGTGTGGAGGAATTGTTCATGTTGCTAATATATTCAAGTTATATTAATCTGTGCATCTGAAGTTTGTTGCAAATGTATTCTAATCAGTGTTATTAGAATGAAGAGTGTTGCAATTTTTCCTGTTTCTTAGTAATTAGAGTATCTTTTAATAGGATAAAATCAATTCCAAGTAATCATCCTAAATGCAACTTCAGCGACTATTTTTCTGAGATGTTTATGATGATTGCAACCTCCACTGATCCATTTACTCTGATATCAACAGAAGAAAACCAAACATATATTAAATAATATAAATACTGACTCACAATGATAAAACATCACTTTGACTGTAGCTTAAACCTAAACAAGGGGCCACATCCTGGCCTGTTGGACAAATTTTGCAATACTTTGCAGGTGCAAAGATGCTCTCAAGCCATCTAAAATGACAACAGGGGGTCTCCCATTGAGCAGGAATCTCAGTGGAACAGAATGACCATAGCAGTACCTATGTTACTACATTCCCCGTTTCTGGCAGGGGAAGCATGACTGAGGAAAGGAGCTGTGGTCAGAATGTCCTTGTGCACTATTAAACACAGCTGCCATAATGGCTGCTTGGGACTGCTGGCATGTAGTACAAATTAGAATAATTCACAGGCTCCTCAGATTTGTTCCTGTGGACTGGGTAAGCACAGAACAGCTCTAGGATCATGGGAATATACAGTTGTTTTTCTTCAGTTACTCTGAGTTTTTTTTTTCAGTCATGGCTAAAGATCTGAACTAAAGACACTCTGGCATAGATTTAAGAAAGTATTAAAGGATATGTACATTTAAGCATGTTGTTACTATTATCATCACTCATTTTTGTATTACCCTGGCACCTAGGAGCTGTAGGTGGATCAGGACGAACAACCATGGACCAGACCCCCATTAGGTGAGGTGGTGTACAAACACAGAAGAAAAAGATGGTCTCTGCCCTGAGACACTTACAACCTAAGTCTAAGACAGGAGACAACTGATCAATACAGGGCGATGGGGGAGTACAGGTAAACACTGAGACAATATTGGTCAGCATGATAGACACTGGTCTTTGCACACCAAAATCCTAACCATCGTTAGGTATTTTGTAGGCATCACAGAAAAGGAGAATTTTTCAGGAGGGTTTTGTAAGTAGATAACAAGGTGTCCTCTGCAGATACTTATGGGCAGTTCTTCTCAAGTGTGAGCAGCAGCATGGGAGAAAGCACAAAGGTGTTTAAGAAGTGGAGAGCGAAGGCTGGCACCATGGCTGATCAGAGGTGAACAGTGATAGCTTATTAGTGAAGGAGAGATGATAGGTAGGGTGTGGATTGACTGTGAAGATCCTTGGAAGCAACTACAAGCAGCTTATATTTGACCATGTCACCCTTCTCGTTGAATTCCTCCACTGGCTCCCCTTTCTCTGTGATGGGCTAGGAAAATGATCTTTACAGCTGTATTTGGAATGAGACAAGATTGCTTTTGTCAAGCCAGAGAAAGAGATGTTGCAGTAATCAAGCTGAGAGTTTTAGTTGTGTGGATGAATAGGAAAGGCTGTATCTTACAGATGTTATGAAGATGCAGAAACAATCTTCAAGATTTATATGTAGCCTGGATGGGAAGCTTTAGAGAGAGGTCCAAGCCAAAGTTGGTGCCCAGGGTATGAGCCTGAGTGACAGAGAGGATGGTGTGTTGTCCACAGTGATCAAGAAATAAGGTAGAGGTGACTGCTTGAGGTGAGGGGAAGATTAGGAGGTCTGTTTTAGCCATATTTAGCTGGATAAGATGGCTTGGTCATCACAAGGAGATATCAGCAGACCTGTTGACTTCAGTGAGATTACCTACATGCTTAAGGACCATCCTGAATCAGGCACTTCAGGAAAAAAAAAAGGATATAAACATGTATGATGTTGACAGCAGCACTGGCTTTGAGTTTTGTTCTGGTACTCTACTATTTACAAAAATGTGTATTGTGGTGTATCGAGATGATGCTTTCTTATGTGTATATAGAAATGTGTTGAAACAAGTAGGCCCAAAAATCTGTTTCTTAAAAATAAGCTTGACAATAGTCAAGTGAGGCCTGATAAAATATGAGGAAAGTGAAGTGAGAATTCAGAAGCAAGCTGGAGATAAGTTAGGGCATAAACTTGTTGAGTGGTATTAGTTTTATATTTGATTTTATGGACATGGGTCGATATCCCCTTTTAGATCCCAAACCAGACCTAGCTAACAGAAAGAAAAATAGGGATCTTAGCTGAAAACACCAAGGCTGTGCTAATTAAAACTGTCTTCCCTGTATCTCTATGTAAAAATTTACAAGGACAACTTGCTAATTGTACTAGCACATCCCCAGACAGAAAGCCTGTTCTAGGAAGTGATAAGAGCTGTCATAAAAACAACTGTACTCTAGAATTGGTCTTGCAGAAACCCCTACCTCCTCCTTTTATTATCTTACTTGTTTTTCTACTATTGTATCAAAGAACTTAAGTAGATTGATTGAAGTCTGTCACATCTGGAGTATAGAATTGTAAAATAAAAACGTTAAGGAAGAGGAGATAGTAAAATAGATTCTCCATTATACCCATGCCCCTCCCCCACTTGCATATAGTACTTTCCCATAGACAAATGGCCAAAGAATGCATAGCATGGAGATATCCAGATGACCCCGCAGGGCAAGCCGGAATCCACCCAAGTGCCCCCCCGGATGGAGGGCTGAAGACTCGAAGAACAAGATAACACTTAGCCGTCAGGAATGTGCCATCTGCTGATTGATTATCACTTCAAACAAACATCAGCATGATGAAGTGATTCCCATAGACTTGTATAAGGACAAAATACTATAAGAACAGAACCAAAAGCCTAGAGACTTTGAGTCTGGTTCCACAACCACCCTCCAGGAGCATCGGATGCGCATCTGACAACAACTCGGCTCCACTCTTGTATCCAGGCTACCTGGCCAGTAATTTGGTGTGAGCAACCTCTAGCCTGGTAACCATAGCAACTTAAGTTTGCAGACCGTGTGTGTGTGTGGATGTATGGGTAAAGGATTGTAGTTATAGATGATTGCGTTCTGCTTTCTTTCATGATTTAATTTCCATTTTGTATTTACAATAAACGTTGCTCTTTTGCCTTATCCCCTTTACAAGATCCTGTTGGTCTTTATTGGTATAACAATCCCAGGTCATGAGGTACATAAGTTTTGCTCCTAACTGGTTTTTACAAGTATTTTAGATAAAATGTTAATATTTTGGAAAATGCTATCTATATTGGTTGTTATAGGAATGGTACTTATGCAGATATTAATTAAGATGATGCTTAATGTTAAATAGCCAATGGGTAAGTAGACAATATTTAATTATGGTAAAAAGGTAAAATTAATTGATTTAATAATTAAGGGACATTATTATAATTGATTATAAAAAGCACACTGATTTTTAGATATACATGCCCATCCAAGTAGGGTACCATTAGAGAAAGAAAGGATTGACCTGTTCCCCTCGTTCAAGGATTGATCACCCCTGGATGCATCATTGCATCTTAAAATGTGAGTATTAGTGCAGTGTATGATTATGTTGCAATGCTGGTTTGCTTAATTAACTATTTTATATTATATATATATGTATATATACACATATATATTTAATTTTATCACTCATTCTCTCATTCACAGTCCTCCCCTAAATTAAATTATGTATCACCACCTTGGAGGCTTGAACCTTAACAAATTCAGTTTGGTTTTATTCCTTATATTTAAATTACTAATTGGGAATTCACAAATTGTTACAGTATCACCAAATGCCACCTTCCTCAAAATAAATTGTTAGAACTGGCATAAAAAAGCAGCTGTACTGACTTCAGACAGTGCCTTTGAGTCTTCTCAATGTATAGGCAATATGGAGCTCTCTGGTTAATGTTTTCCCCTCTTTTTTTCTTTAAATAAGAACTCTAAATGCAAATGCTAACACTCAGGGATATTAGGAACAAGTCTGAAAAGTGTGGAGTGTCTCTTCAACATGCAGAGCTCCCTCAGCTCCATTGAGTCATCTATGTGAAGTTCCTGTGTCTCTGCACTATGTTATGGCTCAACAGGGCCTATGTTCATTATATGTTTCTGACTTCTGCTGCCAATTTCCCCAAATGTGGTTCATTGAGAAGCAGATCCCCCAAGTAAAACAATGATGATGACATCTCTGATATCTTACAGTGGAAATTCCTGCAGGGATTCCTTGGAAGATGATTCCATAGAGAGTAGTTGATCTCCAAGCTTCTCCTTTCTTCTTCTGTAAACTGCCCCCTCACAATCTGCAAAGTCCAATTGCTGTGGTGTCCCACAGAGCTGTGACAGAAGTGGGGGATGAAGTCATAAGGGTGGCACTTTCCTACTTCTCTCTCTTAAGCACATTTTGATAGATCTGAGGCCATTCAGTTCGAAGAAGGAAATGGAATAAGCAATCTCCAGTCATTTATTTCAGATAGTCCTCATTCTGAATAAGAGTCCAGATTCTCTGCTGAAGTTGTGTCCATGTACACAGCTGAAGATTTCGACCAAGGACAAGAATATTTATAGGAATTTTTTTTCCTTCTTAACAAGTTTCTATTTGGATTTGTTTTGACTCACTAAGCGCCAGATATTTCAATCTTCACTCATGCAAACTACACTGACTGCAGGGTCAGGCCACATTCAAAAAGATGTAGGTTTGGGAAAGCAGGAATATTAAGTTTTACCCCTAAATTAATTAAATTGTTTAGTATTTTCCAAAAAATGGAGGGTAATTAAGGAGAGGGAGTTTCTCCTTTATCAATGCCTTCACAATTGCTTCAGTAAAGGGTAAAATCCCCTTATTGATTTTGATTAGCCTCATTTTCATTTGCACTTGGGTTCCTTCCTTTAGTCATGCAGGAAAGTGGTGACATAAATTAAACTGCTACATTTAATGAAAATTGCTGGAAGATTCTTGGAATTAATTCCAATAGGACCTAGGCACAACTAAAAAACCCTGTACGTACATAGTACATATCTAGCACTTGCTGGTTTTTCTATTTGTACCTTCTTAAGAAAGCACAAGAATACAGGACCATATCGACAGAACTACAATTTACACCAGGTAAAGATCAGGCCTCGCTTATTCTTAAAAGGTTATACATTAAAATACAAGAAAAATCACTTTGTATGATTGAATTGTTAATGTTTTAAAGAAACTTTTGCAAACACATTACAAAATGTTCTAATACCAAATTTAAGTGATGACTTGTTGATAATGTGAGAATCAATGGTCTTGTCAAAATGGCTATATATTAATGTGCATTAATTAGACTAAACTGTTTTTGTATCTTTATAATACTGCAATTTGAACTTTGCATTTATAGTCAGATTTTCAGAAGTGATAAGCTCCCTTTGAAGCCAGGGTATTGATATGTTCTTGTGATGGCATACATAACCTAATTGATTAATCATGGCTTAACAGGAGCCTGAGTCCAGTTAGAGCATTGGGTGACACCTGGAGAGATATTAGGCAGAACTGGTGATCAAACCCAGATGGGGAGGCAATGGTCTTCATAAAGAAAGGAGGGCAGGGAAGAAGGTCAGGGAGAACACCCAGGTGAGAGGTAGCTGGGAAGAGTTTGCATTCTTGGGCTAACACCTGAGAGAAGTCTTATCAATCTGAAGTAAGTGTGGAGTCAAAACTAGAGGCTCCTGAGTCAGAGAAAACCTGGGAAGATGGGGGTAGTGAAACCCGGGGAAGAGGAGTACTGTTGTGAACCAGGAGGAAGCCAGAGGCAGTAATTCCAAAAGGCAGTGAATGTAAAGCCTAAGTGGCATTTGGAATGAGGTTTTGAAGAGCTATAAGTAATGAGATTAGAACTCTGCAATCACTTTCTTAGCACTAAATAGTGGAGAGACCTGTATCAAACAAGAAGGTTCCTTCACGATGAGGATGAAGCCTGGGGATGGAAGGAACCCAGAAGAGACAGGACTGGAGCAAGCTCCTGTGCCATTAACCAGGATAGGAATCAGACCTCCTGAGAGAAGCCCTGGGAGAGGTGTCTCATTACAGAGAACTCAGGAAAAGGGGTTGGGGCAAAGGCTACAGGAAAGATTAATGGTGGGAAGGAGCCCAGTGTGGCAGTGGCAAGGTCTCCTACAGAACTGGCCTTGGCTGCTTGTCCTAGAGTCCTTGGACAAGTACCCAGTGTAGAGGGAGGGCTTGGGTTCCTCTATTAGCCACTGAACAGTTGGTATGAAGCCCCATAACATAAGTGGATAAGGACCATTCATAACCTTGATAGAAAAGTGTAATGATCACTGGGCCTAGTCAGGGACTGGAGACCCCATAGATGGTCTTGAAATTGTGTTGGATTTTCTGTTACTCCAGAAGGAGTGGGACTAAAATGTGATGTGACCAAAGGGCTGAGTCATGAAGAGGTGGACCACAGCAGGAACTAAAGCAATCAAGTGCAAGGAGCACTGGAAGAGGAGAGCCTGGTACACCATGCCCAGGTGCGAGGGGGTGCACCAGCTGTGAGTCCTCTCTTCTACAGTTCTGTGAAATAACAAAATGTATTTTGCAGGCTATTTCATGCAAGAACATTTTCATTATTATTCAATAATATATTTCAGCTCAGTTTTATTGTATAAATTTATTTGTTTCAAAATTAGCATTGATAGCATTTCGGTAAATACTCAACAAAAAACCTACAAAATCTCCACCCTTTCATTATTTCTCTTCTCACTCTTTCTCATCCAATGCTATACACATTAATAAGGATGATGCTACAACTAATTTTGGCTGGAAATTCTATCAGTTATCATTCAAAATTACTCCCCAGAGAAGATGAGCTGTTGATGTAGTTGTGCTGATCCCAGAATATCTTCAGAAGAGCTCTGTGTAATCTGAAAGCTTGTGCCTTTCACCACCAGAAGTTAGTCCAATAAAAGTTATCACCTGATCTACCTTGTCTCCTAAGAGAGTAGAATACAATGAGCATTTATTTTCCTTATCAGTCTATCTCTGCCTTGATGGACTCAAATGTCATTATCCGTTTAAAAATGATGAATTTCAGAGATCAGATGAATTAAAAATGATACAGAAAAAAGAGCTGCCTTAAATATGTAAAAATGTATCAATGCCAAGATTAATGATTTAGTGCTCAAGGCTTCTGTTATGTGTCTAGAAAGAATCTCAAAGGAAAAGAGTAAGACTTTAAGTACATATCCTACTTTTGATCCACATGCAGGATGAAGGCAATATATGGCTGTAAAGGTTTACTTCTGATAACCCTGGATTAGGGTTGACCAGGATCCAGATAATTAAACCAGATGAATAATTCAAGTGAAACAATATGCTCAGGCTATCAAGCTATATGTTAGTGACGATTACTATGCTTGAATTTGAGTCACATTTCATATTAAGGGTACTATCATTACATTGAAGCTACATTGTAATTGTTTTGCAATTACATTATAGTTATGCTTTTATATCTGCAATTCATATAACTGGAACTTTTGCTGACACCCATACTCATAGTGAGCAGCACTAGGTTTGCTTTTGCTGGGTGGTTTAAATGTTTCTAAAATGCCCAAGTCCCATTATTCAGCATGAATAAAGCTATCATTATCTGAGCCATAGTTTTGCTCAATTTCTCTGATAATCAAGACTTGATCTCTGTAATTTATGAGCTGTATAATGCAAATGGCATGTCTTTAGGTAAAGCCCTACATATTGAGCTAATATGTCACTTAGTATCCATCAGCAAGCTGCATATGGATTGTTTTGTATGTTTTCCCCCATCTAAAAACAAATTAAGAAAGTAGAATGGTAATGCTCCATTAACATTGCACAGTTATGCACCCAAAAATCCAATAATGTGAAAGCTAAATTTGAAAGTGCAACTTTAACTCTCCCCCCATTGCCTTTAGGCATTCTGTAAGTCTTTAGCTGCATAATTACAGGTCATTTTAGATGCAAAACTGTAGAAAATCTATGCTAATATTTTGTATATGACTTCTCTTTTTAAGGATCTTGTTAATGTACACTAAGGCTGGTCTACACTACGGGGTTAGGTCAAATTTAGCCATGTTAGGTCGATTGAAAAATGACTGCGTCCACTCAACCAACCCCATTCTGTCAACCTAAAGGGCTCTTAAAATCGACTTCTGTACTCCTCCCTGATGAGGGGAGTGGCACTAAAATCGACTTTGCTTGGTCAAATTTGGGGTAGTGTAGATGCAAATTGACGGTACTGGCCTCCGGGAGCTATCCCAGAGTGCTCCATTGTGACTGCTCTGGACAGCACTTTGAACTCTGATGCACTAGCCAGGTACACAGGAAAAGCCCCGGGAACTTTTGAATTTCATTTCCTGTTTGGTCAGCGTGGCGAACTCAGCAGCACTGGTGACCATGCAGTCCCCCCAGAATTGCAAACGAGCTCCAGCATGGACTGAAAGGGAGACACTGGATCTGATTGCTGTATGGGGAGAAGCATCTGTGCAGGCCGAACTCTGATAAAAAAGAAGAAATGCAAATATATTTGCCAAAATCTCACAGGGCATGTTGGACAGAGGCTACAACACAGATACACAGCAGTGCCATGTGAAAATTAAGGAGCTCAGGCAAGCCTACCAAAAGTCAAAGGAGGCAAACGGTTGCTCCGGGTCAGAGCCCCATACATGACGCTTCTATGATCAGCTGCATGGCATTCTAGGGGGGGACCCTACCACTATCCCACCACTGTCCGTGGACACCTGCAAGGGGGAGTCTCACGCAACAGGGAGGAGGATTTTGTGGATGAGGAAGAGGAGGAGGGAGGAGGAGGAGAATGCTCAGCAGGCAAGCGGTGAATCCGTTCTCCCTGGCAGCCAGGACCTTTTCATCACCCTGGAGCCAATACCCTCCCAAGATGGGATCCCCGACCCTGAAGCCAGAGAAGGTACCTCTGGTGAGTGCACATTTGTAACTTCAGTACAGGGTTTAAAAGCAATAGTGTTTAATGTTTGATTTGCCCTGAAGAACTGGGATGCATTCGCAGCCAGTACAGCTACTGGAAAGGTCTGTTCATATGTCTGGGGATGGAGCGGGAATCCTCCAGAGACATCTCCATGAAGCTCTCCTGGAGGTATTCTGAAAGCCTTTGCAGAAGGTTTCTGGGGAGGGCTGCCTTATTTCATCTTGCATGGTAGGACACTTTACCATGCCAAGCCAGTATTCTGGAATCATTGCAGCACAAAGCATGGCAGCAAATGGTCCTGGGTTTTGGTCGCATTCAAGCAACATTCAGTCTATATCTTTGTGTGTTACCCTCAGGAGAGGGATGTAATTCATGGTCACCTGGTTGAAATAGGGGAATTTTTGTAAGGGAACAGTAAAAGGATCCCATTCATGCTGGGCTGTTTGCGCTTGGCTAAAAGGGATCATCCCAGAGAATATTCACGCGGTGGCAGGGGAGAGGTGAAGGGATGATTCCGGAGAATAGCCACATGGTGAGGGGAGGGGAGAAGGTATCATCTCAGAGAATAGCCACACAGTGGGGTGGGAGTAGGTGTGTGCTGTACATCCACGCAAAAAACGCAGCCCCTCCTTTTAAATGTGAAACCCAACCCATTGCTTGCTCTGGGAAAGAAGGGCGCTGAAGTTTGATAACATTCCCACATGTTATGAAGGTGTAAGAAGCCAATCCCACATAACAAAAGGCTTACCATGGCTTCCTGGAAACTGAATTCTGTTGCCCAGCCGTGTGTGATGTGTCACCATACCGGCAGGCGTTCAATATAAAAGTCAAAATGTGACCTTGTACCTAAAACACATGTGCTGTCTGCTGTGAATTGCTTGATTCACTGTGAGTCTCCCTTTTGTTCTCAGAAGTGTATTATCTTAAATTTTACTCTCCCTTTTTATCTCTCCCCAGGTGCAAATGTTTCTACGCTCCCCCTATCATCTCCGTCCCTGAGGTTATCGCAGATTAGAAGGCGAAAAAAACGCACTCTCAGTGATATGTTTTCCGAGCTCATGCAATCCTCCCACATTGATAGGGCACAGCTTAATGCATGGAGGCATTCAGTGGCAGAGACCAGGAAATAATTAAGTGAGCGTGAAGAGCAGAGGCAGGATGTGATGCTGAGACTAATGGGGGAGCAAATGGACATAATGGAGTGTCTGTTGGGGGAGCAAATGGACATGATGAAGTGTCTGTTGGAGCTGCAGGAAAGCCAACAAGAGCACAGGCCCCACTGTATAACTGCATGCCCTCATCCCCAAGTTCCATATCCGCCTCACCCAGACGCCCAAGAATGTGGGAGAGGCTCCGGGCACCCAGCCACTCCACTCCAGAGGATGGCCCAAGCAACAGAAGGCTGTCATTCAAACAGTTTGATTTTTAGTGTGGCTACAATAAACAATGTGGTCTTGTCCTTCCCTCCTCTCCCACCTCTCCCAGGCTTCCTTGTCCGTTATCTCTTTTTTTTTTAAAATTAATAAAGAAAGAATGCATGTTTCAAAACAATAGTTACTTTATTTCAAAGTGGGGAGGATGGTTGGCTTACAGGAAATTAAAATCAACAAAGGGAGTGAGTTTTCATCCAGGAGAAACACATACAACTGTCACACACAAGCCTGGCCAGTCATGAAGCTGATTTTCAAAGCCTCTCTGATGCGCAGCGCGCCTTGCTGTGCTCTTCTAATCGCCCTGGTGTCTGGCTGCTGAAAAGCGGACACCAGGCGATTTGCCTCAACCTCCCACCCCACCATAAATGTCTCTCCCTTACTCTCACAGATATTATGGATCACACAGCAAGCAGCAATAACAATGGGAATGTTCGTTGCACTGAGGTCTGACCTACTCGGCAAACAGCTCCAGTGAGCTTTTAAATGTCCAAAGGCACATTCTACCACCATTCTGCACTTGCTCAGCCTATAGTTGAACTGCACTTTACAACTGTCCAGACTGCCTGTGTATGGCTTCATGAGCCATGGGAGCAAGGGGTAGGCTGGGTCCCCAAGGATAACTATTGGCATTTCAACATCCCCAACAGTAATTTTCTGGTCTGGGAAGTAAGTCCCTTCTTGCAGCTGCTCGAACAGCCCGGAGTTCCTAATTATGCAATTGTTATGCACCTTTCCTAGCCATCCCATGCTGATGTTGGTGAAACGTCCCTTGTGATCCACCAGTGCTTGCAGCACCCTTGAAAAGTACCCCTTGTGGTTTATGTACTGGGTGGCAAGGTGGTCCAGTGCCAAGATGGGGATATGCGTTCCGTCTATTGCCCCACCACAGTTAGGGGACCCCATTGCAGCAGCACCATCCAGTTTGACCTGCACATTTCGCAGAGTCATGACCCTTGATAACAGAACGTCAATGATTGCATTGGCTACTTGGATCACAGCAACCCCCACAGTAGACCTGCTCACTCCAAATTGACTCCCAACTGACTGGTAGCAGTCAGACATTGCAAGCTTCCTTAGGGCTTTCTCCACTCGCTTCTCAACTGTCAGGGCAGCTCTCATCTTGGTATTCCTGTGCTTCAGGGTGGGGGAAAGAAACTCACAGAGTTCCAGGAAAGTGGCCTTATGCATGGGAAAGTTTCGTAGCCACTGGGAATCATCCCATACTCACAACACTATGCGGTCCCACCAGTCTGTGCTTGTTTGCTAGGCCCAGAATTGGCATTCCACTGAATCAACCAGCCCCACTGCCACCATGATGTCCCAATTGCCACAGCCCATGCTTTCAGGAACATCTGTGTCCATGTCCTCATCAAAATCCTCTTCGTGCTGGCGTCTCTTAGCCCAGATCTGCATATATTCCAGGATAATGCACGAGTTGTTTACAGTGCTCACAACAGCAGTGGTGACGGTGAGCTGAGTGGGTTCCATGCTTGCTGTGATATGGCATCTGCATGGGTAACCCAGGAAAAAAGGTGCGAAATGAATGTCTGCTGTTGCTTTCACGGAGGGAGGGGCTACTGATGACATGTACCCAAAACCACCCGTGACAATGTTTTTGCCCCATCAGGCATTGGGAGCTTAAACCAGAATTCCAATGGGCAGCGGAGACTGTGGGAATTGTGGGATAGCTACTCACAGTGCACTGCTCTGTAAGTCGATGCTAGCCACGGTAGTGTGGATGCACTTCGCCAACTTAATGCACTTAGTGTGGACATACGCATTCGACTGTATAAAATCAATTTCTAAAAATCGACTTCTATAAAATCGACCTAATTTCATAGTGTAGACATACCCTAAGGGAGATAGCTGATGCACTGAACCCACTTTTACAGTAAATTACACAGATCAAGTCTTAGGCTATGTCTACACTACAAAGTTAAGTTGACTTTTTGAAATGAGGCTCTCACAGCTGGGTATGTGTCCACCTGTGATTGTGAAATATGTCCCTAAAGGTGGAGTGCATTGGGTACTGTGATGGCCCGGGAACATGTGAGGAATGTGGGTGGGGAGTTAGGGAAGGGCATGGAAGGCAGTTTGGTATGGGCTGCAGGGAGAGGTGAGCACAGATGTGTTCTGCCTGCAGTGCTATCAGGGACCTCAGCATGTCAGTTTGGTCCTCGAGCAGCTGTGTCATCTGCTTCTGCCCCTGTATCCTCTTCTCGCTATCCATGCTCAGTTTTTCATTGATAGCTTCTCTCCATGCTCTCTACTCGCTGTCAGCAGCATCAGATGGTTGCAGCACCTCCCTGAGCATGTCTTCCTTACTCCTCTGGGTTTGTCTCCTTATCAGATGGAGCCACTCAGCCGGTGTATGGGAGGAGACCCTCAAGGCCAAATCTGCATAATGTAAAGAAACAATAGACAGCGGTCCTTGATTCATGCAAGTTACAGACACCACTTTCTCACTTTCCCTTGGCAAGCACGCAGCATGGTGAGAGCCCTAACCATGGTGAGTTCAGCCTGGGGGTTGGGGGGAATGGACAAGATGGGACAAAGGGTTGGGAAGTTCAGAGGGAGATCACTACAAGCACCTAGGGACGCTATTCTGAATGCTGGCACCATTTTCCAGAGGCGGGGGGAGGGGATAGAAGCTGATATCTTGCTTCTGAGGGTAACCATGGATGCAAGGGTGTAGCTCCTGCAAGCGTGTGGCAGCAGACCAGGTCCACATGCTCCTCGTCTGTGTGCTGCTTTAGTGCCTGCAGAAGTAATTGCCAATTGACGCAGCAAAGTTTCCTACCATGGGGGAAGAAACAAGGCAGCTCTCCCAAGGAACCTTTGACAGAGGATTGCAGAGTACCTGCTGGAAAGTTTCCTAGCGACCTCTATGGAGAATTCCTGGGATATCCCACTGTACACTGACAAACTTTTCCACAGGGCCCCCTCTGTCTAACTGCACAAGGGAACAAGAAGCAGATGCAAACAGTCCTGGCGTTGATTATTTCTATCCCTCTTCCCTGGGGGGACAAATAAAAAGCTCTACCTCATGTCTCCCTGCAGTATCAAATCATCTCCCTGAAGTATCAAATCACAATGAGTACTTACTGGAGCTTCCCTCTCCTGCATCAGGTGCGCCTCAGCTAGAGTGCTGGGACTGGCTAGACCCCTCCGGTGTTGAAAAGCAGTCCTGGCTCGCCACACCAAAGGTTGAATCTGTCACCTGTCCCCCATCCTCCTCCAACTCCACTTCCTTGTCCACCACTTTGTCCTTCGGGTTGACTCTTCTGGACCCTGTATCCACAGAGCTCTTGGCAGTGGAGGTGGGGTCACTGCCTAGGAAGGCATGCAGCTCCTTGGAGAAGTGGCATGTCTTTGGCAATGCACCAGACTGATGATTGGCCTCACTTGCCTTCTGGTATGCCTGTCTCAGCTCCTTGATCTTAGCTCAGCATTGCTGCATGCCCCTTTTGTGCCCCTTCTCCTTCATGCCACGAGCAATCTGCCCAGACATAGCAAAGTTCCTATGGCTGGAGCAAAGCAGTGACTGCACACCCTCTTCTCCCCATAGACCCAACAGATCCAGCAACTCCGGTATACTCCAGGTGGGAGCACATTTGCTTCAGGGAGCCGCCATGATCAGCTGGGCAGATGCTATGTGAGTTCTCCATGCTGAGCAAACAAAGAGGAATTTCAAAAATTTCCCAGTGCTTTAAAGGGGAAGGGGTACATGCCTGTGTACCTCACTGAGGGCAGCAGAGATCAAAATGGTCACCACAGCAGTCATAATGGACATTGTAGGACACTCCTAGAGACGACTTAGTGTGCCGTAAGCAACACAGTGTCTACATGGATACTGCGTCACTCTAACTTCATTGCAAAAAGTTCTATGTGTCTCATCCAGGTGGTTTTATTATGTTGGAGTAGCTGGTGAGTTGAATTGGTGGGAGGAGCATTGCGGTGTGTTCGCCTCCATTGTTTTGTTGATGAAAGCTGACTTTTGTTGACAAAACTGTGTAATGTAGACATGGCCTTAGTTATCATGTGGATTTGCAGTAGCCCAATCTGAAGACAAAGAATGCACGGGTTACTGTACATTCTTGTCCAGGAGGAAGGGAAAATGTCCCTAGGAAGATAAAGGTGAAAGATGGCATTTTTTTTCACTATCAGGTGCTAGCTGACTTTCTATGCATAGTAATGAGTAGAGCATGACTCTGAGTCTTCACCAGCATCAGAGCCAATATGGCAAGTCTTGTGACCAAAGAATGCGAGAGCACTGTTCAAATTTGAGCAACTAGATTACAGGACTGAATTCCAAACCTATCACTCAGATTAGCATTTATATGCCCAAATACCCATTTTATGCCCTTAAATGTGAAATTGAGTGCTTGCCTCAAGCCAACCTCCATTGAAATCACTGGCAGAATTTTCAGGTAGTATTGTAATGATCAGTGTATTCAGTACCTCCACCAACAGATGGTGCAGTTGCTCAGGCAAGATACTGACACTGATATACAGCTTTGGTTCTCATGGAAACTTCCTGGCACTGAGACTTGCAAGAAGTAAACCAGCACATTTTAATTAGCTTTTGCGGCTAAGTTTAATTGTTTTTAAAATGCTTGCAATGCTTTTGCAATTTAAATGACTCCGATTTCAAATATTTCATTGAAACATTTTAGAATTATTTCACTTCCTGGGGAAAAAAAAAGTCTGATTCATTTTTATTTTTTAATCTTCAACCAGTGTGGTCTCTCATTAACAGAGTTTTTGCATGTGTGGGTTTTTATAGATTTGGCAATGTGACGTGTGTTTTGCTTAATGTATTATTATTTATATTTTTAGACAGTTTCTTTGGAAGAAATTTCACTGTTTTGTTTTATTGTTTCAGTCTCTTTGCTGAAGTGATCTGAGGTGGTTTTGGTTGTGTTTTGTGAGGGGTAAGTCACGTTTGAAGGTTACTTCAGACAGATGGATGCGCTGTGAAGAGTTTCATGCCAAAATACCATGTGCTTTGGTCACAAGAGGACATCACATTTTTCCAGCTATTGACCTCTTGAGGAAGCAGGGCACCATGTAGTCTGACGAACTAATGGGGCTACTTTAATGTTTAGAATTTACAATAAACAGTGCCCCAGTTCTCAAGGTTTTTGCAAAAACTATTATTCTTGTCTCTCAGTAATAAACAAAAGCTATTCCCTCGGCTTTGAGAAGAAAAACAAAGGCAATCCTTCTTCCTTCAGGGTACTGGAAACACTCTATTTCCTTGCTTTTGGGGGAGTTCAACCAATGCTGGCCCTGTGCTTCAGGGAGTAAAAGCAAAGAAGTCTCTCTTCTTTAAGGGAAATTAAATAAAGTAGTATATCACATTTCCTTCTTTCACAAAAGGTAAATGAAGTGAATCTCTGGCCTCACCAGGATCAAAGCATATGTTCTCCCTTTTTGGCAGGGAGCCCTTGCATTCTAATCCCAGGAGAGATGGCCACCTTTAGAGGAAAAGCTATGCTTGTCCCATATAGAACAAAAACCAGCACCAAGCCAGCCCCAACTTCAAATCTGCTCTTAATACAAGTGCCAGCTTGTAAATAGTATCACCATGCATCTGTGGGTCGCAACTGAGAATACAAAATTCAGGACAAACTGCTGAGAAATAGGGCAGACAAACCCCAAAACTGGTGGTTATTCTTCCATAAGATTGATCAAACCAGCAACAAAAGTAAACTTCTGTTTCACCACACTGGGTAACAAGAAGTCAGAAAAACAGTCTCCTTAGGCATTCCAGACCTTGTAACACCACCAGAAACACTAGACTTAATGATGAGTGGTTATAAAAACAATTTCATTGAACAAAAGAGTTCTTCTGATCCCAAAGGACCAGCCACACACCTAGGTCAATTTATAACTCAGATATTACCCAATAAACATTGTTGTCAATATTTTAGTATCTAAAATCTAAGGGTTTATTTATAAAAAGAAAGAAAGGTGAGAGTTAAAATTGCAAAGTTCTTGGTTCAGGCTTGTAGCAGTGAAGGAATAAACTGCAGGCTTGTTAAGTCTCTGCTAGTTTCCAAATCATTCGAAGATCCTCAGTCCCTTGGTTAGAATGCTCCCATTAATACAAGTTCAAGGTCCAGAGTTTTGAGTAGAAAAGACGCAAAGCGGACCTGTTTCCAGGGCCTTATATAGCTTCTGCCAAGTGAAGGGAAATCTATTGTTCTCACTGTGGAAAACTGCAGGTAACAAGATGGTGTTTGGAGTCACATTTCCATGCATGATTTCGCTTACTCATAGCAGAGGCCATCAGAGAAAAGTCCATGGCCCATTGTGAGTTAAGGGTTCCTCGATGAGCCATTTAACTTGAATAGTCCCTTCAAGATGTGCAGGCTAAATACCTTGTGGGCATTACCACAGGAACAAACATATTTGAAATACAGGTATAGAGCCAATACCCATAACTTCAAATACAAAAATGATAGATGCATACAAATAGCATAATCAATCATAACCTTTCCACAGACACCTTACTTGACTTGTACAAGATTTGTTGCAATTATATAACAGTGGTAGCAACAATGATCTACATGACCATATTTTATTAGATAGCGTCATACATACCATCTTGCTTTCCTCCAGCTCCTTCTTTTGCTCCATGGAGAGATGTCTGCTTTCATGAAGAACCTTTCACAGTAATCAAGGTTCCACTTTCTTGCCATCCAAAGAAATGCCCAGAAATGACAAATGTTCTTACTCGGTCAACACCAGCATCAAAGGCAATCTGTAGGTCATTATCCACTATTACCTACTCTTCTCTATCCCCACTCAACTAGCCCCTGATCCAAAAGAGTATTTAAACACACATCTATCTCGCACTAAAGTCAAGGGAACATAAGCGCAAGCTTAAAGTTAACAACATGCTTAATTACTTTAGTGCATTGGGTTCCTGCTGCTTGCTGTATCCCCTTTCTCATCAGTGCTATCAACAAGGGGCTTTATCTGGCTTACATCCTCTGGAGGGTGATCCCACCTCATTGAAAAATAGTATATATTTCTGGACTCAGCTTCCTCAGTGGCAACAAAGATTCTTCCAAGGTGAGCATTCCCACTCTTCACTGTGTGCACACAGCTGGCTAGCCAGTCCATCCCTGGCCTGGAAGTGTTTTCTGGCTAGAACAGCCCTGCTGCCTCTCCTGGTTGTGATGCTGAGTGTAATGTGCAATTTCTCCATCACCTTATTGCTGCTGCACCTATTTTCAATTTTCCTCCTGCACCTCTCCAGCAACCTCAATCCTGCCCTTCTCTTACCCTTCGCACCCATAGCATGCAGCAGAAGCCATTCTAGTGTGAATATTCCTGCAACTATTTACATGCAAAGATTTTTCTGTGTATGTGTGTGCGCGTGTGCACACACATTTTTTGTACAAAATTTTGCAAAATATCTGAATACTTACAAGTGGTGAGGAAACAAGGACCTGTGAAAACCAGCAAAGTGTATTTGTCTTTTCTATAAAATTATGTATTTGAATTAGCAATGGCTTTTATAGGCGATAAGGAATAGATACACTTAAAGCTGCTGAAGACAAGAAAAAATGCACAGCCTCCTAACATGCACATAGTTCACTGCAGGCAGTTCCAATTCTGATATCCTGAAAGAAACTGCAAAACGCAGTGAGAGACACTTTCAGGTCATGACTTCAGATCTCTCCTGCTCCTTGCTGCCTGTCTATGGGCCTTGAGATAACCTGAAATATCCTTGAAATCATTCCAGAAGTACACCGAAGACAATAGAAAAGAAACATACACGTAGCATATTGGAAACCCACTCACAAAGAGACTTGCTTTCCTCTTTAATATTTGTCCCTTACCGTGTAACCTGGTATAGCTTCTATAACAAAAACAATTTGAATACATTTTCTTCTTATCTATAAGGTATAAAGCAACCTGGGGGGACAAAACAGAAAATATCAAGTTAAAATATGCAGACCTCTGGGTTTACTGTGTAACTGGCAAGCAAAAATAAGAAGGAAAAGTAAATGAAGTTTCAGATTGGGACTCAAAAACTCATAGTTGACTTAGTGATATATGAATATTTCAAAAAGACAGAAAACACACTGAGAATTTTCCCTGTTCGCTTACAAAGAGATTGTAGCACAGTGGCATATCCTTTCCCATTACTTCAGCAGTGCAATATCAGCACTATTGACTTTTTATTTTCTCTGAAAAATGGGTAATGATGTCAAGCACATCTACCAAAGGGAGTGTGAAATCTGCATTGAACATTTGATGCATAGAAATTTAAAGTAGAACAAAGGTTAAAAAGTCATGAACTGGGTCAAAGCAGACCTGTTCGTGTTCACTGAACTAATTACAAGTGGGGGTTCAGATTCAAAGAACTGAGATGTTACAATGTCATGTCATCATGATATAGCTACAGAAGAGTCCATTGCCCAGGACTTCAGTTCCTCAGCTTAGATGCCAAAAGGGCATGAACTTTTTAGGTGCTAACAGGGAATGTCTTGCAGGCTGACTGTTCTCTCTAATTTTTCTCTGGTCACACTGCAGGCACACAGCTGGATGACCATGGCAGTGAGGAAAGTAAATGTTCTCACCTTAAGAAGGCATCTTCTGCAACCACCTTGGACGCCGGTTCTCATTTCCAGCCTGTGCTGAAGTTCCAGCTTCCTACGATATGGGTTCATTGCAACATTTCATTCCTTTGAATTTGAGAAGGTAATGACCATCTGCAAGGAATCTTGGAACATGGGGAATCCATGTGGCTGACTTTATCTTATCAGCCATGCTTAAAGTATAGGCTGTACTGGTTTAGCATCATGACCAAAGAAGGACTTAAGCTACAAAGTTGAGATCTGAATATGGAGTTTAGCTTTCCAAGTAGTCAGGGTATACTTGGATCTTGGTGAGTAGGGGTGTTAATTGAGGCTCATCTCTGTAGGTAACAATTAGTTTATGATATCACCTATGGTTCAGGGTTCTCTGAACTTTAATTTAAATCTCAAAACTACTTTTGGTTCTCTTTCCCTTAAAGAAATAGCTTTAATTTTTTTTAAATGCATGGCCATTGGTATCACATTACAATAACATATTTTTAAAAGCTCATTCCTTTATAACTTTGTTATGAAAATGATTACTAAAACCACAATATGAAAAGATTTCGGGGTGAGTAGGGGAGCAGAAAAAGGGTATAAAAGAAGTTTTGCTCAGCTGTATGCTATCCTGGTTATAGTGAGCTTGAGAGTTGTCATTTGGCAGAGAGCTTCCTTCCATAGCAGAGCCTTCTGTCACAGATATGTCAGTCCACGTTGCATCTTGCAGCTCCAGTGAAGCAACAATCCAATAAACAATTTTAGGGAATTGAAATGAGAAATTTCAGATTCTGTGCTCAAGATAGGTCTGCCTAGGGTATTTATTAAATTGAACCTTATTTTTCCACTGCTTTTCATTGTATATTTTTAATGCAGTCCTGTTTATCATCAGTACTGTAATATGTGTGGTGTGTGACGTGCATGCTTCTCTGACTTTAAACTGACTTCAACTATTCCGTTTTATTTTTCCTTCACATGTGTTTCTGAAATGCACAGTTGTGTGGGCTCAGAGAAAATAAGGCTTTGATCCTGCATACTTTTATGTGTGGACTTAGATGTACTCACGCGAGTAAAAGTAAGTATATGTGCAAGTGTTTGTAGGATTAGGGCTTAAATGTATTTTGTTTGGCAAAGCATGAGTTAAAACATACCTCCTCATTATCTGGAATGTAGGTCAATGACGTGGTTTATTTCTGGACTTTATGTGTATCTCGTGATTTAAAAGTGGATCTAATGTGTTTTATATACGTTCTCCAAAATAATTAAGATTGGGACTCTCATGCATAAAACAGATTTAAAACACATCATGTCATATCATCTGCACAGACTTTACATGTGATTTAAATTTTAAACACACTTGAATAAGTCTCCGAGGCATGAATATTTGACTTGATCTATGTATTTTTATTACACACAAAAATGTGAAATTATCCCTTATTTTTTCTGCTTACAAATTAGTTGTGAGGATACCATGATTTCTGCAAATGTATTAATTACTGTTAATGATCTGCAGGATGTTTTGAATAAGAAATTTTCAGCCTTTCAGTTCATGAACTGCTCATTTTGATTATTTGCTATTCATTATTTTATGCAGTATAATTGGTGACTGAAGAGATACGGTATTGCTTCTACTTCCTAGATAATAGAAACTTTTCAAACAGGTGATAATGCACAGAGAATAATGCACATGAATAATAAATAGCTAATACATTTATTAGCACATTAATACCCTTGTTTGCTTGCATATACAAGTATGCATATGAATAGGGGCCTACCAAATTCACAACCATGAAAAACATGTTACGGACTGTGAAATCTGGTCTCCCCCTGTGAAATCTGTTTCACAGGGGGAGACCAGCATTTTTCAAATTGGGGGTCCTGACCCAAAAGGGAGTTGCAGAGGGGGGTCACAAGGTTATTTTAGGAGGCCAGAGGGTGGCAGCTGTTGGCTGGGCACCCAGCTCTGAAGGCAACACCCCACCAGCAGCAGCACAGAAGTAATGGTAGCAGTATCACAACCCCCCCCTACAATAACCGTGTGAACCCCCACAACTCCTTTTTGGGTCAGGATCCCTAAAATTACAACACTGTGAAATTTCAGATTTAAATAGCTGAAATCATGAAATTTACGATTTTTAAACTACTATGACTGTGAAACTGACCAAAATGGACCATGAATTTGGTAGGACCCTACCTATTACCAACCATTCCCCTAACATTCATGAATACAAAGATGATTATTATTTAGCTGTATTACAGTACAGCTAGAGGCCCCATTTATGCCAGGTTGTACAAACTGTGGTCAGGGCACTATACAAACATAATGGGGAAAAAAAAAGTCCTCATCCCCAAAAGCTCACAATCTAAGTGTGAGGTGAGCGACAGTAGTCGGATAAAACAAACAGATTAGGGGTACAATGAGAAAATTATGATTAGTATTATACACAGTGCTCATGGCACAACTACATGGATGTTTATAGTGATCAAGTCATAAGTTGGTCCTGAACATAGAAGAATTGTACATCAGGTCAGAATATGAAGGATTGTTTGCAAACATGTCTTTGTAGTATTTGAGCCACTGTAATATACTTACATGTGGCCATCTCCTGCCTTGGCAGCTGTAGCGAGGGGGGATCCAGATGCTTTCTTCTGCTACAGAATTGTTTCCATCCAGGTTAGATATTATCATGGTGAGCTCTGATAAGGGAGTAATGTGTCTCAGTAGGGGGTCTGGGGTTCTGCCTCAGGGTCAGAGTGTACCCCAGATGTGATCGGTGACCCACAAGAATCACTGATCAGACCTGATAGTTATCCATACGGCTACAAAAAATATTTTCTTTCTCTATGCTAACAGTGTCCTTATGATCAAATCTCAGGGCCTCTAGTCCGTCCTCCTCCTCCTTGTCCTCTCTTCTGCTTTTGAAAGAATTCCTTCTACTATCATTTACAACACACTGTACTTCCTTGGCTTCATGATGTTGTCTTCTCTTGGTTCTCTTCTCCCTTCAATGACTGTTTCTTAGCATCTCAAAGAGCAATTACAGCAGGGCTGGCTTGGTGGTCATACTACCATCCTATATTACACTCATTCTCTGTAACCTCCCTGGTAGAATTGGAGGGTGCAAGAGCAGAGTTAACGTTCTATTAACTATACACTTTTGGGATTGCCTAAGAGGAACAGCATAAAAGCTTGTTGACATTTTTTCATCTAAACACTTTTTCCAATGAAAAAAATGGCTTTTAAACCAAAATAAGTTTTCTGTGGAAAAAATGTTGCAGGAAATTAAAAACAAACAAACAAACAAAAAAACCCTTCAGTCTTGCATCTGAAGAAGTGGGTATTCACCCACGAAAGCTCATGCTGCAAAATGTCTGTTAGTCTATAAGGTGCCACAGGATTCTTTGCTGCTTCAAAAAAACCCTAGATTTCTTAGATATTTTCTAGGAAAATAATGGCATTTTAACCATCTTTAAATAAAAGGTTGAGCTGAGCAACTGTTCTCCTGGCTCCCTTCCCCTCTACCATGGGTACACAAAATTATTTTGCAGAGGAACTCGTCTCTGTTACACAAAGCATAGGAACTTCTCATTTAGCTGATTTCCACCACCCCCCATATGTCCTGAAACCTTTCAGTGCAATTACCATATTGTCTTCAACTATCACTGTATCGCAAAGGTGATCATAAGACATATTTTTTTCTGTCTGTTTCTTATGAAACAGGGAATTCTGGGCCTGGTATGATGTCTGCAATCATGTTGAAAAGTCATGCTATAGTCTTAAAACTTATTTGTCATAGCCTCACTGGACTGCATTCTGATCTAAGATTACACTGGCTAAAATCACGAGTTAGTCCACTGAAACCAATATATTTTTATGAGACTGGAATTAGGCTCACTGTTGGCCTTTGGCCAAGTCAGTCCTGTCTAGTTAATAATATTAAAGTTGAGACACAGAACAACAGAAGCCAGAGCGTTTAGTAAGTCTGAAGCTTTATCCTTATGACTAATGTCATGTGGGGACCACCCTGCCTGCAAAATCACTGTATTTTTTTTAAAGAAAAACTAACATCCACCTGGAAAAAGTGCATGTAGCCACAGAGTACATGGAAAAATAAACCTATAAAATTACAGTGTGTGCCCCTTGATAGCTCGTTGGCTTTGAAACTCATTCCCTACCTTGGTCCAAAGAAGACTGAATATGTAGACCTTCAGGCCATGCTACAAAGCCCATTTTTTGAGCAAGCCTTTAGCGATGCCTAAGATGACTGGAAGCAGGTTGCCTTTGAGTATTTGAAAAGAGGGAGATTTAGACTGATTTTTTAATGTTTTTTTCAACCTGGAAATTATATGTTTGGGGGAATGTGCTGCTGTTCTGAGTCTGTAACGAGCTGGTAGTGTACTTAAAACTGATGGCAAGATCAACTAGAGCCCAGGATAAGTCTTCTTTTACATGTGTCTATTGAAATCTGTATAAATAAAGTAAACACAAATAAATTCAATTGGTGGTGTAGAAATGCTAAAGCAGATCTACTTAAAGGAATATTTTGAAGATCCAATGCTACTAAATACTAATTAGAGTTGGTCAGAATAAGTCCAGTGAGACAGTGCTTCATTGGAATGCACCAAATCAGCAAAATCAAAATGTTTTGCAGAGTGGATTTGATTTCGCTGGTGCTCCAATGGAACCCAGAGAGGGAGTCTGATGGAACCCAGATATTGCTCCAAGAGAAACGTGGCAGGTTACATGTCTTGCTCCTCAGAAATCCACCTCATGTAGGGTCCCGGGGAGGCCAGGCTTCCAGTTTTCCTCAGTTCTGGGACTACGCCCACATGGACTGCCTTGGTGTTAGGACCCCGGGGCTTTCACATTCTTCTTTGCATGGAATTTTGAAAATGTTGGCTTTTATTCCTAAGCAGTAGGAAAGCAAATTCTGAAACATCAAAATCCTCCACAAAATGAGATTATGTCTCATAATCAGCTGTAATATTAATGCAGATGCGTGTGCGGTACAGTACAGGCACTGTTTACAACTATAGTTAAAGAATAGATATTGTTTAAAGGTTCACATTTGTATCAGGAGTGCACTTCCCTAGTTTTGGCCAGTATACAATGTGATACTGGAGGAAGGTGATTTCAGTGAGCAGAGTTCACAGTAGTGTTCACTGGCAGTTTTAATTGGCTCTATAGTAGTGTTGATCTTGCTGATTTAAGGTCTGTCTTGTTAGGACATTTGTGTTTCATTTATTGAAGGAGACAGTAGACAGAAACTGCAATTTCAGTATTGTCTTGTGGATTGTTCCTTGTAAACAAAACTTCAGAAGGTAAATTGCAGATAATCCTCAGCCTTCTATATGCAAAAGCATTAGTCCCAGTATTGGGCTAATGAGATAGCATAGTCCAGTGACTCAAGCATATGAATGTGAATGATGAAATGGGTTCAATTCTCAGCACTGTCTCTGTCTCAATGGATCTCTTTCTGATCTCTTTTACAACAATTTAAATGGGGAGCAACTCCATTAAAGCCGAGAGATTTACACTGGTGTGAAAATAAAATTAGGGTTGTTATGTAGTCTTGGGGAGAATCATATCAAACTCAGTTCTTTAGAAGTTGAGGGTTCACAGCACCTTGATGAATCAATGCATTGATTCCCCTTTGCCTCCATTTTTTTTCATTTTTTTAAAGCAATATGATGCTGACTTTTTAAAGTACTTTGAGATCAACGGATTGAAAATGCCATATAAATGCTAAGAGTTATTACATTATTATTGCTTTATCCATAAATTGTGCAAGACTAGCACTAGTTGGAAAATGGAATTTCTGTCCTGTGGGAAATTCTGGTATTTTGACATTTGTTTTCATCCCAGATAATGACAAAGTCAAAGTACTTAAATCCGGGGGAGAGCAAAATGTTTAAAATAATTTCAATTCCAAAATGATAAAATATTTCATTTCAATGATATGATTGAAGTGAAATTTTTGACATTTCAAAATACTGAAATATCAACTTGGACGAAAACATTTTGTTTGGAAATGTTGATTTGAAACTAAATATTTTGTTTTGAATTGACATTTAAATTTAAAGCAACAATTTGAAATAAAAGCTTGCAGTTTGAATCAACATTGTGAAACAAAAAGAAAGCATTCTGGTTTGAAATGACCTTTAGAAAAAAATAATTAAAAATATGCTGAAATTTACATTTACGCAAGGAAAGTAAGAACAATTTAAATGAAAACACCATTTCTGACAAACTTTTTAGCTTTTATTTTTTGGTCAGGTCTATTCAAGATTAATCACCTGTAAAATATCATTTAAAAGTCTGATGCTGTGTGGGTGAAATTTTGAGCTGACTTACCTTGTTCAATAAGTTACATGGGGTCCAAATCAGCACAGAATTTGACACTGCTTTAGGAGCACAAAAATAAGGGGAAATTAGCTTTCCCCTTGTTTTTGGATCTTTAACTTAGCTGTTTTTAAGTTAGAATTCTTTGTTTTTTACCATTGTTTACAAAATCTTAAAATAAAAAACAGACTCCATAACAGTCCTGGCTTTTATGGCATGAACTGCATAGCTGTACTCTGCAGAATAATTTTATTTTAAATAAAGTGCATTGTGGCAACAGCACTAGTAGGTGGCAAGTTTTAGAGTGTTCTAGAAATACCTTTCTGGATACCACCACATAAAAGGCTGTTACTGGGACACACTCTTACTTGAGATATGCTAGTTCACACTAATACTATCCCAGAAAAACATTTCCGACCTCAGATAGAAGTCAAATAGGGCTCTGGGGGATGTGGCCAAGAGGATCCTTTCAATTTGAGAAATTTCATAAAGTATTAATTGTCTTCAGGCTTTCACCTAAATTTCACTTTTTGTAAAGTTTTACAGACACATGCACGGGACCTGTTTCCTCCTCTCACATATCTGAGAAAATAGGGAGAAACTCGGTGTATTTACAGCAGTGTAAAGCTGGTGTAAGTGACCTGGTTTGTGTGGCCTCATTTTAGAAGGAGAGCAAAGGAAGCTACTCTAAGTGACAGTAACATTGCCAGTAATGAAGACCAGTAGAATTAGCATGGGAATGGAAACTCCAGCTCACTGCCACACAATGCATTTGAACAGTGCCAAACATCATTGCCTTCAATGTAGCAAATTAAGTGTAAATACTGGGAAACTGCCTGTTAGAGAGTGTCTAATAAAAATGACTATTCTGCTTCAGATGCTAGTTTTTAAGAGGGAGGGAAGAGTCATGCTTGGTTTGATATAGAGTGCCTGTACTGAGATCACCATATATTTCCTCTAATGAGTTGGCATGGGGTGAAGCAGGGCTTCTGATGTTCCACCACTGACATATTATACCCATTCAATCAGTATGTCAACCTTCTATTTGGCCTACCATGGTATCCTGAAATGTTGGCTCCATGATCAAATAAACACAGCTACCCATCACAATGACAGATAGTCATTTGAACAATGGCAGCAGCTATGTTTTGTTGCAGCTTTAGGGGTAAGATGCAGTAATAATGGAAGTCAAAAATAAGCAAACTGTACCTTTGGGTTATACAGTTTGCAAAAACAATTCCTTAAAGAAAACAAAGGTTCTTGCCACATGAATAATATTAAACATTTATAAAACGCATGAGAATTTCAGAGCACTGTGTGCACACAATCACTATTTTTCATGACATAGTTTGAGTATTATGAACCAAATTTTACAGACAATAAAACCATAGCAGTGAGTTTAAGCAACTTGCCCAAGTCCACACAATGAGTGAGTGTTTGAGGTGGGAATAGAACTCAGAAGTCCCTGACTGAAATTCTAGCACCATTAAAGTCAATAAGAGTTTGGCCTTTGACTTCAATGGAGCCAGGATTTTACCCCCTCTCTCCCTCCCTACACCCTATTCATCCTAGTAGACCCCATAGCCTCTCAAGATTAGAAGGTTTATTGAAAATCTAAAAAGCAATGAATGGGGATGTAGAGTAATATAAGTATATAAAGGGTTAAATTAGCTTGGATAAAGAATATATATGCTTTGATTATGTAAAGAACTGATGCTTAGCAGTTGTGGGCAGGCCTTGAAAGATAGGGTGCCTAACTGGAAATACTGGACCCGGAGTGTGGCTGATAAGATAGGACAATCTTTGAAGAAAAAGCCCCAGTTATCAAAGGTAGTTCTAAACTGGTTTTACTAAAGAACCGAATTCAAGAAGCAGTGACTATTATCATGTAGGTTCCGATAGATAAGGTATAAAAGAGTAAACTTTTAAAGAGTTTGCAGCTAGTACTTGTCTGTCCAGTTGGAGCCAATCGACATGGGTTTGAGCAACCTGGGGCTAGTCCTACTGTAAGTACCTGATCAGTGCTCATAACTGCAGTTACTGTATGGATGTGATGGTTGCTTAGGCATTTAAGGCACATTTGGAGCAGCTGTAGAAAACACCATTCAACCTACTGGATTTAATAAAGGATTGTATGGTTAAAATGGTATTGTGATGGTATCCTATATTAGTAATAATAATTCCAACAGGCAGTGACAGCAATCAAAAGAGAGATTTAGTTTGGAACAAGAGGAGAGGAAGGTCGTGTCTGCAATGCTGAAGGTTGCAGGCTTCCTCTCTTCCTCTTTGAGTCCAAGCAGAGAGTTAATCCAGTAGGAAATGGGGATAATAATGGACACTAATATTTTTATTCATTTCAGAATTCTTGAGCCCAAATGCAGACATAATATGTTTTAGATATCAATCATCTCGCATCATTTACTGTTTCTTACCTTGTCAAATCCATGCAAGATATCTGAAGGCCCCAGTACACCTGCCCACTCCATAAAAACAGAGAGAGAACAAACTTTTGTTGAGTCTGAGTCCCTGCATCCAGCCTGGTATCTGTATCCCCACACAGTTTTGAAGCCCCAGACTTTCCTAAGGTAGAGGCCTTGTTGCTTTGTATTACAGCAGTACTTAGAGGTCCTAAGAGATTATGGCTTTGTTGTGTTGGGTGTTGCACAAATGCATAATAAGAAACTGTCCCTGCCATAGACAAGACAAAGGATGAGAGGGACCACAGGTACAGATAAGTGAAATAACCTGCTCAAGATAAAACAGCAAGTGAGCAGCAATAAAATCCAAGTCTTCTGATTCTTAGTCCAATGCTGTATCCAAGGTCCAAGAGAAATGAAATACACAGTGAAGATGGCAAGAAGTATGTTATATTTTTAAATTTTTCTGGTTCCAGTAACCCAAAGTGTGGTTGGTCACACACTATCTCATTAAAAACTACAAAATATTTACCATCCTGCTGTAATTTTGGTTGGGCTTCCAAGTAAAAATTGCAGCAGAAAAATATATGCTACTTTGACACAGCTATGAGTTTATATTTTCTGAATTCTATGCATTTTAACTGTGACTGGGTCTCCAAACTCCTTCTCTGTTTGATGAAGGAATCTGTTAGCAAACAGCTGTGGTGCCATCAGTCTTTAAATGCAGCCCAGAACAGCTTTGTTAAGAGCATTCTGTTAATTTTTTTAAAATTTTATTTTAAACCTCTCACTGCTATATTTTGACTGTGAACTGCTGCTATGCTTGTTGTTCACAGGGACTACCTCAGGCTGAGCTAACAGTGAGGCCTTTGCTATATTAGCCCTGGAGCCTGTGTAAATGCTTCATTTTCTGAGATCTGCCTGTCAGAAGATAGGCTGGAAAGATAAAATTTACCTAAAAAATACTGCCTCTGAAAATACGTGGACTGCTCTTAATAATTGAAATCAGAGGTGAATATTAGCTGCTTTAAAAACAGAAACCAATGATATTGTGGGAATAGTGATATAACATCTAGAACAGTTTGGGACAGATCTTTTGCTTGTATGAATTGATTTTCCCCAGCTGAGGATCCTAGGCATTTACTCCACTTTCTGGAAGAAGTAAAGATTTGGTTGTGTGCTCAAAGAGCAGGCAGAAGTTTATTAAATTTGATTACTGTAGCATATCTATGGTTAGTATTCAAGGTATCTCAATGACAGTATTAAATCGTGACTGTTCATCTTGACTTTTGTTGATTTTCATGCTTTGCATTTAAAGAGTCTTTTTGCACTAGCACTATGTCAAGACTTTAAAGGATGGCTTGCAATGGAAATGACATGTTGATTGGAATCAAGAGGCATATTGATCCAAACCATTAGAATTGGTGGAGGAACTTTTTATTTATGCCAGTGCAAAAGTGTCTGTGTATGGATGTGCCTACAGCTGATCTACTGACCTTAATAGACCAGGGTGAAGGTGCTTAAAATACCAACATTATCAACAGGAAAATTTTAGTGCTGAGTCTACAATCAGGAGTTCTAAGGTAGAAAGCTTCAACACTGTGGATTTATTAGAAGCAAATTCTTCAAACCCAGCCAGATATTATAATCTTAAGCATAGCATATACGGTTCCCTTTGTTGTATGGAAGAGGGGAAAAGCATTTTCATATGCTCAGCACAATTTTGGAGTGGAGGGGAGCAATCATCAGCACTACCAATACCACTACCAGCAGTTGGCAATTCCTCTGCACCCACAACATTCAAGTTAATCTCCAAGGAAATATGGAATTGGGGTGCCAGGGTGGGGCATTAGCGATGTGTGTTGGAGGATAGGAGAGGGGCTGGGGAAGTGGCAGGACTACTGAGGAGCCAAACCTTCCCCTGAAGGGGGAAACACGGACAGTGACATGAAGAGGACACTGTGGTTCTGGAGCTGAGAGAGGAGCTGTAGGTGGGAGCAGCAACAGAGTGCTGATGTGCAGACCACGAAATGGGCATCAGCCTCAAGAAAATCCCCAGAGTGACCAGGAGTTGGCGCAAGACCAGAGGTGAGTGATGCACACCGTGGCAACAAAGTCAGTTTGCTCTGACTATTTGGTACAACAAAGGATGGGGAAGGGTGGGGAAACAATTTATATGATGATGATCAAAATTTAAGTGCATCAAAGAGGCTCATTTAAAATGGATCAAAAATGTATCTCTGTCCTTGCTAGGTCTCTGTATAGATCGGGGTTGGTAAATGTTGAGCAAAAAGGTAGCAGGTGTCCATGAATTGTAGAGTTTATGATACAGTTGTATCCATTGTGTAACAAAATGATGTTAAGTTTTTCTAATGGACTAGGCTGCAGCTTTGTAACATCTAGGGTGCCTTCCACTCAAATCTCTAGCTTTAAGAAAGCTTTCACCCACCCCTGGGAAGCTACTTCCTCTGGGTGGAATCCAGCCCTCTGCAGAGGACCATAACAAGGCCTATGAATCACTTAAATCCCACTCATCTTCAGAACAAGGCATGCTAGTCCTTTGCATAGATATGACTTTAATCATCTGTGAATGTCCACTCACCATGGAACTCCTTAGAATGGGTTTATCTTATAGGGAACTTTCCTAGCATGCTTTTCTGGTAGCAGGCTTTAAAATTTTGCAAAGAGTCACCTCTGAAACCATAAGGTGGTCATTTTGCATCAGGCTGCTGCATATTGTTACTGTCTTCTTCAGATGGCATAGATAGTGAGAATATATGGGTTTTTCCTTGGTTTTCCCATCTTATGGAATGTCCTCACAATCTACATATCCTTTGCTTCTCAGTGGACAATTTGTTACCTTTTTATGAAGTTCTTAGTAATGTTATGGGAAGGGTTGTACTTTCCGGAAGGTATCTTCTGTGAGTGACGACATCAAAATACCAGGAATCACCGTTCCAGACATACAGGGCAAGTGGAGAAAGCAATCATCCCACAAAGTCAAGCCTTTTACATTCATATCTACCTTCTGAAAATATATTGTGAAAATATCTTGGTAACTATGTGCTCTTATATCTTCCTAGTTATATGAATATCTGAGCTATGTGCCATTTTCTAACAATTTAAAATGCATGTAACAGTCAAATACACAATCAATCAATTCAATATGGCATTTTCATATTAAATGTTAACTAAGGAATATTTTGCCTGTCACTTATCAGTTCAGAAGCAATCTATCACATAAGATTTAGAGATGACTGCTTGCAGTCCTTGCCACAGAATCAGAGAACCAGGGTTGTGCTGTAGCAAACAGATATGAGAATCAGAGAGAAGGTATGTCCAACCATTATTTTTAAAAAACCTACACATGGTTTGGTTTCATTTCAAGAATTGGGTTAAGGTCTGTGATATCTTTTCAGAATAAGAACTAGTACAACTTGGAGGCAATACCACTCTTTAATTGTACTCTCAAATGTAATATTTTAATGATAGTCACCAACACAGCAGAGCTTTCTAACCCACCCACAGCCTCCCCAGCACCACTCAGTTACAGGCCCCACTCTAGCTCATTAGCCCACCTTCACAACTGCACCCACCCACCCCTGGCTGCCCCTCGCCCCAGCTCTATCCGCTTTCTAAAGGTCATTTGCAAACGGCCAAGCACTAGGCTCATCTGGGATTTGAACCTGGGACCTCTCACACTGAAAGCAAGAATCATACCCCTAGACCAACAAGTGAGGTATAGCTCAATGATTTGAGCATTGGTCTGCTAAACCCAGGGTTGTGAGTTCAATCCTTGAGGGGGGAAATTTGGGGATTGGTACTGCTTTGAGCAGGGGGTTGGACTAGATGATCTCCTGAGGTCCCTTCCAACCCTAATAATCTATGAATGATCAAGCCCCAGAGGTCTTGAATTCACTAAAGCAGATTACTAATAGTTTGTATCTGTTCACTAAATTAACTGTCTCTGTACCTAGAAGCAAGAAACCAAACAAGATTAAAAAAAAAAGTATATGAAATATCATAATAATCTAACTGTTTAGGTTAGTCCAGTGCTTTTTAGAATGCTTTGTACAGGAAATACTATAACATATATACTATATCTGAATGATCTTTTTCCTATTTGTATGCCTTAGGAAGGTCTATATGAATCCACCAAAGTAATTTTGTATAAATAGTGGGTCAGATACGCATCTGATGTAAATCTGCATAGCTCCATTGAAGTCAATGGATTTGCATATATTTTCTCCAACTGAAGATCTTAGCCATATAAGTGACATCTAAGAAGCTAATAGTGCAAAATGTAAATAATGCAATAAATTATTACTATAAGCAAATAAATCTACTTGTAAATTAGGGTTTGATTTATTATAGCAGGTAGCCAATATAGTTAGGCTATAGTTATGGTTGTATAACAGTTTCAGTTATATAACCTGTTTTCACATGCTCATAACTTTCTGAAAGCGACCTTTGGAATGAAATTTTCTGGTCTCTCTCTGAATACATTTTTTTTTCAAAGTTGGAGCAAAATCTTTCAGACATTTGAGTTTTGTCAGGGAGGGAAAACTATGTGTTATGTTCTGAATGGAATGACAAAGCACAGAAGAAAAGTTCATTAAGAGCAACATTTTCAGACATGGTTACCTAATATTAGGCATCTAATCCATATTGAGACACCTACATAATTAATGTGCTGGGTTTTTTTCAGAGGTGCTGGCCACTCACAGCTCCCACTGACTCTAGTGGAAATGAGTGCTCAGCACCTCTGGAAAAACCAAGTCAATTTAATTTAGATGCCATTAGGCACCCAATAGTAAAAATTGTAGTCAAAGTCTATTGGCGTTCACTAAAACACATATGCGGTGGGCATGCATAACTTTAAAATGATGAAAGCAATTTTCTTCAAATGCAGCTTATCTGGTAGAGCTCACTGTGATGTAGAGAAACTAAGCAGAAACCTCAGCCAAGTTTGAAGGAAATTGGTTTAGCAGCTTTAAATGTATGAGTATCTAAAATCAACAAGACCTGAGACCACCCTAACTTAAAAAGGGTTATGGATCTGATCTACCTTGCACTGAGGTCAATGGAAAGATGTCCATTCACTTTGTTGGGAAATGAATCTGGCCTGCCATGCACTACATAAATATGTATTTATATACTTAGCTAGAAATTCTAACAGACA
This sequence comes from Mauremys mutica, assembly GCF_020497125.1. Classification (NCBI taxonomy): domain Eukaryota; kingdom Metazoa; phylum Chordata; order Testudines; family Geoemydidae; genus Mauremys; species Mauremys mutica. The sequence continues at coordinate 47,419,310 of NC_059079.1, read as the reverse complement.
CTAATAAGACTTTGGTTGACTGGTGCCTTCAACTCCAAAAGAGGGAGAAATCTTATTTCTCTCTGCTCGCCCCCCCCCCCAGCCCCGCTTCTAATGCCATGCTTGTGGTATCACTATGACTGGATGAGGGTCAGCCAGGATACTTGCTGCCAGCATTAGGTGTGCACTCCATACAAGCTATGGATGTCAGCTCCAGGAGGCTCCTCTGTAGTGGTGCAAGAGAAGGATTTGAAGACAAGGTGTAAGGAGAATGGAGGAATTCTAGTCCATACTCCTATAGACCATGGATGCAAGAGAAGTGGGCATTCTAGCAGCCTCAATGCTTCAGAAATATGATATGATATGATCTCTTGGTAAACTGTTTCAGAGTGGTATCCGTGTTAGTCTGTATCAGCAAAAAGAACGAGCAGTACTTATGGCACCTTACAGACTAACAAATTTATTTGGGCATAAGCTTTCGTGGGCTAAAACCCACTTCATCGGATGCATGCAGTGGAAAATACAGTAGGAAGATATATATATACAGAGAACATGAAAAAATGGGTGTTGCCATACCAACTCTAACAAGACTAACCAATTAAGGTGAGCTATTATCAGCAGGAGAAAAAAAAACTTTTGTAGTGATAATCAGGATGGTCCATTTCAAACAGTTGACAAGAAGGTGTGAGTAACAGTAGGGGAAAAATTAAATGGTGGGATGGAAATTGTTGAAATCATGGTGGAATTCATCAAGGGCTTCTTTTCCATGGGTCCAGATGATGAAGATGTCACCAGTGTAGCGCAAGTAGAGTAGGAGTATTAGGGGACGAGAGCGGAGGAAGCGTTGTTCTAAGTCAGCCATAAAAATGTTGGCATACTGTGGGGCTATGTGGGTACACATAGCAGTGCCACTGACTTGAAGGTATACATTGTCCTCAAATGTGAAATATTTCTGAGTGAGGACAAAGTCACAAAGTTCAGCCACCAAGTTTGCCGTGACATTATTGGTGGCCAGGATGGTGTTTTCTGGAAGATCACCAATGGATTGTAGTTTCCTCAGGAAGTCAGTGGTGTCTCGAAGATAGCTAGGAGTGCTGGTAGCGTGGGGCTTGAGGAGAGAATCTACATAGCCACAATCCTGCTGTCAGGGTCCCAATGCCTGAGATGATGGGGCATCCAGGATGTCCAGGTTTATGGATCTTGGGTAGCATATAGAATACCCCTGGTTGGGGTTCATGAAAGCTTATGCCCAAATAAATTTGTTAGTCTCTAAGGTGCCACAAGTACTCCTCGTTCTTTTTTCTTGGTAAACTGACCTCTCTTTGCCATGTGAAGAGAAAGTTACTAAATCTGGGCTATGGCTGATGAGCATGACAAAGGAAGAAATGTTTTTGACCCTTACAGTCCTATGCTGGACCCAGGGGCGGCTCTAGGAATCTGGCCGCCCCAAGCAGGGCGGCATGCCGCAGGGGGCGCGCTGCCGGTAGCCGGTCCCGCGGCTCCGAGGAACCTCTTGCAGACGTGCCTGCGGAGGGTCCGCTGGTCCCACAGCTCCGGTGGAGCTTCCACTGGCATGCCTGCGGGAGGTCCACACGGGCCGCGGGACCAGCGAACCCTCCACAGTCATGCCTGCGGGAGGTCCGCTGGTCCCGGGGCTCCGGTGGACCTCCCGCAGGCATGACTGCGGAAGGTCCGCCAGAGCCGCCTGCTGCCCTGCCAGCAAAATGCCGCCCCAAGCGCACGCTTGGCGCGCTGGGGTCTGGAGCTGGCCCTGGCTGGACCCAAACCATTTACTTTAGAGTTGTCCTTTCTCCTCATACCATGTTATCACTGGAGTGCCCGCAAAATAGATGACAGAAAGCTGAGAGCACTGCATTCTTTGTCAGGGCACTTCAGCTCTGGAAAGCATTGTCCTGCCTTTTTGGTCTGCCACAGACCAGTTTTAGGGTATGTCTACACTTGTAGAGTTTTTGTACTGTAAGTTTCACCAGTGATAGGGAACTGGTGAAAGTAAAGCGCTGGTTTGTGTACTCACTCAATTCCTCAGGCATCAGAGAGTGTTTACACTAGCAGCACTTCCATCGCGGATGAGAGCAGCACTGAAGGACAGCTATTCCACAGTGTAGCTCTCTCAATAGGTCTTGTGGGAAGGAGGGGGTGAGCGGAAGGCATTCTGGGTCCCTGCTCAGTGCGCTGTGCTGCCCTGCTTCATGTCCCAGAAGCCCCATTACTGCCTTGTTTCTTTCCTGGCATTTTTTGTAACCCCCACCCCCCGATGTTTGGCTGCTTTCCCTGCCATATCTACAAGCAAAGGGAAAGGGAGTTTCAAACTTCCTGGGGCTTACAGTGGGAGGGGCAGACGTCCATTTACCTTGCGTCAGAGCAGTGGAGATGCTGGACAGAGTGGTCACTTTTGGAATTGTGGGATATCCTTTGGAGACCAAAGGTAGTTTATGCTGGTAGAACGTGTCTTCACTTTCACAGCAGCGCAAAAAGAACAGTGATAAGAACTTATCGAGAGAGCTGCACTGTGGGATAGCTGCCCTTCAGTGCTGCTCTCATCAGTGATAGAAATGCTACTAGTGTAAACACTTCTGAGTTTCACTGCAAAAAGTCATTAACAAGTGTAGACGCTCCCACAGTTTTTTGTGCTTTAAATGTAAGTGTAGACATAGCCTTAATAACCTTCCAAACACACAGTGAAGCTCCCCGTTTTTCTCTGCCAGTTGTGGGGGCAGGGAAAGACAGGATGAGGGTTGGACAGAGTTGTTTGTTGAAGTAGCATTATGGAGTTGGTGTGAATTATGATTGCATGGGCAGTTGGCAGTGAATCGAAGTGGATTGTAATTATAGCTTATTGTGGATGTCTTTAATATTTGAAGCTCTTCTCAGATACACAACAACCGGCTAGCATGATTTTAAAGGTGATGATCATCCAATTTACACTAGCTAAGAATCAGTCCCACAATACTTACTGCTTTCCAAGACCATGCTAACCACTTACAAACATCCCATTTCCTTTATACAATCCAGGCTAGAAATGCTGAATTAATTTAATATGGTGTCTTAGTTCTCATAAGTAATTCTCCCATTTGACTTGATAATGAAGCAAAAAGTGTTAACCATACAGTGGTGTCTGACAGGACAACAGACAAACAAACAAACAAATAAAACCTTCATACATTCGGTTAATTTGATCATGGCAGTAACTACAATACTGCAGTGACAATCTTGAATTGTACAACCTCTGGAGTTTATCAATCTACTGAAACATCCACATTTTTTCTTTTTCTTTTTCTAATTTTATTTTAAACCCATGGAAAAAACAGCTGAATATTATTTGTGGGTTTGAAAGCTAAAGAGATTTCTGCCTGCATCTCCTCAGAAGCCAAAATCTCACTCACTTTCATCTGGACTGTATAATATGAGCAGCACAGTTGGCATGTCTATACATTGTTTTGTACAAGATTCAGAGATATAATTTTTCCAATGAGCCAATTCTGAGGCGATCAGAAAGGAAATGTTTATAACCTTTTTCAAAAAAGTTTTGGATATGCTAACATTATCAAATTTCTATATGGCCTCATCAAACTTTTCCTTTTGATGATAGCTTGTATTTATTTGTGTCAGTATCTTGAATGCAATTTATCGTAACTGTAGATAGTCTTACCAAATTGAAATACAGTATACTTCAGTTTACACAAAACCCTATTATCCAACCCTTCGCCTTATCCAAATCCTTTCCTTTTTCCCAGCATGACAAACATGCACTACATGCCCTCTGCAGCATGTATCTCATACTACAGGACAAGGAAAAGATTTGGATAATGTATCAGAGACCAGCTGCCAGGACTGCAAGGAGGAGGATGACCCCTGGCCCTGGGGGATGCCACCTTGCTCCAAATGGCTCCTGCAGCAGGGCAGAGAGCCCTCTGCAGCCCTACTGTCACAGAAGTGAGTGAGTCAGGCCATGACACCAGAGATGCAGAGGGCTCCCTGCACTGCCTCAGGGCAACTGATCCCTGCAGGTGCAAAATACAGGAAGGGCTGTGATCCTGGTGGAACAGAGCAGAGTCCTGCCTGGGGGGTCTCTGTTCTGCCCCGCCAGAATCACACACACACACTCATACACTTTGCACCTGCAGGGATCAGGTGCTACTGGCCTAAGGGCAATGCAAGGAATCCTCTTCAGATACCCTCCCATGCAAGATGGCTGCTGTTGAGAATAGTGAGGGGCTGACTGCTCAAAAAAGTAGCTGCAGCCACCCACACAATTAAAGCTAGTCACCACGCTCCAACAGCGTCTGCTCCTGAATCCTCCTTGCGGCTGCTATGTGAGAGGCAGAGGTTAATATTTCCTCAGTAGAGGATCAAAGGCAGGATGTAGCTGCCCAAACTGAGAAATGCTTCAAGGATCTAAAATTTAATTAAATGTAAATTGGCTGATCTAGAAGGCAGATCACACAGAATAAAATGTTACAATTGTAAGAGTCCTTGAGAGAAGCAGAACAAGAAAACTTCTAATTTATCCCCAGACTTTTAATGGAAATACTTTTTCTACCTGAGGACTTTCCATCTGATATAGAAAAAGTCCACTGGTCTGAGGGCTTGAGGCCTGCCCGGGGCTAAACCCAAAGCCCTGTTATTGAAATTCTTGAGATTCACAACCAAAGTAACCATGGTATTGAAGGCAAGGATAAATCAAGCTTCTCTGGGCAGTTCCCCCTCTGGAATAAAGCTTCTTCCAGACTTAGCAAGGGAGATTGTGGAATAGAGGGTGGCTTTTGATAGGCGGGACTGGCAAAACAAAAGAGGCCTAAGCAGGGGCGGCTCTAGCCATTTCGCCGCCCCAAGCACGGCGGCACGCCGTGGGGGAGCTCTGCCGGTCGCCGGTCCCGCGGCTCCAGTGGACCTCCCGCAGGCGTGCCTGCGGATGCTCCACCAAAGCTGCGGGACCAGCGGACCCTCCACAGGCACGCCTGTGGGAGGTCCACCGGAGCTGCCTGCTGCCCTCCCGGCGACCGGCAGAGCGCCCACTGTGGCATGCCGCCCCAAGCACACACTTGGCGTGCTGGGGCCTGAAGCTGCCCTGGGCCTAAGTATTACATGAGCTTTCCTGCATTGTTTCACTTAATAGCTGGAGAAAAGACTCATTCATTCCATGAAGCTGAGAGCTTCGTAACTAACCAATAACTATCTATCTTTGGTGTGCTTTCTTCCTGATGACACCAACCCTTGGCACTGTTTGTCTTAACAAATGTGTGGCTCCAGCTAGCCTCTACTTCCCAATGCCTCAGCCTCCACCATCCTCATTCCTCTCTCCAGATCTTCCTAACCTGATGGGTGTATTGGTCCTAACACCATTAAGTCATTCCAACAGGTGTGGTAGGGGTTCATTCATGCCAGTGCCTTATCTCACCCTTTACTTACACACACACACACACCTCCCTCTCTCTTTGGGGGTCTGGCTGCTTGTGTGATAAAACTAGCTACACTAGATATCTGGGACACAGTCCCTGTTCTCTCCCCCAGACCACCTCCACCCAGCCTGGGAGTTTTTGCAAAGGGTGCAATGCATAGGGCAACAGATGTATGCCTTAAGATCTCTTTAAAACCCCTTCTAAGATACTAATGCCTAAACTGTACTGCTGTGGCTCTAAACCATAATCTAATTTTTTGCAACCTTAGGTGATTTAACACCCCCCATTAAATGTCAGAACATTTATGCCTTGTTGAAAAAGGCCAAGGTTGACATAGCGTTTTTACATGAGACTCATTTAACTGTAGAAGACTCTCAGAGCTGTTCCACAGAAAACAGGCAGCGAATGTTATTGAATTACCTTCAATACTCAGAGTAGGTTTCTCATACCCAGCCACTTTAAATGGGTCTGAAGTAATCCTGACTAATCTCTATGAACTCAATATGAATACGCCTGAGACTTCATAGATTCTTTGCCGAGCCGTACAGAGATACACATGTTCCCATCATGACAGCAGGCAGCTCTCTAATGAGATTCTACACCCACTAATAGAATCTGCCCCCTGCTAACTGTAAGCTAACCAAGCTCGAAACCCAGGATAAATGATCTGGGGCTATGTGATGTGTGGAGGCTCATGCATCCAACAGAAGGAGATTATGCATTTTCTCCTCTGTCCAGAATACATTTTCATGGATTGACTTTTTTATAATCTCACGGGAACTAGTCCAATCTGTATTCAACTCCTCAGTTTGCACAATGGCGATTTCTGACTGTACACCCTTTTCCTTATAATTTGCTCCTGATACATTGGTCAAGAAACAAAATAGATCTATGGTTAATACCACATTGCTTTTAGACCTCCATTTTGAAATGCTTATAAAGAAGGAAATTGACCTGTTCCTGGATAGCTAGAAACCTTCAACTTCCTCTAGCAATCTTTTTTGGGGAAACTTTTGAGGCAAAATTATTAGCTTTGTTGTGGCTTAAAAAAAAGAGAGCGAGAGAGAGGGAGCAAAGGGGAAACATAACGCTTTTTGAAGGGAAAGTTAAGGAGAAGGACCAGGAATGCACTATAAATCTTTCCTCCAAAGTCCTTTGCAGCCTAAGTGTTGTATCAAGCAGGCAAGATACTAACAAGCTTCAACAGGACTTTATTTTTACAATGGAAACCTCTTTACCAAGCTACTGCTGCACACTCTGTAACTCTCACTCAGCCTCCTTAACTCCTCCCCCATCCCTCCTGTTTCCTGTCCTTTCAGATTCCCAGCAGCCAGTGCTCCCAGTTCTAATCATTACAAGCACATCTAAACACCACACTAAGCAGAAACAGATCTGAGTTCAATAGGTTGCACGCAGCCCTGGATTAGGCTATGTCTATACTAGAGCCCTTAGAGCAGCACAGCTGAACTGCTGCAGCTGCGCTGCTGTAAGGTCTCTTGTGTAGTCACTCTATGCCAACAGGAGAGAGCCTGATTAAACCACCCCCAATGAGCGGCACTAGCTAGGTCAGCAGGAGACATGGCACTGTCCACACCGGCACTTCTGTCGGTGAAATTTATATGGGTCAGGGGGATGTTTATTCACACCCCAGACTGACAAAACTTTTACTGACAAAAGTGCTAGTGAAGACCTAGCCTCAGTCTGCATTTTTTTCAGTTAAGACAAGACTTCTGAGAGTCAGGAGAAGAGGCAGGCAGACTGTCTTAAGCAAAGAATGGTCAGGGGATCTACTACAGAGATAAACGTAATACATTATGCACCATGTCCTGAGATACAAATAAGCAATTCTTTTTGTAAAAATTAAAGTCCATACAATTCCAATTCTGCCCTTCACACAAGGCCCTGGGAACAGTAGTGTAGCTAGTGGGGTGCAGGGAAAGCAGCCGCTTCCCCTCAGAACATTTCCCCAAAAGCAGCGCCTTAGTTAGGGATTACCATGGCACCAGCGGGCGGGGCCCACGCTCTGCTCTGAAGCTTGGCCTGCCAGGCTGGCAGAGAGAGGGCAATGGCAAAAGTGAAGGTTACTGGGCATGCTCAGTTCGGGTGAGCATGCTCAGTACACCTAAAGTAGGGAATTGGGAGCACGAGTTGTTTGTGTCGTTACACTGGCACTGGGCTCCTGCAGGCAAGCGGGGGTGGCACAGCCGGAGGAGCGAGGGGGGGCACAGCATGGCAGCCCGGAGGAGTCATGGGGGGGTGGCACAGCCGGAGGAGCGAGGGGGGGCGCAGCATGGCAGCCCGCAGTATGGCCGGAGGAGCCATTGGGGGGGGCAGCGCGGCCGGAGGAGCCATGAGGGGGATGGCGCAGCCGGAGGAGCGAGGGGGGTTGCAGCATGGCAGCCTGCAGCATGGCCAGAGGATCCATTGGAGGGGGGCAGCGTGGCCAGAGGAGCCAGCCAAGGAGAGGAGGAGCGGAGCGGCCGGAGGAGGAGCCAAGGGGGGGCTTTTTTTTATATTTGCTCCCCCTGCTCTTGGAACCTGGCTATGCCACTGCCTGGGAACCTTTCTTTGCTAAAACACAAATGCCCCAACTCTCTGTGGCCCAGCAGGAGAGCTTAGATGCCCCATTCCCATCAGAGGTTATTGATGCCTGAAATCCATGAAATTGGGTAAGGCTTCTGACCCAGATGGCTTCCCCATTGGTTTTTATAAATATTTGGTGAACCCCTTGCAGGCAAAATGCTAGCCCTGTTCAATAAGGCCCTGGAGGAGGATACTCTTCCACCCACCCCCCACCTTGAAGGATGCCTGGATTTCATTTATTCCCAAGACATACAGGGTACTCATTTCAGGCTTGAAATATAGACCAATCTTCTTCATTGTTAGTGATGTGAAAATACTGGCCAGAATTTTGGCAGCTACCCTGGAGTAAGTTGTGCCCAATATCACACATCCAAAGCAGGTGAGGTGCATTAAAGGCTGCTATGTCTTGAATAATTTAAGTCAGTTAATAGATATAATAGCATTGTGTCATGGTGACTCCCAAGTCTTTCTTGCTTTCTTAGATGTGGAAAAGGCCTTTGATCACGTGAAATGGGAATACATGTTATTTACCCTCCCCAGTGGAAATTTCATAGAGGCAATTTAATATTTGGGGCTCAAAATGCCAAGGAATCTTGAAACACTTGCAGAAATTAATTTAGAACCTGCCCTTTACTGCTCATAGAAGATATCAATTAGAGGCAAGTGCTTTCTCTGAGCCTTTGTGGGAAAATTAACACAGTTAAGATGAATGCCTTACCTAGATTTTTGTTCATTTTCAGTTCATTCATCCCATCATCCTATTTTAATAGTCTTAATAAGATCATCAGTATTTTTAAATGTGGTCCAGGACAATACCCCATCTATCTTAGAGGAAGTTTCAGCTTCCCATTGATGGGGTGGGTTTCAGACTCCCAGGCCTTCAGAGCTATTATGTTGCCTTTGTTATGTCCATGGTTTCTCACAGGTTTCAACAATAATAACCCCCTGATGGGTGGAGATGTAAAGAGAATTAATGACACTTAGTCCCCTTTTCATGCTCTTGTGATCCTCATCCTACCCTATAGATAAAAACAGAGTACCCTTGGTAGTGGCCACAAGGAAAGTATGCAGCATTTTTGGCAATAGATTCCATCTCTTCCTGATATGGTACAAGCCACCATCTGGGGTAATTCTGACTTAAAGAGTTGCTACCAATCACATAAAGAGTTTAGAGAAAGAGGACATTATATGCCTATTTGAACTGGTTGGTTGAGAGGGTCATAGTTCCACTCCAGATCCTACAGCATCAGTATAACCTTCCAGCCACAGCAATATGTAGAAATGAAACACTTATTAAGCTTTGGCCCAGATGCCAGGGATTGCCTGAGACTTTTCTCCAGTATAGAAGATAGTAGATGTTCCAAAAACTCCCCAGTTCCATGTTGTCATCCAAGTATGCCTTTTAATGAAAAATGACTTTTTGAATCTTGGTGATGTTACTAGAACCTCAAATCAAGAGCTGGGGTAGCCTTTAAAAGCTCTGTGGTGGTCAACTGTATTATGCAATGCAAAATATCTATTTATATTTATTCAACAACAAAAAATAATAATGTATTGGACACCATAAAAACTACACAAGATTGAAGCTCTTCCTTCAGATACATGTTGGCATGTGGTAAAAAAGATAATGGCATGCTTATGCACAGGTTGTGGCAATGTCCTCTGGTTAAACATCTGAGGAGAGAAGTTCTTTGAAAACTCATTGCGATCGGGGGAGGTCCTGGATGACTGGGCTAATGTAGTGCCTATCTTTAAAAAAGGGAAGAAGGAGGATCCGGGAAACTACAGGCCAGTCAGCCTCACCTCGGTCCCTGGAAAAATCATAGAGCAGGTCCTCAAGGAATCAATTCTGAACCACTTAGAGGAGAGGAAAGTGATCAGGAACAGTCAGCATGGATTCACCAAGGGCAAGTCATGCCTGACTAACCTAATTGCCTTCTATGATGAGATAACTGGCTCTGTGGATGAGGGGAAAGCAGTGGACCTGTTATTCGTTGACTTTAGCATAGCTTTTGATACTATCTCCCACAGTATTCTTGCTGGCAAGTTAAAGAAGAATGGTCTGGATGAATGGACTATAAGGTGGATTCAAAGCTGGCTAGATCATCGGGCTCAATGGGTAGTGATCAATGGCTGGCTGCATGTCTAGTTGGCAGCCAGTATCAAGCAGAGTGCCCCAAGGGTCGGTCCTGGGGCTGGTTTTGTTCAACATCATGATTAATGATCTGGAGGATGGCGTGGACTGCACCCTCAGCAAGTTTGCAGATGACACTAAACTGAGAGGTTTCAGAGTAGCAGCTGTGTTAGTCTGTATCTGTAAAAAGAACAGGAGTACTTGTGGCACTTTAGAGACTAACAAATTTATTTGAGCATAAGTTTTCGTGGGCTGCAGTGGTAGATATGCTGGAGAGTAGGGACAGAATGCAGACCTAGAGAAATTAGAGGATTGGGCCAAAATAAATCTGATGAGTTTCAACAAGGACAAGTGCAAAGTCCTGCATTTAGGACGAAAGAATCCCATGCACTGCTACAGGCAAGGGGACCAACTAGCTAAGCGGCAGTTCAGCAGAAAAGGACCTAGGGGTTACAGTGGACGAGAAGCTGGATGTGAGTCGACAGCGTACCCTTGTTGCCAAGAATGCTAACAGCATTTTAGGCTGTATAAGTAGGGGCATTGCCAGCAGATCGAGGGACGTGATCATTCCCCTCTATTCGGCATTGGTGAGTCCTCATCTGGAGTACTGTGTCCAGTTTTGGGCCCCACACTAGAAGAAGGATGTGGAAAAATTGGAAAGAGTCCAGCGGAGGACAACAAAAATGCATAGCAGGCTGGAGCACATGACTTATGAGGAGAGGCTCAGGGAACTGGGATTGTTTAGTCTGCAGAAGAGAAGAATAAGGGGGGATTTTATAGCTGCTTTCAACTACTTGAAAGCGGTTTCCAAAGAGGAGGCATCTAGACTGTTCTCAGTGGTACCAGATGACAAAAGAAGGAGCAATGGTCTCAAGATGCAGTGGGGGATGTTTAAGTTGGATATTAGGAAAAACTTTTTCACTAGGAGGGTGGTGAAGCACTGGAATGGGTTACGTAGGGAGGTGGTGGAATCTCCTTCCTTAGAGGTTTTTAAGGTCAGGCTTGACAAAGCCCTGGTTGGGATGATTCAGTTGGTGATTGGTCCTGCTTTGAGCAGGGGGTTGGACTAGATGACCTGCTGAGGTCCCTTCCAACCCTGATATTCTATGATTCTAAGTTGTCACTCTAATTAAAATTATTTGGCGATTTAGCACTCAGACAGTGGTGAGAACTACATATTAGGACTGGGGTTGGCAAACTGCGGGCCGGATCTGGCCAGTCATCCGTCTTAATCCAGCCCTCGAGCTCCCGCTGGGGAGCGTGGTCTGGGGCTTGCCCTGCTCTGGCACTCTGGTGCTCCAGCCAGGGAGCAGTGTCATGGGCCGCTCCACGTGGCTCCCGGAAGTAGCGGCATGGCCCCGCTCCAGCTCCTACATGTAGGAGCAGCCACGGGGCTCTGCTCTGCACGCCGCCCCCGCACCTCCGATTGGCTGGCAACTGCGACCAATGGGAGCTGCAGGGGTGGTGCCTGCGGACAGGGTAGCTTGCAGAACCGCCTGGCTGAGGCTCTGCATAGGAGCTGGAGTAGGGACATGGCCGCTGCTTCCAGGAGCTGCTTGAGGTAAGCGCCACCCGGAGCCTGCATCCCTGAGCCTCTCCCCGTGTGCCAACCCCCTCCCCCAGCTCTGATTCCCCTCCTGCCCTCAAAACCCCTTGATCCCAGGCCAGAGCACCCTCCTACACCCCAACCACCTCATCCCCGGCCTCACCTCAGAGCCTACACTCCCAGCTGGAGCCCTCACCCCTCCACACATCCCACTCCCCCACCCCAGCGCCCCCTCCCACATTCTGAACTCCTTATTTTTGGCCCCACCCCAGAGCCCCAACCAGAGCCCTCAACCCCTCCGGCCCCCCAACCTCAATTTTGTGAGCATTCATGGCCCGCCATACAATTTCTGTTCCCAGATGTGGCCCTCGGGCCAAAAAGTTCATGGTTCCAGATAAAAGCAGCAAAGATCCAGACTAACACGGCTACCCCTCTGATACATGGTTCCAGATAGCAGCCATGATCACAATGCAAATGATTATACAGAGGTGGAAAATTAAATCAATGCACAGAATAATAGTATTCTGACCACCTAGTCCAAGAATGGATTATCTCCCCCTGCAGGGATCAACTACAGGATTTGGAAGCAATCTGGGCTCCACTTTTAGAAACATTTCACTAAGGAAACCCAATGGCTTTTCCAGACAGACTTCCTCCTTCTTCTTCTCCTTTGAAACTCCCTCTGATTCCTTCTCCCTATTTTCATGCTTCCCCTTCCTGTATTGCCTATGTTGTCCCCCTATTAAAAGTTTTTTTTATTTGATTTTATAGTTTAATATTAAAGTGAGTTAAAATTATTTTTGTGTATGTATGTTAATGTTATGCTGTATATTGTCTTAGTAAATTAAGTTTAAAATTTTTATTTTTGTAGAGGTTTGCATTCAAAGGCAAAAATTAATAAAAATACAAACTTAGAAGTTACGATTGATACTTTAGCTTCATTAAAATTCCTCTCTTAACAGTTGCTATTTTTGGAGTCTTATTTGTTGTTGTTGTTGAATGTTTATATTGTCGAAGCACCTAGACACCAGCAAGGTTGGGCTCATTGTGCCAGGCTTTGTTCAGACATATAATAAACATATATGTGGCATTCCTTTTGTGGAGTCAATGGAGTCTGAGGTTTTTTTATTTATACATTTATTTGTGACATGTAATAACAAAAAAAGGTAGCAACAAATATAGGATCTGAAAGGTTACAGGGGTTCCTAGAGTGCCTTAAGGAAGTTTGATTTTATTTTTTCATTTAATAAAAAGTCATGTTTACTCTCAACACAGCTATTTCATGATCCTTAGCTACTAATATGAAAGGCTTGAAAGCAGCTTACTGCTCTCTTCCTTCTCAAGTTTGTTCTTCACACTAGCCTCTTTGGCATTTTAAAGTCTTGAGAGATGTAGGCCTGAGATAAAAAGTCTAAGATTCTAGTAGAATCACCCAGAATGGTCTATGGCAGAAGTTCCCAAACCGTGGTCCGTGGACCACCAGTGGTCTGCGAGCTCCATTCAGGTGGTCTGCGGATAGTGGCCACACACAGGAGAATGAAGAGCCACCTACCAAATTAGTGAGTCATGCAGGCATGGCTCCACTAATTAGATGCCTGGACCCTGGAGAAGTAATAGAGAGTAGGTGGGAGGGGGCACTGGGGTGAGAAGAGGCGGTGGGGGAATTTGGGATGTGTAGGGCTGCAGTGGCCAGAGAAAGTGGTGACTTTCCCCAGCTCCAGGACTGTGGCTGCTGGGGATAGATGGCCCTCTTTTCCAGCCCCAGTTCAGGCTGCTGAGGTGGGGGAGACCCCGCCTCCTTCCAAGCCCTAGTTCGCTGGCTGCTGCAGCGGGGAAGAGAGGGCACATCCATCGCATTAGAAAGGTAAGACTACTGATATTAAAAAAAGATGAGTTGTGTGCTTTTACTTGTAGAACAAAAAAAACATTAATTATTATTAAGGTTTTTTTTATATAGCACTTTTATCCAAAGCACTTTACAATAGTTAGCTAACGGTACAAACAACATTTGGAAAGATCATTAAGTGGTCCGCTGAGACCCTCAGCAATTTTCAAGTAGTCCATGAAAAAAAAAAGTTTGAGAACCACTGGTCTATGGAACTGAAATTGCATGTAGTAAGGTAAACATTAGGTAAATGAAAAGGATAATGATAGCATCCACTAAAATGAGGATCTTTTGAGAGTTATATTGAAAAGTTCTAACGTGATTAAGAGTTAATTTGTTTGTGTTTTTGTTTCCCTCACGATAAACCAACTATCTGTGCCCTGTAAAATAATGGTGTCGGGTGTCTTTCTCTAAGAGCACAAGTGGGAAAAACTTCAAAAATCCTTTATTTTCACAGGAAGGTGATGGCTTTTAACATCATGCAGCATCATGTACATAACTCTTCATTCCTTTTTGTCAGACAATAAGCTACGGAAAACAATTCCTCATAATTGCTATTATCTGTTCTACCTTCATATATATGAAAAAAATCCAAGGCCAAATATCCAAACAACAAAATCAATTGAGTTACATAAAAGTAATGAAGAATGTGTACTTTAAAAATATACTTTAAATTGTTACAATCCTTTTCCTTACCTTATCCACTGTCTCTTGTCACTTGTGGTTATATGGTGTTGACCTCTATAGGAGGTCTAGTCCCTCAGGGATCAAAATTGCAATCTTTTCATGTGATTAATCCTTACTCATCTGAATACTCTTACTGAAGTCAATGGGGAGTATTTACATAAGAAATTCTTGAGAAGGATTAAGTCCTTGGGCCCTAATCTTGCATTGAAATCTGTTAGCAAACACCCTCTGTTTCTGTGGAGTAAAATTTTATGTATAAATGCGAGGGCCCAAGTAGCAGTTTCCAGTGCAGAATCTGGGCCTTTACTTGTCATTATCTCTTCACGGTAGGGAAAAAGACACTCACCATATGCCTTCTCCTCCCCCTGCCCACTGCATGAATCATAATAATAGCAAATAAAAATTAAGAATAGGACAAAAGCAAGAGAACTGTGCAAGGCTCACATATCATTTAGATGTGTAAATTCAGAGTAATTCTTTTCTCTTCAATGAAGGTACTCTAGAATTACAGCAGTGGAAGTGAGAGCAGAATTTAGCTCTCAGGTATAAACGTCTGTATCATTCAATTCATAGCCTTTATTAGGAATATTTTTTCAGCACAATAAAAAAATAGGGAGTGAAATATCCAGGACCAGATTTTTTTTAAAGTATTTTTTAAACGCTTTGGTTTATATCCTAGTGGGATTTTCAAAAGCATCTAGGATCCTAACACCCATTGATTTCAATGGAAGTTGGGTGCCGAGATGCTTTTGAAAATCCCAGTAGGTGCCTAAATACCTGTTGGAAACATGGCCGTTAGTGTTTCCATTATTGGTAACAGGTTAAAAATCAAATTATCTTCTCATCACAGTGAAAGCTTACTCCAGAGCTAATCATAGAAGATTAGGGTCGAAAGAGACCTCAGGAGGTCATCTAGTCCAACCCCCTCTCAAAGCAGGACCAACCTCAACTAAATCATTCCAGCCAGGACTTTGTCAAGCCAGGCAATAAAAACCTCTAAGGATGCAGATTCCACCTAGGGGTACCCATTCCAGTGCTTCACCACCCTCCTAGTGAAATAGTGTTTCCTAATATCCAATTTAGATCTCCCCCGCTGCAACTTGAGACCATTGCTCCTTGTTCTGTCATCTGCGACCACGGAGAACAGCTGAGCTCCATCTTCTTTGGAATCCCTGGGGCACTCCGCTTGATAGCGGCTGACAACTAGATATCAAGCCATTGATCACTACCCATTGAGCCCAACAATCTAGCCAGCTTTCTATCCACCTTATCGTCCATTCATCCAATCCATACTTATTTACCTTTCTGGCAAGAATACTGTGGGAGACTGTATCAAAAGCTTTGCTAAAGTCAATGAATAACACATCCACTGCTTTCCCCTCATCCACAGAGCCAGTTATCTCATCATAGAAGGCAATCAGGTTGGTCAGGCATGACCTACCCTTGGTGAATCCATGTTGACTGTTCCTGATCACCTTCCCCTCCTCCAAGTGCTTCAAAATGGATTCCTTGAGGACCTGATCCATTTTGGATCACCCCAGCCTCACCAGGGACTGAGGTGAGGCTGACCGGTCTGTAGTTCCGAAGATTCTCCTTCTTTCCTTTATTAATGATAGGGATTATATTTGCCTTTTTCCAATCATCCGGGACCTCCACCAATCACCACGAGTTTTCAAAGATAATGGTCAATGGCTCTGCAGTCACATCCACCAACTCCCTCAGCACCCTGGGATGCATTAGATCTGGCCCCATGGACTTGTGCATGTCCAGCTTTTCTAAATAGTCCTTAATCTGTTCTTTCCCCACTGAGGGCTGCTTACCTTCTCCCCATACAGTGCTGCCCAGTGCAGCAGTCTGGGAGCTGACCTTATGTATGAAGAGAGAGGCAAAAAAAGCATTGAGTACTTTATCTATCACTTTATTTATCACCCCCATTCAGTAAGGGTCCCACACTTTCCCTGGCCTTCTTCTTGTTGCTAAGATACCTGTAGAAACTGTTCTTGTTACCCTTCACATCCCTTACTAGCTGCAACTGCGATTGTGCTTTGGGCTTCTTGATTACACCCCTGCATGCTCGAGCAATATTTTTATACTCCTCCCTAGTCATCTGTCCAAGTTTCCACTTATTGTAAGCTTCCTTTTTGTGTTTAAGCTCATGGAAGTGTTCTCTGTTAAGCCAAGCTGGTTGCCTGCCATATTTGCTGTTCTTTCTGCATATCAGGATGGCTTGTTCCTGTGCCCTCAATAAGGCTTCTTTAAAATACAGCTTGATGCTAGCATGTCCTTAAACAGTGGGTGCGGAGGAGGGTATAAGGAAGTTTTTTTCCAGCTTGCAGGGACCAAATAATGGTCAGCTTCTGTCAGTTAAGAAGCACAAGGGCTGATCTGTTCATATCTTCCTGGACATGCCAGGTGCTCCTAGATCATCAGAGATGGTCAGGGAAGAGAGAGGGCAATGTCTCTACCCCTCCTACGTGCAAGTCAGTGGAGTCTGCTGGCTGTGACAGCGAAGGATGGGAGATGAGACCAGTGTAATCTGCCTTCTATTAGCAGGTACTCAGTTCCCAGAAGCTCCAGGAAGTATTCCCTGTGACTCCACATTGCACCCAAGGCAGGGCTTTGCCTAAATGGCACAAATGAGTCCCTAGAGAGTAAACTTAAGTGTGGTTAAATAGTACACAACAGATTGTCAGCATCACATTTTACTTTTTTACAGCCCTTGGCAGTAGTATATAGGCCCTCCTATGCTACATATTAATATTCTGGATCTCCTGAACCTAACAAATTGATTATCCTAAAACTATGAGGTAAGATCTATTTGGTGAGAACTAAGTTAAAACTATTGCATGCTCATTAGAAGCAGGTTGCTTTCTGCTTCCTAATGTACAAATATTTGTCTTTATCCCAAAATACCTTTATGGTATCGTAACACAGCCAAATGCTACAAGTTTTACAGTAGCCCGGCATTTAGAGCTACTCTATATTCAGAAGCTGCTGATACTTAGCAACTTGGTTATACTAAATGCAGATTTTGACAATTTATTATTTAAGGTCAACCTTATTTTTCACTATTATGAACTTCAAAAGTAAATAAGTACATTACATACTATAATTGATCTCAAAGGGATAGGAGAATGAGAATGTTGGAGGGTGAAGTGCTTAATTCTGTTGACTGGAAGCTGTCAGGCTAAAATGTACTGCTCTCTTCCTTTATGCTACTACTCCACTAATACATTTCACCTGTTTGTCGTGCTATTATCACTTCTTGCTGGATGTGGCCAGAACTCAGGGTTTTTGGTTTGTGAGATGCTTTGGTTTATAAGAAGTTGGTTTCCTTCTGATTTGAAATAAAAACAAATTTACCAAAATTTCTCATCAACCAGAAAGTCCGAATTTTTTTTTTTAAGGATCTCTGAAACCTGCAGTACCTAAAATGAAATATGTGAAGTAGACATTCTGGTCAGTTTCATTGCTCTTTAATTGCAGTGGTAAAAATCACAAGAATGTCCTTTCCACTCAGAAGCTTCCAGGGTCTGCAGCTCAGGGACTTCAGGGGTTTCAGACTCGCAGGGCAGTTGACTCCCTGGGGCTGCCCACTCAAGACCAGCTGCTCTGAGTACAAGCTGGGGTTGTAAGGGTTTCCAGGCTCTCTGCTGTTGATCCAGAAACCAAGCCAAGCGAGGGTGGCACACAGAGCTTTTAGGCTCCAAGCAGGGATCCTGGAAACCCTGACATGTTGGGGCTGCCCTAGATTCCAAGCTGGAACCTGGGCTTTCAGAGTTCAAGATTCCCCTCTCCACAGAAAGTACCCTGGCAGCACTGCCATTGAGCGGGGCCCTACCAGCCCTGGGAACCCAAGCTTCCTACTTACAGAGCTGTGGACCTGGAACACAGGCTCCCTGGCAGTTATCCAGTGGAAACCAGCCAGGATCGTCCTTGTGCAACCAGTCCATGTCTCCAAGGCTACAATGCTATTTTTAGTGAGGTAGCACCTCCTGCTTGCAGTGTAGACATACTCTGTGTTTGGACAGAAATTGCATTCCATCTGTAATAGATTCTCCTTTTGCTTCATCAAATTGATGTTTTCTGACAAAACTAAGTTTTGGTCAAAAATGTCTGACCAACTCTATTTCTCCAAAAAAGAAAATCTGATGAAAAATATAAATATCAGGCATCTAAATGTTAAACGGTATTCCTGCTTATAAACTATGGGTTAATTTTTTTTATTGCATGATACTCAGATAAAACCCTTATTCTGTATGTATTATCAAAGGTGGATTTGTTTGAAGGCAAACCCATTTGATGTAGTCTGTTAAGTAGGGCATTCTTAATTGCACTTCGGCTAGTTTCCAACAAATTACATTTCTGTGGTTTCTTATTTCTTGATTTATCCAAAAAATGAACAAAAAGTCTAAAGAGAAAAAGACTGATGCTGTCATGAAATTGTGATTTATGTGTTGTCTTTCCATGAAATCAATGTTTAGTGTTAGCTATACGTATATGAACACTCTTTAGTTTTGTAGCAGGCCACTGGGGTGGCTAATGGTGAAAAATAATGACTTGTGTGAACATCTTGTCTGAATCAACTGTTGCTTCTTGAAAAGCACATAAACTGAGTTCTATGCACTTGGGTTTGATCCAGAACCTATTGAAGTCTGTGGAAGGACTGCCATAGACTTATTGAAGCCTTTGGAGCAAAGCTTTTGTGTTGCATTGGTCTTTGGGTGAAACTTTAAAAACTCAAGTCCTGGTGCATAATGTAGAATTTAAAATGTGGTTCTAGTCTCAGAGTAGGCCGGGGCCGGGGAAAGCACCTTCTTGTTCAATTGTTTTGCTCCTTGGATGTATTGAGAATAATGGGCAATACTGATGCAATATGCTTTTGCTGATTTTTCCATTCTCTATAGAGCTAACACAGGTAACACCAAACTGGATTCTATTCTCTCTTGGCTGTAAATAAAATTTAGCAAGCTTTTAGCATTCATCCTGAGTGTTACAACATAAAGCTCCTTCACCAACTGTAGGATGAAATCAGAAAGGCTAGGATACAAAATGAGTTATACCTAGTAAGGGATGTACAAGGCAATAAGAAGATGTTCTATAAACATACCTGGAGTAAAAGAAAGGTGAAGGAAAGTGTAGTTCCACTACTTAACAGGGAAGAAGAGCTAATAACAGATATCAGGAAGGATCAGGTGTTTAACACCTATTTTGCTTCAGTCTTCACTAAAAATGTTCATTGTGAGCAGATCTTAACACAATTAAAATTAACAACCAGAGGAAAAGAACACAAGCCAAACTGTGGAAAGAACAGATTAAACAACATTTTAGATAAATTAAAAATATTCAAGTCATCAGATCCAGATGAAATTCACCCTACAGTATTTAAGGAACTAGTTGAAGCAATCTTGGAACCATTAGTGATTATCTTAGAGAACTTATGGAGGACAGGTGAGATTCCAGAGAACTGGAAAAGGGCACACATACTATCTATCTATAAGAAGGGGAACAAAGAGGAGCTGAGGAATTATAGACTAGTCAGCCTAACTTAAACACCTTGAAAGATACTGGAACAAATGATTAAACAATCAGTTTGTAAGCACCCAGAGGTTAATAGGGTGATAAATAATAGCCAACATGGATTTATCAAGAACAAATCAATCTAATTTTTTCTTTGACAGAGTTACTGGCCTGGGCGGGGGAGGCGGGGGGGAAGAGGACAGTAGATTTGATTTTAGTAAACCTTTCGATACTGTCCCACATGACACTCTCATAAGATAACTAGGGAAATATGGTCTAGTCCCCTGCTGATTTGGCGGAGGGTATTACAGATCATTTATTCAGATTCTTTCAATAAAATATTCAGTTATTGCTTTTCAAGCTTCCTTGATACAAAACAATGTAATTTTTGCAGTTAATATAATGTTATATATATTTTCTTAAATGATCTTTACCAACATTGTTCAACCTTTGATGAGGTCCCTGTCCTGTGATAGAAATGTCCCTGACCAATTTCACATCGGGGACAGAAATCATTCTTGTAACAAAATACAGAAAATACCTTCAATATGTTATCTACATGGTGCCACAGAACTTCTTCATAACAATGAGTACTGATTTGGTCTGAGATTATTATCTAGATCATATTTCCTAGTTTCATTATAAGAATGTCATGTGGGCATCTTATTATTTATAGAGAATGTCAGATTTTGTGTTTGCATGGTATCCCTCCCTGGTTATTGCATACCACCTTGTGAGTGGGCAGATTGTCATCATAACAGATGGACAGTGTAAAGATGCTACAGGACTGGCATGTACACCAAATTAGAGATTAGATTCCCATCCAAGTATATCAAACTAACCATATAGGCAGAGCTCCCACACCTGTGATTAAACTGATATGCAAACTGCTCTTTGGTTCAAACTTTAGTTAACTTAGAAACTAGGACTGTCAATTAATCGCAATTAACTCAAAAAATTGTGATTAAAACAATTAATTGTGATTAAGTGCAGTTTTAATCAGACTGATAAACAATAATAGAATGCCAATTGAAATTTATTATACATTTTTGGATGTTTTTCTACCTTTTCAAATATATTGATTTCAATTAAAACATAGAATATAAAGTGCACATGATTCACTTTATATTATTATTTTTAATTAAAATATTTGCACTGTAAAAATGATAAACAAAAAAAATAGTATTTTTCAATGAATCTCCTACACATACTATAGTGCAACTGTAGTGATAAAGATATCACGAAAGTGAAATTTATGAATGTAGGGTTTTTTTGTTTGTTTCATAACTGCATTCAAAAGCAAAACTAAGTAAAGCTTTGGAGCCTACAAGTGCATTAACTCCTGCTTCTTGTTCAGCCAATTGGTAAGACAAACCAGTTTGTTTACATCTATGGGAGATAGTGCTGGCCACTTCTTATTTACAATGTTACCTGAAAGTGAGAACAGGCGTTCACATAGCACTTTTGTAGCCAGTGTTGCAAGGTAGGTACTGCCAGATATGCTAAACATTTGTATGCCCCTTCATGCTTCCATCACCATTCCAGAGAACATGCTTCCACACTGATGACACTTGTTAAAAAAATAACGCATTAATTAAATTTGTGACTGAACTCCTTGGGGAAAAATTGTATGTTTCCTGCTCTGTGTTTTACCCATATTCTGTCATATATTTCATGTTGTAGAAGTCTCAGATAATGACCCAGCACATGTTGTTCGTTTTAAGAACACTTTCACTGCAGATCTAACAAAACGCAAAGAAGTTACCAATGTGAGATTTCTAAAGATAGCTACGGCACTCGACCCAATGTTTAAGAATCGGAAGTGTCTTCCAAAATCTGAGAGGGATGAGGGGAGGAGCATGCTTTCAGAAGTCCTAAAAGAGCAACAGTCCAATGTGGAAACTACAGAACCTGAACTACCAAAAAAGAAAATCAGCTTTCTGCTGGTAGCATCTGACTCAGATGATGAAAATGAACATGCGTCAGTCTGCACTGCTTTGTATCATTATAGAGCAGAACCGATCATCAGCATGGAAGCATGTCCTCTGGAATGGTGGTTGAAGCATGAAGGGACATATGAATCTTTAGCGCATCTGGCACATAAATATCTTGTGATGCCAGCTACAACAGTGCCATGCGAATGCCTGCTCTCACTTTTAGTTGACATTGTACACAAGAAAGAAGCAGCATTATCTCCTGCACATGTAAACAAACTTGTTTGAGCTACTGGCTGAACAAGAAGTAGGACTGAGTGGACTTGTAGTCTCTAAAGTTTTACATTGTTTTATTTTTGAATGTAGTTATTTTTGGTATATAATTCTGCATTTGTTAGTTCAATGTTCATGATAGCGAGATTTCATGACAGTACTAGTATTAAGTGAATTGAAAAATACAATTTTTACAGTGCAAATATTTGTAATAAAAAATATAAAGTGGGGACTGTACACTTTGTATTCTGTGTTGTAATTGAAATCAATATATTTGAAAATGGTATTCTATTATTGTTTAACGGCACGATTAACATGTTTTAATTGCTTGACAGCCCTAATAGAAACTTAAAACAAAACAAAATAAGCCAGTCAAGTGATTTTGGGTCGGGTTTTTTTTGTTTTCTTTTGTTTTTCTCTTCTCTTCCCTTCCTCTTCAGTGAATAAGTTCTATTGAAGTGTGGGGAGAAGTATTACACTGTTAGTTGTTTCCATCTATCCACAGAAAGTGTGCTGCAAAATGCTTTTGTGGACCAGCTAAATATTTAAGCTGAATATAAAATCCAAGTGGCCTTATAAGATACCCACAACACTGAAGCCTCTGTATAAATCCTGTTGAATAGAACCCAGACACCTAGTCTATGAGATTTTCACTTACAAACTTCACATATAATCTGTACTTTGATCTATTTGGTAAATTTTGCTACTGGTGTGTATCAGGGCACCCTAGCATCAGCACAGTTATTTGTTTAAAATTATGGGTGGGGGGCCTGGTGATTGGGACTTTGTAAGGAGCCACAGGGTTGTGCCTGAGAGGAGTGTGAGAGAAATAGATCTTGTACCATGAAGGCTGCTCAGATAATCCCTGGGGTTCATCAGAGAGAATCTCTGCTGGGACAAACCAGAAAGGATCTGAGTCTCACTGCCCCAGAAGGAAACTTGGCTTATGAGCTCAGAAGATGCTGCTAGTTACACGAGTAAGGAATATAGTTTTAATATTAAAAGAAATAAATATTCACTGGGTCTCTTTACCAAGCCTGCATTTTGCTACCATAGAGGCAGTGGTGGCAAAATGAAGAAGCAAATGGGCTCATTCTCAGCCCACTGCACACATAAAAAGTATACATATACAATGAATCTTGGTGACATTATATAGTGCTGCCTTGGTTGTAATTTTTTCCAGCACGTATGGTAAAAGCTAATTAAAATGCCAATAGTAGACAAGCTCCAGTAAACTAAAAATCTCACAATCTGTCAACAATTAATTTAAATGCCATAGTTTCAGACAAACAGCAAACAATTCATGAGCTGCAGACATGAGGTACTTATGCTTTTACCTTGCAATTGATGGTGAAAATATGATAAAATGTGCAAATGAAGTTCTTTGTTATATTACTTACCCGATAGGGGCTGATAACAAACGTCTTTACTTGACTGACAAAGACTATTATGATAAATACTACCTTACTACTTAGTTTAGTTCAGTTTTTTTGTTTTCTATTATATTTTAGAATGCCAAGTGCTTTGACAGCTTTGGTACATTGTGTCATAAGACTGCCATAGACTCAAGGTTGATCTAGTCCAGGACCCTGTCTGCAGCAGGGGGCAGTACCAGATGTAAGAACCCCACAGTAGTGCAGATTAACCCATTCTGCCTCCACATAGGTTTCATCCTGATCTCTAATAGTTAGAGATTGGCTTAAACCCTGAAGTCTACATCCCTGCAAAATTTTTATAATTAATTATAACAATTCTGGATATTCTTAATGTCTAATCTTTTCTGCATTTTGTTAAATACTTGTCCTCAGTGACTTCCTGTGGCAATGAGTTCCAAAGTTTAATCACATGTTGTGTGTCCCCTTATGACTGTTTCATGTGGTCTTGGGAACAGAAAGTGCTTCTGAGCTTGGCTGAAGGAGCCATGAAGAGGAACCAAAATGTAAAGATTTATTTCTTTTCTGTTTACAATGGCAGTCCTCCTTTTATCTACTTGTTAAGGACTATTGTCAGCCAAACAGGTGCTGTATTTCAAGTGACAAAATTCCAAGTTATTTCTTATTGAGTGATAAATCCTTCCATATTGGCCCCTTTTCAGCGAGGTAAGAACCACCAGGGTTAGGTTAATAGCCAGGGAGAAGCTAATAAAGGCTGGATAGAGACAGAATCAAATTGGAGGGCATTATTGAGCTCAAGATTTTCTCCAGTGCTGTTAACTATTGAAAATGTACCTTTTAACTTTTACTCTTTACTTTCTTTTTAAAATGTCATAGCCATACCTTTAAGTGATTTAGACTCCAGTCCAGCAAAGCATTTTAGCACATTACTTCAGTGGGAGTACTCACAAACCTAAAGTTAAGCACAAGTCTAAGTGCTTTGCTGGATTGGGCATTAAGCAACAGCAGAAATGTCCCTCCATAGGTCTATTATTGGATAGCCCATCCCTCTTTGTGGAAGTCAGCAATGGCCTCCTGCTCTTTTTAACTGCCCTGTAGGGAGACAAATAACAGCCTGCTGCATTTTCCTGTAATTGTGGTTCTTGAGACAAAAAGGGCCCCGATGGTCTGCTCCATTCTCCCGTAGTGATGGAAACCAGGCAGTGATCTCCTTGGACTATATATGAATCAATATCAGATCACTATTTTTAAACTGGTTCTGACTTAGTTATTTCAGCTTTCTCTGAGTCTCTCCAAATTTTGACTTACGGTGTTATTCTCTTTTGTGTCCCCTTCTCTTTTTAATACAATGACTAGGTCACAGTGTTTTTGATGAGTTGGATTGGGGCTTGTAGGCTTCACAGAAGAAGTGAACATTTAATAACATTTCAGCTGTTTAAATTTAGTGATATGATACAATGTATCAACTGATCTTGCAAATCTGCTAATGAGATCCCAGCATATAGAATTTACAGCTGAGTCACTTAAATTGTCTGTTTCATTTTCAGTCACTTTTGGAGGAAAAAAGGGTATATGCGTTTGCTATAGATAGATGGATATATGAGCCAGTTAATTCTGCTAGAGCCATTTTATCCTGTATAAGATAACAATTCCAGCTGTGGATTTCACTTGTGAATGGGCTGATTTTCTTACATGTTATGCTACTTTAAATGACTCTTAGTAAATATTTAATTTGTTTAGGAAATCTGGTATATTACAATAAAGGTGTTTTTTTGCTTATTGTACTTTAGAATATTTCATATACATATGAAGATTGACAGACCTGGCAACAGTATTCTTTATTTGCCTGGATATGCCAAGTATAGTTCAGACAGTGACAATCAGAGCTTTCCATGCTGCCAAAAATATTTCCTTGTTATATCTACTTGGACACTTTTTTGGCCTGACTTCACTATTATGTGTATGCTTGTCTACGTAGTCTTTGATATCAGCATGTCTTGGAACCTGGAAAAAATAAAAATCATGCCTACTATACAAACCCAAAATAAAAAGCCCACAGAGCCAGCTTTGAAAGTGAGGATTAAGGCACAGTCTCTGACATTTACCATGCTTCCTTTATTAGCAAAGTTGAAACATGCCAGCTTGTCTATTGACTCTGTCTGGAAGATTCTCCTTTTATTGTTGATTATTAGAACAAAAACTAAGAACCAACCTGCTGACAATGACCAAAGAGTTTTTCTCTGCTTCTAGGGTGGCTTGATTTATTCTCTTAAGGTGAAAACCTTCCTTCCTGCCACGTATGCTATATTTTGAAGGTGAAATCCTGGCCCAATAGAATTCAATGAGAGTTTTGCCATTGACCAATGGGACTAGGATTTCACCCAAAGAAATTAAGTAGGATTTAAGTGGTATGTAGGCCTTGTGAAATGGCCTTTAAGTGGTAAGTAGGCCTGTCGGCACAAGGCTGAGTTTGACCCACAGCAGGGCAGAGTACTGAACTAGCACGCAACCTGAGAAGCGGTGTAGTACATTGAGGCCTGTATCCACAAAAGAACTTAGGCAATTAACTCCCCACTTTAGGCAGCTAGTCTAACATTTAGGTGTCACTGAGATCCTCCAGACCCCTGCTTGGCTGCTCTCTAACCCTATAGGGACCAAATATCCCTTGGCACCTATTTTTTTTCCCATAAGCACCTAAGTTTCTGTTTCTGGGCATGCACATAATGCCTCACTCTCATGTCTAAGCCCCAGTGGGATCCTCAAACCAAATGAAAATAGATATTGCCTCAGATCATTGGTCTCCTTAGGCAAAATAGCAGAACAGGCCTAATGGATTATGACCCATCCAAAATCTGGGGGGAGAGGTGGTGGTGGTGCTGCCTCCTTTATACTTTCCCACTTTCTGGGCAAGTGCTCTAACCATGGGGCTAAAAAGTTATAAGGGAGGCCTATTGTGATAATTGAGCCTACAAATTCACCCTAACAGTAAGCTCAACTGTAAAAACTGAGTGAAAGTTCATACATCATCACAATGACATGTTACTTAAAATTCTTTAAGAAAAGATGTAAGGAGGAGACAGACTGAATTAATTTAAACAGAAAGGGTTTTACTGTTACCACTCAGAGACTATGTTAAGATTATGACTGGTAAACCAGAGGGGTAGAGGACCAGAAATCAACTAACCAAAATTGATGTGTTGGAAATTAGGCTGACTGGTGGACCAAATAATTATTCTGCTCAACGCTCTCTTTGGGGGTTCTTAAAAAGAAAAGGCTTTGGGGAAAAAATAGCAAAAGAAGTATCTGTCTGCCAGCAGTTGCTGCAGCAAGCTTGATCATCAAGGCTGCCATCCCCACCATCTCTTGGGATCCTGGACCTTTGTCCTAATCCTGAGAGATGTCCTGACTAGACCAGTCCAGAGGGAGGGACCCAGAAGGCACTGCTGCCTCCACTGGCTCTTGCTAAATCCTGACCATCTGGGAAGAGAAACTAGGTCTCAGACTTCCTTAACCCTATTGTGTCCTTTTTCCTTCCCCATCTTATTTCTTTTCTTTCATGTCTCTCTCCTTTTGCCTTCTATTAATAAGAGTCTGGCTTAGCCAGCCACAACTGCATATTTTGCAACACTGCTCTGAGCCTGTCATCAGAGAGGCAACTAAAATTCATTGGAGATGCAACTAAAAGTAATACCACCACAATGTTGATACAAGTTTACTAGATCTCAGAGTGTGTTGTTTCTGTGTTTTCCCAGCAGTAAGGTTAAAAGTGAAGGTCAGCACCAAAGACTCTCTCTCCAGCTAAAGGGAAACGGAACAAGGTATGTTAAAATTAAAGCCTTAGTATTTTACATTTCAAATGTAAAAGAAGCAGTGAGAGGCAAAAAGGCATCCTTTAAAAAGTGGAAGTTAAATCCTCAGGAGGAAGATAGAAAGGAGAATAAACTCTGGCAAATGAAGTGTAAAAATATAATTAGGAAAGCCAAAAAAGAATTTGAACAGCTAGCCAAAGACTCAAAAAGTAATAACAAAAAAATGTTAAGCACGTCAGAAGCAGGAAGACTGCTAAACGTCCAGTGGGGCCACTGGACGATCGAGATGCTAAAGGAGCACTCAAGGACCATAAGGCCCATGCAAAGAAACTAAATGAATTATTTGCATCTGTCTTCATGGCTGAGGATTTGAGGGAGATAAACAAAAAGGCTCAGGTTTGGGAAAGTGACAAATCTGAGGAACTGTCCCAGATTGAGGTGTCATTAGAGGAGGTTTTGGAACAAATTGATAAACGAAACAGTAGTAAGTCACCAGGACCAGATGATATTCACCCAAGATTTCTGAAGGAACCTAAATGTGAAATTGCAGAACTACTAACTGTAGTCTGTAACCTATCATTTAAATCAGCTTCTATACCAAATGACTGGAGGATAGCTAATGTGATGCCAATTTTTTAAAAGGGCTCCAGAGGCAACCCCGGCAATTACAGAAACTCTTTGCCAGATGATGTTGTGAAGGCCAAGTCTATAAAAGGGTTCAAAAAAGAACTAGGTAAATTCATGGATGATAGGTCCACCAATGGCTATTACCCAGGATGGGCAGGGATGGTGTCCCTACCCTCTGTTTGCCAGAAGTTGGGAATGGGCGACAGGGGATGGATCACTTGATGATTAACTGTTCTGATCATTCCCTCTGGGGCACCTGGCATTGGCCACTGTTGGAAGATAGGATACTGGGCTAGATGACCTTTGGTCTGATCCAGTATGGCCGTTCTTATTTCAAATGCTTGAACAGGTTTTCCTTTTTTATATCTTTAATAAAAGGCGAAAAGGATTTTTTTAATGGTAAAAGCAGCAAAGAGTCCTGTGGCACCTTATAGACTAACAGACGTATTGGAGCATAAGCTTTCGTGGTTGAATACCCACTTCGTCGAATCACATGCTTCCGACGAAGTGGGTATTCACCCACGAAAGCTCATGCTCCAATACATCTGTTAGTCTATAAGGTGCCACAGGACTCTTTGCTGCTTTTACAGATCCAGACTAACATGGCTACCCGTCTGATTTTTTTAATGGTGTGTTTGCCATGACGGCAAGCAGCCTGAGATTTCTTTATGCCAAACCCTGAACCTTGTTTAATGTTGGACATTGTCAGGGTCATGTTAACATCTTTGACTCTTTGGGCCCATATGTTCCATCTAAAATATTACGACATGCCCCAAACCACAACAATGGCACTCCAGGTGAAAGTTCACAGCTGTGGAACCCAACCAGAGATAGGCATCTTCCTCCAGCCTGCATTTAGGAATGAGAGAAGGGTGGGGCTTTGGATACAACCCTCTCCTCAGCAGCTGTTATTGGCTACCTGAGGCAGGGAGCCCCTTAGCTTGCTGGCTTTTGTGGATCCCATTCTCAGGCACCTAAGCCATTTGTTATATAGGGAGCCTGGGTGCCTAACTCAGGCTTTGGGGATCTCAGTGATTTTCTAGGCACTAAAGTCTCTTTGCTGATCCAAGCCTGAAGTCCACAAGGGCCTGGGTGGGAGAAGAATTCTCCCAAGCAGGAGAAAGAGCTGGCAGATCTATATAGTAGATTAATACATTGTTTAAATGCTGTGAACATGTGAAGCATATTCTTGTGCCAATTATTTATTTAATTACAATCACAAAACCCTCAACCCTGGCCTGCTTCTTCCTCCAACCCCATATACACTGGGGCCCTGGGGGTACTTGCAAAAGAAAACTCTGCATGTGCATTGGACATCAAGACTGTACAAGGTCATAGCAGGCAGCTCACCCTGTATGCTATAGCAGGTTCCTCTACACTCACATTGTGGGGAAAGTGTTGCCCCATTCAGTAACACCTGACATCAAGTTTCTGATATGAAACTTTTTAAAAATAGCCTAAAATTTCCTATAGCTGCTCTAGCGGACAGGAAGTTACTCCTATATGTCATTACTGTGGTTGGTTGATCCTAAGAGCTTGTTCCTGCTAGATGCTGAGTCCACAAGGACTCATCCACACTATATGAATTGTGCCACAATTTGGGAAAAGGAAGCAAACTGAGATTGATGATTATTATTTTCATTGCAGCAGCACCTAGAGGCTTCACTCAAGGTCAGGGCCTCATATCACTGGGTACTGTACAAACACACAAGAGACAGTCCCTGCCCCAAAGAGCTTACAATCTAAATAGACAAGGCAGACAGCGGGAGAAGGAAAATGGGGCACAAAAAGATGAAGTGACTTGCCCAAGATCATATAGCATGTTAGTAGCAGAGTTGGGAATAGAAGCCAGCTCTCTGGAGTCCCCCTCCAGTGCCTTACCCACTGGATCACAGTCTCCTCTCTTAAGTTAAATCTCATTCATTATACACGAGAATGATACTGAAGAATGTTATAAGACTGCCTGCTCTCTATCTGAGGTCCTTATGAAACTGAGAAGTGTATTTCATGAGGACAAAAATGTTAAATATTATAATGTTATTTTTGTCTTTAAAATAAATGTTCTTAATAATGTATATCAGTAGAATTATGCACAATAGTACATTTCTCTCACCATCAACAATTCCGAGTAGTGGGGTCTGGGAATACAGGAAATACTTCTAACTACTTTGTACAGCACATTAGTTACAATGAAGTACGAAAGTAATGGGAAAGAAAATAAATTAAGAATTTTGTATATTGCACTTCCAATTAACAATTTAAAAACAAAGCTGCTGAAGCTAATTTCCAGGTGAATAATTTACATTAAGATGTGAGATCTGTGTTAAATAACATTTACCAGAAAGTAGGTTTTTTGTTTCTTATGTACTAAAGGTTGATATTTCTTTTAAACTAGATATTTGCAAACTAGCAAAGCTTTAAAGTGAAAAACTCTTTGGAGCTGAACATCAGTATTAGAGGTCATTCAGATGTGGATCACAATGTTGTGGTTCAGGACCACTCTCCTCTCAAGTGAACCTGGGCCAATTTTTAGCTTCAGATGCAGTTAATGCTATTGAACCTGAAACTCAGCACAACTCCGAGGTGTGTGAATCTAAGTGAAAAAAACCTCAAGTTCACATGCACTGAAGAGAAACAGCCAAGCTTCACACGCTCTGGCTGTGACATGTAATAAGTTTAAACCCTGATGATTATTTATAAGGTCTTTTAGGGAATGTTTAAAACATGTTTAGTTGATTAAATCTCCATGCTGTCAGTCTTACTATCAATCCACCAAACACAGCTCTCGATAATTTATTTTCTGTTGGTGTCAGAACTTTCCATAATTATCCTTATTTCTGAGAGGGTTCTGGTTTTCCTGTTGTTGATTCCCTACACTTGATTTAAAGGAATGATAAAGATAATGCCAGAAAAGCATTTCATTGATTGCCATGTATTTATATTATGCAATATATATGTCAAGTCTCTCTCCTCTGCAGTGGGTCTTAGTTGTAAATTCAGTTTCTTTGGTGTTTTTAAGTAAATTTACCTACTTTATAAAGTAACACTATTTGCTATCTATTTTAATAGGCAAGAAATAATCACAGAGCAGGATAGTTGCCCTGCACTAGTTAAGCTTTTCCATTCTAATGCCCAGATTCTATAACTAGCTTTAGAAGAACAACTTTGTTGGGGCTCCATATGGTTACAGAGGTTGACCTGCTCAGGCTCTGGGCTGAATCCTCTTTTGGGATTCAAGTGTGCTGTTCACACTGAAATCAATAGGAGCTATGTATGTATAGACAAAGGCAGAATTTGGCCCAAAGGAATTAAACTTGGCATAAAAAGTTTTAGCTTAAGGGAAATTTATTTTATTGAGTTCTTCCTGAAGTCAGTATTAGGACAAATGAAAGAGATGCTGTACTCCCCAAAGACTGGAATTGGGCTGTGGGATTTGCTGAGGTGAGAGTGAAATAATGTAGCTGCACAGAAGTCTTGGATCATTTTATAACCAACCCCCACACCTACAGTTGTGCATACAAAGATAAGGGCAGGTAAATCTCATGCTTCTGCTTGAAAAATGACCACCACAGGGATCATGAAGAACAGTTCCTTCCTTAGACAGATTTGTACAACTACTTGGTCCCTTATATGCTGGATTATCTAGCTACTTATACAGTAACAATCACCACGATATCTGAGTTCTAAATATTGTGGCAAGGCACCTTCTCAGTCTCCGCTGCTTTTAGCCCTGGCAAGACAGGCTTGGGTAAAATAGTCCCTCTTGGTAGCACAGTGGAAGTCCATTCCTTCTCTCCACCAGTCTTTTTAGCTTGTTTTTCTCCCTTATGGGAGGGAATATTGCCTCTTCTCCTGGTGAGGTTCACTGTCTTGCTGATCCTAACCTACTGGCAGCAGAACTCCTTCTCTCTCTTCTTCCCCAAGGGGAGGGTTTAAAAAGGTCTCAGGCAGCCCTTAGTTGGAATCAGCTGATCCTAATTAACCTCAGGTAGCTCCCTCTCAGCTGATTCTAATTGATACTCTGGTAACCCCTTCTCAGCTGAACCGGACTGACCTGTAGTTAAACCCCTCCCTCTCAGTTGACAGGGAAGAGGGCCTTTTAACCCTCTGAGACAGATTTCTACCCTGTTCTTGCAGCTGTCTGTCCTGAGTTTATCACAATATTAACCACTGCCGGAGACTGGATACAGGGCTGGATGGATCAATAATTTGATCTGTATGGTTAAATCTTGTATTACATTATCTTGATTTCCTGAAAAATCTATTGCTCAGATCCTGCAAACTGATGTATTCAGTCAGATCCCTGTACTGGTGCAGAGCCTCAGTGGGACTGCAGTAGGTTTAAGAGTCTGTCCATGCAAATCAGCTTGTAAGACTTAGGCCCTCATTTGTGTATTAAGCAAAAAATATGTAATATTAACATCACACTTATTATTTTCAGTATTCTGTTTTGTTTTATAAAGCACCCAAATTGTGCTAGATATTATGGCCTGATTTTCCATTGCATTCACCTATGGACTTTGGAGCAAGTGATAGTGGAGGAAGATTTTCCTCAAGATGGAAAATTCCAATTGTAAATTTTCAGCCTGTTCTTACTGGCTACTAGGTTTTGGAATAAAACATCAGAAATCTTAATCTGATTGCCACTACTGATGCTCTAATAGCAGTTGATAAAAATGAGTGGAAACCAACAGAAACCAGAAGGACCTAGAGGATTCCAATAGAGGCTGATGTATTTCCACTAGTGTAAGGAAATATGCTGTATACAACTATATTATGTCTTTTCAGGTTCTGAGTCTGTGAGAATTATAGTATCTGTAGGTCTGTAACTTCAGTTCTAGTGGATAAAGAGTTTGGTCTGATAGATAAAAATTATCTGAAGAACTATTTACAGTACATGTATAAAAATGTAGAGCAATCCATAGTCCTTAGAGATTTATCTTCTCTTCGAAACTTGAGATCATTAATGCACATATCTGCAGTATGTGGGAGATAGTTGTTAATCCCTGCTCTGGTTCAATAAATTAAAAAGTTAACATCTAATTTAAAATGTTATGAAAATGCCTTTCCTTTTATTCATATTTAAATTTTGCTTAATTTTTTTCCCTTCCTCCCCCCACCCGCCCCAGAGTTATTTGAGCTCTAGTCCAGGATGTTGTGAAATGGCCACTCACTGATAGGGGAAAAAAAGCTTTTGAATTAGAGTCCCACAGATGGACCTCAAGAAGCACAGTGTTTTACAAATATACAGGGGCATTTAATCTCTGTTCCAGAGTGTGAGCTGAGACCTATTGAACCCCCACCCACAATATTCCATCCAGCTATTGTAAGGTTTATCTGCTCAGTCGTGATCAGAAATCTGTGCATCAGAATCTTGCTCATCTCCTGAGCAAAGATATTCTGTGGATGCAACACTCACAAAATAAAATGACAAAGCTAAGACCTTGCCCCATTTTTTGAGGGGCGGAGGGGCTTTTGCCCAGTCAGCAGGGGAGCTCCTTTCTAATGTACCATTAAACTGAGGCTCAAGGAGAGTGGACTCTCAACTCCCTGCTTCAAACTTAGCTGAGTAACAGCCTGTTTCTTCTCTTCTTTCTTCCCCTAGTGTTTCTCAGAATCTATCCTGGAGGAGGTTTCTCGCAGTACTCCATATGTGATGACATCCTCAGGTCATCACATATCATACATCCCAATAAGAAAGTGAAAGAAAGTCATAACTATGTGATGGCGTGTGATGACTAGGTGAAATGAGTTTGCAAGGGCACAAGTATCCACACCACAGAAACAACTCTGCTAGACTCAGGTATCCAGAACAAGAATGAGGTACTTAAATCGTTACTTTACATTCTGTGCCTCATTTGATAAATTGGATTTGTTTCTGGGGCTGTCAGTTGGGAACACTTACTGATTTTCCTACCATTTGTTGATGTATATCTCAATTACAAGAAAAATTAGATTGAGTGAGCTTTTGGTTTCAGCATTTACATTAGCTCCATGCTTGAAATAGTTTGGCTAGATCCACAAAAGGGACTTAGGCTCAGTGTTGCAATGCCTTGCTTTATGAACTCTGCTACCAAAGGAATCTATAGCCCTAATGGAATCCCGGGCTCCCTATACAATGCATGGGGAGAGTTAGGCACCTAAGAAGGTGATTCAACAAAGTCAGCAAGCTGATCAGGGAGCTGCCTACACTAGCCAATAGGAAATGCTGAGGACAGTGGTGTGGCTGAAGCTCTGCCCCTCAAGGACTTAGGCACCTAAGTCCAGACTGGAGAGAGGTGCCTCCATCCACTCAGAATTCAAAGTTGCAAACCCTCTTCTGGAGTTACATGCCTTTCTTACAAAAAAAAATGAGGAGGTGGTGCCTGTGTCCCCCTTTAGTCCAGTGGTCAGAGCACTCACGTAGGATGAGGGAGACCTGGGTTCAGATGTGCCCTCTGTATGATGTAAAGAAGGATTTTGAATGCCCTAATTACTGGGTTATGGGGTATTCTGGGGTAGGACTCTGGGTCTCCTGTTGAAGCAGTTATATTTTGTATAAATAATTAGTCATCACAACAGTGATTTAAACCCATGTCTCTCACAGAAGTGCCCTGTGGTCCAGTGGTTAGAGTCTTTATCACTGGCTCTTTGGCTCAGTAAATATTTATTTATTTATATGGAGTGAAACAGCTTCAATAGGTTAGAGTGAGAGAAATCTGATAGCCCAGTGGATAGTGCACTCCTGTGGGAGATGGGTTCAAATCCCACATTAGGTAGAGAGTAATTTGAACCCGAGTCTCCTGCATCCTGGATGAATGCTCTAAACATTGTGCTAAAAGTTATAAGGAAGGGAGTCTTTCATCCTATTTGTGTTTGAATCCCAATCAGTAGGCATTCTCAGAGGCTGCCTACTGGATCAGGCCCCATAGGTGACCTGGGTGGTGAAACAGTTAGTTGAAGATCCCACCAGGGTGTAGGTATGAGATAAGTGTCGGGCACTGGGGGGCTGTTCATATGCCTACTGACACAATATTTGGCACTTAGTTTCTGTTGCTAAAGTCCCCTAAGGTCTCTAGGGAATTTAGCTGCCTATAGGGTAAGGTGGTAGCTAAGCAGAAGCTTTAGGTATCTAATTTTTGGACTTTAGCACCCAAATTCCTTTGTGAATCTAGCCTATTGACTCTTCCAGTAGCTCACTCTTTTATTTTTTAATCAGATATACTGATTTCATATGTGCAATGAGATAGTGAAGGAGTCAGCAGGGAGTACAAATGGACAGGATGGGTGTTTTAAAAATAGTAATTATAAAGCTTGAAGAGCGCCTACACATGTACTTTCTTGTGAGAGGA
Organism: Mauremys mutica; assembly: GCF_020497125.1. Classification (NCBI taxonomy): domain Eukaryota; kingdom Metazoa; phylum Chordata; order Testudines; family Geoemydidae; genus Mauremys; species Mauremys mutica. The sequence goes on along the minus strand of NC_059079.1, from coordinate 47,384,188 downwards.
CATCTTGGAATCTTTAATCTAGATTTATTTTCTAGATTTAAGACACATGGTATAACATGTGGGGATTCATTTTAATTGTTGCTGGTTTGCAGACATGTCAACTGCTGCTGTGTGTAATTAATGTAATCAACAACAGCTAAATGTGTAGCTGTTTGCTCCTATCTAGGGATAATATTGTGCTGGCTGAATAGGAAAAGTCAGTATATAAACTAGTTTAATGTAAATAAGGTAGGTGTGGGGAGTGTAATCTACTCCTAGAAAATATTTATACAATATTTATTTGGATTCACTTATTCAGAGTTTTTCCACTGTACCTATCCCAGGTTCTAGGAAAATTACACAATTTAAATAAAACAATGCCAATGGAATGTTACATTAAGGCCCCCAACCCAGCCTACAGATTACCCCAAAAGCAATACAAGCCTCCTACTGCATTTTCCCAATCGCAGACAACAATTCTTAAACCCACTTTCACTATCCCTTCAATCTATATTGAGAGTATAAAATATATATCCTACTTTACTGCAGTGGAAGTGGCTCATGCAGTCAGAGTGCAGAGATGTTGTACTGTTACTGTTGAATAACTACAGGGTTTTTTTCTCCCTCAGCAATGCAGTTCCCAGCGTTCTGACTAGTGGTGGGTGTCTCATATGCATAGTCACAATGCAGTTACTTCTCAGTCACTGTACTGAGTGATGTCCCTGCCAGCAGGTATATGGGATCTTGGGGAGCAATTACCACACGGGTGGGGTGCAAAATAAACTTTATTAAGAAAATACAAAAACAGGGAAAATTCAATAGTGAGGGGTATGGGGTTGTTAAGGTAGACAATTGGGGAGGGGTTCCTTTTTGGTGAACAGTAAGGGAGTTTCAATAGTGGGGTACAACACAGTAGGATGCAATACAGTGGGTAATCAGTTAACACTGAGGTATAAATGTAACAAGTAGCTAGCGATTTCTATGTTAAAAGGTGTGTCACAGCAGCATATAACCAACTAACAGTTATGGATAAAATGTGTTAAATAACAAACAATTCCAGGTAAAAATGTGTCACAGTGGTGTAAATGTAGAATGTGAGGGGTACCAGAAAGGAAGAAAGTAACCAATGGGGTTTTATGCTAGAGATTTAAACTTAGTGAGACAGAGCAAACAGGTTGCAAGCTTAAGCAGCAGAGAGAGTGTAACAAGGTAGAAAGACACAGAGAAGCTGGGGGGGGGGTGTTTGCAGTGGGAAGACAGACAATTACAATTATAAAGAACACAGCAAAATCTTATTTATGAGCTAACTTAACCAAGACTACACAAATTAAAACACAATGCAACAATTCTCTAAGCCTAACTTACAAAAGTATAATGCTAAACTTAACTTAATGGGTGCACCTTATGCTAAGGATAGTTCCAGAGGGCTGAGTGGTGTGTGTCCAGGACACAGCTCCAAAGAAGGGGGGGGGGTGACTGCAGCAGTGGATACAGCTGAAAACAGTCCAAGGCAAAGCCCACAGGAGCAGAACTTAGCAGCAGCACAAACTTATTTTTAGTGGCAGAGTGCCACAGAGTTTAAGAGAGAGGTTTTAGGACACAGACCAAGGTTTAGCTTGAGTCTGTGTGCTGGGGAGACAGAGCCAGCAGCCAGGATAAGGGGGGTGGTGGTGGTAAGAGAGGCTTTAGGACACAGACCAAGGTTTAGCTTGAGTCTGTGTGCTGGGGAGACAGAGCCAGCAGCTAAAATAATAAAATAAAAGTATAGAAAGTTTCACAGAGGGATTCTTACCATCCCCCAAGGCAGCAACAGAGGCAGAAGCAGCAAGAACATCAGAAGGCTTGGTACAGTCTTGATAATCAGGAGATCTCTCAGGCAGCAATTCGTTCTTCGTGGGGGGGGGTTCAAAAACGGGGGTACGCTCAAAAATAAAACGAGAGCGGAGAAAGGACCCCCAGAACCCCTGGTTGATCAGACCAGGCAGCAATGCAAGAACCTTTCTGAAGTCTGTTCAAAATGTCTGTTTTTAAAGGCAAACCCTGGCAGCTTCCCGCCAGTAACTCTGATTGGTTCCCCTTCTCACAGGGAGGAGAGCAAGCAGGGAAAAACTGCAGGTAGCCACAGAGGCATGTTAGGACTAGTCCTGAGCCCAGAGGTATGACTCATGCCCAGGATCTTAAAAACACAATAGTCTTGCAGCTCTGGATAGAGCCTACCCTACACCCAGCCCAGGTTTTAACAAGGTGATAACAGGACTAACCCTTTGAACAGGGCAGTGGTCCCACTTAGCATAAGTGGCCATTCCTTTGAGAAGGGCAATGGCTTTCGTTAAACAACTTAAGGGGCCCTCCCTTTGAGAAGGGCAGAGGCCCTGGTAACAACTTAACAGCCAGGGAAGGGTGGCCACAGAGGAGAACAAGAACAAAATGGAGTAAGGGGACAGCTTTAAGAAACAAAATGGAGCTGTAACAGACAAGTGAATCCCAGTATTCTACTTGGCTGATAGCCAATCAGAGTGCTGCTGTTTTTCTCTGTAACTTTACTCCTCTGAGTGGCTCTTGTACTCAGAATTTTCAGAATGTCACCCTAGCTTCCCATTCCCTTCAGCTGGATTTGAATGTTTTTTAATATTCAGTATAGCACTGAATGAGGGATCCAGATATTAACTCTATACTAACCATGGCACTCATTCAGCAACATGCTTGAGAATGTGCTGGGCTTTAAGTGTGTGAGTAGTCTCCCGGGCTTATGTTTCTCTACAATCATCTCTGTAATCTGACTGCATGAGACTTCAGTGGAAGTACTCACATGCTTAAAGTTAGGTGCTTTAATTACTTTTTTCCATGCAACTTTCCCATCTGCATAAAGGCTAGGCATAATGTGGTTCTATGTGAATAGTCCTATTAATGCTCATGTAATAGTCCTATTAATGCTCGTGTAATAAGAAACCTGGCTCTAAACACCCATGAGTTTGGTAAATATAATTTTTTTACCGTCCTCTGTGTCGGCAAAACTTTTGTCTTTTGTGGGAGGGCTTTTTTAAGTACCCGCAAAAGACAAAAGTTTTGGCAACAACTGTGCAGTATAGATATACCCAGAGAGACAAAGGATTCCTGCCATATGTAAATCCTATTTAAGGCAGGGCAGTGAGGTAATCAGTGATTGATTCTTCACTGAATCGCCACCCAGGATGACTGCTAAGAACATGTAAGAAACAAGGACTCAGGGGAGAGGGAGAAGAGCTGAGCCCAGGCTGGAAAAGGTGTTTGGCCTGTGAAAGAAATGCCTAAAACAATATTTAGGGTGCAATATTACTACTTGTAACCAGTTTCTTTAATGTATTGAGCTTAGTTTGATTGTTTGTTTTATTTGCTCAGTAATCTGCTTTGATCTGTTTGCTAATCCTTATAAACACTTAAAAAAAATCGATCCTTTGTAATTAATAAACTTGTTTTATTCTCTTTAAACCAGCTTATGCAATTCATAATGGGGAGGTGGGACAAGATCTGTGCATATCTCCCTCCACATTGAGGGATGGGGTGATTTTCATGAGTTTATGCTGTACAGATTTCTGTGCAGCGCAAGACAATACAATTTTGGGTTTACACTCCAGAGGGGGTGTGCACTTGAGTACTGGACAATCTCCTAGCTGATTCTTCCCATGCAGAGCTGATTTCACTATCTGTTTCTTTCTGTAGCTGGGCGTGTCCCTACCTATATGTGTGCTAGAAGAGGCTCGAGGGCCTGGCACAGCAGGACAAGGTGAGGGAGCCCATGCTGGTGGAACCAGCGGGCTCAGTAGGACCCCAGTACATCAGATGGCACCCTAGAGGGGCGGGGGCAACCCATCACACCTCCCATCACTATTTTGTGCTCAATTGCTCTCACACAAATGGGTGAATATATTTCTCTAGCTATGTCAAGGATGTAAACTGGATAGATATAGCTGAGGCTGATTGAGGATATCAAAGTTCCCTTTTCGGGAGTGAGACAGGTTGGTTTTTTTAAATGAGGGGAGTTTCATGTTCCTTGGAGTTATCAGTTCTACATTTATATTGCCTGGCCACTTTGAAGTTTATCGGAAGTTAAAGTGCTATAATAGATAATTAACTGAAAATTGCTGAGCCTCTTTGCCCTGCATAAGAAGAGAGATATGAAGAAGCCACACATTTAGTAAATCAGCAGTCTCGGTTTGCTCTTGATTCATTTTCAGTGTTTACCCTACACTTAATAGATTGTTGGTGCAACAATATACAGTGAAAATTCCTTTCCATTAAAAAGTAATTATGAACACAAATAATTTAGTTTAGGAATGGATTTAGAGATAAATAAATGATCTAATTTCACCGAGACCTCAAAGAAACAAAAGGGAAAATTTGAAGCAGCTTGATGGAAAAAAATAGGATGTTTCATTATTGTTCATCAATTGCTTTGGGAGGATTCACTCTTTGCTGCTGAGTTAAAAACTGAAGGCCATCAGTGAGTAGCGTGTTTCATTTAGGGGCTGGTCCAAAGTCCATTCAGGTCAAAGGGACTCCCCCCACTGACTTCTATAGGTCTTGGATCAGGTCCTCAAGAGGCACCTGAAACACACTATTTTAAAATTGGCTTTTTTAAAGCCTTTCTTAACAGAAAAATCTAACTTCTCCACCCATCTCTCTGACAATGTCATAGCCCTTTTTGGTGCACATCCAGTTTATCCTCTTTCAAAGGCTCCACAAAATACAGTTTTTTTCATGAGGCCTATTGTTGTTAATCCATCACTCAGAGAGAAGCTATTGTTTATTAAAGGAGACGAGAAAAGCAAATCTACTGCTCCACTATGTGATAATCCATCATTTAAAATTGCAGGATCAAAATTAGAGGCTGGATTGAGGCCCTTTTGAATATTTGGCAGTTAGTGGCCATTGCAACTGCACACATTTGTCCAGATCCTTTGGTGTTGTGTGCCAATGGGTGTAAAATAGTGTAATGCACTGGCAGAAAACTTGTTATGGGTTGAGTTAAAACCTCATGGAGACTGAGAGGTGTGAACTCACCCTTCAGTTAACATAAGTGTAAGGATAAACCCCCACCTAAGGTAAAAGGAGTATGTCAACTGGCTCAGAACAAAAAAATGGGAAAGCCTGAGGCCTGGTCTACACTAGGACTTTAATTCGAATTTAGCAGCGTTAATTCGAACTAACCGCTCAACCGTCTACACTAGGAAGCCATTTAATTCGAACTAGAGGGCTCTTTAGTTTGAATTTGGTACTCCACCCCGACAGGTGGAGTAACGCTAAATTCGACATGGCTAGCTCGAATTAGGCTAGGTGTGGATGCAAATCGAACTTAGTAGCTCCGGGAGCTATCCCACACTGCACCATTCTGTTGACGCTCTGGACAGCAGTCCGAGCTTCGATGCTCTGAGCAGCCACACAGGAAACGACCCGGGAAAATTTGAATTCCTTTTCCTGTCTGGACAGTTAGAATCTCATTTCGTGGTTGGACATCGGGGCGAGCTCAGCAGCACCGGCAGCAATGCAGCGCTCTCCAGCAGAGGAGTTCATGTAATCTCTGAATAGAAAGAGGGACCCGGCATAGACTGACCGGGAACTCTTGGATCTGATCGGTGTGTGGGGCGAGGAGTCTGTGCGTTCGGAGCTGCGCTCCAACAAACGGAATGCAAAGACCTACGAGAAGGTCTCCAAAGCCATGATCCAGACAGAGGATACAGCCGTCATGCAACGCATCGCCGCGTGAAAACCAAGGACCCCAGACAAGGCTACCAAAAAATCAAAGCGGCAAACGGACGCTACGGAGCCTGCCACCACTGCCCCACCAGTGACCGTGGACTCTGACGATGGGACAGTGTTGACGGCCAGTTCCTCGGTGATGTTCGCGGACGGGGAAGATGAGGAAGGGTTTGTGGAGGACGAGGCAGGCGAGAGCGCTTACAACGCTGGTTTCCCCGACAGCCAGGATCTATTCATCACCGTCACGGAGATCCCCCAACAACTCTCCCCGGCCATTAACCCGGACCCTGAATCAGGGGAAGGAGCAGTCGGTAAGTGCTTTAACCATGTTAACTTTTATTCTTAATATAACAGGAATCTTAACTGTGTGAAAAGGAGGACTCTCTATATATGGGGATAGAACAGAAATCATCCTTGGAGATCTCCACGAAGCTCTCCTTGCGTTAATCGAAAAGCATCAGCAGGAGGTTCCTGAGGAGAGCTGCCTTATTGGGTGCTCCGTGGTAGCACAGTTTTCCGCGCGAGGCTTTCATGAGGTACTCAGGGAGCACTGCCTCCCCGAGCACGGCTGCATCGGGCCCTGGTTCGTGCTAGCTTTCAAGCAGCATGCGCTCTCTATCTCCTTCAGTGACCCTCCTCAGGGTGATTTCGCTCGGAGAATCCTGCATCTAATTAGGTTAATTACTGTAATTTTACGCCTGGTCCAAAGTATTTTTAAAAAATCTACGGACAGACGGCATAGCACAGACTCAGCACGCAGCTGCGTGACGAGCGTAACAGAAAGCCAAAGAATATAATGGACGCTCATGGAGGGAGGGGGGAATGAGGACGCAAGGTATCCCACAGTTCCTGCTGTCTCTGAAAAGTATTTGCATTCTTGGATGAGCTCCAAATGCTTCTAGGGTCAAACACAGTGTCTGCGGTGGGTCAGGGCATAGTTCGGCAATTTGCGCACACACCCCACCCACCACCAGAAGTGAAAACAATCCTCTGTTGACTCTTTTACATGTCACCCTATCTTTACTGAATGCTGCAGATAGACGCGATGGTGCAGCACTCAACACCAACATCCTTGCTCCCCCCACGCTATGGATGGCTGATGGTACAAAATGATGGAAATCCATCCTCATCATCAGCCTATTGGCACATGGGGCAGTGCAAAAGGGCTGGTAACCATGCCGACTAGCATCAGTAAGGTCGATCAAGGGCGCCTGTCCCTAATTTTTGATGGCAGATGGTGCAATATGGCTGGTAACCGTCCTCATCATTGCAACAGGGGGCTGAGCTCCATCAGCCCCCACCCTTCATTGTAAATAAAAGATTCAATTGCCCCTGGACTAGCAGAGGGATGATGGGCTCCTTCATCCACACTCCTTAATGTCCTGCCTGGACTATCATTGCAGCTGGAGGCTTCCTTCCACTCATTTCTCACAAACAAGTCACTGTGTCTTATTCCTGCATTCTTTATTACTTCATCACACAAGTGTTGGGACAATGGTATGGTAGCCCAGGAAGGCTGGGGTAAGAACGGAATGAACAGGTGTTGTTGTTGCAGGAGCACCCCCTGTGAATAGCATACAGATCATAATTTCTGCAGGATCTGACACAGAGCAGCTGTGCTCTCTGGTTCTATGATACAGTGGTTATCTAGTACACTTGCCTATATTCTAGGCAGGACTGATTCTATTTTTAGATACCAAAAAGGAGGGATTGACTCAGGGAGTCATTCCCAATTTTTGCTTTTGCGCCCCTGGCTGCTCGGCCAGGGGCACTTATGACAGCACCAAATGGGGCAGTGCAAAAGGACAGGTAACCATGCCCATCTTATTACCATCTTATTACCAATTTATGGTATGGTAGATGGTACAATATGGCTGGTAACCATCTCTACTGTCATGCAAAAGCAAAAGCATGCTGCTGTGTAGCGCTGCTGGCCCGCCTCTGTCAGCGGCATCTAGTACACATACGGTGACATACACAAAAGGCAAAACAGTGTCCATGGTTGCCACGCTATGGCGTATGCCAGGGCAATTCTGGGAAAACGGGCTTGAAATGATTGTCTGCCGTTGCTTTCCCGGAGGAAGGAATGACTGGCGACATTTACCCAGAATCCACCGCGAAAATGATTTCTGCCCCAGCAGGCACAGGGGTCTCAACCCAGAATTCACAGAGACAGCCTAGACTCAGTTAATTGTTCGCAAAAATGTATCTTTGCAAGGAATTCACTCCCTGTTTCCCATCTCACAGCTTCCACTGTCTCCAGACCTGCCACAGCATCCCCCTCGCAGAGGCTGGCGAAGATTAGGCGGCGAAAGAAAAAGACAAGGGACAAGATGTTCGAGGAACGTATGGGCTGCTACCTAGCAGAGGCGGACCAGCAGAGCCAGTGGAGGGAGACCGTCTCTCTGTGCCAGCGCTCAGACAGCGAACGGGAGGAGAGGTGGCGTGAGGAAGACAACCAGGCGACTGAAACAATGCTTGGACTAGTGAGGGAGCAAACGGACACGCTCAGGCGCCTTGTGGATGTTCTGCAGGACCGCAGGAGGACAGAGCCCCCCTGCAGTGTATCTACAACCGCTGTCCCCCGCCACAAAGTCCCATACCCCCCTCACCGAAAATAATCAGGAGGAGGGGCGGCCGGGGACGTGAATACTGTCACTGCACCACAGCACAGTGCTCAAGTACCCAAAAGCTCTCATACCCTACAGTTGCCGAAGTCCTTCACTTCCAGACTCACAGTAGTCCCAATCCCAGTCCCATCCCCTAACTGTCTACTTAATTAATAAAAATGCTTTGCTGTTAATTACTGTTTCCGTTATGTTTTTTCAAAGAAGACTGTGTTCGAATGGGGGGCGTGGGGAAGGGGGTGGTTAATTGCATAGGACAGTCACCTTTCCCAGGGTACAGACACGAGGGCAGGATCAGCAGTGGGTCACACATACGGTGCAGTCAGTAGGCAACCTGGTCGGTTTTTGGAGGTGGTTTCCAGGATCTGTGTGGGCGGGGGAGATGTGACTTTGCAGCGGGGGAGGGCGGTTACAGATCTTATACAGCGGTCCTTGTCCTGGACCGCTGAGTCACGCAGCTGAGGAATCTGTATCCGTCCTCCTCCACCACAAGGTCACATATCCGCCCGCACACAGAATTCCATAAAGAGGGATGGCAGGCTCCGTTGAAAGAAGCCTTCCGGCACTGCGGACCGCTCTAGGAGCAGGAGCCTGTCATTCCTTCAGTTTAGAGGCGGTCTTTACATCACCGCACACCCTAGCCAGCACACCCTGCGTCCCAGTTTCAACCCTTTCACGAAAAGTCATGAATAAAGAAACTTTTGTTAAGTAATAATGGGACATGTATTTTATTTTTACACGTGTGCTGGAAGTGGGGGTAATGGGGTGAACGGGGTATGTAACCGAAGAGGAGAGTCAACAGTAACTGGGTAAAGAAACAGGGGCAGGTTCAGCTTCTCTGTAAAGAAACTGAACAGTCACAGGTCACGCTGCTCGCTGCTCGCTGGTATTTGAAGAGTTCCTTGTCACTGTCCCAGGCGCCTGTATAGGGCTTCATGAGCAAGTGCATTAGCGGGCAGGCTGGGTCCCCGAGGATGACTATAGGCATCTGCACATCCACAACAGTTATTTCGTGGTCCGGGAAGAAACTACCTTCCTGCAGGCGTCTGAGCAGCCCACAGTTCCTGAAAACACACGCATCATGAACCTTGCCCGGCCACCCGACGTTGATGTTTGTAAAACGTCCCCTATGGTCCCCCAGTGCTTGCAGCACCATTGAAAAGTAGCCCAATTTCTGAGCAGCTGACTGTGGAAGACATGGACGATAAAGTGCGAGGAGGAGAAAACGGCGATGATCGCAGCGGGCTCCGTGCTTGCAGTGCTGTGGCGTCCGCGCTGTCACTGACCAGAAAAGTGCACGAACAGATTGCCCGCAGGCGCTTTCACGGAGGGAGGGAGGGAGGTTGTGATTGACGGTTCAATGACGACACTTACCCAAAACCACCCTCGACACATTTCTCCCCCCAGCAGGCATTGGGGGCTCTACCCAGCATTCCAATGGGCAGCGGGGAGTGCGGGAACTGTGGGATAGCTTCCCACAGTGTACCGCTTCCAAAGTTGACGCTGGCCCCGTGAATGTGGACTCAGAAATTCGAATTAGTGTATTTAGTATGGATACACAAATTCGACTTCATAAGGTCGAATCTACAAATTCGAACTAAGTTGATTCGAAATAGTCTTGTAGTGTAGACAAGGCCTGAGAGACAGAGAGAGACAGCCTGAAGGAGCAACTGAAAGCATAGTGGCTGATTCTGGAAGAAGAAATGGGGAGAGATTTTTGGATCAGGGTGCAGACTGAAAAGAGTGTTCTTGGTGCTGTGTTCACAAGAAGCTGTTTTCTGCTATTTCATTCCTTCTGTGTTCAGAGACATAGGACTTTGTATTTATTTTGTAAATAAACAAAAACAAAATAAATATCTGATTATCACCAATTTCTCCTCCTAACTGGAACAACCTACTAGACCTCATTTTTTGGCGATCTTCTTGGGTCAAAAGGAGGTAACAATAGGTATAAAGCTAGTTTATCTCACACCAAGTGATTTATTTCTTTGCTTGGGGGATCCTCTTGGGGTGTAAAACTAGTGTAGAAGCTCCTGTGCCACCTCCCCTACCTGTTTGCTTACACATGGGGCATGATTGAGACATCCTAACAAAAGAATGATCTTCAGCTGTGGTATACGCTTTTTAGGGCTATTAGCATGCAGCCATCAGGTTGCTGAAATTTATGCTGGATTATTGTGCACACACAGGCAAGGGAGTGCAAATATGAGTTTTACGTCACCTTTGTGCACACCCGCTGTGCTATGTACAGTTTGGCAAGTCTCCAGGATCTGACCCTTTGTCACAAATATATCTTTAGTTCGGATGAACTTCTGTATTCCATAGTACTCAACTAGAACAAATCATCTCAGAGTAGCATTCCAGAAAGGAAAACAATCTGTCATATATATTGCATAAGCACAAATTACTTTCAGCTCTCTTCTACTGTTCTGATAATGAAGATTTGACTTATGTTTCAGCACAGCTTTCACCAAAATCAATTAAAAAAACCCTAAGTTCCCAAATGACTTTTTATTTTTTTAAAGGAGAAAGATCTAGTAAAAGGAAGTCCAGATTTATAATTATGAATTGGATTGCAAACTACAAAAATGATATCACTAACATCATCTGTTTAGAAAGTACTTCCCACACAAAACTAAAATATGAATAAAAACAGGTGAGTAGAGCTGATAATAATGAATTAAAAGTTGATATTCACATAATTCCAAAGCAAGTTGATTTAGTCAAAGCATCCAGCTATGAAATGCACAGAATAAGTAACCATGTACAGTAAAATCACAAGCACCAATGTTGTATTATATACAGTGTTAGTACTATATAATCATTCCTCTGATTTCTCTTTCAGAAAATGAGAATAGTCCTCAAAAGTAGAGGGCCTTCTGTCTGTGCCTAATCATTGAGGATTTGATCTCAGGAGAACAGGAACAAGATTCTTGTAAGTGGTTTCAAAATACTGTGATAGCTGGAAAAAGGAAAATAGACTATGATTTGTTCCACTGGATATCAAAAAGAATTTTATTACAGCAAACATATATGTTTCATAATACTAAATAGTATGTGCTATCTAAACAAAATGGTTGGTCAAAGGGTTCCTAAAAGATCCAAGTCCCAAATGAATTTTGTAGCTTCACATAAGGAAAACTGAAATCAAATATTTAGGGTTCATCTTTTTTAAGTGCCTTTTTTTTCAGCTCTTCCATATGAAAAAGTAATTACTGCTCCCATAAAGAAGCTTCTTTTGAACTTAATACCTCAGTATCTCTGCCATTTGTATTAATTATACACAAAACATTCTGTGCACATAGAAAGTCACTGTTCTATATTACCTACCTTGCAGAGGTGTTAAGATCCATTAGCTCCTTTTCTGTAATTAGAACCTCACAGGAAGTGCCTTGCACCCAGGTGGAGTCTCAATGAAGTTGGTGCAGCTTTATATGTGCACACAGATCTGGCTGTAAGGATCTGATTTCAACATCTGATCCTAAGGCCCTGATCCCACAAAGACTTAAGACTTGCCTATATGAGAAAATTGACTGGAGTAGCACCCTGTGTGGAAATTCTCATTTTGGAATAAAAGGGTCTTTTCCTAATTTAGCTTAATCTGTTTTGCAAAATAAATACATACCTGTAAATCTGTAAAGCAGATTAAGAAAATCAGGAAGAGTCACTCTGTTTCTGGAATAAAAATGTCTACACAGGGAGCTATTGAGGAATAATGGATTCCACATTAACTGTTCCGGTCAATTTCCCTGTGGAGACAAGCTCTTGGACACATGCTTCCTTTGTCCTGTGAGCAGTCCACTTTAGAGTCCATGGGGCTATTCACAAGTTGTAAAGTTACACACATGCATTAGTCTTTTCAGGATCAAGGTCTATGTTGGTAAAACAACTTGGGACACTCAGATGAAAGGGATTATGTAGGTGACATGTATTTATTGTTATCAATCTATTGCTATTTAGATAATTTCATTATTTTAATCAAGCCTCTGCTTGAGTTGTAGAGAGAGAAATAAACATCTTAAATCATCACCAACTAGAAATAAATTTAGTACTCCTGGCCTAAGACCTTGTCGTCCAGATCCTGAGCTTGTCCAAGTTAAGTATGTTGATTTACATAGCTGAGTATCTGTCTCTGTGTTTAAGTTCCTGCAGGAATACATTTAAACAGCTGATCAGACCCCATAACATATGGATTTATAATGAAATACTGATAGACTTTTTCTAGGTGATCTGCTATAACACAGTTGGTTATATAACCACATGCGCGCGCACACACACGCATAATGCATAGGCCTACATCTTTACAGATAGGACACATATCAGTATATTTTTCATGCACCTAGGACTTCATTACCATAGTGTAAAACTCCAAACAGAATAGTCACTGTAAAGTAATTACATTCATTAGCATGAAGGACACCTGGCTATACTTCATTTTCAACCCTTTTGTTCAGATTGATTATTTCATAACCACCTGATTCTTATTATTATATCTTATTACGTGACCAATTTAACAACAGAGGGCAAATATACCACAGAGCTAAAGCTCTAAATGTTAAAAAAAAAATTAGATAAGGAAGAGCAAATTTTAAAAAGCTGAGAAAACTTGTATTTCAGAAAGGAAGCACATTTTTGGAGAAACTGGGTTCTTATTATTTATGAAACATTTGTAAATGTTTTGCTGACTTTGTTGAGGCATTTGTACTAGCTCCAATTCCTTAAAGTCTCTAATAACCACTTCTTTGGCAACATATATTTTTGTACTTTGCTACAACAACCTCTGGTATCAATTATGAGCTTTGCAGTAGGGATGTGCACAGCCAAAAGAAGTGTTTTGTGAATCGTAGCCATTTTCATTGTTCCGAGAGAGCTAGAGGAAGCAAGCACTTAGTGCTTGGAACTGTTAAAATAATATTGGTTGAATTTTATTTTTGATTTTGTGACGCATTGTGAATATATATTCTCAGGACCTGACCCTCACATGCTGTAATGTATTACTCCAGGACCAGTCCTACTGATTTCCAGTGAACTGTTTGCAGAGCTATGTACTACTTAGTATGAGTGGCAGAAATGAGCTCTCAATTAATGTTTTCTTCACTCTATGGAAAGATAGACTCCCATTGACTTCAATGGGATTGTATCAGGTCCCTAGTCATGTCTCTTTCACACATAAACCTTATCCAAACCCACAAATTGTATTTTCCCAAACACACACCTCAGCCTTGGCTTGTGCATTCAGGGCTTGGTTTTCAGAGGTGTTGAGCACCCACTATTCCTATTAATTTCAACCAGAGTTGTGTGCACTCAGAACTTCTGAAAAAAACAGGCCCTTAAGATATCAGCTGAGGCCCCGATTCAGTTGGTTATATAACCATGGGCGTAAACTTAAGCAAGTGTTTAAGTGCCTTGCTGAGCTGGGCCCTGAATAAATAATTTTGTCAGATATATTTGAGTTTACCAAAAATCACAGCCCACCAGGAATTTTGATTCAGTACATAGGCACATCTAGTGACTTAATAATATACTGCAAGTAAACATATTATTATGTTGTGAATACATGCTGTATATGAGACCTTAAAAACTAAATAAAACAAATACAAATCAGTTTTACAAAAGAACATACAAAGACATCAAAGACTAAATTTTAAGATAGTTATTATTTTGCAATTTTTGATGAGTAATAGATTTAAAATAAATGTCAGTGTTAATAAAAGGAAAAGACTTTCATTCCTCGGTACAATATTATCATATTTCTTTTTTAAATTCAGCAAATTGTCTAATGTGACATTAAGAGTGAGATTTTAATGGCAAAGGGGTGAAATATCACAATGAAACCATAAATTAAACTCATACAGGAATATTCAACGTGATGTAAAGTAATTCCAAATACTATGGGCGATATCAGCCCATGACCACTCTGAATCCCTCAGCTGTTCTGGCCTTTGAGCAGATGAGGTGGAACAAAGGCTGCACTCATTCCATCTCCAGCCCACTCACTCTAAGGAGGGAATAACTGGGCACATAGCACCTGCTTACTGATGTGCACTCAGACCCACCCAAGGTCCAAGTAGCCTATGTAGAGATATAAGGGGATATCTTAACTCACATTATTCCCTTGTACAGACACATAGGTAAAGTCATGGTATAGCTCTACATAAAGAAGTATTGCTCCCTCCTGGCAACTCCTCCTCATCCTACAGGAACATCAGAGATTTTGGTGAGGAGGCCTCAGGTAGCTTCCTCCTCCTACTCTAGTGGCAGACACCATAGAAAGACAGAGTTTGCTGGGTCCCTTTTCCTGGCTAACATCTCAGACATGCTCGCCTTTTAATATTATTGTCTAGGTAACTCTGAGACTCATTGTTTTTCGATTAAATGTGAAATGAGTGTGTGCTGTGTTTTTTGTGGATGATTTTGTCATGTTGAACTTTTAATATCCTCTGTATTGAATTTTTTGTGTAATCATGGCTTTTTATTTTTCATACATTATTTTAGTTGTGGACATACTTTTTTTAAGCTAACCAATGAGAGTGGAGCATCTTTAGACAAGTGAAAATCTATAGCAAATAGTGCTGGAGAGAGCCTAGCTGAGACTATGTTGTGCAATAATGTACATTCTCTTCAATTTGCTAATATATTTGGACCCGATTTTCTTTTAGGGGAAAAAAATCTAAGTGTTACATAAAATAACTTGACTTACAGTACAGAGCAAATGCCATCTGATGGCACATCAAGTCATGAAATGGAGCAAAAGCAAACATATACAATGAAGAATGACTTTGTTTTCATAAGAAGAAGTTGCCATGAGTACAAGCTGTGCCAAATCAAGCCTTACCAGTCACAAGTAGTAACCCGATGAGAGAAGCTGTGTGACTGCTTGTTGTGAAATGGAAAACTTGGGCTCATGAAATCTTATTTAGCATGTAAATACATTACTATTTCTGTTCTTATTACCATATCTTGTTGACTGCCTTGGGAAATAGTGCAGATGAGATTATCCCTTACTACCCTAGGAGGAGGCTGTTTGGAAGGCATTAATTTAGACTGAAGTGTAATGTGATAATCTAGGGAAATGTGCAAGAGTAGGATCAGAATAATCATAGTTTTATCTGCTTTTAGTTTTATTGCTTTAATAGTTTTATTACTCCCTTGCTGCCTAGTTATTTTATATTTCTGTAAGTTATTTCAATAAACAATTAGTTTAGCCAGATTTAACATCTTATTCATGGACAGCATTCTGGGATTTATTTAATATTTTACATTAATTATTCCCTTTTTATTACACATACACTATGCTATACACTACAAGATGCAGGAGGGGCTAGCTTCCCTGAGTATTTACCCATTGGAAACCCTATGCCCGCAATCCATGCAATTAGCTCCTCTGATGCTTGTGCTGCCACAGCTACGATCTATTTTTAGTGTACTAGCTTGATGAGAGCTTCTTCTTCTTCTTCTTCCTCTTATTCACTCCCAGTGGAGCATAAGGCGTCAACCATTCTCCTCCATTCATTTCGTTCTTGAGCGAGGCAGCAAATTTCATCCCACTTCATTCCCATGCTTTTCATTTCCTCTTCAATGGTCCTTCGCCACGTCCCCAATGGTCTACCTCTCCTCCTTCTTCCTTGTGGTGTCCATCATAGGGCAATATGAGGGTGTCTATCAGCACCCATTCTCAACACATGCCCCAACCATCTCCATCTTCGTTGTTTGGCTTCATCCACTATGTTGTTAATGCCCATTAATTGGCTCACTTCAACATTGGTGATATGCTGCGGCCAGTGTATGTTAAGAATTCGCCTAAGACACCTTCCTTCAAAACCCCAAAGCCGACTTTCTATCTTCTTGTTGGTCCTCCATGTTTCCGCCGCATAAAGCAACACAGAGCGGACGTTCGACCTGTAGATCTCTACCTTGGTTTTCATTTGCAAGATGGCCGACCTCCAAATGTTCTGAATTCTAGAGAATGCAGTTGCTGCAAGACCGATTCTGGTAGATATCTCCTTCTGAATATTACCATCAGCCGATATGTAACTACCAAGATATTTAAAATTGTTCACCTCCTCCAATTCTACGTCACATACTACTGTCGTCGTCGAGCTGGCTGTTTTTACTTTCATTGTTTTGCTCTTACCGGCGTGGATATTAAGTCCCACGCACCTTGCTGCTCTACCTACTCTATCAGTCTTCTCTTGGAGGTCCATCTGAGAGCTTGAAATCAGGGCGATGTCATCCGCAAAGTCACAATCTTCAATATGACCAGAGGGTCCCCATGCGATCCCTCTTGGCCTATCTTTGGTGTTTTTCCGCATCACCCAGTCTATAACCACAAGAAATAGGATGGGCGAAATAACACATCCTTGTCTAACTCCCGTTCTCACATGGAACCACTCGCTCCGCTGTCCTTCATGGCGAACACAACACTTATTATCGGCATACATATCTTTGAGGATGTTAATAACTTTCGGAGGGAATCCATATGTTTTTAGGATATTCCAGAGAGATGGATGGTGGACGCTATCAAATGCCTTCTCAAAATCAAGGTAGTTAATGAACAGTGGCGAGTTCCATTCAAGGGATTGTTCCATTATCATACGTAATACAAATATCTGATCAACGCATCCTCTCCCACTCCTAAATCCTGATTGTTCTTCCCTCAGGACCTCTTCTACTGCTTGTCTTATTCTCTGTAACAGGACTCTGCAGAAAACCTTCCCGAGCACTGATAACAGGTTTATACCTCTCCAATTATCACACAAAGACAAATCACCCTTCTTTGGTAATTTCACAATGATACCTTTCTTCCATGCTTCAGGTACTTTCTCTTCTTCCCATGCCTTGTTGAATAGCTCCTCTAGAATCCCGGCAGTCATATTCAGGTCGGCTTTTAGCATTTCTGTGGTTATTCTATCTTCGCCTGGTGCCCTATTTTCTTTTGTCTGTCTAATGGCCTCTTCTATCTCTCATTCTACGATAGGCCCTTGTTCTACCTCCATCTGAAAACTCGTTTTCTCTATTTCAACTACCTCTTCAGGATTTGGTCTATTTAGAGTCTCTCTAAAATGCTCTGCCCATCGATTAATTTGTTCTTTCTCTTCTATCAATAGTCTCCCATCCTTTCCTCTAACCGCTGTTGACCTATTGCTGAACTCGCCTGTCAAAGTCCTCGTGATTCTATACACAGTTCTTGTGTCGCCCCGCACGGCTGCTGACTGTGCCTCTCTTGACAGACTGGTAATATAATCCCTTTTATCTTTTCGAACACTTCTCTTCACAGCCTTGTTTTTCTCCCTGTATTCTTC
Organism: Mauremys mutica; assembly: GCF_020497125.1. Classification (NCBI taxonomy): domain Eukaryota; kingdom Metazoa; phylum Chordata; order Testudines; family Geoemydidae; genus Mauremys; species Mauremys mutica. Next base: position 47,366,544 of record NC_059079.1, on the reverse strand, counting down.
ATTCGCAGCTTTCTGTTGTTCACCACTTCCAGTCAGCATACGTAATTTTGCTATCTTCCTCTCCTCAATGAGTTTGTATGTATGATCTGAAATCCATACTTTCCGCTCTCTTCTCTTATAGCCAAGCACTGTCTTGCTGGCCTCCGCATATACCTTCTCAACGTTATCACAAATAGTGTTTATATTACCAGTTCGCAAATCATTTAGAAGTTGAAACTTTTTCGAGAGCTCCAGTATGAACTGTGATGAGAGCTAGCACAAGTATATCTCCTCGAGCTGGAAATCACATCCCCAGCTTACCGTGTAAACACACCCACAGTGAAAATATCACCTTTCTCTGTGGTAGCTCCTAATGAATGCAGACTCAACTGTAAGGTCCCTGACCAGATCTTATGCTATGCTATGGGATTGGTCCTAGCTACCTTAAGACAACACTTTCCCTTCCTCAGATATCACCTCCCTGAATAGCTACATTCTACCAGTGTATAGAGAGGAAGAGGCTTCAGCATGCAGCAAACAATTGTTTTCCAGGAGCTGAATTTAGATTAAGGGACTCCATCCAACAGCCGTAGCCCTCCCATGTTTCAGAACACATTGCAAAACTCACTTCTTCCATTTAGATTTCCCTCTATTTTTTTTTTTACTGCTTGCAAACATAAATGAGCAAACACCTATAAACAATCAAGGAAGAAAGAGAAAGATGGCTGAGAGGCAGTGAGATACTATATATTGAGGGCCATATGTGGACCTATATAGACAGCGAGAAGTGAGGTTTCCTACTAGCATGGTAAGAGCCAATCACTGTGACCAAGAATAACACGTCTCCATTTTGTACCAGTATTCATATTCTGTCAAGACTTATAATATATGTAAATGTAGTTAATCAAAATATTTGTGACCTGCTGAACTGAGAGTAAGTCAGACTATACCACTTCATGTCAAATGCTTGTGAAAACAACTAGCCTGTGAAAATCAGTGGATGAGAGAGACAGAGAACAGCAGCCATCTGTTACCACTTGGAAAGTAGCCGAACAAAGTGGGATTGGGAGCCAAACATCAGAGCTTTTCCAAAAATCCCAGTAGACTTTTAAAATCTAGGAATAAAGAAAAAGTCTAATTCTTTAAAGGAGTCACCAGCCAATCCTTTGACTTACTGCCTGTTTGTTAATCCTTTACAGGCTAAGAAATTTGAGAGAGATTGAATGGAATCTTGAAGATGGAAGCACAAATAGACTAAATTTAATAGATGAATGGCTTTAATATACCACAATAAAATATATTTTCTACTTTCCAAACTCATGGCAGACTGCCTGACTCTCTTGATAGAGATACACAGACATACTCAGAAGGCAGGTAGCTACTGCCAAATGTGAAGATATGGGGGCCAGGTTCTGCTTTTGGTTAAACTACTGCAAATCTCGAGGAACTCCATCAATTTTAGTGAAATCACTCCCGTGTAACCAAGAGCATAATTTCACCCATCCGATGAAACATAACAGTAGTTGCTCTGATGACAGCTGCTACTATAGTATATTTTTTTCCATATCATCCAAGAATAGGAGGATTCCCTTTTAAATAAGTAAGCGAAATATAATCAATCTTGATATACGAGACAGCATATTGAGCTGCATCCAAGTGGCCCATGTATAATAATCCCCTCTGACTCTCTTCAGCTTCACAATATCCCATTCTCCCCAGACAGCCATACTGTCTAAATCTATGTGGTATATCTTGTGGCATAAATGCCAACTCTTAGACTTGGCCAGTAGAAAGGGCCAATATTTTCAGAATGACCGATTCTGAGTGCTCCAATTTTGAATCCTCAATTTGAGACACCTTTAAAGGGGCCTGATTTTCACAGGCAGATGCTCAGCACTTTAAAAAAAGAATCAAGGCCCTTGAAAATGCCACAAATAAGACACCCAGAAATGCACTGTTGGATTCAAAATTCAATGTGTAACATAGAGATAATGAGTAAAGGATTTAAACTAATACTCCCACATCCTAACATCCCCTCACTTCAGACAAATTTGGATCCATACACTGTGGTGTTGGCTCATCTTTAGAAATGACTATTGAAAAAATAATTCAGGCAATTAGCGATTGATGATGTGACTCAGGAATTTAGTTGCCTCTTCACTGATGTTGAATTCTTTGATAACACATGATTTTCATCTTGACTTGCATTAGGTTATGTCAGGTGACATCCCATCACTTAACTAGAGATAGGCAAACCCAATCAGATGAAACACAAACACACTCAAATCTTCAACCATTTTTTTCTTTTCTTAATTTTTTTCTTTGCTTAAAATGTATACACATCACCGCTTTTCATTTTTGTCAGCTAAACTTAGAAGTGGAAGTACCAAAATACTGTAAGAAATACTGTAACTCCTTTGTGTTTTCCAAACCTAAGTAGTATTCCACATACAACCCTAACTCAGTATGGAGAACGTGATGTGCAGAACATGAGCTCCCAGGGCAATGCTTTGGCAAAAAAGGGCTAATGCCATCCCTGAATGTATAAACAAGGGAGTAATGAGTAGGGAGGTGCTTTACCTCCGAATATGCCTTTGATGAGACCATTAATGGAAAACTATGTCCAGTTCAGGTGTCTACGTTTCAAAAGGGATATTGGAAAATTTAGGGACGGAACAGAGAAGAGCCACAAAAATGATTTCAGGGCTGGATAAAATGCCTTACAATGAAAGACTTAAAATAGCTAAATCAAAAAAGAAAAATGAGAGGTGAGTTGATTACAACCTAAAAGTACCTTCATGGGGAGAAAATACTGGGTACTAAGGGGCTCATTACTCTGAAGCTAAACAAATTCAAATGAGAAATTAGGCACAAATTTTTTAACAGTGAGGGTGATTAATCATTGGCACAAACTACGCAGTGAAGTGGTGGATTCTCCATCTCTTGATGTCTTCAGATCATGAATGCATGCCTTTCTGGAAGTTATGCTTTAGACTAGTGATTCTCAAACTTTTATACTGGTGATCCCTTTCACATAGCAAGCCTCTGAGTGTGACACCCCCCCATAAATTAAAAACACTTTTTTATATACTTAACACCATTATAAATGCAGGAGGCAAAGTGGGGTTTGAGGTGGAAGCTGACAGCTCATGACCCCCCACATAATAGCCTCATGACCCCCTGAAGGGTCCCAACCCCCAGTTTGAGAAACCCAGCTTTAGACAAACACAAGCTATTTGGTTCAAAACAGGGGTAACTGGGTTAAATTTCACAGCCTGTGATATATAAGTGGTCAGACTAGATGATCTCATGACTAAATGGCCTTAATCTCTATGAATCTCTGAATGTTATAAACTCACTTTAATTATCTTTCCCACTATAATCAAATCATTCAAGGATACTGAATATCAGCAAGAATAAAGTATCCTGAAAAAGGCTTTAGATAGTGTTGATATTGTGTTTCTGATAGGCCTATCTGAATATTTAACCGAGAGATATGTATTTGGTACATGTTCGGTGCAAAAATCCATCTAGAAATAAAAGAAAGAGAAATTGTAGGGGATGTCAGTAGTGTCTATAGGAATCTTGGAGCAGTTTAAAAAACTTCATCCATTGGTTAAAGGCAGTCAAGGTAAATAGTAATGGCAGATAATGACAAAAACCAAAATAAAACGGAGCCTGGATTTTGAATAAAATGTTTAAAACCCATGGAGAAAATCAGTAATTGAAACAAAATCCATTTCCAATTTACACATTTGAATAGTGGAATAAAATTATGCTAATCTAACATATCTGCCTTATTGTGCTTTTCCATTCATTATGCTGCATGCATAAATATGAGATGGTTATTATCCCTTTGATAATAGTCCTTACTTATCTGCTTCAAATTGGTATGCTCTTTTTAAGCACTGCAAATGCAGTCTTTTGAAGGATCTTGTTTACCAAATGAGCTTTCTCTGCTTGTTATATTGTATTTTAATTTAGTTTTGTTTACATCATGTAAACTGTATTACAAATTCTATTTACTAAATTGTATTATAGGTTGTGTGGTGTCTACACATTACTGGGTGACTCCCACTTCATCTCTGGAGGACTCTGTCTCCAACTCATAGGAAGCACATGCATGAGAACAGATTAAAAGTTATTCTAGTCTGACAGCCTATCGCTACCAATAACCAACAATGAATGCTTTAGAGAAAGATGCAAGCTCCTCACACAATGCACCTAATTGTGGAGAAATGTCTTCTGCAATCCCAGCTGGTGATCACTTTATGCATGAAGACTGAGTGGTGGTATAATTTATATACTAGTGAGTGTAATGTCAGGTGCTACTTTTATTCTTATGATTGCTAATATAAATATATCCAGCACTGTTTGTGGGTTCAGCATTGTGCAAAAATATAAGGCTTGTTTGCACAGTTAGATAAGCACCCTACAGTTCAGGCACTGGGGCCAGATTTTCAAATGTTCAGCACCCACAATAAGGGACAACTTTCAGAAGCACTGAGCAGCTCCAGTTGTGACATTTATGGCCAGAGTATCAAAAGAGCTTGCCTTCCTGGGGGCACACTGGGTGCTAAGCTGTTTTGAAAATCTGGCCCATAGGGCACTGGGTTATGGTCTAGTCTCAACGTGCTGCCTGTTTTTTAAAAAAATGTAATGTAATTCTTTAAATCTTATTAAATATTATGCCTTACTATCCTTCCTCTTCATTCTCTGATACTGGCAAATGTTAGTGATAGGATTCAATTTACATATGCCAATAATACAAGATTGATTGGTATTTTTAAAAGTGTGTGTGTGTTCTTGCTTTTTTGTGTGTAATTGTGGGTTATAAACTATAAGTTCTGAATATTTTGATCAACAAAGAGCATATTTGCTCGGTAGATGCTTTGACTATTACAGAAAGTGCTTTAAACTGTAGCTCTTTCATTGATTTCTGCTGAGTTTTACTTTTAAAGGGTGTAAGAAGGTCAAGATGAGATATGGTTACAGAAAACTACATGGAAAATCAAATTAATAAAAAAAAACCAACCACCCTTGCTTATCAAACAATGACATCAAAAGAGATGTTTATAAAAGAAACAGCACTGGATAATTTGTCCTGGGCAGCTCACCACACCTCTGCCACTAAATGATAGCCCCAATTCAGGGAAGAATTTAACCACATTTAAATCCTATTGAAGTTAAACTCATGCTTGAAGTTAAATACATGCTTAAGTTTTTGCTGAAAAGAAATAAACTGACATCCATGCTTAAATTAATGCAAGTGTTTAACTGCTTTGCTGAGTTGGAACCATAATCAGTATTTTTATCACAAGACCAACACTTTTTCTCTATTTCTGCATATCTATTTTTAGTTCAATCTTTACTTATTAAATTAAGTTCTACTTGTATACTGTATTTGGGAAATTTGGCAAAGATTCACGGAGCTCCAATTTATTATTTGAGTTCTACTGCTGTAAAAGTTGCAACAATTTTTATTTTGGAATCGTACCAAAAACATTGCATCATGTAAATGTGCATAAAAGTTTAATTTAAATTTAATCAGTGATGCATAATCCAGAGCTCTCTTTTTTCTGTTAAATTTAATTATTGCTGACTTCTTCTATGGTCTAACACTCCTCTTAGTAGGGGACAAACACCATATCAAATACCATAAAATATAGATTAACACTGAAGAGGTAATGAGCTTCCTTGCCTTTTTTTGACTCAAATGAGAGTTGAGTACTGAATACCTATCAGCACTGTATATCAGGAGCCCAAATCAGAATACTGGATCTGAGCTCCCTCAAACTTTGGGAAAGTTGGAATCTGGATCAGATCTGAACTTCATGTGTTGGATCTATCTCCACTAGCACTACTGTGTTAAATGTTTTAAGCACTAGAAATGTATCATACTAAAACACCAACGATCAATTTTGCCATGTGTTTTGCTATTAGCTATTGCCACCACTTTCCTCGTCATGGTATCTTAACACCTTTGCTTATTTTTACTTTGCCTGGTATAGCAGACTTTACTTTTATAGGAGAAAAAGTCCTTTAATCTTTGAAACTGCTTTGGCAATTATTAACAATGGAACTTGTGCATCGCAGAGTAGAAAAGATCCTAATAGAGGACTGAATTTCACCCAAATCATTGCTCAGACTTAAGCTGGGCAGAGTTGTAAGGGGGAGGCATAAATAGGCCTCCCAAAACATGTATAAAACACCACACTCAATTCCCAGTTGTAAATTAGCTGGGAAAGGAACTGAATTAAAAAGTTTTCCTTAAATGAGAGGAGGAATTGAAATGGTTCATCTTCACCTATCTGGAAAATCTTTTCTGGGAATAATGGCTGAAGAAGCTTCATATTTGTCCTAGAGCAAAATAGGTAGCCAACTGCCTTTATATTAATTTAAATGTGCATTGTGGCTTTAGAATCAGCTTCCATGGATAGGTGATGCTCTTTCAGGAATTTTCTGACATATTCAGAAGAAAAAGAAAATAATACAGCTGTTTCCTTTATAATACCCACAGCCACCAGTCTATGATGCATTTCCCAGATTAGAGGTTTTTTACTTGAACAATAGGAGCAATTAGTGGCATCCACATATTTAGGCCACCTGCTAAAATCAACTGTTTGGTACTAAAACATCATGCCATGAATATAGAGTAGTGTGACTATTGCCAAGCATAAAAACAGGAGTGTGGTTGTTAATTTCCCAGGGTACATGCATGACTCATGTGTTTTTCAGTGTTCCAGCTTGAGCGACAGAAGTGGAATAGGGTATGTAAACTGAATTAAGGATGGCTTGTTATAATATATGCCAGATTTTAAAACTGACTTGGTCTGTCCTTCGAATTTCTCTTTGCTTGGAGATGTGCATCTTCAAGATGTTCTTGCATATATAAAATACTCCACAGGAAGTATTCAAAGAAGGTTATTAATTTTCTGCTTTGGGAGCACCACTTAGCGCAAATAAGGTTGTTCACATCTCTTTTGTGCTCGCTCTCACTCTCTGTCTTCCAACTGCAAATAATTTTCTCCAGTTTTTCCAGAGGCAGGAAAAATAAAATATTTTTCTTCAGTAACCAATAACAGGAACATTGTAAAATATTGTAGTAACATAATTTTTGTGAGCTTTATTTTAGACACCTGGCTCATCCACATCCATTTTAAATAATCATTTTCACTTTCAAGGTTAAATGTAATTGTCTGCTGCAGATACTGCAACTGCAGTTAGCAACATCCCACGTTCTAAGAAAATACAGTAGCATCAGTCATGTATTGAGCAGTTTTACTTCCCTCCCAGCAGTGGCTCTGAAACCAACTTGGTATAGAATTAACATGGCTGTTGCTACATGTTAAGATTCTCCAGTACAATGTTCAAAGGTTAAATTAGAAAGGGTAACCCCGCTCAATACTGTATTCATTTGATATGTCCCATTCTCTGACAGACATTAAAGGGATCTATTGCACACATAATCTGAGTAGTAAGGATTTTTTAGAAATGACCAAACAAAAAAAAAGTCTTTTCAGGTTGACACAAAATTAATTTTTAAATATTTTTGTTCATTTCAAAATTAAATATTTCATTTCATTTTTGAGGGGTTTAAAAAGTCTTTTTAATTAAAAAAATAAAATTGAAGTAAAACTCAAAAAAGATTGTTTTGAATCAATTCTGAAAATGTTGAAATGAAACGTTTTGACTTTTTTGCAAAATTGCTTGTTTTATTTTATCATGGGGCATTGGCCCCACACTGGCCTCTAAGGGTTTAATAGAGCCCTAGGCAGGCTGCGCAGGAGGTAGCAGCCAATCAGGGCCTGGCAGGCCCATATAAGAAGAGCTGCAGGGCACTACAGGGTCCGTTATTCCCTGGAAAACAGAAGGGAGTTAGCACTCTGGACAGAGCAGTGCTGTTATCAGGAACTAGGGGAGCTACAGGGAGCTCCTGGGATTTGCACACTGAGACCCAGAAGCAGGGGTGAAGAAGGTGCTTGAGTTGTGAGGAAAGGTGCTGAGGAGCGGGAGGGGATGCAACACATGGCTGCCATCTACAGGGTCCCTGATCTGGAATCTGGTGTAGTCGGCGGGCCCAGGTCCCCTTTTCATACCCCTCTCCCCCCAGTGACCACTGAGGAAGTGACTGGGAGAGTTGGATTGCTGCACATGCCCCCGGAAGGGGGAGCACAGATTGTGACGCACTTCTCTGTGTCATGAAGCGGATACCACAGTGTTTGGAGTGATGTGGGTCTGGGAGCAGAAGTGATGTCAGGTGAGGCACCACTGGGAGAGGGCGTACCTACATTGCAGAGCTAATTCCCAAGGCACCAGTGTGGTGAGTGAGCACAGTCACATACTGAAACAGCAATTTCAATGAGAAATCAGAAAATGTTTTGGCAGATCCAAGGCTCCAGTCCCAGGTGCAGTGGAAATGGTACGGTTCATTGCAGAGATGAGACATGATTTGGGTAGCTGGGGGAGGATTTCTTCTTCCATTGCATGCTGCATGGGCTCATTAAACAGAAGGTTATGGTAGGTGAGACAAGGGCAGGATTTGGGGAGGAGTTTGTTATGAATATGTCACAATACAGATCTAGTGGGCATAGGATACGTAATACCGGACATTGGCTCATGATCGGAAGAGGTGCACGAGCTGAAGTGGCTGCTATAGATTTAGAGTCCCAGTCCTGCAATGTAGCCTGGAGTGAGGATTGTCTTTCCCACAACCCCTGAGACAGTCTCTATGCCAAGAACCACCACTGGTACAGGGGCAGTATGGAGGCCGCAGTAATCCATACTTACATAAAACACACCCTCTTCCATGTCTGTATAGATATTCCATTGATTTAGATTTAAAAAGGCATTTGTCCCATCTTAGGTATCTACAGCTATTGTTTTATATCTATGTAAAAAAATCCAGCCATATTCATGGCTATGGCTGACAGTCTGTCCTAGTATTGATCTCATAGTTATGTGTCTAACTCCTCCTCTCAGCCTTTTTCCCCTTCTCTTATTCTTACCCTGTCCTTTCTCCATTTATTTTCTTTCTCGCTCTCTCTCTGCCCCCCTCTCCCCCCCGGTCATTTGTACACAGGGACTCTCAGAAGAAACTGAAATAAATTAAGCTAAAGTGAATTAAGGCCATGTCGACATGGCAAGTTATCAAACATAAAGTAGAACCTTGAATGGCAAAATTATCTGCTAATGTAAATGGGTGACTTCAACTCTGAGAGACTTTCCATTCAATGACTGGTGAAGGGGGAAGTACTTGGGCTTGACGCTGGAATTACTAGGTGAAATTGTATGGCCTGTGTTATGCAGGAGGTCAGAGTAGACTATCACAATGATCTCTCCTGGCTTTAAAAGCATGATCTCTGTGAAGCTTTTGATGGCAAAATCCCATCTCCCTACAATGACCTTTTTGTAGCATAAACTGAGGGCATAGCAACACAGGGACACTGAGGAAAAAATCAGCCAGATTAGCTGAAGGTGCAAATTGAAAGTGCATTATTTAAGTGCATCAAATCACTCTGTGGGGCTTCATTCAAGTGTGATATGTCATTATCTACATGGAAAGTCAGTGTGTGACAGCCAGGATGTAAATTTACAATGCACCAGCTTGCCATGCAGTAAAATCCCATGTGGATATTGCTACAGCATCCATACAGGGGTCAATAGGCTTAATTCACTTTTATGCCTTTATGGATGTCCTACATTTAATTTTCCTGGCATAAAAAAAATAAAATTCAGAATTATGTCAAAATGGTAAATTTTGCAATATTATCATATATTTCCCAAGTTTTAAACTAAATGGGTTTGAAAATTTTGTGAGTACACTGAAGGAAAAATTTACAACTACACTGGGAATTGCCTTCAATAGAATTATTTCCCATTTAGGATTATGAAGGATTATTAGTTAGGCAAAGTTCACGTTGAACGCTCTACTTTTAATTTTAAACTTGGTAATGTGCTGAGATTATTAAATGTGGTGCTGAGAAAAAGCAGTATGTCGAAGAAAAACTCAGTTCTCGCTTTTCGTTTGGGTGCAGCAAAACCAAATACTTTATTATTTCTCCAGTAATTACCATGGAGGGAGAGAGTGCCATAGGACACAGGGTCCTGGACAGGTCTCTCCACTGGTAAACAATCACAGCAAGCCTTTATACCTTTTACAGACAATTTCTAACAATAATACAGACAGTAAAAAGCAACAAATACATTTTGTTTATACATAAGCTTCTCTGCTATCTCACTAGAAAAACAAGACTGCAAGACTGCATATTGCAAGGTCGTAATAACTTTCACACAATTCCCTCTGTCTTACATTATCTTGCTTCCTCACGTCACCAGGGTCACAGTTAACCTAACTCATGCTAACTAACATTCATTAAGATTTCTTTAAAACCTTGTTAATTATTTACTGGCTTCCACAAGTATAATGGCTTCTATCATTTAAGCAATACCATTTGAAGTGTGATCTCATCCATGAGGATGTCTCTGAAATCCAAGAACAATTGGATTATTCATTCTTCTCACGGGATTGCTGAAAATATTTTTAGTCCAGTAAACCTAAACAGAATGGGCAGTCCCTTGGCATGACTTATGCTTATATTTCTCAGGAATTTCTAACACTGTTATTTTTCACAAATTAATATTTAGAGCCAGGGAGTAGCATTTTGAAGGAGAATATAGCTTTATACTAAGTTTTCCTCAGAAATATTTAAAACATTAATGAACAAAAAACAAAAGTCTGTGTGTTGCGTTCAGTTCAGACTTAGCTTGCTTTCTTTTGCTTGGAATCCTCTGAAGCCTTTTGAACCAGCTGGTGTCTCCATATCTCTTCTTTGTTCATGTTTTAATGTTGCAGCTTACTCTATGTGCATGGCACTGCCTTAACTAGTATGCATATTAGATTTGAAACTAAGTAATGTATCAAGTGTCCTGCGTCCCATTCTTAGCAATTTACATGGTTCTCAGAATAATAGCACTATCAATAATGAGTTAATGTAGGACCTCATCCAAAGCCTATTGAAGTCATTACAAGCCATTCCATTGACTTCAATGGACTTGGATCAGACACTTAATATGTGACTGGTTGACATGTATATCTCCAATTATTTCACTGGAAGTCACCAGATATTTTTAAATTCTACATAACCTTCATATTTGAATGTAGTCATACTAACTCTGCTTAGCATGATCCTGAACAATTACAACTGAGCAAGCTAAAAGAAATTTCACAGAAAAACAGACTATTTGGAACTTAATAGCCTTTGTGTTGTAATGACATTTTATTCTTAAGAGTAAAAAGGCAGATAAGTCAGAGCAGGAGCTGTGGGTGAGTGCTGCTTGCCTAAGCCTAGGAAGAGAAGCTGGTTGCCCAACCCTCAGTCTTTAACCCTTTGAATCTTCCCTCAGAGGTTTGACCCTGCCTGCAAGCAACTGTACCTTCCAGACATTATTGTTACCATCACCAATTAACAGGGTTGGATTTCCAATGGCAGAATAAACAGCATCACCTCTGCCTAGATCTATGTGATCTGTTATGTCCCTGGATAAATGACCACATGTTACAGAGGGTCTTTTGGAAGTCAGGTGGTGAGTCATCTGTGCAACATATACATTAACACACACCATGCTGCCTTTTGTTGTTTTCCCCCAATCTGTCCTGGATTATGGATACCCAGAGCAAACTCTCTGAGATAAATTAAAATCCATCTGTTCTACACAACCTGATAATTAATGCTGCCTGTAAGATCTACAGTGCGGGGCTGCTGTTCTGGTAGAAAGACCTATTAGAACTCTATTCAGCCTAAATGTGCCTAAAACCTTTCAGCGTGAAGCATCCATTGCTTGCTGCCAGTGTGGACTAATCCAAAACCCATTTATATCAATGGCAGTCTTTTTCATTGTCTGTGCAATGCGGATGTTAATTTACACTTCCCTTTTCAGTGAGTGGTGTAATTATAGTATGGCATCTCCTATGTTCCAAGGACATTTCATACTATGAAATTTAGTGAGTGGTTCTGTGTCTGGCAGATCTATGGGCTTAGACCTACTTTATGAAGGTTTGGAAACCATGATTTCTGCAGTCCAAACTGATACTTCCAAAGCATTAGCACTTACATTGCATAGAAGTAATCATTATACATCTATTGTTACAGTGTCTATTTCAAGCTTCAGCAACTGTATGTGAAGGCAGCAAGAAAGTGGAGTAAACCTATTGGTAAACTAAGTCAATTTCTTTTTCCTTAAATCATCAGACTAGAAAATTACAAAGTTGAAAATAGAGACTTTTTTCGCTTGAGGCAGAACATTATTTTCAAATCTACACCAGACAAATAATTCTGTCTGCTTTGTCCATCACCACAGCAAAAATTGGTTAATTATTAGAGCTGGTCAGAACAACTGTGGTGGACCCATTTTCCATCAGAAAAATTAGTTCTGCCAAAATTGAAAAGATCTGCAAAATCCATCTTGATTTTTGTCAAGATTGTATTTCAGAGGAAAATGGGATCAGGGTGGTAGCGAGGAGCGGGTAGTCCAACAATGTTCATGTTCCATCAACAGTTTCAAAATGAAACATATTGATATTTTTGTTTTGAAATGAGTTTTGGTTTCAAAATGTCTAATTTTATATTGTATTATATTGTACTATAACAAAGTCAAAATTGAAGCAAAGCTTTGATCAATCTGAAATGATTCCCTCCCCCCCCCAAATTTTCTGTCTGAGAATTTTGAAATGTCCAGGTTTTGTTTCAGTTCACAATGAACAAAACTTTGAAATCTTGAAATTCTTTGGTAAATAGTATTTCTGCTTTCCCCAAATCACTATTTATACACTGGTTCCCAGGGCAGAGGTGAAAGCTCTGTGTCCTAATTACTATGGGTTTTGATTATTCTCTTAGTGCCGCAGAAGGAATTGTGGGATGTGCCCCCAGAAGATTCAGCAATATACATGTATGAGTGCAGCACCAGTGAGGACACAATAATTTAGGTAGGCAGTGTCACTTCCCAGTGTAAATCAGTGTAATGCCAACAAAGTCAGTGGAGTTACAATAGTGTAAATCTGGTATTAGTGGGAGGACAATCAGGCCCTGTGTGTACTTTCTAGACACCATAATATCAGGGAGCAGGGCATCTGTTGTTCTTATAGCATTTACTAGGAGCAATGTTCTGATGTTAGTATTTGGAGCTGTTCCCAAAGTTGTTTGCTGTGGAACAGTTTAAGAAAATGGCAACCGCTTCCTGGCCCCATGGTGAGCATTTTACTAAAGAATAGGCTGAAGACTGGATTGACCAAGGAATGTAGTTATGCAGCTGGTGAGCTACACTTGGAGAGCTTTTCTGCCACTGAGAGGAGGAAGATAAAGCCCCAAACTAAATTGATCTCTGCTGAATGCTATAGACCTGTCATTGGAGAGTAGCAAACATTAAACCTCTCGTAACCCCATGAGGGGATTATATTGGTGGGTTGAATAAGTATGTACTCAATTGGCGCACATGTTCTTTTTGGTTTGTTTTTTAAATCTGTTTAATATATGTAGTGTGTATTCACCATTTTGGGATGTCACTGAGAAGATGTGAGTTCTCTAAGAGACACAGAGAATTACTGGAGTTGTATAGTCTTCTGTGTAATGAATGATGAATGCCAGCTACATCTGGACCCAAAGTGGAAGCCCTCAAGTGTAGGGCTACAAGCAAAACAGTATGGCTGAAGGCCAACTGTCTAGGGAAAATGTAGAGGGCTTTTTCCATAACTGTGTTATACTGAAACAGCAGACTTAACAGCCCTAAGGAGCTCCAACCAGTATCAAGCTGTCTGAATTGCAAACCCATTTTGTGTTGTTGGGGCAATGGGTATAAATCAGGAGTAGCTGGAAATTTTTGTTCAGAACAAAGTCAGGCCCCCTCCCAAACACCAAGTGCTCCTGTACCCAATACCCCTTTCCTGGGAGAGAAACAAGGCAGAGAGGAAACAGCAGGGACTTTTCCCATGTTGGCCTGAAAAGTTTCCTCAAATGAACAAAGAGGAAAACAAGGATTTAGTATTTTTAGAACAGAATCAGGCCAACTTCTGGGGCTCGCATAGCCACTCAGAGACATTGAGAGAAGTGATTTAAACTGAGCCATGGCCATCTGCTTTCCCTTTCTCGTTGGCATTAAGCAGTGCCTGAAAAACTGTGTATGGAATTTGGAACACAACCAGCTATTTATCCTAGGTATACACACATAAATATATTTTTGTGTGTGGATTCCTGGCCTTCCTCATAGACCACGTCAGGAACACAAAGCCATGCCTATTGGCATGTTTTCAATAGAAGCACAGATGCTGCATTTGCCATCACTGCAGCTTCTGTTGCCTGTATTCGACTTCATATGAACTACCTGGCCAGATGTCCATGACATAGATGACCCATTGAGGGTCCTTTGGTACCAACAGAACCTGTTTAATGCCATGTTCTGTTCCCTTATGCAGTTCCTTTTGGAATGTGCATTTATCAGTTCTGTTGCTTGCACTCCTGTGACGAGAAGAAAGGAAATCTAAGTGATCACCCACTGCAAGCAACAGAGAGGCGGCGGGGTCCAATGGGCAGAGCACCAGAGCAGGGTCAGGAAACCTCAGTTCTAGCCCCAGTTCTGGCAGTGACCTGCTCTTTGACCTCAGGCAGGGCACTTTCCTTCACTGTACACAAAGTCAGACTAGATGACCACAATGGTCCCTTCTATAATATATGCACCATAATGGGCATTGGCAACTTTCCTATATTTACCATTTTTTGAATTCCAGGAGGTGAACAAGATTCACAGAACTTATATTGTGCACCTTGATGACCGAGGTCCCATTCCTCATATTAGACTCTTTTCAGCCCTGGAGCCTGGATTTATGAATCACTGCCAGCCACCACATGATTGGCTGCCCCAGCCTAGTCCAATCAATACAGAATTTGTTACATGATTTATTTTGATAGTAAATCCAAGTTATTCCATGTTGCCATTGAATTTTAAAAGGTTCATGTTCTGCAGACATTTGTATTGACTAGGAGGCAGTGCCTTGTAGAATGTGTCGGGGCAGATGGGTGTTGTAGCTGGGCAAGGAACAGTTAAGGATTTTTGTACTCGTCAATGTGTGTGGGGATAGTGAGCAGCTGGGGCTAGTTGGTTTATTATCCAGGTGGACACTGGGACTTTTGCTTTTGAGAAGGGGGTTCTGATGGGATGTATAGACCCAACTGGCAGCAGACACTAAAGAGTTAATGAAGAAAATAATCACTAAATGGCTGGTTAGCAATAGCCTGGGATGAAAAATTGCAACAGATAGAGCAGGATGGATGCTTGGAGAGACTGAGAGCCACAGTAGAGGAGCTCCACAGCATCAGGCAGGGAGGAACTACCTAAAGAAATCAATTTCCTGGCAGAAGGATCCAAGGGAGGTTACCATACAGAAAATGCGTGAGCAGGCCAGAGAGGAAGCAGTCCAGGGAGGCAGCAGGAGAACTTGGGTGGTTGGAAGCTAATCACAGGCTCATTAGGGCTTTGGGATGTGACCCCCTTAGTATCTTGAAAGGGGCTGGACTCAAACAACCCACTTATCTGCCATCCTGTAATGAGAAAATAAAACATTCACTTGCTGTTTCTGGTAAAATGATCATCAGTGCAATAGTTAACAATGCTGACATTCACGCTATCATTAGCCTGCAGAGTCAACACTCCCTTGAGAGGAAAGAGACAGTTTACACTTTGCAGTGCTACTGTTCCAAGCTGTCTACAGCCTCAGATAGAAAACACGTTCCCTTCACATTTAGGTTATCTATGTAGCCTTAATAAACCATAATATGCTTATGCACTAAAGGTCCAGATACACTGTTCCTGGCATATGCCAGTTTAGTGACACAAATCAATCATAAACCTGTCTTAAGAAGCCAGTTAAACCCAGGTTATGACTGTTTTGCATCTCTGGACTGATGGAAAGTAGCAGGAACAGACTGGTAAATCTAAATCTGGCCTTAAGTGGTTGGGTGTTTGTTTATTTGGGAGGCGTGGGGTGTTTTTAAACAAAAGCTTAGAATCAGGAGCACAATTATGCAGCAATTTCAATATAATCTGAAATTATGCAGCAATTTACATGTCTGTATAATCACATTAAACACCAGGCTCTGCTTATGTCCCAGTTGTGCTTCCCTTTCAAAATGTTCAGCAGGTGCACGTTCCACTTCTTCCACTTAATGCAGAGGCACATGCCCAATTTAGTGGTACAAACCCTTTAAAAAGTATGTAACCCATACTATATTTCTTATAATCCCCCATGGCCTAAGCAATCAAACAAAAATATCATGGAGTGCAAGGAATTCTGCTGATGAAGGAAAAGTGATAATTGGCAAGATTAAAATATTATTTTTAAATGAGTGATTATATAAAGCAGTATAAAACTAAGAGCATCTATACATGGATGCATGCAGCCTCCTATAAGATTCATTCTGAAAATAATAATGTGTTAATTTACTGCAGTCACACACAAATGTGATAAACAGCTTTTCATTATGGACTGAAACAAAATGTTGCTGTTCCTAATGAGAGAATTCTCAATACAATGCAACTTTTGAAAGACCTATTTTAATGAGGCTATTTTTAGCCCTTATTTTTCATATTTCCAAGTGAGATGAGATACAGGGTAGGAACAACTCAGTTAGATGAATAAAAACAAATGGTTGAAATAATTGAGCAGTGACACAGTCTTACTTTACATATCTGTGATGAATAAGGTTTAATCTCCTACTGCTTTTTATATCACACATTGGGCATTTTATATTCTTCCTACCAAGCAAAACAGCAGGGAACTTAATCATTAAACAACAGCTTACTCTTGAAAAGCCCAGAGAGATTGGATCTTCATCACTGCAGGTATAGCGTCACAATAAATATGACATCTTGACTTGGAAGGAAAAGAGTGTACATGTGTACAATGCAATCTATGCAATGCTCTGTTAACCCTCAGCATGGGATTTTTGCTACATGAAATTTCTCTCAATCTTAATGCTCTCCAGAAATCTAGATAAGTCCTGTTAATTGTACTTCTGTAGAAAATGGGTCACGCTGCTTTTGATCTGAGCTGGAATAGCATTACTGAGGCCTGGTGCAGTGACCACAGAACTAAAAGGGCCTTGAGTTAGGCCTTTAAGATGGAATTTTCAAAGGCGCCTAACGAGATAGGAACTGGAGCCCACTGAATTTCAATACAATTTGGGTGCCTAAATCCCAAGCTTAGTAACTATATTCTAGCACTTTACATCTTTTCTTCCTCTTAAAGATTAATAGAAAATGCTTGTTCATCATTCAAAGAACTGTTTCAGTCATATCTATCGTGGCAATGAGTTATGTGGGCTTAAATAAAAATCAAATATAATTTAATGGTGAAAGGAGAGATTCTGCTATAGAGCTAAGATTTGTATTCAAGAGTCTATCTTTCCTGCAAAAGCTGACACGCCTCTAATAATACCTAAAGCATTGTTGAACAGCAATAATTCATATACAGAAGTGGAAGCTTCTACATAGCAAATTATTTCTATATTTCAGTATCCAGACTGTTGCAGAATGCGTGCATGGTTTTTGTTGTTGGACTTCTCCAGCTCCTTGATGGCTTTAAAAAAAACCAACCAAACCTTGAGTTCATAGCAATTCTAAGAAAATGACATTCCATCTGTTTCTACTACAGGATGGAAGCTGAATAGTGAGGGAATCAAGAGGAAACTCCATTTTCGGAACACCACTTAAAGTAGCCTAAAGCAAGATGGCTTGTCAGTCATACCAATTTTGTATTTTAAAAAAACCCAAGTGCTTATTAACATCTACACATCAGACATTTTCAAATGTTTTATGGCATATCCATTCTTCACTGACATGAAATCAATCTTTCATGATTTTTGGACCTTGTACATGTGCAATTTTACATTGCTATTTAATATTGGTGTATGGTAATAACCCGAGGGCCCAAACAAGAAGCCCATTGTGATGGGTATTATAAAAATAAACAGTTTTTGTCCCAAAACACATATACAAGGGGAACTGAGGTACAGAGGTTAAATCATATTGTGCCCAGGGTTATAGTGACAGAACTATGGATGGAGCCCATGTGTCCTGAGCCGGAGTGGTGCTAGGGTTTTTGGTGCCCTAGGCTGGGGTCCTTCCGTGCTCCCGGTCGTTGGTGGCAATTCGCTGTGGGGGGTTCCTTCCGCACTCCCGGTCTTTGGGGCACTTCGGCGGCGGGTCCCGGAGCGAGTGAAGGACCCACCGCAGAATTGCCGCCGAAGACCCGGAGCGCGGAAGGACCCCCCAACGCCGAATTGCCGCCGAGGGCAAAATGCCGCCCCCCCCCCAAATCCTGTGCCGGCCCTGGTCCTGAGTAACCATCCAATGGCTGGACCAGAAGATTATCTCGTTATACAAATACACTTCTTTTCATTGAACAATTCAAATGGACCAAAGCTATGGCACAAAACCAACCTGCCTATGGCTGTAAATATGAAACACTGGAGAAGTTTTATTGTGATGTTTTCAATTAGTCTTACAATGTTGGAAAAATTGGCATGAATGGAAAAATATTGTGTGTGATGCAGTACAAGAAGAGACTTAGTCTCATGCTAACAGCACACAACAAAATTAATTGTACTTGGAAGTGATTTGAATGTTATATTCACTTCCAGGGGAATTTCATTGTTATTTGGCATCAATTAACTTAACATAAAAAGAATGTGTTACACGGCTTATGTGGAAGCAGAAATATTTATCATAAGTGTCAAATTATGCTTATTCATGATTATCTCTGATATTTATGTTGATATAATTTTTCATTGTAACTAATTTAGCATTAATGAATGTTCAGATTAGCATCTCCTTAATGCTAATACATCAACAATGGGAATTACTAGGAATTTTACCCTTACAAATTTTAGTTGACGCATGTACTTGGGACTCAAGGAGAGCTGGTCTTTTCAGAAAGTTGATGAAACAGCCTTTTCATATTCATATCCTGCCTTCCTAAAGGAGATTTTGGCCTGATTCTCCATTGTATTCACTCTGCATTGATGTAAATGACTGCACAAAGTGAAGAACAAAGTAGGTGCAGCACATGTTCTATTATTTAGGTTCTTGTTAATCCTACTCATTGTAGTATCTGAGCATTTTCCAAAAGTGCAGTAAGCAATGTGACTAGCATCTGTCAGGTGTGATTCTTTCTCTCATCCTCTCTCCAAAAAGAAATTGTATGGGCTTGTTGTTATTGTTTTATTTATTATTTGATGTACAGTGAGCTGTGTGTTTATTTTAGCAAAAACAAGGTTGAAGAAGTGCACCTTGCTATAAGTGTCAGTGAAGTATGTGGTGGTTCTTCTATCAGATGAGAATTCATTCCAATCCTGGTCTGGTCCACAAAGAAGTTACGTCTCCTGCTCACTCACTTTGCGCTGGTGTAAATGACTCTTCAGACACAGGATAATGAAGAGTCAGGTCTCCAGCCAGCTTATAGGGAAAATGGGAGGTTGCAACAACCATCACTCCATAAATATGGTTTGTTATGAATGATTAACAACATATAGAATGCTGGCCAGAGCAGTGCCTATGTAGATTTTCCCTCTGAATATTCATCTGTTAAAACTATTTCTGAAAATCTGATCCTGGGCAAAACTTTGAAATTTATTCCAGTAAACAACTGTTGGCTATGAAGGTATAATCAAGTTTATAGCATTCATGTTTGCTTCAATAAGTGCAGGAAGAAACTGAAAAGTGTAAAATTATGTCCAAATAGGGCAAATTTGAGAATTTGGCCCAGATGGGGAAAAAACCATCAAGATTTCCAGGGTGATATGCCATTTTGTGCCTGTGGGAACTAATTTTAATTATTATATTACTTTTTTGCTATGCTTCCAGCTCAGGTCATACTCAAAAGTAAAGAATCAGGATGCTTATGTACATATCTTTAAAGTTGATGCAGAGTATCATATAAAGAATATAAATGTCATCTATATACCTTGTGCCATGGTGGTAGAACTGAAACTGAGACTTCATCAAGTTTTAGTTCTACATATGGTTGAACAGGTAATGATGACTAGTTTATCCTACAAATGAAGTACTTCATCTTGACAGTGAATTGCCCATGAACAGACTGCTGGTTGGGGGTGGCTGCTTGCTATTCGGAATTGCACAAAATATTAATTGAACAAACTAATTTCAGCCTCTGGGCAATCAGTGAACCATCCAAGAAATTGACTGATTGCAGTGAAAGTCCCCTGAAAAAGGGAAAGCACCTATCTGAAAATATGGTGTTTATGCAAATAGTGCAGGCTCCCTATCTCCCCTATACTACTCTTCTGGGTTCTTAGACTTTTAGGGGAGTAGCTTGACCTAACGTCTATCCCCACCATACAGAAACTCCATCAGCATGTTCAAGCATGTCCACCTAACCTGAATCCAAAGAGGCTAGATGGTCAAGCTATGTAGAAACAAAAATACAAAGTGGAAGATAATTTTCAGTAGTTGAATAGTAGACAATAATGTGCCAGATCCTGCCCTGTTACTACAATGTAAAGCATGCAAAACTTCAAGAGAGGTGGAGACATAATAGTGTAAAATTGGTGAAAAGGGGAGTGGAGTCAGGTCCAATATGTCTAAGGAAAGGGAAAAAAAAGGAAGAAAGAGGGTAATGAATTAGAACGTCCCAGAAAGACAAGATTGTGACATCTTGAATTATAGAACAAACTATGCTTCTGGACAAAAAGGACCATTATGTAAAAAATAGAGTAAAGCACAAAAGAGGTCAAAAGAGGCAGCCTAACTTTGTGAAACAATATTTTAAATTGTGTTATTGTAAAATAAGGACAACAGAATAGAGAATTGTCTCAAAATTATGCATCTCATAGGGCAGCTTCCACATGATCACTTCTAGTCCACCATCTTATCCTAGATTTCCTCAGCTTTTCTATAATCAGTAACCCCTTCACATGTCCTCTAATTTGTTAATTCCAAACATGGTTCATGCTTGCAACTTCAAGCATCCATCTTAACACTTTCATTTCCACTGCATTCAAGGTCTGCTCCTATCTCTTCCTCAGTACCTAGCATTTGAGCTATACAGAAACATTAGTCTTAGTTCTTACTTTTCAATTTGATAAGTGTTCTCCTATCACAGATCACTTCACCTGCTTCTCCCCATTTAGTCCATGCCTTTCTTGTTCCGCTTATAAGTTCATTGGTAAATTCACCATTATATTGTACCCGGTAACTGAACTTCTGTACTGTTGGCAGTGGCTTCCCTCCCCGACCCCAACTTAATCTGGTTGTTGTCTTCCTGCAAGGTATCATTGACGCTGCAGACCATATACTGTCTTATTTCTGCTGATTTTCATGCAACTTATTTCAATTATGCACCTTCAGCTCATCTCTCAATCTTCTTCCACTTTGTCTTTGCGCTTCCCTGGGAGCACTACATCATCTGTAAAAACACACCAGGGTGCCACTCTCTGGATGATTTCTGTAAGTGCATGGAGCCCCAATGTGAACAAAAAAGGGGCTTAGTGCCAAGCCTCAATGTACTCAACCTCTTACTAGAAATGGAGTTGGTATAGTTTGATAGTGATGTGGGAATATGGTGTGGATAGGGTAAGTGACAGGATAATGTTGGGGTCCGGTGGCACCTTAAAGACTAATAGATTTGTTTGGGCATAAGCTTTCTTGGGTAAAAAACCTCACTTCTTCAGATGTGAGGAGTGAAAGTTACCTTTCATTCCATGCATTCATTCCATGCCCAAATAAATCTGTTAGTCTTTAAGGTGCCACCGGACTCCTTGTTGGTTTTGTGGCTACAGACTAACATGGCTACCCCCTGATATAGGATAGTTTTGGTTGTTCATTATTCAGTATGCCCCCCCCCCAACTGTTGTTCATACACATGGACTCCAAGTGGAATGTGATGAAGAAGAAATAGGACATCTGGAGAGAGATAGACACCATTTTACAGAAAGCGATGAAGAGCCCTCACTAGAGCTGACCTTAGTGGTCAGGTGGAAGGGACGGTAAATGCTTCAACAGGTACCATGGCAGCCATGGATACAGACATAGCTTCCCCTTCCTGTTCCTATCTTGCAATGTGCCCAGACATATGGTTGAGTAGTCATTAATACATTTTTTTCACTATGAAGGGCAGGCTCTGCCTAAAACCTCAAGTATCATCCCATGAATTGATTCAAATAAGAATCTTAAATGTGTCTATTTTGAATAGCTTTCTTTAAAAACAAAACAAGCAAAAAACCCTCCTCATTACTTCGTTAGTAATTAAATCCCTCCTTTCAAGGCATTGCATGGGGTTGGCATTCCCTTGGGCTCTGAGAGGACAGTATGTTAGGAATCATTAAAAAGGGGATAGAGAATAAGACTGAGAATATATTATTGCCCTTATATAAATCCATGGTACGCCCACATCTCGAATACTGCGTACAGATGTGGTCTCCTCATCTCAAAAAAGATATACTGGCACTAGAAAAGGTTCAGAAAAGGGCAACTAAAATGATTAGGGGTTTGGAGAGGGTCCCATATGAGGAAAGATTAAAGAGGCTAAGAGTCTTCAGCTTGGAAAAGAGGAGACTAAGGGGGGATATGATAGCGGTATATAAAATCATGAGTGATGTGGAGAAAGTGGATAAGGAAAAGTTATTTACTTATTCCCATAATACAAGAACTAGGGGTCACCAAATGAAATTAATAGGCAGCAGGTTTAAAACAAATAAAAGGAAGTTCTTCTTCATGCAGCACACAGTCAACTTGTGGAACTCCTTACCTGAGGAGGTTGTGAAGGCTAGGACTATAACAGCGTTTAAAAGAGAACTGGATAAATTCATGAGGGTTAAGTCCATACATGGCTATTAGCCAGGATGGGTAAGGAATGGTGTCCCTAGCATCTGTTGTCAGAGGATGGAGATGGATGGCAGGAGAGAGATCTCTTGATCATTGCCTGTTAGGTTCACTCCCTCTGGGGCACCGGGCATTGGCCACTGTCGGTAGACAGGATACTGGGATAGATGGACTTTTGGTCTGACCCGGTATGGCCGTTCTTATGTTCTTATGACCAAACAGCTAAAACCTAGTGCCACTCTTTTGAACAAGTACCCACAATCTCTTCCCTGTCTACAAGATAAATAAGTAAGCTAATTTCCTAGTACTAGAAAAACCTCAAATGTGAAGAGGACATAAAGGCCCAGCTTCCACCTTTATGTGAACACACGGGGTTGCACAGGACATAAATCTGGCAGAACGTAACACAATGTTGACTGAAAGTATGCTAATGCATTAACTTACCCACATTACTTGACAAGAATTTCATTGATGCTAGAGGTGCTGATCTGGTTTGAGCTAACTGAGAATTAGCCTGTTCCCCTGGAACAAGGTGGTTCAATATAGGCTCAGCTAGTGAGATATATTCTTGCTCCTCACCTTACTCCAGTTATTAACCCTCATACTCCTATTCCCTCTGCCAACTTTTAGGAGGCTCAGCAGGTCTGGCAGCGATTCCCTTCTGGCCGCTACTGTGCAGCCCTGGGGGTCTGATTCCGCAGCTGCTGCATGCAGACAACTTTTCTTCAAGCCAATGTCTGTACCAATATGCTGTGGCTGAAAAAGGCATCTGGGCATTTTAGGTTAGTTGCATCTCAAAGTATTGTGTACCAAGTACTAAATGGTAACCCCCAGAGTACAGAAGAGTGTGTTATTATTTAATATTATATTCTAATAGTGCTCAGTGGACTCAATCAAGATAGGTCACCATTCTAGGTGCTCTACAAACATAGAGGTAGACTCAGAGCCGGTCTTTATATGACTTATCTGATCTTGCAAAGCAAATCAACAACAGAACCAAAGAATTCAGAAGCTTCCCCTCTTAATCCTCTGCTCTAGCTACTAGGTAACATTTCCTGCCCTTCTGTGCAACGTCTTACTATTGTCTACTGCAGTTTAAAGTTGGTGCAGAAAGATTTCTTTTTTTGACACACATTTTCTTTTCATTAGACTCTTCAGGATCAGGGCTATACAAAAAGTCACTAGTGACCGTTCTGCCCTGAAATCAGTACTGTGCAATGAACTAATGATATCCTTGACTGTAGCTAGTCATTGTGAGGATGAAGCAGTTTTGCCTTTGTTCAATGCAAGATCTGTAACCTGCAGAGAAGTGAATTGTAAACTCACCAAATGCTAGATTTACTAAATGGGCCTTTCATTTACTTTGAATTGGGATCCATTTGAAATACAGGCTATTTCAGGTAATAGATATTTAGCCTTCTGTATATTTAGCTTTGATCTCATTGCACAATAAATGATACACTTCTCTGATAGAGCAGAACAAAATGAAACAGGCAGACGCTGTCTTTACAAACTTAGAATCTAAACAGCTAAGATATTTAAAATAAATAACACAAGCAAGCATCACATTTTAATTTACCTGAATGGTGTAACACAGTCCAGTGAAAACCAGGGAAATGAACATTAAGGCTAATGCTCTGTCCTTGACAATTGATAAGCCAGTTGACACATGAGGTTCTTGATTTAATCAGGCTCTGAAATTCCTTTCCCTTCAGACTCTGGATCTGAGACATTCTAACACCTTCTGAAGACCTCAAAAGGCTTCCCCAATTCCCACTGCTTGTAGAGACCATTATTTTTGCTCCTCTGCTGGTCCTCTGCAAAATACTTAATTCTTCCTAAACACATCCCCCTGTGCTACCTCTCTTCTCTCCATAAAAATCTTCCCATGCAGTACCACTTTTCTCCCATAAAGATTCTTATGTGTTACTGAAAGAACACAAAATGGACACTGTGTAGAATCAAGCAGGTGGGTTTATTATGCACAGCGCCCTTGCTTATTAGGCTCAGAGACACTGCCAATCAATTGATTGCAGTAGATTATATGGATTGTCCATGGGCGGAGGAAAGTGACAGGGTAGGTAGTCCCAAACCCCTGGATAGGTCTAGAGCAGCAAGACAA
The DNA here is from genome assembly GCF_020497125.1 of Mauremys mutica. Taxonomy (NCBI): domain Eukaryota; kingdom Metazoa; phylum Chordata; order Testudines; family Geoemydidae; genus Mauremys; species Mauremys mutica. Next base: position 47,341,556 of record NC_059079.1, on the reverse strand, counting down.
GATAAGCACAGTAGCCAACAGTCAAAGATTACATAATGTATCCGCCCATGATTTCAGGTTAATAAGTAATATACAATTAGTACTTCAAACAATGTATAAATGTGTATTAGTATAAAATATATATGTTGAATTCTGATTTGGGGTCCATAGGAATGAAGTAGCCCTTCTGATTGTCCAACAGGTACATACCTAGGGGTTAAAACAAAAAGACAAATTAAAAGTATATGGCAATAAAGATTGTTTTTCAGTTGCTCATTTGTGTTTCTAAGTTAGGCACGGGTATGTGTGGGAAGCAGTAAGGAGGATGTCATATCTCATACTGATATGTTTGAACCCTTTCCATAAATTCAAGGTTGATGTGTGGGGAGAACATCTCTTTCTACAGAAAGAATGGATACAGGCATTGCCATAAACATACAGCTAAGGGTAGCATAAAATCCCTCCTTACCTGTAAAGGGTTAAGACTCTCAGATAACCCTGGTTGGCACCTGACCAAAAGGACCAATAAGGGGAGAAGATACTTTCAAATCTGTGGGGGAAGATTTTTGTTTTTGTGTTCCTTTGTTCTCTCAGAGTCAGCAAGGAACCAGGGCAGGGAAAATACATCTCCCTAAGCCATATCTGGACTAAGCATCTAATATTGCAGAAATAGTAAATAATAGCAAAGAAATGCATTAGATTATCTTTTGCTGTAGCTTGTGAATTTTCCTTGTGCTAAGAGGGAGGTTTATCCCTGATTTTGTAAGTTTAAAGTTTTGCCTAGAGGGGAAATCCTCTGTGCTTTGGAATTTTTTGCTATTCTGTAAAGTATTTACCATCCTGACTTTACAGAGGTGATTCTTTTACATTTTCTTTAATTAAAATTCTTCTTTTAAGAACCTGATTGATTTTTCATTGTTCTTAAGATCCAAGGGTTTGGGTCTGTGTTCATCTGTACCAATTGGTGAGGATACTATTCTCAAGCCTTCCCCAGGAAAGGAGGTGTAGGGGTCGGGGGAATACTTTGGGGGAATAGCACTCCAAGTGGTCCTTTCCCTGATTCTTTGTCTAAATCACTTGGTGGTGGCAGCATACTGTTCAAAGACAAGGTGGAATTTGTGACTTTTAACCTAAGCTGGTAAAAATAAGCTTAGGGGGTCTTTCATGAGGGTCCCCACATCTGTGCCACAGAGTTCAGAGTGGGGAAGGAACCCAGACAGGCATAATAGGCCTCTTTCATTCTTTTGGTCTGTTTGCAACTTCAGATAGACACACCAATTATTGGTCCTCACCTGGCATTTTGCTGACCAAGCTTATCTTAGTAAAAAGCAAGGTTGTCTTTTGTTTGTTCTGCTTCTCTTAGCTAATATTGTTGACTGTTTACTAGGCCTCAAGACTCTTGACCAAACTCTGGACTTTGGGCCTGTAAAAAGAGCTGACAATCTATATCAAGTTGTTACATAAACTGCACATGGATTCTGGCCTTTCAGTTACTTTGCCACTGCAAAGAATGAGTTCATGCACTAAGCTCACACCCCACAGGTGCGGTCAAATTCCCACCTGTAGATACCATCTCCAAGGCCTTCCCTGTTTCCCCCCCCACACACACACATGTTGTGCTCCATTAGAAACTTCCACAGGATTCTCCTACACTCTTTGTGGAGATCCATCATCTTCCCTTAAGATCACACTTTAAACCCTTGGATGTCAATAGGACTCTTTCCATTGACTTCAGTGCATTTTGGATGAGGTTATTAGAGCCCCCAACAATCAATAAAACACAATCTTTTCCCCTTGGTGTCCTCAGAAATTAAGGGCAGTTTTCCTAGGAGGCTGAAGTTCCTTCTGAACAGAACAAATGTGCTTTTCTTTAAAACAACATTTGAGGTGAATTACAAGAATTAGATTCCTTTCCAGTTTCAAATATTCATGGTGTGAAAAATATAAGGAAATACTGTGGCTTTTATTTGATGTTTTTATATAATAATATGATAGCGTGGTGCCATATGATTTATTGCCATGAGTTCGGGATGACTGCATTGCTAATGAGTGGTGAAGTCATTAGTCCTCCCAAAAGAGGGCCAATAAAACCTTTTATAGTACAACAGCTGTGTGTTCTGTATATGCAACTTGGGTTAAAGACAAACTATTTTAGGCATGTGTTAGAGCTGTAAAATGTTTTTAGTAGGACTAATTTTCATAGTCCTTAGCCTGTAAAGCTAGGTGCTTTAGTTTCCAGAGTTGAACTTTACAGACCTCTGAGACAAAGGAATAAATATAGCTGACCTAAGTGAGCTTTGTATATAAAAATGTCATAACCTTAAAGTCCAGTGTCTCCAGAATGTACAGAACTATATACAAATGCAGGCTCCTCCATTGGAAAGCTGGGTGCTGTGGGGAGCCTGGCCAATGGCACTATTTGGCAGGCATGTGCAACATATGTAGCCAGCACTCCCAGTGCAGTTCAGCTCTGCCTTTTGTCCTCCCTATGCCTGTAGCTACCTATATAGGTGAACGAGGGTGGTATAGATCTTCACACACTCCCTCTGGTGCATCTCTGCTGGAATGGCCACAAATTAGCCCCTAATATTCCATAGGTTGGCCTGTTTGCCCCTTTGTAGGGAAAATCTATAGGAAGCAAGTAAAGAGAAGGAATACTTCTCCACAGCCGCTTAGAGTTTTCTCCAAAAACATTTAGTCAAGGAATGGGAAGTGCCTCTCCTCAGCCCTTCAGAATGGATCATTGATATGGTTCCCAAATCCCATGAATTCCTTAGGCTGCACATAGATCCAAGGGATCAGCGAGAAGCCAGGCTCATCCACGGGGAAGTCGTGTGCCACAATGCTCCTGCTGGTTCACCAACTGTGCCCCACTCCCTAACAGTACATATCCAGTGTGGATGTGCTGCCTGGGGTTTCCCCAGCTGGTGACTCCCTTTCCAGTTGGAGGAAAGATGTGGCCTGCACACTCACCCTTAACCCCGTGTACTGCTCGTGCCCTCCTTACTAGTGCAGCCCAGGCCCATGAAGAACCCTCTCCAGGTGGATGCCATCTAAGAGGCTGCTGAGTCCACTTTCTACTCAGAAGGGGAAGATTTATGTGCACAGATATCACAGGCATGATCCAGCTGTACATTACCTAACAAAGTGGAATGACTCTAAGGGGTGTGTGTGTGTGTGCAATAAAAAAATACTTCATGCAGTATTAATCATTGCACGTGCACACAGGCTGCTTTTCAATGTTTAATACACTTCTATAAACTTTCCCTTTCCCTGAAATAGATGATCAATTACTTTGTCTTATCTGTGATCAATCACTTACCAATTCTGTTTCCAAAGCCAAAGCTATTTTTGATTTAAATAGGCTGATAAAGACATTTTTTGGCAAAGAAAACAGATTGTGTGAAATTTCTAGCACAACTCTAATCTATTTCAATTGAAATTGTCACCAGGGGACAATATAATCACAATCTTTTTGTAGGTTTCAGTAGTTTAAGCAGCTATACTAGCAGAGTTTACACCCTCTGAACCAATGTTTTTGCTTTACAGAGTTTACAAGTTTCATAGACTAGTCCCTCAATTATAAACGTCCCAGAACTATCAGGCAGGTTGTAAACTCAACAGAGAGGGCTGATACGTTCAAGGAATAGTTGAATCTATCTTCACAATTAACAAGCCAACATTGTAATAGGCCTATGAGTTCATTAAGGACAAAAGAATAAAACAAATGTAGAGTTTCTATAATCAGTCACTGTAAAGATGTGATGTTTCAAGTATTTTAAAATATGGAACATGTCATTTTCCAAACCTTCATACTGATCACCTCATTAATACCATACTTTTCTAAAATTTTCCTCTCTGCCAAGAAATCAGACATGCTACATTTCATGATGAGGTGGGGAGGAGAAACTGTTTTGGGTTTCTTTAATTTTAGCCTCGAGATGGAGAAAGCTGGAAGCGCTCTGATTGTCTTCTTATTGCCAACCACAAGCATTCAAAAATCATGAGTGGTTTCAAAATAAGGTTTAAAAAAAGCAAATTTGGGGTTCTTATTTGCCTTCTGGTTTTTGGCTTTAGTGGTTATGTTTTCAAGCTTTTCTCTGCAGCCAGGCTGGCTAGACACACAAGTTATGTCTACACTTGGACCTGGGGGTGTGATTCCCAGATCACATAGACATACTTGCACTGCCTCTCATCAAGCCAGTGTACTAAAAAATAGTGTAGCCGCAGTAGCACAGGCTACTAAGTACATAAACATCTAGACCCAGTGGGTATGTGTTCTGAGCCGCTAACCTGTGCTGCTGCTTGCTGCTGTCCCTACTACCATGCCTAGTCTGCTATTTGTAGCATGGTAACTCAATGAAAGCTAGAAAGAGTAGGGCAAGTAGGGAATTATTGCCCTAGCTCCGAGTGTAGATGTAGCCTATCTCCAGTTAAAATGGATGCAGATATTCTCATGAACTCACCTGATGCCAGAGAATGGGGCTTTAAGAAAAAACACATACTATCATGAGACTTGCAATAATATAACACACTCATACCCTAGTTCTGTCTCTTATAGAAGAGCACAACAGGCCTGCTTTTCAAATCCTCAGATGCCTAAGGCCGTGTACAAAACTGCAGATGCAATTGAAAGCCTAATTTCTGGGCACAATTAATATAGCTGAGTACACAAACAACAAATCTCCTTGATCATTGGACCACATTTGCACACAACTGGGCTTCTGCTGTTATGAATTTCACATGCACATGGTCCACAGATGCTCTCTCATTGGCTGTAGCATTTTCAAGACTTCTCACAGACTTTATCACATTCATGGAGACTCTCAGAGCTCCCAAAGTTTTAAAACATTTCAATCTCACAAATTCAACCTTTTCTACCTAGCCTTATTGTTGGCACTAGAACTCCAGGAGAAACATCATCATAAATATATTTTTTAACCAAATAGCACAGCTCGAAGAAGGGGATGGTTCATAAGGAGAATCATCTCCAAAGTGGCCCTTTGAGACATTGTGCCTCAGTGGCATCCCTATGAGATAATTCTTTCCCAGCTCTCCCCTTGCTGCTTGTATGTACAACACTTCCTGTGCTGGCTTCTCTATGCTAGTCAGTATGGTGAGGGTAGGCAGACTCTGTGCCCACTCACCTTCCACCTATCCCCGGGGGGTGGGTGGGAGGTACTCCCTGACCCTTCCTCCCCTGTGTGGGCATGTAATCAAAGTCACAGACTAGCCTTTAATGTCCTCTAGTTTATACATGCCCTCTTAGAACAACCCCACATTCTTTTTTCCCAGGGAGTGGGACCTAATAGTCAGCATGAAGGATTTTCTCCCCCTCCCCCACCTTGGTAGATGAGGGTGAAATTAACCTCATCATCCTAACTTTAGAGTCACTGCAAAATACAGTACATGTAAAATTAGAGGCACACTTATCTTATAAAAAACACCTGGGAAATGCAATCATGTTTTATAAAATAGCATTGTTTCCTCTTGCGACATAATTTTTCAATGTCACTTTTTCTGTTTCTCCCAATCATAGAGCCCTTACATGATTTGTTATCCTACTTTTTCACACATTTAAGGGTTCAGCATGATAAAGTTTATTGAATAATTCTGTACTGTTACTTTACTGCTTCTGTGTTTGTCCTTTTCAATTATACCTTATGCTTTGGAAGATACTATTTTTTTCCTAATGAGGATAGTGGTCTATTTAAAAAAATAGGGGTTTTGCTAATGTCAATAAAACTGGACTTATCGTCTGCCCAGTTCTCAGGGAACTGTTTTAGTGGCACCAATTTTTTTCATTACCTTCTTGTAATTATATTTTATTAAACAACCTTCTTGGAGATCAACATTCAGATTTTGAAATGTCTATAAAAAGGTTATTTTGCCTGTATCCCCAATTTTGCTCTATAGTTGGCCTCACGGTCACTTGCAATCTGCAAAACTCTGCTCAAAATGATTTCTTTGAAAGACAGCTGGCAAAAAAAGATTAGAACTTGTTATCTGCACCTAGATGCCCAGGGTATTGTACTTTGACGATTATGTTTCAGAAGAATTTCTATCTCCTATATTTGAAATATTATATATTGATTATAGGATTAAATTTTAAATCAATTTATATTTCACTCTGTAAGATAAGACAGGAGGGGCACTTCTATCTCAGGAGGAATCAATCCCCGGCTAAGATTACCCAAAAATCTGCCATGTGAAAGAAAAAACTTACCGAGGTTAAAGATGAATTCTGCTCTTGAAGACAACTCTTGCTTCAAGCACTTTTGTCACAGGAGAGGCAATTGCTAGGGATAGATATTTGAAGGAAGTGAAACCTGGATTGTATCTGGTTATATGTTACTAAGTGCTTAATTTATGAAATTCTGATTTCTGAAAAAATCACACAGATGCAAAGGAAAGGCAGGCAAAGCTCAGGGAAACTTCAGGCAACTCCAGTCTTGGTGAAATTCTTGGAAGACAGAATTGGGTGCATTAATCCAGCACACAGTATCAGTTGGAAGTATAGCAGTGGGGAGCTGTCTGGAGAAGGGGGCAGAAAATTGCCAGGAGCCAGAGACCACAAGGCAGGCAGAGGCCTGTGGAAGATTCCAGGTAGAAGCCTGAGAGTGGTTGCTCAGGAAAGAGCAGGAAGCAACCCAAAGGAGCACAAAAGGCACTTAGGGGAGAGAGAAGACTCTGGGCAGAGGCAAAGCCGAATCAAGAGAGTGGTCGGAAGAGTACTTAAATTAATACAATGGAATCCATCTTTTTTCCTCTAATTTGCAAGAAGTAGCTTTTTCAAAGGGCCATAGTTAGATTTAGAGGCGCAGGGGTAGTATTCCTTTGTCATCCAGGTCAATCATATACAACACTTATCTTAAAATAACTGACATGCCAGATGACTTTAGGAAATCTCTCATTCCCTTGCATGACCCATAGAAAACTTATGTTTACAGACACAGCGGAAGCATAGCTTTAGAAAGGATGCCTCACTTGTTTTCTTACAACTGAGAGAAATTTTGGACCTGGTAATTAGAATTGGCATCATATCTAACACAAGGTGTACGGAGACTCCCAAACTTTGAAGTTCAATTCCCAGATTTGCCATAGATTTCCAGGGAGACTTTAGCCAAACTGTACAGGACCAGATTTTTAAAGGCATTTAGGCGCAAGATCTGCAGATAGGTGTCTGGAGAGCTTCAAAAATGCCTAAACAAAAGTAGGCACCTAAATCCGCCTAGATCCTCAAAAATATTTAGATACCTAACTCCTATAGCAATTAATAGGAGTAAGGTGTCTAACCTTGTTAAAGCACTACTAGGCACCTATCACTGGGTCTCATTTTCCATTTTTTTTAAACAAGCTTCAGGGCTGTTGAAATTATCCTCAGATTAACTAACACAAACCTAAGAAACTTTGAGTGAACGTTAAATTAAAATGAAATTCAAACACCTTAAGGTGGGGGTAAGGCACCCAAGCAACCTTAACCGGTAGTGACACCGTGAGGTGATAAACTACCATCTTCAAAAAACAATTTAATTTAATTTAGGCAAATAAACTACTATGCACCAATTATAATTTTATTTATTGCATTCCATGAAGTTCATTAAGCTTTGGTTCAGAGCCACAAAACATTCACACAATCAGGAGACAGTTAAAAAAAATATATGGAGAGGGCAGTACCTTATATAGCTGCCATTTTCAGCAGGTTGAGATATTTATATATACACACAGACACTGTTTGGGACTGTCAGCCCTTCATGTTCCAAAGCTATTGAATTTGGTGAGATACGTTTGCGGTTCTATCATTAAAACATCACTATTTAGAACTGGTTTTCCTCTTTGTGTCTTTTAATTGGCCTCCCAGGATTTCAGAGATCCTAGGGTGCACTACGTGGCAAGTATTAATGTTGCCATTTCACAGAGCTTGCAGATAATTATGTAAAACATGCATAATTTTTTTTTAAAATGAAGTATTCTGTAGTAACGGTCCAAAATACTGAAAACTTACAATAGTACTACAGTATTTGTGCAATTACCATAGAACCTTTATTTATGAGGGATATGACAAAGGCCTGGTCTACACTAGGAGTTTGTCGAATTTAGCAGCGTTAATTCGACTTAACCGTGCACCCGTCCACACCAGGAAGCTAATTAGTTCGACCTAGAGGGCTCTTTAGTTCGAATTCTGTACTCCTCCCCGACGAGGGGAGTAGCGCTAAATTCGACATGGCTATGTCGAATTAGGCTATGTGTGGACGGAAATCGACCTTAGTAGCTCCGGGAGCTATCCCACAGTGCACCACTCTGTTGACGCTCTGGACAGCAGTCCGAGCTTGGATGTTCTGACCAGCCACACAGGAAATGCCCAGGGAAAATTTGACACGCTCCGGCACCTTGTAGATGTTCTGCAGGACCGCAGGCAGGAGGACAGAGCCCCCCTGCACTATATCTGCAACCGCCCTCCCCCGCCACAAAGTCCCAAACCCCCCTCACCCAAAGTAACAAGAAGGAGGGGCGACAGGGGCCGTGAAAACTGTCACTGCACCACTGCAGAGTGCACAAATACAAGAAGGCTCTCATTCCCTAAATGTTGAGAAGTCCTTCCCTTCCTGGCTCACCGAAGCCCCAATCCCAGTTTCATCCCCTAACTGTGTAGTTGATTATTAAAACTAGTTTGCTGTTAATTACTATTTCCGTCAAATTTTTCTACAGAAGACTGCCTGTGAAAGGGGGGGGGGGAAAGGGGTTGTTAATTGCATAGGACAGTCACCTTTACCAGGGTACAGACACGGGGGCAGGATCAACAGCAGGTCACACACACAGTGCAGTCAGTAGGCACCCTGGTCGGTCTGGGAGGTGTTTTCCATGTTCTGTGTGGATGGGGGGTACGTGACTTTGTGGCATGGGAGGGCGGTTACAGAACTTATGCAGCGGTCCTTGTCCTGGACCACAGAGCCACGCAGCAGTGGAATCTGTAACCGTCCTCCCCCGCCACAAGGTCACGTAGCCCCCACACACAGAGTCCCGAAAAGGAGGGATGGCAGGCTCCGTTGAAACAACCAGTCCGGCACTGCAGACCGCTCTAGGAGCAGGAGCCTATCATTCCTCGAGTGTAGAAGCAGTGTTAACATCACTGCACACCCTACCCACCACAGTCTGCGTCCCTGTTTCAACCCTTTAACGCGAATTCATTAATAAAGAAAACGTTGTTAATTAACAATGTTCCATTAACTTTATTTTTAAACGTGTGTTGGAAGGGGGGAAACGTGGTGAACGGGGTATGTAACCGCAGAAGAAAGTCAACAGTAACTGAAGCAGGGGCAGGTTCAGCTTCTCTGTAAAGAAACTGAACAGTCACAGGTCACGCTGCTTGCTAAGGAACCTAGTTTTCAAAGCCTCCCGGATGCACAGCGCTTCCCGCTGGGCTCTTCTAATCGCACGGCTGTCTGGCTGAGCGTAATCAGCAGCCAGGCGATTTGCCTCAACCTCCCATCCCGCCATAAAGGTCTCCCCCTTGCTCTCACAGAGATTGTGGAGCACACAGCAAGCTGCAATAACAATGGGGATATTGGTTTTGCTGAGATCCGAGCGAGTCAGTAAGCTCCTCCATCTCCCCTTGAGACGTCCGAAAGCACGTTGAATGATGACAGTTACCCAAGACCACCCTCGACACATTTTTCCCCCCAGCATGCATTGTGGGGAAATCCCAGAATTCAAATGGGCAGCGGGGACTGCGGGAACTGTGGGATAGCACTGCTTCCAATGTCGCTTGCCCCGTTAGTGTGGACTCACAAAGTCGAATTAGTGTCCTTAGTGTGGACACACAAATTCGACTTTGTAAGGTCGATTCCACAAATTTGAATTAAGTTAAATCGAACTAATCTGGTAGTGTAGACATACCCTTAGGGTATGTCTTACAAAGTCGAATTTGTGTGAGAGCCTTTTTGTATTTGTGCACTCTGCAGGGGTGCAGTGACAGTTTTCACGGCCCCCGTCGCCCCTCCTTCTTGTTACTTTGGGTGAGGGGGGTTTGGGACTTTGTGGCGGGGGAGGGCGGTTGCAGATACAGTGCAGGGGGGCTCTGTCCTCCTGCCTGCGGTCCTGTAGAACATCCACAAGGTGCCGGAGCGTGTCAAATTTTCCCTGGGCATTTCCTGTGTGGCTGGTCAGAACATCCAAGCTCGGACTGCTGTCCAGAGCGTCAACAGAGTGTGCACTGTGGGATAGCTCCCGGAGTTACTAAGGTCGATTTCCGTCCATACATAGCCTAATTCGACATAGCCATGTCGAATTTAGCGCTACTCCCCTCGTCGGGGAGGAGTACAGAATTCGAACTAAAGAGCCCTCTAGGTCGAACTAATTAGCTTCCTGGTGTGGACGGGTGCACGGTTAAGTCGAATTAATGCTGCTAAATTCGACATAAACTCCTAGTGTAGACCAGGCCTTTGATGGTTCTTTGTGAAATGTTGCCCTAAAGGCTACGAAAAGGTTAAGTAAAGGTTATTTATTCACAGCAGAATTTTCTAAAACGTTCAGAATCCATTGCTAACTTTGAGCACTCAGCAGATGACCTTTGAATGGTCTGTCACACATGATCCATCTATTTACTTTCTGGTTGGCCAATACTATGATGACCCTCCACCATTCCTTCCATAATAACTTTCTCACGGTTTTTTAATCTCTTACTAAAGTACATAAGTTTGAATTTTGATCACTGACATCCAGGGTCTGCTTCTCTCTAATACTATTTCTAAGGTAGGCATTTTTCCCCCTTCAGGAGATGCAAGAATTTTCACAAGCACCACATGTCAAAAGCTTAACTTTTCTTCTTGTGAGCAGCATTTATTTCCCATGGTTTGCATCCATAAATCACTATGGAAATAGGCTTTTCACCAGTCACACCTTGTATATTTCAAGATGCCTTGTTTTTTTTATACTTTAAGGGAGGTCATAGCTGAGCAAGTCATTCCTAGTCATCTTTTGGATTCTTTGGAACATCCTCCTTGATGGGATATACACGATGCCAGATGAATTTAATTTCCTGCTTTTTGCTATTACTGCCTATGATTTGCAACAACTTCTGGAGTCTGCAAAAACAGTTAGTGAGGAATAAAGACTGCTACTCAATGTGACAAAAACAAAATGCCTGTACATTGACACGACTAACAAGAACAGGATGCAAGTGGGAAACTAAGGACAGGAGACACGACTCAAGATATACCTTAGATGGGGAAACAGGCATTATAACAACACTTATCCTCAGCAGCAACATTGACTGAGTGACATTTAAAGTTCATGACTTATAGTAAATTAGAGTATTCTATAATTGCCTTAGGCATTACAACTTACAATAGTTCTACTACAGTGTTTCAGACAATTACTATAGCTTACTGTAAGTGTTTTTATATGGAGTGCTTTACAGGGTCTGGAAGAGTGAAGGACAGCAGTGCAGTGATGGCTGACCCATTGCCATTCCATTCAGGCATATCCCTGTTCAGGAAGGTAAATACTGGCAAGTGAAAGAGAAATCCACTCCAAGCTAAGAGTTATTTTAAGCAAGCATGAGTAGTAGAATGAGCTGACTTTTATTCCAGTATACTTATTGTCGTTTGCATAAATATCGCAAACCAGGGAAAGGGCATACAGAACACAAAACAAAGCCACAATAATTCTGATTTATACTCTAGTACTGTAAAAAAAATGGCTAATTCACTGAAGCGATTTTGATACTATTATCTGAATATAATAGGACCAGGTCCTGCTCTGACTTGCATTTTAAATCACTAGACAAAGGGTGAAAAGTGACACACTTGCAAATACTGAAGACCTGCTGCTTAATCCAGCTTCCATTTGAGTCAGCAGAATGACTCAATTTGACTTTAGTGGTAGATGGATTGGTCCCATAGTGATAACGTTCCACTTGGTTTCATTGGTAGAATATAACTTGATCGTGAGATCAGCCTCCCCTGGTTTTGTCATTGCTAAACTATTTAACTGATGATTAACAGCTCTGCTACTGCTCGTGGTCTAGGGCAAATGAAAAGAATTTCAGGCCCCCTATCTTCCATTGGAAAAGCCAGTGTGCATGGATTCTGCACAGAATTTGGAATAGGGGTCTAGGTTTCTAGGTATTTTTTTCCTTCATTTTTTTGCAGTCAGGCTATTGATAAAAATCTAAAATATTTTGCAATGGGTTTTTGTAATTTATTTTTTAATTCTCAAGCTTGATGAGATTTTCAGATGAATTATCATATGTTATTATGTTGGCACACTGGAATGAATACAGCAGGTTTCAAACTGCAGGTTATTGTGCATGTATCATTCACAGAGAACCATATTTTCTTCAAATTCAATAACTTTATTGGAATTACAAGCTATACAAGTGTTGCCAAAGTCAATACATCAGACATCTATATCTAGGACTAGTTTTATGTGGGTAATGGTGTCTTATATAGCGTCCACTTTATATAACTGCCTAATTCTGATTCAGGATGCCATATATTGAATCTGTTTCTGCATTACAGTTTCCTTTCCTTCTCTTAAAGTTCAATTATAGGAGGATGCAGTCTCGCCAGCCATTTATCTATATTACATATTAGCATAGCACCTCAGATAATAGTCTGCAATTCAGCTGATCTTATATAGCAAGTTAGTGGTGTGATTGTGTATTACTGAACTAAAACTGAATGAAGTTTGTTAGTAGAGGTAGTGGAAAATTTCCCAACAGAGCAGTCTTCTATTGGGAAATGCTGGTTTAATGAAAGCAAACAATTTACAGGACTATATACATTTCATTGAAATCGTCAACTGGAAATTATTGAAATAGAACATTTCATTTAGTGAGATTCAGATTTCAACTCTTTTCCTGCTTCCAAACTTTGAAATCAGGGAATTTCCTCTGGGATGGAAATTCTACTTTTTATTCAGCTTTAGCTATGATACAGTTGTTTAGAAATGTTGCTGATAATTACAAAATATTAACTTAAAATGGTCCATTGAGCAAATTAATGAAACTTTTTTTTACCTAAAGAGAGAAAAATAATCTCAGGAGTTACCATGAAATATGCATTCAGAAAGTTTACAAGGGTTGATTTGTTTCCAGTCCAATTGTCTTCTCTTCTAAATTACAATGACCATGTTACCCTCAAACATCAATATTTAGGTGGTAAGTTTCTAGAGATCTGGACTCCAGAGTTGTGAAGAGCTAGAGGTCAACTGAAGTTTCTGTCATTGTCTTCTCCACCTTGTGTGCTCATTTTGGATGGGAGGATGTAGGTTTTGTGAAGGACATATTACACTGCATTATTTGGACCCACTTTCTCCACTGTGCTGTACTACACTAGCATGAACAGGCTCTAAAGTAGCATACATGGGTATGGGAAGATCACTCCACTGTAGAAGGATCCTCCAGTGGCCTGGAGCCACCATAGCAGCTCCTGTCCCACCTCTCAGCATGGATAGATTAGGGTGCACTCCTCGAGAGACAGGAGGACATGGCCAAAGCTTCTCTAAAGCCTGGTGATCCCTACATGCCATTATGGCAGCTTTTGGGCCATAGGCAGCCAGCAAAAGTTACAGCAGCCACACCAGAGGACAGTTTTGATGCAAAGCTAGCCCAGGATTTGAGAAGCACAGAGGTATTTTAAAAGTTTGCACACACACCTGAACTTCACTGTGCTTTTTAGTCACAACCAAGTGTCTGGGACTTTACATTGTAAAGATGACCTAGAAACACAAGATGCTGGGAACTCTGGACATGGAGATTTTGATGGAGAATGCTGCAGGGACAATTTAGGTAGATGGCATCACTCTAGCTTTCACTCTTTTTTTTTTTTTTGAGTCACAGAGACTCAGATATTTAAAGTGTATGTCACACACACACACAACTACAACTGTGGAAAACCAATGAAATGTCCAACATGTTATTTCATACCCCTCAAGTTTAGTTTTTACATCAATTGTTTTCATATAGGAAAATAAACACACCCAATTTCAAGTTATGCCCTTTTAATTTTGACTTGAGGGTTTCAAAATCCAGTCTCGTTGTAGTATGTATAGAGGGGTGTTGCCAGCTTTCCTAAAGCAATGAGCTTCATTTTAGAAGACCAACAGGTGAAAACAAGATCTGAGCCTGATACTCAGTTACACTAAGACCTTAGTGTGATAAGTGGGTTTACTTTTATACCCACTTTAACGCTCCTCTACACTGCAAGAGCAATATGGAGGTCTTCTCAGACCTGAGGGTTCAGGTAACAAAGTACAAGTAACAGAATAACTGATTGCGAACAGCTGTGTTGCACTCCGTTATAGCTCAGTCTTGCAAGTTGCTGTGAATTTGCTAAGGGCAGAGAGCTCTGTGTTCCCATTTGTTTCATTAGGACTTCTTAGGGAATTGAAGGTATTCATCAATTGTAGATATTCAGCACTTCCTCAAGATCAAACCCTCCATCACTGACACCGTCTGTCTACTGAAGACTTACACAGGAAGAAAGTATACCATTGAAATCAATGTGCCTCAGGAAGCAGTGACCAAATCCCTGCACCTACAAAGATCTGATCAATGGAGTGAAGTCTGAGCTGCTTAGAAAACAATATTTCCTCAGCTCCCCATTTTTAATAGTAGCATTTTTCTGTTCCAAAACTCTTCTAATTTCCCAGGAAAAGAAACAGTAAAACTTAAGTCTTGTAAATGCCTATTTCAGTTTGTAATAAAACTTGAGATTAGAATATAATTTGAGCATATAGGGCTAGATTCTGAACCTCGTAACACAGGTATAATCAGGAATAATACCCCTGAAGTAAATAGGACTAGTCCTGATTTACACCTGTGTAACAGAGCTTAGAATGTGGCCAGGGCCAGCTCTAGGTTTTTTGCTGCCCCAAGCAAAAAAAAATTTGGCTGCCCCCCTTCCCAGTCCTGGGCTCTCCCCCCACCCACACACACATCCCCTGCCACCCCAGTGCTGGGCTTCCCCCTTTCCTCCCCACCAGTGCCCTCCCTCCACCCTGCTGCTGCCCCAGCCCTGGGCTCCCCCCCACCAGTGCCCCCCCCCACACACCTCCTGCTGCCTCAGCCCTGGGTCACTGGTAACTCGCTCCCAGGGCGGGTCATTCAGCCGGAATTTTGGATGTGCACAAAACACAGACAGGACTGGTTCCCATATGGTTACAGAGCTGCAGTAAAGTGGAACAATTTTCAGCTTGTGTGATTGGAGGATATCTGGATGCATATTATAAGACTGTCCTCCATAAATAAGGAAAAGTTGAGGTGCCTTTATTATTCTTTTGTTCCACTCTTTCTTTCTATGGGGAATTTGCCAATGCAATATCACTGTCTTCCTTTCAAACAAACAAAAAGGCAATGGCTGTTGAAAATAGCAATTCCAGTTCTAATAAGCATTTCTTGCTCAATTTTATCCTACTTTTTCTACAGCAAGTTACAGTGGATCAGTATATTTGATTTGGGAGAAATGAAGTAAAAGCTGCCCAAACCGAGCTTGAGCACTCCTGAATTCTGAGGTGTTCAAATCTGGAAGGCAGGTGCTGGGGGTGGGAGAGGGCTGTGGGCTCCATGGGGGAGCATGGCAGCAACTGTCTGGAGCTGCACAGAGCCAGACACGCTGAGTGGCACAGTAAGCGGTTTGGGGGTTGGAGAAGGGGTAGAGGGTTCCAGGGGGCAATCAAGGGACAAGGAGCAGGGGGGGGGTGGATGGGGCAGAGGTTCAGAGGGGCAGTCAGGGGAAAGGCAGCAATTGGATAGGCATGGGAGTCCAGGAGGTTTATCAGGGGACAGGTAGGGAGTGGGGTCCTGGGGGGAAGTTGGGTGGGGTCTCAGGAGGGGGCAGTTGGGGACAAGGAGAAGGGAGGCTTAGATAGGGGCTGGGGTCCCAAGGGGCAGTTAGGGGCAGGGGTCTCGGGAGGGGGTAATCGGGGGATAAGGACCAGTGGTGCTTAGATAGGGGGTGGGGGTCCTGGGGGGCAGTTGGGGCAGGGGTCTGGGGAGGGGGCAATCAGCGGCCAGGGGCTGGGATTCAAAGGGCTCTGGGCTCCCTGCCCCTGCGGGCAGTGCAGAGCCCTCTGACTCCCGGCCGCAGCTGAGATTTAAAGGGCTCTGGGCTCCCCGCGGCTGCCGGCAGGGGCGGCTCTAGGATTTGTGCCGGCACGCCGCGGGGGGCACTTTGGTGGTCGCCGGTCCGCGGCTCCGGTGGACCTCCCCCACCGGGGCCGCCTGCCGCCCTCCCGCGGGATGCTGCCCCAAGCGCGCGCTTGGCGCGCTGGGGTCTGGAGCCGGCCCTGAATGTGGCCAATGCTGTCTGTTAATATATAATAGGTACTTATTTAACACCATATCATTAGGACTGGAAATACCACTACAGAATCTTCTAAGGTTACATACTCACCATCCCAGCATCCTCCTGTGTCAGAGTGCAATGCTGCAAGACCTCATCACCAGCACCTCCTACTGGCAGACTGCCTCTCACCAGCATCTTCTTTAGCTCAGCCCTGTGCCAAATCACACATTTCAGTCTCCTTCCAGGGAAACAAGAGATCCAACTGAAAGTCCTAATCAGTAGTTCTGCACCCCTCTCAGGCTTCAAAAGAGTTCTCTGCTTCTTGGCCCTTTCTCCTGGTCCCTGTAGAGCTTCTCTATCTTGCTTCTTCCCCAGGGACTTTGGTAGCCTCTCTAAAGGATCTCCCTGATTGTTGTAGGACATATCTCAGGGTTCCTCCCTCATTCACAGGAGCTACCCTGTTCCATATGAGTTTTCCTTATTGCAGAAGAGTCCTGACTTCTATGCAGTTTCTCCCCCAAGTTCAGCTCTAAGTAGTTCTCTGCAGCAGGGGTCAGTCACTCTAACTCCATTGCACTCAGCTAATTACTTGCTAATCACAGGCAAGACTGAGGGGTAACTGGTAGATCATGGGCCAAGCTAAACCCAGCTTGCCTTTAAAGGGCCAGGCATAGCATGATATACCCCATCCCTTCTCCCTTTCTAAACCTTGCTTGCTCTCAGGGAACACATTAATATCATGTCCCCCTGTATGAGTTTCATCCACATGGGAAGCTCCATCCACCACAGGTGGTCTCCAAACTTCTCTTTAATCCAGTGCTTTTCTTGCTGGGACTCCCGCAAGGCCCACTTTGTCACTGCGAGCCTCTCACCACTCTTTTGCCTCTCTCACTGCATACCTGTCACTTTCGTCTTGCTTTCTGTCTGACCCTCAGCTTGCTGCCCAAGGTTAATATGTGCACAGTCTTGCCCTTCTCCCTTTTTGAAGACAATGCCGAGTCCCCATTGTGTATTATTTGGTATCCATTTATGTTGCCGTACTGGCTCATGTTATCTCAGCAGCAGCAATTTTTGTCCCTTGGGTCCCTCTGGTCTGCTGCTGAGTGGAACAGATGCATAAGCGGAAGGGCTTTCATCACTCCCACTGCCTGAACTCCCTCGGCAGCCCTAATGTTTGTGCTGCAGGCCAGTCCCTCCTTTCTGAGAACCCTGATTTTCCCATTGTAACATCTCCATTTTACACAGGCAGCCCCTTTGCCAATGTCCAATCTCCACCATGCCTGAGATACCTAGCTGATGTCCATGCCCTGACAGTCTGAGTATCATCAGTTTTCCCTGAATTCAGTTCCCCAGAGTAACCTTTTATGTCCTGTTTTATACAGAACACATAAAAACTGTTTGCCCCTATCTGCCCCTACAGGTGCAACACAGCCCTGTCCAGCCCTCTGGCCGCCTGAACACCTTTATCTTCTCAGGCCCCAACAGCTGCTGACAGTTACTTTACACAGGATAAGAACATG
Source organism: Mauremys mutica (assembly GCF_020497125.1). NCBI lineage: Eukaryota > Metazoa > Chordata > Testudines > Geoemydidae > Mauremys > Mauremys mutica. Next base: position 47,323,768 of record NC_059079.1, on the reverse strand, counting down.
GGAATGGCCATACTGGTTCAGAGCAATGGTCAGTCTAGCCCAATATCCCATCTTCCAGCAGTGGCCAATGCCAGAGGGAACTAACAGAACAGGGCAGTTATCAAGTGATCTATCCCCTGTCATCCAGTCCCAGGTTCTAACAGTCACGGGGGGCTGCATCCATGACCATCTTGGATAATAGTCATTGATGAATTTATCTAATTCTTTTTATGAACCCAGTTATATTTTTTGCCTTCACAACATCCTCCTGGCAATGAGTTTCTCAAGTAGATTGTGCACTGTGTGAAGAAGTACTTCCTTAAATTTGTGTTAAACCTGCTCCCAATTAGTTTCATTAGGTGACCTCTGATTCTTGTGTTATGCAAAGAGGTAAATAATTATTTCTCTATATCACTCATAATTTGATAGAACTTCTATCAATCCCCCCCTTAGTCATATCTATCTCTCCTCAGATGGAAGCAGTTCCATATCCCTGATCATTTGTTGGCCTCTGTACTTATTCAAATTCTAATACCTCTTTTGAGATGGGGTGCCCAGAACTGTGCACACTATTAAAGAGGTGGGTATGGTGCTATATTTACTGTCTTATCTACCCCTTGTCTAATGGTGTCTAACATTCTATTAGCTTTTTTGACTGCTGCTGCACATTGAACGGATGTCTTCAGAGAACTATCCATGATGATGCCAAGATCTTTGAGTGGTAACAGCTAATGTAGACACCCATTGTTTTTGTGCATTGCTTTGCACTCACCAACATTGAATTTCATCAGCCATTTTGTTGACCAGTAACCCCCATGTTGTGAGATTCCTTTGCAACTCTTTGCAGTCAACTTTGGACTTAATCTTCTTGAGTAACTTTTGTATCATCTGCAAGTGTTGTCACCTCACTGTACACATTCTTTTTCAAATCATTTCTGAATATGATGACCAGCATCGGTTCCAGTACAGATCTTTGCGACCCTGCTATTTACCTCTCTATTGTGAAAACTGACCATTTATTCATACCCTTTGTTTCCTTTTTTCTAACCAGTTACTGGTCCATGAAAGGATCTTCTCTCTTATCCCATGACTGCTTACTCTCTGTAAGGGGCCTTTTCAAAGGCCTTCTGAAATTCCAGGGACATGATATCAACTGGATCACCCTTGTTCACATGTTTTTGGACCCTCTCAAAAAATAGTAACATTGGTGAGGCATGATTTCTCTTTACAAAAGCCATGTTGACTCTTTCTCAACATATTGTATTCATCTATGTGTTTGATAATTCAGATGGCCAGGGTAAAGGAGCAGCAACAAACCAGTTACCTCTATAGATCCCACTGGTTTTGTTACATCTCCCCAATTTGACAGACTTCTAGGATCTGTTTGGCAATGGGAAAAGGAATTCTAGTGATCTCATTTGTGCCCCTATAGACAAGTTTGGGAGGCTAGAACGTCTCCTGACAAAGAAGGCTTCCATATAGTTTGGCTCCAACCCCCACCTGCAAGTCTTTCCTCTTTCCCCTTGTTCCAGGGGCTGGATGGACCCCACTTCTGTTACAATTCTGTTTTAAAATTTATTATTTGCAATGAAAAACAATTAAACATAACTGAACCAGCTGGTGGTATAGAGCAATTTAGTTTCTCCAACTTAAGTAAACAGTACATGTTGAATAGTGGCTTAATATAACATTTTAATTAGTGGCATTCATCACACTCATTAAGGTATTTCATTTCAACATTTCTGAGAATGTATTTTAGTTCCACTGCATCATTGGTAGTGCGTGGGTGTATGTCCTTACTTGCAGATTTCAGCATTAATTTGATATTTTGTTTTTGTCATATTTCTTAGGCATGCAAGGAAACAAATAAGTTTATGTAGCAACCCTAATGGTCAGTTAAAATAGAAAAGTAAGTATCTCAATGTTCACATCTGTACTGCATATTTTATCAAATGTTTTTTAGATATTAATGTTTCTAACCAAATTTTGCTCATATGCAGCTAATAGAGATGCAGCTAGTTTAGCAGAGTTCCTCTTGCCAATCCTAACCTACCAAGACTCCTAAAATACTGGTAAACCTACTATATTGCATTAATTCTAACCCCAAATCTTCAAACATAAATCATGCCTCTTCCCTTCCTCCCCCCTTCCCCACAAATGATGAAGTTGGTTAAAAAAGCCATGATCCCCCACCCCATATTTAATTATTTGCCTTTACTTCACTGTTATGGGATATCCCTGCCCTGTAGCACTCACTGCTGAATTAGTGTGGTGTTACATTTACTCCTTGCCTCAGTTTACCTTCTCAGGATGCCAATAACTTCACTTCAGGTAGTCTTTATTCAATGATACCCTCATCAGGGCTTGTTTATTATCACACCTGCCAAAAAAGGCTCATTAAGTCTCAAATACAGAAAAGGAGCTTCTCACATTTGGGGTTCCACTGAAGCTTGCCCTCTAAGCTCTGTTCTCAATCGCCTCAAGTTTATTTCTCAGATTTTGCCTCACTTTATGGCAGGAGCCCCTACCCTCTTCCTGGAGCTTGGATAGTTCAAGTAATTCTCATCCTCTTTCCCTCACGTGGAATCTCCAAAGCTCCTTTTGGAGCTGAGTAATTCAACCGATTATTATCTGTCAGGTGGCCCCACTTAGTCCTCACGCTCAGAGGGTTTGGCATTCTTCTCCTGCATGTTTCTGCTCCCTGTTAACTTGGCCCTGTAGGAACCTTCTTATTCCCTTCAATGTCTGCAGACATCTGCCCTGCTCCGAGGGATAAGGCAGCATTTATGCTAGTCGCTTTCTCCCATCTCATTCCCAATTAGCTAGGAGAGACGGGAGCCTTGTCCTGCCCTCACTGCAAGGCCCTGTGCCCTTTTAAAAACAGTAGCGGGGGTTTCTGCCAAATCTTTCTTCCAATATTTCTCATGTCCTATCTGTAATTGGACCTTTTGATTCGTAAAGAGCCATGCCAGGTGCTGGGGACAGACTGACCAGTAGGCAGTAATGCCCTCATGGGGCAGACAATCCTGTCACAGTTACACTTGGGTCATTTTTTCTCTGCAGTCAGGCAGACTTCAAACTTTTTTTTTTGTGTGTGTGTGAAATCTGAAATTCTCATGTAATCTATTCCAGCAGCTGGGGCTTGAAGTAAAACATCAAATATCACCAGATTACTGATAAAATTCCGAGACTTGGAAGCACACGCTGTGCCGTTAAGTAATTCTGATATGTATCACAGCTGCAAAGTGCTATGGGAATGAAATTATGGCACAACTAATCACTGTTTCTGGGTCTCCAGAAAGACCTAACAAGTGTTAAAACTGAATGTGTTTCTTTACAGAAGAACCTTTCACACTTGCAGTGCCACAAAGTATTTTAAAACAAGAAGTTCTAAACTGGTAGTCCAGTAACCATACAAGCAAATAGAGTAGTTACTATATACTCAAATTAACCTCTTACATCTGAATTTAAAACTTGTTTTGAGAGGTGATGTGAGCAACCACACTGAGGTCATTCCGCAGACCAAGGGCACTGGAGCCTTCCCCAAAGTGGGGAAGCTAGGGGCACTGCCTCACTGAGGCCCTGCCCAGGGAGGGGAGGGGCTACCTGTGTCCCCACCCCGGGCAGGTGGAGGGACCCACGCTCCCCGAGACATGGCTCTTACCATGGTGAGACTGCAGCTCCAAGGTCTTCCCCCACAAGCCAGAGCCAGGTTGGGGATTGCTGTGTGGGCAGCTGTGGGGAGCCAGCGCGAAGTCACAGACTCTCTACCGCCATGTGCCCTGGGCCAGGCGGGGACACGGGCTGGGGACTTCTCTCAGCTCCCCTGCACCATGGGCAGGTGAAAGGTTCGCATGCACAGCTCCCACAACTGCTTGGGCTCCATAGCTGGGCTCCACCCTGGCCTGGCCAGGGGGTGGGGAATCAGGGGGAAGAGAAGGGAAAAGAAAAGGGGTCCACCCCAGCAAAAAGTGGACAGGCCATGTTACCCTCCCCGGTTCCGGCATCACTGCCTCAGACTAGTGTCCTAGAACCTGATCTTGCAAACATATGGATCTTGTGTGGACCCTTACATCTGTGTAGAATGAGCTAATGGGACTCTTGGCTAGAGTACGAATTTTCAGTGGTGCATCTGTTTCCAGAATCGGGACCGTTGCAGTACATTAATCTCTCCATGGCTAGGTTGGTGTTCTATTTTTAGAGGCACCTGTAAAACATTTGTTGTGGCAGTATGGAGCCAATGTTTATATGGGCCATTAAAAGACCCTAGAAGAGGAGTGTCAAAGCTAGCATAGACTCTGTGCATTCCCACAACCCAGTGTTGCTACATGAAACACTACTACTTTTCTTTGCATATGCACATATCTCAAAACAATGAGCTAAAGCTTGAGGTCTGTATTCAGACAAACTCCACCCAATTTCAGTGAGTATTTTGCCTACATAAGGAACTGGGGAATTTGGCTCAACTGTATGTGTTTGCTTTTTGAATAGCTTCTAAATGTCTTTTTCTTATCAAGTTTCTGTTTTTAATAACTCACATTTTTGCAGCTTTTTATTTAATTGCTTAATTTTGTTTATCAAGAACCTTTAGTTATGGGATGAGAGACAGAGAATCTTTCACTAAAATACCTTAACACAATATTTAACATTAACAAAAACTGGCTATATTTGAATGGCAAATTCCACAGGGTTTATAAATTAATATCATCATATACTTGCAGTTACTTATTTGGAAATTCTTCATTTGATAGAAGAAAATCTGTATAACAGTAAAAGGTAAAATCTACTCTGTATGAGATTTTTACATTATGCTCTGATTGCAGCTTTAATCTAATTCAATATAAATAACAATGATAACTAGGCCCTAAGCCAAGAAAGCACTTAAACGTATACTTCACTCCTCCTGTATTTAGGACAGCACTGTAGAATATGTTTAAGTCTAAGCATAACTTTAAGTTAAATAGGGAGGATTTCTGAATTGGGGCATGCAAACATGCATGTGCTTATCTCTGAATATTCCAACTGGGTTCAATGGGACTACAGGCATGCATAAAGCAAATCATGTGCATGTAGTGTCCGCAGGACTGGGACCTTCATTCCCAGTTTTCTGAGTCTTTTTGCACAGATGTGTATATGAAAAACAACCTCAAATTTGTATTGCATCTTCTACAAGAAACTCATCATGTACAAGCAGCACCAGCCTGCATAGTATTTTAAATACCTCTATTTTCTCCATATTATCTATTAGTCTGTGCCTATATTCACTAAATCTAGGTTGTGACTACAGAACATCCATGCCTCATTTCCATCCTCATCTCCATCATTAACCAAATTATGCTGGTGTACAATACTCCCCATGAATAATACTGAAGAGTTTTATTTTTGGACTTTTCTCTAGAGGCATGTTTGATAAAATTTAATATCTTTCCCCATAGAATACTGTGGAACTGAATCCTAATTCACTCTCACATTTTGACCTTCAAAGATCAGTGAATTAATCAACTGACTAAATCTGCATGTTTTTAGTGCCTGCTTTATTACACAAAGCTTTGCTTTTCATAAATTCTGAGTTGTCTGTTCAGACATAATTTTGGAAAGGCTATCCTAGATCATCTAGTCTCTCTTTTTGCAACTGTACCTGATTTTCTGCTACACTAGTCTTCTAGCTGTTTTACCTAGAATAACCCTTCTGCACCTCTAGAGATGGAGCCTCAACAACTTTCCTTGGCAAGTTTTTTCCCACCACCGCTGGATCTAGCCAATCTTACTTGTAGAAATTGTTCCTAATGTCCTGCTTAAATTATACTTAACACTTCCACCAATAAAGATCCCTAGCTGACTAAAAATCTGCCTCTTGGCTCCATATAGCTACCTCACTCCTGACATCCAGGCACCTACTCATGCCTAAACCCCACTTGGATCCTCTAATTAGGCATTCCCCTGCTCATCTTGCCTATAAGGTCCAATCTGACAGGCATTCTCAGAGGCTGGCTTCCAGATCAGGCCCTGCAAAAAATTGTGGTGGTGCCGCTGCCTCCCCTTATAATATTGAGTCCAGTAGTTAAAACACTTACCCAGGATATGGGAGACCCAGGTTCAAATCTTCCTCCATCTGCCAGATTTGGAGTAGGGATTTGATTCTTCCACCTCTCACATGAATACTCTTCCCACTGAAAGTGTGGTAGTTGCGGTGTGTGTCTCTCTCAGTCTCCCCTTTAGAAGCCATTAAGCTGTGTATAAATAACTAATCATTGGGGCAGAAGAAGTGAGAGAATGACTCTATATCCCAGGGGTTATTCTCACTCTCTCTGTCTCTGGCCCAGTGAGTAATTATTTATACACAGTTGAATGGTTTCAACAGGAAAGTCTGAGAAAGACCCACCTCAGAATATCCCATAGTCCAGCAGTTAGGAGACTCTTCTGAGAGGTAGGAAATATGAGTTAATATTAGTAGACAGGAAGATTTTAACCTTGGTCTTCCACATCCTAGGTAAATGCTGTAACCACTAGATTAAAAGTTGTAAGGGGGCACCTCATCTGTTTTTGAGAAAGAGGGCTTAGGTATCTACTTGAGAAGATGGCTTACAGCTGCGAATCCCAAGCACAGATAGGAGCTTCCCTCTCACCCATACTTATGTGCCTATCTCCCTTTTGAGGGGCAGGGTTTAGATCCCACCCCTCTTATCATCACTTACTATTGGCTAATTATGCCACTCCCGGCTCCCCATTCTTAGGACCCTAACTCTACCTATCCAGGGCATTGTGAGCCTGGGTGCCTAATATGAGGCTGTGGATTCCATGAGGCAGCTGGGTGCATGAATTTAGGCATTGCAGTGCTGATCCTAAAGCCACATTGTGGATCTAGCTCAGTGAAGGTAATGGACCCTAAGCTTGGCCACAAACAGATGTTTGGTGCTTGGGATACTGGAGAACACCTGGTGGGAAGAGAGATCCTTCTCTCAATACCTGCTTCACCAAATACAGCCAGTGTCAGTTAGAACTAATTCACATAAATGTCTCTATAACCAATCTAAGGTCTTTATTCCCTCCCCCCAAAAAAGTCATTAATTTTGTTTTTGTTTTTCAATCCCTCCAGATGTAATATTCTGGGTAAAAATCAGACAGCTGCAGGAAACAGATATGCAGAAGTTGGTCTTTAGAAGCTATTTCCATTTTTCACTTGGTTTCTAATTTTGAATATCATGTTTGGAATATAATTAGTCAATTTCTCATGACTTCTTGAGTCCTTTTGACCCCCATGCTTTTAATTTAGGATTTGTGTATCATTAGTGAAGCTAGCTTTAAGAGGCATTTCTCTCAAGAGATAATCTGTATTTGATGTTGTGATAATCCATTTTGGTACTATCTGAAGAATATACCATCCTTTCCTGATCTAATTTATCAACAAGGGAAAAGCAACCTAATTTATAAATCTGAAAATCTACTGCAGACTATAGGACTACTAGCTTTATTTTATTAGATGTACGGTATATTAAGCACAGGACACCTGGAGAAAGATAGCTTATAGATACACACAATATAACAGCAGACTTGTTTTTGAAATTTGTAATATGCATTGTTCAGTCTTTAAAAATCTCTCCTGTCCCAAAATTGTTGGATTTTTTTTTAAAGATGTTGTAACATAACTACAATCCCATGACAGCTGTGGTTTATTTTCTATCATGAAATAATAGGAATAAATAAAAGGAAGTTCTTCTTCACGCAGCGCACAGTCAACTTGTGGAACTCCTTACCTGAGGAGGTTGTGAAGGCTAGGACTATAACAATGTTTAAAAGGGGACTGGATAAATTCATGGTGGCTAAGTCCATAAATGGCTATTAGCCAGGATGGGTAAGAATGGTGTCCCTAGCCTCTGTTCGTCAGAGGATGGAGATGGATGGCAGGAGAGAGATCACTTGATCATTGCCTGTTAGGTTCACTCCCTCAGGGGCACCTGGCATTGGCCACTGTCGGTGGACAGATACTGGGCTAGATGGACCTTTGGTCTGACCCAGTACGGCCTTTCTTATGTTCTTATGTTCTAAATATGAACAATCAGTCTTATTGTTTGCTTTCATGTCCATTGAAGTTCATGGAAAATTCCCATTGACTTTACAGGACAGTAGATTAGGCCTTCAGAACTTAGTTCTGAAAGACAATGCATATGAGTAACTAAGCAGTAACCCCTCCCAGCTCTTGCTAGCCTGGGATCAAAGGTAATGGAAACATTTATACAACTAAGGGAAAACCTGGCTTGGAACAGCACATTGCTTTTGAATGTATAGAGAACTTTTTTTTTAGCTATTGTACTCTGAGGATGTATGGAGAAGCTGTCTTTGTGTAAGGATGTAAGTTATAGGTGCAGAGACAAAAGGGCATCTTCCATCTTTGGACTGCACATTTTTTGGACTGCAGCCTATACCAATCTTTGACTGCTACTATGTTAGTTGTGTTTAAATAAAAATGTAGTTTTAAAATACAAGCTCTCATTGCTTTAATGCAAAGAACAACACAGGGTGAAATCTTGACCTCACTGAAGTCAATGAGAGTTTTGCCACTGGCCAGGATTTCAACCATTTCATTAGAGTAGGACTCAGCCATTATAAACTACATAACCTATGCTCCACCAGGGAAAAGCAAAAGTAAAGCAGTCATAGGCAAAGATAATCAAGAGAAGGGAACTTGTTAATATGGAAGGAGGAGGAAGAGTTCAGTGAATCAGGCAGCAAAGCCTACTGAAATCAAAGGAAAGGCTTTTGTTGAGGTCAGTGGGCTTTGCATCAGACTCATAGTGCATTCTTTCCAACATAAAGAATATCTGACTTGTGTAGACAATGATTTCAGAAATATTTAACCAATAAAATGCTAGCCACCCTTCCTCAGGAGAGTGTTAAGCATGAAGCGATGTTCTCAGATGAAAATAGATTTTGAAAAAGGGAAAAGCCACTGCAGACTGGTAAACTTTGAAAGGAAATAAGGGCACTGTGACCTGGATAGGAATTAGAAATTATTTATGGCCCTGAAGTTTCTTTGAAAAAATGCTGAGAATACTGTTCTTATACTGTCCTTATTTTAAATGCCTTTCTTGAAACCCCCCTTGAAATATAAAACTATGAAAACCAAGGCTAAAAATGGAGTTCAGGTGTATTAGACACAAGGGAGTGAGATAATAGCTTTTATTGGACCAACTTCTGTTGATGAGAGAGACAAGCTTTCAAGCTGCACAAAGCTCAGGTCTCGGAAAGGTACTCAGGGAGTATCACAGCAAAATGCAAGGTGAGACAGATTGTTTAGCCTGAATAGTTAGCACATATTCTAAAGAGCCATTCAAGGTGAAGTGGCCTGTTACTACCTGTGTAGTCATAGGACAAAATGGGGGAGGGGAGGTTCCTGGGTTACAGATTGTTTTAATAAGCCATAAATCCAGTGTCTTTGTTGAGACCAAGTACATTTGTGTATTGTTCAGGTGTATTGTGGGTTTTGCTGCTTCCATTTTTTTTTAACTACTGTAAGGCAAAACATATAGTGTAAAATAGTTCATGACAAAATGTTTTTGTTTTTTAACTACAGCTTCAGGGTTTTTATGACCTATCAACTTTATTGGGAATGCAGCGAAGAGTCCTGTGGCACCTTATAGACTAACAGACGTATTGGAGCATGAGCTTTCGTGGGTGAATACCCACTTCGTCGGATGCATGTACTGGAAATTTCCAGAGGCAGGTATATATATGCAAGCAAGAATCAGGCTGGAGATAACGAGGTTAGTTCAATCAGGGAGAATGAGGCCCTCTTCTAGCAGTTGAGGTGTGAACACCAAGGGAGGAGAAACTGCTTTTGTAGTTGGCTATACCTCACACCTCAATTGTGAAAATAGTATTAAAGACTGGGCTACAAAAGACAAAATTACTGAAGAACCCACATACTGCTCTTTGTTCAATCCCTTTGCCCATGGTCCCCTGTCAGCAGGTTCCCTTGACTCAAGGCAATATAACTGAGACCTACATACTGCATGGGGCGGGGTTGATTATATTTTGTGTCAAACTATTTTAGCTGCACACACTATTCCTTTCTGAAGAACCACCCTAATGTTATGTAGTTTAGGATATACTGTCATTATGCTCTTCATCATAATCCCATGGTGAACTAATATCTATAGATCTAAAATCCCATTTGTTAAGGTGTCACCCCCACTCTGAATTTAGGGTACAGATGTGGGGACCTGCATGAGATAACCCCTAAGCTTATTTACCAACTTAGATCTAGTAGCTGCCACCACCAAATAGTTTAAACAAACGTTTATGGGAGAGTCATTTGGAAACTCTGTCTTCCCCCACAAATATTTCACCAGTCTTTATCCCCGTTTTACTGGCAGGATTGAAACTGATTCACCTCCCACCAATTCTTGGTGAGCCCAGATCCAAAAAACCCTTGAATCTTAAAACAAGGAAAAATTAATCAGGTTTTTAAAAGAAGACTTTTAATTAAAGAAAAAGGGTGAAAGGAATACCTGTCTGAGATTAGCATGCAAGCTACTCTCACAGACAACAGATTCAAAACACAGAGGATGTCCCTCTGGGCAAAAACCTTAGTTACACAAAGATACCCTATTTGATTCTCCCTCTTATGCAAAACGAAGTTACAAAAGAAAATAAACATGATCTAATACATTCCTTCTCTAAACACTTACTACTTTTAAGAAATGTTAGATGGCTGATTCCTGGATCCTTCACTCTGGCACAAACTTTTCTGAACAGACAAAGACTGATTTCCCTCCTCCCTCTTTGAAAACATCTTGTCTCCCCATTGGTTCCTCTGGTCAGGTGTCAGCTAGGCTATGTGAACTTCTTAACCCTTTACAGGTAAAAGAGGAATTAACCCTGGACTCTCTATTTATGACACTATGATTCATTCATCTCAGGGAATGAGGGTATTATGGGTGCCTTGTGTGCCCGCACCCACCATGGACCCTATTCAGTAGTTTAAAGCCAGTATAACACAGGAACATGAACTGTACTTGTCATTTGAGTTCCCTCCCTGTGGTCAAATAACCTCTAATAACCATTTATATTGCCTGTGTACAAGGTGGACATATAATGAGGATGAGAAAACATGTTAATATGCATAGTTATGACTTTAGATCTACAGTCCATATAAGTAATGGGCTGTGTCACCACCTTTCCTGAAACCAGAAGTGCCTCACAATGCTTTGCTATTGTAGCTTCCAACTTGGGTCCCTCACAAACAGCCAAACAACATGTAGTTCACACCCTGAGTGTCTGCGCATAGCCTTGCTTACCACTTGTACGGGTGACTCCAATGTACTCCCAGTCCTGAATTTTACCCAAAAACATGTGTTCTATATTTTTCAGCCCTTTTATATTAGACAGTTCAGGTATTAGGTCCATTACCCCTGTAAGGGAACAATATTCAACTGTTTGCTACTTGAAATGGAATTACCCAAACAATTCAATTTGAATATAACACTGGATTAGTTTGATTAAAGAATAAAACAAGTTTGTTTACCTAGAAAGAGAGAGACTTTAAGTGAGTTCAAGAACCAGGCACTAAAGTCAGGAATGGCTAAATGAGAAAGAAAGATATCTAGGTTTCTAGTGCGAAAACTTAAACTAGATTGGTTCAAGGTAAGTCTTACCACATGTTCCCAGGAACAGGGCTGACTAAATTTTAGGTCAGGATCGCTCCCAAAATCAAATGGCTGCTTCTTAGGCGGAAGATATAGAGAGAGATTTGGGGTGATTTTGCTGCTCACATTATACATTGGAATGCATTTGCCTGAGAGTTCCCTAGATAAAGTTCATTTCCACTGTGAAGATGGAGAGAAGGAGAGTCATGCTGTTTCCAAAGGCCTTGGCTACACTTGCAAATTTGCAGTGCTGCAGCAGGGTGTGAAAACACACCCTCTCCAGCGCTGCAAATTGCGGCGCTGCAAAGAGCCAGTGTGGTCAAAGCCCCAGCGCTGGGAGCGCGGCTCCCAGCGCTGTATGTTATTCCCCATAGGGAGGTGGAGTACGGACAGCGCTGGGAGAGCTCTCTCCCAGCGCTGGCGCTTTGACTACACTTAGCGCTTCAAAGCGCTGCCGCGGCAGCGCTTTGAAGTGCTAAGTGTAGCCAAAGCCTAAGGTGCAGAGCTGTTTGTTATTGCCCCTCTTCTTTCCCAAAGAGTGGCCACTTGATAGGTGATGGCCCATCAATTTGCATGATGCCCTTTGTCTTTGAGAAACTGGCTTACCCAGACTTGTTTGGTAAGCACATTTCAGACCTAATTTCAGTTTATGTTTATAACTTTACATATAATGTTGCTGCACACATTTCATCTTGATATTATTCACCACTGAGTTTAGTTTTCAAATGTTTTGTACCATATTTTGTACAAAGATTATTACAATGCATTTGGAAGCAGTGAGGGTCATGACCTTTCTAGTAAGGCATACAACAACGTACTTGTTGCCTCAGATGGTCCAAAACGGTGTCTTCCATGTGGTGTGACCTTGCATGTATAGTACATGAAAGGCCACGGTGCACACAAAATGTCATCCTCTATGAGGGCCAGATTGAATCGTCACACAGACCAGATCTGCCATATGGGACACTGGTTGAACTACATGCAGCTGCTTTGGTATGCTGTGCATTCCTTGCATATGTAGATGGCACATCACTGTCTGGAAGAGTCTGTGCATGGTCAGTATGTCCCATGACCTCATTCCTAAGGGGCTAACTGCCTTACAACATATTTTGTTTTGGCTATGAGGCATGGTCTATTTTCTTAACAAAGATGTGGAATTCGGAAAGTGCATAAAAGTTACATTGATCCCATGAGGACTGATTTCCTACAGGATTTGCGTCAACACTTGCCATACTTAGATAGGTGGGCTATTCAATTCACAAGCAATCTGTGCTGCAAAAAGCATCTGATTCCTGATTTAGTCATGCATATTTTGCTTTCAGTCACATGTGAAAACTTACTAGAAAAAAAAATAGGGAGCAAGGGCCTGTATCTAGGCACATGATGCAGATAGGCTTGGCAACACCCTGTGTGGATGTAGAACTAGGCACCTAACTTTTAGGCTAGGTCTACACTGGGGGTGGGGGGGTGTCAACCTAAGATACGCAACTTCAGCTATGCGAATACCGTAGCTGAAGTCAGCGTATCTTAGGTCGATGTATCTGGCCATGAGGACGGCGGCGAGTCGACCACTGCTGCTCCCCCATCAACTCCACTTCCGCCTTTCGCCGTGGTGGAGTTCTGGACTCGATGGCATAGCGATTGGGAATCGATTTTATCGTGTCTACACTAGATGTGATAAATGGATCCCCAATACATTGATTACTACTCGCTGATCTGGTGGGTATTGTAGACGTATCCTTAGTCATGCTGCTGCCTAGTAGAATCTAAGGCCCTGACTTGGGTGCTCAGGCTCCCTATACAATGCACAGTGAGTTAGAAATCTAGAAATGAGAGCCACAAAAGCCAGTAAGTTGAGTGCAGTGTCACCTACGTTAAGCAACAGAAAATGCTGAAAAGAGGCGTATGGCTTAAACCTCATGCCCCAAAGGGAGTTAGGAGCCTAATGAGAGGCATGCACCTCTGGGCTAGTCTACATTGGCAATGCTAAAGCTCTGCCATGGCAGCACTTTAATGTGGCTTGTGTGACCATGGTGCAGCCACATCCACAAGGGGCGTAGCTACTGGTGCACTGTCTACTGGTGCTTTGCAGCGCTGCAACTTGCTGCACTCGGGAGTGGGGATGTTTTTTCACTCCCCTGAGCAAGAAAGTTGCAGTGCTGTAAATTACCAGTGTAGACAAGCCCTCTGTTTGGGATTCACAGCTTTGAAAGTGCTTCTGGCATTAGGTCCCTAAACCAGGTCAGCCTTTTTCACACAACCCCCCGCAAAAAAAAAGAGGAGCTGCAGACAGTGTTCCACTTTTACCAGGTAGCCATGAGGTTAGACCATTGACCCAGGATGTGGGAGATCCAGGCTCAAATCGCCACCCTGCTTGTTGGGGAACAGGGACATGAACCCAAGTTTCCTACAAGTGAGTGCCCTAATCACTGGGCTATGGGGTATTCTGGGGTGGGTCTTTCTGCCTCTTCTGTTGAAGCTTTTCCACTTTGTATAACATACTATACGTAATCATTGGAGTGTGGGCTGCAACTTGGGGTTTTCAGGTAAGTGCCCTAACCACTGGGTTGTAGAGTCATTCTCACTAACTGTGGTCCTATAAGAGAGATTGAGAGACAGCTATCCCAGAATTTATTTTGCTTAAAAAAAAATGCTATAGCCAATGTTCAAGGAATCTTCTGAAAGGTGACAAGCATGTGTTCAAGTCCTTGCTCCTCAAAACTGCCAAAGCAGGTTAGATGCCTAAGGGAGGTGGGCACCTAAACCATGTAAGCACTTTTGAAAAATCCCAGTAGACATCTTTAGGTGCTTAAATATCTTTGAATATCTGCCCCCTCCCTTCCCCATTATCACAGGGGAAAGAAAATTCAATTGTCTTGTAAGCAATATCTTTTTCTACTTTCCTTTGATGTCTGAGAATGGTATAACAATGAATGCACAGGAAAGGGCAGAAAAGACCCTGTGGACAATCTCTTGAAGAAAATGCTTGTGAGTTAGTTTAAATGATTTCTGGGTACAAGTTTGGCAAGTAGAGAAAGTAGCCAACAGAATAGAGCTGTACTTGCAACTTTTAAAAGTAGAAATGTTGTCAGGGAAGCCATAATCACTTTCATGTGTTTATTTTAAAAAAAACTCACTTGTCTTCAGAGTAGTGAATAGTTCCAAGAATATTTGGAAGTTGTTCCTAGATTGCTGCTGGCAGTAGGTCAAAGTCTGAAAGTGACGATCCTGCACTCCTGATCAATAGCTGGTTGTCAAGTGACTGCTGTGTAGCGATGCTGGCTTTTTAAATTCCTCATTCATGTTCTTTTCTCCAAAGGAAGAATTATCACAATCAACGTTTGTGTTGGGCCTTTGACACAAATGCTTCAGAGCCATCTCATTTTGTCTTATCTTTAAAATTAAGCAATATATAGAAAGGAGTGAAGCAGTTCTGAAGCAACTAAGGTTGATCTTGAACTGAGCTGAATAATCAGTGAAATTTTCTTTCTCAGAGCCACTGAAATTCTTAGATAATAGGCTAGCAACGTTATTCTACTGATAAATATATCAAATTTATCATTTGAACTCCCAAGCGAATCAGTGTCTCCCTTCTTAGAATAAAGCCTGGCTATTCACGGGGGTGAATTTATAAATTGCTTCAACATTCCGATCTTTCTACCTTAAGGCTCTCTCCAGAATTCCTGTTGGTTGGGCAGGAGCAAAGGACTAAGCGGCCTGTATGGCTGTCATTGGACAGTCTATTCCTACCATTCTTCCTCAGCATTGGGGGTAAAACATCTCCCATCATAGAAGAGCAGCTTTTCTGCAAGTGCAGTGTCAATGCATTGGTTGATGTTGGAAAGATCCTGAGAGTTGTATCCATGCGCCAATGGATTTTAATTATTCTATTTATTTACTGAATCCTGGATAAAGAAAGAGAAAACTTAGGACAAGGTAACACATTCCATGGTTCATCCTTTGAGGCATACCTACCAACTAAGATTAGTGGAGATGGTCATTTTTATCAATATTGTCAGATACAGAACAATTTAAACATGGTGTTGCACAATGACCTATCTATTTCTATAACACTTCCCTTTTCTGCATGTATTGTCTGTATATTTAGTTATTTTACCCATGCATACTGTAGGTATTGATGTGGTCCCTTAGCCCTGGTTTACACTACAAAGTTAGGTCAACTTAAGATGATTTGCATCAGTCTAGTTGTGTGAGGGTTGCCACTGCCGGGCATCCAGTTTTTGACCAGAATGCCCAGTCAAAAAGGGACCCTGGTGGCTCTAGTCAGCACTGCTGACCGGGCTATTAAATGTCCAGTCGGTGGCGCAGCGGGGCTAAGGCAAGCTCCCTGCCTGCTCTGGCTCTGTGTGGCTCCCATAAGTGGCCAGCATGTCCCTGTGGCCCCTAGACACAGGGTTGGCTAGGGAGGCTCTGCGTGCTGCCCCTGCCCTGAGCACCATCTCCAAAGCTCCCATTGTCCAGTAACAACATCTGCAGGGGTGGGGCCTGCAGGTATGGGCAGTGCACAGAGCTCCCGGCCCCTCTGCCTAGGAGTCAGACATACCAGCCGCTTCTGGAAATCACCTAAGGTAAGTGCCACCCTGAGCCCACACCCCACAACCCCTGCCACATCCCAACCCCCTGCCCCAGCCCTGAGCCTGCTCCTGCACTCCAACCCCTTTGGCTGCAGCCTGAAGCCCCCTCATTCACCCCAAGCCCCTCATCCCTGGCTCCACACCAGAGCCCGCACTCCCAACCCCCACACCCTAACCCCCTGCCCCAGCCCAGAGCCGCGTCCCACACTCCAAACTCCTCATTTCTGGCCCCACCCCCAGCCAGAGCTCTCACCCCCTTCCACACCCCAACCCTCTTTGCCAGCCCAGAGCCCCCTCCTGCACTTTGAACCCCTTGGCCCCATCCCCCAGCCTGGAGCCCCCTCCTGCACTCCATACCCCTCATCCCAGGCCCCATCCCAGAGCTCACACTTCCAAATGGAGCCCTCACCACCTTCTGCTCTCCAACCGCTTGGCCCAGCCTGATGAAAATGAGTGAGTGAGGGTGGGGGAAAGCGAGCAATGGAGGGAGGGGGGATGGGGTCTTGGAAAACGGGTGGGACAAGGTTGTTTGGTTTTTTTTGCAATCAGAAAGTTGGCAACCCTAAAATGTGCATGTGTCTGCACCAAAATCTGACCTCCATCAAAACAAGCACCCGGTTACAGCAATGCAATAGTACCACAAGCGCATATGTTGAGGAGTCATGGTTGACTTGCATTACCTGTGTTGACCTAACAGTCCTCCAGCAACTGTCCCAAAATTCCCTTGTCCCCATGACGGTGACTGCTTTGGTCACAATTTGAAATCCACGGTCTAGGGGTCACAGGCATGGAAGCCTACCCTCCCTTAAAGTACCCTGCATATTTTTGAAATGCCTTTTCCTGATTTCTTGCCTGGGGAAACACACCTACTAACTCATCTTTGTTGTTTGCATCCAACTGTCTTATCATGCTGCCTCTAAAACAGAGAGCGACTAGCTGCACTTCTGCCCAGAGCAGGCAAGTAGTATTGGATTCCCTTGGCCTGTGGGGAAAATAATCTGAACAAGCACAGCTATAGACCCATCATAGAAACATCAATATCAGGCTTACCAATGGTGAGAGGGGGAACAAGAAACCTGGTGCTGCCTCACAGACCCACTGATGAACTGTATGCCATGCTTGGCAGGGAACCCACATATGACTGTGGACACTGTCAAGGATGATTCCCCACTCTGTCACTTTGAGTGCAGAAGGTGGGGGCCTGCAAGTATTTATGCTGATTGTCTGAAGAGGGACAATCAAATGAGGCAGAAGGAAACCAGCCAGGATTCTGAGGCGTGATGGATTTGCACTTCAGGTCTGTTGTCGTTGCTGGACAGTTGCTCTGCAGATGGGAAACTAAAAACTAATCCTGGCCACTCCAGGCTTGTATTAAACCCCCAAGGTTACAGTTTCTCTCTCACCTTGGATGGGTAGATGCTGCCACCACCCAAATGCAAAAAACCCTTTGAAACCAGAAAGGCACACTTGGGAATTCCTTCCTGTGGGGTACCCTCAAGTCCTTTCACCCCACCCGGGGAAGAGCTGAGAAAGAAAAACAAAGGGAATTAGCTGTTGCCACCAGCTAATTAAACAACATGTGCACAAACCTCTTAGGACACCAAAAATCCAGTCCTGTTCTTAAAAGGTAAATTTTATTAAAAACAAAATAGAAGAACATGTATCTGAAATGTAGGTTTTTGCTAGATTTAAAAAAAACACTTACAAAATTTAAACATCAAGAATAACCTTCTTGAGGTCCAGTTTAAAGGTTACAAGCAAAACAAAAAGCATTTGAGTGTAGCACAGAGGAATCCACAAGCCTTACAGAAAATAAAAGAAATAAACCTAATCATATCTTTTTTTAGGTATTTACTAAGCTACTTACATATTTGGGTTGTTCTAAGGTATAATCTGATGATTTCCATACCTGGCAAAAACCTTTTTATGGCATAGTTATAGCCCTGACTTTGCTCTGTTCCTTCTCTCTGGAGAACAACAAATAGACACACAAAGGAAAAACTCCCCAACCCTGCCCCGCAAGTTAAAAAAGTTCTAGCCCTCCCATTGGCTTTTTTGGTCAGGTGCCCACTCCTTTCCTTTTACCTGTTGGCTTATTAGAGAACAACCACCAAGAGGGATTCCACAGCCAACTGGCTGGCTGGGTGTCCACAAAAGGGAGCTACAGACACTTTGCAAGAGCCTGCGAAGGAGACCCCTGCCATGAACAGTGATGGGGGGGTGCGATGTGGTGGGAGACTCAAATCCTGCTGTGAGTCAGGTCAGTCTCATATGGTGAATGCAGATGGGCTTGCTGATGAAAGCAGGTTGGGTAAATTGGCACAAGAATTATTGTTTATAGTAATTCCCCCCCCCCCCTTTTTTGTTCCCCAAAATGTAGTTTCCTTCCTCTTCCCCGACCCCCGCTATCTTTCTTTGCCACTTAAATATTATGCTCAGCCCATCCACAACTTTAGAGAACAAAGGCATCAGACTATACCAGTAAAGTAATTAATGTTTGATAATATATTCTGAAAAAGAACATGGCAGTCCTCTTACACAAGCACATTAGTGTCCTGTGCTTGGATAGCGGTAGAACAAACAGGTCGAGTTGGTCTCTTTTCAATTCTTTAGTTTGTTGTGATAGGCAGTGAGAGCCATGCAGCCTACTTTATATGAATAGAGATGTCTCTTTTGTCCTTTTGAGATCTTGATGGAACTTTCAGGAAGATACTCTGCAATACTCTCCTGAACATTTCTAAAGAGGGAGGTGTTGCTTCTACCGCTGCAAGCAGACTTTCCTAGGCCTCTTTGTGATGAATTTGAGTTTGCCTGTGACCATTGCAGTAAATCAGCTAGCGGCATATGGGCCTGAGCCACTTTAGGACACCACTAGGGTTCTCTGTGCCTTTGTCACCCTCAGGAGTGAGATCAGCCAAGATCACCACTGCCTGTGGAAAATTTTGCCAATATTCACTGCACTTGCCCTATACACCAGGGGCACCATTTCAGATTTTGGTTGGGAGGGGAGGCAACTTTAACTGTGATTCCAGGGGCTACACAGGCACCTGAAAACTCTAGATGATGATGATGATTATAATATTATTTTTTGCAGATAACTTAGAAATTAGCTGATAAGAGCACTGTATCTAATTCCTATATATAAAAAGAGGATTAAATAAACATTAGACCTATTCAGCTCTAATACTAACATATACTCACATCTTTTGTCAAGTCATTTAAGGGACACTGGTTAGGTTTAAAATTGTAAAGTGTATTCTTTGTTACTAACTCTTGAATACAACAATTGAAACAATTGTAGAAAAATCTAAATGACTTTTTATCACTTTTTTGCAGTTCATCAAGCTTGGACTAGATCATTTAACTTTGGAAACATCCTACTAGGGCAACCTCCCTCCCCCCCCCACCTCCCCCGAGTTTATACTGCACCTTCCTGAGGCTCTAGGGGGTGTTATCTCACTACAAATAATAGACTAGAAACTAACCTTAACCAGGAGTGAAACTGACACTTTCAAGTCACTTTCACAGTATTGCCAATCCCAAATGTTCAAAAATCATGAATCAGGCTCATAAAAAATCATGAAATTGACTTCAAAATCATAAGATTATGTAAAAATAATAGATTTGGTGGTGTTTTTATTTGCCTTCTGCTTTTTGCGCCTTTAGGATGCACTGTGAGTCACATTTTGAAGCT
The DNA here is from genome assembly GCF_020497125.1 of Mauremys mutica. NCBI lineage: Eukaryota > Metazoa > Chordata > Testudines > Geoemydidae > Mauremys > Mauremys mutica. The sequence continues at coordinate 47,303,855 of NC_059079.1, read as the reverse complement.
TTCTCAACAGCCACGAGGGCTAGAAACTTCATTTTTCTTTAAGAATGAAAGCTGAAATCATCACACATTCACATGACTCCAGGAGCTGGGGCTTTAAGGAAAACTATTATCATGAGACTCATGACAAAATCATTAGTGTTTGCAACACTGCTTTTACTTCTACTTAAAGGTTAGTTACTTTCCAGAAGGCTCTTAAATTCAACATTACACTGAGTCAGTTACAGTTCTCACAGGAGAATATCTAAAACCAAACACCAAGAAAATTCTATATTTTAAACATGAGAAAAAAACTGAGACTTCTGAGGTATATCAGGGCCACTGCAGGCAGGAAAGGAAAATAAACAGGTACAGGAGCTCCGGGCAGCTCTTTCTCTAAAAAGCAAGTTGGAGAGTCAAATCTTCTAGTCCTTAATCCAGTAAAACTTCTGTTGCCACCAGAGCCTCCACTCATCGATATTAACCTGTGCTTAATAACTATACACTTCATACTTAAATATCTGAGCCATCTTATCCAGGGATACACATTTTACACACATTGGCTCTCAGGGACTATATTGTGTGACATATTCTGAACAGGGCTGAGCACACAGATGGTGCACAATGAATAATACAAATCATGACAATAATCGTAGACTTTATGGACTCTGTGGATGCAATTCCTGTTCTTTGTTCTGGAATTGGCATGGATACAACTGAAACCCTAAGAATTTGAAGCATAAACACATCTGATGCTGTGACTTAATGACACTTTCTGATTCCTTCCTTTTCTCAAACTCAGAACAAAAAAATGACTGAACAAAATGGTTTTCAGTAAATTGTAAAATTGCACAGCACCCATTGCTCTACAAGCCAGCACGAGGCAGACCCTGCCACCTCTTGGGAGTTAAGTGGTGATCTCTCATCTGACTCTCATTCTCCATCCTTCCTGACCTCAGTGAAAAGATGAGGCCATGGGAGGATATGTTCAGCGAGATCCTCTATGGCTTCAGATTGTGAACACAGAGCGTGGAGGGGACATATGACCGAGACCATGGGAAAGGACTGAGAATGGAGGCATTGGCTCCTGCAGGAGCAGGAAAAGGAGTGAGAGTTACATCAGAAAAAGCACCAGAACATCATGGGTCTGCTCAGACAACAAACACAAAGGTTAAAATGATCTTTTAATGCCTCCCTCAGCCGTACAGTTCCATGATGGGCTCTTCTCGTAACCCTTCTCTGGCTGTTCAAATTCAGCAGCTAACCAGTCCACTTCATTCTTCCACCCCCCCAGGACATTCCCCTTTACCTCACAGTTATTGTGTAGTACACTACACACACAATATCCATGGGGATGTTTGCCTCACTGAACTCCAATCCAGTGAGACAACATTGCCAGTGACTCTTCAATTTATCAAAAGCACGTTCAACAGTCTTTTTTTTCCCCACCTACAAAGCTGGTCGTTGAATCTCTCCTTGTAGATATCAAGGTGGTCAGTATACAGCTTCATGATCAAGGGGTAGTCTGGGTCTCCCAGCATCACTATTGGAATTTCAGCATTACTAATGTTAATGGACTGGTTGAGGAAATATGTTCCTGCTTGCAGCTTTTCAAAAAGTTCTGTGTTCTTTAACATGCAAGAGTCATAGATCTTCCCTAACCAGTACACATTGATATCAGTTAAGGGTCCCTGGTAACCCACCACTGCTTGCAAAAACATAGAAAATTATCCCTATTCATTGATGAATGGTGGATTTGTGGTACATATCTTCCCCATTCTGGCATCAGTCACCCCAGTGCAATTCCGGCAATGCACTGCTGCCATTAATCTATGTATTTCCTGCAGAGTCACAAGCCTGTGTATCAGGAGACAATTAATGGCCTTACATACTGGGATGGCAATGGCCCCCATTGTGGATTTTCCAAGTCCAAATTGATTGGTCATTGAGCAGTAGCAATCCAGTGCTGGAAGTTGCTGTTTGGCGTCCCTGCGCCAGAGAGGGCTGGGACGAATTTGGCACACAGATGCAGGAATGTGGCCTTTTGAGTCTGAATGTACTATAGTCACTGCTTATCATCCAAAACCTGCTGCCCAATAATCAGTTCTCATTTCTTGGGCCCTGAAGAGACAAGGTACCCTAGGGGGCTGCTCAGTGAATTCCAGCAGCAATCTGGCAATTTGTTGCTGTATCCATCAGCATGCAATTACTATGCTTGTACATCTTTGCAACTTCTTGTTTGCACATCCAGTTGTAGTGGTACTCATTCAAGTTCTGCAGATAGAGGATTAGCAAAACTAATGAGAATTTTCTGTCAGAGATAGAAGAGACCAAAATGCAGCACTCAGGACTAGGGGAGGTTGTTTTAAAAATTTAAGGGATTTAATAGGCATTAGGGGATGGATAAAGTGGTATGGTGGTATCTTGTCCCCTAACTCCCAGAATCCCAGGGTGAACCAATCGCATCCCACAATGCACTGCAAAAATGTCCCATAAAGCTTTGACACCTGTGGTGTGGCACACTGGCATACCTAATGATGGTGCACAATATTTTACATCAACACAACCACTTGTGGTGAGGACCCACAGTGATGATGCAAGCACCCAAGCACGCATGTGCACAAGTAACATACAACAGTTTTGGGCAATTTGCTGATGTAACTTGCATCAAATGAACTTTGTAGGTTGGGCATGGCCTGAATCCTCTAGGGCTTAATAAAGTCTCTCCATGAAGCCTTTGTAATTACCAGAGGCGGCTTTAGGTATTTTGCCGCCCCAAGCACGGCAGACAGGCTGCCTTCGGTGGCTTGCTTGAGGGAGGTCCCCGGTCCCACGGATTCGGCGGCAGCCTGCGGGAGATCCGCCGAAGCCACAGGACCAGCGGACCCTCCGCAGGCTGCCGCCAAAGGCAACCTGCTTGCCGTCCTTGCGGGACCGGCAGAGCACCCCCTGCGGCTTGCCGCCCCAGGCACGCGCTTGGCGTGCTGGTGCCTGGAGCCACCCCTGGTAATTACACTATCAGAGATTACTCTTCCTCCGCCCCCCATTTGCTATTTGGTTTCTGGAATTCTATTGAAGAGTGCTATACTCTTAAATTATTCACTTGTCTGCATTTTTCCTCAATTTCTTTGAGTGAAAAATTATCTCATTACCCTGATTTCTTTAATTCAGTCTAATCCAGCTCCTACAGCTGAAGATATATCTCATACTAGCTTTTTTTCTTTAAGGACTAATAGGAAAGAAATGGGAAATTGCTAAGCCTCTAATGTAAGATTCCTTATGAAGTATCGTTTCTTAAACTACCAGCAGAAAGATGAAAATAATGTGACAGTGGTTGAGTCAGAAGAAAAAGAAGAGCATTAATTCTTTCCAGTTCTTTCCCCCTGGGAACAGTCAGCTTCACAGTTGGTGCCAATTTATAGCTGTTAAGTACAGTATGAACTTAACTCTATTCTTCGGGGCAAAGCTGAAGTATGCCTGGTGCAGGCTTTAGCATTCTTAGCAATAAGATGGTGTAAATCTGGTTTTTATTTTCAGCAACAGCAGAATCAGTTAGGTACCTGTTCTGCACACATAGTGAAGCAGGTTGCTTTACTATAATCCAGAAAACATCTTCTCTCAGGATTGTTTCTCTTTACCCCATAGACCTCTACACATATAGACATTTTCAAACCTTTGGGTCATAATTGCATCTTTTGTTGATAGAATAAGAAGAAAACTAACACTTTGATTTAAAGCTGAGCCCAATCTTTCCTCCTACCCATCCTTTAACTTCCCACCTCCCATTTCATGAAAATTAGGCCTTGCCAAAAGCCTTGTAAGCCAAGTCCCATGCCTCTCACCTTTACCTACTAAAAGTAGGATCAAAAAGAAGAAGAGCCTTGCTGTCCCTGACAGTGCTCTAACTTACTCCACAGTGCTGTAGCCTGATCAGTTTCACACTAGTCATATTTATTTATACATAGAATCAGAGAAGATTAGGATTGAAAGAGACCTCAGGAGGTCATCTAGTCCAACCCCCTGTTCAAAGCAGGACAAATCCCAAGACGGAGTTTTGTCAAGACAGGCCTTATTATTACCACAAAGCTTTCCTTCAGGTAGCTACACACATGATTTGTGTTGCTTATAGGATTGATTGGTCACCCAACAAATAAAGATAAATGCTTTACTTCATATCCAAATAAGTTCATTCATTAATATAACCAAACTTCATAAAGAGATATACACAGAGAGAAGGATATGTGTGTATGCTAACAGTTCTAAAACCCTAAGAATTATGGAAAACCAAGATAGAAGAAATCAGTCAGTAGAGCGGGGCAGGCAAACATTTTGGCCTGAGGGCCACATCGGGTTTCCGAAGTTGTATGGAGATCCAGTTAAGGGAGGCTGTGCCTCCCCAAACAGCCAGGCGTAGCCCGGCCCCCACCCCTCATCCACCCGCCATCCAACCCACACTGCTTCTCACCCCCTGACAGCCCTCCTGGGACCCCTGCCCCATCCATCCCTCCCTGTCCCCTGATCACCCCCAGATCCCCCACCCCTGACTTCCCCCTGCCACCCCATCCAACCTCTCCTCTCATTCCTGACTGCCCCCACACGACCCCTGCCCCATCCAACCACCCCTCCCTGAACGCCCCCAGAACCCCTGCTCCTGACTGCCCCCGACTGCCCCCCTGCTGCCCCATCCAATGCCCCCCATTCCTGACTCCCCCTGGACCCCTGCCCCCATTCAGGCCCCCCCCCCATTCACCCTCTGACTGCCCAACCTCTATCCACACCCCAGCCCCAACCACCATCCCAACCCCCCGCTTCTCCATGCCTCCTTACTACACTGCCTGGAGCACTGGTGGCTGGCAGCACTACAGCTATGCCACCCAGAGCACCAGGACAGGCAGCCGTGCCATCATGCAACACAGATCACCGGATCTGCTCGCGGCTCTGCAGCTGCGCAGCTCGGCCCAACAAGAGCTTGCAGCCCTGCTGCCCAGAGCATTGCTCCGGCAGCACAGTGAGCTGAGGCTGCGGGGGAGGGAGGACAGCAGGGGAGAAGCCGGGGGATAGCTTCCCGGGCCAGGAGCTCAGGGGCTGGGCAGGAGGGTCCCGCGGGCCAGATGTGGCCCAGGGGCCGTAGTATGCCCACATCTGCAGTAGAGTGTATGAAAGAGCAAGTTCTGATTCAGTTGAAACCATTTGGAGAAACTGATGCACCTGAATTCTAAGGCAAATCTTTAGTACCCTTAAAGTACATAACCACCAACATGGAACCCTGGCCATATAAATTTAAGCCTGCCTTTATCCATGTGTGGTATTTAGGGTGACCATACTTATGTTTTTGACCACTGATACAAGCCATTTGTATATCAATTAATTTCTTAATAAATCATATGTGCCAATGCATTTTCTCTATAGTTTCTATATTGCAAAAGCCGTCCAAAAGTCTCCGTATTTCAAGAATTTGTCTGCAGTTCTTTAGTGTATCTGTTCTTAAGCAGTCACTTGTTTGTTTCTCAGCATAATAGTGTATAATTTATGACCTGGGGTTAAAATACTTGGGCCTTTTTTAGCTAACTAAACATAAAGCCATCAATAGTAGGCCTCACATTCAAGAAATGAAATAAATGTTGCCTAACACCCCTATTATTTATGTTCTTCTACTTGCCCTCAGCCTGTATCATTTTAATAAACACCATAAATCAGACAGAAATGTACCCCTGAGCAGTACTGTAATCTAAATTGTCACAGTTTAATACCCTATATAACATATCAACTCAAAATTAAGACGGCGTCCCAGGTCAACAGGCCAACCTAGCAGGATCGGGAAAGTAGTGTACAGTCCTCTTTATTTCCACGAGTCTTGCTTTGAATACAACACTTGACTGGACACAAAGATTGGGAATTCTGTGTCTGCGCCCTTATAATTTGCATTGTCGTTATATTCTCTCGATGGCACACTAATTTCTAGGATCATCATTTTCTTCAGCATTGAGTGTTGACTAATTAGGATGCATCAAACTCCTGCTTCTCTGCTGCTTGGCCTCAGAGATTGTAAGCCATATCCAAGTTCCAATGAAATCAGTGGTAGTCTTTCCTTTGAATTAACTGGAAATTTAAAATGTCCCTTTAGACTCAACATACATTTTAATGTAGCACCTCTGACATTTGCCTGGTTGGGAGTTATTGATTTTTTTTTTAAGCTAACTATTGCCTACCTCCTCAGAGTCCACCTACGACTAGCTCATGGTACCTCTTTCTGAGGAATTCATTCGGGGCCTTTGTATAAGGAGCCATCTCTGCTATTGCAGGGATAAGCAGTAAGGCATTGTTTGGATTCCTATTCAAAGAGGGATGAAGATGACTGATTTTTGCTTCCTGCAGTCCACACACTAAGCAGAGGAAGATTGCAGAACTCACAGCCCAGACATAGATATTATGTCCAGATAAGCTACAAATACTGTACCACATGAGAACAAAATTATTATTGTTTGGAATGCTCATTTTTTGAGACAGCTGCTAGCCAAGATTAATCTTGAGGTCTGTGACATGACAGTTTATCACCTAAGGGCAATAGTGCTTAGTGGGTAACTCATCCTACCACGTGGCATGGTCTTTTAAGAGTTTGAAATGTGTCGTTATATATACAAGGACCTGGGAGAGAGGAAACAGTCCTGGGAGTAAGAAATGTTCAATAGGAAATACCATTACTTTTTCTTTAAGGGCCCAGGACAAGGAGCTTTGAAGAAAGAGAGGACCAAGGCTTCTAACCAATTAGAAATAAGCTGGAAGATGGGGACCAACATAAAGACCACCTCCTCTCTTGTAGCAGGGGAGACATCAACAAGGAAAAGCTGGTGTGCTGAGCACCCTGAAAGCCAATTGAGAAAAAAAGGCAAGCTGAGGGAGAAGCTGGTAAAGGCCTGACACTTGGTTAATCCAGGACTCAGCTCCAGAGGGGACAGATGAGGGATTCTGTTTAAGAAGGGCCAGACAATCAGTTCTAGAGAGGAGAGCTAGAGAGATTCCTGTTTAAAGAGGGAGTGAGGGACTAACTGATACAGCTCAATTCTAAAGAGGAGCGCTGAGGTCTCCTGCCTAAGAAAGGACTGAAACGGAGTAAACCAGAGCAGGAACTGGAAAGGATTCCAGAAACGGAGACTGTTTACAGTTTCAGGAAAGAAAAGTCTCCTGAGGGAGAAAGCCAGAGGCTGCTGCTTGGAATAAGCCTGAGCCTCTGAATGTCCCCACATGTATCTGAGTGAGCTCCTACTTATGCTTTCAGTTGTTTTTAACAAAATGAGACCCTTGGAAGGGGGGAGTGTTCTTAGATTAAAAAAGCTTGTTTATCATTCGGATGGAGATAAGTGAGGCAGGACTCACCTGTAGCATTATGCCTGACCAAATGAGCATGCATTGGGGTAACCACCACACTGTCATAAGCTGTTTTTGGTTGACTTGAAGAGTGGCTGAATATGATCTTTATGGGCTTTCTCTATATACTGTCTTGGCTTAAATTGCTGCTGTTCTAGTGATCTGTGGCATTTTAAAATTGAAATTGAAATTCGAGTTAGTGAAGGCTGTGACGCGTAGGGGCAAAGAGTCCCTTGTCCCTAGCAAACAACTCTCATCTTAGGCCTGACAAACTCACTTATCCAAACACGTGTTTTGCAAGATATTTATCCATAAAAGCTGATATGTTTGGTATCTATAGAAAGCTCCTATCATATCAAAATTCACACCATTGTGATGTGTGTGTAATGGGTAATATATAAGGAATAATTTAACTATTGACAGTACACCTTTATGGTCTTGGATGTAAAAGTTAGTCAGAAGGGGTTAATATATCCTGGATGGTCCATTTAAGCAGGAGAAAGTTGTTCCTTTTCTCTGGTTAGCTGGTGAAGTAATGTTCGGCTCAACTGTCTAGCCTTGCTCTATCCCAAGACAAAGAATGGGAAACCATCAGAAAGAATTGCAAACAAACAATCTAAACGACTTTCAGGAAAAGAAAGGAACATTACAACAGACAGAAAATCACCCTGCCTATGAATAGAGTTTCAGTATAACTGGGAAGGAGTGGGGAGGGATGGGAACACTCTGTATCCATTCACTGAGAAAACATCTTGTGGAATGGGGTTCTTTTTCATGAAAGTTTGGATACTGGTTCCTGTCAAGCCAGCTCTGCAACAGATTGAACTTTAGGCAGAATCTGTTATTAGATATGAAAGGTACGTATTAATAAGTCCTCTAGACCCAGGTTTACATTTCATGACTTTGTGTTGAACTGTAACCATTTGTTTATAAAACTCTTTTTTTGTGTGTGTGGAATTTCTCTTCTTTCTTAAGTAAACCTACTTTTGATGTATTGTAGTACTCACAAGTGCTGTTTTGCAGTAGGAGTGACTTTTGGTAAAACTACTACACTGGAATACACTGCCCTTTAAGATCTAGGATTTCTGAGAGAAGCCGTGCCCGGGAGTAGAGATCAAAGGTGAATGCTTCAAAGGGGCTGTGGGACTGGCATGTATTCTTGTTAACCTTGAAGGTGAAGAGAAGGCTGGCATAGCCCAGAGGGGAGAGTGTGAGCGGCTGAAAGGCTGATGGTGTTAGGAAGCTAACATCCAGCTACCATGGGCAAGACTCCTTCAGCCTGAAGACACTGGGTAGCAAGGTGACTCATAGTCCTAGATCCCCCCAAAACCATCAAAAAAGTGCCTTGCCTAACGCTGTTGTCATATTATTTATTATTCATCTTTTTTTTCCCCCTCAGAGAAAGTTTTCAGGAAAATATTTTAACTTGTTTTGCCATTTTTTTTATATATGTATTCTAAGATCTTCCCAGAGTGCATACTCTTCTTTTTTTGTACCCTCATCTGGACATAATTTCTATCCCTTAATTCAGCAACAGATGAAGTGGTGTCTAAGCAAAACAAGTTTGTTACATAGCCCTGTAGACCCACACAAACACATCTGTTGACTAATGTTGTTTTCAAAAATTGTGACTGGAATCTGAATTAATGAAGCATACGAATATATATATTTTTAGGGCTGTCAAGCAACTAAAAAAATTAATTGTGATTAATCGCACCATTAAACAATAGAATACCATTTATTTAAATATTTTTATGTTTTCTACATTTTCAAATATATTGATTTAAATTACAACATAGGATATAAAGTGTACAGTGCTCACTTTATATTTTTTATTACAAATATTTGCACTGTAAAAAAACAAAAGAAATTGAAAAATACTATTCACCTCATACAAGTACTGTAGTGCAATTTCTTTATCGTGAAAGTTGAACTTACAAATGTAGAATTATATTAAAAAATAAAAGAAATGTACAATTTTAGAGCCTGCAAGTCCACTCAGTCCTATTTCTTGTTCAGCCAAACGCTCAGTCAAACAAATTTGTTTACATTTGCAGGAGATAATGCTGCCTGCTTCTTGTTCATAATGTCACTTGAAAGTGAGAACAGGCCATTTGCATGGCCATTCACATGGTGTCACAAGATATTTAAGTGCCAGATGCACTAAAGAGCCATATGTCCCTTCATGCTTCCACCACCATTCCAGGGGACATGCATCCATGTTGATGACGGGTTTTGCTCGATAATGATCCAAAGCAGTGTGGACTGATGCATGTTCATTTTCATTATCTAAATTAGATGCTACCAGCAAAAGGTTAATTTTCTTTTTTGGTGGTTCAGGTTCTGTAGTTTCCACCGCATCCGACGAAGTGGGTATTCACCCATGAAAGCTCATGTTCCAATACGTCTGTTAGTTTATAAAGTGCCACAGGACTCTTTGCTGCTTTTAGAGATCCAGACTTACACGGCTACCCCTCTGATACCTGGCTCTTTTAAGACTTCTGAAAGTATGCTTCACACCTCATCCCTCTCAGATTTTGTAAAGCACTCAGATTCTTAAACCTACAGAGTACCGTAGCTATCTTTAGAAATCTCACACTGTGTTTTATGAAATCTGCAGTGAAAGTGTTCTTAAAATGAACATGTGCACGGTCATCATCTGATACTGATATAACATGTAATATATGGTAGAATGTGAGTAAAACAGAGCAGGATACATACAATTCTCCCTCAAGGAGTTCAGTCACAAATTTAATTAACACTTTTTTTTTAATGAGCATCATCAGCATGAAATATGTCCTCTGGAATGGTGTCCAAAGCATGAAGGGGCATACTAATGTTTAGCATATCTGGCACAAACATCTTGCAAAGCCAGCTACAAAAATGCCATACAAATACCTATTCTCACTTTCTGGTGACACTAAGTAAGAAGAGGGCAGCATTATCTCCAAACTTGTTTGTCTTAGCAATTGGCTAAACAAGAAGTAGGACTCCATGGACTTGTTGGCTCTGAAGTTTTACATTGTTTTGTTTTTGAGTGCAGTTATGGAACAAACAAGAAAATCTACATTTGTAAGTTGCACTTTCATGACAAAGATTTCACTACAGTACTTGTATGTGGTGAATTGTAAAATACTATTTCTTTTGTTTATATTTTTACAGTGCAAATATTTGTAATAAAAATAAGACTAATTTCAATTACAACACAGAATACAATATATATGAAAATGTACGAAAACATCCAAAATATTTAATACATTTTAATTGGTATTCTATTATTGTTTATCAGTGTGATTAAAACTGTGATTAATTGCAATTAATTTTTTATCACAATTTTTTTGAGTTAATCACGTGAATTAACTGAGATTAATTGACAGCCCTAATTTTTTTCATAAGTTATTTACAGTGTTCAGAAGCTCAGCAGTTTCTGTGGAAATGTGTAAAGTAATGCACCACCTTTTATATGACATGACTCTGTTATAATGTTCTAAATGAATATGGCAATTTTGCAACAGAAAAGCTTCAAAAACAGACTCCAACGAGAAACTGCTGAACTCGAATTGATATGCAAATTAGATACAATCAACTTAGGCTTGAATAGAGACTGGGAATGGCTGAGCCATTACAACATTGAATCTATCTCCCCATGTAAGTATTCTCACACTTCTTATCAAATTGTCTGTACTGGGCTATCTTGATTATCACTTCAAAAGTTTTTTCTCTTACTTAATTGGCCTCTTAGAGTTGGTAAGACAACTCCCACCTTTTCATGCTCTCTGTATGTATGTATGTATGTATGTATATATATATATATATATATATATATATATATATATATATATCTCCTCACTATGTGTTCCATTCTGTGCATCCGAAGAAGTGGGCTGTAGCTCACAAAAGCTTATGCTCAAATACATGTTAGTCTCTAAGGTGCCTCAAGTACTCCTGTTCTTTAAATGAATATGTAAATACTTTCATTGACTGTGAGGGGAGAATTATTTGAATGATGTAGGTAAGTTTATATAAATTTCATAGATGTACATAATTGTTTTTATTGTGTGGTAGAGAGAAAAGTATGTGCTAGCCTATGACGAAAAGTGTAGTAATTTATACTTCTCAGGGCACTAGCTGCCAGTTATTGGTATAATTTTACTCCAGAATGTAACCTAGGGAATTTTAAAAAAATATATAATAACATGCTCAACATGTTTTTCTTGCATCTTCTCCTGGCCACTTGCAGACATGATATCAGACTAACACAACCACTGATGTGACCAATCTGCCAATTCCCATGTCCACCTTTTCCAGGTGGGTTTCACCTACCAGATTATTGATGCTGTTGGTTACATATAACCATCCACTGCATTTTCAGCTTTGCTGTATGCAAATCAATGAAACCACCATTCCACAATGACATGTAGTACAATAGAACTGATGTGTGAAACACTAGTACACATGAGCAATGTTTATGTACAGGTTAATAGCCAAGTCAGCTGCCCACATATCCTCGGATATTATAGGAATAGGGTTAGGTACTACATAGAAATCAATATGCCAACTGGAACAGGCAAGAGGAATAAGCAGGGAACAGTATCAGGATGTCACATTGTACTGGAATTTCTGAATTATATCCATAAAGCAAACTTTTAAATAGCAGCGATGTCTATGGAAATAACAACAGCCAGACCTGGTGTGGTTAAGATGGCTCAGGACTTTCAAATGTTCTTGAGCTCTAAGAAGTTTTGAGAAGCAGCATGAGATTGGTTTAAAGCAAAGAAATATCCCCTATTACATTTTTAAATCATCAAAAATCTTCTAGCTCCTGGGGACTTCAAGCTCTCTCATTAAAATTTAGGTGCTACACCCTACAGAATTTCCATCAAATTACATCTCCCCATCACGTAAAAGTCTAGCTACCTAGATCTGGGGGGGTCATGTATTTTAGGGGGGGAAAAAAACAACAACATGGTGCATAATGTTTTCCCCTCCAGGTCAGAGGATCCCAACTCAGGGTGATTTTTGATGGTCAGAATTGTGTAAAATAATTGTCCTTTCCAACTTCTTTAAAGTTTACTATCTACACCTATCAGATAAGTTTCCTCTTGGCTATTTCAGCCTGTCTCAGAAAGCATTAGGTATGATTTATTATGGAATTTATACCTTTCACATTCTACTAATGTATTTTCATACACACATAGACCTTATAAGCCTGACTGAGTTCATTTTGGTATCAGTTCTAAATCTGCTTCTTGTTGAGCTAAATGTATGACAGATTATCTGAATGAGCCAAAGCCCTAATTTTTTTTTCTGCAGGCAACAATGCCAACTTCTTAAAGATTACCAGTGACGTGAAAGGGAGCATTATCAAAGTGATGGTTGCCATCCTATTAAGTTCAATGGGAGGTAAAAGAGGAGGATGTGATTGGTTCACTTCATTGAACCTAGATGACATTTGACTAAGGGAAGGGACTTTCTACCAAACCTCTATTCATATGTGTTATTTTTATTGCTGTAAAAATACAGAGATTCATTCAGGTTCATTGCAAAATACAAAACAAGCTTGTCTGCACCACTGATCAGATACAAAGCTGAGCAAAATGTATTTCAAAACAATCAAGTACATTAGTTAATATGTTTGTGTCAGATCCCCTGTTTGCTCTGAGGCAAGTGTTAAAACAAAAAGGTGTGGGGAAAAAAATCCTACAGTCAAATTCAGACCTAGTTTAATGCAACTGATTTCAATGGGGTTTTCAGCTTACTGAAGGCCAGGATTTAGCCTGTAATTAGGGATATAACAGAAATAGCACTAGTCTTTCCTTCTGCAAGTCAATGTTTTCCATTACTTACATATAATTTTTAAAGTCAATAAACAATAGTGATAAGAAAGTGAGAGAGCCAAAAGTATTCCTGAGAAAGAGCTGTCAGAAACATGTGTCCCAAAATGTGGTACAATCCAGAAATAAAGTGATGGGTAAGGTCTTCCTAATGCAATTCCTTCCCTTTGATTGGATTGGTTGATAAAAATATTTTCTTATTGAAGTCTATGACTGCTCAACTTTCATACCACTCTGGCTATCCCACAACTCATACCTTTTTCCTCCATCCATGTTCTTCTCAAGTGGAGATATAGCATGTTACTTCTGTGATGAAATGACTTGCTTGAAAAGCTTTTTGATATGAGTTTTTTCAGATGTGTTTACTAATTGTCCTAGAAACTGCTGTATCAGTTTCCTGATCCTTTGTAAAATTAATATCAACCTCGTCTCCCTTGTGTCACAAGGTGATGGATTAATTTAAATGTATTGTGCATTAGCTGTGTATCTGCCAGCATGACCCTGACCTCTAGTGAGTAAAAGGAGTAAGCTGCAAGATCAGCAATATCATATAGTGCCACAAGAGAAATTCTTGTGATGTCAGAGGTTGGCAGAAGAAAAGAAGAGAAAGCCGCTGGCATTATAGTGGGTATTTAATATAGCTATCAGCCTCATTGCAAACCTAAGAGTTTGCAACAATATATAGAATCAACTAAACCCATTATTTGTATTTTTTGCCTAGAACTTTTTCTATATTGTTTGTTAGCCACTCAGCTGCTATAACAGCATGTAATTCTTTGTACTTACGTAGCGTCTTTCATATGAGCATCTCAAGTGCCTTAAAAGAGGAGTGCTGAAAATAGGCATATTTTCAGAGTAGCCAACTGAGGCAGAATGCATTTAAGTGACTTTCTCAAGGTAACTCACAGAGCAACCTGGGTTGCCTGACTCCCATTCCCTTACAACAAGAATGAGACCACTCTGTCTCCCTGAGAAGAAAATATGCGATCAAAGGCTTCAGTGAGGACTCGGTTAGTGTCTGATTAAAGTAAGTTTCAATTTATTTTAACAAAGTTGGATCAGGTCCTAAAAGAACATAAATAAAGTATTCCAGCTACATGACTCTCATATACATGATCAGCTTGACTTCTATAGAAGTTTTAGCTAGGGTATTTGACACCAAAACCTCATAGAGGTCACCTGCTCATGTTAATCTTATTTTTAGCAGGAAATGCAGTGCTTGTGGAAGGTACCACCTTGATAGCTCTGCAGTCTAAAGTCCTCTACATAACCTCAGAACAGGTACAGGATGCGGATATTTCATGTACCTCCTTGGTTATATGCCTCAACCATGATCTGGAGGGGAGCAATCTTAGGTTTGAGTTTAGTCCCCATGCCCATTCCCTTCTGGAAAGAATAGCAAGGATGGAGTTGCAGTATCTGTCCACGGGGCATTGTACTGAGACTGCTAATAGATTTCATGTAGGACATTGATCATCAATAAGATGCTAATTAATTTTGTCCCCCCACAGAACTTGAGTGGATTCAAAGATGTGACTTTAAGGCACAAAGGTTCCACTAATTGCAGTGATATTGTTTCACTAGTTGTGAGTCCTCTAGGGTTTTTGCTCTTCAGCAACCATAAAAATGAACGTGTAATTTAGAACCTCTGATACAGTAAATGAGACAATGCCAGCGGTAACTTTGTATTTTAACTTGTCTCTCTGTTTCATGAGCAAAGAACAGTTATCTAACCACTGGGCCCAAGAACTGAGATAAGTTTTATGAAACAGATACCTTAAAAATTAGACCAGCTACTCTGAACTTCTACAAAACCTGTTTAGTCAACACAAAGGTAGACAGAATGCTCAAGCTGTCCTAGTTTTTTTGGAGTAAAGATTCCCAATTTTTTTTGCTCTTGGTGTTGTGACTCTCCGTTTTCCTGGGCAGCAGCATGGCCTGGATGTTGGGCACCCCTTGAGCAATTGTAACTTTTCCCAGTAGCTTGTCAATCTCCTTGTCATTATGGATGGTGAGCAACAGGTGATGGGGGATGATCCTGGTTTTCTTGTTATCCTGAGCAATGTTGCCAGCCAGCTCAGGGGTCAGATACTCTAGCCCTGCAGCCATAGAGAGAGGGACTCCAGCCCCTACTCACTCAGTGTAATTCCCTTTCCAAAGTAGCCAGTGCACACAGCCCCAGGGGAACTGAAGCCCAGCACACATGGAGCAAGATTTAGCCTTGGCCCTCACTTTACCTCCCTGCTTTCCTCAACCTGATATTGTAAGTGGTGCTCGAACAGTGCTCGCTATGAAGAAACAGAAAAGCTGTCCTACTGATGGGTATTCAGTAAATACATCTAGCTGAAAACGAGAGAAACAATGTAAGCACTTTCACCTGTTCTTTCATCTAGGAAAAAAAGTTCTCAAAGCATGATTTTCTCCTTTCAATATACAAAGGGATGCTATTGGTTAAGGAGCTAATCAAAAGCTATTCTGAGAGCATGGTTACATAGCATCGATCATTCTGAAAATAATAAAAATACTATCAGCGTAAAGGGATAGTTTTCTGATAGGAAGATGCAGCATTGTAAAAAATATTCTGTTATATTTTGATTAAAAGGACCTTCGTGGCAGGTGTTTGTCACTGGTTAGAAAAATGTATGTGCTCTTTTCTGCTGTGTAGAAGTGCTGAACAGTGGGTCAGATTCTCAGCTGGTGCATATGGTTAATTCTATCAACTTCAAACTCTGCATCTTGGTATCTCCCCTTCTCTTCTATAGACACACAGAGAATTTTCAAAAGTGCTTAAGCCCCATTTTAAAAAATTGACTTTAACCTCAGTGAAAGTCAATGGACATGGGCTCCTAATTAACTGACACACTCCTGAAAATATTTTTGGATCTGATCATAGGATTGTCTGCCTATATCTTAAGAATGCATGTTACCTAGCAACTCTGCAGTTTTATGTGTTATAGTTATTATAAAATAATTAAAATAAACATAATGGGCTAGGTTTTTCACCTGGAGTAAATCAGCATAGCTCCGTGGAAGCCATTGGTGCTACACTAGTTTACACTGGCTGAGGATTTGGAGCAAGTTACTCGATTACCTTTTTCCGATTCTCCTTGCCCTTATCCTGTTGTCCCTCACATATGTATGTGTCTGATCTGTATGTATCATATAATTCTTTTAAGAAAACCTTCTGCTTCAAATAGTCTGTTTATTTTCTCTCTTTACAGCACTGTCAATTCAAGTTATTATTTAGTTCCAATCCCTGGCGAACTGTCATCCAGAAGCAATATTTTAGGGAATGAAATAAATAAAAATCTTGGTGAATTGCTTTGTTTTGGAGTTCTCGCCAGGTAATGAGGTATATAGGAACTCCTGCAGACATCTACTTGTAGAGAACCCTCTCTTTAGTATATTGCTATTTGTAATAATATGCTGTGACTACATTGAAAAAGTGACCTCCATAAAATGCCTTTTTATTTGGCTCTCATTTTGGTAGGAAAATCAATCACTTTGATCACACTTTTGTACTGCTTCACTGCTAGAAGTACAGTAGGAGATTTCTGATGAATGTGTTTGAAACATGTGGAAGCACACTTTAAGTCTCTGCTTTTTAGATGATCACAGTTTGACAGTTTTGTCTATGTTCAAAGGCAGCCTAAGAATTGGATATATTGTTAGCCAGCTGCTAAATCTATGAAAAGCCTTCCTGGAAAGGAAAGGGGAAAAAAATATAGTTTTGAATTTGGTTGGAATGGAGCTCAATAATTCTCTGGACTGTTTTTAGGAAAGCTAAAATAAAGCTGATTAAACAGCAACATTGTACACAGTTTAAACCTGCCTAGAGATAATGAAGGTCAACACAGGATTCCCACATAAAAAGGACAGATTAGATATTTTGAACATAAATCCAGTTGATAATAAAATCTGTAAATGGAAACCTTTTCTGCGTTGTATAATACTAATGCATGACATTTTGCTGTCCATATAATCTTTAGCTTTACTGTCAATGTTATTCCATTACACTGATTACAGAAAATGAATTAAGCACTATCAGAATGGAAGGCATATTTTAATAACAATGCAATTATTAATCCTTTATGATGCAGGACTATAATAGTGTTTAATTTAATGCATTAAAAACTATCTGCTCCAATAACCCAGTCACTAAAATTATGATCTATAATTAAGGATGGACTAAAATTCCATTTCAAGCATGTAAGCTTATAATAAATGCCTAGCTGCAAGGATGCACTAATAGTACTGGCCACATATGTAATAATATGTAATAATTTGACTAACGTCAAAGCTAGATTTGATCTTTGTTTTGTTTAGATGAAATTAAGCTGAGCTTTTAGACAACAATCACAGTTGCCAAATAGATCAAATAAGCAAAAGCAGCATATTAGTTGCAAAAACATTTCCAAATATTTGACTTGATTCTGGTGTCCATACTCAAGCAAAATCTCGTCTGACTACAGGACTAGGGCTAATGCTGTTTTACTTTATCTTCAGAGACAAACTTGATAGGCATTTCCCCACCCCACCAGGAGGTCTTAACACCTCAAAAACAGGAGGCACAATTTTACATGTTAAAATGTTTGCACTTACAGCTTGTGAACTGGGCAGAGAGTATGTGGGGGGGGGAGTGTGGGAGAGGTGAGCAGCCCTCAGTGGTGAAAGAACAGGTTAAGGACTATTTAGAAAAATCTGGACATGCACAAATCCGTGGGGCCGGATGCACTGCATCCAACAGGGCTGAGGGAGTTGGCTGATGGGATTGCAGAGCCATTGGCCATTATCTTTGAAAACTCATGGTGATCGGGGGAATTCTTGGATGATTAGAAAAAGGCAAATATCATGCCAGGAGGAGAATCTGGGGAACAACAGACAGGTCAGCCTAATGTCAGTCCCCAGAAAAAATCATGGAGCAAGTCCTCAAGGAATCCATTTTGAAGCATTTGGAGGAGAGGAAGGTGATCAGGAACAGTCAACATGTATTCACCAGGGGAAAATCATGCCTGACCAACCTGATTGCCTTTTATGATGAGATAACTGGCTCTGTGGATATGGGGAAAGCAGTGGATGTGATATCTTGATTTTAGCAAAGCTTTTTATACGGTCTCCCATAGTATTCTTGCTAGCAAGTTAAAAAAAGTATGGATGGGATGAATGGACTATAAGGTGGATAGAATGCTGGCTAGATCGTCGGGCTCAATGGGTAGTTATCAATGGCTCAATGTCTAGCTGGCAGCCGGTATCAAGCAGAGTACCCCAAGCATCGATTCTGCGGTCCAGTTTTGTTCAACATCTTCATTAATGATCTGGATGATGGGATGGATTGCACCCTCAGCAAGTTCACAGATAACGCTATGCTGGGGGGAGAGGTAGATATGCTGGAGTGTATGGATGGAGTCCAGAGTCACCTAGATAAATAGGAGGATTGAGCCAAAATAAATCTTATGAGGTTCAACAAAGACAAGTGCAGAGTCCTGCACTTAGGACAGAAGAATCCCATGCACTGCTACAGGCTGAGGATTGACTGAGTAAGCAGCAGTTCTGCAGAAAAGGATCTAGGGGTGACAGTGGATGAGAAGCTGGATGTGAGTCAGCAGTGTGCCTTTGTTGCCAAGAAGGCTAACAGAATATTGGGCTGCATTAATAGAAGTGTTGCCAGCAGATTGAGGGAAGTGATTATTACCCTCTATTCAGCACTGGTGAGGCACATCTGCAGTACTGCATCCAGTTTGGGGCCTGACCACTACAGAAAGGATGTGGACAAATTGGAGAGAGTCCAGCAGAGGGCAACAAAAATTATTAGGGGGCTGAGACACATGACTTACAATGAGAAGTTGAGGGAACTAGACTTTTTTAGTCTGCAGAAGAGTAGAGTGAGGGTGGATTTAATAGCAGCCTTCAACTACCTGAAGGATGGAGCTAGGCTGTTCTCAGTGGTGGCAGGTGACAGAACAAGCAGCAATGGTCTCAAGCTGCAGTGGGGAAGGTCTAGGTTGGATATTAGGAAACACTATTTCACTAGGAGGGTGGTGAAGCACTGGAATGGGTTACCGAGGGAGGTGGTGGAATCTCCATTCTTAGAGGTTTTTAAGGCCCAGCTTGACAAAGTCCTGGCTGGGATAATTTAGTTGGGATTGGTCCTGCTTTGAGCAGTGGATTGGACTAGATGACCTCCTGAGGTCTCTTCCAACCCTAATCTTCTATGATTCTTCCTTAAGTATGATAGTTTGAGTCAATTAGGTGGTAAGGCAGGTTGTACTCAACCTGTGGGTGCAAATTTGAGATTTCACAAAAATGTGGGCATGAAAACATGCCCGAGCAAAATTACCCTTTGCAGTTTTAGATGCCATTTTAGAAGACTTGAGTCTCTTTTCTGCAGCATCCTGAATTAACATATTATTTTGTATTATTGCATTGTAATTTAGCTTTTTTGCACATATCAATGGCTGTAGAAACAAGAGCTTACTTTTGTTCTGTCTAAAGCTGACCTTTGCCATGGAACTAACATAGCTCTGTGCATTCAATAAGATCTCAGTAGTGTGTAAAGAATTATTTGAAATAATGTTAATATCAAACAGCCAGATTCTGCACTGGCTTACATCCTGTACAACCTCAATGAGGTAAGGGTAATATCTACCCTGTGTTTACTGTACAAGCTGTTAAAAGCAAAAAATCTCTCTCCATTAAATTTTGCCATTGTATTTCAATATTGTAGCAAATATTTAATAAAAGACCAATCAGCATTCGGAGTAACATGCCCCAATGGCCAATTCCTACCACTGATTTGCACAGTACGTCCTGACAATCCATTTATATCTATGGGAGTTATATGTACAAACCAATGGAAGGACATAGTAGTGAGGGTGTACATTAACTTTTCATACAAGAGGTAAAACTAACTCTAAACTGGAATCTACCATTACTGTGATCAATACTCCCATTACTTACATTCATATCATGGATGGAACATGGGGTTAGCAAACAGTGCTGAAACAAACATGGCTATATGGAACTGAGGCCTCAATCCTGCCATTTGAGCCATGCATGTGTAGGGGTCTCCTGTGCAGATCAGCTTACAGAAACTGGGCCTAAGATAAGTATGTTCTACATTCTGATATACCATTAATGACAGCTGGGGGAAGGCTTCTCTTAGGTGAAAGGCTGCTTTCCTCCTGATAGGGGAAGCAAGCAGACTAACAGACTGTTTGGGGAAGGACTGGCACCCAGAGGCCAGCATAATGAGGCAACATCCCAGAGAGGGACGGGAGAGGTATTCCTTTTGTGTTTTACAAACTTGTTTCTTTCTGTCTGGATGAAAATTACTCCTGGAGTCTACCCCAATGCCCATCTTGTAAATACCAAAGAATTAAAAACTCAAGTGAGGAATAAAAACTCTCCAGAGTGGGACTGATTTACTCCAGGTCCCCACCACCAGAAGGGTAAACACCAAGTGTGGTGAGGTGAAGAAGGTGCCTTGCCACACCACTTAATATTTCATGTAAGGTAGAGCTCTCTGCTATGTGTGATTTGGAGTATGGACCAGAGTTGTAGATCCTGTTTCTTTTTCTGGAACTAATTCACTGAGTGATACTGGGAAATTTTCTATCTTGAGGACTTACATTTAGACCTCTAAATCTATATTCAGACACCAAAATAAGGATCCTGATTCTCTCCCCCCCGCCCCCTATCTCTGCTGAAAAATGGACTTCAGTTCCATGGATTTCACATTGGACACCCAGGTTTGAAATGTTATGGTCATCCCCTCTGTACTGCCATTTCACTGTCTGTAAATTGACTACACATAACACTTGGTACTTTTATAGAGGAGTTAGAAAGATTCATTATTTATATAGTGCTTAGTGATCCATCTACAAAAGGCACTGCACAAGTACAAAGGACTCATAATAAAACGATTTCCTGTTGTCTTATATCTCAGGTTTGTAAAACTAGACTGTAGAGAAGCAAGGACTCATCCAGTGAGGCACTTCCTGCTGGTTGTCCAGGGAATTAGCTCTTCAGCCTCAGAGACACCCTCTGTCAGGAGATGTCTCACCTACCACTGGCCCCATGTCCCTCCCAGACCTCAGTGCCCCTATACCTTGGGTGCTGCCCCCTGACAGTACTCCCACAGATATGGGTCTCCCCTCCCTGGGAAACCCCAAACCCTCTATCCCCACCTCACCTCACTCTATGGCTACTGCCAGTCACCATCTAGGCCCCATTCACTGGGGCGGACTGCAGTGTATAAGCCATTAATCACTGGCAAAGTAGGGTTTGGACCTACTGCCTTTGCCTAACCCCTGGGCTACAGCCTCTGCAACCCCAGTACTTGGTTTGGCCTTGCACAGGGCCTGCAACCTGAGGAGTTGCTAGGCAGGAGCTCCCCAGGTCCTCTTCTTTCCCCAGCCCTGCTCTGTTGCCTACACCCACAGCTCCCAGGCAGCTAGGTCCTTCTCCCTCTGAAGCTGGAGGGAGAATGTATCTAGCTCCTGAATCATAGCCCTTTTATCAGGGCCAGCTGAGATCTGATTGGGGCGTGGCCCCGCTGTGGCTGCTTCCCCAGTCAGCCTAGCTTTTAGCTGGCAGCCCCAGCCCTCTCCCAGGGCTGGCTGTAACCCTTTCCAGACCAGGGAACGAGTGACCACCCCGCTACATAGACCTTTCCTGCTTCTGAGATTTTATTACAAAAGAATTCTGATCACCTTACTCATGATGTAGTGATTCAAATGTGTGAAATTAATTTTCAAACTCAACTGGCAGCTGGGTTTAAAATCTACAGAAACAGACACTGTGGATACAG
The DNA here is from genome assembly GCF_020497125.1 of Mauremys mutica. NCBI lineage: Eukaryota > Metazoa > Chordata > Testudines > Geoemydidae > Mauremys > Mauremys mutica. Next base: position 47,281,871 of record NC_059079.1, on the reverse strand, counting down.
AAAGTTGACAGTAATTTTCTAGCCTAGTGTACCAATACATTTGCTTCTAAGGGTTTATTGTCAATCAGTTGATTACAGCGTTGTGTTGGAATTTGAAAGATTAGTACAATCAGGCATGCTAGAATTTAGTAAATAGTAAATCTATCATGAACTGGAATGATAATGAAACAAAAATCTTCCAGTTACAAAGAGGAAAAGATAGAATGTCTCAGAAGGCAAACAAGGACTACTTCTTTGAATCTATTATTACAATGCGGAAAGGATCCTTACCTGTCAACAAATTGGTGGTAGTAATTTATTTTATGTTGCTGGGAGGGATTTGTTATGTAAAATAAATCAAGGAAGAACAAGCGCACTAATCTTCAGTCTTGCAAGCTGCTGTGCTAACGTGTGGCAGGGTAAGTAGCAGCACTTGCCTTTCTGACCCCAGAGTAGTCATGAAATGTAGTTGCCTGAAATGTGCATGAACTCTAGCCATTGGCCAGATGGTGTAGCTAACAGAAGGAACAAAATGCTGTAGCTTGTACTCCATAAAGCCTGCTTTATTCACTATAAGCTTTGGCTCCCAGTTCAACTATGTTTCTCATTGTGAAGAGCTTTTATTATGGTCATTTGTTAAAATACTTGTGGCCTGATTAAAAAATAGCCATATTTCACTAATCCATCCAAGCAGCTTTTTTCCTTTTTCAAAGTTGTTTTAATTTTTTTTTAATGGTTTTCCTTTGGATTATGCATATTTCATGTACACAGCACAGACCATTAAGAAATCATTTGGTTTAAAAACAAACAAACAAACATGTAAGGCTTGATCTATTTGACTTTTCGTTGACTTGTTGCTCTGTCTCAGGGAAATAGGAAATAGTGTTTTCCTAACTACTTCTCTCCCATAGATAAAACACTGAGAAGAGGAATGTTAGGAAATTCAGTTAGGAAGCGCTATGACTTTCTACCTTACAGAATTCCTTTTCCATGCTGTCTTCAGGGACATGGATTTATGGACCGTTGGCAGGGCAGAAAAAGTGTGTCGCATTAGAGACCAAAGATTTATGGGAAAATCCGGAACCATTCCCAAGCAGAATAGGATAGAGACAGATAATGAAAATGGTTAGAAGCATAGAAAGGTTTCCATATGAAGAGAGATTGAAAAGACTGGGATGCCTTACTTCTGTGAGGAGACAAACAAGAAAAGATATGATAAGGGCATAAAAATAATGATGTAGAGATCGTAAATTGAGTTTTCCTATTTATTCTTACTCTTAATAGGAGAACAAAAGAATTTTGGAAACATTTTAAAATTATGCATAATTAACCTTAGAAACTCATTATTATGAGATATCATTGAGGCCCAGAGCTTAGCAGAATTAAAAAAAACACACCCCAGTTAGACATTTATGGATAATGAGGTCATCTACAAATCCAGTCAGATCTACTAACTGGTACAGGTAGGAAGTAACGTCCCTAATAAGAAGCTATTTCATAATTGCCCACAAAGGATTTCTTGTATTTTCCATTGAAGGGTCACTGGAGATAAAAGGTTGGCCTATAACAACTATTGGTTTGTGCTGGTGGCTATTCCTGTACTCTAAGGCCTGGTCTACACTACGAGTTTAGGTCGAATTTAGCAGCGCTAAATTGAATTAACCCTGCACCCGCCCACACAACAAAGCCATTTACTTCGACATAAAGGGCTCTTAAAATCGATTTCTGTACTCCTCCCCGACGAGGGGAGTAGCACTGAAATCGACATTGCCCGTTCGAATTAGGATTAGTGTGGATGCAATTCGACGGTATTGGCCTCGGGGAGCTATCCCACAGTGCACCATTGTGACCACCCTGGCTAGCAATCTGAATTTGGATGCACTGGCCAGGTAGACAGGAAAAGCCCCGGTCCCCGCTACAAGCTGGGGACCGACTGGCCAAGCAGCAGTTCTGCAGAAAAGGATCTGGGGATTACAGTGGATGAGAAGCTGGATATGAGTCAGCAGTGTGCCCTCATTGCCAAGAAGGCCAACGGCATATTGGGCTGTATTAGTAGGAGCATTGCCAGGAGATCGAGGGAAGTGATTGCTCCCCACTATTCGGCACCGATGAAGCCACACCTGGAGTATTGTGTCCAGTTTTGGTCCCCCCATTACAGAAGGGATGTGGACAAATTGGAGAAAGTCCAGCGGAGAGCAATGGAAATTATTAGGGGGCTGGGGCACATGACTTATGAGGAGAGGCTGAGGGAACTGGGGTTATTTAGTCTGGAGAAGAGAAGAGTGAGGGAAGATTTGATAGCAGCTTTCAACCACTTGAAGGGGAATTCAAAAGACAATGGAGCTAGGCTGTTCTTAGTAGTGGCAGATGACAGAACAAGAAGCTATGGTCTCAAGTTGCAGGTGCGGAGGTCTAGGTTGGATATTAGGAAACACTATTTCACTAGGAGGATGGTGAAACACTGGAATGGGTTACCTAGGGAGGTGGTGGAATCTCCATCCTTAGAGGTTTTCAAGGCCTGGCTTGACAAAGCCTTGGCTGAGATGGTTTAGTTGGGGATTGGTCCTGCTTTGAGCAGTGGATTGGACTAGATGACCTCGTGAGGTCTCTTCCAACCCTAATATTCTATGATTCTACTTATTTTTCAAAGGCTTATACCTGTAACTAAGTCAAATCAAAACCAATTTCCTTTAGAAAAATGAAAGGCACTGCTCCTCAGTGCAGGTTATTGCCATAACAAAGTTCAACTTTCAATTAGTTGCTTTTTTCAGCTATCGGGCTGTTCAAGAAAAATCACAAGTGGAATTTTATAATGGGAAATGTGTATTCCCTCCCCTGCCACACACACACTGTTGTCAGTTGATTTAAGTTTATGTTTTGGTCAAACTATTAAAAATCATCTGTGGGCAGAAACTAACCATGGGACATTTCATCCTGATTCAAACCTCAACACTGATGAAAAAAAAAATGAACAAGGAAAACGTAAACTAACATGACTGCTGCCATACCCCCTATAATTAAACAGACCTTTATGAAAAGCACAGTGTACAATTAGAAAGAAAATATAAGAACATAAATTGCTGAGAACTCATTAAATGACTTGGGGATTAGAGTAAGTGGTTTTATGACAATAACAGACATGAAATGTAATTAAGGCAAATGTTGCTATTAAAGAACATGAAGTATAGATAGTAGGGTTGGGCAAATAAGTAATATAATTATGCACACACTTGAATTTAGGGGCTTGAAATGAGGACTGGACTCAAACATTGTGAGTGTTGTGGTCTATTTATGGCAGGGGGTAAACTGAATTAAAATCAATAGTAATAATCTCTCAAACTCTACCCACAAACCCACCTTCATCCACTGCACAAGCCAAATTAAGATGTCAAGATAAGATTCCACACCCTATAGATCTTCAGATCAACTTCCTTTCTCTGTCTCGATCAGCAGTGAAATAGTTAAGGTTACCATTAAAATATCATCATTAGCCTTGAGAGTTAGCAGCCCCTTGAAATGACTAGGTGCACTCCACAATCTCTGAAGTGTCAGGCAGACAACACTTTAGGCCTGCATCCACAAGAGGGACTTAGGCAGTGTGAAGCTCAGGTCACAGTGCTAAACTTTTAGGTGCCTAGAAAATCACAGGACCACGGCTGCAATTCACACAGTCCAAATTTGGTGCCAAAGCTTCCTGTACAATGGATAGGGAGAAACAAATGCCTTAGAATACAGTCCACAAGGGGCTGCCTAAGCTAGCCAGTGGGCTATGCTGATAAGAGGGGTGTGTGCTAAACCCTGCTTGTCTCACTGAGCTAGGCACCTAAGTCTGGGCTGGAGGGAGGTGCTTACCTCTGCTGGTGATCCACAAACCAAGGGAGGGTAGATGCATCTCCATCTAACACGCATGCAGGGATCGATCTGGTACATGTGCTCAGAGGCTGTCTAACTCCACACAAAACACTGGTGGGGAGGTGGATGGTGACACCCCTTATAACCTTTAGCCCATTGGTTAGAGTACTTACCTAGGATATGGGAGATACCCCGTTCAAGTCCCCCTGATCCTGATGAGAATAGATTTGAGGAGGGATATGCTATGACTCAGATGAGTACCCTAACCAGTAGACTATGGAAAAGTCTGATGTGGGGCTCTCTCTATCCTATTGAAGTTATTCTACTTTAATTAACTATTAAGTAGGCCAGAAAGCCTGAAAATAAATTTATAGCCCAGGAGACTCCTCTTCAAATCCCTTCTCCTGAGACAGAGTGGGAACTTGAAGTGGTTACCTCCTGTATGCTGGCCAAGTGCTCTAAACCAGTGCTTCTTAAAGTTGGGCCGCCACTTGTTCAGGGAAAGCCCCTGGTGGTCTGGGCCAGTTCGTTTACCTGTTGCGTCCGCAGGTTCGTCCGATCGTGGCTCCCACTGGCCGCGGTTCGCTGTTCCAGGCCAATGGGGGCTGCAGGAAGTGGCGTGGGCCGAGGGATGTGCTGGCCACCCTTCCTGCAGCCCCCATTGGCCTGGAGCGATGAACTGCAGCCAGTGGAAGCTGCGATCAGCCGAACCTGTGGATGCGGCCGGTAAACAAACTGGCCTGGCCCACCAGGGGCTTTCCCTGAACAAGCGGCAGACCAGCTTTGAGAAGCACTGCTCTAAACAGTGGACTAAAGCTTATAAAGGAGTGCCTTCCCAGGCTTTTTTGTGTGGAGTTATGCATCCTCTAAGTATGACTACTGGATTGGGCCCTCCCTGTGCATTAGGCTTCTTCATTTGTAGATCACTTTGGGGCTTAGGTGGGAAATAGGCTTCTGAATGCTTATAGTGAGGCAGTGGTACGCATGCCCAGATGCAGAAACATAGGTGGCTGAGGAACTCTTGCAAAAACATAGGTGCCAAATGAGTTTAGGATCTTACAGGGTTAGGCAGCACCTGTTTAGTTCCATGAGTTTCATGATCACAGTAGTGCCTAAAAACAGGACTTAGGGGCTTAAGTACCTTTGTGGATCTAGGCCTTAGGTCCCATTTTTAAAGTTACCTTTTAATCTCAGGTGCTAGACACTTCACTTTTAAAAAGTGAAAGAGAGCAGTCTCCAGAAAAATACCAATTTGCCAAAATGTTGTGAACTGTCTAACTCTGGTTTAGGGCTGAAAAAAGAAATACCCATTCTAGGCTGATTGTTTTGTTTTGAGAGGTTGGTGTGACAGCACCTACATTTAGCAGCAGCCCTCCCTTCTTCTGGCCAGCCACCAGCATTTAAAAATCATGAGTTGGGACCTCCCAAAAATCATGAGGGTTTTTTGTTTGTTATTAGTTTTCATTTATTCATTTTTATGTACAACAAATTTGGGTTTCTTCTTTCATATTTTCTGTGGTTTGAACCTTTAGGGTACACTCTAATTGCGTTTTCAAGCTTTCCTCTGCTACCATGAGAAATACAAACCTACTATTTTTTAATTAAAACTAAAATTTTCACATAATCACAAGCCAGAGAAGACAGAGTTGGCAATACTGCAAAGCAAGCTTGCTTTGCCAAACTTCCACAACTTTTGGGAAGTAGTTTACAGGCTCACAAATATGAGGTCTAGATTTTCAAAAGTGGCTCACTTTTGGGATGCTGAACACCGTACTCCTTAGAGGGCCCTGACTTTCAGAGAGCGGATGCTGAACACTTTGTGATTATCAGGCCCTTTAAGATGTCTAATGTTGGGCTCCCAAAATCATTCATTATTTTGTAAATGTAGGCCTCAGTTTTTCTGTTGTTCACCTATTCCCAAATTACAGTAATCAGTATAGATATGAACTTTGATGTATAGACTTTTATTTATTTTCAAAATGTACTTAAATTATCATTAAGGACAAGTGTTCTAATGGTGTCCTGACCACTATGTTGCCAGCTTAGCAGGTTGAAGACAGCCCATGAAGATGAATCTTTCAAGTTTATTGTATAAAATGAGGGGGTTCTTTAAAATTAAACTTGAAAGTGCAGCATTCATAACATAGGCAGAAAAACTGCTCTCAAATCCTTCCAGAATTATTTCTTAATCCAGTACGCAGCTAAGCTTCAAGGCAAGGCAAACCAAAAACTCTACAATTGCTTACAAAGTGAATAATATCTGTTAGCTTGAATCTGGTGCAATAATTGCTAAAACACTCATTTGAATACCTTTGAATCCATATACATTTGCATAAAAAACAATCTATATTCTCAAAAAAAAAATGAAGCATGGGAACACATTTCAGAACACAAAGCATATGGTGAAATAAATTAGGACCCACAAAGTAGCTTCTGTAAGTAGGTTCCTTTGAATACTCTGAAAAATTGTCTACAAACTTAGACCCATCAATCCACCAAATTAGGCACCCACGCTACCAGCATTTGCAAATCATTTTTCAACATTATTACTACGATTCTTGACATTGTGCAGTGCATATTTTTTTCTCCACTGGTTCACAAGGAGTCTTGAGAGTGTGTTTTTAATGGCGTGCTGCAAAGGGATGTTATAAAAGTTATTTCCTCCCTGTTGAGTAAAAGCTTAGGCACAAACTCTTTTGTCTATGCGAACATGGTTATTCTGACTTATTATTCAAACTGACGCTCTTTTCTCAAACTACAGTATTAGGAACATTTGCCCCCAGGGTGTAAACCAAAGCCTGCTGAACTCAAATGGAGTCTTGCCATTGATTTCAATGGTCTTTGGATTAGGCTCCTAATTTAGTAAATCCTTATATGACCACCCAACAATAGGATCTTTGGAGAAAAATATAAATCAAGCTAAATCTAATTTTCAAATATCAGAACCAATCTTGCATCCCACTTCACAGTGTAGTAATAGGAGAAGCTACATGTAAATCACCTTTCTTAAAAATACCTTTTTCTTTCCATGGGCAGAAACTGCTTCAATAGTCATATGTATTTGAGGGATGAAAATAAAAAACTCTGGTAAAGTAAGGAGCCAAGGCCAGCTGTATGTAATAAAGTTGCAATTCCACTAACATTTCCTAGTGACATCAAAATAAAGCATGAAACTACATGGGTTGTTCATATACATTGTTTAATGTCTCAGAACATTAAATTAGTATTATGGATTTAATTCAATTTGTGTACATTTCAGGGCACTATATTGTCACAGGCCAGCTGACCATTTAAGGAGAACTGGCCTCAGCCTTGCCTATGAGTTAGTAATTATCTCCTAGCTGATCAAGATCTGGTGTCTCAATTACAGTTAGCGATGCCAGCTGTGAAAGGGTCAGAGTGGGTTACATAAATGGGAGAGGAGACCTCAATTAGGGGAGAGACTCAGAAGAGAAGAATAAGAGGTATTCTGTTTATGTGGGAAAAGTCTGGTGAAGGTGGGTAGGAAAGAGTCATAGGGAGCAGGTCAGTTTTCTGTAGCAGGCCCTGGAATATGGCCTGTAATAAGTAAGGTGCTTCTCTAGGAGAAGCTGTTAAAGTTCATAGTGAGGTGAAGTAGTGGAGAAACTTGTTATAAAGAAGCTTCTCCAGAAACAAAACTGGAAAGGCAGTGCTTAGTCAAAAGAGCAAGTAAAGGACTCTGAGAGTGGGGTTGGAGCAGATAATGTCTCATTTGCTTGACATGGGTATAAATCTTTTTTGTTTGGCAGTTGGTATGGATTCCTTACATGAATTTTTGTTTTCTCAGGAATGGGGAGATGTGACTTGGCCAGAAGGCTGGGCTGTGGAAGGCATAGCTAGAGGCAGACTGTCTTGGGCTCAGAAGAGCTCAACAGAGGGTGTCCTGGATGAAGCTTCCTGTGATGCCATGCTTGTATGTTGGGGGTACTACCATAGTAAGTGGAACTGCTTACGTCAGTGTTGTTCAGTGATGTCCTATGTATTTAACCTCCACCAGTGTAATATCCAAAAATATCCCCTTACTGTTCATGTGAGTTAGAGCTGCTGAAACATTGTGAAGCTCTTTATAACCTTATGGTGCAAGGTGTTAATTGCTTGTCAACTAGGGGTCTGATGTAACTTTTTTCCAGATTGTCATTAAGAAAACACTTTCTCTGGTGCCCTGAGGTTCCTTTGTATAGAAAAGCAGTTATACTCGGAGGGCTGCTGATCAGGCTTGCTTTGGAAGACTGTGTGGTTCCAGAGGAGATGCTGTGAGTGAGAGGACCTTCCCAGGTGTAAACCTCAGGCACTGGGACAGGGAGAGGACTGCTAAGAGCTGTAAATTGGTGAGAGATCCTAGAAAGACAGAGGCACAAGGAAGCTGTTTATTGGCAAAGGGCAATGATGTCTTACCTGAGGTTTTTGCAAAAAGACAGTTGCCTGTATGCAGTTTACTATCTCTGTGGAACCCCTAGAGTAGGAGGTTAATGCAAACTCTCCAGCTCCATTTAGGGCCCCCCCCCAAAAAACCCTTGTGACAAGATCCCCAGAGGAGAGAGGGTCATTGTTTGTTTACTATCTGTTAGAGAAGGTGAAGGTAAAAAATCTGAGCTATGTAAAGAAATGTCTGACCTGCCCAGCATTTGTGGCTCTGGATCTAAGACTGATGAACTTGTGACCATGGGGGAAACCCAGTTGTGGCTTTTGAAGGACTAAAACCTACCAGAGCCCTAGGTTGGAGTTGGGGGTTGATGTCTGGTAAGCTTTTAAGCATGCATGTAGGTTCTTATTATTTTTTGTTTTTCCTTTTCCTTCTCTTCTCTCCTCTTCCCCCCACGTAATGCTTTTTTACCTTTTAGAATAGATGTACATCCTTTGAAGGAGTTGTGTTGTAACTTCTAACTGTGGGCAATACATTGGTCACAGACCTTGGAGAGCTAGCAAAGCACAGGTGCTGGCCTTTTAGACAATCTCATTTGCTGGGGATACTATGGTATAAGGCACAGAGCGGTGCAGCTTTAAAATCCTTAGTCAGGAGGAAGTGAGATGTAGGTCTCTGCCCAAGAGATGTGCCAGCTGGGAGTCACTCCTAAAGTTGGAGCCCTGGGTGGACCACAGATGGGGGATTACAGGTTCAGTTACCTTGAGACTGTGAAGTTGACAGTCATTTTGCTCAGAATCTTAGATATTGACTGCAAGTTTATTTTCAGAGGAAAATTGTCTGAAGGCATTAACGTTTTATAGGACCTATTTCAGTCTAAGACCATTCAGAGAAACAAGTGTTTGTTCATTTATAAATGACTTCTATGCTCTCAGAGTATAAATATTAAAAGCATTAATCCTGATGGATGGTCCCATAAACTTGAGAATGCAGGCTCAAAACACATTCCTTGTTTTCCTTTCTCTGTTTAGTCTAATTTGCATTCAATAGACTATAAACCCTCTCTATTTGTCCTCTTATTCATGTCTTGCTGTTATTTTTAACTCTTAAGTGTCAGCAGCTCTGGCTTGAAAAGTTGTTGTCACCTGTATTCCCTTTCATTGTTAGGAGCCAACTTCACATTTGGTTGGCTTATTTATCTAATGGCATGTAGGGTTCTTCACTGAAATATATAAATCATCCTAACTGATTTGTGCTTTGTCACCCTCTGAAACTTGAGCCTGATTTTATTAATCCATAAGTGAAAATATATTAAGTAGGAATCGATAAGGAATAATTGAGCTGAATAGTCTTTAATAGGCATAGTTGTCTTCAGAAAACATGCTAACTGTTAACAGTAAAATGGGGAAGAAGCTTTTGAAATTGTCATTCAAAAGTCATATTCCAATTTCATACAATAAATTCTATTTAATCCACATTATAATGTAAAATATTAAAAGTAGGCCCCCTATCCTATAGATATTTTTTACAGATAAAAGCCTATATTTTCTATTATGTGCTATAGTTAAAAAAGAAAACACATGACTCTCTTCTGTTCATGGTAGTGTTTCTGCCTAAAACACTATCCTTGAGAAATGTTATGCTGTGTATAGTCCATACACCCTCTTTTTGTATGAACCACTGAATCATACAAGCAAGATATTTCCAATTGTTCAGAGCTAATGAAGACTGTTCTGTTTAAAAATGGAATGACTTTTCATGTCTTTGAAGACATCATTCAGAGAACTCGTGTGTGTGTGTGTTTATAGTTAGGAAGCACAATGAAAATGCTAAGAAGTTCTTGGGTTCAAAAAGAAAATGGTACTACAAAAAATCTTTGGAATTACTTTCAATTTATTTTACTAAAAGACTAAAATTTTAAGCATCTTAGATCTTGTATATTTAATGCTCATGGTACAGCAGCATGAAACTGCTTGCAGTACTGTGTAATGTTAAAGTAAGAAAGCAAAAAGCTGTATGTCTGCAATGTGATTTTATGCTGAGGTGTACAGGAACGTTTTGATGCCAGTTGTGCGTAACAAAAAAACATTGAGGGAATGTGTGTGGGGGGAGGGAGGAACACTTAGTCTTGAGACATTTCTATAGTACTAATTGCTCAGAGTACATTGGTACCAGGATATTAAGTACAAGGCTCTGATAGTAATTCTGGATTTATGCCATTGTAACTTGGTAAAAGCCTGCTTTCAGTTTATTTCTGGTGCAACTCATTGGTTTTTAGCAGAGCTCCACCACATGAGTTTGGCCCAGCATTCCTAAAAATAGCAAATGTGTTCTACACTCCGTTCACTAGGCCTGTGTAGATCTGGAATCCATCCACTGAAGTGTGAGGGTCTTTATTTGAAGCTGGGGGGGAACCCTCCTGTGTTCTTCCAAGTCAACTATAGCCTGTTAATACCTATTTCAACAGGCTATTCCTGTTCCAGAGACCAGCCCAGAGCATTGTATTTGTAAGTAGTCCTGTGCCATGAGTATCCTGTCTTGTACCTTCCATTGTACATTATGGTCTAGGATAAGCAGGTACTGTCTCTCTGGTAGGGTGCTGAAGGGTGAGTGCAGCATCTTCATAGTTAAGAAGAATGGTGCATCTCTTGGCAAACTATGAATCCATTCCTATTGGATGAGCACCAGGCTGCGCTACTCTTTCTCCAATCCTCTCCCTCCCCCAGGATACCTGAGCAGCTGCAGCATGGTGCCTGAAAAGCCTATTAGGGTCCAGAACACAATGTGGCAGTACAGATGTCAACTTATTCATGAGGAGGCAAACTCTGCCCCTCCTATGCTACCAACAGGTCTGGGGAAGGAAGTGGGGAGAGGAGATGTTTAATTTTTTTGCCCATCCACATGAAGTCAAGTGTAAACAAGTATTTCTCCACACAGCCAAACTGTGGAACTCTTTGCCAAAGGATGTTGTGAAGGCCAAGACTATAACAGCGTTCAAAAAAGAACTAGATAAATTCATGGAGGATAGGTCCCTCAATGATTAGCCAGGAGGAGCAGAGATGGTGTCCTTAGCCTCTGTTTGCCAGAAGATGGAAATGGGTGATGGAATGGATCACTTGATTGCCTATTTTAGTTATTCCCTCTGGGACACTTGGCTGGATGGACCTTTGGTCTGGCCCAATATGGATGCTCTTATGTTAACTTGGCCTTAGAAAAATATCTGACATCTGTAGAACACCTTTCATCTGGGGTTCTCCTAAAATGATCTTTGTGAAATGCTCTGTGTGGACAAAATAAAACACTGAAGGTTCAGTAACTTCTGGACAAAACATGTCACCATGAGTCTGTGGCAGAGCTGCCATGCTAACATTTGGCTTCCTATGCTGCTACTCTTGTCTTTTAGTAGCATTAATCCCACTGTAGTTCTAAAATCTGATGGATCGTAAAATGATACCTTGCAATAATGTTGTATCATTGAGCCCAAGCATCACAAAAGATCTCCCATGCTGGGCTTAACTGGGCTTTATATAAAGGCACTCTTTGCCATTTTAGTATTGTTGGACTTTAATTATTTCCCTGGTGTAGGGGAAAAGCATATTTTGATTACAAGTAAAATACATTTTGCATCCTAATTTCATTTATACAATCTTTTAATTTAAATGGGTATATATTGGTAGGGAAGACTTCTATTCCCCTGGCATACTTATGATTCTATTTTAATTCAATTTAATACCATTCATTGAAGTTAAGGAAGTATCCCATAATTAGACAGGATTAAAACTGTCACCAGCTAGAAGGGAAGGACCAAATGAAAATTTTCTTTTACTGAGATTTGGCTTATAGCTTCACCAGAAGATCAAAGAAAGCAGACACATTTATGGTTCTTAAGGTCACATCTGCCTTTGCATCTGACTTCTGTTTTTTAACTTCAGATGTTGCAGTGGGTGCCCTTTTGACATGAATCATCTTTCTAAGCACCACAAGTTGAAGGAATTAAATGTGAATTTTTGTTGAAAATATTTAACTGCTTTGTAGGAGTAACAGTTGCCTGACAAATTAACTTAATGTTACTGTAGTACAATATTATACAGATGAGGTTTTATAATAGAACAAACTTATTGTAAACTTTTTTCTGTCTGGTATTTATCTTACTAGACTATAGAACTCAATCTTCTACATTCAGTCATCTTAATAGCATATTACTATACAAATATATCACTTGAAATCAATGGGACTTCATACAGACCATTTATGCCACTTAAAGTGAGTTAAAGATGGCAGAATCTGCCCAGTAATGTTGAGCTCCCATCTTCAGGTCTGTGCTTTCAAAAAGACTTGAGTATCTAAACACAGCATTTACTTATGCTAAAATCTGCAAATGTGGTTTCCTGCAGTCAGGCACATCAATAAGTGACCTGGTCATCAAAGCTACCTCTGAAAATAAGCCTCCAAACTTGGGTACCTGAAAACTGAGGCCACTGACGTGGGTCTAGCAAACAGGAGTGGTTAAGTGTATATCTGTTTGTGGTATACTTGCTGCTTGACAGCACACTATCTTTCAATCTGTTTGGGGGACCCTGTGTGTGCTGAGCCTAGCAGCCTCCTAAGCACGACAGCTTCTTAATGAGGCTGTGATCCCTAAGTCTTTTAGCACCCATCAACCCTTAACTAGGGGGTGGGGCTTCTCAGAGAGATGGCTTTAAAAAGCCCACTCCTAAGCAACCAGAGAAGCTAGCAAACAGGGGAGTTTTGAGAGGGAGTTTATGGGGTGGGGGGGGTGAGCAGGGGCTAGAACTCAACATTCTTTAAACTTAAACCCAAAACACCCCCTTAATATAAACAAAGGAACCAGTTGCAGGAGTAAAAAGAGAATGCAGGCAGAACTCCAGCAACAAAGTGGGGACTACCCAGTTTATTGCACCCAAGGCAACATGTATGATTACTTGCCCTACAGGCAGGTGGTGTATGTGTGCATTTGATGCAAGGAGCTTCCGGCCCTCGGACCATGTGTGGGCTTTGAAGACCATAGTGGCTGAACTGGGAGTTGAGGGAGACAGGGGTACGTAGATGAGACTTTCTGGGACACAGTAGAACAGTCCTGCCTCTGGTCTGATAGCCTCTGTGCTGTTGAGGAGGATGAAAGTCCCAGGGAAGGAGAGCATGTAACTGGAGTAGAGGGGAAACAATCCCATATTTGGGACCTTATTTCCAGATATTGTGGTACCCTCTCCCCCTAAGGATACTTCTCCAGGGGAGGGAACTCTAGCTATTAGACAGGTATTAATAATGGGAGATTCAATCATTATGAAACATAACTGGGTTTGCGATGACCGGGAGAACCGGGGGGTGACTTGCCTGCCTGGTGTAAAGGTTACAGGTCTCTTGAGACATCTAGATTTGTGTAGTGCTGGGGAGTAGCTGGTGGTTATGGTACATGTAGGTACCAATGATATAGGGAAAGATAGGAGAGAGGTCCTGGAGGCCAAATCCAGGCTGCTAGGTAAGAGATGGAAGTCCAGGACCTCCATGGTAGCATTCTCTGAGATGCTCCCAGTTCCATGCGCAGGGCCAGTTAGATGAGCAGAACTGTAGAGTCTCAATTAATGGATGAGACAATGGTGTAGGGAGGAGGCGTTTAGATTTATTAGGAACTGGGGACACTTTTTTGGGAAAGGGGGAACCTATACAGGAAGGATGGGCTCCACCTAAACCAAAATGGAACCAGATTGCCACTTAACATTAAAAAGGTTGTAGAACAGCTTTAAACTAAAGGCTGCAGGGAAGCCGACAGGTGTGGAGGAGCACATGGTTCAGACATCCCTTGGGGAGGATCTATGAATAGAGCATCTCTGTCCTAGTGAGGATGGAAAATGATAATACTGGCAGGACCTGATCGGAAACAGTCAAATAAGAGTTCCATTCAATTACATCATGTAATGGCAGACAGCTAAAAGGAGACAAGTTTTTAAAGTGCTTAAATACCAATCCTAGAAGTCTAAATAATAAAATGGATGAACTACAGTGCCTTGTATTAAATGAGGATATTGATAACAGAAATTTGGTGGAATGAGGCTAATCGATGGGTACAGAACAGGTCATGCTGGTAGGGGAGTGGCATGTGAAAAGCATAGAATCAAATGAAGTAAAAATCATAAATGAATCAAACTGTACCATAGAATCTCTATGGATAGAAATTCTATGCTCTAATGTAGCAGTAGGGATATATTACTAACCACCTTATCAGAATGTGAAATGCTCAGGGAGATTAGAGGCTATTCAAATAAATTCAATAATAGGGGATTTCAATTATCCGCATTGACTGGGTACGTCACCTCAGGATGGGATGCAAAGAAAGTTTCTTGGCACCTTAAATGACTGCTGCTTGGAGCAGCTGGTCCTGGAACCCACCAGAGGAGAGGTAATTCTTGATTTAGTCCTAAATGGAGCACAAGATCTAGTCCAAGAGGTGAATATAGCTGGACTGCTTGGTAATAGTGACAATAATATAATTAAATTTAATAACCCTGTAGCAGGGAAAAACACCACAGGGGCCCAACACTATAGCATTTAATTTCAGAAAGGGGAACTTCACAAACATGAAGTTAGTTTAAACAAATTAAAGAGTACAGTGCCAAATGTGAAATCTCTACAAGCTGCATGGAAACTTTTTAAAGACCCCATAATAGAAGCTCAACTTAAATGTATACCCCAAATTAAAAAACATAATGGCTAAACAACAAAGTAAAAAGCAGTGAGAGGCAAAAAGGCATCCTTTAAAAAATGGAAGTTAAATCCTAGTGAGGAAAATAGAAAGGTGCATAAACACTGGCAAATGAAGTGTAAAAAATACAATTAGGAAGGCCAAAAAAGAATCTGAAGAACAGTTAGCCAAACACTCAAAGTAATAACTTTTTTAACTACATCAGAAGCAGGAAGTCTGCTAAACAACCAGTGGGGCCACTGGACCATGAGGTGCTAAAGGAGCACTCAAGGAAGATAAGGCCATTGAGGAGAAACTAAATGAATTATTTGCATTGGTCTTCACAGCTGAGGATGTGAGTGAGGGAGATTCCCAAACCTGGGCCATTCTTTTTAGGTGACGGATCTGAGGAACTGTCCCAGATTGAGGTGTCATTAGAAACAAACTGATAAATTAAACAGCAATAAGTACCATCTGTTCCTGGTGATTCACCCAAGAGTCCTGAAGGAACTCAAATGTGAAATTGCAGGACTACTAACTGTAGTCTGTAACCTATCATTTAAATCAGCTTCTGTACCAGATGGAGGCACAGGTGCATGGAGGATAGCTAAGGTGACTCCAATTTTTAAAAAGGGCTCCAGAGGTGATCCCAACAATTACAGGCCTGTAAGCCTGACTTCAGTACCTGGAAAACTGGTTGAAACTATAACAATGAACAATATTAGACACAGATGAAAATAATTTGTTGAGGAAGAGTCAACAGGGTTTTGGTAAAGGGAAATCATTCTCACCAACCTACTAGAATTCTTTAAGGGGGTCAACAAGCATGTGGACCAAGGGGATCCAGTGGATATAGTGTATTTAGATTTTCAGAAAGCCTTTGACGAGGTCCCTCACCAAAGGCTCTTAGGGCTTGGCTACACTTACAAGTTGCAGCGCTGGTGGAGGCTTTCCAGCGCTGCAATTACACCCCGTCCACACTTGCAGGGCACAACCAGCGCTGCAACTCCCTGGTTGCAGCGCTGGCTGAAAACCCGTCAGGGTTGGGGTATAAGGAGTGCAGCGCTGGTGATCCAGCGCTGCTCAGCAGGTGTGGACACTCACCAGCGCTTTAATTGTCCTCCAGGGAATAAGGAGTTATCCCAGAATTCCTGTTCAGCCACTCTGCTCATCAGTTTGCACTCTACTGCTCTTGCCTCAGGTGACCCACCCTTTAAATGCCCCAGAAATTTTAAAAATCTCCTTCCTGTTTGCTGCAGCCAGGTGTGTGTGGAGTGCAATCAGTTAATCTTTACAGGTGACCATGCCTCCACACGGCAAACGAGCCCCAGCATGGAGCACTGGCGAATTGCAGGACCTCATTAGTGTTTGGGGGGAGGAAGCTGTGCAGTCCCAGCTGCGCTCCAGCTGTAGGAATTACGATATCTTTGAGCAGGTATCAAGGTCCATGCTGGATAGGGGCCATGATCGGGATGCACTACAATGCAGGGTGAAAGTTAAAGAGCTGCGGAGTGCCTATTACAAAGCCCGTGAGGGTAATCGCCGATCCGGAGCTGCCCCCACGACCTGCCGTTTTTACAGGGAGATGGACGCGATACTTGGGGGTGACCCCACTGCCAATCCCAGGACCACGATGGACACTTCTGAGCTGGGTGGGGGACAGGAGGCGGGGGGGGGAGGAATACGCGAGTGACACCCCAGAGTCCCTTGAGGCATGCAGCCAGGAGCTCTTCTCAAGCCAGGAGGAAAGTACCCAATCGCAGCAGCCAGCAGTTGCAGAAGGACAAGCAGAGCAGCGGGTTACCGGTAAGCGGCTTTTATTTTCTGGGTGGAAATGTTTCTGGAGAGGAAGGGGGGTTCGGGCTGTATGCATGCCAGCCTAGATGTGGAATAGCCCATTGATGTGGTCTATCACGTCGCGGTAATCGTCTGTAGTTATCTCAGCAAAAGTTTCAACCCCCATCACCATGCAGTTTATGCACCCTGAAGTGCAGGATTCATTGCACAGCACTCCAGACAGGACGTATGCAAACTTGTGACTGTGCAGTTCACCAACCCACACCCCTGCCCTCTTGTGTTCATGAAATGTTGTGTTTCTGTCTGTCAAGGAAGATTTTTTCTTTTCAATAAAACAATTCTTGGCTTTGAAAACAGTCTTTATTATAGCAGATAGTGAAAGATACCTTAGCCCAGTAAAGAAAGAGGCACTGCAAATCATTTTAGGGATAATAGAATAACAGTGTTGTCAGAGTCTATCCTCACTTGAAACTGGGCGGTTTCAAAGTGAGGACCCGCATGTCTTCCCCCCACCCCAAAATCCTAGGGTAGGTCTCCCCTTCGGCTGCCACCACCCGGTCAATTCCGTGGGCCGGGACACCCCTGTTTCCCCCCTTGGGAACACAGATCAATTCACAGAGGAGGAACCTCCCCCCTCTTCCCTCTCTCCAGCCTGCTCCGGAGACAGAGATGCCTGGATTCAAACGCCTTGAATCTCTACACACAGGGAAGCAGCCCACTTCCCCCTCCCCTTCCCCTGAATTTCCCCAAGGGAAGGAATTAACCAAGTCCAAAGAAAAGAAAAGAATTTATTAAGAGAACAAAAGAAAATACAGAATCTCTATGAATCCAAGCTGGGCACTCATAGGGTATACCCTTGCTAAGTTCTGGAGAGAATCCTCTTTCTCAGTACAACCAGTACAAGCAGAATTAAGAATAATCAATAACAAACACACAGAATTGCAAACATAGGATTATTAGATAAGGACACAAAGTATCTTTCTAATACTATCTTGACTAGAAGAAATTAGTTCAGAAAGGTGGAACTTGTAGGGACTTGATTAACTCGTCTGGTCTCTTGAACTCCAAACGGCCAAAGACAAAGACCCCCCCAAACAGAGAGAAAAAGTTCCCTCCTAGGAGTTTCAAAATCTCTTCCCTGATTGGTCCTCCGGTCAGGTGCCCACCAGTACTATGCTTTAACCCTTTACTAACTATTCATGACACGCCCCCCAAATCATCACAGTGGGATCCACTGGCGGCGATTTCCTCCTAGAACTGTAAAACAACCAGAGTAATAAAACACATGCACTATTACATCGACTACTAAGCATGAAAACATATTAAGAACAGTTTTTAGCCACTTGATTCTGGGAAACTTTCACGAGAGAGTGCATCAGCAACTTTGTTGGAAGCTCCTGAAATGTGTTGAATGTCAAAGTCAAAGTCTTGGAGAGCTAAGCTCCAGCGGAGAAGTTTCTTGTTGTTTCCCTTGTTGGTGTGAAGCCACTTTAGCGCAGCATGGTCAGTTTGTAGCTGGAACTGCCGGCCCCAAACGTATGGGCGTAGCTTTTCCAAGGCATACACAATGGCGTAACATTCTTTTTCACTGATGGACCAGTGGCTTTCCCTCTCAGACAGTTTCTTGCTGAGAAACACGACAGGATGGAAGTTGTGATCCGGTCCTTCCTGCATTAGTACCGCTCCTACCCCACGTTCAGATGCCTCGGTGGTAACTAGGAAGGGTTTGTCAAAGTCTGGGGCCCTTAATACAGGGTCCGACATGAGCATCGCCTTAAGCTGGGTAAAGGCTTTCTGACACTCATCAGTCCACTTAACTGCATTTGGCTGGGTTTTCCTGGTCAGATCAGTTAGTGGGGCAGCGATTTGGCTGTAGTGTGGTACAAATCGCCTGTAATATCCGGCCAAACCTAAGAAGGATTGGACCTGTTTCTTTGACCTTGGGACAGGCCACTGTTGGATAGCCTCCACCTTGGCCTGTAGGGGGTTGATGGTTCCTTGACCCACCTGGTGTCCTAGGTAAGTCACTCTGTTTTGGCCTATTTGACACTTTTTGGCCTTAACAGTTAGTCCTGCCTGCCTGATGCGCTCCAAAACCATTTTCAAATGTTCTAGGTGTTCGGGCCATGAATCAGAAAAAATGGCCACATCATCGAGGTATGCAACTGCACAGTCTTCCAATCCTGCTAGTAGACCATCCACCAGCCTTTGGAAGGTGGCAGGTGCATTCCGCAGTCCGAACGGAAGCACAGTAAACTCATACACCCCTGCATGGGTGATGAAGGCAGATTTTTCCCTGGTGGGTTCATCTAGTGGTACCTGCCAGTATCCCTTGGTTAAATCAATGGTAGAGATGAACTGGGCACGTCCCAACTTTTCCAATAGCTCATCAGTGCGTGGCATTGGATAGTTGTCTGGACGAGTTACAGCATTTAGCTTACGGTAGTCCACACAAAATCGTATTTTCCCATCTGGTTTGGGAACCAGAACCACTGGAGATGCCCATGCACTGGTAGAAGGGCGGATGATACCCATCTCCAACATGTTGTCAATCTCCTGTTTAATAGCAACTTTGGCATGAGGTGACACCCGGTAGGGTGGTGTTCTAATCGGGTGAGCATTACCTGTGTCAATGGAGTGGTAGGTTTGCTCAGTCCGTCCTGGGATGGCTGAGAACAAGGGCGTGAAGTGAGTGCACAGCTCCTTGAGCTGTTGCCGCTGCAGACGTTGCAGGGTTGTGGAGAGGGTCACCTCTTCCACACCACCATTTCTTTTACCTTCGTAGTAGACACCTTCAGGCCACTCGGTGTCATCTCCTTCCTGAACTGTAAAGTGACAGACCTGTAATTCTCTGGGATAAAAGGGCTTTAGAGAGTTAACATGAAACACTTTAGGCTTTAAAGAGGAATCAGGGAATGTTATGAGGTAGTTAACAGCTCCCAGGCGCTCCTGGACCATGTATGGTCCTTCCCAGGACGCTTCCATCTTATGGGCCTGTTGCGCCTTCAAGACCATGACCTGGTCTCCTACCTTGAAGGACCGCTCCTTGGCATGTCAATCATACCAGACCTTTTGCTCCGCTTGAGCATCTCTTAAGTTCTCTCGAGCAAGGGCCCAAGAGTCTCGGAGGGTGTTTTGAAGGTTGCTTACAAAGTCCAGAATGTTAGTCCCTGGAGGAGGTGTAAACCCCTCCCATTGCTGCTTTACCAGCTGTAATGGCCCCTTAACCTCATGGCCATACACCAGCTCGAATGGTGAGAATCCTAAACTGGGATGTGGAACAGCCCTGTAGGCAAACAGCAACTGCTGTAACACTAGATCCCAATTATTGGAGTGTTCATTGACGAATTTGCGGATCATGGCCCCCAAAGTTCCATTGAACCTTTCCACTAGGCCATTAGTTTGGTGATGGTATGGGGTGGCAACCAAGTGATGCACCCCATGAGTTTCCCACAGGTCTTTCATGGTCCCTGATAGGAAATTTGTTCCCGAATCTGTAAGAATTTCAGAGGGCCAACCCACCCTGGTAAAAATGTCAGTTAAGGCCTGGCACACAGTGTTAGCCCTGGTGTTGCCTAGAGCTACTGCTTCCGGCCATCTGGTAGCAAAGTCCACAAAAGTCAGTATGTACTGTTTTCCTCTGGGGGTCTTTTTTGGGAAAGGACCCATAATATCCACAGCTACTCGCTGAAATGGGACCTCAATTATGGGAAGTGGCTGGAGAGGGGCCTTGACCTGGTCTTGAGGTTTTCCTACCTTTTGGCATACCTCACAAGACCGCACATACTTGGCAACGTCCTTGCCCATCCCCTCCCACTCGAAGGACCTTCCCAACCTGTCTTTGCTTCGGTTCACCCCAGCATGGCCACTGGGATGATCATGGGCTAAGCTTAAGAGCTTTTCCCGGTACTTCGTCGGAACTAGCAACCGTTTTTGAGGATGCCAGCCCTCCTGGTGTCCACCAGAAAGACATTCCTTGTATAAAAGTCCTTTCTCCACAACGAACCGGGATCGGGTAGTAGAGCTGAGAGGCGGTGGGTTGCTGCGTGCCGCCGCCCATGCTTTCTTGAGGCTGTCATCGGCTTCCTGCTCTGCTTGGAACTGTTCCCTTGAGGCGGGAGACACCAGTTCCTCTGGGAGCGATGTGGTTGTTTCCGTTGACTGTGAACCGCTCTCCGCTGGTACACAAGGCGTCATTTCAGGCTCCGGCTGAGCCTCTTGGGTAGGGTTGTCTGCTGGTTTTTCCAGTTCAGGCCCGTTGTCGCCCTCTGGCGGTGGAGTTGTAATAGCTGGCGCCGGTGCTGGCGCTGGGTGCCCTTCCAGTTCCGGTTCTGGGACTGGATGAACTATGGCTGCTGTCGGTGTTGGCCTGGGATCCGGTTCCACCACCTCTGTCTGGGTCTCTGGTAACACAGACGGGGTCTTGGTGGATGGCTCAGGAACAGGGATGGGTGCAGCAGCTCGTCTGGCTTGGCTTCGTGTAACCACTCCCTCTGTTTCTGGCGGCTCAACGTGATGGGCCAAGTGGTTGCCCAGAATCATGGGGACAGAATAATTGTCATAGACAGCAAAAGTCCACGTCCCTGACCAGCCCTTGTACTGGACAGGTAAACGCACTGTAGGTAATGTTACAGGTTTTGACATGAAGGGGCGAACTGTCACTTTGGTTTTCGGGTTGATGAATTTGGGGTCCACAAAGGTTCGGTGGATAGCTGACACATGTGCTGCAGTGTCTCTCCATGCGATAACTTCCTTTCCGTCCACTCTCAAAGTTTCCCTAAAGCATACAGGTATTTGAGAGATATCTACTTCCGGGTTTCCTTGGTGTGCAGGTGCAAGGAGTTGGACCCGGTTCAGGTTCTTTGGGCATTTGGCTCTGATATGCCCCAATTCATTGCATTGAAAACATCGCCCACTTGATGGGTCACCGGTTTGTGTTGGTCTACTGGAGACTGGTGAGGTAGAGTGTGACTGTCCTTGGGTTGTAGGTGTGGGTTTGATTGGTCCTCAACGGTAAGGTTTAGTGTCGGTGTGTACCTTGTGGGATTCGCTCCCCTTGGCAGCAGTTTTCTTGTTCAGTGTAACTGCCATCCATTGGGCTCCAATCTCCCCTGCCTCAGTGATATTTTTTGGTTTTCCATCTCGTATGTAGCGTGTAATGTCCTCAGGAACACCATCCAAGAACTGCTCCATCATTATCAGGAGGCTTAGCTCGTCCATGGTTGTAACATTGGCTCCTGATAACCAGGAAGAATAATGCTTGTCAATGTAGGAGGCGTGTTTTGGAAATGACTCCTCTGGTGTCCATTTCTGGTCTCTGAAACGCTGACGGGCGTGATCAGGGGTTATGCCCATCCTGTATTTGGCTTTGGTTAAAAACAGTTTATAGTCGTTCATGTTGTCCCTAGGCATTTCAGTTGCCACCTGTAACAAGTCTCCGCAGAGCTGTGACCTCAGCTCTACCATGTATTGGTCTTCAGGGATCTTGTACCCAAGGCAGACCCTTTCAAAGTTTTCTAAGAAGGCCTCAACATCTTCACCTGCCCTGTAGGCGGGAAATTTTCTCCGAGAAGGTTGATCAGTAGGTTGAAGAGGGAGTGGATTGGTTGGGTGATTCTGCTTAAGCCTTTCTAATTCCAGTTCTTTGTCTTTCAACTCCAGTTGTCTTTTGTGCTCAGCCTCTTTGGCTTGTATTATCTCCATTTCTCTCTTGTGATCAGCCTCTTTGGCTTTTTCTTTCATTTCAATCTCCTTGAGTTTTAATTGTAATTCCATGTCTTGTAATTGCAGTTCTTTGTGTCTTGTTTCCAGTTTAGATGCGGCCTTGGCACTCATTGTGTCTGTGTCCTGGCGCTGGCCACACCCCTCTGCAGTCCGTGAACTGTTTGTGGTGTTTGACAGTCCCTAACCCTGGCTATGATAACTTGAGTACAGAAAGATAAAGCAATCCTCTGTATAGCAAACTGTGGTTTGTGTAATGTTACTGCTTTGTACTGAGAAAGAGGGAAAGAGTAAAAAAAAATTCCTGTCTCCCTCTGCTCTGAGTTGCTGTACTCAGCAGCCCAGCTGAAAGGCTGCTGCTAACAATACCCCTGAGAAAAATCTGATCTATTTCCTCAGGGATCTGTGTTCTCCTGTCTCCTGATCCTTTCAAAAGACACAGGGAGAAAAAAAAACCTGGCTGGAGGGTTTCTCTCTCCCCCCCCCAAACCTGTTTTTCCTGTTGGATGGGAATGAACTTTGGCGAGCCCTTCCCCCCACCTCAGGAATCCTGAGTGGTACCTCGTATCACAATGGACGCAAGTACCGCTCCACAGGAGGGCTTTGTAACAGAAAGCCCTGCAAAAAACTGAAAATACTTCTAACCCTGAAACTGCCTCAGAGTGCCTCTGGTAGAAAAGCCTTGCCTCTCTCTCTGGGTCCGAAACACCACTGCCACCATGTCAGAGTCTACCCTCACTTGAAACTGGGCGGTTTCAAAGTGAGGACCCGCATGTCTTCCCCCCACCCCAAAATCCTAGGGTAGGTCTCCCCTTCGGCTGCCACCACCCGGTCAATTCCGTGGGCCGGGACACCCCTGTTTCCCCCCTTGGGAACACAGATCAATTCACAGAGGAGGAACCTCCCCCCTCTTCCCTCTCTCCAGCCTGCTCCGGAGACAGAGATGCCTGGATTCAAACGCCTTGAATCTCTACACACAGGGAAGCAGCCCACTTCCCCCTCCCCTTCCCCTGAATTTCCCCAAGGGAAGGAATTAACCAAGTCCAAAGAAAAGAAAAGAATTTATTAAGAGAACAAAAGAAAATACAGAATCTCTATGAATCCAAGCTGGGCACTCATAGGGTATACCCTTGCTAAGTTCTGGAGAGAATCCTCTCTCTTTCTCAGTACAACCAGTACAAGCAGAATTAAGAATAATCAATAACAAACACACAGAATTGCAAACATAGGATTATTAGATAAGGACACAAAGTATCTTTCTAATACTCACTATCTTGACTAGAAGAAATTAGTTCAGAAAGGTGGAACTTGTAGGGACTTGATTAACTCGTCTGGTCTCTTGAACTCCAAACGGCCAAAGACAAAGACCCCCCCAAACAGAGAGAAAAAGTTCCCTCCTAGGAGTTTCAAAATCTCTTCCCTGATTGGTCCTCCGGTCAGGTGCCCACCAGTACTATGCTTTAACCCTTTACTAACTATTCATGACAAGTGTAAACAGTGCAATTCACTCCCATGCAAGGCAGCAAACATTACTGTTGGCTTTCAGCCTCAAATTCTTCCCTCAAGGCATCCCTAATCCTTGTAGCCCTGTGCTGGGCCTCTCTATTAGCCCTGCTCTCTAGCTGTGCATATTCAGCCTCCAGGACTTGAACCTCAGTGGTCCATGCCTGACTGAATGTTTCACCCTTCCCTTCACAAATATTATGGAGGGTACAGCAAGCGGATATAACCGCGGGGATGCTGCTTTCCCCCAAGTCTAGCTTCCCATACAAGGAACGCCAGCAGGCTTTTAAACACCCAAAAGCACATTCCACAGTCATTCGGCACCGGCTCAGCCTGTAGTTGAACCGGTCCTTGCTCCTGTCAAGCTTCCCTGTATAGGGTTTCATGAGCCAAGGCAGTAACGGGTAAGCAGGGTCTCCAAGTATCACAATGGGCATTTCGACATCCCCTACTGTGATCTTCCTGTCTGGGGAAAAAAGTCCCTGCCTGCATCTTCCTGAACAGGCCACTGTTCCGAAAGATGCGTGCATCATGCACCTTTCCAGGCCAGCCTGTGTAAATGTCAATGAAACGCCCACGGTGATCCACAAGCGCCTGGAGAACCATAGAGAAATACCCCTTACGATTAACGTACTCTGATGCCAGGTGGGGGGGGGGCAGAATAGGAATATGCGTCCCATCTATCGCCCCTCCACAGTTAGGGAAACCCATTTGTGCAAAGCCATCCACAATGTCCTGCACGCTCCTCAGAGTCACGGTCTTTCTTAGCAGGATGCGATTAATTGCCTTGCAAACTTGCATCAAAACGATTCCAACGGTCGACTTTCCCACTCCAAACTGGTTCCCGACCGACCGGTAGCTGTCTGGAGTTGCCAGCTTCCAGATTGCAATAGCCACCCGCTTTTCCACTGTCAGGGCAGCTCTCAATCTTGTGTCCTTGCACCGCAGGGTGGGGGCGAGCTCAGCACACAGTCCCATGAAAGTGGCTTTTCTCATACGAAAGTTCTGCAGCCACTGCTCATCATCCCAGACTTCCATGACGATGTGATCCCACCAGTCAGTGCTTGTTTCCCGAGCCCAAAAGCGGCGTTCAATGGTGCTGAGCATTTCCGTGAATGCCACAAGCACTGTAGTGTCACACGCGGCAGGCAAATCCATATCGATATCATCGTCAGACTCCTCACTGTCACTTTGGAGCTGAAGGAATAGCTCGACTGCCAAACGTGTTGTACTGGCAACACTCATCAGCACAGTCCTCAGCAGCTCGGGCTCCATTTCCCACAGAAATCGCGATTCACACACAGAGCAGAAAGAGACTCACAATGGCGCCAAACGTTGCCAGAAAGACAGAATGCTGGGATGTGAAGCGATGCACCACGGGGCGTTGGAACAGGAAGCGGAATGACCCACACACTTCCTTCCCCTTCCCACAATACTTAGCGCCAAAACGGCGCCAAAACAGGACGAGGTGCTCTGTGGGATAGCTGTCCACAATGCACCTCTCAATACAGCGCTGAAAAGTGCTGCAAGTGTGGCCACACTCCAGCGCTGGCCCTACACAGCTGCATGACCAGCGCTGTAACTCCCAGCGCTGCAACTTGTAAGTGTAGCCAAGCCCTTTAGCACAATAAGTTGCCGCAGGATAAGAGGGAAGGTGTTCCCATGGATTAGGTAACTGGTTAAAAGATAGGAAACATAGGGTAGGTATAAATGGCCCATTCTCAGAATGGAGAGAAGTAAATAGTGGTGTCCCCCAGGGGTCTGTTCTCAGACCAGTCCTATTCAACATATTCATAAATGATCTGGAAAAGGGGGTAAACAGTGATGTGGCAAAGTTTGCAGGTACAAATTTACTGAAGATAGTTAATAGCCAGGCAGACTGCAAAGAATTACAAAAGGATCTCAAACTGGGTGACTGGGCAACAAAATGTCAGATGAAATGTCATGTTGATAAATGCAAAGTAATGCACGTTGGAAAGCCTAATCCAGTCTATACATATAAAATGATGGGGTCTAAATTAGCTGTTACCATTCAAGAAAGAGATCTTGGAGTCATTGTAGATAGCTCTCTGAAAACATCCGCTCAATGTGCAGTGGTCAAAAACGCAAACAGAATGCTAGGAATAATTAAGGGATAAATAATAGGACAGAATTTCATGTTGCCTCTATAAATCCATGGTACATCCACATTGATACCTGTCAGCTGTGTGTTCTTGGGGAACCAGGGGGCAGAATCCAGCCTGTCTGACTCATGAAAGACACCCCTCCTCCAGCCTCTGTTTGAACCAAACTGATCAGAGAAAAGACTTGCAGAGAGCAGTGAAGAGCAGGGGGAGACACACCTAGATTCCTCCTGACAAGGGTGACAAGATTAAGACAACTCCCCTAGCCTCATCTGCATCAGAGATGGGACAGGGAGGCATCTCCATTAGCATACAGAATGGAGAACAGAGATTCCAAGGAAAGAACCACACTGAACTCTGAGCAGTGATCCCTCATGATGCAGTGCTTCCCTGCTTTTCTGGTCCCAATGTAACTCTTATGCTGGCTTAGGCTCTCCTTGTGTAGTTATCACTATTATTCAATACATAACTTTTATGGTTAAGCTGGTAGCTTCTCTTGCTCTTGCTCTGAAGTTTACTCCTTTGTGTTTTTTAGCTTCCCATTTATTCTGCAGCAACACTACTTTTACCTAAGCTAAATATCCCTGCAGTGAATAATAGATACAAGTCTCCACTTCTTTGAAGCCAATATAGAACCTTTCCTGTCTGTGTAGTGGCCAGTTGAATGAATAATGAGATAAAATAGTTCTGGCAGATATACTAGTGGCAAATAGATCATCTGTAAGAAGCTCCACTTTCTCTGACTGGTAAAATGAGCTGTTCAGTATGGAAATAATAGGAAAACTGAGGTTGCCTGGGAAAAATTGAATTCTTCTCTAATGCCATGATACAAAAAACTACATGAGGGAAAGAATTTGACCCAGGGCTTGGCTACACTTACACTTCAAAGCGCTGCCGCGGTAGCGCTGCCGCGGCAGAGCTTTGAAGCGCTAAGTGTAGTCAAAGCGCCAGCGCTGGGAGAAAGCTCTCCCAGCGCTGTCCGTACTCCACCTCCCTGTGGGGAATAACGGACAGCGCTGGGAGCGCGGCTCCCAGCGCTGGGGCTTTGACTACACTGGCGCTTTGTAGCGCCGCAATTTGCAGCGCTGCAGAGGGTGTGTTTTCACACCCTGCTGCAGCACTGCAAATTTGTAAGTGTAGTCAAGGCCCCAGGTCTGTGCTGGAGCCCAATAGTAGAAAGTCTGCCAGACAATGAGTTGCAGCAGAATAGTTTCTATTATATGGCATTGTTTACTTCCTGTCCTAAACAGTTAACCTGCTGTACTCTGCCTTAGAGGCATTTTGTTTCAGTGACTGGTGAAATGATAGCCTTCACCTATCTCATAGGAGTGTTAATTAAATCTTTGTAAGGTACTCGAAGAGCCTTAGTACAAGGTTCTGCACAAATGGAAGCAGCAAAGAATCCTGTGGCACCTTATAGACTAACAGATGTTTTGCAGCATGAGCTTTCGTGGGTGTATACCCACTTCTTCGGAGGCTTTTCATAAGTTATAAACAATAATTCACAAACTCACATAGTAGTGCAAATGCATTGACTTCAAGATGCTGGCCTGCCAGCAGATTTACAGCAAACTTTCAATGTTCTTAAATGTTACGTCATTTAAAACATAACATCAAGCTCTTGTTCTGCCATCAACAGCACTATTCATGGAATAGTCCTGCAGCTGTCCCATGGATTTCCTATTAATGTAAATGGTGAGCTCCAGCTTCCCACAGCAGGATGGCAAGACTGTTCTTTGAGTGGGACTGCATTATCTAACATGTTGACCATAATAATCAGCCGGCAAATCTTGTATAGAATCTCCAAGAAGGAGTTTGAGGCACATTAGCAACTTTTTCAAGTCAGGATTTCACTGAATCATGTACAACCAAACTGAATTATACTATTATGGAACAGAAATATATTATAACGCTAGATAAAGGCATTTTCATTACAGCATTGGCAGAGATGCTCTTGTGAGTGAAATTTGAAAAGCAAACAATGTTTATACACTTGCAACCTGGTAAGTGTGTGTGTTAAAGACCTACTCTATATTCATAGAACTATTGAATTGTTAAGCAGAGCAAAAGCAAATACTGCTGTACATGCAGAGATCAAGTGCCTACACTGATCCTGCTAAGAGCTAAAGCAAGGAAACTTTTCATCCATGTTGAGGATGGATGAAAGTCCCAGGGAAGGAGAGCATCTAACTGGAGTAGAGGGGAAATAATCCCATATTTGGGACCTTATTTCCAGATATTGTGGTTGAGGATGGGGTAGTGTTTAAGTTGGTTTCAAACTTGATAAAGAATTAATTAGTAGTTTATAAACAGAAGGTGGGCAAGTGCCTCAGAAGCTGTTACAAAAGGATTAAAGAAACAATACAAAAAGACAATGCATCCCAAGATTCTTTCCCATGTTGAAGTTATAACTGTACACATGATTTGCTTAACTCGTTTCACTTGTGTATAGTGGATTATAATTCATAATTTATATGCTGTCTACTTGATACAGAACCAAACTATCAAGAAGCTATTGGGTTATGGTTCTGTATTTTAAGCTTCAAGACATCTGATGATCAGATTAAAATTCAAAAGTCTGCATAATTATTGTTTGGGAGAGGCAAGGATGCAGGGAGACTGCATAAGGAGGCTACACTTCTCTCATACCAGGGAGCTGTGCACCATGGGATTCTGGCTGTAGCACAAAAGAGGGCAGGATTGGGGTTGGATGTGGGACTGTGTATCTACAGCTACATAGATCTTCTGGGAAAACATCTCAATGGAAATAGGGTGGGGAACAACTGTACAGGGGCTAGTGCATTGCTCAGATTGAAGCAGGGCCAGAGAGCAGCCTTGGGCAGGATTCCGTTCCTCTTGGAACACCCCCATGCACAGCCCAACTAGTCACACTCCAACAGTCCATAGCTGTAAATCTAGCAATTATCAGGTGGTGGTACTTCTGTATTTTCCCCCTTCTCCATCTTTCTTCTCTGAACTGTGCTAATTAATGTATAATGAGCCTGTCCACTAAAAGTTAGAAACTCACCTGCAGTGTAAATCTTGGCTTTTTCTTAAGCATTTCCTCTATTGGGATCTGGCCAATCCTGAATGCTGTTCCAACTGGCTCTTCTATCCTCTGAATGCAGTGTCTTTTTTTTTTTCCCCTCTCCTCCAGTTCTTGAATTCATACAACCAGTCTTTCTGAGACATTGGTATCTGTCCTAATGTGACAGATCTCTATAGGATGACTGAAGCTTTTGGACCCCTATACTGAGACCAGCAGTTGGAATGAATTTTCTGTTAATCCCACAAACAGGAGTAAGGGATGTTTTTTGAATGTTTAGGGTAAACTTCATGAGTAATGGAAAAGGTCCTAGACTTTTGGGTCCTTGGTCATTTAAAAGCTAATCATAGAATATCAAGGTTGAAAGGGACCTCAGAAGGTCATCTATTCCAACCTCCTGCTCAAAGCAGGACTAACACCCAGACTGATTTTTGCCCTAGATCCCTAAATGGGCCCCTTAAGAATTGAACTCACAACCCTGGGTTTAGCAGGCCAATGTGCAAACCACTGAGCTATCTCTCTTTCCCCCCACCCCCCTCCTATTGTAACAAAGAAGCTTAACAAAAAAATTTGGGGGTAATTATTCAAGGCTATGTGAAAAGGTTGGATCCTTCTGACAAGGAAGGATGGGTGGAAGGAGAAAATTAATAACACCCACTCTCTATTTCACCTTATCTAATACATACAACTATCTTTTTAGAAAATTTTGACATCAGGATAAATCACTGAATAAAATGAATAAGAAAATCTAACAGTTGGGACTAGAACCCAGGAGTACTGATTCTCTACTCTAGAGCACACTCCCTTCCCCATACTGAACTAAGGTTTGTAATTATTATCTAGTTAGCACTACTAGTATAGCCTCAGGTTCAGGCTTCTCATACTTAGGGTGAAATTTTCCAAAGGAGCCTACAAGAATTAGCCAAATAATGCTCATTTTATTCCAAATGAATGCTGCTTTAAATAATGCTGTCATGTATTAGCTAGCACACTAAAAATAGTAATGTAGCTGTGGTAGCATAGTCTAGCTGCCTCAAGTATATAGCCGTGGGCTTCAGGCTGGTTCATATGTAGGGTAGCTAGCCTGTGTTGCTACTGCTATGCTGCTACTCTTAGTGTGCTAACTCAGCTGGCACCAGTCTGTCTCTGCATACTTAAACCACATCCTTAACTTGTACTGTACACATCCTTATTTGTGAATAACAGAGCTGTAGAATAATGGAATGCTGAGACTGAAGCATAATATCCTCCTCAATCTGCACATGTAATTCCTATTGATACCTATTAGGGTGGGTGAGATTAAAGTATGACTATACTGTATATCTAAATGTTTGCTTATCCTACTGAAAAGTAATTTTTCTCTCTACAAAGGATTAATAACTAGAACCACTTATACCTGGACACAGATTGTCTAGCAAATAAAAGCAGGTTTGGTTACATTATACCATTCAGAAAAGTTACAATAAGTAAATAGGTGATGGTCATCTTTATGATATAGATGTCCCTGTGAAATACTGGACAGCTTTAAAACTAAAAGTCTTATGCTATGAGGGATCAGTTGGTCCCTGTATTTTTCTGCATTACTAGGGAAAAGTGAAAGCAAGCGTTGTTTAGTATTAAATACCAATGACTTGTGGAATATGCTTTTTTTTTCTCCCCCTCTTTCCCCACTGGTAAAGTGCAGGTTTTCTTTTTGGGTCTCCCTGTGACCAGAGAGCCCTGGATCAAAAATCCTCCCTCATGAAACCTACAGTGAAACAAATATAAAAGATACAAAAAAGCTAACAATGTTGGGAATCATTAAAGGGATAGATAAAGCAGAAAAGATCATATTGCCTCTATAAATCCATGGAATGCCTACATCTTGAATACTGTGTGCAGATGTGGTTGCCCCAGCTCAAAAAAGAGACACTGGAAAAGGTTCAGAAAAGGAAAAAAATGATTAGGGGTCTGGAATGGTTTCTGTATGAGGAGATATTAATAAGACTGGGACTATTTAGCTTGGAAAAGAGGTGACTAAGGGGACATATGATTGAGGTCTATAAAATCATGACTGGGGTGGAAAAAGTGAATAAGGAAGCGTTATTTACTCTTTCTCATAACACAAGAACTAGGGGTCACCAAATGAAATTAATAGGCAGGTTTAAAACAAAAAGTGTTTCTTCACACAATGTGGAACTCTTTGCCAGAGGATGTTGTGAAGGCCAAGACTATAACAGGGTTCAAAAAAGAGCTAGGTAAATTCATTGAGGGTAGGGCCATCAATGGCTACTGGCAAGGATGGTGCCCCTAGCCTCTTTGCCAGAAGCTGGGAATGAGTGACAGGGAATTGATCACTTGTTGAGTACCATTTCATTCCCTTTGTGGCACCTGGCATTGGCCAGTGTCAGAAGACAGGATACTAAGCTAGATGGACCTTTGGTCTGACCCAATATGGCCGTGTGTGCATATACATCCAGAAAATGTTTGCCAATATAACAGTGTATTTTGACTGAAGTTAGTTTAGTTAAGTGTTCTGACCAATTCTAGCTGTACAAACTGTAAAGCATACCTACCTACTGATGTACTACTTCACTTGTGAAGCTCACGAGCAATTCTGATTTAAGACTCCCAAAGACAGGAGCTTATAAATTTAACTTTGAGGTCTACTCCTACATTCCATTCCCAATTTCCCATATTCCTTGTATTTTTCCCTGCAATTTCTTCAGCCTGACCTCACCCCAATCCAGCACCCATTTCTTTCTCTGGGAAAGTGGAGTGTGGGGAGGGGGTTACCTTTAAATTACACATTCAACAAACTTGGGTACAGTTTTTAACACACAGTTCAATTTCTCATTCCATTACTGTGCAGGACAGTACAAAAAATAACTACAAATGTGTGTAATTTGAATGTGCAGCAGAGTTAGTATTTGCATGTTGTGATTTTATTCTGGTGAAGCATTAACCTGAAAAAAACCCATGGGCTATATCCCACATGGCATGTAGGCCCCCAAATTAATTACACCTCTGGGCTTCAATCCTGCAAGATGCCAGCCAGATCCTTCCTGTGAGTTGCTGAATAATACTCTCACTCAACTCAGTGACAGTTGATAGTATTCAGCCTTCAGAACCTGTGAGGAGCTATCTGAGCAGTGTGGAACTTGGGGTGGTTCCTCAGTGGGTGTTCATGAGTGCGGCTCCATGGAAGCCAAAGGAGCTGGCACCCACTTATACCAATTGAGGATCTGTCCCATTAGCTCAGACTTCTGAATCAACAGCAGCTGCATCTGATTCAGTTAACTTTAAAGCCTGAATCGATCTGGCTATGATGCTCATGCATGTCAGGAATAATAGGCCAGTGGCTTCTGCTGGCGCAGCTGGGACCGGCCCCAGCCTCCTTTGGCCAGCAGGGGGATGGTTCAGGGTTCCAGCCAGCCCAGGGCTTCTCTGCCCCCCACAGCTGGAACCCTGAGCCTCTCCCACAGCCAGAGTATCATGTGAAAGAAGTGGGGGGTTCACCTGCCTCCCCTGCAGCTGGCCTGGGACTTCCTCAGGACCTCATGCAGAATGGGTGGGGCTGCAGGGCTAGCTTCCTCAAAGGATCGGGGGGGTCCACCCACTGCCTATTCTCATGCTACCAGGAATAAAATGCCTGATTTATTTTGTCTCTGGTAAAGACCAATAGGATGTATTGTACCTGACAAGAAAATGTCAGTTCTGAAATACCTAAATTTCCCTTGTGAAGAAGAAATTTAGAAATGTATTCAAAATAATGCAAGAGACAGCCATTAAAAAGGTTGCCTTTAACTTAAAAGCATTGACTCCAAGCAACATCTGTCACTTTGCACTGCATTAGCCATTCTGAGACTGGCAGCCACCATCAAGAGGTTTTTTCCCTTTACTGTGCAGGTCAGAGTCAGCCTTGGTAGAATTATTTACATCTTTCCATTCAATCCAGTTTTTCATATTGAAGTTTAGGATGCCACACAAGCTATTTAAGACTACCAATTTTGAATCATCAGTCTGTAGATTCTCTTTCCAACTCTTCTAAATCCTTTGAATTTACACTTGAGAGAAACAGAGTATTTCAGAGTTGGGCTTCGTGATTCCCATCTTCTCTCTTTTTTTTTTTTTCCCCTTCACCAGTGCATTAGCACACAATCAAATGTTCATCTTAAATATGGAAGGTCAGATCCAGTTGTTGCTGCTATAAAAAGTACTAAAAGGCCCCAGCCAGAAGAAAATGCTGACAATGATAATACAAATGAAAATGCCTGTACTGTATTTCAGTATCTTCTGTGTTGTACTGAAGGATATAAGGCAATGATAAAAAATGCTGCATGGATTATAAATAACTTTGTACTGTAATGGCTGCTATTACAACTGTCCTTGAAGCAACCCTGGATATATCAATATATGGATTATTTTGCTTTTCCATAAAGCATAGGGCTTCGCTGTTAGATTTTAAAGAAGGAAGCTGTATTCCAGTAGGAGATAAATACAATTTCATATTTTTATTTTAGGAGAAAAATCAAATTTATAATAATCACTAGCTGAAAAGGATGGGAAGGAATTCACTCACTCAACATTTTTCCCCCCCAACTTTATTTTTGACTGGTTCCTTCTGATGTCTTGAATTTAATGTTTTAATGGTCTTCTAGCATAGACTACATGTCATAAATAATTAGATTACTAACTGCTGGATCAGTGTTAATTCACTTACCTGCTGGTGCATTTGCCCTTTCTAGCTGACAGCTCAAGTTGAATAGATACTATCTCTGGGATCTTGAACTGACAACTGCTTAGGGCATATAGGTCAATCTTCCACATCATAAAATGAAAGGTCTGTTGGTGTCATCAGGCATCTGTATTAGGCCTGAATGAACCAAAGTTATTCTATGCTTGCCTAGAGGGCCCCTCATGTTAAACTCTAATAGACCTAGCAGGCCAGTAACCGAGAATGGAATGTGCAACAGCTAGCTCAACCCTGGTACTGCCAGGAGATGATGATGAGGCCTGCTTGCACCTGGCTAAGGGGAGCAGAATAACGGATCCAAGAAAGTAAAACAAGATAACAGTTGAAGAAAAAGTCACTAACGAGAAATTGTTTGCTGCCAAAAATGATTTAACCTGTTTAGTGTAATTGCTACTTTACAATGTATTTGCTACATGGGAAATGGGGGGGGGGTAAAGGAGGATGAGTAGTGTGGGGGTAATGGGAATGCTTAGCTAAAATCATATATAAGAAGGGAAAAACGGCTTGGATCTGTGTGCAGGATTTGAGATTGCTACGTCTCCCTTGCACCTTATTTGGGCTCAAATAAACTTTGTCTGCTTCTCCACCTTGGTGTTTTTATTGGAGCGAAGCACACCGGGCAACGAACCACTGTTTGCTGCCTCGAGCATTCTGTGCCAGCAACAGGTCCTTCCACTGGAATAGGAATAAAATTCCTGATTTCCTCTTTTTATGAAACAAAAGCTGCCCAATGTACAAGCAAATTGCTATAATTGAACTAGATGACCTATATTAACATTTGCGGGCTGGTACTCCAACCTTACAGCTTTTAAATAAAGCATCAAAAGCCAAAGTGAGTTGAGTTTCTCTAAAAATATGTATTAACAGTAGACCTGTAACACCAGGCTGGATCCTCTGCTCATGCAAACTGGCATAGTGCCATTTACGCCAGTGGAATTATGCCACTTTATACCAGGCCATCATTTTGGAAAAGATAAAGCGTTAGAAATCTTTAGGATCATAAACACTTACAAAGCAATATTTTTGTTTTAAAATGTTGTGCACATCTTTGGTTTAGAAGGTCCGCTTCATATCTATTTAGCTTTGCAAATTGTCAGATTTATAACATTGTGCTGCTTTTAAAAATCTGCAAATAAGATAAGAGATTCTTCATGTACAGCCACAAAGTTACCAGGTACCAATAAAATCAAATTTGCAACTGGATTGCATTTTTTTTAAGATTAGTGTCCTTTGCCAATAGTGTAAATTTACCTCTTAGGCATAAAAATCAGGTTACAGTACAGGCCAAGGGCCTGCTCCACAGCACATAGAAATCAATAGAAATATTCCACTTGACTTCAGAGGCCTTAAGTTCAGGCCATAAGGCCCAAATCCTCCCAACAGTGTGCAGACTGAGACTTAGGGCTGGGCACTGGTCAGATTAAATCGTGGGAAGGAATTCACTCTGTCATTCTTAGCTCATATTACTGGAGGAAGCTTGCACAACAAGATGGGCCTTCCAGTGCAGCAAAACCTTAGATTTGCCTGAACCCAGTTGTTAGGGAGTTCCACAGCTCTGCAGCCTGTGGCAGAGACATTTTTCCATTCAGGGAGGAAAAATTTAAAATTAATCTACTCAAGAAAGCAGCATCCAGCTACTATGGCAGGTTTTTTTTGATAGACAAGGCTTTGTCTTTTAATACAGAAGTCACTATAAAAGTATAGAAAGACCTCATTGGACAAAATAGACAAAACATCACTCAACACGAACAAGCAACTTTGGAGTGGAAAAAGACAAAGGGAAACAGTTGAAATTTCAAGTTGGCCTAAAATATTTGTCGTCATTTAGCATAAAAATAAATAAAATGAGAACATTGTCAGAGTACAGGTTATTGTACTCATCTGAAACCTTTTGAAGTCTAAAACAAAAAATTGAAGGAAATGGAGGAAAAAATGTAGACCAATATGGGGATGGGTTCCAAATTAGGGCCTAAAATAAACCATGATCATTCTGAAGTTTTATGGTATCTTGTAGCACTTCTCAAGAATGAGAGAAACAGTCCAGGTTGCATTTCCTATGGTCTAATCTAAAACTTACTGAAGCTGATGGGAGGGGTTTTTCCTGCATACACAGGATGGATATTAATCTTCACCTCCTTAGCTTTGATAGTATGGAGCAAGGACATCATCTGTCTTAATGAGCCCACATGACTTTTTTTTTTATCCATGTCTTACCATCCTCTCTTGTGATCTTCATCCAGGCTGATGATATAGAGCTTAAATCAAGAAGTAAAGCATTGCAGGTGCAAGTAGATGTCTGCATTGGGGCAAATGTACTAGGACCAAAAGATGTGCAGTAGTGAGGCATGAGTGCATGTATCTACAGTAGATTGAAGATTCTGTGATGTTCTTGCCCTCTAACCTCTTAGTAGTTTTGCAGTAAAACCTATTAGATATTCTGTTCTGAGCTAGACATAAGTTGGGTGAAAATGGAGTAATTTTATGATATCAGGTTAACCTGCAGGCTATTTCCCCCAAATAAGTTCAAAGTAATTCTCTTCTATTCTGGATATGGGGGAGGATGAGTTATAGATAGCATTTAGGTCAGTTGGCCAAAGGAATGTGAGACAAATGAATCGGGAGTGGAAGATGGTGGACTCAGGGATGCATCTGAACATAGCTTTAAGAGCAAGTTCCATTCACATGTAGACTGTGAGGCTTGAGTCAGGAAAATTTAAACTTTGAGGGAAGATAACTAAGGAGGAGTTAATTTATTATGTATGACAGGTATCTGTTAAGCAAATTCCAAAATATGCTATCAATGCTTTTTCCTTCACTCTTTGCTTGTGAAACATCCTAAATAACCAGAACAGAAAAGAACTGTATCCTGTTAATGCTAACTGACCCACCTAGCACATGCATAGTATTGTGTTCCTATTTTGCTATTAACATGTGTAACTTAATATTACATAATATAATGACACAACATGGTCAAGTTAATGCTACTGCATGAAGCATATGAGCTTCCTGACTGGAGTGTCAATCACAATTGTACCTTAGTGTACTTTGAGCTTCCATGTGACTAGAGATTAAAAAGACAGGGTCTGATCAGTTTGGACAAGAGATGGCTAAGGGGAAATATGATAAAGTCTAAGATCATGAATGGTGTGGAGAAAATGAATAAGTGTTAGTTACCCTTCACATAACACAACCAGGGATCACCTAATGAAATCAATAGGCAGCAGGTTTAAAACAAACATAAGGAAATACTTCTTGACACAATGCATTCAACCTGTGGAACCCATTGCCAGGGATGGTGTGAAGGCCAAAAGTATAAATGGGTTTAAAAAAGTTCCTGGAGGATAGGTTCATCAATGGCTATTGGTCAAGATGGTCATGGACACTACCCCATGCTCTGCATGTCCTTAAACCCCTGACTAGAAGCTGAAACTGGATGACAGGGAGTGGATCACTTGATAAATTTCCTTGTTCTGTTTATTCTCTTTGAAGCATCTGGCAATGGCCTCTGTTGGAAGTCAAGGAACTGGGCTAGGTGGACCATTGATCTGACCCAGAATGGCCATTCTTAAGGTCTGTTAGAATTTGCAGTTGGAAGGAGTCCAGATGAAAGGATTATGGAAGACCCAAAGTAGAAACAATTATTAACTTGTTCACTACCCATAATATAAATGTTTTGAACTGTTATTGAAAATGTGCTTGTAAAATAAAACAAACTATCTGTCCATCTATTTTAATGTGGCTGTAATAGTTTGCACAGTAACTGCACTTTGGACCTCTTCAATCCTTCTCAAGCCACACTCCTTAGACAGCTGTGGCTTCCTCCAGTTTACTCTGGCTGGAAACATGCTTGAACTCTGGGGCACCTGCGCACCCTCCCTTCTCCATCAACTGAGTTAAATGACCGGTTCAGATTGGTTTGGTAGTTTCACTCTGGGGGCCTGTGGAAAATGAGAAAGTAAAGTAACTAAAAACAGCTTCAAAACATAGCATTATTTATTCTTCACTCAAAAGTACATACTACAAAGAGCAAAGGATAAAAGAATAAAGGTCTAAATGCATATTTCCCTTTACCTAATACTTCAAGCTTTCCTTGCAAGCATGTGTAAATTCCCCTCAGCCCAGCTAATCCCCATCTCTGCTGGGAGAAGCAGGCTGGCACTGGTGCAGTTTTTGCGCCTCTCCCTGCCATCCTGTCAGCTCTTGCTGATAGCCTGTGCTCATTCGTTCAACTCTTCCCCTTTTCTAGGCCTGAAGTCACTCATCTTTTTTTTTCACAAAAAGAACAGGAGTACTTGTGGCACCTTAGAGACTAACAAATTTATTAGCACATAAGCTTTCGTGGGCTACAGTCCACTTCATATCCTTCTCTGAATCCTGGCTTAGCCTTTGGAAGAATAAGCCATGCTTAGCTGACAGGAGCCATGTTAAGGATATTCACCAATATCCAGCTTCCTCATTGTTTCTTGGAGGCTTCTTACATGACATTGTTTTACTTTGTTTCTCTTGATTTTGTGGTAACTCTGTAACAGGTAAATCATCAATCATGCATGCAAGGACATGCACCATATTAATTTAAAAGAAAATGTGGTGAGGTGTGGGCAAATATGGACATTTACCAGATCATCACATACTCTTATATATAGGGTGAAATTCTGGCCCCAAAAGAGTTTGGCCATTAAGCAGGTTGAAAATTTCACCCATACAGCAGATATTTAGGTACTACTTATTAGTATTTTTAGTTGTCAATGTTTAAACAATGATCTATGAGAGAGCATAACAGGAAGTCCCCGTTACTAGACATGATTTAATGTCACAGGCAATGCAGTGTAATAATGGAATTAGATCCTTCTCTTTTTTGTGCATTTTGTCTGGATATGGAATACTTGACTCAAATGGTTTGATATTCTCCTCTATTTACACTGAGTTTTTTGGAGCACAGACTGTTTTCTTACTAAATGTATGCACATAAAGCAATAGGATGCCAGTCTCAGCTGAGGTCTCTAGCTCCTACTAAATTAACAATTTGGGGGTATAAGAATAAGTGGAAAGAAAGCTCTTGCAGTAAATACAATAGATGAAAATCTTTCAATAAAAACTCTAGTAATTGAAAACCCAGCAGCTTTCTTATTTTCAATCTCAAATGTGTTAACTCTTCTATAGTTTTTTGAATATGTAGGAGAATAATCACTGACATCAACCTTATCTTTCTGCCACCTGATGAGCCATCCATATATTAAAATAAATTGAAAGATATGAGGAATAAAGAAAATTCATTATCGGGTGCCAACGAACACTTGCCTTAAAAATTACTTTTTGGGGGGAGGGGGAGGGGAGAATAAAAACATGCAAATCAAACACATCTTATGGAAATTTCAATTATTTTCCTTCAGTAATATTCAAAATGCCCCCAAAAAGTTGAATACTAAAACCAATTAAAAGCACGCTTTTAAGAATACACTTCTGATGGTTCAATAATATTTGTTTCCCTTATCTATCTAAATACAGATTATGCTGCAATTTTTGCTTCTAAAAACAAAATTGCCATAACTAGAAATACTTATTCAGAGGCAGTTGAGTGTTTGTTCATGTCAAGATAAAAATTAACCAAACAAATTGGAATTCAAGCTTTTTTTCTGGTTGTGAATGTACACATGACATTCTGCTATAAATATAAAATATATTTAAATTTCTACTCTGAGGTTCTGATCCATTTAAAAAAAAAACCTTCTCAACTCTATATACTTCCCTCCTTCTCCCCCCTTCCCTCAAATCAATTGGTGTGTCTCAACAGCTCCAAAGTATCTTAAAAGTAATTAATAGTTTCTATTTTATTTTCTTTCTACACTGTAGAAGGAAATGGATCTTGATTATCTATAGGGTTTTCCAATTGTCATTGTACACGTGAATGAGGATATTAAGGCACATGAAAACTACTGTATATCATATCTAGTATTAGTTTTAAAATTCCTAGTGTTCATTGTTTCCACCTCACATGGTGCCCAAAGCCTAAATTAAGGTTAAAAAATGTCCTGAGATTTGGGGGGAAAAAAGTATTAAAACTGCAGTTATTTATACAGATGAATGCAGGGTCTCAGTTTACCCATTTTACTGATGATAAACTAAAAGACTTAACTAAAATGATTAAGTAGGAGGCAGAATAATGGAATTTAATACCATGCAGACAGGTATTTAAACTGTAAGTTCTCCAAAACGGAGTGCATCTACTTCAGCTGTGCACAAAAGTACTCAGATGTTGGTCACTTGTATAAGTGTGTGGTAGCACAATAGGGACCCTTTCCTGATGCAGGGGAGGGGGTCCTGGGAGCTGCCATTTATAGTAGATAAAGAACACTATCATTATCTGGTTAGAAAATAGCATATGTAAAATGTTGACCTTTAGCCATGCCTCCCTTTTTCAAACTGTGCAGTCTTCTGACCATAGTAACTTACGGGGTAGTTTGTATGCATCCATTGCTTCTGCCAGATAGAATCTCGGACCTGCTCAAGTGTGTGTGATCATCTCAGCTGCTAGTGGATGCCCCAGAAAGAGCCTATAACCTTAATCCTGGCAGCTGATCGTGACTGTCCTTTTGCTCAAGTGGCAGGGATCCATGTTTTTAGAGCTGAAGGTCTTTTACCCATATTATACATGAATTTTAACTGGAAAGCATGACCTCATTTCCTTCAACAGAATGGATGCAATTCCCTACATTGATGTGACGTGAGTTCAAACCAATTTGTTAGTGTTTTTTTCTTATTGCTGAAGCATTTGGCCTTTTTTAAATTTTCATTAGGATCTCAAGAGTCTTCTCTGTGTCCTGAGGGAAGAAGACATTCTAATTAGTTCAGACTTGACTTCATGTTGTCTCCTTACCATGCTTATGGCAGAGGCATTCTTCCCCACCAGCACTTCCAGATGATGGACATTATTTTCACACACTCTGCATTTTTAGCACCATATAGACTCAAGATATTTGTGTGCTATTTTTACTGGGCACATGTCCAGATCCTGGCACATTTATAATTACCATGTTTAACTTTTCCAACATATATTGTAATCTCAAACTTTTGGGCATTGTCATAAGAACTTAAGGTTATATGAAGGAGGAGTAATATGGCTCTTTGCATTCACAATAATTCCTTTTCCCATCCCGCTCAGCCTAAGGCTCTACAGTATTATGTGCAAACACGACAAGGACTGCCCTTAGTCAGACATGAGGCCACGTTGCAATTGTAAATCTACAGCTAAAAGAAAGTCTTAGAAATAGTATACTGCTGTCCTAAATATGTGTCAGGAACTGTTTATAGGTCAGCCTTTAGACTATTAAGAAATAAAGATGAAGCTGATCAAAGAAATCAGGTCTGAATGCCTTCACACTTTGCAATGGGTTAAGGCATTTTAACATGGATCCTTGTCTAAATGTTGCAGCTCAGACCATTCTCTGCTTAAAATATTTATACAGTATAAGTCTAAAGTATATCACATGCAAATATCAGTTATGCAAAAGAGTCATCCCATTCCCTTGGTTTTATATATTGGAGGTTTGGCTAATCAGCTGGCCTGACTTACCCCAAGGGCACTCAGTTCCCAAGTTCAGAAGAATAGCTTCTCTGATTGACTGCCTCTGTGACATATGATTGCAGCTCTAATGAGCTGGCCACCTTTGGGGAAAGGGCTGGCCATATTTAGGTCAAGTCATGTCATCTTGTTTCCTCGTGCTAAAGTGAGGAGAGTCTAAAGGATTTGGGTATTGAGAACTGCAAAGTACACTTTTTTTAAGAATCAAGATTTCCCCAGGGTTATTAAACAATGGTAACAGATGTCCAAATTGTTTCCCTTTGTGCTTTGAAAAGAAAATGTGTGCTTTCACTTACCAGTGTGCTAATGGTTGTTAAATGCTGACTTTTTAAATGACACTCACATTATTCCATTCTTTCTTGTGAAATTTCACATTTTACAGTTGATGGGTGACTGATAATGTAGCTGCTTAGGACATCATTCATTCTAATTCTCCACTCCCCCTGCAGTTAATGTGGTCATTTACCTGTGTGGAAAGTGAGTGCAAAACACCAACTCTGAATGACAGCATTGTACCCACTCACTTTGTACAGGCTTATAGTACCCAAGATACAGGCCTAGTCCTTGAAGCAAAACATGTTTAGCAGCCACAGTAATTTTTGTGTTAAAACAGTAGTGAATAATCAAACAAGCAATACTAATCCAGTTACTCACGGAGTTCATGTCTGCCCCAA
This sequence comes from Mauremys mutica, assembly GCF_020497125.1. Taxonomy (NCBI): domain Eukaryota; kingdom Metazoa; phylum Chordata; order Testudines; family Geoemydidae; genus Mauremys; species Mauremys mutica. The sequence continues at coordinate 47,239,778 of NC_059079.1, read as the reverse complement.
TGTCATATGTGATGAGTGGAGGGATAGTAAATAATAGGCTGGTATCTAGATTATGATTACAACATATAGTTCTTACTACATGTGAGTTTTACTATAGTTGTAGAATGCAAGTGAGTGAATAAATACAGTATAATAAACAAGACAAAATGTCAGTATATTAGACCTAGATATGTAAAATTCCACTGTCCCCAAAAGGCTTTGAGCAGCCTAATGAAGATGGATTCATAGCTCTTGCTCCTCTCTTCCACAAACCCTCAGACTGACTTCCGTCAGGGCTAGCATTCTCCACACACACACACACACGCCTCCACCTCTACCCCCTACTTGGCATAAATCATCTTGTGGGTGGAGCTTGTTGTGCAAATAGCCTGTCTGCCATGTGGAAGTTTATCCTCATAGCAAAGAGTTCCTGGGTTAATGTAAGCCAGAAGCAGTTCTCTTTGAATCAAAAGAAAGGGAACAAGAAAGGAAAGAGAAAAATGAAGATAAGGTGGGGATGAGCAACAGAGTGATGCACCCTGTGTTCAGCCTGCCTGATTACAAATGAGGACAATAAGAGGGGATAAATGGAACACAGGAAGAACAAAAGCTTTGCTCTGTGGAGCTGTTTGGATCAAAGGCTGTGACAAGCCTTATTACAAGATATGTTCCTAAAACAAGGAGTATTTGAGGACAGTTGATCCTGCTGTCTAAGTCTATCCTCTGTTGTCCACTCCCAGCTTCTGTCAAACAGAGGCTAGGAACCCTCAGAGCTTGGTATTGCATCCCTGACCATCCTGATGGACCTATCCTCCATGAACTTTGCCATCTTCAAAAAGGAATAGTTAACAGAAGACCTTTGAGTGGCCTGTCATTGACATTGTCTATATTTTGCAGAGAGTGATTCCACTGTGCTTCATCAGATGTACATCAATCAGTTAATGATGGATTCATAGCACCAATGGCACTACTGCTGACCTTTGTCACTGAGACATCAGAAAAGGAACTCTCTGCTGAGGAATGGCACGCAATCCATCTGCCAACAGTATGAGGCAGTACAACTAAGTAATGAACTTCTGTTACCTGACCTCCCCATTCCTACACTGTAGCATGTCTTTACTCCACTATTGATTTATTCTGTTACCATAGTCAGATAAGCAACTTCATTACCACTAGCCAGATAAAATGGTCAACCTCAACCCTATCTTCTACTTCCTCTTCTACTGGGCATTTCCCCTTCTAGCCCTTCAAAGATCTATCTTCTAGTGCCATTCATGCTGCCCTGTAATTGTTTTCAAATGTTCTATCGAAAAACCACTTGACTTGCTGTTTTTCCTTGTGTACATATATAATAGGCAATGGGCCCGATTCTGCAAGCCCTTCACATGCATGATTCCCATTCATTTTAGTAACAATCCTACATGCTTATGGTTGGGTTTGTTTCGCTCTTAAAATTTCTTTATTCCAGAAACATTTATATTCTAATCCAGGCACTACACTGCAAACTACTAAATGTAAAATGAATCTAAAGCCAAAGAGCCAGGTCTTTTGCTGGTGAAAGCTTTCCTAGCTCCCACTCATTTCAGTGGAGCTATATTGATTATTAACATCAGCCAAGGTTCTGGCTCAGCATGGTCACTATATGTAAAGACCAAATGGCTCAGATTGTACCCAAGCATTGGCCAAACATGTAATAGAGAAGATGGTTCACCAAGACTTGTGCATTCCATTTCCCATCCTTCAGACAAAGGCAGCCACAATTGCAGAACCTGATCTCCTAAGCACAGACACTGCTAAATTACCAAATGAGCTAGATGCATAATGGAGAACATACTGAACATTCCTTGAGTGCTCTGAAAGCAGCCAAAACCCGGGGGAAAGAAATGGTTCCTGGTGCTCCCTCTCAGAGGCAGCTCTAGTAATCCGGCTGCCCCAAGCAGGGCGGCATGCCACAGGGGGCGCGCTGCCGGGTGCCGGTCCCGCGGCTCCAGGGGACATGCCTGCGGAGGGTCCACTGGTCCCATGGCTCCGGTGGAGCTTGCGCAGTCATGCCTGCAGGAGGTCCACCCGAGCCGCGGGACCAGCGCACCCTCCGCAGTCATGCCTGCGGGAGGTCCGCTGGTCCGGCGGCTCCGGTGGACCTCCCGCAGGCATGACTGCGGAAGGTCCGCCGGACCCGCCTGCCGCCCTGCCAGGAAAATGCTGCCCCACGCGCGCGCTTGGCGCGCTGGGGTCTAGAGCCGGCCCTGCTCCCTCTTGAGCATTACAGCTCTGCTCCAACCCATTCTGATGGACTGTGAGTGTGACACAATCTAGTCCTAAACAAAGGAGTTTGTGTTGACACAGTTTTTGATGCCAATAACATTGTGGCTTGAAGTCTTTTGTCACACGAAGTTCAGTCTAAAGGATGCCTATTAATGATGATATCTACCTGCCAGGTTTGGATCTGAAATTCAGGGGTATTTGGATCCTGGGTTTTGTGCCTATCTCTAACAAAACAAAAAGTGGAGTGTTGGCTTAACTCTGGTCTGTGACGATGCAGTTCTGGCGGGACCCAACTGAGAGTGCCAATTCAGGACCAATTGCTTAAACAGGGCAGTTACAGCCCTAGGCTGGGGTTTTTCCACCTCTAAGGCAAACCAAACCAGCCAGACAAAAAGGACTTCGGTTTTACCCCACTGGCTAACCACAAGTCACACAAGCAATTTCCTTAGACACTCCAGTCTCCCAGTATCACCACCAGTGCCACTCATCCTGGGGATGAATGGTTATGAAAACCAACACCCCAATAAAAGAAAACGGTTCTCTCAATCCCAAAGAATCAAGCCCCAGACCTAGGTCAATATACACATCAGATCTTACCCACAAATCACGCTGTTGCTAATCCTTTAGAATCTAAAATATAAAGGTTTATTCATAAAGGGAAAAAGGTAGAGATGAAAGCTAGAATTGGTTAAATGGAATCAATTACATACAGTAATGGCAAAGTTCTTAGTTCAGGCTTGTAGCAGTGATGGAGTAAACTGCAGGTTTAAATCAAGTCTCTAGAGAACATCCCCCGCTGGGATGGGTCATCAGTCCTTTGTGTAGAGCTTCAGTTTGTAGCCAAGTCCCTCCAGAGGTAAGAAGCAGGATTGAAGATAAGATGGAGATGAGGCATTAGCCTTATATAGGCTTTTCCAGGTATAAGAACCTCTTTGTTCCTACTGTGGAAAACTACAGCAAAATGGAGTTTGCAGTCACATGGGCAAGTTCCTGCACACCCTGCTGAGTTACAAGGCATATCTGCCTCCTCTCAATGGGTCAATTGTGTAGCTGATGGTCCTTAATGGGCCATAAAGCAGGCTAGGCAGAGCTAACACCAACTTGTCTGGGGTGTTTCTGGGAAACACAACACAAACTTGAAATACAGACAGTATAGATCCAATACTCATAACTTCAACTACAAAATGATAGACATACAGAGAGCATAATCATAACCAGCAACCCATAATCTGGTTTTAGACACCTTATATGACCCCCTTTATGTAAGATTTGGTGCCACTACAGGACCTTGGTTGCAAACCATGTTCTATATGGTCCCAGTTTAGATCAATAACATCACATGGTCCCACTGAAGTCAACCGTTAATTTCAATGGGAGAAGAGGTACTCCAATGCTGAGTGTTTTCTGAAAATCCAATCCAGAAAGAAAACATTTCCAGTTTGTTGTTAAATAGCAGTACTCTAAATTTCCCCACTGGATTTCATCTATATAGACCAAGCTGTTGGGTTTTTTTCTCTAATGGTATAATTTTTGTTCATGGCTATGTGAGGACATGTTAATCCAGTTCACAAATCTGATTCACATGCAATTTTAAACTAAAAATTAGCTAAATGTGGATTTGATTGTCTGCACACTTTTGACATTACTGAGAGAGTACCATTGGGGTCTATGCAATTTAACCACATTCAACAGAGAAGTTGTTGCCTATTTACTACTGTTTGTATCCTGTACATTCTATTAGAAACTGCAGTAAAATACATTCTTTTCTGTAAGCATACACACACTATTCATGCATCATAGCTTTGAGGGCTGAAGATTCATTTGTATGTGGGATTGCTTTTCAAAACTTAAATTGGTATAATGCCAATTTTAATTGCATTGTAATGAATCCTTTGTTTTGAACGCTTTTTTTGCTGCTTAATAAATCTGTAGCACAACCCACTGATGCTTAAGGAAAAGTATTTTGTGGCCTTTCCTTATCCCCAGAATCTTAATGCATAGAGGTACAGCTACATCAATTATCTCATCTTTAGACTAATTCTCATGTATATATTTCTGCTTAGAATGCTCCATGGACAGCCAGGAAAATTTGAACTGTGTGTGCTATTAGACAACCAGATTATGTTATGTATTTTAATAAAAATTGCATGATATATTAAGTTTTAACTGAACAGTGTGTGTGTGTATATATAACATTTGTTCAAAGTATACTGAAGTTGCAAAGTCAAGCACACATTAAGAAATACCACCAATTAGGGTAGGCTGTACAACAGGTGTGGGCAAACTAAGGCCTTCAGGCCAGATACAGCCCATCGAGGCTTTGGATCCAGCCTGTGGGATTGCCATTCCCAGGGTGCTACAGGCCCTGCACTGCTCCCGGAAGTGGCTGACAGGCATCATGTCCCTGTGGCCTCTGGGGGAGGGGAGGGCAGAGGGCTCTGTGCTGCCCTTGCCTGCAAACACTGCCCCCCACAGCGCCCATTGGCTGCAGCTCACTGTTCCAGGCCAATGGGAGCTTCGGGGGAGGTACCCGCAGGTGAGGGCAGTGCACAGAGCCCTCTGGCCCCTCCCCAGGGGCCGCAGGGATGTGGTGCCAGCTGCTTCTGGGAGTGGCACGGGGCCAAGGCAAGCAGGGAGACTGCCTTAGCCTCGCTGTGTCACTGCCACCCCAGAGCCGCTCAAGGTAAGCGGCACCAGGCCAGAGCCTACACCTCAAACCTCTTCTGCACCCCACACCTCAACCCCCTGCTGCACCCCTCCTGCACCCCAGCCCCCTGCCCTGAGCCCCCTGCCACACCATGCACCCCTCCTGAGCCACATCCTGCACTCCCTCCCACACCCCAACCCCCCACTCCTGCCCTACATTCATGGTCCTGCATGCAATTTTCCCATCCAGATATGGCCCTCAGGCCAAAAAGTTTGCTCATCACTGCTGTACAATCTTCACTCAGCCTCTTGCATATCGATACAGCCTTCGGTTATATGAACACACATTACTTTTTCCACAGGCCTCATGACCTCATCTGTGAATAAGATAGACAGCACTCAATTAATCCTTATCCTTCAAATTGTGATCCCACACCTTATTTATTGCACATCATCCATCCAAATCCTGCACTAAATACAGAATTAAACTCTTCCTTAGGGTATGTCTACACTACCTGCTGGATTGGCCGGTAGTGATCAATCTATCGGATCGATGTATCGCATCTTGTTTAGATGTGATCCATTGATCCCCGAATGCACTCCCCATTGACTCCAGAACTCCACCAGGGCGAGAGGCGGAGGCGGAGTCAACAGGGGAGCGGCAGCCATCGAACCCGTGCCCTGAGGACGCGAAGTAAGTCAATCAAGTCGATCTAAGATACGTCTACTTCAGCTACGCTATTCTCGTAGCTGAAGTTGCATATCTTAGGTCGATGTCCGCCCCCTTCCCCAGTGTAAACCAGGACTTGGACTCTCCTATGGTTCTCATTCTTCTAGCATCTGAGTGCTTCACGAACCTGAATTATTTTCATAATGCCTCCATGAAATGCGGTGTTTTCCCATTTTTCCAGATTGGGGACTAACTTCTCTACACCCAAAATGCTACAGTGATTCAGCTGCACCGCTAAAGCACTACCTATGCTGACAGAAGGGAGTCTCCCAGCAGTGTAGGTAATCTGCCAGATCAATGAAAGAATTCTTCCCTTGATTATACACTGTCTAGATGGAGATTTAGGTTACCTTAACTATGCCACTCAGGGATGTGGATTTTTTTGTTTTCTGAAAGATTCCAAAAAATTCAGCCTTTGGCAGACACCTGACATGGAAATTTTGGCAAAATTGCAAGCAATTGAAACCAGGATCTTAAAGTGGGAGGTATTAGGCCAACTATAGATGGCATTACTAACTCCTACTTATAATACAGGCAACCAGATTGCTCTGATGGGTCAAGCACAAGACTGAGAATCAAGAGATGGGATTAAATACCACATCTCAGTTTTGCTGTGGACACACCAAGTCTGATATCACCTAAGATCTCCCCAGGCTGTATCGCCATCTGTAAAATGGGGATAATTCTTAAACTTTTTGAGTGCTTTCAAATCCTCAGATAAAATGTAGAATAAATTCAGAATAGTAATGGTTTTATAATACTATAGATACATATATCAGAGGGGTAGCCGTGTTAGCCTGGATCTGTAAAAAGCAACAAAGAGTCCTGTGCTACATTGATGACATCATCCAGACCCATGGGAAGGAGACTCTGGAAGAATTCCACCACAATTTCAACAGCTTCCACTTCACTATCAACCTCAGCCTGGACCAATCTACATAGGAGGTCCACTTCCTAGACACCACGGTACAAATAAGTGACGGTCACGTTAACACCACCCTATACCGAAAATCCACCGACCGCTATGCCTACCTCCATGCCTCCAGCTTCCATCCCGGACACACCACACAATCCATCATCTACAGCCAAGCACTGAGGAATAACCACATTTGCTCCAACCCCTCAGACAGAGACCAACACCTACAAGATCTTCACCAAGCATTCTCAAAATTATGATACCCGCATGAGGAAATAAGGAAACAAATCAACAGAGTCAGACGTGTACACAGAAGCCTCCTGCTGCAAGACAAACCCAAGAAAGAAACCAACAGAACTCCACTGGCCATCACCTACAGTCCTCAGCTAAAACCCCTCCAACGCATCATCAGTGATCTACAACCCATCCTGGACAATGATCCCTCACTTTCACAGGCCTTGGGAGGCAGGCCAGTCCTCGCCCACAGACAACCCGCCAACCTTAAGCATATTCTCACCAGCAACTGCACACTGCACAATAGTAACTCTAACTCAGGAACCAATCCATGCAACAAACCTCGATGCCAACTCTGCCTACATATTTACACTAGTGACACCATCACAGGACCTAACCAGATCAGCCACAACATCACCGGTTCATTCACCTGCACATCCACCAATGTAATATACGCCATCATGTGCCAGCAATGCCCCTTTGCTTTGTACATCAGCCAAACTGGACAATCCCTACGTAAAAGGATAAATGGACACAAATTGGATATTAGGAATGGCAATATACAAAAACCTGTAGGAGAACACTTCAACCTCATTAGATACACAATAGCAGATTTAAAGGTAGCCATCCTGCAGCAAAAAAACTTCAGGACCAGACTCCAAAGAGAAACTGCTGAACTTGAGTTTATTTGCAAATTTGACATCATCAGCTCAGGATTAAACAAAGACTGTGAACGGCTAGCCAACTACAAAAGCAGTTTCTCCTCCATTGGTGTTCATACCTCAACTGCTAGAAGAGGGCCTCATCCTCCCTAATTGTACTGACCTCATTATCTCTAGACTGATTCTTGCCTGCATATTTATACCTGCCCCTGGAAATTTCCACCACATGCATCTGAAAAAGTGGGTATTCACCCACGAAAGCTTATGCTCTAATACGTCTGTTAGTCTATAAGGTGCCACAGGACTCTTTGTCACTAAATACATACAGTAACTCCTCACTTAACATTGTAGTTATGTTCTTGGAAAAAAATGAGATTTTAAGCAAAACGATGTTAAGTGAATCTAATTTCCCCATAGGAATTAATACAAATAGGGGGTGTTAGGTTCCAGGGAAATTTTTTTTGCCAGACAAGAGACGTATGAGGTTTGACTCACAGCTGTGACTAGGTAAGTGAATATCCTCTGGCCCCAGAACTCTGAGGGTGTGGGCTAACAACACCTCCACTTATAGGCCTGCAGAATCCTCCCTGTGCAAGCTCTGAAGGCTTGGGCTCAACATGGGAGCCAGGCAGAGCAGGCAAGCAGCAGCACAAAGGAAGTGACGCTATGCTGCATCCTTTTCTAGCACCTGATGAGGATGTTTCTGCTAGCCTCTGAGCAGCAGATCACACAAATGCCTGGTCCAGTTAGTCACTGAATGCCCCTGCCCCCACCCCGCTGAGACGACCAGTTGTCTCCTAAGGGAACCAATCTGCCAGGTTGCATGGTATGCTTGGGACACACAACTCAGAGGCACTGGGCCTCTAGTTCCCTTCACAGCTGGAGACAGCCAGAGTTTTCTGGGGCCACAGGCGCTGACTTTTCAAACTGCTGGGGGTGCTTGACCCCCGGCTCTGGCCCAGACCCCATGCTCACCCCATCTCTTCTCCCAAGGCCCCGCTCCGCCTCATTCCACCCCTGAGCACGGCATGTCCTCACTCCTCCCCCCCCTTCCTCCCAGCCTCTCTGCACTCCATGAAACAGCTGATTGCAGCAGGCAGGAGGCATGGAGAGGGAGGGGGGAGGCGTTGATCTCCGGGGCCTGCCAGCAGGTGCTGGGGGTGGTGGCAGAGGGCGTTGGAACATTGCACAACTTTAAACGAGCATGTTCTGTAATAGAACAGTGGCTTAATAACAAAACAACTTTAACCGGGATGATTTAAGTGAGAAGTGAGGAGTTACTGTATATGCTCACACACATTATATATGAGAGAAAGAGAGTTGTTAAAGACAACTGTCAAAGTTTGTAACAGTCCAAAAGTAGCACATGAATATATTTTCCTGAAGACTTCCTCATTAATATTTCAATGCAAGGACAAAGTGTTATCTGCAAGAGTTAGTCTACTCTATTTTGCTATGACCTTGCTTCTCTTTCCATATATAATTTAGTTTTCATAGGAGTTAAGCAGCCCAAAAGGTTGCTAAAAGGCAAGGCTTACTATACATATCAATCAGTTTGAACTTGGAAAAATTTCAAACTATTTAACAATAATAATAATTAAAAAAAAAAGGAATGCAATTGCTTTTTTAAAGGGACTGTTGTAGATAATCTTTCTAGGGCAACCCAGTGTGCACCATTTACACTTTGCAGGCTGCATACCACATAACTCTCACTTGTCAAATGCTATGATACCCTTTAAAGCATCCAGAAAGAGAATGCAGAAGGTAGTGAGCCAAATTTTCTGAAGAAGTGCAGCAAAAATAGGGACTACTGATCCTCAAATGAAATATGATTTCTGCAACATTAATGAACTATTTCCAAAACATTTTTGGTGAAAACATAAATTTCCATTCTAAATCGGTTGCAGAAGCAAGCCCATTGTCACAACCAATGAAGTGAATGGCAAATCTTTCATTGAATGCCCTGTTATTGGGAATGATACCATATGTGCATAACTATTAAACAATATATTGCATGTATTGTGTATTGTTGACAAATAGTTCAAATAAAAGGAGTAGTGGAAGGAGCAGTGGAGGTGGGGAGTCTTCCAGGCCTGCCTAGAAAGCTTGCACAGAAAGTACCAATCAGAGCCTAGCAGGCTCTGAAAAAGAGATGCAGGGTCTGAGCAGGTGAGTTCTTGGCTGGGTCCAGAGGAGAAAGGAAGGGTGCTCCTGTCTGGTAAGCAGAGCTTAATGGGCTGATTTACTGGCCCTGGGAATGAGAGATAATGGATAAAAGGAGAGAGGCTATGGAGGAGAAAGGTGCTATTCCCTGGGCCTATGAGCTCATCACGGGTATGTGGCTGCTGTTTGCAGTGTCCCTAGGTTGGAGCGTGGAGTGATGGGCAGGTAGGCTCAGGTTCCCCCACCAGCCGTTGGGAAAGTGGTCTAAGCACTGAGAAGGGGACAGGCTCACTTACAAGCCTGAGTGAAGGGCAGGATTTAAAAGTCTCAGAGTAGGGAGGAAGACACTGGAGAGGGTATATCATTGTTTGAACTTTTGCTACCACAGAAGAGTTTCCTCCATTTGACAATGTGACTTGACCAGAGGGTTGTGCTACTAAAGACCTGTCTAGCAAGGTTGGCAACCTACAGGGGATGCTAGAGCAGAAAAAAGATTGCAGCAGCCTGGTGGGTAGGAGGGATAGCTCAGTGGTTTGAGCATTGGTTTGCTAAACCCAAGATTGTAAGTTCAATCCTTGAGGGGGGCCATTTACAGATCTGGGGCAAAAATCTGTCTGGGGATTGGTCCTGCTTTGAGCAGCAGGTTGGACTAGATAACCTCCTGAGATCCCTTCAAACCCTGCTATTCTATGATTCTACCTGACTGATAGGAGTCACTCAAGAGGTGAGTGTCCCTGTTGCACACACACAAATAGTACTGAAACAGTGATGGCAGACAGGGTACTGCAAAGTTATTTTCTCAGTCTACAGTCCAAATCTCTTGAATGTTTATATTTATGTCTTAGGAATTCTAACACCCTCTTTGGGGAGAGATGCAGGTGATAGTTCATGGATCTGAACTCTCTGAAAGGAAACAAAATAGAAGATCTGCTTCTAATGAGGCTCATATACATATAGCATGTTATAGACTGCTCATGTACGGTGCTTCCTGATTATTCTTAATAAATTTAACTCATGATTGGCTGTGCCTGCATGTGCAGTGCACACACAGCAGCTACTCCCCACAAAAGATTGAAGTCAGTACAGATTGGTGATAAAATGAGATTCCTGGATAATTCATCTGTGTTAATGCTTCTCTAATCAATGAAGACAACAATGGTAAGCAGTAATTTTGAGAAGCTTTACTTGAATCAGTATTAAAGCTCTTAAGGGGCTTACACGTATTGACTAGGTTTGTGGGACATGCATATTCCTATGCCAAATCCTATGAGGACTGTGAGAGATTGGCCGAGGAATATAGCAGAAAATGAAAGCTAACTCTGTAAAAGATGGTAAAGTAAGAAAGCAGAAGGAGAGTTCTCTGTTTCCTGGCTTGTAGGACCTTGCTCTCAAACAGCTCCCCCTCTTCCTTCAGTTGTTCAGTGAGAGCTTTCCTTCTGTTTCAATCTACCTTAACCAAGCATCATTCAAGCCTTATAGAAGGAAAAAAAAAGGGGGGGGTTTTGGTGTGTTCTCACACTGAACCAGTGAAACGAAAGAAAGAGGGAACTGTTACACACACACACACTCTCTCTCTCTCTATTGCTATTACAAAGACATTTGTCTGTTTTCCTCGCAGGATGTTTCCAGCCCTTTAAGCAGTGTCAATGGTCTGCAGTTTGTCTGTACATGAATAGGTGGCATGACTGAATAAATTAAGCAAGCACTATGGATCTGGAGCAAATCTGGATGATCAAATAAGGTATCGTTAAGTATGTGGTCTGATATATGAAGTCATATCGAAATGTTTGCTATGAGATTTGACTCGTCTATTAGTCTTAAGTACTTAAATGGCCTTGTTACTGTAGTGGCTGGACTCCTCACAACACACCAGTGACGTAGGGGGGTATTAGGATTCCCAAATTACAGATGAGGAACTGAGGTACAGAGATATTAAAGCAGATTTTTTAAAAGGTATTTAGGCATGTAAAGATGTAGATAATCACCTAATGAGATTTAGTGCTGAGGTGTGTGTGGGGGGAGGTTGTTTTGTTTTTGGAAAATCCCACTAGACATCTATGTGCATTTTTAGGTACTTTAAGCTTTTGATGTCCTAAATGACTTGCAATAGAGAGCAATATTCCTCAGCTGTTGATGTCCGTGGAGATTACAACAAAAGAAACTGAAGAAATAGCCCATAGTATGATTTGATGTGCAATGAGTGCTGTATTGAGAAACTTAAATGTTATGTTTTTGCTGCAGCTGAATAGAATACATATCAGGTCTGTTTCAAGGGATATAAGGATATATATAGCATGACTAGGAAAATAAATGTGAGTGTGACCAATTCATAAGAATAAAGCAAAGCACAAAGCATTTCACTGTTTTTGTGGCCTTGTCTTGATTAAAGGGAAAAATCAAACTAAGCTACACAATTTGCGTTATGTGAATAGCATAACTCAAATCGACATAGCTTAGGTCTACTTACTGTGACATCTACACTACACGAGGTTGACGAGAGAGGCTCTCTCATTACGTCCCCTTACTCTTCTCGATCAGCTGGAGTACAGGAGTTGACAGGAGAGCAATCTGCGGTCAATTTAGTGGGTCTTCACTAGACCCACTAAATCAACCGCCAATACATTGATTTACTGGAGGATCGACACTCTGGCAGTGTAGACAAGCCCGCAAAGGTTATCCTTTGCCAGGGACAGTGTAAATGGTACTCATAATGAATATATACAGAATAAAAAAGCATCAGAGCAATTGAGATATCAAAGAAAGAAAGAAGAGGACCATACAGGGAACCCAGCAGAGGATCTAAACTTTGAGTTCTCTCTCTAAAAAGATTGAGTCATCCACCGTGGCATCTATCTGGAGTTCATGGGGACCTTCCCAGGGCCAAAAATGTCTTGTTGCTGGAGACATTTTAAATGGTCTTACCTGTGATTTGTGTCTCAGCAGTACTATGAACCTGTTTGCAAGGACTGGTATCCTAGAACAGAATATAAATGATGACAATGAACCGTCTACTTGATCTGAATATCAGAAATTCTAGAAATCAAATAAAATCACACCTCTGACCATACTCGTGTACCAGGCATTCTCTGCCATCTTGAATTAACAGGGGAAAGAGTACAACTCTCTGGTGGCAACAGCACAAGTAGAGTACAGCCAGCATTGTAGGACATAGGGGAGAAGAAATTCTTCTTACTGACCTAAATGGCTGTGGCATTGATTCATACACTTCTGGGAAGGCAACTTCCAGTCCTTGCTCATCCAGCCCTCCTCCTGCAGTGACACTGAGGCTCCTTTCTCTCTCATGAGCTGGTGCCACCAGGAGTTCTCGGCAGACTGCCACCTCTGCACTTTTCCAGATGCAGGTTGCAACACGATTTGCCCAGCCAGCCCTCTGTATGCTGGGGCAAATTTTGTGTCATGATGACCCCTGTGATGAGTAGTAATGCTAGTCATGGAAGTTTGGCCCAGCTGCCCATCCATCTATATGGAAGGACTGCAGGGTCAGATTTCAGTGATGATGTATCTACATAGCAAGAGCAACACTCTGGACCACTCTGGCAGCAGCTGTACAGGTTTAATACAGGACCACTGCTTGAAGTGGTTGAGCCATCCTCACCCACCCAGCTCCCCGACCTGTGGAATTTTGACCAAGTTTAAAACCCTGGAGGAAGGGGCATGCGCCCCACCAGACCCCCTAACTAGCACCACTGTTCCCTGGATTGCTCCACCATCTTCGTTTGCCATGAAGACTGTTTGCTATCAAAACAGTCTGGTAACAGTGTCCCCAACTCTTACTTTCCATCTTAAATTTACTTCTTTTTTTAATCCAAATCATGTTCTTTTTCCCCTGCAAGAAAATCCATGCTTAAATTAGAAAGTAAATTAGAATTGTTTAATGAAAGGATATGATTCAGAGCATAAATTGGCCTCTGATTTTGGGGGGATTAGGTAAAATCCATGGGCAAGTAATTCCAAAACAAGTCATCCTGGGGTTTTTCAAGTCTCTGTAGCATCTAGCATGACCACTAAAAAAACTGGGTACAAGACTCTCAGGACCACTTATTCTGCACTTCCTGTTCTTATGTGGTTACCACCTCCTCCAGCCCATAAAATCTAAACCCCATTGTGTTTGTTTTATTTGGCTGTATGCCATGGTTTATGCATCATATATGAATGAAAGCATATTACTTATTATTCAGTACATACCGGTACTCTTTAAAACCTTGGTACACCGTGGAAAAAATGTTCTAAAATTGTGAAATGCAGAAGGGAGTTTGCTTGGATACGACAAATCTCTGTGTGTGTGTGTGTGTATGTATATGTGTATGTGTGTATATATATATATATAGAGAGAGAGAGAGAGAGAGAGAGATTGTTTAAGATGAGCTATGAGGTCTTGTTAATCTATCACCACTGTGCAGTGCTCTCTATTTCAACATAAACCTGAGAGGAGATCTTTCTAAATTTTTTAGGACGATGTACACAAATTCAGATGATTTGCACTATATGCCTTCATTGTTTCAGGTGACTTATCTAAGGATGTCATCATCTTTTAGTTAAAGAAGAGAACAGTCCTTGAATGTTCCTTATCAATAGCATTTGCTGCCCAGGTATCTCCAGCTTCATTCACATCAGTGGAGGCAATTGAAAGTGAGCAATCAAGGCATTACAAAATTATACATGACTTTCATTACTGGCTGACAGATGAAAATAAGGATTCCTAGATCAACCATAAAATCTGAGATATCACACTGCATGCTAAAGTGAGCTGGAATGGCTCTCAACTCCAAACCATTTTTGCCCTAGTTTAAATCCTGACAATTTGCAGTATATGGCCAATGTTATCAGATCAGTGCAAGCATTTTTTTTTATTTTTTTATTTTTTTAACTTATGAACACCACCAGCACTGATCCTGTCTTGCTGTGTAAATAAATACATATGAAACAATAAAATTATTTTTTTCCATAACCGGGCCATGCATTTTATTGCATCCTTACTCACATGGTTATTACAATATGCATAGGTCATCCTAGTCCATAGACAAAACACAGGAACTTCTGCAATGATGAGACAAAATAAATAGTTGTGAGAACATTTAAATTTATCAAAATATTTGTTTTAAGATTGTTAACGTTTCTGTAAACTTTAAATGAGAAATTAGCTTGGTTTTGAAACTGGAGGGGGGGGTTGTTTTTTTCCCCAATATTACATTTTTTGTAGTGTTGCTTCAACTTTCATTAGTCAGATTAATCATATGTTGGGATTTTTTTCAGACTAGTAGTTCTTATCTGAAAATTCTGATTTCAAAATGGAAAGTCCTACTCCAAACTTTTGTTCTAAGAAATTGCCAAGAAAATACATTATATTATAGTATAGAAAATGCTTCTGAAGTTGCTAACATTTCAACAACATTTTTTTCAATTTTTTCAACTACTTGAAACATTGAATAACAGTGAATCATGAACATAACCCTGCTGGATAAAAAGTATATTTTAAGTATTTATGAATGACATAATCAAGTGTCCCAGGAATTATTTTTACCTGAAGTATTGGAGCTACTTATGTGATACTGCACTCAAGACAAACTGAAAAACTATGTTGGAAAGGTAACATGAGAATAGGTTGTCTTCACTAATCAATCTTATAAAACTACCATCACACAAATTAGATTCAATTTGTGCTACTGCTTCCTATTACATTTTTTGCCAAAGATAATCACAAAAACATTTTAATACAATTTATTTTCTGTGAAAGTGATTATCTCTGAGAACTTATGGCGGACAGGAGAAATCCCAGAGGACTAGAAAAGAGCAAAGTAGTACCTATCAATAAAAAGAGGAATAAGGACAGTCCCCAGGAATTACAGACACATTTATTTGAACCCAGTTTTATTTTTTGCCTTCACAACATTCCCTGGCAATGAGTTCCTCAGATTGTGTATTGTGTGAGGAAGTGCTTCCTTGTGTTTGTTTTAAACCTGCTGATCCCTGGTTGTGGTGTTTAGCCTTTCACATAACACTTCCTTATTCACTTTCTCCAGACAAGTCATGATTTTATAGACCTCTGAAATTCCCCCTCCCCTCTTAATCATCACTTTTTTCTAAGGCCTGGTCTACACTAGGACTTTAATTCGAATTTAGCAGCGTTAATTCGAATTAACCGTGCACCCGTCCACACCATGAAGCCATTTAGTTCGACCTAGAGGGCTCTTTAGTTCGAATTCGGTACTCCACCCCGACGAGGGGAGTAGCGCTAAATTCGACATGGCTATGTCGAATTAGGCTAGGTGTGGATGCAAATCGAACTTACTAGCTCCGGGAGCTATCCCACAGTGCACCACTCTGTTGACGCTCTGGACAGCAGTCCAAGCTTGGATTCTCTGACCAGCCACACAGGAAACGACCCGGGAAAATTTGAATTCCTTTTCCTGTCTGGGCACTTTGAATCTCATGTCCTGGTTGGACATCGGGGCGAGCTCAGCAGCACCTGCAACGATGCAGAGCTCTCCAGCAGAGGAGTCCATGCAATCCCAGAATAGAAAGAGGTCCCCAGCATGGACAGACCGGGAAGTCCTGGATCTGATCGCTGTGTGGGGCGATGAGTCTGTGCTTTCGGAGCTGCGCTCCAACAAACGGAATGCAAAGACCTACGAGAAGGTCTCCAAAGTCATGGCACTCAGAGGATACAGCAGGGATACAACGCAGTGCCGCATGAAAATCAAGGACCTGAGACAAGGCTACCAAAAAGTCAGAGCGGCAAACGGACGCTCCGGAGCACAGCCCCAGAGCTGCCGCTTCTACGAGGCACTGCATGCCATTCTAGGTGGGTCTGCTACCACTGCCCCACCAGTGACCGTGGACTCTGAGTATGGGATAGTGTCGAGGGGCAGTTCCTCGGCGATGTTCGCCGATGGGGAAGATGAGGAAGGGTTTGTGGAGGACGACGCAGGCGACAGCGCTTACAATACCGCTTTCCCCGACAGCCAGGATCTCTTCATCACCCTCACAGAGATCCCCTACCAACCCTCCCCGGCCGTTAACCCGGACTCAGAATCAGGGGAAGGATCAGTCGGTAAGTGCTATAAACATGGAAACATTTATTTTTTAAAAAACAGGAATAGAAAATATGTAAAAACTATATAAAACCTTTTGCTTAAAAAATTATATAAAGAGAAGGTCCACACAGATAGGGATGGAACAGAAATCCTCCTGGGACAGTTCCACGAAGCTCTCGGACAGCAGCTCGAAAAGTCTCCGCAGGAGGTTCCTGGGGAGAGGTGCCTTATTTGGTGCTCCGTGGAAGCACACTCTTCCGCGCCAGGCCATCCTAATGTACAGCGGAATCATTGCCTCCACCAGCATTGCAGCGTACGGTCCTGGTCTGTGCAGGGATTCGAGCAGCATCCGCTCTCTCTCTCTCCGAGTGACCCACCTCAGGCTAATCTCGTTCGGCGACTGCTGCATCTAATTAGGGCAATTAGTGTACTGTTACTATTGTGAATGCTTGACTTTTACTTTGCATAGCAATGACCTTCGCTTAACAGCCACGTGTTGGAGGCCACAGAGGAAAAGCATACAGTGATCTTTCCCGTGCACAGCCGCGAGGGGCTGGAACAGGGTCAGACTTTATGCTTTACAGATTGCCTTCAGCGGGAGGGCACAGCTATCCATTAACTGTTAAGCAGCCTATAGTGTAGTGCTTACCAGGCCTGGCTGCTACACGGATTCAGCTGTACCGCCCCGCTTGTCCGATCTCCTGTGCAAGACCGCAGCCAATGAAAGCGTATTCCGAAATCTCGAACTTGTCCTGAGAGCTCGTGAGACTAGGTGCCCTGTATGGTCTTGTTCTTTCTTTCTTTGATATCTCAATTGCTCTGATGCTTTTTTATTCTGTATATATTCATTATGAGTACCATTTACACTGCAGATCGAAGTCAACAGTCACTGAAACAGGCTCAGGTTCAGCTTCTCTGTAAATCAACTGGAGAGTCATAGGTTACCCTGCTCTCCGAGGAACCTATCTTTCAAAGCCTCCCGGATGCACAGCGCTTCCCGCTGGGATCTTCTATCGGCACGGCTGTCTGGCTGAGCGTAATCAGCAGCCAGGCGATTGGCCTCAACCTCCCATCCAGCCATAAAGGTCTCGCCCTTGCTCTCACAGAGATTGTGGAGCACACAGCAAGCAGCAATAACAACAGGGGTATTTTTTTCGCTGAGGTCCGAGCGAGTCAGTAAGCTCCGCCATCTCCCCTTGAGACGTCCGAAAGCACACTCCACCACCATTCTGCACTTGCTCAGCCGGTAGTTGAAGAGTTCCTTCTCACTGTCCAAGGTGCCTGTATAGGGCTTCATGAGCCAGGGCATTAGCGGGTAGGCTGGGTCCCCGAGGATCACTGTAGGCATCTGCACATCCCCAACCGTTATTTTGTGGTCCGGGAAGAAACTACCTGCCTGGAGGCGTTTAAACAGACCAGAGTTCCTGAACACACGCGCGTCATGAACCTTGCCCGGCCACCCCACGTAGATGTTGGTAAAACGTCCCCTATGGTCCACCAGTGCTTGCAGCACCATAGAAAAGCAGCCCTTTCGGTTAATGTACTCGCTGGCCTGGTGGGCCGGTCCCAGGATAGGGATGTGAGTTCCATCTATAGCCCCACCGCAGTTTGGGAATCCCATCGCGCCGAAGCCATCTATGACGACCTGGACGTTTCCCAGGGTCGCTACCTTTGAGAACAGTTGCTCAACGATTGCGTGGGCTACTTGAATCACAGCAAGCCCTACGGTAGATTTGCCCACGCCAAAGTGGTTCGCTACTGACTGGTAGCTGTCTGGCGTTGCAAGTTTCCAGAGGGCTATGGCCACTCGCTTCTGCACAGTCAGGGCTGCTCGCATCCGGGTGTCCTGGCGCTTCAGGGCAGGGGACAGCAAGTCACAGAGTTCAAGGAAAGTGCCCTTATGCATCCTGAAGTTCCGCAGCCACTGTGGTTCATCCCAGACCTGCAGCACTATGCGGTCCCACCAGTCCGTGCTTGTTTCCCGGGCCCAGAATCGCCGTTCCACACCATGAACTTGACCCATTGCCACCATGATCTCCACTGCGCGGCGTACCCTGCTTTGTGAGAGGTCTGCGCCACTCTGTGACTTCCTGTCCTCACCACGCTGACGGCGCCTCCTCGCCCGATTTCTCAGCAGCTGACTGTGGAAGAGGTGGACGATAAGGTGCAAGGAGTTGACAACGGCCATAAGTGCAGCGATGATCGCAGCGGGCTCCATGCTCGCAGTGCTGTGGCGTCCGAGCTGTAACCGACCAGAGAAGGGCGCGAACAGATTTCCCGCCGGCGCTTTCACGGAGAGAGGGCGGGAGTGACGGTTCAATGATGACAGTTACCCAAAACCACCCTCGACACATTTTCCCCCCCAGCATGCATTGGGGGGAAATCCCAGGATTCCAATGGGCAGCGGGGAGTGCGGGAACTGTGGGATAGCTTCCCACAGTGCACCGCTTCCAAAGTCGACACTGGCCCCGTTACTGTGGACTCACACAGTCGAACTAGTGTATTTAGTGTGGATACACAACTTCGACTTCATAAGGTCGATTCCACAAATTCGAATTAAGTTGATTCGAAATAGTCTTGTAGTGTAGACGTACCCTAAGATGAACAGTCCCAGTCATTTTAATCTCTCTTCCCAAGGAAACTGTTCCATATCCCTATTCACTTTTGTTGCCCTTCTCTGTAATTTTTCCATTTTGAATATACTTTTTTGAGATGGGGAAACCAGAACTGCACACAGTATTCAAGGGGTGTGTGTGTGTATGTGGGGGGGGAAACGTGGATTTATACAGTGGCATTATATTGTCTTATCTATCCCTTTCCTAATAGTTCCAAACATTTTTAAACTGCCACTGCATATTGAGCAGATGTTTTCAGAGAACTATCTACAATGATTCCAAGAGCTTTCTTGAGTGGTAACAGCCAATTTAGACTCCATCACTTTGTATTCATAGTTGGGATTTTCTAATGTGCATTACTTTGTATTTATCAACATTGAATTTCATCTGGCATTTTGTGAGATTCATTTGTAACTCTTTGCCATCAGCTTTGGACTTAACTATCTTGAGTAACTTTGTTACAGGGATCTACAACCCATCCTGGACAATGATCCCACACTTTCACAGGCCTTGGGTAGCAGGCCAGTCCTCGCCCATAGACAACCTGCCAACCTGAAGCATATTCTCACTAGTAACTGCACACTGCACCATAGTAACTCTAGCTCAGGAACCAATCCATGCAACAAACCTCGATGCCAACACTGCCCACATATCTACACCAGCGACACCATCACAGGACCTAACCAGATCAGCCACACCATCACCGGCTCATTCACCTGCACACCCACCAATGTAATATACGCCATCATATGCCAGCAATGCCCCTCTGCTATGTACATCGGCCAAACTGGGCAGTCTCTACGGAAAAGGATAAATGGACATAAATCAGATATTAGGAATGGCAATATACAAAAACCTGTAGGAGAACACTTCAACCTCCCTGGCCACACAATAGCAGATCTTAAGGTGGCCATCCTGAAGCAAAAAAACTTCAGGACCAGACTTCAGAGAGAAACTGCTGAGCTTCAGTTCATCTGCAAATTTGACATCATCAGCTCAGGATTAAACAAAGACTGTGAATGGCTTGCCAACTACAAAACCAGTTTCTCCTCTCTTGGTTTTCACACCTCAGCTGCTAGAAGAGGGCCTCATCCTCCCTGATTGAACTAACCTCGTTATCTCTAGCCTGCTTTTTGCTTGCTTATATATACCTGCCCCTGAAAATTTCCACTACATGCATCCAATGAAGTGGGTATTCACCCACGAAAGCTCATGCTCCCAAACATCTGTTAGTCTATAAGGTGCCACAAGACTCTTTGCTGCTTTTGTATCATCTGCAATTTTTGCCACCTCGCTGTTTACCCCCTTTTCTAGATTATTTATGAATATGTTGAACAGCAGTGGTCCTAACACAGATTCTTGGGGGTACTCTGCTATTTATCTCTATCCTCTGTGAACACTGACCATTTATTCCTCTACTTTTGTTTCCTATCTTTTTGACCAGTTACTGTTCCATGAGAGGACCTTCCCTCTTATCCCATGACTCTTTGCTTTGCTTAAGAACATTTGGTGAGACCTTGTGAAAGGCTTTCTGAAAGCCCAGGTACACAGTATCACCTTGTCCACATCTTTCTTAGCTCCCCGCAAAGAATTCTAATAGACTGGGTTGATTGAAAGTAGAGTAGAGAATTATCAGACATATAGATGAATGCAATTTTGGGGAGGAAGAGTCAACATGGTTCTTGTAAAGGGAAATCATACCTACCCAGTTTGCCTGGTACTGAATTTAGGCTTACTTGCCTATAATTGCCAGGATCACCTCTGGACCCTTTTAAAAAAAAACATTGGCATCACATTAGGTATTCTCCAGTCATCTGGTACAGAGGTTGATTTAAGTGACAGGTTACCTACCACTGTTCTGAAGGAGCTCAAATATAAAATTGCAGAACTCTTGGGTGAGTGCTAACTGGTCCTGGCGTCTTACTACTTTTTTAATTTGTCAATTGGTTCCAAAACCACCTCTACTGAAACCTTAATTTGGGATAGTTTCTCAGATTTGTCACCTAAAAATAACGGCTCAGATGTGGGCCTCTCCCTCACATTCTCTGCAGTGAAGACCAATGCAAAGAATTCACTTAGCTTCTCCACAATGTTTTTGTCTTAAGTGCACTTTAAGCCCCTTGATTGTCCAGTGGCCTCACCGATTGTTTGGCAGGGTTCCTGTTTCTGATGTATTTTTGATGTTTTTGTATCTTTATCTAGTTGCTTTCCAAATTCTTTTTTGCTGTACCTAATAAAACTGTAGCAAGACAATTGCAAAATACATGCTCCTTTCTCCTTGCTCTCTAAGATTTGACTTCTAATTTTTAAAGGATGTCTTTTTTGTTTCTAACCACCTCTTGAACTCTGAGACATAGTTGTATTTTTTTTTTGCTCCTCTTGCTGTGTTCTTCTTTTTAATTGGTGGGGGTGGTGATTGCTTGGGGGAATACATATAGTGTGAACCTCTATTTATGATGGTTTTAAGAAAGTTTTGCAGGCATTTCACTCCTTTGATGGTTCCTTTTAATTTCCATTTAAGTAGCTTTGTCATTTTTGTGTAGGTTCCCTTTTTGAAGTTAAATGCTCCTATAGTGGGTTTCTTTGGAATCCCCCACCCAAGGCTGTTAATAGTGACCATAATTAAATTAAATTTACTGAGTAGTTCAGCTATAGTCACCCCTTGGACCAGATGGTATGCACCACATAGGACTAAGTCTCCTCCTGTGTGTTCCAGGAAGTAGTCGGTCATTAATGATATCTAGAAATTGTCTTCACCCCATCCTCAGGTGAGAGACCCAGTCAATATGTGAATAGTTGAACCCCCAGGTTATAACTGCGGTTTGTTTTGTTTGTAGCGTCTCTAATCTCCCCGACTATTTCACAATCACTGTCACCAGCTGGGTTATGTGGTCTATAGTATATTCCTACTGCTTTACTATCATTCACTCATGGAATTTCTATTCATAGAGACTCTGTGGTACTGTTTCATTTATTTAAGATTTTTATTATATTTGGCTGTTTTGCTTTCTTTCACATATAGTGCGACTCCCACACCAGCGTGACCTACTCTGTTCCTATATCTTTTGTACCCTGGCATTACTGTGTCCCATTGATTATCATTGTTTCACCAAGTTTCTGTGATGTCTATTATATCAATATCTTCATTTAACAGCAGACACTCAAGTTCTCCCATCTTAGTATTTGGACTTCTAGCATTTGTGTGCAAGCACTTACGAAATGTGGCTGTGTTCCTGTGATGTAATTAAGTGGACTTTTTTTACATGGTTTCTCTTTAGTCCCTAACTGTACTTTATCAACTTCTGTCCTCTCCTGTTTACTAGGATATAGAGTATCCCCTTTTAAAAAAAAATCCTCCCCTAAGGAAAGTCTTTCTGAACCATATGCTCCTCTACACTGGTCTGCTTTCCCCCAGCCATTAGTTCTTCTACCACCTTTTTTTAAGTTTACATGCCAACAACCTGGTTCCATTTTGGTTTAGGTGGAGTCCATCCTTTTTGTATAGGCTTTTCCTTTCCCGAATGTTCCCTGGTTCCTAATAAACCTAAATTCCTCCTTCTGAACACCAACTCATCCATGCATTGAGACGCTGAAGTTCTGCCTGTTTAACTTGCCCTGTTTATGGAACTGGAAGTATTTCAGAGAATGCTAGAATAGAGGTCGTGGACTTTAATTTCTTATATAGCAAGCTAAATCTGACCTCCGGAACCTCTCTCCTACTCACAAGACCTTCTCATAAACAAGGGAAATATAGCCTAGATGAATCTACTATAACTGGATGGAAAACTGTACTCAATGATATCAATGGTTCACAGTTAACCTGGAAGGGCATATTGAGTGGAATCCTACAGAGATCTGCCTTGTGTCCAGTTCTATTCAATATCTTCATAAATTATTTGGTTAATGGCATGGAGAGTATACTTGTAGAGTTTGTGGGCCATCCCAAACTGGGAGGGGTGGCAAGCACTTTGAGGGACAAGATTAAAATTCAAAATTACCTTGACAAATTGAAGGAGTGGTCTGAAATAAACAGGATGATATTCAATAAGGACAAATGAAACGTACTACACTTAGGAAAGAATAATCAGTTGCACAAATACACAATGGGAAATGACTGCCTAGGAAGGGGCACTACAGAAAAGGATCTGGGAGTCAGAGTGGATCACAAACTAAATATGACTCAACAAAAAAATATTGTTGCAAGAAATGATCATCTTTCTGGGATATATTAGCAGGAGTGTTGTAAGCAAGACATGAGAAGTAATTCTTCTATTCTGCTCAGCACTGATAAAGGCTCACCTGGAGTACTATGTCCAGTTCGAGGAACCAGACTTCAGGAAAGATGTGGACAAATTGGAGAAATTCCAGAGGAGAGCAACAAAAATGGCGGCATGCTGAAAATAAGACCTGTAAGGAAAGAACTGGGGGAGAGGAATAACTTTGTTTAATCTGGAGGAGAGAAGACTGAGGGACAACATAATTTTCAAGTATGTAAAAGGTGGTTATAAAGAGGAGGGTGATACATTGTTCTCCTTAACCACTGACGATAGGACAAGAAGTCATGAGCTTCAATTGCAGCAAGGGAGATTTAGGTTTGACATTAGGAAAACACATCCTAACCATAAGGATAAGTGAGCACTGTAACAAATTACCTAGGAAGGTTGTGGAATCTGTCTAACCTGGTCTAAGTAATCCTTAGTCCTGCCTCAGTGCAGGGGACTGGACTAGATCTATTGAAATGCCTTTCAGCCTACATTTTTATGTTTCTATTCTTACCAGGGGCGACTCCAGACCCCAGCATGCCAAGCACGTGCTTGGGGTGGCATGCCGCGGGGGGCGCTCTGCCGGTCGCTGGGAGGGCGGCAGGCGGCTCCGGTGGACCTCCCACAGGCGTGCCTCCAGAGGGTCCGCGCGGGACCAGCGCACCCTCCGCAGGCACGCCTGTGGGAGGTCCACCGGAGCCGCGGGACCAGCGACCGGAAGAGCACCTCCTGCGGCATGCCGCCCTGCTTGGGGCGGCAAAATGTCTAGAGCCGCCCCTGATTCTTACTGTGTTTTACCACTTCAAGCATTTAGATGTGCAGGAATTTGGTGGGTCAATTCCACCTTTTACACCTCTGGTTACAGTGACTATGACTTGAAAGGATTGGGAATGGTGAGAACCAGAGAACAGAATATTAAAAAGATTAAAAAATAGTAACTTTTTACTCTAAAGAACGTTGCTATTACAAATATAGTCTGTCAATGGCCATTAACAAAAAAGGACTAATGGTATAAAGAATATTGTGATGGTCATTGTTACAAAATAGCTTCTTTAACATACTACAGGTGTTACTACTAGATAGGTTACATATGTATTAAAGTGTACTGAAACATGATTGTGTAATTTTAATATCAGTGTGAGTCTGGGTCTCTTTCCAGTAGCTGAACCTCATATAAAGATTTTTGAGTTTGCCTTTAATCTCACATATCAGACATTTAGCTCACATAGTAGAAGCTAAAGTTTTTAGATCCAAACACCTGGGTTCAGTCCCTAAAGAGGATCCAAGCAAGGGGTTCTTGCACCCACATATGATAACAAGGAATATAATGTTGAACTTGAATGGCTTATTTCTTTACTTCCTGGAATCTCTCAGCAAAAGAAATGTGAGGCAATACCTCATTTGCTTTGAGGGTTCTCTCATTTGAGGTTGTGCAGGGTTTATCCTATCACCTTTCCTATTTAATAATTATATATATCAGAGAGATTGTCATGAGGAGTCTTAGTGAAGCCCTATAGGTTGCAATGTGTTCTGTATACAAATGACACACATCTCAAAACAATTAAAGCTGCCTGTGGCTGCTATAACTGAATTTTTTCTGCCAGCAATATTCAGGAAGATGTATATCATTCACATGGCCCACTGTATGGGCAGTGAAGTGGGGCATATTTCCACTAGGCACCTTCAGGGACTTGGTGCAGGAAGCAGAAGGAGAATATCTATGCACTCAAACAACCATGACCACTAGTTGGATATTAGATTGATGGCACACTTCCACTGAACTTCTGCTCTGAGCCAATGATCGGTCAGCCAGCCTGCTGTATGAACAAAACTACTGCTAGAGTTCTTTATACAGAAGATGGATTATATGCTGTTGTGGCTGTTTATAATAGCTGTGGCATACTGCAGTCAAAATACCTTGCTTTCAGCTTGTGACTTACCAGGACACACAGTTCATACCACCACCTGCCTTATTTCCTGCATTTAGAACTTCATGGGTTGTTGCACTAATCTGTCTACATTGGATGGACTAGCTGCAGTAAACCTACTGGCAGTTATTTAACTTAACACAGACTCATAAAAGTCTGTTCTGTTTATTTGTTACTTATAGAACAAATTGTAAATTGGGCACTTAATATGTAAGGCATTTATAGCACATTTTAATATGCAAATAAAATTACACATTAAGTAAAGGATGCACATTTTCTGCAATAACATTCAAGTTCTTAAGAGGGTCTGTATAGTCTATAGGATTTCATAGATTATTGGCATACACACAACTGTTTTATAATGTCAGTCTATTCATTTGTAATGTATTCTCATTAATCACTCATTAATGGCTTACAAGGTGTCAGATATCAATATTTAATTGTACACTGATTTTTGCTAGTGACCATAAAAGATACTGAGCTGCTGGTTGTCATGGCTACACTCAGGGGTAGAAAATACAAAACTAGTCAAATAAAAAAGCAAATTGGCACAATGTATTTAGTTCTGCAATAAATCAACAGCTATTTAATAGCACAATGAAAATAAGGTCCAAGGCTTGTGTCAGTGCTGGCAAAATAAAGGTCATCTCCATTCTTAAATCTGCTGAGTGTTGTGTATGCTGGCAGGTTTATAGCCAGCAAGGCCAAGGCAGATGACCTATAGGCAAGATTAAGTGCAGATTTAATGTTTGTTTCAAAATTTTAGAACTTCTCTTTGGGATGATGACTCTATAAGAGGCTAGTGTAAATAGAGAATAAAGCTTACATATGTAGATAGAGCTCTGTACCATAATGTAAGACTTTTTTAAAAAGTGGAAAACATTTACTAGTTTCTACAAGCTAATGGAAACAGGCACTACCTCTCGAGATCTGTAGTTTGGGAGAAGCCCTTCTATAATAGTCCATATGGTTGCTGAGCGCAAGCAGCACATAACATAGGAAACAGGTTGGAGTGATTCATCAGTATACAAAGAAAATATGGTGGTTGTCAGCCAGTTAGTAGGAAAACAAGCACATTTTAATAATACATCGGTTATAACTAGTGAGGTTCCAAATGCTCTTAGTTCTCATTGAAACTGATGGAGATGCTGCAGACCACCCCTCATCTTGCCCTTAGATTTTGCCTGGGTACATAATCCTTCTGTGATGAGTGTTGAAAGAGCTTGGTACTAGATCATGCCTACTTGCCACAGTATATAGTAAGGGGTGATGCAGAATCACCTGCCTTAAGTGGAACACTAGGAAGCAGTCTCCTGAAGCTCTTGGCACGCAGATGCAGTGCAACTACTACTGTAACCCTTTAATGAGAGGAGGTAATAAGATGCCTAGTATGTGAATGAATGGGTGGGGTTGAGCCTGCTTTCTCTCTACTCCTTTGGGGCATCCTCCTTCCCCAGCACAGTAGAGAGGGACATTGTTATGCTTATAAGAAGCACATGGAATCTTTTTAAAGGGGATAAGGCAATATGCTGCATTTATTGAGAGTACAATATAAGTATTAAAATCAGCATATGCTTCCATTCTCTCTCTCTCTCTCTCTCACTCACACACACATATATATATATATATATATATATATATATATTTATATCTCCAAAAAGGTTCTGCAGCTAGATTTTATAGTTACCGGTCCTTAATGTTGCTCTCTCAGTTCCAGTGGCCAGCTGAAACTGCACAGGAGGGAGAGGAACTGGGCCTCTGTCAAACGCGTTCGAAGCTCCAATGTTGATGCAGAACAAACCCAAAGTCCCATGGCAATACACCCTTCTTTTATAGTGATACTTCCCATACAAGTCTATAGACCTTGCTCTGTCACACTGGAGCTGTCATTCATGAGCTATTCAAGGTTGCTCTTAATTAGCATTATTTTGAGTTGTTACCAGGAGGATCTGCAACGGTTTTTTACCTGTCCCTTTGGCTCAACTCCTTATCTCATCCTAGGGGTGTATGTCTTTGCTTTAGGGTCGTCAATCTGTCATCCAGGTGATTGATGATAAAGTTGGTGCCTCTTGACTTCTCCACTCTCTTCTTGACCATCCAGCCCAGATGTCCTTTCTCGGTTAATTACCATACATTTTTCCCTCACACCAAACAGTAAATAAGGCAATTAAAGCCATAAAATCTCCATACCTCTAAGAACAAATGTTAACACAATCAGCAAAAAATAAACTCAGAAAAATTTCTTCTTACTAATTCAAGGCTACAATTTCTTCTTACTAATTCAAAGCTAGCAAAATGGAGTATAAGGCAAAATAAGCAAAATAGAGTACAATTTTACTTGAGACAATTTCTTCCCATTAGGCTTTTTGCCTACAAGCAGTCCCAGTTATTTGTTCAGTGCAGGGATTATGATTCTACCTGGCTGTTACACAACCTGTATTATACACTTCCATAATCACAGTCTCTTTCATGTAGTATAAAGGAATATCCAAATTTCCTGAATAACAACCAGCATGGCACATTTCCTTCTACCGTGAGATTTGATTGTTAATGGAAGACTCAAATGAGCCTCTTTTAACCGAGACAAGCACAACATAGATCCTGTGAATGATTGAAATCAATAGTGAGCAGAATTGTACTAATCCTTCACTCCTATCGAACATCAGATTAGTATTATTCCTTTATCTAGGGGTAGATTCTGCCATCCTCACTCTCACAAAGTATTACTGTGGGTGACTGAATCAAGCCCATAGTAAACTGTAACTGTGGGTTATGGGTTGTTTTTTGGGGGGGTATTTGATTTTAGGAACATAGGCCTGGAAGGGACATCCTGGGTTACCTAGTCCAGTCTCCTATTATCACCTGTCATATAATCCCATTTTCTTAGCATTTGTTTAACATGCCACAGGTGGCATGTAGCCAGGTTTCATCACCGAATTTGGTCTGCTAGTTGGATAATGCCCAGGCCATACTGATGGGGAGAGTGACATGAACACTTATCCATGTCCCCCATATAATCCAACTAATATACCCTCTACATCTGAGGTAAAAAATAGTCTGCTTCAAGCTTTTTTTTTTTTTATTGTGTGGACCATATCTTAACAGAGAGATTGTCTTGTAGACCATCTCCCCTTCCATCCAAATCACTTCCTCTCCTATTTGCATCTGACACAACATCCCTGTGGTAACCATAGCAATTGCTTGCAAAGGAAAGCAATATTAGGCAAATATGTGGTGTATTTAAAAGCTGGAAATGAGAAAGAGAGAGAGCACCATGTGACAAGTCTGATCACCATTAATTCCAGCTAATACTATGCAGATATGCCAAGGGGCCATAGTTTGGGAACATCTGACCTAGCAGATATCCATATCCAAGTTTCTAATGACAGTGCCTCAAACAACAATTTCCAATTGGGACCATCAGCCTACAAACATTATGCACTGATTGGTGTCCTTAAAAACATTGTGTTTATACAACTAAGGAAGCCATTCTCTTCTCAGCTGCACATGATGGAGCTCTGGTCTCTGGTAGATGTCAGTAGTGGGCCATCAAGCCACCACATGTAAGAAGGGAAGAATATTAGACTAGAGGTTTTCCTAGAACTCTGAGAAGAGAATTTGGCCTCCAGTATGCTGCTCGGTACTGCTGGGGCAAAATGGGAAAATATTTTTCAAACTATAGCTTGTGGTAATCTTGCAAAGCTTTCTCTTAATTGTGTGTCAACAGGATCTATGCTCACACTGCTCATAATACTGAAGAGGGTACTTCACTTGTCTTCAGTGAATGCTAAAGTACACTTATTTCAGGGTGAACTGTCTTTAATGCTTCAAAGCATTCATCTGGAATGTTTTCAGGTCCAGTGGCCTTTTCTTTCATTAAACAAAAGGAAGTGCCATTAAAAAGGTTAAAATATCACATAACTATAAACTTAAAACTATGATGCTCAAAGAGTTATTACAAAAGAATGTGTAATAACTCAGCTACTGGATCCACTGTGCTCATTCACGTCTACATAATAAAAAGTTTATAGAACACGCTGTGCCTATCATTAACCAAGTGAAAGCTTAAATATATTAACACAAAGCCAGCTAATTACAAGATAGTTGGATATATTTTTGTGTATGTGTAAAATTATATTTATATTATATATATTATAATATATATGTGTGTATATATATATATATATTATAATTTCATAAAATACAATATGCACGTGTACACAACACTCAGACTTAACAATACCATACATTAATGCTGGTATTCACTGCACTTCAGTAACTCTATCCAGGTTGCACTGTCTTCCCTATCAACATTTTAATTTCACAATGATCTTGTTCTGTCATCTAAATGCCCAGTAACTTCTACCATGTACTAATGGGTCTTTGCTGTTTTTTTTAAATGTGCTGTTAATTAAAACAGTCCTATGCAAAGATTCACTGACTTTACTCAATATTTATTCTTTGACCAACTTTGAAAAAGGAAGATATTTAAGAATAGGACTGAAATAGTCTCTTTTTTTTTTTTTAAAGGATAATCTTGTAGATTCCATTAATGGAACCTTGAGTGAGTACTTCTGTATGCCTTGCTAAAATGCTATTCTATACATTTTTAATCAATAGTCTTCAGTCATTCACAAAATAACCTTACCTCTCCTACACCAAGGCTCTTGATCCCCAAATACCTTTGAAAATCTAGACCATAAAGATGCAGACAGATGCCCACTAGTATTAAAAATAAAGCAAAAACAACATAAAAAAACTAAGCAGCCTTTAGACTCTTTTGTAAATCCAAGTCAGCCCCCATCTACAACACTAGGTGCCTAAATATCTTTCCAGAAATGGAATGACACAACTTCTAAACAGTAGGTTTAACCCAATGTTACCTTAATGGTATTTGTTCTGACCACTTTATAGGTCAAATCCCAGTCATTAGTCAGCAGCCTCAAATGTCAAATGAAATCCGCAGTCCCTAGGATGAATGTAGCTGGCTGTTTTGTCTTGGCAGTTCACTAATCCACAGTCATGCCACTGTTGTATGATTTAAAGGGCTTGATCTAAAACTCATTGAAGTGAACAAAGACACTCACTGACGACAGTGAGCTTTGGATTAAGCCCCAAATTGTTTTGCTCTTTTGCTAATATAAGAAAAAAATGTAATAACTTTCATTTTAAAAATGTGTGCTCTGACCATTCTGTGCACCCATGTAAAAATAAACTGCTTTGAGACGAGCTTAATAAAGTAGGTGTTCAGACACCATGTAAGGAGCATGGTATAAATGCTGAAGTAGTTGTTACAACAACCCTGCAGATAGATAGAAGTATGGCATTGCTTGGCCAGTCTGTGGCATATGTTAATTGATACCTG
This sequence comes from Mauremys mutica, assembly GCF_020497125.1. Classification (NCBI taxonomy): domain Eukaryota; kingdom Metazoa; phylum Chordata; order Testudines; family Geoemydidae; genus Mauremys; species Mauremys mutica. Next base: position 47,208,958 of record NC_059079.1, on the reverse strand, counting down.
CCTCATTAAGTAAAATTGTTAGTGATCATTTTCTCTAGCATAATAATATACTTTAAGATTAGACCACAGTAATTCACCACTAATACATTATTTGACATATTCAATCGTCTGTTTACGTATTGTCTTCCAACAGCTCTCAAATTATTTGTAGATTTATTCATGTCTACCTGAGGATCAATTCATTGCATATACATTGCATAATCGTTTTCAGCTGATGATGATTATACAATTTAAAAATGTGCTTTTAGTGAATATACAATAATTCAAACTTTAATACTAAATATAAAGATTCACCAATAGCTAACTGGGAAGGATCATAAATACTGTCAAAATGCTTTTGAAAATTGAATGACTGTCTGGTAATTTTTTTCCACCTTTTGCTAAGGTCTCTTTATATTCACATCATTTTTAGATTTCATTATATTAATATTTACATCACCTCTGACATTCATTTGCAATTGGGAACAAATTCTGCTATTATGCATGTGGAGTTCCCATTAAAGTCAATTGTAATTCTTTTTTAAATAATGATGTCTGGGTATGGATTTGTACTTATGAAGAATCCTGGCTTGTTGTGAAAACTATAGAGGACCTTGGGTTCTCTTACTAGTAGTTTCCAGTGTCCTAATTTCCTATTACTTCATAAATAGCTTTTTTCCTGTGATGGTTGTTTCTCAAATATTTATGTAACACTGCTGCAATTCACATATTTGAGGTTTCTCAGTTTGTGTAGCTAATCAAAATTTGTGTTTAAACCAGACTTGTAACTAGAAAACATCATGAGGGTTCCTCTAACAAATTCATTTGTACTACAGTAACTGCTGCAGAGCCAATGTGTTGGATAAAAATTTCAGAGATGTCTGCTGCAGCAAATGCAGCCCAGCACCTGGATTAAGCAGCTGTATGCAGCATATGGCATTGTGCTGCAGTATACTCTTAAAGTAAAACATAATTTGAAAGTAAAAGATGGAGTTTGGGTAAGTTGCCTTTTTTTCTTCATATACAATTTCACTGACAGAAGAATTTCATGTTTACCACTCACATAGCTCCATGTTACTGAATATTCTGAAGTTTCTGTTACTTTCATCACTAATAAAAGTACAAAATCTTTATCACAGAGTTGGGTATTTGACTGGTCCAAAAATAACTGGTCAATTGATTGGCCAAATATTGTCAAAAATGGTCAAATATTTTAAAGCACAATTTTTTTGAACAGTAACAAAAGAATAAGAATTCATAGTTTCCAGTAGGCTTGTCCTTACATACTTATGCCTAATTACAAACAAAAAACAAAACAAAAAAACCTTAATTAACTGAGTTATTTTAACTCAAAGAAATGTGAAACATAATTAAATGAAGTTCTGAAAAAATGAAAGAATATTACCTTTTTTAGAAATGTTAGTTTAGCATTTAAATGTGAATGTTATTAGATTGAACAATTGCAAAAGAAAATGCACTTAACCTATGTAGGCATCGGACTAACTCTTCAAGAATCTTGCTTTTCATTAGCTTCTTTTTCAGCTTCAACTGTTTCATCTACCTCTTTGTTGTTATCCTCAAATTCATCAGTATCTTCTTCCTCTGCATCTGATGCATATTGGGTCATCTCTTCATCTGCAATTTTCTTCTCTAATCGTAAATTGCAGTACTCAGTCACCAGGTTCGCAGCACTAGGGGTCTTTTGTCCATTTCTGTTTTCTGAATGGATGATTCCCCACACCAAAGAATTTCATTTCGTATATGCAGTAGTACAGAGAAATGTTAAAGGAATTTCTGCCACTGTAGCTAGAAGGCAAGGAGGACACAGCCCTTTTCACCATGTTGGAGCTAGCTGTTTTGATTGAACTACAGGGACTGCACTCCACGTTGTTTTATGAATTACTGGCTTCCTCTTGCTTTATAATTTGCTACCTCCATAGCAAAATTCTGATTAGAAGATGAACAAATGGAATTATTTTCACTTTTATTGTCACTCATATCACTTATCTTTATAAAAAGATCTCCATGATGTGTGATACTGCTGCTGAAGACAAAGGAGAATGCACAGATTTGCATCTTTTTGCTGTTTGACTGCAATAATCTACCCGTGAAAGTCAGTGGACACATCACAAACTAAAGGAATGTCTCCCTATTCTATTTACGTATGTCCCATACTCAGATGAACAGAAATTGCATTAGTTTTAAGAGTTTTTGTTTTTTTTATATGTTCACGTCTAGTGTTTAAAAAAACAAACAAACAAACACAAATCCTGAACAAATGACTTTGCTTTTCTCCAACTCTGCATAACTTCATTAAGTCATAGCTCTTAATGTCTTGCTACTTTTAGAATGCTCTTTGAATTATGAAGTATCTGTTGTATTTCAGTAAACTGGTAGCCATTCAGTTCTATTTCTACCTGCTATTGTTCTACAAGATTCCAGCCAATCAAAATATTTTCAAGCATACTGCCCCTTCTTTCCCAGGACCCTTACATATTCAAAGATTACATGGAGGGGGAAAGAGAAGGTGGCCTTTCCTCCCTGCAATAAACATAATGGATTCATCATCACCAGGAGGAGGAGCAGAGCAGGAAGGGAGGGGCCTCTACAGAGATGTGACGTCCCCTTCTTAGCGTAGAACTTTTCTTGTTATCAGCAAGGTTTGGCTGTGGAGAAATGGGGAAGTAGGAAAGGGATTTTTGTTGAGGGGCAGCGGAGGAGGGTTACTTGGGCACTGGACTGTTTTTTTGCCTTGTTTTGGGTGGGTGAGGTAATAGCCATGATACCTTTGTTTGTTAAGGGAGAGGCTTAATAGTTGCATATCTTTTCTCTTTGTGTTCGGGGAGGAAGTTTAATGACAGAATCCTTCTCTTCCTCTCCCTTCTGAGTTAACTTCTGGATGTATGTTTAGTCAGTCTAGATCTTAAGCTCTTTAAGGCAGGAACCATGTCTTTTAACTTGTTTATTGTACATTGTAAATGGCTATTTATGCTGATTGCTGGGTATGCAAACAAATATATACACATATACAGTATTTGTTCTAGACAATTTCAGCCAATCAAGATGCTCAATGCTGAGTTAATTCAGCTTTTTCTCAACTGGTGGCATTAGCATGTAGTAAAGTAAAAGTAACCAAGGCACCTAAGTAGACTTGCTAACAGATGGAACAATGATGCAATGAAAAAAGTAGGCTGCTGAATACATTAAGGCATTCTTTCTGGAATAATAGACAATATTTGACTGTGCTCAAATAATCCATGAATTGACATTATTTTGACTGATCAATTAACCTGCTTGCCAAGCCTAGGTCATAATGGTTATTACCATACAATTTGCTGTTACAGTAATAATGTCCAGATGTTGTAAAGACATTACTATTTCTAAATGCCAAAAAATATAACTTTCCAAGGAAATATATTTATCTAGACTACAATTAATAGCACTAGAACAAAGAGAAGCCCTAAATAAATAATTCATGTGAAATGAGAAAAGCCAAAGGAAATAGAAATTGATGTTTAGTTGCCTGGGTGATGAAGTGGAACAAGTATAGTTCCTGTTCAGTTGTATCACTGATTGGAATCTTAGGACGATGTGGTTAACCAACCATCCTTTACAGAAACTAGGTGTACTTTGCCCATTCAAAGAATCCCTAAGGGCATAATAAATATCATCCACTACAATGTTCTATCTCTAATTGCATCTCCAGTGACATTTGTGGTCTTGAGCTGTTAAAGAAGCTTGATTTTATATCTCTATAGTTCTAAATTGCACTAGGAAAATCAATAGAGCACCCCCCACCCCCGACAATCAGTTCAAACCTTTTATTTACTCTTAAAAACTGTGTGGTTTTGGGTTCAGTTTTAGGGAGACTTTTTATAATGACTAATGCTCTTCCAAGCTGGTAAAGGTTGCTTGACGAAAAGATAACAGAATCATCTAATTCCATTATGGCAAACTTCCAAGGTTAGATTTTTCCTAATTAGATCAGGAAACCCCATGCTCACCTGCAATATTTCCCTTTATTAAGTTTTTGTCTTGTTAAAGTCCTGGTCTACACTACAAATTTATCTCGAATTTAGCAGTGTTAAATCGAATTAACCCTGCACTTGTCAACACAACGAAGCCTTTTACTTCGATTTAAAGGGCTCTTAAAATCGACTTCTGTACTCCTCCCTGATGAGAGGAGTAGTGCTTAAATCGACATTGCCATTTCAAATTAGGGTTAGTGTGACCGCAATTCGAAGGTATTGGCCTCCAGGAGCTATCCCACAGTTCACCATTGTGACCACTCTGGACAGCAATCTGAATTCGGATGCACGGCCAGGTAGACAGGAAAAGCCCTGCGAACTTTTGAATTTTATTTCCTGTTTGCCCAGCGCGGAGCACTGATCAGCACTAGTGACCATGCAGTCCCAGAATCAAAAAAGAGCTCCAGCATGGACCGTACGGGCGATACTGAATCTGATCTCTGTATGCGGAGATGAATCTGTTCTATCAGAACTCCGTTCCAAAAGACGAAATGCCCAAACATTTGAAAAAATCTCCAAGGCCATGATGGACAGAGGCCACAACAGGGACTCAACACAGTGCTGTGTGAAACTTAAGGAGCTGAGACAAGCGTACAAGAAAGCCAAAGAATCAAATGGATGCTCACGGAGGGAGGGACGACTGTAGCTATCCCACCATTTGAATTCTGGGCTGAGCTCCCAAAACCTGAAGGGTCAAAAACTTTGTTGCAGGTGGTATATGTTGTCAGCCCTCCCCCCCAACCCCTCCCCGGGTGAAAGCAAAGGGGAAAAAAATGTTTCTCGACTTTTTTCAATTTCACCGTATGTCTACTGGATGCTACTGGCAGACGCAGTACTGCAGTGCTACACAGCAGCATCCCCTTGCTTTTGCAAGTTAGCAAAGACAGTGAAAAAAGGCTGAATGGGCTCCATGGTTGTCGTGCTATGGCGTCTTCGCGGGAAAAATTGACAAAATGATTGTCTGCCATTGCTTTCACGGAGGGAGGATTGATGATGACATTTACCCATAACCACCAGTGACACATTTTTGGCCCCATCAGGCATTGGGATCTCAACCCAGAGTCCAATGGACGAGGGAGACTGCGGGAACTATGGGATAGCTACCCACAGTGCAACGCTCCAGAAATCACCGTTAGCCTTGGTACATGGACGCACACCACCAAATTAATGTGCTTAGTGTGGCCGCGTTCACTCAACTTTATACAATATTTCCAAAAATCGATTTCTGTAAAATCGGAATAATCCCATAGTGTAGACATACCCAAAGATACAGAAAACCTCTCTAAATTGTGGTAGAACTGGGAGATCCATTGCAAAGTACAGAATTTGTGGATTTAGCCAGTACTGTTAGTAAATACAATACAGAGCACTAGACTGGGGTTCCAATGTCTGGCTTTGCCACAGAATTCCTGTGTGCCTCTCTCTCTACATCCTCTGTAAAATTTGGATAAAACTACTTCCCTATCAGATGGATAAAGATTGTGAGGAGCACAGATACTATGATGCTGATGTTTACATAAGTACTTAATGGCATGTCTACACTTATGGCACCATGTAGAGTACACATGTAAGCAGGGTCTGAATGAGATTTCCCCTAACAACTACAAACTGGGGGGAAAGATTTCAGGAACAGACCATATTTGCACAGACACATCCACTCTACCTAAGTGATCACCCGGCAGATCTGCTTTGCCAGAGTGATCAGTTGTGGTTGGTTTTGAGTTACAATTCACTTTAGTTTGAATACACTGGTAATGAAATGTAGACAATATTTATTGTATCAGTAAAGGGCAGCAGCACTGTATATAGCATGGCCTGATGGAGGGGGGCCTTCCAAACTGAAGTTTGCTTGCTAAGCAGGGGGTAGGCATGACAATCCCAGTGAAAGAGAGAGTGGGGTAGGGACAGGTGTTCCTATATGGGTAGGGTGGACTCTGCTTCAGAAGTCCTAGACACCATTTGATCTACCCCTCCCACCCCCTCTCCGTTGTTTAAAGGTAATGCTGATTGGACTCAATTGAGAGTACTTGTTTCCATTCATTGGTTACTAGAGCTAAAATCACTGAGTAGGTCTAGGGGCTAAGCCTTAGAGGTGGAATGGGACAGGTGTTGCAGTGAAAGACAATGCAGACCTTGCGCTAGCAGTGAGATTTCCCACTACTCAGTGAACTCACTAAGAAGTGCATTAAGTGGTGGAACCTCAGATGGGCAGTGAGCAGCAAGCAGTGGTCAGCAGTGACAGCTGAAACAATGGTAGCAAGTGGCCAGTGGCAGCAGTGAGCCTGTTGCAGAAGTGGTGGCAGTGGCAGAGGCATTGCTTGAACCCCCCACACCTGCTTTTCATGGTTGGGAAGTGAGCCCATGTGGATGCATCCCTGAATTCTGGGTCCTCACTGACCAAGGACAACCAACTATGAGTGAGGTGAAACAGAGCAAAAGGGAAGAAGTGTGATAAAGGCATGTTCATTCGTTTGGACTTTCACACCAGAAAACGGGAAACTTAGGCAAAGGACACCACTCAACATACTGTGGGGTGGCTGTTGGCTTATGGTTACATACTTTTGAATCATAGTTGTGATGTTTTCCCAAATTAATGTTGGGTTCCCTTGTAATAGAAGGTTTTTTTTCTTTTGTTATACACAGACTCAATGTTTGTGAGTAGGGGCATATTGCCTCTTGGGGCACCCAGGGTGATGGTTAAATTTTCCAGATTACTGGATAGGGGTCTTGAGCTGGTTCTCCTTTGTATTGTTACGAGCAACCCATAGATACTGAGCCCAGCCCTTGTTGCTGCTGACACCACCTGGCAGAAGGGTTACATGCACACACTATGCTCATCTAGCATGGCTATAAATAGTACTATAGATGGGTATTTCCTACACACCTAAACCCCAGGATATATACATGGTTCTATATATATATACATGGTTCTCTACATGCCCAGAAAGTGCCTCCTAAGACTATATTGCTATATTTAGCATTTTTTAATGTCCTCCTGCTGGAACCTTTCCTTTCCACAGAGAGACGGTCCAGCAGAGAGGAGAAGCGGGGAAAGACTCTGGCAGCTCCCTACTTCTGGGGCCTTTCCCCACATCAGTGAAAGGCTTTGGCAAGGTTGAGGCAACAGGGACAGACTCCAGTAGCCGAAAGTTGCTGGATCCTTTTTCTGCTGCTTCCTACATTTACATTGCCATGAGTAGCTACACACCATGGTGACAGGCCTGCTTTCATTGCAGTGTGTAAATACATGTACACTGTTTTTACTCTACCATCCCACCATAAGTGTAGACAGGGCCTTAGAAAGGGTTTTTGTTTTTTGTAAGTGAAGGAACAATAAAAAGCAGGGATTTTTTTTCCCACAATTTAACTTGTTCATTTATTTTGGCAATTGTAGTTTTAGTTTTTACTTATGATAGTTCTTCACAGTGTACCAGTGAAAGTACTGTTGCACTTTGGTCCAAGTGGTTAGCAAATATTTGAGGTCTTCTTGTGTTTCATTAAATGGATACAAGTCAGATATATACTTTGGCGCAGTGCTATTCATTTTCAAAGAATGTACATAAAATCCTGTTTCCCTGAACACAGTAAGAAAACAACAACAACAGGAGGAAGCTTCCTTCCATAATTTCCAGACCTGTCTTTCCAGCCAACACTCTGACTTCCTCCCATGGCCACATTCACACTCCTCATTGCTCACGTTCTGGTTCCTTTCACACACACAGACAGCTACAAACAAATCAATGCCCAGCCCCTGAATTTTCAATCAGTCCTAGGAAAATCCTTTAGGTGACATGGCTAAGCTTCTACTCAGGCCTTTCTGTGCTGGTCCATGCCTTGAGATGTGGGCTCTATTGTGTCAGCCACCACTAAACGATGGAAGAAGGTGGGTGAGGTAATATGTATTAGTGGACCAATTTCTGTTGGTGAAAGAGACAAGTTTACAGAGAACTTAGTTCTTCAGGTCTGTGTAAGCTCGAAAGCTCGTCTCTTTCACCAACAGATGTTTGTTTTTACTGGACTTATTACCTAATCCACATTGTCTGTCTAATATCCTGGGGCCAACATAGTTACTACAATAGTGCAAACACTAAACAAAGGGGACATTTAACTGCTCCCTGATTAAGCCTGAATGTTAGCATGCCCATTAGCTTCAACAAGGTCCAAGATTGCCAAAAGAACAATGACCATCACTCTCCAACCACCAACACCCTCCAGCAATAATAATAAATAGTATTGTAATATTGTAATAAGTTTGCAAAATATAAAGAAATCTCTAATATGAGACCTCACTAAGTGTTCTTTACTAAATCTTCAATGTGTGTAGAGAAAAAAACATCAAGTGTAGGAGTAGATGATAATGTTTAGCAAAGCAAACATTTTGTGAGATTCTGCTATATTAGTCCAGTGATATCTAAGATTGGAAATTAAATTTTATATGGGACAGTTTACAATGGCAATTCTGAAGGCAGAAAGATAGCTGTCTGTCTAAAAGCATCCAGTGCTACTGCCATCCTATACATAGAACATCTGTGAAATTCAGCCCAAAATTAGTAAGTGAAGCCCATAATATTTACCTTCCAAATCTATGGTACATCTAACTCCATGATGTATTTCCTAATATGTTGTTCTTGGTAAGTTGTAATATTCTAAATAACTCTGTATATAAATAAATTCTGTCTAAATCCTGTTGGGGATACATTTTCAAACCATTGCATGGGGTTTTAGTAGTCTGACTGCTAGAACTGGCCAAAGAAAGGTAATTCACTTTTGTGGATGATTTCAGTATTTTAAAAATTAAGTTTTAAGATTAGCAATGAAATCCAGACTCTTTGAACTTTGAAATTCTCTGCAAAAGGCAATGGAGGCCCAGCTTTGGGGCAATCTATCTTGCCCCAGAGCTGCGGCCCCTAAAAGCCTAGGCTGCTGAGGAGCGAGGTGGGCAAGATGGCAGGAAACAATGCAGGGTTCAATTGGCAGCCAACCTGGATTCCATCAGACCTTCAGCAAAACTGAACAGTCTCTGCTAAATGTTTCAACATTGCCCCATCTTCCAGTTCTTATGAAACAATGCCTCATGAGAATTTTTCTGAGCAGCTCTAGTGACTGCTTGGACTTTTAATTTCTATTTAAGAATTTGGAAATGGACTCCATTGCATCTAGCCTTTAATTAGCTTAACTTGTTACATCTCATTATTATGTTTGATATGAGCTCTCACAGGCTCATGGCATTGATCTAAAATAATACAAAACATGAGTAATACAAAAATGGATTTGTGACTATTTTCAAAAATAAAAGGGTTACTGTTATACATTGTCATTGTCTGTTTCTGACTATTCAGATTATTCGTCTGAAAATTCTTACTAGAAATTCTGTATCTGCTGTTTGTTTGTCACTGGCTATTCTCCTGTTTACAATCATTTCATTCATCCACTCAGGGAACAAAAGTAAAACTGTGTGATTTAGGTGCCCAGTCATGCACAGTGATGAAATATTTACTATTATTCAAAGTTTGCTTTCTATACTCTCAAGCAAAGAAAGACCAGGCTCTGCACAGACTTATACATATGCTTTGATTTGAGCATGAAAGTAACCCTATTTATTTGAACGAAACTACTAGCATGCTTATAGTTAATCATATATGTTGGTGTGTGCAGGACTGGAGACCCACTTCATTATTTTGTAAGAAGTAACTCATCCATTCCTGATCTTTCCCCTCCATTCCATACACAACTTTTGAACAGGTCAAAAAGATGAGGATCTTTGAAAGTTGTTTCTCTGACAATTTGAATAACTTAGGTAGCATGCTACCTTATGTTCATATATAGTAAATTTTGGGGTGATACTATAGATTTAATTGTACAGCTACAGTGGTTCTGCTATAGTAATTAACCATTGAGATTTTTTTTTCCATCTTGCTCTGTTTTTCTCCATTAGACTCCTTCGGGATATTACATGGTACAAGTGATTGAACTCTCTGACAATTTACCTCTGATAATAGATGTTACAAGTGAAATGAACAAAAACATTCTTAATGGAGGAGGAGTGGGGGAAGATCTTTAATAGCATCATTTGTTTTAGCTGAAAATTCTAGATTTGAAAGTATTACACTGCAATAAAAAAGATAATACTCTGGTATGTTATGACTTATATTAACTGAAGTCATTCAGGCAGCATTTTGTCATTGAAGGAAGTAATCTGAAAAAAAAATGACTCAGACTTTGCTATTTAGCACTTTTGTTTACAGCAAAACAGTAAAGCACATGACTGAGTTAAGTGCAGGAGTTTGATTTAGTTTGACTCTCGCGTGCTTAAAGTTAAGCATGTGCTTTGCTGGATTGGGGGCATGAAAACTTGCAAAATTGTCAATGGAATATTACAGAATGAAACATAATTTGGTCTTGTATAATGGCTTTCACACTTGCCTTTACTGAGTGGAATTGGAGACTGAGAAAACTGAATTATGCATTCTTTTTGAAAGGAAAAATGCACAGAAGGGACCACATTTTAAAGTTTAATCTAAATGATATCTATGTGCAAAACTGCCCTGTTATTACATAAAGTAGAGTACAAGATAGCATAAAAAACCAAAACCCTGAAGTAACAGAGTACCAGTAGCTAATTGGCCTGCTTCCTAATCCTTATGTTACATTTCATACACTGGTACCCAGAAGATTTGGAAACTCCTTGAAATAATTTTTAATAAAATGGTTTTAAATATCTTTGATGTTAAAGACCGTTAAAATGGAACATACTAATATATTCTGCCACAGAGTTGACCCACCTGCACAACTTGCCTGATTCAGTGATATCACAAACACGGAATTGTGACAACACAGTTCATCACCATGGAAACAACACTTACATGATCACAAGCACGGGATTGTGCTATCACCTAAAAAAAAAAAAGGGTGGGGGGGGAAAGAACAAAACCAAACCTGTTCTTTAGAAAGGAAACATGCAAATATAGTGGTAATCAGCAATAATCAAATGAAATACAGAAAAGCACATGGCAAAATACTTGATGTTATTAATTATTGACATTTTGTATTGTGTGTGACCATGCAAACTTATTTCATCCTATAGCCTTTTTTTTAAGCTACATCATCAATAACAATTTTACAATTAGGATGCTAGATTATAACTTGGACTATAAACCAAAGCGGGGGAGAACTCTTGCTCATACCCCTGCACTTGGCTCTAAGTGTACAGTAGTAAATGGGGGCTGCATGACTAGTTATTACCTAAGTTAAGTGGCTGGGAAATAAAATGTGTTAACAAGACCTCTTTATCTAAGGACATAGGATAATCTTAGTAATAAAGTGGAATTATAAGTGGTATTAAAAACACACATCTTCATTACAGCATTTTCTTTAAAATATCCTTCTCCATTCCTTAGTTATGATAGTAGCTTTTATTTCATAAGAACATAAGAATGGTCATACTAGATCAGACCAAAGGTCCATCTAGCCCAGTATCCTCTCTTTTGACAGTAGCCAATGCCAGGTGCCCCAGAGGGAATCAAGAGAACAGGTAATCATCAAGTAATCCATCCCCTGTTGCCTATTCCCAGCTTCTGGCAAACAGAGGCTAGGGCCACCATCCCTGCCCATCCTGGCTAATAGCTATTGGTGGTCCTATCCTCCATGAATTTATCTGGCTCTTCTTTTTTAACGCTGTTATAGTATTGGTTTTCACAACATCCTCTGGCAAAGGATGAAACTCACAAAGTAAAATGTCCATATTGTCATGCATTATGGGCCTGAACAAATAGAGTCAAGAGACAGGTTTCAGAGTGGTAGCCATGTTAGTCTGTCAGGGGCGGCTCTAGGAATTTTGCTGCCCCAAGCACGGCAGGCAGGCTGCCTTCCGCAGCTTGCCTGCGGTCGGTCCGCTGGTCCCGCGGCTTCGGCCGCAAACCGCTGGGGCCTGGAGCCGCCCCTGTAGTCTGTATCAGCAAAAAGAATGAGCAGTACTTGTGGCACCTTAGAGACCTTTAGCCCATGAAAGCTTATGCCCAAATAAACTTGTTAGTCTCTAAGGTGCCACAAGTACTGCTCGTTCTTTTTACAGTCAAGAGAATAGGAGGTTGTTCAATGCCAAATGAATCAGTGGAACAGGTCTTGTTTTAAGAGAGAGAGAAATCTAACATATTTTATTACTGTTTCTCCTTCTGCCTTCACTACAGTGCAGGGGGTGAAATTCAAGGCATTGGGCAACCAGTGCATGTGCCTGACCCAGGATAGAGTATAAATTGAAGTACAGATATTTCATGAGAAACTGCTACAAACATTGTGGTTGGCTCTCCAACACCCCTCCATAAAAGGGAGAAGTAAAAATTCAGTATGAACTCAAACACATCCTGTGATCATCATCAGGGCTGGAGCACAGGACCTTCAGCACCAAAATAGAGGCCTCTATCACTTGGACTGAAGGAGTGACTCAATGTATTGGTGCTGACGGGTTACAGTGAGGATGAGGGAAACATAATTGTGGCAAAACACCAAGCCACCTGGCAACACTGATATAGAGCTGGCAAATGTGCCAATGCCTCATTGATCTGTAAGTGACAAGGGTTGTTAGAGCAGAACATTGTTCTACTCCAAGTAGTGACACCACTGTGAGCACTAGGCCCATATCTACAGGACCACAATACTTTCATAAACCCAAAAAAGTGACATACATAAATAATATGTCAATGACAGCCTCTCCATTTTTGCTGTGAAAGAGGGACAGCTTTGGAAAACACTATCGCTGTTCCCTCTGGCTGTGGTACTGATGAGCTTGCTCACCCTTGCTGCTGCCTCTTTCATTATTACCAACTAAAAAGAAAGTACCATGGGGCTCTGGGCTGGAGCTAGGGCACACTCACTAATAGTTTCTTGGCTGAACTTTCTATGGCCATGGGTGCTTCTGATGAAATCTGTGAAAATCCTCCAGGAAGTAGCAGAAGAGCATGTGGATCATGTGGTTGGTGAAAAACTCCAAGACAAGAGACTTTGTCAGTGCAGGCAAATAATGCCAGACCGTTCAGAACTTTTAACTTGCTGGAACTGAAAACAGTGAGAAAGGCATGCACCATTTTCTTCCATTGCTTGAAGGGAAATTTGTATCAGTAAAGATGAGAGAAATGACATGCTTGTCCAATGCCAAAAAGTGTGGGAAATGTGGTGACTGCGGGCAAGCAACGTGTCCTTGAGAATTAACCATATCTCAAAAGCCACAAGCACTGAGGTGGATGAGCTCCAAGGAAGCCATGAATTATGGATGCAGATTACACAAATACATTGTTGAGAAAAAATCATCTTCTAATAAAGAATAAAAACTGTGAAGTAGGAAAATAATGTCCCTTTCCAGATTAAGAATGGAATCTGTGGGAATAGGCAATTTTATAGAAACTAACCAAGGGTCTTCTGCCCATCTCCTCTTAATAGCAATCATTGTCACAATATCATATCAGTACATCATTTAGCTTTTCAAAGGCCCAAAGAATATTGGTTAATAGTAAAGTACAACACAGCAGAATAACCCACATTTCTCTTGCTCCCCAATGAATAGCTTTACACCTGACTTCTTTTGCTCCTGAAGTACTACTTCAGGTACTTCCAATATGTTTTTTTTCTTTCATGGGATGACAAAAGGAGTTCATTCTATGGAGAATTAAATAGTCAGTATCTAATCCTGTCATCCCCTTGCAATATCTTCATTCCTGTGCAATCCACTGTCTCTGAGAAGGGTACTGGAACTAAATCTAAATTATTACCTCTAGCAACATTTATTTACTCATAATTCTTTACCATCGCTGGAGGGGAGAATGCCATGGAGTGTGGTTACAATTTGGATTTTGCCTTTCCTATCTTCAGCCCTACTCCCAAATACACAAAGAGCCCTGGCCTACCAGAGCTCCAGTGGCTTTCATCTGCAGGTAGATAAAAACATGGTGCAAGACCAATACATTTCCATGGCCTGTGGCAGGTAGACTTCCCTTTGGCTTGTGTTTATATTAAGTGTAATATGACCCAAAATATTTGGCTTCTACAGTATACTGTAATATATCAACAGAGACTAAAACATCACCATACAGTAGATGGGAAAAGAAACATTAGGTAAGTAATTTGTACAGTTACCCCTTTTTTGGGGGGGACAAGCCTAAGTGAAAAAAAAACAAAAAAAACCCATTATTTGAGAATAAGCCTAGCATTTCTTTCATCTTACATATTTTTCTGAATAACTGATGTTCTCCACAATTGTTCATGCGACTCACAGCTGTTGTCATCCAGATTTGTACCAGTTTCATGACCTTTATCATGTCTGTTGACATTCTATTTATTTCTCAAGTCCAGATGTCACTTATTATTGAGTACTTTCTTTGAACAGACACTTTGCCAACACACGTGGTCAAAAAAATGGTATTTTGTGCCGAGATCTTTTTTGCTATAAGCTGCTGCCTATTCCTGTCAGACGTATAACCTCAATCATATCATGTTTACATCAATTAGATAGCATTTCATACATTCCACACTTGTCAGTCTTCTGATATTTTTCCTTCTCACTGTGATGAAATGTATAAAGGCAAGAGTGCAAAATATTTTTCTTAAATGTGTATTGTACATATTTTAAGTACAACATGTTTGTTTCTTTAGTTTGGTGCAGTTGCTAAGTTATGTGATATTGAACCATTCCAGAATATTTATATGTTTATATATAAAACATATGATCCTACTGGTAGGCTTTGCTTCCTGAGCTTCTCCTGGGTCACTCCCAATACCAGTATTGTTTCTCATGCCTGGCTGGGAAAGTTGAGTGAAATGGTTCAACTCAGTTGTAGGAGAAGCATAGATGGGGAAAAAAAGGATAGATGCTGGAGTAGATGCTGCCTGAAGGACTATGCTGTAGTCTTAAAATCGGAACTAATATTATGGGGTGTAGATTTCATTTTTCCAGCTCTCCCTATTTTACACCTTCATTAACCAATTCATTGAGCTTATGTGGGTGAAGAAAATTTCATCCATAATTCATTGTCATCCAACTAATTTGAAATCTGTACAATATCTGCTTATATAAGAATATATTTACAGCAGCAGCAAAGAATCCTGTGGCACCTTATAGACTAACAGACGTTTTGCAGCATGAGCTTTCGTGGGTGAATACCCACTTCTTCGGATGCAAGTGGTGGAAATTTCCACCACTTGCATCCGAAGAAGTGGGTATTCACCCACGAAAGCTCATGCTGCAAAACGTCTGTTAGTCTAGAAGGTGCCACAGGATTCTTTGCTGCTGCTACAGAACCAGACTAACACGGCTACCCCTCTGATACTTGAATATATTTACAGGTTCTGCAATTTCAATTCCCCCCCCAAAAAGAAATTAGAAAAGGAAATTAATCTTGATATCAAACTAAAAGTACTTGTATATTAGAAAATTTACTACCACTGCCCTATGGAGAGAGAATCAAACAGGCGGGGGTGTGGGGGAGTGGTTAGGCCCCATGGTCAGTTAAAGAGCAGGCTATGGGAAAGGGTGGTGAGAGAAGAAATAGAAGGATTGAAAGGGGGATGAGAAAAAAGCATATGGGTCATAGTGAATGCAGGAAGAAAGAATAGAGGGTGAATGGTAGAGTGACTGGAGGGCAATGGAGAAACAGAGAGAGGAGGAAGCTGTTGGAGAAGATCCAATGCAAAGTTTAAGTTGGCATTTTGTGCTATAAGTGCATTTAACTCACTGACAGAATAACTGGTCAACAAGTACCAGCTTCTAGAATTGTCTTGAGTGACTACAACAGACTGTGTGGCTATCTGTAAGGTCTTTCGTGCATTTAAGGTTAAATACAACCTGGGACTCATTTGTTTAAGAAATGTTTATTTTGAAATGATTTTTCTCTGTAAGCATTTTCCTTCAGTCACCTCCTGTGGTGTTTTTAATGTTCTCTTTTCTTAGGATTTGATCAGAAGCCCTTTGAAGTCAGTGAAGAAACTCCACTGATATCAATGGCGATGGATCAGGTCCTTACATCTATTGTTGTTACAACTTATATGATCATGTCAAGCATGACAACCCTGAACATTCAACTATTACATCTATCTGCTAAATAGAAATCAGAGATCTCAGCCCTGAACACTTTATAAATAGAAAGAGGAGTTAAGTGGTGGTGACAAATTAAGTTTAGCCCTAAAGAAGTTCCCCTTTTAGGATTGGTATTGAGGGCTCCAGGAGCCAGCTATGATAAAGGCACAAAACTGAGTCTACTGCAGCAGCTGCTGGGAGAAATGTACTGGGTAAATGCTTAGCTCCAGGTCCGCAAAAGTATTTAGGTGCCTAACTTTTGCAGAAGTTAGGAGCCTAAATATCTTTGTGCATCTGGGCCTTTGTGCTTGGGGGAAAAATGAAATTCTCCCACTCCCAGGGAAACATTCTCTGCTGCATTTCTTTTCTGGCTCTTTGACTCATTGTGGCCCCTGTATGTTGTTCCAATAATGCATAAGATCAAGAAAAGCGGACAGAATCAGCACTCCTTAATCTTCATCTGTAGCAGTTTCCCCCCTTGTTTCTATTTTAGTGTTATGATTTAACATTGATACAATGCACCATTTTTTATATCATAGGACCAGACCATGAACATATTAATATAAATGGGAGTTTTACCATTATCTACAATAGGAGCAGAACTGACTCCTCGAAACACTTTCAAATTCCAAAATGAGAAGTGGGAATTTTAAGGTAGTTTAGTTGCTTGTTCTTGGCCACTGAATGTCTGTGTGGAACAGCATCACATACATCAAACTAGCTAAAGATCAATAAAAAATCCCAGAAAAGGCAAATTACTCTAAACCATTGATACCTCAAAAGCAGTTTTAAAATAAAGGTACAAGCTCTTTTCCTGTTGTTGTTGTTGTTGTTGTCATCAACCTCAATTATTTTTATCACTTTATTGATTAACACGTTCCTTTTTTTGGATGAAGAGAAAACAAGCTCACAAATGCCAAGAAACTGACAAAAGAAAATGAGCAACATGTAACAGAATAGCTTAATGCTCATTGGGTGATGCTACATCATCTCAATAATATCAGGGCCATTATGACCATTTATATTCCTGGACACTTAAAATCATATTTATCATACAACTTCCAAGATATAGACAAATAGTACTTATTTGTGTAACAAAATGTTGACAGTTCAATGCATTTATCTTTTCAGAAAACAAAAGGCAGAAACCCAGCTACTTTTGTGACTTTTGCAATTTTCAGCTACAACGTTTGCACCTGAAGAGATTCCATTTGTTTATTTTAAACTGAATATCCTGAACAAACATTTACTTTAAATTTCATAAGAGACTCAGTGTATTGAGGAAGAAACCCACTTGATGATTTAATTTAAAAAATCCCAATAGATGTCACTAGTCTTTACATCATTCTGAATATTTTATTTATTAACACATCACCTACAGTTACACACACACTCTATATCTATCTATCTATACATAGAGAGAGAGTGTGTCCCATGTATCTCAAAGGGTTAAGCCATGGAGAAAGAACTAATGCCATGATCTTATGCATTGAGTTCAATGGGACTAATCACATAATTAAGATAACTCAACTCAGAAATATAAGCATTTCTGCTTTTCTTGCAAGGTTTTGTTGCAGAATTAAAGGCAGAATTAATTTATTTCATTGGAAATTTCTCCAGCATAGTGCAGAATATGCAAACTCTTTCTTGTGGGATTCTGCAACAGGAGACACATTTTTCTACACTGGAAACTGTTTGTAATTAGTGGCTTAAAACTGTCCAAGAATGGTAAAGGAAATCCCAATTTGATAAATATACAGGCAGTTGCTGTGTGATGCCTAATGAAGCGATCTGTATTAGAGGAACTTGGGCTCATATCCACAAAGATATTAGGCTCCTAACTTCATTCCACCTTTTTGGATCTGGGCCCAAACCCTGACCCATTGGTCTAAATTCAGTGAAGTCATATGGCTGTACAGAATATAAAAATTTCTTCCTCCTTCTTTCAAGAAATGGGATAGTTTAATCCTATGTGGAAAGCTCCTCAAGGTTGGGGGCCCAGTCTTTGACATGTGTTAGTAAAGAGCCTTGTGCACACCATATAAAAAGTGATAATGTCAGTTGTATGTGTTAACTGAAATATAAGGCTGTTTTACCATGCACCTAGTGTTAGGCCTGAATGAAAATATAGCAGGCAAAACAGTTATGCCAACCTGACTGAAGTCAGGCTACTAGAGGTTTCTGGGTAATCCCGGAGTGGAAAAGTACTGAGAAGCAGCATTGTTTTACAGAGCCCTGGAAAACATGAGATAAGCCTGAGATAAGCCAGGGATTGCATTCCTGGCATACCATTAGCTGTGCTAAGGACAGTGTTTGAAGAACTGATAAGAAACTCTAGCATCCCACGGTTCAGATTCTATCTTTTTGGTTGAGTTATAGGTTTGTTTAAAACTCCCCTGTATTTCTAACTTTTGGGTGTTGTTAAGATATAATTAATAATCTAAAGTTGTAGACATAAAGTCTAGGCATGTGTGTATATTAAAAGTGTCTAGTTTTAAGTTGTTAAACAAAGGGGGGTGGGTTTTGCTCAAGTGAGTGATGTATGATGTAATAAAACTGACTATATAGGCTAATACTAAGCTGTAAAGTGCCTGCTGGTTCTCACTGGAGATGAGCGGCCCTTTGTTGATGCGTGCACTTGTCAATAAAGGGCTTTTGATCGGACCTTGCTGGTGTTGCCTGTCTCTCTGTGAACAGACAACGAATTTCACTGTCGGGGTTAGAGTCCCTGACATCTTTGGCGACTCCGCCGGGACTCTGTCTGACTCTCCGGCAGGGGATCAGACTCTGAGGCAACACAGCGCGCATCCTCTGGTTTAGAGGAGCCTTGCCTGGTAATCTGATCTCTGCGTCGGTGATAAGGCGAGTCCTGTGAACCAGCTGAAGCTCGTAGAAATCCAGCAACATCCACCTACCCGTTGAGTAGAGTCAAGGTTGCCTGGGTTAGAATCCCAGAGCAGATTGTCGGGGTTCGAGTCCCTGACAACTTAGGTCTGGGTTAGAGTCCCAGTCCAGGTTTGCGCAGGATCCAAGTATTCTGGGTTAGAGTCCCAGCCTGGGTTTGAGTCCCAGTCCAGGTGTTCGAGTCCCCTGGAGAGGTAAGTGAGCGCTCGACGCGGGAGGTGGGGGTTAGAGTCCCTTTACCTCAACGCAGGGAAGAGGGGTTAGAGTCCCCTTACCAAATGGGACAAGTTGGTAGTAAGTGCCCGGGGGACGCCCCATTGTCTCTGATACTTAGGGATTGGAAGGAGATTTCTGGAACCGCTGGTTTGGTAAAATCTAAAATGAGAAATTTATGTCAAATTCAATGGCCTTCTTTTACTGCTCATTTGTCCCCGACTAAAGATTGGCCGGAGTGTGGAACTTTTTCCACAGAGAGGATGAACTCTTTAAGGGATATTTTGGTTGATCTTAGGCCGGGACAAATGGATTATTTATTTGTATGGTATAATTATAAACCCATGGAGGGACGAGTGGCTATTGAAGCTGTTTGTATGGAGAATTTCTGTAAAAGTTCCTTACCATATGCCTTGGAGTCACGCCGGGAGGAGGACGACTTTGTTCCTGTTCGTCCCCCTGTCCGGCGGAGTGCAAGGCTTCAACAACAACAGGTTAGGGACAGTTCAGGGATAGAGGAGAATCAAGGAAGGGCTCAGGGTGATGTTGCCTCATCCTCTGAGGGATCAGGCAGCCTCATTCCCTCTATACAGCCTTCAGCCAACCTTTTGCAAACTTGGCCAGGGGCTACTTCACACACACTCCCAATATTACAGAAGCCCTCATCCTCACCCTTGCGGTCCCCCTCTAGGTTATTTAACCCCGAGGGGAAGGATGTTTCTGAGACATCCCTGATACTACAAGCCCCATTGAGAACATATCCGGTTCCACTGGTTGCTGGGGGACATGAGATGGTTTTTACCCATACTCCGTTTGCAACTTCAGATTTGCTTAATTGGCAGCGCACTATGCCTCGCCTACGAGACAATCCTGAGGCAGTGGAAAGAATGTTCCATACAATCTTTTCCACTCATGTGCCCACTTGGGCAGATGTAAATCAATTATTAGATACTCTCCTGACAGAGGATGAAAGACAAAAGGTAAAAGAAAAATGTGCAACCCATTTGAATGCACCTTGGCCAACTGATGACCCTAAGTGGGATCCCAATAATCCAGTTCATAAGACAAGTTTGGATAATTTTTTGAAGGCTGTTCTGAAAGGCATTAAGGACGCAGGGGAAGCTACTCCAAATTGGAGCAAGGTGACTGCTTGTGTTCAGCGTTCAGATGAACACCCTTCTGATTTTTGTGCCCGCTTGATTTGTGAAATTAGAAAGCATGGGAATTTGAACCCTGAAACTGATCATGGAAAGGAGATGATTAAAATGGTTTTTATGTCACAATGTGCAGAGGATATTGCTAAGAGATTTAGAGAGCATCCAGATGGTATGCAAGGAAAAAGTTTGCCTGAGGTAGTTAGCATTGCGACTAGAGTGTTTAATGGGCGAGAAGAGCTAAAAGAGAAGGAAAGGAGAAAGGAAAAACAAAAAGATCTGAAGGATCAAGTATCACTGTTGGCAGTGGCCATGTCGGGAGGTAGAGGAAGGGGCCGAGGCTGGAATCGTGGTTTCAGGGGAGGACGAGGGGGTAGATTCAGTAGGGGACGCGGACGAGGTGGAAGCATGAGTCCCAGTAATAATGGATGCCACTATTGTGGTGAGGAAGGACACTGGCAGAGAGAATGCCCTCTCAAACTGAAAGCGGACTGTGAACCTGAGAGAGTGGGCCAGTTCTCTGTAGAACATGAATGAAGGGAGGTGCCGCTCCCCTGGGGTTCTGAGGTTTATGAGGCTGGAATGGTACAGTTTAAGTGTGATGCACGATTTCCAGTGGTTCCCCTGAAATTAGGACAAAAGACTTTTGAATTATTAGTGGATACGGGGGCCACTCATTCAGCTATACCTGAGGGAGCGGCACCAAAAAGCAGAACTGAAAAATGCGTAATAGGAGTCACTGGAAAGTCTGAACGGCATTTCATGACAAATGACTGTATGGCTACTCTGGGTCCTATTTCAGTTCAGCATTCTTTTCTGCTAATGAATGGTCCAGTGAATTTGCTGGGAAGGGATTTGTTGTGTAAACTGCATGCTCAAATTTTTTGTACTCCTGAAAGCATCTCCCTTCGCTTCCCAGCGGAGAAAGCTTATCTGTTAATGCAGTTAACTAACAGTACTTGTGAAATGCTTCCCCTCCGAGTTCAGAACGAAGTTAACCCTATAGTGTGGGGAGGAAAGCATGATGTGGGGTTGGTAAAATCTGCCTCACCTCTAAATCCAGTGATAAAGGCTGACATGCCTCCCCCAGCTCAGAGGCAATATCCTCTTAAAATTGAGGCTATACATGGACTTGAGCCCCTTGTGCAGAATTTTAAGAACAAAGGAATTTTAGTGCCCTGTGTCTCCCCATGTAATACTCCCATTCTGGCTGTAAAGAAGCCTCAGCCTGATCCTGATGGAAAACCTGTATATAGAATGGTGCAGGATTTAAGACTTATTAATCAGTATGTAATTCCAGAATACCCTGTGGTGCCAAACCCAAGTACTATTTTGGCAATGGTGCCACCTGAAGCAGAATGGTTTACATGTATAGATTTGACAAACGCCTTTTTCTCTGTACCAGTGGCCCCAGAAAAACAGTATCTTTTTGCCTTTACTTGGGGGGGTCCCTGGCACAGCAGGACGGAGGGATGAAAGGTCTGGACCCCCGGGACAATTCACTTGGACTAGAATGCCACAAGGTTATGTGGAAGCCCCAGGTGTGTTTGCCAGGGTTTTAGCGGAGGATTTAAAAGATATCCAGTTGCCAGCTGCCTCTACCTTGGTGACTTATGTTGATGATATTTTGGTAGCCTCCAGAACTCGGGAGGACAATGAAATTGACTCTGTCTATTTACTTAATCAGTTAGCAGTGAAAGGACATAAGGTCAGTCCTACAAAGTTGCAATGGGCCCAACAAGAGGTAAAGTACCTTGGGTACACTCTTGGTCCCGGAGTGCGAAGCCTGGACTCTAAACGAATTGAAGCTATTGTTAATCTTCCATTTCCTACCACTAAGCGAGGCATGCGGGGTTTTATTGGCATGATTGGATTTTGTCGCCCTTGGATTATTTCAGCTGGGACTGGCTGAAGCCGTTACATGAATTAACTAAGGAAGAGGCTGAAGAGCCCCTACATCCGAACCCTGAGCAAATAAGAGCCTTTAAAGCGTTAAATGAGTCTCTTATTCGGGCTCCTGCTTTGGGGCTGCCCAACTATAGTAAGCCTTTTGATTTATATGTACATGAAGTGAAGGGGGTAGCCTCGGGAGTACTAACACAGTCATTTGGAAATGCTCCACGACCAGTGGCATACCTTTCGGGACAGTTGGATCCGGTGGCTAGGGGACACCCCGGCTGTCTTAGGAATGTGGCAGCAGCTGCATTATTAGTAGAAAAGGCTCAAGAGATTGTTCTGGGACATTCTTTAACGGTACACACTCCCCATGCAGTGGCAAGCTTGTTAAATTCTCAACAGCACAGACATCTAACTAACCAGAGATTGTCAAAATATGAAATGACTCTGCTAATGACTCATGGAGTAACCTTAAAGAGGTGTGCAACTTTAAACCCGGCTTCCTTGCTACCTCATGAAAATGGTCAGGAAACAGTACATGATTGTTTGCAGGTTTTGGATCAGGTATCTACTCCACGTCCTAATCTGGTCGATGTTCCTTTAATCGATCCAGAGTTGGAGTTGTTTGTAGATGGTTCTGCCTTTGTGAGAGATGGAATTCGACACTCTGGATATGCGGTTACAAATGGTCGTACAGTATTGCTAAGTAAACCTTTGTCACCAGGGACAAGTGCTCAGTCAGCTGAATTGCAGGCTTTAACAGCTGCCTGTTTGTATGCTGGACAAAAAAGAGTTAACATTTATACTGACTCTAAATATGCCTTTGGGGTGTGTCATGCTACTGGAGCCATTTGGAAGGAGAGAGGATTCATTATTTCCTCAGGATCTCAGATTGCAAATGGGAAAGAAATAGCTGAGTTATTGCAAGCTATTCAAGCCCCTAAAGAAATTGCGGTTATTCACTGTAGGGCTCATACCAAACAGACTGATCCTGTGTCAGTAGGAAATCGTTTTGCAGATGAAGCTGCTAAGGCAGCTGCGCTACAGAATGTACAATTGACTGTGGTTTCTCCTCTTTTAACTTGGCAACAGCAAGCTCCGATTGGTGAGAAAACGCTTTGGGAAAAGTGGGGAGCTAAGCCCAACTCCATAGGACTTTGGGAATGCGATGGTCGGTATGTGTTGCCTAAGAGTTATCAGAGTGAGGTGGTGCAACGGATTCACAGTAATACACACTTGGGGGCAAATAAAATGGCCCAAATTATTCTGAGACAGTTTGTTTCTCCAGGACTTTATGAAGTAGCTAGGAGAACGGTAGAGAAATGTGCTCTGTGTCAGCAATGCAATCCAAAGGGTGTAAATAAACAAGCACCACCTGGGGGGTGCAGATGGGCTCACAGACCTATGCAACATTTACAGATTGATTTTACTGATTTGCCTCCCTCTGAAGGGAAGCGGCATTTGTTAGTTATAGTCGACCAGCTCACGGGATGGGTGGAAGCCTATCCCACAACTCGAGCTACTGCAACTGCTGTATGCAAAATTTTGCTTAATGAAGTGATCCCAAGATTTGGCCCTCCTGAGGTGATTGATTCTGATCAAGGTTCTCATTTTACAGCAAGGATTTGTAAGGAACTTACTGCAGCCATAGGTACTAAGTGGGCTTTTCATGCTCCCTGGCATCCTCAGAGTTCAGGCCAGGTGGAGCGTATGAATGGGACTTTAAAGAATCTTTTAACAAAGTTGTGTCAAGAGCTTAAGCTGAAATGGACTAAGGTTTTGCCTCTTGCACTTTATACTATTCGAACAACTCCTAATGCTAGGACTCGGCTGGCCCCCTATGAACTTTTGTTTGGGCATGTGCCTCCAATATTTGCTCCTTTGATATCAATTCCTAGTGATTCTGATATGACAAATGAAACTGAAAAATATGTGCAACAGTTACAGCGTCATCTAGTGACATTACAGCAGTATTCTGCATTTTCCCAATCCTTACCACTGTGGGAAGCTGTTCATTCTTTTTTACCAGGTGATTCTGTGTGGGTAAAAGCATACAAGAAGAATCCACTCCAACCGCAGTGGCTGGGACCCTTTGAGATTCTTTTGGTAAGCCCTACCGCTATCCGAGTGAAGGAACTACCTACTTGGATTCATCATCCCAGAATCAAGAGGAGCACCGCTCGGGAACCTGACTTGATTACGGGTTCCCCAGAAGTAGACAACGTCGGACTTCGTGGGCGCCGCGCGTGTTCACCCCACCGCGAAAAGGGTGAACCAGAAGCAGACGACTGCCGTGCCCAGAACACATGGACTGCTACCCCTTTGGGCGACCTGCGGTTAAAACTTAAGAAGAAGTATACTGGTGCCCATTCTCCAAGGAATGGCAGCGAATAGTCGCATGGGGCATTGGTGGACTCATTTGTGTATTATTTGTTGTTTTTCCTTTATGGGGATTGGATTAATAAGGGGATATGAACATAATGCTTTTATTCGCTTTGCTCATGAAATGAAAGCCCGTATGCCAGCACTGAATAATATTTCATGTTGGGTATGCTCTTTAATGCAAGTAGATAGTCACCGAGGTCTTCCCATGATCCCCATACCTCTTAGCCCTATGAATATGACATGGACTCCTTCATGGAAGGACTCCTCAGGCTTGCAGAACTTAACTTGGGCAGATTCAGGAATCCCAATTAATAGATACCTTACGGTGTGGAAGCGACCTGGTGAGTGGTGCTTCCTGGGCTCAGGGAGGGTGCCTGTAGGAGTTAGCAATTGTAAAGCCTATTTTAATGGAACTCATTTTGGTAACAGTCGTGGCCCTAATTGCACTCTTATACAAGGTTTACCTCGACCTGGAAGGTCCTGGTATGTTTTCCCTGTTAACTATTGCAGCTTGTTTAATCTGTTAGTAGTGAATGATTCTCATGTGTTTTTTAAAATACGCTGCATTATAGCTCCAGATCTGTCACATACTAATTGCACTGCATCTTTGAGGTATTCAAAGATCATTCACATACACTGCATAAAAAAACATTCTTTTAACTCTTCTGGCACTGAGTATTCGGTGTGCCACTGTACTGATAATGCTCCAAATAGTTTTCATGGTCTCTCAGCCTGGACTGGATGGTATTATAAATCCCAACATACTGCATTTGCTATATCTAATCCCTTGTTTGGAGTTTATTGGGTTTGTGGAGAAAAGGCTTATTTAAGCTTGCCTGTTTCCTGGAAGGGGTCATGCTATTTGGCCTGGTTAGAACCCCCTGTTTTATATTGAGATCGCCTTCCTTCTGGACATTTAAGAAATGTGCGCGAAGCCAGGGAAGACGTAGACAGGTCTCGACCCCTTACCTGGAAAGCACTTAATGATTGGACGGGAGCATGTGTAGCCCTTTTTTTTGCATGTGGAGGTGCTACTTATCGCATAGGGGAAGGTGTAATGAGATTACAGGGAGTGTTAGAAACAATGGCTAATTCCACTGGTGAAGCCCTCATTGATCTGGCCACCGAGCAACAACAAATTAGGCATATGGTTCTTCAAAATAGAATGGCTTTGGATATTTTGTTAGCGTCACAAGGAGGGACATGTGCCTTAATAGGACAAGAATGTTGTGTTTATATTCCTGATGTTTATAACACTACATGGGAGAGAGCGAAACATCTTGAAGCAATTGCAAGGGATCTTGGTGGAGAGCAATCTAGCTGGAACTCCTGGTGGAGTGATTTATTTAGCTGGTTGCCTGATGTAGGTGGATGGCTACACAATTTGCTTAGAAGTGCTGCTATTATTATTTGTGGATTTTTGTTATTTTATGTACTCATAAGGTGCGGATGTTGTGTGGGTGCACAACTATGTAAAAAACGCCCCAGGGTTACACATCCCGGTAGGGTAGTAACCCCACGATATATATAAATGAATATGTGTTCCAAGAGTTCCGTTGGTCCTCTAGGAACAAAGGGGGGATTGTTAGGCCTGAATGAAAATATAGCAGGCAAAACAGTTATGCCAACCTGACTGAAGTCAGGCTACTAGAGGTTTCTGGGCAATCCCAGAGTGGAAAAGTACTGAGAAGCAGCATTGTTTTACAGAGCCCTGGAAAACGTGAGATAAGCCTGAGATAAGCCAGGGATTGCATTCCTGGCATACCATTAGCTGTGCTAAGGACAGTGTTTGAAGAACTGATAAGAAACTCTAGCATCCCACGGTTCAGATTCTATCTTTTTGGTTGAGTTATAGGTTTGTTTAAAACTCCCCTGTATTTCTAACTTTTGGGTGTTGTTAAGATATAATTAATAATCTAAAGTTGTAGACATAAAGTCTAGGCATGTGTGTATATTAAAAGTGTCTAGTTTTAAGTTGTTAAAGAAAGGGGGGTGGGTTTTGCTCAAGTGAGTGATGTATGACGTAATAAAACTGACTATATAGGCTAATACTAAGCTGTAAAGTGCCTGCTGGTTCTCACTGGAGATGAGCGGCCCTTTGTTGATGCGTGCACTTGTCAATAAAGGGCTTTTGATCGGACCTTGCTGATGTTGCCTGTCTCTCTGTGAACAGACAACGAATTTCGCTGTCGGGGTTAGAGTCCCTGACACTAGCAAGAGACTTAATGAAAACTGGAGCCCACAGTTTCGGTAGCCTTACTATAGTTCTAAAAGGAACAAACACAAAACAAGAACTGGGAGCTCAAAAACAAATTGCCTACACTTCTCAAATTCCAAAATACATGAAAATTCAAAAGATAATGTTTTGATGATCACCATGGAATGCCTATGGTGATTGGGATGCATAAATCCTATACTGGTTAATCATGGGTTAACAGGGGCCTGAGCCATCTAGGGAGGGTCTGTGACTTTATAAAGGAAGGAGGAGAGGGTGATGGGGGAAAAAGGCCAAAGAGGAGGCCCAGGTGGTAGTTGAAGTTTGCTCTTTTGGGTTAAAGCCCGTGAAAAGTCTGGGGCCAGAGGTAGGTTGTCTTGAGCCAGGAGGAAACTGGAGGTAATAAATCATAACGGGTATTTGGACTGACTTTTGAGGGGCTGCAGAGAGAAAAAGACCTCTCCAGTAATTCTTGTGGTAGTAGAGAGTGGTGAGCCCTGAGTAAAATAAGAAGGTTCCTGCAGGGGGAAGAATTAGCCCAGGGATGAAGAGAAATATACTTGGAATACACAGATGTGGAACAGATTCCTGCAGCTGCCCCTTACCCAAAGGCATACAAACTGTACATCTTGGGAGAAACCCTGGGAGGTGTTTCTCATTAGAAAGAGCCCAGAAAGGGGCTAAGGAAAAAGCTAATTGTAGGAAGAAGTGGTAAGGCCTTTCACAGAGCAGGCCTTGGCTGTTAGTCCTGGCGTCCCTGAACTGGAATCCAGTGTAGACAATGGACCTGGGTAAACCTACGAATAACTGGGAAGCTATTTTGTAGCTCCCTGACATATGGGGATAAGAACAATTTAAAACCCTGAGAGAAGGATGTAAGGACTACTGGGCTCAAAGTCAGCGAGTTGGAGACCTGATGCAAGATCTTGGAATTGTTTGTTGGACTTTGTTACCCTGGAATTGGTGGAACGAAAATATGACGTGTCTGGAGGGCTAAGTTGCAAGAAGAGAGACCATCACAGGACTGGCACAACAGTTGGTGCTAGAGAAGAAAGATCCCAGCCATGATAAGATGTTCTTGTGGTGAGTTGACTCTTACTACACTACGTAATTTAAAAAAAAATCTATTGGACATGGTAGTTTGGCAAACGTAGTTTCAGAAGACTAGAGATGGTTCACTCTTTCATGAAGAAACTGAGTGTATGATGTTGGGGTAGCCTCCTAGACTTCTTCCACTCAGTTCCCCAAGAACTGAGATTGAACCAGTGTGACAAGACTGGAGTTGTTTATCTGGCATACATCAAAGCTACTCTGAGTTGGTCCGACTCAAACATAGGGGGTAGGTACAGGCTATACCATGCGTCCAAAGTTACAGAAACTTCCTTTCTTGTTATACATTTACACATCACATTGCATTCACTATATGTTGCATCACATGTTTTGGGATTGGCTTGGTTACTTTTCAGGAACCAATCCCTATACAGCATGCTCTGTCCATGCACTGTCTGTGTTAGACCTTGCTCTTCTTCTCATCTTTGCATTCCCAGCTTCTCTTGTCCATTTTTACCTTGTTCTTAGTAAATGGTTCCATGGGTCTTCCTTCTCTTATCTTAACTAGCTCTGACACTTCATCTTTTAGCTCAAACATTCTGTTTTCAGTCTGCTGATCTAGTTACCTCCCTAATCCCATCTTCTAAGAAATGGAGCCTCCCCAAGCTTAATGACTTATGTCAACCCAGGCCTATATATGGTTGAAGATCTTTGTCAATGTTGAAATATCTCCTATGGACAAAAGATGCTAGATTTTCCTTGAAAGTAATTTTCCATTTCTCTGCCTAACGTATGTTAGGTATAAGGCAGTTGTCACCATGTTAACTATGTGTCAAGCAAACTTCAGGAGAATGAACATTGATACTATATTTTATTTCCTATCGTCCTAGAGGAGGAGGGTGGAACTTTGTAAAAGTCTTTTAATGTGTTATATTTTATTGCTTTCCCCCATGGATGGCAACTTTTTTTTTTAAAGTGCCTGTTACAGCTAATTCCCAATGCCATTAGACTTGCAATCAATCCAATCTGTTCAGGCAAGGAGTTCTATATCTGGGGTCTCTCAGACAAGAATGCTTTGTCCCCATATTATTTTATAGTCAGACTTAGTTTTTTCGAGCTGCAGCACTCCTGTAGAGTATAGTTCTGTTTGTATATCATGAAGGATAAACTAGGCACTGAAGCAATCAGGTCCCTGTCCATTAAAAACCTTTTAATGTGGACCCGGTTTTCAAACACTTTTATCAATTAAATAGTTTGTAAATCACAGCTGTGATGTGTTCTGACTGGCCTTTATTTTTAATGAGGCATGCTGATGTGTGCTGTACCAACTTCAATCTCTTAGTAGCTGTTGTGTTCTCCCCAGGTTGGTGAGTCGCAATAACCTGGGAGGCAACAAAACGCAGATCACTTGGTTAGGCTTTCATCTGAGAGGCTTTTCTGCTGCTGGAAGAGAATAATTTCTTACCTCAGCAGAGTACTGTACATTTACACCTTCACTTTGTACTGTTTCATTGAAAAAGTAATAGGAAAAAAGTGAACTGTCCAGCAATAGTCAGACACTGGTGGGGAGTACCAACACTCAGGGTATGTCTACACTACCTGCTGGATTGGCGGGTAGTGATTGATCTATCGGGGATCGATGTATCGCGTCTTGTCTAGACATGATACATCGATCCCCGAACGCACTCCCCATCGACTCCGGAACTCCACCAGGGCGAGAGGTGGAAGCGGAGTCGATGGGGGAGAAGCAGCCGTCGATCCTGCGCCGCGAGGACATGAAGTAAGTCAATCTAAGTTGATCTAAAATACGTCAACTTCAGCTATGCTATTCTCGTAGCTGAAGTTGCATATCTTAGATCGATCTCCCCCCTGTGTAGACCAGGCCTCAGAGTGTGTACACCAAATTCTAGCATACTTCTTTCAAGTGAAAGCTTGACCCCAGTTGGTGAAATGTGCAGCTTTCCCACTTTGGAAGAATAGCTAGTGCCAAGAAAATGTATTCAATACATGTCTGAAAATAATGTCTGTACGGCATAAGTCTGGGTGGGGGTGGGTCATGAAGAATCTGAGATGTTCTATATCTTACACCACCTGAGTCCCTGCTGAATGTATTAACAATTCTAGTAACCACCTGTGTAAGTTAACACTCCTAATGCCATGAGTATTTCTGAACATATTAAAGAGCAAAGATTGAGAGAAAAGATGCTTGTCCTCAACGTACAATGTAAAAGTAGTCAAATAATGGACTGTGGAATCCAGATAAACTTAAATTGCCTCCATTTAAAACAGGATCTTAAGGTTAAAAATAAAATACAATGTAGAGTTATCTTTTCATGGATAATACAGGACAAAAAACAAACACAAAATCATTCTAGCCTCCGTAATGTATCTGTTGACCCCTCAGTCCTGACTCTGGGATTCTACTCCTGAATCTGCCATCAAGTTGATACGTAGTGCTGTCAGGTTATTGAGGCCTTAATTCACTTTGGTGTGTGCTTAAAATTAGAAACACACTTAAGTGCAATAATTTGCTGAACTGAGGCTTCAGCCTCCCTATGTCTCAATTTCCCTATAAACAATCTTCGGATGAAAGCTGTAAAATTGTATATTGTGAAATGCAAGGAAAGCTGTTATTTTTGGATCTAGAATGCATCCAGAGGTCCCTGAATCTTAACTTGACTTTTCCTGGGGCTTCACACCTCTCCCCTATGCCAAATTCCATTTCCACTATAAGCTTAGTAAGCAAGGACAATTAAAAACACCTATCAAACATTCATATATGAAGAATAACTTGTTTAAAATGGCATCCACCATTATGGATTTAACACCCTCATGCAATAACTTTGTTTCTTTTGCTTGTGAACAATATAATATAAGCTGAAATTTCTTATGCAGCCCTATAAACAGTGAATTATAGTACAGCATATAAAAGCTTCAGCTTTTGCTCGAATTTTAATTCTCAATTAGAGCTACAAAACAAGCCAAGATTGAAGAATATTAGATTAGATGTGTAGTTATTATATGAACACAGACAACAGTTATTGTTTTTTGGCTTTCTCTCTCACATGATTTTTAGCAAGTGAAAACTGGGTATAGAGTTAGTACAGTGACCATCCAGTTCTTTGTGGCAAACAGCCATTTTTTTCCATGCATGAATGCTTGTATAGAGGATTAACTGAGGGATAATTCCATCTGTGAATGGACTCCATATTCACAGTTTTTAAGAGCCTTGGAATACTAAGTGAAGAAGTCAATCTATGTTATAGCATATTACTAGAGGAGGCAAATAGGCTTACAAACAGCAATATGCAATGGTTGCAGTGAGGAGGGGAAATCTGGTGCATCAGGCAAGGGCTAGAGAAAAGATGAAGTCTAGCCAACATCTTCGTTGTTCAGACATTTATTCTTGTAATCAAGAATGGAGACCGGAGTACTTTTTCAAACTTATTGATATTGGCTACAGGTAACTCAGAAGTGAAAACGGATGAAATGTAGTTCAGCTCACAGAATAAATAGGTATTCCTTTTGTCAGACCATAATAATGTGTGCTGAAACTTCAGATAGGTACCTGGTGAATGAAAACTCTATTAGCATGAGTTATACCCTTTTGTAGCATAAAGGAGTTCAAGCAGCCACCTAACAAATACATTATGCAGAGGATGGAAGGATAGAGGCAATAATATTTTCACTGTTTTGTGGGATTCTTGTCTATGCTATTCAATGTAACTTGCTTCTCCGTGCTGACCAAAACACCATAAACAAGGTTACATTAGCGCTCCTCCCGCCCCTCCCCACATTTCATGCTTACTTGAGAGACAGGATGGATGGGAGCTGAACTAGGTTGGAATTTTATTAATTCTGATTATCAGTAGCATATGCCTCTCCACTACCAAATGTGAATACATTATGAGGTGTACTTTGCACTCTGTATCACCTTCCGTCTAAACAGGCTCTTAAAGTGCTTTATGTACATTACCAATTGTAGCCCCAAAGTAGTCCTATTGAGTTCAGTACTAAGAACTCCATTATATAGATAAGGAAGCTAAGTCATAGAAGTTAAGGACAAGATTTTAAAATTAGCTACTGATGTCAGGTGTAACGATTTTATGGTTTCACACTCAAAACACCTGGAATCTGATATTCAGAGATGATGAGCTCCCACAGACATTATTAAGAGTTGAGGGTATTCAGCACCTTACGAAAATCAGGCCAAATGGCGTGTCAGGTTCCCCAAAGAGATATACCAAAAATCAACAGTTCTCAAAACTTATTCTATTCTGCCTGTTTCAACTACTTCTGTGTTTCAAATTGAGCATGTGCTTTAGTGTATTTAGGCTCAGGACCTGTAGGGCAGGTTGGAAAACTGGTTCTGGCTCCTACCCCTTCCAGAGTTTTATTTTTTGCATTCAGAAACTAGGAGCCTACAAAATTCTGGCCAAAAATCACTCTTCAGTTTTCTGCTGAAGAATCAGACATTTCCCATGAACAGTTTCATTTAGTCAAACTCAAGTGAGAGAAAATTTTCCACCACCCTTATTAATAATATTCAGTAAATCCTGTTCAGGAAGCTCTCTTTCTATTTGCTTTACGTCTGTACAATAGACTAACAACAATTCTGTAAAATTCTACTGAACTACTTGCAAAGGGAGAGTAATTTATTCACAGGCAATTAAAGTACCTTCATGGTAACGGGTGGCTGACTAGATTTTCGTGCCTGACATGTAAGTGTATGTATATTTTCACAATAATAATAATTTGCAGGGCTAGTTTGCAGCTAGCTGATGAGATAGCTGCTGTTTGAGTGTAGCATGGGAAGCCCAGAATAGACAACTGTTGTTTTTTCACTGTAACTCTGCCAGATGAAATCACAAGTGTTACAAACTCTCCTTAGAGTACTGCACAATTTGTGATATTTCAAGTTTATTTAAAGCTCCAGCTCTTGGAGACAAGTGATTATATGAGAGTCTTAGTTTTCTTTTTTTTTTAAATAACCTCTCTCTTGTGGTTATGGATAAAAGATCGAAAATGTGACTGGAGTGTCCTTTAAAGTCAGAAAGCCAAGTAAAAACATATATTGTATTTGTAAATTGATCTAGTGATATATATATATATAGGCCCTTACTTATGATTTCTGGATGTTTTGGAGTTGGTGACAATGAATCACAAAAATCTGCTAACAGCAAAGTTGTCAATCCTGTAATTACATACCCTTGAAAAGAGTCTTGACAATATACCAGGACAATCTTTATTTACAGCATAACCAAATGTATCCAACTTTTGATAAAATCAGAAGACCCTCAGGATGTGGATTATCAGAGGAAAGAGGAATAGACAGCATGGTTTTCCTTCTTGATCTTGCATATTGTTTATGCTAGTGATTTTACAGGCACAAAGTCTTTTTTCATTGAGGATTCCAGTGCTTCCTTTATGTATAAGTCCAATTGTGGCGGGGCAATGATTCACCGGCACGACGTCTCGTGCTGGGTTATCCAGGGAATTAGCTCTTTTCCAGCTCTGGAGCGCCCTCTACTGGCTTATGTCTCACCTGCCACTGGCCCCATGTCCTTCCCAGACCCCAGTGCCCTTCTACCTCAGGGTTCTGCCCCCCACACCAACCCATAATCTGGGTCTCCCCACCCAGGGGAACCCCCAACCCTCTATCCACACCTGGCGTCAGTGGCTACTGCCAGTCACTATCTAGCCCCCTCTCACTGGGGCAGACTCCAGTCTGTATTGGCCACTTATCGCCAAAGGGGGTTGGACCAACCGCCTCTGCCAATGTCTGGGCTGCCCTTTTGCAGCCCTAGTACCCTTTTGTGGGCCCTTAGCTTGGCCTGCAGCCTGGGGCTTTGCTAGGCTAGAGCTCCCTCTGCCCGTCCCCAGCACTGCTCCACCCTAGGTACCCTCCTCAGCTTCCTAGGCAGCCAGGTCCTTCTCTCTCATGCAGGTAGAGAGAGTGTGTTTTCTAACCTCTGGCTTACTGGCCTTTTATAGGGCCAGCTGTGGCCTGATTGCAGTGTGGCCCCACCTGTGGCTGCTTCCCCCAATCAGCCTGGCTTTTCCCGCCGCTGCAGCCCTCTCCAGGGCTGCTTTATCCCCTTCAGGCAGGAGTGGGGTGACCACCCAGTTACACCAATATTGTATTGATCAGACAACCAGATAAAGATGGACTAGCCACAAAGAATTATAGACCAGTGTTGCTTATTTGACTAAAGAGTTCTGCCAAATGTTCATTGGTATCATTGGTATCAGATTATTAGGAAGGATTTTTTTTTTAATTTAAACCAGCTGGCATTTATCAAAATGTAGTTTGACAATAGCAGGGTGGCATTCAACATGGTTTTCCAGTTGATAAATGTGGGGCTATCTCTGACAGCTGTCTCTGACAGAGAGAAATCTTAATGTAGGAGTGAATAAGCCAAGATGTCACAAGGTCACAAGATCTATTAATTAAATACATATGTTACATGTCTATTAGTTTCAGTGATTACTAGTGATCTGTCCTTCTCTCTCTAAACTGAGATTGGAATGAGAATCCAAAAGGTCTATTCAGGGCCGGCTCCAGCTTTTTTGCCACCCCAATCGACGGTAAAAAACAAACAAACAAATAACAGTTGAACTCCTGCCGAAGTGCCACCAAAGAAGAAGAAGAGACGGAGTGACAGACCCGCCGCCAAAGTTCCGCCAAAGACCCAGACATGCTGCCCCACTACCAGATGGAGTGCCGCCCCTTTCTATTGGCCGCCCCAGGCACCTGCTTCCTTTGCTGGTGCCTGGAGCCGGCCCAGGGTCTACTTCTCTGCTCCTTTTGCTTTTGGTGGTAGAGCAACTGGCTAAATGAAAAGGCTATTTCTTAAGCTGCTATGACACCTATGAAACACCACTGACTTCACTGAGGTAGCACCTGCATCAGTGAGTGCAGAATTTGGCTATTTTCTCCTGAAGAGCAGTGAAATACAGTAATATATTGTTACCTCTTCTCTGCTTAGACATTGCTATTGTACAGTATATCTAATCTCTCCCATCGCTAAAGGAAGACGCAATAGTTGTTTATCTTTACTATGAATCCTGTATGTAATCTATATTTTCTGGTTACACTTCTGAAAGTATAATAGTAGCTTAAAGAATAATTTTTCAAGCATGATAAACATTTGTTTTGTACAAGGTTTTTAGACAGCTTTCAAGCATCTGGATTAGCTTTTTGTTTGTTTAGTAAACTGCTGTAGGTCCCAGTCCTGAAATGTGTTATGCACAGAGTTGTTTGCAGTTTATTATGGTTCAGGTACTGGTTCCAAATGAGATAGTAAACAGTAATTCCACAAAGAATCTGTATTGTTTCTTGACCAGTCTAATCTCTGATTTAGTGTTTCCATTACAGTATTAGTTTTATTTATTTACATGCAATCTCGCTCCTCCAAGTGGCTTATAAAGCAAGAAATTAAATGTCAAGGTTGATAGACTTATTGCCTGCTGTTCACCTGCATATCTCTTATCTCTCCAATGCTGCTCACAACTAGGGTTGCCAACTTTCTATTTGCAGAAAATTGAACACCCTTACTCCACCCTTTCTCCAAGGCCACATCTTTCGCTCACTCCATCCCTCCTCCTTCTGTCACTCACTCTCCCCCCAGCCATGCTCACTCACTCATTTTCACCAGCCTGGGACAGAGGGTTGGGGTGTGAGAGGGGATGAGGGCTGCAGCTGTGGGCTCCGGGGTGGGGCTGGAAATGAGGGATTTCGGGCGCAGGAGGGAGCTCTGGCCTGAAGGTTTGGGTGTGGGAGGGGGTGAGGGCTCCTGCTTGGGGTACAGGCTCTGGGATGGGGCTAGAGATGAGGGGTTTGTGGTGCAGGAGAGGACTCCAGGCTAGGGCAGGGATGTAGGCTCCTGGCAGTGCTTACCTCAGATGGCTCCCGGGAAGCAATGACATCTCCCTCTGGTTCCTAGGAGGAGGCACGACCGAATGGCCAATGGAAGCTGCTGAACTGACGCTGGGGACGGGAGCAGCACACAGAACCCCCGTGGCCGTCCCTCCGCCTAGCACCCAGAGGGAGATACCAGCAGCTTCCTGTGAGAGCCAGGTAGGAAGCCTGCCTGTGCCCCCAACCCAATTTAACAGCCTGGTCAGAGGTGCTGACTGCAGCCGCCAGGATCCCTTTTCAACCAGGTGTTCCGGTCGAAAACCAGACACCTGGCAACCCTACTCCTGACCCATCAACTGATGTTGATCAGGTGGGAGTTGGAATGAAAGAATATATGTCTGGCAATGTGGGGGCTCACCCTTCCTTCTCTCCACCTTTCTACTGCGTGGGAGGATTAGGCTGGCTGGCTGATGCTCATGCACACAACCCCACTTAATCTTTATCTGAAAAGG
Source organism: Mauremys mutica (assembly GCF_020497125.1). Taxonomy (NCBI): domain Eukaryota; kingdom Metazoa; phylum Chordata; order Testudines; family Geoemydidae; genus Mauremys; species Mauremys mutica. Next base: position 47,172,700 of record NC_059079.1, on the reverse strand, counting down.
GCATAATCTTGGATGCTTTTGACTTCTTGTTTCTCTTTGAACTCCTGGGTGTGACCAAATCCTACTCCTTTTTCATTCATGTTGTCTCTTTTCCTCTGTCTCCATAACTGAATCACATGTCCACACCAAAATTTTTCCTCTTTTAAATACTGTAATCTTTTAAAGTCTACTATCACTGGCACCTCATATTTCTTCTCATCAAGTTAAATTTGTTTGTCCTCATGGTGAGTCCTTCATCATTCAGCTATGCTGTATAAGTCAGAGCTGAACTTTGTATAGTCTCCCTTGATTCTCTACTCTGAGCACATAAAGCCTGGATTCTTTAAACTACTCAGTGCTGGGAAATCCCTAAACCAGCGTGGAGCAGATTGCAGGATTGGGGCCTAAAAGTTTATAAAATCAGTCCTTACATTTTGAGACCCACCATCATTGGGGCTACTCTCACTAATAAGCATTTTAAACAGCAATAAGAGGTTGTAGGATCAACTTTCAATCTATAGTTGATTGCTGAGATCTTTTCTTTTATAATGCGTTTTTTCTTTATTCTCTTCCATAAATTGTGTTGTTTTGTTTAATTTGCTTCATTTCTTCATTTTTTCTTATAAAACTGATAAGTATCTTAAACTGAGTTACTCGTATTAGTATGCATTGTGCACAGTAGTAAAAGTTCTCAGTCTTGGAATGGGATCACTGCCAATAATCTAAAAACTGGCTTCAGTTTCTTTATCTTTTGTTTGTATCCAGTTCTTTAAAATAAGCAAAAGATTAGCTTCTCAGGGAGTAATGACCCAAATACAGGACCATGTTTGTGCTCAGAGCCCCTGATTATGAAACATACTTAACTTAACTTATCTTAGCAAATGTCAGTGGGATTACGTTCATGCTTAACTTTATGTACATGCATAGTATTTGTAGGACCAGGGCCATAGACACTTCCATACAGGAATATATCTTTCTACTTTAACTCCTACCCCTTTCTTGGGAGCCAAAATAGTTTTGGTGCAATTTTGTTGAGTGTATTAATATGTCATACTCAACCTAATTTTGCCAACATGATAGTCTATTATACCACAGAGAAGAGTGTCTGTTACAGCTCCATTTTGTTCTTATAGATGTCCCCTTACTCCAATTTGTTCTTGTTCTCCTCTGTGGCTGCCCCTCCCTGGCTGTTAAGTTGTTTACCAGGGCCTCTGCCCTTCTCAAAGGGAGGGCCCCTTAAGCTGTTTAACAAAAGCCATTGCCCTTCTCAAAGGGATGGCCACTTGTGCTAAGTGGGACCACTCCTCTGTTCAAAGGGTTAGTCCTGTTATCACCTTGTTAAAACCTGGGCTTGGTGTAGGGTAGGCTCTGTCCAGAGCTGCAAGGCCTGTGTTTTTAAGATCCTGGGCATGAGTCATACCTCTGGGCTCAGGACTAGTCCAAACATGTCTTGGTGGCTGCCTGCAGTTTTTTTTTCTCTGCCTTCTCTCCTACCTGTAAGAGGGGGAGCCAATCAGAGTTACTGGCGGGAAGCTGCCAGGGTTTGCCTTTATAAACAGACATTTTTTTAACAGACTTCAGAAAGGTTCTTGCATTGCTGCCTGGTCTGATCAACCAGGGGTTCTTGGGGTCCTTTCTCCGCTCTCGTTTTATTTTTGAGTGTACCCCCGTTTTTGAAACCCCCCCCACGAAGAACGAATTGCTGCCTGAGAGATCTCCTGATTATCAAGACTGTACCGAGCCTTCTGATGTTCTTGCTGCTTCTGCCTCTGTTGCTGCCTTGGGGGATGGTAAGAATCCCTCTGTGAAACTTTCTGTACTTTTATTTTATTATTTTAGCTGCTGGCTCTGTCTCCCCAGCACACAGACTCAAGCTAAACCTTGGTCTGTGTCCTAAAACCTCTCTTACAACCCCCCCCATCCTGGCTGCTGGCTCTGTCTCCCCAGCACACAGACTCAAGCTAAACCTTGGTCTGTGTTTTAAAACCTCTCTCTTAAACCCCGTGGCACTCTGCCACTGAAAATAAGTTTGTGCTGCTGCTAGGTTCTGCTCCTGTGGGCTTTGCCTTGGACTGTTTTCAGCTGTATCCACTGCTGCAGTCACCCCCACCCCTCTTTGGAGCTGTGTCCTGGACACACACCACTCAGCCCTCTGGAACTATCCTTAGCATAAGGTGCACCCATTAAGTTAAGTTTAGCATTATAATTTGTAAGTTAGGCTTAGAGAATTGTTGCATTGTGTTTTAATTTGTGTAGTCTTGGTTAAGTTAGCTCATAGATAAGATTTTGCTGTGTTCTGTATAATTGTAATTGTCTGTCTTCCCACTGCAAACACCCCCCCACAGCGTCTCTGTGTCTTTCTACCTTGTTAGACTCTCTCTGCTGCTTAAGCTTGCAGCCTGTTTGCTCTGTCTCACTACGTTTAAATCTCTAGCATAAAACCCCATTGGTTACTTTCTTCCTTTCTGATACCCCTCACATTCTACATTTACACCACTGTGACACATTTTTACCTGAAATTGTTTGTTATTTAACACATTTTATCCATAACTGTTAGTTGGTTATATGCTGCTGTGACACACCTTTTTACATAGAAATCGCTAGCTACCTGTTACATTTATACCTCAGTGTTAACTGATTACCCACTGTATTGTATCCTACTGTGTTGTACCCCACTATTGAAACCCCCTTACTGTTCACCAAAAAGAAACCCCTCCCCAATTGTCTACCTTAACATCCCCCATACCTCTCACTATTGAATTTTCCCTGTTTTTGCATTTGCTTAATAAAGTTTATTTTGCACCCCACCCGTGTGGTAATTGCTCCCCAAGATCCCATATACCTGCTGGCAGGGACAGAGAGAATGCTAGAAACTTAATATTTCACCCCTTTTTTCAAATAATAATAATAAAAAAATCTTTGAATATTCTTTGTGTCCCTTGTTAACTTATTAAAGTTAATTAAAAACATTTGGGAAAGTAGATAAGTCCACAATGTTTGGATTGCTGCTAATTTAGTGGGTTTTAAGAATATATTCAGAGTTATAAAATTTTAATTGTATGGTTTGTAACAGTAACTACATTACAGATGTAAGAATATGGCAACTTAAGGAAAAGAAATCAGCTTTTATTTTCAGCTATTCAGAACTTTAATGCCTATATAATGTGCTAAACCACTGTTACCTTCATTTTATTATCTTGTGGAAACATTGAATTGGAATGTCAAGTCATAATAATTTTTTATTCAAATTCATCACAGCTTTGTAATATGTGCTATGAAAGTAATCATATCATATAAGAGACAAAATTAGGTCACTTGAATAAAAGAGAAATTATCATAAAAGTAGAACACATTATTCATAGCTCTCCTTGCATAAAGCATATCAGAAAAAGTTGCTCATACAGCAATTTCACATTCATTTGAATGTTTTAGGTTTTAATGAATTATGAATGATATTATAGCTGCTATTTCCTTACGCAGCAGTTTGAAAAATGTCTATAATTATAGTGACCCATGTCAGTCCTCATTAGTTTGTCACTCTTGCTGTTCTTTTGAAATTAGAAGTCTGGCAGAGTTCAAATTGTTAATTAAATATATATACATTAAGTCATTCACACCATGATTTATTTGTTATAATGATGTAAAGTTGTCTTTTGCTGAAGTGAATAACTTAGTTCCAATGAAAAGGTGCAGGAGACACCTCTACTGGAAATGGAGTTTCTCAAACAATAGAATAGTTCAAAAGCAGGAGTCTTATCAAACAGTTTTTTATGCCTGAGAGACTTACCCGCTCCTCCACCTGGTTTGCATGAGCAGACTGGGCCTGGGGTCAATGAAAGCTGCTTAAGACATCCTCAAATGTATTAGATTTCCTCATCTGGGAGTTCCAGGGGCTATCATAGATTGGGATTCCTTTGGAGCTATGCTGCTTGGGACTCTCCCTGCCTTGGTCCCCTCTTTCCCAGTAAAGTGGGGCAACATCAACCTGACAGGGTTAATTGCAACTAAATTTACCAAGTTTCAGAGTAGCAGCCGTGTTAGTCTGTATCCGCAAAAAGAACTTGTGGCACCTTAAAGACTAACAAATTTATTGTAGCATGAGCTTTCGTGAGCTACAGCTCACTTCTTCGGATGCATAGAATGGAACACACAGACAGGAGATATTTATACATACAGAGAACATGAAAAGGTGGAAGTATACCAAGATGTTTATAGACCAGACTAGCTGAAAAGCTGCTGCTTGGAGGAGGAAGAGCTGTTCTCAACAACTAGGAGTGACAAAACTATATTTTGTACTTGCTGGCTTATTTTATGGTTTAAACCTTGATACTTAAGGAGCCCAAGCAATCATAACCTATCTGACTGCAGGGTGAAACTATGGTACACCAGTCTCTCTAGATGTTTGTTAGCATGCTCTGTGTTCCACAAGCTCTCAAGCAAATGTTGCAGGTGATCCAAGCACTAAGCTTCTAGGTCCTGGTGGGTTCCCATAAAAACACTCCCCCCTAAGTGGGATTGCTTTACTAGGACTGCCAGAGTACAGTGGCTTTCATGTTACAGCAGGATATCAAAAGTCCATAACTAGAACTGGTTGGGGGTGGGGGAACAACCTTTCAGACAGAAAACTGTTCCATCTGAAAATGCAGTTAGGTCAAAAACTAAACACTTCAATTTTGGTGAAGTGACCTGAGTTCATGAATGTCTGTGAGAGTTTGTTTCCATTTTTTCCCCCACCATGTTGAAATGTTCCATTTTCAGAATGAAATGTTTCTATTTCTCTCAATGACTTTTAAAATAGTTTTATATTCTACAACATAAGTCAAAGTCCAAATGTTTTCTTTCACAAAACTTCAAAATGTTTGGGTTTCATGATGAATTGGAATGAAAGCAAATTTTAAAGTCTCTCAATCCTGCATAAAATTAAATGTCTCTTCTCTGCCCAGTTCTGTCCCTAATTCAGCCCCTCACAACAAGGGGATAGAGTTGTAATCCTTCCCTATGGTCTTCTGACTGCAGGCTGCTGTTCCACATCTTCCTGCTACTGCAAGGCCCCTGCCAGAAATGGGGGCTGGGGTGTTTGACAGCTCTCTGTAGCTAATTCCCAGGTTGCTTCCCTTCCCTGCAGAGGGATGAATGCTAAGGGAAGGGATTCAGACACAGAAATGGTGGGGGAAGGGAGATTTTCAGGTGAGGGCAAGTTTGGGGAAAGGGAGCTTTAAGAGCTCATATTGTGGAGAGGAAGGGTAGCTGAATTTAGGTTTGGAAGGCTCATGCTTTGGAAGGAGGCTGACTGAGCCCTGTGGAAGTTATGCACAAATGGAAACAGATGTTCCTGTCCCCAGCTAGTTCTCACCTGCTCTTGCAGCCTCTGTAAAACCTTTTAGGAGAAACACCCTGAACCTTTTGAGATTAACCAATGCCTTGTAATTATTGTGCACTTAGTATTAGTTATGCCTCAGATAGCATATTACATTCAATCTAGGGCAACACTTAAGAGGCACAAAGGCCTGAAGAAGGTCAAGTGGAGGGCAAACATAATAAAAGGCTTAGGAAATAAGAGGAAGGTGGTAAGGCTGAGAGAGCTGGACATCAGTGAAAAGAAAAGAATGAGGATGGACAGTATTCAGATTGTAAAAGGATAAGTGTGCACTGGGATCAATAATGGCTGCTATTAAAATGTGTTTAAGCTGCAGAAAGGGACAATGCAAGCTAATGTACTAAGGGTTTTCCTACATGGCTAGTTTGTGTGTGGCAAGCCAGGATGCGAATCTACAGTACAAAAAATATACTATGTGGACACTACTAGAGTGCAGTAAATGTTGCTGTAGCAGTGTCAACAGAGTTAGTGCACGACAAGCTGGTTCACTGTAGATTCACACCCTTGCTTGTTGTGTAGTAACTCACCATTTAGACAAGCCCTAAGAAACTTTATTATGAGAACAATGGTGCACTGGAACAAATTGCCAAAGGAAAGTGGATTTGCCCCTCTTGAAGTTACTGCAAGGATAAACTCATCATCCACGCAGCAGGGATGGTTAGCTGTAAGGATTATAAAACAGGATTGACTTCATTTAAAATAGACGGTGGAAGTTTCCTTCCAATCCACATGATTATACTATGCTGTAGACCACTCCAGACAGCCTGATAGGCAAAATATAGCATTGTAGAATACACTTTGTCACTGTCAATATTCTGGGATTTCAAGGAAAACTCCATTTTTTTGGAGATTTTGTATTGAAAAAATACCAAATACTTAATGGAAAGCAGGCTCCAGTACTTTCAGCTTCCCTGGAAATATATGTTCTTATGAAAGCATGTTCAGTTCTGTCATCCAGATTAATAAAATACTGTGTATTACTTGAATTTCTTGGCATCCCCAGAATGAAAATGTAATCTCCAAGGACCTTGGGGACACTCAGTTTTAATGAGCCTTAGAGAAACTGAAATAAGACATTGCTTTTGACCTTCTGAGTGCTCCTGTTCAGCCTCATAATGTGATCTGTTGTAGAACCAACTGCAGTTAAAGGTGCAATTATGATCCGGAGGGACTGCTTCCTGAGAGGGGATTGCATTATTGCCTCTGTATTCATTAGCATCTCTGTTCTGTGATACAAGTGGTATTCATATATTTTATTCATCAGACTGAGATAAAAACCATCACATCCATTATATTTAATTATAACCATGAATATTACTTCAGCTGCAATCTTGCAAGGAGACAGAAGAGAGAATTTGCCTATATGCAGCCTGTTCAGTGAGAGCATTTTGCAAAAGGCAGAGAGAAAACACAGCTCTGCTAAATGATGTACACTGTGGTGAAATAGTACACTGAAGTCCATGTTAAGGTAATAAGGACAGAGGTGAAGCTTTTATTGTTTCTCTCATTTTCCCAGCTTGTGTGTAGAGAATGAAGATTTGATTAATGTGGTGTACTTTGAATTTATTATGGCATAGTCCTACAACATAATAAAAAAATAACCTGAGGCTACATGAGCCTCTCCTGAAAGGGATTGGGGAGGGGAGGAATACAGTTCTAAGTAACTGAAATCTTTCAAGTGATCGTTCAGTGTGAAGGATGGGATTTGCCCTTCATGAAACAGTGTTGTGTTTTTGGGTTTTTTTTGGTGGTGGGGTAGTGGGGTGGTGGTGGATAATCAACTCCCAGAAGGCACAATTTCTCTGGGGGGGGGGACATGGAGGATTGGGCCAAAAGAAATATGATGAGGTTCAACAAGGACAAGTGCAGAGTCCTGCACTTAGGACGGAAGAATCCCATGCACTGCTACAGACTAGGGACCAAATGGCTGGGTAGCAGTTCTGCAGAAAAGGACCTAGGGGTTACGGTGGACGAAAAGCTGAATATGAGTCAACAGTGTGCCCTTGTTGCCAAGAAGGCTAATGGCATTTTGGGTTGTATAAGTAGGGGCATTTCCAGCAGATCAAGGGATGTGATCATCCCCCTCTACTCAGCACTGGTGAGGCCTCATTTGGAGTACTGTGTCCAGTTTTGGGCCCCACACTACAAGAAGGATGTGGATAAATTGGAGAGAGTCCAGCGGAGGGCAACAAAAATGATTAGGGGGCTGGAGCACATGACTTATGAGGAGAGGCTGAGGGAACTGGGATTGTTTAGTCTGCAGAAGAGAAGAATGAGGGGGGATTTGATAGCTGCTTTCAACTACCTGAAAGGGGGTTCCAAAGAGGATGGATCTAGACTGTTCTCAGTGGTAGAAGATGATAGAACAAGGAGTAATGGTCTCAAGTTGCAGAGGGGGAGGTTTAGGTTGGATATTAGGAAAAACTTTGTCACTAGTAGGGTGGTGAAGCACTGGAATGGGTTACCTAGGGAGGTAGTGGAATCTCCTTCCTTAGAGGTTTTTAAGGTCAGGCTTGACAAAGCCCTGGCTGGGATGATTTAGTTGGGTTTGGTCCTGCTTTGAGCAGGGGGTTGGACTAGATGACCTCCTGAGGTCCCTTCCAACCCTGAGATTCTATGATTCTATGATTCTATGACATAGAGGGTATTGTGCTTTTACAGCAGCTTCAGAGTCCTCCCATTCCCTCTGCATGCTGAGCTTGCAAAATTTCTAGCAAGTATTTGTAATTCAAGTGTGTAACACATTTAATTTGTTTTTGTTTTAGATTAATACTTTAAAAAAATATATAATGGAAAGACTCCACTGGCTTTAGTGTTGCTGTATTATACAGTGCATGCGTTACTGAGTATAAAAATCAGGGAATATACACTGGCGTTAGATTCCCAGCTATGTCCCGTATGTGCTGGATGCAGCTGAGGATGGGTGGGGAGAAGGAGATGTTTGCATCCTTCACCTTATAGTTTATTCTGTCCCAGCCTGGTCTGTGGCATAGGTTAAAGCAGCCTAGTTCTGCTCTATGCCATGCTGGTGACCAATGGACCCTTCAATAGCCATTCTAGCAGCCAGGGAACGAGCCTTTACAGATGTTTTCTCTAGCAGCTGTATGCCAGGGGCTGAGAGTCAGGAAAAGAATTGGTATAGACACTGCTATGTCAGGTCTAGGTCTCCTAATATTTTACCAGTCTTGAAGGAATCCTCCAGTAAGCCAGATGTATCTATCTTGTTCTGTTCTAGCAGAAAGCAGACTTAATGGAGATGAGCATCTGGTCCTATTAAAAATATTTGCAATATTGCAATATTGCAAAAACCATGTAGGACTTGATTTTCTTCTCAAAGGAGTGACTTCATTTAAGAAAGTTGAGTTACCAGGCCCTTAGTATTTATAATATTTTCTCCCTTTCAATCTAGCATATATTTGTTTAATTTTCAGTGCAATTAAGGTTTCACCAAGAAGTTAATAGCAGTTTATAATTCATGATTGGAAGGGGTACATGATATGATATGATATATATATCAAAGACTGTTAAAACAGAAAATATTCACAACCCGTTCAGAAGGATACCACTAAAACATTTAGAGGGTGTATGTTTTGGGCTAGTTGTACAATAGGATAATAAAGTCAGGTTCATATAACTAGCTTTTTAAACTTCAACTTTTCTCTTCCAGCAGGATTTCATTGTAACCTTACGCACATACAATTTCCAGAAATGCTCCATAACAATGCTACTCAGACCTCAGTGGTTCAGGAGCCAAATTAGCACTCAACTTTACCCAAAAGAGCCACAGTCATGTGAATTCATTGTTTCATTTACTATAGTACTATATATTCATATTTAAACAGCATAACAGGAAATATTTAGGGTTTTTAAACATATAATTTTCATAGCAAAATGACTGACCAAGTTTTATTATTATCAGCTACAGTTGGTTAATAACATAGTAAAAGCATCCTGATTGGTTAATAACTAAATCACATAGTGTTCCAATATCCCATGCTGCAAAGAGCCCCAGGGGATGCATTAAAGAGCCACTTGCGACTCGTGAGCCTCAGGGTATGTCTATACTACGAAATTGGGTTGATTTTATAGAAGCTGATCTTTAGAAAGCCATTTTATACGGTTGACCATGCATGTCCCCACTAAGCTCATTAGGCTGACGGAGTGCATCTTCAATACCCACATCCCCCGGCACCCTAATCATCTGCTCCAGCTCTGAGCCCCCTCCTGCATCATGAACCCCTTATTCTCAGCCCCAACCCTCATCTCCCCACACCCTGATCCTCTGCCCCAGCTCTGGGCCCCCTGCATCATGAATCCCTCAGCCGCAGCCAGAGCCCTCATCCTCCTGCACTCTAATCCTGTGCCCCAGCTCTGATCCCCCGTCCCGATTTTTCACACTTGCTGTCTGGTCACCCTAGGGATGAGGGCTGGGGATGAGGGGTTTGAGGCATTGGAGAGGTTCAGGACTAGGGTGGAAGGGCAGGGTAAGGGCAGCCTGCCCTGCCATTAGGAGTTGGGAGGCACTAGGACCCTGGGGCAGCAGACATCAGTTGCTGCCGGGAGCCACTCGGCCACAGGAGAGGTGTGCACTGCTTTTTTCCAGGCAGGGACGCGGCGGGCGGGCGGGGGGGGGGGGGGGGGAGGGAGCCGGGGCCCGCTCCAGGCAGGGCCGGGGGAGAGACCCAGCTCCAAATATTGGTGGAGCAGAGCCCCTAGCCCTCAATATTTCTGGAGCTCGGGCACCACAAAAGAATATTACCACCGCCTATGCCTGCGTGTTCTGATCACGCACACTGAATGCTTTCCTGGTGTCTGCCACCGAATGCCTCCATGCATTCAGCTGTGCCATATCAGTGCAGAAGGACTGCATGAGCTTAGAAAACATGTCATTCCGAGTGCATTTTTTTTCTGTGATAACCTCAGGGACGGAGATGATACGGGGAGCATAGAAACATTTGCTCCTGCAGGGGGGATAAAAAGGGAGAGTAAAATTTAAGAACAAATTTCTGAGAACAAAAGGGAGACTCTTTTACAGTAAATCAAGCAATTCACAGCAGACAGCACATGTGCTTTAGGTACAAGGTTGCATTTTGCCTTTCATATTGAGCGCCTGCCTGTATGGTGACATATCACACATGGCTGGGTAACAGAATTTGGTTTCCAGGCAGCCATGGTAAGCTGCCTTCATAACGTGTGGGAATGGTTTCAAACTGCAGCGCCTTCCTTTCCGATAGCAAGCAATGGATTTGCCATTTAAACGGAGCGGGCTGCAGTATTGGGTTGGAAGTGCAGCACACCCCTCCCCCCACCGCATGGCTCTTCTCTGGAATGATCCCTTTTAGCCAAGCACAAACAGCCCAGCATGAACGGGGTCCTTTTACTGTTCCCTTACAAAAATTCCCCAATTTCAACCAGGTGACCGTGAATTATATCACTCTCCTGAGGTTCACACAGAAAGATAAAGAGTCACTGTTACATGAATGCGACCAAAACCCAGGACCATTTGCTGCCATGCTTTATGCTGCAATGATTCCAGACTACTTGCTACTGGCTTGGCATGATAAAGTGTCCTACCGTGGAGGACGAAATACAGCAGCCCTCCCCAGAAACCTTCTGCAAAGGCTTTCAGAGTACCTCCAGGAGAGCTTCATGGAGATGTTCCTGGAGGATTCACGCTCCATCCCCAGACACATTAACAGACTTTCACGGTAGCTGTACTGGCTGTGAATGCATCCCAATTCTTCAGGACAAATCAAACATTAAACACAATTGCTTTTAACCCCTGTAGCATAGTTACAAATGTACGTTGCCTTCTCCGGCTTCAGGGTCCAGGAACCCACCTTGGGAGGGTATTGGCTCCAGGGTGAGGAAAAGGTCCTGGCTGCTGGGGAGAATGGATTCTCCGCTTGTCTGCTGTGCATTTTTCTCCTCCTTCTCCTCCTCCTCTTTCTCATCCCCAAAATCTTCCTCTATGTTGCATGAGACTCCCCCCTTGCAGGTGTCCACGGACAGTGGTGGGGTACTGGTAGAGTCCCCCCTTAGAATGCCATGCAGCTGATCATAGAAGCATCATGTATGGGGGTCTGACCCAGAGCAACCATTCGCTTCCTTTGTCTTGTGGTAGGCTTGCCTGAGCTCCTTAACTTTAACTGCTGTGTCTCCCTGGTGTAGCCTCTGCCCTGTGTGATTTTGGCATATATATTAGCATTTCTTCTTTTTGATCAGAGTTCTACCTGCACAGATTCTTCTCTCCATAGCAATCAGATACAGTATCTCCCGTTCAGTCCGTGCTGGAGCTCATCTGCAATTCTGGGACTGCATGGTCACCTGTGTTGCCGAGCTCGCTACGCTGACCAAACAGGAAATTAAATTCAAAAGTTCCAAAGGCTTTTCCTGTGTACCTGGCTAGTGCATCGGAGTTGAAAGTGCTGTCCAGAGCAGTCACATTGGAGTACTCTGGGATAGCTCCCGGAGGCCAATACCATTAAATTACACAACACTGCATCTGCATTACCCCAAATTCGACCCAAGCGGGTTGATTTTAGCACTGCTTCCCTCACCGCAAAGGAGTACAGCAGTTGATTTTAAGAGCCCTTTAGACAGAACAGGGTTGGTTGTGTAGCCGCATTGCTTATAAAATCGACCTAATGCAGCTAAATTCAACCTAACCTCATAGTGTAGATCAGGGCTCAGTCTGAGTTTCACTGCTCCAGAAGATACCTTTAAGCCTGCCAATGTCCAAATGTGGAATGCCGTGTGAGACTGACCCAAAAGAGGGATCCAGATTATTTGTACAGGAATCTAACAAAGCTATGGGGCTTGTTCTATTAGTGGAAATAACTTCCTGTAACGTCCAAGATTTGTTCTTTGATGGAAATAATATCCACTAGTGACAATGAAGAGACACTTTCTTTTAATGGAAAGCAGGTATCTGTGGAACTAGAGTGAGGTGGAACAGAGAATTGTGCACTGAATGGTGCATTAAAGGCAAAGATTGCTTAACATAATATGTTTAAATGCTGGGATGGAAAAATCAGCAGGAATAATTTGGTATGTAATATAAGTACAGCTGGCTGTACTGCCAAATAGAGACTAACTATAATAAGTGTATAAGTGGTTTTAAAAAGCTGTATATTTGTGTTTTAGAATCATCATCAACCCATGAAAAACTTAAAACTTCATAGGAACTTAGCTGGAATTCTGATAGGTTTGATAGTTTAAAAGTGCTTCATAAATATCTATGTGGTTGTCATAAACAGATAGTTAAGGGTTAATGCCTCTTTTACCTGTAAAGGGTTAAAAAGTTCACCTAGCCTAGCTGACACCTGACCAGAGGAACCAATGGGGGAACAAGATGTTTCAAAAGGAAGGAGGGAAGTTTTCCTTTGTTTAGAGTTTCAGTTTCAGCCGGAGTGAAAAAGATCAAGGAACCAGCCTCTTATCAAAGTAGTAAGTGTTAGAAAGGGATAAATAGGTTTATGTTTATTTTCTTTGTAACTTGTCTTGATACCATTAAGGGAATTATCAGATTTGGGTATTTTTTGTGTAACTAAATTTGTGCCCAGGGGAACATCCTCTGTGTTTTGAATCTGTTGTCTATGAGAGTAGCTGGTATGCTAATCTCTCCCAGAGGGTTTTCTTTTACCTTTCTTTTCTTTAATTAAAAGCCTTTTTCTTAATACCTTATTGATTTTTCCTTGTTTTTAGATCCAAGGGGGTTGGATCTGGATCCACCAGGAGTTGGTGGGAGAAAGAAGGGGGGATGGTTAATTTCTCCTTGTTTTAAGATCCAAGGGGTTTGGATCTATGTTCACCAGGAAATTGGTGAAGTATCTCAAGACTACCCAAGAAAAAAAGGGTAGTACTTGGGGGATGGTGGCAGGGATACCAAATCTAAGCTGGTAATTAAGCTTAGAAGTGTCCATGCAGGTCCTCACATCTGTACCCTAGAGTTCAGAGTGGGGAAGGAACCTTGACAGTGGTGTATTGAAAGATTCTGTTCAGCTTTTCACTTGGAAATAATGCAGTATATACATACTATTTTTTAAATAATTGAGAGTGCAGAAGAGTAGTGTTTTCTTATCCAGGATTTTTTTTTCCTCTCCCACTTGGTCTAAAATGAAGTTTTTGCTGGTATCATTGTAAACCTTTGCTGCTTTTTATAGCCACAGTGTTATATGAGGTCAGGTATATTCTTTACTTCCTACTCTACATTTCTTTGAAGTGTTGTTGAACTATCTTAACTATAGTACCTTCCATTGGAAACTGAAGGATTAGCCGTTCTAGGCTATTAGTTTATCACACCCTCTTTCTCAGAATGATCTTCATTCCAATGAAGCCACTCATATCCAGTGTGGCGAGAGTGACAAAAATATTTAAACCTTCATTATGAGTGGGATAAAAATAATTATGGGGAGGAATGGTAGTAGCAACTTGGGATAAAGTTAGTGTTTTTGCTTTCTAAAAATGCATCACTTAAAGATAATCTATAAATTCCATTAGAGGAGTCAATAATGAAAATGTAAAAGAGACTAAAACTCTTAAGTCAAACTGGTGAAAGTGTTCTGCTCATTTGGAAAACTGAAGAAACTTATTGAAGTTTTCCATGGAAATAGTCTGTTGGACAAATTGAAAATTTGGCTGAGTAGTCTTTGAAAACCAAAAGTGTTTAGTTTATTTTTGACCAAAATGTATGTTCTGTCCAAAGGAGATTAGTCAAAACCCAGCTTTCAGTTAGAACAGTTTTGATTAGAAAATTTACCAGCCCTCTTCTTAATTCCTCTTTCTGGGTTACACAATAATTTTAGAGTCGATCATCAGCTGTGAAAGATGGACAGACTTTATTGGTCCTGAAATATTTTAGAGTTGCCACTAACCTTGTGCATGTAGGTAACTTGTCCTACTTTGCCCACTGGTTCTGTTTCACCGCTCAAGAAGATTTCTAAGTCTTTTTGACTAGAGGCAGTCACTTTCACATAGCTCTGAACTGTTACAGAAAGAGGGCAGGACCTAAATTTCATTAAAGTCAATAGGCATCTCTCCATCCACTGCAACGGTCTCGAAGGCAGGTGGGACACTTCATATGGTAAATGTTTCTTGTCTTTGAAAGCCACTCTCTCCCTTTTAAAGTTGCATTCTTTCTGGCAAAGACACCCCAGAATGCCTATTTCTTCAATTACTGAGATAATTATGGTGAACTAATGTGATGCGCTTCCCAGGTGACTTCCTTCCCAGAAATATTGAAAATATTTTTTTCTTGCTTTAAACCATCTGAACTCTTCAAGTTTTTCAAGACACAACCAAGTGTCTGCTTATTTACTATGTATATATCTATATATATAATTTCTGATTCAACATCTGCCTTAGACCAAGGAATAAACATAATGTCTGTGACATTACAGCCTATATGATTTTATAAAAAATATGCTAATGAGTGAATATAATGTAACTGGAATATGCTTCATGCAAAAGGTCTCGTGTAAGGTGTCATTACAAAGCTTATAATCTACTGAGTGTGATCATCCTATTTGTATAAATGTATCACTTTTGTATCCGAAACTAGAAATATGAAATATAACTCTGAGAGCCTATTGTAATTATGCAAAGTGTGGGCCATTAATGGTGGTTTGGAATCTTGATGACTCCCATTTACCAGGACAATTATCTGCAGATGGGTGTGTTTTACCTGTAAGTCTTCCTGTATATGTGTGTGCTGGCAATTGGGCAATTAAGTCTTGCAGTGAGATGTGATCATGTCACCTGAACTGGAATCCATCTTTAACCTGGTGTCTTTCCATTGAGAAGGAGGGGGTGGGAAGCCAGCGAAGGACAAAGAATTCCCGCCTTATGCAAAAGATATATAAAGGGGTGGAAGAGAACAAAGGAGGGAGAGAGCCATCATGAAGAACCCCCTACCTACCACCTGAGCTGGAACAAGAGCTGTACCAGGGGAAAGAATTGTGCCCAGGCCTGGAAGGTGTCCAGTCTGAGGAAAAAAACTTACTGAAGCATCTCTGAGGGTGAGATTATCTGTATTCAGTTTGATTAGACATAGATTTGCACATTTTATTTTATTTTGCTTGGTAACTTAATTTGTTCTGTCTGTTACTACTTGGAACCACTTAAATCCTACTTTCTGTATTTAATAAAATCACTTTTTACCTATTAATTAACCCAGAGTATGTATTAATACCTGGGGGGACAAACAGCTGTGCATATCTCTCTATCACTGTTATAGAGGGCGAACAATTTATGAGTTTACCCTGTATAAGGTTTATACAGGGCAAAATGGATTTATTTGGGTTTAGACCACAGTGGGAGTTGGGCATCTGAGTGTTAAAGACAAGCACACTTCTGTGAGCTGCTTTCAGGTAAACCTGCAGCTTTGGTGCAAGTAATTCAGACCCCGGGTCTTTGTTGGAGCAGACGGGAGTGTCTGGCTCAACAAGACAGGGTGCTGGAGTCCTGAGCTGGCAGGGAAAACAGGAGCAGAGGTAGTCTGGGCACATCAGGTGGCAGCACCCAAGGGGGGTTCTGTGATCCAACCCGTCACAATGCCTATGTTTTATAACATCACTGAAGCCTTTGCATATACCCAGAGAGCCTCATTCAGTGTTTTCCTTTGGAGATAGTGAGTTTCCTCTGCCATCGCTGACTTCAGCACCTTGAAAGATCAAACCCATCACTTCACAGACCTTCAACTTTTGAGGCATTTTTCAAATAACTCTCACTTTGTCTTGCTATTTGGTCCATACCATCTTTTTTTCAATCACTTTTATAAAGAAGTTATATTCCTACTTAGTTGCCTTTTGATATCAACTGAAGATATTTGAGACTTAGTTGTAAATCCCAGTGATGATCACTTTAAACTATTTTTTAAATATTTGTCACATTGTAATGCTACACCCATTATAATGACATAGGTGGTATTGTCTTGCGGATAAGACATTAGATGAAGCAATCAGACCTGAGGTCACAGCCTGTGACCTACTATGTGACTTTTTTACAAATTGATTATAACGTGCACCAGATCTGTACCTGGTGAAATATGGCATAATTCCATTATAACCAGTGAGGGTATGCCAAATTACACCAGTTGAGGATTCTGTCTTTTAAACTTTACAGGAAACTCATAAGTGAAGAACTTGTTTTAATAGTTTAAAAAGTCCCTATTTCATACCAGAAATAAAGGTCCTGGGTCAGTTTTTTGGGATCCTTGCAGTGATAAGAAATAACATGCAATCATTCAATATTAAAGCATCCCATCAAGAGGTAGGTAGGCTAAAACTGTAGATACTCCAAAATTCTAAAAAAAATATAAACTGCATGCTGTGGACTTTACCTATAATGAGAATATTTCCATCAGATAGTCCAGGTCTATAGGATAATATAAAGAGGATAATATAAAAGAGATTCATTAATATTCCCTTATTAACCCAGCCTATTGTTGTTTCATATAATCTGTTTCAGTATTATGTCCTATCAAAACAAGATGTTGGGTTGAGTATATACTTTAAGAATAAAAATAATAGGGACAAATGGAATTACAGTGTATCACCAATTAAGAAAAGTTAGTTTGTGCCCTCACTAACTTCAGTCTGGCCTTGTAAGTACCCATGGAATAAGATACTTAAGAGGCAAATTGCAAATTGTACTATTTGCACAGTAATATGCTACTTGGATAGTCATTGAAACTTGTGTCTTCCCAATTAATGCACTAATAAGAATAGAAATCTGCATACATTCTGCAGCTATTTTGAGCAAAACAAATTAAGTGATAGGCTAAGAGTTCAGAGCCATTGTTCAAGCAAATATCCATCTACTTTACACAAATCTGACTTTTCACCAGTCTTCAGTGTTTCAGTAGGATCATCCAAAAGATGATTACATTTTCTTTACAAATGTCTACAGCTTTAAAACAAAACAAGTGTTAACTTAATTTTTTTTTTTACTTTTCTAACTGTACAAACTATAAGTACTGATGTAGAAAGGGCAAGCCACTAGCATATTATCCTAAGAGCTATCACTATTCCATTTGATCCCCTTGAAAGGTTTTGGGTCCCAAAGAATTTGTAGTTTCAAAAGGCATCATTTTCCCCATGTTAATACTAGTAAATAACAAAAGAATATGGCAGATAATAGCATCATCCAGAAATTAGGTTTTGGCCCACAAAGTATTATCTAGATAGAAATTCTTGTCTTTACGTGCCTTATTTATTCTTTTGCATAGCTGATGGCTTCTCCATCACTACTGTATTTATTGACAAGAGTGAGGAAAACAAATAAAATGGGGTAAATAGGAGCTAGACTAGCTAAGTCCATAGGCCTCAATAGATGATTTCTCACCAAAGCTCAGTTTGAATGTCATTTGTAGTGGTGGTTTTTTCCATTTTAGGAATATGCTCTTGTGGGATGGACACTTTTTATATAACTGCTCCTATTACTTTGGGGGAGTTCTATGGCCTGTGATATATGGGAGATCAGACTAGATGATCCCATTTTGGCCTCAGAATTTATGAAGCACAGCATCTGAGATATGGCAAAGTACTTTGAAAAAAAATGTGTGAACTCCAAATACAGGGGTACCAATTTAGCTATGATTATGCACCCCTCAATATTATCAAAATACATGTACAGGAAATCAGCATCTCTTCCCTGCTCCAGAGTCCAAGAATGCAGTAGGTTTGCTTGCCACTCTACAATACTCTTGGCGATCTCTCTTGTTGGAGAGGAATCCCAGCCACCATCACTTTCTTTCCTCTGCATAATGAAGGTTTGAAACTCAAATCAGTGAAATCACTGGAGGTTGTTTTTTTTACTTCTAATGGGTTTCATTTAGGCAGTATAAACTATAATCTATTGGGAGAAAAAACTCCTAGGGGAAGGTTTACATGGATGTGAAAGGAGACAGAACAATGTTTAGAGGGCAATAAAGGCAAAATACTAGCTTCTACCTTATCTCAGGCAGGAGACAAAGTGAATGGTCCGACTTGCAGTGTAGAACACTACCCCAGTGGTGTATAAAGGTGGCAGAATCTGGCACTTACAGGTTAGAGTAGTTAGCACCTCTGGTAGGTGAGTACCTTGAAAGCTGGGGAGCAGCAGATGTACTCATCCTAATGAAGATCTCTTGAATCTGCTGGACACTAGGGACTAGACCATCAGTTGCATGGAAGGTGTTAGATCTACTGACTTAAATTCAGCCATGATTTATACACTTTGGGGATCTGCCAGGACTTGAAATGAAACTGAGCTGTAGCAGTTTTAGCCAGCTCTTCTCTGAACCATTTTTTTAGAACTCATTTGCAACATAACAAATGCTTTCCTACTCAATGGTGATTAAATTTATTTATTCACATGCTGTAAGGATCTCTCAATCACTGGCAACAGGCAATTCAGAGCTTTTGTAAATCCAAGAAGAAATCAGGGATTTGAAAGCTTCATTGAAATCTAAACCTGCAATTATGGGTCTTGGTGTAATGGCACTCCTATCCGGCCTTAATCCTCATTACCAGCAATGGCATTCATACAATCTATCAGAGCTGCACACTTGGCTACAAATCACCTCCAGTGGCATATGCCTTTCAGTTTACCCATTTTCACATTAAAAATTTCCACTCTTAAGATATTTTTGTTTTTTCCTTCCCTCTTCTGTTTACAGAAGCACAGTAAGAATCATAAGTGGCTGGATTTGTTTTCATTTCCGATTTACTATATCTTAGGGTATGTCTACACTACGAAATTAGATCAAATTTATAGAAGTCAATTTTTTAGAAATCGATTTTATACAGTCAATTGTGTGTGTGTCTCCGCTTCAAGACCATTAAGACCATTAACTCGGTGGAGTGCGTCCACTGTATCGAGGCTAGCGTTGACTTCTGGAGCATAGCATTGTGGTAGCTATCCCACAGTTCCCACAGTTTCCACTGCCCATTGGAATTCTGGGTTGAGCTCCCAATGCCTGATTGGTAAAAAACATTGTCGCAGGTGGTTCTGGGTACATGTCGTCAGCCCCCCTCCCTCCATCCCTCTGTGAAAGCAATGGCAGACAATCTTTTTGAGCCTTATTTCCTGGGTTACCCATGCAGACGCCATACCACAGCAAGCATGGAGCCCGCTCAGCTCACTGTCACCGTACGTCTCCTGGGTGCTGGCAGACATGGCACTGCACTGCTACACAGCAGCAGCTCATTGCCTTTTGGCAGCAGATGGTGCATTACAACTGGTAGCCATTGTCATTGTCTCCTGGGTGCTCTTTTAGCCGACCGTGGTGAGGTCAGTCAGGGGCGCCTGGACATAAATGGAAGTGACTCCAGGTTATTCTCTTTTTAAGTTTTGTCTCATGGAGATTCAGTCCTGCCTTCAGTCGTACTGCACCGTCTTCTAGCGAGCACCAAAGAGACAACGATGGCTAGCAGTTGTACTGCACCATCTGCTGCCAGCCTAAGATGTATAAGAGAGATGGAGTGGATCAAAACAAGAAAGAGACCAGATTTGTTTTGTATTCATTTGTATTCATTTGCTCCTCCCTCCCTGACTAGTTGGTGGAGGGATAGCTCAATGGTTTGAGCATTGGCCTACTAAACCCAGAATTTTGAGTTCAGTCCTCAAGGGGGGCATTCTGTGTGATAGTTGTGTGTGTGTTTCTCCTTGATTTTAATTCTTGATTTTAATTCCCTATAAGCCAAGTCGCCACTCCCTCCATCAGAGCAATGGCACACAATCATTTCACTCCTGTTTTCAGCACAGATGCCATAGCATGGCAAGCATGGAGCCTGCTCAGATCACCGCCGCAATTATGAGCACTGTAAACACCACATGTATTATCCTGAAGCATATGCAGAACCAGAACGTGCAAAAGCAAAACCAGGCAAGGAGGCGACAGCAGCATGGTGACGAGAGTGATGAGGACATGGACACAGACTTCTCTCATAGCACTGGCCGGGGCAGTGTGGACATCATGGTGTTAATGGGG
This sequence comes from Mauremys mutica, assembly GCF_020497125.1. Classification (NCBI taxonomy): domain Eukaryota; kingdom Metazoa; phylum Chordata; order Testudines; family Geoemydidae; genus Mauremys; species Mauremys mutica. The sequence goes on along the minus strand of NC_059079.1, from coordinate 47,152,370 downwards.
TGGGTTCATGCCATGGAAAACCAATTCTGGGCTCATGGGAAAACCAAACCATGAAGAAAACCAAAATATGAAAACTTCACAAGAAGATACAATATAATGGCAATCATTAAAAAGACACATTTCTGACCTGGCAGGTATAGTCACTTGGTGACCTTGCATGGCCCAAGGTCTCTTAAACCTAAATATTTTGGACTTGTGGAAACTCTGTGCCTCCTTACTACTCCCCAGGCCCTGTGAACATCAAAGCAGCATTGTTCATTGACGAGCTGTGTTACCAATACCTCCTTGGTAGGGCTCACCAAAAAAAAAAAATCTATTTTAGGAACAATTTTGAAGTTTACTTTTATTCTGCATCAGAACCAAATTGAGACCTTTTGATTTTTTTATGGGATCTGTGCACCTATATAGCCCAGTAGTTAGGACATTTACCTGGGGTGTGAGTGACTGAAGTTCAAGTCCCTATTCTGCCTGATTCAGGACAGGAATTTCAGTCTGGGTCTCACGTTCCAAGCAAGTGCTAAAACCACTGGGCTATAGAGTCAGTCTGTCTCTAATTTACATCCTGGATCTGAGAAACTTGCCCAAGGAAAACTTCATCAAAACAAGTACATTTCCACCTTACACTTCAGTTTCAATGTAACATTTTTCACTGGCAAAAAGTCTTCACAGAAAACTTTTCAACCAGCTTTTTTCCTTGTCTCCTGCTAGCCTCCCAACCTGGCTAGTGGGGTCAAATCCTATCCCCCTTGAAGTCAGAGAGAGCTTTGCCATTGAAGTCCATAGTGCCAATCTTGACCATGCAGTAAAAGGGCTAAAACAGATTGGAAGAGGAGAGCTAGGACACACCATGCCAGTCAAACAATGGAGGGGAGTACAGTTGACCCAAGACATGTAGAGAAGCTCCTTCTGCTTTTAGTAGAGGAGTGGGCAGCTGTGCCTCCGCATTATTTTAATCTTTGGTTATGGCACAACATGTAAGATAATGCTGACCCAATCATCACTAGATCTATACATGGGCTTGGGTGAAGAGGTGGGTTTGCATGCTGCAGAGGCCAGCTGTAACTCCTCTTCCACTGCCCAGGTCTGCCCTCTGAATCTAAAACCTGATTCATTGGGACCATTTGTGGTGGGGAGAAGCAGGGCTGAGGGAAGTGTGAGCTAAACCTGTTACTTCACCAGTGAAATACATATCTGATTTTGTTCCCTCACAATTTTTGTAGAAATCTCCACCAGAATGTCAGTTGTGAACGTTTATCCATGTTGTACCTGCTAATCGGTCTGTACTTTTTCCACAAGACTTTTTAATTTTGATAAGTCTAATAAGCTATGGAATCTTTGTTCCATGTTTGGGAATTATGGCAATTTTCACTCTACCAAAACAATCCAGCTGCTTGTAACTCAGTATTTACAGTGGAAGTGTTCTGTATAGAAAATACATTCTACTCTGAGCTGATTATTATTTTAAAAAATCACTCTAATGACATTCCCACAGGTAGCTTTAGTGTTTACTTGCAGGATATTTCTTGTTTATACTGAAGCATGTGTTTTACAGTGGCCACTATAAATTCATCTCAACTCTCTACCATGGAGATGCATCCATTGCTTCAATTTTCCTTATGTATCTTTTTCCAGATAGATACCATGATCTGACCCTTCAGCCATATCAGAAGTCTTTCCCTTCAAGAGCAAAGATAGGAGTCCAAGCAAGAGATCAGTAGCCCTCTTTGGCTTCATGTGTCCTTCTCTCAGGATCTGCCTTGCTTTTCCCATTCCATACAAGGGAGTGAACAAGGGCTTCCTCTCATCCTCTCTGGAATCCTTAGCCTAAATCCATAAGGCAAGGATTGGCATCAAAATCAAACCTTAAGGTCTCGTCCTTCAATTAATAAATTCATAGATTCCAAGGTCAGAAGGGATGATTGTGATCATCTAGTCTGACCTCTCATATAAGACAAGCCATAGAACTTCCTAGAGCAGTTATTTTAGAAAAAACATCCAATCTTGATTTAAAATTTGTCAGTGATGGAGAATCCACCATAACTCTTGGTAAGTAGTTTCAGTGGTTAATTATCCTCACTATCAAAAATGTTCACCTGTCTAGCTTCAACTTCTAGCCATTGGATTATGTTCTACTTTTCTTTGATAGATTGAAAAGCCTATTATTAAATATTTGCTTCCCATGTGATACTTAGACTGTAATCAAGCCCCTTTAACCTTCTCTTTGTTAAGCTAAATAGATTGACTCAAGGAACTCAAACACTATAAGACATGTTTTCTAATCCTTTAATCATTCACATGGATCTTCTTTGAACCCTCTCCAATTGATCAACATCCCTCTTGAACTGTGGACACCAGACCTGACTAAGTATTCCAGCAGTAGCTGCATCGGTGCCAAATTCAGAGGTAAAATATCATCTCTATTCCTACTCGAGATTCCCTGGTTTATGAATTCCAGGGTCACAGTCATTCTTTTGGCCACAGCATCACACTGGAAGTTCATTTTCAGCTCATTATCCACCATGACCCCCCCACAATTATTTTCAGCCCTGCATTCTTTGTTCCTTGGTGAATACATTTACATTTAACCCTATTAAAACACATACTGTTTGTACCCAGTTTACCAAGCAATACAGAATCAGTGACCTATTCTCTTCATTACTTAATGCTCCCCCCAATTTTTAAGTTATCTGCAAACTTCATTAGTGATTTTTCTTGTTCTTCCACTGATCAAAATGTTAAATAGTTTAGGGCCAAGAACTGATCCCTGCAGGACTACACTGAAACACACCAACTTGACTACTCCCCATTTACCATTACATTTTGAGACCTATGTGTTAGCCAATTTTTAATCCATTTAGATGTGTGCCATGTTAACTTTATATCATTCTAGCTTTTTAATCAAAATGGTGTGCCTTACCAAGTCAAACGCCTTGCAGAAGTCTATTAAGTCAACATTATTACCTTTATCAACCAAACTTATTTCATCAAGAAAAGACAGATTGGGGTGAAACAACCTAATACAGGGGTCTCAAACACGCGGCCCCCAGGGCTCTTCTGTGTGGCCCGCCAAACTCCCCGCCCCTCTGCCTACCTCCAGGCCAGGGGTGAGCAAACTACAGCCCGCGGGCTGAATCCGGCCCACAGGATTGCCCCCCAAAGTGCTGCGAGCCCTGCACCGCTCCCTTAAGCGGCTGGCAGCACATCCCTTCAGGCCGGAGGGGAGGGGGAAGGAGGCAGAGGGCTCCTGCATTGCCTCGCTTCAAGATACTGCCCCCCACAGCTCCCATTGGCCGGGAACAGGGAACCACGGCCAATGGGAGCTTCGTGGGAGGTACCTGGAGGAGCAGCAGCAGCGGAGCCCTGTGCCCACCCCATCTCCCCCAGGGGCCGTGGTTCCGGCTGCTTCCTGGACCGGCACGGCGCTGTGTGGGGCCAGGAGCCTGCCCTGGCCCTGATGCACGCTGCTGCCATCCTGGAGCCACTCTATGTAAGTGGTGCCTAGTGGAGCTCGCACCCCGCACCCTTTCTGCACCCCAAGTCCCTTTCCTGAGCCTCCTGCCACACCCCTCACTCCTCCTGAACCCCCTGGTGACAGAGATGGGGCAGTGTTGGGGTGGGGACTTTGGGGAAGGGAGTGGAAAGGGGGCAGGGAAGGCGTGGGAAGAGGTGGGGCCTCATTGAAGGGGTGGAGTGGGGGCGGAGCCTGGAGCAGTGAGGATGGGGGTGTCAGTGATGTGGCCCTCGGGCGAATGCACTAGACCTCACATGGCCCTTGTGATCATTTGAGTTTGAGACCCCTGACCTAATAGGACCTTCTTAGATCCTGCCTCTTCACAGTCCTTCAGGGCTCAGTGTTTTCCAAGTCTTGGTGGAGAATCCCGTATGAAAATTAATCTCTCCTCCCTCCATAGAGGGAAGGCTGCCCCTAGTAATTGCTTCTCAGCATGTTTTGCCACAGCCTAGGGCCACCTAATCCTCTAGCATCTATAGTCCCCAGCATGATAGTCCATAATGGGACAGAACTTGGAGCATGGTTGTGTTGGCTCAGGGCTGGCCTTAAAGGGAAAATATACTGTGACTTTCAAGGAAATCTGAGGAAGAAAGAGCAGGGGCTAGTTTTCCATACTGATACAGTGAGAAATTATTGACCTGGAGACAAAAGGCCAAAGAATTAATAATGGCAATGCTGTCGTGGAGTGTGTTACTGAGAGATTGTATTACTGTTAAGGGCCAGAGAGGAATCCACTCCAGTATATATTTCAGCTATTGGATCTCTGTATTTTTCTCATTCAGATCTTCTGTATTAGGAAAACTTCACTGGTTTCACTAAACTGATTTGAAACTGAACTAGTTAAATTGGTGTAAATGTCTTACCTGTTTAACCCTAGTTTAAATTGGCTTAATTTGCATCTTAAATTGTCAAATTAAGCAAAGGTTAAACAAGTTTAAGTCAGTGGTTAAGAAGTTTAAGTCTTGGCAAAGAAACAGCTGGAGGTTCCCATCCCCACAGAATTTCTGTCTCCTGAAGCCCAGCTGGAAAAGATTCTCAAAGAAAAGGAAAAGTATAAGAATAGGAAACATGTCTCTGTGGCCCGCGCCACTTCCAGCAACTCCCATTGATCTGGAGCAACGAATCACAGCCACAGGGAGCCATGATCAGCCGAACCTGCGGACACGGAAGGTAAACAAACTGGCCCGGCCCGCCAGGGGCTTTTCCTGCACAAGCAGCGGAACAAGTTTGGGAACCACCAGTTTAAGTGAATCTATATTAGGTCTTTGTGGCAGTTTAGACTAATTAAAATCAATTTAGTGCAACATTTCTAATGTACAATATATGGTTAGAGTTTTATCAGTTTCTCCAGTTGCTTTTATAGTACATTATATATGTACTGAGGTGCTGTTTTGACACAAATTATCATTCTTCTCGGTCATCTTGTTTCGAACAGAATAGGGCAATCTCTTTAAAAGGAAATTTTCTAATGAGCCAGGATGCAGGTGCAGTCAGCTTCAGACATGGAATATCCTTGACGAGTGTCACTGTCTTATTTCTATGACAGGCTACTGTCTCTCCACATGGCTGATGATGATGCCATCAAATGGCTGGGCACATTGTGCCTAAGATGATACATATACTGTTCTTCTTCCCTCACCCCCCAAAAATTGTGTGTCCCTTCAAGCCCAAACTTTGTGTGTCATGGTAGGGGTCAGAGGGAAGCGGGGGGAGGGGGGGGAGGATTACTGTTTTTCACTTTTACTTCCTGGTGTGGAGGCATACAGACTTCAAGTTTAGCTTTAAGTGGTAACATTTCAAGACTTTGGGCTTGATTCTTAACCAATCAAATCATGAATTTCCAAGCCACTGACATGCAATTAGCTTTGTAAACTTCATTATATGATCAGGGATGAAGTTGTGTGACTGGAAATATATATTCCATCTCTGAATTATAATTTTCTATCCTTACCTTTTTTTTCCTCAAAGGTGCTATGTGAATTCTCAGTGTTCTCTCCAAATGTTGGTCAGCATTTGTATTACTTGAATTGGTAAATAAACATAAATCAGTAAGAATATGGAAAATTAATTAACTAAACAAACCCCAAAAGATGTAAATTCTAAATGCTGCAGATGCAGTTAGCTGCATCTCTAATTACGTTTACTGAGATAAGAAAAGTTCTATTTATACATTTTAACATGCAAAGAGTAAACTTAAGTTGCTGTTGAGGAAAATGGGATAATTCTGGTTCATAATTACTCTTGCATGTTTTGATTAGGGAAGAATATAACATTTCATTATATTAACACCTACAATAATGCATAGTTCAAGCTTTTCAAACACAATTAGAGAATTTTAATTAGAGAAACAAGTATGACATTAATTGAATATCATGTGTGCATTACCTAGTTTCCAAACTACAGAAATAATGCAACTGTCTGCTCAAACAGCATTTTAAAATTTTGCAAATAACTTAACAGCAAATAGTCATTCAAACCTGCTTTTGCCATGTAACACAAAATAAATAGTTTAAAAGGCAGGATGACTGGTATGAAGAAATAAGTTCATAGGTATATATATATATGAGAGAGAGAGAGAGAGAGAGATCTTATTTTGTGTGATTCCCCCCACCCCCACCAGTAAATCATACAGCATGCATATATGATGTCTAATGGTTGTTAGACTATTCAGATCTTTTGACCTGATGCACCCTTATCCTACACCTTAATACATGTTTGATTACTGAGACAGACTCCTGAGTTGATAGCATTTTGAACTGGTGTAAATGACTACACAAAATGCCAGTCTGGATACTAGCTACAAATTCCCTATTTTGCTGGAAGCAGAGAAGATTTCATTGATTCCAGTGGGAGTTAGGCACTGTAACAGAATGTACCCGTGTCCACAACCTACATGCTGTTGTAATAATCTTTGTACCCAGTATGCCTTGTAAGGTATCATTGAAAACTCAGACTTTGCTGGTTATTGTCCTGATAAAATGTACATGGCAACATTGTATAAGACTGCACTTTAAGGTGGTGTTAACACATGTTCCAAACTGAGGTTGGCAAACAGGCCTGTCTCAAACAAAGGAATGTGTGTTCCGCTTAATTTGCATTTAAGCAGTAAGTGGAGTCATCAAGCAGAGAGGGAAACAAAAGCAGCTTCAAAAGGTGAGGGGGGAAAGCAGCAGGGAACATCCTTCCCCATAGATTCAGTCACCTCAATCTCAGCTGGAAATGTTTTTCAAGAGGGGAACTGATGCTATAACAAGGAGTAGGGTTTCCGACCCTCCAGGATTGTCCTGGAGTCTCCAGGAATTAAAGATTCATCTTTAATTAAAGATTGTCATGTGATGAAACCTCCAGGAATACATCCAACCATAACTGGCAACCCTAAAAAGGAGGGATAAAACCCCCAGGGGTGTGTTTGTTCTCTCTCTCTCTGTCTCTTTCCATCGATTTACTGTACCAGAAGGGACAAAGGAAGGAGTCATTAAACTGAAGAAAGCATTCTGATCTAAGAAGTTGGGTCAGTAAGACTGTTGAGAGCATGTGCTGAGAAAACTTTGCTTTAAATTTAATAGCGCTAAGTTAGGCACCAGTTGTGTTTCATCTTCATTTTTCTTTTAACCATTTCTGGCTTTTATGCTTCACTATTTGTACTCAAAATCAATCTCTTTGCAGTTAATAAACTTCTGGTGGTGTTTTATCTAATCCACTGTGTTTTGAGTTGAAGTGTCTGGGAAACTCTATTTGGGGTAACAAGATGATCTCTCTTGATGACATGACAGAGTATATATAAACATGTATTGTCCAGGAGAAGGCTGGGCAGTATGGGCCATAGAATTTCTGGGGGCAAATCTAAGACTAGGAGTGTGTTGGGGTCACCCTGCAGTATAACTGAGGCTGGTAAGAGCCAAGGTATGGCTGGCTGGCTGCAGCACACACATAGACATAGCTGGGAATGACTTAAATGCTGGAGGTTATTTGCGAGCAGTCCAGACTGAAGATTACAGCAGCCAAGCATTGTAAAGGGCACCCCAGGTTAGAGGGCAGGGTGACACAGCTACTCATTAGTCTGGATTGTATCCTGGTATGTCACAGGCAACTAAATACCTTTTTGAGGCTTCATGGACTGGAATCGCTGCTGCCTGTGAAATTCTTGGATTGTTTTACTTAAGAGAATGTGAAGCATTTGGAAGGGAACTGTGGGGCTGTAGTTCTCTGGCTTTGAGGAATCCAGGTGTCACTTGATGCCATACTTTAGAGACAAGATAGTTATCCCCATGAGAAGATGAGAGGGGAGGGATGTATCTAAATACACCTTGCTCTCACTGTTATGGTACAGTGACAGAGACAGAGTGGGGAAATCTGTGTGGGGAGACCCAATTAAATTACCACAAGAAAGTAATTACCAAAAGGCAGCTCCACTATGATGTACACAGAAGTGTGAACTGCTTCTCCCACAGCCTCTCCAGAACTAAACTGAATAATCACCTGTAAAAGTACAATAGACAATCAAATCATCTGATAAAGAATTCTTGTCCCCTACAGCAAGTAGATGTATCCTGTCCATTTCATCAGATCCTATCCTAATTCTTACCTCTGTCCCTCTTCTGCTTCCCAATTCCAGCACAACTCAGATTTTTCATTGATTGCAATCATGGGTTGCTAATGAAATCTAAGTACTCTTTTTAGAGAGTTTGGTCTGAATGGCTTTTTTGGGCTAGGGAAAACCATTCTGACAACAGGGTGGACAAAAAAATTTTTTCTGAAGATTATATAGCTTGATTGCATCTATTATATATTGTTTCCTGAACCTTCAGCTGGAGAGATGTCCCCTTTTGCTGCGCTGTTGCTGCCCCAATCTGGCCACAGTTTTCACACTTGAGGGCCCAGTGTGGGGCACATAAATTATAAGGCTGAAATGTTCAAAGCAGCATAGGGAATTTAGCAGCTTCCATTTATTTCAGTGGACGATGGGCAGTTAAGTTCCTTGCACTGCTCTGAAAAATCTCTGTCCTGTCATGGCTACAAAAGACACTTTCAGTGAGCACAGTGGAGAAGGTAAAGAAAATCCCTCGAACAGCTCTACTAAACATGGATTTGAGTGCCTAAATCTAGATACCTGTGTTTGAAGATTGTGAGTACTTGGGAGGAATTATTTGGCCCCTCACGCCCAGCATGACAGAGCATGGCTGGGGCCAAATGTGGTGAGGGTAGTGTTGCTGCTGCTGTGTTGCTCCTGCATCAGGCCCCCCCCACGGGGACTTGCCTGGCTTTGCCTCACTTGTAGCAGCTTTTGGAGAATGACACTGCACCTGGGTGGGCCAGGTTGGAAGGTAGGAACTTAGCCTGGTGCACCAGGGCCGCCCAGAGGATTCCGGGGGCCCGGGGTCTTCGGCGGCGGGGGGCCCTTCCGTTCCGGGACCCGCCGCCAAAGTGCCCCGAAGACCCACGGCGGGAGCCCCCCGCCGCCGAATTACCGCCGAAGCGGGACCCGCCGCCAAAGCGCAGCCCGGTCTTCGGCGGTAATTCGGCGGCGGGTCCCGGAACAGAAGGGGCCCCCCGCCGCCGAAGACCGGGCTGCGCTGTGGCGGCGGCGGCGGCGGGTCCCGCTTCCTCCGCCCCGGCCCCGGCCCCAGCCTCAGCCTCTTACCTGAGCGTGTCTCCGGCGGGACCTGAGCTCCATCCCGCTCAGAGCCGCGTGGTGAGGGGGCGGGGCTGTGAGCTCCACGCCGAGCGGAGGCAGCTGCCCCGCCCCCTCCCCACGCCGCTCTGAGCGGGGCGGGGCTCAGGGGCTCGGCCGGAGACTCGGCGCTTGATGCGCTGAGGCTCCAGGAGAGGGGCGGAGGCAGGAGCCTCCGCTCTTCTCTTGGGGGCCCCTGCGGAGCCCGGGGCCCGGGGCAAATTGCCCCCTTTGCCCCCCCCCCTCTGGGCGGCCCTGTGGTGCACATTCAGCAAGGGAGACGCTGGGACCAGAGGCGGCAATGGGGACGGCTCCACTGAGGTTGAAGTGTGTACCATATGAAATATTTCTTAGTATGCCCCAGATTTCAATGAAAGTTTAGGAGCTTAAATACATTGGAGGATCTGGACTGAGTGATAGCTCCATAAGCCTTATAATTCAACTTCTTTTGGGGAAAATTCAATTGTTTTTAAAAGAAGAGGTGAAGAGAAGCGGAATTCCAAAGCTCCTGGGTTGTGCCAATTAAATTAATCTTCTATTATAGGCAATCAAAAGCTCACACAAAGAAACATTAACCAAAATATTGTAGTTATTTTTCACTCTGCTGTTCCCGCTAAGAGAATATTTGGGTTCTTAAGTCTTTGTTCAAAAGACTGGTGTTAAAAATAAAAAAATAATAAAAAAAACCACAAATCAAACTAAAAGTGAAAAAAATATATATTTTTTACTGATATACCATAAAGCTAGTAAACAAAGACAGTCATGCCACTCAAACTATATAGATACTCTCCAATATTTACTTTCACCGGAGGCTACTTTAAACAATCCTTTGAAATGTTTTCTTTCTATATTCTACATTCTGCAGTAAATAGCACAGTTCCTGAACTTCAAATGCACAATTACATGACAGAAAGCAGTACAAAGCTCATCAAAGGAGATCAGCCTTAAAAATTCTTCTCCCCTTCTTTAAATGCACATTTGCTGAAATATCTAAGGTGCTATATGTTTATAAAGTTGATAATTAACAGAGAGGTAAACTTTTAAAAAAATAGTTAATATACAAATGTGTATAGTAAATTGATTCTCAACTGTTGTTTAGCCTACTGACTCAAATTGTAATTATTACAAGATAATTAGCTTGAATAATGCATAATTTTATTAGCAGTAGATAGTAAAAGACATTGACACATAGTTACAACTTAGTAGAATCTGGTCATTTTTAAGGTTTACATTAAAAAAAACCTCTACAATATTTTAGCTTTTGCTTTGATGCTATCATCAAATTCATTTGAATTTTTTGTTTGACAAAAGCATTAAAACTTCTTGGGATCTTGAATATAAACAAAGCAGAGACAGATATATCTCTTATTGCTTGCCTGAGCACAAAAAGCGTAGGAACAACCCTAGAGAAAGAAGAATTAAAAATCCACTCCCTTGATGTGTACTTTAAAATCATTTTCATGCTTCCTTACTACAGCATGCAATCAGGTCATGCTAACAGAGCAATGTAATTAACCTTCTTTATAAATTAATTCTAATGTGTTCTGTAGCGCCCAGAATTTGGATAGAATTCTTTCTACTTTGTTGTAGGGTTTCTAGCAGCTGCTTTGTGACTTGAGGATTTCAAATAGCTTTCACTCTTCTTAAGCCAGCCATCTAGGATGTGGGGCAAGGGAATGGCTAAATGTGAAGTGTAGTCATGTATTATTATGTATAGGATCAATATTTCAAAAGGCAAACTAAGATCTCCCAGAAAAGAAGGATTTGCCATATTTTATGTGAACTACAAAGGTAGGATAGCTGGAAATTATTTTTTTTTCTTGTCACTTGTGCAGGAAAGATTCTATATTGTCTAATGATGGCAATACAATCAATTATGCATGTAGCCAGCATTAAGTAGAAAAGCAAAGCTTGTTAATGAAATCTCTGCCTAATCCATAAAAGGGTAAAATCTACTGGTAATATTGCTGTGAAATTGCATTTTGTGTGTGTATAGATTGTTCCAGAACTTTGTGCATGTGCACTGGGACAGCCATCTTTTCTCTCACTTATGTACCTTCCTTAAGGGTTATGGCCAAGCATAACCCATGCATTCTGCAGTGTGCAGGAATTGCTCCATCCACACAACTAGAGGAGGTGAGTCATTAGTCCTGACTCACTATTTGTGGTACTCAAGGCCCCATCATCACTGTCCAAACTCCTCAAAATCTTAAATATATGTATCTTCTTGCTACTCTTGAGGTAGCGCAATACTACGAATGCCCATTTTACACATGGGAAACTGAGGTACAGAGGCCAAGTGATTTGCCCAGGGCCACACAATAAGCATGTAGCAGATCAGGGAATTGAATACAGCTCTTCCATGTCTAGGTTAGTGCCCTAACTTCTGTACCCCCTTTCTCGTCATCCTTTACCTCCCCACACCCTTCACCAACATGTAGAACTGCGTAGGCCCATTGGTGAGAACAGATGCTAACAGCCTAAGGGATGGGGTAGGCGATATACTCCATTATATGGGCTGGAGTGCTGGGATAGGGTAGGGGAGAACAGAGGCACAATTCTTTCCAGTTTCCCTATAGGGCAGCATGGCATTGCTGTTCCCCCAACCTACTACAGTGTGTGAAAGACACTAGTACAGATGCTGTTTCTATCACAATATGGATATCTTCTCCCCACCCTCCCGAGTATATAAACCATATGAAGATTCATGTTGAGTAGTCACTGGCAATAAGTTAATAATACATATGTAGAAGAGTTTTGATGTTTGAACAGTTTTGAGGACCCTATCTCCCCATCTCCAATGACAGCCTGCCTTGTTGAAATATTAGCTGCATAATATTGAACAGAGCTCAATGCAGGGGCATTTCACTAGAGCAAGGGAAAGGGAATCCTCAATTCCCAGCTCCACAGAATGGTAGTGGAGCAGCTGTATGGTTACTACCACAACCCTGAGGCTGCTGGCCCCTTTCTGCTGCTGCATCCCTGCTCCACAGAAGGCAAGGGGCAGTGGATCTGTGTAGTGGCAGATTGTCCCCTGTCTATACCCCACAAACCTTGTTGCCTAAGGATGCAAAGGGAACCTTCCTGAGCTGGAGGCATTGATTCACAGTGTACAAACTCTTACTTGGTTTCTTCAGGTCCTGTCAATCCCCTCTTCAGTGGATCTTTGGAAACCCTGCTATAGCCCCAATGGAGATGGCAGGATTTGGTTAAAAGTAGAATAGAGCAGCTAACAACTGTAGAAAGAAGACAGAAAAGACTCCCAGAACACATTGCATCACCACAGCAGCAAAGAGTCCTGTGGCACCTTATAGACTAATAGACATATTGGAGCATGAGCTTTCGTGGGTGAATACCCACTTCGTTGGATGCATGCATCCGACAAAGCGGGTATTCACCCACGAAAGCTCATGCTCCAATATGTCTGTTAGTCTATAAGGTGCCACAGGACTCTTTGCTGCTTTTACAGATCCAGACTAACATGGCTACCCCTCTGATACTTGACATCACCACAGTGTGACCATACAGAAACAGTGCCAATGAGCCTTTTGTTCACTGAGCTGTGCCACTTCCCCATTAATAATACCAAGCTTTTATATATCTCTTTTAATCATTAGCCTTTAAAGCTATCTATCAAGGAAGAAAATTATCATTACCCCATTTTAAAGTTGGGTTAACTGAGGCACAAGGAAGTTCAGTGATTTGTCCAAGGTCACCCAGCAGATCAGTGACAGAGCCAGGAATAACAATAAGGACTTCTGAGTCACCGTCCAATACTCTATCTAGTGGGCGACCTACTTTAATGGCAGACTGAATTTTAAATTGTGGTTTATAATTTATAAATACATAAGATTTATCTGTGTAAGATTTAGTCTTCCTCTCCATTACCTCTTGTAGCCAGAATTTCAAGCCCTTAGCACCCATAATTTGGGATCTGATTTTCAAGAGTCCCATTTAAACACATTAATAAGATTTTCAAGAGAACTCAGCACACACTGTGTACTAAAATTGCTGAGCTCTTCTGAAAATCTGACCACATGGGTACCTAAATGGGAGTTCTGCTCTTGAAAATCTGGCCCCCATTGTGGGGCTGGAGCTCTGTTGAAAATCTGACCACAGCTGGTACCTATGTGTATTGAATAACATGACATTTTAAACCGGGGTGGGGGAGAAGCCTCGGATTCAAAAACAAAGTTGCAGAAGTCATTGTGCAAACTGATCACTGACCACATGGGGGATGGATTTCATTGTGATTTAAAAATGAGGGAAGCTAAGAAGTACGCTACACATTCCTTTTTCTATCACACTTGCCATATTCTGCAGAGGATGGTTGATTTTGGATTAACAGTAATGTACAGTAGAACTAGTCCATGCTAAAGGCTCCCCTCTGCTCCAGTTAATAAGTGTGGTGAGTGCTGTGCAGAAGGCCTTCAGGACTAACCCTTGGTGTAGTAGCCATATAATGCTGATTTCAGTAGTGTGCATCCACCTGTTATTGTCTTGTTCCTAAAGGTACTGTCACAGACATCACCTAGCCATATAATCAGGATCCTAGGAGCAGGGGCTCAATAGGAGGGGGACCCAGGGCAGCAACCCCCCTCCCTTATTATCTTCTTTGGCCCTGACTGGAGCTGGAATGACAGAGGTGGCCAGGCCAAATTTGAGTAGTGTGGTGACCACGTGGTCCTGCTTGCCGCCTCCCCCACTTTTACAGTCCTCCTGGTGCCCATGGGTGTTGGGAACCTTTAACCCCTGGGGAGAGGTGGAAAAGGAGACACAAGGAGTCTCCAGGTGGATGGAAGGATTGGATCTGAGATTTTGGTGCTTCCTGGGGAAGTGGAGATGCAGAAGTAGAATGGAGTCTGGGGATTGTAGAAGGCCTGGGTCCTGGTGGGGATGGTGCTCTTCAGCCTGACCAGCTCTCTGGGTTAGAGCACAGGGTTGGGTGTGGGGCAATGTGAGGAAAAAGAACATGGGGCTAGGTGTGAGGAGGCAGCAGGGGAGTGTGTGTGGAGCTTGGTGCCAGAGGAGAGCACAGGTCTGGATGCAGAGGTGGCACCAGTGCTCAGACTGAGTGTGGCAGAGGGCGAAGGAGTATGTTGGGTTGGGAGCAGGGCAACAGGTGGCGAGCTCCCTCCCTTGGAAAATTCTGGTTGAGCCCTTGCCTAGGATCAACAATCGGCTAGAGATTAACTTTTAAAGGGGCCTCATGACTCAAATATATTTCCCAGTCTGACTGTTCAGTTACATGGCTCATCCATGGAGAAACATAAGGGGCTTGTTGATTCAAAGATTCTCACTTGGCCTACAAAGAATACACAGTCAAGCAGGCAGGAATGAAGGAGTTCCTCCTTTCTGATGAATGGGGGTTACTACCCAATACTAGCAATGGGCAACCCAGGTCAGAATGCGCCCCCCCACACACACACACTCTGAATGAAGGATAGGAGAAACATTTGACCATTGCCAGCTTTGGAGTTGGAGCTTTATGTGGGTTGTTCTCCAGCCCTATGACTATAGTAACATCTGTGTCCAGTCCCCAGCAGGAATGGGGAAAGAGGAACAACTTCATGGTACAGAGCATGTTCTCCAAATCTGTTCCCATAGGTAACCCTTTGGAGACAGGCATACCCTTCCTTATGCCCAAGGGGGGTACAGGATCAGATGTTTCTATAGCATCTTCCACCTTCTTGGGATTTCCGTGTATTTGGGATCCATGCAGGGAGATGAAGTGAGAAGTGTTGGGACTTAAGGTGGGAGAGGATTTGGCCAGGGGTTGCACAGACTATCCTTTCAACAGTCTCATGAAAATTACAGCATAGAGCTGAATTTCCTTTTCCTGTTATTACCTTTGCTGCACAATCACTCTGCAGTGGGTAAAGCCTCTTTAAAGGGCCTGTAGTTTGGATAGGACATGGTGTCATGGCTGTGATGGAGTTGTCCTTACAAGGAACTCTCTCGTTCAAAAAGAATTATTTTGGAGAAGTTCTCTGACCTGTCTTATACAGAAGGTTAGACTAAAGGGTCCCTTCTCGTCTCGGAATCAATGAATTTATGCAGTGTGGGGTTGGGGCTCCTTGGATCTACTCAGTTCAAGGGCTGGCTGTGTCTAGAAGCAGTGGAAGGACTCATTCAAGGGAATGACAATAGGGAAATTCTGAAAAAAAACCCTTGCACGGTTTTATTTTCTTGAGGTTCCTGCATCAATATTTCCACCTGAGAGGATACTGTGGGAGTCAGGAGAAGGGATGGAAGTGCTTGGGAGAAAAGGAGCTCATTTGTATAATCTTCCCAAATCAGCTGCATAATGCTTGGGTGCATTGGGTTTTTTGTTCTTTTTTATATTTGCCCAATCCAACAGGCTGACCAGCCTCGTGTATGGGTTCAATGTCTCCCCATTGACAAAAATGAAGCAAAGAGGATAAAATCATTTGAGCAGTTTATAGAGATTTTGAAGATTTATTATAACTACAGCTGGAAGTACATTATATCCATAGATAATATGGCAACATAAATTATGAGTTGCAGGGGAACATTAATTAATAATTGCTAACCATGCAGGAAATCATTATGGCTGATAATATGCAACTTCAGATGGCGGCATTTTGATTTTCATTTCTGTAAAAACTAATTTTTGAGCAACATTATTGGTTAATTAGTACTTGTAAGTAATGATTTAATATAGGGGAGAATTAATATGTTTCTTGGGAAATTGTCTAAAAGAATTGTTTCATTAAATGTATTAAAAGAGAACTTATTCACTATATTTCAATCATATTTAGTAGGATGAGAGCCCTTGATCTGGCTTGCCATAAGAACACAAAAAAGTACATAATTAACAATATCATTACACATAGTCTCTTATCACTGAACTTATTACTATTAAGGCAAAATATCCCCTTGTTCCCTGTCTAATATCAGCCTTTAAATTATCAGTTATTTTAAAACATATTTACTACATCAATCAAGTATTTTCAGAAGAGAAAACGTGGCCTAAATTTTCAGAAGTATCCACTTATTTGGGTGCCACGTCTTGTGTTGGCCACTTGAGACAACTCGGGCCAGAATTTCAAAGGTATTTAGGTGCCTAAAGGTACAGATAGGTGCCTAGTGGGATTTTGAAAATCCCACTGAAGTGTCTATCTCATCTTATACCTTTGAAAATACCTTTAAATATCTTTGAAAATCTGGACCTTCATGCCTGCTTTCTAGAAGTGCTGATTGTTCCACAGCTTCCTTTAACTTCAGTTGGAGTTCTGGATGCTTTCCGAATCAAGTCTGGTCACTGTTTTGGGACTGAGAAATTTAAGGACCACAAAATAGTGGGCACTTTTGAACATTTAGACCAGTATGTCTGCCTGTTGTGAATTACAGCATTTTAAATCTCACCTAACTAAGTTAGTGGTTTTGACATTGTGATAAATGAAGTGAGGAGGGTGTAGCTTCCTTTTATGGACACCCAGCCAGCCAGTAGCTATACAATCCCACTTAGTAGCTGTTCTCTAAAAAGTCTTACTTCTATGCATAGGTAAAAGGAAGTGAGGGGGCACCCGGCCAAAAGAGCCAATGGGAAGTCTAGAACTTTTTAAAATTGAAACAAGACTCCCCTTTTGTCCGTCTGTGGTTGTTCTCCCGGGGAGAGGCGAACAGGGCAGAATTATGCTGTGAGAAGCTTGGGCCAGGTATGAAAAAATCATCAGTATCATACCTAGAAATTACTCATTTAAAACCCCAGATATATAAGTAGATCAGGAAATGTCTAGGAAGATGTGATTAGTTTTATCCCTTTTATTTCTTTATGGCTTGTGGATTCCTCTGTGCTAACCCCAGGTGCTTTTGTTTTGCTTGTCACCTTATTCTTGATGCTTAATCCTTGTAGTGGCTCTTTTAAAATCTAGCAGTAGCCTGAACTCCCAGATGTATTTTCTTTCTTTTATTATTAATAAAATTTACCTTTTTTAAGAAAAGAATTGGATATTTGTGTCTTAAGACGTTTGTGCACAAATTATTTAATTAGCTGGTGGCAACAACTGATTTTCTTTTTTTTTCTTTCTGAGCTCTTCCCTGGAGACGGAGTGAAAGGGCTTGAGGGTACCCCACAGGAAGTGCACCTTCCTGGGCTCTCAAAGGGGTTCTGCACTTGGGTGGTGGGAGCATCTACCAATCCAAGGTAAGAGAGAGAAGCTGTAACCTTGGGAGGTTAATACAAGCCTGGAGTGACCAGTATTAATTTTTAGAATACTTGTGGGCCCCCACCTTCTGCACTCAAAGTGCCAGAGTGGGGAATCAGCCTCGACAGTCATCGTCAGTCAGAACCTAACACAGAGTAAATGATTACTTTTTGTAATGGTGTGCAGTGTGGTCTAGTGACTAAAGCATTTTACTGGGAGTCAGGAGACAGGTTCTGTTCCAATCTTTGTCATTGACCAGCTCTGTGTCCTTATAACTTCACCGCTCTGTGCCTATTTCCCTTTTCATTCTTTGCCTTCCTTGTCTATTTAGATTGTAAGCTCTTAGAATCATAGAATCTCAGAGTTGGAAGGGACCTCAGGAGGTCATCTAGTCCAACCCCCTGCTCAAAGCAGGACCAAACCCAACTAAATCATCCCAGCCAGGGCTTTGTCAAGCCTGACCTTAAAAACCTCTAAGGAAGGAGATTCCACTACCTCCCTAGGTAACCCATTCCAGTGCTTCACCACCCTACTAGTGAAAAAGTTTTTCCTAATGTCCAACCTAAACCTCCCCCTCTTCAACTTGAGACCATTACTCCTTGTTCTGTCATCTTCTACCACTGAGAACAGTCTAGATCCATCCTCTTTGGAACCCCCTTTCAGGTAGTTGAAAGCAGCTATCAAATCCCCCCTCATTCTTCTCTTCTGCAGACTAAACAATCCCAGTTCCCTCAGCCTCTCCTCATAAGTCATGTGCTCCAGCCCCCTAATCATTTTTGTTGCCCTCCGCTGGACTCTCTCCAATTTATCCACATCCTTCTTGTAGTGTGGGGCCCAAAACTGGACACAGTACTCCAAATGAGGCCTCACCAGTGCTGAGTAGAGGGGAATGATCACATCGCTCGATCTGCTGGAAATGCCCCTACTTATACAACCCAAAATGCCATTAGCCTTCTTGGCAACAAGGGCACACTGTTGACTCATATTCAGCTTTTCGTCCACCGTAACCCCTAGGTCCTTTTCTGCAGAACTGCTGCCCAGCCATTCGGTCCCTAGTCTGTAACAGTGCATGGGATTCTTCCATCCTAAGTGCAGGACTCTGCACTTGTCCTTGTTGAACCTCATCATATTTCTTTTGGCCCAATCCTCTAATTTGTCTAGGTCCCTCTGTATCCTAGCCCTACCCTCCAGCGTATCAACCACTCCTCCCAGTTTAGTGTCATCTGCAAACTTGCTAAGGGTGCAGTCCACACCATCCTCCAGATCGTTAATGAAGATATTTAATAAAACCGGCCCCAGCACCGACCCTTGGGGCACTCCACTTGATACCGGCTGCCAACTAGACATGGAACCATTGATCACTACCCGTTGAGCCCGACCATCTAGCCAGTTTTCTATCCACCTTACCGTCCATTCATCCAGCCCATACTTCTTTAACTTGCTGGCAAGAATACTGTGGGAGACTGTATCAAAAGCTTTGCTAAAGTCCAGAAATATCACATCCACGGCTTTCCCCTCATCCACAGAGCCGGTTATCTCATCATAGAAGGCAATTAGGTTAGTCAGGCATGACTTGCCCTTGGTGAATCCATGCTGACTGTTCCTGATCACTTTCCCCTCCTTTAAGTGGTTCAGGATTGATTCCTTGAGGACCTGTTCCATGATTTTTCCAGGGACTGAGGTGAGACTGACTGGCCTGTAGTTCCCTGGATCTTCCTTCTTCCCTTTTTTAAAGATGGGCACTACATTAGCTTTTTTCCAGTCGTCCGGGACCTCCCCCGATCACTATGATTTTTCAAAGATAATGGCCAATGGCTCTGCAATCTCATCGGCCAACTCCTTTAGCACCCTCGGATGCAGCGCATCCGGCCCCATGGACTTGTGCTCGTCCAGCTTTCCTAAATAGTCCCGAACTACTTCTTTCTCCACAGAGAGCTGGTCACCTCCTCCCCATACCATGCTGCAGAGTGCAGCTGTCTGGGAGCTGACCTTGTCTGTGAAGACAGAGGCAAAAAAAGCATTGAGTACACTAGCTTTCTCCACATCCTCCGTCACTAGGTTCCCTCCCTCATTCAGCAAGGGGCCCACACTTTCCTTGACTTTCTTCCTGTTGCTAACATACCTAAAGAAACCCTTCTTGTTACTCCTAACATCTCCGGCTAGCTGCAACTCCAAGTGTGATTTGGCCTTCCTAATTTCACACCTGCATGCCTGAGCAATACTTTTATTCTTCTCTCTGGTTATTTGTCCAATCTTCCACTTCTTGTAAGCTGTTTTTTTGTGTTTAAGACGAGCAAGGATTTCACTGTTAAGCCAAGCTGGTCGCCTGCCATATTTACTTTTCTTCCTACACATTGGGATGGTTTGTTCCTGCAACCTCAATAAGGTTTCTTTAAAATACAGCCAGCTTTCCTCGACTCCTTTCCCCGTCATGTTATTCTCCCAGGGGACCTTCAGGGCAGAGACCTCTTTTGTGTGTGTCTGTCTGTACAGAGTCTAGCACAACAGGGCCCAGATGTCATTATTTACATTACGGTAATGTTTAGAACCTTCAGAGTGCAAGCAGAAAGCAAGACTGATGCTGCATCTTGTCCTACATTCTCCTCTGCTTATGTTTTCTAGATCCAAGCCTGATCCAGTAGCAAAGAAATTATTTATTTGTTTAAGGGGTGACAAATTTAATTTCTATTTTAGGTCTTTCTGGTTTTAGCTAGTGAGCTTGTTTTGATTGACTTGTTTATGCTTTCTGCTCCAGGCAGCACTGAGGGCTAGAGCTGGATGAAATTTTTTGAGCTGACGCTTTTTCTCAGATTTGGGTAGACTGAAAAATTTTGCAAATTTGTGTTGAATTAATTAAGTTGTTTTGGTTGAGGGAGGGACCAACAAAACAAAAAAATCTGCAAAAAATCCTAGTGTTTTGTTTCAAAATTTCAAAATAAATTGTTTCAATAGTTTGGTTTTAAATCATTTTTTGTTTAGAAATTGATTTATTTATTAGAAAATAATTTTTAAAAATTCCAAACCCAAGTAAAATAATATAAAATATTATTTTCTGGTTAGCTGGGGGAAAAAAAGCATTTCAGGTTCACTCAAAATAATTTTGTCTTTCAGTATTGCCAGCAATCCAAAAACTCAGGTATTCACACAACTCTCTGGGGGATATGGTGTCAGCAAGAACCTAAACATCTGAAATGGTGACTCAGAAATGGCTGAGTTGTGTAGGTGACATCTATAATCTATGACATCTATAATCAGCGACTGATTGTCTGGCCTGCTTCCATGAGATCTGCCAACTCCACTAACTTGATTTGATGCAGACATACCAAAATATGTAGGTCCAAACATTTCTTTGTTTGCATGGCAATATTCAGCTGGCTGATTTAGGCTGTTATTAGCAATACCTGGCAAATGTATTACTCAGTTCAGCCTCCCCTCTAGTACTCCTTTTGGGTTGTTTTGTTTTTCATTCTTGCTCTGTTATGTGTTTTAGGAGTCAAGTTGCCTTTTGCTAAACTTCCATTTGTGGCTGTATGTGGGCACAGAGACCTTCAAGTGAGAATTCTAGTGATTTTGGGTGTCCATTTTGCAGACACATTAAATTGAGTGTGATTTTCAGAGGGCAAGTACTAAGCACATGCTGAAAATCAGGGCCCATTAAGGTGTCTAAAGTTGGATGCCCTAAATCACTAGTCAATTCCGTCCTCTAAGATTTAAAAGTCTCTCTCCTTTATTAGTTCAATTTTCTTTCTTTTTTCCATGAGAGAATGTATCTCAACTGTTCTTTCAATTCCACCCTGTATTATTTGCTCTGCACATTGATGTTTCTGGGTCAGTACTTTTCTGATCTAATCTTGTGAATAGGCTATATTTTACAAACAATTGCCTGGGCCAAAGATTCTTGTATTATATTCCTGGTTCTTACAAATTCAGGAATAGTGGAGGAAACTGTAATATGTACTCCTGGCCAAAACAGACACATGGAATCTCAAATTGATCAATACTGATAAGAAGTTTGGGATTTTGCCTCCTCAAAGAATCCATGCCAGGGAACTCATTACTTTTTTATAATGCTTTAGCCTTTGTCTCATAGAGAGTTATTAAAATCAACTACAAACTATATCTGAAGAAGTAATGTTAAATTGGTTTAACATGTTTTTAACAGACTCCTGATGGTATGATATTCTGAATTGTTATTTGCTATGGAAATGCCCCAGGAAGTTGTGTGTCTTTTTTTTTTAATGAAGCAATGAGATGGAAAGAAATAGAAATCTCCAACACCCTTATCCTTGTGAAATAGCAAATCAGTACATTGGAACTAGACACAGTACGAAAACACGGGGTGAAATAGAATGGTCAGCCTAATGCAGTCTTTGTGAGAGAGATGTGCTTGTACATCAGCTAATATGTTTTCAGTGTATTCAATGGGTCTAGTAGAATAATATTTACAAGCCCATATTTGTTATTTTTTCTGTTTACATAGCCATAAAAGAAGAGAGAGAGAGAATTGAGTTCTGAATGGAAGATCATTCTTCCCCATCTTTTCTAATGTGCCTAGGGAGAAGCTTTCCCCATACTGCATATATAGAAAAATGTTTATAGTCTAGGCTATAATGGTTCCTCCATTACAATTTGGAGTTGTTTGAAAATAAAGGTCATGTGATTGCCCCATATGTGGGCATACAAGTAGCCTCCTTCCTTTGCACTGTGCAAGCAAAGATTGATCGCCACAGCAATCCAGGGATTGCTCACCTCCTCTTCTCCCCAATAGGAGCAAACCATGCAGTAGTGTAAGCAAGAAAGACCATGTGAGGAATGTGTATTAGAGACTGAAGTAAATGGAAAAATGAGGGAGTACAAGCTCAGATGGTTTGGCCATGCAAAGTGCAGTCCTGACAAATATGTGTGTAAGACAGTCCAACAGATCAAGACAGAAGGAAAAAGACAGAGAGGCCAAGCCAAGAAGAAGTGGTAGGATTACATAAAGGGAGACACGTTAGCAGATGGTGTGATAGAAGATGAGGCACTGAACAGAGCACTGTGGATGGAGAGGACTCATAAAGCAGACCCCGCTTGATGGGATTAACACAATGGAGAAGAAAATATTATGGTAGCATCTAGAGGCCTCAACAAATATCAGAGTCCTGTTGTGCTGAGCTCTGTACAAACACACAGGGAGAGACATCCACCGCCCCAAAGACAGTACAGAGATTAACTGACTTGTTCAATACCCCAAAGCAGGTGTTATCAGAGCCAATAATAGAAGCCAGATATCCTGAGTCCCAGTCCATTGCTAGACCCACTAGACTGTATTGCTTCTATTCCCATTAGAGGCATTCTTCACAATTTGTCTCTGCTTTTTGACATGTGTGGAGGGTAGTTAGAAAAAGAGGCTGTGAAATCAAAGAGTGACTTTGGCAGGGTATTTTTTCTTGGTTTGGGAAGAGGAAAATCCTTCATAATGGTAACAATCAGAAATGTACCAATGAGACTATTCTAATTGAAGAGGAGTGTGTCTGCAGCTGTGCCACCTTGTGTTGTGATCCTATTACATTTTACAAGCTAACCAGGGGCCAGGATGTCTCAATGTTTGGATGGGGAAACTCCTAGGTGATTACCCTCAGTCATTCACCTAATGTCTCAGCCTGGAGTTAGAGAGCATTGAGCTACTGCCAGAGATGTCTTTTGGATGAGCTGTAATTCCAATAGGGTATAACACATGTAAACTGTAAACGCTTCCATTACACCTTTTGTAAATTAGGGGCACTAACCCCAATATGCTGCCCAAATAACAAATTTTGATAACATTTGGCCAAGCCAAGTTCCTCCTGCAGTTTAAATCAGATATGCTGTTCTTCACTGACTGCCCTAAACTGTTGTGTAGTTTTGCTGTTTAATAGCTGAAGCAGCAGGAGGGGAGTATGTGGAAAAAATGCAACAAACCAAACAGCCTACAATAGGCAGAATATTTAGCCCCAAAAGGGAGCATTACCAGAGTCAATGAAGTCCACTGTGGATTTTGGTGTTGCTATGGATTTTAGGTGGAAGATGTTCAGATATAATGCTGAAGGGCAGCAGTAAAAAAATCTGAAGGCCACATCTAGCCTACAAAGTTAGGTCGATACAAGTTATGTCATCGTACAGCTGCCAAAGTCTGTATAGCGCGTGGGCACATGCATACTTGTCTGCTTGCCCTGGCACTGAGCTTATTTCCCATGAGTGCTTGTGTTGATATAAAGTGCATTGCACAATGGGTAGGGATTCCAGCGTGTTATGTGCTGTCATAGGCACTGACTCCGTGGGTGCTCCTGGGCTGGAGCACCCACAGAAAAAAAAATAGCAGGTGCTTAGCATCCACTGGCAGCCAGCTCTTGACCTCCCCCCAGCACTTCCCATCCACCAGAGGCCCTGCCAATCAACTCCTCTCCCCCTCTCTCCCAGCACCTACCTCCTGCTATGATCAGCTGTTTTGCATCATGCAGGAGGCTCTCGGAGGAAGGAGGAGGAGCAGGGGTGGGGTGTGCTTGGGAAAGAGGGTGGAGGTGGGCGTGAAGAGGTGGAGCAGGGTCTTGGGGTAGGGGATGGGTGGGGGTGGGACCTGGGGTGAAGTGGAGTGTTGAGCACCCCTTGGGCCTGGAGGAAGACTGCACCTATCTGTGCTGCTCCTAAAGCAGCTGAAGGTGGTGGTGTGCTGCTTCTGGTGCTGAGAAACTAGCCCTGGCTGGTGGGCTAGGATCATAATGCAGGTTTGGAATGATGAGCAGTCACTGCAGAACTTTTGGATGTCAAAGACCACATTCCTGGATCTGTGAGATAAGCTCGTCCTAGCCCCCAGCACAGGGTCACCAGAATGAGACTTACATTGATAATGGAGAAGCAAACGGTGATCACACTCTGGAAGCATGCAATGTCAGATTTCTCCTGGTCAGTGGGAAATCATTTGAGTTAAACTCCACAGGAGGTGGCTTTCAAGTGTGTAGGACCATTGTCTCCTTCCATGCAGGACTGTTGCTCTCAAAAATGTGCAAAAACTAGTGGATGGATTTGCAGCAATGGGATTTCCTACCGGCAGCTGGGCAATAGATGGAACTCATATCCTATTTTGGTGCTAGCCCATCTTGCTACTGAGTACCTCCAAATAAAGGGCTAATTTTCTGTGGTTAAGCCAGTGCTTATGGATCACTGGGAGTGCTTCCAAAAAGGTGCATGACACTCACATCTTTAAGAACACAGGATTTTTCAGAAAGCTGCATGCAGAGACATTCTTTTCTGAGTAGTGGATTGCCATTGGCAATGTGAAAATGCCAATAGTGATTTTCGGTGACCCAACCTACCCTTTGTTCCCCTGGCTCATGAAGCTGTACGCTAACCATCCTGACAGCACCAAGGAAAGATTCAACTGCCAGCTCAGCATGTACAGAATGACTGTGGAATGTACTTTTTGGTAGATTTAAGAGTCGCTGGTGGTATTTACTCACTAGATTAGATCTCAATGAGAAAAATATCCCAATGGTTGTAGCTGCATGTTGTGTACATTATAAAATTTGTGAGGCAAAGGGGGAATACTGTCACCATAGTGGAGGTGCTAATTTGAGTGGCCAGGCACAGGGCTATTACAAGACCTATGCATCTGGGGGAGGCTATAAAGATTCTGTTTTTTTCACAGTCAGCCAGAGTAGGTGTTCTGTCTGGCTGTCTTGGGACAAAGTCTCTAGTGTAATTTAACCTATGTGACTTTTGTTTATTTCTGCTGGTATCTATTCCGTTGTGCTGGTTGCAAATTATAAATACTGCTGGCCCTAGAGCTTTGCTTGCTGCTATGAATTGTGTGGTGCCTGCCATACATTTATAAATATGGCTGGGTGTCTTCCTGAGGCTATGATACGTGGTACGTGATGTGCATAGATAAATATATGATGTCTTGGCTACTGCTACATATTCTGTAATATTTGTTAATAAATATGGCAACAAATGCTTTCTCAGATCATTTAGATTGTCAAAAGAACTCAACTCCTATTTAGGCACCAAAATTGGAATCTCCTTTGAAAATCTGGCCTTAAATGTAACAAAGTGAGCTGCTGGGTGCTAAGCTCTTTGAAAATCTGGCTTTTTATGAAGGTGTCTAAATGGGAACTGAGCGCTATAGAAAATCAGATCCTAACATGGGTGCAGAGCTCTTGAAATTCTAGTGCCTCATATGCAGAACCTAAATCCTGAATCAACAAGAGTTTTGGCAGGCACTCTAACAGGAACAGATTGAGGCTTAATTCATAACAAGTAATTCTAAAAATATTTCAGATTCAGAGTCTCCTTGGCAAGGAAGAGGTCTCAGTTGTATGATACCATTGGGGTGCTTTTTTTTTCCCTTGGATCTCTCTTCTACATCACCACTCTTTCTTCTTTTAGTATGTAGTAATCTACTTCTGCCACAACCTTCATGTAGCTTTCCAGCATGCTTTGATAAATCAAAATTCAGGAAAGAATTTACACATTTAATCGGAAGTATGCAAGTAGTCCCATTGGCTATTTGTTGTCTTAAAATTAATCACATGCTTAAATCCTTTGTTAGGAGGAGGCCATGGTCTCTGAATTAAATTCACCATATCTCTTCTCTCTCTCTCTCTCTCATTCTAGAACTCTCAACTTTTTTTTTTCTCTGCTGTCGGGAGCCCTGTAACTACGCAAGATCTGGATTTACAGAATCTTTCAAAAGTACAGGGTGCCACCCATACATCCTGAACTCATGATCTCTAACTGGATAGAGAAGCTTTCTGGGTTTGTTGACTGGTAAAGTATGTCTTTGCCCTTCCAAAGTAAGCTTTGAGAATTTCTCAATAAATCAGCTAAAGGATCTTTTCCCTTCCAAGAATGCAGTAATGCATTCCTGCCTGAAGGATTAACAGGGATGGAGTGTTCATAATGCACAATTCTGTCCTCTTTTTGGATGATACATTTTTATTTTGTTTGTCTGAATTTTTTCTTCACTAGGAATGTGACTGATGGTATTTTCTCAGACTTGATTTAGCAGCCTTTCTTTTTGGTTCTCGTTATGTTTGTTTAATGCAGACTGTATGAATTATTTAACTATAATGTAAAAATCGTATAATATTTGCTTGCTTGATATTTGTTTATGCCTTATATCTGTACTTTTAGCAAACAAAAGGCAGATGCATTCCAGTTCATTGTATTATATCAGATTTAATTAGCACTTTTCCCCCTTACATTTATTCTTCATTATGTATTTTAATCACTAAACTTCACAGTCCTGATTTGTCACAAAAAGCAAAGTGACTTTTAAAATGCTGTCATGTTGTTAGTGTGTGGGGTATTCAATAAATATTCATGAAATACATAAATGTTTGTTAAAGGAAATGCAATGTCCCAGTCTAAACAAATATGAAAGTCTGAAGAATTATAAAAATAGAACAGTAACATTTCCCACTACATTGTGTGGACAATTCAAGGGCCATTCAACAGTTTTCTAGCACACACATACAATTCCATTAGTCTATTGTTAAAATCTGATACACAGAGGTATGGTATTTTTTTGTCTTTTAAAATGTGGGAGATAATTCAGAAACTAATTAAAAGAAGGTTCTACCTAAATAAATCTGAAACAGTGAATAATAGTCTATTATCATTAAAACCTATATTAGTTGAACTATAAACTAATGAGAGTATCAGCTAGTAAGCCTGGGACTGGGAATCAGAAATCTTGAGTGCTACTCTCATTTCAGGTCCTGAACTCTGATCTCAGTCAAGTTACTTAAATTCACCTCAGTTTATCCATTTGTAAAAATGGTATAATGATTACATCAGAAGTACTGTAAGGTTTAATTTTGGTAATGCTGTTTCAGGTTGTACAATGAAAGGCACTGTAACATTCCAAAACAAGGTGAAGGACAGAGACCAGGGTTTTGAAATGTGATTATTGATTTCGGGTGCCCAATTTGAGACAAAAGGACATAATTTTTGGAAAGAGTTGAGCAATAGTCCTGTGAAAACCAGTCCCCTTTAACATCTATCACTTAATCAATAGGAGGGATTTTTTAAGTGTTTATTTTGGGTCCAATATAATTGTATTGCAAAGCTTATCGACAAGACACATTAAGAATATATGTGCCTCTAACACAACATAAACCAGTAACTAATTTAAGAGAAAGTGGATACAATTACCAATATAAAAGGAAAAATTCCAGTAGCAAGAATTACGAGTTGTATTTACATGGAGGTACACTAGGAGTCTCAAACAATCCAAAAACTTAATATATCATTAGATTTAAACTGTCCTGCAGGCTTATTTCAAAGCTTCAAGACCGTATATTATGCAAATAAAAAAATTAATGAAGAATGCATTTCCCCTTTACTCTTCTATTCTTGTTTTGTGCTTTTACTATAGCTTTCAAATCATTTGCATTCCATAATAGAGGCTAAAACAGACACAAAAATAGATTATTCTCTCTCCTTTAAATAAATAATACAAAAGTTCATATATATGAATATTTGTACATATATTTGTGCTAATCAGAAAACACTTTGGTGGAGATTGTTATTCACAGAGGAGGGGAGTGACTGTTGGGAGCTCAGGTCTCTGTGTTTTGGTATAGAAGCCCTTTACATACCCTACCTACTTAATATGAAAATATTGTCCTGTCCCTCTCCACAGCAGTATTTGTCATTTCACACTGGTTAAGTAAAGTATCAGTGATCTCCCAAGCAAGATTCAGCTGTAGCTACTTCAATCAAAACCAGACAAATAAAAGCGGCAATGCTAAAGTTTGGTTTAATTGTACAGATGATCATTTCTTTTCCTGCAGTTACTCTCACTTATTCAGCTGACATTAGCAACTGCAAAAGTGGCTCTTGATGCATTGTATGTATCCTCCAGGGACATGGAAGGAGTAAAATGGCAAACGGGGTGAATGAAAGAACAGAAGAAAAAGAAATCCAATGGTGATAAATGGGTATTTGATGCACTAAATCACAATTGGCAGTAAGAAAAAGTTATTCATAGATTCAAAGGCCAAAAGGGGCCACTGTGATCATCTAGTCTGACCTCCTGTAATAATATGCCATAGAACTTCTCCAAAAGAATCCTTAGAGCATAGCTTTCAGAAAAAAAAAATCCAATCTTGATTTTAAAATGATCAGACACAGAGAATCCACCACAACATTTGGCAAGTTGTTCTCAGGGTTAATTACTCTCACTGTCAAAAATGTGCATCTTATTTCCAGTCTGAATTTGTCTAGCTTCAACTTCTAGCCATTCAGTCATAGTCTACCTTTCTCTGTTAGATTGAAGAGCCCATTATTAAATATTTGTTTGTTATATGTGTATACATAAATCACCCCTTAACCTTCTCTTTAAGCAAAATAGATTGAGCTCCTTGAGTCTAGCAATATGTTTTCTAACCCTTTACTCATTCACGTGTTTCTTCTCTGAACCCTCTCCAATTTATCAACATCCTTCTTAAATCGTGGGCATCAGAACTGAATACAGTATTCCAGCAGTGATCTCACCAGTGCCAAACGTAAAAGAAAACAACCTTTCTACTTCCACTCAAGATTCCCCTGTTTATGCATCCAAAGTTCACATTAGCTCTTTTGGCCACAGTATCATACCAGGAGCTCATGTTCCATTGATTATCCACCATGACCACCAAATCTTTTCTTCAGACTCACTGCTTCCCAGGATAGAACCCCTGACCCTATAAGTGTGGTGTGTGTTTATTGTTCCTAGATGTCTACATTTGCATTTAATTATATTAAAACACCCACATCGTTTGCTTGCCCCCAGTTTACCAAGTGATCCAGATGGCTCTGAATCAGTCACCTGTCCTCTTCGTTATTTACCACTCCACCAATTTTTGTCTCATCTGCAAACTTTATCATTGAAAAAAAGGTTAAATAGTGCAAGACCAAGAACTGAGTCCTGTGGGACCACACTGGAAACACATACATTCAGTGGTTGCCTGTTTAGAATTACATATTGAGGCCTACCAGGTAGCCAATTTTAATTAATTTAATATGTGGCATTTTAATTTTATATCACTCTAGGTTTTTAATCAAAACATCATGCAATACCAAATCAGATGCTTTCCAGTAGTCTAAGTATATTATGTCACCATTACCTTTATTAACTAAACTTGAAATCTCATCAAAAATATCAAGTTACTTTGACAGGGTCTATTTTCCATAAACCAACATTGATTTGCTTTAATTGAGTCCTGTATCAGCTGCTCCATTATATTTCCCAGGATTGATGTCTGACTGACAGGCCTATAATTTACCTGGGTCATCCTGTTTATCCTTTTTAAAATATAGTACAACATTGGTTTTCTGCTGGTCTTCTCGAACTTTCCCAAGATTTACTGAAAATCAACATTAATGGTCCTGCAAACTTCTCAGCCAGCTCTTATAAAGTTCTTGGATGGAAGTTATATCAACCTGCTGATTTTTAAAAAGGTCTAACTTTAGTAGTGTTTGTTTAACATCATCCAGAGATACTAGTGGAATGAAAAGAGTGTTATAACCACATGATGAGACAATCTCATCTGCTTTGTCCAAAAATACAGAATAGAAATATTTATTGAATACTTACGTTTGTTCTTCATTATTATTGCTAATTCTACCATTTTCATCTTGTAATGGGCTTATACCATTGTCAGGATTTGTTTGTTCCCAATATATTTAAATAGCTCCTTCTTATTGTCCTTAACTCTGCTGGCCAGAGATTTCTCCTTTGCTTCCTGGGAAAGGTGGCTTCTCTTGGATGATGCAAAGGAGTCTCAGAGCACAAATGTATTGAGCCCAGTAGCTCATTGTATCTCTTAGGCCAGATTTACCAATCTCTCTGCTAGATATAGACTACACAACTTTCACCAAGATAATTCTTAATAGACTAAACAAGGTATTTTTTAAAATTAATAATGGATGTGCATGTATGTTTTATATCTGTTAGACAGGCAAGAGATAATTTACATTTTCTGGGAATCTAAAAATACTCTGGGACCAATTGCAGCCATTGCACTGCTTTCATTAAAAAATTGTTTGTTTGGCAGGATAGAATGGGGCTGTTTTCACTTTGGACTCTGTTAAGAAAATGGTCAATGAATGTAGAGGAATCCTCCAATAATAGTCACATATGTGACCAAATTACCTTAACTGGACCAGTGTCCTGATCCAGCATGGTAATTCCTATGTTACAGGGTAGAACCAGAAGAGACTGTCCTGTTTCATCACTATGAATTCTGCTGGCTGTAGAGTTTGGAGTATGCAAGGGATACAAGATCAAGTCCTTTGTTCTCTAATCCACAAGTTAATTTTTCATAGGAGACACTACTAGAAATGCAGAAGCACTCATTTATGCTCATTTTCTACAAGCTTTATGCTCTTAATATTTTGCTATCTTCTGACGGCTGGGGCTCTGAAGTTAAATTTGCCATGAGTAAAACAGGCATTCTTTTCTGGTTCATTGGTATGAGTCTGATCCTACAAGGTGCTGAGCACCCACAGAAGTGATTATCCCCTTCAACACACACTGAAACCCATGAAAGTGGAGTGTACCGAGCACTTTGCAAAAGAGGTTAAGGGCCTAACACAATTGGGTCTCTTACTCATAGGGGTAATTCTTTCAAAAAGAACAATGGGTTATAATTGCAGAAGTACTGTAGAATGCACCGACCATTTTCTCAAATGATTTATAGGATCTGTCTAGCCCTCTGTATTTTTATAAGTGTCTCTCCTGATATAAATATAGTTCTCTGTGCCAAAACAAGGGGCCAAATTCTCAGAGGATGTAACTCAGTATTGCCCCATTACTAATTTACACAAACTGAGATGCACAGGTGCGCACACACTCATTTTGTTTCTCCATACAGAATGTACACACATTCTGTCACTGTATATCATTCCCCAATACATAAATATTACTCAGCGTGGATCTCTGTGTTGTATATGCCAATACAGACATTTGTAGGTTTGGATGTGAAACTATTAGTTTTCTGTACTGCATAGATTTTTGAACTGGCATATTTATGTGTTTCATTCTTTTTCACCGGGTAAAATTAGGTTATACAATTTCAATTTCATTGTAATTTTATTTGTTTTGTAAACAAAAAAGTAGTAAAATCTTACATCAGTCCATGACAATTCTTCTGCAGCTTCAAGAGAAGGACTATCTTATTATGCCATCTGAACATGAGTTATGCAGGCTACCTTTGTTTTCATTCCCTAACTTCTACGAGTTGCTTTTGGAAATGATGCTCATTTTAAATATCTAATCCATCAGCAGCATAACTTGTGGCATAAACAATTTCCAACAAGAACCTTTTTTTCTTAATAAGGCTTATGTAATATGTATAATATCCCTTATAAGAGATCCTTTTACATCAAAATATTTCATACTCTTGCACCTCAGAAAAATAGTGATTTTTTTCCTGTATGCCGTCTAGTGGCTATCTTGTTTGTTTCATGTTCTCTAACAGTAAACACCAAGTGAAGCACAGAAGAACAGAAAATCTCCAATGAATATCAAACCTGCCATTTTGTGGATCATGTATCATAATACAGTAGCATATACAACTGTTTTTTATTTGACAAGAATGACATGGTATAATAATGATATCTGATCATCTGTAGGTATTACGGCACCTATACAGACAAAAAGAGGTATAACTTGGGATTTTAGTAAAAAGGACATTGTTTTTTGAATTGGGAAATAGAAAACTTGCACCTTTTTTACTTTCACAATTGTTATATACCATTTATATGCCAAAGGATTTTGATACTTTCATAAATTGCCCAATGATCCTGAACTTTTTCTTGTTTCTATGGCAACCATGCTGCTGCATAGTGCTAGGCCGGTGATCCACTGAAGCTGTCAGTTATTTTATTAAACATTTTATTTTAAACATGCAGAGCCACACTGATTTATACCAACTGGGGCACTGTTTTTTAGCTTCAAATTTAAATACGCTACTTTGTGGTATTCCTTCAATTAAATATCAAAACTTTGAGGGGGAAAATGAAAAATAAACAACCTTAAGCTCATAATTTTTATGCTCATAAATAACATGTATATCAGTCTTATAACAACACTAAAGCTATAGGTGAGACGTTAATAGAAGTGAAGTCTTTCCCACTGGTAAAACTGCTCATCTATTAATTGATGGGATGCATAGCTTATTCAGTGGGGGATGGACAACGGGATAGGAAACGTGGCAATAAGGGCTTTTCCCCTGATATGATGGCCTTATACTGACTTTCTTTTAAACTGAAATCATGGCTCAGTTAAATAGACTTGTGTTACTATGCAACACTGAATCTGCAGTCTGCATGGAGATGTAGCAAAACAAGAAACATTTGGAGGCAGTGCAGCTGCCAAGAAGTTCATGATGGCATGACTTATGTCAGTGTAGTAGCATGATTTTAGAGGACAGGACTGGCAGAAAACAGCAGAGTGCTGTGCCCAGCAACACTGCAGCCAATCATTAGTATTTTATATGGCATGCTGTAGAATGACAGAGGGGAGATTGGGACGGAGGATTGATAGTGACATATGCTAAGTGCAGGAAACAAGTCTGTTCCAGAGATAGCAAGTAAAGGTCAGTCTTTGCCTTCCTGGAATGTTAAAAAGTCACAAATACGTTGGTTAATTTCACTGGATAGTTACTGTCCCTACCACCCTTCTTTAAAAAAGGACTCTGACAGTAGCCATCTCTCAAACTTCTCCCCAAATGATGTTTTGTGGGTGTAACAGATTATTGTGGGAGAGTTTCCCTCTCCAATCTTTCCAGCTATCAAAACATCACCAGTGGTGTCACTTAAGTTTCTTCCACTTTGTGGCATAATATCAATTCTAGTGGCATATTCCATTATGACTGCAGGGGGGCAGATCATCAGCTGGTTTAAATCAGTATAACTTCATTGAAGTCACCCCTGAGTATCTGACCCCAGGAGAGAGATTCTCTTTTAAAACAGTAAAGTTTTCCAGAACTGAATAAACGTTGTGTAATCACTGTGATTGTTTCCTTAACAGGTAAGAAAGGTTTCTTTTTGTTTTGTCTAGATCACCTTGGGTCAATTTACTCTCAGACTAGACCACTACATACTGAACTTCACGTCAATAATCAATCTCTCTTGCAAATCACTGGAGATTTCTGCTGTCAGGTCAACACTTCTGACATTTTTGGTAATCAGAATTTACATTTGAGAAGAGAGTTTAAATGCTTATTCCTAAAGGGATAGCCATACCACTTGTATATATGATAGATAATTAAAATGTAGTAATGTTTGCTGGAGCTTAGGAATATCACATGAAGCAAATAGGTTTATAATTTGTTTTGTAATAGTTCGATGGGCAACTTCAATATTCCCAGTTCATAA
The DNA here is from genome assembly GCF_020497125.1 of Mauremys mutica. Lineage (NCBI taxonomy): Eukaryota > Metazoa > Chordata > Testudines > Geoemydidae > Mauremys > Mauremys mutica. The sequence continues at coordinate 47,118,634 of NC_059079.1, read as the reverse complement.
ACAGCTAATTAGTTCTAAAAATGTGAAGTGTGTTGTAAGAGTAGAATTAAAGTGATCACTTTTACATGAAGCTGTATGATCTGTGTAAATTCCTCTTTTAGCACAGCTGTTGACACCATTTTGCACTGACCTTGTTTAAGCATGAATCAACAACTGCACATCTGGAAGCTCATAGACTTTAAGGTCAGAAGGGACCATTATGATCATCTAGTCTGACCTCCTGCACAACACAGGCCACAGAATCTCACCCACCCACTCCTGTAACAACCCCCTAAGCTATGTCTGAGTTATTGAAGTCCTCAAATCGTGGTTTAAAGACCTCAAGGTACAGAGAATCCTGCAGCAAGTGACCCGTGCCCCATGCTGCAGAGGAAGGTGAAAAACCTCCAGGGCCTCTGCCAATCTGCCCTGGAGGAAAATTCCTTCCTGACCCCAAATACGGAGATCTGTTAAACTCTGAGCATGTGGGCAAGACTCACCAGCCAGCACCCAGGAAAGAATTCTCTGTAGTAACTCAGATCCCACCCCATCTAACATCTCATCACAGACCACTGGGCATACTTACCTGCTGAAAATCAAAGATCATTTGCCAAATTAATTGCCAAAATTAGGCTATCCCATCATACCATCCCCTCCATAAACTTATCAAGCTTAATTTTGAAGCCAGATATGTCTTTTGCCCCCCACTACTCCCCTTGGAAGGCTGTTCCAGAACTTCATTCCTGTAATGGTTAGAAACCTTTATCTAATTTCAAGTGTCCAGTTCCTAGTGTCCAGTTTATATCCATTTGTTCTTGTGTCCACATTGGTACTAAGCTTAAATAATTCCTCTCCCTTCCTGATATTTATCCCTCTGATATATTTATAAAGAGCAATCATATCTCCCCTCAGCCTTCTTTTGGTTAGGCTAAACAAGCCAAGCTCTTTGAGTCTCCATTCATAAGACAGGTTTTCCATTCCTCGGATCATCCTAGTAGCTCTTCTCTGTACCTGTTTCAGTTTGAATTCATCCTTCTTAAACATGAGAGACCAGAACTGCTTACATTATTCCAGATGAAGTCTCACCAGTGCCTTGTCTACTCATACTAACACCTCCTTAGCTTTACTGGAAATACCTCGCCTGATGCATCCCAAGACCTCATTAGCTTTTTTAACGGCCATATCACATTGGCAGTTCATAGTCATAGTCATCCTGTGATCAACCAATACTCCGATCAACTTCTGTGATCAACTTCTCCTCCTCTGTTACTTCCAACTGATGTGTCCCTGTAGCAGGGTGGACCCCTGCTCCTGCCCTGAAGGTGTTAAAAACAGCCCTGGGAGGGGGCTGTGGCTGGAGAAAGCAGCCTTTAGGCTGGGGCAAGAAGCCTGGGCTGATTGGGGAAAGTAGGCTCAGCTGTGGCCATGCTCCAGTCAGGCCCAGCTGGCCCCTATAAGAGGCTGTGAGACAGAAGCCCAAAAGTGAGTCTCTCTCTAGCTATAGAGGGATATGGGCCTGGCTGCAGGGAGCTGGACATAAGGTACCTGAGTGAAGCAGTGCTGGCGAAAGGCAGAGGAGCTGGGGAGCTCTAGCCTGGAAAGCCCCAGGCTGCGGCCTAGCATTGGGCTAATAGGTACTGGGGTTGCAGAGGGCAGCCCAGGGGTAGGCCAAGGCAGCAGGCCCAAACCCAACCTTGCCAGTGATGAGTAGGCTGATACTGCAGTCTTCCCCAGGGCGTGGGGCTAGACAACGACTGGCAGTAGCCATATACTGAGGCAAGGTGGGGATAGAGGGTGGGGGTTCCCTGGGGAGGGGAGACCCAGAGAGAAAGGGGTTACTGCCAGGGGCCAGCACCCATGTAAAAGCGCACCGGGTCCAGGGAGGGACACGGGGGCCAGAGGACAAGCGGATCACCGGCCTGCAGAGGGCGCTCCAGAGCTGAAACGGAGCTAATTCCCAGGAGTCACCAGCAGGAGGTGCCGCAGGGGTGAGTCCACTCCTCTACGGTCCCCAATTTATAACCAAAATTCTTGTTATTAATTCCTAAATGCATGACCTTGCACTTTTCACTATTAAATTTCATCCTATTACTATTACTCCAGTTTACAAGGTCATCCAGATCTGCCTGTATGATATCCTGGTCCTTCTCTGTATTAGCAATACCTCCCAACTTATGTCATTCGCAAACTTTATTAGCACATTCCCACTTTTTGTGCCAAGGTCAGTAATAAAAAGATTAAATAAGATTGGTCCCAAAACAGATCCTTGAGGAACTCCACTAGTAACCACCTTCCAGCCTGACAGTTCACCTTTCAGTATGACCCGTTGTAGTCTCCCCTTTAACCAGTTCCTTATCCACCTTTCAGTTTTCATACTGATCCCTATCTTTTCCAATTTAGCTAATAATTCCCCATGTGGAACCGTATCAAATGCCTTACTGAAATCGAGGTAAATTAGACCCACTGTGTTTCCTTTGTCTAAAATATCTGTTACCTTCTCAAAGAAGGCGATCAGGTTGCTTTGGCACGATCTACCTTTTGTAAAACCATGTTGTATTTTGTCCCAATTACCATTGACCTCAATGTCCTTAACTACTTTCTCCTTCAAATTTTTTTCCAAGACCTTACATACTACAGATGTCAAACTAACAGGCCTATAGTTACTTGGATCACTTTTTCCCCTCCTTTTATTAAAATAGGAACTATGTTAGCAATTCTCCACTCGTATGGTACAACCCCTGAGTTTACTGATTCATTAAAAATTCTTGTTAATGGGCTTGCAATTTCATGTGCCAGTTCCTTTAATATTCTTGGATGAATATTATCTGGGCCCCCTGATTGTCCCATTAGGCTGTTTGAGTTTGGCTTCTACCTCACATGTGGTAATATCTACCTCCATACAGGGGTGAGCTGGAGCCAGTTCGCACCGGTTCGCATGAACCCGTTGTTAAATTTAGAAGCGGTTTTAGAACCGCTTGTTAACTAGCTTCCCTGCGAGGGAAGCTTTGATGGGCTCTGCCTGGGAAGCCTGTAATTCCTCCTCCCGGCCGCCGGGGGGGCACTGCGCTGTGCTGCGAGAGCCATGTGAGCTGCCTCCTGGCCCTGTTGCTGCTCCTGCTCTTTGGACCTCTGGCCCTGGGGCTCCTGTTGCTGCCTGGTGAGACCCCGGCTGCGTCCTGCTGCTCCCAGCCGCTCCCCACGTGTGAGTGTCTGCTCCCCTCCCCTGCCTTCCCTGCCCCCAGCCAGCCCCTGCCCGCAGCCACCCCCTGCCCACAGCCGCCCTCTGCCCCACCCCCTGCCCACAGCCGCCCTCTGCCCGCAGCCAGCCTCTGCCTGCAGATGCCCGCAGCCACCCCCTGCCCACAGCCACCCGCAGCCCGCCCGTCTGCATCACCTGCCCACAGCCAGCCCGTGTCACTCCCTGCCTCCAGCTAGCCCTGCCCCATGCCCCTATCTCCAGCCAGCCCCACATCCACTGGTGCCCTGCAGTTCCCAGGGCAGTAACCTTGTACACCTGCTTTAATGAGGGGGGGGGCAGGGAGCAGCTGGGACCCACACATGTGCACACCCTAGAGTGACCAGACAGCAAGTGTGAAAAATCGGGACGGGGGTGAGGGGTAATAGGAGCCTATATAAGAAAAAGTCCCAAAAATTGAGACTGTCCCTGATCACCACCCACACATGTGAAACGGAGCTCATTTCTAGTTCAGCCCCATCTTTTTAAAAAAAGAACTTTAGGTAGGGTTAAAATACATCTGTATTTTCCTGGACATGTCAGGCTTTTCGGTTCTTAATCACCTCCGGGGAAAATATGGACGTATGGTAACCCTATTGGTACAAAAAATACATGCTGTCGCACATCCCTTAAATCAGAACTTTTTATAGGGAATCCGTTAAGATTTTGGCAGCTCATCACTGCCTCCATATCCTCATTCCCATTTGTAATCCTACCATTATCCCTAAGCTTCTCATAATGACTGAGGCAAAGTATTTGTTTAGGTATTGGGCCTGCCTAGATTATCCTTAACCTTCACTCCGTCCTCAGTGTTTAACGTTCCCACTTCTTCTTTGTTTCTTTTTATTTATATAGCTGTAGAACCTTCTACTATTGGTTTTAATTCCCTTTGCAAGGTCCAACTCTAAATGGCTTTTGGCCTTTCTCACTTTATCCCTACATGTTCTGACCTCAATAAGGTAGCTTTCCTTCCTAATCCTCCCATCTTCCACTCCTTGTAGGCTTTCTGCTTTTTCTTAATCACCTCTGTCAAGGTGTCACCCCCACTCTGAGCTTTAGGGTACAGATGTGGGGACCTGCATGAGGTAACCCCTAAGCTTATTTACCAGCTTAGATCTAGTAGTTGCCACCACCAAGTAGTTTAAACAACCATTTATGGGGGAGTCATTTGGAAACTCTGTCTTCCCTCCAAATAATTCCCCAGTCTTTATCCCCCTTTTTCTGGCAGGATTGAGACTGATTCACCTCCCACCAATTCCTGGTGAGCCCAGATCCAAAAAATCCTTGGATCTTAAAACAAGGAAAAATCAATCAGGTTCTTAAAAGAAGACTTCTAATTAAAGAAAAAAGGGTGAAAGGAATACTTCTGTGAGATTAGCATGCAAGCTACTCTCACAGACAACAGATTCAAAACACAGAGGATGTCTCTCTGGGCAAAAACCTTAGTTACACAAAGAAACCCAATTTCATTCTCCCTATATGTTTTTCTTTTTTGACTTCATTTTGCAATCTAATACATTTCTTCTCTAAACACTTACTACTTTTAAGAAATGTTAGATGGCTGATTCCTGGATCCTTCACTCCAGTACAAACTTTTCTGAACAGACAAAAGACTGATTTCCCTCCTCCCTCTTTGAAAACATCTTGTCCCCCCATTGGTTCCTCTGGTCATGTGTCAGCTAGGCTATGTGAACTTCTTAACCCTTTACAGGTAACAGAGGAATTAATCCTTAACGGTCTGTTAATGACAACCTCTCTGAGATGCTTGCTCATCCAGCTTGGTCTACAACTCCTGCCTATGAATTTTTCCCCCTTTCTTGGGATGCAGGCTTTTGATAGTTTCAGCAACTTTGACTTGAAGTAATTCCAGGCCTCCTCCGCCTTTAGATCCACGAGTTCTTCAGTCCAATCCACTTCCCTAACTAATTTCCTCATTTCTTTAAAGTTTTTGAATTAAAAAACCCTAGTCCCAGATCAATTTTTGTTTATCCTTCCATCTAGTTTGAACTGAATTAGCTCATGATCACTCGATCAAAGGTTGTCCCGTACAACCATTTCTTCTATAAGGTCCTCACTACTCACCAAAACCAAATCTAAAATGGCATCCCCTCTTGTTGGTTCTTCAACTACTCGGTGAAGGAATCCATCAGCTATTGCATCCAGGAAAATCTGAGCCCTATTATTATTACTAGCACTTGTCCTTCAGTTAAAGTCTCCCATGATCTCACAATTCCCATTTGTATTTACTTCATTAAAAACATTAAAGAAGTCTCTATCCATATGCAAATTGGATCCTGGAGGTCTGTAGCATACCCCAAGCACTATCTCTGGGAAGGCTCTAGTAGCTTTCTTTCCCAATGTGATTTTTGCCCAGACTGACTCTGTCTTATCCATTCCATCACTTCTTATGTCTTTACAGTCTACCTCATCATTGATACACAATGCTACTCCACCACCTTTGCCTTTATTTCTGTGTTTTGTAAACAGCACATATCCTTCTATACCTGTACTCCAGTCATGACTACTATTCCACCATGTTTCTGTTATCCCTATAATATCTGGTTTCACTTCCTGCACCAGTAGCTCTAGTTCCTCTATTTTGTTACCTAGGCTCCTCGCATTAGTGTACAAACATCTTAATTTTTGCCGTTTGGCTTCACTGACATTCTTTATCTGATTAAGCACAGACATTCTACCACCAGTATCACCTATTAGACTTGTATCTACACTACCCTTCCTCCTTATTTCCATTCTCCTACCCACGGCTGTATCCTTTCTTACTTTGTTTTCTTCCCTCTCAATGTTAAATTCCAGAGTGAAGATTACCTGGACATCTCCCAACCATCTTCCCAAAATTCCTAGTTTAAAGCTCTCTTAATCAGTTGTGCCAGCCTCCATCCTAGAAGTCTATTTCCCTCCTTACTCAGGTGAAGTCCATCCCGAGAGAACAGTCCTCTGTCCATGAATGCTTCCCAGTGGCCATACATCCCAAAGCCCCCCTTACAGCACCACTGCCTGAGTCGTCTGTTGATCGCCATAATCTTGTCACACCTTTGTTGCCCTTCTCTAGGAACAAGCAGAATCCCACTGAAGATCACCTGAGCCTCGATTTCTTAGGCTCAGGTGATCTTCCCCAGCTGGGCATAGTCTTCCTTGATATGTTCCAGTGAGAATCTAGCCATATCATTTTTTTCCCACATGAAGGACAATCAGCGGATTCTTTCCCACTCCTGTTAGGATCCTTTTCAGCCTCAGGTCCACATCCCATATCTTAGCACCCAGCAGACAACACACCCTTCTGTTCTCCGGATCAGCTCTAATTACAGGCCTGTCTATTCTTCTCAGTAAGGAGTCCCCGATCACATAGACCTGCCTTTTTCTGGTGATGGTGCAATTCTCTGGTCTATCCCGTTCCCTCTGGCTGCAAGTCCTCTCGATTTCTATTGTCCCTTGCAATCCTCCACAACCCATCCCATATCCTCCTGGGACTCATATTTGGTGGTGTTATCTCCATTGACTCTTCCCCTCTTCCTATAGGGCTAGCTGCTCTCCTCTTCTTCCTTACCCTCTCATCTTCAGCAACCACCTGCTGTGCCCCTTCATTTTCCAGCTCTGCAAACCTGTTCCTGAGCTCTATTTCTCCTTCACTAGGTTGTTTTTTCCTCTGCCTGGTTCTCTTAGTCACGTGCTTTCACTGTCCACTTTCCTGACCCAGCAGTATCCCCTTAGAATTCTTTGGACCTGCTTCCATCTGTAAGTCTGAGCTTTTCCTTTCAGCCTCCTCATGTCTTTGCTCCACCATCTGCTCGAACCCCCTTCTAAACTCAACCAGAGTTTCCACCTGCATCTCCAGTCCTCGGATCTTTTCTTCCATCAGCTCTATCAGGCAGCACTTCATGCAGATGAAACTCTTTTCAGGTACCCCCTCCAGGATCATGTACGTGCCGCAGCTTCCACATCCAGTCATCCTCATTGTGTCTTCCACTGCTGCCTCTGTATCGGTCATAGCCTTCCCACCTAAAACCTGTTAGTCCAGGAAACACAAACCAAACCATCACCACCCACAGCAAAACAAACCCCCAATGGGTACCAGAACACCACCCACTCCCTTCACTAGCTTGTCTATTCCTCTGCCTAGCTCTCTTAGTCTCCCCTACAAACTCCCCCTGTAAAATCCCACTGAAACTCCCCTGTTTCCAGGTCTGTTTGCTGGCTCCTGTGCCGCTGCAGCTGTCTATGCCGCTGCCTGACTGGCTGGCTACCTTTATAGGACCCCTAAGCAGAGAAACCCCACCCCCTAAGCAGGGCTCAGCTTCTCTCCCAGCACACTGCCCCTACCAGCCTCCACATATATAACTACAAAATACAATACACAAAATACAAAAACCTTTCTCCTCCAACAGAACTCCCACTGCACATCTGGAAGCTGCTTGCCTTTGTGCCTGTGGAAAGTATGTTTGTATGAGTGAAAACTTGCATGTTCTTGCTCACAGTTCATTGTGAAGGGTCTTGTCTGCGAGTTCGTGGGAGGCTGTCATTGTTAATGTGTTGTGAAAGCTTTACTGAATTCAACCTGTAGACTGCACTTAGATACAGGAATGAAGATGAATTAAATCAAAGTTCAGTGAGGTAATATTTAGACAATGGTAGAAGCAGAATGTTTAGAGCCCTGGCTTGGTCCCCGAAACAGAATCCTACTGTTAATATGTTGCTATAGCACTAATCAGTCTCCATGTTACCATCATTAGGAACAGAAATCAAAAGGAAAATGGGATCAACTTCACCACCTAGCCAAAGAAGGTTTTAAAACCTGTACCAAAGAGTAACCTAATATAAATGTTGTTGACAGTGAAATAAACAAAAATAAAATGGTGCGAGAGAGAATCCATGGATTTGTAGATTTAGAACTATTTAAATTAACCAGGTGAGACCACATTGTTTTAAAATCCAATAATCTTTTAATGCAACTAGAACCCTCACCTTACACAAGTGCCAGAGGAAGCTACAAGATGCACCTGTCAAGAACATTACTTTCATTTTCTGTTTTCCCTTTGACTTTTTTATGACTTTCTGCTTTCTGACTCTGACAGTAGGCTAAGACCAAACATTTAAATAGTGTGAGCACCACCTGGGAAAGAACAGTGCATATAGACATCTGCCATATTTGTAAAATGAAAACTTAGAAAAACACTTTGGGTGAAATCCTACTCCACCAAAGTCAATGGCAATACACCCATTGACTTAAACAGAGTGATGATTGCACACTTTACATTTCTAAATCAAAATTCAACATACTTTTTGATCCAAAAAAACAAACAGTGAACTTTCACTCTTGACTTTGTTTCCTGCAGAGGCAAAATTGTGGATTCTGCTACATTTGAAAAGATTTACTTTTATCCAAATAGAAGTGAAAGTTTTCAAGTAGCAAAAATTATCAATGAATGTCTCAGCACACAGCAGATGAAGTAAAAGAGTCACTTTTCAAGTTCTGGTTTTCTTCTTCTGAGGTCATAATCATGCTGAGATCACAGAAAATAAACTAGATTGAATTTGTATAGCCACAGATGATAAACACAACTCCACCAGCCTATGAATTGTAATATAACTGTTGAATTCAGATCTTTTCTGTTTCATGCAATAAATACCAATATAGAGATACAGGACTGGACTATACTGAGAAGGAATTTATGCTGGCATAGCTACTTCGCTCAGAGGTGTGAAAAATCCACACCCCTTGAATAACATAGGTATACCGACCTAATCTGTGGTGTAGACCATGCTAGGTTGATGGAAGAATTCCTCCATCGAGGAGGTGAATTACTTGCACCAGTGGGAGAACCCCTATGGTTGGGGTAGGTAGTGTCTACACTGAAGCACTGCAGCAGTGCACCTGTGCCACTTTAGTGGTTTAAGCGTAGACATACCTAAATAATAATTTTAAATGGCTGCAAAGATGAAATATGGATAATTGAAGCTAAGAATAGATTTCCCCGAGCAAAACCTGACTTATTTCTGATTATTCAGCTGCCAATATAATATTTACCTCACAATATTTTACCCAAATACAACAGTTTCATTGTAAAGGAATTTCAGGAGGAGTTGAAGCTGTCAAATCTGCAATCTTGGAGCCTGAAGAGCCCCTATTCATCAGGTCTGGCCTGCAGTGGGCATCACCAATCTTGCCTGCCAGTATTTCTCAGTCCTATTGTAGGCAGTACATATTGTAGGCAGTACACAGTGTATTGTAGGCAGTGCACAGGCACATATTCAGCAAAACTCATGCTTTATTTATTTATTTGTTCACTTCAATGGGACTTAAGAGTGTGCTTAAAGCTAAACACATTTAAGTGCTTTGCTAAATAGAGAGAGGCTTAAGTGTTTTGTTGAAACGTAGAGAAACCAAACCCATCTTGAGAAGGTGTTCAGTCTTCATGCTCACTCAACCCAGGCTCTTTACGCTGAAACCACCAGCAGTCCATGCCAAGGTTGATGGTATTTTCTGTGCGATGTGAACATTTGTACTCTAAGCATTGGAATTGGGACTACAAAGTCATTTCAAACAGGATATCAAGTGACTTTCAGATAGTAATGACTTTCAGTTATTACTTAACTACTGATCTGAACTGGATTTGTATCAGGGTCCTAAAGGTGAAAGATGCCTTAAATATCATGCACCATTGCCAAAAATAGCAATGTTAATCTGCTTTTGGATGTTTCAGATGATGATATAAACTTAAAATCAGATACAGGTGTACTTTTGTTTTTCTTTCTTTACTTACTTACTGTTAGAAATAACCCCTAATACAACCGTGGCTGAAAGAGTTCAGAGAAAAATATTAGTTTATGAGATGCATTTTAAAAGCATTTTGTGTATAATCCATCTCTTCCTGTTTGTGGGTCTTTTACACGGTGGTTGAGACACAAAAATATTTTAAAGAAACAAGAAAATGTCACTGTAAAACCACAGAAATTATCTGAGGAAATGATGGGCCTTTATACCACCTCAAAATACTTTAAAGTCTTCTTCCCTCCACCCCCCTAAATTTATGCCATTTTCTTAAGTCACAATTAATAGTATAGTCTCCCTATGAAGAATGTAGGCTAGGACAAGAAATGATTGGCTTAGTTTTGCAGCAAAGGAGATTTAGGTAAGATAGTAGGGAAAAAAATTCTAACTATACGGATAGTTAAGCACTGGAACAGGTTACCAAAAGAGGCCGCATAATCCCTGTCCACTAGAGGTTTTTGAGATCAGGTCAAACAAACACTTCTCAGGGATCATCTATGTATTCTTGATCTATTCTCAGAACAGGTGGCTGGACTAGATGATCTCTTGAGATCCCTTCCAGACCCAGATTTCTATGATTCTATATCAAAAAAGAATACAAGAAATGTGACTGAAGTGTAAGAGCTTTTCCATGAATCATTAGCTGCATCTGAGGTAAATTCATCCCTGGTGTAACTCTTGACTTTAATTGACTCTGTTTTGTACCCCTTTAAGAGTACTTCTTAACATGTTTTAGTAGGACAAACTATATAAAAATTAAACATAACACAAGTATGTATGTGCATCTTGGAATGAGTTTATTATTGATAATAGCATAGTACAAATGGCTTGGACTTCCTGATGAGCCTAATGGTGTCCAATTCTCATTGAAATTCATCAGGGAAATCAATGAGAATTGGGCACAACACTTCCTTTTGTCTCCTTTGAAATTCCCAGCATATATGTTTATGTAGGTCACATAAAGCATCACAAAACACAATAGGTGAAATCCTGGTTCCACTGAAGCCCATTCAAAACTCCCATTGACTTCAAGAAGGGCAGGATTTTACCCATTGAAAGAGAGAATGCTTTACAGAGTTAAGCCTCTGCCATGGGGCTGGTCTACAAGGTGGTCAAACAGGCTCTGCTAAGGAGAATGAGCTAACCCAGATTAGTTAATTGTGTCAGTAGCTGGGTGCCAGTTAATTAGGTAAGGAGCACCTGGTGCTAATAAACGCTTATGAGGGCTCAGTCAGGAAGCCCCAGAATAAAGGAAGGAGAAAGGGTCCTCAGGGTAGCTGGGTAAGAGGCTACTTCTAGTGGTTTCTTCTTAGAGAATAGAGTCTCACAGAGAGGAACAGGCCTAGACTGAACGTACTCCTAGATAAAAGACTGGAGTAGACCAGGAGAAGGAACTGAGTGTAGGACCTCCTGGAGAGCTACAAGGGTGATACATTGGTATCTGGGTGAATATCCAGCAAAAACCTATGTTCCAGGTAGGGAATTCATCCTGACACTGCTCTGGAGCTAGAGGGATGAAACTTAAGAATGATTATCCTTGGGGAGGTGAGTTTCTGGTCGATTCGCTGAGTAAAGCTTTTGTTTCTTTTTTGTTGTCCTTTTCTGTGAGGAGGGTGTTCTTTAGTACTGTAAAGGCTGTTTGGACTTGTCTATATTCTGGATGAGTGGAAACTGAGGTAGGGGCTCACATACAGTACTTTCTGACTGCAGTGCATATGCCAGCATGATTTTTATTTTGTGCTAGCCTTGTTTCTGTAAGCAGTTTACACAAATGGATCCCATCTTTGTGCAGAGTCCCACTGAATTCAATGGGGCTCCCATGTTGGTATTTAGGCAGCATTTTCATGTCTGATGATTTTTAGCATTAAGCCTATGACATTTAGAGTCTCTTTAAAAAGTCTCAATTTTAAAAGTTTCTAGCCCTGATGGCTGTGGAGGAAAAAATTGAAAATGTGACCAAGTTCCCACTAAAGGGTCATAAACAAGAAAGCAAAGAAAGAGAATCCCAACATTATTATGGCTTTAAAGATAGTTAAGCCAATTTAATGGGTTTTGGCAGCTTGATTCATGATTTTTGAACAGTTGGAGATGACAGTACTAGGTAGGTCTATCCCAGTGGTACATGTTGCCTGTTTAGGTACTTAAATCCAGCAGTTTCTATAGGAAAGGGCAAGTGACCAACATGAAGTAAAGTCAAAGAAGGGAGGTGAAATCTACAAAGAGTAAAGATTCCAGGAAGCAATCTCACAGGACAGTTACACAAAGTAATAACTGTCATCGTAGCCCCACCAATAACACTTCATTTTTAGTGTACCCCCCCCAGCCCTCGTTTGGTGGTCCCCTGTGGCTTTTAATGCACTTGCAGTATGGGAAGTCAAAGCTTGCTTTGTAGCTTAATTTCCTCATGCAAGCCAATATTAGATTTTGTCCTTATATTTACATAGCTCTTGTGAGCTTTTATAATTGTCTGAGGTTTAAAATATCCCCTCTTTTCCCACCTTTCCACCCACACATCCATCCACCAAAAAAACCACCCACAACAACAAAAAATTAGGGGAATCTGCAAAATAATTTACTGAGGCTGATGTGAATACATACAAAACATTATTCCAAATCAACAGGCTCTCTAATGGGCACTCATCGGTTGTGATTGAGATCACAACTTGTGATTGAGATCACATGGAAAAGCAGTTGAGATAATAAAGTAAGCAGAGATGAGAAGCTGAAAAATACACTGAAAGAAAAACTGGACAGTAAGCAAATGATAATAGATTGTCTGTCTATCCCTCTCATGTACTATCCAAAGTACGTGAGTACAAAACAGTCAAGGAATCGAAAATAAACACATTTGGAAGAAAGAATCCAGTTGGGATATTATAATGTAAAAGGGAATTAATGGACTGGCAGAAAGTGTAGGCCCTGATTTTTCAAACACTTACAAACGCACTTAACTTTAAGAAAATGAGTAGTCCCATTGATTTCAATGTCTGTTGAACTTATGTCTGGATCCAAAATTAACTGAGAAGCCTTCCATTAACTTAATTTGGCTTTGCATCAGGCCACTAGGACCTGATCCAATTCCTAGTGAATTCACTGGGAGTCTTTCCTGTGTTGGATCAGGCCTTGAACTTTTCTGAATCTGTTTCTTAACCTATAAAACAGGAATAATAAATATTATGTATTTGCTTACATGCAATAGTCATCCTCTTAAATCCTATTTACAGGTTTGTTTACGTATGGTAGTGTTTCCTTTCACACTGAGAGATTTGTTTTTAGTTACTCTTTTGGGGGCGAGAGGCACTGAGATCTAATGGATTAGTTGCGTTCATAGTCAAATTTAAATGCAACCTCTGTTTATGTATAAACAGAAATAATGTATAAACCATTTCAGTTTTCTATCATCTAGGCATTTATATCAATCTGTATGTGAGCATTTCAATGCAGTGAGATTCTGGCATATGACCTTTGATTCTCCATAGAATTTTTTTATATGCACAGTTGTCACTTTTAGTCTATCTGGTATTTTACACTGGGTCACAATCTTTTAACATATGCTTTAAAATAAGTTATCGCTTTGGTATATACATTGCAAATAAACAGGTACTGTGTGTGTGTTTATATTTTTTATAAACATAAGCCAAATTTTAAAAAAAGCACACCATTTTGTTCAAACTGCTAATGTGCTGAAATAGATTTAGAGGCACACACATTACTAGCAAGAATACAATCCTTTAAGCAACCAAGACACAAAGTTAATTAAAATCAGTTATCACTAACAAAGAGATAATTGAGTCACACAGGTAAAATCAGAATCAATCAAGTTATCAGTCCAATAAGTCAAGACTCTTATCTAAATATAAACATGCATAGCTCAGTACAGGACATTCCCACTATCCCTTTCTTTCCAGTGAAGCTACTGTACTAAAGACAAGGAAAAGAACATGGAACAAATCCAGAAGTCTAGTTGTTTTTCTTGTTTGTTTGTTTAGTCTTTTACCCTATGCATAACTTACCTCTGAGACTCATTGCTACAAAACAAAACTGAGCCTGAGAGTTTGCCTGGGGGTCATGGATGAGATCTTCCACAGTTATGTTAGACAGCATAACAAATAAGACCTTCATGCTCTAACATGTACACCAACCATTACTGCCGGAAGTTAGGAATAAAACTTTCCTTGTGAATTGGCTGTTCCATAAGTGACCATTATGAAGGTTTTACATTTTATGAAGTGGCTGGTACTGTCTACTTTTAGGCACAGTATGTTAAACAACTAGTCTTTCTGATCTAAATGTGTATGGCACTTCTTACAGACACTCATCAAAAACTATTTGAAGTCAGTGGCAATTTTACATGAGTGAGGGCTCACTTGAAGCCCAAACCTCACTCATTAGATCTGGATACAAATGTGGGGTGAAATCTTGACTGGCTCCACTGAAGTCAATGGAAATTCCCTTCCCCCCTCACCCACCCCCAACACATACTTCAGTAGCACCAGCATTTCATCGCTGGACTTTCTGGTTTGACTCATAATAAAATGAGGGATCAATCACTTGCAGATCTCAAAGTATTTTACAAGATAAGATACAATATCACCCCTGGTATGGGGATAAATGGGGAATTGAGACATAAATTAGTGACTTGCCAAAGATCAAACAGCATTCCCATTGCAGAGCTTGTACAAGAACATGGACCTCCTAGGCTAGTTGATCCAATCACATTGCTGATTTACCCGAGGTGGGAGGAGTCTGTGAGATCCAAGTAATAATTTAAGGATGGATGGGGAGAAAAATGTAGCTGTGGCTGCAAAGGAAGTTTTTGTATTTGAACAATCTTAAGAGGCTGAAACCCTAGACACCTTACTCATGACGCTTTGGTTTCTGACACAGTAATTATGACACTTCTATAATCTGTCTACTTTTGAATGATAAGAAATAGAAACACTGTTAGGAGAAAGGGGGAACAATATAGATCATCCTTTGAACTGATTCAACACAGTTTGCCAGGAGGTCCATGTTCAGTGTTAATTTTAAGCACAGCATAAGCTCCTGTAAAATGCAGCCTTCTAGAGAAATAGGTATTTAAATATAGTGGCATTATGAGGTGCTACTGAATGAACACATCATAATTATAAAAGCTGTGAACAAGCCTTACCTATGTAACAAGAAATATAACACTGCTCTCAGCATTCTAGCTGCCATAACTAAGCAGGACAAGGTCAACTTCTGCATTGTCAGCTGAAAGGTTATCATCTGCATGGTAGTTTGAGTTGTAGTGGTTTTGCATACTTTGCATTAATTATAGTAATTAATGCAGTGTTACTTGGCTAAGCATATCTGTTATGTCATGTAGCCAAAAACAGAGCTAGCTGCAAATCTTTGGAAGTATTAAGCAAGACAGATAATGTAAAAGGAATTACATATGGATTATGTGCCCTTAAGATGATCAGTGATAAATTTTAATGGTGACATAATTAGGGTTATTGCAGCAAAAGTGGTTGTCAAATACATATACATTTGCTTCTGTATTCCACACTGAAAAAATTAATTTCTTCTGACCATTAAATATTCCTCTATCCAAGTTCCACATGAGGGCTGAGCCTAGATGAGTGGAACCAAAACTGGAGAGAGGTTTTTTCTCTTCAAAGAAACTTTCATTATCTTAGATGAGTGGATTATGCTGTTGTCTTGCCAGATATAAATGGGGTTACTCCAATATAGTGTTGCATGGGTATATCAGAATGAAGGAGCTGAGATTGCATTAGCCATGTCTATGCTGCGCTTACATGTACTGAGCCTACTGTGACTCAGAGTAAGTGGGGTGAGTTCACATGCAGTGGGGTGGATGATGGTTCTTAAATCCTGCTATCATTCTTAATGCAGCCAGAACGCTCCTTGTGCAGCAGAGCCTTCCAGCAGCATCCCCACTCCCCAAACTACTTTCACTTTCTATTGCCACTAGCTTATTTTAAACCACACTCATCTGCAATCCAGTGGTGGGGAAATAGGGCCCTATTTCAATTTACTGGAGTTGGGGAGTGCAACGGGGTGCGTCCGGGGCTCAACCCTCCGAGGGGAGGAGGGGAGCCACACCGGCCCGCTGGTCTCATGTGGGCTCTGCCCTGTCCCTTTAAGGCTAGACAACAGAGTCAGAGTCTACTGGGGCTCCGGCCTTTGGCTGTAAGGCGGAGCAGGAAACAGTACAAGGGGAGCTCAGGCCTCTTGTAGTAGGGCTGAGCAGTAAACAGTACAAGGGGAGCTCAGGCCTCTTGTAGCAGGGCTGAGCAGTAAACAGTACAAGGGGAGCTCAGGCCTCTTGCAGCAGGCTGAGCAGTGAGGTGAGGGGGATAACTGCCACCCGTGAGTGGGGTGGCAGGGGGGACACAGGCCCACCCACTCCACTGTGTCCCGGCCCAGGGCCCTAGGCAGCGGTCGTTACCGCTGACGGTCAGTGGGGATCCTGACCGCAACACACTGACATGGGTATTGTCTGGTCAGCAGCCTGACTGAGGTCGGCTGCCCCCGGGCCACTTCCAATATCCCCCTCGGGTCCTACCTGGTCCACGGCATCCAGTCCCGGGAAGTCCCACTGCATGGGTTCCTCACAGCCCGGGCTGGGGGGTAGATCTGGTAGTTCCTCTGGGAACTCTGGCCAATTCTGCTCCGGGGGTTCCTCGGGGTAACAGCAAGGTAGCGGGGAAGTTCCTGGTGGCTCCTCCTCGTAGATGGTGTGGGGAAGCTCCGGCAGGTCTTCCCAGTAGCGAGCGAGGGGGATCTCCAGCCAGTCCGGGCAGTTGCCCTGGACTCCAGCGGCTTCCCCCGTCAGGAGCTCCCTCAGGCAGGTCTGCTCCCCGCAGTGGCTGGGCGCCAACTGAGCTGGAATGGCCGGCTTTTATCCTTCCGGGTCGCCGCCTGACCCTCTGAGGGGCGGGCTCACCACTCTGTAGCCCCGCCCCTTCCTGTGTCCGGGGCTCAACCCTCCCCAGGGAGGAGGGGAGCCACATCGGCCCGCTACAGGGAGGAAGGAGGACTGAAATAGGGTACTGACTGAGGGCAAGAAGATTACTGGGACTGGGACCACCAATGCTGATCATAGCGAAGAAGCTGGGAATGGAGGGCAGGAGCAGGGAGGTGGAGAAGTGACGAGGGAAGGTGTATATGTGTCATGAATAGCAGCAGAAGCTGGATCTAATGATGGTTGAAGGAGAGAGACATAGGGATGTTTAAGTTGGTTGGAGGAGGATGAGAAGTCTAAGCATGGTTTTCAGGGAGCGGAAAGGAGAGGGGAAGAAATGTGATTTTACTTAAAGTGATCAAGAGACAGGTACAGTGAATTTGCTTCTCTGCTTCAGTCTCCTCTCCACTGTCTCTTCTGAACTCAGCAATGGGGAGTAGGGAGGGCTGGCCATGGTCACAAAGCTGGTGTAACATGACAGGAGATCAAGTAAGCTATAGTCTGTCTAATAAACAATGATCAAGTATTAGAGGGGTAGTCGTGTTAGTCTGTATCCACTAAAACAACGAGGAGTGCGGTAGTACCTTAAAGACTAGCAGATTTATTTGGGCATAAGCTTCCATGGGTAAAAGAAAAAAAACATTTCTTCAGATGCATGGAGTGAAAATTACAGATTCAGGCATAAATATATTGGCACATAAAGAGAAGGGAGTTACCTTACAAGTGGAGAACCAGTGTTGACAAGGCTAATTCAATCTGAAGTGCCACATAGCCACACTCAGTCTCCGGCCTTCTAGTAAGAATGTCCTTAGTCCTTGAAAATAAAGAGCAATGGATGAAATAAAACTTTCTCTCTCCTTACCTCCTATTCTTGATAACTTTGGAGAGCAGAGATTAGTTCTTCAAAAACTGGACCCACTTTCATCTTCCATACTACTTGTTTAAGAAAACATCCTACAATCTCTTATGCCAGCTATCCCAGATGGAAGTTTGTCAATTAACATGGAAAAGATGCTTCCAAACTCAAGTGTTCAGAAGTATGCTATTCAGAGTCTGACAGGTGTTCATTCCAGTAGGTTTCCTAGTGATATTTTTAAACTAGATTCTCTAAACCATATCTTGAAATATCTTACTATTGCGAGCTTGCTTTTTCACAGCATAATTTATCCTAGTTCACATAAGCCAATGCCAAAAGTAGATATAATTTCATAGTCTCTTTTTCTCTTAAAAAATAAGGTTTTGTATTTTTATTCAAAGGCATTCTTCATAAATTTATGAACGTTCCTCCCTCTTTCCCTAAGGGCCTGAACTCCGAGCCCTTCCAGTGGCTTCAGTGGGCTTCAGATCTGATTTCAAATGCTCCTTTTGTTCGGGGAAAAACAAACCTTTTTAGGTTCTAGTCTGCAGATCACTGAATTTTTTTTATTTGATTACAGTGCCAGGTTGACTTCAATGGGATACTGGACAGGCACAGTGGTTCAGCCACATGGAGTCCGTTCCAGGGTCAGGGCCTTAAGAATAAGTTGAAGACAGACCTTTATGGTTAATACACAAAAACTAATGCATAAATTTTAAAAAATGTTAAAATAGAATGGCAGGTTACTGTCATAGGAGCAAGTGTGTGTTTGTCTTTTTCCCTATGTCAGTAAGAGTTAAAAATAGCTTGGGCCGTGGACAGGCAATGAATAAGGGCTTATCTATACTGGGGATATTTGTACCCAGTGTCACTACAACATAGAAAACTCCAGTGTTTTGCAGTGGTGTGATGGAGGGCTTGCAGTTGTGCAGGGCATCGTCTCTACCTTAGAACTTGGCACAAGTACATCTACATCACGTATCTGTAATGGTAGAAATTTCCCTGATATAGACAGGCCATATGTGTAATAATCAAAATAAATAAAATATCATAACATGTTGCTACAGACACTTTATCCATACCTAAGAAGGTGCTCACTGTATGTCAGTCACACTCTCAGTTCACAGCTCTTTAGTTGAAATTCCAATAACAAGGTTGCAGCTGGTTCAGGAAGCTTTCCCCAAGAATTATTTCATCTAAGACATTAGTTAGAGTTCTACTGTGATGGAACTAGAATTGATGCTCCAGAGGTTTCTATAATGCAAATAAAAAAAGCTGTTCATAGCCAAATGTGGCAAGCTCAAGAAAAAAATAAATAGTTTGCCTTCCCCTTAACTTAACTGACAGACGCCCATAAGCATATCATCCTGCACCTGCTGAATTGGCTGCTCAAGAAGTTCAGGATAATATAATGTGAATATAAGCCTTGTACTGCCACTTATCTGGCACCTGCCTCTCCTGCTGGAAGAAAATGAAAAGTAAATTTGAAACCTCAAGAGACTTTGCTGAAGGCACAGTAGCAGCAAGCCTAGCTTTTAAAAGTCTCTGCAGAGTTCAGTGGAATATTTGAAAGGAAAGTACATTGTATGTGTTTGCAATGTCCCTTGATCTATGTTTCAAGGGAAGAACTGCCTAGCATCTGGTGTTTACATTCTGAGCAGATCTTCAGTGTGCTGGTGACATTGTGATAGGCAAAGACACTCTGTTTAGTGCTGAGTGCATGTTATTTCAAAAATAGTCTGGAAAATGGGAGGGGGTGGACAAGAGAGGATGAGGAGACAACTATAGAGATTACATTAATCGGTTTAGCCCTAATATCTTCTTTTGCTAACAAAACCCCCAACTGGCTGGCTAATGCAAGCTGAAATCTTAGCAGGTATGGACAGCTGTCCTCAATACATCCTGCTGTTCAGCCTTCCGTAGAACATACCACATTCCAGTTCAGGTGTTTATTCAGAGTGCTGGAAGTTAGATACAATACAGAAATCAATGCACTGAAACATAAAGAAGACTTTTTTTAGTTCTCCTGGTTTTATGGTCTCAGATCTCATATTTTCATCTCCCTCATTCTATCACAATGGTATTGAAAATTAATACAGCACTTCTTAGTGTTGTTCCAGAGGTGCTGATTTAGGGCTTACTTGCTCAGATTCCAACCACTGAACCAAATATTTGCACATTATTATAAAATATTGTTTAATCTACATAATGGGTGCTCAATCAGATATTTTATGCTGGGATTTTCAAAGGGGCCTATGGGAGCTAAGCATCCACCTCCTTCTGAAAATCAAAGGGAATTGGGTGCCTAAATCTCTTAAGCTTCTTGAAAATTCCACCTTAATGCTTGTCTGATTGAAAAACATCTATCGCTATCTCTCTTTACTGGCCTAAAGTTTTATTGATAGCTCTAAAATCTTCAATATTTGTAATAAACTTAAATGACTTCTTTCTGAGTTGCTGGCTCAAAACTTGGAAAAGGAAGGATGTCATGTTGCCCACAGTCAGCCTGTGGTATTTACTGTTGTAATATAGGCCGCAGTGACTATTGCATCTGGCTTTTTTTAAAATTAATATCAATCATTAGTATCATCTTTAATTCTGCAAGTTAAAATAAAGGTAGAGTGATCGAATCCTATGCCCCAGGGTATAATCCAATTGCCAGTGAGAATCAGGTAATTCTGCCCTCCTCCATCTATAATACTTCATAACTGCTTGGGATTATATGGGCGATCCCTCCCCTTCTCTTAAACTTCAGGTATTGGCCATTGTTAGAGGAAATGTAAATGCTGCTTTCTAGTAAGTGGGGAATTTTGAGGGCATTCAGGGCCTTCTGTTTCGGAAAATGAGATGCTGAGCTGCCATTTCTAACAGGATTCTCTTGCAAAATAAAGTAGCAAGATCAATTCCTATCATAGCAATAAATAAAAGTAGTAATTATAAAATTGAGGAAGCTTTCTATTTTGGGGAAGTATGCTAACTATTTGAATTTTTTAAATGAGCCGCGTTAAAAGAAAAAGCCTGTAATTTACGTTCCTTTTTCTCTGATGCTCCTGGGTCACTTTTTCCTATCCATTTAGGCACTAATGGGCAGTTAGTCCTAGTCATTCTCTCTGGGAGTTGAAGAACCCATCTGCCATTTGTCTTTGAAAATCTCAAGACCTTGCCTCATATCCTAGTTGCTCTCCTAATCAAACCTCTTTTGGACACAGTTTGAGACCTGTGTAAGCAATCTGTATCCAATCCTTGTACTAAATCTCAGGAACTCTTATTTCCAAGTCAGAGTTGTCAAAAAGGCTTTAGTATTTTGGACCGAACAAAGAGCCCAATCCTGCCAGCTCTCTCTCTGTGTGCTGAACTCACAGCAGGCCAGAAGAACAGCTCACACAAATTTCAAGGGTTGCCTCATGAAGTTCCATGTAAAGCATTGCCACAAGAGGGTGGGAATTAAAAGGGCATTTAGTTTGTAGAGGAAAAGCCCTAAAATTTTAAGTATCCAAGAGGAAGTGCCCATGCACCCTACTAGATCCATGGAAACCAAAATGGGTTTATATGGAGAGTGCCATCTTAGAATTCCTTGGCCTTGACAGCAATTATTCCGGCGGCAGCAGCAGTGCTGCCATTTGCTGTTTCCCCTTCCAGCTGACCAAAAGATCATTCATTCCTGGATTTTATGCGGAAAGCTGGGGGTTCTGCATGGGAGATTGCCATAAAAGTGAGCAGTCCATTTCCCTCTCCCTTTCAACCCCATCCCCAAACCCAGCAGGGCCCTATCCATGCACAGCCTCATTGGAAATTCTTCTACAAGGGGAAAGTTAGCAATGTGGACATCTCAGTCCTTCCTTATTCTTGGACTGGAGCACCAGAATTTACCTTGTAGGCCATGGAAGTTGTGCATAGAGCAGGCTTGAAAGATAATGCCACAAATGAGCAAACCACAAATGATATAGCCCTAAACAGCTCATTAGAGCCTCTGCCTTAAAGCTGGCTGAAGTAATTCTTCTAAAAGTTTAATGTGGTGCTGGTGGTGATTTTTCCTTTAAAGAAATATCTACAGAAAAAAGATGAGAGGAAAAAGAGCTCTATAACAAAACTAGTGGCCAGATTGAATTCTGGGGAATCTTCAGACATGGATCTTCCTCCCGCCACATGGAAAGGAGGATAAGTAATTTCTTCACAACATCCCCTCTTTCCTGGCTCTCTAGAACACATTTTTTCATAGTCCCAGTGATCTGAATGTGGGAAATGGATGGGTCAGAGGTAGAGCATAAATCATCTTCCCCACTCTTTAGAAAGTGGAACAACCCAGCCTCATCTGTGCTGAGCAAGCCAAGTCCCAGAAGTGGATACTAGCTGTGAGGTCCCTTACAGTATAGCTTCTGTGTACTTGTGCTGTTTTGGAGGTGGGAGGGGGAGGCAAAATTGAAGGGGGGTCCATATTCAATGTTAAGCTCTGGGTGTAAGGGCCAAACTCCTTGATTCTTTCACAAGCAATGGGGAGTGAGAGGCAAAGCCTGCCCGCAAAAGAATTCAGGGGAAAATCAGCAAGCGGAATTTAATGGAGTTTCCTAGCTCCTACTCTTTTGTATTTGTGTTTTAGGGGCATGATCTAACTCTAGTAATTGGCTAGGATCTAGCATGACACTATCTTCTAAGCATGTGTGGTTATTAATTAGTTTTGTACTAAGAGATTCCTAGAATACAAGAAGTTGCATGAGCAATCAAAAATAAAGTAAAAAGTCAGATTCAGCCCATTAAACTCTCAGTGTATGAGAAGAGAGACAAGATCAGGGCAAGTAAGTAGAAGAAGCTTGTTAGGGGTTCACAGCAATTTTTCCCTGCTCCCTGCAGGCTTTCTAATAATTGAAATTCTCATTTAAAAACTTGATTCAGAATTCATTCCCTTTAGTTTAAAGCTTAAGCCCATGCTTTCGCTTCATATTACTTGTTAATTATGCATGGTTAAATATACTTAATGAAATAGGAAACTGAATTATAGAGGCATTGGTCATGACTCATAGGTAAGTTTAGAGCTTTCTTTCTAAGCTCAGTTTCCATCACAAAGCAATAACAATCCCTCCTGGATGTTTTTGTGATTAATCCTTCCCCCCAATAAAAGGTATAATTTCAACCACATAGAAGAAATACTTCTCAGGTTATAAGAAGTTAAATGTGAAGGCCTTTAAAATGAATTTGTGCAGCCCCATCTCACTGAGGAATGCAATTCTTTAAATGTTCATTGCCTGAAACAAGAGATCCTAATAGCTAAAACTAGAATCTGGTGCTGGAATGTGAGACCCATATGGGACACTTTAACTACTTCACTCAGTTTCAGAAGTGATTCAGTTAATTATTACTAAATCTTGGAATGAGTGAAATGAGATGGACTGGGTATGGAAGAATCCATTCAGATGGTATCAAGTAGTATATTCAGGAAGGCAAGATGACACTCTGAGTACTCTTTAATAAAAAGGCAATACAATATCTAATGGTGTGGGAACCAGTTAACTCAAGAATTATAAGAGCATGTTTTGTTACAAATCATGGTAAAGTAATTCTCAACCAGTGTTCCACTCCCAGTGACCATAATGAACAAGTAAAAGATGCATTCTGCAGTGAGTTTCAAGATATATGTAAATATGAAATACATAATTTTTTTTTGTAATATAGTCTGGGAGAAAAAAATTCTGCTTGGAAGAAAGGTTTGATCTGCAAACTACCAAAGAAAGGAAACCAAAAGGTGAAGAATAATGCCATTTTTAGTATCTGGAAAAGTGTTCTGTAGTGTACTATTGAACAGACTCAAACTCGTCATTGATGAAAAAACTGCATACTGAGCAATCAGGTTCTAGACTGAAAAGATTGATTTAGAAAGCAGTTTCTCTTCAAGGTCTTGCTTATCAGAAAAGAGTTACTCTTGAACTTTATAGATTTCACCAAAGCATTTTGACTGCATTAATAGAGTCACTATGGAAGATCTTGCACCAATATGGACTTCCTAGGAAGATCATGTTACTGGTTAAGATGCTATATGAAGTTCCAAAATGCTGTGTAAGGACAAAGTAGGGAGATTGACTGACTGGTTTAATATTATCACTGGAATGAGACAGGGATGCATTTTATCACCTCTTCTCTTCTACATTGTGATTAAATCATGTGAAAAGCAACATCAAAGGGAGACTACAGGCATTCAGGACACCTTCAAGATCTCAACTTTTCAGATGTTTTTGTTTTAGACACAGCTGCTGTTGCTATGTGAAGAACTTCTACACAATGTGAATTAAAAATCAAAGTAGAATTAAGAATCAGCTAAAAATAGAAGTCATGGTTGTTGAAGTGAGCAATGATTGTGCATATGTGATGGATAATGAAGAATACAGCATGGGTTAATGAGTTTATATGCCCTGGAAATACAGTTAGTGGTGATAGCCAGCTTCATAAAGAGATGAAAGCAAGAATCAGGAAGGCAAGTGGAACCTTTTCAAAGCTGGCAAATGTCTGGAAAAATCAGGGGATTCACACAAAAACCAAGACAGTTATACAATGCCATTTTGAGACCAATATTGTTGTATGCTTCCCAAAAGGTTTCAAATGCTAGAAATCCACAACAGAAACCTTATTCACTCCATCAAAGATGCTTGTAAAAAATACGTAGTGTCCGCTGATGGGATAAAGTAGCCAACATTGATGTATTACACAGGACTGGCCACTAGACTGCAGACAATCATTTGAGAAAGAAGGCTGAAGTGGTTTGGATATGTTGTACAGATATCACAACTATTCCTAGGCATGCACTTGACTGGGTACCATGTGGTGAAAGATGGAAAAGAGGACAACAGATGACACATGAACCATTGTGAAGATTTCACTGTCATGGAAACAGACTATAACAGAGCAAGAAATATGACATTGGACAGATGGAGATGGAAAGACTAAGTTGCCTTATGTCAAAAGGCATGAAACCATCTAATAAAGAATAAAATCAGCACTCATGCGTAGCAGTTAAGAAGGAAACCAGGCTTGACAATAAAGTTACTAACAATCTTGTCACTGACTGGATCAAAAAGCTGCTTTTGTCAAGATTCACATATCACACAGCAGCAACAGACAATGAAAGCAAACAGACCCTTCAGATTACATGGAACTAGAAGTAGTGCCTGACCCTACTGAACTGACTCAGGTTTTATGTACTGTTGACAGCAGAAGTGAAACTGATTAGATTGATAGAGCCAATAGTAAAAAGTAGTATTCCCTGAATTTCTCATGGTTATTGTCACCTGTGTGAATGTATTTTTAACCCTAGTATATAATTTTAATTTGGCAATGTCCGTGTTCAATGCAATAACAGCTACAGATGTCAAATGTATGAGAGGTATTACACAGTTACTTCATGAGTAATAAAGAATGCATATCATATTCTGAACAGCTCTTCTTTCAGCATGAGGTATGATAAATACTAAATACAAATTTGCAATTGTGTAACAGAAATTATTAAATTTTGGTTCCTATGGCACTTAAGACATGGGCTAAAATTTTTATTGCAATCTGACCTCTCTCCTACACTCCACTGCCCTACAGAAGATCTAAAGCAGAGGTCAGCAACTTTTCAGAAGTGGTGTGCCGAGTCTTCATTTATTCACTCTAATTTTAGGTATCACATGCCACTGAAAATCAGCTCACGTGCCGCCTTCGGCACATGTGCCATATGTTGCCTACCCCTGATCGAAAGCAAATGACTCAACCCCTTGTGTACAAGGATCCCTGGTGGCAGAGAGCCACTCTTTAGAGACCTATATCAATCATCGTCGATCTAGCCAACATAGATGTGGCTAGGAGAATGAAGGCACGACTGGGTTTTTCCTACTCCATACTGCCCATATGAGCCCCTGGGTTACTTTAGATAAACCGTCAAACTGCTGTAGCTTATATTGGAATACAGCTGTTCCTGGATCAAGGAAGGGTGTCAAAGGTGGCTTAAAGCCACCTCTATATCTCCCCCATCCTAAGTTGCAGTGCACACTTATCTGCATTCAATGACTGAGGCCCTAATTTTGGGGTCATTATATGGAAAATGGAATTTGGTGGAAATAAGTACAGAATGAGCTTTTTAGCAAATATTAAAGAAAAAGTGCTAGAGCACACGGACCAGATACTAGTATTGGGAACACTTAAGAAAGGATGTTTTAAGATGTTGGCTGCTTCTCTGAAGGAACAGGATGCTAACATGAATCCCAGATGAATAAAAACAAAATTAAAGGATTCTAAAGTATTGGTTAGATCTCAGCAAGAGTCTTTCATGCAGTAATAGCCATGTGAGAAAAGCTATAATTGCTCCTGGCGGGATAAAAAACAGATTCAACCAACATGTTACTTGGACTCAAAGATTTAAATTATGAAGGGAAAGTTTGAGCTTCTTAGATGGAGGGCAGGGGAGGCGAGAGATGGAACTTGGTAACCTAACTGAAGTGTTAAAATCAGCAGGAGTTCAATAATATTGCTCCAGGTAAACATCCTGTTTACAAAGGACAAACAAACAAGATCCAAAAATTGGAAACTGCACACATTTTATCACAGTCCTTTCGTCATATAACAATGCTGCCTCTGGCGGGACACAACTGAGAGTATCAGTTCAGGACAAATTGCTTAGAGCAGGGAAGTCACAGCCCAAGGCTGGGGTTTCTCGCTACTAAGGCACACCAAACCAGCCAAACAGAAGGGACTTTTGTTTTACCCCACTGGCTAACCATAGGTCATGCAAGCAATTCCCTTAGACACTCCAGTTCCCAGTATCACCACCAGCAGCCACTTCTTATGGGGATGAATGGTTATGAAAACCAACACCCCAGTAAAAGAAAAGGTTCTCACGATCCCAAAGGACCAAGCCCCAGACCCAGGTCAATATACAAGTCAGATCTTACCCACAAATCACATTGTTGCCAATCCTTTAGAAGCTAAAATCTAAAGGTTAATTCATAAAAAGAAAGAAATATAGATGAGTGCTAGAATTGGTTAAATGGAATCAATTACATACAGTAATAGCAAAGTTCTTGGTTCAGGCTTGTAGCAGTGATGGAATAAACTGCAGGCTCAAATCAAGTCTCGGTAGTACATCCACAGCTTGAATGGGTCAAGACCTTCAGTTTGTAGCAAAGTTTCTCCAGAGGTAAAAAGCAAGATTGGAGACAAAATGGAGGTGTTTCCAGAGCTTTTTATAGTCTTTCTCTTGTGGGTGGAAACCCATTTGTTCTCCTGTGCAAAATCACAGCAACAAGATGGAGTTTGTAGCCACCTGGGCAAGTTATGTGTCCATGCATGACTCAGTTTGCAGGTGGCAGCCATTGCTCATATGCTATCTTGAATGTCCCAGGAAGACTTCTCATATGTGGATTGGAGTCTCCCAAGGTCCATTGTCAGTTAAGTGTTTCTTGATTGGGCACTTAATCTGCAAATCTCTTTCTCAAGAAGCTGACCAAATACTTCACTAATGCTACTTAGAATCAAACACATTGAGATACAAGTACATAGCCAATATTCATAATTTCAACTACAAAAATGGTACATGCATACAGATAGCATAATTATAACCAGCAAATCATAACCTTTTTATAGACGACAACGTTTGTACAATATTTTCTGCAAATATATAACAGTGGTTGCAACAATGATCTATACTGTCACAGTTTATGTCAATAACATTACACACTGGTATTGTAAACAAAAGTAGTGTGAGGAAAAATCAGTTTTTTACTAAATCAAAAAGTTACACTCTGTGGGTATGTCTACACTGCAACTGGATACCCGTGGCTGTGGGAAGTTCCCAGAGCTTGGGCTGCAGCCCAAGCCCAGAAGTCTGCATTCCAATTAAACAGTGCCACAAGCTTGCGTCAGCTGGCTTGGGCCAAACATGGGTGTCTCATTGCAATGTAGACATATGCTATGTGCTTAAGTTTCAGAAGAGTTTAGTGCCCACAATTGAGGGCAGAGTTTTGAATGATTCGCACTCCCTTTTAGACACTAAAATAAACAGAATTGTGAAAATCTGCACAATATTTTAGAGAAAGGGTTGGGATTTTCAAAAATGTCTAAATGAATTAGGAGCCCAAGTCCCATCAACTTCCAGTGTGACTTGTGTCCCTAAATCATGTAGGTGCTTTTGAAAATCCTACCCAAAATGCCTTAGATGTCTTAATTAGATGGTACAGTATTTCACAGTTTAGGATGTAAAGGGTGGGAGAACATGAGCATCTATTGATGGATTCACATGAGATTTTTTATTTCACAGCAAAGGGTCTTATGATCCTGTTTCAGCCAATTGCAGGACTCAGTAGTGATATTGTAGCAGTGTTAATTGCTAATACATGTTTTCCTCAATATTCATAATTTTGGTCCCTCACTGTCACTTAAAAAATCACTTTTAACACAAGCATTCCCATGCTCTGAGGAAAGTAATGAGAAGCTTGATTCTTGTGCCCACAGCTGGTCTGCTGTCAGTTCCTTGTAGCACAGCAGTTCTCAGAACATGTTTGCCAAAAAGCTCTCAGAGGTAATTGGGTTCTCCCAGATTCAACATCTAAGTCTCTCTTTTTGACACTATTTCATAAACTGCTTTGATGCAATAGTTGCTCCAAGTGATACTTGCACTTACTGAGAGCATCTCAAAATCTGGTAGCCCACATATGGGAGTTAATCAGGCCCAACTGTGTTTGAGTACTCATAGACAGTTTAGGAGGTAATGGCAATTGAAAAGCTCCATAGCAGCTGTCCCGAATAAGCAGCATGTGTTCTGTCATAGAAGTACAGACTGCTTCATGCTGAGCATTTATCAACATCACCTCTTCTGTATTCTTGTTATTTTATATGTATCTCCTTCACCCTGAGGGTGTGATCTTGCAGGCCATAGGCAAATATCAACCCTGATGGAACCGACCTCCGCCCGTGGAAGCTGTTGGGGTTGATCTGTGGAGGAGGGCTGTGGTTTTGGCAGGGGATGCCCTAGGGAAGAACAGTATAACCTTTAGGGTTCTAAAGAAGCCCCAGCAGCGGACGTTGCCTGTGCAATGTGCTGAATCGGGGCATCTGTAATCAATTCCATTCATGTTTCAGGCTACAGTGGATGGCTGCTGATCACCTGGTGAAGAGAGGTTGTGAGTAGGACTAGTCTAGAAATGGCTTTCCCATCTTGAAAAATATTTCAAGATGCCCTTTTTCTTGTTCCACATGGGGATGAAATCAAGCCCTTCCTTTTTTTTTTTCCAAATGAGAATGAGACTTCTCCATCTCAGAATAGGCAATAGCCTCATTATGAGGGTTTTCACCTGGGATGTGAAAGATGTCCAGTCTTATTCACTAGACTAATGGCTATTCTACGGTAGCAGTGGTGGTGGGGACAGGTCTAACTCTTCTTGGTCCAGCATGGAATTTCGGGACCCTCAAAACTTACCCTTTCCCATAATAAGCTTCAATCCCAAAGAATTTTTCTGATCAAAATAAACTTAGTCAAATTCCTCATCAATTCTAGTTGTGCATTTGTTGAAATGTTGCAACTTCTCATTCCTGTCACCTCCCGGAGTATCTGAATCTCCATTTTTTATGGCAGAAGACAGTGTTACTTAGGGCTGAATGTGTTGTTTTACGATGCAGACAAAGCTCATATTGAAGTCAATGGGATGTTTGGCTGTATGGGGACCACAGTAGTAAGCTCTGAGTGTACAACAGCTGTGCAAGTACCAGTTAGCCCTCAATTATATAAAAAGAGACATGACATCTCTAATGCTACTCTAGCTCTTGGTTCTGAAGCTACAATGACTGATCTACATTATGGCATAATTAACATTTTACAGTGGATGCTACATTTTCATTTACATAAAATGTATGAGCATAGCAATTTCTATTTAAAACAATTTGGGAGATGGCACCTCTTGGTGTCTGGGGTAAATGTTTTTATTTACTTTTTGCATGATTTTATTCTGAATCTTATTTCCAAATACATGTCTGACAACTCTAAGAAGCAGTGTGTTTCTTGTTACTAGATTCAAGTCTCCCCTTGATAGACTTGTAGGCATCCTTTAATCTAAATGGAAGGTACATACATGCATCAGTGCAAAAACGAGCATTGGGGAATGTTTTAGTTGACTCACATAGAGCATCTTTTTGTTAACAAATGTTCAACTTTTTCTTCATATATTGAGCCTACTTTTATTATTATTTATTAAAGAAAACAGTTGCATTTATCTCAACCAATAGTTCAAAATATATTGACCATCTAGGAACAATAATAAGTAATTCTAGACCACATGAGAAAATCTCAGCCAAATAAATTATACTGACCTATCCATGGGTATAACAAATATAAGGTAACTTTAAATATCATTAATGGCTAGAGTTGGCTGAATATTTTATGGCAAGCAATATTCATTATAAATGTAGTCCTCTTTCTATTTGCAAATAATTCCCATGAGTCTTGATCTCCTAATATATTGATAAGAATCTGGTGAATGGTTTTAGACAAATAGCCTTCACTCTAGGGATTGTTTGCAAACTCTTGCTTTGACTAGTCACTAGTCATATTGCATAGTTGGCTACCTGTCATATAATATTGTCATTGCTAGATGACACAAATTTTAAACAGGATAAAAATAACTGGGGAATGATCAACTCCTGATGAGACGTTTGAGATGAATAGTTATTGATGTCAAAAATCATGAAAACATTGGAATTTCTGCTTTGCTTTTTTTTTAATGCCCAATGTTTGGAGAAACACCTGTAAATAATTAAGAGGATCTCATCAACAGTTTCAAAATGGACTCTGCTTGAGTTCACAGACAAGATTTACACTACTTAGCCGATTCTGCTACTGTTTTACAGATCACTTACTTAGTACCTTGCTTAATCAAAGTTAACTTGAAACAAAAACCATAGGAAGATAAAAGCCTTCATTACTGTTGACCTTTTGAATTTCACTTCACTATGACTTGTGTGCAATTAATAGTAAAGGGAGATAAAGGGCAATCTGTTTCCTGCCAATAACCCGGGGTCAACATTTTAAGGCAAATTGGATAACGAACAAAGATAAAAATCTGAAATGCCCATAAGCAGATCCACAGTGGAATGAAACTTAAGAACTAATAAAAGGCATTCATAAAAATATGCACAAGAACTGCAGGTGCTTTGAAAAAATGCCAGTCTTTCAGACAAAGGCACTGATTACCATTTGTGTCTTCTAATGTACAATGTAAGGTCAGTTTCACAGGAACACAGCCTGTAGTCAGAAAGTCCTTGATTGTAACTTTCAGATTCATTCTAACTTAGAATGTTACCCATGTAGAGAGTTAACCTTTTCAGATTAGATTTTAGAAAACCACAATCAAAAAGTAAAAAGACTCACTGTGACAAATCAGAGAGAACAGTCTTTTGAGACAAATCACATTTAATGTGGTTGCCTGTAAAATCAATATTTTTAGTGTTGTTCTCATCAGGGTCTATGATGAATTTATTATACGGCAGCTGCAAGCCTGGTGTGTTGAGATTTTTTGCTTAGCCAGAGTGTCTAGGGGGATGTGCTGATTAATCACAACTTCTACCCATGCAGTTCCTATGGAACCATGACCTACATTTAATGACTGTCTCCTCTGGTGGGAGATCTACAGAGGGCAGTAGTGCAAACACCACCTGCTTTCTCTAGGGATGTGCCCCAGGAGTACAACTGCTTTTGCTGTCTCAGATTTCGGAAGTTAGCACACTCCTATGCCAACCAGGATAAATCAAGCCCATGGAATCCATTAACAGATGCGGATATGAAAGTAGGTCTTACAAATTAATAAACATGGCAAGGGATAAGAGGCAATAAGAGATTCCTGAACCCTTTCCAGGTTAAAAAAAAATCATAAACGAAGCTGCAAGAAGAAGCTGTAGATCTTAAGGACCAGATCATGAGCAGGTAGAAATCAGTATAGTTCTACTGACTTAGGCCAGCTAAAGATCTGGTCCTATACTTTTTACCTCTAGTACACACTAGCAGATCCATATGGGGCAGTTAGTGCACAATATGCTAGAGTGCATACCCCTCTGGTTTGGACTGTGTAGATAAACTCAAAGAGTTTGTTCTGGCACAGGCCTAATTTACACTTTCACAAAGTGAGCGAAAATTTACTAATTCATAGAGTGAGTATGGAAAACAGGGACAATTGAACTCTTTCAGGGATTAATTCTACAGGCAGCTTGCTACTGTTTGTCACCGGATGAAAATGAATGTTTTGTTTACAGAAGTGTCCATTGACAGTGATTAGAGCAGGCTTAATAGAAATTGAATCCAGTTTCTTTGAACAATAATATGACATTTAGAATCATCAAAGAGAGAGGACCAAACCAATGTCTAGTATAAATCTGAATAACTCCATTCCTTGATACCAGCTGAGGATCTAGCTGTAGGAATTGGTTTGTTATAAAATGATATGGCATGAGATCTTAAATAAACGTAACCCTCTGTCACTATGGTGAGTATGATTTAAGTGGAGAGCATGCTACTGGGCATAGCAGAGAGGAAGGGGCAGCACAAAGCCTCTCAGAACTGGGAGGATGAAATCTTCATTCAACTACCTGGCATATGGTGGGAGTTTGCCCTCTGTTACTTCCCTTTACTGAGTGCTAAATGTTCCCTGGTATGCCAGTACAGCTCCAGGGCAGTGAAAAATAAAGTCATGGCCCAGGCTGCTGCAACTTGGTGCTGGGTGACTCTAGAAAGAGGAACAGGGATAGTCTCTATGCTGTCCTGAGGTAGAGGCTGCAATTCTGCTTGGCCCTTATGCCATCCTGGCAATGGAGATGGAAGGCAGCATGCACCTACATCCAGCCCTAGCAATTTCATGTACTACTTGAGCTCAGTGCTAAGCATCATAGAAATTAGCATAGCCACTGAGTTTAACAAACAAAGAGATATATACAAAAAATGGGCAAAGCAATTACCTTGTAATTTACTTTAGAATGCATTGTAAATAAATTAAAGCCATATTGGCTAATTTAAATCTAAATAATTTAATACCATTGAAAACCCATATTGTACACCTTTTGAAACATGCATTACAACCAGTTGTTTAGGCTAAGTAATAATTGATCATTGCATAGAAATACTAGTTGCCCTGTTCCTCAGAGAAATTAGACAATGATTAGAACTGATGACTTTGGATGTAATATTGAAATGGGATTTTTTTTTAAATTTCATTTGTATTTCTGTAAAATGATATAAATTAGGATCAATGAATTACAAAATATTATATACAAGATAAACAGTTTCTCTAAGTTAATTAAACTCAAAAAGTCAAGCACAGTAATCCGCTATAGTATCTGGTTTTCTGGATCAGAAACTGGTAAAAATTCTTCTTCCATTTTTTTTTCATTCAAACATTGATGCTGAGCAATAGCAAAATAATGCCCTCCAGGTAACACTAGGGAAAAGTAGGATCTCTTTAAAGGGGAGAATGAGCAAAAATGCTTTTTCTGTTAAGGTCCTAGGCTAGCAGATGTGTGTTCAATTCCTGGCTGTGCTGTGGATTTCCTGTGTGACCACAGCCCTTAATTTCTCTTGCCTCAGTTGCCAGCTGTAAAATAGGCAGAAAAATCATTTTACTCATCTTGTCTATTCAGAATATAAGCTATGTGGGGAAGGGAATGTCTCTTATTCTGTATTTGAGCCACATTGTGCAAGGGGCTCAATCTAACCTGGGCTACCCCATTACAAAAATATACACGTTCTCCAAATCTTATATTCAAATTAGAATGGAAATTGGTTTCTAAAGAGGCTTGGAAGTGAGCACAGAATAAGACATAATCTGTATCTCCTACACTGAAGTGTCCATTGAGTAACATTGTTCAAAGGTGCTTAAGTTATGTAGAAGGCTAAGTAGTGTAACCATACATCCCATTTTGGCTGGGACAATCCCCTTCGTAAGCCCTGTCACAGGCATCCTGTCTTTCTTTAACAAAAATAGGCATATGTCCTGTTTGCTATTACAACTGATTATCATCAAAATGCCCAGTTTTGCCAAAGGGACATTTAGGGCAAGTGGCATCATGAGCCGCAGGGCAGTACGGGGCTCTGGCATTGTCCTGTTTTTAATTTGGGAAATATGGCCACCCTACGGCTATGTCTCATTGACTTCCAGTATATTAGGCCTGTAAGTCATTTAGTTTCTTTTAAATGTTACCCATTATGTGTAGTTCTGTATTGATAATGCATACAAAGAAATGTGTGCCGCTTTCTGACATTTGATAGCACAGCTTGAGTTGTCTTTTCACAATAGCCTGCTGAACTCCATTATGCACAAGTAAATGCTCCAGCTTCCTTCTCTTTGGAGAGTAACCATAACTTATGTTTGATCTAGGTCTTCTCTTTGTACATTATTAACATAGCAAAGTGCATAACATATCCATTGTCCTGAAATCTTAAAAGAAGGTTGGAATCTCTCGAAGACACAGCTGTTAGTGACCCCATTGTGCTAGTTACTGTGCCAACACACAAGCAGCATAGGAGAAAGGATATACTATTGCCCCCATCTTACAGATGGGGAATGAAGTAACAGGAAAACCAAGTGACTTGCCCAAAGTAGCACAGGATGCCTGTGAAAGGGACAGGAGTTGATGAATGTAGATTTCCCGAGTTCCATTCCAGTGCCTTCAGTCTCTGTTCCTCATGCATTTAGAACCTGATTGGACTAAAATATACATTGTGCAAATGGAGATGAAACCTGTGCAATAAAACCTAGAATTTTCTTCCAAAGTGTGAATACAAGTGGCCTATGGCACATTACTTCTAAATGTGAAAATATCTCAGGGAAGGCCAGTCTCAGGCTGACCTGTAGACTGCAATCGAGTCATAGAAAACAATTTAAAAAAAACAAGTATTTCCCAGAGCAGTTTGAATGCTGAAGCTAGAATATAAATAATTGTCTTTCCAAAAGGACTACTAGCATTTTAATCAACTCCCAGAACTCTGCCATAATGTAAGATCAAGATAAGAATTGCAGAAATGCAACTGTGTATGTAAACTGGATGTTACCACTAAGAGTCAAAGTGGTTTTGGTTTTTTGGTTTAAAAAAAAAAGGCATTTAGAACTCTTTTTATTTGTCTTCTGGCTCTTGTATCTTTTAAGGGTAACATTTTCAAGCTTACATCTGAATGAATGGAGTACTAGAAACTTACTATTTTTAAAAAAGAGAGAAAAGCTGAGATTCTAGTGCGTTCAGATGACTGCAGGGTCTTTGGATTTTTTTAAATACACTAAATATCATGAGACTTGCAATAAAATCATGAATTGGTAACACTACCTGCAGCCAGTTGCAGCAGCCAGTTGCAGCCCCGTGGACTTTAGGGCTACAACTGTTTTTTGGTCAGACTTAAAGTTCCAGACCACACCACTTTTCAAAGGCAGGCTAGGGGGAAAAAAATCATATAAAAGTGCAATTATATGTTGGGGAGTGTCAGTTGAAAGAAGGCAGTCAATCACTTCTGAAGGTGTGGTTGCTCCTTTTTCTGGCAATATAGTGTTCTGCTCCCCACCCTCTTTTCCATAACATAACTTACTCCTATCAAGTTGACACAAATGAGCCATGTTTGTTTGGATGCTACATTCTAAAAAAATTCTCTGTTCACACACCTAAGAGCTGACATGAAAGTAAGAGGATATGATGGTTTAGTGGGACTAGAATGCAGGACAGCAGGGGTGCTGGAACAATTTTTACAGTGGCGGTGCTGATGATGGAAGCCATGTATTTGGTGTGTTGTTACTACTTCAAGCTAGAGGGTGCAGCAGTATCCCTAGTTCCAGTACCACTGCAAGACAATGATCTATCTTTTTCTGTCAGCTATTGTGATGACAAAAAAAACCTCATGCTGGAAGGGTTCCATTCCTACTTATTCAATTGCCTCTTAAGCCTTTGGTTGCTGATGCTTATTACCTAACAAAAGATTAACATTGCTTCTGGTATATTCAGCATTATTATGTTAATTGTTGGTAAGTGTTGATGGTAAAGCAGAAAAGTGTGAGTAGATTTTCATAGTCTAAGTTGACTATATGTTATGAGAAACAAAGAATTATTTTAATAGCAAAGTCAGCAGATATGACATTGCAGTCAAGGAGTAAAGGTATTTATGCACTATCAAGCTGTCATTTTGACAAAGTGAATTTTTCTACCAGAGAGACACTTAAATGTCATGGCAAGGAAATATATGAAATGCCCATAATGTACTGTAAGTTGTTTTGCATGATGGCATTTTCAAACGAAGGCACCTAAAAGACCAATCAGAATTTACAGAGACACAGAGTTCTTTGTATGAGTCTGGAGGATGGCAGGAAAAAATGTTATAATTCAGATGAAGGATATTTAAACCTGGAGGACAGCCTTTATTATCCAAGTTAGGGTGTGTGTGTGTGTGTTTTAACTGATGACTCAGATATTTTTAGCCCCCGGTAATAGGACTCATTTATATTTTATGTGTAAGACTCTATTAGTTGCCGTTGAAGAATAATGACAAATAGCTTATTTTACATAAAACCTCTGTAAAAAGCATAGCAATGTTTTGATATTTATGATGGAAATACAATTCATATACAGTAGTAACACATGATTCCATTTCCTTTATTATTTAGCTATTAATTCTTTAAATCCCTCTAAAGAACAAAATTGTTCATGAACACGGGCACACAAATCCAATACTGCTATAGATCATAGTCAAACTTTTTTTTTAATTAAAAGCAAGGATGCAGAACACATCTGGTAGGAAACAGTGGCCAAAGGCAAGAAACAAAAGAATAATGGCCTAGACAGTAAAAGCTACCACCTGCTTATGACTTCTGCCTTATTCTAGAAAAATAACCATAGTAGGTGCCAATCTGTCTAAAATGTGCCAGGTGCTTTTGATAACTGGAAGCAATAGAAACAGTTAGTTAAACATAGGAGCCACAGTTTTAATGTAAGTATTTTTTTTATCTGCACATATGAAAACGTTAGGTGCATAATGAGTGCTGGCCTAAGGGCAGGGTGGGAGTGGTGAGAAGGTATAGATATCTCTGAAAGGGCACTTACTTCATATGTTTCCAACTGTGAAGATTCTTCTTAAAAGAAAATATATTAGCCTTCAAATTTGCATAAACTTTCATTTACTTGCATAAATTCAAGGCTTAAACCATTAGAAGCAAGTGCTTTTCATGTTCAAATTCTTCTGTAAAAGTCTATGCGGGAAATGGCATATGTTAATGGGGCACCGACAGAGGGTGTGTGATTTATTATTATTATTTCTATATTTATTATTTGTATTGTAGTAACATCTAGGAGCCCCAGTCATGGGCCATGGCCCAATTGTGCTAGGAAATATACAAAGACCAAAAAGACAGTCCCTAACCCAAAGAATTTTCAATCAAGCATTGCACCCAGACCCAACTGGCTGGATTGTTCTGCAGACTGTGCAAACAAATGGCAAGAGATAATCCCAGGCCCTAAGAGTTTACCGTCCAAACAGACAATGGGTAGGAGAGGAAACAGAATGGAAGTGACTTGCCCAAGGTCACACAGCAGGTCAGTGGCAGAGCTAGGAATGATCTCCTGATCCAGTACCCTATCCACCAGCTCATGCTATCTTATAGGACAAATATTGCTTATGTTCTTTTCATTATAACACATTCTAAGAAGATGTGGGCACAGGAAAGGAATGCCTGTTAATAACATGCCTGTGAAATTATTTTCATGCTACAGTATGATCATTTTGGCAGAGAAACACTGCCTCGAGCTGTACAATACACAACTACCATTGTTCTTGCCCTGAATTTCATAGTCGGAGACCATTATCTCCTACTCTTTCTTCCTGCATAATACTGGCTATTGAATTTCACCCAGTGATTCCTGCAACTAGCCTAGCAGCATGTAGTTGAAATATAATATGTTTTAGAAATGGGACATTTATCCTAGATGGGGCTAGAACCCACTATTCTTGGTGTAAGATGCTTATGGCTTGGCCATTAGACCTATGGAGCAGTGCGAGAGTTAACCAAACTTCTTACAGCCTAAAGAAATGAATCTCCACGCTGTTGGACATTGCACAGATATAAATTTGTTTGAGTTGAATGTGGACTTCATTTGTGTTATGAGACACACACAAAGTGGTGTAAAATAGAACATATGGCACTTGCTTATTCATTAAAGCATCTATGAGTTCCTTCAGTGTCTTGCTTATTTTTGTCCATGAAAGGCAATTTCATCCTGAAAATGAGTTTGGTAAAATAAAATCTCCTCAAGCACAAATAATGTTAAACTAAATCTGAGTGCAATTTGATTAACACTTGTCAGACGGGGAAATGGAAAAGAGAGAAAAAAAACTGTTCATTTGGGAGAAATACTAAACATATGAACAATGAGACAATTCCAGTAAATTACTGGCCTGGTTAATTCATAGGGAAGAGGTCTCTTGGGTAATTGTTCAAATTGAAAATGTTGACAGCTTATTACTGAAGTCTCCAAAGGATGCTAATGCAGACTTGAGGAATTTTAGCTTGAGCTGAATGACTCTCTAGAGTTGGGGAAGGGAAGAATGCCAACGATCATGCTACAGGATGTTCACTTTTGCAGAGAAACACTGCACCATTGAATTATAAGAATGCAAGGAAGAAGCCCTCTGGTAGGAGAGTTTAATTTAGAAAAAGTTATGTTAGCATTAGCCTGAGATCCAACAAGGCTCTAAGGGTAAGCAGCTGACTGCTAGAAATCTATAAAAATTATTAAAAATGTTAGCCTGCTGGGGGTGTACTTATCTGACTCACTCCATTAGGTATATTGCTAAGAACAGTGATGTGTGGTTAATTTCCTAATATAGATTTATCTTAGGGTCATTCAGAAAGTGCACCCTCTGAATGGTAGCAGGTGGTGAGGCCTTACAGGTTGGCTTCCTGGTGGAAAAATCAGAAAGAGTCTGGGTCTATGCCTAGTGCAACTGGTTGATTTTATTACTATTATTATTTATATTGTATCAGCACATACAAGCCTTAGTGTTGGGCCAGGATCCCCTTGTATTAAACTCTGTGTATAAAAACAGAAAGACAGTTCCTTCACCAACGAGTTCACAGTCTAATTATAAAAGAAGAAAACAGGTACAGAGAGGGAGCACAAAGAAACAATGAGATAATATTGGTCAGTATGATAAAGCAGCAGCCTAAACTCTGTCAAGTTTGTAGATGTGACGGATATAGTAACTGCATGCAATTTCTGTGGGGATCATTTTGCATTAAGAGTATGAAAGGTTTATGTATCACTGTAGGCCAGGAATTGTATGTAATTCAACATAGGGAGGGTTGACACAACTCCCACCAGGATTAAGGTTGAATTGCTTAGGTTATAAACACCTCCAGAGAAGTTCCATCCCTTGCGATGCTTGCATATGCTGGTTCATACTGGCTCTTCCAGAAACCAACAATCAAAGAAGAGGGCTTTTGATTTTTTTTTTAAACACTTGATATAAACGAACTTGGGATGCTCTTTCTGATCCAGCAAATAGACAGGACTGGGGCCTGCACCCCCTGAGCCTCCCCCCATTCCCCAAGCTCCTGCCCCAGCCCTGATCCCCCTCCCACCCTCCAAACCCCTCGATCCCAGCTCACAGCAACTAGAGAATATTTAAACTTTTTAAAGTTTATGATTAACATGGCCATTTAGGGAATTATTCTACAATCATTTTACATTCCTATTTATCCGTTTCCTTGCATCTCATTCATATTATTTTTCTTAGCAGTAGTTTTTATTGCTTTTCTTTTTCAAAATACTCATGGGGGGAAGAGGGGGAGAAATTTTTTAAATAAAATTATTCCTAGTGCAGCAGTATTGGCCTTAACAAGAGGTCTTTGCAGTCAAAAGAACCCATTTAAGATTTTAAATCTGTGAATTCAGTAATCCTCAGAACAGAAAGTTACTAAATTAATATTTTTTATATAAATAAATTTCGATATGACAACTAAATCCCTTCCATAATGGGGATGCAGTTGATCGTCAGAGATTTACATCTGTCTCTTGAGCTTTGTCTAGTCAGGAGAAAAAACAATTTAAATAAAAACACTTGCAAATAGCTTCAATTTCCTACTCTTTTTACTCCTGCCAAACAGCTTTATTATCTAGGAAGACAATTAGCGGAAGGAAACAATAGTTAATTGAAATATATCCAGCACTGAAGACCAGCATTTCTTATGTACTTGAGTTACAGATTGACCAGATTTCAGGGACTCTTAGAAACAGATTAAGATTTACTTTATTTTTTTCCCTTCTAAAGTTATTCAGTCCACTGGAAAGTAATCTCCCAAAAAGATCAATATTCTCCTTCATTGCTGATTGAGTTAGCCTTCTAAACACAAACAGGAGGAAATAAAAAACACACACAGATAGCAAATCTAATCAAGCCATAAATGATCCAGCATGTCCATTAAGATGTATTGAATTTCCATCCATTTACATTTATGGGTAAGTACTTGTTGGAAACTGGAATTTTTTATACAATGATGACACTTCTTAATATACTCTACACTGCCATAAGATAATGCAGTCAGAATGCAGTCAGTCTTTCATGCTACTGCATGAGGTCTTAAATCCAGATGGCATTGTTCATTGTGAAAATACAATTGCATGACATATAGTGTTGACCAAGATGATTGTTCGTGGGTTAAGTGTTAAAGAACAAGTAAGGAAAAGGCATACATGAGATCTGAGTTGTCAGGGGAAAAAGTGTATTTTCTAGCAGTCATGTAATAGTTATATACGTATGTCTCTCCCCACATACATTTATGTGAGTAGTCATACTAGCAAACAGGCTTTTAAATGAATTCTGAAGAGTTGTAGTGGATGACTTTATGCATCTTTTCAGTTATTCTGTCCTTAATACCAATTTGATATCAAATGAAACTTCTGTCATGGTTATGCATTCTATAGGTAGAGATGACTTCTCTTTTCCACCTCTGTTATCCCATGGCCTTAAAACCCAAATTCATCAAGAAATCTTTATTGTCATATGGTTAAAATTAGGCATGTGTTTAAATTTCTAGCTAAATTGGGGAGAAAAGCATAATCTGTGCTCCTTTTTTTTTTAATTGGGTTTTACCATGTGTTCTCATTGTACTCGTATAAAGAGTAGCATAGTAAACTGTAACCTTAATGTGCCAACAAACAATCATATATCGGCTGAAATCCTGATTCCAATGAAATCAATATAAGAATTTACATTGTATTCTGCTCTACTTTTATTCTATGAGAGCCAGGTTTTTACCCATTATGTAATAAAGAAATCTTTTAACAAGAATGATGGTACATCATTTTAGCTCGATTGCCTTCAATTTGTTCTTAGATTGTGTATTTTCATTTATCTTGGATTATTTATTACAGTAATTTTCAGATAGTATCTCCAATTACATCTTTAGTTTTTAACTAAATAAGTTTTCATATCTGCCATCTTGAGGCTGAGTCACTTTTCCACATGAGGTAATTCTATTGCTACATAAACTTAACAACTTTGAATTTAATATAGATTGTAGGTAGGTTACTAAGGGCAGGAAACTAGATCCAGATTTTCAAGTGACTAGTTGTTTTTGGGTGCCCAGCCTGAAATGCCTTTAGGTGCCTTTAGATTTTCAGAAATGGCTATCTTCTGCAAAAACAAGTCCCTTTATAGTGTCTCAGAAATGAAGCATCCCAAATCACTAGTCATTCTTGGAAATGTTGGCCTTTTGTCTTTTTAAAATATTTTTGTAATGCACTGTGTACACACATTGTACTGTGTACATAAGTAAAGAAGAACAATCCATAAAATAACGATAGATTATCATGCCCTGTGGAGATCATGCATAGGTTGCTCTTGAAGTTGTAGGTCGAAAGGAAAACAAGAACAGAAACTGGGGCTCCTTATTGGTGTTACTATGCAAGGTGTATTCAAGGTGATACACATTTTTTGGAGGCTCTGCTAATGTAAGAGAGCTTGGCTTAGCAAACACTGAACAACTCTGGGAGAACTTTTTGAACTCAATGGGAATTGCAAGGTGCTCTGCGCCTTGCAGGATCAAGCCCTAGTGGGTTAATACCTATGAATATTTGTGTTCCGTAAACCTGCTGCAGAAGTGGTTGCAAGTGATGAGATACTTCTTATTTACATCACTTATAATGTTTTTCTACTGAGATTAAATAATGACTTGGCTGTGTCTGTTTGCCTAAACCTGGTTGCTATTCAAGATCCAAAAATTCAAAATAGAGTACTGCCAACTAACAACCCTATTGAGCAAATTACCACAGTATGTGATCAACGTCCCTAAGTCGCATTGTCTTTAAGCTTGTGCTTAGGTACTTTGCTGAATGGGGATCGACTTACACACACTCATTGCTGTATCAATGCCTACATTAAGGAAAGGGAACATGGGGGTACTTATTTTAATTGACCTACTCACATGACTGAAGTAATGAGGGTTGTATTAGTACAAGTGGTAAGATAGCTTCATTATTAGGGAACATGTCATGTCCTGTGATTGTTGGGTGTTGAATGGAGTCCCTTTATGTTCCACCAGATAGTGGTTTGGTTCAACCCCTATAATGAATTAACCTGGCAATTTACAGGGGTTTCACTTAAATATTTTATACGGGTTTGAGAGATATTACTAGTTAGGGCTGTTGTATTAAATAGGCTACAGATGTTTAATATAACCCACTCACTATACAACATTAAACAGTGTTAAATAAGGTCCTGGAATGGCTTATAGAGAAATCAGCCTGCCTAGTACCATGGCAAACACACCATTAAAAATCTTAAACCTTTCATTAAAGATACAGAGAGGGAGACAATGGCTAAAGCATTTGAAATGTAAACTATTAAATATGGCTTTCATTTTAACAAAATCCTTTGTTTCCTTTCCCTTTAGCTGTAGACAGTATTTAATTATTTGTCCTCTTTTTGACAGTGTTACATGGTAACTCTCCTTTTGGGGGAAAAAAAGCAAAGTTAGTCAAGATGGGCCAGAGATGCTGCTGCTGCTGTTAAAGTCTAGTCTTAGAAGGAAAGCCACCTTGTTTGACAGTCTCTTACACAGTAACTGTCATAGCAAGGTGGTGGTTGGGATTCAACTGGATCTGGTAGAGGTGGCAATGCTATCTGAGTCACTATCCCTCCCTGGCCCCTTTCTGGCCAGGACACCTCTCAGGATCAGGGTGTTGAAAGTCCAGGGTCCTAAGTGGCAGCCATGATGGTGAAGCTTGCTCCAGTAACCTCTGTCTATTCTTTCTGTCTGTTTTCTTCTTTTGAACTCCCCCACTTCTTTAGGGACCCCAAAAGAGAGTTATTCAGTCTCCCTTTCATACCTTTTCCATAATCATTTGTTATAGGCTATTTTAACATGTTATGAACTTCAACATAATGTTTACAGTTGAGCTCACAATTCAGGTTAATTTGTAGGCTCAATTGTCACAACAGGGTGAAATCATCATTTTAAGACTAGGGAATATTTCTTCCAATTTTGGGACTCTTTCAAAGCACAATATACTTTTCTAAATTCAATACTGGGTCTTTAAAATTCTTTCTGCCTTATAGAGTGAATTTCCCCAAGTAACACTGAGTAAAAAAGACACTCCTTTCCTGAAGGACAAATAGGTTATCCAGTCCTTGGCATATAATCTTTAATGATCTGGAGTCCTATATTTCATTAGGTCTGAATAAGCTAAATTATCAAATATCCTCATAAATGTTGTGAATTCTGCTAGAAATGGAATTTCTACTGCCTGATTTCAATAAGCTGGCATCCTAATGCCCTCTTGATGTAGATATAGCATTCAAAAAGAGAAAAGCAGCACAGCTTAAATTGGGAGGCAATGTAATGTGCATTCCCCAGAAGAGAGTGATGGGGTGTAAGAATGTCACTCCGTGCTTGAATGGGGACACGAATGAGGCCCTAATTAGTTACATTTAGGTTTGCTTGAGTTACTATGAAGGTAGTCAGATAAATGAACATTTATTATTGTACTGTTAACCCTAAAGTTGAAGCATGTCACTTCTCAGATTCAAGAGTTTGAGAAATGAGAGACTTTTGAAGTTCCTGAACACTGGCCTCACAGCCACTGGCCTCACAGCCTATCAAGAGTGCAAGCAATTGGAGCAAAAATGGTCTTTTTCTTTGTCAGTAAAGAGCCGAATACAATGGCACCTGGATCCATAACTAGGGCTTTTGGGAACTATGATAATACAACGAACTCGGTGATGATGATGAAAAGTGCTTCTGTCAAGCCACTAGACCAATTAATGCAGAATGGGTTTTGTTATAATTCACCTCACATCTTTCACAACAGGCACAATTTCAAAGAGTCCTCAGCCCAGCATCTAATATTGTGCCCATAATTTTGCATGTTTGCTTACACAGTTATTTTGAACATACAAGTCTGAATGTACGTATTTGCAAAAAGTTGGAAAAGAAAAACTAGCACAAGAGACTAGACTTAGACCCTAATCCAGCTAACTATCTAAGCACATGATAAACTTCTAGCATGTGAATAGTTATTTTAGCCAAAGGGACTATTCACGGGTGTAAAGTTAAGCACATGCTGAAGTGTGTTGATGCATTGGAACTGTATTGTATTTCATGCATTAGTTCTAATCTGAATTCTTAACATATCCTTCACAGTTTCTCTCCAATGCCACCTTCACTTTCTTTCCTCCTGAATATGCCAATGTTGCCACATTACTGTGTTCATTCTCCTTTTTACTGCCTATTAATGTATAGTGAAATATCCGAGACTATAGGGCCTAACTCAAAGCTCATTGAAGCCAGTAAGAGTCTTTCCATTGACTGTGATTGGCTTTAGATCAGGCTCATATAAAGTACAAGCCACTTCAGATAATCACCTGCAAGATCTTAGTTCCTCCTGTGATTCTGACCCATCGGACAGTGCAGTTGCTCCAGTGATTATGGCTGCTCACTAGTTGTGGTACATCTTCCCAGGTGATGCCAGCACATGCAATATCCTCTGTCACTGTCTTCTGCCAGTTCTTCTTTGGCCTTTCTTGCTTCTTCTTTCCTCTCTCAGGTACCCAAAGGCAATTCTTGCCAGCATGTTTCCCAACTTCCATACAGTGTACATGTCCCAGCCACCTGAGCCTTGCATCTTTGATGTTAGAAAATACCATGT
The DNA here is from genome assembly GCF_020497125.1 of Mauremys mutica. NCBI lineage: Eukaryota > Metazoa > Chordata > Testudines > Geoemydidae > Mauremys > Mauremys mutica. Next base: position 47,073,651 of record NC_059079.1, on the reverse strand, counting down.
CCTGCTCTGTCAGGTCCCTTACTACATGGTTGATAGTCACATTAGTGTTGATCTTCATTCAAGCTTGTGAAACTTCTTGGGTTGGAAAATAATGCCTTCTATCTTTAGGGTGTTTATGCCAGAAAGATTCAAAAACTATTCACTATTATCAGTTCAGATGCCTTCTGCTGCTGTGCCCATGACTTTTCCCCAGCCAGCAGGGTTGTTGCCAATTTGTTGCCTATCATCTAGTTGATGTCATGGTTAGGTCATCCAATACTTGCCTACAAGAACAAAAAAAATAGTCCCAATGGTATGGCAACCATATACTTTTCTACATAATCTGTTCAATTTTTTAACAGATACATCATCCTCTTGATCATGTAAATATTGATAGCTTATGTATATTTATGCAAATAGATGTATTGTCATATATTCATATGTGTTATTCTTTTTACTGTGTCCTTTAAATACTAGTGTGGATGTGTGTAGATAGTGATACATACAAACTTATACTGTAAAGGACTTTGATAGGGAAGATAACAATATAATCTAAATGATAAACAGTGAGTTTCATCTAATCTTGCCATCACATTGTACTTAATATCTGCAATTTAAATCAACATACAATTTCTAGTGCTCCTACAGTAACTTCAGTTTATTGGTATAAAATAATTTTGTTAAATACCTTCCAAGCTAGAACCATGAACAAATTTCTTTCACGCAAGGGGAAAATATGACTGTTTCTATACATCTTTTTTTCTATGGATGTTTTGACCAGCCCACTCTGAGTACAGCAAGTCATGAATAGCATTCTGTCAGTCCAGTGAATATGGGGTTTTGTATTTTCAGCCAGCGAGAAATTAATCCACTAAAACTCCTCTAAGACAAAGTAATTGAGACAGTATACTCATTCCCCTATTCTGCTGTTACTGTGTCTTCCATGTAATTCAATTAGGGAATTAATGTAGTACTTTGCCTACAATTAGGAGACAGAGTAAAAATCATTGACTATGTGCAAGACCCCAAATATTGCATAGCTACAGAATTTCCCATGGATTCACTGCTTCCTATGGAACTGTGCTCCAAAATCTCAACTTTGTTTTTTAAAATCATGTTTCTAGCTCCTATAGTTACAGAGATGCACTGAATTAACATTTTCAAGTTCTCTGTGTAGCCACTCTAAGTCAATGGGAGAGAGATCTCCCATCCGCTTAATTACTCCACCTCCCGTGAGCAGTAGTAGCTATGTCAGCAGGAGAAGTGAAACGTGTTCACCCCGGGTGATAAGGTGTTTTGTCTCTTAGCACTTTCCTTTGTGAATTCATTCAAGAGCGTAGTGATTGTCTGGTTTCACCCACATAGTTGCTGATGCACTGGATGAGATAAATCACACATTGTGTAGGAATGTGTAGAATACATGAATCTTGAAAGGTGTAAATCAGTGGCTCGCCAACTTTTTTACTGGTGACCCCTTTCACATAGCAAGTCTCTGAGTGCCACCCCTCCCCCTCAAATTAAAAACACTTTTTTATATCTTTAACACCATTATCAATGCTGGAGGCAAAGCGTGGTTTGGGGTGGAGGTTGACAGCTCGCAACCCCCCAAGAAATAACCTCATTACCCCCTGAGGCGTCCTGACCCCCAGTTTGAGAACCCCTGGTGTAGATCATTGTAGCAACATAGATAAGACTACAGGTTTTGCATCTGTCTGGCAGGATCTGGTGCCCCTTTGAATTGGTATGTCCTATGTCCTGGTCTGTGGGGAGCTTGCTACTGATGAGCTTGGAAGGGGTGGGGGGTGGTGTTTGAATGCCAGGAAGGGGGGCTCAGGAATGATTTCTTTCAGAAGGAGGGTCTCCCTCAAGTTTGGGTTGTCGTCTGATGACAGCTCATATTGTTACCCGGGGTTCTGTCAACGCAAAGCTCTTAGTAACTTCTACTCTGTGCAAGGTGGTGTCAGGAAATAAATTAGGGGGGCATGGCCATCCAACCGATAGATGGCTGGCACAAACCGGACAACTTTCACTTAAAGCTAAAGCTTTATTTAGTCTCAAACACTTACACACGTCCGCAACCGGTTAGTAAAACACCCCCAGCCCTTGATAATTACCAAACCTGAGGGTGGCTCTCGAGTGACACAGCGGCAGCCTTCTGGTGGCCAAATCTTCTGTTTGCTGGTGGTGACCGCAAGATGTATCCAAAAGAGTCCAAACGAGTCCAACTACCTCAAACTTTTCCTCCTTATTTATATATCAGTAATAGAATGACATGTCCCTTAAAGAAAACTTGTTAAGTAATCAGTTTCAATGGTCAAGCAAGAGGTTCCTTCTGATTATTGATTAACCAGGTGTGGGTTTTTCCAGAGTTTGCAGCTTGAGGCCCCAGTAGATATTCCTGGGGCACATCCTGCTCTTCTAAACTGCATGTATCAGCAACTTCAACGCAATTCTTATCAGTAAGGACGCGGGGTCAAGCTGCCCTTTCTGTGGTACCCAAACCCCCCACCCCTCCTGCCTTGGTCAAGCTGCATGGCCACTTTACAGACTGCTGACTAGGCTGCTTTTAGCAGTAAGCAATAGTGGTTTCAAGCACTTTACTGGTTTGCCAAAATCTCCCCGGACAATATGGGCTCAGTGTGGGGTGGCAGTTGATAACTAGAGGGGTGTACTGTCGGAACTGAGGCCTAGTCTGTGTAACTGCTTTTCCTTTAGGGTTTCCAGCAAGAGCGAGGAGGAAGCAACACCCTTTCATTCTCATTCATCAATGGTAAAAGAACTGAGTCCTCAGAGGACAGAAGCAATTGTTTAACACAGAAAGGGCAAAACACTGTGCTAAGCCCCTAACCTGAGGGATGAATAACTGTGTGGTTTAGAGAGGCGAAAAAAAAACCCCAACCAAACAAAAACAAAAAAACCTTCCAAAAATAAAAAAGATCCCTTTATTAAACTGCAAATATTCCCTTTCGCTTTGATTTTTGTGTTGCCCTTGAAGGGAAAGACTTTTTGATTTGGCTGGAGGAACACATTACTCTACCACCCCGTGGAAGGGAATCTTTAGGAAACTGAGACATGGACCTCACATCAGAGAGGTAAGCTGCATTCTCACACATAGACAAAAGAAATTTTGGATCTGGATCTGGTCTAGGATTCAAAACACCAGCTTGGGAGACCTATCTCTAATGTGAATGGATTTGGAAAACCAACCAAAACCCATGTGCATCTTGGGATGTGTCTGACACTAGCAGAGGGGATGTTTTGTCTACACCCCAGACTTTGGAAACTGATCGGGTGCTGACATGTGTATGTTAGTCCCAGAAATGTCACCCTTAATGTTGCATTGCCAAAAGTGTGAATTGACTATATGATGGCCTACTCAAGGGAGTGCCAACTTCTGGCATTGGTTCCTCCTGGGAGTTTTGTCCACTAGTGCCCTTTAGGCATAACCACCTTTTGGTATTTTGTTTAGTATACTGGCAGTGACACCTATCTTCAGTTTGGTCCAACTCTAACAAGAATAAACAAAAGTGTATGGCACAAGCCATGAGGTTTTGTCAGAGGAACATTCTGCATCTCTGTGTAAATTCCTTTTAAGCAATGGATATTTTTTCTCCAAGACCTTTCATGGATTTTTGCACAGAAGTTGTCAGATATTACATATGCAAGTAAGTTTGTTGTTTTCACAGCAGTTATTTCAACCACAATTCATTTGGATATCTTCCTAAAATATACTTGTTAATCCTTGGGGATTTAAAAACACAAAAAAACCCACCAAACCTTTGAAGACAGATATCATGTTTCATTGAGTCTCCTAGCAGGAACAACACTTCCAAATTAATTGAAAATGAATTCCTGAAATCACTGTAACAGTTCTACCAATTAAAATATGTCTTGATTGGAAAGTTGGGTGCTATTGAATCATTTTTACAGTACTTTGCAAACTTATTAAATTAACTTTTAATTAAGCCACTTAATATCAAACCACTTTATATCACAGACAAATGCAAATTTACTTCAAAGAGTTCATGCTGAATGTGAAAAGCATTAACATTTAAATAAAGAGATGCCATGTGGTTTGGCAGAAATTGGAATACTCTCAGACATAAGGCCCTCTGCTTGCAGCTTCAGAATTTCAAAGTCTAGTACAGTTTGGAGGGAGAAAAGGACTTATAAATAAGGATTTACACTTTGACTATTCAAGTTTCCTACCACACATTAAATGTTAAGAATGAGGGGGCAAGACAACTGGGTACTTTACACTGTATGCCGCTAATTGTGTCTGTAAGGAGAATAGGAAACTTGATTCATTTTTTATTTTCTTAGAGCCTCACTGTGTTTCTTTTCATGTATATTTGGAAAGGAAGGGGAAAGGAGTAGTCAGGGTGGTGAAAGACTTGCTCTGAAAGATGTTCTGTCTATTATGGAGAATTTCATGTCTTTTATTGATTACTTTTAAATTCTGGGATGTTCTCATATGGCATGACTATGACCACAGCCAAATAAAGATGGGTTCACATTGCAAAGGTCAAATTCAGACTTTGAACACCTTCCAAAATTCATGGCAGCCAGGAGGATCCAAGCTTTTGTTTGGGATTTAAAAATAAACAACTACTTTGAAACAGAGCAATGCAACATCCACTCTAGTGTCTCCTCAAATCCAAGAGATTTTTTCTGTGAATGGAAAGTAGTGGTGTGGCTTCAGAGAATAGGAAAGTTCTAAATAAGGAGAGGAAAAATTATTAGTAAAATGCAGAAGCAGCAAAGAATCCTGTGGCACCTTATAGACTAACAGACGTTTTGCAGCATGAGCTTTCGTGGGTGAATACCCACTTCTTCGGATGCAAGTGGTGGAAATTTCCTGGAGCAGGTGTATATAAGCAAGCAAGAAGCAAGCTAGAGATAACGAGGTTAGATCAATCAGGGTGGATGAGGCCCTGTTCTAGCAGTTGAGGTGTGAAAACCAAGGGAGGAGAAACTGGTTCTGTAATTGGCAAGCCATTCACAGTCTTTGTTTAGTCCTGAGCTGATGGTGTCAAATTTGCAGATGAACTGGAGCTCAGCAGTTTCTCTTTGAAGTCTGGTCCTAAAGTTTTTTTGCTGTAGGATGGCCACCTTAAGATCTGCTATTGTGTGGCCAGGGAGGTTGAAGTGTTCTCCTACAGGTTTTTGTATATTGCCATTCCTAATGTCTGATTTGTGTCCATTTATCCTTTTCCTTAGAGACTGTCCAGTTTGGCCGATGTACATAGCAGAGGGGCATTGCTGGCATATGATGGCATATATTACATTGGTGGAAGTGCAGTGAATGAACCGGTGATGTTGTGGCTGATCTGGTTTGGTCCTGTGATGGTGTTGCTGGTGTAGATATGTGGGCAGAGTTGGCATCGAGGTTTGTTGCATGGATTGGTTCCTGAGCTAGAGTTACTATGGTGCGGTGTGCAGTTGCTGGTGAGAATATGCTTCAGGTTGGCAGGTTGTCTGTGGGCGAGAACTGGTCTGCCACCCAAGGCCTGTGAAAGTGTGGGATCATTGTCCAGGATGGGTTGTAGATCCCTGATGATGCGTTGGAGGGGTTTTAGCTGGGGACTGTATGTGATGGCCAGTGGAGTCCTGTTGGTTTCTTTCTTGGTTTTGTCTTCCAGTAGGAGGCTTCTGGGTACACGTCTGGCTCTGTTGATCTGTTTCCTTATTTCCTCGTGTGGGTACTGTAGTCTTGAGAATGCTTGGTGGAGATTTTCTAGGTGTTGGTCTCTGTCTGCGGGGTTAGAGCAGATACGGTTGTACCTCAGTGCTTGGCTGTAGACAATGGATCTTGTGGTGTGTCCGGGATGGAAGCTGGAGGCATGAAGGTAGGCATAGCGGTCGGTAGGTTTTCGGTATAGGGTGGTGTTGATGTGACCATCACTTATTTGCACCGTGGTGTCTAGGAAGTGGACCTCAGGAGCTCCAGATCAGTGGCACCGCTATGGGCATCCGTATGGCCCCACAATATGCCAATATTTTTATGGCCGACCTGGAACAACGCTTCCTCAGCTCCCATCCACTCACGCCCCTTCTCTACCTACGCTACATCGATGACATCTTCATCATCTGGACCCATGGGAAGGAGACTCTGGAAAAATTCCACCACGATTTCAACAGCTTCCACCCCTCCATCAACCTCAGCCTGGACCAATCTACACAGGAGGTCCACTTCCTAGACACCACGGTGCAAATAAGTGATGGTCACATCAACACCACCCTATACCGAAAACCTACCGACCGCTATGCCTACCTTCATGCCTCCAGCTTCCATCTCGGACACACCACAAGATCCATTGTCTACAGCCAAGCACTGAGGTACAACCGTATCTGCTCTAACCCCGCAGACAGAGACCAACACCTAGAAAATCTCCACCAAGCATTCTCAAGACTACAGTACCCACACGAGGAAATAAGGAAACAGATCAACAGAGCCAGACGTGTACCCAGAAGCCTCCTACTGGAAGACAAACCCAAGAAAGAAACCAACAGGACTCCACTGGCCATCACATACAGTCCCCAGCTAAAACCCCTCCAACGCATCATCAGGGATCTACAACCCATCCTGGACAATGATCCCACACTTTCACAGGCCTTGGGTGGCAGACCAGTTCTCGCCCACAGACAACCTGCCAACCTGAAGCATATTCTCACCAGCAACTGCACACCGCACCATAGTAACTCTAGCTCAGGAACCAATCCATGCAACAAACCTCGATGCCAACTCTGCCCACATATCTACACCAGCAACACCATCACAGGACCAAATCAGATCAGCCACAACATCACCGGTTCATTCACCTGCACTTCCACCAATGTAATATATGCCATCATATGCCAGCAATGCCCCTCTGCTATGTACATCGGCCAAACTGGACAGTCTCTAAGGAAAAGGATAAATGGACACAAATCAGACATTAGGAATGGCAATATACAAAAACCTGTAGGAGAACACTTCAACCTCCCTGGCCACACAATAGCAGATCTTAAGGTGGCCATCCTACAGCAAAAAAACTTTAGGACCAGACTTCAAAGAGAAACTGCTGAGCTCCAGTTCATCTGCAAATTTGACACCATCAGCTCAGGACTAAACAAAGACTGTGAATGGCTTGCCAGTTACAGAACCAGTTTCTCCTCCCTTGGTTTTCACACCTCAACTGCTAGAACAGGGCCTCATCCACCCTGATTGATCTAACCTCGTTATCTCTAGCTTGCTTCTTGCTTGCTTATATATACCTGCCCCAGGAAATTTCCAACACTTGCATCCGAAGAAGTGGGTATTCACCCACGAAAGCTCATGCTGCAAAACGTCTGTTAGTCTATAAGGTGCCACAGGATTCTTTGCTGCTTCTACAGAACCAGACTAACACGGCTACCCCTCTGATAGTAAAATGCAGTCAAACACCTGCCAAATATGACTTCTGGAAACCCAACATGCAGCAGAATCCACTTAAACCTAACAGATGGATCCGGTGTGAGAGATTGTTGAGAGATACTAAGCAAAGAGGCTTTGCCCCATCTGCTCAGACAAACAACAGAAATGGTGCTGTAGTACAGTGGATAGTCTGGCTTGGACATCTCTTTAAAAGGTAATGTCCACTTTTCACCCATATGCTTATGTTCCATGTTTGAGGGCTTAAGTGATAAATACCTCTTGTGCTAACACTCTGGACAAGGCTGAATTTCACTAATCCAGCACACAACCCAGACATATTGCTTTATTTCGTCTCTCTCTCCAGATTTCTTGGGGTGGCATAGGATAACATAGTTTTTTCAATTTGCATATTCCTCTGTTGGTGTAGGCATCTTCTCCTAGAGGACACAGGCTGGAATGATAGGGCAATTAGGTTAAAAGTGCTCAATAAGGCCCTGATTCTTTCCACTTAAGTCAATGGCAAAACTCTTATTGACTTAAATAGTTCAGGTTCAGACACAGAGGTCTGGGTGAGGGCTAGTCTACCTGAGATAGCTTGAATCCATGGGTATCAATGGCAGCGAAGATGGTACAGACTTAAGTGTGGATAGCATAAGCCCTGCATTGACCCAGGGTACATACTGGGCTCACTAGCCTGCTTTGAAGCCCATGCTGCCATGCCTTCACTGCTATCAATCTCTGCTCTGGCTGGATTCAAGCTAGTAGGCTAGTCTATGCATTGCTTTTTCTGGGTAGACATGCACTGGGCGGGATCCACACACATACATTGCTTTTTGGTGCAGATCACTAAGTTTTCATTCCTAGTGAATTGTCTTTCTAAACCCAGTATGTTTATCTGTCAGGGAGATATAAGCATGCGCTGCAGATTAATTCTTGTCCTGCCCATAGTCAGGGGTCAACCAAACAGTTGACTTCAGTCCTTGCAACACTTCAGCATGCCTTGGTAGAACAAGAAGCCTCATTCTCATTCTAAACACAAGTGCTTCCTTTTAATTTCAGTGTGTGATAGTGTCTAAAAGTTAAAATCCTAAATTTGATTAGTAACACAGTAGTACACTAATATTTCCTTTCTAACTACCAATTCTTTGGCTGCCTAGGGGCTGCTCTGATATTTAGACTGTAAGTCTTTAAATCAGGGACTGTATACTAGTGTGTTTGTACAGTGCCTAGGACAATGGGGCCCCATTCTTGGTTTTCCCTTACAAATTTTTGATCATGCTTAATATGTTCCTTTTATTCAGGGCCGGCTCTAGGATTTTTGCTGCCCCAAGCAAAAAAATTTTTGGCTGCCCCCCCTCTTTTTTTTCATGCCCCCTGGCCCCTCACCAACTCCACCCCTTCTGAACCCCTTCCCCAAATCCCCAGCCCCGCCTCCTCCCCCAGGCGTGCAGCATTTCCCTCCCCATTGCTTCCTGGGGGCCCCCACAACCTCCCACCCTAGCTCACCCTCCGCTCCGCCTGCTCCCCCCGGTGTGCTGCCGCTCCACTTCTCCCCACTCCCTCTCAGGCAAGGGATTGCGGAGAAGCGGAGCAGCAGCGCATTCAGGGGAGCAGGAGGAGCAGAGGTGAGCTAGGGTGGTGGGGTGCAGGAAGTAAGGAGGGGTAGAGGAACCGTTCCCCACACCACCTCACCTCCGCTCCACTGCCGCCGCCTCCCTGAGAGCCCACTCGGCTTCTCCTGCCTCCCAGACTTGCTGTGCAAAACAGCTGTTTCCCGCACAGCAAGACTGGGAGGGAGGGGAGAGAAGAGAAGTGGCGGCTTGGCACTCAGGGGAACTGGGGCGGCAAGTGGGGGCAGCGGGGGCACTTTTTCCCCATGCCCCAGAATCGGCACCTATGATAGCTGGCGCCAGAATGTTGCCCCTAGAAATGTGCCACCCCAAGCACCTGCTTGTTTTGCTGGTGCCTGGAGCCGGCCCTGCTTTTATTGTTGGGTAACTCAGCTGATGCCTGGAAAATAGTTGTATCCACTAATTCAATCTTTTCTATTTTGTCTTATTAATTCCTAGTAACTCCTGAATAGAAAGTTCTTGTTAAGGAAGGCTGGGACAAGTCTAAACATTCCATAGACTACTAAGCAGGACCACTCAGTTTGGAGAAGTAGTTTAGGAAGTTTACACCTTCCTTTAACAGGCTGGTTGAGAGGGGAGAGCTGTAGTTTACTTGTCACATTCCAATTGTGTCAGTAGATTTCTCCAAAATGCAGCCAGTCTCCCCAGAGTCAAGCTTACTTTCCCATACAGAACCTACTTCTGTGGAATCAAACCACTCCAGTGACTATCTGCACTTCATATGGGTTTTATTGAATAGTAAGTGACCCACCTGAGAAAACGGGGAGGAGTGCGGAAAAGAGGAGAGTCCATTACTATTTGCATTATGATAGTGATTAGAGGCCCCAATGAAGATGGGGTCCCATTGTGCTATGTATTATATACACACATAATGAGACACAGTCCCTGCCATGGAGAGATTACAATTAGAGTTGGTTGGAAATCTTCTGACTTCTTTTAAAAATGGAAATTTGTCAAAAATGAAACATTTTTTGTGAAAATGTTTCTATTTGGATTTAATTTTGATCTGGGTGGAGGAACCCCACATAATGGAGCATTCTGATGAAGTCAAAATCGAACACATGGATTTTCTGTTTCAAAATGACTTTACGTTATAGAATATAAAATTTAAAAAATTGAAATGAAATGGTCAACCTGAATGGAAACCTTTTTCATATTTTTTTTCCAGAATTTCATTTCTTGGGAAATTTCCAACATATATTTTTTTGTTTTATTCCATTTTGGGATGGAAGAAAATTTGAAATTGCGGAATTTCCCACAAAAATCTGCTTCCCATACAGCTTTACTAACAGTCAAAATGCACAATTCTAACAAAGGTAAGAGGGGAAAACAGTCACAGAGGTAAATGACCTGCTGTGTTACCTTGGACAAATCACATGCAGAGCTGGGATTTGAACCTGGGTCTCCTGAATCCCACTTGAGCCTCTTTCATAAACCATGCAGTTTCCAAAGATAGATGAAGAACTTCAATAAAATAAGAATCCCATCCAAATTAAGGCTAGCTTAACACTAAAAATGCTAGAGCGACAGAGCTACAGATGTGCTGCTGTAATATTGTAGCATAAAGACATTTACTAGAACCACTTCAGTTGTTGTAATAAATCCACCTCTTTGAGAGGTGGTACCTAGGTGTCTACACCAGGACCACAGTCCTGAGTAACGTAGTTAAGCCAACCTTATCTTGTAGTGTATGCCAGCCCTAAATAAATGAACCATTTTTTGGAGGACTGATCATGATCTGTCAGTCGCTGTTTTTCTTTCTTTCTTTTTTGCACCATGCTGCATTTAAGGCCTGGTCTATACTAGGCGTTTAAACCGGTTTTAGGAGCGTAAAACCGATTTAACGCCACACCCGTCCACACTAGGAGGCACCTTATATCGATTTTAATGGCTCTTTAAATCGGTTTCTGTACTCCTCCCCGACGAGAGGAGTAGCGCTAATATCGGGATTAACATATCGGAATAGGGTTAGTGTGGCCGCAAATCGACGGTATTGGCCTCCGGGCGGTATCCCACAGTGCACCACTGACCGCTCTGGACAGCATTCTGAACTCGGATGCACTGGCCAGGTAGACAGGAAAAGCCCCGCGAACTTTTGAAATTCATTTCCTGCTTCCCCAGCGTGGAGAGCTCATCAGCACAGGTGACCACGCACAGCTCATCTGCACAGGTAACAATGTAGTCTCCTGAGAATCGAAAAAGAGCCCCAGCATGGACTGCACGGGAGGTACTGGATCTGATCGCTATATGGGGAGAGGATTCAGTGCTAACAGAACTGCGTTCCAAAAGACGAAATGAAAAAGTATTTGAAAGAATTTCTAAGGCTATGACGGATAAAGGCCACAGCAGGGACTCAGTGCAGTGCAGAGTGAAAGTTAAGGAGCTCAGACAACTCTACCAGAAAACCAAAGAAGCAAACGGAAGGTCCGGGGCAGGTCGAAAAACATGCCGCTTCTATGCTGAGCTGCATGCAATTTTAGGGGGCTGCGCCACAACTACCCCACCCCTGACCGTGGATTCCAAGGTGGGGGTTGTAATCTCTGCCATGTCTGAGGATTATGCGGACGGGGAAGATGAAGATGAAGAAGAGGAGGAAGACCTAGCAGAGAGCACACAGCACTCCGTGAGCCCCAGCAGCCAGGAGCTTTTTCTCACCTTGACGGAATTACCCTCCTCCCAGCCCTCCCAAGCAACTATCCCAGACAATGACGCCATGGAAGGGACCTCTGGTGAGTGTACCTTTGCAAATAGCAAACATTGTTTTTTAAGCAAGCGTTTTTTAATGATTGATTTGCCCTGAGGACTTGGGATGCATTCGCAGACAGTATAGTTACTTAGAAAAGTTTGTTAAGATGTCCGGGGATTGAGAGGAAATCCTCCAGGGACATCTCGATGAAGCGCTCCTGTAGGTACTCCAGAAGCCTTTGCAGAAGGTTTCTGGGCAAGGCAGCCTTGTTCCGCCCACCATGGTAGGACACTTTACCACGCCATGCATGTAACAAGTAATCAGGTATCATTGCACGGCAAAGCATAGCAGCGTATGGTCCTGGTGATTGCTGGCATTCAAGAAGCATCCGTTCTTTATCCCGCTGTGTGATCCTCAGCAAAGTGATATCGTTCAGGATAACCTGGTTAAAAATCAGGAATTTAAGTAAGGGGGATGGCCATTTTCCTACTGGGTTCGTGGACTGCAGCAGCTTAAAAAAAACACCTTTCCTGCACGTAGCCAAGCGGGGGGAGGGGAGGAGTGAAATGCCGATGATCTTTTTTGTGTTTGGTCACCGGCGATCTTCCCCAAGCTACCAGCCACGCAGTGGGTGGGGGGGTGGGAAGGGTGTTGATTAGCAGGGAGCTAGCGTGGTATTAGCCATGCATTGGGGGGAGGGGTAAATCACTGCAGAAGCCGAAAGACAGTGGCTTACCATGGCCGCATGCAAGCTGAATTCTGATGCCTGGACCTGTGTCTGTGAGATCTGTAACTCCAGAGCTGCAGGCACTCAGTATTAAGATGAAAAATGCGACCTTGTAGGGAAATCACATGTGCTATGTAAGGTGAATAGTGCTGTTCACTGTGAAAGAGTATAACCATTGTTCTGTAAAATGTATCTTTTTAAATATTTCTCTCCCTCATGCAGCTGCAAATTTTTCAAGTGTGCCTCCTCCATCCCAAAGGCTAGCACAGATAAGGCGGAGGAAAAAGAAGACGAGAGATGAAATGTCCTCAGATATTATGGAAGTTACACGCAATGAAAGAGCTCATCTGAATGAGTGGAAGGACGTGGTATCAAATTACAGGAAAGATGCCAGTGAACGTGAGGACAGGAGAGACACCCGAGATGAGAGGTGGCGGCAGGAAGACCGGCAGGAAAATCAGAGGTGGCGGCAGGAAGATCAGCGGTGGCGGGATGCAACTCTGGAGCTGCTGCGTGATCAAACTGACATGCTCCGGCATCTGGTGGAGCTTCAGGAACGGCAGCAGGATCACAGAGTGCCGCTGCAGCTCCTGTATAACCACCCTCTACCCTCACCATGTTCCATATCCCCCTCACCCAGACGTGTAAGAACGCTGGGGGGAGGCTCCGTGCACCCACCAACTCCACCCCCGTGGACAGCCCAACCAGAAGGCTGTCGTTACTGTGAAATTTTTTTAATGGCCTTCTCCATCCTTCCTATCCTCCTCCCAAACCACACCCTTACTTCTCTCCCAGTTTTTATAATGAATTAATAAAGAATTCATGATTTTTAAACGAGAGTGACTTTATTTGCATAAGTAAGCTGTACTCGAAGGGGGAGGGGGAGTTGATTACAGGGAATGAGTCAATCAAGGGGGTTGGGTGTTCATCAACAAACACAGCAGTCACACTGTATCCTGGCCATTGATGAAGCTCATTTTCAAAGCTTCTCTGATGCGCACCGCTTCCTGGTGTGCTCTTCTAATCTCCCTGGTGTCTGGCTGCGCGTAATCAGCAGCCAGATGATTTGCCTCAGCCTCCCACCCCGCTATAAAGGTCTCCCCCTTACTCTCACAGAGATTGTGGAGAATACAGCAAGCAGCAATAACATAGGGGACATTGGTTTGGCTGAGGTCTGAGTGAGTCAGTAATGTCCGCCAGCGCGCCTTTAAACGGCCAAATGCACATTCCACCACCATTCTGCACTTGCTCAGCCTGTAATTGAACAGATCCTGACCACTGTCCAGGCTGCCTGTGTATGGCTTCATGAGCCATGGCATCAAGGGGTAGGCTGGGTCCCCCAGGATAACGACAGGCATTTCAACATCCCCAACTGTTAATTTCTGGTCTGGGAAGTAATTCCCTTGCTGCAGCCGTTTAAACAGAGTAGTGCTTCTGAAAACACGAGCGTCATGAACCCTCCCTGGCCATCCCACGTGGATGTTTGTGAAACGTCCCTTGTGATCCACCAGTGCTTGCAGCACCATTGAAAAGTACCCCTTCCGGTTTACGTACTGGGTGCCCTGGCGCTCCGGTGCCAAGATAGGGATATGGGTTCCATCTATCGCCCCCCCACAGTTAGGGAATCCCAGTGCAGCAAAGCCATCCACTATGGCCTGCACGTTTCCCAGAGTCACAACCTTTCGTAGCAGCAGCTTAGTGATTGCTTTGGCTACTTGCATCACAGCAGCCCCCACAGTAGATTTTCCAACTCCAAATTGATTCCCGACTGACCGGTAGCTGTCTGGCGTTGCAAGCTTCCACAGGGCTATTGCCACTCGCTTCTCTACTGTGAGGGCTGCTCTCATCTTGGTATTATGGTGTTTCAGGGCAGGGGCAAGCAAGTCACAAAGTTCCATGAAAGTGCCCTTACGCATGCGAAAGTTTCGCAGCCACTGGGAATCGTCCCACACCTGCAACACAATGCGGTCCCACCAGTCAGTGCTTGTTTCCCGGGCCCAAAATCGGCGTTCAATGGATAGAATCTGCCCCATTACCATCAGGATCTCCAAAGCGCAGGGGCCCGCGATTTGAGATAATTCTGTGTCCACGTCCTCATCACTGTCATCGCCGCGCTGCCGTATCCGCCTCTTACTCGCCTCAGTTTGAAGGTACTGGTTCACCATATACTGCACGAGAGTGCGCGAGGTGTTTAAAACATCCACGATTGCGGTATTGAGCTGAGCAGGGTCCATGCTTGCTGTGCTATGGCGTCTGCACAGTTCACCAAGCAAAAAAAGGCGCGAAACGGTTGTCTGCTGCTTTCAGGGAGGGAGCGGTGAGGCTGTACCCAGAACCACCTGCGACAATGATTTTTGCCCCATCAGGCACTGGGATCTCAACCCGGAAATTCCAAGGGGCGGGGGAGGCTGCGGGAACTATGGGATAGCTACGGAATAGCTACCCACAGTGCAATGCTCCAGTAATCGATGCTAGCCTCGGACCGTGGACGCACACCACCGAATTAATGTGTTTAGTGTGGCCGCGCGCACTCGATTTTATACAATCTGTTTTGCTAAACCGGTTTATGTAAAATCGGAATAATCCCGTAGTGTAGACGTACCCTAAGACACAGCAGGAATCAGCAGAGGCAGAAGTGCCAGTTTAATGAGATTAAAAGAAGTTCTCATGGTATTTCTGGATTGTCTAAAACAGGATCAACAGTAAACCTTATGAGACACTGTCCTCATGAAACCAGGAGGAATGGACAGTTCAGATAAGCTCTGAATAAGCATCAAACATTCAGCTGATTACTGCTTATCTCTAAACTCAAACATTGAGACTTGAGGTTTACCCATGAAAAAGAAAAAGAAAAATCATTGTCGCAGGTGGTTCTGGGTACAGCCTCACCGCTCCCTCCCAGGAGCCATCACAATCAAACTATCATCAGTAATGAGGAGATTTTACAGCTCCTCTACACATTTCTTGGTACCTTAATTCTAAAAAGAAAACGAACAAAGAAGGGTGTTTACTTTGGCTTAATTTAACGAAAGCTAGTGAAACATATCAACTCTTGTCCACATAAATGTCAGTCAGTGAAACAGTGAGAGAAGAAAAAGTGAACATCTGGGTAATTTAGAAGGGGAAGCAGAAGTACAGAATTTTTCTGCTCTTCTTGCTGTTCTCTTCCTGTTCTTGGCACATTTTCAGCTACTGAGCATATTTGAATAGTAGTTAAACCAGCATTAAAAACAATTGTTTAAATGTTCTCCTAAATTTTCAAATATCTTGCCAAGAGCTCTGCTACAAGCATTTTACATCAGGTATTAAGCATTTGACATTTTGTAGTCTAGTATTGAGCTGAATTACCTGTCAAAGACAAGTGTTGTATGTTTTAGTTCTCATGGATAAAAGTAGATTGTAGATATGATGTTCTTGGGACATATTTCTTTGTTTTAACCTCTTATGAAACTAAATAATAAATAAAAGTTGTTGTTTCTCAGATTAGGCTAAAGGCAAAAACTAGATTCCAGCCTAAGTAATATCTTTTATTTTTCTGAGGAAAGCAGCCTAAAGAGGGAATTAGTGAATTTTGGATACAGTTGTGCTGTTAACCCATTTTTCCCAGGGAAGGGTCCTTTCTTAAGCAGGGCCGCCCAGAGGATTCAGGGGGCCTGGGGTCTTCGGCAGCGGGGGCCCCCCACCACAGGTCTTCAGGGCACTTCGGCGGTGGGTCCTGGAGCGGAAGGACCTCCCGCTGCCGAAGTGCCCTGAAGACCCGTGGTGGGGGGCCCCCGCTGCTGAAGACCCAGCACTTTGGCGGCGGGTCCCGGAGTGGAAGGACCCTCCGCCGCCGAATTACCGCCGAAGACCCGGAGCGGAAGAAGCTCTGGGGGCCCGAGCCCCGCGAGAGTTTTCCAGGGCCCTCAGAGCAAGTGAAGGACCCCGTGCCAGGGGCCCTGAAAAACTCTCGTGAGGGCCTCTGCAGGGCCCGGGGCCTGGGGCAAATTGCCCCACTTGCCTCCTCCTCTGGGCGGCCCTGTTCTTAAGTGGTAAAATGGCATTTGAACCTTCAGTTTTTATTCATACTGCTGCTTTTCAATGCGACTATTACCTGCACAACTTACCATGCTTGGATACTCCACCGCACTGGGACCTGAATAATGCTTATAGAAATGATGGCTTTATTGGGTGTAATGATCTGCCAAAATATGTACTTTGATTAAAACTGAGGAGTAACTTGATTTTCAGATGTGGCTCTTTCATTGTTCATTCATGTCTAGAGGTATCATGTGCTGATCTCCACTGTAGGTCTCAATGTAGCTTTTCATGTGCACAGTTTAGAATCAAAACTTTTATGTGGATAACATGGTGCATTTTATTAGCTTCTACTTTTAAAAAGAGATGAATTGCATAGAAGCCAACACAAACTTTTTCAAAACAAATCCATTTGCTTTACAGGTTAACTCCTCTTGCCTATTTGTCAACCATCACATTTTACGATTTGGTAAGAGAGACCCTCTTAATGAGTGAATATACAGCATTTATTTCCTCTTTTACTATGAATTATAGCTGATGTGTTTTCATTTGATTTTTTTAAACGAATATAGCGTTGCATCCTAAATGAGCCATAAAAATGACTAAAAATACCATTTCACACAACACTTGGGGTAGGTATATGACAAGAATTGTATAATATGAGCAGAATGAATTAAGCTGGAAGTGGAAAGAGGAAGATGAGATCTATGTGAGAAGCTGGACTTATCCTAATTAAACTCCTATGATAGAAGTTAAGGATATGATGCAGATAATGAAAAGCAATCAAGTCCTTAGAGTGGATAACGTACCAGCAGAACTAATTAAAAGTGGTGAAGTGGCTCTCATCTAAGCATCCCAGAAACTTACCAATGTGACTTGAGAGTCTGGAAGATGGCCCAGCACTTGAACATAGTTCTTGATGTGAACTATGAACTATTTCTAAAAAGGAAGACTCAACTGTTTGTGGAAATTACCACACAATATCACTTTGACACACCTATCAAAATATTGCTGTGCATCATGCTGAAGAGAATTGGAGAACAAGCTCAGTTTAGACCCAAAGGTTATACAAAGGAGCAAATATTCAATCTGCATATGCTATTGAAGAAAGTGCTGGAGAATGATGGGAAGATGATCCATGTTTTTGTGGATTTTGCCAAGGTATTTGGCAGCATCTCACACAAATCTCTCTGGGCATTCCTGTGGCTGGCCAGAGTAGTTGAAAATGTAATAAAGCTGGTATACTTTCACAGAGATTTTGTAATGACTTCAGTGTTTGTGGGGCATGAGCAAATTGTCTGTCTGACTTGAGGATAGGTATCAGGGCTGTTTGCTATCACTAGCCCTCTTTAACTGTTACAGTGAAGAAATATTAAGAACCACCACTGATGGAAATGTACAGCAGGGAATTCATCTGTGGATGAAAAATTAGTCATCTGTGCTTCACTTAGGATATTGACCTGACTAGATTATCAGAGAAAGAGGTATAAAAATTGCTAGAAAGAGTAGCAGTGGAAGCAGAAAAGTTAGGTCTAAAGATGTCACACAAAAAGATAATGCTGACCTCTAAGTCTGTTGAAAAGATGAAGATGATTCTACCCAAATCTGAGGAGGCATTGGAAGGAGTTGAGCATTTCAGTTGTAACTACCAGGGACATCAAATATCATTTAGAGATCTGACACAGAACTGGACTCTCAACTGAGTCATTCACATTGAGAGAAGCAAAGGTATGACCATGAATTGTAAAGTGAAATTTCTGAAGTCTCTTATCTTTAACATCTTGCTATGAGAGGCATGAGCGTTAAAGAGACAGAACTTTAAGAGGCTTTCTGCCTTTGGACTGAAATGCTACAGACAATTGATACACATTAGCTAATCTTGACACATGACCACCAAGGAAATAATTGCCCAGATATACCACATAGTAGAAGTGATACCTAATTTCATCTAGAGGATGAGACAAAGAAAACTTGAGTTTGCAAGACATGTGGATCAGAGAAGCTGAAGAAGATTGCTCAAATAAGTTTTTCAGGGGCTGGGGCAGGAGGTACCCGTGTGAGTGTGGTTCAGCTCGGTGTCTGACTGGATAGGTTGTGGTATGGCAGGATTATGAAGGCTATGTTAAGACTGTGAAATGCAGGTGAAGATTGCTGGCTAAGGGCTGTGTGTGCATGTGCATTGTGATGTGACTCTCTATGGTGCTTTTCACTATGAGGGAAGGTAAGTATATAGTATATATGACTAACTGACTCCCGCTTCCCCACTCTGCCCCATCTGTCTGCCATATATTGGTCTGGAGACCAGGCCAGCAATAGGACTATGAAACCATGATTTAAAGCCATGGTTAAAAACCATCTTTTGCCAAATGAAATATGGTAGACCCAGTTCATCTTCATAAAACAGGCAGTGTTATGTCCTAGGGGCAGCCGGTGTAGGAAGCAATCACTTGAGGCCAGAGAGCAGACAGCTAACCAAAACCTCCATTTTATTTACAGAAACAGAGAGCTCACTCAGCCGGTTGAAACCGGCTGAGCTATCCCTTAATAGTCTAACCCAGTTGCCATAGTAACAAAACCCATGACAACCAAATACACAACATATTCCTCCCCCCCTAATAAGAACATCCCCTAAATAAAACACACACTAAACTAGAGAAGGAGGGTAGCCTCCATTCCCGGCTAAACCCTGGGGATTATTTTGCCCCATAACCATGGGTTCGCCCTAACTAAAGATCCAGCCGATGAGGAGGCCTTCTGTCTCTAGGTGGATTACGGCGAACTTCTGGTGTTGTTGCACCCGAAAGTACTAGGGGCTCAGGGTCCGCAGCACGAATAGGTGAGGAGGTGGTATCAGCTCGTGCTGGGCAAAGGGGTATCTCAGCTGCCGGCAGTAATGGAGGAGAACAGTCAGGAACAGGTGACTCATGATTCGGTGTCTCACCAGGAGGGGTGAAGTCAGACCCCTCAACTGCAGATGGGTCCTGAAGACTGGCATGACCTGGCAACAGCTGATCTACATGTCGCCGCCAGGTAAGATTCTCTGCAGTCCGGACTGTATAGGAAACAGGTCCTGTTTGAGTGATGACTGTGGCCGGGACCCATTTAGCTCTGGAAGTATAATTCCGAGCCAAAACTGGCTGCCCTGGGCTAAAGGTTCGGTCTTTTGCTCTGGGTGCCCGTCTGATTACTTGATATTGCTGCTGATGTTGCACAGTTTGTCTGGGTTCAGAAGGTTTCAGCAGATCAAAGCAAGTGCGCAGCTGTCATCCCATCATTAGAAAGGCTGGGGAAGCCTGGGTCGTAGCATGAGGTGTGTTTCTATAGGAAAGTAAGAAGGTATCCAGATGCTTTTGAATGGAGTGTTGTCCCTTTGCTGATTTCAAAGCGTTTTTCATTGTCTGCACAAATCTTTCAGCTAATCCGTTGGTGGACGGATGATATGGTGCTGACGTGATGTGGTGTATCCCGTTTGCCTTCATAAAATTTTGAAACTCCTGAGAGACGAACTGCGGTCCGTTGTCGCTCACAAGTTGTTCTGGCAGACCAAAACGACTAAAGAGTCCTCATAGTTTTTGGATAGTACTCTCTGCAGTAGTGGACTGCATTATAGAGACTTCTGGCCATTTAGAATGGGCATCTACTGCCACCAAGAACATGCTTCCTTCAAGGGGGCCAGCAAAGTCAACGTGAATACGTTGCCACGGGTTTTCAGGCCAGTCTCATGGGTGTAGGGGTGCCCACTGGGGTGCATTTCTTACACTCTGACATGACATACAAGCTTTTGCCTTCTCTTCAATAGCACTGTCCAATCTAGGCCACCAAAAATAGCTTCGTGCAATTTCCTTCATGCGCACTATTCCACAGTGACCGGAATGTAGCTGTTCTAACATCTGTGATCTCAGGGGTGGTGGAATAATGACACGCCTCCCCCACAACAAACAACCAGATTGGACCGATAACTCCGTCCGCCTGGACATGTAGGGAACAAGGTCGGGTGAGACCGGAGAGGTTTGTCGAGATTTTCCATGCATCACCAGGTCCATAACTTGGGATAATACTGGGTCAACGCGGGTTCCCTTCTTTATCTGAGTAGCAGTGATGGGTGTATTCTCTACCTGTTCAAAGTAGAAGATTTCCTTTTGGGCACTATCTTGATGTTTGACCGGTAAAGGCAACCTTGAGAGGCCATCTGCATTGCCGTGCAGAGTGGATTTCCGATATTTGATTTCATATGTGTGTGCAGAAAGTATCAATGCCCAACGTTGCATACGACTAGCAGCTAATGGGGGAATGCCTGTGTAGGGTCCAAAAATTGATGTCAGAGGTTGATGGTCTGTAAGAAGAGTAAACTTTCGCCCAAACAGGTACTGATGAAACTTCCTAATTCCAAAAACAATTCCTAATGCCTCACGTTCGATTTGGGCGTAGTTAGTTTCTGCTTTGCTTAGAGTGCGTGAAGCAAAAACAATAGGTCTTTCTTCTCCCGAAGGCATAATGTGTGACACGACCGCTCCCACTCCATAAGGGGAAGCATCGCAGGCCAATTGCAGGGGTAAGGATGGATCAAAGTGCGTTAGAACTTCAGAATTTAACAATGCATCCTTAGCTTTGTTAAATGCAACATCACAGGCTTCAGTCCACTTCCAGGCCTTGTTCTGCCCAAGGAGCTCATGAAGTTGTTTTAGCAGTGTGGCTAACTGTGAGATGAACTTTCCATAATAGTTCAGTAATCCTAGAAATGAGCGTAGCTGGCTTACATTTCGAGGTGGGGGAGCCTCCACAATAGCTTTAACTTTTGCAGGGGCCTTATGAAGACCTGCAGAATCGATGATGTGTCCCAAATATTCAACAGAGGGCTTGAAGAATTCACACTTGTCTTTGCGAACTCGTAGGCCATACTCTTCCAGTCTTTGTAGGGTAGCCTCTAAATTCTTTAAGTGATCCTCTTCATTTCTTCCAGTGACCAGGATATCATCCAGATAGCACTGAACTCCTGACAAGCCACACAAGATCTGGTCCACAGCCCTCTGGAACAGGGCGGGAGCCGATGTGATTCTGAAGGGTAGGCGACAGTATCGATAAAGCCCCTTATGAGTCACAATAGTCAACAGCTCTTGGGACTTTTCATCGACGTGCATCTGTAAATATGCTTGACTCAGATCAATCTTACTGAACTTTTGTCCCCCAGCCAGGCCTGCGAAGAGGTCATCGATGCGGGGAAGCGGGTATTGCTCTGCACACAACACTGGGTTGACAGTGACTTTAAAATCACCGCAAATCCGGAGAGAGCCATCTTTCTTCACTATTGGAACGATAGGAGTGGCCCATGAGCTATGGGTAACTGGTATTAGGACTCCATTGGTGACCAGGCGCTCCAGGTCTGCTTCAACTTTTGGCCTGATGGCATATGGCACAGTTCGGGCTTTCAGATATTTTGGTGGACTGCCAGGTTTAATGTTCAATGTCACAGTGATTCCCTTCATACTTCCCAAATCATCTCCAAAAACAACAGCATGTTTCCTTAGTATAGGGGTTAGACTGGTTTCTTCTTTAGTCATCCGGTGCACTTCTGCCCAGTTCAGCTGAATCTTCCCAAGCCAAGACCTACCCATTAAGGCTGGGTAGTCACCTCTCGCCACAAACAGTGGCAATTTAGCCGCCCGTCCATTGAGCTCCACCTTAACATCAATAGTGCCCAACATGGGCACAGCTTCATCTGTATACGTCTTCAGAACAGTTTTTGTTGCCTTAAGCGGAAGATGCTGTAGCTTTTCCTTATACACAGTCTCAGGAACCAGCGAGACAGCTGCACCGGTGTCTAGTTCCATGCGTATAGGTTTGCCCTCCAATAAGGGGGTTACCCAGTATTCATGTGAGCCCGCTGCCAAAGACAAAACATGCAGTGGCACTTCCTCTTGTGAGGAGGTGTCACTTTGATCATCCTGGGTCTGCTCTAGGGTATTCAAGGTTCCTCTTTTTGTCGGCCAGACCACAGGCCTCTTTTTCTTTTGTTTACAGGCATACTCAATGTGTCCCTTTTTGCCACAGTGTCGACACACCAGGTCCTTACACCAGCATTCTGATGCCTGGTCACCCAGCTTACCACAGCGGTAACATTCTTGACTCTGCACCGTTTTGTGGGTCAGTTCTTGTGACACTTTTTGCACCCTAGGGGATGCACCGATGTATTGTGCCTCCCTTGTAGCCAGTTCCATGGAGACAGCAATATCAACAGCCTTCTGTAATGTAAGCTGAGCCTCTGTCAGTAGGCGCTTCCGTATAGCTTCACTGCAGAGGCCAAACACTAACCTGTCACGCAGGGCATCATTTAACATCTCTTTAAATTCACAGTGTTCTGCTAGCTTTTTTAAAATGGCTACAAATTGTACAACTGTTTCATCTTCCTTTTGGTCTCTTTTGTGGAACCTATATCTTTCAACAATTACCAGTGGTTTTGGGGAGAAATGAGACCCCAGGATTTCCACAATGTCACTGTAAGATTTAGTCTCAGGCTTAACAGGGTGTAGTAAGCTGCGTAGCAGAGAGTAGGTTTTAGCCCCTACAACAGTTAAGAATATTGGCACCTTCTTCGCTTCTGTAATGTCATTTGCAATACCAAAAAGCTCAAAACGCTCAGTATACACATGCCACTGCTCTGTATTCTCATGAAAAGGCTCCAGGGGCCTGGTCAGAGTAGCCATGATTTTTAGTTTCACTTTCACAGTCAGTGCAAACAAGCAGCTTTTTTTCTTTGTTTGGTCTTTACCTTGACTTCTACTTCCTTCTGTTACTGGAGCAGCACCGGAATCCCACTCTCGTCGCCAGTGTTATGTCCTAGGGGCAGCCGGTGTAGGAAGCAATCACTTGAGGCCAGAGAGCAGACAGCTAACCAAAACCTCCATTTTATTTACAAAAACAGAGAGCTCACTCAGCCGGTTGAAACCGGCTGAGCTATCCCTTAATAGTCTAACCCAGTTGCCATAGTAACAAAACCCATGACAACCAAATACACAACAGGCAGAAATTTACAAAAGCTATAAAATCTGGTATTACCATTATAAATCTCAAAATAGAGACAGAAATTGCATATCTATAACTACAGACAAGGTGGTATTGTTTGTTCAGTTTTTTATTAGAACAACCATAAAATGGAAAACATTTATTTTACTCCAGAATTCCAAATCCTTAGCCTTTTTGTCACTGAATATGACCAATCACCTACTATATTTTAGTGTAAATATGTCACGTGTGTGTTTGTGTGTGTGTGTGTGTGTGTGTGTGTGTGTAAATTACAATAGATAACCCTCAGAGCATCTATGCTTCCTCTCATTTTTTTACTCTGCTCTCTCACATCAGAGGAAGTTTTTGTACAATATGTGCTTAGACATTATTTTGTGTAGATGTTTATACCATGCTTACTGTAAGTGACATCAGTATACTATAATTTTAAATGTCAAAATAACTCTGCTTTTTCATGGAGACTTTGCTTTTGTTTATCCTTATTTCCTTAATATGAAATCAAAGTTGTCTTAAACTGAAAATACATGGGTTTTCTTTAGGTATTTATTTATATTTTTCATCTGTCATCTAGTCTCAGTATCCCTCTGTTTTGATGAGGTATAGAAACCCCACACTGATTGACAAAGAATTAAAAGGAGCTTGAGGGCCTAGTTAGCTCAATGGTTGCACTTGGAGGGTGTATCAATTCAATAAATTCAGACCCAGCTAGAGAGGAACTCTGTGGTGGGCCCAGACACACAGAAAAGACTCCAGCAAAGTAGGCAGGGAAGTCGGTGTAATGGAAGAGGAAAAGAGCTGAGGTGAACCCAGAGCCCTAAAAGCTCAAGCCCAGGGTAGACACAATGGCTTAAATGAGTTTTTCTTTGTTTGGAGTTCATGAATTGTGCTAGAGAGAACCTTGGGAACCCACTACTCTGAATAAGTGGGGTTGAGGAGGAGCCTCGGTGTTACCAGATTTGCCGTTACTTTGGGGTATGCTCATTTCTTAGGGTTACTCTTCTGTGGGGGAGGGGGTTCTGTAATTCTATCAATGTACTTGTGTTTTCATATGGAGCTCTACTTCTCCCTTCTGCAAGTCCCCTCCCAATGGAGCTATCCTGCAGGACCTAGGTTCCCCAGGGCTGGATTCCTCCAGCCCCAGAACTGGATGAACACCCACACATGCACACACATTAATAGAGCAAGTCTGAGTGGACCGGGTCAATCAGCACTCTCAAGCTGACCCCTTATATGTTCCTGGATTCAGATGACTGGGCCAAGCAACACTTCCAAGCTGCCACCCTTATATGCCCCTGGACTGGACTCAGTAGTGTGCGTCGAGCAGCACTTCCAAGCTACCACCCTCGTATGCCACAGGTTCAGCATGTCCCTATCCCCGCTTTCACATCACAATTGTTCTGGTAGTAACCCACTTGATGAGCAAACCCCACAGTATTTTTGGGTGCTACAGGGATCTTTAGCTTAGGTAAGAGAAGCATTGTTGCAGAGTAAATGGGGAAGCTAAAAACACAAAAGAGTAAAGTTCAGAGAGAGAGAGAGAGGGAAGCAACCGGCTTAACCATAGAAGGTATTTATTGAATAATAGTGATAACCACACAAGGAGAGCCTAAACAAACAACAGTTACATTATTAAAGGTTACGAAAGTCATATATAGAAAGTTATACCTGAAGTAGAAAAGAAAATAGAGAGAGAGAGAGAGGGTTGTGATCTCACCACTCCATGAAAGCTTAAACTGGTCGGGGTTCCCAGGTGATGGTGGTAGCTCAGGGTCCTGAATGCTGGAGACAGGCAGAGCCCCCAGCATGATCAATCAGGAGACGATGAAATCCCAGTGGAACTTATGCAGAGTTTGGATCCATGCATCAGAACACACTTGAGCATGGGTAGGGGTTTCTTATAGCGAAACAACAATGGTTCAAGGGTCAATGCTAGATTTGTGTATGTTTATGATGACTCAAGGTTTTCTTTAGGCTAGACAATAGGGGCTGATCACTCCTAGCTATGGGTGGTGTTTCTTCCACGGAACTCACAATGCAAATAGGCTGCTTCAGTATTTTGGATATCAAAGATTCATTACTAGAATTGGTCTGATAACTGCTGAGCTGGGTGTGTGCAGGTGTAAGTTCATTAACATCTGGAGCAGAGATTCCCCATGATGCAATGCTTCCCTGCTTTTCTGGTCCCAGAGTTCAGTGTGGTTATGCCTTGGAATCTCTGGTCTCCATTCTTTATGCTAATGGAGATGCCTCTCTGTCCCATCTTTGATGCAGATGAGGCTAGGGGAGTTGTCTTAATCCTATCATCCTTTTCAGGAGGGGGCTAGGTGTGTCTCCCACCATCCTTCACTGCTCTCTGCAAGTCTTTTCTCTGATTGGTTTTGGTTCAAATAGAGGCTGGGGAAAGGGTGTCTTTCAGGAGTCAGACAGGCTGAATACTGTGCCCTGGTTTCCCAAGAACACAGAGCTGACTGGTATCATAGGAGGTGTGGAAGGTGCCATATGGATAACTAGTATTGAGCTGGGCACCATTCATTTATTTGGAACATTGAAACCTTGGAAGGCTTAACTCTATATGTAACCTGGCTGGAGGGCTGAAGCATTAGAAAGTCCAGACCTCCACAGGGCCTAAACAGCTGTAAGATGGAGCTGTAAGAAGGGGTATGTGAGAAGGTCATGCAACATTGTATCCAGCCACATGTGGGTATTCCAAGCAATTAGTCCCTCTTCTGTAGAAGCATTTGACTTTTCTCTTTCTAACTTCCATTGGAATGGAGAAAGCAGAATCTAGACACATCTGTCTAACTTCTTTTATTTCCTTTACTTGGGCTCTAGAATTAGTCAGTTGAAAAATGGCTGTTACCATTTATGACCCATCTATCCTGCCAACCAAGTGCTGAGAATGACCCCTCCCCACTTTAAGGTATGTCTACACTGCAGCCTTCTTAGAATCTTGTAGCTGTAGTCATACATGGTTTGCACCCTAGCACGAGTATAAATAGTAGCATAGGTGGTGAGGCATGGCTTAGGTGAGTAAAGACAGCCCTGATGCCTGTGGGAACATACCCATGTATATACCCACATGGTTCTACTTGCCCAAGAAGTACCTCTCCAACACTGCTATTTTTATTCCACCAGAGGGAAAGACTTTCCACTGACACTTGTAGTTATGCATTGCAGTGTGAATACAGCTTGCTTTTTGCTGTGGTGTGTAGCTAAGCATATCCTACATGCCGCCACCACTGGTGTGCAATGTAGACGTAGCCTTAGAGTTCAGAACTTAGGACCCATCTGATAGGCACCATCCACTGTCCCCAGTTGTTTGCCCATTTATGAGGGTATCCTTTCACCCTGGTTAGGGTTGCCAACTTTCTAACTGAACACCCTTGCCCTGCCCCTTCTCCAAGGCCCCACCCCACTCACTCCATCCCCCCTTCCCTCCGTCGCTCGCTCTCCCACACCCTCACTCACTCATTTTTACCAGGCTGAGGAGGATCCCTTTTTGACTGGGTTTCCTGGTGTATGTGGGCTCTGCATCTTGACCACCCAACCAACTAAGATTTCTGCTCCTCTTGGGTGGTGAAGCATGAATAGGTATGTGAGTTATGGCTATAGGCAAGCTCCATACCAGTTGTGCTTGGCTGAGTGCACCCTCACTTCCTGGGGTGCGGGGGTTGGGGAGGAACGGTGAAGTCCAAGGCCAGCCACCCGGGGAGGAGAGCATTCTCTTCTCCTAGAAGCTAGTAGCAGGCAACCTCCTGTGCCTTGTCCACCTTCATCTTTATCACCATGTTAAACTACTTTTTTTTAAAGATCCTTTTCTGCACTAGTCTCCCATCAGTATCTGAACTGGTAGAAATTGGTTCAAAGTCAGTGGAGTTATTCTTTGCTGGAATAACTCTCTAGCTAGTCTAAATCTAGCTTCAGAGAACTATTGTATAGACTCTATCTTCAACAAACAGACTTTTTATATTGACTATAAGTTCTGTCTCCTCCCCACCAAGCAGCTTATGCACTGTTTTGCTTGTGCCTACTGTAGTAGAACAATTTAACTCTTCATCACAAAGATCAAATGCAGTGAAACTGTAAAGTATTATTACCTAACTGTGGAGTACAGTGATCGCTCTGAATGTATGAATTTCAGTACAAGCTTTAATATACTCTTCCCTTTTGTCCCATTAAAAAGGAAAGTACTAAAATGATTAAGTAGTTTAATTTAAAATAAAATGAAATGAACCCTCAAATAATAAACATGGGATTTTCATTTGTGGAGAGTGATTTCCTTCACCTGTAGAGAACAAACTTCTAATTCACTTGCTTTTGCAGTGAGTTGTCTTCTATCCAACACTTACAAAAGAAACACAGTAAAGGTCTTTCATTCGTGAGAGAGAGTTTTAATCACAAAATATGATAGTCAGGAATCTTATGCTTAGACTAAATGTTTTTTACTGAAAGTCTTTTTTTTTCTTCCATTTCAGACAAACTTGGTCATAACTTCCTGAATAATGGCTATATTACACAATGTTTCCTTAGTTTTATTTTACTAAGTAAAAAAAAAAGTGTTTGAATTTGGTATGGTACATCACAGTAATACAAATGATAAACATTAACACCATTGAAGTGGATAAGCAAATACCATTTTACGTTTCCAAGGTGTTGCTTTAATTTGTTTTAAAATTTGCATAAGATATTTTCATATCTGTGTCTGTACATGGTTAATTCCCAAAAACAGTTCCTCAGGTTATGCAGAACATGTTTGATCACCATCTTCTTTGTACAATTCCAGAATGGTATTCCAACTCCATTAAGGGACATTTTCAGAGATATGGAAGCAAAGATGGCATACAAAAGTGTGTACACAAGTGCATACCTATTGTTCTTTTTGTGTGTGCAGTAGTAAATCTGCAAAAGCCTATATTGAGTTAACTGCATGCAAGAATTCTGTGCACCACTGCAATATTTTTCTGCATTATCACTAGCCTTTTGTCATTTTGAGAATCAGGTTTGAAATGTCTAAAATCAGTTAGAAATTAAGGTAATGTAAATTGATGCCCATCAAAATCAGGATGTCGTGGCATTTGATGGGCGACTTCAAGGCTAAAGTCGGTTCCAATAACGACGGGTATGAAGCATGTATGGGGCGGGAAGGAGTTGGAGAGAGAAATTATAATGGTCAACGATTTGGAGATTTATGTCTTGAAAATGGACTGGTGATAGGTGGAACAATTTTCCAACACAAGACAATACACAAGTTGACATGGATATCACCGGATGGGAAAACCAGGAACCAAATTGATCACATTGCGATCAATCGAAAGTGGAGAGGGTCGTTGTTGGACACCAGAGTATCAAGAAGTGCAGATGTACATGGCGATCATCACCTTGTATTGAGTAAGCTTCAGATAAAACTGAGAAAGATGAAGAAAGTTTATGGGCAACAAATTTTCGACTTAAGGAAGTTGAAAGAACCGTCGGTAAAGGCACAGTTCATACTGGAGCTCTCGAAAAAGTTTCAACTTCTAAATGATTTGCAAACTGGTAATATAAACACTATTTGTGACAACGTTGAGAAGGTATATGCGGAGGCCAGCAAAACAGTGCTTGGCTATAAGAGAAGAGAGCGGAAAGTATGGATTTCAGATCATACATACAAACTCATTGAGGAGAGGAAGATAGCAAAATTATGTATGCTGACTGGAAGTGGTGAACAACAGAAAGCTGTGAATGAAGAATACAGGGAGAAAAACAAGGCTGTGAAGAGAAGTGTTCGAAAAGATAAAAGGGATTATATTACCAGTCTGTCAAGAGAGGCACAGTCAGCAGCCGTGCGGGGCGACACAAGAACTGTCTATAGAATCACGAGGACTTTGACAGGAGGGTTCAGCAATAGGTCAACAGCGGTTAGAGGAAAGGATGGGAGAATATTGATAGAAGAGAGAGAACAAATTAATCGATGGGCAGAGCATTTTAGAGAGACTCTAAATAGACCAAATCCTGAAGAGGTAGTTGAAATAGAGGAAACGAGTTTTCAGATGGAGGTAGAACAAGGGCTTATCACAGAGCGAGAGATAGAAGAGGCCATTAGACAGACAAAAGAAAATAGGGTACCAGGCGAAGATAGAATAACCGCAGAAATGCTAAAAGCCGACCTGAATATGAGTGCCGGGATTCTAGAGGAGCTATTCAACAAGGCATAGGAAGAAGAGAAAGTACCTGAAGCATGGAAGAAAGGTATCATTGTGAAATTACCAAAGAAGGGTGATTTGTCTTTGTGTGATAATTGGAGAGGTATAAACCTATCAGTGCTCGGGAAGGTTTTCTGCAGAGTCCTGTTACAGGAGGACCAACAAGAAGATAGAAAGTCAGCTTCGGGGTTTTGAAGGAAGGTGTCTTAGGCGAATTCTTAACATACACTGGCCGCAGCGTATCACCAATGTTGAAGTGAGCTGATTAACGGGCATTAACAACATGGTGGATGAAGCCAAACAACGAAGATGGAGATAGTTGGGGCATGTGTTGAGAATGGGTGCTGATAGACACCCTCATATTGCCCTACGATGGACACTACAAGGAAGGAGGAGGAGAGGTAGACCATTGGGGACGTGGCGAAAGACCATTGAAGAGGAAATGAAAGGCATGGGAATGAAGTGGCATGAAATTTGCTGCCTCGCTCAAGAACGAAATGAATGGAGGAGAATGGTTGACGCCTTATGCTCCACTGGGAGTGAATAAGAGGAAGAAATTGATGCACCTTTCTTGAATTCAAGATGTCATTTTATGCTCGCTCAGGATCTGACCCATTAAAGGTCTCTGTGTGAATACACCCATTCTCCTTTCTCAGCTGGTCAGAAAATGGTAAATATTTCACACTTTTTAAAAAGAAATCAATTGTTGAAAAACATTGCAAAATTTAGGTGTTCGAGCTTCATTTTTGTAGTAGAATCAAAACTGAATTTTCAATTCCAGAAAAGGAAATCTTTATCAGATTTTTTTAAAAAACAAAAACTTGTGACCAGCTCTGTACCTTTTTAAAAAAAGAATATTTTATTAATAAGATGGATATAAAAATGAGTCATCTTTTGTATATAGCAGAAATAGACTTCTACGGCGTATTCTTCACTCGAAATACACCCTTTCCATTTGTTCAAGAAAATTTGGTAATGGATGAAAAGGAGAGATGCATTTCAGAATAAAAGACTCTCCTTTTAAAATGACTGACTACCAAGCCCCACATGTTGAAATTTCAGGACTATTAAGTTGGCCCAGCTAGCCTCAGTTAGTAAGTACTCAAGTATGTTGAGCTTTCCAATGCAGTGTTGACTCCCTTTTTTGTTAATTGGCTCGAGGAAATGGTTTGGGTGGGAATGGGGAATTGCTGTTTTTTTGGGGGGTAGCAAAACTGTTTTGTCTTGGAGGAGAAAAGCAAAAACTGTGTTTTTGTTTAAATGTTCATATGTACCATAAAACGTGCTAAGAAGCAGTAAATACATAGGTGTTGCTATCATTGGTTCTGGGCTGCATTGTTGGGTATATTAACCTGTCCCTCTGCCTTAGGGTGCTAAGGAATGCTAGGTACTTACCCTCAGGCCCGCTGACGGGGAGCGGGGCAAAGGTGGCAATTGCCCGGGGGGGCGGGTGATTTAAAAGGGGAGTCCCAGGCCCTTTTAAATCACCCGGGCATGGGTGGCACGCGTTTCACCCGCTGCACAGCTCAACCACCCTCCGACTCAGCTGCACCGGAGGAGACATCTCCCAGCCACTGGCTCGCTGGGCCCCACTGCGGCCTGCCCTAGCTCAAGCCCCGGGCATGCTGGAGAAAGGAGCAGTGCTCCTGCACATGTGTCCAAGATGGGGTGGCCAGTCCTAGGGCCTTGATGGCATGGCTGATGGGGAACTGTGAGTCTCTGCCCTCTAAGAGCATAACTGCGCCACATGCACTCAGGGAGCTCTGGAGACAGAGTCAGTCAGAGGAGGTTGGTGCTGTGAGTGGTGGTGGCAGCAGCAGGAGATTGGTGGATGCAGGGGGCACGCAGACTGGCATCTCTTAATGTAGAGCAACAGAGCCATCCCAGACACCTGCCACTGGCAGCCCTGGGTTGGAGGGACAGCAGAGAGTGGGGGCGGGGAGAAAAGGAGGAAATACAAGGCAGCCGGGTGGGCATGTAGAAGCCCTGGCCATGCCAGAAAAGTGTGCCCAGCATTGTAGCTGGCAGCTCACTGGGCACCATCAGTGCAAGTGCAACACCACCCAAATGTGCGTGTGTGAACCAGCTGCTGCACATGGCCCATCCCTTTCTAGGGGGCCCATTGACTGTTCTGCCCTGGGGCCTGGAATTGCTGTCAGTGGGCCTGCTTACCCTGTTCTGCTCCCTCAGGAACAAATGTAGGAGTAAATGCCTCACATTGTGCAACACAGTACATCTGCAGATGAGAGGTCAAAATGCTACCTTGGCACATGTGCAAAAACTGAAGATGGAATATTTGACATTCTTTTTGGTAACTAGCCGCTGGGAGGCTGCTGTTTTGTTGACAAAGTGCTATTTGACTTACATGGCAGAAACGTGTCTCTTGTGACGCCTGCTGTAATTGCCTTAGCCTGTGGGATAACACTGACTTGTAAGCACACAAACTAGTCCTATCTTAAATTATATTACATCTCAAGCTTTGTTTCATACTACTTATAATTATTTAAATTGTTAGATGATTTAGACAGTAGAGTCTTAATTCTTAAGAAGATAGCCAATTCACTGGAGTTCTTTATTAGTTTCTGACTTTATCTACTAAATAAGCAGTTGTTAATAGAATATTAAAAATCCACTGCTCCACAGGAAGCTGTGTGATGGGATTATTCTGATTTTTTTTTCTACTTGTAGTAGTGCCCAAACCACAAAGGGGCTAACTGATAGTGTTTCATGTCATTCCATTAATGCTAGCTTGCCTGATCCATGCTGTGGTGACTTTCACCTCTTAGAAGACTTTCCTCTGCAATGTACTGTGAGACCCCAGAAGTGATCATTTATTATGACAGATCAAAAGCATGGCAGTAGTAGAAGGACTTAAAATCCTTCAGTTCAGTGTACTCAAATAACATTTTTTCTAAAGGTTCCTCCCCCTCTCCCCCAACTCTAGTGCAAAAGCCTTTTATTGAGCCTTTTTACTTTCCCTCAGATCTCTCTAGCAACCAAGTATCCATCCAAACATAATTCAAAGCGAAAGATATCCCTCTACCAACAACTGTACTGTGTAGCCCCTGAACGGGCTGAGACAAACTAGATGTTTAAATGACAGTTTTAATAAGAGGCTTTTGAACTAGCAGGGAGCCCTGTCCTGTTATTCCTAATACTTTGCGCTTCATCTTCTCACTCCTGCACTTTGCGTACTCTAAATTCCTCAGAGCTCACCATCCATATGCCCAGAACAAACATGGCTGCCTTTGCCTTTTGGTACTTTCCTGCCTGCTTTCTCACCCAGAAAGTGCCAGTCCTCTCACTATCTCTTCCTCACACACATACACCCTGGCTCTCTGGTTGAAGCTTAGCCTTTGTCTACACTATGAGTTTAGGTCGAATTTAGCAGCATTAGATCAATTTTACCCTGCACCCGTCCACACGACATAGCCATTTCTGTTGACTTAAAGGGCTCTTAAAATCGATTTTGGTACTCTTCCCCGACGAGGGGATTAGCACTGAAAGCAACCTTGATGGGTCGAATTTGGGGTAGTGTGGACGCAATTCGATGGTATTGGCCTTCGGGAGCTATCCCAGAGTGCTCCATTGTGACCGCTCTGGACAGCACTCTCATCTCCAATGCACTGGCCAGGTAGACAGGAAAAGCCCTGCAAACTTTAGAATTTCATTTCCTGTTTGCACAGCGTGGAGAGCTCATCAGCACAGGTGACCATGGAGTCCCAGAATCGCAAAAGAGCTCCAGCATGGACCAAACAGGAAGTACTGGATCTGATCACTGTATGAGGAGATGAATCCATGCTATCAGAACTCCATTCCAAAAGACGAAATGCCAGAATATTTGAAAAAATCTCAAAGGGCATGAAGGACAGAGGCCATAACAGGGACCCGCAGCAGTGCCACGTGAAACTTAAGGCAAGCCTACCAAAAAAACAGAGAGGCAAATGGCTGCTCTGGGTCAGAGCCCCAGACACGCCGCTTCTATGATGAGCTGCATGCCATTCTAGGAGGTGCCCCTACAACTACCCCACCCCTGTGCTTTGACTCAGTCAATGGACTCTCATGCAACAGGGATGTGGATTTAGGGCACGAGGAGGAGGAGGAGGAGGAAGACGTTGAAGTTAGCGCACAGCAAGGAAGCGGAGAAAACATTTTCCCCAACAGCCAGGAACTGTTTATCATCCTGGACCCAGTACCCTCCCAACACACTCAAGGCGGGCTCACGGACCTTGAAGGCAGCGAAGACACCTCTGGTGAGTGTACCCTTGTAAATATTGTATATGGTTTAAAA
Source organism: Mauremys mutica (assembly GCF_020497125.1). Taxonomy (NCBI): domain Eukaryota; kingdom Metazoa; phylum Chordata; order Testudines; family Geoemydidae; genus Mauremys; species Mauremys mutica. The sequence goes on along the minus strand of NC_059079.1, from coordinate 47,039,722 downwards.
GCAAGCGTATTTAATGATTAATTTGCCCTGAAGACTTGGGATGCATTCGCGGCCAGTACAGCTACTGTAAAAGTCCATTAATGTGTATGGGGATGGAGCAGAAATCCTCCAGGGACATCTCAGTGAAGCTCTCCTGGATGTACTCCCAAAGCCTTTGCAAAAGGTTTCTGGGGAGGGCAGCCTTATTCCGTCCTCCATTACCACACCAGGCCAGTAGTATTTAGTCTGGAATCATTGCATAACAAAGCATGGCAGCATACGTTCCCAGTGTTTGCTGGCATTCAAGCAACATCAATTCTTTATCTCTCTGTGCTCTTCTCATGAGAGTGATATCATTCATGGTCACCTGATTGAAATAGGGGAATTTTATTAAGGAGACATTCAGAGGCGGCCGTTCCCACTGGGCCGTTTGCCTGTGGCTGAACAGAAATCACCCCCAGTGTTAGCCACGTGATGGGGGGAAGGGGTGAAGCGATCATCCTAGACAATAGGGTGGGGGTGGAGGGCTTTAGTTGGGTTTGTGCTGCATGTTAACCTGAAAACCGCAGCCTCTCCTTTTAAATGGCCAACCCAACGGGTGCTTGGTGTGGGACATGAGGGCGCTGCTGCTTGAAACCATTCCCACACGTTATGAAGGTTAAAGAAGCCAAAAGACTGTGGCTTACCATGGCTGCCTGCAAGCCGAATTCTGTTGCCCGCCGGCCCTGCGTGTGTGATCTTTCAATATAAGAGTCAAAATGCAACCTTGTAAAGAAAGCACACGCTATGTAATGTTAACAGCTTGTCTCACCGTGGAAGAGCGTACCCATTGTTCTCTAAAATGTGTCTTTTTAAAATACTACTCTCCCTTTTTTTTCCACCCGCAGCTGCAAATGTTTCAATGCTCCCCCTATCATCTCCATCCCATAGGCTAGAGAAGATTAGAAGGTGAAAAAAACCACACTCACAGTGACATGTTCTCTGAGCTCATGCAGTCCTCCCACACAGAAAGAGCCCAGCAGAATACGTGGAGGCAGACAAAGCACAAAATAAACGTGAGGACAGGAGGGACGTGCGAGAGGACAGGAGGGACCAGCGAGAGGAGATGTGGTGTCAGCATGATGAAAGGAGGCATGAAGCAATGCTCAGGCTACTCAGGGATCAAACTCATATTCTCTGGCATATTGTTGAGCATGACAGGCAGCAGGAGGAAAACAGATTGCTGCTGCAGCCCCTGTGTGACCAACTGCCCTCCTCCCCAAGTTCCATTGCTTCCTCACCCAGACGCTCAAGAACACGGTGGGAGGGCCTCCGGCCACTCAACCACTCCACCCCAGAGGACTGCCCAAGCAACAGAAAGCTGGCATTCAATAAGTTTTGAAGTGCAGTGTGGCCTTGTCCTTCCCTCCTCCATCACCCCACCTGGTGCTTCCCTCCTCCCGCACCCCTCCCGGGCTACCTTGGCAGTTATCCCCCCATTTGTGTGACAAAGTAATAAAGAATGCATGAATTTTGAACAACAATGACTTTCTTGCCTCTGCAAGCGGTGATCAAAGGGCGGAGGGAAGGGCGGTTTATTTACAGGGAGGTGGAGTGAACCAAGGAGGCAGGTTTTTATCAAGGAGAAACAAACAGAACTTTCACACCGTAGAGTCATGAAACTGGTTTTCAAAGCTTCTCTGATGCGCACTGCGTACTGCTGTGCTTTTCTAATTGCCCTGGTGTCTGGCTGTACGTAATCAGTGGCCAGGCAATTTGCCTCAACCTCCCACCCCACCATTAACGTCTCCCCCTTACTCTCTCAGATATTGTGGAACGCACAGCAAGCACTAATAACGATGGGAATATTGGTTTCACTGAGGTCCAACTGAGTCAGTAAACTGTGCCAGTGCGCTTTTAAATGTCCAAAGGCACATTCTACCACCATTCTGCACTTGCTCAGCCTATAGTTGAGCAGCTCCTGACTACTGTCCAGGCTGCCTGTGTATGGCTTCATGAGCCATGGCATTAAGGGGTATGCTGGGTCCCCAAGGATAACTATAGTCTTTTCAACATCCCCAATGGTTATTTTCTGGTCTGGAAAGTAAGTCCCTTGCTCCAGCCATTGACACAGACCAGAGTTCCTAAAGACATGAGCGTCATGTACCTTTCCCGGCCATCCCACGTTGATGTTGGTGAAACATCCCTTGTGATCCACCAGTGCTTGCAGCACCATTGAAAAGTATCCCTTTCAGTTTATGTACTCGCTGCCTTGGTGCTCCGGTGCCAAGATAGGGATATGGGTTCCATCTATCGCCCCACCACATTGCAGCAAAGCCATCTGCTATGGCCTGCACATTTCCCAGAGTCACTACCGTTGATAGCAGCAGGTCAAAGATCGCTTTGGCTACTTGGATCACAGCAGTCCTCACAGTAGATTTGCCCGCTCCAAATTGATTCCCGACTGACCGGTAGCTGTCTGGTGTTGCAAGCTTCCAGAGGGCTATCACCACTTGCTTGTGAACTGTAAGGGCAGCTTTCATCTTGGTAGTCTTGTGCTTCAGGGCAGGGGAAAGCAAGTCACAAAGTTCCATGAAAGTTCCCTTACACATGCAAAAGTTTCGCAGCCACTGGGAATCGTCCCACACCTGCAACACGATGCGGTCCCACCAGTCTGTGCTTGTTTCCCAGGCCCAGAATCGGCGTTCCACAGCATAAACCTGACCCATTGTCACTAGGATGGACAAATTGCCAAGGCCCGTGCTTTCAGAGAAGTCTGTGTCAATGTCCTCATCACTCTCGTGACCGCCCTGCTGTCACTGCCGTCGCCTCCTCGCCTGCCTTTGCAGGTTCTGGTGCTGCATATACTGCAGGATAATGCGCGTGCTGTTTACAGTGCTCATAACTGCTGCAGTGATCTGAGTGGGCTCCATGCTTGCCGTGCTATGGCGTCTGCTCAGAAAAAAGGCATGAAATGATTCTCAGATGTTGCTGTCAGTGAGGGAGGGGTGACTGACAACTGTAGTTATCCCACAGTTCGCGCAGTCTCTGCAAACCATTTGAATTCTGGGTTGAGCTGCCAATGCCTAATGGGGCAAAAACTTTATTGCAGGTGGTTCTGGGTACATGTCATCAGGCCCCCCCTCCCTTCCTCCCTCCCTCCAAGAAAGCAACGGGAAAAAATCGTTTCTCGCCTTTTTTCGCTGTCACCGTATGTCTCCTGGGTGCTACTGGCAGATGCGGTACTGCAGTGCTACACAGCAGCATCCCCTCGCCTTGCCTTGTGGTTGGCAGATGGTACAGTATGACATAGCCATCATTGTCGTCCCGTGGGTGCTCCTGGCTGGCATCGGTGAGGTCGGTCGGGGGCACCTGGACATAAATGGGAGTGACTTCAGGTCATTCTCTCTCTAAGTTTTGTGTAATGGAGATTCACTCCTGCCTGGAATATCATGCCAGCTGGAGGCTTCTGCCTCAGGCTGCTCTCCCAGTCGGCAGCACTGCACAGTCGCACCTACCCCAGCCCGCCCCTTGCTCCCATGGCTCATGAAGCCTGGACAGTAGTAAGGAGCAGTCGAACTACAGGCTGAGCAAGTGCAGAATGGTGGTTCACTCTGCTTCCCTGTAAGCTAACTGCCCTCCCCTCCCCGCTTTGATCTCTACTTGCAGAGGCAATAAAGTCAGTGTTGTTTCAAATTCATGCGTTCTTTATTACTTCATCACACAAAAGGGGATAACTGCCATGGTAGCCCGGGAGAGGTGAAGGAGGAGGGAAGCAATGGGTGGGGTAGTTGTAGGGGCACCCCCTAGAATGGCATGCAGCTCATCATTTCTGTGGGATGTCTGGGGCTCTGACCCGGAGCGGCTGTTTGTCTCTGTTTGTCTCTCTATTTCTTTAGTAGGCTTGCCTGATATTCTAGGCAGGACTGAATCTCCATTAGACAAAACTTAAAGAGGAGAATGACCTGGGGAGTCATTCCCATTTTTGTCCAGGTGCACCGGACTGACCTCACCCAGGCCGCCCAGCAGCACCTATGACAGCAGCAGATGGTACAGTATGACTGGTAACCATCTTTGCCAACTTGCAAAGGCAAAGAGCTGCTGCTGTGTAGCATTGCAATAATGTGTCTGTTTGCAGCACCCAGGAGACATAGGGTGACAGTGAGCTGAGTGTGCTCCATGCTTGCCGTGGTATGTCATCTGCACAGGTAACCCAGGACAAAAGGAGAGAAACAATATTTTGCCGTTGCTTTCATGGAGGGAGGGAGGAGGAGGTGCCTGACGACATGTACCCAGAACCACCTGCGACAATGTTTTTGCCCCATCAGGCACTGGGAGCGCAACCCAGAATTCCAATGGGGGGCGGAGACTATGGGAACTGTGGGATAGCTACCACAGTGCAACGCTCTGAAAGTCGACGCTAGCCTTGGTACTGTGGACGAACGCCGCCAACTTAATGCGCTTATTGGGGACACACACAAATGACAGTATCAAATCGATTTCTAAAAAATCAACTTCTATTAAATCGAACTAATTTCATAGTGTAGACATACCCTTATTTCTTCTCTCAGCCCTGCTATTACTCACATTAAGACACATAAAATAATCACATAGAGTCCCCAGTCAGGATTTGGACCCCATATGAAGACACAGTCCATTCTAAACATCAATGAGACTGTGCACAATATCTATGCTGTGCCCAGAAATTTAATAGAGGACTCTTTAATCTAACATACGTTTCAACTTCTAGACAGTGCTGGAGAAATTCAGATTAAAAATAGCTAATTCTCACAGTTTACTAAGAGTTGTGATAGATTCTCTAGAACTGGAATTTTTAAAAATCAAGGGGAAAAATCAACTTAAGAGACACTGTCTAGTTTAGTATCAGAGGGGTAGCCGTTTTAGTCTGGATCTGTAAAAGCAGCAAAGAGTCCTGTGGGACCTTATAGACTAACAGATGTTTTGGAGCATGAGCTTTCGTGGGTGAATACCCACTTTGTCGGATGCATGTCTAGTTTAAACAACATTGATTCAGGGAAGTCCTATGACCTGTTATACAGGAAATCAGGCTAGATGATCACAGTGGTTCCTTCTGGTTTATAATCAGTACTCTGGATGGGTTTCCTGAATTAATACTCATATGGATATGCAAATCCTTAGACTCTGGCTACAGTCCTAAGCAATCTCCCTCTGTAGGACAATCACAAACATGAACATCTTGGTCAGCTCCCCGCCATCCTGTTAACCCACCATACCACAGCAGGTGGAAGCTTTCTTCCAGTCACTGACAAAAAATGGCCTAGGGCCAAAAACTAATCCCTGTGGGTCCCCACTTGAAAACACCTACTCAACGATGATTTCCCATTTATAATGACATTTTGAGGTCTATCAGTCAGTTTTTAATCCATTTAATGTCTTTTTTATTCTAGCTTCTTAATCAAAATGCTGTGCAGTACCAGATCAGATGCCTTAAGAAGTCTATTACATCAATACTAGATCACTACATTTGTAATCTCATCAAAGATATCAAGTTAGTTTGATAGGATCTGTTTCCTATAAACCCATGCTAATTGGTATTAATGATATTACCCTTCTTTGAGTCCCATATGAGCCATTCCATTATTTTCCCTAAGACTGATGTTAGACTGATAGGCCTGCAATTACCAGTGGTGTCCTGTTTCTAAATATTGCCACATCATTTGCTTTCTTCTAGTCCTCTTAATTTCCCAGTTGGTCCAAGACTTCTTGGAAATGAACATTAAGGTTCAGAGAGCTCATCAACCAGCTCTTTAAAGAGTCTTGGATGCAACTTATCTGGACATGTTCATTTAAAGATGTCTGACTTCAGTAGCTGCTGTTTAACATCCTCCTGGGTTCGAGTTGGAATGGAAAGTGTTTTGCAATGTGATTTAACTTCATTATTTGTTTTCTGAATATAGAAGAGAAATATTTGAACACTCCTACCTCTTCTGCATAATTATTATTATTATTATTGACAATTCTACCATTTTCCATTCAGTAATGAGCCAATACTGCTGTTAGGATTATTTTTGTTCCAAACATATTGAAACTCCTTTTTATTGTCCTTCACTCTGCAGGCGAGACATTGAGAAATGTAGCTTTATCTTGAGCTGTTACAGTAACAAACAGCACCCTTGCTCTGTGTTTGTCAGATAGTAATCTGTATTACTCTCAGTGTTTGTATGGACAGTACCTTATGGTATCTGAAATGGAAACTTAGATTTTAGGTTCTGTAAATGTAGTCCTAGACTTTCTTTTGATGCCTTTGCAAGAGGGTGTTCAATCTTCTAGGTCTTTATGCTGATAGGTGTATAAGAAAAGTGTTGGTTTGTTTTTTGTTCTTTTTTTAATTTTGTCTGAACTGCTCCATCTTGTTTAGCTCAGAGTACTGTGGCAGCGGCGTACCTCATTACGGCTCCAATTCAGCAGTGTAAAAAGTACATTCTTAACTTTTAGCCAGTGGTCTCAAATGTGAGCTTTGCTGGATGAGATTAATCGCAAACATTCCCTTCTGAGAAGTTCAGACAAAAATGGTTTAGGATCTAAATCAGGTTTTGCCAACCCCAAGTTTCTGAAGATCTTAAGTCCGGCTTAAAAATCAGGCAACTTTCATAAAATAACTTCTTGTTTTGTGTTTTTGGGGGGAGGGGGTGATGGAGGGGGGAGGCATGGTTTTTTGCTTCTGATGTCATAGCCTTTAAAAATGAGATTTTTTTCAACCTTTTGTGAGAGCTGGAAGGGTTATTTGATCTAAATCTCAGATGCTCATGTAATCATTAATCTAGTCTGACAGGAAGCATGGCAAGAGACCCCAGAAGTTAGTGTTGAGGCAGGATTTACTAGCTGAAAATCTATGGCCTTTGTCATGCAGGTGGTTGGATGAGATTATTAATTTGTACTATGGTAGTCCCTAGAAGCCCTAGTCGTGGACCAGGTCCCCATTGTGCTAAGCACTTCAGAAACCAAGGTTTCCCGTCCCAAAAAGAGCTTACAATATAAGTATATAACAAGAGACCACAGATAAATACAGACAGATGGGAGAGTATAAGGAAACAATAAAACAATATTGTTCGGCATGATAGGCCGTCATCTCAGTATGCTAATAGCCTAACCATTGCCAAGGAAAATCATCATAATGGTCCCTTCTGGTCTTAAAGTATGCATCTAACACTATTTTCCTTCCCATATTATTTACTGGTGTTTCTATCTTGAGATAGAGCTGAGGATATTTTCAAGTCTAATTGTATTTAAAATATTACAAGGTTTAAATATGCAGTGTTTATTAACTTAAATAAAATTTTCATGAAAGGTTGGAAATAGGATGAAATCTGTTCAAGATTTATTAAATAACGGAGAAATGTAATTCAAACAAATAGAACCAGTCTGTTTAATATTTCATTGTTATTTAATGTAGGAACTGTTAATTTTGTTGAACTTGCAAAATGTAACCAGCGTTATATCAATTATTAAGACTTCTGTTTATTAAGTCCGTATGTGATTTGTTAGTCCTTTCCCGAAGGTTGTTAAATTTAAGTGCTCCACTAAATCTGGACAGCTCTTGATTATTTTGTACAGAGGAAATAAATAACTTATGGCACCCTGTGGCTACAAATTCCATGCAACAGCAAGCACTATGTACAAAGAGCAGCTGGGTACGAAACCTTCTCTAATGAGGGGATCCAGCTATAGAATGATGCCTCAGAAGTTAGGGAAATACAGAGCCTGAGTTGTCAGAAAATGCTGCAAAAGTTTTTCTACCATAGCAAGAATGACACCCATGGCAGTGATCTTCCCACCTCCCTTCTCCAAATAAAGAGATATTTTTACCAAAATAAGGAACAATGCCACTTTTTTAACTTAGAAAGGGACAGTGACTCCCTAAAGTCCACTTCACATTTCACTACTGTCTAGGGATTTTTTTGAGGCAAATTGTGGCATTATATTCATTTTTTTTCTTCCTCTGGAATGAGACAACTTGAATTTGGTATTGTCAAAGGGAGTCTCAAATCCCTCCCCCACTTTTTAAATGTGTTCTTGCTCAGTGTAGAACACCATAGTAAGATGAATTGCTATAGTCTTCATCTTATTTCCATTTCTAGTAACAGTCAGGGCTTCAGCAATCCAACTCACTTTCCCCCAAAACTTCATCTCATGTGTAAATTAATAAAACACACACAAATCTTGAATACTATTCCTATCCTATTATTTAAATGGAATTATTTTATTAACAAAAGTAAAATGTTTATTGCACTAAATCATGAAAAAACAAACATATCATTTTACTCATCAGTTATATAGGGGGTGAATACACACAAGCACATACATGAAAAGTAATAAACACTGTCTTTGCCACTGTCAGGTTCCTCTCTTTTTCTCTTACAACTCTGCCATCAAAACACAACCAAATGTTTATTCCCAGAGGTCAACTGATCCATGAGGAATGACATGATTATCAACCCCCCCCGGTAAAAGAAAGGGGCATCGTGAAGTCGTCTTCTACAAACCCTTTATCTTATCTAACTTCATAAGTGCTCCATGTGCAGATGAATAATTATGTAAAGTGTCAAACATACATTGCTATCTTCTGTGGCCTGCCAACCATATTTCACTGCCTGATTTAAATTCCTTTAAGCTGTTTATGTAAGCACTTGTTTCCATTCACTGCCACCAATAACAGGTCTACAGAAAAATAGACTGAATGTAGCTTTGCAATCCTTTAAATGAGTGGCAGTGACAAAGTGCATGAGCATATAAGGTCAGTAGCCACTTAATAATAAAGTGGTCTTGCTATACTCTTCCTCCAAAGCAAGCACAGATGTTGTACATTATTTAACTTCCATTGCCAAAACAAAACTCTCTTCTTCATCCTCTTTTCAAACACCTTCTGCAAACTATATAGGATACAGCCACTGTGGCTGCATTGTACTAACTGAAACTTAACGCTTTCCCAGTTAATAGCCTGGAACTGTGAGCTCAACTGGAGACAATCTTATTCCAAAAAGCAGTAGTCTTCTAGTTTATAATATTCCCACTTTTGCTGAAAAATATCAGGGCTTCATAAAAAGATCAGAATATGCCACTGCTCAAGGCATCATTAAAAGCCTGGGGAAAAACCTTAGAGAGGGAAGCTATGAACTCTTGCTAAAATTCAGCTGTTAACTAATATGCACCAAGGGAAGCTCCTTTCTTCATTGATAAAATGTGTTTCAACTTTCTTCTTTTCTACTGGTTCTGTTAGATCTTTCTGTCAAATCTCGGGGAGGGGAACTCTGCACTGCTATTAAACTGATTCTGTGTGCAAGGGATGATCTGTCCGTGAAAGAGCTCTGTATAATATTCCCTTAACTATTTGGATTAGACCCCTGGGATCCTGCAGACCATCCCTATACCATTAGTTTTATAACTCTGTCATATTTTCCTGCATTATCTTTTTCTTATATTCTACAAATATAGTGTAACCCTTCTGCTGGGCTGAAACGATAGCAGCAAGGGCCGGGTTTAATACATAGGGGTCCCTTCCCCGCAACATAATGCAAAACCAGCTCGAGCCCCCACCCAGTGACCTGGGAAAATCTTACACACACCCCTGGGCGCCTCGAGGAGGCAATACTTCCCCTCTCGCAAGCACAGAGTCTTGGTGTAGCAGAAAAGGTTTAATTACATGATAAACAACAAGCATTAAATTGGGAAAATACCTCAGCTAGAGTTCATAGGTCAAGCCGTGAGCAAAGACCCACCCCAGCAAATTGGGCCGTGTCCTTCTCTCGGGGCCCTTGAGTCCAGCAACTCCCAAATCACCCACAGTCCCAAAAGTCCCACAATCCAAAAGTCTCTGTCCTGGGTCAGTGCAGCCCCAGAGTTCAAGAGTCTCTCTGCAGAGGTCCCCCTCCCCAGCCTGGGTAGAAAAGGGCACCTTACGTGGTTTCGGGGCCAACTGCCATGCCTCTTTGTGGGGTTCTGCTTCCACTAGTCGTCCCTGCAAACAGCTCAGCTCCACTTGCTCTGTGGGCTGCTCCGCTCTGCCAGCTGCTCTGGTCCACCAGCTGTCCTGTGAGCCACTCCAGCCGTCCTCGCGAGCTGCTTGGCTCCACTCACCCAGTGGCTGCACCAACTGCTCCACTCTGCTCTGCCAGCTGCTCTGCTCCACGGTATTGCTTCAGGCTCCCCCACTCATTAGCACAGTACTCAGTGCTCTCAGCTCAGCAAGTCCAGCTCTTCAGTGATTTCAGCTCTTAGTGATTCCAGCTCATAGTAGGGGAGCCCCAGTGCCAGTGAGTTCAGCTCAGTAACCTGTATCTAGACTCTTAAGGGAATCAAAAAATTAACTCTGACATTCCACAGTGGAGAGAGGCATAGGGGGAACTGGTGCTTCTGGCTCACACAAGAAGCCTGCACCACCAAGTACAGATATCTGTCCCCAGCCTCTCTCTCTTGACTGGGTTTTGGAACCCATGTCCCTTGTCTAGCAAGTGCTATTTAGTTGACAATGAAACCCTCTATCATAAGACAGTTTTGTAATTCCTCATTTACTTAATCGGGATGACAACATTTTATTGCTCCTGCCCCAATAACAACGAAATTGGGGCTCCCATAGCTGTGAAAATAACCATCCCAGGCTGCTGTGCGGAATGCTAAGTGGGGTGGGAGTGCCAATGCAAATAACTGAAATGCTAATGCGAATACTTGAAACTTCTTTCTGCACTCCCCATAATCTACCACCAGATGTCAGGGTAGAGCTCATCCTGACTCTGCTTACAATAGCATGAGAGACTGCCCATCACTTGCTGGCTCCAACTGTATTGTCTGGTGTTAAATTGTCCCCTTCTTTACCTCCTCAAAAACTCTGTGTCATAGAGTTTAAACCCAGCAGGGACCACCAGATAATTCATTCTGACCTTCTGAATTTCACAGGCTACCAATACCAACCACACACTAAACCCAGCAACCGAAGTTAGACTCACCATATGTCCACTCCCTTCCCAGAGGTCAATCTGCTGTGAAGATCCTTCAACTCACTGTTCTGCCTCAAAGGTGTCAGGCGATCACCAGGCTCCATTGGGTCAATTACCACACCTAGGATATGGAATATGCCTGGACTGTTTCTTGTTACCAAACCCCTTGCTTTTTCCTGTTACTAACTCAGTAGGACACAAACAAGCATTCTTCAATTTCCAATGCCCCTGTCAAAAAACATTGCCCCATTAAGGTAAACTTGAAACAAGTGCCGGCCAGAGATCACCGTAGGCTGCATTCCACGAGGTCCAGTCAACACTGTAACATTTCACCATCCTTCAGAATGATAACAGGAGAGGTGGGAGATTATGTAATGAGAAGATGCCCCAAAACATGTAATAGCCTTTCAAATTGTTCTTAAATACATTTCGTCTCACACTAAATCCTTTGGCTATGTCCCCCTGTGTGTCATTGCATCTAAATAACTAAAACTAGCCATTTTAAAATTATCTAACCATAAAAGGAGCTATTTCTGTAAATGTTCTGGTGCGACACAACATCTTGTGACCTAAATCATGCAAATAACCTGCTTCTTGGCCAAAATTCTAATGCACTCAGTTCTAGAGCTAGTCAAAGGGGAAAACATTTTTCACACACATCAAAATGTTCAAGTAATCTTCATTCCATGGGCTTCAAAAAGGAAACATTTTCCATGTACTTGAACATTTTCACAATTTTAAAATTTTTGTTCTTCATTTTATACTTAATTTCCCCTTCACTCCTTTTTTTTCTTCATCCATTTTTTTAATGCCAAAATAGGAAGAGAGAGGAGATGAGAAGGAAAAATGAACTGTGAAATCAAAAAGGATTTATGTTCCAGTATTTTGTTGGGAGGTGAGGAAGAGAGGAAATAATGAAAAAAAATGGAATATATTTGTTTTCTCTCAATTTCAGCCAATGCTAATCAGTGTTGATACTGTATAACTAGAAAACAATATCCATGCTCCATCTTAAGTACCTGGCTTTATGGATCAGTAAGGTGGATTCCCTCCTCCAATCTCATGAAGCTATCAAAATATGCTGCTTGGACCTTCAACCCACCCCTACTCGGTAGTAAAAATGTCACTGTAACTTTAGTATTCTTTTCTCACCATCTATGGAAAAATATAGTAAATATATAACTTAATAAACTCAAATAAATTTTAAAATGGAGCCTGCAATGTTATGTATGGAAGTCAAGCTGGGGTGAGAAAATTCAGTGTTAAAAGTTTTCAGCTAAAGGTAGCTTACAATTGAAGTTACTGTCAGGAAAGGATACATATTCTGGCTATTAAACTGTAAAATATCAAACTTTCAGTGTCAATACTAAATCTTTCTACAGTGCAGTAGCAGACAGCAGCAGTAGTAGCCCTGTGGGTGTCTGCCTCAAAAAGCTTAGCAGCCTCACTGTTTGAAAAGTTAAATGGAGATAATAGTAACTGCACAAGTTGAAGCGTGTCTCCATCCCAGAAAATGACAATGAACTGGGCTGTATCCAAGTATGGCTCCCAAAGTATGTGTGTTTGCAGGGAGGGACTGGGGGAAGACTGGGGCTGAGTGGGTAGAGACTGTTAGGGATGCTGTTATGCAGAACATGAGGAAGGAAGGAAATTTTCCCCCAGCTCGTGACTCATTGCAATGGGTGATATCACATGGTGTGCATGTCTCCTAGAAGGTATGCAGTTTTGCTTTTGCAGATAGTGCTATGTAGATCCCAGTTCTATAACTAATAGCAAACATGCAGACTCCTGCTGCCATCCAGAGCCCCACTGACTTCAGTGGGGCTTGTAGTGATGCAGCAACTTGCCTGCATGCTGTTAGTTGCAGGATTAGTATTAGTTAAAAACAAGATGCAATAGGTGGGTGAAACAAACTGGAAGGAGTGAAATGGGAGTGTTTGTGGAAGCGGTGGGAGCAGGTAACAGTAACATGAACAAGTTTTATGTACAGTTGCTTGTTTTTCCTACAATATCTGTAACACAACCTCCTGTATGTTTCAGGATCTCTCTGTTGCTTAGATTATCTTTCAGGTGAATGTTTATGAGTAGCAAATATTAATCTTCTATATTGTGGTGCCATAGTTTTAAAAACTATCTCAACTATAAAACTTATAAGGTGTGGCTAATTCTATTAAAAAATTCCATTTCATTAAGAAAATATTTTTGCCCAGTGCTGTTCTACTTTCCACTGCAAGTAATGAACTGACGTCAATTTCTTGCCACATTCTTGGGAAAACTTATTGAATTAAGTTTTAAGTATCTTTGGGGTCCATTGCATTAAATGAACAGTTAATATATTTTTGTGGGTCAGGATTATATGTAATCTCTTGAGGGGGAGATATGAATGGCCTGAGCACTGGGAGTTCAAAGGACTATATATTGAACACTGGGCCAAGTAAAAATGGACTTTTAGAACGAGAAGTGTTGAGTGACTTTCCTAGGGAATATCTAGGGAGAGGTGAATGCAAATTTCCCACTTTTGGTTATGCAATAACCCAGCCTTTAGAAGCTATGCCCTGAGCAGTGGGCCTTTGTTTGCTGATTACTGGTTATGTAAATCCAAGATCAAAGGCCCAAGCTGTGAAGGAAAGACTGAACTATTCATTGTTGTTGTAGTTCTGAATCTGAGACAGTTAGGGACTTACAACCACATAGAAAGAACAGTTGTGGGTTTTGAAGGACTGACACTTACCAGACCCTGTGCTGGAGTTGGGGTGATCTCCAGTAAGCCTCTTAGCATGTGTGTAGATTCTTGTATTGCTTGTAATATTTTTTTAATGCTTTCACCTCAAGAGTAAATGTGCTTGCCTAGAAAGAGCTGTGTGGTAAATTATAACTGCAGGAAATAGTGCCCATAACCTCTGGAGAGAAAGCAAAAGAATAGATGCTGACCTTTTTAGGCAGTCTGTCTTGTTGGGGAATAACACAGTATAGGCAGGGAACTGCAGCCTGGGAAATGCTTGGTCAAGAGGGAGAGACGGGGTCTCTGCCCAAGAAAGGTAATGTCTGGGAGTCAGAAGCCTAACCGTGGGTGCCTTTGGTGGACCACAGAAGGGGAATACAGGTGTGCAGTTGCCCTGAGTTGTGACACTAGGGTTTATCACTTTAATATAATACAATGAAGATTATACATTTCTAGATTGTTGAATAAGCTACAAAGTCACTAACAAATACTCTAGCATCATATTTTGTCCAGTACAAGTTGTGTTATCTAGACAGCATAATCATGTTAGGGCTAGTTAGGCTGTAGAAAATACAAAGCTGTGTGTCTTTTCATCTTCCAGAGTGTAGTAAGCAGTTGACCTTTACTACATCAAAAGACAAACTCTTTTTGGCTATTGTCTGTATTAAATCATGACTCCTAGTGGCTAACATGTTCTGGCTTCATACCAAGAACAAGCTACACCATTCTACAGTTCTATTCCAAAGCAGTCAGACTTTTCAATAAAGGAATGTCTCTAGACACGTCCTGACAGCAGTAATGAAAAAGTCATACCATATTTAATGCAGTATTTTTCTTGTTTTTTGTAGTGGCTGTGTATTGAAAATTAGAATTAATTATATCTAATTAGAAACACAAAGTTCTGAAATGGAAATCAAGAAGCCATTAAACATTAATATCAAAATCATTACACATTATCTCAAAACTGTTAAATGTCACCCCATCAATATTACTATTTAGATCTAGTCTTTTTGCCCTTTTTTTTCTAAAGATCAAGGTCATGGAGCTCAGCAGTGCCTGTTTTATAGAGCCTTGGGGCCATTTTGAACTATTATTACTTTACAAATGTTGATTATGATTGAATGCTGGAACAAAAGCACATCACATGCATTGCAGAGCAAGACTGCATTGGAATACATAGGTAGCCTGGTACAGCATTCAGAGCAGAGTAGCAAAAACCCAATATCTAATGATTATTTTTTTTAATCACTTAGCTATTTTATTCCTTCACTAAACAATAAATGATGAGAAACAAACTGTAAAACATTGCCTAAGATTGTGACTAAAGAATATTGCATATTTCTATATTGCTCATATTTGTTTCTCTAACAGTGTGTTAATTTTAATATACAACTGGCAAAATAGCTGATATTGCAATGGGATTGTCCTAGGCAGAAGCCTATTTTGAGCAGAGATTTGCCATAGTCAGTAATAATGATATAGGTATGTTTGAACATTGCAGTACAGAGACACTTTTTACCAAAGCCCAGTGGAGTCAATGGAAGTCTTTCAACTGACAGCAATGGCCTTTGGATCATGCCTGTAGGAGGTAAGTTACCTTGGTAACTGTCATTTGCTATCTGTGCTTTTTGAAAGTAAGGTAGGGGTGTATGTGCATTTTAAATACTCATTAAAATATCTCACTTATTATTCTGACTGGGTCAGATCTAATAGTTTCATGTGACTCATGAGAAATTCCAATACATATGGGTCACTTTTTACCTATTGGTAACAGATGCATTATTACATACCAGCCAAGCATGTCCTTTAAGAATGTCTAGTCTAGAAAATCTGAACCTTTATTCACACAGGAATTATAAATCATTTACACTTGTTTCTATGGCATTTTCACTTACATGTATAATCTAGGGACTCAACCAAGTGTATTTACGGATAGCTAGGGATCAGTCAGGTGTGCAGTGTTTCAGCTCTAAAGTGTGATTGAAGTAACTTTTACTCCACCTCTGATAGCAGAGGCGTGATTGTCCGATTCCAGGGCCCTGCAATGTGAGAAACTCCACTCCGTGGGTGCACAACGGTGGCTTATTTATGGCCCTCTAGTTACTGTATGATAAATATTCCACTTCTTTCTTTCTTTGTCTTGTGGCAATTAATCGTAGCTGCAGATGTGTTAATCATTCTGAATGACTCCTATTGGCTTCAGTGGATGCTGGATCAGGCCCAGAATCCAAAACTGAGAAAGGAAGAAAGTCCAATGGAGGTGGGTCTTTGACAGACCTTTCATTTGATATGGTTCTTATTTCCTCCTTTGTAAATAAGAACAAAATAGTCTTTCAAAGTATTTCTGCTTCTAATTCTAAATTTTCTTGGGAGTTTTGTTACAGATCAGTACTGCTAAGGGCTATGTTAAGCCATTAATAAGTGATGATGTGACACAAGTTCAGCACTGAACAGTTCAACAGTGCTTAGAGGGGTAAAGAGTTAGTTTCCTATGTCCATGTTTCTTCCCCCTCCACAATTTTTCCTCTTGCCCTGCACATGCACCCCTTGGCTTGATCTGCACAGCCTTTGGAAGCTCTCTTTTCTCAAACCAAGTGCTTCGACAACAATTCATTTACCTTAGTCAATTGGTGCTCCAACATGCAATGAGACTCTCTGACAAATCGAGAGAGAGAGAAACTGCAAGCTCCATCCTATTAAAAAAGACCAATAAAAAGTTTCAAACCATTTCCCCACTTCTCCAAAACATTAGATTTTTTTTTAAATGCTTCTCAGGAGGCATCCAATTCTTGTCACTACAATTGCTCCAAAATCTGCACTCAGAAATCTCTCAAATTACACAATAAATTGGCATATTGCAGTGCAAATTCTGGACCCAGTTCTCAGCTGGTGTATGTTGATGGGGCTATGCCAGTTTAGGATCAGGCTTTATTTGTTCAAATTCTGGTATTATGACCCTAAAAATTAATTCAGAATATCTTCATCTTATGTACAAGGCTTCAGCTATCCTCCAGTGATGTTCGAACAAATGAACCAGCTTAAACAAAACAAAACATATATGTGGTATATAAGCCTAATATAAGGCAAGATGGATGGCAAGCGACACTATGGGACCAAAATAATGTGTCCTCTTCAATACTTGTTGTTTCAGCACTGACATTATACCATCTCCTAGAGCATAAATAGGTAACATTCAAAGTAAAACACAACAACAGCAAAACATTTCCCCTACAAAGGCAGAGAATATGGAGCCCACACTTTCTGTTGGCAAACAAACAAAGCTCAATTTGGTAGGTTTTCAGAATTGTTGTCTCAGGTTTTCCTATTCCCAGTAAAATGGGTGGTATTTTTATACACAGATGAAAAATGAGCATGTTGAGAGTCATAGGTTACTACGTTATTTATGTGCTCTTTCATCTCTTGCAGCTATATTCAAATAGTAAAAAGATATGGAGTGAGAAAAATAGCATCTAAATCCGATAGTTTTATTTGTCTGCACTTGTACAACTTATGGTTAGCCAAAAGGACTACTTTTTAATGTCCTAAGAATTTACTTCTAGAAACATGCCAATCTTCAGACTGGAGCAAATGTTAACAGTAAAGTGAAAAGCCACTGAAACTGTATTTATAATAAGAATGTTGGTAGTAGCTAAGCTATAGTCAGGGGTGGCTCTAGCCGTTTCGCCGCCCCAAGCACAGCGTGACGCCGCGGTGGGCGCTCTGCCAGTCACCGATCCCGCAGCTCCGGTGGACCTCCCGCAGACGTGCCTGCGGAGGGTCTGCTGGTCCCGCGGCTCCGGTGGACCTCCCGCAGGTGTGCCTGTGGATGCTCCACCGAAGTGTCGCGGGACCAGCGGACCCTCTGCAGGCACGCCTGCGGGAGGTCCACCGGAGCCGCCTGCCGCCCTCCCGGCGACCGGCAGAGCGCCCCCCGCGGCATGCCGCCCCAAGCACGCGCTTGGCGTGCTGGGGCCTGGAGCCGCCCCTGGCTATAGTGGATTCCCATACAACTTATGAAATTGTGGTTGATTTTTAAAATATTGAATTATTGTTTTGTTAGCCAAAAATTGGCTCCGGTAGAGACTGAACAGTTATATTGAAGGAAGCTGTGTTCTAAAGTTCAGTACTCTTAATGTTATGATATCTACATATTGCAGCTGAATATTTGAAAATATACTTTAGGAATATAGGCTATAAAATCTTAAGTAACAGAATTTAATAGGAAGACACTGAAGGGGCCACATTTCTATAGACACCTTAATCCATCCCGTATTTGCATGTATAAAACTTCACACATGAAGTTACAAAAGCAGTCCCAGTTTTTTGCATGCTACTGTTTTCAAGGCCATAACACAACTGCATGTGGATGGTCAAATGTCTATATATCTTGCTATTTTCTCAGGTGTTGTCCTTTAGATGAAGTGATAGACTTGTGCTTTTAGTGCTGATAGTCTTGAGTTTGATTCTTCACTGACAAGGCTGATGTTTTGTATGAACAAGATGCCATGATTTGGGTACATGGTGTCACCATGGATCACAACTGAGAATACCTAATTCAGGACAAGCTGCTGGGGAAAAGAGCAGACACAGCGCAAAGGAGGTGGTTATGCTTCCATGAGATATACCAATCCAGCAAAAAAAGTAAACTTCTGTCTCACCACACTGGCTAACAAGAAGTCAGAAATGCAGCCTCCTTAGGTATTCCATTCCTGGATTCCACACTCAGACAGTAGACTTAATGATAAGTGGTTATTTAAAACCAATTTCACCAAACAAAAGTACCAGCCACATACCCAGGACAAATATACAATTGAGATCTTACCTGATAATCATGCTGTTGCCAATCCTTTAGTATCTAAAATCTAAAGATATATTTATAAAAAAAGAAAGAAAGGTGAGAGTGGAAACTGGTTAAGGAATCAAATACATAAAACAGTTGTGAAGTTATTGGATCAGGCTTGTAGCAGTGATGGAATAAACTGCTTGTTAAGTCTCTGGTTGCTTCCAAATCATTGGAAGTTGCTCAGTCCCTTGGTTAGAATACTCCTATTAGTACAAGTCCAGAGGTTTGAGCAAGAGGCAAAATGGAAATATTTCCAGGGCCTTTTATAGCTTCTACCAAGTGAAGGGGAAACCCATTTTTCGAGTTTGTGGGAAATTACAGGTTACAAGATGGTGTTTGGAGTCACATGGGCAAGTCACATGTCCATGCATGCATGCTTTGCTTAGTCACAGTAGAGGCCGTTATCCATACTCTAATTAGAACGTTAACATGTAAGTCCATCAGGTGTGGATGGACTTCTTCCATGGTCCATTGTTGGGGTTATATAACAGTGGTAGCAACAGTGATCTACACTGTCATATTTTAATCAGATAACATCACATATGGAAAAAAAATCACATGCCAGTAATTACACCAACAAACAATGGCCATATTTTGAAAAATTGGCACTAAGGTCTTTGCTGTTCCACCTACTGTTGCATAAATAACTCAACAAAATGTATTGAGAATTTTACCAATAGTTAAGTTGATTTTAGAAAAGTAATATTAAGTAAATGTGAGTCTGAAGACTGTTTTTCTTGTTATTCACTGGCAAAGTGATAAATACCAAGTATTAAATACTATTTCAGTGTCTATTTAAACCTTTAGGCATTGCCATTAAGCATAATCTTTCTAAGATCCAAAACCCATGGAAAGGAAAAATAAAACTTCATTCATTGCTAGCGGCTAAACTAGCAGGAACCACCAATCTGCTAGTGAAACACTGGAGTTAACAAAAGTATTGATGGCTTGTGCTACTTTGCTCTGGTGAATGAGAAACGTGTATACATATTCATTACAAACAATGATTCACTAATTAGAATAAGACCAAGAGAATATGTTCTAGTTGGAAATCCATGTAGTCGTAAGTAGAAAAAATGGTAAGTGAAGCAATAGTGATGCTGCAAGGTGCTGAGGATTCATAAAAAATACTAGGCACTCATTGCTTACAACTTCATGGGATCTGGCCCTGAGAAAACACTGTAGCTGACTCTAGAGAGCTGAAAATTGCATATACAGAGAACTATAAATCCAGTGTTAGAGACAGTGAATAGAAGGGAAAGGGTCATGGTGATGGAGATGCTACACAGACAGTCCTGATGTATACTGGGTCATAGATTTCTGTGCCCTCAAGCAACACAGAATTACACCTCAGACCTGCTATAAAGCAAGTGTGTGGGCTTGCTTAAATGTATCAACAACCACAGAGGATCAGCATGTCCCAGAGAGAATGTCTATATTTGTCAGAACATTGTGTTATTGCTGTATATTTCACTGTGGCAAACACAAGGTAGGAGAAACTAATATTTCTAAACAAGTTTTTAAATTCACTTTGAAACTGTCAGAATCACACTGGCTGTCAGTCACAGAGATTCACTTGGCATCATCCCAGGCTTTGTAACTGGGGTAAAATAATAAAACCTCAGTGGAAGTAGGTGGCATTATGGAAAAAGTGCTTTTTATTAGCATTTGCACAAATCTAAATAAAATACATAAAATAAAAATAAATTGGCCCTTGTGAAATCAAGAGGAATTACAATTTAGCATGCAAGTCTATATTCTAGTGAATATTTCTGCTTTCTAGAGCATCATGATCTTAATAATCATATATAGTATAAGAGAAAAATGGATGAATACACAGAAGCTGGTTTTAAATACTTGCTACTCAGCCATTGTAAATGAGGACTATTTAAACAGGCTTTTAAAATACTACAGAAAATCTATTATGATTATAAGTTAATTGTTTACCATTTGGGGGATATATTCATAGATTCAAAAGCCACAAGGTATCATTAGCACATCTAGTATGACCTTCTGTATATCACTGGCCATTACATTTCACCCAGATACTCCACATTGAGCTCATTCATATAGTATGAATGAAAACAAAACAAACCTAATCTTGCAATGGAATTGTCAATGGACAATCCAGGTGTTCTGGTGAAATTATATTTTTAATGATACAATATAATACAAGAATTTTGCTCTGGGTTGAATTTTATCAGTGTGCAAAGTTAGGCAGGTATAATATAACTGTTTCAATAGTTTGTTTTGTTTTTTGTTTTGTTTCGGTTTAATTTTTATTAATTTTTTATTAAATATTATTTTTTATCTTTACATTTGCATATGAAAATGAAGACTCACCTACCATTGCTCGAGGTGATCCTGACAGACGTTACAAACACAGATTAAACAGCAGAGCAGAAAACACCTTTGCCTCAAGGAAACCATTGTGACCCTGACCACCATGCTAGCAGGGCCACAATCTGTCCCTAGGCTTGTAAGGTTGGGACTTCTTTGGTGGCCTTTGAAGCAGGGTTACCTGTCCCCTGAATAAGTCATCTCACTGTTCAGCCAGCAATTGCAGTTTTTCAAGGCTTGTGTATAAAGTTGGTGGCTAACATTTCTCTCTTCATATATATATAATGGTTGTACACGTACACCCAGGCTCTTATGGGATCACTTACAGGAACCAGTGGGCTGGATGTAGGGACTGTACTACTGGGAATAGGGAAGATTTGAGTGGCCTTGTGATGCCTAAAGCACCATTATATGATAGCAATTTAAGTACCCCTAGAGTACAGTCTTGGGCTTTATGCCTCATGAAGCCTGTGTATCTCTAATGTGCCAAGCACCAGAGAGATGAATTTAAGATGGGATAAGCCCTAATTGTCTGTCTAACTCATATGTTGATATGTGTGTAACATACAAATGCCAGTAATATAACCTTAGAGCAGGTTTCACTGTAAGTGAGCACTCAAGGAACAACAAAACCGAGTTAGAGATCATATAGTTATGGTAGATCAGAAATATACCCAATATATTTTGAAGATGTTTTGGAGAAGTCTCAAGAGAGGCTGCTTATTAAAGATGGTCTCTTCTACAGGTTTCACGGTATTTAGAATGACTGATTTAACGTTTATATTCTATTGCTGTGGTTACATATTCCTCCAGCCTGGTCCTCCTTTCACTTGCACTAGTGTAAATCAGAAGTAACTCTTTTGAAGCCAAATGAGTGACATTAGTCTGTGTATGAATCAGAGGGGGAATCTGGCGCACTATTCATAAATATGGCACTATTTAAAACCCTTTTGTGGTTATGCGTACTGTATACTCCTGATTATCTGAATAGTATGAGGCACATCAATTTTGTTCAAATAATCGAGAGGGCAGGAGTCATTCAGCAGTGGGGTGGCCTCTCCTGTGGCCCAGGTTTCATCCTTCTCTTGCTTCTCGGGGTCTTGCTTGGGGTCTCTGTCCTGCCCTGCTGATTCACTCCTATGATAGAGGGGCTGCAGAAAGCTCTACACTGCCGCAGGGCCAGTGACACTTGATCCTTGCAGGTGCAAGGGGTGGAGCAAAGCACAGCCCCCCAGCCAGGACTGCAAAGAGTTGGATGAGGCCCAGGGGAGGCCACCCCACTGCTGAATGACTTGGTCACACACTCCCATGACAGTGAGGCTCAGAGGGCTCCCTGTGCTGTCACACAAGCCATTTGATAGGAGCGTGGCTTTTCTATGGCCTGAGGCTCATCTTCCGATTCTGCCACGCAATCTTGGCTGGGAACCCCTGATCTAGTATCTGAATCCCTTCCTTGTCCCCCAGCATGAGATAGATGAGGGACAAGGATGAGATTCAGATAATACACTGGTTCAGATAATAGGGTTTTAGATAAACAGGAGTATATGTTTGAAAAAAAGGACTACAAATCAGTCTTCTCTACAAATGTGATAAACAACCAAAATACCTGTAGTATGGTGCCCTTCAATCTTCATTATTATGGTACTGTCAGTCAGATCCTTGCCCAAATCTTTCTTGGGGTGAAGACTTAGGGAAAAATTCAGCTATATGTCTGCTTCATACTGGTACCTTCCTGACCAGAATGTTTATTTGTATGGAAACCTAGTCTTCACATCATGCAATGTTCTAACTGCACTGTCTCAAAACAAGGGCATATGGAAGTGTATGCAACTTCCCTACAGTATTATCAGTAATATACTTCAAGTTATTAATCCAACTGGATCTTAAACATGCTGGATTACAATGGAACTCATGTGGAAATACCTATGGCTTTCACATGAAAACCACATTAATTCATAATGATCTGCACAGTTACTGTGAATACTAAATGAATTATTAAAATTAATTGTAACTCTATTTTATGTGTGGTGAGGGCAGCTATGTGAGCAGAAAAATAAGCATGTCCTTGCTGAAAACTGTAAGAGAATTCATAAACTCACAATGCAATATATATGCCAAAGAGGAAGAAATATATAAGTGTATTCATCCAGGCATTGAAAAAATGAAAACATGCAGACATACTGATTTTTCTCATGTGATGTGGAATGTGATTAGGTGCCACATCTCATAGAATAAATGTATCTAACAAAGTGTCAACAAAAATATATAGTGATAACTTCTTGTACAGCACCAAGCACTCTGTCATAAGTTAACAAAGTGAAAGTTGAGCTACACGAAAACAGAACAAAGAATATGAATGGGCAAGTGCCTCTTACCTTTTGAGTAAGAGCAGTCATTAGTGATTTAGTTCAAGGCAGTCTCAGAGGGGACTGAGGGTAGAAGCCAGACTGAACGGGATCAAGGTGATAGTTGGGATGGGGGAGGGGGAAAGAAAGCTAGGTAGTATAAATAGAGAGCACAGTAACCTTTTGGGTAAAATCCTGGGAGACTTGCCACTGACTTCAATGGGGCCAGGATTCTACCCTTTGTATTTAGGGCTTACTTCGAAACTCATTGAAGTAAATAGCCTCCCATTGCAATGAGATTTGGATCAGGTACTTAAGGGCTGATCCTGCTCCCATGCTGGTCAATGGAAAAACTCCTATAAAATCCAATGGTGCGGGATCAAGCCCTTAGAGGCTGGTGGGATAGAGGGAAGTTACACAATATTATATTTGCAGTGGCACTATTGTGGTGTTGGTCCCAGGAAATAGGAGGCACAAGGCGTTTGAGACACCTTATCTTTCTGAATATTTTACTGAAAGAAGACAACTTTAGAATTATTTTCTTGGCTATTGGTATATATCCTTTGCCCCTCTTGAAACTTTTTTTTTTAAATGCAGGTAACAAAGTCGCCAATCTTTATTCTGTAATCAATAAAAGACGAAACCACTTTTAAAGATTTTTTTCAAAGATTTTAGTTTCCATATACTGTTTGGTGTCGCTGAATGTTTAGAACTGTCTATTAAGGAAAATACTAAGAGGATGTTTTGCTTTGAAATTTGCTTTTATGAAGGCTCTTGTGTTTTTCCAGTTCATCAAAAGAATTTCAGATTAGCATATACTGTACCTGAACCTTTGAGGATACAGTGCTTATTAAATCACAGTTGTATACACATTTCATTAAAGTCATTCTATCAACTTTGTTATATAAAAGCTGCTCATCAAAGTGCTGTGGTGTTCTCTGAAATTTGTGGGCTGTTTTTAAGGAAAACTTTAGAACTGTATATTTAACTCTCTTTTTTTAAAAATACCTTTTTAATTTTTGTTTTGTGATCTGGTTCAAAGCTACAGCTGAAACACCTATTACCCAAATATGCCTATAAAATCTTCCTGGATAACCCAGTAACCTGGCTTTCTTTGTATATGAAAATCACATGCTCAGCATCCCTTCCTACAACAAAAGACCATCTATCAATATTCATTGAATAAATCATTTGAAGGTTGCAATGCTCTTTTAAATAAATTATAACAATTAGAAAAATATTGTAATCTTACTAGCAGTAAAGTATTGCTTTACATGTTCATCTAATATATAGATCTGAATGAATAATTACTATATTTTGTGACATTTTTCAAATAACCTATTTTACAATTAATAGTGAACAAGATCCTTGTCTACTACAAATGGGTATAGCTCGGTTGAGTTCACTGATTTACAGCACCATAAGGATCAAGCCATTTTATATTTGCCAAGCCATAGCTAATATATACTGCAAACAATCCTTCATATTAATGTCAATGTAACAGTTTCTGTCACAGAGACCCTCTTGAGACTGTCACTTGATGTGCTGAAGTTACTTCTGAGCCCTTTTTCCCTGACAGCTTGGGCTTCCAGAACCCTGTCTTGTTGAGCCAGACACGCTAGCCTGATGCAACACAGACCCAGGTCTGGTCCATGCCCTCAAAGCTGCAGATTTAACTGAAAACCAATCAGCAGGTTACTTGCCTCCAGCACCCAGACACTCAGTTCCCAATGGGATCCAATCTCCCAATAAATCAGTTTTACGCTGTATAAAGCTTATCAGGGTAAACTCATAAATTGTCCACCCTCTGTAACACTGATAGAGAGATATGCACAGCTGTTTGCTCCCCCAGGTAATAATCCCTTACTCTGGGTTAATTAATAAACAAAAGTGATTTTATTAAGTATAAAAGTAGGATTTAAGTGGTTTCAAGTAATAACAGACAGAATAAAGTAAGTCACCAAACAAAATAAGGCAAAAATACGCAAGTCTAAACTTAATACATTAAGAAACTGATTACAGGTAAAAATTTACCCTCAGAGATATTCCAATAAGCTTCTTTCACAGACTAGACTCCTTCCTAGTCTGGGCCCAATTCTTTCCCCGGGTACAGTCCTTGTTAGTTCCAGCAGACATCTTAGATGGAAAGCAGGGGTGTTCTCGTGATTGGCAGCCTCCTTTGTTCTCTTCTAACTCCTTTTATAATTTTGTCACAAGGTGGGAATTTTTTCTCTCTCTGGGTCCCCACCTCTCCTTCTAAATGGAAAAGTACCAGATTTAAGATGGATTTCATTACCAGATAACATGGTCACATGTCACTGTAAGAACTCATTCTTCATTACCCAGGGGTTGGCCCACACACACTCAGTAAGACTTGCAGGTAAATAAACCATCCACAACCAATTCTCTAGTCAATGGGAGCCATCAAGATTCTAACCCACCATTAATGGCCCACATTTTGCATAATTACAATAGGAACTCAGAGTTATGCTTCATATTTCTAGCTTCAAATACAAGAATGATACATGCATACAAATAGGATGAACACACTTAGTAGATTATAAGCTTTGTACTGATACCTTACAAGAGACCTTTTGCATAAAGAATATTCCAATTACATTATATTCACATTCATAAGCATGTTTCTATAAAACATTATGGAATGCAACACCACAGTGTATGTTCAGTTTTAAATATAGTTTGTGTGGGAAAGAGAGTCTTTGAAAGTGTTAACAGGAATTTTAGAAACAGATCCTCATATGGCGCAAATTGCTATAACTCCATAGAAATCAATTGAACTTCAGCAATTTATACCAGGTGTGGCTGTAGTCCTTAACTTATGTATGTTCCACCATATGCACTTTTGTGCAGTTTTGTCAATGATTTCAATGAGTTGAGGATTTCACTGCTAGTGTTGAATGTGCAATTTTTAATCCCTAAAGTATATGTTCATCTGTTAACCTACATGGCATAAAATCTTAAACCTCTGAAATTAAATTTTCATGGTAGCTGCAACTCCCCTATTGATGGACTACAAACAATCCCAGGAGGACACATTTTACTTGAAATATTAACTACAAAAAGGGAAATGCAGTTACTTGATACCATTTACACTGATCTGACGTATTTAGTTTTCTGTGTTGTTGTGTAGGGGCAGATCTATTGCACCCATGCTGATTTTACAGCAGCTGAGGATCTGGTCCATAATGTAATAGGCTAAGTTTCCACTTCAGCAAAGTTTTTCATCTTTGTTGCTACAAACTAAATTTCTGTAAGTGGAAATTAGTGTAAAAGGAATATTAGAGTTACCTAACCTAATGAGTCGGAACTTTGGGTGCAAGCTAATGTTTCAGCAAATTAATTCCTTCTTGGGACTGAGGCAGAAGATTTTCTGGGCTTGATGAACTAGGTAAAGTTATTTTCCCTCCTTAGAAGTAAAAAAAAAAAATAGAGAGAGAGGAAGAAAGCAATACTTAACTGCCTCACAAAGCAGTTGGGGGAAGGGGAGCTTACCTAATTAATATTTAAGAGCACTTTGAGGTCCTCAGCACAGTATGAAGGCAATGCAATACTATTACCACCTTCCAGGCAGAGCATAGGTCTGGAAATTTCTCTCTACTTCTTGAACATCTTTGTTTTGGTCAGCTTGGGGTTGACACTGACTTTTGGGGATGCTGCAGCCCGTCATGCATGTGTGGAATGGAGGTTGACAAAGAACAAAACTCCAACAATGTTCAAAGACTCAACAGTGGCACTGTTCATTTCTCCTTCATACTGGGTCTCTGCTTCATTGCACCCTTAGCCTTTATTGCTGATTGTATTCCACCTCTCAATGTATTGCCTGTTTTAACAGCTGTCCACTTCTTTCCCCTCAATTATATTTTATGTTCTGGTAGTGCAAATTGTCAGGTCTAGCATATGAAGAAATATGTTTTTGAAACATGATCAGATTGCTGCCTTCTCTTACATCAGTTGCTGGTTCAAAAAAGTTACACTATCAGAAAATGATCAAGAGGATGCTTGTCTTGCCTTTTAGCTTATCCCCTTCTGGTTCCTTACATGGAATCCTGTCAGTCTATGATGTAGCACAGTGAAAATAAATGTTCTGCTATACAGTGTACGTTCTCATAGACTTTAACGTCAGAAGGGACCATTATGATCATCTAGTCTGACCTCCTGCACAATGCAGGCCATACAATCTCACCCATTCACTTCTATAACAAACCCCTAACCTATGTCTGAGTTATTGAAGTCCTCCAATTGTGGTTTGAAGACCTCAAGCTGCAGACAATCCTCCAGCAAGTGACCCGTGCCCCATGCTGCAGAGGAAGGCGAAAAACCTCCAGGGCCTCTGCCAATCTGCCCTGGAGGAAAATTCCTTCCTGACCCCAAATATGGTGATCAGTTAAACCCTGACCATGTGGGCAAGACTCACCAGCCAGCACCCAGGAAAGAATTCTCTGTAGTAACTCAGATCCCATCCTATCTAACATCCCATCCCAGACCACTGGGCATACTTACCTGATGATAATTTGGCAATTGATCTTTGATTAATTGCCAAATTAGGCTATCCCATCATACCATCCCCTCCATAAACTTATCAAGCTTAGTCTTAAAGCCAGATATGTCTTTTGCCCCCATTACTTCCCTTGGAAGGCTGTTCCAGAACTTCACTCCTCTAATGGTTAGAAACCTTCGTCTAATTTCAAGTCTAAACTTCCTAGTGTCCAGTTTATATCCATTTGTTCTTGTGTCCACATTGGTACTAAGCTTAAATAATTCCTCTCCCTCCCTAATATTAATTCCTCTGATATATTTATAAAGAGCCATCATATCCCTCCTCAACCTTCTTTTTGCTAGGCTAAACAAGCCAAGCTCTTTGAGTCTCCTTTCATAAGACAGGTTTTCCATTCCTCGGATCATCCTAGTAGCCCGTCTCTGAACCTGTTCCAGTTTGAATTCATCCTTCTTAAACATGGGAGACCAGAACTGCACACAGTATTCCAGATGAGGTCTCACCAGTGCCTTGTACAACGGTACTAACACCTCCTTATCTTTGCTGGAAATACCTCGCCTGATGCATCCTAAAACTGCATTAGCTTTTTTAACGGCCATATCACATTGGCGGCTCATAGTCATCCTGTGATCAACCAATACTCCGAGGTCCTCCTCCTCCTCTGTTAATTCCAACTAATGTGTCCCCAATTTATAACTAAAATTCTTGTTATTAATCCCTAAATGCATGACCTTGCACTTTTCATTATTAAATTTCATCCTATTACTATTACTCCAGTTTACAAGGTCATCCAGATCTGCCTGTATGATATCCCAGTCCTTCTCTGTGTTAACAATACCTCCCAGCTTTGTGTCATCCGCAAACTTTATTAGCACATTCCCGCTTTTTGTGCCAAGGTCAGTAATAAAAAGGTTAAATAAGATTGGCCCCAAAACTGATCCCTGAAGAACTCCACTAGTAACCTTCTTCCAGCCTGACAGTTCATCTTTCAGTACGACCCGTTGTAGTCTCCCCTTTAACCAGTTCCTTATCCACCTTTCAATTTTCATATTGATCCCCATCTTTTCCAATTTAACTAATAATTCCCCATGTGGAACCTTGTCAAATGCCTTACTGAAATCAAGGTAAATTAGATCCACTGCATTTCCTTTGTCTAGAAAATCTGTTACCTTCTCAAAGAAGGAGATCAGGTTGGTTTGGCACGATCTACCTTTTGTAAAATCATGTTGTATTTTGTCCCAATTACCATTGACCTCAATGTCCTTAACTACTTTCTCCTTCAAAATTTTTTCCAAGACCTTACATACTACAGATGTCAAACTAACAGGCCTGTAGTTACTCAGATCACTTTTTTCCCCTTTCTTAAAAATAGGAACTATGTTAGCAATTCTCCAGTCATACGGTACAACCCCTGAGTTTACTGATTCATTAAAAATTCTTGCTAATGGGCTTGCAATTTCATGTGCCAGTTCCTTTAATATTCTTGGATGAAGATTATCTGGGCTCCCCGATTTTGTCCCATTAAGCTGTTCGAGTTTGGCTTCTACCTCTGCTGTGGTAATATTTACCTCCATATCCTCATTCCCATTTGTCATCCTACCATTATCCCTAAGCTCCTCATTGGCCTCATTAAAGACTGAGGCAAAGTATTTATTTAGATATTGGGCCATGCCTAGATTATCCTTAATCTCCAATCCATCCTCAGTGTTTAGTGGTCCCACTTCTTCTTTCTTTGTTTTCTTCTTATTTATATGGCTATAGAACATTTTACTCTTGGTTTTAATTCCCTTTGCAAGGTCCAACTCTACATGGCTTTTGGCCTTTCTCACTTTATCCCTACATGTTCTGACCTCAATAAGGTAGCTTTCCTTGCTAATCCCGCCCATCTTCCACTCCCTGTAGGCTTTCTGCTTTTTCTTAATCACCTCTCTGAGATGCTTGCTCATCCAGCTTGGTCTACAACTCCTGCCTATGATTTTTTTCCCCTTTCTTGGGATGTAGGCTTCTGAAAGTTTCTGCAGCTTTGACTTGAAGTAATTCCAGGCCTCCTCCGCCTTTAGATCCACGAGTTCTTCAGTCCAATCCACTTCCCTAACTAATTTCCTCATTTCTTTAAAGTTAGCCCTTTTGAAATCAAAAACCCTAGTCCCAGATCTATTTTTGTTTATCCTTCCATCTAGTTTGAACTGAATTAGCTCATGAACACTCGAACCAAGGTTGTCCCCTACAACCATTTTTTCTATGAGGTCCTCACTACTCACCAAAACCAAATCTAAAATGACATCCCCTCTTGTTGGTTCTTCAGCTACTTGGTGAAGAAATCCATCAGCTATCACATCCAGAAAAATCTGAGCCCTAGTATTGTTACTAGCACTTGTCCCCAGTCTATATCTGGGAAGTTAAAGTCTCTCATGATCACACAATTCCCATTAGTGTTTACTTCATTAAAAACATTAAAGAGGTCTCTATCCATATCCAAATCAGATCCCGGCGGTCTGTAGCACACCCCAAGCACTATCTCTGGGGAGGCTCTAATAGCTTTCTTTCCCAATGTGATTTTTGCCCAGACAGACTCTGTCTTATCCATTCCATAACTTCTTATTTCTTTACAGTTAACCTCATCATTGACATACAATGCTATATACACTACGTGTACAGATAATACTTGAGGATTGTAATATCCTAAATGAACACTTTTTTTGTGCAGTCCTTCAAAAGGCCTAGTTTAAACCCACACATTTTATAAGCACAGGTAATCCAAAAATGAACCTCAGCTCATCACTACACAGTGACCTGTTATGCCACTCATAATTTAGCAGGTCATGGTATTGGTCATTTCCACTATTGTGAGTCCACACACATACATGAATACACTCAAATTATGTCAACATTTTTCTTTTGTTCAGGCTAATATTATGTGCTGATTTTCTAGAACCACTGTAAATGGTGTGTGAAATGAACCATACATTTCTGCATGTTCTTGAGTGAGAATATAGTCAGTGCTGCGAAATCACTAATATGCTGCCTCATCTTCTCTAATTATCAGATAAGATAGTCACAGAAATACACTAAGAACAGAAATCTCAAAGGAAATGGGGATCATGAACATAGTTTTCAATGTTATTTTTTGTTTTCCCCCACTCAGCAACTTATCTAGAGCATTTAGAAGAAAGATTTATTCCACCCTCATCCCTTATAGTGCATTTGGTACTAATATTCACTCTACAAAGAAAATTATAAGAAGTTATTTAATTTATAACAGTTTTTGAAAAGAGTGTTTTGCCCTCTTTATCCATTCGGAAGAATGGACACACTCTTGCTTTTCTCACATATAGACAAATTGAATTTGCTCCAAGCATGCTGGAGTTTCGTAAGAGATAATATAGAAAACAGCTTGGCTCCAGAAATAGGAACCTCTTTACAAGCTGCCTTCCCCATACTTCAACATACTCCCCCTCCAAGTGCAGTTGCAGGATTACTATAGATGCTATATGGGGAAAACCAAGTTCATTACTACAGCATGTTAGAAGAAACCTAAAATTTACTTTTAAACCTAAATTTCAGCATTTAGAATCATTTTTCATTTTTGTTGTTGCAAGACTTATTTGAGGATCTCACACTTTATTGCTTCTGTAGGCAGAGCTGTTTGCACAGCAAGACATACAACAAAGAAATGCCTCAGAAATGCCGAGTAGAGAAGGTAGGGACTCTCTCTACTCAGCTAATTATTGTATGTATGGTTTATGGGGCCATCATTCATAGAAAGCCAGTCAGAAATTATAAACCTTTTTGCAAAGGATATATAATAGTTTGCTGTGTGGCCTTAGGGATATGGCACTAGGCTGGGACTTTGGAGATTTGGGTTTTATTCCTGGCTTTACAATGGAGTTGACGCCTATGCCCACACCCCCTGCCCTGCCTCCAGCCAGCCTGGCACCCCCTGACACCAGCCATCCCTTGTCTCCAGCCCCTCTCGCACCCCCTGCCCTGTCTCCAGCCAACCCTTGCTGCACCCCTGCCCTTCCTGCAGCCAGCCCCTACCCCGCCTGCAGCCAGCCCCAACCCCCCCGTCTCCAGCCAGTTCCGCACCCCCTGCCCTGCCTGCAGCCAGCCCCGAATCCCTTGCCTCCAGCTAGCCCTGCTCCATGCCCCTGTCTGCAGCCAGCCCCACGTCCACTGGTGCCTTGCAGTTCCCAGGGCAGTAACCCTGCACACCTGCTTCAGAGAGCGGGGCAGGGAGCAGCTGGGACCTACACATGTGAAACGGAGCTCATTTTTAGTTCATGCTCATCTTTTTAAAAAAGAACTTTAGGTAGGGTTACCATACGTCCATATTTTCCTGGACATGTCAGGTTTTTTGGTTTTTAAATTGCTGTCCAGGAAAATATGGATGTATGGTAACGCTGTTTAAATATCTAAAAATGTCCAGGAGGGCAGCTGCAACAGCGAAGGTTCTCCCTCCTCCCCGCTCCCCCGTGAAGTGTCCTCTTTTTTGAATGTTCAGATATGGTAACCTTATCTCACTAGGATAGTCTGAAGCCTTGTTCTTAGGCTAAGGCCTTTGGCTAAGCAGCAGGGGCAGCCATAAGCTGGGAAGTGTATGGTCACATCCTTACATTCCAAACCAGTCACACTGAAATAAGGTGGCATTGGGCTATTAGGATCTGTCCTGATAGTAGTGCCCATCACCACCAGATAAAGAAACAGATCTTAAGATGGTTAAAGAAAACTTAGCTTGATAGCATCCTGTCTGGCAAGAAATCGCTTATCAATGGTTGTGGTTGTGAAACTCTCACTTCTGTATTATTTTATCTCTATGGCCCCCAATTTTCTATTGTTAATCTGTATGGTTCTCTAATTCAGTGTTCTCCAAACTTGGGCCGCCGCTTATGTAGGGAAAGCCGCTGGTGGGCAGGGCCAGTTTGTGTACCTGCCGCATCCACAGGTCCGGCTGATTGCGGCTCCCACTGGCCGCGATTCGCTGCTCCAGGCCAATGGGACCTGCTGGAAGCAGTGCGGGCCGAGGGACGTACTGGCTGCCGCTTCCCGCAGCTCCAATTGGCCTGGAGCAGCAAACCGCAGCCAGTGGGAGCCGCAATCGGCCGGACCTGCGGATGCGGCAGGTAAACAAACCGGCCCGGCCTGCCAGGGGCTTTCCCTACACAAACGGCATCCCAAGTTTGGGAAACACTGCTCTAATTGTTCGTCTGCTGTATAATTAATTTTGCTAGGTGTAAGTTAATTAGGGGGTAGTGGTATATAGTTGGTTAGAGAATTATGTTACAATATGTTAGGATTGGTTAGTTAAATTTCAATAAAATGATTGAGCTGAGAATATTACTATATAAACTGGGGTCAAACAGAAAGTGGGTGGGAAAAATTGGAATCATGCTTGCTGGAAATTAACCCCCATAAACATTGCATTGTCTGCACTTAGTCGTCTGGTCTTTTGCTGCTCGCTGTCTGCGTGACAAGAACCAGGGAAGTGGGAGGATAGAGGGAAAGCCTTCTAACAATTGTCAGTGGATGAAAGTGCCTTTATAAAAGCTAGGTATTATTGTTATATGATTCCCAAAGAAAAATGATGCAAGCATTGTTAGTTACCAATTTAAAAATAATTGTAATTTTTTTTGAATATGTCCGATGTATAATGGTCTAAGGTACAATTCCTGATTTCTGCTCATTCCAGTCCTTTGAATTGACATTCCATAAAAACAGCCACTAAGAAACATGCATAGTCCAATAGTAAATTGAGTGATGTGAAGGTTAAAAGAAAATGGCATACTCTAAAGTATTTGAGACTTCAAAAGGAAAGACTAATCAATGAGGGAAATCAATATTCCCCATTAAGTGTGGAATATGATGATGAAATTAGCCAAGGTATCCAGGTTCAAGTCAGGAAATGAAACATTAATTGCACTGTAAGGATATTCTGAATGAGAGCTATGGGGTTTGTGTGTTTCTTTGTTATATGATAGATTTTTAAAGAATGTGTAACACAATGGTCAGGAATAGAGAAGACCCACTAGAACACAGAACAGGAATACAGGATCATTCTTTGTGACAGGAAATAGATCAAGCTTGGTATAGAGACTGCTTTCATAGAGTTCACAGCATGAATAAAAGCCATGAGCAACAGTTAAGAGAAAAAATGAGTGTTATTAATCTGTTACTAGTAAAGTTTGTGACACCCTCCCCCCATCTAATGGATCAGAAATTCTGGCTGGCATAAAAGCCAATGGAGCTGCTTCCTCCACCTAATCCTTTATATATATTCTACTACATCTTCTGGTTCAAGGAAACTATTCAAATTTCTTCAAACCAATGCACAAACCGATCATTTCCATAGTGCTGTGTGTGTGTTTGCACTTCTTTTGGAAGAGTGGGAGGGATATGAAGTTAGCATAAACAAGCTACTCCTCTCCTCTGAGTTTTGTTTCAATTCAATCTAAAAGTCTCTTTTAATTTAATAAATTATAGGGTGGGTTGCTAGGCACAGCAGAAGTCTCTTATGGGAGGAAGTTAAAGTGGAGACAGTCTAGCTAGAAAAAATATATCAAATCTACTGTCAAATCTATTCCACTGCCATCTGTCTTTATTTTGTTAACTCACTCGACCAGACATTGAAGTATCTGCAGATCATTAGTAATTTTTCCAAGAAATTATTCCTTTAAAAAATGAATTGTCATAAAAATAAGGTAAAACTTTTTGGTTTGCAACTGTCAATGAACAATGTTTTTAAAGAATGAACTTTTGTGAACTCTATGCAATCAGTATCCAAACCCAACATTAACTATAATCTGGAAATCTCATTATATGCAACTCATGAGTATAATTAACAAATTAATTTACATGCTGTTAGCCCTCTAAATGCCAAAACCTTTTATTCAATAAATTCCTCTGACTTCCAAATCAGAACAGACATATGGCTCTGAGAAAGTAAATGTATATTGAAACTCCATAAAGCTAAAATGAGACATTTAAATCCTCTAGGATAACATTTTAACTATTTTTCTAAGCATACATTCACTCAGCTGTCCATGCTTTCAGCATAAATTCTATATAGAGGAAATTCCTATGACTGGGTCCCTGAGGTGCAACCTGGACAGGGGGAGGCAACATAGTGACAGATGATGTGGAAAAAGTTAACGTACTCGGTGGTTTTTTTGCCTCGGTCTTCACAGACAAGGTCAGCTCCCAGATTGCTGCACTGGACAACACAGTATGGGGAGGAGGTGAGCAGTCCTCAGTGGTGACAGAACAGACATATGGTTAAGGACTATTTAGAAAAGCTGGACATGCACAAATACATGGGGCCAGATCTAATGCATCCAAGGCTGCTGAGGGAATTGGCTGATGTGATTGCAGAGCCATTAGCCATTATCTTTGAAAACTCATCCTGGACGATTGGAAAAAGGCAAATATAGTGCCCGTATTTAAAAAAGGGAAAGAGAACCTGGGGAATTACAGACCAGTCAGCCTCACTTCAATCCCCGGCAAAATCATGGAGCAGGTCCACAAGGAATTGAGGCACTTGGAGGAGAGGAAGGTGATCAGGAACAGTCAACATGGATTCACCAAGGGCAAGTCATGCCTGACCAACCTGATTGCCTTCTATGATGAGATAATTGGCTCTGTGGATATGGGGAAAGCAGTGGGCGTGATACATCTTGACTTTAGCAAAGCTTTTGACACAGTCTCCCACAGTATTCTTGTCAGCAAATTAAAGAAGTATGGATTGGATGAATAGACAATAAGGTGGCTAGAAAGCTGTCTAGATTGTTGGGCTCAATGGGTAGTGATCAACAACTCGATGTCTAGTTGGCAGCTGGTATCAAGTGGAGTGCCCCAGGAGTCGGTCCTGGGGCTGGTTTTGTTCAACATCTTTGTTCAACATCTCAGGATTAAACAAAGACTGTGAATGGCTTGCCAACTACAGAACCAGTTTCTCCTCCCTTGGTTTTCACACCTCTACTGCTAGAAGAGGGCCTCATCCTCCCTGATTGAACTAACCTCGTTATCTCTAGCTTGCTTCTTGCTTGCATATATATACCTGCCCCTGGAAATTTCCACTACTTGCATCCGAAGAAGTGGGTATTCACCCACGAAAGCTCATGCTGCAAAATGTCTGTTAGTCTATAAGGTGCCACAGGATTCTTTGCTGCTTTTACAGATCCAGACTAACACGGTACCCCTCTGATACTTGATATCTTTATTAATGATCTGGATGAATTGCACCCTCAGCAAGTTCACAGATGACGCTAAGCTGGGGGGAGAGGTAGATATCCTGGAGGGTAGGGATAGGATGCATAGTGACCTATACAAATTGGAGGATTGGGACAAAAGAAATCTGATGAGATTCAACAAGGACAAGTGCAGAGTCCTGCACTTATGAAGGAAGAATCCCATGCACCGCTACAAGCTGGGGACCGACTGGCCGAGCGGCAGTTCTGCAGAAAAAGACCTGGGGATTACAGTGGATGAGAAGCTGGATATGAGTCAGCAGTGTGCCCTTGTTGCCAAGAAGGCCAATGGCATACTGGGCTGTATTAATAGGAGCATTGCCAGGAGATTGAGGGAAGTGATTATTCCCCTCTATTCGGCACTGGTGAGGCCACACCTGGAGTATTGTGTCCAGTTTTGGTCCTCCCACTACAGAAGGGACGTGGACAAATTGGAGAGAGTCTAGTGGAGGGCAACAGAAATGATTAGAGGGCTGGGGCACATGACTTACGAGGAGAGGCTGAGGGAACTGGGGTTATTTAGTCTGGAGAAGAAAACAGTGAGGAGGGATTTGATAGCAGCCTTCAACTACCTGAAGGGTGGTTCCAAAGAGGATGGAGCAAGGCTGTTCTCAGTGGTGGCAGATAACAGAACAAGAAGCAATGGTCTCAAGTTGCAGTTGGGGAGGTCTAGGCTGGATATTAGGAAACACTATTTCACTAGGAGGGTGGTGAAACACTAGAATGGGAGTGTTGGAAGGTGATGGAATCTCCATCCATAGAGGTTTTTAAGGCCTAGCTTGTCAAAGCCTTGGCTGGGATGATTTAATTGGTGTTGGTCCTGCTTTGAGCAGGGATTGGACTAGATGACCTCCTCAGGTCTCTTCCAACTCTAATATTCTATGATTCTATGACCACTGAGCTCTCTGTCCCACCAGCCTGTGGTATCCCTTTCACACTGGGATGATGCACTGACGCAGACATCCACAGGCAGGGACACACCCAACTGTGTCACGTGAATGCTTCTCCCAGCCACTCATGAACCAACAATAGGCAGGCTCCAGCCAATTCCCCCCAGCTCCCCAGCCTTGCACTACAGACCTGTACTGTCTTGCACTGTTCACAAGCCTGACCAATGCAAGTTTATTACCCTGTCCGACTATCCCTCAATATGGAGAGGACATATGCTAGCCTTCATAATTTGAGCTGAGATTTCCCAAGCACTTCAACCAAAACACACTGTTTTAAATAAAATATAAACCAGGTTTATTAACTTTTGAAAAAGGGAGAGAGAGAGATTTTAAGTTAATATAAGTAGGAAACATAGAGATCAAAGTTGGTTACTTAAGAAATAAAAATAAATTTGCAGTCTGAGTTATACAAACTAAGCAGGATTTGAATCAATGTCTCACCTTGACAGATGGTACAAACAGGTCACAGATCCTCAATACACAGGCTGGAACTTTTTCCTGGCAAGGGAACACCCTCCCCCAGTTCAAAGTCTTTGTCCATCAGATGTGTTTACAGGTATGGGGCGGGGTGGGGGGTTGAGGCCAAGTCATTTCCCTTCTTTTCTTCCAGCTTGCTGGAAAGCTCTGTGCTGTGACATGTGAGTCCACCCCCACTGGTATAGCAGTCTCCATTGTCTACGTGTTATCTCTGAGAAGTCTTCTGGGGTGGCCATTGGCAGAGTAGATTTCCTTTAATGTACCATCAGCTGGTTGTGTGTTGAAAGTGTGGTTATGTGTGTTCCTAATTTCACAACATATTTCAGTAACATATACAGTAATACCTCATAACCTCACATACAATGATAGAACATACAAACCAACAAGATATTAATGTTCAGCAGATCAGTACTTTTAAAATGATACCTCACAAGGCATATTTTGTACAAAATATATCAACATTATATGACAGTGCTGAATAAGGGGGTTCCAGGGTGCTGCTTTAGGTACAAAGTGTCACAAATCCACAATACATTCTTTTTTATTTCTCTTTATTTAGAACTTAGGTGATCTGAGTAGTAGTTTAAAACATGAGATGCCATCAACACCAGCACAAATATATATGAATTCTGGATTTTGATGTCATTTGCAATAGAGAATAAGCACCAGTAAAAGAGATTTGGCCCAGTTGTCTCACTCATACATCATAAGAGACTCAATCCTATGCTGAAGCAAAAAGATATTGAACGGGTGTCCCGGAACCAACACAGGAAAGCACATAATTCAGCTAACTTTAAACATGAGTATATGAAGTAATTCAAGAGTGACTGAACTGAAATAAGTGGTGTGAGATGAGAATCAGGCTGTCAAGACTGATTCTCCACTCTGCCACTTTGAGTGCAGAAGGTGAGGGCCTGCCAGGATTCTAACAATTAATACTGGCCACTCCAGGCTTGTAGTAAACTCCCAAGGTTACAGCCTCTCTCTGACCTTGGATGGGTAGATGCTGCCACCACCCAAATGCAAAACCCAGGAAAGCGCACTTGGGAATTTCTTCTGGTAGGGTACCCGTTATCCCTCTCTCTCTCTCACACACACACGCACGCACGCATGAGCCCCGGGGAAAGAGCTGAGAAAGGAAAGCAAAGAAATCAGCTGTTGCCACCATCTAACTAAAAAACATGTGCACAAACCTCTTAAGACACAAACATCCATATCCTGTACTTTAAAAAGGTTAATTTTATTAAAAACAACAACAAAAAAAGAAAATACATCTGAAAATTTGGGCTATGGCTATTTTTTTAAAAGAGCAATTCCAAAAATTAAGCACCCAAAATAGTTTTCTGGGAGTTCAGCTAAAAGGTTACAAGCAACAAAAGCATCTGGGGTTAGCACAGAGGAATCCACAAGCCATAAGAAATAAACAAAATAAACCTAATAGAGTATTTCTACACATTTTCCGATCTACTTACATATCTGGGTTTCCAAATAAGCAATTTCTAGGTATGATTCTGATGATTTTAATACCTGGTCTTCAGCTTCTCACAGCATAACTGCTGCCCTGTTCCCCTCTTCCCCAGAGAACAACAGCCCGACAAAGAGGGAGTCTTGTTTCAATTTTTTAAAGTTCTAGTTGTCCCATTGGCTCTTTTGGTCATGTGCCCAATCCCTTTCTTTTACCTTTGCAAGGAGACTATATAGTAAGTCAGCAGTCAAGGGTCTGATTACTTAAAGTAAAATTGTGTAGATACTAATCGTTGCTTTGTGAGTCCTGACTGTTCTACTCTCCATTTCAATTAAGTTCATCTATAGTGTGAAAATACTTAACTACGCTACAATTATTAGGAAAATTACTGTGTAAAGCCTGATATTTCTCTGTGTGTGTGTATATATATGTGTGTATATATATATAATTCCTTTTATATATTGCAATTCTGGTAAAGATAGAAATGTCTTTGTATGAAAATGGGTAACCTAGCCTAGCAAATGCTGAGCCCTGAAACTCCTATTACCGTCTTAGCCCCTCAAATATATAAAGGATACTACAAGTCTCAGTCACTGGTAGATTAATTTGTGTACTTGCAAATGGCTTGGTTTTGTGATGTATTACTTACCACTCTTCACTTACAGGTTGTTTCCTGATTAATTCCTATTCATTAATTCATATGCAGTAGTGATCACTTAAGTGCCTTTTAAGAAAGTAATGTAACTAAATTTATCTTAACTCTGTCACCACAACATAGAGAGATGGACAACAGGATTTTCTGGGGTGAGAAGAAGGGAAAAACAAAACAACTGGTATATAAACATGCTGTCTTTATTTTAATGTGTTAGTGGTGAACGAGACTCTTGCAAAAAAATGGACTTCCTAATACTCCTGGTTGTTGTTTTGCCCCCCTGCATGGTGTCCTCTTCCATTGACATGACTGAGGGTATGTTTACACTGCAATTAGACATCCGTGGCTGGCACGTACCAACTGACTCAAGCTCTCAGAGCTCAGGCTAAGGGGCTGTTTAACCACAGTACAGACATTTGGGCTCAGGCTCAGGCAAGGCTCTGGGACCCTGCGAGGTGGAAGGACCCCAGAGCTCAGCCTGCAGTTGAAACCCAAACATGTTGTGACGGGGCAGAGCGGCCCCACACTGGTACTGCAGGAGTTAACCCTTCCTTCCTAGCAGAGGAAGCCATGCCCCTGGGACTCTACTGGGCATGCTCCAACTAGAGAACAGATATAAAAGCCTGCAGAGCTGCTCAGTCTGGGCGGACTGCTGGAGGGGAAGGAGGCATGCCACCAGCACTCCAGATCTCGAGACCAGCTGTCATAGGTCTCACCCCCACTTAGAGCTGTTGGGTTCCAATATGGGGACCTGCATGGGCTC
This sequence comes from Mauremys mutica, assembly GCF_020497125.1. Lineage (NCBI taxonomy): Eukaryota > Metazoa > Chordata > Testudines > Geoemydidae > Mauremys > Mauremys mutica. Next base: position 46,999,475 of record NC_059079.1, on the reverse strand, counting down.
CCCTAAACTAAAATCCTAGTTTAGATCTGGTAAAAGCTGCCACCACCCAATAATGTACATGTATTGGGACACAGTCCTTCCCCAAAATCCTTGGGGATCCCAAGAGCCCCAAATCCATGGAGTTCTTACGCCTAGGAGAAATAAACCATTCCCCCCTGCTTCCTCTCCCCTCCCTTTTCCTAGGAGAGATACCGGGTTTCAACTACAGAGGGATGCCTTCCTCCTCCCTCCTCCCCTTTCCCTGGGAATTCACCCAAGGAAAGATCAACCAAGTCCTTAACAGAAAAGATTTATTAAAGAATAAAAAAAAAAAAACTATCTTTGTAATACCAAGATGGACCAATACACAGGGTCTAAACTTATCAATCTCTGGAGAGAATCCCCCCTCCTTTCTTTCTCAGTAAAAGCAATAACAGTACAGAATTAAAGAAATTCTATAGCAAAACACAGAATTGCAAATATAGAAAGCAACTCAAAAGACTAATCTGCCTTTTTAACTAATACTAACTATACTAGATAGTAGGAAATACTCCAGGAGAACTTGGAGACATGTCTGGTCTTTCTTAAATCCAAAGAGAGAACAAACACTTAAACAAAGAACACAGACAAAGGCTTCCCTCCACAGAGATTTGAAAATCTCTTGTCCCTGATTGGTCCTCTGGTCAGGTGTTCACAGGTACTGCTTGTTAACCCTTTACAGGTAGAAAAAAACCTTAACCCTTAACTAACTGTTTATGACACCAGCCAAGCTGGGATGTGCTCTGACGCCCAGGCAGAGTATGTCACAGAAGGTGAACAGACCAGAGGATGCCCCAAAATGGAGGACTTGAAGGTTATGGTAGGAAGTGACCCAGGAGAATTTTAGAAGAAAACGGCGTTAAAGCTGCACAAAGGCTCGGCATATTTTGGGCGGATCCCTGCTGAGCCGGTGGCAAGGGGAACTTGCCACTACCAGGGCCGTGGGTCGGCACCCGGTGGAGAGGGCGGGCCCGGGTCAGGAATCATGTGGACCCTGGCCATTGGACCACACTGTCCAGATGTTTGGGGTGAGTTACCTGGACTCTGGCCGCTAGGCTGCACTACCCTGCTTGCAAGGGGGATTGTATGGACTCTGGCCATTGGGCCACACTGCTCTGATGCTGGGAGTGATTTATATGATCTCTGGCCGTTAGGGCACACTATCCCGACCAAGAGGTGATTTCATGGAAGGAGGCTATTAGGCCACATCGGGCTGCCCACAGAGAGGTGAGCATATGAACTTGGGAGTGGCGAGGTTCCGACACACCATCCCCTCCTGCCCCAAAGGGGAGGCGCAGTGTCAGGCCCGCCACACATGTGCACTGCAATTCAAGAGTCCTTCAAGCTTGAGTTAGCTGCCGTGGGCCAGGTATGGATGTCTAATTGCCATGTAGACATAGCCTGAGAGTTCTTAGCACCTGGGCTGTAACTGTGGCTCTGCCCTTGATTTGTTGCGTGAACTTGAGCAAGACACTTACATATCTACACTGTGAAGTTGTAAACAAAACTTTTGTTTTTCACGGGTACTTTAAAAAGCTCCCCCATGAAAGGCAAAATTTTTGCCGATGCAGGTGGCAGTCTGAACGCGGCTTTGTCAGCAGGAGCGCTCTCCTGCTGACAAAACAATCGCTGCTCATGGGGCTGGAAGTATTTTGTCGGCAAAAGTGCTGACAAAGTACTGACAACGAGCGTTTACACATGCTGACTTTGAGCGACAAGGCCGTGTCACAGCCTTGTCGCTGAAAGCTGCGTGGTGTAGAAAAATTGGTTTCTTCTCCTGCCCTTTGTTTGTTTTAACTGTTTGCCCTTCTATTCCAAGTTTAAATTATTTGGTGATCAGAAATCTTTCATTGTAAATCATGAGATTTGAGAAGGAATGATGGGAAAGGTGGAAGTCCTTTTCTGTATGATATCCAATCCTGCTGTGAGACCTCAAATAAAATTCCTATGAGCTCCTACCTTTAACTGTGGTGCTTCTGAAAAAAATAAGTTTGGGATGATATGAGCTCCTTATATAATTTTTAAAAGAAAAAAAGGCAATACTTTATAATGCAATGTCCCCATTGGCACCTCCTGGCTTGCCCTCTGGCTCGCACTCTGATTATACACATATATATATTCTCATCTCTCAAAATGAGTATAACAGCATCTTACCAATTTCAGAGCTTTTCCTTCATTTCCACAATCATCCAGAATCCTTCAAATAAATAAATCCCCTGTATCCTACCCTTCAAATTAGCCAAATCACAATATTCCTGGTCTACTGTTTTCATCTGAACAAAATATCAGTCATTGCCAGGTTGCTGGCTTGCTTAGAATTAGCATATGCAAATAAATATGTTAGCTAGTATTGTAATCTTCTAGTGGAGCTGTAAAAGCAGCAAAGGGGCAGTACAAACAATATAACTACAGATAAAATTACCATCTAATATGAATTTGGAATATAAGCAAGTACATAGTTTTAACTTGCATTGAAATAAACACACTTGTGCTTAGAATGTTAAACAAAGAATAAAGGCGCCAAGGTTATGACTACACTAGAGAGCTTACAGTGGCGCAGCTGCACCGAGGCTGTAAGCTCTCTAGTGTAGCTGCCGTAAGCTGATGGGAGAGCTCTCCCGTTGCTTTAATTAATCCACCTCTGACAAGTGGCAGTAGCTATGTCAGCAGAAGCTCTCCCACTAACATAGCACTGTCCACACTGGACAACGTAAATTATACTGACATTGGCTATGTCTACACTACCAATTATGTGCGGTACTTTTTCTTTCAATTGTAAACTTTCCCCCTTGTTTTGTTTTCTGCCTAATCATGAGTGATTTATGGTAAGAGAAAGGGAACACTTCACTCTCTTAATGTTGTGATGTAATGTTATTTAGTTATTTATCTAAATTATCCACTGTTGTCCTAATTGTTAAGTGTTTTATGATGGGGATAAGCATATGTATAGCTTTGATCAGCAATTTTTAAATCCTTTTCTCTTGCAAGAAGTTATTTTGATGTCCATCTGGACTTGATTGCATATCAGGTTTCTATTATTTGTCAGCCTATACTCTTCCTGTGTGCAGTGTAGTTGTTGTTCACTTATGCTAAACAATCTGCTCCACCTTGAATTTTGCTGTGATGCTGGAGGTACCTGAAGAAGAGTTTTGTGTAGCTGGAAAAGTTTGTCTCTCTCATCCCAGAAGCTAGTCCAATAAAAGGTATTACCTCACTCACCTATGCTCTTCACGGAATTTCTTCTTTTTGGATTAGCTTTTGGTGAGTCTAGCAATTGGTAAACAATAAGCCTAGCCACCAGAGTAGACAACATGGTAGAGAATAGACCACGGTTTGACTGTAATAGTAATATGTAGCCTTATAGAGTGCTTTCATCAGTAGCTCTCAAAGCGCTTCACAATTTTTAATGTATAAGTAGAGGCCTCCAGAAGAGAATGTGCAATATAGGGATGTGTAGGCTGCTATGCCACCCAAATATAGAGTTTGTTAAAACTTTCATTGCACTGGGGCTCCCTGACCTGCTGTAAGGATTGGTCGATGGGCTGGCATCCTCCTGATCATCTCCTAGCACTTGGTCCCAGAAGCCCATAGGTTCCCCTGGATAACTGCCTTCTGCTGCTGCTTCCCAGTGTAGTTAGTCCATTATCTCAACTGCTAGAAGTCATCTGTGCTACAATGCTGAAGGTTCAGGGTTTAAACTTTGCCAGGCCACTGGAAAATTGCATACAAAAAGCCTGCATTTAAAGAACATGATTTAGTTTGCAGAGTCAAGCACTCTAAAGTCAGAAAATCATAGATTAGCGGTTGCCCATGCAACATTAATTCTGCCCCCTTTTGTGTTATGTAATTAAGGTGTGTATCATAACTTCCCCCACCCCTGAGAATCCCTGATTCATTCCGTATACAGAATGGATGCACAAAGGGGCAGAATTAATTCTGCACTGGCTACTTTAAATCTGGCGCTTGCTAACTTTCAGCTTTGGAACTGAAAATGTTCTTTTTAACAGTTGGGGTTTTTTTAATTGTACTATATGTAAGTAGACCCCTGAATATACAGGTCTGTCGCATCTTACGCGCATTTAACATGCGCGATTTCAGCTTTACGCAGTCGGCAAAAACAAAACAATCCCCCAAAAGAGAAAAATAACCATTTTAATACTGTACCTGTAGTGCGGGCGATTCCACCCGCCATTCAGCTCAATGTAATTTTGACTATATGTGGTTTTCGCTTTATGCACTAACCGTGGAACGGAACACCCGCATAAGATGAGACTCTCCTGACACTCTCTTTTACTCTAGAGATCTTCCAGAACTAAACTGAAGCATATTGAGCAGGGATAGAGTAAAGTTTTCAGTATTGCCACCCATGCTAAACCTTTAATCTAGATAAATAGAACATCACTGACTGTACTTGAGCCAGAATGTAACACTTCTCATAAGTACTAAAAACTTGTTTTTAAAAAATCCTATAATTTGAAATCAAGAAGTGATTTTCAAATTATGTAACTGACCTACTTAAGGGATCTAGATTCCTAGATTTTCAGAACTCAAAAGTAACAATGTGAAATAAGTTAGGGCCAGATCTTACAAATCATTACTCATATGAGTAAGTTTTTAGGACTGGGCCCCTAGTTTTCAGCAACTCTGTTCTATTAAGTGTAGTCAAACTACATGGACCCACATCAGAACACTAGATCTGAGACCCCTTGAATTTGACAAAGTTTGGATCTGGATCTAGAATGGAATTTCTCAGTTTGTGGCCTTATCTCTAAATATATAAGTATTAGTTTTGCCCTGAGCAGCTAGTCAAATTTGGGGCCTTGTGGGTTTTCCTATTGAGGGTAGATATTGGCAATATTTCTTTGATGCAGTTTTGTTTATTTTATTTTCTTCTGAATGCAGAAGGAATCAAATAGCAGGAAACAGCTTCTTTTGTTCACAGCACTAGGAGTACTCATTTCAGCCTTCATCCCAACCCCAAAACCTCTCCCCAGGTTTCTTCCATGGTCAGCCACTGTGCTTTCAGCTGCTCCTTTGGGCTCACTCATGCTCTCTCTGTCTGTCTTGTCCTCAGTTTCTATGTTTTGCATATCTCCCTTCCCTCCCCCCAAAAAATACACAGCCAAAGCTTCTGGGCAGATTCACACAAACCTTTTTGTCTTAGGTGTGAACTCACCCTACAATTAACATAACTGTAAGCATAAACCCCAACATCAATCCCATAACAAGGTTTTACCCAGCTCATAACAATGTTTTACACACTGTACCAATTTCAGATTTATCTATTAACAAGTGACTGATAAATTTCTACAGAAATTTACATTTTGAAAGCCATTTCTTTACCATTGTCTATTATAGACGATACATAAAAATAAAATTAGGGACAGTATGCTGCTGGATTGAGAATCTGAATCTCCCAGCTACCACCGCTTTGCCATTCAGCCAATGGGGAAGCATCATATTATAATCCTATGATATGTGGAGGCTCAGGCCTTCAAAAACTTGGTAATAGACAGAGACCACAGTTCAGCAAAGCGCATGTTCAAGTCTGTTCCCGTTCAGCAAAACACTTACCATAGTCTTAAATCCTGTTGAAGATAAAAAAAAATCCAATTTCCAGTCTTCCTGTCTGACAATTACATCTGTCTTTTTGCAACTGTCTGCTATTCTGTATAATTTCAGCATATTTTACTCTGCTTAATCACCAGAATAAGTATTCAGTCATTTCAATAACTGATTTTTTTTTTAAACTCATTTTTACCTGTTAAATGGTTTTGTAATACATGGCAGATGCTGACTATAAAAATCCCCTTCCATAACAATGTCATTCATGGTAAAATTGCAAACATAGAAATACCTGGCAGCTGCTGATTTAATGCCACTTCCAACAGATTTCTAAAGTGCCATGTAAGCTAAAAGCTAGAACCTGAAAATTACACTTATTTAAGCATTGTGAGAATTCAGCTATTAATAAATTTTCTCTAGCCATGCCTGTACCTAATTCAAATACCATATCTAATTTCTGCTTCAGTTCTCCACTGTATCTTCAGGCCTGACACAGGGTCTCTGGATATAATCCATTAGGTTTTGTTTTAAATAGACCCCTAGAGAGATTTATTCCCTGATTTCTTAGGTCAAAACTAGTTTTAGGTAAATTTGCATTGCTTCTGTAAACAACCCCCATCACTTTCATTAAATCAGTTAAAGAATATTGAAACAAAACAATACATATATGAATATAAATAAATACTTATGACAGTCTTTAGCTTTTGGGTCATCTATAAGACTAAAAACACCTTGTGTAAATCTGTATTTTAAACATTAAAAAAAGTTTCCTGTTTTGAATAAATAGCATGTAAAGAGCTGGTTTTACTAGCAATTTCATGTGGCATTGGAGTTACAGTATGTGATTTAAAATCCAAAGTCTGTTTTGTTTCCCTGATCTACTGCTTAATAGAAAATAACAGCACATATAGATTTTTTTTACAAGGTGTTAGGGAAGAGATGAATACGTGAGAGCTAGATTTGTACTATGATCCATCTGCAATACTTCTGCATAACAATTAGTTTAACGCAGGGTAGGCACCATTATTTTCAAGTCAAGCATGCACAGCAAACCTTTTTTTTCCTGGCCTGCTCATCTGCCTATTTCTTTGTCTTGTCCAGCAATAGTCATATAGATTTTAAATGGGGGAATGCATCTAGAGTTCTTGAAATAATCATACACTGTAAGCTGCTCCTATTAATGTTTTCTATCATACTGCCTGTGTCTCTTCTTACTGGTTTGCCAAAATAATATGCTCTAGCAGAAAACGTGGAAAGCAAACATTCACTCCAATATTTTCTTCAGATAATTAGTAGCTCAAATAACTCTACAAGGACTCGATGAATATAGCTGGATAGTTCTTGGGGAAGGGGGTTGGAGGAGAATTATTGATTGTGAATAAAAGACGTTAATTCATTTTGCTTGTATTTACAACCCTTTTTATTTGCTGACTTGCAAACATTGGGGAAAGTGAGGTTTTGTTACTTGCAAAAATGTGTCAGAAAGCAAAACCATTATTGTATTAGAGTAGTAAGCTCTTTGGGACAGGGTTTGTACTATGTCTAGCACAGTGGGTCAGTGATCCCTCTGTGGGATCTAGAAGCTACTGCACTACAAGGAAGCTCTCAGGGCCATTTTTAAGCATGTTTTATTTTAATTTACACACAAGATTTATGAAACAAATCTGCGTACATATCTGTTTTATAATATAAAATATGTAGTTAGCTTTCCTAGCTGGCTTTACTTTTGTGAAGCTGTTACAGTGAGGTTTAGGATAACTTTAGGAACAGCACTCCTCAAAGGTTAATTTTAAAGTATCAACAAAGATGAACATTTAGCATTAGAAAAGTGCATTTCCCAATACATTAGTAATATTCATGGAGCACAATGATTAAAAGAACCTTAGGCCATGTCTATACGTAGAGCACAGCTGTACCGGTACAGCTGCGCTGCTGAAGCACATCTGCTGAAGATGTTCTTTGCCAAGAGAGAGCTCTCCCATCGGCATTAAAAAAAATAAAAATAAAAAGTAAAATAAAAAACCCTCTGTGAGCGGCAGAAGTTCTCCCACCAGCATAGCACTGTGTGTGTACATGAACACTTATGTTGATGTAACTGATATCACTCGGGGGTGGAATAGTCACACCTCTGAGTAACATAAGTTTTGTTAACATAGGCTGTAGACATAGCCTTAGTCTCGAGTTACAATGTTTAAACTTGCCCATCATATTTTATAAGGTCAAATAAGTCTAATTTTTTCCTGGTTCCGTGCATGTTGTGGTCATTTTGCATATGACAGCCATTTAAGCAGATAATTGACTGTTACTGTTAGTCATTTCTAAGAATCAAATATAAACTAACTATTCTTCCAGAAACTGTGTGTATACTGCATAATTTAGAGCTTGATAGAGCTTATTAGCAAGACCTGGGAATGCATGGATGGCCTTCTGGGGACCTTCATGTGACGTTTTGGTGCAAGAATCTAACAGGGTATTTCTTTACACAAAATTCATGGGTGAAATACATCCCAGTGCAGAGGTCCTGCATGAGGCCCTGAACATTCAATTTAAGATTCTAGGTGCAAATCCTAGCTCTCTTCTGTTGGTGAAGAGGGATACCATTAGCGGAATGGTGTGCAAGCAGAAGGAATGGAAGTTGTCATAAAGAAGATGCACCAACTTTGCACCGCTTCCGACGGAGGCTCTCTGCCTTCTGTTCTGTAGTGCTGGGAATTGTGTTGCAGGAATAGAGCTAGTTTAAAAATGTGAACACTTGTGAAAATTTTGTCAATTTTTTTTCTGTTTTTCAGTTGAGACAGATTGTCAATGACAGCTGAGAGTGTGGACCAGTGCGGGTATACTATCTGAGGTAATTTAGAAGAGAAAGCAGTGAGGGTATGAGAATTAGCATCTTCTCCTGTTCTACAAAGTCTAAGCTAGGGCTGGTGGAGCCATGCAAAATAGCTTACACTAGTAGAGAACCTAAGAAAAAATCCGAGTTATGGTTTGTTTATAGTTTTGTCCATTTTTTACCATTAAAAAAACAGGTGAAGAAAGCACATTAAACCTTAAGGTCTGTCTAAGTTTCAGCAGTTTCCCCAGGCTGCCCTATGGATGACAGGATTATGCCGAATCTCTACCATGCTGTGGGCTACCATAATGTCCCTAACATGACTCTCTCATTCCAGCATACCCTATCCACCAAGCCTTGAAAGATAGCTTTATGACTGTCTTTTGCAATACCTGAGAGGTGGGAATTCTCCTAAAGCATGAACCAGGTGTTTAGAGACTCTATATGCTGCTCTGGTTCTTTCACCTGCATAAACTGGCCAGAATGGGGGTAAGGATCATACCCTAGGTCTTTAACTGAGAGTGAATAGTAGTTTAGTGCAGTGGTTCCAAAAGTGGGGGTCCCTGGACTCCTGGGAGTCTGTGGTGGGTTACGCAGGTGTCCATCCCTTGAGGAGTACTGCATTGGGACCAGAATGTGCTAGAATGGCTAGAATTACAGCACTTTTGCCACAGGCAGGACACTATTTTGTTCTGAAAATATCTATAATGATCTTGGGGTTCATTAAATAAGCCAGTGAATGAGAAAGGAATAAAACTTTAACAAAACAAACTGAAAAGTGTCTCTGGTGAACCGCAGCACACTGCCATGTGGTGTTCCCAATCTCTACCTCCAAGGCACATCTCCAAATTGCCACACTCACACAACACTGACCCTTATGAGGGAGTGTCTGTAAATGATAATCTTCTGCAAACTACAGTGTTCTCCGCACAGTGTGTCCTCTCATGCACCGTGTATGAGAGGTCACTGGTGGTGGGAGTTCTGGACTGGTAGTACCGGCACTTGCCCATTCAGAACTACACCACTATGTTAAAGTGAATATGAGGGTCATATGATAACTTCTTGTAACTGCAGACTGTTTACTTTCGGTTCCTTTGTGAGACTTCTTTGAATTACAAAAATATATTTTTAAATAATAAACTAACCTAACTACTAGAATAATAACAGCATGAAATTTGTGTATAAAACACAAAAGCAGTCAGATGCCAAAGGGGTCCTTGATGGGGGAGGGAGGGAAAGTTTGGGAACCACTGGTTTAGTGGCTAAGACTTTGAGTTGGGAATCAGGAGACGTGGGTTTTAATGTTAGCTCTACCACAAACCTGCTATGTGACATTGGGCAAAACATTTCACTCTCTGTGCCTCTGTTCTCCCTCTCTCCCCTTTCTATCCAGTTTTGACTACTTAGATCAGAAGCCTCTTCATGTCAAGAGCTGTTTCTCACTAACTGTATGAATAATGACTGGTACATTAAGGTCCCAGTCATGGCTGGGCCTTTGGGCACTATTGTAATGCAAATGGTGGTAATTTTCACTGAAAACCCATGGGCTTTACTATGTTTTTCCCATCCTTACTGAGAAATAAAATATAATTTCCTGATGTTTTGATGTACTTTCTGCCTAAGCAATTAGTCTCTGTCAACAAGATACAAATATTAAAAAGAAAGATCATCCTTGAATATGTAAACTGCATTAGACTTCACGAGTCTCCCCTAGCCAAAGGGACAACTATAACTGTGTTTATGTAAACCTGGTAGTCAGGTGTCAGTTTATTCTTGGACTTGATGTTTCTGTCAAAAGAAAATACTGCAGCCAAGATGTAACCTCATTATCCTAATTTTTGCTAGCATGGGGTTTACATCTGAGCCGTCAATAACAGAAGCAAACAGACATGCTTGTGTATTAGACCAACAGTGTACCATTTCAATTAGGGCTAAGGTGGCTTTGCCATTAAAATAGTCCTTCAGATATAGGGCTTTAATAGCCTGAACATTTGAAATTAAATTACATGGAAGCCTATCTTCCACTCAATTAATCCCATTGCAAATATCCTGAAAATGTAATAATAAGTAAGAAGAATTTTACCGAATTACTTAATACAATTAACTTGATTTGCTTGTGCAAAGAAAACATGACTCAAGGTCGGATTATTATATTTTTTAGGGTGTGCTTCCGAAAGGTGATAGGTATATAATATGATAATTGAAAGGATAAAATGGCATGGAATTTGGTTAATGTCCACCAGATTCTATACCAATGTCTTGATATTATTTGAAAATCATCACTTTATCACTGAGAAATAAAGCATGATCTAATTTGCTAGAGTGAAATGGAAAGCATAATCTCTATCCAGATGCTCTGCAGAGACAGCTTCAGTAAATAACCATCACTGGAGCAAATTCATCCCTGCTGTAAACCTATGAGTTCATGAAAATTGTAACAAGGATAAATTTGGTCCACTATTTCCAGAAGTAGACACTCTCCCTCTAACATCACTGATTAGCACTGAGAGACAGAACAATAAGCACAAGAGAGCTATTTTTGCTGGAAATGTTTTAGGGTCAGAAAAGTAACACTTGTCTCTTGAAGAGAGAGAGAACATCAATAGGAAAGTTTTCATCTCTCAACATCTAAGACAATAGAGTTTGAGCTAGATTCACTAGTTTATTCTAGCTGCAATGTGTTGCTCTGGTGAGGCAAAGCAGCTATATACCTAACTTAGCTGGACACTTAAGCCATCAACCTTTTATGTTGTGGCACAAAGTAGCCAGAAGATCATAGTAAATTGGCTCTATTTTTCTGAGTTTTCCTTAAATTATAAAATTAAGGTTTGTACTTAAATTTTGGACATCCACTTTGAGGTTGTAATTACTTTATAGAGTGAGTTGGACTAGAAAACTAAAATTATTCTTACGATAGAATTCTAGAGCACATTTTCCAAAGAGATATCTAAATGTAGGTGTACAAATTTGTTCCATTCTTGGGTGGAAAGTGTTATATACATGCAAAAGACAGAAAGCCAAGTTCTCTTCTGTCTTACTGGCTTCTGTTTACTAAGTGTTAAAATGAAAAGTGAAAACTGCTATAAAGACCTGCAGCATTCATGCGGAAAATGTTTCCTCCCATTCTTTTATTATTTTTTATTTAATCACTAAATTCACTGTGCCAACTAACTGTTGATATAATCCATGGAAATTGCAACGTCTGTATACGGCATAATGTTACTGAAAATCATCAGTAATTTTCTGCATGTTAAGCAGAATGCCGATGATGTATTAGGGGCAGTGCTTTACATCCTCCCCAGTAAGAGAAATCATGTACTAATAAACAAAGATCTCCATGCTTTGTAATTATGCTATGGTTCTTCTATGTACTGGATATACAAACAAAAAACATTTCTCTTCCCCTACCCATTTTAACCCCCTCTCTTCATGTCTCTTTTTCTTTCTCCATAAGGCCATAGTGCTGAATACTGATTTGAGAATTACAAATGAGGAACTCAGTCAAAGGAAAAAACAAAAGGGCTGACCTGAATTTCATCCAACATTGAGGAAAATTAAATCAAAGCTTTTGGGGGAATGTGTATAGATGAGTGAGCTCCATCCTCATCCCAAGGTCTCATTTTTATCCTTCAGCGGGCTACTTTATTGGCATCTGCCAAGTTTAACTGCAATAACTCATCAGATTTTGTAAGCTGGTATGCTAGATTCTGTTTTCAAAATTCTCAGGTATCTCAGAGATAGTAAGCATGCAATACATTTAGAACAAAGATCTTAATACCATAGTGATGGGTAAATTTAAAAATATAAATTCCTATCACATGGGAGGATTCAACCCATACACTACCAAAGAGTGCATGGTGGTTCCTTATGCAATTTCATTTGCACCTAATGAGTTAGACATGCCGATAGCACACATAACTTTCATATTCCTGATGCTTTCCAGGCCTATTCTTCCTTATTTTGAAATTTCCCTTTGGCAACCTAAACTTTTCCATGCCCAGAATGCCTAAATTTCAGGCACAACTAGCTCTGGCATCCTAAAGATCTGACTTATATGTATCCCTATGAAAATTACTGCAGTGCCTACGTAAATACTAGTTTAAATACCTAAAGTGCAGTTTATATGGCTCAATAATTCAGATAATCCTATCCTGTAAGGTTCTTACTATGCTATTTGCCTCAATATTCTGTGGCAGGGAGTTCCACATTCATTTACATTGGAGAAAAAACTGTTATGTTTAACTTAATTGTGTGTTTTACAAGGATAACTAGGATCACCCTATAATGATCTTCACTGTCATTATAAATGTCTGTTAAATTTCCTCTTATTAACCTCTTTTTCAGACTGATGAGTCTCTTGAGCTTTCTTAGTAAGACAGTCTAATCTCCCCTCATGTCTGTTAATTTTGCTTGTCCTTTTTAGACTAATTGTGTATTTCACTTTCTTTAGTCTGTTTATTACATTTCTGTCCTCTTGACATGAGGTGACCATATCTGAGTATAACATGCAAAGTAAGAATGCACTGTCAAATTTCAGGAGCCTTAATGTAGGTGCAAACTTATTTTACTTCCACTTTAAGGCCCCTTTATCCTGCAAGAGTGGTATAAATGATGATATAGAACATTTAGTGACTTGAAGGCAAGCTTAAGTGTTTTGTTGGATCTGGGTTGGAGTGCTCAGCACCTTGCAGGATCATGCCCTATTTTGCTAAGACATCAAAGAGTTATTTGTGATCCCATTACCTAAGGAGAGCCATACTGCATAATTTGAAAGCCCCAGCTGTAAAACATAGCATACTCTAAACTGTTTCCATATGAAATCTGTGTAGAATATCAAACATAGAAGTCTGTATCTTTCCACTGCCCTCTAGCCGGGGATAGACAGGCACATTATTACCGAATGAATTCATTCTGAGCAGCAGTTATTAGAGCGAGTACCGAAGATATTAATGGTGGGAGCTTTAAATAAAGTGCTGGAGAAGTTATGACAGCCTTATTGTATTTGCATTTATACATTACTGTAATATATCTTATTAGTATTCATTTTCAGTAGTATGACAAATTGTATTGTTGCTAATAGGATGATACTTGTGCCCTATTAGCATCAGTGAGATCTGGAGCAGTGTAACAGTGCTGGTTCTGGCAGGACCCAACTGAGAGTGCCAATTCAGGACAAATTGCTTAAAGCAGGGCAGTTACAGCCCTAGGCTGGGGTTTTTCCACCTCTAAGGCAAACCAAACCAGCCAGAGACAAAGAGGATTTTGGCCTCACACCACTGGCTAACCACAAGACACACAAGCAATTCGTTTAGACACTCCAGTTTCCCAGTATCACCACCAGTGCCACTCATTATGGGGATGAATGGTTATGAAAACCAATGCCTCAGTAAAAGAAAAAAGGTTCTCCCGATCCCAAAGGACCAAGTCCCAGACCCAGGTCAATATACAAATCAGATCTTACCCACAAATTACACTCTTGCCAATCCTTTAGAATCTAAAATCGAAAGGTTTATTCATAAAAGGAAAAAGATATAGATGAGAACAAGAATTGGTTAAATGGAATCAATTACATACTGTAATGGCAAAGTTCTTGGTTCAGGCTTGTAGCAATAATAGAATAAACTTCAGGTTCAAATCAAGTCTCTGGAGTACATCCACAACTGGGATGGGTGAGTCCTTTGTGTAAAACTTCTATTTGTAGCAAAGTCCCTCCAGAGGTAAAAAACAGGATTGAAGACCAGATGGAGATGAGGCATTAGCCTTTTACAGTATTTTCCAGGTGTAAGAACACCTCTTTGTCCTTACTGTGGAAAATTACAGCAAAATGGAGTCTGGAGTCACATGGGCAAGTTCCTGCATACTTTGCTGAGTTACAGGGTGTATCTGCCTTCTCTCAATGGGTCAGTTGAGACTGATGGTCCTTAATAGGCAGAGCTGACACCAACTTGTCTGGGGTGTCACCCAGAAGCACAGCATAATTTTGAAATACAGATAGTATAGAGCCAATACTTACAACTTTAAATACAAAAATGATATATGCATACAGATAGCATAATCATAACAAGCAAACCATAACCTTGTCTTAGACACCCTATTAGACCCCCTTTATACAAGATTTGGTGCCTCTACAGGACTTTGGTTGAAACAATGATCTATATGGTCCCAGTTCATGTCAATAACATCACAAGCAGTAAAGTCATTAACATGATCTTCGTGACCTCTTCCTCCTCTTTCTATCAAACTTTGTTTTGTTCCTGGAGGAGGGCTGTGTGTTTTTGCGGTTGTTCCTCCTGCAAAAAATATGTGCGTGTGTGTGTATATATAAATAAGCAAACAGAAGCCAGTAAGACAGAAGAGAACTTGGCTTTCTGTCTTTTGCATGTATATATTTTAGTTAATTAAAAGTGTAAGAAGTATGCAAATGGAGGGGCAGTGTGCTCTAATGGCTCTCTAGAATGGAGTCAGGAGACCTGTGTTCTATTCCCCACTCTGCCATGGGAACACTATTCCCAACTCTCCCCATTTGCCTCTGTGCTTCTTTTCCCTCCCTACCTTTTATGTGTCTCGTTTATTCAGACTGCAAGCTCTTTAAGGCAGGGGCTGTCTTGAAATATGTATTTGTACAGCATCTCACCAGGAGACACTAGTAGAATACAAATAATTATTAATTTTAATGCAAATGGTCCTAAAAAATAATCCAGTGTCTTCCCCTGTAGAGCAAGGAAAATCAGATAAGTCATTGTAGCAGCTATTCCTTCCAACTATTCACAGGAGAAAGGGCTCCTTAAGAGGCACAGTGTATTGTGGGTGGGGTGAGAGCAAAAATAGAAAATGTGAGGGTGCCTAATATGCCTTTTAAAGTATTTTACCCTTTAAGAATGTCTTGGCCTTCTTCAGGTAATGGAGGAATATTTCTAATACTTTAATGGTGAAGGGACATCAGCAACACCCTAACCAGTTATCCTATATGGTTCTGGTGAATTGCTGATTAGCAAACAGTATAATTGACTTTGCCAACTCCGGTATAGTCTGATTGTCTGTCAATTCAAGCCTTATTGAGATGCTGGTCTCTGAAAGGTATGATTGGATTTAAGCTATACAATATTTCTCTACCACCACCACCATCATCCCCTCTAACCCTTCAGGGTATTGCAGGAAAGCTAGTTTGGAGAAAAGATGTCCAAAAATGGGAAATACATTAAGCAATTTCATTATTCATAATGATTTACATAGTATAGATAGCAGCTTGCAGAACAAGAAGAAATGACCCCTGTCCTAAACATCTTATCAAACTCAGTCAAACACACACACAAAATATCCACAGGACAATAGTTCAGGCATGGAAAGCTGAAGAAAAAATATTGGCGAGGAAATCCATTTAGGAATACTTAATAGAAGGAGTGGCTTTAAAGGACAAAGGTTCTTTTTTTTTTCTTCTTGTCATTGGGACAGTATGAAAAAGCAGCAGGACCATGAAACAAAGAGGAGGGAGGGAATATAATGGGATACTAAGGAGAGGCAGATAAAGGAATAGAACGTGGACTACAGAAAAGGAGGAGGAAACACAGAGTCGTAAGTAGTATTGTCTAGTGGACTGAAAATGGAATGGAATCCAGGGCCTCTTGAACTGTAGTTCCAACTTTGCCAGTAGCTCACTGTTTAACCTACAGCAAGTCACTTTAACTTTTGCATCTTTTTCCCTCTTTGTAAAATAAGGATAATACAACTTCCTGTCCCCAAAAGGAGCTGAGAATTAATCACTCTTCTTACATGGATTTAAATGTATCAAATGCTATATACATTTAAAACAATAGTCACATTACAAAGATGCAGTTACTTGACAGTATCGGCAATATAAGACGTTCCTTTACCTAGAATGGGAAATAACAGTGGTGCTTCACATACAATTGAATAACTACTGATAAATATTGACTGTTTAATGGTGAGCAGAGTGAGTTCTTATGAGTTACTATTAATATTAGTATACAAAGATTGTGTAAGGCCTAGAAGACTTTCACTTGTTTTGATAAAACACAAACCTACCGAGAGGATTGAAAGGAGATAAAATGAGTTCAGAATGATGAGAGCGAAAGATAACTTAAGCAACAGGAAGTTTCTGTTTGATTGATTTCTTTTTTCGGACAGACCAAGCTACAGAGATGTTCTATGTAAAGAGACCAGATTGAAAGTATTAATCAAGCCAAGAAATGAGCAAGGTGTGAGCAAGCATTTAAGGCTGGGGATTGAAGCTGCAAGAATGGATTTTGGTGATAAAGGGGGAATAAACAGGGCTCAAATATTAATTTGGACGAGAGAGGGGTGAAAGATTATACTGAAGTTAAAGCACAATATATTTTATGCAAAATGACATGTTTCTTGCTTTTTTCTAAGTAAATAATTCAATATTTTATCTTAAATTTAAATTGACAGATTAATATTTAATGAGTGGAAGACTCAATCATAGGAGCTTAAAAAAAGACCCAGAAAAGAAAATTCTGTGTTTGTATCTTTGTAAAGGTGATATGAAACATTTACTTTTTTCAAATATATTTCATAACATTTCCAACACCAACTCAAGTAAACAATCAATTAAAAAACAAAACAAAGATGCAGCTCACAATATTTTAGAATAAAAGTACCAGAGTAATCGCAATTGAAACCTTTCAGAATATTGAGAAGTTATTTATTTTATGGCTAAGTTGTCTGGAGAAACCTTTACATTTTGATGAAATATTTACATTTAAAGTGCCATGTCCTGACATTGTTTTCAAAAGGGAATTGTGCACAGAGGCTAACAGCAGGATTTTGCTCTACAATATAAAGTTAATTTTATTCATAACAATGTATTTTCATGCATGTTTACAATACATCCAAAACCAACAAAGCCCAAGATACATATCACTTCAACTCCTAATATTTGAAAGAAACACTCTGATCTAACACTTAGAATTGAGGAAACCTTCTGCTTTCTTTATTATGCTGGCAAGATCTAAACATCAGAGGAAAGATGAAATAAATGTTCTGATAATCCATAGAATAAAAAGCTTTTCTTTCAAATATGCTTAAGGATACAATATTTCTTAAAGAACACGCTTACTAGAGAGGCTTGTCACACAAATATGGTCTAGTCAGGACATCCATATCTGTAGTAAAGAAAATTGAAGCAATCATTGTGGCGTGGTCTTGGTAAATTGAAGAACCATGTGATAAGTGTGTTTACCATGCACTTTGGCTGTGGGAATAGAATGATTCATGTAAATTGTTTGGCACAGTGTATCTATTTTGCACTGCTGTGTTTACTTACAGCACTCATAATTGTAACAGTATTAATAAAAAGATAATTAAGGGAGGGAAAACATTTCTAAGGTGTTTTAAGGTATCAAAAATAGAATGAAAACAAGAGGCTTCTAGAAAAAGTAATCTGAAAATCTGCAGAATTTAATAGAGATAAATAATCTTGTGGGTTAGTATAATCATTCAATAGATAAGGTTATTCCCTAAATTCTATAGGGGTGTGTGTGTGTTATTTTTCCCATTAAGGATGCAAACAACTGTTGTCTAGTCCTAGAGATTTTAGCCGTTTTCTTTTACCCTAATTAGACTTTCATTGTACAAAAACAGTTGTTCTCTAACCGAACTAAAATAACAACTATGATTCATTATGATAATGTGAGTTCACACAATCCACAGTGGTATCTAGTGCTCACATGGTTGAGAGCTTTCCCCCTTTAAAAATAAATATTTATGCAAAGAAAGTTGTGGGTTTTTTTTGTTAGCCTAAGATATATTCTGATAAATAAATTTAAAACACCATCTTCAGTAGACAGCCTTAGTAACTAGGACTCTACTGGTTGCATCTTGCTTTCTCATCTCCCCTACATTAAGCAACATAACAATTAACTTATTACCCATCCTCCCATTCTGTGATCCATTCCCATTCACTATCTCCTCAATTGTCAGAGGCATTAAATGTGTTCTTATATTTAAGCTATGTCTACACTACAAAGTTAAGTCAACTTTAATTATGTCGATGATCATACCAAAGGCACATTCAACGGTCATTCTACACGTGGTGCCTCTTGTTGAAGTGTTCCTTGCTGCAGTCAAGGTTTCTGAAGTAAGGATTAATGAGCCACAGGAGTAAAGGGTAGTCTCCAAGGGATCACTATTGGCATTTCCACATCCCCAATTGGAATCTTCTGGTCTGGAAAAAAGTCCTTGCTTCAGCTTCCTATACAGGCCAGCATTCTTGAAGATGCGTGCATCATGCACCTTCTCTGACCACCCTATATTGATGTCAGTGAAATGAACCTAGTGATCCACCAGAGCTTGCAATACCATAGAATAGTAGTATGTACTCTGTTGCAAATTGGTCTGGGGCCAAAATGGGGATATGCATGCCATCTATCACCCCGCTGCTGTTAGGGAACCCTATTGCTGCAAAGCCATCCACTTAATCTTTGCATGACACTGGTGCTTGTACCTAGAATGCCCTTTCTTCTCCTTACCACAAGCAATCTGCCCACAGGTATCAAAGTTCCTGAGGCTGAAGAGAAATTGTGATTGCACAACCTCCTCTCTGCACAGACCCAGGAAATCAACTACTCAAGTGTACTCAAGACAGGAGTGCATTAGCTGCAGGGAGCTGGCATAGTCCTCTGGGCAGATGCTATGTGAGCTCTCCATGATGAGCAAACAGAAAGAGGAATTTCAATTCTGGGGCTTTAAAGGGGTAGGGGCATACCTATGTACCTGGCAGCAAAGTTCAAACTGATGACCAAAGCGGTTACCATGGGCATTGTGGGATACCTCCTGGAGGCCACATAGGATAACATAAGCAATGCAGTGTCTCTAAGCACACTTAATTGCTCTAACTATAACCCTATGCCTCTTGTCGAGATGGTTTTATTATGTCAGCATAGCAGGAGAATTAAATCTATGGGAGGAGCATTCCAGGATGCACACCTCCACAGTTAGGTTGATATAAGCTGATTTATGTCGACTTAACTGTGCAGTGTAGACATGACCTTAGATGTGACCTTTCCCCCCTAAGATTCCAGTAAAAATCTTTCAGGCCATTTATCTTTCTTTCATTATCATTCCAGTCATCTTTATAGAGGCCTCCTGAATTCTTCTGGGGAAAACATGCTGAGAAAGTGAGAGATAGAAAAGTAAATTGTGTTTTTCACACCATGTAAATTAAAACACTTTAATTGTGTTGCAAATTGTAACCTGTTTCAGTAAGAAACATTTGTTTTGCTCAGAAGTTCATGCCGTGACTTTGACAGTAATATACTCTAAAGTCTCAAAGTAATGGCTGAGGCATATGTTCCAAATGCATATTGCAACTTGACAGGCTGACAGATGCGGGGAGGATGGGAAACACAGACACAAACACACAAAAATCTTTTAAATGAGAAACAGCTAGTTATTTTTAACCTGGTATTTTAAAATCTTTCATATCAGAGTGTGCTACTACAGACATATCCAATATCTTTTTATGCTCTTGGGTACCTCATCATGAACTAAGGTTATATCTACACTACGGCTTATGTCAGCATAATTGATATCGCTCAGGGTGTGTGTGAATAAATCGCACCCCTGAGTCACATAAGTTACACTGACATAAGCACCGGTGTGGACATAGATACAGCCGCTCGCGAGGGGCTGGATTAGTTAATCTAATGGGAGAGCTCTCTCCCATTGACTTAGAGTGGCTACATTAGAGAGCTTACGGAGATACAGATGCATCGGTCCAGCTGCAACACTATAAACTCTCTAGTGCAGCTGTGCCTCAGATATTCCAATATCCTGTCACAATGGTACTTCAAGGGGAAAAAACTGTTTTATGACATACTCTGTCAAACATACCTACTTTATGAATATCTGTGCTGTGAATGGAAAACTCACGTTGCACATCAAATTGTGCAATAGCTGGACCACATTACACTTTACATTCAGGTTTCTCTCTGTCAAACTCATACTTTTTCTATATTCTTAATTACTCTGCTAATAAGCACTGTATTAAATTGTTTGTGAAGGTAATAAGGGTGGTGGTCAAGAAGACAAACTGGAAAGAAAATTTAGAGGCCTAGGATGGGGACATATACAACCCTTTCTGCTTGCTACTATTCATATTTGTGTATGAATGGGCCTTAAAGACCCAAGCTCTGAATGTCCTGTCTTTTTAAGAGTGGACTTTTTTTATATGTAAAGAGCATTATATTAATAAACAGTGATAACTGTTGCTACAGCAGGAAAATATTAGGGGAACTCCTATTAAAAACAGATATATTAGGCAATGGAGCAGTCTATGTAGAGAGAATTAAGACACGGTGCCCATTTATTAGGGACACTTTAGGAAGACTCTAATCTGTGATGGTGCCAGAGGATAACTTTGATGGATTTGGAGGGACCTCTGGTGTAAATTCCCAATTATGTATCCCTTAAACTGGCAAACAGTTACTTACAGAAGTAGTGCCATTGACTGTGGTGAGCAGTTGGTCAGATCTGAGGAATTCACATGCTGGATCTACATGAATGTAGGATTCCATGACTATTAGGCCTGGTCTACACTACGCGTTTAAACCGATTTTAGGAGCGTTAAACTGATTTAACGCCGCACCCGTCCACACTAAGAGGCTCTTTAAACCGGTTTCTGTACTCCTCCCCAACGAGAGGAGTAGCGCTAATATTGATATTACCATATCGGATTAGGGTTAGTGTAGCCGCAAATCGATGGTATTGGCCTCCGGGCGGTATCCCACAGTGCACCACTGTGACTGCTCTGGACAGCAATCTGAACTTGGATGCAGTGGCCAGGTAGACAGGAAAAGCCCCGCGAACTTTTGAATATCATTTCCTGTTTGCCCAGCGTGAAGCTCCGATCAGCACGGGTGGCGATGCAGTCCCAAATCCAAAAAGAGCTCCAGCATGGACCGTATGGATGTGATCGCTGTATGGGCAGACAAATCTGTTCTATCACAGCTCCGTTACAGAAGACAAAATTCCAAAGCATTTTTAAAAAATCTCCAGACAGAGGCCACAGCAGGGACTCAGCACACTGCTGTGTGACAAGCGTAACGGAAAGCCAAAGAATCAAACGGACGCTCATGGAGGGAGGGAGGGGGGACTGAGGACTCAAGCTATCCCACAGTTCCTGCAGTCTCCGAAAAGTATTTGCATTCTTGGCTGAGTTCCCAATGCCTGTAGGGTCAAACACATTGTCCGGGGTGGTTCAGGGGATAGCTCGTCAGTTAACCCCCGCTACCCACCCCCAGAAGGAAAAGGGAAAAAAATCGTCTCTTGACTCTTTTAAATGTCACCCTATGTCTACTGAATGCTGCTGGTAGACGCGATGCTGCAGCACTGAACTGCAGCATCCTCGCCCCTCCTCCTTGGTGGCTGATGGTACAATATGACTGATATCCATCGTCATCATCAGCCTTGTGGCAGATGGTACCGTGCAGAAGGACTGGTATCCGTCCTCATCATCAGCCCATGAGTGCTCCTGGCTGGCCTCCCGGTCATTCCCAGTAGATGGTACAGAACGGCTGGTAACCGTCTTCATCATAGCAACAGGGGGCTGAGCTCCATCAGCCCCCGCCCTTCATGTGTAAAGAAAAGATTCTGTACTGCCTGGACTATCATAGCAGCGGGATGCTGGGCTCCTCTCCCCCACACTGCTTAATGTCCTGTCTGGACGATCATAGCAGCTGGAGGCTGCCTTCCCCTCATTTTATCTCACTAACAAGTCATTGTTTCTTATTCCTGCATTCTTTATTACTTCATCACACAAATGGGGGGACACTGCAACAGTAGCCCAGGAAGGCTGGGGGAGGAGGGAAGCAACAGGTGGGGTTGTTGCAGGGGCACCCCCTGTGAATGGCATGCTGCTCATTATTTCTGCGGGATCTGACACAGAGCGGCTGTGCTCTCTGGTTCTCTGATACACTGGTTCTCTAGTACACTTGCCCCATATTCTAGGCAGGACTGATTCTATTTTTAGATACCATCAAGGAGGGATTGACTCGGGGAGTCATTCCCATTTTTATCTTTTGCGCCCCCGGCCGACCTCAGCCAGGGGCACCCATGACAGCAGCAGACAGTACAGTTCAGAAGGACTGGTAACCGTCATCTCATTGCCAATTTACAATGGTAGCAGACGGTACAGAATGGCTGATAACCGTCTCTGCTATCATGCAAAAGCAAATGAATGCTGCTGTGTAGCGCTGCTGAATCGCCTCTGTCATCAGCATCTAGTACACATACGGTGACAGTGACAAAAGGCAAAACAGGCTCCATGGTTGCCATGCTATGGCGTCTGCCAGGGCAATCCAGGGAAAAAGGGCGCGAAATGATTGTCTGCCGTTGCTTTCCCAGAGGAAGGAGTGACTGACAACATTTACCCAGAACCACCCGCGACAATGATTTTTGCCCCATCAGGCACTGGGATCTCAACCCAGAATTCCAAGGGGCGGGGTAGACTGCGGGAACTATGGGATAGCTACAGATACCCACAGTGCAACGCTCCAGAAATTGATGCTAGCCTCGGACCGTGGATGTACACCACTGAATTAATGTGCTTGGTGTGGCCGCGTGCACTCGGCTTTATACAATCTGTTTTACTAAACCGGTTTATGTAAAATCGGAATAATCCCGTAGTGTAGACGTACCCCAAGACACATTCTTTCCTTTGTGTTGGAACTTAGCATCTTTGGCCAGTTACTAAGAAGCCAGATGCATTGTGAGGAATGTGGTACAGCAGGGATCGGCAACTTTGGCAGGCAGCCCAGTACTGGCCTCGGTTTGCCATCCCAGGCCAATGGGGGCTGTGGGAAGTGGCGCGGGCCAAGGGATGGCCGCTGCTTCCCACCGCCCCCATTGGCCTGAGCAGCAAACTGCGGCCAGTGAGAGCTGTGATTGGCCGAACCTGCAGATGTGGCAGGTAAAGAAACCGGCCTGGCCTGCCAGGGTGCTTACCCTGGCGGGCCGCGGGCCAAAGGTTGCTGATCCCTGTGGTAGAGGAACCTGAAGAGAATAGGACAGCATGAAAACTGGCGGACCACAATAATGTCTAGTGTCACTCTGCTGGAGTAAGTGGAATAAAACCAAAAGGCTGGTCAAATTTGGAATATGTTGGTCTAGCAAGATATCTGCCCTTATAGTTATAATGTAAGTGTAACAGACCTGAAATGTTTTGCATATATACTACCTAACATCCTTCATATTGTATAGATTGTGTACTTTCAGTCATCAGATGTCTTTTGCTTCATAATATGCACTAACTGATTTGTTCTTCCACCTATCTGAGGTCCAACAACTGCAGTATGGTGCCCTGTGCATCCGTCTCTGGATATATGAAAGCAAAAACAGATTAACCAATATAATTGAGCTGAATCTTGCAACTTTGGCTCACTCTCTCCCTCTTTATTGGGGAAGGGCGATGTCTGTGAAGATGAAGGGCAAAGGGAATAATTCATGAAGAGAAACAAAAAGTTGCTTGACTATGATATACTTTGAATCTATATCAGTGGTAGACAGGCTCACAAAGCTGAGAAGAATACTGCTGTTGTGGTCAGGTGGCAAGTGCTTTGTCAAAAGTGAAATCCTACTTTTCAAAACATTTGTACACTGTAAAAATTCATCTTTCCCTTCTCCTCATCCAAATCTAAGTTTTCCTCTTAAATGTCTGTCAGCCTCGTTTGGGGTTTTAATCTTTGTGTGTGTGTGTGTGCGCGCACATTGCGCGCTCAATTAACCTAATCACTTGAATTTATATTAACATTCTTCTTTTCTCTTCCCTTTTGACTTTTTACTTTAGTCAGCTACCTATTCAAATACGCCTTTTGTTTTGTTTTGTTCCGCACACTGGATTAATTGCTTCAAAAATCTGATTGAAAAACTGTAATGAGGGCCTTCGCTTGCCCTCGCAACAAATCAGCCAGAGGCCTCTTCTGAGTGCAGTCACCAGGGCTTTTTTATTTTCAGTGCCAGCTCCCACCACCTTCTATTTCCAGTCTGCTCCAAACCAGCAATCTGGGGGACAGCTAGCCTCTCCAGCCAGCAGGGATGAACAGTCCTTGGCTCCTCCCTCCTTTCTCTTCCTGCCACTTTTTCTCCTTCCTGCCAGCCTCAGATAGCACCTTGGATAATAAGGCCCGCAGCTGCTTCTCTTTTATCAGTTAGGTGTGGCGTATTCAGCCAGGCCCAATTAATGCTTCTTAACTGGAGCTGGGCTAACAGGGGCCTGGCTCAGGACCTCCTGGCCAGCACCCCTGTTACATGCCTCCCCCCTTAAGAACCGCAAGGTCCAGCCGACCTTGGCCCCTTCACCGTCTGCCCGGGGGGCTCCTCTGAGGACGTTCCCTGCTCTTGGCCAGGAGATTCCTGGCATCCTCTCCTCAGGTTTTCTCCATCCCCCTCCCGCAAAACGTACACTGCTTGGGGAGTGGCTGCCCCCATAGTTCCGCCTCTGCCCGCAAGTTGTCACACCCCAGCAGGTGTCCTGTCCCCTCCTCCCCCTTTACTTTTGGTAGGGGGTCAGGATCCATCCCACCATCCTGCGGGGCCTTCCATGCCTCAGTTTCCCCTGCACCACTCAGTGGGTTCTGGGTACCCTCCCCATGGAGTGGTATTGTGGGGTGCTCCAATTGCCCCCTCTCTCCTTCCAAGGGCTTCAGGCTGGCCGGTTCCCCCATACACCCTTCCTGCAGGTCTGCTTGCTCTGGGATCTGTTGTCTAGGGTTCTCTTCTTTATTATTTATGGGACTTTACTCATCTTCCTCATTTGGGATCCTCGATTTAGGGATATCTGTTCCCTCCTTTGGGCACCCCTCCGTTTCTTTCTAGGTAGTGGGCCCCAGTCCCTACCTAACACCACCAGATATGGTAGCCTCTCTAGCATCTCAACCTGCTTCCATTTGAAGCGACCCCTCACTTCGAGGGGCACCTGGGACACCAGACAGGACCTCTTGTCCCCATGGATACACTCAAGGGCCATCCTTGCCCCCGCAATCAGCCAGTGCAGCTTCACCAGCCCCCTCTGTACAAGCAAACAGGCTAACACAGTATCTATCAGTCCTGTTTGGGGGTTCCTCCCAATCCTCACTGGGATGGTGGACAGTTTTTGCCCCCCTTTTCGCCCCCCAACTTGAATCCAGTCACAAAACTCAGCCCACCCACACTCCATATTGCGGCAGTCACGTTTTGTGTGTCCAGGTCTCCCACACTGCCAGCAAACAAGCTTGGCGGGCCTCTCGGGTGCTCATCGGGGTTCCCCCTTTCTTTCCGGGCCTTTCCCAGAAAAACGTTCTGCCAGTTTCTTCCCCGCCTCCTTGTCTTTCCTGGGTCGGTCCTCCCTCTGGGTACCCTCTGCCTCAATATATTCCTCGGTCAACCTGACTGCTGCCTTGACAGTGACCGGCTGGTGACGCCTTACCCAGACGTGTATGTTCTCAGGGAGGCTCTGCAGCAATTTTTCTAGGGCCAATGTATCCATCATTTCTCCCACCGTGCCTGTCTCTGGCCTCAGCCAGTGTGTGGCCACGTCCATTAGTCTCTGTGCGTGTGCCTGGTGCTGCACCATCAGGCCACCTGGAACTTTTGGCTGTACCGCTCCTTTGACAGGCCCACCTAGTCTAGAATGGCCGTCCTCACCGCCTCATAGTTCTGGGCTTGCTTGTCGCTCAAGGCCATATAGGCCGCTTGAGCCTATCTCATCAGGTATGGAGCCAGTCAGAGGGCCCAGGTTGCCCTCTCCCACCCGGCGCCCGTGGCTACCCACTCAAAGGTCCCGAGAAAGGCATCGGGATCATCCGCTGGGCTCATTTTACAAAGTCTCCAGCCCGGCAGCCGTGTGCCATCTCCTCCCGCAGGACTCACCACCCATTGCAGGAGCTGTTGTTGCATGCCAGTCTGCTCCCATTTGAAGTCTCACAGACTGTGCTGTTGCTTTGCTTGCCAGATCAGTAAAGCCTTTCTCTCGGCCTGGTGGGACTGCTGAAAACTTTGCAGGGCCTGCTGCATCTGCTCCTGCTGTTTGACCAGCCATTGCAGGGTCTCCTCCATATCCAGGCCACGAACCATGTTCGCTGGCTCTTGGATCCTGGAGAAGACCCCACATGTAATGAGGGCCTTCGCTTGTCCTCACAAGAAATCAGCCAAAGACCCCTTCTGAGTGCTGTTACCAGGGCTTTTTATTTTCAGTGCCAGCTCCCACCACCTTCTATTTACACTCTGCTCCAAACCAGCAACCTCTCTCCTTCCTGCCAGCCTTATTTAGCCCCCGGCTACTAAGGCCCACAGGTGCTTCTCTTTTAGCAATTAGCTGTGGCATTCTCAGCCAGCCCAATTAATGCTTCTGAATTGGAGCTGGGCTAATAGGGGCCTGGCTCAGGACCTCCTGGCCAGCACCCTGTTACACGAACTTTTTGAGGAAATATTTAATTTGAATCTATTCTTTACATCCATTATAAGGTACAGCTCTTAAACATCTTTTACAGATCTAGACTAACACGGCTACCCCTCTGATACTCTTAAACATTGTGTTTAATTACTCACGCATTAGGGAGAAATCGTTGAATACCCCTTCTCCTCCCAGAAAATAATAAAATAAAACAAGTACGACGGTTGTGTTAATAAGTGTCACATATTATTAAGCTGGACTTCATCATAGATAGCAAGCAAGCATTATAATTGGATTTCAACTGGAGTACGCAAAACAGAATTGCTGCTTCTCATCTAGTTCTCATCTAGCTCCCTACATCTCCAAATATGCTTTGCTGGTGAAAGGGGGATATCAGGGTCCATGGAGTGGCATTAAAATGGATGTCTTCTTCCTTGCACCCAGCTCTCTATGCGTGTGAGTAATGTGCTTTAGTGCCTCTCATTACTATGGCAGGGAAGGGATGATCTGTGCAATATAATCAAATAGATATGATGTAAATATGTTTCCCAGAACAATAAAAGGGTGAAAAGGAGTTTTTAATAGGTGACAGGTTGGATGAATTCTTGTTTGAAATTCACATTTTTGCTGTGGGATTTTCTTATTTTATTATGCGTTAGGGTGCCTAGAATCTTGTGTAGGGCTATTTTTTTTTTAATATTTGAATTAAAAAATGCATTGGCCCAAATTCTCTGCTGTAAATCTGTATAGTACCATTGAAGTCAATAGAGCCACAATAATGTTCATCAGTTGAGGATCTTTCTTATTCTTTATATAGATATATATATACCTTGAGCTCTTGCAACTTACATTGGCTTCAGTAGGATTTGTGGATGCCCAGTGTACCTGAGAGTCAGGCCATTTATATTTACATGTCTAAAATATATTTAGGAGCCTAACGTTAAGCATCTAAGTTGAAATATTTTACCTATAATCTTATCTCCAGTTTGTGCACAATGTGGCAGCCCATAGCACATCAAGGCTATGCTCTAATCCCTGTACTTCCATTGTTTTTCAAGGCCTTGGTCCTGGTTTTCAAGGATGAATCAAAATCTACCTATGTGAGCAACCACATATCTATCCATGACCCACTAGAACAATGTTACTAACCAATCCCAGGACAAACCATGTGAGAAATAAAGATAGTCTTATTGGTCAGGGCCGGGGAGCTCAACTCCAGAATGAGCTATTCGTTTAATCCAAAGTCTGACCAACTTTAGAACATACTAATCAGTCTCCACCAAATCTAGAATCTTATTTCCCCACTTTTGTATACTAAAAAGCATATATGTGAACAGATGCCTCTATGAAGTTCTTTTTGGTGCTTGCCATGCCAGGCTGAATCAATGTGGAAATCACTTAAATATTATGGCAATGGGGTCTATAAAAATCCTATAGACAGACTGGATAAAAGCACAGTTGACACTCAATGGTAGTCATGGTGAAAAATCCACAGACTTCTTTCTGATTGGTTAAACAAGATTTACACTGAGATTTCAAGTTTGTCCTAATCTGTGATAATCTTTAACCTTTAAAAAGTCACGGGCATACATTAGATTGCATTAGTTTGAATTTAAGATGCAATGTATTTGCTCCTGGGCAGTTACATGTTGCACTAGGAATGTCTGAACAGGGATAGATATTAGGCTACATCTATACTTGGATCTATACTATGTCTATGGGAGCCTGTGGTTCCAGGCTCCCATAGACATACTCATGGTAGCTCTCATTAAGCTAGTTCACTAAAACTAGTGGTGTAGCCATGGTAGCGTGGGCAGTGGTAAGTGATGGCACAGGCTAGCTATGGGATCCAGGAGGGTTTGTACTTGAGGCAGCAATCCTATGATACTGCTCACAGCTGACGTACTATGGGGTAGCTACACTACTATTTCTAGCATGCCAGCTCAATGAGAGCTAGCGTGAGTATGTCTACATGAGCAGGAAATCACCCTTAGCTCCAAGTGTAGATGAAGCCTTAGAGTGTTGTTGGTAAAACACAACTAAAAAGAAAGTGATCCCGTTGACACACTACTGATAAAGCACGGTCTTTAAACAGACCCAAGCCATAACATATTCTTGTGATATCAACATTACCTAGAATCATAGATTATTAGGGTTAGAAGGGACCTCAAGAGATCATCTAGTCCAACCCCCTGCTCAAAGCAGAACCAATCCCCAAATCCCTAAATGGCCCCCTCAAGGATTGAACTCACAACTCTGGGTTTGGTAGGCCAATGCTCAAACCACTGAGCATTTTAAGGTTTGCTGAAACAAATTCATTCCACTTTTACAACTCATCAAAAAAAATCTAAGCAGTGTTAGTAAAAGGCTGAGTATCTGTACATTTATGAATAAGAGCTCTATGATATGACACAATTCTTTTACTGATCTCAAGTCACACCTTGCTAAAAGGAAGTAACTGTGCTGCCAATGTTATGCACTGTATATATCAGGGGTCGACAACCTTTCAGAAGTGGTGTGCCGAGTCTTCATTTATTCACTCTAATTTAAGGTTTCGTGTGCCAGTAATACATTTTAACCTTTTTAAAAGGTCTCTTTCTATAAGTCTATAATATATAACTAAACTATTGTTGTATGTAAAGTAAATAAGGTTTCAAAATGTTTAAGAAGCTTCATTTAAAATTAAATTAAAATGCAGAGCCCCGCAGAGCAGTGGCCAGGACCTGGGCAGTGTGAGTGCCACTGAAAATCAGCTCATGTGCCGCCTTCGGCACACATGCCATAGGTTGCTTACCCCTGATATATACTGTATATATGCAATATATGTACAATATACATTAGTTATTGGAGGCCTGATCGAAAGACAATCAGTCTTTTCACTGATTTTTTTTTCGTAGACTTTGGATGACACCTTCAAAAATTACTCATTTAGAAACCATTTACAGAGCACTTGTTTCAGAAAGATAGATAATATCCTTCAAGTTACATACATATTTGCAATAACTGCCTAGTTTGAGGCATTTGTTATTTGGGAGGTCACAGCATTTTTTTGTTTGTGTGTTTTTTAGTGTCAGAATTAAAAACAAATTTCATATCACTTCAAATATTAATTGCATAGTTAATGTCTCTTTACATCTATTTACAATAAACACTTTAAGGGCATGCTATGCTAAACCATTGAAGCCACTGCCCAGTGGAAACTTGGCTATAATAATTAAACTAACAAAAGAAGAGATGCTTGTCAAGCTCTCAGAGAAATTTAGTGTAAAACCTACTGCCTCATTTCAGTGGTCTCCTATAATCCACTCCAGTGGGTATATACATCTAGTTTGATGTGGATTTGGTATATCCTGGTTTCAGTTGGATCAGGATAACTAAACCAAGAAATATGTATTAAAATAAAAATAAATAAGTTAACCAAATTCCAAAAAGCTTAGTTTTAGATTTGAATCAGTTCCTATTTTTTTAACAGATTCTCCTCTTCCATTCTGACCTTGTCTTAAGCTCAGAAGAATGAATCTGTTTCCTTGAAGAAACAATGGTGTTCATGGGAGCATACTAGCTAGAGATGGAAACAGCCTTATTAGACCACTGACTCCATCCCATATATGGTCATCTAAGTGGGACAGATGGGGTAGCTAGATCAGATATTTAGTTGATGTTGTACTTGCTTTTAATGGGACAATCCTGGTCCTGCTGAAGCCAGTGGAAATATTGCATAATGATCTAGCACATGATTCCTATGCATGCACCGGGGCATATATTCTGTGTCTTCTACCATTTCTTAAAAAAGGCTAGAGATAATTCACAGTGGTGTCTTCCACACATAAGATTCGACATATTCCAAGCTCTGTAAATGTCAAATTATGTTTTGTTGTCAATGTTTGAAGAGACCAGTGATAGAACATTGTATAAGATTATTATTCTTAATAAAGACATTATTGTTGAATACAAATACCAGTAGGACCGAATTTTGAAAAGGGCTGAACACCTACGTTCTCCCATTGATAACTGTGGAGCTATTGAATGTGTAAGTCCTTTTCAAGAATATTGTCATTAGTTTATTATATTGCCATTATTCATCATCAGCAAATTGTACTGGAGTTTGCACTTTGCATTGGTTTGATGGGATCTGAGTATTGACAACTGAGCTTCAAAAGGGTGTAGATTTAGTTTGGTTGCTTATCAAAGTGTATCCAAAGGCTGGTGTCTGAACTGCTTGGGCTTACAGAGCTGGGATAGATATATCAGGGCAACACATGTTCTAGCAAGCTGCCTTCATCTCCTCACTACTTGGGCAATAAATACATCAGGAATACCCTTACTTATTTTTCTTTGCTACTTCTGCCATATCTGCTTTAATCCTGTCTGGGGATTGTCTTGGGTTTTAAAAAGCAGTCTTGATAGATTGTTGACTGCTGTTGGCACTTACATTCTTTGGTTGTGTTTTATTTGTATTCCAGTCCCCCACTGCTAAGTTCCACTGTGCTGAGTGGGAGGGAAGCCAGTGGCTGATTGCTCCCTCTGCTGCTACATTCTCACTAACGTACTGGCTAAATCCTGATGTCCTTATTTAGGCAGACTCATGCTAAAGTCAGGACCTCTGGGCATGGTCTGAATGCAGAACAGAAAGAAATGCACAAAATACAGAGAGCAGAAAGCTGTCTACCTATCCAGGAATACCACAGTAGCAGAATCAGTATTTTGCCTCTTATGGTTTAATGCTGCAGTGGGAGAGAGGACCACTATTAGAGCCAGTGGCACAGAGACACTATTTGGTAGGGACAGAAGAAATACAGACACAACTTGCAGGATGAGTGATGAGGAATAAGGGGACTTTGCGAAGA
Organism: Mauremys mutica; assembly: GCF_020497125.1. Lineage (NCBI taxonomy): Eukaryota > Metazoa > Chordata > Testudines > Geoemydidae > Mauremys > Mauremys mutica. The sequence goes on along the minus strand of NC_059079.1, from coordinate 46,967,809 downwards.
GAGAGAAATGAAGGATTGAAGAGAGCAGAGAGAATCACAGAAAGAAAATAGAAATAGGGAAAAGGCTGAAAAAATTAAAAATGGACCCCCTCAACAAGGAAAGAGGTCAATGATGAACCATCAAGTTTCCGTGAGGTGCAACGGGCCTGCTATCCCTCCCCAAAGATGCCTTAGAAGATAAGGGAATTGGTCTTCTAGGCCCACTTTGAACACAGATGAGTGGATAGCAGGCTATGCTCCAAAACAAACAAACAAACAAACAAACAAACAAAAAGCCAGTACATCTAGGAGGAACTTGTTGCAGAAGAGATTTATATAGGGCAGTTGAGCTGGTCAGATTTTTTTTCCTTTCAAGAAATTGCTTTTTTTGATGAAAAATCAAAAACTGAAAACTTTTGGCTGAAACAAAACAAAACAAAAACTTCTGCTGAATTTTTTAATTCAGAAATGCTTCTGCAGTGCCTTCTTGCAATTCTAGTTTGGGTGTATTATACCCATATTCTTATCTATGGGCCAGGATCCCTAACTTGACTACATCTCCCTTGATGCCCCTTTGTTCTCACCTCTTGCAGAATATGCTGTTCATATCTCATATCATGGGATATGAAGTCTGGCCTATTGAGGAGAATGGCAGCATGAGGCACCTGAACTATAAGTTCAACGAAGCACCATAGTGGCAGGTTGAAATGAAAAATATTGGGATTTCAGCTAAATGTTTCATTTCTTGAATGTTTGTTTCAGGGGTGATAGTAACTTAAAGGACTTACGGGTATGCTGGAGTCCTGAGTGGGGCATGGCCTCAACCAGAAGAGGCGGGGTCTTTTGAGATTTAAAGACCTTGTAGCTCCGGCTGTGGCTGGGAGCCGCAGGGCCTTTACATCACCCCGGAGCTACCAGCTTAAAGCTCTGTGCCTTTTAAATCACCATGGGAGCCCTGCCACCTCTACCCCAGAGGTAGTGGCGGCAGGGCTTCAGAGGTGATTTAAAGGGCCCAATGCTTCTGCCACTGCAGGGACCCCCGGGCCCTTTAAAGCAGGGCCGCCCAGAGGATTCCGGGGGCCCGGGGTCTTCGGCGGCGGGGGGCCCTTCCGTTCTGGGACCCGCTGCCGAAGTGCCCCAAAGACCCGCGGCGGGAACCCCCCGCCGCCGAATTACCACCGAAGCGGGACCCGCCACCGAAGTGCAACCTGGTCTTCGGCGGTAATTCGGCGGCGGGGGGGTCCCCGCCACGGGTCTTCGGGGCACTTCGGCGGCGGGTCCCGGGACGGAAGGGCCCCCCACCACCGAATTACTGCCGAAGACTGGGCTGCACGTCGGCGGCGGGTCCCGCTTCGGCGGTAATTCGCCACTGGGGGGTCCTTCTGCTCCGGGGCGGAAGGACCCCCCGCCAGCAAAGACCGGGAACGAAGACGCTCCTGCGCCCTCTTGCCCCGCCCCCTCTGGGCGGCCCTGACCCTATCCACCCCCCGCAGAACACCCACAATCCACCCCCCCCATTCCCTGCCCCCTGACCGCTTCCCCAACCTCTGCCCCCTCCCTGTGCCCTGAGTGTCCCCAGGACTCCCTGCCCCTTAGCCAACCCCTCCGGCCCCGGCCCCGGCCCCACCCCCAGCCTCTTACCCCCGGCTCCCTCCTCACCCGGAGTCTCAGCGCCTCGCCCGACAGCCGCAGCGTGTGTCCGCCGGGGCCCCTGAGCTCTGTCCCGCTCAAAGCCGTGTGGGGAGGGGGCGGGGCTGCGAGCTCCACGCCGAGTGGAGGCAGCTGAGCTCAGTCCGGAGCTCCCAGCCCCGCCCCCTCCCCACGCGGCTCTGAGCGGGGCGGGGCTCAGGGGCCCCGGCGGAGACATGCTGCGGTGCTGTCTGAGGACAGCGCTTGATGCGCTAGGGCTCCAGGAGAGGGGCGGAGGCGGGAGCCTCAGCTGTTCTCTTGGGGGGCCCCTGCGGAGCCCGGGGCAAATTGTCCCCTTTGCCCCCCCCTCTGGGCGGCCCTGCTTTAAAGTGCCGCTGGAGCCCTGCCGCCGCTGGGGTAGTGGCAGCAGGGCTCTGGCGGCAATTTAAAGAGCCCGAGTCTCCGGCCACTGTGGGGAGCCCTGGACCTTTTAAAGTGCCGCCGGAGCTCTGGCAGTGGGACTTGGGTGACACTTTAAAGGGCCCAGGGCTCCCCACTGGGGCTGGAGCTCCGGGACCTTTAAATCCCGAGTCTGGCTGCTGGAGCTCCGGCAGTGATTTAAAGGGCCCAGGGCTCCCCGCAGTGGCTGGAACCCTGGGCCCTTTAAATCACTGCCGGAGAAGCTGGTCCAGACTGGATCGGCTTACTTTCACCTCTGATTTGTTTAAGGAAAGTGCCAGTTTTTTGCCCTCTCCCCGCCCTGCAAAAGTTTCAGTGGAAAACTTTAGACTAGGGAAAAACAGGATTTCACAAGTTGAGGGACTGCAATTAATTCAGATTAAGTCTGTTTAATAGCACACTTTACTTTATGCTTTCCTGGTCTGAAGAAGTTATAACATTGCTGAGCTATTAGCTGTCCATGAGGACAGCTGTGAGACTAATGCATAAAAAAAACAAATATTATTAAACTCATTTGCTTTGATTGGCTTCATGTCTCTTTTGGATTTAACTTCCACAAATATTCTGCCAAATGAATTTACTATCAGGAATGTTTTCTGAAAGAGCAAGTTAAGTTCATATTAGAGAAAAGTGGTATTTATAAATAAATTCTGAAATTTTAATTGTGAGTATTCACATCAGAAACCTTTATTATCAGGTACCCTCTTCCAGTCAGAGAACAGACCCAATACATCATGACTCTTGCATCCAATCAGCAGTGTACAGACTTTGAATTTTTAATATCCTAAAGGCAATGCTCATACACAATATCATAGAATCATAGAATCATAGAATCATAGAATCTCAGGGTTGGAAGGGACCTCAGGAGGTCATCTAGTCCAACCCCCTGCTCAAAGCAGGACCAAACCCAACTAAATCATCCCAGCCAGGGCTTTGTCAAGCCTGACCTTAAAAACCTCTAAGGAAGGAGATTCCACTACCTCCCTAGGTAACCCATTCCAGTGCTTCACCACCCTACTAGTGAAAAAGTTTTTCCTAATATCCAACCTAAACCTCCCCCTCTGCAACTTGAGACCATTACTCCTTGTTCTGTCATCTTCTACCACTGAGAACAGTCTAGATCCATCCTCTTTGGAACCCCCTTTCAGGTAGTTGAAAGCAGCTATCAAATCCCCCCTCATTCTTCTCTTCTGCAGACTAAACAATCCCAGTTCCCTCAGCCTCTCCTCATAAGTCATGTTGCTCCAGCCCCCTAATCATTTTTGTTGCCCTCCGCTGGACTCTCTCCAATTTATCCACATCCTTCTTGTAGTGTGGGGCCCAAAACTGGACACAGTACTCCAAATGAGGCCTCACCAGTGCTGAGTAGAGGGGGATGATCACATCCCTTGATCTGCTGGAAATGCCCCTACTTATACAACCCAAAATGCCATTAGTCTTCTTGGCAACAAGGGCACACTGTTGACTCATATTCAGCTTTTCGTCCACCGTAACCCCTAGGTCCTTTTCTGCAGAACTGCTACCCAGCCATTCGGTCCCTAGTCTGTAGCAGTGCATGGGATTCTTCCGTCCTAAGTGCAGGACTCTGCACTTGTCCTTGTTGAACCTCATCATATTTCTTTTGGCCCAATCCTCTAATTTGTCTAGGTCCCTCTGTATCCTATCCCTACCCTCCAGCGTATCAACCACTCCTCCCAGTTTAGTGTCATCTGCAAACTTGCTAAGGGTGCAGTCCACACCATCCTCCAGATCGTTAATGAAGATATTGAACAAAACCGGCCCCAGCACCGACCCTTGGGGCACTCCACTTGATACCGGCTGCCATCTAGACATGGAACCATTGATCACTACCCGTTGAGCCCGACCATCTAGCCAGTTTTCTATCCACCTTACCGTCCATTCATCCAGCCCAGACTTCTTTAACTTGCTGGCAAGAATACTGTGGGAGACTGTATCAAAAGCTTTGCTAAAATCCAGAAATAGTACATCCACTGCTTTCCCCTCATCCACAGAGCCGGTTATCTCGTCATAGAAGGCAATATAAAGACCAAGAATTATTTGCCAAAAATGTTCAGTGAGTAACATAAAAAAAATTAAAAAGTGAGGCAATCAGTAGCTGCTCAGAGAATTCCCAAATGGAAAAGATACTTATGTTAGAAAACATGGATCAAATCATAAACATTATGTAATTAAATTTTAAATATTTTATGAATTTTGAGTTCAGGGCTTTCTGCTTTATTTACTAATGAGCCTAATTAAGAACATCCCTGAAGCCATAAAGCCTGGATGACAACTGCTGCAATGATGTACAGGAGCCAAAAAGCTGCTTAGGTGGAATCAAATGGTCAGGCTGTTTCAAGTCTCCAACTCTGGAATCTGTCCTGGTTTCGGGGACTTAACATTTTAGAGTTGAACAGATTAACTAGTTGCACATTCTTTCTGCATTCTCTAATTACTTGGAGTTATGATGACTCAAATGCTAGATACAAATGATAGTCATTTTCTGCCTCGCTGATCTCAATAAATCAAACGGGTGACTTTGTAACCTTCAATTCCCTATTTCTGTAACCCTTTGTGTTCATTAGGTTTTCCCCACCAACATATGAACCTAATTCAGGATCTTGGCAACACCTCTGGATGATAGACCTATGGCTTTGCCCTATGACTTTGGAGTACTTAAGGTGAGATACCTATTAAATCATTTGGGTCTGATTCTCCTTTTACTTTGATCAGTTAGATGGTGATATAAAGCTAGAACTGATTTACACTAATGTACGTGAGAGGCAAATCAGACTACTTTGACTAGAAAGCAGAAATTGTTTCCTTATCTCTAGAAGAAACCCTAGGATCAGAGAGAAAAGCAAAACAGTATTAATCTGTTTCTCCAGCACTTAAACATTACAGGGGTAGATGCTACAGAAAAGTCAAGTGAGACAAGAAAGCCTGAGACCCAAGTACCTTAAAGAAAAGAGGTTTTGGAAAAAGTGAGAAATATAACAAGGGAAAAATAACAGAAAATCATATCTAGCATCCATCTGGGCACTGAGGTAGAGAGGTATACCAGCTTCCAAATTCAACTGAGCCAGTTTAAAAAATCCTAATTCGGTGTGCCTCTCAGACTGTCAAAAATCCTTGTCTGATCCTTAGCATTGCAGCTCCTGAGAGATTTAGCCCATTTAGTCATAATCACCTTTAGCTCCCCTTTATCTACTTGGAGTGTCTTCCCCTTCAATTACACTTCAGAGTGTATTTTAATTGGAGGTGGGAGCTATCTTGCAGTCATCTCTTCTTTAGTAGGATGACAATGAAATTGCTTAAATTCCACAACCTGGTCATGAAACTGACCTGCTTGTAACAACCATTGTACATACTAGTTTTATTCAATATGGTATTTGCTTCTTTGGCCAAACAGGCTTGGTTTTCTATACTGTATAATATGTTGATAGGCAATATCTAATCAATCAAACTAAAACAAATGTTGTAGGAAAGAAATTTGAGCTTCATCCAATAAATTGATGTAAAAGTATAGTGCAAGATTACTTAAAAATACTTACAGTAGAACACCTGTGCGGAAAATCCCCACATTGCCACTGTGCATGCAGAAGGTCTTTTGTTAGCTGTACTGGTGTGATTCCACTGTGAAACAGAGGAAGACTGCATGCAAGCCAAATCCTTACCAATGTATCCCAAAGGGAACAAAAGAGATCCTAGAGAACTTCCTTTTGTCTGGATCTTCACATCATCTACCTTCTGGCAGTGCTTGTGGATGTTACTTCAGCTTGTGGGCTGAAGTCATTACCACTGAATAGCCTAGCATGAGTGAAGAGAAATCTTTCCTTCATCATCGCTCCCCTCCACTGCACTACCCAATCTTATATCTGCCCAGTTCCTGATCCAGCTACTCAGACTGTGCAGAGGATTTTCCCCCATGTAAGCTTGTATATGTGTGATAAAGACTATTACAGACTTTCATTTTTACTTGATAATAGACATATCACTCACTTTTTACATCTCTTAAGAAAAATGTATCATTAGACAACATGATATCTTTTCTTTTGTAAAATCTGCAATGTCTTTGAAATCATTTTACTTGAAGATGGCTGTGTGGCTTTAGATATTCAGATGAAAACACACATTTTTCACCCTCTTTGACCTGCCATTCAACTGCACCTAGAGGTTTCTCATAGTGGAGCTTAGTTGGTGTCATCATCATTATTCAGTTAATAGTCATTCACATCGCTAAACAATGTCACTAACTTGTTTCAGTTCCAATTTTCTTCTCCAGAGAGGGTCACAACTGAGCAGACAGAGCTACTGAATAGTCTTCCATTCTGTCTGTGTGTGGGGGGCGGGGGCGGGTAGAGAGAGATCATTATTTGGAATATAACTGAGTAATTTACACTCCGGCTGCTTTCACATGTGATCTTAACAATAATTATGAAATGGCTTAGTGCATGGAATGCAATTTCATTTTAAATGTTAGGTAGTCAGAAAGAAAAAAGTAAATAGTTTGAAAATTGCCTAAGGCAAAAAGGAACATAGCTTTGGGCAAAGAAAAAAACATAGATTTACTGTAAGGACTTTACAAACCCATTGAAGTAGAAAAGTAATATTGGATTTTTCCCCTAGCTTTTCTTGCTTTTTTCACCCCTTTTGTTGTACCTGAACAAGCCATGATGACATTAATATGCTCACATAAAGCAGAAACAGCAGTGGTCTATATTTTTGTTCCTGTTATCATGAAATCTCACTTGGGGGAGGGGAAGCAGGTCATGCTTAATCAGTATGTCAAGTTCTGTGATAAAATAGAATTGTGATACCGTATTCAAAGTCCACTTGGAAATTAAATGAATGAGTCAGAATACCACTGACTGTATATCTCTTTCTATCATTATCAAGATACTTTTAAAATTCCAAATGTATATATTGATCAGCTCCTGCAATACTCTTCTGTCATTTGGACATGTGATTTTGGTTCTCCATTCAATGAGCTGTCCCTTCTGGTGGAATCGGGCTCAATCCTGCAAACCCTCACACACACAAGTAAAGGTTTGCGAGATCCATCTATAAGCAGTGCCTCTCTGGTGTAATGTCTCTGATAAAAAAATACCAAAACACCACTGTTCATGTTTGTTCATCTCGTGTATTTGTTCCAGTTTGCAACCAATACTACTATACATAATAAGTTATGGTACTGTGAAATATGTCTTCACAAAAGAAGAGGATTTTTTATTTTATTTTACAGAACTCTGTCATTTTAAATGAACACAGATTTCATTTAGGTTATCATAAAATCTAAAAATAGTCACACAGACTTACTAATTTGATGGGCTGGTTGTGATGTTGCACTCTATATGATTTTATGAAAATATGCTAATGAGTTTGAATATAATGTAACTGAAATATGCTTCAGGCAAAAGGTCTATTGTAAGATATCATTACAAAGCTTATAATCTACTGTTTATCATTTATAATCTACTTATCATCCTATTTGTATAAATGTATCACTCTTGTATCAGAAACTAGAAATATGAAATATAACTCTGAGGGCCTACTGTAGTTATGCAAAGTGTGGGCCATTAATGGTGGTTTGGAATCTTCATGGCTCCCATCAACCAGGACAATTGACTGTAGATGGCTCTCATTTACTTGTAAGTCTTCCTGTATACGTGTGTGCTGGCAAGTAGGTAATGAAGTCTTACAATGACATGTGATCATGTCACCTGAACTGGAATCCATCTTTAGCCTGGTGCTTTTCCATTGAGAAGGAGGAGGTGGGAACCCAGAGAGGGACAAAGGATTCCCGCCTTATGCAAAAGATATATAAGTGGGTGGAACAGAACAAACAGGGCAGCCATCATGAGAAATCCCCTAGCTACCACCTGAGCTGGAACAAGGGCTGTACCAGGGGAAATAATTGTGCCCAGACTAGGAAGGCATCCAGTCTGTAAAAGAAACTTATTGAAACATCTCTGAGCGTGAGATTTTATCTGTATTCAGTTTTATTATTGTATTAGGCTTAGATTTGCATGTTTTATTTTATTTTACTTGGTAATTCACTTTGTTCTGTCTGTTACTACTTGGAACCACTTAAATCCTACTTTCTGTATTTAATAAAATTACTTTTTACTTATTAATTAACCCAGAGTATGCATTCATACCTGAGGGGGGAGCAAACAGCTGTGCATATCTCTCTATCAATGTTATAGAGGGCGAACAATTTATGAGTTTACCCTGTATAAGTTTTATACAGGGTAAAACGGATTTGTTTGGGGTTTGGACCCCATTGGGAGTTGGGCATCTGAGTGTTAAAGACAGGAACACTTCTGTAAGTTGCTTTCAGTTAAGTCTGCAGCTTTGGGGCACGTGATTCAGATCCTGGGTCTGTGTTGGAGCAGACTGGTGTGTCTGGCTCAACAAGACAGGGTGCTTGAATCCCAAGCTGGCAAGTAAAGCAGGGGCAGAAGTAGTCTTGGCATATCAGTTGGCAGTTCCCAAGGGGGTTTCTGTGATCCAATCCGTCACACTGGTGAATTCTTGAAGAAGCCTATTTTAGTCTATCTGAATTCATATTTTAGAAGGCGTATGTTTATTTTGAACACCTTTTAATGTAGCTGACTGTAGTCTTGTGCCAGCAGTCACACTTGGAAAAAGATCAAAATAAATCACAATAGTGTGTGTGTGTGGGGGGGGGGGGTAAGTGTGAGAGAAAGAAAAATATTGTGCAATAGGGTGGGTTGGTGTGTTGTGACTGGATTTCATCTCCCCCTTGAAATAAGCACCAAACTGATTTCATCAGGTTGAAATGTAGGTATCTGTAACAAGACAACAAATGGATCAAACGGAAGTATGTCTAAAAGTCTGTAGCCAAAGTGCAGATTAACTACGTAGAAATGCTGTATTCTAATTGCTGAGTCATTTATTTAGGAAGTGCAGGAAGAAGGCAAAAATAGTTAGCTCTTGATGAATGTTTCTGGAAGCAGTATGTTTTGCAGTGCTGTCTGTTGGAAGAGATTTAGTATAAAAAAAACCCCAACTCTCCTGAATAAATAAACCTCATAATGATGTCCTTACAGTGCAATTACAATACTACAATACATAACATTTAGTTAAAATATGTCTATGTTGTGTACAGAAAATAGTTTTGCTGTTGCTTGCATTGAGGCAAAACTAAATAGCTTCTACTAGACACAGGGAAGGATAGCTCAGTGGTTTGAACATTGGCCTGTAAAACCCAGGGTTGTGAGTTCAATCCTTGAGGGGGCTATTTAGGGATCTGGGGTGAAAAACAAAACTGTTAGAGACAGTAATTGGTCCTGCTAGTGCAGGCAGGAGACTAGACTCAATGACCTTTCCTTCTAGCTGTATGAGATTGGTATATTTCCATGGGTTTTTTTTTTTAAAGTTACATCAGGGATCGGCAACCTTTGGCATGTGGCTCACCAGGGTAAGCACCCTGGCAGGCCAGGCCAGTTTGTTTAAATCCACAGGTTCAGCCAATCGCGGCTCCCACTAGCCGCAGTTCACCACTCCAGGGCAATGGGGGCTTCAGGAAGCAAGGGATGTGCTGGCTGCCGCTTCCTGCCACCGCCATTGGCCTGGAGTGGTGAACCATGCCCAGTGGGAGCCAGGATCGGCTGAACGTGTGGATGCGGCAGGTAAACAAACCGTCCCAGCCTGCCAGTGTGCTTACCCTGGCGAGCCACGTGCCAAAGGTTGCCGATCCCTGGGTTATGACAAACCTGCAGAATGTTGTGAGTATGCGGATACTTCTGTACATTAATATGGGGACAATTGCCATGCCTGCAGGGAATTGAATTAAATCACCTATCAGCAAAACATTAACCTACCATTATTACTGCGCTATATGTAGAAATAATATTTTCAAACATAAGACTTTACATATTACAATGTGAACAAAAGGAAGGCAGCTGATTTACTTGGCTCAAGTCCACAGAGTTTCTGCAAATGTCAATATCCTATTTGTCCTCTCTTATGACACTTAGGACTTCACCTGGGGATTATAATGTGTCTCACAAACACCAAGTAAAGGACCTTCCCAAAATCCCTTTGAGACAGGTATGTATTAGTACAGATGAACAATAGCCTCCTATTAAACTAAGAAAAGCAAAGGTATGTGAGTTGACCAAGACCACAGAGTGAGTCATTGATAGAGCGGATATAGTAATCAGAAGGCCAAACTACCACCTCCTATTTGTTTGCATCATGCTTAGCACAACGGGTTTCTGATCTTGGCTGAGACATCTAGGCACTACTGGAATATAAATGATGATAATGTACAATAATAAGCAGGGATTGGGTACTTTCCCTGGTATCACAATCAGTCTCTAACTATTGATTATTTTTGTTGTTGACAATAAAGTATTCCTGGGGCTTTGCATTAAAAAGTTAGACTGTCTGAGGTTTTTTGTTTTTGTTTTTAACCTGGGCAGGGTCAGTTCGACATAGCAGTACATACCTACCATACTTAGTCTGCTAGAGAGCATATGACTTCATTTTATTGACTTTGGCATAGTAATGGCACTTTCCATATCTGACATGAAATAAGAATATTTATGATTACATAAAATGTGTCTCATCCAGTGCACTAAATGCCCCAACAACAACTATGTGGGTGAAATAAACTCACACAGAAGAATAATAAAAGAGCATATCACAAAGCGATCACTCTATATCTGATCTCTCAGTCCTCATCCTCAAAGGAAACCTACACTTTGAAAAGAGAAGCCTGGGAGCTTAAATTCATAGTGTTGCAAGATACTAAAAGTCATAGACTGAATAGAGACACTGTGTTTATGGCTGATTGCAACAATCTATAACTCATTAACCCCGCTCCCCAGCTTTTTAATTTTATTTCCCTTTCCCCTCAATAACTGGAGAAGTGTTAAAAGGTCACTTCACATTGAATAGTCCTTTGAAATATGTAAACTACTTATGGTAAACAATCTGTTCCAACTTGTATTTAGCTGTGACACTCTGAGTACATTTCCGAGCCTCATGAAGAGCTCTGTGTAATCTCTTAAGCTAGTCTTTCTCACCCACAGAAATTGATACAATAAAAGGTATTACCTCACCTACCTTGTCTCTATGATTAGATAAGACATGAGTCTCTCATCTTTGTTTGTGGTGTGACCTAAAGCAAAGTTGCATATCTTTTTTGTTTGTTTGTTTAAAATTAACAGGCAGAAGAGTGACATTAAAATCAGATGTAAGGATATAATTAAGGGCGTGTGCCAGAGATTATGCAATTTTGAGATACAGGATGTAAAATGTGTGTCTCTTGATTTGATACAATTTAATTCACAACATAAAATAAAAAATCATATTAATAATTGACCACATTAATGTATTATCCTGTAGATTTTTCAACCATTTTACCTATTAAAAATATACGTGATATGAATGAATGACAGCTTACAGTTGTGACTTGACTTTGCTTTCTTAGCATTAAATCAACCCTTTTGAATTAGCATCTGTCATATTTAAAGGACTTTTGTACTATGTTCTTCATCCCAAAATATAGACCGTTTGGGATGTTCATTGTTATAATTTTTTTAGTCCTCTTAATTTTCTGATCTTGTGAAATAGCAGGGATGAAATGCAGGACGCAAAGTGTGATCCCTTTGAAAACCTTCTTCTGTAAAGCTGGCAATAATATATTTTTGATATGTAGCTAATTGCAAAACATGAACAGAAGTGATTCAGTAGACAGCACTTCAAAGTTCATTTTCCCATAAAATATTAAGTTTGGTATCTTTGAAGTGTAAAAAATTTGCAGGAAGTTTCTATTTTAAGATTCTCAGAAGCCTTCTGAACTAAAACCCCAAGTTCTTCAGTTAAAATATTAAAGAATACTGCAATATGAATTATAATATATGAGTATACAATGGAAAAGCACATGTGGTTTTTCATCAGAATAAGGGCTCAGTAAGGGTTAAGGTAACTTTTGGAAAATTATAGTGACTACACGTGGCATTTGTGCTGGCTCATGAAATTAGACTTTTAAGATTGCTGAAAGGATAGGTTATACTTGTACCCTTTGTCCCCTATTCTTATCTAACTTGTGCAATGAACAAATGAAGGGTCAAATTCAGATTACCTGTCTGCTTGGACTGATTCCTGCTCCTGTGCCAAGCATCTGGTTTCCCACAAAAGGCAAAAAGAGACAGGAAGGGGGAAGGCAGAGGAGCACTGCAGGGATTTCAGAAACCAAGGACTAACAATGATCAGTGAAGTGGTGGATCTACTTCTCTCCTCTCATGGAAGCTTTCCCCTCTCTGAAGTGAACTGAAGGTCCTAGCCTAGATCTGCAAGGCACTTTTTAATGAGCTGGGACTAACGTGTCTTGAAGACACCTAATCCCTTTGTGACCCTCAAAGACAATATGTTCCCCCAAAATGCTTCAGCTACATTGGCCTGTGCAGGGAACCTCAGGAGTAAGGTTCTTTCAATGTCATGCCATTAGCTGTGGAATCTTAGAGGGACTAACCTGATTTTGTTTACATGTTAACTCAAAACCCTAATTGTTAGGGTCTTTCTCAGTAATGTTATCTTCCCATAATTAGTGAGACTGGGAAAGGGAAATAAAAGCCAAAAACCTGTGGCAAGCTGAGATGCTTCTTCCATTTAAGGGATACAGAGCCATCTTGGGCTATTACATGATGCTTAAATATCATAGTGATAAAATACATAGACCAAAAAAAATGGGGCAGCCGAGTGGGATGTAACCACGGTGTCTCAAAATCAAAGTTTACACTCTGCACATCCGCAGCCAGAATCAGAGAGGTAACGTTTGGTTTCAGCAAGGACCCTCTCTTGATCATTGCCCTAAAGATCTGATGACTTCACAAGGGTGTTGTTGTGATGCCCCATTCATTATTAATATTTATAAAGCACTATGAAATCAAATTGCTATAGAAGTTCAAGGTGGTGTAATTATTGTCTTCTTTTTTTTTAGGACTGAACTTTAGATTCAGCTTAGTTTAGTTTGGCTTTCACTCATTCTTAATTATACTTTAGTATAGATAGTCTATTGTTCTTTCTCTCAACTGTGTTCTTTTTTTGTTTTTTTGTTTTATTCCGCTTATTCTATACTCTGTATCTTCCATCCTCTTTCTTTTGATTTTTTTTTCACTTACACTTCTCTTTTAATTACAGATTCTCTCCTTAGAAGAACAAGTTAAATATTTGAACCCATAGAATTAAAATTTGTTCAATATTTAGCAAAAGACTTTCATCCAGCCTTAAATTGTCTTAGAAAGCTACCTCGTGGCTCTCCCAAAATATCATGCAGGATCTGTTTTCAATTGCTCTCCGGATTATTTAAGCAAAGCAAGAGTCTAAACTCTGTGTGTGTGTGTGTGTGTGTGTGTGTGTGTGTGTGTGTGTGTGTACGTAATAAATATTTGTATTCTCCAGAAACACACACAACCTAGAAAGAATTATTCTGTTTCAGCAAGAAAAAAAATACACAGAAGGTCCAGGAAACGTTGTATGTTTTAACTTGCAGAGATAACTTTGAAACATAATTTTGGAGGCAAGGTTTCACCACATGTGGGATATGTAGGTAATGTGGAGCCCGGGAATGAATCCTCCAAGTATGGTTGAAACATCCATGTGGGAACCTAATGATTCTGCATTAAACCTTGGGGCAAATGGAATCAGGGAGGCAGCACTTCTCCTTGCCAGCAGTTGATCCAAAGTTTCTCCCTCTACCATAGATGGGTTTCAGTAGATTGAGGTGGAACTTGTGTAAGGTAATGCCAGAGAAGGCCAGCTTGATCTTACACAGGGAAATCCCTTGAGGTGTTAGGGAATAATGCTGCAGAATAGTCACTCTCTGGTTCCATGTGTTCCCCTCACAGCCATCCACCCAACATTTTGTGGAGTCCCAGGCACATGCATGTTGCACAGATGGCCTTCCATAGATCCAGAGGGAAGGGAATATGCTGCTTAGGTCACTCCTTTCCCTCTTTTGAAATAAATGTTGGCCAGTTTTCACTGTTTTTCAGCTGCGCGAGGTTTTATAAAAGTGAAACCAGAAGGGGTGATTTGGCTGTATTGGCTTGTTTAAGCCTTTTGAATATCTAGACAACTGAAAAGCAGAAGAGTTAAGGATAGTAACACAGAGCTGGTGTGCAATGCCCTTTATTTAAAAAAAATCCATGCCCAATTGTATTAAACACATTGTCAATGCTTCAGAGTTCAAGAGAAATAAAACATGTTTTAAAAAGACATTTTGAAGACAGTCTTATGTGGATTGGTGTCACTTTATATTTAGAAAATTGACAGACTAGATTGAAGTGTCTCTTCAGCCACAGCCTACCCATTAGCATGTGAAATTATGATGCTCTTATGTGAGATTACTACTCTGAAACTGCTTCAATATGACACCACGGTGCACCTATTACAGAGCCATTACACAACGTGAGATTATAGGAAGCTATTCCAATGCAAGTCAATGGTGACTCTGATGATGACATAAAGATGCCATTGCAAGGGAAGATTTAAGTGGGAAGAAAGGTTTATTTTTTTCCTACAAAGATCCCTCTACATTTAAAAAAAACCCCACATTCATTGTATACTGTCACAAGATGATTCATAAAAAGAGAGGAATTAAAGAGACAAAGTAGGGGTTTCATCTTAACAAGTGACATGACCCAGTAGGTCAAGTTAAAGAGATGGAGCATCATAAGTGAAAGAGAAACCCAAACCTGTGAGGAGTCTGGTGGAGGCTATATGACAGAGTGCTGCAGGTAGCCAGTCAAGAAGTAGATATGCTGGGAGAAAGAGTGTACATAGAGAGTTTAAAAAGCCAGGAAAGTAACTGTTCATGTGGCTCAAACAAAACATGACTGAAAATCTGAGGATAACTATGTCCAGGCCTCCTGTATACAAAGGAAATTGATCATGCATCCACCTGACCCAAAAAGAACCATCTCTGCTCAGTGTTCTAGAATGCCAGGATAACAACGAGATGGGGCTGATTTATAGCTGAGGCCCCAAAATATGCTTGACACTTCAAAGTAACCAAATCAAAAGAGCCAATGAATTCAAAATCTAAATGTGCTGTGACAACAATAGAGGGAGACACAGAAACAAGAGGGGTTGAAAGTATAATGTAAAATAATATCACCTAGTTATGAGTTAGCAAAGAACCCTTCTTGCTGGTCCTGTTAAGTTTTGTTCTGTTTTCCTTCCCCTCACTTTGAGAATGAATCAAACAGAAATTACGTTTGGGGGTGGGAGGAAGTATTGGAATGAGATGAGAGATTAACATCTCCTAGAATAAGTGCAGGAAAATTATGAAAAAGAAACCTGGAATAGCTTAGCTAGGAAAAGGAATTATATGCTGTGTAAATGGAATGTCATGATAGGAAAACAAACATACAGGGAGCATGTGATGATGCTTATATGAGGCTATTATAGTATGAAGTGTGTGTGTGTGTGTGGCTATAAATGCTATGGTATCTGTGTTTTATCTTTAAATTACTAGAGGTCTGCTGTGTTCCAGAGGCTTGCCACCATCTTGAGTTCAGCTCAGATGTAGCCTGTTACAGGGAAGATAGACTCTGTGCTCTCTTTTAAAGACTTGACTTTTATTCTTCCTTGTTCAATTATTTTCCCTTAAGTGAAAAATCGTTTGGATTGCAACTATACTTGATCTTTGTAAAAAATCATAATGAAACTCTAAAGAACATTTTATGCAGACAAAATGTTACATATTGAACAGTTGGGAAAATATCACAAACATTATTATACATGAGTGAAGAGGTGAAATCACTCATAAAGAGTATTTTGCACTAGTCTTGCAAAATGCACCCATTAATCTGGAAGATATAGATAAGCAAGTAAAATATTAGATTTTTGCAAAGCTGCATTAATTTGCCTAGGAAATGATCCTTTGGAGGCCAGGGATGGTACACTTGAAAGGAAAAAAAATGTCCAGTGTAAATCTGGAACGTAGTATGTATGATCTAATTGTAATGTGGCAAAGTTCCTGTTGGTGTGGAAACGATGCACAAATGAAATGATGCCAATATAGCCAATAGTCTGCTGTTGGGATTAAGGAAATTCCCCACTGGGGAAGAGCAAGGAGCCCTAACTCTGCCACCCCCTGCTGATGAAAGACTCTAATCTCTGTAGTAGCCCCTGCAGCACAAACTACTCAGGAGACTCACCTCTTCCCTAGCTTTCCCTGGCCACTTTCTGGCCCATGCAAACCAGATCCAGAGCCCTTCAGCAAGCAGGAGATGTGAGTCGTTTGTTTTGCTGTAGCCTGACTCTGGGTGGACACTGGACATTTGACCTCTGGGATCCCATAGCTTGGGTTCTGTTAGCTGAACCTTGGGAACAAACCAGGCCCATAGAATCCTGCTCTGGTTTGAGATGTGAACATGCAATCCCCTGATGTCCTTTAGAGCCATGCACATAAGCAAAGTCAGAATATGGCTTACAAGATCTTTTAAAATAAACCTACCTGTTCTAACATAATTCTAAAGCAGTCGAGAAATCACAGTTGTTGCCACAATTTATGACTGGAAAATAGCTAGCACTAAAAAAAAAAAAAAAATCCTTTCTTTTAACCAGAATGGAAAAAAATATCGCTAGAATCAGTGCAGTACAATTTAAATAGAGATTAATGATATTTAGCGATGCTATTTATTCATTGGAATAATACAGACTATCTTCTGTGTCATAACTCCAACACATCTAAGTGAAGAATGCTTTGGAAAGCCTCAATATATACCTTATTTTCGGATGCTATTTAACTTTACATGCCTGAACTTTCATTTCATGTTAACACTAGTAGCATATGTGTTAATTAAGCAACTTAGAATTTAAGCATCAACCAATTATTTAGTCAAAACCCAAACAGTTTAACATAGCTATAACAAATAATGTATGAGAGAGAGATTCACTGGAAAACTCATTAAATATTTGCAGGTTTATTACCTTAATTGTTCACTGGCATAGTGTAAGGGCATTCGTAATGAAAATGAGCAATCTAAAGGAAGTTATATAAAAGAATAAACTAATCAGTTATTAAATTATAAATGCAAGGAAACAGAATATTACTTTGAATTATGCTTCACAATGCAGAGTCCTGGTTTATTCTTTAATAACTTTGACGGATACAGTAGGAGTTATAATTGTGAGCCTTCTATTGCCAAAGGATACAGCCAGTCAAAGCTACTGAAATAAAGCAGCAGCTTTTAAAACTGGAATAGTGTGGCAGCATGTAATGAGCCTGCTGGGCATTTAAACAGTATAAAGTATCACAGTCAAATGCATCTTGCAGGCATTATAAATCAATTTGTGTAACGGAAAACAAACTACAGGCAGCCCCTCTTTGAAATTCACTTTTTTTTTTATTCTTTCATTGCTGGCTTTAAAAACATAAAGTTGAAATGCAAGAGGAGACATCACATGAAAATCACTTATTAAGGGTCAGAGGGCAATTATAAAAGTATTTAGATGACCCATTCAAATATGTACAAATAGCGAGAGCACGTGGGAAACTGTATATATGATAAATGTGGTGTATACCACTCCGCCCCCCTCCCAAAATCTCTTCTCAGCCACCAGTTTGTCCTTTGTCTGCTGGTACTTACATCATGAATGTCAGTAAATTGACAAAGAACACACACACACACAACCCAACATGATTTATTTGTGGCTCTACCTTGTCACCAGTGCATCCCATCTATCTGTTATCCTTACTCTGTTATGACTGACTTGTAACTTGATTTAGGATATTGTAATATCTCAAATATCATTCAGGAGTCTAACATTGATGCTTCTTCAGTGGCTGGTATTATATGAAAGAGATGCCATATGTATCAGAGTTAAAGACAATAAAACGGAGGTGGGATTCTTTTCTTTCTTTTTTTTTTGTAGGTTTTATATATATATATACACATATATATAAGGAACAAAAAGAATCCTGACAATGGTTTTGGTCCATTACTAGATGGAAGTGGTAGAATTAATAATAAGGAAGAACTGTTCATTAAATATTTCTGTTCTGTATTTGGTATCTGTGACAGAATGTACTCAATGCTAGTGGCATCTCCTCCTGGCCAGCCTGGGATAAACTCCAGCCAGGTGTTGCGCCCTCCTCCGGCAGTATCTTTTCAGTCCTCCTCTCATCCTGCAGACCTCCCTCATTCCAGGAAATGCAGCCTTCTTGTTATGGCTCAGCCCTCAGGTTGGGTCACCATACATGTTTCCCTTCCAGGGGTAGTGTAACAAAATCTTTCCAGGACCAACTGTCCCAGTCCATCCACTGTCCTCTGCCAGGCTTGTGCCACTTCCCCAGTGGCTGGCAGAGAAACCTGGGCCTGCCCTCTACTCTGGATTCCAGCTCAAAGGCCCTCCAGTCAGCAGTCAAGATGTGCACTGTCCTACCATGCTGCTTTCTCCTGAGCCTTCCACTGCCTTCTTGGATTCATCCCTCTCTTGGTTCACCCACCTCCCAATTCCCTCCTCTCAGGGAATAACTGCAGCCTACCTTAAGAACATAAAGAAGGCTATACTGGGTCAGACCAAAGGTCCATCAAGCCTAGTATCCTGTCCTCTGACAGTGGCCAATGGCAGGTGCCCCAAACAGACATGTTATCATCAAGTGGTCCATGCCCTGTGACCCAATCCCAGCCTGGGCTGCCCAGAGGGGGGGGAGCAAGTGGGGCAATTTGCCCCAGGCCCTGGACCCCGCAGGGGCCCCCACGAGAGTTTTTTGGGGCCCCTGGAGCGGGGTCCTTCGCTCACACCGGGGGCCCCGGAAAACTCTCATGGGGCCCGGGCCCCCGGAACTTCTTCCATTCTGGGTCTTTGGCGGCAATTCGGCGGCGGGGGTCCTTCTGTTCCGGGACCTGCCGCCGAAGTGCCCTGAAGACCCGCTGCAGTGTGTCCTTCCGTCCTGGGACCCATCGCCGAAATGCCGGGTCTTCGGTAGCAGTTTGACAGCGGGGGGTCCTTCCACCCTGAGACCTGCCACCGAAGTGCCGGGTCTTCGGCGGCAATTCAGCAGTGGGGGCCCCCCACTGCTGAAGACCCCAGACCCTCTGAATCTTCGCCTTCTGGCAAACAGAGGATAAGGACACTATTCTGTTGCCAGCTTCCTAGCTTATAAATTTCCTTCTCAGTTGGGCACCATCAGCAATTAGGTCCCAGCCCTCCCTGGCTTTTCCTATAGATTCAACCTGGCCAGTTAATAGCCCTACTTGGCCACCTTTCAGTCCTGTGTGGGATGGACACCCCATGACAGTATCATATTGTGCTGATAACTCTGTCCGTTCCACTAGTATCTCTGGAGAAAGTAATATAGAAGCTCTAAAAGCTAGAACTTTTAAAATCAGTAAATCCAGATAACTTGCATCCAAGAGTTTTAAAAGAGATGGGAGAGGATATTGCTGGACCATTAATGTTGTTTTTTATTCAATAAATTTTGGAGCACTGGAAAAGTTCCAGAAGACTGGAGGAAAGCTAATGTTGTGCCAATTTTTAAAAATAATAAATGGTCTGACATAGATCCTGGGCAAAATAATGGAGCGGCTGATACAGGACTTGATTAATAAAAAATTAAAAGAGGGTAATATAACTAATGCAAATCAACATGGATTTATAGAAAGCAGATCCCATCAAAATAATTTGATATATTTCTTCTGAGATTAAAAATTTGTTTGATAAAGGTAATAGTGTTAACGTAAATTACTTACACTTCTGTGAGGCATTTGACTTAGTACCACACAACATTTTGATTAAAAGAAACAATATAAAATGTAACATGGCACAAATTAAATTGATTAAAAACTGGGTAACTGATAGGTCTCAATGTAATTGTAAATAGGGTATTGTCGTCAAGCGAGTGTGTTTCCAGTGGAGTCTCACAGGAATCGGTTCTTGGCCTTACACTATTTAATGTTTTTATCACTACCTGGAGGCAAACACAGTCATTAATGACAAAGTTTGCAGATAAGACAAAAATTGAGAGGGGTGGGTAAATAATGAAGAGGACTGGTAACTGATTCAGCGCAATCTGGTAAACCTGGCACAAGCAAATAATATATGTTATAATATGGCTAAATATATACATCTAAGAGCAAAGTAAGTAGGGCATACTTACAGGATGGGGGAACTGTATCCTTGGAAGCAGCAACTTTGAAAAAGATTTGGGGGGTGATGGTGGATAATCATCAGGACACGAGCTCCCTGAGTGATGCTGTGGCCAGAAGGGCTAATGCAATCCTGGGATGCATAAACAGGAGAATTCCAGGTAGGAGTACAGAGGTTATTTTATCTCTCTGTATTTGGCACTGGTGTGACTGCTGCTAGAATACTGGGTCCAGTTCTGGCATCCTTAATTCAAGAAGTACGTTGATAAAGTGGAGAGGGATCAGAGAAGAGCCACAAGAAAGATTAAAGGGATTAAAAAAAACATGCCTTATGTGAAAGACCAAGCTCCTTGAGTCTATTTAGTTTAACAAAGAGAAGGTTAAGGGGTAACTTGATTACTATGTATAAGTATCAAAATGGGGAAGCACTATCTAACAATGGGTTCTTCAGTCTAGCAGAGAAAAGTGTAATATGATGAAATGGCTGGAAGCTGAAGCTAAACAAATTCAGACTGGAAATAAGGCTGACCTAAATTTTGACAATGAGGGTAATTAACCATTGAAACAACTTACCAAGGCTCATGGTGGATTCTCTATCACTAGCCATTTTTAAATCAAGACTGGACATTTTTTCTTAAAGTTATGCTCTAGGAATTTTGTGGGGGACGTTCTGTGGCCTGTGTTACACAGAAGGTCAGATGAGATGATAACAGTGGTCCCTTCTGGCCTTGAAATCTGTGAATCAGTACAGCAGATATCAACTCACTCTTCTCCCTAAAATACTGTATCTGTCTGATACATAATTTATTTGGCTATATAGGTGGGAATTCAAACCACTGCTGTTTTTAGTTGTACAAGCAATAGTGCAAGAGTAAGTAGGTACTCCAAACAAATTTAAAAAATTAAAATATTTCAGAAGGAGTATGTACAATTAACCTTTGGAAATCAGTGCCTTTGTATATTGTTGAAATTATTGGACATTGATATGAATTAGACTAGCATCTGCATTTGGGATAAAGTTACAAGGACTATCATGCTTTAGGATATAAACTGATCGCCAAGTCAAGTTCTCCTGTGAGATCTCATTTCATAATTAGGTACACAATATAGTAATTGTACTGCCTATGCTGAGGGCATCAGCATTGTTCACTTTCTACAGAATAAAGCATTGAATTCTAGACACAAAGGGGAGTTTCACATATAGATTTTCTTAATAGGAGGATTTCCTTTTATATGCTCTATAGTTAGTGAGGATCTAATCTCAAATAGTTTGGTAGCTCAGTTCAAAGAGGAAACCAGCAACTCACATGCTTATTTAAAATTCTCTGAACTTCTTGGGTCTGCAAAACTGTTATGGAACATCTATGAATTAGAACAGCCTTTTTTCTGAGGTATTTTGGCTTTTTTCTCTCATCTTTTGCCAGAATCAGATGCAGAGAAATTAAAATTAATGGAGGGGGTGGGAAAGGAATAAATAGAGTTTTTGAGCCTCAGAATTGTTTTGGTTTAGAGTTAGTTCAATATCCAAGCAATGTTGTCCATCCCTAGTTGTATCACGTAGTCAAAAATCAGTGAGTAAAGACTGAAATGCACACTTAATTCAGAATTGATTTACTAGCCATTGCTTTATTGCAGCATGTTGTAGTTTCTATTAAATCTATTTGTTATTTTGTTCTGGAGCTGATATCAGAAATATTTTATCTCCAAGGCCTACTTTGGATACCTTTTTTTTCTAGTATACTAGTATATGTATGACAACTTATTATTGTTTATTAGGAAAATATATACAGCATGTGACTATAAATGTCCCATTTCAATATATAAATCAGACACCTTGCAAATTTGCCTGTGGAGGTCAGAGGCTGGAAGTTATATTTTTAAGCTAATGGAAAATATTCTTCATTTAAAATACTTAGGTGTATCTTGAAAAAAAAAGATCAATAAAGAATGGTAATTTCCCATATTATGGATCTTTGACTGGTGTTTCCATGTGATGGTGTTGGTAGGAATTGCAGTCATAGTTTCACCTGTGAGAGATGATAGGGAAGTGACTCAAAGTCAGGGCTCTGTGGTCAGACCATACTGGACTATATGGCAGTAGAAAGCTAGCCCATTACCCTAGTGCTGTTTGGGATTGTCTCCTAGCACCGAGAAAATTAACATGCAGGTAGGAAGTGAGATTAGTAGTCACATGATATTGTTGCCAAGTGAAAGAGCCACCATTTCTTTATGGACTGGGAGAACCGATCCTTATCTTGTAGTGGGTCTAAACATTTTGCTAAATGTTGTTTTTGATTTATGTAATAAGGGCCTGATACTGTAATCTCCTAAACATCTGAGTTCCTTTTACTTCAGTGAGACTCCTTGAGCAAGGACAACTTGTATAAGAGTTGCAGGATCAGTAGTCCCAAGTTGAAGTTTCTAGTTACTCAACATTGCTAATGACAGTATACAATTCAAATTGAAGTGAATATAGTGGTCCATAGTTCATGTGAACTAGACACCATCTCCAAAAATGACTGGTAATACCAATACTAACTTCACTACCAGAAAGTGATCCATGTATTTGCCAGTATAATATACTTTATTTTTAAGCAACATGGTCTGTCAAATCACTGAAAAATTAAATTGAAAAAAGAATGTGCATATTTCCCACATTAAATTCTGCCTGTAGTTTCAAAGCATAACTACAAAGGCACTTCGGAAATCATTTATGGGATAAAATCAAATGTAGGCCCATCTCTGTGATGTGATCTTAAAAGGCTTTTGGTAATGTGTGACTATCTTTTGATCTTCTGGAATGGGGGATGGGGAGGAAAGAGGGAGACATAATAAAAAAAGCCACAATAACTGAACATTGAAGAATTCAGTAAATACCAACTTGTTCAGTATTCTAGTCAGAAATGCATCAATTAATGGCAGCAAAGAGTCTTGTGGCACTTATAGACTAACAGACGTTTTGGAGCATGAGCTTTCGTGGGTGAATACCCACTTCGTCGGATGCATGTGACGAAGTGGGTATTCACCCATGAAAACTCATGCTCCAAAACGTCTGTTAGTCTATAAGGTGCCACAAGACTCTTTGCTGCTTTTACAGATTCAGACTAACACGGCTACCCCTCTGATACTTGGCGTCAATTAATGTTCAGTAATCAATCATTCAGTTGCTAGTTTATTCTAGGTAGAGATATAAGTATACATGGACAATTAATGGGGTATACATTATTGAACCATTCAGAAAGCACGGTTACTGCTTTTCATGCTCTGCTAAAGGACTCTTTTTCATTATTTTTTTCTGAAATGGAAGCTGGTAAACTTCATTAAAGATGAAAATGGTAGAAATTCATCACATGTTAAGAGTGAAAAAAGAATAGAAAAGTGTTCCATTATTATGGCTGACCTCCCATTTAGGGCTGCAATTGGCTCCCCATGTTTGTGCCCATGGTTCAATTGTGGGTAAACGCATTTCTAAGTTCCTGATTGTGGATGCAAATTAGCTACTTAAAGATGCAAACTGTTTGGGGACCGACCTGTGCAACTATTACTCATGGAGGAGTCAATTGGGTTACACACCAGTAAGGAAGCATACACCAATGTAAGCATTCCACACCTGGGACCCATAAACACAAATTTGTGCCCATTCACAAATTTCACCCACTAGCTAAAAATAAACCCTGTCATGTATAAGTCACATTACACATATATCTCTGCTAGTGTTTATCTTACCTGCCCAAAGTTTGTTTAGCTAGGAGTCATTGACTATTTGCTTGCAACATGCTTCCTCATTCCTCATAAATATCACTTCTATTAGATGAACAGCTTAGTAGTACAGGGAAGTATTTCTGCAGCATCTGGCCTCATTTAGACATGGGAAATGTAAGAGAAAAACAATGCAGTAAGAGCAAAGTGAATTCAGAATTGTGCTTAAAGAAAAAAAGTATGAAGTAGTGAAATCCATCAGGGAGACAAAAAAGGCCCCAGCATTAGCCCAAGGTTTATATATTTCCATATGAAATATTTTTGGAGCTCTGATTTTGCAGTTTCAAGCTAAAACATGTATATAATATTAGTAGGTTCTGCATCTGCTGGGGATAGAGTAAAACACACTTATTATATCTAGGTATAAAATGTTCACACTTGGTTGCCTAAAATTAAGTGTGTTGACATGAATTTAAGCTTGAAAATACTGACCTTAGTGTGGATAACACTTACTTATATGGCCCCTTATGTTTATTTCATATTTAAAATACCTGATATAAATACCGGTAAATCTTTTGCAATCTTTTGAGTAAGGTACATGGAAATCTTTGTTGTATTTTATAACAAGTGTATTGTTCTCTTTAGTTACTCTGGAGATGCCCATAGTGGTAAAACAGCAAACTGCTGTATTTTGTCACAGATAATTGGTCTTAAGATAATGAGAAGTGCTTTCTTCACTCACAGTAGAGTATTGTGAGTGCTGCATGAAGTGGATCAGGGTTTTTTAAAAAAAAATGTGTATTAACTTATGCATAAGTCCAACAACACCAATTGCAGCTATCACAATAGAAAATAAATGATTATTGTCACCATGCCCAAACTATGATCAGAGAGTACCAAGATCACAGAATCCTAGGAATTAGAGATGTCTAATCCAGATTTAAATGGCTCTAGCAAGGGATCTTCCACCATTTATCTTGGGAGATAATTCAAGAATACAACAGGTCTTACTATATGGAAATATTTCTCACATTAAACCTAGCATCCTATGATTAAGACATTATGTCCAGAAACAGACACTGAAAGCTACACCTAAGATGGTGTAAATTAGTGCAACTCCACTGACATCATTGGAGCTATGTCAATTCACATCAGCTGAGAATCTGAGCCAGTTTGACAGGTGTTTTCCTTTACCCTGCCTACCTTCTTTTTTATTTTCTAATGCTATTTCCACATAAAGCATTGTGCTAATCCATTTGATAAGCAGAAGATTTAAAATGTGTTATTGACTTTGTCCTGAGGACTATTTGAAATCCCTCAAAAAATGAGGTCTGTTTGAAACTTTCTCTTCACAAATCCATCATATTCTGTAGTGCCTTTAAGGGTCCTGGAGTTGTAGTGAAGCTGTCTGGCTCCTCTTTCCACAAGGGAGGTAATCAGTATACGTAAGATGCCCTTTCCATGTAGATTCCAGGAGGATGAACACACAGACTGCTGTTCAGATTTTGCCATGAGGACTTTGCTGAAGAATAATCACTAACTTTGAAAAGTACTAATAGGATAGATGAGAATTTGTTTGGTGTTTTTTGTTGTTTTGTTTGTGAGTGAGCTGGGGTTAAGTGTAAAATATGAAAACTCAGAAGAGAGCTTGTTTTTGATGAGCTGCCTAAATTTGCAGCAGAAGGATTTTACGGACATCATCTAGTAGGGCTCTAGAGAATTCTAGCTGATAACAGAAAATCCCACCAATACTTTGAAATGATAAAGCTGCTTGTTATCACACTAATCATTATCTCCAACAACCTTTTGTAGCTTACATAATAGGCTTTTGATGTCTATGGGTCAACCTTCTCAGTTCTGGACTCAAGTCCCTGAGATGGTTTTAATGAGGTAATACTGACTGCAGGCAGATATTATGATGGATCTCAATTCACTTTTACTGTTAAATCCAAGATGTATGAAAAAAGATATTTTAGAAAAATGTGGAAGCTACTATATTTTAGTCAGTAAGTTGATGTTAAATTAAGGATGCCCTGGTAATATAAACCGCTAAATGCTATATACATCACACTTCTTTATACAGCCGAGCTGCTAAATAGCAGAAAAATAGGTAAAATATGAAGCAAACAAGATAAAGTTACCTGACCTCTCAATTGAACCTCCAAACTGTGTTTTATGCTAAGATTTCACCATAAGAACTTGATCTTCATATAGTGCTACATAATGAAAATGAGGGGAAGATTCATAAAACAAGAGCAACATTTCAGACATTACAAATAAACCCTCATCCATCCAGGGCCAGTGCTTCCATTAGGCGACCCTAGGCGGTCGCCTAGGGTGCCAGGATTCGGGGGGGGCAGCATTTTGTGCGCTCCCCACGGGGCACACGGGAGCTTCCAGTTCTGCTCCTGTCG
This sequence comes from Mauremys mutica, assembly GCF_020497125.1. NCBI lineage: Eukaryota > Metazoa > Chordata > Testudines > Geoemydidae > Mauremys > Mauremys mutica. The sequence continues at coordinate 46,941,492 of NC_059079.1, read as the reverse complement.
CACCGCCGAAGAAGGACCTTCTGCCGACGTGCCGCGGAAAACAGCGGCAGGCAATTTAGCAGCTCAATGCCTGCGGCATTTCGGCGGAGAGTCCTTCTTCGGCGGCACAATGGGAGTGGAACCGGAAGCTCCAGCGCGCCCCGTGGGGAGCTCACAAAATGCCGCCCCCCCCCAATTCTGCCTATGGAACCAGAAACCCTGGCGCCGCTCCTTCATCCATCTTATTTGTCTTTGTCGAGACAAAAAAGTTTATGAGCAACAGAGTAAATATTTATTTATATGGCATAACTTCATACATTACCAAACCTCGAGGCATGTACTAAATTATTAATTGGTCAGTAATCCATGCTCTGGTTGACTTCACCGTATATTTGGGACATGGTATTTAATGAGGTAATGAAGTATTTAATTTTGCAAAGGACCCTTCTTGATCTATTGAATGTTTGCAGGAATAAGTAATCCGCAAAGTGGAAAGGGAAGAGTCAGCAGTACTCATAACATCTGTCTGACTTTGGCCATGGATTTATACAAAATTTGGTCCTACCTGATCAAAATTTCTCCTAAGTAACAAGGGAAGACCCTTTTTGTTCCATTGTGCCATCTCTGTTTCTCTCAAAGCAGGGTTTTTGAACACTGATACCACTACCAGGAATGCAGAAGAAATAGCCACTTTGGGGGACAGTGGTTTAAACACCATATGCAGACAAAGTACATATAAATTGTGTTAGAAGCATGTGGCAGGCTGCATACCATAGCACTTTAAAAAAGAAAAGAGTGGAAGGACATTTTTGAGTGAACTGTTCTAACATGTTCAGGCCATTTCTTGTAGAGGGCAAAATCCTGCAGTCTCCTGAGGGCCTAGTCCTGCTCTCCTTGAAGTCAATGGCTATTCTCACTGACTTCAATGAATACAGGATCAGGCCCTATTCTAACAAGATATTGAACTACATGAAACAGACATGATGATTAGGTCATTTTTCCTACACACCCAGGGGACGAGGTCCTTGCTTCTGCCTTTACTGAAGAATTATTACACTTGAGAGGAGGAAGATTTCTGAAGCCAGTTTTGGAGGGATTGATGTCAGTGTAATGTTCATAAGAAGCATACGGAATCTGCCGCATTTATTGAGAGTACAATATAAGCATTGAAATCAGCATATGCTTCCATTCACACACACACACACACACACACACACACACACACACACACACACACACACACACACACACACACAATGTTCTGCAGTTGGATCTTATAGTTACCAGTCCTTAGTGTTGCTCGGTCAGTTCCAGTGGCCAGCTAAAACTGCACATGAGGGAGGGGAGCGGGGCCTTTGTCGAACGTGTTAGAAGCTCTGATATTGATGCAGAATGAACCCAAAGTCCCATGGCAATACACCCTTCTTTTACAGTGATAAGTTCCCATACAAGTCTATGGACCTTGCTGTGTCACACTGGAGCTATCAGTCATGAGGTATTCAAGGTTGCTCTTAATTAGCATTATTTTGAGTTGTTACCAGGAGGATCTGCAGCTGTTTCTTAATTACTCTCTTTGGCTCTACTCCTTATCTTGTCCTTGGGGTGTATGCCTTTGCTTTAGGGTCATCAATCTGCCATCCGGGTGATTAATAATAAAGTTGGTGCCTCTTTACTCCACTCTCTTCTTGACCATCTGGCCCAGTTGTCCTTTCTCAGTTAATTACCATACATTCTTCACTAACACCAAACAGGAAATAAGGCAATTACAGCCATAAAACATCTATCCTTCTAAGAAAAATCATTAACACACTCAGTAAAGAATAAACTCAGAACAATTTCTTCTTACTAATTCAAAGACAGCAAAATAAGCAAAATGGAGTGCAATTTTACTTGAGATAATTTCTTCCCATTAGGCTTTTGGCCTACACCAGGTACAATGGGCAAGGGGGCCCTGTGGTATAGCACACTTCTTAAGGCAGTGTAAAGGCTGTAAACATGGAGGACGATTGCTGGCCAATGTGTGTTTACTGTTCATTGTATTATGACTCGGTGGTGCTATGCACTGTGAGAGAATGCATGTATGTATTACTGCTTGTGCTAAAGGACATCTCATATGTTGGCATAAGCAGGTCCTTAATCCTTCTTGTAGGACAATCACTACAAGGCAACACCATCCATACAAAGCTAAAGTATTACTATATCACATGATCCTGAACCAAAGCCCATAGCAGTCAGTGAAAAGACTCCATTAAATTTAAAGCAGCAAAGAGTTCTGTGGCACCTTATAGACTAACAGACATATTGGAGCATGAGCTTTCATGGGTGAATACCCACTTGCATTCGATGAAGTGGGTATTCACTCACGAAAGCTCATGCTCCAATATGTCTGTTAGTCTATAAGGTGCCACAGAACTCTTTGCTGCTTTTACAGATCCAGACTAACACGGGTACCCCTCTGATAATTAAATTTAAAGGGTTTTGGATCAGACTCTTTAAAATTTGGCTAATCTCATCTCTCAATGACTTTCATTGAAAGAATGCAGACCAACTTTTCTTGCAATTAATTATTTAATAATGAAAGTTACCTCACCTGTGCACCAGGTTTTCAGACAGTGGATTTGCAGTGAAGAATATCTTCAAAACAACAACAAAAAAAATTACTATATCTTTAAATTTGTTTTGGATTTAACCAGTGTTGCTTATAACAATACTCAGATAGGACTGCATAAAAACAATCCAAAATGAAATACGTAACAAAATCTCACACCAGCATATTGTTTGAGATCTGATGCATTGCTTGTTAACATTCTATGTCAGAAAATAAATAGGGTTAGTTTGGGGTGCCTTTCAAACAGCTCCAAATGCAGTGCTACCTCTGACATGAAGCATGACATGTTTTCTGAATTATAACAACAATTTCTCCTCTTTTTCTAGCTTCTTCCTCATATTTCCCCAGAAAAAAAAGAAACAGAACAAGCTACTTTAACAGAGTACCATTAATGAAGCAGACCTTATAGAAAGAGACCTAATCTCATACACACAATCAATGTGTTTTGTTATAATAAAAACATAAAAAAGGCGAGATTTGCAAAAGTTGTCAGTGGTGGCCTAACTCTGCTCCCATAGAAATCAATAGTAAAATTCTCATTGGATCAAATAGGCCAGCTCTGAGCATTTCTGAAAATCTCACCCATAGGAAACAATCCTGCAGCAACAGAGGGATGGGCTAGTTGAATTGATAGGCATTTTTCATCTGTAAATGCCTGAGCCAAATTCTCTAGCTCAAGTTCAGGGCCACAGAAAGTAAAATGAACAGAGCTCTGATTTTTGTTTCAAAGATTTTTTTTTAAGAATTTTTTTTAACTTGGGTCAGAAATGTCAAGTTTGCTTTTCCCTTGTTTTTCTGGAAGACTTCTGGGGGTCTTAGATGTGTACTGTAGCTCCTATATCTTATTTGAAAGGGAGGAGATATTGTATCATTCACAGAGACAAACTTTTCTCCAAGAGTTTAAGCATTGGAGTTAACTAGATGCCAGCAAGAACTATGATTTTTCCCCCTAAACTGGATTGAAAATCTCTTGCATTCCCAAATTCCTCGCTTTCAGTCTCTTATTATAAATCTAAGGGAGAAAAAAAGTCTGAAAAAATATTTTTCAAAAAACCCTATCAGGTTTTCTTTCTCGTATTATAAAAGCCTAACTTTCTTATACTTAGCAATTCACTGCGAGGAGTGAGAGTCACACATATAGACAGGCAAAATGTCTTGAAAAAATCGTGATCTGAACCATCACTAGAGGGTCGTAGAATTTTATTTTAAATGCAGCTCCAATTTCCCTTATTTTTTTTATTTCCAGTTCTGGCCTACTGTTGTTGCCCTCGATCAGAAGATTTATATATATATATATATATTAAAAAAAAGACTTCTCTCATAAGCTCCAGACTCTTTTTGCAGACTTGTGAAGTTCAGATAAGGTTAAGATAAGACTTTGAACTTTTAGGTATTTATCCAAACCAAATCAGACCATTTGGTTAATCCAGTCCACACACATACTCACAACTTTGCAGTATTTAAGGTAATGAACTTCTATGTTAGACTAGAGAGATACAAAACAATAAAGAAGTAACTAGAGAAGGACAAATGGGGGCAAAGAAAGTCCTCACTGAAATATCTAAGTATAATGGAGAAGCGGTAAAAGAATCTAGTATATGCTATAACATAGTGCTAGAACAGAAGCATACAAAGTAGATGAAATACAAATAAAATTATATAAAGCTCACATCATGCCCTCCTTTGTGTATTGAGATTCTGATCATTGCATAAGAATGAAAGGAAAATATATAGAAATTCATAAAGGCTACCAAGAAAGGTAAGAAGGCCAATCCAAAGACTAAAAACTATGAGCTATAAAAGCAAATCAAGTTTTATATGGTCTTAAAAAATACAGTTATTGATAACACAAACTTTTACATAGTGTGGATAATTTCAGTTTAGGGAACAATTTCACTGGAGGAAGAGCAAAAATTTAGAATAGGACTCACTTCCTCCAATTAAAAAAAATAGATGTGATGCTTCTCAGACAGAGATGCTGGTATTACTCAAGAAAAAATTAAATGTTTTTGTGAGGAAAAGCAGAATTACTTAGATAATATTTCTATTTTGCTTCAGGTAACATAATCCTTCTTTGTGTTCAGTTGAGTGCTGTTAGATGCTGTTACACTGTGTGGGGGATACCACCAGTGTAGAGACACTAATTAAAAATGTTTATAGTTAAAACTGCCTTGACTTTAAAGCCAGAATAATTCACAATAGAGCCACAGGCTCCTGTGAAATTGTCACGTCCCTAACATCGGTAAAATGAAGAGGGCTTTGTTTTGTTTTGTTTTGTTTTGTTTTGTTTTAAAATGCATCTAATTTTCTATTGTGACATCATGGGTATCCAAAGGAATGAGGCAGAACCATGTTATCTAAAAATCAAACAAACTTTCATGCAACCGAGCCTCTGACCCTTCAGCACCTGTCACCCCCGGGCCTAGAACAAGTCAGCATCTTTTCTCCCCCTGCCAAAAATGCTTTGTTTCAGTCCTATTCTCTCAGTCCCTTTCTCAAACCACATCCACCTGCAACTCAGCTAATGGGAGAAAAGAAGGCCACTACAGGAAAAAATCAATTAGTTACACTAAGGAGAATCGATGGCATCACAGAATGGTAAGAAATATATTAACCTTCACACTACCTTAAAACAGACCTGTAAAAGGCTAAGATTTTTTTCCAAAATGGTTAGTGATTTTGGGTGCCAACCTTGAGACACCATAAAGAGGCTTGTTTTTCAGAAAATACTGAGCACCTGCCCCCTGAAATCACACACTCCTTAAAAAGTTTCTAAATGAGTACCCCCAAAATTAAGGCACACCAAAGTTACTGATCACTTTTGAAAATCTTGGTCCTTAGCTTTAGGTTGAATTCATGGTTTTAGCCATACAATTCTGTATGAATGATCAATGAGATAATGTAAACTAAAGGGGTGAGTGGGGAGTTCCATGTATAGAACAGACAAAGGATATAATGATTAAAGAAACAAATGGTTACAAAGGTCTTGTATGGCATCTTAAAACAAAAATCATTTAAGTTGCTGATTTAATACTAGAATTGTGTGAAACTGTAGCATACTACTTCCAGCAGCAAGTTTTGCACATAAAAAAAATGGGTGAACAGGTTCAAATGAAATAAGAACAAGAGTGTAGCCACTACTCCCCCCACACACATGCACACACCACTATCACAACCCCACACAAGAATCACTATGTTTATTTGTATACAAACTCAAACCAATCCTTTTCTGAGGTCCTCAAATATTCTGATTTAAAAAAAAAAACTTCTGGTTTCTGTATGCATGTGTGTCACTGATTGATGCTGAGCATTTCTTTCAATATGGACTTTTCAGTGGATCAAGAAGATAAAATCACAAATGGAAAGAGAGCTCACAAATTCTGGAAACCTTTGTAATGGGCTTAATGTCATGGAATGGAATCACTATCTGATGGTGATTGGACACAACAAGGGAAAGAGAACTAGAGTTTTATATCACACCCATCACCATGGTGTGGTAGCACCTACGAGAGGAAAAATGTATGTCTCCAAGTAGGCCCAAAGCCACAAAATCAAAAGTATGTGTGTTTAAAACACATGAATGATGTCTGTTAATGTAATGAAACTTATACATGGCTATCAAGAGATGAGTCTCTTCCTTTCTAAGTAATTTTGTTCATAGACTTACAGTATTCCTAAATGCCATCAAGTTAACAGGTATTTTTGGTCAATGTGTGGTTACATACATCATTTGAAATTAGTCTTGTCTAATTCTATTTGTGACTTCAGTGACTATTCATAATCAGGGCTGGTGCAACCATTTAGGCTACCTAGGCAGTTGCCTAGGGCGCTAGGATTTGGGGGCCGGCATTTTCTTTGGCAGCGACCGCGGCGGCTGAATCTTCAGCTGCCTCAGTCGCCGCTAGCATTTAGGCGGAGGGAGCTGGGGTAGGGGGGTGCGGGGAGGGCCACCTGCAGCAAGTAAGGGGGGGTGGCACACAGGAGAACTCCCCGCCCCAGCTGACCCCTGCTCCGCCTCCTCCCCGAGCACACCGTGGCTGCTTCACTTCTCCCACCTCCCAGGCTTGCAGCACCTAAGCTGATTGGCGGAGGGTGGAGGGGTGGGGAGCTGCCACGGTGGGGGGCACCTCAGGGCGGGGGGCATCTCAAGGTGGGGGCTCAGGACGAGGGAGGGCGCAAGGTGGAAGTTTCGCCTAGGGCGCAAATCATCCTTTCACCGGCCCTGTTCATAATTAAGACAAATATGAATCATTGCCTAAGGCTTACATGAGCCTGTAGCTCCAGAAGTGAAGTGAAGTGAAGTGAATACTCTTGATCAAACAGTGAGACAGATATGCCTGAACACAACAACCTAGTTTTAAAACACTCAGTAAAGGAATTGTCCTGAAAGGAATAAAGACACAGGATGATGCACTATGGACAATCAGTTCCTGCTTGACTTAATATATCTTACTATATCCAATAATGATTACTTGTTTGGTAGTTAAACTCAATTAAGATACATTCTCTTCCCCCCCTCCCCCGCCCCATGGAAATAAGAGAGAAGGAGCTGAGAGAGAGAAACGTTGGATACAATACAACCAGGAAGGTTATGTATAGTGGTGGTGATAGTAACAATGAGAGGAACAGCCCACAGTCAAGGTTTAAATTCTGCTGTTCACAGGTGTAAATCTAGAATAACTCCATTTAAAATCAATGGAGTTATTGCAGATTTAGACTGGTGTCACTGAAAGACATTTTGGCCCTAATGTTTTGCTTGGAAGGTTATATGCCTTATCCCTGATCAAAGGAGGCCACATATAAGGATGATAAGTAGGCACTCTGTTTCTATGGCAACCACAGACATCCAGAATAGGTAATATTCTCTTGTAGGGTAGGTAACTGCTAGCCATATGACTGGGAAGAGGTGTCATTCTGCTTTCTGTGCACTGCAACTTTTGACATAGTAGGAGCTACAGCTGAGGAAAAATGTGATTGAAAACACTCTGATGGAGTGGGAAAGAGGAGCAAGGTAAAAAGGTTTACAAACCTGCATTCTTATCCTAATTAGCACCTTTCTTAAAACCCAATAATAATCTCCTTTCATCTGTGAGGTGACTTGGAATGTGTCTATACTACAGGTTTTGCCAGTGTACCAACTTATTCTAGTCCAGCAAACAAAATAAACTATACTTATGTAAGCAATTTTATGCTACTATAACTGCATCTATACTAGCGCTTTTGCTGGCCCACCTATAATCACTAAAACATTGCACTCCTAACTGACATAACTTGTCAGCAAAATGTTTTCAATGTAGACTAGACGTGTGCTGTGAAGAAATTCTGCAAGATTCACATATTGAAGTTCTCCCCTCAGTACTTGCCCCATAACCTCAGCTGTACAGAACGCAACTCCATCCACAGCCTCAGAAACAACTCTGATATTATAAACTACAATGCATTGGTGATCTTCCAGAAAACACCATCTTGGCCACCATGGATGTAGAAGCCCTGTACAGCAATATTCTACCTGAGGATGGACTACAAACTGTCAGGAACAGTATCCCTGGTGAGGCCACAGCACACATGGTGACTGAGCTTTGTGACTTTGTCCTCACCCACAACCATTTCAGATTTGGGGACAACTTATATCTTCAAGTTAGCGGCACTGCTATGGGTACCCGCATGGCCCCACAGTATGCCAACATTTTTATAGTTGACTTAGAACAATGCTTCCCCAGCTCTTGTCCCCTAGTGCCCCTCCTCTACTTACAGCACACTGATGACATCTTCATCATATGGACCCACGGGAAGGAGGCCCTTGAAGAATTCCAGCTGGATTTCAACAATTTCAACCCCACCATCAACCTCAGCCTGGACCAGCCTACACAAGAGTTCCACTTCCTGGACACTACAGTGCAAATAAGTGATGATCACATAAACACCACCCTATACCGGAAACCTACTGACCACTATACTTACCTACATGCCTCCCGCTTCCATCCAGGACACATCACACGATCCATTGTCTACAGCCAAGCCCTAAAATACAACCACATTTGCTCCAATCACTCAGTCAGAGACAAACACATACAAGATGTCTTTCAAGCATTCTTAAAACTACAATACCAACCTGGGGAAGTGATGAAACAGATTGACAGAGCAAGACAGGTACCCAGAAGTCACCTACTACAGGACAGGCCCAACAAGGAAAATAACAGAACACCACTGGCCATCATGTACAGCCCCCAGCTAAAACCTCTCCAGTGCATCATCAACATTCTACAACCTATCCTGGAAAACAATCCCTCATTCTCACAGACCTTGGAAAACAGGCCAGTCCTCACCTACATACAGTCTCCCAACCTGAAGCAAATACTCACCAGCAACTACACACCACACTACAGAAACACTAACCCAGGAACCAAACCCTGTAAGAAACCCCATTGCCTTCTCTGTCCCTATATATACTCTAGCAACACCATCATAGGACCCAACCACACCAGCCACACCATTAGAGGCTGGTTCACCTGTACCTCTGCTAATGTGATATATGCTATCATGTGCCAGCAATGTCCCTCTGCCATGTATGTTGGGCAAACCGGACAGTCTCTATGTAAAAGGATAAATGGACACAAATCAGACATCAGGAATGGTAACATACAAAAGCCAGTAGGCGAACACTTCAATCTCCCTGGACACTCAAGAACAGATTTAAAGTAGCCATTCTTCAACAAAAAACTTCAAAAACAGACTTCAAAGAGAAACTACAGAGCTACAATTCATTTGCAAACTTAACACCATCAATTTAGGCTTGAACAGGGACTTGGAGTGGCTGGCTCACTACAAAAGCAATTTTCCCTCTCTTGGTATTGACACTTCAATTACTGGGAGTGGACCACATCCACCCTGACTAAACTGGCCTTCAGCATTGGTTCTTCACTTGTAAGGTAGCTCCCTTCTCTTCATGTGCCAATGTTTATTTATCCCTGTATCTGTAATTTTCATTCTGTGCATCTGAAGAAGAGGGTTTTTTACCCATGAAAGCTTATGCCCAAATAAATCTGTTAGTCTTTAAGGTGCCATCGGGTGGATACAGACTAACACAGCTACCCTTCTTATAATTATTAAATTTGCATTGTCTGACTTCTGCCAGTTTATGTAACAATTTAATGTTATTTCAATATAGGTGTTTGTATGCGTAAAAGAAAGAACAAACTTGTGTTTCTTTTTTATTAATCAGATGATTATTAATCAGAAACTGGAATGCTTCTTTTAATCTGGTTTTCTGGGAAAATATATAAGACAGCTATTTCCAAAGGGTATTATGTGCCCGGTAGATCTGAAAGGCTCCAGTGAATCTGTTCTAATCCATTGGCAACAATATGTACACATTTGTTAAAATATGCATATTAACTCCAGTCTATACAGAAATTAGTTATGTTCCAATCTACCTAAATATAATATGTAATTTTAATAAAACTAATGAAGACAGAAAAGTATCCAAAATGCAATTTTAGTATGTTATGTACAGTAAACATGTATTTACACTTTACAAAAATAAATGCATTAGCAACATAATGCACTAAAATAAATTCATCTGAAGACGTGGGTTTTTTACTCACAAAAGCTTATGCTCAAGTAAATCTGTTAATCTTTAAGGTGCCACCGGACTCCTTGTTGTTTCTCCTCAGGTGAACAGTATTGGTCGCCTCAGCTGTTGAAAAATAATAAGACAGGGCCCCCAAAACAATGAGATTCGCTTATAATATATACTAAGCAAAGGAAGGAAATGTCCACGATAAAAAGGAGGGAAGATCACCTAATTTCCTTTCAAAAAATATTTTCACCCACAGTTGCCACCATATTTATTACACAGCATAGAGAAAGGCCAAGAGAACAACAAAAATGATTAAGTGCTTGAGGGAGTGATCTATGAGGAAGCATTGAAAGGGTGAAATGTGTATAGTTTGGGTAAATGATGACAAAGGTAGAAGGACAGGCATAATAGCTGTCTGCAAGTACTTGGGGTGCAAAACTCCAAGGAAGATGAAGAACTTTACAGAGTGTTACAAGGGCTCTAACTGGGAGTACTGGAATATAAGAAAATGGAAATATTAGGCTGGTTATCGTGAAATATTTTGTAACTCTCATATCTATGAAAAAGCAAAAAAAAAGAGGGCCTTATTGCTCAAAGTTTCATTGACCTTAATGCTGCAAGATGCTTACCAGATTTCAGTGAGAGCTGAAAGTGTTACAATATCACTAAACATTGCTGCAAGAAGTATTTTTTATAAACTTTTTATTTAGGCATATTTCTATTTACATTCTATGCTTCATGAGAAAATGGAAGCATTCTCCCCCAAACATAGTCTATAAACTCCCTTAAACTTCATCTGTTGACATTAAAAACTTTGAAACCTTATTAGTACATTTACAATAAATACAAATAAATTACATAAATGATATTCTTGGGGTTAGTTGTCAAGAAGATCATACCTCTGTAAATGAATGCTAGTGTGGATAATTAGAATAATAGAAAATATGTATAAGGCTCTTTTGACTGAGCCATTGAGTTTAGGTTCTTTTCAGGGTGAGATTGGGTGGCCATAACATGTAGAAGCTGAAAAGCAGCATGTTTGATCTCCAGATTTAAAGATATAGACAGTGGTGCCGGAACAATTTTTACAATAGGGTGCTGAAAGTGGAAACCATGTATTTGGATTGCTATTACTAATTCAAGCCAGGAGGTAAAGCAGCACCCCCAACACCCTTAGTTCCAGTACCTATGGGTATAGATGGGTTTTATCTCCCACTATCTGCATGTGGCTGACAAACAGAAGGAAGAACAGTTCATTTTGGATCATGACACTAGTGCAAATGATAAATAAACTAAGAGCTCGCCTGCTTAAAATGCTTGACAACAGTTTAATGCTTCAGAATTTAGGCAATCTGAGACACCTATATCATAAAACATTAGTTCCCCACTAAAAAATTAAAGTAGTTTAATATTACTTTACTTTCAGCTTGGATATTAGAGCTAAGCAAAATTCAGAGTTTCCATTCCATGGGGAATTCCAATATTTCATAATTTTGTTTTTGTAGCAAATCAGAACGAAAAGTTGAAATATCTTTTTTTTATAGAATGAAATATTATTTATAACTTTTATTTGGAAACTTCAAAACACTCACTTATTTTCACTATTTCTTAACAAACCATTTTGACATTCCAAAATCAAATGATTCATTTCCATTTGTTGAACTAATCTGAACTATTTCATTTAGAGTCAGCTCAATATTAAACTACACTTTCCTATTGGGACATATTGCCTTGTGAGAATTGTACTTCAGAAGTTTGATGCACCCATATTCTCTTACAGGTTGGTCTCCTGTCTAGACTACATATTCTATGATTTATCCAGAGACATGTGAATCCCATGATGCATATTTCTTCTATAAGTGATGGATTGCATTATGGGAGAGGAGGTCCTTCCGAGACCCCAATCCATAGAAAAAATGGGGTCCAAATTACAACTTCAATGATACTACATTTATTTACATAAATATATTTCATTGTTTCATTTATTTTTTTCCACCAGAAAATGTTCAATATCTTTGAAATTTTTCTGTGGAAAAATTGAATTTGTTAAAACTGCATTTTATGTCCGAATGATTTTTCTGACAGAAAGTTCCCAACCAGACTTCTGCTGGATATGAATAATAGTTCCACAGTTGCAATGAGACAACTAGTAGTAATGCAAAATAATGTCTTTCCATGTTGTTCTCCTTTCCTTGGCCATGTTGATGAGGTTAGAAACTAGTATCTGAAGACTGTTACTCTAGTCATTTAGCTTCCCATCTGAAGAGTTGTCTTTCTTTCCTTTGTAGTCTCTTTATGCTTAGCTCTAGGAGCTTTGTGAAGCTTAAAATATTAATGATTGCAAAGTGGCTGGAGCTACTATGAGGTAAGGTTCTACAGACGTGCAAAGCATTATTATTCAATATTACAATAAAGTAAGTATTGCGCTAGAATCCTAACTGGTGGGACTTAAATTGTTCTTTGTCATTCAGTCTTTTGAATTAACCTTAATGGGAATTGGCTGTACATAAACTCCAAAGAATTGTTCATTTTCTGCTCTTTCGCTAATTCATTGCAGTGTACTGGTTTCAAGGTGATAGCTTTTGTCTTTTTCATAAAAATAATTCCTGCCTATTAGAGACAGAGGCTATGCAGTTACAACAGTGTGCACAATACAGTTGTGTGCTGTTCCGGTTAAAAAGAAAAGATACCTATGATTATTATGAGAGAAAAGAGTACATACCAAGAGAAATTAAATAATGAATTAATGCAGCTCATGAAAACCTGAATAACCTCTAATTGTTTTCCTGCTGAAATCTCATTGCCCAGAGATCAGTGAGCACTGATTGTTTCAGACATTATTAGTATAGAGAATATCTGAGAGAGAATTTAATTTTGAACAGTGGTCACTCTTACTAACTTTCTGATTAATGTGCTTGTTAATGACTTGCAAGTCCATATGACGCTAAATTCAGCATAATTCAGTAACAGGTGTTAGTAAAGCTGTTGAGGTTTCCTTTTCCTTTTTTTTTGGTGCCATTATTTTTCTACACAGTATCAGCTAATTAATTTAATTCTCCACATTCCTGTAGGTAGCAAACAATTACTCTCTGGAACTTGATTAATTTAGATATCCAAAGTATATTTGACATTTATCCTGGGATTGTTATAAGGTTTAAATATGCTTAATATTATTGCAATTGTTTTGCAAAACATTGAGGGATCAGGTTTATTACCTGCTTTATAATACATCAAAGACCCTTCATTTAGTCTGTTTACTCTGTGGGGCATTGTAAATTGTTGAAGTGTGGGAAGGTTTGCTCATAATTTATTCCATATTTTATTTTCAGCATAAAGTATTAAACCTATTGAACCATCAGCCTTAGGTGAATAGATCTCTCTATTTGTAATATTTACTGCTCAGGTAAATTAGGTGTACATAATAACCAGCTGTCAACCTCCAGATGTAATACAGTAAAGCTGCATAAATTCCCATCCTCTCAAACACTATGACTTTCCCTGATGAAGAATTTGGTGGGATGTTGTAAATAATTTCATACTGTGTAACCTAATTTCATGCCAGCTTTGTTTTTATTTTTATTTTTGTAATGATTTAATGGAAAGCATATTTTTAGCAGCAAAGCCTGATTATAGTAGAACTATCAGAACTCTGCTTTCCAAAGACTTGGAAGGAAAAGAATGACAGAGAATATAACATTTTTATATGCAGCATGCTTTCAGGAAAGAGAAAAGACGAGGAAATTAATGAGTGAAGGGTACTCACTCTTAATAAACTTCTTCACCATATTGCAAAGATTACAAAGAAAAAAAACACATTTTTTACATTCTCTGTTCCTCTGTAATTTTGCCAATCAAGGTCCAAATGAAAGAAGCTCCTTGAAAGTCTTAGCAGCTCACTCTTTCAATAGACCTGATGGATAAATTGGACAGTATAATTGGACATCCAAAACTGTTTTTTATCTGATAGGCAATAATTTCTCCAAAATGTGGGGGAGGGGAGTGGAAAAGAAGAGGACCCACTCCTTTGAAATCCCTCGAGCCTTGGTCAAGGTATAAGAAAGAGAAACAAGAATATAAGAACTGAAATTTGATTGACCTTTTATACTGAAATTTTCCCTAGCCTTTAATCTCTTATAGCTACGTTTAGGAAAAACTTTGTACAAGTTATGTGGAAGAGAAAAGTCAGTGAATAGAGTTTAACCAATTACTAAACAATCCAACCAAATTCTGAACTTTCAGATCCATATCTGCCCATATCACGCTGAGTCTCTGAAGGTATGCATTGTCTCAACAGAAAACCAAGCAGTGAGAGAAGGGGGTAGAAAACAATATGATTAATGGAAAAGTACAAGAGACCATTCAAGCTAAACAAAAACTGCATATTCAGCCCAGGTGAAGTCAATAGAATGGACTGTGGCAGAAAATGTAAGATAGAATTTAGGAAGGCTAAGAGATAATTTGAAGAATGAATAGACAAAAAAAAAAGTTCTAATCCCCACCTCTGGATTCCATCAAACAAAACATGGCAGCCCATGAAACCATTTAGAATGATTTAAAAAAGGGTGTGAGCTAACCCTAGTAAACTACTTAGTGTGAACTGAGTGAGTGGAGACTGATGACTGGAGACAGTTCAGATTTGGATTCAGAAGTCATTGGAATATTACATTCTTCAAAGAAAATATCACTGAAATGCTGAACTATTCATATTTTGAAATACAGGATATTGTAGTATGTCAGCCTGGATTTCTTAAGATACAAAAACCATGTGTAAAAGCCATCTGCATGCACATGCACATTGTTCAGCATGCCTGTTGTTTGCCTATGCATTCATATTTTCAAAGTCAAATATCTATTTTAATATGTACAGTAGATCAGCATTATGTTCAGTCTTTTACATAACTTATTTAAAATTGTCTGAGGTGAGCCCTACATAAAATATTAAGACGTTAGACTCTTATTACATTATTCTTGCCCATTTGTCAATACATTTTAATGGTGTATTAATGGGTTTTTTGGGGGGTTTTTTTGTTTTCTTTTCTTTTTTTTCTTTGAGACTTGGCCTACAATTTTCAATAGCACCTAAATGACATAGGTTCCTAACTTTTATTTTCAAAAATGACATAGGCACTTTGGGTCAGATTTATAAAGGTATTTAGGCTTCTAAAGACACTTAGAAGCACTTCGTGGGATTCACAGAAGTGCCTACTCTATTGGACTTAAGTGCCTAACCTTCTTAGGCATTTTTGTAAATCCTTCTAGGTACTATGTGTATCTTTAGGTGTAAATTTATAAATCTGACCTGTAGGAGCCTATGACTTGCAATAAGGTTAAGTCCCTTTTGAATATGATACTTTGGCTTCTAAGCCACTTGGGCACTCTTGGAAATTTTACTCTGATTAAAAAAAAGTAACTTCAGCCTATGCAACCTGCTAAAAGCTGTTTTTTCCCTACGTAAAATAGGAGCCAAGTCAACATTTTTCAATAAGTTATGAAAAGGTAAGAAGATTATATATTTTTTTTAAAATGTACAATTTGGGTCTCACCTTTTGCCAACACATCTTTGATAGATGGATTATATCAAATTACACATTAAGACAAGTAAAGCTATAAATGAGGCTAAATAAAGTTTTGCTCAACTGATTTTTTTCCTCTATCAGTAAAATCATATCTTTATTAAAATACATAAATTAAAATGTATGAAGTTAATATTTGTCAAGAGTTGTTGTTTTTTTTTGTTGATTGGTTTGGTGACAATAGGTTCTATAGCATAAAATATGAATAAATACAGTAGATAATTTACATTAGTTTGTTTTATAGGTTTTAGAAAATATGGGCTTGATATAGAAAATAAAGACAAAGGGGCAAATCCTTTGCTGCCATTACTCTGTTCACTTCAATAGAAAAATGTCAGCAGAGGATCTGGCCCAAAATATTTCAGTTAAAACCCGTCATCTCTTTCCTATCTGAAATATGGCAAAATTTATAATCAGTAGATAATTACACACCAAAAACACTGAGTAAGATCTAAATTGTACATCTAATTGGCCTCACTTTATGTGCAACATTATGATCCTTCAAATTTGTGGGTGGACTTATGTCCAAACACTTGTACATGGGCTAATGTTTATATGCCCCTTTAAGCCATGTAATATGTATGTAGTGAAGCCAGTGGAATATAGTCATGTGTTTAAGTGCTCTGCTGATTTGGACTCTAAACCATGATCAGCCAAATAAAATCTGAGGGTTTTGGCAAGTACTAGATAGACTTTTATGAACCCAGCAGCCCTCAACTACATTTCATATAGTAATCGTCTTCTTCGCCTTCACATTATCCTGTCAATCACAGTCAGTGGCTCTTGTTTTTCATCTCCAAGCATTTTTGTCAAGTGCATCTTCCAAGCTGATACAAACCTTCTTCAGGTTCTCCTTCATCATCACAAACTACCTTTTTCAGAGTCTTCTTTGTGGACTTTGCCTGATGGCTACTACCTCTTGTACTCTCTGACCAACAAATCCTACATCTCATCGTCTCACTTGACCCAGCCATCTTAGTTGTTACTCCTTCAGGTCTTCTGTGATAGAGACTACCTACATCATGGTTCATACCATTTCCTTATGTAGCTTATCAACTCTCATCTTACCCAGTGTTCACCTGAGCATTCTCATTTCTGCAGTGTGACATAGTTGTTCTTCTCTCTTCCTCATTGGCCAGCATTCTGACCCATATGTCATGGCTGGATTAATTGTGGTCTTATAATTTATTTGGCATATTCTTATCGTAGATAATTCCCATCAACTCTTTCCATTTGCATGAGACCCCTAACATCCTCCTCCACATTCCCATCATGGCATAACACTGAACATAGGGTTTTAAATTGCTGCATGGACTTTAACTCAATACCATCTACTTTTATGGCTTCTTGTTGCCCCTCTCAATGAAACATCATGTTCTTTGTCAAGTGATACATAAAGCATTTTCTTGTAATGGAGCCCTCCATCTTTCTAAATCCCTTTTTTAGTTCATATTTATCTTCAAGGCACAACATAATGTCATCAGCAAAAAGAATGGAGCCTCTCTCCTGATCCCCTGTAATGGTGTCCATTACAATCATAAATAGGAATGGGCTTAAGGATGATCCTTGGTGTAGACCTTACCTCACACTGACTGAATCATGGCAGCCACAACTGCTTCTCACTAATGTTCTGCTATCCACATAAATACCCATAATAGTCTGAACATATGTCTCTGGCAGATTATGTCACTGCAGGCCCCACCATATCAGTGCTTTAGGAACTGTTATAAGCCTTCTTTAAGTCCACAGACACTAAAAGCAATACCTTACATTTCTCGCTATACTTCTCCTGGAATAGTCAGGCTGCAAATGCTGCATTAATTGTTGACCATTCTGTCATAAACCCAATTTTTTGTCACTTTCTTGATGTTCTTCATGGAGTCTTGTTTTGATAAGTCTTTCATCATGTCGCTCATTAACTTGATGAGTCAGTAATTATTATATTCTTGCACATAGTATATAGTCAAAAGACTGGAGATGGCTTCATGAAATAACATCTGAATGCAGATTTTGAACATCCCCAGATATGGTGTCTGGGGTAACATTTTCAAAAGCACCTATGTCCCATTTTCACAAGTGGCTTACTCACTTAGGAACATAAGTGCCATGGAAAGTCAATGGGACTTAGGCTAAGTAATGTAGCTGCCTAACTCCCATTGATTTTCAATGGGAGATGGACAGCTAAACTACTTAGCAACTTTTGTAAATCCCACCTGGCATCTCTCTTCATGTTTAAGTGTCTAAATACTTTTGCAAATTTGGCCCTTAAGTTCTTTATAAAATGTTGCCTAGTTCTGAAAGGCTGGGCACAAGATTGTCATTTGCTACCCTTTAGTCCTTACAATGCTACTCAACCCGACACTCATTCTTGTCAAGTTTTTTGTTTGTTTGTTTTGTTTTACATCACTTCTCCCTCAGGTTTGTATATAATATATATAATTTCCAAAGGTGTCTTCCATTAGCTCCAGATAATTCAGACTGCAGCTGCCTGAATTCTAAATAGGTCAGAATGTCTTAACATGTTACTCACATTCTTATATCTCTTCACTGGCTTCTGTCTTATTCTGATTATATATGTAAAATATACTGTAGGTCAAGTTTAGCTCTTAGACTTCTTATAACCTAATCAGAGCTCCCTATTCACTTGGATTAATAGCACTAGTTACTTTTTTTCCTCACAAAGTCAATCAAAATCCTTTTTTAATTCTAAGGTTACTATTAGAAAGATACTTTAGCTGTGAAATTCAAGGTGACAGTTATTATTGTGTGTAGTTTCCTATTCAATTCTAGCCAACTCAGATTTAGCATTACAAAGTAAATCACAGAAATACAAATTGCAAAGGGTTGTCAATCAATATAATATTGAAATATTACTGGGAAGAAATTACTGCACCCATTTTAGAAATCTGTTTAAAATATTGCGGCTTATTCCGTCATTGTAAATGCAGTTGCTTTAATGTAGTTGAGGACTTGTACACAGTGAGGTTGTATACAGTCTATAGAACTAGATCCTATACTGTTGCTGAGATACCTCAGTTACAAACTAAAGATAAACAGATACTGAAAGAATATAAGATGCAATATAATGGTGAACTTTCAATGTACACTGTAAATCTGTTCATATCTTTCAGGTATTTTCTCCATATAAGTTTTTCCAGCCAGCTCTACACATAACATCTTATGTTACTGTGCAAAGAAGTTGGCTTCTACCATTTAGTCTTTATAGCAAAAGCACATTTCACAAGTATTGAAAAAGTAATGTAGACAATTCTAATTTAGCTGTTTCACTACAGAAATATTTTGGTAAGTCACCCAAATCTTTTCCATTTTTCATGAACTCTGAAAGGCCAGGGATTTTAGACTGGCAATTAAGGACAGGTCTTAAAAAAGCTTATCAGCATGTAAACCTATTCATTATATTCTTTCTCTGAAGAATCTAATAATTCTCAATTTACTCTCCTGTTCAGAACATGATTAAGACAATGTTACCATTATTAGAGGTTTCCCATCATTCTAAAGAGTTGAAAGTGGTCCAGCATAGTTGCTCTAATAGTTAAGATGAAATATTAAGGCTTACATTTTCATAAGTGACTAGTGATTTGGGGTGCCTCTGTTTTTCAATACCCAACTTGGAGATGTTATGTCCTAGGGGCAGCCAGTGTAGGAAGCAATCACTTGAGGCCAGAGAGCAGACAGCTAACCAAAACCTCCATTTTATTTACAGAAACAGAGAGCTCACTCAGCTGGTTGAAACCGGCGGAGCTATCCCTTAATAGTCTAACTCAGTTGCCATAGTAACAAAACCCATGACAACCAAATACACAACATATTCCTCCCCCCCTAATAAGAACATCCCCTAAATAAAACACACACTAAACTAGAGAAGGAGGGTAGACTGCCTCCATTCCCGGCTAAACCCTGGGGATTATTTTGCCCCATAACCGTGGGTTCGCCCTAACTAAAGATCCAGCCGATGAGGAGGCTTTCTGTCTCTAGGTGGATTACGGCGAACTTCTGGTGTTGTTGCACCCGAAAGTACTAGGGGCTCAGGGTCCGCAGCACGAATAGGTGAGGAGGTGGTATCAGCTCGTGCTGGGCAAAGGGGTATCTCAGCTGCCGGCAGTAATGGAGGAGAACAGTCAGGAACAGGTGACTCATGATTCGGTGTCTCACCAGGAGGGGTGAAGTCAGACCCCTCAACTGCAGATGGGTCCTGAAGACTGGCATGACCTGGCAACAGCTGATCTACATGTCGCCGCCAGGTAAGATTCTCTGCAGTCCGGACTGTATAGGAAACAGGTCCTGTTTGAGTGATGACTGTGGCCGGGACCCATTTAGCTCTGGAAGTATAATTCCGAGCCAAAACTGGCTGCCCTGGGCTAAAGGTTTGGTCTTTTGCTCTGGGTGCCCGTCTGATTACTTGATATTGCTGCTGATGTTGCACAGTTTGTCTGGGTTCAGAAGGTTTCAGCAGATCAAAGCAAGTGCGCAGCTGTTGTCCCATCATTAGAAAGGCTGGGGAAGCCTGGGTCGTAGCATGAGGTGTGTTTCTATAGGAAAGTAAGAAGGTATCCAGACGCTTTTGAATGGAGTGTTGTCCCTTTGCTGATTTCAAAGCGTTTTTCATTGTCTGCGCAAATCTTTCAGCTAATCCGTTGGTGGTGTATCATCCGACGGATGATATGGTGCTGACATGATGTGGTGTATCCCATTTGCCTTCATAAAATTCTGAAACTCCTGAGAGACGAACTGCGGTCCGTTGTCGCTCACAAGTTGTTCTGGCAGACCAAAATGACTAAAGAGTCCTCGTAGTTTTTGGATAGTACTCTCTGCAGTAGTGGACTGCATTATAGAGACTTCTGGCCATTTAGAATGGGCATCTACTGCCACCAAGAACATGCTTCCTTCAAGGGTGCCAGCAAAGTCAACGTGAATACGTTGCCACGGGTTTTCAGGCCAGTCCCATGGGTGTAGGGGTGCCCACTGGGGTGTGTTGTGAGAGCTGTACCGGTATGGTGCTCTGCTTTCTCCTTGTTGATATCACTCGGCTGCGTGCGTGAGTTCCCTCTGTGTGCTGCCCCAGCTCTGCACAGATAGCTGACCCAGCAGACCCGATGAGAACCCCCAATAACCACAAAGTCTAGTAAGGTACGAAGGCACGTCGGCCAGGTTTATTGTCGAAAAAAGTACAGCCTCCGGCTCCCCGGCAAACGTAGTCCAGGGTGCTGCTAAGGTGCAGCTAGCCAGTACATATGTACTCCCTGACAATGGACTCAGCTCAGTCAGTGGCGGGATTTCCACTGCCCCCTAGGCTGGACAAAGACACCGCCCCAAGGATGCATTCTTATACACAGATACAAACAAGTTACACATCACACCTGACGTATTAAGGTACAACCTCTCTACGTAGCAAGTTACAACCCTTCTACGTATTAAGGCACCGCCTTCTACCTTGTACATGTTGGTTCGAACAAAACAACTTTATCCATCATATTACCCTTTTGCCCCTGTCATTGGGATGGGCCAGCCTGTTCCTTGTTATCTGTGTGGAATGTGCAAGTATGTGAATGTTACGTACCTAAAAGGTACTGATCTTCTTGCAGCATCAGCCCTTTCCTTGCCAGCTCCTGTGAGCAGGGCCTGCCTCTGGCTCACAGCTTAACTTTGCTTTATGTTAGCAAAGTCTTGACCATTACTTTAGTTCAGGCCTCAGGCCTCATACCGGGCCTTTATCAGGGCCTGCACTTACTACAGGGTGCATTTCTTACACTCTGACATGACATACAAGCTTTTGCCTTCTCTTCAATAGCACTGTCCAATCTAGGCCACCAAAAATAGCTTCGTGCAATTTCCTTCATGCGCACTATTCCACAGTGACCAGAATGTAGCTGTTCTAACATCTGTGATCTCAGGGGTGGTGGAATAATGACACATCTCCCTCACAACAAACAACCAGATTAGACCGATAACTCCGTCCGCCTGGACATGTAGGGAACAAGGTCGGGTGAGACCGGAGAGGTTTGTCGAGATTTTCCATGCAGCACCAGGTCCATAACTTGGGATAATACTGGGTCAACGCGGGTTGCCTTCTTTATCTGAGTAGCAGTGATGGGTGTATTCTCTACCTGTTCAAAGTAGAAGATTTCCTTTTGGGCACTATCTTGATGTTTGACCGGTAAAGGCAACCTTGAGAGGCCATCTGCATTGTCGTGCAGAGTGGATTTCCGATATTTGATTTCATATGTGTGTGCAGAAAGTATCAATGCCCAACGTTGCATACGACTAGCAGCTAATGGGGGAATGCCTGTGTAGGGTCCAAAAATTGATGTCAGAGGTCGATGATCTGTAAGAAGAGTAAACTTTTGCCCAAACAGGTACTGATGAAACTTCCTAATTCCAAAAACAATTCCTAATGCCTCACGTTCGATTTGGGCGTAGTTAGTTTCTGCTTTGCTTAGAGTGCGTGAAGCAAAAGCAATAGGTCTTTCTTCTCCCGAAGGCATAATGTGTGACATGACCGCTCCCACTCCATAAGGGGAAGCATCGCAGGCCAATTGCAGGGGTAAGGATGGATCAAAGTGCGTTAGAACTTCAGAATTTAACAATGCATCCTTAGCTTTGTTAAATGCAACATCACAGGCTTCAGTCCACTTCCAGGCCTTGTTCTGCCCAAGGAGCTCATGAAGTGGTTTTAGCAGTGTGGCTAACTGTGAGATGAACTTTCCATAATAGTTCAGTAGTCCTAGAAATGAGCGTAGCTGGCTTACATTTCGAGGTGGGGGAGCCTCCACAATAGCTTTAACTTTTGCAGGGGCCTTATGAAGACCTGCAGAATCGATGATGTGTCCCAAATATTCAACAGAGGGCTTGAAGAATTCACACTTGTCTTTGCGAACTCGTAGGCCATACTCTTCCAGTCTTTGTAGGGTAGCCTCTAAATTCTTTAAGTGATCCTCTTCATTTCTTCCAGTGACCAGGATATCATCCAGATAGCACTGAACTCCTGACAAGCCACACAAGATCTGGTCCATAGCCCTCTGGAACAGAGCGGGAGCCGATGTGATTCCGAAGGGTAGGCGACAGTATCGATAAAGCCCCTTATGAGTCACAATAGTCAACAGCTCTTGGGACTTTTCATCGACGTGCATCTGTAAATATGCTTGACTCAGATCAATCTTACTGAACTTTTGTCCCCCAGCCAGGCCTGCGAAGAGGTCATCGATGAGGGGAAGCGGGTATTGCTCTGCACACAACACTGGGTTGACAGTGACTTTAAAATCACTGCAAATCCGGAGAGAGCCATCTTTCTTCACTATTGGAACGATAGGAGTGGCCCATGAGCTATGGGTAACTGGTATTAGGACTCAATTGGTGACCAGGCGCTCCAGGTCTGCTTCAACTTTTGGCCTGATGGCATATGGCACAGTTCGGGCTTTCAGATATTTTGGTGGACTGCCAGGTTTAATGTTCAATGTCACAGTGATTCCCTTCATACTTCCCAAATCATCTCCAAAAACAGCAGCATGTTTCCTTAGTATAGGGGTTAGACTGGTTTCTTCTTTAGTCATCCGGTGCACTTCTGCCCAGTTCAGCTGAATCTTCCCAAGCCAAGACCTACCCATTAAGGCTGGGTAGTCACCTCTCGCCACAAACAGTGGCAATTTAGCCGCCTGTCCATTGAGCTCCACCTTAACATCAATAGTGCCCAACATGGGCACAGCTTCACCTGTATACGTCTTCAGAACAGTTTTTGTTGCCTTAAGCGGAAGATGCTGTAGCTTTTCCTTATATACAGTCTCAGGAACCAGCGAGACAGCTGCACCGGTGTCTAGTTCCATGCGTATAGGTTTGCCCTCCAATAAGGGGGTTACCCAGTATTCATGTGAGCCCGCTGCCAAAGACAAAACATGCAGTGGCACTTCCTCTTGTGAGGAGGTGTCACCTTGATCATCCTGGGTCTGCTCTAGGGTATGCAAGGTTCCTCTTTTTGTCGGCCAGACCACAGGCCTCTTTTTCTTTTGTTTACAGGCATACTCAATGTGTCCCTTTTTGCCACAGTGTCGACACACCAGGTCCTTACACCAGCATTCTGATGCCTGGTGACCCAGCTTACCACAGCGGTAACATTCTTGACTCTGCACCGTTTTGTGGGTCAGTTCTTGTGACACTTTTTGCACCCTAGGGGATGCACCGATGTATTGTGCCTCCCTTGTAGCCAGTTCCATGGAGACAGCAATATCAACAGCCTTCTGTAATGTAAGCTGAGCCTCTGTCAGTAGGCGCTTCCGTATAGCGTCACTGCAGAGGCCACACACTAACCTGTCACGCAGGGCATCATTTAACATCTCTTTAAATTCACAGTGTTCTGCTAGCTTTTTTATAATGGCTACAAATTGTACAACTGTTTCATCTTCCTTTTGGTCTCTTTTGTGGAACCTATATCTTTCAACAATTACCAGTGGTTTTGGGGAGAAATGAGACCCCAGGATTTCCACAATGTCACTGTAAGATTTAGTCTCAGGCTTAACAGGGTGTAGTAAGCTGCGTAGCAGAGAGTAGGTTTTAGCCCCTACAACAGTTAAGAATATTGGCACCTTCTTCGCTTCTGTAATGTCATTTGCAATACCAAAAAGCTCAAAACGCTCAGTATACACATGCCACTGCTCTGTATTCTCATCAAAAGGCTCCAGGGGCCTGGTCAGAGTAACCATGATTTTTAGTTTCACTTTCACAGTCAGTGCAAACAAGCAGCTTTTTTTCTTTGTTTGGTCTTTACCTTGACTTCTACTTCCTTCTGTTACTGGAGCAGCACCAGGATCCCACCCTCGTCGCCAGTATTATGTCCTAGGGGCAGCCGGTGTAGGAAGCAATCACTTGAGGCCAGAGAGCAGACAGCTAACCAAAACCTCCATTTTATTTACAGAAACAGAGAGCTCACTCAGCCGGTTGAAACCGGCTGAGCTATCCCTTAATAGTCTAACTCAGTTGCCATAGTAACAAAACCCATGACAACCAAATACACAACAGGAGACACTTAAAACTAGGCCTGAGTTTCAGAATGTGCTAAATTTATCTGAAAATCAGGCCCCTTTACAGATGTCTCAAGTACAGCATCAAAAATTGGGGGCCCCCAAATCACTTGTCAAAGGAGCTTCCTATTATGATCTGTTGGTGAACAGTGGAAAGAGTGGACAGGAGCTGTTTCATAAGCTGCTATCAGAACTCCACAAAGACAAAAGCTGCAGCTCTCTACTGCTATCTGTTAGTGAACAGGGGAAAGGATGGCTACAGGAAGAATGTGTTTGCATACGGCATGCCCCTTTAAGGTATGTCTGCACAGCAAGAGGCAGTGAGTCTCAGACCCTGGGTCAACAGACTTCATCTCTCGCTGCAGCAGTGAAATGGCTGTGTAGATGTTGCAGGTCAGGCTGGAGTTCAGGCTCTGAATTTGAGCCCTTCCCTAGGATTCAGAGCCCAAGCTCCAGCCTGAGCTGTAACATCTACACAGCTATTTTAGCACCTTAGCACAAGTCCCACGAGCTCCCGGGGTCTGAGACTTGCTGCCACTCACTGTGTAGATGAATTCTTGAGGGCCAGAGGCCTGGGGCCCAGTCAACGCGGAAATACTGAGGAGGCACACCTGAGCAGATTCCCTATAAAGAGCAGCAGAGAGTGGAAGAGGAGGAGGTTAAGAGAGTTGCAGGGACTGCCAGAGTCAGTAGGCCTCAGAGAAAAGAACCCGAGGGAAGAAATGAAGGCCAGAAGGACAATTGCTTTATGTTTTTCTCATTGTGGTTTGTTGATTCTCAGAAAATAAACAGAGCTCTGCCAGAAGAGCCTCTGAGACTGCTCTGTTGTGAACATCGTTGTGGAGCCCTGAGAAGGGGGAGGCTCTGCAGGCCACAAGAGGGTGTTTGGGAGGAGCCATGCCACAACATGACACTTTGGTGAGACAGCAGAACAGTACAAGAACTTTGAATTGGCAGGGTAGTGGGACTGAACAGAGAGAGGGGAAAGGGGTTCTTACCTTGTGGCAAGGTGTCTCTGCTCCATGGTTCCATATACCATTGATCTCCTCCACTGAAGACTTTTGGGAGAGACAAGGCAGAGGTTGCTTCACAGTCAGAGGCAGTGGGGAAGATAGACTTTGCTGAAGCTGCAGAGCACGGCAACTGCTCTGAGTGAAATGTGGTAGGGGTCCTCCTGTAGAGCACCAATAAAGCTTAAATCACTGTAGCTGGGTTAAATGCTGGTGCCTTAGAATCAGACCAGGTAGCACCTCTTCTAGGGCCTAGAGATACACTTCTTTGAGACAATCCTAACTTGTTGGACTACTCTAACTACTGACACCAAACCATGAGTGAGGTGTAGCATCAGTAAGGTGTAGGCAGAAGGGAAAAATTACATGTTAGTGGGACATTTGATTATCAGACCTTCACAGTGGTGGGTGGGTGTCTGAGTTCAAGGTTTACTGTCAAAGATGCCAAGAGATTCCATGTTTTATGTAGTGTTCAGTTAACTCATATACTGTTGCTGTATTCCCTTGTCCTCTAAAAGTTCACACATACACACAAAACTTGTGAATGCAGAAGTATTGCCTGTTAAGAGTGCCATGGAAGGTATTTATATTTTCCCAGGTTCCTGGATGGGAGCTTTGAGCTGCTGGTATTAGTAAATTTTAAGAGGAACTTCTAGATATTTGAACTTGGCCCTTGTAATTGTCAGCAGCCCATGGCAGAAGGGTCATATTTATCACTCCATCAACCACTTTACTCATTCCAGAAAAAGGTCATATGCTTCCTTCAAGAAACAGGGTTTATTATACTAGATCAACCATTCACTTGGTTACTCAGGCATGAGTACTCTTCTGTGATATTTAAGAGGTTTTTTAGGTGGCTTCCAATCAGTCTTTGGCAATCATTCCTGTCTTTAACAGGAACACTTCATATGCATTACTACCAGCTAGTACATTATAAAAATCCAGTAGCTAAGCAAATTTTATCATTGAGACATCAAAGCATAAAATGATATTCATGTTACTATTCATTTTTATCACAAAGGACAGAACTACAGGTCAGCAGTCCATAACACATATGCCAAGTCCTTATTGACCCCAGGACTTATGACTATTATCACAGATACTGAGTTTGTGTATTCTGAGAAGTTCCATTACGTTCTATATATAGTTTTCTGTTGACTCAATATCAGCCTCAGATACGTCGTTGACCTATTGATGTTATGATTCTGCACCATATTTTCTCATGAACATGAAAGGTTTCTATATTTGTCTAATGCTATTTTAGAGGAGCACAAAGAGGAATTTATAACACACACAATGCTCCTTATTTTAGCTACAATTTCTAATAGAAACAGGTGTGTCAGTTGTTGTGGGATGGAGGCCCAACCATAATTAGTTTGCTGTTTGACTGCCAAATGGAGCTCTAAGAACTGCCAGTTCTCTCTGCCAAGATTAAATAATTTGCAAACTCCAGGGAAAGGAAGAAGATTCCATCACGAAATAACTGATTTAAACGAATAGCTCCTACTTCGGTGTAGGGAGTCAATACCAGTTTTGTGATCAGTTAAAAGTCTGAGGTTATTCTATAACATTGTATGTTGTTGATGGTTAAAAAAAAACACTTAGTATTTTTAAGCAGTTGTGATTGGACATCTCTGCACTGGCAACAAGAGGGATAAGGAGAGCCTATAGACCCAGTTGACCTTGCCCCAATACATCTGCAGCCAATGTCAGATGTGGAGAGAAGAACTAAAATGGGGAGACTGAGCCCAGTTCTGGGCTTAACTGGAAAGCCATCAGAGCTCTGCAACTTCATTGATATGGGAAGCTTGGTTCCAGCTGAGAACCTACGGAAGCTTGCTACCTGGAAGAGATTGTTGCTGGATGGGATGACTAGATCTAGGAAAACTGACAAAAAGGGACAAGCTACCTAGCCCAAATAAGTGAAGGTCCTCCCAATAAACACATAGATGACCTGAATTCTGAATTTGCTGTTTTCCTTTGTTTTGTGCTCTGACACCCTGGAAGGGGTAAGACTTGAGCATGCATCAGGGCACCCAATCTGTGAGAATGTTTGTACCACCTGCAGCAGGGCTAGCCATGCTGTGACAGGACACAAGCGGGTGGCTCCTAGATAACCCAGTTTCCATCTTAACTGCCTCTTGTTAATTAAGAGAGGTTAGGAGCTGAGGGTATTTGCTCTAATGATATTGGCCTCAGCTCAACATAGAAAGGTGCACATTATTACAGAATTTTATCCTTTTCTACATGTAAAACTACCATACCTTTTGTCCCTGACCACAGCACTTATTGAAAGGGAAGACAAGATATAATTGTAAGCCTAGCAGTTGACCCATCATTAGCTATGTCTAAATAACACATAATATTTAGACTTTACATATATACACACAAGTTATAATCTTATATGCTCTAGACAAAGAGCATACTGAAAACAATCATTCCTCACTCTTCATTAGGGGCCTACTCTAGAAAGCTTAAGGAAGTGTGTCCTAGAGGAAGCCCCAGGGAAGGAAAATGGAGAGAGGTTTTTTAAAAAAGATTGGAGATTGTATAGGGAAGCTCCCGTGCGAGAGAACAAAAGCCCTGGGCCACTGTAGAAACAGTTGTTTGTGCCCACCCAGCATGATGGGGAATTAATGTTATTAGCACATGACGGTCCTTTTGCTGGACAGATTGAAGAAAAATGTCTATTGGCCAGGAATACAGAATCATGTGAGGAATTATTGCAAGTCTTGTGAATTATATCAAAAAAAGGAAAAGGCCTGCAGGACCCCAGACAGTTCCTCTATGTCCTCTACCTGTAATAGAGAGGCATTTCTGAGGGTAGCAATAGATATTGTGGTCCCTATGCCACATCCTATCTGCCAAGGAAATACATATATCTTGGTGGTGGTGGATTTTACCACTAGATATCCTGAAGCAGTAGTTCTGTCTAACAGAGGCAGAAACCATGGCAAGAGCCCTTCTCACTATGTTTATAGAGAGGTTTCCCTAAAGAGATTTTATCTGACCGTGGATCAAATGTCATGCTGAAGCTAGTCAGTGATTTATGGAAGTTATGTGGAGTGAAACAACTTCCCAGAAACCAGTGGTTGGTGGAAAGATCCAATGGGACGCTAAAATCCATGCTGGGTAATGTCCTGTCCCTGCCAGCAGGTATATGGGATCTTGGGGAGCAATTACCACACGGGTGGGGTGCAAAATAAACTTTATTAAGAAAATGCAAAAACAGGGAAAATTTAATAGTGAGGGGTGTGGGGTTTGTTAAGGTAGACAATTGGGGAGGGGTTTCTTTTGGTGAACAGTATAGGGGGTTTCAATAGTGGGGTACAATACAGTTGGTAAACAATTAACACTGAGGTATAAATGTAACAGGTAGCTAACAATTTCTATGTAAAAAGGTCTGTCAGAGCAGCATATAACCAACTAACAGTTATTGAAAAATATGTTAAATAACAAACAATTTTAGGTAAAAATGTGTCACAGTGGTGTAAATATAGAATGTGAGGTGTATCAGAGAGGAAAAAAGTAACCAATGGGTTTTATGTTAGATTGGGATGGGGGGAGAGGAGCACGTGGTGGAGCAGAAGGAGATTTAAACTTAGAGAGACACAGAGAACAGACAGACTGTAAGGAGTCAGAGGGACACAAAGAAGCTGGTGGGGGTTGCAGTGGAAAGACAGACTTAACCACAATTATGCAAAACGCAGCAAAATCTTATCTATGATCTAACTTAGCCAAGACTACACAAAGTAACAAAACACAATGCAACAATTCTCTAAGCCTAACTTACAGAGTATAATGCTAAACCTAACTTAACCTAATGAGTGCACTTTATACTAGGGGTGGTTCTCCAAGGGTGTGGCTGCAGCAGTGGAGCAACTGCAAGTGAGCTGCCCAGGACAGAATCCAGGGAGGCACAGGTTTATTTCTAGCAGCAAAGGAGCTGCAGAACCAGAAACAGATTACAGATGCAGACTAAGGAGTTAACTTGGGTCTGTCTGTTGGGGAAAGAAAGCCAGCAGCTAGAAAGGGAGGGTCTGCAAGAGAGAGTTCTTACCAATCCCCAGGACAACAGCAGAGGCAGGCACAGCAGCACATCAGAGGACACAGAGAGGACTCAATTTGTTCACAATAATCAGGAGATCTCCAGGCAAAATTCGTTGTTCGTGGGAGGGGAGTTTAAAAACGGGGGTACGCTCAAAAACAAACGAGAGCGGGGAGAGGGCCTCCCAAAGACCCCTAGCTGATCAGACCAGGTGGCAAAGCACGGACCTTCTCCGAGCTCTGCTTAGAAAATGTCTGGTTATATAGGCAATCTTAGGCAGTTTCCCGCCAGTAACTTTGATTGGTCCCCCTTGTTAGAGGGGAGGAGAGAAAGCAGGGAAAGGTCTTCAGGTGGGCACAGACATGTCCGGGCTAGTCCTAAGTCACAGGCATGACTTACATGCTCAGCTATGTGGCCATATAAGGTCTTGCATTCTTGGGCAGCGCCCCCTACACCGAGCCCAGGTCTGAACAAAGGAGGCAGGGGCCCACCCCCACCTGAGCAGAGCAATGGCTCCGGTTAGTCTGCAAAGGCCATTCCACTGAGCAGGGCCAGGCTATGACTTTTGCTAGCCCCATGGCCGGGAGGGGCAGCCACACAGAGAGGAAAACAAAAAAGGAATGCAGCAGGGAGGCAGCTGCAACAGACATGTCCCAACATTTTCAACACTCTGCATGCAAAGAAGGGAAAATGGTAGGCTGGAATTTCTATATATGGGCAATCTCATTGCTTTCTCACAGAGGTGGAACCTTAATTCTGCATTTACATTTCCTGAGTTTCTAACATTGGCCTTTGTGTGCATAGGGCAGTTGGTGTGGCAGGGTTGTTTTTAATTTAGTATTTCTGAATGTCAATATGCATTTAAAATATTGATATGTGCCTGCAGCCATAACTGTTTCATAACTCTGTGTGTGTGTGTGTGTGTGTGTGTGTGTGTGTGTGTGTGTGTGTGTGTGTGTGTGCGTGCATGCAGTTTATTTGCTTTTTTTGTATATTAATCAATGGTGTTTATGGTGCTAAGTCTGGCTTTTTTGTTTGTTTGTTCATTTGGAGTATTTTTTCCTGACTTGTTAGTATCAGGACCCTCAGGATTTTGCAGTCTTAATAAACTCTTTTTATTTTTGTCCCTTCAACAATGCTAGGTTCTGAAGCAAAGGAAATATCAGGAATATTAGCCATTTTTGCTAAAGAAATAACAGTAACTTTTAATAATTCCTGTTATATAGAACTTTTTCATCAGTAGCGCTTAATAATCTTTAATGTATTTATCCTCACAACAGAGCAAAACTGTTAAAAGCTTGAGCAGAATAGACCAGCACTTGACCAAAATTCATAGTGCAAGCGTTTGTAAAGAAGATCAAATGAGAAATGCATCCCCTGATGTGCCTTTCATTCCCGACAAAGGAAAAATACCTTGAGTGGCATTCCACACCTTTCAGAACTCCCAGTAATGCATTAAGCAGATACACAGTCTTCAGGTTTATATTAAAAAATAGCATGTTTTTTGTAGAAAAACTATAGAAGAAAGGAAAATGGCAACTTGCAGCTCTGACACTGTTGAGCTGGCTTTGGATTTAAAAAATGCCATTTGGTGGATATAGCTCTTAGTGCTCCCATCCCATTGGCTAATACAAAGAAAATAGCTAAAGAGAAGAAGGACACAGCTTAAGTGCTCGTGAGCAAATGCAGAAGAATATATATATATATATACATATATATATATTTATTTCTGTCTCTTCTCTCTTCTCTGATTTTTACCTGAAGCTCTAAAAACTCACAAATACTAGAAACAGAAAGGAACAGCCTGAAGGCGTCATGCAATTGGGCCACCCAGCAGTGCAGATCTAAACTTCTCCACACTTCTGGGGGTACAGGGAGGGCTGAAAGAAGTGAATATCTTCTTCTGTACTACTCATTTTTCATTTAAAGTTTTTTTCTTTTCTTCTTAGCTGTCCATAGCTGTGACTTCTTTTAAATCATTCAAGCTAATGGAGTTATGCTGATTTATACTTTGGATCTGGTCAAACAATATCTTGGTTTGATAAACTAGTAAATTTGTCCTGAATGTTTGGAAACCACTGGCAGAAACTGGAGAATGGTAGCAGAACTAGGTCTCGTCAAAACTCATAAAGTTCAGCATTCAGGTCTTGTTCAAAAATGCATGTGCTGATGTGTGATAGCTGTCGTTTTGGTTGATACACTGAGGATTGCACTGGAGACTTCTAGAGCTAAAAGAGTGAGCTGTTATAGCTTGATTTAACACTAGGTGATGCTGTAACAAACTAATGTGCTCTGTGGGTTGGACATGGAGGGGGATATGTAACATACACTCACCAGTGGTTACAGTGAAACAAGCCATCTGATCACCTCAAACCTGTAAAATTGAGCAGAAAATCTCATAATCTCAGGTTCTCTCATGTTGTTGCTGCTATTTCCATTTCTGATCTAAGCTATAGATTCTAGGAAAACATTTTTTTCCTCAAGTATCAGATGAGTAGCCGTGTTAATCTGGATCTGTAAAAGCAGAAAAGAGTCCTGTAGCACCTTACAGACTAACAGATGTATTGGAGCATGAGCATACATCTGTTAGTCTGTAAGGTGCCACAGGACTTTTTGCAGTTTTTCCTCAATGTTTTTATCACATTCAGTTCCTGTCCTGCTAGTGGAAAGAATTACTTATTTAAATGTTTTACACCGTATTGAGGCAGAGTGGCCTCCATTCAAGGAGGATTGGGAGGAACCACTCCCTGTCCCTTGCTAGGCAGAGTCATGCCGGGCCCAGCCCCCATGCCAGAAGCACTCGCCACTGCTAAGGCCCTAGGCTGGGACCTGGGGGGAAGTAGGGTGGGCCAAGGCCCCCCTACACCCTGCTGCTCACACACTAACAAATTGTGCATGAGTTTGTCTGTGTAAGCCCTGCTGATGCACACTGAGGTTTCCCTAGCATGCTTTGATGTAGCACTGTTTGGAACGACACTACACTAAAGTGAACTAAAAAAACAGCAGGATCTACCTGAACCAATTAATTTGCAACACATTAGTGCACTGTAGACATCACACATCTGTAGGGTGCATTATCCCACCATGAAGACAAAACTTGAGTTACTGTCAAGTGCCTTAACCACAAGACCATCCTTCCTCTCAAATGTAAAATGTTCCTGATTTTTACAGATTCACAAATCTGGTAAATATGCAGTTTGTTCTACCTTTACTGACAATGTCTGCGTTCAAGGAATTTTTCTGAATGTTGAAGTCTAAACATTAATATTCAGCATAGTACTCAGCTTTTCCACACTGTAAAGCACTACAAAAGTTTTTCTAAAATTGCAAAACTTCTCCTTCATTCGAGTTGGTCATGGGCTTTTTGGTGCTTCATTTCTTCTGCGACACTTATTGGAGTTCTTCAGTCAACCATCATTAATGGCTAATTTAATTAGCTTCAATCTTGGCACTTGAATTCAGTGGAGATTCCCTTCAGAGTCTTGGAACTTATACGGTACATTATTTCCTTTATTGCTGATCATACCATGTAACTTGCTGTGATATTCCTTCTACAGAGATTATGGCTTTTTATTTCTATGAAAAATGATCATCAGGAATGAATCTGGAGTCACTGTTGCTACAAGGAGTATGGAGAACTAGGGTTTCTTTTAATTGTTTAAATTGTAAAAAAAATTGGAATTAAATGTGGAAATTTGGGAAGTTGTGGAAACATTATTGGAAATTGCCTCACCTCTTCAGTAACAGAAATCTAAATGGTCTTCTGCTGACAGTTACAAATCTTTAGTTTTTTGGTTTACTTTGTAAATATATAAAAAAAGAAAAATATTAAGCATTGCAGAGGTGGCTGATGTAAAAACATCATTGGAAGGTTTATATTGTCTTACACTAGTAAAAGTGGTGATGGGATTCCCTTGAGATGGGAACTTCACCAAGAGACAACAATGTTTGGTCAGAAAGGAGACCCAGATTCACTTCCAAGGGAAAGATCGCATGCATTCAATTTCTCACAAGAATAGGCAATGAAAATGCCAAAGTAGACTTGGCTAAGGTAGTGAGAATCAGTGATAATTCATTGCCTGGCTAGGCCAAAAGAATGACAGGAGACATTGGATATGGGTTTAATCAGGCTGTAACTTTATTATTGACAGATGTCTGGGACTAACCTGGTGGATAAAACGTGTGCAGTGCAGGTGCAAAATTTATGTCCCTCCAGCAGATTCCCTGCTGAGACCTTACCAATTTCAGCCAATTTGTGTGTGTGGGGGGGGGTTTGTCTTCCACAGCTCTTCCCCATTTATCCATGTCCCTCCAACAATTCCCTTGCCAGGATCTTACCACTTCCAGCCAATCGGGGAGTGGAGGGGGAAGGGGAGGAGCCTTTCACCAGCTCCTCTCCCCCCCTTTTCATCCAGGTCCCTCCAGCAATTACCTTGCCGTGACCTTACCGACCACGGCCCCTCATAGGAGGGGTTAGAGTGGAATATAATAATGCGGGGGTTGGCTCCCTGCTGTACCAATCATAGGAGTCTCCAACTGCCCCTGGCTTGCTCAATTACCAAGAACCTCTCCTTAATTCCTTTTCCAAGCCATTTTTTCATTCGTTTGTGCCTTAATTTATAGATTACCTGCACTGAACATCCGCTATACACTTAAATAAAGAGTTGAGACATATGGCCTATCGCTATGCATGAACAGAGCCTACCTAAACCTGCTGCAAGGAAGGTGAACCCCCCCACACACTGCACCTGGCCAATATGGAGGTAAGGGAAAAATTCCTTCCCAGCCTGCCTTAGTGGAGCGGCTAGTGTAATGGCCACAGCAGATACAGCTAAACACCCGTCATATTTGTGACCTAATTAGGGAGGGAGGGTGGATGCTGCCCAGCCTGTTCTGAGAGGAGATGGGAAGGGCCAGGCCCAGCTGACCTTTTAAAACCCTTCATTCCTAAGTGGTGAGTCATCCACCACACTGACTTCTCTTTCAGCAGCTTTACATTTCCCCTCCTCCCCCAAGCCAGAAAGCATTGCCTTCTTCTCCTGGCCAGCCAGCCAAACTCCTCCCTGCTCCCAGGGTGGCATATGTCTTTCTGTAGAGGCTCCTATTAGTGGGTGCTATAGCCTGGTGGAAATGAATGCTGCTTTTCATCCCCACAAGGCAAGGGTATAAATATCTCCTACCAGCACATTCAGTAAATCTCACCTAAAGTGTCCGGGGTTTGGCTGTTGCAAGGTAACCCATGGAGTATAAATCATACCACCGTGCACCAATCTTGCTGGATTTAGCCTATTGACTAAAAAGCTCTGTGACAGGAACTGAGTAAGTTTTTCAAAACTGGCATATTTTTAAAGATGCCTAAATATGTAGATAGGCACCCATACAATTGATTTCAATGGGAATTAAGTGCCTACATGCTTTTGAAAATCCCACTAGACACCTAAATACCTTTTAAAAATCTGGCCCTAAGTCTCCTTTAAAAATTTTCTTTGATCTTCAGTGAGACTTCGGTGCCTAGTTCCCTTTTGAAAATGAGACTTAAGTTGCTAAGTAACATAGGCACATATGAAAATTGTATCTTGGGTATCAAAATGCTATTGCCATAATGCTATAAATAGCGATGAGCAAAACTCAGAAGCATCCCACAAACCAGGTGCTGTCTAGGGAGGAGGCAGAGGGGTGATGGAACAAACAAACCATGAGTCTGTAAAATTGGAATGTAACCTCATGAGAACAGGGTCTCAAGATTTTCAGCTCTTCTGCTTCTTGTCTGAAAATAAGCATCTTCATTGTATTCAAGCACTTCAGCTTTTGTATCAGTTCAGAATCTTATGAAGGGTTAATTATAGTATTGGTTCTATAAATGGGTAAAGATTCAAAGAAGGTATGCATTCTTGCCCCCCCTTCACACACACACACACACACACACACACACACACACACACACACACACACACACACACACACACACACACTTTTCTCTCCCCAAACAGCATGTCCATCTAGTTACAAACCCATAAAAACAGATCTATACTGAAAGTTCCAACACCTTTAATTATAGAGCTGGGAATGAGAAATATGATTCTAACAAGTATTTTATTATCCAGTATTGCTGCTTTTGTCTTTTATTTATAAGTATTGTTTTCCCAAGAAGACCAAGTTAATATGCATTGTTTTCCATTCAAATCCTATATGGTCTCCTTGAAATTGTTATCATACTTTATGAGAAGACTGGTTGTTCTGCTGTTCTTATGTACACTAACAAGACATATTTAAAGCCTAAATTATTGTTTATTATGTGTATAACAGTAGTGGGGAGAGCCCCCAACAAGTCCAAAGTCCCATTGTACTAGGTATTCATATACTTTCACATAGTAAGACACAGTCTTGGCCATTTACAATCTAATTAAACAAGACATTCAAAGGGTGTGAGAAAAGAAGTATTGTCTCTAATTTACACACGTGTAATTAAGGAACAGAGATGTTAAGTGACTTGCCCAAGGTGACAAAAGCATAGCTCGAAATTGAACTGAGATCACGTGAGTCCCAGTACCATGCTATAACCACAAAATTATACTTTCTCTTTCTAGATTGTTGCAGAATGAGTACTTATTTTTCAAATGTAGCGAGCTGCAAGCCCCTTTGATGTTCAACGCCTTCTGGCACAGTTAAAGGGGTCATAGATTACTGGCTGAAATAATCCATATGTTTTTCCAGTCACTCTGACCATTGGATTTAAACACTCCAAAAAGTGAGTTGCCATGCACTGTAGATTTACTGCTTTGTTTAATATGTTGCAAAGTCAGGGAAAAGATCATTAGCTGTACGTGAAGCCACACTTGTTCGTTTATTTAGCTGGTGTAAAATATTGGCTAATGTGTGTTCTGTACCTTTCAAATTATTAAAAGGACATTAGCTGTCTTTTTTTAAGGTCAACTGAGAACAGTTCTTAATGAAACCACTAGTATTTAGTTATCATATCCAATTTCTTTCAATATTGTGCCACATGTATGAAAAGGGATGAGTTTTTCCCCTTTATTATGCCAATCCTTTAATCCTTATAGTCCTGCACTGCATTTTTTTTACATTTGTAATTTGTACTGAATATTATATTACAGTAATAAAAGAGTAACACATTCACAAAATACAAAAATAAGATAGATAATAATCACACCAAGCCTTCGCTAATACCAAAATGAAATTAAGAAAGAAATTTATCAAACTGTATTAAATATATTATGCAGAAGTCACTCAATAAAAAGTTAATTCCAGTTTTATAGGTATAACGTATTGCAGAGGTATTTCTGTTTCTAAGTATGTGGAATATCATTGGAATCAGTAATACCTTTAAAAGCTGATTTAACTTTTTACATGCTCCTGTTGGATGCATACAATGTAACTTTAGTGGCACACAACATGCCATGACTAGTGACTGCTGATGAGAAGCTACAAGGCAAAAGTAGTGATGAGATCTTTTACAAGCTATTGATATTACAGATGGCTAAATAATTCATTACGAATATTTGTTATGCATTTTAAGCAAATTATTTGCATATGCATTTCTATTATTTAAGATAATAGAATCTAATGCTGATTTACAAAGTTATTTAGGCACTTTGATGGCAGTTAGGCATCTAGGTTGTTAGTATATTTACAGAAAACACCTACATGAGCTAGCTGCATCCTTAGGAACCTACTTATCTTGTTAAGTGCATTTGCTATGTAACTATTTGCTGTGTAACATATGCATTTGCTATGTCTTCACTAGCAACGTTAAAGCACTTTAACGTGGCTGCATAGTCATGGTATTAGCACTGGGAGAGAGCGCTCTGTCTGATCTGTTACCAGACCAACAAAGGCACTTTTCTTTGCTGATGACTATTTCCCTGTCATATTTCAACTGCCTATTCCCAGTAGTTTGTGTTACAGTGTTCATAAACATATATGGCAAGAATTCTTTTTTTATAATGTTGAAAGTGTCGGGTGGTTGGTTCCCCACTCTCCTCTCATTTGAAAATGGTTGAACCATTTTTTGCTCAGACTTCCCAAAATACCTTTGGTACAGATAAGTGAATGCTCTGGGAAGATCATGAGGAACTAAAAACAAGAGTCTTACCTGGTAAAAGTGAAGCAACCCTAGCTATAGCTGTCACCAGTGCTTGGGTTGTATTGCTCAGCTCACGCATATGTTCAGTTCATCATACATAGATATGAGCCTAAATGCATGTTTGCGCTTGAAAATTAATGCAGATTAAAGCAGGGATGAATTTGAAGCGCAGTATCTGTTCCTGAAGAACTCCATGAATGGACACACTTATTCTGGGAAATGCAGCCACTGTATAGTAGGCTAAACAGGAACAAGGGACACTTCTTCCTGCATAAGTGTGTTAAAAAATGAAGTTCAGCAGGAACAACTCTATGTGTAGTCAACCCCTTTAAATCAGTGGGACTAGTCATGTGCTTAAAGTTAAAAAACATGGTTAAGTACCTTGCAAACTGGTGCAAAATGGGGTCATATTGCACCCATTTCACACCTTTTCTGAAGTTGATATAAAAGGCTACCATCTGTGTGTTTTACACACATTTTGCACTTGGATTGCACCACTGAGTCAGGGCCTATGGATGAGTTCTGTGCCTTAACTTTAAATGTTGTGAATTTTATCAGTTTTGCACAATGATATTTAGGGTATATTTTTTTCATACATTTTCAAGCTAAAAAAATATAATCCATTAAAAAGAATGAAGCTCTATAATATTAATCTATTTATCACTAGACTCATCAACATGCTCCAGCTGATGTGCATTGCTCTGGTATGCACAGCAAAGACAGACCCAGTTTCACTGGCCAGTAAGATGAGGTTTATAGCTCTTTCACATCTCCAAAATGGCTCAAAGCAGCTAGAGACTCTCAATGAATCTGGCCCATAGTTGTTTCTGGGTTAGAGTTGTGTTCAGTCTTTTTTCCCCTCCTCCTTCCATCTGTAAAATCACTCTGAAACATATATAATGCAGATTATATTTGATCACTGAAGTCATTTTGGCTGTGCTGGAGGTCACATGGGTAGGCCTTTGACTGGTAGTAATTTTAAGCCATTATTTGTAGCCCTATTAAACAGCAGGAAAGAGGACAAAGAAGGTTGGTAATTGGTCTCTGTCCATTGCAAACCGTGGAAATTGATCTGGCCTCCGGCTTGGAGCTAAAAGCAAACTAATGCATTAAAGAGGATGGATCTCTACTGCATTGTGTTAATATGCACAAAGCACATTTTTCTTCTGTTTTCCATGTGCTTTAGAACTCAAGGCCCTATTGCTTACACCAGTGTAAATCACTGCATTGAAATTACACTGGCTATATACCAGTGTAGTATATAAGTCAGTGGTTCTCAACCAGGGGGGCCCTGAGCAAGTTTCAAGGGGGCCGCCAGCATTAGACTAGCTGGGACCTAGGGCAGAAAGCCGAAGCCTCACCACATAAGGCTGAAGCCTGAGGCCCTGATCCAAGCCCCCCAGGGCTGTAGCCAAAGACTGAGCAATGTAACTTTATGGGGGCCCCTGTATCCTGGGGCCCCAGGCAATTGACCTGCTTGCTACCCCCTAACGCCGGCCTGGCTTTTATATGCAGAAAACCAGTTGTTGTGGCACAGGTGGGCCGTGCAGTTTCTATAGCATGTTGGGAGGGGGGTTGTCTCAGAAGGAAAGGGGTTGAGAACCCCTGGTATAAGGGAAACAAATCAGTCCCACAAAAGTAGTGGCTGGGAACTGGCAATTAAGATCTCGGGTCTGATTCTCCTCTGCCTTGTGTGTTCATTTACACCTGAGCCATGTGTATAAAATGTTCTTACTAGTATCAGCGAGTGGAGAATTATCATCAGACAGTGGGACTACCCTCTATAGAAATGTTAATAAATGTACGGGAGGCAATGCAGTCAAGACCCCTTGATTTTTAATTTTGCTGCAATTTTAATGGACTTGGAAAGTTTTAAAATACCAAACTGCTAATTATTTCCATATTAAACCTATATTACCTCAGGATAACTGATTCAGACAAACTTAAATCCACCAACTTTTGTTTGTTTGTTTTGATTGATTGATTGATTGATTTAAAAAAGCCAAGCAAGGCTATAGCAGTTCCATCTGGGTACAGATAACAGGATTCAGTCCTAATTGTATACCAGAATATATCTGACTTGTGCCATAGTGATGTGCTGTTATTACAGATGTTCCAAGGCATCCTTATTAGTGTTGAAAAATTGTATATATTTTAAATAAGATAATAACAGGGTGTGCTAATGACACTGTGCAATCCTTTTACATGATTAGCTCAAATCCACCCTTAAGAGAAAGCTTATTGCAGTTACTACATAAATCCTGGAATTACTATTACGTTTGCTTTAAAGGGCCCTTCTAGCTTTAGAAATCTGGCATTAACGCACTGTGTTTTCCATTACAATGACAAGTACATGGTGGAACACAAATCCCACTTGAGAGCCTAAGCTGTTTGAAGGGTTTTAGTGTCAGCCCTTCATTTCTAGAAGGTTGGATTAAGAAATAGAAAAGATGCTCCTATTGCAACACTATAGCTGGTGTATTAATGTGCATCTGCATGTCAAGAATATAAACAGTGCTTGAAAGGCTCGAGCTTCTATATTGCATATGACATTCATACAAATTTTTCATTATACTGAGACACTGATGTTTACTTGTGTCAAAAGACTCTTTTCTTGCATGAACCCCATTGGATTCATCTCTTCAAAAAAGCAACAAATCAACATTGTTTGCTTACATGAAAGAAAGAGAAGTTGCCTTTAACTACCTTTTCTTTTTTAAAAATGTCTATAGTTTTGATATCTTCTGGACCCGATTCTCTTCTCACTTACACCACTGTGAATCAGAAGTAACTCCATTGAAGAAAATGGAGTTACACCGTTGTAAAACTGATGTGCGGGAGTAATCCGGACCTACATGCTTAATTCAAATACCCCTCTACCCCGATATAATACGACCCGATATAACACAAGTTCAGATATAACGCGGTAAAGCAGTGCTCAAGGGGAGTGGGGCTGCGCACTCCAGCGGATCAAAGCAAATTCGATATAATGCAGTTTCACTTATAATTCGGTAAGATTTTTTGGCTCCCGAGGACAGCGTTATATCAGGGTAGAAGTGTATGTTGCAAGTTGTTAAGTTATTCCCAAATACGTAAAGAAAAGATACAAGCTGCAGATCAACAATGAACTCTTTCTGTGTAATTTTGTGTTTCTGTAGAAAGACAGCCTTAAAATAGCTGTTGCCTTCCTGTTATTTTTAAGATGGTTTGTTAATGTGTTATTCTTGGCAAAGAGAGACTGAGGCTAAGTCTACTCTAAAGAGCATACAGCAGCACAGCTGTACCAATGCAGATGTGCCACTGTAAAATCTCTTGTGTAACTGCTTTAAACCGATGGGAGAGAGCGCTCCTGTTGACATAATTAAACCACCCCAACGAGTGGCAGTAGCTATGTCGGCGGGAGAAGCTGTCTTTTTTTCACACCCCTGAGCAACGTATGTTTTGACGACATAAATGGTAGTGTAGTCCTGGCCTAACAATAAATAGAATACCGCTACCTGTAACTGGGTGAAAGGATTCATCTATTGCTCAACCCTTTTGGTAGGTATTGGGCCTTATTACCATCAGTGGAAGCCTAAGGGATACTGAGCTTGTTCTATAGTTTTCTCCAATGTTAAGGAACTTACCACTGAGGTTTTTATTTATTTGCTTTTTTGCAAAGCCTAGGCTTGGATGGCTGCAAGGGAACAGTAAATATCCTGTGACTGTTAGGAAAGAAACAGGTGACAAGCTTTCAATCCCAATGGTCAGTTATCATTTATTAGGACAAGCTGAAGGAAAAAGTGGTGACTAGATTTCATCACTAGTTGTCAGTTTGCACCAATTTAATTTTCACACCTGTCTGTGCAAACAAAAAGGTTCAAAACTTTTTAAAAAAAAATTAAAGCAAGATTCTTCTTTACATATTGCAGTTCCTCAAATCAGGGTAGCCTGTGGCTATGGACTTTGCATGGATGCAAAGGCCAGCTCTGCTCTTGTAAGGTTCATCTTTAATATTGTGATAGGCTAAGGGTGACAATCTTTATCTCTGAACACTTAACCCCTATTAAATTTGGTGTTATCTGATGGCAATGTAATTCATTACATTCCCCCTCTGACAGTAAAACCCCAAATTTCCTGGTTACAGTTGATTTTGGAGCCTGGAAGAGCGGGATGAGACTTGCATTAGCATTTTGGTTTACTCTTTTGTTTCTTTCTTTATAGTTTTTGATGTAATGGTAATTAGAAGTCAGGAAGAAATAAAAATCTAGTAAGATCAAACAATTTTCCTGCAGTTAATGGCTTAATTTCTAATGTTGATGTACAAAATGACTGTCTGTTTGAACCACTTTTAAACCTGTATCACAATGGGAAATTGAAATAACATTTTTAAATTTAAAACTGGAATTAATTAAATTAACCCACCAGAAGCCTAATATGATGATCACGGTCTCTGGAGTCAGCAGGAAATCCTTATGGGAAAGGACTATTTCAGACAGAAGAATGTCTCCAGTAGCAGTTGTTTTAAAAATAACAAAGTGGCTCAGGCAGTTTTTAAGTCACACACACACACACACACACACACACACACACACACACACACACACACGCTTTACCTACTCCTTAAAACCCAAAGGCTATTTCCTTCACCTTTACCCCTATACTTCTCCACAAGGCCCTACCTCTAATGAATTAAACAAACAAACAAAACCCCTTAATTACAATCAAAGCATGAAAATTGCAAAAGCCACATTAATTATATATGTTTACTCATTTTTAGTGAGTTAGACTCTTTCCCCTCATCCAACAAATCACAGGTCATACTACATCATTCAGGGCATGTCTACACAGCAGTGTAAACCCAGACTCAAGCCTAATTTGCCTTGTATCCACACACCACCTGTTCTAACCTAGGACCCTGCAAAGCTGAGGTCAGAGTTTGTGTTAAGCTGGGACCTAGGTCCCAAGCTCTATTGCTTTCCTGTGTGCATGTGGCCCCAGCTTGACTCAGGTCCCAGAAGTCCTCCGGGTGTATTCCAGAGTTCCTGGCAGCAGAGGAACAGAGCTGCAGGCAACCAGCACAGCAGCCAGAAGTGCTATTACTGCCTGGCCAAGCGTGCTCCCCCTTCTTACTCCGGCTCCTCTTCGCTGCTGCATGGAGCTTGCCTGGAGCAGGGAGTAAAGTTGATAGGTGGGAGGCAGCTTCCGGCTGCCAGAATGTTGGGGGTCATCCCTCCTCTGCCCATGCTGAGCCAGGTGCTCTGCCACTCCACTTCCCTGC
This sequence comes from Mauremys mutica, assembly GCF_020497125.1. NCBI lineage: Eukaryota > Metazoa > Chordata > Testudines > Geoemydidae > Mauremys > Mauremys mutica. The sequence continues at coordinate 46,898,302 of NC_059079.1, read as the reverse complement.
TGGTCAATGCTTGGTCCCGACTCTGCTCTCTGGCCCTTGCTTTCCGCACCCCACTTGCCCTCCCTGGGGCTGCATATTCAGGGATGCTCAGGCTGCACACACTGTCAGAGCGGCAAGTGGGAGTCAGGCCAAAAACCTCCCAGCAACTCCTCCTCACTGTGGGAAAGTTTTGGGGCTGGCTCCCACTCACTGCCCCAACAGCGCACACTGTCCTAGCACCCCTGCACACGCAGCCCCAGGGAGGGCGGGGAGTGGCAGAGGGTACGTCTACACTACGGGACTATTCCGAATTTGCATAAACCGGTTTTGTAAAACAGATTTTATAAAATCGAGTGCGCGCGGCCACACTAAACACATTAAATCGGTGTTGTGCGTCCATGGTCCGAGGCTAGCGTCGATTTCTGGAGCGTTGCACTGTGGGTAGCTATCCCGTAGCTATCCCATAGTTCCCGCAGCCTCCCCCGCCCCTTGGCATTTCCGGGTTGAGATCCCAGTGCCTGATGGGGCAAAAATCATTTTCGCGGGTGGTTCTGGGTACAGCCGCACCCCTCCCTCCCTCCCTCCCTCCCTGAAAGCAGCAGACAACCGTTTCGCGCCTTTTTTGCTTGGTGAACCGTGCAGACGCCATAGCACAGCAAGCATGGACCCTGCTCAGCTCCATACCGCAATCGTGGATGTTTTAAACACCTCGCGCACTCTCGTGCAGTATATGCTGAACCAGGACCTTCGAACCGAGGCGAGTAAGAGGCGGATACGGCAGCGCGGCGATGACAGTGATGAGGACGTAGACACAGAATTCTCTCAAACCGCGGGCCCCGGCGCTTTGGAGATCCTGATGGTAATGGGGCAGATTCTATCCATTGAACGCCGATTTTGGGCCCGGGAAACAAGCACTGACTGGTGGGACCGCATTGTGTTGCAGGTGTGGGACGATTCCCAGTGGCTGCGAAACTTTCGCATGCGTAAGGGCACTTTCATGGAACTTTGTGACTTGCTTGCCCCTGCCCTGAAACGCCATAATACCAAGATGAGAGCAGCCCTCACAGTAGAGAAGCGAGTGGCGATAGCCCTGTGGAAGCTTGCAACGCCAGACAGCTACCGGTCAGTCGGGAATCAATTTGGAGTTGGAAAATCTACTGTGGGGGCTGCTGTGATGCAAGTAGCCAAAGCAATCACTAAGCTGCTGCTACGAAAGGTTGTGACTCTGGGAAACGTGCAGGCCATAGTGGATGGCTTTGCTGCAATGGGATTCCCTAACTGTGGGGGGGCGATAGATGGAACCCATATCCCTATCTTGGCACCGCAGCACCAGGGCACCCAGTACGTAAACCGGAAGGGGTACTTTTCAATGGTGCTGCAAGCACTGGTGGATCACAAGGGACGTTTCACAAACATCCACGTGGGATGGCCAGGGAGGGTTCATGACGCTCGCGTATTCAGAAGCACTACTCTGTTTAAACGGCTGCAGCAAGGGAATTACTTCCCAGACCAGAAAATAACAGTTGGGGATGTTGAAATGCCTGTCGTTATCCTGGGGGACCCAGCCTACCCTTTGATGCCATGGCTCATGAAGCCATACACAGGCAGCCTGGACAGTGGTCAGGATCTGTTCAATTACAGGCTGAGCAAGTGCAGAATGGTGGTGGAATGTGCATTTGGCCGTTTAAAGGCGCGCTGGCGCACATTACTGACTCGCTCAGACCTCAGCCAAACCAATGTCCCCTATGTTATTGCTGCTTGCTGTATTCTCCACAATCTCTGTGAGAGTAAGGGGGAGACCTTTATGGCGGGGTGGGAGGCTGAGGCAAATCACCTGGCCGCTGATTACGCGCAGCCAGACACCAGGGAGATTAGAAGAGCACACCAGGAAGCGGTGCGCATCAGAGAAGCTTTGAAAACGAGCTTCATCAATGACCAGGGTACAGTGTGACTGCTGTGTTTGTTGATGAACACCCAACCCCCTTGATTGACTCAGTCCCTGTAAGCAACTCCCCCTCCCCCTTCGAGTACAGCTTACTTATGCAAATAAAGTCACTCTCATTTAAAAAGCATGAATTCTTTATTGATTCATTATAAAAAGAGGGAGAGAAGTAAGGGTGTGCTTTGGGAGGAGGAAAGGAGGGATGGAGAAGGCCATTAAAAAAAAAATTCAGAGTAACGACATCCTTCTGGTTGGGCTGTCCACGGGGGTGGAGTGGGCGGGTGCACGGAGCCTCCCCCCACGCGTTCTTACACGTCTGGGTGAGGAGGCTAAGGAACATGGTGAGGGGGGAGGGTGGTTATACAGGGGCTGCAGCGGCACTCTGTGATCCTGCTGCCGTTCCTGAAGCTTCACAAGACGCCGGAGCATGTCAGTTTGATCACGCAGCAGCCCCAGAGTTGCATCCCGCCACCGCTGATCTTCCTGCCGCAACCGCTGATTTTCCTGCCGGTCTTCCTGCCGCCACCTCTCATCTCGGTTGTCCCTCCTGTCCTCACGTTCACTGGCCTCTTTCCTGTAATTTGAAACCACGTCCTTCCACTCATTCAGATGAGCTCTTTCATTGCGTGTAACTTCCATAATATCCGAGAACATCTCATCTCGCGTCTTCTTTTTCCTCCGCCTTATCTGTGCTAGCCTTTGGGATGGAGGAGGGATGGTTGAAAAATTTGCAGCTGCATGAGGGAGATAAATATTTAGAAAGATACATTTTACAGAACAATGGTTATACTGTTTCACAGTGAACATCACTATTCACCTAGCACATGTGATTTCCCTACAAGGTCGCATTTTTCATCTTAATAGTGACTGCTTGCAGCTCTGGGGTTACAGATCTCACAGACACATCAGGTCCAGGCATCAGAATTCAGCTTGCATGCGGCCATGGTAAGCCACTGTCTCAGTGATTTACCCCTCCCCCCCAACGCATGGCTAATACCACGCTAGCTCCCTGCTAATCAACAACCTTCCCCCTCCCCCCCACCCACTGCTTGTCCGGTAGCTTGGGGAAGATCGCCTCGCCGGTGACCAAACAGAAAAGATCATCGGCATTTCACTCCTCCCCTCCCCCCGCTTCGCTACGTGCAGGAAAGTGTTTTTTTTAAGCTGCTGCATTCCACGAACCCAGTAGAAAAATGGCCACCCCCCTTACTTAAATTCCTGATTTTTAACCAGGTTATCCTGAACGATATCACTTTGCTGAGGATAACAGAACAAGATAAAGAGCGGATGCTTCTTGAATGCCAGCAGTCACCGGGACCATACGCTGCTATGCTTTGCCACGCAATGATCCCTGATTACTTGCTACATGCATGGCATGGTAAAGTGTCCTACCATGGTGGGCGGAACAAGGATGCCTTGCCCAGAAACCTTCTGCAAAGGCTTCTGGAGTACCTACAGGAGCGCTTCATCGAGATGTCCCTGGAGGATTTCCTCTCAATCCCCGGACATGTTAACAAACTTTTCTAAGTAACTATACTGTCTGCGAATGCATCCCAAGTCCTCAGGGCAAATCAATCATTAAAAAAGGCTTGCTTAAAAAACACTGTTTGCTATTTGCAAAGGTACACTCACCAGAGCTCCCTTCCATGGCGTCATTCTCTGGAATAGTTGCTTGTGAGGGCTGGGAGCAGGGTAATTCCGTCAGTGTGATAAAAAGCTCCTGGCTGCTGGGGGTCACGGAGTGCTGTGTGCTCTCTGCTAGGTCTTCCTCTTCTTCTTCCTCTTCATCTTCCCCGTCTGCATAATCCTCAGACATGGCAGAGATTACAACCCCCACCTCGGAATCCACGGTCAGGGGTGGGGTACTTGTGGCGCAGCCCCCTAAAATTGCATGCAGCTCAGCATAGAAGCGGCATGTTTTTCGACCTGCCCCGGACCTTCCGTTTGCTTCTTTGGTTTTCTGGTAGGCTTGTCTGAGCTCCTTAACTTTCACTCTGCACTGCACGGAGTCCCTGCTGTGGCCTTTATCCGTCATAGCCTTAGAAATTCTTTCAAATACTTTTTCATTTCGTCTTTTGGAACGCAGTTCTGTTAGCACTGAATCCTCTCCCCATATAGCGATCAGATCCAGTACCTCCTGAGCGGTCCATGCTGGGGCTCTTTTTCGATTCTCAGGAGACTGCATTGTTAACTGTGCTGATGAGCTGTGCATGGTCACCTGTGATGATGAGCTCTCCACGCTGGGGAAGCAGGAAATGAATTTCAAAAGTTCGCGGGGCTTTTCCTGTCTACCTGGCCAGTGCATCCGAGTTGAGAATGCTGTCCAGAGCGGTCAGTGGTGCACTGTGGGATACCGCCCGGAGGCCAATACCGTCGATTGCGGCCACACTAACCCTATTCCGATATGTTAATACCGATATTAGCGCTACTCCTCTCGTCGGGCAGGAGTACAGAAACCGATTTAAAGAGCCATTAAAATCGATATAAGGTGCCTCCTAGTGTGGACGGTTGTGGCGTTAAATCGGATTTACGCTCCTAAAACCGATTTAAACGCCTAGTGTAGACCAGGCTAGAGAGTGGAGCAGGCACTAAGCAGCTCAAGCCTGGGCTTATGTTGCTGTGTGAGCATACTCTGGAAGACTAAATGAAAAAGATAAAATAGGGTCACAATAGGATTTTTCATCTCTTTGCTGTTTGAACTCTCACAGGGACAGAGATGCTAAACTGAAGCAAGAGATCTCCCAGGCTTATCCTGTGTTTGCCCTAAAAGATATTTTGAATTGACCGACCGCTACAGCTCTGTCACTCTTACAATTTGTGTGTATAGGTTTGCTTGCTTTAACCTGTAAAGAACTCCCTCATTTCTTTTTCCTAGTTAATAAAATGTTAAATATCTTATTACAAGATTGGCTTCGGTGTTGCCTTTCATGTAAGATCTAGGGTACCAACTGACCTGGAGCAAAAGACTGGTCTCGTGGGAATGGAAGCAAACAGAATACTTTCTGATTTTTGGTCTAAGTGACCACTTTTCACTAAATCCAGCTTGTCTGGGTGGCAAGATGGAGGACATCCTAAGGGGACTGTCTGTGACTCCATGGTAAGACTGAGATAGTGATCCGGAATGCATATTTGTTAGTGGGTTGGTGAAATATAATTATAGAACATACCAGTTTGGGGAGTCTGCTCTTTTTTTTTACAATCTTTCCTGAGATGGGCACTCTCAGTCGTGAGCCACTCCAGACAACATGACAACACTTTGACTTTTCTCATTTTATGTTGAGCAATCTTTGATTTTGAACCAGATAGACTCTTTGGTAGAGCAGTGAGGAGTTAAAGTGAAAATACATTAATATTAAAAGTACTTTTAATATCCTGAGAGACAGATGAGAATGGATCACTAGTGTAGACAGGGAAGAGTTCCACAGGCACAGAATCAGAGTATGAGCCGATCAATTAGAAATAAGGGTAACAGGCAAAAACCCAAAAATGTTGTGTTTGCTTTGATTTTGAGGATAAGGTGTGGATATGTAGAGGGAATGATGATAACCTTTCCTTTAGTAGCTAACTGGACAATATACAGAGAATACAACATTGATGCCTGAGGCAATGAAAGCCTTTATAAGCAAGCTATTTATAACTGCTATTGCTATGATTAACTAAATGTTCCTCCATATAGAGCTGAGAACAAAAAGGCTCCTGGTGAAAAGAATGTTCTAATGATAGAGAAAGTCCCTCAACTGGCACTGATGAAGCAATTATAATTTAAAAATAAAGAACACTTATTTTATGTTGCGAACCTCTGGATCCACTCCAAAGCTGTCAATTAGAAGGAGTGATAAAATAAAAGAACTTGTGGTTACAGTGGTGTTACAGGGAGTAGAAGACTCTGAAGTGGTGGTCTGACCATTAAATAAATGATGCACTTAAAAGTTAACCTTTTAAAAAAATAAAGATTGGTTTTACACACTGGTAAATGATTTATTTAGTACTTAGTAAAACCCTTGATATCCTCTTATCTCACCAAAGGCCAGTAAGACTGTATGTCTAATGTTACTGTAGCTCTTTATTAGAGGAATGTTTCAATTCCGCAGTCTGTCAGGAAACATCTTTGTTAGTATGTGATGCCTACCTGCTTTTCAAAATCTAACTCCAACTAAAAGAGCCAAATCTTGCCCTTTAATCTCTGAAAAATGGCTGAATATGAGTGACATATTTAGCTGTTTCTCTATTTTTCCATCCAATACTTTCTGATGCCCGTCACCTAAGAAAAGGCACTTATGGAAGTTACACAATCCCTGATGCAGCTCCGTTGTCTTTGATGTGAAACCAATGGGATGACTTGTAGCAGTAAAGCTACGCTTCCATGTGTTTGCAGGATCCAGACATGGGTGATAAAGTTGCATGTGTCAGAGAAAGAAGCAAGCTGAAATTATACCCTCTGAATAGTTTTCAAATTAAGAATGTCCCTTCCAGAATCAAATGCCACATGTCATTGGTAACAGCTTGAAAAGACGGAAGTTGGTGTGGAGAACAGCAAGCTTAATATAAATATGACCCTGTCCTTGTAAGACTTAATGTGTGCTTAGCTTTATAAGCGTGAGTAGTCTCATTGAATACAATCATTTCAGTGAGGCTACTCGAAATATTTGCATAAGTATTTGCAGGATCAAGCCCATTTACTACCATGTTAAGACATTTCTATCAATTATCTAAGAATTAGTCTATGGCTCATTTGGCCCTGTCCAATAGCACATATCAATGTTCCTTTGGCACCATACAGTGAGAGAGAATAAAGTCTTCTCTGTTCATGAGAACTTGTACCCAAGCAGTTACCCAGATAGTCTATTTAATTACCCCCACAGTAATGTAACCAGGGTGGGAAACATGTTTGAAATGAATTTTTGTATTGAGCCAAATTCCCCTCTAATGCAGTTCCGTTGAATTTAGTTGTGTTACCCAAGGTATGATTTTGGGCTCAGTATCATTTCAAGTGAGTGATATTCACTATAGTGTAAAATTATGATCAATGCTGATATTTCACAGCATTTAGTGAAAGCAGGGCTAGTCAATAAATCCATGCATGTACATGAACACGGTCACATTTTGTCATTTGATTAAACCCTACACAAGAGAAAAGGTATTGAAGCAATACTGTTATTTTTTAACAAAGTGCCAGGGTAGCAGAAGGTCCCATTTGGACCCCTGCAGGTCTGGCACTTAGATAAATGTATTATTTATATTTTCTTGGCTGTCTTGTCTACAACAATATTGTAAGCGTATATCTAGAAAGAGAAATATCTTACAAATGCACTTCAATTTAAAATAACAACAACACTATACAACAGTTTCAGATAGAATGAAATATCCAATTGACATTTCCAGGGGAATTTAATGTACAGCGTGTAATTATCAGATAAGAAAAGTAACACTAAAAACAATATAATGAATTTTAAAACTGATAGCATATCCACAGCCTTATTCAAAATGATCACTCTCACTTTAAGTGCAATAAAATATCTAAGATGCTAGTTCCTCCAGTCAGAAAGCATCTCTATAAATGTAATGCTAAGCATAAAATATGAATTATACTTTGTATGTCACTAAACTCGGATGAGTGATATTAAAATTTAATATAGTACCACTGCCATTAATTTAAAGCACATTTTACTGGATATTCTTCTCACATAGCACAAAACACAACTTTTAGCAGACTGATGCTGATAAACAGCAAACTAGTGTCACCCATTCTGTCATCAGAAATATGAAATTAATATATTGCCTATAAAATTAATCTGTGGAAAAAGATACACAAAGGCTTGTCTGAATTATGGCAAGCAATATTATACTTAAAAGTTACCCTTGATTAGAATAGTGTTTTGGTTTTTTTAACTGGATAATTTCCAAGTATGTACATACATACAAAACAAATGCAATTCTAGACCTGTAGCACATTTACTTTTCTAATGCTGGTGCTTTTTCTATCTCAATAATGGAGATATTCTCAGCTAACAACATGTCTATTTGGGCCACAAAATTAACATGCACCATGATCAGGAAAGTGAACTCTCACAAAGAAATAAAGAAGATTGGTGTGCATTCAGTTCTATCAAGGATGTCCTCCCAGGAAAAATCAACAAGGCAACACGCAAAGCCTCTTCAACTTAACAGTACTGCCAACAATGTTGTATGGCAGCAAAACATTGGCACTGCTGAAGACAGAAGAGCAGCAACTGTCTGTCATGGAGAGGGCGATGGAAAGAAGAATTCTGGGAATTTCAATCCATGACTGAGTCCCCAGTGAAGTGATCAGACGGCAGAGTGGAGTTCAGGATGTCATCGTTAAGAGTGGACATAGTAAAATGCGATAGGCCAGGCATATAAAGAGGCTCACTGACAAATGATGGACTGCACCTGTTGCCAAGTGGTACCCACGGGAACTGAAATGACCACTCAGCTGACCTCCAAAGAGATGGGAAGATTTTATCCTGAAAAGACATGGCCACACATGGAGAAGGAAGGCCAGGATACAAAAAGAGTGGAAGACGTGTTGTGATTGGCGCAATCTATACAAGAACTGAAGGACCGATTGATCAAGGTGAACAATACAGGGCCAGATTCTGACATAACTACAGGTACTCATGTTCCTTGCTACCTTATTCCTTGAGTAGTCCCATTGAAGCCAGTGGGATCAGTTGTAGAGTAAGATGCTACTCAAAGTGAGCATATCAGAAACTGGACCATAATCTAGTAAACATGTATAGACACTACAGAAATGTAAATAAGGCTCACAATTCTGTCCCTAGTTGAAATACTGATAGGGGTGAGTTGTTCAACCCTTACTCACATGAATAAGGGAGTTTATTCATAGTAAGATGGAAGGACTAGCCGATTGTCTCCCTTCCCCGCCACTTGACACTATTACCTCCAAAATCTCTCTCTTTCTGTATTATTGTTTGTACTCCAGCCATTATCAGCATTATCACTACATTAGGCACAATACAAACACAAAGTAAGTGACAGTCCCGGATCTGAAGAGCTGACAATTTAAATAGATATGATAGACAAGGGATGGGATAAGGGGATGGAATTTACAAGCAAAGATTGCTTTTTGTGGCACAGGAAATTTAGGAAACTTTCACTCTAGGAAAACACTTACAGGCATATTTAACTTTTAGCATGTTTTAGTTGACTTCAAGGTATTTAAAGTTATATGTAAATATGTGCTTAAGTTGCAAATGTATGTTGAACCCAGGCCTAGAGGGCAAGTTTTTAAATGGTACTTAGGTATCTAAATATTCAGATTGGTATCCAGTGGGATTTTCAAAAGCACCTGGGCATATAGCTCCCATTTAGGCACTTTCAAAATGTCCACTAGGCACCTATCTGCATCTTTAGGTGCCTAATTGTCTTTAAAATGGTGACCCTACATGAGTTTCCAACAAGCCACAAGAAGTCTTGGCACCAGTACAGTGCCAAGTTTTTGTTGTGGCCACTATTCATTTCCTGGAGTGTTTGGCTCCTTCCCCTTTCCCTGGTGCACATACTTCATAAAGAGACTGAAGCTGCCACCTTCACCCTTTTTTCCAAGGATAACATTCAGCTCTTGGCACAGAGCCAGCAAAAGGCCCGTGCACCACTTAAGTTGCATTACACACTCAAAACAGGTGTGACTTTTCAATAGAATTGCTTCTCAATGTGAAGCCTTTCACCCTTTAAACATTTTTTACTGGTGCTTAATGTCGTAGTGAGATTGCATTGATTACTTGGTATAATAGAGGAAATTGCTGTGTAATTTTTCTGCACTTAACTCTGCTAATGTATCTTGTTTCTGAAGTGTTGTAAATTCATTGCAGATGTGTGCCTCACCTGAGTAGCCATTACTAAACTGACCAAATCTAGTGGTCCATTTGTGATATGGACACATGTCCACTAAATCATACTTTTACCTGATATAACATTGACACTAGGAATGAATTACATGCCAGTAGTCTAAAGTTAGCAATATTTTACAATTAAAATTTATGGAAACCCTATTATGATGATATGAAAATATAATTTCATCCCAGGTCTTTGAAGTCTCTATTATGATGGAAAATTAATTTCATTTCAAGAATGAAACCTTTCATGTCATATCACTAAAATAGAAGACTGACAGTTCAAAATGAAATGTCTGTCAAAATGAAGCAGAAGAGCTTAAACTGAAACATATTACAAACAAAGGAATTGAGACCACAGTGTGTAGTAAAATATTAATGATGAAACATATCTTTAAAAACATTAAATTGTGAATCAAAGAAAGCAGCATCTTTAACTCAGCCCTGCCATTTAGGAAGAACATCACAATGCTATCTAATTCAATGTTTTCTGTAAAAGTCTTTTTTCCCCCCAATTTTCATGACAGATTTCTATCATGGTGAAAGATGAACATAATTAAAAATAATAGGATATAAAAGTTGCACTTTTTAAGATCTCAAAAGCATTTTACAAATATTTAATGGTTCAACTTCACAATGCCCTTGTGAATTAGGCAATTATCATCATTATCTGCATTTTACAAACAAGGAAGATAAGGCAGAGAGTTTAGATTATCTGCCCAAATTGATACAGGAAAATAATGGAGACAGGAACAGAATCAAGAAATTCACTCTCAGAGTACGTCTACACTGCAATTAAACACACATGGCTGGCCTGTGCCAGCTGACTCGGGCTGGCGTGGGGCTGTGGGGCTGTTTAATTGCAGTGTAAACATCCAAGCTTAGATTGAAGCCCGGGCTCTAGGACCCTGCAAGGTGAGAGGTTCCCAGAGTTTGGGCTGCAGGAGCTGGAATGTCTACACTGTACTTAAATGCCTCCATAGCCTGAGCCTGAGTGAGCTGTCATGGGCCAGCAGCAGGTGTCTAATTGCAAGGTACACATACCCTCAGTGTATATCTACACTACAGAAAAGGTGTGTGTTTTTAACTTAGGTTAGCTACAGCAGGTAGCTAATTTGGGTTATAATAGCAGTGAAGACACAGCAACTCAGCTATTCACTTGGGTTAGCAACTTGAGTTCAGTGTCAGGCTCCTCTGTTAGCACAAAATTGAGATGTTGAAAACAAAATTAATCAAGGAATCAAAGGACATGAAGAGAAGAAATTCTTGTATTGCCTATTCACCAATGCTAGGAATCTGTGTAACAAACAGAACTGGAAATGCTCATTGATGAGTGCAGATTTGATCTTGTTGGGATTATTGAAACATGGGTATTTCCCATGATTGGAATGTTAAAATCAATGGCAGTAACTTAATTAGGAAGAATCAAATGTGAAAAGGGGAGGGGGACTTTATGTCAAGAATGGCATTACTTCTTTCTGAGTCACTGATAGCTCAGAAGAAAATGATCTTGAATCCTTATGGATCAGTGTCCTAACAGATAAAGCATAATATGGGGTTATTAGTTGGTGTCTGCTACAGACCACCAAATGACAGTAAGGAATAGGGGAAATTCTATATTAGTCCTCATATTGACAAATAAAGCGGGTAATACAATTAACAGCCATCAACATGGGTTTATGGAAAATAGATTCTGTCAAACTAATTTGATATCTTTTTTTCATGAGATTACAAGTTTGATTGATAAAGGTAGAAGCGTTGATGTAAGACACTTAGGGTATATAGACACATAGAGTGGCAGAAGGGATTCTTCCATTGCTGTAATAAATTCACTTCTCTGAGATTCTTCCATCAACCTACCACTGTCTATACTGGGGCTTAGGTCAATTTAACTACATCTCTTAGGAGTGTAAACCTTTCCCACCTCTGAGCAATGTAGCGAGCTTCACCTAATGTTATGCATAGAACAGGCCTCAGACTTCTATACCACATGTGAGTTAATACCACATGATATTTTGATTTAAAACACTTGGAACAACATGAAGTTAACATGGCATCCACTAAATGGATTGAAAGCTAATTGATGGATCCCAAAATGTAACTGTAAACTGGGACTCATCATCATCAAATGGGTATTTTTCTTGTGGGGTCCTGCAGGGATCAGTTCTTGGCCCTGCACTGTTTAACATTTTTACCAATGAGCTGGATGAAAACATAAAACCATCACAGATAAAGTTTTCAGAACTCCAAAATTGAGGGAGTGGTAAATAATGAAGAGGACAGGTTAATGGTACAGAGCTTTGTAAGCTGGGCACAAGCAGACAATATGTGTCATTAATATCACTAAATGTAAATGTATACATTAAGGGACAAATAATATAGGCCATACTTAAAGGCCATACTGGGGGGACTCTATTTTGGGAAGCAGTGACTCTGAAAAAGGTTTGGAGGCCATGATGAATAATCAGTGGAACATGAGCTCCCTGAGCGCCACTGTGTTCAAGAGGGCTAATGCGATCCTTGGATGCATAAACAGGGGAATCTCAAATTGGAGTGGAGAAAGTATTTTACATCTGTATTCAAGAGGGCTAATGCGATCCTTGGATGCATAAACAGGGGAATCTCAAATTGGAGTGGAGAAAGTATTTTACCTCTGTATTCAGTGACCATTGCTCGCATACCATATACAGTTCTGGCATCTACAATTCAAGATGGATGTTGAAAAATTGAAAAGGGGTTTAGAGAAGAGCCACGAGAATGATTAAAGGATTAAAAAATATGTCATATAGCGATAAACTCAGGCAGCTCAAGCTATTCAGTTTAACAAAGAGAAAGCTAAGGGATGACTTGATTGTAGTCTAAATACTTATATGGAGAACAAGTATTTATTAATGGGCTCTTCAATCTAGCAGAGAAAGGTAGAGCATGATCCAATGACCGGAAGTTGAAACTAGACAAATTCAGACTGGAAATAAGGTGTACATTTTTAACAGTGAGACTAAATATGTTTTGGAACAACTTATCAAGGGTCATGATGGATTCTCCATCACTGAAAAAATTTAATTCAAGATTGGATGTTTTACTAATTCCTAATTTCTTTAGGAATTATTTTTGGGAAGGTCTATGGCCTATGTTATACAAGAGGTCAGACTAGATTATCATAATGGTCCCTTCTGGCCTTGGAATCTATAACTAGGCTTTAATTAGAGCTCTTAACCTGCATTAAAAGCCAAGTTGCTGTGTCTTTGTAGCTATTTCAAACTGAGAGAGCTGAAACAAGTTAATATATATATATTTTCAGTGTAAATATATCCTTAGTCTTTTTCTCTATTACACCTCATTTCCTCTCACATCTCCCAATCATTAGAGTCTATAATGACAGAGGAGTGATCTTACAGGTATTTTCCAGTCACCAAGAAATAGTGTACAAAGGTAATATACTGGCTATTAATCATGTCCTAGCTCATAAACATCAGTCTATAAAATATAGGACTATATGGCATTAATCTATTAACCTTAAAGAAATACAATGACTCACGAATAACACTAATCAAACAAATCAATGAGAGAAGGCAAGGTGATACAGCACAAAAATCAGTGAAATACACACACACACAACATGCTAAGCACAAGACATACACAATAAAGGAGACAATAGTAAAAATATGTTGCACAATAAGGGTCTGCATCAATCCCATTGAAGTTGTGAGGCTTTGAATTAGTCCTCAGGAAAGACTGGTTTTTTTGTTTGTTTGTGTAACTGGGAATACTTTTACCTGGCAACTTACAGAAGTACAAGTATATTTGTTTTTTATTTATAATGTATATTAAATGCACTGTTAGGACTAGTAAATTATTTTATAGTGCTGCCGTGGTGAACTCTATTGAACCAGCTCAAAACTCTCTGCTGTTCACCTGGCTAATAGAAGGATGGCCGTTGCTGGCACATACATTACAGTTCGTTCTGGTTTGGTACTGGGCACCAGAAATCCAATGCTGAAATAAGTGTGAGGCTGAGAAGCCATAAAGGCTGACACACTTGGGGAGGGTAGATTTTAAGAAATTGTATTAAACGTTCCTGTGAGCTGGAACAGTCTGAGATAGAAGTCAATTTCTGATGCAGGAGAAGAAAAGGTAATTAAATCATTTGTTTTAAATTGACATTGAAATTAATTTAATAATTGGGAATGGACTGTAATTCTGTAATCAAAATGGGGGGGGAAGGGATACTGGAAAATAATAGGTCTGATTCTCAATTACACTAAGACCCCTTTATACTTCCAGAGTGGGCCTTAGCATAATTGGGAATCAGGCCCAATATATATGTGTTATTGTTGATTTTCTATTTTTAAAAGTTTACTTTTAATTAGCACTTACTGGTGACAGTAAGCAGCTGCTTTTAGGAAGTTGCAGCAGAGAAGCCAATGGTTGAATTGACAAAAAGATTGGACTAGTCTTATTCATGGAGATGGATCCCCCAGTTCAGGATTGAAACACGAGTAGGTTAATGTGAAGGAATTGCACTCTTGTTGTCTACAATCTATCTGTTCTGATTGGACTTTAGCTTTTAGCATTGTCTGTCTTACAATTTTCATCACACCTGTCTTTGATGAAGGAAGTAGGAACTCCTCAACACATTGCTGGTATGGGAGAAAGGACAAAGAAGCCCTATAGGCTAGATGTACACATCAATAAACGGATACAGGCAATATTACTCTTCTCAAAACAATCCTAAATCTCTCCTTACTACACCCACAGCTGTCCAAGGGACTTGCTACAGATTGTAACTACTCCCCCACCACTTCCACCTGCAGTCCTCCTCCACACACCTCTGGTGCTCCTGCTGGGAAAATGGGGTCGGGGCACGGGGGCTTGCCCCACTCCACCCGCCCAGAGGTCCTGCTGGGGAGTGGGGTCGGGTGAGGGGGCTGGAGCGGGACAAGCCCCTGCTCCCCAATCCCACTCCCCAGCAGGAGCGCCAAGTGGGTTGGGGCACAGGGCCCCCCTTTTTCTGGGGCCCCCCAATTGGCAAGGGCCCCTGGGCATGGGCCCTGTTGGCCCAGTGACTAATCTGCTACTGTCCACATGTAGAGTTATTTATGTGGAGTTACTGCACTTTAAATGCACACTTTACCTTAATCCAAATTAATTTACAAGCTGATGCAAGAATCAGGAGCTGTGATGAGTGTGGGGCAGCAGTTTGTAGAAGTTCTATGACTCTTAGCTGTAGAACTGGGATTGTTTTCGGTTTGTTCTTTGATATTTTGCCTTCCACAGCAGGCTGACATTTCTGTGGAATAGGTTTGTCTATCTCACAGCCAGTATCCCTGGAGTTTTGGTGTTTGTAGGCTCTGTAGGAGAGAGACCTGAGATAAAATACTGGCTCCACTGAAATAAATGCCATTGAATTCAGTGTTGTCAGGATTTCATCCCTGATATATTAATACCATATCTGCACCCAAAAATGTCTCTTCTATTGTTGGTGTTGTTGTGTGTACAGGTAGCCGGATTCAAGCAGAGTGAAGTAAGGCCAAGCATTTAATCAGCTCATACAAAGAGGGAGAATCTCTACCACTGATGCCAGGGGTAGGCAAAATCTAGCACAAAATAATTTTAAGTAATTTTAGTCTAAATGAATCTAGCAGTCTAAAGAGGCGTGCCATGTGCAGTGCAGGGACTGGCAGAAAGTGTAAATTCCATCAATTTAGTCTGTCTTTGCTGAAACTTGTCACTCTGTTTGGTCCACATTATCGCCTTCTGCCGAAGTGCCACCAGGACAGGGCCGCCGAGAGCAGGTTTGGGCCCCGGTGAAAAAATGGCAGGGCAGACCGGCTAAACAGGGCCGATGAAGCTGGGGAAGCCAGTCCCCGGCCCCCTTTCCAGACTGCTGGGCCCCAGTAATTTGTACGGTTTCCCCCCTTCTCTACCCATTGGCCCTGGCCGGAAACAGCGGCAACCGATTGAGCTGCCGCCAAATTGCTGCCGCTATCTTTGGCGGCAGCTCAATCGCTGCCACTGTCTTCAGCGGCATTTCGGCGGCAGCTCTTTTGAATTGGGCCCCGCACGTCCTAAAGCCAGCCTTGTTGATTCAGAGTGTCACAGTTAAATACAAGGTGGAACAGATTGTTTAGCATAAAAGTTAACACATATTTCAAGGGACCTGTGATGGTGTGTCTGCCCCACACTGGCTTTTAGGGATTAACAGAGCCCTAAGGAGGATGCGCAGGAGACAGCCAATTAGACAGAGGCTGCATGTAGCAGCCAATCAGGGCCGGCTTAGCCCATATGAGAAGGGCTGCAGACCAGAACCACTTCAGTCACTCCCTGGAGCTTGAAGAGTATGACTGGCTACTTTGCAGGCTGAAGGCAGCAAGCACCCTGGACAGAGTAGTGCTGCAGGCAGAGACCCGGGGAGCTAAAGGCATCTCCTGGCAGGCTGCAGGGATCTTCAGGCTGAGGACCTGAGGCAAGGGCAAAGAGCATGCTGGGGCTGCGGGGAGGTGGTCCAGGGAAATCTACTGAGGAGTTGGAGAGGACACAGAAAATGTTGGCCAAGGGTCCCTGGGCCAGGACCCAGAGTAGTGGATGAGCCTGGGTTGTCTCCCTCCCCCAGTCATCACTGAGGAAGTGGATGGACTGCTGAAGTGCAGTATTATACCCCAGAAAGGAGGAACATAGAGTGTTGCAGAGCTGGATGGCTGTGTCATGAAGAGGATGCCATGATCCTTGGAGTGACACGGATCCAGGAACAGAGGTGTCGGTGGGTGAGACACTACCAGAAGAGGGCATAGTGCTAATTCCCAGGACAGCCAGCAGGAAGCACCACAGTGGTGTGTCGCACCTGTCACAGGACCATTCATGGTGAAATGGCTCATTAACACCTCTCCAGCAATAAGAGGGAAAGGGAAAAATAAGGGGGTGAGGGGACTAAGTGGATTACAGCAAAGTTATGATTTTAAGCTCCCAGGCTCATATTTGGAAGGAGTTGTGCAGGTTTCCTTTGAGGATGAGCACTGAGAGGTCAGGCATAAAGTGACCACTTTGTGAAAAGTGTTTGCCTGCAGGTGATATGATGTTTTTTTCTTTCATAATTTTTCCATGCCAGTTCATTCAAGAGCATAATAATTGCCTCGTTTTACCCAGATAGTTGTTGTTGGGGCATTTAGTGCATTGGATGAGGTATCAGATACCTTTCTATTGGGAAATAACGCTAGTTTAAAAAGAAATGTGAAAAAGGTTTTCTGCAGAAACACCCCCAACAAACCAGTTTAATCAAAACAATTTTTTCCAAGGAAAACATCAGTTCCAACAACAACAAAAGTTTTGTAGAGGAAATTTCTAAACAAACTTTATTTCCAGTCAACATTTTAAAACTAAATGCAAATGTTCACTTCCTTTTTTTGGTTTTAAAAATACTGAAATGACATATTTAGTCAAAACATTGATTCAAACTGAAAACTGGGATCCAGAGATGTGCATGCAGACTGTATAAATTGAGGACTTGTCTATACAGAACATTAGTCTGCACTACAGGGGTGTAAATTCTAGTGTGCATGATAGTGCTACATGCTAATTGAGCTGATTGGATCCTCATGGTGCACACTAACAGTTCCCTAGTGCATGTCAATGTAGTGGTGTTGTACACTAGGGACCACTTATGTACCAGCAGGGTCCACATTGGCCAGTAAGCATGTAACATGCTGGTGTGAATTACTCTAATGAGGTAAAGTGCCAGGTAGACAAGCCCTGAGAAGCTATCATGTAAGTTCATAGAAAACTACAGTTGATCTCTGAATAAATCAGGTTATGTTTCTTTGCATTTTTTGCTGACCCCTTACATGGTAAACAGAAATTATGGCCTCATCATATGACTGTTTGCATTAAATCACGAGCCAGGATTGTCATCTTTTGTATTATAATAGCTGTCACTCACAGAAAACTGATTCAGGAATTAAAGTAGTTCTGTAATTTCATGGTGACTGTGGGAAATATTTTAGCCTCTGGAGCTAATGAGTTAATTTTATTTAATGAATATAAGCCATTCCTTAGTGAATCAAAGCTAAGCTATCAATTTTATTAAAAAAAATGCACATAGAAAATCAAGTGTTTGCTTATCCTCAACTTCAGCTTCTGATGAAGGAATGAATATTCTGATCCATATTTGTGAAGTAATGTTGTACCCTGTAAGCATGTATGTTGTGATAAATCATGAACTAACAGCCTTCCAACTATTCTGTTTTAGGATGTTGTCACCTAAGCACAAGTATACAATTCAGCAAACAGTGTGTGTCTGAGGCCTAGCCTATGCATAAAAATGTTGTTGCCATAGCTTTGTCATGTAAAGAAATCACGTCTCTAACCAACATAGCTATACAGCAAAAAGCCCTAGCGTAGACACAATTATACTGACAAGAGTCCGGTTTTTTTTAATTGTTTTTTTTTTATTTTTTTCCTGGGTTAGCTTGCACCTTTTCCCTGACTGAAATAGATTTGAATCTCCACTAGGAACTATATCAGCAAACCTCCTCTAGTTCAGACAAGGCCTGAGTCTTCTCTGGTCCTGGTTTTTGCCATTCCTAATCAATTCTTATGTCTGTGGTGTATGCACGTGCAGAGGGATTACCATACATATCTATCAGACCAGAAGCCCCTCATCTTATCTCTACTTATGGCAGCATTATGTTAAAGAAGATAACTATGCAGTTTGTGCCAAATTCACAAACTTCTGTCAAATTATCTATTTTTGCAAAATATAGGAAATGAAATTTCCACCTCCACAGTAAATCCAAGAGGTGGTTTGTTGAGAACAGGCCCGTAAACTCTAATCATACATCTGTAAGAACTGTAGTAAAAAACTGCAGGGAATCTAGTTAAATATACAGGGTCATCTGGTGTGCACTGATGTATTTCCATTGAACTCAACAGAACTATGCTTATTTACATCAGCTGAAGACCTGGGCCAAAATGTTGACTTCTTAAATCTGTGTATTTAGTTTGTTTTGTTTGATGCATATGGATATGATTTCTATAAATACCAAGTTACCAGGTGCAAAGTTAAAGCCTATTCTAGGAGGAGAGTTGTAAACTGCTTGTAAATGCTGCCTTTTTAATTTATTTTACCATCAGGAAGGAGAGAGAAATTAACAGCAGCATGTAGCCACAGTGATTTCCTTATAGGGTATATGCCAATTTCTGAAGTTGCAAATAGTCGAATGAATAAACTTTTCTCAGGATGACGTCCTTTGATGTAGTGCTGAGTGTAAGTGTCCCTCATTTGATCTTTACTTGGCTTCCTTTAGCAACAGTATGTTCAGTTCAGAAGGGGGAACTCCCAGGAGTTCTATAATTAGACAAGCATATGGAAGAATCTCCAATTTGGGATACCCTAAGGTAAAATGTAGAGGTTATGAGGTGGAGGATGCTATTTATTTTGCAAATCCAAACTAAGCAATGGAACAAAAAAGAATGTTCTAATGCATTCTGCTCTAGGCTATATTATATCACCATGTATGAACCCATTTGGATGGGCACTTTCTATGTCTGGCTGCTCAATTTATTTTTATAATTCATTCATTTTATATTGGAGAAGAGCATATAGATTTACACATGATTTCCTGCAAGTCTCATTGTGACCCTTTTAAAAAAAAATGATTTTTGACTTTTTTCCTAAACAGCCAGAGTTATCCAAAACATTTTAGAAAACTGTCTTTGGGCAGCAAAACACAAACAAAATTGGAACAACACACACACACACACACACACATCTTTTCTAGCGCTAATCCCTGCAAGAACAGATAATGAAGAAGTTAAACCTTAATCAGAAGATGTAGTGAATTACAAGTATTTGTGTGCTACTTATGCTTGCTGGTAGTATGAAAAAACATGTTTAAGGAGAAATGGCCAAACTGCTTATATTGGTTTTCCAGATATGGGAGCATGATGGGCCACAGAACCTGGTGGGTGGAGGGGCCTAGTGCCCTTATGAGGGTTGATCTATGTTTATGCTCCTGCTCAGCTTCTTGCTTCCTACCCATTCATTCTCAATTCTCAAACAATCAGGTTCTGCCCATGTCACCCTACCCTCCCAGTAGTGGGAGGGGGGAGGACACACTTCTGCCATTAGACAGTACCTGCATGCATGATGGGCTGTGGGAGGTAACAGTGGGATCTGGAGGGCCTGGAGTGGCCACAGCAGCACCCTGGATTGGAAGGGAGATCAGGTAGGAGCTGGGGCAGTTGCCCCCCTTCCTCTTCTCCCACCCCTCCAGTTCAAGGTGTGCCTCTGCCATCTCCAGGAGCATTATAGTAGTAGATCATCTTAGTAGTAGGACCTTAGCTTCTCCCATTAAAGTAAAAAATTAATTTACAAGGGTAACAGGGTGAAATTGAATGGCCTGTGATATGCAGGAGGTCAGATTAGAACATTCAGTTTTTCCTTCTGGTCTTAAAGTCTCCGAATCAAATTGGGAGCAGGATTGAGGTTTAAGGGCCAGATTAACAAATATTAAAGAAAGGAGGAATGTACAGTTAATACTTCAGTCTTTTGTATTTGTATAAGCTTTGGCTGGGCTAGAGATTACTTCCCTGACTTTCTAGTGCTTAAAAACATGCTCCTTACAAAAGCCCATGAAGACCAGAATTCAGTCACTGAGGATTTTCAGCAAAGATTGAACCGGGTCAACCTCCCCACAATCAAGTCCAAAAAGAGCAAAACGAATGAATTTAATTCTTAAGTACCAACTTTATAAAATCTTATGCTAAAGAAAAATAAATAACTTATTTTTTACAACATAACATGGCTACTTTATAAGCCACAAACATTATCGTCACAGTTACACATAAATATAAAGAAAACAAATTAAATCTAAATACGTCAGTCCCCACAAAAACACAGTGAAAACTGACTCAGAGTTCCCAAAAGCTAAGGCTGAGTTCACCTGAGTCTCATGCAGTCTTTGATCACCAAAATCTATATAGCCTGCTGAGTCAAAAGCACTGCAACAATATTTTCTGCTTGTAGAAATCTTCAGCGGGAATGCATTCAGACTCTTCCTTCCCCTATGAAATCACCCAGTGAACTCATCAGAGAACTAAATAACCAGCAACTCAGTTTAAGTATATAGATTTTATTTAAAAAAAAAAACCTGTTACAAGAAAAATATAATAAAACTGTGAGAATAGAAAAATTAAACAACTTTTTATCACATTCAAATAAAGATAAAAGTTGGTGAATCATACTAGTTGAGACAATTTACTAAACCAGTTTGGTTAAAATCCAACAACATTCCAAGTATAAAATAAAAATCAAAGAAATGTCCTTGCCCTGACTTCTTGCCCTCATGGACTGGGAATCCAGCTACAGGGAACCTATTGAATGTACCCAAAATTACCACACCCAATTCCAGAAAATTCTGAATGTGGAGTGCTAATTGTGCATCTGCCAGCAACAATGACCCAGACACAACTCATTCCTCTTCCCTGCCCAACAGATTTCGTAAAGAGATATCTCCCTATTAGGCATAAGGGTTACACTTGCATCTATAATTCTACCTCATTTGCTACTGTAACCTTTTTGTCTGTTCATATTGGACCTGCTTTTATGCCCCCTCTGGAGTCAATGGCAGTACTTTCAGTGAGCCAAAGTCATTTTCACTGTGTTAGTGGGACTTCCCACAAGATTAAGCAGGCACGATACAGATCTCATTGCCTAAAAATGTACTTGTTTAGGAAAGTGGCTCAGATACCTGTAAAATGCTACAAGATAGTTGATTTAGAGAGGTCTGTAAAACTATCTTGTTTTGCTCAAGAAACCCCCCAACCCGATGAAAATATGAATTCAAGGAAATTTCTCCATTTCAAATTACACCATATTCCAAAATCATTTTGCAGGCATGTTGTAAAATGTCACAGTAGCCTTCATTTTGGTGTTGGTAAAGTCCTCAAAATTGCTCT
Source organism: Mauremys mutica (assembly GCF_020497125.1). Classification (NCBI taxonomy): domain Eukaryota; kingdom Metazoa; phylum Chordata; order Testudines; family Geoemydidae; genus Mauremys; species Mauremys mutica. Next base: position 46,876,555 of record NC_059079.1, on the reverse strand, counting down.
TGCAAAAATTCTTTTTTTTATTTATGTCCTCAAATGGGCTAAATTGTAGCTTTCTCGGAATAAGGGGCAGCACATCTTTGATGGGTAACAGTTTGGTTTCTGGTTCTTCTCTTGCTCCAGGGAGTAAGAAATCTACCCCTGTCCTATACTTGGTACAATTTGTTTCCCTGATCTGGTGTTCCAGCTCAGGTCTGCTGGCTAGTGGGATAGAGGGATCAGAGCCATGGCTCCACCCACCCTCCAGCGGCATGTGTAGGAGGGCAAATAGCGCTCATGGAGTTTGCTGTCCATCTTGCACTGATGCCCCCTGTGTGAACATATTAGCCAGGTCAAAATCTAACACAAAGCTTGTAGAAGAAGCTGCTACATCTTCCACTGCACCCCCAGAAGGAGCCCAGAAGGAGGCATTGGCCATGGAAGCCATGGCAACAGAGGGGGCTGGTAAGGCCCACCTCGCGGAGCTCCCTCCCTCGAGGAGGCCTCTGCAGGAGTCCCCCAGCCTCTTTGCCATCTGTGCCCCCCGCCGCCACTGATACAGAGGCAATTGTTGCCCCGGTTACTGGCGTGGAGGACTCTGGGGCTGCAGGGACTGATTTACCTCAATTTTTGAGGAGATCGAGGCTCTGGGTCTGACCCTGGTCACCCAGGAGGAGGACAACCCCCTACCAGTGAGCTTAGTCCCACCGCCCCCTCTTCCTCCCTGCCCTTCACCCCAAGCTGTTGCCCCTGTTCTAGTCCTTGGGGTGCCCCTGGCCCTACCTATCTGCCCAGCCATGGATGGTACCTCATCCGAGGCCGCCGAGCCCCTCGGGGCAATGGCTGATGCCGAGCAGCCGGGCCCCGAGCCTGTGGGTGCACCCTCTACCACCCAGACTGAGAAGCTAACCTCCCCTCCAGAGGGGGACTGCACTGAAAACTCCACCATGCCTGATGCCATGGCTGCGGGTGACATGCTTGTTGCAATGCCCAGGCCCGGCGTCGGTGAAGAACCCCCTCCAACTCCCATCCCCTTGGCCCCACACCCCGTTGAGAGGATCCGCACCCCGGCAGCTTGGCTGCTGGGGACCAAGAACCCACCTCTGCACTGGGTCTCTATAGGGGTTTTTAAGTCTTCCCCTGGAGGTGGGAGGACAGGGCCTGGTCTGCCTTCATAGCCAGGTCCATGTCTTCTGCCTCCAGGCCCTGCAGAGACTCCTTTATGGTGTAGATAGTCCGGCATAAAGCACATTGGTGCACGCCTTCCTCCGCTGCCTCCAAGGGCTCTGATACGACCGGCAGCTCTTTTTTCTTCACCCAAGGGGTCTTCCACGATACCTCTCAGAGCTGCAGGTCTTCTACCAGGACCTCCTCCAGACCCAAAAGCTCTTTTTGGTGACCAGGTCCGTTGTGGCCACTGAGGGGGCGGACCTCCTCGTGCAGCCCCTGCTACACAACCCCGATCTTCGTGTGCTGGTGGTGGAGTCTCCCACAGTGCACCAGAGGTTGGTCCTGGCAGAAACCACCTGGGTTGGAGAACCTCCTGGACTATGACAGGGAGGACTGGGTGGATCTCCGTGCACTCGGCAAGCACATGGGGTTCTCCACCCTTCTGACTCCCCTGCTCATACTCCAGGAGGTGGGCTCTGCCTTGTCGCCCCTTTCTTTCATCTTCCTGTGGTGGGCCTGTGAGAGGGCGCGCCCCCCTGCCGGGCCCTCCGGACTTTTTATCCAGTCCCTGTTCCATGAGCCCCCCCGCCCCCTCGGCTTCCCCATTCCCATTCTCCGAGCTGGCTGCGGACCCTGCAGCCATTTTGCTTCATGCCCAGGGACGATCTGTACATGCTCGTGCTCCACATGTTGCATTTCCTCACCATTTCGTCCCAGCCTGACACTAAGTGGAGGGACTATCTACCACCCGTGGAGGGTGAGGAGTCTCGGTGGGCCAGCCTCTATTCCACCTTGGTCCCATGGCTGCTGGAGACATTGGTTGGTGGCTCCTTCAAGGAGCTGTGAGCACAGGCGTGTATCTGGTGTGGTTCACCCCCATACCCTGCCCCTTCTGAGGTGTGAGGGAGAACCTGGCACATGCCTACCTCGAATGCACCAGGTTGCAGCCCCTATTCCTGCTCCTCCAGAACCTCTTGTTGCAGTTCTGGCTGCATTTTTTCCCACACCTGTTCATTTTCGCACATCCTATCTGTGGCTCCACGAAGTCGCAAGACCTCCTCGTCAACCTCTTCCTTGGTCTGGCCAAAGCCACCATCTATAACACCAGGAGGATGATGTTGGATGAGGGGGTGTTCTGCAAATGTGGGGCGTATTTCCTTTCCTCTCTGGTCTCACGCCTCTGGGCAGAGTTCCACTGGGCAGCATCCACTGGCTCCCTAGACACCTTTGAGGAGCAGTGGACACTGTCCGGGGTCCTCTGCTCAGTGTCCCAATCTGCTACCCTTGTTTTGAACCTGTGACCATCACTCCGATCCCTGTTTTTCATTAGTTGTCCCCCATATTCATTTGGTTCCTGGGTCCAGTGGTCCCTCCCGCTAGGCTAGGGGAGCGCCCGCCCATCTCCTGGGGTTTTCCAATAAGGCCTCACTACAACATGATAGTACCACTCTACTCGGGGTTGGTTAGGTCTCTCAGCTGGAGTATTGTGTCCAATTTTGGTCACCAATGTAGAGAAAGAATGTAGAGAAACGGGAAAGAATCCAGAGGTGAGTTACAAAGGTGATCAAAGGGATGGAATGCAAATCAGCAGTCTTCAGGTACTTGAAAGGCAGCCACAGAAAAGACAGAGAAAAGTTGTTCTCTTTTGTCACAGAGGGCAGGACAAGAGGCAATGGTTTCAAACTGCAGCATAGTAGATTTAGATGAAATCTTAGGAAAAAGTTCCTGAATGTAAGAACAGTAGGACAATGGAACAGGCTGGCTTGGGAGTTGTGGAAGCTTCTTCACTGGAGGTTTTCAAAAGGAGGCTGGATAGCCATTAGTCTCGTATGGTTTAGACACAGCAAATCCTGCATCTGTGCAGAGGGTTATACTAGATCACCCTTGTGGTCCCTTCTAGCCCTATGATTTTATGATTCTATGATTATCCTGTTACTTGTTATTTGATGTACTTCTCTATGGATAGCAACTCATATTTTAGGGAAAAAATGTTCTGAGTGCAGTGCTCTTACATTAAAAGTAATATAATGTGTGCTTTGCAGTATGTTTTGAACTTGTATCATGCATTCACTCAAAGCAGTCTGCAGGCCAGTTTTTCTGTTTCCTCTGATTTCTATTTGGTTCAGGAAAAGAGAATAGGACACGAAGGTAGCTAAGGACTTGTCTACACAGGGACAGTCAGGAAAGGTAATCCAAATTAACCCAGGGCCTGTCTACATTTACAGTTCTGCAGCGCACCACTGCACTAGCACTTAGTGAAGATACTGCCTACGCCAGTAGGAGAGCTTCTCCCATTGGCGCAGATACTCCACCTTATTGAGCAGTGATAGCTATGTCTAAGGGAGAAGCCCTCCTGTCGACATAACCCCTGGTGTAGACAGCACTATGTCGGCATAACTGCATCGCTCAAAGGTTTGTAGTGTCGACCAGGGCTAAGGGTCTGAATTTAAAGTGGATTAGTTAAACTGTATTAAACCCCTCTATTAATACTCATTCAGAATTAAAGTTGCCTTAACACAGTTTAGCTTAATTCATTTTCAGTTTTGCACATTGTAGCCCAGTGGGTTTGCTTACCTCTATTCTATTCTCTGCTTTGCATTATATTCTGCTTTATTATATTCAGCAGTAATGCAAGGAACCTACAGGCTTGTATCCTGTAAGACATTGGCTTCAGCAGTTAGCTTGAGGCTTGAGGCCTAGGAACTTTGGCAGAGATAAATGTAGGTAACTCATAAGTTTTGGGAAACTAGAAGTAGAGTGTAGGGGGGAATTTTGTACATAATAACATCAGCCAACCACAGAACATGAACTGACACCAGCTTCTGGAAGGTTTTGGATGGAACATCCGACCACAAAAGTGCCATGGCAACAAATTGATGTTTATGATAATGGTGTGAAATCATTAATACACTAACCCAGTGGTTCTCAAAGCTGGTCTGCCGCTTGTTCAGGGAAAGCCCCTGGCGGGTCAGGACAGTTTGTTTACCTGCCGCATCCGCAGGTTCGACTGATCATGGGAAGGGCGGCTAGCACATCCCTTGGCCCACTCCACTTCCTGCAGCCCCCATTGGCCTGGAGTGGCGAAGCGCGGCCAGTGGGAGCCACGATCTGCTGAACCTGCGGATGCAGCAGGTAAACAAACCGGCCCGGCCTGCCGGGGCTTTCCCTGAACAAGCAGCAGACCAGCTTTGAGAACCACTGCACTAACCTATAGAAGAAGAACACCTTAACATTGGTAAGGGGAGGAAATATAAATAAGGAAGAGGGGAGAAACCCTATTGAATATGCATTAGACGTGGTAACATCAGCATAACATATAATAAAAGTGGCATCCCAGCCTGCGGGCAGGAGGAGAGAGAGATGTAGCCCATGGGAGGGGCCAGAATGATGGCCACTAGTGAAGATGAGGAGGGTGACAGTGATGAGGAAGATAATAGCTAACATTTTATATTGTTCTAAGGGCATGGTGTGAGTATGGCTGTTCAGATGTACTTTCTGTATTATTTCGATTATTGAGTTAGAATATGTGCGGCTTTGCTAAATGTATTAATTATTTATTTTTAAGAGTTCCTATAGCATGAGTGTTGCACCTGTGCACATCGGGGTTCCCAACTATATAATCATTTTAATAATACTGGGCCTGATCTTGGGACAAGAACCTGTCAACTGTCGAAGTGGTAACTGGGAGCTTGTATTCATAATCTATAGATCAGGCTGCAACATCAGTATATTCTGGAAGTATCTGCATGGAACTATTAGATTCCTGGTGTAAATTAGAGGAACCCTCAGGCTGTTCTAGCTTAGGTTTACTTGCGGTGTCCTCTTAAGTTTATTTTGGCAGCCACGTATAGCTACAATTCAGTGGTGCTCCAGCCCTTCCCATTTCTGCCCCAGATGCCCCTTTTGCTAGTGGGATGTATTTTGCAAGTTCCAGTTCTGCCAGCTCTAGGGCCCCTTTATGCAACTGTAGAAACATAAAGAGTAGAAAAATCTAGGCCATTATCTCCAGAGTGGTGGTGACCCATCATCATATTAAATGCAAGCAACTTATTTGTATTGTTCAACAGTCAGTATTAGAGATTTTAACTCATTTCAGATGTCGCTAATGTCTTACTACAGATTTAAAGATTCAAGACTTCAAATTTTATTTACAGTATCTTTATTGGCATTGTATATTTGAATGAGGAAACACCCTACTTCTCCAAGAGCAGAACAACTTTAGCAAAAGCTAACGGGGACAGTCCAGGGGAGTGGAGAACTTTCACTTTGTTGCCAATAGTATATTTATTTATATTAGTCATGCCTATGTATATGATGAGAGACAACAGAAGCACAAGGTAACAATGAGATCATTATGATAAGTGCAATCACCTGCAGCCACAACTTCTGCCTAGCTGCTCACGGCATGGGGCACTGTAAAACTCTCTTAGTTTATCCCTTATTCACCATGATTTCTTGCATAAAAATATGAGCAGGAGTAAGTCCTAATGAAAAACATTCCATATTTGCTTATTCCCATATTGTGACATCATTACCAGTTGAGGTATTGCTTCTGTTGCTGATAGAACCATTTGCACTGGAGTCACGACCTTCATGATTTCTGTGCACATTAACATATTTGGTTTTATTTCAACCCAAGGAACAAGACAATAAGGTCTCATAATAGAGTCTCTTTTACATGTTGCCCACAGTATCTTAACATCCTTTCCGCCACTTGGACATAATTCTATGAACACTAATCTTTTTAATGGTTTTTTTTCCCCATATCCCAATAGGGATTTGAGATTACAGCTTAAGTAGGAGCCTGGTGTATTGAATTTAATCACAGTCACACTGAAATTTCAGATAAATTACCTTGCGTCGTGCATTCTACCCTTCTCAGCAGTGTATTACATATAATCGTTTCAAAATAAAACAACGGCCTGGGATTACTCTGAATGGATCTTTCCGCTTTATATATTTATGCTTCTCTGTTTGTGCTACATATTATCTGTTGTCTAGTATGTTACTCATGTCAGGTCTGATCTAGCTCTCATAGAAGTCAGTGGGGGTCTTTCAGGGGCCCCATTGCATGCCGCATTTTGCTTGTAATGTAGGTAAGTACGAGCACTTCTGAACACAGACAACACATCTGAAGTCACCTGTGGTGAAAGTCTTGAATTCAATGCACAGCAATATGGAGATTGTAAATTCTGAACAAACTGTTTTGTTTTAAAAAACAAAACAAAACAAAAAAAGCTTTAAGAGGGTTCCACAGTACAGGATAGATCTTTCTCAGATTGGAAGGCCTACAGAAGGCAGTGAGACTACTCTTGTGAATAAGGGCTATGGATCGATCCTGTCTAAGGTACTTATGGTATTTGTGCACATCACCAGCAGTTTTCAAACTGTGGGTCATGACCACAGAGTGAGTCATGACCCCATTTTAATGGGGTTGCCAGGGCAGGGTTAGACTTGCTGGGGCCTGGGGCCAAAGCAAAAGACTAAGCCCCACAACCCAGGGCCAAAGCTGAAGCCTGAGGGCTTTAGCCCTGGATGTCAGGGCTCAGATTACAGGCCCCAGGCGCTATGCCTGGGGCTGAAGCCCTTGGGTTTGGGTTTGGGCTTTGTTTCCCCCCCCACGCGCACACACACACACACACACACACACACACACACACACACACACACACACACACACACACACACACACACACACACACACACACACACCTGGGGCAGCAGGACTCAGGCAGGCTCAGGCTTCAGTCCCCCATCCTGAGGTCATGTAGTAATTTTTGTTGTCAGAAGGGGGTCACGGTGCAATGAAGTTTGAGAACTCTGGCTCTCTACTAATTGTTACATCTGCTATGCTTCATTCTTTGTTTTCCTTTGAGAATGCGGAATAAGGCATGTCTAATCTGAGAGACTCACTGCTTACTACATTATGGCTGAAGTCAAGGAAATGTAATCTGATGGAAAAAGAGGGAAATGTATAAAGTCATTACAATTATACTGGTAATGTGCTGGGGAAGAGCTGCATTTTCAATAAGGACTAAACATATACAATATCAAATCCCATTAGATCACTGGTCAAAAGCTAACTTGCAAAACTTTCAGTTCAGCACAATAACAGTGTATAACTTAAGGGCAAATCCTCTCCTTGGTGCCCACAACAAGTAATCAGGCTGGCATTCAGCAGATGTAAAGATCACAGACAGTAGCTCTAAGGAGAGCAAAGAGGGTGTTGGAGTGGGTCAGTCCACCAGGGCCCTGCCTTCCTCCCACGGGTTAGCAGTTCAGACTAGGCTCAGAGGGGAATGAATAATGCCCTCTCCAAGAGTGGTGGAATGGTGCATGTTACATCTCCAAAGTGCATCAGGGACAATGCCTCCTGCAGCTCTTGCTGGGTGATACGTCTTTGCAAATGCACCTCAACCCAAAAATAGTCTGTGCTTTAAAAGCATAATAGAACCCATTATGAATTCAGTGCAAGGAGCAACAAAATGCTTATACACAGCAGATTAGTAAAGAACAAATGTTCAGCTACTAAAACGTGCTATGTTCTGTGAACCACCATTGATTTTTTAGTATATAATTGATTTTTACATCATTTTTATATAAATGTGCTTTCTTATAAACTATGTTTATTGCAGTAATATGGCATTTATTGCATTAAAATGACTGAATAGGACATGACTTTTTCCAAGCCAGATGGAGATTTATTTATTTATTTATTTATTTGCATATGAAAAATAAAATAAAGTGGCACCTCTCAGTGTAGAACAGATTAAAAGATTTCCCTGTATATGGGCTTAATGGAATTTCTCATTAATTCACCCTGTAGGTACTATATCCTGCAGTGAGCAGGATTCTTGGAAAAATAAAAAATATTTAAGGGAAAATTGCATCATTTTAAGGCATATCTAGGGAATCATCTATTTCATGCTGTTTAAAATCAGAGAAGGTCAGCTTCCTAATTAAATCCTACATATTCTTTTGAACAAAATCCTCAGATGCAAAGTCCTGCAAAAAGCACTGCTCTAAGCAAAGTTCATGGGTTCTTAATGAGAAGACAGATGACAGAGCATGAAGCTCATACAAATGGCTTTTTTGGAAGAAAGAGCCTCATTTTGGATAAAATTGCCTTGGGATGCTCATGTTGCATTCACTGAAACCACTGTATCCCACCCACAGAGACCTAGTGGCAAATAACTGATGTTGACAAACATTCCCATGTTACAAAGAATACAAGATGCTGATTCATCACAATTGTTTATAATGTTTTGTAATCCACTCTTATCTTCAAAGACACACATTAAGTTGTTATTTTGTCTTCATGAGCTTCTATGCTAAGGTGATTTATTAAAATAGGGCATGGGAGAGCCTAACATGTGAGTGAAATCCAGGCTTTGTTGAATTCAGTCTGAGTTTTGCTATTGACTTTAATAGGACCAAAATATTAGCCTGTGTGTGCATAATAATATAATAATAATACCTGACTCATATAGCACTTTTTATTAGTAGATCTCAAAGTGTTTTACAGAGGTGGTCAGTATCATTAACCCCATTTTACAGACTGGGAAACAGAGGCACAGAGAGGGGAAGTGGCATGCCCATGGTCACCCAGCAGGTCAGTGGCAGACCCTGGAATACATGCACTGAGGGGAAGGTATACTCATTGGTCTTGTTAATAAAAAGAGAAGAAAATGCAGAAATAGTGTCACAAGTTTGTTTGTTTTTGGTTTTTTTTGGCATTGTACTCAATACAATTTTACATGTAAAGTGTAGTAAAGACATGCTGTGCTGATATTATTAGTCTCCTCTAACAGTTCATTGAAGATGATATGACAACCAAAACAGTCCAAAGGAATTATAAGCACCATTGCTTTATCAGAGAGCTGGGGGCCTGGAAGACAAAGAGAAATCAAGAGACTGGAAAGACAAAAAGAACCACATTGGGAGAGCAGGGGAGCTCACAGTACCACAGCAGAACTTCCTCCAGCGACAGCTCTACCCTTACAGCAAAGAACAGCATGTTTGACAGAGGGAGAGATGTTACTGTAAATGGCAATGGGAGCTACAAGTTCAGCTGTTTAAAATCCTGCTTTTTTAAGGTCTTGGAGCTCAGATGCTGGAAATTTTATTACCAGGTAGTACCAGATTCAATCCTCGGTTACTAACAGCTTTTCTATACTTAAAATATTAGTTTTACAGTTAAGTTTCTCACAGCCCCACAAAGCTAGGTATGGGAGCTTTGTAGAATTGACGTTGGGAGAGACCTGTCCTCCTGATGGGCCCAAGAGCTAACCTGTAGCATCAGAAGGACCCATGCTAATGGATTTTCAAATTTGCTCTTTTTATATAAGAAAATGATTTCTAGTCATTTTTATAAATGGCCCATATATACGTGGAGTCAATGGCCAAACATTTGATTCTATTCTATATAGATTCTTAGACTGTGTTTATCTCTGAGTATCTGAACACCTAACATTTTTGAAGGTATCTAGTGATTTTGGAGTGTCTCGTTTTTTTAATCTTCATCTTGAGACACCTTGAAGGGTTCTGATTTTCAGGATTTTTGACACCCTGTTCTTTGAAAATCAGGCCCCTTTAAGGGTCTCAAGTTGGGCAGTCAAAAATCATGAATCAATTCTAAAAATCTTGTCCACAGTAACTGACTTCTTTACAGATAAACAGATGCAAACCTAGTGCCGAGCAAATTAAAATTAAAAAAATCAAACCATCTATTACATGCAGAAGACTTGACGGTGTGATATAAAGGTATATGAATGCTAGTTCTTAAGGATCTGTGTATAACTCACTAATGGTTTTACCACTCCTAACTAATGTGGTAATCCGAAACTCATACCAATTGAGCCTTTATACCACAGATTATCATTATGTATATTAGATGCAAACATGTAAATTGAATTAAAAATTAGAGAAATCTAGTTTCTATGAGAAAAGCTCTTGACTCGCTAATGGATAGCTAAAGCAGTAAGTAATTAGCTTCTTAAGAGGTTGATTTTGAAATGACATGGTTCTGAAATATGTAGTTTTGTAAAAATATTTTGATCATAACTTACAGCTGCTGCTTTGTTGCTATTCGAAACATCAAGTGTTTTACAAAGAATATGGCAGATTCTTTTTTCTTCATCTCTTTCATAAACTGCATTTTCTTTGAATAGTATAATTAAATATGTGTGTTTGCAGCGTTGCACATAACGAATATTAAATATAAAACCAGCTTTTTGGTTACATGATTTTTGAAAAAAATGTTGGCCTTTTTATTTATTTTGGGAAAGAAAATCATTCTTAATTCTTCAGTGTGTATTTTAGGCCTGGATTCTTATGCATATGGTTAGGTTTATGCACTGTGAGTAGTTCCATTGAAGTAACACTTACACATACGAGTACACTGATTTAATCATCTGAGATAGCCTCATTGTCAACTGAGTCAAAATTAAAGGAGCCATGCCAATTTACACCTGTGGAGGATCTAGTTTCCAGTGCCTGAAAGTTAAGCACATACGTAGACTTTGCAAGGCTGGAGCTTTAGATTTAGCTTACCATTTCTGACTGCAGATATTCCCGGGCTGTAATTCCTATTTTAAAAATAGAGTTTCTGTTCTCGAAAAAAAATTAGGTTACTCTTGGGTGCTAATAAAATTGTTATTAGAGCATTTGGTACTCTGAATTCTATATCACATGGCTGTGTTTCACTGAAGATATTGGATGCATCTATGAGATCAAAGTTCAGATTGGACCCTATCTGTCAGCTTTTGCTCAAGGAAATAATGTGAGATTTGCCTGTACTATGAGTACAGGATTTTGTACATACATTACTATCGTTACAACCATCTCAAGCTTAAAATAATTCTTATGCACATTTTGTGTTGTATTCAAGTGCTTTACTCCAGCTTAACAAAGAATTTTTTGTTGTTGCCACAGCATATTATTACATTTGAGGCTCTATTGTACCTTGTCTTCATTAGGAAATTGCATCACATTTAAATACAGTTTTAACAATCGAGGTAACATGGTGCTAACTGTGACTGACTGGTCTCTATAGACAAGGACAGTTCCTGGTCAGCATCATGCTAGCTAGTCATAGGTAAACCCTGTTCCCGGTAGAATGTGTTGATGACTGATATGATTCTGAATGTGACTTGTCCTTGTCTACATGGACCATTCAGCATTGTGTCAGCAAAATTAAATGTTAAAAGTCAAGTTTAAACATTATGGAATTTCCTAAGGACAGCAAATTCTTAGGCATAGCCTGGATAGTACAGAGCCACACTTTTCCTGTTCCTGAAACACCACACACCATGTGTTTCATCAGAGAATGAGAGAATGAACTCCCAGCTGGAATTCCCTCATTTTATTAGGTTCCTCCTTCAACACATCCTGATCTTCTCAAGGAACTAACCAAGTGCGCTATGAGGGTTTATTCACCCAGACAGGTAAATTGAATTAACTGGAGGTATATTAGTGGAAGTGCATTACTAAAGTGGCATCAGGCTACATCTACACTTCTAAACCTATGCCAGCATAACCCACTAGCATAGGAACACCACCTTCATGAACCACATTAGCTATGTCAACAGAAGCACTCTTCTGCTGGCATAGCTGTGTCTACATTGTGGGATTTTTGGCATAGTTATGTGAGGCAGAGGGGGTGGATTTTTCTCACACTTCTGACTGACATAACTATGCTAATAGAAGTTTGAAGTGTAGACCAAACTTTAGTTAGGTTAGTGAATTAAGCTAAAGTGAACTAAGGCCACTTTTACTTTTCAATGAGAACATCCATAGTAGAGTTTAATGCACTTTAAATTCATACTTTAATTTAGCTTATTTTTCCTAAGTGTTCCTGAACTGTCAAGTTCATTTAAATTCAGGACCAGTTTGCACTCCACAAAGCACTGTCTCCTGCAGACACCATTTCGTTCTTAGCCGGTTCTGCTCTGTTGTTCCTTTTCCCACTTTCTTTGTCCTCTTCTTCATCTCTTCTGTTTTCCTTCACTTCCTCTCCAGTAGCTTTCCTTTTCTTGTCCCCTTCCTCTGCTCTCCTTCCCATCCTCCATGCATTGTATAGAATGGTCCAGTCATTTTGGGGGTATTGGCACCTTATTGCAGTTTGTTTAGTAGCTTCATTTTTTAAGGCTAAATTATGATTTTTTGAAAAGCTGCTGCAAGTGGCAGATTACAGGCTAAATATTTGTGGTGACAACACCAGCAATCAGGGGGGTTGGTTGGTTTGTTTTGTTTTCATGGATGGCTTTCTCATTATTATTTTTATATATGTGCTGTGCTTTTCTTCTTATTACTTTGTATGGATGACCGGACTGAAGGAGAACACAACTTATAAATCCCTGTAATTTATTGCAATATTACAATGACACTGTATAGTCCACTATTATTATGATCCTATAACCAGTTTATCTTTTTTAAATCAGAAAAGGAAGAAAGTATGTTTCTACATAAACAAGAGACAAACAGGAAATAAAAGGTTATATTTTGTGTAGAGTAAAATATCACATGGCTTTTGTGCCATGTCCAATTTTGTCTAGATTTTGACTCTGGTTGTACACTCACAGAGGGGCAAAAGGGGAATTAAGAACCCTTCCCCCACCCCCATTTCCCCTGCATGAGATACTTGTACCTTGAAGTTGGACATGCATAGCTAAGCAGGCAGTTCATACCTACTTACTCCTATTTTACTGCAGGTAAGGATGGATAATGGGCAGACTTCAACATCCCACCCAATGCAGCCGAATTCCAATAGTAATTGGCTGAGGTTTAAACTAATAGAAAATGTTTCCTCCTCTGGAGAAAGGCACATGCAGGAAGATAAGAAGCAGTGCATCATCCCTCTAATGTGGGCCATATCCCAGGGACACAGCTGAGCCCATGGTGAGGCATATTAGTCCCTGTGGTGGGTGTTTGTACTGTACCTAGCACAATGGGGATGTGGTCTCTAGGCACTAACTAATAACAATCACATAAAGACTCCAACATCGACAAGAAGATTCTGCTTAAGGGCTATCAAAGGGTAGGAATCTTTTTGAAATTAATGGGAATTAATGTGGTAGTCCCAAGAAGTTTCATAGGCTTTCTGATGATATTTATTAACAGGGCCATTACTGACAATTTGCTTGAAAGGGCTATAACATGTAGAAAGACAACTTCTACACCTGTCCAGTAAATGTAGTCAGTTTAGGGTTCAGCTTACCTTGTGATTAGTACCTGAACTCTAAATTTATCTTGCTTAGGAGGCTGCAAGAACCACTGGAAAGGTCCTTAGGAATCCAGAGGCCTAGGCACCATTCCTGGCTTTGCCACTGGCACACTGTGAGAACTTCTGCAAAGCAAGTCACTTTTCTAGGCATTATCTGCCAGCTGTAAAAGGAGGCTAATGATACTTCACCTTCTTATGTAAAGCACTGTGAGATCCTTGGATGAAAAGTGCTATAGAAGTGTTCAGCATTATTAAATTAGTGTTGTTATTAACTCAGTGGGATCACTGCAAAGTGAAGTGCTACTCAATGTGAATAAGGTTGGAAGACTCATCCCACACTGACATATCTTCCATTTCTGATTTGAATGCACAATGCTTAAAAAATCAATCAATAAATAAATAAATTCATCTTTGTCATCTGACTCTGTCTACACAGTCATGGTCTTCTGCTGTTTCAGAATGATGAGAACACTTGCATTGATTGTGATCTGCTATGCCTGCAGGAGGCACAGCTGGATAAGTAATGATTTCACAGGGAGCCTTAATGCTGAACCTCCTTGTACATGTACAAGTCAACCCTTTACTTAACACCAGTTTTTATTCCATGCATGCACAATATAAATACAATATCTATGTAAATGCAGCTATTTCAGAGTATGGTTTCATCAGATTTTTTAAAAGCCTGAAGAACCTCTTATGTGAAATACCGGCAGGGGTGACCTGTTTAAGCCACTTAACATCTGTCCAGATTTATAAACAATAGTAGTTTTCATTTGCTACAGTTTATTTACTCAACACATATAAATGAGGTGTGACAGACACCCTGTAGCTCCCATTGATGAGAAGAATAATAAAGCTTGTTCTTTCAATATGACATCCCAAAGCCATCAAGTGTGCACACCTTCAAAAGTGATTACTGAATGCTGCAAATGTAATATTGTCAATCAGAAGTGGCAGAAGATGAGTGAAGAATTCAACATAGACATGCCATTTCCTCTTTAAATTGGAGGTTATTTTTGTTTGTGCTGAGTTTTTATGACTTGTTCCTTCAAAGCTAATAATTGACTCAAATAACTGGTAGCTGTTTTCACTCACCTGTCAATTTTATATTAGAGGTGTAGCTATACTCATTTAAAGACATGCAAACAATGTTGTTGTTTTTTGTTAACAAGATAATTAAGGCATGGTCCCAATGTAAAACAGCAAGGTGTTGGATGACAAGTCACCTCAAGTGAGGGTATTTTAATGGCATGTTCTAGTTAAAATTCCTGGTACAATATGGCCTATAGTTTTCTTCCAATCCCATCTCTTCTCCTTTGTTAACAATGAGTAAGACTGATTTTGGGCACAGCCCTAATCAATGTGTGTAAGTTGTATGACCCCATGAATAGCCCCATGAGTCATTATGTTGCAGCGACAGCCCTGCTTCTGCTATGATGGCAAGTGATGGCAATCCCCACACCAGCTCAGCTGTACTGGCTGGCATGTTAGTGAGTGGAGCCAACACTCCCCGTTTCCATCTCCACCCAGTCCTTACTCAGGTGCTCTGAGAGGGATAGGGGAATGGGCTTGCAGTGCTTGCTTACTGCCGCTTGCTTAGACCAAAGGTACAGGTAGACTGTTCAAGGGTATATGAAGCATTCTCCCTCTGCCCCCCTCCCCAACCCCAGGCAAGTTTTAAGTGGCTCAAGTCAGCCTTTTTTTAACAGTGGTAGAACCAGGAGTAAAACTGAACTCTCCTGAGTACAAGCCCAGAGATCTATCCACTAAACCACAGACCCCACCCAGAAGTAAATTAAAAATCATTTTAATAAATATAATATCAGTAGTTAGTCATAAAAACTTGTCTCAGTAAATAGGTAGCTTCACAGAGGCTTCATCCTCTCAGATGGACATCAGAACACTCTGGGACAAACCGCTTGTTATAAGATGGTGCAACTCCTTTAATTTTAATGAAGTGCTGCTCAGTTTGACTCCATGTTTGCAGTGAGTATTATATTTAGACCATTATTAATCCACAGAAGGGATCCAAATGAGCCCATATTCATTAGTTTTAATACACATCATGTAGGACAAAATTCTCCTATCTGGGCTACATGGCTGATGTGAAGAAATAATTTTCCCTTTAATTTATATATTTCTTTCACATGCAAAAACTGATGTATCTATTCTGCAACCATAGGAACTACTGTGGCTTTCCATTTCCTTGAACTCATATTTTGTTCTACCAGCTTTTTTTTCCAGTTTGAACTGACCCATCCCCGGGAGAAAAGTTATACTTGTAAAGGGAACCAGTTTTTTTTCTAATTTTTCCTGTGCATTGATGTACCTTTCCCTAAACTGTAATGGCTGCTGCAGTAGCTAACTAACTTCTGGTGTCTTCTCAGAGATCAGGGCATTTTAGATTCTATATATGGTGTGGAATCCTGCTGATTCAAGCTCATCTTTAAATGCAGATGCTTAGAATTTTGAAGAAAAGTCATGTTTGGCTTTCCTCGAGGGCTTTATTCTGAATTTTGTTTTCAGCCTGGGTTCCTGTAGTAGTTTGATTTTATGCTGTCTTTAAGTTGTCTGGACAAAAAGGATTCTTATTTACAAAGTTTAACCACAGCAGACATTCCATTTCTATTTTAATATTGTGCTTAATAGTGGCTTTGCCACATCCCCTGTGTCAATGAATGATGCAGAGATAGGCCACCCCAGCAACAAAGGATTTGAACCATGCCCAGTTCCTTTCTGTTGCTCCAGGGGATAATAATTTACTGCTGAGCTATACCAGCAGCAAAGTCTGACAGTGCAGTTGTGCTGGGCGATATGTTGTGGAAAAAAACTAAGGTGCTACCCACTCCCCACCCACCTGATCTGGGGGCAGGTGTGCAGTGCCGAAGGTCTGGATAGGTTCTGCAGGTGTGAGGGGGGATACAGGATTGCTCCCCTGCATGAGTATGCTTATAAAAGGACAGCACCTACACACCGGGGTCCTGATCCATGACTGGGATGCCTATGTGTTACCACAATACAAATAATAAAAAGTTATCCATTTGAATTTTTCTGTTAACCTCTCCTGGGATTGCAGCTCTTCCAGGTTTAGTGTGAGCTTTTGTAAAACACTGAGATTATGTTCTTCCCAGACTTTGATTTTGATATTTCTTCTCTTCTTGAGTTTGGCAGAGACTTTTATACTTTTACCACTCCTTTCAGCTGTGGCAGCATCTCAGAGTGTTTCATTTGCCACTGTTTAATTAGCATCATAGCAAGGTTTATAAAAGAAGTAATTAATATTTTTCCTTGGCAGAATTTTGTTTTCTTGCCCTTTGGTTGATGAAACTGTTAATTCTCTCAAGATGAGACTTATTGAGGTTTGCAGCTGAGGAGATAAAAGGAAATCTAGGTATGAAAAAGTAATGTGCCTTGCAGAAAAGAATGGAAATTATTTCTGCTCCTTGGATATTTTTCTCCCTGTGGATGAGAGGGGCCCAAAACAGACCTTATTTAGGTCTTTTGTGTAACAGCTGTCTAAGTGCTGGTGTGAGATTTCCTCACCTCCTCCCCCCCCCCCCCCGGCCATGTGGGGATAAGACTATGTTAAAGTCACCTGTCATACATATAACTTTGTTAGCAATTCATGTATTGTAATGAAATGTCTCCACTTCCTTTGGTGCATCTCCATTAAAAATAGTTATAGGTCCATCATTTAACCAAATATCTACTCTCCTTTCTAGCTACCACTTGCAGGAGTAAATAACCCCTGCTTTCCTTACCACAGCTAGTCACAATCTAAGCAGTATCTCTTGCTGTCCTGTGAAGCCAAGAATAGTATGTGAGAACCTAGCAGCACAATTTTTTTCAGATAGACCTTGAATCAGCAGTGCTATTCAGCAAAGTACTTAAGCACATGACATGTCATGTCATGTGCTTTAGTCCCATTGATATCAATGGTGACTTAAAGATAAGTACATGCAGAAGTGCTTTGCTAAATAGGGATGTATTTAAGCATGTGCTTAAATGTTTTGCTGAATTGAGGCCTCTGTTCTAGATGTGAACAGTTTTAATTGTAAAACAGATTCTGACTCCACGTAAATATCTGGCACTCAATAGCCCTTTCTTACTGAAATTTCTCATGTTTACTCTTAGGGCAGCATTGCTATATATATTTTATGGATATGAATGTGTATCTGTGAATAAAAGTATACAGAAATAGAGGAGGGGGGACAAAATAAATTCTCTGATACCAAGCTTTTACACCACCCCAGTAAAAAGATTCAGATAGAAATCAGATAGATAGGTTTTACAGCTCCTTCAGAAATCTTGTTGAATCTCTGGTTATGGAATAGCCTGAGGGGAAGCAGGAATAAGAAAACCATTAGGGAACAAAACATATTTAATGGACTCCATTATGAAAGTGGTAGTTTTTAGAAGAATAAGTAATAAAAGTGTTTGGACATGTTAATGCATCAATAGCTGAAAGAGGAAGTTGGATAATAGTTGCTTTATTTCTTGTCCAAACCCTTCACCTTATAATTCTGGATCTAAATCTGATTGATTCAAAGTTTAAATAGTCATGTAAGAATTGCTGTGAAAGAAATTTGATGACATTTAATTCATTTCATTAAAGCAGAAGAGGTGAAAATGTATTCTAGAGTCAATAATATTCAAATGCAACCTTTCTGTTTTATCGATTAGAATCAAAGCTAGGGTTGAGAAAGCTGCTGAAAGTTAATGGATCATGGGCCGGAAGCAATACCAGTTAAAGTCAATGGGAGTCTTTCCATGGATTTGCGTGGATGTTGGATCAAGCCACCACAGGGAGTTCTGAGAGGAATAGTAGATGAGAGGTTCCGTAACATAACAGCTCTAGTGGAGCATTCTCCCAGGGAACTGACATGAGGAGCTGAGGACCACAGAAACAGTGAGTTCAGGGATATAAGACCTCCATTCTGGTGGCTTTGGCCTCCAAATTACCATGTATGGGAGTGAGGCTTAAATGACTCCAGACATGTAGGGAAGAGGAAGAAGTTGGCTGGTCATATTGCTAACACATTTTTTGTTTTTTTTCCAATGTGTATTCTAGCTTCTGGGGCAGTGGAACAGGTCAGGCTATACAGGTCTTGAGGGCACTCTAGTGTGTCTCTATATTATCAGCAACTTATACTCAATAAATGCCCCTGGAATGACAGTTATTCTTTTGGCTATACAATTTGTACTTTAAATAAAAAGTTCAGTGAAAAGTATTCTGAAGTGTATTTAAATATAAATTTGAAAGCGTGGCTATCTAGATGTAGGGAGATCATTACAATATCAGTCTTCAATTAATATGTTTGTGGTTCCTTTTACATGAAGAAGAGCCAGACATTTTGTTTAGTTTATAGGAAGAGTCCAATACTGTTCTCATGAACTATCACAAAAAAGTATTCGTGTTCCATGAACTATGATTGTAAATAGCTACACATCTTACACTTCAGTAATAATAACAATACATTTTCAAGGTAGGCTTCTGTATCTGAAGGCCTCTAGGTGCTGTAGTTAAAAACAAAACAAAGGCTGAGATTTTTAAAGCTACCAAAGGGATTTGGAAGCCTGAGTAACATTAACATTTGTGGGAATTAGGTGTTCAGATTCCCTAGGTGACTTTGAAAAATCTCAGGCTAAATACATAACGGCATTCAAAGCAAAATCGAAAGCAGACATTGCTGATGCCCCTCTGGATAAGAACACAATGCACTGGCTATTGGGTTAAAGTCCAGCACTGAACACTTGATTGAGTGACTCAAACTGCTGTCATAAAGCCCAAGGCTACCCAGCTCCCAATTCATACCAGTATTGCAGTGGTACCTGTAAGCAATACAGTGATGGGAAAAGGGTCTCTTTACCCCAGTCCCTTAATATATCTATTCTCATACCTGTATAAAAGTCATGGGAAAGGAGGCCACCAGAACCATCCCCTTATGTAAGGGATTCCAGTGCCAGGAACATCCACAAACTGTTTGATTTAAGCAAGAATGAGAACTTTTCTGAAAAAAAATCAGCTTGGTTGTCCTATTAGCAAGCATCATCCTCTATAATTAACACTGATGATTATACAAATACTGGTTAGGAATCAATACTTAGTGAGGTTATTTTCTTTCCTCGAGGACTATTTCTTGATTAACCACCCTATTGTACAGATCCTCCTGGATGAAATCATGGGCCTATTCAAGTCAATGGCAAAACTCTCACTGACTTAAATGGGGCTAGGATTTCACCTTTTTTTTATTGCAGTCGTGCCTAGAAGCCCCAGTCATGGGTCAAGGCCCCATAATGCTAGATGCTGTCCAAAGAAAAGATGGTCCCTGCTCCAAAAGTTTATTTATAAAGAGAGGGCATTCATTTAGCAAGAAATAAAACTGAAGTAAATGGAAGCATTCAAATGAATTAATGTTACTCATAGGAGTAGCTTGCAGGATTGGGCCCTTTGACTATAGACTTAGGGAATGGGACAATATTTTGGAGTGGTAGATCCAGACTTGCTAAGAGTCTTAAATATTTTTCACAGCATATGATCTCTTCAGACCTGAGATTAGTGGTACAGCAATATTATGAACAAGCCCCAGACTCTGGAGCTGTCTCTTTCTAGGAAGGGTAACATACATACATCTGCTAAATATTCTATGTATTAGAAAGATTGTGTTGATTATTTTTTAGTTAATCTGGACAGCACACTGAGCCACGATAAGGAATGAGGTTTCATAGAGGTAGATGTACAAATACACTTGATTGGAAGATGTTATCCCTACCCCAAATGAACAAGAGGCAAGGTAGAAGAGGAGGAAGGTAGTGTAATACATTCATGCATTACATAATGCATGGAGCACAACTAGCTTTATATGTTACTTGCCCAGATATAGAATTACAAATTTAATTTATTTAGTTGGGTTTCTTTGTTAGACCTTTCATGTCTAATAATACAAAGTGATTGTCTTCTGTACACCAGGCACATACTGATGCTATAATTGTAACATTTGCACACATTTTTCTTTTATCTATACCCTTCTCCCTATTGCATACTGGAGATTTATGGTTTCTTAAAGAATACTGGTGTAGCTGAACTGTTTAATTATAGATTGTAGGATATTCCATTGAGAGAGTCTTGCTTCAGACAGTGCTATGTTAGCATAGCCCTCTGTGACTATGGGGATTGCTATATATAAAACTATCTTCTGAGTGTGTCTTTACCTGCATGACTTCCTCAATGAAATATAAATGAAGAAAACTACTTTGTGCATGCCATCTACTTCTATAAATTAAATATTTTGTAAATGAATGTAACTGCAAATGCCTACTGAGAACTTGTCTTGCTATAAAGTTCAAATGACAAAGCCTGAACTAGTTTACAAATAATTTACAGGTAGGAATTGATGAATTGTTTATCTAAGCAATTGCTCAATAGCATATTTCATCCTCCACTGCCATTGAGTCTATTATTTACAGAAAATAAAAAAAATACACAGCTTTGTGTACTGTTCTGTACCTGTTTTAAAAAGATTCCCTCAAATTGTTGCAGCAGTTCTGTTTTTCTGTGCTGTTCAAGTTTGTATCAAATTGCATTTTCATAGGAACCTATTAACTGAACCATAACAGTTTGTTGAAGACTAGCAGAAAAGCAAATTCTTTTAAGTAAGTTCATGTTTTTAATATCAAGAAAGCTAAATATGATGTGTTCCATTTTATAAAGAGATCAGAAATATTTCCTTTTAGTGGGCCTTTTCAGTTTATCTGAAACTTTTGAGACCCTATTCTGTAATGTGCTGAGAACTTTCAGCTCCTGTTAAAGTCAATAGGGAATGCGGGCATGCAGCGCTTTGTAAAATGCATTTAGTACCTGGGAGGATTGGATCCCACGTAGTTTTATCAGGATATTTAAAAAAATCTAGCTGAACTTCCAATAATAAGATCTGATCCTGCAATGTCATCCTCATGCATCACTACCAGCCCTAAGTAATTAAGTTTTGCTTTAGCAATCTATGCACAGAATATTGTATCTCAGGGCAAGCAGACTTTTTACAGCCAGACTGAAAGCTGTCCTCAGATTCTAATTTCAGATCACCTGCTTACACTTTTATATGACCTCTGACTTCAGAGATACACGCATAAAATATTCTAGGCTGAAATTAAGGAGAAGTATTAATTTAACTAAATCATCAAAAGTTAAATTGACAATAGATTTAGAAATAGCTTTTTATGTTTTACTAAAGATCTTATGCTTTCTGTTTGCACTCACTAATTCAAAATGTTTACGTTACTCTTTCCTACCTTAACCACTCCAATTGCTGTTAGATTTTGAGGTCCTTTTCTTGCTAACCAATCTTCCTGCTTGTGCACCTCAATTTTTCCTCTTCTAACTCATAATTTGGCCTTCTGCCCATCTCACAATTCATCATTATTTTCTCCTTTCCCTCCTCCACAGAACACAGGTTAGATTTACCTTGCAATTTTTATTGTATTAAATAATTATGTAGTTACTTCTGTTGCTAGTACTGCAACTCCCAAAATTGCAAGAAGAGAGCGATCGCCTTAATTTTTGCTGCCCATGAGTCTCGGTTGTAGATTGGGGGATTTACTGTTTTTCATTTAAAAAAATAAAACAAAACAACAAAACACCTTTTTATAAATACCAATTTCCTAAAGGATTACAACATTCGGTTTTCAGGGAATGTCCTCCTCATGTACTGGAAGATACATATTTACAGTCATTTTAATTTATGTTAGTGGGAGTTATGCACATATTTTTCTATGCATTATAAGAATATATACCCTTTAGTGATCATTTGTGGAAAAACATGTGGGCTCAACAGACCACAATGACTCAATGGCTTTTGCTTCTAAAATCTGCATGCGGCATGGAAGAATATGTGGAAGAAAATGTTTCAGCTAGTCCAAGAAAGAACACACATTGTGAAGCTGGTAGACAATACTGTGAAATACTTTTGGATATTAAGCAATCCTTAAGTACACATTTGTCCAATAGACTACTATAGAAATGTTTCACTCCATATGGTAAGCTATAAAGATCCTTGGCTACTAATTACTTGCTAATGGATACTGGCAGACACAGTATTTTTCTGAACTAGAACAGATTCTGAAATTAATCTGCTTCAGCGTTGTTCAAGCTATGTCTACTAGATCAAGATGATGTGAATTATGACTGTCACAGGGAGGGCAAAGACTGAAATTCACTTCCTTTGTCACAGTAGATCAAACTTTGCCACCATCACTGCGTCATTAGAGCACTATACCCTAGTACATTAGCAGAGAAAAGTGTATTAAGACAGGGTACAAATAATTTTGCATGTGATGTTGGGCTTTAGTAACTACCAGAGTTACAGATGATGGCACTTTTCATCTAGATAGCAGCTGGTAGGTTCGTAGGCTCTGAAATGCCATCTGCACCTGAACACTTTATGTTCAGAGCACAAGACTCTGATACCCTTATTCATGCCAAGAAGTACCTTCATTCACAAACAGCTGAATACTGACTCCATATGGGCAGCAGTGGAATAAAATGCTACCCAGCACAAGTAAGGGTATCAGAATCTGGCCCAAAATCAGTTGTGTAGATATGTAGAGGAGGGCATATGGCTGTGGGCTACATTGTACCATCCTTACTCACACTGAATAGTACCTTACTCCAGGAGTAGCCCCATTGATCAATTGAACTACTTGTTCATAAAAACACTACTAAGAGTGAGTAAAGGTGCAGCAGCCTGTACATATGTGACTAGTCACTATCTGTTTTGCTGTCTGCAATGTAGGCAGTACATTTAACAACCTGTCATGAAGGAAGTTCTTTACTATTAATGTTCCATTTGTAGCCACATCTTTGGGCAAGATATGTAATTCTAAAGTGTCAAAGGAAGAAAGTTCAGGAAGCCACTCCACTGCAGTAATGTTTAACCAGTCCCTGTCCCATGTGGGAGTGGGGATATGTCTTTATGGAGAATTCAGCATCCTTTGCTTTCCCCTCATCTAGAGAGATGACGGTAGATGATCTGGCTGCTGCAGTGGGTACCAAGACCATCCAGGCAGGAAATTTGGTGGACAATGTCACTAATGTTACCTGGCTTCAAGCAGGGCAAGCTGATTGCTTAAAACTGGCATAGCTGAAATCAGAGCGTAGCAGTTGTATCTGATACTGCAGTTCTCTTTTCAGACAAATGTCATGTGATGTGAAATGAGCATAACTATATTTTATACAATTTTGATGAGGGCAGGAACTTTCATGCCTCCTGGTGGTGCCTTGGAGTGGGCAGGGTGATGATGGTGAATGCAATACAGAGAATCTATGAGAGTTTTGTATTACAGCTGAAAAGGCTACTTTGGGTTCTGTTGTTTTGAACATAATAATGAGATATCAACTGTGATGTATAGTGTCGTCTAATTCTTTCTCTTCCTCCATTTCTCATTGCCTCTGGGCTTCTGCTTTCAGTCAGGTCTAATGATGATGGGCCAATTTTCCATCAATGCATTGGGGTTCTGTTAAATGACTGCATGATTTCATTTATCAGTGCTACGTCCTGCTATGCCTGCAACTTGAGGGTCACTTTGAAACCTATTCAGATCCAGGCTTAATAACTCAAGAGGTAGCCTCACAGCTGTCTCTATGCATGAGATATACATGGCAGGCACATGGTGATCTCTGAACAAAATACAAAGTATTATTGGTTAGATTTAGTCTTTAGACATTGATCCAGAATTGGTATGCCATTGTGACAGAACCTCTTCCCTATTTACAGATCCACTAATTTTTCCAGAACCTAGAGGTTTGTTCTTTTTGAGATGACCTTTTATTTTAATTGTTGTTATGCTCTGAGATAGCACATCTCACTCAGTATTACCAGAGTCAGATCTTATTTTTTGCCACTCAGAATGCAGATTTTATGACATTTTTACTCTTATTTGCCTTTCATCTCTATAAAGGAATGATCTGGATTCTGTTTCTTAACAGGCTTAAGAATGAGGTGAATGATACAGCTGAAATCTGAGTTAGATGCAAGTGTCAGGCCGATATCTGTTGATTAATTATTCCTAAAGAAGGAAAAGAAAAATAGTGGGCTATACCTCAACTGCAGATAGCATAACGGATATAAAAATGGAGATAAAGCTATTTGGTTAAAAGTTGTTTTTAACTGAGAACCTGGCACTGGAAACTGCTCTTCTAAGAATGAGAACAAAGGGTGGTTTTCCATGCCCACATTTTAGAGAGACATCAGCCCAGGGTAAGTGTCAAGAATTAAAATGAATTAACAAAAAAGTAATTTGAAGGATAATTAAAAAGCCGAGGAAAAAAATTGGTTATTACCTTTGCTGTGCCAAAGGATCTATTTCCATGTGTAAGTATTGATTATTTGGAGATGATAGAATTTTGTGTTACCATTTTTATTTTACTACATGAACGTTGCATATTTATTGTCACCTTTTCCAGATGTTAATTTCAGCTATATTATTATATTTCTATTCACTTAATCATAGAAAGAAATTATGGGGAAAAATATATATCTATTCTGTGTCTCTGCCATTATAAAATTATTTCCCACTGTGTATTCATTACTTTTTTTTCCTCAAATTAAGTTTACATGGTTCCAATGATGGTGTCTCCTATTTTCTTTAAAATATTATTTTACGTAGTTGCTCTGTTTTTCATTACAATATAATAATTATTGTCTTTGTTGATAAATGTTTGCTGAAAATGGTATACTTGAACTAAGATCTTTAATTCCTTCCATTATTCAGACTGAATGTTTTGGCTTATTTACATCTCTATCTAATTTATTTATTGTTTATACCATTAGTCAACTTTTTGATTTTACATAGCTTCCAGTGGTTTATTTAGGTAACGCAAGTTTAATTATTTGTTTTGCTATAATTTTGTTGAATTCAATATTAAATATGCTTTAGTCAATAAAATATAGATTTCAGTCATCTATTTTTGTCTGGCTGTAGGTTTCGTATTACTTCAGGTGGTATTTCGCGCTAATATCTATTTGCCATAAGGAAAGCATTGTTCTTAAACTCATGTATTCATTTTAATTCAGATTTTGTATTCTATCACTTTCACAAAACCAGCTTATTTTGTTAATTCCAGTGGATCAGAGCACTGAACAAATTTTCAAGCAACACAAACCATATAATATGATGTGTAGTGGTGTCACTTTGCTTTTGCAATCTTTATACATAAAGCATGTGCAATACTAAAAATGTTTCTTCTCACATCTATACTTTGTTCCAGTTTTCATCAGTGTCTAATGTGGGATTTTTCACAGTTGACTCTGGTAATTATGTGCTTAAAACATCTAAAAGAGAGGAAACTTTCTCTTCTCCATCTCCATAAAGGACAGAAAATGTTTGTGTTCAGTGTTTAACTGAAAAACCATTAGCACATCTGGTATATTTAGATGTTTTTCACGAGTTATGTACATGGAGCCAAAGCCTTTGAGTTTTCGCGACTAGGAGAACCTGGTACAAGTTTTGATTTCACAAAACCTCCAGAATTCTTCAAAAGTCTAGGAGGTTGTAACAGGTTACTTTCACAGTACACTTTCATCCGTCATTGAAATTCAGGTGTGGTTTGTTGGTTTGTTTGTTTTTTTAAAATGGAAGTTTAATGAATTTATTTTCCTGACTGACTAATGCCCTGCACTGTGCAAACTGAGGGAACATTCCATTCCCTTCCATCAATTTCTCTCTTCCACTCAGCTACCTAGGTCCCAGAATTTCTCTTTCCCAATGGCTTAATCCTTTTTCTTTCTCTTTCACCAACTTCCTTTGCGTTCTCTCTCTCTTACACACACACACACACACACACACACACACACACACACACACACACACACACACACCTCTCCCTAAAATCTGTCACTCCATTTCCATAGGTTCTTCAACCAACCTAGGCCAACTTTGCCCGCTCATACCCATGTACAGTGCTCTCTCCACAGCTAGCCCAGCCTTGTTTTTCTGCTACCTGGGGGACTGGGAGCAGGCACAGTGAGTGGAACACAGATGCTAAATAAGTATATACGTTCTGGCTGCCTAAGCAAAGCTCAGACCTCCAGAACTTTAATTAAAGCACTGAATATCATACCCATTTTATCAGAATAGGTTTGAAATTCAGCAAATTGCGATCTCCCACTTCCAAAACTACACTTTATGTAGTAACAGTGCTAAGATTTTCAAACTAACATGTTGCTATGCAAACATGTTCTGTCACTTGAGCTCTAATGATTTAGTTAAACAATAACCACTTAGATGTTCATATAAACAACCATAATATTAATAACTAACAACCACCAAACCATTAATCAAGATAAAAGCCACTTTAGGGAGTGACAAAGCAGGAGCGGCTCCAGCCCCCAGCACGCCAAGCTGCGGGGGGCGCTCTGCCGGGGCTGCCTGCGGGAGGTCTGCCGAAGCCGCGGGACCAGCGGACCCTCCGCAGGCAAATCGCCGGAGGCAGCCTGCCTGCCGTGCTTGGGGCAGCAAAATCCCTAGAGCCGCCCCTGTGACAAAGGATGTGGATGAGGCTGCAGAAGCCACAGATCTTCCTCTACTTTGGAAGGTAGAGCTTTGGACTGGAGGGAATTGGTGGCAACACCAGGCTCAGATTGTTGTTAGGTATGGAATGTTTCAATAAAAATCACATAAGTGTTAAATATAAGCTCCCCATGTCTTAATAAGAAAAACAAAATTCACTGGCATAACTTAGAGCTCCAGCTTTACTCTAAGTTAAGCCATCTAAAGCCCTTGGCTGTGATGGCCAGCAGCCAGACAGAGTGTCATATTGAGAACCCTTGTGATTTTTATCATGATCATGATCTTTGGTGATTTTCTTAAATCCCCAGCTGCTGGGTCAAGCGATTGCATGAGAAATTCACTTTTAGTAAAAAAAAAAAAAATGCATTTTTAATAGAACCAGGTGAAACAATTTTTGCTGAAAATGCAGATTCACATTGACAGAAACATTTTGTGAATTTGCATCAATTGCAGTGAATAGATTCAGAGGAAATGAAAAACAGAAAAAAATTGCAGACAAGTTGTTTCATTTTTACACTATCACAATGAAACATTAAAATTTTTTAGGCATATTTGTTTCATCAGTTGAGTTAGGGTATATTTATTAAGCATCTAGGATTTTCTGAATTATATTTTCACTGTATAACTTTTCTGGTTTATTAATCATATGTATAACTCTCCTTAATCATGCCTTTTAATAACCCTATTGTTCTGTCCAATGGTTGATGAAGATTTGGGATATATCTTTGTGTTGTAGTTATTCTGGGGTAAATTCCTGCCTTACAAAAATATTTAGTAAGGTTTTCCACCCCAATGCAAGAGGATGGTGATTGAGGACAACCCAGCAAAAAGGAGAGCCCACAGCACAACAGGAAAGCCAGGAGTTACTAGAATGCCTCCTTTGAGTTCAGTGGAGATGAGATGCAGATCCATTTACAGTGTTTACTTTATACAGTGCTTACCTAAAATACATAATTTTGGGGCAAGTACTTTAAAAAAGTGTAGGTAGTTGTGCAAAATGCCCCTCACATTCAGTATTTACATTTGCATTTTTATGAAGATCAACAGCTTAGTCCCAAAAGTAAACTTTAGTACTGATACCCACTAAAAATAAATGTGATTCAATTCATGTAAAGAAAAATGTTAACTACAAAATTTATGATATGACAGTCCTGAAATACTCCCCCTGGCCCTGCCCCCCCATAATATGAATTTCAGGATCTCCAATCCAGTAGAATCTTGTTTACCAAATAAAATAGAGTACCTGGAATTTTTAATGATACAAAGTACTTTTAGATAAAGGAGGAATTTTTCAAATAGTTTGAACTCAGAGGATTTAAACTAAATTCAGTCCATGCAGATTTTTGGATAACAGGTTCAATTATGAAGGATTCTATCCTATTTGTTTCAGCACATGGGTGTTTACACCAGCTTGTGCAATAGCAGAAACGGGTCTGCTCTCTTTAAAATCAGTTGGAGCTTGCCATTGATTTCAGTGGGATCAGAAGTAAGATTTATGTGAACATCAAGAAGAAATCATGTACCCAGTGAAAAGGCTATGCAGTTTTCCTATGGTCGCTTAACAAGAAGAGGTGATTCATTTAAGTATCAGGTGAAAATGCTCTATTTGCTTTGCTTCCATTTATCATTGGACTGTGGAATGATGCAACCTTTTGTTAAAAGATATGCAAGTCACAGATGAGCGCCTGCTGGAAAAATTAAACACTGCTTAAGCAATGTCTCATCTGCAAGCAGTGAGGCAGAGAAACAACAGAAAGTGGCATCTGCAATGCATGTAAAGTCAATCAAGTTAAATACAAATGAACAGCTATGTTGAGAGGGTGAGCCAGAAAATGTATAGCCACTTCTTCAGAAGGGAAATGAGACTGAAATGATGATGGGAAAAGGTAAATGGAAGAACTGTGTGTATGAAACCCAAACATTAAACAATTAACCTTGTTTGAAACACTTGAAATTTTTGAAACATGTAGCAACAAAGTCCTCATCCTGCTTGTTTGTTCAATGTAAAGTACAGATGGAGTGAGCTGTGCCCATCCCTCTCCCCTCAACCAAAATCCAGCAAACAAGCTATTGAAGAAATGAAAATAGGGTGAATGCATCTCCTTATTTAATTGTATTTGCTTGCAATATTGCTGCTCTGGTGCTGTTCCTATGAATTGGAGCTATGGGGAATCAACATTCATTAGCTTGGAATTAACATGTTCGAACTGATATTATTTTTGTAGATACTTTATTAATTAATTCTGGACAAAAATTGTATCCTTTTTATAACAAACTGTAGTCTATTTTGTGGAAACTTAATTTTGTTCTCTCTGCTTCTCTTTGAAAATTGCCCTTTCATTATTCATGGAAAAGTATTAGGTGAAAACTCAAAATAATTGCCAAAGTCTGGCTCTAAAATATATCGTCTGCAGTTATATAAAATCACAGGGTGCTTGACATGGCAGGATCTGGCCTAGTATATTTTTTTAATGAAACTATTGTTTTGATATCTGACATCTATGCAGAGCCATAGATACCTTGTACATTTTAAAAAAGAATCCTGTGGAAAGTCTAAATGTATCAATACTATTGTTTTAATTAATCAGGTTTCCAACTAAAGGACTCTCTAGCCAAAACCAAAACATTCCGCTACCATAACATAAGAGACCCCAACCTAAATCATCTGTTAATGATTCCACAAGCAGCTGTGTGTGGGCTGTATGTGGCTCTGCAATGGGGTCTGATTACATGGAGCTGTTTAAAGAATAGCTAGCCCCTCACACTCAACTGTAAGCCTCCATTCTTCCTAAGGGCATGACTATCTACCATGAAAATCGAAGGGGAACCTTCACTCAAGCAGAATCCAGCCCTAAATGCCTGCCAGAAAAGATGGGCCTTGCAGCATGCCTGGAAAGCTAACAAAGCCTGTGTGGTTTAAGTATGTAAGAAGAAAATTTAAAAGGGATTATCACAGGATGGAAAGTGGCTATTTTTAAATGAGGAGTCCACAATGGACTTTATGTTAAATGTTTCATGACAGTATTTGAACAGATGTTGCTGATTAATTAATTGCAAATGTGAAAATAAGAAGGCTTAATGAGCCCAAGAGATCATGATGTTATATTCTTGTCACTGTGACTATTAAAACATATTTTCACAAACATTTAAATGGTGCCAGAAAAATTAAAAATAAGAGTACCTTTAGCACTGCTGGATAACAAAAATGAAGGAACTCCATCTTCATCAATGTTAGGGCTGAGTCGTGTCAATATCAGCAGTAATGAACAGGAAACTAGTCAAGACAGTGACTTTTATAGGCTCCATCCTAATGGATGAAAACCAACCTGTGAATTAGCAATATTTTCATATGTTGAGAGGGTAACTTCAGGGATATTATCAGTATTCAATCAATCAATCAATAAATAAATACTCCTGGACCTCATAACAGCTATTTAATTAACTTTCTGTAGGAGAGGTGAAGCTAAGGAAAAATACTTGCACAAGAAGTTAGGCACACATTGACGATCATATCAATAGAACCATGATTCTAATTTTGACCATGCTGGGTATTTAATTTCAAATATAAAACTGTTTCTTTGAAAAGAAGAGGCTAGTGTCAGGCCTCCACCCATTTACATGAATCATTGAAGGATTGGGCTCATCTGCCATATATTAGCAACAAGATTTAGCCTCTGTTTAAGGTTCTAATATTTGGGAACAAATCCTTAGGAAAGTGAATAAACTAATGTTTGCTCACTTGTTTGTGAATATGAGGGTGGAGTTGGTGGCATAAGGGTAGATTCAAGGTAAAACTTAAGTTTCAGGAAAATCAAGGGATTAAATCCAGGACACCAAGGTGATAGGTACTTCACAAATACCCAGAATAGTTAAAATGCCCTTTTGAGGGGGATTATCTCTTACTTGTTCCTTAAAATAATACCTATTGAGGGACAGAATCCCATGCTAAAAACATTGAGCTAGATTCTGGTCTTACATTGGTGTGAGTCCATTGATTTTAATGAAGTGTCTCCTTAGTCACACACGTATAGGAATGGAATCAAGTCTTTTTTTAAAAAAAAAAAGATATTTCCAAGTTACATTAATTCTTCGTATTCCAGAACTAAAGTGTACAGAAGATGTTAGTGTGGAGCTACTGAATGATATGTTAACATCTAGTTCAGTTTGGTCCCAGGTAAAAGAATCCCCCAGGTACTGACCTGTGTGATAAAGAATATGTCACAGTATTTCATATTGCTATAAAGTTGGGGAGGGGACTAAGAGAAATAGCTTATGCTGAAGAACTGAGATTTTCTACCAGATAGTGTTGATCAGTGTAACTCTATTGACTTCAGTGGGGCTGTGCTGATCTACAACAACTGAGGTTCTGTTGTGCAAATACATAGATAAATGGCCAAACACTTTTTACATTTGATAGTCTCAAAATTGCAAAAAATAAAAATCATATACTAGATATTCACTGATGTCTGCATGCAATTTCTGGTCTAGATACAGGTTGCAGTATGAACTATTTCCTTTTTATTTTGCATTGTGAGTTGTAGAAATTAGATTTTTGCCTGCTGATTGCTTTGCAACAATGCAATAGGTCAAATGCTGGGAAGTAGCAAGCAGAGCTCCAGGATTTAGCCAAATATTTTTGGAGTGAACTTTGCATAACATTCTGCCAAACTGGAGAAAAAAATTGCTTGATATCAGGGCCTGCTAGGCCTCCCCCAGTATGTGTGAGGGATGGAGTGGAGAGGACTTCTTCCTTTCTATCCTACCATGTAGTTGTTCTCTCCATCTGTTGATATTATACACAAGACTGCTTCCACTGAAGTCAAGAGGAAGTCTGTATTAATTTAAATGGGAAAAGGGAATGGAGTTAAAGGGAATGATACAATGACTTCCAGAGCCATTCACCCCTCAAAAAAGTATACAAGCTTTACAACACCTTACCTAATTGTTCAAACAGGTAGGGAAAGAAGATTTGGAGACAAGAATTATAGTTTAAAAGCTCCTTTCCCCTTACATTGAAATTTCTAGTTATTTTGGCAACCAAAGCTTAACTATTAAAAAAATAGAAAAAAAAAAGATTGTCTCAAAAAAAGATATACTGGCATTAGAAAAGGTTCAGAGAAGGGCAACTAAAATGATTAAGGGTTTGGAACAGGTCCCATATGAGGAGAGATTAAAGAGACGAGGACTTTTCAGCTTGGAAAAGAGGATACTAAGGGGGGATATGATAGAGGTATATAAATCATGAGTGGTATGGAGAAAGTGAATAAGGAAAAGTTATTTACGTGTTCTCATAATATAAGAATTAGGCGACACCAAATGAAATTAATGGGCGGCAGGTTTAAAACAAATAAAAGGAAGTTCTGTGGAACTTCTTGCCTGAGGAGGTTGTGAAGGCTAGGACTATAACATGGTTTAAAGGGGAACTAGATTAATTCATGGAGGTTAAGTCCATTAATGGGTAAGGAATGGTGTCCCTAGCCTCTGTTTGTCAGAGGGTGGCGATGAATGGCAGGACAGAGATCACTTGATCATTACCTGTTAGGTCCACTCCCTCTGGGACACCGGGCATTGGCCACAGTTGGTAGACAGGATACTGGGCTGGATGGACCTTTGGTCTGACCCAGTATGGCCATTCTTATGTTCTGTTATGTTATGTAGAAGACAGGATTGTTTGGGTGATTGCCAGAGCTAGGGGAGAGCTATTATTTAAACTATGTGTGAATCAATTGACAACAGTCATATCTGTAGGGCTTTTCAGTGCTTTTTGAGGCTGAACTCATTTAATGAATGAATAAATAAGTATGGCTCTGTGGAAATTAATTGAAGTCAGCGGGGATCTGTCCCAATGGGACTTTTGCCCAGAATTAAGACCCCCAGGATTTGCTGCTATATGGGAATGGCTGTAGGGTGGCCTAGATTAAATGAGTTGTTGGTCTTCATTCAGTTCCTAGTAGTGGAGAGCTGCCCACACGTTTTGCACTAACTGTTGCCCTTGATGGCAGTCTCAGCACGGAGGCTAATAACAGAACAGAGATGGAGAGTTAATTGCCCCCTGGTCCTACAGGTTAATTCCTCCTGGTCAGCTTTGAAGCACATTTGTTAGGGCAGCATGAGACAGCTTGCATTGCTTGTCTGTGCTTTACCCATTTAGTAGATAAAAGGAGGATTTCATTCTCCAGACCTGTTTAAAACCTTTCATGAACACTAAAATGTTTTTTTTAAGAGACAACCCCTCCCACAAAAACAAAACAAAACAAAAAAAAACCCCACCCACAGATTTTAAAAGCCTAGTATTCAGTGCACAGGTTTCAATCTGCCTCCCAAATATTCACACCGATTAAGCAGTTACAGGGAGATGCCTCAACACAGCAACATACTTACAGGCAAGGAAAAAAACCCATCTCACTGTTCTCTTCATTTTTCCCTTTCCCCCCCTTCCTTTCAGTGGTAAGTTGCTCTGCTTATATATATAAAAATTTCCATTATGAATCTTTCCTGAACTTGAAGGGTTGGCATCCTTTTATGATATTCTTCTCCAGGTGGATTATCCTAAGGTTGCTTTTCTTTCTTTCTTTGTGGATTGTGTGTGTGAATGAATTATAGTATTTATGAGAATGGAAGCTGATAATTTTGGTTGGAGGATAGGTAATATATAATCTGTCCAATCTTTTTTCATATATCTCTGCCATTCCACCTCACTTCTGATCTATAAAATCACTGCTATTTCAGCACTCTGACTATCCATACTTTGCTGATATAAAATTGTTTTGTTTTGTGGATGACAATTTTTCATTGAGGCTTAGGTGAAATCACCTGATAAATAGCATTTATTAAAATAACATTTTGAACTTAATTCCCACCTTCCCATTGAAGAGTCCTAGCACTTTATGAGCATTCGTTAATTAAACTTCACAGCACCCTCACAGGTAAGTATCTTGTGTGCTCATTTTGTAAACTGGATTTAGAGGCTTGACCATAGTCACACCAAACAAAAACAAACAAACAAACAAACAAAAGAGGAGTCCTTGTGGCACCTTAGAGACTAACAAATTTATCCCGGCATAAGCTTTTGTGGGCTATAACCCATTTCATCAGATGCATGGAGTGGAAAATACAGTAAGCAGGTATAAATATACAGCACATGAAAAGATGGGAGTTGTCTTACCAAGCGGGGGGTCAGTCCTATGAGGCCAATTCAATCAAGGTGGATGTGGCCCATTCCCAGGAGTTGACAAGAAGGTGTGAGTATCAACAGAGCAAAAATTATTTTTTGTAGTGACCCAGCCATTCCCACTCTTTATTCAGGCCTAATTTGATGGTGTCCAGTTTGCAAATTAATTCCAGTTCTGCAGTTTCTCATTTAAGTCTGTTTCTGAAGAGTTTTTTTATTGAAGAATGGCAACTTTTAAGTCTGTTATTGAGTATCCAGGGAGATTGAAGTGCTCTCCTACTGGTTTTTGAATGTTACAATTCTTGATGTCTGATTTGTGTCCATTTATTCTTTTGCATAGAGACTGTCCCATTTGGCCAATGTACATGGTCCCTATGTACATGCCAATGTACATAGTCACACAAGAATCAGAGTCCAAATAGAACCCTGGAGTTTTGATTTCTCATTTCTTACACATGCACACACATGTTTATTTGCTGTGAAGAGCAGACCGAAACTCAGGCCCAGAGATGAAAGCTCTGGACATATACCTATAGCTTTGCACTTAGCTTTTTTTTTCATATAAATATGAATGCATCGAGAAGAAATGTGTTTTAAAAAAATCTTAGACTGAAAGTGAACATCAAACTGCAGCCACAAACTGATACAAAAGACTTCTTAATGCTGTTCACAACTATTTTCAAGATTTATTAAGTCAGAGGTATGCTACTGAATATAATTCATCTTATTTGTCACAATGATATGCATCCAGAATTATTAGTGGAAGACTGTGCAAGCTCTACAGAGGATTAAACAGAAAAGGGATTCTGGTGAGGCACTCTCTCTTTCTGATAAAGGATTAACAAAAAGATTTTAAGGAAGCGTAAATGTTTCAATATACATTCCCAATTATCTATATATCTCTTGAAGCTTCCAAGAATAAATCACCTTTTTATTGACTTTTATGTGTTTCATTAATAAAGATTAATGTTAATATTTCTCCACATGTATACAACTTTTAATGTGCTTTGTAATTAGCCACACTCAAAGCCAGTGAGAGCTGGTAATTTAGGCTGTAAATTTAAAGAAATTGAATGCTCTGTGTGTGTAAGAGAAACCAGTTTCAATCTCTAAATGTTATCTATAAGAATGATTGTTATTATTTATTTGTATTACAGTATCAGCTAGAAGCCCCAGCCAAAATCAGGTTACCTTTGTGTTAGGCACTGTAGATATATATAGAATAAATACTCCCTGCTCTGAAAAGTTTACAGTCTAAATAAGACCATCTCAGTCTGTATATCTAGCAATTTGGATATATTCAGATGATACATTTCTGGAGATGGAGAATTCCAGTGACTGCCTTTGTTCACAAACCTGCAAGGAATTCTGTGCAGTTCTTCACACTGCTCCTTGTTGGATCAGGATCTTTGTGAACAACTAGTTGGTATTCATCCTTTAGCTATTTATGACTCTTCTTCCAAATAAATGAGAAACATTATTTAAATTATCCTTAAGAGCACTTTTCTCAATAAATAGAATTCCTCCATGAATCAGAACCTGTCAACATTACTACTGAAGCCAAGTATGACTCTTGATACAATGATATTTCCAGTATAGACAGGCTTTGATTCTATTATAAATCATTTTAAAAAACAACGATCAGAGGGTGCAAATCTCGGCAAAGTCAAAAGTGAAATCAGATCCATGTGGACCTCTGCCAGTTGCAACTTGGTAAAATGTGTTGGCAAAATAAAGTTGTGTAAAGTTCTGCATCTGCATACTGCAAAATCAGTCATGTGAGCTTGTAATGGAAACCACTAAGTGGGGATAAATTGGCAGGGTTTCACCTGATTTCATGTTGAACATGAAACCATAGGAAACTGTAGATTCGGTATATTTTCTAAGCAGAATAAAAACTTTGCCCAGGTTTATTAAAAACTGGGTCCAGTTAGATCATAATTAGGCCAATATTCATTCACCAGTAGACCCAGGTTCACTTGAATGGTGACCATCAGCTGGATAATGAGGAGTACTTGTTCAGGGAGGTTGAAGAGTTCCCCGACTGGTTTTTGAATGTTATAATTCTTGACGTCTGATTTGTTTGTCATGTACATTGTCCAAACCGGACAGTATCTACACAAAAGAATAAATGGACACAAATCAAACATCAAGAATTATAACATTCAAAAACCAGTCGGAAAACACTTCAGCCTCCCTGGACACTCAATAACAGACTTAAAAGTGGCAATTCTTCAACAAAAAAACCTTCAAAAATAGACTCCAACGAGAAACTGCAGAACTGAAATTAATTTGCAAACGGAACCCCATCAAATTAGGCCTGAATAAAGACTGGGAGTGGATGGATCATTACAAAAACTAAAAACTAATTTCCCTATGCTAATTTCCCCCTACTGTTACTCACACCTTCTTGTCAACTGTTTAAAAGGGGCCACCCTGATTACCACTACAAAAGTGATTTTTTCCTCCTGTTGATAATAGCCCACTTTAATTGAATTGTCTCGTTAGAATTGGTAAGGCAACTCTCATCTTTTATGTACTATGTGAATATATATATCTTCCTACTGTATGTTCCACTCCATGCATTTGACAAAGTGGGTTTTAGCCCACGAAAGCTTATGCCCAAATAAATTTGTTCATCTCTAAGGTGCCACAAGTACTCCTCATTATTTTTGCTGCGACAGACCAACACAGCTACCACTCTGAAACCATCAGCTGGATGTGATCTGATGTTATAATATTAACAAAAACTGAAATCCAGACAATGTTCATGCAGTGCCAGGTTTCATTATGAATATTTCATACAGTACTATGTTAGAAAAAAGTAGGACACTTTCTGGCTAATGCTATTGCTTGTTCCCAAACTGTGTTCTTCGTGGAGACTCGGGGGGTGGGGTGGGGAGAGGAGGATAAGAAGTTAAGGCTATGGCTCTAGATGAGGGGCTGCTGCCACCAGTTTCTTTCTCAGCTTCTAGGTACTGATTCAGCAAAGCACAGAGCACTTGCTTAACTTAAATCACATGTTTGAGTGCCTTGCTGATTCATGGTCTCATGGTCCAGTATGAAGGTCTGTAACAAAAGCTTTCATATTATGATAATAGGCACTGTTATTAAAACCCAGAGAGAAAAATAGCTGGAGAGGGTTATTCTTTTGTTGGCTCTAAAATGAGAAATGAGTGCTGCAGTAATGATATATACATTACATATCTAGGTGCTAGATTACTGTATAACCCTATGAGACTTTTTTTTAAAGGAAATACAATAGATTTCTTATTATATTAGCATCTGTGCTTTTGAAGTGTGCCATTCATCATACTGTATTAATCTAGATGTTACGGATTTGCATCTCACATGCTATTTTATTTATATTACATTAATCTCAGTGCACACAATCGTTTCCCATGGCTTTCGTCACTTCCCTAAATATAAAGTATAATGTAGTTGATATCATGGTTCAAGTTTCTCTTCTTAAAAGGCTGCTGCAAACGTATAGGTGAATGACAAGGAAATAAATAGCATATATTACACATTTAAACGAGATGTGATATTTGGAAGACATTTGGAGTACCTATGTCACTCAGGCAGAATAAGGCATAGCCACAAGTGAAAAAGGTGTGGTTCATTTAGCATTTTTTAAAGTAAATAGTGATGGACCCAGTGTGTCTCTTTAAAATTAGTAGTTTGGTTTGGTTTGGTTTTTGCTCATAAATGTATACGGGCATATCATTGTGGTTGATAAGCCATTAAGGCCCTAGTTCAGCAAAGTACTTGATGTGAGATTTGCAAAGGGGCCTAAGAGAATTAGGCACTTGACTCCCATTGACTTTCAATGGGAATTGAGTATCTAACTCCTGTAGGTACCTTTTGAAAATCCCAGCTTTGAACACATACTTGAGTTTATCACAATTCAGCAGAGCACTTGAATATGTTCTTACATGTAAGCACATGCTAAAGGGCTTTGCTCTATGTGGGCACAACTAATGGAATTTGTACTTCAGGGCAGTCATTTTACATGTGTCACCACTGCAGCTGGACTTCTCAGAGATGTCTGAAACCCAGTTGCAACATTCCTGTGGGCCTCATTTTTGTTTTGACTTTGCTGGTATTTGCATCCCTTGAGTTGTGCTTTGGTACCCTGCTATTCAGTTGAGTAAAGAATATCCACAATAATATGGTCAAATCCTAATGTGCATTTCTCAATAGCTACAATACATTGAAACAATGGTGGATACAATAAACAGTATTTCAAGTTAATAATGAACAAGCTGTTCCCTTCTCAAAATTGTTCTTTAGGTTTCTGTGAAGAATGGACATAGGAGTGTTCTTTGTACACACCCTGGATGGATGGGTATTTGTGAGATCACTGAGGCACGTTGGAAAGGGGAGGGAACATTGTAGTTGAAAAACAAACCATGTGTAGAGATACTGGAAATGTTTACCCACAGCTAAAATGCAAATTCCAGTTAGAAGGGGGAGAAATGTTAGTAAGCCTCTGGGGAAGATATATATTGCACATTAGAACTTGATTTCCCAGGAGCTTTCTGCAGATACTTCAATAAATAAATCTGTCCAATTAAAAAGATTCTTGAAATATATATGTAGCGTTTAAGCATTTGGATACATTTTGTTTGAGAACTGGCTTCAGTTTTTTTCCTCCCCATGTATTTTGTTTGCTAGAGAGTATGGCAATATACTCAGACTATACTAGTAGAGGCCCCAGTCCTACAACTGATAGTTTGTGACCAGGCTGTTGCGAACATGCAGAGCCCCATTGATCTCAACCAACTGGGCCATCAGTTGCACAGATCTGGGCCAAAATTTGAAAACAGGGATGTCTATCTGATCATTGGAAGCTCAGTTATTGGGATACTATACTGCACGCTTTTTTTCTCTACTATACTTTTCTTTTTTTAATAATCTGAGCATCTAGTCAGACTTTTTCCCTCTCCTTATAGTATTTAAAATAAGGCTTTGGTCCCTCTTGAACTTTTCTGTCTCTATCTTTTTTATCATATTTTTCTCCAGTTGGAATATTCCAAACAGCCTGTATTTAAGTTGTGTATTAATAAAAAGTTATTGTGATGGAGAGGGCCCCAATCTAGGAACACATCCCTGTGCAGCAAAGCACTGAAACTCTTTAAGTTCCACTGGGATGTGAGCACATGTTTGAAATAAATCCAGTGCTTTTCCAAGCAAAGGCCTAAATGGTTGGTTTTTTTGGATCACACACCCAGACATCTTCAGAGGGGGTATCTCCTATTATAAGGGAGGGAGCTTTCCCATAGTTCAATAAGTCAAGTATTTTGAGTAAACCTTGGGGGAGAAGGCGAGGATTCCCCTCTCTAGGGGAGAATGCTAGACTGTATTAACAATAGCAACACCAGGAGATGAACTGCCTGTGGACCTTCTTCCATCAATAAATAGGTGTGGCTGCTTTGCTAAAGAACTTGTACCTGCTATTGTACTTTGTGACAGTCTATCGCTAAATACTCTCCAAGATTACATAAACTGGCTACTGCTTCAATACTGTTATGAACTTTTCCAGAAATGCTTTTCTGGGCTGGGATTAGAAGGAAGACCTTATGGCCAACTTCAAATCTCACCTGAAGATACTGATCTTTCAAACTAAACTAAAGCATTTCAGATTTGAGTAGCATTGGAAACACTTTCTTTTTAAGGACATTGAGGAGTGGGGGTATTTAAAGAGTTTAAATGAAGTTCACTTATCACCACCAGTCCTCTATCCAGCATAACACATGAACCATGGTATGGGAAGAAAATAAGGGGCATATGATGGGATGTCCACCCCACACAAGGTAGAACAAATTAAATTAGATTAATTAGACTCCATCATCAATCAGTCTATCTGAGAAGGAACAGGCTGGGCTAGAATAAAGGTAGGAAGTTGGAAACAGGAAGAAACCTGCAGCTATTTTCTGGATGTTAGAGAGGGAGGAAAGGAAACCAACTAAGTAGGAAGAGAGTAGAAACCCCAGGGGATGTAGGCCCTGAAGGAAGGGTTTATTTAAAGGGGGGATGGAGCCAAAGCCTGAGAGGCAGAGTGGGAAATGGCTCAGGGAAACTGCAGATGTTACCTGCTGGCTAGAGAGTCCCTGAGCTGGAACTCAGAGTAGAGGGTGAATCTGGGTTCCCCTACCAGCCATTGGAGAAGTAGCACAATCTGGGCAGTGAGAGAGAATGTATTTTAAATGGAGATGCTTTGATAACCCCCTGGAAGGGAAAAACCCACAGTGACCTGTCCAGAGTGGATGCTGTGATGAGCCAGCCCCCTGAGTTGCAGAGAAAGAAGTGGCTGGGCATATGAACAAGTGACAGAAGGGGGCATTGGAGCTGGCAGGAGCTAATTCCTGAGCAACTTGAAGAAGGTGCTCTATTGGTGAGTGAACACTGTGACAGAGTATTCTCATATGCTTCTAATAGCGTCAGTGATCTCAGGTATGGCAAGCAAACAGCATAACTGCATTAAAGGGTGGTATGAAATCAGTCTGAATACATTTTGAGAGCTTCAAAATCCCACTTATCCTAGAAAGGGAGAACCTGGTTCTGATCTTAATTACATTAATGGGTAATAGTTTAATTCCATTGATAGTTATTCCTAATGCTACCTCCTGTGAGATCAGACTCAAATCTGGAGGACCTTTTTGTTGTCTTTCTGTTTTCCTTTCTTTAGGAGAAACTCATAGTTGTTCAATGGAATTTATCTTGCAGAGCTAGAAGTGCCTTACAGGAGAGGTAGAGTTTTATGTCTCTACGAACATGCTGTGATACAAATATGTAGTGATGGTCAAGGGAAAGGGGAGATTGCTGCTTGAAGCAAGGAAAAAGAAATCACAGATATTGAGGACAGATTGCTGAAAGACATGGAAGAGCAGTTGCTTCTCATGTGATACTTTTTTATTGTAACTTTTTTCCATTGTTTTCACTGTTGTGCATTATTTTAACTGCCAAGACTGCTTTGTAGGGGATGAGCACATATTTATTGTAGGATGGATGGCTTCAAGCATCCTTCTGTCCCTCCTCTCATAAAGGAGGCTCTAGTCCTTGCCACACTGATAGTTATTTCTGGGAGTAGTAATGCATCCCTAGATGAAACATTTTCAGAACTCACATTTCAGGCTCAGTTAAAGCAGCCCACTGTATGTGACACAGTTTCACATTCTGCTGAGTGAGTCCAGCCTTTGTGTTTGTTTGTTGCCATTCATCCCTTAGGTTCTCTTTGTATTAAGAGCCTGGTATTCTCCATTAGTACTGTGAAGAGCGAGTTTGAAATCACCCATCTGAGCCACTGAGCCACTACAAAGAAAATTCCAAATGCTCCCGGAATGGTAATTGAATTGCTTAGTTTATGTACTAATGTTCAGGAAGGGGTCATTATATACTGTACTGGGTCCCACAAGAGCACTTTTGCGTTTCACATACCTGTGACTAGTATGAGTGTTCAAAGGGAGCACAGGATCAAATGTAAACAAAACATTTGTACATTGTGATGCCTTTCTTGAGTGCTGTAAAATTGTGGAACAAAGAAAGAGTGAAGGTGAGCTTTTATTACTGAGCATAGCGAACATCCGAAGTTTTGAATACAGAGGTACCCTAATATAGCACTTAAGATTTTTGTTGTATTTTTTTTACATAACTGATCTCATAGGTATATATTTAGTATATTATGTATCTGAAATATGTGGCTTTTCTGAAGCTAATTATATATCTGTACTGTTATATTTATATTTGTGATAGAATAATAGAAATGTAGGACTGGAAGGGACCTTGATAGATTATCTAGACCATTGTTTCAGTAAGAGTTGGATAACATAACATGCTCAAATCCCTTAGGTTGGTGTATCTAGTCCTGTCCCATGCACTAAAACAGGGATGAGTATTATCTAGATCATCCCTAGCAGGTGGTTGTCTAACCTGTTCTTAAAAACCTCTAGTGACAGAGATTGCACAGCCTCCCTAGATAATTTGTTCTAGTGCTTAACTACCCTTACAGTTAAGAAACATTTCCTAATGTCTAACCTAAATTTCCCTTGCTGCAATTGAAGCCCATTATTTCTTTTTCTATCTTCAGTGGTTAAGGAGAACCATTTATCATCCTTCTCTTTATAACACCTCTTGCGTATTTGAAGTTTCTTCCCGCTCAGTCTTATCTTCTGCAGACTAAATAAATCCAACCTTTTCAATCTTTCCTTGTAGGTCATGTTTTCTAGACCTTTAATCACTGTATGTTGCTCTCCTCTGGGCTTTGTCCAATTTCTACACATCTTTCCCCAAGTGTAGTACTCTGAATTGGACATAATACCCAGCGCTGAATAGATTGCAGGAACTACTACTTGTGTTGCTTACAATACCTTAATACATCCCAGAATTATGTTCATTTTTTTTTGCAACAGCATTACATTGACTTACATTTAGTTTGTGATCTACTATAGTCCC
Source organism: Mauremys mutica (assembly GCF_020497125.1). Taxonomy (NCBI): domain Eukaryota; kingdom Metazoa; phylum Chordata; order Testudines; family Geoemydidae; genus Mauremys; species Mauremys mutica. Next base: position 46,833,998 of record NC_059079.1, on the reverse strand, counting down.
CCCAGATACTTTTCCGCAATACTACTTCCTGGGAAGTCATTTCTCATTTTGTATTTGTGTAATTGGTTATTCCCTCCTGTAGTGGGGCGGATTGCCCCACTCCCTTTGAGAGGGGGCTGCGGCAGGCCAGGGCGCCTGCGCAGACAGTGAGCCAATCAGAGAGAGGCTTATTGTGAGCCAATCAGGGCCCAGTATAGAGCCAGCCAATCAGGGCCAGACTCAGGCATATAAAAAGGCTGCCCAGAGCAGGAGCAATCAGTCTGTCCCAGGCCTTCGACAGGGGAAGGTCAGTCTCCAAGGGAGGAGACTAGCACCGCGGACAGCGCAGTGCTGGCCAGGCTCAGGGAGGCTAAGGAGCTTGAACCCGTAGCCTGCCAGGCTGCAGGCCCTGAAGGGAAGGGCCTAGCGGGTGCAAGGGGCCATAGGGGAAGCGGCCCAGGGAAACAGACAGCAGAAGGGGAGAGAAGGACAGCAAGGCAGACGCCAGAGGGTCCCTGGGCCGGGACCCAGAGTAGAGGGCGGGCCTGGGTCCCCCCCTTCACCCCTTGCAGTGCACCCAGCCATTGGCCGTAGGGAGCGGCCATATTGCTACGCCAGATCCCTGACAAGAGGGGTTAGACTCAGAGGGCGGTGGAACATAGTGAGTGAGGTGTGGGACTGCTGAGCACCACCCCCCCCCCCCGAAGGGGGCGCAGATGGACTAAGGGGCACTGCCGGAGGGCAGTGGCCTTGAAGAGGACGCCGCCGAGCATGCAGCAACGCGGGTCCAGAGATAACAGAGGACAGAACGATGGACGGGACACCACCAGGAGGAGGCGCTCCACTGGAATGAGCTAATTCCCAGAGTCACCAGCAGGAGGCGCTGCGGGGTGAGTCCAACCCGTTACACCTCCTAAGTGTAGTATTTTGCATTTTTCCTTATTGAATTTCATGTATTTCAATCCATTTCTCCAGTTTGTCAAAATCCTTTTGAATTCTAATCCTGTCCTCCAAAGTTCTTGCAACTTCCCCCCATCTTGGTATCATCCACCAAACTGTATAAGTGTACTCTCTATGCCATTATCCAAATCATTTATGAAGATACTGAATAGAACCAGACTCAGAACGGATCCCTGTGGGATCCCAGTCGATATACTATTCCAGTTTGACAGTGAACCATTGATAACTAATTTCTGAGTATGCTTTTCCAACCCGTTGTGCCCTCACCTTACAGTGTGTTTGTCTAGGCTATATTTTTCTAGTTTGCTCAAGAAAAGGTCATGTGTGATGGTATCAAAAACCTTTCTCAAGTTGAAAGATACATTTTGCTGCTTACCCCATGTGCAATTTCCTTTTTTTCTAAATGAATAGAAACAAATGATATATTCCAGATTTGAAAGCCTATTTTCATAGGAATTGTTTAGAAAAAGTCCTATTTAAAACCATCAAATATGTTTAGTACATTTATGTTGATACAGAGAACAGCTTACGGGACTTCAGGGATTCAAGCTGACCTAAAGTGAATTGGATGTTTGGTTTTTGCTTACAGGCAGAGTCCCTGGAAAAAGCTCAAAGGCACAGTTGAAGTTTATTGTGCAGCATGAATCTTAAGGGAGTCACAGTGTTGGGAGACTGGTTTATAAAGAAGTTTCTTTATAAACCAGGAAATAATTTTCATAACTACTCTTGACTGGGTAGGCTTTTGATCCCAGAGACTCTTTTTTGTACTGTTTACAATGGGCAAACTCCTCTAATCATTTTGATATTTTAATAATTACTGCTTTTGAGGCAGTAATTTAGACCAGCTGCACTGGAGTCTGTGTAGGCCAATTATTATTTCAGCTGTGTGAAAAGTCATTATGGCTTAACACACTTCTGCTCTTTCATAAGCAAGCTAACCCTGCCAGACCTATGAGGGGTCTATTTTGCCAGACTGCCTCTCCTAGACAGAACAGATTGATCCTAGTTTAAATTATTAGTCGACAGGAGAATTATTTCTCTCTCTCTCTTCCTCCCACCCCCTCCACAATATCATTATTAGCTTGTGATTTTGCACTAGTATTGTTGTCAGCCGCAACTGGAGGCCTTAGAGAAATTGAAGCTCTCGGCCAGGTAGAACGCTTTTTCCTCAATCCGTTTATTACTTGTGACGTTATCATCAAATAGGTTGAGTGAACTCTGACTTCAAATCTTGAAACAAGGCATCACAATGATGGTCAAGGTGCCTCCTTCCTGGAATACCCCTCACAGCACCCTTATATGATTTTCCCTTAGATTTAGAGTAGGGTTGGAGATGAAAGGATGCTAATAATTAGCAACTGTCATTTCTCTTCATAGGATCAGTATCTTAGTTTTTAGTTTGTCCTTTATGATCAAAATCCTGAGAGAGGCTGATCACTGGCAATTCTTGTTAATTGACCTCTCAAGATGAGGCTTTTGATTGACTTAGAACTCCCATGGAAATTATTCCTGGGAGGTGTAGGATGTAGCACTCTTCACTCATGTTGAACTAAGAAAATGCTAATCTATTTCAGATTATTTGATACCAAAAGGAAATATCTAAGAAATGGTTGATCATGTATTTTAATTCCTCATTCCTAATCCTCTGCAGCCTCTCCTGACTTAATGATGCTAATTAATGCTGTAAGTGTCGGTGCCTGTGTAGTCTGTTTTTCATTTTCAAATGTCAATACCACATATTTTGAAGAGCAAAATGGATACCTGAATTAATACCAGATTTTCCAGCATAGGCCAAATTTTGCCAACACAATTGTTGTCAGCTTTTATTTATCTTGTTAAGAAGGCTTTGGAAAAAAAACAAACGCTAACTCTGTTGGGGAAACTGCTTCCGTGGATTATATGAGAGCACTTCAAATAGAATTTCCCAGGGAGAGAGCTAGATCAGCAAGAACAAAACCTGATCTGGTAGGAGGTGAGCACTAAAAGATAGGCCCCAACTCTTTACATCTTTACATATGTGTAATTACGTCCATTTTTAACTGGGAATACAGAGGTGGAAAAGACTTGGCCAAGGTCAAAACAAGTGCAGGGCAGAGCTAGGAAGACAACTGACATCTAGTCTTGTGATTATGGAAGGTTTGTGGATATAGCACATCTCCTTCCCTCATTCTTCCCTCCTTTTCCCCCACACAAGTTTTGAGTGTTGTACTCATTGACCTTGCATTTTGTAACTGCTCAAAGCTTCAGCTCACCGTTCAGCTGTGTGGCAAACAGCCATAACCTAGAGGTCCAGATTTATTGTTTTGGGCCACAGATCCAAAAACTCCATTAGCCAGTCTTTGATTTGATAAGTACCGTCTCACTTACTGTTAAGTGGGATGTTAAGACGGAGCAGTGGCGTTTCACTTCACTAGAAGTCTGAGTGGTCCCTTTGCACTGATACTTTGAATTAAGTAAGCAACAGCAGTATTATTGCTTTCTCTGGTTTAGTAATGTAGCAATTTAGCTGTTTTTTTGCAAGCCAAATGAAGCTGAAGCATATTCATAGCAGTCCAATGGAAGTCCCATGACTGCATTTACAGTAGTTATCCAATACAAATGGTTAAAAGGAGGATTTTGTTTCAGTTCATTGGCAACCCCTTTGTTGCAGTGGGACTCATTGCAGCAGGGTCTCCTTGCTGGTGTGGCAGGAAGTTTGCTGTTTTCAAATGTGCTATGCAGAACCACTTTACAGCACAAAATAAAATTAATGGATATTTTAAAAGAAGCTTCACAACTTATGGGGAGATATAAAATCATGGGTGGTAGTTTAACTGCTGCTGTAGATTGGTGTAGTTCCATTAATGTTAATGGAGTAATAGAGATGTACAATAGCTGAGGATCTGGCCCAAATATATACAGCTTTTGAACTGCAGCAAGTGTAATTAATGTCAAGTAGTTCAGCAATTCATGTTCTCTTCCTGCTGCCTTCTCTAATGGCATAAAGTTTGAGCCTGAGTTTGCTATCAATTCTATTAATGTATATCTGAATAATTGGTCATTTTAATGAGATTTAAATCAGTATAATTCAAAGCAAAATTTGATCTCTGGCCTACAAACTGAACTTTTTTTGCGGGGAGGGGAGGCTATATATAACCATGTTTTAGCAGAAGGAAACCTGCTTGAACTGCAATTTATTTTTTTTACCTAAAGAGTTTATACTGGAATATTCTGATCGATCTCTCCCCTCCTCCTCTGGTTGGGGTGAGTTAGGAGAAGACACATTAAATGGGAAGAAGCTACAGAATAAGATTTTTCTCTCCTTTTAAGATTCTTCTTCCCTTACAGAATCCATTGTTGACCTAGCTACTGCCAGTGAGAAGGATGAGGAATGCATTCCTTCTTATTCTGTCCAAAACTGTTGTGTGCTGTTGACCAGTCACTGAAGTTCACACTGGGTTGAAACATGGCAGCTGTTCTAGATGGGCATGAGTCACAAAGGTCTTCTCTAGATTTGGATCTGAAATTTTATATGGCTTAGTCGTTTTGCGTCTGGACCTTCAGCTGGGAACAAAGCTTCCTCCAAGTTGCATGATTATACCCCCTTCTGACAGAAACCATGCATAGCAGACAATGTGGTGCAGAGTAGCCCATAGGCCTTACCTTTCCCTGTCTACTTCTTGTGTTGCAAATCAAGGAACAGTCCTCTAGGGCTTCCCCTTATCTAACTGCGTCTCTGTGCCTGTTAACTGAGAGGGTGGAGGGGAGAGCAAGTAGCAAGGAGGACTTCTGCTTCCCCTTCCCCTCATCTCTCCCTCTCCTCTCAACACCTCTCCTCTTTATTTCTTCGCACATGCAGTGACAGAAATAAGAAAGTGATAAAGATGGTGTGCAGGACTGGGAAGGGAGGGGGAGGAAAATGAAAGGGAGTGGTGGAGCAGAGGTGGTAATGAATGTGTGGTATGAAGGAGGCAAATGAGTCCCTGGAGTGAATGAAAGAATTAATGAGATGAGAAAGGAGATCAAATAAAAGCAGGAGGCTATGGTAGAACCTGTGTGGGTTTAAAATAAAGGCTTGGACATACACTTTTTTCTGTGAACACACATAAATGAGTCACCTTTAGTATGGAACCATCTCTAGTGATGGGTGAAGATACTCTTGTGTGTCATTTCAGAAGCATTTTAGGATCTTGAGGGTTGAAAGGTTTTGTATAAATGTAATTTGGTAAGGTATAAATAGAGATAACAGACTGCAGAGCAATCAAAAGGAATCATGTTCTAATGTAGATCCTTTAACTATTAATCCCCACTAGCATCACAGTAACTAAAACCATGACTTGCCTGATACCTGATTAGAAGTTGGAAATTATATTCATTATTAAAATGCTAGCAAAAATAAGCTAGCATGTGTTCCCCCCCACCCCCCCGATCTTATCAGAGCATGCCTGATTTGGTAGAGGGAATGATGAACAGGGTAGGAGAAAATACAGTACTGCTCTATTACTGAAAAATGAAAATAACTTTTAAATTCTTGTCATATTTATCTCTGCCATTTTTGTAATGAATGCCTTTCCTAAATTTGTGCTGTAAGAAATAAATGGAAATATTGATCTTACGATAATCACTTACCTCCTTGTGGACACTCCAATATTTGGACAATGCCATTCCCAGTCCTACCAATATCTTTGTATTATGTAGATAAATGACTGGCATGAGACACTTATGACTTCCCCTAAACTTGTATCAAGACTGAATTGTTTACACAGAGATATATTCTTATTTTCACAGATTCTCCTTTGACTTTTCCCCAAGGTGTACCCGAGGACCTGCTTCTTTCTGTCTTGTAGGATTTTTAAGTGCGACATGAGCTTAACTTCCCTAGCTTTATGTATATGGAATTTTGTCCTTATTATTCTGATTTCTCATGTTTCCATAGTTCTCCAGCATTGATAATCATACAAAGGACTTTGAATTTTTTGTTCGGTATCTTAAACAACAACATTGGGTTTCTAACCTCATTATTTTGCTTTTAGTATATTGGTTTGTTTGGCATACTCTTGCAATGCTATGCTTTCTCTGCAAAGTCATGAGATGCACTGTCTTGAGATTTGCATTTTGTTTCCCATACTAATGTACTGCCTCAAGTTTCCTAAAGAATCAGGTAATAACAGTTTGCATAATGTTGAGCTTTTCCTTCAAATTAAACTTCTTGTCATTGGGTTTGACCTTTGTTGTAGCACAAAAATACAGCTCACTATAGCTGATGTACATCTATCGGTTTGTTAATAGTGCATGTTTAGTGCTGTTCTGCATATTTGGTCAGGTACACAATCCAAAATACCAATCCCCAATAAAACCACACTGCAGTCTGTGAAAGTGGCCTACTATCCCCATCTGTAGCAGTATGTGGGTTATTTGGTGGGATTTGGGAGCAGCTGATCATATACAGGATATTTTTTTAATTGTTGTAATTATGCTATATTTTTACATGTACTTAGAGAATCGAATCTTAAAAGTCAAAATAAAAGGGACTAAAAGTTTTAAAGCTGCTTAAGGGGTTTGCCTGGCCAATTCCCATTTAAATTAATGGGAACCGGTTATCCAAATACTCTAAGCAGCTTTGAAAATGTCAGCCTAAATAAATAAGAACCCAATTAAAAAGAAAAGTACTTTGTTGTTAATATTATGAGATGCTCAGTAGCTATGGTGACAAGAACTATGCACATGCTTGTTACCGTGCCTCAGTGGATCACAGCTGAGTGCTAAATTCAAGACAAACTACTGAGAAATAGAACAGACTCACCCCCAAATAGTAGTTATTCTATCATTAGGTTATACTGAGCCTGTAACACAAGTAAATTTCTGTCTCACCACACTGGTTAACAAGAAGCTAAAAATGCAGGCTCCTTAAGCATTCCAGTCCTTGTCTCACCACCCAGACACTGAACTCTAAATTTGTTTTCAGTAACCAATCAAAATCAAATACAGGGTCCTTCTAATCCTAAAATATCAGCCACTGAGTCAGGTCAATATATAACTCAGATCTTACCCAATAATCACTCTGCTGCCAACAGGGCTGGATTAACTTTTTGTGGGCCCAGTGTCAAACATATTTGTAGGCCCCCTGGGGAATGAAGAGGCTGGGGGCAAGAGCACAGTGGGCAAGGTGGATTTGATTTAAATCACTAGTTAGGAAGACTCGCTTTAATCATGGATTTCTACATAAAAGCCCATTCTTGTTGTTTGTTATAACCTTAAAACATATTCTTCACAGCTCAGAGATAGACTTAGGTTTCATTTTTAGAAGGTACACACTATACATTTTTAAACCGTGATTTATTTTGAAAACTTTTCAGATGAATTTTACAGCTTTATCAGAAAATGAATGATTGTTTGGTTATTTCATTTACCAAAGATAATTGAAGCAGATAGTTCACCTCCCAATGACTTTATAAATATTTCTAATTTTGGGGAGGGATAGCTCAGTGGTTTGAGCATTGGCCTGCTAAACCCAGGGTTGTGAGTTCAATCCTTGAGGGGGCCACTTAGGGATCTGGGGCAAAAATTGGTCCTGCTAGTGAAGGCAGGGGGCTGGACTTGATGACCTTTCAAGGTCCCTTCCAGTTCTAGGAGATTGGTATATCTCCTATTATTATTTATTATTAAAAGGTTAATCATTAATATTTGGAGGATTTTCGTGCCAGGCTGTACTAGGAGATCACCAGACAGACATTTAAATTGTTTTTATTTAACTAAAACAACATTAAGTATTCTGGATTTTTTTTCCTCAACAGCAAACATAATATTTTAACAACAAAAAAAGTCCTTCACTTCTCACATTTATCTCCAGACTTCTTCTTGTCCAGATCTATTCTGCCCCCAACAATTTTCTATTCATTCAACTTTTTGAAACTTTTCGCTTTTAAAGAGAGGTAAGGGGTTGATCCTGTGTACACAAATTTGCAGAGGGACAATAGAGTTGTGGTCTGTTATTTCTCATCTCTATAAATTATTTATTTAAAAACATTTTTGCTGTTAATAAGCATGTTACCTCTAGAGACACAAATCCACAGTTTGAGAACTGCAAAACTAAGCATCTCTGATGGTATCTTCTAGACTGAATACTGAGTCCCATTGGGTAGATAGAAAAATTAACCTAAATAATCTATACAGAAGTCTGTGGACCCATAATATTGGGTCCCTACGCCTGTAGAACTAATGAATGAAATAGTTTTTAATTATTCACTTTATTAATGTAACTTCATAAGTAAAGTTTTTTATGAATGAAACAACATTCATTCATAAAACCGGTTACCCCAATAACTGTCTAATTGACAATTAAGAGGCTTGTTAAGAGCCATAGCTGTTCAGCCAGTTGCCCTTGTAAGTTTCACTGTCAATCCAATTCCTGCTTAAAACACTGAGCCCTGGTCTACACTAGGAGGTTATGTCGAATTTAGCAGCGTTAAATCGAATTAACCATGCACCCGTCCAGACAACGAAGCTATTTAGTTCGACATACAGGTCTCTTTAGTTTGATTTCTGTACTCCTCCCTGACGAGGGGAGTAGCCATGTCGAATTTAGTGCTATGTCGAATTAGGCTATGTGTGGACGGAAATTGACCTTAGTAGCTCCGGGAGCTATCCCACAGTGCACCACTCTGATGCTCTGGACAACAGTCCGAGCTCGGATGCTCTGACCAGCCACACAGGAAAAGCCCCGGGAAAATTTGAATTCCTTTTCCTGTCTGGCCAGTTTGAATCTCATTTCCTGTTTGGACATCGTGGCGAGCTCAGCAGCACTGGCAGCGATGCAGAGCTCTCCAGCAGAGGTGTCCATGCAATCTCAGAATAGAAAGAGGGCCCCAGCATGGACTGATCGGGAAGTCTTGGATCTGATCGCTGTGTGGGGCGATGAGTCTGTGCTTTCGGAGCTGCGCTCCAAAAAACGGAATGCGAAGATCTACGAGAAGATCTCCAAAGCCATGACAGAGAGAGGATACAGCCGGGATGCAACGCAGTGCTGCATGAAAATCAAGGAGCTGAGACAAGGCTACCAGAAGACCAAAGCGGCAAACGGACGCTCCGGAGTCCAGCCCCAGACATGCCGCTTCTACGAGGCACTGCATTCCATTCTAGGTGCGGCCGCCACCACTACCCCACCACTGACCGTAGACTCTGAGGATGGGATAGTGTCGATGGACGGTTCCTCGGAGATGTTCACGGACGGGGAAGATGAGGAAGGAGATGAGGAGGGCGAGACAGTCGAGAGCGCTTACAACGCTGATTTCCCCGACAGCCAGGATCTCTTCATCACCCTCACGGAGATCCCCTACCAACCCTCCCCAGCCGTTAACCCGGACCCTGAATCAGGGGAAGGATCAGTCGGTAAGTGCTTTAAACATGTAAACATTTATTTTTAACAGAACAGGAATATTAACTATCTGAAAAGGCGGTCAATATGAACAGGGATAGAACAGAAATCCTCTTGGGAGATCTCCACGAAGGTCTCCTGGAGGTAATCGAAAAGCCTCTGCATGAGGTTCCTGGAGAGAGCGGCCTTATTGCGTCCTCCGTGGTAGCACACTTTTCCGTGCCAGGCTATCCTCAGGTACTCTGGTATCATTGCCTCGCAGAGCATGGCGGCATAGGGCCCTGGCTTTTGCTGGCTTTCACGCAGCATGCGGTCTTTATCTGTGTCACTGATCCTCAGCAGGCTGATCTCGCTCATGGTGACCTGCTTTGAATTAGGGGAATGTTAGTATTGGGACTGCTTGCCTGTTCCTTTACATAACTATAACCGGCGGTTTACAGCCACGTGGTGGAGGCGGGACAGGGGCAACATACAGGGATCTTTCCTGGGGACAGCCGCGAGGGGGTGGGACAGGGGCAGAGTTAATGCTTTCCGGATTGCCGGCAGCAGGAACTGGCCAATGCTAGGAGCATTGCTTTGACCGTGAAAGGAGGGCACTGCTATAAATTAAGTTTTAAGCAGCCAAAAGTCTATGGCTTACCATGTCTGTCTGCTACATGAATTCTGCTGTCCTGCCCCGCTTGTCTGATCTCCACTGCAAGACCCCAGGCACTGAATGCGAAGGCCGAAAATTCAAACTTGTCCTGAGTGCGCATGAGATAGGTGCTGTGCATGGTCTTGTTCACAGAGACAGACTAGACTATGTTCATTGTTCACAAAAATGTATCTTTGTAAGGAATTCACTCCCTTTTTCCCCATCACACAGCTGCGACTGTCTCCCGACCTACCCCGGCATCCCCCTCACAGAGGCTGGCGCAGATTAGGCGGCGAAAGAAAAGGACACGGGACGAGATGTTCTCGGAACTTATGGGCTGCTCCCGAGCCGAGGCGGCCCAGCAGACCCAGTGGAGGGAGAACATGTCAGTACCAGCGCTCACATAGCAAATGGGAGGACAGGTGGCAGCAGGAAGACCAGCAGGCCACTCAAACGCTGCTTGGAGTAATGAGGGAGCAAACGGACACGCTCCAGCGTCTTGTGGATGTTCTGCAGGACCGGAGGCAGGAGGACAGAGCCCCACTGCAGTCTATGTCTAACCGCCCTCCCCCGCCACAAAGTCCCATACCCCCCTCACCCAAAGTACCAAGAAGGAGGGGCGGCAGGGGCCGTGAAAACTGTCACTCCACCCCTGCACAGTGCTCAATTACAGGAAGGCTCTCATTCCCAAAATTTTGATAAGTCCTTTCCTTCCTGCCTCACCCAAGCCCCCGTCCTAGTTTCATCCCCTAACTGTCTAGTTGATAATAAAAAATACTTTTCTGTTAATTACTGTTTCCATCATGTTCTTTTAGAGGAGACTGTTTGAAGGGGGTTGGTAATTGGACAGGACAGTCACCTTTACCAGGGTACAGACACGGGGGCAGGTTCAGCAGCAGGTCACACACACAGTGCAGTCACTAGGCACCCTGGTCAGTCTGGGAGGTGGTTTTCATGTTCTGGGGGGGGTGGGGCTATGTGACTTTGTGGTGGGGGAGGGCGGTTAGAGATCTTATGCAGCGGTCCTTATCCTGGATCACAGAGCCACGCAGCAGCGGATCTGTAACCGTCCTCCCCCGCCACAAAATCACATAGCCCCCACACACAGAGTCCCGAAAAGGAGGGGTGGCAGGCTCCATTGAAACAACCAGTCCGCCACTGCGGACTGCTCTAGGAGCAGGAGCCTGTCATTCCTCGAGTTTAGAAGCGGTCTTTAAATCACTACACACCCTACCCAGCACAGTCTGCGTCCCAGTTTCAACCCTTTACCGCGAAATCAGTACTAAAGAAAACGGTGTTAATTAACACCTTCCATGTATTTTATTTTTAAGCATGCGTTGGAAGGTGGGTGAACGGGGTATGTAACTGCAGAGGATAGTCAACATTAGCTGGGTAAAGAAATGGGGGCAGGTTCAGCTTCTCTGTAAACAAACTTAATAGTCACAGGTTACCCTGCTCCCTGAGGAACCTAGCTTTCAAAGCCTCCTGGATGCACAGCGCTTCCCGCTGGGCTCTTCTAATCGCACGGCTGTCTGGCTGGGCGTAATCAGCAGCCAGGCTATTTGCCTCAACCTCCCATCCCGCCATAAAGGTTTCCCCCTTGCTCTCACAGAGATTGTGGAGCACACAGCAAGCTGCAATAACAATGGGGATATTGGTTTCGCTGAGATCTGAGCGAGTCAGTAAGCTTCTCCATCTCCCCTTGAGACGTCCAAAAGCACACTCCACCACCATTCTGCACTTGCTCAGACGGTAGTTGAAGAGTTCTTTGTCACTGTCCAGGGCGCCTGTATAGGGCTTCATGAGCCAGGGCATTAGCGGGTAGGCTGGGTCTCCGAGGATCACTATAGGCATCTGCACATCCCCAACAGTTATTTTGTGGTCCGGGAAGAAAATACCTTCCTGCAGGTGTGTAAACAGACCACAGTTCCTGAAAACACGCGCGTCATGAACCTTGCCCGGCCATCCGACGTTGATGTTGGTAAAACGTCCCCTATGGTCCACCAGTGCTTGCAGCACCATTGAAAAGTAGCCCTTTCGGTTAATATACTGGCTGGCCTGGTGGTCCGGTCCCAGGATAGGGATGTGAGTTCCATCTATAGCCCCACCACAGTTTGGGAATCCCATCGCGGCGAAGCCATCTATGATGACCTGAATGTTTCCCAGGGTCACTACCTTTGAGAGCAGTAGCTTGACGATTGCGTTGGCTACTTGCATCACAGCAACCCCCACGGTAGATTTGCCCACGCCAAAGTGGTTCGCTACTGACTGGTAGCTGTCTGGCGTTGCAAGTTTCCAGAGGGCTATGGCCACTCGCTTCTGCACAGTCAGGGCTGCTTGCATGCGGGTGTCCTTGCGCTTCAGGGCAGGGGACAGCAACTCACACAGTTCAAGGAAAGTTCCCTTATGCATCCTAAAGTTTCGCAGCCACTGTGATTCATCCCAGACCTGCAGCACTATGCGGTCCCACCAGGCTGTGCTTGTTTCCCGGGCCCAGAATCGCCATTCCACAGCATGAACATGACCCATTGCCACCATGATCTCCACGGCGCAGGGTACCGTGCTGTGTGAGAGATCTGTGCCACTCTCTGACTTCATGTCCTCACCGCGCTGCCGTAGCCTCCTCGCCCAATTTCTCAGCATCTGACTGTGAAAAAGGTGGACGATAAGGTGCGAGGAGTTGACAATGGCCATAACTGCAGCGATGATTGCAGCGGGCTCCATGATCGCAGTGCTGTGGCGTCCGTGCTGTCACTCACCAGAAAAGTGCGCGAACTGATTGCCCGCCGGCGGGAGTGACGGTTGAATGCTGACAGTTACCCCAAACCACCCTCGACATATTTTTTCCCCCAGCAGGCATTGGGGGCTCTACCCAGAATTCCAATGGGCAGCGGGGACTGCGGGAACTGTGGGATAGCTGCCCACAGTGCATCGCTTCCAATGTTGACGCTTGCCCCGTTAGTGCGGACTCACAAAGTCGAATTACTGTCCTTAGTGTGGATACACACGTTCGACTTTGTAATATCAGTTCCACATTTTCGATTTAAGTAGAATCGAACTACTCTGGTAGTGAAGACATACCCTGAGACTTACACTGTTTCAGTATTGTAACTTCTGTTCACTGTTTGCCATATTGTAATTCAAACTCCATTTTACAACACTTATTCCATTTTGTAAAAGCTTGCTGCAACCTTCATTTTTGCAAAACCCTGCTGTAATCTTATTAGTTTAGTTTAGATGTGTGAATGAGGCATGAATGGATGATGGAATCAACCTCCAGCGCCAGCCTGTCCTGAAGAAACAGAGTTCAAACACCAACAGCTGAAGATGCAGACAACAAAGTAAGAGGAGTCCACCCTAAAAAGAAAAGAACAAAGGTACAATAGAAGAAAGATCAAAGCCAGGTCCGAGGCTGAAAGTCATGTCTGCAATTGATGGGTGATCAATCACACTGAACCCAGAGGCAGTGTGACACAGCAAGACCTATAGACTCTTGATTCAAACTAAAGCCTACAAAAAGGATGGGTCAGATGGAAGACTTGTAAGGGTAACATTATGCTGCCAACATGGGAGGGCAGACCCAGCCCTTCCTTCTGCCTGGCTTTCCTGGCCAGTTAGACGCCACAAGCTACGAACCCAAGCTGCGAAATCAAGCCACGGACTCAAGCTGTGTTCAGGACTGGTAACTATACAGCAGCTGCAGAACATCGTGTGTGTGTGTGTAAGTATTAAGGTATTAGCTAGTGGTTATAGATCAGTCCTCTACCCCATCTGTTCCTTGGTGTTGAACATTTAATAACTTTCAGGAGAGAGAGGAGGAAGTGGAGAAGAGGCGGGGGCAGGGCCTTGGGAAAGGGGGTGGAATTGGGGCATACCCCCTCCAGCTCCCTGCTGTGAACTGCTCAGGGCAGGGGGCTGGGAGCACCCCCCCAAACCCAGCCCACCCCCCAGCCGTGACCCCTGCACCTCCTCACAAACTCTCAGCCCTGACTCCTGCACCTCCACACACACATCCCCACCCCCACCCTGAGCACCAAGCGGGAGCTCCTGCATGCTCCTCCACGCAAAGCGACCAGGGAGCTTTGCAAACAGGGAGTTTTGCAAGGGAGTTCTTCAGGTGAAGGAGGAGCAAATTTTCCACAGCCTCCCTCACAAAAGATATCACTGCTTTGCCTTTAGTAATTATCCTTTTGAGGGGAAAACCAGGCACTTCTCTCTTTTTGCAAAGTCCTGTGACCTCTTTCAGCTAAAGAAAACTTGTGAGTGCTGGTGATGCAATAGCTCTTTACTGCTCTCCCCGTTATAGTGGTGGGGGTGCAGTGATAAGGCCCCCCTGACCCCTAATGCCTGCACACTTGACAGGACAGCAGCTGCTGTTGGGAAGGGCATTTCCTCACTAGTGTTAAGCTGCCTGATGCTCCCAGGACTTGGAGGGACAGTGTGGCTGCTACTCTAGCCCAGGCTGGAGCTGGGAGGAAGGACACGGGTGCTGCTGTGCAAGGTCCCTCGCCCCCATTAGGAGTTGGAGCAAGGACGGGGCACCAGGGGCAAAGAGTGGGGAAATGGGAGGGGGAAGCTGAGGGGGAGAGGGGGCCCTGGGCCAGGCAGGGGATGCAGCAGGAGGAGGATGGGAAGGATGATCTGGGAAAAAGGGGAAGCCTGTAAAAAAAATAAATAGTTTCCTTCCGGAGAAGCAGACTCACCCTGCCCTGGGTCCAGGCAGTGGCGGCTGCTGCTGTTCCCTCCCCTGCAAAAAGCTGATCAGGAGCAGAGAGAGAAGGAGGGGTGAGTACACAACATGCTGGGGGAGTGGGAGCTTTGCTGCTGGCTGCCGTGCAACAGCAGGACAGAGCCCTGGGCACAGCTGCACCAAGCTTCGCGGAGAAGAAAGGCTGTGCTGGGGCCCCTTTGGAGCATGGACCCGGCACTATGGCACCAGTGGCGCCATGGTAAATCTGCTACTGGCTGCCAATCCTTTAGTAACTAAAATCTAAAGGTTTAATAAGAGGAAAGAAGCGTTAATAATGGTAAATAGATCATATACATACAAATAATTGCAAAGTCTTTTTATCGGGTTTGTAGCAGTGATGGAATAGACTGCTGGCTTGTAAAGTCTCTCTGGTAACTTCCAAAAGATTCAAAGATCCTCCGTTCATAGGGTAAAATATTCCTTTTAGTTGTAAATCCCCAGTCTAGAGAATCAGATCAGGAAAAAGGCAAAATGGAGATATCTCAGGGGTCTTTTTATATCCTTTGCCATGTGCCTGGAACTTTACTGTCCCAGTGGAAAGTCACTGGCCTAAGATGGAGTCCAGGGTCACATAAGCATATCACATGTCCATTGACGTGGCCATTAGCCCCTTGGAGTCTGAGGCATCTGCAGGAAGACTATCTGTATAGAATGAGTTTCTTCTATGGCCCATTGTGAGAGCTAAGTGTCTTTGATGGGCCATCAATACGTAGCTCTTTGGCCTTAATGTAAATATCACATGATTGGTGTTAGCCAAGAATACAACACATCTGTATGATGCCAGTACATAGTGAATATTTATAACTTCAAATACAAAAATGTTACATGCATGTAACAGGATAATCAATCATACTTGGAAATCATAATTTTTCCATTGACTTCTTACATGACATACTTTGTACAAGATTTGTTGCAATTGTATAGCAGTGGCAATATCAATTATATAAATGGTCACATTCAATCATATAGCATCACAGTGCTGTAAGAAAATAAACGTTGGTGATAATAGCCTACCAGATATTACAGGAAATCAACCTGTTTGAACTCCTGATTCAGTTTGTAACCGCCTTTCACTTTTTTCCTGCTGGTTTAAAAATTGGAGGGGACACAAAGTTACAATGGAAATGGGGAAAATAACTGTCTTATACAATTTCCTCAGTTGTTAAGGAGTTGAGATGCAGATAAAAATAAAAAGATTTTGCCCGAAACCCAAAATATTTTGATTTGGAAATACTGCCTTGGTGCCTCATGCTACCCATGTTTCTTTACAGGCTGGGATCCCTGGTCAGATTATGTCTTTGAGAGTGCACCACTGTATCTCCTCATGTAGGGGGAAGTGGTGCATCAGGGGAGATACAGTTTGGTCAGTGCAACTTCCCTTTGAGGAGAATGGGGACATAAGGCAATCAAACTATAACTCCATGGAGACTCTGCAGCAGCATTTCCAAAGCAAAATATTACAGTTTTCAGGTGTTTGGTTTTTCAACAAAGTTCAAAATTCCCCATGAAAATCAGACACTTTTTTTGGAGGGGGGAGGTTTAGCTAAATTTTTCCGTTGAAAAATGTCTTTGACAAATCTTTTAATCAGCCATATTGCCAGATAACTATCAGAGAGGAGATCTTTCTTTAGAATGCTGTTACCAAAACTATCCATAGAGCTTGATAAGGGAGCTGTCAGAGCAGCATTGTTGGTACTTGAAGGGAATCTGATGTATTGCTATGTGGTTTTTACTGTCTGGAAGTGGGAATCTAGAAGCCACACACAGAGCACAAATTGCTGCTTGCATTCAGCTTTGCTCAAATGGAAATAGTTGAAAGTATGAATTGAAGCTTTGTCACATCCCAAAACATTTGTTTATGAAAAATAAAACTTGCTGCGACTGCTACCCCTTAAGGCTGAAAGGAGTCCTTCACTGTCTGAACACCACAGAAAAGAAACAAGACAACAATGAAGAACCCACCCAAAATGTTCCTCTTCAGCAGGAGGCTTTAAAAAAAAAGTTTTATAAAATCAATATTTAAAAAAAAAATTGCCTGCATTGGAGCAAAATAATTAAATAATGAATACTGCAACTATGTGGAAATAGGGATCTCTTTTTTGCAAATTGCAAATGTTCATGACTAAAAATATAAAACTTTGAGGGGCGGAGGAAACAATCAGTAAATTCATTTCTGAATACACAGCCTGTTGTGTGTAACACCAAAATGGTGGCTCTTTTGTCACTACTCACCCAACTAACTTCAAAATTTAAGGAAATTGGTAGCCCTTGTATACTAGAAAGTCTAGGGGTTGAGATGGAATATCATTTTCTAGGGGGACTTTTAGGAAATGCAAACAAGTTGTGAATTCCCGATGGTGTAGTTGAGCCCTGTAGTAACCTTCAAGCCAGCAGTGTACTAAATACAAAGTGTAATTACATCTTTGGCAGTCAGTCACCTCAGTTGAAATGACAGCTTTTCTAAGGGTTTTTAGGAGTGATTTTCTTTGGGCCTAAACCAGGCTTAGTTCTTTGCTCATTCTGGAAAGGCAATTTTATTCATTAAAAGTATGTCCTGTTTTATGCTTGAAGTCAAAAAAAAATATGTAAGTTTACATACATGTACAAACTGTATAATGGTGGTAATCTCTTCTGAAGTATAATTCCTAGAGTGTGATGACTGCCAGTAACTGGCTTTAATTTGCAGTAGGGAAATATACAAAGAACAAATGACAAGATTACTAAACTGAAGATTAAATGGAAAAGTTGTTGTGTGCAGTGTGACAAGTAACAAGTCAAAGGACTCCTATACAGTTTAGCTGCTTTTTTAAAATGCATACAGAAAGCTAACCATATATAGGAAAGAGCTACAGATTTCGACTTCTTTATATGCTGAACAGTAGATTCATAAAGAAAAAGGCTATTGTGATATCTTTGTAATCGGGGGGGGGGGGAGAAGCACGAGTCAGGGAAAAAACACTCATGTTCTAATATTAAAAAGTTTAAGAATGGCCATACCGAGTCAGACCAAAGGTCCCATCTGGCCTAATATAGAATCATAGGACTGGAAGGGACCTCGAGAAGTCATCTAGTCCAGTCCCCTGCACTCATGGCAGGACAAAGTATTATCTGGACCATCTCTGACAGGTGTTTGTCTAATTTGCTCTTAAATTCTCCAGGGATAGAGATTCCACCACCACCTCCCTAGATAATTTAAGCCCATTGCTTCTTGTCCTATCCTCAGAGGTTAAGAACATTTGTTTTTCTCCCTCATCCTTGGAACAACATTTTATGTACTTGAAAATTATGTTCCCTCTCTTCTCTTTTCTCCAGACTAAACAAACCCATTTTTTTTTCACTCTTCCCTCATAGGTCAGGTTTTCTAGACCTTTAATAATTTGTGTTGCTCTTCTTTGGACTTTCTGCATTTGTCCACATCTTTCCTGAAATGTGGTGCCTAGAACTGCACACAATTCTCCAGGTGAGGCCTAATCAGCATGTAGGGTTGCCAACTTTCCACTCACACAAAACCAAACACTCTTGTCCTGCCTTTCTCCGAGGCCCCACCCTGTCCTACCTGCTCACTCCATCCTCCTCCCTCTGTCGCTCACTCTTTCCTCTCTCTCCCTCCCTCCCTCCCTCATTTTCACTGGGATGTCTCAGGGTATAGGGGTGCTGGAGGGAGTGAGGGCTCTGGTGGGGGGGTCAGGGCTCTGGGATGGGGCTGGAGATGAGGAGCTTGGGGTGAAGGAGGGGGCTCTGGTCTGGGGAGTAGAGCTGAGGGGTTTGGAGTATGAGAGGGGGTTCTGGGTTGTGGGAAGGGGTACTGGCTCTGGGCTGGGGGTGTGGGTTCTGGGGTGGGGCTATAAATGAGGGGTTCAGGGTGTTGGAGGGGGCTCCAGGCTGGTGTAAGGGGTTGGGGCACAGGTGCGTGAGGGCTCTAGGTGGGGCTGGGATGAGGGGCTTGGGGTGCAGGAGGGTGCTCTGGGCTGGGATTGAGGGGTTCAGAGGGCAGGAGGTGGATCAGGGTTGGGGTGTAGGAGTGGGTCAGGGTGCAAGCTCTGAGTGGCGCTTATCTCAGGCAGCTCCTGGAAGCAGCAGCATGTCCCCACTGTGGCTCCTACACAGAGGAGTAGCCAGGTGGCTCTATGCGCTGCCCCATCTGCAGGCGCTGCTTCCTTTGGCCCTGGTTCTCGGCCAGTGGGAACTGCGGAGCTGGCGCTTGGAGCAGGGTCAGTTCATGAAGCTCCCTGGCTGCTCCTATGCCTAGGAACCAGAATGGGGACATGCTGCTGCTTCCAGGAGCTGCACAGAGCCATGGCAGGCAGGGAGCCTGCCTTAACCCTGCTGTGCCACCAGCTAGACTTTTAATGGCCCAGTAAGCAGTGCTGACCAGAGCCACCAGGGTCCCTTTTCGACTGGGCATTCAGTCAAAAACCAGACACCTGGCAACCCTATCAGTGCAGAGTAGAGCGGAAGAATTACTTCTACTGTCTTGCTTACAACATTTCTGCTAAGACATCCCATAATGATGTTCACATTTTTTGAAACAGTGCTACTCTGACTCACATTTAACTTGCGGTCCATTATGACCGCAGATCCCTTTCTGCAGCTCTCCTTCCTAGGCAATCAGATACTGTCTTCCGACAGTGGCCAATGCCAGGTGCTTCAGAAGGAATGAACAGAAAAGGTATTCATCAAGTGATCTATCCCCAGCTGCCCATTCCTAACTTCTGGAAAACAATGTTAAATAATTGCATATGATAGAAATTGTGTGGAAATATAAAACCTCCAAATTTAGTAAAGCAGGATGTCAAGAATCTGAGTTCATTCATATAGATCTTTGAATCACTTCTTGGAAATGGCTTTGTAAAGCAATTTGTTATCTTTCATATAAAATCTGTAAAATGCAGAAATTCATATTTGCACTTCTTAATTTATTCTAACCTTCCCACTGCTTAGTCTGTCCTTGTAACACTTCTAAGAAATTGACAAACTCAGTGAAGCACAAACTAGGCTCCCAGATCAGGTTATTTTTATGTCAACTCTCTTTATTAGACAATCCCATTAGAATCTCACCAATGACAGAGTAGGAACACAGAATGCCTTTAGCATCCTTATAATACTGCACGCTAAGAAAGTTAGTGACATTAGAAAGCTGATCTTATTGCCAAAACTCTTTAAAACATGCTACAAGCTAATTATATTGGTTTATGGAACTATCTGAACTCAAGTAATTTATTTTAAGCTCTACACCAAGGAACAAATTCTGCCATCATTTATATTCCTAGAAACTACATTGAAGTTAATGGGATTGCACACATGTAACGATGAGCAGAACTTCTAGCTGTCTTGGTGTGTCTTAAGCCCCATCAACTTAGTATCCTAGCCACTCTCAAACATTAATGAGTTAGGGCTTTATCTTCAATGGAGTTATGACAATTTACACCAGAATGTTAGCGAAACACTGACCTAAGTAATACTTAAGTTCTGAAAGCTGAGACTCCCTTTTAGGAAAATAAAACTAGTCATGTCCTTCCCAGCACACATGCCAACCCCACCAGCTGTTAAAGGCCTCTATGTCTTAGGCTATGTCTACACTACAGCTGGGATCGACTCTGAGATCGATCCACTGGCAGTTGATTTAGCGGATCTAGTGGAGACCCACCCAATAAATAGCAGATTGCTCTCCATTCAATCCCTGTACTCTACCCCTGATGAGAAGAGTAAGGTAAGTCATAGAGCTACAATTCATAGAATATCAGGGTTGGAAGGGACCTCAGGAAGTCATCTAGTCCAACTCCCCATCTCAAAACAGGACTAATCCCCAGATCTCTAAACAGCCCCCTCAAGGATTGAGCTCACAACCCTAGGTTTAGCAGGCCACTGCTCAAACTACTGAGCTATCCCTCCTGACAGGAGATTTTCTCCCATCAACCACCCCTGGGGTGAAGACTCTGCAGTAACTCGCCCTAAGGTACATTGACTCCAGTTACATTATTCACATAGCTCGAGTTGCATAGTATAGGTCAACTCTACTGCAATAGTGTAGACTTAGCCTTAATTTATATAAATTCTGCATTCCTGCATCATTCACTAGTCCTCTGTATTTCTCCTTCCCACCCCTAGCTAGTGGAGCATTCTCATGCTCTAGAAAAAGCTGATGCAGGTATTCACAGTATACTTTCTCTCCTTTCCTTTCTTGCATACCAGAATAGGAAGGGCAATACCAAATTAATGTAAAATTACCTGGTATTGCAGTATTTTTTTCCCCTACATGTTGGAAACCTAGCATATTACACACAGAAAAAAGGCTTTGTTCATGGTTTTGTTTGTGGGTTGTTCTCTTCCCCACCTCCCCTCACTAGATGAGTGGTCTAAAATGACTTTTTTGCTCCTAAATCTTATGGTGAATTTGATAAAACTTCTGGTAGAGCTATAGTGGGCCATTTCTTTTTTCAGAGACTTGAGCTGTAGCCAACAAGCTAGTAGTCTGATGAAGATATGAATGAATTGAAATTGGTGCCACTGAGTCAGAGAATTTAGATTTTCTACTGGAAGAAATTTTAAAGGTGCTGCTGGATCTTAATATTTAGGGGCCTACCAAATTCACAGTCCATTTTGGTCAATATCGAGGTCATAAGATTTTTAAAAAAAGTTAATTTCACAATTTCGGATATTTAAATCTGAAATTTCAGTGTTTTAACTGTAGGGGTCCTGACCCTAAAGGGGGCTGTGAGGGGTTCATGGAATTGCCACCCTTACTTATGTGCTGTTTCTGGCAGTAGTGCTGCCTTCAGAGCTGGACAGCCAAAGAGCAGCAGCAGCTGCTGGCTGGGAGCCCAGCTCTGAAGGCACCTCCACTGCCAGCAGTGGAGAAGTAAGGATGGCATGGTATGGCATTGTGCTTTCTTCTGCGCTATGGCTTGTGGTAGTACTACCTACAGAGCTGGGCACCCAACTAGCAGCCGCCGCTCCCTGGACACCCAGCTCTGAAGGCAGCACAGAAGTAAGTGTGGCAATACTGTAACCCCTCATGACCCACCTTTGGGTCAGGACCCTCAGTTTGAGAAATGCTGGTCCCCCATGAAATCTGCGTAGTACAGGGTAAAAGCACACACAAGACCAGATTTCACAGTATGTGACACATTTTTCACATCCGTGAACTTCGTAGGGCTCTACCAATATTACAACACTTTTAGGTGTAATTTTAGGGAAGTAAAGTATTTGAGGTATTCCTACTCAGACAAGGTAGATACATTTCTGGATCATAGAGGGCTGTGATGATGCCCATCAAATATGGATTTTAATAATTTTAACAATGTTAACAAAGTTCAAGCCTGAACTTCTAATGCAGCAAACAAAAGTTGTTTTCTTAAACTTCACAGAAGATGGGTTCTCAGATTGGGGCTGGAGGTAGTGTTACATGGGCTTTTCAAAACCCCCTGCAGGGGCAATTTAACTATTGCACTTCAGGCGGTGTCAGGAATAAATCAATAGGAACACCGCAATTCAAGGATCAAGAGCAAGGATTAAATGCAAGTAAGCATGCTCTTATCTAAGACTGCAGTTTATTAGTTTTAAGTGCACAGAGACATCAGCATTAGATTTAGCACATCCCAGATATTTACCTAACATCAATACCAAGAGAGGGAAAATTGCTTTTGTAGTGAGCGAGCCACTCCCAGTCCCTATTCAAGTCCAAATTAATGGTGTTAAATTTGCAAATGAATTTTAGATCTGCAGTTTCTCTTTGAAGTCTGTTTCTGAAGTTTTTTTGTTCAAGTATAGCTACTATTAAATCTGTTATAGAATGTCCAGGAAGACTGAAGTGTTCTCCTACTGGCTTTTGTACAGAAGCAGCTTTGCCTCTCCTGGAATTGACACCTCCTCATCAATTATTGGGAGTGGACTACATCCACCCTGATCGAATTGGCCCTGTCAACACTGGTTCTCCACTTCTGAGGTAACTCCCTTCTCTTCGTGTGTCAGTATAAAATGCCTGCATCTGTAATTTTTACTCCAGGATTCTGAAGAAGTGGGTTTTTTTACCCATGAAAGCTTATGCCCAAATAAATCTGTTAGTCTTTAAGGTGCCACCAGTTTCCCAGAACTTATAGTTCATCTTAACCTTTGTGTAAGCCTAAAATTGACATCTTGCTCACATTTCTTTTTAAATGGAGTCATAGGGTGGTGTGGAGTTGAACCACAAACACCCTTAGGAGAGCAGTGGGAGGCATAAAGCCTCCCAAAACTCACACAGAGTAACACCCTCCACAACATCCATCTGTGGCATGTTACTTTGGGCTGCATTGCCAGACAGCTTGGCCACAGCCCTATCTTCCCTGCCTGTCCCCTTCCTTTGTGGAGCATTATATGCTCCTGGGGCACAGGGAGCAAACAGTGCCTCCCTGCAGCCCTCCAAAGTTCAGTTGTGCCCCAAGTCCTTATGTGGGCTGTGCATGGAGTGAGATGTACTCTCCTCACACCCCTGCTCTGCTCCTTCAGCATCTTCAATATCACTTGCAGAAAAACACCAATGAAGTCTCTAGCTGCAAATGTGATATCAAACTTCAGCTTTTTAATAATGCTGGAAATAGTCACAGTGACCTTCTCTGCTATTCCTTTTAAACAGGAAACCTCTTAACTGCTGCATCCATTCAGAGCTTTGAGGTTTTGTACACACCCATCCTCCATTTCCAACTTGCTTATCTTCCCCGTTCTTTCACTCGAGACCACCTCTGGTTTAGATGGGCAAAGAGAACAAATATCAAGAGAAACCAGGGTATATACAGTGTGATACAGGAGGGCCAGAGCACAGTAGGAGAGTGGTCAAGGGGTAGTATATAAGCCCTAGGCTAATTAAGGTGTGGTTCCCTATAGACTAGGGAGGGTTGCTACAGGTTAATTGGAGTAACTGTAGTCAATTAAGGCCCTGTTAGGAACCTAATAAAAAACCCCTTCTCCCCTGACTGCCTGAAGCAGGGGAAGGAGAGAGGACTGGAGATTGGAGGTGTGCTGTAAGACTTGAAAGATCAGAAAAAACTGGAATAAGGGAGACCCTGCCCCAGCAGGGGGGAGACTAACTCCCCCAGCGTTTAAGGACTAAAGGTACCCCACCCAAGGGGGAAGAGGGGAAGAACCTGCAGGGGTTGAGAGGGGCTGGGGCTCAGAGTAAGAGGCAAACCCAGACCCCTTCCCCGCAAGAGCAGAAGTAAGGGGTGGCATCTTAGCCCCCCCCCCCCCGTCAAGAAAAGCACAGGACCCACCATACTACATCGGCCATCTTGTCACAAGAGTAAGAAACTAGAAGCAGACCACAATATCCTAGTACTTCCCATGGGTCCCACTGTTCAGCCCTCTTCAGCAGTAGGTTAAGATGGAATCTAAATCAAAGTTCAAGTATTCTGCTAAGAATGAACCTCCCCGCATCACTTCTAGCAGGTCTAAGAGATGGGAAGGGTGACTAAAGTTCACTATTTGGGAAGCCAAGGCTGGTGACAGGTTCCTCAATGGACCCGGTGTCTAATAGAAAAAAAATAAATACTTGGTTAACTTCTATCTGGGCCTAATCAAAGTCCCATTGAACACAACAGGGAACTTTTAAACTGCCTTCAATAGCAGTTGAAGTAGGTCTTTATAGAGGAAGAGAAACAGATTTTTTTTGGCATAGCATTGTTTTAGTATTCACCTGGCATCACTTAAAGGGACAAGTAAAGATAATGTAAATGAAGAAATAGTAATGCAGCATTATTCCCTGAGCTATTAAGAGATTGAAGCGTTCTGCAGAAGTTACTGAAGTATGCAAGTGTTTTTTGCTTATTTTAGACAAGTCACCTTAGGAAAGGACAGGTATATATTCTCTGAACATTTAAATGAAGGTGTGAGGCGTGTTGTGTAAGGTTTGTCACCAAAAATAAGTATTGTGTGTCTAGATAATTTAAAACAGCATGGAGAAAATGTATTACTATTTCAATAACATACATGAAAAAATATATCAAGAAACAATTCTCTTTTTAAGAATTCTAACAGAGTATCCCCTGGGGTAAGATACAGGAATCCTTATATGTAGTTCCCATGTCTTTCTTCCTGCCTAATGGAAAACAAATGAAATGATGGAGAAAGTAGCATTAGAGTCAGTCA
Source organism: Mauremys mutica (assembly GCF_020497125.1). NCBI lineage: Eukaryota > Metazoa > Chordata > Testudines > Geoemydidae > Mauremys > Mauremys mutica. Next base: position 46,809,200 of record NC_059079.1, on the reverse strand, counting down.
TACCCCATAAATTGCTCTTCTTAATGTGTTATTCTATAAAATGATGTGATATACTCTAGGGGAATTTGGCATTAGAAAATGTAACTTTCTTTTGAGAACCTAAAGTTCAGAAAAGCAGCAAGCAAAGGGGTAATAAATATTGCTGAATTGCATGATGTTAAAGTGAGTATATGCAGGGCTTGCTGACAGAGTGATAAATATGAATTGCTCCTTTCTGTGAGATAGATAACTCTTGTAATGTGATCATCTCTCTATTATTTTTAAATATATGTAGGCCTTTAAAATACTTGCTATTCATAAATACCTGCATAGGTGACAAACTAACATTATTCTACTATGCTATGTATTATTCCTGAAAGTATGAGCTCAGGCAGTCAATCATTTCAGGAAGGTTCAGTCCACCTTTAAGTCAGCAATTTTAGTGACACATACAATGTTATTCCCAGAATTACCATTTTCTTTTTTACGCCTTTGAGTGAATTTAATGTTTGTGTGATTCTTTGTTGAGACCTTGGAGACTAATGTCTACTTAATCACATAAGAACAGCATAGACAGAAAACTAGGGTTAGGGAATGGACTTTTGAATATTACACACACATTAGAGCCGTGGTTAAATGTGACCACTTTTGAACCTGTTACCTTCAATTTCAGAGTTTCAAAGCTGGCCTGCATTATTCAGTTGAACACACCAATCTGATACTGAATATGTATGACTTCAAATAAAATACACACACACAAGGCTGAATATATATTTGACCCATCAGTGACTAGGTTCTGAAACTTTAATTCTAAACACCAACTTCAGATACATCATGAATAATGCATAGATATTTGTTTGCTTGTTGTAGTCACTGAATAGACTTGCAAATAATGGGAGGGATTCACAAATGCTTCACACAAGCAAATAAATTAGCTGAATACTATATGACCAGTTCAAATAGGCAGAATAAATACAAGATTCTCCACCCTACCACTTAGATATGTTTCCTACAAGTTCAGGTTTAAGCCTAAAGTTATGTCTACCCTGGACCTGGAAAGTGTAAATTCCAGCTTGGAGACATACTCACGCTAGTGCACTAAAAATAATGTAGCCACAGTGGCAAGAGGAACTAGCTGGCCCAAGTACATACTCATCCCAGACACTAGGTACATATGTGGGATGGCTAGCCCCTTCATGATGCCATGGCTGCACTGCTATTTTTAATGCACTAATTCAATCAGAGCTAATGCACTTATGTCTCCTTCAGCTGGAAATGTACACCTCCAGCTCTAAGTCTAGACATACCCTAACTGTGTGTGTTTAGCTCAGTCTCTATGCTCATGCGTTTGTGCCCGTGACCTCCTTATAAAGAAGGAACATTAAAAATCGATACCCTAATTATTTAGTCACAAGGATCTGGACTGATGTCACTAAGTCACTTCTCATAGAGCATAGAACTATCAAACTAACATATGGTCACCATCAGACTTGGTCTGGATTTGAAAATAGTGACATGGAGGCAGAGGTATTGCCAGTCTGCTGAGCTATCCCATTTACTAGTAAACAATACAGCCAAATGCAGGATCATACATCTAGGAAGAAAGAATACAGGCTACACTTACAGGATGTGGGACTTTTATCCTGCAAAAGTAGTGACTATGAAAGTCCTAGTGTATAACCCACTGAATATGAGGTCACATTGTGATGCATTGGCTAAGAGGACTAATGTGATCTTTGGATGTATAAACAGGGGACTACTGAGAGGAGTAGGGAGGCAATTAGTAGAATTGTGTTTAATTCTGATGTTCAAGCTTTCAAACTTTTCAACATTTTTTTAAAGGGTGTAGAAAAGAGCCACAAAGAATGAGGTCTAGAAAATTTTTCCTACAATGAGAGCCATAAGTAATTAAATCTATTTGGGATGTCATAATTATGCTTTCTGGTCTTTATAGATTTTTAAGTCTTCACAAAGTGAAATGGTTAAGAGTTGGCCAGTTTTTAATTGTCAAATTATTTAACCAAAAATAGTGTTCATCAATTTTTCAACCCACTTTTACAACTGGGTGAATAATTTAGGGGGGGGGAAGGGGAAGAACCATTGAAAAGTGTGTTTAAAATTCATCTACTGAAGTATTCAAACACCTTTTGTGCATGACGTCAGACATGCCAGACTGGTAGCTCTTGTGTCCCCAAGTGGCTACTTATTCTATTTATTTAGCCATAATCTAATTAATCTATGACAAACAACATGTTACTGGTTATCATAGGATACTGGGATAATGCATGTCTTGGCTTAGCCAGTAACACAATTAGTTCTTATCATTCTAAATTTGTGCTTAAAAATACATGGGTTTGGTTCTAGTCTCGCATATATCAGTGTGAACCAGGATGCTGAAAGGTGAGAAGACAGTGAGGCACATGTATTCTTAATGTATAATTTGCAGAACAAAGGAATGACCCTGCTTCTATTGAAGTCAGTTGCACAATCCCCATTGACTTCAATAGGGCCAGGATTTCACTCAAGGAATCTTAGAATCTACTCACATGTTCTCAGCAACCACTGTCTTTCATGATAACTAAACTGGTGATATAACATTAAAATTGCAAGGGATATTAAAGTTCATGCTGCAGGCTTTAAGCCAGTCTCTAACTGTTAGAAATCAGGATGAGACCTAATGTGTGTGGGAAGCAGATCATCCCATATCTGCCTACTATGGGGTTCTTACACCTTCTTCTGAAGCATTACTACTGGAGGCAGGATATTGGACTAGATGAATCTTGGCTCTGATTCAGTATGATAATTCTAACTAGATCCTCAAACTAATGAAAGCAGGTCCAGTTACATGACATGTATTTTGTTGTTGGGCTCTCAGTCAGAGGAGAAAATGTCCTGCTGCCATTTAGTTCTGTCCTCACTATTACTGAGAGGCATATCTTGCCTGGTTAGAGCTAGAGGTGCAATCACCCAAACTTCATCTATCTTGCTCCCTTTCTCATCTATACTGCTAGTACTTTTGCTCCCATTCACCCAGTTTATCTGTGTTTTTGGCTTTTAATGTAGTCACAGTCACTGTCTTTTCTAAAAGGGGTAAAAATCCAGTAATTAGTTTAAATCCTAGTCTAACTTTTATTTTAATTCAATAATCAGGTGTTCCATACTTCCTCTCTCTCCATTTTGTGGTTGGCTATTTTCCAAGGGATGCACTCATTTTACCTTTAGGAATGGCTAGAGTGTTGTCTGCTTTTTTTTACCCCCTCTCATTTATGTGTCTAACAAGCTTTGCATCAGCAGTCCTATATTAGACCCAGAAAAAAATATAAGTTGGTGACCATGCTGCCAGCAGTCAATCTCCAATGGAAGGGCTCTGACATAACTAAACATTTGTCATTGATTGCTCAGTTCAGCACCTATCAAAATTCTGCTAGTCTTCTTGGCTAGGAGATTTTTTTTTTCTTCATGGATAACAAGTAGAGACTGAATTTTCCATTCCTGGAAGAAATTGATCAATAATTCAAACTGAAATGTTTAGAAGCTATATACTAAAAACACTCTTGCACTTCCATTTTTCTGCCATGGTCCCATCACAGCAGTTACCAGTAGGGATAACAGTGTCTTGTATCATCGCAAATCTGTACCAGTACTATGTAGGTACTGTTGCAAGCAGGCATACTATGGGATGAAGATTTCATTACCAAAAAAGCTAAGTGAGATGAGTGGGCAGGAAAGGGTTATAAGGTGTGTGTTTAAACCTGCTAAACAAGGGAAATAATCCAGTTAGTCATGATTTCTGCACTGGGGTGAGGGAGTAACTACTTATCTCCTGGCCAAAGGAGGCAGAGCTAAGCCTTAAAAGTAGACAAAGGAAAGTCAGTGGAGACAATTTTCTCGAGCAGACACTCCCCCTAGGATAGGGGTTAACTGGATGGCTACAATGGAGAAAGAATACTACAGAAGAATGTAGGGCTCCCTGGAGTAGGTCTAGTAATGTCTAGAATGGAGTCCTGGGGAGTGGAAAGGTTATTAGTCTCATTGATTTGGACTTTCATTGGAGATTTTTTCATAATATTCCAAAAGGCGTTTAGACTTTTACATGCTTTGACTGGAGGTCTAAGTCACAGAACACCTAGATGAGGAGTTGGGAGAAGACTCAGGCTGACAAAGTCCATTGCAGGCCACAGAACTGGCCACCAGGGAGGATGCAGAAGGCAAACTTCCCAGCAATGCTGTGCTCAGGCATGAGGGGCATCTTAGGTTATATCTATATTGCAGTTAAAACCTGTGGCTGGCCTGTGCCAGCTTACCTGTGCTCAGGCTAAAGGGCTATTGAATTGCAGTCTAAACATTCAGGCTCAGGGACTCTCCTACCTCAGTGTCCTAGAGCCAGGGCTCTGAGCCCAAACATCTACACTGCAATTTAACAGCCCCTGAGCCAGCTGGCATGGGCAAGCCATGGGTTTTTAATTGCAATATAGACATACCCTTAGAGGTGAGGATGCATGCCTTCACTTGGACACTGATGTTCTCTGTTGTATAATCTTCTTTGGACACTCTACGTGTGCTAAGAGCATGATATGGGGAAAGGCTTTTTAAAATTAAACTGAAATAATTCACTCAGTGACCTACTTTACTTTCATGTTTAAAAACTCTAGTATGTACTTCAACAGTCTTCTCACACATCTATAGAATATATACTGAAACATTAGTCTTCTACCTGAGTTACTAAATCATCAGTTGCCATATTACACTATGGGTCAAATCCAACTTCCCTTACTCATGTGTGCATCTTGTTCTATATAATGAAATTATTCACATGAGTGAAGAAAGCAAGGTTTGGCCTTCACATAATGTCACTAAATACTGTAAGGTGCAACAAAGGTTAGGTTAGACACTTTACAAAAATTACAGAAAAGCCATAGGATATTTGAAAAGAGCATAAAATTCCCCTTTGATACAAAGGGAATGCAAGTACTGAGTCCTAAATCCAGACCTAATTCTCCAAGGTAAATTTAGAAAAGAGATGGAGAATAACATATTGTGTCCTTACTTCAAATGTGTGTTCATGTGGATCTAGAACAGGGGTTCTCAAACTGGGGGTCGGGACCCCTCAGGGGGTCACGAGGCTATTACATGGGGGATCGCAAGCTGTCAACCTCCACCCCAAATCCCACTTTGCCTCCAGCATTTATAATGGTGTTAAACATATAAAGTGTTTTTAATTCATTTGAAAAACCCTGTTATAGAACCCAGTCCTGATGTGTTTTTAATTCATAAGGGGGGTTGCACTCAGTCTTGCTATGTGAAAGGGGTCACCAGTAAAAAAAAAAAAAGTTTGAGAGCCACTGATCTAGAACATAGACTAAAAAGTTCCAGGACGGAATAATGAAATATGAAGAGAGGTATCAAATTTAAAAAAAAAACACAAAAAAACCCTACACTCTAATAACTTAGGCCTCAAAACTGGACAGATTATTATGTACATCCTTAACTTTAAGCACCTAAATATGCTTACTGATATTAACAGGAGCTGCTGTATTTTAAGCTGTTCTTAATCAGGTCGCTTATTTGTCTAAATCTAGGATCCTATTTTTTGAAAAGCTTGGCCCATGTGAATAAGAACAGCATGAACATATTACTACTAATCATAGGAGAAGTATTAATCCTTATGCTTCAGGAAATAAACTGATCACTATGCCCCCCACTTCCCTTGGGCAGAAATAAGGAATTGACCAGATGCATCTTCAGCTTTCCCTCCACACTTGATAAAGTAATTGACATCCTACTTTGACCTGTGTAGATAGTCTTTGAGGGCTAGTACCCAGATCCTCAATTTGTGTAACTGTTGTAGCTTACTTGAAGTGAGTGGAGCTATGACAATTTACACAAGCTGAGGATCTGGACCCATGGACTATGCCAGACTTAAAATCCTAGCTATTATTCTGGCGCAGCAAGTCCTTATTTTAATGCAATCCATTGAAAAATTGCCCTTTTAAACATTTGGTTTAGGTGACAAAAGAAACTTCTTGGTGAAGAAAAAATTCAGAACACAGCCTTCCCATCAGAAAGTTATGGGTAAAAGGTATTTGGAGATCAAGTGATGAGTAAAGTGAAATGACAGAGCATTTTACAAAGTCCCATATTTTTCCAATGTATTTGAAAAACCCTGTTATAGAACCCAGTCCTGATGTCTTTTTGCAAAATAAAATTTCCAGTGAGATCAATGGAAGGTTTACTCGAGTAAGGACTGCAGGACTGGTCCATAATTATATATAGGTGTTTATCCCAGCATGCTGTGCTTTAGTGGAAAACACTGCACAGAAATATAGGGCCTGAGGCAAAATTCCCACTGAATTCAGTAGACTAAAGCCTACTTTTTGGATTTACACAGGTATTAATCAGGGCAGCTCCTGGCACCAGCACGGCAAGTGCATGCCTGGGGTGGCATTCAGGCAGCTTTCAGTGGCATGCCTGAGGGAGGTCCACTGGTCCCGCGGCTTCAGCGGCAATTCAGCGGTGGGTACACCGAAGGCGCGGGACCGGCAGATGACCTGCAGAAATGCTACTGAACCCATGTGACCAGTGGACCGCCTGCAGGCATGCCGCCGAAGGCCGCCTGACTGCCATGCTTGGGGCCGCAAAAAACATAGAGCTGCCCCTGGTGTTAATGAGACAAGAATCTATCTTAGTGAGAATTTTGCTCATGTCAAATAGGCAAGGCAGGCTGTAGAAGGGTTCGCCCGGGTTCGTCTCTCTCTGGTGCAGTGGGGAACCAGACCTCGCTACGTCCGTTGGGTTATTTCGGGGGAACTAGCCTGGCCGCGGGTTTCACACTGTGACAATAGTAGAGACCAACAAACAGCTCTATTCCGCAGACTCATGCCCTAGTTCAGGGCAAGGCAGTCGAGAATCTTTGGCTCAGGCCCTCAGGCAGGGGCTGAGCAAACAGGTAAGCAACAGGTCCTTGCTCCGAAGGGCCTGGGAGAGGGGGAGACTGCCACCCACATGTTGGGTGGCAGGGGGGAACGAAGTCCCACCCACTCCACTGCATCCCAACCTGGGGCCCTAACAGCAGCAGATGGCCTGCTGCGGTGTCAGTGTGGATCCTGGCCGCAACACACTGACATCAGCTCTGGGTGTGCTGCAGCCAGACTAGGGTCGGCTGCCCCCGGGTTACTTCCTACCTCCCCCTCTAGAGGCACCTGTGTCTAGATGGTGTCCTCCACAGAATCAAGCACCATGGATTCCTCAGGGTACTCGGCGAGCGGTAAGCTTGGCAGGCTCCTCTGGGTAGCTTGCCACAGGCAAGCTTAACATCTTCTCCGGGGTCTGGTCGGCATCAGGCCTCGGCTGGTTTGGCCAGTCCTTGGGTCGGTCGCAGACTGCAGGAGTGTCCCCACTGAGAGCTAGGCCACAGGCGTCTGGCTTCTCTGGCGGTTAGGCCTCTAATGAGCTCCGGGGTTGGGCTTTTGTACTTCCTGTCCTGAGCCTTGACCTCGGGGGGGGGCGGGCACAGGCTCCACTGGCTCCACCCACTTTGGCGTCCAGAGGGGCTCGTCCCTCTCCGGGGTGGCGGGGAACCAGACCGCTTCACTACACAGGCCTATATTTAAGAATGAGTGATATTTTAGTGCAGTATTAATGCTTCATGCTCAGAAATTTTTACAGATTTGGTTTGTTGAAGAGCAAGTAGAAAGCTAGAGTTTCCATTTTTTTCTTATGCATAAATTGCAGAGTGAAAAAGGATATTTCTGCCTCAACACATCTTTGTTCTGGTTGTAAAATGTTTATGGAATATTTTATGCAAGTAGGTTAAGTAAACAGACTGTAATTGCTTGATTGCTTTCTGTAGCTCTGTTTTTCTCCAGGGGTAATATAGCAACTAATCTTGTTATCGCATAAAAAGAGCAGGCTAAGCAAGATTATGGCCATTGTTCTTTTCTATATCTAAACCAGGATATCTGATGCAAGTATCTCAATTAGTTAAAGATGAATGTAGAAAATATGTTCAACTATTAGCATATGGGTAATTTATCTCTACAAGGAAATAGTGAGTTACAAACTTTTGCTATTTCAGGTCTACGCTGTTTGTTTCACTTTGTCTGGCTCTTCTTGAAAGCTAGAAAAGAAAGATGGATAGATCTGACATTATTTTAAGGTGCTAGAAATTGCTTCAAATGCATGACTGGCTGAGCAAACAGGCTGTTTCATTAGAAGTGTAAGCTCAGATACTGATCTCAGCCATTCTGATGTAAACACTGACTTTATAGGAATTACTCTGGATTTACAACTGAAAATAAAAATAAGATCTGGTCTATGTTGTGTGTGCGCGTGTGTTGTGTGTGCAATATGAACTATTTCTGTTTATAAAGCTGGATTTTACAAAAACTATTGATGCAAATACTCTTTTTCCATAGCAAAGCTTTCTAACTAAAATTATATTCTATTTAAGTCTCCATAATTTGTGGCTAAAAAACTTTCTAGGATTTCTTCTTTTGGGGGGTAAGTGTATTCCTTGTATTTCAGTTTGTAATTCATTTTACCATAAATCCTTTTGTGCTTATGATATGAGCAATAAGGTAAACCAAACATCCTTTTAAAAATCAGGTTGTGCTAGAGCTGAGACTGAATTTATATTGGGTGCTAAAACATTGCCTAAATATGAGTTTCCTGTACCAAGAATACATTTACCTTTTCTTTGTGGTCTAAAGGTAGCAACATACCACAGAACTCCTTCTTTCTATCATTAGCCAAATAGAGTCCAATTTATCACTTTGTTATTCCAGTAGTATGCCAGTGTAGCTCCAGTAAATTCAGAGGAGTTATACTGGTATACAAGTGAAATAAAGAAGTGGTGAATCAGGAGTATATACTGTAGAAAAGGTAGAGCTGGTAGATTTCCACCCTATGTGCATTCTGTATATAAATAAAATGAAAACAGAATTTAAAATCAGGAATAATGCAAAACACCTGAAAAGTACTAAAAGTTCTCTTCCTTCTTTAGGCCTTTAGTATTAACCTATATGACCTGTTAATGAAGCCACTTTTTTTAAAATTCTGATACATTTTCAGCAAAAAGTACAATAGGCCAGGGACTCAAAACATCCCATTGGCTGGGCCTGGAAAGCTCCCTTTGACTTTAGCAGGAATTGTGTGATGTAAATGACAGGATAATTGGCCCCCAGATATTACAGGGTTAGGTTTTTTTTCCCAGATAAAGCAATTTTTATATATGTACCTGTAATACATGGCTGGTAATATTGTACCAAATAATGTAGGTTTCCAAAAACATAGGGTTTGAGCAATCTTTAATCAGGGAAGTGGTTCCACTGACTACTTTGATATTTCTGTCCAGAGACCTCTCTTCTGAGACTTTTCCAAGAATGAGAAGTGCTACATGATCAAGTCTACTATTTAATTTAGTGGTATTGTGTGTATTAGGTATATCACTAGAAGCATTTTATAGCCAGACCACTTAAGTGGTTCCTGGGGAGTGGCTTTTTTCACTGTAACTGAAAATGTAACCATGGGGGGGAGGTGGTGTAATTGGCTTTTTGCATTGCAATCGTGGGCCCTGGTGACCTGACTTCACAAGGTGGAGCCTGCTCAAGCTGCACAGCTCACTCCTTAGGAGTGTACCTACCAGATTTCATAACGAGTTGTGGGTTAGGGTCTTCTGTATTTGACTGAGACCTCTGGAAACTAAAAGGACTGCATGAACACAGTAGGCATTTCCAAAATGGAGCTGTCGTCAGGGCATGGAGATTGAGGTGCCCAAGCTTACCTGACCTCCTGTGAATGAGCGAGAGAGAGGACACATCCCCCCAGCATCCATCTCAGCACTCCCGAAATCCAAGTTATTTTTTTTCCCCCTGAAGTGTTAGGAACTTGGTCCCGCTTTCTTCTTCACCAGCAGCAATAGCACTCATAAAATTACTGCAGCCCTATGACCCCACTGGGGAAGACAAAAAAAATGAGGCGCTCCCTCTTCCTGCAGAGTAGATGTGGTTCCATCCAAACCCCTTGTGCAGTGGACCTTGCTGTCACCAGTAAAGGTCTCCAGTGTGTATTTGACTTAAATGGGTATCTGAAGTTTACACTCCCTTACTATCACATACCTAGGGCCCAGGATTTGGTCCTAGAATCTTTATTTTAAAGAGCCAAAACCTGTAAACATATGTTGTTGTTTTTTAACCCTACAGGACTTACAACTTGAGTAAAGGAACACATGCTCATGTCATTCCACTATGTGCAGGGTCAGAAGAGAAATGAGTATTTGATGTGTAGCATTCAAAGAGTTGATATGGTGTTTTTCTTTGTTTGTTTGAGTTGGGGCACTTCTCCCCCTGTGCTGTCTGGGATCAAGTGTTTGATTTAATTTAGTCTTGGTGCTTCTCTTCCACTGCAATTTAAGATCACCTAAATGACCAGATCTGGCATAAAAGTACATTCTGTGCCATTAAGTTCAATTAATATACACTTTCCAAAGATGATATTTGTCCAGCATGGTTCCGGAGACTATTTTTAGCCATAATTTAGTTTCCATGATATTTTTAATACAAAAGCTATTGCTTGGGTTTTGTCCACAAATCTTAAACTCCATTTTACATTTTTCTTCTTAGAAAGGAAATTTTTTCTCGCAATAACTTTTACAAGATTTTACTATCGTCAATCTTTTCAATCAGGTGCCTCACCATAATAGATTCCGTTCTGCCCTCTGCCCATTCTGTTGATTATTAATTCTGCCAGTTACGTTTTCTGTCTCCTTTCAGAGCACTGATAGGATTAATTTTAGGAAAAATCAATTGTATTGTGAACATATAAAAGGAAATACTTTATCAAAGAGCATTTGATCAATTGTTTCAATTATCTATCTTCCTGAAAAACTGGATTTCAACAGACTATCTAATCAATTTTGTGGCTGAAATGTATTTTATCATAAACCTCAATTTATTCTCTTGACAAAATATGCTCGGTCAAACTCTCCCCCGGCCCCCCAGGAAATGGAGGAATTATTTTGCCAAACATTTAGCCCTTTGTAGACCAAATGTTTTGTATGATCAAAAGACACTTAATCAGGTTCATTAATCCAGTTTGTCAAGATAATGTGGATGTGAAATTATTTGCTTTAGTTTGTTCTAATAACCCCTTTTATATACTCTGTAGCTCATCCATGTCTTAAATATTTAATAAACTACAATATTATGACAACATTCATTAGTTACCTTGAACCATTAGAGAACATAGTTGCATTAGCTTGAATATTTTGAGAGAAATACTATTTTACATGGGGCCCTCCAAGGAAAGGAAACAGTTGATTGAGGAAATACTACTGTTCTTTCAGATTCAGTATTGAATCTGTGCCCCAAGATAGTGTTAAGACACAGTGTGCTGTTGTAAATGATATCTTTCAGGACCAAAATCCTGAAATTATTTAGAACTGGCGACTTCAGATGCTCAACAGGAGGCGAGTTTTAGTTTGTGACTTGGGGCAGTGTAAATACATTTTAAACTGCATTTATATATTCTGGCTGATTCTTGCTGATGCATAGTGCAAATTTCCATGTCTCCTGGATTTGGCTGTGTGTAGATGAATGCAGCAAACATTTTTTTTTAAATGGAACAGAATCCATAATTCTGAATACATATTAAAGCTTCACTGGGACATAATCCTGGTTTTGTACTTAGTCATGAGTTGCTTGACATAGAAAATGCCTTGTATCTCTACCACAAGTTGATGGCTGTGTAAATACACAGAACAATATGTGGTATATAATCTAAAATCTTGAGAAAAGATCATGTACAGTAGGGTGTATTCTATATGAACATAACTGAAATCTCTCACAGGGAAAATCAAGAATGCGAATTCTTTCTTTGATCTTGAAACAGCACCCACATACCACATTTTAGCATGGCTGAAAAAAGTTTATATAGTCTTAAATTTAACTTTGTGTTGTTCCTTATCGGATTTACTTTTTATGAAGGAGTGAATGAGCAATTAGATTTTTTTTAACAAAATAAAGTAAAATAGTATAAATACATATTTGAGCCAATTGTGAAACCTTTACTCATGTTGAATAGCATCCTGCTCCACAATAATCCCACCAATTTAATAGATTTTTAAGGCCAGAAGGAGGGACCCCCAATATGATCATCTAGCCTGACCTCCTGCATGATGCAGGCAGAGAACCCCCATTAATTCCTACATCAAGCCTATAAATTGTTTGAGGTACAGCATATCATTTAAAAACACATGAAAGAGAATCCACTACATTGTTAGGTAAGCTGTTTCAGTGTTATACCCGTTAAAAATATGCACCTGAATTTGTTCAACTTCCAACCGCTGGATCTTATGTTTCAATGGGACGACTAATGTGTCAAGGCCAGACTGATACCCTTAGTCACATTATCTTTGTATTTCAGTGATTAGAAGTATTTATAATAGATGGTGTACCTCTGATCTATTGTGATATATTGCATATTTTAAGATTTATTTTATTAAAAAGGCCTGTTAGTAAATATAGCTATGATTACATGACAGTGCGGAAAATGTTTCACAATTTAAGATGTAAATAATTTGGGCAAATATGAATGAAATTCATCTCAGCGTAGAGGGCCCATAAGACCCTCTACACTACAGAAGATCTGTCTGTGATGTTCTGTACCTTGAGGGAACATCCTTATAATATGATTGTGTGGTATCTAAGGCAAAGTTTGTCATGTTGAGTGTCTTCAGTAGGTTCATCATGTACCGAGCATTGTTGTTATGATAAAGTTATGGTAATGTTATAGATTATAATTTCATGTATATAGTTCTGAGGCTGAAAATGTGTTCTCATGGCTTAAAGCAGGCCCAGGCAAAAACTCTCCAGAAGCAGAGGGGCAGTTCACACCTCATCAGGTCATGTATGGAACAAACCCAGCCCAGCTAAACAGGAACAAAGGACACTGGCCTAGGCAATAACAAAGGATCTGTTGGACTTCAAGTGAGTCAGCCCCTCTTCCGTTGGTCAGTTTGGAACTGCAATGAGGTAATGCTCACCTGACTCTGAAGCGGGGGGGAGAGGGACAAAGCCAAGAGGCAAGAAAGAACATGATAAAAGGGAGAAATGTTTGCCATGCTCTCTCTCTGTCTTCCATCTCTATCTACAGACATCAACACCAAGTGACTGAAGTGCTGAACAAAGGGGAGAGCCTGGCTGAAGGGCAACTGTGGTGAGAAGCACCTAAGTTTGTAAGGGCATTGAAAGTTAGAATGTGTTTTGCTTTTATTTCATTTGATCAAATCAGATTTATGTTTAGATTAAGTGATTATAAGTCAATCTTTGTAGTTAATACATTTGTTTGTTCTACAGCAGTGTGTTTAGTCTGAAGTGTGTCAGACTCCCCTTGGGATAACAAGCCTGGTACATATCTATTTATTTGTTAAATTGACAAATTCATATAAGCTTGCAGTGTCTAGAAGGCATAACTAGACACTGCAAGATGGAGGTTCCTAGGGTAGTGTCTGGGACCAGAGATATTGGCTAGTGGTTTTTCGGTTGCACACTCCAAGGAGCAGCTTACATGCCAGAGGCTATGTGTGAACAGCCCAGGAGTTGGGGTTCTCACACAGCAGAGCAAGGTAAGGCTGGCTCCCAGAGTCAAGGATTGGAGTGACCTAGCAGATCACTGGTCCGGATAACACCAGGGGATGGTCACACTGTCCCACTCCTATGCAGCAGGAATATGCAGAGCAGTCCAGCAGCGGTGCCTCTGCTCCACTGCTCACTTGGGGAAGAGGTGTCCATGCTGTCTCCAGGGAGGTTAGTATGACCAGGAGCAAGACTGAGTTGATGCAACTGGCTCTTTCCCTCAGATGTCCAGTAGGTGTGATCACTGTGTGTGAGAGAGCAGGATCAATGGTGGAGCCATGTAGTTGTGGCTCCATCATCACAAGGTGCCATGAAGTTACTGCAGTAGAACCCGTGGAATAGCTTCTATTCCTATTCCAGTCTGTGTTGAAGAAATCCACCCCTGCAATACTAGTGAAAGTAGGTACACCATCTGATTGCTCCCATCATACACTGAACAAAGGATCTGGGCCTATTAAAAAAAGACCTTTTGTAACCAGAACTGCTGTGTGTATACTGATACATTGACATGCTATTTTACTTACTTAGAACTGGAATAGCACCCACCATACTAGCATTCATTTTAGGCCAAACTTGCAATACTTGACTCACATAACACTCCGATTCAAATCAATGGGAATTTTCCCTGAATAAGGATTCCAGGATTTGGCCTTATGTAGGAGCAAGATTTGTTCAATATACACATTTTTTTTGAAACATATAGAGATTTAGTTTCATAAGGAGACAAACAGGAATAAATTATTTATGCAAAGCACTTTCAGTTGCCATGTAATGAAAGGACACTCTGCTTGAGAGATCACATTTTCACGTTAGTATGTCTGGGAGCATGCTAGAACTGCATCCAGTATGTAGTCAGTGGTGTGGAATATAGCATAGAAGTCTTAAGTCAGCATTTTGGTACAGAAGACCAAATAGTTTTCTGAATCAAATTTGGCCCATTATATCTGATTCAGCTGAAGACGCCCTTGTAGTTTTGGCCCTTCTACAGCTGTGGGGAACACTTTCTGCTGAATAGAGAAATAAAGTTTGATGTTTGGGTGCACAAGTGGTTTAAAAAATTAGAAATATTTGAGTTTCTCAAAGTACCCAGTAGAATGAATATCCAATTGTATCAAGTATATCTACAGGAGAAAGGATGGAAATAGAAGCATACTGGGTAAATCAAACTTTTTAAAGAAAATAAATGGAATATTTAGCTATTTGATCCTTGATTTGAGAACCCTAATTGTCTACATTTTTCTAGGCAACTTTAGATTTATATATTATATATTTTTCTATAGTTTTATATAGCATTTTAAAAAGAAATGACAATGTTAATATCCATCCATCACTAAACATTTTTAATAAATGAATTCCTTCCATTTAATTATTTTCTGTAACTTCAATTGAACTTGTTGCCCACTAGTCTTCTACCTTAAGCTGTGTGTCTCTCTAGCTTTCTTACACTGTTTTTGAGTTAAGGAACATTTTTGGTGGTACAGTTTGCATAGATCACTCCCCCAACATGAAAGATGTATATGTCTGAGATTTATTTTTGACTGCATTGCAGATTCTAATGGAAGAAGACAAGGGAAGTGAATGTTGTCTTTATTCTTATACAACATTAAGAATATGGGGAAATGACACTAGCCCAGTTAGACTCATATATGTAAGAAAATACAGGATCTAGCTATCTGTGTGGACTGCTGCTCTGGCAGTATCCCAATGGCTTCTGCAATAAAAGACAAGGAGGTGCATTAGAAAGCTCACAAATTATTTATTTTAAGAGATCTTACCCAGTTCCTATCCACAATAATGAACAAAGGCTGAGAACAAACAGGACTGGTAATTGGTGAAAGGCCTGTTTAGTACACCCTCTTGAGTTAAACATTTAATAAGCCAGAAAGAAATAAACTTCACTTAACATGAGCTATGGTTGCTGTCCATCGAAACTTTAATGACCCCCCCAAAGTTAAGAAACTTTGAGTCTATTCTTGTAGCTTTCCTAGAATCTACTAAGACACATCAAATCATATTTGTTACAAAATTATATCCCATCCTTAACTCCAATCAGAATGCAAATTGAAAACATTGTTAACTTTAATCTTTAGCATTTTAATAAGTAAGAGTTAGCATAAAATCGTGTCCGAGCTTCCCAGCTAAAACGTATGTGAGCAGACTCTACTGGATCTCAAGTACGAAGAAATATTCTTACGCCTGAACCACAACTGATTTCTTTCAAGTTATCCCAGGGCTCCAGAAAGGTTCTTCCCAGTGCCCCTTTGATACTGTTTGCTGAGAAGTTGCAACATTATAGTTAAAACACCTATGAATGTATTTTGTACAGTTAAGCATGTGTGGGACGGCTCATGTTAATTACGTATCCCCCTAAAATATGATTGAATACTTTAGTTGGAAATAAGAATGTAAAGATGGTTATGATTTCTCATGACCTTTTTTAAACTTGTATTTGAAGTTTAATCCTTCATATATGTGAATGGTATTTTATTACATTATTTTAATGAGAATGTTTTATATGATTAAATTATATCAGAACTGTTCATAGAACATTGACCTAATATATTAAGTGATTAGGTTTATTTTTGTATACCTTCATTTTTTGGCAGGGATATAATGACCTAAGACAATGTTTAACATTTTTGTGTTGCAATTCCTAACTGACTCTTTGTTTCCTGTTACCAAAACAAAACAAGAGTAAGGACTCAAATCTATGTCTTTCTACTTTTTTTATAATGTCAAAGTCATAACCCCCAATTTGTAAGAAGCACATACTTTATTTTATATAGTATGAAAAGGACCTGTTTTGTGTGTGTGTTACTATCTTCAAAAAAGGCTCTATGAAATTAACAAATTACCCTTTGCAAAGAATGTAATTTTCTCACAGTCCAAACCCAAATCGGCATAGCTAGACCATATCAAAATGTGATTTGCTTTTGTTAGTGTTGATCCTGTAACCTTAAGCTATGCCCACTCTACAAGCTAGGAGTTTGATTCCCCAGCTCATTTATGCATATTTGGGGTAGTTTGATGGGAGCTAATGCGAGTATAAAGAGTAGTGTAGCCATGGTAACAAGGGCTGTGGGAGCAGTGGCATAGATTAGATGGGCCGAGTACATACCACTGGCTTCAGGTGGGTTTCTACTCTGTAGAGCTAAACTATTCCCTCGCTCTCCATGCTACCTCAGCTACATTACTATTTGTATTCACACTAGCTATCGTGAGTATGTGTGTGTGACCTGGGAATGGCATCCTTCGCTCATAATGTAGACATAGCCTAAGTGTGAGGTAAATACATTATCATTTTAATGTAGTAGAAACATTGTCCGCCTATTTTAGGAACACAATGATATGAAATGGATGTATATCCCTGCATTCCCCCAACTGCATAATAAAAGAATAATTTATTATGTAGCTAAACCCCAAAATAAACAGATATCTTATCCCCTCATCCATGAATAATACAATAGAAGTCCATAGATTACCCATGAAAATGACATCTACTTTTCTCTCATGCCAACTTCTCCTTTTTTAAAGAATGTCCATGTATCTAAGCACAACATCTACCTTTACTTCCTAGCCTCGCACCCAAAATTGTATAACAAACGTACAAACACAAAATACATATTGTAGATTATTCCAGGTATATACTAATTATTGGCTCAAATTCCATATTGCATGCTTACAAAAATGGCTAAAGTGACACTGAGGGCCCAAATCTATATTCTGATATTTTTCTAACAAATATTTCCCACTGTCATGCTGTGTGTGTGTATCCAACACTTGCCCAGCAACCAAAGAGTTAATACAGGTGCAAGCCTCACAGCAGCAAGGAGGATAAAATGGCTGGGAAGCAGAGGAGCAGGGTGGCTATTGGGGCAGTGAGCAGGCTAGAGAAAGGAGCTTCTATCAGCAAACTATTAAAGAACTCCTCAGAAACGGCCCATGAGGAGATGAACTGATGTTCGGTCAAAGATTTTGCTTATCTAACTTGATGTCCCTGAGCTGGTGCGCAATGGAGTGTGTTGGCCTGGGTTCCCCTACAATCCCCTGGTGTACTTGGAACTGAAGAAAGGTTTTCCTGGGCACCAGGATTAGACTCTCAGGTGCTAGGCTAGGTGAGCTCAGGGCCTGTGCCATGCTGGCCAGAGAGGGAACTATTGCACCGATGCACTGCTCCCCATCCCAGTCATTCTATATAACAAATGTACAGAAAATTAGAGCTTCTTCAAAACTATAATCTCTCTCTATCAGGCTTTATTACTTCTAAATGATTTAGAGCATGTTGAAAGAAATCATTACCCTGTTAAACTTCAAACCCTGATGCCATCTTAACTATGGTCTTGTGCTGTTGTACCATAGTAGTGGCCCATATTTACAGCGAAAGTAAATGTGCATAACTCTATGGATTTCAGTGGTGCTGTAATGACTTACACCAGCTCAGAATCTGGGCTACCTAATTCTAGTTTTTGATTAGGAAAACTTGCAAGAGAATGTACTGGAGTACTAACCAAACTGTAATGTGGTCGTTGCACTTACTTTGTGCTTAATCCAAGTCAAAGGAGAGTTGTGCCTGATAAGGAATAAAAGATCCTTTTTTATTCATGGCTTTATACTGAGCTTCTGTCACGCACCTTCTACTGGATTCAGTATTAGTAAGAGATGCCCTGGTGGAATGAACGTAGGTTTGGGAATAAGACAAGTGGGAGTCTTGTTGCTTTTTTTGTAATATTGTTGAAGCACCCAAAGTGTTGTAGGCACTTTCCAAATACTTTCCTTCCCTCAAACAGCATATAAGGCAAAAAAGATGAAGTGAGGAGACATAGGTTGCAAGGAGAAAGCAGCAAGTGAACTCTTTCAGAGGTAGCAAAGAGTCCTGTGGCACCTAGGTACCACAGGACTCTTTGCTGCTTTTACAGATCCAGACTAACACAGCTACCCCTCTGATACGGGGCTGCTCTGTCAGTGATGCAGCTTACTCCCAACTCTTTGCTCAGGTCTGTGCCTAAATAAAAATATAACAATAAATTTTTTGTAGGCATTGTGAAAGAAGTAGGTCTCCAGTGACTTGTTTAGAAGAGGAGGATATAGCAGATTCCCTCAGCCAGGGCTTTCCATGCATAGGAGGTAGAATGGCAGTAATCACTGAGGTAGTTGCAGAAGAAAAGGTTGAAAGGGCTATTGAGGCTAGTATCATGACTAGAGGAGATGCTAACCATTGCTTTTCTCTGAGTCGTTTGGAAAAATCATCTCATTATCCTGCCTTGGTTTCTCATCTGTAAAATCAAAAATACACATCACAAAAGTTAATACTTTTTCTCATTTCAGTTAGAAAATTCTATCAGTTTTCTGTCCTCTTATTTCCTTACTAACCATTGTTCACAGAGATGTGTGATTCTCACACTGTCTGAAAATTAATGAAACAAATTCATCCTGTCTATCTTCAGTGACATTACTATGACTACAACATACATACCTGATAGCTATACTCAATATGCCTAGACAACTTATGTAATACTAGGGTGCTTGATTAAGTAAAGACTCCCCCTGTTTGATGTATGTGGACTAGCGGTGACAACTGTAGGTACATGTATTTGACACATGGTTATTAGATTTTGCACTTAGCAGCTATCAGAAGCAACATATCAGTCCTCACCTTGTAACGTGGATAACCAAAAAGGGGATTTACTTATCCCTGGATGAATAACTAATTTGTGACAATAAAACGACCAACACTTCTGCATTTAGGGATTTCAGAGTACAAAATGCTCATCCCTTTATGTAGAACCATCATTTCTAGAGCAGTGTTATGAGAAGGTGGAACAGGGAAGCAGTTGTCTTTTCCCTCAACATAACTCAAATGTCCGCATTAAAGATTTTCCATTCATACGCATCCTATAGGATCCTACATATTAATCCCCAAACCAGATTAAGATATTTGTTGTTGAGATCAGATCAAGAAATTAAAACCATCATAGAAAAACATGTTGCTATTTATAACAATATTCAGGTCATTTGCTATGGGCTTAATCCAGGCCTGTGGCTGTACTGTGGCCCCATGTGGTTTGGGGGGGGGGACGGGTCAAATCCTGTTCATTCTACTTTCACCAGGGAATGCTGTTACTGGCATCCTTTCACTGCAACCTGCAGCAACTGCCGCAAGTGCTTTCCTCGCGGCTGGCTGCTTCTTTTCCCACTGCAAGTCTCTTGCTGAAAAGAGGAGCGGGGCTTGGAAAGGAAACAGCAGAAGAAGAAGAAAAGAAGCATCGTTTGTGGTAGTGACTAATAGGAAATATATTGAGGGCATTAGCAGTCTGGAAATGTTGTGAGTTTTGGTACATGCTTCTCTGTATTTTAGAAAAGCCTAACTCACCATGCTGATATTCTATCCTGAGATATCATGACAAATAGACAGGGATCATTATTATCTATTTAAGGTGTGCATATTTAGCTTTCCACACCCTCTCTAATTGCACCTGGTATTTCATAGTTCTTCCAGAGAACACACAAAGATCCCATTTCCATCAATATTTTTTCCTTCTCCACATTACTATGGAGTCTGCACTTTGCTTCACTCTCCACAAGCCTGGAAAGTTTTTTTCCCACTGGGCTACCCTCCATCTCTGGTTCTTTGGTTTCTCTCTCCCTCCGTCCCCCACCCCCCCGCCTCCTCCCTGCCCTTGATGCACTGTAGTGATGAGAAACATTGATCAAACAATAATTAATCTGAACCCCAAAGAGTCTGAGTTTTGGTTACAGATAGCAGAAGAGTAACCATGAGCTGTTAAGACTCTCCTGCTTGGAAAAGTGAAACGTCTAAAGGCAAGGTTTGGAATCTATTAGCTTACATGATGGCCAGCAGAAAATACAGACTAACCCCTGGGATATTGAAGCTTCATCACCCGGCTTTTAGGGCTATATTGATAGAGGTAGAGATAAATAAATTGAAAGAAACAACTGAGTAGTAACATACTTATTGTCTGGGAAGGAAAACTCTATTCCTCCCTCCCCTGACAGACCTCACGGTAACACACTGATGCTAACGCAGCCTTGTGAATCAAGTAATTTTTACAGTAACTGCATATCTTTCCCGGAGTGCAGGAAGTTGACCAGTGGATCCACATAGTCCTAGACCCCTAAGGATGCACCTCAGTAAACCCCGAGCATTTCTGATAGATGTGAAAATCAAGCTCCCAGACAGTGCAGTTTTGAGGTATATGGGGGATGTGGATCTCTTTACAAAATCCCTGCTGCCTTTGCTCAGTGGAATAGTACTAGCTTCAGTTACTGCATTCCTTTGTGGCCCACAAGGGGGAGAACAGGATTTTTCCCATGGTGAAAATAGTATTTGGTGATCCTGTCTCTGCCTCTGGGGATTAGACATGACTTGTGCTAGGCACTTAACATGCACATAACCAAGACAAGGCTCCTTTCTCAAAGAGTTTAAGTGCTATCATGTTATAGTTCCCATTGCATTCTCCATGACATTGATCATTCCTCACTTCAGTGAATGCTGATATCAGGCCCTTTGGCTTCTCATAGATTTTATTTTTGTATTGCTTTAGTTTTTAATTTTTCCTCCTTTTTCACTTGAAATTCTCAATTGACTATAATAAATCTCCCCCTCTGGGCATGCCAGTCTCCCCAAACTCTGATAATATCTAATTATTGCCTCTCTTGTTCCTATATTTTCATTTGGAATTACCTCTTACAGCTATTATAGTTGCACTGTAACTTCAGCTGCAAGATTACAGTGCTTACCTTCCTCCATGGACCATGCAATTGCCACTTAAGGCATTTAATATCTAGGAAAGATCTGAGAGTGATACAATGACAACCTCCCCAGAGAGTGAGTACTTTGTCAGTAACAGTCTAACGTATCTAGCATCAGGTACCAGTACTATAGAGTGTATATGATTATTGAGAGTTTTTACCCACTCCCCCATTATTATTTGTTGGTAATTTTATCTAAACATTCTAGAGTGCATTTTAAGATGATGAAAGAATCAATTATCTTAAGCCATTATTAGACAAAATTGCTGTGGAGTTCATAGTGTTCTGTGACTTAGATTTCTGTGGGGGTGGGGGTGAGGGGAGTCAATACTGTAGAAAAGAACTGTGTATGCAGAAATTTTAGAGCGGTTCCAGAAAACATCAGAGAGAGTCTGCATGATTGTCTTTTTACTTAGACCATGAAAAGTTCCTTCTTGTTAAAGCAAGTGCTTTAAGGATCTCTCATATATTATCCGTACAGAATTGTTAAAGTCAGGTTTATTTGTGGTTTGGCGTTTTGATTTTTTAATGACTTTTTCGGGGGAGGAGGGGAAGGTGAGGGAGCTGTCGTCCATTGTATTATTAACTTTTGTAAAATTGCTCAGTAAAGAAACAACACATTGAGAATTGAATTATGCAATTTAAGGAATGTTAAGTTAAAATGTAATTGTTATAGAAACACATTGGTGTTAAAATGATCAGATCAATGGCTTCCTGTAGGGCCCAGTAATAGACTCACAAATTTTCTTTTAAAAAGATGAATGTAAATAAAAATGGGGATCAATAAAATGAAAGACCTATATGTTCAGATGGGTGTAATGTGTATTATACTTAGAAATAAGCACTCTGGTGCTACAGTCCAGTTACCTCCAATTATTTACATTAGATAAAAAGGGCCACTTTAAATCCAGTAACTGCCCTTCAGAATGCTAGTGACTCAGAGTTGTTCTTAGGAGTTATGCTAATAGTTTGTTTTAAATGGAGCTAATTAACTCACTTCAATTTCACCCATTCAAAACCAAATTTCCCTAGATGCTTCACCAGACAAGCATGATAGATGTAATATTCTCATATGTTACTGCCATCTCTGTCACTAGAGCATTAAAAATAAAGACTGTAAGTATTGTTAGAGCAATTAGCTCACAAACTATTTTAAGGCATGCAGCTGCACACAGACAACAAAGACAAACAAACCATGGCTTAATCACTTAGACAAATTAGGTTTTTGAAAAGTCTGTGATTGTTACATTCCTTAGGAGAATAGATAGTGTAATACAGTGGCACAAACAGCTTACTTTTTTTGAGGCGAGGGGGAGGGATTATTTTTTAAAAGAAAATAATTATTAAATCCTATTTTCTCTCAGAATTCTCCACTGAGTTGCATGGTAGTGATATACATCTTCAATGTCTGCTTGTTTAAAGTGTGATTCTGCTCTGAAAAGTGTCTGTAAAATTGGCTTAGGGGGGTTCATAGTTTCTCAGATTTCCATAGCAAATATTTGTCAGTTTTCAAGTTTAATTCTAAAACAAAAATAGCTTTCTAAATACCAGCCTGCCAAACTCACCCAAAAAACTAAATTCAAAATGGGTTAATAGTGGACCTTGTATCAACACCAGTAATGATGACTATGTTGGCTAAATTCTACCCTCATTTACAACTTTTCCTCACATGGCTTCACAGCTTTGTAGCCACTTTGGGCCTATTTCTCTCTTCTTGCTTACACAAGTTTTACACTGGTGTAAAGCTATGACTGACATTCAGTCAGGCATGGACCACCGAGGTTCAAGTCCTGGAGGCTGAATATGCACAGCCAGAGAGCAGGGCTAATAGAGAGGCCCAGCACAGGGCTACAAGGATTAGGGATGCCTTGAGGGAAGAATTTGAGGCTGAAAGCCAACAGTAATGTTTGCTGCCTTGCATGGGAGTGAATTGCACTGTTTACACTGTTATTCTATTATCCCTAAAATGATTTGCAGTGCCTCTTTCTTTACTGGGCTAAGGTATCTTTCACTATCTGCTATAATAAAGACTGTTTTCAAAGCCAAGAATTGTTTTATTGAAAAGAAAAAAAACTTCCTTGACAGACAGAAACACAACATTTCATGAACACAAGAGGGCAGGGGTGTGGGTTGGTGAACTGCACAGTCACAAGTTTGCATACGTCCTGTCTGGAGTGCTGTGCAATGAATCCTGCACTTCAGGGTGCATAAACTGCATGGTGATGGGGGTTGAGTGCAGAGGGTAAGGGTTGTAGTTAGCAGGGCTGGTTGGTGAACGTACAGGTGTTGGAGGCAGCTGGTGGTGGTAAGAACCTGGATGCTGGGGAAGGGGGGTTTGAACTGACATTGGTGCACAAGGCAAAAAGCTTTGGGACGGGGGGGTGGGGGAGTAGCACGGTAGTGCTCTGCTTGCATGGCAACGAGTGACTCGATAGAGTCCGCTTGGCGCGACAGGATGCTTAGCAGCTTCTCTGTGCTTTTCCTCTTGGCCACTGCATTTCTCTTGCGGTTCCTGCTTTCCTTGTCTCTCCACTCCTGCAAGTTTTTACTCTCTCTAGCAGAGTGAGCAATAACAGTCCTCAGCATGTCTTCCTTGCTCTTTCGGGGACTTTTTCTCAAATTCTGCAGCTTCTGTGCTGTGGTACATCTGGTCAGTCCAGCAGTCAAGGTCACTTTAGAAAAAAAGAATTGACAACATTTAACAGGGAAGCATTGTGTTCATTATCTCAAGACTGAAATTCCCACACACTGAAGGAGTTCTTAGTCCTCAGTTTAGCATTCTTTTACCACACACATAACACAGCAGAAGCCACAAAATGGTGAGTGAGGGGTGCTTATAGAGGGAGAAGTGGGGCTTGAGTGATAGAGGGGTGCTGGTTGCTTTGGGTAAGCTTCAGTGATAGAGGGTTTGAGTGAAGATGCAGCTGCAGGGGTGATCTTCACTATCTCCCTATCTCTATCACTAGCTTCACTAAAGAGTCTCCCAACATTTTTCACAGGAGTTAATCCTGGAAGATATCTCCTTGCTGCGAGTCACTAGGGAACAGCGGGAGGCTCTTCTACAGCAATGTGGATTCCGCCCTGGACCCTATGCGGGTTGCCTGTGTTCAGCGATGGTCCCCCCCCCTCGCGGCACAGTGGCGCAGACGCGTTAGCCTGACTGGGACAAGGACAACAGTGGCTCTCCCTATAAACCTGCGCAGGCATATTGCCCACGCTCTGGCTGAAACTTTTGCTGAGATAACTGCAGACGATTACCACGATGTGATAGACCACATCAATGGGCTATTCCACATCTAGGCTGGCATGCATACAGCCCGAACCCCACTTCCTCTCCAGAAACATTTCCACCCAGAAAATAAAAGCCGCTTACCGGTAACCCGCTGCTCTGCTTGTCCTTCTGCAACTGCTGGCTGCTGCGATTGGGTACTTTCCTCCTGGCTTGAGAAGAGCTCCTGGCTGCATGCCTCAAGGGACTCTGGGGTGTCTTCTGGGGTGTCACTCGCGTATTCCTCCCCCCCCCCGCCTCCGCCTCCACCTCCGCCTCCTCCTCCTGTCCCCCATCCGGCTCAGAAGTGTCCATCGTGGTCCTGGGATTGGCAGTGGGGTCACCCCCAAGTATCGTGTCCATCTCCCTGTAAAAACGGCAGGTCATGGGGGCAGCTCCGGATCGGCGATTACCCTCGCGGGCTTTGTAATAGGCACTCCGCAGCTCTTTAACTTTCACCCTGCATTGTAGTGCGTCCCGATCATGGCCCCTATCCAGCATGGACCTTGATACCTGCTCAAAGATATCGTAATTCCTACGGCTGGAGCGCAGCTGGGACTGCACAGCTTCCTCCTCCCAAACACTAATGAGGTCCTGCAATTCGCCAGTGCTCCATGCTGGGGCTCGTTTGCCGCGTGGAGGCATGGTCACCTGTAAAGATTAACTGATTGCACTCCACACACACCTGGCTGCAGCAAACAGGAAGGAGATTTTTAAAATTCCCGGGGCATTTAAAGGGTGGGTCACCTGAGGCAAGAGCAGTAGAGTGCAAACTGATGAGCAGAGTGGCTGAACAGGAATTCTGGGATAACTCCTTATTACCTGGAGGACAATTAAAGCGCTGGTGAGTGTCCACACCTGCTGAGTAGTGCTGGATCACCAGCGCTGCACTCCTTATACCCCAACCCTGACGGGTTTTCAGCCAGCGCTGCAACCAGGGAGTTGCAGCGCTGGTTGTGCCCTGCAAGTGTGGACGGGGTGTAATTGCAGCGCTGGAAAGCCTCCACCAGCGCTGCAACTTGTAAGTGTAGCCAAGCCCTTGGTCACTTCTTGGGAAAGGAATGTGCAAGTTAAGTGCTCAGTCAGGAAGCACTTAACAGACAAAAGAGCTTGGAAGACTCCAATCCACATAAGAAGTCTACCTGAGGGCGTTCAAGGTAGCATGTGGGTAATGGCTGCTACCTGCAAGTCCTAAGTCATGCATGGGCATGTGACTTGCCCATGTGATTCCAAATCTCCATTTTGTGACTGGATTCTACACAGGGGGAGGGAGGGGTGTCTACCCAGAAGAGAATGTCTATTTAAACCCTTGGGAGACCCCTCCATGTTGTCTTCAGATGGCTAAAGAGAGAACCTCTCCACCCCGCCCCCAGGATACTGAAAGAAACTGGAACGAGGGACAGAGACTGCAAGGGGTGTGAGTGATTGCTGGACCCAGGCTAAAAGGAGATTAGTCTGTAAAAGGGAGCATTCTGAAACTGGTGAGATTATCTGTATTCAGTTTGATTAGACATAGATTTGCGCATTTTATTTTATTTTGCTTGGTAACTTACTTTGTTCTGTCTGTTACTACTTGGAACCACTTAAATCCTACTTTCTGTATTTAATAAAATCACTTTTTACTTATTAATTAACTCAGAGTATATATTAATACCTGGGGGAGCAAACAACTGTGCATATCTATCAGTGTTATAGAGGGCAAACAATTTATGAGTTTACCCTGCATAAGCTTTATATAGGGTAAAACGGATTTATTTGGGTTTAGACCCCAGTGGGAGCTGGGCATCTGGGTGTTAAAGACAAGCACACTTCTGTTAGCTGCTTTCAGGCAAACCTGCAGTTTTGGGGCAAGTAATTCAGACCCTGGGTCTTTGTTGGAGCAGACGGGATTGTCTGGCTCAGCAAGACAGGGCGCTGGAGTCCTGAGCTGGCAGGGAAAACAGGAGCAGAGGTAGTCTTGGCATATCAGTTGGTAGCTCCCAGCGGCGGGTTCTGTGATCCAACCCGTCACCCCTGGATCCACCAGGTTTTGAGCAGTGTTTTGCTTGGATCAGTGTAAAATGGCTCTAACCAAGGGCAGGATCTGCTCTTATGAGTTTGCAGTAACTGAGATTCCTCATTCTTTAGCTTCTAAAGTCTTTCTGTATCTACTAGGTTATGTAAAACAACCTTGAAGCCTTATTGATGCATTCTCCAAAATTATCCATGAATCTGGAAAGCTGGTATATGTGATCTAATGATTCCTGGATGGCTATAGCACATGTGCAACTGGATGTACCTTGTAAAAGTAAGCCCCAGCTACATGAAGAAAATTTTAAACACAGTTGCACTAGTTTATTTCCCAAGATACATGCCTGTCACCCACATATCTGAGAGCTGGGTAAAGCATCTAAAATGTCCAAGACCGTGTGTGTGTGTGTGTTTTCCATATATTTGTAGGCCCTGGGATATGGGATAAATCAAATTTTGGTGCCCTTATCAAGTCAGTATTTTACAGCATTGCAGCAGTTTGAAGCTGGGTCCTTTTTTAGAAAAGGCTTAGTGGTAATTCATAGGAAAGCAGAGATTATCTTATTTTAATTGCATGCTTTTCTGTTTTGCTATGGATTATTGTTTTGCCATTACTTCACAATTATATATTGTAATTAAAAGTTAAAGCAGCTTTCTGTACTCCCATTTTAAATTCAAATGGAATTTTGAGGCTCCATAGACAAAGTGGAAAAATTAGAATTGTACTTGACTGACATATTTCTATGAGGATAAGATTAAAATACTTTTCTGAGGTGGGAGGGGGGAGAAATCATTTCAGGAACTAAAACATAAGAAAAGCCAAGAATACCGAGGCAATTGTCCTCAAGTTAGGAGCTGGTTATGTCTGGATTTTAGTAAATTCTTCAAACAAAATGTTTGTACAGTGCTCATATAGTTTGGACTCTTCACCCCCCCTTCCCCTCCATCCCACTTTCTACTGTCATGTACAAAAATGGATCCAGTTCTGATCCATATGCTAGCATATGTTTTATGCTAGCATAACTCCCTTGACTTCAACTGAGTTGCTCCTGATATACACTGGTATATGTTAGAATACTAAAATCAGGCTGCATGGTGTTTAGTACCATCCATAAAGCATATCATACTGTCAGACACAGCATACTATATGGAGGTTAGTTAGGCTCATCATATCCTACTACTCATATACATCTAATGTGGTCCTAATTATTAGCCTTTATTCTGATTTCTCACCAAGTTTTACACTGGTGTAACTATTGACTTTCATAGAGTTATGCTTAACACTTCATTTTTACTTGTGTAAATTAACTGAATCAGTCCCCAAGGCCTAAGGCCAAAATCTGTACTCAGTTAAACCATCTGTATTTTCAGTGGTATGTGTGGGTCAGAATTTGGCCCTCAGAGTAGAATTCGGAGCATTAAGGAGGAACACAACAAAAATGTCAATTCTGCAGGAAATATAGAAGCACCAGAATATAATGTGGTTTTGTGGGATTGCGAAAAGAAACACAATTATAAATCTAAATCTAGGCAGCACTTAAGCAAAATATATTCTTAAGAATTAACTGCTTTGCTGAATCAGGCCCTAAAAGTAGGAAATACCAAGATTAACTGGCAAAACTAATATACTTACACATGCTGCTCTCATAGGTTATTCAAGACTCATCTGGTGATTTGGGAAACTTGGGGCCTGATTTTCCATTGCCCTGCACTTTGTGTACTCACCTTACACTTTTACCCTTCTGATTTGGTCGCATTTTACACTCACTTTGCACTGGTGTAAATGACTACATAAAGTGCGGTTTGAGAGCATACCTAATTTGATATCTCTCTTAATCATTTCCACTCTTCTATACTCAACACAGAATTCTTCTCTTTGGTGTTCCTTTGCATGTTAGCAAGTGATGAAGCAGAAATGATAGGCCATGAAAACTTCAGAAGTTTATAGAAAATCGTGTTATGCTCAAAGTGCCTAGGAAATATAACAACAAATAGTATTGCTATAATATAATCATGTTAAACAAAGAACCCTCTCCTGCTCCCTTTGAGGTCACTGGCAAAAACCCCATTGATCTTACAGGGACTAGGATCAAACCCAAAAGTTGAGTACATTGTTGAATTAAAGGAATCTTTAGATAAACTACTATTTTTACAAGTAAGTGTATGACAAACAGTCAGAAGAGATGTGACCCATCTCTATTCCAATGTCATTGTTTCCAAGTTTTGCTTTGTCGGAAAATTTTCCTTTTCTTTCAAGGACTTTGAAAGGAAGTCATTAATCAACACTATTGTGCTTTCAGAAAATTCAAGTAATGTTATTTTCACTTAATGTCTTGGAATACCTTGTGAAGCAAATAAAACCTTAGTTTCAACAAACACATTTTAAACTAGATTTAGGCTTTCCTAAAATCACATGTGCTATCCTTTATCAAATTTTGCCTTTCCAGATGTTCTCTTCAACCATTTCATGTAGTTTCTAATATTTTTTTTCCTATAGATAATATTAAATTAAATATTCTTTCATAACTGGTTTCAGTCATTTTCTAAAACCTGAACACTATGAAGCCTCAATACATCGCTCATGAACAGATCACTTTTGTAAAAGAACTACTCCATTTCATTCAAGCCTCTTTCTTCAATACTTCTAATGTATTTTTTTCATTGATTGGAGCCATATTTGTATTAATCACAAGGGCTATAGCTTTTGATAATTCAATTAATTGACTGGCTTCGATTGTTTTAAATGTTGCCCTGTGCATGTTCAAACATGCACCTGTTGCATTATATCAAGAACTGTGTGAATGGAAAATTGTCTGTGTAAGCAAGCATGTCCAGAGATGAACATCACACAGCTACTACATGGGATAAGTGATGCATAAAGTAGAAGTGGGCAGCTATAACACAGGGCTCAGAAGCAACCTGATGTTTCTTCATGTAAATATCCACATGAGAGAGAGAGAGAGAGAGAGAGTGTGCCATGCAGAAACAGATTGTTCATAGAGTGGTTTCTGACACTTCCATCATGCAAGTCTACAGAAGGAAAATCCATTTGCACTATTTCAGAAACTTGTCTTCAGGCCTGAAGAGATTCATGATGGGAGATTTGGAGTTTGGTTCAGTTCTAGTATGAGCCAACACATGCACTGAGAGGTCCTGTATCCTTCCCTCACAGGTGCCAGCTCCCTCTAATTGTTCTATCATTTATAATACAGATCAATGGTACATGAAGTCTATTACTCTGTTTCCAATAGATATGCCTAGTGCTCTAAAGAAAGAAGGGGGAAAAGACCTGTACTTCATCTACCAATTGTGCAATGCTTCCTTCCTGATGCCTTTGATTAGCTGAATCCCAGAAGCATGTGATTCATTAACCTCCATCTAAAGAGCTGTTCATAGAACTGTATATATCTACAACTGTTACTGACTATAACAATTATCCAGTCCCTTTAATTTAATTATTTTAAATAATTTAAAAAATATATATTGTGTGCTGGAGGGATAGTTGGGTAACTTATTAGCTTGTTAGTCACTGGTCTCAGAAGTTTACTCATCAAAGTTTTGACACTGAATGTCACTTACAAATGCCTAGTATCTGATCATTGCTCATATCCTAACCCCAGGTTTAGCTGTTTGTGTTTAGATACCCACAAATGCTTCCATTCTTAGGTGCCACCAGTAAAAGTTCACTTTTAGATCCACAGGAGTGGCTTTGGACACTATCAACAGGCTGTGCTAATCTGACTGCTCTAACATGTCAATAATTCTTTGAAAATTTACTCTAGGGAGTTTAGTGTGGGGAGGGGGTGGGAGGGACTTTTTCCCCTTTGATCTTTCAAGTTTTCAGTTCGGTATGACTGAATAAGACTGTTTTATCATGGTAAACTTTCATGCTGGATGTAGTAAAAGGAGTAAATTCATCACTGGTTTATTGTAGCAATGTTATTGATTTTAGTGTAAAAACATATCAGCTTTATTTCTTAAACTGCCTAAAGTATTTGTATTCCCATTTCCTATTCATTTTAATCCATTAGGTGACTAAAAATCTGTCTAAAAGTTTCTACAACTTATTTTGTTATGAAATTAATCTAACTTCGCTCCATTTTTCAATGTAAATAACAAAGTTAGTGTAGGTTCTGTGATATTTGTAATATTTTACAACATCTAACAATACACCTAACCTCTCATACAGGTTATCAATATTTCTCGTTCTGAAGGAACATAATATACAATCCCAAGTCTTGTGGCTTTATTGATCTTCTGTCATTCCTATAGAGTGAAAATGGGCTCTTTCTCTACCAGACATGGGACAAAAAAATCAGTCAATTGCCAATGACAAAAATTCTTTGAAATGGCCACTCGGTGCACAGCTGAACTGTGTGGGCTGATTCTATTTAGCTAATGTCTATTGTGTATGCAACCTCTGATGGTAACTCTCCCTGTTGTCATTCCTACTGTGAATAAAATATGTCTCCCTTCCCCCGCCCTGATCATTTACCTGCTTGTTTCAGCTCATAAGCTAGGATTTTCAAAAGGCCCCAGGAGAATTAGTTGTCTAGCATCTATTGAACGTCAGTGTATTTGGATGCCTTAATTTCCATACTCTCCTTTGAAAATCTCAGCCACAATTTCTATAGGTTATGAAGACTAATGTAGTGACAATAGACAAGCTGGTAACTAAAGGTTCATTGCACTTGACCTGTCCCTGTCATCAGCCTCATGAGTCAAACAGGAAACTAGATAGATCACTTTGCACTGATAAGCAACCATAATTTATTCTGTGGACTCAAATCATCCCATTTGTTTTCTTCGTTTCAAGAGACCAGGATGAAATGTGTGCAAATACTGACAATATATACATAAGTGGGGGAGAGATGGTTAAGTGGCATCCTGCCTACTTTATCTCAGTACATGGAAGCCCTTCTGTATGTCCAGCATACATCTGCATGAGGATTGGGGGCTGGGGAGGGGCATGGTGAGGCAGAGATGAGTAAGTGCTGTGGGATGGCTGCTGTTCATGATGTCATTCTACTGTTAGGCTATGGCTACACTTGCACTTCAAAGCGCTGCCACGGCAGCGCTTTGAAGCGCTAAGTGTAGTCAAAGCACCAGCGCTGGGAGAGAGCTCTCCCAGCGCTGTCCGTACTCCACCTCCCTGTGGGGAATAACGTACAGCGCTGGGAGCCACGCTCCCAGCGCTGGGGCTTTGACCACACTGGCGCTTTGCAGCGCCGCAATTTGCAGCGCTGGAGAGGGTGTGTTTTCACACCCTGCTGCAGCGCTGCAAATTTGCAAGTGTAGCCATGGCCTTAGTCAACAAACATTACTGAGGATTTGACTTCACAAATAATCCAAGCACTGTGTTCGTTTCCCATTGGTGAATGCAATCAATGCTGAAAAAGAGATCTGCTGCGAATGGTAGTGCCCAAATGCTTTCTGCATCTAATTGTCTGGGAGTGATCCATAGGAACTGTGCAGATACAGTGCAGGTTTTGCACAGATGTGGGGAAAAACTCATTTCTGTTATTCTCATTCCTGGTTAAATCAACCTGACAATTTTGTTTGGCTGATGAGATGATGTGGCAGCACGGCAGTATAAAAGGAGATTGCTTGTTTCCCATCATGACAGAAGTAGAATGTCCAGTATGGCCAAAAAAAAAAGGGGTTGCAGCAAGATAGTGTTCTACAATAGGGTACATATAAGAATAATTTACAAAACTAGGGTGTTTGCTCCAGTTAAGTCACTTCCTGTTAATATCCAATACTCTGAGGTCAACTTTAGAGATGGTAAATGCGTGACAACAGAAACAATTCCATAAAAACTTATCAAACTGGTTAGAGTGGCTCTAATGCAAATCCCATTGTATTAAATGGAAAGGCTTGACTTCATTTCACATAAGATATACCTGTACTTAATCCATGATATTGATCCAAAGTTATAGAAACCCCACCTTGTTTCAAGTGCACAAACTCTCCAGTAAACTGTCATTTTCATATTCTATCACATTTCATCATTACATTTTTGACAGATGCAAATTCATGATACGGCCTACTCAAGAAATGCATAAACCCATAGCAACTTTCATTTATCACTGTTAGTGGCATCTATATCACTAAAGGGAACCCTATGGTCTTATTTTCTTTTCCTGGATTTAAGACCAGGTCTAAGATCTGTTTATTTTTTGATATTTCTGACACAATTTTGCTGAACATAGACGATTAATGTTGAAAAGAATGTAAAACATTGCTCTTCAACTCCTGCTTGCCTAAATCCTAAATAGACATGATGAGATCCATATATGTATAATCAATAATATTTTTAAAGGATGGGGTTTTGTCTTTTTTTCTCTTCTACACATTTCTGTTAATATAGATGCAAATTTCAGACAAGTTCATTGACCAAAGACAATGGAAAGCGAGGGCATTGAGCATTTTCTCCAAGAACTGCTCAGCACTTTGTAGGATTAGGTTGTTAATTTTTTATGAGATGGTGATTTTGGGCCCAGTGCTGTAATATTTATTTATTATTGCAGTAGCACCTAGAGGCCCCAGTTGAGAATTGCAAGGCAATGTGTACACATAATGAAAAGATGGCCCCTGCCTCCAGAAACCTTGTAGTCTAGGTATATGACAAAAGACAACAGATGGGTCTAAACAGATTGGGGGAGCACAAGATAAAAGGAAGATGTTTTTTAATTTATAATTGGCATAATAAGTATTCATCACTAGTTATCAAATGTTTTGTAGGCATCATGGTGGAAGTGAGTATTAAAGAGACATTTGAAGAAAGGGAGGGAGTTGAAGTATTGTGTATTACATGCTTAAATGTCCTTGATGTCATTGAATCTTTGGCCACATTAGGTAATTCAGAGGTTCAGTGCCACATCTGCAACTCTTGTAGGTATAGTATATGAGGCAGGTATAATGCATTTTGTACGTGGTTGCTTCCATGGTCTTGCCTTATCCATCCCCGCTTCAGGAACAGTGGCTGACTTGGGGTCCTGTTGTCTCCTGAGTGTAAGGACTGACACATTACCCAGGTCCTGTACATGTCTCCAAGATGGTGAAGGTTTTTATGTCACTCTTTCCCCCCTTGCTCACCATGTAGCACTGGGCACAGTGTAGTCTTCTATGTGTAGAGCAACTGCAGGATCTGTTCGTTTGTATACAGCACACTGGTTTAGCATGCGTAGACATCTCTTAGATGTCTGCAGTACAGTAAAAAGATATCCAGGGAAACATATGGAATAAGATTTCCCATGGGAAAAAAAAAAAAGGTAGGTCTTACAACATGGGGCTAAGTTCTACACTGACACCCAGTGCACCTTTGGCCTTTTTCATGGGGTGAGTGCTGAACTTGGTCCAGGTGAGTACAGAAATTCTGTCATTCTGTTCGTTCAAACTCTCCAAACAGAGAGAATGATTGGCACTTCTCTGACACTATTATTTACCCCTGTTCACCTTTTGATAATCATTGGTAATACCTGGACTAGATTTTTCTTTCTGATGGTAATGGATTTAGATTTTGCATGTCCTGCAGCTGCCACCTCACACATCTGAAATAAGATCTGTACAATTAGCCTGATGAAAACAGGTTCACACTAGCTTAGCAATGGGGGTGAGAATGCCTTTTGTAATAGACTGCCACTGGGTGGCAAAGGAAATGGTTAATGCTCCCCCTGAGTAGAGAGAAAACCACCAATCTCTGTCCTCTTTACAAGGAGTGCCAGGGAGCCCAGACATGAAAGAAATATGATTGAGCTCAGCTGGAATGTTTGTTATTCTCCACAGGGTAGGAAAAGTAATGTGAAGAAAGGACATGTAATGAGCTCTTGATCATCTTACTTATGAGGTGGACTGATAAAGGAACCAGATCCATCTTAGCAGAAAAGAAAACCCTGGCTACAAAGAACTCTTTTGATTAACTTCATTTGGACTCTGATGGTAGGAAAAAAAAACTTCTTTTAGCTAAATATCAAATGCTTGATCTTTCTTCTTCCTCACCCTCATCAACCCCAGACCCATTGCATTAATTTTAAAAGTGTTAGGGCAGAGAACTATTCTGTTAGCTTTGTGGTTAGAGAGAAAGCTGGTTACAAAACAAAATGTCTTCATCACTATTAAGAGGGGCCCATTCTTGCCAGTTCTTTGTAAAGCTCATAGCAACTGTTTGTTTGAAAGCAGGTTTATCATAGGGGATTTTTTTCTTAAATGCTTCCCCAAATTTCTGTATGTTTGATACTGAAGGTGAGATTGCTTAACTTTCATAAGTGAACATGTTTACTTCTTCAGGCACTTGGTGGCATGGAGGAGAAAAAAATCAGCTATGACTCGATTAGATTTGGTTTTAAGCTAAAAGCAGAAATTTGATTGTCACAGCAGGCAAAACTTGGAGAATCACAGCACGCAAGCAAAATGTAAGGATTTGATCTAATTTCAATGAGCCTTAGTTATGCAAAAAGCAATTTAAATTCCCCTTCTTTTCTAAGGATAAATCACAAAGCTTTCATAACTAAAATAAAAGAAAATAATCTATGCATATTTATTATCCAGGCTAGTGTGGACCTAAAGTGCTGCATTCACCGTGTTTTATCCACTGCCTACCAAGCTATAGAGGCCACGGGTGTTGGCCCCTGGGCCTGCTTATCCTCAGCAGGGCTCAGAATCCAGGAGGCACAAAGATGACAGGTGAATATCTCATCTCTTCCACCCCCACCTTCACTCACTTCCTGTCTATGCTGCTTGCTGCGTGCATCACCGAATCAGGTCTCCGTTGCTATAAGAGGCTTAACCACTAAATTTTACTTATTTATTTAGCTTTGACATGAAAAAAAAATAATACCCCCACAAAACATCTGCGAGCCCTGCCAATAACTCAACTTATAATAATTACTCACCAGCTTTAACACTAATATACAAATAAAAGAATTCCCGCAGCCTTAAGCAACCAATGGAATTCAACCATTTATCTCAGCAAGCATACAGTAAAACTACAAAACTGCAGAAAAACTTTTCACCCATAATTCATACCCAGGAACATATCACATTATGGTCCAAGTTGGACAAGACAGAGACACAAAGTTGGGTGTCGTCAGCATATTGGTGGGGGAAAGGCAACCCTTACCTCCTTATTAGCCCTCCCAATGGCCTCATATACATATTGGAAAACGAAAAGTGAAAATATAGGATCCTGAGGTACCTTAGCTTGATAGACAAATTTTCCCCAGGTGGAAAGTTTGGCTTCAGGGAGAAATTCTGGCCCCAGTAAAGTTAATGAAAGTTGTATTAGTGGGCCCAGGATTTCATCCTAAATTTCTATAGAAAAACCACTTCACAACTGTCCATGAGAAGAGAACTCATACAACATCTCTATCCTCCTCTTGTAATGCTATTCATAACTGAGACCACCTGACCTACTGATATTACTTCGCTGGGTGGGTCAGAGAGAGGAGCATGGTCTGGCCTAAGGGTGGTGGGAATGTGGAATGGAAGAGTATAGATGGGAGTAAAATAATAAGGAATTGTTCAACACTACCATCGGACAATGGAGTGTGTGGTTCACATTCCTGCTTCCTGGCTCTTATATTTATGCAGTCTTGCCTAGAGCATTACTAAGTACAGCGTTGCTGACACAGTGAAGAATTTACGGTAGCATGGTGCAAGTTGACAAAATGATGTGCAAGCATCACACATCAGACCATTACACAGGATACAGGGAGGGGACATATGGTTCTATGGGTTTGTTTTTTTTTTGGTAATAATTACAGAGCTTAGACAAAGATTTTTGTTGATTTGTACAAAATCTCTTGATTAGATTCTTCAGCCATCTGCTGTACAACAGCAATATATGAAAATGTCAGCAGAAAAAAACCCAGGGTTTATAGACCTATTTGTGGAAGTACTTGATTTTGGAATGGGTGTGGAGTAAGTAAATGTGTTCAGTTTCAGTATGGTCAAGTCATCTTCCATAAATTTTAAATAAACAAGTAAGTTTACTCCCTAAAGAACAACACAGAAACAATTAAAGCATTAAATTATATTTTTGTCTCAGTTGACTGTCTCCAATCAGGATGATGGGGAGCAGAATACTGCTGGAATGGAATCTGAATGATCTCCTACCTCAAAGAGTAGTTTATACATGGCCACTTGCATTATCATTGATTGCACTGTCGACATGCTACACAGATAAATACGTATTTTGTTTGATTCTTGTGACTTTTTCTTAACCTGCTTGAGCCCAGAAATTGGTTAGTAGTATGCCTCATCACAACAGATACAGTGTGATGTAGCATCCCAGCTGTCAGCAGCTGGAAGTTGTCTTTCCATGATTGATGATAGGCCATTCTCTGAGAACCTGAGTTAAAAGCCTCTACTTTTGATATAAACTCCCCTGACTTCAGTCAGAGCCAAAGCTTGGTCATATTCAGATCCCACTATAAGATTGTTTTATTCAGAGAAGCTTTTGGATGAACGTTTTGGTATGTTGGATGTCTGTGTCAGGGTGAGTTTTCAAGGACGGAGGTTCCTTTTTATGTTTTTGTTTTGTTTTGTTTTTGTCTTTAATTGGGAGAATGTGATTATCTTGAACTTCAAACAGGCCTAAGCAGAGAGTATTGTTACAGTGGCACTTCTAAGTCTCTACACATTTCTAAATATCATTAGCACTCTAATCCCCATTTATCACTAGCTTTAATTTACCAGAGAGCATGAAATGAGTTCAGAAGAAGGGGAAAGGAAGAAAACTTTAATCAACTTGCTCCAAGGCTATTAGATACTGGTGATGTCAATTTTGTGTGTGGCTGTGTCCCTTACCAAGAACTCATCTATGAAACAACCAGTATCATCCTCCATATAATCCTGCATTTATACACATAGTCGCAATAAGCTTGGGTTCTACCAGCATTTGGTACATTACTGTTCATACAGCATAATCATGAGAGAGATTGGAAGGAGTAGGTCTGATAGGAAACTAACAGGTTTAAAGGGAAGAATGATCCATGTGTGGAAGTCTGTGTCAAGAGGTGCTGTGGTCTTTTCTGGATTCCAGTGGGGTGGGGGGTTACTCAGAGACAACTCCCCACTCTAGGGGCACCAGGTGATACCTTCATAGCCCCCAGATGCCAATGATATTAACAGACTGAATTCTCTTATTTTCTGCTGACTGATTGTTTGGCTTTCCTTTATGGTCTTTTTACTGCCATACACACCAGCCATTTCCTCGATGCTTTTCTCTGTCTGCCCCCTTCTCCTTCCTCTCTTGCCTTGATCCTGTTACCCCAACTGCTATTGCCCCAAACCCTATTCTCCCCCTCAAACGAGAAAGAGGGAGAAAAATAACTTTGTAGACTTCCTGTCCCTGTCCCTTTATCTATTGGTGTTGTGGTTTGGGTGTTTGGTTTAGTTTGTTTCTTTTTGGTTGTAAGCTGGTTGGGGTAGAAAGAGTCTCTCCGTGCTTGTTTGCATGATGCCTAGGACTTTTGGATTATCTCTCCACCAGCTCCATCTAGTGTAGGGTGTCGTGTGTGTGTACACATATTGCACATCTCTTTGGAGTGCCACCTGTTGCAGCACATCCACTCATTTCACAGAGATAGAAGATGTGTCCATTATAACACTACCTCCCTTTCCCTTCCCATCGCTCTGTTGAGGGATGTGTGCTCAAGGGAGTTATTTCAGAATTAGAAGAAAGAGAAGGCTCATTGCATTGTGTACCCGCACTGAGGAGAGACGCAACTTGTCCGTTTTATTTTTTAAAAGATCTGGGGAGTCTTATTGCATGTAGTGAAATTGCTTTAAAAAAGGTATTTTTTGCTGATTGTTTTAATTTCACTATTATATTTAATTAGCATTTTTGTAGAATGAGATGCTTTCAGCTAATTTTTTCAGTGTGTTTTAAGACTGAGCTGTTATCCATAAGGGTTAAATCTATTGCTTCCAGAAAGTAATAAAAAATTAACAAGACGTAATCAAATTTGTGCACGGCTTGCTGGTGCAGTTTTATAGCTGAATGAAGGACTAAGTCTCCTTAATAAAACATCTGTAAATTACAGTTTGAAAGGCCAGTTGCAAAAAAGGCTGTAGATGAGTTGATTTGTATCAGCACCACTCTATGAACCTATTCAGTGAGATTAAAAAAAAAAACACATTGCAGAGCACAGCTATTTCTATCAAGTTTGCCCCTCCCCATGGAAATGTTAAATATTGCTGAATATAAAAGGTTTTAAACTCTAGCAAGGTAGTATATATATTATACCTGAATAAGAGCAAGATTAGCATGAGCTTCAGCACAGGAGAATATAGTTTCTGTTGTGACAGTGTAATTATCTGTCTATACATATGAAGATACCAATAACTGTGTTCATGTGGCACCAGGAGTTACACATCTGAATCAGGTTCAGTGAGTACCACTCCATGTTTGTCCTGGTGTAACTGCATAAAGCAAAGCACCTGCAGTTAATGGGAATCTTCCGTGAATTAAGACTGAGGATTTTGACATAAATAAGAACACTTAGAAATTGTGCCATCTAAACATCTTGTTTAGTCAAAAGTAAACATAGATAAACTTTCAGACAACCCTAGTGAATATTTTTCAGCTGTTGGTTGAATACAGCTAAAACTGCTAATGTAAGCAATAAATATGAATGTGAAGGTTGCTGTAGTTCATTAGAGGTCTGAACTGTATTCACCCAATATTTAGCAGATTGATATATTTTTCAATGCTTCTAAAAGAAATCAATTGTGGTTAGATCTTAGTCCCAAAGGAAATTTAGAAAATAATCTCGACATGTTTTGAGTTACAAAAAGAGTGTCGAAATAGAAAATTGATTTAATAGCCTCTTATTTTTTCTTTTGTGTAGTATATTTCCAAAACAGTTTATTTTGTGGAATGACACTGTTCTGGCATTTCCTCATTCTGAAAGAAGTCAAATAGTAAACTGACCTCTATTGTTGGAAAAATAAGAGTTCACACAGTGCACTGAGGAAGTTTTGATATCCCCAAAGTTCATGAAGTATTTTAGTATATAAATTCTGTGTGTGTTTGTGATCATTTGTATCTTTTTCAGTATGTGACCTCTAGGTAAGATTTTTCAAAAGCACTCAGAGTTGACCCCACTCTGCTCCCAAAGTCAATTGTTTACTATTGCTTTTAATGGGAAAAAGGTTAATCTAATGGTCAGTGCTTTTGAAAATTCCTCCATGAATGACTGCCCAGACTCTAAAAGGTATATCTTGAATTTGTGCAAGTTTATACAAGTTATACAACTAAGTGAGCAGAAAATATTAATGTGGCCCAAGCTCTAGAATTCACCTATCAAACATATGTACACTATTTTCATTCCCTTAATTGTCTCTTGCTTAATTATATATATATTTTAGTTCCTGCTCTCTCTTCAATGCTATTCCCAACCCAGTTGTTTGGCTCATCTACTTGTTTCCTGCTGTCATTAACCTAGGCCTTCATTTTGCCAAGACTTTCATGTGTCTTTATTGCATGTTTATATAGTGCTTATCATAATGAAGCCCCAGTCAGGGAACTCTAGGTGCTACTGTAATACAAATTTGAATTTTACCTCCAATATATTTCTGCTAATAAATTGCTCAGTGCAGTGATGCAGATGTAGTTGCCAAAGAGCAGTATACCTAAGGATTATTCTATTTAACTAGGGATAAAAATATACTTATTGGATAGTAATTACCTGCATCAGGGAGTGGTTTTGGTTTTTGTTTGAAATCAGTAGTTAGGTTTGTTTTCCACAACTTTTATTTTTAACATTCCTATTTCTCCATGATTTTTCAACATCTTCAATTATTCAGATTTAAAAAACAGAAACAAAAGACCCCTCAGTTCTCTTAAGTTTGTTTTTTCCTTCCCTTTTTCCTGAAGCAGTCTTTCCTGCTTTTTTATATCAGAGGAGAGATAGGCTCTATGGCACCTTAATAATGGTATTATTTTGAATTCATGAGCTTTCCTGCAGTGTTAGTGGATTTTAATACATCCTCCCATTATATTAGTCTTAATAGATCTTTTTATGCCTTGAAATTATATACTAATGATATTTTTCAGATATTTAGAAACTTAAAAGATCTTAATGTTCTGAAATATGGTGATGTTTCAACTTTAAGTCCCAATCCTGGACTCCTGACATGTGAAATTCCACTGATTTCCCATTCCCACCCTTACCCCCCTCAACAATCTCTCTCTTCTAGTCAGAAGGAAAGGCAGGGCACTGACTGTCTCTTAACCTGGCCTCAACTGCTTCCTGCCCCTCCTGTCCATCCCTGTAAACTTTCTCCCTTCTTGCCACTCATTGTAAGGAAGTCTTTAAAGGGGAAATGCCCCTTTTCTTCCAGCTAGCAAAACAAAGAGGTGGGAGTACAGGGCATTCAGTACTATTCAAAACTGGCCATATTCAAGATACTATCAAGAGTAGTGCCTACACTGACAAATATGAAAGAAAGGATTGTACTTTCTACTTATATGCCTGTCTCTTGAAATTGAATAAAGAAATTCACTTCAAGAATGAAAAATGGTGTGTTTCTTGGAAAAGGAAAATGGGACAAGGGAATGCACTGTTATGTTTTTCTCCTCTATCTGGAAATCATACTGTGTGTGGTTTCTGTATCTTGGAATAAGAAAATACATTATGAAAACTTGATGAAAAACTTTTAATACAGATTATATAAAAGGATGGCACACACTTTTTGAGTAGGATATGAATTACATTAGCCATTGTGTCCTATATCATCAAGCCTTTTATGTTCCTTTCTGTCACTCTTTGTACTTACAGTCTGCTGTTCTCTTCTTACAACATTTATGGGCTTTCTCCTTATTAATTTTTGGGCTCCCAATGCAGCAACCATTATTCCTTTCTTCTCAAATTACAATATCAAGCTTAAAGCAGAAAATGACATGCTTTTTTGGCCATGTATTGGTAATATTTTAAAAAGCATCCCCAAAACACCTGTATGAATGTAACATCTGTCCTTATGTATAGGCAATTGAAGGTGAGATAGATGTTAATATATTTTCAGTGAGATGAAAGTTTAAATTACCCTTGGGTTGAAGCTTCATCACAGCATTTTTAACACAGTCTGTGGTTGTCAATCATGTTGTCATATCAGATTTATATTCACAACTCATTATTGTGATCTATAATATATTTTGTACTAAACGAATTGTTTGGTTAATATTTCATCTGTATTCAGGTTTCAGCTTAGGTTCCAAGGTATTTTTATAAGAAATATCCATTGTCTATCACCTAAAGTGGTACACGACCATACATCATAAAAATACACATGAAATGACAATGGGGGGGGAGGGTGATTGAACTATGAAAGTTGTTCTTGTAAAATCAGTTGTAGCTGTACCACACTTGCATTTTTGCCAGTATTTTAAAACTTTAGTAAATGGTTACATTCATAACACAATAAAAAAAGTATTTTTTAAAAGAAAAAGTAATATTTTCCCATTATTTTGACATGTGTGTATATATATATAATTCAATATAAAGACAACCTAAAATGGATGAACCTGTGGAATATTCAGTATCAATAAAACAATATATTTAATTCATGGGTGCTCCAAAATAAGTTGAAACCATAATTTACAAACACCAGTAAATTTTTATGCAAGTAATCTTTCACCCCTCTTTTGCATGTGGTCAACTAAAAATAAGTTTATTGCTTGGTATACTGCAATGCCATAAACATTATCCTTAATCAACTGGAGATATGTTCTTTAAAGGAAGAGAGAAATGAAGTCTACTGCTTGCTCAGTGATTATGGAATTTTAAAAGGGATTGAGATTTTAAAAAGACTTGAGTGCCCAACAGTGCATCATCTCTGCAAAACTTTATACATATGGGGAGTT
This sequence comes from Mauremys mutica, assembly GCF_020497125.1. Classification (NCBI taxonomy): domain Eukaryota; kingdom Metazoa; phylum Chordata; order Testudines; family Geoemydidae; genus Mauremys; species Mauremys mutica. The sequence goes on along the minus strand of NC_059079.1, from coordinate 46,766,674 downwards.
CTTACTCATGTGTAGTACAGTTAGTTTCAATACTCATGTGAGTAAAGACTGCTCATCTAGCACTCACATACTCAAGGACTCAGGTCTGAACCCCTAAGGTTATGTCTACATGGTATAACCTTAGGTTGGCTTTATTTTGCTGCACTGTAATGTGAGCTCCAGTCTCTAAACCCAGCTCTGAGACTCACTGGTGCAAAGTGGTGGTTTTTTTTTTTTTTTATGCCATGTAGACATACCCTAAAACACTCTGGATAAAATCCGGATGCCATTGATATCAGTGGTGGTGGTCGGGGTTTACCACTGACTTCCATGGTGCTAGGATTTCACCCCATATGTATTCACTATTATCTTGAATACTGGACAGAATTCTACTTGGCTTTCTGTAGGGTCTACTGATGTCCATCTTTTTCTATTGATTTCAATGGGTGTTGGATCAGGACCTTAGTGAATAGTCTTGTTGGATCTAATTCAGCCCCAGTGGTCATTGATGCCACTCCATTGAAGTCAGGGGGGGCTGTAGCTGCTTATGTCTGTATGAACTTGTCCCTACTGCGAGGATGACCAGATGTCCCAATTTCAGAGATACTTGGGTCTTTGTCTTATGTAGGCATCTACTACCCACTACCCCATCCCAATTTTTGACACTTGGTATCTGGTCACCCTAAGGACTACTCAGTTGATTTAGATGAGCATTACTCTGTTTACTTTAGGAGAGAAAAATGAGGATGGGCAGTGGGAGTTCCCATAACAAATATGTTTATGGAAGGGTGGGGAAAATGGGTTAAAAGTGAAGCCCCCAACATCTATTTTTTAGGGAAATACTTGACAGAACATTAAAAAAGAAATCCAGCAGTTACTCTATATAAATATGTATGCAGAAATCAACAATGGCAGAACCCATTGTTTTAAGCGTCACAAAACACTTATTCTCATAATTATCCATAATTTTATGAGGATAATATAATTTAAAATATGAGCCAGATCCTTAAGCAATGTAATTCAGCATAGCTCCTGAGAAGTCTATAGTTGGCCAATTTACATCACTTAATACGCTCTTAGGTTTGCTTTTCTTCTTTTTTTTCCTTTCTAATTTTGTTCTAAATCTAGAACCTGGTGGTTTTGACAGGCTTCTAAATTTGGCAGAATGAGTCATCCCATCAGCTTCATCAAGCTCTGTGGGAGCAAGGATGCTCTACTGCCTAAATGCCAGGGATACAAATAAAATACCAAAGAGGGGAAGGGAAAACGGTGACTTTATGCCACTTCTTCCTTCATCCCCATAATCCTGGGACTCGCTGGTAAACAGTTTGTCTCCTAATTCATGTTAGAACAGCTTTAAGGCTGTAATCTAAAATTTGCCTGGGTGTAGCATCCTCCAATGGGCTCTTCTGCAGTGGAGGAGAACAGGAGAAGAGTGGTGCTCTGGTTTCTCATCCCTCTGCCATAACTCTGGTACATATTCTAGGTGGAGAGGACAATGCTATTCCTACACAAACTGGAGATTCCTTTATGCTAGTGAAATCACAGCTGGTGGTTTCTAATGGCTTACAAGGTAACCTTGCACTGTAAGAGCAGTGTAAAGGAGCCAGAATTGAGCTGAGGCTCTGGCCCATTTACCTTCATTAAAAAGTGGGCTACAATTTGTTGGTTTCAGGCTGAGGTGCTTGAGCACATCTGTAAACCATTGAGCACCCTCCACTCCCTCTGCCTTCTCTCAGGATTGGGCCCATATGTTGTATTCCCTAGTTACATGAAACACAACTGTACTCCTAACCCTTCTGTATTTACTATACTAAAGTTTTGAATTTTAATTTGTTTTGGACATTCAGGCTCTGTCTAAAACAAACCAGTAAATAGCTCTCTAGACAGCTTGATATCTTGAGCTTTGTCCTTGAGAGCAGCTGAAGCTTATTGGACTGTAAAGCCAAAATTACCTGGAGCATAAGGTATTTTTAAACACACGTTATTCCAAGGTAGACAGCTGCTCACTGCATGAATACTCCACTCACTGCTGTGCACAGCAGTTAACTTTCCCTACTTGAAAGCACCAGAGCATGGAAGATAACCTGTGCCCATTGTTTTTTCTATTATTCTTTACTATCTACTCAATATTATCAAAACAGCTTTCCCCCCCCTCCCCTCCCCCCGTCAAAATACAAACAGCTCTGGAAACCCAGCAGAAAAAGCACAGCTGATGAAATTGAGTATTTAAGAAAATCATTTTGCTTTTAGATTACTAAAATCTACCAAGAAGGAAAACGTCAGGTTTCTTTGATTCAGAATAAGAGGTACCCACCCTTCTATGACTGTAACTCTAGCATTTATTTTTCTTCTTTCACATGCCCTTTAAAGTCCCCCGGGGGGAGCAGGGGAAGGGTGTTAGGGGAGAAGAGCTAGAATGCTGACATTTTGTTACAATAATACACATTTTACTCAGTAAAAGTCGGTCAAAGTGCACTCAGCAATAGGTATAGCCAAGGCAACATGGAATACTAAGGGAAAATGGACTATTAACCATCTTTGAGGTACCAGGAGCACTAAGAAATTAAATATATGCTGTAAATGTCATACATATCAGGAAGCTGCTGAACATGTGTACTAAATGATGCAGTATCCAACCAAGTATTGATCTATCAAGTTCTAAACTTAAGTTTTTTTAAAATGTAATTCTACTTGATAAATTCATTTTCTATCTAAATTCCCTTAATTTCATGAACCATATAATTATCATGTGGCTACAATTTCTTATCTGTGCTTATACAGCTTGTTTCAGCCTATAAAGCTTTATAGAAACATGAAGAATACACAGAAAAGGATTCGTCAAACTGTTCATGTCACTGTGCACAATTCCAAAGAAATTTAGATTATTTTGACCAACTAAATATACAATTATATTCTCATTGATAAAGAAGGACTTATCTGTTTTAAAAAGTAGTACAATATTTTGAGAAATTGCACATCTTAATTTCCAAGGACAGATTAACAAAACCCTGAGTTTTGTCTGAATTGTCTCTTGTGTGACTACTGCACTGTTTAATAAATAACATATTATCTATCTATCCTAGTACTTTTGGCTCCAAGTGTTCAAAACAAACAAACAAACAAAAAAAAAACCCAAAAAAATCTAATTTACATCTTCTCAGCATTTTCTAGATTAAATGTGTGTGTGTGTGTGTGTGTGTGTGTGTGTGTGTGAGAGAGAGAGAGAGAGAGAGAGAGAGCGCGCAAGAGAGAGAGAGCGCACGCACACTTTCTGAGGGAAAACTAAATCAAATAAATGAGGTTTTTTGCATTTAGTTGAAAATGCAGTGAGTGCTGAGATCATTCTCAGCTCTTGTATGAGTGAGCTCTGTAGTCTTGGTCCAGTTCCATCTCCTGCACACAGGAATCTTGCCATATTGATCAACAGTTTCAGAGTGAAAAGGAACAAATGAGCATTCATTTAGAACAAAATTAAGATGTTCAGAAAAAAATTAAGGCACCAAAGGATATGAAGAGAAGAAAGTCTGTGTCTAGGCATCAATGCAGGACTCTGGGTAATAAACAAGAGGAATTGGATTTTCTTATTTATGAAGATAAATTCAACCTAATTGGAAATACTGAAACCAGGTGGGAAAATTTGCATGATCAGAATATTAAAATCAATGGTTATTACCTATTTAGGAAAGATCAAATGGGCAAAAAGGGAGAGGGAGTAGCATACTATCAAAAATGGCAATATCTGTTTCGGACTCACTGACAAGTTGGACACAAATTATCTTGAATGCTTATGAATCAGTGTTCTGACAGATAAAGCCAAGACTGGGTATTAACTGTTGTCTGCTACAGACCAGCGAATCATGTTAGAGAACAGGATGACTGGCTCATTAATTACCTATGTTATCATGAGGGACTTCAATCTGGGTGACACATGCTGGAGGGTCTCATGATACAAAGTCTTCCGAATTTCTAAAAATTATAGATGATAATTTACTAGTTTAAAACATGTTTCAACACACAATCTATGATGTGTGTGTATATATATAGCTTTAAAAGTGCCCATTTCACAAAGGTGAAAACAATTATGAACCAAATCAGTTCAAATATTTATATAGAAAAATGTGAATGATGATTGGGAAATATTTAAGAATATTTTACTAGCAGCCTCCAAAGCCCCAATGCTATACTCAAGACAGAAAGGCTACTCCGGTTTTGAAAAAAAACAAACAAACTGGCTTAAAGGTGTAGTAAAAGTGGGTATAAAAATGCGGGAGGGGAGGGGAGGGAGAGAAGCAAGTTGATAGCCATAATACAAATTAGAAGTTAAGAATTATAGAAAATTCATAAGAGAAGCACCCCACCACCACCCCACCACAACCTCCCCCCACCAAAAAAAAGAGAGAGAGAAAACCAAGGAGACATTAAAGGCCATCAGAGTTAAGGAATTTAAGTATATTACAAACAAAATGAATCCTCATAATGTGTTGGTCCATTACAACAAGTAAATAGTAGAATCATAAATAATAATTCAGGAAAGGCAGAAGTGTCCAATAAGTATTTCTATTCAGTATTTGGAAACAGCAGGATGATGTATTCATATCTGATGATGATGATGATGATGTAAACTTTTTTCCATTCCAACAGTAATTCAGAAACATGTTGAACAGCAGCTACTAACTTTCACATTTGTTATAGCAGTAGGTCCTGATAAACTGTCCAAGAGTTTTAAAAGAGCTGGCTGAAGAATTATTGGAACCTGAAACTATATGGACAAGCCAGGAAGGCATCTCTTGCACATTGTATATTCAAATCCAATCCACAGTGAGCTTACCTGGTAAAGAGTTTGAACAGTAAGGTTTGGGCCATTTAACAGAGGTGGCATCTATGTAAAAGTCTCCCAAAAAGAGCTTGTGAATTTAGTTTGTGCTCATAATGCCTACCAAATTCTCTATACAAATCATCATAGACCCTGATCCAATGAAAGCAGGATGGAAAATATCCCCTGGAAGACATAAAACACAATCGCTGGATGGTATCACTTGATAGCTGTCATCCTACTTCATAACATGCTAGATTTGGTTTGGAACAGAACATCATGGAGGTGCATAATGCATTAGATGGTCTCTACTCTGTCCAAGCAATGGCATAAGAGCTAACCTAAGTTCTCCTGCATTTGAAACCTGGCATGTTTGAAAGTCTTTTGCATAGTGACTAGGAAGGGATATGATTCACATTATTCTTATGTATTTGTCTAACGGTAATATTTCACATACAAACAGTGTCTTGAAAATGAGGATCCCAAAGTATTTTCCAATTAGTTTCACTGGTGAGAAAGTGACATATTTGATGCATGGGGATACATGCATCCCCATGTACAGACATGTTAAGTGTCTTGCTTGAAGCAAGAGAAGAAAATGCAATTAGAAGTCACTTTTTCAGAAACATTAGTAACATGTCGTCATTATTAAAAGACAACTCATCTGGACTCAATTTTACTGTAAAACCAATTGTGTCCCTTTAAAACACACTTAAGAAAGCTCTTAACATGCAACCCAAACCCATATTATATATTTATTTATACAATATAAACTACCATATTAGCATTCAGTTCTTTTGAACAGCCACACAAAATCAGCTGTACCTCTTCATACAGCTTCTTGAACAGCCACACAAAACCAGTCCAGCTTAGTGCCTTTATAAAATATCACAGGCAATGACCCTTTAACAAGCCACATAAATGAATATCACCTCTTAAAAATGCCAAAGCACTAAACAACCCTTTAAAATATCATTAAAAAGAGAAGCAAAACAACATACTTTTATCTTTTTGGCCTATTGACAACAGTTTCTTACCTCCTTGGAGGAATCAATTCTTCTGTCTTGATTGCTGTTTTATTGCCTTATTTTCAGTTCTCTAGCAGTGTTAGTCCCTTTGTCTACTGAGCAGTTGGTAGCCTTCATTATTTTGATACCAATATGGTTTTAAAATTTTCTGTCCCATTACTGGCTGTTGTGAGACTGGAACCCTTGATCACAACTCCAGGATTGAACAATTTAGCCACGTGCTTTTGGCAGTCGTGAGGAAACGTAGCTTGCAGCATTGAAAGGAAATCAGTTTATCATAAAACTGTGCATCACCAAAATAGCCTCTATCCCTGGTCCAAGCACTGTCTGTTTGCTATCTTCAAATGTAATAGTAATTGGAAAGTCTTTCGCTTGTCTGTTTTCTTCTAATGACTGTATGCATTCTTTCCCTTCCTCATACATAGAGCCAAATCCCATGACATTTACCCAGATTGAGCAGCCCTTTATGCCATACATTGTTGCATTGACTACAGTGCGACTAGTATACAGAGTGAGTGAAGGGATTAGAATCTTCCCATAGCGTCATTGTCCATAGAGTGGAAATAGTACAGCAGGACCCAGGATCAAGAGAGGAGGTCACAATATGAATTTTTATTTTGGAGACAGGGTCAGTAAGGTCTGAAGGCTCCAGTGAGATTGGAACATCAAAGCAAGCCTGACACCTCTGATTAATAATCAAGTTTGGAAAAATCCAGCAAGTGACTAGTTTTGAGAGGTCTCTCAAACATTTCAGGTGCCACATATATAATTGTGCAACCAATTCAAATAGCATCTGTCAAGATTTAGGTTGAAAACCATTCTCTGTGGCCAGTTTCTCATATTTACTCATGCGTAGTAGCCTCTTACTCCACAAGTAGTCCCATTGAATTCAATGGGACCACTCATGGAGTAAAGTACTGTGGCATGTCGGTAGGAGTATCAGAAACTGCCTGTATGCAAATTATTAGTGCCAGAAGCAGTTCAGTAGTACTAAATAACTGGTATAGACAGCTTAGATGAAGCTGTACTATCAGCTAAAGGCAGGACACATCCAAATTAGTTGTTTGAGAAGTCTATAATATGAAAAGAAAAATGATACAGGTTGATACTGGAGTGCATATTGGTATCTTTATAGGGTCATAAGTCTTCAAGCCAAGTTGTGTCCTGCTGTTTGGAAAAAAAAAAAAGTAAACTCTCAATCCCTTTTAAAATTCCATAGCCACAATTTCCACTAATCATCACCTTAGTAGGGAATGGTTTATGTCCATCCATAGACTGCACTTGAAGGAGTAACCAGTCCCCTCCAAATAGGAAAATCACAGCTATTGTCTACAGAGGGTATTTTTGAAGAGATGTAGTGCATCTATGGTACAACCAGCCACTCCAAAGTCATTCTGTTAGTGCTCTGACACAGCCTGAGCTGATGTCAGATGCCACACAAGATAATGCTTCTAGCCAGGAGCAGAATAAAGCAATGTTCAATTTTGTTAGTATAAGTTCTCCTTCTAGTAGTGAAAATGTTACTTAGTATGTGTAACTGAAATGCTGCAAAATAAAATAAGAGAGATGGGTTCAATGTGACTGGTTACTATATTACTCAACAAGGCCTTATATACAGGAGGAAGCCCCAGAGAATCATCCTTCCAGAGTCAACTCTCTAATTCCAGCCAGAACCTCTGAAATATGGGAATCCTGCATGGACACACCAGACAGTTTTGATTGAGAGAGAAGGCCTTGGGGTGTAGGCTCTGCCTGTCCTTTCCCACAAAATTTGGCCCATTTTGTGGATCTTCTGTGGTTTTCCTGCATTAGTGCAGGAATGTAATGTTGCCCATGTCAATTTCTAAGGAGGTTTTAAAGTTCACTTTCACTGTATTTATCCTACACTGTTTACAGTATCTTCAACCTCACTTTCCTCCAATCAATTTGTTATTGGGGCAGGGGAGGAGGGGGGGCGCGAAAGCTAAAATGTATCCCAGTGAAAGAATTTTTCCTTCATATGCCATCCATAAACTTGCTTTCATTGATAAAGTCAGTAAGCATCCTATCAGATATCAAAGAATGGATTTAAAACCCACGCGACAACCCAAACCAATGAGTGTAGATAAAAGTGAACACTTCATGTTTATCCTGTGCAGATATTTATGGCAGTCTTGTTTTATCTGCTCAATTAATGGGCACTCACAAAGCCACCGGGTGCATGTTTTTTCCAACATGCTGGGTGGGGTGTTGTTTTTATACTACTGTCAAGCATATGACACTACTGCCTAAACTGGTCACATAATGTACCAAACATTACTCATTCTCAGTATATATCGTATCTGTTTCTTAGCCTTCTCTCGTTTTTTCCTCATTTGCTCCATCACTCGGCTCAGACTCCTAATTCCTCCCTTCCTCATTTTCAAAAGAAGCGCATTGCTTCCACCTAACCCTCTATTCAGAACTCCCCTGCAAAGAACTCCAGGCGACCCACATGCTTATTTCTCTTACGTACAATAATCCATTGGTGTATCAAATTGTCTGACTCCTTATCACCAGCTAGCATCACCTCTTAGACCTGATCCAAATTTCAGATGGATCTGTCTCTAATCTCCTAAATTTGTCATTCTGGCAAACTCACCTTCCAGTGCTCTTCTGTAGCCTGAGTGAAGTCAAAAAAATGGTATCAGTGAGGGGGAAGTTGCACAGAGTACAGAGAAATATCAGTGAGGGTTTCCAGCAACAGAAGAGCAGATCAGGTAGAGTGAATTTAAGATTTCATCCTAAAAATGTCTTCTGGTCCTCCGCACTGTTTGAAAGCATCTCTGATCCTCAGACTAGCTATGGCCATCCAGCATCTTGACAGATGAAAAGAAACACAACAAAGTTAGTCAGTCAGTGGTACTTGACAGTAGTGAGGGCGACCTATGCATGAGTGGTAGACCTTCCCACAGCGTCCACTCACCAGATGGAGGTTGGTGCACATTCTGCTTCCTGGCTCAGGTGTGGGCCTCATCCTGGGCTCTCTGTTGACTCTCCACAATGACTGCACCAGCCTTGACCTGGCGTCTCCAGACTGAATGTTCCCAGTTGTCAATGGGAATTCTGAATTTCTTGAATCCTTGCTTTGCCTTGTCACTGTATCGAAGCTTTGGCCTTCCTCTGCATTGCAGATAGTTCTTGAGTTGGCCTTCAGCAGATGATCTTGAGACATATGCTGTATGTGTCCCAGCCAGCAAAGTCTGTGAGCATCCAGCACAGTCTGCATAGACTGTAGGCTAGTTCTCTCAAGAATCTTATTGTTAGTGATCTGTTGGTCCCAAGCAACTCCAAGGATTTTTCTAACTCTGTCATTGCACGAAAGCTAGATTTTTTCCTTAATAATTACAGTATTTGCACAGCCTATTTGTCAAATAACTTATTAACCAGCTTTATTTCACGCAGAACTACCACTATTTGTGCCTGCAATTCAACTACAGGTGCAAAAATATGGTGTGATTTTTTTTTAAGCAGGTCTAAATTGTGCCTGCAAAAGGGAGACCAGGCATTTAGAAATGTGCCCTTATACCTTTGAGTTGCATGCTCATCAGGTAGCTTCCCTCACTGGCTTGGGTTTAATCTAAGTTTTTAATTCTTCAAAATGTATATTTTATTGTTGCAATACCAGTGTGCTTGAGCTGTTGGATGCTATTCCATGAAAATGACTGACTGGCTGTATTTTCCTTTATTTTCTGAAACAGCAGTGACCTACTTAATCTATACAGTGTTAGTATGTGCTGAATTTTTTAGAGCTGAAGTGAAAAACTGAATTGGTAACTCTACTCACAGGCTTCAACTGGAATGAGTTAACTGGCTAAGAAGACAGCATATGAGATAAAATGAAGGAAAACTTTTTGGGGCTGATTCTCTTTTCACTTACCTACCTATGAATCCCAGGTAACTCCACTGATGTAAATGTTATGCCTGTTTTAAAGTGGTGTAAGTGAGTGGAGGATCAGGCCATTTCAGTTTTGGAGGTGACCAACTAAATCCTTAGCTAATCAAGTGCTTTGTTGAATGTACACAGCTTGCTTTCTAAATCTCTAGCGAATTTTATCTTTTTGGAAAGTATATATTTTCTGTCCAAGGGAGATAGCATAAGAACATTTACCTCCAGCTTAAATCAATATTTCCCTTGACCAAACTGATAAACAATACTTAATGCAAACAGTGAAGAAATAATGGAAATGACTAGGTCAGCAAAGCTTCACACATGTAAATTTGTCTGTTAATATAAGCAGCAAAGAATCCTGTGGCACCTTATAGACTAACTGACGTTTTGCAGCATGAGCTTTCGTGGGTGAATACCCACTTCTTCGGATGCAAGAAGAAGTGGGTATTCACCCACGAAAGCTCATGCTGCAAAACGTCAGTTAGTCTACAAGGTGCCACAGGATTCTTTGCTGCTTTTACAGATCCAGACTAACACGGCTACCCCTCTGATACTCTGTTAATATATTATGGTGAAAATGTGTTTTTCCCTTTTAACTGTGATTTGATTTCCCTAAAACAGTGTTGCTGTGGAACTACCCCTGGGAAGCTAATTACCTGATCAACAGCACATTGAAGAGACCAGATAGATGAGTAATATTTTATTAGACCTATTTCTGCTGGTGAGAGAGACAAGCTTTTGAAAGACTCCCATTGACTTCATTGAGATTTTGAATTAGGCACATAGGACTCTGTGCTCCTTCCCCCCACCCCTCCCCTGCGCAACTGATAGGTGAAGGAAGAATAATCCAGTAAAACTGTGCCTTAAAACACACAAGAGAAGTAGTAGCAGTTTTATGGCATATTAATCCCTTCCCTTTAATCCGTCCACAGATATACTGTGGGTCTCTGAAGTGGTAGAGACTGTCACCAGGGACTGAAATGAAAACACTGAGATGGCTGCTTGTGAAACCATCCAGTCTTAAGTAACCCTTCTCATCTGTTAAACTGAAAATTAGAGCTGGTTAAAAATGTCCTGTCAAAACGGTTTTTGATGGAAAATTGTTTTTTTGACCGTGTGTGTGTGTGTGTGTGTGTGTGTGTGTGTGTGTGTGTGTGTGTGTGTGTGTGTGTGTGTGTGTGTGAGAGAGAGAGAGAGAGAGAAATGTTTCTTATGGAAAATATTGACTTGAGAAACCAGACACATGAAAAACTAAAAATTTTTTACTCAAAACCTCTGTTTGGAAATGCCATTGTAGTGTCTCCCGGGAATTGTTTGGGTTCCTCTTGCCTCTGTTCTTTCCTCTGATGCAACACGGTGGCTCAGAAGGGAGACCATGGTGAATTATAGGAGATATAGTTTGAAGCCCAGTATATAGAGGAGAATCGGGGAACGAGGCATTATATTACAACTCCCATGAGGCACTGTTGCAGCATTTCTTAGCTGAGATGTTCAATGTTCTGACAAAATAAAATTGGCCAACAATTTTTATCAAAAAGTTAATATTTTCTATGGAAAAACTTCCATTTTCCAATCAGCTCTACTGAAAATCTTTTACAAGGAAGGTAAGTATCATTTTCTCCATTTTATAGATAGAAATTAAGTGACTTGTCCAAAGTTGCACAGCTCGCCGCTGGCAAACCAAGGAAAAAAACCCAGGTCTCCAGACTCAGACCATTATCCTTAACCACTAAATCTGCTTCCCCAGACCTAAAAGTTACTTCAACATAAGACAATGCTGATTTTCCAGCTGCATCCTGGGATCTTCGTGAAGACAGGTGGGGCTAAATTATGCTGCTTCCCCTCATTATCAAACAATATGTTGCAAAAATCAGAAGTTTAAATATCTTGTGTTTTCTGGCCCTTATAAGTGAATTTTCCCGCACAGGGCACCATCCATCCTTACACGATTCTCAGACAGAGTTGAGAAATTTGACATTTTGATCCCAGGAAATCTTCCCCACCAGGGAAAAAAACAAACAAACAAAAAAACACCTATAAAACCAAGATGTTTTATAAACTTTAGAGGCAACCAAGTCTTTTAGGTTTTTTAATGTTTATTTATTTATTTTGCTAACTCCCTCATTCCCTTATATTACTCAATATAACTGATTTTGAGAATAATTGAACAAGAGAAATTTTCAAACAGTACCTGGAATTTATAGACTATATACTAAAAAATTCAAAAATTCTTGGATTAGATACTGTGAACTTTCATGGTGTTCAATAACTGTCAAAATTTAGATGTTATCACTAATGGAGCTGTCTAAAAGTTATTTTGTTATTCTGTGTTTGCACTGTAGTAATCTAATGATTTCAGATCCTTTGGCTTTTGAAGTTGGCTTTTAAACTACTTGCAAAGTAAATTGTACTTTATTTCCTTCCCAATGCATATATTTTTGCTTTTGTATTTACCAACATGCCACACACTTATAAGAAAACAATAAAAAATGTAAATGCTACTATTAGATCTAGTAAGTATAAAGAAGCCATATCTGAACTAAAAGGGAAGAAAGTACTCCTCAAAACCAACAGTACTTTATAACCTGGGAATCTGCTGCACTGACAGATGGGGGCTATTAGAACATACCAAGAAGCTTTGAAATGGCAAGAGAAAGGGAGTGACATTTCCTGCAGAAAGAATTCTAGGAAACAAATATATCATGTGGGAGACATTTTTAAATGTCACCTGCTAAGTATGTGGAGGGGGAATTGGGGTTATGCCCTTTATTATTTCTTCATAATGGATGAAAATGCTCTGAAATTTTTGAGTTTTAATTAGTTATTTAAGTTGGTGTGTGGGGTGTGTGTGTGTGTGAGAGAGAGAGCACTTATTTCTTTTAATTAAAAATGCATGTCTTGATTCCATGGAAGAGCCTATGTTAACTGGAGTATTAGTGAAAGAAAGATATCAAAGAGTCAAGAGAGTGAAAGTGGAGTCACTGAGGGGCAAAGGGCTTAAAAATATATCTAGTAGCTTTGAAACTCTTCTGTTTGCTTTTGTTAATGCCTGTTTAACATTTTGGCTAATTTTTTTCCATCCTTTCAATTAAGATGCTAAAGCTCTCTATAAACATGACCTGAGACTTCAAGTAAGTCTTCCAGCAAAGCCAAGAATGACCAGACTTGACATTCTTAATATTTCTGAAGGAAAAACAAAACAAAACAAAACAAACAATACAAAAAAAACCCCTTAAGCCCCTCCCTTCATACATCTCTCATACATCACAAATAATTAAAACAAAAAACAAAAACACCCACAGGAAAGTGGAACTCATCTTAAAAACTCCTTTGTAGTCCATCTTCAAATGGAATTTTGTCTCTTTCTCTCTTTGCCTACTCCACACTTCTCCCAAAGGACAGTCCAGTTCCTAATGGATGAGTGTCCATATCCTTTTACATTTGGTTTTGAGCCCTCTCTCAAGGGGCCAATACTGAATAAGCAAGGAAAACCAACTTCCTTCAGTTTGGTTTCTTAATGTCAGAGTCCATTCTGGGTGGCATAGGGAAGGTTGTTCTTCTGTTGAACACTGTTCTGAAGTTAGAGATATTTCAATATCCAGGGCTGTCAAGCCATCAACTTTCAGAAGCACGAGATTAAGGAAGAGCAATCTAATATGGATACAGCTGACATCAAGATATCATTTGTATTTCACATACATGTGTCCATCAACTCATTTTGCTCTAATACTCCCATAAAGTGTCAAATACAAAAACTGGACTGTCTGTGGATACTCAGTTCTTTTGTACTTACTTGAATAATCCTAAGTATCTCCATATTTGCCTACAAATAAATGTTGTAACAGATGAACTACAACAGATGATGGGCAATACACAGCTGATTTGCATTGCCAGCATAGTGAAGAACAGCTAGTGTGAATCTGGCCCCAGCATGAGAAATGTACCACTTTATCCTCATTATACTTACATTTGCAGATATTCAGGAAGAACTTTAATTATTGCTCTGCAAAAACACTTCTCCTATAGTGCAAAACAGGTAAACCGTTACCTTTCAGATGGTTTGGTGGACAAGTTCAGTGCAATTTTACGAAACTCCTTGTAATCAAAATACTGTCTCTTTTTAAATCAGCAAAACTAATAATCTTTTCAAACTGAATTTAGTTCTCATCAAAGGTTATTGGCTTTGACAGCTCTCAAATCCAAGCTACCTCTGTCTTTAGAACAGCAGCACAATCTTCCTTACAATGCTTTCTCAATGTTGTTCAACTGGCCTGGTGAAATGACCCCTGGAAGTTGAAGACAAGGTCAGCATACATACTCGTTAAGCCTGTGGCCTCTCTGTTCACACAGTTGGCAAGGGTGAAAATAGCGCTGGTTAGGGTAGTCATTGTGTCAAGTGAACATTTTTTCATGAACACCTTGACAGCTTATGTGAAATTAGTCATTGGTCTATCCATGAGGCATTGTTGACTAATAGCTTGGGTCAAATTTGGACTAATAGTGAGGCCCTCTCAGAGGTCCAGAGAGGCCCAGACCACTTCCAGCTTTTGAGGCCCCTAGCCATAATAAAAATAAAAAATGACAACACATGAAAACAAAATAAGGCACCAAAAAAAGTGAGACATAATTTGAATATTATTTTTATTCAACAAATGCTTTTCAAGCTTTTTTCTGTTCAAATGCAGTAACTATTGAGGAAAAAATCTAGCTTTTGTGCAATGACAGAGTTGATATTAAGCATGGTGAGCCCATTCAAACATTCTTGTCCCATATTGAACGGTGATAGTTTTTTACATGCTTCAACACATTGAAGGTGCATTCACCTGAAGCCACTGCTGCAAACTGACAAAAGTACACAATGCAATTGTGATATTAGGAAACACCCCAGAGAGTCCAAGTATTTATTGAAGCAATTCCTTTGGCTTGCAATCCAATTTAAAGTTTGTGGAATATAGTTGTTTGAGGAAGATGACCTCATCACTGAGATCTTTTGAGATTTCTTTGTTGTACTGTTGCTGAAATTGTCCAGCTGCAGAAAGTAGATCTTCACTACTCAGTCTGTTGAACTGCCAAAGAAACCCTGAAAGGGTACAAATTAGTCGCAGTGATTCAGATCGACCTGTAAGATGTGATTGGAGACAATGATGAAGACGTGATTGGAGTCAATGATGAAGACATTGACCCTATAATGCTGCTCGGCATTGGATTCAATAGATAAGCTGAGAGTGGTGGAGAACTCAGATGAAATGCTACTAATATTCTGTGCTACTAATTTGGACTCAGTCAGGATCACATCCCATTGTTCACGAATCTGTTGAATGTCATTTATAAGACTTTCAATGTTATCCCTCTCAGCATCAAGTGTAGCCTTGTGAGCTTCAATTACCAGATTAGTTTGGTGGATCATTGTAAGTAGCTTCAACCACAAAGGTGACAACAGAATGCATTCAAATTTGGACATGTGCTTCTGAATAGACTGAAGTTAAGTTTGAGCCTGTGCAGTGAGATTGAGAGGTTCAAGCTCCTTTAAATCCTTTCTCATTGAATTCAAATGCTGCACAACTGGTTGAACACCATTAATCCGTGCAACATATTGCAACATATTGCTTCAAAATTTCCCACCTTTGTGGACTGCTACTGAAGACATTGTACATTAGCTGAATAGTTCCAAAGTAAGTAACTGCCTCCTTGCATGATTCAGCACAGTCAATCCCTACAAAGTTGAGTGTGTGGATTCCACAGCTGGAGAAAATACAGTTTGAATTATTCTCAGTCAGAACTGCTTGTACACCTTTGTACTTCCCAGCCATATTAGATCCATTGTCATAGACGTGACCAATGCAGACTTGAAAATCTAACTTAAAACCTAGACTTGTTAGTACTCGAGCAGCAATTTCTTTTCCAGTTTTTCTCGTGAAATTATCAAACAGAATAAACCTTTCTTAAATTGAAATTATTGAGCAGTCTACAATCTTAACATATTGAATAACCATAATAGTCTGTTCCTTGTGAGAACAATCTGGAGGTGCATCAACAATGATTGAAAAATACCTTGCATTTCAAATCTCATCAAGAATTGTTGTTTGTACGAATGACCCACATAGCTCAATAAACTCATTTTGTATGCATGTGGAGAGATAACAGACTTGCATGCGCTTTTGACTCTCTTGCAATTCTCAAACACGTTTAACATGCTTTGATAAAATCGGGTCATATTTGTTGAGGAGCGCCATTATGCCTACAAAGTTCCATTTGCATGATCACCAATATGTTGACTGGAACCAAAGAAAGCCAATCCCCACTCAGAAGGAAAAAGGATGACATTCAGGATGCACTCAAGAAATTTTTTCCAGTTATTAGTTTCTGTGTAGTGTTCAGTCAAGAGAAAATTCTCAGCTGAACTTTCAGCTGATGCTGCCCTACTGACTTATTTCCATGCAACATAGTTTTCTTTGTGTCATGTTGATCTCTCATGTGATGATATTCGGTCTTTCAACTTCCTCCAACCTCTGTTGATGCTCCATCCTGATTGATCAGAGAGAACTGACACATTTTCAGCACTTTTGTTCAAAAGGAAGCAGGGTACACAGTACAAAGATTGTTTTTCCATACTCCAGCATAACCAGTCTCTTGTGTGGGTCTCACCATTTGGAAGAGTTTTTGTCAACAGATGAGCAGGGAAAGCATGATTATCAGCATCTCATGGAATGTTACTTGGAATTTCAAAACAACTAATTTTAAAGAAAAGATTGCATTTGGGCAGCATTGTTCTTGTCAGTAATTCCAATGTTGGTCACAGTGAAACCTGTAGTACTCATGAATTGCTCTTGCTGCGTAAGATCTACATCTTCCTGTTGCTATTGAGTTTCTTGATCGTACACAGGATCTTCTACTGCATCTGTTATTGTTGGCACATCTCCTTCTTGTGAGGACTACTGTCCTCATGTTCAGGTATTGGCATTGAAATATCACCTGTCGAAGTTGCAGAGTTTTCATTCTCTGTAGCATTGTTTGTTGGGTAAGGTGTGTTTTCCAGTGGTTTGAGAAATGAAGGTATTTGCTTTGAGCTCTTAGCTGCTGCCTCACTCAGTTGTTTTCGCCGTCTCTTGCTTGCACCACTTTCAAATCTCCTCTTCATAGTGATCTATCTGGTCAATATGTAGTAGCCTATCCACACTTGAAATATTCTGCTGTAAATAAGTAGCTTATCTACACTTTAAATCTTGTACTGTAAACATGTACACAAATGCTGAAAAGATTTAAAATGAAGACATACTAATTAAGAACACAAAATGAAAGAGTCAGACAGGTTATTATCCTTATCACTGAATCAAAACTCAAGCACGCAAGGTATAATATAACCGGCTGAGTTGAAGACAAAGGGATGATATATATATATATATATATATATATATAGTAAACACAGACACGGATACAGACAGAAGGAAAATGTCAAAAAAATTCAAATGTATGTCCTCACAAAACTCACTGTACAAGATTGTCCTCACAAATTTTCACCTTGGATCTGGGCCTATAGACAATGAAAGTCTACAATGAATCTGATGGCCAAACTACCAAGCTAGGGCTCAACCAACCCACCAACCAGTCACCTCTTTTAGCCACCATATGAAGATAACAATGAGGAATTCTCACGCTTAAATAATTCCTTAGTCAACTAGATGTAAAACTATAAAGACACTAAAATGTAACAATTCTCTACCTTTCAATGTGCACTTGATCCAGCACCTGCCATTAGTAGTGATTTGTTTATATAACACTGGTCTACAATTTTTGAGAAGTCATCTGCTTCAGAGATAAAATGTGCTATTTATTATGTATTTTGATGTGCTGAATTCAAATATGACAATTAAAACAACTGATTGGCTACTGTTTCTAAGATATTTAAGTTTTTACATTTTATGTCTATGTATATTGTGTAGATAGTAGAGTTTTAATCATAAATTGTAAACCTAGGTCTTTTCATGTGTTTATGGTTGCTTTACATGATAATATTTCACCTGTCCTGTTTATGTAACACTTTAAAAATCAGCAAAAGGGTTATATAACTAAAATTTATTATGAAACAAAAGGCAAAAAACTATTATGTACGTAGTTTAGTCCTATTCAGTGTCTACTCGGCGCTTCTTGGCTTGTCTCTTGTATTCATTAAATGGAGCATCTCTTGTCACTGTCCAGCAATAGTCTGCAAGCATTGATGGGCTCCATTTGCCCTGATAGCGTTTCTCTTTTGTTGCAATGTCCTGGTGAAATTGCTCGCCGTTCTCGTTGCTCACTGCTCCGCAGTTCGGTGGAAAAAAATCTAGATGAGAGTGCAAAAAATGTATCTTTAGTGACATGTTGCAACCAAGGCTTTTGTATGCCTTGAGGAGGTTTTCCACCAACAACCTGTAGTTGTCTGCCTTGTTGTTTCCGAGAAAATTTATTGCCACTAACTGGAAGGCTTTCCATGCCGTCTTTTCCTTGCCACGCAGTGCATGGTCAAATGCATCATCTCGAAGAAGTTCACGAATCTGAGGACCAACAAAGACACCTTCCTTTATCTTAGGGCAGGTCTACACTATGGGGGAAAATCGATATAAGATACGCAACTTCAGCTATGTGAATAACGTAGCTGAAGTCAAAGTATCTGATATCGAATTACTTACCGTCCTCACGGCGCGGGATCGACATCCGCAGCTCCCCATGTCGACTCCGCTACCGCCGTTCCCGTTTGTGGAGTTACGGAGTCGACATGAGCGCGTTCGGGGATCGATATATCACGTCTAGATGAGATGCGATATATCGATCCCCGAGAAATCAATTGCTACCCGCCGATACGGCGGGTAGTGAAGACGTACCCTTAGCTTCACTTAACCTTGGAAATTTTCCATGGAGGTACTTGAAAGCTGCTTGTGTTTTGTCAATGGCCTTGACAAAGTTCTTCATCAGACCCAGCTTGATGTGTAAGGGTGGTAACAAAATCTTCCTCGATTCAACAAGTGGTGGATGCTGAACACTTTTCCTCCCAGGCTCCAATGACTGTCGGAGTGGCCAATCTTTCTTGATGTAGTGGGACTCTCATGCACGACTATCCCATTCGCAGAGAAAACAGCAGTACTTTGTGTATCCAGTCTGCAGACCAAGCAAGAGAGCAACAACTTTCAAATCGCCACAAAGCTGCCACTGATGTTGGTCATAGTTTATGCACCTCAAAAGTTGTTTCATGTTGTCATAGGTTTCCTTCATATGGACTGCATGACCAACAGGAATTGATGGCAAAACATTGCCATTATGCAGTAAAACAGCTTTAAGACTCGTCTTCGATGAATCAATGAACAGTCTCCACTCATCTGGATCGTGAACGATGTTGAGGGCTGCCATCACACCATCGATGTTGTTGCAGGCTACAAGATCACCTTCCATGAAGAAGAATGGGACAAGATCCTTTGGACGGTCACGGAACATGGAAACCATAACATCACCTGCCAGGAGATTCCACTGGTGTAGTCTGGAGCCCAACAGCTCTGCATTACTCTTGGGTAGTTCCAAATCCCTGACAAAGTCATTCAGTTCACCTTGTGTTATGAGGTGTGGTTCAGAGGAGGAGGATGGGAGAAAATGTGGGTCCTGTGACATTGATGGTTCAGGACCAGAAGTTTCATCCTCTTCCTCTTCCTCGTCTGACTCAAGTGAGAATGATTCTGGTGCATCAGGAACCGGCAGTCCTTCTCCATGGGGTACTGGGCGTATAGCTGATGGAATGTTTGGATAATGCACAGTCCACTTTTTCTTCTTTGACACACCTTTCCCAACTGGAGGCACCATGCAGAAGTAACAATTGCTGATATGATCTGTTGGCTCTCTCCAAATCATTGGCACTGCAAAAGGCATAGATTTCCTTTTCCTGTTCAACCACTGGCGAAGATTTGTTGCACAAGTGTTGCAGCATATGTGTGGGGCCCACCTCTTGTCCTGATCTCCAATTTTGCAGCCAAAATAAAGGTGATAGGCTTTCTTAACCATAGTGCTTATACTGCGCTTTTGTGATGCAAAAGTCACTTCACCACAAACATAGCAGAAGTTATCTGCACTGTTCACACAAGTACGAGGCATCTCTGCTCACTTTGGCTAAACAGAAATGTGTCCCTTTGCAAAATCAAACACTGACAAATAAGAGAGCACGACACTGTATGATTTTTAGAGCTGATATAGGGCAATTTGTTCAGCAGAGTGATGTAAGCTTCGTTATGATTGCATCGTCCATGACTTCTAGGAATAACATGATGCAATTCATATCATGTATGACGCAATACCAGCTTCAGATTGCATCATTCATTGTTTTGCCTAAAAAGCAAGTACTGTCCAAACCCAGTCATAGATTTATTCATAGATCCAGTCAAAGATGTATTTTAGTCATTTCTGGTTTAAATTGAGATCCCTTCCCTTTATAACTCACTTATCCTCCACTATTCCCAAGTCGAGTTGTATATACTGACCCAATAGCATACCTTGAAAACTAGAGCCAATCAACAATTTTAAGCATCATTTTCGTTCTCAGTGACCCAGAATTAGTAACGTTTGACTACATTTATTTCAGAAGCATTTTGCCTGTAGAGCAGTGTAATCAGCTGATCTGAGAGAACATGGTCATCACGGTCTAATCTTGTTCCATCAGAACGGATATATTTTTATTAATATTTATGAACATTTTTAACTCTTTACTATGACAAAATATGTCAATTAACAAAAAAAAATCTCTTTTACCAAATCCCATCTCTTATTTACTTAAATTTGCAGCTCGAAGTTGAGCAAGTATGTCACATTTTGGTCCGACAGGGATGCACATAAAAAAAGTTGCAAAACTTATCAAATGCCAAAAAAGTAACAAGTATCTAAATGTGAGGCCCCCTTTGAGCTTGAGGCCCAGGCCAAATGGCCAATCCTATTTCCTCTAAAAGTAATGCTGGGCAGCTGAAAATGAATGATACAATCCAAGTGTTTGAACCACATAGTCTTAACCTTTTGTTTAGAAACGTGTGTGTTCATGTTCCATGAGCTGTTGCATTTGTCATTCATATAGCACTAGAGACCAGATTTTCAAAGTTATTTAGCCACCTAAAGATGGAGATAGATACCTAGTGGGATTTTCAAAAGTGCCTCGATACCTAAGTCTCATTGACATTAAAAACTAGTAGATTATATATATTACAAACCTGCCCGGAATGAGTGTATATGTGTATAGTTATGAGAGCAAACAAATCAAATGCAGATATTTAATGTAATTCTTTGAATACCCTTTACATCAAATAATCCCATTAGACCATTTTTTTTAAATCGTGTTTTTAAAAGCAGTGAGAAATATAATGGTGTCATTGTAACCCCCTAAAAATTGGGGCATGAATGGTGCTACTACATTAAAATTCTGTCCAAACTATCTTTCTAATATTTCTGTCTATCTATGAGGCCCAATCCTGCCAACACTTAGTAGTGATTACTGAGGTGAGTATGACAAAACAGAGTGCTGGCACCAGTAATAAGAGTTTGAAGAAATGGGCCTGTACATAGTTATACTGCGTCTCTCAAGGTTTGATGAGATCCTGCTTCTTGATCAGACTCATTTAATTTGCCACTCTTGAAGTAGTATCAGCTACTTTATATCGTTCATACGGCTAATTTGTCCTGTATGGTATTCATTAAGTAGGTTTTAAATGAAGCACCAATCAGCCTGTGAAAAGGGCTATGAATTAAACTGGCAGTTTAATTTGAAACCCATTTCTGCTGAGAGAATATACATAGCCTCTCTGAGCTCTGATAAGCACCAGAGGTTGGCTGCAGGTAAGAGAGTCCCCATATATAACATCAGCAAAGAATGTGTAATTATTTGGAAATGGTCCTACAGCACAGAGTTTTTGGTTCTTCTCTATAAAAGTTTACTGTGCTATTGATTTAGTAGCATATGCTGATTCAGTTGCTCCATGCCTGATGGTACTGCCCTCAATTCTTTTTTTCTTATCCTACTGCATTAATATTAGCATAAACCCTAATGTATATGGCCAGCACCTGAACTAGAATATAGTACACAAGGACCTTGTTTTGCTAACCATAATCATGTGCAGCAGTGCTGAAACACTTAAGTAGACCCATTTAAGTAGACAGAACTACCAGCATGAGTAAATACTACACAATGATAGGGTTGCATAATTTGCCTCCATGTTATTAGTGTGACAGACCCAGACCAGTGGGGTATAGGAGTCTGGTAGAGGGCAAATATACTGGTCACTGGATGAGTAGTTTTCTGTTCCCTGAGTGACCAGAGCAGGGGTTGCACTAGAATAATCAGGAACCTGCTAGAACCAATTAAGGCAGACAGGCTGATTAGAACACCTGCAGCCAATCAAGGCAGGCTAATCAGGGTACCTGGGTTTAAAAAGGGGCTCACTTCAGTTTGTGGTATGCATGTGAGGAGCTGAGAGTGAGAGGGTGTGCTGCTGGAGGACTAAGGAGTACAAGTGTTATCAGACATCAGGAGGAAGGTCCTGTTGTGAGGATAAAGAAGGTGTTTGGAGGAGGCCATGGGGAAGTAGCCCAGGGAGTTGTAGCTGTCATGCAGCTGTTACAGGAGGCACTATAGACAGCTGCAATCCACAGGGCCCTGGGCTGGAACCCGGAGTAGAGGGCAGGCCTGGGTTCCCCCCAAACCTCCCAACTCCTGATCAGACACAGGAGGAGTTGACCCAGACTATGGGTTCCACCAGCGGGGAAGATCACTGAGGTGAGCAAATCTGCCAATAGGCGCAGGACACACCAAGGAAGAGGAGGAACTTTGTCACATTAGATATAAACAAGACTGTAATATACAGTGACTTTTTTCTAGAGAAATCTTAGGATCATAAACATTTTCACATGATACATGGCAGAAAGCATTAAAAATAATTAATTAACCTTCATAGAGGAACAAGCATTTTCAGTTCCTCAGGCTAAAGCACTTCCTAGAGAACTTCATAAGCCAAGATTGACTCCCACAGATTCAATGGTAATGAATCTAAGATCATGCTGTGGCCACGGTATTTTGTTAGGCTTTTTTTTATTTAAAAGAGGTATAAAGAAGAATTATTTATTAAATGTGACTTTTTTTTTAAGATTCTCAGATATGCTCTTTCAGCTCTTGCATTCAACATTACCATAGGTCAGGATATTTTAGCAGTGATTTGTATCCTTTAATTTTATTTTCTTGTCAGTTAGGGTTTACTATTCTGAAGGAGCCATTTGTGCCTAAACCCACATTGATGGAAAAATTAGCCAGCTGCAATATGTTCATATATTTCAATATATCTCATTGGGATATGAAAATTATCATATACATTATGACACCATATTAAAGTCATCCTTTTATGCAGAAGGAGTTTGGATTTTGCTTAATGCAAAACATCTAGAACATCATATTCAGCAAAGTAGGAGTTGTCATCAGTAAACCCAAATCTCCCACCTAAGATGATTTAGAAAGTCTCACAGCTAGGAGTGGGGGGAAAGCATCATAAGCAAAGGCTGCTCGGAGCAGTAACACTTCACAGTTGACTGGCAGCTCACATATTGGTCTACATATATCAGTGTCTGGAGCATTGTGCCAGCAAAATAAGTATGTGTGGCCACAAATGTGCAACAAAATCATTGAGGGTGGAGCATACAGGTTGCCTACGTACATCTCAATGCAAGCCCAGAGCCCACAGCTGGTATGGTTATATGAGACACCTAATAGGCTCACAATAGTGTACACAAGACTTCTTTCATGTTGGGGTCCCCAGCAAGCATGGGTTATAGTTGTTTGATATCCCATA
The DNA here is from genome assembly GCF_020497125.1 of Mauremys mutica. Lineage (NCBI taxonomy): Eukaryota > Metazoa > Chordata > Testudines > Geoemydidae > Mauremys > Mauremys mutica. Next base: position 46,743,106 of record NC_059079.1, on the reverse strand, counting down.
TGGGTTGCAGTGTGGGGTGGTAGATGACAACTAGAAGTGTGCAGTTGGAGGGTGGGTGTTATTTGTGTATTGAAGCAGGTTCTTTTGGGCTATTTGGATGGCCCATTCCATGATGAAATCTACTTATTTGGTGAAGGCTGTTTTGCATGTGTGAAGGTGTATACCCTAGACTTTCTTCTCTGAGTGTATTCTGTGGTACCTGGGTGATTGGCTGGAGATAACAGATTTCTTTTTGTTTTTGTGTTACTGGATTTATTAATGTAGGTGTTGGTGATCTGTGGGTTTCTTGTACTCGATGGAGACCCCATCCTGAAAGAAATCCTTCCTGAACCCTGTCTTCTGGCCTTCAAATTACACTCCCAACCTCTCCAAGCTCATCATCTGAAGCAAGCTCCCCACAGACCAGGACAAACACACTCCCAAGAGATGGCCAGACCCTGCCAAACAACACACAAAAACCCTGCAGACATATCTCCACTGCTACAATGATCAACACCCCCCACAACACATCTTTGAAGATCCATGGTATAATATGCCTATTACAACATGTGGTGGTCCTCCTCCAGTGCACTAAATTCCAATAACAACTAAGTGTGTGAAACCAGACAATCACTATGCTCTCGAATGAACTTGTACAGGAAAATGATAAAAGACAAAAACACCCTATCACCTATGGGTGAACACTTTTCACAAAGCAATCACTCTAAACCTGGCCTTTGAGTGCTCACCCTCAAAGGAAACCTCCCACACGCTTTCAAAAGACAAGCCTGGGAGCTTAAATTCATAACTTTACTAGACACTAATAATCATGGACTTAACAGAAACACTGAAGTTAGATTGTTGTAATACGCCCTATAACCCCCTGACAACCTCCTGCCCTCAAGCTGCTTTTCCTACCCCCCCATCCCCTACCCATCCCCCCATGACTGGAATGTGTTAATCACAGGGCTGGCTCTGGCTTTTTTGCTGCCCCAAGCAAAAAAAAAAAAAGGGGGGGGGGGCGGCCAGAGCAGCAAAGCAGGGAAAAAAACAAAACACTTCGGGGCCGGAGCAGCAAAGCGGGGGACAAAACAAAAATGGCGCAGCTGGAACTACAAAGCAGGGGGGCGGGGGGAGAAACAACGGCACGGCCGGCAAAGTGGGGGAAAAAACAAAACAAAAAACCCTGCAGGGTGGCCGGAGCCAAGGGGACTCCCTGTGCCACAAATAGCGTGCCGGTCTAGTGGGGGGGAGGGAGAGGGGGGCGGCCAGCGCTTCAGCAGGGGACTCACCCCGCGGCCCCGACCGCTGCGCCGCCTGCCGGGAGGGCTCCACACCGCTCCGGTCCGCTGGGAGGGAAGTGCAGGGGCTGCCCTGCCGAGTTGGCTGCAGGGCGCTCGCCTCCTCCACGCCACCGCCCCCTACAGGGTGGCCGGAGCAGTGAACAAAAAAAAAAAAGCAGCTCTGCTGCCCTAGGATTGGGTGGGATGCCGCCCCCTAAATCTATCGCCCCAAGCATGAGCTTGCTCAGCTGGTGCCTGGAGCTGGCCCTGGTTAATGGGCCACTTCACCTTGAACAGTCCCTTGAAATATGAGTGTTTAGCATAAGCAGTTATATCTGTTCCATCTTGTATTTAGCTGTATTTATGCCTTTCCCAGACCTGAAGAACAGCTCTATGTGTCTGGAAAGCTTCTCTTTTTCTAACAGAAGTTGATCCAGTAAAAGATATTATCTTACCCATTTTGTTTGTTTCTCTAACATTTTGGATCTGTACGACTGGTGCAGGAGACACAGTGCTTTACACATGCTTCACAGAGAATGCTGTGTAGTCTCCTTTTTTTTGCAACTACTTTGATGTGCATTTTTTTGACAAATTCATCATATTTTCTTCATGCAGCCATGAGTTTCTACATTCTCTGCAGGAGATCATATGGATGTGAGAGTCAACTCGAATAAATTTTCTCAGTTGTATACTTTATGTTCTGTTAGTTCTTTAATTTAAATAATTCCTTCTGTTTCCCTTTTCCATTTTCCCAGTCCCAATTTTTTTTTGTATTTTGTAGCATATAATTTATATATATTTTTTATTTTGTTTTGCTACAGGTTTTTAAATGTATGCTGTGGTCCTAAATCTCCAGTAATGTGTTAAAGTAAGTCACACATTCAATTCAAAGAGTTTAAAAATGCAATAGATTGAACAATCATCATCCTGAACCCACATGCCACAGTTATTTCTCCTTATCCATTCCTTATTTGAATATTTTGAAGTCTAAGGTGCCTGCTGGTACCTGATAAACTGTTCTTTCCCATTCCAGAACTTTAATCTCTTTAGCTAATACAGCTGGCCCTTGCCTCTGTGGCATTTATCACTATAAATTATTTGAAAACCATGTATGTACATCACCAACTACAGGTAAGGATGTGCTGGTGAAGTCTAATCTTATATACTGAATAGTCATTGATAAAATGGTGGTGATGTGTATATCTGCCAACACTTTTATATATAATCCCTTTTATAGTCTGTTTGTCAACAACTGAAATGGGTGAGATTTTATATTCATATTTAAATAATGATTAATAAGGCAAATGCGTGTGTATAGGAACACCAGATATAAAGCAGGATGAATTAAATGTGATGTTAGATTTTTATAAAGGGTAGATGAAATTATTCTTACTATTTATATTAGAGTTGCACCTAGAGGCTCCAGTCAAGACTGGGGCCCCGATTGTACTAGGCACTGTACAAACACACAGTCAGAGAAACTATGTGTTCCAAAGAGCTTACAACTGAAACAGACAAGATAGACAAAGGGTGAGAGGAAAAACTAATGACTTGGTCATTGGCCAATCAGGTCTCCTGATTCAGTCTAGTGGTCTGTCCAACTAGCCCATGCTTCTGCCACATATTATCGCAGTTCGGTTTTTAAACTTCATCAGCTGCTTCCATGTATTATGATCTGGAACCAAATCTTGCTCACCTAACTCATGTGAATAGTCCTATTGGCCCAAATTTTCAAAAATGGCTAGTAACTTTTGGGTGCCTTTAGTTTTGGGGCACCCAAATTAACACTCTAATTGTCCTGATGTTCAGAGGATAAATGCCCTTTCAAGTGTTTCAAATGGAGCACCCAGTAAGTGAGCCAGGCATGAGCTAGGCAAATAGGATTTGAGCAATGATTTCACATAAGTGTCGATTGAGCTTTAAAGTAGAGGTGTTTCAGAACAGGAACACTTTTGAGTAGTTTGATAATGAATGTAACAATTTTAAAAGTTTTACAAAATGTTGCAAAATATTGGCCTAATCCTGCTCTTCTTAAAGTCAATGTTAAAATTCCCATTGAGTTCAGGACTGTTCTCTACTGTAGTTTTCTCTTCCGCTGTCTATTTTTCACAAAGTTAAACTACTGACATAGGTCTGTGTAGTGAGTCGGTGTGGCTCCCCTCCTGCCCGGCAGAGGGAGCTCCCTTGCCAACCCCCCAGTGGGCGGAGCTACCGCCACCAGTCCCCGCCCCCCAGAAGTCAAGGGGCGGGGCAGGAAGTAGAAAAGGAGCGCACCAAAGCTCAGTCAGAGGCCAGCCACCGCCGAGAGCAGACATGCTGGCGGGAGCTCCCGGCTGGGAACCCTCCTCGGCCCGAGGCAACTACCCTGCCTGGCCGGAGCTTCCCCGCGCTCACTACGACGAGGAATCCCCGGAGCCGGTACTGGGAGGAGCCCCCAGGATTGCCTAGCGCCCGCTACGACGAGGAGCCCCCCAGGCCCTGCTGTTACCCGGAGGAGCCGCCCGAGCAGTCCTGGCCCGACTTCCCGGAGGAGCTGCCGGACCTGCCGCCAAGCCCGGGTCCAGAGGAGCCGATGCAGATGGACTGGCCCGAACCCAGTGCGACCGACGAGGTAGGCCCTGAGGGGGAAATGGAGTGTAGCCCGGGGGTAGCCGACCCCTGTCAGGCTGCAGGCACTGAAGTGCCGATGTCAGTGTGTTGCGGCCAGGATCCCCACTGACTGCAGCGGATCCACGCCGCTGCTAGGGCCCCGGGCTGGGACACAGTGGAGTGGGTGGGCCTGTGTCCCCCCTGCCACCCCACTCACGGGTGGCAGTCTCCCCCCTCACACCAGCACCCCGACCCAAAGGTCTGGACTTACCGGTTGTTTGCTCAGCTCCTGACTGAGGACCTGAGTCCCTGAACTTGAACTGCTACTCAGCCCTGCCTGAGGGTCTGAGCCCTGTGTTTGTTGCTGCCCCGCCCTGAGCTAGGGCCTGGGCTTATACACTGAGCCCTGTATCTTGTTGCTGCCCCGCCCTGCTCCAGAGGGCCTGGGCCTATTGTGTACTGCTGTTGCCCAGCCCCTGCCCCAGAGGGCCTGGGCCTACTGTGTACTGCTGTTGCCCAGCCCCTGCCCCAGAGGGCCTGGGCCTACTGTGTACTGCTGTTGCCCAGCCCCTGCCCCAGAGGGCCTGGGCCTACTGTGTACTGCTGTTGCCCAGCCCCTGCCCCAGAGGGCCTGGGCCTATTTTGTACTGCTGTTGCCCAGCCCCTGCCCCAGAGGGCCTGGGCCTATTTTGTACTGCTGTTGCCCAGCCCCTGCCCCAGAGGGCCTGGGCCTTCTAAAGTTGTTCCCTGTCACTCAGGCAGACTAACAGGAGATAAGAAGTGAGTCGGTGTGGCTCCCCTCCTGCCCGCTGGTGGGTCGAGCCCCGACCAACTGATTACAGTCATCCATCACTATTACAGTAAGGGCCAAATTCTGCCTAATATATGCTAACCTGCTGCTGTTCACGTATCAATGGGAGTGCTGAGCATGCTTTGAAGGGCAGTTATAGTTGGTAAAATTTTGTAATGCATTCTTAACTTCTTATACGTAGTAATTAACTCCCTTTTTGGAGAGGGTACTCAGGATTCATTTCTACAGATGGATTATATAAAGATCTCATTTCAATTTTTTATTTTTGTGTTAAACTAAGCTTTCACTCATGACAAGAGACAGAGGGGATCTTTATCACCAACAGGAAAACTCATCAAAGATCCTGAGTTTTGCTCAGCATATCATAGCTCCCAGCTACAGCCTTTCCACAAGTTTCCCTTTGTTAAGTATTTCACTGATATCTGATTACCCTTTATTATTGCCAAAACAGAGACCCCTTTGCTTTTATATACAACGAGGTGCTAAAAATTTAAAGGTGCCTTGTAGAAAGCGGGGTGTTCATTCCCCCACCAACCACATACTAAAGCATTCTGTATGGAAGGACAGATCACTCAGCTCCATCCCATGACATTGGGTCCCTCTGTCCCCAGACATGGCAAAAACCCTCAGAGTATGTCTACACTGAAATTAAAAACTCACGGCTGGCCCATACCGCCTGACTTGGACTTACGGGGCTTGTGCTAAGGAGCTGTTTAGTTGTGGTGTAGATGTTGAAGCTTAGGCTGGGGCACAGACTGTAGGACCCTGCAAGAGGAGAGGGTCCCAGAGTTCTGGCTGCTGCCTGAATCTGGATATCCACACTGCAATTAAACAGCCCCTTTGCTCTGGCCCCATCAGCTTGAGTCAGCTGGCATAGGCCTGCTGCAGGTGTCTAACTGAAGCGTGGACATACCCTCAGTGCTCCAGGGATCTGCATGTGGGGCTTAGAAACTGGGGGGACATTGTAGCTTAGAAGTGGGAACATTGTGAATTTTCTCCTCCCCCTACTGCACTCCATAAAAAAAAATCCATCAAAAATTAATAGAACCTGAGGCTATACTGACTTTTACATGACTCCTCCCCTCTGTGTGTTGTGAAACCTATGTGGAAAGCAGATTCATTTAAACAGCTCAAATCAGCTAAACGTGACCCTTTGCAAGACTCTTCATGTACTTAAAACCCTGTGACTCTTCCTCAGATTTCTACTTCTATCCCACAGATAGTCACGCCTCTTCCTTGTCAGCTTTGTCCTGGTCTTCACACGTCAGAGGTGGTACCAAAGAAGATGCCTCCAGACTAAATCTGTGACTTTTTTCCTGTTAGTAGCCATCTCTTACTAATCTGTTGTATGGTTTCTTCATTCATTTTCAGTTTTAGATGTAGCATGAAACAGCCACACTTTAAAGGTACATTTCTAATTAGTTAATGGAAGGCTAAGAAATCATTTATAATTTCTTTTAATGGTTAATCAATTGTTACACAGTTCAACAGATCAATAGATTCTTAAAACCATCCCTAACACTTTTGGCTAATATACTTATAATCATCAATAGGACATACCACCCATGTTGTAACATGCTTAGAACATTTTGGGTGTTTATTAACCCTATAAGCTCTTTATAAATGTACCCTTATAATATAGTGTTACCTTGTTTTTCATAGTAACTAAACAACACCTATTGTGGCCTCTGGACATAGATACAAAGAGACTTGGGCATTTAGGGTACATATCCTAGTCATCTGATGTCATTAGCAATAATAAATAAGTCCTCGTAGTCATTTCCCCTCCCAATTTTCTGACCAGCCTCCTTCCTGATAGTCTTTTATGGAGAAGCCAGAAAAAAATAGAAAAGTATCTTACAGGTCAACAGTCAACCTCTGTCAATGCATTTTCATAAACTATGAATGGAAGTCTGAGTTTCTCTATCTTACAGAACTATATAGAGGTTCTTCTAATATACAGTTCTCTGGTATACTGAGTTTTGAATACTCTATTGAAAAGTTTTCTTTTCAGAAGGTGCATCCAGTATAATTAGTGCCTATGTTAGCATTATTAAAATACAAGGAGATCCTTGTTAGGGTCAAGGGAATGGTTAGCAAAGGAGAAAGTAAGTGTCTGTCATATCAAGGAAGGAAAACAAAAGAATTCTTGAAAATCATTCTCACTGAGAAATCTGTTACAGAGTGGGTCCCATGGATTGCCATTATTGCAAAGAGGAAAGGATGAAAAATCAACTACTTAGATTTTAAGCAAAAGTACTTCTGACAGAATAGCCCTAGAAAAGTTCATTGTAAAAATCTCTGTAATTTGATGTTAACACTGTGTGGGCAGAACAATGAAATTCCACACACTCCCTTCATTTTAGTTGCTGTTTGTTTTTTCCCTCCCATCAAAAGTTAATCTTCAATTGCCATTTAGTCAATAAGGATTTGGTGGAGGGTTCAGAGAATATTTTTGGGGGCATAGTGGAACTTTTTTTTTTTTTTTTTGCTATTGCATTTATGGGTTATATTAATTTCTCTGTTGTATTACATTCCTTTGTGATATTCCTGGATGGATTTTGAGTTGAATTATTGTTAGGCCACATACAGCTCATATATAGATATAGTTTATGTGAAATCCAAACAAATAGTATTCTGAATATAATTGGGCTGCATTGAAACATTTGATTACATGATCAAGATTAAACTATACAATATTTATGCAAAAAGCAAACCATTCCATATCTGCTGTGTTTTCTTTAAAGTGCACTGAGTGCCTACAAAAAAAAAATCAAAATTCAAAAAAACAGTTAAGGTTGCTAAGTGATAACAATGTACTTATCTATCACATAAATCCAAGCACTTAAAAACAAGGAAATGAAATGTTAAGGACATCATACATCTACACTGCCCACTTGATAAGAAAAATGGTTTTCTTATCAAGTTCAGAGAGCTGCGTATTTATCACAATTCAATAATCTTAACTCATCTTTTTAATGTAGTAATGGTTTTAATATCTAAATTTATTAAGTGATGCTAAGTGGTAAAACAAGATAGAATATATATTGACAGATATTTTTGGTAAAGAATATATATTTATAGTTTCTTGAGAATAATGTAGCATCTTTGGTATCGAAGGAAAAGTGTATGGCATTGTTGATTTATGATGAAATTGGGTCTATATATCTGCATTTGAGGCTGATCATTATGTCACTAATGTGTACTTATATCATATTTATGATGCTTTTTTCACATGGATTTTGTGTTCTGATTATAGTCGGAGAATATTGATGAAAGAATAATATTTGTTTTATGTCTGAATTAAATTTGTATTATGATTTTTTTGTGCTTTATCAGATTAATATGCTCATATTTATCATACAGCCAGTGTAGGATTTATGAAGTTCTTAACTTTTCATTTCCTTGCTTTTAGGTTCTCTAGTTTCCTAAATGATAGATAAGACATTGTCACTAAGGCCTGGTCTACACTAGGACTTTAATTCGAATTTAGCAGCGTTAATTCAAACTAACCGCTCAACCGTCCACACCAGGAAGCCATTTAATTCGAACTAGAGGGCTCTTTAGTTTGAATTTGGTACTCCACCCCGACAGGTGGAGTAACGCTAAATTCGACATGGCTAGCTCGAATTAGGCTAGGTGTGGATGCAAATCGAACTTAGTAGCTCTGGGAGCTATCCCACAGTGCACCACTCTGTTGACGCTCTGGACAGCAGTCGGAGCTTGGATTCTCTGACCAGCCACACAGGAAATGACCCGGGAAAATTTGAATTCATTTTCCTGTCTGGGCACTTTGAATCTGACGTCCTGGCTGGACATCGGGGCGAGCTCCGCAGCACCTGCAACGATGCAGAGCTCTCCAGCAGAGGAGTCCGGCCAATCCAAGAATAGAAAGAGGTCCCCAGCATGGACAGACCGGGGAAGTCCTGGATCTGATCGGTGTGTGGGGCGAGGAGTCTGTGCTGTCGGAGCTGCGCTCCAGCAAGCGGAATGCAAAGACCTTCGAGAAGGTCTCCAAAGCAATGATAGAGAGAGGATACAGCCGGGATGCAATGCAGTGCCGCGTGAAAATCAAGGACCTGAGACAAGGCTACCAAAAAGTCAGAGCGGCAAACGGACGCTCTGGAGCCCAGCCCCAGACATGCCGCTTCTACAAGGAACTGCATGCCATTCTAGGTGGGTCTGCCACCACTGCCCCACCAGTGACCGTGGACTCAGTGGATGGCATAGTGAACCTGGACAGTTCCTCCTCGATATTCGCCGATGGGGAAGATGAGGAAGGGTCTGTGGAGGACGGCGCAGGCGACAGCGAACACAAAACCGCTTTCCCTGACAGCCAGGATCTCTTCATCACCCTCACAGAGATCCCCTACCAACCCTCCCCGGCCGTTAACCCGGACTCTGAATCAGGGGAAGGATCAGGCGGTAAGTGCTCTAAACATGTAAACATTTATTTTTTATAAAACAGGTATAAAATAATAGAAATACTGTATATAAAATTTTCAATGAAAAACTATATGAAAAGTATGTCCACACATATAGGGATTGAACAATAATCCTCCAGGGACAATTCAAGAAAGGTCTCATTTAGGTCCTCGAAAAGCCTCCGCAGGAGGTACCTGAGGAGAGGTGCCTTGTTGGGTGCTCCGTGGAAGCACACTCTTCCGCGCCAGGACATCCTTATGTAGATGGGAATCATCGCCTCGACAAGCATGGCCGCATATGGTCCTGGTCTCTGCAGGGCTTCCCTTAGCATCCGCGCTTTGTGACTCTGAGGGACCCGCATCAGGGTGATCTCGTTCATGAAATGCTGCATCTAATTAGGGCAATTAGTGTATTGTTACTGTTGTGAATGGTTGACTTTTACTTTGCATAACAATGACCCTCGCTTAACAGCCACGTGTTGTAGGCCACATAGGAAAAGCATACATTGATCTTTCCCGTGCACTGGCGGGAGTGGCTGGAAAAGGGTCAGAGTATATGACTTCCAGATTGCCTTTAGCGGGAGGGCACAGCTATCCATTAACTGATAAGCAGAATGTACTGTAAGGCTTACCAGGACTGTCTGCTAGACGGATTCAGCTGTCTCTCCCCACTTGTCCGCTCTCCTGTGCAATGCCGCAGCCAATGAGAGCGTATTCCGAAATCTCAAACTTGGCCTGAGATCTCGTGAGACTTGTTGCCCTGTATGGTCTTGTTCAGAGAAACTGACTAGACTGTGTTCACTGTTCGCAAACATGTATCTGTTCAAGGAAATCAGTTACTTTTCCCATCACACAGCTTCGGCTCTTTCCCAGACTGCCCCGGCATCCCCCTCGCAGAGGCTGGCGCAGATTAGGCGGCGAAAGAAAAAGACTAGGGACGAGATGTTCGCGGAACTGATGGCCTGCTCCAGAGCCGAGGCGGCAGAGCAGAGACAGTGGAGGGAGACCCTATGTCAACAGCATCGCACACACAGTGAACGGGAGGACAGGTGGCGGCAGGAAGACCAGCAGGCGACTCAAACGCTGCTTGGGCTAATGAGGGAGCAAACGGACACGCTCCGGCGCCTTGTTGATGTTCTGCAGGACCGCAGGCAGGAGGACAGAGCCCCCCTGCAGTGTATCTGCAACCGCCCTCCCCCGCCAAGAAGTCCTGCCCCCCCCACACCCAAAAGTACAAGACGGATGGGCGGTAGGGGCCGTGAGAACTGTCACTGCACCACTGCATAGCGCTAATGTACCACACACCTCTCACGCTATACATTTGTAGAAGTGCTTCCCTTACAGGCTGACCCAGTCCTAAATCCAAGTTTCATCCCCCCACTGTGTATTAGATTATTAAAAGCTGTTTGCTGTTATTCACTGTTTCGGTCACGTCTTTCGTGTCAGAGGATTTTTTTGTGTATGGGGGGGGGAGGGGATTTATAATTGCACGGTATAGCCTGCATTACCAGGGTACAGACTTGGGGGCATGATCAACTGCAGGGCACACACACTGCAGTCAGTAGGCACCAGGGTCACTCTGTGTGGTGTATGCTGCCCCGGGTCATTCTGTGATGTGTATGCTTGTCCAGGGTCCTAGCGCCTGCCACCCCCTTAATGTTAAGGCACGCTGCCCTTACCATGCACTTCCACCGTAACAACGAGCCTCTCCGCTGCCCTGAGCCCCAACAAGAGCCCTCATCCACGGACAGATACTCACCCTTCCCCCACACCCCTCACCCCTTCTTACGCCCAAACCCGCAGCCCACTGCCGTCATCCAAATCCCTATCCAAAGAAGGCACCACTCGCCCCTTCCTGCAAACCCACCCCGTCCTGCAATCCCTCCCCTCCATGCACAACCACTTGCAACCGTCCCCCACCCCAGAGACCTATGTAGGAGCAGGAGGATGTCATTCCTCTATGGAACAAGCGGTCTGTACATCAGTGCACACCGTGCCCAGCACAGTATGCGTCCATGTTTCAACACCTGAACAGAAATGCAAAGTAAAACAAACATTTATTAATAATGACTGTAACAATTAATTTGCTTTAAAACGTGCTTTGGAAGTGGGGGAAACTTGGAGAATGGGGTATGTAACCGCAGATCGAAATCGACACATACAGACACAGGCCCAGGGTCAGTTTCTCTTGAAAGCAAGTGGAGAGTCATAGGTTACCCTGCTCTCCGAGGAATCTTGCTTTCAAAGCCTCCCGGATACACAGCGCTTCCCGCTGGGATATTCTCTCGGCACGGGTGTCTGGCTGAGCGTAAACTGCAGCCAGGCGATTTGCCTCAACCTCCCATCCGGACAAAAAGGTCTCGCCCTTGCTCTCACACAGATTGTGTAGCACACAGCAAGCAGCAATAACTACGGGGATATTCTTTTCGCTGATGTCCGAGCGGGTCAGTAAGCTCCGCCATCTCCCCTTGAGACGTCCGAAAGCACACTCCACCACCATTCTGCACTTGCTCAGCCGGTAGTTGAAGAGTTCCTTCTCTCTGTCCAAGGCACCTGTATAGGGCTTCATGAGCCAGGGCATTAGCGGGTAGGCTGGGTCCCCGAGGATCACTGTAGGCACCTGCACATCCCCAACCGTTAGTTTGTGTTCCGGGAAGAAACTACCTGCCTGGAGGCGTTTAAACAGACCAGAGTTCCTGAACACATGCGCGTCATGAACCTTGCCCGCCCACCCAACGAAGATGTTGGTAAAACGTCCCCTATGGTCTACCAGTGCTTGCAGCACCATTGAAAAGTAGCCCTTTCGGTTAATGTACTCGCTGGCCTGGTGGGCTGGTGCCAGGATAGGGATGTGAGTCCCATCTATAGCCCCACCGCAGTTTGGGAATCCCATCGTGGCGAAGCCATCTATGATGTCCTGGACGTTTCCGAGAGTCACTACCTTTGAGAGCAGTTGCTCAACGATTGCGTGGGCTACTTCAATCACAGCAACCCCCACGGTAGATTTGCCCACGCCAAAGTGGTTCATTACTGACCGGTAGCTGTCTGGCGTTGCAAGTTTCCAGAGGGCTATGGCCACTCGCTTCTGCACACTCAGGGCTGCTCGCATCCGGGTGTCCTGGCGCTTAAGGGCAGGGGACAGCAAGTCACAGAGTTCAAGGAAAGTGCCCTTACGCATCCTGAAGTTTCGCAGCCACTGTGATTCATCCCAGACCTGCAGCACTATGCGGTCCCACCAGTCCGTGTTTGTTTCCCGGGCCCAGAATCGCCATTCCACACCATGAACTTGACCCATTGCCACCATGATCTCCATGGCGCGGCGTACCCTGCTTTGTGAGAGGTCTGCGCCACTCTCCTCACCGCGCTGCCGGAGCCTCCTCGCCCGATTTCTCAGCAGCTGACTGTGGAAGAGGTGGACGATAAGGTGCGAGGAGTTGACAACGGCCATAAGTGCAGCGATGATCGCAGCGGGCTCCATGCTCGCAGTGCTGTGGCGTACGCGCTGTAACTGACAAGAGAAGGGCGCGAACAGATTTCCCGCCAGAGCTTTCAGGGAGGGAGGGCGTGATTGACGGTTCAATGACAACAGTTACCCAAAAGCACCCTCGACACATTTTTCCCCCAGGAGGCATTGGGAGCTCTACCCAGCATTCCAATGGGCAGCGGGGACTGTGGGAACTGTGGGATAGCTTCCCACAGTGCACCGCTTCCAAAGTCGACGCCAGCCCCGTTACTGTGGACTCAGAAATTCGATTTAGTGTATTTACTGTGGATACACAAATTGGACTTCATAAGGTCGAATCCACAAATTCGACTTAAGTAGATTCGAAATAGTCTTGTAGTGTAGACAAGGCCTAAGCAACCTTAACTTTTTTATTTTTCTGTTGGTTTTTAAATTTTCCAAGTTTTTATTGATTGTTTGGATTTGCGTATGTGTACAGGTAAATTAAGATCCATTTTTATAGCAAATAAATAAATAGTATACAGGGAACCATAGGTTCTAAATTAAGATGGAGAATTACTAGTCAAGCAAAGAATAGCTGGACCACAACATTCATATTCCTCTATTAGCTTTGAAGTTATTTTTGGGTAAAGTAGTCAAAATTCACTGTGTATAAGAAATACAGCATCTCACTATCCCTGTTTCTTGGTGATAGAAATAATTGTTGACAAGAAGGGATTTTGTCTTTGTTTAAATTTTGCTTCCTGGATATCATTTATGGATAATGAGTGTGAAGGTCTATTTAATTGAATACTTCTGTATTTTAAATGAGCATCAAGGGTGCCCAAAGCTTGGTGGCTCTTCTTTGAACTAGAGTATCTACATCTCTAGCACTGATCTTGCAAAGAGCTCTACATGGGTTCACCCCTGCACCCACTTGTTGGCTTTACATGAGCTCATTGCAGGATCAAGACCTAGATAGATTAGACTGGGATTTTCCAAGAGGACTAATGGAGTTAGGCACCCAGCTCCTACTGAATTTCAGAAAATTGGGCACCTATCTCCTCTAAGTGCCTTTGAAAATTCTGGTCTAAATACAACTATAAAATATAGCATCGTGTTAAGGAATGTTAGACATATTGGTTATGGATTAGGCAAGCATATGTTACAATATTTTCCATGTGTAAATACACCAAAGAAAGGTGTAAATCCACAGTCTGCATCTTTGTTTTGTCAACTACTCCTGGGATCTGATACTAGCATTTGGTGAATCACTGGTTAATTTTATTATTTCTCTAGAAGACATTCAGTCTCTATGCTAGCTGTGAAAACCATCCTCATGATCATCCAGACTTGTGATCCATCTGCCAGAAGGGAGGAGGAGGAAAAGAAAACTGCAGCTGTTTTTTGGTTGTTTTTTTTTTTTTGGTTGGTTGGTTTTTTTAAAGCCTTAAGAAGGAATGTGAAGTTAAAATGACTAAATTAGTTTTGGGATCTGAATAAATTCTAAGCACAGCATTCTCACAACAGAATATAATATACCTTGTCTATCAAATATTCCACTGATAACAGGAGAGGAAATAAATGTCAGCATGGCAATATTCAAAATAAGCAGTTTGTGAGACAATAAAACCACAGGAATTGCTTTAAAGAAGCAGGTTTCCCTGCCTACCGTTATATTAAATCATTCTCAAGCTGGTGCCTCCCCCCACAAAAGGCAAAGTTAATAAGTATTGTCACTCAAACTATAATTTACCTTGTCAAACTGTTTAAGTTAAATCAGGTTATAAACCCAACCATTATGTTATCAGTTTTGACTACCTACTCCAAAATGAATCATCTTTTTAGGAATTTTAACAGTGTTGATAACAAATACATTTGTGCCATTGTGTGTGGAAAAACAATTCCTGCTAACACCATGGAAGGATACTATGATGTTTTATAAGCTACTGATCCTTTGCTCCTCTATGTAGGCTATTCAAATATAGGGCAGTAGAAAAGCAGGTAGTTTCAACTCAAAGACTCTCTTTATCCATCAAAAGGTGGGGGTTTTATACCACAGAAGAAGCTGAAGGATTTAACTGGGAGTTGAATATTTAACTCCCTTCGGTACTTTATAATGAGGAATTCAATCTCCTGTGAGTATCAACTGGAGGTAAGGGACATCCATACAATCATCTTACCTCCACTCTGCCACCTGCCCCTCCTCAACAGTTCTAGCTGCATGCAGGGGCTTTCCAGTCCACTGCTGTCCCTAGAATGCTCCTTCAGTAGGATGAATTTCATGGCATACTGGAGAAACCCATGTCAACTACAGCATGCTCAACCTGTTAACTCTAATACAGTGGTTCTCAAACAGTGGACCCCTTTCACATAGCGAACCTCTGAGTACAACTCCCCCTTATAAATTAAAAACATGTTTTTATATATTTAACACTATTATAAATGCTAGAGGCAAAGCAGGGTTTGGAGTAGAGGCTGACAGCTCACAACCCCCCATGTAATAACCTTGCAACGCCCTGAAGGGTCCTGACCCCCATTTTGAGAACCCCTGCTCTAACCTCCCTCCCCTGACCACACTCGGAACCCTATAGAGCCCATTTAACAGTTAAGATAGACAAGACTGGGCTCCTATTTAGGTTTTGTCATTATAGTCTTGTCCCCTTTCCCACCTCTCTCTCTGACTTCTGCATCCACGAAGAACCATGGCAATCTGTTAGTGCTGTGTAAATGTTGTATCTTCAGAGTTCTGCCACTGAAAACTTGAACAGGCAATTATCTATCCATACTGCAATTAAACAAATCATTGTTAATTATACTAATTATTGTATATATTCTACAAACATAAATTCATTGCTTTCTGAGAGACCAAGAGGCTCAGGATATTTTAGAGAGTTTCTTTCCCCCAAAGATAGGTTTTTTTCAAACAGGCTTTGGTTGTTATATAAATTTGATTACTTCAGTCTCTGGCGGGATGGAGCACTTAACACTCTGGCTTTGATCCAACAAAGTCATTAAACATATGCTTAACTTTAAGCAGTTGATTTCTCCCCTCATCTACTCTGGGACTACTCACATGCTTAGAGTAAAGCATGTGCTTAAGTGCTAGATCTGTGCCCAAGTAGTCAACACCATACAGGTTTAAGGGCTCTAAGCCATTATCTTTTGTCTTCCTACCGGCTTCAGGATGGTAGGAAGCTTTGGGAAAAGTGTCTGTCTGGATGTCATGATGATATTCCTCAAAGTCTAGCCCTTGTGATCTCCATTCTGTTTTTCATTATCTGTTTGTTGGGCACCAAGAGTGAGTTCAGTGCTGTACGAGACACAGGAGAAAACAAGGGATCTGGTTGATGGCTTGAGAAGGTTCACAATGTGACAGGCCCAGAGGAGTTTCCATGTCAGCGAATTTTTCTTCCAATTATTGTCTTGCTTATCTGGTGCTGGGCATAAGTTGTTGTGAGTGTTGTTGTTGTTTGTTTGTTTTTTCTTAATTGAGATTGTACATTTGAGGGTTTTGCTAAAGAAATTTTGAATGTATTCAAATACACAGAGGTAGATGCATTTCTACCTTATCATTTATTTATAATAGAAACCCCTTAACTGTTGCTTATAGCACAAACAGGCTGTGTGCATTTACAGAATGCTCTGAGAATACCTCAGATATTTACCCTCTTGGCACTATGCTGATCTGCCTCTTGATTTCAGCTGAGGCAGTCAGTTTGTGAACCAATGATAATTTTATCTATAATATTTTTAGCTGTCTAAAATGCCATTAGGCCAGATTCTGATTCCCTTATGCACAGTGGGTAGTACCTTACTTTGAACTAAATCATGGTTTAGCAATAAGCATGAGACAGTGCGCTGTTGTGCTGCTCCAGGAGCACCCTAAGAAGCAGATTGTGGCTCAGAGCCAGTCTACCTCCTAGTGAGAACAGCCCTATGCTGCAGCCCTATATATGCACAGTGAACATTCCTATTGCACTGGTTCAGCTGCCCCCTCCAACCCATATTCCCAGGACAGGGAGGTAGCAAATTTATACCTTTTTATCCCTCTGCATGGGCATGCAAGCCAGGTCACCATCTGATCATGTGCCAGTAGAACCCCTTGACATCAATGAAACTGCCTGAAGAGTAGCCTACACCTCAACACTTCTAAGGGTAACAGAATTTGACTCATTATCTGTAGGTTTCAACTTGTCATTTAAAAGCATCACAGAATAATGCAACTCTCCATGTTCCTCCTCTGTGACAACCAGCTGAATGTAACTTTTGGCTACAACATCACTTCTTGCAGTGGATATGGCTAGCCTACTAAGCCAAAAGCTTCCAATTTCCTCTTATAGCTATTTCATCCAAGGGAAACTGAAACCTGGTTCAACAAGCAAGAATACATGAGTAATACAAAACAAATGAAATGTGACAGCGATTTCTAACTGTTATATTGTACATTATAGCCATAGACTCCCTTATAACTTGAAATGTAAAAGACTCTAGTACACTACTATTGGGATGTTGGGCCTTTAAATAAAGAATTTTAAATTGTTTAGAACATCGAAAATGTCCTCAGATGCTTCAGTGGTTGCACATCTCCCTGCACCTTTCAGCGTAGACTGTACCTGCTCTTTGTGCAGCTGTGTCTACCTCTCATGCAAGAGTCATGCAAAACCACAGTGCCTGTACTTCTCTGAGCAGAGGGACCAATTCTATTTAGCACCCCAAGGGTACATGCCATTCAAAGCTGTTGAGGATAAGGAGGAGACAGTGCCATGATCCTGCCCCTGCTCTGCACAAGCCTGTAGAACTTAGGAGGAGCAGGCTTTCCCATACTAAAGGATGGAGCAGAATGCAACACTCCCTGTGTAGTATAGGGTGACTGAACACAGATTCCAATATTGCACCCCGGAAGCTCTGGAATAAGGCACTGTACAGAGAAGCCCTGTGTCTTTAAGTTTCAGTGTGGCCCAAACACAAACTCAAAAGCTCATTGAAACTGCACTTCATTGTTCATGTGCATAATAATTACTCTTCTGTGTGGATCAAACCTCCAGCACACTCTGCAGAGTTTTGTATAAAATTGTGTATACACAGAGATAAGGGGAAGATAAAATATAATCTATTCTGCTCCCAATCTTAAATATGTAAATAGTGTGGTTTTTGCATCAGCATGTGATATGTTGGTGCATAATTTGCAAGTAATAACTAACAGATGGCACTGAACTGTTGCATTGCTCAAGGCTGGAATATTGTATTTTTTTATAAGGGTGTAGTGAGTGAGGAGAAAAGATCCCCATTCGGATGTGAAATTTAACTCCATGTAGAGCTGAACTGCATAGACTTTAAGGCCAGAAAGGACCATCCTGATCATCTAGTCTGACCTCCTGAACATTTCAGGCCAAAGAACCTCACCCCCATCCACTCTTGTAATAGACCCCTAATCCTTGTCTGAGTTACTGAAGTCCTCAAATCATGATCGAAAGACTTCACTTTACAGAGATTCCACTATTTACTCTAGTGTAAACCAGTAAGTAACCTGTACAGAGGAAGGTGAAAAAAGTGGCTGCTTGAATGCAAGTAATATACAAAATAAAAGACGAGAACAATAAATATAAATGATTTATTAATATAATTTAGGGGGGAAGAGAGAAGCAGGCTGGAAAAAGTTGTAAGTGGGAGCATTATTTTTCTTTTTGCAATGTTTGTGCTTGTTAAAAGCTATGAAAGATAAATGGAGGCCGATTTTTTTAAGCATTATTACTGCTTTTATAATTTTACTTGTAAATACTTAGCAAATGAATGGTCTCAAAAACATCACAAAAATATAACTTTTAAACACAAAATAGGCCACAACAATATTCTGAGTCCATCTACATTAGAAATAGTGTGCCAGAATGAACTCTTATAGGCATGGATACCAAAAACATAGACACAATGTGACCTTTCATTGATAAATAGTATTCAGAATTCCTGGGAGAAACCATAGGTCCAAATCAAGTGATAACTTTGTCAGACAACAAAATGTTGAAGAGTTAGACAGTTCAACCTTCCTGATCCAAAATAAGAGTGGAGTAATGTGAAAGACCGTAGGAGAAAATAGAAAACTTCTTTGAATATATGTGCAAACCAATCACTTTCTATATAGAGTTGAGAATGGCAGAAATGCTAGACTCTCTGTGCAAACATCCAGCCAACCATACCAACCTCTAGAATGAGAGCTCAGCCCATTGTCGGGAAACAATAGATGTAGTATATCTTGACTTTAAGGCTTTTGATACTATCTCTCATGACCTTCTCATAAACAATAAGGAAATACAACCTAGATGGAACTACTATAAGGTGGGTGCATAACTAGCTGGAAAATTATTCCCAGAGAGTAGTTATCAGTGGTTCACAGTCATGCTGGAAGGGCATAACGAGTGGGGTCCCACAGGGATCGGTTCTGGGTCTGGTTCTGTCCAATATCTTCATCAGTGATTAAGATAATGGCATAGAGTGTTTTTATAAAGTTTGCGGATGGTACCAATCTGGGAGGGGTTGCAAGTGCTTTGGAGGATAGGATTAAAATTCAAAATGATCTGGACAAACTGGAGAAATGGTCTGAAGTAAATAGGATGAAAATCAAAAGGACAAATGCAAAGTACTCCACTTATGAATGAACAATCAGTTGCACAGATACAAAATGGGAAATGACTGTCTGAGTAGGAGTACTGCAGAAAGGGATCTGGGGGTTATAGTGGATCACAAGCTAAATATGAGCCAACAGTGTAACGCTGTTGCAAAAAAAGCAAACATCATTCTGGGATGTATTAGCAGGAGTATTGTAAGCAAGACACAAGAAGTAATTCTTCTGCTCTACTCCATGCTGATTAGGCCTCAACTGGAGTATTGTGTCCAGTTCTGGGCTCCACATTTCAGGAAAGATGTGGACAAATTGGAGAAAGTCCAGAGAAGAGCAACAAAAATAATTAAAGGCCTAGAAAACATGACCTACGAGGGAAGTTTGAAAAAAAATTGAGTTTCTTTAGTTTGGAGAAGAGAAGACTGAGGGGGGCCATGATAACAATTTTCAAGTGCATAACTGGGTCACTGAGAGCTGCGAGCAGCCGTACCTGTAGATGCTCAGGTAAACAAAGCGTCTCTCGGCCTGAACAAGCTGCGAACCAAGTTTGGGAACTCCTGGTCTAGATAATACTTAGTCCTGCCTTGAGTGCAGGGGACTGGACTAGATGACCTCTTGAGGTCCCTTCCAGTTCTATGATTGTCCTTTCTTACATCAAAAGCAAAACATAAATATAGCAAAGAGTTCTGTGGCACCTTATAGACTAACAGACGTATTGGAGCATGAGCTTTCGTGGTAAATACCCACTTCATCGGATGCAGTTAGTGGAAATTTCCAGGGGCAGGTATATATATGCAAGCGAGAAGCAGGCTAGAGATAACAAGATTAGTTCAATCAGGAAGGATGAGGCCCTCTTCTAGCAGTTGAGGTGTGAAAACCAAGGGAGGAGAAACTGCTTTTGTAGTTGGCTAGCCATTCACAGTCTTTGTTTAATCCTGAGCTGATGGTGTCAAATTTGCAGATGAACTGAAGCTCAGCAGTTTCTCTTTGAAGTCTGGTCCTGAAGTTTTTTTGCTGCAAAACCCTTTAAATCTGCTATTGTGTGTCCAGGGAGATTGAAGTGTTCTCCTACAGGTTTTTGTATATTGCCATACCTAATATCTGATTTGTGTCCATTTATCCTTTTCTGTGGGGATTGTCCAGTTTGGCCGATGTACATAGCAGAGGGGCATTGCTGGCATATGATCGCGTATATTACAATGTAATGGCATAACCGTATAGACTTGAGGGTGCATTGTGGATTCTGACAACAATAGGTGATTGGTGGAATGGCAGCAATCAGTTGTGCATTGTACCCTTAACTCTGCATCATGCCCCATAAAAACTGTAATCCAGATGCCAAAGAACTAAATCTCCCTGGTATTAGCTCCTGTGGCCTGACTATAGTTTCAGGTGAAACATCCCATTAAAAAAAAAAGTGTAGAGCAGAGTGGTCTAATGGCTAAGATAGTGATGTGAGAGACACAAGACACAGGTTTTATTCCATGCTCTGCCACTGATCTGCTGAGGTGTGTAACTTCACCTCTCTGTGTCTCTGTTTCCCCTCCCACTATTTGTCTGTCTAGTCTATTCCGGTCATAAGATGTTCAAGGTAAGGACAACGTCTTACTATGTGTTTGTGCAGTGCCTATCATAATAATGCCTCAATGAAGGTATATTGTTCAATGGAGAATAATTGAGACATTACATCCCAGAGGTGGCTGTATTTCAGTAGTCGGTAAAGATTTCAATCCACTTCAGGGTTAGAGCTGATCATGGGAAATCCCAACTTTTAAAAGTTGTTTTTGTTTCAAATTGGAACAAAAATATAAAAATTTTAAAAAGGAGAATGAAAATTTTGATTCAGAAATGTTGTTATGAAACAAAATATAATAAAAGTTATTATATATTAATAACACATGAAACAAAATCAAAATTATCTTTTGACACATTGCTGTCAAAAATTGACACACTTCCTGTTCAGATGATTTTTTTTTTACCGTACTGTATTCAGGATGACAGTCCTACTGTACCTAAAGTATGGTAGATTTTAGAACTGGGTATATGCTTTTTGTCAGATAATGTATTAGATAAACAATTCTGGTTTTTATCAAATAATTTGTGTGAATCATTCAACCATTTGCAGATTTGGCTGAATAGTAGATGTAACACACATCAAAATAACAAGACATATTGAGTCCTGAAATAAAAGGCAACAACCTGATTCGTTCTAATTCAAAGAATCTATATGGACAAATTAATAGCAGAATACAAAAACAGTAAATCTATGATGCTCACTCTGTCAATGACACAAGCTCAACGCAGTTTTTCAAGGTCACTATCTTGTGTAAATCATTAAATATTCATTGGGCCAGCTGTCCATTCTAACCATTCTAAACATCATTGTTCTTTGAAAATATTGTGTTGTTTGATTGTCTTGAGGGTGGTTATTTTGGCTTTAGTTTTTTTTATAGTCAAACACCACAGCATTGCAAAACAAGGTCCGACAGCGATCCTGCTGAAGATAGCTTTCATCAAAATGCAGTCTGCCTATTGTCAAGCTCAGAGAGGGAAAAGCTGTCACTGATTAAAATCTTGTAATGTACAGTGTTTTCTCACTATCACAGGAGAGGTTGAAAACGGTCTTCTGGAACAGATCTGCTTTTTGTTAACCCCTCCTGTTTCTTCTTGGAATTACAAGGATCTTATAAAGGTGCTTTGCTGCCACTCCTAATGGAATATCATAGATAAAGACATCCCCAGTCACTGGATGTTTTCTAATAGGAGCCAAAGTAGTCAGTTATCAATGCAGTAATTATGGAAAACAAGGAAGGAAGGAGGGGGGAGGTTTTACCTAAAGAAAAAAAAAGTAGAAAGCAAAGTTGTAGTGAGTATTATTTTCCATAATGTAGGCCTTTATGAGATACAACCATGCTGGAGAGGGTATGGCATAGCACTATACCAATGCCTCTCAAGATATTCATCCCATAAAGCACACAGATTGGGAGAATGGCTCCAGGGATGTCTGGGGAGGGAGAGAGTATATTGAGACGTGGCTCTCACAACACTTTTTTGGAGGGACAGACACGATGCACCTTTAATCTCCTTCCCACACATCAGCCACATTCTTCCACCAGGTACAGAATTGGGGAGAATGTAGAGGTCCTCACCTCCCCCCCTTTGGAGTTCCTGGGCTAAATTGTCCCCTACATTCAGTCATCTTCCCAGGGATTGAGTTACCCAAAATTGCCCTATAGCAGGCAAAGCCAGCCACTGCAGGATCACCTCTGCAAGGAGATTCAGGTGTGGGGCCAGATCATCATGACACAATGGCTTCTACACTAACTTCACCTCTCTTGCTGCCAGGGTAGAGACTGGGGAAAGTGGTGTGGCTGAGACACCTGCATCATGGCAATCCCTGGCTCCTGGGGGACCAGCATGGCACAAAGGGGCCAGAGGATCAGAGGAGTGCAAAGGTGGGGTAAAGCTCCCTTGGAATATCAACTTCCTGAGCTGCATGAGCACTTCTCAGCCAAAAGCAAATATTGGAACATCTAACTCCACGATTAAGCAAAATGAGTAAAAAGCAGCTATGAAATTAGTATATTTTGGGGTTAAGAGTGTTTAAATCCCACACTGGTAGACAAGGCATTAACAGGACCTTAGTCCACTTGTTGCACCTGGAGGGGTATCGGCGTCAATTCTTTATCACAGCCAGCTGGCGGAAGAGCTAGGTTTGTTTCCTAAAAGGAATGAAAATCCAGGTAGAAGGAGGTTCAGGAGGAAGAGACTGATTTAGGAGAAAAAGCATTTAGTACTTTCCTTCTAGGTGAAAAGAGCTATAGAAGGAGAGGCAGACCTGTGGTCAGCCCGGAAACAATTGTAGGGCTCCAAGGAGGTAGTGTTTTGGGTTATTGCTGTGAAAGCAGAACTGGGTAATAGAGAACTGTAACCTCAAGTCTTAGGGCTTGGCTACACTTACAAATTTGCAGCGCTGCAGCAGGGTGTGAAAACACACCCTCTCCAGCGCTGCAAATTGCGGCGCTGCAAAGCGCCAGTGTGGTCAAAGCCCCAGCGCTGGGAGCGCGGCTCCCAGCGCTGTACGTTATTCCCCACAGGGAGGTGGAGTACGGACAGCGCTGGGAGAGCTTTCTCCCAGCGCTGGCGCTTTGACTACACTTAGCGCTTCAAAGCACTGCCGCGGCAGCGCTTTGAAGTGTAAGTGTAGCCAAAGCCTTAGATGAGTGGCTGTGGCTTAAGCAGTGTTTAGCATTATTGGAGGTTTTTGAGAGTAAGTGCTGGGGAACCTACTACTCTAAAACTGGATTGAAGAGGAGCCTGGGGGGCGGTAGAAGACATTGCATTGATAGCCAGTATTGTGTTTTGGCACTATTTGTTTGGGCCAGTGATAAGCCAGAAGGGTGAGACTATATGTGATCTATCTGGAGGGTCAAGTCACTAGAAGAACTTGATCACCGCAAGGCCTGAATGCCTATCAGAAGGAAGTGACTGAAGGAGAAAGTCTTGCAATGAACTGCTTAGTTGTGTGGGGCTCACTGACTGGTGAGTCACTCATTTACAATTTTATTCTATGTTGCTCATATTCTTCTTTTTCTCTTTTCTCTTCAACTAAAATTCTGCAGGCCATTGCTGCATAGCATACACTAGTGATATGCAGTATTTTGGAAAAGGTAAAACAAAAGCAAATTTCCCCCATGTACAATTACCAGTACTTCCCCCCCCCCCCCAAGCACTAGAATATTTTTCAACAGAAATACCATAAAGATTTCTATGCTATAGAACAGGTACAACAGATGGAGGCTGAGATTTTTCAAAGGGAATTAAGGTTTCAACTCTCATTGAAATTCATCGTGAGTTAGACACCTAACTCTGTCTCCCCTGAATATTGTAGCTGGATTGACCAAACAGACCATAATAAATTTAGAGACACCATTATGGTCAATTGTTCCAATAAGCCACATATTAAGATGTCCCTGAGTTCTCATTACAGCTGGTATGTTCTGAGCAAAAAATCCATTTTTTAAACAAAGCCCCCAAACAAAGGTGCAGATTTACATAATCTATTGTAATAGATCCAGAACAGGCTTTATAATCAATTGACTACATTTTTAAAGCCCCTAAATAATACTAGCCTCCCTAATTGACCATGGTACAGATGGTGCCCAACTGCTATGCATTTACAGCCTGAAACAAAGCCCACTGAAATCAGTAAAAGGGCTCCTATTGACTTCAATGGGCTTTGGATCAGGCCACAAAAAAGCACTAAAAATTCTCTGAATATTCTGAAATTCCATAAGACACTAACTGCTTCCATTTATCTCCTTTGGTGCCTCCAGAAAATAAAGAATGATATGCATGTAAGAACCCCAGATTATAACGGCTTTGGAGGGCCTACTTATGATTTTGCTTTAAGCAATGTAACTTCATTGATTTCAATAGCCTAATCCTGACTTGCACTGCTGTGATGGAGAGGAGATTCAGGTTCTAAGGGTTTAGGCAGGGAAACAGAGAGAGAGTCATACCTGTTGCAAGTCAGTCAGCAAAATTCAGCAATGACTAACCATGGATATGTAGGCCCAGACTGAATTAAAAAGCAAAAGTTATTATATAAATATCTAGATACAAGATATCTTAATGAAATTAAAAGGTGGAAGATTCCAAACTGATTAAAGGAAATGTAGTTTTGTTTTGTTTTCTTCATGTAACAGGCAATTTGACAGTGGCACTCATTGCAAAAGATGTAACAAAGATCAAAAGTTCAGCAGGAGTCAAAAAGGGATTGAACATTTATATGGATAGCAAGAATATTTGGCATTATAATAGTTAATGCTAATACATATGGGAAGAGATAGTAAACATATTTCAAAGTATAAACCAATCCTTACTTATTAGGAATGAGTAGGACACCTACTATGAGAGGTAGGTTATCCCACATCTATACCTATTGTGCATTTTGTTTTTTAAACCCTTTCAAATGAATCATCAGGTGTCAACAGAGCACTGCATGGAATCATGGGTCTGATCCAGTAGGGCAATCCCTTTGCTCAGACAAGGAGGATATTCACGACAGGCTTTCAGTCCTTACTGGTTTGATACTGGCCAATTGAAGTCAGAGCTGAAATTTTATTATAAAGTAGTTCCATGTTAAAATAGAACTTGGAATGTATTGTATAGAATTCAAAAGTTCTCAGTCAGTCTCACTGCTGTCTGGTGTCTGTATAAATATTGCTTCTTCCTAATGGTATGTTATTTCATAGAATAAATTATCCACAAGTTGCTGCTAATGCTACCTAGAAAAGTGATAGTTCTGATCATCAGAATCCTTTATTTCTCAAAGTTCAGAGCGTGCCACGCATGGTACAATTCAGGTTTCCTCATACTCAGGCAATGAACCCTGTAGCAGGATGCTGGTGCAAAGGCACCTAATTAGCCCCTGCCTGTTCAGCTCTAATCAAAGGAAGCAGATTTGGGCTGATGGAAAAGGCCCGATGCTGGCCTGAGGATTGGCAACACCTGCAGGCCTGACGAGCCAAGGGCTATAAGCCCTGAAGGTGGAAGCAAATATAAGCATACATCCAATCCTTAGGTGTTCCCTAGAACAAAGAGTAACAATCTGAGGAACTGTAAAGTAGTTTTGTTTGGTGCCTATTGTGTACTTGACATTGAGAGGAGATAAACCATAACCAAGTTTCTCATCAAGTAAAAAAACAGTACAGTATTGTTGAATATGCACTTAAAATATGATAAAATATAGCTCTCCGATGTGTTATGGCACCACTTACGCATAAATGCTCCTTGAGTACTTTGAAATTGGTACAGCGTTGTGAATAGCTATTCTAATTGGTAAAAGAATTTTAACCATGAAAATGTATCCCCCATATTGCTGAGGCTATACTTATTTAACATTTCTCTCTCTAATAGACCAGGGGTTCTGGGCTGCACCTCCAAGATTATTATATGAAGATGAGAGAGGAATCTTTTCATATTACCTTATGCATGCAACTTTGTTGGTTGTATCTCTCATTCAGAGGTAAGGGAAACACTGTGTAAAGAGATGCTGGCTAGAGGCATGTGGGAGGAACTTTTTTTTAAAAAGGGCAAAACTTGAAAGCAGTGAGTAAGATGGGGACAAGTGACAGCTGAAACAGCTAGATTCTGGGGATTACTGAAGGAAGTTTAGAAAGCCTGAACACTATTGCTGGAACTGTTTGTCAGAGAGGCTCCACATAAATTTCTGTCACTGAAGAGCAGAGGTCTCTACACTTGTGGCCACACTGAAGTGTGCAGTGGGTGTGTTGGGAGTAACGGAATGTAGCTGAGGGCTTAAATGCAATCTCATGAATGCAGGTGATGCATTTGTAGGGTTTCAGTTTCTCCTGCTGCCTATTGTAAGGACAAGTATTGTATTAGTAGTGTGGGAGTGACCATGCTAGTGAGAGGACATAAAGCTTGAAAAGGGCATCTTGAACAGATTTTTCACATGTACACAATGTATATAGATTGTCTATGTAGGGTTAAACTCCCCCTTTCTGTAGTTTAATTCTGTCTTAATGGTGTTAGATAATACTGTCTAATCCAAGCCTTCTCCTGGAAATTGGCTGGTTCCCATCTCAGGACTGCTCAGTCCTGCCTCAGATCCAAGATCCCTTGTTGGGACAGCCCAACTCTGAAGTTGGCGTCTTTTCTCTTTATTCAGATATTCCTTCAGATTTCATATTGCTAGCATGGTATCGGGCTAGCTTCAGCCCAAGCCCAAAAAGGGAGCTTTCCATATGCGTGATTATACTGTGCCTATATTAAGTCATGTTCAGGGTGAGGTAGGTAGTTCAAGCCTGAGCAGACTCAGCTGAGGTGCAGTTAAGAAAAAGTACTGTGCCTTCTCGCCAGACAAACCTGACTGCTGATTAAACATTGCAGTCCTTACTTCAGGATGCTGTCAGTCAGGCTTGAATAAAATCTTCAAAGAAGTCAGAACTCTAACTGAGGGGACTGGCCCAGATTTCAAGGGTGAAATCTGTGTACTATGAACTGCAATATCCAGTGGGGTGAGAGAAACTTAGTCTAGTTGTTGCCCAGTCTTATAGGGTTGAGAGTTTAGACTGTGTGCTTATATTTTATTTCTTTTGGTAACTAACTCTGATTTTTTTGCCTATCACTTAAAATCTATCTTTTGTAGTCAATACATTTGTTTAACTGTTGATCTTTACCAGCGAGTTTGTATGAAGTGTCTGGCAAATCTGCTCATCTTGAGCAGTGCAAGGTGGTATATTCCTGAGATACAGTGCTGGGAGCTGGGGGGAGTTGGCTCTGGTGCTGTTCTCTGTGAGATTCATCAGTGGCTCTGTGAGCATTTATGCAATCTAGCTGCGTGTGCGGGCTCCACATGCTGTTGTGCTGCGTGATCACAGCTTCTGGAGGAGTTTGCTGTTGGTTACTAGCAAAGCATTATGAGGGACAGCCCAGGCTGGAGAGAGCTCAGGAGGCACAGTGGTCCCACAGTCCCAGGCTGCATCCTGGGGGTCCTGTCACAACAATATCTAATTATTTTAGATTAAATTGACACCCTTTATGGGCCACCACTGTTCCAGAGCAAGGTGAAGTAACTATTATAACTCGGGGGGAGGCTCACTTAATGACATTCCTGATTTTAAGGGCAAATGTATTAGTTGTGCCATTAATTTAAATTTTTTTGCTGTAAATGCCTCCATGACAATGTGTGAGTGAAGATGACTTCCAAAATGTGTGTGTGTGTGTGTGTGTGTGTGTGTTAATAGGATGGTTTCTTTCCAGACAACTCCAGTGATCCTTTCACCAAGGAAATTAAATTTCTTTGCAGATAAAGTAAATCTTAGACATGCCATGGAAAAAGTGGGAGTGATTGACATAAAGCAAGATCTGTGGACTGTTAATTCTATGTTAGTAATTAAAAAGTAAAGTATGGAGACATATTAAACCACAGACTTCAATGGAGCCTAAATTTGAATATAATCCAGTTAATGTTGTTAAAAGAGCTAGCTAATATCAAAAGCAAAATATTCAGTCATATTAGAAGCATTATTTAGTAAATTATTTGGGGCTAGTCAAACTGTAAGTTAACGATCTTTAATGAAGTCTCTGTATATTATAAGCCTAGTTATCATGTCTCTTAAGATAACAATCCATGGTTGTAATTGAGCAAAGGTACCATAAAGGTGCTTAACTAGCTATCTAATCATTCCCCAGGCATATCAAGTATCCTTGGTTGGTGTAGAGCCACCATAATAGCTCTATTGCATCTCCCTTCTCAACACCTGACATAGATGTATAGCCAGAATCCATCTGCTCTCTAGTTATTCCTGGCTGCTGGAATGATCCTTTGGGTACATTGTAGGCAGCTAGGTGTAGACTGAAGCAACGCTGAGGCTGTTATAATTTATGCTAGGGGCTGAAACATTTGGGAAGTTATAATGGTGAAGTAAAGACACCAGTGCCCCCACCCCACCCAAGCATCATGACTTGCAACAAATGCCTGGTAGCTGGACCCAAGAATTGGGATCTGTACTTCTAAATGGCAGTTGCTCTGGAGTGGGAGCAAGGAACAAAAATTGTGTGTTCTTTTGGGTGAAAGTGTTTATTGTGAGATCCTTGAATGACCACATGGGTATGCCGCTGAAGCCCCCTCCCTCTGCCCATGTCTGCACAGCTAAACATCACCTTTAGAATCTCACCCCTTAAGTAAAGGAAAAGCTGAAAAAAAATATTGGCTTTTGTATTTGGTACTATATTGCTATCACTCCTGTCTGGTGCTGTTATAAGAGAGGATGGAAAATGCATGTCACCGGAAACTACTTGCAGCCCAGCTCCTATAACAAATAATATGCTGAAAAATGTCAGGTACCTCATTTAACTGGATATTGATTAAAACAAAACTGATTTTTTGAAATGACAGAGGCTTTGCAGCAGGTATGGCCATCGCTGTTCTGTTGCTTGCAGCCATCTGCGGCAGGTATCTTGGAGTGACATTGGCTGATTTTTAAAGAAGATGTTAGACACAGCTTTATTTAAAAATGCCTCAAAGAAAACAATTTATATAGAATTGGGCAACAGACAATTGATTGACCTGATCCTTCTAAATCCGGCCTGCTTTATGTGGATAATTAGATCAGCTTTCAATTGCAGTATCTATTGTTTGTCTAAGGACTTCATCCTCTAGTCTGATAAATAATGTATTTCCATCCAAATCTGAATGGTACTACTGGGGACTAATACGAAGAGGTGCTCAGCACAATTTTAAATTGGGCCTTAAGAAATTGTCTTGTGTGTACGTGCCTGCCTCTGTGTGTGGCTTTTTTAAACTGGGATTAACCTAGCTGAGATTATTTTCCTTTCAAAAGAACAGCATAGAATAGGCACAGTAACTAGAATAAAACAAACAAATTACATCTGTAGTATTAAAAAGCACTATTAAATCAATATTATTGTGTAAATCTCACCTCTGAAAGAGCCTGTATCTGGCTTGGGAGCATGCATGTTCATAGGGACACTGTATATGAGGTTGATGAAGGATGCTAGTGACAGACTCAAACTCCATATTTTTTTGGTCCAGATCTGAATTTCTCAATCTCAGAAGGGTTTAGCTCCAGGGCTTTAATTCAGGCCATTTCTTACAGGATGGTTCAGTAGGTGCACTCTTCTAACCCAAACTCAGATCTTAAGACCCCCAGATCATCTAGTCTGGCCTCCTGTATATCACAGGCCACCAACACCCACACACTAAACCACTATTAGACCAAAGTCCATTAAGACCAAATGTCATAGGCAGAATACTAAGGTGCCCTGTGCTGCTGAAGATATAATAGGGTCAATTTCAGGCTTGGTGTTAGCAGGTGTAACACTTGGCCTATATATATATAGTATACTATACTATATATATATATATATATATATATATATATATATAGTACCTCTGAAGCTTTAATACACATTAAGAACCTTCATTTTACCTTTCATCCAAATTATTTTATTTATAAATAAAATAATTTGGATGAAAGGTAAAATGAAGGTTCTTAATGTGTATTAAAGCTTCAGAGGTACTTGTACAATAGTAAGGGTATTGGCCTCAGTGCCCTGAATACGACGTCAGTAGTACAGAGACAAGGTGGAGGAGGTAATATATTTTATTCGACCAACTTCTGTTGGTGAGAGAGAAGATATCAAGCTTGCACAGAGCTCTTCTTCAGGTCTGGGACATGTATTCCAAGTGAATATCTTGTCCTGTGAGTTTAAAAGCTCTCCAAGATACTGCTAAACGTTATCTTTATTTTACTTTGTGTTCTAACTTTGTGTATCTGTACAAATTTAAAAGTTTAAAAACTGGGGAATACAATGAGAATTTCTGCTTAAGTCATGGGGATAGGAGGGGGAACAACTTTGTTTTGTAGCCCATCCTTTGGTGAGGGGGGGAGGGAATCTTGAACAGAGCTGTATCTTCAAGGCCAGACTTGTTTTGGAGTATGTTCAAAACTGAAATTAGGTTTATCAGAACATTCTTTTAAAAAGCAAAGATATTTTGCTTTAAGAACCAAGTTTTGTTTTTTTTAAGGAATTGAGATCTCACAACTTTTAAAATGTCTGATTGTCATAAAAGACCACACTGTATTTTAAGATGTTTTGTGTGACTATAAGTGAATAGAGAAGAAATCTGTCACCTTTAACAAAAGGTTCACATCTTTTTTTTTTTAGACTCCCTTGTAGACGGAGATTCAAAGCATTATAGTCAATGGAAAGGCTAAAAAAACCCTTTTTTTTTCAGTCAGAGTAGCAGAGTTCTGAAAGAGAATTCCTTTACTGCAGCATTTTCAACCTTTTTATACCTGGGATTGGCTTGCTGACTTTCTAAACTGTCAGGGAAATCTCAGGGACTGGCAAAGGGGCTGCCACTGAGCAGTGCCAGACCATGGACCAGTCATAGAGAAACACTGCTTTACTGTATTAAGATTCCAAGTAACTGCTTCTAGCTGGAGGAAACTTTCTATGGTTATGGGCATGTTAGGCAAAATGCTCTGCTCCCTTCCATAGGTGTTCCTGGTTTAAAAGCCTGTGGAAATGTTATACTTGCGTTGTGTAGGACATGGTGAGACTAGGGAGCAAAAAGCCAATGAAAGGGGACAGTGCACAACCCTATGCCGGGTAGAGTCATAGAATATCTGGGTTGGAAGGGACCTCAGGAGGTCATCTAGTCCAAACCCCTGCTCAAAGCAGGACCAATCCCCAACTAAATCATCCCAGCCAGGGCTTTGTCAAGCCTGATCTTAAAAACCTTTACGGAAGGAAATTCCACCACCTCCCTAGGTAACCCATTCCAGTGCGTCATCACCCTCTTAGTGAAAAAGTTTTTCCTAATATCCAACTAAACCTCCCCCACGGCAACTTGAGACCATTACTCCTTGTTCTGTCATCTGGTACCACTGAGAACAGTCTAGATCCATCCTCTTTGGAACCCCCTTTCAAGTAGTTGAAAGCAGCTATCAAATCCCTCCTCCTTCTTCTCTTCTGCAGACTAAGCAATCCCAGTTCCCTCAGCCTCTTCTCATAAGTCATGTGCTCCAGCCCCCTAATCATTATTTTTGCCCTCTGCTGGACTCTTTCCAATTTTTCCACATCCTTCTTGTAGTGTGGGGCCCAAAACTGGACACAGTACTCCAGACGATGCCTCACCAATGTTAAATAAAGGGGAATGATCACATCTCTCAGTCTTCTGTCAATGCCCCTACTTATACAGCCCAAAATGCTGTTAGCCTTCTTGGCAAGGAGGGCACACTGTTGACTCATATCCAGCTTCTCGTCCACCGTGACCCCTAGGTCCCTTTCTGCAGAACTGCTGCCTAGCCATTTTGTCCCTAGTCTATAGCAGTGCATGGGAGTCTTCCGTCCTAAGTGCAGGACTCTGCACTTGTCCTTGTTGAACCTCATCAGGTTTCTTTTGGCCCAATCCTCTAACTTGTCTGGGTCCCTCTGTATCCTATCCCTACCCTCCAGCATATCTACCACTCCTCTCAGTTTAGTGTCATCTGCAAACTTGTACAATCCACGCCATCCTCCAGATCATTAATGAAGATATTGAACAAAATCATCCCCAGGACCGACCCTTGGCACTCCGCTTTATACCGGCTGCCAACTAGACATGGAGCCATTGCTCACTACCCGTTGAGCCAGCTTTCTATCCACCTTAGTCCATTCATCCAGCCCATACTTCTTTAACATGATCCTCTGAGCAGAAGCATGGGTTCAGATTGCAGATGGGCTGGGGTGTATGATGGGACTAAAGCCTATGGATCCATGAACAGTACGGAACCCCCAGCCAAAATCTGGCATGAGAGCCAGCAGTGGATCACATCTCTACTCCCTCCACCCCACCCGCATTAATAAGGACTGTAAAGTGGCATTGCTGCAGATTGGGGATCAGGATTCCATTCTTTAGTCCTGAATGTACTTACATGGGGACAAATCCTGTCTACTTCAGCTGGGAGCTTTGCTCATGAACTTGGCCCTTTGAGATCGTGTAAACTAGCAATGACTTGCTGTTGGTGGGTAGAATAGAACAGCAGCTATAATTTGCGCTCAAAATTTAGGAGATGGAATTCACAGGATATTAAAATTAGAACAAATCTAAGTGTGCCCTACCTCTTAGCTTCACCTTTGTTTTACTTTTATTGTCTTGCTTTCTTTATTCATTTAATAAACTCACTATCAAAATCAATGGCCGCATCACCCAACACTCTATTTCTTTAGATAAAATACTTCAGTGGATCTGTACACAGTAGGGAGGGCAGAACTTGGCTATAGAATGATGAAGACTGTGCCAATGAGGCACTGACCTTAACTGATGATATGGGTGGGGAGTGGAGGTGTAGCTGCATTGCAGAAAGTCTCCCTGCAGTTTCCCTATCATACCCTGTGCAACCCCTTGGGAGGTTGCAGTGTAAAGCATCCATGCCCAGAGCTGGAAAGGTCTGCAGACTAGCTGGAGAGGGACATGGAAACATGACCCAACCTCTCTCCACCCCTTTTGGAGTATCTTGGTCTCTGACAGTGTCCTCCTGGGGGAGCATAGGGTCTGCAGTTGTGGCTGGCCTTTGCTGCATGGGAAAGGGGTGTGTGTGTGTGTGGCTTTTTTTTTTTGGTGTGTTTTTTTTGTTTGTTTTTGTTTGGGGCGGGAAGTGAGTGTTTAAATCTCAACACTTTTGGAGGGAAAGGTGTCCCTATTTGAAAAGAGGGATTGTTACTTTTCACTCTGAGGCTTGAGACTACAGAAAAGCAATGGATTACAGAGCAAAGATTACCTCATTGAATCTACTCTGTAACTCTGCTAAGCCCAGGCCTATTTCCCGCTTGCCATCGGGAAACTAGGCTCCCAAACCTGGCAGGGTCAGCATGGTTGCGTCTTCCAATCCTGCTCTGATGGATTAGGAAGGTATGTCCTTTACCTGTCAGTTTACACCAGATGTTTTTTCTTTGCTTTTTGCTTCCCCCTCCTCACACACGTGTCTGATTCTGTGGTGTCAGCCTCAAGTGCTGAGAAATGATGAGGCAGGTCCCCAAAAATCATGATTAAAAGAAATTTGAGGTGGTTCTGATTTGCCTTTTGAGGTTCGAGCATTTAAGGTTCACATTTTCAAGCTTTTCTTCAGATTACAATTTTTAAAAGTAGTAAATGAAACTGAGATTCTTGCATTCATCTCCAGCTGCTGGAGTCGTGTTAAGAAAAAGATAGCAAATATTTCATTATCCATTAAGGATTTTATTGCAAAACTTGAAGTGGTAGTGACTTTGGTCTGAGACTGCCAGGTTCATGGCAAATATTGGTGTGCTGGAAGGCAAAGCAAGGATTTGTAACAGTGCAAGAAAGATAAATATTGCAAGTTTGAGGCATTACTGATGATTAATTTTAAAACACACCTAAAGGAAACAACTAGCAGCAACCTCCTGAGATGCAGCAGCACAAACTTACACTTTTTTTAAAAGGGGGAAATACTCCATCCTTCCTAAGGAATACCCCTCAAACACCATCAAGGGTTTTCTAAGCCCCTTCATTGAGATGGTTCTTAAGTCATCAAACTTGAAGCTATTTCAGACAACATGGGTTAATGGGTTCCAAAGCCTTTTGGAGGCTGGGAACAACCTTCCAGTAGCTCTCTCTCATCCTAAGTGAGCTTCAGCTCAGGTGACTTCTGAAGCTGCAGTTAGCAAAGCATCACAGGTGGAGAGTGACTCTCTTTCTAAATCAGGCATGTACTTGATCATTTTAAATCTTTATATGTCCAACCAGCAATTGAAGTGCCACCTATAGGGCTGATCATAAAGCAGTACTGTAATATGCTCAGGGCAAGACACCCATCTTACTAAGCAGACTGCTACATTCTGGTCCAGATAGATTTAAGATGTAGCCCCAAACAGAGCACATTGCAAAAATATAATTTGGGGGTGATATGATGGTATGATTTGTGATATCAAGGAAATAAATGGTTACAACATCCTCATCAAAAGCAAATGTCTGTCCTGGCTATTGGTGAAAGCTGATCATACTCCCAAATTGTGATCATGGGTGACAAATAACAGACAGACACTCATAGCGGGATTAATGTTCTTTGTCACTTCTGCTTGCTTTCATCAATGCATGTACATTACCAGCATTTAATCTGGATCTCTGATATCTGTACACCAATCTCACACACTGAGAAAGTGACTTTTTTATACTCTGATTAAACAAGTAATGTTTGTCATAAACAAGTTAAATATGTCTCTCTTTTCAGCTAAAAGGAGGCTGCATGTCTTAAACCTTATTTAAGTGTGTATGTGTGACACCTATCTTCTGGCTCTGTTTGTACAATGCAGTCCTGGTCCATGACTGGGGGACCCAGGTGTTACAGTTGTATAAATAACACTGAGTAAATCCTTTGGAGAGACTTAATCCACTGAAATTGGTCTATTGATAGAATGTTTGTGTTTGCTTTTTTTTTTTAAACTCACAACTTGCTACTTATTGCAGCATTAATCAAAACCCTTGTAAATTGAAGGACCACTAGCTTCCATTCTTATGTTTTTTATATTTCCCATGTGGCAAGACCCTCAGTAGAGTCTCGTGATCTGCACACACTGCTTTGAACTCTGCAAATGTGTCAGGCAACACCAGTAAATGAATAGCTTTAAAGTTCTGCCAAACCTTGTGGGATTCATATGAGTTTAATAGACCTGAAATGTTATATTTCCAAGTTGCTGTCCTGGTTTCACTTATAAATAAAAACCAAAAGCATGGTGTCCAGCTATTTTTCTATCCAAACTGCCCTGTAATCACACACCGATCAATCGGTTGAGCTTGCAGAATAATGGACTGTCAGGATATTTTTGTGGAGAAGTAGCAGCAGCAAAATGCTAACTAGATTCATTTTAATGAATACTTCCTGAGGCCTGTTCCTAAGACCATAGCTCATTTCCCTACATCTTCAATACAAGTGGGAATGCCTAAATTCAATGATCTAGCTACACCCACCTTCATCCTACATCTGTATCAATTCCACTCCCTATCAAGGGGACAGAATGTGCTAGACACTTTCTAGTTGGAGTCCTAATCACTGACAGCTTAAACATCATTGTGATACATATATTAGAACACTGCTGTGTTTGCTCTTTTTATTGATAAGAGCAGTACTACATCAATGACCAACTTGATATGTGTCCATTGCAGGAATTATTTTATCAGTGTTCACTAATCCGCTACCCATCTCCTCAAAAAATTGAAGCTTCTTATGCCAAATAGGGTATTGTTGCTCTCTTTGAAGGAATTTATCCCTTC
Organism: Mauremys mutica; assembly: GCF_020497125.1. NCBI lineage: Eukaryota > Metazoa > Chordata > Testudines > Geoemydidae > Mauremys > Mauremys mutica. The sequence goes on along the minus strand of NC_059079.1, from coordinate 46,707,131 downwards.
CTTGGGTAATGAAATATCAGTCCTGCTTCAGATGACTTCTCTGGAGCTCACAAAAACATTTCAGAAAAAGGAAGTGCTTTTTTCTTTTAAAAAGCAACAGATTTCACCAAGCTAGATATTTTCAAAGAATTTCCCAGGGAAGGAATCCCTTTCTCAGCAACCTGAAAAAATCTTCATCTTATCTCCCCCTTCTCAAAACCATTGACTCAAGCTGTGCATTGTTATCCACTACCAGTCTATGTAGCATATTTGTCACAAAAATCACATAACTGTTTTCAGAGAAATGCACTTAATATGAGTGTGTTTACTAAGTAGTGTTGCCTTCCCTCTGTAGCAATACTTAAGAGAAAGTATTTTTGTTTTACATTCCCTAGTTCCCAGCTTCTGATGCATGAGCGCCCCCTCCCCCTCAAAAAAAAAATCCATGAGGGTTTTTTGAGGGGGTTGTGTATATTTGCATCACTAGCCATATTTTAACAAGGGCTGCCTCCAAAAGATAAGTGTGTGTGTTATCTTGGAGGCATGGATAAAGTATGGATAGTGATGTACCTCTACACTGAATGGTCAATCTTGATAATGAGTAATGGGGGTAAGCAGAGCTCTGCAGCAGTTCTCCAACTGTCCTGCAATCAGAGTTCCAAAATCTCCTTTAGTTGGTTATTCCTATTTAGCGATCCAGCCATTTGTCACCTCCTGGCTGGATGACTATATCTCACTGTATCTGAAGCTGATGTGAAAATGGTGTACAGGTTCCAGCTGGTACAGAATTCAGCTGCCCCCCTTATGCATGGCTTAGGCTGCTGTGAGCATATCCACCACATGCTTAAGTCTCTCCACTCTTTCCCAGTCAGCTTCCAATGGCAGTTTAATTCCTTGATCCTAACTTTCAAAGAAAGCTGCAACTACACCATAGACTAAATTTTGATTTTTACGAACCACCATGACACTACACTGCTGTGGGACAAGGCAGTTCACAAAATGCAGGATGAACATATGACTACTTTGGGACATTCTAGAATGAGGGAGTCCACTAAGGACTTCACTACAGCTATTTTCATGTGGAAGTCACTCAAACTGTGGTGATGGACAGAAGCATAAACCTTAAGATCTAGAATTAGATAGGTAAGGCTTATTCATGCAGAGGCCCTTTGCTTCCCTATTGCCACCCAAACCCCATGCTTCCTACTGCCATGATGCATGGAATCAGTCATTTTTAAGAGGTGTTTGTTAAAGAGAACCGGTTTCTGAACAGCTTTTATTCAGCTAGCAGCTGAATAATCTATAACAAGCAGACATTTTAGAGGCAGCTGGTGTAAAGTATAGATCATGTTAGAACTATGTTGCCATGGCTTTTCCCAAGGGAGCTGAACAGAGAATCCTCTTCCAGGAGCCACTCCACAGCACATAGTGGAAGAAATGTGGACCCTGCAGTAACTTCCACTGGTTTCCCAATGACTTTGGGAAGCACAATGTAGCAGAGATCTCTCCCTGTTCTATTTCTTAGCTCTAAAGTGCTGGTTTGTTGGTTTTCAAGGGAGTTAGGCACTGACCTTTTACTGAAAGCCCATAGATTTGGTGACCTAATTCCTGTAGGCCTACTTGAAAATGGCAGCCCTAAATATCGAGTGTATGCAGCTTTAGAGCATAGCTCTGAAGTTTTAGAACTGTTTAGAACTTGAGGCTCAACTTAAATGTATACCCCAAATTAAAAAAAAGATATAGTGAGAGAACCAAAAAAGAGCCATTATGGCTAAACAAAAAAGTGAGAGAAGCAGTGAGAGGCAAAAAGGCATCCTTTTAAAAAGTAGAAGTTAAATCCTAGTGAGAAAAATAGAAAGGAGCATAAACGCTGGCAAATGAAGTGTAAAAATATAATTAGGAAGTCCAAAAAAGAATTTGAAGAACAGCTAGCCAAAGACTCAAAAAGTAATGCAATTATTTTTAAGTATATCAAAAGCAGGAAGCCTGCTTAAAAAAAGTGGGATCACTAGACGATTGAGATGCTAAAGGAGCAATCTAGGACGATGAGGCCATTGCAGAGAAACTAAATTAATTCTTTGCATCAGTCTTCACAGCTGAGGATGTGAGGGAGATTCTCAAACCGGAGTCATCATTTTTAGGTGACAGATCTGAGGAACTGTCCCCGATTGAGGTGTCATTAGAGGAGGTTTTGGAAGAAATTAATAACCTAAACAGTAATAAGTCACCACAACCAGATGATATTCACCCAAGAGTTCTGAAGGAACTAAATTGTGAAATTGCAGAACTACTAACTCTAGTTTGTAACCTATCTTTTAAATCAGCTTCTGTACCTGATGACAGAAGGATAGCTCATGTGATGCCAATTTTTAAAAAGGGCTCCAGAGGTGATACTGGCAATTACAGGCCGGTAAATCTGACTTCAGTATTGGGCAAACTGGTTGAAACTATAGGAAAGAACAAAATTGTCAGACAGTTAGATGAACATGATTTGTTGGAAGAGTCAACGTGGTTTTTGTAAAGGGAAATCATGCCTCACCAATCTACTACAATTCTTTGAGGAGGTCAACAAGCATGTGGACAATGGAGATCCAGTGGATATAATGTATTTATATTTTCAGACAGCCTTTGACAAGGTCCCTCAACAAAGGCTCTTAAGCACAGTAAACTGGGATAACAAAAGGTAGGAATAAATGGTCAGTTTTCAGAATGGAGAGAGGTAAATAGTGGTGTCACCCAGGGGTCTGTCCTGGGCCCAGTCCTATTCAACATATTCATACATGATCTGGAAAAAGGGGTAAACAGCAAGGTGGCAACATTTGCAGATGATACAAAACTACTTAAGAGAGTTAAGTCCCAGGCAGACTGTAAAGAGCTACAAAAGGATCTCTTAAAATTGGGTGACTGGGCAACAAAATGGCAGATGAAATTCCATGTTGATAACTGCAAAGTAATTCTCACTGGAAAATATAATCCCAACTATACATATAAAATGATGGAGTCTAAATTAGCTGTTACCACTCAAAAAAGAGATCCTGGTGTCATTGTGGGTAGTTCTCTGAAAACATCCACTCAGCAGCAGTCAAAGTGAACCAAATGTTGGGAATCATTAAGGAAGGGATAGGTAATACAGAAAATATCATGTTGTCTCTATATAAATCAATTTTAAGCCCACATCTTGAATGCTGTGTGCCGATGTGGTCCCCCCCCCCCATCTCAAATAAGATATATTGGAATTGGAAAAGATTCAGAAAAGGGCAACAAAAATTATTAGGAGTGTGGAATGGTTTCCATATGAGGAGAGATTAATAAGACTGGGACTTTTCAGTTTGGAAAAAAGATGACTAAGGAGGGATATGATAGAGGTCTAAAAATCATGACTTATGTGGAGAAAGTAAATAAGGAAGTGGTATTTAATCCTTCTTATAACACAAGAACTAAGGGCCACCAAATTAATAGAAAGCAGGTTTAAAACAAAAGGAAGCATTTTTTTCACACCATGTAGAGTCATCCTGTGGAACTCCTTGCCAGAGGATGTTTTGAAGGCCAAGATTATAACATGGTTCAAAAAAGCACTAAATTAAATTCATGGATGATAAATCAGTCAATGGCTATTAGCCAGGATCAGCAGGATGGTGTTTGTAGCCTTGTTTGCCAGAAGCTGGGAATGGATCACTTCATGATTACCTGTTCTGTTCATTCTCTCTGGGGCACTTGGCATTGACCACTGTGGAAAGAGAGGATACTGAGCTAGATGGACCTTTGATCTGACCCAATATGGCCATTTTTATGTTCTTATTTATGCAGCTACTCCAGGATTTGTGCCTACCAACCCAGTTTACCCATATATTCCTTGTAAAGTCTTCTCTAAATGCAGATTTTTTTTAAAGGGCTTTTACATTTTGTTTGTTAAATCTAGGTGTTTTGCAAAATTCCAGAACAAATGTTTCTATGGTGCTTGCATTAGATTGTATAAAGTATAGTCATATGGTTATATAACCAAGATTGGAAAAATACAGTTTTTAACCAGCACTACAGTAGCAGTACATACACACTTTCCACTGTGTATGTCCCTCTGCACAGCTTACAGATCATTTCTCTGCAATTATTTCAATTAGTTGTGAGAACACTCCAGTTGTGCCCAAAAAAGCATGGAGTGAGCGGCACTGGCAAATATCTGTATGAAAATGGTCTTAAGGGAAATAGCAGAGTAGTTAAGGAAATGATCCAAGGAAAGTAAATGTGTGATAATTTATTGAATTAATCTAAGTGGAAATGGTAACAAAAGCCTGTCAAAGCCAAAGCAGCCTTTCAATAAATAAAGTGTCTGTTACATACAGTAAACATGGACTGTGATGAATAATTTAGTTAATTATGAGAGAATAATCCTGGCCTAGATTCATGTATATGAATTATAAAAGTTAACATACAAGCAAAATTTAGACACTGAACAGGAGCAAAACATTTAACTATGCCTTTTCCAGGAGGGCTGTTACATTAATGGGATATGATAAATAACCAAATAATCTACTTTACCACACTGTCATCTTTTTTTTTTTTCAGGCAGAACAGTTGTTGATTGGGCAGGTGCCCACTGAAGTCGGTCTGAGTTTATCCATTATATTTTGTTGCTATGTTTAGTCAACAATAGCAAAAACAGATACTAACAACTTCAATAGAAGCAGAAATGGTCCTGAAAATATTCTTCACTTCAGTGGAAGGGTTGAAATGAGTCAAATATCTATGTAAATATTGTCAAATAAGAGATTTTTCCCATCTTTCTTCCAATTTGGGTACTAAGAAAGAAATAGTTATAAACCAAACCTATCAGATGGATACAATATAAGAATTGCCACTGTATATATTGTTTGCCTTTAATAGTAGTATATTTCTATCAAGGAGCTGAATCATATGTGCCCTGTGCATACAAACCCCTACAAAGAAAAAACATGTGTTCTGTCTCACTGATGGAACTCATCTGGTTACTACATAGCCACATATAAACTACTTTATATATTTTACTTTGGAATATTTGTTACTGACAACTATAGTGCAGGGGGGGAGAGATTGAAAAAAAGCTTAGAATGTTTCCTTTTAAAAATATGTTTTAAATTCAAAACGTGAAAGAAAAAAAATCTCTTTACTTGCTCGAAGTGTGTGTGTGGGGGGGGAGGGAGGGAATAATGAAAACTTTTAGAAATTTCCCTGTTCACTGTAAGTTCTAAATATTGGGATATGGTTATTAAGAAACTAGCGCTTTTTTTTTCTTTAAAAGAAATACTATACTCTGAAACCTAGGCATCTGACTTCTTCTCAGTAACTTCTATAAGTTCATAATTTAAAATAGATAATAAGAAAATGCTAGTTCATTGACCTCCTAAAAGCTCTGGAGAAACTGGAATGCAGTGGACAAGCTCACACATAGTATCACTAAGGCTGCTAAAAACAAAAACCATTGGCATTTTAGGCCTGTTTTCTGAAACATCATCATTCTCTTATCAGGATCTGTGATATACCCAGGAGAGGAAGAGACATTGTCTCTATGGTCAATCAGTTCAGACAAAGAACCAGAGAATCAAAGTAATTTCTCTTTTCTCTTAGGGCTAGCTCCATAAAGAGAATGTAGGCTCAGGTTTGCAGTAAGTAACTGTAGGGCTGTCATTCAATGGAATCCTCAGTTCAAAATTAAGCACCTAGGCTCCCTGAACTATGATTAGCGAGAGTTAGGCACCTAGAAATGGAATTCACAAAGGCAGCACATTGAACGGAGCCATCTAAGGTAGAAGATAGGAAAGCTGAGCCAACAAGCAATGCCTACGCCCCACCCCTGAAGGAACTTAGGTACTCAAGATTCTCAGCCATGAACTCTCTCCTGGGGTTAAATGCCTAAGCAATGTCTTGCATGCAGTGTTGTTGGTCTGGACCTGAAGACAACCGCTGCATAAGCTCCAAAGCTTTCCTCGCTATAGAAGTTGGTCCAATATAAGTTGTTACCTCGCCAACCTTATCTTTCTGATATCCTGCATCAACATAACTACAACACCACTCCATATATAAAATTAGGTGATTCTCAACCCTATGTGTCATGTGCCTCAGATCATTAGAACGCTTCATACTGAATTTGTGTTCTCTCCCCCCCCACACACACACACACACTAAGACTTGGGGTATGTCTACACTACGGGATTTTTCTGATTTTACAGAAACCAATTTTTGGAAACAGATTGTATAAAGTCGAGTGCACGCGGCCACACTAAGCACATTAATTCGGCAGCGTGCGTCCACGTACTGAGGCTATTGTCAATTTCTGGAGCATTGCACTGTGAGTAGCTATCCCATAGTTCCTGCAGTCTCCCCCGCCCATTGGAATTCTGGGTTGAGATACCAATGCATGATGGGGCAAAAACAGTGTCATTGGTGATTCTGGGTAAATGTTGTCAGACAATCCTCCCTCCATGAAAGCAACGGCAGACAATCATTTCACGCCCTTTTCCCTGGATTGCCCGGGCAGACACCATAGCACGGCAACCATGGAGCCTGTTCTGCTTTTTTTCATTGTCACCGTATGTCTACTGGATACTGCTGACAGACGCGGTACTGCAGCGCTACACAGCAGCATCTTCTTGCCTTTTGCAAGTTAGCAAAGATGGTTAACAGCTCTACTGTACCATCTGCTGGTGCCATGGGTGCTCCTGGACAGCCTCAGTGAGGTCGGCCGGGGGTGCATGGACAAAAATAGGAATGACTCCCCAGGTCATTCTCTTCTTTAAGTTTTGTCTAAAGGGAGATTCAGTCCTGCCTATATCAGGCAAGTCTACTAAAGAACCAGAGAGGCAAACGGCTGTTCCGGGTCAGAGCCCCAGACATCCCGCAGAAATGATGAGCTGCATGCCATTCTAGGGGGTGCCCCTGCAACAATGCCACCTGTTACTTCCTTCCTCCCTCCACCGCTCCTGGGCTACCGTGGCAGTTATCCCTCCATTTGTGTGATGAAATAATAAAGAATGCATGAATAAGAAACAACACTGACTTTATTGCCTCTGCAAGCAGAGATTAAAGGAGGGAGGGGAGGGCAGCCTCCAGCTGCTATGATATTCCAGGCAGGATTGAATCTCCAGGAGACAAAACTTAAAGAAGAGAATGACCGGGAGTCATTCCCATTTTTACCCAGGCACCCCCAGCTGACCTCACTGAGCACTCACAGGACAAGGATGAGGGATATCAGTCATACTGCACCGTCTGCCGTCCGCAAGGGAAGGGAAGGGGATGCTGCTGTATAGCACTGCAGCACTGTGTCTGCCAGCAGCATCCAGTAGACATACGGTGACATTGAAAAAAGGCGAGAAACAATTTTTTTCCCTTTGCCTTCATGGGGGGGCTGACGACATATACCCTGAACCACCCGCGACAATGTTTTTGACCCTTCAGTCTTTGGGAGCTCAGCCAAGAATTCAAATGGTTTTCAGAGTGTGTGGGAACTGTGGGATAGCTACAGTCGTCAGTCACCCCTCTCTCCGTGAGCATCCATTTCATTCTTTGGCTTTCTGGTACACTTGTCTCAGCTCCTTAAGTTTCACACAGCACTGTGTCAAGTCCCTGTTGTGGCCTCTGTCCATCATAGCCTTGGAGATTTTTTCAAATGTTTTGGCATTTCGTCTTTTGGAACGGAGTTCTGATGGAACAGATTCATCTCCCCATACAGAGATCAGATTCCGTATCTCCCATACGGTCCATGCTGGAGCTCTTTTTTGATTCTGGGACTGCATGGTCACCTGTGCTGATCAGCGCTCCACGCTGGGCAAACAGGAATTGAAATTCAAAAGTTCGCGGGGCTTTTCCTGTCTACCTGGCCAGTGCATCTGAGTTCAGATTGCTGTCCAGAGCAGTCACAGTGGTGCACTGTGGGATAGCTCCTGGAGTGCCAATACCGTCGAATTGCGGCCACACTAACCCTAATCTGAAATGGCAATGTCGATTTCAGCACTACTCCCCTCATCGGGGAGGAGTACAGATATCGATATGAAGAGCCCTTTATATCGAAATAAAGGGCTTCATTGTGTGGACGGGTGTAACGTTAATTTGGTTTAACACTGCTAAATTCAAAATAAACGCATAGTGTAGACCAGGCCTTGGAGCACTATTTGTTTTGGGAAGATGATTGCTGATTTTAAAGCAGAAATTATTACATTTCCATTGGTTTTATTTTTCAGTGTAAAACTGTGCTGGATTTGATGACTTCATAAAATTATTCTTGACTGAATTAATATTATTGCTTGGGTCACCACTATAAGCAACTTCAATTCATAGATGTCTTATTTAATTGACTTAAAATTTTGCTGTAATATAAATTCCCCACTTACATTCCTGTAAACTGGTGGAAATAAGTCAGCTAGTATAACATTCAAAACAAAATAGTGTTTTCAGGCCAAGCACGTTCTTCCTAAAGCTTTTTATTTCATGTGGGCCTTACAGTGCAGTACCATGTTGGCAGAAACCAAACCAAACCCCAATCTGGCTTACTACCTCAGCACAATATTGACTGTGTGTAATTGCAAGATTCTCTTCCTCCACCCCACATGCTACTCCCAACAGCTATTTTTATGGCGTTTCCAACCTATATATATATATAACCTGATGGAACTGCTCTTCTCGTTTTCCTTCCCTGAGGAGGAGGGGAAAGGGAAAGTTTATTTTGATTTTTCTCCAACTTACCTGTCACGAGTCACTACACTAGCCTTACTGTTTATTGTCTAGGAGGAGATTGGAAAATGGTATAAGATCCTACCTCTATCACACATAAGAAAAGGCTCAATGTTCAGTATATCTGATCTTCAGATCTGTAAGTAAATAGCTTGGTGCTTAAAGCTTCACATGTTAAGTGAAATCTCTATTTTTTTTCTTGTTGCTTTTGGGGTCGTTTCTTGACATAATGGGAAAGAAAAGCCTTGTATTTCACACTATTGTGCAGTAAAAGATGAATCCCCTTATACCACGCTTCCGTGAGCTGGTTCTTACAACACCTATTAACCTGTAGTGGTTGCTCTTGTGGAAGGATGATAGAAATTTTGTGTTGATAGTGCAAGACAGATGCATTATTATTCATAAAGTACACTAAGTTCACTTTGGAGACACAAAATAGGATGAAGTCTGTTCACATAAAGTTTAGATTCCAATTCAGACACATAGTACGCGGAACAAGATTTCCTTTACAATGCAGCCCAGATACTTTGCCGATTAATGCAGGAAATCTTCATGAAATAAGCGGGTTATATAAAAGGGACTGAAGACGAGGGTAGCTGTTCCTAGTTTACAGGCCCATATGAAAGAAGGCAAGAAAATGAATGTGAAAAGGAATCCAATAGAAAAGTTAGGACGGGGAAGGAGGGGAGAGAAAAAGGACCTGAAACATGAGCAGAGATATAAGCAAGGTAGGGGAGTCCAGGGTATGCTGAACATAAAAATGCACAAACGGGCAGAGTCCTGAATGTGATAAGAATGAGCTTCATACAAGAGATGTGGGGGGAAGGGACAGTGATATTGATGTGTTGGTTGGATGATGTGACGACAGCAGTGGGAAAGGAAGGTGACTTGAGAATTACAACACAGCGGCCACTCTGCAATAATTAAGGGTGAGACCAGCTTCCTGTTTAGATCACTTAGATCAGTTGAGGTTTAATCTTAGACTGATGGTGATGGAGAAATGAGATGAGATGAAGGTTGGGTTTGGAAAGGATGAGGTTGTATGAATCGGTGGGAGTGGCATCAGATTTCAGTGGGCACAGAATGAAGCACCTTAGTGAGGCAGTAAGCAAGAAATATACTAGAGTTTTAACAGTAGGTAGGGGGAGGAGTTGTTAGAGTGCTAGTAGAGGAAGAAATAAGAAACACTTCTTTACCTTCAATAAGTGGGGAAGGAGAACAAATTTAACTTTTTTTTTAAATAACTCTTAAAAACATTGCTTTACTATGTGAGACATCTAGAAAGGGGGAGTTGAAGGGGACTGAGATGAGTGTTCCCCCCCTCCCCCAGTTGTATTGTGTTTTGTTTTATATTTGTTTCTTTGAACAGAATAAGCAGGAACAAAAGAGAGGTGAAAGATTGATTGATTAAACATAGTTAATATTCTGTCTCATCAGTGTTAAGAGTTTGAATAAACTTTGCATAGTTGTGACAGTGCTGGAGAACTTTTACACTGGATTGTGTTTTATTTTTATCCAATATACATGTAAGATTTTAGAAGTTAAGATAATTCCCTAGAGAACAGATGCAGAAGTTTCCAAAAGAACAAAGCCAAGAACAGTTTGTGAGTGAGCAGTTAGAATATGAAAGCTTTTTAACTTTCAAAGCCATTGGGCAAGATGTATCCCTGGGGAATTTTCACTAGGGATGAAATCTGCCCATTGAGTTTAAAGTACTGATGGAGGAAAATATCTTTTTAGAACTGTTTGCAGTAGGAGCTTACAGAACTATCAGTGACACCCAGAGAGTGATATAACCCTGAAGGCCATACAAAGGGTATGTCATAATCATCCTCCTAAGTAACTGTCACCATTCTGAGAAGAATTCCTCCATGGATCTGAAGAGGGATGTAGAAGGTGCCGCAGGCAAAGTCTGGGAGGTTTTCAGAGAAGTTCCTGAAATATTGAACAAATAAGCACTGTGTATAGCCTTCAGGATGGTGTAACCCTGGGAAATCAGTGGTACAAGTTACATGTCAAGGGGGAGATAAATTGGATTGTCTTTTGTATATTCAAATTACTTTGGAAAATCCCAGTCACTTTCCCTCCTCCTCCCCCACCCCCCCCCAAAAAAATGGAATGGTGGAACTAATGGTTGTGGTAAGGAATACTTTGAATAGCAAAATACAGCCGGTCAGAGCTAGTTGAATTATTCATTGTGGAATAAATTACTTTGCAAACTTAGCCCTTCTTTTACTTTGTGACTTGTTTGCCAATTAATCCTGGTTTCTACAAATGTATTTATTATTCAAAGCATTGACTAAATATCTTATACAAAACACATATCAGTGTATGGTTTGTCAATGAAATATTCCCTTCAAATATTTATGGTGCATGATTTGTCATTGTCGTCATGTGGCATTGTTGCTGCACCCTGACTGAATGGCCAGTTGAGTAAATAAAAGAAGAACAAAGTTCAGGTGTGAATTATCAGAAGGCTAACTAGTCATGGTAAATTGTGAAAACTTCAAGATTCACAAATATTTTCACGAATAAATCTGTGGTATGACTAGTATGACCCCCTTTTCATAACAGCAGAGCATACTCACTATGTTAAAAAAGGGACAGAAACAGGAATTATGTCCTGAAGATGCAACTTGTCTATGCTCATTCTTTCTTCTTCAGTGATGGTTGGTTTGTCTTTAAGATTGAGATTTTTCTGTTGTTATAGAATCTATAGATCAGTGATACTCAGACCGCAGTGGTTCAGGAGCCAAATTAGTGATCAACTTTACCCAAAAGAGCCACAGTAGTGTAAATTCATTGTTTCATTTACTATTTATATATAGACTCAAAGCAAAATGACCAACTACAGTTGGTTAATAACATAGTGAAAGCATCCTGATTAATAATTAAATCAGTTTTAATATCACGTGCTGCAAAGAGCCACAGGTGACACATTAAAGAGCCACTTGTGAGCCTCAGTCTGAACATCACTGCTGTAGATGATTAAACTCTGTTACTTCCTAAGTAGACCAGACTATCGTGTGAAAATGAAACAAAGAAATACAATGATGGAAAACAACATGCACCTCACATCAAGCTAGACAAATGGAGGAAACCTGAGAAACTGGCAATTTAACTTTAAAATGAGTCCTCATACAATTGGGTTAAATGCAAAAGCATAGAAGAGAAGCCTCTGACCAGGAAGTAATACTTCTGTATGTCACTCACAGTAATGCAAGTGTCTTATGCATTCAAAAGACTGAGCTCATTACCATGGAACTTATTTCTATTTCACATAGCTATTCAACAACAACAAAAAATTATATATATATATATATATAATTAATTTAAAATGGGTCTAAAGTTTTTGCTGGATGCAGTGCCTGGATGTTTGTATACACAGGCAGAACACTTTTACAGAAAGTGCCTAACATGTGGAACATGATGACACATCGAAACTTTCAGTTCTATATTTTACTAGAAGACTAAAGTAAACACAAAACCAGACTGAGACGTGGTGGATTCTGCATAGTAAAAAGTATCCATTCCAGGGCAGTTTATATCTGGACTGCATTAAGGGATTGTGTGAGATTTGTATCCAGTATCTCCTTAGCTGCATTAAAATGGGCTGGGGGTTGGTGGTGGATATATATATATATATATATATAAATATAAATTTAGCATGATCTTAAAAAAGGTGAATCTCTCACTCCTTTTTCTTGTAGTAGCTGTTTGCCATAATCCAGGACTAAATTTTTACCATATATTCTGAGACCATTTTACAGAAGTTATTAAAATACCTTTGTAAACTTCAAATCCAACCCTTAAAAGCTTTGTCCAAATGCTTTTCTTTGATATACACTGTGAACTGTATAAAGCCTTTCTGAAGATAGATGTTTCGTTCACAAACATCTCTACTGCTAGCTGTAAGATCCACAGTTATCCACCATCAAGCTGTGTCTTGCAAAGCATGTGCATTTTAAAGGACAGCAGTTCAGTTATCAGCAGTTTCTCTGCTATTCTCACAAACACCAGTCAGCAGCCATAAAAATAACTTGCCACTTCTAGAAGTGGGTCAAAGTAAAAACAGAAATTCAAGATTAAGTTTAAAAAGAAAAAAAAAGATGCATGTTGGAAAAGAGGAAATGTACCCTCAAAGCATTTAACTTTGCTAATCAAGATTTCTTTGTGCTTAAAACTAAAATCAACTGGAAAATCAAAACTTCTTTTAAACACAATTTGTAAATAGCAAAAAAATAATGCTTAATGTGTGATCCAAAACTAAGCAACAGTAAATATGCCATTGGGATAGTTAATGTTTCAGATCATTTTAAGTTTGTCATCCTCCTTCCCCAGTAACCTTCCTTGCTTTTATTCTCCTGTCAGTATCTGTCATCTAGTTAACTGCTTTATTTAGGTGTTGATTTCAATGAGGCATTGAGGAAATGGAGAAATGCTGCTGCTTATCTTCTTGAAGATGATGTAGAGTTTGTGGGAACTGAACCTTGTGGCGGTTAACAGGAGAGGGTTCTGGAATTAGAGGACCAGTTGACAATAATGAACCTCTAGGTTTGATTTAAATGGAAGGATATGAGCCATTGCATCGTGTTCACTTCCAGTTCTGTTCCATTCATTATTGTAGCCTCAGTTTGATTATCCATGGTACCATATGATTCATAGAAGTCCCACAGGATGAATATGTATGGACTTCCATCTGCCCATACAAAAGGGATGTATGTTGTCAAATATCTTAACATTCTTTCTTTGCTGAAAAGAGATGGCTTGTTGTATGCAATGAGTGATATCAAGTAAAAGAGCAGTGTCGACTAATTTGGATGGAAAGAGTGAATTTGACCTTTTAATAATAATTATAGGTCTTGTTCTCTATGTAACCATAATGTTCTTCCTGCAGACTGTATTGCATAACTGAAAGATTAAGACATATGGGTTTTCCTTTTCCAATCTATGTTGGATGGTAACATTTCATCTACATTTTGTTTGATTAAAAACGTCCAGTGAAGTACACTTTGAAATAGAACACCTATGGCAAAATAGAAAGGTCTACTCCCAAGACTGAACCGAGACTATATTAATTCAATGAAGAGTCTTGATGATTTATAACATTTATTTAATGTTGAACTGCATTTTATTGCTCAAAAGACATAACCCTGAATGAACATACTCAAATATTTTGCAATTTATTTTCATGGAAAGATAATATGCCATATGGCCAAGTTATGTTTTCCTTTTGGGGTCACACTGGTTTTGACCTAATATTAGTGATGTTTTCCTTATCAATCATATCTCAGTGGAAAAATTCAATTGTCTTCTTGACAACAGAGTCAAAGGAGCAAAATATACCAAACATTACCACCAAGAATTGGTATTTCTATTGTCTTCTAAAGTAGATGTTTTAATTTTAACATATTTTTAAAATGTCTTAGGCAATAGAAAATATGGCATTTTAGAGAATCCTGGGGTGATCCTCAAGGAACCTCATGGGCCAAGACCACAGCCTATCATGCTGACCAATATTGTCTCATTTGTTTTCATGTATCCTCCTATCTGTCTATGTCCATCTGTTATCTCTTATACATACTTTGCAAGCTTTTTAGGGCAAGGACTCTCTTCATCTGTGTTTTGTAAAGCCCCTTATACATTGGGACCTTGGTGCTAAAACAAATAATATAATAAAGCGTGATATAACATAGGGAACTTATTCAAAAGTTTTACAAATGCTAGGAGATGTAGTTTCTGGGCCTGATCCAAAGCCTATTGAAGTCAGTGAGTATTTCCACTTACTTCAGTGGAAATTGGATGAGACCTTTATCACTCCCAATCACACACTTTATGCACATGGTAAACTTTATGCACTATGAATAGTCCCATTGACTACAAGTCACTTCAGTGATGTCACTGTAAATTCTTGCAATACATAAAATTAAACATGTGCATAAATAGGAATTGAAGGGTGGGATGAGCAGGTGAGTCAGATTAGGTTAAGGCTAGGAGATCAGAGCCAAGCAAGAGGATGAATCACGTTTAGTGTCGGGACCAGCTGAACCAAATACAACCTGAATAGAGAGCATGTGGTGATTTGGGGAGAAGAAGGAGACTATAGTGAATTTCAATATAGGGATAATGTGAAGGTTGGGGGATTTTAGAGAGGGACAAGAGTCTCCCAGGAGATATTTGGGACAGAAAATGGAGGGTTTGCAAGTCTAGGGGACTATTTGAAATTTTGGGGTAAGAGGGAGAAAATGAAGAGTTTGGGAAAATGGAGGAAAGACTACAGAGAGTGAAGGGTTTGTGGGAGAGGAGAGACCAAAGAAGGGCATGAAAAGCATTTGAGGGAGAGAAGAGCCTGGGATATTGTGGGATGAAAATCTTGAGAAGGAATGTTAAGGTGAAGCCAAGGGAATGCCACATGGACCTTGGTGAAAAATAGGAAAGGCTTCATGTGATAGAGGATGGGGAGGCTGGAAACGTGGCTGAGTGCTGTCAGGAAGGCCTAGTGAAGCACAAAATGGCACCATGAGAGAAGAGGCAAGAGGAGGCCAATGAAGTGCTGGAAAGTCTGCCTATTTTAAGGTGTTTGAGAAGAAAGGAACTTGTGGTATTAGCCCTTTTGCTAGGGTTGCACGGCAGTGTTGTTGCGCTGCATGGAAATGTCTCTGCCCCCACCCTCAAATCTGGAGGCAATATTACTCCATTTATCATGTACTTGAGTAGGATTTATCCCCAAAGCAGATAAACAAGAAAATACATGTACTCTTTAAAAAAATACATTGTGTGTGATGAGAGAGGGGGCATCTTGTCGGACTTCTTTTAAAATAAGATTTTTGTTTTCAGTGGGTAATACCTCATTTCACTTCATTATGTAGTACATAAGAACTTCCCTGTGGGTCAGACTCAGACTAATCATCCATCTAGCCCTGTATTCTGTCTCCAACGGTGACCAGTACCAGAGTTTTGGGAGAACAAAAGCAATTTGTTTTGTACAGAACAAAGCAATTTGGGGGAGATCCACCCATCTTCATCTCTGATTTCTGGCAGTTAGAGGTTTAGGGTCACCCCAAGCATGGGGTTATATTCCTGACCATCTTGCTAATACCCATTGATGGACCTATCCTCCATGAACTATCTTATTCTTTTTTTTAAGACAGTTATACTTTTACAATACAATAGTACAGTACACTATAAATCTCTTAGCACATTTTCTGGAAGAGAAGTTCCATGGCTATTGAGCACAATTTTATTGGGCATATGGCTCCCATTCATAACTTCCCTAGGAACTTAGCCAAATGTTACAGATGGCTAACAATGGAATGGAACCACAGGCAAAAAGACAAGTTTTGCAGATGTTAACTGAAGTGTGAGGCAACAGATGTAAGATTTGTCCTGGAGCCAATTCATATTTAATTTTAAAAGCTTCTGTGCATGGACTTTGAGACAAAAATATGGCCTTAATCTTTTTGTGCTTTCAAATGAATGACCTTTCAAATTAACCCATGTAGGCTATACCTAAGACACCAGAACTTAGAACAATGGATGGAATCTGTTTCATGGCCTTCTCCCAGTGGTTCTTGCGTCTGAATAAGATATCTGTTTACTGTATAGTAAACACTGAGGTAAATTATTATGGTGGATTTTAGCCATATGATCTATTAACTTTTTACTTTAGTGGTTAAGGCCTCTTTGAAAACATATCCTTAGGATAAAGGTTGAATCACAGAAGTGCATTCAGAGCCCATTTAAAAACTGTTTTGGCTACCATTCAGATAGTAAAGCTCTTGGTCATATATAGACCGTAGCCACTACAGTTAAGAATTGTACACTGTTGGTATTAAAAAGTAACGTGAACCCCATTGATCTTTGTTTGCTGGCCTGCAGTCATTGTAAACACAGTGACATTGTTTCCAACCTCATCATCTATCTGTTCACCGTAAGTGATACATTTCTAAAAGTGTATCAATCCAGTACTTCAGGGAGGCTTTTATAATTGCAGAATTAAAAGAAACTAACTGAGGAACAAATCTGAGAGAGTTTGTAGTTCTAATTGTTAGGGAACAACTTGCTTTGCCCATTCACAGTGATTTATTAATTTGGTTGCTGGCTTCTAGGTACTGTTTAGATGGCAGTTTGGCACTGCAAGATAAATGGCAAGAAAGGGAAATAAAGGAGGTTTTTCTGCCTCCCCAAGGTGATTTTCTTAGCTTCAGTTGTAAGCAAACTTTGTTTGTGAAATGTGTAGGCTAACCTTTTATTGCATGGAAAGGTCACACATGACTAATGAGAGAATGACAGGACTGATGATATATCAGTTTAGAAAATCCTCATTTTAATTATATTTTTAGAGCCCTGTGGTATTTTACTGCCACCAATAGAAGCAGAAAAGGATACATTTGCCACTAACATATCACTTTCATATCATTGTTCAGATGTGTACTTTCATAGGCTCTGTGCTGTTTAAATATTTTCTGGGTGGAAGAAGAAAATTCTATTTGTGTTGTAAACATGTTATATGGTACACTATATATACTTTGAAGGCCAAATGCAATCAAATTGTCTGTGACAGGGTTGTGTGATTTAATGCATTTTTTTTCTACAATACTTATTTGGTCACTTGCCAATCCATCCACAGTGGTTTTTTTTGTTTGTTTGTTTGTTTGTTTATTAACAAATGAATACCCTCAAACTGAAGCTCCGGGACACACACTGCATTTTCAGTCACCTTTATAACTTAACAACAACAATGGTTGCCTTGTGTTTTTTGTGGGGGGCAGGAGGGATGGTTTCTTTACTAGAATAATTCACCCCCACCAATAAGTCCTGCAAACTTTTGCTTCCATTCTCATGTCTGTTCCCTACATAGTTTCATTGAAATCAAGCATGGATGTGGAAGTGTTGCAGCATTAGGTCCTGTTATATACTACATTGCATGTATACTTACACACACTTGTGAGCATGAAACTCCCAGTCATAATGAAGTACTTGAAATGAAAGTCCCAGATCTGACAATCCCTAAAACTTATGGAAGTCTGGAACTGGATCCTGAACTAAATACCCCCAAATCTGAAGTTTTCAGATCTGGGATGCAAACATTACTAAGGATGGTAGCAAACCAGCTAGCTGAAGTAAATAGTGTCCCAAGGTGTCATTAAGAATTTAAACTAAATCTTTTATGAGGTTGCAAAATGTTTGATGAACTGATACTATGGCTCTGCACTTACTAGGTGTGTCAGATTGAAAGTAGGAGAGCTGTTCTTGCAATAGTTCCACCCCAACCAATAATAGTAAATCAGGCTTGCTAATAAAACTGTCTAACCTAACAAGATTTCTTCCAAACTTAAGCAATGCCTATTGTATGGCAATCTAACTTTCAGGATGCTTATCCAAACTAAGCACCATACCTTTTTGGATTCATCCATTCTTTTTGTACAGTGGGTACATTTAGGCCATAGCTACAGTTACCAGGGATCAATGCTGCTGTGATCGATAGAGCTGGGGTTGATTTTAGTGGGTCTAGCGAAGACCCACTAAATCGACCACAGAGTCGACAATGTTATTCCACCAGAACGAGAAGAATAAGGTAAATTGACAGGACAAGGCATTAGAGTTTATGTTTAGACAGGTTCTATCTGTTCTTCTTCGAGTGCTTGTTCACATCCATTCCACATTAGGTGTGCACGTGCCGCATGCACAAGCGTCGGAGTACCTGTCGGGCCAGCAGGGCCCCTGCCTGAGCAGTGCCACTGCGCCATGCATATATACCCCCACTGGCCTGACCCCCTCCAGTTCCTTCTTACTGTCTGTGGCAGTGTTGGAACAACTTCTTGCTCTCCTACGAGAAGCAATCCCTTAGCTTTAGAGTACTTAGCTGCTATTAGTTCATTAGCATTCTATTGTTGTGGATACTTGATAGATTAGGTGCTTGGAGGCTTCCAACACCTGCCCCAGGCTGCAGGGCATGCCGCAGGCCCACGGGTTTAAGGCTTGCGCCACGTGCCGCAAGCCTATGCCAGTTAGTGACCCCCATGACTCCTGTACGTTGCCTGGGCGAAGCACACCAAACAGAAACGTGTAAGATTTGCAAGGCGTTTAAGCCTAGAACAAAGAAAGAGAGAGACTTTCGCTTGAAGCAGTTGTTGATGGAAGCAGCACTGCAGCCATCGGGCCCGGAGCACCCAACGCCGGCTCCAGCCTCTTCGGTGCGGAGTGCCCCGGAGTTGTCAAGAGGCCCGGTGCCGGACAAGCACCACAAGCCGTCAGCCCCAGAGAAAAGTAGGCCCCAGCACTGCTAATTCTCCCTGGTGCGTCCCAAGGCCAAACCAAAAGAAGGGCACGGACATTCTCCGCAAAGGATACTGGCACCAACTAAGGGCCTGGGCACTGGAAAGAGCGGGATGAACATTGTACCGGCACTGGTAGCACCAGTGCCACAAGTCCCTCTGAGTCTGGTCATAAGTGAACTCGGTGAGGACAATGGGCTCGAGAGAGTAATGGAACAGCCCTCCACACCTGATACTTTAGAGGCGGCGAAGGACCTCATCGGGTTGTCGGTAGTGAGCACCCTCCCAATCAGGGAGAAGCCTCCAGCACTTGGGCCCACGGTGCCATTGAGGGGAAAGCCAACAATGGTGCACCATTCGAGGTCACCGTCCTGGCATCGCTCTCAGTTTTGGTCCCGGTCGTGCGTCGAGTTTGCGGACTCTCAGTTCCCCTGATGCCAGAGGGAAGCCTCCGTACCGAAGGCGAGTCAGCGCACGGGGTTGGTGCAAGGGACCCGACACTCTCCGACACCCTCCAGAGACCAGCACCAGGAGAAGGTGAGCCAACCATTGCCGAAGGCTTCCGGAAGTCACCGGTCTCGGTCCATGTCTCGGGAGCACTGTTACCGGTCCCATTCCTGTTCCCGATTGGCAAAAAGCCGTTTGTCGACCTCCCACCAGCACAGATCAACGGCACTGCCATGGCCTTCGCACTTGGCATTGCCAGAATGCGGCGCTGACTCAGGCCGGTACAGTTACCCGCACCGGGCACCGGACAGCAGAGAACACCTGGCTGGATGGCAACCCCAGTGGGGATCGCCGGGACACTGGCCCTTCTGAATCCCCTGAGCCTACCACCAGCAGCAAGGGGATCACTCCAGGGCCAGCTACTCGGTGCACAGGTCCTGGTCCCTACACCAACGCTCCTCAATGCAGGAAGATACGGCGTCCAGATCACCTGCACCGTTGCCGAGCGAGAGACCGGAGAAACGGCACCGAGTCCAGTGCCGCCCCAGGGTCAGCTCTTTGGGGGAGGGGGACCAAGGGGACCAGCAGGAGGAAGCAGAGTAGCAGAGTGGACGCTCAGAGCGGACATCGTGTATTCACTCTTCTGCAAGTGGGGATTTCCCTGGTTAGACCTGTTTGCTGCCAGGGGCAACGCCCAGTGCCTGCAGTTCTGCTCGTTTCAGGGCCGCAGCCCAGGCTCAATAGCAGACGTGTTCACAATCCCATGGGGAGGGGAATTTAAAATATGCCTTTCCTCTGGTGCACAAGGTCTTGCTCAAGGTGTGCAGGGATGGGGCAGCGGTCATCCTCATCGTCCCGGCCTGGCCCACCAGCACTGATTCACCATGCTCCTGGAGCTATCGGTGGAAGCCCCGGTAACCCTGCCCTTACACCGGGACCTCATCATGCAGGATGGAGGGCGGCTCCTCCACCCTGACCTACAATCACTGCATCTGATGGCGTGGAAGCTCTGTGGCTGAATGCTTTGGAGAGCCAGTGTTCCTTCCCTGTGCAGCAGGTTCTACTTGGTCATAGGAAGCCCTCTACCAGGGTGACTTACCTGGCCAAGTGGAAAAGGTTCTTGTGCTAGTGTGGGCCTCAATAGGTCCAGTCACTCCAGGCTCCAGTGCCCATCATTCTAGAGTTCCTACTGCACCTCAAGCAGCAGGGGCTGGCCCCGTCCTCGATCAGTGTGCATCTGGCGGCCATCTCCACCTTCCACCCAGGGTTTTCAGTGGGTTCGGTGTTCTCCCACCCAATGGTGGGGCGGTTCCTTAAAGGACTGGAGAGGGTGTTCCTTTACACATGCCCCTCCAGTTTCCCCATGGAATCTCAACTTAGTCCTTTCTAAGGTCATGGGGCCCCTGTTCGAGCCCCTGGCAACCTGCTCCCTCCTCCACTTTTCCTGGAAGGTGGCATTCCTGGTGGCCATTACCTTGGCCAGAAGGGTATCTGAGCTGAGGCACTCACCTCGGAGCCACCATATATGGTATTTCATAAAGACAAGGTGCAGCTCGACCCACACCCCAAGTTCCTCCTAAAGGTGGTCTCACAATTCCATCTAGGCCAGGACATTTGTCTGCCGGTGTTTTTTCCCAAACCCCATGCAGACCTGAGTCACCGCAGTGTGCACTCCCTGGATGTCTGCCGAGTGTTGGCGTTCTACTTGGAGCGCACCAAGCCCTTTCCTAAATCCATGCAGCTGTTTGTGGCCGTGGCGGAAATGACGAGAGGCCTCCCGGTGCAGCGAATATCCTCCTGGATTACAGACTGCATTTGGGCGTATTATGACTTTCCCCGGTGGTCATGGCCCACTCGACTAGGGCGCAAGCAGCTTCAGAGGCTTTCCTGGCACAGGTCCCAGTCCAGGAGATCTGCAGAGCAGCCACCTGGTCATCGGTGCATACCTTTACAACCCACTACGCGGTCAACCAGCAGGCTGATACCAGTCAGCTCTGTGTTCTTGGAGAACCAGGGTGCAGTATCCAGCCTGACTCATGAAAGACCTCCCACTCCCCCCGTCCCCCGCCTCTGCTTAAACCAAAACCCATAAGAGGAAAAAAACTTGCAGAGAAGGGCGTTGGGAGACACACCTAGACCACTAATGATAATGGTGACAAGATTAAGACATCTCCATTAGCATACAGAATGGAGAGCAGAAACAACTCCCCTAGCCTCATCTGCATGAAAGATGGGACAGGGAGACATCTCAATTTGCATAGAGAATGGAGAACAGAGAACCGCACTGAACTCTGGGACCAGAAAAAGCAGGGAAGCACTGCATCCTGGGAATCTCTGCTCCAGATGCTAATGAACCTATGCCTGCCCACACCCAGCTCAGCAATTATCAGACCAATTCTAGTAATGAATCCTTGATTGATATCCAAAATACTGAAGCAGCCTAGTTGCACTGTGAGGTCCCTGGAAGAAAACATCACCCATAGCCAAGAGTGATCAGCTCCTATTGTCTAGCCTAAAGAAAATCCTTGAGTCATCATCTTACCTATAAACAAATCTAGTGTTCTCCCTTGAACCATTGCATTTTCTCTACAAAAATCCCTACTCACCCTCTAGTCAGGGTTCTGATGCTTAGATCCAAACTATGCATCAGTTCCACTGGGACTCCATATTCTCCTGACTGATCATGCTGGGGACTCTGCCTGTCTCCTGCCCTCAGGACCCTGAGCGACCATCATCACCTGGGAACCCCAACCAGTTCAAGCCTCATGGAGTGGGTGAGATTCCCGCCCCCTCTCTGTTTTCCTTTCTACCTTAGGTATAAACCTTTAATAATGTATGTTATGTTGGTTTAGCCCTTCTTGTGTAGTTATCACAATTATTCAATAAATAACTTTTATGGTTAAGTTGGTTGCTTCTCTCTCTTGCTGAACTTTACTCTTTTGTGTTTTTAGCTTCCCCCATTAACTCTACAGCAACACTTCTTTTACCTAAGCTAAAGATCCCTGCAGCGCCCAAAATACTGTAGGGTTTGCTCATCAAGTAGATTACTGCCAGTACAATTGTGATGTGAGAGTGGGGATAGGGATGTGCTGAATCTGGGACGCATAAGGGTAACAGCTTGAAAGTGCTGCTTGACCCACTCCATGGAGCCCAGGAGCATATAAGGAGGGGCAGCTTGAAAGTGCTGCTTCATCCAGCCCAGTGAGTCCGGAGACATATAAGGGTTCAGCTTGACAGTGGTGATTGACCCGGTCCGCTCAGACTTGCTCTGTTAGTGTATGTGTGTTCGTTCATCCGGTTCTGGGACTAGAGAAACCCAGCCCTAGGGAACCTAGGTCCTGCAGGATAGCTCCATTGGGAGGGGACTTGCAGAAGGGAGAAGTAGATCTCCATATGAAAACACAAGTGACACAGCAGTACATTGATAGAATCCCCTCCCCAGAAGAGTAACCCGAATGAATGAGCATACCCCAAAGTAATGGGCAAATCTGGTAACAAGGCCCGAGAGGATGCAGCAGTTGGCTTGGCGGTCCTCTGATCAAATTGATCCGTGACTCCTATTCTCCTCTGAAGGTAAGCTTGTGATTCACCTAACGTGGAATGGACGTGAACAAGCACTCGAAGAAGAAAAAACAGTTACCTACCTTTTCGTAACTGTTGTTCTTTGAGATGTTCCATTCCACCACCCACCCTCCTATCCCTCTGTTGGAGTTGCCGGCAAGAAGGAACTGGAGGGGGTCGGGCCAGCGGGGGGTATATTTGCACGGTGCAGCAGTAGCACCACTCAGTTAGGGACCCCACTGGCCCGATGGGTACCACTAAGGGAAAAATTTCCGACGCTCATGCATGTGGTGTGCGCACACCTAATGTGGAATGGACATGAACAACACATCTCGAAGAACAACAGTTACAAAAAGGTAGGTAACCATTTTTTTTCCCAAAGAGAATCCCTTTTATAAAAATGGATAATTTTGGTAGACTCTTTCAAACAAGTGGAATTTGAGTGCCTACTGTAGAAAGGCCTTCTTACTGTCCCACATATGGTATAAAGAGTTATGGTTAAGTTTCAACACATTCTGCAGTGACAAGAACCAGTGGCAGAAGTAGAAACAATATGCATACTAGGAGCATTTTGCTGGTATAAGAATACTAGATTTGCAAAGCGATCCTAGTGGGGAGACAGTGGTAAAACTCTGCTTTTTCTGAAATAGCTTATTCCCACTGTCTTCTCTGCCCTCCATTCCCCTCCCATAACTTTGTGCAACTGTCTACATTAGGATTTTTTGTTGGCATCGCTATGTCAGTGTGGGCTCTCACACCCCTGCCCATCATAGCTATACTGGCAGAAGTTTGCACTGTGGATGTGGCCTGAGACAAAGAATACAGGCAGGTTATTGGTTACAACAGCAGCAGCAGCATTGTTTTACTTTAAGTTACTTTGTTTTGTTAAATAAATTTTATCCTAAAACCTGCCTCAAATCTTCATTAAAATACTGTACTACCATCTAACTGTGTGCAAGGGGTGGATGGGTGGGAATAGAATCTGATTTGGTGGCCAAGAAATCTATAAAAGTAAGTGAATTGTAAAGTAGAGTAATCCTTATGACAGGGCTGTGCACAGTCAATCTTGACAGTTAAAATCAAAACTTAACCAGTTAAGGAAAAGTCTGTATGGTTTAAATAAGCTAGAGTGCAGCAGAGAAATTTTTCTGCCTCACACCATTTTGAAAGCAGTTTTCTCAATGTTTTATCCCTAGTGTTCTCTCTTGGCAAATTAACAGGCTTAGTGCATTTGGCTGGGCCCAGTCATTGCGTGATCAATCTTAGATACCTTGAAGGGCCCTGATTTTCAGAGAATAGGTACTCAGCACTTTGCAAATCTACCCCCTTAAATGTGGCTCCATTTGGGCATTCAGTACATGAGATAGCAAAACTCCCTGGTCACTTGTGAAAATTAAGGCTATAGTCTCTGATAGCTAAGGGTTTAGATGGGGTATCAGATACCTTCCATCCATGGGCACCTGTCATGAGGGTTGGCCCTCTAAGGGGTTAGGCACCTAGCCTCCCTCTGGCAGTCTCTCTTGAAAAATGAGCCAACCAGGTCCACCTGTGGACACTTAATTGGATAAATAGCTGAGTGATAGCTAATTAGTAAGGAACACTTGGGACTCCTAGAGGATTATGAGAACTCAGACAGGTGCCCAGAACACAGGAAGCTCCAGGAGGGAATGAGGGGGAGAGTTCATCAGGGATCCTGGGTAAGAAGCTGTTCCTATTGGTGTCTCCCTGGAGAGCAGAGGCTCACAGAGAATGGAACAGCCCTGAGAACACAGACACAGCTGGAGAAGAGAGAACAAAAAGCTCTCCAGACAGGGAGTCCTGGGAGATGCTGCAGAGCTTCAGGCAGTGGAGAAGCCAGGGACTTACAGCAGCAGAAGAAAGCTCGTTTACATACTATGTTTGTTTGTTTGATGGATTGAACTAGACCCATGAGGGGCTTTGTTCAATATATACAAGCATCACTGAACTTACCCAAAGCCCACTTGGAGAAACTGAGGCAGAGATGTAACTGCTGTGCCACAGCAGGCTGCCAGAATGGACTCTAGACTGGACTGCCTGCTATTACATCACTTCTGTAATCAAGGTTGCAATGGAATAACAAGCAGTGCAAGTCAGATCTATATTCTAGTACAGATCTTCAAATCTTCCTCAAGAAGAAAGGCATTGATGGAAAATCTGGAGCACGTATTAGATTACTGATTTCCCCCCCTTATTTCATTAAATGGAAATGGTCTCATTATCAGATAAAACTGACAGTTATTGGAATAAAATCCTAAAGCTATTCAGTTAGAAAAAAATCACAAATTGCTGACTTTTGCCTCCAGCATTTGTTGGACTAAGCTGGAATGATTCTCAGAAAATAAAAAAAATATATATTTTAAAGCAGAGAAATGACTACATACAGGTATTGGGTTGTTTTTTTTTTTGGTTTTTTTTTTGGCATGCTGTCTAAGCTATGTATAGCCTCAGAAAAAGAAAATAATGAAATTGGTGAGCTAAGTGACATCTGTTTTAAATATTGCCAGTCCTTGTGACTTGTTTTCCATTTGCTGTGTTACTTAGGAGAAATTGGAAGTGAATAACAATTAGTCTAAATATTTGATTGCTACTTTCATGCTTCTATGCCACCTTCAAGTTTAGTTACTTTCAGAGAGAATATCTCCTCCCAATACCTAACATTGTATGGTGTGAGTACTGCTATCAAATCAGTATTTTCTTGAAGGTACCTGTCGTAAAAAAGCAGATTCCACAGCTACTAGCCCTCAGGTATTCCATGAGCCTCCTCCCTATTCATATAGGTATAACATAGTGATAGGTGTATAATGCTGAT
The DNA here is from genome assembly GCF_020497125.1 of Mauremys mutica. Taxonomy (NCBI): domain Eukaryota; kingdom Metazoa; phylum Chordata; order Testudines; family Geoemydidae; genus Mauremys; species Mauremys mutica. Next base: position 46,681,337 of record NC_059079.1, on the reverse strand, counting down.
GTAGGCATTGAGTAGCAATTCAAGATGTTTGTTTCACTAGGCTTGAAGTCAAGGCAATCTGATTGTAATGTATGGAATCAAATCTTTGCAACCCCTTTAAAAAAAATGAGAGGCGAAAAAGTGTGGGGATAAGAAGCTTTGGGCCTATATGATTATCTCTCCCTTCCCCTCTGAGAGATGAAACAGTGATCAGAACATGAGGCAGGATTCTTTGAGAAGAGTGTTAGGAGTCTTACACCATCTGTTTTTAAGCTGTTGCTGGAACCTTCATTTTTATGTATTCCTTCCAGTACCATCCTGGAAATCTGTGCTTTAACATTAGAGCACGTACAGCTAGTGAATTCAGAGTAGTCTGGGCTTTAGCATGAGCCCGGAAAGCTGGAGGCACTGAGTCAGTATCAACACAAAGGCATCTCTGATATTCCCAGGACTAGCTGGGACAGGAAGCTTCCTTCACAGGCTAATCAAGAAGTTTTATAGTACCTCCTTCCTAGTTGGAAGCAGAATGTACAAAGAGCCTCTCAAGGGAGCTTTCTTCTTTCAAGAGTTGTACTGCTGAATTGTACAGGACTGACAGTTTAGGATAGATGAGCATCCAAATTTCAGGTCCTTATCAAAACTGAACCTCTGGAGTCTTTTGGGTTTCATCCATCACTAGAAATATCTGACACTCTGTGAGGCATTTCACTTAACACCACTTAGAAATGGACAAGACTTGAATACTAAATTGGGTCAAACTTTTTTGACTGAAAAGTTCAGTCTAAAACTCCATTTTTTTTTGTAAAATTCAAATTTTTCCAGAGACATTTAAAAGATCTCCCATTTTTTTTATCCAAAATGGCATAAAAACAAACTTTAAAACCTTGAAAAGTTTCATGAATGTTTCATTCCTATTCAACAAACTGACTTCATCATAGTTCAAATTCTGCACTCCTAATTGGTCAAAATAACTATTGAAATCAATGGGAGTTTTGCTTGAGTAAAGAATGACTGAAGGTTTTGACCCTATAACCATAAATAATGTTAATACTGCAAGAAGGAGTATGTAGTAAAGGTTTTAAATCTGAAGAATATCGTTAGCTACATGTTAACTGTATCCTTAAGAGTTTATCTAGGCTTAACATAGGGACCTCAGATATTGCCACAATTTAAGTACAAAATTAATTAGCCTCAAGAGGTGTAAATGGAGATAGACATCAGATGATAGTGTTATCTCTAATACATATTGCTAATGCCCAGCTCTTGTGTGAAAATGTGATGATGATTAACTCGGTGACCCATAATATACTGATAAGAAATAGTCACAAAGTTTGTTTCTTGGATATCTCTTTACTTTTGTCATGATGATGTAAAATGACAAAAAGGCATCAACCAAAAATTGCCATATTTTATTTTAGTAATTAGGATGTTCAGAATACATAAAGCTCTAATCAATACCTGAGAGGAACCCTTTAGTACTTAGCAGTTTTTATATATAAATAAAACCACAAAAAAATTAGGATCCTGTTCCCACTGAAGTCATAATTTCAGCATTTTAAAAAGCTGCTTAGAGTTCCAGAATAGCCAGGCTGAGCTGCTTATTCCTGTTTTTTTTTTTCACTGTGACAGTTCTTGGGAACTAATTGGTTAATTGTAGGGGGGGGAAGTATTCCCTCACTTGCATCTATTAGACAAAGGGATCGTCTATGTGGTGTTCCCTCCATCCCACTCTAACAGCCTCTGTGAAGGGGCAGAGAGGCGAACTGAGTGTTCTGTTTCTAGCAGTCTCTTCTTTTTCCTTTCCCTCATCGCTGCCACTTGTCAGCCCCAGATCTGCTTCATCTACCTTGTTCCATATGGAATTGATAATATTGTTTTGTCACATATTAGTCACTAAACAGTCTGGGACCTGGCTACCTAGGGAAAGCCTTTCTCTCCCTGCTATAGTTATGTCATAGTTGATATCAGCAGAGCCATTCAAATTGAAGTCCCAATACGATAAATGTGAGTGGACTGCTGACAGGGCATTCTCCATGAAGGAGCAACTTGGCTTTGGAATTTGCCGCCTGTCTTGTTTCACCAGCATCCAGATCTGCTAAGCAGCTGGGCATACCTCAAGGCTCATGATTTCTCCCATACAGTGCTTAATTTATTCTTTGCTTGCCAGGGCTGAGCCCTGGCACCGATAGGCTTGACACTTCATACCCCAGCATCTCTGGGATTCCTGCATAAATTATGAATGTATAAAAATTGATAGTCCTGGCACCTAGTTTCTTGAGCCACAACACTCCTCTCAGGCATTTGGGAAGGGCTTGGATTGATGGTTGGGGAGGTTTAGTTGTAAGTTTATCTGCTAGTATATATTTACTTTAATTTGGGGAGAGAAATCCATAGTATATATATTAAAGTAATTTGTCAACATGTTGAGGATTTGAGGTGGAGGCTTATGTTTTTGTGAAACGAAAAAAACCCTACACATTTGCTTTCCAGGTGAACTAGAATTTCATAAGGTTACATACATTTCTAGAGACAGCTGAATACTTTTCATTGAAACAGTTAAACAAAAATGGCTTTTCAACCAAATTGATTTTTTCCCCCAGATTTTTATTTAGTTCACTTTTTAAACAAGTTGATCAATATTTTTGGTTTACAGCAATAAATTAAATAAATAACAACAACCATCCAACAACAACCTGGGATTAAAAAAAGAAAACTACCAAAACACACAAGCACCTACTGAACATGGCTTTCAGAAAGACTGAACTTTTGAGGGATTCATTTTTTCCTGGCATTTTTTTTTCTAGATATGGGAGTGTGTGTGTGTGTGTGTGTTAATTATTTTAAACTTTTAATAGGGTTCTATAAAGGTAATTCAGTTCCAATACTGCATGTAGGTTCATAAGATGCATTGTGACAGCCTAAAAACCTCTGCACTGCCACTAGGCTTTCTTTAAAAAGGATGTTATTCTATGGTTCAGCTTTTAGTATTATGAGACCAATGTTCATTTTAGGAAACTCTGTTGTACTTAATTAGGGAAACATTCTAAACCCCTGCAGCAAAACCCAAATGCCTTTGCTTTGCTTCTGTAATGTTTTTTGTTGTGTTTTTTTTCCCCATTTAATTTGAAAGGGAAATTCAGTCAAAACATATTAAAGCAGCATAGGTTCAATTACATTTTTTTTTAACTGAAATGAAGTTTCAAAAGGAACCAAGCTACTTTTTTTTCAGGAAAGAATTAGTCTAAGACAGTTGGAGCCCTTCTTCTTGCTGCTACGTCATGAAAGTACAAATAGGATTTTGCAGCTCCCACAATATGGGAACTCCTGGGAGCAGTAGAAAATGTTTAGTAGAGCTTTCAGGATGATTTCCCACAATTTGCTTTTGCTCACCAACTTCTCATTTGATCTGTCTGTCATAAAAGCCTATATTGAATAATGTATAAAAGTAGTGAGTAATTGTTCCATGAGATGATTGTGCTTACTCAATTTTGTATTTTTTAAACAAAGACCCATATCCAGTAAACCCTTATCACAGCAGACCACATTAATCCTCAACAATGCATTGCAGGTTACTCTATGCAATTAATAATCTAATTTGTGACAAAAATACGTTTTAAAAAAAATACCAAAAAAAAAAAGAGCAAGTGAACACGAAAACTAATCAGGTGATCAGACAAACAAGGAATTTCACAATTAAAGCTGATGGCTGTTCTTAAGGATCATTGGAATGCTCACAATATAATATTTTGTAGTATGCACAGCACATGCTGCAAATATCTGGATACAGTAATATAGATCAAGGGAAAAATGACTGCATGAGTCCCTAATTCAGGAAAGCATTAAAACCTATGCTTGTATTCTCCTGAATAAATATGCTTTTCTGAGTTGGGGTGTGACAGATTTCTCAAAAAGAAGAGGAGTACTTGTGGCACCTTAGAGACTAACACATTTATTTGAGCATAAGCTTTCGTGGGCTACAGCCCACTTCATTGGATGCATAGAATGGAACATATAGTGAGGCGATATATGTATGTATATATGTTCCATTCTATGCATCCGATGAAGTGGGCTGTAGCCCACGAAAGCTTATGCTCAAATAAATGTGTTAGTCTCTAAGGTGCCACAAGTACTCCTGTTCTTTTTGCGGCTACAGGCTAACATGGCTGCTACTCTGAAACCTGATAGGTTTCTGTTACCAATCTGCCTGAGGTGTCAGGTGATCAGGCTGAGGCTGCATGATTGGTACGGGAGGAGATGAAGGAGCACACCAAGTGACTATGTTTTAAAGCTTTATTAATAAAATAACATCAGTGAGTGCTGGGCCTCAGCCCTCACCCACTTTCATACACACACACGCACAACCCAAGGCTGGCCAAACCCAGGTGTAACATAAGAAGAAAAGGGGGGGAAGGGTGGACGAGAGTTCTGTCCTGTGCACAGGCGTTCAGCGTCCGCTGTTTATTTCCAACTTGCTTCAGCCCTTGGAAGGGTTTTAAGCCCTGGGTTCTTCTGGGGGCGTTTTGTTCAGGGACCTCTATCCCCTGTGCTCTTTGTACTAGTCCAAACTGGCTTTCCACAGCTTCCTCAGCTTTCCCAAAACACACTGGCTTCAGGGATGCGAGTCTGTTGTTTTCCAACTCGCTGACCTTCGCAGTCTCCCCCAGCTTTCAGCCCCTGCAGTTTTGTTCAGCTCAATTCTTTTTCTTTTTTCACGGCTGGTCAGGGTTGAGATACGAGCTCCCAGCTTTTTTGGCATCAGACAGTCTGTTTGTGTGCACTGGCCTTGAGTGGCTCCTTATCTTCAGACCTAGCTGGAACGTCGAGTTAACTTATTTCCTTCTCCCTTCCTCCCACTTCGGCCTCTTGCAACCCGCAAAGGAATCTTTCATTCCACACTCACACCTTCAACTCTTCCCAGAATACACTCCACTATATATGCAAGTGCTAGCAACTTCAAGTGCTAAACTGCTTACTCCAGGGGACCCCATGGAGAGCAATTTTACTGTGACGAAGCCTTAAACTTTTTCAGGATTTTGTCACTTTGTATCACAATTTTATTTTCCCCTCCTCTCCATAAAGTAGCTTTATGTTAAATCTTACTGGGTCATCTGTTTTTTTTTCCATGAAAATTATGACCAAATTGTCTTCCCATTAAAACTAATACCCAAATTTCCATTTACTTTAATGAAAGCAGGATTAGGCCATATGTTGGCATGAGTAAAAAGTGGCACTGGCATTCTTGAAATTATAAATATGAAAATATGATAGTTGCTTTAGGCTTGTAAGGTCTCACTTTAAGTTGATCCACATAAATAAGTATAGGCTTTTGCCCCTCTAATGGAAATACACTTGTTCAGATATGTACAGATCAGCAATAACTGAGTGACAATGAAGACAAACTGCATTCTAAACAAAAACCACACAGGAAGAATACAAAATGCTTGTTTTCTGTGACTGTGTTCCATCTTAAACATACATACTAAAATGTTTTTTGTTCAGCCTTAATTCATTCACTTTTCCTGTTTTGTATGTACAATAACTGTGCTATTCTGTTGTAAGTCAAACAGGGAGAAGAATTAAAACCTGATTTGCAACATTTCCGTGAATGAATGCAGCATATTTTGTTTGCAGTGATTCACTGGGTCATGGTATTCACAAATATAGACATGGCCACCGTATATTTATGAAAATGTATGTAAAACTCAGTTTCACACACGAATGATCATTCCAAAGTATGTTGATTGTTTTCCGGTTAGCAAAAACTTTGTCCTACAATCAGGGATATGACATTTGGTTTGTCACCTGACACAAATAATGAATATTTGAATGCAAACAGCTCCTGAATGAATGATAGGATGAAAATTATTCAACAAAATGGTGTGTGTGTGTTGGTGGGCTTTTTTTTTTTTTTTAGGATTTTCTGATGTAATATAGATTTCTGAAGATATGCAGAACATAATATTCCAAAACTTATAAATAAATAAATAAATAACTTCTTAGGGGAAGTATAAATTAAAATGTCACTTAAAAATGGGTGCCCAAAGAACATATATTACAGTTAGGTGCTTAAATAAGATTGATTGATTTTTGTTTTATTTTTCCCCAACTTCAGTGAAGTCAATGGGACCTGCAGGTTTTTATCATTTCTGAAAATTAGGCACCTAAACACAGCTCATCTGTGGATATAGATGTTTAATACATGTACAGTCCAGAGTGTTTGAGTAGAAGTGAGCAGTGAGGTATGAAAAACTGAGAAAGCTTTGCTGGAAGCACTGTTTTATTAGAGCCTTGGTGATGAAGCCCCAGTGTTTAGTAAAATTTGACAGTCCTTTTTATTTGTTATGTCACATTCTGCAGCAAGACTCAGGGCTTGTTACTGTGATATATTTTCAAAAGCCCAATCCATGAATTGTCTGTCCATGAAAAATAATTCTGAACCTAAGAAAAATTATTAAAATACACTCAAACAAAAGCAGCTTTTGCGACAATTGTTCTTCAAGAGTTGGTACTATTCTACTACAGATAAAGAATTTAGGCTAAAGTGTCTCTTCTGTTAGCATATAGATATTCAGGCCTGTCTGCAAAGGCCTATACTTTACGAATTTAGGTGTATTCTTATCACTTAGCTAGTTATAGAGGTATAAAAGAATGAATCAAAAATCACTGTCTGTCTGTGTAATTACCTTCTTTTACTGTGACAGTCTGAGGCCTGGTTCTTCGGCTAAGCAGCAGAGGCAGCCATAAGCTGGGAAGTGTATGGTCACATCCTTACATTCCAAACTAGTCACATTGAAATAAGGTGCTATTGGGCTATTAGGAATACAAACCTGTCCTGATATTCCTATCCCCTCCAGAGAAAAAGAAGAGCCTAGAAGATGTAAAAGAAAACTTAGTTTAATAGCATCCTGTCTGGCAAGAACTCACATCAATAGACACAGCTGAAAAACCCTTATGTCTGTATAGATGTACTTGTGAAATCCTCACTTCTGTATTGTTTTGTATGTTTATTTGCATGGTCTCTGTCTGGTTCTGTGATTGTTTCTGTCCGCTGTATAATTAATTTTGTTGGGTGTAAACCAATTAAGGTGGTGGGATATAATTGGTTAAATAACTATGTTACAATATGTTAGTTAAATTTCAGTAAAATGATTGGTTAAGGTATAGCTAAGCAAAACTCAGGTTTTACTATATAGTCTGCAGTCAATCAGGAAGTAAAGTGGGGGGTTGGAAACAGGGATTGGGGATGAGGGAATTGGGATCATGTTTTGCTAAAGGGGGAAATAGGAATAGGGGATGGGAACAGAAACAAGGACACAAGCAAAGCTCTGTAGTGTCAGAGCTAAGGAAGGAAACTGGAATCATGCTTACTGGAAGTTCACCCCAATAAACATCGAATTGTTTGCGCCTTTGGACTTTGGGTATTGTTTCTCTCTGTTCATGCAAGAAGGACCAGGGAAGTGAGAGGGTGAAGGAATAAGCCCCCTAACATCTTCCATAGGAAAAAACCCATATGCCTCTCTTCACTAGGGTAATCTGTTACAGTAACAGGACTGTAACATGTTCCCCATCTACACCCACAAGCTCCTAAGTCACTGGCCAAATATGTTTCTAGTCATGCTACGCAGCCTGAGGTTTTCCAGGCATCAGCACAATTGTGCGAGGTTCAATTGTTTGAGTTCCAGTGAAGCTGGAGATCACAGGCACATGTTTAAAATCTTCCCATTATGTGTGCTGTGAATGTCAGAAGCAGTACTAGAGGTTCTGCTCTTCTAGTCAGCCAGTGGATTTCCTATAGTCTGTCAGCTTAGTTCCTTTTCTGTCCACCTCAATCGCTAACTCTCATATTATCCCCACATTCCTAAGCATGCACTCCTGGCCTCTATTAATGTCCCCACTTCCACCCTGAGTCACATCCTCATAAATAAATATACTTTAAAGATGGCAGGTATGACTAGCCCACTGAAGCACTTTGGGCCACCTGGGTTATCCAGGGAGAGCTTTCTATCCAAAAGGGTACACTCTTCCCCCATATATGATTTCCATATAATAGCTGCTTTAGACGCTATATAGACAAACTATAGGGTAATGGAAAAAACCCTTACACTTGGATGGAGTCTCACCAACTTGTTCAAATTCCCTATCCTTCTCAGGAGGGTTTCAGAAGCAGATGTTCAGTAAATCTCCTGGAAGCATGGTTCCTCCAGGAGCCATCCATTCAAAGGGGTACATGGAGGCCAGGCAGCATAGAGGCCCTTAGGATATGTCTACACTGCAATTAAATGCCTGCAGCTGGTTCGAGCTCAGACTATGGGCTATAAAATTTTGGTGTTGCTGTTCAGGCTTGGGCTGGAGCCTGGTTTCTGGGACTGCTTGTCTCACAGGGTCCCAGAGCCTGGGCCTGAACCCAAACATCTACACAGCAGTTTTACAACCCCATAGCCCAAGCCTGTCAAGCCCGAATCAACTGACATGGGCCAGATGCAGCTGTTTAATTACAATGTAGACATACCCTTGGAGTCCACTGTACCACCTGAGGTACTAAAGAAGATCATAACTGAAGGGTCATGGACTGGAATCTACATCCTCTTTCATGGTGAGGAAAATCATACTCTCCAGTGGAAAATTTTCAACGATACTCTACAAGAGAATTCTGTGGTGTTTCCATTCCTTTGTACAGAAATAAGCTGTGGAGGGGACAATGAGTTCTTATTAGATGCAAATAGACTTAACCATTCTGAGCAGCACTGATATTTGTAGTTAATTCTGCATAATGTCAATTTATAATCAACAGTCAAATGTGCAATTTTTTAATACATGCATCAATCACCTAGACTGATTGGAACAGTATTACAACTCCTCTTTTGCTGAAGATCACTGTTTAATTAAAATCTAAGTGTGGGGGGGGGGGCGGGGGAAGGCAGAAAATTAAACAAAAAGAATAGCAGACAAGTCAGTGAGGGGTTATAATCTGAAACCAGAATCAATAGACAGAACGAGTGACTCCACTAACTGAAAGGAGAAAACACATTTAAACATAAATTGCAATTAAACTTCTAATAAGAGAGCCATTTATTTTACTTCTAAGTTCTCTGAAAACATAAACCAGTCAGAGTTAAATATTTCCCGTTCAAGCTTTATCCTGCAGGGTGATTGCTTTAGAATGCCCACAGATGTTCTTAGGGTTCAAGAATGTAATAACATTCTGGAAATAATTTAAAGTGTTATCTAAATTAATCTTTTAATTAATGGGGAAAAAAGCTCTGAACCATATTATTTCTCTAAAAAAACCCAAAAGTAGCAGGCACTTGAAAGTGCTGGGTTTTTTTTTTTTAAAGTGTTTCTTCAAACTAATGGCCAGGAAATATGCACTCTCTCTCCCCTAGTAGTGGCTATTTTTATATCACCATAAATTGATTTTTTATTCATTTATTTGGAGGGGGGGGCAGAACAAACTTGCATTCACTAAGTAAAGTGGCCTGACTCTCATAGGAGTTGAATATCCACAACTCTCATTGACTTCAATCAGAACTGCATGGCTTAACATCTTCGAAAATCAGTCCACCTATAATTGTCTAATTATGGATTTAAATACCTAAGGTTTGAGAATTCTGTCTTAGGTCACTTTCCCTGAGGACTTGACTTGATATTTTCCCCATTATTTAAAAAAATGGTGTGACATATTTTTGAACAGTCTTAGTCTCAGTGGTACAGCCTTAAATTAGGCAGTCCTTATATTTGTTTTTCACTGGCATCTCTTCCCGCCCCCCAAACATGCTCCATTGCCTCTCAATATCATATGATTGGTGTGGACAGTGGGGTTGTTTTAATAATCCCTATTATGGGGAGTGATGCAAATAGTCCAATGACTTACTCACCAGGCTATTGCAGCCATTACTATTATTGCAGCCCAGTCTCCCTAGGTGAATAATGTTCTCACTTATTTCCCCTCCCCCATACTTGACCCTTGCTATAGGTTTTTATGATTTAAAAAAAAAAACAAAAAAAACCTGTTTCCTACGTAGAGAGGTAGAGAGAGAGAGATTATATATGTAATGTAAATTTTATTGAATGGCACTTCAGAAATACCATCATAGTATTAAATGACTAAATTGCCTTGTCCCTCCCTTCACTCCGCCCCCCCACTCCCACCCAGAAGAGAGGAGTCAAAACACCCCTTACCATTATATCAAGGTGTGGCATTTGCTTCTTGTGACATGAGATGGCTAACCTTTTCTTTCCATACAGAGCGCGGGGAATCTTCCAGGAGGACTCCACTATGCGCACATCTCAGAGGTGCAATCTAGGCCTAAATTCTTAGTATGTAGGTAACTTTTATTTCAAAAGAAATGCTTTACCATTCCCTACCTCAGACAACTGAAGCACTCCTGTAGGCAATGTGGACAGGGCTGTTGATGTACATTTAATGATATCAGTACAGCTAACTGCATGAGGAAACAAAATTCAATATCATTTTTAAAACGTGGTCTTGAAGTGAGAATGGATGTTCAAGGCTAACTTGGAAGTGGTCTTTGTGCCCTGATTAGTGTCTTGTTGTTTTATTCATCTATCATTTTTCCTTTGCTGCTGCTGCTGCCTTTGTCAGTGCAGTTTCTCTTCAGTTTTTTTCAATTCTTTGGAAGACCTGCTACATCTCTGCCTTCCTGAGTGATTGATTATTTTCAGCTTCAGAATCCTCCCTGTATGTTTTTTTTCCTGTATTCGTTCTCTTTATCTTCTCCTCTTCTGTCACCTTCCCTGAGATTTCCCCCCTCTAGTTTATTGTTCATTTTTCTTGCCTTTTTCACTGTCATGTTTTTCTTTCCTGTGCTTATATGCTGCTCTGCTTTTTGTCTGTTCATTTTTCTTCATTCCAATATTATGAATGTATCACTTTTTTCTGATTTTTCAGTTGTCTCATATATGCTCCTTTTAATATTCCCTTCCTTAATTCCAACCACTTTTCTTACTATTTCCCTAATTCGAGCACTATCATGATCATTCAAGAAGTTAAAATAATGACCTCTGGAACTGTGGATTCCCTCAGAGGAATCTCTTCTCTGAAGGGATCTATTTTTGTCCCCAGTTATTAACTGTGTAAAAGGCAGTAGTTAGTAGATAGACACTGAACTGAGATTCATGAGACCTGAATCTTATATCCAGATCTAGTATTTGCCCTTGGACAATCCATGTCACCTCTCCAAAGCCCTGTTTCCACTACATCTTTTGTTCTTCTTCTCTATTTCAGTTGTAAGCTCTCAGGAGGAGGGAGTGTCTCTTACTATGTGGATATGCAATACCTGACAAATGAAGCCCCGATCTCTGTTTGGGCTTCTAACAATTAGCATATAGCAAAACATTATAGGCATTGTTAGTAGCACTGCCTATAATTAAAGTGTAAGACCCTGCTTTCAGGTGCTTCTAACTCTTCCAAATTTTAACCATTTGGGCTGAAATTTTCCATTCCATGTGTCTGCTGCAGGCTGACTGATTTGGGAAAACTTCAGCCAAAACAGTTCAGCCTTTTCTGAGTATGAGACTAGGGAAAAATACATGACTTCATCAAGTTAAAAATTCTAGCAACCTTTTCTCTGAGACGATCTATGATCTCCCTGTTTTGGAGCAGGGACCAGAAAATTGTCATTGGAGTGGCCTTTGTCTCAGGGATATACCTTTTGCTATCCCTGTGAAAATATGACCAAATTTGGTATGCCATAAGCATTTGAAAAACCAGTTTGCACATGCACAGACAACCGTCATTCTAGCATTTCCTAACATATAAGGATTTGACTTTGCAGCTTTAAATATGTTGTTTTAACATAGTTTTTTGTGCATAATAGTGTGGAAAAAGTCATGGTAGTATCTGGTTACTTTAAGTAAACACCTCGGGCTTGATTCTGGGCTCATTTGTCCCTGAAATCAGGAGTAACTTAACATTAATGATGTGAGATAGGGAAGAAAAAGGACACTTTTGCTCTCCATTACTCTATAACTAAAACAGATGAACAAACAAATCCTTTCCCTGGAGTTTCTAATCAGGGTGTTCAGCAATTTGCAGGATTGGACCCAAAGGTGGAAGAGCGAAATGTGGTCCTTTCCATAACAAGATAAATAAAAACTGGAAATCCTGAATTGGGTCAGAGCCTCACCATGATGAAAGGTAAATATCCCCAGGGCAAATGATTTATTGTTGGTGAAGTTAACAAAATCCATCGTTTGTAGTTTAGGAGATTCAGTCTATTTATAATGATATCATTACTCTCTCTTCTGTTTTAACATCTTACTGGTTCCACAATCCCTGAACATGTAAAATTCACCCTGACTCTAACAGGAATTACTTCAGGGATGGGAGTGGGGGAGGTCAAGTAAGATTTATTTTTTTTAAGTACAGATTCAGCCAAAAGATAACAATATAGGCTCATTTTCCATCTTCATATACATTTGTTAATTCAGCTGTATTTATTTTTTTAAATGTAACTTCTGCCAAAATTGGGGAATTGGATGGGTCAGAGGATTGGAAATGGCACATAGAACTTTTCAGCTCTCGTTCAACACTCAACTCCAATTCAGCTGAGGTTAATAGTGATTGAAAAATATTATTTGAGATCTCTTGCTGTGTAAAATGAGTTGGTGGTATTTGAACAGTCTCCAAGGTGTAGGCATCCCAACTGTTACTAAGAACTTTCCAGTCACCTTCAACTCTGTGTCTGTTTAGCCGTGGATCTCTTGATGCAGCCTGTTATCTTTAAAGGACATTTAACTTAGAGTCTAAGGCCTGGTCTACACTAAGCGTTTAAATCGGTTTTTGGAGCGTAAAACGGATTTAACGCCACACCCGTCCACACTGAGAGGCCCTTTATATCGATATAAAGGGCTCTTTAAATCGATTTCTGTACTCCTCCCTAACGAGAGGAGTAGCGCTAGTATCGGAATTACCATATCGGATTAGGGTTAGTGTGGCCGCAGATCGACGGTATTGGCCTCCGGGTGGTATCCCACAGTGCACCACTGACCGCTCTGGACAGCAATCTGAACTCGGATGCAGTGGCCAGGTAGACAGGAAAAGCCCCGCGAACGTTTGAATATTTCCTGTTTGCCCAGCGTGGAGCTCCGATCAGCACGTGTGGCGATGCAGTTAAAAATCAAAATAAAGAAAGAGCTCCTGCATGGACCATGCGGATGTGATTGCTGTAAGGGCAGGCAAATCTGTTCTATCAGCGCTCCGTTACAGAAGACGAAATTCAAAATCATTTAAAAAAAATCTCCAGACAGACGCCATAGCAGGGATTCAGCGCACTGCTGCGTGACAAGCGTAACGGAAAGCCAAAGAATCAAATGGATGCTCATGGACTGGAGGACTCAAGCTATCCCACAGTTCCTGCAGTCTCAGAAAAGCATTTGCATTCTTGGCTGAGCTCCAAATGCTTCTAGGGTCAAACACAGTGTCCGCGGTGGATCAGGGCATAGCTCGGCAATTTACGCACTCCCCCACCCACCCCCAGAAGTGAAAGGGAAAACAATCCTCTCGACTCTTTTACATGTCACCCTATCTTTACTGAATGCTGCAGATAGACGCGATGCTGCAGCAGTCAACACCAACATCCTCGCTCCCACCCCCCCACCATGGGTGGCTGATGATGCAATATGGCTGATATCCACCGTCATCATCAGCCCTATGGTGCAGTGCAAAAGGGCTGGTAACCATACTGACTAGCATCAGTGAGATCAATCAAGGGTGCCTGCTCCTAATTTTTCCTGGTAGATGGTGCAGTATGGTTGATAACCGTCTTCATCATAGCAACAGGGGGCTGAGCTCCATCAGCCCCCGCCCTTCATGTGTAAAGAAAAGATTCAATTGCCCCTGGATTAGCAGCAGGATGCTGGGCTCCTCTCCTCCACACTGCTTAATGTCCTGTCTGGACTATCATAGCAGCTGGAGGCTGCCTTTCACTCATTTCTCACTAACAAGTCACTGTGTCTTATTCCTGCATTCTTTATTACTTCATCACACAAGTGGGGGGACAATGCTACGGTAGACCAGGAAGGCTGGGGGAAGAACGGAATCAACAGGTGGGGTTGTTGCAGGAGCACCCCCTGTGAATAGCATACAGCTCATAATTTCTGCAGGATCTGACACAGAGCAGCTGTGCTCTCTGGTTCTATGATACACTGGTTCTCTAGTACACTTGCCCATATTCTAGGCAGAACTGATTCTATTTTTAGATACCAAAAAGGAGGGATTGACTCAGGGAGTCATTCCCAATTTTGGCTTTTGCACCCCTGGCTGATCTCAGCCAGGGGCACTTATGACAGCAGCAAATGGTGCAGTGCAAAAGGACTGATAACCATGATCATTTTATTACCAATTTATGGTATGGTAGATGGTACAGTATGGCTGGTAACCATCTCTGCTGTCATGCAAAAGCAAAAGCATGCTGCTGTGTAGCGCTGCTGAATCTCCTCTGTCAGCGGCATCTAGTACACATACGGTGACAGTCACAAAAGGCAAAACAGGCTCCATGATTGCCATGCTATGGCATCTGCCAGGGCAATCCAGGGAAAAAAGCCGCGAAATGCTTGTCTGCCGTTGCTTTCCCAGAGGAAGGAGTGACTGGCGACATTTACCCAGTACCACCCGCGACAATGATTTTTGCCCCATCAGGAACTGGGATCTCAACCCGGAAATTCCAAGGGGCGGGGGAGGCTGCGGGAACTATGGGATAGCTACAGAATAGCTACCCACAGTGCAACGCTCCAGAAGTCGACGCTAGCCTTGGACCGTGGATGCACACCACTGATTTAATGTGTTTAGTGTGGCCGCGCGCACTCGATTTTATACAATCTGTTTTGCTAAACCGGTTTATGTAAATTCGGAATAATCCCGTAGTGTAGACGTAACCTAAGAGTTCAAATTCCCCATGAATTTTAAGGTTGTCATCCATGGGCCTAATCCAAAGCCCACATAAATCATTTGTTTTCTTTTTATTGGAGGTGTTCTCCAACACAATTTAATTTGTCTTTCCACAGCATTGTTACCAAAATGGACCCAATCTTTCTCTCACTGAAAGTAATCAGGTTTTTTTATTATTGTTAATCTTACTGAAAAGCTATATAGAAAGATCTTTAGATATTATAGACTGTACATATATATTTTGTCACACTAGAAACCTCTCACATAAGTGGTTTTGTTTTGTTTTTAAGAATTCAGACTTTACAAATATCTACCCCTCTGTATGGGAAGATTTTGGCAAACCAGTAAAGTCCCTGAAACTGCTATGGCTTATTGCTAAAAGCAACCTAGTTAGCAGGCTGTAAAGTGGCCATGCAACTTGACCAAGGCAGGAGGAGAGGGGGTTTTGGGTGCCACAGAAAAGGCAGCTTGACCCCGTGCCCTTTCTGATAAGAATTGTGTTGAAGTTGCTGATGCATGCATTTTAGAAGAGCAGGATGTGCCCCAGGAATGTCTATTCGGGTCTCAAGGCTGCAAACTCTGGAAAAACCCACACCTGGTTAATCAATAAGCAGAAGGAACCTTTTCCTTGAACATTGAAACTTTTTACTTAACAAGTTTTCTTTAAGGGACATGTCATTCTATTACTAATGTATAAATAAGGGGGAAAAGTTTGAGATAATTGGACTCTTTTTGGACTCTCCCTCTGGATACAACTTGTGATCCCCACTGGCAGTCGCAATGTTTGGCCACCGGAAGCCTGCCGCTGTGTCACTCGAGAGCATCTGATGAAGTGGGCTGTAGCCCACGAAAGCTTATGCTCAAATAAATTTGTCAGTATCTAAGTTGCCACAAGTACTCCTGTTCTTTTTTCAAGAGCCACATTCAGCTTTGGTAATTATCGAAGGTTGAGGGTGTTTTACTAACCTGTTGCAGACGTGTGTAAGTGCTTGAGACTAAGTAAAGTTTAGCTTTAAGCACTCTTATGTTGTCCTGTTTGTGCCAGCCATCTATCGGTTGGATGGACATGTCTTCCCTGATTTATTTCCTGACACCACCTCACAGAGAGTAAAAGTTACCAAGAGCTTTGGGTCGAAAGAACCCTGGGTAACACCTCAAGGTCCCTTCCAGTCCCATACTTGCACAATTCCTTTGACTTGTCATGCGTGTATGTGTGGGGGAATCATTGTGAATTCCCTCTTCCTCTTACTTCCCTTCCTAGCTCTCTTCAGGTTGATTAACTTAATGAGGAGGTTTCCAGGAGTCCTCAAGATTTTTTTCTAAACTTGGATTTTTTTTTTAATTAAACAGGTGTATATTCCACATGGAGCAAGCTCCTTCCAGCACTAGCTACTTATCGGAATCTCTGGATTGTTCCCAAGAGACAGGCAGGATTTAGGCTGATTAAAACACCTTGTACTATAACCCTTGCTTCACATTTAAAAAATAAAGGGAGGAGGGATATCTCCAGTTACGCTGAGTAAATTTTGTACTTATCTTTATTAACATATTTGGAAATAAAGAAGCCAAAGATGCAAGGATTCATTTTTAGCAGAAAGGAGTTAAATTTACTGTAGTTATTTGTCTGAATAGCTCTCTTCAGGGAAATGTGCATCCTAATGCAGATTTTCTTTGCAAGGAACATTACTTTTCAGTAGTCACCACAATAGAAATCAGGCATTTATGGAGATAATTGCTCTACTTGGATTCCTCTTGGCTGACCAGCCATTTAACTGCTAGTCAACCAAAAGGAATACCATGGTTCAGAGAAATAAGCATAAGGTGAGGAAATGAACTTCTAATTGTTTTAATCCTATTATTGGGGCTGTTTTTCACTATTTTTGGCAGATGACTACACCTCATTGACTCATTTTCTCAGTCTGTAAAATGAAGATAACAGTAATAATTACAACTTTACCGTGGAATTGTAAGGATTCATTAGTTAATGTTTATGTAGCACTTAGCACATACATAGAGCTTCATATAGTCAAACATCTGCTTATTATTTGGTTTCAGTCCAGGTCTTGGTGGACAGGTGTCTCCACTCCATAAACAGCATCAGATATGACACCTCTTAATAACCTTATTGGCAGTCGAAGCAAAGAGGCCAAGGATGAATGGGTGAGGAGAATGAACTGCCCTCTCACTCCTAGAAACTAGATGAGGTACATTGTTGGGACAGGCACACTGTCATGGCCTGTGCTACACCTGTTCTGTGGTTTCCTAGAGGCCTTAATTTTCTAGTGCTATTAGTCCAGGACCATTCACAAACTCTGAATTCTTTTAAATTTAATTGAAATATTTTTTTAAATGATAGTTGCATTGTCCTTGGAAATTTGAAAGTATGTAAGATGCATTCCATATTGTACAACTGGCATATTTAATTATCCATTAAAATGTGCTATGTGACACTATTTTTTTTAAATGTACTTCTTGCTTTATGGTTGGAAATCTGTCATAAATACACCATTGTTCATAGATATAAAAATACACTACAAGTGTTCTGAATGATCACTTTTTGTTCAGGAAAGTCCTGAATATAACCAAGCAGAGAAAAGTGTCATAGTAATTACCTGACATTTCATAGATTTGTGTGTGTGTGTGCGCGCGCGCATTTTTCCCCCCTAAATTTAATTGGCCAGCTCCCAAATCAGCATACCTCAGTTGAAGTCCATGGTCCTATGTCCATTTCCACCAGCTGAGGACCTAGTCCCATGTTTCTTATTGGTTTAAAATGCTATAGTATTCTTCACAGGAGTATTTTCTAGGAGTATACCTAGAAAAATACAGAATATATAGCAAGTGCTGCTGTGCCTTTGATGAACATGTAAGTATGTGTTCTCATTGGGGCATTTCAGTGTTCAATTTAACCATGGTTTTCAAACTAGAACTAAATTTGCTTGTAAGTGACACTTCATATTCACTTTTAAAATCTTTTTATTTTTGTTTATTTTGGTGGCAGAGTAGGCACGTGGGGCAAATGATCTCTTAGACTCCAATTCTTGAAATACTGAAGAACACGCGTAATCTTACTTACATTAGTGGTTATCTTGAAATCAGTGGAACCATCTACCTGAGTACATTTATGCATATGATTAACTGTTTACGAGATAGGGGGATACTTGGCATTTCAAGGAAAAAACCTTTTACTTCTATGAACACCTCTGAGCTTGTTGTGATAGTGCTGGAATTGGAAAACAATATGCTCTACCACTTTTACTGCTAGTGAGTAGACCCTGTAGTTGGACTCAAGGATTATGCACCACTTAACCGCACCAAAAGGTCGCCTGTTGATATTAATGGGAGTTGGATGCCCAAACTGCATGAAATTAACCAACAACTAAGAAGTCTAAGAATTAAATCAAAAAATAATTTGAAAGTTTTGCCTAACAGAAGAGAAAGCAGATGGTTGTGACTACAGGGCAAGTTATCAGAGCATTGAAGTGAGATTTAGTCATACAAGTAGGATATTTGATTTTTTAAAAGTTTATAATGAATGGTTTTTCTATAAATTTCTCTGTGATATCTAAAGGGGTTTTGTCTGAATCTAATCCTGAGCTTTTGGGGCCTGATTTCTGCAATTCTTATTCAGGTGAATAGTCCCATAATCTCCTGAGTAAGGGCTACAGAACTGTCATAATTTTACAACCAGTGATATCCGCCCCTGACTTACATATGAGGTAAGGAAAAACAAACTGTCTCAGATCAGAAATAATCCTGTGTAATTCTGTAATCTAATACTCCAAAAATCAGATAGATGGACCATTGACTTCAATGGGACTCCATGCTAACATGTCCTCCTGACTGGACCCCTTTACAGGATCCATATGATATAGATTATATCTGCCTAAGCAGTAAGATATATGGGAGTCATTCTGATTTCTGTTATACCACTAAAACAAGGATTAAGAATCGACTGCACTGTAATTATGGAATTCTAATGGAATTAGATAACACCAGAATTGGGCCCAGGGTGATTATCTTTGACCAGTGTTATGCCTAATCATTGGTTTCCTTTAAAAAAAAAATCTCAACCACATCTCTAATTTTGATTTGTCACTTGCATTCCACTTTTCAGCAAAGGACTGACCTTGCTGATTCTCTTGTTCCTAGGGACAGTGAAATGCAAGCATTACAAATTACATTTTCAGTAGGATTACTAAGAAAATGACTATGGAAATTAGGTGCTACTTAAACACACATACACACACTCTTATACCTTAGAACTATAACTACAAAGGGTGTTTCATTTTATTCTTTCTCCTTTTAATTATTCCTAAGTGAGGAACTCTTCATTCTTTCATTTAAAATACCTCTTATTCTTTCCCTTGTGCTGCTTTTTTGTCAGGGGGAAAGTTGATAGGAAAAACAGTTTCTGAACTAAAATATTGTTGTGCTCCTTCCTTATTTGTTTTATATTTTGATTCCTGGCTAGAGTTCTGGGTCTCGGTAACATATAGTTACTGAAACTGCCTAAATGAACACTGTCTCAGTAGAAAGTACAAAATGCATCTGCTGTTACCACTACTGAAAGGTAATTACATAGCTAAATCAAGGGAAATAAGAAGGATGAGGTAAAGAATACTCAAAGACAAATAAGACACAAAGTGCAGTTCTCTTCTGAAAAGTAACCATAGAAATGTCAGGTTCCTATTCAGCACAGCTGGTTCTTGGCTCCGATTCTCATCTCACCTGCACTAATATAAGCCAGGAGTAAGTGTACTGAAATGGATGGAGTTGGAGATGTGTAAATTGCATATAGCATAGATCCTTTCAATTCCTGGGATAAGCTCTGATTTAACTATCAGACAGGAGGTGATGTAGCTGAACTCCTGAATACCCCAGATGTAAACAAGGAGCACTGGTAGAGCTTGACCCAAATTCAAGCAACAGTAAGTGCCACTAATGCAAATTATGACTGTTTTAATCTACATTTGGGGTTTCTACCAGTGTAATACATTGATTGCTGGTCACCAATGGCTGAATCCAATGTATAAACATGGCCTTAGGTAAGGCCTTAGGTGTCTGAGGCAAGACTGAATCTTGTCCATCCTAACTCTTGGGCAGGTACCATTTGGACGCAAATTTCAGTCTGGGGTGGAGATGTGCATTGCACATGCATGAAAGCCCTGAATATGACTTCTGACAAGCTATGCCCACAGGTTATTTCTGTCCAGCCCCCAAATGTGCATAGAGGATGACATTTTGTAGAACAAATATATCCTCTGCACAGTGTGACCGCTCATGAAAGGTCATACCGTGCATGCCAGCGTAGAATTGCATTCCTTACTAAAAATGTCATGGCACACCACTGCTTTGGGGTGAAGAAGAAACACTTTTGTAGCAGGATTTTTATTGAATGAATGAATGAATAGCAGCTATTTGGAACTTAAGGGTTTGGAATTTTAGAATAAGTCTGTGAAAGATGGATTTGTAGATCAAGAGGAGGTAAGGTAGGTAATGGTGCCTAATAAACTGCAGATATCCTATGGATAATATTTATTGTGTGTGTTTAAAAAAAAAAGAAGAGGAGGAATATTTTTTTCAGGTTTGTTAGAACTCCTATCTATACATATCTATATCTATATCTATCTTGATTTGTACTGCTAAAACCTACTGAAACAGTTTTACTCAAACTTGGCACATTTAGTAATTCTCACTGATACTAAGAAATCAAGGTAAGTCTTGAGATGTATATACCATATATTACTATGTGAGGATTCACAGGAAATGCCAATCTGAATTGTCAATTAATGCCTGATTCAATTCAATGTATAACAACATCAAGGGACCCTACATAAATTTAGCTGCTCATATAGCTCTAACTATAAGGGTTGTATAGTTAATCATGATGATGATCACTCAGTGAGTTTATGGATCCTGTAAAACCAACTTGATATGTTTTGATAAAATTACAATTTTAGTTGATAAAAGTAATAGAGTTGATTTAACATACTTAGACTTCTGTAAGGTGTTTGAACTGGTAGAACTAGAACAATATAAAATTAACATGTCACAAATTATATAGATTTAAAACTGGCGGACTGGTCTCAAAATGCAATTGTGAATTGGGAATTGCCTTTGGGAGGATGTGTTCTCACGTCCCTCATGGATCGGTTCTTGGCCCTATGCTAGTGAACATTTTTATCAATAACCTGGAAGAAAACATACAATCATCACAGGTGACCCCAAAATTGGGGAGTGGTAAATAATGAAGAGGACAGGTCACTGAGAGCAATCTGGATCACTTGGCACAAGCAAACAATATGCATTTTTAATATGGCTAAATTTAAATGTTTACAACTAGGAACAAAGGATGTAGGCCTTACTTACAGGATGTGGGACTCTATGCAACGACTAAGATTGAAAAAGATTTGGGGGTCATTCGTGGATAATAGCTGTACAAGAGCTCCCAATGTGATGCTGTGGTCAAAAGAGCTAATGTGATCCTTGGATGCATAAACAAGGAAATCTCAACTAGGAGTAGAAAGATTATTTTACCTCTGTACTTGGGATTTGTGTGATCTCTGCTGGAATACTGTTTCCAGTTCTGGTGTCCACAATTCAAGAAAGATGTTGATAAATTGGAGTGGGTTCAGAGAAGAGCCAAAAGAATGATAAAAGGATTAGAAAATGTGCCTTCTGGTGAGAGACTCAAATAGCTCAATCTATTTAGCTTAACAGAGAGAAGGTTAAGGGATGACTTAATGACAGTCTGTAAGTATCCTCATGGGGAACAAATATTTAGTAATGGTCTCTTGAATCTAGCTGAGAAAGGTGAAACACAATCCAATATCTGGAAGCTGAAGCTAGACAAATATCACTGGACATAAGGTATGAATTTTTGACAGTCAGGTTAGCCAACTATTGGAACAATTCACCAAGGGTCATGGTGCATTCTTCATCACTGACAATTTTTACATCAAGACTGGATGTTTCTCTGAAAGCTATGCTCTAGGAA
This sequence comes from Mauremys mutica, assembly GCF_020497125.1. NCBI lineage: Eukaryota > Metazoa > Chordata > Testudines > Geoemydidae > Mauremys > Mauremys mutica. Next base: position 46,659,450 of record NC_059079.1, on the reverse strand, counting down.
TTATTTTAGGGAAGTTCCATTGCTACAAGAGAATTTAATTTTACATGAACCACAATGATCTTATGCATTTAGCCCCCATAAACTGGAACTGAGGACACCACAGAGTCAGAAAATCTTGCCTTGGCTTAAACAGACAGAACAAAAACAACTGCACAAATTTCAGTGTTACTAACAAGGACAGATTTGGGGTGTGGGGAAGGTGAGGGAAGTGTGGAAAACTGACCTCAGTCTGGGTGCCTATGTCTGTAAGTTTCTTTGCTGTTAAGTAGAAAAAATAATTATTTGCTGTTGCCAGGGAGGTTACTAACACATTAGGGGCCATTAAATATTTTCTAAAGACAAAGCACATAACTCATAAAGAGTTCAGTTACAGAGGGTACTTTGAAGAAGTTTGTTGTTTCTATGAGCAAGGAGACTGGCATTAAACTCCTCAGTGGCTAGGAGGAAGGCTCGCCACAGGAACCCTGCTGCTGAATAACTTGATACCATCTCAGACTTTGGGTAACTATATCTATCTGAGGTGCTTCTAGACCAGGGTTTTCTCAAACTTCATTGCACTGCAATCCCCTTCTGATAACAAAAAATATTACACGACCCTAGGAGGGGGGACCAAAGACTGAGCCCACCAGAGCCTCACTGCCCTGGGTGAGGGGGCCAAAGCCCAGCCCCACCACTATGGGTGGCGGAGGGAGGACACAAAACTGAAGCCCGAGTTCTTCAGCCCAGGCAGGGGACATATAACCTGAGCCCCACTGCCCAGGGCTCAAGCCCTTGAGATTCAGTTTTGGTCCTGGGTGGTTGGGCTTTGTCTTTGGCCCTGGGCGGTGTGGCTTGGGTTTCAGTCCTGGGCCACAGCAGGTCTAAGACAGCCCCGGTGAGCCTATTAAAATGAGGTCCTGACCCACAGTTTGTGAACCACTGTTCTAGATTATTTCTAGGTTTTGATGTATGCTTTAGACTCAATAAAAATGATTTTTGCATGGTGCTGCATCCCCCACTGATTTATTTCATGACACCACCTGGAAAAGAGAGATTAGTAGCCATTGCTTTGGGTTCAGATAACCCCAGATAACACTATGGCCTATGTAGAACAGGAGGACTGCCAAGATGATCACAGTGGTCCCTCTGACCTTGGAATCTATGAATACCTGACTAACCTACAAAAAAATCTAGAAATACTGTAACCATATTGATCTCTGCTGTGTGAAAGAGCACAAAGCACACATGTAGAAGAGGTAAATGGCTACCAGTGATAAGGAATTTAAGTCTATGCTATGATCTCTCCCTTCTTCCTAAGCCCTAAATTCACCCCCAAATCTACAACTGCCATGCAAACTACTGTGCAAAGGGGTAAGCAGTGTCACACATTCATTCTCTCTTTCTCACGCTCACACACAGAGGAACTATTTAGTGGCTAGTTATGCTGGGGTAGGGGAAAGTAGAGTGACCAGACAACAAGTGTGAAAAATAGGGACGGGGGTGGGGAGGTAACAGGAGCCTATATAAGAAAAAGACCCAAAAATCGGGACTCTCTGTATAAAACCGGGACATCTGGTCACCCTAGGGGGAAGCATTATATCCATTAGCAACAATCTCAGTTGTGTCCCTTCTCTGTAACAGGCTGAGTGCCTGAACCTTCAAAATAACTAGGTGTAACGGGAACTGAAAACCCAATGGGTCCACAAGAAAGGATTGTGGATCAGGGCCCCATATACAACACAACTCATAGTCACTAAAGGTATTGTATTTATGAGTAAAAGTGTTTGGTATTTGGCTTTTCCAACTTAGTTATGTTTTAGCTTGTATTGTCTATTCAATGCATTTTGGGGGTTGGATGCTCTTTATTTTTGTTGTAAGCAAATAAATAATAGATATTCATATAACCTCTTAAGAGTTTTACTGTTATTCCAGCTGTAGCTTTGTCACTGATTTCAATGAGGGTAGAAGTGAACTTAGTGCATGCCACATGCAATAAGTGTTCTCTGATTGGGGCCTCTGTATCTGTGGAGAAAAATTTGAATCCCAACTTCTGAAATGTATAATGGTCAATTGATTATTTACACTCTTAGGAACAATATATTCAGCCCTTGATCAACACTGCTTATCTAAGTCAGTAAATATAATGAGTTCTTAGATGAATTAATAAAGTAATCCTGTTAGCTTGAAAATTTTAATTAATTTTTTTTTTAATCTCCAGGCTAATACTTACTGCAGTGGACATGAGAATGTTTCCAAGTGCATCCAGGGTGCCTAAATGCCAGAGGTTTTGTATCTAGAGGACAACTTTCTGTATCTTCATATTTATTAATATTATGGTATGAACTCAAAATATGTGAAACAGCAATTTCTGAAACCATATGTGTGTATATATGCGTATTTCATAATCATTTTAAAAGGTTGACTAGGGATCCATTTAGGGACTTATGCTTTGAGGGGAAGCAGGCAAGAATAGCGGAAAGTCAGTAAATTCACTTGTTAGAATATTTGCTAAAAGCAAGGACAAAATGATGAGCTCCCAGATGAACTAAATTAACTGACATTTGGAAGTATATCTCTAGGTAGCTCTCTGCAGTTTCTGCTCAGCTTGCCAACTGCAGGAACTGCAGCTGGATCTGACTATGAAGCTAGTGCATTAGCAATGTTTCCTTTAACTAACACTACCTAACAGGTTGGCACCCGCATTCTGTTCCAGCTATAACTGAGTATCTCCAAGCATCCTCATGTAGAATGTATGGCAATCATTTAAACTAGATTAAGCAGGGAAAATCATATTCACAAACATGAGAAATCTAAAACTCCAAATAAAAACATGCAAACTGAGGAGAACATATTTAATTTATGTGGACATAAAAATTAGCTGTACTTGACTTTATAAAACTCTTGCTGTGTTGGATCTGGTTTGTCCATAAATTAGATTCTCCCTGCATGAAAAATACAATGCTGCAGGTGGCATTCCGAGAGGCAAAATATGCTTGCATTTTTCTATCTTGAAGGAATCTAACAACTGGTTTTTTTTTCTAGGGGCAATCATAAAAAAATTATCTAGATCCCTTCTCAATTTTTTAAAACTACACTATTACAACAGATATGCTGGTTATGATGAACAATAAGGCCTAAATGTCTACATGTCATCTAATTATGAGTGCCTGTTGTTTGGCCAGCTTGATACACCTAACTGATTCAAGATGGGCATCCAGCATTAGTGGGCAGCTCTGAAAATGTGTATCTAAAAGGCATAGAAGTACATAAGTGTTCAGAATTTTGTAGTGTCTGTCACATTCCAAAGTTATACCTTATATGTTCACCAGAATGCCACAGCACTTTGGCATGATCCAGCACCAGTATTCACTAATACCTGCTGAAAACATTAGGGAGGTTTAAATTGTGGAGACAATCTGTAATATAATTTTCATACAATGAAATGGCTCTGAATCACCATTTTGATTGTGCTAAGCTCAGTGCAGGAATGGAGGTAGAAGTGCAGAGGTAACCTTATGCACTTTCCAGATTCTGGGGTTCATAGGACTGCTCAAATTTATATTTTGCTATAATGGACCTCCATGAGTCTCTGAATGCAGCCCAGAGTAGATGGAAAACAGTGCGTTCCAGCCACAATTCTTCTCTAGCAGGCAGCATAGGGCCATTCCACCAGCCCAAGGTCACCAGACAAAATTTCCCTTATACTGGGGGAAAATCCCCAGAGGCCAATTTTGCTGGCTTTTCAGGCCCTGCACAATAGGTTAAGAAAACTGCAGAGGTGGCTGAATGCAGAATAGAGAAGGAGGTAGGCTGCATCTTCTGCACTAATAATGAAACTACACATTGGTGTTCAAGTCTCAGAAGGAATTCTTGTTGATTCAGAAAAGAGGAATCTAAATGGAATTTAATGACTTAGCCAGAATCTGTTCTGTGGTCTCCAAATTCAACATGGCCACTTCCTTCCCTGTCTCCAGGTGACTTCAGGTTCTTCAGGGAAGGAACCCGGATCGTAATTGTTGGGATCAATGTTATTGAACAAATGTCTTCTTGAAACTGGAGTGAGGCCATCAGGCTCATCTAACAGTGTCCCAAAGTGACATCTAATGCTAATGGCTTAGATTTCACCAGGGTTGAGTTTATATTGGTTACCTAATGGTGAAATATCTCATTGCCAATCCCCCATATTTCAGCTTTGAAAAAAGCAAACAGAAAGTAGAGAAATTATCTTAGTGTTTCCCTAATACATTTTCTCTTTCTGCATCAATCAGACCCATTTGGTGAGGGCAGTCTAACTAATGAATTACCTAAGCAGTTATGCTAGATACCAACAAAGTCAGATTTCCCTATTCCTTCCTTCCACAAGGCATATTTTATGATGTGTTATACACTTAAAACAATGAAAGTGTAAATTTAATACTCCTGTTTGATGTAAGAGAGGATTACCTAGCAGTTTTATTATTAAATAGACTCAGTTTATCACTGCACGTTTCAAAAAATTCGATCAATGTGAATTTAGGCAAAAAGCTAATATAAAAGTGGAGGAGGGATCAGCAAAAGTATTTAAAGTCTCCCATGGCTTTTCAAGTCATTTATATTAAATATATACTCTTTCCTGCATACAGCCTCCATTTTACACATTTGAAATCACTTTAAAAAGCTTATTTTGCTTTTACCCTGTCTCTTTATGTTAATGGGGACTATAGGGACAGAAATCAAAATTGAAGAAGAGACACTGGAGAATGTGGACAATTTTACGCATCTTGGAAGTACCATCGGCCAAGATAGTACTAGTTCCGAGGAAGAAATAAGAATTGGGAAGGCAAATGCTGCATTTGGAAGACTCAACAATATCTGGCAACTCAAAAACATCTCCCTCAAGACAAAACTGAACGTGTACAAAGCAACTGTTATTGCCATCCCAACATATAGTAGTGAGACATGGCAACTTACCAAGAAAGATACGCAAAAGCTGGATACATTTCATCACAAATGTCTAAGAAGATATTGAGAATAACATATAGAGATAGGAAGATGAATGAAGAAGTCAGAAAAATTACTGGACAAAGCACCCTTTCACAAATAATCTACAAAAGAAGATATCAGTGGCTGGGACATGTGCTGAGAGTAGAAAAAGAATGCTTACCAAATACCGCCCTTGAATAGAGGCCAGAAAATGCAAAAAGAAAGAGAGGAAGACCGTGAGTAACATGGAAACGAACAGTTCTGAACGACATCAAGAACCTCAACATGAAATGGGAAGATTTGGACAGAAGGTCAGTTGACAGGCAAGGATGGCAAATGTGGGTAGCCCAGTGTGCAGCAAAGCACTAAGGTCATACGAGGTCATACCAAAGGTCCATTTACTCCAGTATTCTGTATTCTAACAGTGGCCAATGCCAGGTGCTTCAGAGCGAATGAATAGAATGGGTAACTCCTCAGACTGGAACCTCATTTTATAAAAACTAATGGGAATGGTACATTGTAAAAGAAATAGCTGTCAAAAAGGAGAGCCTGCTTACAATAGTGTAATAACAATAATGGCACAAATGGTGGTGAATAGATACAAACTCCTAGTGTTCCATATAACCAGCATACTTGTTTGTTTCTGTAAATCAACCCATTTTTCATCTTTAATAGCATCAGCTTTCCAAAGACACCATTTTTCTTTCTCCCCACATCCCTTTCCTTTCACTTTTTTTCCTGTTCCCTGTGAGGATTTTGAATCTGTTTTTCGTGTAACAGAATTGTGTATGCACCTGGGTTTCACTTCCATGGACTGCTTGCTCATTTTTATAAGTTGTTTTATTTGCTGGAACTTGCCTTTTTCTTTCATCCTACAACACTTCCTACTCTTCCATAACAAATCACTACTTCTTTTTTACCCGCTCATATTTTGATCTTTGCCAAAGGATCTGTACTAAGTCTTCACAGACGGGCGTACACGATTTTGGTCTTTGCAAGAAACACAAGAAAGTAAGGAAGCAGTCCTGCTGATTCTAATCTCTGTATCTTCTTTCACCAAAAGAACAAGAGGAATTTAGACTGTGATCAGAGGAAAATGCCTGGAGCTCTCCCAATCACTTTCACAAGAATCAAACTGATTAAAATTTTATAAAAAAAAGATGGAAAACCAGAAGCTCAACCGTAAAACATTAAGGGGCATTAGCAACTTGCTTTTTAATATGAGAAAAATAAGAAAAGCAAACAACTGTGGATTGTTCCACAGCTAGATGGAAAACAACGGGTTCATTTGGTTCAAATTTTGAAGTTTTGGGAACTGCTTATACTTAAGGCAGAATGAAAATAAGATTTTTTTTAAAAATTTAAAAACAGAAGAGTGTGCCACTCCAAAATAACCTGCTAGTTAGGCTGCCTGGTTCTGACCAGGGACATAACTTAAATTTCTGACATCCTAGTTGGGTTCCCTAACTACTGGGCTATTCTTTCTTTCCTTCTTCACTCCCTCTGCCCTAAATACCATCCTGGACCTGACAAACTTTCCCAACTTTTTATGATCAAAACCAATATGTTCCCACAAAATATTTGTCTTGATGAAATAGCATTTGCTGTTCTGTTCCTTGAACACTTTCTTGCTCCGCTTGAGCCACAAACGCTTTTGAGTAAGTTTGTCATGTAAGACTTTGCAGTAGATTTAATCTGCAAAGCTAGAGTGGGTTTTACTGTGATTTTCATCAATAAACAAATCTTTTCATGACCAGATTGATAACAAAACCAATACAGTTCAACAAATTAGTGTGAGAGAGAACAACAAGAAAGCAGTAGCAAATTTGCATTATTCAACTAAATTTATGTTTGGCTTAAATACAGATATTAGTTGGTTTGGTTACCTTTGTACAGATAGGTGAAACACATGACATGATGATTTTATCCATCTCTAACAGTCTGAAGAATTAAATCAGTTTCTACTAAAGCAAAACTCAGATGGAGATTTGGTGAATTTCCTCTCTCTAGCCTTCAGAGTTCAAATCTTCTTTAAGGTCACAAGTGAATGAGTCTGCTAGTTTTATTAATGTTTCTAATCCTCTCTAGCATAAAACCACAACATTGTATGACAAAATTGATTATTTCTGCTGAGAAGCACAGGAGCTGCAACTGCTTGAGAGTGTGAGAGCTGTATACAGAACTTTGTGGTATTTGTTCCCACATGGTACTGGGCTCAGGCCGGTCCTATTAATGCCATTCTTTTAGAACATCAATTCACACATTTTTTTCTGTTTTGTTTATAAAGTCAGGTGAAGAATGCATGTGTCCCCAAAAAACTATTTGATAGTCTGAGGGAAGCTCTGACCAGGAATAGACAAAAAAGTGAAGATAAAATCAGAACACAATCTCTCATAGTTCATCCATTTTTACAGATGATCTTGAATTGTATTATGTGTATCATAATCTTGATAGCATATTTCCAAATTATTGTGAATGTGCAGCAGAAGTACCAAAATACCATGAAAATAGCTAAGTGGTGTCTTCTACTGGAATCAGGGTGTATAGGAAATCTCAAACGAATATTCTGAGAATATGATGCTTCCTGTTCAGTTTTGCAGATTCAGCTCAGGAGATCTGGGTAGTAGAGAAGCTTTTAATATTTCTCTCAGTTCCTGGATATTGACCTGAACTGCACCCAACTTTGAACTTTTGACACCAATTATGAGGCAATAGATAAGAGTCCAACTGTCAAGAATTGTTAAGAGGTTCTGTATTAAAATAATGTTCTTCAGTAATTGGGTTAGACTATTTCATACCTCTTAAATATATTCCTTTTTTAATATTTAACTTATCCTTTGGAAAAATAGAAATTGGATACTACCAAGTAACTTACCATTCACAATCTGCACTCCTTACTGCTAAGCAGTGCAACAAAGAAGGATTGGAAGAAAGTTAGACTTTCCATTGAAAAGAACATACACAAATCTTAAGCAGAGCAATAGCAATATCAGTGCTGGTGAGCTAGTATCCACCTTCCTAAATGCACTGTATGCAGACAAGAGAAATGGATTAGTGAGAACAGAAACAAAAGTGCACAGCAGAGAAATAAGAGAGACCCATGTTCTCATGCTACTCACAAAAATGATGAAGAAGGTGAGACATGCGGGCTCAGTGATTACAATTCTGCTTCTAAATGCTCCCAAACTGCCACAAATAATTTGTATAACTGTAACTACAATATAGGTGCTGTGCAAATAAGTCCTACTACTAGTTAATTTTTCAGTGAGGTTGAGACTTTTTTCTCTCTCGTTTTGGCACTCCTGTGCCAAAGTTTTCTAGGCTTTCCTCCTTCTCTCCCCCCCCAAACCCCCCCAAAAAACCTACTATCATTTTACCCCATGAGGGTGAAAGAGAATTGAGTAAAAGGAACTAGTATGAGCTGGAACAATTTTCACAGTTCTACAATTACAGTGATTCTCTCCCCCTCCCCCTGGCCCTTTTCTACTTTACTATGAAAGCCTTTTTATGTCAATGGGGAATTTCATGCAGCCTAGTCTTCTATGCGCTACTTTGTTATATTTTCCTATTTATTTATCGTGGTAGGTACAACAACAGTAGGGTCAGACACTAAGATGTTGGTGTTGCTACAGAATTGGTTATAGAGGATTCCTTAGGATAGGTTTGATTGAATAGAATGAATATTGTGGTGCTGATGGCACAGTTTTGGAATAAGAATATTGTTAATGTTGCATGTGATTTCGACGATGGTTCTGTGTCCCTAATTCTAACATGTGAAGATGCACTATGACTACAAATATTATTTTTAATTAAAAGCTTTAGCAAGAATGTTACGAAAAGCTGGAGGTGGACAAGGAGGGATGGGAATGAATAATGCTCCTTTTCTGTATGAATGCTGAGCCTTTGAGATGAGGCTCTTGATATAGAGAAATAGTAATGCATTTCAAACATGTCACCCTCTCTCACTCTCATATGTTCCTTGCAGTTGTAAAATGTACATAAAAATGATTAAATCTATGCACACCCATAATTTATACCTAGATATATTTTAGTTAAATATGACTGAAATCTACACCAGCTGATGGTTTTCCCGTCTATTTTTCCTGCTGTAGAATCTCAACGGTCTCACTGCAAGCAAAACTTCAGACAGCAGTTTAGAGAAACGAAGTGTCACCAGCAGATAGAAACCAGTCAGTGTGTTGCAATCTGACTTTTAGGCTGCCAAAGTAATTTTGTGATCCCTAAAACATAGGCAAACTACCTTTTAATTTTTTTTTCTGTTTCTCTACAGGCACAGTGCTTCTGAAATCCCTATCCACTTCCTTGTAAACTAACTGACCTTGGAGCAAAGGTAACATCACAATAAGCAACTAAACTCTGTTTCTCAACTCCATAGGCATCTTACCTTGGGTGTAATGAGGAATGTTTTTTTCTTCTAGTACTTTAGAAACCAACTGAACCAAGAGAAGACATTGCTGGATACATGAGCTCCCTCCTGCTGTCCCGTTTGTCAGAGTATGCCACTAAGCTTGTGGCATTGTTTTGGGGGCATGGTTGACAGACTTTCAGGAAGGCCAGAAACATACCCTGTGAATTTTACAGGAGGCAGGAATTTGGAAGTGAAAATATGAGAAAAATGGTAGGCCCTCAATAAGAAGTTTAACTTATTAATTCTATAGAGCAATTTAGTTTTAAAGTTTTTGTTTGGTTGGTTGGTTTTTTAAGGCCAGAAGGTATCTAATCTGACCATCTTCACAGGACACAGAATTTCAACCAATAATTCCTGCATCAAGTTTATAACATTTGGTTGAGCTAGAGCATATTTATTAGAAAAAGCATTCAATTTTTATTTATAGCCTTCAAGTAGTGGGAGAATCCACTCTATCCCTAGATACATTTCAATGGTTAATTACCCTCACTGTTAAAAAAAATTGCATCTTATTTCTAGTCTGATTTTGTTTAGCTTCAGCTTTTAGCCATTGAACCTTTGCTAGACTGAACAACCCTCTACTACCAAATATTTTCCCAAAGGGTATTTATAGACAGCGATCAAGTCACCTCTTAACTTGGATAATCAAAATAGACTGAGCTTCTTAAGCCTATCAGAGTAAAAATAAATGCGTCAGAGCTCAGATCATTCTTGTAGGTCTCTTCTGTACCATTTCCAATTCCAGTGTGTCAACATGCATTTTTGATAGCATGGACACTACAAGTAGAATCAATTATTTGAGTTATGGTCTCACTAATGCCACCTCCCTACTCCTACTCAATGCTCCCTTACTTGTACAACCAATGACTATATTCTCACTCTTAGCCACCACATCACACTGTGAGCTGGTGTTCAGTTAGTTGGCTACCATGACCATTAAATCCCTGTCAGTCACCTGTCTTCCAGAATAGAGTCTCCACGTGTTAGGTGTTTCCTACATGCTTTGTTCCTACATGTGTGTTCTTGCATATGGCTATATTCAAATACATGTTGGTCAAGTCAGGCCAACTTACCAAGCTATCCAGATTGCATTGTAGGACTGACCCTATGCTCATCATTATTTACCACTCCACCATTTTCATGACCTACTATTTCAAGTCATTGTGTAGGTATCAAATATATGTTACACTAGATATGGAGCCAAAGTTGAGTTTTGTGCCTCAGAAATTTATTTCCAAAGTGATGTAGGGCTCTCCTGAAGGGGAGACTATGGGCCCTTCCTATCAAACGGTCTTATGGAAATTCTCTCCTCTGTCACTTAACATTAAATTAAAAAAAAAATCTTTACCCCAATGTTTCTTCATGATGGTGTTTAAGGATAATGATCTGTATAGAACCCCTTTCTTAATGCTTCTATTTTCTTTCTCCCTTGGTAGTATGAAGAGGGGTTGCCATCTGAGGTTATAAAGCTGTTCATATATGAACTTTGAGTCCATTTAGGGGGAAAAAAACCCTAGACAGAAAAAAAAATGTGGGAGGGAACTGAACAGACTGTTTGCTTTTATTTGCTTTTCTTTTTAAGTGGCAGTGTTATCTTTAATTGCTTTTGTACAGGATTTTTTTTAATCTATCCTAGAATTTGTGCTGGCAAGGATTTGATACTAAACAAACCAGTCACCATAACTTATGAAAAGTAGAGTTCTTTGGATGGAATGCCGCTACAGACTTCTCCGACTTAGCACTCTTTCAAGGCACCTATTGAGGAAAGCTGGACCAGACTGAAGTGGGGTTTGAAAGACAAAAGACCAAATAATGGATGCCAAAGACAGAAGTAGTCTTATCAAACCAGAGTTCTCCTTAAAGTCAGACCAAGCGATGAGTTTCAAGGTAAAATGAAAAGGTTCAATTTCAGGGCAACTGACCCAGCACCTTTGGAATGACAAATGTGGCAGTGATAACCTTGTATTGTATTTGAGAACAGCAGCAGCTTGTATTTCAAATCTAATGCTCGAGATTTTCAAATATGTTAGGCTTGTAATTGTGGGATTGTCAAAATAGTCTAAGGAAGATGAACACTAAAACTGAGCACTTAACTCCCTTAAAACCTTTGAAAGTCCCAGTGGCCAGATTTTCAAAAGCGCAACCAAATGCTTCTGTTATTCCTACATTGCTTAAACTAGTGTTACCGAGAGAGAATTTTTCCACATTCATTCATCCTTGCCACGTTGCTCCTTCAGCCTTCCTCCTAAACTCACACAAGCAGAGGAGAATTCCTTCACACTAATTTATATTGTTGGTCTGTATATCTCAAGGTGATGGCTCTGTTCAAGAAACTTAAAGGTCAATACTCAAGTTCAGTTTTATGGAAACTATAGAAACTTCAGAGTAGCTTGGGCAGAAGAGGAGGGAATGTTTTTCTCCAACTTTTGTTCAACAAAAATAACCACATCACATTTTGTGACTTGTATTTACTACAACCATAAAATAATGGGAACCATTCTGCAGATAAGATTAATTATATTAAATTGTACTTTATTATCTTTGACTATACATCTTTAGGAGAAATCTACATATGAGAAAACAAAGGGAAAAAGATGGATAAACGCTAGTTATTCTGACCTTTTTTACAGGCCCTTCCTGGTTCTATATTCTATGTTGCAATAAAATTCCATTTTATACTGCAGCTGCATGATAGAAGTTGCTCTGAATTCTTACAGTCCAATAATTGGACTGCTCACTAACACTAAAGTATAGATTTTTCTTTTAGAAATTACTTTAAAAAAAACAGCATCTAGCACACAGGGCATCTATATTGATCAGCCTGTTGTAGCAAAAAGTGGTTAATTTATATGTTTATAAATTGAAAAGCACTTTCTATGCCACTACTGAACAAAGTTGTGGCTCCAACTCTGTTTCCTTCAGTGAAGTGTCTTGAAGGCAAGAGTGCTCAGACTGAGTTCTATTTTCATCTGCCACTTCAACTCAGACTTCTTTCTATATAACCACCATTAAAAATGTCCGTGCCACTTTTACTAAAATCTTCATCCATGCTTTCATCTCCCCTCATGATGACCTTTTGAAATGGAAAAGACAAAAAGAATGTTAGGAAGAGGAATTATTTAATGCCCCTCCACCCCCAAAAAAGTGAAGAGCTAATGAGAGCTCAATTTTTTAAGCCATCTGAAAACATTTTTGTTTTAGCTACAGTTCTTAGCAGTTATCCCTATTCTTCTCTGCAACTCTATTGTAAGTATATCCTGAAATATCTGTTCATATGTATAGTTTACCATAAAATTACCTAATCCAATATAATTTCAGTGTACATTGCTCATTAGTTCACTTGTCTGAAATGTGATTTTATTATTTATATATTGCTCCTAATTCTCTGCAGCATTGTTAATTGACTTCTATCATAGTGGATCTTCTTAGGAAGGAGGTCTAAAACTCCTACAAGACATACTCATGTAGGTTGAGTGTTGAGACTTTTAACATATTCAGATGTCTGATGCTTCTTGTTAATTAAAACATTGACAAAAAGAAAGTTCTTGTCTTAGGGTGAAACTGCAGCTTGAGGTCTTCAAACCACAATTTGAGGACTTCAATAACTCAGACATAGGTTAGGGGTTTGTTACAGGAGTGGATGGGTGAGATTCTGTGGCCTGCATTGTGCAGGAGGTCAGACTAGATGATCATAATGGTCCCTTCTGACCTTAAAGTCTATGAGTCTAAAAATCTGTCTTCCCCCCCACTTTTTTATTATTCCCCCTGAAGAAAATATAAGGAGGGGAGAGTAAAAAAAACAAATAAAAAAAGCAAAGGGGGGCAGGAATTAATCAACATTTTCTAAAAATTCAGACCATATCTTTTCAAAATTGTCTGAGGTCCCTTTTTTTTTTTTTTTTTTTTTTTTTTTTGAGAAAACGTTACCTGCTCTTTAGCTGCCAGGTCAGCCAAGTTGCTATGCCAAGCTTCTATCCCTGGAAGCAGCCTGCTCTTCTATCTAAGCAATATGCCATTTGGCTACAAGCACTCCTCTGGTTGTCACCTTGAATGGTAATGAGACTTAGGCTCCATAGTCACTTAGTCATTTTGAAAATATTAACCCTTAGACTAAATCTTACAGAATCTTCTAAGGACTTTGTGGACCTGATCTTCCAATTGCTAGTATGCTGGCTAACAGCTGGGCTCACATGGAACATCATTGACTCCAATGCAACTCTGTTAGGATGTTGACTGTGAACTGTGCGATCAGAGCCAAAGAATGTTCAGCTGTTTCCCAACACTATTTGACATAAGTTTAGTTCCCTCATAAGGGAAAAGTATTTGGACAATTGTTTGATGTTGTGCCTGCATTTTTTACCATTGCACTAATTTCCAAAGGGTTGCTCTCAATATATTTTAAGTGTGTTAGGTTAAATTCATATGTTAATTATAATGTTCAATAGTTTCAACAAAGACAGTCATAGTTTAGCAAATGGCTCTCAATAGGTTTCTATTAATTTAACCTAAAAACACTTTCAGTTAACAAAAAACATTGATTTTTTGTTCACTACATCTAATGCTTGATTTGGTGTTATCTTGTCCTTGGTGAAGATAGTATAGATCTTAGAGTGGTGAATTTCTATAAGGCATTCCAGTGTTCTGCTAATTTAAGATTATTTTGATTAACCTATTGGTTTCTGGGATAAAGATTAAATATTTCTTTTTATTGTCTTTTTCCCTCTAGTTTGCTGCTTTTACTTATGAAGTTTCCAGCATAACCTCTTCAATAAAACACTCTTTCCTATTTGAAATGTTATAAGTACAGTCGTTTCATCTTTGACTGCAAATGATGCATTTATAGAAACATTGCCCCTTGGTAATGATTATTTAATTTCCCCTTGCAAGTGAGGATTAATTGTTTGTAAATAAAAAACCTAATGTATATTTTACTACAAATACTGAATAGTTATTCCAAGAAGATTGCACATGGTATGAAAGCAGTTGCCAATTTCATTTTTGTTTCCAAGGCAAACAATCCTTGTGCTATTGCAACTATGGCTTTCTGAAAGGTTTGAAAGTAAACAAAGCTAATATATTTTGTGCCATGTAACAGGTCCTCTGCCCACCCCTCTTCCTGGGGCCCACTGGCAGCCCCAATAAAGTTCAGAGAGGCTTCTAGTTCTACAGCACCTGTGGCTTTATTTACACTCTGTTCTCCCATCACCAGTGATATACTATATACAGAGCTTGCAGGCCTTACAGTTGCCTCTTCTGCACAGAGGCTACCCTCAGTCTGGAGACTGACCTTCCCCTGGCCAGTCTCCTTTCTTCTGGCTGCCAGCCAGCCTTTATAGCCCTTGAAGCCTCAGGCCTGCAGGTGCAGCCAGTTCTAAAGGCCAGGCACCAGCCTTCTCCCCAGCCCCAATCTATTTCCCCTGATTGGGGCTGGCTGAGCAGGGGCTAATTAGGTGCCTTTGCACCAGCACCCTGCTACATGCCAGTTTTAGAAAAAGCAAATACAGGTTCTCTTCTAACTGCTGTAATTCTCCCAGTGTTTCATGTTCATGAAAGCAATTTACAAAACCATTGCATTTTCAGAGGTGTTTTTTCTCTGTTTATATACCTAGTCTTTCCCACTGATGTATCAAAAATTGCACAGATAACTGAAGATTAGTGAATGAAAAAGGAAATGCCAGTAGAGCTCATAGAATTTTTTTTTTCTATTTGTTTAAAAATGAAAAAGATTGTGGGAAATACTTAAATGAAATCAAAATTTTTAGTTTTAATTCTATTTTGATTCAAAGCCAATTTTTTCAGTTTGGTAAAACTAAACATTTCCAACACACTTCAGTTTTTGAAAACCAAACCAAATGAAGTGCCTCTTGATTTAAATTGTATTTCTTGCTTCAGTGTGATTTGAAATAGAGAAGTTCAAAAATCTAAATGAAATAAAATGCAATTTGAAATGTAACAAGTTTTCACTTTGTGTCCATTTGGAAATTTCCCACTAGTTTTTACTCTGGAAATTTCAATTTCCCATCACTTTTTGATAAATCATGTTTCACTGAGTAACATTTTTGATCAAAATATTTCAGCTAGCTCTACTTGCCAGTTGGGCAGGTTTGATGCAATAGTATGGGAAATTGTAAGGGGGTGGCACAGACCTCCCACTGACTCAATGCCGGCAAGGAGTTAATTACCCTTTAAAAGAGCATCAGGAAGAGGAATTGTCCCACCCTCAATTAGAGGCAAAGGCTGTAACTATGTTCATCCTAGCAGCATTTGTACACACTTAAGCAGGAAATGAAAGCAGCTTTGGGTTAGTTAGAACTGACTGTGGAGTGGAGAGGTTTCTAGGCTGACTCTGTTTAAAGAATCAGCAGGGGAATGAGTTGAAGGACTTCGATCTAGGCTTACTGCAGGAAGGACTAGTGAAGAAATGTATTTTGGCCTTTGTTTCTTTTTAATTTTCTTCAAAACCCTGAGAAGACAGAGTGTGGAATGAACAAATTGTCATGGCCTAAATGGACAGTGGTACTGTGGGATAGTGCCACAAGGAGGTTTGGGTTTAATTTGTCTGAAGACAAAACACAAACAGGCCCCAAAGACTGTGTATTCCCCTTTGCGCACAAAAAGGGATATAAGATCTGGTCTGCAGTGAGGAAATGGGGGACTTGTTGTTAGGACCGGGTTCCTTTTTGCTTAATGGGACTCCAGGATGAGAGCTTCCCTTAAACTCCACAGTATGAAAATGGGAGATTACCACAGAAATATATGGGCCAGACCATTCTCTCCCATGGACAGACCTATAGAAGGTAGCAGAGAGGCAATTCCTTTCAAGCAGGAGTTTGCAGTATAACATACCAGCTCTGCAGGGTTTGGTAATATGTGTGACTGGGAACCCCAGATCTGCAGAGGCAGGAGTCATCTGTGCAGATGGTTTCACAGGCCCTTTACCTGCATAGCTATATTGTCGTCAGTGGGAGGTGTTCTGTGCTCAGCACTCTTGAAAAACAGGTAGGTGCTAATATGACTTTAGGGGCCTGTAACTTGAAAACTTTGAATCTGAGTGCTCCTGGAGGAATACTTTGCTTGCTACAAATAAGTATATTTTGTTGTATGTACGCTCTAATGGCCAAATCATACATTCCTAAAAATAGGGTTTAAAATTCAACCTGCCAGCCTTAATTATGTAATAACATAGTATATATGGTATGTATTGTCAGAGCTGAAAGTTATTACAGGGGGTGTGTTTTGTGCCTTAAGTTACAATATATATTAGTGCAATGCTAAATCAAACCTAAACTAATTTTGTTTTTCACAACTTTGTCTTTATGTAAATGTGCATAATTGCCACCAAATAGCAATCAGTAATTCAGATATCTATAGCTGCTTCTAAACCCTGGCACAAAGGAATCTAGAAATTAAAAGGTTTGGTTTTTTAGGAGAAGAGAAGCATAAAATTGTTTGTTCTAATGGAAAAAGTAGCAGATGGGGGAATGGGCAACAGTCATTTGTCAACATAAGGAAACCATAATGGTGGCATCAAGAAGAAATGTACGCTATTGCAAAAGTCATGCCTCATGGTACTACTATTAGTTGTTTGTGTTACATGAATGATAATGAGAATTACATCACTGTGAATTCCTAGATTACTTTAAATCTGGGCTCTTTCTACATTACATGTCTGCTTCCCACCTGACAGGCTTTCAGAACTTTCCGACAGGTCCACAGGTTTAGAGTGTGTATCTATATATAACATGATATATTAGTTTTAGGAGAATCTTAAAAATTGACATTCCATATCTCCATTATAGACATTGAGATGTGCTTCTGGAAAGCAATCCCATTGGACCCATTCCCTGAGAATTGTCCCTATTTGTTCATTTAGAGAGCTGAGAATTCTCCCCCTGTCCTCAAGGAGCCAGTCCACGGATTCTGTGGAGCTTGCAAAATCCTTGCACCTCCACTCTGTGCTTTGGTGTATCATGTATATTATCCCTGCCCTCCTCCTTCCCCCATCTCCTTCATCTCACAGATTACTTAATCACAGAAAGCCCTCCAGGAAAACTGGGGCAAGGGGTGGACTTTGCCACAGTTGTGAACAACACCTCTCCCTTCCACATCATCCCTTATTCACTGTGTTACATGCACCAAATATCTGTCCCTTGCATGGATTATGGGGCACTAAAAAGAAAAATACATTTTCTAATTTGCTGCATAAAAGGATTAAAGTTTCCATAGTGTTAGTCCTTAATCTTCAAGTGATAAACTGTGAAGTACCTAAAACAGTTTTCTTAGCTAAGAGGGTGTCTTTTTAACCCATGGCCTGATTGTGAACCCTTTATTTACATTCACTCACCTAAGTATCATGGGACTACTTGTCTGAATGAGTGTACCCACATGAGTGAGTTAGGTATTCATGGTCTGGTCAGTAGTAGACACTCTTTTAAAAACTGCAATTTATTTTGCAGCTTGCTGAATTTCAGTATGGTAATACCACGTTACAAAATATATCAGAAAGACAGAACAGCTTGTGCGGGTCGGGGAGTGGCACTATATGTGCAAGAAAGCATAGAATCAAATGAAGTAAAAATCTTAAATAAACCAAACTATACCACAGAATCTCTATGGATAGTAATTCCATGCTCGAATAATAAGAATATAGCAGTCGGGATATATTACCGACCACCTGGCCAGGATGGTGATAGTGACTGTGAAATGTTCAGGGAGATTAGAAAGGCTATTAAAATAAACTCAATAATGGGAGATTTCAACTATCCCCATATTGACTGAGTACATGTCACTTCAGGATGGGATGCAGAGATAAAGTTTGACACCTTAAATGACTGCTGCTTGGAGCAGCTAGTCCTGGAACCCACAAGATGAGAGCAATTCTTGTTCACTTTTAAGTAGAGCACAGGATCTGGTCCAAGAGGTGAATATAGCTGGACTGCTTGGTAACAGTGACCAGAATATAATATAATTAATTAAATTTAACAACCCTGTGGAAAGAGAGAGATAATAAGACAGAAAATATCATATTGCCTCTCAGTGGTAGAAGATGACAGAACAAGGAGTAATGGTCTCAAGTTGCAGAGGGGGAGGTTTAGGTTGGACATTAGGAAAAGCTTTTTCACTAGTAGGGTGGTGAAGAACTGGAATGGGTTACCTAGGGAGGTGGTGGAATCTCCTTCCTTAGAGGTTTTTAAGGTCAGGCTTGACAAAGCCCTGGCTGGGATGATTTAGTTGGGTTTGGTCCTGCTTTGAGCAGGGGGTTGGACTAGATGACCTCCTGAGGTCCCTTCCAACCCTGAGATTCTATGATTCTATGATATGATTCTATAAATCGATGGTATGCCCAATTCTTGAATACTGTGTGCAGATGTGGTCGCCCCATCTAAAAAAGATATATTGGAATTGGAAAAGGTTCAGAAAAGATCAACAAAAATAATTAAGGGTATGGAACAGCTTCCATATGAGAAGAAATTAATAAGACTGGGACTTTTCATCTTGGAAAAGAGATGACTAAGGGGGAATATGATAGAGGTCTACAAAATCATGATTGCTGTGGAGAAAGTAAATAAAGAAGTGGTATTTACTTCTCATAACACAAGAACTAGGGGGTCGCCAAATAAAATTAATAGGCATCCAGTTTAAAACGCACACAAGGAAGTATTTCTTCACACAATGCATAGTCAACGGGTGAAATTCTTTGTCAGAGAATGTTGTGAAGTCCAAGACTATAGCAGGGTTTAAAAAAAATCTAGATAAATTAATGGATGATAGGTCCATCAGTGGCTATTAGCCAGGATGGGCAGGAATTATGTCCCTAACCTCTGTTTGCCAGAAGCTGGGAATGAGTGACAGGGGATGGATCACTTGATGATTACCTGTTCTGTTCATTCCCTTTGGGGCACCTGGCATTGGCCACTGTCAGAAGACTGGATACTAGGCTAGTTGGACTTTTGGTCTGACCCAATATTGCCATTCTTATGGACCAACTATTCACAAAAAGCCTATAGCAGAAGCAGACAAGATCAAGGGAAGAATAAAAAAAAAATTAGAGGCTTGAAAAGACTTCCGTATGAGAAATCATCAGGAGTTAAGTGTAGTTAAGGGAGCTAATAAGCTGTATCATGACAGAAGCATGGCACAATGTGTTGTCATTTTATTTCATTTTTATTGCTATATAATGCACAGACTTTAAAATATTTTAAACTTAGAAAATACAATACATAGTATCCGGGTCTTCTTGTATAACACTGATAAAGTCAAAAAGTTTGTAATCTTTCAGATGGGAACAGAATCAGGAGTAAGTTTTTGGTTTGGTTTGGGTTTTCTTTCTTTTGTTCCTTTGTGGGGCAGGGGTGTAAAAATGGTTGGTTATACCTGCTTAGGCCAGGGCCGCCCAGAGGGGGGGCAAAAGGGGCAATTTGCACCGGGCCCCGGGCTCCGCAGGGGCCCCCAAGAGAACAGCAGAGGCTCCCGCCTCCGCCTCTCTCCTGGAGCCTCAGCGCATCAAGCGCCGTGTCTCCGGCGGGGCCCCTGAGCCCCGCCCCGCTCAGAGCCGCGTGGTGAGGGGGCGGGGCTGCGAGCTCCGGGCTGAGCTCAGCTGCCTCCGCTCGGCGTGGAGCTCACAGCCCCGCCCCCTCACCACGCGGCTCTGAGCGGGGCGGGGCTCAGGCCTAGCCGGAGACACGCTGCAGCTGTTCAGCCGAGGCTCCGGGTGAGGAGGGAGCCGGGGGTAAGAGGCTGTGGCCAGGGGGGTTGGCTAAAGGGCAGGGAGTCCTGGGGACAGTCAGGGCATAGGGAGGAGGCAGAGGTTGGGGGGCTGGTCAGGGGGCAGGGAATGGGGGGGTGGATTATGGGCATTCTGGGGGGGTGGCTAGGGGTCAGGGCAGTCAGGGGACAGGGAGCAGGGATGGGGTCCCAGGGTGGTGGTTGGTGGGGTGGGGTCTCTAGGGGATGGTGAGGGGACAAGGAGCAGGATGGGTCAGGGATTCTGAGGGGGGCAGTCAGGGGCAGGAAGTGGGTGGGGGTCGGATAGGGGGCAGGGCCAGGCTGTTTGGGAGGCACAGCCTGCCCTACCCTAAAGCTCATTCGGCAGTTTCAGGCTTGCAGAAGAGCCAAGCTATTAGCTTTTCCATTAGGGCTAGGTAGCAGGGTGGACCCCTGCTCCGGCCCTGAAGGGGTTAAAAACAGCCCTGGGAAGGGGCCAAGGCTGGAGAAAGCAGCCTTTAGGCTGGGCTGATTGGGGAAGTGGCTGCAGCTGGGGCCACGCCCCAAACTGAGCAACAGGGCCTTATAAGAAGGCCAGGGTAGCAAGAAGCCTGAAAGTCTCCCTGTGCTTATAGAGGGAGAAGGGCCTGGCTGTAGGGTGCTAGAGAAGGTACCTGGAGTGGAGCAGGGCTGGGGAAAGGCAGAGGAGCTGGGGAGCTCCAGCCTGGAAAGCCCCAGGCTGCAGCCTAGCGAAGGGCCAACAGGTACTGGGGGTTGCAGAGGGCAGCCCAGGGGTAGGCCAAGGCAGCAGGTCAAAACCCTCCTTGCCAGTGATGAGTTGGCTGATACTGCAGTCTGCCCCAGGACATGGGGCTAGACAATGACTGGCAGCAGCCATACACTGAGGCAAGGTGGGGATAAAAGGTGGGGGTTCCTCAAGGAGGGGAGACCCTAAGAGAAAGGGGTTACTGCCAGGGGGCTGCACCCCCATGTAAAAGGGCACTGGGTCCAGGGAGGGACACAGGGGCCTGAGGACAGGCGGAACACCAGCCTGCAGAGGGCGGTCTGTGCTGGAACAGAGCTAATTCCCAGAGTCACCAGCAGGAGGCGCCGCAGGGGTGAGTCCAACCCGTCTACAGCTACCATCCCTTTCACTTCTCAAATACCAAATTATAGTGTATATGTAATTTCAGTGCCACAGGGAGATTCATGTCAGGGGAGGGTAGTAGCTTCATTTAAAATTAGCCACTGTGGGGAAGGATCACATGAGAAGAGCAATATCCTTCCCAACCCTACCAAGGGAGATACCCCTCCCCTGCATTCCCTGAGGCTTCAGAGGGGTTAATTCAGTGGTTCTCAAACTTTTGTCCTGGTGACCCTTTCACATAGCAAACCTCTGATGTGCCCCCCCCCTTTATAAATTGAAAACACTTTTTTATATATTTAACACTATTATAAATGCTGGAGGCAAAGCGGGGTTTGAGGTGGAGGCTGACAGCTCACGACGCCCAGTAATAACCTCGTGACCTCCTGAGGGATCCTGACCTCTAGTTTGAGAACCCCTGGATTAATTTAATTTTAGCACCCTGCGTCCATTCACATGCATGTGCTATTTTGAGCATTTCAGTTTTGACAACATAGGCTCATCCCAGATTCTGGAACAAGCTCAAATGCTCAGTTTGTGGAGTATGTACATAAGCTATAGTAAAGAAAAACCCACAGTAACCGTCTCCAGTTTGTGAGGGACCACATGGAGCCAGTCTCTAGGAAACAGATAAATGCATGGAGATTAAGTACATTAATGGCTATTAGCCAGGATGGGTAAAGAATGGTGTCCCTAGCCTCTGTTTCTCAGAGAGTGGAGATGGATGGCAGGAGCGAGATCACTTGACCATTACCTGATAGGTTCACTCCCTCTGGGGCACTTGGCATTGGCCATTGTCAGTAGACAGGATACTGGGCAGGATGGCCTTTGGTTTGACCCAGTATGGCTGTTCTTATGTTCTAACCTAAATGAATCCAAAGTTATGGAGACAGATATGAGTCAAGGAAGCCAGCAGAGTATCAGAAACCTGGAAAAATCTCTGCCTGGATGGGCTCAGGTGTTTGGTTACAAGCTGAGGTGGTTCAAAAGTTTTTGGATTTTTTTTTAAGCAGAATTTTTTTATTGTTTCTTTAAACAATCAAATACAGCAAGCAGCAAATATTTGGCCGCACACTTCTGAAACCTCAAACCATATGCAGGTTTTGGCAGACTAACTTCAGCTTTTCAATTAAAAAAAACACAACAAATTTTGAAGGAAAGCAGACATTGTCCGTGATTTTTTTCTGCTTTTTAAAAACCCCTAGTTTTCGATCCAGAAAAAGTTTTGATGGAAAATATTTGTCCAACCCTTTTAATGAGCTTTATGCCTTTTAGCACTAGCTGATGCTGAGAACCGGTGATACCTTGTAAAGAAGTTTTCTCAAAACTGGGTTTGTGCCGAAATGCAGAAGGTTTATTTTTCCCAGGGACGCCTGTGGGGGGGAGCAAGTGGGGCAATTTGCCGTGGGCCCCACAAGGGCCCCCAGGAGAATATAGTATTGCAATTTTTTTATAGAAGGGGCCCCCAAAATTTCTTTGCCCCAGGCCCCCTGAATTCTCTGGGCAGCCCTGGCTTAGGCACCAGGTTAGTGTTACTCTGGTTGGGCATCGCATAAAGAAGACTGTATTTGTATTAAGATAATTAGTATGGGCCGAATCCTGCTGCCTGTTGAATTTAATGAAAACTTTGCCTGAGCAAGGGCTACAGCTTTAGGGCACAATACCCTGTGACCCCCTCACGGAGTAAAACAGAAAACCCAATAAGTAACTTGTTCCTGTTATGTTCCATGACTGTTTTGTGTAACTTATGGTATTCCTCTTGACAAAATAACACGAGAGAACTATAGTCATAATGCTTGCCCTCCAAATAACTAATCTTCTATTACTTCTTTATGCTATATTTTAATGTCAAGAACTAAATGCAGCATCAAAATTGATAACACAAATCATGACTGAAAAGACGAGTGAGCACATTTTTGCTTTTGTTAGGCTTGAAAGACAAAGGCAATGTCTCTAATAATTGTTCAGTCTGTCTTAAAACAACCCAAGGCAAAATAAAATGTTAATAAGTTTAATTCCATTTTTTTAAAGTAAACCAAAGGTTCATTTAAAAATAAGTGAGATGTAGTAACTTAGATACTGTTAAGTAGGCATAAAAGAGTTTAAATGTGTAAGAGTCTTAGGCTGCAATAATTTGCACATCAAGGGACAGGAAGCTGTAAACTAAAGTGTATGTGATAGATATATATTTTCTCTCCTGGCCCCTTGGTATATGAATTACACAATCTTAACGCCTTAAAAAGTTCTCCTACAGCCAGTCACACTCACTTGTTCATTGTAATTCACTTACTGATTACCTCTGAATTAGGTCCCTTGTCTGAGTTCCATGTGCCAACCGTCCATGGCCAAATAGGTGGAAGAGTAAATGTGGCTATATTTCACTCTAGTTGGTATATTATAATGGGATTTAAATCCATCCACAAGGTAATTTTCACATCATATTTTACTCACATGACATTTTTGCATACCGTGTTGCTGTATGTCTTCAACAATCCACAGTAAAATCTGTGCATAGTGTTGCATGTAATCTTTGTGTGTACACTTAAAAGGGCAATTCAAGAGGTTGAGGGTAAAAAGAAAAATTCCATTTGGTGGAACATGTTCTCTCACTCAGCAGGATATAGTTTAAACATAAGAACAAAGAACTTCTACGAAAAAGGCCTAGAAAATTGCCTTTGTGAAACAGGAAGGTGCAGAGACAAAGCCTAAAACTGGTTAAACAGAAATGGTGTGTGGTTTACCCTCAGTAACCTCGTATGCTGCAGTGTTTGGATGTCCCCCTTCCCCCGCGCGCATACTCACTGGCTGCTTTGGTACTTCAAAGAAAGCAAGCCAAGAGGATTTTGGTTGCTATGATCAGAAGACTTTGGGCCCAAAGGCAGTTCAGCATGAAAGAGGGAACAGACTGCAGTTGAACAATGTCTGCTTCTAAAGGGGGAGCAGGGTAGAGGCAAAGGAAAAAGAAGGTTAAACTATAACTTGGATGGAGAACCTCAGTCCCACTGATATGGCAAGACTTCATGGTCATCTCTGCAGCCGACCCCAACTTCATACGCATATGTAGGAACAGAATTCAAGTTAGTCTGTTTATAGACTTCAACGATGAGCTGAGGGAAAATTTTTCCACTGCTCTTTCAATATCCACTGTTATGAACCACACTCAGATAGATCTGAAAAATCAAGCAAGTGGAAGTCAGTGATATGCCCATACACATGTATAGTATACACTGTACAACCTGGTCATGTGATACTTTTCTGTCAATAACTCAGCTGCTCAGTGTTAAAAATGGGTTGACTCTCTGGTGTCATTTTTGATTATGGGACCTGAGGACTGTTTCTAGCAAAGGTGTCAATGCCTGTTGATTATGATAAATTATGGGAAGGCTAATATACTTGCTAGATGGTGAGTTAGTTAATGACAAGCTGGGTGTAAACCTGCAGTGTACCGGGGGCTGTACACTAACTGTGAAACCTGCTGCCATGCACTAAGTTTCCTAGTGCATACAGACCTCCTCCTGTTTCATTATACTGTACTTTGATTTATTTTTTAGCAGAGCATATTGTGCTACAGCCTAGTTTTGAAACAAGCTTTACCTGAAGCTGTCAATCTAATTCTTCTTTAATTTTCTCTTCAGAATATCCATTTACTTTTATTTTGATCGCAGCAGAAGTAGTGATGTGAACTATATTTCAGAGACATCAATTTCACAGCCAGTAATTTCAAAGGAGCACAGAAATGAAAAATTCTTAAAATCTAGCCCCTGAAATGTGTGTGTTATGCAACAATTTCTCTCAGTTATATCCTTCAAAATCCAACCCTCTTTTAAGGTCAGATGAACAACTTTAACATTTTGAAAACTCCATATTTGTTTAGTAAACTATAATTTGGCAGTCTTAATGCTGATAGTTATCAATACTCAAATATTTCATGTGATCAAAGCATTCCAATTAGACGTTGTATTTCCCCTCAAAATGTGTCTCTTGTTTTGTCCTTACCTATTGTGTTTTATTTTTGGCCTCTGCATATTTGTTCTCATTTAATAAATGCTGTCCCTCCACTGAAGCCATCTGGTGCAAAGTTAATAGAGGTATGCAGATTGACATTGATTAGTTGGTGCTCATGCTAATATATAATCAAGCCATACAGCATATTTGGGCAAAATTAGGTTCTGAACATTAATTTCACTGAACCGCACTGGTACTGGCTTTTTTCTCCACTGAATGTTGACACTGGTCATTCCAGTCTTCCTGCAGGCCCTTACTCTGAGCAAGGGAGGCTGGTACTGCATACTTTGTCACCCTAGCTGCTCTTGGGACTGGTAAAGTCAGAACTAGTTGGTCCCCTTCCCATTGCTCCGGCTGAGAATGAGAGGTCCAATTCTCTTTGCTCCTCATTCGGGTGGGACCTACAAAAGACCTTCCTTTTCCCTCTCCTCAGAAATGTTTCCTTTGACATGGAACCATATTCCACTGAATGTACTGTGAGCCACATTCTTGGTATTTGGGATTGGACATTGGCCTGGTAGCATTTTTACTCCTTTCTTCTATTGTCTTCAGAGTGAAGCCTCGTAGTACTTTTCTGTTAGTTCTTCGGGTGGTGTAATGCTGACCCTCTTCCTCATGTTTCTCTCAGTAGGTCAGAAAGTAGGCTCACTACTCTCCAATCCATTTGAGCACCCTAGTGGGTAGTGAGAGTATCTACAGCAGGAAATAGCCATCCTGGTCCTTTAAGATTGTGAGGCTGACACCTTCTAGCCCCACGTAGTCTGTCATGTAACTCCATTTCTTCGGCCTAATAAACTCACTCACAGGTGCTTTGTAAGCCAGTGCAGTGGGAGTATTGCAGCCGCTGCATAATATGGAGTGGGGGAAGACAGGCTACCTGTCCCCAAAAGATATTCAAGTGGATTGAGGGCAGTGGGCCTACTTACTCTTCTCCAAAGAAACACTTTGACCCTTTGATTCCTTCTCCTTAGAATTTATTATGAGGACAATGGAGTAGATGTAAAGAGCCACTGGGTTGCTTATATTGCCAAAGATGGTTTAGGATGTGAGGAGAAGAGGGGAAACCTGTTGGAATCTGTGTGTTGTGGCCCCTAAATTCTCAAATAAGTGCAAGGAGTTTTTTCATTAATAACATGACATCTTGTAGCAGACTCTGGTGCTATAGACAATAACATCTATGTTTAGAGGGGGATACTTTCTGTAAATTGAGTTCCCTGATCAGTAACTTAGGAGGCATGGAAATCTGTCTCATAGTTGTGTAGCATAATCTATTATCCTCAGATCAGTGACAAAATTTATTTAATTAAAGACCTTTAATCCTGTGTCTAATCAATTGAAAAGTTCAAATTGAATCATTCATCCTGAACATCCTCAACACATGGAAATCCCAATTTATGTTTCGACAAAGTAAAAAATAAAGCAAAGATCTTAATATCTCTAAGAGAGAGTACAACATCCTTCAGTTACAGTGAATACATGGGCCAGATACTGCGTTAGTTGGTATAATTAATTCTACTGAAATCAATGAGATTTTATCATGCTAGGGTGACCAGAGAGCAAATATGAAAAATTGGGAGTGGGGGTGGGGTTAATAGGAGCCTATATAAGAAAAGGACCCAAAAATCAGGACATCTGGTCACCCTACCTCATGCTGACTGAGCTACTCATAGTAGCCGAACTTATGAAGTTGTGGCTATATCTGAATTTATTTTAGTGATGGTTTACAGATGACTGTGTGTTAGACTGGAGATAGCAGGGGTAGTCAATTATTTTTTTTGTCAAGGTCCAAATTTCTTGGTCAAGGTACACCTCTACCCCCCTATAACGTGACCCGATATAGCACAGGTTCGCATTTAGTGCGGGGGTAGCCGGGCTCCGGTGGCGCTTTAAAAGGCCGGGGCTCTGGCTGCTGCAGGGAGTCCAGGGCCCTTTAAATCACTGCTGGAGCCCTGCCACCACTACCCTGATATAACAACATATCACCTATATTTTTGGCTCCCCACAACTGCGTTATATCAGGGTAGAGGTGTATAGTCAAAGTTCAAACTCCAGCGAAAATTTTAGAATTAAAATTAAGTAAATAAGACTTTGGAGGGCCTGTTCAAAAGCATCTGGCAGTCCAGCTTTGGCCAGCGGTCTGCCTATTGACTACCTTTGGGCTAGCAGTTCTGAATACCATAAAAATGGTGCTCAAACTTTTCTTCTCCTACATTTTGTTTGAACTTTTCCAACAACAAAAAATCCCAAGAAATACTACTCTCTTTGTAGCTGGCTGAAACAAGCATGCACTGCAATCTCATGGGCAAGTCTCTGCTAGATTTCTATCCTGCTTTACTGACCCAAAGAGAAACATTTTAGAAGAATATCCAATCTGATTCCCCCGCCCCCCCTTAGTGTTAGTAGTTTACAGAGGAGAGGTAAATTGCAGAGTGTTATTGCTAAATGATTTCAGATAAGTATTTTTTTGCCAACCTGATTTATAATTTGTTGCTCACTTAAGAACAATCCTGTTTTTTAAGGCATAAACATAAAGGATCCCTTTTCAGTTACCCGTACTTTTAAACATAATTCAAAACCACCTTAAGTCCCTTGTTTCCGTATTGCACTGAAATAATTCACTTAGTGCACATGAACAGTTTTGAAACATGCAACTACTTAGTTTGATTTAATTTATGAATACAAGCTTATGGCATTATAGCTTTATAAATCCTTGATACCCTGTTAATTATACTTTATGGGACTCTTAGGTATTTCATAATCCTTAGGTAGCACAATATATTTCCTTTTATTACAATATGTTGCTTAATAATGCACAAATCTTCTTTAAGATACAGCTGCCTGCATATTTTTAATGTCTGGCTATCTTTACTTTAAAAGATACTTTTTACTGATGCTATCCTTCTGCGACCAGAATCAGTATTTTATTACTGTATTACACTTGTCAAGGTTGCCAGTACTAAAGAATGTGTATCCTTCAACACATTGCAATCAAACAAATCATGCATCCTTCCCAACAACTAAAAAAAGTGGGTGTGTGTGGTGGGGGGGCACAGTTTGTATGTATAATCTTAAAGTGGAGGGAGAGAACACTATATGATTTGCACCTAGATTCAGTCACCACTTTCAACCTAAGAATTAGGTATTTTGTAATGCAAATAACAGAACAAAATGTTCTCTCAGCAAGCTGAAAATTAAGGGTGTATAAATGGTCTGTGGCTTGAGTTTTCTAAGGCAAAATTGCTCAATTCATAGAAAGGTTTAATCACAAAAGGCTTACAATTCGTGGATGAAATTATCTTAAAATGTCATGGTAAACAAAAGCCACATTGCTGCTCTTTAACTGACCTATAGGAACTAGTGAAGTCACGAACAATATCCTCCACCCGCAAGCTGCTCAGACTTGTTTGCTGTGTACAATGCACTTGTTGGATTTGACTCCTCTGTTTGTTCATGATTTTTCAAAATGCCTATGTTCATCATTATTGGAGGATTTTTTTGTGTGCAAACAATTGAAACTTATCTGCCAATGCCTCATAGCTGTTCTCCTTTGAATATTTCATTTTTTGAATTCACTCTAGTGGTCTGAGTGGACCCTTATGTCACATGATATGGTTTCTGGTCCTTGTTGGATGATCTAACCTTTATAAACAGTAATCCCTGAAGAAATCTTTGGGGCACTGCATGCAAGGCCATAAATATGGACATGTCCTGTTTGGAGAGGTCAGACAGTTGTCCTCAGTTAGTGATTTCCCCGTGTAATTGCTGACACATTGCTCTATATACAGAGTATCTCCCCAACAGGGACCTTTCTGCAGCCTACCGTCCTTCAACCAGTCTTCCCCTGATTATTGCACGTGCCAAAGTTTTATTGGACAAAGGCAATCATTTTGAAACTCTCCTAATTTCCTTGCCACTTTACTCTCAAACACACACATGTAAATATATATCAGTAGCAGTTGCTTCCTCAAGCTCAAATGTGTGTGTATATATATAATTGGCTTGATTAGTGATTCCCATTTCCAAAACGATGCCCCCACTATTCAGCTAGAGCTAATACACACCTCATACCATCAAAAGAGAACTTGAAAAGCTGAGCTCACCCAAGTAGCTATGGAGATGTCTTGTATCTTTTCTGGCTCTGTGAGTGTGCATGGGTGTGCAATTTTGTGGCCTGATTCTCAGAAGTGCTGAACTTCTGTCAGTGTTTAACATCTCCAAAAATTGGGCCATTCATGTCTGCAGCATCTACATGATTAATATTTACTGCTTTGTTTACCCAAAAAACAAACAGAAGCAATACAAAAAAATTGCTAGTGCTGCAGGCCAAGACTTCATGTTGCAAGTTTAAATTTGTTGTTTTTTTTGGGTTTTTTTTTTTTTTTTAAGTTTTTCAAAATGCTAGAGATTATTTGGCAGGTTTTGTGAAAATCCCAGTGCCTTGGTTAATATTTAATAACTAGAGCTGGTCAAAATATGGGGGGAAGGAATGAATCTAGTATTTCATTTGATTTTTTAAATCAAAAATAATCTGATCACTTCACTCTAATAATCAACATGATTTTATTGTGGGAAAAACTTCACAAAAGTTTTGGATTGTACTGAGAGACATCTAAATATTCAAAGGCTAAGCAGAATTATCTTTACCTTCTTGAGTTTGGAGATCTCAAGAGAAAAGGCCTTAAGGTTTTTGAGAATTTTATTTTTGGTTTCAGCCAGACCTAGGAACTATAAAGGTAACAACAGTAGTGGCTGCAGAAATAAGCATACTGGTGAGGGTCAGGAAGACAATTTGTAGTGGATTATGTCATGTAAATCATTTTGTGTCATTTGCAAGCATCACAAATGCAAATGGCAAAGATTCAAAAATGTTTGGTGGTGTTTTATAAAAACCTGGCTGAACAGCTAGAAGACACACATGCAAATTAGAGTTGTAAAGGCTTTTCCTTATCTTTTCCCCTGCAGTGAGACACTTACAATGCATTATGTGTGTCAGGAACATGGTATAATAGGCAGTAGATTTACATATTGAATTCAAAAAGGGGTTGGATCATACTAGAGGTTGAAATATTTACTCATACAAACGTGCACACCAGAAAAAGAAAAGAAAAGCCGTGAGATATCAGCAAATGTCATGCACTTCATATAAGCATTAACTATGCATCCATGACACTCTTGGGCCTGATTCCCAAGTTGCTTCATTCTTCCGCATAGGGCAAAAATAGAAGAGTGACGGACAAAGGTGGCTTTAAACTACCTCTGTGCTCCCCTGCCCCCCTCCTCCGCCCCCTTCTGGTTTGTGCCTGGTCTCTGGTGTGAGTTAGAGCAATCTCAGGGTTACAACTGTCTGTTTCCCAGGAACCATAGACAATCCTGGGAAAAACAGAGCAGCCTTGGCAGTGTACTCCATGCCATGCTAGTTCTACACATTAGCTAGTCTTTTGGTAGAAATGGGGCTTAAACCACTGCTAGAAAGAAGAGTATTTTTAAAATAATATATTTTTGTTTTAAATATCTAACAAGTCTCCCTGCACCTTGTGAATAGAGTAAGGGGTGGGGAAAAAGAGATTATCCACTATGAACCAAGGAATCAGAAGCTCATCCCCCATGACAGAAGTAGATGTGTGAGTGAGGGGGGGTGTCATTTTTACTACATAAACAAAAGGCGAAGTATGTGCTTTTGTGAGCAGAAGACCTATGCCCACCATGACAAGAGAAACTTGATGGTGGGGAACAAAGAGAAGGTATCTGCATTGTGAGAAGGAAGTTTTACTCTCTGCAGACTTGCTGTGGTAAATGTTGTGGTAGCAAAGAAGGAGTGATTACACATAGCCATTAAACAATTTTTTGACACTGCCATTAATATAATGAGCTATCTGGCTAGAATACAGCTGCTAATGACCTTGGCAGAAAGGGGGTTGTAGCGTGCAACCCCAATCAGTTGACTCCAGAGGAGTAAATACAGAGACTCAGTGACTCAACCACTGCCCCAACAGGAGAAAATGTAAGTAAAAGAAGCAAAGGGACTGAACTGCAAGGCACAGCAACATTCAGAGCTCAAGAATGTGTTATGTTTGATCTGGACATAGTTTGAAAATAACCCAGTAAGTGTGAAAAGCTAAAGCAGATGAATGTTTAAATGGTTGATGAGGTTGGAAGCAGATGTTAAGTGTCAAGACATTATGGGGAACATAGGTTTTACTGACACACACAACTCCAAGTCTTCCATTGTAGATTAGCCACACATTTCTAGTAGAAGGCAAGGGAGTGGGTCTTATGTTCTTTTTTTCTTTCTTTAAAAAAAAAAGTGTTTACTCATTCCTGGTTAGACTTTGAGACTTAATAATACTTGGACCCCAGTCACACAGGATGGGCTAATCCAAAATAGGTAGTTAAGCCAACTTAATTTTCTTACTCAGGGTGTGAAAAATCTGCATGCCAGAGTGTTATATTTAAGACACATTGGACCTAACCCCTGGTGTAGACCGTACTTGGTGCTATGCTGGTGGGAGAACCCTTCCTGTTGGTGTAGGTAGTGTCTACACTGAAGTACTACAATGTTGCAACTGCAGCAGTGTAATGGGGTTCATTCACCACTCTGGCACCTCCTGATGGGAATTAGCTCTGTGTGTTAGTTTGCCCTATTCGCGTAGTGCCTCACCACCATCACTCCTGCTATAGGACCCATGTTTCTCCATGGACCATGGCATCCTCTTCAGTGACACAGCCCTCTGGCCGTATCACACATTGTGCTTCCCCATTCCGAGGGCACTACAATCCACTGTTCAGCCACTTCCTTTAGAGGCTACTGCAGCTAATTATCTGGCCACTTCCTTGTGGCCCCAGCATCCTCTCTGCCCTTGCTTGAGGGCCTCAGCCTGCAAACCCCAGCAGCCAGTGAGGAGCTAGCTGTCACTCCCCCAGTCCCTGCTAGCAGCACTATTCTGTCCAGAATGCTGGAAGTTCTCTCAGCCCCCCAGAGAGACAATCCATCCTCCCTGGGCTCCCAGCAGAGAATTGCCTTCCTCTGCCCTGCAGCTCCCTTTTTATATGGGCCTGCTTGGCCCTGATTGACTGCTCCCTTCAGCCCTTTTTGCATTATCTTCCTCCTGCACAGCCTCCCTAGGACTCTATTAACCTCTTAGCATGGGGCAGGTGCCTCATCACAGGCAGTTAAGCTGTGTCTCTGTAGCATTTCAAATGTAGATAAGCCATTAATTTTATTTTTCACATTCAGAATTCTCCCTTTAATCACAAGTGTACTTTCACTCATATTTTAAATCCTGGTTTCCTCTACAAAATACTGTGTGTGAGGGGACAGGGAACTTCTTCACCTTGTTAACAAAGCCCTGACATTTTCCCAATGTGTCTTTTTGTTCTTGTTTGAACTGAGCTGTTCTGTGAGCTGAGGAAATATATCCCTCCCAGAACCCAATCATCCAATCTAGTCTGCCACCTTATATAATACATTTCTTAGGGACAGAAGTGGGTTTCTTCCTTCCTATTCCATACAGTTCCCATGGACATTTCTGTTCCATATAGTTCCAGTGGAGTCTGCCTGTGTGTTTCACCCACAAATACCCACCTCTGCAAACTGGTGGAGGCTACTGCAGAACTCCTAGAATGCAGAGGTCCCCTGTATGGTTTTTCTGTTTGCTGTCCCATCCGAAACAATGAAACTTCATTGGATTTGTTGCCTCAGATTTCAGCCTGAGTATTTATCTAGAGCTGCGTGGGAACTTGATTTTCACTATGCAAGGAATTTTGTATGGTTGAAAACTGTTTTCATTCCAAAAGAAGAAGAAAAACATCCTGCATTTGATGGGGTGTTCACCCCACACAAGTAATGGAGGCCTCAAGACCTGCCATGCTCCATTCCAAGAAGGACCATTGAAGGTAAGTGAAGCAGCCAATCATGGGCCAGTGACCCAGTACAAAAGGAGCTGCAGAGCAGCTGATGTGGGGAACCTAAGGAGGGAGGACTCTGTTCCTAGCAGGCTACAGCAAGGGCAGCACATTGGACAGAGCAGTTGCTGTCTGGGACCAAAGAATCCAGAGGGAGCTCCTAGCCAGCTGCTGGGACTCACTAGCTGAGTGCTCTGAGAAAAGGATGAAGAAGGTGCTGGGCTACAGGGAAGTGGCCCAGGGAATTGAAGCAGCTTTGGAGGAAGTAAGGAGACACAGCAGGAGGCTGCTATCTACAGGATCACTGGGTTGGGACCTGGAGTCATGCGGGGTTCAGGTCCCACTGCTTGCCACTGGGGAAATGGATTGACTGGTGGATGGTGACACCTACTCCCAGAAGAGGGGAACAAAAATGGTGACGTGGCCGAAGGGCCGAGTTATAAAGAGGTCACTGCGGTACTTGGATGGAGGCAGGTCTGCAGGCGGAGATGATGGCGGCAGAGGCACTGCCTGGAGGGAAGCAATGGTGGTAGAGCTAATCCTCCATGAAGGAGGCACTGCTGTGGTGAGTGGTCCCCAGCATGCAGCAAAACAGTTACAAAAATTTGGGGTCAATTGAAATATTTAGTTTTGATAAAATTGAAATATTACATTCCAGTTTCAATGTTATTAATTTTCGTTTGTCATTTATAAAACAAAAAGTTGTTTTAAAATAGAAAGGCAAAATGTTTCCATGCTCTTCTTCAATTTGCTTTTGAAAGTAATCTTTGACATCAACACACTTCAGTAAAAGGTTTAGCTTTGGGCAAATCATCATTTTCCAATGGAAAAATGTTCTGTTGGAAAGTTTCTGATCAGCTCTGTTTTAAACCTTAAAAATTAAGATCCTGATCTCCCAATTTACTAAGCATGAGTGAACTGCTGTCTCTGAGCAGAGACCATTGAATTCACCTGGCCTCTGCATAGGTGCAAATGTTTGTTCACATGTGGTAAACTGCAGCATCAAGACCTAAATATCTTATTTTTTTACTTCATTTCACTTTTATAGAACCAATTGTATATTATAGCTTGCCTAGTATACCTAATATTTTGCTGTTTAGTTGTTTTATTCCTTGAGTAAGGTGTACATATTTTATTATGTTATCATTAACAATATACCAGTTTTTCTCTGCTGATATAATACTGGGGAATTGCAGTGACTATATTATCATTTTTGTAGCTCACTAGTGAATTCTTAAGTTCTTAGGTCCTGATTCAGGAAATCTTCCATCTTCAGGAAGGGTTCTTAAGCATGTACTTAAGTGTTTTCCTAAATGGGAGCCTAGGAGCGGTGCATGTGTGTGTATATATATCCCAAATAAAAATAATTAATACAAATTTGTTCATTTTGATACTGATATTGAAATTCCAAATTTGAATTAAAAACAAGACTAAATATATTTTGTAGAACAACTATACTAATTTTTTTTACTTAAAAAATAAAATCCTGGTAAATTAGTAATGAGAGAACTTTTTACTTAAAACTCAAAGAAACATAAGGACAGATAATATCTGAAGTGTATGTGTTGGGTGTGTGAGAGAGGAGAGAGACTTTTGTAACATTATTTTGTCTGCATAAAAACTCAATTAGCTACAACTTTAGGAAAAATTAGTATGAACAGTAGCATTTTGCATCAAAATACACTCTCCTGTACTATTGTAAATTACTCTAATTTGCAATTTGTGGTTAATGATTCTTTAAAAACCAATTAGACTGCACTAATTGAAATGCATAGCAGGTGCCATATCTAATTCTTAACACATTAAAATTATATGTGATCATTAACAATTACAATAACTGGCATAGAAAGCTATTGGCTTTGAAGTTTAAAATACTATATTACCTACAGAAAAGCTTTTTGTAAGCCACTTCGAAATGTTCTGACATAAGAAAAACATAATAAAATGTACCTTTTCCCTCCATTTAAAATTCAGAATACAAAATATATGCAAAGTACATTTAGATCATGTTTAGACAATTTTACTTTGTAGTTTAATGCGAGCTACAGGCCAAATTGGAAGAACTGCATCAAGTTAATTGCTGTCAAATGAAAGCTTGTGCCTATTCTCAAAACCTTTGCATTTACAGTCTCAATATATGTATATCACAGTACATCTAAAAATACACTATCAAGTTCTTTCATAATTATAATTTTTAACTAATTGTTTTTCTCCTCAAGGTTTTTTATAATAACCCCTTAGAAGTTTTGACACTGAAATTGTTTCTTTAATGATTTCCCTCACCCCTGCTTCATGATATGCAAAAATGAGTTTTAATAGGTTGATGTTGTTCATTAGCATTTGGCTCCTGTCCATCTTTCTCACTTATAAAAAAAAAAAAAAAAAAAAGAACATCGATACCGTTGGCTCTAATAGACAAGAAAATAAAATAACAAGTGGATATGGGAGAAATGATTGTAAATCATAATTAGGGCCCATCAGATTTAATGAATACTAAAAAGAAGCTAAACTTCCAAATATCGAATCCCAGTTATTCAAATCATTTATTCTTTAAGTGGACAGTCTATAGGTAACATTACAGATGAGTTTCATAATATGGCCCTAATTACTGAAGGGAGGGGGGAATGTTAACTCTTAAACCTGAATATGTGAATAACCCCACAGAACTGACACGTTGTTGCCTTGAGTGCTATAAAACACATAGAATCATAGAATCTCAGGGTTGGAAGGGACCTCAGGAGGTCATCTAGTCCAACCCCCTGCTCAAAGCAGGACCAATCCCCAACTAAATCATCCTAGCCAGGGCTTTGTCAAGACTGACCTTAAAAACCTCTAAGGAAGGAGATTCCACCACCTCCCTAGGTAATCCATTCCAGTGCTTCACCACCCTCCTAGTGAAAAAGTTTTTCCTAATATCCAACCTAAACCTCCCCCGCTGCAACTTGAGACCATTACTCCTTGTTCTGTCATCTGCTACCACTAAGGACAATCTAGATTCATCCTCTTTGAAACCCCCTTTCAGGTAGTTGAAAGCAGCTATCAAATCCCTCCTTGTTCTTCTCTTCTGCAGACTAAACAATCTCAGTTCCTTCAGCCTCTCCTCATAAGTCATGTGCTCCAGCCCCCTAATCATTTTTGTTCTCCTCCGCTGGACTCTCTCCAATTTATCCACATCCTTCTTGTAGTGTGGGGCCTAAAACTGGACACAGTAGTCCAGATGAGGCCTCACCAATGTCGAATAGAGGAGAATTATCACGTCCCTCGATCTGCTGGCAGTGCCCCTACTTATACAGCCCAAAATGCCATTAGCCTTCTTGGCAACAAGGGCACACTGTTGACTCATATCCAGCTTCTCATCCACAGTAACCCCTAGGTCCTTTTCTGCAGAACTGCAATTAGGTTAGTCAGGCATGACTTGCCCTTGGTGAATCCATGCTGATTGTTCCTGATCACTTCCTCTCCTCTAAGTGCTTCAGAATTGATTCCTTGAGGACCTGCGCCATGATTTTTCGAGGTACTGAGGTGAGGCTGACTGGCCTTAGTTCCCCGGATCTTCCTTCTTCCCTTTTTTAAAGATGGGAACTACATTAGCCTTTTTCCAGTCATCTGGGACCTCCCCCGATCGCCATGAGTTTTCAAAGATAATGGCCAATGGCTCTGCAATCACATCCGCCAACTCCTTTAGCACCCTGGATGCAGCGCATCCGGCCGCATGGATTTGTGCTCCTCCAGTGAATCAAGAAAGGTAAAATGAATTATTTTGAACTGACTCTTTAGTGTCCAAACAAGACTTCTCTCTTGTGTGTGTCTGAATTGGCTGAGTGACTTCAAGGAATTAGGTGGTGTTATTTTAAACAAAAATGTTTCTGGAACTGAAATAAAATTGAGGACTGCATTTGTATTTTAATTCCTGATGTTGTTGTGTTTGTATGTGCAGTTTTTTTTTAAAAGGACTATATTTCTCTTCCTATGTCTTTAATGGGTTTAAGGTGATGAGCATGGAATCATACTACATGTTGGCCTGAGGCACAGTGTCTCATACCACTGCTTTCCTTGAGGTGTCTTCACCCTGCTCGAGGCAGTGCACAAATGGCACTACTTAACCCACTGGATCTGCAGAGTGTCTCTGCTATATCTCATTCACTACCCTTAGACAGACTTGCTGCTATATTTTCTGGATATTGTCCTTGAGTGGACAGTCTATAGGCAACGTTACAAACTGCAAGGATAATGGAATCCAACAGACACCGCTACTTTATTCTTGCATTCTAAGGGCTAGATCCTGTTAGTGTTACTCCCTCAAGAAGGCTATTGGGATTGTCTGCATGGAAAGGAGTGAGTTATTATAGGGCCTGTCAAGGTTTCCTCCCCCACTCTGAACTTTAGAGTACAAATGTGGGGACCTGCATGGACACTTCTAAGCTTAATTTACTAGCTTAGATCTGGTAACACTGCCACCAGCCAGAAGTCAGTGTCTGGCACATTCCCTGTCCCCCCAAAACCTTCCCTGGGGAACACAGATCCAAACCCCTTAGATCTTAACACAAGGAGAAATTAACCATTTCCCCCCCCCCGTCCCCCACCAACTCCTGGTGAGTCCAGACCCAATTCCCTGGATCTTAAAACAAAGAAAAATCAATCAGGTTCTTAAAAAAGAAAGCTTTTAATTAAAGAAAAAGAAAGGTAAAAATCATCTCTGTAAAATGAGGATGGAAAATGCTTTACAGGGTACTTAGATTTATATAGCCCAGAGAAAACCCTCCTCTAGCCTCAGGTTCAAAGTTACAGCAAACAGAGGTAAAAATCCTTCCAGCAAAAAGAAAAACATTTAAAAGTTGAGGAAAACAAAACAAAGCTATCCCGCCTTGCCTGACTGTTACTTATTAATTTGAAACATGAGAGATTGATTCAGAAAGACTTGGAGAGCCTGGATTGATGTCTGGTTCCTCTCAGTCCCGAGAACGAACAACCCCCAAAACAAAGAACACAAAACAAAGACTTCCCTCCACCAAGATTTGAAAGTATCTTGTCCCCTTATTGGTCCTCTGGTCAGGTGTCAGCCAGGTTTACTGAGCTTCTTAACCCTTTACAGGTAAAAGAGACATTAACCCTTAACTATCTGTTTATGACAGGGCCTGATTCTCTCACCATTTAAGAGAATTGCAAAACTCCCACTGACTTCTGTGATATGGGCTCGGGTCCATACTGTAGATGTCTGTGTTACTATTATAGAAACAATTGAACATGAAACACTAAATAAAAGACTCACATAGTTAGTGTTAACTTGGGATGTAAATCAACTTGTCCTGGCATGTTAAAGTAAGATGTATGGTGAAATAGGCAATCTTGGGTTTCAGTTGAATTGGACCCCAAAGCTCGATTCAAATAATGAATTTATATCCATGATTTATTGGCTTAGAATCATAGAACTGGAAGGGACCTCAAAAGGTCATCTAGTCCAGTCCCCTGCACTCAAGGCAGGACTAAGTATTATCTAAACTAGACCATCCCTGACAAGTGTTTGCTCTTAAACCTGCTCTTAAAAATCCCCAATGATAGAGATTCCACAACCTCCCTAGGCAATTTATTCCAGTGCTTAACTTCATAACTGTCAGAGTGTTTTTTCCTAATGTCCAGCCTAAACCGCCCTTTCTGCAATTTAAGCCCATTGCTGCTTGTCCTATCCTCAGAGGTTAAAAAGAACATTTTTTTCTCCTTCCTCTTTGTAACAACCTTTTATGTACTTTAAAACTGTTATCATGTCCCCTCTCAGTCTTCTCTTCTCCAGACAAAACCAGTTTTTTTCAGTTTTCCCTCATAGGTCATGTTTTCTGGACCTTTAATCATTTTTGTTGCTCTTCTCTGCACTTTCTCCAATTTGTCCACATCTTTCCTGAAATGTGGCACCCAGAATGGGACAGAATACTCCAGTTGAGACCTAATCAGTGTTGAGTAGAATGGAAGATTTACTTCTCATGTCTTGCTTACAATACTCCTGCTAATATATCTCAGAATGATGTGTTTTTTTTTTCATATTTAGCTTGTGATCCACTATGAAACCCAGATCCCTTTCTGCAGTATGCCTTCCTAGGCAATCATTTACCATTTTGTATGTGTGCAAAAAAGCTTATGCTCAAATAAATTTGTTAGTCTCTAAGGTGCCATAAGGACTCATTCTTTTTGCTGATACAGACTAAAACGGCTACCACTCTGTAACTTGTCTAAATAATTTTTGACTTGTTCTTTCCCTATTTTACACTCTGATCCTACCTGTAGATGTCCAATCGCCACCAACTTTCTTGGTGAAAACTGAAACAAGGAAGTAATTAAGCACCTCTGCCATTTTCTGTTATTGCCTTCCCTTCCCCCCCATTGTGTAACTGTTCTACTCTGTCCTTGGTCATCTTCTTGCTTCTAATGTATTTGTAGAATATTTTCTTGTTACTTTTTATGTCCCTAGCTAGTTTGATCTCATTTTGTGTCTTGGCTTTTCTAATTTTGTCCCTACATACCTGTGTTGTTTGTTTATATTCATCCTTTGTAATTTGATCTAATTTCCACTTCTTGTAGGACTCCTTTTTGAGTTTTAGATCATTGAAGATCTCCTGGTTTAGCCAGGGTGGTATCTTGCCATACTTCCTATCTGTCCTACGCGATGGGATAGTTTGCTCTTGTGCCCTTAATGTCTCATTGGAAAAACTGCCAACTGTCTTCAATTGTTTTTCCCTTTAGACTTGCTTCCCATGGGATTTTACCTACCAACTCCCCTGAGTTTGCTAAAGTCTGCCTTCCTGAAATTCATTGTCTTTATTGTGCTGTTCTCCCTCTTACCATTCCTTAGAATCATGAACTCTACCATTTCATGATCACTTTCACCCAAGTTGCCTTCCACTTGCAAATTCTCAACCAGTTCCTCCCTATTTGTCAAAATAAAATCTGGAACTGCCTCCCCCCAGTAGCTTTCTCCACCTTCTGAAATAAAAAATGTCTCCAATACATTCCAAGAGCTTGTTAGATTATCTGTGCCCTGCTGTGTTATTTTCCCAACAGATGTCTGGGTAGCTGAAGTCCCCTGTGCTCTGGATGATTTTGTTGTTAGCTTAAAAAAAGCCTCATTCACCTCCTCTTCCTGGTTTGGTGGACTGTAGTAAGCCCTTAGCATGACATCACTCTTGTTTTTTACCTCTTTTATTCTAACCCAGTGACTTTCAACAAGTCTGTCTCTTATTTCTATCTCAACCTCAGTCCAAGTGTATAAACTTTTAATATATAAGGCAACACCTCCTCCCTTTTTTCCCCTGCCTGTCCTTCCTGAGTAAGCTGTACCCTTCTATATCAATATACCCTCTTTGCATACTGTTTTGTAAACATGAAGTGACCTAGCTGCTCAAGTCCACCCCAGCAATGGCAGCATTTCAGCACTACTGTATATTAGTAGTGGAGCCAGATTTTTGTTTTTGTATTTTAAAGGAAAGCTCTTTTCAGTGGGGGAAAAAAAAGCTGCTTTTTTTTTTTTCTTCAGCTGTCCAAAAGACTCAGGCTCATATAAGGCTAACTAATGTATTTGAATCCATATCAACAGAAAAAAGAACATACAGTTTGTGAGAAGGTTTTATGTGAAAATCGTGTTGCTAAATTTCATCGGGCAGTAATTTTTTCTTCAGATCCTGTGATATTGAGCTACAAGGCTAAAGGGATTGTTCAGTGTGGGGAAGTTCAGATTTTGTCCCCAGTCTTCAGCAGCATAAACAGTGGTGTATTAGGAAAAACAAATAAATATTTGGGGAGCTTCAAAGATCATATAAGCTCTTGCATTCATGAACCTTTAGAAAGGCCATGAAAACAGAATACATTGTTGGTGAAACAGCAAAAACAAACCTATGAACTGAGGTGGTACTACGATGAGAAAACAATATTGGATATTCTAATAATTTCATCACACTCAAACTGTTAGTTAAACATCTGATTAAATAGCAATTTGCTACAGTTTTCTTTAAAAATTTCAAAAGTGAGGTTAGTTCCTAAATTGGTAAATATTTAAAATTCTGACATGCCTCTTTGAGGCTTTCAGATACAATCACTGCATCTTATTTTCTATTTTTTTCTTGCACAAGGATGACGTCACAGTACATTAATATTTCAAAATTCAACTCCAAAGAAGAAAAACTGGTGTATAAAAGCTTTATTTTTTTTAAATGATATATTAAATAAGGACATAGAAGATATAACACTGAAAAAGTGCATGGCTTGGTTGGTCTCTGACTGCTTACACAGGCCCTTGGCTCAATCTGAGCAGTCTGGTGTTAGTTAAAGCAGCCTTCCATAAGGCAGACTGCCCTAGCTACTTTCTACCTTTCCCCACCATTCTTCCACTGGTTCTGTACTGAACTGCATTCATTGTGACCAAAGAATGTGGCCCATAATCATACTGGAGGGAGAGAACATAGCAATGCCTAGTGTTAGAGAATGAGCAGTCTAACCTAGAGGCAGATTGAGTAGACAGGCTTCTTTATTGTGGTGTTTGTTCCCCTCGACCGAATTGTTGAGTAAGCACTGGATTAGTTATAGCACACTTTTTAAAATTTAGGTTGGTATGTAAATACCTACATTTACTTCAACAACTCCCCCCCGAAAACTCTTATTGAGTAATACGAATGCCCATACAATGAATATTAATACATATGAACTGAATATAACTATTCCCACCCCTGATTATTGTTTACAGCATTAGCATATTTTACAGACCATTTTTACTTTGAAGATACATTTCTTTACAATAATTGCAGACATGAATTCCCTTAATTAACAGTTTGCAGGGAAGGGAGGAAGGGGCCATGACCCCGAGCTTGTTTACATAGCTGGGAAAGGAAGGGAGGGGAAGATAACACTTCTCTACACAAGGAGTATCTTTAGGTCCCCACATTCCTTATGCAGCTACAATCCTTAACAAGGAGAAGGGAAGGGAAAGCGATGGCACTTTATTTATCAAGCACAGAAACAGCCTGTGCTTCTACTCCCTAATACCACGGCTGCACGCTAGTGGTTTCCCAGGTCTTTACTTAACCCTTACATATCCCAACACCTACATTTAAGGTTGCTGAATACTTTCCTTTATAATCCTAATTTTCTGTTGCTAATAACTTTACCAAGCTTCCATTTTTTAGGGCTGAAATTCTCCTTGCCTGAATTGTTTTTTGGACAGTTTCTGAAAATGAGGTTAGGAAAAAATAAGTAACTTTCTCAATGATAAAAAAAAAGTCAACTCTTATTCTGAAGAACTTTAGTTCAACTCTGAATCTGTATAAAGCATGCTCCTAGCTCCAAAGAGCTCCCCATGGATTAACTGTATTGAGCATCCTCCAACCCCATTGAGCCCCTATGTGCTTGCTGCATAAAGCAAGCTCCCAACCCTCATTAAGCCTCCTCCATTGTAAGCACAGAGCTGGAGCTATCTACATCAGTGTTTCTCACAGCTAGGTCTGTGGACTGGTGCTGGTCCCTGAGATCTCCCTGATGCAGTATAGGGAAGCAGCAAACCAGTTCTTGGTATAAAAAAGGTTGAGAAACGGTGCTCTAGATGAAGCGAGGGGAGGAGAACATCATAGTAGCAGCTGCCAGCCTGTTTTTCCCGTGGCATAAGGAAAGTAACCTCAGTCTCCAGATTCCTATACTCATGCTATGTACACACTACAGCTTAAGTCATGATAAGTTATGTTGCTCTTCCATGTGAATAAACCACCCCCTGAGTGACATAAATTACACTGACCTAAATGCTAGTGTGGACAGCACTATGTGGGCCAGAGAGCCTCTCTCACAGCCATAGCTACCGCTGCTTGTGGGGACTGGAGTAATTAAGCTGATGGGAGAGCTCTCTCCCATCGGTTTAGAGCAGCTACACTAACAGAACTACAGCAGTGCAGCTGCATTTGTGCACCTCTGCCACTGCAAGGTATGTAGTGTAGCCATAACCTGAGAGTTCTAACTTCAGCACTTCTGCTGGCTGGTTTTAGATGTGCGCATTTCGTAGCCTTTATTACAGAGCAAGGCCTTACATGCTGATTTAGAAGGTAGCCCAGTTCCCTTCACTCATTTTACAAATGAGATTACTGGGAGGGCTCGCAAGGCCACCTCTGGAATTATAAATCACGTCTCTAATCTGGCAAATATTTCCATTTCTGTTTTTCAGCATGGCTGAGAGTGCCAAATGTGCTAGGTGGTGTGATCTATAACTATTGGATCATACTCCCCTTCAGAACTAGTAACAGAACAAAAAAATCTTGAGTCCCAATATTAATCTGCTGTCTAATAAGTAGTTGACTAAGTATGTGTCATACTCCCCCAGAATTAGCTGGTGCACATAAAGGATAACACTCTACTACTGTAACCAGCTACTTGTTTATCCGCAAGTGATTAGAAATCTGTGCTGAGGATCTAAAAAACTTGAATATCAACACTGTGGCTATCCTATACAGGGAATCCTTGTGCTTCTATCTGATGGATTTTTTTAAAAACTGCTTTATAATATACAAATAAAATTGGTTAAAAGAACATTAAGGTCCAAAGTCAAGCTCTCAAAATTGTCCAAGACACCTTTCTTTGGCCCTCTTGCATGTGTACCTTGATATAGTCTTTTAATAATGGCATCATCACATTCTACTTGCTTTAGAGGACCCCCTGCTTCATTTAATTTACAGAGTAGACAGGGACCAAGGCAGAGGCTTGCAATAATATTCTTTTATATTTAAGGCATTGGATCTAGAATCCAGCAATCCTAGGTCCATCCTTGATTCTGCAACAAAACTTCCTATGTGATATTGAGCAAGTCTATCCTGCATATGTGCAAGGGGAGATAAATTTAAAATTGCACCAGTAGCATAGGTGACTTTAACTCTGTTTTCCTGACTTTTGAAGGTTTAACTTTGCAACTTAGGCTATTAACTTATCATAAGTATGGGTGTTTTTATTTTCTTCTGATGA
Organism: Mauremys mutica; assembly: GCF_020497125.1. NCBI lineage: Eukaryota > Metazoa > Chordata > Testudines > Geoemydidae > Mauremys > Mauremys mutica. The sequence goes on along the minus strand of NC_059079.1, from coordinate 46,615,348 downwards.
TTTAATAGTTGCTGGAAGGAGTTCTAGTTCAGCCCAAGAGTATAATAATGTGGGCAAATGTATTACTGCTAGCTTGTGTTCACTTCTTGGAAACTTTAATATACTTCTAAAAAGGCAAGTTAGATGTTTAGGTTAGAGAAAAATGGTTGGAGGACTTATAAAGTAAATGGCAAGTGATATGGAGACTAGCAATAGCACAGTAACAATGCCAGACAATTTCCCCATATGGACAAGCCCTGACAAAAATGGTGAAATTCAGCCGTGGTGTGAGCATGCCCAGTTCCCACCAAAGACAATGGAATTCACTGCTGCCTAGTGCAGGGCTGCACTGGGCCCAGTAACTACACTAGTCATGATGAGGTCAATGGAGTTTCATCTACAACCATAAATAAATGTGTCAATTATAGGATGTCTGCATTCTTTCTATTAACAACTTTATTGTGAAGAGTTTTTTACATGTAAAAACAAAGCTGCAGCCTTTTGTCTTCTCAAGATGTTGTCTTAATGTGTTGTAATTGGAGGTTTCAGGAAGGGGGAGGAGGTGGCAGTTTGCCAATGTTATGGCTCATTGACTCAGGAAAATACAAAGTATTTTACTGCACATGTCAACAGCTGCTGAATACCAAAGTGGGAACTACCCGGAAACAAAGGACACTATCCTTCCAGAAAGAGCACATTATCCTTAGGTGGACAATGTACAGGGAAAGAAAAAAAATAAACGGGTTCTTTAAGCACATTCCTCACATGGATGTGTTTGTCTTTGGCTGCCTGGTGGCACTCCTATTATGAGAGTCTGACCTTCAGTTTGAGAGCAACCCTTTTTTACACAAGTGTATTGTACACTTTAGACTTTTTTATTGTTTATTTGTATTACTGAAGTGCTTAAGAGGCTGGGTATGGACCAGGATGCCATTGTGCTAGGTACAAACAGAATACTGAGAGTCCCTGCTCCAAAGATCTTACAATCTTAGATCCTGTTATCCTTTCTCCCCTGCCATTGGCTTATCCTGCTGCTGCCTATCGCATTCGCAAGTACTGTCATCCAGGAGCACATAGTATTCTCTTAAATGCAGCTAACAAGGACATGGATGTTTGGTTGAACACTTTAAAAAAAAACATTGCCACAAACCAGTGCTATTGACAGGGTCTCTTTATCTTGGTCTATTACTCAGTAGGGAGAAGAGTCCTTTTGTGTAATACCTCAACATAAAACAATTTCTTGCAATGTAAGGTGCATGCCTGACAGCAAATCACACAAGATTCCCATAGACACCACTGAGATTCCTACATACTGGACTATGGCAGGTGCAGAGGAATTTTTTTTTTTAAATAGGAAGCAAATAACTCACAGAATGTGAATTGATTAACACATTTTCTACCTTCTTTTGTGTGCCTGCTGTTTTGAAAGTGGAGTATGTATGTTCTTTTCTCTCACAAGACCCACTTTGGAGCTAAATATTCACTAGGAAAGTCAAACAAACAAAAAATAAATATGGTGGTTTGAATGCTGAAGGTATAAATTGAACTTACTCAGTGGGTGGAGAAGAGATCAGTAATGGAAACCATCACAGAGATGTTGCAGCATAAACTGCATTTACCTTGACTCACTTTGCTATTTCTTATGTAAAATTTCAGACAGGAGGTCTAGGGCAGGGGTAGGCAACCTATGGCACACGTGACGAAGGTGGCACGTGAGCTGATTTTCAGTGGCGCACTCTGCCTGAGCCCTGGCCACTGGGCCGGGGGGGGCTCTGCATTTTAATTTAATTTTAAATAAAGCTTCTTAAACATTTTAAAAACCTTATTTACTTTACATATAACAATAGTTTAGTTATATATTATAGACTTATAGAAAGAGACCTTCTAAAAACTTTAAAATGTATTACTGGCACACGAAACCTTCAATCAGAGTGAATAAATAAAGACTCGGCACAGCACTTCTGAAAGGTTGCCGACCCTTGATCTAGGGAATGAACTAGTATTGCGTAAAACTACATCTAGCTGGTAAACTTGATCCAGAGGAAGTACCCGATGTCCCCAAAGTATCTACAGTTTATTACAGAAACCTCATATGAAAAGAAACCAAACAGTAATTATTATTTTGCATTCACCTTTTGAAACCTGTGGTTGTCTTCTAACCAATTTCCCTAACCCTCAGAAAGGTTAGAACTCAGTCCTTTCCCTGCAGGTTACTATGTCTGATTGAAAAAGTTTGTTGGCGGTGTATTGCTATCCTCCCATAGGAACTATCTTAGCCAGGGGTGGGCAACCTTTTTGGCCTGAGGGCCACATCGGGGTTGTGCAACTGTATGGAAGGCTGGGTAGGGAGCGCTGTGCCTCCTCAAACAGCATGGCCCCTGCCCCCTATCCGCCCCCTCCCACTTCTCACCCCTGACTGCCCCCCTCATAACTCCCAATCCATCAAACACTCCCTGCTCCTTGTCCCCTGACCACCCTCTCCTGGGACTACCCGCCCCCTATCCAACACCCTGCTTCCTGTCCCTGACTGCCCCGACCCCTATCCACAAACCCACCCCCTGACAGCCCACCCAGGACTCCCACCCCCTGTCCAACCGCCCTCTGCTCCTCATCCCCTGACTGCCCTCCCAACCCATATGCACATCCCTGCCTCCTGACAGGCCCCCCAGGACTCCCACTCCCAACCCTCCCGGTTCCCCATCCCCTGACCGCCCCCCCAGAAACTCCACCCCATCCAACTGCCTCCTGCTCGCTGACTGCCCCTCAGGACCCCTCGCTCCCTTACCCAACCCCCCCCCCCCACTCCCTGCCCCCTTACCAGCAGCAGGAGCTCGCAGTCGCGACACCCGGCCAGAGCCAGCTGCGCTCTCCATGCTGCCCAGCGGGAGCGGCAGGCCAGAGATCGGCCTGTGCGGTGGTGTGGCTGTGGAGAAGGGGGGACAGTGTGGGAGGCGCCGGAGACTAGGCTTCCCAGCTGGGGATGACTAAATTGAGATATGAGAGAGGTCTATAAAATCATGAATGATGTGGAGCAAGCAAATAGGGAAGCATTATTTAACACTTCACCTCACACAAAATCCGGAGTGCAGCCAATTGGCAGAAAATTTAAAACAAACATAAGGAAGTACTTCACACAATGCACTGTCAGCCTGTGGAACTCATTGCCAGGGGATGCTGTGAAGCTCAAAAAACAACTGTGTTCAAAACAAATTAGTTAAGTTCATGGAAGATAGGTCCATCAATGGCTATTAATCAAGATGGGCAGGGACACAGCCCCATGCTCTGGGTATCTGTAAACCTCTGAGTGTCAAAAGCTGGGACTGAATGACTAGAGATGAATTGCTTGATAATTGTTCTGTTCATTCTCTCTGAAGTATCTGGCACTAGCTACTGTCAAAAGACAAACCAATGGTCCATCTAGCCCAGTATCCTGCCCCAGTATGGCCATTCTTATGTTCTTAGCTCTTCTCACAACAGGGCCCACTTGGATTTCACGTCACAGTTATGAAGTCAGTTTGTGTTATATCATCAACCTTCTACATGATCACTGGTCATTCAATTTTCACCACCAGTCCATTGGTCTTTTTAGAGTAATCTTTCCCACCTTTGAAAAGAAACTTAAGAGGAAAATGTACATAATTCAGGAATCATTCAGCCTGCATTTTTGCAGAAGCTGAAACCCTGACATTTGGTATATATAATGAATGCCATTGGGATGTGTCATTGTGGTGGCAAGGAGAATTACTAGCTAAGCTGTGAAAGAAATTGCAAAGATGTCTCACTGCTATGTAAACAAGGAAAGACATCTAAAGAAGATGTGCTTTGTGTGTGAGGAAGTGCTATTTCCTCAGGAGAAAAAGGGAAGACGGGGACTGGGGGTGGTGGAGAGAAACAGACCATACCAGGTGTTAAGAATATTTACCAATAAGAAAAGATTAGATGAGCAGCCTGCAGCAGTGTGACATAAAATGGTTACTTTAGGCATGTAGCTTCTTCTTTAGCTTAAATTTGAAGGGCCATCTATCAGAAGGCCATGTTTACACAGAATTAAGGAGAATGGGAAGAGATATTTTGCATGGGTGCAGACCCCATTCCCTTTGCTAAAAAGCAGAGAGACAGTTCCCCAGCCTCCTTGGCTGATGTCACAAGAGCTCTCCTTCTCATTTCAACTACTGCTTAGACCCATAGGCGGCAAGTTTGTATAATTTTTGGTGGGGCCCAAAATGGTGGTGCCCCCCTCCTCCCGCCCTGTAAGCTGATATAAAATGAAGCTACAGCGCATCAGTGCCACAAGATTACAAGGGTCAATTAAAAGTGGAAAGTCAGAAGCAGCACTTGCCTGCTTCAATATACAGTATTATATTTTGTTGCACCTGTTGTGATGAAGTGGGAATGTTCTTAATGTTTTCTCTGAATACTGTGTGGGTGCCTCAGTTTCCCCTGCAAGATGCCAACTGAAGGTGTTGGGGACAAAGAGATCAGGTGGCCTCCTTGTCCGGAAGAGACACAGAGGCCAGAGGAGGGAGTGTCAGTTTGGAGCTGGCTGGGAAAATGGGGAGAGACCCAGAACTTGGTTCTGGACTCCCCACCCCCAAAGATGGACCTGACAGAGGGGTTCTGTTTTCTGTACCAACAAGCTCTGTTTAAACTGTGTTCCCGTCATCTAATAAACCTTCCGTTTTACTGTCTGGCTGAGAGTCACATCTGACTGCGGAGTTGGGGTGCAGGGACCTCTGGTTGCCCCAGGACCCGCCTGGGCAGACTCGCTGTGGAAAGTGCATGATGTGGAAAGGCAAGCTGAATGCTCCGAGGTCAGACCCAGGAAGGTGTAAGCGTCTTGCCCTGGAGACAGTCTGCTCAGAGAGAGGAGGCTCTTCCAGAGTCCTGACTGGCTTTGTATGGAGTTGTTCCAAAGCATCACAGCATCCCCTTCCACACCATGCACTTCCCAGAAGTCCGCACAGGCACTGACACTCTCTCCTCTGGCCTTTGTCTCTTTTCCAGGCATTAGGAGGCCACCTGATCTCTCTGTTCTCCAACACCTTCACTTGGCACCTTGCAGGGGAAACTGATTTGGGAGAAATGAAGTAAAAGCTGCCCAAACCGAGCTTGAGCACTCCTGAATTTTGAGGTGTTCAAATCTGGAAGGCAGGTGCTGGGGGTGGGAGAGGGCTCTGGGCTCCATGGGGGAGCATGGCAGCAACTATCTGGAGCTGCACGGAGCCAGACACGCTGGTCTGAGTGGCACAGTAAGCGGTTTGGGGGTTGGAGAAGGGGTAGGGAGTTCCAGGGGGCAATCAAGGGACAAGGAGCAGGGGGGGTTGGATGGGGCAGAGGTTCGGAGGGGCAGTCAGGGGATAGGCAGCAATTGGATAGGCATGGGAGTCCAGGAAGTTTATCAGGGGACAGGTAGGGGGTGGGGTCCTGGGGGGAAGTGGGGTGGGGTCTCAGGAGGGGGCAGTTGGGGACAAAGAGAAGGGAGGCTTAGATAGGGACTGGGGTGCCAAGGGGCAGTTAGGGGCAGGGGTCTCGGGAGAGGGTAATCGGGGGACAAGGACCAGTGGTGCTTAGATAGGGGGTGGGGGTCCTGGGGGGCAGTTGGGACAGGGGTCTGGGGAGGGGGCAATCAGCGGCCAGGGGCTGGGATTCAAAGGGCTCTGGGCTACTGGCAGCCGTGGGGAGCCCTGAGCCCTTTAAATCCCAGCTGCCGCCACAGCTGAGATTTAAAGGGCTCTGGGCTCCCTGCTCCTGCAGGCAGCCCAGAGCCCTCTGACTCCCAGCCGCGGCTGAGATTTAAAGGGCTCTGGGCTCCCCGCGGCTGCCGGCAGCCCAGAGCCCTCTGACTCCCGGCCGCGGCTGAGATTTAAAGGGCTCTGGGCTCCCCGCGGCTGCAGGCAGCGCAGAGCCCTCTGACTCCCTGCCGCGGCTGGGATTTAAAAGGCTCTGGGCTCCCCGCGGCTGCAGGCAGCCCAGAGCCCTCTGATTCCCAGCCGCGGCTGAGATTTAAAGGGCTCTGGGCTCCCCGCCGCAGCGGGCAGCGCAGAGCTCGCTGACTCCCGGCGTGGCTGGGATTTAAAAGGCTCTGGGCTCCCCGCGGTTGCAGGCAGCCCAGAGACCTCTGACTCCCCTGCGCTCCAAGCAGGGGAGAAACCTAGCTCCAAATATTGGTGGAGCAGAGCCCCTGATTGTCAATATTCCTGGGGCTTTAGCCCCACGAGCCCATATAAGTTGGCACCCATGCGATGTGGGCAAACTATATTGTATGATTATGCAGGGTTTATGCTATCTGTACTGGGGATATCTATAGGCTATACTGCAGAAATATGTGACAGATTATCTGTCAGGTATCTTTATTTTTATCCAATACCTGCACTCTGAATATGAATAGTTAATACTTCTGTAGTTACAACTGGCCATCACTGCTCTCCTTATTTATATAGTTCTTTTTCCACAGACCTTCCCCTTTTTCCTTTGTTTCCTCCTATTTGTACCCATTCTCTCTCTCTCTCTCGATTACTACCATTAGTACAAGTCTTTTCTTTTTGCAGCGCCTGCTTATTTAATAACTTTTCCTGTATTTCTCTATTTCAATGATTCCATTTCTTCTTAAATTTCACCCAAAACATATTTTTTCTTTGCTGCCTGTCCTGCTAAATGTTCCTTTCCCTCTTCTATTTAATTCAGCAACAGAATTTAACTCTCTAAAGCATTTTGAGATAGTTTCTGTGAAGAATGATAAATTGAGTTATATTGTAGCAGTACTAACTGGAGAGAAATTTCAAGTCTTGGGCTAAACAATAGCATCAAGGCACTAGATCAATGTCATGATCCATCACAGGTAAATGCCAAATTACTCTTTGTAAGATAAATGGGAAACTGAAGGTTTGGAAATCAAGTTCCGGTGCCAACTCTTTCTGCTTTTTTTCTCCAGCATTATTTCCTGTGTCTCATCTTTTTTGTTGCATTATTTTCTCAAATAGTGAAAATTACAGCTGATCCAGCTACCCTACATTTCCAACAAATCATGTTGTTGTTCATTTTTTCAGCACATTGTAAAACATTAAAGTGTTAGTTTCTTGTTAACAAGAAATGCCAGAACACTCTTTGGTGGATGATGATAAATCATACAAGTGTTTGCTCTTCCCTAGCTGCAAATGTTTATCAGGCAGGCAGTAATAAGAATAGGTACTAATGCATGTTTCCTAATATTCTACATTACATAGCTGGAGCTTTCTCATTCTAATCTGATCAGTAGCTTATCTGTCTTTAGGTGAGTAGTACCACTTCTCTGCCTCAGTTTCACCAAACCTGCAAACTGGGGGAAATAGTACTTACCTACTTCATGGGCATGTTGGGAGGATCATGCAAGAAATTGTCCCAGACTGAGGTCTCTCAGTAGGGAAGATTTTGGAGCAAATTGGTAGTTTAAACAGTAATAACTCACCAGGATCAGATGGTATTTGCCCAAAAGTTCTGAAGGCACTCACATGCATAGAGAAACTACAGAACTACCAATTGTGGTACATGTCTACCCCAATATAACACGACCCGATATAACACAAATTCGGATATAATGCGGTAAAGCAGTGCTCCGGGGGGGCGGGGCTGTGCATTCCAGCGGATCAAAGCAAGTTCAATATAACACGGTTTCACCTATTACACGGTAAGATTTTTTGGCTCCCGAGGACAGCGTTATATCGAGGTAGAGGTGTAACTAATCTATTGCTTAAGTCAGCCTCTGCACCAGATGACTGGATTATAGCTAATGTAACTCTTTTTGTTTTGTTTTTTTAAAATTTGTTTGTTTTTAAATAGGCTCCAGATGTGATCCTGGCAATTACAGGCCAGGAAACCTAACTTCAGTAAAAGGCATATGGGTTGAAAGTATTGTGAAGAACAGAATTAACATACATTTGTTTGTGAAGAATCAACACAGCTTTTGTAAAGGGAAATCATGCCTCACAAGCTTGTTAGAATTCTTTGAGGTTGTCAACAAACATAGACAAGTGTGACATAGTGGATATGGTGGACTTGGACTTTCAGAAAGCTATTGACAAAGTCCCACACAAAAGGCTCTTAAGCCAAGTAAGCATTAATGGGATAGGAGGGGAGGTCCTCTCATGGATCCATAACTGGCTAAAAGATAGGAAACAAAAGGTAGGAATAAATTATCAGTTTTCACGGTGGAGAAAGGTAAATAGTGCATCTGTACTGGGAACAGTACTGCTCAACAAAGTTTTTTAAGCATCGAAAATCATTTCTATAAAATGCACACTTATACCAGTACAACCATGCCTTTTTATCCTCAGACTGGATTGTTATCATCCCCTTTGCTTGGAGATATCAGCTTGTACAGAATACAGCTCCCTGTTTACTTAACAGAGATTAAAAAATGGAGTATATTTCACCTGAATCTGGCTTTCAGTTCATTAATGCTAAACCCCAGTTGGGGATCTCAGAGACTGCCTTTCTCTACATGCTTTGCCACATCAACTCAGGCTATGTACACACTACAGTAAGTCAGTATAAGTTATGTTGCTCAGGGGTGTGGATGAGCCACTGTACTCAGCAACATAAAGTATACTGACCTAAGCACTGGTGTGGACAGCATTATTTCAGTGGGAGAGCTTCTCCCGCAGACAGCTTTTGCCACTCACAGGGCCTGGAGTGATTAAGTCAATGGAAGAGGTCTCTCCCCTCAGCTTAGTAGAGCATCTACTACGGAGGTTACAGTGGTTCAGCTGAGTTGCTGTAAGTTCAATAGTGTAGCTATAGCCTGAGATTAGCTAGGACATTCTAATAGATCTCAGATACATACAGCAGGTAACTGATTCAGAGCTTTCCACCCATGGCATTCTTAACTTTGGAATTTGCTTTGCGACCCTTTGTCCCATACAGGCTGATTTTTTGTTTTACCTTCTGATCCTGTTATAGGGCTCATCTATGTGTGGCTTTTTTCAGGTATTGAATTTAACTTGGAGAGGGTTTGGTTTTCTTTTCTTTTGTAATTTGATGAGTTTTTACTCTCACACATGGACAAATTCTCTGCTGATGTCATTCTATTTAAGTTATGGTGGAGAATATGGCCCAATGTTTGTCTTTTGTACTTGAAATTGTTAGGGTACCTATGTTAAAACTAGATCAAATATGGTGTCTGGGGTTTTCAAAGGAGGTTAGTGAGAGTTGGGCAACTGATTTCTTTTGCTCCTTTGACAATCCTAACCATAAATGCTGGTTATTCCCATAACTCCCAAAGCACTATCTCTGTTTTGAAGATTCTAAACACCTTTCTTTTTTTGTCTTGTGGTCTGTTTTTCTTGGGGTTATGTTGCTTCCATTTGTTTGTTGCTTGGATCTCAGCAGTTTTGTAATATGATCTAAATCCACATTCTAGAAGAATAAGCACTTAACTCATTGGAATGGTGAGTCGGGATTTTCTAATGCTAACAGAAAGTGCCATGATGTTGACTCTTCGCTTGCTGTTAGCATAAAAAAGTTTTCTCACAGTGCACTTGCTTTAAACTGAGAACAAGCAAATGGATGAGGCTGTTTAAAATAAAACTGTCAAGGGTATGGATGTCAGAAGATGTACAACTCATAATGTATGTTCTATACATTGGGAAATTTTATTTTTAAAGGCTTGCTGCAAGGTCCTGCAAAAGATTTAGCTTCAGTAATCAATGCAGTTTAGTGGGAACAAGTAAATATTAGTCCTTTTGTTGTTTGTAAAAGAATACATTAAAAAGACTTAAGATATGTGGGTTTTGGTGGGGTTGTTTTTTTTTAGTATCAATCAAATTTGTTTAGTGATAACAAGGAAGCACTGGCTGATAGAGAAATGGTTCATTTGGCTGTACTGCTAACTGGCACCAACTACAGTACTTTGTCACAGAAGTACTGATTTAATCAGTACAATCTCATTTAATGTATTATATGCTTCTGAGTAATAAATATCCAGGCTTTATAACCTAATCAACTCATCACCTAAACAGATCGGGGGAAATTTGCAAAGAAACTCAGGTAAATGGAACCAAACTACATCATGAGGAAATATTGCTCAATGACTTTTGAAGTTATCTGCTACTTTGTGAACATTACTGATACCCTACTTCACTGTTTGCACTAGGTAATCTACTTGAATAAACAGATGAATTACACACATTCTTTGGCAATGCATCTTATATTAAGGCCAAATACTCTATTGCACATTCTGTCACACATATATGCTAATTAGTTCAATGTAATATGTAGGATATAAACATGTATAACACAACTTGATAACTACATTAATAGAATGAGAATCCTGTATCACAGTGGATAGAAGATTGCTTATCTGAAATTTTGGCACATCTCTTAGATGAATTCAACACAGATTCAGGAAGAGTCGATTTTGCTCAATTTAAATATCCTGGCAATCATTAGTGAAAGCTTATTTTCTTTACCTATCAATTGATGCTTTGTGCATTAAATGCTCAAAACTTACTTAAACTGTAAGTTTATCCAAGATTTTAATTTTTGTAAATATTTTATGTTGACTAAGCACCTCAATCCAAATAACAATGAACATTCTACCTGCTGGCTAAGGCCCTGATTCTGCAAATTCCTCAACATTGGCAGAGCCATGTACCAGCATGGAGCCCCAATCAACTCAATGGGGCTCTGAACAGGTGGTGTAGGCTTACCTACATGGGACAGTTTGCAGGAATAGGGCCTCTGTTCCCTCTTGCTTTCAATAGTCCAAACCCAGAGCACACTGAAAACCTTTTTTTTCCCCTCCAGGTTATTGGATTGCTCTTAAGTGTGGCTAGTATGTCAATAATTGGATAGATATAACTTAGATAATTTTTTCACATTTTAGCTCATAGAGCCAAGAAGCGATTTGTTATGGATTGAGAGCTTTTGACTTGAGAACTGTCAGTTCTTCTAGAAGAGAAAAAGTAGTGAACAACAGACAAAGTATTCATAAGTTATCCTTCATCTGTCTGTGCAAACCTTCAGGTTCTTCAAAGGGAGCTGGACAGTTAGTTCACTAACAAGCAAAACAGGTCTCCTCAAGTCTCCTTTGTCAGTTTTCAAAGTTCCCTTTTTCTCTCACAGCTGAGAATTGTATCCCTCTCTTCAAGCAGTACCTTTATCCTTAAGATTTATTTAAAAGTACATTTGGGTCAGCTCTTCAACTGATATAAATCAGCACCACTGAAGTCAGTAGCCCTATGCACATTTATGTCAGCTGAGGTTCTGGCCCTCCGTAAATCCCCACAAAAGAGTTGTGTGTGCAGTTGTTATACACAGCTTAGTTTGTGTATTAGCACATGTTAACTGGATTCATGCTGAGCTATTCATTATTATGGCAAGTGTGAAGGTAAAATTCCTGACCCTAAATTTTTATAACTTGTATTTCATTTTTCCATGCAGGACAGGCCCACCTCACTCTATGTCTATGAAACTTTCGTAACAGAACTAATTTGCACCTCAGAAGTTTTGCACCTACTCATCATCTCTTAAAATTGTCAATCAATGATTTAGATAATGGCATAGAGTGTACACTTATAAAGTTTGCAGATGATACCAAGCTGGGAGGGATTGCAAGTGCGTTGGAGGACAAGATTAAAATGCAAAATGCTCTGGACAAACTGGAGAAATGGTCTGAAGTAAATAAGATGAAATTAAATAAGGACAAATACAAAGTACTCCATTTAGGAAGGAATAATCAGTTGCACACATACAAAATGGGAAATGCCTAGGAAGGAGTATGGTGTAAAGGGATCTGGAGGTCATAGTGGACCATACGCTAAATATGAGTCAACAGTGTAATGCTGTTGCAAAAAAAGCAAACATCATTCTGGGATATATTAGCAGGAGTGTTGTAAGCAAGACACAAGGCGTAATTGTTCCATTCTACTCCATGCTGGTTAGGCCTCAACTGGAGTATTGTTTCCAGTTCTGGGTGCCACGTTTCAGGAAAGATGTGGACAAATTGGAGAAAGTCCAGAGAAGAGCAACAAAAATGATTAAAGGTCTAAAAAAACATGACCTTTGAGGGAAGATTGACAAAAATGGGTTTGTTTAGTATGGAAAAGAGAAGACTAGGGGGGAACACGATAAGAGTTTTCAAGTACATAAAGATTGTTACAAAGAGGAAGGAGAAATATTGTTCTTCTTAAACTCTGAGGCTAGGACAAGAAGCAATGGGCTTAAATTGCAATAAGGGAGGTTTAGGTTGGACATTAGGAAAAACTTCCTAACTATCAGTGTAATTAAGTACTGGAATAAATTGCCTAAGCAGGTTGTGGAGTCCCCATCATTTTAGATTTTTAAGAGCCGTCAGGGATGATCTAGATAATACTTAGTCCTGCCATGAATGTAGGGGACTAGACTAGATGACCTCTCGAGGACCCTTCCAGTCCTATGATTCTATGAAAATAGCAAATAAGAGTTGTAGTAAAAGAATAAGAAATAAAGTCCCCCTCCAGAGCAACAGCAGGGGTGAGATACACACCCATAACAAAGCATTGTTAGGAACACTGAGCCTTAAGGTGGCTCTGAGTAATCAAACTGTGATAAAGGTACATGAAAACTCTGTGAGCAGAAAAGAAACAGTTACACCTTATGTAGAAAAAAAATCAGTAGTATGATGCCATGGATGTTATTGCCAAGTCCCCCTTTCAAGAACAGTGGCTCTGTATCTAAGAGCTGAAACTTGTAACAAAACTGCAGATCTGAGTTGTGTCCCTGCCAGCAGGTATATGGGATCTTGGGGAGCAATTACCACACGGGTGGGGTGCAAAATAAACTTTATTAAGCAAATGCAAAAAACAGGGAAAATTCAATAGTGAGGGGTATGGGGTTGTTAAGGTAGACAATTGGGAAGGGGTTTCTTTTTGGTGAACAGTAAGGGGGTTTCAATAGTGGGGTACAACACAGCAGGATACAATACAGTGGGTAATCAGTTAACACTGAGGTATAAATGTAATAGGTAGCTAGCGATTTCTATGTAAAAAGGTGTGTCACAGCAGCATATAACCAACTAACAGTTATGGATAAAATGTGTTAAATAACAAACAATTTTAGGTAAAAATGTGTCACAGTGGTGTAAACGTAGAATGTGAGGGGTATCAGAGAGAAAAAAGTAACCAATGGGGTTTTGTGCTAGACTTCAGCAATACAATTGAGGTTTGGCAGTAGGAGCACAGAGACACAGACACAGAGAACAAGCAGGCTGTAAGTTTAAGCAGCAAGGACTTCAGCAATATAATCGAGGTTTGGCAGTAGGAGCACAGAGACACAGAGAAGCTGGGGTGGGGTGTTTGCAGTGGGAAGACAGACAATTACAATTATACAGAACACAGCAAAAATCTTATCTATGAGCTAACTTAACCAAGACTACACAAATTAAAACACAATGCAACAATTCTCTAAGCCTATCTTACAAAGTATAATGCTAAACTTAACTTAATGGGTGCACCTTATGCTAAGGATAGTTCCAGAGGGCTGAGTGGTGTGTGTCCAGGACACAGCTCCAAAGAGTGGGGGGGTGACTGTAGCAGTGGGGTGTGACTGCAAGCAGGCTTATTTCTAGCAGCAAAGGCACTGCAGAACTAGAAACAGATTACAGATACAGACCAAGGAGTTAGCTTGGGTCTGTCTGTTGGGGAAACAGAACCAGCAGCCAGGACAAGGGTGGTGGTGGTGGTAAGAGAGGTTTTAAGACACAGACCAAGGTTTAGCTTGAGTCTGTGTGCTGGGGAGACAGAGCCAGCAGCTAAAATAATAAAATAAAAGTATAGAAAGTTTCACAGAGGGATTCTTACCATCCCACAAGGCAGCAGCAGAGGCAGAAACAGCAAGAACATCAGAAGGCTCGGTACAGTCTTGATAATCAGGAGATCTCTCAGGCAGCAATTTGTTCTTCGTGGGGGGGGGGGTTCAAAACGGGGGTACGCTCAAAAATAAAACGAGAGCGGAGAAAGGACCCCCAGAACCCCTGGTTGATCAGACCAGGCAGCAATGCAAGAACCTTTCTGAAGTCTGTTCAAAAAATGTCTGTTTTTAAAGGCAAACCCTGGCAGCTTCCCACCAGTAACTCTGATTGGCTCCCCCTCTTACAGGTAGGAGAGAAGGCAGAGAAAAAAAAACTGCAGGCAGCCACCAAGACATGTTTGGACTAGTCCTGAGCCCAGAGGTATGACTCATGCCCAGGATCTTAAAAACAGAATAGGTCTTGCAGCTCTGGATAGAGCCTACCCTACACCAAGCCCAGGTTTTAACAAGGTGATAACAGGACTAACCCTTTGAACAGGGCAGTGGTCCCACTTAGCACAAGTGGCCATCCCTTTGAGAAGGGCAATGGCTTTTGTTAAACAACTTAAGGGGCCCTCCCTTTGAGAAGGGCAGAGGCCCTGGTAAACAACTTAACAGCCAGGGAGGGGCGGCCACAGAGGAGAACAAGAACAAAATGGAGTAAGGGAACAGCTTTAAGAAACAAAATGCAGCTGTAACAGACAAGTTGACAAGAACATTTCATGCAGCCACATCAAATTCACCAAATTGCTTCAGTTGGGAAAAATCAAAATTAATTTTTATTTCAAAATCTGCTTAAATTTTATTTTCTTAAATAAAAAAACTCTCACAGTAAATGTTTTGTTTGACTCAAATTATTATTTTGGTATGATATTTTAAAATAAACTATAAACTGACCTGAAATTCAGGTTTTACAAGAGCAGGTAACTACCCGCAATCTCCTCTCAAAGCCAGGATAAAAACCAGGGGCGCAATTCCCAACTGTGCAGGTTCCCAAGTGCTTTAACCCATGGAACCACACTCTGCGCTCATATCTGAAAATATAACCACCTTTTTCATATATTTTTACATACCAGTTAAGTTTTGTCCTTTATATGTTTGCTTAGTTTGCTAAACTTGCTGCTGCTGCCTGTACTTTCAAATACCTTGATGGAGTTAATTTCTCTTGGCTCAGGTCTCGCTACCTTCCTAGGTTGCTCTTCACCCCCTCCCCCCCCCCCCCCGCCTCGCCTCACTTCGGCTCTCTTTTTGTTTTAAAAGTTAAAAGTTATAGTTTTTACAAAAACCTCCAAAAAATAAAGCAATTGAAAACAGAACAAAACAAAAACAAAAGAAAACAAGGTAAAAACTTTAAATCCAGTACATTAATTATTATAACCCTTCAGGAATGCAACAGCTGGAATTATTCCTAACTTTCTTAAAAAATGGTTGCCAAGCAACAGAAATGCACTCTCTGCTTCTAATCCTAACCACTAATATTTGAAACATGGGCTTTTCTTATTTCCATATAGCAGAGTTTTAAAATAAAGTTAAATATAAAGTAATGCAAAATTCCTTGTTACCAAATTAATACAATACATTTGGCAAACAATAATATATTTTTTATCAAATTTATGCTACAAGTTTTAAATAAGGTAATAACATTCCCAGGCCCACCATAAGGAACTAAAAAATAATTAAATAATAAAATCTGCCTAACAGTCGTACAAGAGAATGTGCAAACTAAACAGACAAATGGGGCATAAGTGTATGGATGGTAAAATAAGGTAACCACATAACAGTGTTTAGCCCACTGGGTTATCTTTAGTCCGTACATTATGCTTTTCCGGGACGATGGGTAAACATCCTCCCCATAAAAAGACAAAAAGTGGGGGAATGTAGTAAGAGGAGGCCCTAAGATATAAACCTTGGTATCAGAGGCCTGGTATGAGGCCTGAGGCCTAAACTAAAGTAATGGTCAAGACTTTGCTAACATAAAGCAAAGTTAAGCTGTGAGCCAGAGGCAGGCCCTGCTCACAGAAGCAAGGAAAGGGCTGATGCTGCAAGAAGATACATACATAAAAGGTACTGAACACTAGATATCAGAACATTCACATACTTGCACATTCCACACAGATAACAAAGAACAGGCTGGCCCATCCCAATGACAGGGGCAAAAGGGTAATATGATGGATAAAGTTGTTTTGATCGAACCAACATGTACAAGGTAGAAGGCGGTACCTAAATACGTAGAAAGGTTGAACCTTGCTACGCAGAGGGGTGGCCCCTCAATACGTCAGGTGTGATGTGTAACTTGTTTGTATCTGTGTATAAGAATGCATCCTTGGGGCGGTGTCTTTGTCCGGCCTTGGGGGCAGTGGAAAGTCCCGCCACTGACTGAGCCGGGTCCATTGCCAAGAGGCACTTTCTCGTAGTATGCCCTGAGTTAGACTAAAAAACCTACAGGGAACTGCAATTGTATCCGAGGTCGCAATAAACCTAGCCGACATGGCTTTGCATCTTACTGGACTCTGTGGTTATTGGGGGTTCTCGTCGGGTCTGCTGTGTCAGCTATCTGCAGAGCTGGGGCAGCATACAGAGGGAACTCACGCACGCAGCCGAGTAATATCAACAAGGAGAAAGCAGAGCACCACACCGGTACCACTCTGACAACAATTATTATTTCCCCCCAAGAGCCAGCAAACAGAAAAATCAGTTATTCACACATCTTTACTATATGTGCTATCTTGGTCCCAAATGGTTCTGCAATGTGATACATAACCAAGGTCCTGACTATCTTTGATCATTATTGATTTAATGATATTTTTACATAAGAATGCTTGGGCTAACTAGAAGCCTACAACTCTGAACCCACCCGAAATCAAGCTATGAGCAGAGCTACCAAAATGTTCAGAAGCAGATTTGTGCAAAGGCAGCATCAGTAGCTCTGCTTCCAGCCTTGCCATGTCCTTCAAAACCATGTTGCAAATCCCAGAGCATGGGTAACTCCCTGAATTCAGCTCTGGTGGGTGACATCCCTCTCGTAGGCAGGGGCCTAGCACAAAGTTATCGAGTTATGTGGTGTATATCCAGGGGTGAAAGTAACTTAAAGGACTTACCAGTCCTGAACAGGGGCGTGGCCTCAACAGGAAGAGGCGTGGCCTCAACCAGAAGAGGTGGGGCCTTTCAAGATTTAAAGACCCTGAGGCTCCGGCTGTGTCTGGGAGCCCCAGGGCCTTTAAATCACCCTGGACCGGAAGGAAGCCCAGGGGCTCAGGAGCGAATTAAAGGGCCCAGGGCTCTGACCCGCGTGGAGCTCCAGGCCCTTTAAATCATCATAGGAGCCCTGTTGCCACTACCCCAGGACAGCAGGGCTCAGGAGCCCTGGGCCCCTTAAATCTCTGCCCGAGCCTGGCTGCAGGAGCCCCAGGGGTGATTTAAAGGGCCCAGGGCTCCCCGCAGTGGCTGGAGCCCTTTAAATCACCATCGGAGAAGCCAGTCCAGTCCGGCATAGCATACCGGCTCTTGCCGGTACGCCGTACCATATCAGACCAGATCGGCTTACTTTCACCTCGGTATATATCTCTTGTATTGGCCTTTGGCACCAAGGGTGCACCCTGAAGTGCACAGATAGTGTGGATACCCTGAAAGGCTCTCCAGGTCCCTACCCCCAACTCCCTTGTATAGTATAATAGCAAGAGTTCCCTTGCAGTTAAGGATGCCCCCTGCCCCCCCACCCACATATACAGCTGCAGAGGAAAATGGAGGAAGCATTTGCCACAAAAGAATCAGATCAGCTGTGGAATAGGCCTTCTCATGTTCTAACCTTCCCTGAAGGGATTTAGAACCGCAAGGGATTTAGACTGCAAAGATTAAAACGCCTTCTGATGAATTCCAGGTGTGGAAAATGATAAAAATGAGAGAGAACACATGAACCTCCTTTCTAGCCCTTTTTTTCCATTCTCTCTTATCCAATATTTTTATATTCTCCAAAATGTTCAAAGTAAAAATGAAATATTTTATATTACCCTGCTGGGAAAAGCTATTTGTTTTTAACAAGCTTCAATATTTCTTATAATGTATTATTAATTTCTTCCAGTGATCCTAACTTTTCTAAGGTAACCATAGAGGAATAGACTTCAAAAGGGCATGAAAATACTTAGATCACATCATAGGAGATGTGCAAATGGCTATTAGCCTTTCTTTCTGTCTTATCTAGAGAGCAGGCCTGACAGTCCCTCATCAGGTGAGCCAAAATGTGATTCAGTTTTCTATTAAAAAAAAATGCTTAAGACCATATCTATAAAGCATCTCCTTATCTTCTTAAAAGAATCACAACCTAGATTCTAATAAAATAGTACCTCATTAAGCATGGCAAGTTGCATATGTCTGAAATTTTAAAATTAAAAATATAATGACTTCAAAATAGTTCCTTCTTTTCTTGTCATCCTCTCTTCAGAAAGTTCTGCAGCGTTCAGATAGGTGGATTTCAGACCTGGAAATCTTTCCATTCACTTCAATTCCCTTTGATCAAGCCCTCTTTTTGATTCATTATAGAGGGAAGGGCCAGCCCCATAATTTCGATGTGGAATGACGTTCTAATTCTACTGCTATCAGAATGGAACTCTGTTCAGTCATAATATTTTGGTTTGAGGTCATTTCTAATAATATTAGAATCTTTTACATGGGCTATATAATGAAGGGCTAAATTCTGCTTTCAGTTTCACCAGTGTAAATTCACTAGCTTCAGTCAGTGAGGTACTTTAGGAGGGCTTTTGGCTCCAGAATGGAGAATGTCCAGTTTGTGGGTTTTTTTCCTCCCTAAAGAATAGTAGGTTTCTAGCCTTAAAAATGTAAACTGACACAAACCAATTGGTAGATTGGAAAGGAACAACCATCTGGAACAAACATCTGCCACTGCTGCTGCAGGAAGTGGGGAAAAGCTAAAGATCTTATCCATTTCAACCTACATGCCCACTGTGTGGCAGACAGGGTTCTACAGAAGGTGCCAGCATCCAAAACATATCTTAACCTGGGCAGCTGGACTATGCTTACTGTATCTGAAATCCAAAAGTAAAACCTTTTATTTATAGTGCACATTGGAAATATAAAGCTTTATGTAAGTGCTGTTATTTAATTTCACCTGCAGCTGCAACAGAGTTCACATCTTTCCCTAAGCTGCTGTGTAGTGTTGCTGTGCATAGTTAAATAGTTGCCATGTTTCACCCAACGGTGCAAGAGTGATACAGCATGAAGTGTACCTACAGCAGAGCTGTGGCACTGCCATGGAGAGTTTCATCCCCATGCCATAGTAACATAGCACAATAATTCTGTAAGAAGTCTTAATGGAACCCATGATGGCAGAGGACGGTGGTTAGACAGCTGGCGTGCTATAACCACTGCCTATCATAGTGAACAGTACCCTCTTACTATTACCTTGTGCTCTCCCATCTGTTTGTTGTATTTACCTGACATCTCTCATCTTATACTTACCCTGAAAGCATTGTGGAGCAGGGACATTCTGTTCTCTGTTTGCACAGCACCTAGCACAATGAGGCCCTGATCCCTGCTTGGAGCCAGTAGATGCTACCACAATACAAAAGATAAATATTAGAGAATACATACATGTGCTGTACCAAATTTCCCAATAAAGAAGTCAGATCCTTGCCTGGTGTACACAAGCTGAGAACATGGCCCATTTATGTTAAGTTAATCACTTTTGGTGCAATTTTGCATTGTTTTCTTCAGCCAAAATTGAATGCTGGTGCCTGCCCATGATGCTTCAGTCAGTTTCAACCCCTTTCTCTTTCCAGTTCTGCATTGCACATGTACACTGCAGCTTCTAAAAGAAGGTTGACTTTATATAACAATAGGAAAAGAAAAACCACAAATCATTATTGTCAAAATTCAGGGCAACTGCATCTGTATTTCCCTTTGGTGATTCAGCAAGCACACCAGCTTCCAGCTCTCCATCCACTGCGTTTCTGGGGGCAGACTTGCATCTGTCTCGTCTGATGGGGATGTTCCCAGGATGCAAAGTTCCCTGCCTTCACTGTGTATTTTCTAGCACAAACAGGTTGTCCAAGGACACCTTTGTGCTTTCTCTTGACAGACAGATAAGTGTGATTATCAACAGTTCCGAGTTATCATGCAGCACTCCTACGCAAGCCTACTATTCTTAAGGTAAAAAAAAAACCATTACAGAGAACACATTAAAAACAACAAAAGAACCTCCACACATGCTAATAAGCTTACTAGAATTAACCCCAACCCTAACATTGATTCTGGGAGGGTCAGTCTCTCCAACCCTAACCTAAGGACTGGGGACCAGGAATCCTATCTGTTTCCTCATTCAGAAGGAAGGCCATGAGCTAATGTAAAACTAGGCTATTTGTCCAAAAAAACATTTATTGTATGCTGGCCCCTCATTTTGAACTAGTATATGCATACTTTTCATGGATAGAGGATGGATTCTGTTAGAACCTTCTGTTCCCTATTTATCCTTCCCATTTAAATACATACATTTCCACAATAACGCATACATAATTGCAAGCTTAGTGCAACAAACTCCAAGTATGTTAAAACGAATTCAGTAAGGTTTAACTTAATTCAGACGACTTCATTGAGGATATTGCAGGAAATTATCAATCTTCCATAATCTTCAAAAACCTCTAGAATTTTTTCATCCATCTTTGCATGAGATTGTTCTCTTGTTTTACAGTGGTAATTTGATATATAGTATAATGTTAAATGTTTAATGACACATTTTGTCTTGAAGGTACTCGTTTAAAGGCTGTGATGGATGAGAAATAAATAGTGTGATTTGTCTAATGTTTTGACATTAAAACATCCATTAATAATAACACTTGCTTTTTCTATTCAAAGTGTGGTTTATAAACTCCTCTTATTTTCTATACTATCTGCTCTAATCCACCAGGACTAGCTAGAGAAATTTAAGGAAATTGTGAAGCCTCAGAAATTGTTTTGCAAATGCCCTTTGTACTTACAAATGAATTCCACTGTGTGGAATATTAGTGATTTAATTTTTTACATTTTTAGGGGGGGTTAGCTCCCATTTGTTATATCTCAACTGCTCTGAATTCCAGCCTCAGTAGTCACTGTTTATGTGTTCACCATTTTCTTACCTGTAGAATGATTCTGTTTGATATTGTCATTGATTTACAGCAGGAGTGGGCAACTATGGCCCGCGGGCCAGATCTGGCCCCTAAGGGCTTTGGATCCTGCCCACGGGATTGCCCCCCGTGGTGCCGAGGGCCCCGTGCCGCTCTGCAGAAGCAGCTGGCACCATGTCCCTGCGGCCCCTGGGCAGGTGGGCAGAGGGCTCCATGCATTGCACATACCTCCAGGCACCCCCCCCCCCACAGATCCCATTGGCGGGAACGGGGAACCGTGGCCAATGGCAGCTTCGGGGGAGGTACCTGGAGGCGCGGCAAGGGCAGCGCACACGGAGCCCTCCGCCCCCTCTCCCCGGGGCCGCAGCGCTTCCTGGAGCAGCACAGGGTGTGGAACAGGGCAGGCAGGCAGGGAGGGAGCCTGCCCTGACCCCGGTGTGTGCTGCTGCAACCCTGGAGCTGCTTTAGGTAAGTGGCGCCGGGCTGGAGCCCAAACCCCTCTTGCACCCCGCCCCCCAACTCCCTGCCCTAAGACCCCTGTCTGCACCTCACATCCCTCCTGCACCCCAACTCCATGCCCTGAGCTCCCTGCTGCACCCTGCACCTCTTTGCACCCCAACCCCCTGCCTGAGCCCCCTTCTGCAGTCTGCACTCCTCCTGCACCCCTGCCCTGAGCCCCCTCCTGCACTCCGCACCCCTCCTGCACCCCAACCCCCTTCCCTGAGCCCCCCTCATACACCCCTCCTCTGCCCCAATCCCTTGCCCTGAGCCCTTCCTGCTCACTGCACCCCCTCCCACTCCCCACACTCCCTCTGCACCCCAACCCCCTGCCCCAGCCCTGCATACAATTTCCCTACCCAGATGTGGCCCTTGGCTTGAAAAGTTTTCCCACCCTGATCTACAGCCTTTAGCTTACAGTAAATAGCTTTACAGATGATGGGAAGAGTTTCTTGTCTGTGTCTACAAGTTTTTGTTTTCAGCAGATGAGAGATGGACTTAATGCTAGATCTGAGTGGTAGATTGTATTGTTACTTTATTTGGGGTAGAGATGTGTGACTAAAGGATACTTTTGAACCAGAGCAGTGATGTTATCAGGTTTTGCCTTTAAAGACAGATCCTGGACAAATCTTCAGCTGCTATAAATTAGCATGGATCAACTAAAGTTAATGGAGCTGTGGCAGTTTACACCAGCTGTCATCATCACAACACCTAAGTCCCTTTGTGGATACAGACTAAAGTCTCTACAGAACAGAGCACCACTCCAAGATCCCACAGAATCTGATAAACATACAAGGAGAAAGAAACACTTTTTATCTGATGAATCTTTTCTGAAATGTGAGTTCTTATTTCTGTCTCTGTGAATGTGATATAGTGATGAGTGGTATAAAACTATGGGTTCTCAATCATGAGTTGAGACCACTCTTTTCTTCATGGCTGGATGGGAGGGCTACTGAAACTTGTTTTTTTCTGTTGTAAGTTGGTGTAGAACCACTGAGCTACCTAACTAGCTTCTCCGGGGGCGGGGGTTAAAATCAAAATATGCTCAGTTTAAAAGGCAAGAAAGCAAATGGATGCTTAAGACAATATTCAGAAGGTGGTCACTGTGCTGCAGTCTTATTTTATTGAGAAAGAGAGTGTATTGGGGGTGACCATACCCCATATTGGATCAGGCTACAAAGAGAGATAGATGGAGGACCTGCTATGTTAGTAAATTAAAGAAAGAGTTGACATCTGGGCTCAGAAGGCAAGTGAGCCAGAATTAAACAGCTTTGGCTTTTGCTTAGGGAGGAGCAGCAATTGTCATGTTTCTTCTCTTTCTAGTTTGGAGAGACAACAGGTGTGAGCAGTTTCCTTTTCTGGGTGGCAACATAAGTCTGAATGTCGTATAGGAGTCTCTACTGCAATCCCAGTGTGGGGGAAGTACTGCTTAGTCAAGATATGCAGCAAAGCCTATTGTTTTGCCTTTATTTGGTTTAATTGACCTTGTCTTAAAAAAAAACATGAGGAGAAAAATGAAATGGATGTTTGAAGCAGATGGCCACTGCATCTCAGTGGTCCCTCTTGGAAGAGTGGGAACCTTGTAGTCAAAGAGAAAAGGACTGTTTATGGATCCAATGTGAGAAGATATTTCCATTTGGCCTGTTGTGTACTCCAAAGGTTTTGTTTTCCTACAGGATTAAGGCATTCCAGCAGCAGAGTCTGTAGACCAGTGGGGGAAAACTGAGACATGGGTGCCCCTGCCAGCAGAAATGTAGGATGCCGTTCATATAAATAGAAATTATTTCTGTGTGTGTAGTGAGCTAAGGCAAGGGTTCACATGCAATGACAAGGGTGGCAGAGGAAAGGGCTGGTGGAGAGAATCGTACTGTGTGACACTATTTTAGATCGAAGTGGTGTGTTCTCCTGGCCAAGCTCAGATATGAGAACTCAAGACACTTCTAGGTCTATTTTTCTTGAAGACTTATCTTTTTGGTTTTGTTCAGTTATGCCTAACTGAAGATAACATTGATGGAGAGGATTACATAGTTCAAGTAATTAGTATTATGATAGAGCATTCTTTAAATCTATGGTCTTGGTCTGAATGTAGCCTCTTACAGGAGATTCTGTCTATGGTGGGGCGAGAATTATCTAATAAAACAAACACATAACAAGTAGTATGACTTACCCATATAAATAAATCAGCAGAATTACTGCCACATATCTGTGTCTAAAGTTTTAAACCCTGACCTTAATTAAAAGCCTTATGACTGATCACCTAATATTATACCTGATTACCAAATCAGAGCTCTGGTGGGCTGCTTTTGGGTACAAGTTCTGTAGATATGGGCCCTCAATTACTTTTGGAAAGTATTCCAGGGCTAGAAACAAGATCATTTTAGCAGGAGTGGATCTCATGTAGCCTGGTATATTATTTAGGTCTTTAAATATCTTAACCAACATTTGACTTATGTGTGGAATCAAGCATGTAGCTAATGAGGAACACTGGTGTTATACTGTTACTCATGGTGATCCATCCCATTCCGGAGATGCAGTCCCATTTGAAACACTGCTGCCAAACTTGCAGCTAAGGTGGGTCATGCAGCTCAATGCATTTTAATGCTGCTTGTAGAGCCATGTGGTGCCATGAACTGCTTCATGTTGATTGAGAAGTTTGTGAGCATAATGTTTGAGCCCAGGATGTCTCCTCCTTCTGGCCCTGGTTGGTTTGCACTACAGATTTACATATCCTCTTTTTTCTATAGGAAACACTATTCCATAAACTCCTTCATCAAATACATGCATAGGGCATCATTTTTTCTTAATGTGAACATGCAAGGTGTGTAAATACATTCAAAGTGAACTTGTTTAAAATTTGAAAGGATATGTACAGAACAGCCAGTTCTGGCCAGTGGGAGGACAATGAGCTGCGAAGAGAGGACCCCGGTGACCTGACCAGCCGGTTCCGGCCAGAGGAGGGCTGAGAGGAGAGGAGACCCAGGCTATCCTGTTTACCTGGAGAGAAGACAATGGACAGAGGCGGGGCTTGGGGCCAGTGATATTGGAGGCCCAGCTGGGAAGCAGGGAGGCTCTGGGCTGGAGAGGGGAAGCAGGCAGAGCCCACCTGGATGCAGGGGGACTGGGATATGCTGTGCTGAAGGAGGCCAGGCCTAAGGCCCTGAGAGTTTCCTGTGCTGTGTCCAACTCTCAATAAACCCTCCTGTTTTATGCTGGCTGAGAGTCGCTCCGGTCTAGAGAACAGGGTTGCATCAACCCCTTCGGGGGTGAGGAGGCCTGGGGGGTCCAGAGTGTGTGGACTCCCTGAGAGGGCCCACAGTGAGAAACAGGTGTGCTAAGGCTCAGAGAGGTGAGAATCCAGGAGGTGGAGGGGCCTGACCCTGAGAGAGAGTGGACCCCCAAGAAGGGCTGTCTCACACCCCCCCGACCGCACAGGGCCAAGAGTGGGCACGATCTGTGAGTCCATGACAGTGTGTCATCTACTGCCCCTCTGAAGTTAGGGAAGCCCATTTGTGCAAAGCCATCCACAATGTCACACACGTGTCCAGAGTCATGGTCTTTCAGAATAGGATGTGATTAATGGCTCTGCATGCTTTGGTCAACACGAGTCCAACAGTCGAATTTCCTACTCCGAACTGGTCAGCGATCAATCAATAGCAGTCTGGAGTAGCCAGCTTCCACAGTGCAATCACCACGTGCTTCTCCAACAGCAGGGCAGCTCTCATTCTCATGTTCTGGTGCCACAGGGCTGGGGAGAGCTCATCACACAGTCCCATTAATGTGGCTTTCCTCATCGGAAAGTTCTGCTGCCACTGCTCATCATCCCAGACGTGCATCACGATGTGATCCCACCACTCAGTGCTTGTTTCCCAAGTCCAAAAGCAGCATTCCGTGTGGTCAGCACCTCTGTGAATACCACAAGCAATCTTGTGTCATAGCTAGTACACGTGGTGAGATCAATGTTGCACTCCTCTTGCCTTTGTAGTTTAAAAAATAACTCCACTGCCACTCTTGATATGTTGGTCAGAGCAAGCAGCATAACGGTCAACAGTTCAGGATCCATTCCTGCAGCCCGAAGAGACAGGGCGTGCAGTACACAAACAGTTGAAAGATGGCTCCAAATGCAGACTGAAGCACAGGGATTTCTGGGATGCGAAGCAATGCATCACAGGGCAATGGGACAGGACCCAGGATGCCCCACAACCCTCTCCATCTTCCCATAACGCTTAGCACCAGAAGAGGAAGAAATACTCTGTGGAATAGCTCCCCAGAGTGCACCGCTCTGAATACTGCCGCAAGTGTGAACACGCTATTTGCAGGCAGCTGATAGTGTGAACACACAACCGCAGTTTCCCTTCGCACTCTCTGAGCAGCACTATTACTCCGGGTGCTGTAACTCTGCCAGTGTATACATGCCCTTAGTATATTATCAGCAGAGACACCAGATCTCTTGATTTGAAGTGATCTAAGTCTAAACTTCAGTGTGAGCTAATCAACAAACTTGTTACATTGTGATGATATCATGACATTCCAGGAAAAAAATTATTTTTTACAGCATAATAGCATGTCAGGTAGTACCAAATTTATCAAGGGATTCATAATTTAACAACCAGTGGTCTTAACAAGAAAAATGTTTTGCATATCTTGTGGCCAGACATCCTATTCCTCTTCAAGTGGCTTCTCTGAAGTCTCTTTTTTTTTTTTTTTAAATCTTATCCAAGTCTGGAATGATTCTTATCTTTGTTATTTAGATGTATTCTGTGGTCTGAATCACTGCATTCAGTTTTTTTATAAGTTTAAATACATACCCAGCCTCTCTCAAAAATGCATTTGAAATGTATCCAGTGAGGTTGTTCAACACAGAGCTCTTTGAAATTTAAAATGAAAAGTCACTATAGTGCAGCCTGTTGTTAGCTGGGGAATGCATATGTAAGTCCCCCCCCCTTTTTTTTTTTGGTAAGTATTTATGAAGCTTTTAGACAGATATCCCCTCAGGTACCTGTGGATTTCAGCACGGAGTATGATGATGATATTGTTTGTTCAGGGTACATATTAGCATTTTTTACACTTCAGTACTTTTTAGACATCTGGGAATTTTTTTGTCAAACTGGTTCTCCAAACCTGTTTCATTTTCTCTGCATCTAGGAAAAAAATATTCTTTTTAATATAACTTCCCATCTCACTGCAACGAAGTGAAGTCGTGCTAATGGCAGTTTCCCTAATTAACCAAGGATTACTCTTTCTGCTATGACAAGGTGGGTTGTATTATAATTCAAAGTTTAACAAGGATATTTGAATAACAGCTGCCCTACAGCTAGAGGTGTCTCTGCATCTTTTTCAGACAGAACATAAGAGAAGATTCTTTGCCTCTCCCACCTTGAAATGTGGACCCTGTGAATTCTTCATCAGCATTGACTTCCCCCAAGAGCTGAATGTTCATTGCGTTTTAGAATTGGGTTAACAAGTAGTGTACAAATGCTTGAGTAGAGCTGGCTTACTGAATTTTTTTCCTAAAAAAATTGAAATTTGACAAGAAAATTCTTGATCAAAAATGTTTTTCACTTTGTTTTCAAATATATATATTTTTAAAATATCTGATTATAGTGACTCTTTGCCCCTAGATAGGGATAAAAAGCCCCCCCCAAAATTGGAATTTCTCATGGGGTGCAAATTCTGTTTTCCAGACAATTCTAATATTGAGACACTAGAGCTGAAGCAGAGTTCTGGAGCGTGAGTGAGGGAACCCTAGGTGACAGATAAGAGAGAGAAGAACTGATGCTTGGCACATAGGAAGAGGGAGACTGGTTCATGAGTAGTACTGTCAAAAAATGATATCAAGTCCTAAATCACCTGATGATTTAAAAACTATAAAATGACTTAAAATACATTGGATCTGATTCTCATTTGCATAAAGACCCCTTTACAGTGCTCTGCTGAAAGGGCCTTAATGTGAGTGTAAGGCAATGTCTTCATTGCAGAGTTAATTTGATTACCAGTGCTTCAGTTACTCCTTTCCAGTTGGTTTAGCTACCCTTTGTTCAACTAACCTAGTTTCCCTTTGTTCTCAGTGCTGCAATAAATGGTTCCATTGTATTTCTTTCCCACTTAATTACAAGAGCTATGGCTGTCCTTTCTGGGCACATGAGGAAAATTTGTGAGAAAACCATTGGAGAACCTGTAGTGTGGTGGTAGCCTATGTTCACTCTACAGAGATAAGATAAATTGTGCTCCCTTGAGTTTTCATCTATAGCCCCTGATAGGCCCAACTAACTTGAGTTAAAAGCACCATCACTTGAGTTTTAGTGTAGTTGTGTTGACTAACTTTGCAGTGAAGATAAGCCCTTAATGAGAAGCTGTCCTTCAATATGGTTCACTTTCCAATTATCCCTGGATAGAGATCCTCTTGTATCAGTCCTTGAACTGGCAAAATGGGGAAACAATCCATGCCATAGGGCAGGGGTAGGCAACCTATGGCACTGGTGCCAAAGGCGGCACGCAAGCTGATTTTCAGTGGCACTCACACTGCCTGGCCACTGCTCTGCGGGGCTCTGCATTTTAATTTAATTTTAAATGAAGCTTCTTAAACATTTTAAAAACCTTATTTGCTTTACATACAACAATAGTTTAGTTATATATTATAGACTTATAGAAAGAGACCTTCTAAAACATTAAAATGTATTACTGGCACACAAAACCTTAAATTAGAGTGAATAAATGAAGATTTGGCACACTACTTCTGAAAGGTTGCTGACCCCGGCTATAGGGGGTTGATAAAATATTAACTATCATTAATAAAACACATTACTGCCTTTTGAAGATATAAGATTTCAAAATATTCTTTGGTCTTAATCAATCAAATTCCTGTTTGTATTTGTAGAACTATGATTTGTGCCCTATTATTTTCACAAGCCTATGTGTTAGGTAATCTATGAATGCAACTTTTAAAAATACATAGTTAAAAACAAGTGCTAATCTACCAGAAAATATTATTCTAGTGCACAACCATTTTGTGTCTCACTTGTTGAAATTACATTTCTGTTACAGTGTCCCATATATGTTGTGACTGTGAACTGTAATAGTGGGAAGGGGAGGAAAAGGCAGCGGACTCCAATTTATCAGTCCTCTCAGAAGCAGTTAGGGAGTAGGAGGGGTCTGAGGTCTCTATAAACCAGATCCAGCTCATTCCAAGGGCAGAGAGAAGGGAGAGCCAACACCCAAGAATACTGCAATGATGAAGGAATGTGAAAGGAAGGAACAGTTCCAGAAAGAGGCAAGAAGAGAGATAATCACCTGGTTGTGGGTGGGAATGAGTTACTACATTTGGGGAGAGTTGGGCACAAGTTGGGACCTGCTTGTCTAGGAAATTTTGGATTTGCTTCAGAGGTAAGAGAATTTATGGGGCTGAAGACTTTGGGTGTAGATGATAATAAAAATATCCTTTCTATAAGTACCCCTATATTCTTTCTGACTTCTTTCCTCCCACACACACACTGCCACACACAACTTTTGTGGTAGTCAGGTTATCTTGGCCCACGAAGCAATGGTAACATTTGCCATTGTGGGATTTGGGGCTTAGCCAGAAGATAAAGTCACATTGGTCTGCCAAAGTTCTTGAGTGAGAATCTACTGATTCACAAATATCCTTAACACTTTGCATTTTCAAAATACCATCGAAACTTTAATCTTCAAAATGAAGGTACAAGTGGGTTATCTCCAAGGCCACAGAATGAATCCTTGGGTACAAGTGGGTTATCTCCAAGGCCACAGAATGAATCCTTGGAACATCCAGAACCAGTCTTCTAGAGTTCTTGACTCTAGTTCAGGCGCTAACTTGCTGCACTAGACAAATCTGTGCCTCCTAATGTGTAACTAACTGTACATGCTAATCTATGTTGTTTTTGTTTTTAAATTACATACACAAGTACCAAAGATACAAGTTACCTTTGAACTTGGGAGCTTCTTACATTGAAGCCTCTGTGTGTGGTATTGTACTTAGCCACAGAAATGTATCATTTAGGGACTATTAGTAAATAACCCTGTCCTCAAACTCATATATCTCCCATGGTTTTGTGCCAGGCTGCATTAGTTATACATGTGATTAACTTACTTATTGGATCTTTATGAATGTTAATAAGATGCTCTGGCTTATTTTATGCTATCCACAAGTCTTCCTCTTGTGAAATGATCTTCACTGACTTTTTTTTATTTGTTTCATACCAAGGACACTGTCACAATCACATGCAGCAAGAACTTACCTTTCCTGCTGCAAAAGGGGGTAGAGAAAACAACATGACAGGCTATAACATATGGCTGAATTATTCATAAATTTGTTAGACTGGGCCTAAAATCACTTGGCTAATCTCTTTATACATTGATTTTTTAGAATCAGATTGTGCCTGATTTGACATTCTTAAATACTGTGGAAACACTTAATTCTCAGAATAACCCATTTTCTCACACGGGGTAAGAAAAGGCACAAGGAGACCATGCTGTTGTGTCTCTGTTAGAGGGCAAGGATTGGGTTTATGTTTGGCCCTTTGTGAGCTCAGAGTCCTGGGGAAGAGAGGGAGGGTGGAGCCGTAAATGAGCCTAGAGCACAATTTCTGTGTCTGTGGAGAGGAGGAGAGGGAAAGGAAAGGGTAATATTCATCTTTCCTAATCATAACAGATGAAGTCCTGAAATAAGTCCTGTGCCTCTCCTAGACACGCTACCTGTAAGAGCTTTGCAGAGCAGTGCACCTTTCTGCCCAAACCTTTAAGGAAGTATATGCCTAGGAGTTGCAATTGATACCTTAAATATGAAACTTTGTCTCCCACCGCTTAAGTAAGTTTTGCCTCTAAGATAATTTTGGAACAACCACTCTGCTGCTTTAAGAAATGACAGTGCTAGTTAGACAATGCCATGCCACAGTTAGCTCTTGACAAGCCGTTAAATATATTTGTTCTATGTGTTTAACTTCAACCATAGATTAAGGGTTGCTGTTGAATGATGGATCACATTTTTTTTCTGAGAACAGCAAAATCTGCAGAGCTGAAAAGCACAGGATATTTATGACAAATATATATATATATATATATGGTAGTTGGAGTTGGGTCAACCAAATTGATCATCATTGCTGCTGGGAAATGAGTGAGAAGTCATCTCTAGTACCCTGTGCATGGATGAGATGATATGGGATACTCCATATGGTGGTGGTTGGGGGAGAAAGTGTAAAATGAATAATATAAACTACTGTGCTTGAAAATGAAGAAGCAAGTCTCTCTAGAGGTGCTGAAATTGCTGATCAGGCTCTTCTAATGCTTGAATTCCTATGGGGTTAGTTTATACAGATTTTCATGATGGTTCCTAGTGCTTTACATTAAACAGACATTGCACAGCTAGTGACTATATAAAAAAAAAAAGATGATAATGCTCCAGCAAAGCACACAGCTCTTAGTATTTTAAAGTTCCCTGTATTACAGTTAGATTAGATGATTTAGGCTCAGAATACACATGGCCTTCATCTACCCATGATGATGGCAAAAATACCTGCTGCCAATAACAGGGCCAAATTTCATTGAGGGTAATGAGCAACCATATCAGATACTACATTGTATTTTTGGGGGAATAGCGGAGGGGTGGGGGTGGGAATGGGGAGAGGATGACAAAATGCCTTACCTGCAATTTGCACACGGGAACCCTGCCTGTATAATTAATTCCTTTCCGCAACCTGCTTTCGACAACCAACTTTCCTGCTCTTGAAACACAAATGGTAGAATCTCAAACCCTTCCTACTTTGGCACTATGAACAAGTGATCCAACTATAGTTCTTCAGCTGCTAAAACCTTCCTTTCTCCTTCCAAAATATTCAGTCTTTTGGGATCCTACACATCTCAGCAGGGATATAACAATATTCAGATGAGCTCTCAGGCAAAAATTCAATGTGAGTTCCCTCCATGGATATAAACTGGCCATCAGGAAGTTTAGACTTGAAATTAGATGAAGGTTTCTAATCATCAGAGGAGTGAAGTTCTGGAAGAGCATTCCAAGGAGAGTAGTGGGGGCAAAAGACATATCTGGCTTCAAGACTAAACTTGATAAGCTTATGGAGGGGATGGTATAATGAGATTGGTATTTGACTATTAGTGGTAAATATGCCCAATGGCTTATGATGGGATGTTAGATGGCGTGGGATCTGAGTTACTACAGAGAATTATTTCCTGGATGTCTGGCTGGTGAGTCTTGCCCACATGCTCAGGGTTTAGCTGATCACCATATTTGGGGTCAGGAAGGAATTTTCCTCCAGGGCAGATTGGCAGAGGCCCTGGG
Organism: Mauremys mutica; assembly: GCF_020497125.1. NCBI lineage: Eukaryota > Metazoa > Chordata > Testudines > Geoemydidae > Mauremys > Mauremys mutica. Next base: position 46,583,653 of record NC_059079.1, on the reverse strand, counting down.
AGGTTTTTGCCTTCCTCTGCAGTGTGGGGCATTGGTCACTTGCTCAAAGATTGTCTGCACCTTGAAGTCTTTAAACCATGATTTGAGGACTTGAGTGGTTCAGACACAGGTTTGATACAGGAATGGGTGGGTGAGATTTTGTAGCCTGCGTTGTGCAGATCACATTAGATGATCATAATGGTCCCTTCTGACCTTAAAGTCTATGATTCATGTAGATTTGCTTTCTTTCCCTTCCCAAAGCCAGTTGATGTCAGGGGAAAAGCTTCTGGAAGACAGTCTTACAAATGTACTTTGTGTCTGTGTATTGTGATGATTTATAGATGTTTCTTAACATTGATTCTTCTTCAAAAGTTTTATCCCTATATATAGTGCATTTCAGGTTGCACATGCACCCATGATGGGAGAATTTTTCCATAGCAGTGTCCATGTATGTGCACCAGCTGCCTCATGCTCCACACTCAAGGTATATATGGGGCTGCTGGACCCCACTATTTCAGTTCCTTCTCAAAGCTTGTAGTTTCAGATGGAGCACCAGGAGCATTGTGCTTCTTCAGCTATTCTGTAAATAGATTACAAAATTAGTTGGAAATAGCTAGTTTTTAGCATGGCTCAGGTCAGTTCCCTCATTTAGGAACCACCTACCTCCTGCAACCAGTGGCAGGGAGAACATGCCAAGGATCTTGGTCTTTGAATTGTGTGGATTTCCAGAAGCCCTTCCCTGTAACAGACAATCATGATTCTTGTTTATGCTGCCTCCACATCCCTTCCAGATACCGTATCTGCAGATCCTTGCCTGCCTGACCTCTTCAGAAATGGAGTTTTGGCTCAGACAATTCCTCATGGATAGTGTAGCGAGTCGGTGTGGCTCCCCTCCTGCCCAGCAGAGGGCACTCCCTCCCAGAAGCCCAGCTGGGCTGAGCCACCACTTCCTGTCCCCGCCCCCCGGAAGTCAAGGGGTGGGACAGGAAGTAGAAAAGGAGAACGCCAGAGCTCAGTCAGGAGCCAGCCACCGCCGCGAGCAGACGTGCCGGCAGGAGCTCCAGACTGGGAACCCTCCAGGACCCAAGGCGGCGATCCCGACTGGCCCCCACTGCCCTGTGCCCGGTACGATGAGGAACCAGCAGAGCTTCCCCGGGATCGGTACCCTGAGGAGCCGCTGAGACTCCCTCGCGCCGGCTACGAAGAGGAGCCGCCGCCGCCGCTTCCGCCCTGCTGTTATCCGGAGGAGCCGCCTGAACACGCCTGGCCGGACTTCCAGCAGGAGTTGCCGGACCTGCCCCCAAGCCCCGGTCCCGAGGAGCCCATGCAGATGGACTGGCCCGACCTCCCGGCGACCGAGGAGCAGGTACCCACGGAGGGGGAAATGGAGTGTAGCCTGGGGGTAGCCGACCCCTGTCAGGCTGTAGGCACCGAGGTGCCCATGTCAGTGTGTTGCGGTCAGGACCCCACTGACCAGCGGCAGGACTAGCCGCTAATAGGGCCCCGGGCTGGGACACAGTGGAGTGGGTGGGCCTGTGTCCCCCCTGCCACCCCACTCACGGGTGGCAGTCTCCCCCTCACCCCAGCGCAGACAGAATCGCCTGCACTGATCCGAGTGGTTGTTATTGCTCAGCGCCTGCCACTAGGATCTGAGCCTTGTACTGTGTTTATTGCCTGCCCTGAGCTAGGGCTTGGGCTTTGATAACCTGAACTGCTGTGCAGCCCCTGCCTGAGGGTCTGAGCCTTGTACTGTGTTTATTGCCCCGCCCTGAGCTAGGGCTGGGCTTTAAGACTTAACCTGAACTGCTGCTCAGCCCTGCCTGCGGGCCTGAGCCCCTGGACTGACTGTGTGCCTTCTGTGCAGCCCCTGCCTAAGGGCCTGCACCCGAGAACCTTCCTGAGACTGATTGCTGTGCAGACCTGAGCCTAGGACTGCTATTGTGCTGCCCCGCCCCGGTCAAGGGCCTGGGCTTAGACTGACGGACTGTGTGCCTTCTGTGCAGCCCCTGCCTGAGGGCCTGCACCCGAGAACCTTCCTAAGACTGATTGCTGTGCAGACCTGAGCCTAGGACTGCTATTGTGCTACCCAAGCCCCTGCTCCAGAGGGCCTGGGCTCATACTGAACTGTGGTTATCCCGCCCCCTGCTCCAGAGAGCCTGGGCTTGTTGAGACTGATTGCTGTTGCCCAGCCCCTGCTGCAGAGGGCCTGGGCTTATTGAGACCGATTGCTGTTGCCTAGCCCCCTACTCCAGAGGGCCTGGGCTTCTATTGAGACTGTTTGCTGTTACCCAGCCCCCTGCTCCAGAGGGCCTGGGCTTATTGAGACTGTTTGCTGTTGCCCAGCCCCTGCTCCAGAGGGCCTGGGCTTATTGAGACCGATTGCTGTTACCCAGCCCCCTGCTCCAGAGGGCCGGGGCCTATATTGAACTGCCATTCAGCCCTGATCCAGAGGGCCTGAAGGTACTGAGACTGATTGTTGTTCAGCCCCCTGCTCCAGAGGGCTTGAGATGTAAGATAGGGCTAACCCTGATTTCTTGCCGCCCCACCAGTTCGAGGGGACAAGGAGCGAGTCGGTGTGGCTCCCCTCCCGCCAGCCGGAGAGTTGAGCCCCGACCACCCACTTACAGATAGGTTCATGACAGTGGGTCTTGATGTTAACTGGGAAGATTCTCCTCTGCACCAAGTACTTCAGCTTCTTCGTGCATGGCTTCAGATAGTTCTAGGGCCTCTGCCCCACCCCACTTCTCTGCCTGTTGTCTCCAAGATGCTCGGGTGAGCATAGTCAAAGTAGATAGAGGAAGGAAGGAAGATGGATTCTCTTGTAAGAATAATAGGAGAAAGAGGCAGAAGTTCCCATCCTATCCCAAGTCAGGGGACACATTGTGTGCAGGCTTGGGACACTTCATGATTGTCTGTTACCAGGAAGGACTGGACCAGTAGCTTGCTGAAGGGCAAGGCCATTATGCTCCCAGTACTGGAAGTATTTCAGTGTTGCTGGTGGCTGTATCGGGACTGATAGTCTGTGATGGATCCATCTGTGTTTTGGAAGAGGAAGTCACTCCATTGTCTGTGGCCCACTTCTTGCTATTGCTGATACTGCCAGAACCAGACTCACCACTATTGTCTGGGGTTCTGCTTTTGGTACCAGGACACCAGTCAAAACCCATCTCTCTGTGATACCCTTCACTTCCCCTCCCCAAAGTCTAGGTAGAGCCAGACTTTCACTGGTAAGGTTGATGAGCAGAGGTAGGTCATTGCCTCCTCCTGTACAGGGAGCTCCCCATTGGTCTCAGCTCAGTCCTCTGACTTGAAAGGGGGATGTCAGGGTTGAGGAGACCTATACTCAGACTACTCCCTGACAGGATGCTCATGGGGGTCGAGCCCAGACAGAGCTTCAGAATGTCATAATATTCCCATGCAAAGGAGTTGCCACCCCATACAAGTGGTACCCATCTCACTGAGGTCCTGCACCTATAAGGTCCCACAATGAGATTATTGGAGCCTGGAAGGTCCATGACCCTACCAACTGATGTCCCTCCCTCCTCACTGTGGCTGGAATTGTGGGACTCCCAGAGGGGAGAAGAGTGCATGCAGTCTCCCCAGGAGCTACAGCAGCAGTCAGGAGGAGAGATCCAGTCCAAGAGGGTGACAGAGGCCCTTCAAATTCTCTGGGAAGCTCTGTCCAGACTGTTGGATGTCCTACATAGCACAGGCCTGAGCAAGTGGTTCTGCCCATCAATAAAGCTATACTCAAACTGTCCAAGAAACTCTGGAAGACAGAGGCCACAGTTGTGTGTTTGTGTCCAAGTGGGCTGACTAGAGGTATTTTGTGCCTGCCAAGGGTTTGAAATACCTCTTCTTGCACCTTCTCTTCCCCCCCACCCGCTTCCCCCATCCCCCCAAGTCACTGGCAGTGACAGCAATGATGGCGTGCAGTCTCCAAGTGCTGATTAGTAAAACAATATTTGGCCATCTACAACAAGCTGACTGAATTTATCAAGAAGGTTCTACAGTTTCAGTTCCTGACTGATGAGGTAAAGCTCTGGTGGCTCGATTTTCCGAGATGGATATTGTTGCCTGATCTTCAGTGACGTACTATACTGATTACTTAAGAATACCCAGTTATCACTTTGAGGGTTGCCAGGTTCTTGCCCCAAGATCAGGCCCAGTATTATTCCAGTTATTATATAGTTGGAGACCCAGATGTTCACTGTTGCAACACTAACTGTAGGAACTCTTTTATATTTTCAAATATGGTTTAATACATTTAATACAGTCACAAACACGCAGGGGTGAAAGTAAAATACAGCTCTTACTGGTACGGGTCCCACTCTGCCTCCCTCCCCTCCCGGAAGAGGTAGGGCCTCAGACAGAAGGGGCAGGGACAGGGTGGAAGTAAGTTACATTTCTTACCTGTACAGTCCAAACACAAGCAACCCACCTCTCCTACATACTTCATGGATCCCTCCCATTGCATGACTTAGATATAGAAAATAAAGCTACTATTACTACTACCAGTACTGTCTGAAATAAAACTTTACTATTGGAATAATCTTCAATAATATAATACACAAAAAATACAATCAAAATCAGGAACCATTTTCAAGTTCAAATCATGTATTTTTTGTGTATTATATTATTGAAGATCACCTCATCTAGGGGGCAGAAAAGAACTGCCCTGGCCTTTGGTCACCCCCCGCCCCTGCAACAACCATGAGTGAAATGAACAAGGATGCCAGAAATAGCCTCCAATCCTGGTTCAGACCAGGGAGTGAACAGCTAAGTTTAAACTGTTCTTATGCAGGCAGCAGGCTACCTGGGGAGGCTTCTCCCTCAGCCAGTCCCCCTGCTCCAAGCTAGAGGGGAGCCCTGCAGCCCCTGCTGAGTGTGGGGGGGTCCGGGGAACAGGGAACCTAGCCGTGTTGGCAGCCTGGCTGGAGGAGGAGGGAGGAGAGGATGTGACTGTGAGTTTTCCCCTTCCTGTGGCTTTTATTAGCTCTGGATTTAAGCTGTGCAGTCAAATGCCTATTGTATTCTGTCCCTGCCTTGGTCTCTCTCACACTCCCCTTCCCCAGCTGCCAGCAACAACCGAGAGTGAAATTAACAAGGATGCCAGAAATAGCCCTGAATCCCTCAGTTCAGACCCTAGAGTGAACAGCTACATTTAAACTGTTCTTATGCTACCTGGGGAGGCTTCTCTCTCAGCCAGTTTCCCTGCTACAAGCTAGAGGGAAGCTCCTGCCGAGTGGGAGGGTCGGAGGAACATGGAGCCTAGCTTCCTCGGGAAGCCTGGCTGGAGGAGGAGAGGGAGAGAAACAACAAACAAATGTTATGAGTTTTCCCTTTCCAAGCTTTTATTAACTTTGAGTTTGAACTTTTTGTTATGCAGCCAAAAGAGGTGAAAGTAAGCCAGTACTGAATGCTCCACTTATTTGCTGGTACACTACTGCACCATTTTTTACCAGTACTCCGTACCAGGCCATGCGGGCTTACTTTCACCTCTGCAAACACCCCAACTCAGTAAGATCTATAGAATACTACAGAGTGAACATCTGTACATCCAAATTACTTACACCATCTCCTGTAGAACAACCTGAAATATGAGCCATCATCTTCCTCATCACCTTTTCCCTCATCACGAGTGCCCATCATTCTGGAACCTTCCAAGGACTACATCTCTCAGTCTCTCTCCTACCGCCCGTAGGCTAGGATGCCACTTTTATAATATGTTACACTGACACCATTCTGTTCAATGCATATTCAGTAGGGGATTTTTCCCCTTTTTCCTTATTTGTATTTCCTCACCTTACTAATATTGGAGTGTCTTTTTCCTATAGGTTAGTAATATCGATGATCTCAACTATTATCATATATGTCAATTTTTTACCATGGCCCTTTTATGATTAGGTATCACATTTGTTATTTCTGTCCTAACTGGGCATTTAGGTTCTTTCCAAGTTCTGGTGTAGCTGTTAAGTTTAAACAGATGAACTTAGGAAAGCCCCTATGCCAACCTCCTTTAATGCATCTTCCATGTTAAAGGTTGCTGCTATATATGGACCTTATGCTTTAGCTCATCACCATCTATCTAGGTGAAAGGCAGGGATGGCTCCAGGCCCCAGCACGCCAAGCACGTGCTTGGGGTGGCATGCCGCAGGGGGTGCTCTGCCAGTCGCCGGGAGGGCGGCATCCCACGGCTCCAGTGGACCTCCCACAGGCGTGCCTGCGGAGGGTCCACTGGTCCCGCAGCTTCAGTGGAGCCTGCGGGAGGTCCACTGAAGCCGCGGGACCGGTGACCGGCAGAGCGCCCCCCGCGGCATGACGCCATGCTTGGGGCGGCGAAATGTCTAGAGCCGCCCCTGGTGAAAGGTCCCAAACATATGTCTACTAACTTTGCCTTAGCTCAACATACAGGATGTGGCCTGCAGGTGGCTTGTGTTACAGCCAAAATATACTCTAATGTAGACCTATAAACCTGTGAGGGGTTAGATCATAGAAACTCCTCTGGGAGCTGCCACCCGATGTGCCAAGACTACTACTACTCCTGCTTTCCCTGCCAGTTTGGGGCCCCAGCACCCTGTCTTGCTGAGCCAGATACTCCCATCTGTTCCAACAAAGACCCAGGGTCTGAATTACTTGCCCCAAAGCTGCAGGTTTACCTGAAAGCAGCTCACAGAAGTGTGCTTGTCTTTAACACTCAGATGCCCAACTCCCAATGGGATCTAAACCCAAATAAATCTGGTTTACCCTGTATAAAGCTTATACAGGGTAAACGCATAAATTATTTGCCCTCTATAACACTGATAGAGAGATATGCACAGTTGTTTGCTCCCCCCAGGTATTAACACATACTCTGAGTTAATAAGTAAAAAGTGATTTTATTACATACAGAAAGTAGGATTTAAGTGATTCCAAGTAGTAACAGACAGAATAAAGTGTCACCAAGCCAAATAAAATAAAATGTGCAAATCTATGTCTAATCAAACTGAATACAGATAAGAGCCTCACCAGTTCCAGAATGCTCCCTTTTACAGGCTAATCTTTTAGCCTGGGTCCAGCAATTACTTATACCCTCTGTAGTTACTGTCCTTTGTTTCAGTTTCCTTTAAGTATCCTGGTGAGGTGGAAAGGCTCCTTCTTTAGCCAGCTGAAGACCAAATGGAGGGGTCTCCCATGGGTTTAAATAGACTTTCTGTTGTGGGTGGAGACCCCTTTCCTCACTCCTATGCAAAGTCCAGCTCCAAGATGGAGTTCTGGAGTCACCTGGGCAAGTCACATGTCCATGCATGACTCAGTCTTTACAGGCAGAAGCCATTGTCCACATGGTATCTTGTATGTCTCCAGGAAGACTTCTTATGTGGATTGGAGCCTTCCAAGCTCTTTTGTCTGTTAAGTGCTTCCTGATTGAGCACCTAATTTGCACAGTCTTTTCCCAAGAAGTGATCAAATGTTCTAACTAAGGCTACTTAGAAATCAAGCAATTATGCAGCCAATGTTCATAACTTTGAACACACAAATGGTGCCTGCATACAACTAGGATGAACATAACCAGTAGATCATAACCTTTACATAGATATGTTACATGGCATATGTAGCAAAACCCTATTCCAGTTATATCATACATACATTTATGAGCTCCCCTCCCCATAAAGCCTTATGGGGTACACTGTCACAAAACCTATTATAATAAAACAAATAATCAAACCCATAAGAATATAAGAAACTTATAAGAAAAGATATATAAGCAAGCAGACTAGCCTTAGATGTATCTCATGTACCTGTTATGTATGTCAGTTCATTGCCAGGACACTTCTGTGGTTGACTCATGTACCTGTGGTCAGAACTTTCCCCTTAAACTCTATTTTCAGCATCCTTTTAGGTTCACTGGACTATGTCCAATGTACAAGGTAAAACAAAAATCTTGCTTATTACCCTCCCCAAACTGTAAGTGGGAGGCAGTTGGAAAAGCAGCGAGGATAACACCCCTTAGCTGAAATTCAAGTATTAATATTGTTTTGTTACTTGCATATTTGTATTAGCCAAATTGCAGTCACAAAACTTTGGGGTGTAAATCAGTTGCTGTGCATCATAATTCCAAAAATGCGTATCAAGTTAGTTGTGATTTCAGACATACCCAGCATGGTAAAGAAAGCCAACCATGTATAAACTTTCTGCTTTACACAGGAAGTATAGAAGCAAAATGCAGCTGCTTCCCACTTACAGGTTGGGGAGGGTAATAAGCAAGATTTTGCTTTACCTTGTACACTGGACATAGTCCACTGAACCTAAAAAGATGCTGAATTAGATATTCTATGGGTTTTTCATTTTAATATTCTGTCAGAAGCAATTGACTTTGCCCATTTCCTCTTTTCTCCAAAACACTCAGAAGCATTTCCTTTACGGTTTTTACAGCAACATGTTAGGTGCAAGTCAAAGATTCAGCGACATTTTATTTCCTGTATGCTTAGCCACAGTGCTTTCATTTTATGATTTCTATCAGCCTGACAAGAGTACAAAATATGGGCTGCAGTTTTTAGGACCAGTGGGGGCTGAGCTTTTGGTACTTTCTGGTAAGTAAAGATGGTTTTCTTTTTTCCTTTTGATACGTCTTATTTAACCATTCCTATGCAATTTAGTTTTCTGGATTGTGAACACTCTGCTTTGGTGGAAGTATGGCTCATACTTACAGCTGCACTTAGATAGTTTCAGTTTCTTCTCATTAGCCCTGCTAAGTCACAATGATGGTTCTCTTCTGCAAAGATCCCGAAGGAGGTATAATCAGTGGTAGAGGACCTTGTCTTTGAATGTGACAAACTGTTTAGTGTGAAGATAGATGAGTCCCTCCATTTGCTGAAAGACTCCTGAGCCATGCTCCATATGCTTGGCAACTACATGCTTGTGCTGAAGTGCAAATCCATCAAGCCACTGTTCAGACAGAGGCTAACCCCACCCGTGTTGCACCATGCATGGCTGTATGAGCCACTTTACAAGCATCAGAGGAGGAGAGCCTAGGGGCAATTGTCCTTCATGCTCTAGCCACTATTGGCTCCCAAACTGGCACTTTGACAGGACTCTTGAGAGACATGCACCACCTCTGGTTCTCCTCTTTTCCCTACCCTTTTGGACAGAAACCATGACTGATAGATAGGTACTAGAGATTGTTTTCATTCATCTCTAACTCCAGATCCCATTGCTGTCCTCATTCGGGGATTCCTCACGAATGGGTTCTTGTGCAGGAGGTGGAGTCCTCCTTCAATGGGGAGTGATATAACCGGTGGCTCTAGCAGCAAATGGTGGGGGGCTTTATGTGAGGTATTTTCTCATCTCCCCAAGACAGGGCAGCAGGTGGGGAGCAAACACCGATCTTGATCCTCAGGGAGCTTAAACAAGTTTTATCTGCTACCTGAAGTTCAGAATGGTGACCCTATCATTGATCATCGCCTCACTTGATTTGTGGCCCTTGATCTCATGGACTCCTATTTCCATGGGAGCAATTACCTTGCATGCAAGAGATTCCTGAGGTTTGTCGCCAGTGAGCAATACTACCAGTACCAGATGCTCCCCTTTGGGATCTCAGTGACACGGAGGGCTTTCACCAATGTGGTGTTTGTGTTGGTGGTGGGTGCCCTTTTGCAGACAGGATAAGGCTGTGTATCTCTACTTGGACAATTGGCTCCTAAGGAGGTGATCTTGCCAGGAAGTGTGGGTACACTTAAGATGCTGGTTCTCATGATGAACCTGGGGAAGTCCAGGGAAAGACTGGACTCAGTTGCCAGGTGACTGCTGTTTACTCACTGGCAGGCTTGAACAGCAAAAGTAGTTGAGCCCCAGAACACTCATGAGGTCTTGACTGGCCCTGTTACATCATATGATGCAAGTACTTCTGTGACCCTGTTTTTGAGGCTTCACCTCAAATTCTTGCAATTATAGATAGAGATGATGTACACCTCAGGAAGATACAGCCTCTAGTTGTTAGCTTAGATTCCCTGGAGTGTCCTGTACTCCCTTGGCTAGTGGGAGGTCAAGGGAAGCGTGTGTGTGTGTGAGAGAGAGAGTTCTGTGCAAATTCCTGCTGCCCTTGAGAGCTATGATCATGGATGTATCCCTGATAAGTTGCAGGGAGGGGAAAACAGAGAAGCAGATGGCCCGAGGGACATGGTCCTTTAGAGTTGGTACTCCACAACAACATGTTGGAACTGAGAGCCATCAGGTTGTCCTGCAACCATTTCCTCCCTTGCATTCGCTGTGCTATCTGACAATATTATGGCAGCCATTACATCAACAAGCAGGGAGGGGCACATTCCTTGCAGCTTTGCATGGAGGTCATAGTCCTTTGGTACTGGTGCATATTATTGCTGGTGGCTCTGATTACCATCCATCTGCCAGGGATTAATAACACCCTGACATACACCCTCAAAAAAACAATTTTTCCATAGAGCATGAATGGGATATTCATGGACTGACTTTGCTGGAGGTATTTTGGTGTGGCATTGTCCTGTTTGCATTGGACATGAACACAATATGCAAGGAGTTCTGCTGCAGGGGATGTTGCAGCCCAGGCACTCTGGATGATACTTGTGTGGTTGAGGCCTATAAGGGACACACTTCATCTAATCCCTCTGTTACTAAGTAAAATCAGGCAGGATGAGGTAAAGGTCATGCCCATAGCCCCAGGTTGGGTCTGTCAGTCATGGTATCCCATGTTATCAGCCTGGCATCCTCATGACCTTCTCCTGGTAGGAAACCTCTTGAATTAGGACAAGAGTGAGGGCTCACCATTACAACCTATCCACATTGTGCCTGATTGCATGCCATTTGGATAGATGTAGAACCTAGAGAGTAGCTGCTTAGAGGATGGACAGGCCATACTGAGCAGCAATAGGAATGTGTCTATGAGGAAATGCTAGCAAAGTGGAAGAGGTTCATGATCTGGTGTAGTCAACAAGAACTTTTCCTACTTGCAGAAAGGTGCTGTACATGATGGACTACCTGTCATTCTTACTCCTTGGGGATGTCTTGGTCCATCTGGTGGACATCTGTACATTCCACCAGCTGGTTCACCCTTCATAGATGTTCTCACACCTGGTCATTTCCCAGTTCCTGAAGGACTTAGTTAAGGTCTTCCTTCCAATGACAAGCCAGTTCCAGCCTGGAACTTAAATTTGATCATATCCACTCTACTAGGAGCAACATTTGAGCACCTTACACCATACTCTTTGCAACACCTTTCCATGAAGGTGGCTTTCCTGGTTGCAAAAAGGATAGGGGAACTAAGGTCATTTATGGATCCTGACTTCCCTCCATCCCATCTTCTGCAAGGACAAAGTGTCCATGAGACTATACCTGAGATTTATCCCTAAGGTTGTATCAGATCTTCACATCTACCAAAGCATCCCCTTACTTTTGTTCTATCCTAAGCCACATGCCAGTTGAAAAGGCACTCCTTAGATGTGTGTAGTGCTCTTGCTTTTTACAGAAAGGATGAAGCCATTCTAGAAGTTATCTAGCCTCTTTGCATACATTTACGGTGCAGCTAGGAATGTGCCTCCCAGCCCAAGTAGACAGACACATGCCAGCTTTGCTTGAGCTAGCACACTAAAAATAGCGGTGTGTACATGCAAGCACAGGCTAGACACTTGAGTCCAAGCCCACCTGACTCCCTAGGTCCATACTTGAGTGGCTAGACAATGCTGCTGCAATGAAAACTTTTACTCTCGTAGGTAGCCCATGTTGTCACATGTCCTGCAATATACATGCTGCTATCTTTAGTAAGCTAGCTGGAGCATATCTAGCGCATGTCTGTCTACCCACAGTGGCAGGCATGCTCTCTTATCTTGTTCACACAGAGGATGAAGGGAAGAGGTAACTTCCTCCCAGAGACTGTTGAAGTAGATCTTGTGCTGTGTAGTACTCTGCTACGAGCTGAACAATGTTCTTCCAGCTGCAATGTGAGAGCACATTCGAGAGCCCACACAGCCACTACAATTGCATTAGACTGATCAAATCAGTGTTTTATAGAAAATTGAGAAGGGAGTACAAAAAAGAAATAAAAGTATAAGTGAAACCCTGAATTTACTACATAAAGCAAAGGAAAAAGAAAATATTTCCATGGTATCATTACATATTCAAATGTAATAAAAATATATATTGTGCGCTTTGCACCAGAAGACTTCTAAAGTTGGAATTTCACCTCATAATGTAGTATGTGAATTTATTCCCTCTTGTAATACCAGTAATGGTAGCATCCTAGTATGAAAATGTCTATAAGCTCACATATGTATATTTTATTGTTTTATGTATAATCTACATGGCTCACAAATTACAAGGGGTTAAATTTGGCTGTATGTTTATAAGCATGATTTTAAGACTTTTTCACTGTTAGAGCTAAAACTTTTTAATGTGGTTCTACATGTTTTGAGTCACTTGGGAACTATTTCACAGATGCTTCATGACTCATGTGTTCCTGTTACATAGTCTAAAATGACAATTTGGACCCATCACTGTAATATCCATACCAGGTTTAAGTGGAGACACTATTCATAAAAGAAATCAAAGTATGTTATTGTTGTGTCTTCACTTTTACCAATGATAGGGCTTGATCCTACAAAAACTTAGGCCCCAGTCCTATGAAGACTTACACACATGAAGTGGAACTACTTGTGAGAGTAAAGTTAAGCAGGTGCATAAATCTTTGCAAGATCAGGGTCTTAGGCAGTCGACATCCATGTAGACTTTCTCTGTGTTTCATTCAAAAATTGAAAACAGCATCAACATCTACCTCTGTTGCTATTATGAAAATAAGAAAAATAAGAGGTACAGAAGTTTCTTCTTCTCTATCACCAGCACCAATAAGAGAGCAGATGGCCGCCTGAAAAAAATGGATTATATGCCAGCAGACAATTACTATCAACAGTAGTGATCAGAATTTCTCAAAGCAGGGTGCAAACCTAATGTTGCTCATGTTAGTGTCAAACCTCTGAGCCCACATTTTTCAGGTGGGTTTGAAATTAAATTAAATGAGCCTTTTGCTTCTATTTGGTATGCTGATGCTTGCATATTGCCTACTAGGACACTTACGTTTGTGGCTTCTGCAGCATTTCTGTGATTGCTTTAGGGCTGTGTCATTAATTCACTGCTATGTGTCTAGTTATCCTCAACCCAATATACTGATCTGTAAGGTCAAATGTGCTTATTGCCACAGGTAGAGACAAGTTTAAATCTGCACTTTCAGTGCCACAGGGCAAGGGCACTAGTGCTTCATTCTGAGACAATATAAATACACTTCAAATATGAAACAATTTTAGTGAAATGAACTTAACATTACTGTGATGATTATAGTATTTTTATCCTTTTTTTTGGCAGGGATTGGGGGGAAAGGGGGAGATACCAGAATCCACTGACTTAAATCTTGCTGATTGAAATGTAAAGAACTCATGAAGTGGTTAAAACAATTACAAACTGATGGCAAAATAAAATGACTAACAAGGGGATGGTGAATTGCAGCAAAAGCAGAATAACATGTTTTACAATGTTATTGTCAGGCTAGCTCAGCTTTGGATTTGCAAAGCACTCAGTGTGGTCCTAATTAAACTATCTTTGAAATCCAGTGGGAACTCCCACTGATTTCAATAGAAGTGGACTTCAGCTGATGCTGAGTGCTTTTGAAAAGCCCATCCTAAGTATTTCCCATGAATCTCTCCATTCATCCTATAAGAATGTTGCAAACAACTGAAGTTCTGATCAATCATTTGGAGCTTTAAATTACTACAATTAAATCTATAACTAAATTCCAGGTGACCTCACTGGGAGCAGAATGAGGACTTTGAATAATCTTCTTTTACTGGAAGTTGTCGTTTTGCTACCTGGAGTTCCTTTATAAGGCTTGAATAAAGAGGTTAGGATAGATGTTTCAGGGACATCCTTCAGAGGCTTCTTACCTGAGGGTTTTTTTCACCTCTTCTTGCAAATGTACCACCAACAATTTTTATAAGATCTTTGCTGTAGGGGACAGTTAAGGAAAAATGTCTATTTAACTCTGCTTTCTGATTGTCTTCTTCTCTTTGCTGTTCTCCACCACTTCTTTTTTCCTTAGCAAGCAGATTTATAACTTTGGGTTAGTCATGTATTGTCTAGCTTCAGTGACTACCGGTTTTGAAATGTTTTTTGTCTTTCTATGGACTGCATCAGTTCGCAAACAATATATTAGAATCTCTTCTCAATCACTCAGGCTCCAAACTCAACATGCTTGTCTATAAGTAATTGTTGATTGGCTTGTGGTAGTCAGAATAGTTTACATGTAAATTATTGTGAAAAGTCGCACTGTTGGTTTATCCAAGTCCTGGTGGAGTATTGGTTTTTCTCTGCAGCAAAGAACTCTTTTAATGAAAGCTGAGATTTAAGGGGAAAAAAACATATCTCAGGGCTTGTAACGAATGATGAGTTGGCCAAATTGGGGGAAAAAGAGAAACCTATCCCTCCGGCTGGTGGAAAAAGCATTCTCTTCAGCCCTGAATGAAAGGTTTTGCAAGGTGGTAACTTTGGGCAGCTGTGGGGCATTAATTACTTCCCCCACAAGACAGATGCACTATGAGGAGTTGGGGAATGAATCTGGCATCAAGAGGTAGCGAGGAGGGTTCCCTGGAAAGAAGACGGAGGGTGACATTCCTCTACAGGCAAAGTTTAGGGAAGAAAAAGAAGACGACGATGTAATCGATGGTTCACTCCTCTACTTTAGCTGAGGAAAGTTCTGCTGTACTCATGTGTAGGCCATAGTTTTCTTTATTGTATGTAAAATAAATACATTCCTTGAAAGTGTTTAAGCTCCACCTACATGTCCAAACCTTTCTTTTTCTGAACACCTTGTCACATAGACTAATATTCATACCAGCACCCCTTGGGAATAGTGTTCGTTTACCTGCTTCTCTACAGCCAACAGAAAAAGCACAAAACTTCATTTGGTGGGGAAGGGGAGGGAGTTACATCAGAGTGGTGATGGATTTTTATTTAGAGATAGAGAGCGAGAGAGAGCGCTAGCTATATCTCCAGGACACTTCCATTCAAATCACTTATGTGGATAAATCATTAACTGGCTATACAAAATACCAACAGACAGGGAACTCAGAAGTAATGCTGCAATGTAAAAGGGTAGGATGGTAGGGGGATGGGAACACAGCCCATCATAACAGAACTGTGCTGTATTAGGTGCGTCAATCACAAGTGTTCAGGAATAAAGCTAGTTGGTCTTGCAGTTGGCCTTTTTATTTATTAGTATAGTTGCTACACTAATGCTTTATCCAGTGGTGTGAACCACAAATGAGAAGAATTCAGTAGCACCCCACACCCATTGAACTCAATGTCTAGGTATCCCTTCCTGCTTGGCAAGCTGCTGAGGGCACTCAGCACCTTGTGGGACATATCCTCAGAGTGTAGTCTTGCATCGTTCAAGCTAATGGGAGTTAAGACCTTGCATTCTAATTTAGTTGAGTCAGTGTGTAGTAGACTTGCGGATCATCTGTAGTGCAGAGGCAGAAATGAGAAAAATCTTCAGTCAATTGTCTTGTGCATAACTAGTTAACAATCCCTCTCCCCTATTCTTCAGATTCACAGGACATTGCCTTTCTGTTGCCTTTCTGGCTGTGTTATTAGCATTCCTTGACAGCAAGACTTGAGAATGAATGCATGTACATATATTCTACTTAAGTTTTTGGCAAAGGACTAAATTTGTTTGGCTGAGTCAAATTTCAAAGAGACCCCTTAGCATCCCACTGTGTGAACATGTAATCAAGAAAACAGTGGGTACAGAAGTTCTTCCTTGAGCAAAGTTGAGTCGATAAAAGTATTTTTACATTTCGATTCTTATTAGTCATCTCTAGAATATTACATTTTTAAGTTGTATATTTAAATTTACTTTTGGTTTGAGCCAGGAAATGTGTTCTTGCAATGCTGAAAGGTGAAATTACCTGAAAACTGCACACTAGGTTTAACAGCACAACTGAGCAGTATTTGCTAATGCAGTAGTGCCCTACACTAGCCAGTTGTTAATTTATTTCATCACAAAAGCATGTAATGACATTAGATCAAAAGCCAAATGTCTCTATCTCCAGGAAATCAAACATCAACCACACAAAACAAATAGCCTATCATTACTGTTCTATTTACCACCGAACAAAATTTTGCTCTTGCTGCTTTAAAAAAGGTCCCCTGGAGTAAATGCTTCTACAACATACATAAATCATATCCTCCATCAAGTAACCTAATGATGCTGAGGAGGTGGCATCATTAGGCTTCTAGACAATACTTTGCCTGACATGAGATGAAAATGCTTCCTAATAGCAGAGCTGAGTAAAAAGGGCAAGTAAATAACACTAAATTAGGGTATAATTTAGCCTCTTATGGAAAAATGGACTGGTGCTCCCAGAGCCTAATCCTGCTGCCATCCAAGTCAATAGGAGCATTGCTATTGATTTCAGTGGGAACACAATCAGGCCCTTACTGAGAAATAAGCCCTGTTTTGGGTTTGCTATTCTTTCTGCATGAGATTGGTATTGCTATTATTAAGGTTGCTCAACATTTTCCATTATAAGGCCCTTTATAACTTTGACTAACTGTTCAAGCTGAAATTTTCCATATCCTGTTGGGATGTGTGTTCTCGTAAATTGTTAGTGTCTAATAACAGGGGAGAATTTTTTTTGCATTTTATTGAGTGTCAATGGAAGTTGGATGCCTAATTTTCCTCTGTACCTTTGAAAATTTCCCCAAACCTTTTTGTGTTACATTTCTAAACAGCGGTACTTTTAAATAACTCTATAATATATATATTATATACATTGCACCCAGAACACAATGCCTTGTTGGAAAATATTCATTATCAAAATGCTTCCTGGCTCTTACCTAGACTGTTCTAACATTTAATGTGAAATTATTTTCTCAAAGGAGGTACCAATGGCATTAGACAGAATTAATACTTTGTGTTGATAATGTTTCATACTCCCTTTAAAATGTTAAGAGGGTTTATTAAAGGAGTCAGAAGCTGCTAATCTACATAAAATATAATTAGCTATATTGGAGATTACAAGATGTACAGTCATACTGTAGTTTACTGAATATCTGAGTAATAGAAAGTTCTGCAGCACAGAATCTGTGATTTTCAGGAAGTCTTATTGAAACATGAGGACAAATCCTGTCCTCTGTTGCTTAGCTAACAGGCATGCTGACATTCTAAATTGATTAGTTTAGCACATGCTACAATGGGAAAGGGAGCATTTCCCCCTCTCCCATTCCCTTGTGGGAAGGAAGACACATAGATTTGAAGCCACAGTGGCATTTTCCTACCAGCTCCAGTGCCCTATGAAAACCCTGAGGAAGGGGGATCCCATCTTCACAATGAAGCAAAAAGGGTCACTGCATCTAACAAAACAACACTACACTGAAAGATGGTTGGGGTTCCAGGCCTTGTTGGAGGGGACATCTTGGATTAATAGATCAATGGAAAATAGAGCTGTCAGAACTCTGTTTGGATGGTTTTTTTTAATTTATATTTGTTTGTGTTTTTCCAAATTGAATTTCATTTAGCCAATACCAGATATCCCTTGTTGATTTTTCTCTCTTCTCGTTGGTGTATTACTGCTTGGGAATTTAATTGACATGCTATCTAGTTCTCTAACAAAGTTTCTGGACTTAAACCCAATGGGGACACATCCAACCAATTCAATACATTTATATGATCCAGTTTAAATCCAGGTGAAAGAGCTGATAATCAAAATAATCTGAATATTTTTAAAAAGCGTGATTAAATGAGTTTCATGAATGTCCATATATTTACATCATCTACTGGATAGATGTCCCAAAACCATTAACTTTATAATTCTATCAAATTATATTTGTCAGGAATGACTTTTTTTCTTCAACACATCTTTGCTACTGTTCATGATTTGTCGCCTCTAATCCAGCAATACTAAAGATTTTATTGTAATGTCAAGTTATTATAGTATGACATTATATCTCCTTTTAACCCACATTGTCTTCTGGGTATTTTGTCTGCTTCCCAACAGTGTTTTATTTTTTGTTTATAAGACTTTGGGGTAAGAATACAAATATTAGGAAATTTCAGGACTACTTGAGACAAAATGTCTCTCTTTATGGTTGCAGTGCTATTCTATATTTCTCAAGTATTAACACAACAAAGGTTTCCTGTTTTGTCCTCAACCAATGACAGTTTACATCTGACACTTAGAGGACTTTTCTGGACAAACTGCTTACATTTTTATGGCTCTCTATTTCTTTCTTTAGCCACTTTGTCAGATTTATTGAGTGTAAGAAAGAGACCTGAGGGAAATCACAAATGCTCCCTGCTATAGAATACTTTCTTTACTGCCTGACACATTTGCTCAGGTCTCCTGCATGCTTCTGAATCCCTATGATCCCCCCCCACACACACACCTCCCTCCCAGAAACTAGGAAAGGTGAAGGAAGCAAAGCTGGAGTGAGAAGGGCAAGAGATAATAAGGGACCAAGGCAATATATAATTTACACCACTGTTGTGTTGGTTAAATTTGCAAGTTGGCATAATTTGCTCTCATTTTCCTTTGCGGTTTGGTGCCTACTATAACTTACACCTTGTTATGTTTTGTCCCCCATACCTGCCATCTTTATTGGATTTTAGGCTATTTCCCCCATTTTGCCTTTTTTCAGGCATTGCTTTTCAGCACCTTTTTGGCACAGGCAAAAGTGCTAGGCACGTGGGAAAAAGCATGCCCATGTATAAAAAATAGGTCATAATTTCTGCCTTAGGACTGCTTAGTTTAACTGTCTTACTGGCAATGTTGTAGGGCTTCTCAGCACCTAATATAACCAGATGCTATTCTGGATCTCACTGAACAGCCTATCAGCGACAACATGTACAGTAGGTTCAGCACTTGTTTTTTTCCCCCATTTATAATAGAAAACTGACAGATGTGTGACACATTTAAATGGAGATGGACATGGAAAAGTCTTCTTAAAATTGCAACAGATGTGATTGCTACACATTAGCCTTAAGCTGTAGAAAGAGAATGAGCCCACAATGGAAGTAAAAGAAGCTTGACCTACTTGGCATCTCATCATGTTATGAAAGTCCATTTGAAGTGAAAATGCTATGAAATAAATCAGTGCTACACACTGAATATTTGTCTAACCTTTGAAAATAGTGAATGCAGGCGTCTCATATTGAAGCTTTCAGCACTCCTTTCCCTTAAACAAATTTGTCTATATGTTGGTCTAGAGCAATTTTTTGTTTGTTTTTTTCTTTTTTAAGTTAAGAATTGAATGGGCTTTGAAATGTTGGTACTTCTAAGTCTGGCAACACGAGTGTGGTGTGTTGAAACAGTAAACAGTCACTCTAAGGATACATCTACCCAGCAGCTGGGTGTGTGCTTCACAGCGTATGTAGAGAGACACATGCTAGCTCTGCTCAAGCAAGTGTATTAAAAATAGCATTGTATTCTGGGACAGCCAGGGTGGCAACTTGGGGCTAGCCACCTGAGTACAGACCTGCCCAGACCCCCTGGCAGCTAACCCAAGTTGCTGCCTAATCTACCCCCTGGCTACACAGCTATTTTTATCATACTAGCTTGCACAGAGCTAGCATGTGTTTGTGTACTTGTGGTGGGAAGCATGCTCCCAGCTGCAGGGTAGTTTTAACTTAAATCCTCGGGGAATTTTCCTGGCCCTGCTGAAGTCTAGGGGCTTTGTAGGGAGGAGTGTGAGCTGGACCTTGCAGAAGTCAGTTACTTGCCAGGCAGCCTATAATGAGGTGGGGTAAATTGTGCCTCTCTGTTTTTAGGAAGTAGCGCTCTCTCTCTCTCCCTCTCCATTATTGCTTAGAATTCAGAGTGATAACATAGAAGAAACCATATATATATATATATATATATATATATAAAATGTGTTACATTGCAATCTTCCAGCAAGAATACCTTATGGTTTTGTGTAACTTCTCTATTTGCATGCCATGAAACGTAACAAGGAGACTGCCATTTTTGGTGATAATATCTGGAACTAGACTGCAGCCACCTTATTCACTCTTCAGAGGCCATCGGATTATAATGAGTGATTATGCATTTAAATTTGTTTTTTTCAAATGCTTAAGAGTCTATATGTCCTTGCCAATCCCCTGAGCCATTTAGTTTCTCTACACAAAAGAATTTAGCCTGATAATATATCATGTTACTAATATGCGATACTTGTAATGAGACAAGCCATCTTTTACCTTTTTAAATGACAAGCTTCAAAAGCTCAACATCCTTCTTTGATCTTTCAGATGAAGACAGTAAACTTGAAGGGGCCTACTTTTTCAAACACTGGCAGGTAATCTAAATGGAAAATTTCTTGCCTTCCGGAATCTTGCATTTAATTGATTCACATAATTATGCTAATGTTAATAAAGCACTTTGAAGATATAAAGCACTGTACAAGTGAATTAAAGCAGGTGTCAGTAACAAATTTTATAGTGAGGCTCCACATATTTTAAGGTTCCATAGGAGTTTGCCTGTTCTAGAACTCTCTGAAATTTTCACTATTCAGGTTGCAATCTTCAGTGCTTGTCCAAAGATGAAGGATTAATAATCACACATAGCTCTTCCCATTAGTAGATCTGCAAGTGCTTTACAAAGGAAGTGAGCATTGTTACCCCCATCTTACTCTTGGGGAAACAAGGCACAGAAGGGAAGTGATTTGCCCTCTGGTCAAACAGCACACAGTGGTTGAGCTGAGAATAGGACCCATGTCTCCTTAGCCACAGTCTAGTGCTGTGTCCACTAGGCCATAGGGTTGGTGTGAATTTTAACTTTGAGTTCAGCCATTTTTAAGTTACATGAGTAGCAAAAGCTATATTTTTCCCATTGCAAGACTACCCTTGTAATATTATTTTCAACATCCCTTCAGCCAAAATGCTTAGAATAAAAAATAGAAATGGAAAAAAGCTCTCAATGAGGAACGGTGCCTATCCCTATTCTAGTGGAAGTTGGTTTGATTTCATAATTACCTATATTTGAAAATCCATGTATTAAGCATGTGCAGTAGATAGTTTTAAAAAAAAGGGTTGGGGGCTGATCCTGCATTTGACTACACCTGGGATCTCAGAGAAAGAACCATTGAATTCAAGGGGGTCCTGCTACACAGTAAATTGCAGGATCAGGACATATGCTTATAAAGTGGTCTGAATGTAACACACAGCTAAGTGTATCATGTGTAGCTAAGTTAGCTATGCACTAAACTCCATAGTCCATTTAAATATACCAAACTGGCCAGGGCTGTTTTCCCATGGCTCTGTTTAAAAAAGCATCCTCCTGTTTCAGCATTCCTTATCATTTTGAGAGGCAGAATGACCTGCTTAGGTAGCACTGTAGTGCAATGTATTGTGCCTTGGCCTATGTGCTAGAAGACTCAACTCTTTGCTGTGTCCCTTATTTGTTTTTTGACCTTGAACATGTCCGCTATCTTCCCATCTATAAAATGAAGAAATTAGCACATGCCTTTCTTGCCCAGGAGGGCACTAGGATTTAATTTCCAATGTTTTTACTTGAAAAGCTATATAACATTGTGGCAGGGTACCTCCTTTGCCTTGTTGGCCTCAGCATTTCTCCGTCTGAGGAGGAGCTCTGAAGTTAAATCAGTCTTTCTCCAGAGGGTTTTTCTCATCACTCCGGTTTTATTTTTCCCTGTTTACCAACTGGGCCTCAGGGTAGGCCAAGAAGTTCTCTTAAGCAAAACAAACAGGGGAAAAAAAACAAACTCTCAATGCAAACAAATACTTTTCCCGTCCCTTCTCCGGGGCATTGCCTTACTATGCTGGCTTCTAGTTGCCAGTCCTTCCCCAAGCAGTTGTTGACAGATGACTTTGGTATAACTTGTGTCTGTGAGTAATCCACATCCCTGAGCAATTTCAACTATACCAACCCGTGCACTTGTGTGAATGGCACTACGTTGACGGGACCGCTTCTCCTGCAGACATAGCTACTGCTTCTCATGGAGGCAGGAGTTAAGCCAATGGAAAAGCTCTCTCCAGTCAGTTTAGAGCATCTCTACTATCTATACTAGAGCAGCTGCATTAGTGCTGCTCTAGTATAGACATAGCCTTAGTTTCTTTCTCCCTAGGAAGGAGAAACAGCCTTCTACCCAGGGGAAACCTTTCCTTCCTGCTGCTGCTTGTCCCTCATCTCTCCCCTTCTCTCTCTCACCACAAGTGTTTTTTAAACGTCACTGGCAGCCTTTAACTGGCCTCATATGTCTCTAGTTAACCTGAAAGAATCTATTTTCAGCTCACGGGGAACATAGCCTTCACAGTTCTAGGGCTGATATATCTGCCCTCCACCATACTTTTATATCTGTCAACATTGACTTTGTCACTACATATATATTGTGTGTGTGTGTGTGTAGACTTGTAAGAATTTAGCTTTGATATCTGTCAATTATATTTTTATCAATTTAAATATTCACTGTGGTGGGAAATTCTTGGGAGATGGTTAGACCATTATTTTGTGACTCTAAATATTAAGATTCAGTAACTTGAAGCTTTATAAACTGTGACACAAATTGTCAACATGGTGAAATATGCAAAGTAAATATCCTTAAATCAACATTTCATACCTATTTTTTCTATTTATTTGCTAGTCCATTTGTAAGAAGCATCTCAATAGATTGGACTCTTGCAGTTGGTATGGGTACTTCCACCTTTTCATGTTCTCTGTATGTATAAATATCTTCTGTCTGTGTGTTCCACTCTATGCATCCGAAGGAGTGAGCTGTAGCCCACAAAAGCTTATGCTGAAATAAATTTGTTAGTCTCTAAGGTGCCACAAGTACTCCTGTTCTTTTTGCGGATACAGACTAACACGGCTGCTACTCTGAAACCTAATTCAATCAGTGGTCATGGAGTTTGACCAAATTCTCAGGCAGTTTTTGCCTTACTTTGCCAATCTATAAAATAGGATTCCTTGATGGAAACAGTTTTTCATCTGTTTGTGCAGTGAAATAAATGTTTACTGACACTTGCCGATAATCTAATCTTTCCAAGCCTATGTATATGAAGTATTTCTCTGTCTGCTACTTGGAGAAGCAAAGAACACTAGATAATAGAACTGTGTAAATTTTTTTAAAGGCAGTAAAACTGTTGATTTTGGAGACTAATTTTGGCTGTCAAATATTTCAGAAACATCAAAATGTTTTGTTTAACATGAAGGAAATTTTTCAGTTTTCCATTTTGGCAACAAACCCCCCAAAAATCTGGTTTAGTCCAAATTAAACATTTTTTTTCTCCTTCAGATTTTTTCAGTTTGCTGGCTCTATAAAACAGGGAATAAGTTTTTTGTTCTTGTTTATCTTTGACCTGCTGCCCTCCATGGGGATAGGAGAGTCTCAAGATTTATGATTAAACAAGGGATTTTTTTTTTGATGGAGGGGAAGAAAATTGATTTTTGCTGTTGTGAATCAGTTTGACAATTGATATGAGCTTGCCCTCAATAGTGGGTATCGCCAGAGAATTTGCCTGTTCCTCAAAATGATTCCTAGTGGCAATTAGCATCCGTTTTACACTGAGTTTAAGCCAGCCTGGTTTCATCCAGGTCCTTATGTCTGTCAGACACAGGAAAGGACAAGCTAACAGCTTCATTTCTGTCAGATAAAACAGAAACCTAGAGCTGAATGCCCTCTATGTAAATATAATCCTATCTATAGCCCATACTGCCTCAGTCTTCCACAACAGATCTCTCAAATGTTGAATAGGAAAGGTGGTGCAACATGGGACTCCCAAGCTAAAATCCTTCAGGAAGTAAGAATGGTCACATATGGATGACGTGGGAAAGATCTCTGGGAATGAACAGAGCCACTTGCACTATGTTTCTCTCAGAATCTTGTCACCTATAGGCATCATTAGAACTAGTTTAAGAAACTGCCTGCTGCTTTGGTTATGATTTGATTACATTATTAGATATCAGGAAAGAAATAGGGACATAAAAGCTAGGACAAAACATGATTCTTCCCTATATCCATTACATTGAAAATACTGTACTAAGGAGCTAGTCATGTGTTCCTTACTACATGGATGTTTTGCTTTAATAAAGCCTAAGAAATGTAGGACTGGGCCCTAAATGAGAAAATTCCTGTCTCATCCTGGAGATCAGTATGCATTTTTTTAAGTAAAACCAAGGACAGTGTTCAGCATTTTGCTACAAAATATTTTATAAAGTTTCAGAATGTCTCCTGATGTGGAAGGATTTCTGATCAGTATGCCTGGAAGCATGAATGCTCAACCATCCCTCTTCAGGAATTGAAAAAGGCATAGAGATAGATTCCAGCTAGTGACAGACGTTCCCTCTTCAGACAGAGAATAATTTTCTCAACACAGGTTCAAAGCAAATGAAAAAACTGTGGTAAAAAGGTCTGGTGTATATTCCCTAATACCCCTCAAAATTCACGAACCAATGGCACCTCTCTTTAAAGGGGGAAAGATTTTTAGTTTTCAAATGCTATTGAAGAATTTTAATGAGTGACAGGAGGAACAAATTTAAAAGGGCCAACAAATGGTAACCATCCTGCAAACACAATTTTAAAGCAATAAATTGTCATGATGTATGACAAACTGGTCCATCAGGAAACCTCCTTTTGCTAATTTTAAGCTGGTTTCTGGGCGCTTGGGTTATGGCCAATACACTTATTTTATTGTATTGATTGCTTTCCTCTGGAAACACGTATATCTAGTATCTATTCACCACTAATTACATCCAAGATTCCCAATGGTCTTCAGTCCTCTCTCCATGTCTGTTTTTCCAAAGCCATTGTGTGCCTGTTTCACAAAAACTTGCAGTTTTGACATTTGTTTTCATTCCACATTGGAACAAAAACCAAAACCTTTGAAACTCTTGCACCACCTACTCTGAAATAGCCAATAGTCTGGTGGTTAGGGCACATATCTGGCATGTGGGAGACCAGATTCAAGTCCCTGTTAGCCTGGTTGTTGCTACATCTAAAAATTGCATCTTGGTACAGGTGATCAGAGATGAAGAATCCTATTCTCCAATGCTACATGGCTGCTACTGGCTTATGTCTTGATTTTGTGCAGGGATTTGAACCATGGTCTCGAACATCCCAGGTGAGTGCTCTAACCATTGGACTGCTGGCTATCCTTGCGCCAAAAATTGTATCCTGTACTTGAGAAATCATTTTGCTGAAACTTTTGTCAGCTGGTAAATTCCTACAAATGTTTGGATTTTGACAAATTGGCATTTTATGATGGTGGGGGAGGGATAGCTCAGTGGTTTGAGCATTGGCCTGCTAAGCCCAGGGTTATAAGTTCAGTCCTTGAACAGGCCATTTAGGGATCTGGGGCAAAAATCTGTCTGGGGATTGGTCCTGCTTTGAGCAGCAGGTTGGACTAGATGACCTCCTGAGCTCCCTTCCAACTCTGATATTCTATGAACCTGCCCCAAAATGAACCATTAGATGTAGTGACAACCAAGCCCACAGTAGGTATTCCAGCCACCAGATGTGCCATCACATGAGCATGTACTGAATAAGTGCTTGAACTGTGTCCTGAAAAGATTACTAAAGATGGCACATTCTATTAGTTTCTTGTCAGTGTTCTAGGAGTCTGGGATGGAGTGTCCACCCCACACAATGCCTGAAGGGGTTCAGAAGGCTGCATGGTCTAACTAACCACCCAGGCAGCACCTAGAGGAAAAGCCAGGGCGCAATGAGGAATAATTAAAGAGGAAACTCAGCTGGACAGGAACAGGAGGGGCCCATACAAAGACCAGGAAATGAGAGTAGAGCAACCTCTGACAGGATCACAGCTGTCTGCGTAGAATATCTGACATGAAGTTTTGTAATGAGTAAGTTGAGTACCCTAACAAAAGTGGATCAATGTTTGTTGGCCATTGTGGGAGTGGGGAAGGGGGGTATTGTTTAGTTAATCTGCATGGAAGTGTTTCTGCTACAAACTGTAACAGAAAATATTTGGTTTTAAATGTTTGTTATTTGGGCCAATGGTCCATACCCACCTTTATAATTATCATTACTGAATATGATCCTCTTTAGTATGTGTGTGTTTGCTAATTCAGAGACAGCCAAGCAGAAAATGTAACTTTCTCCACTAGTAGCAAGGTAAAATACTGTTTCTGCAGTTGAGGGAGGCTGCTACTGAAAGCTTAATCTATATTTAAATGCAACAAATATGAAATGTATTATAGAGCTGTGTATAATTTTTCAGCTGGAACTTTTTTACTGTAAAATTCTTGTTCTGTAACACTTGTGAATTCTAGTCAATTTAAGCAACTTTTCAGTTGCTAGAAATGAAAAAAAATCAATTGTTTCATTTTTGACATTTTCAAAAAAAGTATTTTGGCTTTTTTAGTTCCAAATGACTTAATTTTGAGATTTATTTCAATTTTTAAAGTGTGTTTTGTTAAAAAAAAGCTCAGATGAAACAAAACATTTCATTTGGGGTGAAACAAAATGTTTGACCTAAAATGACTCTTAAAAAAAAAAAATCAAACAGCCAGTGAACCAAAAATTTAGCAAGCACATGCTCAAGGGCTTTAAGCACCAAATTAAATACTATATCAAATGGGGACCCAAATTTTGCAGAGATGAGCAGCACCAGAATAGTACTGGTGTGTCATACCTCTGAATACTAGCTCAGTTAATCTCCTGATTGTTAACCACTTCTATATATGGCAGGTATAGCTTGGATATGTCTCTTTTTTTAACAATCACTTGCAACTAGGCCTGTTCAGGACATCACAAGATTGATGTTGTGCTCCCCACCCTCAAAACAGAGAAAGATGTGACTTTGGTATAATATTCCTGTAATGCCCTCCTCCCTGCTTTTTTGTCAAAATTATCTGTTAAATATTATGGTTGCACGATTTATATACAATACTAAGAAAAAAAATCAAGCACAAGAAGAATAAACATTTGCATTTTAACACCATATATAGCACTTAAAACTAACGTTTAAAATAACATTATCTTACAGAGATGCTCTGCTCTGTTTTTGAAGTCAAGGAAAGCTACTGAAGGCAAGTTGTTCTGTGAATTACTAATTGTTAGATTTTCTGGGATCTCAGAGTAATAGTATTTTACTTTATTGTATTCCCATGTGAAATTTCATGATGCGTGTTATAGAAATGTACAAAGTAACCAGGGTCATCAGGTTGGAATTTAATTGTGAGATGAATTGGTAGTTTAGGACATTCATTATGAAAACAAAGACCTTAGTCAAATTCTGTGGTTATCTGAAGTCCTACTGATGTCACTTGAAATGCATGGGATTGTGATTTTACTCTATTGGGAACTGTAGTAATTCTCATACTTATATAATAGCAGTGTGTAGTTAATGGAGTTTCCTGTGTTGTAACGGAATTTTTTTTCTTGGTTTTTACACGTTTATACAAATAACCCTTAACATTCAGAAAGGCATTACTGTGTATATTGTGATATATGATACAAAAATAGTATACTGCAAAGTTAAGTTCCTATGTAATTCAAAAGTAAATTTGGTGTATGTAGAATATGGGATATTTTTTAACAAAATGTTACTCTGCTTCACATTGACTCATAAATTTTAAAAGTGCCTGTCATCCTGAATCATGTACTTGCATAGTCAATGCTTATGCTCTAGAGTTACATAGCACTCAGCTATCTCTTTGTAGTATAAAAACTAGTTATAAACTAAATAGGACTAAGAGTGAATCAGAACGTACGGGGGAAATTGTCCCTCCAGCCCCTCAACATGAGGGTCAAATAGTATTTCAGGCTTATTCCAATTCTGGTTTTAGTCTTAGTTTTCAGACACTTCTCACTAAAGTAATTTCAGTTCCTGTTTCCAAAGCATGTGATCATTTAGCCTCTTGAATACTTGCATTCTGCTTATGTTGCTTAACTGTTGACTGTGGATCTGACCTATATATTTTTCATGCTTCATGTATGCCTAGATTGTGGTTTACAAAAGAGTCTAAGGGTATGTCTACACTATGAAATTAGGACAATTTCATATAAATTGATTTGATTTGCTACAGTCGATTGTGTGTGTGTCCCCACTAAGCACATTAAGCTGGCGGCTAGCATCAACTTTCGGAGCGTTGCACTGTGGTAGCTATCCTACAGTTCCCACAGTCTCCGCCGCCCATTAGAATTGTGGGTTGAGCTCCCAATGACTGACGGGGCAAAAACATTGTCGCGGGTGGTTCTGGGTACATGTCGTCAGGCCCCCCCTCCGTCCCTCCATGAAAGCAATGGCAAAAAATCATTTCTCGCCTTTTTTCCTGGGTTACCCGTGCAGACAACATACCATGGCAAGCATGGAGCCCACTCAGCACTCTGTCACTGTATATCTCCTGGGTGCTACTGGCAGACGCGGTACTGCAGTGCTACACCGCAGCATCCTGTTGCCTTGCCTTGCAGATGGCAAATGGTACAATATGACTGCTAGCCATCGTCGTTGTCCTGTGGGTGCTCCTGGCCAATCTCGGTTAGGTTGGTCAGGGGCACCTGGGCAGACATGGGTGCTCCTGGCCGGCCTTGGTGAGGTCGGTCAGGGGTGCCTAGACAAAAATGGGAATGACTCCAGGTCATTCTCTTCTTTAAGTTTTGTCTAATGGAGATTCAGTCCTGCCTGGAATATCATGCCAGCTGGAGGCTTCTGCCTCAGGCTGCTCTCTCAGTTGGCAGCACTGCATGGTTGCACCTACCCTAGCTTATCCCTTGCTCCCATGGCTCATGAAGCCTGGACAGTACTAAGGAGCAGTTCAACTAAAGGCTGAGCAAATGCAGAATGGTGGTAGAATGTGCCTTTGGACGTTTAAAAGCTCGCTGGCACAGTTTACTGACTCAGTTAGACCTCAGCAAATCCAATATTCCCATTGTTATTACTGCTTGCTGTGCGCTCCACAATATCTGTGAGAGTAAGGGGGAGATGTTTATGGCTGGGTGGGAGGTTGAGGCAAATCGCCTCACCACTGATTACGCGCAGCCAGACACCAGGGCGGTTAGAAGAGCACAGCAGGGTTGCGCTGTGCTTCAGAGAAGCTTTGAAAACCAGTTTCATGACTGGCCAGGCTACAGGTGTGAAAGTTCTGTTTGTTTCTCCTTGATGAGAACCCGCCCCCTTGGTTCACTCTACTTCCTTGGAAGCCAACCACCCTCCCCTCCCCCTTTGATCTCCACTTGCAGAGGCAATAAAGTCATTGTTGTTTTAAATTCATGCATTATTTATTAATTTGTCACACAAATGTGGGGGATAACTGCCAAGGTAGCCTGGGAGGGGTCGGGGAGGAGGGAAGCACAGGGTGGGATAGTTGTAGGGACGCCCCCTAGAATGGCATGCAGCTCATCATAGAAGCGGCATGTCTGGGGCTCTGACCTGGAGCGGCCGTTTGCCTGTCTGGTTCTTTGGTAGGCTTCTCGTGGCACTGCTGCGGGTCCCTGTTATAACCTCTGTCCTTCATACCCTTGGAGATTTTTTTCAAATATTCTGGCATTTTGTCTTTTGGAACGGAGTTCAGATAGCACGGTTTCATCTCCCCATACAGAGATCAGACGCAGTTCCTCCCATTCAGTCCATGCTGGAGCTTTTTTGCGATTCTGGGACTCCATGGTCACCTGTGCTGATAAGCTCTGCATGGTCACCTATGCTGATCAGCTCTCCACACTAGCCAAACAGGAAGTGAAATTCAAAAGTTTGCAGGGCTTTTCCTGTCTACCTGGCCAGTGCATCTGAGTTGAGAGTGCTGTCCAGAGCAGTCACAATGGAGCACTCTGGGATAGCTCCCGGAGGCCAATACTGTCGAATTGCATCCACATTACCCCAAATTCAACCGAGCAGAGTCGATTTCAGCGCTAATCCCCTCGTCAGGGAGGAGTACAGAAATTGATGTTTAGAGCCCTTTAAGTCGACCAAAATGGCTTTCTCACATGGATGGGTGCATGGTTAAATCGATCTAATGCTGCTAAATTCGACCTAAACTCATAGTATAGACCAGGGCTAAGGGAGTTAGGCACTCAGCTCCTGTTGCTAGACAATGGGGAATCCGAACGCCCACCAGAACATGTCATTTACAAACAATTAAAAAACAAAAAAAACCCCAAAACATCCCTTCCTTTTCAGTGACATTAGTTGTTGATAAATAAATGCTACTACACTGGCTTTTGGGACATCTATTAAAACATCCTTACAGTTTCTAATTACCATTCAATTTTTTCTGTTTAAATTCCTTCTCCAGGGTGATCTGGTACAATTGTTCCCAAATTTGTTCCCAACAAGCGCACACACTACAGGTGTGCACTTCATTCTATTTGCACACAGCAGATATAATCAAGTCATGATCACTTGCACCTAAGCAACCACAAACTTTTTTGTTTCCCTCCCTCCTCTTTATCCATCAAGGTGAGGCGTAGGAGAGAATTCCCTTGTGTCGGATGCAACACTTCTTGAGTTAAGAAATGTTAATCTACATTTTTTTAGGAATTCAGATGATACTGTACTACTGGCAGCATGAGACATTCAGCATATGTCACACTGATTAAAGATCCCTCTGATAACAGAGCTTCTTTTCCTACATAATATAGAGGGGCGCTTAAGGAGATAGTCATTCTGTTCTCTAGTGTGATTTGATGGTCTGATGCAGACAGTAAATAGCAAGCCATCTTGTACTTTATCTGTTTGAATAGTGATCCATTAACATTCAAGATCCCTTATTTCCAGGTTGTCAGTGACTCAAACAGGTAATACCATTTTTTTCCACTGAGTGCAACTCCCCTGAGCATTCTAAGGCTGTAATGCTCAGCCAGCTGCTGAAACTCCAAAGCTGGGATGCCTCTGTTCCCAGGCCTGTGTGGTGCTAGCTTCTGCATGGGGAAAACCCAAATCTCACCAAGAGAATGGGAATTCTGTTCACACAATACTCTGGAACATGGAGAATATATTGAGGAGTTTGCAAGAAAGGCCAGTCACTTCCAGAACTCTGTGGATCTGGGAGACCCAATAGCCTCCAGTATTTATAACCCTAGCAAGGACAACTTAACCCTTGATGTGCAAAGACAAACTTCTATAGAGGCTGCTAGTCATGAGCTTTAATGGTAACTATTCACTAGCAGAACTAACAACCAGTTCCTGATTCCCTAATAATATATCCAGACTGATGGGAGGCGAATATTTTCAAAGGCGACTTTATGCATCAGCACCTGGTCTCCAGAGGAATATGAAGCTTTTTACCACCCAGTTAAGAGCCTTCCATGGCTGATCCATCACTACTGGTCTGTGAATGACTCCAAACTCATTGCACCAGAAACTCAGACCATGACTAAGATGGCAGTTGAGAAAAGCTACCACTGTTTATCCCATCTTACTTAACACAGGCAAGCAACTTAGATGGGGAAGGGGTAGAAATGTTTATACTTTTTCTTAGAGTTCCTCCACTTTTTAGCTGAAACTATTTAGTCACATTCATAAACAGTTCCAGTGAACCCAAAAGTGCATTTTCAAGCAAAAAAATTACTGTACTTGTTGAAAAACTTATACCCAACTCTAATTTTATGTTAATTCTTTTAATATCATTTTCCTCAAAATGACTTCTACTGTTCATCTCAACTGGTTGCCACTGAGAAAGCAGCTGCAAGTTTGCTTGCTATGTGTAGAACTCTATTGTCTTCACTTGGAGTTTCGTGTATGGAAATTTGTAGAATCAAACCTTGAATTGTGTATAACACTTTTGAGCCTGTGCCTAGCCCTAGGCATGTAAGAGTCTCCTGAACAGGGCAATATGTCCACATTAGTTTTTACAAGTACCTAAGGTCTAAAATGAAATGTATACTTGGTTTTACTCATTTTAACCAAGGAATGACAAAACCATCTGATGTAGACCTATGCTTTATTTTTCCCTGGGCTGATTTTCCTGGAACCAAAATCTTTCAGTGTAGCAAACCATTATTATTTCATTTTTTTAAATATTTTCAGTCAGAAAGAGAAGTACTTCTTACATTTGTGATAGTATTACATTCATACTTAGTGTTTGTATGTTACTTTCTTTTTCTCTAGCCTCAGTTCAAAATCTCATCTTTCTATAGTCTGAATACAAACTTCTTTATATTATAGTTAATATGTTAAAATTTCAATGTCAACTATCTCAGCTTTAAGAAGTGTGGCACAAAATCATTTTTCTTGTATTGCTGCCTCACCACTGATTTTTTTTGATAATTGTGGTTACTTAAAATATTTCTCAACTTAGCACAACTTTTATAATGTGTTACTCTTGTATCACCTTCATTTCTATGATTTGTCAAAAACAAGTATCAACTGCACAGTAACGTGCCCTATCGCTATGCAAAGACATTGTTTTACTGTGGAGACAGTTGTACCATTCATTATTTCACATATAGTAAAATTTATTGGTGAGATATTTCTTTGTTCTAGAGTAAAAACTGTGGGTTAAATAGATTTGACAGATGACAAAGACGTTTAATAGACTATATATAACCAAATAACTATTGTGGCCCAATTCTGCAAACTTATCCACAGGAGAACTAATGCAATGTTTTCAGATGGAAATGTAATTTTTTGTTGATAGTATCTTTCTGATGCCATGAGTGGTCCAAATTGAGCTAAGACTAACAAGTGTTAAGCACAACGTTCTGTATTTGTGAGGGTGGGTCCTTGCACTCTGACCCTGCAAGTTCTGACTGCACTGCAAACACTTCCTACTGTGCATATGATGAGATACTGTTCTGCACTTTGTGACCCAGGAACCTCTTGATGCCAACTGGCAAAAGGCGATACATAGGATGTTACTGGGATCTCCTAGCTGATCGATAGTATAGTCAATTGCTTGACCACACTTTGGTTCAGTATGAAATATATTCAAGAGATCAAATAACCAGTGTCAGGTTTATTGCTAGAAGTCAATAATAGTATAGTACAGGAAGAAAGATTCTGTTTCTGAGAAGCTGTCTCATGCAGCCATGTTGCATTCACCTTACACGGAAGGTGCAGTCCCAAAGTTACACATTTTAGGTGGGAGTATTTATAAGATTTTACTAGTTACAAAACTCTCTACATATCACTAAAATCCAACCCATCAGTTCATCCCACTTCCTTAAGTTGTTCTGTAACTTTCTTTATCTTTGTTTTGGATACTAGCATTTCAGGTACTGATCCATGAAGGTACCTCCCCAGCTTATACCAAGACAGAACATTAATATATTCTGGCTTTGGAAAGCTTCTCATTTTCTAATTCCAAAGATGACTTCAGCTTTGCAAAGTGTTGTGGCATACTCAGCTGAGTGAACAGCTTTATAAAAAGACAAAGGCCAATTCAGGCCATGTAAGTGCTAGCAATGTATATACACAATATAATGTTATATTGCAATTGTGTGATTAATATATGTAGTACTATATTCTGGGATGTAATCCAGGCTAGTGAAGGGTTGTCACCACCTGCCTTGAAAGCCTGGATGCCTCACAATGCTTTGCTACTTTGGCTTCCAATCTGGGCAGCTCATAAACAGCATTCATTTCACAATATCTGTTTATAGCTGCAGCCTGCCAACTACACACCAGCCACACTCTGGCTTCCAGCAGCCCTGATCACTGAGTGCAGGGTGACCCCAACACACACCCAGTCCCCAGTTTTCCCCAAAAGGTGTGATCTCCACTGCACAGCCTTCTCCTGGACAGTTTGGATATTAGCGGTCTGTTGTCCCGTAAGTGATCAATATTCAACAGTGTAGTACTTCAACTGGAGTTGCCAAACAATTCCATTTAAACACAACACTGAATTAGTTTTTTATTTCAAAATAAAACCAGTTTATTTAACTACAAAGAGAGATTTTTAAGTGAGTACATGTATAAGGCATTAAAGTCAGCAATGGTTACAAGAGAAATAACAGTAAAAGGCTTTCTGGTAACTAAAACTTAACAAACCAGTCTTGGTTCAAAGTAAAATTCTTACCACATGCTCCCAGTAACATAGCTAACCAAAGATTTCTTCTGAGGAGTACCCCTCAAAGCAAAGCTTATTCAAACAGTGAAAAAGGAGCTGTGGAGTGTGGGGATGAAGGTGCTCCGATGCTCTTTCTACTTCTCTGTATATGCTGAAATGCAAAATTGCCTTGTCTCCCTCTTGCTGTCTCAAGGACCTTGTCTATGACTTGTATATAAATTGAGGTAAACACACATTCCTTTGTTTAAGATAGACCTGCTTCACCACTCAATAATTGGGGCTAAGTGGGTTTGAATCTGTGCTATCAACATGATACAGGGGGAATTCATAACTTTATTGTAATGCTGTTATATACATTTCACCATATTATTGACCAGTCCATTTTTATTTTTCAAATGATACTTCACAAGGCATGTTTTTTACAAAAAAATATTACAATAGTATAATTCATTCATTCACAGGAATACATATTCATTATGTGATATTGAGAGAGATAGATATTGAGATACATGGATATTAACCCGGAATCTATTGGTCAACACCCTGGATCAGATATAGGCATATTAAATTCATCAAAGGGTGGCATATATGATCTCTATCAAAAGCCAGTAGCCTACTGGTCATCATAATCACTATGAAATGTATGTACAGATAATATTTACGGAGTTACGTATGTATTCTGGAAACTATGTTCTCAAAGCCTTGGAGTTAGGGCAGGTAACCGAGAAGTGACATGTCTTAAAATAGGTTGTTTTTAAGCAGTAGATAGCAGATGCTTATCTCTATCTGGTCATGTGTATATTGGGCATTGCATGTCTCAGAATGCAGGCTCATTTGCATACTGAGTCTGATAGCAGTTGAAAAATTGCAAAATCTACAAGAGAGAAGATCTAGAGGAAGAAATAAACAGCAGGTGTGTCTCCTAGTTACAAGTAAAGATTGTGGGAGTATATCTGAATGTTCAGAGGTACCCTCCGGATCCTTCACTTAAGAGAGAAACTGGCAGTGTGGTTTGTCTAATGGAAAAAGGGATCACAGCCTACAGGGCTGGCAAGCACTGGTGGGCAACACTTTATTAGACATGAGTATCTAGTTAATGTATTCTAGAGCCTAGAATGTATGTTATGATTTTGTTGTTATAGCTAAGCATTTGTTTTCAATACATCTACTTGCTATCAGTCAAATCTTTCTACTTCGTTAAATACACTTTTTTATTTGTTTTCACTATCAACTTATTTAAGTGCTGTGTGTTATGTGGAGTGGTGATGTGAGGTGTAACTGGGGTGTATTTTTCCTTTGCAGCAGTGAACCTGTGCACACTGAGGGTCCAGTGGTAAAGGGTCTGGATGCTCTAGGAAAAGGCTCCAGGGTTTGGAGTATGCCTAACACTAACCTATAGAGAGAGTAGGCCTGCTGGTTTTGCCCAGGGCTAGCGGTGATGGGGGGCTAACAACTGGCAGGCATAGACAAGACTTCCTTATGTACGAGTAGGTGGCTGTGAGGTACCTCAAAACCCTGGATACCCCTGGGAAGCATCACATACAGCGAAAAACTCAGCCTAGGGACTGGCGGGACCTGATATAGCTTCAAACCATCTCTTTTGCCCTCCCAGTCCTGGCTTTCTCTGGGACCTCTGGCATAATTTAAATCTCTAGGACTTTCAGCAGCCTCCCTGGCCTGCAGTGTCATGTGCTGCTGTTTACACCAAGTAGCTGTCTCTGAAGGCAGCTATATGACTGTCTTTGGCTACCACCAGGGGA
This sequence comes from Mauremys mutica, assembly GCF_020497125.1. Lineage (NCBI taxonomy): Eukaryota > Metazoa > Chordata > Testudines > Geoemydidae > Mauremys > Mauremys mutica. Next base: position 46,547,949 of record NC_059079.1, on the reverse strand, counting down.
ATACTCCCACAGCTGGAATTGGGCTTTTAAGGTCCTTTCATGCTGGTCCGGCTCTTTTACATGTTGTCATGGGGCTGGAGCAGGAGTGACAATCTCACCCAAAGCATGTCCTCTGGAATGCTGGTCAAAGCATGTAGGGGCATACAAATCTTTAGCGCATCTGGCACATATATATCTTGCAATGCCAGCTACAACAGTGCCATGTGGACACCTGTTCTCACTTTCAGGTAACATTGTAAACAAGGAGTGGGCAGCATTATCTCCAGCAAATATAAACAAACATGTTTGTTTGAGTAATTGGCTGCACAAGAAGTAGGACTGAGTGAACTTGTAGGCTCTAAAGCTTTAAATTGTTTTGTTTTTGAATGCAGTTATGTAACAAAAAACTACATTTGTAAATTGCACTTTCATGATAAAGAGATTGCACTACAGTACTTGTATTAAGTGAATTGAAAAAAGTACTATTTCTTTTGTTTTTTACAGTGCAAATATTTATAATAAAAATAAATACGAAGTGAGGACTGTGCACTTTGTATTCTGTTTCAATTGATGCTTTCCACATTTTCAAATATATTGATTTCAGTTGTAACAAAAATATATAAATGGTATTCTATTATTTGACAGCGTGATTAATCATGATTTTTTTTACTTGCTTGACAGCCCTAGTTTTGTATCATCTGAAAATTTTGCCACTTCACTGTTTATCCCTTTTTCAGATCACTTATGACTATGTACTGGGAACAGTCATTGGGGGACCTTGCTATTTACTTCTCTACACTGTGAAAACTGACCATTTATTCCAGCCCTTTGTTTCCTGTGTTTAAACCAGTTACTGATGCATGAAAGGACCTTCTCCCTTACCCCATGACTGCCTACTTTGCTTAAGAGCCTTTAGTGAGGGACCTTGTAAAAGGCTTTCTAAAAGTCCAAGTACATTATATCCACTGGTAACAAGGGTGATCATGTTTGCCCTCAAAGAATTCTAACAGAGTGGAAAGGCATGATTTCCCTTTACAAAAGCCCTGTTGACTCTTTCCCCTCCCTGCAACAAATCATGTTTATCTGTATCTAATTCTACTCTTTACGTAGTTTCAACTAATTTGCCTTTTACTGAAGTTAGATTAACTGGCTTGTAATTGCCAGGATGGCCTCTGGAGCCTCTTTTTTAAAAATCGGTGCTATATTAGCTATCCACCAGTCATCTGGTACAGAGGCTAATTTAAGTGATAGGTTACATACCATAGTTAGTAGTTCTAAAGAAACTCAATATGACATTGAACAACTCTTGGGTGAATATCATCTGGTCCTGGTGACTGTTCAAACCACTTCTACTGAGAATTCAGTGTGGGACAGTTCCTCCGATTTGTCATCTAAAAATAATGGCTCAGGTGTGGGAACCTCTCACATCCTATGCAGTGAAGACCAAATCAAAGAATTAATTTAGCTTTTCACCAATGGCCTTTTCTTCCTTGGCCCCACTAATTTGTTTGGCAGGCTTCTTGCTTCTGATGTACTAAAAAAAATGTTGCTGTTAGGTTTTTGTGTCTCTTGCTAGTTGCTCTTCAAAAAAAATTTTGGCCTGTGTAATTATACTTTAAATTCTGGCATGTCAAGTGTAAATTTATTAATTTTTCTTAGTAGGATTTGACTTCCAATTTTCAAAAAACGTCTTTTGGGGGGGCGGGGAATGTCTTTTTTTTGTAGGGAGAGTTGAGAATGGAGGGCTTTATTGCCTTAAGCTTAGAGAATGTTTGTTAGATCTGTCTGTCTCTATGTTCTGTCACAAAATTCCCCTATTCAAAGCTCCCCTAGTCACTTAGGGGTTTGAAAAGACAGCTCCTGTTCTCCCTGAGCCAGCCCTACCTCCTTGTCACGTTCTATTACAACTTACTGTTCATATAGTACCAACAATATATTAGGTGACTTTTTACAATACTTCGCATATTGAAAACAATGTAGGTTTATTGTACACAATGGAATCCAGTAAGAAAATTAAACCTATACATTTACTTGGCATTGCCCTTTACACGGAGATCTAAAGATCAATATCAAATTAGCTCACTTGTTTTCAGTCACATGAGCATGATAATGATTTACACGCAGAGTGAATAAGAATTACAGTAATTACTATGAAGTTCAATTGTCTGTTACTCTTTTTGTTCTAAAGATAGGATGCTGCACTGCTTTATGTCCATTCCTGTTCCTTTTTGAGTCTCTCTTATCCGATACTTACATTTGTAAGAATTTAACAAGGATGAGCTTGTTTTCAGAGTGCCTAATAAGTAAACATGCTCTTCTGCCTGTGGTGTATGTTTCTGAACTGGAAGATATTGAAAAACAATGAACCCATAGCTACATAATGCTATTTTTAGAGAATGATACTTCTGAGTAGAATTGCGCTATTTTGTTTTGTTCTACTTTTTCCCATGTTACAGGTGAAACTAAGGTACCAGAACAGCTGCTAGGTTCCCTAATGCCATCTTGATTCTCACTAAAAAATGTTTTTTTTTCTCCTGCTAATAATAGGTCATCTCAATTAATTAGCCTCTTAGAGTTGGTAGGGCAACTCCCGCCTTTTCAGGTTCTCTGTATGTATATATATCTTCTTACTGTATGTTCCATTCTATGCATCCAATGAAGTGGGCTGTAGCCTACGAAAGCTTATGCTCAAATAAATTTATTAGGCTCAAAGGTGCCACAAGTATTCTATTCTTTTTGCAGATACAACCTAACACGGCTGCTACTCTGAAACCTATACTTTACTATATTAACTTTAACAGGAAAAAATCAAATGATTTGAAATATTTGCAACTTGCTAAGACAGGCCTTTTTAATAGTATTTTGCAGTCTTTACTCTTCTATTTTATGATTTCTACCCTATTGGCCATGCCAATCCTAGCACTGGTGGTTCAGTGTTTATAGCTTTTGTTAGCCACCAAGGGTCTGTTTCTAGTCCTGGCTCCAAATCCACACATGTCCTGTAGCACCAGGAACACCACTCCGGATTTTGTAGCGACATTAAAAACATCACTTTGTAAGTATCGTTTAGCATGTGACATTTGTTTTGCAAAATCCAATGCTCAGTGGAAAAGCATGTATTTCCCTTTTATATCCCCATGATGTCTTATGGCAGGAGCTTTGCCAGCTCGTTAGTACACAATGTTTTCTACACTCCGTTCCCTGAATATAGAATATCAGTGGATTTGAAAAACTAACCTCTGCAGTTTTATGTAACCTAGTCAGTCAGGTGCCTGGCTAGCAACAGAATTTCAAAATGAGGAAAATCAGCCCACTCCTTTCCAAGCTGTCAGCTTCAGTCAGGATAAAAGCCTTATGCAGCTAGGTGTTGTACGAACACTCAGGTTTGGATTAGATCATTACATTCACCTTCAGAAATGTTAGCTCACCATAACTCTCCCAATCCACTCACAGTCTTTCCGCAATGGTGACTCCGTTCCTGAAGTAATGTAATTCTCTGGAAAAGTCAAGTAACATTTTCACAATCAAGAAAGGGCCACTGCGGAATTGATTAACACTCAGGGAGCCCTTGAAATCAAACCCTGTGTTAATGAAGTCTGCATGCTCTCACAGCAGCAGGAGTATGTACAAGATTAAATAAACAAATCTGCCTAATGCCTGATCCAAAGTGCCCTGATGTCAATGGGAGTCTTTCCTCAACTGGCTTTGGCTCAGTTTCAGGTGAACTATTTTACTGGTGACTGAAAGCAAATGTATCATCTTTTTAACCTGTGAATATTCCCTGGTAAGAAAGATACAATCTGTTTTTGAGATACTGTTAATACAGGTTTAAAGATCTAGGCCCCAGTCCTTGGATCTAGCTGAGCTGTGGGTTTTTTTATATGCTTTTATGCTCCTCCAATCGAAGGCTGGCTGACTTTGTTTCTTGGAACAAATTCAAGCATCCTTTTGTGGACTCCCCAATTACACCCGATGTGTCACTTAGGGATTCCCCAACACTGGGCGAATCCTCAGCTGGCCAGTTAACTTAGCTTTATGGCCCCTTTATACTGGTGTAAAAGCACAAAAGGGACATAGCAGAGTTTGTATTTCACCCCTACAAACCAAACCTGGAACAAAGCCTAACATTTCTATCAGATTTAGGTTATTAGTATTTACTGGCTAAAATAGCTCTAATAAAGGTTGCAGTATCATTGGCCAAATTGTCAAACTTGTGTGCTTAAATCTAAATCTATGTTTCGGCATTGAGATGACCATTTTCCCCCACTCTCCCTCTGTGTGCTGCTTCCCCTTCTCCCGAGTCCACCACCCACTTAGGCCTGGATCCAGCAAAGCTCTTAAGCGTATGTGTAACTTTAAGCAAGTGAGTGTGGAACTACTCACGTGCTTAAGGTCTTTGCTAATTCTGGGTCTTGTGTCTTTAGCCATATGGTACAGGTTTAAAAATTTTGGCTATAGTTCTCTGGCTGAACTCTAATTGAAGACAAAGGCCAAAAAGGGCCAGAAATTATTTTTCTCAAATGCATGTCTGATTCTAGAGTAACTCAGTTGCCAGAAGGAGACACATATGTGAAAGCAGAATTTGACCCAAAGACTATGGATTGCAGAAACAGGGCCTCAGTCTTAACCTAAGGATATAGAAGTAGTTTAGGCATTTAAATTGTATATAAACAAATTAAGTATGATTTGATATGTACTTACTGACAGCAGGAATGTAATAATTCAAAATAATTAAATAGATTGACTGACTGAATTAAAACCTGAGCAGATGAGTAAAACTCCAAGACGAAATCTTCAAAACTGAAAGGCAATATCTCACATTCAAAATAAGGTCAGTCTCTGAAAGGCAGGGTGAAATAAAAGGAAAGGAAAGCATTGAAGCAAGCCCATTTTCATTCTGAAGAAAATTTAACAGTGTATGTAGAAACAGAGTAAATGAGGGGGAAACCACTTGGAAGGAATAACCCATGCAAAACAAATACTTAGCCAACTGCAAAAACACAAAAGACTTTGAATATTTTTTTCTTTTAATCCATTCTATCTTTGTTCTTATACATTGCATTGTCCAAAAGAAATGTTGTCAACATAGATGATATGAATATATCTTGCTCTGAGAAAAATGTAGAATTTGAGAAACTGCTTGCTTGTCACAATGTTGACTTGCTTGCAATCAGGCAGCCTTGACTCAGGATTCTGTGACTTCTCCATGAACACTTCTGGTATAAACAGACTTTGCAGCTAAACATACAGTGAAGCAAGCAAATAATAAAAAATGAAAAATTGCATAAAATAGAAGATAATTTGTTGGAAGCTAGTAAATAGCAATCAAAGTACCTATTTTACTCGTGGGTGCCAAAGAAATACCATGCAGAGCTAATTATGTGTTTATACCTACTTTTGAAAAGTAGCTATATCATCAGAACTCATTTGATGCAACACACACATACCTAACTGCTTCATAATTTTAAAGAAACGCTGTAGACTAGAAGGAGAGAGAAGTTGGAAATTATGAAGTCAATGAGAATTCTACTCTTTTGTGTAGAAGCAGTGGGAGATGAGAAACAAGTTCCATGCTTCTGGATCAAGCAATATAATTGTAAACTGGGAAGGGGGAGAAGTAAGTGTGTGATAAATTCTAAACAAGGGTCACGAGACAGATTCATTTACTGGAATTCATACTGCACAGGTGTCACAATTAGCAAGCCTTCAATTAGGTTTAACAATCTAATATTACAGCCCTTTGTGCAAGACACCAGTTGGAGTCACTGAAAGAGGATAGTTTTCTAATTTCCAAGGGACTGTTTTGAAGATGTTGTTATGCCTGCTTCAACAACTAGAAATGAATTTGGTGACAGAGATTGCAAGAATAAAGGAAAATTATAGCACAAAGGTGATCTAATTATCTTTGGGAAGGCAGTATAGTCCACAAAATAGGACACTTGGATTATAATCCTGGCTCTGCCAGTGACTTGCTGTTTGACTTTAGGCAAATAATTTTTTTCCCCTTTTGCCTTTTTCTTTTATCTGTCTTATCTATTTAGACTGTAAGCTCTTTGGAGGCAGGAACTGTGTCTTACTAGGCATTTTGTACTGCAATGTGGGTCCTCCATCTCAACTGGAGACTCAAGGTGCTTCTGTAATATACATTAGATTAAACACAAAGTGATAGGGAGAAGGGGAAGCCATAAATAAGTGTTTTGCATACCAGGCTGGAAGAAAGAAGGAAAAAATCCAGTCAGTAGAGAAAAAGATGTCAAATACTAGAGCTTAAAATACCCTGCATCTTAATGAAAAAAATGCATCTAAAATCCCTAACAGGCTAAAATTAACAGAAAATCTTTTTAAAAATCAAGAAGAGTAGGTAGTGTTAATAGATGATACAGCATATAAGTACTCTGCAATTCTGTAGTACTCAATTTAGAAACAGTGTGCTAGATTCTCAGCTGGTCTGAAACATTTAACTCCATGGTGAGTTTCTGTTCCTCAGAGACATGAAGTGAAGAAATATTTCTTAGTTTAAATATGACCTTTGTGTCTTCCTGTGTGACACTAGTTTCACTTGTTTTCAGACTTGTTATTTAAAAAACAAAAATACCCCATGGGTTGCCAGTAGAAATTTTGATTAAATAACCTTTTTGTTGGAAAATGCTGATTGAGCAACAATTTTTTTGGAGGAGTGGGGAGGGGGGGTGGAAGTGGATCTGACTTGATCAAACTTTCCTTGGGTCCAGAATATGTGAGGGACTGCCTCCCCACCACAAAATAGCCAAGTGATTAGCGCATTTGCCTACAATGTGGGAGACCCAGTTTTAAGTCCCTGCTCTGTCTGAATTGGAATGCCCTAACCACTGGGCTATTGGCTATTCTGAGAAGTGGAGAGGTCTTTTTCTGTGTGTCTTAATGTGTGCATGCACATACACACACTCTTCTCTTCCAACATGAAAAAAATCGCAGATGTTGAAACCTTGATTTTTTTTATTGTTTTGTTTTCTGTCCAGTCCTAGTTACCAGTTATTTGCCTGAACGCTGTGTTTTACTGTTTACCAGTATCTGAATATACAGAGGTCATTCAGTATCCGTTTCCATTTAGCAGCAGATATTATCTTGGGCTAAATGTAATGAGACCCCTATACAAATCTCCTCACTCAGTTTTTACTATGGCAAAACTCCAATCAACTTCATGAGAGTTTTGTCAGGCGAAAGCTGTGTAAGGACTTCAGGGTTTTACTACAATTAGTTGATCTGAAACTCCAATCTTAGGGCGAGGAAGAATAAACAGCTTGCAAATACTAAATGTGATATATTTTGGAAAAGCTTGTCATGGAAAACATTGCCTATCTTTCCTTGCTAGTCTTAAAGTAATGGATGAACAAGTTAAAGGGAGACTAGCTCCTTGATTCTGTGCTGTCTGGCTCAAGCATCTATTGGAGCAGCTATGGTGATTCCCTTGGCTATGATCCAGGGCCGTCCTTACCCATACGCAAAGTACGCAGCTGCGTAGGGCACTGCCCCAAATTTCCTGGTCTCCTGCGCAGCTGTGTGCTGCTCCAGTCCCTGCTCCAGCTCTTCCCCAGGGCCCCCACCCTGCTCCGCCCCTGCCCCACCTCTTCCTACCCCTGCTCTGACCCAGCCCCGCCCACTCCCCTGAGCTTGGCAGCATGGCCGGGCCTGCACTTACTGGCGGCGGGAAGTGCAGACCCGGCCTCAGCTGTGCCGCCGGTGAGTGCTGGGAGGTGGTTCCCCGCTGCCACCCAAGCCAGCCCTGCCCCCTCCCCCCCCATGGAAGACTGGGGCCCGCCTCCCTGGTCCCCCCTACGGAGGCCTGGGGCCTGTCCCCCCCACCCTGCAGAGATCTGGGAACAGCCCCCCCCGCTCTTCCCCTGCAGAGGCCTGGGGCCCCTCACCCCCCCACACCCAGAATTGCCAGGGACAGCCCTGCTATGATCAGAACCAGTCCTCTTTCCACCTTTCAGTGCAAACTGATGCTGGATACTGATATTTTGATAAAGCCATGGAATGTAAGGCAGGGGATTATAGATAGGAGAAGTAACTGGTAACAATTTTATTTTTGACCAGGAAAATTACTTATGAGTGACAAAGGGGTATGTAGTCCATGATTCACCTAATATCACTGAAAATGCATGAACAGTTTCTAATGCAATTGTAGGGGTTGCCTTGGAAATGCAGTGTGATTCTCTCCTTTTGACGTACTAAGTAGACCTGTGCAAAGAACTGTTTTTGTTTGTGTCACTGGGTGTTCTGATTTGCGGGGGGGAGGGAGGGAGGGAAGAAGGGGGGCGGCATTTTGGGTCAACCTGAAATGAACAATGTTTGAATTTTTCTTGCAAACAGAAAGGTTTTTTTTCAAATTGTTTAATTTGACCTGATGCAAAATATTGTTTTATTTTCAAACTTTTTAGATACTTTTCTAATAAAATTGAAGTAACAAACTGAAAAGTCCATTTCAAATTGGAAAAAAAATAAAAACACTTTTTTTGTTTCAAAATTGACAAAGCAAAATATTTCCTTTTTTAAAATGAAACAATTTAGCAAATGTAACATACATTTGCAAAGATGTTTTAGTGGACCCAAATCTGCATTTCTGGGGGAAGGGTTAAAAGAAATTAAGGCTTTGCTGAAAGATTTGCCCAATTCTAAACTCTATTTTACCACACTATTTTTTTGAGATGACTCTTCCCAGTCAGTATGTATATAAACTATTCAATAACATAGGCGGCAGGGTTGTATAATTTTTGGTGATGCCCCAAATGGTGGTCCCCCCGCCCCCGCTCTCGCCCTGTAAGCTGATATAAAATGAAGCTACAACGCGTTGGCTCCACAAGATTACAAGGGTCAATTAAAAGTGGAAAGTCAGAAGCAGCACTTGCCTGCTTCAATATACGGTATTAAATTTTGTTGCACCTGTTGTGATGAAGTGAGAATGTTCTTAATGTTTTCTCTGAATACTGTGTGTGTGCCTCAGTTTCCCCTGCAAGGTGCCAACTGAAGGTGTTGGGGACAAAGAGATCAGGTGGCCTCCTTGTCCGGAAGAGACACAAAGGCTAGAGGAGGGAGTGTCAGTTTGGAGCTGGCTGGGGAAATGGGGAGAGGCCCAGAACTTGGGTCGAGGCTCCCCACCCTCCAAGATGGACCTGACTGAGGGGTCCTGTTTTCTATACCTACAAGCTCTGTTTTAGACTGTGAGCCTGTCTTCTAATAAGCCTTCTGTTTTACCGGCTGGCTGAGAGTCACGTCTGACTGCAGAGTTGGGGTGCAGGGACCTCTGGTTGCCCCAGGACCTGCCTGGGCACACTCGCTGCGGAAAGCGCATGGTGTGGAAGGGCATGCTGAATACTCCGAGGTCAGACCCTGGAAGGTGTAAGCTTCTTGCCCTGGAGACAGTACGCTCAGAGAGAGGAGGCTCCCCCAGAGTCCTGACTGGCTTTGTATGGAGTAGTTCCAAAGCATCCCAGCATCCCCTTCCACACCATGTGCTTCCCGGAAGTCTGCACAGGCACTGACACTCTCTCCTCTGGCCTTTGTCTCTTTTCCAGGAATTAGGAGGCCACCTGATCTTTGTTCTCCAACACCTTCAGTTGGCAGCTTGCAGGAGAGCGGCCCAGGCCATCAGTTGCCCGGAGTCAGGGTTTCGGCCATTCTCTGTGCAGACGGCATCACACTGGCCCTTTAGGGCTCTACAACAATCACACACCCTTATCCCACCATCTAGATCCTTGAGAAATGCATAGGGGAAACTGAGGCACCCACACAGTATTCAGAGAAAACATTAAGAACATTCCCACTTTGTAACACCTGTATATTTTAAAGGGTGTAAAATAATCAAGTATTGTGCTAAACACAATGATACTCCAAACTGACCACCAAATTTAAGTTGCACGTTTTTCCCCTCAGGTGAGGGCTCTGGGGTGGGGCTGAGGGGTTCACAGTGCAGCAGGGTGCTCAGGGTTGGGGGCGCAGGCTCTGGGGTGGGGCAGGGCTGGGGATAAGGAACTTGGGATGCAGACAGGCTGCCCCAGGGCTAGGGCTAGAGAGAACTCCCTCCCCACCCCCATTACCGGCAGCAGCAAGCTCCAGGGGAGGGACCCCTCCTCTCCCCCCGCAGCACACTCACTCTGCACCACAGTCACTGCACATGCTTCTACGGACTCTCTCAGGTCCAGAAAGCCCACTCGCCTCCCCTATGGTGGGTACCGGGTGTCACGTAGTCCCTGGGCGCTGCTCTGGAACTGCTCCTCACAAAGCCAGTCAGGACTTTGAGGAGCCTCCTCTCCCTTGGAGCAGACTTTTTCAGGGCAAGAAGCTCACACGTCTTCACCTCCTGGGTCTCTCCTTGGAGCATTCAGCATCCTCTGCCCCTCCGTGTGCTTCCCACAGCGAGTCCGCCCCGGCGGGGTCCTGGGGAAGCCACAGGGTCCTGCACCCCCACTTTGCAGTCAGACGTGACTCTCAGCCAGCCAGTAACACAGAGGTTTATTCGATGACAGGAACAGGGTCTAAAACAGAGCTTGTAGATACAGCGAACCGGACCCCTCGGCCGGGTCCATTCTGAAAAGCTCTTTAGTCATTCACATTGGCTGAAGTGATTGCTTGTAAAAGTACAGATGATTAAGTGCAAGCTCTCCTGCTGCTCTCAGCCAGCAAGAAGCGATTCATGGCTCCAACAGATGTTTCCTTTTTTAGGATTTGGGAGACTATAATTGGGCTTGAAAAATAGATTTGAGCTCCACTTTAATTGTATCAATGCTTCATTCTTCATACAATGAAGCTGGATCTCAAACTCCTTCCCCCACTCCCCCCCCAAAAGAAAACAACTATACATATTAGAATTTTATAAGCAAAGATTGTGCCTTCTCTCTTTTTCCATCTATTCATCCACATTCTTATACCATGCCCATCACTGTGGGATCTGATCACCACCATGAGCTCAGATATCAGACACAAACAGGAAAATGTATTTTCTTTTCTCATATTGAGTGATAAAAAGAAAACTGCTTGACTAGGCTTGGGAGATTTCTCTAGAAATGTATCTGGATGAAGTTAAGCACTCTATTTTCTTGTCTTGTTTATGAAGGCATAATTTATAACGTATGGTTTAATACATGAAAGTACTTGAAAGATGTGTAATATATATATATTAATAACACTTTCTAAAATATTACCAGATAATTGTATGATCTCAAACTGAAAGTTAGAATACAGTACTGTTCTTAAACGCCAAGCAATCTATTGTTCTGTCACAGGTATTGTTTAATTTTATTTGACTGAAATTTGTCTCTCTTAACCTAATAATAGGAAAGCTCCAGAGTTAAGGGTCACATCCCACTTTCCCTTAAGATACTAATACTAAAATTCTCTAACTTCAGCAGGAGCATGATAAAGCCTAGAGCTGTGTAGATAATTGGGTTTGAGGGTTTTTTTTTTCCGGTCACTGGCAACTTTGAAAAAATCAGAAGAAAAAAAGGTGGGGGTGTTTTTGTTTGTTTGTTTGTTTTTTGTTGGACCCCAAAACAATTGTTGAAATTCTTGGAAAATTGAAAAGATTTTAAAAAACATTTTGGGACAAATTAAATGTTTTGAGCATTTTAAAAATGAAATGAAATTCAATTTTTTTTAAAAAAGGTAAAGTCATTTTGAAGTGAAATTCAAAACATTTCCTTTAAAATATGTAAAAAAAATTGAGAGTCAATTTCTAATGTCTTGATGGAGACAATTTGCCAGAAATGACACACATTCACAATGTTTTGGGGGTTTTGCATTTTTCACAGAGGATGCGGGGTCGGGGGGAGGGAGAATGGTTCAAAGATTTTCCCAGGTCTAATAAGATCATAAGAACAACCACACTGGGTCAGACCAAAGGTCCATCAAGCCCAGTATCCTGTCCTCTGACAGTGGCCAATGACAGGTGCCCCAAAGGGAATGAACTGACATGTTATCATCAAGTGATCCATACCCTGTCACCCAATCCCAGCTTCTGGTCTCCCTTTTTTCTCTCCATACTGATGTAAGCAGAGTCAGGATGAGCTCTACCCTGACATCTGGTGGTGAAGTATCGGGAGTGTGGAAAGGAATTTCAGGTATTTGCATTGGCACACCCATTCCACCTAGGATAGCACACGGCAGCCTGGGATGGTTCTTTTGACAGCTCTGGAATCCCCAATTTCTTTGTTATTGGGGCAGGAGGAATAAAGTATTGTCACCCTGATTATGTGAATGAGGAGCTATGAGACTGCGTTAGGACAGAGATGTCTCACTATCCATTAAGTAGCACTTGCTAGACAAGGGACATGGGTGCCAAAACACAGTGAATTGAGAGAGGTTGGGGACTGGTGTGTGTACCTGATGGTATGGGCCCCTTTTGAGGGCCTGGAATACCAATTGCACTCCCTCCTCTCTCCCCTGTTGAAGAGCAGAGCTAATTTTGAATCCTTTAGGAGTCCATCTAGAGGCTGCTGACCTGAATTCACGTTGGGCCAATGGTGCACCAGCACTGGGGCTCCCCTACTACAAGCTGAAATCACTAAGAGCTGAAATCACTAAAAGAGCTAAGCTTACTGAGCTGAGATCACTGAGTGCTGTGTTAACTAGTGGGGGAGCCTGAAGATCTATCGCTAAGCGGCTGGCAGAGCGGAGCAGTTTGCAGCATGTTGGAGCAGCCCATGGAACAGTGAGCGGAGTGGAGCGGTTTGTGGGGATGGCTGAAGCGGTTCACAGGTCGGCTGGAGGAGTGGAGCCTGTCGTGGTGAAGGCTGCAGCAGAACTCCACGGAGAGGCAGAGCAGCTGGCCCCGGCCCACATAAGGTGCCCCTTAAAACTCTGTGTGCGCCCCCCCCCACATTTCCACCCAGGCTGGGGGGGTAAAACTCTGCAGATAAACTGTTGAACTCTGGGGTGGCACTGACCAAAGACAGAGACTTTTGGGTTGTTGGACTTTGGGGTGATTGGACTTAAGACCCTAAGGGGGAAAGGACATTGCCAAACATACTTGGAGGTGGATTGTTTTTATTTTGCTTATGGTTTGTGTTATAATCTGGTTTGTGGTGTTTCTCCAATGGCGATGCCGCATTGTTTCCCTCCTTTATTAAAAGGATTTTGCTACACTCGGACTCCGTGCTTGCGAGTGGGGAAGTATTGCCTCCTAGAGACACCCGGGGGGGTGGTATGTAATTGTCCCAGGTCACTGGGTGGGGGCTCGAGCCGGTTTTGCATTGTGTTATTGAAACAGAACCCCTGGATACTGAACCCGGCCCTTGTTGCTGCCAATTCAGAGGGGCAGAAGGGTTACACTCAAATAGTCCAGGGGGTTAATCATTTTGTATTATGGAAATGTCTAAATGCCTCAACCAAGATTGGGGGCTGTGGCAGGTGGGGCTGCTTTGTAGGAACCCCTTCAGGGTCATGTGTGGTAGTGTAGGAGTTTCCTGCTTTAGTTGGCAAGGTTTGGGACAGTATTATAAATTTGACATCAGTCTCCAAACAATCAAGTAACAAAATAGAAGCTCGAGATTTGGCTGTCTGTGCCTTTAAACGAATAGGTGTGTGTGGGTGGGGCATGACCTTCATATGCAAGTACTAAGGGTAAGTCCTTGACCTGGGCCAGAGTTCTGTGTTAACCATGAGGATCTCCTCCTACTGTCACCTAGCTCTGCCCCTGAGCAAAAATAGGCAAGCCTTCTTAGCTGGTCTGCTGGTTCCTGATTGGTCAGTATTTTCTCCCGGCTCTTCTAGGCCTCTGGAGGACTTTCTTGTTGGTCACTTGGTCTGAATGGATTTTCCTTGGGTGGTGAGTGTCAAGGTGCTGATGCCTATTGTGCTAGGTACTGTGCTATGTTGGTGTTCTGATGGCTTCTGCAGCAGAAGACTGGGATGCTCCGTAGAGGGTTCCAAAGTAGTTAGAGATATTACCCAAATCTTATACACTACAGTCTCCTTTTACAAGCAAGGGAACTCAGACATAGAATTAGGCCTGGATCCTGAAAGCTGCTGTATATATACTTGTTGACAGTATGGTGGTGTCTTGAAGCCAGAAACAAGATTGGGGCCCCATTGTGGTAGGTGCTGTACATGCATATAGTAAGAAGTCTCCCTTGCCTCAGAGACTACAATTTAAATAGACAAGACAGATAACAAAAGCATTGTCTCCATGTTACACATGAGGGGGAACTGAGGCACAGGAAGATTACTACCAGAGGTTGCATAGGAAGTCAGATAGAGCTGGAAATAGAACTTAGACATCCACAGTTTCAATCCACTTTCTTAACTATCCTTTCCCTTGTAAGGAAAATAAGCAGGATTTGACCAGAAGATGCTAAACCCTCTCTTCCTAGTCACTTATGTTTTGGAGGAGAAGAAGGTGTGCATATTTCCTCTTCACAGCTCTGCTCAGGGAATGTTACATTTTAATTGGTGCTGAAGGAAGTGGCAAAACGTAAGGTAGCAGAACTAGATGTACATTTTAAAAAGGGAGAGGCTGTGTTGTCTGGAATCTCGGGGGGCAGAGCCATGGACCTAACATACCAGAAATACCCTGTCTAGGGCTGCAAGTGCCTAGCACCTGCTGCTTATACTTAAATATGTATGTTTGCATGTGAGATCAGGGTATTACTCTGTATAATCCTGTGAAAATAAAATGTGGAATTAGTTAAAACTTTGGGGATATTAAAACAAACTAATCTCTCTCATTCCAGGCAGCTTCAAGCTGTCATCATCAAACCCTGGAAAGCTGTATTGACAGAGCATGGAAAATCAACTTAATTTTAATCTTTTAACACTGGCCTGGATTGGTCCTAAATATCATTGAAATCATGGTGCCAAATGCAGACAGTTTGCAATTTCTTTTTCTTTTTTTTAACCTCTTTGACTTTGAGGCAATAATGAATTAGCATAAGTGGTAATAAATATATCTTACTAAAGTACTCTCAGCTTTAATTGGTCTCTATAGAGACCTGGATTCTCTCAATAAATAAAAGTGGAAGGACTTTATCTTGCAATCCTTGCTCACAGTAAGAATTATATTAATTCAGTGCTGGGTTGGGTCCTCAACCAATATATTGAGCATAGTTGGCAATTTAGCATGTCATATATTTTAGCTAGTGAATTGTGGTCTTTCCATTGTCTGCTTGTTAACTGATTGGCTAATAGTAATCACATGTAGACAAACTAGGTTTTATCCCTTAAGTCAGATACAACCTCTTCCTCTTCCCTCCCATCCACACTTTATTCACAATAGAAGTCATAATATGTCAGCCTGGCTAATTATAGATATGTATCTATGTTCAGTTAACTACACCTTCCAAATACTACTATTTAAATTAACAATGGATTTCTTCACAACTCTATTTTAACAGTTGTGGCTCCTATTAAGTTCCTTTGTTAGAAGAATCAATTACATCTATAGCAGTAATGGGTTTCACAGTGAGACGTCTTTTGTCCAACACCCGGAGGGTGAAGAAAAAAATCTAATGTATCTTCCTAAAACTGCTTGCTAAAAGGAGAAATACAATGGCTGAGATAATGGGCTTGAGCTGAGGGGGTTATGTTTCTAAATTAGTTATCAAACACTGTAGAATCAAATATTTAATTAAGACACGGGGTTTATTTTTCTCGGTGGGAACAAGACTGGAAGTATAACCTCTCTTAAAATTCTCTTTGGTAGTTTTCCTTTCACTTATTCCTGAAAGAGAGAGAGAGAGAGAGTGTGTGTGTGTCAGGGGCGGCTCCAGGCACCAGCGCAGCCAGTGTGTGCCTGGGGCGGCATGCCGCGGGGGGTGGGAGGGCGGCATGCCGCGGGGGGTGGGAGGGCGGCAGTCAGGCCGCCTTCAGCAGCATGCCTGCGGGAGGTCTGCCAGTCCCACGGCTTCTGCGGCAATTTGGCGGCGGGTGCCGAAGGTGCGGGACCAGCAGATCACCTGAAGAAATGCCGCCAAATCCATGTGACCAGCAGACTGTCCGCAGGCATGCTGCCAAAGGCCGCTTGACTGTAATGCTTGGGGCAGCAAAAAACATAGAGCCGCCCCTGGTGCGTGTGTGTTGGGGGCGGGGGGGGTGGTGGTGGCAAGGAAGGATGTTAAGGTTCTGAATGATAGCTAAGTATTCTTACACAGGGAAATACATCTTCTCTGGTCTTATATGGTGAGGTCCACTATTCTGATGGTGTGCCCATGCATCTGTTTGTGGTTCTACACTACCCACCAGATTGACAGGCAGCAATCGATCCAGCTGGGGTCGATTTATCGCGTCTAGAGTAGATGCGATAAATCGACCCCCAAGCGCTCTCCCATCGACTCCTATACTGCACTGCTGCGAGAGGTGCAGGCGGAGTCGATGGGGGAGCGGCAGCAGTTGACTCACCCATGCTACTTATAGCTTTAAAGATGACAGATATCAGTAGCTGGGACAAGGAACTGGGAACAAATGACACTGAAACCTAGTCAAAAGCTACCATGAAGACATTGCAGGCTTGCAGAATAAGAGTCACTCTCCCTACACTGGCATTAGGCTCAAATGCAGCACTATATAATAACTTACTAGAAGGTTACCACCATCTTGGGTCCATGAGCTATTCTGATGGGAGATGGTTCTAGCTGCAAAAGTTGCATCTGAATATCCAAATCCAGTAGGTACCCACAAAGTTGGTCCCAAACTTGATTCACCCTCTGACACTTAAATCTGAATCTGTAACCTGAATCCAACCCTGTCTCCACCCACCCATACCCAAAAAGAGGCGGCGGGGAGGGGGGGAAATCAAGAATATTCACGTTAGGTGCTGGAACTAGGGGTGCTGCTTGAAGCAGTAATAACCCAAATACATAGTTTTCACCTTCAGCACCCCCACTATAAAAGTCGTTCCATCACCACTGTATTCAGGGAATATCTGGGAAAGTTCAGGCAACTCTGACAGTTTGAAATGTACAATAATTTTATAAGCTACTTTCTGTCATTAATAACTACATCAGTAACCTAGTAATCACTGAATATATTTATTTTGTTCCTACTTGTTTCTAATTAAATTTTAAAACCTTCATTATGTGATAATATAATGAAGTCACTCTGTACCTGAACAAAACAAAAAATGGTAATCTCATTATTACATCCAGTCATCTAGATTTTCTATCAGTATTTGGAAAAACTCAACCTGTAGTATTCTCTGCTGAGGTTTCATTTAGTTATTTATGACTATATTACCTAAAATAAAGTGTCACTGTACCATAGCATTGTTCCTGTCTTGCATTACTGTAACTGTAGCTCAGTCAAATTCAATATTACATTTCAACTGAAATCAGCAGTGGAAAAATGCTTTCACCTTTGTTCTAGTATTTCCAGAGCTGCATGTGAAACACATTCCAAAACACCTTAATCAAGTACAAACACCAACTAATTAGGAAGACATTAATTCTTATGGATAAATCATTTGACATTAAGTAATCTAATATTATAGGGCAGGATTGACAAGTTTTAGTGGGACATGATTTAGCAATGCTATATGTGTTAAATTCTTAAGGGCTAGATCCTACCTGGAGGTGGTGGAGGCTGAAAATGGTTTGTTACTTGAAGTGTCATGCATGAGTTAATGTGACTTTATCAAAATATTACTGAAAATATAGCCTTGAGGAATAAAGGTTTGTTAACCAAACTTGTATACAGAAGTTTGCTGTGAATAAAGATCCAGGATCACACCCTCTATTTGGCACACTTAACACATTCAAAGATCTTATGACTCTCAAAACCAAAGCTGTCCACTTCTTTATTCCAAAAAGAAAGCAAAAACACATTAAACCCATGATATGTGAATTCAGAGCAGTGGTCATATAATTATCTCACAGTCGGGTGTTCCAACAGAAATATACAAGTGAGCTCCCCTTTCTGGAAAGGTTTTTCTTGTCCAAGGCGGGAGAAACAAAAGTCATTTGCATGCCAAAATTAATAATAAGACTGTTTGTTTGTAGTAGGACACTATGAAGTTCAATTCCAGTGACTATTTTTATTAAGGACAATAACTTGTATGAAACTATCAGAGGGGGGATTCCCAGTGTTGGGGAAGGGGTCCTAGCCATGTGCCTGTGCACAAATATAAAACCTTCCTCCTCGGTGGGCCAGCGTTAACCTGCTGGAAACAGTACCATGCTTAACAATAAACACTCTTATCTAACCCAGGGAAAGGCCCTTTCAGTAGGGGTTACAGACTCCCTTGCCCATGGTATAGCATACAACTCACAGTCCTCAACACCCCCTACTGCATGCCTAGCTAGACACACAGAGACTCTTTGCCTTGTGTTAATGCAAATCCCTTGGGTCAATCCAGCCCATCTGTGTACTGTCACATCAGTATATGCAGTGAGCCCAGAATGAGGCGTCCTGGTTCATGGTCTCTGCTGTCCTATTGGTTGGTTCCAGGCTGTGTCTTCAGGAATCCCCTTTGCAATCACCTGTGTGACTGCTGGCTCCCCATCTGCACCATAGCAGTTTTTAGTTCAATTGTCACACCCCTGAGCTTTCGTGTCTGTCTTCCCCTTGCTGGTTCTGCTGTTCCTGGGGTGATGGCTGCTGCTTTGTTCTCTCTCCAAACACTCTGGGCCTGTTTTGTCATCTTGCCCCCTAACCCCGATCTGCTCCAAACCCTGACGGCTGGTGCATAGCTAATGTTATGTTCTTGTGGCATTCCACCCAGACAGTCTGGTTTGGTGATCCTGGTTTTGGGGTAAAGGGAAGAGGTTCTATCCAGTCCCACACCCACCATCAGATGGCAGGCATACCTGCTGTCTAGGCCATACTCCACACTGCTGTCAGTTGGTGGGGGAATCCCCCTAGCTGGCCTTTGAGATCGCCAGGGTGCTCCTGCCTCATCACTCTGTGCCCCACTACTGGGTCAGGCTCAGGTGCTACCTTCTGAATGGATCCTACCTCTTCCTTTTTCTTCCCTGTAATGGAGCCAGACTTTGGGGTGTTTACTTCCTCACTCTTATCCTTCCCAGCTTTGGGGCCAGGAGCAGGGTTGGTTGCATCTGGTGGGGCTCTCCCCTCAGTCTGAGACATCCTACTAGTGGGGGTCAGTGACTCCTCTTGCCCTTGCCTTCTGGCTACTAGGATTAGGATCACCATCTCCCACCCTGTTTGGTGGCTGGGGCTCAAAATGTCAAGGTTTCAGCATATTCCAGTGGACCATATTCTCTGATTTATCTGCCTACTGTGCTCTGATCTTGTATACTGGCCATTTGGGATCCCAGAAACAACATATAGTTTAGGGCCCTAGGTTGCATCCAGTTTTGGAGTGCATCTGCTGCTTGAGTAGCTGGTTTTCCCCCTGTGCCCCACCACCAATGTCCAGGCACTTGTGTCTGTCAAAGCTCTGTTTCTGCTTGTCTCAAGTGTGGCCAATGTTAGGGGCCTTGATCAAGCCCATATCACAGAGGCATTGGTGAACCTCACAATCCGGGGTCCTGGATCCTGGTTTCCTGGGGCTCCAGGTTATCCGACTAGGGTTGTGTCTATTGACAACTGGCTATTCCTGCTGAACATCAGGAAGTAGGGGGTTATATTTTATTGTTACGTGATACACATGGGTCAGCTCTGGCAGCTAAGAAGGCCAGTATCTCCACGTTATGTCTGACAGTGTCCTATGCCCTGCTAACAGGATCTGATTGATTTACTCTCACAAGCCATTACTTTGTGGGCGATAGTCTGTTGTCCTTAGTTTATGGTTACCATACACAGAACATAATTCCTTGAACGTCTGGGACACAAAGGGAAGGCCTTATTTCATAAGCACCTTAGTGGCCATAGGGCTGGACAAAGTATCACCAGATGGCTTCTGCAGTTTCTCTGGCTGGGATCTCCCAGAAGGGTGTGGCAACCAGGAATTTGGTGTAGTGATCCACTATGGTCAGGACATAGGATGCTCTGCGCTCGTTTGGCTCTACCTTCAGTGATCCTGTGTCATCTGGGGCAGCATCATCTAGGGCAGTACTGTCTGGGTAACTTCTTCATTTGTACAAGGTCTTCTATACCAGTCTGCCTTCCTCATCTTGTAGATAGGCTGCTGTTTCAATAGCAGGGTAATTTCCAGGAGCAGACTGCCCTGCTCAATGTCAGAGAGCAGAGCACCTGGCTGGATAATTTCTAGTATTTTCTAAATAACAGGACTCCACCTTTGGATCTGTCCCAGAGGTCCTTACCCTCTTTGAACACTTCTAGATGTTCCTTATGAGTCTCAGTGGGGAGACAACAGATCTGTGACAAGACACTAGCACCGCTTGAGCAGGGATAACAACAAACGGTGACATCTCAAAGTCATCCTTGGGGTTATCAGGCACTTCCTCCAATCTCGCATTAGGAATTGCCTTAACAGAGAAGATCAGGAGTCCATATAGCCCAGTATATTGTTTCTTCATTTGGGTGATCTTTGTAGCACCATGTTTATTTAAAAAATCAGTACAAATTTCCATAAGTAGCTGAGTCAATTAATTCCTTGTTCCTTAACAAAAATGATGTTCTCCTGTTAGAGGATTTAACTCAACTGTTCTCTGTAATGTCTCTGTAACATGCAAAGATTCACTGAACCCCAGATTATGTTGTGAAAGTGCCATAATTCCAATATAATAGGGTTAATTCAGATGTCATTCTATCACCACTCTATTCACTTCTTCAGTTGCAACCCAGGATGGCTTTGTAAGGCAATAAATATTTCAGTCTAGCTCCAGAGGACAGATTTGGAAGTTTGCAACAAATGTGTCTGGGTGGTCTTCATTCATGCAAATAGGTATTTGCACAGAATGCGTAAAAGTGTATTGCTGCTCCAGCTGTGTAGACAACTGCCTCTTTCTGTGTGTAAGG
Source organism: Mauremys mutica (assembly GCF_020497125.1). Lineage (NCBI taxonomy): Eukaryota > Metazoa > Chordata > Testudines > Geoemydidae > Mauremys > Mauremys mutica. Next base: position 46,527,123 of record NC_059079.1, on the reverse strand, counting down.
GTGTGTTACTTGACCAAATTTTGGCCTCAATCCGTCAAGTTGCTCTATAAGGATGGATCTCTGCATTGATTGAATTAGTGGGTCCTGGGGGAGAGCAAGTCTCTCTTCATACAGAGTCATCTGCTGGATCTGAGCCTTTGTGTGAATAGTTTGGGAACTGTTTTGATGCCTATCACCTGGGCTACATTTGTATGAAGTGAAAAGGAAGGAGAGAAGATAGAGGGTGGGATTTACAGAAGCAGAGACCAATCAGAATGGAGTTAAGCCAATGAAGGGAGGAAGGGCAAAGTTGAGGTCTTTTGAAAATCCCACCCTCTACCTTCTCTCCTCGTGGTATGTGGCAGTATACACCATGATCCCTGTACAAATATGATACGCATCACATTTTATTAACTTAACTGAGGTAAATGCACCCTTCCATTTAAACAGTGCACTGAGTTGGTTTATGGTAAAAATGAAATTTATTAACAAAATATGATAAAAGGTTGCACATGCTTAGTATATATGTGTTCCACATGGTGGGGTATGATCCAGACCAGTGAAGGGTTGTCACAACTTGCTCTTTAAAATTAGGTGCTTTACAATGCTTTGCTGTAATGTGGGCTGCTACAATCAGTCTACCAGCATGCAGGTCACACTGAGTGTCTGTGTGCTAGACAGCAGCTCTGACCACAGCAGCCTTTCTACAATCCCACAGCCCAAATCTGGCTTCCACCAGCCTTGGTTACAACCAGCAGAGTAAACCTCAACACCATCCTTGTCTTGAATTTTCCCCAAACTGTGCTCTGCAATGTATAGCCCTCTCCTGTGTTGTGTATTTGGTTGTCATGGTTTTGTTGCTATGGCAACTGAGTTAGATTATTATGGGTTAGCTCAACCGGTTTCAACCGGCTGAGGTGCTCTCTGTATATATGTAAATAAAATGGAGGTTTTGGTTAGCTGCCTGCTCTCTGGCCTCAAGTGATTGCTTCCTACACCGGCTGCCCCAAGGTTAGAACACTGGCGACGAGGGTGAGACTCCGGTGCTGCTCCAGTAACAGAAGGAAGTAGAAGTTAAGGTAAAGAACAAACAAACAAAAAAGCTGCTTGTTGCACTGACTGTGAAAGTGAAACTAAAAATCATGGCTACTCTGACCAGGCCCCTGGAGCCTTTTGATGAGAATACAGAGCAGTGGCATGTGTATACTGAGCGTTTTGAGCTTTTTGGTATTGCAAATGACATTACAGAAGCAAAGAAAGTGCCAATATTCTTAACTGTTGTAGGGGCTAAAACCTACTCTCTGCTACGCAGCTTACTACACCCTGTTAAGCCTGAGACTAAATCTTACAGTGACATTGTGGAAATCCTGGGGTCTCATTTCTCCCCAAAACCACTGGTAATTGCTGAAAGATATAGGTTCCACAAAAGAGACCAAAAGGAAGATGAAACAGTTGTACAATTTGTAGCCATTTTAAAAAAGCTAGCAGAACACTGTGAATTTAAAGAAATGTTACATGATGCCCTGCGTGACAGGTTAGTGTGTGGCCTGTACAGTGAAGCTATACGGAAGCGCCTACTGACAGAGGCTCAGCTTACCTTACAGAAGGCTGTTGATATTGCTGTCTCCATGGAACTGGCTACAAGGGAGGCACAATACATCGGTGCACCCCCTAGGGTGCAAAAAGTGTCACAAGAACCGACCCACAAAACTGTGCAGAGTCAAGAATGTTACCGCTGTGGTAAGCCAGGTCACCAGGCATCAGAATGCTGGTGTAAGGACCTGGTGTGTCGACACTGTGGCAAAAAGGGACACATTGAGTGTGCCTGTAAACAAAAGAAAAAGAGGCCTGTGGTCTGGCTGACAAAAAGAGGAACCCTGCATACCCTAGAGCAGACCCAGGATGATCAAGGTGACACCTCATCGCAAGAGGAAGTGCCACTGCATGTTTTGTCTTTGGCAATGGGCTCACATGAATACTGGGTAACCCCGTTATTGGATGGCAAATGTATACGCATGGAACTGGACACCGGTGCAGTCGTCTCACTGATCTCCGAGACTGTGTATAAAGAAAAGCTACAGCATCTTCCGCTTAAGGCAACAAAAACTGTTCTGAAGACGTATACGGGAGAAGCTGTGCCCATGTTGGGCACTATTGATGTTAAGGTGGAGCTCAATGGACGGGCGGCTAAATTGCCACTGTTTGTGGTGAGAGGTAACTACCCAGCCTTAATGGGTAGGTCTTGGCTTGGGAAGATTCAACTGAACTGGGCAGAAGTGCACCGGATGACTAAAGAAGAAACCAGTCTAACCCCTATACTAAGGAAACATGCTGCTGTTTTTGGAGATGATTTGGGAAGTATGAAGGGAATCACTGTGACATTGAACATTAAACCTGGCAGTCCACCAAAATATCTGAAAGCCCGAACTGTGCCATATGCCATCAGGCCAAAAGTTGAAGCAGACCTGGAGCGCCTGGTCACCAATGGAGTCCTAATACCAGTTACCCATAGCTCATGGGCCACTCCTATCGTTCCAATCGTGAAGAAAGATGGCTCTCTCCGGATTTGCGGTGATTTTAAAGTCACTGTCAACCCAGTGTTGTGTGCAGAGCAATACCCACTTCCCCGCATCGATGACCTCTTCGCAGGCCTGGCTGGGGGACAAAAGTTCAGTAAGATTGATCTGAGTCAAGCATATTTACAGATGCACGTCGATGAAAAGTCCCAAGAGCTGTTGACTATTGTGACTCATAAGGGGCTTTATCGATACTGTCGTCTACCCTTCGGAATAACATCTGCTCCCGCCCTGTTCCAGAGGGCTATGGACCAGATCTTGTGTGGCTTGTCAGGAGTTCAGTGCTATCTGGATGATATCCTGGTCACTGGAAGAAATGAAGAGGATCACTTAAAGAATTTAGAGGCTACCCTACAAAGACTGGAAGAGTATGGCCTACGAGTTCGCAAAGACAAGTGTGAATTCTTCAAGCCCTCTGTTGAATATTTGGGACATATCATTGATTCTGCAGGTCTTCATAAGGCCCCTGCAAAAGTTAAAGCTATTGTGGAGGCTCCCCCACCTCGAAATGTAAGCCAGCTGCGCTCGTTTCTAGGACTCCTGAACTATTATGGAAAGTTCATCTCACAGTTAGCCACACTGCTAAAACCACTTCATGAGCTCCTTGGGCAGAACAAGGCCTGGAAGTGGACTGAAGCCTGTGATGTTGCGTTTAACAAAGCTAAGGATGCATTGCTAAATTCTGAAGTTCTAACGCACTTTGATCCATCCTTACCACTGCAATTGGCCTGCGATGCCTCCCCTTATGGAGTGGGAGCAGTCGTGTCACATATTATGCCTTCAGGAGAAGAGAGACCTATTGCTTTTGCTTCACGCACTCTAAGCAAAGCAGAAACTAACTACGCCCAAATCGAACGTGAGGCATTAGGAATTGTTTTTGGAATTCGGAAGTTTCATCAGTACCTGTTTGGGCGAAAATTTACTCTTCTCACAGACCATCGACCTCTGACATCAATTTTTGGACCTTACACAGGCATTCCCCCATTAGCTGCTAGTCGTATGCAACGTTGGGCATTGTTACTTTCAGCACACACATATGAAATCAAATATCGGAAATCCACTCTAAAAGGCAATGCAGATGGCCTCTCAAGGTTGCCTTTGCCGGTCAAACACCAAGATAGTGCCCACAAGGTAATCTTCTACTTTGAACAGGTAGAGAATACACCCATCACTGCTACTCAGATAAAGAAGGCAACTCGCGTTGACCCAGTATTGTCCCACGTTATGGACCTGGTGATGCATGGAACATCTCGACAAACCTCTCCGGTCTCATCCGACCTTGTTCCCTACATGTCCAAGCGGATGGAGTTATCGGTCCAATCTGGTTGTTTGTTGTGGGGGAGACGTGTCATTATTCCACCACCACTGAGATCACAGATGTTAGAACAGCTACATTCCGGTCACTGTGGAATAGTGCGCATGAAGGAAATTGCACGAAGCTATTTTTGGTGGCCTGGACTGGACAGCGCTATTGAAGAGAAGGCAAAAGCTTGTATGTCATGTCAGGGTGTGAGGAATGCACCCCAGTGGGCACCCCTACACCCATGGGACTGGCCTGAAAACCCGTGGCAACGTATTCACGTTGACTTTGCTGGCCCCCTTGAAGGAAGCATGTTCTTGGTGGCAATAGATGCCCATTCTAAATGGCCAGAAGTCTCTATAATGCAGTCCACTTCTGCAGAGAGTACTATCCAAAAACTACGAGGACTCTTTAGTCGTTTTGGTCTGCCAGAACAACTTGTGAGCGACAACGGACCGCAGTTCGTTTCTCAGGAGTTTCAAAATTTTATGAAAGCAAATGGGATACACCACATCACGTCAGCACCATATCATCCGTCCACCAACGGATTAGCTGAAAGATTTGTGCAGACAATGAAAAACGCTTTGAAATCAGCAAGGGGACAACACTCCATTCAAAAGCGTCTGGATACCTTTTTACTTTCCTACAGAAACACACCTCATGCTACGACCCACGCATCTCCGGCCTTTCTAATGATGGGACGACAGCTGCGCACTTGCTTTGATCTGCTGAAACCTTCTGAACCCCGACAAATTGTGCAACATCAGCAGCAATATCAAGTCATCAGACGGGCACCCAGAGCAAAAGACCGAACCTTTAGCCCGGGACAGCCAGTTTTGGCTCGGAATTATACTTCCAGAGCTAAATGGGTTCCGGCCACAGTCATCACTCAAACAGGACCTGTTTCCTACACAGTCCGGACTGCAGGGAATCTTACCTGGCGGCGACATGTAGATCAGCTGTTGCCAGGTCATGCCAGTCCTCAGGACCCATCTGCAGTTGAGGGGTCTGACTTCACCTCTTCTGGTGAGGGATCGAATCACAAGTCACCTGTTTCTGACTGTTCTCCTCCATTACTGCCGGCGGCTGAGATACCCCTTTGCCCAGCACGAGCTGATACCACCTCCTCACCTGTTCGTGCTGCGGACCCTGAGCCCCTAGTGCTTTCGGGTGCAATAACACCAGTAGTTCGCCGTAATCCACCTAGAGACAGAAGGCCTCCTCATCGGCTGGACCTTTAGCTAGGGCGAACCCATGGTTATGGGGCAAAATAATCCCCAGGGTTTAGCCGGGAATGGAGGCAGTCTACCCTCCTTCTCTAGTCTAGTGTGTGTTTTATTTAGGGGATGTTCTTATTAGGGGGGGAGGAATATGTTGTGTATTTGGTTGTCATGGTTTTGTTGCTATGGCAACTGAGTTAGATTATTATGGGTTAGCTCAACCGGTTTCAACCGGCTGAGGTGCTCTCTGTATATATGTAAATAAAATGGAGGTTTTGGTTAGCTGCCTGCTCTCTGGCCTCAAGTGATTGCTTCCTACACCGGCTGCCCCAAGGTTATAACATCCTGGAATATGGTTTGTGTGTTCCTCTAAAGACATAAACGCATCACATTTTATTAACTTAACTGAGGTAAATGCACCCTTCCATTTAAACAGTGCACTGAGTTGGTTTATGGTAAAAATGAAATTTATTAACAAAATATGCATAGGATTAAATAAATTCAAATATAAGGAATGGAGAGTTCCAAGTAAAACGCAACAAAATATACCTCTAAAGTTCTGAAACTTCAACTAACAAGATACAGGCTTTGTTCCAAGATGGTTTCTCTAACCAGTCATTCTTCTTCCCATCCATGACTAACTTTCTCTCAGTCAGGATCTTCCACGAAAACACAAGGGTCTGGCTACCCTCATTGTCTTAACTGAGAGATCTTTGCCTAAGCAGGTTTCTCCCTTATATTCTGTTCCAGAGACTTCAACCCCCAGTGGTTGAAGGACCCACCTTTCTCGGCTTGCAAGAGCTCCGGTCTCTTGTGTCTATGTAGTGATGGATTTCAAAGATGGTTTCTGTCCTTGCTTATCTCCCAAAGTTCAATGATCTTGCTTTAAGAGGCTGCAAGCCCTCCTGTGAGCTCAGCCTGCTGTGTCCACTGAGAAGCTGACCTCATGTTGTAGTTCTCTCCCTGTGGGCTTCCCATCCCCTTGTATGTAAATGGGGCTTCCATTGTTTTGATTCTACTGTGCTTAATTTACATAGGAGACAGGTAAATAGCTGCCTGGGAACTAGGTCTGGGTGGAAACTATTCCTTCCTTTATTCAGCCATGCATTTTAAAACATAGTATCAATGAATAGTCATAATTCCATCTATAGTGTTAATACATGCATTTCACAATGGTATTAATCATCCATATGTCATTAACTTTCAGAAAAGACTTCACTCTATATATTCTTATAATACAGTAAGAGGGTATGCAATCAATTGATTCAGTGGCTTATCACTTGAGGTTGAGCCCCCTTGTCTTTATAGACAGTTAAACATTTGAAACTGATACTTTGAAAAAGTAAAACCTCAACCATTCTTCTCTCTCCTGCTCAGTGTAGACACCAGACTGTCTTCTCCCCAGCGGCGGCTCCAGGCCCCAGCACGCCAAGCGCGTGCTTGGGGCGGCATGCCGTGGGGGGCGCTCTGCCAGTTGCCGGGAGGGCGGCAGGCAGGGTGCCTTTGACAGCTTGCCTGCAGAAGGTCCGCTGGTCCTGCGGCTCCACCGAAGCACGCCTGTGGGAGGTCCACTGGAGCCGCGGGACCAGCAACCGGCAGAGCGCCCCCCGCGGCATGACGCCGTGCTTGGGGTGGCGAAATGTCTAGAGCCGTCCCTGCTTCTCCCTGACTTGTGAGTATGATATTTACCTACACCCCTTGTTAGCTTGATGCATCTGTTTACTGCTTATGTGTAAATTGAAGTAAACAGATATTCCTTCATTTAGGATAGACCTGTTTAGCATCTCTCCCGACACGTGGTCTACAGACACTTTACTTATAAATCCAGCACATATTCATAACTCTTAATACCCATTGTGTGTGTATATATCACACAAAATATTAATGATTGGTGAGTTATTAGCTTTCAAATGATACCTCATGAGGCATATTTTGTACAAAGATTGTTGCAATAGTGTGTAGGACATGAGTATGGGGTGGTTAGTGTCACAGTGTGCCCATTCATTAAGAATATTACACCTATTCTCCAGTGCGACTAATGCTTATACTCTGCTATTCAAAGAAATGCTTCCTCAGAGATTTCTGCAAATGAACATTATTTAAGCTGTGCTCCAAAAAATTCCATTTAAAGGTCTTAACTAAGGAGTACAAAAATATTTTGGCACAACTTATTCTTAACAAATTATACATCAAATGCTTAGTGTGATTTTTAAGTAGTTTACAAAATATCCTTAAATCTCCTTTTCCTGAGAGTGCTCTCTTGATCTGCCAGCCATAACCAGCATTTTAGTAAGTATCTGCATTTTCTGAATCTGTCACATGAGGAAAGGTCATCCATTTTTTTTTCACCCAGCAGACAACCATATCATATTCAGACTGGGTATGACACCAAAGCCGCATGGTATGTCGACAGTGAGCCTCCCAGTCTGGGTCAACAGACTTGGGCTAGCAATCTAAAAATAGCTGGGTAGAGTGTGCTGTGAAGTTGCAGCTAGGACTCTGAAGACTAGGGAGAGAAGTGGGGTTCAAAGCCCAAGCTCCAGATGAGCCGCAACTTCAAAGGCATCTATACTGCTGAGGTTAGAGTGCAGGTGTGAGCCCTGCTAGTCCAAGGCTATTTGAACCAGGCTGGGAGGCTCAATGCCGTGAGCTGTGTAGATATACACCCAATATTTTTTTAAAAGAATTCCTGACTGAGTGTTTGGCTGAAGTGTTACTGTTTAGAGCAGAAGATTAATATTCATTAGAGGCAATGGAGTCTGGTAGGAATGTTGTCTTGCTGGACTGAGTGAAAGCAGGGCTCTGGTAGTGACCTACTGTGTGACCTAAGGCAAGTTATTTAATCTGTGTGCCTCAGTTTCCCCTCCCATGCTTTTTGTCTGTTAGACTATAAGCTTGTTAGAGCAGAGGTTGTCTCTCTCACACTCAGAGAGAGAGAGAGAGAGAGAGAATCACCAATGGGCCTTCATTACTGCTGGGGATTCTAGATATTACTATAATATAAATAATTGTGTACATACGTCCTATCATGTCACAAAAAAATGGAAATGAGCAGAAATCTGATTCAGAAAAGGGCACTATCTGCACCTCATACTACCTCCAGGGAATACAGTCAGATCACACTGTTGACAGTAATTTTCTATATCTCTGTTTGTCTATATCTAGCATTGTGGAATATGATATAATTAGTGCTGTCTACAGAGAAATTGGTGATATCACAAAGCAACCTGCTCTCCTGCAGTTTGTGAAAGCCTGACCTGAATCCAGTTTAGCCTCTGCTTTATGCAGTCACATTTGTTAAAATAATATCAACAAAAATGGTTTTGATAACAAAACAAGAGGTGTTTAAAATATCATTATTTTAATGTAATAGGAAGTCTAAAACCAGCCTGACTCAAATAAAAGTACAGTACAGTACTTTTTAGATCAGCAACTGGATTCCTTACACTCAAGTTTTCACTACTGATCCAGGGATTGGGATACCCCTAGGAGTTCCACCCACTATGCAGAGGAGTTTCCTCAACACTTCTGCATAGTTTTTCTTGCATTTTTCTAGAATTCCTTGTATGCATTTTTGTCCTATTTCTTTCTTCATTGTGACAGACCACAACTAGATTATATTATGCTCACCAGCATCACCAAAGTAGCCTAAACAGCTGAATTAGTTCATATGTTCTTTGTGGCCTGTTCTGTGTAAGCCTGGATGGCTGATGCTATGCAGATTGGATTCTGGTGGCCAGGCCCTAGGGCCTACATTGTCCCATATGCCGGCTGTGTGCATCAGCGGTGCACACTCCCCTATTCGATGTGTGTAGGCAGAATGTGGTGGGGCTCTCTTGTGTATGCTTTTTGTTTGTACTGGAATCTGTAGTTCGAACACTTCCCCACAGTTGTGCACTGCAGTATGGGTGGGATCTTACGTTCTTTGTAGGCAAAATTATTTTTCTGTACCTTTTTACAATTTAAAAATGGAATCTCTGTCCATCTGAGAGATACTTTATATTCACACCGCTCCTTTCACCTTACAGGATCCCAAAGCATCTTACAAATATGGGTTAAATGGTGGACTAATAAGCACAGCAAAGGTTTAAGAAGGGAGCCCTGTGCTAGGTCATCACATTGCAGGTAGCAGTTTGGGAAGAGAGCCATTCATGCAAATGGGTGACAAGAGGGGCTGGAATAAGACTCAGACTGAGCAGAGCCTTGCTTCCACCTCCTAATGTGCAGGCAAGCTTATACCTTGGCAGGCACAGACCTGGTGCAATTTACTCCCTCTCCAGTAAGGAAAAGGTGACCGGGAAGGAAATTGTGGCATATCTTTATAGAATATATAGCGTTACCCATTTTTTATTTGAGAGATTAGCCAAAGTTCAAGGTCCTGTGGGTTGTTTCCATTAGGAGGAGAAATTGTTGATTTGAGGAAATCCTATTTATTTGCAAGAATGTACAAAGGGGGGAATCAAACGAGAGTTTATTTGCTCACAGTTCTGAGCCTCTTTTTAAGCAACTATTCTGCCCCAAAGTGCTCTCTTAGCTTTTTTTCTCAGGGCCATGTTACTAGTGTTTCTGTGGCTGTCTGGTGTTTCCTTGCTTCCTTCTCTCTCAGCTTCTCTGGTATTTCTGACTCACAGACACACAGACCTTCAGAAAACATTTTCCAGTGAAACCCTTCTGTCTGCATGTGCCTTTGTTTTGGGTGGAGCCATATGCCTGTTTCTTGAGTAGGAGCTGCTTTTGTTCAAGCTATGTGGTTTCAAAAGGAAACTGCTGATAGACAATTCATAATTACAGAACATACTGTACTAGAGAGAGAAGTCTTTCTGGGTTCAAGTGAAGCCCTTGAACTATCTTAAATGAATAGTGGCAGTCACAGACCCCAGGTTCAGAGAGAGAGAGAGTAAGTAATTGCTTAACACACTGCTGAAATGCAGCCAGCTATATGGTAAATTGCAGCTACCACTACTTTAATAAAACACAGAATCATTGAACTACAGTTCAGAATGGGAAGTGAAGAAGAAAAACTCATATCCTGAAACTGCAGGAGAAATGTACAAGGGCTTCACTTGAACCCAGAAAGACTTCTCTCTCTAGTACAGTATGTTCTGTAATTATGAATTGTCTATCAGCAGTTTCCATCAGATGGAAGAGGAGGAAAATGTTGCATGTTAAGATCTGCAGACACTAAAGCTTCGTGTATATATGTCTACCAGTCTGAGTACCAACTCCAGTCCCTCATTTTAAAAAAATAATTAAACTATTAGACTTTCTAATAATCCACCACGTGAAACAAGGAATAATGAAACAATGTAGTGTTTGTTCCCTCTCCAATTTGGTGCAGGCAGGGCCAGTTTAGGCCAATTCAAACAATTCCCCTGAATCGGGCCCTGCCCCTAAGAGGGCCCCACGCCCAAGCCGCAGTACGGTGTACCGGCAAAAGCCAGTGCGCTGTACCAGGGTGGCCCAGCTTCCCCAGGGGGCAATTTAAAAGGCCTGGGGCTCCCAGCAGGGGCTGGAACCACAGGCCCTTTAAATTGCCACCAGAGCACCACTGCTGGAGCCCTAGGGTAGGGCTGTGGGGCTCTGGAGGCTATTTAAAAAGTCCGAGGCTCCCGTCACTTCTACCACCCTGGCCCTTTAAATAGCCACCGGAGCCCCACTGCTTCCCCAGGGTCCCCGTGGCTATTTAAAAGGGCTGGGGTGGGAGAAGCAGGGGAGCCCCGGGCCCTTTAAATACTCCCAGATCCCTGGGGTAGCGGGGGGATCCGGGGGCTATTTAAAGGGCCGGGGCTCCAGCTGCCTCTGCTGCCCCAGTCCTTTAAATAGCTGCCAAAGCCACACCGCTTCCCCAGGGCTCCCTCAGCTATTTAAAGGGCTGGGGCAGTAGAAGCAGGGGAGCCCTGGGCTCTTTAAATAGCCCCCAGAGCCCTGGGGTAGTGAGGGGGGCTCCAGCTGCCTCTGCTGCCTTGGTCCTTTAAATAGCCCCCGGAGCCCCGCCACTTCCCCAGGGCTCCCGCAGCTATTTACAGGACTGGGGCAGTGGAAGCTGGGGAGCCCCGGGCCCTTTAAATAGCCCCTGAGCCCCGGGCTGCTGCTGCTACCCTGGTGGGGGAGGGAGAGAGGGAGGAGGAGGGGGCACCATACAGGATGGGCTGTACCCCCTGTACCTGCACCAGCTGCCCGCAGCCAACCCCTGCTGCACCCCCTGCCCTGCCTGCACCAGTTCCTGTCTGCAGCCAGTCCTGCACCCGCTGCCTGCAGCCAGCCCGTCTCCAGCTAGCCCCGCACCCCCTGCCTTGCCTCCAGCCCTGCACCAGCCCCTGTCTCCAGCCAGCCCTGCCGCACCCCCTGCCCTGTCTCCAGCCAATCCCTGCCTCACCCCCCTGCCTGAAGCCAGCCAGTCCCGCACTCCTTTGTCTCCAGCCCTGCCAACCCATGCCGCACCCCCACCGTGGCCCTGCCTGAAGCCAGCCAGCCCACCCCACACCCCTTGTCTCCAGCCTGCCACACACCCCTTGCCCAGCCTGCAGCCAGACCCTACCTCCAGCCCCCTCCCCCCTACCTCCAGCCAGCCCCATGTCCACTGGTGCCCTGCAGTTCCCAGGGAAGTAACCCTGCACACCTGCTTCAATGAGGTGGGCAGGGAGCAGCTGGGACCCACACATGTGCACCGTAGCACACCCTCAGGGAGTGGCGGAGCTCACTTCTAGTTCAGGCCCATCTTTTTAAAAAAGAACTTTAGGTAGGATTAACATACATCTGTATTTTCCCGGACATGTTGGGCTTTTTGGTTCTTAAATTGCCATCTGGGAGGAAAATACACACGTATGGTAACCCTATTGGTACAAAAAATATATACTGTGGCAGAACTTTTTATAGGGAACCGGCTGCTAAGAAATGAAAGGCTTTTTTTCACTTTTTTTTTTTTCAGTCATCCCTGCCGGGGCCCCGCCGAAAATGTTCGAATTGGGCCCCGCACTTCCTAAAGCCGGCCCTGGGTGCAGGCAAATAAAACATAGCGCTATGTGGTCTGTCACTGCACAGTACAGAGGATTGTAAATCAGAGAAATTGTAGCTACTGTGAATACAGTAGAGATGTTTTAAATCACCACTTTGACAGGTCCTTCCCAGGAACTGCACAAGATAATTTTGAAATGAGTTTCCAGGAAAGGCCAGGTGTGGTATCTCCATTGGCACCCATAGTGACAGCAAAATCACAAAAGGTGGAGCCTCCATGGCTGACCAGCCATGATTTCCAACCCTGCGAAGTGCTGATCCCAGTGGCTTCTGTAGGAAAGGTGGAGAGTGCAGCATCTCACAGGAACGTACCCTAGAACAACACTGAAACCGAGAGCACTTAAGGAGGCTCAACCACTTTGCAGTTGAGACGTGACAGGCCTTTGCTCTGTTTGTTTACAAATGGGGCTAATTATAACTGTTAGAGATCTTGCTTTATCAGAGTTATAGTTATTCTAGATGAAATTGAGAAAATAGACTCTCTGGCACAAATTTTAGATCCTATGAGTTCCTTGGGTATTCCTACAAGTTCCTTGGGGCAGGGACGGTCTAGAAAGTTTGTAAACTATCACAGCAGCTACCATAAACAAATAATAAATATTATGCGCATATGTCCCACCATGATCTGCAAAATATATTAAGTTTTTGGCCATCAAAAATTCCTGCATAGGATATCTATTTTTTTAATGGAAAGAAACAACTGAGATCACTCACACACTTTTCTTTCCCCAGCAACACTGAATTCCTCAGGGAGAATCACAGCACTTGATGGAGGAGATAAATACATCTAGGAAATTTGAAGACACCTCAACATCTTTTCCTTTTCTCTGTTGCAAAGGAAAGATCATAATTGTCATATGTTAATTAAATATGTGGACATCATACTTTAAAAGTAGCTGGGCTCTTTCCTGACTGAGCAGGGAGTTAGACATAAAGAGACTGACTGGTTATTCAATAAACTTCATGCACTGCTGGCACCAAGGTTCACTTTTTCATATTTGTCTGTATTGCAAATGTGTGCTGTGGGATCTATAGAATCAGCTAGCTAGAACTTCCTCCTCTCTTTTCCTTCCTTCAAGTTTAATTATTTAATATATGAGTAGTATATCCATTGCTGAGAACATGTACCACTTATCTCCATGAACTTCATGATAGTTCTGTCTAGAGATCAAGTGGGTTTGGGTTTGTTTTTGTTTGGTTGGGTTTTTTTTGCATTTTCATTTTATGTGCATATTAAGGGCCAGACCCTCAGATGGTGTAAATCAGGGAGCTGTCAATTTACACCATCTGAGGCCTTGGCCCAAGAATTTTAATCTCTGTTATGTGATCTTTTTAATACATCACAATTAAACCAACCCCCTCCACACACACTTAATTTATATAAAAAAAAACCAAAAACCTCCAGATAACAATTTCTGTAGAGGGCATATTACCTGTACCATCACAAACATACAATAGGTGACACAGACAAGCACTAAGCATATATAATATTGGCCTTTGTATTCTGTACTGTTGGTTAGGTATTTCTTTTACTATACTGCACATTATTATACCGAAGTGCACTCCAGGCCCAGAACATTTCTAATCTATTACTATTCCTGCCTGGCTTACTGAAGAAATCCACTGACTGCATCTTGTGAGAAGCTTTTGATAATGCATAATGAATTAGCTAGAGAAAGGTGAACTAAACAGTATATATCAGCACATTTTTTTTCCCCATTAAACACTTGCTGCATGAATTGCCAACCTAGTTTTTCTTTTAGCAATAAGAATAGATTCATTAGGGTAATTCTAAATGTTTTGCCACCTTTAATGTACTTGTATAGACAAGATTTTGCAATACAGCCTCAGACATAATTCCTAAATGAGCTCCTACCTTCATAAAATCACTCATTGATCTGTCTAGAAAAAGATACATGACTGTCAGCTCAACATAGGCATTGTCAGACCTGTTGTTTTATATCTAATGTAATACAATAGCCTGAACTGTGTGGATATAAACATTTAATGACAAAAAATTATAATTCCTGAAGCAAACCAAAGTTATCTCGTTTCATTGGGCAACCACAGGGCTTGAGCATCCAGAGAGGTGAGTACATTTGTATCTTCACTGAAATCAGTGTCAGCCGAGTGCTCAGCAATCCCTTCCTAGATCACACCCAAAGTTTCTAATAGGACTGAAAAAAACAGTTTTATTTCAGCTCCATTGCAGAGGTTGCAATGCACCTCCGTTAAGACCCTTTGAATTTGTGAAACACACTCAGCTCACCACATCAGATATAGCAAATGAGCTGCCCCTTTCACTGAATTTGTAAATGCCACTTGGACAGCAGGTGCTGTCTTGGCAATCAAGGAAAAATTCTCTCCTTACAGACAGAATTTGTCACAGAGTGGTGTATCATGTGACAAATCATCGCCACTCTAAAGAAAAATAATATCTTAAGTTTATCAAACCCAGCTTAAAAATTACATGCTGATGGGGATTTTCAGGGACCCTGCATGCCTTGCCCCGAACTGTGTCCCAAGCTAAGCTAGCAACAGTAGGCCATGGCAGGCCAGCTTGACATGAAGGCATAGGCAGGATTTGTAAGAGCTAGTGTGGCACAATCAGGAGACTGTGTGGCTTAATCGTAAGGCCAACAGGAAAAAAAGGGAACCCACACCTACTGGTAATTGGGTAACCTGACCTAGAATAACAGCATTTTAAGAAGAGTCTTGTACAATGAAAACCGCAAGTAGGTAGAAATACAGTTAAAAGTGCTTATTGTACAACTCTATTGGAAAATAATTGCATTAGGTAATTTAGTACTCAATAAGATAATGCAAGAGAAGGTATCGCAAGAAGGGGGACGTGGCGAAAGCAGGAGCCTCTAGAGACAATAACAGGAAAAACCTTAGATGGTGGGGGGTCCGAGTCACGGCCCCAGTGGGGCTCTGATTGGCTTGCTGATAATTATACCAAATAAGGCTGATAAAATTTGTAAGGTATGATTACGCGTTGCGGTTTGTACCTTTATAAGCTTGAAGCTGTGTGATTTATGCAAGGCAGCTACCCCCCCTTCTTTGCATGGGGCTACGTTGACCTTCCCTTTATGCATATCGGCATTTTAATAAAGGTGCCTCAGGCTGTGTCTGACCCAAAATCAACGGTGTGTTCAATTTTTCCACGACAATGCTTAGAAGGGCTAAATATTGTTAGAAGCAGCACTGGAAGTGGAGACTGTCCTACACTAAAAATGCTTTACTCTTCCTCCAACCGTTAGCTTCCAGATGACTTAGTGGGAAACTTGGGGGTCTGAATCTCCAGTATATATTTGTCTGTTGTTTTGACGCTGCATGTTGTGAATGTGTCCTCAATATTGGCTTAGGGGTAAAATGGAGTTCCTGGAACTTATATCTTCTTCTTCGAGTGATTGCTCCTATGCATTCCAGTTAGGTGTGCGCGCCGCGCGTGCACGGCTCTTCGGAACATTTTTACCCTAGCAACTCCGGCGGGCCGGCTGGGCGCCCCCTGGAGTGGCGCCGCCATGGCGCTGAATATATACCCCAGCCGGCCCGTCCACTCCTCAGTTCCTTCTTACCGCCCGTGACGGCCAGTTGGAACAGTGGAGTGCTCCTTTACCTCCACAGCCCTAGCGTTTCTCCATTTCCTACGTGTTCACAGTTGGTTAAGTTAGTTTAGTTGTTAGATTAGTTGAATAAGTTTAGTTAGATATAGTATAGTTAGGGAATTAGGGGGGTTTAGCCCCTCTTCTTCCACAACCGGTGCGGGCTCATGCCCAAGGCACCGGGGTTTAAGCCCTGTGCGGCTTGCCAGCGGCACATGCCTGTCGGGGACCCGCACGACTCCTGCCTGCGCTGCCTCGGGGAGACCCATTGTCCAGATAAGTGTCCCATCTGCACGGCGTTTAAGCCAAGAACTAGAAAGGAGCGGGACACTCGCCTAAAGCAGCTCCTTATGGAGGCGACACTTCAACCTCCCGCGCCGACCCCAGCGGCACCGAAATCGTCATCGGCGCACGGCGCACCGGCGGCCCCGAGTCGCTCCGGTACCGAGACTGCTCGAGCTCCGCAGCCAGCACCGGCGTCCCGGCACCGTTCCCTCTCTCCAACGAGGAAACGGAAGACGGCGCAGACGGCCTCCAAGCCGCATGCTACAGGACCGCTTGCCCAGCCACCACCGGCCACTCCGGTACCGGCTGTGGCGGTGCACAAACCGTGCACGGTACCGTCGACTTCGGCGCCGCAAGAGCCGTTGAGTCCGGTACCACCCTGCTCCCCGGTGCCAACCGCGGTTGAGCTGCAGCTCCCGTCCACGCCCGAGACATTCTCGACGGCGAGAGAGCTCATCGAGCTCACAGAGGCACCGAGCCTCCGGCCCCCGGCAGCGCCGGTGCGGGCCGTTCAGTCAGCGGGCAAGCCGGCGATGATGCGGCCACCTTCCCCTGACGGACGAGAGAGACGTCGGTCCTGGTCCCGCTCCCGGTCCCGCAGACGGTCACCGCCACGCCGTTCCAGATCTCGGCACCGTTCACCATCGCGGTACCGCTCCCCGTCTCGGCACCAGTCGCAGTCCCGGTACCGCTCAACATCGCGGTACCGGTCGCACTCCCGGAGACGCTCCCGGTCGCCCGACCATCGGTACCGAGGGAGGTCCGGATCCCGGTACCGTTCCCGGCACCGCGACTCCCGAAGCCGCTCCCGACGCCGTTGGTCGAGGTCATGGTCGAGCTCCCGGCACCGGTCAAGCTCCCGGCACCGCAACAGTCGCTGGTCCCGCTCTCCATCCCGGCACCGCGATGACCGGCACCGTCCAGGGACCTACTGTCGCATCCAAGGCGCAATCGTTCAGCGCCTCTGCCCCACCTTGGCCTTCGCGTCAGCCCTCAGTTGCCTCTCAGGCAGGCAGCGGGAGAGATCTCCGGGCCGACCCCCAAGGCCAGGACCACGGACCGCAGCAGTGGAGTTTTTGGATCCCTTGGGCCTACCACGAGCCTCAAGGTCTCCCCTTTCCCCCGAGGCACGTGGGCGCCGAACATAGGGTGCCCGAAGCCACGGTGAGCAGACCTCCCCCATCTCCACCGGGTGAGGCCCCATCGCCACCTGGTCCCGCTCAGCGTCCAGGGTCCGAGGCGGCTTCACACCCCCTGGAAGAACCAGCTCCAGAAGCGGTGGTCCAGGGTCTGTCCTCATCATCCTCGTCGGATGAGGCGGTGGCGGGGGCTTCTACCGCAGACCCCCCTCCTATTGACTTGCGGGCCCACCAAGACCTTCTTCGCTGGGTGGCGAAGGCTATCGACCTCCCCGTGGCGGAGGTCCCGGAGGATGACGACCCGGTGACCAACGTCATTGGAGCTGAGGCCCCGCTGCGGGTGGCCCTGCCCTCCATCCGCACCATTCAGCGGAATGCCACTACCATCTGGCAGTCACCGGCGTCCGTCCCTCCCACCGCGCGTGGCGTGGAGCGCAAGTACTCGGTCCCGCCCACTGGATACGAGTACCTCTATATCCACCCGACTCCGGACTCCCTCGTGGTACAGTCCGTAAATGGCCGGGAGAGGCATGGGCAGCCCGCTCCGGCGCCAAAATCCAAAGACGCATGGCGCATGGACCTGTTGGGCCGGAAGGTCTATTCGGCGGGTGGCCTCCAGCTCCGGATTGCCAACCAGATGGCTCTTCTCGCCCGTTACACCTTTGACATCTTGGTGTCCCTGGCGAAATTTTCGGAGCTGATCCCGACCGCCTCACGTCAGGAGTTTT
Organism: Mauremys mutica; assembly: GCF_020497125.1. NCBI lineage: Eukaryota > Metazoa > Chordata > Testudines > Geoemydidae > Mauremys > Mauremys mutica. Next base: position 46,509,274 of record NC_059079.1, on the reverse strand, counting down.
GGCCCTCTTGGAAGAAGGCAAAAAAGCCTTCCGGTCCTCCATCCAGGCCGCTCAGGACTCTGCGGACTCAGGAGCCAGAACCCTGGCCTCTGGTGTGACCATGCGGCGTATCTCCTGGCTGCAGTCCTCCTCCTTGCCGCCTGAGGTAAGACCTCCCGTTCGACACTCAGGGTCTCCCATTCGACACCTCCCTTCAAGACCTCCCGTTCGACACTCAGGGTCTCTTCTCGGAGAAAACGGACTCCAGAATTCAGACCCTCAAAGATGGTCGAATTGCCATTCGCACCTTGGGTATGCACACACCGGCTACCCAGAGGAGGTCATTTCGGCAACAGCCCTACCGGCCCTTTACCCAGGCCAGGTCAAGGCCCTATAATAGTCGGTGTGCTAACCTAAACCGCCGTAGACCATCGGGCAACAGACGCAACCAAGCCCAGGCCCCTTCCAAGGCCCCTCAAGGGCCCAAATAGGCCTTTTGATGGGACGCCCGAGGACGGCCCATCAGTCTCCTTCCCGGATCCTACCCCGTTATTTTACAACCGCCTGTCCCACTTCCTCCCGGCGTGGTCCCAAATAACATCGGACAACTGGGTCCTTCGCACTATCCAGAATGGTTACCGCCTTCAGTTTGTTTCACCCCCTCCTTCCCACCCACCTTCCCCGTCCCTCTTCAGGGACCCCTCTCAGGAGCAATTCCTCCTACAAGAGGTCGAGACTCTGCTGAGCTTGGGGGCCATAGAGGAGGTGCCGCACGACATGCGGGGCAGGAGATTTTATTCCCGATATTTTCTCATCCCCAAGGCGAAAGGAGGTCTCCGACCCATACTAGATCTCCGGGAGCTCAACAGGTACCTGCTCAAGCTCAAGTTTCGCATGGTCACCCTGGGGACCATCATTCCCTCCCTGGATCTGGGAGACTGGTTTGCTGCCCTCGATATGAAGGACGCGTACTTCCATGTCGCGATTTACCCTCCCCATCGATGCTACCTGCGCTTCATGGTCAACAGCGCGCACTACCAGTTTGCGGTGCTGCCCTTCGGCCTGTCCACCGCGCCAAGGGTCTTTACCAAGTGTATGGCAGTGGTGGCCGCAGCCCTCCGCCGTCATTGCATATACGTCTACCCGTATCTCGACGACTGGCTGGTTCGCGGGACAGCCTGACAGCTGGTAATGGACCAGATGACGGAAATACTATCCTTATTTCGGCTCCTGGGCCTTCTCATCAATGCCGAGAAGTCCAGTTTAACTCCATCACAACGAGTGGAGTTCATCGGAGCGGTCCTCGACTCCAGCTTAGCCAGGGCCTGCCTCCCTCGGTCTCGGCACCAGACAATGGTCTCCATCATTCGGGACCTACACACCTTTCCCACGATGACGGTTCAGTCCTGCCTGCGCCTCCTGGGCCACATGGCGTCCTGCACATTCGTGACCACGCACGCCAGGCTGCGCCTTCACCCATTTCAATCTTGGCTGGCGTCGGTGTACCGCCCGCATCACGACCCCATAGACATGGTGGTCACGGTCACGAAGCCTACCCTCGATTCGCTCAGCTGGTGGCTGGACCCAGAGGTTGTGTGTGCAGGAGTCCCGTTCCGCCCTCCTTGCCCATCCGTCACCCTGACCACAGATGCATCAGCGTTGGAATGGGGGGCTCACCTGGGCGACCTTCACACACAAGGTCTCTGGTCGCCCCAAGAGCTCTCCCTCCATATCAACGTCCGGGAGCTGCGAGCGATCCGCTTGGCATGTCTCGCCTTCCGCGCCCGTCTGCAAGGCCGCTGCATGGCGGTGTTCACGGACAACATGACGGCGATGTTCTATGTGAACAAGCAGGGCTGAGCTCGCTCCTCCCTGCTCTGCAAGGAAGCGATGCTCCTGTGGGACTTCTGCGTGACCCACTCGATTCGCCTGGAAGCGTCCTTTCTTCCAGGAGTACAGAACACGCTGGCCGACCATCTCAGCAGATCGTTCCTCTCCCACGAGTGGTCTCTCCGTCCAGATGTGGCGCACACAATTTTCCGGAGGTGGGGGTTTCCCCAGATAGACCTGTTTGCCTCCAAGGAGAACAGGAAGTGCCACCTGTTTTGTTCGTACCAGGGTCGCTCCCCAGGCTCCCTGTCGGATGCATTCCTGTGCTCCTGGACGGATCACCTCCTCTACGCCTTCCCTCTGTTCCCGCTCATACACCGGGTGCTACTCAAGCTTCGGAGGGACAGGGCCCACGTAATACTCGTCGCTCCGGCCTGGCCGAGGCAGCACTGGTACACCCTGCTGCTCGAGCTCTCCGTTTGGGATCCCGTTCCCCTTCCGTTATGGCCGGACCTCATCACACAGGACTTCGGCAGACTCTGCCACCCGAACCTACATCTTACAGCTTGGTACCTGCGTGGTTGACCCACGCAGAGAGGGGCTGTTCGGCGACAGTACAGCAAGTCCTACTTGAAAGCAGGAAGCCTTCCACTCACTCCACCTACCTCGCGAAATGGAAGCGTTTTGTGCTCTGGTGCGATCAGCGCGGCCTTAATCCCTTCCTAGTCCCTATCCCTACAATCCTGGACTACCTCTGGTACCTTAAAGAACGAGGACTCGCGGTCTCCTCCTTGAAGGTGCACCTGGCAGCCGTGTCCGCCTTTCGTCCATCTATGGGAGGTCGGTCCATCTTCTCCAACCAGATGGTTTCCCGCTTCCTGAAGGGCCTGGACCGCTTGTACCCGCCGGTGCGGCGTCCTACCCCGACCTGGGATTTAAATCTCGTTCTGGCCAAGCTTATGGGACCGCCCTTCGAGCCCCTGGCCACGTGCTCTCTACTCTACCTCTCCTGGAAGACTGCCTTCCTAGTCGCAATTACATCGGCAAGACGAGTTTCTGAGCTCCGGGCACTAACGGTTAGTCCACGGAGACAAGGTGCAGCTTCGACCACATCCGGCCTTCCTCCCTAAGGTGGTGTCGGCCTTTCACCTCAATCAGGAGATCTTCCTTCCGGTCTTCTTCCCGAAGCCGCACGCCTCACCTCGTGAGCAACAGCTTCACACCCTGGACGTCCGCAGGGCCCTCGCTTTTTATATCGAGCGGACGAAGCCCTTCCGGCGTTCGCCACAGCTGTTTGTGGCGGTTGCCGACCGCATGAAAGGCGAGCCGGTCTCCTCGCAGCGGATTTCCTCCTGGGTGACGGCATGTATCCGGACATGCTACGAGCTTGCTCGCGTGCCACCATGCCGCCTCACTGCTCACTCGACGAGAGCGCAAGCCTCGTTGGCCGCTTTCCTGGCCCATGTTCCCATCCAGGACATCTGTAGAGCGGCCACCTGATCCTCTGTCCACACCTTCGCTTCCCACTACGCGTTGGTGCAACAATCCAGAGACGATGCAGCCTTCGGCTCAGCAGTCTTACACTCTGCCACGTCTCACTCCGACCCCACCGCCTAGGTAAGGCTTGGGAATCACCTAACTGGAATGCATAGGAGCAATCACTCGAAGAAGAAAAGACGGTTACTCACCGTAGTAACTGTTGTTCTTCGAGATGTGTTGCTCCTATCCATTCCAGACCCGCCCTCCTTCCCCACTGTTGGAGTAGCCGGCAAGAAGGAACTGAGGAGCGGACAGGCCGGCTGGGGTATATATTCAGCGCCATGGCGGCGCCACTCCAGGGGGCGCCCAGCCGGCCCGCCGGAGTTGCTAGGGTAAAAATGTTCCAAAGAGCCATGCACGCGCGGCGCGCACACCTAACTGGAATGGATAGAGCAACACATCTCGAAGAACAACAGTTACTACAGTGAGTAACCGTCTTTTATGGCTACGTGTTTAAATTGTTTAAAATGCCCATTTTTACAATTAGTGACTTGCATGAAAATAACATTTACAATGAACAGTGATTTATCAAACGAAATTGTTGTTCCATTCATACATCTTAGAGAAATAAAACAAACAACCTGTTTTATTATGGATCTTAACAATTAATATCTCTGATCAACCCTCCAAAGTCCCAAACCTGCCCTCGCCAAGGAAGGTCACACAGGAAATCTGTGACAGAGCAGCAAAACGAGTCTGTCTCCCAAACCCCAAGCTTACTACCCTAATCTTTTCTTCCTAATTTTTTTTACATATTCCTCATTTGAGGCTGGACCGAAAACCCAATGAAGTTGATAGAAACACTCCCATAAACTTCAGTGGGATTTTTGGAGTTCAGTGGATTTTTGATCATGCTCTTAATGAGTATTACATACCAAATTTGTCTGATCTGAAAAAAAACAAACAAACAAACAATAAAACGATGCATTTAAAACTAACCTCAAAAGGAGACTGCCTTCTTCAGGTGTAGTGTAAAATTCAAAATTTTAATGGGGAAAAAGAAAAATCCACTTCTGATTATCTCTAGGGCATAGGACACATTGGGTCTAATCTAAATTACAGTAAGAAGATCCCTTTACAGCACTCTGGGAGTTTAGAGGCCTAAAAGTGGATGCATATATAACTGAAGACCTATTTACAGTTCGGGGTGGTAGAAATGAGAATAAAGCCTGGAGTTTTTTGACAGACCAAAATGACAGTTTTGACTGAAGAAGAGAGAAAATCAAGTTCATTTTCATCATTCTTACTTATTGCTCTTCAATATTCAGTGCTTGCACTCTTTTTCTATCTACTAAACACCCATACACTTCCCCTATGCTTTGTTTGTGTTCACCTGATACTTAATTAACACACTGTTTAATTTGCAGATGTACAGTAGCTTTATTCTCAACCCCCTGCATTGTTGTTTTTAACACTGTGCTTCATCTAAACTGGTTGGTGGTTTGAAATTTTAACAGCAACAAATTTTTATCTGAGGGAAATTAATTTCTTAGGATTGGATCATATACTGACTTATTAGCCTTTATTTATCAAGATGAACATACCTTCTTTGAAAAAAGAACAGGAGTACTTGTGGCACCTTAAAGACTAACAAATTTATTGTAGCATGAGCTTTCGTGAGCTACAGCTCACTTCTTTGGATGCATAGAATGGAACACACAGACAGGAGATATTTATACATACAGAGAACATGAAAAGGTGGAAGTATGCATAACAACAGGAAAAGTCTAATCAATTGAGATGAGCTATCATCAGCAGGATGAAAAAATACTTTTTGAAGTGATAAGATGGCCCATAGAAGGTGTGAGGAGAACTTAACATAGGGAAATAGATTCAATTAGTGTAATGACCCAACCATTCCCAGTCTCTGTTTAGGCCAGTGTTAATTGTATCTAATTGGCATATTAATTCGAGTTCAGCAGTTTCTCTTTGGAGTCTGTTTTTGAAGTTTTTTTTGTTGCAAAATTGTCACCTTCAAGTCTGTCACTGAGTGGTTAGAGAGGTTGAAGTGTTCTCCCACTGGTTTTTGAATGTTATGATTCCTGATGTCAGATTTGTGTCCATTTATTCTTTTGCGTAGAGACTGTCCGGTTTGGCCAATGTACATGGCAGAGGGGTATTGCTGGCACATGATGGCATATATCACGTTGGTAGATGTGCAAGTGTATGAGCCCCTGATGGCATGTCTGATGTGATTAGGTCCTATGATGGTGTCACTTGAATGGATATGTGGACAGAGCTGGCATCGGGTATAGGGTACCGGAAACCCACTGACCGCTATACTTACATACATGCCTCCAGCTTCCATCCCGGACACACCACACGATCTATTGTCTACAGCCAAGCTCTAAGATACAACCGTATTTGCTCCAATCCCTCAGACAGAGATAAACACCTACAAGATCTCTATCAAGCATTCTTAAAACTACAATACCCACCTGCTGAAGTGAAAAAAACAGATTGACAGAGCCAGAAGAGTACCCAGAAGCCACCTACTACAGGACAGGCCTAAAAAAGAAAATAACAGAACGCCACTAGCCATCACCTACAGCCCCCAACTAAAACCTCTCCAGAGCATCGTCAAAGATTTACAACCTATCCTTAAAGATGATCCCTTACTCTCACAGATCTTGGGAGACAGGCCAGTCCTCGCTTATAGACAGCCTCCCAACCTGAAGCAAATACTCACCAGCAACCGCACACCATACAACATAAACACCAACCCAGGAACCTATCCTTGCAACAAAGCCCGATGCCAGCTCTGTCCACATATCCATTCAAGTGACACCATCATAGGACCTAATCACATCAGACATGCCATCAGGGGCTCATACACTTGCACATCTACCAACGTGATATATGCCATCATGTGCCAGCAATACCCCTCTGCCATGTACATTGGCCAAACCGGACAGTCTCTACGCAAAAGAATAAATGGACACAAATCTGACATCAGGAATCATAACATTCAAAAACCAGTGGGAGAACACTTCAACCTCTCTAACCACTCAGTGACAGACTTGAAGGTGGCAATTTTGCAACAAAAAAACTTCAAAAACAGACTCCAAAGAGAAACTGCTGAACTCGAATTAATATGCAAATTAGATACAATTAACACTGGCCTAAACAGAGACTGGGAATGGTTGGGTCATTACACTAATTGAATCTATTTCCCTATGTTAAGTTCTCCTCACACCTTCTATGGGCCATCTTATTACTTCAAAAAGTTTTTTTTCCTCCTGCTGATGATAGCTCATCTGAATTGATTAGACTTTTCCTGTTGTTATGCATACTTCCACCTTTTCATGTTCTCTGTATGTATAAATATCTCCTGTCTGTGTGTTCCATTCTATGCATCCAAAGAAGTGAGCTGTAGCTCACGAAAGCTCATGCTAAAATAAATTTGTTAGTCTTTAAGGTGCCACAAGTACTCCTGTTCTTTTTGCGGATACAGACTAACATGGCTGCTACTCTGAAACCATACCTTCTTTGCTCTGTTTTGAATGAATATATCTTTATATCTTTACATAACTGGAGCAAAGAATTGTTCAATTATTTGCTTTGGCATTTCTCTTCTAGGGAGCTCACAAACCAGCTTCTCTAATGTTGGCTAAGATAAAGAAGCACCTCTCAGCAATGCTGCCTTCTCTTCACTATCTCCCTTGTTGATATCAGCTGTAATGCCAGGAAGAGCTTTGAAGCTAGCACAGCATTCAGAAAAACAAAACATGCACTTCATATGATCCTGCCAAGCCATAAGTGTTGCCAGATAATTATACAGCCCCATCAGTCCTCTGATGCTTGATAGACCTTGCATTACAACAGAGATATGTCTTACCTTGAATCATCTTCTTTAAGAGCTGTCAACAACACACAGAGTCAGTAGTTGTTGCTGCTGAAAAATTGCATCATGAAGACACAGGAAAAAAGTAACCACCTATTTTGGTGGAGTGGGGTGTGTGGGAGGGAGGGCGGGTGCATGCTGGGGAAAGGACTGAACAATGTATGCCTAGATTATTACTGCTGTTGAATACCTAAAGTATCACCTGCTCTAAACTTGTTCATTCTTAACAGGAAGTGATGCCTGGAAGTATTAAGCTTTTGCAGGCAGGAGCAGTCCTGATGATGCCAGAGAGCTCTCACCAGTGCTACTTCTGCACCTTTTGAAAGGCTATATCGTGTAGTACTCCCAGCTCTTTCCAGGTTGTAAGGGTGGTAGCGGGAGAGCACATCTATTGCCATCCTCCCCACGCGCCCAGGTATTCCTGTTATTCAGTCAGTGTTACTGACCGAAGATGGCATCACCTTCCTTGCACTGCATCAGGCTCAAGCAGCCAAATCAGGCTAATTCCTGCATGGAAATCTGGAGAGGAAAGAGCTTGTGGAAGCTTTCCTGCCATACCCATGTACCCTCTCATAATTTGCTTCATTGTGTTCTTAATACATGGCAGAACAGATCACTTAAAAAAGATAGTCAAATGTAAGCTTAGGAGAAAATGATTGAAAGAGATCAGGTGACTCAGCAGCTCAGACAGAACAGAGCGTGCCCTCAATAGGTGAATGGGCAGTAGCAGCACAAATGAAAGAGCAATTCCTAACTCTGTCGAATTACTAGGAAGGTCAAACTGGAGAAGCATTGGAAAGGTGCTTGACTGGAATGAAGTTAAATCATAAAGTGCCTGGACCTCCAATGTCTATTGAGGACCAGGGAGCATTGCATGGGATAATAAGAATCACCCAGGAAGAACTGCTCAGTAGTGAGGGTGCTTCTTTGGGACTTGAGAGACAAGGTCACTTTGTATATCTGCCTCAGTTCCCTGCATTAAACTGGGGACAATAATAGTACCCTGGCTCACAGGGATATAGAGGATAAATGAGTAAGTCCAATGTCCAACAGCTTCAGAGGGAAAAGAGCTCTCTACCGCCTCTATTGGTGAAAAGTACTACCACAAACAGCTTAGTTTGCATAGGCTACCTACCAACAGTTTTTCCAGTTACTCTTGGAAAGTTGCCGTAACTATACATGAAGTTGGATTTTGGGGGACTAGTGACAGCCCAGAGAGCTACAAAGGAGGGGAAGGCACTCATTTTCCCGCAACTAGCAGACTGACAAAGCGTGATAAGTGACCCTGGCACCCCTTCCATGAGAACTTTGTGGCAAGAGGTGATGAAGATGACAGTAGCAGAGCTGAGTGGATTCCACCTACCCAGCACCTTAATAAATCCGAGTCATTAAACTGGGTTGGTCCTTGGGACTGGAAATGATCTGCAAAGAAACAGACGGACTACTGCTCTCACTGGTTCAAATTGTGAGTGGAGTTTGGTATATGTCTGAGATGATGTGGTCAAGGGACTATTATCTATGAGAGAGACAAGGTGGGTGAGGTAACATCTTCTATTGGACCAACTTCTGTTTGTGAGAGAGACAAGCTTTTGAGCTACACAGAGCTGTTTCTTCCCAGATCTTAAGAAGAGCTCTGTGTAACTTGAAAGCTTGTCTTTCTCACCAATAGAAGTTGAGCCAATAAAAGACGTTACCTCACTCACATTCTCTTTAACATCCTGAGACTGGCGTGGCTACATCAACACTGTATATTACCTATGAGACATTCTTGTGGGCAGGTGGGAAGAAAGTTAGATGGACCACTGCCAACATTCCTGGAAAGGTGGTGTTTTAGTCTTTTTTTATAGATATTATGTTGCATAAATACTACTTATTTAATACATATTCTCTTTTCATTTCAGCATTTTTAGAGCAAAGCATTTCAGTTTTTCATTTTGAGAAGCAACGTTTCATTTATAATGCATAATAAAAAGTCAAAACTGTTTTTTGTTGTTTTTTGTGAAAGCATAACATTTCAATTGACCTGAAATGAAGTGTTGGGTTTTGTTTTGATTCAGACCAAAGCTAAATGCTGAAATCTTTCATGTAACAGAATGTATGTCCTCTGCACAGCTTTAGGTTTTAGAGATAGAGTTAACACACATTCTGGTAATGTCTGGAAGCAATGATAGATGCAAGAGCAATGGGAGAGGGGAAAAAGTCTGGGATGAAAGATGATTTCATGATGTGTAGAATGATGGAATAGATTTTTGCAACATGGCCAGACTATAACGTATTGCCTTTGTGTGTGTGTGTGTGTGTGTGTGTGTGTGTGTGTGTGTGTGTGTGTGTGTGTGTGTTATTGCACTCTAGTGGCTGGCTTATGGAAAAGATAAGATAGCTTCTACTATCATCAACACAGAAAAATCTCCTGTAGCTAAAGGGGTTGAGGACTTTTTGAGTAGAAAGTTAAGTGGTCCTTGTCTCCTCGGTTGTGTTCACTTGTGATCTATTGAATTGCATCTGTCTGAAGCACATGTAGCAAAGCACTTAAGTATGTGAGTAGACTCATTGCCTATAAAGGGACTACTTGTGCTTATGGTTAAGTATGCACTTAGATAGTGTGTTGAATCTGGGCCAAAGCGAGAAGATTCTCTTGCTCATGGAGAAGATGTAATCAGTGTGGACTTATTTAACAGAGAAGAGAGTAGAAAGACTTGAAGGGTGCCATGTTGTAGGAGGGTCAAAGGAGAATGGTGAGATGAAGGGCCATATTCTCATTAGCTTTATGCATGTGCTTTATTCTGAAAGCAGCACTAATGAAAGTAATTAGTCTATTCACTGACTAAAGTGCCACTGAATGTGAGAGAGAATGTAAGATGCCATCTTAGTCTTTCACCTTGTGCTCACTAGGTGTATAAAAATAATCTAACTTTTGGATTGGTGGAGAGAACAGGGAATGGCAGGTGTCTTGATCATCTCATCTTTCTTTAACTTAAAAAATAAAAAATAAAACCTAAGAGTGAATGATTGCATTTTTATAGTGGAGGGAAAGAATGGCTGGAAGGGACAGGTGAACTGTGTCTGACATGAAGATTTTCTTCTCTGCTGTTGCTTGGGGAATGCTATTGCTTATATACTGAAGACATATCTGTATAAATTACTGCAAGAGAGATCCATGGAGGGCCATGAAATAGAAAACTGGACATTTTCATGAAAATATAACATGGTGTTTATTCTATTGCCTACACTTCCCACGACTGTTGTGAGAATGGATTTATAATTCTTCACTGTCTAGTCTTGTTAAAGTCTTTGTCACAAAAATGAGATTTTTTGGGGGGGGTTTTTTGGTTTTTTTGCATTGGCTGTTAAACCGAACTCTATATTGTATTCTTTCTCTCTTCTGTTCTTCCCTGCTCCCAACCCCTGGATACATTTTAATAAATTCTTCCTACTAATTTCATTGGATAAGGATGTCCCTGTTTCTGTCTTTAGTCTAAGTGTGGCATTGTCAGCCAATTAAAACCCAGGGTATAAATATTCTATATACAGTTATGTCTAAAGGACTTTTAAAAAGACCATTTTAAATTCAAGCATATCCATATAACTCAACTGAATTCCTTTGCTCTGAAGTAGATGGACTTGATTCTGCTCTTTCCCAGTGTAAATCTGCAGTAACTCCTCTGAAGTAAGTGGAGTTACCCTGATATAAATGGAAGCAGAACTGGGACTTATTTTTTTGTCCCAATCTGCCTTAATTAACACAGTCCTTTTTCTTGGCCATTTTTGAGGCTTTCCTACTGATTAAAGAAAAGGAAAAAATGTAACATTGATTAATCCATGCTAGCCATCTTCTGTGACTGGATAGCTGAGTGGTTTAATTCTCTAGTTCCTTTACTCAATCATTTTGTCTTGAGTATCTCTTGAAACTGAAGGAGCTTGTTGATATATATAATATTACTCCTGTCCTATTTTTGAGAACACAGTGATTGTGCTCCTCCCTTCACCATGGTAGGGCTCACTTTGGGAGCGTATGAGTTCTGCTACAATGGCACTCTGAGGTCTTGCCAAATTAGGACCACTGGAGTGATCTCAGGCTGCCCAGGGCAAATGCACCTGCTACAATTCTAAACTCGTTCTGCATCCCAGCCCTCCAAATATTTAATGTTCTCTGCATCAGATATTAAGTCCTAGTGGTATAAAAGGAGCACCATGGATTCTGAGTTGCAGCTGAGGAGCACTTGGTGCAGGAAAGGTGAAGGGATGGAAAGGTGCCTTAGTGACATCTTTGTGCTCCCTGATCTTGTGACTACCTTGGCACTTATCTATGGGCCAGGATAAAGCAGAGCAGCCTCCAATCTGCTGTAAGTCACTCCCAAGGGGCCATTCCACCATCAGGGGATTGCTCGAGTTCAAGAGCTCTCCAGCCAGACCCACTTTTTCATTCATGCTCCCTGCACCAACAGCTAGGAGGAGGGTGTCACTGGAGCTGCTACAGCAGATTATTCCACCCAAGGGCTCCCTACTGACTGGCTTTAGGGCTGTCTTACATTGCTGGCACAACACAAAGTAGCTCAAATGCACTGGAGGTATGAAGCCCCTTATTGCTTAAAAATAGCAACCAATTATTTTACAGTTGAAAATTAGAACTGGTCGAACTGTTTATGATTAATTATTGTATTGTTATTAATACATGTTCAAACTATTTAGTGAATCCTTGTAATATATGATTTACTTTGACTATACATGGTATGTAGTTGGTCACCTGAATCACATGGAATTGTTTCAGTAAGCCAAACAAGTAGAAACATTTTAAATAGAACTAATAGCAAATAACACACTGCCAGTGTGAACGTAAAAAATCATTCATGCTAATGAATGCCAAGTTACATGAATTTTAACAATTTAAATAATACTTAGTGGCTTTCTAAATACTCAGATATGTGGAATCACAATATTCTTTATAGTATGAAGAAATAAACTTGGTATTTGTATATACAAATTAGTTTTTGTGCTAGCCAAACTGCTCTGCTATTCAAACTGCTCGGTTTATAATACAGAAAAAATATGCTGGCACTTTAACAAGAAAGACACAGAAAAAGACATGTGAAGATTCCATGTATAATTTACAACACCACCAAGGAGGAGATCTTCAAAGGAACAAATGGGAGTTTGATTCTAAACTCTCACCAACTTTAATCGGGAATTAGATGCATAACTGTCCTTTGTGCTTTTGAAAATTTCCTCCCATATTTTTATACAACTTGTGAGAAACTGTAATGAGTTAAAATAAGTGGCAAATTCTTTCTTGAAGATACTGAAGGAGAACAGTGCTGAGCATCTTTCAGGCATGAATGTTGCTGGAAACAAATTATTTAGACAGGGAATTGTGAAGTTCCATGTGCCTCACATATTCAGTCCCAATGGCATTATGACACATCCAACAAGTACCACTATGACATGCTAGTGTCACCTTTTCAGTGTAGCTGATGCATCTGACAAACACAGATGCCACGGTAGAATGCTCCTAGTCCCCAGACACTAAAGTCTTTCAATTATCTTAATCTGGTATGCTGGGTTTCAGAACAGTTTTGATGAGTCAGAAAAACCAGCGGGATTTCTCATTTCCCTACAAATTGAACCAACAATTGCTATATTTCCTATCTGGTGATTTAAACAATTGGCCTTCATTCTAAGTACTTTGGTTTAAGCAAGCTTGTAATATCATATGAATTCAAATTTGCTGACATTAACTCAGTCCTCATATGACAATGGTCCACCTCACAGTCATTTGTCAGCTCTTTCCAGAGAGGAGCAGGATGTATGTACTAAGGAAACTAAATCAGCTTCATTTCCTTTAAGAAGTCAAAGCTGATAGCATCACTGTAGTACTTTGGAGAAAGTATAGACTATAGATATATTAAACCAGCCCTTATGATTTATTTACTCACCATAATATCTGAACACCTAAATAGAAAGACTAGGGCATAATTAGCCTGTAACTTCTGGGTGCTCCAATATTTGCACTCCAAAATTGAGATTTCTTCAAAGGCAACTGATTTTTCAGGAGTGTTGAGTGCCAACCCTCTAAAACTAGGCTCCATACTGGTATTTCATGTGGGCAACCAACATCACTTGTCATTCCTGAAAATGTGTAGGCCAGGGTCCTGCCCCAGCAGCTTAAAATCAAAATTAAGTCTACATCTACACTGCACACCTCTTGCAGCCACCGGTAGGGTATGTGTAGTTGCATGCTGCAGTGAAAAGCAGGCTGCATCCACATTCCCCCGTGTCGTTATGCTTGTCCAGGAAAGGCTCTGGTGAGGGTAGATTTCAGAGAAAGGCTGTGGCTGTGGGGAGCTCTTTATGCAGTAGATCTATGATACATAAAATCTTTATGAAAACTGATAAGCAGTCCTCTCTGAATCTCACCTCACAGGTGAACTTCAATTCATCACTGCTTGTAAGATGTTCTAGAGATCCTTTGGTGAAAGATGTTGTATAAATGCAAAGTAATATTATAGAAACTTTCAAACTTAACTGGTTTGTAGATTACAAAATGTATTCAAGTATTCTTCCTTATCAACTTTGACAGTGAAATTAATTTTAACAGCTTTTTCCTGATGAGTATTACAGACTAATCATGGGTAAAACTGAATAATCTGTAGAGACTTTGTGATGAATCTCATATGCTAGCTTTCACTGTCAATCTATACTGAGTTGAGAAAATGCACTTTACATGGACACAGCATTTATAATTCATCTGTATAAACATCAGTTGTTGTATACCATGGCATAACTGGGTTTGATTTGTAAAAACAGGCAACTCTGTAACTACAAGCTTCCTTTTTCAGGAAAAATTTAGTCCTAGGGTACAATAATAGCTCCTGACACTGTAGCTTGCTCTGCATCAGTGCAGGAATCTGCACAAGTTGCTAGATTGGAGCCAGGATTAGCAGAAAAAGTTTGTGATTTTATTTCCTCCAAGTTTCAGCTGTTTGCAATAGGGTTGTTGCATTAATACAGATATATTTATAAGTAGGGAATAGAAGACATATTGAGATGTCATTTGTTTTTCCTAAGATGGGTGTAGTATTGACCTTCAAAACTCATATGCTAAACTAGGGTGAAAAAATGAACAAAGAATGAAAGCGTTTCAAAGAGACAGTTGTAGTCCACACCTAACTTTGAGCCATAAGACCTGAGAGGGACCTTTAAGATACTTTTTTTCATAGTTTGAGAAGCTTTTTGAAGAAATGTCTCTTTCCAGATTTCAGATGTGTGTGGCAGGCATTAGTAGACTGCCATGAATGCTTCCAAAATGGTGAGAATTGGCAAGTTTGAGCTTTGAGGCCTTTTGTGGGAGTTTTGCTCTATTGCGGCTACTCTACATTGGTTAGTATGAGGCTGCCGTTTTCACACACATCTGGAAAATGATTTTTTTATCATCAACAGAACAAAAAATAGTCTTACATAGAAAGCTATGGGGTTTAACCCAGTTCTGAGGTTTGTGTGTGGATAGGTAGGGAAATTGAAAGGACTCTAGACAAGTAGGGACATGAATTCAGTGGATAGCTTTTAATGGTTTCCACAGTCTGTGTCCTGTCAAATATCTTAGCCTTCATCATAATACTATACAATGTTAAAACACAGAGCTGATAAATCTATATTTTCCATGAGAAAAATGTGATTTTTGCCTAAACCTTTAGGGAACAAACCTAAACAAAATATTTGGGTTGGGATTGGGTCAAACTGAAATATGTCAGTTTATTGAACCTAATTAACCTATTTCACTTGAGGGTCAATTTGACATGAATCTGTGTCTGCCTGAACTACCACAGTACTCGTGAGAGTTATAGTTTGGATGCCTCTTGCTCCCATTCTTCTCTGTGGTCCAGGCTGAACTAAAACTTAAAAAATGAAAAAAACATTCATCCATATTGCAGAACCATATGGATCAGCAGCAGGATTAGGAACTTCAGATGCAAGCAGAGTAACTGACAGCACTAGAAGGTTGTGACATTCTGTGGAGGGCAACCACTAAATAGGGATGGAGACACATTCTGCCAATGGGTTTTGCAGCTATTTGCTAGACAGCTAAAGAATGTTGAGGCTCAGGAATAATGGGTTCATTTCCAGGTTGTGTAGAGGAGTAAGGGCTAGTGACTACAGACCTTTCTGCTCCTGTTTCCTTCTGCCACTATTCACCCCTTCCCCAGGTCCTGCCCCATTCCCTCCCTTGGTGCTACACCTCCCTCTATTCCCGCCTCCTTGTCATGATCCTCCCTTCCCCAGTTCCTATTATCCTACTTCCCTCTGCTCCTGCTGCTCTGCATTCCAGTTGGGCTGCCTCCAATATCTTATCCATGTTTCCTGGGTACCAGTAGGGGGAGCATTGAGAGCACAGGAGAGAGTCTCCTTGCTCTCAGTTCTGGTGCCTGTCATCTCGGTGGCCCCTGGCACTTGAAGCAGCAAATGCAGTGCAAGTCCTGCTCAATCTCTGCAGCCCTGGGATGGAGCATGCTCAGTTGCTCTGTGAGGCTAGCACATGCACAGCCCAGATGGCATGTAGGATCTATGAGGGGATGGAGCATGCTCAGTGCAGATGGACTCTTTAGAGAATTTAGGTGCCAAGCTCTGACCTCTACTGAGCATATGATAACTTATTACTCTGCCAAGTCTGAGGGGTTTTTTTCTGTTCTGTGTGGGAGGGGTCAAGGAAGAAGGGGAAGACACATCCCTGGCGTGCAGAGCTAGCTCCTACGAAATTTCAAGACCTCACACCAAACTATAGAGATACATGAGCTTCTGAACAAAATGGTTAAAACATGGGCAAAACAATGCATTTTCCCTAACTTTATTCTGAGAAATGGCTGAACCATTTTAAATGACATTTAAAAAAACCCAACTTTCTAAAGGCAGCATTCAGCATAAAAAGTTTCAGCTCTCATGGTTTAAGTGTGCCAAAGATTTCTAAACAAGTGAAAATATGGTTTTCTAAGTTTCAGGCAACCTTCAATATAGGCATTGCTACCTGTGCTGGCTATGTCTTTTTTTTTCTATACTTAAAGAGCAACTCCGTAACCTTTCATTCAGAATGGCCTTTATTTGATATTAACAGAACAAGAAATAAGGTCTCCATGAGAGAGCATGCAGTATGTAACTCCTCCATTGCAGGCTGCATCTGAACAAAACCAACACTTGCTTTCCATGTGGAATAACATTAAAGAAAAGTAAAGCAGCAGCAAATCATGATAGTTATAAACCCCCCACAAAGTAAAAGTTCCTTACGCCTCCTCATAATCAACCTCCCAATTAACTCTGCATTGCAGTCCACAGAGAGAGTACAGGTCCCTTTTGCAACTTTTTCTGCCATATAAACAGCCCTCCAACCTTTATGAGTTGGCCAACTGGAAATACATAGCTGCTGACAATATCTGCCAGACTTACTGTACTGTAGCTCTCATACAAAATTATTATAACTACCAAGCAAAGAAATACATCAATAAAATCTGAATCCTAACTGCTGACCTTAATACCAGGTAAATCCTTTAGTTTTGATTATGCTGGTAGCTGACTGCAAAGCCTGCTCCAAACAACAAAGAAAACATCCAAGTTTTCAATTAAAACTATCTATAATGTGTGGCTAAGCAGGTCATTTGCAAAATCACATCACAGGCAACAAGCAGAAAATAGAAAAAGCTTCGCTGGCTCTAGCTTGCAGACTAAATTGCTGCTAAAGCTATGACCTTTGAAGTCCTCAATTACTTATTAGAACCTGAATTTTTACCTCTGATTTTTTTTTACTGAGCTCGCTTAAGAACTCATATCAATCCCTCAGTTAAAGGTCACAGTGTTCTGCCATGTTACCTGGGTTTTCATTATTTCCTCATAAACTATGACATTTCTAAAATGTCAGCATCTAAGGAAATCAGCACCCTATAGATATGGAGGGAGAATAAAACATGTTTATTCCAATATTTGTCTGAGTGGTGAGTGGAAGAACTAGACAGAATCACAGTGAGCACAGCATGGTCTATGCTAAGAAGTTAGGTCGGCTTAACTACATCGCTCAGGGGTATGAGAAATCCATGCTTTTGAGTAACATAGGTTAGCTTATGTTCCCATATAGACAGTGCTAGATCAATAGAAGTATTCTTCTGTTGACCTAGCTGCTGTCTTTCAGGGAATGCTTATGCTGATGGAGGGTGTAGGTAGTCTATATATTGAAGCACTATGGTGCTACTCTAATGTTTCAAGTGTAGAGAACACGTATGTTTGGTAGTATTGTTTGCAGGTGGTTTGAATGGTCGTGCATGTAAATGTGCATATAAAGGGGTTTTGGAGTGAAAATTAAGAGATGTAACACTTTTTATCCAGAGTCCGTGAGCCACATCATGGTGAGAAATTATGTTTAAAAGCACAAGGAAGAACTTGTAGAAGAAAAAGCCACAGACAGGCGGGTGCAAGTTTAAGCATGCTTGAGGACAGGCTATAACAACATGTTTTCTTCTGTCATTTGCTTTTCCTAGAACCCCATGCTTCTGCCCTTTCAGGCTTGTGCCTCCTCTGACCTGTTCCTGGTATACTCACTTAGGCCTGGTCTACACTACGAGTTTAGGTAGTAAACCGCTCTGGACAGCAATCTGAACCCTGCATCTGTCCACACAACAAAGTCATTTACTTTGACGTAAAAGGCTCTTAAAAATCGCTGAAATCGACATTGCCAGTTCAAATTAGGGTTAGTGTGGACACAATTCGACGGTATTGGCCTCCAGGAGCTATCCCACAGTGCACCATTGTGACTGCTCTGGAGAGCAATCTGAAATCGGATGCACTGGCTAGGTAGACAGGAAAAGCCTTGCGAACTTTTGAATTTCATTTCCTGTTTGCCCAGTGTGGAGAGCTGATAAGCACAGGTGACCATGCAGAGCTCATCAGCACAGGTGACCATGCAGTCCCAGAATTGAAAAAGAGCTCCAGCATGAACCATACGGGAGGTACTGCATCTAATCGCTGTATGGGGAGACGAATCCATGCTATCAGAACTCCGTTCCAAAAGACAGAATGCCAAAACATTTGAAAAAAATCTCCAAGGCCATGATGGACAGAGGCCACAACAGGGACTCAACACAGTGCTGTGTGAAACTTAAGGAGCTCAGACTACCATACCAGAAAGCCAAAGACTCAAACGGATGCTCTGGGACAGAGCCGCAGACATGACACTGTCATTTGCTTTTCCTAGAACCCCATGCTTCTGCCCTTTCAGGCTTGTGCCTCCTCTGACCTGTTCCTGGTATACTCACTTAGGCCTGGTCTACACTACGAGTTTAGGTAGTAAACCGCTCTGGACAGCAATCTGAACCCTGCATCTGTCCACACAACAAAGTCATTTACTTTGACGTAAAAGGCTCTTAAAAATCGCTGAAATCGACATTGCCAGTTCAAATTAGGGTTAGTGTGGACACAATTCGATGGTATTGGCCTCCAGGAGCTATCCCACAGTGCACCATTGTGACTGCTCTGGACAGCAATCTGAAATCGGATGCACTGGCTAGGTAGACAGGAAAAAGCCTTGCGAACTTTTGAATTTCATTTCCTGTTTGCCCAGTGTGGAGAGCTGATAAGCACAGGTGACCATGCAGAGCTCATCAGCACAGGTGACCATGCAGTCCCAGAATTGAAAAAGAGCTCCAGCATGGACCATACGGGAGGTACTGCATCTAATCGCTGTATGGGGAGACGAATCCATGCTATCAGAACTCCGTTCCAAAAGACAGAATGCCAAAACATTTGAAAAAAATCTCCAAGGCCATGATGGACAGAGGCCACAACAGGGACTCAACACAGTGCTGTGTGAAACTTAAGGAGCTCAGACTACCATACCAGAAAGCCAAAGACTCAAACGGATGCTCTGGGACTGAGCCGCAGACATGACACTTCTACGCTGAGCTGCAGGCAATTCTAGCGAGGGCTGCCACCACCACCGCACCCCTGTCCATGGACACGGATGATGGGGTACTCTCAGTCACCATGCCTGAGGATTTTCCAGACAGGGAAGATGAGGAGGAGGAGGACGATTTTGAGGAGAGCACACAGCACACCATTCTCCCTGACAGCCAGGATCTTTTTCTCACCCTGACTGAAATACCCTCCCAAGGCAGTATCCCAGACCATGAAGCCGTAGAAGGGACCTTCTAATTTTCTGTTTTCCTTCCCTCCTCTCCCACTTCTCCCCGGGCTACCCTGTAAGTTATCTCTCTATTTTTATAATCAATTAATAAAGAATGCATGGTTTTTAAATGATAGTAACTTTATTTCCAAGCTGTGATCAAAGGTGGGAGGGAGGTTGGCTTACAGGGAATTAGAGTCAACCAAGGGGGTGGGGTTTCATCAAGGAGAAACAATAGAACTGTCACACGGTACCCTGGCCAGTCATGAAACTGGTTTTCAAAGCTTCTCTGATGTGCAGCGCTTCCTGATGTGCTCTTCTAATCGCCCTGGTGTCTGGGTGCGTATAATCAGCGGCCAAGTGATTTGCCTCAACCTCCCACCCCACCATAAACGTCTCCACCTTACTCTCACAGAGATTGTGGAGCACACAGCAAGCAGCAATAACAATGGGGATATTGGTTTTGCCGAGGTCTGAGTGAGTCAGTAAACTGTGCCAGTGACCCTTCAAACATCCAAATGCACACTGTACCGCCATTATGCACTTGCTCAGACTATAGTTGAGCAGCTCCTGACTACTGGCCAGGGTGCCTATGTATGGCTTCATGAGCCGTGGCATCAAGGGGTAGGCTGGGTCTCCAAGGATAACTATAGGCATTTCAACGTCCCCAACTGTTATTTTCTGGTCTGGGAAGTAATTCCCTTGTTGCAGCTGTTTAAACAGACCAGAGTTCCTGAAGACGCGAGCATCATGAACCTTTCCCAGCCATCCCACGTTGATGTTGGTGAAATGTCCCTTGTGATCCACCAGTGCTTGCAGCACCATTGAAAAGTACCTCTTGCAGTTTATGTAGTGGCTGCCTTGGTGGTCCGGTCCCAAGACAGGGATATGGGTTCTGTCTATCGCCCCATCACAATTAGGGAATCCCATTGCAGCAAAGCCATCCACTATGGCCTTCACATTTTCCAGAGTCACTACCTTTGATAGCAGCAGCTCAGTGATTGCACTGGCTACTTGCATGACAGAAACCCCCACAGTAGATTTGCCCACTTCAAATTGATGCCCGACTGACCGGTAGCTGTCTGGCGTTGCAAGTTTCCAGAGGGCTATCGCCACTGTCTTGTGAACTGTGAGGGCTGCTCTCATCTTGGTATTCTTGCAGTTCAGGGCAGGGCAAAACAAGTCACAAAGTTCCATGAAAGTGCCCTTACACATGCGAAAGTTTCGGAGCCACTGGGAATCATCCCAGACCTGCAACACTATGTGGGCCTACCAGTCTGTGCTTGTTTCCCGGGCCCAGAATCGGCATTCCCCGGCACGAACCTTCTCCATTAACACCATGGTATCCACATTGCCGGGGCCCGCACTTTGAGAGTAGTCTGTGTCCATGTCCTCATCACTCTCGTTGCCGCGCTGCCAGCACCTCCTCGCCTGGTTTTTCAGTTTCTGGTTCTTCATAAACTGCACAATAATGCGTGAGGTGTTTACAAGGCTCATAACTGTTGCGGTGAGCTGAACGGGCTCCATGCTTGCCATGCTATGGCATCTGCGCGGAAAAAAGGCGCGAAACGATCGTCTGCAGTTGCTCTCACAGAGGGAGGGATGACTGATTACTGTAGCTATCCCACAGTTCCCGCAGTCTCCGCCAACCATTTGAATTCTACGTTGAGCTCCCAATGCCTGATGGGACAAAACCATTGTCATGGGTGGTTCTGGGTACATGTCGTCAGCCCCCTGCTCCCGTGAAAGCAATGGGAAAAAATCATTGCTCACTTTTTTTCACTGTGACCGTATGTCTACTGGATGCTGCTGGCAGACTGCAGTGCTACACAGCAGCATCCCCTTGCCTTGCCTTGTGGACGGCAGATGGTATAGTATGATTGGTAGCCATCATTGTCGTCCCATGGGTGCTCCTGGATGGCCACGGTGAGGTCAGTCGGGGGCGCCTGGACAAAAATGGGAATGATTTCAGGTCATTCTCTCTTTAAGTTTTGTGTAATGTAGATTCAGTCCTGCCTGGAATATCATCCCAGCTGGAGGCTTCTGCCTCAGGATGCTATCCCAGTCAGCAGCATCGCATGGTCGCACCTACCCCAGCCTACCCCTTGCTCCCATGGCTCATGAAGCCTGGACAGTACTAAGGAGACGTCCAACTATAGGCTGAGCAAGTGCAGAATGGTGTTTCACTCTATTTCCCTGTAAGCCAACTGCCCACCCCTCCCCCTTTGATCTCTGCTTGCAGAGGCAATAAAGTCAGTGTTGTTTCAAATTCCTGCATTCTTTATTACTTCATCACACAAATGGGGGGATAACTGCCAAGGTAGCCCAGGAGGAGGGAAGCAACGAGTGGGATTGTTGTAGGGGTACCCCCTAGAATGGCATGTAGCTCATCCTTTCTGCGGGATGTCTGGGGCTCTGACCCAGAGCGGCCATTTGCATCTGTGGTTCTTTAGTAGGCTTGCCTGATATTCTAGGCAGGACTGAATCTCCATTAGACAAAACTTAAAGAAGAGAATGACCTGGGGAATCATTCCCATTTTTGTCCAGGCACCCCCGACTGACCTCACTGAGGCTGGCCAGGAGCATCCATGACAGCAGCAGATGGTACAGTATGACTGGTAACCATCTTTGCTAACTTGAAAAGGCAAGGAGCTGCTGCTGTGTAGCACTGCAGTACCGCATCTGTGGGCAGCACCCAGGAGATATACGGTGACAGTGAGCTGAGCAGGCTCCATGCTTCCCATGGTATGCCATCTGCATGGGTAACCCAGGAAAAAAGGTGAGAAATGATTTTTTGCATTGCTGTCATGGAGGGAGGGAGGAGGAGGGGGCTGATGACACATACCCAGAACCACCCGCTACAATGTTTTTGCCCCATCAGTCATTGGGAGCACAACCCAGAATTCCAAGTGGAGGTGGAGACTGTGGGATAGCTACCACAGTGCAATGCTCTGAAAGTCGACACTAGCCTCAGTACTGTGGACGCACACCGCCGACTTAATGCGCTTAGTGGGAACACACACAAACAACAGTATCAAATCGATTTCTAAAAAATCAACTTCTATTAAATCAAACTAATTTTATGTGTAGACATACCCTTACATCCATGTAAAGTGAATATACAATGCTACCTAGTCAGAATGTTAGTTTTTTATATTAATTTTGTACAGGCATCAATGACAACACAAAATAGAAGGCAGTGAAGAATCAGATAGTTGGGGCTAGATCCTCAGCTGCTATAATCAGTGAAGTTTCATTATCTTCAGAGGATTTACACTGATTATAGCAGCTGAGGATCTGGCAGAATGAAATTTTCAGCAGCTTACTGACAACGTCACTTATATCACAACTTGCATCACCTCTGAGCTCGGCCCAATGAGTTTAATTCATGCTTGATGTAAAATTAATAAAATCAAAGGCTTTACAGTGTGGGCAAAGTTAATCTAATAGCTCTACTTTTCCCCCTTTTCTATTTTATAATCTTTCAGTATCTGCAGTATGCCACAGTTGGGGAAAGAAGGTGAAGTGCTTGTTATAGCAGTGGCCTTGAAGGTGGATCTCTTGATTTTGATTTTGCATATGTTACTGACTGACTCCTTATGAGTTAACTGCTCCTCTGATTAGGGCCCATGCACTGACCTGAGCCAGATGAGTGGAAACTTATGCTGTGGAGAAAATATGGAGATTTCACTGCATTGTGTCTCTTCATTCCAAACTTCTTCTGTCTTCCATAACTCTGCTGTAAAAGAGGAAGGTTGTACCCACATCTGTCAGTGGTGTTGGGCAGCAGGGATGGCAGAAGATCCTGAAAGGCAGGGAGCTGATGTGTGGGAGTCTGACTGAAATCTTGGAGGAAGGTGTCACTGTGCCTCAGTGGGTCATGGCTGAGGATGCCAAATTAGGACAAACAACTGAGAAATAGGGCAGACTCACCCCAAACTGGTGATGATTCTGTCATTGGTATAATCTAAGACAGTAACAAAAGTAAACTTCTGTCTCACCACACTGGTTAAGAAGAAGAAGAAAAATGCAGTCTCCTTAGGCATTCTGATCCTTGTCTCACCATCTAGACACTGGATTCTGTGATGATTGGTTACAGAAAATCAATTTAATCAAATATAGGGTCCTTCTAATCCCAAGAGATCAGCCATTTAGCAAGGTACTATTCAGTAATCAAGCTGATTACAATCCTTTAGTAACTAAAACTAAAGGTTTAATAATAAGACAAAAAAGGAGAGTTAAAATGGTTAATAGATCATATACACACAAATAATTGAAAAGTCTTTGTATCATAGACTCATAGACTTTAAGGTCAGAAGGGACCATTATGATAATCTAGTCTGACCTCCTGCACAATGCAGGCCACAAAATCTCACCCACCCACTCCTGTAACAACCCCTTAACCTATGTCTGAGTTATTGAAGTCCTCAAATCGTGGTTTAAAGACCTCAAGGTGCAGAGAATCCTCCAGCAAGTGATCCATGCCCCACGCTGCAGAGGAAGGCAAAAAACCTCCAGGGCCTCTGCCAATCTTCCCTGGAGGAAAATTCCTTCCCGACCCCAAATATGGCAATCAGTTAAACCCTGAGCATGTGAGCAAGACTCACCAGCCAGCTCCCAAGAAAGAATTATCTGTAGTAACTCAGATCCCACCCCATCTAACATCCCATCACAGACCATTGAGCATATTTACCTGCTAATAATCAAAGACCAATTAATTGCCAAAATTAGGCTATCCCATCATACCATCCCCTCCATAAACTTATCAGGCTTAGTCTTGAAGCCAGATATGTCTTTTGCCTCCACTACTCCCCTTGGAAGGCTGTTCCAGAACTTCACTTCTCTAATGGTTAGAAACCTTTGTTTAATTTCAAGTATAAACTTCCTAGTGTCCAGTTTATATCCATTTGTTCTTGTGTCCACATTGGTACTAAGCTTAAATAATTCCTCTCCCTCCCTAATATTAATCCCTCTGATATATTTATAAAGAGCCATCATATCCCTCCTCAACCTTCTTTTTGTTAGGCTAAACAAGCCAAGCTCTTTGATTCTCCTTTCATAAGACAGGTTTTCCATTCCTCGGATCATCCTAGTAGCCCTTCTCTGTACCTGTTCCAGTTTGAATTCATCCTTCTTAAACATGGGAGATCAGAACTGCACACAATATTCCAGAAGAGGTCTCACCAGTGCCTTGTCTAATCATACTAACACCTCCTTAGCTTTACTGGAAATTCCTCGCCTGATGCGTCCCAAGACCTCATTAGCTTTTTTAACGGCCATATCACATTGGTGGCTCATAGTCATCCTGTGATCAACCAATACTCCGAGGTCCTTCTCCTCCTCTGTTACTTCCAACTGATGTGTCCCCAATTTATAACTAAAATTCTTGTTATTAATCCCTAAATGCATGACCTTGCACTTTTCACTATTAAATTTCATCCTACTACTATTACTCCAGTTTACAAGGTCATCCAGATCTTCCTGTATGATATCCGGTCCTTCTCTGTGTTAGCAACACCACCCCACTTTGTGTCATCTGCAAACTTTATTAGCATATTCCCACTTTTTGTGCCAAGGTCAGTAATAAAAAGATTAAATAAGATTGGTCCCCAAACCGATCCCTGAGGAACTCCACTAGTAACCTCCTTCCAGCCTGACAGTTCACCTTTCAGTATGACCCGCTGTAGTCTCCCCTTTAACCAGTTCCTTATCCACCTTTCAATTTTCATATTGATCCTCATCTTTTCCAATTTAACTAATAATTCCCCATGTGGACCCATATCAAATGCCTTACTGAAATCAAGGTAAATTAGATACACTGCATTTTCCTTGTCTAAAAAATCTGTCACCTTCTCAAAGAAGGAGATCAGGTTGGTTTGGCACAATCTACCTTTTGTAAAACCATATTGTATTTTGTCCCAATTACCATTGACCTCAATGTCCTTAACTACTTTCTCCTTCAAAAATTTTTCTAAGACCTTGCATACTACAGATGTCAAACTAACAGGCCTATAGTTACTCGGATCACTTTTTTTTCCTTTTCTTAAAAGTAGGAACTATGTTAGCAATTAAAAATTTTTGCTAATGGGCTTGCAATTTCATGTGCCAGTTCCTTTAATATTCTTGGATGAAGATTATCTGGGCCCCCTGATTTAGTCCCATTAAGCTGTTCGAGTTTGGCTTCTACCTCAGATGTGGTGATATCTACCTCTATATCCTCATTCACATTTGTCATCCTACCATTATCCCTAAGCTCCTCATTAGCCTCATTAAAGACTGAGGCAAAGTATTTGTTTAGCTATTGGGCCATGTCTAGATTATCCTTAACCTCCACTCCATCCTCAGTGTTTAGTGGTCCCACTTCTTTCTTTGTTTTCTTCTTATTTATATGGCTATAGAACCTTTTACTATTGGTTTTAATTCCCTTTGCAAGGTCCAACTCTACATGGCTTTTGGCCTTTCTCACTTTATCCCTACATGTTCTGACCTCAATAAGGTAGCTTTCCTTGCTAATCCCGCCCATCTTCTACTCCTTGTAGGCTTTCTGCTTTTTCTTAATCACCTCTCTCAGATGTTTGCTCATCCAGTTTAGTCTACAACTCCTGCCTATGAATTTTTTCCCCTTTCTTGGGATACAGGCTTCTGATAGTTTCTGCAACTTTGACTTGAAGTAATTCCAGGCCTTCTCTGCCTTTAGAGCCACAAATTCTTCAGTCCAATCCACTTCCCTAACTAATTTCCTTAATTCTTTAAAGTTAGCCCATTTGAAATAAAAAACCCTAGTCCCAGATCTATTTTTGTTTATCCTTCTCTCTAGTTTGAACTGAATTAGCTCATGATCACTCGAACCAAAATTGTCCCCTACAACCATTTCTTCTATGAGGTCCTCACTACTCACCAAAACCAAATCTAAAATGGCATCCCCTCTTGTTGGTTCTTCAACTACTTGGTGAAGGAATCCATCAGCTATCGCATACAGAAAAATCTGAGCCCTATTATTATTACCAGCATTTGTCCTCCAGTCTATACCTGGGAAGTTAAAGTCTCCCATGATCACACAATTCCCATTAGTGTTTACTTCATTAAAAACATTAAAGAGGTCTCTATCCATATTCAAATCAGATCCCGGCGGTATGTAGCACACCCCAAGCACTATCTCAGGGGAGGCTCTAGTAACTTTTTCCCAATGTGATTTTTGCCCAGACAGACTCTGTCTTATCCATTCCATCACTTCTTATGTCTTTACAGTCTACCTCATCGTTGATATACAATGCTACTCCACCACCTTTGCCTTTATTTCTGTCTTTCCTAAACAGCACATAGCCTTCAATACCTGTACTCCAGTCATGACTACTATTCCACAATGGTTCTGTTATCCCTATAATATCTGGTTTCACTTCCTGCACCAGTAGCTCTAGTTCCTCCATTTTGTTACCTAGGTTCCTTGCATTAGTGTACAAACATCTTAATTTTTGCCGTTTGGCTTCACTGACATTCTTTACCCGATTAGGCACAGACATTCTACCAGATTCTATTAGTCTGGTATCTACACTACTCTTCCTCCTGATGTACATTCTCCTGCCCATGGCTGTATCCTTTCTTAGGGTACGTCTTCACTACCCGCTGGATCGGTGGGTAGCAATCGAATTCTCGGAGTTCGATATATCACGTCTCATCTAGACGCGATATATCCAACTCCGAACATGCTCCCGTCGACTCCAGAACTCCACCACTGCGAACGGCGGTGGCGGAGTCGACGGGGAAGCTGCGAACTTCAATCCCACACCGTGAGGACAGGTAAGTAACTCGAACGAAGGTAGTTCGACTTCAGCTACGCTATTCGCATAGCTGAAGTGGCGTACCTTAGTTCGACCCCCCCCATAGTGTAGACCAGGCCTTACTGTAAGCAGAGTCAGGATGAGCTCTACCCTGACATCTGGTGGTGAAGTATGGCGAGTGTGGAAAAGAATTTCAGGGGCTGATCGTGTTTGCATAGGCACACCCACCCCACCTGGCATAGTAAACAGCAGCCTGGGATGGTTGCTTTGGCAGCTGTGGGATCCCCAGTTTCTTTGTTGTTGGGGCGGGAGGAGTGGAGTGTTGTCACCCTGATTGTGTGGGTGAGGAATCCTGTCTCACAAGGATCAATACCAGAGATTTAAGAAACTCCACAATGGCAGTTAGAGAATAACTTGCACATATGAGAAATTCCTTCCTGCAACCAGGAATTTAGTGGATCATTTGATCCTGAAGCACAAGGGTTCAATCGCTCATATATTTTTACTTGGTCTAACATAACTAATGTTCTTATCATATATATAAATAACTAATTCTGAATCTTACTAAGCTCTTTGCCTCAATTATACTTAGTGGCAACGAGTTCCACAGGATAATTATTGCATTATTTCAACAATTCTCTTTTATTGATTTTAATTTTCTACCTTTCATCTGAAATTATTCATTCAGTCATAAAAAAAAAGTAGATGAAAATTGTCAAATATCAACCAGCTATATTTAAGATAGACACTTATGGTGAACGAGAAAAGGGGATGGAAAGCTGTGGAGACATTTCAGAATTGAGTAGATAGGGGCCTACTTGTTTGTGATGCCTTTTGAATAGCATCACACCCCTGAAACAATTACTTTAAAAGGGGTTGGGACAGATGGGGCATTTGAGAATTAGGAGCAGAATCCACAGTTTCTCTACTAATTTTATTTATGGAATTGCATTTGAATATGGCATGTGAAGCTGAAACACCAAATTCTTGGAATTAATTTTATTTTATTTAATCACACCTTAAGTAATGAACCAAGAACAACTAGGAATGTGTCTTAACAAGGATGGCTTAAGCCTGGTCTACACACACACAGTTGCACTGGTTTAATTAAAGGTGTATTTTACATTGACTTTATTTACACTACTTCAGACACCTTTGTGGATGCTTATATTTGTTTAAACTGTCTCTTTTTTTTCCCATTTAACTTGTCAGTGAATTTACAGGTACATGCTAAACCAATATAACTGGTTTTAAACCCATATAGAAGTGTAGGTAATGTGCAGGGTTTTAAGTTAATGCAAATTAGTGCAACTTCTGTGTGTAGACAAGGTCTTGACGTTTTTCTTTTAAATGTTTCTCCTGTCACTTATTTATTCTTTTTTGAAGGATGCTCACCAATTTTCCCTCTGTCTTCTCCCTACTTTTGTGTAGTTTATATAATGTGCAAGGACATTTCTTGTGTGAATAATAATATTAATCAGTCAAGTTTCTCCTTGGTTTTGAAATATGTGAACAAAAGCAACAACAATTCTCTTTTAAAGATGCTTTTCCTGTCACTGCATTTCCCATGAGGTCACTTAGTAGTTATAATTAGATTTGGTTAAGTGAAGATTCAACATTAAGATGGTCTGATTTCATTTTAAACTTCAGCTAAGTGGAAAACAAGAATATTTTAAAAGGAGATGACTATATTGTGGTAAACGTCCTTACCAATTTAGTCTTTGAACGTACGTGTGGCATTGAAGAAAGTTTTTTCCTTTGAATTAAGCTAAATAAGGGGAAAAATGTATTTTGACAATCTATCGTCTTTGTATTTAAGCACTGTCACTGTATAACTGACAGGTATAACTAAGAGCAAGCTGATAAACTAGTTAAATGATCACAATGCACAGCAGACCTTAAACACAATGAAAGATGGAAATGGGGACAAATAGGCAATCAACCAGGTTAGGGTTGGAGACTGATGATGTCTATAATTGAGTATAAAAGAACCATAGAAATACTTTACTGCATTGAGTAACTTTGGACCTAATTCTTGTCTTACAAGCAGTTACTTCACTTGTTGGAATGATATAGTGAGTAGTGCAAGAAAGCACAAATTCTGTTTTGGAAACCTTGAAATAGTTTGTGTATCTGGTTTCATTTTGATGTGGAATGAAACTGAGACCTTTCCAATATTTTGAGAGGCAAAAAAACCAGACTGAGAGCATATCCCAGATGGGAGCCCTAACCATTGGTTTATTATATATCCTGGGCTGTCTGTCTGTCTGTCTGTCTGTCTGTCTGTCTCTCTCTCTCTCTCTCTCCTCCCGCCTTCCTTGAAATTCCATTCTCAACAAATCTGCAATTTTAGTTGAAAGCCTATTTTGTAAAAAACTTCCTGACCACCTCTAAGGCCTGGTCTACACTACGCGTTTAAACCGATTTTAGGAGCGTTAAACCGATTTAACGCCGTACCCGTCCACACTAAGAGGCCCTTTATATCGATATAAAGGGCTCTTTAAACTGGTTTCTGTACTCCTCCCTAATGAGAGGAGTAGCGTTAATATCGGTATTACCATATTAGATTAGGGTTAGTGTGGCCGCAAATCGACGGTATTGGCCTCCGGGCGGTATCCCACAGTGCACCACTGTGACCGCTCTGGACAGCAATCTGAACTCGGATACAGTGGCCAGGTAGACAGGAAAAGCCCCGCGAACTTTTGAATATCATTTCCTGTTTGCCCAGCGTGGAGCTCCGATCAGCACGGGTGGCGATGCAGTCCGAAATCCAAATCCAAAAAGAGCTCCACCATGGACCGTACGGATGTGATCGCTGTATGGGCAGACAAATCTGTTCTATCAGAGCTCTGTTACAGAAAACGAAATTCCAAAGCATTTTTTAAAAATCTCCAGACAGAGGCCACAGCAAGGACTCAGCACACTGCTGTGTGACAAGCGTAACGGAAAGCCAAAGAATCAAATGGATGCTCATGGAGAGAGGGAGGGGGGACTGAGGACTCAAGCTATCCCACAGTTCCTGCAGTCTCCAAAAAGCATTTGCATTCTTGGCTGAGCTCCCAATGCCTGTAGGGTCAAACACATTGTCCGGGGTGGTTCAGGGCATAGCTCGTCAATTTACCGCCCCCCCCCACACCACCAGAAGTAAAAGGGGAAAAAATCGTCTCTTGACTCTTTTCAATGTCACCCTATGTCTACTGAATGCTGCTGGTAGACGCGATGCTGCAGCAGTGAATTGCAGTATCCTCTTTCCCCCTCTCTGGTGGCAGATGGTGCAGTATGACTGATATCCATCATCATCATCAGCCTTGTGGCAGATGGTGCAGAGCAGAAGGACTGGTATCCGTCTTCATCATCAGCCCATGAATGCTCCTAGCTGGCTTCAGGTGAGGTCGGCCGGGGGCACCTGGGTAAAAAACTCCTGGTCATTCCCAGTAGATGGTACAGAACGGCTGGTAACTGTCTTCATCATAGCAACAGGGGGCTGAGCGCCATCAGCCCCCGCCCTTCATGTGTAAAGAACAGATTCTGTACTGCCTGGACTATCATAGCAGCGGGATACTGGGCTCCTCTCCCCCACACTGCTGTCCTGTCTGGACTATCATAGCAGTTGGAGGCTGCCTTCCCCTCATTTTATCTCACTAACAAGTCACTGTTTCTTATTCCTGCATTCTTTATTACTTCATCACACAAATGGGGGGACACTGCAACGGTAGCCCAGGAAGGCTGGGGGAGGAGGGAAGCAACAGGTGGGGTTGTTGCAGGGGCACCCTCTGTGAATGGCATGCAGCTCATCATTTCTGTGGGATCTGACTCGGAGTGGCTGTGCTCTCTGGTTCTCTGATACACTGGTTCTCTAGTACACTTGCCCCATATTCTAGGCAGGACTGATTCTATTTTTAAATACCAAAAAGGAGAGATTGACTCAGGAAGTCATTCCCATTTTTGTCTTTTGCACCCGTAGCCGACCTCAGCCAGGGGCACCCATGACAGCAGCAGAGAGTACAGTACAGAAGGACTGGTAACCATCATCTCATTGTCAATTTACAATGGAAGCAGATGGTACAGAATGGCTGATAACCATCTCTGCTATCATGCAAAAGCAAATGAATGCTGCTGTGTAGCGCTGCTGAATCGCCTGTCAGCGGCATCTAGTACACATACGGTGACAGTGACAAAAGGCAAAACAGGCTCCATGGTTGCCATGCTATGGCGTCTGCCAGGGCAATCCAGGGAAAAAGGGTGCGAAATGATTGTCTGCTGTTGCTTTCCCAGAGGAAGGAGTGACTGACGACATTTACCCAGAACCACCCGCGACAATGATTTTTGCCCCATCAGGCACTGGGATCTCAACCCAGAATTCCAAGGGGCGGGGGAGACTGCGGGAACTATGGGATAGCTATGGAATAGCTACCCACAATGCAACACTCCAGAAATCGATGCTAACCTCGGACCGTGGACGCACACCACCGAATTAATGTGCTTAGTGTGGCCGTGTGTACTCGACTTTATACAATCTGTTTTACTAAACCGGTTTATGTAAAATCGGAATAATCCCGTAGTGTAGACGTACCCTAAGGTATGTGTGTCAGTGGAGGGAGGATCTAAAGGTTAAGAGTGGAAAGCTGCATCACTGAAACTCTTTTCTCACTGTAAAAGCAGCAAAGAGTCCTGTGTCACCTTATAGACTAACAGATTTATTGGAGCATGAGCTTTTGTGGGCGAATACCCACTTTGTCTTTTCTCACTGTGAATCTTATCTGCATGCCTAGTGCTGTCACAGCCAGCCAAATTCTCCCCCCAGAAGAAACTTCAGTGGAAATATGTGTACACCTGGTACATAATTTGGCCTTTGGAGTCTGAAGAGCTTTTTTGAGAGACTGCATATGTGGGTGTGAGCAAAATTTAAGAGAAATTATTGTAGGGAATGGAAAAAGTGTCAAGCATTGGAAAAAATGTCATCTTTGTGCAGAAGTTTTTTTTTCTTCCTTTTTTCTCTCCTTACTGGAAGAGCAATTAATACCTTTTACCACTCTATTTTACTTTATTACTGCATTTGAAGGTAGAAGTTGAAGCAGGTTACTGTGAATGAGAAGCTGATGACAAATTGGAGAAGACAAAGAAGTTGCATGAAGAGGCATGTGTCCTCAAATGAATACAAAATGCTAGGGTCACAGCCAACTTCCCCAGAATGTTCTCTTTTACTGATCCCTTCAAATAAAAAAGCAAAATCCCTTCTAATCCAAGCAGAAGGTAGCACTGAATTCTGGTATTACTTCAGAGACAGATGTAGCTATCATACAACCTATACAAGAGGCCAGGGTAGCAAAGGTAGGGATGGGTGGTTTAATTTCTACAGAAGGTGTAAGCGTGTTGTATATTCTCTGGGAAACATAAGCCATGCCTTTCTCCCTTACTTGATAGTTTGCAGCTTTTGTGGTTATCACATAATACCACTCAATCACATCATAACTGACCTTTAATTTAGACTTTACTTACAGAGTGCATGATTCTGATCTTTCTTATGCCAGTGTAAATTGGGAGTAACTAACACCAAATCAGTTGCATCAATGTGAAAATGGTGCATGGAGGGGTCAGATTTGGCCCATTAGGTCCTGGATCAAACCAGTTCTGTAAATCTAAATCCCAGTATCCAAGCTATGTAATGTCAAGATGAATAAGGATTTTCTGCCAGGGTGATGAGCATGATATAAATACTTAAGAGTTATTACTGGACCATCTTCTGCACCCCCATATTCTGACAAAAATCAGCGAATTGGGCCCTGAAACAAGGTTGGCACTGGAAGGATATAAATTCAGAATAGGGAGATAACTAAATTATTTTAGAAATGTTCAGATTAACCCTGAAATAGGAGGTGACAAATTTTCTTTAATGATCTGATGGCATTTTGATCTTTTGTGAGAAATGTGGTAGGAAATACAGTTGATTGTTACACTAGAGCACCTTAGCGTTGTCACACTTATACCCGTGCACATTATAAAATTGCACAGAAAGCAGTATGCATATGCTAAAATGGAGCATTTCAAATCAGTGCTTACCATTCTATTTTCTCCAGTCTAACATCTCCGAGGTGGTTGTTTAATTCATCTCTACCCCTTCTTTATTCTTAGTTCTTATTCCCTTCTTTCTTTTATTTATTTTTTATTGATTTTTGTTTTGTCCCTCAAAATGAGGGGAGAACCAACAACAAGAGGACAAAAAGAACAAAAAGTAAATGAAAGGAAAGTGGAGGGAGGAAGGAGTGTCCTTTTTGGTTAGGAATTAATCAAAGATTTCTAAAAAGTCAGACAAAATCTTTTTATATTTGTCTGAGGTCCTAAATGTTATCAGCTCTTTAGCTGCTAGGTCAGCCAAATTACTGTGCCAAGTTTATTTCCCTGGATGTGGTCTTGTTCTAATTTTGTTAAACCTAATTTCCTAGCCTGCTATATAATCTTATTGACTGCTTTAATGTCAGTCTCCACCCCCTCCCTTTTCTTCCAACCCATTAGACTAACAGTTTGTACTTTTATGCTATTTAATTACTAAGTTTTCTGCCTAGCTGAATTCCCTCTGCCTACATTGTAATTGACTGACTAAATTTTATTCTTAACCTGTCCTTAAGAATAAAATATTTTGCTTTAAAGAGATGGACTTGTCCGTGTTCGAAGCCTTGTACACAAATACCACCATATGCATTATTTCTTCAATTACTCACATTTGTCCATTTATTGATAGTGGAACACAGAATTTAGAGGAAGAAGGTGAAATAAAGAAGTTTTCTTTCTTTCTTTCTTTCTTTCTTTCTTTCTGAACTGGAGATTGGTTGTGGTAGCACTGCACTAGAATGTTCATTTCTGTGAGGAAATAACCAGTTGTTTTCAATCCAGGAATAGTCAGAATTAGGAAGTGCTCTTCACAGCAGAACATGTCATTAATAATACTGGAGTATAAGTACATATGAACACAGGCTTTTCTGACTGTGGTTATTAAATCCTTTGTAACCTGTGATAGGGAAAAATTTCCCCCACCTGTTGCTTGACCCGAATTTCTGCAGGCCTTAACCCCTTGCCTCACTAGGCCCAAAAGCAATAGCTAAGACAATTGCCAAATAAGAGCAAAGGTTTTAAACCTCTGCAAAATATGTTTATTTGTATAAAGGGCCCCGGGAAGCAGAACCAGAAAAGAGGAACCAAAAGGCCCTGGGGGTGCCCAGCTTGTGTAGAGTTAGGCAAGAGCTTTTTGCAAAATGGTAACTACAAAGTAGGGGTCTTAAAACAGGCAGACCACCAACAAAACTGCCAAACAATAACAGGAAAAACCCAATATGGAAAAGTGTTGAGCTAGCTTGCTTGTTTTACACACGTTAATTCCAAATAAGGCAAAGTATATCGAGTGACATTTTGTGGTTTTAGCCTTTATAAGCTTGGTAAAATTTGTAAACAGGAAGAGCAGCCACCTCTTGCATGGGGCCACGCTGTCTCTCCCTGCATGCATGCTTGTATAACAATAAAGGAGCCTCAGGCTGTCTGATCTAAAATCAACCGTGTGGTCGAT
Source organism: Mauremys mutica (assembly GCF_020497125.1). Taxonomy (NCBI): domain Eukaryota; kingdom Metazoa; phylum Chordata; order Testudines; family Geoemydidae; genus Mauremys; species Mauremys mutica. The sequence goes on along the minus strand of NC_059079.1, from coordinate 46,474,595 downwards.
TTCCACGACACCTGATTCAGGTATTGTTATAGTGTTTGTTAATAAATATTCCTTAAATACTTTAGATGAAAAATCTCAAACTATAGGTTGTTTGAAGTGTTGACTTTGTTCTGTTGTGTAATTAATCATATAAGTCATATGATATTGTTACAGCTTTCTGCCTGGATGATTAAATCTTTTAAAATAGAAAAAGAACATCCAGTGAATTTTCAGAAAAATAAACATTTAAGCTGAACTTCCTGGAGGTGTCAGCATTGTGAGTCTTTTTGTGATTTCAGAGGAGTCATTTAAATCCTCACAATTAATGAGCGATATGACTGCATGAATGACAATGAAATGAACACTGGGTTACATTGTCAGCAGATGTAGATGTAGCTGTTTTGACAGTTTACATTGGCTGAAATCACCCACTAAAATCCTAAGAAACTCTGTCAAGCGTGTGCTAAAGGCAGGAATACTGACTGCAGGGCATTCTTTCCCCATTTTGCAGAGACCTGGAATTGTGACCCTGCAGGGAAGGGAAGGGCTAGGGCTAGGGCTAGGGCTTGTGGTGGTTCTCTATGTATCATCACTCAAACATTCGTATATATGGCCAATAGTATGTACTACTGTAATAGAACCATAAGTAATAGTAGATCCTACTATTGTAGGATTGTATCGACCTTGATTTGCCTCCTGCTTTGTTACATGGACCTTCTACCTCTCACTTGAGATCTCTGAGTATGGTACCAGAATGAATTCATGCTGTCTTGGACTCTCCAATGTATGGAGACAAGGTATGATAAGGGAATCCTGAAAGCAACTCAGAGGCACAATGCCTCCACACACACTTTACCAGGATTGTCCCAGTTTGGAGTGACAGCGTGGTGTCCTATTTCTGTCCATGGACTGTGTTGGGGGTGGGGTAAGAAGATGGTAGCAATATTCCTCCAAGCTCTGCCCACAAAATAAGCTCAAACTCTTGAGATGCCACTCACAGGATGTTGTGCAAATATTTGAAGTATGATGAGTACTGAGGGCGGGGAGGGAAAGAGAAGGGGTAGCATGAATTGAGGGGAATTAGTTTGTGAGAGAAAAGGCAGCATTATTTTTTGGGGGGGGGGCTGATATGGGTGAAGAGGGGAACAGAATCTTTAATCCCCACCATGCAACAGATCCTGGTTTTTCATTGGGGAAATCTAGTCATGCTATTCCCAAAGCCCTGGCCTCCAGTGGATCTCTTAAAATCCATTGGTCTGCAATGTATGTGTGGGATGGGTTCACCATGGGAACTTGGTGGAGTTTTGTATCCTTGACCTGAGATTTTTCTGCAGAGAGAATGAAGTGGGAAAATATGGGCCTGATCCAAAGCTCATTGAAATCAGTGGAAAGATTCCAATTGCCTTCAGTGTATTTTAGATCAGGGTCTGCTTGCAGTGTTTGGAATCCAGAGAGATAGCTTGTCCTTTTCTTCCTTGTATATTAGAGTTTTTAATTTAAAAAATCATTTTCCTGTAATAAAGGGAAGGCAAACTTTTAAGTATTAATGATAAATGTTTACTATTACTTTTAATATCTTTCCTCTGTTTTCCTGGATTCTCCTATTTGTGATCCCATTGCTGCTCTGAGCCAGGCAATCTGCCCTTCCCCCCGCCCCCTTCTCTGATTTTCCCATTTTTCAGATATAATGTTCAAGATTTTCAAGAATGGGTGTCTGTAGTTGGACATCTAAATAAGTTTAACCTGATTTCCCAGACGAACTGGGAGCTGAGGGTGTTCAGACTTTTTTAAAATATGGATTTAGGTGTCATAATGTTAGGCACCTCTTTTTGACATTCTTGGACAATATCTCTAATAACCAATAATAAAGGAAGTTGAAGTTGGCTTGATATATTTGTTGTGGTGACTATAGACACAGACAATCAAACTGTTGGTACAACTGGGAAAATAGTGACAACAAAATGCTACAAATATATTCTTTCAAGTGGTAAATTGCATTCACTTTGGGTTAATGTCCCTTTTGTGTTCACTGCCATGAATATTCTAGCAGTTGAGTATATGCAAATATGAATATTCATGGAAAGCATCTTTTGAATTCAATGTCACAATATTTGTTCTGGAAATTTTGATTTTAAGAGTTACACATTTATCCAAAGAACAAAGTAACCATATGTGCCATTTCACCATCTCAAATGTTGTTTGTAAGCAATTGACTCAAATATTCAATCTACATATTGAAATTTATTCACAGAAATTATTTTGCAAATATTTTCACTAATATATACATCTGAGAAGATCAGACTTTGCAGAAATGTTGTGAACAGAAAGAAGCAAACATTATTGTGTATTATTATTAATTACAAATTATTTTCCCAATTCTAATAGAGTTCCCCCAAACAGGTACATCCCTTCATTGCTTTTGGTATGTAGGAATCTTTAGCTAAGGCTTATAAGACTCTGCTTTGAAATAATCACTTGCAAATGTTGAACCAGAATCTTGGGGGTGTAATTAAATAGATGAGATGCCCTTGACCTGCTTTTCAGATGAGCATACTCAGTGGTGTATGTGTGATTTAATCTCATTGCATACTGCTGGCATTGTTCTTTTTACCTTTAATTATCAAGGTTAGCATTTAAATAAACTGGATGTCATTATGAAGCCTTCTAGAAACAAAGGGTTACAACAATAAAGCCTGCGTGGTCCTGCTGAATGAGAAATGAATTAATCAGTTCTGCACCTCCAGCTGTACAGCCCCCTTCATTATGTGGGAAAGAAGTTGGTGTGTCCACCATCTGTCAGCACTTTTTCCTCTGTGTCCTATTCTTGCTCCTGCTGTTACACCTGTGAGCTGAATACTCATAACAGAGTCTTCTAAGTGTGACATTATTATACCCTGCTGCTACAGCAGAAGCTCTTTGAAATCCATTTGACTATTTTAAATCATGCATTTTTTTTATGGGCTACCATGAAGAATTCATGACGTCCCACTGAAATATTCCACCTTCTTTCAATTTTGTTTGTAGTTGTGGAAATGTTATAATACAGATATCCACTCTGGATAAATCATGGACCTGCAAAGGGCAACAAATTAAATTTAAGTAATAAAGAATAACTATGTTCTGGAGCATAAATCTTCCAAGGGCAGAAAGCTGCACCAAACTCCTTCCATAAGCAAGGAATAAAACCCACAAGGTACAAAAAGAAAAAAAGCAAATCAGTGGGAGAAATAGTGTAATTTGAAGGCTGAAGACAAATTCCTTTTTGTGATCTGACTCAATTAGTGTCAGGCTATCAGCTATTCAGCACGTCCTATTCTTGTTCAGAAATCATAGAAACAGGGAAAGTTCAGAATCTCTCTATCCAGGAGGAAAAAAATAAACCTGCAAAAGTAAAATGATTCATTTACATCATGTTTGAACATTGTCTTCTAAATATTTTGTACAGAGTCTAAAGAATATAATTACTTGGAAAGAGGCAAGTTCTAAAAATAATCTAGTGTAGGTTTTTCTGAGGTTTTCAGTCAAAGCTGACCAGTATGGAAACTTAGAAAAACAAAGGTAATTAATAGAGGGAAGTGAAAGGATAGTAATCGAGTGAAAGATTACTAAACCTCTACAGGTTTTTTAAGACAGTGGTGCAGGCCTGGAATTTAAAGGCAGATTAAATGAAGATGTCAGGCTAAAACTTCAGTTCCTTGTTCATCCAAATCTCCCATTGAACCTATCTCTCATGAAGGAATTTTGCTTGTGTGGTGTCTGGCCTGGCACACAAAGGTTGCAACATCACTCAAGTTTGGCCCATCCACCCTGATGGAGATGTGGGGGTGCCTGGGCCAACCCTGAGTGGTTTTGCAACTCCTGTATGTGCCAGGTCAAAAGGCCCAGAACAGGGAAAAGAACCATCTCTGTGAGGTGAGAGAGGGACAGGCTCCATCTCCAACCCTGCAGGGACTGAGCAAGGCGTTGATTCAGTGGGTGAGTTGCTGGGGCCAGCAACTGCAGCAGGGATGGATCCACAGGGTTATAGGCAGTGGCACCAGGGATCTCCTCAGCTCGCATGGTATATGTGTGTGCCATGGGAGAAATGTTTGTAATAAAGGCAGCATGGTTTATAAGTGACTTAAAAAATTGTTAAAATGTATTGGGTAGCACATGCCAACAAACAGACCTTCTTAAACCCTAGTCTAGATGAGGCCTATGTGTATAGGGAAAGTTCCATCTTTTGTGAGTATTAGAGTAGGTACCTGTTTAAGGAAACCTGGACTTGGCAGATATTTGTACATGACTATTTTCTAAAGTCCAGGATAATGGGTTGATGTTGCATTGATGTTGTGCATAAACTGGCACCTGAATGTAATCTGCGAAAAATAACTTTAAAATTACAGGATTAAATTCCCCTGACTGCACTCTTACCAGGCTTCAATCCAAACCTGGATGCAGCATGCTTCTGAGCTCCCCTGGGTCTTGGCAGGCTTCAGTCTCTGGAGCTAGCCTCTCAGGCATACTTCCCATATACAGACTTTGTCTGGTACTGCTTCCAGGGAATGGAACCCTGTAGTCCAACTGCCCCTAGGCTCGCAGGGTCGGTGCTAATGCCCAGGACATCCCAGTAGCTGAAGCATGCACACCCCAGAGCTCTGCACTAGGGGGATACTCTGCTTTATAGTTTTACACCTCCTTAGATGCAACATACTTGAAGAAAGGACACAGATTTTGCAAAAGGAATTCTAAACTAATCATAGTTTTATTCACAGACTGTACAAGAGATACAGGTCTATAGAAAAACAACAAAACCTGTGTGCAACTCCCTGCCTCATTTTCCTCTCCAAGGGTCAATTGGGATTTGATCAGTGTCTGCTCAGGATATCCAGAATCTTCCTTCCTCCTATTCAGTCTTGACTTTCTTGAGAGAGAACAATTCAGTGCAGACCTTGTCCTTTTGTAATTTCCAGATCTCCCCCATCAGCCTCAAACCCCTGGCGTGTATCTGTTTCTTGTTTATAGGCTCACGTGTGAGATCGAGTGTCCCTGGGTGGTAGCCAATAAAGCTGAGTGAAGTTGTCCAACCAAAACTTTTTTCAGTGAAAAATGCATATTTGGGTCAACCAAAACATTTCACAAACTCAAATCCACTTCACCAAACTTTTCTTTTAATCAAAATATTTTTTCAACATTTTTGAAGTAAAACATTTTGATTTCATTTTGAAATTACTTTATTTTGAATTTTTTTTCCTTCTTATTTTTTTTAAAAAGTTAAAGCTCAAAAGTAAGTGGAATGTTTTTGTAACTTTTCACCAAAAATGTTGAGGAAAATTTTCTTGTGGGTTTACCAAAAATTAATTATTTACAATGCCAGCAAACCGAAAAATCAGTTATTTGCACATCTCTAGCGGTCAGCTCTGTGTCTAAGGGTGATTCCACATAAATGTAATGTTATCCAGGTATAACAACATTCACTTGTTAGCCCTCTGCTATATGTGAAAGAGTTATTCATGACACCCCTTTTATGGAAACTATAGGGCCAAGGTGAAGCCCCAGAACAGCTTTAAAATCCAAATGGCTTTCCACAAAACAAAATGTAGACATATGAGTCCATTACACATTCCAATATTTTGAAAGTTTGAAGCCTAAAACTGTATTTAAGTTGTTTTGATAAAAGGGCTGGTTTTCAAAGTTGTTGAGTACCTATGGCCTTCAATAGAAGCTGTGAGCGGTCAGCACCTTTTGAAAATCAGGTCTGGTTTATTTAGGGACCAAAGTATAAATCTAGGTGATTTTCTGTAGGCACCCGAGTTTTTTGTGTGTGTGAACTCTCCTCCCCTGTCTGTTTTTAGCTCAATGGGTGTTTACAAAAAGAGACCTGAACAGAGGTATATCCAGCAGCCATATAACTTGATAGTAATATGGAAATTTGCACACAATAGTGAAAAATCATAAGCAAATAAAACATGACTGTAACAAGAAGGATATTTATAAAGTAGGGTTCAGATGAGAGCCATGAGAATGATTTAAGGATTAGAAAACATGATTTATAGTGCTAGGCTCCAGGAGCTCAACCTATTTAGCTGAATAGAGAGAAGGTTAAGCGGTGACTTGATTAGATTATAGGTATCTACATGGGGAACAAATATTTAATAATCTTCAATCTAGTGGAGAAAGGAATTTCTGGAGTGGCTGGAATTTGAAGCCAGACAAATAAGACACATTTTTTAATGGTGAGGATAATTAACCATTTGAACAATTTATCAAGGATTGTGATGGATTCACCATCACTGACAATTTTTAAATCAAGATTGGATGGTTAGTTTTCCCCTGCTAAAAGATCTCCTCTAGGAATTATGTTGGAAGTTCCATGATAGGTGTTCTAAAGGAGGTCAGACTAGATGACAACAATGGTCCCGTCTAGCTTTGGAATCTATACATTTATGAAAATTTTGTGAGCTTCCTCCAGGCAGAAGATATACTCCACGAGTTTGCACTTAATGTTTCCTGTGAATTCTTCCTTCCTGAGTGCCACTGGTTGTGAAAGCAAAACCAATGGTCTTTTAAAGTTAACTTGCACAGTGACGGGGTTTGGGAAGTAGCCATTTCCATTAGAGTGTGGGCACCTTGAATACCCATCCCTGACAGCCTCTCCCACTTGCAGCATGAAACTTGATCCTCTCAGAGCTCCGATGGAAGGGTGTCTGGGGAGGGGTGGGTGTTTATGAAATGAGGTCATGGAGGTGGCTGTTACATATGCACCAATACTACTTTTTATGTACAAGTCTTGCAGCAATAGCATTTCCTCTTTCCACTCCTCTCTTTATAGAGCCGCCTCTTTTTCTCTTTCCTTCTGCCAGCAGAGGTGGTTGGAATGATGTGGTTTTTTTGTAATGAAGTATAGGATTACTTAATGCAATGGTTTAAAGGTTTCTATGTTCTGCTGAATCTCTGAGCTAAGACGGCCACTGTACCTAATGTTATGCATTTCATGGAAAGAGCAATTTTACTTAATATTAAAAGTTCCCTTTATACTAATTAACTATCATGTAAACTACTGATTGTACTAATAAAACAAATTGGGGCAAGAGAAAAGATGTGTGCAATTATGAGAATAATTGCCACTGATTGCTATTTAAAAAAAATATGAGTTTTTTGCTTACTGATACAGAAATACCTGGTGTTGCTACAACTTCTCTACTGCACAGTCCATTTACAGCAGCTGGCATTTGCCATAGTAGCAAACACTTTCTCGCACTGCCAGTGATTGATGGAAAGTCTGCTACACTGCATTTTGTAAGGGGAAATCTGAAATATCCATGTTAGTAGGTTCTGCGCATTTGTGGCATAATGAAGTACATATAAAAAGAAAAGTCCTAGAGAGTCTTTCTTTAATGTTCAGACTTGGGCTAATTGTATAATGGTGCTCTCTGGGACAGTTCCCCATGGAATGTAATTTAACAGAGATAATGCAATAGCAAGCTCAGAATGCCAGAGTGTTCTCCTTAACTACAAAAAAAAGTCTGAATAGCCACAGTTGTACAGTGACTCGTTCTGTTCTCACTTGCCTTTTTATATCCCATCTTTCTAGGAACCAATAAAACTCTAGGGGTGCTGGGAACACTAAGTTTTAAATTGAAAATATAATGAATGTGTGAATGAATAAAAGGGATTGGGCAATTTTGGTTCCTTGGTTTTGGGCATTTTTTCTTTTTCTGTGGTTTAAGCAGCTGGAGAAAAGCTTTGTATTAAAACTTAAAGCTGTTCCCTGACTTCCAAATATAATATCTTATTTTCTGAAGACAAGATTATGAAGTGCATACTCAGTTTTCATTCAGGCCTTTCTCAGGAAACAATTTCCATTCAATTCAGCAGGAGTCGGAGTATACTCTGAGTAATAGTCACAGAAACTGACCCAGCAAATAATGTGCTTTGTGTATATTCCTCATGAGTCTGGGCAATTCAGTTCAGATAAAATAACTCTTAACCATCACCAAAAATATGAACTATACTTTATTATTTGTAGTACCCCCACCTATACATGCCACCATCACTAGCCAGAGCAGCTAAGTCAGTGTTGGAAGATGTGGTTAGTTACTTGCTTCTCAGAAGTGCTGCAGCTTCTCAGAAGTGCTGCAGCTTACTCATCACCACTCACTCTGGCCTGTGCCTAACCGCATGTTCTTTCTTTGAAAGAACAAAGTATCCTTGAAGGAGCATGCAGAGTTTGTTCTGTGCTGTGCCCTGAGAACAAAATGGGGGAATGAAGACAGTTTCAACTTAAAGAAAACATTTCCTATTTTTTAACCAGCCACAGAGCTGAACTTCATTCAGGGAGGGTGCTCAGCAATTTAAAGATATAGTGCACAGGAAACAGACCTAATGACTGTTTCAAAGGTACATAACTAGTTTGATTCAAATCGTCACCCAAGTTTGTACAACAAGAGTGGAGCAAATACTGCAGAAACTTCTATGACTACTCTGCTGATTTTTTTTTAAATGTTTCCATATATATGGAAATGGAGTAATCTACCAATGAGGATAAAAAAGAGCCTAACGGGGTGGGGGGGGAGGAATAAAGAGATAATACAAAGGGAAAATCCACATTTTACTAAAGCCCTTTACTGAAAACTTTTATAAAATGCCAAAAGATGGGGCAAGAGAAACCACCTGCAAGGAGTATACTGCGGAGTTGGTTTAGTTCTTTCTGCTGTCCTATTACAAACAGACCAGAAAATCTTATCTCAAGGGAATATTTGCTTATTATTATCGGTTTTTCTCTGGCTGCAGTAGAATCTAGTCACAGTTGCTAAAGAACTCCTCATTAGATCATGAGAGTGGGCTTGGGTATGCTTGTAGATTTGCTTAGTACCACATAATTGCAGGAATGCAGAGTGGCTGCTTCCCACTGACATGAATGGGACAATTGCAAAGCAGTTTCTTTGGGTTAGTTGGCTTTTACTGTCTTTAATTGTCATGGGTGGTAGATTTTGGAGGGCTCTTGACTCCTCCTACTCAGGAAATGAGGTGGCAAACTATATTTTTAATGAATTAAAATTAAAAGAGTCCAAACCTCGCACATGTAAACTATATGTGATAACCAACATAGAAAATTAGAAGGGGCTGACTGACTGAAACCAAATGAGGGTTAAATCAAGAGAATATAAAGCTGGCTTCCAACACCTAGCCATATCAATTCAAGCTAAATCTTCATTTAGGTAGATGCTTGGGCCAAACTGAGCTCTTTAATAAAAATCGCTGTTCGGAAGGGACAGCAATAATCTAACTGGATGTTATCTGAACTCTCATTAGCCAAACTTACTACTATTATAGAGTTTAATTTAAAAAAATCCCTCTAGTTTTAACATACAATTATTTGATTTATTTTTGCCTGTATCCTCTTCAGTGAATGAAATGGGTCCATTACCCAGGGTATTTATATTATAACTGTAGCATGACAGTAGATGTTCATGCAAGTGAGTCACTAGCATGAATGCTCCTAGAAAGCAAATTTCAAGTTTTCTTGCTTGCATGTCTGTGGCAAGCAAATTCTAAATTTACTTTTCACAAACATTTGAACCCAAAACCTAATTATAAGGTCATCCAGTTAAAGAAAGGAAAGAATACTACGTGTCTTATGTGGCCAATGAAAAGCAAGCAATGCAGCTTGAATTTTGGATTCTGAAAAGCAGCAATTTATCTAATTTCAGACAATAAATTTGAGAAAATCAACGTGTCTTCACAGACATTGCCCAAAAAATCAGAAAAGGGAAGATTTATTCAATAAATTATTATGGATTATTCAACCTGTTCTACTCAGAACTTTATGGAAATTATTTGAACCTCTTGCTTCTGCCAACAGGTTAGGAATCTCATGAGTGCACTTCTCTAGTGAACTGGATTTGCCATGGGTTCCTGTGCAGTGGTTGTGGGGCAGAATCCTTCTCATGTTCTCCCATCCAGGGTGCTCCTGTGGAGTCATTCAGTGATCATGACTACAGCCTAAGAATTAAAGCAGTGTTTGCAGCTCTATTGTTGCTCCTTGGGAGGCAATTTTGGCAGCGGATTCACATAGTCATAGATGCACTGGCCATGTCCCATAACACTCCTGCATTATGGTATCAAGAAGGCTGCTCTGGAACTTTATAATTCCCCTGAATAGCTCATCTGTAGCTGGAACTCCATGCAAGTTCTGTTGCCTTTAAATCCCTCCATAGCCTGCTGTGGGATTTCCCCTGAAAGTGAAAGAAGCTACATATCACGATCCACTCTCTCCACACCTATAGGATAATGAATCCCTGGGTCTACCCAGAGTTCAAGTGAAGTTGTTTTACAGATCATCATGATCCAACTGTCCTTTATTCAGCAAGAGTTGCCTTTGATATACGGTGTGAATAAAAGACTTTTTCCATTAAGTTGCAATGATTCTAACATTCATGCATCGTTTGACAGAAAAAACGAGAATTTGTAGACATAATAGCTAATGTAAAGTATATGAGTCTGCAAGGCAGTTAGATGGGTAGGAAACTAAGTGTACCTGTTAATGTTACAGAGGGTTATTCAGATAATACAAGTGCACAGAAGTGTCATTTGATGTGAATTTGTACTAAGAGTGAAATGCATAAATCGCTGGATTGCCTTATCTGAGGCAGGCTATCTTTCAGTGTTTTATGGTAGAACGTGGGCTATAAATGTCAAATGAATATTTGCATGCAGATGGTAGAGTTTAAATTTGGAAGAAGCAAAGTAGAAAGCTTGTAAGCAAAGTCAGTAGAAAATCTTTCTTAACAAGACATTGTCTACTATAGTGAAGCTCTTTGGAGAAAAGACTGTGTTTGTACAGTCCCAAGCTCTGATCTCAATTTGGTGCTTTTAGGCACTACCTTAAAATAGAAATAATGTTTTGTTCAGTGGCGGATTTAGAGTTAGTGGGGTCCTGTGTGCAGCTTCATTTTTGGGACTCAGCCAAGAAAAAGAGCATTCTCTCTTAGGCTAGGTTTACACTGGGGGAAGCAGGGGAGTCGACCTAAGATACGCAACTTCAGCTACGCGAATAGCATAGCTGAAGTCGGCGTATCTTAGGTCGATTTACTTGGCCATGAGGACGGCAACGAGACGACCACTGCCGCTCCCTCGTTGACTCTGCTTCCACCTCTCGCCGTGGTGGAGTTCCGGAGTCGACGGCAGAGCTATCGGGGATCGATTTTATCCCCAATAGATTGATCACTACCTGTCAATCCGGTATGTCTACACCCTAAGGGTATGTCTACACTACCCACCAGATCGGCGGGTAGTGATCGATCTATTGGGGATCGATTTATCACATCTAGTGTAGGCGCAATAAAATCGATTCCCGATAGCTCTGCCGTCGACTCCAGACCTCCAGCGCGTGTGAGAGGTGGAAGCGGAGTTGATGGGGGAGCAGCAGCGGTCAACTCGCCGCCATCCTCACGGCCAGATAAATCGACCTAAAATACACCGACTTCAGCTACGCTGAAGTTGCATATCTTAGGTCGACTCCCCCAACCCCAGTGTAGACTTAGCCTTACTCCTCCATCCCCTGCTTTTCATTCTTATTTTCTCATCCTCTTCCTATATTATAAGTAATAGGAAGTAAATGAAAATAAAGTGAAATGCCTTGATTGTTTTTGTAGTCTAACTTTTTTTTTCCACAGACCACTTGAAATTGCTAAGGGTCTCAGTGGACCACTTAATGATCTTTCCAAATATTGTTTGTACCATTAGCTAACTATTGTAAAGTACTTTGGATAAGAGCCCTTTATTTAAAAAAAAAAGTTAAAAAACAGTGGGGTGTAGGGTCTGGCCAGGAGTGAGGATGTGGGAGGAGGCTCAGGGTTGGGGTGTGGGGTCTGGGAGGGAGTTAGGGTGCAGGAGTGGGTTGGGGTTGGGGGGGTTGGCCAGGATAGGGGCTCAGGGTTGGGCAGGAGGTTGGGGTGTGGAGCACTTACCTGGGGCAGCTTCTGTTTGGTGCGAGGGGTGCAGGTGGGGATGGGGGGGTGCAGGAGCTCCTGTTTGGTGCTCAGGGCGGGGGTGGGTATGGGGGGTGCAGGAGTCAGAGCAGGGGATGTGGAGGGGCTGGGTGTGTGTGGGGGTGCAGGAATCAGGGAGGACAGGGGCTGTGGGTGTTTGAGGACGGTGCAGGAGTCAGGGCTGGGTTTGTGTGGGGTGGTGCAGGAATCAAGGTGGGGGGTTAGGGGTGTGGACGGGTGGGCCAGGTGTGTGGGGGCCACTCCAGCCTCCTGCTCTGAGTGGCTCAGTAGCAACCGCTGGGTTACCTTACCTGGCTGGCTGGTGGATGCGTCCCTGACCCGACGCTGCTCCTGTTTGCTGCCAAAGGGAGCTGTGGTGGCATCAGCACATGAGATCGGAGACCCCCTGGCCTGCCACTCCCTTTCCCTCACTTTTTTCCAGGGGCCGCCAGCAGCAGTGCATGTCAGGGACTGCACCTGCGCTGCCCAGCATCCAGAGGAGCAGGGTAGCAGGACAGATGCGGACAGATGCCCCACCAGGGGAGCACGCACACCTCCCCTACAATGTTCCCCCAGCCAGCCCCTCACCTGTCTGCCTGACTCTTGGGTTGGGAGCCAGACTCTCAGGCTGGGAGAGCGCACCCCATGCCACGCCTCCAGCACGGCTCTTAAATGCCTCCCTTCCTGCTGTCCCCCACAGCTTCTTTCCCCACAGCGGTCCCCCCTGGCAGCGGTGCTGGATGATGCTGGGCTGCCTGGCCCTCGGGCCCCCTGTAGTTGAGGGGCCCATGCCAGGGCACTGTGTGTTTCATAGTAAATTCGCCTCTTGTTTTCTTAAAAGTGTGAAATTTTTTAATGTCATTTCAAGCACTCAGCCAAGCTTACTCCTCTCCCTGCTGCTGGATTCAGTCCTCACAACATGTGTTTGTTAATCAGACATTCCTAATTAGAAAAAAAAAAGTTTGGCGAATGTCAAGAAATATATAGGAATTGAAACTTAATTGATGTTTCAATGCTTGAGAAAAGATTGGGAATAGTTTAAACAATTTGTTTCACAGCCAGCTGTGAAAGTGACTTATAGTGACAAAATATATTACAACCCATTAAAAAATACCCAAGCTTTTTGGACATATCACAGGCAGTGAGGTAACAGATATTTCATTTCTGCTGCACTTTAATACATTTGTAAACGTGATGACACTCTCAAACAATAATCTGAATAGCCTATCAAAGGAACCATTTATTATTATTTACATAAAAGGACATAAATAACTTAGTGTTACCATTTACATAGTGAAATAAAGTGACTATGGCAACTTGTGTAATGAAGCAAAGTATTTGCAATACTTGAAATCCAAACTTCTAACAATTCTGCTAATAAACACTTTGCTACTTGAAAGCCCACTTCTTGCCTCCCATACTTCAGGAAATTAGTCTGGAGAAATATGGGGTCCAAACCTGCAGTCCTTGGCTCAGTGAGTTCAGTGAGAGTTTAGCCTAACTAGATTGTAGGAACAGGTCCTAGATACATATACCTCACATAGAACAGCAGAGTGTAGAATTAAGAAAGGTGCTAGAGGACATCTTCCTTAACCTTCCGAATTTCAATTGATCACTACCAATTACTGTGAATAAAAAAACATGTGTATGAATATGTTCTTTCTTGATCTGTTTTGCAGGAGTGACAAATGCTTTTGTCCATATCTTACTAAGGCCAACTTCCCCATTTATCAAAAGAAAGCCTTTAAGGTGTTGTTTCAAATTATTCTTGATCTGTGCCCCCACCCCTGAACTTTTCATATTATGAAATAGTAGACTTCAGAGAGGAATGGCAGTTAAGCCTCAAGATGTCTGTCATTTATGCTCATGATACAACAAAAATCCCTAGGTACTCACTGAGTTCTAGTGTTAGAGCTCTTTTGTATATATTCCTCTCTTCAGAAGTTCTGATAAAATAAGCCTAGAAAATGCTGGAGAATTTTCGCCCCAAAAACATTTTGTTTATAATAGAAACCCAACAATAAAGAGCTATTTTAAAATCTATGGTATAAGGTAAAGTCTATACGCAGAGTTACTGAATCTTGATTTTCGAAACCTCTGACTATGTCCTTTTACTACTACCAAATAAATACTACTTCTGTCTTTTGTGAGTAAAACTGGCATGACAGTTGAATGCCATTTTATTTAAATGTGATTAATTTAGTTGAAGTAATATATTGAAGTGCAACACCTGAATTTTAAAGCCAAGAAAGCAACATCTGAATTCTAGAACCAGATAAAAGTGATATCAGTCATTGATGTACAGTAGCAGATGCAGATGGAAGGTAATAATATGGTACCAAGGGAACTGAGTGAAAAATTACAGGCATGCCTAAGTGCTTTTATATACTGAACTTAAACAGGTGATTCTCTGTTTAATAAGTGAAATATAGCTTTTTCAACTACAACATCACTTGTCATAGCTAAAATCAGTAAGAGAAACAGTGAGTGTAATTGGCGAAGAATGAAAATGACCCAAATGAAAAATATTTTATTGCCTACTTTGTTTACTAATTTTATATAATGATAACAGTTATTGCTTCCCTAGTTCAACTACAGACCTCAGCTGCATTGCAATAAGTAATAAATTACCAAACTGTCTCCTGTTTGCTATTATGGAGTTATTTGGCTATCATAAGATCTTTCTCAAAAAAGTTATTAAAATGGAACTCAGTATTAGGGAAAATTGTTTTATTATCCTGACAAAGAAGTATTTGTTTCTTTGTAATGTTCTCTAATGGATGAGTGTACCAGAAAAGTTGTCTTTATAATATTGTCTTCAAGACTAAAGATGTTGGGTTTTTTGGATATGACATTGCTACAGTTTTTTTATTGTACAGGTTCTTTCTGTTGTGTCTGGCAGTAAACTGCACCTATTTTTCTTTTCAAGATTCTTTGTGACTATTTGATATTTGGTCAACTTCATACCATGCAACAACCATGTATAGTGGATTGCCTAGGACAGTTTGAGAGTATAGGGAATATCACATGAAAATGGCAATACTCTTGAGTTCTAGATGGAGTTAAAAGGGTTTCCACAACAATGTCATTGTTAGAGCTGAGCAAACTATGGACTGAATCCTTTTCTTCTGAGTAGTGACTGAATTTGTATAGATTTGTTCACCTAAGTCGTACAACATTGTTTCTGCACTACAATTAGAAGAATCCAAAATGCAGAAAGTGTGAACAAGATGGCTGTGTGAACACCTCCAGTGCAAACACTGAGGAATGCCCTGGAAATGTTGAATAATGTGTATTGAATTCAGTTAGGATTGTATTATTCTAGATTCACATTAGCATAACTGAGATTAGAGTTTAGGTTGTACAGGTAGTGACACCTATAGTTAATGTTGCCCAGCACTTCCGAGTGTAGAATGTTATAAATCAGACAAACTTAAGCCACTGGAGCTCAAGTTTTCCATGTCTGGAGTCAGTCTCAGGTTGATTTTCTTTTTAAAGCATCAGCTAAAACAATTCAGCAATTTCTTAGAAATGAGGGTAGGCAAACATTCATGATTTCGCTCATGTAAAAAAAAAATCTTACAGCCATTTAGTTGAGAACCTCTTGTGTCTCAATGCTTTGGAACATAATCTTGATTTTTTTATTTATTTTTGGCAGAGTGTGTTGCCCTGGTGGAAGGGATATGTCTCTTACCATTCCTATTTATGCTCACCCAAATTTGACCAATTTAAAAGCCTCTGAATACTCTGTTTGCACATACTCATTAGAAACTTCCTAGAATTTTGGCAGGTAAATCTTCTAAACATTGCATCTGTACTGATGCTCCAGCCCAGGGCTGTATGGTCTGAGTAGAACTTCCTTGCAATTGCTCCTGGCAGTGCTATGTGGGCAAATTTTACTTCTGCACTTCTCTAACTTTTGAATGCTTGGCTTTACGGCCTTAATGTTTTCTTAAGAGTGTTTTTGTATGTAATTTAAATTACACTACAGTAATTTGTGTATACATTTTCACAGCAGTTCTGACTGCTTTTTTGTTCAAGTAAGGGAAGAGCAAAACCACAAAAGGTTGAGAGTTTTGGCTTGGATTAGAAACTATACTCATCAAAACTTGTGGATACTTAGCCAAAACATATGTCAATAGTTTGTGGGACTTCCCTGATACATGTTCCTCCTGACACCAGTAGACAGAAGGTTTCCTTTTAAGTCTCTTGGTGGGAGAAAACCAGTGGCTTTTTTATTCTCTCCTAAGCATATTCAGGGCATGGCTGGGCATTTCATTTCCCCATCTAGCTTTTCAGAATCCACTAGTCAGGCCCACACTCCATATTAGATTCTCTCTCCCAATGTCTTATAACTACAGGGCGGCTTGATAAACCACCTCCTTCTGCAAAGGGACCCTAAATAGTCCTCCTACCAATCTTACAGCTGTAGCATGCTTTTACATTAACATACATGCAATCTTGGATGCTCTAGTATAAAATGTAACACGTGACAATCTTCCTTCTCCAGCTAACTAGTTGAAAACCAGCAGGGGAAGCTGACACTTCTCATTATCAATGCAAAGATTTATTGTGGACCTCTCAGTGCTTTAGAAACAGTTTAGTACTTTTCCAGTTTAGGTTTGAGGAAGCAGCATATTTTACCTGAACTGGGACTCCCATTCCTAAGAGTAGGTGGCAGAAACCAAGAAAAGCTGCTTTTTTTTTTCTTCAAAATGAGTCTGATACAACTGTGTTGGGAATAGAGCTTGAAATTGTTAGAAAGATCAATTATATTGTGAACAGCATGTTGCAAAACTGTCTGACCCTGATCCTGTAAACACACATCTGCTTGTCCTTAAGTGCAAGAGTCATTCCATCAAAGTTAATGAGACAACTCGCTTACTTAGAGTTAAGCAATTGTGTAACTATTTGTATGATCAGAGCCTAAAAGTGAAGTGTATTTACCTATATTTTTATAATGACATATATGCCTATTTTGGCACTCTGAAATTATATCCCAATGATTAAAAAAACAATATATTGTAACCAGAGCTGGTGCAACCCATTAGGCAACCTAGGCAGTCGCCTAGGGCACTAACATTTGGGGGGGGGGAGGGGCGGCGACTGCGGCGGCCGGATCTTCGGCCGCCCCGGTCATCAGTGGTATTTCGGGGGCAGCACCTTCCACCGCCTCTGTTGGGGGCTGTATTTCAGGGACGGGACCTTCCGCCGCCTATGTCGGGGGCGGTATTTTGGGGGCGGGACCTTCCGCCGCCTAGGGTGCCAAAAAAGCTGGCAGCGCTCCTAATTGTAACCAGGGAAAATCAAAAACTAAATGAACCCCAATATGCCTCTCTATTTCCCTTTTACAGGTACAGGTTCATGGTCTTGTTATCAGGGTCTATCACCTGAGGAAGCAGCTCCTTCGCTCCACCTTCCCTCAGAAGTGTGGTGTAGGAATGAAGAGGAGAGACAAAAGCTATGTTGAAACAGGTAAATATTGTATTAAGGGTGGTTTACATGAAAGGCATAAGGGAAAAACCATAAATAAACACACAAACTCAGAAAACAGTGGACTGAAACAAAAGAGCTTGAAGCTCAGACCCAATATTCCCCTCCCTTGGCAACAAGAACAAAACAAATCCCCAGTATAGCCTACTGCTAATCAGAAACTCTGGATTTCGGCTGGTGGATGGTGGTAAGCTGCTCGATGGTGACAAGCCACTGGAACCGAAGCTGCTGACTGGTGGACCAAAGGACCCTGGATGGCAGGTAAGTTGATGGTGTCACAAAATCCTTCACAGCTCTTGATCCGAAGACCCACGCAAACATGGCTGCCTCCTGAACGGACAGCACCATGGGGACATGGCACAGTTCCTTATAAAGAGTGAGTGGCAGGAAAGTTCTGAGGGGATGGCAGTTACAAGGCAGTTCCATCTGGTTTGATCCAGCCCTCGCGCCACAGCTTTGGCGCCTTAATTTTCCCACCTCTGAGGACAAAATGGAGCTTTGACTCCATTTTGAAAAGTACCAAAGTCCATATTAATAAGAAGAAACCATATAAAAACCTTATCCTAAACATTTTAAATCATTTAAATCCTAAACATTTTAATATTATATAAAGTCACCAACAGTATCTAACATTTTATGAGTTTGTGTCAAACCCCTGTATATTTAAGGGCTCTAAAAGCTCTGTATTGCACATTAATGAAGTGTATTAGTCCTGCTTAATGACTAGAAAACTTTTAAAGTTGTTTGAAACAGCTTTACAAAGTGAATCTGAAACTTAAACATCTAAAATTCAGCAACTGTCTCTGTAGGATGTAGTACCTCAAAATTCACCAATTACATCACTTCAGTTCAATTAGCATGCTTGCTGTTAGCTATCGTTTGTTATATCAAAGCCATAAATATTTAATTGGCATAGCATATATATAAAATTACCTAAAAATTGATCAGATTATTTGCTAAATAGGCTAAGCACTGAGGAAAAACCTTTTATTTATTTATTTATTTATTTATTTAAAGATAACTATATCAAAAATTGTTTTTCCTAATGGATGAAAAACCTGCCTCTGTAACTAGAAAGTACAAAGGTGTCTCCTGGACTTCAAAACAAATTATGAGGAATACATTGCTTATCAATAACACAGTGAGACGTTGGTTATAAAGAAAATAGGTTTATAATGTGTAAACTTCAGATTCTTCACTCTTTACTAAAATGAACCATTATGGGATGCAAAGTATGCTTAACTTGATGCATAGAAATGATAAAACTTAATTTTCAGAACCTGTGCAACAAAGTGTAAAATGTGCTGTGTGTGTTCTTTACAGCTGTAATTCAGGACAAGTTCATTTTTAAAGGTGTAATCCATGATATTTACATGCTATAGTCCATTCAGTTCTTTCTTATCTATTTCTTATCCTATTAAAGGCTACCAATCTTAGCATTAGAAAGGCCTTATGCCATAGACAAAACTTGAAAATGGATATAGGACCGAAAGTACAGCCCAGTAGCTTTGTGTCTTTTTTAATATCTTTGCTAAAAATATGACCATTAATCTAAATGCAAAGCTCTGTACATCTTGTTATTACCCATTGATTTTCATTGTGCTGAAACTACATCTATCCCTAGCTGCTTTACAATGAGAGAAAACTTACTTTTTTTTTCAAATGAACTACAATGTTCAGCATTTATTAAAAAAAAGAGGTCTGGAATTTATGAGCCTTGAGGATAGGACAAGAAGCAATGGGTTTAAATTGCAGCAAGGGAGGTTTAGGGTGGACATTAGAAAAAACTTCCTAACTGTCAGGGTGGTTAAGCACTGGAATAAATTGCCTAGGGAGGTTGTGGAATCTCCGTCATTGGAGATTTTTAAGAGCAGGTTAGACAAACACCTCTCAGGGATGGTCTAGATAATAATTAGTCCTGCCATGAGTGCAGGGGATTGGGCTAAATGACCTCTCGAGGTCCCTTCCAGTTCTATGATTCTATGATATGAAGCAGGAACTTTGTTACAAGAGAAGCCCCACTGAGTTCAATTGAATAGCAGCTTATTCCAGAAGAGGTCCCATTGATTTCAATGAGTTCTCTCATGGAGTAAGATACTATTCAGTATGAGTAAGTGGTATAAGAATCTAGTCCTCAGTTCTGACCCTTTCTAGAGGTCCTATTGAAATCAGTGGGACACCTTGTGGTGTAAGGTACTACTTAGCAGTAGGGAGTGTGGTGGAATCTGACCTAGTGTGATTAGATGTATAAACATTCAATGCCATGTAATTTTTCAAACTGGACTTTGAAAATTTTTTAAAAAAAGATAATCTGCTTATTATTTATAAAACAATATGCCTTTGAAAAGGTCAATTTTTATTGAACACTTCAATTTGCTCTCCATTCACACTGCCAAGCCAGCCACAGGTTTAAATCTAATGGCTATCAGTCTTCCCAAAGGACTTCAACTATCCTGGTGACTCAGAGAGAGAGATGGGTGCTCAGATAGCCAGAACCCAGCCCTGCTTATAAAGCAGAGTCAAACCTTTAGCCTTGTATTCATATGTAGGTGCAATTCAGTGGTGTGATTGAGAACCTGTTGTAATATGTTTATTTAAACTAGCACCAACTAACAGATGGGCAGCCATATTCTGTAGCTGATGTAATTTACAAGAAGTCTTCATATGTGTCACAAATTAGATTGCATTAAAGTAACAGTGTAGAAGTGGTGACATCCATTACTCTTGAGGCCCAGTTCTGAAAGGCCACACACATCTAAGTAGACTCTAATAAAAAGGAGCTTTTGGCTACTAATGACCCCTGGGATTCCAGAAGCAATCAAGGATCCAGCAACATTGCCAGTTTTGACCATTTTGTGCACAGGTTTCACAAAATTTGGCAAAAGTCTCTTGCAACATACACTCAGGGCTTCATTCCCAGCCTATTGGCATCACCTCTTTCTCCTCTAACCAGTTGGCTACCATTTAGGTACCATTCTTGACTTCAAAATTCGAAGTATCATTTGTGTTTGAGAGTGCAATACCTTTGGCACTAACCCAATCAGCATCCAAACTAGCATTCTCCTTTCCTCCCCCTCCACCATTTTCCAGCCCAGGAACCTCACCCAGTCCAGCATCCACCAGTAGCCTTACTTCTCCCATCCTGGCCCATTTTTAATGGCTTTGGGCAGTGATCATTTCCATTTCCTCCCTCTCTCCCCTAGGTACTCTGGGGGCATGAGAGGAGTGAAAATATTTGCTTCCTCCCTACACCCTGAACTTGATGACACACTTCCCTACCACAGAATACCTACCTTGTTCCCTTTCTGTATAGTCTTCTACAAAGACAGGTTAGTGGACAGCAGCAAATAGCACAGTTTGGGCTCTGCCATAGCCAGCGCAGATGTAAAGGGACTTGACTTCTGGGGCCTGTAGATGTAAGCGTGTAGCGTGTGCTGCTCCTTGCTTCCTATGGCAAGTTATTGTCTGACCCTACCATCCCTTCAGAAGACTATGCGAGAAAAACACAGACAGACTGATCAGGTAGTGCCAGAAATCTGTTTAAGCAAAACCTTACAGCATAATAAAAGAGCACTAATTTAACAACAATGGTTTTATTCAACATTTCGAACTATTGTTGATTGTTTCCATCTCTCAATAGTTAATGTCTTTATGATATTATAGATGGATTTGTAGAATGTACAGCCATGTACTGAATAGACAGGAACAGCTTTAAAACAGGCCAATTGCCTAAATGGCAATTGCCACAAATGATAAGTTCATCTTTCTAAAAATTGAAACTTTCTATCATTGTTGATTTTTGGTATTCATTTCTTCTCATCATCCCTCTTTAGTGCCTTTCTATCCTAATGTGTGTGACTTCTTTGAATATGTGTTTTGTTTGTTTGTTTGTTTGTTTGTTTTATTAGTCTACCTACGGGGGACTCTCTGAAACCATATAAACTCAGGTCATCTGGAAATATCCTTGCTTGACCTTCTGCTCAAGGCAGTTTGCCCTATTCAAAGGCAAGTTCAACCTGACAAAGAAGCTCAGTAAGAGATAAAAGAAATGTGAAAAGTTGCAGGAACCATGATAATGAGGAGAGCTCAGGCAAACTGTGTGAGTTTAGCCCACAGGGCTGTTTTCTATTGCACTTCATAGGTGACCTGGGAGTGAGGGAGGCTTAGTTTACTATGGTTGCTGGTGAATATATGTATATCTAATGATGGAATGGATAAGCAGCCTATTAAGATACTGTGAAAATTGTTGTGTATGAACATCCAGAGCATGGATTGGTGCTTAATTGTTTATATATCTTAATAGATACATTTAAAAAAATGCTTTGTATCTTTTGTGTGTACCAGCAGTTCAGGTTTACTCTATTGAATCACTCATTGGTTTAGGAGGTGATGGAAATGTCAGATCAGGCATTCTATCTCTGACAGAAACAGTAAGATTGCATACTGCATTTAAGCCCCAATGCAGGTGTCACAGTCTTCCTGCGTGGATCATAATACAGGATCATGGTCTAAATTTGCAAATGCCCATGAAAATGTTCATTTCTGTATACAAGGAATGGTAGTTTTGACTCAGTCTAAATCATCATGGATCATCATTCAAGTCTCACTTCCTGTCAGTACCTGTCCTCAGCTGGGGAAGCTAATGAGCCAACCAGCAGACCAAATTTGGTGATGAATCCTGGTCATGTGCCACCTAAGGCACGTTGCCGATACACTAAGAAGAGTGTTTAGATGCCAACACTCTGAAAAACTAAGACTGCAAAAGTTTCTTTGTGACGAAAGACTGAAAACTTTGTCATGGCAACGAGAAGAAGCTGGAGATGTAACCGGTTATCTTTTTCTATCGGAGACCTATCCAGTTAGCAGGAAGGTGCTAACATGGCAGGCTATCAGGAAACAAATTTAGTATAGCATTGTCAATGACAGTGAGGGATCCAAAATTTTATTCCTTAACTAAGCATGTTAAATCCGAGCTGTGCATTTGAGGGAAAAAAACATAAAAGACTATAATAGTCTAGACCTGAAAACTGAAACCACAGATTTGCAGCATATCTTTACTTCATGTCCAAAAGCACAAATTCTTTTCAATACATGTAAATGTATTACACTGTATGTGTAATGCACATGAAACAATACGCACAATGAGGATTCCCCTCTAAGTTGAAAAAAAAATTGACAGAACAGTTTCCCATCAAAGACAAAAGTTCTGTGGGAATGGGTCAATTTTGATAAAACTTTCTAAGATAAATAGTTGAAATGTTTCATTTTGACAATGTCAACACATTTCATTGTGAGTTTTAGATTATATCACAATATTAAAATTAATGTTTATTATTATATAATATAAAATTCAACTTTGTTTTGATTAATTTTATATTGACATGTTTCATCTCCATCAAAAAAAAACATTTTTGAATGTTTGTTTCATGGGAAATTGTGGAATTTGTGTCGTTTGCTCCCACTCTAAACAGTTTTCGAAAAGTCGGAATTTCCTATAGAATAGAAATTCCTGTACCCAAAAAGCTCTACATGCAACATTTTAGAAACCCATTTTAATCCAACATAACCAAGGAAATTTGTTTTATGTAGCAAACTACTTACTTTAACAACCTTTTTAATAAAAAATAAATATGGCACTTCTGGAAGGCGTCAGGTTGAAAGTACAATTTTCTTTTTTTCCTCAGAAGGGATATGGTAAAGGCAGGTCATAGACTTATAGACTATTAGGATTGGAAGAGACCTCAGGAGGTCATCTAGTCCAATCCCCTGCTCAAAGCAGGACCAACACCAACTAAATCATCTCAGCCAGGGCTTTGTCAAGCCGGGCCTTAAACTTCAAAGGATGAAGATTTCACCACCTCCTTAGGTAACCCATTCCAGTGCTTCACCACCCTCCTAGTGAAATAGCGTTTCCTAATATTCAACCTGGACCTCTCCTACTGCAACTTGAGACCATTGTTTCTTGTTCTGTCATCTACCACCACTGAGAACAGCCTAGCTCCATCCTCTTTGGAAACCCCCTTCAGCTAGTTGAAGGCTGCTATCAAATCCCCCCTCATTCTTCTCATTCTTCTCTTGTCATGTGCCCCAGCCCTCTAATCATTTCTGTTGCCCTCTGCTGGACTCTCTCCAATTTGTCCACATCCTTTCTGCAGTGGGGGGATGAAAACTGGACACAATACTCCAAGTGTGGCGTCGCCAGTGCCAAATAGAGGGGAATAATCACTTCCCTCAGTCTGCTGGCAGTGCTCCTACTAATGCAGCCCAATATGCCGTTCGCCTTCTTGGCAATGAGGGCGCACTGCTGACTCATATCCAGCTTCTCATCCTCTGTAATCCCCAGGTCCTTTTCTGCAGAACTGCCGCTCAGCCAGTCGGTCCCCAGCCTGTAGCAGTGCATGGGATTCTTCCTTCCTAAGTGCAGAACTCTGCAATTGTCCTTGCTGAACCTCTTCAGATTTCTTTTGGCCCTATCCTCCAATTTGTCTAAGGGCTAGTCTACACTTACGAGCTGGGTCGATGCGGGTCAAACTAATCTGGACGCGATAGTTCAAACTCCAGAAGCGCCGCAGTCGACTCCGGTACTCCACCACTGCAAAAGGCGGTGGCGGAGTCGACCTTGGAGCCGCGGACTTCGATTCCGCGGCATCTGGACGGGTGAGTAGTTCGAACTAGGGTACTTCGAATTCAGCTACGCTATTCACGTAGCTGAATTTGCGTACCCTAGTTCGACCCCGCTTCTTAGTGTGGACCAGCCCTTAGTCACTCCTGACCCTATCCCTACCCTCTATCTTAGTGTCATCTGCGTATTTGCTGAGGGTGCAATTAATCCCATCATCCAGATCATTAATAAAGATGTTGAACAAAACTGGCCCTAGGACCGACCTCTGGCCCACTCTGCTTGATAGCTGCTGCCAACTAGACATCGAGCCATTGATCACTCCCCTTTGAGCCTGACAATCTAGCCAGCTTTCTATCCACCTTATAGTCCATTCATCCAATCCATACTTCTTTAACTTGCTGGCAAGAATACTGTGGGAGACCGTATCAAAAGCTTTGCTACAGTCAAGATAAACAAGATCCACTGGCTTCCCCATATCCACAGAGCCAGTTATTTCATCATAGAAGGCAATCCAGTTGGTCAGGCATGACTTGTCCTTGGCGTATCCATGTTCACTGTTCCTGATCACCTTTCTCTCCTCCAACTGCTTCAAAATGGATTCCTTGAGGACCTGCTCCATGATTTTGCTGGGGACTGAAGTGAGGCTGACTGGTCTGTAGTTCCCCAGGTTCTCTTTTTTCCCTTTTAAAAATATTTGCCTTTTTCCAATCATCCGGAACCTCCCACAATCGCCACAAATTTTCAAAGATAATGGCCAGTGGCTCTGCAATCACATCAGCCAACTCCCTCAACACCCTTGGATGCATTAGATCTGGATCCATAGACTTGTGCATGTCCCAGCTTTTCTAAATAGTCCTTAACCTGTTCTTTCACCACTGAGGGCTGCTCACCTCCTCCCAATACTGTGTTCCTCAGTGAAGTAGTCTGGGAGCTGACCTTGTAGTCTGGGAGCATTGAGTACTTCAGCTTTTTCCACATCATCTATCACTATGTTGCCTCCCCCATTCCCTGACCTTCAGAGGTGAAAGTAAGCTGGTCCGATCTGGTCCGGCATACCGGCAAGAGCCAGTACACCATGCCGGACTGGACCGGCTTCCCCAGGCTGGCGATTTAAATGGCCCGGGCCTCCTGCAGTGGCCAGAGCCCCGGGCCCTTAAATCACCTCCCGAGCCCTGCTAAGGGAGCCCTGGTGTAGCAGTGGCAGGGCTCTCATGGTAATTTAAAGGGCCTGGGGCTCTGGCCACTGCAGGGAGCCCTGGGACCTTTAAAGCGCCACCTGAGCCCTGATGCCGGAGTGCTGGGATAGTGGCGGCAGGGCTCCGGCAGTGATTTAAAGGGCCCGGGGCTCCGGCTGCTGTGGGAAGCCCTGGGACCTTTAAAGCACCACCTGAGCCCCGCTGCCAGAGCTTTGGGGTAGCAGCGGCAGGGCTCTGGCAGTGATTTAAAGGGTCCAGGGCTCCCTGCAGCGGCCAGAGCTCCGGGCCCTTTAAATCGCCCCTGAGCCCTGGGGCTCCCAGCCGCCTCTGCAGCTGGTAGCTCTGGGGTGATTTAAAGGGCCCGAGTATTTAAAGGCCCTGCCTCTTCTGGTCAGGGCCGCCTGGGGTGGGGGGGCAAGTGGAGAAATTTGCCCCAGGCCCCGCAGGGGAACCTACGAGAATATAGTATTCTATAATATTGCAACTTTTTTTTAATGGAAGGGGGCCCCCCAAATTGCTTTGCCCCAGGCCCCCTGAATCCTCTGGGCAGCCCTGTTTCCGGTTGAGCCCACACCTCTTCCGGTTGAGGCCATGCCCCCTGCTCAGGACTCCAGCATACCGGTAAGTCCTTTAAGTTACTTTCACCCCGTTAACCACCTTTTTGTTGCTAACATACCTGTAGAAACCTTTCTTATTACCCTTCACATTCCTTGCTAACTGCAACTCTAATTGTGCCTTGGCTTTCCTGATTACACCCCCGCCTGCTCTAGCAATATTTGTATACTCCTCCCTAGTCATCTGTTGAAATTTCCACTTCTTGTAAGTTTCCTTTTTGAGTTTAAGCTCACTGAAGATTTCACTGTTAAGCCAAGCTGGTTGCCTGCCATATTTACTATTCTTTCTGCACATTGGGATGGTTTATTCCTGCACCCTCAATAAGTCTCCTTTAAAATATAGTCAGCTCTCCTGACTATATTTCCCATTAGTGAACATTTATGAAATTTTTTCATGCTACTCCAGCAATGTGCTTAAACCATGGCTTGTGCTGGGATGGAAGTTCAATTTCCAGGTCAATAAGAATGAAAAGTATGATGGTGGAATCTGTGATGTGGACACTTGTCCATTAATCACTAGACTAATTTCATAGAAGTTGACAACACACTGTTGGTTTTTTTGGGGCGGGGGGAGGTTGGTCTTCATTTTTTTTTTGTGTATGTGTGTGTGTGTTTTGTTTTTGTTGTTGTTGTTGTTCCTACTATTCTGAGCTGAATTTTGGCTGGCAACATAAGTCATAATTGAGTGTGGAAACTTTCACTCTTCTGAGTCATCATCATTATTAGTACTAGTATAGTAATATGTAGAGGCTCCAATCAAGACCAAGATCCCATTATGGTAGATACTGCAAATATTATATACATCAGTGCCGCAGTCATTTTATTAACCTAACCTAATACACGCACACACAGAAAACCAACCTGAATCTAACTTTACATATCTAACCACATCTGAACAAAGGTTTATTTTCGGAGGTGAGAGAGGTTTGCAGGTATATACAACATAAACATTCTTGCCCAATAGGGTTGCCAGAATGTAATTCTGAATACATTCAGTTAATTGATATATCTATAGTGCTTTTCTTTTTTTATACATGGTGGTTAAATGCAGAAGGTCGAGAGGGTTGCATATTCTTTTAGTTGAGGTTGGAATTGATGGATACAAACCCAGTAGTATATATTTTTCACTTCATATATTTGTTGGATTTGATTGTTTAGATTTGATTTTTAAATGGAAAATTTTAAGAGATCGTTATCTAAAAGAAAAATTTCCTTTCCCTTTAAATTTCAAACCTTTGAAGAACTGGAGAGTTAGTGGCTTCCTTGGCATTTCTTTGAAAACCGGATCCTAAATTGGGAATTTCTGCTAAGGGTGAGTAGAACAGATAACTGGTCCTTATGCACACAGGGATGTGATCCCTAGCAACATGTTCCTTTATAACGTGGCCCTTAAAGACTAGCGGTTGCTGGGAATTATAATCTTGAGACTGGGTGTGATGGAAAATAGGCAACTGACTAAGCATCATGTGACTACCTGCAGACTATATAAAGGCGTGCTCTTGGTTTAATCTGAGGTTCTGGCAGGACGACTATGTGATAGCCAGAAAGTGCTGCCCCACTGGGAACACCTGGAGGGAAGTGAGATAGGCCTCATTTACTCTTTGTTTGTATTATTTTTACATTTCTGCATCTTTTCTTAATAAAACTAGTCCTCGATTAAATGGTTCTTGGAGCTTTATTATACTTACTGTACTCCAGTGGGCAAACACAGTGGCTAGGGCAAACTTCTTGATGTTACTGGCCAAATTACAGGACTGGCAGCAGTCAGTTCACTTATCCTGATTTTTCTGGATCAATCCTACATTCACAGTAAAATGACCTGTATCTCAGTGGAATACACTGAGGAGTTATCTATTAAATTCTGTTGGATGATTTCAAAACAAAACAAACGCTCAAACAAAACACATCACCACAGGAAGGATATATTATTTTAAATTCTGTAGAAAATTTCCTGTAGAGTAAAAATAAATATATCCTGGTCTGAACAATCCTGTGCCCAGATCAGATTGTTTGAAGACCCATGTAGTCCTTGGAACACCCCAGTCCATTCCTTCTCATTAAGTTATCTCTTTGGCCCCAATCCTCCAATCAGCCCTGTGTGAGCAAATACCTCACTGGTTTCAAAGGGGCTGATTGTGGGTGTAGGGATTATACCATGTGTTGATCCCAATGCATGACTGGGAACTTTGTGTTCATGCCTCTGGAGAATGGTGAAAGCTTTTATATAGGTCAAGATATGCATGGCATGTGTAGCTGAAATAAATGATGCACATTTGTGATGACCTTAATAAAGAGTGGGGAGAGAAAGGCAGAATGATCAGTAGCATCTGGAATCCTGCTGTTTTTACAGGAATCCGCAAAATAAGGCTTTCTGAGAGACTAATTCCAAAGACTAGTTATTTATGAACTACCCACATATCACGACCTGTAATTATATTTATGTTAACTTTTGTTGCACTTGATCTGAATAACAGTTTTGTGAAGACTTTTAATTAAAAATATAAATGAATCAGATAGTTTTTAATATAAATTGCAGAACAAAAGACCCCTTTCTTCATAACAGCTATGAATTGGGTTTTCATTCTAGAATATCAACTGGGGGAAGAATTCATGCCAAAAATAATAATAATAATAAATCCTTCTTTTTATTTTGAATACTCCAAATGAAGCTACTGTTACAGAAGAAACAATGATTTCATCCTCATACTTACTTGCCTACATTAAAATCAAGAAACAGATATACTTTTGGATATTACCTGAGGGATTTCCTGTTCAAAAATAAGGTTTTATAAGCACCATGAATATTATTATTTGGATTTTTCCCATTTCTTTGTTTTGAATTTCATCAGTTAAAAATGAATCCAGATTTGACTTGTGTAGACATGATATCATAGACTCCTGGACTCTCAAGAATGTAACCACCAAGATTAGGAACATCTACACAGAGACCCAGCTCCTTTAGCTCTCCTTTGCCTTATGACAGCATGGCTTCCTCAAGAGGCCCAGGATTATAACAGCATATGGGGACTTACCATTGCTCTGATCTGCAGAAACATGTAGCTGGACTTCTGCTTGAAATATTATCCCATCTGGGGGGAGCCAGACACACACTGTTTGTGGCAACGCCTCCCATCCCTGATTATTGCCCCATGAAACCCTGACCCCATGAAAGAAATTCCATGTAGGCTAGGGGATAAAAACTGCTCTTTTCATTTGTCAGACTTCTCCTGCCACCAATATTTTTCATGTTAATGGGATTAATATTCTGGCATAATACACATTTTGTAATTTAAAGCAGGATGTCACTTTCCATTTGACCACAAGATGGAGCCATTACAAAACTATTCATTTCAGGTGCCTGCGAACCACAGCAATGTTTTTGTATTTACCAGTGTTTGTTATTCAGACATCTGTACAGGTTTTATGGTTTTAAAATGAATTCCCCTGCTTTCCACTAAACTAATATTAAAAGTGATTGTCTATTTTATCTTTAAAGGGTGAAATGTTTGATGATGTTGTACAGTATATGTCAAATGGAAATAATCACTTTGGCCTTGCACGGAAGTTTATTGCTTTGTCTATAACTGAACTGCCGTCTGCTGTAGGGTGACCATATGTCCCATTTTGGCCAAGACAGTCCTATTTTTAAGCCCTGTCCCAACGGTCCTGACTTTTTTGACAGCCTCGTTGGGAGTGAGGGATGCCAGCCTTGCACGGGAAGCAGGCAGGGTGAGCTGTGATGCCAGCCCCAGCCTTGCGTGGGGGTGGGGGACAGGCAGGGTGAGTGGTGAGCCCCACAAGGTGTCCCATTTTCCCTTTGGGAAATATGGTCACCCTATTTCTGCTGTCATCGCTCAGCTCTCATGAACTAAGCAGTGCAGGACTTGATCAGTATTTTCACTGGAGACTGCAAAGGAAACTGAGATTGGAAAATATTTTTCAGAGCCCATAGGAGGCACTTCCCCTCTGCCTGGAAAGAATATGTCATTAGGAGGCACTAGGCTGCTGGAGTGCCATCTTCCAGAGAAAGATGTACAACCAAGGCCATGATCACATATGACCATTAAAGATCCCATGGTGCTTTTCATAATGATAGGTTCATGGGGAAGGCTAAGGAGGAGAGATGATATAAGGCTTTTGTTTGCTTGTTTTTGCTGTTGGTAAAGTGATACACCCTTGTCACTACACTAACTTGGGTAATTAACAATGGTCATGATTTCTGTGGGGACATTGCAGTATGATGCAGTATGAGTTCTCCTGCATGCTGCCCCCTCCTCCCTTACTTGCTGCAGGCAGCCCTCCCTGCTCTCCCCTGCCTCAGCTCCCTCCGCCTAAATGCCAACGGCAACAGGGCGGCCGAAGATCCGGCCGCCGCAGTCGCTGCCGTAGAAAATGGTGTCCCCCAAATCCCAGCACCCTAGGCGACCGCCTAGGTCACCTAAATGGTTGCACCGGCCCTGCTCAGGGTTACCCTATCATGATGCTCTCTCCATAGGGGTACATACTCACAGCATTTAGAAATCACAGCCAATTAAGAATGGAGCAGTCTGCTTCTTAAGATGACAGCATGTTATTCCTGTTGTCTCTATTGGCTGCCAGTTGGTTTCTGGGGCCAAAGTCCTTCCAGGGTGTCATTTATAAAAGGCCACAACTCTTTCTGGGAATCTTAAAGGAGCAGCAGCAAGGAGGAGTCCTAGCAAGAGAGGTCCCCACTCTGACCTAAACCTCCCATTGGGGATAGCTTATGAGAGGAATGAGGCCAAAGTCCTTACCCCTACCCAAACCCAATGGGTTTGTCACATGGCATGTTTGTGACTGTTAGACATAGGGCTTGATGCTGGAGAAACACAATATCAGAAATTCCTAAAATCATGTCTCTATTGACTGGAATGGCAGCTGCTTTGTGACTCGGTTCCATAATGCGGGATTCTGCATATATGTGCTGACAGTGAAAAGTAAATTAATGTGTGTTTGTGAAACACTGATAAAGCATTAGATTAGTAAACTAGATTTTTAGCCCTCTTCATACGGAGCCTTGGTAACTACTAGTCCACTGTTTTTCAATATTTCTTTTAGGCTTCTGCCTTCTCAATGAATAGCTCAGGTTATAGCTTGGACCACTGTGTATGTGACTTTTTCCTTGATCTGGAGAACAAATACCCATACAATGATATTTGTTGCTTTTGATGATTACAGACACTGGAATGTATATGTGAACAATAAATACCTGTAATTGTTTATGAGCATCACCCAGTACAAATATTTGGTTTTGTTCTTATTTCCCATATCCTTTCAGTAAACATTGCAAAGGGCAGTGTATTCACATGAACAATATGTGTTGTGTAATAGGTAGGTCTGAGTTTTGTTGTGTTGGACCTGAACATGAGCTCACTCACACCTCTGTAAGTCAGGAGTGACTGTTTGTATGAAGGTAGTGTGAGAAGAGAACTGGCCCCTTTGCATCCGCTATTGTTTATCAAGCTTTCAGGAAAATGAGTTTATAGGTGAATGTGAGCCTTCAAATATTGTCATACCTGGACCAAAAGATCAGGCATGAGACTTCTAAGGCATTTGTCTTTCAAATGATAAACACTGATGGAAGTTTTGTTTACAGACAGGCCCCTTGCCCTGTCTTCATTAATCACATTTAACAGTTAAATTTCATTTTGTTAAAATCTAGGGTGTATCCCTCTGGGAGATCTGAAGTAGTACCTTTCTCAAGTCATATAGACAGGACAATGAAGCACAGAGAAGCCCTGTGGCTGGAGCCTGTGAGCATCTGTATAGATGTAGGGTAGAGAGAGGCTTAGTGGGCCCCTGTGTCGTCCCTAATCTTGCAGCTCCCAGTCCCAGTGATGCCAGCAGATTGCACTTTGCAATTTAAAGTCTGGACATCTTTCTTTGTTTTTGTTTTTGTTTTTTTCCCCTCAAGCTTCTCCTATCTATCTCCCTCACAGCCCCTGAGCTGCTTACCTTACTCTCCATGATCCTCTCCTTACTTCCTGTCCCCTCCTTTCCTTCCAGTATCCTTCTTATACTTCTACTCTGTTCATGCTATCGTGCTCCTACTATCTCACCCCCTCCTGCTATTCCCTCTTATCCCATCACTGACCCATGATAATAAAACAGAACTAAGATGACATTACCTCCAATCGC
Organism: Mauremys mutica; assembly: GCF_020497125.1. NCBI lineage: Eukaryota > Metazoa > Chordata > Testudines > Geoemydidae > Mauremys > Mauremys mutica. The sequence continues at coordinate 46,442,563 of NC_059079.1, read as the reverse complement.
TTTGTTTGTGTGTTCTCCTCTCTTCTCCCCCCCTCCTCATCTGATTCTTCTTTAGACCAAAAGCTCTTTGATGCAGGTCAGTTAGGAAACCATGTGGTATATTTTGAGCATTGCTGCTATATCAATAACCAATAAAAACACCTACAGTGTAATATTACAGCAGCAAAAGTGTTTTTTCTGATTCTCAGAAACAAAGAAACAATGAAGTAAATAGGCTATCATAGGCACCAACTCTGTGGGTGCTCTGGGGCTCAAGTACCCCCCCCCAAATCAGGGTGTTCAGCACCCACAAGCTACCAATAAGTGGCAGCAACATGTACCTAGCACACAGTGATACCGGAAGGGGGAAAGCACCCAGTGGCAAAAACTAAAGTCAGCACCTGTGCAGACTATGTCATGTACCTAGCATTGGATTTGCATACCTACTTATTGTATCAGCTCTCTGGAGAAAGAAGTATAAATAAATGAAATCATGGTTTATTAGGCGGCACTTAAGAGTCACATCTCCATATTGAAAAGAGCATGTATTAACAAGTTCCATTTAAATAATGTATCCATTTAAACAGTGCGTTGTAATTCATAAAACGCTATGCAGTTGAGGCAGGTTTGAGTCACCCATCCATCAAAGGAATTTTGTGAACTGCTGCTCTTTTCTCATTGATAGTCCTCTTTTTTATCTGAAAGCAGATACCACAGTCCCTGGGCTAAAAGTTCCTAAGCATGTCCTCGAGAGACCTGTTTTGCTGGTGCATGAAGGTGTTTTGGCAAAAGCAGCTCTTCAGATTCCTGGATAATTAGGCTTTTAAAGTTGGTTCAGTAGAATAGAAACATGAAAATCTAACTTTGTTTTTGGTTTTTATTTGCTGTTAAAGGAATTTAAAAAATTGGGCCTCATTTTCAGAAAACACATTGTTAAAATTGTCAGTTGAAGTTGTGGATACTCAGTACTTCTGAAAACCAGGCCCTCTTTCTCCCCCAGGATTTGTACCATTTAACACTTCCTACCTTTCCCCTCCCAACCCCTGAATCAGAATGAGAAATCAAAATTTTGAAATTTCTCACAAAACAATTTTTTTTTAGAAATATTAAAAGGCCCTTATCGAAGTGTTTCATTTTGATGAAGTTGAAGTGCTTCATTTCCATTTTGCAATATATTATAAAAGTCAGAGCAATAAAATGGAAATGAAGTACTTAAACCTTATTGGAACAAAACTCTTTGACATTTTGGATCAAAAAGTATCAGTGAAATCAATACATTCCTGTAACGTGTCAATTTCATTGAGTCTGCATTTTCCAATGGCAAAGTGTTCTGTTGGAAATCAGCTCTACCAGTAACCATTCACAGATGTAAAAGATTATTTTGCCCACACAATAAGGGCCCAGTCCATGCAAAGTCATAGTTACATAATCAGTTCCACTGACTTCCATGAGGCTTCTTGTGTAAATAAAGATCAGTCTTTTGACCAAGACTGGGTTCCCCCCACCCCTTCCCCTTTGCAGTGCACCTGGCCATGGATGAGCGTGGCCAATACAGACTACAATTTGTGCCCCTGAAGTGAGGGGCTAGACTTTGGCCCCTGTGGTGGGTGCAAGCCAAAGGACTGCCATGATGCCTGGAATGGGGGTGAGAAAGAAGTAGTGGGTACTGCCAGAGGGCAGTGTCCTGAAGAGGACACCGCCGACCGGGGGAGCAACGTGGGTCCAAAACAGCAGAGTAGAGCAAGATACCACCCATAAGAAGCAGCAAAGAATCCTGTGGCACCTTATAGACTAACAGACGTTTTGCAGCATGAGCTTTCGTGGGTGAATACCCACCAGACTAACACGGCTACCCCTCTGATACTTGACACCCATAAGACACTACCCACAGAGGGTGCTCTGGAGCTGGACAGAGCTAATTCCCGGAGCAACCAGCAGCAGACGCTGTGGTGGTGAGTCTGCAACCTGTTACAGTACTCTTTTTGAATATCTGTAGAAAAATCAGTATTTCATGAAGCTTTATAGATCGTTAATTCACAATTTTCTGGTATTTTAGAAATGACTTAACTAGCCAATTTGAGGCATTTTTTGGTGTAGATAGAACCTAACAGCTGAACTTAAAAGTACAAAATAGTTGCAGTGGCTCTTCTATCTATTGTATGAAACCAAAATCTAAAGGCCTTTAATATAAATGCATCTTCTCTCTACTCACTTGTCTCCATGCTATTCATAAGGTTGATATTCCTTTTCAAAGATGACTGCATAAAGAGAGAATTCATCCATGAAAACGTTTAGCTATTAAAACATACATGCTATTTTAAAGATAGAGGCTAAAAAATAAAGCCCCTAAGTGAATACTGCCAAAACATTTTTTTATGACTTGATGAAACCAGACTTGGGTTACTGCAATCTCCTTCCTTTCAGCCTTCCTGGCTTCCATCACACATCCCTCCATTTTGTCCAGAATTCTGTGACCACGCCTACCAACTTTGCTCAACATGGCAACCCTCTCTCAGATTCACTTCAGTGACAATACATCTTTAGCATCAAAACTAAACTCCTCATCTACTCAAGCTACCATATGCAAGGCTGTGCAAGCAATGTCCCTGCCTTTATCTAATCATTCTCATTTTTGCCACTCCCTTACTTAGCTTCTGTACTCTATAGTACTGCTTTCCTTCGTGCAAACTTTGTATCCTACAAGTGCCTCAAATACAGGACTGGCTCTAGGCAGCAGCAAACAAAGCACGTGCTTGGGGCGGCATTCTGAGTGGGATTTTTGTTGTTGTTTGTTTTGTATTTTTGCTTGGGGCGGCAAAAAACCTAGAGCCAGCCCTGCTCAAATATTCCTTAAATGTGTCTATAATTGCATAACTTGCCTAGAAAACATTTTATTTTAAAAGATATCTGAACTGGGAAAGGAGTCTATCTGTTATCCAAAAGTAACTGATATAGCCTATCACTTTCATATTTCCATGAGTCCTTTTTCTATATTGTCAGATGCTGCCTTGCAAAGGCAACCTAGACAACAGTATATTCTGATAGTACAAAATGGTGTATGCAAAAAAAATCTTTATGCAAAAAAAACTTTATGTAAAAAAAACTTTACTACTTCTGATTACTGGTTTTATGTGATGATTCATTACATGTAATACAGAGAAGACTTTCATGTTAAGTATGATACAAATTGTTAAACTTTATCATCCACAATTCTGGTGAGATTGGGCCTCTTAAAATAACAGGTAAATTACTGATGTGTGTTGTCACGATTACAGGGCTGACTGTACCTTGGACCCTGTGATAAATGAAGTAGAGAGGAGCGGGAAGCTCCCTTTTATGGACAGCCAGACAGTTAGCTATAAAATCCCTCTTAGTAGCTGTTCTCTACTTGCTTTACTTGTAAAGGATTAAAAAGTCCACAGGTAAAAGGAAAGGAGGGGCACCTGACCAATGGGAAGGCTAGAACTTTTTAAAATTGGGGAAAAACTTCCCTTTGTCTGTTCTGTTGTTCTCTGGAGAGAGGGGACAAAGCAGAGACAAGGCTGGGACTATACTGTAAAAAACTTTTTGTCAGGTATGGAAATCATCAGATCATACCTAAAACCTACTCATAAATCAGAAAATGTCTAGAAAGACGCAATTAGGTTTGTTTCTGTTTATTTTTTATTGGCTTGTGGATTCCTCAGTGCTAATCTCAAATGCTTTTTATTTTGCTTGTAACCTTTAGGCTGGACTTCAAGATTAATTTCTGTAAGTCCAGCCTAAAGGTTTTTTTTTTTTTTTAAATCTAGCAAAAGCCTAAGTTCCAGATGTTTGTTTTCTTTTTCTTTTTTAATAAAATTTACTTTTTTTAAAAAACAGCTAATTTCCTTTGTTTTCTTTCTTAGCTTCCCTGGAGAGGGTGGTGAAAGGGCTTGAGGGTACCCCTCAGGAAGGAATTCCCAAGTGTGCTTTCCTGAGTTCCAAGGAATTTTGCATTTGAGTGGTGGCAGCATCTACCCATCCAAGATCAGAGAGAAGCTGTAACCTTGGGAGTTTAATACAAGCCTGGAGTTTTAATATTTAGAATCCTTGCGGGCCCCCACCTTCTGTACTCAAAGTGCCAGAGTGGGGAATCAGCCTTGACAGTCCGATTTCTGATTTTCACATAAGTGTAATAAAATAAACCTTCATCATCCACAGTTTTTGGTGAGGTTGGTTCAAGTTAAAGATGAGCAATTATGGATATGTATTTTGTCATGATAACAGGACTAACTGCCCCTGGTTCCCTTTGAGACTTCTGAGTGCACCCCCTTAGCTGTTAGACCTTGTTCCCTTTCCTGTCTTGGGAAGTAACTTTGAGATTCTTCCACTTTTAGACCAAGATTTGGGTGCAGCACCTCATCCATGCCAACAGATTTGTTACTGTGGAGGTTTGACTGGACACTTGCATGTCTTCCCTTCTGGAGCCTGTGACCAATAATATAGTGAACAACAACCTTTAAACAAGTAGGGCTAATAGCAAACAGAACAAAGCATCAGAAGCAGCAAAGAATCCTGTGGCACCTTATAGACTAACAGACGTTTTGCAGCATGAGCTTTCGTGGGTGAATACCCACTTTTTCGGATGCAAGTAGTGGAAATTTCCAGGGGCAGGTTTATATAAGCAAGCAAGAAGCAAGCTAGAGATAATGAGGTTAGTTCAATCAGGGAGGATGAGGCCCTGTTCTAGCAGTTGAGTGAAAACCAAGGGAGGAGAAACTGGTTCTGTAGTTGGCAAGCCATTCACAGTCTTTGTTTAATCCTGAGCTGATGGTGTCAAATTTGCAGATGAACTGGAGCTCAGCAGTTTCTCTTTGAAGTCTGGTCCTGAAGTTTTTTTGCTGCAGGATGGCCACCTTAAGATCTGCTATTGTGTGGCCAGGGAGGTTGAAGTGTTCTCCTACAGGTTTTTGTATATTGCCATTCCTAATATCTGATTTGTGTCCATTTATCCTTTTTCTTAGAGACTGTCCAGTTTGGCCGATGTACATAGCAGAGGGGCATTGCTGGCATATGATGGCATATATTACATTGGTGGACGTGCAGGTGAATGAACCGGTGATGGTGTGGCTGATCTGGTTAGGTCCTGTGATGGTGTCGCTGGTGTAGATATGTGGGCAGAGTTGGCATCGAGGTTTGTTGCATGGATTGGTTCCTGAGTTAGAGTTACTATGGTGCGGTGTGCAGTTACTGGTGAGAATATGCTTCAGGTTGGCAGGTTGTCTGTGGGAGAGGACTGGCCTGCCACCCAAGGCCTGTGAAAGTGTGGGATCATTGTCCAGGATGGGCTTTAGATCCCTGATGATGCGCTGGAGGGGTTTTAGCTGGGGACTGTATGTGATGGCCAGTGGAGTCCTGTTGGTTTCTTTCTTGGGTTTGTCTTGCAGTAGGAGGCTTCTGGGTACACGTCTGGCTCTGTTGATCTGTTTCCTTATTTCCTCGTGCGGGTACTGTAGTTTTGAGAATGCTTGGTGGAGATTTTGTAGGTGTTGGTCTCTGTCTGTGGGGTTGGAGCAGATGCGGTTGTACCTCAGTGCTTAGCTGTAGACAATGGATCTTGTGGTGTGCCCGGGATGGAAGCTGGAGGCATGAAGGTAGGCATAGCGGTCGGTAGGTTTTTGGTATAGGGTGGTGTTAATGTGACCATCAATTATTTGCACCGTAGTGTCTAGGAAGTGGACCTCCCGTGTAGATTGGTCCAGGCTGAGGTTGATGGTGGGGTGGAAGCTGTTGAAATCGTGGTGGAATTTTCCAGAGTCTCCTTCCCATGGGTCCAGATGATGAAGATGTCATCAATGTAGCGTAGGTAGAGAAGGGGCGTGAGTGGACGGGAGCTGAGGAAGCGTTGTTCCAGGTCAGCCATAAAAATATTGGCATATTGTGGGGCCATGCGGGTGCCCATAGCGGTGCCACTGATCTGGAGATATATATTGTCATCAAATTTGAAATAGTTGTGTGTGAGGATAAAGGCACAGAGCTCAGCAACCAGTTGTGCTGTGGCATCATCAGGGATACTGTTCCTGACAGCTTGTATTCCATCAGCGTGTGGGATGTTTGTGTAGAGAGCCTCTACATCCATGGTGGCCAGGATGGTGTTTTCTGGAAGGTCACCAATGCATCAAAGCATCAGAGAAAATTAATTCAAAATAACAAACAGTGTACATGCATATTTAGATTCATTTAATCTTCTGCCTTATTACAAGGTAAGTTAGATGGGATTCCCTCCTGAGTTACAGGACAAGGGACAAAACTTACATTGTTTTAGGAAGCCCAGGAGCTCTTGAGACCTAGTCTGTCTTCTGAAGAGTCTCCCAAACTGCTCTCCTGTTTAGAAAAAAACTTCCTTTTTCTCAAATTCTTACCTTTCCTGTGTGTGCCTGGACTTCATTACAGAGCCTAGGCATGAAGTCTTTCCTTTTCCCTCAGACTAGTTTTTCCTAGTCAGTCAGCCAGGCCATCTAAGAACATGGCCTTGTGACAGTTGCTTTGTTGTTTGGCAGTTAGATCCATTCAGCCTTAATGATTTGCAATCACAGGCCTCATGTCTACAGGGGAGTGTGCTGAACCTATCTTTTTTCCTCCATCATAAGAATCCTATATATAAAACACAGTTTTGGGTCCAAAGCAATATTAATTATCAAGCACCACAACTTTCATCATATGTATATAAGAAGATGATAGTCTCACTAGAATACTTATTGTGCTGTCTTTTTAATTGTGCTCAGTTATTGCCATCTGCATGAGGTGTAATGTTGATCATCTAATTAAGTCCTCTTTACTTGCTTCTGCAAAATGGAGTTAGGTTTCCCATGTGTGTCTGGGGTAAGTGAGCCTTGTTTATGGTATTTAAACAACGTAGAAAAATATAAATAATCCTGTGGAAATGTCAGAGTGATGGACTGGTGTAACATGTAAATACTCAGCTGGGGCAAGCCCTATCAGCTGCAGAGAAGTCATGGATCAGAACTGCTGTGCTTCAATTGCCTGGGTCAGCCATGCCATAGAGATATCATACAAGCAATCTTCTGCATGCCACAGAGTCCAGGGAATGGATAGGACTGTGGCCAGTAGGATCCACTCAACCCAAACCATACATTTGAGGAGAGATGTGGAAAACTAGGGTAGTAAGCCCTGTCTGCAGCTATGGACCGTGGAAATAGTATTAATAACAGATATGGGGGATGTTATATTTTTCCCTCCCTCAGTGCACACACTGTTCATCTTGTGCAAAGTTCATTGACTAGATCTTTTCTAAGGAACTGATAGTGTCACTCTTAGATTATTATTTTTAATTGCATGGTAACAATTGCTTTTCAATTCTCCTTTAAAGACTCTTTTCCAGTCAGTGTTGTACTTGTTAAATGACTCAGGGAGATAGCCATGAAGGCTGAAGTCCTCTGTGTGCTTTGTTTCCATTTAAAAGGAACGGTTTTGCAAAATGCAGTGGAAAAAGAAATGCACTATAGTATTGTTTAACCAGATGAAATGTTACTTATTTATATTCACAACTCAGGATAGACTAGTTTAAATGGAAAAAGAACAAATCCCAAAAGTTTATTAACTATAATACAATTTTTATAACTTTAGAAAATAAATAGTTTCAAAGGCTGTTAAAGCTATTCCATATTTTCATTAAGTGCTATTAAATGTAATTAACATAGTTTTGCAGTGGTATCTTAAAAGTGCTTAATTCCCATTGCTTATAATAGAGCCATTTGTTATTCAAATTGCTGCAATCATTTAAGCAAAAGAATGCCAAGTGATTAATGCAAATTATAAACTTAGTCCAAAGTTAGAAATAAATTTATGCAAATCTTTCCAACAATATTTACCATAAAATGAAAAATAATCATTATACTGCACAATCTTAGCACAACACATATATGTGCTGCATTACTTTATCAAGGCAATAGGAGATTGGAAATAAACCATGAAACAGTGTGGAGTCCTTAAACTAATGGCTGTGACTGGAGCATTTGGAGTTAATATTCCAAAGGGCTGAAACAGCATCATGGTGATTGGGAGCAAGTGTCTACCTATAGGGGGTCTGATCCCTCTCAAAACCCCATATGGTTCATGGAAAACAGCCAACAGGCACATAATGAGAGGACTGTTCTTTCAGAGGGTACTATAGATGGTTATAATTGGAAGAAATGTTGGAAGCTGCTCCTTTTAATATGAGCCATGATAGGGGAAGATGAGACCTTGAAATACATGGAATCACAAAAACATCATGGTAATTTCTGCATTTCCTAGGGGACAACTAATATCTCTTCCCATCCCATTGCTGCCATACCATGGGTCCACAGAAATAACAGCATTGTGTTATGTCTAAGGACCTATCCTCCTGGAAACAAGACAAAGTATCAACAATACAGTTCTCAGTTTGAAGGATGTGCTAAAACAAACTGTTAAATGGGTTCCAAGATTAAGCACCCTAGCAAAAATGCACACTTCAGCAACATGAACCTAGAAGACCACTGCAGCTGGCTGCTGATAATCTGAAGCACGGTTTGATTTTCAAACCAGACACAAACCTGCTGATTCCTGAATCTTTCACCCCACATGAGAACTGCCATCAGAGTGAAAAACAATGATTGCTTAGAAGATCCTTCACCCCAAAATTCCTTGTGGAGGGCCAGTTCTCCTATGGCAATTTCCAATAAAAAATACACCAAATTCAATACTACCAAAAGTATCGAAGTGAATCTTCCCCCAAAATAGATTCTGACCACCAGCATGAGACACTGGGATATCCTTTTAAAAATTGCTGCCAGATCCATAGGCTGTCCTTCAGCTCCCTTGTAAATAGAATAAAAATATTGAGGCCTTTGGACCTAGTATGGTTTCCTGAACCTGACATGGAAGTTGGTAATATCTGCCCTGTTAGGGTAGTCTAACACCAGCACCTTAGTATTTCCATTTTAATCAAGGTTGGGGAATTTTCATGTGGCAATAAAGCTCTCTCCATCACAATCAACAGTAGGCTTGGTGTTCTCTTGACTGAAAAACATCCACAAGCCTCAGAGATGAGCACAACCCATGTGATCTCTTTCAGAACCATCCCTTTTGCAATAGGGAACAATTATAAGGTTATTGGGAGGACTTGGTGAATGGGAAGTGGTGGAAGCTTTCTCAACTGTACCAAAAAGTGATGGGAAGAGATAAATTGCTAGCCCCTGATTCAGGAAAAATATTTGCACGCCCCTGCAGAGACTGTTCTCCACCGTCAAGGGAGGAGAGTGTGTTAGTGAGGCCTCCTGCAGAGCTGGGAAGTGCCTCACTCCCATTTCCCCTCCTACCTTGAGTGGCAAGTCAAGGGAGCTGCTCAAAGGAAACCACCCAGTCCAGCACTAGTATTGTGAATGCCTTTTTACCCCTGCCAGGACAGTTGGAGGAAAAGAGGTAGGTGAAGAGCCCCTGGCAAGCTCCCGTCTAACACCATCCTGAGATTGGAACAAGAGGGTTGGGTTAGGAGTCAGCCCCTTTCCCTCCCCTGATAGACCTGCCTCTTTTGAGGTGAGGCGAGGCATTGAAACAAAGGCATTAATAATGAGCATGTTACTTCCTCCGTACTGCAGGTGTCCTGTGTGTGTTCAATCAGTTCAGCCTTGAAGAGTGTAGTTGAGATACTGTGGTCTGATCATCAACTGATATTTTTTAAATGATATTAACTGAGCTTTGTGCTTTTTGTCAGCCTTTTATTTGCATCTTTAAACAGGTGTGATCTTTTAGCTCAAAGTTTAGACTGAAATTCTGCTCGTGCAAGATCACTGTGGAGATCCTTGGTATTAAAGACATTTACTCATATCGTCTAGAGCTATATTAAGAAATTGCATGCGTTTTTTTTTAATTGTCCATCAGAAACCTAATTAGAATAATATAACCTCTGAGCGTATGAGTTTGACAACTCTGGCTTCTATATTTTAAAGCAGGCTGCACATAATGTCTAGGCTGCTAAATGTACCATAGTAATCCTCTCTGTTCCTAACTTGTCTGATTTATTATTCATGACAGGGTCAACTAAAATCACCAGTATTCCTAGAACACGAGGATCCTCACCTTCTGCAATTTGTACTGCTATCCCACTAATTTGTCATGGAAGGCCTAATTCTTGCCTTCCTCAATATACATAGCTGTCAACAAAATTATCCAAATCCTGGATAAGGCTTAGCACATGTGCATGTCAGAAAACTTATAGCTAAAAGCAGGGGAGCCTGAATAAATTTAGATGCCTTGATTCTCTCTATCAGAAGTTTAGAGAAATCATTACAGAGGTCCCCAAAGATTTGATACTGCATAGGGGTTTACTGGCGTCTGGCCAAATCTCAAAAGAATTGGAATGGTGGCATAGTTGGTGAGTGTATGCACCCATTAGTATGAGTGTTCATAATGAGCAATGGTTCCTGAGCAAAATCTTCTATGCAATGTATTACTATTCTTGTTAGGAAGAGAGAGATCTGAGTGCAAGGCTGATATCACACAGAATATGGATGAATGCTAATATGGTTTTGCAACCTATTGCTACCATTACATACTATCCTATGCAGATTTTTTTTTTAAGATCGCAACACTAACTAAACCAATTCAAAATTATCCTTAAAAGTCCAGAATAAGGTTAGGACGACATGGTACCAAGTGGAAACTTCCTGGAACCCCCACCAGTGCCTACTAGAAGTACCTGACTGATTTTAACCAACCAGTATCAATCCAAACTCTCAAACCAGCCCCCAATAAGATCAAAGCCTTTTGTATAAGGGCATGAAATTGATTTCTCTGTCCAGAATCATGGACTCACTTAGAAGCAATCAACTAGAAACATATTCCAAAGCGGGGAAACATGGACTGGCATATGTAAAAAAATGGTACAAACAGAAGCTCTAAAAATAACAACAAAAGTAAAAAAGCTAGAATTTTGTAATTATTGTCTATGGCAGTAAGATGGCTTAAACAACATGCCACGATACTGGCCAGGCAAGTAATGGAGAAAAACAGGGAAGTAGAAGAGATAACTAAGGTTTTGGAGGGATCAATCCAAGCAGTCGAGCGCGCTGGAAAGCCCAAGCTCTTTTAACCAAGCAACGGGTGGTCCAGACTCATGATATGCTCGAACAGATAAAGCAGGAAAATAAAAAAAAAATGGAGACAGCTGTGGAAAACCTGCAAAAGAAAAAGATACCGTCCTCTGTAGCTCAACAGACTTCGAATGCTTTTACAGTACCTGAAGTATGGGAACAGAAATGGAAACAGGCAGTCCTAGCTAAATTGAAAGATGGAACATGGCATAATTGGAATGGATGCTGCAATGGGGAAATGTAGAATGACCCAGTGGATCATCCTTTCTTGACTCGTGGGCAGGGGCTACAGTACCACATGATGAGAACCAAGTTCAGGATAAACCTTCTCCAAAACCTAGATCAATTCCTGTTAAAACAGAAGAAAGGGGGAAAATGGGAGAGAAAGTCTTACCAAAGAACCTGACCCTAACACCCGGCCACACCCCACTTTACCCTTGATGCTACCCCTCAAGCTGATGCTCCATCTTCACTGAGGTTATGGAACACAATGGAAACTGCAACAAAAAAATTATCTGACAATTGAAGGGAGCCATGGCTCTGTGGCAATTATGCAGAAAGAGAAATGAATCTGGCACCCAAATGTACATATACACCTCACCCACCTCGAGTTAGCGGCTTAACAGCCAGGCTTGATGCTTTAAAAATTACTGAACTAACTGCATTATCTGGAGCTGTTGGCCCCCCACCTTTTGAGAATTGTAATGAGTTTATGGCAGTGCTCACAGTTGTTAAAGGTGGTGGGAATTGACATGTTTCAGGAACCAATTTTAGTACAAACCCTTTTGGGACCACTGAAATGTCATACCATTGGTTTTGATGATCATGTTATGCAAATGGTTAAATGTGTGGATCAAAAACATTTTAAGTTATTGAGTAAATTAGCTGCACTTAAAGGAATTACAAGAATGCCAGGAGAGGCTCCAGCCAATCTAGCTGACAGCATACAAATGTATACTAGGGTAACAGCAGGGGTTACTAATCTCAAGGATTTGAATCAACTTGATTTGGAGGTGTTGCCTTCTGGTTGATAGAATGGATGAATGCTTGGTGTGAGAATGGAGGCAGAGACATACCTTGGAATGAATGGATTGAAAAAGTGGAGACTGCAGATAAACAGCAGAAGGAACTCCTGTCAAGGAGCTGCGAACACAGTTAGGACAGTGGAAAACAGAGGGTCCTGGATGCTCTCCCCGTGGCCATGGCTGGGGTTGGAGAGGTTGTGCAATGAACTGAGGTAGCAGAGTAAATAGAGACAGTGAATGGGTATCACCTGGAGTTATGAAACAGGGGAACTTAGACCTTAAAGGAGCGAATGAGATGCTGTGGGCGCAGCTATACGCATGTATGATTGGCAAGGAGTCTCAAAAGAAGGAAGAAAAGGCAGTGATGAAGGTGGCTAAGGTGACTGTCTTGGCGTCTGGATTGAATGACCTGATTGCTAGTAATCCAGTAGCATAGGCCAGCCTGCCCTGCAACTCAGAATGCATTTTTCGGCAACCCATGACAATAGATGTCTGGGGACACCCCTGCTTAAGTATCCGAGTCGGGGATGGGCTTGCAGATTTTCTATTGGACTCTGGGTCTGGAATTCCTATAGTAAAAGATGTATTTAATGTATATCCAATTGTGTACTACGTACAAATACAGGGCATATCAGGAACTAAGCAAACATATTACGTTAAAACCCTCCATCTCCAGTTTGGTGTACATACCATTCAGGAGAAGTGTGCTGTTGCAGGGAGAGAAAATCTAATTGGGGCAGAAAGTATCAAACAATTGGGATTAATCCTGGATTTCCCAAATATTTGTATCAGACAAATTCTCACTGTAATGAGAGCTACAAATGACGCTAACCTGATCCCCGTGGGACTTGCTACTAGACGGTGAAAGCAATAAAGCCCAAACAGCCACCTCCTGCCCCAGAAAGCTGGGAAGGTTGGTGGGCTGAGATTCAAACCATCTGTGCAGCGGACTCCCTAGATACGGGAAAAATACAAACTTCCATTACATTAGAAGGAGACATACTTCCATACATTAAACAATACCCCAGGAAGCAAAAGATTCTTTAAGGCAAGTTATAGAAGAATTGGAAAAACAAAAAATAATTTGAAGGTTTTAAGCGCCTAACTTGGCACCAATCTGGCCAGTCAAAAAACCTGATGGAACATGGAGATTAACTATCGGGGGTGAAACAGAACTGTCAAATGGAGGGCACCAGTAGTAGCTGCTTACCCAGAATTGTTGGAGGTATTAACCCCTGACATGAAGTGGTTCTCAGTACTTGACATGGCAAATGGCTTTTGGAGTTCACCTTTAAACCCAGAGTCTCAATACAGAACATCTTTTGTATTCCAGGGTATGCCATATTGCTGGAATGTTTTGCCTATTGGGGTACTGTGACGCACCCACAATATTTCATACTGTAGTGAGAAATATGCTAGAGAAGGAGGGACTGTTACAAACGGGAAGAATAGTCCAGTAGGTAGATGACATTTTAATAGTCAGTGAAACAGAACAGGAACATGAAGTATTACTGACTAGCTGCTAAGCATACGGCTTGAAACTTAACCACTCTAAATCCCAGATTAAACAGAAAGAAGTGCAATATCTTGGAATTCGACTCAGTATAGGGGGAAGGTCTATGGATAAGGAAAAGGTGAAGTGTGTTGTTAACCTCCCTATGCTGGTAGATACTAAACCTTTGCAATCTTTTTTGGGGCTCACTAACTTCTGCAGAGAATTTATGGTTGGGTACGCAGAGAAGGTAGGTCCCCTATACTACTTAAAAGACCACAGTGGTCCTGGAGAGAGGATGCAACTAATGCATGGGAAATCCTGAAAAAAGGATTAATGGAGGCACCTACTTTGGCTGCCCCTAACAGCAAGTTCCACTTTGTTAAGAATGTCTGTATTTTTAGTATGCTTACACAGGACACTGGTGCTGGGGAAAGACTTGTTGCTTATTATAGCAGAGCATTAACAGGTCCAGAAGCAAACTGGAAATGTGTGAGCAAACCGCTCTCGCTGCCTACTGGACACTAAAAAAAGCTCAGGCAATCATCAGAGCAAGCAAGGTGATTGTAAAGAATTACCACGCACTGGGAAAATTACTCAGTCAGGAAATCTGTCTAAAGGACATGTGAGAGTAGATAAGGCCATTCAGTGGGTCTTTGCTCTCATGTCCGAGAATGTTCAATTAGTCCCACTAAAAGAACTTGAAATATGTGTATGCGGATTGACTATAAACGGTCGAGAACATGTTTGTGAACCCCAATGAGAATCCAAAGCACTATCTTTAAAGCAACCCCAATTGAACAGGTGATTGGCCTGCTTTCTCTGTACTAAAATCAAGTGAGTGGGATCTTCTTGGCTTCTAGATATGAATTAAGTGAGGAGTTTTTAATGTCCCCTAAACAGTTAGTATTTTTTATCCTTGCTGCAAACTATTACTTACATAAATAAACCTCACCCAATAACTTCACCTCACTGGAACTATTCACATGAATAAGGACTTCACACATGCACAAGACTACTTTGCAGGAGTATTAGTAATGGTTTCAAGGACTGGACACCATGTTGTCATCTACCAGACTACATCCACTTACAGCAGGGGTGTTCTGGATTCTTTCAAAAGAAACTGTTCTTCAAAATCTGCTGATTAGACTCAATTGAGAGTAATTGGTTTTGGTTGGCAATTCCTGGAGCTAACAAGATTACTGCTCACCTGGTCTAGGGGCTAATGCTTAAACCTTTGGTGGAGACAGTGTTGCAGTGAAAGACAACACAGAAACTGCACTGGGCATGAGGTTCTCCACTACTTGCTAAAATCATTAAGAGGTGGATTAAGTGATGGAACCTCACAATGTGACTTCATAAAGGGCAGTGGCATAGAGGAAGTGGTCAGCGGAAGCAAAGACAGCAGCAGCTGTGAGCCAGCAGCAGCAGAAGAAGCATTGCTCAATGCTGGCCACAGGGGTGGGAAATGAACCACTGTGAATAGATTTTTGAACTCTGGGTCTTCTCTAACCAAGGACAGCCAACTGTGAGTTGGGCACAGCAGAGAGAGAAGGGAGTGATATGAAGAGTAACATTTGTTTCACACTGCAAAAAACTGAGGCAAAGGACACTGCCCAACACACTGGGGAGTGGTCGTTTGCCTATGGTCAGACACTTTTGAACTGTGGTTTTGGTGTTTTCCCAAATTAACATTGGGTGCCCTTTTCCCTTTTATTAAAAATTATCTTTTATTATACAGACTCAGTGGGAAAGTACTGCCTCTTAGAAGTGCCCAGGGTAGAGCTAAATTTTCCCAAATTACCAGGGAGGGGCTTGAGCCAGATCTATTTTGTTTTGTTAAGAGGAACACCTAGATATTGAATCCAACCATGGTTGCTGCTAACTGCACCTGGCAGAAGGGTTACATAATCATGCACCTAGTGAAACTTAAGAGCAAAACTCTGTTAAATGGAAGTGAGATAAAGATCAGCTCCTAAAGCACAGCTAGAGCAAGTAGGGCTCATGGGAAATTTTCAATGAAAAATTGGGTTTTCATCAAAAGTGTGTGTGTGTAAAATGTCTGTTTTCCACAAAATCATCATCATTAATTTTTTGGTCAGAAAACTTAAAAATATAGGGTGAGTTTTTTGAAGTTTTTAGTTTTATGATGGAAAATTGAAATTTACTGTTAAAAGTTTTTAACTAAAATGAAGAAGAAAAAAATATTGTCATCAATTTTTCACAAAGATTGTTCTCACTACTAGCTCTAGTTACAAACAAGACACAAATTTGTACACAGCTGGGTGTGGTCATTAAGACTGGAGGACTTCACAGTAACTTCCAGGCAAGGGCAGCTTGGGAAAATGTATCGCAAGCACAGGATTCAGCATGCAAAAGGAACAGAGATGGGTGGTTGTTAAGAACACACAGAGGGCTGTGAAGCGGCACATCTGGTGGCATTTAGGGAGCAGAAGGGTGTGAAAGACAAGGGAAGAACATGCAGGCAAATCTTTTGAAACCATGGGCTGCTGCTGAACATTGTGGTAAGTGAAAGTGGGAGTCAGTAGAGCTACCCTGGTTTATACCAGATGAGGAGCTGGACCTTCATTCTGGATGTCACACAGTTGGGGAGTTGTGCCTTGTGATGTTTGAACCCTGGTGTGTTTACTTAGGATAAGCACCCAAAAGTTCAAATGTTGATTCAAGCCTTGTGCTCTGGAGACCTAGAGAGCCAGGAGCTCGTTATTGATGTCGGGTAGTCTTTTTGTTTTTTGTACAATGGACTCAATGCTTGTGAGTGGGAGGTATTGCCCTGATAAGGGCACCTGGAGAATAGGGTTTCCAACTTTATATTTAAAAAATAAGGGACAGATTTCTTAGCCCCCAACCCCAATGGCACCTGAAGAGGTAGTGATTTCTGCCCCCACCCTCAGGGATGTTGACCTTTGAAACTTGAGGTGTGGGGAACCTACTAATAATAATTATATAATTAATAAGCCATACTCATCTACATTTGCCAGGGGTATTTCTTGCTGCTAACTCCTGATCCTGTTGTGTGGAGATGAAGAAAATCTTTGGAAGATAACTGCAAGTTTATGCAAATTTGGAATTTGCTTTTAATTAAATCTATGCTGCATCTGTTCCATTATCAGATCATTTATTCCACAACAAGAAAAACAATCCTCTCTACAAAATCATTTTATTCTGGTACAGTAAGTAGAAAGCACACCGTTTGAAACAAGTTTTTCACAATTTTATATCCACGCTTCTGAAACACATCCATCCACTTTTCACTGACACTTAAAATTTCAGTTTTTGATGTATCAGTGGTATCTTATCTGGCGCACAATTCCTCAAAGAGGTTTCCTTAATTTTGAGTGCTAGTTACATTCTCAAGGTCTGAGAAACTAAGCTTCCCAGAGAGTCTAATGGGTTTCAGCTTCATCATTACGTTGTCAGAAGAGAAATCAATCCAGTTATCAGTGTTCAAAAGCTTAGATTCATAAAACTTAATAAAGCCTTGTTTTACCTTCACTTTTTGTTGTAGAAATAGTTTTTCCATCAGTTTGGCTTTGAATAAAAAAACATCTTTCTGGTTTAGCATGTTCATCTTAAAATGGTACATCTCTGCTTGCACACCAGTAATTCATAGCTATGATTCCTCCAACTTCTTCACAAGTTTGTTGAAGACACAAACTGCTTTGTGTTTTTTCCATGTGTAAATGTCCACAATGCCAGTATAGATGCTATTTCTGGTGAAAATCTTCTTTAAAGTTACTTAGCAAGACTCCCTTAGTTATTTGAAATAACTGTAATCTCTGGCCACTTTCTCAGAATTGGTCAATTGCCATGTTAAGGGATAGCCATCTTGTACTCACATTTTACTGTACTACTTTCCATTCAGTTTGAATAAACTAAAAAAAAAAAATACTCCACTTCTGAGTTCTTCTCTGACCTGTGTGGACACACACAAATGGTTGTAAAATTTCAACAGTGTCATTTGTTGACTGACAGGTGATCACTTGCATGTTTGTAAGTATTGTGGATTATGTATGCCAGGCAGTTGGCCTTCAGAATGTGGTCATTTTTGGTACATAACAGAAATATTGATTTGTGTTTGCCAATGTTCATATTTGCCTTAGAGTATGTGGTAATACAATTAACATTATCTGGTATTTCTCTAGGCAGTTCTTTACAGCATGATGAATGCCACTTGCAGATTCATCATAGTCTTCATAAAAGTCGAGCAACTTTTACTGAATGCCATCTGATGTGGTACTGTAAGCATATTGCTTTGTAATTGATTTACATTATTTGAGGCATCAATTGCTACAGAGAAATACATGGGTTGTTCTGGTGGTGATGTTATTTAATCCTGTAAACAATCCCTCACAGACTCTGGGGCCAAAACAGTGGTCACTAATAGCTCTTGCTTTGTTCTTGCACAAGGCAATTTGTTAACAATGTTAGAATTGTGAACCATTTCACCAACAGCATGGACTGTGGCAACAATGCTGTGGTTAACTATGTGATAAATGGTTGCAATTTCACATGCTGCAATTTTGTCACTTTCAGTGTTTGAAGAGACAAGGAATTTCAGACCTTTGACCTGTGCTTTTTTCTTGTATCCATCATTTGCTTAATGCTGTCTTAAGTCAGTTTTGCCTCTGTGTCCACAATAATGAATTCACATTGATCCAAAGTACAAAAGGCTTTACCAGGATTGCCACCAATAGGCATTATCCAGGTGTATTTTTCTTCATTGAAATTTTATATCTACACAGAATCCTTTTTTTCTGTTTAGACCCAGAACTTTCTGAAGTTCCTACCGTTTCTGGTATTACTAGGCAGATGGGCTGCTGCATGTGGACTCCAGAGTGGTGTCTGTGTTCACCCCATTCTCCTGGCCAAATTCCAGTGTGGAGAATTGCATTCAGTACCCCTAAATCATCGCTCCCACATACACCCCTCCTATTGGATAAACAAGTCCTGTTCACATCCTGTCCTAAATTGCTGTGTGGTGTTACTGCTGATCAGGTGCCACATCTCACCCCAGACCTGGCAGCATTTCATAGGTGAGCAAAGTGTCTTAACTCAGCTGAAGATGATAATCCAATAGTCTGGAGCAATTCCAATGCTGGTCCCAGAATTGGTACTAGTGTAATACCAGCAGACCCCAGTAGCCTGCGGGCAGGAGTGAACCTGGGGCCTCTGAAGCTTAGTACATAAGCCTCTACTGCATGAGCTGAAAGCCAACTGGCTGTAGAGCAGACTCATTTTCTCTCTCTCTTCAAGTGGTCTCGGTGCTACTAGATGGGACAGAACACCACACCCAGGAGGTGTGTGTGTTACACTGGCACTCATAGATGGTGGTCCCGATGAATTGCATGATGGAGGACATCATTTCAGGTTATGCATGGACACCTCCAGCTGCCGAATCACAATGCCTTTCAAATTTGTCTTGGCCACCCCTCAGTCACACCAGAACAGATGTTCAATTCAGCCTGCAGGTACCAACATGCACTGTGCACAGAGTGCTTGGATCCAAGGAGCAGCACAGACCTGTACCCAGTTTCCATGCACCACATATCTAGGTGTCTGCAGGCCACATTGGGCTCCACATATGTTAGTTCTTGTCCCCTGAGCAGTAGAATGTACAAGATAGGATGGTGCACACTACAATGAGCTCTTGCTAGACCAGGCACGAGGGTGGCTGGATTCTCCTTAACTGAGCCATTGACTCACTTTAAAACTGGTCAAGTTGCTGCTCGCCTCAGCAAGATGAGGGACTGTGGTGCACTGAGGCACCCCATCTAAAGTAGCTTCATCCACATGAAACACCTTGAAGTACATTGCTGGTCTGGCCAAAAAACCTCCTGCTTCCAAAATGGGAAACAGAAAAACACTGCATGAGGGAGGGAATGACTGACATCTGCAACGAACAGATATAGGTACAGTGGGAGAAACTATAAAGCGAGACAGTACTGAAGTAGTTAGGGCTTGGACTGAAGAGAAACTTGTGTGTGTGGCGGGGAAGAGGGACAGTTCCTCTTGTTAAAAGGTACAGTCCCCAAAATATCTATGCTACCTGCTCGCTATTGCAGTCCTGCTGTACATGGGAAAGGTTAAAGCTGCAGTCACTTTAAAAAGTGAGGAAGAAACCTGCTCCCCACAATAAACTTCTTTTCCCTCCACTCCTTGGGAGATATTTTGTTGGAATAGTCTGTCCAAATTGAACTGCTTTTTGAAATCAGGTCACTTTCACTAGACTTTCATTTCATAGAAATCTTAGTTGGGGGTGGGGAAGAGAGAAATCCTAGCAATATTGAAACATCCCATTTTGACATTTTTGTAATGAAAGATTTTGATTTTCATTTTTTAAAAATGTATTGTATTATATTATATATTATAATATAATACAAAATTTAAGCAGTCTAAATAGAAGCAAAACATTTTGATCAGTCGGAAACACTTTTTTTTTCCAGAATTTCCCTTCATGGAGAGGTTATAACATGTTTGCTTTCATGCCTATTCAGAGCAAAGCCAAATTGTGACACTTCAAAATCCTTCACAAAATGGAACTTCCATCCTTTGTATAGCTTTAGGCTTGAGTCAATTCCTATTTCTCCCAAACACATTCCTAGCATTCACGCTGTATTGAGTGCTAGAGATAAATACAAAGCAGAGCTGTGGATCTGAACTATGAAGAAATGTGAATTCAGATCTAGATTTAACTTGACAGGTGTCCTCTTCTTATCTAACAAGTTTATGCAGACTAGGTGTCGATTTTTTCCAATCAGCTACAAGTTCCTATGTCTATAGTATAGCTCAAAAGCTAATAATGGAGTAGTTGCCCACACGTGCAGTGTGGAGAAAAGAATGACTTTCATGAACTTTTAAGAATCTAATTTTAATGTAATCAATCAGAATTTGAATTACTGAACAGATTTGTGTGTGTGATTTTTGGCTGGTTGAGTCGTGACTTTACCTAGAAATTGGATATATTTGTTTTCCATATTTTGTAATGTAATTTCATGACTATAGTGTGTTTTGTGTTTTAAAAGCTTTAAATAAAAAAGTTAAACTTTTTGGTTATATGATTTAATGCCATATAATTTCATTCATTATATGTATTTGCAATTCATGCTGAGTTTTTTCACTACATTAGTCACAAATTATCATTTTTGTTTAATATTTGTGTGACCTACATACTATAACTAACTGACATTGCATGACCTGCCAATTTTACAACTGACTACACAATTAAAAATCAACTTCTGATGAATATTCAAGCTTAACCTTTATTTTTCATAAGTATTTATGCTAGTAAAGATCAAGTAATGTAAGGTCTATGTAAAGCAAACGTCAAAGGGTCACATATATAATAAAATCAAAATTCTGTATTTGAATTTGCGGAATGTTTTTCTGCTAGTATCTCAGCTCTACTCAAATATTACAGTATCTTCCATTACCCCTTTATTTAGCCATTTTAGTTGTGGGATAGTCAAAGGAACATAAAAGGAAATTCAATTAACTTGTCTGGCTTCTAGATCTCACTTCTGATAACAGCTTGTGTCATAAACAGATAGTTAAGGGTTAAGGGCTCTTTTTACCTGTAAAGGGTTAACATGTAGTACCTGGTGACCACCTGACCAGAGGACCAATCAGAGACAAGATAATTTCAAATCTCTGTGGAGGGAAGCTTTTGTCTGTGTTTTCTTTGTTTGTCTAGAGTACTCTTTTGAATCTAAAAGAGACCAGTCATGTCTCCAAGTTCTCCTGGAGTAGTTTCTACTAATTAATAGTGAGTATTAATTAGAAAGGCGAATTAGTCTTATGATTTGATTTCTATATTTGCAATTGTGTGTTTGCTAAAGGAAATGCTTTATTCCTGTTTGCTGATATTGCTTTTACTGAGAAAAGGGGGAGAGGGGATTCTCTCCAGAGATTGATAAGGTTATACCCTATGAGTGTCCAGCTTGGGCTCATAGAGATTCTGTATTTTCTTTTTGTTCTCTTAATAAATTCTTTTCTTTTCTTTGGACTTGGTTAATTCCTTCTTCTGTGGAAATTCAGGGGAAGGTGAGGGGGGAAGAGACAGTTTCTCCTGGGTTTGATTCAAGCCGTTTGAATCAGGTATCTCTCTCCTAGGAAAAGGGAGTGGGGAGGAAGCAGGGGGAATGGTTTGTTTCTCCTGGGTGTAAGAACTCCATGGATTTGGGGCTCTTGGAATCCCCTAGGATTTTGGGGAAGGACTGTGTCTCAATTCACATTTCCTAATTGAGTGGTGGCAGCTTACTAGATCTAAACTAGGATTTTAGTTTAGAGGGAAACCAAGTCAGGTCCCCACATTGGAGCCCAACAGTTCCAAGTGGGGGTGAGACCTTTGACATGGTGGCATGCGGGTCCTCACCTTGAAACCCCCCAGTTTCAAGTGAGGGTAGACCCATGACAGCTTGCCTTAGAGATGGACAGAAATTGTTCTCCTCAATTTTGAAATCTGGTTGACAGCTCTTCAGTATGGTATGTGTCCTACAGCTGATCTTTCCCACTACATATTTAATATTCCGTCATCTGCTGTATTACACTGTAATTCTACACTCTGATCCCCAACTGATTGGACTCAATGGGACTCAATGGGACCAGGAGCATGTCCTTGCCCAGTTTCCAGAAAAAACAACAACAAAACTCCTACAATTGTATATTACAGCCCTAATACAAATAAATAGTAAGCACTTTCTTAACTACAAGTATGTGAATATTCCCATTGAAGTTAAACATGAATTTAAGTACCCTACTGGATCTTGGGCTAAATTCTGTTCTAATTTCACTGATTGTTACGTTGAGATCACAGTGAAAGCAATCTTAAATTTCCCAGTTTGGATTAAAAAAAAAAAATTTTGCAGTGTGAAAAATTCTAAATTCCATAGAAGAAAAACTCTACAATTTTTAGTACCAACCATAGCAGAACAGAGATAAAGTTAAGGAAGTACACTATCCTCAGATAAGCAAGATTCAACTAAACTTTAACCTCTCTCTTATTTCAGGCATTGAACAAACAAGAAAACAAAGCATTATCAAAATTAAATAGAATTTTCTTTATCTTGTAGGTCCCACCCACTCATGGAAAAAAAATCAACCTTGATAAATAAACACTCCCATATTTCCTTGTCAGTTTGTATGATCATTGAGTTTAAATCCTGAGTCAGAAGAGTAAACCTGCATGCACTCTAAATCGGCTTAAGCTACGGTGTGAATCTACATAAGTAAGAAAGTTTCTTGTTTTCAAAATGAATTTTAGTAGTGTTCTTTCTGTGAAAGATTTTAATAGAAAAGACAGAGCTGGTGCTGAGTCTATCTGTAAGAGTATTTTAAGAGTCAAAAGTGCAATGTGTAAAGTACAATGAACATTTGCAAATATGAATACAGCCTTGGTCAGTAACATGAATGCTGTACCCAATCGTATAATTATTTATCAAACTGTGAAATATGAATGTCCTAAGCTGCTTTAAGGAATATGTTCTAGGAATTTGCTGTCATCTCTTCAATGGGCCCAGGCTTTCATCCAAAAAAGTTACAGTGGTATAAAAACAAGGTAAGCAAAAGACAATTATACTAATCAGGTTCAGCATGCTCAGGAAATGCACAAAGAAAAAAATGTCAATTGTCAACTCACATAACTAAAGCAAATTACTAATAGAAAAACTGCTCTCATATTTTGAAGTGATAATTTATATATACATAAGCAGTGTAACATGCAGTTTGCTATATGGCTTTGCTGTTACCCTAATATATTTGCATGTAAAAATGGGCAAATAGTGATGAAAATTATTTGTGAACTATTTCACACACTAAGTACCAAGTTTTGATTCGCCATGTTTGTGAGCCCTTCATTCATTTTGCTTTTGGACATTCATATGAATTCTTTGTAGAAATATCCACAAACAGAAATAATTTAATCTGAAATGTATTTACTGAGTACTTTTGTTTTGGTAGAGAAACACAAATTCAGTCATAAATTGCACAGTGCTAGTAAGAAATAAGCAAACATGCATAAAAACAAACAAAGAAAAATAAAACACTTTGAACAAACCAATAGGCTGAAATTCTTCAAACTGGTGGAAATTACTGGGAAAAAAATCCTTTTAATACGGTATCAGAGTTGTTCAGGTTTTTTTCCTTGAAAATTTTCTAATTAAAAAATGGCCAACTTTTGCCAAACTGTTTTGTAATAAATATTTCATCTAGATTTCTTTGCATGCTATTTTCCCTCATACAGTGACCTTTTCTGATCGCATAAGAATATAGTATTTGCGTGGATCAGAAGTTGGGTGGGAAATCTTTTGGGAGGGCAGAAGATATGAAGCTTCTAATTCCAAAATGCCCTTAGTTTAGGTGATACTTTTGTATTTTATACTTTAATATCAAACTATAGTAAGATGTTGCTTTTTTGTTGTTGCTTTTGTTTGTTTTTAATTGTTCTTTCATTTGGTGACTTTGTAGTACAACATACCATGGTCAGATTTGTTGCCTTCTACAATATTAGTGAAACATTTGTAAATACTGGGCCGGGGGCGGAATCTTTCCTCATTTGCTTCCATCACATTGTTAATTCTGTTTGGGTATAATACCTCTCCCCTCAAACTGGTTTTGTTTTGTCTGTTTAGATTACAAGTTCCTCAGGGCAGGGCAGGGATTGTTTGTAGAACTGGCCTGAAAATGGAAAGTATGTCCTGCGGAAAATGTTCAGGGGATGGGGTGGGAAATTGCCCTGCTTCAGAATGAAAAGTAAAAACCTCTTTTTTTTTTTTTTTTTGGCCAATCAGAAACATTCTTTTTCAGGAGAACCAAAGTGGAATTTTTCAGCATGTCAGGTGTCCTCTTGCAAGTTTTGTTATCAATTTCACTTTTTGGGCGCAGCCAGGAAGCCATCACTTCATTTTTTCTGACAAAAAATGAAACATTTTCAGAAAATTTGAAATTTTCCCTCTGAAAATTTCATTTTTTTCAAAAAAGGCATTTTATATCAAATTCATATAGAGAAATTTTCCTACCAGCTCTGTGTGCTACTCTGTGCATATATGTTGTCCAACAGAATGGATCTGTTTAGACAAGATGATGCAATATTTTCATCAGGCTACTTTAATGTGTAATAAAGTGGAGGAAGCTATGACGTAAATGAAGCATTGGAAGAAATAGGAAAACAAAAGAATGAAGAGTGGCATATTAATGTAAAAAATTATTGAAAATGAAACTATCCAGTAAAGCATAAACGTTATCTTGCAAAGCTATTACACTAAAAAAATGTTTTCAGTACTATCTGTATGATCATTACCTTGTTTATTATCCTTGGTTATATTTTCTTCTTGCAGTTGCTATCTACACGGTCATACAACACCTAATGCTAAAGATCCTGCTTCTGGTAGCAATGATCCCCTATATAAATTACATATGGAGACACACTACGAATGAAATCTTCCTAATTTTTAGTTATATTTATCTTCTTTTGTGTTAAAATCCTTTTGTGTTA
The DNA here is from genome assembly GCF_020497125.1 of Mauremys mutica. Lineage (NCBI taxonomy): Eukaryota > Metazoa > Chordata > Testudines > Geoemydidae > Mauremys > Mauremys mutica. The sequence goes on along the minus strand of NC_059079.1, from coordinate 46,417,459 downwards.
AAATCCAGTGATTCCTTTCAGTTCACTTCCAAATACCCAGTCATAGAACATTCAGATTAATACATTTACTTGCTGACTGAATGATTTTAAGTACACGTTTCAACACAGTGTACATATGATTAATCTAAAGAAAACATCATATATGTTTACTGTTCAGAAACTGTTATTTTCCCCTTAATTTGCTAAGTAAAGTGCAAAACAGAGACAAGAGACATCATTTCCCATCACCACCCCCAAAAAACAACAAAAAAACTCCAATGAAATAAAACACTAAAATATAACATACTAACAATCTACATAATTGGGAACCTTTAATTACTTATCTGTTCCCAGTGAGGACTTTTAGGAACATGGTGAGTGACAAAAGCAAAGCTCAAGAAGTTTTGATAACTGCTTGAACCCTTGGAATTGTAGCCCTGGAACAGTGTCACCGCTTATTGCTGTTTTCCACACAAGGTCTGAAAGTCGTCTCGATATCTGACCACTCTCATGCTGCCTGAGTCCTTCTGCCTTTTGTGTCACAGCCATTTCTTTTTCATTTGCCACCAGCAGTGATGGGTTAACTTCACAACAGAATATTGGGAGGAGCAGATGAAGATTCAAAGCTTCGGGTCAGATTTCAGCTGAAGTCTTCACTTTTGGAGGCTCCCTCATGATGCATCACATTCTCGTTACTTGTCCCATCTTCCTATAATTTTGTATCACTCTGGTTAGCAGTTCTTGTTAGGTGAAGTACTGCTATAGTCAATAAAGCAATTTTTTTTTTGGTTCTGTAACTGGGTGAGAACTGAAATATACGTGATATGAGAGCTTTTTAAAATGTTGTGCCAGCATTCACAACTTTAAACTGTCACCTTAGAATCCCCTCTTAAACTTGTGCTCATAATAATATTTTACCTAGACATTCTGCATCTGTTCAATTACCTCTGAATCAGCTTCTATTGTAAAACATAAATCAGATGGCTAAGTGCAACTTGGGATGAATGCATTATGGACACAGAGCCGTTCCCTCATCCCTCCAACAGTCAGTTCTATTTATGCTGGGCACGCCTGTGGCTTACGGGCAGTGCTCCTGGGACAATGTATTTTTCAAACATAAGCTGCCTTAAAATATTTCCAGTCTTGTTCACCGGGTGGACATACTCGTTTTTTATATTCCAAACAAAAATCCCTTGAAATCTGTCAAACCTGCAATGCTCAGAAGGGCTTGATGTTTGAAATAACACTTGTATGAAAAATATCAGTGATTCTGTGAATTCATAACCATTTCTCTACTATGGCATCCTTGCTTGTATAGCAAAACCTATGAAGTTCAATTCTATAGCCAGGTCAATAATGAAACTATAACTTTCCATGCTGATATTTATTAATAATCCCATACTTACACTATTTATCAATTGATCACAGGTTCTTTCCCAAAGTGAGCTACCCAGAAGTTTCTCCTATGGAACACTTCTCTTTCATTATGAGTTTGGCGTGATTTGTGAATGAAATATATATATTCAATTATATCTGTACATAAAAGCCATCTGTACATAAAAGCCACTGATTATAATAATAGCACAGCACCGAAAAATAAATTCAGCTAGATCTTTAAGCTAATAAGGTGGTATCACATATTTACAGCACCGAGAAGGAAAAAACAGAAGAATACTAAATTAAGGAACATCTCAGAAGGCCATGGATCCATTTGACACCAATTCAGGAACCCAAGAGCATCCAAAAAAAAAATAGGAAGCTGGGTTGGGGATTTTATGTCCCATGTTTATGTAACATATCAGATACCCAACCATATTTTGCCAGTGATCATAACAAGATTAATACCTGCCTATTACCCAGAGGTGGCATTCCACGGCTCCATGATGATGCCTATAATTATTAATTATTCATAATCTGTCACATTGTAATAATTCCTATATGTGATTGTAGTCTAACTGCCTAATTACTGTCTGGTAACCAGATTGCTAACCCCCCCTGCCCTGCTCCCCAACACCCTTTTTTGCAGAATTTTGATGTCACTACTGTGTCTTAGGATGAGAATGCAGAATTTAACTTGGGGGCTAATCTTTTTGGGCCTGCAATTCTTTTAGCCAGTGTAATGCTTTGGGGATTTTTCATTTGGATCATAAATGCTTCTGTAAATGTGAGCACCAGTGTAGTTTATGCACATAAACAACCTTCCGAGAGGAGTGTGTGAAATTATTTGGTATAAAAAATAGAAAGACTGGTGGCCAGTGAGACTAACTTGATTTTTCAAAAATTAGGAAATTGGGTTGTCAGATAGAAACAAATTAGATGTTTGTACACTGATGTGAGGATCCTAAACAGCAAAATGGAAGAACTAGAACTACTGGTGAAGAAAGATGATATAGGGATAACCAAACCTTAGTGGAATAGCAATTGTGACTGAAACACAGATGCTCTTCAGGAGACAGAGGAATAAAAATAAAGCTGGTGGGTAGAGTTTTATATCAATAATGCAGTAGACTATAAAGAAATAAATGATGCAATGGATAAAACAGAGCTGGTTTCGGTCAAAATCATTTTGGAGAAGGATTGTAAAAGAGGTTCTATCTGGCTAGTGTTAGGGATCCACTAGTGGACAGAGATTTCATTAATATTATTAGAGAAAGAATTGCTACTGGAAATTGCCATTATGGGAGACTTTAACTTCCGACATATAGACTAGAGAAAAAATGTTGTTAATGGTGGTAGGACTTAGACTTTTCTGGGTGTGATAGCAGACATATTTCTTCACCAAATAATCGCTGAACCAACAAAAGGTGATGCTGTTTTACACTTAGTTTTGGTAAGTAGTGAGGACATTTCAGAAGAGCTGGTTATAGAAAATAATCTTGGACAGAGTTATCAGGAGGTGATTCAGTTTAAATGAAATGGAAGGATAATCAAAAACAGGTCAGTTATTAAGGATTTCAATTTCCAAAGGGTAGACTTTGTGAAATTAAGGGAACTAGATAGATTCATTGATTCCAAGGCCAGGAAGGACCACTGTGATCATCTAGTCTAACCTCCTGTATAGCATAGGCTATAGAATTTCCCCAGAATAATTCCTTTTGAACTACAGCATATATTTTAAAAAAATCCAATCTTGTTTTTTTTAAAATTGCCTGTGATGGAGAATACACACAGAATCCATCACCCTTGGTAAAGTCTTTCAATGGTTAATTACATTCACATAAAAAATGTACATCTTTTTTCCAGTCTGAATTTGCTAGCATCAACTTCCAGCCATTGAATGGTGTTTTCCCTTACTTTGCTAGACTGAACTGCCCATTATCAAATATGTGTTTGCCATGTGGGTACCTATAGACTGTGATCAAGTCATCTCTTAAACTTCTCTTTGTTAAACTTAACAAATTGAGCTTCCTGAGTCTGTCAGGATAGGGCATGGCCTTTAATCATTCTTTTGGCTCTTCTTTGAATGTACTTCAAGTTGTCAATATCTTTCCTGAATTGTGGAAGTCAGTGAAGTCAATTGGACTGAAGAGCTCAGGGATTTGAATGTGGAGGAAGTTTGGAATTTGTTTAAATCAAAGGTTCAAAAACTATCTGGAATTTGTGTCCAAAGAAATGGGAAGCCTTGGAGGGAAGCGGTGCAGACCTAACTGGATGAATAACCACTTCAAAAAATATATTAGAAATAAGCAGAGAGCCTACAAGGAATGGAAAGAGGCATTGATCAATGAAGAAAACTACATCTTGGCAGTCAGAAAGTGTAGGAATAAGCGAGATTTGCCAAAAGACAAGCAGAGTTACACACTCCATAGGAAATTAAAACAAATAATAAAAGGATTTTTAGCCATATAAGTAAGACAAGAACAAGAAAAGAAGCAGGGCTGCTATGCAGGAAGAATAGCAAAGAGATTAATGATAAACTATCTATGGCCCAAAAACTAAATTAATATTATTTCTCAGTTTTCAATAAGGATGATAGTGCAAAACTTGGGAGCAAAGGCAAGATGGCTAATGGGAATGATTGTATAGACATGTAAAAGCAGCAAAGAGTCCTGTGGCACCTTATAGACTAACAGATGTTTTGGAGCATGAGCTTTCGTGGGTGAATACCCACTTTGACGGATGCATGTATAGACATGGAAATTACCACATCCCAGGTGGAAGCAAAACTCATAGAGTTTAATATGCTCAAATCAAGAGAGCTCTGTCCCAGAATATCAAAAGATCTGGCAAATGAGATTGCAAATCCGGTAGTGAAGGTTTTTAATCTACAAGTTGGGGGTGGTACCATATGATCCCCTTCCCATATTCAGCACTGAGAAAAATGTCCCAGTGCATATTACAAATGCATTTTACTACTTGCCCAAAATCACACAGCAGGTCAGGGCCAGAGCCAGGAATCGAGTCTAGGTGTCCTAATTCCCACTCCAGTGGCCTATCAGCTGACCCATGCTGCCTTGTTTCATGGTTCATCTTGTGTATTTAACTAGATGAGACCATCCCATACATCTACCCAATAATTTTCTGCCCTTCAAATTATTTATACAGTAATTTCCTTGGTAGTAAGCACCACTTATTTAAAATATTAAAGGACAGACAAGTGCAATTGTGTATCTATTTAGATGTGTAATTACCGTTTGTTATAAAGTATATTTGTTATAAAATAACCTTTAAAACCTTTCAAATCTGGGTACCTCAATTTAGGCTCCTAAATTCATATTTCGGTGTCTATATAAAAGTAGTCTGATGTTTCAAAGAGTACTGCTGCTGAAAATGAGAGGGTACATGGTTGAAAATTAGACCATTTGAATTGAAAGTCTTAAATATGGATTTTGGAGCCTAAGTTTAGCAGAGTTGTCAACTTTTGCAACTTTATCATGTTAAAATCTGACAATATCTGGTGTGTTCTTCTTCTTAAGTACCTCGGCCTTGGGATCATGGGAACACACCAGAATCTCAGCTTCCATTTTTAAAAAATGTGTTTGTTTATTATATTTAAGCAAGTTTCTTCTACCCCACATGGTTGTGGAAAAATGCAAACCCTGAAGGAGCAAAAGTCAGATGGCAAATAAAAAAGAACTCTACAAGTTTTTGGTTTTTTTTAATCTCATGACTGCTGGAAGCCTAACTCATGATTTTTGAATAAGAGCTTTTCAATATTGCTTCAGGCACATAGTCTTGGAAACATTGCTCTAAAATGTTATGTTGTTGTTGCTGTTGTTTTTATTCTAAAAGAGCTGCTAGGATTCCTTATTTGCTCAGAGGAAACAAGTTATCTTATTTAAAAAATCACCTGTAAGCAAATCTCAGACAAGCTGCTTTAAAATGAATAAATAAGATGGCAAAGCAGAAGCCTGGTAGTGTTTTTAGTAAGAAATCCAAAATGGTGAGAACTGTGTGGATTTTTATTCTGTACTTATTCTGTACTTTAGACAATAAGAAACAGGCATGATCCTAAAATTTTAATTTCTTCTGTATCATTGATGGCTGACCAGCTGCCAGTTTTTTGATCTTTATAAAATAAGATGGTATCTGATTTACATTTTAAAGTTTGTTTATTTATTTTCCCCAACTCTCCAGAAGGATGACTTTTGGCAGAACCTTCATTTAGTATCGCTATGCTTTTCTTTCTGATGCTCAGGGTTTTGCCAATGGAAAAAGAAGCATTTCATTTTCTTTTTTTTTTTTCTGAATAAGGTAAGGGGTGATAGAAAATCCATGGTTCCTCTTTGATGGCTTTCAGTGTGAAATGATTTGGTGTTGACAATTCCTAATGAATTATTGTTAAAGTAAATGGTTGGGAGCTGAAGCTGAAACTAGCCTAAACATTGGAACAATTTATCTAGGGACATGGAGGATTCTCTATCACTTAAAGTTATAAAATCAAGACTGGATATATTACTGGAAGATGCTTTAGCGCAAACAGAAATTATGGGCTTGATGCAGGGATTATTGGATAAGGTTCTATGGCCTGTTATGCCGGAGATCAGGCTAGGTGCTCATAATGGTCCCTTCTGGTCTTAAAATCTGTGAATGAAGTCATACCATAAAAAAAGCAACCATCAAAAATGTTAAACTTGATAGAGGTCTCAGCAGAGAGTTAGGATCAAATTATCCATCCTCCAGAAGGAGAGGCAGAATCCTCTCCTATGAGGGGAATAATAATAATAATAAATACTAACAATACAAAGTACATGCATTCTGAGCTAAAAGCAGGGGTAATCTGGTCTAATGCCACTGGGGTAGGATTTACCCCCTTACTTCATTCCGGATTATTCTGAGCCAGGCTTCCTGCTGATTGTGAAAGGAACTATACGCTAGACTGAGTTCTGCCACTCCTTCTGGCCGGTGCTGGGGGATCCCACTGTAGGGACCCAGTCTGTTTCCTTTACTGAACCTTTGCTGGCATCAGTGCTGACTTTCATTATGCATCTCCTCTCTGCATAGTCTGACTTTCTGTGAGGAGAACATACAGGCTGAGAACTAATTTATTTCAGCAAAATTGAACTCATGCAGCTCACAGATTTTCTGCCCTTTTAGTTTGTGAAAGGCAGTTCAATACAGGTAATATGCCTAGCTTTCTCCTCATGTCATACCCTTTGCTGTAATAGTTTTCTAGCGCACTGCAAACTGTGTATCTACAAAGCTTTTTGATTCTAGAGATATGTTTTTTGTATCCTTTGACCTTTACATACTACAGAATGGACACAGAATTACCCTCAAGCCTTAGAGGCTGTCCATCTGGAATTAAGGCATAGAGTGGAGAGAGGTGATAGAACCTACACTACCACTACCCATAATCTCCAGGGCCTGTGGATAGAGGACTTCTATCTGACTACCTAAGTCATTTACGTAGCTCTAGTCCTTTCAGTGTCTAGCACCTTTTATGAGCTCAAAATCCACATAAAAGCAGAACAGAGAGAGTAGCCAATTTTTCATTTTGGTGGCTTGAACCAAAAAAGAAGAGAGAATTCCCTTTGGGTCAATATAATACAAGATGCTTTATTTATTCATTTATTTTTACTTTCTTTCCAACTAAATGAAAAAGTTAAAAACAAGTTTCAGGTCAAAGGAAACATTTTTTTTCAACCCAAAACGAAATATTTCATTTCTGCTGTTTTTAACCTCCTTTTTATATATTTTTTTAAATAAAATTCAGTGAAATTCTGAAAAGAAAAAGCTTACTGAAAAGAAAAGTCAAAACATTTTGTTTCAGAAGTGCCTAAACAAACTGTTTCAATGTTTCCAGCTGGTTTTTTTTATTCATCCAAAATAATTAACCAAAGTAGACCTGACCCTTGTATAATCCAGTTTGTTTTGGTGAACAAATTATTCAAATGAAAAACTTCAACCAGCTTTACTTAAAAATACAATGACATCATAAAAGGAATATAAACACTTACAAATTATAACTAAAATTGAAGATACAGTCATGTAGTTTTCACCTGCAGGGTGGTGATGAGCTTGAGTACATATCAAATTGACCTATGATTGACATAGATAGATAAAACATCTATACGTCAAGATGTTTCTGTTATTACTGCAAATATGGTTCATTTCAGCATGTTTTGTAAATATACATATTTAAAATAGAATGTGCTCTATATTCTTCAATATTTCCTTGTTATGGGCTCTCTTCTCTCAGTATAAAAGAAAGTGTTAAAGGCACACTTTTAATGGAAAGACGTATAGGATATGGAAAACATTTGGAGTTATATTTTGGATATAACTGAAATTGCATTGCTGCTATATGTTTTTCATGTTATAAAAGTTGACCAGTTTTGTAAAGTTTGGTATAAATTGCACAGGGCAATAAGTGTTTTGTTTATAATTTTGTTTTTGTATTATCCTCAGAAAGAAAAGTTGGAAAATGAAGGTATCAGTAAAGTTCACACATGGAATACCAGTTCTTTTGACAAGAAAATGACCAATCTACAGTGTATAGTCTGAACGTAAATTAGGGGACATTTTTAATTAAAAGAACCCTGAAGAATCGATGATATAAAATGATTTGGTCATCTGAACTTGTCATGGAGGAAACCAATCAGCTGTGAACAAACACTCTTCTTCAGATGTCTGTGTGACCGAAAGCAGTTTGTTCCGTATCAATTTGAAAAACTCCAACATGACCCACTATAGAAGATATTTTCTCATTTCTTGGAGGTGCTCCTTGATGTGTATTTTCTTGATTGGCTCCATCTGTTTTATAGGGATATATTTGTTTTTCATTCCTAAGACTTTTAATTACCGGTACTTTGCTGTTTTAGCAAAAATCAAAGTTAAAGAAAACACTGATTTGAGTTCAATGAAAAGATCTGCATTTCCTGCCAAAGAATATGACAAACCTGTGACAGCAAAAAAAAACATTTCCTTCAGAAGCACTGTTTCTAGCTTCAAACAATTCTTACTAAATAGGAAGGTAGGGGGACTAACTGTAAATGCAGCACCATTTGCTAGTGAACTCAATTACATTCAGTCCTTTAGGTTTGTTATTAATGAAAGAGATATATGTAATGAAATAACTCCTTTTTTAATACTATTAATAGCAACAAAAGCTGATGAAAAGCAGCACAGGGAAGCCATCAGGAAAACCTGGGGAAACGAATCTGTGGTTCCAGGAATAAAGGTTGTTCGCTTATTTATGTTGGGTGCTAACAACAAAGAGCAAAATGAAGCCCTACTGAGGGAAAGCAATCAATATCATGACATCATTCAACAAGACTTTTTGGACACCTACAAGAACCTAACTCTTAAAACCATAATGGGCTTGAAGTGGGTTGCCACCTACTGTGGTGATGCAAATTTTGTCATGAAAACAGACAGTGATGTTTTTGTTAATACAGAATATTTAATCCAAAGGCTCCTAAAACCACTTATGCCTTCTTCACAGTATTATTTCACTGGCTACCTTATAAGAAATGGTCAGCCTCATCGAAATAATGAAAGCAAATGGTACGTGCCAAAGGAAGTCTACTCAGCTGAGCGGTACCCTAATTTTTGTTCAGGAACTGGGTATGTTTTATCAGGAGCCCTGGCTGCAAAAATTGTCAAGACATCTTTAAAAGTAAAGTATATATACTTGGAAGATATTTATGTAGCTCTTTGTCTTGAACAAGAGGGAATTAATATGGTACCCCCACCTGAAAACTATTTGTTTAATGTATATAAAGTCCCATTTTCTCCTTGTACATACAGCAGACTGATTACCTCCCATGGAATTAATCCAGATGAACAGATAACATACTGGGAAACATTGCAAAGTAACAAATATGTCTGTAGTAAATAAAGCAAATGTATGGCAGAGATTGTCTGGGATTACAATATTGGCTTCTACAGTATTTCAGCCTTATCATTGCTGAATAAAAACAATGAGGAGTCCGGTGGCACCTTAAAGATTAATAAATGTATTTGAGCATAAATTTTCATGGGTAAACCCCCCCACACACTTCTTCAGATACATGGAGTGAAAATTACAGATACAGGCATAAATATATTGGCACATGAAGAGAAGGGAGTTACCTTACATGTGGAGAACCAGTGTTGAGAAGGCAAATTCAGTCAGGGTGAATGTGGTCCACTCCCAATAACTGATGAGTAGGTGTCATTACCAAGAGAGGGAAAATTGCTTTTGTAGTGAGCCAGCCACCCCCAGTCCCTATTCAAGCCCAAATTGATGGTGTTAAGTTTGCAAATGAATTGTAGCTCTGCAGTTTCTCTTTGAAGTCTGTTTTTGAAGTTTTTTTTGTTAAAGGATGGCTACTTTTAAATCTGTTATTGAATTTCCAGGGAGATTGAAGTGTTCTCCTACTGGCTTTTGTACGTTACCATTCCTGATGTCTGATTTGTGTCCATTTATTCTTTTATGTAGATACTGTCCAGTTTGGCCAATGTACATGGGAGAGGGACATTGCTGGCACATGCTGGCATATATCACATTAGTAGATGTGCAGGTGAATGAGCCCTGATGGTGTGGCTGATGTGGTTGGGTCCTACGATGGTGTCGCTGGAATAGATATGGGAACAAAGTTCACCATTGAACCTTCTATGGAGGAAGAGACAGACTTGACACAATATCCTTCATTAAGGTTTCCATTTAAAGTATATTTACAAAAAGAAACCTTTTTTCATACTGAAGTTTTATTTTACCCCACAGAACAACTTCAGCATAAGTACTGTTTTGGTATAAATGTGATTTTGGGGAATTGGGTTCTGCAAGGACTGATGAAGGAACAGAGTAAGTAATTAATGTATGTGTTTATTGTGTGGAATAGTGGATTTTTGCATGTCCCTCTCACTGGGTGAGGGGAAAACCTGCCACCTACCTATTGGTGCTGGAAAGACTGCAAAAGTGGGAGGTCAAATTTGAGCAGCGTTGCAATGCCATGGACCCAGGTCACAATGCCCACGCTTCAATGCTCCTTGCTCAAATTTGGCCTGCCAACCCCTCCATTATGCCAGCAGCAAAGGGTGTCTGTGCTATTATGCCACACAGCTCTAGCCAGGAGCAAAGAGAGAATCTTAGCCCCCAGCTCAATAAAAAGAAGCTACAAGCCAAAAGCTAACCAACAAGCAACTCACAAGCCAATTAAGCCAAAAACAAGCCCAATTTCTGTGTTTATTCTGTGGGTTTGGCATGTCTGGGCCTGGGCCTTAGAACCAGTGGAAGGAGATGGGGAGACATCTGACAAGGAACAAGGGTATAGGGGGAGATCTGGGACTGGCTGGGCAAAGAGACTGGGATGAGAGGAGAGGGAACTAGTTTAGATGAAGAGCCTGGGGGGTGGGATTGGGACTGGGAACCAGTGGTGATGGGGAACATGGGTAGGGCAACTGGAAGCAGGATTGGGGAAAGAACCAGATCAGAGGAGGAGCCGTGAAGAGGAAAACTGACTGGCCTGGCAAGGATACTGGGGCTAAGGAGCTCTGGTGAGGCAGCTTCTAAATCTGCCCTCTCCTGAAACTGCCCAGCCACTGATACTGGGGAGCTCAAGGCTCAATTCAGGTTTGCTAGCCTGTGGGCTCACCTGTACACATCTTCCTGATTTCATCTGAACTTCCTCCTATGAAACTCGTACAGGACTCCATGTTCATATCTCCCATTTCTGGGTGGTGGTTGTTCTCCCTCATCCCCCATGCTCCCAAGAATGCCTTTATTATTATGTATGTATTATATTGCTCACATACAAGAGTTTTCTTTTAAAATAATTAAAGCAGTCTTTAAGGCTTTGTGTGGAGAACTAATCCTTTCTATGAAGTCTGTTCAAGCATCCCTCATTCCTTAATGCCTTGTTCTGTAAAATAATGGTTCTTTGCTTTGTGACTATCCAAATGTCTTAGTAAAAAATAAAAATTAAAAAAAAAAGATTAAATTTATTTAAGCCTTTGAAAACTGGAAAGTAAAAGTACCTTTTTTAATGTAAATACTTTTTTAAACGCTTAATTTTAATAACATTTGTAGTATTTAAATAATAATGCACTGCGGCTTTACTCAAATTATTTATAGTGAGACATCAACAGCTATTGAAATACAGCCACCTCTTGGGTGGAGCACAGGACCAGTATAAAAGCCCTAAGCAATACTGAGCAACAAAACACACACTAACAAATAAATAAGATAATAAATAATATTCTTATAAAACCTTTTACAAGGTTAATGTTTGCTTTATTTCTAAGTGCCCTGGGACTGAATCTCCACTGCACTATGAGGTTATTTACACCTGTGGGATGTGGCTGCAAAGCCCTTTATACCTACTTTGCAGAGGTATATAAGACTACACAAGATGCAAGGCAGTAGAGAATCAGATCATCTGGTGAGCCTGCTGCAAATTAAGCACCATTTTTCTTGCATCTTATTTCTTTGTCAAATGATAAAAAAGAAAATGTAAAACATACCAAATCCATACGTTACGCAGTCATTGCATAATAGTCTGATTCAAGAAAATGTATCCAGCTGGTATTGACTAATGAGAATTAATGCCAGGATGTTTCTGCAAATAATACAGCTGAAATGTGTCAGAAACTTGCTTCTCCAGCCCCCAAAACAGCCTAGGGATCAAGGGTGGCTTAAAGTTGCTTTAGTCCCCCATACTCAGGGGTGAGCTGGAGCCGGTTCGCACGAACCCGTTGTTAAATTTAGAAGCGGTTTTAGAACCGCTTGTTAACTAGCTTCCCTGCGAGGGAAGCTTTGATGGCCTCTGCCTGGGAAGCCTGTAATTCCTCTTCCCGGCCGCCGGGGGGCGCTGTGCTGTGCTGCGAGAGCCATGTGAGCTGCCTCCTGGCCCTGTTGCTGCTCCTGCTCTTTGGACCTCTGGCCCTGGGGCTCCTGCTGCTGCCTGGTGAGTCCCCGGCTGCCTCCTGCTGCTCCCAGCCCTCCCCCCCCGTGTGAGTATCTGCGCCCCTCCCCCACCTTCCCCACCCGCAGCCACCCACAGCCACCACCCTGCCCCCAGCCAGCCCCTGCCCCCAGCCAGCCCCAGCCACCCCCCTGCCCCCAGCCACCCCCTGTGTGAGTGTCTGCGCCCCTCCCCCGCCTTCCCTGCCCCCAGCCAGCCCCTGCCCCCAGCCACCCTCTGCCCCCAGCCACCCTCTGCCCCCAGCCACCCCACTGCCTGCAGCCAGCCCCTGCCCGCAGCCGCCCCTGCCCCACCCCCTGCCCACAGCCACCCGCAGCCAGCCCCTGCCCGCAGCCAGCCCCAGCCAGCCCCTGCCCCCAGCCAGCCCCTGCCCCCAGCCACCCCCAGCCGCCCCCTGCCCACAGCCGCCCCCTGCCCACAGCCACCCGCAGCCAGCCCCTGCCCACAGCCACCCTCTGCCCACAGCCAGCCCCTGCCCCTAGCCAGCCCCTGCCCACAGCCACCCTCTGCCCACAGCCAACTTCTGCCCACAGCCAGCCCATGCCACAGCCACCCTCTGCCTGCAGCCAGCCTCTGCCTTCAGCCCCTGCCACAGCCACCCCCTGCCCACAGCCGCCCGCAGCCACCCCCTGCCCACAGCCACCCGCAGCCCGCCCGTCTGCATCACCTACCCACAGCCAGCCCGTGTCACTCCCTGCCTCCAGCTAGCCCTGCCCCACGCCCCTATCTGCAGCCAGCCCAACATCCACTGGTGCCCTGCAGTTCCCAGGGCAGTAACCTTGTACACCTGCTTTAATGACGGGGGGGCAGGGAGCAGCTGGGACCCACACATGTGCACACCCTAGAGTGACCAGACAGCAAGTGTGAAAAATCGGGACGGGGGTGAGGGGTAATAGGAGCCTATATAAGAAAAAGACCCAAAAATTGAGACTGTCCCTGATCACCACCCACACATGTGAAACGGAGCTCATTTCTAGTTCAGCCCCATCTTTTTAAAAAAGAACTTTAGGTAGGGTTAAAATACATCTGTATTTTCCTGGACATGTCAGGCTTTTCGGTTCTTAATCACCTCCTGGGAAAATATGGACGTATGGTAACCCTATTGGTACAAAAAATACATGCTGTCGCACATCCCTTAAATCAGAACTTTTTATAGGGAACCCGTTGTTAAGATTTTGGCAGCTCATCACTGCCCATACTCCATCCCCCCCATATTCTCCTGTCTGTAAGTTCTGTGTGATGCATTAGACGTGCAGTGCTGAATCTCACTTTAAAGAACAAGCTCAAAAGGGTGCTAATGGTTCAGTATTTGTTGTTATTGACTGAATCAAAAAGTGTTATTTGATATAAAAGATTCCAAATAGTTGCTCCATTTTATGATGTTCATATTCAACCTATTTGTTCTATTGTGCAGGTTTTTCCCCATAATCCTATATCCCAGCTGTGGCTCACATATTCAAAATGTCTAATGCCTGAAATACCTGAATGAATGCCTGAAATGTATCCTCCTTGACCAAGTGATGTTAAGTGAGTGTTTGTTTTAGTTCACTTGCTGGAAAAAGGAATATCGAAAGCATATCAAAACAAAATCCAGTGTGTCTTTTTTGTGTTTCTTTGTAAACTCACAAACATGCAAACTCCAATTTTCGGGTCTGTAAGCAAGTATGAAGGAAGGAGTAGGAAGCTAAGAAAATGGCTTCACAGGAGTCTAAGGAGTTGTGTGTCTGGACAAAAAAATTGTTCTTAAAGCATGTAAAGTGACCTACCTTAGACTAACAGGAGGTTTAAAAACAAAAGTTTGTCTCTCTGGTTACATGTAAATGAAGTACTGTCTGATTCACAAGAAGGCCCATTTACTTACTTATGGAGGGATAAGAAATCAACATGAAAGAAGCATATGGGGGAAAAAACAAACCCATAGGAGAGTTATGTTGTTTGCAAACTAAAACATTGGCTTGGAAAAATATTTATCCAGGGTTCAGAAGAACCCCAGGTTATTCCTTCATTCTGAAAGGACAAGCTGTAAGTGGGCTTGATCTTATGAAAAGGGGTATTTGCCTGAAAAAGCTGGAGAAAGAACTCGATGTAAGCTTTCTTGTAGGAGAAAGGGGAATGACTTGTTAGTGAGCTTTCCTCTCCAGAAAGCAGGTTATGATTATGTTTTGTATATAACTGTTTGTTTCCCCTTTTCTTACGCACTATGACTTGAATCTCTGTACTTTGAGAATAAACTTATTCTTGTTTTCATTGCAAATATTACTGTGTTGTGTGTTCAGCAAAGCCGTGTTCTAAGGCAGTGTTCTCAAAGCCGGTCTGCCGCTCGCTCAGGGAAAGCCCCTAGTGGGCTGGGCCGGTTTGTTTACCTGCTGTGTCCGCAGGTTCGGCCGATTGCGGCTCCCACTGGCTGTGGTTCACTGCTCCAGGCCAATGGGGGCTGCAGGAAGCAGTGCAGGCCGAGGGACGTGCTGGCCGCCCTTCCCGCAGCCCCCATTGACCTGGAGTGGCGAATTACGGCCAGTGGGGGTGGTGCAATCGGCCGAATCTGCAGACGCGGCAGGTAAACAAACCGGCCCAGCCCGCCAGGGGCTTTCCCTGAACAAGCAGTGGACCGGCTTTGAGAATCACTGCTCTAAAGGTATAACTAGTACATGTAACTAGGCCTAGTAATTCTGTGAGCGTTCAGTGGATATCGGGCTGGACACTGGAAATGTCAGTTGAAAGACTTGGGGGTTACTGTGTGCCTATCGCTAACCTGTACAGAGAAATGGAGGTCTGCAGTGCTTGTGTTCCCAGGGGCTGGTGCTTTCAGAGAGCTGATCCACAGCAGGCAAAGATAAGACTTCTTCACACGAGGGGCAGAGAGTGATGAGGTGTCTCACAGCCCTGGGGACCTCTTGGAAGTGTAACAAATTTATCATAAAGGAGAAGAAAATAAAATGCTGGTAGAACATTTTAACAGCAAGACATAAAATTCTATTACCTGGACATCAACTACATACAGAATATTCACATAACTAAAGGAGGAGATAATGCTTAACAAGGTAAAATGTCTATATAAGTCAGTTACTTTGAGCCTCCAACCAGCCAAAAATATAAGAGATAAGCATTGCTATGACTAGTAGCTAAGGAGCCAGTACACCAATCACTGGAAGAAGCAACTGGCTTGGTTAATTGTGAAATTGTGAAATTACAGAAAATCAGGTCTGACGGTCTGGAAGGAATCACATGTGCACACACTCATGGTATCATGACTCAGAGGTAAAGCTCAATCATGGATGGTACAAACTGCACCTGGCTAAAGAGTGAAGAGCCCAGAGGATTTCTACCAGGATCACTGTGCCCTGCAGGAGTTGTAGACAAATGTGGCGCCTTCTCTCAAGGAGCTGAATGCTCTTTCCTATTCTGCTGTGTGTGGAGCAAGACAGAAGACAAATCCAATGCCCCCCATTATCATCCTCTATATGGAAAGAGAGGCAAAATAAAATGTTTTAATTGTCTTTAAGATTACGTAGAAGGAAATGTGCCATTTGCTTTGTGCACCACAATGGGGAAGAGGAAAGAAGTGTTGCCAATTCACATGATTATTTTTTTAAGGACCGCATGATTTGGAATGTTTTCCTCGTAGTCTCAGCTGCTGGAGTTGAACTTTTTGAAAATCTCAG
This sequence comes from Mauremys mutica, assembly GCF_020497125.1. NCBI lineage: Eukaryota > Metazoa > Chordata > Testudines > Geoemydidae > Mauremys > Mauremys mutica. Next base: position 46,401,468 of record NC_059079.1, on the reverse strand, counting down.
CTTTCATTTTAATAGAAAAGGGAAGTTTCTATCTCTCGTGATTGCAGAAAAAAAGCTTGGAATGTAAACTGAGTACACCTTAAAGGCTCAGGAACCAGAAGGAAAATTAAAGAAAAACCTAAAAATGATTATTTTTCAAAAATCTCATTCTTTCATGATTTATGATTGAATGTTTGGGGTTGACATTACTAGGAAAGCGATTTGTTTTTGCTATGGGCTCAGTGCACTCAGTGCAATTTTTCGTTCATATGGCTTATCAGTGAAGAGTATGCCTGTACTCCATAAACAACTAGTACCCTGCTTTCTTTATAAAAAGACAGCCATCCACCAGGTGAGCGTCAGTCTTTCAGGTGGACCAATAGCTAGAAAGGGGCAAATTCCAAACTCCTGGAAAGTTATGCACATTTTTCCAAACCTTGCAGAAGTCTTGGAATCCAGACTTTATATCAGGCTAGCTAACGAGATTTCCTATATCTTCAGTTTTCATTCAGATACAAATGATGAAAACTGGTTGGAAATGGGAATTTCTATTCTGTGGGGAATTCCAACATTTAAAATCAAATAAATAAATCACAATGATTGTGCAGAAGTAGTCTAAACAAAATTCCAAAAAGCTTTTTGATTCAAAATCATCAAAAAGTTTTGGATCCATAGTGTTGATTTCATTGACCAAGTTTCAGCTTGTATATTAACATTTTTAAATAGAATATATTATACTTAATAACAATATAATATTTTGTATAATATCAAAATGAAGTGAATCAAAACAACTCTATCAAAATGAAATGTTTCAACATTGTGGATGTGAAATGTTATGAATGTTTCCTGTGAAAAATTCCATCTAATTTGACACATTCCCATAATTTTTTTCAATTTTGACAAAATACCATTTTTGTTTGTTTTTGACCAGCTCTACAAAATACTCCTGTTCTTTTTGCGGATACAGACTAACACGGCTGCTACTCTGAAACCTTTATTTTTTTTGTACTTCCGAAAAAGAGCAAAAAGCACATTGAAATGAAAAATGATGTTGTGCTTTTTAGTTTTAATTTATTTTGGTTTTGAACTTCAAAAGTAGATCAGATTTGGTTCAAGTGTTTAGCAAAGGTTCCAGATCTTATTTTATCAGAATGTGTTTCTCCCATTCCTAGTAATGATCTTCTAATGCTTCAATGTGCATTACTGGGCATAGAGTATGATATACTGACTTCAAAAATTGCCCTTATGCCATTGATAAACCTAGAAATATCTCATTTTTCTATATAACTTAGCCATATTTCTTGTCTAATACAGCTATATTTAAGGAACATATGTCTGTGTTGTTTTTTTCTTTGATTGTTATATTTCCCGTTCAACCTTCCCACATGTCATGGCAGTGATTTTCCAAAGTCTGGAGAACCTGCTTGTAAAGCACTTCAAAAAATTCCTCTAAAGAAATATTTTCTCCTACCAATAGACTGCCCTTTTTTCCCCTCCCTCTCACCCCCCCATTTGAAATCTTGCAAACCGTTTAAAGAAAGTAAGTTAGTTACAGAATGGATTGTGATGACCGCTAAATGTTACAAATATATATATATTGGCCTAGCATATTTTTGGGACATCTCAAGGTACATCTCTCTGTACAAGAAGGAAGAAGTGGAGCTTAGTGTGGCAAATATATTGTATATAAACTAAGAGGAGAGAAATTTGCTTATTTCTAAAAATATACTTTAGACCAATGAAGTTAACAAGCTCCAAATACCCAGAGAAATCACATTATGAAAAGTTGGCAAAAAGTGAATATACCAGTGGGAGATAAGAGGACTCTAGTGTACGCATAAAATGCATGATGCATTTTTTTAAGTATATATTTTTTATAGTTTAGTGTTATTGAATGGGAAAGAGTTATGCAGACACAACTGATTACAAACTCAGGGGGAAATTGTTTCCTATCTGTATTACAGAAAGATTTTAAATTGCTACATTAAGGTATTTCAGGTTATGTGACTTTGCTAACTCCTTTTGTGCTTGTTTTATTTCAAGAAGTAAACTGAAGTTGCTTGCTAGGGAATATTGCCATTGATTTCAGTAGGAAACTTGACACAGTTAATCATGAAAAACTGCTTCTAAAAACTGTATAATTACAAGATTGGACAGGTCCAGTCATCATATTTCTAGTAATATCTGTTCAATAAGAAAAAGTGTTATAAATTTTCTGGCAGCTGCTTTGGGTGAATAATTTTTCATTCCTACAGTCTCTCAGCAGTCAGTTTTTAACACTTGGTTATTTACTGCATGTTTGTGCATTTAAAATTCACCAAGGAGAAATGTCATGGCATTACTTTATTTATTTTTTTAAAGAGAAAAATGCATATAGAAGAAAAAAGATGAATTTAAAAGTGATTTTTAGGACGAGGCAACAAAGTTGGAAGAATATTTAGCAAAATATTGAATATGAAACTAAGGAAAAGGTAAAAGTACTGGGGTATTCAAAAACTCTCATCAAAATCTAAATCTTTGCACAGAATTATTCCTATCAGGCATGTAAGTAAGGGACAGTCTTCTTCTTTATATTAAATGTCTAATGACTACTCTCTAAGATTGACTGCAGAGGAAAATTATTGTTGGTCCTCCATGGCCAAAAAGATTTTATTAAAACTTTTTATAGTGCATAGATGAATCCTTATTTAATATACATTAAAAATTAAGGCCTTTGGGGTTGTCTACATATTGTGGAAATGTGCCCTAGAATTAGCACACAAATGTGTTGTGCACTAAATTGGCCTGTGGAGCTCCTATTCGCATGCACCAATAAGAACTATGGAACATTTAGTGCATATCAGTTAACATGCAACATATAGACCTTGCTGGTAAATACTAAATACACTCAAAGGGTGTGAATTCTAAAGTGCACCATGTTGCTTTCAGAAAGGAATGGCCTAGTGTGCCACTGGTAAAGATGCATCAGTCAGAATCTTGTGTCTGAAGCTGATTTCAAGGCAGTAACAGACCACTTTGTTATAGGCTTAGCAGTTTAAAATAAGTCAAAGAATGCAATGATTGTTTTCTCCTGTATTGCAATTTGATGTTCCTGTTCAAATGCTTTGTGTAAATCAATCCTGTTCTGTGTGTAAATAAGAAATGTGTGTGTTAAAAAATAAGCATGAAAGCCATCATCGGGCCAGATGTTCTAGCGAAAAATCAAGGACGAATGTAAAGGCACCAGGAGATGTAACACGCCCCTATTGAGATGTCAGAGGAGGGCAAATTGACGACTCTAAAAAATATGGCAGGCACCCATTAATGGGAACAAAATAGATATTATCAAAAACCAGCATGGGGTAACTCCCTAAAAACTAATAAAAAACAAAAAACAAAAACAAAAATTAAAAAATAAGCACTTGTCAAACAACAATTAATTACAGCACAATGCTGAAAAACGCATTGGTCCCAATAAAGAAAAATCATTATATAAACAGGGTGCTTTGCCATGACACTTTGAGTTCGTCCCGCCAAGACTTCCCCAGAGCATCATGTCACGATCGACAGAACCTGGCTCCTCTCTATCCATGATCAACCTAGCTGGCCACAAGATTGATCGGAACTTTGGACTGGTAACTATAACATAGACTGGCAGGACAGTGTGTGTGTAATTAAAGGCATATGCTAATTGGTATATCGCCAATAAATGTGGCGTATTGCCTTTTCCCCTGAAAAAGATCCTGTGTGCTTCCCATAAGCATAACATATAACAGTCCAGTTAACATGCAACATGGTGCACTTAGAATTCACACCCTTTGAGTGTGTATTGTTGCACCGTGTAGACAAGCCCTTAGTCTTTGCTTATTTGTAAGTGCAATATATACTTCTGAGGCCTAATCCAAAGATGATTTCAATGGGCTTTGTATCAGGCTATGGTGCCTGTTGAGAAATAATTCTTATTGAGAATGGGTCCAATTCTTGATACATTACTCATGTTTAGAAGTACTTGCTCATGCCAGTAGTCCCATTGCATTCGGCATAAGTACTTGTATAAGTACCACTCACCATGCATGATACAGACAGCAGAGTCTGAGCTGACATATGAACAAGGAATCATGCACATTTAGAAAAAAAAATTGATACTTTAATTTTAACTTTATTAAACAGAGACATATACCTTCCATCAGAAAGTGAGAACAAGCCATTAAAAACTGTTGTGAAAGGTACTGAAGCCCTCTATAATTTCCTGGATCTTATGCTCATGTTGCCATGTCTGAGCCATTCCAAAACCTTTTAAAAAAATCAAAACACAATTGAGTAATTAAGAAATGATAACGTTTTATCTTACAACAGTCATCCATTTGTGACTTAGCTGTTAGTATAAATGCACCTAACATTCGTTTTTGTTTTAAATTTGTTATGTTCGTTGACACTCTAGATACTATTTTACAAATAAAATCAGTTCCTAGGTACCTTTAAGGCAGGCTAAAGACCCAGCTCAGTCTTATTAGTGTTTCAGCCAATAACCAGGGTATAGCTGGGAGTTGTAGTTCCCAGAGGGATCATGGGAATTGTGGGACAGAGCAAGGCTTGCTGAGAAAGGAAATGATTATATATAAGATCACTGTCCTTACAAAAGCTAAGAGGTTAAGGAATGCGTGTGATGTGAGTCCCTCTACCAGGAGAGAATCGAAAGGAGCAGAATCTGCTGGTGGTTGTGTTGTATTAATTTTGATGGAATAATTGGGCCAATAGAGTCAAATGTGTTACCGTGACTCTGTTACTGTATAACATTGAGTTTTAAACCAGGTTTGGGGTTCAGAGTACAGAGACTTTGGCTTACTTAGTCCTGTGGCACCATTATTATTTTTTAACCGTCTATTAAAAAATAAGGGAAAACAGTTAAAGCATTTGAAATGCAAAGTAGGAAGGCTTTTATTTTAACAACATCCTTCATTTCCTTTCTTTCTGCTGTGGAGAGTGCTTAGAAGGAAAACATCTGTTTGACATTCTTATTAGATGACATTTAGAACTAGTAATATATTTTTTGAGGGTGGGGGGGGAGAAAGGTGGTTGGAAAGGGCTGAAGCTGTTGTTAAAGTATGACCCTTTCCTAGAAGACAAAACAAGACGAGAGAAAAAAGAATAGCAAAAAGAGAAAATGCATCTTGTCTCTGGTGCTGGCTCTCACTTGCAGTCTCATTGCTGGAGGAACTTAGCATAGCACAGGGCCTTATCAGCCAGTCTAAGACTAGGCAGACTTTTACCAGTATCCGGCTGTTTAGCACATTGCTTTGAGCTGCCTCTTTTGTCTCAGCAGTAGTGCAAAATACACATTCTTGGCTGGCTATGCCAGAATGTTATTAAAAAAAAGAAAAAAGGAGAAGGAATAAAAAGACATAGAGGGATGGGACTAACAGCAGGAACCAAATTCCTCCATTTGGGGGGCACCTAAAAAGGGATTCATCGGTAGAACAGCCCAGCCCCTCATAATTTCTAACCCATGGCTTTTGGTCCACTGATTTCCAATCCCACACTTCTCTTTACCAAACATGAACTTAGTGCAGTCCTTTTTTGATTGATTGTTTTTTGACTAAACTAGTGGGTTTTTTTTTTGTTTTTCACTTTTACTGTTCTTTATAAAAACAAACAAAAAAAGCAATGTGCTAAACTGGAATTTTGTTTCCTTTTCCCATCAACATTTATTGGATCATTTTCTAAACTTTTATCCACTTTTCTCAATGTTAGGTTCATTATCTCGACTAGGACCCAATTGTTATATGACAGGTTCTCCCAGTCCAAAGGCCTAGGAGACGCTTTTAAAAAAAGCCAGTGAAAAGGTCTGGGGAAAAAGCTGAGTAGAAGGGGTGTTTGGGCTTCATGGTCGAACTGAGAAACAAGGCCTGAAAGTGGGGAAATAAGTGACTTTGGCTGAGCAGAGGAAGTGGCCTTGGGGCAATGAGACGTGGGGAGAGGTAAGGATCAGACCTCAGGCTGGCCGGAAAACAACATTCCCATTTATTAAATATGTTGAATTTGTTTTGTCTCAATGCAGACTGAAAAGAAGACCTGTGTGGGGAAGAATATTGGAAAAACACAAGAGACTCCCATTCTAAAATAACCAATAGACTGATGATTAGTGCACTCACCTGGGACATGAGAGACCAAGGTTCAAGGACCTGCTGTGGCAGACTGGGTGAATGTTTGGGGCACTTTGGATTCCATTTACCCCAGAAACAGTGATGTTTTGCTTTAGCCAGAGGACTAACCTACCTGGAAAACAAAGGAAGGCAACAGCCACATCATCATGGTGAAATGTAAGAACCGTTATACCTACCCTTGTGTCACTATAAATTACCCATATATTAAAAATGGGACTGATAGAGTCTTAACTATATCAGAAGATCCAGCTGTTGCAACATTAAAAAATGGAGGTGCAATGTGAAAGTAGCTAATCAGTAAAAGCAGCAAAGAATCCTGTGGCACCTTATAGACTAACAGACGTTTTGCAGCATGAGCTTTCGTGGGTGAATACCCACTTCGTCGGATGCAAGTCAACTTGCATCCGACGAAGTGGGTATTCACCCACGAAAGCTCATGCTGCAAAACATCTGTTAGTCTATAAGGTGCCACAGGATTCTTTGCTGCTTTTACAGATCCAGACTAACATGGCTACCCCTCTGATACTTAGCTAATCAGTGTATAAGATAGGTAGAAACACTAATATTGCATTCAGGCAATATTAATGTCAGGAAAAACCAATCAAATCTACTCTTACTTATTAGGATATAGTGACTAATAAAATCTGATATTTCTGCTTGTAGTGGTATCCAAAAGTACATCAGAGGAAACAATAATCTATAATCAGATTTTATAATTGCCGCCATGGCTGCACACATGTTGTATAAAACTGTCTGCATGCTCGAGAGTTTCCTCTCTGATCTTTATTTTAGCCATTTCCATAAAATGGAAGTTGTTAGAAAAGGCTGTTTTAGACTAGGTTTTATCTGTTCTAAAACTACCATTTCATTCTTGCAGTGTACAGAAACTGGGGACATCTAGGACACCTCACAGACAATGCAGTTAATTTTTATGTATGCATTCATCCAAAGTATAAAAAATTACCAATGCAGTTCAATTAAATAAGTCATATCTTGCCTCAGGAATTATATTGATTTGCCCTCATCATAAGGATTGTTTTCCAAACATTTGCATAACTTTTTAAAATGCCCACAGAGAACTCATTATTTTAACTGGCTTTTGTGCTGTAAAAATATTCCTCTGCCCTCTAGGCATATCAATAAATTATTTGAAGAGGTCAGTATGAAAATTGGAATTACTTGAAGCAGAATAATATTTCACATTCTCACAAACTATCCAAGGGCACAGTGGTTAGCATGTGTCAAACACACTATCTGAGTATCCCTAGTGCTCTAAAACTGTTCTTATAGCCAGTTTAGCATGGTGGGCACCTATAGACTATATTATGGTATGCAACAGCACAGATCACAGAACTATCTAAACTCCTAATAAATCAGATTTGCACCTAGTTTCTCATGTTTTTAGGTTTTTTAAACATTTCTGTTCTCTCTGGGAGAAGAAGCTAGTATAGACTCCAAATGCTCATCAGAAAAAGTGCAGCAGCAGATGGCGTCTCTTCAGACTGGCATAAGAATAACAAGCAAAAGTCGTGAACCAGCTCTCTCCCTTTCTTTTCAGGCACATACATACTATCAACCAATCCAGTCTCCTTGCTACTGTGAAATAATCTGATTGGATGGTTTATAATGCTCAGAGACTTTAACCCTGCTTCTTAAAATGAAACAAAACAAAATAAACCCCACACACCAGTTTGTACAAATGGGAAAACTACTGCACAAAGTGCCTCAGGTATTATGGTGATTGGCATATTAAAGGTTCCAGTATATAGCAGAAAGATGGGTAGAATCAGGGCAATATATATAGGCGATAAGGAGGCAGGAGATGATAGGTAGGTAGGAGGTATGTAGATAATGTCTTGATCTAGAGGTAAAAATGAAGAGTCAATGCCATAGGGGTTAACAAAGGAAATTCCATAAGGTTATCCTCTCAGGTTGAGTTGCAGTTGTCAGTGGGATGCAGCCTCTGAAACCACCCCCTTTCCCAGATCTAGAGATACACAGGGAAGAAGTCCTAGTGAATGGATGCAGAAGTGTCCAGGCAGAGGCCTGCCCCTTTGCACAACTTCAGCAGCCCTCACATTCAGCTGCCATTTGAGTTCTTGCATGGTAGCAAATATGGAAGGGCCCAGCAGGTGAAGTAACCTGTGAAGTTTCCAAAATATTCTCCCACTGAGGAGCTTTTTCCTTGCTGCTTTTTTTATGCTTCCCCCAAATCCTGTCTCATCCATGTGGGGTGAGGTCCTCATCCAAAGCCCATTAAATTTAATGGGAGTCTTTCACATAACTTTGATGCGTTTTGGATGAAGCCCTTGGTAAAGAGGGGTGTCTTTGAGACTTGCAGTGAGCTAGAAGTCTGCGGCAAAGCTGTCACTGTCCCCTTCCACAAGGTTCAATATTCATCTTTAAAGCTTTCCATTTTTCCCAGTTAATGCTACCCCAGTATATGTTGCATTGCCTATATCAAGTATAGAACATTCTGCAAATGCTGAGGAAATGTTATCTAAATAACTCAAGCAAAACTGGAAAGCTTTTCAGGGCAACTATGGCAGGCCTGATTTCCACCAAGACTTTCCCTTTGTGCCATGGAACAGAGGGCCCTTACTAATCAGTATACTGACAGTAAACTTATTTTGTCCTGAAAATGTGTAGATTGCAATGTAAAAGGAAGAAAAGTAACTTATATCACCATTTTACTTTTCTGACCTAGGCACGGTAATGTGTGAAATTAAATAAAGTTTAAAAGCATGTGAGAGAGAAGAAAGTATCAAATGTGGAATAGAGGGTACATATTTAGATAATTTATTTGGATAATTCTCAGTTTTCTAATTACTAGTTACTCTGGAGACTGTAATTGTACATTGTTCAACAAAAAATGGTGTGTGAATGGAAGCTGAATTTAAAGTAAATTACCAGGAGACTCATCAAGAATTCTAGATTCACTAATTATACCAATTGTTATTTAACATCTGTTTCAGACTGTTTCTTATTATAATTTATTTTCTCACTGTCATTCTTTCACTAGAAGCTTATGCAATATTCCTCTTGCTGACAAAAAAAAACTACAAAAAACCCTAACTTTCTGTGTAAATTAAAAGGACAGAATTTAAAACCTTTCTCAAAATGGCTGGCAAACTTGAGGTAGTAAATAATGTGACCAACATTTTGCAGGCTTTGTACTTTTAAAATATTATAAATAAAATAAAATGCAGAGGATGAATATGAGCACAAAGGGTCATTAGTTTAACTGTGCTTGTTTGAATGGCTAAAGAATAAACGTGGCATGTCAATGAAAGAAGGCTATTTACTCATGCAAATATAAGGAAGATCTTCCCAAGCAGTGTTTGAGAACTATTGGAGGATGATGAATTTAAGCAGCAGCATGATTAAGATGAAAGGACTCTGAAAAGCTAATCTGCAAATTCTACAAAGCTAACATTACCATAAGTAGGGGGAAATAAATATGGTAATGTAATAATGGCACATAAAGTGAGCTGAAAGGAAAAGGCAAATCTAGTTATTTTCATGATATTTTCATGGAAGCAGAGCTTCAAATACTACATTTACAGTAAAGCCATTTTTGTTAGGCAATGCCAGTTTAGATTGACAAATGAAGTGTATGTAGCCATTAAACAAACAGGCAAAACTCTGACTGGAACACAGGAATGTAGGAATTGCCACACTGCGTCAGACCATGGTCCATCTAGTGTAGTATCCTGTCTCCAACAGTGGTCAATACCAGCTGCTTCAGAAGACAGATGTGCAGTAGGCAGATGGGGGATAATCTACCCCTACATAAATCACATCATGGTCTCTAATAGTTGGAGATTGGCATAAGCCCTGAAGTGCAAGGTTAAATATCCCTTCCAAAATATTTATCATTAACTATGATAACTGCATGTTCTTGGTATCCATATAAATATCTAATCCCTTTTTTTAAATCTTAAATTCTTAGTCTGAGTGACTTCCTGTGGCAATAAATTCTATGTTTTTTTCCTATATGTTCTGTGAAAGTATTTCCTTTTATTGGTTTTAAATTTCCCACCTTTTCATTGGGGAGCCCACTGAAAAATATGAAGGCTCAGATCCTGTACTTCCTGACTACTGCCCACAAAGGAGACACTGGGTGGGTCAATCTGCCTGTCAAAGGGACACACCTGCCTGGATCGACCTGGAATATATGGCTTTTGCATTCTAGGATTTTGCCCACCTTTCCTTTTGGACCATTTCTATTATACTCTTAATTTTATTCTATGTAGTTTTTTATACTATACTCTTCATTGTAGTATCTGAGCACCTTCTGATAGTACATTAAGACTAACATCTGTAATGTGGGGTTTCTTCTCTGATCCTCTCCCCAGAAAAGAAGTGCGTGTGTGTGTGTGTGTTTGTGTGTGTGTGTGTGTGTGTAATTATACACACACGGGTTGCTAAATGTTTATATTAGAGAGGTCAAGGTCAAAAAATGTCTCTTGCACTTAGAGCAGAGATGTGAGGTTTGTGGTGGTCCTTAGTTTCTGGGGGAGTTCATTCCACAGTCTCAGACCAGCCCTCAAGAAAATCTTCTGCCCAGATATAGTTTACCGTTATTGAAGACTTCCTTTGTGGCAGAGGTGTGACATTGTCGACCACGGTTTTCATTTGGAATTTTAACTAATGTTTTAGGTACCCTGCATGCTTGCCATTGTTCACTTTGAAAATGAGGGCCAAGACCTTGACCTTTATTTGAAATTCAATGGGAAGCCGGTGTCAGGAATGGAAGGAAGGTTTGATATATTTGGAATAGCCAGTGCTGTTGAGGAGCCGCACTGCAGTGTTCTATATCCATTTGAATTTACTAAGCACTGAAGATTTCACCCCAAGATATATTGTATTGTAGTCCAGCTGAGACGTGTTGAAGGCGATGGACTCATTTCTTGTAATCCTGCCTTGAGCAGTATGCAGAAAAGAATTTTTTAAGAGTGATGTTAACTGGGTCCTTCTGGATTTGGAAGAGCTGGTTGGGGGAAAATGATTCCCCCCCCCAAGAAAATAAAATACAAAGAAAATTATTTTTATTTTATTTTACTATAGGTTTTCATTGAAGAACCAAACCAACTGTTTTGACAAATTTATGGAAAGAAAGGAGTAAGAGTAAATAAAATATTGTCATTTTACTTGTACCTGTATCATGACACGTCCATTAAAGAAACCAGCATTGCAAGATAATTGTTTTAAAAAAGGTATGTTACTCTACTTTGTTTTAAATGTGGTCAATTTTAACCTGTAGAAATTTTTTCTATTCTTATGTTGAGTTTTCACTTTTTGAAATGCAAATATTTCTGTTTTACCCCCAAAATACTTGGAGGGGGAGTTCCTACTTTTATTATTATGAATTTGTGCTGAGATAGCACCTAGAAGTCCTACTCATGAACCAGGACCCCGTTGTGCTAGATGCTGCAAAAACATAGAATATAAATATAGTCCGTCCCTGTAGCAGGGTGGACCCTGCTCCGGCCCTGAGGGCTTTGTAATGCTGCCTGGCAGGGCTTGAGAGGGGTTAAAAGTGGCCCTGACAGAGCTGGGCTGAGTGGGAAAGTGGCTACAGCTGGAGGCCACGCCCCAAACTGAAGCCCTGGGGCTTATAAGAGGCAGGGAAGCCAGAGCAAAAGAGAGTCTCTCTCTGGAGGCAGAGAGAGATGGGCCTGGCTGCTTAGGGCTTGAGAATAGATACCTGAGGGAGCAGGGCTGGGGGACAGGCTGAGGAGCTAGGGAAGCTCCAGCCAGGAAAGCCCCAGGCTGCGGCCTAGCAAAGGGCCATAGGTACTGTGGGTTGCAGAGGGCAGCCCAGGGGTAGGACGAAGCAGCAGGTCCAAACCCCTATTGCCTGTGATGAGTGGGCTGATACTGCAGTCTGCCCCAGGGTGTGGGGCTAGACCATGACTGTCAGTAGCCACTACTGAGGCAAGGCGGGGATAGTAGCGCGGGGTTCCCCTGGGAGGGGGAGACCCAATTATAGATAGCGGGCACCGGGTCCAGGGAGGGACGCCGGGGCCAGAGAACAGGCGGGTCACCGGCCTGCCGGGGGCGCTCCAGGGCCGGACCGAGGGACATTCCGGGACCGACCAGCAGGAGGCGCGGCAGGGGTGAGTACCACCCGCTTACAGTGGCACCTGACCAGGGACCGTTGGAACCGCCCCTGATACAAAGGGCCAGGGCAAGGACGGTGGACTATTGCCTGGACTTTGAGACTTGAGAGACTGAGGAAAAGATGGACTATTATTGGAGAGCCTGTGTGGCCCGGCTCGCCGAGCAGCAAGCACGATTGCTTCCGCTGCTGCGGGGGCAGGCTCACGGACCTCAGTGGGGGCCAGGCACTTTGGGCTGGAAGCCAGTGCCAGGGCCTAAAGACTATTTCGCCTGTGGGCGAAGGGGACATTTAAGAAGAGTGTGCCCCTACTGGGTTGGGGCAGAGAGGCCTCACCCAGACACGTCTCGAGTGCCCCCTGTGAACTTAACAGGGGGGCTCCAAACTTGTTGGACCTGTGGGGAGCAGGGACACCTAAAGAGGGAGTGCCCTCATAGGTCCTCCAAGGCCCGGGCCAGCCCAGAAGAAAGGGCTAGGGCCCAAACAACCAGAACTAGGGCCGTGGCAAGGGGAAGGCGCCGGCGGTGCTTTCACTGCCACACCAAGGGCCACATAAAGAGGCACTGCCCCCTAAGGCAGAAAGGGGAAGTGCCTGAAACTAAGGCTCAGTCCGAGACCAGCCCCAGGAAAGGGGTGGTGAAGGCTGAGGCCCCTAAAGAGAAGGGGGCTGGGGCAGAGAGGCCCCACCTTAAACAGGGAACCCACACAAGGGCCAAGAGGGCTGAGGTGGGAACCCAAACCGATGTGGGAACCCACATAGGACTAGGGAGGTCTACGGTGGGGACCCAGACAATAGAGGAGGAAACACGCAGTCTGCTCCAAGCGCTGGGGAGCCTGCAAGCAGAAAAAGATTCTCTGCGGACCCAGCAGGTGGCTGGGACCCAAACCATCACCCCGCCTGTCTTAGACGGAGAGACCCAGACGGAGTGGGCTCAGCAAGAGGCTGGGGCCCAGGAACAACGTGTCCGAGCGACAAAGGGGACACAGGTGGTGCTGGGACCGACCACCACTGGAACCCAGACCCTGAGGGAAGAGGGCCTGGGGGTCTCGAGTCTACGGGCACGGCTTGAGGCAGCAGAGCAGGCTCTCCGCGAGTCCAAAGCAAGTGGGGAGGCCCTTGCTAAAGACTATGCGGCCGTCGTGGATCAGGAGGTCCGCTTGAGGAAGCGGCTGGAGGACTCCGAAAAGAAGAGAGTGGCACTGGAGGCACATGGGCGCCTGAGCCAGAATAAGAAACCTCCCTATCCCCAAGGGTGGGGGTTTTAAGGGGGGACGTGCCGGGAGGGCCTCGCATTGAGCGGGGGACGCAGACAACGGCCGGGGAGGCCGACATGGGGACCCGAACGCGGGGGGAGGCCCGCAGAGAACTGGGGAGGTCTACCGTCCGGTCCCAGGACCTGAAGGAAGTAGACAGGCTTCTCCGGGAAATCGAGGGCCTGCGGAGAGAACGAGACTCCCTGCGGGTCCAGCTACGAAAGAGCCTGGGCCGGTAGAGCACCCTGCCCCCCCCCCGGTGGAGGGGTTCTTGAGGGGGAGGGTGTGTAGCAGGGTGGACCCTGCTCCGGCCCTGAGGGCTTTGTAATGCTGCCTGGCAGGGCTTGAGAGGGGTTAAAAGTGGCCCTGACAGAGCTGGGCTGAGTGGGAAAGTGGCTACAGCTGGAGGCCACGCCCCAAACTGAAGCCCTGGGGCTTATAAGAGGCAGGGAAGCCAGAGCAAAAGAGAGTCTCTCTCTGGAGGCAGAGAGAGATGGGCCTGGCTGCTTAGAGCTTGAGAATAGATACCTGAGGGAGCAGGGCTGGGGGACAGGCTGAGGAGCTAGGGAAGCTCCAGCCAGGAAAGCCCCAGGCTGCGGCCTAGCAAAGGGCCATAGGTACTGTGGGTTGCAGAGGGCAGCCCAGGGGTAGGACGAAGCAGCAGGTCCAAACCCCTATTGCCTGTGATGAGTGGGCTGATACTGCAGTCTGCCCCAGGGTGTGGGGCTAGACCATGACTGTCAGTAGCCACTACTGAGGCAAGGCGGGGATAGTAGCGCGGGGTTCCCCTGGGAGGGGGAGACCCAATTATAGATAGCGGGCACCGGGTCCAGGGAGGGATGCCGGGGCCAGAGAACAGGCGGGTCACCGGCCTGCCGGGGGCGCTCCAGGGCCGGACCGAGGGACATTCCGGGACCGACCAGCAGGAGGCGCGGCAGGGGTGAGTACCGCCCTGTTTACAGTCCCCCAAAGAGGTTACAGTTCAGAAATTCCCTGTGCTGCAAGCACATGTACATTTTTGTGTTCGTCACTCCAGCCCACAGCACAACAAAGCCACCCTCAATATGCTTGGATTAATTTTAGAAAATGTTCATCAACATAGCTTCTTTAATTTACATTATATTGCATTGTCTCATTGTGTAAAGGACCAAAGGTGGTGGGAGGAGAGGATGTTACATCTTCTGCTACCAGCACACCATCTAAAATATGTGCATTTAAGAAGGTTAACCTCCAGTTAGGAAAAGTAACACTAGCAGCATTTTTCAAATGCATTAGCTAAGAACTGACAAACTCATAGCTGGAAACCAGACTAGCTCACCTGTATGTTAGTTTTGTTCAAAATGTGTATTAGTCTTCTAAGTATGTATTTAGTGTTAGACATTTTGTAATGCTTCCAAGTTACTGCATGCATTTATCTCACTTCCATGCTATAAGGAAATATGTAAGATTTGCTTTACAACTTTGAAAATGTTTGCTCTGAACTCCTGAACACAGGCACTGGAATTGTTCTCCCCCATCCACTCCTTAAGGAGGCCTATAAAAATTAAATGAGCCATTAAAGAATATCACAAAAAAAGGGATTGGTGAATGGCCCTACCACACCTTGGAAATGTTACATGCAAAGAAGTGACTCTCAGGGTACGTCTACACTACGGGATTATTCCGATTTTACATAAACCGGTTTAGCAAAACAGATTGTATAAAATCGAGTGCGTGCGGCCACACTAAACACATTAAATCGGTGGTGTGTGTCCACGGTCCGAGGCTAGCATCGATTACTGGACCATTGCACTGTGGGTAGCTATTCCGTAGCTATCCCATAGTTCCCGCAGCCTCCCCCGCCCCTTGGAATTTCCGGGTTGAGATCCCAGTGCCTGATGGGGCAAAAATCATTGTCGCAGGTGGTTCTGGGTACAGCCTCACCGCTCCCTCCCTGAAAGCAGCAGACAACCGTTTCGCACCTTTTTTGCTTGGTGAACTGTGCAGACGCCATAGCACAGCAAGCATGAACCCTGCTCAGCTCAATACCGCAATCGTGGATGTTTTAAACACCTCGCGCACTCTCGTGCAGTATATGGTGAACCAGGACCTTCAAACCGAGGCGAGTAAGAGGCGGATACGGCAGCGCGGCGATGACAGTGATGAGGACGTGGACACAGAATTATCTCAAACCGCGGGCCCCTGCGCTTTGGAGATCCTGATGGTAATGGGGCAGATTCTATCCATTGAACGCCGATTTGGGGCCCGGGAAACAAGCACTGACTGATGGGACCGCATTGTGTTGCAGGTGTGGGACGATTCCCAGTGGCTGCGAAACTTTCGCATGCGTAAGGGCACTTTCATGGAACTTTGTGACTTGCTTGCCCCTGCCCTGAAACGCCATAATACCAAGATGAGAGCAGCCCTCACAGTAGAGAAGTGAGTGGCGATAGCCCTGTGGAAGCTTGCAACGCCAGACAGCTACCGGTCAGTCAGGATTCAATTTGGAGTTGGAAAATCTACTGTGGGGGCTGCTGTGATGCAAGTAGCCAAAGCAATCACTAAGCTGCTGCTACGAAAGGTTGTGACTCTGGGAAACGTGCAGGCCATAGTGGATGGCTTTGCTGCACTGGGATTCCCTAACTGTGGGGGGGCGATAGATGGAACCCATATCCCTATCTTGGCACCGGAGCGCCAGGGCACCCAGTACGTAAACCGGAAGGGGTACTTTTCAATGGTGCTGCAAGCACTGGTGGATCACAAGGGACGTTTCACAAACATCCACGTGGGATGGCCAGGGAGGGTTCATGACGCTCGTGTTTTCAGAAGCACTACTCTGTTTAAACGGCTGCAGCAAAGGAATTACTTCCCAGACCAGAAATTAACAGTTGGGGATGTTGAAATGCCTGTCGTTATCCTGGGGGACCCAGCCTAGCCCTTGATGCCATGGCTCATGAAGCCATACACAGGCAGCCTGGACAGTGGTCAGGATCTGTTCAATTACAGGCTGAGCAAGTGCAGAATGGTGGTGGAATGTGCATTTGGCCATTTAAAGGCGCGCTGGCGGACATTACTGACTCGCTCAGACCTCAGCCAAACCAATGTCCCCTATGTTATTGCTGCTTGCTGTATTCTCCACAATCTCTGTGAGAGTAAGGGGGAGACCTTTATGGCGGGGTGGGAGACTGAGGCAAATCATCTGGCCGCTGATTACGCGCAGCCAGACACCAGGGAGATTAGAAGAGCAGACCAGGAAGCGGTGCGCATCAGAGAAGCTTTGAAAACGAGCTTCATCAATGGCCAGGGTACAGTGTGACTGCTGTGTTTGTTGATGAACACCCAACCCCCTTGATTGACTCATTCCCTGTAATCAACTCACCCTCCCCCTTCGAGTACAGCTTACTTATGCAAATAAAGTCACTCTCGTTTAAAAATCATGAATTCTTTATTAATTCATTATAAAAACAGGGAGAGAAGTAAGGGTGTGGTTTGGGAGGAGGATAGGAAGGATGGAGAAGGCCATTAAAAAAATTTCACAGTAACGACAGCCTTCTGGTTGGGCTGTCCACGGGGGTGGAGTTGGCGGGTGCACGGAGCCTCCCCCCACGCGTTCTTACACGTCTGGGTGAGGGGGATATGGAACATGGTGAGGGTAGAGGGTGGTTATACAGGGGCTGCAGCGGCACTCTGTGATCCTGCTGCCGTTCCTGAAGCTCCACCAGACGCCGGAGCATGTCAGTTTGATCACGCAGCAGCCCCAGAGTTGCATCCCGCCACCGCTGATCTTCTTGCCGCCACCTCTGATTTTCCTGCCGGTCTTCCTGCCGCCACCTCTCATCTCGGGTGTCTCTCCTGTCCTCACGTTCACTGGCATCTTTCCTGTAATTTGATACCACGTCCTTCCACTCATTCAGATGAGCTCTTTCATTGCGTGTAACTTCCATAATATCCGAGAACATTTCATCTCTCGTCTTCTTTTTCCTCCGCCTTATCTGTGCTAGCCTTTGGGATGGAGGAGGCACGCTTGAAAAATTTGCAGCTGCATGAGGGAGAGAAATATTTAAAAAGATACATTTTACAGAACAATGGTTATACTCTTTCACAGTGAACAGCACTATTCACCTTACATAGCACATGTGATTTCCCTACAAGGTCGCATTTTTCATCTTAATAGTGAGTGCCTGCAGCTCTGGAGTTACAGATCTCACAGACACAGGTCCGGGCATCAGAATTCAGCTTGCATGCGGCCATGGTAAGCCACTGTCTTTCGGCTTCTGCAGTGATTTACCCATCCCCCCAATGCATGGATAATACCACGCTAGCTCCCTGCTAATCAACACCCTTCCCACCCCCCCACCCACTGCGTGGCTGGTAGCTTGGGGAAGATCGCCGGTGACCAAACACAAAAAAGATCATCGGCATTTCACTCCTCCCCTCCCGCCGCTTGGCTACGTGCAGGAAAGGGTTTTTTTTAAAGCTGCTGCAGTTCACGAACCCAGTAGGAAAATGGCCATCCCCATTACTTAAATTCCTGATTTTTAACCAGGTTATCCTGAACGATATCACTTTGCTGAGGATCACACAGCGAGATAAAGAACGGATGCTTCTTGAATGCCAGCAATCACCGGGACCATACGCTGCTATGCTTTGCCATGCAATGATACCTGATTACTTGCTACATGCATGGCGTGGTAAAGTGTCCTACCATGGTGGGCGGAACAAGGCTGCCTTGCCCAGAAACCTTCTGCAAAGGCTTCTGGAGTACCTACAGGAGCGCTTCATCGAGATGTCCCTGGAGGATTTCCTCTCAATCCCCGGACATGTTAACAAACTTTTCTAAGTAACTATACTGTCTGCGAATGCATCCCAAGTCCTCAGGGCAAATCAGTCATTAAAAAACGCTTGCTTAAAAAACAATGTTTGCTATTTGCAAAGGTACACTCACCAGAGGTCCCTTCCATGGCGTCATTGTCTGGGATAGTTGCTTGGGAGGGCTGGGAGGAGGGTAATTCCGTCAGGGTGAGAAAAAGCTCCTGGCTGCTGGGGCTCATGGAGTGCTGTGTGCTCTCTGCTAGGTCTTCCTCCTCTTCTTCATCTTCATCTTCCCCGTCCGCATAATCCTCAGACATGGCAGAGATTACAACCCCCACCTCGGAATCCACGGTCAGGGTTGGGGTAGTTGTGGCGCAGCCCCCTAAAATTGCATGCAGCTCAGCATAGAAGCGGCATGTTTTTCGACCTGCCCCGGACCTTCCGTTTGCTTCTTTGGTTTTCTGGTAGGCTTGTCTGAGCTCCTTAACTTTCACTCTGCACTGCACTGAGTCCCTGCTGTGGCCTTTATCCACAGCAGTATTGTCTAGGATATTTTCCCATTTGTTTAGCTTTGCAATAAAAATAAAACTGAAACAATACCTGATATAACAATATTTTAAAATTTCAAAGGTCTCCAGGACATCTTGAAATGTTAGAGAAAGTTGAAAGTATTCTTTCAAATACTTTTTCATTTCGTCTTTTGGAACGCAGTTCTGTTAGCACTGAATCCTCTCCCCATATAGCGATCAGATCCAATACCTCCCATGCAGTCCACGCTGGGGCTCTTTTTCGATTCTCAGGAGACTGTATTGTTACCTGTGCAGATGAGCGGTGCGTGGTCACCTGTGCTGATGAGCTCTCCACGCTGGGGAAGCAGGAAATGAATTTCAAAAGTTCGCGGGGCTTTTCCTGTCTACCTGGCCAGTGCATCCGAGTTCAGAATGACCGCTCTGGACAGCAGTGGTGCACTGTGGGATACCGCCCGGAGGCCAATACCGTCGATTTGCGGCCTCACTAACCCTATTCCGATATGTTAATCCCGATATTAGCGCTACTCCTCTCGTCGGGGAGGAGTATAGAAACCGATTTAAAGAGCCATTAAAATCGATATAAGGTGCCTCCTAGTGTGGACGGGTGTGGCGTTAAATCGGTTTTACGCTCCTAAAACCGGTTTAAACGCTTAGTGTAGACCAGGCCTCATAGACAGGAAGGCTAAAGGTAAAAGGTAAAACATAGTCACAAGAAAAATTTTCATGTCTTTTCTGTTTGAACTCTCACAGGGACAGGGACAATAAACTAAAATGGACATTATCTGATTCAAATATGACCATATAGATCATTGTTGCAACCACTGTTATATATTTGCAGCAAATATTGTAGAAAGGTTGTCGAGTGAGGTGTCTGTGAAAAGGTTATGGTTTTCTGGTTATGATTATGCTATCTGTATGCATGTATCATTTTTGTTTTTGAAGTTCTAATTATTGGCTCTATACTTGGATTTCAAATGTTTGCTCCTGCGGTAACGCCCATGAAGTAATTAGCCAACACATCTTGGAGGGACTATTCGAATTGAGTGGTCCATGGAAAGAACATTTAACTGACAATGGACCTTGAGAGACACCCATCTACACTTAATGAAATGTCCTGCTGTGACTAGGAGAAATGCATGGACATGTGACTTGCCTATGTGACTCCAAACTCCATCTTGTTGCTGTAATTTTCCACAGTAAGAACAATGGGATGCCCTCCACATGCCAAAGCTATAAAAGTCCCTGGAAATACCTCCATTTTGTTTTCAATCCTGTGTCTTACCTCTGGAGGAACTTTGCTACAAACTAAAGCTCTGAACAAAGGACTGAATGATCCATCCAAGCTGTGCATGTACTCCAGAGACTTGACTCAAGCCAGCAGTTCATTCCATCACTGCTACAAGCCTGAACCAAGAAATTTGCTATTACTGTATGTAATTGGTTCCTTTAACCAATTTTAACTCTCACCTTTCTTTCTTTTATGAATAAACCTTTAGATGTTAGATACTAAAGGATTGGCATCAGCGTGATTTTTGGGTAAGATCTAAGTTGTACATTGACCTGGGTGTGTGGCTGGGCCTTTGGGATCAGGACAACCTATTATTTGACTAGACTGTTTGTAAAGAACCACTCATCTCTGAATCCAGTGTTTTCGGTGGTGGTATAAGAATTGGGCTGCCTGAGGAAACTGCCTTTATGTTTTCTTATTAGCCAGTGTGGTGAACAGGGCTGCCGAGAGTGGGTTCGAGCCCTGGTGAAAAGAATTTGTCAGGCCCCTCAGCAAGGGCGGACCGGCTAAACAGGGCTGACGAAGCTGGGGAAGCCAGGCCCCGGGCCCCCTTCCAGACCCCCCGGACCCGGTAATTTGTACCGGCTTCCCCCACTCTCGTCGGCCCTGGTGGTGAAACAGTTTACTTTCGTGGCTGGTTTGGTATGTCTTATAAAAGAATAACCACCCGTTTGGGGTTGTGTCTTATTTCTCAGCAGTTCATCCTGAATTTGGCATCCTCAGTTGTGACCCACTAAGGCACGGTTACAACAGGTCATCACAACTCTGTCATCTTTAGGAACCATGGATGGTAACTCATTTGTGTGTATATGCTTGCTTTAACCTGTAAATAACGTTTTTTCATAATTAATAAAGGATTAGTTTACTACGGGATTGGCCTCAAGCATTGTCTTTGGCGTGAGATCTGAGATACAAATTGATCTGAGGCATGTGGCTGGTCCCTTTGGATTGGAAATAACCTGAACATTTTGTCATCTTTGGTATAGGTGACCAATTGTCACTAAGTCCAGCTTGCTTAGGTGGCAAGGTAGATGGAGAGGCTAAGGGGACTGTCTGTGACTCCATGGTAAGACTATTATAGTGATCCAGGAGTTCACATGTGTTGCTGGGTTGTGAAACCTAATTACAGAACACACCACCAGTTTGGGGTACCTGCCCTGTTTTTGACAGTTTGCCCTGAGGCAGACACTCACAGTTGTGAGGCACTCCAGAGAGCATGACTCTGTTAAAGTTCGGTTATTAACAACACCATTATAAAAATGGTAACTTGACAATGCATGTTTATTCTCTCCCAGACTTCCAGGTAATATTTGCTCAGTTTTACAAGTCAGATTTACAGGTTTTCTAATGCCAACACTGCAAACTTAACCTGGGGCAGGTTCTACAAATAAAGTTATGTGCTTTCTGCCCTTTACATAATCACCCAATTATCTACTTAGAGCCACATAATATATATCTATACAATGAAATTCTAAAGAAGTTTTTTTTAGTAAGGAGTATTCCCATACTCTGCATTTGAATTCTTAAGCCTGAAAGAAAAATGAGTCCAGGGCCAGCTATATAAACCCCTGTTCAAGCCACTCCCAGAGAGGGGCCAGAAAACTCCACTGAGTCTATTACATGGTCTATTGTGGGAACAAGTTTTCCCCCTGGAAAATGTACGTGGCTCAGACAGCATTTTTGCTGAGATCTGTAGAGTCCCTACGCCTCTACAGTGATCATGTACCTATCTGATCTCTCTGGGTTAATTAGGCTGACTTGGTCATTACCTTGCCTACAGAAGTTCTGTGCTTAAGTAAGCATTTAAGTAGTGCACAGGCCTTGAGCTGGCCATCTTCATGGGATAAACTGCATCAGATGCAATTATTTGTATTCACATACAAATATTTGCTAGTCTTCATGTAAAAAGTTCAATCAGTTAGCAGAAAAAAAAACAAACGTGAGCAATCATACATTGTGAATAAAATAATTCTGACCAAAATGTTTATTTTTTCTTCCAACCTATTTAGCAAATGGTTACATCCAATTAATCCTTTGGCAGAAATCTGACTTAGGTCACATGTAACTTGTAAGTAGAAGAAAGGCTAACTTTGCATTGAATATTAGTGAATGAACAAATCCTGCAGTGTTCTCACTAGTCTCATTATATCTGGTGATTATTCTTAAAGCCCTAGCTCATGTAGTCATATGAACTGATGAGAATATGAACTTACTCTTTTTTTCTCTCCTTTTTTTCTTCATACATTTATAGCCTATAAGGCCAGAAAAGGCCATTGTGATCATCTGATTTGACCTCCTGCGTAAACACAGGGCATAGAACTTTCCTGAATTAACTTCTGTTTGAACTAAAGCATATCTTTTTTAGAAAAACATCCAATCTTGATTTCAAGTGATGGAGAATCCCCCGCAGCCTTTGGTAAGCTGTTCCAATGGTTAATTATCCTCACGGTTAAAAATGTGTGTCATATTTCTAATGTGAATTTCATAGAATAAAATTAATTTGTCTAGTTTCAACTTCCATCCATTGGATCTTTTTATCTTTTTGTCAACTAGCTTGAAGAGCCTTCTATTAAATTTCTGTTCCCCATGTAGGTACTTAAAGATTATGATCAAGCCCCGCTCTCCAACCTTCGCTTTGTTAAAATAAACAGATTGAGCCCTGGACTCTATCAATTTAAGGTATGTTTTCCATTCCTCTAATCATTCTTGTGGTTCTTCTCTGAACCTTCTCCAATTTGTCAACATCCTTTTTGAACTGTGGACACCAGAACTGCACACAGTATTCTAGTAGTGGTTATACCAATGACTAATGAAGAGGTAAAATAATCTCACTTTAATTCTCAAGAGTCCCCTGCTTATACATTCAAGCATTGGTCTATTTGGATTCAAACTCAGACTGTGAGCTCATGTTCAGCTGATAATCCAGGTCATCGATAAACATGTTCAATAGTGTAGGGCCAAGAATTGATCCCTGAGGGACCCCACGGAAAAGTTTAAAAATATAAACAGTGTGTACCCTACAGGTTCAAAAACCAGAAGGCAAATAAAAAGAACCCAATATATTTTCTTACTCACATGAGATTATCTGATTCATGGGTTTTGAAAAATTGGGCTTGGCAGTAATGATATTATTCACAACAAATAATATAACAAGTTTTTTGTTGCAGGTTTTTATCCTATTATTGATCAGATCTTCAGATCATGTAAATGGACATCGCTTCATCAATCAATAGTTACTTACACCACCTGAGGATTTCTCTCTGTATATCCAACAGGTGGACTGGGCACACAGAACTGCAACTGCCACTAGCTACTTCTTTTCACATAGGTTATTTGAATCACATTGGATCCATAGTGCTACCCGTTTCAAAATGGATTGGTATCTTCTAGGTACCTAGGAATGGGAATTACCAACTGGATCAGAGACAAGTTCCATATAGTCCAAAATCATGTCTCTGTCAGTGGTCAGTACCACATGCTTCAGAGAAAGGTATAAGAACCCCACAATAGGCAGATGTAGAATAATCTGCCCCTGCATACGCTTCTTCCTGGTTGATAATAGTTTGCTTTAAGCTTTAATATCCCTTCCAAACTATTTGTTGTCATTTAATCATGATGATAGATTAGTTTTGCCATCCTTTGATCTTTTTAAAAAATCATTGACAAATTTGTGCAGAGAAGATCTCAAATTTCTCAGCCCCCTCTTTACAACAGTCTGACAAACTGCTTCCATATGTCTTCTGTGCTTGCTTGCACAGATCTCCTGAGCTTAAGGCACAAACAGCAATTCATTAACTGTCAGGAAATGCCTCACCCCATTAGTCACTGCTGCTTCAATGAAAATAAATTAAGGACAGGTTAAAAGTTCCGTTGAACTATGTGGAGTGATGTGAATGACTGATTATATTTATTTACTGCTTTCCAAGAGTCATTATTATACAGTCCACACTCTAATTATAGGCTTAATTCAATAAGATGTATCCTAAACTTGCATTAGTCAATTGGCCCAATCATGCTCCAATTGGTGTCCCTGACAAAACTCCCGTGGAAGAGCTCAGTGGGGACTGTGGGTACCCAGTAGTATCTTCAGGATTAGGCTCTAAGTAAATGAAGAATGTAATGTATATGTAGTCTGTTTTGTAGAAAGGAGTTCAATAAACTAAATAGTAACAGGTGACATATCACTGAAAGAACTCAAATCCTGTTTGAGCTGGATGTATAATATAGTCTTCATTATAGTTGGCATTTTTATCAGTGGGAAGTTGGCCAAGATTTCCACTATTAATTATCAAAATTATATCTAACTGCCAAATTTCTACTGATATTAATCAGTGAAACAGATTTTCTTGTTTTCAGATCAAAAGTCATGACTTTACCATCAGATCTTCACAACTGCACGGATTCACTCAAGAGGAACTAATGAGATGACCAGGGCCTAAAAGGGTTCAAAAGAGCATTTATTATTATTTATTATTTATTTATTTTATATTACTTGCATTATGGTGGTGCCTAGAGGTTCCAGCCAAGATCAGGACTCTATGATGCTGGGCTTTGTACAACTGCATAGTTAGAGAAAGCCCTTACTCCACAAAGTTTACAATATAAATAGATAGGATAGACAAAGAGAAGGGGAAGCAGATGCATGGAAGTTTGCCCAAGATCAAAGAAAATGAGGGCAAGAGATGACAATTTAAACTAGGTCTGTCAAGTGATAAAAAAAAATTAATCATGATTAATTGCGTGATTAATCACACTGTTAAAAAATAATAGAATACCATTTATTTAAATATTTTTGGATGTTTTCTACATTTTAAAATATATTGATTTCAATTACAGCACAGAATATAAAGAATACAGTGATCACTTTATATTTATTTCTAATTACAAATATTTGCAATGTAAAAAGCAAAAGAAATAGTATTTTTCAATTCACCTAATACAAGTACTGTAATGAAACCTCTTTATCATGAAAGTTGAATTTACAAATGTACAATTATGTACAAAAAAACCTGCATCCAAAAATAAAACAATGTAAAATGTTGAGCCAACAAGTCCACTCAGTCCTATTTCTTGTTCATCCAATCGCTCAGACAAACAAGTTTGTTTACATTTGCAGGAGATAACACTGCCTGCTTCTTGTTGACAATGTCACATGAAAGTGAGAACAGGCATTCACATGGCGGCATTGTAGAGGCATTGAAAGATATTTATGTGCCAGATGTGCTAAAGATTCATATGTCCATTAATGCTTAAACCACCATTCCAGAGGACATGCGTTCATGCTGATGATGGGTTCTGCTTGATAATGATTCAAAGCAGAGTGGAACAACGCATGTTCATCTGAGTCAGATGCCGCCAGCAGAAGGTTGACTTTCTTTTTTTGTGATTCAGGTTCTGTATTGTCCACATCAGAGTGTTGCTCTTTTAACACTTCTGAAAGCATGCTCCAGAGCTTGTCCCTCTCAAATTTTGGAAGGCAATTCAGATTCTTAAACCTTGGGTCGAGTGCTGTAGCTATCTTTAGAAATCTCACATTGGTACCTCCTTTGCATTTTGTCAAATCTTCAACGAAAGTGTTCTTAAAACAAACAGCATATGCTGAGTCTACTATAACATGAAATATAAAGCAGAATGTGGGTAAAACAGAGCCAGAGACATACAGTTCTCCCCCAAGGAGTTCAGTCACAAATTTTATTAATGCATTTTTTAACAAGTGTCATCAACATGGAAGCATGTCCTCTGGAATGGTGGCTAGAGCATGAAGAGGCATACAAATGTTTAGCATATCTGGAACGTAAATACTTTGCAATTATGGTTACAAAAGTCCCATGCAAATGCCTGTTCTCACTTTCTGGTGACATTGTAAGTAAGAAGTGGGCAGCATTATCTCCTATAAATTTAAACAAACTTGTTTGTCTTAGTGATTAGCTGAACAAAAAGTAGAACTGAGTGGACTTGTAGTCTCTACAGTTTTGCACTGTTTTGTTTTTTGAGTGCAGTTATGTAACAAAAAAATCTACATTTCTAAGTTGCACTTTCACAATAAAGAGATTGCACTATAGTACTTGTATGAGGGAAATTGAAAAACACTATTTCTTTTATTCATCATTTTACAATGCAAATATTTGTAATAAAAATTATAATATGAAGTGAGCACTGTACACTTTGTATTCTGTGTTGTAATTGAAGTCAAGATACTTGAAAATGTAGGAAAACATCCAAAATATTTAATAATTTTCAATTGGTATTCTATTGTTTAACAGTGAAGAAGGGTCCCTTTCATTTGATCTACTTTGTTTGTATTTTATTCTCCGGTATCATCTAGTTGCATTTTCTTTGCTTCAAATATCTTGCTTCTGCCTTATAATAAGCCTTGTGAAAGTCACATTTGTTTTTTATTATTATTTGTGTTAGCATAACTCAGAGAAGATTTTCAGTACTCAGGAAAGGCACTTTATTGGTCTTTTTTTTTCCAGTAAATGCCTTAGACCTGTCTGATTCACTATACCTTTCTTTAATACATTCCTCTAGCAAATGGAAAAAAGAGAATTGTGTCCCTTATGTGATAAGAGATTTATCACACACTCTGTATTCAAATGTTCCTTGGTATTTACCTTCTGAGTAGCTATTACATGGTGTGACCTTTATTCCATGTCAAAGTGAAATGTTCACTTTTGTTTGTGGATTTAAAACTACAGTTAGGTCTTGTCTCTCAAATTGTAACCATCTTACGTATTTGAATTTATAAAATAGGTTACATTCCATCTATTGGTACTAAGCATAGGATTCTTCCTACATGGCAGAGCAAAATAAAAGTGATTTTAGACATCTTTCCCCTCTTTCTTCTGTTGCTGTTGTAACAATTATTCACTTTACAGATGAGATTTGTTCTGAAATAATTCCGCTATTGAGTCAGACAATGCTTTTATCAGACACCGCATGTCAAAAAGTACATAGACTAGCAAACAATATTTTGCAAACCATTTGACTTGCACCAATTCCAAGATTATAAATAGCAGTGTAAAAAGTGTTCCATTTGCAGTGTGCACAGAAGAAATTTTAAGTTTGATGCAGCTCCCCTACTCCCTTCAATTATAATGATTTTTTTCTGATAGAAATCATCCTAGGGGAGTATGTGTGCAAGAAACAAAACAAATAAAAAACTGACTAGTTTTGTACTCTAATCTGGACTATTAAAACTAGTTGTAAAGCCAACAATGAGTTGGATATGTTGAACTGCAGAAAAAAAGGAACGTACATTATATTCTTACGCTTAAGAAAATAAAGTAAGGATTTCAGTTTTAAAATGTACATATGTTGCTGAATTTAGCTAGTACTGTCATAAAAGAGAATGTTGCTCAAAATATGTTGTGGTATAATAGGAGCTGACATAATATAATGAGTTTATTTAACCAAGAAGTCAATTCATATATTGTAAAAAAAAGAAGAGATTTGGTTGGAAAGGGGGGATAGTAACTGACTCCTTGTCACTCATCAGATGAATGTGACACTAAGTTTGACAGCATTATATACAATAAATTACATTTACATCCATCAATGGCTCATTGAGCAATTTTGGCATTTTTATTTTTCAGGACACACACAACCATATAGCTGCTGTTCCAGATATAGAAAATATAATGTAAACAAGTAGTTAAATGTTCTTGCAGACTATTTAATAACGTCTATACATGTAGGGTTATCAAGGAGTTCAAAGAACAATCAGCATTGCCACTCAATCATATGGCTAGCCTGTAGAATTCTCTTGTAACAGTTTTATATGGATTATTACAGGTGGTACTTCTTTTGCAAATACCTAGACTGTTTATTGTTCATGCACAATCTTCCCTTTATTTGAGAGGCGGAGGCGCAAGCATGCAACATTGGAAGACCATATGCAAGACCCTGTGTACTCCATGGTAAAACAACTTTTGGAACAAGTACCTGCATTCTCTGCAGACTGGAGATTATGAAGCAGCTACAGTTAATACAATTTTGAGGGATTTTCTTGTATTAAATATGAAACGAAAATATGTATTTCGTTCGGTGTCCTATCTCAATTAATCAGATGTTCCATTTTTTATATTGCATTGTCTCAAATGCTCTTTAATTTTCAAGCTGCATAATTTTATATTGAAAATTCACAACTGGATCAGAAGTTTTTTAGGGGAAACTGGAGGAATTGGCAATTGGATACTAAGTGGACATTTGGGGCTCTTTCCATCTGCATAGATGTAGGAGGCATTTAGGGTCTGAGATGTGCATGAGCCAGATATGAAAGTGATATGCCATTCATTTAATTCTTGAGATTTCAAGTTAACAATCCATTAAGATGAACATGGCCATTTGCACCTCAGCTATCATTCAGATATATCTGGATAGTCAGGCAGGCAGCATCTTACCAGCTGGTACTTCATCTGGAAGATTTTCTTCACAATCATAAGGGAATAACACTATTCTTGTCTCTAGGGGAGGGTTCTGACACCCATTACTCTTTTAAAACTTCCTCCATTTTGAACGGTGTGTGTGTGTGTGTGTGTGTGTGTGTGTGTGTGTGTGTGTGTGTGTGTGTGTGTGTGTGTGTGTGTGAGAGAGGTTCTGTAAAACCAAAACATCCACGTGTACCTGCCAGGATTTATCCCTTGGAAATCCCTTAGAATAGACCTTGTAGGGTTCACTTAGTATGCCCTATGCAAACTGATCTCTGTCTAAACAGCAGAACTAATAATCAAATACACTCTAGAGGGCCATATTGGGCCTATAAAATTGGTCTGTTCTAATATAAGTGGGCAAAGAGACAAACTGGAAAATGATTTCATGGACTATGATTCTTGTACATAATCTTGATGGGGGCATTTGAGAGCTACCATAATAGGAATATTTACTACTACTAAAATATGCCACTGTATGTGTACCAGTGTGTGTGTAGGCATTTTATATGTTTTGCACATTGATATTCTTTCAAGTTATGGGTCAGAGGCTTAGTTAGTGATTCACTATCTCTTTGATAAACATAACATTTAGACGCAGCAATTAAATTCATGATGATGGAATTTGTTCCGATTAGATTGTTAAAATGTAATATAGCTTTTCATAATTACTCCATTAATGTGTGACAAAGTTCCATTTCCAAAATTACTGGAATAGGCTACAGACATGGCAATCACTTTCATTTAGAGTACATGTTTTCCCAACTTGAATTATTGCCCACTTATCAGATAGGATTCTCTCTTGTCCAAGAAGATCTGAACAAAATATAAACATTCCATTTTGATTAGATTTCAAAGCGGTTACTGGAAACAATATGAAAATGGTCTCTTATCATTGAGCAGAATAATATATCAAAGTTGTGTTTCCTCCCTGGCGTCTTGTCCAATGGTATTGCAGAAGCTATTTTTTCGGCTGGATGCGGTATTTGGAATGTATGCCAATGGATCGGGTCGGATCAAGTAACTGTAAAAAGAAAAAAGTTGTTATAAAAGCTTGATGTAAATTAGGATAAAATGCATTTGCATGCTTCCCTAGCATGTTATTGCAAAGGTAGTAGCACAGCTTAAAGAGCTCTCTTGCACTTGAAAGCCTTACTAAACTGGTAACTTCAGTCTTGTTTCTCATTACTTCATAGGACTGAGATCACATAGCATTCCTGTTTCTCTAAAAGGAAATTAACTCTTACACTTGCATTTGTGACTTCTGCAGCCACTTTAACAACAAAAACAATTATTTTAGCATACTTTCGTCCATGATGTACTTATAGTCTGAAGTGCCCGACACCGTAGACAATTATGTTTTGAATATTTTTTGGCCAAAATTAGGCTCCTAAATATTTAGGTATCCGATTCTTCAAAAGTGAAGAGCACCCATCAGCTCCCATTGAGTTCCATTTAGACTACAGTTTATATCATTCAAATTATTCTATTAGGGTAGTGAGGGCTGTATCTGAATATCCAAAAGTACATTAAGTATGTGGTATATGCTGTTTGTTTGTTCTTTGCCTCTTCCTATTGGGATACTGCTTGGAGCCATTTATTTTTATTATATTCTATCTACACTATGCTATATGTTAGCAAAGCCAAGCTCAAAAGAGTGCACATTACTCTGAGTAGAAGCTGTAAGATTTGTGGTGTTTGTTTCTACAGTCCGGTAGAATCAGTTTCCAGGAAAGCTGTCTCTTTCAGAGGCAAGTTTCATCCTACAAATGGACAGTGCCAGAGGAGCTAGCTGGTAACTCTAGTCCTTGTCTCAGAGTCTGATTTTCCCTATTAGCAGTAGCCTGTGTTTGAATAGATTTGCTGTCATGTTTTGTCCTAATTTTTGTGAGGCTGGATGGCTTCGGTTCCAGGTAGGTAGCAGTGCTGGCCTATTTAGACTATCAGAGCTTTAGGAATTCAGCTTCAGGCATGGCCAGGGCTGCCCAGAGGGGGGTGGGGGGGCAAATAGGGCAATTTGGGCAAACAGGGCCCCCCACGAGAATATAGTATTCTATAGTATTGGAACTTTTTTTTTTATGGAAAGGGTCCCCGAAATTGCTTTTCCCCAAGCCCCGCAAATCCTCTGGGCGGCCCTGGGCATGGCATCTTTTTCTGTATCTCAAATGGTGTGCCATGTTATATATGTTTAGCAAGTAAGTAATAAAGATATTATATATTAAAAATCAATGGTATGGCCAAAATAAAAAGCCTGTTAGTCAAAATTATAGTTTTGTTGAGATGCTAGCAAATACTAGGTGTGTGCACTATTATTACATTTTTCCTGAATATCTCTTCAGACACCTACAGTTGTGTGTGTTGTGACTCATGGCCACATACAGATGATGCAACAGTCCCCAATGGAGATTGAAGAGCACTCTGGTCCTGATCCAGCAAAGCACATGCTTCACTTTAAACATGTGAATAGTCCCATTAAAGTGAAGTGCATAGTGGGGCTGGAGAGCTTGGCCTCCAGCTGGATCAAACCCCAATATCACAAGGTTGAATTCTCAAGTGTTCCATCCAGGCTGGAAAAGCTTATGCATTTCTCTTAGCATTACAATGTTTCTGCTTTTGGTTCTGGCCAAAATGAGGAAGTACAGAGTTCAGGCAACAACTAAATAGCCTGAACCTGAATGTCAAAACTGTTGGCCTGAGTTTGGGGCAAAGGTGTACTTTCATTCTTATAAAACTTATCTAAATGATTATGTGAAATTTGTTTGGTTCTTGTCAGTTTCTGGCACAATAACCTCTCTCATATCTCTCTTTTAATTAAGCAATTGTGTGAGAAGGTGAAGACAGGAGTGGACTGTCTGAACAAAAAACAACATTATTTCAATGTAGATCATGTGATATTTTAAAGCTACCATCCAATGGTATGGCTTTTTTACTATTCTGCAAAAGTGTCAAAATGGGCAAGTGCTGGAATGCTGAAATTCTTGATAACCAAGTAAAAAGAAAAGTATTTTAAGCAATGTCTAAAAGTCTTAGGATCATGTAACTGGTATCTTAATGTATTTAGTAGTCACTTCTTCCTTTTAGGGTCTATGGCATAAGCCAATTCACTTCAGTGGGCTTTGGATCAGGCCCTCAAATCACTAAAGAAAATGATCTTTGAAATCATTTACTGGTATGTCTTTGAAAGCTTGACTTTACAATGCTTTTTATTGATGCTTGGTGACTCACGAGCAAGAAACAAGAGTGAGAATGTAATAGAGTATGAAGGTACCTGAGAGCTGTGATTTTTCTTAATTTAATTTTATCTGACACTCCAATTTAGAAGGAAGAAGCAGGGTTATTTAAAGAAGAAAAAAAATTTAAAAATAATCTGGTGTAAGTTAATGGATGAGTTCTTGTATAATTTTTTTGGATGTGCATGGAAATGATTCCTCCTGAGAAGAAAATAATAAAAAGCAATAAAGTGCAAAAGATAAAAGAAATGAATTCCAGCATGAAAGTGAAAATGAGACACTTTGTGGATTTTATGATTTATGCCATCAACTTACACAACATCATTCAGCTCTAGTCTTGTATCTGGAGAAGGATTGATCAGGATGTAAGAGAGGGTGTTTTGATGATCATTCATTTCATCTAGAGGACAAAAAATATACAGGACTTATTAGGTTATTTACAAGGAAATGGTAAGAATTATAGCTTTTGATAAATCAACCTTAACAAATTGTGTTCCGTCCATATAGCTGTCAAAAGGGAACTATCAGGCTTGTTTCACAAAGTGACCCCATATATAAGTTCAGCAACTTCTTTAACAGGAAAATCTACTTTCAAATTGCTTTCATTGGAAATATTTGACAAAGGCTCATTATACTTTCCCAAGAAATTACCAAAATAAAGTACCAATATCTATTTTTGAGAATACACTGAAGACTGTTACAGTTAGTGACTTCTGCTACCACAGAAGTAGCTAAGCTGTTTGTATGTCCATTATTGTAGCAATTTCAATTTTTAAGAGCAACACAGAAATATTATCATACCAACCAACCACCTACAACCAGGGGATATCACAATCAAACTGGAAGCAGAATCATCATATGCTTTGAAAATGCTTTTATTTAATTTATCACTTCTTAGTAAGCTGAATAGGAAAATCCATTGAGAGAACATCTATACATAGTGTTATCTTCTTCTTGCCAACATGTAACTTGATGTATTATCAAGTCACATTGGACAACTGAAACATGATTTATATTTACGTATAAATATACACCTCACTTTGAAGGATACCAAAGTATAAATGATTTACATATCGCATGACTGAATTGCAGCCTCCTCTGGCACGGATGCTGGCAACCAACCAGCATTTTGAATAACAGTGTGGGGAGGAATACTTTTTTCCCCATAGATATTGCAGTTAATGCTCACACTTTCAAAAAAAATGTCATGAGCTCTTTAACATCCATGTAGAATAGAGGACTCTGAATTTTAAGATCTCAAAAGACCCACAAAGAATGGAATACATAGCACAGGATGAAGGGCTGCATGGAGTCTACTAGGATTTGAGCCTGAAATTCTAGGTAATTGGTGCTGAGTCCAGTAATTCAAGTCCCATTTGGCCTTCAGTAATCAAACGGACTTCAATGCAAGACTCCCTAGTTATGCTTCTCATGCCATTAAGGATTAGACTTCTAATGTGAAGTCACAGAGGACCTCTATCCAGCCAAACAGTTAAGCATGTTCCTAAATCCCACTAACTTCAAGGAGACTTGAAAGTGTGATTAAGTGTTTTGTTGAATACAGGGTCTAAATGATTTGCAGCACTGTGTACAAATGGATGCTTGTCAAGAATTAGGACTGATAGATAGTTTGAGAACAAAGTCAAGCCTTCAAAGACTGCCTCAGATAAGAAATAAGCACCTACTTGAATAATGGCAAGATCAAACTTGAGTAAAACAGATGTGTGCTTTGCTTAGAGCATTAATCCATTGACTGCCAGGCTCAGAGTTGCATTCAACTCTCTACATCTGAATACCGGTGGAAGCTAGAAATGTTTTCTTCTAGCTTCAATTGATGATAAAATTATGCTTGCCCCTCACAGTCAAAGATCTGGCCTCAGTGCTCCACACATATTACTTTGATGCGGACTCTGAGTCACTAGGATGTGACAGTGGTGAATAATGTATAAACATCTACTATGAGCCCACTTAAATAGTTCCACTGAGTTGAAAAATACAATATTTTGTAATGGAATCATAAAGACACGAAATATCTCTGGAATTGGTAAAACATTTCAAACCTGTGGAACTTGTTAAGGATGCTCAATGTTCCTAGAGCTGACAACTAAAGAGATACCACACACAAAGATACACCATACATCAACTACAGCTAATAAGGAATACTGCAGCCAATCTCTTAGATAGAATGGGTACATGACAACTTCTTGCACCATCATTCAGCGAACTGGCTTAGCTCTCCAACACGGGATACAATTCAAGGTCCTAACTAGGGCCAATGTACAAATTAGAATTTACAAAAACAGCTGAAAATAACTTCCACTTCATTTGCCTCCTAAGTCCTGAGGGCAAGATTCTGTTTCTTCTTAGCTATAATATTTAAATCGGTGACTTAGGTTCTATGTAGCAAATTCAGATGCTTGAATACCACTGTTTGTAACTGGAGAATATCCTACAGTCTCTTAAGATTATTTTGATTTGAAATGTATTTATTCTCATTGTAAATGTTGGTAAAAACATATATTCTTTAGCTGGTTTCAGATCTTAAACTTTTTCATTTTTAAAGTAGGAGTAATGGAGAAATTAATTTAGCCGTCAGGATGAGAAATATTGTTTCCCTGAATGTGAAATGTTAGAATGCAGACAGTGGTAGAAGCTGATTGCTGGCTGTGGAAATGGCCAGTGGTTTAAGTTATTTCCCCCCTATTTTCTACGTTTGCCACTCTCAAGACAGCTCTTTATACAACATAATTTTCTGTTTAATCAAAGTGTCTTTCTTGCAGCATATGTATATGTTACTTGACAGGAAGCAGGGACATACGCTGTCAATTAGTTAAAAAAATAGTTGGCTTGATTGGTGAATGCTAGTATAAGTAGGAGTCAGAGGGTTTTTTGCTCATTACTTTATAGTCATTTCTTATAATACCCTTGTCACAAATGATGACTGTGACACTGCAGCTTGGAACATGTTCTATCCACAAAGCCCGTTTTTTTTATTTTTTTTCTAATTGTCACACAATGCCCTCTGGTATCTGTTAGATCACCATCTCTAGTTTTGTTTGATTTTGGTACCTATCCTAAATAGTGATCCAAATAAAACCAGTTTGTATTTACAAGATAGGTAGATAAGGAATGTTTGCTCTGTGCTGAGTTCACTCATGTTCATTTTAAGGGGAAAAAATATTTCACATTCTGAAAGAATACATGTACTTTTTTGAAATGCTATTTATCAGCGACACCCTGGTTCTGGGTAGGTTTTATATTCAGATTCCCAAAGTCTATGCTAATTATATATATATATAGTATAGTATGCTTTTTGGTTGAGTTGGTTGATTCTCAGATGTGTCACTAGACTAGCATGATTTCTCTGTGGGTTATCTACACACAGTTGTTATACCACTATAACTATATGTATTTAGAAAACAATATAGTTAGTGATACAACCTCCTAGTGTGAATGCAGTTACTAACATAAAGATGCTGGTGCTAGTATCAGTTAAAATTTAGGGCCTTAATGATCTATACTGTTGTTGGAGGAGAGGCATGGTGGGTGAGGTAATATCTTTTATAAGACTAGCTTCTTCTTGGCGAGAGAGTGAGAAGTTGGAGAAGATCTCTGTGGAAGCTTGTCTCTTTCACCAACAGAAGTTGGTACAATCATATACATTACCTCACTCACCTTGTCTCTCTAATATGGGAGGATGTTGTTTGAGTCTTACTTGTAGATCCTTGTTCCCTGGATTAATAGAAAATGAATGCATAAAGAGGCAGCATTCTTGGCTTCCTCTGGCTGTTTGAATGAACAGGGCTACAAAAGGGTTCCTATCCATTTCTTGTGGGCAGCACGATGTGTAGTGAGAAAGATAAAACTGGGGTGGATTGGGGAGAGAGAACAGTTGTATCTTCAGGACTTAAAGGCAGAGGACTTTTTGTGGAATTGGAGTGATGAAGCAAGAAGTGTAATAAGATTTGGCATCTTAGTTTTGTAGATGGATAAATATATAGAACAGTAATGTTTTGTGCAGCATGAGGCCATTAATGGGGTTGCCAAAAGAGAGGTTCTCTTTATAATGAAATACAGACATTTGTCTGAAAAAAATATTGTAATGAAAATTTCTAAATTAGAAAGGGCTCGGAGAGCTGTAAAAGCTGAAGGGGAGTATGCTTACCTATCAAACCTTTTCCATTCTGTAGTTTGGCATATATTCTTCCTGAATTGAATACTGAAATGAACATTACTGTTGGCTTTCAACTAGGATTTTAAAGAAAACCAATTTCAGAGGGGAAAAAAACCAAAAACAAACAAACAAACAAACAAAGGCAAGTATCCACCATATGCAAAATTTCCCGTTGACTTGCATAAGAACATGAGTTGAGATTATAAAAATGTAATTTTCTGCTTTAACTCCCTGTGACGGATGAAAAATTGCTGGGTTCTTCCTTTCTTTTTTAAAGTCTCAGAAAATATATTTGAGCCCGATTCTTCCCTCAGACAAACTTGTGTGACTCTAATTACTGTATATACTTGTTCATTAGCCCGTTCATTTATAAGCCAACCCCCCAAGATGGTTAGGTAAAAATAGCAAAAACTGTATGACCTTTTCATAAGCCCATCCTATATTTCAGGGGTTGGCAAACTTTGGCTCCTGGCCATCAGGGTAAGCCACTGGCGGGTCAGGACATTTTGTTTACCTGGAACATCTGCAGGCATGGAGCCCCTCAGCTCCCTGTTCACCGTTCCCAGCCAATAAGAGCTGCGGGAAGTGCATGCCTGCAGATGCTCCTGGTAAACAAAAAGACAATGTATTATCTATTCAATTCAATGATTCCATAGAGTTTAAAATTATCAAATTTTGGTGTAGGCCAACCCCCGCTCTTTGATGCGTCACTTTTTTACCAAAAATATTCGGCTCATGAATGAGTATATACGGTAAGTCTATGGGAAGTGTGGGTAATTATCCAAGGATCAAACTGGGGACATTTATTATTTGTATTACAGTAGCTGTGAAAGACCCAAGCCAAAACTGTGGCCCCATTGGGCTAGGTGCTGTATAAACACATAGTATGAGACAATCGCTGCCCCAAAGAATTTACAATCTAATTAGATAAGACCAAGAGGGTCAGAGAAAGGAAATATTATTCATGTTATAGATAGTGAAATGAAGCATAAGATTAAGTGACTTGTTTGAGCTCACACAGGAAGTCTACCATAGAACAAAGGTCTCAGTCCTTATTGGTGCTCAATGACCTGGATCCAGGATATCTAAAAGAAGACCATGGTCAACAACTCTGCTTGTCTTGCACAATGGAAGTTTCACCCATAAGAGTAAAGCTCACCTATGCAGGAGATGGAGCTTTCTCGGGGTCTGGTCTGAGGCTATGGGGCAAACTTCCACAGGAACAAAGGGTCATCACAAACCTCCCCATCTTCCACTCCAATGACAAGGCACACTTCTTTGGCCTTGCCTTCTCTAACATAAACACACAGCAACAAGTGAATTAAAATCCTACCTAAACAAAACACTTCACTGAATGCACTTCTCCCCCTGAGGAGAGGATGAAAAAAGAAACCACCTGTGACAGATGTTAGTCATGTTGCTTAATCTACAACTAGAATGTGACCGGATACTACAATGATGAAGGAGGTATAAGACCTGATATAGACTAGAATCAGAAATTCAGCACAGATCTCAGTCCAGGGCCTTAATCACAAGACTAAGTTTCCTTTCAATTATTGGAAATTTTAGTAGGGATTAATATACTAATTGGCTCAGGTATATTTTTACTGAGGGGATAACTTGCATCATTGTAAAATTCTGAATATAGGAATTCTTTTTACAACACAAGTGCTCATTTTATTACAGGAATCTTGCTTCACACATCTATTTAAACAGGAAAGATAAATTTTGTGCAAATAATATTTGAATAAATTCAGGCATAGTATATGGGGAATAGGAAAGGAACTGGTTGATGGTAATCTGATGGTCTACCTTTTACTGTGTTAGTTCATCACCTTAAAATACCTCAAATCTCATAAAATACAAATTCTGCTATATTTGTAATAAGTACAACCTGAGTAGGCATAGCTCTGGTTAATTCAATTCTGGTTAATTGAAATTCAGTAATGTGCCCTGAGCTGAACAGATGCACTGGGACCTCCTGGAACATGAACTTCATCTGAAATCTCATTTTTCCAAAGGTTCGGGATATCCTGCAAGACTTTTTTGATCAGTGGAGTGATACAGTACAGCTGAGATTTTCAAAGCCATTTAGGAGATTTTAATGCCAAATTCTCATTAATAGGACATCATAATTAATTTGGCATCTTTGAAAGATTTTAGCCTATATTGCTCTCAGATCACAATGGCAGGTTTTTGTTTTTATCCATTTGAAAGTCTGTTTGGTTTTTTTGGGTAAAATGGTTGGATTGCATTCTTAGAACTATATTTTTAAATGCCCAGGTTTATAAATGATATATATCTTTCCACCATCACCTTTCACGTGAATCTTGTTGTCTTAGGTTGCAAGCTCTTTGTGACAGCTTCTTTCCCTCCCTATGTGTGTACACAGCACCTTGTACAATTGGGCCCTGATTTTGATAAGGCCATTGGGAAAAAACTATCTTGTTCATGCTATATTAGAAATGCTCTGCCACCCTGCACCCAGGTTAACAATTTCCTAACATTAATACTCATAGTTCTTTAAAAAGTTAAGTGAGTTATTCTCTTACAAAGACTACTAAGGTCCATTTAACACTCACTACCATATTTAACTGACTATATCGTAACGGGTTAAAAAGGAACTGTAGTTCCGCCATTTGCTAGAAATTAGTTTATAGAAAGTTAAAATCTAGCATACAGGTTGTCATTATGAATAAAAGCATACAATTTACAAAGGTTTATTAAACAGTTTAGGGTTCAGGGCTGTTAGATGGTTACAGAACAAACTACGGAGACTGTTTTGGGTTTGATTGGGCCTTCATTGTGAGTTCATCTATGCCCTCTCTTACCCAAGAACAGAGTGAGCTTATGGGGTAACAGGTTGTGGATCTAAATTGCCTTTGAGAAAGAGCCATGTAGAGAGGCAGCTGGAGAGAAAATGGACTCATGAAAAGGGGAGGTTTTGTTTTTTGCTTATGTTTTTTTTTTTTAACTGCTGATGGATCAGATGAGAGAGTGGAACCCCATGAGCAAGCAGAACACAAACCCTGGACAAGGAGGTAGAGTGGGGCTTAGGTAATGGAACCAGGCACTCGCTTCCTTTTCTCAAGGCCTGTGGCTCGGTCTTCCAGCAGCAGGTGGGAAGAAGTGCCTCTCCTTTCTCCTGGATTGAAGGTCTGAAAACATACGGATCATTGGGAGAGAGCTGGGACAATGAAGTGGTCTGGACTCTGACTGGATTTTTGGTTTTGTTTTGAACTTTCATTATGACAGAAGACGAGATGTTTTGGTTTAGTGAAAGGGCTAAACCATTTAGAGTAAGGGCAAAAATGAGGCAGAGGCCCCATTTGCACAAAGTAAGGTAAGATCTCCGTTATAGGGATGAAATCTTGGAAAGGTTCTCCTTGCGAAGTTTCCTCCAAGTGCCTCTGTTGGGAGCCAGGGTTTATTTTGGGAACACACTAGAAGCCAAGAGCCATCTGTACAAAGACCCTGTGCTTTCACAGCAACTGTGTGGTCTATTGAACCTCACTCTGGATCTAGTAACTGCTTCCATCCATTGCTGCCCCTGGAAACTCTAATTACTTACTTTTTATTAAAGTAAGAGAGTGGCTGAAATTATAAAACTTATTTTCTTACCAGTTGGGCTTCCACCATACACAAGCACCCTGTGTCAAAGTTAATGCAGTAGAAGTATCACTGATTGTCAGAAATATTCCTGACTTTGTAACATCCCAGCCTTCCCCAAAAAGTAGAGCTCCAATTTCTAAAGGCTGCATGCAGTGAAAGGACAAGGGAGAATGGTGACTCCCACTGCTACTGGGGCAGAGACAGATCTGCATTTGTGTTTGTGGGCTTCTTTCTGTGTGCATGTATAGGTGCTCTAATACTTCAGATTGTATGTGTTTTGCGTGCATGTATGTGCTCATGTGTATGAGTGATGCTAAAATATAACTGAAGCCTTGCCTAACAGTCCAGTCATTTATTTCCCAATCTCCAGAAAAGACTCATTTTCACCATTCTGTTCTTAACTGGAAGGGACAGTACACACACCAGTCATGATCAGGGTCAGAAACTGTCAGCACCTGTAGAAGTAGCTTCATTTGGATGACAAGTTGTCATACTTACACCTTTAGGAACGTCAATCATTCTATATTCTAACAAACAAGATTTGTTATTGCTTAGTAACAATATTCCCAGCTGTCTTGTAATCTTGGCTGTGTACATGTTGGAAAGAGGGAGGGAAAAATCAAATACATTACAGCAATTTTGATCAAGACAGATCATGCTTTTCATTTCAGAAACCAGCGTGCAATGGATTTTCTCACAATGACAATGTGTCATTTTAATTGCAACATATAGAATATTCCCAGCCATGTGGCTGCTAGATTTTTCTGTTCTGGGAGAAAACTACGTACATATCAATTTTAAACTACAGTTTGGTGAAAAAGCTGATTGAAGTAGCAAAAGAAACATCATTCCTGGTTAGTTCTCCCTTCTCTCCCCTCAGCTATCTGTGTTTGCTGTGTTAGGGAAAAAGACAAGTATATTCTTTTGTCAACATCTCTTTATATTTTTCCTATAGATAGGCCTGAGCCAAAACACTAGATACAAACTTCTCTTCTGAAAACAGACTATGTAAAAACGGCACCTTTTCACTCAATAGACCTGTTGCTGGCTATATTAGAAGCCGTAGCTGTTTTTCCTTACTAAAAAAAAAAAAGTACTGTTTTACTCTTTTTAGCCCTGCAGAACTAATACAGCTAATGTGAGGTGTGACAGGGTCAGGCCAGAGGGCTACAGGAGGGTGTAGGAAGGAAGGTAATGCCTCAGGATAAGCAGGTCCCTCTTCCCCAAGTAACTGAGCAGAGGTTACTCCAGGTTAATTAGGACACCTGGAGCCAATTAAGAACTTGCCAGAATGGGTTAAAAGCTTTTCCCCCAGCCAGTCAGGGTGAGTGATAAGTTGTTGTGAGAGTGAAGGTGAGCTATTGGAGAGCTGGGTGGTGGGGAAGCTGACAAAGACCAGGGGAGAACCCTGCAGGTATAGAGACTGGGGAGAAACCCTACCCTAAAAAGGAGCTAAGGACCCTTCTGTTGTGTATTTGGTTGTCATGGTTTTTGGTTCCTATGGTAACTGAGTTAGATCCCTGAGCCCTTTAAACTGCTGCCGGAGGCCCCAGCTTCCGTTGCTACCCTGGTGGGGGAGGGGAGGGCACTTACCAGTACAGGGCGGGCTGGGGCTGACTCTGACGCCCCATTCCCACCCCTTCCAGGGGCCAGAGCTGGCCCCAACCCAGCCCCGTACCGGTAAGTCCCTATTTCTACTTTTACCCCTGGACTGAGCCATGCATTTGGTGTGGTGCTGCCATGCCCGAAAGGGCTACCAGAGACTGGTGGCTCTTCCTTCCCTGACTGGAAGGTTGGGAGGAACCCTGCCCAAGCAAAATGGGGAAAATAAGCCAAGGGGTGTGGGGAAGTAACACAGGGAAGCTAGCAGCTTTCCTGGGAACTGGCAGTGTGAGGCTGCTACTTGTAGGGTCCCTAGGTTGGGGCCTGGAGTAGAGAGCAGGACTACCCCCTCCCCCTTTCCTCTCACTGGATGTCCACTGAGGTGTCCCAAAGCCCCAGTGAAGCAGTGAAGGCTTAGCAGGCCCAGAAATGGGAAGGCCGCTTGGAGACAGAATTTCCCCACCCACTATAAATGGGTGTGGGGTGGGGAGGGGGAATCTAGGGGCTGAGAGGCTATCCTGACCCACAAGCACAGGACCCACTGAGGCGGAGAAGAAGCCCTGCTACGGATGGTAAGGTGGATTCTCTTCTGTCTTGGATATAGTCAGTAGAATTGTTAATTAAGTTCTGATTGCACAATATTTATTGCTGGCAATAGATGAGCTAAAACGATCCCATGCTGAGTCTCAGACCCTAGGCAGAATTTGCAGGCCTTTTGGTTAAAAATAAGACATTGTGAACTGATCATATTTGACCTAGAATTACTGAGAAACAATAAACAGGGAATTCCCCATAATACCATTTCTATGATAACTTTCCAGCACAGAAGAACACTTTAAGGAAAATTCTAATTAAGACACAAGCTTTTTGAGGTATAACCATCTCTCATTTTTCCCAGGTGTCGCAATTAAGTTTCTTCTTCTAATCTTTAAGTACAAATGGTATGAAGGGGTACAAACTCCCACAGAAACCCAGGGCCATCACAAACCTAATCATCACACATCTCACCAACTTCTGCTACAGGTGCAAGGTTTACAGTGCATATCTTTGAAGTTGCCTTCTCTTCCATAAACACATAGAAGCATGTACATTTAAAAAAAAAACTGAAAATCCTACAAAATAAATCACTCCACTTCACACACAATTCCTCCCTAAGTAGAGGATGTGAGACAAAATGAACCACATGTGACAGATGCCAGTCATGTTGCTTAATGCATTCTTTGAAGACACTCAGATATTAATGTGATGAGGGTGAAATAAGAACCTGTTTTAAAATTGAATTAAGTACAATACCAAAGATGTACCAAAAGGATCCAGGATGGAAATTTTCTTTATGAATGCTGTGTCATATGTGAATCAGTTTGTATAGCAAAAGTCTCAACATCATTTGTAAAACCTTGTATTAATCCTCTTATCTTTATTTTGGAAACTGATAAATAGGAATTTGCTGTTGACTAACTGCAGTTTATTTTACACTTGACTCCTTCTATAAACCTAGATGTTAGGACAGCAGCTGTTCCTGTAACTTTTGCATGTCATCTCCACTCAGAAATGGCTTTCTACTTCTTCAGGCTCCCAAAATGTAATGAGCTAGGTTCCATCCAGCTGGCACTCCCTAAGTCCATTAGAACATGAAAGATTGTTTTAGCCATCTGAAAAATGACTAGATCTGGTGCAAATTTAGCAACCATGCAATTAAGAAAATCATGTCCCAACTCATCCAGATATTGGGCAAACAATGATATGTGAGCTAATGTTCAATCCTGTGTTGTTCGCCCAACATTGGATTAATTGTTAATCAAAATAAAACCAGAAAAGAATATGCAGTGGATTTTTCAGCTTGGATAGGAAGTTGGCTTTGATGTGCTACAAATTGCCACCTGTTTTCCAAAGTTATTGCCAATGGCTAAGAGAGAAGCTTTTGAAATGGCATGTAGTGAGCTGTGAATCATGGTCTAGCTTTTTAGACTCATGAATAACTTGATTTCTTGTGCTAAAATCTCTGGACAGATGCCCAATATACCTCTAAGTGTGCTACAATGCTATATGTATTAATTAAACAGATATTTTTCATATGCTTTTTAAAAGCTTGAAAAACAGAGAGGGGGATGAAAAAAATTGAAGCATAGAGCTAGTGATGCATCACTCATAAATGTGATGTGAACGCATTGGGCATGTTTCTCATCTTATTTTAAAAATCAAAGGAAAGATGATACATCCTGCAGGAAAAAAACAAACAAAACCAAACCCTTTAAAGTATAAGCAAAATTTACAACAACTCTGTCACCATCTGTTTATATGAATAAAGAGGATGTTACATCTGTAGATATACAATATGATCATCTCTATAATGAACCTCCAAATACAGGAGAAAATAGTTTTCATTTCTGATTTCATGTCCTGTAGCAATAGCAGCACCAATTGGTTCAACTGCCTTATGAATATCCCATCTAAAAAGAGATTGAGATTACCAAAACTAGAGCTACTTGGAAAAGGTTGGAAATATTTTTTCACATATTTTTCTCCTTTTTTGATCAAAACTCTGAGAAATTCAATCAATTATGAATTGCAAAATTTTGCACCCACCTATAATTGTACTTCACCCATGGCATCCTATGGTTTTATGAAATAAAATTAGGTGATC
The DNA here is from genome assembly GCF_020497125.1 of Mauremys mutica. Lineage (NCBI taxonomy): Eukaryota > Metazoa > Chordata > Testudines > Geoemydidae > Mauremys > Mauremys mutica. The sequence goes on along the minus strand of NC_059079.1, from coordinate 46,357,668 downwards.
TTAGACAATAATAATAGTCATACCATATCCTGCTGTGGAAAGTCCCAAGTGCTTCATTCTGTTCTTCACAAGTTCAGCAAGTTCCTGTCTTTCTGACCTCTTGTAAAGGCTCATCCGCTGCTGACTTATTTTCTCCGCTGTTTTGCCAGAGTGCTTTGGCACTTTTCTGCTCAGCCGTCGGGCCCACTGCATGCTCTTCCGTCGTAACAAGGGATGATCTGACTGATCACTGGATGTGGAGTTACGATGGTTATTGCGGTTGTTTATTTGTTCTTTGGTGTCTTTGGTGTCTTCCCATTCTTCTACGCTAATAGAAATTTGAGACTTCAAAGGGAAAATCACATAAGAAATTAGGGGATTCAGGAAATAGATTTGTCAAAGAAATCATAGGAGACCTTTCTCTTGTCTCCTTCTTCAGCTCCAATTCAGCAATGCAGTTAAGCACATGCTTAAGTCACACTCAGGTCAATAGAGTTAAGAACATATTAACGTTCAGCATGGCCTGCGGAACGGGCAGTCTTTTTCTCTATGTGCCCTTGGAACAGCATTATGTAGACTGTGTGTGGCTCAATATAAATATGATCCTACATTCCCCAACAGCAAGAGAAGATACACATTAGTTAGTGCTTCTTGTCATTATGTTTCTAAACATGAGGCTTCTATGCCTATTTCTAATAGGAATTCAATGCCATTCTGTTTCTTAGAAGCCAGGAATAAAACTATTTGAACTCAAATAAGTCAATCTATTTAGCTTTACAAAGAGAAGATTAAGAGGTGACTTGATAACTCTATATAAGTATCTACATGGGGAAAATGTTTAATAATGAGCTCTTCAATCTAGCAGACAAAGGTATAACACAATCCAATGACTGGAAGTTGTAGCTAGACAAATTCAGCCTGGAAATAAGGCATAATTTTTAAACCATGAATGTAATTAACCATTGGAACAATTTACCCAGGGTCCTGGTGGATTCTCCATCACTGACCATTTTAAAATCAAGATTGGATATTTTTCTAAAAGATCTGCTCTAGGAAATATTTGGGATAAGTTCTATGGTCTGTTATACAGGACGTCAGACAAGATGATCATGATGGTCCCTTTCGGTCTTGGAATGTATGAATGCTAGCTCAATTAACTCAATGGAATGTGTCTTGCCTGTTGAAGAGAGACTTCTGCACTTCCTCATTGAGTGCCTTTTATATGTTCTTAATTGCTTGAAATGTGCAAGCCTTTAGCAGGGATAAATTGCTGAAGTATGGAAGATTCATATAAAAGACATAATTCTCTGGCTGAAAGATTTTTAACAAGCACACTGTTTAATACACCACAGAAAAAAGGATGACAATAGGAAAGCTATATTTTTCTCATGCATTGTTGTTGTTGTTGTTGTTGTAGTGTCAGTCCCTGGATATTAGAGAGACAAGGTCGCTGAGGTAATATCTTTTAATGGACCAACTTCTATTGGTGAAAGAAACAAGCTTTCGAGCTTATGCTTTTGTGCATAAGTATTACGTATATGTCAAATATACTTCCTATAATTTGACATAGATGTTTATGACTTTTATGGAAATGCTAGTTCATTTGTGTAGAAGACTGTTACAATATTTAATTATAGGAGGGCCTTTGCACATGTTAAGAGAAATGACATGAGACCCTCAACTGCTCTGGACTGCTCTAACATTCTAATTTCACACATTGATTCTAAGCTCTTTTTGTCCTCTTTCCATAACTGGTCAGGGTTACTTTCATTATGGTCAACACTAGGGAAAGGGAGACAAATAACAAACACTTACTTGTGAGGCCGTTTCTCGTGACTGAGAAAGGGAGGAAAAAAGAAAACACAAACAGTTTAAACAACAGTGGGCAAACAGGAACAGACATGGACCATTTAATAGCAGTCACAAATAATAAATATGGGCTGATGCTTGCTTTATTCTGAATGGAAATTTGGATTAAATTAAAGTTCTGTCATTTGAACAGATCACTTAATGACTGCATACATTTTGCTTTTTTAGCTGACTCACTGGAAATTTATCTGATGAAACTATCAATATATCTTGCATTAAATCATAATAATTTCAATAACAGAAGTGAAATGAAGTACAGACAAAAGGTTGAAGGGGGAAGTAGTGTTCAACGCACTAGTAATGTTCATTTTTCTTGTATTTGCTACTGGCAGTGATCATTACCTCAAGTTTATCAAAAGCTATTGCTCCTATCTCATACATACTGTATTTGTATAAATATGCATGTTTAGCTCCTTGTTAGATAATGTCATTATATCATCACATCCCTTTTCTCTTAAAAAACAAGTTGTAGTTCAGGTCATTTCAGCAAAGAACATACTTTTTGCGTGTGAAGAATTTTGTAAATAAAACTTTCTAAGAACAAGAATATTACATGGCAATCTGAACAATTTAACTGAAAACCACTATCATAACACATAAGGATTGTTGTATGGCATGGACCATAATATCTATGTTGGCAAACTGAATGAAGGAAACATTTTTCACACAAATGTTTATCAGGCTATTTATCTGATGTTGTTTACTTCTATCTAATTTACAAAGATATTAAACAGCATTGGTCCTTAGACTGATTCATTATTGTTTGTTACTAGATTCAGAAGTTCTCTTTAATTGTAGTGTAGTGTTGTATAACTATATAGTTTTAGAATTATATTCCTGGTCCACTATTTTATCATCCATATTTTTATCTAAGTAGAATTGTTCAATTTTTTTTCAATAGATATCATCATCTGCACATTGAATTTAACAATTACTATTGTGCTAACTTTTGTCCATCATTTTAACTCTTTCTGGGAAAACAACAGCAAAAACATAGCTGAAAGGTAAAAGGGAAAGAATAGAACAAATAATGCTCTATACATCTATGCATCTGTAGGAGTTAATCTCAAATTTATCAAAAGCTATTGCGCCTAAATACATTTCACAGCTGCCTCTCCTTTACACAGATGCTGCTTCCTAGCTAGATAATAGGAAAGGGTTCACCCTTTTGTTTGTTTGCTGATTTCACATGCACTTTTGAAAGCATATATGTGACAAGGCTGCTGACACTGAATTCTTCACAATGGGTTTGGTGCTCAGGCTACAACCATTATTGATCTCAGTAATCAGTCACTATCAGAATCCTATGTTTTTAATTGACTGTCATAAGTTACTTTAGTTTTAGCATACCATTAGTTGTACATATGGGGCACCATAATACCCTGTGCTCAGTTGTTGTGAGTTCTTCTGTTCTTATGACTTCTACCATGATTTTGCTTTTAAGAGTTCAGTGGAGTAGGAAAGGATGCCATGTCCTCTGTTTTGTAAAATCCTGACTAATTTTTCTCATGTCGGTAATAATACTGCCTATGTTCTTCCCCAAGGGATGATTTTGATAGATGCTGAGCTGAGAAGAATCAGCTACAAATTCTGTAGTAGTACAGTTGACTAGTTCAAGTATGGTTGGAAAATAAAAGGAATCTGGAGAGCTAGTGACAGTCCAAAAGGAGAGACTTCACCAAGCTTTATTTTGTGCAGACATCTTTCATGTTGTTGAACATTTATTTTATTTCATTTCATTTCAGAATGGGAATCCTCAAGCTCCCAAGAAAAAAGAGCACTTCATAGTGCATTAGAAATAATCTATTTTAAGAGTCTATTTAATGACTTGCATTTTGTCAATATATGTATGTTTTTGCAAGGAGGTGGGGTTGGAGATAGAATCAGGTAGATTGTGTTCTAGAAAGAGCAGTTTTACAGGCAACAGGGAAGCTGACATACTGCATTTTACTTTAAAGCTAAACTCCCCTGGAGCTGTCTTTGATCCATTGTTCAAGACATTCAGCCATCAGGGATGAGATTGATATTCACTTAAAATCAAAAGTCTTTTTAGGGAGGAGTATCCTGATCAGTGGAACTGGAGTAGAGGGCCATTGTTCACTGGGGGGATTGTTACTGACAGGGGCACCAGCTGAATGGGGATCGTGGGGAGTTAGGCTGGAAGCAATTCTGCCACATGAACAGAGCAGTGTGCAGGATATATTACAATTTTACTTACTCAGCTTAACCTGCATCCAGTTTCATTCTTTGTGAATGAAACGTGGTGGCAGCATCAGAGTTATGAGCACTCCACAGTGGAGCAGCTGATAGTGTGAGCCACGGAACTCTATCTGAAGCCCCTCGGAGCCATGGATTTTGCAGATACAAAACCTAGCCCAGTGATGGATCTGGTGAAAGGAGGCATTCCAGCTGTACACAGACCTGGTCATGCAGGAGGACAAGAGCAGCAGGAAAGTAAAACTGTTACTGTACTTTAGTGGGGAGTAAGGCAGAGAGGTCTGCACTACGCTGAAGCTCACCACTGCTTTAAGTCTCTCAGCGGTCCTAGGAGTCCTGGGGAAATATCGCTCCCCGAAGCAGAATGAAACTGTGGAGTGATGCAGATTTTTCACAATCCAAAGGGTAGATCCTGGTGTTACTGCCTTATACACACAGGCTGCTACATGCTGTGACATTGGCAGGCCAAGTGCCAGCTCATGCCCAGGTTCCCAGGTCAAATGGACATTAACAAATACATAGGTAGAATCTGTCTGGATCACTTGTGGGTTAATGTTAATAACGTATGTATTAGAATTATAAGAACATGCTTAGTGTTTAGACTATCAAATGCTTGTGAGTTGCCTTATGCAGTAATCTTACTTGTAATATCTGTGTTCCATAGTGTAATATTTGAGTGGTTGTATTGTGAGCCTCGGTGACCATTTGAATGGCCATATAGGAGAGGGACATTAATTAGTATGAAGAGCAGCTCTTCTACAGAAATTGTTACATACCTCCTGAGAGAGGAGACCCATGACAGACTATGAGTGGATTTTACAGCTGGAAACTCCATAAATCTGGATTGAGGAACCATCAACAAAAGGATTTAAGACTCTTATTATTGTTCTGCTCTCCTCCCTATGAAGATGAGTCATGCAAGTGGACTCTTCCCATCAGCTCAGTATGCAGCTCGGAGCACATGCCAAGAGGGGGATACAAACTCTGAATCAAAAGAACTGGGTATCTCTATGCTGCTTGGACTTGGGGTGGGGGAAGCAGGAAGGTGTTTCCAGGCATAAACAAAAGATCCCCAGCTGCTTGGCCTCGGTTAGTCCTAAAGGTTAAATAGAGTTTTCTGATTATAGAAGCCTATATTATATTTTGAAACTGCAGATTGTAACTCGTTAGTGTGTCTGCTTCCTTGCTTTAACCTTGTAAATAAGTCTCTAATTTCCTTTTCCTATCTAATAAATCTCATACACAGTAGAATCTCAGAGTTACAAACACCAGAGTTACGAACCCATTTGGAACTGGAAGTAGGCAATCAGGAAGCAGCAGGTGGAATAAGTTGTGAGAACAGCGAAGACACTGTTACACAAGGCTGCTTCCTCTGTTAGACCTTTTGTTAGCATTTTTGGTACACAGGAGTACCTCATCACAAGGGTGCCAAAACAGTCTAGTGCAGGCACTGGTGGGACACATGACCAAAACACTGCTACTGATGAGAGGAGACCTGTTGCAGACAGAAGGATGGAGATACTGCGGAGAGTAGATGGCCAGCAATCAGGGAAAGGCGGCACAACAGGAGTATGACAGGTCAGTCAAGGACCTAATGTCCCTGGTGTCACACATGCCTGTGAGAATCCAACCATGAAAGAGACACCAGAAGGTGTGGACTAAAAGAGTTGTGAGGGATAGGGTGGCACTCGGGTTATATAGGGTGACCGCACAAGAGGGACAAGTGATCCAAAGAAACAGGAGGCATGATACAGCAGACACATTCAGAGAGCCTGCAGAGAGATAGTGATCATCACAGAACACAGAGACAGAGAACCATCCAGAGGCCAACCCCACAGACAAGGAGGAAATTCCACAGAAAGATAGTTTGCTAGACTCACAGACAGGTGACAGGGAGACAGAGGGATCATTCCCAGTGTGATTACCTGTTGAGGAGACCAAACTACCCCAAACGCTTTGTGGTAAAATTGAGATTTCAACTTGGCTACATAATAACAACCTCTAGCCAAAGGGACATGGTTGGAAGGAGTCTGGATGTCAATTATTTGTTTTTAATGTGTATATTAAAATGCTTGTAAAAAAAAAGTTGTTGTATCAAGAGGGCAAGTGTTACCTGCGGGGTCTGCTATTGACAGGACACCAGTGGAACAGGGAGTGCAGGGAGTCAGGCTCTAAGCAACTCTGCTACATGGACAGAACAGTGCACTGGGTTTAATTAAGTTTCACTTAATCAACTTAGTCTGTATTCAGCTTCACCTTTTGTGAATGAAACAAGCAGTGAAGCTAGGGCAGCAGCAAAGAAAAGAGAAGTCTTTGTTTAAGATCGCAAAATATCCATCCCACTACAGTAACAGATCCAAGCTCTTTTAGCCAGCTGTCCTTGGTATATAGTCAGCTTTTCTGGTCTCTCAATGAGTTGTCCTGGGTAGGCAGTAAATTGTTTCTCTGTTTTTAGATGAGACAGACATTTTTTATAGGAGTGGAAGATTTAAGATGAATTAATGTTTACATACATGAAAAACTGAGGAAGTATTTTAAAAGAAAATAGAAAAATTAGCTGGATTGTTACCTGTATTGACAATTGCTCTCTTATACAGACCACAGTTATTATGGCATTGTGCAATGTTGTGTGAAAGCTTCCAATACTGTCAGAGACTCCACATAGTATTATTTATAAAAATAAATATTGTTTATAAAAATCTAAGGTAACAACAATGATGCTATCATTTGTTTCTAAATTACGGGCATACAACAAACAAGAAGAAGCTACAGTACAAGCTACTTGTAGATACATTTCATGCTCCTCTGACTGTAAAATGACTTCAATATTTTACATTGTGAAAGGGTTTAGTTCATTATGTCAGTGAGATTTAGTTGGTAAAGATTTCATCTGTACAACAGAATCCTAGGTTCCAAAATTCTACCACAGGATTAGGGCTAATACCTACTGCTGACATGCTAGTGTATAGTGTGTAGTGGGATATTGAATTTTGAGAACTCATGGCAACAACTTAGTAGTATAGGTTAGCTCCCATCTCTCAATTAAACACATTTGAGTGTCCAAGGCTGTGTGAACTATTTATCATATAATTGCTTCTGAATTCACCTATACTATCTCTGCATTAGTGATGCCCTGGAGTAGAAAGGTGATAATTTAAACCAAACACAGTTCTACAAGAATACCATGCTACAGGACATGAATTAGAACTGCTTCATCAAAAGTGTCATAAAGGACATGAAATCACTGCAAATGAGTGGCCACTGGATTGAGACAATAAAAATCACATCCATCATATCATGAATGGGCTTTAGCACAACAGACTGACAGCTAGGAAAATGGAAGTATATGTTCATGGGTGTTTTGGTGCAACTTTGTTACAATTTGTTTGTACAGATTTTTTCTGAACACCTCTAATAACCCAGGTGTTTCATTCATGTAACAATGATCCTCTTACCTGTGCACATTGGCAATTGGGAGCTAAGAACAATAGGGCAAGGTGTTCATATAGCAGTAATGTCCCTGGTAAGCTGAGTGCTATACACAGAAATAAAAGAGATGTTTGGTTTCAGATTGGTTCTGTGTAGCCTAATGTCTTGTGACAGGAGGTTACTTTGTAATCTTGTAGTGGGGTGGCCACCTGCTCCTGCCCTGAAGGGCTTAAAACAGCCCTGGGAGAGGGCTGTGGTAGGGGAAAACCTGGGCTGATTGGGGAAGTAGCCACAGATGGGCCATGCCCCAATCAGGCCGCAGCTGGCCCTATAAAGAGGCTGTGGGCCGGGAGTACAGGCAGTCTTTCTCTAGGCACAAAGAGAGAAGGGCCTGGTTGCCTGGGACTTGAGTAAGGTACCGGAGTAGAGCAGTGCTGGGGAATAGGGCAAGGGAGCCGGGGAGCTCCTGCCTGGAAAACCCCCAGGCTTCAGGCCTAGCCAAAGGCCTGAAAAGGTACTGGGGTTGCAGAGGTGCAGCCCGGGGGTAGGTGGAGGCAGCAGGTTCAAAGCCCCCTTGCCAATGATGAGTGATATGGATGGCAGCCTGCCCCAGAGTGTGAGGGCTAGATGAGGACTGGCAGTGAACACTGAGGCAAGGTGGGGATAGAGGGTGGGGATTCCCCTGGGAGGGAAGCTCAGAGAGTGGGGGTACTGCCAGGGGGCAGAGCCCAAGGAAGAGGGGCACTGGGGTCTGGGAGGGACACGGGGCCAGCAACAAGGGGTACATTGGCCGGCAGAGTGCACTCCAATAGCTGGAACACTAATTCCCCAGGAGACCACCAGGAGGCGCTGCAGGGTTGAGTCATGCATCACTCCAGGTGTGTATTAGCTTTCAGTTTATTGGATTCTTCCATTATTGCTGTAGAAAAGCTATTGACTAGGACTCAAGTCTGCAAGTTGCTCAGCAACCTCAGCTCTTATCACCTGTGAGAGCTGCTCAGCACTTTTCCAGATTAAACGCTTGATGTGCCCAAAGCCACTGGTTTGGACTAAAAACTGAAAAGCGGAGGAAAAGCTGTTAACATGAAGTGCCACAACACCCTTAATTGCGGAACCACAACAGTACCACCGCAACAGATACTGTATACTAAATTTAATGAATAATTGCCATAAAGCTCAAAGACTTAAATAAACCTGGGAGCACTACATTGAAGAGGTCATTACTCTTTCTAGTATAAAACCCTGCAACAGAAAATATGACCAGGGAACATCTATTATGCTAGTGATTCCAGAATTCCCACAGCAATAGCTGGCCTCTTGTGGACAGAATTTTCAAACTTGGAAGGCTAATGCTAGATACCCAAATCCATATTTAGACATGTCAATAGATGGCCTAATTTTCCGAAGGTTCTGAGCTCCCAGAATTCTCATTGATGTCAATTTGTTTAGCAGCTTTGAAAATCAGGCTACTGTCTTTTATTTATTCATTTGAATGTGTAAAAAATGAGGCACTTGTTTAAACATTCTGTGTATCTCTGAGAAACTCTACTGGATTTATTGTGTTTAAGTAGTCATAACTAAGGCTGTGAGTTTGTCATGGAGGTCACAGATTCCATGACTTTCTGTGACCTCAGTGACTTCTGCAGTGGCTGGCCAATGAGAGCTGTGAAGCCGGCGCTCTGGGCAGAGACAGCGTACAGAGCTGCCTGGCTACGTTCCGCCTAGCAGCTGAGCGAGGGGGATGTCGCCATTTCCAGGGAGCCCTTAAGTTAAGCACCACCCAGAACCCACCTCACCCCATCCCATGCCCCAATCCCCTGCCCCCTCCCACACCCAAACTCTACTGCTGCTTGGGGTGGGAGGCGCGGAGCCATGTAGGGAATCTGCCAGCCCTGGCAACCTCCCCAGCACCAGTGGGGGTCCCGGACTGCACGCCACTGCCTGCGCCCACCCAGCATCATCTACTGCTAAATGAAAAGAATAAATTTACTATCAACTGGAATGATTGCTTGAAACAGTACAGTAGGTTACACCTGTGGTATTATATTACATTCCATCATTCATTAAAAAAATATTTAGTAGAGTCAAACTACTGTATGACCTCTGAAATTGGTATATTAAAGCAGGCAAACCTCAGATGTTGTAAGTTTTTGGGATTCAGTTCTATAGATTCCAATAGGAATATCTCCTGTTGAAGAACAAAGTTTCTGATATAGTCTGGCATATGTCCTAATCCATAGGTCATCTTCTGTGATTTTCATCTGGAAAAATAAGCAGAAAGTAAGGTTCTAATTCTATAATGTTTTGCTCTTTCCCTTTGTGATGTGTGTGACGTTGCACCCCATAAGGCTTAATGGAATATGCTTATGAATGTATCTATGATATAACTGGAATACATTTTATGCTACATATGCCATGTGACATATCTATGTGAATATATTCATCCTATTTGTATGCATGTATCATTTTTTGTATTCAATTTATGAATATCGGTTGTATACTTACTTGATTTCTAAGTAGCCTTACTAAAGCATTTGGTCAGCTTCTTGAGAAAGGAATGGGCAAATTAAGTGCCCAATCAAGAAACACTTAAAGGGCAATGAATCTTGGAAGGCTCCAATACACATAAGAAGTCTACCTGAGGATGTTCAGGGTAGCATGTAAACAAGGGCTGCTGCCTGTAAAAACTGAGTCATGCATGGACACGTGACTTGCCCATGTGACTCCAAAACTCCATCCTGGAGCTGGACTTTGCATAGGACAGAAGAGGGGGTCTCCACCCCTGAAAGAGTCTATTTAAACCCCTGGGAGACCCCTCCATTTGGGCCTTCAGCTGGCTAAAGAGATATCTTTGAGGGTGGAGAGGCTACCTGAAAGAAACTGGAACAAAGGACAGTAACTACAGGGGGTGTGAGTGATTGCTGGACCCAGACTAGAAGGAGATTAGTCTGCAAAAGGAAGCTTATTGGACTTCCTCTGACGGTGAGGTTTTTATCTGTATTCAGTCTGCTTACTGTATTAGACATAGACTTGCATGTTCTATTTTATTTTGGTTGGTAATTCACTTTGTTCTGTCGGTTACTACTTGGAACCACTTAAATCCTACTTTCTGTATTTAATAAAGTCACTTTTTACTTATTTAATTAACCCAGAGTATGTATTAACACCTGGTGGGGGGGGGGAAACAGCTGTGCATATCTTTCTATCAGTGTTATAGAGGGCAAACAATTTGAGTTTACCCTGTATAAGCTTTATATACACTTCTTAACCTGCTTTCAATTAAGTCTACAGCTGTTAGGGAACGTGGTTCAGTCCTGGGTCTGGGTTTGCAGCAGACTAGTGGGTCTGGCTCAAACCAGGTAGGGCACTGAAGTCCCAAGCTGGGAGGGCAGGGAAAGCAGGGTCAGAAGTAGTCTTGGCACATCAGTTGGCTGTTCCCAAGGAGGGTTCTGTGATCCAGCCCATCACACCCTTCCTAAGGGACTTTCCCAAGCAAATGCCTCAGTATTTTGGAAATGAACTTCCAGTTTTAAAATTATTTGGAAATTCTTTTACTGACTAACATCCATGTTAAGTCTTAGAGTAAAAGAAAAGTAAAATGTCTGACAGCACAAATAAGGTGTCATGGAGAGACTGAGGAACATAAGGAGTAATTTGAGTTGAGAAGAGGTATGTGGCATTAGGAGAATTGAATCTATTTTACTTGTCTCACCAACCAGAATGTTAGAAAGATCAAAATAGCACTATTAAGAATGAATGTCATGTGAAATTAATTTGAAAATTCTTCCACATCTTCCATAACTACTACGGTAGTGTTACTTAAAAAGTGAGGACATTTGAGATACAACCAATGTGATCCAATTTAAGATGCTGTGCACCAGCTTGCATCCTGTTATAATGGTTGACTAGCTGGTGGGGAAAAATGTTAAATGTTTAAAAAAATAGATGTAACTTTTTAAACAAATTACTTAAAGAACTGTTAAGCCAGGGGATGCCTTTTATTTCCTAGTGCCCAGTCTTGTAAACCCTTTCTTACATGACTAATCCTGTGGAAGTCAGAAGGGATCATTCATGTAAAGAAGGGATTGTAGGACTGATGTCCTGAAGGGCTGATATAAAGCCCAATGGAGAAATTCTTGTTGACGTCAATGGTCTTTGGATCATGTCCTTATCCTCTGAAATAGGACACTAACACTGCCAGTATTGAACTTATTGAGCAATATCACTGCTCCCGATAGTAAGCTCAGAATTTGCAAATTCACTTCAGCTTATTAATGTTGTGAAATGTCTTTCACATTTGAGGCTACTGGACTGAATATAATACATTATTTATATGGCACCTGTGCCAGTGAATGCCATTTCCTTTTTCTTTTAAAACTATCAAACCCTTTCGTACAAATCTTTCATTGTTGGTTGAGATAACAGCACTTCGTCCAAGGAAGCTGCTTTGTCACTCATGAATAATTGATTCAGGCATGCTGAATAATAAATATGATAAAGCCTCTAATTTCCTAGGAGCAGGAAATACAGTATGAGAAACTCAACTAACCTATGCCTTCTATCTTTATCTGATATTTAGGGCTCAGTTCTGCCCTGACTTTACCACCAATGCAAACTCATTTGAAGTGAGTGGAGTAGCACAAGATAAAGTCCTAGCCACATTTAGCCTTTCCATAGCTAATAACTTTCATTAATAAGTACTTTCATATTCTTTAAATTCAGTTTGTTTAAGGGTTTTTTACGCCATACAAAAGATTATTATAGACAACCTTTACAGTTTTTTCAAACTCTTTATTTAAATTCCAAACACTGGCATAACGACTGCAGTTTTTTTTCTCTGCCTTATTTTTTCTTTACATATCTTTTTAAGTTTGTTTTGTTTTGCAGGTAATCAAAGTGGTGAACTTTTCCACCTATTTTACCGAACTCTTACTCTGAAGATAAAGAAAATAACGGCATTCACTGTACTCTCATGAGAGAAACCACAGTATGAAAAGAGCAGTGGTATTTTGTGGAGGGCACAGGACCTTCTATGGCACCATTTCATCATCTTTAAAAAAAAAAAAAACTTACAGAACAAAGAAACCCAGATCCTGGTGTGGTATCTAGTCCCAGCAGAAGTCTTGTGATAGAGATCATATAATCCTTCACAAATGACTGCAAGATTAGAAAGAGAGAGAGAAAAGAAAGTTTAAGTGCACAGATGAGCAGGTGATTACAAGGTCAGCAGCACTATATGTGAATTCTGAACTAAAATATATGTATTCACAACAGGTCATTTTTTTTTCTGGTGAAAGTACGAGGTATTAAGGACGCTTTAATCTAGCAGAGAAAGGCATAACAAGAACCAATGGCTGGAATTTAATACCAGACAAATTGAAACTAGAAATAAAGCATTTTTTAAAAGTAGGTTGTTGAAACAAACTACCACAGGGAGGAATGGATTCTCTGTCTCTTGACGTCTTCATATCAAAACAGGATGTTTTGCCACACAAGCTACTGGGCTCAGTGCAGAGGTAAAGGAATGAAATTCTATGGCCTGTGTTATACAAGAGGTCAGACTAGATGATCTAATGGTCACTTCTGACTTTCAAATGAGTGAATCTAAGCTAAACTTCTCTCTTTAGGCTGGGCTATAGGAAGGCAGAGGGTTATCCATGGTCCTTCAGTTGTAACAACTCTGTTCTGTGCCATCTACCTACTTGTGCATTGGGAGGCAGAGATTAGGGAAAGCTGTCAATCCTCTTCCCTCATGACACTGTACTGGCTTTCAGTGGCTGGCTGTATGTTTGGTTGGTTCAAGACAGAATCAATATATTCTTGTTGCTCAAAGTTGCAGACTTGGGTCTATAATTAGCTTTTATAGCAGCTTAACCTTAGGGTTTATCTACACCCAGACATTGTATTGGTCTAAGGTGTGTGTGTGTGTTGTTGGTTTTTTTTAAGCTAGTTTAGCTATGCTGGTAAAAAAGACTGTGTGGCTATTCGTATTTTAATTTAAACCAGGCTTATTTTGGTTTAGTTTGTTTATTAGGAATCACAGAATCATCGAACTGGAAGGGATCTCGAGAGGTCATCTTGTCCAGTCCCCTGCACTCATGGCAGGACTAAGTATTATCTACACCAGAGGTTCTCTAACTGTGGTCTGCAGATCGCCAGTGGTCCATGAGCTCCATTCAGGTGGTCCGTGGATAGTTACCTCTAAGGTGAGCATCTGGGCGACCGCATATGAGAGAATGAAGGGCCACCCACCTAATTAGTGGAGCCACTCCTACACAGGTGGTGGTTTTGGGGGGAATAAGGGGTAGGTTGGAGGGGGAAATGGGGTGAGAAGAGGGGGTGGGGGCAATTTGGGATGTGCAGGGTTGCAGTGGCCAGAGAAAGAGGTGACTTTCCCCAGCTCCAGGGCTGCGGCTGCTGGGGAGAGAGAACCCTCCTTCCCAGCCCCAGCTCAGGGGCTGCCATGGTGGTGGAGAGAGGGAGAGACACCCCCCCATCCTTCCCAGCCCAGATGAGGGGCTGCTATGGTGGGGGAGACAGGGAGAGACCCCCGCCTCCTTCCAGGCCCCAGCTCAGGGGCTGCAACAGTGGGGGAGGGAGGGCACATCCATCGCATTAGAAAGGTAAGACTACTGATATTAAAATGAGTTGTGTGCTTTTATTTGTAGAACAACAAAAAACGTTTATTATTAAGCTTTTTTTTTATAGAGCTTTTATCCAAAACACTTTACAATAGTTAGCTAACGGTACAAACAACATTTGGAAAGATCATTAAGTGGTCTGCCGAGACCCTCAGCAATTTTCAAGTGGTCTGTGAGTAAAAAAGTTTGAGAACCACTGATCTACACCATCCCTTTAATCAGTTTAGACTGAACTGGCATACTGTTAAAAAAAATGCTCATCCTGATTTGGGATAGAGACCTGAACCTAGTCTCCCACATCCCAGGTGAGTGTCTTCACCACTAGGCCGTTGCTTCCTTCCCCACAGAAATCCCATCCTGGAGCTCAGAAACCTTCCCAATGAAATTTTTCATCAAACAGATATGTTTACATGAAGAGCTTGGTTTGGACAAATCAATTTTTTTAAATGAAAATCTTTCTGCCAAAAAATTCCAAACCAGCTCTATTGACTGTAAATTGTCTCACTCCATCCAGTAATAACGTTCTGTATACAAAGACAATTCTGGCTGATCATGTATAACAGCAAATATAAATATAAAATACTGACGATGGCAGGAGTTAATAATGACAAAAATCTGTTTCCATAAGAGAGTGTCCTCATTCATCTATCACTTGTAAAATAATACCAAATTCAGTGTTCATATTCTGGGGCAGCATTAGAATTTGCCTTGTGAGTAAATACATTTATTTCCAAAATGTACAGCAATTGATGAATAGCTTTAAATGTTGGGTTTTTTGTTTTTGTAGCTATATACCTACTGTACTGAAAAGTTTGACAGATATACGTAGCCTCAAGAAGTTGCTCTGCATGCTATGTATTTTCTTTTGGAAAGTGACGTTAAAAAAAAAAAGGGCAAAAAACCCTCCAACTAGGTTTAAGGTTAGAGGTAATAATGAATGTGCAACCAAACTAATTTCTGAAAAACTGAGAAGTTGGGGCCTGATCACCCTCAAGTTGATTTGATTTAGGCTGCTCTGTTAGAGCCAGACTCTCCTATCCCAACTCACACCGAGTGGAAATGTGGAGTTAGGTACTATTTGGTGTAATTAATTAGCACTGTCCAGCATTGTGGGCTTGTTACAGCAAACACGTGAGTGACACTCTCGTGAATCATTCTACTGGTTTCAGTGGGATTACTCAGATGAGTAAAGTCAGTCATTTGCAGGACAAGGATCTGACTTTGTAAAGCAGAACACTACAAGTCAAGACCTGGCAACTACATAGTAAATGGCATAATCCAGATGGGTGCATGCGTATAGTATGCATTATTAATGCCTCTTATACTTTGGCAGTGAAGAGCTTCAGGTGCAAAGTTCCAGTGTGACGAGCAGGAACAATTTGCATATTGCATTATGGTCACTGTTGGGTTTTTTTCTTTATTTTTTTATTTTTAATTGGATTGTTTTTATTGGATTGGAACATTTCTGAGTGTTGTAAATGAGCCTTTAGTGGTTCCTCTTCTGATGAGTTTTCTGGTGCACACCGTATTCAGGGCCAGCCAGAACTTGGCTCTATATGGCCCCAGGTCTGCAACTGGCTCTGTGTGGTGGATTTCTGGACATTCACAGTATGCCACTGTATGAAGCCCTAGTTGCGGAATCATCTGTCTAATCTCCCGAGGGTTACATGCTTAAAACAATGTCTTTAAAATGTTAATATTTTACTAATAATCAACTATATAACTATAATACTTGTAAAGAAAAAGCTTTTCCTTACACTACTTTAAAAGTAACTTTGTTTTTTCTTATATTAAAGATAAAGCAATAATAACCCAATACATATCAGCCAGCATACAACAAAACATTACAAAGTGGCTCATCTAACAACTAAATATGAATCTATGCAGTGATAAAGCATTTGTGTTAGAGAACAGTAGGTGTTGTCATGTACAGTACCTGGTACAGCAGGGTGTCCAACATACTGATGCTGAAAACCCTTCCAGCAGCAAAAGGCAGGCGAAACATAAATGCCAGATTAGAACCCTTCTCCCGTTCTTTCTGTTCAAAGATTAAAAATAAAGAAATTAAAATAATTTCAGAGGTTCCTTTTTTCTTTTAAAAAACACAGGATCTAATGTTCCAAGGAAGCACCGCTGTGACAAACTGCAGCAACCAAAATAAAATGTACTTTCTCTGGGTAGTCATTCATTTGTGTTTACAGATAGAAACAAAAACATAGCAAATTACAGGTGTCAGGATCAATTATTAAAGGCCTGATTGTTAGATATGTTGCCCGGCTCTCAACCTGCTAGAGAAGATCCCCACACCTGCGTGGAGTCCCATGGGTCCATGCTAGCAGATCTGCTTGTCTGATCAGACCCTGTGAGTGATTCCAACTTTGGGAGAGAGGGAAGGTCGGGCGCTGCTCATACTGGGCCTGATCCAAAGCCCATTGAAGTCAATTGGAGTCCCTCTGTTGCCATCAATGGGTTTTAGATCAGGCCCACTGTATCTAGTGAGGAGGCACCAAACCCTATTGGAAGTTCCCTTCTCTGATGTCTGAGGCTTGTACAGGAAACCACTAAGAAGACAATAATAACAGAGGGTTCTATTGCAGGGATTGGGAGGCTGCTGAACAGGGAAAGAAGAGGTGGAAGCTAGATGGGGCCAGAGGCTGCTGTTTTGATACATTTGTGGAAGGGAAATAGAGACAGAAAAAGCACAGAAAAATTACAGTGATGGCTCTCTTCCCTCTCTCCTTCCTCTTCCTTTACAGATAAATTACATTAGGTCCTACTGCTGCTTGTTCCCCCCGCTATCAGAGGGGAGAGCTAACAGGTTTGAGGCATTTTCAAGACATCAGTGACAAATGAAATGCCGGCTTTCAATCCTAGAGATGTCATGAACGGTGGGTCAGTGTGGTAAAGATACTCTGCAAACTTCCAAGTTAAAGAGTCACATTTGCATACAGAATAGCAGTCTGCTGGAACCAATGTGTCATTTATATGTACTCATGTTGAATTTCATCATGTTGTCATACCTGCTGTTTTTCATTGTTTGAGTTTTTGTTGTGAATAAATGTTGATTTGTATGAAAAGTCACAAAGTAGGAAAATTCTTTCCAGTTTAAAATATCTAGTAAAATCACTTAAGATATGACATCAGTGGAATTTCTTTTAAAAACTAGGCTCCTTTTGAGCTAAAGCAGACTGACAACATTATTAAAATTAAACATTTGTTATTTCTCTTTTTAAAATGAAGAAAATATAGGGTTTTATGCCAAACTTACTATCTTTATTACATTTGGTTATTAAGCAATGAAGAGTGACAACATAGATAAAATCCCCACCTCCAAATACAACTAATAATCCACTGTTTCCCTAAAATTATAGCATTGCTAACATGTTTCTGTGGTACTAATATATCAGAGAGTGCCAGTTGACTAGTGTTCATCTGCTGTATGAATAATGAAACATCAGTGTCACTGTAACTCTTTCTGTCCACCAAGATTTGAGGCAAACAGATAATTTATTGATTGCTCTAGTGATCACTCATGCATTTTTTGATTATCCAGTTACACTAACCAATAAATTATTGGTTGCCAGAGCTTGCAATTCTTTCACATGCAAAACTCACATTAACTCCTACAGGAGTTCTGTCACCGGTCCACATGCAGAGAATTGTGTATAGTAGAGGCAAATGCTTCCTTTGCCCACCGATGTGAAGAAGTGCCAAACTACACAAACTCTGTGGAGATGTGCACATCTCCTGTTGTGACATGCCGCTGGGAAGCAGTGTTAACAGGTGCTCTACTTCTTCTCTACTTTCTTGGGTGCATAAAGGGAAAGAATGAGCATGTTGGAGAGGTGCGGGGAGAGAAAGGGTATAATGGAAAATTGCTGTCTCCCCAGCTGCAGCTGTCAATATTTCATTTTTTATAGTGGCCATCCCAAACAACCCACAATAGGTCATCTTTAGAGTAGGCTAGGTCAGGCTCCTCTGTCTTCAACTACTGCTGCTGGTCTTGGCTTCCACTCCACTTGTTCAGTGTTTTCCACAGTATATGTACTTGCAAAGGCATCCCTGAACTGGTCCCCATTCCACTGTCAGAATTTTCTGGTGTGTTCATGCTAGCTCCCTAGAGACCTCCCCAGCTAATCAAGTCACTTGAGCATTTCCTCCACTATCAAACCCCCTCTGCCCCCACAAAAAAAAATCTTGTTCCTCTCATTAAGGTTCAGTAGCTCCCATCTCTGCTAACCCCACATGATCAGGGCCAACAATTCATCCATTAATGACAGAGTTATTAGGCTCTATACACAGTTAGTATTCACATTCAAGTACTTCCATAAAGAAATTGGTCAAAGGGAAATGAACATGCAGATAAAACTCTGCAGCCCTGGTCCTTATGTATACTTGGCCAGAACATTAAGCCTTAAAATAATAGGTTTGGCCTTATGGGGAAGTGTTATATAAGGGATGAAAACATAATGGATTTATATAAACTATTCTAAAACTCCAATTATTCTAATAGAGAATATCCTTTCTACATGTGTTTTAACCATCACATGAAGATTTTTCTATTAAAATCTAAAACATGATTCAAAAAATCTCTAAGAGACTTCTTTTCATAGAAGGTGGCAAATGCCTTTGAGCAAAGAAAGTATTGGTACTAAAATATATTACATAGCCTAGTGTTCATTCCTGTTTTTAAAGAGCATAATTATTAGAAACACAGCAGCTATGAAAACCATTTAAAGTACACAGGGAGATTAGTGCCTAGGTATAAATGTCTTTTAAGGTAGAATTAGCAGAAGTACTTGGTAGTGGGGTATATGCCTCATTCTGGTGCTGAAAGAATTAATATGGGTCTGAGAGGCCAATTATGCTACCTGACTGCACCTGGAGAGTAGGCCAGGATTAAATAAAGATAAAACCCAGCTGGGGAAAGGAGCAGGTGACTCTAAAGAAGGGAAGTACAACTTAGAAGGGGATTGCCGAGAGAAAGTCTGCAGTTACTTTCTGTGATAAGTAAGTGGGGAAGACTGGTGGGGTCAAGAAGCATCCCTACAGAGAATGTTGGTCCTGGAATTTTTTTCTAAGTATTAAAGTCTGGTAGGAGATTCGGAGTGACATAAAACAGTCACTGGGGTGGAGTAACTTCTGGCAGTGAGCCCTTGTAATGGTACTGGATTTGGTCTTCTAGGGAGAGACCCTTGGGAGATGTTCAATAGAAAAACAGAAAGGAATGAAAGATCAAACCTGAGGAGGGCAAAAATGGATTTATATTTGTACCTGTAATTTGGGAATTTGTTGGGAGAATTCTGGAGGGGAGTCCTGGCCATGAGAAAAGGGTAAATTTAGAGACCATGAGAGAATTCTGCTGACAGAGTATGGTAGGAAGAAGTCCAGGGAGGTGGAAGCAATGAGTCCAGGATCCCTGGACTAAAATCCAGGGTCATCTGTCTTCAACTACTGCAGGGGGGTCTGGTTTCCCCTACTAGCTACTGGAGAAGATGGTGTAAACCCCTGAGAAGGGGATAAGGAGTGCTGATAGCCTCTGAGAGAAAAATATGAGGATCAGGGGCCCCAGAGTTGTGATCAAATACTTTTTTGTAAAGACATTGGATTTTCTTACTCCAAAAGAGATGGGACAAAAGCATGACCTCACAGGAGCACTCAGTTGCAAGAAGAGAATTCACTGTAGAACAAGATCAGCCATCAACAGGGGCATTAGAGAGAAAATAAGCCTGCTAAACTATACCCAGCCATGCGGACTCCATTTTTCTACACACTTAGCGTTGGCCAAGTGTTCTCACTGAAATCAGTGGAAGGCTTCCTGTTAACTCAATGGAAGTATTCAGGCCACCTCTGAGCACTTTTTGAAATACAGTCATATACTTAGTAACTATTGAATAACAGGCTTGAACCAAAAACACATTATCTTGAGTACTTCCAGATTTCTTGGAACTTTGAATCTAGCCTTTGTGGTTCAGGTTTACTTCTAATATTTTATCTTTTTTGATATAATAATTTGTGACTTGAGTCTCAGAATAAAAAAAGAATTAGAACTAAATAGAGTGTGTGAACTGAAAATTCCAACACTGAAAAAAAGACAGTGACACAATCTCACATACAAAAACTACTTTTGATGTGGCTTGGGTTTTGGCCAGGATTGGAAGCATTTACTGTGTGGTCCTAATCATTACTAAAATTGCTCTCAGGAACATCTCTATCATCTCCTTCTGTGATGTATTCATGATAATCATTTATCTTCAGATACTTCACTTTTTAACACTACTAAAGCATTTTTAGTAACTGAATGTTTCTGATTAAATATATAGGGCCTAATCCTGCAAATTTACATTAGCAGTCCTTCTGTTCACAAATCGTAAATGAGACTAGTCATAAGAATAAGGGCTACTCATGTAATTGTTTTGAGGATCAGGCCCATAGATTTGATCATGCTGCTAGATATCCATCTTTAGTATAGTGGAATAGAGTTGAAGAGATTTCATATTCATTTTGTATGAAATAAATCTTATAGGTGTGTGCTTAAAGTGTAAGATTGTTTTTTATTTACTACTTTGATATAGGTATTTAATCTTCATGAAATTAAATTATATAAACTATATAAAGCTTTTCAGAGAGGGGGAGGGATAGCTCAGTGGTTTGAGCATTGGCCTGGTAAACCCAGGGTTGTGAATTCAATCCTTGAGGGGACCACTTAGGGATCTGGGGATAAATCAGTACTTGGTCCTGCTCATGAAGGAAGGGGGCTGGACTAGATGACCTTTCAGGGTCCCTTCCAGTTTTATGAGATAGGTATATCTCCATATTTATGCCATAAATATTATAAAGCAAATAGGCTCTGGACTCAATGGCCTATCAGAAAACAAATGTAAGGAATAAAATGTACCCTTCCATCTGCTCAGTATGATTTGTAGAGGATTCTGTTTTGGTAACAAAAAGATGGGGTGGGAGGAAAGAGATGCCATGTTTTCGGAATATTTTTTGGCTGATGCTTACATTTTGAAAAGAGGTAGGAGAGGATCTTGGTTATTCCTGCGCAGCTTATTTCAAAACAGGTGCTTGTAAATAGGGAAGGGAGGTTGTAGGTATGGTTTTTTTTCTCTTTATTTTTAAATCCTTCATATTCCAGCCCTATTCTGCCCCTTATTACAGGCTTGCTTTTCTTTACTTTTGCTTAAAAGATTTGTAAGTAATAAAATGCTCACTCAGGCATATCTTGCCTAGGATATGCTTTATCTTCAGGCTCATGGGCTTTCCAGAGAATTCTGCTGCTGCAGAAGCCAGAAAGACATCAGAGTGCCACCAGTAGTTGCTTAATAATAAGTGTGGTGCCCAGCAGCTTTTCCAATGACACTTTTGGAATTACTTCATGGGAAAGGGAATAATATAAATATTTATGGGAAAAGCATTGTTCATCTAGGGGCATGAGAAAAGAGCCTGGGATAAGCGTGGTTGGTATAACTACAAATATTCATAGATCTGTAAGTTGTGTGTTAAGATGCAGAGTCCCTAATGGATCAAGTTCAATGTGCCTTCAGTTGTCTCCTCCACATGCATGTCTCCTGTCAGTGGCTCTGTGCTCCAGGCTAGGAAGTTCTGAATCTTTGTTAGACACTCTCTTTTATAAGATGAGAAACAATTCATCACTATATTCTCTCACTCTGGAAATACTTCATCACTATTTTACATTGTGAGCTAGGAAGCTTCCCTAACAGTGGGTCATGCCCATCAGCTTTTCCTTACCCTTCAGCAATGCTTCCCTCCGAGAAAGTGAGTGTTTGTTCTTTGTTACTTCTCAGTTTTTTTTGTGTTCCTCCTGTGTTTATATTTGGACAAAATCCCCTCCATCTCTCTCTCATGTCACAACATTATTCTTTAAGTATTGTTTAGTATGGTGTTAAAGGAGCTGTGCTGACCATTGGGTATGTCTATACTACCCAGGTAGTGATCGATCCATCGGGGATCGATGTATTGCGTCTTGTCTAGACGCGTTACATCGATCCCTGATGCGCTCCCCATCAACTCCGGAACTCCACCAGGGAAAGAGGCGGAAGCGGAGTCGACGGGGGAACGGCGGCCATCGATCCCGCGCCGCGAGGACGCGAAGTAAGTCAATCTAAGTTGATCTAAGATATTCTCGTAGCTGAAGTTGTGTATCTTAGATCGATTTACCCCCTCCCCCCCCAGTGTAGACCAGGCCATTGTGTCAATGAGTATGTCTACACTGTAGAGGGAAGGTGTAATTTCCAGTCTTGCACCACGCTGAGCTAGTTCACTAAAAATAGAGGTGCAGCCATGGCAGTGGGAGAGACTAGCTAGCTGCCCAGAGTAATAGCCCATCCAAGATTCTAGGTATATACTCTGGCAGCTAGCCCCTCCTGCCCTGCCATGGCTACATTGCTATTTTTAGCATGCTAGTTCTCTTAGATCCAGTGTGGGTATATCTAATCAAGCTGGAAATTGTAGTATCTCCAGTGCAGACTTACCCAATGGCATAGAGAGATGTAGGGATGGATCTGGACTTTGAGGTATGTGCCCTTCCCCAATGTAAAAATCTCCATCTGATCAGACCATTTATCCATCTAGCACAGTAACCTGATTCCAACAGTGGCAAGTACCTCATGCTTCTGAGGAAGGTGAAAGAACCTGCAAGGGGGCATAGCTGTGGGGCTATACAAGAGTTTATAGGATTGACAGAATGACTGGCATATTGAGAGGAACAGTAAAGTGACCTTTCTGTTTTGACGATCTTGGTAACTGCTCATGTTGCATTTGAGACTGATCTGGAACCCAGAAAAATAGAATTCAGAAGGATTGTCTCATATTTATAATCTTTGGGGAATATATATTTGCATCTTACTGAATTCCTAATATTAAAATCAGTTTAGACTTCAACCCTTCATAATGGAGACATAACAACCTTTAGCATGGGAAAGGTGGGAAGGGAGAAAATGGGAACTTTTTATAGGATACAAATCACAGTGAAGGACAGCAACAAAGTTTATAACTTGTTCTAAGATACAAAGCAATGAAGAGGAAGAGAGAAGTATTCAAAGATAAACTCTTCCACAGAGATGAGCTTAAAATATAGGGTCAGATTCTCAGCTGATGAATATCATTTCAGCTCCATTGAAGCTAATGAATTGACACCAAAGTACAGATGCAGCTTTAACCATATTTGGATTTTTTTAAACAGCCCATATGTCACTACTGCAAACTAAGTGGTTCAGATATAATGATCTGTGTTTATAACTCAAACAGTAGTAAAAAATAATGGAGGAAATATGCTCCATTCCAAATGAGATTTGAGGGAAAAAGCACATCATCTTTATAAAAGTCAGCTCAAACATACAGAGCTCTCCCCTGTAGATTTTTAGCCCTCAAAAAAATTTCAGTTTGTTTCTTATGATAAAAGAGAAGAGTGGAGTATCTGCTGGTTACATATGATCCTATACATTTTAAAATCGTATTGGCTCTCTGATTAAAGAAAAACATGCATTGCCTATAAATCAGTAAGTATAAAATTCTTTAGCAAATAAATTCAGTTTGTTTAATGGGAAATCACTGGAAACTAGGATGTAAACCTCAATCAAGTCTTTCCTACCCCGTGTTTCAAGATTTGTCCTAGTAAGGATTCTGTAAAATGGCCGTTTTGCTTTTTCCTGTTTGAAGACAATCAGATGAGATAGGATTTGATTCCCAGCATTTGGTTTAAACATATTTCATCATCTGTTTTATTTTCTCCTGGCCAAAAGGCTATTGCCTTGTCTGATGCCAACTGTGATTGTTTGGTTATTGTGGGTTTTTTTTATATCAATGAAAGTTGCAGCTGCAACAGCAGATGGAGTTCTCCTGCAAATCAGATTTCTTGCTTCTGCAGCCCATTAAGCCATGAAGTCAATTTTGCATGTGTGTATATAAGCATTAGCTGAAGGCAACTACCCAGCCTTTGAAGTCTATCTGAAAATGGGGAGCTTAGCCTGGGAATAGCAAACAGCTGAGTGTTTGACCATATAAGATCACTTTCACTCAAGTTTTAATTGCATTTCATTTTGCAAAAGGGAGTTCTGAAAAGTCTAATGAACTACAGCACCACCTGTGAAATGCTCCATTGTGACTGTTAAAAGTAAAATGAATGGGAAATAGCATCAACTGTAGGCATCTTCAACCACCAAGCAAGAAATGTTATTTTTATGAGACGGTTTATCTACTCATGTGTTATGCTGAAAGAGTTAGGACAGGAAGTTAATTAAATTGCTGATCAGTATCCAACATTTATTCACAACTGTTTGCATGTGCATGTAAATTAACCAAATGTTTCACCACAGTAGCCTGATATTTCCAATACCTTTCAGCAACCTTCTTTTTCATGTGAGACAGAAAAGTCTGGGGGTTCAATCCTGACTTCAGTTGAGCTAGGTTTTTATCCCCACCAAACTACTGCAGTAGCACTTCAAACGTAAATCAAGAGTGGTAATGATTTCCTAGTAAGTACCCTTTTCACCAAGCTATGTCTTGGAGTATGCCCGGAGTTTTCTATAGGTTCTGGGGCACCAAGGAACAAAACTATATGCAAATACATCCCTGAGGGATTTCCAGCTATTGACCAGATACTCCATGCTTTAATATGGCAATACAGATATACCAGTAGTGCATCATTCTAGCCAATCTCTCTTTACCCTTTCAGAAACCACTGGGAAAGAGCTAGTATGCGAGAATCACAGCTGCAACCCTCCTTTGTAGGTGACAGAAATGCTCTTAGGAGCCAGCATAACACAAATTGAAAGGAGAGAAATTGAACAAAATGGGGAACAAATGAATAAACAAAGCCCACTAATCAAAAAGTGATGAATAGCTAACAGGGACCCAAAGGAAAAGAAATATAGAGTGGAAAAATAAATGGAGCTAGTCTTAACAATTAAATTGTTGCCATAATATGAAACTCTTTGAAATTCAAGAACCTTCCAGCATTGTGAGTAGCTGCCTCATGGCTTTCAATATATCTGAAGATACCTTTCTGGAATTTTGCATCTTGGCTCAAACACATCAGTATAACACAGGTTTTAGTATACTGTATCACTTTTCAGCTGTTGAGGTTATCATTCTGTTAATAACTCATGCAGGGGCCAGTGGTCAATAACTCATGAGGGGACTCACCCAAGCATTAGTTTAGTCCCTGACCAGAAGGGACTAAAACTTATGGTCTCATTCTTGGTATGACATAACTGAGGGTGGCAACTATCTTGAACCTCCTAATACTTAATAATCTTAGATTTTGCAGTTCCCTGTCATGCACAAGGATGTGTCTGAATGAGTGACTGAAATTTTGATTTGTGCAGATTGCTTGCATATAAAAACTATTTGAATCCTATTGGTTAGTTGTGTTAGTGTTGAAGGAAGCAGCAACATTTAAGTGAATATTGCAAATATTTGAAGAAAATAAATTTTGAACTCGTAAATGAAAATTCTTACAACCAGAAATTTAATTCCATGATTTTTTGTTGTATGATCACGGAATAGAAATGATACCAGCTGACCTGTCCAATCAAAACTATCACAGCATGACTAGAATATAAAATATTACGCTCTTTTGGGTGGGGACAGCACTTGGTACAATAGGGTCCTGGTCCATTACTGAGGCTCCTAGGTGCTATCACAATACAAAAGATGATAAAATTTCTCAGAAATCTACAGTTAAGAATTATTTCCAGAAATGATTTTGTGAATCTTCTTAAATAGAAAATTTGAGAATCACAAAGTGATCACAGAAAACTGAACACAAAGAAGCTAAATTAGCCAAATAAATAAGTCAGTATGAGTTATTTGCTCAGCACACCGAATATTCGCTCTAGACAAAATACTTTTTACAGGACTCGGCAGATCAAATGCTGTTCTGAGCAGCCCAGAATTTCTCTGTCTAACCTCCCTGTTCCCTATGTTCACCAGATACACGCCCTAAACAAAACTGAAGATAAATATTTTAACTTTATCTCAAATAATAATTTTCCCCTGGGAGGCTGGTCCTGAGAAAAGGGTAACTTTTACAAAAAATAAAGCAAATACAAAATACAGATACCAAGATTTTGCAATTGATTATCACAGCAGTTCTCAAAGTGTGCGTCAGGACCCCAAAGTGAGTTGTGACTCTGTTTTAATGGGGTCGCCAGTGTGGCATTAGCCTTGCTGGGCTTGGGACTGAGGCTAAAGCTTAAGCCCAAGACCCAGGGCCAAGCCAGAGGGCTTCAGGTTATAGACTCCTTGCCTAGGGCTGAAGCCCTTGGAATTTGTCTTTGGCTCCCTCATCTGGGGCATGGGGCTTGGGCAGTCTTAGGATTTAGTCCCCCCTCCTGGGGTCATGTAGTAATGTTTGTTGTCAGAAGGGGGTCGTGGTACAAACAAGTTTGAGAACCCCTGGGTTATCAGAATATGGAATTACAGTCTCACTAAATTGACTTGGAGAACAATATATTTTATTATAGTTATTCTAGTACATGGATGCATATTAAAGCAAGTGTATATATTTTAAGTGTTTCAAGTCACTTTAAATGTTTTCCACATTAATTGTTTAATAACCTCTTAGAATATTGGATGGTATTTTTTAAACAGGTACAGTTAATGTTTCCTCGAACAATATCAGTGTCAGCCTATAAATCAAATACTTCTAAAATTAGGTTTTATAAAGTAAATGAAACTAGATACAAAGCACATTTAAGATTAAAGTTCAGGTAGACTTCAGAAAAAGGTTTTCTGGTATGCCTATAACTACAAGGCTGTTTTGATCTGTTCTGACTAGCCTACCACAAAACCAGTAAAACAAGTTGGTGTAATCTTTAACCCAGCTATAAAAAGCAGGTATCCTTACCTTTTCCAGTTTTGATAGCGCAAGAGAGTAGCAGTCTTTGGCTCTGAACTGCATGAATCTCATATTGGCTGGGTGAGTTAGCTCTGTGATTATGCTTAGACTTGAAAACAACCTATGTTTTAAGGAAATGTTACAGTTACACTTCCAATGATCATAATTCATTGTTAAAGTACAGCATAATGCAAAACTTATCTGTACCTCCACATTTATAATTAAGTGCAAGATAATTCTGGCTTTTGATACAAGAATACAGAATGCTGCACAAAAGATTCTCCATAGACTCAGGGGAAGCAAATGTATTTTCAAAAGTGGAGCTTGCAAATATTAACAAAATAAACATTTACTGCAATTGCTAGAGCATTTCAGATGACACTTAATCTCCAGTATGACACAAGTCTATATGAAAGGAGAGGAAACCCAGGAAACATTTAAAGATGACAACACCTTCATTGGAAGTCATCCAATGTAAACTACCAATATATTAAAAATAGGATTATACTCAATTATTCATCCATGAATTCTCTGCTTACCTGTTGTGTAAATGTCTGCAGACCATACGAATTGTCAATGTACTTATTAATGTAAAGCTGAAATTAACACTTGCTCAGAAAGCAGTGACTAAAATTGCTGAGTAAATGAGATGTGCCCATAGAGTTGGACTTGAGATATATATATATATATCTCAAGATATATATATATATATATATATATCTCAAGATGATATATATATCATCTAAAAGGCATGTAAATTGCTATCCATTGAGTTAATGGATGGGATGCTGGATTGGAGCTGCAAAGTGTCGGGCAGCTCTAGGATAAAGGAAAAAGAGTATAGAGGGCTAGGACCCTCCTTCGGGTGTTCCGCTGCCCATTCACCAGCCAAGGAGACTACAATCATTTATTTAAACGCTGGCCTCGTGTTTCTCAAGCCTCTTGTCCCATTATTAGCTGAATCCTGCCTCCCCATAGTTATGGAGTAAAAAAGCTGTGTTTAGGTTGCTGTGGGTTTACCTGCTTGCCTGTTTAAGGGATCAGCATGGATCTTTTTCCTATTGGGGCCAAATTGACTGTGGTCTAGTGGATTTTTTGCATTCCTCGTAGAATCATGGAGACACAGGTTAAATAGGCATAGAACTTAGGAATTGTATTGTTAGTTTGTCACAACCAGAAAATAAGAGACATTTGGGATTTGGCTAATGAATCTCAAGCTTATAGGGAAGCAGCAGACCTGAAGTCCCTTCAGACTGGGGTCCCTCTTGGTACCTTCTCACCTTCCACACTGAGAAGGGGACAGAAGATTTAGCAGAGCAAGATGAATGCTAGGGGAAAGCAGTGGAGAGTCTACCTTAAGTTATGGGCTATACAATGTGTCCTGTAAATCCCACACTTGATCCAAATTATTGGTATAGGGAGATGGATGGATAGTGCTTCTCTCCAATGTTAAACTATATATTAAGTTGCAGTGGGCTGCTTAACATCATTCCTGTGTTTGTCCTTCACTTGTGTGTCCTGCTCACTGGAGAAGTATATTGCATTACCACTAGCCTAAACACACGCTTTTTTTGTTTTTAAAAAAAAGCCTGATAGCTTAATCCTGTGTTGGATGTATCACATAGGTGCTTCTAAGCACCTTGCTACATATGTATTATCAGTAGAAGCTGTCTACCTGGGAAATTTATGGATACACTCTAAAGCCAAGTGCCAGAGGTGGGGAGGGCAAGGGGCACAGTTTCCCTCAAATTCAAAGTGCAGTTTTCAATTGTCTCCAAAATACTAACACTATCTGGTTTCTACTAAATAGAAAATGTGGCTGAGATATGAGAAAATTGAAGTGTTCCATTCTGTGTCATTAAAGACTTTTTGGCCCATTTTTAGTACTTTATCTATATGTTACACTTCTACATTGAAACTGATTGTAAACTGCATTAACCTGAGAGAACCTAGTGGTCAGGGGTATAGGGCTGCCTTCTTATTGTCTGTAATAGATTAGCACCTTCATGCCCCAACTGAGAAGAGGGCTGTACTGTGCTAGGTGCTGCACAATCACACAGAAAGAGATAGCCCAAGCCTCAACGAGATGACAGTGTAAATATAAGACCTCCCAAGAGTTGGAAGAAGGCAATATTATTATTCTCAGTTTTCAGTTGATGAACTGGAAAAAGGGGAACAAAAGTGACTTCTCCAAGTTCTCCAAGGAGCCTGTTGTAATGCTGAGAATAGAATGCAGTTCTCATGTTTGTCCATTGTCTTGCCCGCAAAACCATCTTTCTTCTTCATTGTGTATTTGTAGATGTGGTTAGGTGTCTAATTCCAGTGAATGTCAACACATATATAGCTTAAATTTCAGAACACATCCAGGGATGTACCTGGAGCTGTGCCTGGACTTGCACTAAGGCATCCAGGATGGGATTTAACAAAGGAGATTAAAGGAGTTAGACATAGGCTAGCACTCCTAAGCTCTTTTTGCAAAGTAGAACTTTAAAAAATGCTGTTTGCAGTATAGATCATCCTTATTTAGTAAAGCTTTGAAATTATTTTAAATAGAATTTAGAGTAGACTATACTTTTGCAAGATGAATTGGTGGTGGTTTCCTTTTTTCCATATAGTAATAGGGAACTGTAACACTAACAGCTTTCAAACCCAATATCACCATCCCTTAGGAGTTCAAGTAAACTGGGATCCAGATATGAACTGTACTGGTTTGGGCTTTCCTAAACCCAACCAACAAATAAGCAGCTTTTTACAGGCTTCTGGCCTGATTCTTATAGCGTTGCTGAACACCCACAACTCCCACTGAAGTCAAAGGAAGCTGTGGATATTCAGCTACTTTGAAAATCATTCAACTGGTACTTAGCAACTGACTGGTTTCATAACATAAAGCAAGAATAATGTTCAAAGAGTCTATTGATGCTAGTATTCTTAATTCTAGCCTTTTGATGCCATAAAACTGCTCCTATCATGTCTGATTGCATGCTACAGTGCACATTCTAGGACAAGCAGGCATACTCTCTGGATTGTCGTATTATATGGAAAGAAATATCAGTGTCTGAGAGATTGATCAACCTCTCAAAGCCACCAGATGCTCTACTGCACTCTAGTTGTTGAGGGGCCCCATAAAATAGGTGAGGAATGATGCTTTATTTCATCAGTACCCAGTGATATTTTACAAGTACCACAGTATAGGAACAAAAACTTAGATGAAAATTGGTCTCTTCATGTAATTATGATTTTTTTTTTAGAGAGGAAATTTCTTTGTGAAGTTGGCATAAAGTCTACGGTGGTGAAAATTGTCATTTTCCTGGGTGTCCTGTAGATTTAGGTAATGCTTAAGCCTATGAGACAGACATTGATGGTGGTTCTTGAATACGACATATTTTTTTTTTATTTCAGGATGCATTTTAATAGCAATTGTTAATATTCCTTTCTTTGTATCATTTAGTCCTTCTATGTCTCAATGGAGGCCACTTCTGTTTCCAAATGTCCTGTTCTTGTGGAATGGTGAGCTATTTGTTATGCAAAGATATTATGCATAGTGCACAATAGGGAAATGACATGAAAATTAACCTTGCAAAGAAAACACATGGTTCAGGAAATATATGTAAAGTAAATACATGTAAAATCTAAATACTGCATTATGTACTTTTCTCCATTATCAGTCCAAGAAAACTTTAAACAAACAAACAAAAAAACCACCATGGCCCCCAAACATCAGAGGTAACCTATTTTCATCTAAGACTGCCAGTTGTGAAGGCAAAATGTTCAATCTGAAGAGGGATTAGGTAAGAAATGAGCAACACTCCTACTGAATGCCAAGGTGAAGGGTCTGTTCACTCTTGTTCTGTTCTGTTGGGCATGACAGAATAAGAAGTAATGGTCTTAAGTTGCAGTGGGGAAGTTTAGGTTGGATATTAGGAAAAACTTTTTCACTGGGAGGGTGGTGAAGTACTGGAATGGGTTACTAGGGAGGTGGTGGAAACTCCTTCCTTAGAGATTTTTAAGGTCAGGCTTGACAAAGCCCTGGCTGGGATGATGTAGTTGGGGATTGGTCCTGCTTTAAGCAGGGGGTTGGACTAGATGACCTCCTCAGGTCTCTTTCAACCCTCATATTCTATGATTCTAAGATTCTACGTGATGTCATTCTGCAAAACTTCATAAACTAGACCAATATGGGATACTCTGGAGACAGTATACATTGCACAAGATCAAGATTTTAGGAAGTGACTCATGATTTTGAGTGCCTCCATTTTTTTGGATGCCCAAGTTAAGATCCTGAAGGCCTGATTTCCGCCCCCCCACCCACAGGTCAGGTGCTCAGGCCTTTTTAGGTGTCCCAAATGGAGGCACTAAAAATCACTCATCACTTTTGAAAATGGCTTTTATTTCCATGTTATCCACTGTTCATGTTTAAAATCATATGTTTCTATGTTCCATGTTTTTATTTACAAGGCTTGAAATGAATGGGGATGCAAACATGACTACCCAAAAAAACAAACTTCTGAGGTGGGCTGGAAATTTGCAAAGAGATATGTTGTCAGGGCCCTAAACTCTCTTGTTATTAACTAATTATTTTTCTTGCTGGGCAATGACCAATCCAACACTCCTTTGCAGTTGCTTAAACCCTGATTTCTCATTTCTCCTCTGATCTTTCCAAAATATTCATGTGTTCCAAAACAAACTGAGACTTCAAAATAAAGCATTCTGCCATCTAGGGGAAAATTACTTGGATAAATACACCTGAGAGTAATTCTCCTCAAATGTTCTTTTTAAAAAAAAATCACCAATACATTGCACCACTATTATAGTCATCTGAAGTGTGAATATTTGTCTGTCTTAATTGCCCTCAAATTCAGCCAATTCCAAATGGCAACGGCTGTCTCACTTCCCCTACCCCTTAATGCCAGTGATTCATTAATATTAAATGTTGTTTCTCCCAAGGTGACTCAGTTATGAATTAACAATTGCCTGGTGAGCAAAAACAGTTGTTGTAAATAACAAAAACAAGATTAAGATTAATATATTCTAAGGAATGCAAAGATGAACCTGGCCATTTAATAGACAAGGTGGCAAAGAACTCTTCTAGTGATATAAGCATATATTTTCCCCCTGGATTCTTTATTATTTTACCATTTTATTTCACTTCTGTACAAAATAAAATATTTGGCATTTATACTCCCATAAATTAAGTAGTTTTGCTTTCCTGTTGAAAAGGAGTTGATAACTGAAAAGTTGTTCACTGTAAACAAACCTGTGATGTTACAGGCTATACAGCATACTGTAAGTATTTATGATGAAAATAACAAATGCATTTGGGTTCCCTTTCTTAAATCCAGAGAATGAGGTGTTGGGATATGTATACTCTTTAACTTCAGGAAGTTAAGCAGTCTTTTGAGAGGAAGTGAAAAACTTAAGGAATATTACTGTTTTCCTTATGCTAACTTTCTTGTTCAGTTTTGGTAGAAAGCAACTCCTGTGGTGTTTCTTTTTAACCATTGTCACATGACATAAGGGACATGTGGCTTGATTAAAATTCTATCTGTTTTCCTGTATGAATTAAGCTATACATTCTATGGATTGTTTATAAATACAGGATAACGTTATGGTTATCTGAACATTTAAATCTGACAGGTTTCAGAGTAGCAGCCGTGTTAGTCTGTATCCACAAAAAAAATTGATTATTTTTTAGGTCCTCTGATGAGATTTAATGTGCTCCTATAGCTCTAAAGCTGTAAGGTCAGGGGTTAAAGTAGACATAGAGACTTACCGGTATGGGGCTGGGTTGGGGCCGGCTCTGGCCCCCGGAAGGGGCAGAGCCTTGGGCGGAAGGGGCAAGGATGGGGGGTCAGAGCCAGCCCTGGCCTGCCTTGTACTGGTAAGTGCCCTCCCCTCCCCTCCCCCGCTGGGGTAGCAGCAGCAGCTGGGGGCTCCGGCAGCAGTTTAAAGGGCCCAGAGCTCGGCCGTTGCTACAGCCTCGGCCCTTTAAATAGCTGCCGGAACCTGCCAGAGCCCTGGGGTAGCAGCGGCAGCTGGGGGCTCCAGCAGCGGTTTAAAGGGCCAAGGCCGTAGAGGCAGCAGGAGCACTGGGCCCTTTAAATAGCCCCCAGAACCCCACCACAACTCCAGGGCTCTAGGGGCTATTTAAAGGGCCCAGGACTCCCCTGCTTCTACCACCCCAGCCCTTTAAATAGTCCCTGGAGCCCTGGGGTAGCAGCAGTAGGGCTCTGGCAGCTATTTAAAGGGCCCAGGGCAGTAGAGGCAGTGAGAGCCCCAACCCTTTAAATAACCCCCGGAGCCTCGCCGCTACTCCAGGGCTTCGGCAGCAGGGTTCTGGCAGCAATTTAAAGGGCCCAGGGCTCTAGCTGCTGCTGGGAGCCCCAGGTCCTTTAAATTGCCACCTGGGAAAGCTGGGCCGTCCCTGTACGGCACATCGGCTCTTGCTGGTACACCGTACTGGGGCGTTCCAGCTTACTTTCACCTCTGTGTAAGGTACTTGACCGTGTTATGTCCATCTCATGCTATCCTTGCTGAAATACTTTACCTGTCCCTGTTGCTCCAATGATCAGTTCATTGCAAGGAGGAGGTGAAAATACTCCAATAGAATATCCAGTTACAGAGGAAAGTGTTTAGAAAGTCACAGAACATTCAGCCCTGCAAGAAGATTGTCTAGTGCATAACAAATCATATATTGAGGGTTGGATGGTCTACGCCTCTGTAGCTCAGAAATAAGTCTGTAACATTAATAGGTGGGCTCCTCTCTGGAGGCTGAATCTGAACAATAGTGTGTGTTTGTCAAATGTGTACAGCGAAGACATTATGGCTGCTTTATAAGTCTCCTGTATTGCACAGTTTGGAAGCTAGCTGCTGTAGCAGATCTGCCTCTCTCAGAATGGGCCTTGACATGAATTTCAAGTTTGAGTGTTGCCAGGCTGTAACAGCGATAGATGCAATCAGGCAGCCATTTTAGACATGGTTCTCTTGAAACCAGCTGAACTAATGAGTTACTGTCAAATGAAATAAAAACCGGGATATGTTTTCTGAATGCTTCAGCACACTGTATCCTAGGGGCCTTTTCACGTCAGGTTTGTGGAGAAGGGATTCACTGGAATGGGAATGTGAAGAAAGGCTAAACATTCAGCAAGATCAATGACTAAGATTTTGTCTAAATAATTGTTTCTTAATGTCCTCTGTTGTTGCAATATCAATGTAGTACCTCTGCTAATGGTAGGTGTGATGGGAGCACTAGTGTAGACCAGTTGCTGGAGTTTTAACCATCCCATCATCACAGACCTTTTCTAAGAAATGTTAGACAACTTTGTGGAAAAAATGCTAGTGGACGCAGCCAGCTAAATGGACTGGGTAAGGGAAATTGTCTGAATTTAGGATCTGGAAAGGATAATGATCGAACAGTTTTTATGTGGGACATAAGAACATAAAAAAGGCCG
This sequence comes from Mauremys mutica, assembly GCF_020497125.1. Taxonomy (NCBI): domain Eukaryota; kingdom Metazoa; phylum Chordata; order Testudines; family Geoemydidae; genus Mauremys; species Mauremys mutica. The sequence goes on along the minus strand of NC_059079.1, from coordinate 46,323,220 downwards.
TACCGGGTCAGACCAAAGGTCTATCTAGCCCAGTATCTGTCTACCGACAGTGGCCAATGCCAGGTGCCCCAGAGGGAGTGAATCCAACAGGCAATGATCAAGTGATCTCTCTCCTGCCATCCATCTCCATCCTCTGACGAACAGAGGCTAGGGACACCATTCTTACCCATTCTGGCTAATAGCCATTTATGGACTTAGCCACCATGAATTTATCCAGTCCCCCTTTAAACATTGTTATAGTCCTAGCCTTCACAACCTCCTCAGGTAAGGAGTTCCACAAGTTGACTGTGCGCTGCGTGAAGAAGAACTTCCTTTTATTTGTTTTAAACCTGCTGCCTATTAATTTCATTTGGTGACCCCTAGTTCTTGTATTATGGGAATAAGTAAATAACTTTTCCTTATCCACTTTCTCAACATCACTCATGATTTTATATACCTCTATCATGTCCCCCCTTAGTCTTCTCTTTTCCAAGCTGAAGAGTCCTAGCCTCTTTAATCTTTCCTCGTATGGGACCCTCTCTAAACCCCTAATCATTTTAGTTGCCCTTTTCTAAACCTTTTCTAGTGCTAGAATATCTTTTTTCAGGTGAGGAGACCACATCTGTACACAGTATTCGAGATGTGGGCGTACCATGGATTTATATAAGGGCAATAATATATTCTCAGTCTTATTCTCTATCCCCTTTTTAATGATTCCTAACATCCTGTTTGCTTTTTTGACCGCCTCTGCACACTGCGTGGACATCTTCAGAGAACTATCCACGATGACGCCAAGATCTTTTTCCTGACTCGTTGTTGTAGCTAAATTAGCCCCCATCATGTTGTATGTATAGTTGGGGTTATTTTTTCCAATGTGCATTACTGTACATTTATCCACATTAAATTTCATTTGCCATTTTGTTGCCCAATCACTTAGTTTTGTGAGATCTTTTTGAAGTTTTTCACAATCTGCTTTGGTCTTAACTATCTTGAGAAGTTTAGTATCATCTGCAAACTTGGCCACCTCACTGTTTACCCCTTTCTCCAGATCATTTATGAATAAATTGAATAGAATTGGTCCGAGGACTGACCCTTGGGGAACACCACTAGTTACCCCTCTCCATTCTGAGAATTTACCATTAATTCCTACCCTTTGTTCCCTGTCCTTTAACCAGTTCTCAATCCATGAAAGGACCTTCCCTTTTATCCCATGACAGCTTAATTTACGTAAGAGCCTTTGGTGAGGGACCTTGTCAAAGGCTTTCTGGAAATCCAAGTACACTATGTCCACCGGATCCCCCTTGTCCACATGTTTGTTGACCCCTTCAAAGAATTCTAATAGACACACAATAGGATCCATGTATGACTTTTCACAACAGGCCACAAAAACTTTTCTACTTGCAACTGTATTACTTTTTGTTGTTCGTTCACGGTAGGTGAGAACTTGATTCATATTCAGAAACATCTCTCAATTTCCAACCTCAAGAGCCATACCAATAGGAAGAACTAAATCTTGGGTTAGGATGTAAAGAGGTGCTCTAGTTCTATGTTGCCAAATGAGTCGATCACTCAGTGTCATAGCTAAAAAGTTAAGAACCATATTTGTTTCAGCCAGGGTGTTTGTTAGGATCATGGAACCCTTATCTCTTCAGTTCTCAGCCAGAACTTGGGTTCCACAAGTATCAGTAGGAAGACATAGGTGATTTTCCCATTTCAGATCTAGGAGAAAATGCTCATGACAACTGCATTCTCTTCTCCTTCATTCACATAATGGTAATTCAGGGTTTGATCAGTGGCGCTGTCAATAGATCAACTTCCACTACTCCTGAAATATTTGAACCGCTACTCTTTGATCTCAGAAATATACATCTGGGTCCATTATCAATTGATTTATCTGTGATTGTCTTGTATCTTTCCTATTATGTGGCCATTGGGGATGTTCTGTTGGACGCTTACCACTCCTGCACTTGAAGGGTTCCCTGACGAAGGGTTTAGTTTATGTAACATAGGGCCATGTTTGCTTTTGTCTAACTGGGTCAGCTGTCGGGATTGAAGGGTGTTCAGCCTCAAACATGAACTACAGTCACATCACTGCTCTTAGATTTTCCTGAACATTCTCTAAACCAAAGTTCAACTGAGTCCAATGGGAGCTTTGCCTGAGTAAGCACTGCCAAACTTTGGCTAAAATGCTGGTGTACCCTACAAGAGTGAAGTCTTTCCTACAGAAATGAGGTAGGCTTATGGGTATAAGTGGTCAACCTTTAACATTTTCTTCCATTTTTCGTTTGCAAAGAATTCTGTATTCTTGAAATGGGAAACATCACTGGAATCACTAATCTCTCTCAGCTTTTTAAATGTGACTGTTACAAATGCTCATTTTAAAATGGGGGGTGAGAATACACAAATAGATGGAAACCAAGTTATTTGTGAAATTTTGTGTGAATTTATCACATTTTACAATAAAATAATTAAACATTTAAATGCAACCTTGCATATTTGTTTAAGGATTTTTTTCAGCATGTTGTCTTAAAGATTGTCAACATTTTGTGGGTCTCCAGCTTCAAGTTTTGTCATGTGAATATCTGACTGTTGAGTGTGGTGATCATTTAAAGCAAAATGGGGTGGTCAGATTTGAGAAAAATCTAAAATTTGCTGGGCAATGACAAGTTGTCTACATTGTACTTTCTTCTGTGGTTGAGAAGGGACAGTGCTTGTATATAGAAAACACACAGGGGATGTTTATTCAGGATGCTGAGCATACATTGACTCTGTAGCTCCCTGGTTTTCTGGTTCACAGCCTGACACACACAGTTTTGAGCTGTGCAGTGTTACCAAACAGTGTCTGCCTGCATTATGCAATGGTGGAATGGATTGCTAACTAAATGCTAGCATTTGCTAAAGAAATCACACCCTCAATCCTCAGAATTAACCTCTACACTTGTGTGTTAGATTGTGTAGAAATATATTAAAGCCAATTTGTTGATGCAATCCTAAAGTTGTACAAATGAAGGCAAGCGGAGAGATTCATTTTTAATTTCCTTTTTTAAAAAATATCCTCTTTAAACCCTGGCTCCTTATTTCTGCATTAATTCTGGACCATGCAATGCATAATTTTCAAAGGATTTGCTGGTAGAGGATTTTCTTGTATTAGCTTCTTATATCAGGCAGGTATTTAAATGTGAATATTAGCAATATAATACGTAAAGTCAACTGTAAAGGGAGGATTAACACCTGATTTAATGACTGGATATACATAACTGAATGTGAAAGCAAGTTATTGGGTCCCTGGAAGAGCTGGATTTAGACCATCATCAGGTTATGCAAAGTGACTGTTCCTAGTGAGTCAATTTCAAAACTATTCTTTGGACTGTAAGGCTATGTATAAATTAAGTCTGCTCTCTAGTGGAATTGTAGGGAAAGTACTTTGCAGCTATTAATCTGATTAATGTTCAGGTAAAATTGTCTTTTGCTCTAAATGCCTGCACAGGGGAGTAAAGGTACATAAGGCACCTCATTAAGCCCATGCACAGGATCACATCATAAGGATGAGAACAGTCTCCAGGGAGCCACTATTCCTCATCCCATGCCAGTGAGTGAGGAGTGGGCAGGGACAGGCAGAGCTGAGGTGATGTGGAAGCAGAAATAATCTGCTAACGGGTTACACTAGTAGCAGACCCCTTTTCCTCTGGACCAAGAGGAGGATTCAAGGGGAGAGATATAACACAGTCATAATTCCCTCCTCTGTCTGCCCCTGACTCCAGAAAGATTGTTAAATCACAATCAGGCCCTTAAATCACATAGCAACAGCCTTGTGTAATTATTTCTATCATCTCCGCTTGGCTAGGAGACTCTGTCCCACCCTAGTAGACAAAGACCTGGTGCATTTATTCATGCATTCATTCCCTCTTGTCTGGATCACAGCAACGTGATACACTTGGGCAAGAAGCCTTCAGCACTTAGAAAATTCCAACGGGTACAAAACCCTGCAGGACATCTCCTCAACAGCACAGGCTACCATAAGCACATGACACGTGTCCTCTGCTCTCTACACTGGCTTCCCACAGAATTTCCAATTAAGTTCAAGGTCTCTGTCCTCATCTTCAAAGCTCTCCATGGCGTAGGCCTAGGATACCTAAAAGACCATCCAGGATGAAGACAGCGGTCAACAACTTCACTAGTCGGAACAATAGTAGTAAAGCCCGTCTGTATGGGAGAGAGAACTTTCTCTGGGGATGGGCCAAAACTGTGGAATGAGTTCTCTCCGAACTAAGAAAACATCACCACTTTCCACTTCATATGCATGGGGGGTGTGTGTGTGTGTATATATATGTATAATATTGACCTTGCCTCTCTAACATACACATAGCAACAGGCATATTTAATTTTAAAATGCTCTCAAAGCCTACCAAAACAAGACACTCAACTGCATATGCTTTTTGTCTGGGGATGAGATGAGAACGAACACAGGGAGGATGTAGTCATGTTGCTTAATGCACTATTCCAAGGCACTAGGATACTACAGTCATGAGCATATTCTATAAATGCCTATATAGAATAGAATTTGTAAGATGTCCATTGCTATTAGTGGGCACACTTACACTGTTTTAAAAAACCATATACTGTAAATTAATACAGCTCAGCAGACACAATGCCAACTAATATGGTCTAAAAATAGAACAAAAAATAACCCTCCAACTCCAAATCCTGCTCCAACACCTCCTCAACAGAAACCTGAGTAAATGACCGCACCACACTTAAAGGAAAAGGGGGTGTTGTCCAGGCTTGCCAGAGGAAGTCAGTAGTGCTTTATGACAGTGGGGAGGAAACAAGGTCCAACTGCTGCAAAAAGGTAGGTGGTGGTCAGCTTTGCAGAACTGACTCACCCCCTGGGAAATGTAAGGGATGGAAGGCTTTAAAGATGCAAACCCTGGCATTGGAAACCTCCTTCTCCATGTTATTAATCACCAAACTTCCACCTCACGCAGGATTATGAAGTTAGTGAGGGAATTTGTGCCACAATGTTTAAGCCTTAACCTATTTTCCTGCCAAGCACATGCCCACATTTGGATGATGGCATAGTGGATTCCCTGTCTCTTTTCAGTTCAACAAAGTGCATGGGCTTGCATCAGGAGCTAGCAATGAACTCAAATAGATACTGCTGGTGCCATGGAGCCGTGGCATATGAGGATCTGGGATGCTGGTCACCTATATGGCCCATCAGGATGGGGAAGGTGTTGAGGTACATGGCATTGGCAACTCAGTTTGCAGAAGTCCTCGACTATCCTTGCACAATGAAGAAACTGAGTTCGTTTGGGAGAAGGGGGTTCACCTGACCAAATTTGGGGGGGTGACATGTTTTGGGCTGCTATACAAAAGGCCATTGGAAGATGTCTGGAAATGTGACTGGGTTTGGGTGGGGGGACGCAGAAAAGATAATTGCTGGTGCCTCCTTGTGGCAGATGTTCAGTGCAGATACTCCATACGGAAGGCATCCAGTGACCAGATAAATGGCCTGGTAAAGGACTTAAAAAGGAGGTGCTGGTTAAAGGAACAGAACAGTGTGGGGTTTGGGCTCCTATGGTTGGAACGGCTGGGAGGCAACCCCTTTCTTATAGCCCACCTTACCTCCTATAAGGTCAATGGATTTTCTGGAAGGACCTGGATGGAAAAAGAGCGGGAGCTGGTGGAAACCCTCTGGGTAATTATGGAATAAACATGGGGTTACCTGCACTGTACAATTCTATCTCCCGGGTAGTGCCAGACATCTAATAACGAAGTTGTGGTCTGACTAAATCCATATCAAGTGTCTACTGTCCAGATAGGCCTTAAAATATATGTTTGGGGTCAGTTAGGCTTGCCAGAAGAATAAGGGAAGCCCATTCTAGAGTAAAAGAGCATCCACTGAGGAGGCCCTGCATTTCACCCCAAGACTAACATATCAGTGAGGAAACGGGGTGGAGGGGGGAGAAGACCTTTTGGCCAGCCAGCACCTATGCATTGCCCAATACATTTATTTATACTTAAAAACTAAGCGAAGCTTGTTCTTTTGCATCCAAATTATTAAAGATTCAGATTACATTCAGTGAGGCTAATGCATACTCTTACTCTCTTTTGAGCTTTAATTGAGTCAAAGTGGTGGTGTGCCAGAGTTTTAATTGACATGGTGCAATTTCTTGCTTTCAACAAATAAACAAATATGTTATAAACAGCACATTCATTGTCTGAGGAGGAAGACAACTTTAAAATGAGCAAGATTATTAATCAATTAAAACACTGAGCAATGTCAGAAAACTTTCATAAGAATCAACACCCTAGGCTCAACAGTATTATTTTATCTTACTGAGGTCAAAGTATTGATTCCATTTAGAGAATGGTCTCTAAATTTTTGAATGATCCCATTCAATGTAACTTAGTTTCTACTGTATATTCACTTTACTCAATTTTTAAAGGTACCATTGAATCAAAGATGCAAAGACCATTGTAGTCATGAACTACATATTTTAACAAAAGACTTCAATGCCTAAAAGTTGTTTTATAATGTTGCTCAGGTAAACTCAGGTAACAATTTGCTGTTTTTTTATTACAAAGCAAATCTCAAATGTAGAATCATGTTTACTAGAATCCAGCCTGAATGGCTCTCCCTCTCACATCCTGCTCAGATTTATACATGGAACCCTTTTCACCATCATATTAACTCACTGAAAACTTTTCAGAATATAATTTATTTGAGCATTATTTCTCTAAAGAATATCACTTTGTGCTAACATGTATTGAATAGCGTGTTCCAACACTAAACATTTTAGCTATTTTATAGGATAATCTAGATTAAGCAATCTTCACCCTCCACCTCCACCCATAATTATGCCTCTAAATTTGCTATCATCTGCATATGTAATGACCTTACCATATGCGCTCTAGCTTGGTCTGAAATCATTAATAAAACTGTTAAAGTAATTGCTCCAATATTTAGCCCTATGAAACTCATTACAAAATTCTATGAAGAATGTAAACCTCTAGTCTAAATTCTGTACATTTTCACTAGTAACAAATTATTTCTATATATTAATACTTCATCAATATTTGCTACATCTTTTTACATCTTTTCTTCTTTAATGTTGGTGCACAGGGTGGAAACTAGTCTCTTCCATTCCTCTGTCATTTGTTTTATAAAATACTACTGGTAAAAGATTATGAAAGCTTTCTGAAAATCTAGTTATAGGTAAATATTTCATTTTTAAGACCTAGTTTTCTTTTCTAACTTGGTCAAAGCCACAAAGAAAATCTCACTCCTCTTTTGGCCTTCTTGTAATTGTATATTTTTATAATAATAGTTGTGCTTCAGATATGAGCTTATGCTGCCATCTAGTGAAAACATGGTGCAAGCTGTTAACAGACATAGAACAATTGTACATATCTGCAGAGCCAAACTTAATTATGGCTTTTCCTAACTTTTGGGTACTTTACTTTGAAACCTTAATGTTCTCTGGACATTTTTGTGCAATTTTCTAGGGTTGTTTTTCTTTTGTTTTAAAAAAATGAAATTTGATCATGTGTTGACACCTACACGGTTCATCAGTGGATCCACCACCCTCATCTCGGGCACTTGAGCTAACAGGCTAAATTCTAGCAGTAGTAGGTTGCCATCCTCTATGTGGACCAGCCCTAAATAGGGATGGGACACTTTGCCAGCAGATTTCACAGATATTCGCTGAAACCAGGGGAATGGTGAGACTCTGGAATCTTGGGTTCTATTCTCGGGTTTGGAGAGGAGTGTTCTTACTGGTCACAGACTCTTCTGGCCTGTTTCTCCCCCCTGCCCCTGGCTTCTAGTCCCAGGTTCCATCTCTTTCCCCTCTGCCAGCTTCCAGACCTAGGCTCACCCTACCATAGTTCCTTGTCCCAATCTCCTCCTCCTGTCCTGAAGTGACACAGCAAGAATTAGTTGGATTCTAGGAGAAGAGATCTTGGCCTAAGTAGTTGGGTCAGTAAGACTGCTTGAAACGTGTGCTGAGAACGTTTGCTTTGGATTTAATGTAGTTTAAGTTAAGCACCCCTTGTATTTTAATTTTAATTGTCTTGCAACCATTTCTGACTCTTATGCCTCTGTACTTGTACTCACTTAAAATCTATCATTTGTAGTTACGAAACTTGTTTTATTGTTTTGTCCGACCCAGTGTGTCTAAACTAAAGTATCTGGAAACTCCACTGGGTGGGTGGCAAGTTCCGTGGATATTATTTATTTAAAGAAATAATGGACCTTACATAACTTGTATTGTTCAGAAGGCTGGGAAGTATAGGACAATATTCTGGGGAGAAATCTAAGAGTGGGGGTGTGCTGAGGTCACCCTGAAGTATAGACAAGTCTGATGATAGCCATAGTGTAACCCAGGTGTGGCTGGCAGGCTGCAGTTACACACATACACAGAGGGTGTGACTTGCATGGTGGAAGGATGTTTATGACCAGTGCTGGTGGGAGTTACTTCAACAAGGCATTTCACAGATGCCTAGGTCCAGACTTGGCATGGCCCAAAACAGCTCAGAGCTGCAATTGCAGGGGAAGTTCTGCTCAGCCCTGGGCTGGAAAAGGCTCTGTGCAAACTGAATCTCTGTGAATATAGCTACTAAAATGTAAGAATTATTTGAGCATGTGCAACCTTTATTTTTTCAAAGGCTTATAACTTGGATTTTTAAGGGTTTTCATGTGGCGGCAAAAGGCCATCCCCTCCCACAAAGGCCACTCCCACCCACATTTGAAGTCCCTGTTCCAAAGAATGGAGTGCTAGACTTGTTCAAGAAAGGTCTCTCTTCATTTTGCCCATTAAAAACAAACAAACAAACTTATTTTCCCCTAACCTCGTTCATAGAAATGTCCTCAACTATTTTTGCTGAAATTTCAAAAGAAAAAATCTGTCACAAAACTAAGACTATTGGAGAATGAAATCCCCCCTCCTTATTTCCTTGTTTCACTGTCAGTTTCATACAATTTCTCACTTGAAATGTTTTGTTTCATCATGAGAATGAGTGCAACTTCTACAATATTTGCAGATGAAATTTCAAAATGCTATGGACTTGTCAAAATTAAGGGCCCAATCCTACATTCTCTACTGTGGCAAAACTCCCTTCGAATTCATTTGAAGGGATACTGGATTCTCATTAAGGTGAAGGACTGAAGGCCTAATAGTTAAACTGTGCTACACTGTCAAAAATGCGTTTCAAATTAATCATTTCCTCATTTTAGGGCTCTAGGCCATGATTTGACAAGGCACTTCAGTACATACCTATCTTTGAGCATGTGAGTAGCACTGTTGTAGCCAATAGTCTATTCATATCCTTAACGCTAAGTGCCTACTTAGTTGCCTTGCTGAATCAGGATCTTAAAGAGATGCCATTGAATTCCAGCCAGGTTCTTAGGCAAAAGTGGGTATAAAAACAAAGCATCAGAGCACCATCTCCTCAGCCTCCTTCCACTTTTTCTGACTTTGAGTAATACTTTTTAAAGAGAGATTTTTTTTCTCCTCTTTGTGAGCTGTCTGAATGTATTTTCTGGCTAGAGCAAGCAAGGTTTTGTTCTGATTTCTTTTGCATCTTTTGAACAGTCTGCCCTGCTGTTAATCTGTGCTCAGAGAGATGGTTTAGTGCTTTACTGGGAACTGTACTGATCTACCAAATGAGCTAGGAGGCATTTGTTCTTCTACAAGGGAAAACAATTAGTGGGACCTAATCATCAGTAATGGAAATATTGGCAAGTCTTCTCTTCACAGTTAATCCTGATGGTAGAGATGCCACTATGACAAAGGGAAGAGAGCCTGCTGTAGTGGGAACATGTCTGACTACTTCTGTTAATTTGCTGTGATCATAGACCTTCTTCCAGGAGCAGGACAGATGGAAAAGGATGTGAAAATTATCAAGATAGGACTTAGCTATGGTATATTGTTAATTAAAACTTTGAACACTTTAGTCTCTTCTGATTATTAGACCTAGAGAAAGACAAAAATAACTCTTATGACCACATATACACTTGTATCTTCTAGTTCCTTCCCATAGTTATTGCTGGATCATTTGCAAGCAATGAGTGAATGGTTTATTTTATTTCAATTGTGAAAGAGAACCTGTTATTTTTCTTCAATCTTTGGATTCAGATTTTCCCTCCCTGTCCCCTGGAACTTTGCGACATGTAACACAGACCTTAACTAGGGGTGGCTGCCTCTCAAAAGAGGCAAAATTCTAGTTTGGTTCAAAATCTGAACATCTGTCCAAGTTACTGTACATCAATCCTTCACTCACCTAATTTGTAGTCCTCCTTCTCTCCCAGCACCCGCTGTCTGTAATGAGTTTAGGATTATGGCCTTATCACAAGATGTTAAGGCAAAGGTCCAGTGAACTTGCTCTATCTCAAGTCTTCCAGGGGTGGCTGACTGGCCTTCTTTCCCTTCCCACAGACTAGTCAGCTACCTTCCAAAGACTCTGGAGAAGCAGCAAGTTGCCATCTTGGAATGTAAGGAGTCATATCTGAGAGCTGGAGTCTTACCCTTCCATGTCCCAAGAGACCTGAGTATATTACTGTGAAGCAGCAATAACTTTTGCTTGATCATATAAAGTGGTGTTTAAGAAAAAAAATGAAGTTAAGGAAAACGGTTGAGAAGCCACACTTCCATCTCCCCCTCTACAAAAATAAAATATTTCATGCCTAACATAGCTGTATGGGTTAGTTACAAAATCACTTACCTAAAGAGCGTTTGTACATTTACAATAGTCTTGGCATCTGCCATATAGTCTTCCTCAGCACTCATAGTACTTTCCTTGTCCACAACCACCATGTTGGCAGCGAAGGTTACCCCACATCTTAGCAAATCATCTAGGCTGTTGTAAAGAGGAACAGAATTAAAAACCAATATAAATACATGGCAGGATAAGTATGAGTCGGAAAAACTCAACTGCAACATATCCTGGGAGCTCATCAATCTTACATTTGATTCCTATCACTTGGTGGTGGTCTCTGAAAGCACTGTAACTATCAGCTTCATGTAAGTGTTTCAGTAGAATGGAGACAATGTGAATAAAATTATAATGTTCTCTGAAGTAAAATAGAATCCTGCTGGTAGATTGCCGAGGATTGCTTGTCCTTCTCCATTCAGTAAAAGAATGTTGGTAAAATTACACTACACTGCATGTGTATACGTATTAATTCCCCTTTTCCTACAAGGTCTTCCACAACTCATTACATTGTCATTACCTGCTTCATATAAGTGTCTTACCTCCTACACAAAAGTACCTTTTCATATATCAAGGGCCTTCACACGGAGGCAGTCGGATATGTTGGTTTTCTAGCTTCTCATCTCATAGTCCCTCACTGGCTCCCTATTTCCCTATTACTGAAGGATCACTTTTGAACAAGGGTAGCTTTCCAGAAGCAGCAGCAGCAGCATTACACAGGCAAGAGCAGGAATCAAGTTACTTTCAGAGCATAGTTTCCCACACAAATTTATGTAGTGGGAACTGCCAAAGGATTCCCTTTTCCAGCCTAAGGGATAAGGCCAATGTCTCTTGGAAAAAGACAAATCAAAATTCATACTGATACATATTCACTGGAAAACATGGTTTCAATATTTTGAATGTACATCTAAATATTTTTTTAGCTCCACGAGTGTTTATAAGAAAACCTTAAAATGTATTTCTGTGAGTTTGTCGTGTATAGTTAGCCTTGAATAAAGGCAGAACAAAATTTAGCTCCTGATTTTTTTTCCTTATCTAAAATGTGCTATATAACACACACATCTATAATAAAAACAGGCCTTGAAAATCCAATTAATTTATACACTCTTCTGCCTCATTTAATGAATACTAAACAGCCACCTCAGTTTATGTACCCCTCCCCAATAAATCCATTTAAACTAAGCCCAGAACCTCTTATCCAGGATGGTGGTAAAGTTGCTGCTTTGCTACCCCGGCTCTCCTCATAACATAAAGAAGATTTTCCTCAGCCATCCAGGTGCACCTCCTCTTGCACCTAGGTGCTTTGTGTCTCTTGTTCTTTTTTCTCTTAAATAGAATTTTTTCCTTGGCAAGAAGGCTGAGCCAACACTGTTACTTTCACTAAAGGTGAGGGGAGATGACGGAAACACTGGCCCAAGCACCACTGATCCTTTAACGGGAAGGAAACAAGCAACCTGTGCACTACTAAGAGCCTGTCTGCATGGGAAAGTTTTACCAGTTATAGTGATAATTTATACTAGTATAACACCCGCCCCCGCCATGAGGATACTCTCATATGGGAATAAGAGTGTCTATGTGGCAAGTTATACTGATATAACCATATAGGTTCAAATTTGAACCTTACTGGGGGAAGAAAAGGTAGAGACAAGATCTAATTGATTTAGAAAAGGGGAAATCAGGTGCATGGGAGCAGACTGGCCTGAAACATTGCACTTCTTGTCAAAGGGGCTAGAATGGCCCTTAGATGCTGTACTTTAAAAAAAAAGATGGGAGGAAGGAAGGAAATATGTCTCTTGAGCCACTGCTCCTTTAAGAGTAGGGGAGAGAGGAAGTGAGAAGCACAGAAGGCCAAGGTTTTAGAATAAGAAGCTGAGAAATTGTGAGCCTTCCATACACTAGTGGAGAAGCAGGAGCAGCAGCAATGGCAGAGCCTTGCAAAGATGTAGGGCCCAGGAAAGATGACTTACTGGAGGGGAGGCTGCCAAACATTAATTTATTGATGGTGGGGTGCACAAATTGATTTGACGGGTGCTATCCAGTATTCATTTAGTAGAGCAACAGAGAAAAGTGAGGAGGGATGGTTGGCCTAGCCAGTAGGAGTTAACCCATCTAAAAGGGGCCCCCACAAGTGGTAGACTGAGGCCTTCAGGCCCAAGCCATGAAGGGTATTAAATTAGGCTAATACTACAGGGCCTATTTTAAATGCTGTTGCTCCTTTTTGGAGCTCATTAGCTGTAGGGTATAGCCCAAAGATGGAGTGAGAAGACAACTTAGAGGATATGTGAGGCTATCTTTCTTTTATATGTTGCAGTGAGGGCAGCAGTTTGAATCTGTTCAAAAGATTTCCTTCAACTGGGGAGGATATGGCTTGGGATGCCAGTGTATTTCAGCCTGATAAATATGCTTAGTTTGAGGCCAATAGGCATTGGGTCAATTCTGGAAGCCTTGAACTTAACCAGTATTCAGCCTTGAGTGGATTACAAAAATACTTACAAAGAACTACATTTCAAAAGTAACTAAAATAATGTTAAATGAAAATCAGCCATATCATCTTAAATGTCCCTGGATAATTTCTGAATTAAGTAGAGTTGGTCAAAAAGCATTCTGTGGTATGTTTTGTTTGTTCCTCCGAATCCCATAGGCAAGATAATAGGTGGACAACCCACATCAGTAACTGGATCCCCAGAGACCACAAGCAACCTCTGGGCAGACAGAAAACGCACTGGGACAATCCCATTACAAAACTCTTTGGTCAGAAGTGGAAAGAATGTGCTTGCAATATAATAGAATGGTGTGGCGTCGACTTGCATTCGTGGAGGGACGGACTAGGACAAACTGGACAAAAGTGAATTCCACACCACAGAAAACTTAACTTTTATGGTCGAAATTCAAATACTGAAATATTTTGGCTGAAAACCAAAATATTTCAGTTTGGAAATGCTGCCGGGGACCTCTTGGGAATTGTAGCTTGGATGCCTGCCCCATTCTCTTCTATGGGCTAGGCTACCTGATCAGACTAAATGTCCTATGATACATTATTATCTTTCTTCTTGGAGAGAGAGAAAAGATGGCAAATCAGGGGAAGTCTCTGGCCATGGAGCATCATGGGAGATGCAGGCTAGCCATGAAGCCCAGCCCACAGAAGAAAATATTCCAAGTTGGGGTTTTGATTAAACTGAATTTTTTAAGAGAAAGCAGACACTTTGTGGAAAAACTAAACAGTTTTGATGTGAAGTGATGATATTAAGTAATAAGACACTGGAAGAGATGATTCCTTTTTTCCAACATCGTCTTATTCATGTTCTTACTACCCATATGACAATACAACTTCCATATGTGTTTCATGGCTCCTCAATACATTTTCTGCAAAACTAGTTAAAATGTAAATATATCTAGCAACCATTCCATAGATTTGATCTTCTGTCTAAAACTATACTGTGTTTCTGCTCTTACACACCATGAATCCAATCCAGTTTCCAGTGAAGCAAATAGTTTTTCTATTATCTTTAACAGCAGTTGTATTAAGCCCTAAATGCATAAAAATCTGGAGCTGGGAGTGATTTTTTTTCAATCAGTTTTTATCAGAAAATTCTAATTTGATGAAACCAAAATCATTTGTATGAAAGGTCAGTTTTGACAAGTTTCCCACTTCAATTTTGAAACATTTTAAAAAAAAATGTTGGAACACCATGTTTAACACGTTTTGAAAGGGAACATCAATTATTTTTGTTTGAAACAACTTACATTGCCAAATAAAATGTTTTTAATACTATAAATTAATGTCAAAATTGAAACAACTTGAAATTGGAACAAAATGTTTTGATTGATGTGACCAAATTATTTTTTTCAGATTTTCAGTTCACAAAAAAATTGAGCCCATGACTTTTCATCCTAACTGGGACTGGAAATTTTTTTGGAATTTCAAAGTTCTCATTGGACAGGAAAACCATTGCCTATCCAGTCCTATAAAATTTCCAGTCTTGATTTTCACATTTAGTACATAGCTCCATTTTCTATATTAATTGGTTTCGGAGTGAGGTATAGTTGGTGAAGAAATTTAATTCCATTCTATATTTAGTATTTATAGGCATGCATTTAACCTGCTCATATATCAAATTCTAATCTTTCTCCTAGAAACCTACATTTAATTCTGCATTCTACCATTTTGTTGACCTTTGAAAATATAGCCCTTCTGACTACAAATTAAAAATTGCATATAACAAAAAAGTTTTATATTCTGACAAGATCTCAATTATTCTACTTTCCAAAGCTGAAATAAGTTGAGAATCTTTTAGCTAACTTTCTATTAGTATATTTAAATAATGTCTAAGCTCTTTTTAAAAATGGCAGCAATGGCTATTTGGAATATCTGACTTTCTTCCTACTTATTAAAAAAAGTTAGGAATATTCCCTTATCAAAGATATCTATTATCCTAATTATTCCTTTCTTAACCTTGAATGGTTTTCCTACACAACCCTTATCCATAGCCTATATGCCTGTACATATTACACATGACTTACATATGGGACATTGTAGAACAAACTTCTGCTAATTGAGGCCCTATTTTGATGAAGCTCAGCCAGGCTGTGAATTTTCTTTTGACCATTTTTCTCTGGATGTCTCCCATGGAAAACCACAGAGTAGTGAATATGAAATTAAAATGAAAAGGGAAGATCCTCAGATGGTGTAAAATGATCATACCTCCATTAATGTGATGACAGTTTACACCAACTGGGTATATGCCCCAATATTTCTCTACCTCTTCAGTCATAACTCTAATACAACTGATCTTTTAGGTGCCTATACTCATTCACATTCGATTGTATGGGTAGACATGATACCATCCTTTTTGTCAAATAGCAGAATCTTGCTGTAGGATGTAGATGCAGAGAAAATGTTAGTTTAAAGGAAATTTTGCTTTAACATTACTGCTTAAACCACTTTCTTCCACTGAGTGTGCACATTTAAATCAGGTATTGAGATAAAAAATCCATTTAAAAGGTTTTGGTACAAATCTAATGGCTTATCTACACTGCCCCACTGTTGGGCCTACTGGGTGTGAATAGCAGTGTGCATCAAATTGCTGCGCTGTCATTCCCCAGTTGGATGCTGAGGGTGTGAACTGGAAGGTACCTTGTTAGCGTTAGTGTAGTCCTGTGTGAAGAGGACAGTGGAGTTTCAGTCCAGCAAAGCACTAAGCACATGTTTAAATTGAGTGAGACTTCGCACATGCTTAAATCTTTGTAGGATTTGCGCCTAAGGCTATGCTGGATTGAGGTCAAGCCGATTTCAAAATCAAGCCTTAAATAAGCATTTGTTATGATTTTCTTTTGACCATGTAATTTCGTCTCTAACTGCTCTTGTGTATTTTTTACATACATGCAGTTTTTTTAAAACAGTTTTGAAGATATTTATGCAGGTGAGACCTCTCTAATTTATAAAGCATGTACTCTTTAATAGGCTACTTAAATGTCCCATTTAAATGATGATTTACTGTGGAATGCTGTAGTGTTCCATGTGTTAACATTTTATAAAATGCACACATATCAAGGAATAAAGAAGAAGGGTTGAGATAAAGTATTGGGGTATCCACATTTTGTGAACTGTTCTTGGAGTATCGATTTTTTGCTTAACATTTAGTTGGATTTGATTTATGTAAAGTTAATATGATCTTGACAGTATGTATGTAGCGGGGTGGACCCCCACTCCTGCCCTGAAGGGGTAAAAACAGCCCTGGGAGGGGGCTGTGGCTGGAGAAAGCAGCTTTTAGGCTGGGCTGATTGCGGGAAGTGGCTGCAGCTGGGGCCATGCCCCAAACTGAGCAATAGGGCCTTATAAGAAGGCCAGGGAAGCCAGGAGCAAACAGTCTCTTTCTGTTTGTAGAAGGAGATGGGCTTGGCTGCAGGGCGCTAGACACAAAGTACCTGAGTGGAGCAGGGCTGGGGACAGGCTGAGGAGCTGGGGAGCTCCAACCTGGAAAGCCCCAGGCTGCGGCCTACCATTGGGCTAAAAGGTACTTGGGGTTGCAGAGGGCAGCCCAGGGGTAGGCTAAGGCAGCAGGTCCAAACCCCTTTGCCTATGATGAGTGGCTGATACTGCAGTCTGCCCCAGGGCTCAGGGGGCTAGAAGATGACTGGCAGTAGCCATTACTGAGGCGAGGTGGAAATAGTGGGTGGGGGTTCCCTGGGAGGGGAGACCCTAAGACTGAGGGGTTACTGCCAGAGGCAGCACCCCAGGTAAAAGGGCACCAGGTCCAGGGAGGGACACAGGGGCCAGAGGACAGGCAGATCACCGGCCTGCAAAGGGTGCTCCGGAGCTGGAACCAGCAGGAGGCGCTGCGGGGGTAAGTCTGCATGTCTACAATGTAAAAAACAAGTCCAAGGTCCATGCACAACACCAGCCATGACCTTACCACACCTTTAAGTAAGGGAAACATTGGCCAGGCTTGCTGCTGGAAGGTAGAACTGTTTTATGTGTGGGGGAAGGTCAGAAAGTCCTGCAAAAAAGGTGGGAAAAGCTTTGTGGTCTGCCCCTCAGGAATGTAAGGGGTGAAAGGCTTTAAAGGTGCAAGCCCTGGCGTTTTAAGCCACAAAGAGGCCTAAGCAAATAATTGACTACTGAACTGCAAACTGTACAGGGGCATTTTTGGAACAGTCAGTCACTGCATGAAAAAATGAAGTTAGCATATCTTACATTGTGAGTATGAACGAGATTTTATTGATTTTTCACTTCAATATGTAACTGTTTATAAATGCATATGTGCAAACCAGCATTTAAAACACTGGACATAATTTATAAACTGACAAGTCAGCTGACAGATTATAGAACATAAATGTATGTCAGTGTTACTTTACACAACTTCACCTGCAGAGAAATTCGCACTGTCATATAGATGAAACATCTCTACACTACAATGAGTGTAAACTGCAGAATACATCATATTACCACTAGTTTAAAGATCTGCAATTTTTTTTTTATTCAATAAATTCCAAAACTGATGTGAACCACTCAAGAAGGAAGCTAATGTGATATTTCTTAGGGGGTGATATAAAGTATTCCTTTCCGAAGTAGTCTCAGCAAATATTAGTAAAGTTTAACTTTCTTTGTGGTTCATAAAACAGTTTGAAAACTACATGTTTTGAATTACCTGGCTTAATTGTAGCTAAATCAACTGTTCAGTTTCTGTGATTATTTGTAATCATTTGGAAATTATAAAAAATAATCAGAGATGACAAATAAGATGCTGCTAAATACGACATGCCCAAGACCTTTCTTTGTTGATTGTTTTTGAAGGCTGGAATGCAACACATTTTAAGGCTATGTCTACACAGCTACCAGGAGTAAGCCTCCCAGCCTAGGTGGACAGGTTTGGGTTAGTGGGGCTCACACTGGTGCTCTAAAAATAGCTCTGTAGACAGAGCCATGAAGCTGCAGCTCAGGCTAGAACTTGGGCTTTTCTTCTGATGTGAGTTGGGAGTCTCTCTGCTGTAGGCTGTGTAGACGTAGCCTAAAAGATCTAAGATAACTTCTATCAGTGTATTATGAATGCTAGTTTGTGTTATCTGTCACTAAGGTAAATTTGTAAGTATATATGTGTCCATTTACAATAGGCTTGATCCTGAGAAATGCTGAGCAGCTAGAACTGCTGTTGAAATAGACTACATTGATAGGTGAAATTATGACAATGGTAAATCTCACCCCCCCCCCACTGACTTCCATAGGACCAGTATTTGACAGAATAACTAGATGCCCAGATGCCTCAGGATTGGGCCCTCTACTAGAGCTAATTTTTTGCGTTAGTGATGACTGTTTAGAAATGGGAATATACTGAAAATCTAATGAAAGAGGCTCTTCTAGTCTGAGTTCTAGCCTGACTCATCCATCAGTGATGCCATGAAATCTAGATACGCTTTTATAAATACTTAATAGTAAAGGGCTAGGTAGAAGTAGTAGGTGATATTTTCAAAGCAGTCTAGTGGTTTTAGATGTAAGTTACTATTAGTGTGTCTAAATCTCGTAACAAACTTTAACAATCCCGGCCAATAAGTAGGAGCAAAAATATGGTGCTTTCGTGTAGGGTTAGACTAGAACTCAGTGGGAGCTGTTGGGTGTTCAACATTTTTGACAATTTGCTAAATTTATTTATGTGTCTTAATGTGGATTGGTGGGAGTAACTTTAGGCTCATTCCTGTTTTTTGAAAAAAACTAGCCTTAGGGCACATTTCACCTAAAGATTCAGTACCAAAGAAAGCATTTTAAAAGATGGCCTGATCTGCCAGGTACTATATAAAGGAAACTCAGATAGTGACTCATTTTTGAGTGATTGAAATCCTTTGGCAGAAATTTGAAATTCCAAATTACAGCACCTTGACACAAACCATGCATGCAGGTGCATTTTTCAAGTACTATCACCACACTTAAACATGCAGTTACAAAGCACAACACATGACAAACCACTGAACACGACAATGTTTAGAGTTCTGAGGATTTTACCTACTTGTCAATAGAGCCCACCATGTAGTAAACCATTGGAAACCAACAGATTGCATCCAGAAAATGCATATCTGGCCTAAGCAGCAGATGGGTTACAATGAAACACAACATCACAACAGTTGCATCTCTTCTGAAGAAACTGAATAAACTATGTTAATTTGTTTGGAAGAGAGAGGAGGGGAAAACTAGGAAATGTTAAATAAACATTTTAATAACATAGGAAACTGTATTTCTGAACATCAACATTCAATGCTGTTTGCTTTGATCATGATGAAGAATGATGAAGTTTAAATGTGCTTTACATAAAAGTTGTTAGTCTTCCAAATCGGAAACTTTATGGCACAATCATACAGTAAATGCTTTATTTAAAGAAAAATTACTGAAGACTAAAGAGGCCTTACTAAATTATATTCCAATTCATGATCCTGAATATATTTTTAATGAAAATGCTGATTGGGACCAGATCCTCACCTGGTTTCAACTATTATAGTTCCATTAAAATCAATTTTACCCCAGCTATGGAACTTGCCTTATCATTTCTCCCAACTGTCTGCATTTTTCTTTCCCTTCCACCCCTTCTAAAATAATAGTTGGCTACTTTTAACACTGTAATTGTTGCTTGACATACTAGGGTGGAAATAAAGGTCAACATCTAATTTTAATCTCAAATTTCCTTATAAGAAAGAAAAGGTAAAATAGTTTTCTACTGTACTTTCTGTATTGTACTATAAGTCTTACACCTTTTTCTTTCTTAGATACGGAAAGTACAGTGATAGCAGATGAAATTTTAATCAGCATGAAATGGGGACATATCTAAACATGCACACTACTGCAAATTGCATCTGTTAACAAACTGCAAAGAAATTGAAGAGAAACTAGTAAACCATAGCAAGGGATACATGCCAATTTACAGGGGGTGAAATCCTAACTCATTTGAAGTCAATGGCAAAACTCCCATTGACTTCAGTGGGGCCAGGATTTCACCGTATTGCCATAAGATGTGAAAAGTGTGGTGGACTGATTGCAGTGTCCTTATATTTACAGTAATTCAGCTGAGTGCTTTGCACAGAACCTGCTCCAGCTGGCTAGGTCACATCTTGCTAAGAGCTTAAGCAGAGAGCACAGCTTTCATTTAATGGTAAGATGGAATAATTTTATGCAAACAAAACTGGCATTTTTCAATCTTCAGCAAAAAAAACCCTAAAATAATAAAAGTAAACTATCAGAGAGTGTAAAAAAACAAAAGCCTGGACCTGAAACCAGAGCACAGGAAAACACTAGAGGGCACTGTACACTTTCATGTGTGTTCTTAAAGACCAATCTTACTTGAAACTTGTTAACCATAATTTTTAAAGGATAATTTTTATAGATCTCTTTTGGTGTGTGTGTGTTTATGATATTCATTACTGGAATAAACAGAACCATGATACACTAACACCATTATGTACTGTCCTACAATAATCTGTATTGGGGGAAGTGGAACCCACTCTGACTGATTTCAGATTCTGTAAAGTGAAATTATTTATACTAGAGATGGGACAATGGCACATACATCCAGAGGAGAGTAGGCAGGGGCGGCTCCAGGCACCAGCGCACTAAGTGCGTGCCTGGGGCGGCAAGCCGTGGGGGGTGGCCTGCCAGTCTCCATGAGCATGCCGCCGAATCCATGTTACCAGAGGACCTCCCACAGGCGCGCCGCTGAAAGCCACCTGACTGCCATGCTTGGGGTGGCAAAATACATAGAGCCGCCCCTGAGAATAGGGCCTGGAATCTGAACCAGGATTCAATTTATGCAGCTGGCCTCTTTTTATCATGGTGCAGCCTAAAGGTTCCAAGTTTTGTTTACCTTGGACTTATTGAAACACTATAACATGGTCCAAAGAGGCTACATCATGCTCACCGTGTTAGGGAATTATTCTCTTCTATAGTACTAATGGGAATTAAGTGGGAAACTTGCCCTGTTTCTGTAGCTGAATGGAATACTTGGAACAGATCGTATATGCTCAGAAAACACTGCAAGGGGAGCAAGTTGGGAGGGATGGTGCATCAATGAAGCTCCTCATTGAAAATGGAAATTATATAGCTCTCTAAAGTACACAGCTATTAATTTTCAAACCCCCACCCCCCACAAAATAAGCTGTGCTTGAATGGAAAGTACTCATTCAGAAAAGGCAAATAGAAACCCCCACCCATTAAAGGTCAGGAATTTTAAAGAAATCTAAGTGAGCTAGATGAAATGAAGTGCAGTTAAAGGCTTAAAATCCTAAGATTGTGCTGAATTTTTAGAAAGTGTGTATGTTGTAAATTATGAACAGATATAGCACTCTAGTCTCCCCTCACAACTGCTAGCTGATTTCCAGTTTTATACTAGATGTGGGAAAACTGGCTCAGCCCAAATATTAACCAACCTGGACTGGACCCAAACTGTTCATGAGGTTTGAAATGAGTTTAGTTAAACTTAATCTCACTCTACTGTTCCTGCTATTCCTTCCTGAGGCTTCCCTTGCATTAGCGCCCCAAAATGCATGTGCATATGGGAGGCCCCATAAAGGTTTTCAGTATGCTGTGAGCTCTGTCTAGATACTATCATGGAACCCCCAGCATTAGCCATATGGGCTGAAAAAGCCCAGAACCATGGCCTGCTACTTCTGGGGGAAGAGAAAATGCTTCTTGTGGGAGAGAAGAACTTTTTTTAGCCAACTTCGGAAGAGTCTTTCTTGGAAGGAAGGAAGAGAACACCCAGCTACACCTCCTAGACACATGTGGCTGGGTGACAGACATGGAGATTCTCAAGTTAAACATCTTGCCTTGGGAGGGAGCCAGAGCCCATCCTAATAGATTTCTGTGAGTGGCAGTGGTGGCTACCAAGCCTCTCTTGGAAAGTGTTCCTGCCAGAAGAGAAGACACCTTCTCCCCAACAGAAGGTTGGGGCAGAGACAGAATAATGGGGGATCATAGAATGGGGAAACTTCCAAAAGATCAAAAATAAATATTTTGGTATTTCAAGTGCTTATTGGAACAGAGTTTCTGGATGTTTTAGAGTTTTACCACCTGTATACCACTTTATATTTTGTACAATACACTTTATGCCTCTGAATGAAGCCATAGAAGGGAAGTTTGGTTCTTAGTGCATACAATCTTTTTTATGATCCCTTGTTTCTCATTTTCCTGAAACCTAAATACCACATGTTACATGTTCCACCAGCCCTTTTGGACCACACTATCTTGATCTGACCTTTTCAGACTGGAAAATCCTTCCAGACATCAGGTGATTTCTATCAGTCATTGCAGAAGTAGAAGATGAATCATTACTGTGAGAGACAGCAGAAAGGAATGTTAACAGCTGCGGCACAAAAGCAGTGAGTGCACTACTTTGTGATAAGGTAAAGAGCTTGTGAAATATCAGTCAAAGCACTGACAGTCATTACACTGAGAGAGCAGATTGCTTAAGACTGGAAAAAAGTTTCTAGATTTTGACCTTTATTTCCACCCTAGTATACCAAGCAACAATTAATGTTAAAAGTAGCCAGGTATTATTTTAGAAAGAAAAGCAGCATGCCCAGAGGGTTAAATTATGTTATGAAACTAAAAAAATATGCACTTCGTTATTTGACCTCTGCCTCCCTCCCTCCCCCAGAAACTGAAGCACATAAACAGTGCAGATAGACCCTTTTTAATGTGACAAGTCAGTGTACCTGCATGACACACACCATTTTCAGCCATCGCTATAAAGGGACAGATTTTGCCTTGCCCTGACATGGGAGTGAGGTGGAGGACAGTGCAAGGAGCATTCTGCCCTTCTTGTATAAGAGCCAAGAACAAATGTAATCTCTATATGGGGGGAACAAAAGAAGGAACTGTTTCCTTCTAGTGTCTCC
The DNA here is from genome assembly GCF_020497125.1 of Mauremys mutica. Taxonomy (NCBI): domain Eukaryota; kingdom Metazoa; phylum Chordata; order Testudines; family Geoemydidae; genus Mauremys; species Mauremys mutica. The sequence continues at coordinate 46,300,156 of NC_059079.1, read as the reverse complement.
AAAGGGCATTGGGGAGGAGATGAGGCAATGGCACAGTTGTTCCCTATGTTACAATTCCTCCTACAGCTGTTCCTGAGATGATGAGGATCTATATCAGCCTTAAATCAGGACTGCAACTTAATGGCACAACTGAGCCATAAGTGCATTAATGAATGTTTGTTGTTCTGTGGTTTTATTTGGCAATCAGTGGACAGAGATATTTCCCAAAGGGCATTTATAGTCTATAGTATTGATCATATTTGAATTAAGCAGTAATAAAAAATATGCTTAGTTAGTATAGGCTCTGTCTTCTGCATTTAATTGATAGACCAGTCAAATAGTACTATAATTACTATTTACTGGGCAAACCATATGCAAACTTGTTCAGAGGCCTGAGTGGGCTTAGATCTGAGTCAGTGTCTTGAAAGGACAAACGGGCTCCTAATGTGCAGGTCAACAATGTGAATAAAATAGTGCTCCCCTAGGTGCTATGTAGGCTGGGAAAAGATGGATGCAGACAGGAAACTGAGAAATTCAATCTACAGCTGATATGTAGAGCAGTTAAGATTACTTTCACATGTTAAATTGCAATTTAAATATTGCATCTATCTCCTAAAATTTTAGAATTTTAAATGATTTTACAACCTATTTTATAATTAATAGTACTCCGATTTCTCTGCTTTTCCTTCCTTCCTGGTGTTACCATACTGAGAACTGTATTGTGCTAGGTCCTGATCCAACTCCCACTGTAGTCTGTGGAAAGACTCCCATTGACTTCACTGAGAGTTATATTAGGTCCTTACTGCACAACACACATGTGATATCATCCTTGCATCCACTCTTGCTTTAAAGATGTATGCACCACAATGTTTTTTTATTTAAATTGGTCACATGAAATGTGACCATCAACCACAGACAATGCATATATTCAGATTTAAACACTTATTTGTATAGTAAATAATTTTCTTAAAAATAAACTTACGGGTTATCTAGAAGTAATACTATAGGGTTGAGTTCTTTCTTTGGTCTGTAATAAGCTCTGAGTGGAACAATAAAGTTGTATAAGCCATTTCCAGCTGTCTCTGCTGCAACTATAATCAATTTATTTTTGAATCCATAGGCTTTGGCATCTTCATAGTAGTTATGTTGGCACCCCTAAAACCAGTATAGAAAACAAAAACTCAGTGGCTTTGGATAGGAGTTGATATTCAGGGATAACAATATTAGAGGTGATTTTTCACTTCCTAAGCTAAAATGTATCAGTTGAAATGATAAAGAACGTAGTCTTGTCTGAGCTTTACAAACATCTGTTAGCAACACTGTGTGTCAGCATTGGTTGTAGCGGAACGGGTGCTGAATGCTGCTTATCTGCAAGTGCAGACAAGGACAAAATTGTGTTTGGCCACAACAAACAAACGAGCCTGTTTAACAGAGGGGTCTATCCATTAACGCAAACTTTTTACCTTGTCCAGTCTTAAACAACAAAATGGCACTTTTTCATGCAGCAGATGGCAAAATGTGGGAGAACTTCCAATATAAGGAGAGTAAGGAGGATAACCTTTAGCATACCTAGAAGAGTAGAGAAACAGTTCTGAATATTGTCAACAATTTAACAACTGTAGACCAAACAGGTCTAAATTTTTATTACTACTATTTGTGGAATAGCAAACCGAGGCAAGTATTAATGTATATAATCATACATAACTAAATATGAAATTAAACAAAATAAATACAACTAGCGTTTCCTATATAAGCAATCAAAACAAAACAACCCCTATTTCTAATAAAGATCAAAAGGACAATAGCTTGTGGCTTATAGGCATATATATAAAATTCAGTAAAATTAATAAGTGGTGACATTGTAAGGGGATGATATGGGTTGTTTGTTTGTTAGGCTGATAAGTTCCTCATCTAAACAACTTTAAGTGTCAGTCCACTTCCTGCTGTCTTATGGCACCAGCATGGATTTTCAGCATAGAAAGTAGATGGACGGTGTTCAAGATATTTCTGGCTGCTATATAACACTTAAAAGTTAAGCTGATCCTAATGCTGATCAGCTGGAAAATCTAATACAATCTGTAATAGCAACCTAGCTTGCAGCAAAAAGGATTAATTCCAAGAGTTTAACCCTTTTCTGATTCCTGCTAGAAATTTATATGCATGAGAATATCAACAGTTATACTGGCGGGAGAATAGATGGGCTATAAATCCTTATACTTTAGGGTGTAAACAAACTGACAAGTTTAGGAAGAAAGTTCTCTTCTTGGCAGTTCATTCCATGATTCTCCACTACAGATTTTCTTTCTTTTTCCTTTGAGGCAGCTGATAGCAGTTTGAGCCCAGGTCCATGGAGGGTCATGGGAGTTGTCATGCTCCAATCTTCCACCCTGCAGCTTGTAGACAACAGCTGGTACAGACCCAAAAACCCAAATTGAGGCACAAGCCCCACCCCTATGTTCTGATTGGGAGAGCTCCAAGGCTCCTGATTGGGAGGACGAAACTGGGGCCTGGTCTACGCTGGCAGAGGGATCAATCTAAGTTACACAACTTCAACTACGTGAATAACATGAATAATATAGTTGAAATTGATGTACTTAGATCTACTTACCGTGGTGTCTTCACTGTGGTAGGTTGACTGTTGACACTCCCCCGTCGACTCCACCTATGCTTCTCGTGCCGGTGGAGTACCGGAGTTGACGGGAGAGTGCCCGGTGGTCAATTTATTGTGTCTTCACTAGATGTAATAAATTAACCCCTGCTGGATTGATCGCTCCGGAGGTAAGTGTAAATGTGCCCTAGAAGTTGTCCATACAACCGGACTATACACTGCTATTGACTTCTGGTTTTGTGATTACATGTTCCTGTCTTCTGATTCTGACCTTCCAGTTTCCTGACTGTTGGTAACAAACTCTTGATCCCTGTCCTCTGTTTAGTCTCTTGATTCTGATCTCCTGGCCTTGGCCTGATTCTTGGTAATTGGCTCCTAGATACTCAGCCCAGGCCTGATGCTAACTCCTAGGCCAGTTGACCCTCACCCTGTCCCTGACACAGAGACAGACGACAAACTGGACTAGAAAGACCTCTGATTTAATCCATTATGGCAATTTTTTTATTCCTGTAAGTAATCCTATTGAGTCAAATTACTCACATGTATGAGTATTTGCAGGATTGAGCCCTCAGTTTATTTCACTAAAGCATTTTTTATTTCAGTAACAAACTAATAAACACTTGAATAAAATGTTGCAGGGTTTTTTTTCTTTACTACTGCTGCTTTTTTGTTGCTAATATTCATGCATTCACACTTTTATGACACAATCTATACTATGCTGGAGAGTCCTGTGCAGTGCCCCACAACTCCCCTCTTTAAAGGTTGGAATCTGATCTCTCTGATGTCAGTGGACTTTCCTCTATTAAAAAGTCATTTCATTCTTTAGACCGAAATATTCAGTTTTGTTTCCTAGTCAGCTGAGTCATGCCTGAAATACTCCAAAAACTATGTGCTATAGGGAGACATTGCCAGATATGTGAATTTGTGTGTGTTTATGAAATAGCTTTAAAATTCCTAACACAACAAGGTCTTTGTTATTGAGTGTCATAGACGTCCAGCATGAGTGGAAATGTTTTTCTCATTTCAAAATACCCTTAAGAAGCTTTGACCAATTCGTGATTGCACTTGTGAAGAGGAAATCACTTCGCCCTTGGGCCTCATGTCTTATCACTACAGATGATGTGATATGACCACACAGAAATTGGCTGCACTTTTGTTTCATTAAATGGAATATCGCTCTTCAGAAGAAGAGCTGCAATCCTGTCCCCATTGGCTTCAATGGGAACAGAACTGCTCTCTACCTTTACCCAGTATTAGCATTTATGAATAGTAATGTCCTGTTTACATTAACTGTACATACTCTAAACCTGTAGAAATGTCATCATCTGATGGAGTAGTTTCATCCTCTGACTGGTCACTTAGAAGATCACACGCTTGAAGTGATGAGGAGTCTGCAACCTCCAAAACAGGTGCTATGCTAGATCTTCTGCCATTTTTACTTCCCTCTGAAGGAAGGGTTAGGGTAGGTCCACTGGAAGATCTACATCCTGTATCTTGTAAATCTATAGCCACGGTCCCTGAAACATCAGAATCAGCTCTCAATGTACAAGTCAGTTAAACATTTAAAAAAGGGTAAATTATGCTTATTATGGATGATCTAAAACACAACCAAATATTCAAATAATGTCTGTTTTGGCTATGTATAAAAACTACATTAAAATATAATGTTTAAGCTACAGCCAGTATAGCCTTACAGCACTGAACAATATACAAGGCAGTTTCTCATTAATATGGTAATACATTATTTTTTTCCAAATACATATCAGTCTATGGCAGGGGTGGGCAAACCACGGCCCACGGGCCGGATCCGGCCCCTCAGGGCTTTGGATCCGGCCCGTGGGATTGTCCCCCGTGGTGCTGCAGGCCCCACACCGGTCTCAGAAGCGGCCGGCACCACTTCTCTGCAGCCCCCCAGGGGCGGGGGGGCAGAGGGCTCCATGTGTTGCCCTTGTCGCCAGGCACTGCCTCCCGCAGCTCCCATTGGTTGGGAACGGGGAACCATGGCCAATGGGAGCTTTGGAGGAGGTACCTGGAGGCGCGGCAAGGGCAGCGCATGCGGAGCCCTCCACCCCCCCTTCCCCCAGGGGCCACAGCGCTTTCCAGAACGGCGCAGCGTGGGGCCAGGGCAGGCGTGCAGGGACCCTGCCCTGGCCCCGGTTCGCACCGCTGCCACCCCAGAGCTGCTTTAGGTAAGTGGCACGGGCTGGAGCCCGAACCCCTCCTGCACCCCGCCCCCCAACTCCCTGTCCTAAGCCCTCTGCCTGCACCTCCCACCCCTCCTGCACCCCTACCCCCTGCCCTGAGCCCCCTCTCGCACTCGGCACCCCTCCTGCACGCCAACCCCCTTCCGAGCTCCCTCATATGCCCTGCACCCCTCCTCTGCCCCAATCCCTTGCCCTGAGCCCCTTCCTGCACACCACACCCCCTCCCACATCCCATACTCCCTCTTGCACCCCAACCCCCACCCCGGCCCTGCATACAATTTCCCCACCCAGATGTGGCCCTCGGCCCAAAAAGTTTGCCCACCCCTGGTCTATGGTATTTAAAAACATATTCCATGCAATCAGGCTGTGAGAATATATGCACAAATAAATTGCATATTATATTGAATTTACGAATGCTGTTATATATCCATAATAAGGAATTTGACTTAATAAAATTGAATATTATAACCAGAGAAATTTAAGATATCCAATTGTGTAAATGAGAATAGAATCTGACACCTTGACTCTTAATGCCTTTGTTCTTCCTGGTTCTGTTACATAATATTTCTGGAAACAAAATAATCTGAGTTGTTTGATGGACTAAAATAATATCTGGTGATCTGGACATTGGGGTTTTACCTCCTAATTTATGCCAGTAAGAGATACTGCTTCCTTGTACAACAAATGGGAATAATATTGATCGGACTGATTAGCATTTAATATCAGGCCAATTTGTAGTGAATTAGCTTGTCATATTCATATGAATGTACAAACTATGGGAATTCATCTTTTGCATATGGGAATTCATTGCACGAGATATTTTAGACTCTCGGTACATTTTAGCTAGATTGCCATCAAATGTATCAATTAAACTTGTATCTTGAATTATGAATTATAGTGTTTATAGACAGCAAGAGACTGCAGCCTTTTGTGACTACACACTTTCAGTATTTGCTACAGGCCTGAGTTCTGGACTCTGTCAACCTAAACTTAGTTGAGGAGAAGGGAAACAATGACACAGGTGGTTTTATGACACTTCTATGCTCTCATCCTAATCCTGGCACTCACTAGGATAATAGCCTATCTTAGGCACTAGCTTCTGACCATGTCTGTGGTCCTAAATGGTCACCCTTTTTTTCCTGCTTGGACAGGCACTTTCAGCTTGCTGAGTGACATGGGAGCTGGTGTGGTTGCTTGATCACCTGGAATTTCTTCCATGCTCGGGACAGCGGTGGCTCCAGGCACCAGCGCTCCAAGCGCGTGCCTGGGACGGCAAGCCATGGGGGGGGCACTGCCTGTCCCTGCGAGGGCAGCAGTCAGGCAGCTTGCAGCAGCTTGCCTGTGGAAGGTTCGCCGGTCCTGTGGATTCAGCGGCAATTCGCGGGACCAGGGACCTCCTGCAGGCAAGCCGCCGAAGGCTGCCTGACTGCCGTACTTGTGGTGGCAAAAACGCTAGAGCCGCCCCTGAGTCGGGGACCTCTTCACTGGCTTGTTAAATTGATATTACAGCTGCTTTGCACCACCTGGGATCTGGTCTTAACTTTGTGGAGTTTTTAAATAACCTTATGAGTTTCCTTGGCAAGTGGCTTGTTAGAGAGTATTCTCATTTGCATACATTTATATGTGATGTTTTATTTCTGTATATAGCAAGAGTATGCCATTGATGTCAATCTTGTTGGAACCCTTTATTTTTTTAATTGAATATGTACATTTAAACCTAACGAAGGAAAAATGTTTCCCATCTCATAGGGCATTTTCTTTTAAAATAGCTTTACAGTTTTAATGTAGTACATTTTTGAGCTTTCTTTTCTATAGTTTCAGAATATTTTGAGATTTACCTGTACTTACCCATACTGGCAATTACACTGTGCAAGGGCAACCTAGAAGGTCCATGATAGTATGACTTGGATTCATTATTTTTTCTGTGCTGTTCTTGCTTTTTAAAAGCTGAATTTTCTTCTTTAGTGATGTTGATATAAAAACATATATCTGTAGCGCTCATAATATATCGAGGGCCTGGATTCAGCAAAATGTTTTTGTTATCTTCCCTCCTAACACCAATCAAACAGACTCCAAACCTTAATTAAAGAAGGAAAATACATGGTTTATTGAATGTAACTTAACAAAACACAAATTGCAGATTACAATAATGGATCCTTAATTTAGTGTTACTTACATGCTGCAGAGTCAAAACATGAACATTCTTGGAAAACAAATATTTGAAAATACAGTATTTAATAAAATTATTCCCAAAACAGGCCATCTGTGATCAAGCACAGTTCCTTGGGAGTTATGAATTCCAAAGCACTCCAAAAACTTTTTATTCTATAGCAGTATTCTTCCGATGTTGGGCCAGTTAATTTCTTATATCAGACATATAGTCCCTTCTGAGAATACAACAGATGTATGGAACTCTGTTAATTCATCATACTAAGCTGTTCCATTATTCACCTGTCAATGGAATAGTTTTCAGATTCTCCACTCTCCCATAATTTAGTCTTAATCTTTAGTAGACAATAAGGAATTAAAAAAAGAGAGCCACTGTTCTAATTTTATAATGTTGAAAATGAACTCGTATATAAATATGATTGCAGGATAAATTAAATTTGTACATTCTTATTACAATATTTAAAAACCCTAATAATCTATTTATACACTCTTTATCAATTGATTTATTTTATTAGCAACCATCTTTTTTACCAGAATGAAGGTAATATACACGAAACTGACATTTTGTGCACACATACTCAGCATAAGCTTGTACAAATGAATGTGTTCAAAATTTGTTAGGACACATCTGAGGTTAAGGTGATCTGAAAATATAGCCTCGATTGTCAATAAATTAGGTAAGACTGATGAATCAGACCCTAATTTCTGAGGATGGGACTGTGGAATGTTTGACCATTAAAAGATGTGGGGGAGAGGGAATGATTCTTGGGTAAAGAAATGGAAAGGTTGAATGTTTATATCTGCAGTGTGCAGGAGACGTAATGGAATTTGAACGATGGGAGCACAACTGACTCATCGATCTTTTGATTGTTGCACTCCTGTGATGCATCTGACAAGCACATTGATGTCCCTCTGATTTTTGTCCCTGAAAGTGCAATCTGCCATACTGCCTTGGCAGGCTTGCTCTCCGTACTTGATAGCTGTCATTTTCAGTTTAAGGTAGAATGTGCAGTAATTATTAGTGCATGTGCTCCAGCTGATGCAAGGCCTGATGCTGAAAAAGAGGCTTTTTATGCCACGTTGAATGACATTGTATATAGTACATCACTCCAACTGCATATTGTCGTAGCAGGAGATATGAACATGAGAATTGGCCATGATAGAACTGAATTTGAACTGGTACTGGGACCATACAGTTTATCAGAAGAGAAATCAGATGATGGTGTGTGTCTACACATGGACTATTTTCAATGTCTACCTGGTTTCAGCACAAGAATTGCCATAAGTATACATTTTGGTATCCATGGGGCAACAATGCAATCTTGGGTTTTCAAACCAGAATGAGATCCTTGACTAAACTCATTCAGGATGTATATGAATTTACGAGTGCTGCTCTTGCTCCGGAATCTGATCATCAAACCCTAATAGCAACAATGATGATCTGTTAATAAAGTTTGAGAGATGGGTATCTACTATATCAGGGGTTCTCAAACTGGGAGCTGTGACCCATCAAGGTTATTACGTGGAAGGTTGTGAGCTGTCAGCCTCTACCCCAAACCCTGCTTCGCCTCCAGCATTTATAATACAGATGCTCCCCAGGTTACGCAAACCTGACTTACAGAAATCCGCACTTATGGAAAAAGTTCCATACTGAGTACAGCTAATGCTGGAAGAGTCATACACTGTAGAATTTATGAGACTTAAGACTTGGGTGAAAAAAACAAAGCAATGCATGCCTCCTATGAAACAAACTACTAACCTGCCAATGCTGCATGTAGATGGCAATGGCACTGAATGAGTGAATAGTTTTATCTGGGTAATTGGTTTACAGCAGGAGATTCAATAACTGAAGAAGTTCCACATCATCTTGGTCTTGCCAGTGACATTTCAGCATTTTCAAAGGACTCTGAGTGGTGGGATGTCTGCGTGACAACTAAGATATGAGTGGTCAATGTGGTAGTGATGACAACCCTGTTACATGAAGCAGAAACATGGCATTTAAAAACAACTGAGGGGAGGACACTAAACACTTTTCAGTGTCAAAAGTTATGGCATATTCTTAACAGCCATTGCTTGGATTTTGTCACAAATTAGGAGATACTTAAGATCCTGGCAAGTTGCAACCTTGCACCAGTTGAGAACAAGATGACTGCAATGACGGGGTCATGAAGAGGAATGTACGCTTTTATAGAAGACTTATCGAGCTGAGGCTGAAAGGAGTAGAGCACCATGCTGACCCCAAATGAGGTTGCAAGATGGAATTTTGAGGGATTTAAGAAACTTAAATCCTCCCATACTGCCTCTTGACAAAGGAAGATGATTTCCAAGGGTCCATTCAAGATGGAAGCCTATTCTGTGCACTGCCACAGCTACATCGTAGCCATGTGAATTTTGCTCATGATTCATCAAATATAAACTTAGCCTTTGACAGATGTGAAAGATCCAGTCCCTACAGAGAAGATATTTTAAGCATTCTTTAGATTCTATTCAGAAAAAAAGCCTTTAAGTTGTAACAGCTAGGGAAAGGATGTATTGAATGTTTACTTTTGATAACTCCATATCGAGATGTTGATCTCCTGACTGTGATATCCATTCTTGATATCTGCCTAGATAGAACTAATCTCCTTTTGCCTTAAGGCTAGGCTGGTACATATAGACCAAAAACGGGGTTTTTTTGATACTCAAAACTGGCAGGAGAATGCAAAGTCCAAGAAAGTTCACAAGGGTCAGCAGCTATTTAAAACCAGAAGCAAAAGCAATACATAAGGTGGCAGTGACAACACAGAACAATACAGTACAATATTTACTCTATGGACTCAACATAAATTAAGATTCATCTGAATTTATAATCCTCTAATAATAAACATACTTTTTATGTGCATGGAAAGAAGCATATGTAAAGCTCTTTCCCTCATATTCAGCAAAAAACGTACTGTCCTCCAGATTAATGTGATACACTTCATTACCAGAGCATCGGCCATACATTTTCTGCCACTGTTCTGGTGATTGTTGACCCTCCCTGAAACACACAGATAATGAGAATAATTTTAAACATTGATGTAAAAAGATCTAATTAATCATAGCAGTATCTAATGGCAATAGTTTCTACAAATGTCTATTAGAAAGGCCCCACGAGCTAAACTGAAAGAAATATTTGCTTAGTAGCGGGGATGAGCAGATATTAATTACATGAATTAGGAAACATTCGCTGTTCTAAAGTAAAGGGTGTATTAAAAGTATCTCTACATTTTCTTGATAGCGAAGAGCAGAGACAACGTGAATTTCAAGTAATCCAGTCATAGTAAGTACATTAATTGCTATTTCTATACTATTTCTATTAATACAAAAGAGCTGGAAATGGATTCTCAATAAAGATTATTAAGAAAATTTCAAAAGAACTAGTGGTGTGAGGTCCAGGTAACTGGGTAAGCAAATGTGTGTCAATCTGGCTATGGGCAAAATACCCCATTTGTGGTTTTGTTTTTACTATGTTCAGGGTTTTTAGCCTAATCCTGGATAGGGCTATTTAGTTACATGTTTATTCCTACCTTGTGCTTTATTCTGACTCTCCAGTTCAGAACACGCCACTTCTTTAGACTGCTAAAGCTCTCCTGACCTTTTACTTCACATCAACCAAGTGGGCTGCTTGTGCCCACATGAAGCCACAATGGACATGTGCTCAGTAATCCATCTATGCAATTGTAGGATTAGGTTTTATGTCTTCAAACTTTGCCATGACATCAATGTACACAGACCCTGTGCCCATGTGGAACTCCACTGACTTAAGACCATATGGAGCCCCATTAATGGTTCCCATTGCATGGAACCTTTTTCAGGATCAGGGTCATGGGGATCAGAATATAAGTCATTATCTATCTTGTGGAGCTGAGATCAAAATCCAGCCTAAAGCACGTTGCTGGGGACTGAACAACTTTTTTTACCAACAAATATTTTTGCCTTTCTTTCTGAATGTTATACTTCTTTCCAAAACCTAATGTACACATTTTTTCTTTTCATGAAGAATTTTGTAAATATGTATGATTTTGAATCATTTCGAAAAACAAATCTATATGATTGATATTTCGTACAGATTTGTGAAGACAAAAATAGAGTAAATTAAAAACAAAAAAAGGAAAAAGATATAACTATCTGCATATAATTCAATATTCCAATAAGCTGAATGAGTCTATCAATAATTTACTTACTTCATTCAGGGACTATGCATTTCTGAATGAATGTCTATTTCACTTTGTTGCAGTGTTTAAAAGCATATTAACCATTCCAATTTCTCAGATGAAATATTCATGACATTGTAGTTAAATGCATGTTATGCAGCCATAGCAATCATAAAAAAGATTGAGTAATTATTAACCTGCCCAGCAGCACACAGTGGATTTTTTTTGGATTTTATATGTAAACTGTAAAATTTGGACACATTTTAAAAAGTTAAGGAACAGTATCTGATTAGAGCTGTTCACACACATTATCTTCTGGTTATATAGTGGAATAAAATTCTTTAGGTTCCGTTGCAAAGTTGGTACTCTATTCAATATGTATCTCTGATGGACCTTGCTCTACTCTTCCTACTTCCATAGCTTTCTAAGTCCATGTCTACACTTATCGGTAAACCAGCACTGCTACGATCGATGCAGCGGTGTTGATTTAGCAGGTCTGGTGAAGACCCACTAAGTCGATGGTATAGTGCTCTCCCATCGACACAGAACAGTGTAGAGACTGCATTAAGTCAACCTAAGCTATGTCAACTTAAGTTATGTTATTCACGTAACAGAAGTAGTGTAAATTAGGTCGATTTTACCACCGGGGTGTAGACAAGGCCTAATTGTTCCTCTAATCTTCCTTGCCCATCAACCCCCTTTGACTTGACAGTCTCTTGGTCTTCACAATGTCCCTCTATACCTCTTCAAATATCCCTTCAAACATTCACAAGGCTCTTTCTAAATCTTCCTAACCCCATGGCTTCCTTCCAGATGTTGTATCTCTGAAGCTAAAGAAGTAATGCTATTGCCATTAATATAAAAAGGATTATTTATTGCGGTCACTGGACACAAGCAGAACCTGTAGCATACTCTATCCCTCACCCCCCTACACTAGCACACACACCACACCACACAAATTAAATGCACCCTGTGCTGCCTGGCATCACTTCAGCATGTCTCCCTAGTCATAGTCTGAGTTATGGAAGAGAGTGATTATTACACTACATCAGATCCTTGTCTGAGACTCACCAAGCCCTCCCTGTTCTAAACTCGTCTTATGACCCTTGCACTCCCTTCTATTCTACCTCTTTCTCCCAACCTGGAATGTATTCTGGTCTCTGAATGGAATTTCCACAATTTGTCTTTGTTTGCAGTAGAGTGACTTTTATATTGCGCTACGGCATTGGGAACACCCTTGATAGTTTTTATAAAACAAAAGCTTGTGCTTTCCTTTGTATATGAAATAACCAAGCAGATGAAGACAAAGTGCATTTACCACTTTATTAGATGTTAGGGATATTATACATAATTATTCTATTATTCCAATTTTTTGGGTGCTGGGGGAGAAGCCCTATCATGCCACCACTTGTAGGGCAAAGCCTGTTTCCTTATTTTTCAGCACAATCAACAAACATGCATTTAATAATCAGACTTATATGTACAAAACTTTATACTACATCTTTTAATAATTGTTATCTTTCAAGGTTTAAAATGGACTAAATCATCAGGTGAAGTAATGCAAATACTTGTATGTATTGGAGGGCTTTAAAGTGGAGGGAAATCAAATTTTTATGGTTTATCAAATATTATAAATTTTGAAAAGTTTTGGGAGAAGGAAGAGTGATAGGTGATTCAATGGAAGCCATTTGGAAACTAGTGGCAAGTATTTTATTTTCATAATAAGAACAAGGTTGTCAGTATTTGCAGTATAGCTGACTTGTTGGTCCCTTTTTCTATCCCAAAATTAAGCTACCAGCTGGTGATCCAGCACGCAAGAGATTATGGGCACTACAACTGCTGATTTGATGATACCTCCCTACTCCCACCCAATGATGGTGTACAGGATGCAGGTAGTATGACCAGCTACTGTATATTAACCTCACCCAATGTTCTAACAGTTGGGGATCGGGAATTGAGGATCCTAGGCAAAAAGTGAGCACAGCTAAGTTGCTTGAGGCATCTTTTAACACTCACTGATATGACATACTGAGCATGAAACATGTGAAAACAACAAATATGAGGGCAATTAAGGCTTAACACATAATTTGGGAGGTTGCAATTAGAAGATTTGGATGTTAGTCTGAAAATTGTAGCCTCTATGTATAAATTGACCTGTACCAACTGGGAATAATATCCCAATCCACCTGGATGGAACCACATTCTGGTAGGATATGTCTATACTAGAACTGTGAGCATGCCTCCCAGCCTAGACAGACAACTTATGCTAACTTGAGCTAACCATGTAGACATTCTAGCACAGGTGTTGGTTCAGGTGATCTTGGATTTGGGCAGCTAGTCTGTGCTGCCCTCTATGCTGCAGTATCCGTACTACTATATTTGGTGTGTTAGCTTGAGTAGAGCTACCATAAGTCTGGTTACCTGGGTTGGAAGGCTGTCTCTTAGGGTATGTCTTCACTAGCAGCGCTTTAATGTGGTTGCGTAGTCACGGCACCAGCGCTAGGAGAGAGGGAAGTAGCTATCAGCATTGGGGAGCACAGCTTAGGGTGACCAGACAGCAAATGTGAAAAACTGGGACAGTGGGTAGAGGGTAATAGGAGCCTATATAAGAAAAAGACCCCAAAATCGGGACTATCCCTATAAAATTGGGACATCTGGTCACCCTCGCACAGCTCCCAGTGCTGGTGCACGGTCTACAATGCCACTTTACAGCGCTGAAACTTGCAGCACTCGGGGTGTTTTTTCACACCCTTGAGCGAGAAAGTTGCAGCGCTGTACAGTGCCAGTGTAGACGAGGACTTAGTGATGTGGTTTTGACCATGGTGATTTTTAAAGTACACCATTACTAGGACCCACATCCCCTGTACAAGAAACCAACTTAGGTCCCAACTCCCACTCTAGATCTTCCTCTAAACAGGAAGGAACATGAGTCTTTCTGTCAAATGTTAACAAGATTATAGTACCCTAGGCTACTGTTGTTTCTGCTCAGGTACAAACATCACAAGACTTTGCCAGCTGTTCTTTGCATGATTGTGACCTTTCCATATTGATCCAGTCAATTAAAACTTAATCTGATTCATGCTAAATGTTTCTATTACAGCTAATCAATGAATGCATGCCTTTAGGACAGGTAACAATAATCAGTTTTAATTTGCTGTCTTGCCTTATTTCAAATCTCTTTAGAAAATCCATGTCACTACCAATCTTTTTATTGATTTTTATTTCTGATCCAAAATATTTTTGGTCGTCTTCCCTGCTTTCATAGTCTGGGGAGCACAATCTCAAAGACACGTAATAATGCATTTATTAAAAGTTGCCGGGGAGGATACAAAATAAGCTTGCTTCAAAAAACACACATAAAAATTGCTATTTTAAATTCTTTTCCTCACAGTGGTTATGTCACTAACTATAGCTGGAAAATGTCTGTCTCTATCTTACTTTAGTGACAAATCACACTCAACATTATAAAACCAAATTCTGAATTGAAATCCATAGTTTCTGAAGATTGTGTCACCCTGAAACTAATCTATGTCAGTGATCCAGTTATTTAAAGGTGAAATGTTCCTTATTCCATTAGCAATCCCTTCTCCTACCGCATACATGATATCTATTCATAGTCAGATGTTTTTGCATTATAAGTGAGGGGTTATATTTCCAGATGTAAGTTTTTAAAAATTAATGTAATGCTAAACTATTATAAAACTAGTATAGAAAGTAACGTATCCATTTTTATCGCACTGTTACTAATAGACAAAGTATCATGAGATAGTAGAATAACAAAGCTAGAAAAGTAATTCTAAAATAAAATAGTGCCATATTTTTACTTTTTTTTCCCCCTAAAATAAAATGTTTCACCTGGTTAAAGTCTGCTTGGTTCCAGTTAGATGTCTAAAAGCTTCCCAAGGTGCTGTTCTGCAAAGATCACATGAAGTTCATAAATTCAGAAATGCTATTATCTTCCAACATGTTTGTTCTATAACAAGTTCTAGTAGCAGACTGTATTTATTACTAGGCTAGAAATCTATAAAGATGGTCAGGTGTTTTAATCTGGTACAAAATAAGGCTTCTAGTTTTCAAAAACAAACAAACAAAAAAAACCCATGCTCAACTTTACTCATTTGAGTAGTCCCATTTAATACAATGAGGTTACTCACATCTCACATGCTTAAATCTAATATGCTCATATAGAGGCCCAATGCAATTCACACTGATGTCAATGGAAAGACTCCCATTAACTTCAATGGTAGTTTGATCTGATTCCATATTGTTTAGAAAACTTCGTAGAGAAATCAGAAATGAAGACGAGTTTCATTTACATATAGAGTATGGGTGTTTAAAACATTATACATTTTTTCCTGTGGAAACATTATTACTAAGCTAGTACAATACAACATTTATTTTGCTGTATGCTTTTGCTACCTATGCATTTAATTTTTTGTAGACTTTTTATAATATTCAGGATTGTCAGAAACTAGTTGTATTCATAAGAGGTGTCAAACTACTTAATATTCATAGCAAATTTAATCGTTTCTTTCTGTTCACAATCCAATTTTGGTATGTACAAGGGTGTGTGTTAAAGCTGTTCACCAGATAGTTTGATAGACAGTTCGGACTACAATTTTTTCATCTCTTGGTTGATCATGAACTGTTTGGATTCAGCTGTTCCCTAAGCGTTATCCCTGGCTGTGTAAGTGGTCACATGGGTCACCTGGAGTGAAATCCTAGCTCTGAAGTTAATGGGAGCTTTGATATGGAATTCAGTGAAGCCAAGACTTCACCCATGGTATTGTTTCTGTTCCCTGACCTAAATGAATGAGACTTTTTAAACAAATGGAAAATGACCAATAGCAATTCAAAAATACTTTTGTCAATGAATTAATCTTTGTTTGCATGCAAATATGGTATTAAGAAAGAGCAGCCTTACATGGTGATAACAAAGGCAATCATTTGAATTTGTACATGGTCAAAATGAAAAGCAGAATGTAATCTGAAAGATGTTTAAAAATGATGTTTCAGGATTTGACCAGCTCCATTATTTATTGAATCTAAACACAAAATAAATTGCTGTTCATGCTCTTTCTTGATCTTACTTGCAGTATTTCTGCTAAGTCTTCCTTGTATTATGGCTATATTCTGCTTTTTTTTCTTTTCCTTCACCCCCCAAGCGTTATTGGGTTAACAACGGGATGAAACTGACCACTTGACCTTTGTATTGGGGCTGTTTGCCCTGTCTGTTAGCGGAACATCAGAGAAAGACTGTGCTTCAGCCCAGGTTATACACTTTTCACTTGAACAGTCTTATTATTGGGCTTTATGCAGGTGAAGTTAATTTCAGCAAATTTGTCTAGAGTCTGAACTGAAGTCACCAAACTTGTATTATTTGTGACCTGTCAGATATGGGCCTTCTATGAGCCTAATAGTGGATTTATTATTCAGGAAAACTTCCTATTGGCTTTAACTGGATGGGCTTCAAAAGTATGACTGCTCAATCCTATTGCATATTGCAGATCATTAGATGATATAGCTCTCTATCCATGTCAATAATTCTGGGGATTTAAACTCCAATATAATAAAGTTTATTTTTTGGGCTGTGGTAATAACACAATATTGAAACAGGAACCAGCTGCACAGGAAAAAGCTCATTTGAATATCAACACTCAAACAAAGCTTATCTTTTTAAATGGTTTGGAATGAAAGACAATTTGATAAAGAAAACAGTGCAAATTTTAGAAATATAAGAAACTCGGCCACAAGAGTATCTGCCCTCCATTTTCTGTTGCATCTATTGATATTTGGCTTAGAGCAAAACATATTTTGAAGTATTTTATGCAAAAAATATAACTTCCACTGTTTTTTTTACTTACACTAATTTGTTCAAATAAAATTTAAAGTTCAACTAAATCACTTCTAGTCTATTTACAATTCAAGATGATGTAAATTACCAGTCATTTTTGCCATTATCAAATTTAACCAAGCATCCAAAAAGGCAAAATCCTAAGAGTCCATTGAATTCTATGTTAAGCAATTTCATAAAATTTGGCAGTCCAATAGTTACCTCTAGATGGAGCTAAAAAAACAACTTGTAAACAGAGACTTGCTATTGTAGGGAAGACAATCAAGCACAGTTACTTTACTAATACTAAGGTGCAACACAATGAAAGTTTTTAGTAGGGCTGTCAATTAATCACCGTTAACTCAAGTGATTAACTCAAAATTAATCATGATTAAAAGAATTAATCGCGATTAATTGCAATATTAATCATACTGTTAAACAAGAGATTACCAATTGAAATTTATTAAATATTTTTGATGTTTTTCTAAGGGTTTGGAGCTGTGCTCCAGCTCCAGGCAAAAACCTGAAGCTCCCCCGGAGCTGCTCCACGCTCCAGCTCTGGGCTCCGCTCCAAAGCACTGGGTTTTTTTTACATTTTCATATATATCTTGTATTCTGTGTCGTCATTGAAATCAAAGTGTATATTTTGATTACAAATATTTGCACTGTAAAAATGACAAACAGAAAAAATAGTATTTTTCAGTTCACCACATACAAGTACTGTAGTGCCATCTCTTTTCCCTGAAAGTGCAAATTACAAATGTAGATTATTGTTGTTGTTACTTAACTACACTCAAAAACAAAACAATGTAAAACTTCAGAGCCTACAAGTCCACTCAGTCGCTAAAACAAACAAGTTTGTTTACATTTACAGGCGATAATGCTGCCCTCTTCTTATTTTCAGTGTCAGCAGAAAGCGAGAACAGGAATTTGCATGGCACTTTTATAGCCAGCATTGCAAGGTATTTATGTGCCAGATATGCTAAACATTATATGACCCTTCATGCTTCAGCCACCATTCCAGAGGACATGCTTCCATGCTGATGACATTCATTTAAAAATAATGCCTTAATTAAATTTGTGGCTGAACTAGTTGGGAGCCAATTGTATGCCCTCTGCAGTGTTTTACCTGCATTCTGCCATATATTTCATGTTATGGCAGTTTTGGATGATGACCAAGCACATGTTGTTGTTCGTTTTAAGAACACTTTCACTGCAGATTTGACAAAACGCAAAGAAGGTACCAATGTGAGATTTCTAAAGTTAGCTATACCAGTTCACCCAAGGTTTAAGAATCTGAAATGCCTTCCAAAATCTGAGAGGACGAGATGTGGAGCATGCTTTCAGAAGTCTTAAAAGAGCAACACTCTGATGCAGAAACTACATAACCACAAAAAAATAAAATCAACCTTCTGCTGGTGGCATCTGACTCAGATAATGAAAATGAACATGCGTTGGTCTGCACTGCTTTGGATTGTTATCAAGCAGAACCCGTCATCAGCATGGACACATGTCCCCTGGAATGGTGATTGAAGCATGAAGGGACATATGAATCTTTAGTGCATCTGGCATGTAAATATCTTGTGATGCCGGCTACAGCAGTGCCACAAGAATGCCTGTTCTCATTTTCAGGTGACATTGTAAACAAGGAGCAGGCAGCATTATCTCCTGCAAATGTAAACTTATTGCAAATGTAAACTTATTTGTCTGAGCAATTGGCTGAACAAGAAGTAAGACTGAGTGGACTTGAAACTCTATAATTTTACATTGTTTCATTTTTAATGCATTTTTTGTACATAATTCTATATTTGTAAGTTTAACTTTCAGGTTAAAGAGATTGCACTACAGTACTTGTATTAGGTGAATTGAAAAATACTATTTCTTTTGTCTTTTTACAGTGCAAACACTTGTAATTAAAAATAAATATAAAGTGAGCACTGTACACTTTGTATTCTGTGTTGTAATTGAAATAAATATATTTGAAAATACAGAAAACATCTGAAAATATTTAAATAAATGGTATTCTATTATAGCTTAACAGTTTGATTAAGCACTCAATTAATCTTTTTAATCTCACCACAGCCCTAGTTTTTCGGAATGTAATGAAGGGCATGATTTGAAAAAGAAAGGCTCATATAGAAGACCATTTTAAAGAGTCCTTTTTACAAAAACCATAGTAAACTTTGTTGACTAAGGAATATTTCTAGGTTCAGGCTTTTATTTATATCTAATTGAGATCACTTATTTTTAGTAGATGCGCAATTTATTTATTAATGCCAAATCATAACACCACCTTCAGTGTATGATTTTTATGTAAAGGTGAAATGAATATTCAATGAATTGACACAAATTGGGACCTCCACACTGAATATGAAACTAATTTATGATGGAAGACCCAGAAAAAAGGGATTATTTTGATATGATTAAACATTGCCCCACTTTAATTATAATATATTTTGGTGCTTGTTACACTTTATATACAATTTAGAATATTGCATTCAGTATCTCCTATGTAAAAGCTATGTTAAAAGAACATTATTAAGTCTGAAAAGTTAACACACACAAAATATATAAAATGCCAGAAAACTATGGTTGCCTATGCCACTTTTTCAGCCACATTTTCTTGTAAGTATAAATTATCACACCATCTTCAATTAGATGATCACATACTCTTTGTAAAACAGGACCCATAGTTTCTTCAGTGCATAGAATGGATCTGCTCTAGTGGTTGAATCAGGGATGGGTAGTAAAGGAGGCTGTTGTCTGCATTTCTGAATTTTAGAGCTACACCTCTACTCCAATATAACAAGGTCGTGGGGAGCCAAAAATCCCTACCGTGTTATAGGTGAAAAGCCGTTATATTGGGGTAGCGGTGGCAGGGCTGCAGCGGTGATTTAAAGAGCCCAGGGCTCCGGCCACGGGGAGCCCCAGGCCCTTTAAATTGCTGATGGAGCCCCGCTGCTACCACGCTATATGCGAACCTGTGTTATATCGGGCCGCGTTATAGAGGGGTAGAGGTGTATTTGATTTTGCAACCTTATTGCTCTTTTAATATAGGGGGTGAGTATATGTTTGATATATACAGTTTGAATGTACTTTTCTAAATGAAACCAATACAAACCAAATATTACAATTTTTAGGAGCTAGCGAATAGGGGACCACAAACAGGAGAGTTTGAGAGGGGGAGAAGGTGATCCCCTTGCTGAATGAACAAGGTGTGAGTCCTAACTTTGGGATGAGTGGGTTTGTTTGGCTGTTTTGTGTGTTTCTTTCTCTTTCAGGTTATTTCAGTTATTTTCAGTTATTTCAGTTACGGGAGCAGTTGGAATTGTGTGTCTGGGGACTGTCTGTGACTTTGTTCCCTGGATCATCCTTGATCATCTTTGATCAGCCTCAATTAGCCTTGTGATCACCCTCCCACTGTGTGATTAACGAGGGGGTAGAGCTGAGCTAGGAGAGAAGGCCTTAAAAGCCAGAGGATAAGTGACCAAGAGGAGCTAGTGAACAGGGGAGTCTGAGAGTGAGTTTGTAGGAGGAAGTTGTAACATAGTCGCTATGGTTAGGAAAGGCCGCATCGCCAGTGCCAATGCTGCTCCTGTCTCCTCCACCTGCACCTGTATCCAGACAGCCTAACCATGGATGTCTCTACCCAGATCCTGGGGTGGCTTTGCAGAGACAGTGGCCTGCATTTCCCACCTTCATAAAGTCAGGCTGGTGGGATCTCTCAGGAAGCAGGTGGGAGAGCTACAGGAGGAAGTGGCAAAGCATCAGTGCCCATGAGGAATTCCTCGAGAGTATTCACATGGAGACATCGGAGGCTGAGGAAGCTATCCAGCTACAGAGGATTGCTGTCACACCACCAGGGGAGGAGGATATGCCTCTGTCACAGGGAGGACACTGGCAGCTGGTTACTTCTGGCAGCAGGCAGTGCTCTACCTCTACTCCCAACCCACCCACTACGGTGTTTGAAAACCGATATGCTGTCCTAGCAACAAGCAATGAGAAATCATCCCCAGAGGAGGAGGAGAAGCCACGTACCTCCAGGGCTGGGAGGATCGTAACCACCACTCCCAGGAGGAAATGTAGGGTAGTGGTGGTGGTTGGTGACTCTCTTCTGAGGGGGATAGAGGCACTCATCTGTCACCCAGACATGGCAGCATGGGAGGTATGCTGCCTGCCAGGGGCCTATATCCACAACGTTACGGAGGGATTGTCGAGGATCAACTGGCCCTCTGATTACTACCCCATGCTACTCATCCATGTGGGCACTAATGATCCTGTGAGGTATGACCCTTAGTAGATCAGAAGTGAGTACAGGGCTTTGGGAATAAGAGTGAAGGAGTTGGGAGTGCAGGTGGTGGTCTCTTAGATCCTTCCAGTCAAGGGTAGGGGCCTAGGCAAAGACAGATGCATCCTAGAGGTGAATGCCTGGCTGCGAAGATGGTGTTGCCAGAAGGGCTTTGGCTTCCTTGACCATGGGATGCTGTTCCAGGAAGGACTGCTAAGAAGAGATAGGGTCCACCTATCGAGGAAGGGGAAGAACATATTTGGATACAGACTGGCTAACCTAGTGAGGAGGGCTTTAAACTACGTTCAAAGGGGGCAGGTGACCAAAGCCCCCAGGTAAGTCAAGAACATGGAGACCTGGGAGAAGGTTTGGAATTTGGGGGGAGCATGGGCTGTTATAAAGCATTGGGCAGGGATAAAGGAGAGACAAGACAGAACTGGGGGTGGGGGGGGATCAAAACAGTATCTTTAATGTCTGTATACTAATGCAAGAAGTATGGGGAATAAGCAGGAAGAACTCGAAATGCTACTAAATAAACACAACTATGAGACAGTTGGCATCACAGAGACCGGGTGGGATAATACATGACAGGAATATTGGTATAGAAGAGTACAGCTTGCTCAAGAAGGACCGTCAGGAAAAAAAGGGAGGAGGTGTTGCCTTATGTATTAAAAATGTACACACTTGGACTGAGACTGAGATTGAGATGGAAATAGGAGACAGACTTGTTGAAAGTCTCTGGGTAAGGATAAAAGGGGTAGAAAACAAGGGTGATGTCATGGAAGGGGTCTACTATAGACCACATAACCAGGAAGAAGAGGTGGATGTGGCTTTTTTTAAACAGCTAACAAAATCACCCAAACCACAGGACTTGGTAGTGATGGGGGATTTCAACTACCCAGATATCTATTGGGAAAATAACACAGCAAGGCACAGATTATCCAATAAATTCTTGGAATATATTGGAGACAATTTTTTATTTCAGAAGGTGGAGACAGCTACCAGTGGAGAAGCTGGTCTAGATTTGATTTTGACAAGTAGGGAGAAACTGGTTGAGAATTTGGAAGCGGAAGGCAGCTTGGGTGAAAGTGATCATGAAATGGTAAAGTTCATGATTCCAAGGAATGGTAGGAGGAAAAACAGCAAAATAAAGACAATGGATTTCAGGAAGGTAGACTTTTTAGCAAAATCAGGGAGTTGGTAGGTAAGATCCCATGGGAAGCAAAGGAAAAAAACAATAGACAATTGGCAGTTTTTCAAAGAGTCATTAAGTGCACACGAGCAAACTGTCTGACTGCATAGGAAAGATAGGAAGTATGGCAAGAGACCACCCTGGCTTAACCAGGAGAGCTAACATAGTGAATGCTAGTGAAAATGAGGTAGGATCAGAAGAGGCTAAAATAGGTAAAGAACAAGTTAAAAATTACTTGGACAAATTAGATGTCTTCAAGTCACCAGGGCCTGATTAAATGCATCCTAGAATACTCAAGTTGCTGACTGAGGAGATATCTGAGACATTAGTGATTATCTTTGAGAAGTCATGGAAGAGGGGAGAGATCCCAGAATACTGGAAAAGGGCAAATATAATTCCCTTTTTTATAGATGGGCACAAGGACAACCCAGAAAATTACAGACCAGTCATCTAAACTTCTGTACCTGGAAACATAATGGAGCAAATAATTAAGCAATCAATTTGCAAACATCTAGAAGATAAGGTCATAGTCAGCATGGATTTGTCAAAAACAAATGGTGTCAAACCAACCTGATAGCTTTCTTTGACAGGGTAACAAGCCTTCTGGATGGGGGGAAATGGTAGACGTGGTATATCTTGACTTTAGTAAAGCTTTTGATACTGTCTCTCATGACCTTCTCTTAAACTAGGGAAATGCAACCTAGATGGAGCTATTATAAGGTGGGTGCAAAACTGGTTGTAAAACCGTTCCCAAAGAGAGGGAAGGGCATAATGAGTGGGGACCTGCAAGGTTCAGTTCTGGGTCTGGTTCTGTTCAATATCTTCATCAATGATTTAGATAATGGCACACAGAGTACGCTTATAAAGTTTGCGTATGATACCAAGCTGGGAGGGGTTGCAAGTGTTATGGAGGATAGGATTAAAATTCAAAATGATCTGGACAAACTGGAGAAATGGTCTGAAGTAAATAGGATGAAATTCAATAAGAACAAATGCAAAATACTCCATTTAGGAAGGAACAATCAACATAATGGGAAATGACTGCCTAAGAAGGAGTACTGTGGAAAGTGATCTGGGGGTCATAGTGGACCACAAGCTAAATATGAATCAACAGTGTAACACTGTTGCAAAAGAAGCAAACATCATTCTGGGATGTATTAGCAGGAGTGTTGTAAGCAAGGCACGAGAAGTAATTCTGCTTTACTCCACTCTGATTAGGCCTCAACTGAAATATTATGTCCAGTTCTGGGCACCACATTCAGGAAAGATGCAGACAAATTGGAGAGAGGTTGGACATTAGGAAAAACTTCCTGTCAGGGTGGTTAAGCACTGGAATAAATTGCCTAGGAAGGTTGTGGAACCTCCATCATTGGAGATTTTTAAGAACAGGTTAGACAAACACCTGTCAGGAATGGTCTAGATAATTAGTCCTGCTATGAGTGCAGGGGACTGGATTAGATGACTTCTTGAGGTCCCTACCAGTTCTATAATTCTATGATTAAAGTGGAGCAAAGTTGTGTGTGTGTTTTTTTTTTAAAGCAAACTGAAAAAACAGAAATTCCATCAGGTGTCATCATATTGACACCACATCAGTCCTCAGTAGGCTTGGAACCTTTAAATCCACTACACAGACCTCTGCTAGTTGAGCTAATGGAGAAACTGATAGCAATATCAAATTGTCAAACGCTATGTAGTCAGCAATACAGAGGGATGGGACTCTTTGCCAATGGGTTTCACAGATACTGACTGACACCATTCTGTCTGTTAAGACTCAGGGTTCTTGGAGTCCATTCCAGGCTGTGGAGGAGAGTGTACTCTAGTGGACACACACTCTTCTGTTCTGCACACACACACTGATTCCATGCCTTGTGCCCCATCCCCTCTAAACTGTCCCTTTCTGTCCTGTCTTTTCCCCACCCCAATTCCTTCTCATAGTCTCATTCGCCACTTCTCATCCCTATCTCCTTGCCCAGTGAGTTCCAGTTTCTCCATCTTCCCTCTTCTACTCCCAGTTCTAGTTTCCCTCCCCAGGCTTCTCATCCAATCTGTCTCCCTCTGCTTGATCTTTGTCCTTGTTTAATCTCTTCTTGGGTCCTTGTCCCAGCTTCTGTGCTCAGCCATTTCCAGTTCTCAATCCACACCCAAGCTCCTTATCAGACCGGTTCTGTCTCCCACCCTCTGTCCTGTTCCCCACCCATTGGTTTCCAGTTTGTCTCCTTGTTCAACCAATGCCCAACCAAGACTAGCCTCCTCTTACCCTCTCAGCTCCAAGTCCCAGTTCCCACACCCAAGCAGTTCCAGCCTTCACTCTCTCCCTTCTCCTGGCTCTCAGTCTGTTTCTCCTCCCACCTGGCTCAGTCCTAACTTCTCCTAGTCCCTTTGACAAGCCAGACCTAATCTCTCTTCCCTGCCTCAGTCCTACTCTCACCAGACTGCTTTTTCCAAACTACTCCTTTATTTTCTTCCTGTCCCACAGTCTGGCTTTTGTTCCTCTCTATTCAAATTAGATGGCTTCCTCTTTCATGTTGTCCATGTGCCAGCAGAGGTATCATGGAAAGCACAAGAGAGACAGGTTCCCTACTCTCAGTTCTGGTGGATTGTCCCACCCCAACCCAGAGCATCTGGATATAGTCGTTACTGGAAAAGTCCTTCTGAGCTCCTGTAGCCCTGGGCTGCCTCATGCTCAGTTGATCTCTGAGGATGGTGAATGCACAGATGAGTCACAGGTGGAAGCAATGAGGGAATGAGGCATACTCGGTTGCCCGGTGACAATGGGAATGACACATGCACAACTTGGTCACTATGAGGGACTGAGTGTGGCTGGAACATGCTGAGGTGAGGACAGAATTTTCTGAGATTTTAGTAGTTAAACTCTAAGAAAGCTCTACTGAGGATAATGTGCATGCTCTCTTTTAAGGCTTATAACTCGGCCAAATTTGGGTGGATTTTCCCAGGGATGGCAAAAGGCATGTCTCTGACACAAAGGCTTGCCCCAGCCAAATGTTAAGTCCCTGCTCGCATGGGGGTAGTCCCTTTTTTGGGGGGGATCTGTCAAGACAATGTAACATGGGTTAAAAAAATGTATTTTTCCCTAGCATGAGTCTTGGTAATACCTGTACCATTTTGGCTGAAGTTAAAAAATCAACCTGAAGCAGACACCAACTATGGAAGTTTCAGTCAGAATGGCTAAAATTTGTAAAATTATAAAGAATTGAAAACAGGGTCTTATGGTGGGACGTATGGGACAAACTTACCAGCCCCACCTATAATTATGGTCTTGTAATAGTGAGACTATAGTTCAGGGTGTCAGAACTTTCTATTATACAGGGTCTATATTTCAGTGTCTCACATTCTCAGAACCATTTTTTTTAATAACCATGCCATGGAGAATTTAAAACAAATTTCAGACTCTCATTAACTTGTGTGTGGAATAGTCTCCAATATGGATTTTGTAGTGTTGGTATTTTTAGTAATTTTGGTCCAACTGGAACATTGGGAGGGATTGTTGTTGTTTTGAGGAGAGCGGGTTGTGTCCTCCCGCAGCAGTGCACATTTGCTGCCACCTGAGCAGTAACATTGTGACATTGGAGATTATCAACCACACATCACTCCTTCCTGTTTATTCGCATTCTTGTGTGGTGGTGGTGCTGGTGGTGGTGTCACTGTGGCTGCCTGTGATAACTGATTTCTCTCAGACCACCATGATGTCATTACAAAGAAGAGTGCAGCTCCTCCTGGGAATGAGAGCAGACTGAGTTTGGATAAGCTCCTGCTTTGCTCTAGTGGGTTTCTACTGGATAAATTACACAGTTTCTTTTTCAAAAAGGATTACATGAAAATAAGATACAAGGAGCTGCAATTTTGTCCTCCCTGTTGTTTATCTGCATCTTACAAATTGTGGGCTGTGGCTTTTGGAATATTTACCTTTTTAAAAAGGTGGGAAATGTATAGCTGAGTCCCAGCTCAGTTCTTTGTTACACAGTTAGAAAAATGTCATTTAGAAACTGTAGTAAAACTTGAATAGTTTAATTTCATTATGTTCAATGTATCGACTTCATTGGGCTTTGGATCAATTAGTAATATTTAACTTTTCTTGTCCTTTATATTTTAAAAAAGCAATTTGCAAAATTTCACAGAAGTAATAGTGTGTCAAAGTGCTCGTGTGAAATTTTTCGATGGAATAGTTTTGTCAAAATTGAAATGTTCCTCGGGAATGTGTCTATTTCGATTAAATTTGTTTGATGGAAAAGAGGTGAAGTGAATTGTTTTGACTTTCTCATTTCAATAAGGTAAAAACATTTCATTTTGACTTTTTATAAAATCTTTTCACAGCTAGTTTCTCATGACTTTCTGCATGTTTTCTATGTTGAGGATGCAAAATATAACTAGCAATTACTAATGTGAGTAAAAGTTTCCTTCTTCCCAGTAATCAGCACTGGCAATTTTCAAAGTGAAGAACCAGACCATAAATCACTTACTTTAACATCCCTCCTTACAACAATTACTTCAGGGAGCTAGCCAAAAATAGCAGGAATTCTCACATTCTGTCATTTTCACTTTATATCATGGTATAGAAGAAAAATCAATGTAGAAAACATTACTTTGTATAAATGGAGAACCGGACTGAGTTGGAAATGTAACGCTAAAGGCCCTGAAGTGCCACAGGGGGGAAAAGAATCTTTATGTGTTAATTAGCTGGTGAAGAACCCTCTGTGCCATCTGTTAAAAATGCTGCTGCTACTTCATGTACATAGGACATTAAAGTGTTTTGGTTTCTTTAAGCCTCTGAATTCTGTGTACACAAGCAACCAAAATTAGGAAAATGAAGCAAATATATTCTTCACAGTTCTTGGGAGGCATGCAAGCTATTTCATTGTGTTCTTATTAGCAGATTCTGGCACCAAAGACTCAACTAAAATCTTTACACTTGCTGTTCTCTGAAGTTAAAGTTCTTGCAGTAAATGTGATATTCTGCATCCTAAGCACAGGGGAATACTCCAGATGCCTTGCTAAAGGTTAAATGCAGGGCCGGTGCACCCATTTAGGTATACTAGGCGGTCGCCTAGGGTGCCAGGATTTGGGGGGCGCCATTTTCTTTGGCGGTGACCGCGGCGGCCGGATCTTCGGATGCCCTGGTCGCTGCCAGCATTTAGGCGGAGGGAGCTGGGGCAGGGGAGCGTGGGGAGGGCCGCCTGCAGCAAGTAAGGGGGTGGGCATGCAGGGGAACTCCCCGCCCCAGCTGACCCCTGCCCCGCCTCCTCCCCGAGCACGCCGTGGCTGCTTCACTTCGCCCGCCTCCCAGGCTTGCGGTGTCAATCAGCTTAGGTGCCACAAGCCTGGGAGGCGGGAGAAGTGAAGCAGCCAAGGCGTGCTCGGGGTGCTCGTGCTCGTGTGCAGAGCAGAGGTGAGCTGGGGCGGGGGGGGGGGGGGTGCCTCAGGGCGGGGGGGGAACTGCCACAAGGGGGGTGCCTCAGGGCAGAGGGGGGGAGCTGCCATGGGGGGTGCGCCTTAGGAAGGGGCGGGGCACAAGTTGGAAGTTTCGCCTAGGGCACGAAACATCCTTGCACCGGCCCTGGTTAAATGCCACTGCGTGGTAAATGTCAAGATTTTGAGGGTGCCCATGACAGCTTCATGAAATATGTTTATAGTAAAATCCTAAATTTCCTGGTAATACAAGCATTCACCTGTCTAGCTGTGTACTGGGATTTACTCTCTAACTTGTCTCTCTGCTGGTACTGTTTTCTCACAAGAATGCCTTAGTATTTTAAAAAATAACTATGAAAAGAAATCACAGTGGGTGTTATGTCCTTACTGTGATATGCAAGTTGGCTGGCATTTTCAAGGAGATCGTGCTGACTCTTACTGGGAATTCATCATCCCCATCTTTTCAGCTCTTATGAAAATTAATGGGCACTACTTCCATTTAAACAGTTAGAGGCAGATCCTCAGCTGGTTTAAACGGAGGTAGCTCTGTTGAAGTCGATAAAACTAAAATGATTATACCAGCTGATGCTCTGGCCCTCAGAGCTAGAAAGTGTGAAAGCATAATGGGTATTTCTCACTTGGACCTCCGCATTCGGACTGAGCGCAATGGAAGTCCTTGGACTTGGAATCCAGAGACTGCACAGGTTCAGTACGAGAACTGGTCCTCACCTGTGCAAAGTGGAAACAGTAGTGCTATGGCCCTGTTCCTTGCAGTAGCCATGAGGGAGGTAGAAAGGAACAGATGCTGTCCAGGATGCGCACAATATTCCTCATTCTCCAGAATTTTGAGAGGCATTTTGCTGGCTTGAATCACTGGTTTTAATTTTCAAAAGTAGCCATTGATTTTGGGTGCCTCCATTTATTGGGCCCACTCTTTAGAACTGATTTTTTTAGAAGAGCGTCCATATGTCACATTGATCACAGTTGGAGTCATTGATGTCTTTCACCTCTGAAAATCAGATACTTGGTGAATAAAGTTGAGCTCACAAAAATAAAGGCCACTTTGGGAAAAATCTAGGCCACAAACTCTCCCCCAGTTCTGACTGAGCTTCTGTGATTCACTGATGCAGTGTAATCCTGCACTTTCTCTAATGTGGGGTTGTGGCTATGTTCCACCAGCCACCCCTTAACTTCTCTGTTTCCTTCCTAGAAATATAAGCACTGGGAACTAAATCCTGCAGGACTTATTGTCAGGAAGAGCACAATTGCACTCAGTAAGCAGGATTTCAATATATATTTACCAAAATTACACTGTGGAGCAAACGTTCACTATTTCCCCACATCTGTAATGTAATATAAATAGAGCCATTGAATTCAGTGAGGTTGAACAGTAGTGTCTTGGGATAGACTCTTCCCTCCAATGCTCCAATACGTCTGTCAGTCTATAAGGTGCCACAGGACTCTTTGCTGCTTTTACTCTTCCCTTGTGTTCCAAAGTAGCTCTGATATCAGTCTTGTTTTTTTTAAAAGGATGGTATACTTACTGTCCTCTAGAGGTATGAACGAGCAGGGTGATTAGCGTAGAAGTAGCTGGGCAGATACAGTTTAAAGCTAGCATAGCATATTTGAACTCCTCTTCACATACAACGTGATCTGTATAAAAGAAGACATAATGCAGGATTAGTGCTTTATAAATAGAAAGACTTTAGTTTGAGCTGGACTGTCATTTTACAATATGCCCCAAACAAGGGCAGAACTGAGTTGCTGTGTTCCAGGAATATCCTGAGAATCAGATTGTGACAGAGAGACCCTCCCACTCCCACCCCTCCCACACACCCCATGGCTCTAGGGAGAAAGTAAACTTTGTCAGGCATATCCCTTGCGCAGCACGTGTCATGTGCTTGGGGGCAGCTAGCCTGTCCTGCCTACTTCATAAGAGTGGTTTTGAAGTTTCACAAATTCTTATTTATAAAGTAATTTGAAAACATCAGATGAAAGATTATACAGAAGTATAATTACTGTCATTAGCACCATTATTCTCATTCATTGTTCATAATTTCTCATTTCCAAACTACATAATAAAACATCACTACTCCACTCCTCATCAATTCGATAAAAGAAACTAAAATGTTATGTAAAAACATGCACTTGCACAGAGCAACACTAAACTTTGGACTCCTGAATCTAGGGTCTGAATCTAATATATTCTGACATAAAGCAGAGCCTGAGTCTAAAACAATCCCACATGTGGCTAAGTGCAAATACTCAGGATTTATTCCAGTAATATGTGTTTTAAAGAGTCTAATGTGGACCCTTTTTGCCATTTGCAGTTCATTTATGGAAATGATGCATAACATGGTGGGGCAGGGTGGACTAGGTCTGGAAGCCCCCAGCTGGAGGCCTCACCACCCTTCCACAGAATAGAGCAGGGAGAAGTCCTCCAGGCAGCCTAGAGTGGCTGCAGAGGAGCAGCCAATCAGAGGGGCTGCTGAAGCAACCACTAAGGGGCCAGAAGGGCCAGATAAAAAGCAAGGAGCAGAGCTGTTGGTTGCTGTGTGGAGCTTGATGAGGGGGCACTGGGTGCCTGGCTGGCTAGATGGGCAGCAGGACCATCGAATGGTCAGTGCAGGCAGGCAGAGCATGGGGGACTGACCACAGAACATGGCCAGACCAGATGAGGATACCGAGATGGGCCGTGCTGGTCTGGTTGCAGACTGAGCTCTAGGAGGGCTGCTGAAGAGGATGCCAGCTGAAGGTACTGAGATTGGCCCCAGATGGGTGGTTGAAAAAGGCAGTGCCTCTGGGAACAAACCGAAGAGCTATGGCCCCATACTAGGGCTGTGATAAGAACCCAGAAAGGAGGGACAGTGTATGCAGCTCTGTCGGAGGGCTGAGTTGCTGAAGACCCACTGAGAGAGCCATCAGCTGGGGGGTGCTTGAGAGAGGTGGGTGCCACCCTGATGTAAGACCAAAACAACAAAAGCAGGCTCACACCCAACCAGCAGAAGTGGGCTGCCCGCAAAAGGTAGGGGCTTTCCCTGGAAAAGAACTGTTTGCAGGCATATCCCCCAGAGAAAGGGGGCACTCGTGAGAGGTGGGTACCAACCCCGTTACACATGGTATAAAGATGGTTACACTAAAATACTTTCACCTGTTGTGGAGAAATGTGGGAGGAGTTGTGGGAAGATTTAAAGTTTGTTTGAAAAATCTGCTGTCTTTAGTAGGAACGGCAGCATTATTTAGACTAACTTTCTTGTGTTCCTCCCTGTCCTCTCTCAGTTGAATCTATGCTTCTTGCATTCCTCTCTTCAGCTCCTTCTTTTCGGTGCTAAACAATCTATGTTTTATTTATTCTCAGAATAACTCTGTTGAATTATGCAAATGCTCTTTTCCCTGTAGCTGTTTGGAACATGAGGATATGGACTGTAATTTCAAGCTTGTCTCGGTATTGCACATGGATAGGGAAAAACTGGGTTTAATAATACATTCACCTTATTGGAGGGACAAACTATTTTTCTCTATGCTTCTGGGCTAGATTATGCCTGGCCCATGATGTGACTGTGCTGTGGGGGGAAGGAGAAGGACTCTCCTCCCTTGAGAGGCTTGTGCCAAGGGTTAGGCAGAATTCCAGGCTCTGTATTCTGGGAAGCACAGGTACTGCAGCCTCCCAGAGTGGGCAGGGAGGAGGCAAGGCCCTGGCTCTCCTTACCTCAGGCAGTGGAGCTGCCTGGCCATGTGAGTTAGGGAGGAATAGCCTGGATGAGGAGCCCAAACCTGAACTTCCATCCTGCAGGAAATCCTGATAGTTCAACCATTGTTTTCATCCTTAATTGGGATGGCAAATAGACATATAAGAAGAATTCGTTGAATGAAACATTCAAAAAGGTTTTAAAAATTGAAACCTCTCATTTTGAGCCATTTCAACATACAACTACATTTCCCTATGGCGGCACTTGGCTTCCTGGATGTTGTAGTTCACATTCCTGATGCCTCTATTCTCCTCTATGGGCCAAGATCCCTAGCTGGACTACTACTGCCATGATGCAGCTACAGGTATGCCCCTCACACTCGGTCAGAGTGGAGACTGCATTGTTACAGGAGACGTAGTCCAGCCAAGCAGCCTGGCCTATAGGGAATGGACATCAAGCATCCAGACTGTAAGTCCCATGAGGCAATGTGTTACCATAGAAAAATACAGTTTAATGTTGAACTCACTGAAAACAAAACATTTTATGTTGGTTCAACAAACCAAAATATTTCCATTCAGTCAAACCAACCTGAAATGAAATCTCCTCTTTTGGCTTTTCTGGCAGAAAATGTAAACATTTTGGCAAAAAAAGAATTTTCCATTTTACAAAATAATTTGATGTTTCTGAATTTTTTATTCCACACCAGACCAAAAATAAGACCATCTGAATCTTTTTTTGAGAGAGACCCACTCCAGTGGTTAGGGCACTCACTTGCAAAGTGGGAGACCCAGCTTTGTTTTGCCTGATTCTGAGCAGGGAATTGACTCTGGGTCCCCAACATCTCAGGGTGAGTGCCAGGCTACGCAGTCTGTAGCCAGAATTATTTATACAAGCCAGTGAGACTGAGAAAGGGTTCCCACATCCCAGGTACATTCCCCAACCACTAGTTTACTGGCTATTTTGGGCTCTCTCTCTGGCTTTGATAATAAATTCTATCCTGGACTAGATAAAACTTTTTGACAAATGACCATTTCCCAAATTGGACAAAAATGTCTTGACAAACTCTAGTGGCAGCCCATTGCTATGAGTTATACCAGCTCTAATGTTCTTGAAAGACAATATACGCTCAAAACACTGCTATGTGGTTCTAGCATCAGGTGTATGAGAATAATGTCCTAGATCTAGCACAGGGGTCTCAAACACGCAGAACAGCCCATGAGGTTATTTTCTGTGGCCTGCAAGCTCCTCGCGGCCCCCCTGCCCTCCCCCAGCATTTACCTAGAGCGGCTCCGGCCCGACACGCACCGGGGGCAGGGCAGGCTCCCTGCCTGCCTGCTCTGCCCCTGCGCCGCTCCGGGAAGTGGACGGAACCTGGGGGGCGAGAGGCACAGGGGTGTGTGTGTGTTGATGTTGCTTCAGGCACAGCCCCCAGCAGCTCCCATTGGCCGCGGTTCCCCATTCTCGGCCAATGGTAGATGCTGGGGGATGTGCCTGAAGCAACGGCAACACACACACCCCTGTGCCCCTGCTCCCCCACGTTTCAGCTGCTTCCCGGAGCAGCGTGGGGGCAGGGCAGGCAGGCAGGGAGCCTGCCCTGCCCCCGGTGCATGTCAGGCCAGACCCTGTCCCCCGAACCCCTGCTGCAGTCGAACCCCCTGCCCTGAGCCCCTTGTCACACCCTGCACCCTCACCCCCTGCCACACCCCTCCTGCACCCCAACCCCCTGCCCTGAGCCCTCTGCTGCACCCCGCACCTCTCCTGCACCCAACCCCCTGCCCTGAGCCCTCTACTGCACCCCGCACCCCTCCTGTACCCGAGCCACCTGCCCTGAACCACCTGCCGCACCCCTCCTGCACCCCAACCCCCTGCCCTGACCCTCTGCCACACCCTTCATCCCTCCTGCACCCCACACCCCAACTCCCTGCCCTGAACCCCTGCCACACCCCTCCTGCACTCCTTGGAGACAGGGAGGGGGCAGAGTTGGGGTGGAGATTTCAGGGAAGGGGTTGGAACGGGGGCAGGGAAGGGGTGGGTAGAGGTGGGGCAGGGACGGGGCTTCATGGAAGGGGTGAAGTGGGGGCGGGGCTGAGGGCGGTGTGGGGGAGGTGTTAGTAATGCGGCCCTCGGGCCAATGTACTAGTTCTCATGTGGCCCTCGTGGTCATTTGAGTTTGAGACCCCTGATCTAGCATAGCTTCTGAGGAAACTTTTTTGTAAGTTTTGCAAGTGAAAGTTACCCACACCGGACCTGCAGTCAAGCATCCATTCACA
Organism: Mauremys mutica; assembly: GCF_020497125.1. Taxonomy (NCBI): domain Eukaryota; kingdom Metazoa; phylum Chordata; order Testudines; family Geoemydidae; genus Mauremys; species Mauremys mutica. The sequence goes on along the minus strand of NC_059079.1, from coordinate 46,266,325 downwards.
AAGTGAACAATTGCCTTCCTGCTACAGAGCTTCTGCTGCTCATTTTTATCTTATAGTTGATAGATTAATCATCATATGCACTCCATATCAATTTCAGTGAGCTTGGACTCTGTTCCTTCCCAATAAGCCACTGCAGCTTTAACATAAGACTTGGCCAATCCAAGGTAATTCAACATGGCATTTTGTATAGAGAATGATAAAATGCTTCGTTAGGCTGTATCTCTGGTAACTGGAATGGTGATTATAAAATTCTGAATAGGTAAAGTCATGTACGACTAAAAAAAGTGGATGCAAGTTAAACACAAAAGCAGAAATGTTCAATTTACCGCACCCCTGAGGCACAGGTATTGATGCTTTTCTGTCATGGATACATCTCACTTTCTTTTCAGATTTGAACTTAAATGCAGGATCAATTGGGTGCATTAAAGGTAGTGTCCTTATATAGCACAATCTAAGTCTAAGGGAGAAAGAAAAATTGATCATCTAGTTTAGTATTACTGTAGGAGGGGCAGGGATTCACTTGGGAAATTAACAAACAGTATTTCAGGAGAGGATACATAAAGGGTCAAGAGCAATGAAATAGAAAACCTTTCAATTACTGCATCTACATATTTTGCCTTCCCATGGATGCTAAAAACTCTGTTACATATGCAGCTGTTAGATTCATTATAAGTATAGGGCCCTACAAATTCATATGAGTGGGCAGACCCTTATACTGGGCAGGTCTTCTTTGATGTGTCACAGCCAAAATATGGAGCAGTATTCTTCTTTTGCTGTCAATAATTAATAATCTAAGCAATAATGGAGAGTGATTTTTCAATATTTTTGGAGTTTGCAAAGCAATTGAAGCAATAACTAATCCTCGGTTTGAAGTATTTTATATAGTACTTTGTTTTCTTTCCTAAAGGTCAGAAACTGATTTATGTAAGTTATGTATTCTAGGCTCATATGTAAAATTGTTACTGAAGATTTCAGGCACAGCAAAAATGCATAATATTGGTTCAGTAAACTTCCAAAAGAAAGGAGTCATCATTTAAAGGAAGAAATATGGTACAATATCAGGCCAGTTCAAATTTGAAAGAAGGTTTTTGCAACGAGGTAATATTGGAACTGCCCTGTATCAAGGTTAGAAAAGTGTGTAGGAAAAATGTTGAGTATATTCAGAAGGATAGTTTTTTTTTTCTAGAGAAGTGCTCTAGAACTGCTTGTGGCCCTATAGCCATACCCTCTCCTACTCCTCTCTCAGAGCTGAGTAGGGTTGGTCTGGGTTAGAGGGTAGAGGCCACTAAGGTATAGGTAGGAGCCACAGGCAGTGTTTCTGCTGATTCCATAGCTGCCGCACTTCTTTGAATCACGCTGACCCAGGAGGCTGTTCCAGGGCACTGCATTGCTGAAGTAGTTGTCACTGGAATGAGACATAAAGCCAAGGGTCTGACCATTTGTTGTAAATAATGATCCCATGGTTGTGGGTGGTGATGTCAGGTTGGTGACCTGGCCACAGTCAAAGTAATATAATAATTATGTTGTGATTTCTGAGCTTAAATTCTCCTGTAGAATGACATTGTATTCTGTATTTCTAAACTGTCGTGCAATGTGGCTATGTGGAATTAGAGTTGCTGTGTTTCACACAAGAGATGGGCACGTGTTGTCAATGGATAAGTGCATAATTCATAAATGTTCCTGAGATAAAAGGCACTGCATAAATTTAAAATCATATAGCACTGCTTTCTGTATGGTAAATATTAGAGATAAGCTTAAGTGGTTCAGAAAAGATTGGCTCCTTCTGCCCAGTGCAGGGCCTACAAAAAATAACTTATTGCATGTCAGTTTAAGTTCAGACACTAGCAGCACAACAGGCATTTGGGTTCTGAGATGATTGTATGGTCCAAATTATCAGTATGGGGTTTAGCCTAAATAGGAGTTGTGGAGTCTCTGAAGTGTCTCTGTTCTGCAAGCTCACCCTTTTGAGTCATTAGTCATAAGTTGCTATGTACACAGCACATATGGAAAAGCAGACGTATCCTAGAGGAAATACCATCAGAAACAAGTTACACAATTGAAGTTACAATGTAAAAAAAGAATAGATGATAATCCCATTGTTTTCTTGTTAGCATGAGTAAGCCTTATTACCTGTGTTATAGTCTCAGAGTTATAGCTTAATTTTATATATTTTATAGTCTTGGAGTGTTGTTTATGACTTTCCCTTCTTTCCAGTATAAAACAAAATTCAGGAACTTTGTTTGTTAATAGAACTTTAACTAGTGCCCTTAAATGGTTTTTTATTGTTTTTTTGGGGTTTTTTCTGCATCTAGAGTTGTGTATTTGGTTAAATTTGTTTTTTCATCAGATTTCGAGAATGATGAAATAGAATAATTTTCTCCCATGGTGCTTTTGTGCATTTTGCATGAAACAGCAGTCTTTTCAGATCTCAAAATACTGATATTTTCTTAAAGGAAATTGAACTTTCATGTCACCATGGAGATGGAAGGGAGAGCTTTATTTTTGCTTTAAATTTACACACAAAGTTTTGCAACATAGGCAAGTGTTTTTTTTTTTCCTGCACCATAAGGGAACTTTCAACATGATAAAGGTGTCTATATATACTGCTAGAGAAGCAGTTTACAATGCATATATATATATATATATATATGGTTTTGTTTGTCTGCTCTCTCTCTCTCTCTCTCTCGATATAACACTGTCCTTGGGAGCCAAAAAATCTTCCTGCGTTATAGGTGAAACCGTGTTATGTTGAACTTGCTTTGATCTACCAGAGTGCGCAGCCCCCCACCCCACCCCGAGCACTACTTTACCGCGTTATATCCAAATTTGTGTTGTATCGGGTGGCGTTATATCAAGGTAATGGTGTATATACATACATTTAAGGAAACTGTGGTATTTCCTTAAAGCAATTAAATGGGACAGAATTAACATGAAGTTGAGTAAGCTGCATTCATCAGAGTTAGGGTGACCAGATGTCCCATTTTTTAAAGGGACAGTCCCGTTTTTTGGGACTTTTTCTTATATAGGCACCTATTACCCTCTCCCTGCCTCCCCGGTCCTGTTTTTTCACAGTTGCTATCTGGTCACTCTAATCAGAGTGAAAGTTGTGAATACTACAGGAAGTACATATATGAACTGGAAAAAATAGCATTTTTTTGTCTCTCACTCAGAAAAAGACCATCACCCTAGTTTTCTCATGGTGTTTTTATTAATGCTTCAGATTAATAGTAGGACACTATAGACAGCATATTAATATGCACCTTGATGCATTTTATATTTAATATGGGTCCAAGATATTGTTATAAATAAGTCACTTAGTCTTTCCCTGTCCTTTTTGTCCTCATGCCATTACATCCGCTCGAATTGATATCATTTATTGTATCAATGATCTAGCTGAGAAACGTACTGCATCTCCCTGCCACTGTCAGTCTACCACTTCAATTTTTCACCTAGATGGACTTCCATTTACATGGTGGAATCTGGAGGATCTTGTCAATCCTCTCCCCTTTCATCCTTAAATAAATATGAATTCATGAGCTCCTATGTCTCGTCTACAATGTTTCTGGCCAAAGAAGCTCGAACAGGACTCTCTTCAGGGGACATTAATGGCATTTCTCAGTTTGCCCAAAGAGACTTTTTAGAAATGCGAGGTTCAGCATCACCTGAAAGATAAGATGTTCTATCAGTGCAGAACATTATCATTTGGCCACATTAGGCTTTGTTCTCATTGTCAATTTTGACAGAATTTTTCCATTTTTTTAATGGAAAATTCAAAATGAAAAAATTGTTAGAATCATTTCAGAATAAAACAAATTCCTTCATTTTAACATTTTGAAACAATTTAATGTCAACGTATTATTTTCAAAGCAAATGAAATTACACCTCTATTTAGAAAAATCCCATGGGAATATCCAATTTTTTGTAGTCTAAAAACTTTCTGGGAAACTTTTTTCCAGACAGCCCTATTTATAAGTACATCTACAGAAGGTGTTATAAATGGTTAGGAGCCATGGCTATAAGGAAGCTTACAATAGATTAATCATTTGTTAAAAACATATATTAATCATTTATTAATTTTTTATTAAATATTTATGAATGGAGCCTTAATATAAAGTGTAACCAATATTATTCTGTTATGTTTCTGAGCCTGAGGCTTTGTATTTACGTGTTTTCTTTACACATGGAGAGGGTACAGACCAACCCTTCTAACAGCTTCGGTGTTACCAGTACAGCATGTACTGCACGTTACCAGTACAGCACGTTGAGCAAAGGCCTACATTTCCACACATGGCAGCAAGGGGGAAGCAGATTTCTGTTTGGGATGACTTTGGGTAGGAGCAAGTTATACAATGTTGTACAATGTTTACAGACAAAACAAGCTTCCAGAGAATACAGACAAACTTTTTAAGTCACTGAAATCTGAAGCTTACCTGCAAACTTGATGTGGAATTTATTTTCGGGTTTTAATATTTGTACATATAAAGGACATTTTGGAGCAAAGTCTTTAACTGCCCAGGCTCTTAAAATGGTTTGATGATCCTAGAATAAAATAGGAAATACAATGTGATGACAATGGAATTCAAGTAATCCTTTTGTTAAATCAAACGTAAAAAAAGCCCTCCTAGCTACTGAGCTATCTGATGACTCCATTTCAGATAAGTCACTTTCAAATGATATAACACTAGCTGATTGTATACGTTTATTTATTTTATAGCGCTATACTGTATGATGGGGTCATGTACACTGCCAGGTTGCCATTTAGATTTGTACAGAAATCTAATCTATGTAATCATTTATATGGCCACCATCATTGTAGCATCTGGAAGAAAAAGCCATGACTGAAGATGACAGCATAGGAAAAATAAACAGATCACTTATAAACATGGAATTTTTTTTAAAAGTCCACATTTATGCTAAATATTAATGGTCCTTTATATTATAAAGTAAAAGTCCATGCTCATCTGTTTCCTTATACAGAGGTGTGCCTCTGCCTGTGGACTGGAGTTTTGAAGGGCATGGAAGAGGGCATGCTGTCTCCATGCCAAGTTCTCCTCCCTTAACTAAGCCCTATGGAAGCTATTCTATGTTGCTTGTGCAGAGTGGGAAGGGAAGCAGGAAGCAGCCTTACTCCCCCATGTTCTCCTTCCTCTTGCACCTGCAAAGCAAGACAGTCTGCAGTCACTTACACAAGTTCTCCCTTGCAACCACAAGTTGGTGACTGGCTACTTTTACTTGATGAATATTGTTCTTTATTGTTTTATATCTGTGTCCTTCAATTATACTTACTGCATCATACTTAGCTCAAAGGAGAAGTGTATACAAATAAAATGTCCTGAAGTGCCATTGTAAGGAATATGATGATACTAATGATTTTAAAAAGTTATTTAATATAAGGCCCTAGATTTTAAATACATCCAAAGATCCTAGTAGCACTTGATGGTAATTTTGCATTTTTGATTTAACCTGGAAATATTATTCTTTTCACACACACCCAAGCTTAATGTTGCTGCTTACAATTTTGGAAAATATACCCAAAGGTAAAAATCCCCCATTACCCAGGAAATAATGAAATCCTATTTCTTATTGGGGGTCAGTTTCCAGTAATCTCTGAAAAAAATTCAAATTTAACTCATTTTTATCAAAGATGTACATATTGAAACACAGTTTCCTGTCAGTTTCACATCACAGAAAACTAAGAAATGTGGTGGGGTTGGGTTTTTGGTTTGGTTTGTGTGAAACAACTCTGTTTTAGCAACATAGTTAGTGTGTGAAAATCATTTAATTTAACTGAATGATCAAGCACATCATAATACTCCTGTTTCTGAAACCATACCATTTTATTGAGTCCCAGCATTTGAATGAGATAAAAAGGTTTGGAGTTAACCATGTTAAATCCCAAGGTTTATGAGCCACAACAGACCTAATTTGTCACTTTTTTGAGAACCTATAAAAATGTGTAGATATAATGGTAGAGTTTAATTATAGAGCAAGAATGCCAGTAAATTTCCAAGACATCTATTATATTTTAGATTTTTTAAGAATGAATTGCTCTTAGCAAGAACTCTTTCATTATTGTACATCATGAAATAAGTATTAATAGATTCATATATTCAATTTCATGAACTATTGTTAAATTCAACACATTTAGCCTTAGAGGAACGTATCAATTTTCATTTATTTCCGAACAAAAAATAACTGAGAGCAGAGCACAGGAACCAGTTCTGTGGCCATGCCTAGTCATGAAATTGGTGCTATTAGAGAATGAAAAGAATGATTCATTACATTTGCAATGTCATCAGCAAGAAAAGCTTTCAGACTGGATCACAAGGGAAAATCTATGCCTGAAATAGTGTGTAATTGATATCTTCAGACCACTGCACTGTAATGTCAATTGAGGCAGTGCCACATATTCTTTCTGTGAAGTATTAGAATAACATGACAGACATTTTCAGGGAGGTGAGGCAGATTTGTTCATAAATTGTATTCGTGTTGCATTAACTCTAAGATGTAAGGAAGACTGAGCTTCAAGAAAATGCACGTGGAGCTCCCTTTAAATGTCTAGCTTTAATGTGGTCATGGAAGTTCCACCTCAGCACTATGCACTAAGCACTACGCTGTAAGCATTCCTTTTAGTTTGCAAAGACATCTTGCAGGCTCAATCAATTCCTTTTCCTATAGTAGGTGACTTTCCATGCCATGCATGTTCCACGTTCTTACTGTTTTGTCTCATTAATGAAATGATGCTCTAATCCACTGCAATGGTCACAGAAGGCCCTGAAAACAGCAAAATAGATGCTTGGACACTAAGAGATTATTTCACACCCCAGCATGTGTGAACGGTTTTGAGGTAGAGATGGGCCAAGGCTGGAAAATCTATGTAGCTGTAGATCCCCTAGCTAATCTTTTGTGGAGGGATAGAACAACAGTTGTAAGGGATAATGCAGCCTTCAGTCATTGCCCCTTTGATAGGAGGATTCCTTTTTCCTCACCTCTTGCATGGCAGTATACACACATCTTATTTACTTAGGTTGTGGGTAGGGATGAGGATTTGCCTAAATGAATTTTAAACTGCTACTGATACATTAGATGCAAATTATTTTCCTTGCCCATGTTTAATATAATTAAATAAATGATGTAGATTAGATTTACTACAAAAAAGTATTCCAGTTCTAATGCATCAGTGTTATTCTCATGAGTTAGATAAAATTTCCCATGATAGATGGAAAGCATACCAGCCAATGTTAACTTTTGTTATACACAGCAATCATATATGTGTATATTTTTTCTTTCAAAGATCATTCCAAATATTTTATTTGCATTTTTTTATTTCCTTTGTTTTAATATTATTTCCTCCCAGTAGCTTAAAGCTGTCAGGAGCTATAGTGAGCAGAGGGGTATTTTTTGTAGAAAACAAGAAATTTTTATTAAAGACAGACATTTTTAATAAAAAACATTGTCCTAAATGTAAAACACCAATAGATTATTCATATAAAGAAAAGAGGCAAACCTTTAAAAGTTAAAATCTATTTCAATTTTAACATTTGCACATGTGTTGCCACACTTGTTATACCACTACATGCTGTAGCTTCTTTTTTAATATTCTCTTTGTGATTCTGACAGTACAGCGGTTCACCTTGAAAAATATTTATAAACTTACTTGTGCAATACATTCAAGTATTCATTACAAGATCACCTCTGTGCAAATGCATTAACTCAACCTGCCCTCATGGCACTCACTATCACATTGCTCTTGTTCTTGTTACACACATATGATTTGTGTCATTCAATTTGTTACCAGCGTGGGGAAACTTCCAAATGCAACTTGGGTAGAGTCTAAAGGGGACTAAGCCGGGGTAACGTATGCCCCAAGACGCCTGCTTTAACTAACACATTTTTAAACCTTCTTGTTAGTGCCTTTTAAACCCTCCCGTTACTGCATTTGCTGCACATCTATTTTTTAATAAATGAGTGATACCTATTAATACACAGTATATCAAAGTCAGAAGTGTTGTGTAAGGAGATATTGTCTGGTTAGTGGGTGTAAATCTAAGGTGGTTTAATATACCTACTGAGGGAGTTAAAAGAAGGTGTAAATTACACCAACCTGGACTCCTGCAATCTCATCTGTGAACTTCTAAATGCTTTGTTTAGCCACATATTTTTGTACTAATACTTGACTGTAGAAGAGATTTGTACCATTTAAAAAATAAATACATAAAAATCTCAATTTTACAGTTGTTCAGAACAAAATTGTTTATAACAAATTGTTTTTATATGACATCTTTTATAGTCATGGTATCTAACATAATGAGTTAAGTGCTCATATAATAATTCAGTGACTGTAGGAAACCTGAAGAGTCCATTCAGTAATTACCACAGAGGGTAATCTGCTGCCACAGGGAAAAGAGTTAGACTCCAAAAGATGCTCTTCTCCATGTCACTTCTTGGCCTGAACAAATAGCATCCTTTACCAGAGAAGAGATAAGATAACTAAAAGGGGGTCTGGAAAGTTGACAAATGTCTGCCCACACGACAGGAAGCTCCCACTTCTGCTAGGGAGTAAGAAAAGTGGCTTGTGGCCTCATTGAAGTCACCTGTTATCTTGCTGCTGTCCTCCTAAACTCTAGTGGTAGTCCATGGATCAGGCCCAACACAAATTCTGAGTCTGCAATCCATGGACCTATTGAAGTAGCAGGCAATGGCAGCCTCTTGCCATCCAACAACAGTCATAACAAATGAGTAGAATCACTGACTAGTCAGAGCCAACACAAGCTTTGGGTTGAGGGGAGAGGAACCACTTTGGTCTGAATTATGATGTGCATTTTGGTCAGGTGGCTGAAACAGGGACACTTAGGTTTTGTAGAGATGCCCAGTTTGATTGTGTGCTTAAAATATTTGCATGCTCTTCAATGGATCTTTGACTATTGTGCAGGTGGAAAATTAGAGGCATAAGAGTAGCTAAGCAATGGCACTTCTACCAGTCCAGCGCCCCACTCAAGTGTTGCAGTTTAAAATCAGTTTTGGCTATAAGATAAAGTGTCAGGGTGCACTCTGAAACCAAATCCTTTTGGCTCAGTAGCAAGCTATAACCAGCTTAGCCATTCTTAAACCGTGAACTTATTGATGATGAAACAGGGAACTGGCTTTGGTAGGTTCAAGCTTTCTCAAATTCAACCATAAAATATATCCTTTTTTGAGTTTTAAATTCCATTCTGATAGCTGAGACTCAGCTGCCTAATTTCTGTTCTCATATCCCCTCTGCATGTTTTATCCTTCCCTCCCTTTTGTCCATCCTCCAACCAATGTTGTTCTGGTTTCCATAAAGGTAGGAAGGGCAAAGAAGTGTGCATGGAGGGGTTGGGAGTGGCAAAACTAAATCTTAGTGTATTTGAGGAGAAAAGAGAGAGAGACTCTATGGGCCATGCCCTTCATATAGACATTTACACCCATGCAAAACTGCTACCAGATCAGAATGGTGGTGACAATTTGCAGTCAGAAAATCTACAAAAGTTGCAGGTCAGTATAGAATTGGGCCCACAGTCTACAATGGAAGTAAAATGCTGCCCTTAATAAGTGAGCATTGGTCAAGAAAACTTTCCCTGATGGGGTGGGAAGAATAAAGGCAAGACTGCCATTGGGACAGAGTCGTAATTACTGAATAGAACAGCCCAGTTTAAGGGCAGGAATTGAACTCAAGAGCAGGGCAATTCTGGTGAAGAACTATCTGAGTGCAGGACTAAGCAATACACATAGTGAGTACTCTACCACCAAAATGGGGAAGCGTTAGTATAAGCAGTGCCGCCACGACAAGGCCCTTCCCCTTAGGCACTGGTTATAGGGGGAAAAAAGTCTTTATAGCAATATGTAAAAAAATCAAGGTAACAGGAAAGGGGAGCACAATTGATGCCTCTTTATCAGTGCTCAGTGTGAAGGGAGACGTTACATTGCCATTAGCCTCCAGGGTTAGCAGTGACCTAGCCCACATTCCAACAAGATCCCCGATAGCAAAAGGTAACAGGAACATTTCTTCAATAGTATTTGTCTTTTTGAATGCTGGCTGCTCTGAATATATTTGTAAATCTGTGTTGTCAGCATCTCTTCTGGGAGTGGCATAGCTAGTGCTGTAAGCACAGAATGGAAACTGTAGTAGAAAGTCTGCTTGGAGGGGTTCCAACACTTCAAGATGCCTCTGCAGCCCCAAAGTGGCCAATGCTGGCTGGGATGGATGAAGGACTACATGCCCAGCATGTTCCCCTAGACAGCCTCCTTTGGAGTTCTGAATATAGTCTAAAGCTGTCCTTTCCTGGTAGAAATGTTGGGGAAGATAACACCTATACTGTTTTTCCTTCATCAAGGTGAATATCTCCTGGAGCGTAGCTGCCCATACTGTTGCAGAAAGGTGCAAGTTGCAACCTCCTGCACAAGAAGGGGTGAATCAAACCTTCTATTTGCAAACTTATTATTCTGGATCAGGTGGTTAAATAATTTAGGTTGTTTTGGTTACTAGCAGGTTTTGGATTGCTATCAATAGAAGGTACCATTAACAATTCAACAAGTATGAATTTACCCAGGTACTTGTAGTAACGATAGCCTCTGCCTGGACTTAGAACAGGAGATGCCACAATATCTCAGTCACTGCATCATGGCAAATTCTGAGTGCCTGCTCTCCTTGAAGCATACTATTTGATTGTCCTTCCATTACCTTTTGCTGCTGGGTTCTCAAGATTTTGTAACGTATTATGAAGACCCTTTTTGGACGTATCAAATGTTAGATGATGACATGAGTTTTGGGAATGTCTTGGTAGGTGCCTAGGTCCAGATGCTCACATTTTTCACTGATGTCAATTTCATGTCATCCCTTTTACACCAGCTGAACATCTGGCCCTTTGCTTTGCTTTGAATTAACATAACTTTTTAAGCATATTCAAACACCTTCTAAGGTGTCTTAGTACAAATGAACAATTGCCCCACTAAAATCTGCAGCTAAGGGAGCATATATTCCACTCCAGGGGATCATCTTTTCTTCTTCTGACGTACAGCTTTATTGGTTCCTTTATCTTTCCTTCCTTGGTGCTGCTGCTCTGTCCCTGATAACATTGCCTGAAAAGTGACCTGTTTAAGGTAACTGGGATTGGAAGGCTGAGATAATGGTTATGATGATTGGATTATAGACTTATTTATTTATATTTATTTATTAAATATACTCTATAGCTTTATGCAAAACCTTAAAGGTTTCTGTGTTAAACATGAAGGATGGGAGAACACTTGGAAAATTCATCACCACTTTTTATTGCCTAGAATGAGATCAGTAGCCTGAGAGGTAGATTATACAATATTACAATCTGGGTCAAGTCTAGCTAAATTTCTTAGATTTTACATCTAACACTTAGTTTATCTAGGCATGTTTCTTTGTTTATACATCTGTATATAAAAAGGATTTTGTTAAAAAGGTGGGGAAAAGTTTAATTGAATTTACTGAAAATTATAACCATGTGCACTAGCAAATTACAAAAACTGGCTTGATTTCCTCTGTTAATATGTAAGATTCCTAATTTAACTCCACAAATGCTCAAAACTAAGTGAACCATCCTCTGCAGCCTGAGACCCTCTTGAGCAAAAACTACTAACTGTATTGTACTTTAGGATGGAGGTGTGTGGGAAGATAGTAAGATGTAATCATAAAACTTACTTCCGTCAGTGGAGTTTTCAAGTGGGTCTTTCAAAGCAACAGGGCAGGATGCTACTCCAGTGCACTCTAGCTCTTATGGAAATGTTTTTAATTTTATCACACATTTGTGGGAATCTAGATCTGTTTAAATTATCAGTGGTCTCCCTTGTGGATGTGTACTTCCCATTATTAACAATTGTTACCAGACAAATCATAATGAATGATTTATTCAAAGAATCTAGCCTCTTACTTGTGAATCGACCACATTTTGTCAAATTCAATAGTTATTATCAGGTGATTAATTTATATACATAATTCTTAGTCTGTAGCTGTTTGGAAGCAGTTCACAGTGAGTATCTGATTTTTGAGTGGAAGCATAAGTAATATGATATGTCTGTTTCCTGACTGGATGAATATAACTCTTAGAATTGTATCAGAAGGGTAGCCGTGTTAGTCTGGATCTGTAAAAGCAGCAAAGAGTCCTGTGGCACCTTATAGACTAACAGACGTATTGGAGCACGAGCTTCCGTGGGTGAATACATGCATCCGACTAAGTGGGTATTCACCCATGAAAGCTCATGCTCCAATACGTCTGTTAGTCTATAAGGTGCCACAAGACTCTTTGCTACTCTTAGAATTGGGTTTCTAGCCCAAACGTTGCAAATAGTCCCATTGACTTCAATAAGATGTTCTGTATGACTTGAAGCTATTCTTGTGAATAAAGATTTATTGATTTTTTTTGCCTATATAATTATAAAGAATCAGTATATTTCATATTTCTTGTACTTTATATTACCCCTCTGACACACAATTTTTAAAAAATCACAGCAACGTATTTTGCACTGCATGAAAAATATGTTTTATGTTTACATAGCAAGATTTTAAAACTCTCTAATTTTCTTGAATAAATCTGACCTTAACTCTTGTTTGTACAACTTTGCTTACTGAGAAAGCAGTAATTTACATAAAATTGTATGTGAGATGTACTATTAAATCCTGTGTTATAAATGAGTGCAATCCTGTCTCCATTTAAATCTACTGCCAAGATTTCACCCTGTATGTCTAACATGTATGTGTAAATTGGAGAATTATAACATTTATCCCTAGTTTTCTTAGACTCTAATCTCTTTGGGGGAGAGAATCCTTTTGTTCCATGTCTGTGCGTGAGGTCCTGCTCCCTAACTGGGGCTCCAGTCTGCTGCAATAATACAAATAGTAGTTTACAAAGAATAAGATCCCCACAAGAATAAGCCCCCCCGTCCCTCTCATCCTTATGTCAGATCCTTATGTCAGACCTACTCCTGCACAGAGCTCCATAATAGTAATAACGGTGTGAAGAGCATACATATGATTCTTAGAAGTATTTCTAAAGAACTTACCGCTGCTGTCCTGTCCACCTCACACCGGCTACTCAGAATGAAACAGGCCTCAGCATCATCCATCCTAAAAGCAAATGGAGAAAGCAAAAACTATCAAATGTTATATATTTATATTTAAGCCACCATGTCATATGTGACAGCAATCCAAGTGTGCACAAGTCATACAGCATAAATTCTTGCTATGAACTTGTATTTCTAACAGTTAATGATAGCTTTATGCTTACAAGTATATTGGACCAAAGTTTTAAGTCAGCTATTTTCATGTATTTTCTGAATGTCAGTTGTTTCTGAGCTTGACCACATAGTCGCTCTCGGTAACTATGGTTCTGGTCTTGTGGTACAACTTTCAGTAATACCAAGGAGAGTTGTGCCTCAGCAAAAGCTGCAGTTTAGGGCCTAAACTCAAGGTAAAATGCCTTGGGTGTAATGAGTACAACAGGTGATATGTGCAACCAATCTATTCACTCTGAGTACAATAATTCAGAATTTTCATTGTCATGTCCCTTTAACCAGCACCTCCAGATACACCAGGTTACTTTTCTGTACATAACTCAATTTCTTACCGTAGGTATAATGATATGCACTACCAGTAAGAATGTGTGAAAAGTTCATATTGTATTGATAATACTTAGTCCTGTTATAGTGCATTTCCTCCACTTATCTCAAAGCACTTTAAAGAGGAGTGAAATTATATGGTCACACACTGAATCAATGGCAAAGCTGGGAAATTGAATGCAAGTCTCATGACTCGATCCGCTATATAGTTTTGAGAGGCTAGGAATTTGGAACCTGACCGCTTTTTGAAGAAATTTCTGATTTTCAGATCAATATGACTCATAATAAAACAAAAATGTATTTTTTCCGACGTACAATTTGAAACCAGACTTCCTTTAAATGTACATAAAAGCATCTGTTTTAAAACCAAAGATAAAAGATCATATATATCTGTTTAAATTTAATAAAAAAATCCACTGTAGAGTATATGATAGATACAGATTTGAACACTACATTATAGGGCAAATTTTGCTTCATATCATGTGTATCCCCATTAATATCCATGGGCTTGACCAAGTGAAATAGAGAAGAATTTGGCATGTGTACCATTTTACAAATCTTACTCAGTCAGACCTTGCTGATGTTAATTATATCAATGCAAAGCAAGGCCCCAATTCCACAAGCACTTATTCATGTGTTTCAATTTTACTAACACAAGTAGTCTTGTCATTGTCCTGGATTTTACAATATGACATTACAGGATGCTTTCAATAGCATTACTCACATACACAAAGTTAAATATGTACATAAGTGTTTGCTGGTCTGGTCCCAAAAGTCTCAGAATTTAAAATCCCAGAACATACCTAAATATTGTCTATTTACATATCTGTACAAGTTGCATCATAAACTAGTTACATTTCTGGTGATGGTAAATAGTGGTTCTTCAGAAGAATAATTATGTGGGTGAGAATATATCAAATTAATTGCATTGTATTAGAATGTTTCCGTTTCTCATTGTAATGCAGTTACATAATGGCATTATTTTTTTTCTAGGACATCTTAAAATATAATCACATTATATATCTCTTTATTGATGATGAAATGTTAAATAGCAAAAGCAATTAGATATTGACATTAGATTAACACAGGATTGCTGTCCATTAAAGACTGCTGTTCAAAGGGCAAAATTCATCCTTGAACCTAGAGCCAGCCCAAAACCTATGCCCCACTTCAAATCCCATTTACCTACTCAAAATAGGAGTTCCAGGGGATTTAAGTGCTGTCCTTGTGCTGGCCCCTTGCAAATTAGCTAATTTCACCAAACGTGATAGAGGACATCTACAAATGTCGTGGGGTTTTTTTTTAAATTGAAACCTGGACACATTGTAGTAAAGGATTGTCTGACCAGGTGAGTATATCCATCATGTCCTGTGTAGAACTGATTGAATTATTTGTTATGAACAAATAATCTGGCAGATGTATGAAAATAATCTGACTAGTGTCTGACTGTATTATATGAATGAACAATTTTCAGCCTATGAGCTGTTTGCAAACAATTCAGTATTTGCTACTGGCTATTCCTGGCATGTGACGGGTCACTTAAGTCACATGGTATTGTTTCTGCTCCATATTCATAGATTCATAGACTCTAGGACTGGAAGGGACCTCGAGAGTTCATCGAGTCCAGTCCCCTGCCCTCATGGCAGGACCAAATAATGTCTAGACCATCCCGGATAGACATTTATCTAACCTACTCTTAAATATCTCCAGAGATGGAGATTCCACAACCTCCCTAGGCAATTTATTCCAGTGTTTAACTACCCTGACAGTTAGGAACTTTTTCCTAATGTCCAACCTAAATCTCCCATGCTGCAGTTTAAGCCCATTGCTTCTTGTTCTATCATTAGAGGCTAAGGTGAACAAGTATTCTCCCTCCTCCTGATGATACCCTTTTAGATACCTGAAAACTGCTATCATGTCCCTTCTCAGTCTTCTCTTTTCCAAACTAAACAAACTCAATTCTTTCAGCCTTCCTTCATAGGTCATGTTCTCAAGACCATTAATCATTCTTGTTGCTCTTCTCTGGACCCTCTCCAATTTCTCCACATCTTTCTTGAAATGCGGTGCCCAGAACTGGACCCAATACTCCAGTTGAGGTCTAACCAGCGCTGAATAGAGTGGAAGAATGACTTCTCGTGTCTTGCTCACAACACACCTGTTAATGCATCCCAGAATCACATTTGCCTTTTTTTTGCAACAGCATCACACTGTTTGGTACCATCTGCAAACTTAATAAGCATACTTTCTATGCCAACATCTAAGTCGTTGATGAAGATATTGAACAGAGATGGTCCCAAAACAGACCCCTGTGGAACCCCACTTGTTATACCTTTCCAGCAGGATTGGGAACCATTAATAACTACTCTCTGAGTATGGTTATCCAGCCAGTTATGCACCCACCTTATAGTAGCCCCATCTAAATTGTATTTGCCTAGTTTATCGATAAGAATATCATGCGAGACCGTATCAAATGCCTTACTAAAGTCTAGGTATACCACATCCACCGCTTCTCCCTTATCCACAAGACTCGTTATCCTATCAAAGAAAGCTATCAAATTGATTTGACAAGATTTGTCCGTTACAAATCCATGCTGGCTATTCCCTATCACCTTACCACCTTCCAAGTGTTTGCAGATGATTTCCTTAATTACTTGCTCCATTATCTTCCCTGGCACAGAAGTTAAACTAACTGGTCTGTAGTTTCCTGGGTAAATGTGGGTCAATAACAGTTTGCAGACAGGATAATAATGAAAAGCAATGCTTGCATGAATCAAAGTATTTGCACTTTATTAATGCAGCAATTCCTCAAACGTTGTGACTAAAATCACATTTCAGTGAATGTTTTTTTAATTTAAAAAAGGCAGATGTGTAACTGAAGAGCAGTGAAGACTATTGAGTGAAGGTGTATGAGCAAGGTTTCTATAGTATTCAAGATGTTTCACTTCTAAGGTACATAACTACAAGATTTCATAGGCCACTCACATTTGAATTTCCATGTTGAATACAGAGATTTTTAGAATTATAGGCAGGACTGGTGGCATTGTGTACTATTATTTTTGTCTCATACTTTCCATTACAAAACCTCATTTTCAGTTGCTTACAACTTTGCAAAACATTAGCCACTGGGCTGAAATTTTCCATGCTGGGTGCCCACTTCCAGTGCTTTCCCTTCCAGATCCTGTAAGATTACTAAGTCTCACCAGGTCTCTGCTGTCAGCAAATATCTGTGATACCCACTGGCAAAGTGTGTATCTTTCCCTCTCTAGTGCTGCTCTATTTAGAGGATGACAACTTACTATTGCTATCAGTTACTCCATTAGCTCAAATAGCAGAGGACTGTGTGGTGGATCTAAAGGTTCCAAGCCTGCTGATGAATCGTGTGTGTTAATAAAATGGCACATGATGAAATTTCTGAATTCTCAGTTGGCCTTTTTAAAAAAACCTATGATATTACACAGACACACCAATGTTACTAAAAATTTTTATTAAAGTTGCAAACTCAAGCACTCAAAAGTTAGGAGATGACAGAATTAAAATGGCTTCAAACATAGCCTATTTTGCCAACCAGAACGACCATGGTTGATGGTGTTGCACGAGGCATCATGTAGTGAAGTTTCCATATCTGGCTTACTCCTGTGAATCCATGAATTTATGGAGCAGCTTCATGGGCACCCCAGGTAAGGTTAGGTGGTGTACCCCTTTGTGCACTGATGGACAGTCTGAGAGCATGGTGTTTTTGTCCATGCAAGTAACATGGTGGCAGAGCATGCAATGCCGTTTTTTAATATTATGAGTGTTTTGAAGGGAGGCCAGATCTCTGCCTATGCAACCTTAATTCATCCTCCTGCTCCTATGCATTATGGTACAGTAAAAGTACATAATCATATACTGTTTTTCCAGAGGACTCCTGCCTTCCTCATTGAACAGGATAGACTTGCTCTGGGGATGAATCAGGGTTGTGTAGTGAAGGAGGCTGTCTATAGAATCCCTGCTTCGTTGATGAAGTTGGACTGTAGCAGGGTGAACCCTTGCTCCTTCTGTGAGGGGTTTAAAAGTGGCCTGGCAGGGCTTGAGAGCAGTGGCTCTAAAAGCTGGGCTGATTGAGGGAGTGGCTGCAGCTGGGACCATGCCCCAAACTGAACAGGGCCTTATAAGAAGGCCAGGGAAGCCAGAAGCCCAGACAGTCTTCCTCTGCCTGAAGAGGAAGAAGGGCCTGGCTGCTTAGGAGCTGAGACAAGGTACCTAGGGTGAAGCAGGGCTGGGGAAGGCTGAGGAGCTGGGGAAGCTCCAGCCTAGAAAGCCCCAGGCTGCGGCCTAGCATAGGGCAACTGGTACTGGGGGTTGCAGAGGGCAGCCCAGGGGTAGGCCAAGGCAGCAGGTCCAAACCCCTTTGCCTGTGATGAGTAGGCTGATACTGCAGTCTGCTCCAGAGTGTGGGGCTAGACAATGACTAGCAGTAGCCAATACTGAGGCAAGGTGGGGATAGAGGGTGAGGGTTCCCCAAGGTGGGGAGACCCAGTGAGAAAGGGGTTACTGCTAGGGGGCAGCACCCCATGTGAAAGGACACCGGGTCCAGGGAGAGACACGGGGGCCAGAGGACAGGTGGATCACCAGCCTGCAGAGGGCGCTCCATTGCCTGGAACGAGCTAATTCCCCAGAGCAACCAGCAGGAGGCGCCGCAGGAGTGAGTCAGACCCTGTTACATGGACGTTGTGTACTGAATGAGGCAAGTGATTGAAGAGAATTAAAAAGGAAGGTCTCATGGTTAAGACAGTTGAATGCTGTCCTGCAGAATTTGATTTGATACCTGCCTGTGTCATAGAGTTCCCATATGATTCTGCGCAAGTCATTTTAATAAAAATTGTGGAAGGTGGTCACACTGTGTTCTTAATTTTCTGGGTGCCTAATTTGAGATCCTGGGGGCTGATTTGCAGAAGTTCTGAGCACTCATAACTGCAACTGCAATGGGTGCCATGCTTGAATATTTAAAATTCTATATAATTCTAAAAACTCTGAAAAATAAGATTCTAGGCAACTCAAATTGGGCACCCAAAATTAGTGACTACTTTTGACCTTAATCTCTCTCTTCCTCAGCTCCCCACTTGTACAATTGAGATACCACCAGCACCTCACAAAACATAGGTTTTTGTGAAGATAGATTAATGTTTGTGAAGCACTCACATAATATAGTGATGAACACCACAGAAAAGCCCATGAGAAAATAAATAATTCTGTCTTAAGAGCAGGGTTTGAATTTTCAATAGATAAGACATGGGACCACTCATACATCAAAATATGGGATAATTGCTCATAATTTACCACTGTCCATTCTGTACACTGAATAAAGCAGGCGTCTCATGGAAATAATGGTATGTAATCATGTAATTAAAGACTGTATCATCTTGCATATGCAGGAGGAGACTGCATTATGGTTGAAAAGGCAACCATAATTTTAGCATTCCCTGACATTTGAGTTCTTGACTTTGTAACCTTAATTTCTTTTAACATAATTTTTGTGTAATATGTATATAAATTTTGATAATGAGACAACCAGATTTTATTTTTATAATAGGAACTAAACAACTACCTAATATTTTATTTACTAGAGAAATTTACCAAGCATCTGTTATTTTTCAGTACCTTGTTTTTCATAAAAAGAACTGAAATATAGCAACCTCTTAGTTACTGGGTTATATTTCATACTAAATGTTCTATTAAATTCCCACCATGCTGTTTCCCTCAGGACATGTTTAAAAAAAAATCTTTAGGTACATTCAATTACATGTTCTGCAGAAAAAAGTACAATTCTACAGTTGACTAGCTTCAGATTATTAAGGTTATTCTAGGCTAAATGCATATAATTATGCTCAGAGAACAGCATTTTGATTCTTTTTCACCTCCTAAGATGTAGAACAAATGCTAACTAAATCCCACTAGAGAATGTTTTCTCAAGATCAATGGGAAAGCAAAAAATGGCAACTCTTTTATATCATCTTTTTTTGGGGAGGAAGGGAGCACAATCTCCTCTCTGAACAGACCTTTTATTTTTCTTCATTTGAACATCCAATATTAGCTCTTTATCAGAGATAGAAATTTGAGAAGACATTCCTCTCAAGACTCTGAAGAAATGTGATGTCTGGACTATAATCGTCTAATAAATTCAGATCAAGTTTCAACTTAAAATAAAAAAAGAGGTGATTTGTTTCTAGGGTGGTATTATCAACCAGTTTGCAAATGCTTACATGGGTTAGGTATAATAACAAAGCATGAACATTCCATAAATAGGAAGAAATGGAGATGGGATGCAATGAATACTCAATAGGCACTGATCTATACTATGTGTCTTGATGTTTTGTTTGATTCGTGGGGGGGGGTCAGTTAACACTTCCTGGATGGGAAGAATAGCTATATAGGTCTTGGTATAGAAGCTTGTTGTAAGGAAGGTGTTGAAGGAGGGCACGGAGGCATGGCAGACTCATGTAAAAGGGCACGTCTTCCACTTCCTATCTTCCTCTAAACATACAGACTACTTGGAGACTCTCTGCTTGTAAACACCACATGTGGTTTATTTACAATGTTCCCCTGGCACTTGACAGCATTGTGCAGCACTTTATATATAACAGTAGCTTCCTAGACCAAGGACAGGAGAGAAGGAGATCTCTCCCTCAAAAGTTGCTCTTGGGACTTCTCTTGCCATCTCTCCCCCGTGTCATTTCTTTCCTACCCCTTTTCTAATTTCTGAGCTAATGGATTAATTAGCCTTGTATCTCTCTCCAGATCATCACCAATCTATCAGTTAGGCACAATTATCATACTCAGGTTTACTCCTATGCAACTAACTGGTGATAAAGTGATCAGAGTGCTGGTACAGCTGCTGTTGCCCAACACTCTGTCACAACTAGGTAAAGCGAGTTGCTTACAGTTGAATGAGGTTAACAATGAGAATGGGTACAGCATGTGAAGGGGAATATTTGCTTTTGCTTCCTTTCTTTTTACTTCAGTTGGTCCAGATAATCACCACTGAATCTTATCATCACTCATGCGAATTCTAAAACCACTTATCGGCTTTCCAGTATCCAGTGTTGTATGATAGGATATAAAAACACCACACAAGACAGAAAGGGGTTAAAAAGCAGCTATAGGCTCAGACAGCCCTGCCTTGCCACACCTGTAAACCATGCCAGGTTGAGGAGGAGGCTTAAAGGGAGAAGCCCAGACCAGAGGGCTCCATCCCAGGAAGATGGACAGACTTTTCATTTTCAGCTCCCAAACAGGAGCCCAGCCAAGGCCCAAGCTCCTTTAGCCATCTGTACTACTGCCCCGTCTTGACAGGAAACTTAAAGGACCCTTGAGGGATCGTGCGGACCTTCATTTCTATTAGTTTAGCTTTTTTTTCCCTTTGTCATGTTGGGAACTGGGTCCAGGGGCTTGATTCCACAGTAGATCTCTGCTAAGAATGCAAGTCCCTTGAGGAAACGGTGGGCTGACTGAGGAAGTAGTCCAGGGAAGAAGCAAGAGTTCTGACAATACAGAACTTAACCACATGCTTCAGTGTCCCTGGGCTGGAACTCTAAGTAGGGAGAGGGACTAAATTCCCCTAAGCATCACTGATCCCAGAGGCAAGGAGCTAGAAATGTTATTGGGCCTGGACCTGGGCCACTGATGCAAGGGAAAGGAACTACTGAGTTATACTCTGGTTTATCCCAAAAGGAGTGAGACTAAATGTGTCCTGGCCAGAAGGTCAAGCCCAAGATGAAGGGGACTGCTAGTGGATCTGGACAGCTGGTGGGCAAGGCTATGGAGAGAGAACACCCAGCCACAAGTCGGTGCATCAACTGGTGAGTCATTTTGCCATGAAAAGCAATTATTTGATTTATTTCTGAATTGTTTTAATGCTGCTTTTAAAATGGAGACAGAAGAGACAAGTGACACAAAGCTTGGTCCAATAAAGTAGAGTTAGATTACAAGTGGCTTTAAAAAAAAAAGTTAGGAACAAAGCTGAATTATGCCAAAGATTTACTCATGTTACCCTTCTAAAATGCACAAACTTCTTTTCTAATCTGGCTCATGTTGGTTGTAAACCTTATTTAAGAAGTATGAGTTGAAACAAATAAATGAAAAATAAATATATTAGTTTTTGCCTACTTAGCTCTCAACAGGTCCTGATCTTTCAGTACTGAGCCTTGCAGATAGATAACTCTTTGAGACCACATTGGAATTTGCAACACTCTTCTCACTTGAACATCCATCTCAGTAGGACACAAAATAACCACATAATAGTCCTGTCAAAAATATAAAGGAGAGTAGAAAAGGCATTTGGATTATTTACTGTTACCTTCTGTTGTCACTGTAGTATTGGTTAATAGAGAATCTGGAGGTGAACAAGTATCTGTAATAACTTTTAAAATTGTTTCTTGGATAAACTATTTGAACATTGCACATTTCAGATTCTATAATAAAACTGGAGCGTTAAAAATTGTCACAACATTTTTTTTCCATAAATAATTCAGATTCCCATCCTGTTTATAGCTGGTAAATTTATTAGGTGAAACAAGCAAATATTATGGATGTTTTCCCCAGATTAAAGGGTCAAGTCCAGTCTCCTTTTCCAATATGGTTCTGCTGTGAGCAGATGGTGGAATGAAGTTGAGGAATTCAGGATATCTTCCATTCCCCCAATGAAACTGTGCAGGAAGAGTAGTGAATTGGATCCAGCATTGCTGCCCACATAAGGAATCACTTATTGCATAAGTGTCTTTTGTAGGATTCTTCCACCACTGAGATGACGGAATCTCCGGAACCTGTGGTAGGAGGATTTTGCTCCCCTTCTCCCCAGGGTATCATCTCAGCTCCTGGCCTGTTACTCCGGCTATGTGCTAAAATTTGTGTCTATGTGTATTAAATATACACTGTACACACAGTTATGAATTGAATGTGGGTCTCCCATACCCCAGGAGATTGCTCTAACCGCTGGGCTAAAAGTTATAAGGTTGGCCCTCCAACCTCCTTCTGTTCCGCTGCTACCAGATTTTGAATGGGACCTGATCTGCTAAGCAGCCTCTGAGGGTGCATATCACAATCTGGCCCCTTCACATGACATAGGCAGCTGAATGCTTATTTTCCCCAGGTCATGGATGGCTCTGCAGCTTAAGTGGGAGATGTAAATGGAGGCATCAATGTACATGCCCAGAAGCAGGAACTTAGATGAAGAGGTAACATTTACCCTTAGGTGTCGAGTGAGTTTAGTAAGTCTTGTGAATCTTAAATGTCAGTGGAGCCAAAACTGGGTCTTAGGTGCCTAAGCCTGGATCTTCAGTGACTACGTCTGGAGTAAATGTTCCTAAGACTCTTTGTGGACCTGGGCCTACATGTGAAATACATGTTTGGTTATCCTCCTCTGTGTTGTTGAGGAGGATAAAAGTCTTGGAGAAGGAGATCAACCTAGAGCAAAGGGAAATGAATCTATAGTTGGGACCCTATTTCCAGATGACTTCATGCTATCCTCTTGTACAGAGAATACATTTCCAGGTGAGGGGACCCCTGTTGTTAGGAAGAGACAGGTAATATTAATGTGGGGTTTGATTATTAGAAATATAGATAATTGGGTTTGTGATGACTGGGAAAACCACATGGTGAATTGCCTTCTGGATACAAATGTTGCAGACCTCTGAAGACAGGTGGACAGACTAATGGGTATTGCTGAGGAGGAGCTGGTGGTCATGGTACATGTAGGTACCAATGACATAGGGAAAGGTAGGAGAGAGGTCCTGTAGGCTAATTTAGCCTGCTAGGTAAGAGGTTCAAGTCCAGGACCTCCACGGTAGCATTCTCTAAAAGGCAGGCAGAACTGCAGAGTATCAATACATGAATGACATGATGGAGGAGGGATTTAGGTTTATTAGGAACTGGGGAACCTTTTGGGAAAGGAAGAGCCTATACAGTAAGGATGGGCTCCACCAAAAACAAAACAGAATCGGATTGCTGAGAGGTAAATTAAAAATATCATAGAGGACTTTTTAAACTAAGAGCTGGGGGAAAGCTGACCGATGCAGAGGAGCACACGGTTTGGACAGACACATCCTTTAGGGGAGGATTTTTTTAAAGGTGATACTCTATATCCTAGTAAAAAGGAGAGGCTAGAAGTTGATGAAGTACGGGTAGGAACTGAAGAAACAGTCAAAAAAGAGTCCTATTCAATTACATCACATGAAGGCAGACAACTAAATATTGACAAATTCTATAAGTGTTTGTATACAAATGCTAAAAGTCTAAAAACTAAGATGGGTAAACTTGAGTGGTTGGTATTAAATGAGCATATAGATATAATAAGCATAACGGAAACTTGGTGGAACAATGATAATCAATCGGAACTGAATAGGTCACAATCATGTGGGAGTGACACTGTGAAAGAAGGCATAGTCATATATGGTAAAAACAAACAAACAGTACCATAGAATCTCTATGGATAGAAATTCCATGCTTGAATAATAATAGTATAGCAGTAGGAATATATTATTGACCACCTGACCAGGGAGATGACTGTTAAATGCTTATGGAGATTAGATAAGCAACAAAGGCAGAAAAAGCGATAACAATAGGGGATTTCAGCTATCCCCATATCGAATAGGAACATGTCACTTCATGATGGAATGCAGAGATAAAATTTCTAGACACTATTAATGACTGCTTCTTGGAGTAGATAGTTCTAGAACCCACAAAAGGAGAGGCAATTCTTAATTTAGTCCTAAGTGATGCACAGGATCTGGTTCAAGAGGTGAATCTAGCTGAACCTCTCAGTAATAGCAATCATAATGTAATTAAAGTTAACATCCTTGGGGGGGAAGGGGAATATACCAAAGAAACTCACCACAGTAGCACTGAACTTCAAAAAGGGAAACAATACAAATATGAGGAAGCTAATTAAGCACAAAAAGGAACAGTCACAAAAGTGAAATGCCTGCAAGCTGCATGGAAATTTTTAAAAACATCACGCTAGAGCATAAAACTATATGTATACCCCAAATAATAATAATAAAAAAGACCAAAAAATGCTGCCCTGGCTAAACAATACAGTAAAAGAGATGGTTAGAGACAAAAAAAATAAATCCTTTAAAAATTGGAAGCCAAATCCTACTAAGGAAAATAGAAAGGAGCATTCATTTTGCCAAGCCAAGTGTAAAAGTATAATTAAGCAGGCCCAAAAAAGAATTTGAAGAGCAACTAGTAAAAGACAGAAATAAACAGCAATAATTTTTGTTGTACATCAAAAGCAGGAAGCCTGCCAAAAAATCAGTGGGGCCATTGGATGGTTCAGGTGCTGAAGGAGCACTTAAGGAAGGCCAAGCCATTGCAGAGAAGCGAAATGAATTCTTTGTATTGGTCTTTGCTGCAGAGGATGCGAGGGAGATTTCCACACCCGAGCCATTCTTTTTTGGTAACAAATATGAGGAATTGTCCCACACTGAGGTCTCAATACAGAAGGTTTTGGAACAAACTGATACATTTAACAGTAATAAATCACTAGGACCAGATAGTATACATCCAAGAGTTCTAAAAGAACTCGTATATGAAATTTGCAGAACTTCTGTCTGCGGTATGTAACCTATCACTTAAATCAGCCTCTGTACCAGATGACTGGTGGATAACTAATGTGAATCCATTTTTTTAGAAAAGGCTCTAGAGGCGATCTTGGAAATTACAGGCCGGTAAACCTAATTTCAGTAGCAGGCAAATGGATTGAAACTATAGTCAAAAATAGAATTATCAGACACCTAGATGAACACGATTTGCTGGAGAAGAGTCAACATGGCTTTTTTTTTTTTAAGGGAAATTGTGCTTCACCTAGCTATTAGAATCCTTTGAGGGTGTCAACAAGTATGTGGACTAGGGTGATCTAGTGGATATAGTGCACTTCGATTTTCAGAAAGCCTTTGACGAGGTCCCTCACCAGAGGCTCTTAAGCAAAGTAAGGAGTCATGGAATGAGGGAAGGCCCTCTCACGGATTAAAAGATAGGAAACAAAGGGTAGAAATAATGGTCAGTTTTCATAGTGGAGAGAGGTAAACAGCAAGGTCCCCCAATGATCTGTATGGGGATCTGTGCTGTTGAACATATGCATAAATGATCTGGGAAAAAGGATAAGCAGTGGCTAAGTTGGCAGTATACAAATTACTCAATATAGTTAAGCCCAAAGCTGACTATAAAGAGTGACAGGAATCTCACAAAACTGGATGAGTGGGCAAGAAAATGGCAGATTAATGTCAATGTTGATGAGTGCAAAGTGGTGCACATTGGAAAACATAATGGTAACTACACATCACGATGATTTGGTCTTAGTTAGCTGTTAACACTCAAGAAAGTGATCCTGGAGTCATTGTGGATAGTTCTCTGAAAACATCTGCTCAATGTGCAGCAGCAGTCAAAAATGCTAACAATGTTAGGAAGCATTAGGCAAGGGATAGAAAATGACAGTAAATATCATAATGCCACTAAATAAATCTGGTACGCCCACACCTTGAATACTGTGTGCAGTTCTGGTTGTCACATCTAAAAAAAAAATATTAGAATTGAAAAAGTAGAGAATGGCAAGAAAAATGATTAGGGATATGCAATAGTTTCTATACAAGGAGAAATTAAAAAGCTTGGAAAGGAGATGGCTGAGGGGCGATATGATAGACGTCTATAAAATTATGAATGATGTGGAGAAAATGAATAATTGTTGTTTACACCTGCACATAACACACACAATAGGCATCACTTAATGAAATTAATAGGCAGCAGTATGACAGGGTGCCGGGCAAAGGGTTGCTGATTCAGCCCTGTAACACCTGTTCCCATTTAGGGGAATAAATCAGAGCTGGCAAGATATAACCTGGCCCTAATTGGGGGAGCAGAGACAGATTTCACCTAATTAGCCTGGGGCTGTATAAAAGCCTCAAGAGATGTAAGAAAGGGAAAAGGCAGGGAGTGGAAGCAGGGAAGTAGATCTTCCCTCCCTCCCTTCTGCAGACGGTGAAGGGCCAACTGTACTTACTGAAACGATGATGGGAACAAGCCTGTGAATAAACTGCACCAGTGGTTACTAACCTCAGGGACTCAGAGTGACTTTGTGGACTTAGCAGAGGCAGGAGCCAAGGGGGACTCTGATACATGTAGGGGCCTGTCCAGGATCCCGTACTGGAGCAAGTGTTTTGGCAGCCTGGAGATGGAGGAGACCCTGCAATGGCTGGTCAAGCAGCAGGAGGAGGTGCAGAAGTCAATGCAGAGTTTTCAGCAAGCCCACCAGCTGGAGAGTCAGGCCTTGCTCACATAGTAGGCAGAACAGCAGAAGAGCCTGCAGGACTTCATTTGGGAGCAGGCTGGGATCCAGCAGCAGCTCCTGCAGAAAGTGATGAGTCCCACAGGAGGGGATGGCATTTGGGTGCTGGGCTTAGGACTATGTAAAATGGGCCAGACGGATGACCCTGGTGCCTTCCTAGGCAGCTTTGAGTGGGTAGCTGCAGGGGCTGGATGTGACAGGGCAACCTGGACCCTGCGACTGGCTCCCTACCTAGCTGGCAAATCCCAAGCGGCCTACTTGGACCTAAGTGAAGAGCAGACCAGGAATTATGAAGTGGTAAAAGCAGCCATCCTGATCGGGTGGGGCTGACCATGGGGAAGTACTGCCAGAAGTTCTGGTTGGCGAGGTGGATGGGGTGTTGTGGCCCCAGGCATTCACCCAAAAGTTAATGGACTGGGCTACCCGCTGGCTGAGGCTGGATGCACAGACAGTGAGGGAGATTATAGAGGCACTTGTCCTAGATCAGTTTTTACAGGGCCTCCCAGACAAAATAAAGGTGTGGGTGCAGAGGCACCAATCAAATATGGTCCAGGCGGCTGTAAAGCTTACGGAGGAGTATGCAGAGGTAGACTTCCCCAGGAAGGAGGGACAGCCGGAAGTGGAGACTGGGAGAAGGCCCAGAGAACCTCTGCCCAGGAAAGGCCCAGAGAATAAATGGGAGGACACGCTAGGGTCTCCCATGGGGTCCAGACCAGTTGTCTGCTGGCAGTGCGGATGACCGGGACACAAGAAGGGGGACTGCCTGTCCATGGATTGTGGATGGGCAGAGTTTTTTGTCATTGGGAAAACACTGGAGGGCAGGGGTGAAAGCTGTCCACTCTTCCAGTAATGGTGGGGAGGAAACCCCAATGAGCCCTGGTGGACTCTGCCTCGGCCTGCTCTCTGGTACAACTGAAGCTGGTGAGGCCGCACTGGTGGATTTTGGGTGTTAAGATGGATATAGAATGCATCCACAGAGATAGGAGGCAAAACCTTATGGTCCAAGTGCCCCATGAGGTTTGGGGCTTGTTTAAGTGGCAACGGGTAGGGGCAGTAAAGGGACTACCTTATATGGTGGTAATGGGTACAGACTGAGACCCCTTCCCAGGAGGGAATGTGGGCAGAGGGAGAATCTCCGAGGAACAGGGTAGAGACCACTGAGAAGAGAACCCCTAGCCAACAGAACTTAAGAAGGAAGTTATGGGTGAGATGTCCACTCTAGGATCCTCAACTGGAGATCAAGGCCCGGCGGAGGCCTTTATTAGCGGACACCCCAGAGGAAGAGACCCAGGCCCCATTGGATGAGCTTGGGGGACCAGAAGCCCTGAGCCTCTGAGAGAGGGCTGGGACCAACCCTGAACCCCTGACAGAAAGGAAGGAGGGGAGAACAAGGGAACACCCAGGAGGCTGTGAATGGTGTGAGGCCCTGTGGGCTGTGGTGGAGCTGTGGGGCCATCCACCCCACACACAATGTAGTTTCTGTAGTTGGGGGATGAAGGAATCCCACACGGCAAACCCTGGGATTGACCTGAAAGAGGGTAAAGGACTCCCCCGTAATAGAGGAAAGAGAGGATGCAGAGGTGCAAACCTTGTGTTTGGAGAAGTGGGGGAGGTGTGTGACAGGGTGCTTGGCAAAGGGTTGCCTATTCAGCTCTCTCACACCAGCTCCCATTTAGGGGAATAACCTGGCCCTAATTGGGGAAGCAGAGACAGCTGTCACCTAATTAGCCTGGGGCTGTATAAAAGCTGCAGGGGAAGGAAGCCAAAGGGGGGCAGAAAGAAAGGGAAAAGGCAGGAGTGGAAGCAGGGAGGTAAACCATCCATCCTTACTGCAGCTAGTGAAGAACCAACTGTACATAGTGAAAAGGTGGTAGGAACAAGTCTGTGAATAAACTGCATCAGTGGTTATTAACCCCAGGGTCTCAGAGTGACTTTGTGGACCTAGTAGTGGTAGGAGCCAAGGGGAGGGGCCCAGCTGCATTTTGCTACAAGCAGGTTTAAAACAAACATGGGGAAGTACTTCACAAAATGCACAGTCAACCTCATTGCCAGTGGATGTTGTGAAGGCCAAAAGTATAACATGGAAGTAATGGGCAACTCTCTTACCACTTCAAAAGTTATTTTTCCTCCCTTGGTATCCTGCTGTTAATTGATTTATCTCGTTCGACTGACCTCACACTTGGTAAAGCAACCCCCATCCTTTCATGTATTTATACCTGCTCCTGTATTTTTCACTTCATGCATCCAATGAAGTAGGTTCTAGCCCACAAAAGCTTATGCCCAAATACATTTGTTAGTCTCTAAAGTGCCACAAGGACTCCTGGTTGTTTTTACTGATACAGACTAACACAGTTACCACTCTGAAATATGGAAGAATAGGTCCATCAGTGGCTATTAGCCAAGATGGTCAGGTATGCTAGCCATGCTCTGGGTGTCCCTGAACCTCTGACTGCTAGAAGCTCAGACTGAACGACTGGGGATGGATCACTTGATAAATTGCTGTTCTGTTTGCTTCCTCTGAAGTATCTGGCACTGGCAACTGTCAGAAGACAGAATATTGGGCTACAGAGACCTTTGGTTTGACCCAGTATGGCCGTTTTGTTCTTAATTAGCCTGTGAATTTAGATCAGTTTGGATTTTTTTTTCATTCTGTTATTGTTGAATGGTGCTGTTATCAGGCCATAAAGTTTAAAAGGTTACATTTTATTTTGCCCATTAATTAATGATGTACAGTGCTTTAGCAAAAAGTAGCAATGTATTTTTAGTAAATAGAAGTAGTCCATACTAAAGCCCACAAATAATATATTTTTAACAATTTGTCATAATGGAACCAAAATTCCAATACACTTTACCCAGAAATGATTGTGAGGATTTAAAGAGAGAAAGTGGGTGAGGTAATATCTTTTATTGGACCAACTTCTGTTGGTGAGAGAGACAAGCTTTTGAGCTTACACAGGGCTCTCCTTCAGATGTAAAACTTTCACAGGGCCAGTTAGGATATAGTCAGCCATATGAAAAAGACATTTCTTTGTATTCCCTAATTCTTTTAATGCTTATGCTGAGAAACTCCTCACTTGCGAGCAATGTTGACTATCAGGCTATGTCCATTGCACTATATCCTGTTCTGTCTTAACTGCAGCCATCACAATTAAGTTTAAAAACTCTCATTGAGTTCAGTGAACGAGGCCCCAGAATAGCAGAAAAACATAAAATGACCAATTTTCTTTTTTTCTTTTTACACATCGTATTGGGTTAATCAAAAGGAATTTTCATGAAATTAGTTGGCTGTAAGATAACTGGTATAAATCAAAGTAATTAGACTCTGTGTGACACAAGCATATTTCTATCTGTTTAATCCAATTTAGATCAATTAAAAATGAATGCATCCAGTACTTGTTCTGAGCTACTTCTTGCAATTATACTTTCTTCAGTCAGTCATTCTTTAATTCAGACACACACATTACAGACCATTTCTGAAGATTGTCTGCAAGTTACCAATGTCTAATTGAATTTCTTATTTTTTTTATTCTTGCATTGTAAATATACCTGCAGTCTGGGATGAGCATAGAACTCATTTAAGAAATCCATAAGCAAGTCAATCTTCAGGGAGCTGACACACAGTACCACATGTTTCTCTGTCTGAGCTCTGTGTCGACTGTAGTTACCCCCAGACTTCTGTCTCTCCATCCACAAATAAGCCAGCTGTTCAAACTGCAATATATTGTCAATGTGAATGAAATACATATAAGCAGCTGTGCAATATACACATCTTTATCAGTATGAGTTAATTATATTTTATGCTTTAGGCTATCCACTCATTTAATTAAAGACACACTTAAAACCCCCACCCTTTGTCTTTGTTTCTTTCCAAGAGCAGCAGTTTACAACCAGATGGGATGGCACAATAATACATCAATAGGCCAAACTCAAGCATTCACAAATCATAAAGTTGAGTTAAATCATGAGCTTATTTAAATATATTTTTTCTGGTATTTGAGCCTTTAGGGTTCATTTGTAATTTACACGACACCAAGAGATGAGACTGTAAGAAAAACACCAATGTATTACATATGTAGATGGAACAATGCCTCAGTTTCTCCCCATAGATTTTTAAAAATCTAAAGTTGGCAACACTTGATACGATGATGTCTGCATATTATTTCTTACTATCTGATCTGCACCTTAAATATTGGCATCACTTAAACATATGGCTATTAGAAAAATCATGTTCTGTCCCTGCTGCTCCTGGAGAACTGCTGGGTTTTTTGGTATTGACTATGGCATCTGTTGAACTCAGGGCTGCCCTGACGGGGGGGAGGGGGAAAAGTGGGGCAATTTGCCCCGGGCCCCGCAGGGGCCCCCACGAGAGTTTTTTGGGACCTCTGGAGCAGGGTCCTTCACTCGCTCTGAAGGCCCCGAAAAACTCTTGTGGGACCTGGGCCCCCGGAACTTCTTCAGCTCCGGGGCATCATCGTCGGCAATTCGGCAGCGGAGGGTCCTTCTGCTCCAGGATGGAAGGACCCCCTGCCGCCGAATTACCAACAAAGACCCGGCATTTCGGCAGTGGGTCCTGCTTTGGCGGTAATTCGGCGGCAGGGGGCCCCCGCCGTGGGACTTCGGGGCACTTCGGCGGCGGGTCCCGGAGCAGAAGGACCCCCCGCTGTCGAATTACCGCCGCAGCGGGGGCCCCCGCCACTGAAGACCCCAGGCCCCTGAATCCTCTGGGCGGCCCTGGTTGAACTGAACTTCAATAAGCGGCACTTTTCCCTCTACCACCTTAATCAGCATCCCCCAGTTCACAATAAATTCTGCTTTGAGATCCTAATAAAGGGAAATCTAGGGATCAATATGATATGCAATGTATCTGGAATAATTTAAATACATAAAAGCATTACTTCAATGGACTAATGTCCACATGTTTTATATACAATTAGTACCACTAATACACCATGCATATACCATTTCAATTTCGAAGCTCCTTACAAGCTAGCTAATATTCACAACAATCCAATGACACCGGAGTGTTTTCTTATCCACATTCTACTGAGGCAGGGATGTCAAGTGATTCAGTGTCAGAGCCATGATAAGAGCTGGCCCCCTGTCCTGTGCTCAAACCAGGACACGAAGCCCTTGTCTCTCCTTGAGGTGTCACTCTGAAGAAGAAAGAACTAGGGGAAAATGCTAGGAATAGCTAAGTGTCTTGGGAAAGCTTTGGCTGCTGGTTAGTTTTGCTGCTATTATTTAAGTTCACAATAAAGGTAAATCCCACCATGAGGGTAAATTTGGACAACACATCATGCCTGTATGTTCTTTGGTGTCTGATGGGAGCCAGCAGCTTCTACAAGGATTTGAAAACTTGTTAGCTCCTCTCATTTTAGCATATATAAACCATATGCACATTTATTTTACAAACAAGAAGACAAATAAGAAAGCTCCAACTCTGCATAAAATGAAGAAGAATACAAGATGGTGTACTTTTTTTGGATATTACATACACTGTAAGGACAGTTGCAAGATATATTTCAAGATAATACAGTCTTTTCCCCAAAACTTCCCCATCTCTTCCAAATGGAAAACAATCAGAGTTTACCTGTATGGGCAACACCACAAGGGCAACACAGATCATAATGACAACCAGCAGTTTTGAAGGCCAGATCTTGGGTGTAACATCCCCAAAGCCCACAGTGGAAAATGTCACTATGCAGAAATAAAGGGAGTCAAAGAGAGTCAACTTGTTTCCTGCTCGCTCCAGATGCTGAATTCCGCAAATACTATGTAAAAAAGAATGAATAAAGAAATGAAAAATAAAACTAGTACCTGGAATAAATCCAAAATGTCATGACTCTCTTACTAGCAAGGAGAATTAT
Source organism: Mauremys mutica (assembly GCF_020497125.1). Classification (NCBI taxonomy): domain Eukaryota; kingdom Metazoa; phylum Chordata; order Testudines; family Geoemydidae; genus Mauremys; species Mauremys mutica. The sequence continues at coordinate 46,233,538 of NC_059079.1, read as the reverse complement.
TTTCTGCAAATGCATATATTACTTAGCAAAGAAGAGAAAATGTTCACGTTCAAAGCAAAAATCTTTAAAAAATTGTATTTAAATGTCATTTATTCATAATAAAGTTCTAACTGTTATTTTGGAATAAAATGTTATCTAAGGATAAAATGATAGTGCTAGTGGTGGTAAATTTTGATTAGTGGTTGGCAGGAAAAAGTAAGATATGTTACAGATAACAGGATGTATTGATTTTTTTTCTAATACCAGAACAAAATAAATAGCATATAGCTGCACTATTGTAATCTTCAGAGTTTTTAAAACCATCTTTTTTTGTTTTTGCAAAAATAATCTGTGACCAAGAAACTGTATATAATTTCATTACATTTGCAATTCTTTATCTTGGATTATAACGCGGTTTCACCTATTACTCTAAGCTTTTTTGGCTCCCGAGGACAGCGTTATATCAAGGTAGAGGTGTACCTCTATCACATCCCCACCTTAGTCTCCTCTTTTCCAAGCTGAAAAGTCCTAGCCTCTTTAATTTCTCCTCATATGGGACCTGTTCCAAACCCCTAATCATTTTAGTTGCCCTTCTCTGAACCTTTTCTAATGACAATATATCTTTTTTGAGATGAGGAGACAACATCTGTATTCAGTATTCAAGATGTGGGTGTACCGTGGATTTATATAAGGGAAATAAGATATTCTCTGTCTTATTCTCTATCTCTTTTTTTAATGATTTCTAACATCCTGTTTGCTTTTTTGACTGCCGCTGCACACTGTGTGGACGTCTGCAGAGAACTATCCATGATGACTCCAAGATCTCTTTCCTGATTAGTTGTAGCTAAATTAGCCCCATCATACTGTATGTATATTTGAGGTTATTTTTTCCAATGTACATTACTTTACATTTATCCATATTAAATTTCATTTACCATTTTGTTGCGCAATCACTTAGTTTTGTCTGATCTTTTTTAAGTTCTTCACAGTCTGCTTTGGTCTTAACTATTTTGAGCAGTTTAGTATTATCTGCAAATTTTGCCACCTCACTATTTATCCCTTTCTCCAGATCAGTTATGAACAAGTTGAATAGGATTGGTCCTAGGACTGACCCTTGGGGAACACCACTAGTTACCCCTCTCCATTCTGAAAATCTACTAATGTAAGCTAGTGGAATGTTGAAATCTAGATTTTTTTGTTGGGGTCTGGGGTTAGTTAGCTAATAGGTACAGATCAGGATAGCTTATGGCATTATCTTAAGTAGCCTAACAATATCTCATGCTAATTTGATGCTGCATGGAGAAAACATGGTCTATTTTTGGTATAAATTAACTTCAAATTATGGGATGTCAGCTCTACCAACTTGGAGGCTGTTCCTTGATTTCTTGGTGAGCAACTGGCATACTTCAGTTTTCATTGCTAACTACACACCAAATTAAATGCCTTCATGGCAATTGTCAAATCTGTGCTAGGGGCTCAATTCACCCCTCAGTTAAACAGATACAGCTCCTCCCAATTACATGGTATTTCAGACATTAAGGACATCCCTAGCACTTCCATTTAGATGTGTGTTGTTTTACACCTCCCTTGCACGGTGGGGATTGAGATTTGTAATGTCTCCCCATAGTGTCGTCATTCTGTTCAAATATAGTTTCCTCCTAAACTTTCTGTTTGATACTTAAAACAGTGTTTCAAACTTATCTCCTTGTCTTTGATTCTTCCTCTTTCTCCATTCCTCCTCTTTTCCCTTTCCTCTGACTGCATTTTCTTATGTTCCCACTAAATCTGTCCCTTCCCAATTTTCCAAACCCCTCCTCTTCTCCATTCCATTTCATTTGTTCCTGCCCTCATGGATCCTCCCTCCCGCCTCAGGGATGGAGTTAAAATGCTGGAGTTCTAGCAGGTACATCATCTAATCCTACCTTGAATCCTAGTACTAAGCTTTGGGCTTCAATTATGTCTTGGGGCAATGAGTTCTGCAATTAATTATGCATTTTGGTTTTAAAATAGTTCTAAATTTGTTGCCTTTCAATTTAATTCAATATCCCCTTGCGCTTGTATTATAAGAACAAATAAATGGGAGCACATCTTACCTTTATAAAATGTATCTAAGGATACAAAATTTAAAGGCAGTTTCTACTACCCTGACTCATGCTGAGTAGTACCTGACTCTGTAAGTAGTCCAACTGAACTCAACAGGGCTACATGTGGAATATGGTTCTATTAATTGTAAGTAAGAATGGCAGAACCTGGTCCTTAGGTTGGTTTGTTTTTCAGTTTACTTTCATATTGATTTGGGTGCCTTTAAAATGTCTGAAAGATTTCTACTGGTTACAATGAGCTTCCCAAGTTCAAAGATAGGGATTATCTATGAATTTAGCAGAATCCTTTAAACCAGTGGAGCTCTTTAACTGCACCTGCTGTACAGAGCATCTCTGAGCTTGCATATTAGTGGTCCCATCCTCCTAGGAGGCTGTTGACTGTCTTTCTATTTTAAAGGTAATTTCTAAATAATGCCATATTTCTCAGTCATAATTCTTCTGTACATCAAAGATGATTTCTTGGCATAGGGTATCTAATTGGCCACAATTGACCATTAAGAACTCCCAGGTAAAAAACCTTTAATCATCAGGCAGGCCCTGTGTTTATAACAGTGTTAGCAGTTCTTCTGTTCTCCAGAAATAATTTACTAGTGGGCAGTAGCATTTCCATAACATATGGATGAGATCCCCAGTTTCCTCTTCACTGTTCTAGCATTTGTATTTTTCACACATCCCAAAATGTTCTGAAGATGATTTTTTGTTGGATAAGTTTCAGCCCTCAGTCATTGGCTGAATTTGTATTCCTACACACTTTGTTCCAGATTTTTTCACTGAGGTGGTAGTTCAGATCTTTCCTCCATGCTCTCATTAGTTGTCCCTTTTCAGTTTTAGTTATAGAAAAGAATTGTTGAAGCAGTACTTTTCTGTCTTTATAATAGGTTCTGAAAAGTTAATAAAGGGGACTGTGGAAATGCCATTCCAGTGAAGATGGATAGTTAACTTTCCTACCTTGGATCAATTATAAGTTTTAATCATAGACTCTGTTTTTCAGTCTATTTGGGTCAGGCACCTTTTAGTGTTATTCTTAAAAACTGGAGTACGCACAGAGAGATCCAGTCATGGAAATATGGGCTCTTATAATGTTAAAATCATTGCTCCCTTACTTTGCATATGTCTTGGCATCCACAGTGTGATTTCAAGCTCTTTGCTTTTAGCATTGGCCACTCCAAGGCTTTGCTGTTATTGAACAAAGTTCACCAGGTGCTGAGATCCTACACTATACCTTGTGCATTTTTAAAGCCTGATAGTGGGGCTTGACCTTGACCTCAGAGTGAAGCATCAAAAGGGCTGTGTGATTAGCACAGACCTAGAGGCCCAAATCTTACCACGTAGAGGTATACTAGAGCTGTAGCTTCTACTCCAGCCCATAGGCTAGAATGAATGTTTGTTGATGGGCTGTGTTGCAGCTCCACTATGGTGATCTATATATGCCATTCTGGTTCTGAAAGAGTTAACTGGAATGGGAGAGTCAGATTAACCCCCCTAGTCACACTGGAGGCTGGGCCAGGGCCAGTTAAGGGTGAGACCCAGCTGAGGAGGAGCTGGGTGGTGATTATAATGCCAGGAAACTGGGAGCAGAAGGAGATTGTAAGGAGAAAAGGAAGGAACTCTGCTGTCCCTCTCTTGGCACTAACAAATGGAGTGACTGGGAGGATCAAGGAGGAAGTCCAGGGGAAAGTAGGCTCTTGCATTCTCTTTTGAGTATGGAAGTCTGTCAGAAGGCCAGGAGAGACAAGGAGAAGCTGCTGGGGTAGAACAAACTCTGATGGTGAACCCTGATAAAAGAGCAGGATTGGGACTTCTAGGGAGGGAGTCCTGGTAAGTGTTCAGTGGAGAGCAGAGCAGGGGAACTTAAGAAGCATCAAAGGTTAATCCTAAAGAGGGCAGAAATTGATTTATTTGTACTTCTGGTTTGGGATTTTGTTGGGGGATTTCAGAGGAGAGTTCTGTTGACAGGCTACAATAAGAAGAAATCCAGGTTGGCAGCAGAAAGGTGTCCAACAGAGCAGACTTTAGCTGCTAGTTATAGGGGTCCTCAGCTGGAATCCAGTGTAATGGTAGGGCTCAGGTTTTCCTTCCAGCTACTGGGGAAGGTGGTGTTTAATCCTGACCTAAAAGAATGACTTCTGAGAGCTCTGAGATGCAAGGATCACTGGGCTGAGAGCTGGGGTGAAGACTTAATGTATGGACATTGGACTCCTGTTGTGTGGGACTTCATTAACCCAGAAGGAGTAGAATTAAAATGTTACCTGGCCATAGGGCCAAGTTGTGATAAAAGACAGACCACCACAGGACTGGTGGGAGCACTATACAGGAAAGAACTGCTATGCTATGCCACACTCAGCCACAAGGGAGGGCGCTAGTGGTGAAGGTGCTCTTCAACATCCATGGATTGCTTTTGAATTCTGGTGGTGGCATACAATTTTATATGACAGTTATTCAGTGTTTTTCAATGGAAAGGCTAAAAATCACCCTTTCTGCTTTCATTAATTGACCATATGCACTAAAGTGAAAGTTCTAGAACATCTTTAAGATTGTGGGGTTTTTTTGTTTTTTTTAAAGACTCTTGTTTTTGTGAAGGGAATGCTTTCTTGCTCCTCCCTGTAAGAGTCCCACTAACAATCATTTTTTTAGAAATAATTCAGATAGGAAGACCTGAAACTTGGTAAGAGGTTTTACTGTATTAACATTATACTGTAATGAATTTTAGTTGTCCCATCTATCCAAATCAATTATCTTGACTGAGCATAACCACAATCAAGAATACACTCGCTGAAATTCTTGCCTATTGAAATCAATACGAATTTTGCCATTGACTTCAATGGGGCAAACATTTCACCTTCTGTCTCCAATCATATCATTTTATCAGAACATGAGACATTCCCTCAAGCTATCATAATTATTTTGGCCTATGTCCTCAAAGGTATTTAGGAGACTAAGAGCTTAACTCCCGTTGATTAAATAGCTTTTGAGGATCTGGGCCTTTGTGCCTGATCCAATGCCCACTAGTGTGAAGGGGAAATCCAAAGCAGTCTTTGGATCAGGCTTTTTGAGTGCTCTTGTGAGGTGTCAGGTGCCCTCATGTCTCACTGAAGTCAATGGGAGTTGACTGTGCATAGCACCTTGAAGGATCAAGCCCTTTAGACCTCATATCAAACACTAATAGAGTTCTGCACTCTATTAACTTTAAGTGTCACCTAATCATGCATCAATCCTGGGACCCAAAATTAAATCAGTGCAAAAGGAAGTAACATTAAACTTTCAAACTCTCCTGAAGCAACCAAAAATATTGTTTAATTTACTGCTGTGGTTGGAATTGCCTTAGTTTTGCTATATACCAGAAAAGTTGCTCACAGCATTGCAGTACAGCTGACTTTCAATAGATGGCTTTGTGGGTATATAACTGCCAACAAAATTTGTCTATTTCCTCACATATTCCTCCATCATGAATATTATCCTTTAGTTTTTCATCTATTACATCTGAATAAATATATCTCATGCCATGTCCTTATCTAGTCAGGTTAGCTACACTTCTGGGAGGGCATAGTGGGAGCTAGTGGTTGACTATGATACTGAAATCTGTAAGAGGCTTAACTATTCAGCTTTCCAAAACTTACGTATATATCTTGCTGTTACCTGAGTGGTTTATGCAACTAATATTTCCAAAAAGTGTGCCCTTTTTCTTACTATATAATGTTAATATTAAGCATTGTTTCAGAAAATAAAAAGGGATAATTTTCAGCTTGTTTATCATATCAGTGTTCTGCTTCCTTTTATACATTTAAACATAATACATCAAGCTACAGCTTCATAATGGTTTTTAACTTTTACCACTGAAAAAGATTAAAATGAACAGTAGCATATATTACTCAGCTTTGCTGGTCCAAGACAAACAATAATGAAGAAATCCCTGGCCAGGTCTACTGATCTTAACAGAACAATCATGAAGCAAAAGATTATTGAAACTCACAATACCTTCCACTGGTTGAGAAAATGAGCTATAGTAGTGGATGATTAGACAGAAAATATTTAACTTAAAAATGTGGGGCCTGATTCCCCACTTTTTATAGCAGTTTTATGCTTCTATAAACTCTGTTTCAAGGGAGTTACCAGTTTAAATTCTATTGAAATCAATACTGTGAAACTAGTTTCACAGAGGAGACTCAAGCTTTTAATTAGAAAACAAAGACAAAAGTCTCAATAAAAGAGATGTATTCCAAAGAGAAACTAATTAAAAAAAAATAAAGAACAAAACAAAGTACAATTTAAACATCTACTATAATTTCAACCAAACAGGAAAAGTTAAAAATGACACCTGTAATCTCTAAAGATTAGGAAAGATCAGCCGTGTTTAGATAACCATTTGAACTTTTCAAAGTTCAATGTCATCATTTACTGGAACTTTTATCTATTTCCTGGGAACTGTTTGTGCTTATTTTTCTGTGCCACAACCTTGTCAATCTTTTAAAAAGTACACACCTTGGAACTAGTATGAAACCCAAATAAAAAAAAAGATGAAAGTGGAGAACTGCCTAAAGGCACAAAAGAAAAGAATATAACACACACAGGAGTTGATGTCTAACACATAAGAACTAATTTTCCAGACTACAGCAGAAGAAAGGGGAACAAGTTGATTCTGCCTCCTGACTTTAGTGAATGTCTGTGTTTCTCGGGGGTGGAAAATAGAAGGGAGGGAAGTTTGGTTTGGGTAAGGTTCCACCAGTCTTCTGCTTTGAGACAGCTACAGTAGCTCAAATCTTGGACTAACCCTCTATGGGAGGATCACCCCATTGCAGTGGATCCCACAATGATGTACACTAGTACAGTGACTCTGACACTATTTATTCTCTTTGCAGCCAGCACTGGGAGACTGGTCAGGGAAAAGGAAGCCTGAACAGTGCTTCCCTGCATCCATATATCCTTGACTGTCATTGGCAGCTGCCATAAATTAGAGTAGCCTGAAGAATGCTGTAGTTTACCGCCTGGGACAGGCTTCATATATAGATCCAGTAAGAGAGCGCTGAGGTAGCTTAAAGCCATGCTGTGAAGTCCTCTGTCATAGCCAAGGAATTGGGGGCAATATTTTTAAACCTGGACCCTATATTTTGAGCTCACTAGCCTAATTCAGAACTAGTGTCCTATTGCAACAACTCTGCATTGTTCATATCATTCTACCATACGTTGTATACAGGAATAGATTACATAAATAGCTTGTGAAAAATAAAAAGCAGAATGTAAGTAGCAGATTTCCATCTAATTTATGTAATATTCTTACCACAAGGAATTTTACAGTTCGTAAAACATCTTCCTGCAGAGCAGCTAAACTGTCCAGGTAAAGATACTTAAAATCTCAGTGGAATATGAAAAGACAAGCTTAGTGTTTTTTGTCTGACTTCCACTAATTTGTGAGCATCCTGGAAATAGGAATCAATAACTGCTGAGGAGTAAAACAGTCCTCAGGAGGAAATCAGATTTAAACCATGCTGTTGTAAAAGTGTGGGTGGAAAAGCTAATGACAGCAAGGACGATTTATATTAGACGTTTCAGACGTACTTATGTTGTCATTATTTATAATTAATTATTTTTACAGTGCCACTGTGAGTGCATAGTCCTTGGCAGATAAATCATTCAGGGGACCCTCAGTGATATACAATCTAAATAATGCAGCAAAGGATTACATTAAAAAAAAATTAAGAATGCGGAAGGAGATACTGGAGGCCAAGAGTTACAACAAGAGCTGGTCAAATAATGAAAAAGAAATTGCAAATAATTCAGCAAAAAAATCAAATTTCATCACAAATTATTTACAGCAAATAATTCAGCCAGCTCTGCATCAGTAAAAGACTGACCCTTATTGTTCCCATGCATCTTGCTAATAGCAATGCCACCCATATTTTGCAGAGAGATGTGATAAATATATTGTGCCTCTTGCTGCCTCAACTTCCCTCTCCTCACTAACCTTTCTCCTCCCAAGACTTATTTTAACATTCCAAATTTGTATCTGGATGTGGGCAGTTGCAAGAATTTCCCAGAGAGTGGGACAGACACCCTCCCTCTGCATGTTTTGTGTGTGTTACACTAATTACCAGCCTAAAATGCTTAGAAAGGAAACCTTTTACAGGGAACAGCTAAAAAACAAACCACAGAACTGTGAAGACACTTTATCATCAGATTCTCAGGTATCCATTTAGAAGTAAATAAAACACAATACAATCTCAGCCAATTTGATGATAAACCGTACGCTACTGCTCAGAAGAACCCACAAACTCTTGAATGCTTAAAGATAGACATCTATATGTTGACCTTTGTTTTTATAGTGATTCCCCACTTTTTCTATCACTATAAGAAAAATGTATACGGATACTCTTATTAATAAATAAGTGTATGGTCACTGACTAGACTGGAAATTTGTACAAAGCACTGACTAATGAGTATGGGCCAGATGCTATTCTTGTTGAAATAAGTGGAAGGTTTTTAACTGACTTCACTGAGTAGTAGGATCTGACCCTAAATGTAAGTACTAGCTTGGTGACTGGGCTTGAAATGGCAATGGGTCAAAGTGCACTACAGAACTTTTAGTGTGTGGTAGAAGGGTCTGCACAGCCACTTAGTGTATGCCATGCCAGGGTGTAAAATCTATAGCTTGGCAACTTACTGTGCACTAAGACTTTGTAGCCTAGCCCTTAGATTCCACAGGATGCATGCATTGGAAATATCTGGGAGAGAATCATGCTGCAGTCCACGTTAATGAAAATCTCCCATTGAAACCAATGGGAATTTTCCATGAGCAAAGGCTTCAGAGATTAGACTGCCAAAGAGCACTGACATTAGACCAGGTTAATCATTTAATTGCCCAACAAGACCATTTATCATGTTTGCATTATTGATTTTAAAGTTCCAATGAAATCTTCATGTATACAGGATAGGTTTTTCTTTCTTTACAGGAACACTAGCAGACCACTCTCAGGTTATGGGGAAAAATATGGGGCATATCCATGGAGCCAATAACATTTAACACACATGAATTGCAGTAGATGTCTTGGATGAATTGCTAGATATACAAGGCCCCAGAAGTGCACTAATCCTTTGTAAATGTATTGCCTGTCAGGTTGGAAAATATTTTCTTAAAATAAAGGGAAAAGGTCATATCTGAGCCATTACTAGGTATACTTGACATGGCTATGACATCATTGACACCACTCAGCAAGTTCAGTTTGTGTCCAATTATGTAGAATAAGAAACAAGAAATTCTTAACTAAGGTTTCCCATAGAGATCAAAGTTGCACCAGAAGCTGATAATGACCTCCCAGGGAATGGAAACTAGGCACCTAAGAAATACTTTGTCTGCAGCGTTGGTAACCTCCAGCTTTAATCAAAGTTTGGAAGAGATCTGTTCTGAAACTTTGCAATCATCCCCCAGGAGAAAAAAGAGGTTTTAATTTTTAACTAATCTCCCCCACTCCCAATTTAATATTATGCTTTAAAGGCTCTGGAACTTCACTGTCAGCTCCAAGAGGCATGGCAAGTGCAATGGGAGCACAGCCACTGCACCTCACTTGAACAGTGCAGCAGATCTGCTCGGCTGGCCAGAAAGTCTAATGCTGGTGGTAGCCTGTGCAGCCCTTGCATTTAGAGGAGTGCAGGGGCCACATTATACCTGGCCCCTGACTTGGTGTGCACAGATGGAATGCTCTTTTCTCTCTCTCTAAATTCTTATGCCGGAGCCCATTGCTGTTGTATGTGAGCACTTCTGTAGTATCTAAACCGACCCTTCCTCTGGCACTTTCATGCAGGGACAGATGCTTACCTTACATTTTAAATGACACACTTTGAATCTCTCTATGTAATATTTACAGAATCAGTTTAAATCTAGACCCATTAGATGTTTCAAAGCAGCTGGATCAATTAACTCTCAGGTTATCCTTGGTGTAAGTCCACTTTAACCATTGATATCAATTGAGTTACATGACTAATTAACTCAGTCAATGGCTCTACCAGATAAATAAATAGTTTAAGCTAACTTATAAATTATTATTTATAGAGAATGTCCTCTGAACTCTGTTTTCTTCAATAATCCACTACTATGAGTTTTATGATTTGCTCCTGCACAGCCACTATGTGAAGAAATCAACTAACAAAACACATTTCCTGATATATGCTAATATCTTTTGATGTTGGTGTAAACAAAGACGGAATTAAACAAAAGAAAATAATTTCCTAGGGACCAATAAATTATCGGGAGGATCCATGGGGAATCATATAATAGGAGGAAATTGGTGTTGACAGCCCAATAACTGAATTTTTCAGCTTTTGAATACCAAATGTTTCAATTTTTTGCCAATAATAATAATAAAACCTTCCAATTTTTGGATTGCTTTTTGATGAAAATGGAAATTTGTGAATATTTCCATTTTGTTGAAAACCCATTTTCCATCAAACAATATAAAAGATATTTTGACTAGCTTGAATAGACATGTAAATTCTGAAATTTTATAGTGACAAAAATATAAATTTGAAAAGTATTTAAATCAAGTGGCAGAATTTTTTATTAATGACAGTGCTGTGCCTATACCTTGCATGGGTAGATTTTTAAGCCTATGTGGATCACTTTTCAGTCTCAGGGCTTTAAACAAGGGATTAATAACATAAAAGCCATCCAATAATAAACTGTAATTATCTACCTCTTCTCCAGTCAGTCTTATTCCATGCAGTACCTTAAGAAGAAACCCACTAAACATATAGCCTTAACCATTTTTACTCAGCAGAAAAGGAAAGGGTTTGCTTCCCACAAGGATCCTGGTGACTGCAGTGTTATGCACTGAAAACTACTAAGGACTCGCTCCACCAACCCCCAAAATGCAGGATATGGTGGGTCTCTCTCTTAATATTCAGTAAGAGTCATATGAGTTCCTATTAAGCCTTTCCATCTTTTTTTCTGCAACTCTCATCATCAGAAATTCTGTGTAAAACTCCATATTTTTTCAAAGCAGCTTTTCTTTTCACAGACCTCTTTTCTCACTTAAAGACATACAACTGTATTGATGAGGGGGACAAAGAGAGGATAGGGCAATCCAAAGTGCACCTAACTGAACAGAACGATACCCATTGACTTCACTAGGCTTTGTATCAGGCCTTAATAGCCTAATGGGGTTGCATGAGTTTCTCAAGGAAGCAGCATTCCTCAGAAAGGATACTCCAACAAGTATTTAATAGCATCTCCTTAGGCTAATTTCAGAATTCACAGATGGTGAAATGTTCAGATGCTGATTCTGTCTTTCTATTTTAACTACAAGGGCCACTCCCTGCTACTTCCAGCAGTCTGGCACCATCATGATTGCTTAATCGCGCCATCCTCCATGCCCAGTGTTGTCCTCTTCAAAGGACAACTATCTGGGGGTCCACACCTCCATTCAAAACGTTTTTTGTTCAAGTCTGGGTACTTTTAAATCTGTTATAGAATGTCCAGGGAGATTGAAGTGTTCTCCTACTGGCTTTTGTATGTTACCAAAAAAACTTCAAAAACAGACTTCAAAGAGAAACTGCATAACTAAAATTCATTTGCAAATTTAACACTATTAATTTGGACTTTAATAGGGATTGGGAGTGGCTGGCTTACTACAAAAGCAACTTTCCCTCTCTTGGCATTGACACCTCCTCATCAATTATTGGGAGTGGACTACATCCACCCTGATTGAATTGGCCCTGTCAACCCTGGTAAGGTAACTCCCTTCTCTTCATGTGTCAGTATAATTATGCCTGCATCTGTAATTTTCACTCCATGCATCTGAAGAAGTGGGTTTTTATCCACGAAAGCTTATGCCCAAATAAATCTCTTAGTCTTTAAGGTGCCACTGGACTCCTTGTTGGTTTTGTATCAGTTTAGTTACTTTAACAAAATCTGACTGCAAAATTCCATAGTCTTATAAGATTTTTCCATTTCTTATTGGAAACATTAATTGTAATTTCTGGAGAAGACAGGCAAAACTGCACTGGATAAAAGTTAATTATATAATGGCTGTTTTTTCTCTACATTCTCCAATTTCAGTATGAACATTTTCAGATAGCTCTGTTAATAACTAATGTTTATAACAGCTGAACTTGAAAGATCAAGTTCTACTAGTAAATCATGTGACTTACAGCAATTGCAGATCTGACTGTTAAACAGAGTGGCCATGTGGTGAAATGATCATCTTGAATAAATATTTGCTGAAATTGACTGACCCTTCCTGATCATACTGAGAAAGTAGAAGTAAAGCCATGGTAAAACAAACTCTGGTTAGTGGCATTGCACAAGTACACTGGGATAAATTCTGCCCTTAAGTATATCTAAACAAAAGGATCTGTGTACACATTAGTGAATAAGCAATAGCAATCAAGAAATTATGTGTAGTTTTACTGAATGTGTGGCTTTGTATGTACTGTGAACCATAACTGTAAATTCTATAATATTTAGACTCTGGTTCTGGAAATTCCACGTGTGGATCTTGTGTGTGTTGAGAACCACATGGATTCATAGATTGGCCTACAGTCATATGACAGGTCAGTGGCAATGCAGGAAATAGAAATGTGTCTCCTGTGCATTAACCACTAGACAATACTCTCAGTGTACAGAGTGACTAAATAGGTAATGTTACATGCATGTCCTTTCTGAGAAGGTATTAGTATATAATCTCACTTTGGCAGTAAAAGCCATGTTGGGTTTAAAGCATCATGGAAAACTTCAGAAGTTCGAAGTCAAACTTCAAATTCAGTAAGTAATTCAGATTTGATATGCTTAGATTATTCATATTGCCTCTTTCAATGTGTTTTAAAATGCTCTGGAGGGTGTGGCAGTACTTAGACAAGCCACCCACACATTAAGTATAGGAGTTAAACAATATAGTTAATTCAATTAACTACTGCAGTGTTCATTTTCCAAATATTTGTTAAGTGCGTGTGTAAGGAATCAGTGTAATTAACTTATATAGATTCCTGACACAAATCAAGAGGACAGATGCATAATTTAGGACATCATAAGTTGACTTTCTGGCAACAAAATATATAGTGCAGAACCAAGTCTTGGTTGTAGAATTGTGCTCAAGATGTAAACTCTGAAAAAACAACCATGTTTCTAGCCCTTATGGTTGCAAATTGTAAAATGTGAACTGATTGCAAATTAATACAGTAATGTCTGCAGCAATAGCTCTGAGCAGTGTGGGCTGCTCCATTAATGTCAATGCGGTGTCATTTTTTGAAATTTTAACTATGACAATCTCTCCTATTGAAGCTGTTGCATTTTGTATACATAATTCAATATTCATTGGACCACAGAGACCAGCTATATAGTGCAGTGGTAAAGGCACTCACCTGAGATATGGAAGTACAAGCTCTTGCTCCAAATCAGGCAGAGCAGGGATTTGAAAACTGGTCTCCCACATCTAGGTAAGTGTCCCTAGCCAGTAGACTATCATGGGTGTGGCTTTGGGGGAAGAAGGTGCTGCCCTGCCTTAGGTGCCTAATTCCAGGAGAAGGTTATGGCTGTGAATCCCAAGAAGAGATAAGCGTCTCCTTCCAGCCCACAGTTAGGGCCCTAACTACCTTTAAGGTGTGTGGTTTAGGCCTTGCCCCCTCTCATCAGCATTTCTTACTGGCTAGCTTAGGCAGCTCCCTGCTCAGCTTCTTGGCTTCTGGAATCCCTTTCTTAGGGGGCCTAACTCTCCCTATGCATTGTATAGGGAGCCAGGGCACCTAACTTGGGCTGAAGATTCCACTGGGCATTGTGGATCTAGCCCACAGTTGCTTTCCTACCCTTTCCTCAGCAGGCACTGTTCCATCTCACATAAGGATCTGGCCTGGTAACATTATGGCCCATTTAAGAAGTGGAAAGATTATGTACTCCCTGGTCCCACAAGGCACCTCTACAAAGTTTCTTCTTATGAGGAAATTTACCTTTTCCTTCGCACTAATTCTCAGATGCCATCTATCTAGTATATGACGTCTGTAGGACACCCATCAGTACAGTGCCTATGATACTTGCCTCATGTAACCTAGGGAGGATTGTTGATGGGTAACCAGTGAGTAGTGGCAGTTAGTTTTGTATAATTTTGTGGGGGGTATATATAGTAATCTGTAGCTTATGCTCGTGTTGTCAGTTATTAATGCTTTGGGGACACTGTACTAAATGGGGAAAATAGTTATTTAATATGTCAGACTAAAGGACTGACAAATTGCCTAGAGGTCAAGAAATGAAAAGGGAAACAAGAATGAAAACCATAGATGGTAATGTGCTAACCAACATTTGGAACTGCCAATTAAAATAAGAACTGAATTGAGGAGACTCCTTTGTTTCTAGACTGTGTTTGGGAGGGGGCGTAAAGGGGTATTCAGCAGTGAAATCTATTAATTATTTTTCCCATTATAGTTTGTGTACTTGAGGATCTTTCCATTGTGTACTGGACCATTTTTAACTATAAATTCTTTGTACTTGGATTTTTAATTATTCAGATCAGTGTGCAAAGCTATGACAAGTGCTTTCAATAAAACTCATAAAGACAAATGAAGAAATGTATATTTAAATCCTGAAGTGCCTTTGAGACCCATACAAACCACCCACTGCATTATGGGATATCTACAGTGAATCAGGAAATACCAAGAGGTTTTCACACATGGAGGAAAAAAGATGATGTATTTCTGTGCTGAATTCACACCCAGAAGCTGGTCATTTCAGGGCAGAAATCTGTATTTAACTTAGTTTTTACATTGCAGTTCAACTTAAAAAGAGAACTTTAGCAAACCAAAGAGACTTTGGGGGAGGGATTAAACATACTTAATAAAGGCAAAGTGACATTGCAAAATTTGACATCACCATTCTCCCAAATGTATCTGATGCTGTCTATTTGAAATCTGTTTTAAATTTCCTCTTTATAAGATATTTACAGAAAAATGTACTGGCCTTGGATTATAAAACCTTTCAATTATAAAAGCATTGTTACTTGATTCTTTTTGATTACAGATAAAGTACTGAGAGGCCCAAAGCTTATAGAAGATTATAACTGCAGTTAAGAAAATGATAACGTTAAATTAAGCCATTAATCATTTTGAGAAGAATTATATGTTGCCTTTTCAAAAGGATTAAAAGGCAAAAAAGTTAATGAAACACTGAGAACTGTAATAATGGGTCAGATTCTCAGATGGTGGAAACCAACATAACTCCACCTACATTTCCACCTACTGAGGCACTTCTTCAAAGTGCTCGCACTGTTATCTGTAGCCCACCACTGCCTGGTATAATATGAGGGAGTGCAATATATTCTCACTGTTTTTAAAAATACCTAACAGAATTAAAATGACTGTTCCAAGCTATCTAACTAAACTTAATTGTAAATATGATTTTCAAAGTATAAATTCTGGGGTTTAAAAAATGTTTGTACACCATCTATTGACTGCAACTGCAAACTGATTTAAAGGTGGTATCTTACTACATCAATCACCTTGTTCTTGGCAAGTTTTTAAAACTGTTAAAGTTTGGATATGATTTTTTTTTAAAGAAATTTGTTTGAATCATAAAAGTTTGACTACTAAAAGCTAGTGGTTTTTTTTTTTAAATCACAACACACTGAGTATTCTGAGAGCCATAATTGAGTTACGTCCACTATTAGGAGGACCACTTTTATTCTGAGATCCTGATTTACATCCTTATATTCACCTTTGTGCCATATGGCTGTCTGAAAAAGATTTGACTCAGGCAGATCTCTTCAGAGCCCATCCAAAACACTGAAGGCTTCAATTTGAGTGAATTACTAAAGAGTTATTTTAGTTGTTCTTGCCTTGTCAACTACAGCTGGTGTGAATTTTATTTCTTTTTGGTGAAAAATTCCATTTTTGTTGAAAATGAAATGTTTAAAAGTGTTAACTTACTTTTTTTTTTCTTGTGGGAAATGTTCACTGATTTCAAAACAAAACTTTTGCAGAAAATGCACATTTCTGGATAATTTCAAAATTTTGTTTCAGATTTTAGTTTATGGGGATATTCATTTTTATTTATATTTTCCATATTCTTTCACTACATATTATGCATAACCACTACTGACAGGTCATACTACGACACAATAGCTGAAATAGTCTTTTTTATAATTATTATTTTAAAAATAATTAAGGGTGGTACTTAGTACTGATTAAAAGGTCTTATCTGTGGCAGAATATTTGGACAAAGCAAACACACAAGGTCTTGATTACAACTCAAGTATTGATTTTGCAAATACTCCAAAATCCTTCTTTTTGCATTATACAACCAGGTCTAGTTAACACAAAAATCTGACAGGTGGGAAAATAAACAATTTTATTTTGAGTTTCCCTACACAATTCTTCATATTTACTTTCTTGTTTTCACTGCATAATAATGAGCTTGCAAAATATAGGAGTCTGTCTAATTTGTTGATATAAATACTCTGTAAACTGCAAAGCAAACTAATTAAAAGCACTCATTCTGTGTCTCTTGTTTTCACATAAATAAACAATCATTGATTAAGATTTGTATTATATGTGAGCCATCCATTCTTAATGATAAATGCCTCAAGACAGTTGAAGGTTAATAGAACTTAGTCAATTAAAATGCTTTGAAAATATTATGGAGCAAAAGAGTTTTGTATAGCATGGTAAAGTCGAGCAGAACAAGAAAATATATTGAGTTATAGGAAATTGTAATGGAATTAATACCATTAAATATCCATGCCCCTTATATGATTTCCTAACCCTTTTGTAATGTCTTGGTGATCATACTGATTTACACAGTGGCTGCAAAATGTAATTAGGCATGGTATTCTGTGCCCAGAGGAACTGGCAATTTGATTTCATGCCTGTTATTAAGTCTTCACTGTGCAAAATCAACCCACATCTTGTACTTAAGTATTTACTGAATGAATACCAATTAGTTTTGTTTTCTCAATTGCTATGACTCAGTCATTTGAACTGTTATGTATGTTGTATATAAAACTGTGCACATATGCTGTAGAAATGTACAGCATAGCAAAATCTGAAATATTTTAGGCTCTGATTCTACAAAGTACTTAAGTACGTGCCTATCTTTAAGCTTGTGTTTAAGTTCCATTGAGTTCAGTGGGACTTATGCTTAACTTTAAGTGCATGTTTGTGCTTAGGTGCTTTGCGGAACTGGGGCTTTAATGTACATGTGATACCAGGCAATGAAAACATCTAGATGGGGAGGGTTGCGGGGGCTTTTGAGTTTTTTTTTTCCCCAGGGTCGGGGGAATGAGGAGATACAGATTTCTCTTAATCACATTATTGCCAACCGTCCTTGAAGGTTGGTACCTGTAAATTTCATATACCAGCCTCTTGTTTCTTGATGTAGTGACTGGAAGAATCTTTATTTAAAAAGATTGCTTTCAGTGATTTATAAAGGAGGTCAGACTAGATGATCACAGTGGTCCATTCTGGCAGGGGCGGCTCTAGCCATTTCGCTGCCCCAAGCACACAGTGGGGGGCGCTCTGCTGGTCGCTGGTCCCGCGGCTCCGGTGGCTTGCCTGCGGATGCTCCACCAAAGCCACGGGACCAGCGGACCCTCCGCAGGCACGTCTGTGGGAGGTCCACCGGAGCAGCCTGCCGCCCTCCCAGCAACCGGCAGAGCGCCCCCCGTGGCATGCCGCCCCAAGCATGCGCTTGGTGTGCTGGGGCCTGGAGCCGCCCCTGCCTTCTGGCCTTGGAATATCTGAAAATGTTAACAGTGCTAGAAGTGCACATTCACTGGTGCTGAGCTCACTCAAAATCATTTTGTACTACTTTTTTAGAATGACATAGCAGAACAAGTGGTTGATTCCATAAATGTTGCTAAAGATGTACATTTAAATCCACAAGCAATTACCAGAAATAGCAGGGACCAATATACATTGCTACATGGGAACTTGACTCTTTATTTAACTTATCCAAGGCTTATTTGTTAATGTAACTTAGTCATGTAACAGCATCACCATTTTTATTTATGTATTTATTGTTAGCTGGCAGAGTATCATGGCAGTGTAGATGGCAGCCCATGGTCAGGAGAATGCTGTGGCTTCCCTTTTCCATCAGGTCATATTAAAATATAGAGAGATATACTGAGATGGCACACAATGAATGCCTCATTTTGATGCATATCAGAGTGATCTGGGGTTTGTCGTGATGTTGCAGCATTTCAGAGAAACCAGATGGAAGGACTGAAGCTTTGAGATGTTTCCACAAATCTGACAGGATGTCTAAACGTATCACACAGTTTGCTATTTTAAATATTTGCCTGAATAACCTTGTGTATGGAGATAATACATACCCCAAAAGTGTCTGCTGTACAAATAACTGTAGCAACGTTGAAGGCTATTTGTTCATAACTTCATTCTGTGATATATAACAGGCTAAACCATCAATTCCACATTTAGAAACTGAGGAAGCATAGAAGTCTACATTTTAAAGGTCAGAGTCAACTCCTCTCTGTGATGGGGCTAACTTCCATCACTTGTTAAATGAGGGGTTAAGGCACCTGTGGCTGATTACCTTCTGATGTGAGGGGGAAGAGTTAAGTAAGGGTCATTAGGCACCTGAGCCTTATAAGGAAGCTAAGGGAACTTAGTAGGGGTGAGACTGCAATGGAGGCAGGACTCTTCTGTGGATGCAACTTCTCAGAGAGTTGGCTAGCTCAAGAGGGTCAGAAGAGTATAGGTGCTGCTGTACCCCCGGCCTGAAGTGGTTTGCATCATGTACAGGGTTTACAGTTTGGTTCAATAGCTCTCAGCACCCCCCACTATATAAATTGTTCCAGCACTCCTGCAGAAGAATCAGAGGATGTAGGAAGAAACTAGAGCCCTGAGATCCAAAGGGAAACTGTTAAATACAAGCTGTGGGGAAGCAGTACAAGGGGGTTTAGGGATAGGAGGTGAACTAGGGAAACAGCATCATGTCAAAGAAGCAGACCTAGTTACTTACTACAGAGTCCCTGGGCCAGAACCCAAGCAGAGGGTAGGTCTGGTTTCCCTACCAGCCCTGAGGAAGGTGTACAGAAGAAACATTGAACTCTCAGTGGGGTTGAAGACTGACTACCCCTCTCCCCCACAAGAATGGGTTGAGGAATAGCCCAAGACAGGGGCTAAAGACTCTTTTCTGTTGGGACATTTTGTGAACTTTCAAGTTGGACCTTTTTCTGACCCAGAAGGAGACAGCATAACACACTGACACAAGAAGGAGCTTCAGGTGGTAAGTAAACAACCTGACACACTGTTAATAAGGGGTTTTTTGTTGACAAAATCCCTGTTATACTGTAAGTAGCTTGTAAATTTGTTATGAATCAGTCGGTGAAATATATTGCATGCTCATGGCTTTTGGGACAAAGGTGAGTTGTTACAATTTCAAGTCAAAATTGAGTTTTAAATAGTAAAGCAGCATTGGAATTAGTCATCCCCTAGTAAACATGCCACTCTGTCTGTTGGTGTCTAAAATGATATTTTCAGGGAGAGCATCTGATATCAATTCTTTCTATTTGTTGCCAATACATAATCCAATGTGAAATTTAATACCTTCATGTAATGAGTGATATGAAAAACACAGTAGCACTCATTGTGCACTCACTGCTGTTAAAGTTTCCTGTGGCTGGTACCTACAACCAAACCTACCTTCTGTCTGTCCTGGCAAACCAAAAAATTAAACCAAAGATCTTCTCATATTTTGGTACAATATTTTGCTATGTCCAGACTTTGATTGCAGTCCAGATCTATTTTTGTTCCCACATCTTATCTCGCAGAATGTACTTCTGCTTGTCTCACTTTTGAGTGCAATCAGTTCCTTCTGTACCTGAGTAGTGTTCTCCTCTCCCCCATTCCCACCCACTTGGATTCTCTTTCTTTCACTGCTTGATGGACTACCAATTCTAGTTTTTACTAAATGCTCCCATATGACATCAGCCTGATTTTTGTCCTTATTTACATCAGTGTAACTAAAATAACTTCAATAGTTACTCCTAATTTACCTTGTCTAAATTAGAACAGAATTGGGACCTATCAATGGCCTCCAGCCATGCTACCTTGTGCTGCACTCCTATGAGAGCTCATAAAGAAGGAATAGGTCAGTCCTTAGCAGTTCCTTGGAAGCCTTCAATCCACATGCTGCAGGAAGTAGTGTTGATGATTTGGTGGTCTTACTGCTGAATCAGTACTAAAATGCCCCCCACCCCAATGTTGTTGTAGTGATCAGTGGGGTGCTCAATGTGTCAGCTTTTTTATAAGCTTAACACTAAAGTCCTGAGTGTCTGTGGCTTTCCAAGTCTGCATAATTTTTCTAGCCAAACCAGATGTCCTGGCCCAATCCCAGTTTGGGTAAATACATTCCATCCACCAAAAACTGAAACTTCAATTGGATATAATACCGATTTCTACATCCTTTACTAAACTACTAGCTGAAATCAGGCATAACAGCAGCAGATGCTCCTCAAGATTTCATTTCTAAAGGCCCAAATGGGATGCCATATATGCTGACTTGGGAAACTGGGAAACATTCATCATCCTTTTCTTTAAAAAAATTGAAATTAATAGTCTCCCTTCTGAGACTTTTCCCCCTGACACCTCTTTCACCATTCAGCAAATACCCAGACCCTCCTGATAGAGTTTGGATAGTTTCCATAGTAGATGCCTACTCTTCTGCTCACCGGTGTGCACTTGCTTAGATTTAAAAAAAAATGGGACCCCTTAGATACTTACAATGCCATTCAAAGTCTCCTGCTCATACCTCAGAAAGCAAAGTGACTAAAGGCTGAATATCTGCTTACAGTCACAGTCCATGCTAGAAGGAGGTCTCAAGGAGGGAAAGCCTCTAGGATGAATTCTTGCTGACTCAGCTAAGAATTCTTGCTGGGGGGGTGGGGATCTCTGGAATGCACACAGAATTGCCACTCTGGAGAGGGTGCAGCATGCGCTCTGACCGGTGGGACACTACATCAACCATCCTCCTTTGAGATGGTTGGAACCACCACCCCTGCTGGCTGTAGTCAAACTGCAGTTCTGATCTACATTATGGAACGTATCATAATTTCAGTTCTTAAAGCAGAATACTTTATTGATTTTAAATGAGCAGTTCTGCTTAGAAACTGATGTTTTGAAATAGCCCTGGGTAGAAGCACGGAGAAGATTCTTTGTATTGTCTCCCTCCCCCACTCATGGACACCTGCACAGGTCCAACCACTATATATATTTTATATGCCCATATATATATTAGGGCTCTCAAGCGATTAAAAAAATTAATCGTGATTAAACAATAATAGAATACCATTTATGTAAACATTTTGGGATGTTTTCTACCTTTTCAAATATATTGATTTCAGTTACAAAACAGAATACAAAGTGTACAGTGCTCATTTTATATTTTTGATTACAAGTATTTTCACTGTGAAAAAACAAAAATAGTATTTTTCAATTCACTTAATACCAGTATTGTAGTGCAGTCTCTTTATTGTGAAAGTGCAACTTAAATATGTAGAATTATATTTAAAAAACTGCATTCAAAAATAAAACAAGGTAAAATTTTAGAACCTGCAAGTCCACTCAGTCCTACTTTTGTTCAGCCAATCGCTCACACAAACAAGTTTGTTTACATTTGCAGGAGATAATGCTGCCCGCCTCTTGTTTACAATGTTACCTGAAAGTGAGAACAGGCACTCTCATGGTGCTGTTGTAGCCGGGGTCACAAGATGTTTACATGTCATATGCAATACAGCAGTGGTTCTCAAACTTTTGTACTGGTGACCCCTTTCACATAGCAAGCCTCTGAGTGCAATCCCTCCACGTACATTAAAACCACCTTTTTAATATATATTTAACACCATTATAAATGCTGGAGGCAAAACAGGGCTGGGGTGGAAGCTGACAGCTCGTGACCCCTCCATGTAATAATCTTGTGAGGGGGTCCCGACCCCCAGTTTGAGAACTCCTGCACTAAAGATTCCTATGTCCCTTCATGCTTCAGTTACCATTCCAGGGGACATGCATCCATGCTGATGATGAGTTCTGCTTGATAACAATCAACGTAGTGCGGACTGACACACGCTCATTTTCATTACCTGAGTCAGATGCCACCAGCAGAAGGTTGATTTTCTTTTTTTGGTGGTTTGGGTACTGTCATTTCCGCATCAGAGTGTTGCTTTTTTAAGACTTCTGAAAGCATGCTCCACACCTCATCCTCTCAGATTTTGGAAGGCACTTCAGATTCTTAAACCTTAGGTCAAGTGGTATAGCTATCTTTAGAAATCTCACATTGGTACCTTCTTTGCGTTTTGTCAAATCTGTGGTGAAAGTGTTCTTAAAACGAACAACATGTGCTGGGTTATCATCTGAGACTGTTCTAACATGAAATATATGGCAGAATGTAGGTAAAACACTGCAGGAGACATACAATTCTTCCCCAAGGAGTTCAGTCACAAATTTAATTAATGCATTGTTTTTTTTAGTGAGTGTCATCAGCATGGAAGCATGTTCTCTGGAATGGTAGCCAAAGCATGAAGGGGCATATGAATGTTAGCATATCTGGCACGTAAATACCTTGCAATGACAGCTATAAAAGTGCCATGCAAATACCTGTTCTCACTTTCTGCTGACATTGTAAATAAGAAGAGGGCAGCATTGTCTCCTGTAAATGTAAACAAACTTGTTTGTCTGAGCGATTGGCTGAACAAAAAGTAGGCCTGAGTGGACTTGTGGGCGCTAAAGTTTTACATTTTTTGTTTGTTTTTGAGTGCAGTTATGTAAAAAAAAAAAATCTACATTTGTAAATTGCACTTTCAAGACAGAAATTGCACTACAGTCTTGTATGAGGTGAATTGAAAAGTACTATTTCTTTTGTTTATCATTTTTACAGTGTAAATACTTGTAATAAAAATAATATACTTTTTTTTCAGTTAAAACACAGAATACAATATATATATATGAAAATGTAGAAAAGTCTCCAAAATCTTTAATACATTTCAATTGATATACTATTGTTTAACAGCGTGATTAAAACTGCAATTAATCATGATTAATTTTTTTAACCACAATTAATTTTTTTGTTAATCGTGTGACTTGACTGTGATTAATCAACAGACCTAATATATATATTGCAGTTCACGAGAGTCAATACACTGTTGTTTAGCATGTTCACTGAAATATGAGCGCCATTTTTGTATCACTTGAAGGTTTGCTAAGTAGTTCTGCAGTGCTTGATTGAGGATGCTGATTGAGAAGTAGTGTCTTGATCTCACTTTTTCCTTTGGTGGTGGTTGAACACACTGAATGCAAACAGTTTGTCGGACAGGAGCCATGGAGGCTGATAAACGTTAGTTACATAGCTGAGATCAGTGTGATTGGTTACATCCATTGCTGGACAAAAAGACTTGATAAATGTTATGTCAAAAGTTATTGAAATCTAGTGCTGTCACTTCACTCATTCTGACTGCTGACTCTCTCATGCCCTCTTATCAGACACAGAGCACAACTTCCGTTTAGAATGGGATACAGGGAAACTATTCCACCAAATAGTAATCACTATACATCTTAAGAACAGAAGCTAGGAGTTTCAGAGACTCTCACGAGCCCAGCTCCCATAGAGTCAAACTCCCATCATTCAGAGTTAATCAGAAATGGCAGTACAAAGATCCCACTTGTCTAACACCTATGGATCTGCCATTGTATGTGACTGTAGGAGAAACCATTTAGCTGGCCTTGAAGATAGGGATATATATTGCAGTAGTAGTATAGCAAGAAGTTCAGTGACAGATGAAATAGAGGGTGCAAGAAGCTAATTTTGGTATTGGTTTTCTATCTAGAAACCAAACCCACTACCCGATACAGAAGAACCACCACCTGATAAAGGTCCAACGTGACTTTTAAGTGTGAGCATATAGGCCAAATCTTATTTCAGGTTTAAAAAAAACAAGTACAATTTTTTTACCCTCTGATTCCATTAGTTTTCCTCTTCATTCAGTGGCCCAAATTTTGGGGGTGTTTATATATTCCAAATGTATCTGAATTGTATGTATTCAAGAGAAGTAATACGGTTAGATGAATTGAGGGAGGGAGGTATTCAAATTTCTGAATTCCTATTCAAATCTATATTGCCTAGTTTCATTGCCTGACTCAAAATGTATCTGAAATTCAGCTTGGTGCTATTGATTTCTTAACTAGCAGGTGGCTGGCTACCTATACTAGAACATCAACAAAGCCTTGATTGTCACCTGAAGAGATCATGCATAACAGAAAGCGCCTATTCAGCTCCCAGCTTGAATCAAAAAGAAACTCCTCTATCAAACTGTCTTAGTTAATTCAATATTTCTCTTAATTTCAAGACAGTGGACAATTGTTTATTGTTAATCTCCTATTGACTCTATAAAGTAAAGAGATGCTGTAAACTACAGCTTCCAGAGCCGTTGTTTAGGTTTTCTATTTGTACTTCAGTGTTAGGGTAGACATAGATGACTGCCACAATATATATTAGTTAGAATGTACTTTTTGATTTATATACTGTAAATCTGTATAAGCCTGAGCCACAGCCCACTGAAGTAGTTACAATTGACTTCATTTGCCTCTGGATCCAGCTATGTCAAAAGCAGAAACAAAGAATTCCCCATAGGGGGCATTAACAAAGATTTTTGACTAGTGTTTAGATCTTAGAAATAACCACATGGAAACCTCTAAAGAGAGTAAGAAAGGAAATATTATGCACCACCAAATTAATAACTGAAATTACATGACATCGGCCTACAATTATGTAAGTTTCTATGGAAACCATGTTTGGTAGGTACCCTATCTGATTTGCTTTCCATACTTTCTGCTTCCTGACTTTACTGCACAGCAGAATACACGTTTCCTGCATTACTCTTTAAACACAAGAACTAACCTAGTTTCTGTACTAAATTTACAAGCTGCTACATTGTATAGCTATTGAAGTCATTGAGACTACTGATGTGAGCAAGTTCACATCAAAATTAATAAGTGTTGCACAATCTAGCCCTAAGTTTCTAATACACTAATTATGTGCATGTTCCAGCAATTCCTATTAAGACAAAACTCCCATTGAAATCACTGGGAGTTTTGCCTGCATATAGTCCAGATTGTAAACTCTTTGGGGCAGTGACGGACTTCCTATGTTTTTGTACAGTTTTTAGTACAAGGGGCCCACAATCTTCATTGTGTGTTTGAGTGCTAATTATAATAAAATAAATAGTAGGATCACCCAGTAGTTTTTCAAGGAGAGATCATAGAGAAGTTAATGAAAGAATGTTGCTATTATTTATTGATGAGGTCACAATACAATGGACTATATATCTGCTAGAAAAATATATACCCATTCTAGTTGTGAACTGTATTACTGTTTAGCATGATAGTTTATCTGGAAACCTCATATTAGCAGTATACATGTTTATCGGTGAGATATATTAATCTTGCTGAGGTAGATTATGCAATTTAAGTGATTATGAGGAAATGGATGTGCATATTGTGAATGGTTCCATGTTAGAACTGAAAGGGAGTTTACTGTGGAAGTGCATAGTCTGTCAGTACATTTGTTGTTTTTAATTTTTTTCTTCGTTGTACTAAAAAAATATACGTAAGTAACCTACACTCTATTTTTTCCCCGTAGGTAATACCAATAGAACTAGTCTGCAGGTTCACTGCAATATATGGTCATGGCTTTATATTTTGTCCTTTTTACTTTTTCTACAAAGCAATTTAAGCAAAGAGATGCAATTTAGGAAATTTCCACATGTTAAATCTTTCATTCACAGGGAATGTATAACTTCAAATTATGCAATGAATTTGGCAAATTGACCTGCAACATTTAATAGCAAAATGAATTGTTATCCTAAAATAAAATACATTTGATGCAATATTGTAAATTAAGACCAGATTACACATGATCTGTTTTTTAAATGTAATTCAAATCTTAAAATATATACAGCCAACAAATGTGAATCTACCACAAACTGGATAACAGCATTAAAGTGCACATTCTTTCAAGCTGTCCTTTCTTAAAGGGCTCTTCATCTAGTGCAGTGGTCCCCAACGTGGTGCCCATGGGTGCCATGGCTCCCGCCAGGGCATTTATGTGCGCCCGCCTAGTGTCCAGCAGGGGACCTGCCGGGGACAGAGAACTCAGGCTGCGGGCACGGTGTTCTCTGTTTCTGGCAGGTGCGGGGCCTGCCTAGTTCCCAGCAAGGGAGAGAAGCTGCGGCCTCACGCCTGCCAGGGACAGAGAACTCTGGGGCTGCAGGCTGCGGGCACCGGTGTTCTAGGTCCCTGGCAGGTGTGGGGGCGTGGCTTAAGCCGGAGAGAAGCCACGTCCCCGCGCCTGCCGGGGACAGGGAACTCTGAGGCTGCAGGCGCTGGTGTTCTCAGTCCCCAGCAGGTGCGGGGCCCACCTAGTGCCCAGCAGAGAAGAGAATCTGGGGCCCTGCGCCTGCTGGGGACAGAGTATTCTGGGGCTGCGGGCACCTGTGTTCTCTGTCCTCATAGCTTTTCTCCAGCTTCTCTCTTCTCTCTGGATTCATATGTTATGTAATATTAAATATGGGTGTTTTTGTATTATTTAATATACAAATACAAAATAAGCCTTGAAAAATTGTTGGCGCCCGCCACGCTCTTCTGAAAACATGAATGTGCTACTGGTCACAAAAAGGTTGGGGACCACTGATCTAGTGTCTAAATCAGTAACTTGAGTTCAAGAAACTGTGGCACTTTGCAAATTCATAATAATTAAATAGAGCATGCTAGCACTCAGAAATGCTAGCTAACTCCTGAACTCTTAGTGAGACCTGCATGAAATTACAGTTGACCAGCTGCTTATGTGATCTTGTTAAAGTCGAACCTTAAACTTACACAATTGACTGAATTTTGTTCAGATACTATTTCTTTAACAGGGTTCTCTAAGCAGTATGTGGATTCATAACCTGTACTTGATTTCTGCATTGATTAAAGGACCAATTTATTGTCACTGGTCCACTAACAATGTTTACGCTTAATGACATCTGAACAAATATAGAGATGATAAAATATCTGGGCAAATATCTGACTTCAGGTAGACAGGCTAGATCTTTATCTGGTGTAAACTGGTGAAGATCAATTGACTTTGGTGGAACTATGCTTAAGCCAGGTGAAATTTTAATTATATTAAATTTTGTGTGTCTGCCTGTGAAGGACTCCAGAATTGGCACCATATAAGACACTAAAATAGCACATTGATTACAACTAATGAACATGTAAAAATGTACCATTATCAACCTTCCAGGCGTGCTGCAAAAGCTCCTTGTTCTCCCTCAGAAGTGACAGAGGAAGCCCACATCAGAATGCCCCATATCCCAGTGGGTAGGGCACTCATTTGAGAGATGGCACATCCCCTCTACACCTCAGGTGGAGGGCAGAGTTGAACTGATGGACCTCCACATCTTAAGTGAGTTCCATAACCCCTGGGCTAAAAGAGATGATCAGGCTCCTCCTCCCTTTCCCAAAGGGGATAGGCACCTAATTCCAAGAGGGTTTGCAGCTGAGAATATCAAGCAGAGGGAGGAGTTTCCCTGCGGCCTGCACTTAGGCACCACTCTTCTTGAGGGACTGAGGTTCAGAACACACCCCTCCACTGGGCATCTCCCATTGCTTAGCTTAGACAGGGAGCTGCCTAGCATGATAGCTTTTGTGAACCCCATTCTGAGGCACCTATCTCTCCCCATTTATTGTATAGGGAGCATTGCTACTGAACTCAGGCTTTGTGAATCCTAATAGTTTTTTCTAGGCTTCTAAAAATTAGGCATGGTGAGGCTGAGCATCACCATGCCTAAGTTCCTTTGTAAATCTAGCCCTTAATGTTCAACCCAACAGTCTCTTCGGATGCAAAACTCTCAAAAGAGTAGGTTGCAGGATTGGGCCCTTAACACTGAGTGCACTATGTGACAAAATAGTAATGTCATGGATGAACTAAAGGCCCAGATCCTCAAGGCATGTAGATACTGCACTCCCATTTAAATCAACATCTAAATACCATTAAGAATCTGGGCCTAGATGATTATCCAGAGCCAAAGAGCATGTCTTATCCTATGTCTCATAATTGACCATACTTATCCAAGTTCACACCACATTTGTCTAGATCTTCAGCTGGGGTAAACCTGGGTATATCTGTCTCCAGTAGAAATATATTGATTTACTCCAGCTAAGAATCTTGCCTAAGGATTTTATTTGCCGTTGTTTGTTTTTTGTTGGACCTCTTTTAAAAGAAAAAAAAACATGTCTGGTGTACTGTATTATGCAGCTCTGTATTTGGAAGCATCCTGATTATCTGACATTAAGGGACTGGGAATCTTATTGACAATGTGAGTCAGGCCTGCGTTACTGGACCATTTCTATGGCAAAGTTTGTGCAAGCTTCTTATAGCCCTAAGCATAAAACATTGACTCTGCTGCTTTGGCAACAGACTGTCAACCTTCTTGTTATATCCTCATACCTCTTTTTATGATTACTAGTGCTGAAAAACAATGAGAAGTGTTTGATTCAGTGCTGGGGATGGGTGGTGACTCTGACTGTCCACAGAGCTTGTTAAATAAGTCACTTGTGAATATTTCATTTGCTAAATGAGCTCTATCCTTCCATGGGTAAATGATTCACAACAACCTTTGTAAGTATTATAACTTATGCTATATTCTCTCAATCTATCACAGAACATTCTGTCTGATAAGGACACTTGTTTTAGTAAAAATATCTTTTGTTTCATCGAATGCTGTTCTTAGGAAGACAATTCATGTGCCTAAAGAAACTTACTGGAGAATTTGTACTGCCTTAGAAGTAAGAAGAAATTCTCTTGAATAAAGAGAAATTCTTTGATGTACTGCCACATATAGAACAAACTACTGGTTAAGCAAATCTGAATTTATCAAGTGTGTATTTGCCAAGCACAAAGAGTTCTACTGAAATTATATTCAGGGTGATTGTTTCACAACAACATACACAAGGTACTAGGCATCTATAGAAATATGTCTCTGACCAAGAAATCTATATTAAGAGAGTAGTCTGAAAAGTAGCTCCCTACAAATGCTATTGTGGGGTTCTATGTCTATTCTTATTTACTCTTAAATCAAATATATCGAAAAGATGACTTTTCTAACTACCTGCTCTGCATGTTCAGTCTGGGATCTGATGCATAACCACAGATATTAACTGATAGTTTTGCTCATGATGAATGAGGTAGAATACAGTTCATATAAATTGTCTATAGTCAGTGGCGTGGGAACACTTTGAATAGTAGGGGTGCTGAACGCCAGCCCCCTTACCCTTGCCCGTCCCACCCCACCCCCGCCACACACAAGCTGGGACCCGGGGGCTGCTAGCAGTAGTAAAAACTCGATTGTTCCTAAAATCAGCAGATATGACAGATACACACAGGTAGCAGACTCTTTTTATATATTTAGTGTTTGATCCTAACTTTAAAGTGTAATTCTACTTTGAAAAAACAACCTTATGGTTGTCATTGTCAGGTTCGGTATTTATTGCCTCTCAAACTTTGATTTCAGATGTTTTTAGGATAGATTGTGCCTTTTGGACACAGTCAGTGGTGAGCTGCAGCCGGTTCGCACCGGTTCGTGAGACCCGGTTGTTAAATTTAGAAGCCCCTTTAGAACCGGTTGTTCCTGAAGGAACAACTAGTTCCAAAAGGGCTTTTAAATTTAACAAAAGCTCTAGCAGCTCTCTACCCTTCCCCCGGCCACAGCTCACCTTACTCCGCCTCTGCCTCCTCTTCGGAAGCTCCTCCGGCTTCTCCTCCCCCTCCCCAGCTTCCCGCGAATCAGCTGTTCGCGCGGGAAGCCTGGGAGGGCTGAGAAGGCTTCCACCAGGTGAGCTGGGGCCAGGGGCGCTAGCAGGAGGAGGGATCCAGGCGCCGTGCCGCCAGGTGAGGTCGTGGCCGGACCCTGGGGCCGGGTGGCGCGGCTCCTGCCCCCCGGGTCCAGCTGCGACCTCGCCAGGCAGCGCGGCGTGGCTCCTGCCCGGCCCCCAGTCCGGATCCAGCGGGGCGGCGCGGCTCCTGCCCGGAGGCTGGGTCCGGGTCTGGCGGCCGGGTCCGGCGCGGCTCCGGCCCGGCGGCCGGGTCCGGGTCCGGCGCGGCTCCGGCCCGGCGGCCGGGTCCGGGTCCGGCGCGGCTCGCGCCCGGATCCGGCTGGGCTGCGCAGCTCCTGCTCCATGCACCAGAGTGGGGAAGGAAGGGCCATGGCCTTACACCTTCACAGCTCCCTTTGAGGCACTATGCACCCATGGGGGACAAGGGAATGAGCAATCCCTGCACTTCCCAGAGACGCTGAATCAAATAGTGCCCGGCCTTTAGTGGGCTGTATGCAGTGTGTGGGGAAAGGAGTGGTGTGTGGCAGGGAAGCTCCTCATGCCTCCCCCCTCACACATATTGCACACATGTAAGAGGCAAGAGGTGTGCCTAGCCCCCTATATGTGAAATTAACTGCAAGCCCTGCACACCTCAGACTAGCCAGCTTCACTCTCAGAACCTACCTACTTTTACCTCACACAACAAGCTGTAACAAATGCTCTGAAGGAAAATTATATCCTCAGTGATGCTTTGGAAACACTGATTGCAACAGGTTTGCATTGATAAAACCGTTTGGAACTTAGTAAACAGTTCTTCAAAAACTCCAGCTCACTCCTCCTTACATGTGTAGATTCTGCAGAGCTAACAGGAGTAAAACACAGAAAACACTTATTTTAGAGAATACAAAAATGTATATGATTGTTATAGAGTCATATACTTCAAGGCCAGAAGGGACCATTGTGATCATGTAGTCTGACCTCTTGTTTCCCAACAGACCATAGAACTTCCCCAAAATAATTCCTAGAGTATCTTTTAGAAAAAAAACATCCAGTCTTGATTTAAAAATTCTCAGTGATGGAGAATCCATCGTGACCCTTGGTAAATTGTCTCAATAGTTAATTACTCATTGTCATAAATGTACTCTTTATTTCCAGTCTGAATTTATCTAGCTTCAATTTCCAGACATTGGATTGTGTTTCACCTTTCACTGCTAGACTGAAGAGCCCATTATTAAATATTTGTTCCCCATGTAGATACTTACAGACTGTAATCAAGTCATCCCTTAACCTTCTCTCTCAAAGTAAATAGATTGACCTCTTCAAATCTATCCTATAAGGCATGTTTTCTAATTCTTTTTCATTTTCATGGCTCTTCTCTGAACCCTCTTTACTTTATTAACTGTCGTCTTGAATTGTGGACACCAGAACTGGATGCAATATTCCAGCAGTGGTTGCTCCAGTGCCAGATATAGGTAAAATAACCTCTCTGCTCTTACTTGCGATTCTCCTGTATGCATCCCAGGATCATGTTTGCTCTTTTGGCCGCAGCATCCCACTGGGAGCTCATGTTATGCTGATTATACACCATGACCTCAAAGTCTTTTTCAGGGTCACTGCTTCCCAATATAGATTCCCCCCATACTGTAAGTATGATCTACGTTCTTGGTTCCTAGATGTACATATTTACATTTAGTTGTATTAAAAGACATTGTTTGCTCATTCCCAGTTTATCAAGTGATCCAGATCACTCTGAATCAGTGACTTATCTCTTCATTATTTATCACTCCCCCAATTTTTGTGTCTTATGCAAACTTTATCAATGATGATTTTATGTTTTATTTCAGATTGTTGATAAAAATGTTAAATAGCATATGACCAAGAACCTATCCCTGTGGGACCACACTGGAGAAATGCCCACTCAATGAAAATCCCCAATTTACACCTACATTTTGAGACCTATCAGTTAGCCAGCTTTGAATCCATATAATGTTTAATTTTAATTGTATATCCTTCCAGTTTTTAAATAAAATGTCTTGTGGTACCAGTCAAATGACTTAAAGAAGTCTAAGTGTATATGTCAATACTATTACCTCTATCAACCAAATTTGTAACTTCATAAAAAAAATCAAGTTAGTTTGACAAGATCTATTTTCCAGAAACTCATGCTGATTTGCATTAATTAGATTCTTTTCCTTTAATACTTTTTGTTAGTTGAATCCTGTATCAGCTGTTCTATTATTTTGCCTGGGACTGATTTCAGATTGACAGGCCTATAAGTACCCAGGACAATCTGTTTACCTTCTTTTAAGAAATTGGCACAATAGTTGCTTTCTTCTAGTCATCTGGAAATTCTTCAGTGCTTATTGAAAATCAATGTTAGTGGTTTGATGAGCTCCTCAACATGCATCCAAGAGTTTTGAAAGAGCTGGCTATTTGGACCTTTTGATTTTAAAAAGGTCTAATTTCAGCCTTCACTTCCCCTCCAAACAAGATTAGTTTTTTAAACACTATGCTCTTCTTCCTTGATGGTGGGTGTTCAAAGGAACACATCTGTTAAGAACAAAGGGGTTATTTACACAGTCACTTCTTTGAATTGATCTGTACTTTGGTTGAAATTCACTTGCGTAAGGGACAAGCGTAAGGCTCACTGAAAATCCTAAATGGGAGTTAGGCTGGATTCTGCCTTTCCAGTGAATCAGCCTGATGAGCTGAGCCAGCATGAATGGAAACAATCAGCACCCAGTATAGGTCTGAAGGAAGTTATATCCCTTTGGGAGCAAGGTGTGAGATGGGAAGGAATTGTACTTTTCTGAGCTCCAATTATGTCTGAAGGCTCCCCCTTGAATGGTGCAGTCCTGAGAAGGAGTCACTACATGCCTCCCTTAATTCAGGGCTTTAAGCAAAGGTCTAGACCAGGGGTAGGCAACCTATGGCACATGTGCCGAAGGCGGCATGCGAGCTGATTTTCAGTGGCACTCACACTGCCTGGGTCCTGGCCACCAGTCTGGGGGGCTCTGCATTTTAATTTAATTTTAAATGAAGCTTCTTAAACATTTTAAAAACCTTTATTTACTTTACATACAATAGTTTAGTTATATATTATAGACTTATAGAAAGAGACCTTCTAAAAACGTTAAAATGTATTACTGGTGCGCGGAACCTTAAATTAGAGTGAATAAATGAAGATGCGGCACAGCACTTCTGAAAGGTTGCAGACCCCTGGTCTAGACATATGTTGGAAAAGTAATAGAGCAAAACACACAATGTCAAGTAAGTAATTGGAATGTGTTGGGCACAATTTCTTGTGTCATTAGGTGGAGGAAGAAACCAAGATGTAGTAATATTTGACTTGATTCTGACTAACAGAGAGGAATTGTTTATGAATCTGAAGGTGGAAGTCAACTTGGGTGAAATAAGAGATTTAATTTTTCTAAGGAAAGGAAAGAATGAGAGCAGCAGAATAAAGACAATGGGCTTAAAAAAAAAGTCAGACTTCAGCAAACTCAGAAATAGGTAGGTAGTGCCCTATGGGGGAAAAACATCTAACAGTAAAAAAAAAAGTTCAGGAGAGCTGGTAGTTTCTCAGACAATATTAAAAGGCACAAAAGCAAACTGATGTGCTGATGTGAAGAAAAGATGGGAAGAAAAGGCGAAAATGATTGCATAAGGAGCTCTTTAATGACCTGACAATCAAAAAGGAACACTATAAAAGGTTAAAATATGGTCAAATTAATGAGAATGAGTACAAAAGAATAGCTCGGCATGCAGGGATAAAATCAGAAGGCTAAGGTACAAAAAAGGCAGTAAGGAGAGGTTCTATAAACGTATCAGGAACAAAGAAACATGAAGAAAAGTATAGGTTCACTACACCTCTACCCCGCTATAACGCGACCCGATATAACACGGGTTCGCATATAGTGCAGTAGCAGCGGGGCTCCGGCGGTGCTTTAAAGGATCCAGGGCTCTGGCTGCTGCGGGGAGCCTCGGGCCCTTTAAATCACCGCCGGTCCCCTGCCACCGCTACCCCAGGGCTGCGGCAGCGGGGCTCTGCTGGTGATTTAAAGGGCCTGGGGCTCCCCATGGCCAGAGCCTCGGGCTATTTAAATCACCGCAGCAGCCCTGCCACCGCTACCCTGATATAACGGCGTTTCACCTATAACGCGGTAGGGATGTTTGGCTCCCCACGACCGCGTTATATAGGGGTAGAGATGTACTTAAAGGGGAAGGAGAGCTAATACCAGATACCAAAAAGGCTCAGGTGCTTGATGCTTATATTGCTTCCGTCTTATTAAAAAGATCAATTATGACCAGCTGCTTAACTCAAATATTAACAAGGTGGAAGAAACAAAAGAAAAAATAGGGCAATAACAGATTAAAGAATATTTAGATGTCTAGTAATCAGGGCCTGATGAAATTCACCCTAGGCTTAAGGAACTAATTGAAATCTAAGAATCTTGAAACCATTTGAGTTATCTTTGAGAACTTATGGAAGATGAGTAAGATCCTAGAGGGCTAAGAAGAGCAAACATTCTGAGAAACAAAGGACTCAGGGAATTAGATCAGTCAATCTAACTTAAAACTGTTCCAGTATCCTTCCAGGTATTGATTAAAAATCAGTGTGTAAACACCTAGAGGATAATAGGGTTATAATAGTCAACATGGGGTGGGTGGGAGGAGATGAGGAATATATTTATAACATTTGCAGATGATGCCACATAGGGTGAAGTTGCAAGCACTTTGGAAGACAGGATTAGAATTCAAAATGACCTTGATAAATTGGAGAAATGGTCTGAAATCAGCAACATGAAGCTCAATAAAGACAAGTGCAAAGCACTATAGTTTGGAGGGAAAATCAAATGCACAACAAAATGGGGAATAAAGGGTTAGACAGTAGTACTGGGACCACAAATGGCATATGAACCAGAAGTATGATGCGGTTTTGAAAAAGGCTGATGTCAGTCTGGGGTGTGTTAACAGGAGTGCCATATGCAAGATGCAGGAGGTAATTGTTCTTCTCTACTCAGCACTGGTGAGGCCTTGCCTGGAGTACTACGTCCAGGTGTTGGTGCCACATTCAAAGAAAAACATGGAGAAATGAGAGTTTAGCAGAGAGCAACAATAAATGATAAGTGTTTGGAAAACATAAGCTATGAGGAAGCTAAAAAAACTGGGCATGTTTAGTCTTGAGGAAAGAAGATGGGGTGGGACCTGACAAGTCCTCAAATATATTAAGAGCTTTTATAAAGAAGATGGTGACCAGTTGTTCTACATGTCTCCTAAAGGTAGGCCAAAGAATAATTGGTTTAATCTGCAGGAAAGGAGATTTATTTTAGATATTGAGGGGGGGGGGAACCTTTCTAACTGTAAGGCTACTTAAGTACTGGAATAGATTACCAAAACAGATTGTGGAATCCCAGTCATTAGGTTTTTAAGAACAGGTTAGACAAATATCTGCCAGGGATGATCTAGGTTTACATAGTCTTGCCTCACTGCAGGGGGCCGAACTTGGAAGACCTCTTGAGGTCCCTTCCAGCCCGACACATGGGTGCTGGGGGCAGGGGTGGGGGGGGCAGGGACTGCCACACACCCTGGCTTGAAGTGGCTTCCATCATATATAGGGCTTACAGTTTGATTCAATGGCTCTCAGCACCCCACCATGAAAATTTTCCATCCCCTCGGCCCTTCATTCCTATGATTCTATGAATGTAACCCATAAATGTATTGAGCATAAAATATGGTTTCAACCTCACATTTTTCACAACCAGTAAATTAATATATCAATACTTATAAATCAGTTTATAAGCAAAAGTTTGACTTCCCAGAAATTGTATTGGTTATCAGGGTATCAACTGAAGCTATTTTGTTATTTCATCTTCAGAGTAAAGTAGGAAAAAACCTCAAACCATATTTACCATAATTACTATATCTTGTTCGGATTTATTTATCCTCATGCATCTTCTAAATAAGCATGGCGTCTAATACACTGCATTGTAAAGACAAGTGGACCGGCTTTCAGAAGTGCTGAACATCCACAATTCGCACTGAAGAAAATGGGAACTACAAGTGTTTAGTACCTATGAATCTGCAGGTACGAAGGGCTGTATTGTAATTAACCCTGTAACTCGTTTAAGGGGGAGCTATTTGGTTCATTCTTCCTGTTCCATCCAAGGGAGTGGTGGGGAGTAATCTGTGCCTGCAGAAGGGTTCTGTGTTGGCTCTGGTATATGGCCCAGTACATTTCGGGACAGAGCCGCTTTTGCCACTGCCAGTTTCTGTGTGGGATGTGAAATGGCAGCCTGGTGGCAGCTTCTCTTTTCTGCTTTTGCACACTCTCCAACAAAGGGTTTGGCTCACAATGGGGCATTTTTCTCTCCTCTGTTGCTTTGCAGCTGGGCCTGTGTTTGAGCCATAAATAAGGGCAGCTACTAAAAGGCAATGGCTCTAATTCACCAAGGATATAACGTAACTGAAGACCTTACTCCGGAGATGAGTTTGGCATGCTGTCCATGGTGTGTTTGAATATTTCAGCAGTCATTACAATGCTGCTCTACACTGTAAATTCATATATGAATGGCTACCCTAAAATAAATACTTCTAAATACTGTATGTTCAAATAAATAATATAAGCAATTTCCTGGTCAACACAAGACTCATCTTAGGCAAATGATGTCAACAAATACAAGTCACTGCCAAAGTGCTTCATTTAGCAATTGTTATTGGGTGTTTTTCATTTTTATTTACCTTCTTTTTCTGTCTAGCAGGGTCAACACTAGGTCAGCATATAATGAGTCTATATCTGCAACTGTTGAAACCAGACACAATTACTGTAGGTCAGCTTGCCATTTTCTACGTTTTACTGTCGCTACCAAAATACCTGGACCCGAACACAATGTTCCATTTCAAATGGAGCTCATATATTTGTTCAACCAGGGACACTGCAAGTTCTCGGGAAACTGCTTTATCTCCAGAAAGAGCTTGCTTCCCTGTGAAGTGGATGCATACTTTGTATTTTGTCTAGCGCTTGAGTGAAATGTTGGACAGTAACAAATATTGAAGCACAGCTTGCTCCAGAGTCTTTTATATTGTACTTTAACTGTGGCTGAAGATGCAATATTGGCTGTCCTGGTATTACAGTGAGAGCATTATGTATAGGCCCTACCAAATTCACGGTCCATTCTGGTCAATTTCACGGCCAGAGGGTTTTTAAATTGGTCAATTTCATTATTTCAGATGTTTATATTTGAAATTTCACAGTATTGTAAGGGGGGGAGGGGGGAGGTTTGACCTAAAATGGGATGGTGGGGGTTGCAAAGTTGTTGGCGGGGGAGTGTCCCAGATTGTCACCCTCACTTCTGTGCTGCCTAGGCAGCAGCCTCTGAGCTTCCTGCAGTTAGAGGCGATTCTGGGAGGTGGAGGTGGGTAGGATCTCCCCCATGCTACTAGGAGTGCCCCAGCCCAGGGGCTGCTAGTCCAGTCCAGTGACAGGTTAAGGCAGGGGCCCCTGGCCAATCTTGGGGTTCACTTGAAAAATGGGTGCCCCAGCCCCAGAAGGAGCTATAGGGTGGAAGAACGGTGGGGGGTTCCCTTAGCTCTGGCTGGAGCAGAGGGAGGCCCCGAGACCAGTCTGCCCCAGCTGCAGCCACTGGGAGCAGAAGCCAGGAGCTCGGCGCCCAGAGCTGCAGCAGGAACTGCAGGGATTGGGGCAAGAGGGGACGGAGGCCCACAGCCAGGGGCGGCTCCAGGCCCCAGCACGCCAAGCGCGTGCTTGGGACAGCAAGCCGCGGGGGGCACTCTGCCGGCGCCGCGAGGGTGGCAGGCAGGCTGCCTCTGGTGGCTTGCCTGCGCAGGGTCCGCTGGTCCCGCGGCTTCGGAGGTCCGCTGGAGGCAGCCTGCCTGCTGTGCTTGGGGCGGCAAAATCCCTAGAGCTGCCCCTGCCCACAGCCCAGCTCCCGGACTGCCCGTGCTGCCTCTGGAGGTGGATCTGATCTCCCCACTGAGAGCAGTCATGCAGGGGAAGGACAAGTCCTATCCCTCCCCAGTGTGGCTGGACTAGTGGTTAGGACTCAGAGCCCCAGACTCCCAGCAGCTGAGGAGATCAGATTTCATGGGGGAGGGCTGATTTTTGGTAGGGCACTAATTTTGTATGGTCTGGGTCAAATGGTGCAGTCCTTACTCAGCCAAAAAATCCCACATGAGTTGAATGGGAAATTTTGGCTTGAACAAGAATTCTGGCTGGAAAAGGACTGCAGGATCTGGCCTCATGCAATTATGTGGCTGTAAGTGAAGGGAGTAAAAATAGAAATATCCCTTGAGCCACTAGAGAGCACAAATTCTTCTGATTAAAGAACAGACATTAATGGCAGAACTAAAAGAGGCCATGTGTTACTCTATCCTGACCAAAGGGTGAAAGTCATATAGCAATGGCTAGCAGAAGAATTAGGTTGGAGAAATAAAGCAGGAGAAAATCAAATCAGTGTCTCCAGAATGACAGACTGAGCTTTATCAATGCAGTGACACCACAGGCACTCTGGCGAGCGCAGTAAAAAATGATAGAACTATAGTTGCTCTGCACAAGGTCCCTATTCACTGCCCCTTCTCTACCACCTCCTAACAACCTGAGAAATAAGGGTTTGACAGGGAGCTCTGCTGTTGGAAAGGAAGCAGTATACTTAGGTAGGCCATAGGTGTGTAGTTCTACCTTACTGCAGGTGCTATTCCAACCCATGAGCTGAACTGTTATCAGTTTCTCTGCACGCCCTTTGATGGGAGTATTGAGCCATTGGAGTTGCCAAAGCATTGATACTGTGGACCCTTCCCTGACTTGTCTCACCAGTCTAATGAGGGCTAGAATGGAGAGCATCTTAACAGAGCACAGGGACACAGAAGCCCCACTAGGTGCCACTCCCGCCACAACCTTTCCCCTTTTATAGCCCCACAGTAGGGCTCAAGTTGTTTGGGGAGCTGTTCAGGGGCCCAATGTACTTGAGTAACTTTCTCCCTGAGATCAGAAGTAGCGCTCTGTATTTTTTCTACTGATGTTTTTACACAAGTCTAATTTTCATAAGACTTAGAATAACTCTAGCCGCCTTTTCACCCAACCTCACTACACCAACACTGCCTTGGAGCCACCTGTTAATTAAAACCTCGCATGGGAACAACATTATCTCTTAACAAACAATATTCCACTAGATCTGTTTTAGTACGATGTGCTTAAATTAGAAAATGTAATACATAGTAATAAACATCTGCTACTTACCAGGTGAAGATAAGACACAGCAATGTGGATATTAAAATAAGAACTTGGTTAAACATTGCAGACTGTGTACGTTGAATGGCTCTATGGAGATCATTCTATATTAATAGAAAAAGCAGGTTGGTTATGTTTTTTTAAATAATGCATATTCTGATCCTATACCATAGTTCCATGATATTTTGATAAGATACAATGGCCCAACCGCACTTAAAATTTGCTGAGCACAGTGGGTGGTGCAAAGGAGTCACTTGTTCCTTGATTTCCATGACTGCATCTTTGACTACCCTGGCATAGTTTAGAGCATCCTGGAGTTTGTGCTAAATTTAATCAGCTGGCCCAAATAGTTCTGTATGCCAGTCAGGAGTAACTGGAGCATAGCAGCTCTTTAGACCTCTGGTGCAGAGACCACATGTGAGTGGCATAAGAGTTAGCCATGCTGGGAACTTTCCTTGTTGGATGTCAGTGATGTGCCAGTTTCCACCAACTGAGGAAACTATTGGAAAATATTTCCAAATTTGATATGAAATGGTGATACAGCAAAATGTAGAAGCATTTCCATGATTGAATAGTGAAAGTGATTAATCCCATGATAAATTTATCCAGTGCAGTTCCCTGACCAGAAAGCAACAGCCTTGCTGAAGACAGCAGACTCAGAAATGGATATTTTTTTAAAAAGTTATTCTTGCCTCACTGTTTTTGGTCATACTTACAATCATGTTCTCCAAAGCATGTTTGGCAAGCCAGCAATTTAAAAATACTGGAATAAATAGGTTTCTTAGTGCAGGCCAGAAAATCTGAGGAAGGGGAAATAAACACAAATACATCTTAACAGCTTTTCTGTCCAAGAAACTACATCCAATACAGTGTTTATGAAATTGTGTACTCCTGATGTAAAAACTGGTAACTATATTACTCCTTTCTGTATAATATATATGATAGGTAGTTTATGATGTAGAACACATTTTACCCCAAAAGTTTTCTCTGCTTTTACATCTAACTGATTTATCTTGCTCATTGCACTGTTGGCTGGGTGACTTTATTTTTTATTTATTTATTTTCAAGACAAAAAACATAGTTTGCTAAATTAGCCTCTCCGATAGAGCCTGCTCATCACTCACACAGGTCAATAGAGATGTCCATTCGCTTCAGTGTATGTTGGAGCAGACCCATAATCCCACCCGGGAATGGACACTGACACTTAATTCAGATACTTACTGTAATGATAAAGGGAACAGCGTTGATTATTTCCAGGAGGAAGGGTATTCGCAAAACTTGTTCCCAGATGTTTCCCTTTTTAAAACAACAAAAACATACCAAACTTCAGAAATAGACTTTCACTGAGTTGCACTGTAGAGACCGTTCATTCCAAACAATGGAGATATATGCAACAATCTGAAAAGACCAAGTGCCTAATCCTGTGGTCCTCACGTAGGCAAGACTCCCATTGATGTCACTGGGAGTCAAGCCTGAGAGAGGATTGCAGGATTTGGCACTAGTGTTCCTATTGGTGGGTGGGTTCCCTTTTGGGCAAACAATAGATTAGGTAAATGAGAGAACACAACATCTTTCTGTTTATTTATCTGGGAAGTTAAAATAGGGGCCAGCAGCAGAGGAAAATTCCATGAGAATTCCCTCACAGAGCTATCTCCAGATCACACTGTCAGGAGTCTGCTATCCCTATGGAATAGGCAGTGATATTTGGCCCAGTGATTCTTTCAGTATTGAAACTGCTGAACTGTGGATTAAACACTGGGCCAAAGGGAGCAAGAAAGTGTGTGAATAATTCTGTGATCTAGTGATTTGAGTTCTCACCTGGGAGGCAGGAGACCCAGGATCCAGACCTCCTGCTCCAATGACTTTTTAAAAATTTATCTACAGTGGAACAGCTTCAACAGGAGATACTAAGGGAGCTCTGAATAAGAATATCTCATACCTCTTCCCCACCCCCTGTTTTGAGTAAGCTCACCTAAAGGTGCCAAATCTAGCAGGCAAGGTCTGAACCTGTTCACCAGATTGAGCCCTGCAGCTGAGTTTGGCAGAGGAATAGCCATCTTCCCCCAGTTTGTGCCTGGCTCTAGGGCTTGGTTGTCTGGACACCTAGCATGGGGCTGTGTTGCGTATGTTCAGATGCAGAAGTAAAGGTGCCTTAGGGAACTTTTATGCCAAAAAAAAAATAGGTGCAGGGTGATTTTAAGCACCTACAAGGTTTGGGGGGTTGCTGAGCAGTATTTTGTGAATCCCAGTGGTTTCTGGGAATTAGGGACCCAAGTCCTCCTGTGAATCCAGCTCCCAGTGACTCTTCACAAAGTTCATGAAGCTCATACTAGTTAATGTAATACTGCAGCATTTACATTGTGGAATAGATCATGTCAATATTACAAGAATTTGAAATGCAGTAGGATAAATTTAAAAATATAGACATAAATGATCTGACATTTATATCAACAAATTAATTAATCCTCACTATATCATCTGACTCCGTCACTGAATGCTAAATACAAGCTTTGTTGTGCAAAAAGGAAATCCTCTATTCTCCCCCCCCCCCCCCACTCACACATACACCTTCATCTCCAGAAGCCACTGCTGCTATAGTGCCAGAATAATTTTATTTTGACAGATGAATGAGACTATAGTTGGATAGTTTTAAATGTTCTGCGTGGTAACTGTACACAGAAGTGATGGGAGGAGGAGGATTAAAGGCTGTGGTTGTATTTAACTATGGGCACAGTAAAAAAACTAAATTAAATTTGAATTTCAAATTTCTAATTCATTATAAACTCACCCACCATGTGTTCTTACTGAACAAATATCTTTGCTTATTTTACTTTCTAGGGGATTTTTCTTTATGCTTCCTAACAAAGGATGATCAGCTGCTACGGATTTCATTGTATTGATAGTGTCCATCACAAGAGAGAAAAAAGGACACAAATGTAGCAAACACAAAGGAAGTTATTTATTGGGGATTCTGGACATGCAGATCCTGCTGCTACCTGGTTCTCAATCTTGCAGATTGTTGGAACAAAGCTTGTATCCTATCATACAGGATCTGGCAGATAGTGTTAAGGAGAGCTGATACTTAGGGTACGTCCATACTACCCGCCCGGATCGGCGGGTAGCAATCGACTTCTCGGAGTTCGATATATCGCGTCTAGATGAGATGCGATATATCGA
Organism: Mauremys mutica; assembly: GCF_020497125.1. Lineage (NCBI taxonomy): Eukaryota > Metazoa > Chordata > Testudines > Geoemydidae > Mauremys > Mauremys mutica. The sequence continues at coordinate 46,191,202 of NC_059079.1, read as the reverse complement.
ACTCCGAACACGCTCCCGTCGACTCCGGAACTCCTCCACCGCGAACGGCGGTGGCGGAGTCGACGGGGGAGCCGCGGACGTTGATCCCGCGCCGTGAGGATGGGTAAGTAGTTCGAACTAAGGTAGTTCGACTTCAGCTACTCTATTCCTCAAGAGGTCATCTAGTCCAATCCCCTGCTCAAAGCAGGACCAACACCAACTAAATCATCCCAGCCAGGGCTTTGTCAAGCCAGGCCTCAAAAACCTCTAAGGATGGAGATTCCACCACCTCCCTCGGTAACCCATTCCAGTGCTTCACCACCCTCCTAGTGAAATAGTGTTTCCTAATATCCAACCTAGACCCTCCACCACTGCAATTTGAGACCATTGCTTCTTGTTCTGTCATCTACCACCACTGAGAACAGCCTAGCTCCATCCTCTTTGGAACCCCCCTTCAGGTAGTTGAAGGCTGCTATTAAATCCACCCTCACTCTTTTCTTCTGCAGACTAAATAACCCCAGTTCCCTCAGCATCTCCTAATAAGTCATGTGCCACAGCCCCTTAATCATTTTAGTTGCTCTCCGCTGGATTCTCTCCAATTTGTCCCATCCCTTTTGTAGTGGGGGGACCAAAACTGGACACAATACTCTAGGTGTGGCCTTACCAGTGCCGAATAGAGGGGAATAATCACTTCCCTCGATCTGCTGGCAATGCTCCTACTTATACAGCCCAAAATGCCATTAGCCTTCTCGACAACAAGGGCACGCTGGTGACTCATATACAGCTTCTCATCCACTGTAATCCCGAGGTCCTTTTCTGCAGAACTGTTGCTTAGCCAGTCGGTCTCCAGCAGTTCATGGGATTCTTCCTTCCTAAGGGCAGGACTCTGCACTTGTCCTTGTTGAACCTCATCAGATTTCTTTTGGCCCAATCCTCCAATTTGTCTAGGTCACTCTGGACACTATCCCTATCTTCCAGCGTATCTACCTCTCCCCGCCAGCTTAGTGTCATCTGCGAACTTGCTCAGGGTGCAATTAATCCCATCATCCAGATCATTAATAAAAATGAACAAAACCAACCTCAGGACCAACCCTGGGGCACTCTGCTACCGGCTGCCAGCTAGACATCGAGCTGTTGATCACTACCCATTGAGCCCGACAATCTAGCCAGCTTTCTATCCACCTTATACTTGTATTATTGTGAGAGACCTGTAAAGTTAACAGGTCAAGTAGGATGGTTAGCCTCCATGCAGATCCCTGATATAAAAATAATCACTTCAGGAAATGTACAACTTCTCATTATCAGATCCTATGGGACTGATTCTCCACTGACCTGTACATGTGGAACTCATTGCCAGGGGATGTTGTGAAGGCCAGAACTATTACTGGTTCAAAAAAGAATTGGATAAGTTCACAGAGGATAGATCCATTAATAGCTATTAGCCAAGATGGTCAGGGATGCAACCCCATGCTCTGTGTGCCCCTAAGCCTCTGACTGCCAAAAGCTGGGAGTAGACAACAGGATGGATCAATTGATGATTGCCCTAGTCTGTTCATTTCCTCTGAAGCATCTGGCATTGGCTGTTGGAAGAAAGGATACTGGGCCAAATGAATTGTTGGTCTGACTCAATATGGCCATTCTTACATATAATAATTTACTATACGTGGATATAAGTGGATATAAATTGCTACCAAAACAGGATGGCAGAGTTTTATACTCACTTTCCAGAGAGATAAAGAACTACTTTAGGGAACTGATTCACCATTACTTTTGTGTACTCATTTAAACTGGTGCAAAGTGGGTGTAGGGATAAAATGCTAGATAAAATAGTTGTGTTTATATAAAATTTGCACAGGTGTAAACTACGCAAGTTCAAGGCCCTAGAAAATCTGGCCCAATAACTTTAGAATGAAAAGTGGCATTGCTTTATAAACAGCATGTTGGTACCAGTTGTTTTTCACTGTGCTATTTTTTCCATCAAGAGACTTATATTTGTAATGGACAACACCTAATCTATATAAACAGTATTAGCTGCTTTTTATCAGGTATAATATAGTAGCCAATTTTAAGCTTATTAAAATGTTACACTCTGAAAAAACATTTCTGCCAATCATAACTTGAGAAGTATAATAAAGAATTACTATGTGACTCTGATGGATTGACTAGTTATTAAATACCATTGACTCATAGGCTAAAAGCATAAAATGTTCTAATTTCACAAAATGAGATATTTAAACTTTTAAAATAAAGCCTTTTCTTATTTTATTTTGTGAAATATATTTTACTGCTTTATCCAAACAGCTCAAAATGCAGGCTTCTTACAATTCACTGTAATAGAACGTAATAAAAATTAAAGGGCAAATTATGTGAAGAAATTCTAACCAAAACATTAGAAAAATATAACTAAAGAGAACTTGACATTTTAAGGAAAAAACAAAGACAAATGTATAATATTTTGTACTTCCATTCATCAGCAGATCTCAAAGCATTTTTCAAAGTTCCCTAGTTTAGAGTTGGAATAGCTGAGGTGCAGATGGATATGGCCCCATATTTTCAAAACTGCCCTATATTTGTGTGTGCCTTGATTCCTGAGTGCCCAATTTCAGATGACTGAACCTTGATTTTTTTTTTAAGTTTTCCAGAGATATTGTGCAGCAACAACTTGCGCTGATGTCAGAGAGAGTTGTGGGTACTCCACATATTGAAAAATAAGACCACAGAGACACAACTATCTCCCTCCCCCCCCCCAAAAAAAGCCACCTTACAGCCTTTCATCCCAAAGGCTCTCTAAGCACTTTGGATGTACATAAAACATAGAAGCGTAGGACTGGAAAGGACGTAGAGGTCCTCTAATCTAGTATCCTGCACTCGTGGTAGGACTAAATATTATCTAGATCATCCCTGACCGTGTTTGTCTAACCTGCTTTTAAAAATCTCCAATGATGGAGATTCCACAACCTCCCTGGGCAACTTATTCCATTACTTAAGCACCCTGACAATTAGGAAGTTTTTCCTAATGTTCAACTTAAACTGCTGCAATTTAAGTCCTTTGCTTCTTGTCCTATCCTCAGAGGCTATGGAGAATAACTTTTCTCCCTCCTCCTTGTAATAAAGTTTATCACTGCACCCACTAATGAAATGCAGCCACAGCTGGAATGAAATTTTTTTGTTTGGTTGGTTTGTTTTTACTGTTAACTGCAAGCCTGTCTAATGGCTTAGGGCAGGAAATAAAGAAGAATGCACTATCCAAATGAAAGGATATGAACATTTAAATTAGCAGAGTGCAATTGTCCATATTAGAATGCAACACCTAACACTCGCATTCTTCTGAAAAGTGCTGTTTGATTTGCAATGAAGTAAAAGCCATCAAGGCCATGGTTTTCATTTTCAACAACATAGTGCTCCTTTCCAACAACACAGTGCTTCCTAATGCCACTTCAGCATCAGAGGGAATTGCTGAATCAACACCATTTCCTGAATGACCTTGGCACCTGTTGGGAGATGTAGATAGTGCATCTTCAGAAAAAAAGATGACATGAATTTGTCCCCAGACTGTTGCCCTATCAATTGGCAAATCTATATTCTAGTCATTACAAATCTATACAATGCTACTTGTCGGATCCTCAGCTGGTGTAAATTGAACTAGCTTCACTAAATTTAACAGAGGGCGGCCGACTTACATTAGCTGAGCATCTGGATGCCTATTTCTTCCTTCACCTTTTTGGTACCATGATACTTATAGCTCAGTCCTCTTCAGCTTTTCTTAAGTAAACATCGGGCTGATTAAAATCCCACTGAAGTCAATGAAAAGACTACCATTGACTTCATGGGCTTTGATTCAGGTCCATTGTAAACTTCATAAATCATGAATGAGTCATGCACTTCAGTGTAATTATAAGTAACATTTTTCTTGACCAATTAGTCACAGGTAATTTAAGACAATCATTTTTATCTTTCCATCAACCTGTAAGCAGTAAACTGACTTACAAAGGGATCTCATCTCTGGTCAATGAGGATATGTAAACTCCCCTTAGCATTAAGAGAAATCTATCAAATGGAGAATTGATTCCAAAGAATAAAACCAATTGGCCTTACCTTGTAGCTCAGATAACCCAGCAGCATTGTTTCAAACAGACTTATCAAAGCCACTGAAACCTAACATAATGATATATAAATATATATTAATGCAGAGTTAGTAATGTAATTAATTAAAGCAAAAATGACCTGAAGAATTAAACTGAAAGATTAAAGATAATCAAAACTAGTTGATCTATGGTGAAGAAATCCTTTCAAACCATCTTTAACCACTAAAGCTTAGTTCTAATCTTAAAACTTCTTACCACAGTATGTGCTGAATCAAGTCCTGTTCTTGTCAAACAATCCATTAGTATTTACCCCCCGCACTTGTCTTAAGTCCTATTGTCTGCTAGGCGCTGCCCTCAAAATCTCCTCCATGAATATTGTTTCAGAAGGTTTCCAGAATGGTCTCTCCATGGATTTTTAGGGAAGGCCAAATAAAAACAGCCAGTTTCTGTGCCATGCTGCAATTGGCAGGCTTTTGGCAACTTCCAGGACTTGTTCCATTTTGAGATGACAAAGTATAAGGATTGTGTTTAAAAAATAAGGCAAATGGTGGGAGGAAGTCATGACCTTTTTCAAACATTACACTGAAGTGTTATTTTTCTTAGTGTGTGTGGGGGGTCATAAATATTACCCCCCCAACCCCCCACTCCAAAAAAAAGTCTTAAAACACAGCAAAAGAGAGATGGTAAATTTCATTGTTTAAATCAGTGTGTGTTGAATTAATGGACATATAAAAGGTCAGTGACCTGTCTTAAACTAGTAAAATCTATTTGGTTTACACATTACATATATACTCCACAATGTCTTTTAAAACTAATCACAAAACCAGCTTAAATGTGTGCATATATTAAATTAAAACATTTACTATTTATACATTTGTATTACTTAATCTGGAGTCTGGAATCAAATTAGTCTCTATTCCTAATTTAAAATTAATGCTCACTACTAATGAAAGCTCAACATCCTGTACTACTTGCACTTGAAATTACATGATCAAGATTCAAAATAGATGGTGTGAATTAGAAAATATATTAAAAAAAAATCACCACAACATTTCACAATGTTAGCATTGCTCCAGATAAAGTGAAGTTGTTGTCTTGCATAAAAGTGGAATTTAGTTTGTTACTATATAACATTTTATATATTATATATAGATATCCTCCTAGTTTGTGTATCTATCTTCCTGTGTTCATTGACTAGCAGAGGTTTACAGTGTAAGAATAAGCCTAAAACCAGCACCATAAACTATTAAGGCTATGTCTCAATATTTTAAGATTAAATAGAGAAAGTAATCTGTATGTCAAGTATCAGAGAGGTAGCCGTGTTAGTCTGGTTCTGTAAAAGCAGCAAAGAATCCTGTGGCACCTTATAGACTAACAGACGTTTTGCAGCATGAGCTTTTGTGGGTGAATGCCCACTTCGTCGGATGCAAGAATGGAAATTTCCAGGGGCAGGTAAATATAAGCAAGCAAGAAGCAAGACAAACCCAAGAAAGAAACCAACAGGACTCCACTGGCCATCACATACAGTCCCCAGCTAAAGCCCCTCCAACGCATCATCAGGGATCTACAACCCATCCTGGACAATGATCCCACACTTTCACACGCCTTGGGTGGCAGGCCAGTCCTCGCCCACAGACAACCTGCCAACCTGAAGCATATTCTCACCAGTAACTGCACACCGTACCATAGTAACTCTAGCTCAGGAACCAATCCATGCAACAAACCTCAATGCCAACTCTGCCCACATATCTACACCAGCAACACCATCACAGGACCTAACCAGATCAGCCACACCATCACCGGTTCATTCACCTGCACATCCACCAATGTAATATATGCCATCATATGCCATCAATGCCCTTCTGCTATGTACATCAGCCAAACTGGACAGTCTCTAAGGAAAAGGATAAATGGACACAAATCAGATATTAGGAATGGCAATATACAAAAACCTGTAGGAGAACACTTCAACCTCCCTGGCCACACAATAGCAGATCTTAAGGTGGCCATCCTCCAGCAAAAAAACTTTAGGACCAGACTTCTAAGAGAAACTGCTGAGCTTCAGTTCATTTGCAAATTTGACACCATCAGTTTAGGATTAAACAAAGACTGTGAATGGCTTGCCAACTACAGAACCAGTTTCTCCTCCCTTGGTTTTCACACCTCAACTGCTAGAACAGGGCCTCATCCTCCCTGATTGAACTAACCTCGTTATCTCTAGCTTGCTTCTTGCTTGCTTATATATATACCTGCCTCTGGAAATTTCCACTCTTGCATCCGACGAAGTGGGCATTCACCCACGAAAGCTCATGCTGCAAAACGTCTGTTAGTCTATAAGGTGCCACAGGATTCTTTGCTGCTTAATCTGTATGTCTGTTTCAAAATTTATTTACTCAGACCTTTGCATATTTTCAACAAATATTCAAAAGTTATCTCCATCAGAGAAATGTTGCTTTGATAAACTGTATTACACAGAGATAGAATTCACCATAACGGATTTGTACTGAGGATAGTGCAAAAATATAATAGCATAATTATACTAGATGGTTCAGGAATCCTTAATACAAAAATTAATTATTTAGGGAGAACTCCCACAACTATCTTCAAAATTTTGCTCTTAACTTAATGTGAAGCAATAGCCTATTTCCAGAAACCATGTAAAGTTTAATAACTGTGGGCCTCATTCCAATGTGCTGAGCACCTGAAATCTCATAACTTTTTTATTTATTTTAGATTAGGAACCATAAAGACACCTACTTAAGACAAGCCATATAACAGACAAGAGGCAGCAGCAATCCCACATAATACAACTAAATAAACTATATAATAGTTAGATTTAAAAGAGAAGAAAAAGGGAAACCTGAAATGACATTTCTTAAACAATATCTCCCTCCTCTTGAAGTGTGCCCAGAAGGCTAACAAATCTAGACTATTTTGGACCAGGATGGGGATCATCTGCCAAAGCCAAGAGAGGACCCCTCACAGAGAATGTCCTAGTAGCAATCCATTAGTCTTTACTGAGGGTAAGGATGATCAAATTTGAGTGCTGCCGTTGATCTCTCCTGAAGCAGTGAGGAAAGGCAATCTCTCAGATAGGCAGGACCCATACCATTTAGGGCTTTGTGAGTGAAAACCAACAGCTTAAACTGCATTTGGAAACCCACAGGCAGCCAGCGCAGATCACAAAGCACTGGTGTAATGTACTCATAGCAAGATTCTCCACTTGCTCTGCAGACTGCTATATTCTGCAGTAGCTTTGGCTTCCTTGTGGATTTAAGGTATAATCCCAAATAGAACCCATTACAATAGCTTAGTCTTCAGGTAAAAAAGTTGAAACTCAGGCTATGTCTACAGTAGAGAGCTTACAGTGGCACAGCTGTACCAATGCAGCTACACTGCTGTAAGATCTCTCGTAGCTGTTCGGTGTCGTCAGCTCTCCCATCAGCCTAATTAAGTCACCCTCAATGAATGGCGGTACCTAACACTGTGCATGCTACCACTTATGCTGGTGTAATTCTGCCACTTGGGGGTGGAATATTCACATACCTGAGTGAGATAAGGTTTGCTGACATAAATGGTAGTGTAGACATGGCCTAAATAACCTCAACCCTGGTCTACACTACCAACTTATATCAGTATAACTGCGTCGCTCAGGTGTGAAAAATCCGCAACCCTAAGCAACATAATTCTACCAACCTAACTCCTGGTGCAGACAGCACTATGTTGGTGAGAGGGCTAGACAAACTCTTAGTAAAGGCTGCAAGATTGGGTCCAAAAGACTTTATTTAGTTCTAAGGAAAAATACTTACAGAATATTAAATCTTTCTTATTCTCTCTTGACCTACAATACTTTACTATAAATACACATATTCCAGAGTAGTGTAACATTTAACATAGTTTGCTTTCTTAATTCACTTTAAATTTAGATTTATCACTATAGTTGGCTGCCAAGGAAGAAGAATTTTGTTTGCTACCCTTTCTATATATGTATTAGCTTCTCGGAAGTATTGAAAATCCAAGTGTGCTAGGGCTTTAAAAATGTAATTGCTAAAAATATCCTATTATACATTACCTGTAATCCCCATAAAGGCAAGCTTCTGTTCACCCAAATAATAGGAGACCTGTTGAATCACAATGACACAATAAATTTGACTCTCATCAAATGGTGCTTATGGGCCTGGTCCAAAGCCCAGCAAAGTCAAGGGATTGATATCCATTAACTTCAATGCGCTTTGCATCGGCTGCTATTTTTAACATAATTAAATATAAAAGCCAGATGATCAGTATTTGGAGTGGTGTAAAATAGTTAATCACTTCCCTATATTTTTATATGGGTAACTAGTCACTCAGACTTGACAATCCAATTGTCTTTCTAACCTAGAAGCAGTCACTGACTTTTTGGGGGTCTAATATAACAGGTAATGAAATCAATCAAAAGTTAGTGTTGATTTTAGTGAACACTAGTTCAGGTCCTTTGATACTAGAGGAAATAATATGATGTATGCATTTTAAAGATGCAGAGGGAAAATGTCCTTCATTTAGAACCATTAATTTGTGGTAGAAAAAAACAAATCTAATCACATTCTTTGCCAGTATTTTCTCTTTTGCTCTGTTATGTACAGATCCATAGTTTTATTAACTAGTATCCACATTAGTGAGCATTTATTTGCACTGGTTTTGAAACTGGAAATATTTCCTCTTAGTTGTAAAACCCCATTATTTATGCATTTTTCCTAAGAAACTATTTTTGTCTTGGTGAAATTCATTAAGTACCTACCATTTCAACAAAACAAAATGCATTCTTGATATAGTACCAATGAAACTAGACACACAGTACTGTTGGTCACTGTACTACCCTAGACTATATAATCATATTTTCTATCTCAGTAAGGAAATAAATCTCTAGAATCCAAATAGTCCTGATCATCTGGAAGTCATGACTTCTGCATCTAACAATTAATCACAATACTGAACCCATCTTTGGGTCTCTAAAGACATGGTCTTTGAGATGACTTGTTCCACGGTTCTGGAGCCTTAAAATCCCACCAATCCTGCAGGAAGGGTGTGTTTCTTTGCCAGGAACTCAGAGTTACTGAGTGGAATTAATTCTGCAGGGCAAGAAATCCTCTGAAGGAATTTTATGGCTCCATCAACATAGGTCAAATGTATCCAGAAAGGCTGTTGGATTCAGAGAGTTTAGCTACTATGGACTGTTTTTCCCTCATTGATACACATAACTTTAACTTTCTGCATATGTGTTAAAGAAATCACATTATATGGGTATTTGTACCCAAAATAGATCACTATTATGTGTTTAAAAAAAAAAATCTGGAACTCACCAATCAATCTTTGCAGGTGTGTAGTTTTGACTGGAACAGCCCCTGTTTAATTCCTTGCTGCCAGAAGTCACCAGATCCACACATAAACCCCATGTCCAGATGTATATGGAAACACAATTACAAAAAGATTTGGGAAGGGGATGGGCAGGGGTTAATTTTTTAGGTAACACTGTTCTATATAATACGTCAAACACTGTGCAGACTAATTCAGTTGTGACAGACACTGAGAGACAGATATTCAAAAGAAGGCAAATCACTTTTACCAACTAGTTCAGTGTGTATTTTAGATACATAAATTCTCAAAGCTAAAGGCCAGACACATTTTTTGTTTTTGTTTTAAGAAGATTTAGTTTCAAATGTGATCTAACATAAAAATCAAAAGAGACGAACAAAAAAATGGGGTACTTGCAAAGGATGAAGCATGAAGGAAGTGCTGAAAATACCAGTAATTCTATCAAGCAGACCTCGGAAGCATTGGCAGGTATAATTTCCATAATCTCTGAAGTAAAGATTGTACCAAACTACAGTTCCCATCTTCTAGTAGGGATATCTTTAATCTCTGGTTATTTCAGTGAGAGACTAGTGGCATATGTGTAGAAAAAAGAGCTAATATGTATATTTGTGTTCCTTTTGTATTCATAGAGCAAGCCATCCCCTCCAGCACAACTACATGCATGGGGGAAGTAAATATTTCCTTTACTTTTTAAACTGTGGAAAATCGAACTCTCTGCCCCCTTCATGCAGGTTCAGGGGGGGCTGGAGTGATTTGTGGACCAGACATAAGGAGTGGGCATGTTTCTCCATCCGTGAGGCTGAGGAGGATCCTCAGATAAATCCAGGGGTCTTATGGCATCCACATGGAAGGCCTGTCTATCCATGTTGCCATTGACTCCCTGCTTATGCTTTTGTCTTATCCATGGCTGATGGGGGAAGCTGCTGATCAAAACAAATTCAGAAATAAGCAATATTTTTCTCCCATGGGGATTTCTGAAGGAAATGTCATGGATTTGCTGGGTGGCAAGACCACAGAGACCTGTTTCCCAGGCTGTGTTCCTTCTACTGCCATTGGGTGGTGGTAGTTTCTTTTGGCTCCATTACCTCCCTTCCTTGTTTACCAAGCAGTTTTGTCCAGTAATTCTGTTGATTTTATCCCTTACAAGCCCCAAAGTTTTTTTTTTTAGGGGGGCTTGTCCAGCACCCCAAAAAATCTCTCAAGCCCAGTAGTTGGTAACCAAGATATTCTGGTTTATTCATTTAAAAAAAATGTATCCTAGATCTTACACTAGCATCTGTGAAATTCCTAGGAGGAAGGAAGCCAGATGGGTGGTAGACATAAGTAAGTTAAATAGTGTGTTGAAATATATTTAGCAAACCATAATGTAATATTTTATTTTACATTACATAACATAATAGCAAAAAAAAAAAATTAAGTACATCAGAAGCAGGAAGCCTGCTAAACCAATGGGGCCTCTGGACGATCGAGATGCTAAAGGAGCACTCAAGGATGATAAGGCCATTGCGGACAAACAAAATGAATTCTTTTCATTGGTCTTCATGGCTGAGGATGTCAGGGAGATTCCCAAACCTATGCCATTCTTTTTAGGTGACAAATCTGAAGAATTGTCCCAGGTTGAGGTGTCATTAGAGGAGGTTCTGGAACAAATTGATAAACTAAACAGTAATAAATCACCAGGACCAGATGGTATTCAGGAACTCAAATGTGAAATTGTAGAACTGCTAACTGTAGTCTGTAACCTATCATTTAAATCAGATTCCGTGCCAAATGACTGGAAGATAGCTAATGTGACGCCAATTTTTAAAAAGGGCTCCAGAGCTGATCCCGGCAATTATAAGCCTGTAAGCCTGACTCAGTACCGAGCAAACTGGTTGAAACTATAGTAAAGAACAAAATAGCTGAACATAATTTGGGGGCAGAGGGGAAGAGTCAACATAGTTTTTGTAAAGGAAAATCATGCCTCAGCAAGGGGTCAACAAGCATGTAGGCAAGGGGGATCCAGTGGATAAAGTGCACTTAAGATTTTCAGAAAGCCTTTGGAAAGGTCCCTCACCAAAGGCTCATAAGGAAGGTAAGCTGTCATGGGATAAGAGGGAAGGTCCTCTCATGGATTGGTAACTGCTTATGAAGAGCTACAAAAGGTTAGAGTGGTAGCCATGTTAGTCTGTATCAGCAAAAACAATGAGGAGTCCTTGTGGCACCTTAGAGACTAACAAATTTATTTGGGCATAAGCTTTCGTGGGCTAAAACCCACTTCATCAGATGCATGGAGGGGAAAATACAGTTGGGTATAAATACACAGCATATTAAAAGCTACAAAAGGATCGCTCAAAACTGGGTGACTGGGCAACAAAATAGCAGATGAAATTCAATGTTGATAAATGCAAAGTAATGCACATTAGAAAACATAATCCCAACTATACAGATAAAATAATGGAGTCTTAATTAGCTGTTACCACTCAAGAAAGAGATTTTGGAGTTATTGTGGATAGTTCTCTGAAAACATCCACTCAACGTGCAGTGGCAGTCAAAAAAGCAAATAGAATGTTGGTAATCATTAAGAAAGAGATAGATAATAAGACAGAAAATATCTTATGGCCTCATATAAATCCATGGTATGCCCATGTCTTGAATACTGCATGGAGATGTGGTCACCCCATCTCAAAAAAAGATATATTGTAATTAGAAAATGTTCAGAAAAGGGCAACAAAAATGATTAGGGATAAGGAACAGTTTCCGTATGAGGAGAGATTAATAAAACTGGGAGTTTTCAGCTTTGAAAAGAGATGACTAGGGGGAGATACGATAGAGGTCTATAAAATCATGACTGGTGTGGAGAAAGTAAATAAGGAAGTGTTATTTACTCCTCATAACACAAGAACCAAATGAAATTAATAGGCAGCAGGTTTAAAACAAAGAAAATTAAGTATTTTTTTTCCACACAACGCAGAGTGGAACTCTTTGCCAGAGGATGTTGTAAAGGCCAAGACTATAAGAGGGTTAAAAAAGAACTAGATAAATTCATGGAGGATAGGTCTATCAATGGTTATTAGCCAGGATGGGCAGGGATGGTGTCCCTAGTCTTTGTTTGCCAGAAGCTGGGAATGGGCAACAGGGAATGGATCACTTGATGATTAATTGTTCTGATCATTCCCTCTGGGGCACCTGGCATTGGCCACTGTCAGAAGACAGGATACTGGGCTAGATGGACCTTTGATCTCACCCAGTATGGCTGTTCTTATGTTCTAATGTGACAACACACAGTGAAGGGACATGCATTCCCCGGCTGGTTAATTATTAGATATTTAGAATCAAAGAATGAGTAGTTTTGGCAAGGCCTAGAGAATTACCATAGCTTGCAACATACAAATATATCACTGTATGTGAGTACAGGGGTATCTAAGTGTACCTTCAAGCAATGAATACTGGGGTGATTACTGCCTACCTCATCTTTTAAAATGTAGCACATATCCAGAAGTAAGATGCTTGCATATGCTTTACAGTATACTCATTTAGCCTCATTACACTCATTTAGCGTCACTAATTCATTAGATTTCATACAAAAATATCAGCAGCTTAATCATACCAGAAGCTTTCAGTCATTTTTAAAATATCTGTTCCTTTTTCTTGCTTTTGTTTCCCTTTTACTAAAAAATTGCATTAATTTAACCTGGACTCTGGGTCTAGAAAGCAGAAATGTTTGGGCTTCATGTTATACCATATTGTTGTAAGAATGGGCACCAGATAGAAAAATTATTCAAATACAGTCATAGGATCTTTTACTTTTAAAAAGGAACCTGGTGCTGTTTTTCTAACTACATTCATTTGTATTTTTTAACTTCTTGGAAAGGACGTACATTGTTTTCCAACAGTAATATGCCTAATGCATGTATGTAAATAAAACATGTTCGGTTTATAACTTGAGAAAGATTTAGAAATTATTGTTTCCCCATCCATATTTCTCATTTTCATGCAGCTCCATGTTTTTACATTACACATTGTTCTCAGCTCCTAAACTTGTGCTATTCCCCATTGAGGAATGAGATTTAAGAGAATAACTCAACTATAAAAAATAGTTGCACTGTAATTAGGTTTTAGGAAGTTTTTGTACTCAAACTACTTAAATTTAACAGCTTGAAGGATCTCATGGATTGTGCCCCAAAACAGCACTTTCTATGTTTGAGAACACATCTCATAAATTTACCAAAATTATTCACATCATGAAATAAACTGCATGTATTCATAAATGACAGAGTGAAATATACAGTACGTTTCTACGCTGTTCCACAGTGGGCATGCTGGAGCAAGAAAAATCAGTAGAGAGCTCATGATGTAGATTGCTGCCCCCACCCTAGGAAGCCACCAAGATCTTTGGAGCCTTTCACTAATATGTCCCCATCTCATTGACCGGTTTTTATTATTATGACAGCCTTTATCTATGCAGTAGAGATGGGCAGGGTAGAAGAGGGGCACGCTTATCCCTTATCTCTGGATAGCAACAAGGAAGTAAGATAGGCTAGATCTCCTGGATAGTTAGGAAAAGAAAGGATTGAAGGGGGATTGTTTCTATTACAACAGTAATAGACAACAGCTAAATTTATTGCAGTAAGAAATAGGAAATAGTTAAAACAATCTGTTTGTACAGAGTTAAAATCAAACAATAATATAGCCATTACCAGAACTAAAAGAGCATTAACCGTGACTGGTTAGAGTGGCAGTTGGAGACTCTTTGGCTCTCACGAAGCAACCACTTACGTTTGTAGGTAACTTTACTTATGGTAGAGGTCAATGGTACTACACATATTCATGTAGCTAAACACATTCTTGAGTTTTTGCAGGACTGTGACCTTAGACTGTGGTGTAACTTGCAATTTTCTAATGGCAAGTCAGTGCTACATCAGTGCAGTTGCGCCACTGTAGCACGTCTGGTGAAGACATGTTACGTCGGCAGGAGAGCGTCTCCCGCTGACATAGCACCAGTGTGGACAGCACTTAGGTCATTGTAACTCGTGTCGCTCTGCCAGGGGGTGTCTTTTTCACACCTCTGACCGACATATGGTACATTCTCTTAAGCAGTAGTGTAGACCACCCTAAGTTTCTGCATAAATTGCAAGTGTTGTAACTAACAAAGAATAGTGATGTTTGAAGTGTAATTGAGATCATGCTGATTCTAATGTGACCCATAGCTATGCTCGCACAGTAACTCTGTTAGATTTGGAATTGTAAGTTACAGATTCTAGTTTATATCTCATAATTTCTTTCTGCTTTAATTTTTCCAGTATTTTCTGCTTTTCTTTTAATAAAACTTTCCAGTATTAGAACTTTAAAAAATGTTCACTGTTGACCTAATAGGGACCAATTCTACTGCCATTAAGTGAATAATAAAACTGACTTCATTCAGAGTAGCATATGGCCTATAGGCTACAGCTCACAAATTTTCTGCTTAGCATTTAGTCTGATGAATGAGAGGGAAAGTCATGGAAACTGGATTAGGAAGCGTGGAAGGATTGAACAGCAGTTATTCCCTCTGTGAGGATCCTGTGCAGTTGGGGATTCATGTAATGGGAAAGGAGCTAGAGATGAGCTACGAAACACAGTATGTTGTTGTTGCCCCACCCCTAACCTGTCAGGTTTTCAGTGTAAATCCATGTCGGAGACTCTGCTGCTTCTGAATGCCTGTCGCCAGCTCTCTGCACCATGGCTGCAGTTATTGGGGCACAGGTACTAGCTGCAGGGCTGATCAAAAACTTCTATCAACTTGTTTTTAAAGGAAAATGGGATTTTCAGCTAAATGCACACTTTCTGCACAACTGTCTGCTTTTCTAAGCTATTCATCGGGAAATTGAAATTCAAGAATGTGGCCAAAATATTTGTTTGGTGTTTTTCAGCAAAAAGTCAGTTTTCTACAGAGGAAAAATCCCAAATTCCACCAGCTCTAAAGTGGGAGGTAGGGAAGAAAGCTAAGAACATCAGGGCTGCTGGGGATCTGTGCTAGTAAGGTGAAGAGTCCAGAGAGTGGATTCCCTGTGCTATTGCTCCAGAATCCATGGGTGTTTTCTCCATAGAAGACACCGCCTCATCAATTATTGGGAGTGGACCACATCCACCCTGATTGAATTGGCCCTGTCAACACTGGTTCTCTACTTGTAACTCCCTTCTCATCATGTGTCAGTATATTTATGCCTGTATCTGTAATTTTCACGCCATACATCTAAAGAAGTGTGTTTTTTACCCACAAAAGCTTGTTACCAAATAAATCTGTTAGTCTTTAAGGTGCCACCAGACTCCTCATTGTTTTTGTGGCTACCCCTCTGATACTTGAGGCCCTAAGTTGTGCAGCAACATCACAGTGCTGCTGCAGTGTGCGTGCAGTCATTCAGCCAACGCTATGGTTCATAAACTGGAGCAGGGGAGCCAAGCAGAGAAATAAACAACTGAAGCACTGTTTTACATGCAGAAGGAGGTCGTTGCCAGGAGTGGGGCTTCACGACTCAATATCTTTAAAATGCTGCTCCTGGGAAAGGCTCCAGCTACAAATAGTTCCACAGCCCCACTCTATTACTGCACAGCTTAGAACAGGGGTCGGCAACCTCTGGCACGTCGGCAGGTTTGGCGGACCGCGGCTCCCACCACTCCCATTGGTGCGGGCAAGGGATGTGCTGGCCGCGGCTTCCCGCCACCCCCATTGGCCTGGAACGGTGAACCACGGCCACTGGGAGCCACGGTCGGCCGAACCTGCCGACGCAGCAAGTAAACAAACTGGCCCGGCGCACCAGGGTGCTTACCCTGGCAAGCCACGTGCCAGAGGTTGCTGACTCCTGGCTTAGAATGTCTGCATGGTGGATACCTCCTCTTGCAAGTCACTCCCTGCTCTTTCAAAGGCAGGGGCTTCAGGTTCTCTGCCCATCTTCCCAGTGCATGCTCCCTGCTTCCTCACCTGCCAGTCACCCTCCCCCTGTGCCCCTAAAATGATGGATATGGTTAGAGATGACAATTTCCTGCAATATCCTAGACAAACCTTACTGTATAACGTTAAACCAAGCTGTACTGAATTAAGTTTAAATATTTTAGGAATTCATTGTATTAAAAATGCAAATGTTTACATATTATTGCGTAATATCTCCGGGGGGAGACATAGCTAGCATAAACCCTGGGAAGTGTTATGACCTTCAAAAGATTTTTGGAATTGTGTGCCAGACAAGAATGAACACTTAAAGTTGAGTGAGTTTCCCATGAAGTCTCTAGGGGAGTGGTATGCAAATATACTCCCTCTACTTATGCAAGAACTCAGCCTTTTCAACATTCGCCTTCAGAAGGGGACTTTTGTCTTCTGATCACCTGTTACAAGAGGACAAGACCAGAGGCTCAAATTGTATAAAACAGTGACTCCTAGATTCATAGCGTTGCTTGTCCTGAGCCAAGGCTGTTATGAAGTTGTAACCACAGGAAGAACTCCTGTGTAGGGTTTGAAGGACTGACTCCTACCATAGCCCTTGCTGGAGTTAGGGTGATCTCTGGTAAGCTTACTAGCATGTGTGGGTTCTTTTATTGTTTTAATGTTTTCTCTGTTATGCTTTCCCATTAAAAATAAGAAGCAGCTTAGGAAAAGTTGTGTGGTAACTTATAATTGTGGGCAACTATGTTGCTTAAAACCTTTGAAGAGAAAGCAAAGCAGGTCTACTTGGATGGTCTGACTTGCTGGGGAACTCACAGTGTAGGCAGGGAATTGTGCAGCCTGGAGAAACCCTGGTCAGGAGAGGGAGAGAGATGCACATCTCAGTCCAAGAAAGGTGCAGGCTGAGGAGCCAGAAGTCTGAGAGTGGGTACCCTTGGTGGACCATAAAAAGGGAATAGAGGTGCAGTTGCCCTGACCTGTGTCAGGGTGTACAAGCAGGGGAGTTGGAATATGGCAATGATTTATTCATTGTGTCATATACATTATAAATCAATCTGAAATGTTATTCAGTAACTTGGCAAAAAGATACATGCAGTGGCACAGCTACATCATTCCACAGAGACTATTACACAATATGAACAAATATACAGTAAGCACTTTCAGTA
Source organism: Mauremys mutica (assembly GCF_020497125.1). Lineage (NCBI taxonomy): Eukaryota > Metazoa > Chordata > Testudines > Geoemydidae > Mauremys > Mauremys mutica. The sequence goes on along the minus strand of NC_059079.1, from coordinate 46,173,722 downwards.
ATAAGGAGCAAAATGCTTTTGATTGAAAGAAAATCGTATTACGTTTTCATTGGATACTTTATCATATTCACTCAGACTTGATTAGTTTTGCAATTCATGCTGCACCACAACCATCTATAAACTCTAAAACTAAATCCCTGTTGACAGAACATCAAATATTTATAAGCATCAAGAATGATTGATCCGTTTCATGCAATATAAGTAGTACTTTGAGAGGGCAAATAAAAAAGAAAATCTTACCATCCATGTCCTTGTGTAGGATCATCCAGGAGCACTCGAATTATATATAAGAAACAGCTTAATAACTTGAGAGAAAAATTGAACAATCGTATTCTGAGACCTGTTTGATAAAAGGAAAGAAAATACAAATTCAGTTTCTTTAGATTTTAATTCATGTTTAATGTAAAACTACTTAAAAGGAGCAAGATATGCCTTCAACTCAAGTCAGAGAACTTGTGATGACAAGTATTCAAATATTAATATCTGGAAGTTTTTTATGGAATAGCTTTGTGTAGGGAATGTATTATTGCCCAAATGTCTAAAATATTAAATTATATTAAAGTATTGATAAAGTGGCACAAAAGTCAGAAAATGTAAAAACTAATACCTGGGAAACTTTAACTCTACTCCTTTGTGTGTGTACACTGAACTGTACTGCACACAAGGTCTAAAATAATGCAACCAAACATAATGCAGTGTCTTCTACAAGCTCAGGACCCAGTTAGGTAATAAGTTCCATGTGGGCAGATGCCCGCACATATTTTAAAGCCTCTTTGAACTCAAAGGGGCTCGACGTAATCACAGTGTTTGCTGCTCTGAGGGGCCAATTGAAGCCAATGGAGCCATTGACTTAATGGTCATTGAATCAGACTCTGAGCTCATTGCAGCATCAGGACCAAAGATATGTATGTGATCTTGTAATTAAAGAGAGTATAGTCTTAATTGCACAAGTGTAATTTTTTTTGCATTTAAAACTTACAATAAAAAAAACCTTACCAGTGATTATACTAATAGTCACTGTTGGCAAAGGCAAATGGGTAGAAAGCAATATGATTAGCAACCATTAGTAAATTGTACACTTGTAGACTGAGGCTCCAATCTTGAATGCAGAGTTCTATTGATGGATGTGAGCTCACACGGATCTGATTGCAGGAGCAGGATATTAGTAAGCACCAGTCAACCATAGGATAACTAGTGTCTGTCACTGTAAGCTAAGACACCAATTCTTCTAGCACTTATGCATGTGAATAGGCCCATTGTACTGAATAGAACCAGTCATACGTTTGCCTTGTTAGGGCCCAATTATGTTTTTCCATACCTATGTGTGCTTCTAAGAGAAGAATGCAAAATCTATTTATTGAGCATAACTCCTTCTCTCCCCTAGCCCAGTGCTGGAGCTCCCATGCATTTCATCAACTTGTGCTTTTGGGGGAAGTTGCATTCAAACTGAACATTAAGTTACAGTTTCTGAAAATCATTCCCCTCTTCAAAAAGTAGAATACTTAATTACCGAAAAATTCAGAACAGTGTCTACTTTAACTATATCTTAGAATCTGTGTATGAGAGACAGAGAAAATAAGGATTTATAATGGAGCACTGTTTGCTACTTTAACTGTGGAGATCCATTCATATTATGAAGGTTAGAGTAACCCCTTTTGGAACCTGGCATTGGTAAATTGGGGGTTAAAACCCCACCCTAGGTTCCCAAGCAGTGAGAAGTCCTACAGCTGTGACCAGCAATTAGACTTGTCAACATTTATCTAGAGACTTCTGCTGTCTTATCAAATCTAATTAACAGCAGACTCTTGATTTCCCCAGAGCAGGGAGAAAGGAAAGAGGATATAACCAGAGTCTGAGAGGGCTGGGGTATGTGCATATTCATTGCTGTGTTGTAAGCTTTACTTTTTTTCTTTTTGAACTGTTGCTGAAGGAAGAACTTCTTATTTGAACTAACCCTTTTGGGGAAATCTGCATAAGTAGGACTAGCTGCTATGCCAGCTGGGCTATTATAAGTAGGCAAGCAGGTGAGGTGAGAGAATAAAGGGCATTTTTGTATTGGCCTCATCTGTCTAGGCCAGTCCTTCTGTTAACTACAATCTGCAGTTTTGTGCTTTTATTTTAGTAAATGTTAATCTCTGTGTGGAACACATCCTGATTTCCCTACTGATAATACAGCAACTTTTAATCATTATTTGAAGTCATATTTTGGTTATAAAAGGTAACTAGAGTGCCTGACATTATCTGGGAGCACATGGACAGTAGCAATGTAAACTTCCCCCATGCTGCTCTGCAATGCACCTCAAATGGGACCTAGAACAACCCCCTAGAGAGAGTTCATGCTTAAAGATCAGCTCAGGCACGTTTGCAGAAGCCAGGCCTTGGAGTTCAGTCTTATTGCCAAAAAATCAATCTTCTAAGCCTCCCATAAATCAACTTAGAAAATAAATGCTAACTGAGACATTTGGTCATTGGTCTGTGAGATGGGTTGAATCACAGAAACGCACTGGGAGCTGCCACCTGATGTGCCAAGACTACTTCTGCCCCTGCTTTCCTGCCCTGGCAGCTTAGGACTTCAGTTCCCTGCCTGGTTTGAGCCAGACTCACTAGCCTACTGCAAACCCAGACCCAGGGTCTGAACCACGTCCCCTAACAGCTGTAGGCTTAACTGAAAGCAGCTTACAGAAGTGTTCTTGTATTTAACACTCAGATGCCCAACTCCCAATGGAGTCTAAACCCAAATAAATCAATTTTACCCTGTATTAAGCTTATAAAGCTTAATACAGGGTAAACTCATAAATTGTTCGCACTCTATAACACTGAGAGAGAGAGATGCACAGCTGTTTGCCTGCCCCTCCTCCCCCAGGTATTAGCGCATACTCTGAGTTAATAAGTAAAAAGTGATTTTATTAAATACAGAAAGTTGGATTTAAGTGGTTTCAAGTAGTAACACAGAACAAAGTGAATTACCAAGTAAAATAAAACAGAACACACAAGTCTATATCTAAGAAACTTAATACAAATAACACCTCACCAGGTTCAGTAAGCTTCCTTTTACAGACTAGTCTCCTGCTAGTCTGGGTCCAGCAATCACTCACACCCCCTCTAGTTATTGTCCTTTGTTCCAGTTTCTTTCAGGTATCTTTGGGGGTGGAGAGGCTCTCTATTTAGTCAGCTGAAGACAAAATGGAGGGGTCTCCCATGGGCTTAAATGGACTTTCTCTTGTAGGTGGAGACCCCCTCCTCTCACCTATGCAAAGTCTAGCTCCAAGATGGAGTTCTGGAGTCACCTGGGCAAGCCACATGTTCATGCATGACTCACAGTTTTTACAGGAAGAAGCCATTGCCCACATGGTATCTTGAATGTCTCCAGGAAGACTTCTTATGCGGATTGGAGTGCTTCTTGATTGGGCACTTAACTTTGCAAATTCCTTTCTCCAGGAACTGACCAAATGCTCTACTAAGGTTATTTAGAAATCAAGCCAGTACAAGGCCAATATTCATAACTTTGACTACAAAAATGATACACGCATACAAATAGGATTAATAGATTCAGTAGATCATAACCTTTACATAGATATGCTACATGCATATGTAGCACAGAACATATTCCAGTTATGTCATATATATTCATAAGCATATTTCCATAAAGCCTTAGAGGGGGGCACCATCATGGTCTGTATTGAGATCTTGGAGGTTTATTACAGAAAAAGCTCTTCTTTAATAAGGTTTTTTAGTACCCCTTCTCATAAACAAATTAGGGAAATACAACCTAAATGGAGCTACTATAAGGTGGGTGCATAACTGTTTGGAAAACCGTTCCCAGAGAGTAGTTATATCAGTGTTTCACAGTGAAGCTGGAAGGGGATATTGAGTGGGGTCCCACAGGGATCATTTCTGGATCAAGTTCTGTTCAATATTTTTATTAATGATTTACATAATGGCATAGAAAGCAAACTTATGAAGTTTGCAGATGATATCAAGCTGGGAGAGGTTGCAAGTGCTTTGGTGGATAGGATTAAAATTCAAAATGATCTGAACAAACTGGAGAAATGGTCAGAAATAAATAGGATGAAATTCAATAAGGACAAATGCAAAGTACTCCATTTAGGAAGGAACAATCAGTTGTACGCATACAAAACGGGAAATGACTGCCTAGAAAGGAGTATTGTGGAAAGAGATTTGGTGGTCACAGTGGATCACAAGCTAAATATGAGTGAACAGTGTAACACTGTTGCAAAAAAAGCAAACATCATTCTGGGATGTACTAGCAGGAGTGTTGTAAGCAAGACACGAGAAGTAATTTTTCCACTCTACTCCACTCTGATTTGGTCTCAACTGGAGTATTGTGTCCAGTTCTGGGCACCACATTTCAGGAAGGATGTGAACAAATAGGAGAAAGTCCAGAAAAGAGCAACAAAAATGATTTAAAGATCTAGAAAACATGACCTATGAGGGCAAATTGAAGGAAAAAAAGGGGGGGGATTGTTTAGTCTGTAAAAGATGACTGAGAGGGGACATAACAGTTTTCAATTACATAAAAGGCTGTTACACAGAGGAGGGGGAAAAATGTTCTCCTTAACCTCTGAGGATAGGACAAAGAGCAATGGGCTTAAATTGCAGTAGGGCAGTTTAGGTTGGACATTAGGAAAAACTTCCTACCTGTCAGAGTGGTTAAGCACTGGAATAAATTGCCTAGAGATTTTTAAGAGCAGGTTAGACAAACACCTGTCAGGGATGGTCTAGATAGTACTTAGTCCTGCCTTGAGTGTAGGGGACGTTGGGATATGTAAGGGTTAAGTACAGACCTGGGAAACAGCTGGTGTTCAGACATGGTATTATACCGCTTCTTTGCTTAATAGATAAAGTGCAGGCACCATTTCTGCACTTGATAAAGTGCTACCCCTTTCCCTTCTGCTTGTTAAGGATTGATATGCGTTGCAGCTCCATAAGGAATGTGGGAATCTAAAGGATACTCTTTGTGTAAAGCAGTATCATCTCCCCTCCCTTCCTTTCCCAGCTCCCTAAATGAGCTCGGAGTCATGGCCCTTTCCTTCCCTTCCCAGCAAACTGCTGATTAAGGGAATTTGTGGATGCAATTATTGCAAAGAAATGTATCTTCAAAGTAAAAATGTCTGTAGAATATGCTTAATGCTGTAAACAGGGGCGGGAATAATTATATTCATTGTATGGGCGTTCTTATTACTCAATAAGGGTTTTGGGAGTGTTGTAGTAAATGTAGGTATTTACATACTAACTTGGATAAAAAGAGTGTACTGTAACTCAGTGCCTACTCGACAATTGGGTCGAGGGGAACAAGTACCGCAATAAAGAAGCCCATCTACTCAATCTGCCTCTGGGTCAGCCTGCTCTTTCTCTACCATGTAGGGTAACCAGACAGCAAATGTGAAAAATCGGGACAGGGGCTGGGGGGGTAATAGGAGCCTATATAAGAAAGAGTCAAAAATCGGGATATCTGGTCACCATACTAACAGGGGACTTGACTAGAAGACCTCTTGAGGTCCTTTCCAGTCCTATGATACTATGACTTTCAGACCTGGGGTGGCAGAGAAAACATAGCAGGCCATATTAGCAAGACAAGACTACAAATCAAAAGAGAGAAGTTTTGCTGTATAAAACATGTTAGATGCCATTATGGCAATTATTTTAAGCAATATCCTTCATACTGCAACTAAGATGCTTTTTCCCCTCAAAAGTATAGTATACCACACAGAAAATTCCAGTAGGTGTCATAAATCTAAATGACAGGAAATGGTTTGGAGAATTGGACTTATTTTCATTGGAAAATACAAGGTTTTGAGATAACCCCAATAGAAACTTTAAATGTTGCAAAAGCAACTTAATAGTGATAACGTGGCAATTGAGACCACATAAGTAAACAAGCAATAGCAAAGGAAAAGCACCCCAGAATCCTGAGGGCACTGAATCTGAGTAGTGATGCTGCTATATTCTCTTTCTAAATGTAGTTCATTACAAAACTACTAATGCATGGAACAAAAAAAAACCTAATGCCTGTAAAAAAATAAAACATCACTCATAACTTCTGCACATGTCATGAAGAGCTGCTTTCCCTTGATATATTGGATTCATTTGTGACAAACAATTACTTAAAAAAGTAGTCTTGCTATACAAATCATCTGGGCTGCTAACCAGATTCCCATTGCTGCTTGGTTATTATCAGAGCATCTCCCTATTCTGCCTCTATTTAATTCCTGTACTTCCAGAAATTTTCATTTGATCAGAACTGAGACCCTTTGGTGGGTTCTGCTAAGGAAGGACTCAGAGTCCAAAAAATAAGAAGCTTATTTTAGATTAACTCTATTCTTGGTAGAAAACAGCAAGACTTTGCGCTGGTGAAACGTGGGAGTCTACATGGGCTTGTTTGTCTGCAACACTCAAATTCTGGCAAGAGATCTGTATGGACAGAGTGAAAATGTGTCGGTGGAAAAAACATGAAATCACTACACAGAGCTGTCAGCTCCACTGTCTCTGAAACAACGCAGGCTGCAGGGTTCACTGGCATGCAAAGCGGAGGAAGCACACCAGGGCACAAGCCCTTTGTCATCTCCTACTCCACTAAGGAGCATGGAGTTGGCTATTGCAGCGAGGGATAGAGCACAGCTAAGACTCTCAGAAATATGATTTAAATTGTATCTCTTATGCAGTGTTTTCCTGCAGAGTTTCTATGGAGCCTGGGGTGGAACTTATTCTCTTATGGCAATCTCACAAGGGATAATAATGCCGCTTGTACTCCTCCTGGAAGTGAATCTTCTCCCTGGCATGCAACTGACCACAGAGTCAGGGGCTGTTTTTTACTAGCACCTGAGCTGGTAACTCTGCTTGTTTAATCCAGTGTTTCTCCATTCCAAGATCTAAAATATGTTACTTCTCTCACCTCTGTCCTTTTCTAGTAGTCATGAACAATTGTTTAGTCTAGCTATTTTCTTGTGTATTGTGGGGTGACAGTGTTTGAATACCCACTCTAAAACTACTGGTTTTGGAATTCTTCATGTATAAGATTGACTGGTTCCTTGTCTGACTGACTTTCTCTTTCAATAGGTCAGGTTTTGTGAGCGTGTTGTATGTGTGACCAATAAGTATTGCTTCCAGTACTTGGAAGTTTATCTATTTCAAGACACTTGAGTGATAGTCTATAATTTGGTAAATATTCCCTAGATAAGCCTGTCCCAGAGTTCATTTGGTATAGTTAGGTATTTGAGTCTCTCCTCTTGTTGATGCTATTGACTGCTGGAATAGTTAAACAGAGGGCCTGGTTCTCCAATGCTTTGCACTTTGAATAGTCAAGCACGTTGTTATTATTTTTTTATTATCATAGCACCCAGGACCTCTAGTCATGGACCAGGACCCCATTGTGCTAAGTACTGTACAAACACAGAACAAAAAGATGGTCATCTGTTTAAAGTGGGTGTGAAACACTATTCTTCTCATTGAGTACAGTTTTACACTCTTTGCACATGTCTAAATGGCTAGCCAATGTTAAGGTAGTAAAGGATTAGGCTCAGATTTGTGTCACTATGTCCAGGAGTTTCTAGTTAAAACATATTTTTCTAGTCCTAAATGTCTTAGTGGAATTATTTTAAATCTTTTTTCTCTATGTGAAATGGGTTACTAGTTTTTATTCTTTCCGTTCCTTCAAACATCACTGTAAATCTACTATTCTTAAATTTCTCTTTGCTGGTTAACTTTTTTTATTTCTATTTTAAATGCTGTCAGTACCTCAGTATGGTTTGTCTGACTGGATTTCAGTTCTTTTTTTCCCCCATTCCTAAACAGATTGTCAAGTAGCACGTGTTTGCACAAACTGTCTTTATCTATGCTATTTTGACACTGGCGTCTGACATTTATATTCAGCAACATCAATCATCCACTGTTTTATCCAGTTATTCATCGTTTTGAGGTGATGTGATTATGATTTCATTGTCTCTGTAACCATGGTATCACCCTTTGGTTTAAAACAAACAAACAAAAAATTGATAACTGTGGTCCACAATCTGTTTATTTCATTAACAACATAAATGAATAAAATGTTGTTGTTACCTAAGAAAGGCACAAGTAAATGTGTGTTGAGATTGAGAAGAAGTGTTTGTGTATAGACTATCACATTGTCCTGCATTGGTATTGCTTCTCACCCAGGTTTGGAAGGATCAAATGATAAATGAGGTAAAATAACTTAAATGGTGCTATACCAATTTATTGCAGCTGAGGATCAGGTCTTATTCATTTAGCATTGTCTTTAAGTATTCCTTTAAATCTTTCATTTGTATCTGCATCATTTTTCCATCTCAATTGCATGCACTGGGGCAAGGAGTTAATTAGTTTGGAGTATGGCTGTTGTGATAGCTTTGGTGTGAGCTTTCCCATAACTCTCTAGCCCATTTCTGTTTTTAAGTGTAGCCACTTCCAGAGCAGGTGGCTTCAGGTCTTACTTCAAAACATAGCATTAATAAGCTTCCCGGATGTGGGTATTTCTTCCCACCGCTCCCCCCCCCACTGAATTGACGCTTCATCTGTTTTTTCTCTCTGAGACTTTTTCTAGGGTGTGATCTTATACTGATTCATCTTGCCAGGTACAAGCAAGTCACAGCAACGTGTCATCACTTCTCTGTCATTATGGAGCTGGCTGGCACTCTATGCCATATTTACTGTAAACCTTGCATGCATTTTCTATGTGGACATATTGATAACTAAATTTTGGAGCTGTGTGAAATATTATGATTTTATTTTTGTCAATTTATAGAAATATTTGACAAATTGGGGGAACTCTGAAATGGTTGACACATCATGCCATGTGTACTGCATATCATTTGGATTAGGGTAACTGAGTATTGTATAGAAATACTTAAAATTTAGATCTCTATTTGTTGGTCACATAAAACACACATAATTAATCAGGGAACCAAAACTAGCTAAACCTACTCCATGAAGTCTTAAAAATTAATAGCAGCTACTCAGAGGGAAAAGATGTATTTTGTGTGCGCTCTCTGAGCCGTTCAGAAATCAGCGTCTGTGATAACCCTTGCTGTAGTGTATGACAGGAGTGTTCTGTGTTCCCATTGAAATCCACCCAAAACTCATGGTGTGGCTGGGGAGGCGGGGGAAGAGACAAGCCATCCTTGGCAGCTCCCTGAAACACCAAATGGGACAGCAATTGTGCCACCAGAACTGTTAGAATGAGTAGGAGGATACTGGTCTTCCCCACCAAAATACATCAGTACAAGTGATTAGGGTTTGTTGTGTTTCTGCCATAGGGCTGTTTCGTTGGGGAGGATTTGGATAAAAACAGACCCCCACATGTCTTGGTAAGAGAGTTTAGCTAATCATATTAACTCTTGTACTTTTTGTGGTTTTCAATATCACTGGACTGATAACTTTGTCCAACCAAAACAACTTGCCAAAATCAACAGGAATTCACAAAATGTTTCAGTCGATCCAAATGTGTTTATTTTTGCAAATATATATGTAGAATTTCCTTCCTGCTCTAGTGAGTAGGAAAATAAATGATTAAGGGAGCAATTGAAGAGCCAGGTTCATAGGTGTCTAACAATATTAATTATGTGGAAATATAGTGATGCTTTATCAGAATTTGCATCAACAGTATAATCAAACATGCAAGCAGGAGCTTGCGAGCAGGACAACTGAAACAAAGAAATGGGGGGGGGCGGGGCAGTGAAGAGAATGAAGGATTAAAATAATCCAATAAATCCCCTATCAATAACACTTTAAATATGGCAATCTATCATTATCACAACAGTGTACGGGCAAAGCAATTCCTTCTTTGCAACATGCCCAGAGACTAGTTAACATACAATCAAGGGAGTATAGGAGATTGTGTTACATACATATAACCCCCTTCTTATATAAAAAGGAGTACATACACACAGAACAAAGAAACATTATTGCCCTAAGTGAGCCCAGTTTCCTGGATCCCTAATCTTAGGCCTGGTCTACACTAGGAGTTTGTCGAATTTAGCAGCGTTAATTCGAATTAACCCTGCACCCGTCCACACAACGAAGCTATTTAGTTCGACATAGAGGTCTCTTTAGTTCGATTTCTGTACTCCTCCCCGACGAGGGGAGTAGCGCTAAATTCGACATGGCCATGTCGAATTAGGCTAGGTGTGGATGGAATTCGATGCTAATAGCTTCAGGAGCTATCCCACAGTGCGCCACTCTGTTGATGCTCTGGACAGCAGTCCGAGCTTGGATGCTCTGACCAGCCACACAGGAAAAGCCCTGGGAAAATTTGAATTCCTTTTCCTGTCTGGCCAGTTTGAATCTCATTTCCTGTTTGGACATCGTGGCGAGCTCAGCAGCACTGGCAGTGATGCAGAGCTCTCCAGCAGAGGAGTCCATGCAATCTCAGAATAGAAAGAGGGCCCCAGCATGGACTGACCGGGAAGTCTTGGATCTGATCGCTGTGTGGGGTGATGAGTCTGTGCTTTCGGAGCTGCGCTCCAAAAAACGGAATGCAAAGACCTACGAGAAGGTCTCCAAAGCCATGGCAGACAGAGGATACAGCCGGGATACAACGCAGTGCCGCGTGAAAATCAAGGACCTGAGACAAGGCTACCAAAAAATCAAAGCGGCAAATGGACGCTCTGGATCCCAGCCCCAGACATGCCACTTCTACGAGGCACTGCATGCCATTCTCGGTGGGTCTGCCACCACTGCCCCACCAGTGTGCGTGGACTCTGACGATGGGATAGTGTCAACGGCCGGTTCCTCGGCGATGTTCGTGGATGGGGAAGATGAGGAAGGAGATGAGGAGGACGAGGCAGTCGACAGCGCTTACAACGCTGATTTCCCCGACAGCCAGGATCTCTTCATCACCCTCACGGAGATCCCCTACCAACCCTCCCCGGACGTTAACCCGGACCCTGAATCAGGGGAAGGATCAGTCGGTAAGTGCTTTAAACATGTAAACATTTATTTTTAATGGAACAGGAATCTGAACTATGTGAAAAGAAGGTCAATATATATGGGGATAGAACAGAAATCCTCTTGGGAGATCTCCACGAAGCTCTCCTGGAGGTAATTGAAAAGCCTACGCATGAGGTTCCTGGGGAGAGCTGCCTTATTGGGTGCTCCGTGGTAGGACACTTTTCCGCGCCAGGCTATCATCAGGTACTCTGGGAGCATTGCCTCCACGAGCATGGCAGCATAGGCCCCTGGTTTGTGCTGGCTTTCACGCAGCATGCGCTCTCTATCTCTGTCAGTGATCCTCCTCAGGGTGATCTCGCTCGGCGACTCCTGCATTGAATTAGGGGAATTAGGGTAATGTTAGTATTGGGAATGCTTCACTGTTCCTTTGCATAACAATAAGAGTCGGTTTACAGCCACGTGGTGGAGGCTGCAGAGGGGCAGCATACAGGGATCTTTCCCGGGGACAGCCGCCGGGGGGTGGAACAGGGGCAGAGTTCATGCTTTCCGGATTGCCTGCAGCAGGAGGGCACTGCTATACATTAAGTTTTAAGCAGCCAAAAGTCTACGGCTTACCATGCCTGCCTGCTCCACGGATTCTGCTGTCCTGCCCCGCTTGTCTGATCTCCAGTGCAAGACCCCAGGCAATGAATGCGAAGGCCGAAAATTCGAACTTGTCCTGAGAGTGCATGAGATAGGTGCTGTGCATGGTCTTGTTCACAGAGACAGACTAGACTATGTTCATTGTTCGCAAAAATGTATCTTTGTAAGGAATTCACTCCCTTTTTTCCATCACACAGCTGCGACTGTCTCCCGACCTGCCCCAGCATCCCCCTCACAGAGGCTGGCGCAGATTAGGCGGCGAAAGAAAAGGACACGGGACGAGATGTTCGCTGAACTTATGGGCTGCTCCCGAGCCGAGGCGGCCCAGCAGAGCCAGTGGAGGGAGAACCTCTCTCAGTACCAGTGCTCACACAGCGAACGGGAGGACAGGTGGCATCAAGAGGACCAGCAGGTGACTCAAACGCTGCTTGGACTAATGAGGGAGCAAACGGACACGCTCCGGCGCCTTGTGGATGTTCTGCAGGACCGCAGGCAGGAGGACAGAGCCCTCCTGCACTGTATCTGCAACCGCCCTCCCCCGCCACAAAGTCCAATACCCCCCTCACCCAAAGTAAGAAGAAGGAGGGGCGCCAGGGGCCATGAAAACTGTCACTCCACCCCTGCAGAGTGCTCAATTACCAAAAAGCTCTCATTCCCCAAATTTTGAGAAGTCCTTCTGTCATAAACAGATAGTTAAGGGTTAAGGTCTCTTTTACCTGTAAAGGGTTAACATGCAGTACCTGATGACCACCTGACCAGAGGACCAATCAGAGACAAGATAATTTCAAATCTCTGTGGAGGGAAGCCTTTGTCTGTGTTCTTTGTGTAAGTGTTCGTGCTCTCTTTGGATCTAAGAGAGGCCAGTCATGTCTCCAAGTTCTCCTGGAGTAGTTCCTACTATTCAATAGTGAGTACTAATTAGAAAGGCGGATTAGTCTTATAATTTGATTTCTACATTTGCAATTGTGTGTTTGCTGAAGGAAATTTTTTATTCCTGTTTGCTGTTACTTTGCTTTTACTGAGAAAGAAAGGAGGGGATTCTCTCCAGAGATTAATAAGTTTAGACCCTGTGTATTGTTCCATCTTGGGATACAGAGACAGTTACTTTCTTTTTGTCCTTTTAATAAATTCTTTTCTTTTCTGTTAAGAACTTGGTTAATCTTTTCTTGGGTGGATTCTCAGGGAAAGGGGAGGAGGGAAGTATCCCTCTGTAGTTGGATCCTGGTATCTCTCCTAGGAAAAGGGAGGGGGGAGGAAGTAGGGGGGAATGGTTTATTTCTCCTGGGTGTAAGAACTCCATGGATTTGGGGCTCTTGGGATCCCCAAGGATTTTGGGGAAGGACTGTGTCCCAATACACGTACCTTATTGGGTGGTGGCAGCTTTTACCAGATCTAAACTAGGATTTTAGTTTAGAGGGAAACCAATGCAGGTCCCCATTTTGGAACCCAACAGCTCTAAGTGGGGGTGAGACCTATGACACCTTCCCTTCCTGACTCACCCAAGCCCCAATCCCAGTTTCATCCCCTAACTGTCTAGTTGATTATTAAAAATACTTTGCTGTTAATTACTGTTTCCATCATGTTCTTGTACAGAAGACTGTGTTTGAAAGGGGGAGGAAGGGGGTTGGTAATTGCATAGGACAGTCACCTTTACCAGGGTACAGACACGGGGGCAGGATCAACAGCAGGTCACACACACAGTGCAGTCAGTAGGCACCCTGGTCGGTCTGGGAGGTGGTTTTCATGTTCTGTGTGGGTGGGGGGTACGTGACTTTGTGGCGGGGGAGGGCGGTTACAGATCTTATGCAGCGGTCCTTGTGCTGGACCACAGAGCCACGCAGCAGGGGAATCTGTAACCGTCCTTCCCCGCCACAAGGTCACATAGCCCCCACACACAGAGTCCCGAAAAGGAGGGATGGCAGGCTCCATTGAAACAACCAGTCCGGCACTGCAGACCGCTCTAGGAGCAGGAGCCTGTCATTCCTCGAGTTTAGAAGCGGTCTTTTCATCACTACACACCCTACCCAGCACAGTCTGCATCCCAGTTTCAACCCTTTAACGCGAAGTCATTAATAGAGAAAACGTTGTTAATTAACAATGTTCCATGTATTTTATTTTTAAACGTGTGTTGGAAGGGGGGAAACGGGGTGAACTGGGTATGTAACTGCAGAGGATAGTCAACAGTAACTGGGTAAAGAAACAGAGGCAGGTTCAGCTTCTCTGTAAAGAAACTGAACAGTCACAGGTCACACTGCTCGCTGAGGAACCTAGCTTTCAAAGCCTCCCGGATGCACAGCGCTTCCCGCTGGGCTCGTCTAATCGCACGGCTGTCTGGCTGAGCGTAATCAGCAGCCAGGTGATTTGCCTCAACCTCCCATCCCGCCATAAAGGTCTCCCCCTTGCTCTCACAGAGATTGTGGAGCACACAGCAAGCTGCAATAACAATGGGGATATTGGTTTCGCTGAGATCCGAGCGAGTCAGTAAGCTCCTCCATCTCCCCTTGAGACGTCCAAAAGCACACTCCACCACCATTCTGCACTTGTTCAGCCGGTAGTTGAAGAGTTCCTTGTCACTGTCCAAGGCGCCTGTATAGGGCTTCATGAGCCAGGGCATTAGCGGGTAGGCTGGGTCCCCGAGGATCACTATAGGCATCTGCACATCCCCAACAGTTATTTTGTGTTCCGGGAAGAAACTACCTTCCTGCAGGCTTCTAAACAGACCAGAGTTCCTGAAAACACGCGCGTCATGAACCTTGCCCGGCCACCCGACGTTGATGTTGGTAAAGCGTCCCCTATGGTCCACCAGTGCTTGCAGCACCATTGAAAAGTAGCCCTTTCGGTTAATATACTGGCTGGCCTGGTGGTCCGGTCCCAGGATAGGGATGTGAGTTCCATCTATAGCCCCACCACAGTTTGGGAATCCCATCGCGGCGAAGCCATCTATGACGACCTGGATGTTTCCCAGGGTCACTACCTTTGAGAGCAGTAGCTCAACGATTGTGTGGGCTACTTGCATCACAGCAACCCCCACGGTAGATTTGCCCATGCCAAAGTGGTTCTCTACTGACCGCTAGCTGCCTGGCGTTGCAAGTTTCCAGAGGGCTATGGCCACTCGCTTCTGCACAGTCAGGGCTGCTCGCATCCGGGTGTCCTTGCGCTTCAGGACAGGGGACAGCAAGTCACAGAGTTCAAGGAAAGTGCCCTTACGCATGCGAAAGTTTCGCAGCCACTGTGATTCATCCCAGACCTGCAGCACTATGCGGTCCCACCAGTCCGTGCTTGTTTCCCGGGCCCAGAATCGCCGTTCCAGAGCATGAACATGACCCATTGCCACCATGATGTCCACGGCGCGGGGTCCTGTGCTTTGTGAGAGGTCTGTGCCACTCTCACACTTCATGTCCTCACTGCGCTGCCGGAGCCTCCTCGCCCGATTTCTCAGCATCTGACTGTGGAAGAGGTGGACGATAAGGTGCGAGGAGTTGACAATGGCCATAAGTGCAGCGATGATCGCAGCGGGCTCCATGCTCGCAGTGCTGTGGCGTCCACGCTGTCACTGACCAGAAAAGTGCGCAAACAGATTTCCCGCCGGTGCTTTCAGGGAGGGAGGGAGGGCAGGAGTGACGGTTGAATGACGACAGTTACCCAAAACCACCCTCGACACATTTTTTTCCCCCAGCAGGCATTGGGGGCTCGCCCCAGAATTCCAATGGGCAGCGGGGACTGCGGGAACTGTGGGATAGCTGCCCACAGTGCACCGCTTCCAATGTCGACGCTTGCCCCATTAGTGTGGACTCACAAAGTCGAATTACTGTCCTTAGTGTGGATACACACGTTCGACTTTGTAAGGTCGATTCCACAAATTCGAGTTAAGTTAAATCGAACTACTCTGGTAGTGTAGACATACCCTTAGTGTAGTCCAAAAAGGGCTATTACATTTAAAAAATGCAAGTTCCACTTTCAACGTGTCTATTTTGTTCATAACTATATTCTCAATTTTCTGGAACCTGATGCTTAATTTAACTGGTTTGTAGACTTCCAATTAGCTGCCAGAAACATAAATTTGGTAAGTGTCAGGATATTGAAAACTATGTCTTGTTCTGTGAATTGAATTGAATACCAAATAGGTTCATTTGCCCATACCCAAAAGGCTATGTACATAACTGGTAAGTATGCCATGTCCACCAAATATGTAGGAATGTTTCTGCAGCATTGCTACACAAGCAAAAAAGCAGATAGTTCTGACATGAGCTGTGTGCATTAGAGAAGCTTACACTGACTTCAATGTGTGCTGAGAAGATTTCACAGATTTAAAAGCAACACAGAAGATTGATTGAGATGTGGATGTTGAAATTACTGCTTCAAGGCTGTAGGTTTAGAAAATATTTCTGCTATACAGAAATGTACAGTTTTGATTAATCTGAGTGCAAATATAGTTTTACATATATGTTAAATACCATTTTTATTCACTGCCTCAAGGTATACAGAAGAGTTACTGTCTATTTTGCATGGTAACATGATTGTTCTGAAGTACTTTAAGAATTTTTCATACAATACTTCTTGTTGGAATGTTTGTACTTTGACCTAATGATGGGCCTTATTCATGTTGAATAGTAATTTACACCAGGAGTATTCCCACTTTAGTCAAGTAGAGCTCTATTGAGTGTGAGTAAGAGTACAAAAGCATGTCACCAAGTTTTAGTAATATCATTTAGATATTTTAATTTGTACATTCAAGTGTGCAGATCTCAACAGAACTTGTAATATATGATTTGGTTTCTCTCTCATTCTCACACATATCTTTAAGCATACATATTTAAGTAATTCCTAAATCACTCTCGTCATCTGATTACTTACTGGATATAGTAGTGCATTTAGAATTCTCTGCATTTACTTTATTAATGCTATGCAAAACTACTCAAGCTCCTGTGAGGCCACTTGACCCTCTGAGTCCACACATTTTCCCTTCCTTCAACACAAGAACAGTTTGGGCAGGGGAGTAGGACATGTCTGGACAAGGGGACCATATGGTCTCCTCAAATCCTCCATAGTTTAGAGAGAGTGAGAGTGTGTGTGTGTGTGTGTGTGTGTGTCTCTCTCTCTCTCTCTCTCTCATATTATATATAAAACAGCCCTGGGAGAGGTCTGTGGCAAGGGAAAGCAGCTAATAGGCTGATTGGGGAAGCAGCCACAGCTGGGCCACGCCCCAGTCAGGCCTCAGCTATACAAGAGGCTGGGAGCCAGGCGCTCAGCACTCTTTTGCCTTTGGAGAGGGAGGGACCTGGCTGCTGGGGAGTGTACCAAGGTACCTGAGGTGGAGCATATGCATTTTATGCGGTGTGATATGAGATCTTACATGTAAAATGAAACAAAATGTGCTTGTCTGTCACCAAAGTAGCATTGATTTGAAACTGACTGACCAAAAAAACAAAGGAAAGTAACTATAAATGGCAGTGAATTGAGTTTAGGGGTTCACTTGAATGTGGAATTACTAAATTGGGAATAGTTGCAAACAGCATAAGGCCAAAAATAAAGAACACAAAAGAGTTTAGAAACATGGATGGGTGGGTATAAGCAAGACAGTGGTATGTGGTGCTTGGGGGTGGGAAAAAGAGGGATTTAGACATCCAAGCCTGAAGTCTTTAGGTCTCTTTTGCTTGTTCTACTTCAGAGCTGCATTAATCACAACAGTATTCCTAATATGGAGTCCGAGTTCACACATGCTGAATTCGCTCCATTTACTGATAATTTTCAGTTTTGATTTCAATGGAATTCAGTCGTGTAAGCATGTGGACTCACCCCTGCGGTGCCTCCTGCTGGTCTCTGTCAGGAATTAGCTCATCCAGCTTCTGGAGTGCCCTCTGCAGACCGGTGATCCGCCTTACCACCGCCCCCCCATGTCCCTCCCAGGACCCCAGTGCCCCTTTCTCTGGGGTGCTGCCCCTCTGGCAGTAACCCCTCAGTCTCTGACTCTCCCCACCTTGCCTCAGTGTAAGGCTACTGCCAGTCACCAACTAGCCCCTGTTCCCTGGGGCAGACTGCAGTATATAAGCCACTCATCACTGGCAAGGGGGGTTTGGACCTGCTGCCTCTGCCTACCCATGGGCTGCCCCCTGCAACACCAGTACCTATTTGGCCTTAGACTAGGCCGGCAGCCAGATCAGAGCTCCCTAGCTCCTCTAGCCTTCCCCCAGCCCTGCTCCACCTCAGGTACCTTGGTACACTCCCCAGCAGCCAAGTCCCTCCCTCTCCAAAGGCAAAAGAGAGTGCTGAGTGCCTGGCTCCCAGCCTCTTGTACAGGGCCAGCAGAGGCCTGACTGGGGCGTGGCCCAGCTGTGGCTGCTTCCCTAATCAGCCTATTAGCTGCTTTCCCTTGCCACAGACCTCTCCCAGGGCTGTTTTAAGTCCTTCAGGGCAGGAGCAGGGTGACCACCCCACTACAGGTACCTACTCACTCTTGAAAATCCCACTAGGTTCTTATCTGCATCACTACCTGCCTAAATACCTTTTAAAAATCTTGGTATCTTGCTGTTAATTGATTTATCTCATTAGACTGACCTAACACTTGGTAAAGCACCCCATCCTTTCATGTATTTATACCTGCTCCTGTATTTTTTACTTCATACATGTGATGAAGGGGGTTCTAGCCCACGAAAGCTTATGCCCAAATAAATTTGTTAATCTCTAAGGTGCAACAAGGACTCCTCGTTTTTTTTTTGCTGGTACAGACTAACACAGCTACCACTGAAAGCTTTTAAAAATCTGTTTGCAGTGATGGTGTAGCAGTGTTGGTCCCAGGATATTAGCGAGACAAAGTGGATGAGGTAATATCTTTTTATTGGACCAACTTCTGTTGATGAAAGAGACAAGCTTTCGAGCTACATTGAGCTCTTCTCCAGGTCTGAGAAAGGTACTCAGAATGTCACAGCTAATTATAAAGTGGAACAGATTGTTTACCATGAGGACGTTAACACATATTCTAAGGGACCACTTCATTTTAAATGTGTCTGTTATGCTAAACAATCTGTTCCACCTTGTATTTTGCTGTGACTCTCTGAGCTCTTCAAGTCTTGGAAAATTACTCAGTGTAGCTTGAATGCTTGTCTCTTTCACCAACAGAAGTTAGTCCAATAAAAAGTCATTACCTCAACCACCTTGTCTCTTTCTTTAAAAATCTGTCCACTTACCCCTTCTCTGTCTAATGCAAGGGTGAAAATATTTTTCTTATCTGTACCAAGCCCTGAACCCACCTGAGCTGTACTTAGGGTAAAATCCATTCCCCCACCTGCATAAAGCCACTGTAATCTGGCTCTATATGGATAGAGGGCAAAAGGTAGTGACATCAACAATGCTAACACATGGGGCCAGGGTGTGCAGTTGCCTTCCTCACAGTTAAGGTATACACATCAGATTTTATTTCATTCAGACTGTTGCATGGGATTTGGGAATGACTGGATGATTGTAAGGTAAATGTCATAGCCCCTGCCCATTGTGGCTTTCTGTGATGGCCTAAGCAGGTCTGGTTTGGAGACTTTTGCCACAACATGTATGGACTGCGTCTTACATAGCTCTTCTGGCCACAGTTTCCTCCTGCAATTAGTGTGACCAGACAGCAAGTGTGAAAAATCAGGGTGGTGGTAATAGGCGCCTATATAAGAAAAAAACTGAATATTGGGACTGCCCCAATAAAATCAGGACATCTGGTCACCCTAGGTAGTGGGGGAAATCTTGCACTGGCCCTCCATCTCCTGGTTGAATTTGAGCTTTCATACAGGCCGTAAGTTAGTTATGGATACAGCATGATGGAAGCTCTTTGCAAGGGGGGGATTTCTCCCCAGTGCACATTTGGTGTTAGTTAATTTTAAAAGCAGGGAAAAGATCACTGTTAGTTTTAAATGTGACATTCTGAGTGAAAAATCATCTAGGTCCCATTCAGCAAAGCAGTTAATGTGCTTTGGTGAATGTGGGTAGCCGGCTGAATCAGGGCTGAAGAAAAAGATTACAAGGCAACTAACATTTGTTTGTATCTGAAATACATGTCCACGTGTTCAGAAATGCCTTAGAAGCCAAGATGCTCTTTCGGCTGGTCACCTTTCTAAATTATTTTTGCAGCCTAGATAGTTTGAAATTAATTTAAGAGGAATTTGATAAAATAGAACAGGTTTGAAGCCCACATGCCTCTGGAATTTTTGTTCTCCTTCAGAAAGCTACGTGATGACCCATCCAAATACACTGACATGTCAGATCCATGGAAACTAGTCCATCTGAAGACATTGCAAAAATAAAACCCAGTCAATAAATAGTTGTCCCCAACAAAATGAAAGAGAAAAAACAACAACACTAAATTGCTAATGTGTTGTGAGACTTCATCATGGAAATTCTGTTAAAAACAGAATCTGCTAATCTCCTATGGATGAAATCTTGGCCCCATTAAAGTCAGTGGAACTCCTGATATTGACTCTAATGGGGCCAAAATTACATCTCCTATATTTAAAAAATGCATGTAACAGAAATTAATCAAAACTGCTTACTTGATCTTTGGTTTTTGATGAAAAATAGCTTCAGTCTCTCTTTAAATGTATTTTCATTCATATAAAATTCAACTTGTACCCTGAAACAGAAAATAGAGTATTTCAATTAAACAGTCCATCTATTAAATGATATATATATATGTACACTTGCACTGCAAAATATCAGCATTTTCATGTGATTCCTCTTAACATCTCTTCTTAGCATAAAATTAGAGGAATATATTAAGAATTTTAAGTAAAATGTACATTTAAACACTTGGAACATATTGATTAGAATAATTAGAAGTTAAATGCTAAAAAGACCTTATGTCATCTCATCTATCCTCTGTAAATGCAGGATTTGTTCCCTGCACTACTGAGCATAGTGTTTGGCCTGTTAGTGCTTTTAAAATCATAAGCACTTGAGTTTAATACTTCCCTTGAAAGACTATTCTGCAGTCTGAAAGATCTCTGTCAGGAAGTCTTCCCTAATATTTAATATAAGCTTCTCTTTTTCTTAGTTTAATTCCATTACTGTTTACTATTATTGTTTTCAATAATTCCTTCTCATTTCTTTCTCGGTGTTTACATCTTTCAATTATCTTATAGTGGGTGCCTTATCTCCAGGGGCGGCTCTAGCCATTTCTGCAGGGGGGCGGGCTCTGCCGGTCGCTGGTCCTGCGGCTCCGGTGGACCACCCACAGGTGTGCCTGTGGATGCTCCACCGAAGCCGCGGGACCAGCGGACCCTCCGCAGGCACGCCTGTGGGAGGTCCACCGGAGCCGCCTGCCGCCCTCCCAACGACCGGCGGAGCGCCCCCGCGGCATGCCGCCCCAAGCACGCGCTTGGCGTGCTGGGGCCTGGAGCTGCCCCTGCTCATCTCCACCCTGTCCCCTCTAAACCATCATTTGAGCTGCTTACAGAGTCCTTCCTCTGTTTGTGGCACATAAGGGATTTTTTAAAAAAGGCCCTTTTCCCTCTCCTTCCCCTGGGAGAGGGAGAATCAGAGTAAAAGAAAAAGGCAAAAGTGATCAGTCTCTTAGGCAGTTTTTCAGTCTCTCCTTTGGGGTTTGGCTTATCTGCAGGTATACTGTCCTTAATCAGGGGTAGGGTCTGCCTCCAGCCCCTCCTTTTGATCACCCTTGCTTGTCTTCCTCTTGGTTGTCTTCCTCTTGCTGGTCTGTCCACATGGCCAGTGGTCTCTCAGGTATAGCAATTTTCTCCCTAGTCACCCCCACTTCCTGTGGAAGGCTTTCCCTTTTTAAGCTTCCTCCCTCCAGGCAGATCAAGTCTCACAGATGTATCTCATTAGTGCTGGCTGAGCCCAGAAGGGCTCATATGCTGCCGCCTCTCTGAGACCGAGGAAATTGTCCCCCACAATCTTACCCCTGCTGTCTTGGGATAGGTAATCTCCATCTCTGATTTTCCATCGGAAAAAAAATTTGGCAGTAACATGGTCCTTTCCTGTCTGATGTTGCACTCTGAAACTATGGGGTTGTAGCACCAGGTACCATCGCATTATACATGGATTCACATCTTTCATGGTATGGAGCCAGTAGAGGGGAGCATGATCTGTGATTAAGGAGAAGGGGCTACCTAGCAGGTAATACCTGAGAGAATCCGTGGCCCATTCGATCCCTAGTGCCTCCTTTTCAGTAATTGAGTAGGCCTTTTCTCTAAGGAATACCTTACTAGTCAAGTATATGATTGGGTGGTGGTCTTCTTCAATGTCTTCTGAGAGCATGGCACTTAGGCAGACATGTGAGGCATCTATGTGCAGTTTGAATTCACAAGAAAAATCAGGGCCGAAGAGCACAGGTGCCCGGCATAGCTGTGGTTTCAGTTCATTAAAAGCTTCCTCCCTGTTCCAATCCCACCAGATCTTCCTTGGGTGGTTTACCTTTAATTAGGTCTTTAAGGCAGGCTGAGACTGAGGTAAAACTGAGGCTAAACCTCCAGTAATAAATTGCCAGGCTGATAAAATACCTCATTTGCCTCTTCTTCCAGGGAATTGGGCATGGTATTAGGGTCTGTGCCTTGTCAATCACTAGTTTCATGAGGCTGCACCATCCATACCCCAAATTGGGTACCTCAGTCACAGCTAGTTACATGTTGTGGGGCTGGTCCTAAGAACTGCATCTTGAAGGGTCTTTAACCTTGCCTCTCAGTGCTGCAGATGGTCTCCCCAGGTAGGACTATGAACAACAGTGTTATCTGTATAGGCCTCAGCATTCTGATGGTGCCACCTTTTTAGTAACCCTGGGAAAAACATGCCAGTTGCTTAGTTGGGGGACTAGGGAGAGATTACATTGCTTTTTAATAACAAAGTGCTTATCTTCATTACTGCTGTTACATTTTTAACAGGAGACATTCATTATTTGGTTGCTGTTATGCAAAATATACAATCTTCAGTGAGTTTTTTTCAGGTAAGTAAATAAAGAAACATAAGCTATTAGATGAGGTACTTCCATTTAAAAAGGAACACTGTGTTACTGATCTCTTGACATGGTTTAAACTAATCTCACATCTTTTTGGAAAGAAAATTACAGTAGTCACTTACCATGAAACAATACATGCTAAAAGTAAGCAGTGATATAATAATGAGGAAAGAGAATATGGAGGCTAATCACTTTCCTATCAACTGGCATTGAGTCTCTCTGATAGCCTGTCAGCAGCTGTCTAATTCTCCTTCCCTTTCCTTAGCAACCACTGCTTACAAGCAGATTGGGATTCCACAGTGTGGTGGTTTCCATGGCAAAATGGATTACAAATGCAGCTCACTTGTACATTCAACTCTCTCTTTTTTTAACTGAAGTGAAAACTACAAGTGAATTCTACATTTGCAGAAGCTGTAATTAAATTTAATAGCCAGATAGATAGATAGAGATATTATACATATACAATGCATCTAATATTCTCTGTTAACTTTGACTTAAGCCTACAGCAGAAAGAACAGTAGCACAGACCTCCAGAGAGAGAGTCTTTGGTCTGGCATTAACTAGATTATATAAAATAATTTTAAGACAGAATGAATGGTTTGGGGAGAAGCCCATTTGTGTCATTTAGGGCAGAAACATTAGGGTGGAGTTTCATCCTTAGCTCTGCATTTCTGGTCTCTTCAGAATTTGAGGAGAGAACTGTTTGCTTAAATTTGTGTGGCATTCTTCTTCTTTCATATTAAGAGATACCAATATTACATGTTAGTGCTTAATATATCACTTTAACTCTGAGAAGTACAACTGGAGAATGAATGGTTGGAGGTAAGGAACGTGAGCAACCATCTACAATATTGAAATGCTTAATATTAGAGAGAGAATCTACAGCTTTAGTCCATGCCTCTTACAATCACTGCAGTCTCTCCCGAGTTTACTCTTTCTTGCCTGGTATTATCTGCTCTAGTTAACATAGTCAGATGGTAAATATCCGCGATAAGAAAGACATACTTTTCCGGAAGAGCACATCAGAAAACAAGAATGACCCAGTCTTGCAATTCATGCTGGCATATTGCTTCTACACTATCAAAGGAAGTATAGGACCTTCTAAATCACCAACAAAACTTTTTAGCACCTGGCTTTTCCCTAGAAATCTTCCATTCAAGCACTGTCAGACTGAACCTGCTTAGCATAAGAAGCCTGATTATTACAGGAGTCATTGCTATTCATTTTATAGGTGTTTGCCTTTTTAAAATGAGAATCAAATCACTTAGTTAATATTTTTTCTTTGACATAGTGCATAATGGAGTTTACGGTAGATGTTAATAGGCTCAGATTATTAAGTATAGTTGCTAAGGGAGTTTTAAATGAATGAGTGAGGCTCATATGGTGCATTTTTTGTAAATCTTGTGCATTTATATAGCAGTAGAACATTTTTCTAAGACTTGTTTGTGCCTGGTGGTGTGACTTTATCAAAAATGAATGTATTCAGATCAAATGGTGATAACATAATATGTACACACAACTTGTAAACCTACTGACCTCTGGAATGTATCTTTTCTGTACTATACTCACAAGTAAATAATACCAGCCAATTTTTAATCTCTTGCTTTTTCTGTTCTTGATAGAAAGTAAGAAAGAAATCATAGTTCTTTGCTCTCCTTATCAGAAAGTAATCTAAGGAGATGGTAGAGTGCTATTTCTTTTGGTTAGAGATGGATTAATTCCAAGGCCAGAAGGGACGATTGTGATCATCCAGTCTAACCCCCTGTATAACACAGGTAGCAGGACTTTCCCAAAGCATATCTTTTAGAAAAACAACTAATCTTGATTTTAAAAACTAGACAAATTCAGACTGGGATGTTTTCAGCTTCCCGCCATTGGCTCGTTTTATACCTTTCTCTGCTAGATTGAAGAGCCCATTATCAAATACTTGTTCCAGATGTAGGTACTTACAGAACATTCAAGCTACCCCCTAACTTTCTATTTATTAATCTAAATAGATAGAATCAAGGGGCTCAATAACTAAAAGGCATGTTTTCTAATCGTTCTCGTGTCTCTTCTCTGAACCCTCTTCAATATTTCAACCTCCTCTTTGGGTTGTGTACATCAGAACTGGACACAGTATTCGAGCAGCAGTTGCACCCTGCCAAATACAGAGATTAAATAACCTCTGTACTCCTACTCAAGATTCTCCTGTTTATGCATCCAAGGATCTCATTTGCCCTTTTGGTCATAGCATTGCACTAGGAGCTCATGTTTAGCTGATTATCCACCCCAAACCCTAAGTCTGTTTTACAGGCATATAAAGTATGTAAAAGAGCCAATTAAGATGCCATTCAATTAATCTCTCCAATTAATCTGTGAGCATCTCACAGATCTCAAATGCTCCATAAACCCTGGCTTTGTGCCCTTTTGGTCATAGCATTGCACTAGGAGCTCATGTTTAGCTGATTATCCACCCCAAACCCTAAGTCTGTTTTACAGGCATATAAAGTATGTAAAAGAGCCAATTAAGATGCCATTCAATTAATCTCTCCAATTAATCTGTGAGCATCTCTCACAGATCTCAAATGCTCCATGGAAACCCTGGCTTTGTAAATTCAAGAACGGGTCTTACTTAGTATGACTTTTGATCCAATCTCCTATTTTCCCAGATTCATGATTATAGAATCATAGGACTGGAAGGGACCTCGAGAGGTCATCTAGTCAAGTCCCCTGCACTCATGGCAGGACTATTTATTATCTAGACCATGCCTGACAGATGTTTGTCTAACCTGCTCTTAAAAATCTCCACTGATGGAGATTCCACAACCTCCCTAGGCACTCTGATTGACACTCTTCCCACATAAACAAATTAAGTTCTTGCCTTTCTCAGGACACCACACTATAGCTCTCCTGTTAGTAGAATCCTTCAAAAGAGTAGAAGCTTTTTAAGTGCAACCGAAGTACAAGTATACATTGCACTCTACTAACTGAATGTAATTCAAGCTGCCCGTTTAACATGAGGCAAAGAAAAGTATAGCTGGAAAGTACCCTCTTAAAGGTACTCTGCACTTCACTCTGAGAAGACTAGTGTAACGGTTCCTTCAATTGACTATAAATCTGTATTGCCAATCTGTCTGCAGTAGAAATTCCAGCTGTGTAATTGGAGTCACCTGAAATCTGCTAATGAAAATGTCTATAACCCACCTGTCCATAACTATTTAGAATGGCATTCTGCTGGTACAATCGCACTTTACCTTGTCAGAACAGGAAATCTATAAATTCTCTCTCCTCTGTTCAAAGCAACAGCTTTGGGTTAAAGTGATCCTTTCATAATTAATAACATCAGCAATAATTCTCTAAACATGCACAATGAGAGTCTGAATGTAAATGGTTGTAGCCCAATTACCATTTCCTGACCTTGGGATCGATTCTACAACTGAAGTCAGGATGGAGATCAATTATATTCTTTTAAATTTTACTTCAGCTGTACCTATGAAAGGAGAGCCTACACACCTTATTTTGTGCACATATGAGAGTAGCCTCCCCTGTTCAGGAGATCTGGACAAAATATCCCCTTGTTTTTAATTATTTAACCTTTTTAAATAAATATATGAAGCTTATTTGGTTTTGGAGCCTTTTGTAAACTGTTAAGTGTTTTTGCCTGACATTTTCTTTACTGTGAGGATTGCAAAAATGTTGTGACTAATATTTAAAATGTCATAAGAATGGCTATACTGGCTCAGACCAAAGATCCATCTAGCCCAGTATCTTGTCTTCTGACTGGCCAATGCCAGGTGCTTCTGAGGGAATTAACGGAACAGGTAATCATCAAGTGATCCATCCCCTGTCATCCATTCCCAGCTTCTAGCAAATAGAGGCTAGGGACACCATCCCTGCTAATCCTGGCTAATATCCTATCCTCCATGAACTTATCTTGTTCTTTTTTGAACCCTGTTATAGTCTTGGCCTTCACAACATAATCTGGCAAAGAGTTCTACAGTTTGACTGTGTGTTATGTGAAGTCCTTTCATTTGTTTTAAACCTGCTGCCTATTAATTTCATTTGGTGACCCCTAGTTCTTGTAGAACGAGAAGGAGTAAATAACACTTCCTTATTTCCTTTATCTGCACTATTCATGATTTTATAGACGTCTATCATATCCCCCGTAGTCATCTCTTTTCCTAGCTGAAAAGTCCCAGTCTAATTTATTTCTCCCCATAGGGAAGCTGTTCCATACCCCAAATCATTTTGTTGCCCTTTTCTGTACCTTTTCCAATTCCAATATATCTTCTTAGAGATGAAGTGTACCATGGATTTAGATAAAGGCAATATGATATTTTCCATCTTATTATCTATCCCTTTCATAATGATTTCCAACATTCTGTTCCCTTTTTTGACTGTCGCTGCACATTGAGTGGATGTTTTCAGAGAACTCTCCACAATGACTCCAAGATCTCTTTCTTGGATGGTAACAGCTAATTTAGAGCCCATCATATAGGTATAGTTGGGATTATGTTTTCCAATGTGCATTACTTTGCATTTATCAACACTGAATTTCATCTGCCATTTTGTTGCCCGGTCACCCAGTTTAGTGAGATCTCTTTGTAACTCTTCACGGTCTGCTTTGAACTTAACTATCTTGAGTAGTTTTGTATCATCTGCAAATTTTGACACCTCACTGTTTACCCCTTTTTCCAGATCATTTTATGAATATGTTGAACAGCACTGCTCTCAGTAAAAACCTCTGGAGGACACCACTATTTACTTCTCTACATTCTGAAAACTGACTGTTTATTCCTACCCTTTGCTTCCTATCCTTGAAGTAGTTACTGATCCATGAGCAGACCTTCCTTCTTATCTCATGACAGTTTACTTTGCTTAAGAGCCTTCGGTGAGAGACCTTGGCAAAGACTTTCTGAAAATATAAGTATGCTATAACCACTGAATCACCTTTGTCCACATGCTTGTTGACCCTCTCAAAGAATTCTAATAGATTGATGAGGCATGATATCCCTTTACAAAAGCCATGTTGACTCATCCCCAACAAATCATGTTTGTGTATGTGTCTGAATTTTGTCCTTTAATATAGTTTCAACCAGTTTGCCCAGTACTGAAGTTAGGCTTACTGGCCTGTAATTGCCAGGATCACCTCTGGAGCCTTTTTAAAAAATTGGTGTCACATTAGCTATCCTCTAGTCATCAGGTACAGAAGCTGATATAATGATAGGTTACATGCCACAGTTAGTAGTTCTACAATTTCACATTTGAGTTCTTTCAGAACTCTTGGGTGAATATCATCTGGTCCTGGTGACTTATTATTGGTTAGTTTATCAATTTGTTCCAAAGCCTCTTCTAATGACACCTCAATCTGGGACAGGCCCTCAGATTCGTGGATCAGGTTTGGACATCGCCCTCACATCATCAACCATAAAGACTGATGCAAAGAATTCATTTAGTTTCTCCACAATGGCCTTATCATCCTTGAGTTTTCTTTTTTTTTTTTCCACACTTCACTTGCCAGAGTTTATGCTCCTTTCTATTTTCCTCAATAGGATTTAACTTCCACTTTTTGAAAGATGCCTTTTTGCATCTCACTGCTTCTTTTACTTGTTTGTCTAGTTGGATTGCATGATATAGTTCTCTTGTTCTCTGTTTGAGCCTGTTTTATGGTGACAAAGGGAAAGGAGGATCGATTTTGCATGCTTTCTCAACCAATCAAAAAGCTGCTGTCATCAGGAGCAGGAAGTAACCCTGTGTGTGTCTGTGTGTGTGTGTGAGACTGCTTAGCAAACCGTCCTAAATATCATCCAGCATCTTGTGGGCAGTGTCCACACCTGGCAGTTCCCCAAAGACACTGGAAGGGAGGAAGCACAGTTGGCCATATATGTATGTATGTATGTATGTATGTATGTATGTATATGAGAGGAATTCTAAACTATGGAGGATTTGAGGAGACCATATGGTCCCCTTGTCCAGACATGTCCTACTCCCCTGCCCAAACTGTTCTTGTGTTGAAGGGTCAAGTGGCCTCACAGGAGCCTGAGTAGTTTTGCATAGCATTAATAAAGTAAATGCAGAGAATTCTGATGGTCCCTATTTCTAGCTTTTTATATGGAGTTATGTTACAGTGCATCTGTTTTACACATAATATAGCTATGTTAATAGTTGGATTTGCATGTTTTTCCTTTGTCTCCCTTCCTCCCCTTTTCTCATGGGGCACAAGGCATAAAAATGGAACCTAGTAGGAAACATTCTGGCCTGTCTGCTTACACAGTATAACAACATTGGGTCCACAACTTCAAACTTTCTTCCTTTGGTCCAGCTGCCCAAAATTCTGGTGTGAAACTTCACACCTTGACTAGCTGACCTCTTGGGAGCCCACTGCCCACCACATCTCCATGTGTTCTAGGGAGAGACAGGGAAGAGGAAAACACAATGACAAGATCAATAGTTGCCTACTACTGACATTGCAGTAGAGGAAATGCCCATATCAGCTGCTTCCACTCCCTCAGCAGGACATCGTTGGACTCTGGCTGCACAGAACTTAGGCATCTCACAGAACAGACAGAGTTCCTGGTCCTCCTACTTCCTGGTCATGCTGAGTGAGAGCAGTCCCAAAATGATGGGAGTGTGCTCAGATCTGGGCCTGCCTGCACCCACTCATTGTAAAGATGAAATGCTGCTGCCCTCCTTGTGGCTGCCAACTCCTCAGCTTAGTCATCCAACCTTGCAGCCTGATCAAGGGGAACTTCAGAGCACAGGCCCCACTAGAGATCCTCTGGCAGCTTTTGGAGGTGGTCTGTATCAAAATATTAACCATTTCTTGCATCTGTCAGCTACCCAATATGCCATCAAACTAAATGACTTGTTTGAAATAGGACCTCATGCTTCACCAAATGTAACATAAGAACATAAGAGAGGCCATACCGGGTCAGACCAAAGGTCCATCTAGCCCAGTATCTGTCTACCGACAGTGGCCAATGCCAGGTGCCCCTGAGGGAGTGAAACTAACAGGCAATGATCAAGTGATCTCTCTCCTGCCATCCATCTCCATCCTCTGACGAACAGAGGCTAGGGACACCATTCTTACCCATCCTGGCTAATAGCCATTTATGGACTTAGCCACCATGAATTTATCCAGTCCCCTTTTAAACATTGTTATAGTCCTAGCCTTCACAACCTCCTCAGGTAAGGAGTTCCACAAGTTGACTGTGCGCTGCGTGAAGAAGAACTTCCTTTTATTTGTTTTAAACCTGCTGCCTATTAATTTCATTTGGTGACCCCTAGTTCTTGTATTATGGGAATAAGTAAATAACTTTTCCTTATCCACTTTCTCAACATCACTCATGATTTTATATACCTCTATCACGTCCCCCCTTAGTCTTCTCTTTTCCAAACTGAAGAGTCCTGGCCTCTTTAATCTTTCCTCATATGGGACCCTCTCTAAACCCCTAATCATTTTAGTTGCTCTTTTCTGAACCTTTTCTAGTGCTAGAATATCTTTTTTGAGGTGAGGAGACCACTTCTGTACACAGTATTCGAGATGTGGGCGTACCATGGATTTATATAAGGGCAATAATATATTCTCAGTCTTATTCTCTATCCCCTTTTTAATGATTCCTAACATCCTGTTTGCTTTTTTGACCGCCTCTGCACACTGCGTGGACATCTTCAGAGAACTATCCACAATAACTCCAAGATCTTTTTCCTGACTCGTTGTAGCTAAATTAGCCCCCATCATGTTGTATGTATAGTTGGGGTTATTTTTTCCAATGTGCATTACTTTACATTTATACACATTAAATTTCATTTGCCATTTTGTTGCCCAATCACTTAGTTTTGTGAGATCTTTTTGAAGTTCTTCACAATCTGCTTTGGTCTTAACTATCTTGAGTAGTTTAGTATCATCTGCAAACTTTGCCACCTCACTGTTTACCTCTTTCTCCAGATCATTTATGAATAAATTGAATAGGATTGGTCCTAGGACTGACCCTTGGGGAACACCACTAGTTACCCCTCTCCATTCTGAGAATTTACCATTAATTCCTACCCTTTGTTCCCTGTCCTTTAACCAGTTCTCAATCCGTGAAAGGACCTTTCCTTTTATCCCATGACAGCTTAATTTACGTAAGAGCCTTTGGTGAGGGACCTTGTCAAAGGCTTTCTGGAAATCTAAGTACACTATGTCCACCGGATCCCCCTTGTCCACATGTTTGTTGACCCCTTCAAAGAACTCTAATAGATTAGTAAGACACGATTTCCCTTTACAGAAATCATGTTGACTATTGCTCAAGAGTTTGTTTTTCTATGTGTCTGACAATTTTATTCTTTACTATTGTTTCAACTAATTTTCCCGGTACCTACGTTAGACTTACCGGTCTGTAATTGCCGGGATTACCCCTAGAGCCCTTTTTAAATATTGGCGTTACATTAGCTAACTTCCAGTCATTGGGTACAGAAGCCGATTTAAAGGACAGGTTACAAACCTTAGTTAATAGTTCCGCAACTTCACATTTGAGTTCTTTCAGAACTCTTGGGTGAATGCCATCTGGTCCCGGTGACTTGTTAATGTTGACTTTATCAATTAATTCCAAAACCTCCTCTAGTGATACTTCAATCTGTGACAGTTCCTCAGATTTGTCACCTACAAAAGCCAGCTCAGGTTGGGAATCTCCCTAACATCCTCAGCCGTGAAGACTGAAGCAAAGAATCCATTTAGTTTCTCTGCAATGACTTTATCATCTTTAAGTGCTCCTTTTGTATTTTCATCGTCAAGGGGCCCCACTGGTTGTTTAGCAGGCTTCCTGCTTCTGATATACTTAAAAAACATTTTGTTATTACCTTTGGAGTTTTTGGCTAGCCGTTCTTCCACTAAATGCAGCTGAACTAATATAGGGCTAGAAGAATCTTTTGTATACAGGGATTTGTATTAGTTTTCTATTAATAAAACAAAGTCAAGTAAAATATTCTCAAGAGCCCTTCAGAATTGTGGGTGATCTGAATATTATACAGCACCTGGGTTACCTGCATGTTTGGCTGCCAAGACTGTAGGATGTGTCTTAAGTATGCTATATAAAAATATGTTGTTCTGTAGAATAGCATGAGTAGAAATTAAACAGATTTTAAATTGAGATCTAATGTTTACTTTTGCTTTATTGTCCTTAATGTTTCCTCTCATTATAGAAGGAAACATTTTGTTGAAATGGTGACTCAGAACTTTTCTTATTATGTCTGCGGATTATAAGGAAGATGTTACACAGCTGTTCCTGAATGACCTAACTATATTGCATGTACTGTACTGACCTTACTGGTATAATTCTCCTTTGAAATGTTTCATGCATTGTAAAACCATGTAAGTAGTATGAATTGTCTGCTGTGGCTAACAAGCCAATAAGCAGTATTATGCATTTTAATAATCGGAGATATCCTATCTCCTAGAACTGGAAGGGACATTGAAAGGTCATTGAGTCCAGCCCCCTGCCTTCACTAGGAGGACCAAGTACTGATTTTTGCCCCAGATCTCTAAGTGGCCCCCTCAAGGACTGAACTCACAATCCTGGGTTTAGCAGGCCAATGCTCAAACCACTAAGCTATCCCGCCCCCATGTCTTCTAAATTACAAAATTACTACTACAGTTTAGTAAGTTTGACATTCTGATTTGGATTTAATCTATCCTGTAATGTAGACATGTTCTGACATCTTAATACTTAGAACAGAGGTTGGCAACCTTTCAGAAGTGGTGTGCCGAATCTTCATTTATTCACTCTGATTTAAGATTTTGTGTGCCAGTAATAATTTTAACGTTTTTAGAAGGTCTCTTTCTATAAGTCGATAATATATAACTAAACTATTGTTGTATGTAAAGTAAATAAGTTTTTAAAAATCTTTAAGAAGCTTCATTTAAAATTAAATTAAAATGCAGAGCCCTCCGGCTCGGTGGCCAGGACCCAGGCAGTTTGAGTGCCACTGAAAATCAGCTCGCGTGCCACCTTTGGCCTTTGGCACATGTGTCATAGGTTGCCTACCCCTGATTTAGAAGATGCAAATGTGTAGGGCATCCAAGTTTGGAGTGTTTTTTGTTTTGTTTTGTTTTTTTATTTTGGTTTAAAAAAATTAGTTGATCTGCATTAGCAAGATCCCACACCTGAGCACAACCATTCTAATTTCACTTACATTTTGGATATACAGGATCCAGGGCCTTTGTTTATATTTTAAATGATTAACCTTTTGCTGGTGGGTGTGCAGAAGGGTCGACTACAATAGGTGACACCAAGAGAAATTCTGGCTGATTCCACACTGCCATTGTAGAAGAGAGCGAAGCATTCATTCCCTTCCTTGCTTGGCCATTTCCACTGAAATGAGCTGTCAGCCAAGGACAGAATAATGGCCAATTAGCCATGAATAACCCTTGTGCATAGCAACTCCATTAATGTGTCCCAGCAGGTGGTAGAGAGAGAATAAGGCTCCCCAATGCTTCTTCCTTAGTGGAAGAAACCCAAATGGCAGCAATAAAAATTCTGAGCAGGTTTTAGCAGATTGCACAAAATAAAATTTTGCATCTGCTACATTGAGAAAATGCTGGCCCCGTTTGTCCTATAAAAAGGCCAACTCTCTCTCTTCCTAATTAAATGTGCATGTGCCAGGTTGGCAAAACCATGGCAGCCTTCACTAGCTTATAAAGCTAGGGTTTGTTTGTTTGTTTATTTATTTATTTATTTGGGGATTTTATACACTTCAAAGAGATGTTACAACAAATGATTAATGAGACAGTGTCATAAATCTTCTTGCAACTAACTGAGCTTAGTTAGTTATATAAAATTGCCTTTAAGAACCATACACAGGTACAGGATAGTGCTGTACTAAAATGACATGGTGAGATATGAAATATTAATTATTTATCTTCCAAAATTTCTGTGCAGAAAAGAATTCTCTCCATTTCCCCATGCATTTTAAAAGCTGGCTTAATTTCTTCTGTGAGGCAGAATGTTATCAAGTAATCACGCATTTTTTTCCAATCAAATAATAATGCTGGTTTCAATTCCATAATATCTTGGGTACATACTCAGAATCCTACATGCTCTGGATTTAAAAAAAAAAGTTTCTATGGTCTTGATTGATTCTGTGCCTGTTGAACAAGTAAATGTCGAACCTCTCATTGGTTCAATAGTGCAGGAACAGGCCCTATAGTCTGTAAATTTTGTTCCCAGCACTTTTTAAGAAATTAATTAAAATTTAAATTTCTTTAAGAAACCACTTCTACATACTGTAGAAAAATGAAAACTCTGAGCAGACTTATTAGTCGCACTATAAATAAAGTAAACTTTTTTTATTGCAAATATACATTTTGGAATGGTAAATTATTGCCCATTTTAAATTGCACGAGGATGAATGTTGACATATACATTGCCAATTAATTATGTATCCTATCCCAAGACAGAATTTTCTTTGTAAACTAAATATTATATTTAAACTACACGGGGAAGGAACAATTAGCATGTATTGCCAAATACTTTTTTTGCCAAACTATTAAAAATATTGCTTTAAATGACCCTAGCAGTGTTTTTCTTTTTAAAGTGCATGTATTGCATGTGAAAACAGCCTTGCTGTTGATCTTAGAGACAGAAATCCTTCAATTTATCTATATAATATGTACAACATGGGCAGCTGCTGTGTAAGTCCACCACACAGCCCATCTCAAGTATCTGAATCAGACACAAAAAAAAAAGCCTAGACTAGATTCATCTTTGTGTCATCTGTTCATGCCCATTCAGTCCTTGGCCTCTCTGCCAAAACTACAAAGGGTGACAGCTAGCAGGTATGGTAATTGTTTTTTGTGATCTAGGTGAAGGGACTCAAACCGTACTTATTTCACATCAGAGAACAATTCTCTGGTAACAAATTTTAGTCATTGTCCCCATGGGCTAGATGTGAACCAGAGTCCTAGTGGTGAAAGGCTCCATTAAAACTCCTGAGCTCTCCATCTCATTTTACACTTCATTCCCTCTCTCCCCAACACACTATATTTTTAACTCTGCATTGATCTGGATTTCTTGGTACCTTTGTTCAAACTATTTTTCTGCACTAAGTTAGCAAACATTTATTTATTTGTTCAGGAGAAAGTTGTCCTCCTGCTGTGAAAAGCCAACACGAGCAGGTGCTGTGGAAGTACTAGAGCTGCCTAAAGTACCCCTTTCTGTTTATGTACTGGCTGCCTTGGGTGCCAGTGCCGGTCCCAAAATAGGGATGTGCATTCCATCTATTGCCCCACCACAGTTAGGGAATCCCATTGCAGAAAAGCCATCCGCTATGGCCTGCACATTTCCCAGAGTCACTACCCTTGATAGCAGCAACTCAGTGATCATGTTGGCTACTTGGATCACAGCAGCCCCCACAGTAGATCTGCCCACTCCAAATTGATGCCCGACTGACCGGTAGCTGTCTGGTGTTGTAAGCTTCCAGAGGGCTATCGCCACTCACATGTGAACTGTGAGGGCTGTTCTCATCTTGGTATTCTTTCGCTTCAGGGCAGGGGAAAGCAAGTCACAAAGTTCCATGAAAGTGCCCTTATGCATGCAAAAGTTTCGCAGCCACTGGGAATCATCCAAGACCTGCAACATTATGCTGTCCCACCAGTCTGTGCTTGTTTCCCAAGCCCAGAATCAGCGTTACATGGCATGAACCTGCCCCATTACCACCATGATGTTCAAATTGCCAAGGCCCGTGCTTTGACAGAAGTCTGTGTCTATGTCCTCATCACTCTCGTCACCGTGCTGCCATCGCTTCCTCGCCTGCTGTTGAAGTTTTCGGTGCTGCATATACTGCAGGATAATATGTGTGGTGTTTACAGTGCTAATAACTGCCGCGGTGATCTGAGCGGGCTCCATGCTTGCCGTGGTATGGCGTCTGCACAGAAAAAAGCCGTGAAACAATTGTCTCCCGTTGCTCTCATGGAGGCAGGAGTGACTGATGACATGGCTTACAGGGTTAGCTTACAGGGAATTAAAATCAACAAAGGGGGCAGGTTTTCATGAAGGAGAAACACACACAACTGTCACACTGAAGCCTGGCCAGTCATGAAACTGGTTTTCAAAGTCTCTGTGATGCGCAGCGCACCTTGCTGTGCTCTTCTAATCGCAAACAGCCAAGTCAGCAAACAGCGCCAGAGACCTTTTAAACGTCCAAAGGCACATTCTACCACCATTCTGCACTTGCTCAGCCTATAGTTGAACTGCTCCTTACTACTGTCCAGTGTTCATGAGCCATGGGAGAAAGGAGTAGGCTGGGGTAGGTGCGATCGCGTGGTGCTGCCAGCTGGGAGAGCAGCCTGAGGCAAAAGCCTCCAGCTCGCATGATATTCCAGGCAGGTCTGGATTTCCATTAGACGAAACTTAAAGAAAAGAATGACCTGGAGTCACTCCCATTCATGTCCAGGCATCCGTGTCTGCCCAGGTGCCCCCGACCGACCTCACCAAGGTCAGCCAGGAGCACCCACGAGATGACGACGACGGTTAACAGTCATACTGCACCATCTGCCACCGGCAAGGCAAGGTAAGGCAAGGGTATGCTGCTGTGTAGAAATGCAGTACCACATCTGCCAGCAGCACCCAGGAGATATATGGTGACAGTGAGCTGAGCGGGCTCCATGCTTGCCGTGGTATGCTGTCTGCATGGGTAACCCAGGAAAAAAGGTGAGAAATGATTGTTTGCCATTGCTTTCATGGAGGAAGGGGGAGGAACAGGGAGGGAGGAGGGCCTCATGACATGTACCCAGAACCACCCGCGACAATGTTTTTGCCCCATCAGGCATTGGGAGCCCAACCCAGAATTCCAATGGGTGATGGAGACTGTGGGAACTGTGGGATAGCTACCCACAGTGCAACACTCCTAGACTTGGTACTGTGAACACACTCCACCAACTTAATGCACCTAGTGAAGACACACACAATTGACTGTATCAAATCGATTTCTAAAAAATCTACTTCTATTAAATTGACCTAATTTCATAGTGTAGACATACCCTCAGTTTATTCCTAACCCCTGCTGCCCCTCAGACTCGGATTGAATTTAACTATCTGCTGGTGTTTTGATGTTCATGGGAAGATCTAAAAGTCTTTCACCACGTTTCCATCCTGCCCCAACCCCAATCCTGAGTCTGACTGTTACAACCTCTGGAGAAAGCTAGAGCAGTCACAAGGCTGTTGTAATTTGTTCCAGGTCATAATGGACCCCCAGAGATGTTACTAGTCAGGAGATCACTGAACAGCTGGGTGATGTGGCCTCACACCCTCTCTCATTCCCCCAACAAACCCTCAGTACCTTGCTATGTAGAAGTGAGGTGCCATAGAGCTAGTTAAACTGACTCTACCCTACCTGGGGATTCCCCCTCACCCTCCCAGCTCTTTAAACCATATTTGTAGTACCTTTGGGCCACTGAAGCCTGAACCCTTATTCCACCTTTTCCATTTTCTGTGACACACAATCTATTAACCTCAAATTTCGGTGAAGCACTTGGGTCCCTCTTACCCTCATTATCCTCCACCGCTGCAGCTGGTTTCATACTGTGTCTGAAACTCCACCTTCTGCTCATCACTTTTTCTCCTCTCACACTCTGTCTTCCCATCTAACATTCAACCTTCCTTCTTTCCTCATACCTGCATTCCTGTACAGTCTCTGTGAAATCTAATGGTATCATGGACTTCCTTTATTACACATTTTTTTCTTAATGTTGCTGTCCTTTGCCAAAAATTCTACTTCTTTCCTCATGGTCTCCCATATTTCTAACTCCCAACAACAATGCTACATTTGATCTGCCTTGTGTCTTTCCTCCACTTCCATCTTTCTATCCCAGATCTTCCAAATTTCTTCAGAAATAAAACTAATAGTCTTCAATAGGAAATCATTCCTCCTCACTTTTTCCATTTCCTACTATGCCCATCTAAGATCTCACTTCTCCTGCTCCAGTCTCCTCCCAAAACTTGTTCTTTTAGCCCCATCACACCATCTCCTCTTTTTCCTTCCTCCCCTTTCCAGGCTCAGTTTGTCTCTTCTAGTTCCTT
The DNA here is from genome assembly GCF_020497125.1 of Mauremys mutica. Lineage (NCBI taxonomy): Eukaryota > Metazoa > Chordata > Testudines > Geoemydidae > Mauremys > Mauremys mutica. Next base: position 46,136,177 of record NC_059079.1, on the reverse strand, counting down.
CTCTGCTAATATTTTTAAATAGACACTAATTTCTTTCATCTGGAAAACTTACTTTTGGCCCAGTCTGCCTCTCCACCAAATGCCTTTCTAGTTAGTCTTGCTTCTGTAAAAAAAAATCCTTGAGCAAATGGTTCATGATCTCATGACTTCCCTTCCTTTCCCCAATGCCTGTTGTCCATTTATATATCTTTGTCTTTGACACTCTCTCCTCCTTCCCCTTCTTGAAATTCAGGCTTCTGTTACTAGGTGCTTTCATGGTTTTCCTCTTCCCTTGCCAACTGTTCCTTCATCATTCCCTTTTGGAGGCTTCTATGCCACTCTCTCAGAATCCCACATCACTTTATTCTTGACCTGTTGTGTGTTTCTACCTTCAGGTGCTGGATGAACTCATTCACCCTCATGGTCTCTACTATTGGATGTCTACCTGGACAATTCACAAATCTACTTCTCCACCCTTGATCTTTCACAATAAGTCAAATCAGTATCTTCACTTCTCTCCATCTTCCTTGCTGTCTTGTCACCAACTCTGTGTTCAAAACTTCCTCCTAGGCACTCTTTTCACTGACAATTCTACCACCCTCCTTCTCACCAAAACCCATTAGTTTATTGTTGTCTCTGGCTCTTTCTTTCCACTCTCTCTTTCGCCCTCACCTCTCCTTGTGATCTGGGCTGTCAATATATCCTGTAGTTACTTCCTTAACACTATCTCTAAAAATCAGACTCTTCCCTCTACAAGCCCCACTGTTGATACTCAGTCCATGCCTTAACAAACACTATTTTGTTCTCAAATATCAACCTATTAAAATGCCTATTTTTCTTCTCTTCTTGAATTTGTTCATTGGCTTTCATTCCACTTCTATTTAATGTCCAGAGTCATAGATTAAGTCCAGAAGGGACCATTGTGATAATCTAGTCTCAGCTCCTGCATAATACAGGCCATATGACTTCCCTGTATTCATTCTTGCTTCAAGTCCAATAACCATGATTGAGCTAGAACATATCTTTTAAGAAGGAAAAAACAATCTTTGAGTTAAAATATAGATTGCCAGTGCAGGGCTGCCTGGGGTGAGGGGGGCGGGCAAGTGGGGCAATTTGCCCCGGGCCCTGCAGGGGCCCCCACAAGAATATAGTATTCTATAGTATTGCAACTTTTTTTATGGAAGGGGCCCCCAAAATTGTTTTGCCCCAGGCCTCCTGAATCCTCTGGGCAGCCCTGTGCCAGTGATGGAGGACACATCACAACCCTTGGTAAACTTTTACAGTGATTATTTCCACTGTTAAAAATGTACACCTTGTTTCTAGTTTTCTAGCTTTAGTTACCAACCATTGCATCTTGTTATACCTTTTGTCTTCTAGACAAAACAGCCCTCTATTTTCAATTTTCTGTTCCTTATGAAGGTACTTACAGACTGTAATCAAGTCACCCCTTAACCTTCTGTATGATAAGTTAAATAGTGAGTTCCTTGAATCGCTCCCTGTAAGGCACATTTTCCAATCCTTTAATCATTTCTGTGCTTTGATCTGAACCCTCTCCAGTTTATCAATATTGTTCTTGAATTGTGGACACCAGTTCTAGACACAATACTCCAGTAGTGATCACCAATGTCAAATACAGAGGTAACATAGCTTCCCTATTACTACTCCATATTCCCCTGTCAGTACATCCAAGGGTTGCAGTAGCCCTTTTGGACACTGTGTCACACTGGGAATTCATATTCAGCTGACTCTCCACCATGACTCCTGGGTCTTTTTCAGAGTCACTGCTCTTAAGGGTAGGTCACACTTACAGGATGCTGGACTCCATTCTTTGTTCTTTGGTCATATTGAAACAAATTGTATTGGGGGAGTGAACTTATTGTTTCAGAAAGTGGAGTATATAACCAGGTGCAAGCCATTTTAGACTTGTTTCTGACCAATAGGGAAGAATTAGAAGCAAATCTGAAGGTGGAAGGCAATTTGGTTGAAAGTGATCATGAAATGATAGATTTTATTATTCTAAGGAAAGGAAGGAGTGACAGCAGCAGAATAAGGACAATGAAGTTCTAAAAAACAGAATTTGACAAACTCAGAAAAATGGTAGATAAGGTTCCATGGAGAAAATATCTAAGGGAAATAGGAATTCAGGAGAGCTGGCAGCTTCTCATGGAGACAATATTAATGGCACAACTGCAAGCTATCATAATGCAAAGGAAAGATAGAAAGAAGAAGAGGCCAATCTGGATCCATTAGAAGGGAAAAGAGTTAAGTGCCAATTTGGACACAAGAACAAATGGCTATCAACTGGCCATCAACAAGTTTTAAGCTTGTTAAATTGTTAAACAATCAATTTATATGTACTTTGAAGGGATAACAGGACATAAGGAATAGCTAGCATGGATTTGTCAAGAACAATTCATTCTAAACCAATCTAATTTCCTTCTAGGACAGTGTTACTGGCCAAGTGGATGGGGAGAAGCAGTAGTCATGGTATATCTTGATTTTTAGTAAGGCTTTTGATACAGTCCCACATGATATTTTCATAAACAAACTAGGGAAATGTCTAGATGGAATTACTGTAAGGTGGGTGCACAACTAGTTTAAAGACCATACTCAGAGTAGTTATCAATGGTTCATTGGCAAACTGGGAGGATGTATCTAGGGATCCCACAGGGGTAAGTTCTGGATCTGGTACTGCTCAATATTTTCATTAATGACTTGGATAATGGAATGGAGAGTGTGCTTATAAAATTTGCAAGATGACAGCAAGATCAGAGTGGTTGCAAGACCTTCAGAGGATAGAATTAGAATTCAAAATGACCTTGACAAATTGGAGAATTGGTCTGAATTCAACAAGATGCAATTCAGTGAAGGCCAGTATAAAGTACTTCACCTAGGAAGGAAAAATCAAATGCACAACTACAAAACAGGGATTAGCTGAGTAGGTGGTAGTACTGCTGATGGGGAACTGCGGGTTATTGTGGATCATCAACCGAATATGAGTCAGTGTGGCTGCAAAAACGGCTAACATTCTGGCATGTGTTAACAGGAGTGTCGTATGTAAGACATGGGAAGTAACTGCCTTGTTCTACTTAGCTTTACTAAGTACTGTGTCCAGTTGTGGGCACCGCACTTTAGGAAGAATGTCGATAAATCAGAGAAAGCTCATTGGGGGCATGCTTAGTCTTAAGAAAAGAAGACTGAGAGTGGACCTGTTAAGTCTTCAAATATGTTAAGGGCTGTTATAAAGAGGAAGGGAGTCAGTCATTCTTCATGTCCACTGAAGGTACGATAAGAAATAATGGGCTTAATCTGCAGGAAGAGAGATATTAGGAAAAAGTTTCTAACTATAAGAGTAGCTAAGCACTCTTAGGGGGTTGTAGAATCTCTATCATTGATGGTTTTTCAGAACAGGTTGGACAACCTCTGTCAGGGATCGTCTAATTTACTAGGTCCTGCCTCAGAGCAAGGGCTGGATTTGATGAGTTCTCAATGTCCTTTCCACCCTTCATTTCTAAGATTCTATGATTGGACCCAGCTTCCCAAATGATCCAGGTCACTCGGTATCCGTGACCTGTCCTCCTCATTATTTAACACTCCCCATCCTTTGTATCATCTACAAATTTTATCACCGATGACTCTTTTACCCCCAAAACTTTGATAAAAATGTCAAATAGTGAAGGCTGAGAACTGATCCATGAAGAATCCCACTGGAATAATACATGCTTAATGAGTCTTTCTTCTTTAAAATTACATTTAACCTATCAATTAATTCATATAATGTGTTCTATATTGACTTTTTTTTATCATAGTAGCTTAAGATATCACATAGTTCCAAGTCAAATGCCTTACAGAAGTCATTATATCACGACTACTTACATTTATTATTAAAATATATAACTCCACTGGCTATAGATTTCTTCTTGTTACCTTTTGCTTCCCTTCACAATATTCCAAATTAGTGGTCTCTCCCCACTTTCAAGGCTCTACACAATTCTGCAGCCGCCTATAAATCTTCTTACATTTCTTCCTGTTCTCTGTGTTCCACTAACCTTGTCTCTGGATTGGTCTCTCTGACTCTTAAGCCATTCTTGACTTTGTGCCTATGTTTTTGCCACCCCTTACAATTGGGTCAATCTTGTGGTCAATGTTCAACTTCTTTTCCTTCAAAGTATTCTTAAAGACCTGCCTTTTCTGTGAGGCTACTGTGAAATGGCCATACCTTACTTTTTGTCTTGTGTTGGTCTATATTGTGCTGACTTAAGCTTTCAGCTGTAAACTCTTCACAGTATAGACAACTTTTCAGCTCATTCACAGAGCTCTAGTCACAATTTTAAAATCACTACTAAGCACAGTATACTGATTAGTACTAAATAAAATATGTACATATAGGTTGTGTTGTCACACTCCCCTTTAAAGAGATCTATATTCCTCAGTAGGGTGGGAAACTGACTTGAGAGAATATTTGCCATAATGTTCATTGTGTGTGCTGCAATAGTGAGATGGATGATGCTATAGCTATCTTTGGTGTGCTTTATGTCTCAAATTTACCATCATTTCACAGTAGGTTTTAGAGTGTAATAATCAGTTCAGTTTCAGTTCATATGCTCTCAACGTCACACTTTTCCAGAGTGAACTTCTTCCCCTTTTCTAGTTCCTACCTTTATGCCAGCTGCCTCAGAAAATGAACAGTTCAGCAGTACAAAAAACATTGTCATGGAGACTATCCAGAAAAAGGAGAATGCAGGTGTTCATATTAATAGAAAAACTGCCTAACTATTTTATATGAAGTAAATGGAAATGAGTGCTTAGCAGGCTGCAGATATTTCTAAAAGCTATCAGCACCATTAGCTTTATTTATTTTTGACTCTACAACTTGTTTTTTGTTTTTTTCCCCAGAAAGGACATCATTAAAGCTTTGTTGATCATCAATTACATATGTATGTGCTTTATTATTGTATATTTTAGGAAGAGACTTTTATTGTTGCAAATGTCCAACATAAAAAAAAAGACATTAACGGAGTCTATTTATCATCTTCTTATAATGATGCTTATAATACAGTATTTTTCCTGGCTTATAACCAATATTTTCTGTAATAGAAATTTGTTAGCATTACTTCTCTTTCATTAGGTGGAATTATTCCCTTGACTGGTGACATCAATGAGGTGGTTAGAACCCATCTATGCTGCAGTCATTGCAATCTAAAGGCTTCACAAAGAAAAGAACTGAAGCTGTAACACAAAGATCATCTCTTTGTTCAGTTGTAAAGCAACCTCTTTCACAGTGGATTCAATGACTTCAATGCACTTAATTTATGAAAGTATAAAATTGTGAAGTGATTTAAAAATATGCAGAGAATTGACATTATAATGTTTCATAAACAGGAGGGGTATAATTGTTTAAGAACAAACAATATAACAGATTAAGAACTCCATTAAACAAAGGATAGTATGAGGCAGTATAGCATAAAGATGATACAATTGATTTAGGATTCACCCAGGTAACTTTTGCCACTTATTATATTTAATACTGAGCCTGAAATTTTCAAAATAATGTAAGAGAGTTTGTCACCCAACTCCTACTGGATTTCAATGGGAATTAGGCACCTAATTCCCTTTCACTGTTTCAAAAATCCCCGCCTAAGTTTACAAATAATGTGCTCTCACAGAAACTAACAGGACAGTTAACACTGCAAAAGTGATGGTTTTATCCCTGAGAAAAAATAGCTTTATTAAATGTTCAGTCATCACTAAGATACAAGTGTTTTATCAAGAACTAAACATTCAAAAAAATTGTCAATCCTCAACTGAAGCTTTATTAAGACAATAACTCTGTTTTTCTGCCTAGCATGAAAGGGTACCCAACAGTCAGTCTGAAGCAAGGAGTAAAGCATAAGCTTATAGTTTTAATCATGCTAATAATTTTTAAGAAAAATTATCTCAGCGCTTTTGTCTGTCACTTATAAACTCTTGTTACAATTTACCTCTGTCTTGCGTCATATGCTGAAGGTTCAAGTCCTGGAAAAGGTACAAATGTGGATCCGCAGGGAACTAGCTTTGGGGACATACTGGTTGTCTTCTCAGTGTTCTGCTGAAGTGACTCCAGATTATTCCTTTAATTCAAATGTATGCCCAAAGTGTGAGAGTGCAGCAGTCTTGTCCATTATTTTTAGGAATGTTTTACCATGTAAGCCATTCAGTGGTTGATTTTTTGAATCTACTTTCTCTGTTACTGGTACCTTTGGCTCAAGGCTGCTTGACAGACTATTAGGGAAATTTTGATGAGGCAGGAAGACCAGTGTTCTGGTTAACATGATTATTTTACAGAGCTCTTCACAATTACCAAATAAATTGTCACAACATCTTTCTCTTCCTGTGTTCCTTTCTCTGTCTACTCTGTTAGAGAGTGTTTGCTTTGTGAACTGAGCTTTGCCTAGCTTTTATTTTATTTTGATGCACCAGACTGTAGTTGTGGTGCACTATGTCATTGGTTCACCAGTTTCATGGCTTGGCTGCCAAAAATTAAACACAATAGTTGTACAGAGGTTGCTAAATCAAAAATGTGCCCATGGGTGGTTTTTGCCACTCTGACCCATTAAAGAAGCTGTCTTTTTTTTTTCCTCAGAGTTTATGAAATACAATAAATTTTTGTCATGTTTGGTTTACAGATTTGCATTTCATCTGTTTTAATTCAAGAATTACAAAACTGTTTGAACTGCCATTCAATTCAGTACTGTTTGCTGAATGACACTACAAAACATGATTGTTTAAGATATTTAGAGTTTTCTGTTCTCATAAGGGCTTTGCTAGCAGAAAATTTTACTTTTGTGAAATGATCAGACCAGTAGAACACATCTCTTCCAAACATAAGATAGGATCTAGGAAATGCTCAGCTCTGTCAATGACTTCCTTCCCGGCCTTTGGCAACTTGCTAAACCTTTCTACTTTGGTTTTACCATCTGCAATATTGTGATAATACTTACCTACCTCATAGTGATGTTGTGAGGATTAAATAGTTAATGTTGTGAAGAGGGAGAAGGCATTAAGAGGAGAAAGGGAGGTTGAGTCCAGCAAATTTAAACGACATGCTGGTCATTTTGGCCCTTTAAATTATGTGTGTAGAGTCAATAGGAGGAAGAATTTGCTCTTTTGGCAAGTCTCTCCTCTTTTTCTGCTCCCTCCATCCTTCTGTCTTCAACAACATGTCTTTTTGTTTCTATCCTATGGAGATGACCATGTGCTTGCAAAAAGCTGACATCAGAATGGACAGTTTTAAACAAGATACGATTTGCTGATGCAAAGCAATTATTTGCACTTGTTTAGTGCCTTTTATGTGAGGAAATATAGCCATATTACAAAAGTGACTTAGGCCTCAGAGTAGCCTCTTGAAGTAGGCAAGTATTACTAAGCCAATAGAGCTTATCCTGGGGTAAACTTAACTATGGTCCTCTGCAAAATAGCTCAGTTGTCCCCATTTTATAGAAGGGAAGCCTGAAGCAGAGAATGATTGTCTTGACCCAGGTGACACAGAGAGTCCATAGAAGAGCCAAAAATGGACTCTAGGAATCTTGACTCCGTCTCCAACACTAAGCACTCTCCCTGCTCTTGCGTAATATCCTGGGAGATACTCAGTACAACAAGCTGCACATCTGATGCTAGAACTTGGTCAAACACAAAACCTACAGTTATTTGAAAAGTACCTGTATGTGTCTTCCCTTTTTTTCATCTGTTCTATAATGTTTGTGCAGGGAAGGTGAATTTGTTTAACCTTTGTTTCAATGGAGAGCTAGGAATTTAAACCCGTAGGGTGTTGGTTGTTTTAATGTTTTTGTTTTTTAAGAGCTATCACTGTTTTGCTTTACAAATATCTAATACATTCTGAAGAAATTTAGGCCTTTAGGGTTTTACTATGGATGAAAGAAGATGTGTGGTTTTTCTTGATCAGGCTTCCACTTCTGCATAGGCCTGATGGCACCTGAGTTGTTGAAGCCCAAAGGCTGGTTTAGCTGAATACAGCTAGTAAATACAGAAAGTCTGTGTGTTTTCTGGCTATTATATATATATATATATATATATGGAAAATGCAAAATTTTAGAGGACAGTGTAAAAGATGTTAGTACTGAAGGGCATCCCCTTAAGCTATTGTTTGCTATTTAGAGTATATTACTGAAAATGGCTGTAGTGTAACTTAAGGAACTTAAAAGGAAGAGGAGAGGGAATTGGTCTGTGTGACTCTTTGAGCGGAATAATTGGAGAGGCGGTGACTCTTAGGAGTGTATTTGGATTTTTTCCATTGCTTGATGCCACAGTCAAACATTGTGGCATGTGGTTCAGTAAAATGTTGTTGTGTCTGAATACTCTACTAGGAATCCCTGTTCCTCCCTCACCTCTCTCACAAGTAGTAGTGGGGGCCATAGGATGCTGAGCAGAGCACACACTGTCAAGACCAGGGCCCCTAGTGCCCTGAATATTTGATGTCACAATGTAGTTCAGTCCCTGGTCATGACAGTTCTTCTGCTCCCTTCTGACCGTGTGCTCTTCCCAAAGTATCCATTTACCCTTTCCTTGTTTTGACCTCCTCGGACAGACTCTTTCTACCCTTTGTTTTAGAGTTTTAATAGTCTCTGGTGATTCCCTCCTCCCTTTTCATCTTGGATATTACTAAGAAAACCACCAAGGCAGCTGAGTGACAAAGAAGAAAGCAAAAGAAATATGCATTACAAGAGTTTTAGCTGTAAGAGGAGAATCATGTGAGGGAACAGGAGACATGAGGAGAATTGAGCAAAAGAACTGAACTGGGAAAGGACAAAGATGCCTTTGGTCACTGCTGCAGACCAGATGGGGAAGGTTATTAAGGCAGCAGATATAGCAAAGAGCAATGGATAGAAAAGCTGGTGATGGAAATGTGACCAAATAAAAAGTTCAAGGCCAAAATAAATAAATTCCTTGAATTTCCCCAAAAACATAAAAATAACAAATGTTCTGGAAAAAAAAAACCTCTTCAAAACAAGTACAGCATTGCTACAAGAGCAAAATGGGAGCCTCAAAAAAGAGTGCACACAGAGTCTGGTTGCAAACTAAATTATTCAAGCATTCACATTTAGTATTTGGCAGTTGAGTGCCTGAATAATTTAGTTTTGTACCCAGATTGTGTTTTCTCACATAGCCTTTCAGCTCCTAGTCTGAAACCTTGGAACCTGTTCTGAAAATGCAAATATATAATATTTTACACATTGACTTATTTAATTTACCTATTTTTATTTGACTGCCTGTAAGTAATAATTAGAGTTGGACATAGACAACTGAAGTACTTTTTTTGTGTGCTTTGATATTGTGAATTTGGAAATCAGTTAAGAACACCAAGGTGTAAGGATAGCTCCCTACTGATGTTTTGGTTTTTTTTTCTAAATAATAAATAAATTAATAATAATAATAATAATAATAAAACCCAAACCAGTAAATTATGATAAAATAGAATAAATTTTTCAGGACTGATCAAACTTCCATTGAAGTTGATGTGCTTGAGGTGGCGAACCAATCAAGCAGGCCTGTCAGTCTGACATTGATCCCAGGGAAGATAATGGAGCAGCTGATACAGGACTCGATTACTAAAGAAATAAAAGGAAGGTAATATAATTAATGCCAGTCAACATGGGTTTATCAGACTGTTTAACTAACTTGACTTTTTTAAGAGATTGCAAGTTTAGTTGATAAAGCTTATAGTGTTTATGTAAGATGCTTAAACTTCTGAAAGACGTTTGGTTTGGTACTGCATATCAACTTGATTACAAAACTAGAATTCTATAAAATTAACATGACATACATTAAATGGATTAAAAGCTGGATAACTGACAGGCCCCAACATGTAACTGTAAACAGGAAATCATCACTAAAAAGGTGAATTTCTAGTGGGGTTCCACTGGCATCTTTTCTTGGTGCTACGCAATTTGATATTTTATCAATGTGGGAAGAAAACCTAAAATCATCACTGATAAAGTTTGCAGATGACCCAAAAAATTGGACAAATGGTAAATAATGAAAAGGACAGGTCACTAGTACAGACCAATCTGAATCGCTTGGTAAACTTGGCTCAAGCAAACAATGTGCCTTTTTTATATGGCTAAATGTCAATGTATAGGAACAAAGAATGTAGGCCACACTTACAGGATTGGGAACTCTAATCCGGGAATCAGTGACTCTGAAAAAGATTTGATGGTTGTGGTGGATAATCAGTAGAACATGAGATCACAGTGCCATGCTGTGACTAAAAGAACTAATTTGATCTTTGGATGCATAAACAAAGTAAGAGTAGAGAGGTTATTTTATCTCTGTATTTGACACTGGTGTGACTGATGCTGGAATATTGTGTCCAGTTCTGGTGTCCATAATTCAAGAAGGATTTTGGAAATGTGGGGGGAGGAGTGGGTTCAGAGAAGAGTCACAAGAATGATTAAAGGATTAGAAAATCTGATTTATAGAGAGAGAATCAAGGAACTCAATCCATGTAGCTTAACAAAGAGATGGTAAAGGGCTGACCTGATGACAGTCTGTAAGTATCTACATGGGGAACAAATATTTAATAATGGGCTCTTTATTCTAGCAGATAAAGCTGTAACACAATCCAATAGCTAGAAGTTGAAGCTAGACAAATTCAGATTGGAAATAAGGTGTAATTTTTTGACAGAGTGTAATTAATCATTGGAGCAATTTACCAAGGATTATTGCATCACTGACAATTTTAAAATCAAGATTTGATGTTTATGTAAAAGATGCGCTAGGAGTTAATTTGGGGAAGTTCTATGGCCTGTGTTATACAGGAAGTCAGACTAGATGATCACAATGGTTTCTCTTGGCCTTGGAATCTATGAAAATGTGAGAACTTGCTTGTATATACCAGCACTCTTTGCATTTACTCTCATCAATCATGACTGGCATAAAGATAGCATTTATGTGCATGCTAGCTAGCATGGTAATGGCAAAATCTATGTACTGGTGACATCAAGAAAGACTTTTAGTTCTGTTTGCTCACTGGCACCAGACTTGAGATTCAGAAGGGGGCCTTTTAAGGGAGTTGGGCTAAGCCCCACCTGTAACTTGTCAGCTTCCTTCCTAGGTGATGGGGTTTGACGCACACAAAGGGTAGTCTGCTCAGCATACTTCAGGGAAGAGAAGAAGGAAATTGGAAGGTTCTCACAAGAGATGGGGGAGAGACTCTCCATGACAGACGGATGGAAAGGTCTGGCTGGAGCTATCTGACTTGCAGTGAGGTACAGGCACAGAACCCTTAAGATGAAGAGGTTCGAGTAAACACTAGGCAGCAGGACTTTGGTCTTGGCAAAGAATTGCTGAGCTCAACAAGGGACTCAAGAACTGGAGTGGGGGAAAGACTTGTTTTGGTTTAAGTAGATACTTGAATTGCATTGTCTTAATAAAACCAGACCCAAGAAGATTCACAAGAGTCTGGGAAGGATTTTGGGGAATGCTAAGAAGGTGAAACTGAGACAGTTGCAGGGTCTGATCCTGTATCAGGTAAGAGCCTGTTATTCTTTAAAGAGAACAAGTGGTGGTGTGGCTGGTGGATTAGGTATGAACATGTAGAGATCAAGGAAGTACAGGGCACTGGGCAACTGCATAAGGTAGCTATAATTTGTTCTACAACCACCTCTACCTGGGATAAAGAAAAGCTATGAATACAATGCAATTGTGTATCTCAGGTGCCTCCCACCAGACATTCTTACTATAAATATTTTGGAAAGTTTTAAGAAAGGAATACTTGGCTCCAAGAAGCATAATATGATCTGGAACAGCCTTCACTAGCGCAGTGGTCACCTTTTACAAACTTGCCGATCTTGCCAGAGAAATTGATATGGTCATTTCACTATGATATTCACTATAAATACAGCCCCCTCCCTTTTTTTGCCCTGTCTTATATCTTGGAGTTGGATTTTCCAAATACATTAATTTAAAACTTGGACTTAAAATAATAATAATAATAAAAAAACTATATAGAAATCTCTGGGCATTTAGGCAGTGATTCTGCAACATACTTGATCACATGCCTGAATTTAGGGAAACAAATAATTCCATTTACTTCAGTGGAGCTACTCATGTTTATAGTTAGGCACAGGCTTAAGCACTTTATAGGGATCAGTGTCCGGCTATAAACTGCCTATTCCTCTTTCTAAAGTACTTTGCAATCTATTAAATAAAAGTATGATATAAATTCTAAGTCTTTCTTATAAACCACAAAAAATAATGTTGACCTTGTTAACCAAAACGGCTTGTCAAAGACCTTAGTAGGAAAGAAAACATAACTAATAGAAAAATACCTACTGAACAGTCAAATCTGTGAAAGACATATTAAATATTAGCCTGAAATTTTCCAATTAGATGCTATCATTCCTAGAAGACTTGAAGTATACCAATCTTCAAAGACTTAATTGTCCTCTCAGCATATGGTTATTAATAAAACATAATTTCCATTAGTACTAATGTCATGTAAGCAAGAAAACCCCATATAGACGAGACTAAGCCTCCAAAGGATCTTTCTCCTGCACTTTATCATGCTAACTATTTAGTGATTTTACTCTTATTCTGATGGGCCAAGACTTTTAACGCTCATTCTGTTACTGCCCTGCTATAGCTCTTTCCCCCCTCAAGGTTGCACCTCTTCAAAAGCAGCTAAAAGTAGGACCAGGCTTAGAACTTCTGATGACCTATATGCACATCAGCTACAGTACCTCATACAAGAGGCATGAGTTTCTTTTTTTTTATTTTCACTGAAAAAATAAGATTTTAGGATTTCAGTCTTTATTAGAAATTAATCATTTTATTAAGTAGAGCTGTAGATTAAAAAGAGCAGATGGATCAAAAACTTCAGCAAAGATAGATATCTAAAATCTTATGGATGAATCCAATTCTAAGTAGTTTAGTGGTATTTATTTGCATCATATGACCAATATCACAACACACATTTTAATCTGTGAGGCATACAGGTGTTACTTTGACCATCAGAGCAATCTTTCTACAGGAGTCTGATGCAGTGCCTACCGAAGTCAATGGAAAGACTCCTTTTCACTTTGATGGGCATGCCGTTTGGCACAAAATGAATAGAGGGGGGAAGTATTCACAAAAAGCTTTTTGTTACCACTCCAAATGCTCCAGTGTCTTTCTCCAGAAATAAAAGTAACTTTTTTAATACTAAACTTTAAAATGTTTTACCCACAACAAACAGCTCAGTGTTGTATTTTTAGAATAGCCAAATAAAGGAGACAATTGTTTGATTTCTCCATTTTTTAAATCTTGCTCTATTATTATTTGTTTTCCTATTCCCCTGCTTTTAGTGTGTGTTGTAGTAAAATGAATTATGTTAAGGTAATTTAGGATTCTTTTTGGGGTAAAATGTATGAAATTATACTGTGTTATCATGAAAAAGTGCAGGGCACAATGATTTGTGTCGTGATGCTATCAAGTCAAGAGACAATTTTGTAAAGACTTCTCTAGAAATAAGATGTATGGTTCCGATGAGAATAGCTATGTTTTGATCTAAGACTTGAAGAGTTATCTACTAAAAGAAGGGAAACAATTCATAAGCTTATAAGGACAAAGTTGTCATATAGGAAAGTAAACAATGGGAAAAAATTGTGATTTTGATATGGTGATGTAATTGCCAATTAACATTTTTATCAAGGACTTTAAAAATTCAGAAACATGGTCTCTGAGGTGAAAGAAAAACATGTTTTATTGAAAAGTATACAGTTGATAACGTTTTCATGCTCCATAATTTTTATTGTATTCATTATTTTAACACCTAAATTCAGTGGTTACTGTCGGGAATGAAAGAGAGATTGTCTAATACAGTGTGTGCATGTGTCTTTGCGGTGGGTTTTAATACCTTTTACATTACTCTCAAATTTGTTTCACAGCGGCTTGAGGCTGGGGAGAAAACCGGGGTGCTTGAAATGTGAATTTAACCTGAAATTTTGTTTTGGTTTTTTTTGTTTTGGTTTTTTTTAAATGAGGATAATCCTGTTCTCAGGTTGCAACCAAATTAAGGGAAGTATTTACAGCATGTTCCATAATAAATACCTTGTAGTGGTACGCCCTGGGGCTTGATAAAACTACCAATCAGCTTGGCGCTAGAGGTCTAAACCTTCTAGCCTACAGAGGCTGACACAAAAGATAAAGGGAGCCAGTAATGTATGGAGGTAATGCCCTGATGAGACACCTACCTCCCAAACCCAACCTGCTTGGAAGAAAGGAGGTGCTTTTATTTCTGAGGCCACTGATTCATGATGCTATGCCACCTTTTGTATCACACTGGCTAATGGGGGGTTGATATTTTCCAAGTCCTCCTCCCAGCAACTGGAAAGGAGGAGCTATCTGTCTTTCCCATCTCCTGTTTCACCTGAACCAGACCTCCTGACTGCTTGGAAGGAATTAGTCTAATCCTCTCACACTCCCAGCTACTGCTGTGCTACTGTACTCTAACCAACCGAACCTACCCCAGCCTTCACCACCAGCCTTAATTCTGAGTAGATCTTGTGCCTGGCTTTAGAAAGCTATGAGATGTAGCGAAGCCTTTGGACTAGTCTGCAGATTCAGCAAGACAACACTACATTAGTTCAACTATAGATTATTATCTTAACAGCTATAGAGACTAGCCACCCATCCACTTATTTTTTTAATTTAGATGTTTAAATTTAGGCACTTAAATCTATAATTAGGCACTCAGTGCAGAGTTTCTAAGCAAACTGACTTTTCAGATTTCAGATCTCATTCAGTGACCTAATTTTTTCATAACACTATATAGATCTAATAAAGTTTATCCCATTTCCTTTGTTACTCAAAATGAACATATTACTGTGCAGATGTTATGAAGGAGAAATTATGCCTATAATTTAGCTTATAGCTCCAAAACAATTACAAACCTGATGTGCAGATAATTATCCCATCTGTCTAGGAGTAATAACCTTGAGGTATTAACATTTGAACATGCTGTAATTGCAAACAATCTAAAAATCAAAAGATTCAAAATTAATCTCAATGAAATACCTCTGTATTTCCCATGGGGGCACTAGTAATGTGAAGCCTCTGAACCCTGTTCTCAAAATACCTAAGGAAATAATAGCTCTCATCTTGCTCAACAACAAACCAGAGTCAACTGTTGAAATCAGTGGGGACAGGATTTCACCCTACATTTGTTTAAATCTATAAAGACAATAACCTAAGACCCTTGCAAGCCTGTTTCTATTATTGTTTAACAGCGCAATTAATAGTGATAATTCTTTAAAACATTTGACAGCCCTAATAACTGCACAATACCACTTATTTGGTATATGTTGCATACCACAGACTTTTGGGAAACCTATTATAAGAATATTTTGGAATTTTTAAAGAAAATGTTTGCAACTGTTCTTGTATCACTCTGCCTTTTAGCCAGGGAGCCTTAGTTGCCATAAATTGAAAAATGTAGGGCTCAAACTGAAAGGAGAAAATAACACTAAAATAGATAGAATACCTGCAAAATAAATAAAAATGTTTTTTCCCTCTAAACTTAAAAAGCAACAGTTTTTTTTTAAAATCTGCTATCTCAGGCCCTCCTAAAAACTAGAAATAACTGCTAAGCCTTACTGGGAAGTCACATTATTTTTTTTTCAAATGAAATAAAGCTGTCCTTTCTAACCCTGCAGCAACACAACATATGGGTCTTCAAAGCAGTGAGGTATTTTCATGTATGGAGAAAATCTGCAGAGGGGAAAATCCTCACTGGATGGGGGGAGGGGGAGAAAGAGGGAATGTTTCCTTAGCAGGGAGGGTTTAAAAAAATTATAATGTATGTTTGGAGCTGCTGAGGGATTGGCACATTAATAAAATATGGCTCTGTGGGCAGATGATGAAGACAAGTACCTGATACGTTGCACAGGCAATTCTAACTAAATTTATCATAATCCTATGCCATTTATCACAAAACTCTAATCAATTCTGTGGCTATCACTTCTACATTGTGTACCTCTGATCACCTCACCTTTACTCTGCCTACTAATCCATCTCTCACTATATTTAGCATCTAACATTTCAAAGTGCTGAACACATTCAAATAGTTGCCTTTTTATTTTTAAAATCAACCTGCAATAATAATAATAATAATAATAATAAAATCCTTTTACCAGGATGTGCTGTTTTTTGCACAAAATGAGCAATAGTAAAACCCATTCCAGGTCTGGGACTAAGGTCTAATATCTTATGACCTGAAAGTCTAAAAATGTGGCCTTTTGCCACTGGAAAAGAAAGATCTCAGCTTTCCAGTGGAGCATAAAACATTTGCTTCCAGCCCTAGAAGTTCTTAGAAACCTCTGTCTTCACAATTCTGATATGTTTATTTTCAAGAAGAACTATAGATGGATTTTAGTATGTATTAGTTATTCCCCCCGCTACCCACCCCCACACATACACACACACTTTCTGGTATCTGTACAGTTCAACACATGATACTAGGGGAGTCTGGAACTTACTGGTAGAGAATTACAAAAAAAGTTGTCTATAAATTTTCAAATGTTTCTAAAATAGCTTTTCCATTAAATAGGAGTCATACATAAAATATATGATGATGTGGTACAAAGTTAGGTTTTACCATCAATCTTTTGGGATAACTTGTCTACCTTATTCATGGTGTCATCACTCATAAGTAATATGGCCATCCTAACTTTTGAATAAAATATTTATGCCTTATTCTTACCCCTTCCTTTTGTGCATAGTGTGACTCCTCAGTTGAACTGCAAAAGCAGAGAATAATATAAGCCGTATCTTTATTAAGCATTTTTCCTGAGATGGAGTAGCTGGATGAGTTTTATTTTGGGAGGAGTGGGTTTTTAATTAACAATACTTGAATTGTGCTCTCTAGATAGTCTTTCAACAATTCAGTTCCAGGACAAACTGAGATGAATGTGAGGTATCTGGGCCATCTCACCTCAGTTATGTGCATGTGCACCCACGCACACACATATACAAAGGAGTAAAAGGAATGGAAGGGGTAAAAGGTGTTATAATTAATAAAAAATCTAATCTATAACTACAAACACAATGTACATGCATCTGACGAAGTGGGTATTCACCCACCAAAGCTCATGCTCCAATACGTCTGTTAGTCTATAAGGTGCCACAGGACTCTTTGCTGCTTTTACAAACACAATGTGTACATTCTCGTAGATGAGAATGTAAATAAGATCATACGGTTGCTTAGTTTAATGATGTTATCCTTATCCAACTTTTTCCTAATATCCACACTTGGCTATTTTTATCACTAATTAAGTTTAAAGCTAAACTTCAGGCCTGATTCTTCAGCTAGAACCATGCATAATGATAACTGCTGTGAGTAGTTAATGGGACTACTCACAGCAGTAAGCACTACAGTTGTTTGCAGGATTGATCCTTTAGACAGTGCATTCTTTGGGGTAGGGTCTACACTGTTCATTTATTCTGTAAAGCACCTAGCGCCTGTATAGTGTGGCAGGAAATAAATAGTCCACTTATATGAAGTATTCTATTATTGTGCAGGCATTCAGAGGTCCTGAGATAGGCAAATTTTATATATTTGAAATTAATAAAAATGAATGCATTCAGTAAATGTAATAGTTTGTCATTATTTTATTTTATCAATTTATCAATTCTTTGATACTCTTCAAACATTTAGGGGAAGATTCTATCAGCAGACATACTCAGAATTAGTTGTAAGTGTATTAAGGGAAGCCTTTTATGAACCAAAATTCTTGAAAGATCTGGGAAATTCTTAAATATTCCCCAAGTAGGTAACTACCAATCCATGTGTCCCCTGGTCCCTCCACTATTTAGATGTCAGAACTCCTAAAAGCACAACACACCACTGACTCAATTTACATCATGTTAATAAACTTTAATTTGAAATTGATTTTGGAAGCACAAGTTACTCCAATCCTAGATGGCATAAATCTTCCTCTGAAGCATTCTCTGCAGTGGAGTCAATAGGGATCTGGCTGATGATTTATGCTTTTAAAATATTGGCTAATATAAAAGTTCCAATGCAAACTTTAGTAATTAAGGATGTTGCCATCATGAGGATTTTTGTTAATGGAACCAAAAAAGTTTGCAGCTTGTCACAGTGATAACTGTAGTGATAGTCTCTTGCATGTGCACACATCTGGTACTATAGTGGCAGTGAAGACAAAATTGTGGGGAGAAATTGGGAAGATACAGGAAGGCAGAGATGGGTGTTTGATCCAGAGAGATCTGTGATGGAAGCGAGACATAGGTGGATGCAAGCGTCTGGATATGAAAGATGAGTATTTATGTATAGAGCTTGCACTCCATTATATATAGTGGAAAAATATACCATGGTTATAATTTTCAGCTGTTTTAATCTACCCATCCACGTTGTCCCATTAGTTTATCCTGTTAGCAAATTAAATAAAACAAGCGGGGGTTATTATGTTCCAGTTGCCCTTGTGACCATAGTTTATAAAAATATCCTTGATGTATGCTTAAAAAAATTGATCATAGTTGTTTACAGACTCCAAGACCGGCATACAGAGGACTGTGTCTGACAGGATTAAGTGCAAGGTCTGCAACTACAGTATTCTCATGGCGAAGAGAACACTGTTGTGGGTTGTTTAACATTATTTGTATTTTGTAGCTAAATTGTTTATCTTATTATGAGCAAGTCAGAGTTGAATCTCCCACTTCATTATATCTGTATCTATATATGCACACGCACAAAGGAAACACTAATTTTGCCTGACAATAGGTCCTTTTCAGGGTTGAGGAGTTTGCTTAGTTGTCTGTTTTTCCCACTTTCATTCTTGCACTTTCTTCCATGCTGCCTTCCCTGAACTAATCTGTGAGTCCTCTCCTCTTAAAATCTCTCCCCAGGATCCGTTTTTTTCCCAGGATGCCAAGAAGAAAGGCTAAGTTTTGTGGCAGTTGAGTATAGCTGAGATGTGTTTTGATTCATTATTTTGTTATGATCAAAAGTGGCATTTTTTTTAATCCCCTTCTCACACCCTTGTCTTACTTTGTATGTTGCTTGATTTGCATTGTATGTCTCTCTTGAGAAAGGAATAATGTTAGTACAGTGTCTAGCCCAATGTGACTCTGATCTTGAATTAGGGCCTCTGGGTGGTATCTTAATACAAATTATAGTACAAATAAAAGCGGAGCAGAGATACAAGAATTCATAGAGAGAAGTTTGGAGTCCTCTCAATGTTCTTTTGTTCTTTCAATTTTGCCAATTTCCCCCTCAAATATTGGTCTTAAAGCTCCAGATATGTTCTTTAGCAGCAGTTTCTAGGCCCCAATCCTGCTTCTACATAAATCAATGAGAATCCTTGTCCTTTAATTGATAGGATCAGTCTCTTAGTGAGGTATGCCTTCAATTTGTTTGGAGGTCTACATGCAGCATCTTACACACAGCAATATATGCATATATTTGCTATTTGGATGCTAACAGCAGGCATGGGGACAGCAGTCACATGCATTTTGTATTGCATGTTCTATACCACTGAACATAATTGTGCCTAGTTTTATAATATGTGTGTGTGTGCGCGCGCTTTATGAATTCTTTGTGTACTGTTTTAGTTCCAACATAGCTAAAAATAATCTAAGGCTTAGAGTTTACATTGAAATGAAAGGCAACAAATTTATGTATTCCATAACCACTGCATTAAAATACTCAATCCAGATTTTAGAAGTATGTCTAAATATCTGGATGCATTTAATGCTGTCAATGGTTGTCCACAAACAGGAAATAAATGACACCAAACTAACAATAATTCTTGCATTGAGTACATCAGGTTAATAAGTGGAAAATAGGCTATTAGAAGGTCAACCAGAGATGGAACATAATTCAAGACCTACCAAATGGATTTAGCATGGGAATAAGTTAGGAAGGAAGCAAAGGATAGAAAGCCTGTGAGTTGTAGCACTCTACTACATTATGAGATAATTGGAAAAAAGATAAAGGGGATGCTCTGAAGTGAACACCATTTACTTAAATATTTATAAGGCATTTGACAATGCTCACTGGAGATTTATAGTGAAGCTACAGAATCAAATACATTTAATAAGTAGAAAAAGTAAATAAACAGGGCTGACATCACTGAAAGCAAGGTTTCTGTACTTACAGAGCCACTAGGTTTAGAAGAAATATAGTGTGTAACAATGAAATTATGTATCTAAAGATAGCATTTTCCACCTCATTGTCTGCATATTTGAATGTAAAAAAAGGAAATTAGCATAAAAATCAGAGGGAAAAAATGATAAATAATGAATGGGAAGGTGATAAACATGAAGAGAAAGTGTGCGTGTGGGGGAGGACTTTTCTCTCCCCTGGAATCCATTGTTATCTAAGTGATCTATTCTCTTATCAATGTGCATACAATTTATTGATATCCTTATTTTATGTACATCTAATCTTAAGTGAAATTATTGCTTGTGAAAGGTGTCTGTCAGAGAACCTCAGACTGAAATGCTTCATGTGTTCATAGGCCAGTTAAAGCATAGGCATAATCAGTGCAAGATTCTCCCATACTGTTTCGCCAGTGTGTCTCAGTTCTGTTTCTTGGCAGTGAACATTCATAATCCATCCCTGTTCAATCCCTGTCCATGTTGCTAATATTGCCAACAAAGGGGCCAATTGTAGCAGTGATTTTTATAATGGATACTAGGCTAGTAGTTGTTTGAGTCCAGTTTCTAACTTATTTCATATTAACTTTGAGGTACCAATGATTTTTCACTTGTGCTGAATTTCAACGGCTGAACTAGAAGGTCTGAAAAGCTCCATATCAGATCTTCCATCTTCTGAGCCATCTCAACCCCTAATATGCATTTTTCAAATTTGGGGATGGGGAGCTGCTGCTGCTGTTATTTTGAGTCTGCTCTTGGGGCCACCCATTGCCCTGAAACCTGGTGATGTCAGGGAGTAAGGCTAAATATTCCAACCTTCTGAAGCATCTATTGCTGATGGTGCTGTCTGGAGTCTGTTCTTAGACTTGTTTGTATATTACTTGATGGACTGGGGGCGAGGGGTCATTTTCCTCAATCCAATCTTTAATCATAGAATCATAGACTTTAAGGTCAGAAGGGACCATTATGATCATCTAGTCTTACCTCCTGCACAATGCAGGCCACAAAATCTCACCCACCCACTCCTGTATCAAACCTGGGTCTTAGCCATTGAAGTCCTCAAATAATAAGTTTAAAGACTTCAAGGTGCAGAGAATCTTCCAGCAAGTGACCCATGCCCCACGCTGCAGAGGAAGGTGAAAACCCCCCAGGGCCTCTGCCAATCTGCCCTGGAGGAAAATTCCTTCCCGACCCCAAATATGCCAATCAGCTAAATCCTGAGCAAGACTCACCAGCCAGACACCCAGGAAAGAATTCTCTGTAGCAACTCAGATCCTACCCCATCTAACATCCCATCACAAGCCATTGGACATATTTACCACTAATAGTCAGAGACAAATCTCTTTATACCATCCCCTCCGTAAGCTTATCAAGCTTAATCTTGAAGCCAGATATGTCTTTTGCCCCCACTACTCCCCTTGGAAGGCTGTTCCAGAACTTCACTCCTCTGATGGTTAGAAACCTTCATCTAATTTCAAGTCTAAACTTCCTGATGGCCAGTTTATATCCATTTGTTCTTGTGTCCACATTGGTACTGAGCTTAAATAATTCCTCTCCCTCCCTGGTATTTATTCCTCTGATATATTTGTAAAGAGCAATCATATCTCCCCTCAGCCTTCTTTTGGTTAGGCTAAACCAGAACTGCACACAGTATTCCAGATGAGGTCTCACCAGTGCCTTGTAAAACGGTACTAACACTCCTTATCTCTACTGGAAATACCTCACCTTATGCATCCCAAGACTGCATAAGTTTTTTTCACGGCCATATCACATTGGAGGCTCATCCTGTGATCAACCAATACTCCGAAGTCTTTCTCCTCCTCTGTTACTTCCAACTGATGCCTCCCAACCTTATAACAATAATTCTTGTTATTAATCCCTAAATGCATGACCTTGCACTTTTCACTATTAAATTTCATCCTATTACTATTACTCCAGTTTACAAGGTCATCCATATCTTCCTGTATGATATCCCAGTCCTTCTCTGTATTGACAATACCTCCCAGCTTTGTCATCTACAAACTTTATTAGCATATTCCCACTTTTTTGTCCCAAGGTCAGTAATTAAAAGATTAAACAAGATTGGTCCCAAAACGGATCCCTGGAGAACTCCACTAGTAACCTCTCTCCAGCCTGACAGTTCATCTTTCAGTACGGCTCGTTGTAGTCTCCCCTTTAACTAGTTCCTTATCCACCTTTCAATTTTCATATTGATCCCCATCTTTTCCAATTTAGCTAATAATTCCCCATATGGAACTGTATCGTATGCCTTACTGAAATTGAGGTAAATTAGATCCACTACATTTCCTTTGTCTAAAAAAATCTGTTACCTTCTCAAAGAAGGAGATCAGGTTGGTTTGGCATGATCTACTTTTTGTAAAACCATGTTGTAATTTGTTCCAGTTACCGTTGACCTCAATGTCCTTAACTACTTTCTCCGTCAAAATTTTTTCCAAAACCTTGCATACTATAGATGTCAAACTAACAGGCCCGGAGTTGCCTGGATCACATTTTTTTCCTTTCTTAAAGATAGGAACTATGTTAGCAATTCTCCAGTCATACGGTACAACCCCTGAGTTTACAGATTCATTAAAAATTCTTGCTAATGGGCTTGCAATTTCATATGCCAGTTCCTTTAATATTCCTTTAATATTCTTGGAATTAAGTTTATCTGGCCCCCTCGATTTAGTCCCATTAAGATGTTAGAGTTTGGCTTCTTCCTCGGATGTGGTAATATCTACCTCCATGTCCTCATTCCCATTTGTCATCCTACCATTATCCCTAAGCTCCTCATTAGCCTCATTAAAGACTGAGGCAAACTATTTGTTTAGATATTGGGCCATGCTTAGATTATCCTTAATCTCCACTCCATCCTCAGTGTTTAGCGGTCCCACTTCTTTCTTTGTTTTCTTCTTATTTATATGGCTATTAGTTAGCATTCACCTATAAATCAGAAATGTTCTTCCTGTGCCAAAACAGCCTTAACTCTGATTCAATGTTACAAGTCTCGAATCTTCCCTTCCTTGTCACTTTTACATTCTCTCAAATATTATTCATCCCTGTTCAATCTTCTTCTTCCTTCCTCTCTTCCTCTCCCCCTTAGGAATCTCCCTCCAGTCTCCACTTCTGCCCATCTTTTCCAGCTCTCTAATCTCCATCCTCTTTCCCTCCACTCCCTCGGTTCCCCTCTCATTCCCTGGTCTCGAAGAACTGTAGGCTTCTAAGATCATGGACACTAGTAGCAGACAGGACACTTACCAATAAAATTAAACTAGCATGTCTATCCTGTTCTCTTGCTTCTCTTTATGGATCTCAAAGTAGGTATGTCTTAGAAAACAGCCCAGAAAATAAGAATGCTGTGTGCTAAGTGTATGAAAAGCCATCTCTGAATTCTGAAAAATGCTACTAAGAACAAGGGGGCCCAAAATCCAATTTCAGGGGGGTTACCATATAAAATAAGTATCTTTAGTCTGGCACTGTCCAAATTCTCTGGGGGGGGGGAATCTTATGCTTGGTTTTAAGCATTCCAGTTCTGTAAAAGAGTCTATTATTTCATCTAAAAGTTGGGGAAGGGGAGGGTAAAAACAGGGCTTAAAACTGAAGCCTAGAATCAACCTAAACTATGGAGTCTGTACCAAACACCTCTCTTTAATTCTAGGTGTTCCCATTCTGAAAATTTAACCCTGTTCATTAAAATTGTTAGTGATTAGCCCTTAACAGTGGTTTTTAATTGCACTGTCTTTAGTTTAGATAATATACAAACTGCTATACAAATAAAACAGCTCTATAAACAACACTAAGCTATAGCTATAATGTGCATGGTAATTAAAAAAAAGTACTATGCATGCCCATGGATGGATGTATTAAACACATTTTGAATTTACAAACCACAAGAGAGGAAGGAGGTGGGGGAGAAGAGAGCAAGCAACCGGCCAGCTAAGCACCCACTACAATTAAACAGAGGGGGAAAAAAAAGGTGTTTGGTTTATCCCAGTGAAAGTCTTAAGGCCCCAGCCCTGCAAACATGTACTCATTGGATTAACACTGTGCATTTGAACAGCTTCACTAACTTCAGTGGTATTGCTATTATACATAAAGCTAAGCCCTTAAAGTGTGCAGGTATACGTATTCAACTTGCTACTTCGTGTACAAGAATGGTTCACATATTGACATCTAGGATGAAATCTTGGCCCCACTAAAGTCAATGTGAGTTTTGCTATTGACTTCGAAGAGGCCAGGATTTCACCCCTAATATGTAATAAGGCAATGATCCACAGATCGGTAATTGTGATTTTTGTCTGTTTGGATTCACCTTATTTTTCCAATTAGCAGAAAGAAATTAGACTGAACATGTCATTTTGGTGATTTTTTTCATCCACACCTTCTCTTCTACCCCCAGTCCATTTATAGATTTCTCTATTCTGTTTGGAACAAATCAGTGTTACAGCAACATTGTTTACTTATTTTTTTAATGGGGGGGGAGATCCCCAAATTGACATGAATTCATATAATGGTGGGCCTCAAAGTCAATTTATTTTTTATGGCCACTTTCAGAGTTATGGCATCTACATCTGTTGCCACTGAAAGTTCTCAGACTGTCATGCCTGGGGGCCTGAGAAATTGTCCAAATGACACTAGGAAAGGGACTCCTAATTCATCACTGTTGCAGTAATGATGGTGATGATGTGAAGGGAGGTGTTTTTACCACCACATTGTCTCAACTTGCTGTAGTTGCATACTATAACTGTACTGCAACACAGTTAGATAAGTAGGTAGGACGGTACAGTGTTTAGGGTCCTAGCCTGAGAATCTGCTTTGCTCCATCCTTTGCTCCAACACAGATTTCCTGTGTGACCTTAGGCAACTTGCATAGTCTCTGCCTCCATTCCCCAACTGTAAAATAAGGTTAACAGTGTTTTGCTACCTCACAGAGGTGTCATGATAAGTACATTGAAGATTGTGAGGCACGCAGATGGTATAGTGATGGAGGCCATTTTAAATTACTTAGATATGGTGGTTAAAAACAAAAACAAAAAAACCCTGTGCCCTCCATGCATTACAGGTTAGACAGTTGCTACATCAGGGGAACCACAATCATAGCAAATTAGCCAGGGTAACTGCAGCTTGAGTCTTGTATTGAAAACCTGAGATTGGGGCGTGTGTGTGGGTGTGTGTGTTTTAAGAATCACTTTTTTTCTGTAATTCATCGAGGTTGCAAAGAGGATTAATACTATCGAGATGCAGAATAGCTTTACTAAGCTCACTACCAAAAGAGATCTCCATTCTTTTCAGAGCTGCATCCCAAATGCAAACTATTGATAGTGTTCCTGAAGCACATGTGTGCTTTTGCCCATGCCACTCCTTCAGCATTTACCCACCTATATACTCATGCAATCTCTTCCATAGACTATGGGGAGACTTTCCAAAGCACAAAGGGGATTTGGCATCTGATCTCCACTGACCATCTCCCCTTTATGCCTACGGAAGTCAATTCCTCTGTGAATTAGTTTGTACTGGATAACCCTAGAGTATATAGCACTAGAATATTTCTGTACATTGCTGACAATGGTGTCCCTGCCAGCTTGAGAGAGTAATTTCTTTTTATCTGTTCCCAAAATAATTTAAAACCCAGATCTGAATCAGACTTTTTTGTGTAAGAATTTCCCTTCTTGACACAGTTTTCAAGGTCTGTGCTAATCTGTTTTTTAAAAATCTATTTTTGAAGCACCACTGGTGGAGAACAAATCTTTCAAACAACCACCATACAATATTCTCCTTTTAAATGTTAATGCTTCCATATCGGTGATGCCAGAAGGTTGCATTCTGACTGAGAGATCTAAGAAAACTTTTTGATCTCTTCTATATTGGAGCATGCTCTCCAAGATATGGGGTGTTTGCTAATACAGAGGGGATGATTAAACCAAGGAGAAGGTTGTATCAGAATACAATAGACTCCTCTAAGGGCCTTTGGTCCTTGATAGGATAAACATTCTCTTGATGCCCGAGATGGAGAGAGAATATTTGGAGGGGAAGCTGAGTCCTTTGAACTAATTTCTAACTACAGTGACCCAGGCATTATTACAGAGCCCAGCTGCAATCTTTATATTTGCCTTCTGTTATATAGTTCATGGGATTATTGTGTAAACATTTCAAGAGAGTCCATAATGTTTCCATCTGTCCATAGTACGTTTAAAAAATATTATAGCAAATTTAAATGAATGTACTTAATTCAGCATTTGGCTGAAGTTGCATCACTTTTCTTCATGTGAGTGAGTGCCTTAGCTTTCAGAAGAATTATGCTGAACCAGAATATTTTTAAATTGCTTAAGCACATCATAAAATTGATTTGAGTTTTCACAACTATTGGGTACGGAAACCTCAGCTGAAATGGAAAAAGTTATATATTCATATTTTGATACACTTTAGAAATGGAAAAAAGGTCCAAATTCTCTGCTAGGGTAAGTTAGCATAGCTCCATTTACATCAATTTACACTAGCAGAGTATCTGGCCCCTAATACTGACTTAAGATTGATATGAAGTGGTGTTATAGATGTATTGGTCCCAGAATATTAAAGAGACAAGGATGATGAGGTAATAGCTTTTATTGGACCAACTTCTGTTGGTGAGAGGGACAAGCTTTGGAGCCACACAGAGCCCTCCTTTATGCTCGAAAGTTTGTGTCTCTTGCCAACAGAAGTTGGTCCAATGAAAGATATTACCTCATCCACCTTGTCTCAACTGAAATTTTGATGACAGACATCCATGCTAACATTTTTGGTAACATTTTAATTTATCAAATTGAGGCCTAGTAGTAAAGCCCTCTAGTATTTCACTTTTAACAATGAGAAAATCACTATCTGCATTCACCGAACACTCCTCAGGACCAATGTCATTCCGCGCGCTTCCCTCCCCCCTTTTCATCCTAGTGACAATTGAAATGAAGTGAATTATGACTATCCATTTGTTTGTTAGGACTGATCTTTATGTGTGGATATGTGGAATTTTTGGTGATGTTTTAGCAAAATCTAGGTCAAGGTTTTTGGTAAAGTTTGATATTGATGATGATTTGGATGGTATTTAAGGCACTACGGGGCAGATTCAGATCCCACACCTCACATGAGGTGGCATCTTACTCCACAGCTAGTCTCATTGAAGTCACAGTGGCAGAAGGCTCTATTCAGCCTAAGGAGAGCAGAATCAAGCCACAGGTTATTGAGATAGTGGGTTGTTTTTTTCTCCTTAAATTTAATTTAGTTGCCAGAGGAGCTTTTGATTAGGGCTGTCAAGCAATTAAAAAAAATTAATTGTGATTAATCATGCTGTTAAACAACAACAGAATACCATTTATTTAAATATTTTTAAATGTTTTCTACATTCATATATATTGATTTCAATTACAACACAGAATACAAAGTGTACACTGGTCACTTTATATTTATTTTTTATTACAAATATTTGTAAAAAACTAAAGAAATGGTATTTTTTCAATTCAGTACTATTGTTGTAGCCGGCATTGCAAGATATTTCCATGCCAGACATGCTAAAGATTGATATGTCCCTTCATGTTTCCGCCACCATTCCAGAGGACATGCATACATGCTGATGACGGGTTCTGCTTGATAATGATCCAAAGCAGTGCAGACTGACCCATGTTCATTTTCATCATCTGAGTCAGATGCCACCAGCAGAAGGTTGATTTTCTTTTTTGGTGGTTTGGGTTCTGCAGTTTCCGAATCTGAGTGTTGCTCTTTTAAGTCTTCTGAAAGCATCCTCCACACCTCATCCCGCTCAGATTTTGGAACGCACTTCAGATTCTTAAACCTTGGGTCAAGTGTTGTAGCTATTTTTAGAAATCTCACATTGGTACCTTTGCATTTTGTTAAATCTGCTGTGAAAATGTTCTTAAAACAAACGTGCTGGGTCATCATCCGAGACTGCTATGACATGAAATATATGGCAGAATGCAGGTAAAACAGTACTGGAGACATAAAATTCTCCCCCAAGGAGTTCAGTCACAAATGTAATTAACGCATTCTTTTTTTTAACTAGCATCATCAGCATGGAAGCATGTCCTCTGGACTGGTGGCCGAACAATGAAGGGGCAGGCATATGACTGTTTAGCATATCTGACACATAATAACCTTGCAATGTGGGCTACAAAAGTTCCATGCGAACGCCTGTTCTCACTTTCAGGTGATAATGTAAACAAGAAGTAGGCAGCATTATCTCCTGCAAATTGTAACCAAACTTGTTTGTCTGAGCAATTGGCTGAAGTAGGATTGAGTAGACTTGTAGGCTCTAAAGTTTTACATTGTTTTATTTTTTAAAGCAGTTATTTTTTGTACATAATTCTACATTTGTAAGTTCAACTTTCATGATAGAGATTGCACTACAGTACTTGTATTAGGTGAATTGAAATACTTTTTTTATCATTTTTACAGTGCAAATATTTGTAATAAAAATAATATAAAATGAGCACTGTACACTTTGTATTATGCACTGTAATACAAATCAATATATTTGGAAATGTAGAAAAAATCCCAAAATATTTCATAAATTTCAATTGGTATTGTTTAACAGTGCGATTAATCACAATAAATTTTTTAATCGCAATTATTTTTTTTGAGTTAATCATGTGAGTTAACCAAGCTTAATTGACAGCCCTAGTTCTGATGCTTATCTGAAGTGGCTTGCCTGCCTTTTCTTTTTCTAAAGAAAAGATACTTGATGTGAATCTTTGAATTTGTTTTTATTTGAAGGGACTAGGTGGAGTAGAACATGCAATAGTGACCTTGGACCTGTGGAGGGATTAGGTCAAAAATGAAAATGAGTTTGATGCCCTCATGCTAACCATCAAACCACCATGCTTTGATGGGTTAGATCACAGAAAACCCCCTTGGGAACTGCCACCCGATGTGCCAAGACTACTTCTGCCCCTGCTTTCCTGCCAGCTCAGGACTCCAGCACCCTGTCTTGCTGAGCCAAACACGCCCATCTGCTCCAACAAAGACCCAGGGTCTGAATTACTTGCCCCAAAGCTGCAGACTTAACTGAAGCCGCTAACAGAAGTGTGCTTGTCTTTAACACTCAGATACCCCACTCCCAATGAGGTCTAAACCCAAATAAATTTGTTTTACTCTGTATAAAGCTTATACAGGGTAAACATAAATTGTTCACCCTCTATAACACTGTCAGAGAGAGATGCACAGCTGTTTGCCCACACATACTCTGAGTAAAATCACTTTTTACTTAGTATCAGAGGGGTAGCCGTGTTAGTCTGGTTCTGTAGAAGCAGCAAAGAATCCTGTGGCACCTTATAGACTAACAGACGTTTTGCAGCATGAGCTTTCGTGGGTGAATACATCCGAAATGTATACAAGTCTTGCATCCGAAGAAGTGGGTATTCACCCACGAAAGCTCATGCTGCAAAACATCTGTTAGTCTATAAGGTGCCACAGGATTCTTTGCTACTTTTTACTTATTAATTATTACAGAAAGTAGAATTTAAGTGGTCCCAGATAACAAAGTCACCAAGCAAAATAAAATAAAACATGCAAATCTATGTCTAATCAAAATGAAACTTGGAGGTGCTTCAGTAAGTGGGTTTTTCCCCTCCCACCCCCCCGACTGGAGATCTTCTAGGCCTGGGCACAATTCTTTCCCCAGTACAGCTCTTGTTCCAGCTCAGGTGGTAGCTAGGGGATTCTTCATGATGGCTCCTCCCCTTTGTTCTGTTCCACCCATTTATATATCTTGTGCACAAGGCGGGAATCCTTTGTCCCTCTGGGTCCTCACCCCCCACTTCTCAATGGAAAAGCACTAGGTTAAAGATGGATTCCAGTTCAGGTGACATGATCACATGTCACTGTAAGACCCCAAACCTTCATTCCTCCCAGCCTGACTCACAGGAAGGCTTGCCTGCAAACAGAGCTATCCACAATCAATTGTCCTGGTTGATGGGAGCCATCAAGATTCCAAACAACCATTAATGGCCCACACTTTGAATAATTACAATAGGCCCTCAGTTATATTTCATTTCTAGTTTCAGATACAAGAGTGATACATTTATACAAATAGGATGAACACACTCAATAGATTATAAGATCTGTAATAATACCTTACAAGAGACCTTTTGCATGAAGCATATTCCAGTTACATCATATTCACTCGTTAGCATATTTTTATAAAATCACAGAGTGCAACGTTGCACATCCAATATAATTTAACATTCTTCTTCAAGTAGATACATCTGTGTATTCCATGTAGGTGCGCACACACCCAGTGCACTGGAACCAGAGAACTTTACCTACCATGGGGCAGTGCTCCACCCATGGGGTGGTGCTCATGTTTCATGGTCTTAGCCCCTCCCCTAACTATATAAAGGCAGTGCAGTCCTGACTCCTGTCAGTTCCTTCTCACTGCCCATGACTGGAATCGCAGCTCTTTGTGGTGTTCTTTTACCTCATGCTTTCTGTCCATCACCTGAGACTTTTTTTCAGGTATATGATTGTAGTAGTAACTTAACTTTAGTGTTAGATTTAGTTAGCATAATTGGCTGCCCTGTGTGATGCTCTCCCCAGAGATCCCCATACAAGGTGCTTGTTGTGCCTTGAGGAAGGACACATCAAGGAGGGGTGCTCCATCTGTAAGTCATTTAAAAAGACTTACTCAGTTGGCAAGGGACTTAAGGTTGAAAAAGCGCCTTCTGGAGCAGGCCATGAGGACTGTATTTTCTCAGTGCTTGACTGCAAATCCAGCTAGCGAGGTCACTCCATGTTTGGGTTCCCCAGGTGGAGAAGAAGTCATTCACCCTCCTCAGGTATCCCAAGAAAGAGGTCCTGTAAGTGTAACTTGGACCCTTCCTGCTGGCACTGCAGCCTGCATATCCTGGGACCTAGATGGTGGAGCTGAGGCTGACACCAGTCCCAGCACCAACTACTCCTTGACGCGGCTGCACACCTTGGTACTGTCTCTGCTTTGTTGGCAGCCATCACCATCAAGTTTGATACTGTCTTTAACCTTGTTACCAATGCCTCTTCCAGTTCTGAGTGGGAGTGTGTCTCACTCAGTACATCAGTGCCAACTCCCCATTTCTTTTCAGGATTGATGGTACCTGCATACTGGGCTTTGGATGAGTCTGTCTGTCTGCTTCTATACCAGGGCTGGCTCCCCCATTGTGATGGGGGAACTTCCAAGTCACCTCAGGATCCAGGCTGAGGTCGTCATGTCCTTTGTTATCGCCCAACGTGCACAAGAGGTCATCCTCAGATCACTATCAGTACTGAGGTCAGCACCTTCCTTGCAGCTGGGTCAGGGGCTCTTGACCTTTTGCCTCCCGGCCACCAAGTGGCCTTACCCATACACCCAATGGCCTCCTTGGAATGCTCCTCGAGCCCTGCATCCTGTTTCTTGACCCAATGCAAGGATCACCTCCTTGTCCTCCATGGATGACTTTACCATACCAGGCTCCTCCTCCCCCTCAAAGCCCAAGGGCTTTGAAGTGTACCAGAACCTCTTGAGGCATATGGCCACCACCCTGAGCATCCAGGCAGAATTCCTGTAGGAAAATACATACAAACTGCTGGATAATCTCCAAACCATCTGCTCTAGAGAGAAGAGGCCTTCTGGAGTACTCTGCCTGCACTGCCTCCCACAGCAAAGCATTGAAAGAAGCGATACTTCATCCCCATGCAGGTTTTTGAGGGCTTCTATTTCCACCTGGCCCCAAACTCTTCGGTGGTCACTGCAGCAAATGACAGCGACAATGAAGACCCTATACT
Organism: Mauremys mutica; assembly: GCF_020497125.1. Classification (NCBI taxonomy): domain Eukaryota; kingdom Metazoa; phylum Chordata; order Testudines; family Geoemydidae; genus Mauremys; species Mauremys mutica. The sequence continues at coordinate 46,104,266 of NC_059079.1, read as the reverse complement.
TAAGAGGGCTTAAGAACCAATTGTGTTGGTTAGGAAGATGAACAAATCACCTGATTTCTAGTAACTAGTAACTGACACAATTCACTGATTCAAATGTAATTATAAATCCAACGCAGATTCAGATTACTCTGTCTGCTCTCTGCACTTCGAGCAATGAACTGCCACACTCTAATACGAAGAGTTCCATAAATAATTTACTGAAACTAATTTACTCTTTGAAATGAATTTAACACTTTTTGATTGAGGTTTGGATCTTTTCAGATGGCTTTTCGCTAATTATTTCATAACTTTTACCTGCAAACTTTTGTCAGTTTCAGTAACCGTCACACACAACAAATAATTGTCATGTTAAAAATGGATTTTAGGATCAATGTTTTAATTATATTTTGTAAGTTCTTCAGCGTAAATCAGAGATCTTACCAATGAACTACCCTTGGGTGATTAGCTTCAGACTCAAGACCTTGTGGGGCTGCAATATCTATATAAAGCTCTTGCTGTAAGTAAAAACTTGCTGATTTATCAATTTCTGCATTTCTGCACAGCATGGAATATTTGTTCTATTTTCAATTGTCTTGGTCAACTGACTACAAAGAGCACAAAATAGCAATAACAATCTGGAAAACATCTGCAAAAAGGATGCCTATATTTAAACATTGTATTTCCAATTTGAAAACTGTCTTTATGGTTTGTGTGGGTTTTTTTCTGTAAGTTATAGCAGATATATACAATAGCTTCTAGAAGGTCATATTCTAGGTCTCTGCTATAAATATATATGAGCTTGATAGTGCAAGTTGCTGAACACTTCTGGGAGTCACTGAACTTCATGAGCTCCTGTTGAATTCAGTGGGAGTTAAGGTGCTGAGCACCTTGCAGGATCAGGCAGTGTGGTGTATGCTACCAGGGAGTGGAGAATAAAAAAAACAATATGGACTGAGTTAAAAAATGTTGGTCTTTTTTCCATTTGCAACTCAGCTTGATGCTTTTTTCCCATTTGTATTTCCATAAGACTTGGTTTGGAGAGGTTGTAGATGTATTCTTTGCTGCAATTACACTCTAATCGCAGGGGATAGCTGGGATAAATGGGGAGGGAACCACATAACATTTTAGATTGTTGACTGGAGCATGAGAAAGTGACATTTTTAAAAGATGTTTACACAGTAAATATTTAAACTGACACTGTACCATAGGTGCCGACTCTCGGGCTGGAGCACCCACAGAAAAAAAAAAGTGGATGCTCACTACCCACTGGCAGCCTCCCCAATCAGCTCCTCCCCATCCCTCTCCCCCACCCGCCTGCCAGTGATCAGCTGTTCAGCAGTGAGCAGCAAAGGGGTAGGAATGGGGCAGGAAGAGGTGGAGTAGGGGCAGGGCAGGTGGGGGTGGAATGGGGGTGGGGTCTGGGGTAGAGCAGGGGTCGAGCACCCCCCCAGCAACTCAGAAAGACAGCACCTCTGCACTGTATTTTAGAAGGAACTTCAGTGTTTCTAATGTCAGTTACTTGAAAAAAATAGAAATGTAATCACCTGTTTTATAACCTAAATAGCAAAGGACCCAATTCTCTTCCCTGCACAGAGAGCAAACAAACAGGTTTGGCACAGGGTGGAGGATCCTCCTAGAAAGCACCTAGCACAGCTGCTCCAAGCTCACTAATGCTGCCCTAAAACTGCAGTTGCCTTCATTGTCAGCTGCCCCATTCCCTATAGGGAATGGGGCAGCTGACAATGCTATAGAGTTGGCCAGTAGACCTGCATTGTTGTTGTTGCCTCTTTTTGACCCAAGTGTCTCATCAGAGTTTAGGGCCCTGAGGATGTTCCAGCTGGGGGAAGAAATTGACTATGGAGTCTGGAATTTTCATTTGATGCAATCTTGTTTAATTACAAGGAATATACAAACTCCTGCTTCTCCAACTGCAGGAGGAACCAAAACAAAGATGGTTTCTTTGAAAATAGCCTCAAGCTTCTTTATACAACATCAGACGCAAAAACTCACTAGGGTCATACACTGGGCTTATAGGCTGCTCCTTGGCTTTCTTGCTTTTTTGCCTCTGTCTCTCTGCTATGTCTCTGCACCCAGCTTGTCGTCTTTCTGTCTCTCTCACACACCAATGCACCCCATGTCACAATAACCAGTGGAACACCTTCTGCACATGGTGCTAATTGGGTGTGTGGGAGCATGCCTGCCAGCTCAGGTAAACAGGCACACACTAACTCTGTTTGAGCTAGTGTGCTAAAAGTAGCAGTGTGAACGTGGTGGCATGGGCAGCGGCATGGGATAGCTGCCAGAGTACATTGTAGGGTTGCCAACTTTGTAATATTTAAAAACTCGGCACTCCAGCAGGAGTGCCAGAACCTCCCTTGCCCCTCGCACACCCGTCTCTCCACTGTCCCCCCATTGCTTGCTGCTTTGTCCTCTTCCCCATTCCCCTCTACCTGGGTTGGGAGGGACTCTCCTGCAGAGCCAGTTGGGAGCTGTAATTGCTGGACACAGGTAGGAGGCAGCCCTGGCTGAGTAGGGGCTGGTGCGGGTGATGACCCGGCACCTCCCCGCCTCCCTCACCTGCAGTAACTGGACTTTGGGTATCCAGTCAGATTTGACCAAACATTCAGTCCCCCCCCCCCCGCTTTTCAACTGGATTTTCTGGTCGAAAACCAGACACCTTGCCACCCTAAGTACATGCCTCCCAACCTCCTAGAGCCATTGAGTGGCTGGCCTGTGCTGCCATCCATGCTGCATTGTCTACACTGCTATTTTTAGCATGTTAGCTCAAGTAGAACTATCATGTGTCTGTCTACCCATGCTGGGAAACAAATACTCCCAGCTGCAGTTTAGATATATCCTATTAGTCCTTGTTTTAGGTGTGGCACCTTAAGTGTTTCTTGCAACAATCTTACGTGAAGGGTGCATTCACACATCAGTTTTACTGACGTTTTAACTCAATCCGCAACAAGGTTTCACCCTGCTCACAATATTATTGATTTACCACCATGCCGTGTATTAAACCACCTCTCTATACTGGTGCAAAAAGAGTCACGGTACAGGGGTTATGGGGTACAAGCTCTCATGCATGAACTCCTTACCACCTGCCCCCATCTCCACTGTGCAACTGTAGCAGTTCCCTTAAAATATCCCCAGAGGAGGAAGCAGGATTTGTCCCTCAGGAAACATTTACTGGAAAATAATAATACAAAATCACTGTTTTTGTATCTCCATAAATATAAATGGTACTTTTGTCTCTTAATGACTGTTTCCATTTTACTGCAACTTCCCACCGGGGAGCTATGCGCTAAACATAATCAGTGGATGATTATATGAGGGAGGCTGAAGTCTTTATCAGCTGTTTTAAAGCATTCGGAATTGAATCTTCTGTACAACAGAATTAGGTTGTGCTCTTCTTAAAGAATATTCAAGCCATCAGACCATGGTGTTTAGGCCTCTGGGTAGGACTTTACTTGTTCATGTGTTTGTATATCGGGTTGGGAATCACTTTTTAACCATTTAATGGATTAACACAAGCTTTTATGTTCAGTCTACATACCACAGAATTCATCCACAAAAAAAGTAGTCTTTACTAATGGACAATACATAGAAACTGGATGTATGTCTGATAAGTGGTTGGTAGGACTGTCTCATAATAGTCTTATTTTGATGTTTCTGAGGTAGTAACTTCTGATACCCCAGGGATGTTGTTGACATCCTTTGTTACAGAGTTTAAGGGGGCAAGGATTTCACACACAGTTTTTAATCAATCAGTTGTTCCACGGCTGTGGAATAAATTAATAAATTAATAAATTTATTTGATATAAATTAATAATCATTGGAAGAAAGAGAAGCCATCTGAGAAACTGTTTGAGAGGGAATTACAATTCCCCCATATACCAGCATAGTTCATTCCCCATTCCAAATTTCATGTAATGGGCATAAACATTTATAAACATATTTTGTACAGGTTTATATATAAAATGTTTTATATGGCATCTTTTCACGCTGAAAGACAACAAACCCTTTCATGAATAATGGGCCAAGTCATCCTCATCGCTGAATGGAGATGGCCCCAAAATTCACAAAGCTAGACCAGCACCACTGAAGCCTAGTCCACACTAGAAAAGTTTTGTTGGTATAGCTATACTGGCTAAACCCTCCTCGTGTAGCTGCAGTTATACCAGCTCAAAAAAAAAGTGTTCTTGCCAGTATAGTTTATACTGGTTTAGCATTCAAAATACATGAATGCTATGTTGTCTGGGCTCTATGGTATTAGTCCCCAGCGATCAATTGGAGTAAATAAATTCAGTGCCAACTTCTATTAATTTACAATAAGCAACCAACAGTAATGGAATTCCAGGGGGAACTCAGGCATGAGGATTTCCCTGGAGATCTTTGGACATTAATTGTCCCAGATGGCCAAGCCCCCTAAGTATAACTCTTTCTCAAAGCCCAAGGACTCCTTCCTCCCCCACCCAGGCCGGGGTGATGGTAATGAGTGAGATATGAGAGAGAGATAGTACGCTGTAATGCAACTACCTCAAGTTTCAGGGCAGCACAAGGATGGACACTGCAAAACAGTAACAGTATGGCACAGGGGAAATTCTGCCCAAGTACAGATGTAGAGTAACAGTTTCAAAAACACTGTAGTCCCACTTTCAACAATGATTTACAAATTTAGGAGCCAAAGTCTTATTGAAAGTCAATTTTGAAAATGAAATTTAGGGTCCTAGGTTACTTAATTGCTTTTGAAAATTGCACCTGCAGTGACAAATCAAAAGCTATCTAGTATTTGCTTAAAGTCCTTAAATACTTTAGCATACAATGGATAGAAGTGAATATATTTTCTGAAATTAGGAGGACAAATTGACTTATGTGTTTCTTTAATATGCCTTTTCTTTTGAGGAAACCATAAATGTTCATGAAGTTGAATCTAAAACCAGGTATTTTAGATCACTTGATTCAGAAACATCTGGGGCTTTGGCTACACTTGTATTTCAAAGCGCTGCCGCGGCAGCGCTTTGAAGCGCTAATGTAATCAAAGCACCAGCGCTGGGAGAAAACTCTCCCAGCGCTGTCCGTACTCCACTTCCCTGTGGGGAATAACGGACAGCGCTGGGAGCGCGGCTCCCAGCGCTGGGGCTTTGACTACACTGGCGCTTTGTAGCGCCGCAATTTGCAGCGCTGGAGAGGGTGTGTTTTCACACCCTGCTGCAGCGCTGCAAATTTGTAAGTGTAGCCAAGCCCTGGGTTTCCCCTCCTCCTCCTTGTAGTTTAACAATCACAAAGTGCATGGCAAAACAGAGCTTCACTCAGTAATTCACCCTATGGCAGATCAAATGACTGTGAAAGTGAGTTCTGAGAAAAAAGAACGAGGAGTACTTGTGGCACCTTAGAGCCTAACAAAGTTATTTGGGCATAAGCTTTCATGGGCTAAAACCTACTTCATCGGATGCATGCAGCAGAAAATGCAGTAGGAAGATATACACACACACACAGCGAACATGAAAAATGGGTGTTGCCATACCAACTATAACGAGACTAATCAATTAAGATAGACTATTTTCAGCAGGAGAAAAAAAACTTTTGTAGTGATAATCAGGATGGCCCATTTCAAACAGTTGACAAGAAGGTGTGAGTAACAATAAGGGAAAAATTAGCATGGGGAAATAGTTTTTACTTTGTGTAATGACTCATCTACTCCCAGTCTTTATCCAAGCCTAATTTAATGCTGTCCAGTTTGCAAATTAATTCCAATTCTGCAGTTCCTCGTTGGAGTCTGTTTTTGAAGGTTTTTTTGTTGGCGAATTGCGACTTTGAGGTCTGTAACTGAGTGTCCAGGGAGGCTGAAGTGTTCTCCAACTGGTTTTTGAATGTGTTAATTCTTGACGTCTGATTTATGTCAATTTATTATTTTGTGTAGAGACAGTCTGGTTTGGCAACACCCATTTTTTCATGTTCTCTGTGTATATATATCTTCCTACTGTATTTTCCACTGCATGAATCCGATGAAGTGGGTTTTAGCCCACGAAAGCTTATGCCCAAATAAATTTGTTAGTCTCTAAGGTGCCATAAGTACTCCTCGTTCTTTTTGCTGATACAGACTAACACAGCTACCACTCTGAAACCTGAGTTCTGAGATTTACATAAGAGAATTGCTCAGCAAAAGCCATCAATCACTATAACAGCCAGCAGTGCAATTGTCCAGCTAATGTGCGGAGGTGTTGTAAATGATCAGAATCCCTTTCATTTGCAGATAGGTGGTAACTCTTTCTTTTATTTGAGTAGTAAGCACATCAGAAGGGAAACCTGATTTTTCTTTAATCCCTCAAATGTCTTTTTCTAAGACCAGTACTTACTTTTGCTGATATTTAGCACTGCAATTCTGGTCTGAAAATATGCACTGTAGAAAAATGACCGACTGTTTTTCCTGACATAGAAACAATATGTGAAATGCACTAATGGTATCTACCTACACATGTTGTTAAATGTGTTCTTACAAAAAAGAGAGGAAAAATGGTATTGGGAAATACCAGTTTCTGTTCTAGTGTTACAGAAAATACAAAATATTTGTTACTGGAATAACAAATGGAAGAATTCCAAAATGTTGTGTTTATTAATAGTATTTCAAATCTGTTTGGAGTTCAATCATTTTTAGTCTGCATTATAGAAATAACACACTAACCTTGAGAGCTTCTGAAATCATATCAGCTTTGTATACAGCTTTGACATTAAATCTGGCGAGTCAATAGGATAAAATATCAGTGCAAACTGAAATGACTGCTACACAGTATGGTGACTTGCTCAAACATCAGATAGTGTACTAGGTTAGCAATTTTGCAGAATAATATGTACTTCGTAGTCTTAATCAGTAGTATCAGGAATGTTCACTGCAGGAGAAAGTCATCCCAGTATGGAGGCCTACTAAAGGTCCTATGCATTTTTTTTAAATCTTTCATCTAAAGTGATTAAGGAGATGCATAGTCTTTTATGGGCCCTCTGCCCTGGGATAAATTTCACCTTGCTAGTAAAAGATGCACAGTTTAAAAATCATCTATATATTTTGCTCTTAAAAAAAACTAAGAAAAAGCTGTTCCGCTGAACTACTAATTTTTCTTCAATTAGGGGCATCTTCTTTGTAAAGTAATTAAGGCCTTGGATATTAAATTTGGCCTGTATCATTAGCCATCTTTGGTGAAGACTTCACTGAACAGCTCAGGAAGGAAATTCCAAGCTTGTATTTGTTCTCTTGATCCTGGGCTGGACCTTCATTTAACTCAGAGCAGAATATAGGAATAATCTGCATGTTTGACTGTGGTGGGATTTTGGGGAGAGACAGGGGATATGGGATTGCTAGCAAGAATGAGCAGGGGAAACATGCTGAGTTTTTGTAATGCTAATATGCACTAGTTTGGAGGTTCTTTCCATAGTACAACACATTTTGGCCCAGTATGTCTCTTCACAGATTCCTGTGCACATTGCATTAAGGCTCCTATTCAACAAAGCAATTAAATAAATTCTTACCTTTTTAAGTACATGCTTAAATTAAACGTATTTAAGCAAGTACTTAAAGTTAAGCACATGCATAAGTGCTTTGCTGAATTAGAGCCAAATTCTACCATATATTACACTCATAGAATTGAATTTTTACCTTTTGACTTTATTGGAAAATACAGTGGAATCCATTGATATATAATGGGGTTTGTTGTTGTTGGGTTGTTTGTTTTTTGTTTTAAATACCGGTAATAAAATTCCTTTCTTTGAAATTCTAGTATTATCTGCTCTGATCATTCTTTGACCTGTATATAGACTCCAGATACAAATTTCTCATTAATAGACTCATCACTGTATCCATGAGCTAACAAGGACAGCAAAAATAAACACTTTTTTTTACTCAAGTTAAATGATCTCTCCAGGTTGTTAAGCGTCTTTATGTCTTCAATAAATTGGATGTTTTCAGTTCTTAAGCATGTTGTTTTTCAACCTAATTAAAGGTACTAAGAACTGATGTTTACCAGACTTTATGAAAGCAGGAATATTTTATTGGATAATGTACTGGTACATTCAGTGAAACTTTGAAGCTAGTGGGTGTGATAACTACACTTCATGTAGGATAAATGTAAAAAGCAATTAAGCTACTTTATGGAATAAGATAGCTGAAACAGTAGGAGTCACCACCCAAAAGGCAGGTCATGTGCAAGTCCACTCACGAATTTGAGCTATCTAAGCAGAAGGGTTTCTCTGGGGCTGAATACAAACAAAGGAGATGGGTACTGTTTGATGGAGCTGTGTGTGAGAGAGACAGAGGCAGCAGAAACTCCACGGAAGTGGACAGAAACTGTAGGAAGTCCCATCAGTTTCTCTCCACTAATGGAAACAATCTACAAGGTTCTGAATATTGGCTAAGGTTCAGGTCAGAAGGGATAACAGTATGTTAGGCAGAAAGGAGGATGAGACTGAGATGTCTAGTTAATCACAGAGATTTATTATTTTACATTTACCTAGGACTTTTGGGCTAAACTGTGCCGTTTAGGCATAGATGTGAGTATGGGGCATCGTCGGGGAGTAACAGAAGCATTGCCCCATCTCAGCTCTAGCTTCTTCCCATCCCTTTGGGAACACACACCCAAGTTACATTTAGTTTGTGTATCTAACCTTTGACATTTTTTTTCTTTTACATAACGCTCTTTCCCATGTTTATCACATAGAGCTTAAAAAACAATCAGCATAGCATGGACACAAAGTAATAGTTTTTTTTTCTATTTTAAAAAAAAGTGTCCCATATCACTTTGTATTGTGAAACAATACACAACAGGAAAACAATTCTCCATCTCCACTCCCCTCAGTAAGAGTCCATACTACTGTCTAGCATTAATGCCCTTCCCCAACGGGCTTGGATTTCAAAACAAAACAAAACAACTGCAGGCATAGGCAATGTATATGCAAGGACATAAGACCTCCACACAGATTTTCAACAAATGTTGCTATCTTCTCCAGAATCTAAGCTCCCACTCGAAAATGGGCCAGATCCTCAGTTGTAACTCAAAATAGTTTTATTGACGTCAACAGAGATGTGCCAATTTACACAAATTGAGGAAATGGTGCATGGTAGTGAAAATGGCCATGTTACTGTAAACCAATTCATTATTGTTTTTTTCAGTCTGCTGATGAACAGAATAAACCAGTGATACATAATCATATTTTACCCTGTGAAATGGGCCATCCTGATTATCACTAAAGTTTTTTTTTCTCCTGCTGATAATAGCCCACCTTAATTAGTCTCGTTATAATTATGGCAATACCCATTTTATGTTCTGTGTATATCTATCTTCCTACTGTATTTTCCACTGCATGCATCCAATGAAGTGGGTTTAAGCCCATGAAAGAATATGCCCAAATAAATTTGTTAGTCTCTAAGGTGCCACAAGGACTCCTCGTTCTTTTTGCTGATACAGACTAACACGGCTGCCACTCTGAAAATTGTTATAAATGGAACAGTTCCATGCACAGAATAAAGATGGAATGTGTTTCTAAGAAGAACCCCATTTATCTCAATTTAATTTTGAAGCCTATTTCTGGTGAGCTGTGCCAGCATTACTAAAGGAAAATAACACGTTTTAAATATGAAAATAGGTGAACCATATATTGAATACCTTTTCTATCAGTTACAAGACTGACCGAGCTTATGACTAACCCAAAACAGTGATGTTTACACTGTCTTTACTCGCAAAGCAAGAAACTGAGTGGCTTGTAGGGATTTATGGATTTTAAGTAAGCAAATATCTATGATTTAACTATGATTTAATACCTATTAAAATATAGAAAACTAGAGAACACTAGAAAACAACAATAAATATCCCAAAAGCAATCCCAGAAATAGCAGTCTGTTGGGTTCATACCAGTGCTCACCATGCCCTCCAGCATCCCAGAGAGAAGGGCATAAAAGGGGGGCAGTCTCCAGTTCCTTCACTCTAGTTCTTTTGCTAAGACAGAATGTCTATTGCTAAGGACTTGGCAGTCGTAGGGAAGGAGGGCAGGTTGTGGAATACACGTTGACACACATCTGAAAGAATCACAGTTACTGTAGGAAAACTGCTGTTCTTTGAGTGATTGTCCACATGTATTCCGCTTCTGGTGACTCACTCACAAGCAGATTTGTATTCTGGAGGTGGTGCTCAGAGTCTATTGGGATTATGACAGCAGGACAGCTCTGCCAAACTGGTTTTTGGATCTGGAGACTTCCAGAAAGGAGGCAGATGCTCAGTCTACTGCAATGATGACAGATCTGCCAAAGTGGGCATGGGATTTAGAGCCCTCAAGCAAGCAGTAGTGCTGGGAGAAGCTGTCAACTGAACTTCAGGTAGTTGCTCTACAAATCAGTGAGATTGGGACACCCCACAGGGAATTGGTAGAGACTGCCTGAGCTCTGGTGGAATCTGTCCATGTGTGTCTGTCTAAGTGGCCCACCATGAAGCACATTTTAACACAGTTTGAGATTCATTTTGACATCCTTTGGGTGAACATAGGTTGACCTTTCTTTATGTCAGCAAATGTAAGGAATAGTCTAGGAGAGTTCTTAAATGGCTTTGTTCTGTGTATATGATAAGAAACAGACCTGACAACATCCAAAGGGTAGAGTTTAGCCCCTCTCCAGTTGGCATGAAACTTGGGGAAGAAGACAGGTATGTGGATCATCTAGTTAAGATGAAAGTCAGACACCATTTTAAGTAAAAACCTTGAGTAAGGTCTTAGTCATTGTGCCATTTTGGAATACTGTAGAAGGTGGTCCTGCCATGAAGGCCTGAATTTCTCCCATACTACTGGCTGAGGTTTTGTTCTCAGATTCATGAGATCAGTGTACCAAAAATGTCAGGGCCATGCCGAGCTATCATTTTTATTAGAGCTGTGTCTGGCTTGACCTTCAGGGGAATTTGGAGGGTGGGCATACATAAGCCCTATAGAGCCTGGGATCAGACAGACATCTGATAGGGAAGTGAAGGAAGTTCTGGATGACTCTGTGGCAGAGGAATGGTATTTCCTTAATGCTGAATTGGCTCTGGAGCCTGGAGAGAACTGGCATGTTACTGGGACACTATGTGGGGTGGTCTGGTCTGATGAACAGTCTTCTCACTTTCCAGTGCCAACAAATCACATTCAGAGCTCTTCAAAAGGAAGAACTTAAGTTGCAACTCCCTGGATTTTTGGCTTCTTTATGAAAAGGAACGGCATATGAAGTATTTTCATGGTGTATGTGTTTTTCCCAGACACAAGACAAGTATTTTAGAATTCAGGTATTCCATAATAGTTGATATACATGAATACTGGCTTTAGTATGTAAGATGGGACTTGAACTCATGTCCTTTGAAAAGACAGTGGTGTGAATGGTAAATAGTTTGAGAACCACTACCCTAATTAATACATCATGATTGACACTCGCACATGAATTCATTTTAGGCCTGGTGAGTTACAAATCTAAATATTAAAGGACTTTACATTAACTCCTGCTTTCTGAATTTAGGTGACCAGGGTGCACAAGAATGTCAGGAAAGAGGGATTTAAGCAAAAATGAATATTGTACCCAGAAGAATAGAACTATAGTCTGTCAAAAACAAATTCTTGTTCATGTAGCACACTAATAAAACAGATGACATTCACAAATAAATATGCAATATTAGTGTAGCATCAATTTTGTGACTACTCAATAATAGCTAGTAACAGCTAACCAGTAAACAGCATTCCTAGAGATCACATTATGTAATCTCCCTTCATTAAATATTTCCAGAAATTAAGTGCTGAAAGTATTTGTAATATTCCCAAAATGTCCCCAGAATGAGTCTCTATTCAAAATCATATATCAATCATTCATATAAGTGATAAAGTCATAGTAATAACAGTACAGAATTGGTTTAGATTTTTGCAAAAGAAGTGTGATCCACATTTTGTCAGATTTAATAATGTAGTGAACAAGATTCTTTATCTTAACACTTTCATGTTTTAATTTAGTACCCAATACTGATAAATAATTTAAAGTAACAATTTGCTTTGCACTAATCCCTGGGTATGAGTTTACAGTAAAAGTGCTGTCTGTTTAAAAATAACCAATAATCATAGAAAATATTAACAGCAATTCTAGACTGATACAAAGTAGCAATATTTACATTGTTCTTTTTATTATTCATACTTCAAACAGGAAATTCTACAGCTCAACTGACGCTTGCAGTTTGTTCAGTTGCCAATGAAGGTCTCATGCACTACATCTTTTTGGGGGCTAGATCCGATTACCTGGAAGTCAATTTGGACTCACCATTTGACTAACATGCAAGCAAGACTGGACACTTGGCTATCAATACTTTGTATCAGAATAGAAAAATAATCTTTCAGTGTTTTCATGTGATTTTTTTTAAATGGCATTGCTACTACAAGTCCCTGCATGATAGGATAATGTACAGGTATATTCATAGCTATGATTTACTACTGCAGTAGAGATGTTGTTGAATGAAAAATGACTTGCCCATAGATAGATGTCTTTTGGAGGTATTAATTTAGCATGTTATAATGAAGAGTTTGCTGATGATGATGCATAGTAGTTTAAATAATAGCATTTTTTAAAAAGAAAGGGTTTTATTACTTTAATTTCGGGGGGAGCACTTTCCAGTATTTGATTTACTTGGCCCACCCACCCACCCACACACAACCTTTTTCATTGTTTAGAATTAAACCTGCATGTTGTCCTTGAAACAATACAAATGAGAGTACTGTATTGGTTCTCAGATCTCTGTCTACCATCCTGATGGAAGAAAAAAAAGTGCACCTACAAACCCATGTAAGTTGGATGGCAAAATATGTAGAATTATCACCAGCAAACACAGTTGCTAACTTAGGTATTCTCAACTATTTCCATAATATGACACCATGTTCCCACAGAGGAAACATAGTTTGGGGCCTTCTTATCTAGCAAAAAATAAAGGTGGTGTGGGGGAGATGATTACAACTTTCCTACAAGTCCTGACCCTCAGATTGAGAATCCATGGACTACATGAAATCCATGTATTAACATAGAGCAATGGTCTGTTGTGTTACCATAGTTGCATGTTTAAACCAAACAACAACTGGCCTGTCACAATGTAGATATGCCCTAAGTCAGAGGTTCTCAACTTTTTTCTCTTGGAGGGCCCCCAGCCCCCACATACTATAAAAACTCCACAGCCCACTTCTGCCACAAAAACTGTTTTTCTGCATTGTTAAGGGGTAGCAAGCAGGGCAACGGCCCGGGTCCCATGCCGCCCCGCAGAGCTAAGTTGCTCAGGCTTCACTCTCAGCCCTGCGTGGCAGGGCTCAGGGTGCTGGGCTTCAATCCCTTGCCATGGGGCTTCAGCTTTCTGCCCTGGGCCCCAGCAAATCTAATGCTGGCCCTGCTTGGCAGCCTACCTGAAACCTGCTTGTCGTCCCTCAGGGGATCCTGGACCCCTGGTTGAGAACCACTGCCCTAAGTTACCATATATCAGAACTAGACTGAAGATCTCTCTGTGGGTGCCTGAGCCCCATGTAGCTTTGTAATGAATGTATATGATCAGTATAGCCTCTCACAGGGAAAGTTTTAATGTCTGAAGTTTCAAATGCAGAATGTGACTGTTTCTGTGACTTAAACGAGATTTTTTTCCTTTTTAATTTAAATACCTTATGGAAAAATTTGATAGTCACATTGAGTTTAGTGTTGTAACTTTCTCATACACTTAAAGAAGTCAAATACATAGTGCACTGATATACAGAAATGTGTAATTGCCACTCGGTACAGTGTGCAATAATTCCTATCTGTTGTACACCAGGAGGAATCCAGAGGCACAATACAATTGCAGTGCACAATAAATGTCAGTGTTGTTTCTCTCTTTAGGCCACTAAAAGTTACTGCTCTGCAACTTGTGTTTTCATCTTCAGTGGAGAGCTGCAATATAGCAGCATCAATGTCTACTAGCAAGGGCGTTGGGCATTCATAAATCAGTGCAGCTCTGACTGCTAGAGAAGCAAAAAGGGGAGACCGACCTCACTGCCAATTTTCCTGGTGTGAGGGTGAGCACTTCAACCAGTCAAGTCAGCCTCCTTCACTGTTTGGAAGATACAAAGCAGCTTGACTGTCCCCTGAAGGAATCAAGGTAGTTTCTCTCCTTTTTGGATGAGTCTCTCTCTCTCTCTATATATATATATACACACACAGGCACTCACACATTGGTTCTGTGTGTGTGTGTGTGTGTGAATGTTTTCTTGTTATACATGGGCTAAGATTCTCTGTGCTATTTGCTATTTACATAACTTGGTAAATAGTAGCAGGTCCAGTATTTCTAGGAATTTCCCTGTAGAAAATGGAAGAAGAGGGAATGGTCGTTACCAGATCCCTGCTTCCCACCTCCACCCCTCTTTTGTTTCCCTCCGCCGTGTTTGCAGAGCAGAGCTGAACCCCAGTCTCACCTGTCGTCGTTCTGCCATCCTTGGTCTCCCAGCAGCAAATCCCGAAACCTGTACCTGGGAGGAAGAGGAGGCACCTCACTCTCCAGATCCACCATCCTACCCTGGCAGCCAAAGCCTCTTCCCCGTGGCTCAGACAGCAGCAATCCGACAAGGAAGCAGGAAACCGAACGGGTTGCCCCAAGCCAGTGCCGGCGTTAAACACCCAAAGGCAGAGAGCAGCCTCGAGTCCTGTGCTGGGAAGGGGACGCTCCACAGCATCTGACCCCGTCCCAGCCTCTCGTGCAGAGAGGAGAACCGGGGTCGAAAGTTATTTTCTTGCAGCCGCCGCTGTTCGCCGCCTTTCCCTAGGAAGCAGGTGCGGCGGACAGGCAGGGACCAGGGCTGCATTAGATGCACACACGGCTCGCAGGCTCTGGGTTGACAACAAAGAGATGCCTGCCATGCAAATGATATTTGGAGCTGCCGCTGACGGGCCAGCCAATGCGATTAACTCTCATTAGCATAAACCCGGAGAAGGTGAGGGGATTCTCATCGCCAACCAATGGGATTAAATATATTAGCATAATATGGCTGTAGGATTTTCTCAATCCCAGACACAGGGCTGGAGCAGCAGCAGAGCCCTGTGGATGCAGGTATAGCCTCAGGGATGCCCAAAGAGCGGCATTGCACCAGCTATGGATATACAGGACACGTGTAACGGTGCCCATCCTTACCCCAGGCATACCCTAGGGTACCAGGGGACCTCTACACCCAGGCTGGCACAGAGGAGGGGCAGAAGCTGGGTGTGGCCAGGCTGGAAGATAGAGAGGAAGCACCTGGAGAGACCTGTGTCCTGCAATGCAAACTTCCTTAAGGGACTAATTAAATTGAACTGTGGGGTTTCCTAAATTTCCACCCACAATTCCCAGAAGGGACAGACATTTTCTTCCACAATACCAGAAAAAGCCTTACGACAGCAGTACAGTTCCTGGGGGGATCTAGGAACCATGGAGTGCACTTCAAAATCTTTCTCTCCCACTAATAAGTCTAGTGTCAGTGTGGATGCTGGGTGCTTAGATACTGCATGAGACTGAATTGTTCCTTTGCAATGTGGTTGCATGCTCCCAAGTCAAAAATCCTGGTAAATCTGTAGTGAAGACATATTCATAGGGGGTCACTGCACAGATTAGTCCTTGAAGGGAGGAGGCACAAACTGCCTCCCTGTGATTCTGCATGCCTCACTCTGTCCCACAGTGTTCTTGTGGCACTGAGCCCTAGGAGAGGCAGGATATCCAAGGGAAGTGTACGTTGTCTATTTTAACAGAACCAGTTTGGCTTTTGTTTCTTTAAAGGAGCACCACCACCTTGAACATCGCATATCCAGCTGACAGTGCTTAACTAGTTGTTTTTAAAAACTACATCTAAGATCACTGTAATAGCATATGAGCAAAGAAAAAAAATATCCATTTTGTCATTGTGTTTACTTTGCATTTTGTGTTCCCAGTATGTGTGTAGTCATTTCTTGGATTTTGCTGGTGGTGTATGCCTCTCCCCAGACTCTGCAACAGGGTGTTTAATACTAAGAGTAGCAGCAGCAAAGAGAGAGGCAGGAGCGGGGAGAAGCCACAGGAAAGCTAGCTGAACATCTGATGCCATATGTAATATGAGGGTATGTCTACACTACAAGAGTAGTTCGATTTAACTTAGGTCGAATTTGTGGATTCGACCTGATGAATTCGAATTTGTGTATCCACACTAAGGACACTAATTCGACTTTGCGAGTCCACACTAACGGGGCAAGCGTCGACGTTGGAAGCGGTGCATTCTGGGCAGCTATCCCACAGTTCCTGCAGTCCCCGCTTCCCATTGGAATACTGGGTAGAGCCCCCAATGCCTGCTGGGGGAAAAATGTGTCGAGGGTGGTTTTGGGTAACTGTCGTCATTCAACCGTCACTCCCGCCCTCTCTCCCTGAAAGCGCCGGCGGGAACTCTGTGCGCGCACTTTTCTGGTCAGTGACAGCGCGGACGCCACAGCACTGCGAGCATGGAGCCCGCTGCGATCATTGCTGCACTTATGGCCGTTGTCAACTCCTCGCACCTTATTGAACACCTCTTCCACAGTCAGCTGCTGAGAAATTGGGCGAGGAGGCTCCGGCAGCGCGGTGAGGACATGAAGTGTGAGAGTGGCACAGACCTCTCACAAAGCACGGGATCCCGCGCCGCGGAGATCATGGTGGCAATGGGTCATGTTCATGCTATGGGACGGGGATTCTGGGCCCGGGAAACAAGCACGGACTGGTGGGACCGCATAGTGTTGCAGGTCTGGGATGAATCACAGTGGCTGCGAAACTTCAGGATGCGTAAGGGCACTTTCCTTGAACTTTGTGACTTGCTGGCCCCTGCCCTGAAGCGCCAGGACACCCGGATGCGAGCATCCCTGAGTGTGCAGAAGCGAGTGGCCATAGCCCTCTGGAAACTTGCAACGCCAGACAGCTACCGGTCAGTAGCGAACCACTTTGGCATGGGCAAATCTACCGTGGGGGTTGCTGTGATGCAAGTAGCCCACGCAATCGTTGACCTACTGCTCTCAAAGGTAGTGACCCTGGGAAACGTCCAGGTCGTCATAGATGGCTTCGCCGCGATGGGATTCCCAAACTGCGGTGGGGCTATAGATGGAACTCACATCCCTATCCTGTGACCGGCCCACCAGGCCAGCCAGTATATTAACCGAAAGGGCTACTTTTCAATGGTGCTGCAAGCACTGGTGGACCATAGGGGACGTTTTACCAACATCTACGTCGGGTGGCTGGGCAAGGTTCATGACGCGCGTGTGTTCAAGAACTCTGGTCTGTTTAGACGCCTGCAGGAAGGTAGTTTCTTCTCGGACCACAAAGTAAGTGTTGGGGATGTGGAGATGCCTACAGTGATCCTCGGGGACCCAGCCTACCCGCTAATGCCCTGGCTCATGAAGCCCTATACAGGCGCCCTGGACAGTGACAAGGAGCTCTTCAACTACCAGCTGAGCAAGTGCAGAATGGTGGTGGAGTGTGCTTTCGGACGTCTCAAGGGGAGATGGAGGAGCTTACTCACTCGCTCGGATCTCAGTGAAACCAATATCCCCATTGTTATTGCAGCTTGCTGTGTGCTCCACAATCTCTGTCAGAGCAAGGGGGAGACCTTTATGGTGGGATGGGAGGTTGAGGCAAATCGCATGGCTGCTGATTACGCTCAGCCAGACACCCGTGCGATTAGAAGAGCCCAGCGGGAAGCGCTGTGCATCCGGGAGGCTTTGAAAGCTAGGTTCCTCAGAGAGCAGGGTAACCTATGACTGTCCAGTCTCTTTACAGAGAAGCTGAACCTGCCCCTGTTTCAGTTACTATTGACTTTTTTCAGCGGTTACATACCCCGTTCACCAGGTTTCCCCCCTTCCAACAGACGTTTAAAAATAAAGTTATTGGAACATTTTTAATTAACAAAGTTTTCTTTACTAACGAATTCTCGTTCAAGGGTTCCAACAGGGACGCAGACTGTGTTGGGTACGGTGTGCAGTGATGTACAGACCGCTTCTACACTCGAGGACTGACAGGCTCCTGCTCCTACAGCGGTCTCTGGGGGGAGGACGGTTACCGGAGGGTGTGCAGGAAGGGGTGGGTTTGCAGGAAGGGGTGAGGGGTGTGTGGGAAGGGTGAGTAGGTGTGGAGGGGATGATGGCTCTGGCTGGGGCTCAGGGCATCGGAGAGGTTCATGGCTAGGGTGGAAGGGCATGGTAAGGGCAGCCTGCCTTGCCATTTGTGGATGCCAGGCGCTCGGACCCTGGGGCAACATACACCTCCCAGACTGACCTGGGGCAGCAGACACCTCGCAGAATGACCCGGGTGCCTAGTGACTGCACTCTGTGTGTGACCTGCTGTTGATCCTGCCCCCATGTCTGTACCCTGTTAATGGTGGCTGTCCTATGCAATTAACAAACCCCTCCCCCCCCCCCCTTCACACAAAGTCTTCTGCAAAGAAACATGATGGAAACAGTAATGAGCAGCAAACTATTTTTAATACTCAACTACACAGTTGCAGGATGAAACTGGGATTTGGGATCGGGTGAGCCAGGAAGGCAAGCAATTCTCATACTTTAGGGAATGAGAGCTGTTTGGTACATGAGCGCTCTGCTGGGGTGGAGTGACAGTTTTCACGGCCCCTAGCGCCCCTCCTTCTTGTGATTTTGGGGAGGGGGGAACAGGACTTTGTGGTGGGGGAGGGCGGTTGCAGATACAGTGCAGGGGGGCTCTCTGCTCCTGCCTGCGGTCCTGCAGAACATCCACAAGGCGCCGGAGCGTGTCCGTTTGCTCCCTCATTAGTCCAAGCAGTGTTTGAGTCGCCTGCTGGTCTTCCTGCCGCCACCTGTCCTCCCGTTCGCTGTGTGAGCGCTGCTGCTGAGAGAGGGTCTCCCTCCACTGGCTCTGCTGGGCCGCCTCGGCTCTGGAGCAGGCCATCAGTTCAGTGAACATCTCGTCCCGAGTCTTTTTCTTTCGCCGCCTAATCTGCGCCAGCCTCTGTGAGGGGGATGTCGGGGCAGTTCGGGAAAGAGCCGCAGCTGTGTGATGTGAAAAAGGAAGTGATTTCCTTGCAAAGATACATGTTTGCGAACACTGAACACAATCTACTCAGTTTCTGTGAACAAGACCATACAGGGCACCTAATCTCATGTGCTCTCAGGACAAGTTCGAATTTTCGGCATTCGCTTTCATTGCCTGGGGTCTTGCACTGGAGATCGGACAAGTGGGGCAGGACAGCAGAATCCGTGTAGCAGCCAGGCCTGGTAAGCCGTAAACTTTAGGCTGCTTAACAGTTAATGGATAGCAGTGCCCTCCTGCTGCAGGCAATCTGGAAAGCATAAAGTCTGACCCTGTTCCAGCCCCTCGCGGCTGTCCCCGGGAAAGATCCCTGTATGCTTTTCCTCTGCAGCCTCCAACACGTGGCTGTTAAACGACGGTCATTGTTATGCAAAGGAAAAGTCAAGCATTCACAATAGTAACATTAAAGTAATTCCCCTAATTAGATGCAGCAGTCGCCGAGCGAGATCACCCTGAGGCGGATCTCCAGGAGAAACAGAGAGCGCATGCTGCGTGAATCCCTGCACAGACCAGGGCCCTATGCTGCCATGCTGGTCGAGGCAATGCTCCCACTATACCTCAGGATGGCCTGGCGCGGAAGAGTGTGCTTCCACGGAGCACCAAATAAGGCACCTCTCCCCAGGAACCTCCTGCTGAGGCTTTTCGAGTACCTCTCCGAGAGCTTCATAGAACTGTCCCAAGAGGATTTCCCTGTATGCATTGACCTTCTTTTCATATAGTTTTTATTCCTGTTTTGTTAAAAAATAAATGTTTACATGTTTATAGCACTTACCGACTGATCCTTCCCCTGATTCGGAGTCCGGGTTAACGGCCGGGGAGGGTTGGTAGGGGATCTCTGTGAGGGTGATGAAGAGATCCTGGCTGTCGGGGAAAGCAGTATTGTAACCGCTGTCGCCTGCCTCGTCCTCCACAAAGCCTTCCTCATCTTCCCCATCGGCGAACATCGCCGAGAAACTGCCCCTCGACACTATCCCATCCTCAGAGTCCACGGTCACTGGTGGGGCAGTGGTGGCAGACCCACCGAGAATGGCATGCAGTGCCTCGTAGAAGCGGCATGTCTGGGGCTGGGCTCCGGAGCGTCCGTTTGCCGCTTTAATTTTTTGGTAGCCTTGTCTCAGGTCCTTGATTTTCACGCGGCACTGCGTTGCATCCCGGCTGTATCCTCTGAGTGCCATGGCTTTGGAGACCTTCTCGTAGGTCTTTGCATTCCGTTTTTTGGAGCGCAGCTCCGAAAGCACAAACTCATCGCCCCACACAGCGATCAGATCCAAGACTTCCCAGTCAGTCCATGCTGGGGTCCTCTTTCTACTCTGAGATTGCATGGACTCCTCTGCTGGAGAGCTCTGCATCGCTGCCAGTGCTGCTGAGCTCGCCACGACGTCCACACAGGAAATGAGATTCAAACTGGCCAGACAGGAAAAGGAATTCAAATTTTCCCGGGGATTTTCCTGTATGGCTGATCAGAACATCTGAGCTCGGACTGCTGTCCAGAGCGTCAACAGAGTGGTGCAGTGTGGGATAGCTCCCGGAGCTACTAAGTTCGATTTGCATCCACAGCTAGCCTAATTCGACATAGCCATATCGAATTTAGCGCTACTCCCCTCATCGGGGTGGAGTACCGAATTCGAACTAAAGAGCCCTCTAGGTCGAATTAAATGGCTTCCTGGTGTGGACGGGTGCGCGGTTAATTCGAATTAACGATGCTAAATTCGAATTAAAGTCCTAGTGTAGACCAGGCCTTAGTCCCCCACATTTGATTCCCTTCAGAATCTACTTTATTCTACTAAATGCAGCCCTTTTTGTCACTTCAGCAGCAAAAAATGAAGCATTAAGATAATATCAGAGGGGTAGCCGTGTTAGTCTGGTTCTGTAGAAGCAGCAAAGAATCCTGTGGCACCTTATAGACTAACAGACGTTTTGCAGCATGAGCTTTCGTGGTGCTTTTCACTGCTTGCATCCGAAGAAGTGGGTATTCACCCACGAAAGCTCATGCTGCAAAACGTCTGTTAGTCTATAAGGTGCAACAGGATTCTTTGCTGCTTCATTAAGATAATTGTCTCCTTTCTTTCCTTTCTTTCCTTTCTTTCTTGCAGCATTCAAAATCTTTATTTATCATTACATTTTAATAGTTTTTAAATAATGGGTCTTATTCATTTTAGTTTTACACTTGCATAACTCCACTGAAATAATGCCACTGCAAGTGTTATAAAATCATGAGATGAAAAGAAATAATAATTTGTAGGAACTTATTTGGCATCTGAGTATTAGTATTTAGAGTTCATTCAAATTCAGGTTTCCAAGTCTGTCTCTATAACTATCAGGATTAGAAACATGCCTCCTCTCCCCATGAAAGCTGACATTCTCACCTAATCATATGCCTTTAGGTGCTGGGTCTTTAAGAAAAACAACAAATAGTAAGATTTATGATGAAATCATGAGAGTTAGCAACACTGCTTTAAAGTGAAATAACCCAGGTGAATCAGGCTCAGAGGGCCTGGCTTTGTCATTTTTCCTCCTTTTTCAAACTGATGAACTCTTTCAGCCCTTTCTGTATTATATGAGGAGCTGAAGCCCCAATTTGTGTGGGTAAGGGAACAACTTCGAAAGAAAACAATAGACGATACAAAGCTGGAAGGGGTTGCAACTGCTTTGGAGGATAGGATTAAAATTCAAAATGATCTGGACAAACTGGATAAATGGTCTGAGATAAATAGGAAGAAATTCAATAAGGACAAAAGCAAAGTACTCCACTTAGAAGGAACAATCAGTTGCACACATACAAAATGGGAAATGACTGCCTCGAAGAGTACTGCTAAAGGGATCTGGGGGTCATAGTGGATCACAAGCCAAATATGAGTCAACAGTGTGATGCTGTTGCAAAAAAAGCAAACATCATTCTGGGATGTATTAGCAGCAGTATTGTAAGCAAAACACGAGAAGTAATTCTTCCAGTCTACTCCGCGCTGATTAGGCCTCAACTGGATTATTGTGTCCAGTTCTGGGCGGCACATAACGGGAAAGATGTGGACAAAGTCCAGAGAAGAGCAACAAATATGATTAGAAAACATTACTGTCTGAGGGAAGACTGAAAAAAATGGGTTGGTTTAGTCTGGAGAAGAGAAAACTGAGAGGGGACATGATAACAGTTTTCAAGTACATAAAAGGTTGTTATAAGGAGGCTGGAGGAAAAAATACTGTTAATACATCCCAGAATAATGTTTGCTTTTTTTGCAACAGTGTTACACTGTTGACTCATGTTTAGCTTGTGATCCACTATGACCCCAGATCCCTTTCTGCAGTACTCCTACCTAGTTAGTCATTTCCCACTTTGTATGTGTACAACTGATTATTCCTTCCTAAGTGGAGTACTTTGCATTTCTCCTTATTGAATTTCATCCTATTTACTTCAGACCATTTCTCCAGTTTGTCCAGATCATTTTGAATTTTAATCCTATCCTCTAAAGCAGTTGCAACCCCTCCCAGCTTGGTATTGTCCGCAAACTTTATAAGTGTTCTCTCTATGCCATTATCTAAATAATTGATGAAGATATTGAACAGAACTGGGCCCAGAACCAATCCCTGCAGGACCCCGCTCATTATGCCCTTCCAGCATGACTGTGAATCACTGATAAATACTCTCTGGAATGGTTATGGACCCACCTTATAGTAGCTCCATCTAGATTATCATAGAATCATAGAACATCAGGGTTTGAAGGGACCTCAGGAGGTCATCTAGTCCAACCCCCTGCTCAAAGCAGGACCAATCCCCAAATAAATCATCCCCAGCCAGGGCTTTGTCAAGCCTGACCATAAAAACCTCTAAGGAAGGAGATTCCACCACCTCCCTAGGTAACTCATTCCAGTGCTTCACCACCTTCTTAGTGAAAACTTTTTCCTAATATCCAACCTAAACCTCCTCCACTGCAACTTGAGACCATTATTCCTTGTTCTGTCATCTGCTATCACTGAGAACAGTCTAGATCCATCCTCTTTGGAACTCACTTTCAGATAGTTGAAAGCAGCTATAAAATCCCCCCCTCGTTCTTCTCTTCTGCAGACTAAATAATCCCAGTTCCCTCAGCCTCTCCTTGTAAATCATGTGCTCCAGTCCCCTAATCATTTTTGTTGCCTTCCACTGAACTCTTTTCAATTTTTCCACATCCTTCTTGTACTGTGGGGCCCAAAATTGGACACAGTACTCCAGATGAAGCCTCACCAATGCCAAATAGAGGGGAATGATCACGTCCCTCGATCTGCTAGCAATGCTCCTACTTATACAGCCCAAAATGCTGTTCGCCCTCTTGGAAACAAGGGCACACTGTTGATTCATATCCAGCTTTTCATCCGCTTTTAACCCCTAGGTCCTTTTCTGCAGAACTGCTGACTAGCCACTCGGTCCCTAGTCTGTAGCAGTGCATGGGATTCTTCCGCCTTCGTGGAAATTCTACACTTGTCCCTTGTTGAATGTCATCAGATTTCTTTTGGCCCAATCCTCTAATTTGTCTAGGTCCCTCTGTATCCTATCCCTACCCTCCAGCACATCTACTACTACTCCTAGTTTAGTATCACCTGCAAACTTGCTGAGGGTGCAATCCACGCCATCCTCCAGATCATTAATGAAGATAGTGAACAAAACTGGCCCCAGGATACTGGCTGCCAACTAGACATGGAGCCATGAATCACTACCCGTTGAGCCGGATGATCTAGCCAGCTTTCTATCTACCTTATAGTCCATTCATCCAGCCCATACTTCTTTAACTTGCTGGCAAGAATACTGTGGGAGACCGTATCTAAAGCTTTGCTAAAGTCAAGGAATAGCATGTCTACTGCTTTCCCCTCATCCACAGAGCCAGTTATCTCATCATAGAAGGCAATTAGGTTAGTCAGGCATGACTTGCCCTTGGCGAATCCATGCTGACTGTTCCTGATCACTTACCTCTCCTCAAAGTACTTTAAAATTGATTCCTTGAGGACCATGGAGGACCTGCTCCATGATTTTTTTCAGGGACTGAGGTGAGGCTCACTGGCCTGTAGTTCCCCGGATCCTCCTTCTTTCCTTTTTTAAAGATGGGCACTACATTAGCCTTTTTCCAGTCATCCAGGACCTCCCCTGATCACCATGAGTTTTCAAAGATAATGGCCAATGGCTCTGCAATCACATCCACCAACTCCTTTAGCACCCTCGGATGCAGTGTATCCGGCCCCATGGACTTGTGCTCATCCAGCTTTTCTAAATAGTCCTGAACCACTTCTTTCTCCACAGAGGGCTGGTCACCTCCTCCCTGTGCTGTGCTGCCCAGTGCAGTAGTCTGGGAGCTGACCTTGTTTGTGAAGACAGAGGCAAAAAAAGCATTGAGTACATTAGCTTTTTCCACATCCTCTGTCACTAGATTGCCTTCCCCATTCAGTAGGGGGGCCCACACTTTCCCTGACCACCTTCTTGTTGCTAACATACCTGTAGAAACCTTTCTTGTTACTCTTAACATCCCTTGCTAGTTGCAACTCCAATTGTGATTTGGCCTTCCTGATTTCACTCCTGCATGCCTTAGCAATATTTTTATACTCCTCCTGGTTATTTGTCCAAGCTTCCACTTCTTGTATGCTTCTTTTTTGTTTTTAAGATCAGCAAGGATTTCACCGTTAAGCCAAGCTGGTCGCCTGCCATATTTACTATTTTTATTACACATAGGGATGGTTTGTTCCTGCAACCTCAGTAAGGATTCTTTAAAATACAGCCAGCTCTCCTGGGCTCCTTTTCCCCTTATGTTATTCTCCCAGGGGATCCTGCCCATCAGTTCCCTGAGGGAGTCAAAGTCTGCTTTTCTGAAGTCCAGGGTCCGTATTCTGCTGCTCTCCTTTCTTCCTTTTGTCAGGATCCAGAACTCGACTATCTCATGGTCACTGCCTTGCAGGTTCCCATCCACTTTTGCTTCCCCTACTAAATCTTCCCCCAGTTGGTTCCTCCAGCACTTGCACCAGGAAATTGTCCCCTACACTTTCCAAAAACTTCCTGGATTGTCTGTGTACTGCTGTATTGCTCTCCCAGCAGATATCGGGATGGTTGATGTCCCCCATGAGAACCAGGGCCTGTGATCTAGTAACTTCTGTTAGTCGCCTGAAGAAAGCCTCATCCACCTCATCCTCCTGGTCTGGTGGTCTATAGCAGACTCCCACTATGACATCACCCTTGTTGGTAACACTTCTAAACTTAATCCAGAGACTCTCAGGTTTTTCTGCAGTTTCATACTGGAGCTCTGAGCAGTCATACTGCTCTCTTACATACAATGCAACTCCCCTACCTTCTCTGCCCTGCCTGCCCTTCCTGAACAGTTTATATCCATCCATGACAGTACTCCAGTCATGTGAGTTATCCCACCAAGTCTCTGTTATGCTAATCACATCAGAGTTCCTTGACTGTGCCAGGACTTTTAGTTCTCCCTGCTTGTTTTCCAGACTTCTTGCATTTGTGTATAGGCACTTAAACTAACTCACTGATTGTCCTGCTTTCTCAGTGTGAGGTAGGAGTCCTCCCCTCTTGAGGTCTCCTGCTTGTGCTTCCTCCTGGTATCCCACTTCCCCACTTACTTCAGGGCTTTGGTCTCCTTCCCCCAGTGAACCTAGTTTAAAGCCCTCCTCACTAGGTCAGCCAGCCTGCTTGCGAAGATGCTTTTCCTTCTCTTCGTTAGGTGGAGCCTGTCTCTACCTAGCACTCCTACTTCTTGGAACACCATCCCAGAGTCAAAGAATCCAAAGCCTTCCCTCTGACACCACCTGCGTAGCCATTCTTCGACTTCTACAATTCGATGATCTCTACCTGGGCCTTTTCCTTCCATAGAGAGGATGGACGAGAACACCACTTGCGCCTAAAACTCCTTTATCTTTCTTCCCAGAGCCATGTAGTCTGAAGTGACCCACTCAAGGTCATTCTTCGCATTGTTGCCCATGTGGAGAAGCAGGAAGGGGTAGTGATCTGAGGGCTTGATGATTCTCAGCAGTCTCTATGTCATAATGTGAATCCTAGCTCCTGGCAAGCAGCAGACTTCTCAGCTTTCCTGGTCAGGACAGCAGATAGATGACTCAGTCCCCCTTAGGAAGGAGTCCCTGACCACAACCACTTGCCTCCTTCTCTTGGGAGCGGTGGTCATGGAACCCCCATCCTTAGGACAGTGCATCTCATGCCTTCCAATCGGTGGAGTCTCCTACTGCTCCCTTTCCTCAGATGTATCATCTAGTCCACTCTCCGCATTAGTACCTGTGGAGAGAACATGAAAACGGTTGCTCACCTGCATATGCGTTGCTGGTACATGGATGCTCCTCTTTCTTCTTCTGGAGGTCACATGCTGCCAATTTTCTTCACCGTCCTTCTGTCCCTGCTGTGCAGCCTGCTCTGATTCTTCAGAATATTGTGCCCGCAGAAGCATATCCTGATGTCTGTCCAGAAAATCTTCATTTTCTCTTACGCAACGCAGGGTTGATACTTGTTTCTCCAGTCCTTGAACCTTCTCTTCAAATATAGAGACTAGCTTGCACTTTGTATTTGCAGATTGTATTTCCCTAGTTTGTTAATATACTATTTAAAGGGTATTCAATCAAAAAATTGTTTTTAGATTAGTCCATTTAAAAAAAACTGACAGTACCCCTTTACATAATTCATTCTGAGTAAATTTTTCAAAAGCATCTAAATTGTACTGAAAGTCAATGGGACTTGGGCACATTTGAAAATTTTACTTAAACTCCTCTTTTCAAAAGAGCCTGAATGATAAAAGAATCTGCGAGTAACCTTTTGAAAAGTGATGTTATCATTTAGGAGTCGGTATCCTATTGATTTCACCAAGACTTAAGCTTCTAAATTCTCAGTGTCTTGTCAAAATAGGACATAGGCTCTTAAATCACTTAGCTGTCTTTATTTTTTCCCTTTAACTAGAGAATCTCAAAGCACTTTAAAAAACAAAGAAATCCTTAGAGCATCACTTTGAGATAGGCATTATTATACACAATTTACTGATGGGGAAATGGAGACGTTACAGTAAATTATTATTTATATTACCTTGTGGTCTAATTACATGCCAAAGATCACACTGCAATTTGGTGGCAAAACCAGGGA